>NC_090438.1:790253137-795909040 GCF_031143425.1 Pleurodeles waltl | reverse complement strand
AGGCCAAAATCTACAGGTAGGCACTTTGCAAAAAACATCTCTATTTTCTTAAAAAAAATGTGATGTGTCCACGTTGCGTTTTGGGGCATTTCCTGTTGCGGGCGCTAGGCCTACCCCCACAAGTAAGGTATCATTTTTGTCGGGAGATTTGGGGGAATGCTGGGTGGAAGGAAATTTGTGGCTCCTCTCTGATTCCAGAAGTATCTGTCACCAAACTGTGAGGAAAATGTGTTTTTTTAGCCAAATTTTGAGGTTTGCAAAGGATTCTGGGTAACAGAACCTGGTCAGAGCCCCACAAGTCACCCCATCTTGGATTCCCCTAGGTCTCTAGTTTTCAAAATGCACAGGTTTGGTAAGTTTCCCTAGGTGCCGGCTGAGCTAGAGGCCAAAATCTACAGGTAGGCACTTTGCAAAAAACACCTCTGTTTTCTTTAAAAAAAAATGTGATATGTCCACGTTGCGTTTTGGGGCATTTCCTGTTGCGGGCGCTAGGCCTACCCCCACAAGTAAGGTATCATTTTTGTCGGGAGACTTGGGGGAGTGCTGGGTGGAAGGAAATTTGTGGCTCCTCTCTGATTCCAGAAGTATCTGTCACCAAAATGTGAGGAAAACGTGTTTTTTAGCCAAATTTTGAGGTTTGCAAAGGATTCTTGGTAACAGAACCTGGTCAGAGCCCCACAAGTCACCCCATCTTGGATATCCCTTAGGTCTCTAGTTTTCAAAAATGCACAGGTTTGGTAAGTTACCCTAGGTGCCGGCTGAGCTAGAGGCCAAAATCTACAGGTAGGCACTTTGCAAAAAACATCTCTATTTTCTTTAAAAAAATGGGATGTGTCCACGTTGCGTTTTGGGGCATTTCCTGTTGCGGGCGCTAGGCCTACCCCCACAAGTAAGGTATCATTTTTGTCGGGAGACTTGGGGGAATGCTGGGTGGAAGGAAATTTGTGGCTCCTCTCTGATTCCAGAAGAATCTGTCACCAAAATGTGAGGAAAACGTGTTTTTTTTAGCCAAATTTTGAGGTTTGCAAAGGATTCTGGGTAACAGAATCTGGTCAGAGCCCCACAAGTCACCCCATCTTGGATTCCCCTAGGTCTCTAGTTTTCAAAAATGCACAGGTTTGGTAAGTTTCCCTAGGTGCCAGCTGAGCTAGAGGCCAAAATCTACAGGTAGGCACTTTGCAAAAAACACCTCTGTTTTCTTTAAAAAATGTGATGTGTGCACGTTGCAAGTCACCCCATCTTGGATTCCCCTAGGTCTCTAGTTTTCAAAAATGCACAGGTTTGGTAGGTTTCCCTAGGTGCCGGCTGAGCTAGAGGCCAAAATCTACAGGTAGGCACTTTGCAAAAAACACCTCTGTTTCTTTAAAAAAATGTGATGTGTCCACGTTGCGTTTTGGGGCATTTCCTGTCGCGGGCGCTAGGCCTACTCCCACAAGTAAGGTATCATTTTTGTCGGGAGACTTGGGTGAACGCTGGGTGTAAGGAAATTTGTGGCTCCTCTCTGATTCCATAAGTATCTGTCACCAAACTGTGAGGAAAACGTGTTTTTTTAGCCAAATTTTGAGGTTTGCAAAGGATTCTGGGTAACAGAACCTGGTCAGAGCCCCACAAGTCACCCCATCTTGGATTCCCCTAGGTCTCTAGTTTTCACAAATGCACAGGTTTGGTAGGTTTCCCAGGTGCCGGGTGAGCTAGAGGCCAAAATCTACAGGTAGACACTTTGCAAAAAACACCTTTGTTTTCTTTCAAAAAATGTGATGTGTCCACGTTGTGTTTTGGGGCATTTCCTGTCGCGGGCGCTAGGCCTACCCACACAAGTGAGGTATCATTTTTATCGGGAGACTTGGGGGAACGCTGGTTGGAAGGAAATTTGTGGCTCCTCTCTGATTCCAGAACTTTCTGTCACCAAAATGTGAGAAAATGTGTTTTTTTAGCCAAATTTTGAGGTTTGCAAAGAATTCTGGGTAACAGAACCTGGTCAGAGCCCCACAAGTCACCCCATCTTGGATTCCCCTAGGTCTCTAGTTTTCAAAAATGCACAGGTTTGGTAAGTTTCCCTAGGTGCCGGCTGAGCTAGAGGCCAAAATCTACAGGTAGGCACTTTGCAAAAAACACCTCTGTTTTCTTTCAAAAAAATGTGATATGTCCACGTTGCGTTTTGGGGCATTTCCTGTTGCGGGCGCTAGGCCTACCCCCACAAGTAAGGTATCATTTTTGTCGGGAGACTTGGGGGAATGCTGGGTGGAAGGAAATTTGTGGCTCCTCTCTGATTCCAGAAGTATCTGTCACCAAAATGTGAGGAAAACGTGTTTTTTTAGCCAAATTTTGAGGTTTGCAAAGGATTCTGGGTAACAGAACCTGGTCAGAGCCCCACAAGTCACCCCATCTTGGATTCCCCTAGGTCTCTAGTTTTCACAAATGCACAGGTTTGGTAAGTTTCCCTAGGTGCCGGCTGAGCTAGAGGCCAAAATCTACAGGTAGACACTTTGCAAAAACACCTTTGTTTTCTTTCAAAAAATGTGATGTGTCCACGTTGTGTTTTGGGGCATTTCCTGTCGCAGGCGCTAGGCCTACCCACACAAGTGAGGTATCATTTTTATCGGGAGACTTGGGGGAACGCTGGTTGGAAGGAAATTTGTGGCTCCTCTCTGATTCCAGAACTTTCTGTCACCAAAATGTGAGAAAATGTGTTTTTTTAGCCAAATTTTGAGGTTTGCAAAGAATTCTGGGTAACAGAACCTGGTCAGAGCCCCACAAGTCACCCCATCTTGGATTCCCCTAGGTCTCTAGTTTTAAAAAATGCACAGGTTTGGTAAGTTACCCTAGGTGCCGGCTGAGCTAGAGGCCAAAATCTACAGGTAGGCACTTTGCAAAAAACATCTCTATTTTCTTTAAAAAAATGTGATGTGTCCACGTTGCTTTTTGGGGCATTTCCTGTTGCGGGCGCTAGACCTACCCCCACAAGTTTTGTATCATTTTTGTCGGGACACTTGGGGGAATGCTGGGTGGAAGGAATTTGTGGCTCCTCTCTGATTCAGAAGTATCTGTCACCAAACTGTGAGGAAAACGTGTTTTTTTAGCCAAATTTTGAGGTTTGCAAAGGATTCTGGGTAACAGAACCTGGTCAGAGCCCCACAAGTCACCCCATCTTGGATTCCCCTAGGTCTCTAGTTTTCAAAAATGCACAGGTTTAGTAGGTTTCCCTAGGGGGCGGCTGAGCTAGAGGCCAAAATCTACAGGTAGGCACTTTGCAAAAAACACCTCTGTTTTCTTTAAAAAAATGTGATGTGTCCACGTTGCGTTTTGGGGCATTTCCTGTCGCGGGCGCTAGGCCTACTCCCACAAGTAATGTATCATTTTGTCGGGAAACTTGGGGGAACGCTGGGTGTAAGGAAATTTGTGGCTCCTCTCAGATTCCAGAACTTTCTGTCACCAAAATGTGAGAAAATGTGTTTTTTTAGCCAAATTTTGAGGTTTGCAAAGAATTCTGGGTAACAGAACCTGGTCAGAGCCCCACAAGTCACCCCATCTTGGATTCCCCTAGGTCTCTAGTTTTCAAAAATGCACAGTTTGGTAAGTTTCCCTAGGTGCCGGCTGAGCTAGAGGCCAAAATCTACAGGTAGGCACTTTGCAAAAAACACCTCTGTTTTCTTTCAAAAAAATGTGATATGTCCACGTTGCGTTTTGGGGCATTTCCTGTTGCGGGCGCTAGGCCTACCCCCACAAGTAAGGTATCATTTTTGTCGGGAGACTTGGGGGAATGCTGGGTGGAAGGAAATTTGTGGCTCCTCTCTGATTCTAGAAGTATCTGTCACCAAAATGTGAGGAAAACGTGTTTTTTTAGCCAAATTTTGAGGTTTGCAAAGGATTCTGGGTAACAGAACCTGGTCAGAGCCCCACAAGTCACCCCATCTTGGATTCCCCTAGGTCTCTAGTTTTCACAAATGCACAGGTTTGGTAAGTTTCCCTAGGTGCCGGCTGAGCTAGAGGCCAAAATCTACAGGTAGACACTTTGCAAAAAACACCTTTGTTTTCTTTCAAAAAATGTGATGTGTCCACGTTGTGTTTTGGGGCATTTCCTGTCGCAGGCGCTAGGCCTACCCACACAAGTGAGGTATCATTTTTATCGGGAGACTTGGGGGAACGCTGGTTGGAAGGAAATTTGTGGCTCCTCTCTGATTCCAGAAATTTCTGTCACCAAAATGTGAGAAAATGTGTTTTTTTAGCCAAATTTTGAGGTTTGCAAAGAATTCTGGGTATCAGAACCTGGTCAGAGCCCACAAGTCACCCCATCTTGGATTCCCCTAGGTCTCTAGTTTTAAAAAATGCACAGGTTTGGTAAGTTACCCTAGGTGCCGGCTGAGCTAGAGGCCAAAATCTACAGGTAGGCACTTTGCAAAAAACATCTCTATTTTCTTTAAAAAAATGTGATGTGTCCACGTTGCTTTTTGGGGCATTTTCCTGTTGCGGGCGCTAGGCCTACCCCCACAAGTTTTGTATCATTTTTGTCGGGAGACTTGGGGGAATGCTGGGTGGAAGGAAATTTGTGGCTCCTCTCTGATTCCAGAAGTATCTGTCACCAAACTGTGAGGAAAACGTGTTTTTTTAGCCAAATTTTGAGGTTTGCAAAGGATTCTGGGTAACAGAAGCTGGTCAGAGCCCCACAAGTCACCCCATCTTGGATTCCCCTAGGTCTCTAGTTTTCAAAAATGCACAGGTTTGGTAGGTTTCCCTAGGGGGCGGCTGAGCTAGAGGCCAAAATCTACAGGTAGGCACTTTGCAAAAAACACCTCTGTTTTCTTTAAAAAAATGTGATGTGTCCACGTTGCGTTTTGGGGCATTTCCTGTCGCGGGCGCTAGGCCTACTCCCACAAGTAAGGTATCATTTTTGTCGGGAGACTTGGGGGAACGCTGGGTGTAAGGAAATTTGTGGCTCCTCTCTGATTCCAGAAGTATCTGTCACCAAAATGTGAGGAAAACGTGTTTTTTTAGCCAAATTTTGAGGTTTGCAAAGAATTCTGGGTAACAGAACCTGGTCAGAGCCCCACAAGTCACCCCATCTTGGATTCCCCTAGGTCTCTAGTTTTCAAAAATGCACAGGTTTGGTAAGTTTCCCTAGGTGCCGGCTGAGCTAGAGGCCAAAATCTACAGGTAGGCACTTTGCAAAAAACACCTCTGTTTTCTTTAAAAAAATGTGATATGTCCACGTTGCGTTTTGGGGCATTTCCTGTTGCGGGCGCTAGGCCTACCCCCACAAGTAAGGTATCATTTTTGTCGGGAGACTTGGGGAATGCTGGGTGGAAGGAAATTTGTGGCTCCTCTCTGATTCCAGAAGTATCTGTCACCAAACTGTGAGGAAAACGTGTTTTTTTAGCCAAATTTTGATGTTTGCAAAGGATTCTGGGTAACAGAACCTGGTCAGAGCCCCACAAGTCACCCCATCTTGGATTCCCCTAGGTCTCTAGTTTTCAAAAATGCACAGGTTTGGTAAGTTTCCCTAGGTGCCGGCTGAGCTAGAGGCCAAAATCTACAGGTAGGCACTTTGCAAAAAACACCTCTGTTTTCTTTAAAAAAAATGTGATATGTCCACGTTGCGTTTTGGGGCATTTCCTGTTGCGGGCGCTAGGTCTACCCCCACAAGTAAGGTATCATTTTTGTCGGGAGACTTGGGGGAATGCTGGGTGGAAGGAAATTTGTGGCTCCTCTCTGATTCCAGAAGTATCTGTCACCAAAATGTGAGGAAAATGTGTTTTTTTAGCCAAATTTTGAGGTTTGCAAAGGATTCTGGGTAACAGAACCTGGTCAGAGCCCCACAAATCACCCCATCTTGGATTCCCCTAGGTCTCTAGTTTTCACAAATGCACAGGTTTGGTAGGTTTCCCTAGGTGCCGGGTGAGCTAGAGGCCAAAATCTACAGGTAGACACTTTGCAAAAAACACCTTTGTTTTCTTTCAAAAAATGTGATGTGTCCACGTTGTGTTTTGGGGCATTTCCTGTCGCGGGCGCTAGGCCTACCCACACAAGTGAGGTATCATTTTTATCGGGAGACTTGGGGGAACGCTGGTTGGAAGGAAATTTGTGGCTCCTCGCTGATTCCAGAACTTTCTGTCACCAAAATGTGAGAAAATGTGTTTTTTTAGCCAAATTTTGAGGTTTGCAAAGAATTCTGGGTAACAGAACCTGGTCAGAGCCCCACAAGTCACCCCATCTTGGATTCCCCTAGGTCTCTAGTTTTCAAAAATGCACAGGTTTGGTAGGTTTCCCTAGGGGGCGGCTGAGCTAGAGGCCAAAATCTACAGGTAGGCACTTTGCAAAAAACACCTCTGTTTTCTTTAAAAAAATGTGATGTGTCCACGTTGCGTTTTGGGGCATTTCCTGTCGCGGGCGCTAGGCCTACTCCCACAAGTAAGGTATCATTTTTGTCGGGAGACTTGGGGGAACGCTGGGTGTAAGGAAATTTGTGGCTCCTCTCAGATTCCAGAACTTTCTGTCACCAAAATGTGAGAAAATGTGTTTTTTTAGCCAAATTTTGAGGTTTGCAAAGAATTCTGGGTAACAGAACCTGGTCAGAGCCCCACAAGTCACCCCATCTTGGATTCCCCTAGGTCTCTAGTTTTCAAAAATGCACAAGTTTGGTAAGTTTCCCTAGGTGCCGGCTGAGCTAGAGGCCAAAATCTACAGGTAGGCACTTTGCAAAAAACACCTCTGTTGTCTTTAAAAAAAATGTGATATGTCCACGTTGCGTTTTGGGGCATTTCCTGTTGCGGGCGCTAGGCCTACCCCCACAAGTAAGGTATCATTTTTGTCGGGAGACTTGGGGGAATGCTGGGTGGAAGGAAATTTGTGGCTCCTCTCTGATTCTAGAAGTATCTGTCACCAAAATGTGAGGAAAACGTGTTTTTTTAGCCAAATTTTGAGGTTTGCAAAGGATTCTGGGTAACAGAACCTGGTCAGAGCCCCACAAGTCACCCCATCTTGGATTCCCCTAGGTCTCTAGTTTTCACAAATGCACAGGTTTGGTAAGTTTCCCTAGGTGCCGGCTGAGCTAGAGGCCAAAATCTACAGGTAGACACTTTGCAAAAAACACCTTTGTTTTCTTTCAAAAAATGTGATGTGTCCACGTTGTGTTTTGGGGCATTTCCTGTCGCAGGCGCTAGGCCTACCCACACAAGTGAGGTATCATTTTTATCGGGAGACTTGGGGGAACGCTGGTTGGAAGGAAATTTGTGGCTCCTCTCTGATTCCAGAAATTTCTGTCACCAAAATGTGAGAAAATGTGTTTTTTTAGCCAAATTTTGAGGTTTGCAAAGAATTCTGGGTAACAGAACCTGGTCAGAGCCCCACAAGTCACCCCATCTTGGATTCCCCTAGGTCTCTAGTTTTAAAAAATGCACAGGTTTGGTAAGTTACCCTAGGTGCCGGCTGAGCTAGAGGCCAAAATCTACAGGTAGGCACTTTGCAAAAAACATCTCTATTTTCTTTAAAAAAATGTGATGTGTCCACGTTGCTTTTTGGGGCATTTCCTGTTGCGGGCGCTAGGCCTACCCCCACAAGTTTTGTATCATTTTTGTCGGGAGACTTGGGGGAATGCTGGGTGGAAGGAAATTTGTGGCTCCTCTCTGATTCCAGAAGTATCTGTCACCAAACTGTGAGGAAAACGTGTTTTTTTAGCCAAATTTTGAGGTTTGCAAAGGATTCTGGGTAACAGAAGCTGGTCAGAGCCCCACAAGTCACCCCATCTTGGATTCCCCTAGGTCTCTAGTTTTCAAAAATGCACAGGTTTGGTAGGTTTCCCTAGGGGGCGGCTGAGCTAGAGGCCAAAATCTACAGGTAGGCACTTTTCAAAAAACACCTCTGTTTTCTTTAAAAAAATGTGATGTGTCCACGTTGCGTTTTGGGGCATTTCCTGTCGCGGGCGCTAGGCCTACTCCCACAAGTAAGGTATCATTTTTGTCGGGAGACTTGGGGGAACGCTGGGTGTAAGGAAATTTGTGGCTCCTCTCTGATTCCAGAAGTATCTGTCACCAAAATGTGAGGAAAACGTGTTTTTTTAGCCAAATTTTGAGGTTTGCAAAGAATTCTGGGTAACAGAACCTGGTCAGAGCCCCACAAGTCACCCCATCTTGGATTCCCCTAGGTCTCTAGTTTTCAAAAATGCACAGGTTTGGTAAGTTCCCTAGGTGCCGGCTGAGCTAGAGGCCAAAATCTACAGGTAGGCACTTTGCAAAAAACACCTCTGTTTTCTTTAAACAAATGTGATATGTCCACGTTGCGTTTTGGGGCATTTCCTGTTGCGGGCGCTAGGCCTACCCCCACAAGTAAGGTATCATTTTTGTCGGGAGACTTGGGGAATGCTGGGTGGAAGGAAATTTGTGGCTCCTCTCTGATTCCAGAAGTATCTGTCACCAAACTGTGAGGAAAACGTGTTTTTTTAGCCAAATTTTGATGTTTGCAAAGGATTCTGGGTAACAGAACCTGGTCAGAGCCCCACAAGTCACCCCATCTTGGATTCCCCTAGGTCTCTAGTTTTCAAAAATGCACAGGTTTGGTAAGTTTCCCTAGGTGCCGGCTGAGCTAGAGGCCAAAATCTACAGGTAGGCACTTTGCAAAAAACACCTCTGTTTTCTTTAAAAAAAATGTGATATGTCCACGTTGCATTTTGGGGCATTTCCTGTTGCGGGCGCTAGGCCTACCCCCACAAGTAAGGTATCATTTTTGTCGGGAGACTTGGGGGAATGCTGGGTGGAAGGAAATTTGTGGCTCCTCTCTGATTCCAGAAGTATCTGTCACCAAAATGTGAGGAAAATGTGTTTTTTTAGCCAAATTTTGAGGTTTGCAAAGGATTCTGGGTAACAGAACCTGGTCAGAGCCCCACAAATCACCCCATCTTGGATTCCCCTAGGTCTCTAGTTTTCACAAATGCACAGGTTTGGTAGGTTTCCCTAGGTGCCGGGTGAGCTAGAGGCCAAAATCTACAGGTAGACACTTTGCAAAAAACACCTTTGTTTTCTTTCAAAAAATGTGATGTGTCCACGTTGTGTTTTGGGGCATTTCCTGTCGCGGGCGCTAGGCCTACCCACACAAGTGAGGTATCATTTTTATCGGGAGACTTGGGGGAACGCTGGTTGGAAGGAAATTTGTGGCTCCTCGCTGATTCCAGAACTTTCTGTCACCAAAATGTGAGAAAATGTGTTTTTTTAGCCAAATTTTGAGGTTTGCAAAGAATTCTGGGTAACAGAACCTGGTCAGAGCCCCACAAGTCACCCCATCTTTGATTCCCCTAGGTCTCTAGTTTTCAAAAATGCACAGGTTTGGTAAGTTTCCCTAGGTGCCGGCTGAGCTAGAGGCCAAAATCTACAGGTAGGCACTTTGCAAAAAACACCTCTGTTCTCTTTCAAAAAAATGTGATATGTCCACGTTGCGTTTTGGGGCATTTCCTGTTACGGGCGCTAGGCCTACCCCCACAAGTAAGGTATCATTTTTGTCGGGAGACTTGGGGGAATGCTGGGTGGAAGGAAATTTGTGGCTCCTCTCTGATTCCAGAAGAATCTGTCACCAAAATGTGAGGAAAACGTGTTTTTTTAGCCAAATTTTGAGGTTTGCAAAGGATTCTGGGTAACAGAATCTGGTCAGAGCCCCACAAGTCACCCCATCTTGGATTCCCCTAGGTCTCTAGTTTTCAAAAATGCACAGGTTTGGTAGGTTTCCCTAGGTGGCGGCTGAGCTAGAGGCCAAAATCTACAGGTAGGCACTTTGCAAAAAACATCTCTGTTTTCTTAAAAAAAATGTGATGTGTCCACGTTGCGTTTTGGGGCATTTCCTGTTGCGGGCGCTAGGCCTACCCCCACAAGTTTTGTATCATTTTTGTCGGGAGATTTGGGGGAATGCTGGGTGGAAGGAAATTTGTGGCTCCTCTCTGATTCCAGAAGTATCTGTCACCAAACTGTGAGGAAAACGTGTTTTTTTAGCCAAATTTTGAGATTTGCAAAGGATTCTGGGTAACAGAACCTGGTCAGAGCCCCACAAGTCACCACATCTTGGATTCCCCTAGGTCTCTAGTTTTCAAAAATGCACAGGTTTGGTAGGTTTCCATAGGTCCCTGCTGAGCTAGAGGCCAAAATCTACAGTTAGACTCTTTGCAAAAAACACCTCTGTTTTCTTTCAAAAAATGTGATGTGTCCACGTTGCGTTTTGGGGCATATCCTGTCGCGGGCCCTAAGCCTACCCCCACAAGTGAGGTATCATTTTTGTCGGGAGACTTGGGGGAACACTGGGTGGAAGGAAATTTGTGGCTCCTCTCAGATTCCAGAACTTTCTGTCACCAAAATGTGAGGAAAATGTGTTTTTTAGCCAAATTATGAGGTTTGCAAAGGATTCTGGGTAACAGAACCTTGTCAGAGCCCCAAAAGTCACTCCATCTTGGATTCCCCTAGGTCTCTAGTTTTAAAAAATGCTCAGGTTTGGTAGGTTTCCCTAGGTGCCGGCTGAGCTAGAGGCCAAAATCTACAGTTAGGCACTTTGCAAAAAACACCTCTGTTTTCTTTAAAAAATATGATGTGTCCACGTTGTGTTTTGGGGCGTTTCCTGTCACGGGCGCAAGGCCTACCCACACAAGTGAGGTATCAATTTTATCGGGAGACTTGGGGGAACGCTGGGTGGAAGGAAATTTGTGGCTCCTCTCAGATTCCAGAGCTTTCTGTCACCGAAATGTGAGGAAAACGTGTTTTTTTAGCCAAATTTTGAGGTTCGCAAATGATTCTGGGTAATAGAACCTGGTCAGAGCCCCACAAGTCACCCCATCTTGGATTTCCCTAGGTCTCTAGTTTTCAAAAATGCACAGTTTTGATAGGTTTCCCTAGGTGCCGGCTGAGCTAGATGCCAAAATCTACAGGTGGACACTTTGCAAAAAACATCTTTGTTTTCTTTCAAAAAATTTGATGGGTCCACGTTGTGTTTTGGGGCATTTCCTGTCACGGGCGCAAGGCCTACCCACACAAGTGAGGTATTATTTTTATCGGGAGACTTGGGGGAACGCTGGGTGGAAGGAAATTTGTGGCTCCTCTCTGATTCCAGAACTTTCTGTCACCAAAATGTGAGGAAAATGTGTTTTTTTAGCCACATTTTAAGGTTTGCAAAGAATTCTGGGTAACAGAACCTGGTCAGAGCCCCACAAGTCACCCCATCTTGGATTCCCCTAGGTCTCTAGTTTTCAAAAATGCACAGGTTTGGTAAGTTTCCTTGGGTGCCGGCTGAGCTAGAGGTCAAAATCTACAGGTAGGCTCTTTGCAAAAAACACCTCTGTTTTCTTTAAAAAAATGTGATGTGTGCACCTTGCAAGTCACCCCATCTTGGATTCCCCTAGGTCTCTAGTTTTAAAAAATGCACAGGTTTGGTAGGTTTCCCTAGGTGCCGGCTGAGCTAGAGGCCAAAATCTACAGGTAGGCACTTTGCAAAAAACACCTCTGTTTTCTTTAAAAAAATGTTATGTGTCCACGTTGCATTTTGGGGCATTTCCTGTCGCGGGCGCTAGGCCTACTCCCACAAGTAAGGTATCATTTTTGTCGGGAGACTTGGGGGAACGCTGGGTGTAAGGAAATTCGTGGCTCCTCTCTGATTCCAGAAGTATCTGTCACCAAACTGTGAGGAAAATGTGTTTTTTTAGCCAAATTTTGAGGTTTGCAAAGGATTCTGGGTAACAGAACCTGGTCAGAGCCCCACAAGTCACCCCATCTTGGATTCCCCTAGGTCTCTAGTTTTAAAAAATGCACAGGTTTGGTAAGTTTCCCTAGGTGCCGGCTGAGCTAGAGGCCAAAATCTACAGGTAGGCACTTTGCAAAAAACACCTCTGTTTTCTTTCAAAAAAATGTGATGTGTCCACGTTGCGTTTTGGGGCATTTCCTGTTGCGGGCGCTAGGCCTACCCCCACAAGTAAGGTATCATTTTTGTCGGGAGACTTGGGGGAGTGCTGGGTTGAAGGAAATTTGTGGCTCCTCTCTGATTCCAGAAGTATCTGTCACCAAAATGTGAGGAAAACGTGTTTTTTAGCCAAATTTTGAGGTTTGCAAAGGATTCTTGGTAACAGAACCTGGTCAGAGCCCCACAAGTCACCCCATCTTGGATTCCCCTAGGTCTCTAGTTTTCAAAAATGCACAGGTTTGGTAAGTTACCCTAGGTGCCGGCTGAGCTAGAGGCCAAAATCTACAGGTAGGCACTTTGCAAAAAACATCTCTATTTTCTTTAAAAAAATGTGATGTGTCCACGTTGCGTTTTGGGGCATTTCCTGTTGCGAGCGCTAGGCCTACCCCCACAAGTAAGGTATCATTTTTGTCGGGAGATTTGGGGGAATGCTGGGTGGAAGGAAATTTGTGGCTCCTCTCTGATTCCAGAAGTATCTGTCACCAAACTGTGAGGAAAATGTGTTTTTTTAGCCAAATTTTGAGGTTTGCAAAGGATTCTGGGTAACAGAACCTGGTCAGAGCCCCACAAGTCACCCCATCTTGGATTCCCCTAGGTCTCTAGTTTTCAAAAATGCACAGGTTTGGTAAGTTTCCCTAGGTGCCGGCTGAGCTAGAGGCCAAAATCTACAGGTAGGCACTTTGCAAAAAACACCTCTGTTTTCTTTCAAAAAAATGTGATATGTCCACGTTGCGTTTTGGGGCATTTCCTGTTGCGGGCGCTAGGCCTACCCCCACAAGTAAGGTATCATTTTTGTCGGGAGACTTGGGGGAGTGCTGGGTGGAAGGAAATTTGTGGCTCCTCTCTGATTCCAGAAGTATCTGTCACCAAAATGTGAGGAAAACGTGTTTTTTAGCCAAATTTTGAGGTTTGCAAAGGATTCTTGGTAACAGAACCTGGTCAGAGCCCCACAAGTCACCCCATCTTGGATATCCCTAGGTCTCTAGTTTTCAAAAATGCACAGGTTTGGTAAGTTACCCTAGGTGCCGGCTGAGCTAGAGGCCAAAATCTACAGGTAGGCACTTTGCAAAAAACATCTCTATTTTCTTAAAAAAAATGGGATGTGTCCACGTTGCGTTTTGGGGCATTTCCTGTTGCGGGCGCTAGGCCTACCCCCACAAGTAAGGTATCATTTTTGTCGGGAGACTTGGGGGAATGCTGGGTGGAAGGAAATTTGTGGCTCCTCTCTGATTCCAGAAGTATCTGTCACCAAACTGTGAGGAAAACATGTTTTTTTAGCCAAATTTTGAGGTTTGCAAAGGATTCTGGGTAACAGAACCTGGTCAGAGCCCCACAAGTCACCCCATCTTGGATTCCCCTAGGTCTCTAGTTTTTAAAAATGCACAGGTTTGGTAAGTTTCCCTAGGTGCCAGCTGAGTTAGAGGCCAAAATCTACAGGTAGGCACTTTGCAAAAAACACCTCTGTTTTCTTTTAAAAAATGTGATGTGTGCACGTTGCAAGTCACCCCATCTTGGATTCCCCTAGGTCTCTAGTTTTCGAAAATGCACAGGTTTGGTAGGTTTCCCTAGGTGCCGGCTGAGCTAGAGGCCAAAATCTACAGGTAGGCACTTTGCAAAAAACACCTCTGTTTTCTTTAAAAAAATGTGATGTGTCCACGTTGCGTTTTGGGGCATTTCCTGTCGCGGGCGCTAGGCCTACTCCCACAAGTAAGGTATCATTTTTGTCGGGAGACTTGGGTGAACGCTGGGTGTAAGGAAATTTGTGGCTCCTCTCTGATTCCATAAGTATCTGTCACCAAACTGTGAGGAAAACGTGTTTTTTTAGCCAAATTTTGAGGTTTGCAAAGGATTCTGGGTAACAGAACCTGGTCAGAGCCCCACAAGTCACCCCATCTTGGATTCCCCTAGGTCTCTAGTTTTCACAAATGCACAGGTTTGGTAGGTTTCCCAGGTGCCGGGTGAGCTAGAGGCCAAAATCTACAGGTAGACACTTTGCAAAAAACACCTTTGTTTTCTTTCAAAAAATGTGATGTGTCCACGTTGTGTTTTGGGGCATTTCCTGTCGCGGGCGCTAGGCCTACCCACACAAGTGAGGTATCATTTTTATCGGGAGACTTGGGGGAACGCTGGTTGGAAGGAAATTTGTGGCTCCTCTCTGATTCCAGAACTTTCTGTCACCAAAATGTGAGAAAATGTGTTTTTTTAGCCAAATTTTGAGGTTTGCAAAGAATTCTGGGTAACAGAACCTGGTCAGAGCCCCACAAGTCACCCCATCTTGGATTCCCCTAGGTCTCTAGTTTTCAAAAATGCACAGGTTTGGTAAGTTTCCCTAGGTGCCGGCTGAGCTAGAGGCCAAAATCTACAGGTAGGCACTTTGCAAAAAACACCTCTGTTTTCTTTCAAAAAAATGTGATATGTCCACGTTGCGTTTTGGGGCATTTCCTGTTGCGGGCGCTAGGCCTACCCCCACAAGTAAGGTATCATTTTTGTCGGGAGACTTGGGGGAATGCTGGGTGGAAGGAAATTTGTGGCTCCTCTCTGATTCCAGAAGTATCTGTCACCAAAATGTGAGGAAAACGTGTTTTTTTAGCCAAATTTTGAGGTTTGCAAAGGATTCTGGGTAACAGAACCTGGTCAGAGCCCCACAAGTCACCCCATCTTGGATTCCCCTAGGTCTCTAGTTTTCACAAATGCACAGGTTTGGTAAGTTTCCCTAGGTGCCGGCTGAGCTAGAGGCCAAAATCTACAGGTAGACACTTTGCAAAAAACACCTTTGTTTTCTTTCAAAAAATGTGATGTGTCCACGTTGTGTTTTGGGGCATTTCCTGTCGCAGGCGCTAGGCCTACCCACACAAGTGAGGTATCATTTTTATCGGGAGACTTGGGGGAACGCTGGTTGGAAGGAAATTTGTGGCTCCTCTCTGATTCCAGAACTTTCTGTCACCAAAATGTGAGAAAATGTGTTTTTTTAGCCAAATTTTGAGGTTTGCAAAGAATTCTGGGTAACAGAACCTGGTCAGAGCCCCACAAGTCACCCCATCTTGGATTCCCCTAGGTCTCTAGTTTTAAAAAATGCACAGGTTTGGTAAGTTACCCTAGGTGCCGGCTGAGCTAGAGGCCAAAATCTACAGGTAGGCACTTTGCAAAAAACATCTCTATTTTCTTTAAAAAAATGTGATGTGTCCACGTTGCTTTTTGGGGCATTTCCTGTTGCGGGCGCTAGACCTACCCCCACAAGTTTTGTATCATTTTTGTCGGGACACTTGGGGGAATGCTGGGTGGAAGGAAATTTGTGGCTCCTCTCTGATTCCAGAAGTATCTGTCACCAAACTGTGAGGAAAACGTGTTTTTTTAGCCAAATTTTGAGGTTTGCAAAGGATTCTGGGTAACAGAACCTGGTCAGAGCCCCACAAGTCACCCCATCTTGGATTCCCCTAGGTCTCTAGTTTTCAAAAATGCACAGGTTTAGTAGGTTTCCCTAGGGGGCGGCTGAGCTAGAGGCCAAAATCTACAGGTAGGCACTTTGCAAAAAACACCTCTGTTTTCTTTAAAAAAATGTGATGTGTCCACGTTGCGTTTTGGGGCATTTCCTGTCGCGGGCGCTAGGCCTACTCCCACAAGTAAGGTATCATTTTTGTCGGGAGACTTGGGGGAACGCTGGGTGTAAGGAAATTTGTGGCTCCTCTCAGATTCCAGAACTTTCTGTCACCAAAATGTGAGAAAATGTGTTTTTTTAGCCAAATTTTGAGGTTTGCAAAGAATTCTGGGTAACAGAACCTGGTCAGAGCCCCACAAGTCACCCCATCTTGGATTCCCCTAGGTCTCTAGTTTTCAAAAATGCACAGGTTTGGTAAGTTTCCCTAGGTGCCGGCTGAGCTAGAGGCCAAAATCTACAGGTAGGCACTTTGCAAAAAACACCTCTGTTTTCTTTCAAAAAAATGTGATATGTCCACGTTGCGTTTTGGGGCATTTCCTGTTGCGGGCGCTAGGCCTACCCCCACAAGTAAGGTATCATTTTTGTCGGGAGACTTGGGGGAATGCTGGGTGGAAGGAAATTTGTGGCTCCTCTCTGATTCTAGAAGTATCTGTCACCAAAATGTGAGGAAAACGTGTTTTTTTAGCCAAATTTTGAGGTTTGCAAAGGATTCTGGGTAACAGAACCTGGTCAGAGCCCCACAAGTCACCACATCTTGGATTCCCCTAGGTCTCTAGTTTTCACAAATGCACAGGTTTGGTAAGTTTCCCTAGGTGCCGGCTGAGCTAGAGGCCAAAATCTACAGGTAGACACTTTGCAAAAAACACCTTTGTTTTCTTTCAAAAAATGTGATGTGTCCACGTTGTGTTTTGGGGCATTTCCTGTCGCAGGCGCTAGGCCTACCCACACAAGTGAGGTATCATTTTTATCGGGAGACTTGGGGGAACGCTGGTTGGAAGGAAATTTGTGGCTCCTCTCTGATTCCAGAAATTTCTGTCACCAAAATGTGAGAAAATGTGTTTTTTTAGCCAAATTTTGAGGTTTGCAAAGAATTCTGGGTAACAGAACCTGGTCAGAGCCCCACAAGTCACCCCATCTTGGATTCCCCTAGGTCTCTAGTTTTAAAAAATGCACAGGTTTGGTAAGTTACCCTAGGTGCCGGCTGAGCTAGAGGCCAAAATCTACAGGTAGGCACTTTGCAAAAAACATCTCTATTTTCTTTAAAAAAATGTGATGTGTCCACGTTGCTTTTTGGGGCATTTCCTGTTGCGGGCGCTAGGCCTACCCCCACAAGTTTTGTATCATTTTTGTCGGGAGACTTGGGGGAATGCTGGGTGGAAGGAAATTTGTGGCTCCTCTCTGATTCCAGAAGTATCTGTCACCAAACTGTGAGGAAAACGTGTTTTTTTAGCCAAATTTTGAGGTTTGCAAAGGATTCTGGGTAACAGAAGCTGGTCAGAGCCCCACAAGTCACCCCATCTTGGATTCCCCTAGGTCTCTAGTTTTCAAAAATGCACAGGTTTGGTAGGTTTCCCTAGGGGGCGGCTGAGCTAGAGGCCAAAATCTACAGGTAGGCACTTTGCAAAAAACACCTCTGTTTTCTTTAAAAAAATGTGATGTGTCCACGTTGCGTTTTGGGGCATTTCCTGTCGCGGGCGCTAGGCCTACTCCCACAAGTAAGGTATCATTTTTGTCGGGAGACTTGGGGGAACGCTGGGTGTAAGGAAATTTGTGGCTCCTCTCTGATTCCAGAAGTATCTGTCACCAAAATGTGAGGAAAACGTGTTTTTTTAGCCAAATTTTGAGGTTTGCAAAGAATTCTGGGTAACAGAACCTGGTCAGAGCCCCACAAGTCACCCCATCTTGGATTCCCCTAGGTCTCTAGTTTTCAAAAATGCACAGGTTTGGTAAGTTTCCCTAGGTGCCGGCTGAGCTAGAGGCCAAAATCTACAGGTAGGCACTTTGCAAAAAACACCTCTGTTTTCTTTAAAAAAATGTGATATGTCCACGTTGCGTTTTGGGGCATTTCCTGTTGCGGGCGCTAGGCCTACCCCCACAAGTAAGGTATCATTTTTGTCGGGAGACTTGGGGGAATGCTGGGTGGAAGGAAATTTGTGGCTCCTCTCTGATTCCAGAAGTATCTGTCACCAAAATGTGAGGAAAATGTGTTTTTTTAGCCAAATTTTGAGGTTTGCAAAGGATTCTGGGTAACAGAACCTGGTCAGAGCCCCACAAATCACCCCATCTTGGATTCCCCTAGGTCTCTAGTTTTCACAAATGCACAGGTTTGGTAGGTTTCCCTAGGTGCCGGGTGAGCTAGAGGCCAAAATCTACAGGTAGACACTTTGCAAAAAACACCTCTGTTTTCTTTAAAAAAATGTGATATGTCCACGTTGCGTTTTGGGGCATTTCCTGTTGCGGACGCTAGGCCTACCCCCACAAGTAAGGTATCATTTTTGTCGGGAGACTTGGGGGAATGCTGGGTGGAAGGAAATTTGTGGCTCCTCTCTGATTCCAGAAGTATCTGTCACCAAAATGTGAGGAAAATGTGTTTTTTTAGCCAAATTTTGAGGTTTGCAAAGGATTCTGGGTAACAGAACCTGGTCAGAGCCCCACAAATCACCCCATCTTGGATTCCCCTAGGTCTCTAGTTTTCACAAATGCACAGGTTTGGTAGGTTTCCCTAGGTGCCGGGTGAGCTAGAGGCCAAAATCTACAGGTAGACACTTTGCAAAAAACACCTTTGTTTTCTTTCAAAAAATGTGATGTGTCCACGTTGTGTTTTGGGGCATTTCCTGTCGCGGGCGCTAGGCCTACCCACACAAGTGAGGTATCATTTTTATCGGGAGACTTGGGGGAACGCTGGTTGGAAGGAAATTTGTGGCTCCTCGCTGATTCCAGAACTTTCTGTCACCAAAATGTGAGAAAATGTGTTTTTTTAGCCAAATTTTGAGGTTTGCAAAGAATTCTGGGTAACAGAACCTGGTCAGAGCCCCACAAGTCACCCCATCTTGGATTCCCCTAGGTCTCTAGTTTTCAAAAATGCACAGGTTTGGTAGGTTTCCCTAGGAGGCGGTTGAGCTAGAGGCCAAAATCTACAGGTAGGCACTTTGCAAAAAACACCTCTGTTTTCTTTAAAAAAATGTGATGTGTCCACGTTGCGTTTTGGGGCATTTCCTGTCGCGGGCGCTAGGCCTACTCCCACAAGTAAGGTATCATTTTTGTCGGGAGACTTGGGGGAACGCTGGGTGTAAGGAAATTTGTGGCTCCTCTCTGATTCCAGAAGTATCTGTCACCAAAATGTGAGGAAAACGTGTTTTTTTAGCCAAATTTTGAGGTTTGCAAAGAATTCTGGGTAACAGAACCTGGTCAGAGCCCCACAAGTCACCCCATCTTGGATTCCCCTAGGTCTCTAGTTTTCAAAAATGCACAGGTTTGGTAAGTTTCCCTAGGTGCCGGCTGAGCTAGAGGCCAAAATCTACAGGTAGGCACTTTGCAAAAAACACCTCTGTTTTCTTTAAAAAAATGTGATATGTCCACGTTGCGTTTTGGGGCATTTCCTGTTGCGGGCGCTAGGCCTACCCCCACAAGTAAGGTATCATTTTTGTCGGGAGACTTGGGGGAATGCTGGGTGGAAGGAAATTTGTGGCTCCTCTCTGATTCCAGAAGTATCTGTCACCAAAATGTGAGGAAAATGTGTTTTTTTAGCCAAATTTTGAGGTTTGCAAAGGATTCTGGGTAACAGAACCTGGTCAGAGCCCCACAAATCACCCCATCTTGGATTCCCCTAGGTCTCTAGTTTTCACAAATGCACAGGTTTGGTAGGTTTCCCTAGGTGCCGGGTGAGCTAGAGGCCAAAATCTACAGGTAGACACTTTGCAAAAAACACCTCTGTTTTCTTTAAAAAAATGTGATATGTCCACGTTGCGTTTTGGGGCATTTCCTGTTGCGGACGCTAGGCCTACCCCCACAAGTAAGGTATCATTTTTGTCGGGAGACTTGGGGGAATGCTGGGTGGAAGGAAATTTGTGGCTCCTCTCTGATTCCAGAAGTATCTGTCACCAAAATGTGAGGAAAATGTGTTTTTTTAGCCAAATTTTGAGGTTTGCAAAGGATTCTGGGTAACAGAACCTGGTCAGAGCCCCACAAATCACCCCATCTTGGATTCCCCTAGGTCTCTAGTTTTCACAAATGCACAGGTTTGGTAGGTTTCCCTAGGTGCCGGGTGAGCTAGAGGCCAAAATCTACAGGTAGACACTTTGCAAAAAACACCTTTGTTTTCTTTCAAAAAATGTGATGTGTCCACGTTGTGTTTTGGGGCATTTCCTGTCGCGGGCGCTAGGCCTACCCACACAAGTGAGGTATCATTTTTATCGGGAGACTTGGGGGAACGCTGGTTGGAAGGAAATTTGTGGCTCCTCGCTGATTCCAGAACTTTCTGTCACCAAAATGTGAGAAAATGTGTTTTTTTAGCCAAATTTTGAGGTTTGCAAAGAATTCTGGGTAACAGAACCTGGTCAGAGCCCCACAAGTCACCCCATCTTGGATTCCCCTAGGTCTCTAGTTTTCAAAAATGCACAGGTTTGGAAGGTTTCCCTAGGGGGCGGCTGAGCTAGAGGCCAAAATCTACAGGTAGGCACTTTGCAAAAAACACCTCTGTTTTCTTTAAAAAAATGTGATGTGTCCACGTTGCGTTTTGGGGCATTTCCTGTCGCGGGCGCTAGGCCTACTCCCACAAGTAAGGTATCATTTTTGTCGGGAGACTTGGGGGAACGCTGGGTGTAAGGAAATTTGTGGCTCCTCTCAGATTCCAGAACTTTCTGTCACCAAAATGTGAGAAAATGTGTTTTTTTAGCCAAATTTTGAGGTTTGCAAAGAATTCTGGGTAACAGAACCTGGTCAGAGCCCCACAAGTCACCCCATCTTGGATTCCCCTAGGTCTCTAGTTTTCAAAAATGCACAGGTTTGGTAAGTTTCCCTAGGTGCCGGCTGAGCTAGAGGCCAAAATCTACAGGTAGGCACTTTGCAAAAAACACCTCTGTTTTCTTTCAAAAAAATGTGATATGTCCACGTTGCGTTTTGGGGCATTTCCTGTTGCGGGCGCTAGGCCTACCCCCACAAGTAAGGTATCATTTTTGTCGGGAGACTTGGGGGAATGCTGGGTGGAAGGAAATTTGTGGCTCCTCTCTGATTCTAGAAGTATCTGTCACCAAAATGTGAGGAAAACGTGTTTTTTTAGCCAAATTTTGAGGTTTGCAAAGGATTCTGGGTAACAGAACCTGGTCAGAGCCCCACAAATCACCCCATCTTGGATTCCCCTAGGTCTCTAGTTTTCACAAATGCACAGGTTTGGTAGGTTTCCCTAGGTGCCGGGTGAGCTAGAGGCCAAAATCTACAGGTAGACACTTTGCAAAAAACACCTTTGTTTTCTTTCAAAAAATTTGATGTGTCCACGTTGTGTTTTGGGGCATTTCCTGTCGCGGGCGCTAGGCCTACCCACACAAGTGAGGTATCATTTTTATCGGGAGACTTGGGGGAACGCTGGTTGGAAGGAAATTTGTGGCTCCTCGCTGATTCCAGAACTTTCTGTCACCAAAATGTGAGAAAATGTGTTTTTTTAGCCAAATTTTGAGGTTTGCAAAGAATTCTGGGTAACAGAACCTGGTCAGAGCCCCACAAGTCACCCCATCTTGGATTCCCCTAGGTCTCTAGTTTTCAAAAATGCACAGGTTTGGTAGGTTTCCCTAGGGGGCGGCTGAGCTAGAGGCCAAAATCTACAGGTAGGCACTTTGCAAAAAACACCTCTGTTTTCTTTAAAAAAATGTGATGTGTCCACGTTGCGTTTTGGGGCATTTCCTGTCGCGGGCGCTAGGCCTACTCCCACAAGTAAGGTATCATTTTTGTCGGGAGACTTGGGGGAACGCTGGGTGTAAGGAAATTTGTGGCTCCTCTCAGATTCCAGAACTTTCTGTCACCAAAATGTGAGAAAATGTGTTTTTTTAGCCAAATTTTGAGGTTTGCAAAGAATTCTGGGTAACAGAACCTGGTCAGAGCCCCACAAGTCACCCCATCTTGGATTCCCCTAGGTCTCTAGTTTTCAAAAATGCACAGGTTTGGTAAGTTTCCCTAGGTGCCGGCTGAGCTAGAGGCCAAAATCTACAGGTAGGCACTTTGCAAAAAACACCTCTGTTTTCTTTCAAAAAAATGTGATATGTCCACGTTGCGTTTTGGGGCATTTCCTGTTGCGGGCGCTAGGCCTACCCCCACAAGTAAGGTATCATTTTTGTCGGGAGACTTGGGGGAATGCTGGGTGGAAGGAAATTTGTGGCTCCTCTCTGATTCTAGAAGTATCTGTCACCAAAATGTGAGGAAAACGTGTTTTTTTAGCCAAATTTTGAGGTTTGCAAAGGATTCTGGGTAACAGAACCTGGTCAGAGCCCCACAAGTCACCCCATCTTGGATTCCCCTAGGTCTCTAGTTTTCACAAATGCACAGGTTTGGTAAGTTTCCCTAGGTGCCGGCTGAGCTAGAGGCCAAAATCTACAGGTAGACACTTTGCAAAAAACACCTTTGTTTTCTTTCAAAAAATGTGATGTGTCCACGTTGTGTTTTGGGGCATTTCCTGTCGCAGGCGCTAGGCCTACCCACACAAGTGAGGTATCATTTTTATCGGGAGACTTGGGGGAACGCTGGTTGGAAGGAAATTTGTGGCTCCTCTCTGATTCCAGAAATTTCTGTCACCAAAATGTGAGAAAATGTGTTTTTTTAGCCAAATTTTGAGGTTTGCAAAGAATTCTGGGTAACAGAACCTGGTCAGAGCCCCACAAGTCACCCCATCTTGGATTCCCCTAGGTCTCTAGTTTTAAAAAATGCACAGGTTTGGTAAGTTACCCTAGGTGCCGGCTGAGCTAGAGGCCAAAATCTACAGGTAGGCACTTTGCAAAAAACATCTCTATTTTCTTTAAAAAAATGTGATGTGTCCACGTTGCTTTTTGGGGCATTTCCTGTAGCGGGCGCTAGGCCTACCCCCACAAGTTTTGTATCATTTTTGTCGGGAGACTTGGGGGAATGCTGGGTGGAAGGAAATTTGTGGCTCCTCTCTGATTCCAGAAGTATCTGTCACCAAACTGTGAGGAAAACGTGTTTTTTTAGCCAAATTTTGAGGTTTGCAAAGGATTCTGGGTAACAGAAGCTGGTCAGAGCCCCACAAGTCACCCCATCTTGGATTCCCCTAGGTCTCTAGTTTTCAAAAATGCACAGGTTTGGTAGGTTTCCCTAGGGGGCGGCTGAGCTAGAGGCCAAAATCTACAGGTAGGCACTTTGCAAAAAACACCTCTGTTTTCTTTAAAAAAATGTGATGTGTCCACGTTGCGTTTTGGGGCATTTCCTGTCGCGGGCGCTAGGCCTACTCCCACAAGTAAGGTATCATTTTTGTCGGGAGACTTGGGGGAACGCTGGGTGTAAGGAAATTTGTGGCTCCTCTCTGATTCCAGAAGTA
Organism: Pleurodeles waltl; assembly: GCF_031143425.1. Lineage (NCBI taxonomy): Eukaryota > Metazoa > Chordata > Amphibia > Caudata > Salamandridae > Pleurodeles > Pleurodeles waltl. The sequence continues at coordinate 795,886,151 of NC_090438.1, read as the reverse complement.
TCTGTCACCAAAATGTGAGGAAAACGTGTTTTTTTAGCCAAATTTTGAGGTTTGCAAAGGATTCTGGGTAACAGAACCTGGTCAGAGCCCCACAAGCCACCCCATCTTGGATTCCCCTAGGTCTCTAGTTTTCAAAAATGCACAGGTTTGGTAAGTTTCCCTAGGTGCCGGCTGAGCTAGAGGCCAAAATCTACAGGTAGGCACTTTGCAAAAAACACCTCTGTTTTCTTTAAAAAAATGTGATATGTCCACGTTGCGTTTTGGGGCATTTCCTGTTGCGGGCGCTAGGCCTACCCCCACAAGTAAGGTATCATTTTTGTCGGGAGACTTGGGGAATGCTGGGTGGAAGGAAATTTGTGGCTCCTCTCTGATTCCAGAAGTATCTGTCACCAAACTGTGAGGAAAACGTGTTTTTTTAGCCAAATTTTGATGTTTGCAAAGGATTCTGGGTAACAGAACCTGGTCAGAGCCCCACAAGTCACCCCATCTTGGATTCCCCTAGGTCTCTAGTTTTCAAAAATGCACAGGTTTGGTAAGTTTCCCTAGGTGCCGGCTGAGCTAGAGGCCAAAATCTACAGGTAGGCACTTTGCAAAAAACACCTCTGTTTTCTTTAAAAAAAATGTGATATATCCACGTTGCGTTTTGGGGCATTTCCTGTTGCGGGCGCTAGGCCTACCCCCACAAGTAAGGTATCATTTTTGTCGGGAGACTTGGGGGAATGCTGGGTGGAAGGAAATTTGTGGCTCCTCTCTGATTCCAGAAGTATCTGTCACCAAAATGTGAGGAAAATGTGTTTTTTTAGCCAAATTTTGAGGTTTGCAAAGGATTCTGGGTAACAGAACCTGGTCAGAGCCCCACAAATCACCCCATCTTGGATTCCCCTAGGTCTCTAGTTTTCACAAATGCACAGGTTTGGTAGGTTTCCCTAGGTGCCGGGTGAGCTAGAGGCCAAAATCTACAGGTAGACACTTTGCAAAAAACACCTTTGTTTTCTTTCAAAAAATGTGATGTGTCCACGTTGTGTTTTGGGGCATTTCCTGTCGCGGGCGCTAGGCCTACCCACACAAGTGAGGTATCATTTTTATCGGGAGACTTGGGGGAACGCTGGTTGGAAGGAAATTTGTGGCTCCTCGCTGATTCCAGAACTTTCTGTCACCAAAATGTGAGAAAATGTGTTTTTTTAGCCATATTTTGAGGTTTGCAAAGAATTCTGGGTAACAGAACCTGGTCAGAGCCCCACAAGTCACCCCATCTTTGATTCCCCTAGGTCTCTAGTTTTCAAAAATGCACAGGTTTGGTAAGTTTCCCTAGGTGCCGGCTGAGCTAGAGGCCAAAATCTACAGGTAGGCACTTTGCAAAAAACACCTCTGTTCTCTTTCAAAAAAATGTGATATGTCCACGTTGCGTTTTGGGGCATTTCCTGTTACGGGCGCTAGGCCTACCCCCACAAGTAAGGTATCATTTTTGTCGGGAGACTTGGGGGAATGCTGGGTGGAAGGAAATTTGTGGCTCCTCTCTGATTCCAGAAGAATCTGTCACCAAAATGTGAGGAAAACGTGTTTTTTTAGCCAAATTTTGAGGTTTGCAAAGGATTCTGGGTAACAGAACCTGGTCAGAGCCCCACAAGTCACCCCATCTTGGATTCCCCTAGGTCTCTAGTTTTAAAAAATGCACAGGTTTGGTAGGTTTCCATAGGTGCCGGCTGAGCTAGAGGCCAAAATCTACAGGTAGACTCTTTGCAAAAAACACCTCTGTTTTCTTTCAAAAAATGTGATGTGTCCACGTTGCGTTTTGGGGCATATCCTGTCGCGGGCCCTAAGCCTACCCCCACAAGTGAGGTATCATTTTTGTCGGGAGACTTGGGGGAACGCTGGGTGTAAGGAAATTCGTGGCTCCTCTCTGATTCCAGAACTATCTGTCACCAAAATGTGAGGAAAACGTGTTTTTTTAGCCAAATTTTGAGGTTTGCAATGGATTCTGGGTAACAGAACCTGGTCGGAGCCCCACAAGTCACCCCATCTTGGATTCCCCTAGGTCTCTAGTTTTCAAAAATGCACAGCTTTGGTAGGTTTCCCTAGGTGCCGGCTGAGCTAGAGGCCAAAATCTACAGGTAGACACTTTGCAAAAAACACCTTTGTTTTCTTTCAAAAAATTTGATGTGTCCACATTGTGTTTTGGGGCATTTCCTGTCGCGGGCGCTAGGCCTACCCACACAAGTGAGGTATCATTTTTATCGGGAGACTTGGGGGAACGCTGGGTGGAAGGAAATTTGTGGCTCCTCTCAGATTCCAGAACTTTCTGTCACCAAAATATGAGGAAAATGTGTTTTTTAGCCAAATTATTAGGTTTGCAAAGGATTCTGGGTAACAGAACCTTGTCAGAGCCCCAAAAGTCACTCCATCTTGGATTCCCCTAGGTCTCTAGTTTTCAAAAATGCACAGGTTTGGTAGGTTTCCCTAGGTGCCGGCTGAGCTAGAGGCCAAAATCTACAGTTAGGCACTTTGCAAAAAACACATCTGTTTTCTTTAAAAAATATGATGTGTCCACGTTGTGTTTTGGGGCGTTTCCTGTCACGGGCGCTAGGCCTACCCACACAAGTGAGGTATCAATTTTATCGGGAGACTTGGGGGAACGCTGGGTGGAAGGAAATTTGTGGCTCCTCTCAGATTCCAGAACTTTCTGTCACCGAAATGTGAGGAAAACTTGTTTTTTTAGCCAAATTTTGAGGTTCGCAAATGATTCTGGGTAATAGAACCTGGTCAGAGCCCCACAAGTCACCCCATCTTGGATTTCCCTAGGTCTCTAGTTTTCAAAAATGCACAGTTTTGATAGGTTTCCCTAGGTGCCGGCTGAGCTAGATGCCAAAATCTACAGGTAGACACTTTGCAAAAAACATCTTTGTTTTCTTTCAAAAAATTTGATGGGTCCACGTTGTGTTTTGGGGCATTTCCTGTCACGGGCGCAAGGCCTACCCACACAAGTGAGGTATCATTTTTATCGGGAGACTTGGGGAACGCTGGGTGGAAGGAAATTTGTGGCTCCTCTCTGATTCCAGAACTTTCTGTCACCAAAATGTGAGGAAAATGTGTTTTTTTAGCCACATTTTAAGGTTTGCAAAGAATTCTGGGTAACAGAACCTGGTCAGAGCCCCACAAGTCACCCCATCTTGGATTCCCCTAGGTCTCTAGTTTTCAAAAATGCACAGGTTTGGTAAGTTTCCCTAGGTGCCGGCTGAGCTAGAGGCCAAAATCTACAGGTAGGATCTTTGCAAAAAACACCTCTGTTTTCTTTAAAAAAATGTGATGTGTGCACGTTGCAAGTCACCCCATCTTGGATTCCCCTAGGTCTCTAGTTTTCAAAAATGCACAGGTTTGGTAGGTTTCCCTAGGTGCCGGCTGAGCTAGAGGCCAAAATCTACAGGTAGGCACTTTGCAAAAAACACCTCTGTTTTCTTTAAAAAAATGTGATGTGTCCACGTTGCATTTTGGGGCATTTCCTGTCGCGGGCGCTAGGCCTACTCCCACAAGTAAGGTATCATTTTTGTCGGGAGACTTGGGGGAACGCTGGGTGTAAGGAAATTTGTGGCTCCTCTCTGATTCCAGAAGTATCTGTCACCAAACTGTGAGGAAAATGTGTTTTTTTAGCCAAATTTTGAGGTTTGCAAAGGATTCTGGGTAACAGAACCTGGTCAGAGCCCCATAAGTCACCCCATTTTGGATTCCCCTAGGTCTCTAGTTTTCAAAAATGCACAGGTTTGGTAAGTTTCCCTAGGTGCCGGCTGAGCTAGAGGCCAAAATCTACAGGTAGGCACTTTGCAAAAAACACCTCTGTTTTCTTTCAAAAAAATGTGATATGTCCACGTTGCGTTTTGGGGCATTTCCTGTTGCGGGCGCTAGGCCTACCCCCACAAGTAAGGTATCATTTTTGTCGGGACACTTGGGGGAGTGCTGGGTGGAAGGAAATTTGTGGCTCCTCTCTGATTCCAGAAGTATCTGTCACCAAAATGTGAGGAAAACGTGTTTTTTTAGCCAAATTTTGAGGTTTGCAAAGGATTCTTGGTAACAGAACCTGGTCAGAGCCCCACAAGTCACCCCATCTTGGATTCCCCTAGGTCTCTAGTTTTCAAAAATGCACAGGTTTGGTAAGTTACCCTAGGTGCCGGCTGAGCTAGAGGCCAAAATCTACAGGTAGGCACTTTGCAAAAAACATCTCTATTTTCTTAAAAAAAATGTGATGTGTCCACGTTGCGTTTAGGGGCATTTCCTGTTGCGGGCGCTAGGCCTACCCCCACAAGTTTTGTATCATTTTTGTCGGGAGACTTGGGGGAATGCTGGGTGGAAGGAAATTTGTGGCTCCTCTCTGATTCCAGAAGTATCTGTCACCAAACTGTGAGGAAAACATGTTTCTTTAGCCAAATTTTGAGGTTTGCAAAGGATTCTGGGTAACAGAACCTGGTCAGAGCCCCACAAGTCACCCCATCTTGGATTCCCCTAGGTCTCTAGTTTTCAAAAATGCACAGGTTTGGTAAGTTTCCCTAGGTGCCAGCTGAGCTAGAGGCCAAAATCTACAGGTAGGCACTTTGCAAAAAACACCTCTGTTTTCTTTAAAAAAATGTGATGTGTGCACGTTGCAAGTCACCCCATCTTGGATTCCCCTAGTTCTCTAGTTTTCAAAAATGCACAGGTTTGGTAGGTTTCCCTAGGTGCCGGCTGAGCTAGAGGCCAAAATCTACAGGTAGGCACTTTGCAAAAAACACCTCTGTTTTCTTTAAAAAAATGTGATGTGTCCACGTTGCGTTTTGGGGCATTTCCTGTCGCGGGGGCTAGGCCTACTCCCACAAGTAAGGTATCATTTTTGTCGGGAGACTTGGGGGAACGCTGGGTGTAAGGAAATTTGTGGCTCCTCTCTGATTCCAGAAGTATCTGTCACCAAACTGTGAGGAAAACGTGTTTTTTTAGCCAAATTTTGATGTTTGCAAAGGATTCTGGGTAACAGAACCTGGTCAGAGCCCCACAAGTCACCCCATCTTGGATTCCCCTAGGTCTCTAGTTTTCACAAATGCACAGGTTTGGTAGGTTTCCCTAGGTGCCGGGTGAGCTAGAGGCCAAAATCTACAGGTAGACACTTTGCAAAAAACACCTTTGTTTTCTTTCAAAAAATGTGATGTGTCCACGTTGTGTTTTGGGGCATTTCCTGTCGCGGGCGCTAGGCCTACCCACACAAGTGAGGTATCATTTTTATCGAGAGACTTGGGGGAACGCTGGTTGGAAGGAAATTTGTGCCTCCTTTCTGATTCCAGAACTTTCTGTCACCAAAATGTGAGAAAATGTGTTTTTTTAGCCACATTATGAGGTTTGCAAAGAATTCTGGGTAACAGAACCTGGTCAGAGCCCCACAAGTCACCCCATCTTGGATTCCCCTAGGTCTCTAGTTTTCAAAAATGCACAGGTTTGGTAAGTTTCCCTAGGTGCCGGCTGAGCTAGAGGCCAAAATCTACAGGTAGGCACTTTGCAAAAAACACCTCTGTTTTCTTTCAAAAAAATGTGATATGTCCACGTTGCGTTTTGGGGCATTTCCTGTTGCGGGCGCTAGGCCTACCCCCACAAGTAAGGTATCATTTTTGTCGGGAGACTTGGGGGAGTGCTGGGTGGAAGGATATTTGTGGCTCCTCTCTGATTCCAGAAGTATCTGTCACCAAAATGTGAGGAAAACGTGTTTTTTAGCCAAATTTTGAGGTTTGCAAAGGATTCTTGGTAACAGAACCTGGTCAGAGCCCCACAAGTCACCCCATCTTGGATATCCCTAGGTCTCTAGTTTTCAAAAATGCACAGGTTTGGTAAGTTACCCTAGGTGCCGGCTGAGCTAGAGGCCAAAATCTACAGGTAGGCACTTTGCAAAAAACATCTCTATTTTCTTAAAAAAAATGGGATGTGTCCACGTTGCGTTTTGGGGCATTTCCTGTTGCGGGCGCTAGGCCTACCCCCACAAGTAAGGTATCATTTTTGTCGGGAGACTTGGGGGAATGCTGGGTGGAAGGAAATTTGTGGCTCCTCTCTGATTCCAGAAGTATCTGTCACCAAACTGTGAGGAAAACATGTTTTTTTAGCCAAATTTTGAGGTTTGCAAAGGATTCTGGGTAACAGAACCTGGTCAGAGCCCCACAAGTCACCCCATCTTGGATTCCCCTAGGTCTCTAGTTTTTAAAAATGCACAGGTTTGGTAAGTTTCCCTAGGTGCCAGCTGAGCTAGAGGCCAAAATCTACAGGTAGGCACTTTGCAAAAAACACCTCTGTTTTCTTTAAAAAAATGTGATGTGTGCACGTTGCAAGTCACCCCATCTTGGATTCCCCTAGGTCTCTAGTTTTCGAAAATGCACAGGTTTGGTAGGTTTCCCTAGGTGCCGGCTGAGCTAGAGGCCAAAATCTACAGGTAGGCACTTTGCAAAAAACACCTCTGTTTTCTTTAAAAAAATGTGATGTGTCCACGTTGCGTTTTGGGGCATTTCCTGTCGCGGGCGCTAGGCCTACTCCCACAAGTAAGGTATCATTTTTGTCGGGAGACTTGGGTGAACGCTGGGTGTAAGGAAATTTGTGGCTCCTCTCTGATTCCATAAGTATCTGTCACCAAACTGTGAGGAAAACGTGTTTTTTTAGCCAAATTTTGAGGTTTGCAAAGGATTCTGGGTAACAGAACCTGGTCAGAGCCCCACAAGTCACCCCATCTTGGATTCCCCTAGGTCTCTAGTTTTCACAAATGCACAGGTTTGGTAGGTTTCCCAGGTGCCGGGTGAGCTAGAGGCCAAAATCTACAGGTAGACACTTTGCAAAAAACACCTTTGTTTTCTTTCAAAAAATGTGATGTGTCCACGTTGTGTTTTGGGGCATTTCCTGTCGCGGGCGCTAGGCCTACCCACACAAGTGAGGTATCATTTTTATCGGGAGACTTGGGGGAACGCTGGTTGGAAGGAAATTTGTGGCTCCTCTCTGATTCCAGAACTTTCTGTCACCAAAATGTGAGAAAATGTGTTTTTTTAGCCAAATTTTGAGGTTTGCAAAGAATTCTGGGTAACAGAACCTGGTCAGAGCCCCACAAGTCACCCCATCTTGGATTCCCCTAGGTCTCTAGTTTTCAAAAATGCACAGGTTTGGTAAGTTTCCCTAGGTGCCGGCTGAGCTAGAGGCCAAAATCTACAGGTAGGCACTTTGCAAAAAACACCTCTGTTTTCTTTCAAAAAAATGTGATATGTCCACGTTGCGTTTTGGGGCATTTCCTGTTGCGGGCGCTAGGCCTACCCCCACAAGTAAGGTATCATTTTTGTCGGGAGACTTGGGGGAATGCTGGGTGGAAGGAAATTTGTGGCTCCTCTCTGATTCCAGAAGTATCTGTCACCAAAATGTGAGGAAAACGTGTTTTTTTAGCCAAATTTTGAGGTTTGCAAAGGATTCTGGGTAACAGAACCTGGTCAGAGCCCCACAAGTCACCCCATCTTGGATTCCCCTAGGTCTCTAGTTTTCACAAATGCACAGGTTTGGTAAGTTTCCCTAGGTGCCGGCTGAGCTAGAGGCCAAAATCTACAGGTAGACACTTTGCAAAAAACACCTTTGTTTTCTTTCAAAAAATGTGATGTGTCCACGTTGTGTTTTGGGGCATTTCCTGTCGCAGGCGCTAGGCCTACCCACACAAGTGAGGTATCATTTTTATCGGGAGACTTGGGGGAACGCTGGTTGGAAGGAAATTTGTGGCTCCTCTCTGATTCCAGAACTTTCTGTCACCAAAATGTGAGAAAATGTGTTTTTTTAGCCAAATTTTGAGGTTTGCAAAGAATTCTGGGTAACAGAACCTGGTCAGAGCCCCACAAGTCACCCCATCTTGGATTCCCCTAGGTCTCTAGTTTTAAAAAATGCACAGGTTTGGTAAGTTACCCTAGGTGCCGGCTGAGCTAGAGGCCAAAATCTACAGGTAGGCACTTTGCAAAAAACATCTCTATTTTCTTTAAAAAAATGTGATGTGTCCACGTTGCTTTTTGGGGCATTTCCTGTTGCGGGCGCTAGACCTACCCCCCAAGTTTTGTATCATTTTTGTCGGGACACTTGGGGGAATGCTGGGTGGAAGGAAATTTGTGGCTCCTCTCTGATTCCAGAAGTATCTGTCACCAAACTGTGAGGAAAACGTGTTTTTTTAGCCAAATTTTGAGGTTTGCAAAGGATTCTGGGTAACAGAACCTGGTCAGAGCCCCACAAGTCACCCCATCTTGGATTCCCCTAGGTCTCTAGTTTTCAAAAATGCACAGGTTTAGTAGGTTTCCCTAGGGGGCGGCTGAGTTAGAGGCCAAAATCTACAGGTAGGCACTTTGCAAAAAACACCTCTGTTTTCTTTAAAAAAATGTGATGTGTCCACGTTGCGTTTTGGGGCATTTCCTGTCGCGGGCGCTAGGCCTACTCCCACAAGTAAGGTATCATTTTTGTCGGGAGACTTGGGGGAACGCTGGGTGTAAGGAAATTTGTGGCTCCTCTCAGATTCCAGAACTTTCTGTCACCAAAATGTGAGAAAATGTGTTTTTTTAGCCAAATTTTGAGGTTTGCAAAGAATTCTGGGTAACAGAACCTGGTCAGAGCCCCACAAGTCACCCCATCTTGGATTCCCCTAGGTCTCTAGTTTTCAAAAATGCACAGGTTTGGTAAGTTTCCCTAGGTGCCGGCTGAGCTAGAGGCCAAAATCTACAGGTAGGCACTTTGCAAAAAACACCTCTGTTTTCTTTAAAAAAAATGTGATATGTCCACGTTGCGTTTTGGGGCATTTCCTGTTGCGGGCGCTAGGCCTACCCCCACAAGTAAGGTATCATTTTTGTCGGGAGACTTGGGGGAATGCTGGGTGGAAGGAAATTTGTGGCTCCTCTCTGATTCTAGAAGTATCTGTCACCAAAATGTGAGGAAAACGTGTTTTTTTAGCCAAATTTTGAGGTTTGCAAAGGATTCTGGGTAACAGAACCTGGTCAGAGCCCCACAAGTCACCCCATCTTGGATTCCCCTAGGTCTCTAGTTTTCACAAATGCACAGGTTTGGTAAGTTTCCCTAGGTGCCGGCTGAGCTAGAGGCCAAAATCTACAGGTAGACACTTTGCAAAAAACACCTTTGTTTTCTTTCAAAAAATGTGATGTGTCCACGTTGTGTTTTGGGGCATTTCCTGTCGCAGGCGCTAGGCCTACCCACACAAGTGAGGTATCATTTTTATCGGGAGACTTGGGGGAACGCTGGTTGGAAGGAAATTTGTGGCTCCTCTCTGATTCCAGAAATTTCTGTCACCAAAATGTGAGAAAATGTGTTTTTTTAGCCAAATTTTGAGGTTTGTAAAGAATTCTGGGTAACAGAACCTGGTCAGAGCCCCACAAGTCACCCCATCTTGGATTCCCCTAGGTCTCTAGTTTTAAAAAATGCACAGGTTTGGTAAGTTACCCTAGGTGCCGGCTGAGCTAGAGGCCAAAATCTACAGGTAGGCACTTTGCAAAAAACATCTCTATTTTCTTTAAAAAAATGTGATGTGTCCACGTTGCTTTTTGGGGCATTTCCTGTTGCGGGCGCTAGGCCTACCCCCACAAGTTTTGTATCATTTTTGTCGGGAGACTTGGGGGAATGCTGGGTGGAAGGAAATTTGTGGCTCCTCTCTGATTCCAGAAGTATCTGTCACCAAACTGTGAGGAAAACGTGTTTTTTTAGCCAAATTTTGAGGTTTGCAAAGGATTCTGGGTAACAGAAGCTGGTCAGAGCCCCACAAGTCACCCCATCTTGGATTCCCCTAGGTCTCTAGTTTTAAAAAATGCACAGGTTTGGTAGGTTTCCCTAGGGGGCGGCTGAGCTAGAGGCCAAAATCTACAGGTAGGCACTTTGCAAAAAACACCTCTGTTTTCTTTAAAAAAATGTGATGTGTCCACGTTGCGTTTTGGGGCATTTCCTGTCGCGGGCGCTAGGCCTACTCCCACAAGTAAGGTATCATTTTTGTCGGGAGACTTGGGGGAACGCTGGGTGTAAGGAAATTTGTGGCTCCTCTCTGATTCCAGAAGTATCTGTCACCAAAATGTGAGGAAAACGTGTTTTTTTAGCCAAATTTTGAGGTTTGCAAAGAATTCTGGGTAACAGAACCTGGTCAGAGCCCCACAAGTCACCCCATCTTGGATTCCCCTAGGTCTCTAGTTTTCAAAAATGCACAGGTTTGGTAAGTTTCCCTAGGTGCCGGCTGAGCTAGAGGCCAAAATCTACAGGTAGGCACTTTGCAAAAAACACCTCTGTTTTCTTTAAAAAAATGTGATATGTCCACGTTGCGTTTTGGGGCATTTCCTGTTGCGGGCGCTAGGCCTACCCCCACAAGTAAGGTATCATTTTTGTCGGGAGACTTGGGGAATGCTGGGTGGAAGGAAATTTGTGGCTCCTCTCTGATTCCAGAAGTATCTGTCACCAAACTGTGAGGAAAACGTGTTTTTTTAGCCAAATTTTGATGTTTGCAAAGGATTCTGGGTAACAGAACCTGGTCAGAGCCCCACAAGTCACCCCATCTTGGATTTCCCTAGGTCTCTAGTTTTCAAAAATGCACAGGTTTGGTAAGTTTCCCTAGGTGCCGGCTGAGCTAGAGGCCAAAATCTACAGGTAGGCACTTTGCAAAAAACACCTCTGTTTTCTTTAAAAAAAATGTGATATGTCCACGTTGCGTTTTGGGGCATTTCCTGTTGCGGACGCTAGGCCTACCCCCACAAGTAAGGTATCATTTTTGTCGGGAGACTTGGGGGAATGCTGGGTGGAAGGAAATTTGTGGCTCCTCTCTGATTCCAGAAGTATCTGTCACCAAAATGTGAGGAAAATGTGTTTTTTTAGCCAAATTTTGAGGTTTGCAAAGGATTCTGGGTAACAGAACCTGGTCAGAGCCCCACAAATCACCCCATCTTGGATTCCCCTAGGTCTCTAGTTTTCACAAATGCACAGGTTTGGTAGGTTTCCCTAGGTGCCGGGTGAGCTAGAGGCCAAAATCTACAGGTAGACACTTTGCAAAAAACACCTTTGTTTTCTTTAAAAAAATGTGATGTGTCCACGTTGTGTTTTGGGGCATTTCCTGTCGCGGGCGCTAGGCCTACCCACACAAGTGAGGTATCATTTTTATCGGGAGACTTGGGGGAACGCTGGTTGGAAGGAAATTTGTGGCTCCTCGCTGATTCCAGAACTTTCTGTCACCAAAATGTGAGAAAATGTGTTTTTTTAGCCAAATTTTGAGGTTTGCAAAGAATTCTGGGTAACAGAACCTGGTCAGAGCCCCACAAGTCACCCCATCTTGGATTCCCCTAGGTCTCTAGTTTTCAAAAATGCACAGGTTTGGTAAGTTTCCCTAGGTGCCGGCTGAGCTAGAGGCCAAAATCTACAGGTAGGCACTTTGCAAAAAACACCTCTGTTTTCTTTCAAAAAAATGTGATATGTCCACGTTGCGTTTTGGGGCATTTCCTGTTGCGGGCGCTAGGCCTACCCCCACAAGTAAGGTATCATTTTTGTCGGGAGACTTGGGGGAATGCTGGGTGGAAGGAAATTTGTGGCTCCTCTCTGATTCTAGAAGTATCTGTCACCAAAATGTGAGGAAAACGTGTTTTTTTAGCCACATTTTGAGGTTTGCAAAGGATTCTGGGTAACAGAACCTGGTCAGAGCCCCACAAGTCACCCCATCTTGGATTCCCCTAGGTCTCTAGTTTTCACAAATGCACAGGTTTGGTAAGTTTCCCTAGGTGCCGGCTGAGCTAGAGGCCAAAATCTACAGGTAGACACTTTGCAAAAAACACCTTTGTTTTCTTTCAAAAAATGTGATGTGTCCACGTTGTGTTTTGGGGCATTTCCTGTCGCAGGCGCTAGGCCTACCCACACAAGTGAGGTATCATTTTTATCGGGAGACTTGGGGGAACGCTGGTTGGAAGGAAATTTGTGGCTCCTCTCTGATTCCAGAAATTTCTGTCACCAAAATGTGAGAAAATGTGTTTTTTTAGCCAAATTTTGAGGTTTGCAAAGAATTCTGGGTAACAGAACCTGGTCAGAGCCCCACAAGTCACCCCATCTTGGATTCCCCTAGGTCTCTAGTTTTAAAAAATGCACAGGTTTTGTAAGTTACCCTAGGTGCCGGCTGAGCTAGAGGCCAAAATCTACAGGTAGGCACTTTGCAAAAAACATCTCTATTTTCTTTAAAAAAATGTGATGTGTCCACGTTGCTTTTTGGGGCATTTCCTGTTGCGGGCGCTAGGCCTACCCCCACAAGTTTTGTATCATTTTTGTCGGGAGACTTGGGGGAATGCTGGGTGGAAGGAAATTTGTGGCTCCTCTCTGATTCCAGAAGTATCTGTCACCAAACTGTGAGGAAAATGTGTTTTTTTAGCCAAATTTTGAGGTTTGCAAAGGATTCTGGGTAACAGAAGCTGGTCAGAGCCCCACAAGTCACCCCATCTTGGATTCCCCTAGGTCTCTAGTTTTCAAAAATGCACAGGTTTGGTAGGTTTCCCTAGGGGGCGGCTGAGCTAGAGGCCAAAATCTACAGGTAGGCACTTTGCAAAAAACACCTCTGTTTTCTTTAAAAAAATGTGATGTGTCCACGTTGCGTTTTGGGGCATTTCCTGTCGCGGGCGCTAGGCCTACTCCCACAAGTAAGGTATCATTTTTGTCGGGAGACTTGGGGGAACGCTGGGTGTAAGGAAATTTGTGGCTCCTCTCTGATTCCAGAAGTATCTGTCACCAAAATGTGAGGAAAACGTGTTTTTTTAGCCAAATTTTGAGGTTTGCAAAGAATTCTGGGTAACAGAACCTGGTCAGAGCCCCACAAGTCACCCCATCTTGGATTCCCCTAGGTCTCTAGTTTTAAAAAATGCACAGGTTTGGTAAGTTTCCCTAGGTGCCGGCTGAGCTAGAGGCCAAAATCTACAGGTAGGCACTTTGCAAAAAACACCTCTGTTTTCTTTAAAAAAATGTGATATGTCCACGTTGCGTTTTGGGGCATTTCCTGTTGCGGGCGCTAGGCCTACCCCCACAAGTAAGGTATCATTTTTGTCGGGAGACTTGGGGAATGCTGGGTGGAAGGAAATTTGTGGCTCCTCTCTGATTCCAGAAGTATCTGTCACCAAACTGTGAGGAAAACGTGTTTTTTTAGCCAAATTTTGATGTTTGCAAAGGATTCTGGGTAACAGAACCTGGTCAGAGCCCCACAAGTCACCCCATCTTGGATTCCCCTAGGTCTCTAGTTTTCAAAAATGCACAGGTTTGGTAAGTTTCCCTAGGTGCCGGCTGAGCTAGAGGCCAAAATCTACAGGTAGGCACTTTGCAAAAAACACCTCTGTTTTCTTTAAAAAAAATGTGATATGTCCACGTTGCGTTTTGGGGCATTTCCTGTTGCGGGCGCTAGGCCTACCCCCACAAGTAAGGTATCATTTTTGTCGGGAGACTTGGGGGAATGCTGGGTGGAAGGAAATTTGTGGCTCCTCTCTGATTCTAGAAGTATCTGTCACCAAAATGTGAGGAAAACGTGTTTTTTTAGCCAAATTTTGAGGTTTGCAAAGGATTCTGGGAAACAGAACCTGGTCAGAGCCCCACAAGTCACCCCATCTTGGATTCCCCTAGGTCTCTAGTTTTCACAAATGCACAGGTTTGGTAAGTTTCCCTAGGTGCCGGCTGAGCTAGAGGCCAAAATCTACAGGTAGACACTTTGCAAAAAACACCTTTGTTTTCTTTCAAAAAATGTGATGTGTCCACGTTGTGTTTTGGGGCATTTCCTGTCGCAGGCGCTAGGCCTACCCACACAAGTGAGGTATCATTTTTATCGGGAGACTTGGGGGAACGCTGGTTGGAAGGAAATTTGTGGCTCCTCTCTGATTCCAGAAATTTCTGTCACCAAAATGTGAGAAAATGTGTTTTTTTAGCCAAATTTTGAGGTTTGTAAAGAATTCTGGGTAACAGAACCTGGTCAGAGCCCCACAAGTCACCCCATCTTGGATTCCCCTAGGTCTCTAGTTTTAAAAAATGCACAGGTTTGGTAAGTTACCCTAGGTGCCGGCTGAGCTAGAGGCCAAAATCTACAGGTAGGCACTTTGCAAAAAACATCTCTATTTTCTTTAAAAAAATGTGATGTGTCCACGTTGCTTTTTGGGGCATTTCCTGTTGCGGGCGCTAGGCCTACCCCCACAAGTTTTGTATCATTTTTGTCGGGAGACTTGGGGGAATGCTGGGTGGAAGGAAATTTGTGGCTCCTCTCTGATTCCAGAAGTATCTGTCACCAAACTGTGAGGAAAACGTGTTTTTTTAGCCAAATTTTGAGGTTTGCAAAGGATTCTGGGTAACAGAAGCTGGTCAGAGCCCCACAAGTCACCCCATCTTGGATTCCCCTAGGTCTCTAGTTTTAAAAAATGCACAGGTTTGGTAGGTTTCCCTAGGGGGCGGCTGAGCTAGAGGCCAAAATCTACAGGTAGGCACTTTGCAAAAAACACCTCTGTTTTCTTTAAAAAAATGTGATGTGTCCACGTTGCGTTTTGGGGCATTTCCTGTCGCGGGCGCTAGGCCTACTCCCACAAGTAAGGTATCATTTTTGTCGGGAGACTTGGGGGAACGCTGGGTGTAAGGAAATTTGTGGCTCCTCTCTGATTCCAGAAGTATCTGTCACCAAAATGTGAGGAAAACGTGTTTTTTTAGCCAAATTTTGAGGTTTGCAAAGAATTCTGGGTAACAGAACCTGGTCAGAGCCCCACAAGTCACCCCATCTTGGATTCCCCTAGGTCTCTAGTTTTCAAAAATGCACAGGTTTGGTAAGTTTCCCTAGGTGCCGGCTGAGCTAGAGGCCAAAATCTACAGGTAGGCACTTTGCAAAAAACACCTCTGTTTTCTTTAAAAAAATGTGATATGTCCACGTTGCGTTTTGGGGCATTTCCTGTTGCGGGCGCTAGGCCTACCCCCACAAGTAAGGTATCATTTTTGTCGGGAGACTTGGGGAATGCTGGGTGGAAGGAAATTTGTGGCTCCTCTCTGATTCCAGAAGTATCTGTCACCAAACTGTGAGGAAAACGTGTTTTTTTAGCCAAATTTTGATGTTTGCAAAGGATTCTGGGTAACAGAACCTGGTCAGAGCCCCACAAGTCACCCCATCTTGGATTTCCCTAGGTCTCTAGTTTTCAAAAATGCACAGGTTTGGTAAGTTTCCCTAGGTGCCGGCTGAGCTAGAGGCCAAAATCTACAGGTAGGCACTTTGCAAAAAACACCTCTGTTTTCTTTAAAAAAAATGTGATATGTCCACGTTGCGTTTTGGGGCATTTCCTGTTGCGGACGCTAGGCCTACCCCCACAAGTAAGGTATCATTTTTGTCGGGAGACTTGGGGGAATGCTGGGTGGAAGGAAATTTGTGGCTCCTCTCTGATTCCAGAAGTATCTGTCACCAAAATGTGAGGAAAATGTGTTTTTTTAGCCAAATTTTGAGGTTTGCAAAGGATTCTGGGTAACAGAACCTGG
The DNA here is from genome assembly GCF_031143425.1 of Pleurodeles waltl. Lineage (NCBI taxonomy): Eukaryota > Metazoa > Chordata > Amphibia > Caudata > Salamandridae > Pleurodeles > Pleurodeles waltl. Next base: position 795,870,650 of record NC_090438.1, on the reverse strand, counting down.
TCAGAGCCCCACAAATCACCCCATCTTGGATTCCCCTAGGTCTCTAGTTTTCACAAATGCACAGGTTTGGTAGGTTTCCCTAGGTGCCGGGTGAGCTAGAGGCCAAAATCTACAGGTAGACACTTTGCAAAAAACACCTTTGTTTTCTTTAAAAAAATGTGATGTGTCCACGTTGTGTTTTGGGGCATTTCCTGTCGCGGGCGCTAGGCCTACCCACACAAGTGAGGTATCATTTTTATCGGGAGACTTGGGGGAACGCTGGTTGGAAGGAAATTTGTGGCTCCTCGCTGATTCCAGAACTTTCTGTCACCAAAATGTGAGAAAATGTGTTTTTTTAGCCAAATTTTGAGGTTTGCAAAGAATTCTGGGTAACAGAACCTGGTCAGAGCCCCACAAGTCACCCCATCTTGGATTCCCCTAGGTCTCTAGTTTTCAAAAATGCACAGGTTTGGTAAGTTTCCCTAGGTGCCGGCTGAGCTAGAGGCCAAAATCTACAGGTAGGCACTTTGCAAAAAACACCTCTGTTTTCTTTCAAAAAAATGTGATATGTCCACGTTGCGTTTTGGGGCATTTCCTGTTGCGGGCGCTAGGCCTACCCCCACAAGTAAGGTATCATTTTTGTCGGGAGACTTGGGGGAATGCTGGGTGGAAGGAAATTTGTGGCTCCTCTCTGATTCTAGAAGTATCTGTCACCAAAATGTGAGGAAAACGTGTTTTTTTAGCCACATTTTGAGGTTTGCAAAGGATTCTGGGTAACAGAACCTGGTCAGAGCCCCACAAGTCACCCCATCTTGGATTCCCCTAGGTCTCTAGTTTTCACAAATGCACAGGTTTGGTAAGTTTCCCTAGGTGCCGGCTGAGCTAGAGGCCAAAATCTACAGGTAGACACTTTGCAAAAAACACCTTTGTTTTCTTTCAAAAAATGTGATGTGTCCACGTTGTGTTTTGGGGCATTTCCTGTCGCAGGCGCTAGGCCTACCCACACAAGTGAGGTATCATTTTTATCGGGAGACTTGGGGGAACGCTGGTTGGAAGGAAATTTGTGGCTCCTCTCTGATTCCAGAAATTTCTGTCACCAAAATGTGAGAAAATGTGTTTTTTTAGCCAAATTTTGAGGTTTGCAAAGAATTCTGGGTAACAGAACCTGGTCAGAGCCCCACAAGTCACCCCATCTTGGATTCCCCTAGGTCTCTAGTTTTAAAAAATGCACAGGTTTGGTAAGTTACCCTAGGTGCCGGCTGAGCTAGAGGCCAAAATCTACAGGTAGGCACTTTGCAAAAAACATCTCTATTTTCTTTAAAAAAATGTGATGTGTCCACGTTGCTTTTTGGGGCATTTCCTGTTGCGGGCGCTAGGCCTACCCCCACAAGTTTTGTATCATTTTTGTCGGGAGACTTGGGGGAATGCTGGGTGGAAGGAAATTTGTGGCTCCTCTCTGATTCCAGAAGTATCTGTCACCAAACTGTGAGGAAAATGTGTTTTTTTAGCCAAATTTTGAGGTTTGCAAAGGATTCTGGGTAACAGAAGCTGGTCAGAGCCCCACAAGTCACCCCATCTTGGATTCCCCTAGGTCTCTAGTTTTCAAAAATGCACAGGTTTGGTAGGTTTCCCTAGGGGGCGGCTGAGCTAGAGGCCAAAATCTACAGGTAGGCACTTTGCAAAAAACACCTCTGTTTTCTTTAAAAAAATGTGATGTGTCCACGTTGCGTTTTGGGGCATTTCCTGTCGCGGGCGCTAGGCCTACTCCCACAAGTAAGGTATCATTTTTGTCGGGAGACTTGGGGGAACGCTGGGTGTAAGGAAATTTGTGGCTCCTCTCTGATTCCAGAAGTATCTGTCACCAAAATGTGAGGAAAACGTGTTTTTTTAGCCAAATTTTGAGGTTTGCAAAGAATTCTGGGTAACAGAACCTGGTCAGAGCCCCACAAGTCACCCCATCTTGGATTCCCCTAGGTCTCTAGTTTTAAAAAATGCACAGGTTTGGTAAGTTTCCCTAGGTGCCGGCTGAGCTAGAGGCCAAAATCTACAGGTAGGCACTTTGCAAAAAACACCTCTGTTTTCTTTAAAAAAATGTGATATGTCCACGTTGCGTTTTGGGGCATTTCCTGTTGCGGGCGCTAGGCCTACCCCCACAAGTAAGGTATCATTTTTGTCGGGAGACTTGGGGAATGCTGGGTGGAAGGAAATTTGTGGCTCCTCTCTGATTCCAGAAGTATCTGTCACCAAACTGTGAGGAAAACGTGTTTTTTTAGCCAAATTTTGATGTTTGCAAAGGATTCTGGGTAACAGAACCTGGTCAGAGCCCCACAAGTCACCCCATCTTGGATTCCCCTAGGTCTCTAGTTTTCAAAAATGCACAGGTTTGGTAAGTTTCCCTAGGTGCCGGCTGAGCTAGAGGCCAAAATCTACAGGTAGGCACTTTGCAAAAAACACCTCTGTTTTCTTTAAAAAAAATGTGATATGTCCACGTTGCGTTTTGGGGCATTTCCTGTTGCGGACGCTAGGCCTACCCCCACAAGTAAGGTATCATTTTTGTCGGGAGACTTGGGGGAATGCTGGGTGGAAGGAAATTTGTGGCTCCTCTCTGATTCCAGAAGTATCTGTCACCAAAATGTGAGGAAAATGTGTTTTTTTAGCCAAATTTTGAGGTTTGCAAAGGATTCTGGGTAACAGAACCTGGTCAGAGCCCCACAAATCACCCCATCTTGGATTCCCCTAGGTCTCTAGTTTTCACAAATGCACAGGTTTGGTAGGTTTCCCTAGGTGCCGGGTGAGCTAGAGGCCAAAATCTACAGGTAGACACTTTGCAAAAAACACCTTTGTTTTCTTTCAAAAAATGTGATGTGTCCACGTTGTGTTTTGGGGCATTTCCTGTCGCGGGCGCTAGGCCTACTCCCACAAGTAAGGTATCATTTTTGTCGGGAGACTTGGGGGAACGCTGGGTGTAAGGAAATTTGTGGCTCCTCTCAGATTCCAGAACTTTCTGTCACCAAAATGTGAGAAAATGTGTTTTTTTAGCCAAATTTTGAGGTTTGCAAAGAATTCTGGGTAACAGAACCTGGTCAGAGCCCCACAAGTCACCCCATCTTGGATTCCCCTAGGTCTCTAGTTTTCAAAAATGCACAGGTTTGGTAAGTTTCCCTAGGTGCCGGCTGAGCTAGAGGCCAAAATCTACAGGGAGGCACTTTGCAAAAAACACCTCTGTTTTCTTTAAAAAAAATGTGATATGTCCACGTTGCGTTTTGGGGCATTTCCTGTTGCGGGCGCTAGGCCTACCCCCACAAGTAAGGTATCATTTTTGTCGGGAGACTTGGGGGAATGCTGGGTGGAAGGAAATTTGTGGCTCCTCTCTGATTCTAGAAGTATCTGTCACCAAAATGTGAGGAAAACGTGTTTTTTTAGCCAAATTTTGAGGTTTGCAAAGGATTCTGGGTAACAGAACCTGGTCAGAGCCCCACAAGTCACCCCATCTTGGATTACCCTAGGTCTCTAGTTTTCACAAATGCACAGGTTTGGTAAGTTTCCCTAGGTGCCGGCTGAGCTAGAGGCCAAAATCTACAGGTAGACACTTTGCAAAAAACATCTCTATTTTCTTTAAAAAAATGTGATGTGTCCACGTTGCTTTTTGGGGCATTTCCTGTTGCGGGCGCTAGGCCTACCCCCACAAGTTTTGTATCATTTTTGTCGGGAGACTTGGGGGAATGCTGGGTGGAAGGAAATTTGTGGCTCCTCTCTGATTCCAGAAGTATCTGTCACCAAACTGTGAGGAAAACGTGTTTTTTTAGCCAAATTTTGAGGTTTGCAAAGGATTCTGGGTAACAGAAGCTGGTCAGAGCCCCACAAGTCACCCCATCTTGGATTCCCCTAGGTCTCTAGTTTTCAAAAATGCACAGGTTTGGTAGGTTTCCCTAGGGGGCGGCTGAGCTAGAGGCCAAAATCTACAGGTAGGCACTTTGCAAAAAACACCTCTGTTTTCTTTAAAAAAATGTGATGTGTCCACGTTGCGTTTTGGGGCATTTCCTGTCGCGGGCGCTAGGCCTACTCCCACAAGTAAGGTATCATTTTTGTCGGGAGACTTGGGGGAACGCTGGGTGTAAGGAAATTTGTGGCTCCTCTCTGATTCCAGAAGTATCTGTCACCAAAATGTGAGGAAAACGTGTTTTTTTAGCCAAATTTTGAGGTTTGCAAAGAATTCTGGGTAACAGAACCTGGTCAGAGCCCCACAAGTCACCCCATCTTGGATTCCCCTAGGTCTCTAGTTTTCAAAAATGCACAGGTTTGGTAAGTTTCGCTAGGTGCCGGCTGAGCTAGAGGCCAAAATCTACAGGTAGGCACTTTGCAAAAAACACCTCTGTTTTCTTTAAAAAAATGTGATATGTCCACGTTGCGTTTTGGGGCATTTCCTGTTGCGGGCGCTAGGCCTACCCCCACAAGTAAGGTATCATTTTTGTCGGGAGACTTGGGGAATGCTGGGTGGAAGGAAATTTGTGGCTCCTCTCTGATTCCAGAAGTATCTGTCACCAAACTGTGAGGAAAACGTGTTTTTTTAGCCAAATTTTGATGTTTGCAAAGGATTCTGGGTAACAGAACCTGGTCAGAGCCCCACAAGTCACCCCATCTTGGATTCCCCTAGGTCTCTAGTTTTCAAAAATGCACAGGTTTGGTAAGTTTCCCTAGGTGCCGGCTGAGCTAGAGGCCAAAATCTACAGGTAGGCACTTTGCAAAAAACACCTCTGTTTTCTTTAAAAAAAATGTGATATGTCCACGTTGCGTTTTGGGGCATTTCCTGTTGCGGACGCTAGGCCTACCCCCACAAGTAAGGTATCATTTTTGTCGGGAGACTTGGGGGAATGCTGGGTGGAAGGAAATTTGTGGCTCCTCTCTGATTCCAGAAGTATCTGTCACCAAAATGTGAGGAAAATGTGTTTTTTTAGCCAAATTTTGAGGTTTGCAAAGGATTCTGGGTAACAGAACCTGGTCAGAGCCCCACAAATCACCCCATCTTGGATTCCCCTAGGTCTCTAGTTTTCACAAATGCACAGGTTTGGTAGGTTTCCCTAGGTGCCGGGTGAGCTAGAGGCCAAAATCTACAGGTAGACACTTTGCAAAAAACACCTTTGTTTTCTTTCAAAAAATGTGATGTGTCCACGTTGTGTTTTGGGGCATTTCCTGTCGCGGGCGCTAGGCCTACCCACACAAGTGAGGTATCATTTTTATCGGGAGACTTGGGGGAACGCTGGTTGGAAGGAAATTTGTGGCTCCTCGCTGATTCCAGAACTTTCTGTCACCAAAATGTGAGAAAATGTGTTTTTTTAGCCAAATTTTGAGGTTTGCAAAGAATTCTGGGTAACAGAACCTGGTCAGAGCCCCACAAGTCACCCCATCTTGGATTCCCCTAGGTCTCTAGTTTTCAAAAATGCACAGGTTTGGTAGGTTTCCCTAGGGGGCGGCTGAGCTAGAGGCCAAAATCTACAGGTAGGCACTTTGCAAAAAACACCTCTGTTTTCTTTAAAAAAATGTGATGTGTCCACGTTGCGTTTTGGGGCATTTCCTGTCGCGGGCGCTAGGCCTACTCCCACAAGTAAGGTATCATTTTTGTCGGGAGACTTGGGGGAACGCTGGGTGTAAGGAAATTTGTGGCTCCTCTCAGATTCCAGAACTTTCTGTCACCAAAATGTGAGAAAATGTGTTTTTTTAGCCAAATTTTGAGGTTTGCAAAGAATTCTGGGTAACAGAACCTGGTCAGAGCCCCACAAGTCACCCCATCTTGGATTCCCCTAGGTCTCTAGTTTTCAAAAATGCACAGGTTTGGTAAGTTTCCCTAGGTGCCGGCTGAGCTAGAGGCCAAAATCTACAGGTAGGCACTTTGCAAAAAACACCTCTGTTTTCTTTCAAAAAAATGTGATATGTCCACGTTGCGTTTTGGGGCATTTCCTGTTGCGGGCGCTAGGCCTACCCCCACAAGTAAGGTATCATTTTTGTCGGAAGACTTGGGGGAATGCTGGGTGGAAGGAAATTTGTGGCTCCTCTCTGATTCTAGAAGTATCTGTCACCAAAATGTGAGGAAAACGTGTTTTTTTAGCCAAATTTTGAGGTTTGCAAAGGATTCTGGGTAACAGAACCTGGTCAGAGCCCCACAAGTCACCCCATCTTGGATTCCCCTAGGTCTCTAGTTTTCACAAATGCACAGGTTTGGTAAGTTTCCCTAGGTGCCGGCTGAGCTAGAGGCCAAAATCTACAGGTAGACACTTTGCAAAAAACACCTTTGTTTTCTTTCAAAAAATGTGATGTGTCCACGTTGTGTTTTGGGGCATTTCCTGTCGCAGGCGCTAGGCCTACCCACACAAGTGAGGTATCATTTTTATCGGGAGACTTGGGGGAACGCTGGTTGGAAGGAAATTTGTGGCTCCTCTCTGATTCCAGAAATTTCTGTCACCAAAATGTGAGAAAATGTGTTTTTTTAGCCAAATTTTGAGGTTTGCAAAGAATTCTGGGTAACAGAACCTGGTCAGAGCCCCACAAGTCACCCCATCTTGGATTCCCCTAGGTCTCTAGTTTTAAAAAATGCACAGGTTTGGTAAGTTACCCTAGGTGCCGGCTGAGCTAGAGGCCAAAATCTACAGGTAGGCACTTTGCAAAAAACATCTCTATTTTCTTTAAAAAAATGTGATGTGTCCACGTTGCTTTTTGGGGCATTTCCTGTTGCGGGCGCTAGGCCTACCCCCACAAGTTTTGTATCATTTTTGTCGGGAGACTTGGGGGAATGCTGGGTGGAAGGAAATTTGTGGCTCCTCTCTGATTCCAGAAGTATCTGTCACCAAACTGTGAGGAAAACGTGTTTTTTTAGCCAAATTTTGAGGTTTGCAAAGGATTCTGGGTAACAGAAGCTGGTCAGAGCCCCACAAGTCACCCCATCTTGGATTCCCCTAGGTCTCTAGTTTTCAAAAATGCACAGGTTTGGTAGGTTTCCCTAGGGGGCGGCAGAGCTAGAGGCCAAAATCTACAGGTAGGCACTTTGCAAAAAACACCTCTGTTTTCTTTAAAAAAATGTGATGTGTCCACGTTGCGTTTTGGGGCATTTCCTGTCGCGGGCGCTAGGCCTACTCCCACAAGTAAGGTATCATTTTTGTCGGGAGACTTGGGGGAACGCTGGGTGTAAGGAAATTTGTGGCTCCTCTCTGATTCCAGAAGTATCTGTCACCAAAATGTGAGGAAAACGTGTTTTTTTAGCCAAATTTTGAGGTTTGCAAAGAATTCTGGGTAACAGAACCTGGTCAGAGCCCCACAAGTCACCCCATCTTGGATTCCCCTAGGTCTCTAGTTTTCAAAAATGCACAGGTTTGGTAAGTTTCCCTAGGTGCCGGCTGAGCTAGAGGCCAAAATCTACAGGTAGGCACTTTGCAAAAAACACCTCTGTTTTCTTTAAAAAAATGTGATATGTCCACGTTGCGTTTTGGGGCATTTCCTGTTGCGGGCGCTAGGCCTACCCCCACAAGTAAGGTATCATTTTTGTCGGGAGACTTGGGGAATGCTGGGTGGAAGGAAATTTGTGGCTCCTCTCTGATTCCAGAAGTATCTGTCACCAAACTGTGAGGAAAACGTGTTTTTTTAGCCAAATTTTGATGTTTGCAAAGGATTCTGGGTAACAGAACCTGGTCAGAGCCCCACAAGTCACCCCATCTTGGATTCCCCTAGGTCTCTAGTTTTCAAAAATGCACAGGTTTGGTAAGTTTCCCTAGGTGCCGGCTGAGCTAGAGGCCAAAATCTACAGGTAGGCACTTTGCAAAAAACACCTCTGTTTTCTTTAAAAAAAATGTGATATGTCCACGTTGCGTTTTGGGGCATTTCCTGTTGCGGGCGCTAGGCCTACCCCCACAAGTAAGGTATCATTTTTGTCGGGAGACTTGGGGGAATGCTGGGTGGAAGGAAATTTGTGGCTCCTCTCTGATTCCAGAAGTATCTGTCACCAAAATGTGAGGAAAATGTGTTTTTTTAGCCAAATTTTGAGGTTTGCAAAGGATTCTGGGTAACAGAACCTGGTCAGAGCCCCACAAATCACCCCATCTTGGATTCCCCTAGGTCTCTAGTTTTCACAAATGCACAGGTTTGGTAGGTTTCCCTAGGTGCCGGGTGAGCTAGAGGCCAAAATCTACAGGTAGACACTTTGCAAAAAACACCTTTGTTTTCTTTCAAAAAATGTGATGTGTCCACGTTGTGTTTTGGGGCATTTCCTGTCGCGGGCGCTAGGCCTACCCACACAAGTGAGGTATCATTTTTATCGGGAGACTTGGGGGAACGCTGGTTGGAAGGAAATTTGTGGCTCCTCGCTGATTCCAGAACTTTCTGTCACCAAAATGTGAGAAAATGTGTTTTTTTAGCCAAATTTTGAGGTTTGCAAAGAATTCTGGGTAACAGAACCTGGTCAGAGCCCCACAAGTCACCCCATCTTTGATTCCCCTAGGTCTCTAGTTTTCAAAAATGCACAGGTTTGGTAAGTTTCCCTAGGTGCCGGCTGAGCTAGAGGCCAAAATCTACAGGTAGGCACTTTGCAAAAAACACCTCTGTTCTCTTTCAAAAAAATGTGATATGTCCACGTTGCGTTTTGGGGCATTTCCTGTTACGGGCGCTAGGCCTACCCCCACAAGTAAGGTATCATTTTTGTCGGGTGACTTGGGGGAATGCTGGGTGGAAGGAAATTTGTGGCTCCTCTCTGATTCCAGAAGAATCTGTCACCAAAATGTGAGGAAAACGTGTTTTTTTAGCCAAATTTTGAGATTTGGAAAGGATTCTGGGTAACAGAACCTGGTCAGAGCCCCACAAGTCACCCCATCTTGGATTCCCCTAGGTCTCTAGTTTTAAAAAATGCACAGGTTTGGTAGGTTTCCATAGGTGCCGGCTGAGCTAGAGGCCAAAATCTACAGGTAGACTCTTTGCAAAAAACACCTCTGTTTTCTTTCAAAAAATGTGATGTGTCCACGTTGCGTTTTGGGGCATATCCTGTCGCGGGCCCTAAGCCTACCCCCACAAGTGAGGTATCATTTTTGTCGGGAGACTTGGGGGAACGCTGGGTGTAAGGAAATTCGTGGCTCCTCTCTGATTCCAGAACTATCTGTCACCAAAATGTGAGGAAAACGTGTTTTTTTAGCCAAATTTTGAGGTTTGCAATGGATTCTGGGTAACAGAACCTGGTCGGAGCCCCACAAGTCACCCCATCTTGGATTCCCCTAGGTCTCTAGTTTTCAAAAATGCACAGGTTTGGTAGGTTTCCCTAGGTGCCGGCTGAGCTAGAGGCCAAAATCTACAGGTAGACACTTTGCAAAAAACACCTTTGTTTTCTTTCAAAAAATTTGATGTGTCCACGTTGTGTTTTGGGGCATTTCCTGTCGCGGGCGCTAGGCCTACCCACACAAGTGAGGTATCATTTTTATCGGGAGACTTGGGGGAACGCTGGGTGGAAGGAAATTTGTGGCTCCTCTCAGATTCCAGAACTTTCTGTCACCAAAATATGAGGAAAATGTGTTTTTTAGCCAAAATATTAGGTTTGCAAAGGATTCTGGGTAACAGAACCTTGTCAGAGCCCCAAAAGTCACTCCATCTTGGATTCCCCTAGGTCTCTAGTTTTCAAAAATGCACAGGTTTGGCAGGTTTCCCTAGCTGCCGGCTGAGCTAGAGGCCAAAATCTACAGTTAGGCACTTTGCAAAAAACACATCTGTTTTCTTTAAAAAATATGATGTGTCCACGTTGTGTTTTCAGGCGTTTCCTGTCACGGGCGCTAGGCCTACCCACACAAGTGAGGTATCAATTTTATCGGGAGACTTGGGGGAACGCTGGGTGGAAGGAAATTTGTGGCTCCTCTCAGATTCCAGAACTTTCTGTCACCGAAATGTGAGGAAAACTTGTTTTTTTAGCCAAATTTTGAGGTTCGCAAATGATTCTGGGTAATAGAACCTGGTCAGAGCCCCACAAGTCACCCCATCTTGGATTTCCCTAGGTCTCTAGTTTTCAAAAATGCACAGTTTTGATAGGTTTCCCTAGGTGCCGGCTGAGCTAGATGCCAAAATCTACAGGTAGACACTTTGCAAAAAACATCTTTGTTTTCTTTCAAAAAATTTGATGGGTCCACGTTGTGTTTTGGGGCATTTCCTGTCACGGGCGCAAGGCCTACCCACACAAGTGAGGTATCATTTTTATCGGGAGACTTGGGGAACGCTGGGTGGAAGGAAATTTGTGGCTCCTCTCTGATTCCAGAACTTTCTGTCACCAAAATGTGAGGAAAATGTGTTTTTTTAGCCACATTTTAAGGTTTGCAAAGAATTCTGGGTAACAGAACCTGGTCAGAGCCCCACAAGTCACCCCATCTTGGATTCCCCTAGGTCTCTAGTTTTCAAAAATGCACAGGTTTGGTAAGTTTCCCTAGGTGCCGGCTGAGCTAGAGGCCAAAATCTACAGGTAGGATCTTTGCAAAAAACACCTCTGTTTTCTTTAAAAAAATGTGATGTGTGCACGTTGCAAGTCACCCATCTTGGATTCCCCTAGGTCTCTAGTTTTCAAAAATGCACAGGTTTGGTAGGTTTCCCTAGGTGCCGGCTGAGCTAGAGGCCAAAATCTACAGGTAGGCACTTTGCAAAAAACACCTCTGTTTTCTTTAAAAAAATGTGATGTGTCCACGTTGCATTTTGGGGCATTTCCTGTCGCGGGCGCTAGGCCTACTCCCACAAGTAAGGTATCATTTTTGTCGGGAGACTTGGGGGAACGCTGGGTGTAAGGAAATTTGTGGCTCCTCTCTGATTCCAGAAGTATCTGTCACCAAACTGTGAGGAAAATGTGTTTTTTTAGCCAAATTTTGAGGTTTGCAAAGGATTCTGGGTAACAGAACCTGGTCAGAGCCCCACAAGTCACCCCATCTTGGATTCCCCTAGGTCTCTAGTTTTAAAAAATGCACAGGTTTGGTAGGTTTCCCTAGGTGGCGGCTGAGCTAGAGGCCAAAATCTACAGGTAGGCACTTTGCAAAAAACATCTCTGTTTTCTTTAAAAAAAAGTGATGTGTCCACGTTGCGTTTTGGGGCATTTCCTGTTGCGGGCGCTAGGCCTACCCCCACAAGTTTTGTATCATTTTTGTCGGGAGATTTGGGGGAATGCTGGGTGGAAGGAAATTTGTGGCTCCTCTCTGATTCCAGAAGTATCTGTCACCAAACTGTGAGGAAAACGTGTTTTTTTAGCCAAATTTTGAGATTTGGAAAGGATTCTGGGTAACAGAACCTGGTCAGAGCCCCACAAGTCACCCCATCTTGGATTCCCCTAGGTCTCTAGTTTTAAAAAATGCACAGGTTTGGTAGGTTTCCATAGGTGCCGGCTGAGCTAGAGGCCAAAATCTACAGGTAGACTCTTTGCAAAAAACACCTCTGTTTTCTTTCAAAAAATGTGATGTGTCCACGTTGCGTTTTGGGGCATATCCTGTCGCGGGCCCTAAGCCTACCCCCACAAGTGAGGTATCATTTTTGTCGGGAGACTTGGGGGAACGCTGGGTGTAAGGAAATTCGTGGCTCCTCTCTGATTCCAGAACTATCTGTCACCAAAATGTGAGGAAAACGTGTTTTTTTAGCCAAATTTTGAGGTTTGCAATGGATTCTGGGTAACAGAACCTGGTCGGAGCCCCACAAGTCACCCCATCTTGGATTCCCCTAGGTCTCTAGTTTTCAAAAATGCACAGGTTTGGTAGGTTTCCCTAGGTGCCGGCTGAGCTAGAGGCCAAAATCTACAGGTAGACACTTTGCAAAAAACACCTTTGTTTTCTTTCAAAAAATTTGATGTGTCCACGTTGTGTTTTGGGGCATTTCCTGTCACGGGCGCTAGGCCTACCCACACAAGTGAGGTATCATTTTTATCGGGAGACTTGGGGGAACGCTGGGTGGAAGGAAATTTGTGGCTCCTCTCAGATTCCAGAACTTTCTGTCACCAAAATATGAGGAAAATGTGTTTTTTAGCCAAATTATTAGGTTTGCAAAGGATTCTGGGTAACAGAACCTTGTCAGAGCCCCAAAAGTCACTCCATCTTGGATTCCCCTAGGTCTCTAGTTTTCAAAAATGCACAGGTTTGGTAGGTTTCCCTAGCTGCCGGCTGAGCTAGAGGCCAAAATCTACAGTTAGGCACTTTGCAAAAAACACATCTGTTTTCTTTAAAAAATATGATGTGTCCACGTTGTGTTTTGGGGCGTTTCCTGTCACGGGCGCTAGGCCTACCCACACAAGTGAGGTATCAATTTTATCGGGAGACTTGGGGGAACGCTGGGTGGAAGGAAATTTGTGGCTCCTCTCAGATTCCAGAACTTTCTGTCACCGAAATGTGAGGAAAACTTGTTTTTTTAGCCAAATTTTGAGGTTCGCAAATGATTCTGGGTAATAGAACCTGGTCAGAGCCCCACAAGTCACCCCATCTTGGATTTCCCTAGGTCTCTAGTTTTCAAAAATGCACAGTTTTGATAGGTTTCCCTAGGTGCCGGCTGAGCTAGATGCCAAAATCTACAGGTAGACACTTTGCAAAAAACATCTTTGTTTTCTTTCAAAAAATTTGATGGGTCCACGTTGTGTTTTGGGGCATTTCCTGTCACGGGCGCAAGGCCTACCCACACAAGTGAGGTATCATTTTTATCGGGAGACTTGGGGAACGCTGGGTGGAAGGAAATTTGTGGCTCCTCTCTGATTCCAGAACTTTCTGTCACCAAAATGTGAGGAAAATGTGTTTTTTTAGCCACATTTTAAGGTTTGCAAAGAATTCTGGGTAACAGAACCTGGTCAGAGCCCCACAAGTCACCCCATCTTGGATTCCCCTAGGTCTCTAGTTTTCAAAAATGCACAGGTTTGGTAAGTTTCCCTAGGTGCCGGCTGAGCTAGAGGCCAAAATCTACAGGTAGGATCTTTGCAAAAAACACCTCTGTTTTCTTTAAAAAAATGTGATGTGTGCACGTTGCAAGTCACCCCATCTTGGATTCCCCTAGGTCTCTAGTTTTCAAAAATGCACAGGTTTGGTAGGTTTCCCTAGGTGCCGGCTGAGCTAGAGGCCAAAATCTACAGGTAGGCACTTTGCAAAAAACACCTCTGTTTTCTTTAAAAAAATGTGATGTGTCCACGTTGCATTTTGGGGCATTTCCTGTCGCGGGCGCTAGGCCTACTCCCACAAGTAAGGTATCATTTTTGTCGGGAGACTTGGGGGAACGCTGGGTGTAAGGAAATTTGTGGCTCCTCTCTGATTCCAGAAGTATCTGTCACCAAACTGTGAGGAAAATGTGTTTTTTTAGCCAAATTTTGAGGTTTGCAAAGGATTCTGGGTAACAGAACCTGGTCAGAGCCCCATAAGTCACCCCATTTTGGATTCCCCTAGGTCTCTAGTTTTAAAAAATGCACAGGTTTGGTAAGTTTCCCTAGGTGCCGGCTGAGCTAGAGGCCAAAATCTACAGGTAGGCACTTTGCAAAAAACACCTCTGTTTTCTTTAAAAAAAATGTGATATGTCCACGTTGCGTTTTGGGGCATTTCCTGTTGCGGGCGCTAGGCCTACCCCCACAAGTAAGGTATCATTTTTGTCGGGACACTTGGGGGAGTGCTGGGTGGAAGGAAATTTGTGGCTCCTCTCTGATTCCAGAAGTATCTGTCACCAAAATGTGAGGAAAACGTGTTTTTTTAGCCAAATTTTGAGGTTTGCAAAGGATTCTTGGTAACAGAACCTGGTCAGAGCCCCACAAGTCACCCCATCTTGGATTCCCCTAGGTCTCTAGTTTTCAAAAATGCACAGGTTTGGTAAGTTACCCTAGGTGCCGGCTGAGCTAGAGGCCAAAATCTACAGGTAGGCACTTTGCAAAAAACATCTCTATTTTCTTAAAAAAAATGTGATGTGTCCACGTTGCGTTTAGGGGCATTTCCTGTTGCGGGCGCTAGGCCTACCCCCACAAGTTTTGTATCATTTTTGTCGGGAGACTTGGGGGAATGCTGGGTGGAAGGAAATTTGTGGCTCCTCTCTGATTCCAGAAGTATCTGTCACCAAACTGTGAGGAAAACATGTTTCTTTAGCCAAATTTTGAGGTTTGCAAAGGATTCTGGGTAACAGAACCTGGTCAGAGCCCCACAAGTCACCCCATCTTGGATTCCCCTAGGTCTCTAGTTTTCAAAAATGCACAGGTTTGGTAAGTTTCCCTAGGTGCCAGCTGAGCTAGAGGCCAAAATCTACAGGTAGGCACTTTGCAAAAAACACCTCTGTTTTCTTTAAAAAAATGTGATGTGTGCACGTTGCAAGTCACCCCATCTTGGATTCCCCTAGTTCTCTAGTTTTCAAAAATGCACAGGTTTGGTAGGTTTCCCTAGGTGCCGGCTGAGCTAGAGGCCAAAATCTACAGGTAGGCACTTTGCAAAAAACACCTCTGTTTTCTTTAAAAAAATGTGATGTGTCCACGTTGCGTTTTGGGGCATTTCCTGTCGCGGGGGCTAGGCCTACTCCCACAAGTAAGGTATCATTTTTGTCGGGAGACTTGGGGGAACGCTGGGTGTAAGGAAATTTGTGGCTCCTCTCTGATTCCATAAGTATCTGTCACCAAACTGTGAGGAAAACGTGTTTTTTTAGCCAAATTTTGATGTTTGCAAAGGATTCTGGGTAACAGAACCTGGTCAGAGCCCCACAAGTCACCCCATCTTGGATTCCCCTAGGTCTCTAGTTTTCACAAATGCACAGGTTTGGTAGGTTTCCCTAGGTGCCGGGTGAGCTAGAGGCCAAAATCTACAGGTAGACACTTTGCAAAAAACACCTTTGTTTTCTTTCAAAAAATGTGATGTGTCCACGTTGTGTTTTGGGGCATTTCCTGTCGCGGGCGCTAGGCCTACCCACACAAGTGAGGTATCATTTTTATCGAGAGACTTGGGGGAACGCTGGTTGGAAGGAAATTTGTGCCTCCTTTCTGATTCCAGAACTTTCTGTCACCAAAATGTGAGAAAATGTGTTTTTTTAGCCACATTATGAGGTTTGCAAAGAATTCTGGGTAACAGAACCTGGTCAGAGCCCCACAAGTCACCCCATCTTGGATTCCCCTAGGTCTCTAGTTTTCAAAAATGCACAGGTTTGGTAAGTTTCCCTAGGTGCCGGCTGAGCTAGAGGCCAAAATCTACAGGTAGGCACTTTGCAAAAAACACCTCTGTTTTCTTTCAAAAAAATGTGATATGTCCACGTTGCGTTTTGGGGCATTTCCTGTTGCGGGCGCTAGGCCTACCCCCACAAGTAAGGTATCATTTTTGTCGGGAGACTTGGGGGAGTGCTGGGTGGAAGGAAATTTGTGGCTCCTCTCTGATTCCAGAAGTATCTGTCACCAAAATGTGAGGAAAACGTGTTTTTTAGCCAAATTTTGAGGTTTGCAAAGGATTCTTGGTAACAGAACCTGGTCAGAGCCCCACAAGTCACCCCATCTTGGATATCCCTAGGTCTCTAGTTTTCAAAAATGCACAGGTTTGGTAAGTTACCCTAGGTGCCGGCTGAGCTAGAGGCCAAAATCTACAGGTAGGCACTTTGCAAAAAACATCTCTATTTTCTTAAAAAAAATGGGATGTGTCCACGTTGCGTTTTGGGGCATTTCCTGTTGCGGGCGCTAGGCCTACCCCCACAAGTAAGGTATCATTTTTGTCGGGAGACTTGGGGGAATGCTGGGTGGAAGGAAATTTGTGGCTCCTCTCTGATTCCAGAAGTATCTGTCACCAAACTGTGAGGAAAACATGTTTTTTTAGCCAAATTTTGAGGTTTGCAAAGGATTCTGGGTAACAGAACCTGGTCAGAGCCCCACAAGTCACCCCATCTTGGATTCCCCTAGGTCTCTAGTTTTTAAAAATGCACAGGTTTGGTAAGTTTCCCTAGGTGCCAGCTGAGCTAGAGGCCAAAATCTACAGGTAGGCACTTTGCAAAAAACACCTCTGTTTTCTTTAAAAAAATGTGATGTGTGCACGTTGCAAGTCACCCCATCTTGGATTCCCCTAGGTCTCTAGTTTTCGAAAATGCACAGGTTTGGTAGGTTTCCCTAGGTGCCGGCTGAGCTAGAGGCCAAAATCTACAGGTAGGCACTTTGCAAAAAACACCTCTGTTTTCTTTAAAAAAATGTGATGTGTCCACGTTGCGTTTTGGGGCATTTCCTGTCGCGGGCGCTAGGCCTACTCCCACAAGTAAGGTATCATTTTTGTCGGGAGACTTGGGTGAACGCTGGGTGTAAGGAAATTTGTGGCTCCTCTCTGATTCCATAAGTATCTGTCACCAAACTGTGAGGAAAACGTGTTTTTTTAGCCAAATTTTGAGGTTTGCAAAGGATTCTGGGTAACAGAACCTGGTCAGAGCCCCACAAGTCACCCCATCTTGGATTCCCCTAGGTCTCTAGTTTTCACAAATGCACAGGTTTGGTAGGTTTCCCAGGTGCCGGGTGAGCTAGAGGCCAAAATCTACAGGTAGACACTTTGCAAAAAACACCTCTGTTTTCTTTAAAAAAAATGTGATATGTCCACGTTGCGTTTTGGGGCATTTCCTGTTGCGGGCGCTAGGCCTACCCCCACAAGTAAGGTATCATTTTTGTCGGGAGACTTGGGGGAACGCTGGGTGTAAGGAAATTTGTGGCTCCTCTCAGATTCCAGAACTTTCTGTCACCAAAATGTGAGAAAATGTGTTTTTTTAGCCAAATTTTGAGGTTTGCAAAGAATTCTGGGTAACAGAACCTGGTCAGAGCCCCACAAGTCACCCCATCTTGGATTCCCCTAGGTCTCTAGTTTTCAAAAATGCACAGGTTTGGTAAGTTTCCCTAGGTGCCGGCTGAGCTAGAGGCCAAAATCTACAGGTAGGCACTTTGCAAAAAACACCTCTGTTTTCTTTCAAAAAAATGTGATATGTCCACGTTGCGTTTTGGGGCATTTCCTGTTGCGGGCGCTAGGCCTACCCCCACAAGTAAGGTATCATTTTTGTCGGGAGACTTGGGGGAATGCTGGGTGGAAGGAAATTTGTGGCTCCTCTCTGATTCTAGAAGTATCTGTCACCAAAATGTGAGGAAAACGTGTTTTTTTAGCCAAATTTTGAGGTTTGCAAAGGATTCTGGGTAACAGAACCTGGTCAGAGCCCCACAAGTCACCCCATCTTGGATTCCCCTAGGTCTCTAGTTTTCACAAATGCACAGGTTTGGTAAGTTTCCCTAGGTGCCGGCTGAGCTAGAGGCCAAAATCTACAGGTAGACACTTTGCAAAAAACACCTTTGTTTTCTTTCAAAAAATGTGATGTGTCCACGTTGTGTTTTGGGGCATTTCCTGTCGCAGGCGCTAGGCCTACCCACACAAGTGAGGTATCATTTTTATCGGGAGACTTGGGGGAACGCTGGTTGGAAGGAAATTTGTGGCTCCTCTCTGATTCCAGAAATTTCTGTCACCAAAATGTGAGAAAATGTGTTTTTTTAGCCAAATTTTGAGGTTTGCAAAGAATTCTGGGTAACAGAACCTGGTCAGAGCCCCACAAGTCACCCCATCTTGGATTCCCCTAGGTCTCTAGTTTTAAAAAATGCACAGGTTTGGTAAGTTACCCTAGGTGCCGGCTGAGCTAGAGGCCAAAATCTACAGGTAGGCACTTTGCAAAAAACATCTCTATTTTCTTTAAAAAAATGTGATGTGTCCACGTTGCTTTTTGGGGCATTTCCTGTTGCGGGCGCTAGGCCTACCCCCACAAGTTTTGTATCATTTTTGTCGGGAGACTTGGGGGAATGCTGGGTGGAAGGAAATTTGTGGCTCCTCTCTGATTCCAGAAGTATCTGTCACCAAACTGTGAGGAAAACGTGTTTTTTTAGCCAAATTTTGAGGTTTGCAAAGGATTCTGGGTAACAGAAGCTGGTCAGAGCCCCACAAGTCACCCCATCTTGGATTCCCCTAGGTCTCTAGTTTTCAAAAATGCACAGGTTTGGTAGGTTTCCCTAGGGGGCGGCTGAGCTAGAGGCCAAAATCTACAGGTAGGCACTTTGCAAAAAACACCTCTGTTTTCTTTAAAAAAATGTGATGTGTCCACGTTGCGTTTTCGGGCATTTCCTGTCGCGGGCGCTAGGCCTACTCCCACAAGTAAGGTATCATTTTTGTCGGGAGACTTGGGGGAACGCTGGGTGTAAGGAAATTTGTGGCTCCTCTCTGATTCCAGAAGTATCTGTCACCAAAATGTGAGGAAAACGTGTTTTTTTAGCCAAATTTTGAGGTTTGCAAAGAATTCTGGGTAACAGAACCTGGTCAGAGCCCCACAAGTCACCCCATCTTGGATTCCCCTAGGTCTCTAGTTTTCAAAAATGCACAGGTTTGGTAAGTTTCCCTAGGTGCCGGCTGAGCTAGAGGCCAAAATCTACAGGTAGGCACTTTGCAAAAAACACCTCTGTTTTCTTTAAAAAAATGTGATATGTCCACGTTGCGTTTTGGGGCATTTCCTGTTGCGGGCGCTAGGCCTACCCCCACAAGTAAGGTATCATTTTTGTCGGGAGACTTGGGGAATGCTGGGTGGAAGGAAATTTGTGGCTCCTCTCTGATTCCAGAAGTATCTGTCACCAAACTGTGAGGAAAACGTGTTTTTTTAGCCAAATTTTGATGTTTGCAAAGGATTCTGGGTAACAGAACCTGGTCAGAGCCCCACAAGTCACCCCATCTTGGATTCCCCTAGGTCTCTAGTTTTCAAAAATGCACAGGTTTGGTAAGTTTCCCTAGGTGCCGGCTGAGCTAGAGGCCAAAATCTACAGGTAGGCACTTTGCAAAAAACACCTCTGTTTTCTTTAAAAAAATGTGATGTGTCCACGTTGCGTTTTGGGGCATTTCCTGTCGCGGGCGCTAGGCCTACTCCCACAAGTAAGGTATCATTTTTGTCGGGAGACTTGGGGGAACGCTGGGTGTAAGGAAATTTGTGGCTCCTCTCTGATTCCAGAAGTATCTGTCACCAAAATGTGAGGAAAACGTGTTTTTTTAGCCAAATTTTGAGGTTTGCAAAGAATTCTGGGTAACAGAACCTGGTCAGAGCCCCACAAGTCACCCCATCTTGGATTCCCCTAGGTCTCTAGTTTTCAAAAATGCACAGGTTTGGTAAGTTTCCCTAGGTGCCGGCTGAGCTAGAGGCCAAAATCTACAGGTAGGCACTTTGCAAAAAACACCTCTGTTTTCTTTAAAAAAATGTGATATGTCCACGTTGCGTTTTGGGGCATTTCCTGTTGCGGGCGCTAGGCCTACCCCCACAAGTAAGGTATCATTTTTGTCGGGAGACTTGGGGAATGCTGGGTGGAAGGAAATTCGTGGCTCCTCGCTGATTCCAGAAGTATCTGTCACCAAACTGTGAGGAAAACGTGTTTTTTTAGCCAAATTTTGATGTTTGCAAAGGATTCTGGGTAACAGAACCTGGTCAGAGCCCCACAAGTCACCCCATCTTGGATTCCCCTAGGTCTCTAGTTTTCAAAAATGCACAGGTTTGGTAAGTTTCCCTAGGTGCCGGCTGAGCTAGAGGCCAAAATCTACAGGTAGGCACTTTGCAAAAAACACCTCTGTTTTCTTTAAAAAAAATGTGATATGTCCACGTTGCGTTTTGGGGCATTTCCTGTTGCGGGCGCTAGGCCTACCCCCACAAGTAAGGTATCATTTTTGTCGGGAGACTTGGGGGAATGCTGGGTGGAAGGAAATTTGTGGCTCCTCTCTGATTCCAGAAGAATCTGTCACCAAAATGTGAGGAAAACGTGTTTTTTTAGCCAAATTCTGAGGTTTGCAAAGGATTCTGGGTAACAGAACCTGGTCAGAGCCCCACAAGTCACCCCATCTTGGATTCCCCTAGGTCTCTAGTTTTAAAAAATGCACAGGTTTGGTAGGTTTCCCTAGGTGGCGGCTGAGCTAGAGGCCAAAATCTACAGGTAGGCATTTTGCAAAAAACATCTCTGTTTTCTTTAAAAAAAAGTGATGTGTCCACGTTGCGTTTTGGGGCATTTCCTGTTGCGGGCGCTAGGCCTACCCCCACAAGTTTTGTATCATTTTTGTCGGGAGATTTGGGGGAATGCTGGGTGGAAGGAAATTTGTGGCTCCTCTCTGATTCCAGAAGTATCTGTCACCAAACTGTGAGGAAAACGTGTTTTTTTAGCCAAATTTTGAGATTTGGAAAGGATTCTGGGTAACAGAACCTGGTCAGAGCCCCACAAGTCACCCCATCTTGGATTCCCCTAGGTCTCTAGTTTTAAAAAATGCACAGGTTTGGTAGGTTTCCATAGGTGCCGGCTGAGCTAGAGGCCAAAATCTACAGGTAGACTCTTTGCAAAAAACACCTCTGTTTTCTTTCAAAAAATGTGATGTGTCCACGTTGCGTTTTGGGGCATATCCTGTCGCGGGCCCTAAGCCTACCCCCACAAGTGAGGTATCATTTTTGTCGGGAGACTTGGGGGAACGCTGGGTGTAAGGAAATTCGTGGCTCCTCTCTGATTCCAGAACTATCTGTCACCAAAATGTGAGGAAAACGTGTTTTTTTAGCCAAATTTTGAGGTTTGCAATGGATTCTGGGTAACAGAACCTGGTCGGAGCCCCACAAGTCACCCCATCTTGGATTCCCCTAGGTCTCTAGTTTTCAAAAATGCACAGGTTTGGTAGGTTTCCCTAGGTGCCGGCTGAGCTAGAGGCCAAAATCTACAGGTAGACACTTTGCAAAAAACACCTTTGTTTTCTTTCAAAAAATTTGATGTGTCCACGTTGTGTTTTGGGGCATTTCCTGTCGCGGGCGCTAGGCCTACCCACACAAGTGAGGTATCATTTTTATCGGGAGACTTGGGGGAACGCTGGGTGGAAGGAAATTTGTGGCTCCTCTCAGATTCCAGAACTTTCTGTCACCAAAATATGAGGAAAATGTGTTTTTTAGCCAAATTATTAGGTTTGCAAAGGATTCTGGGTAACAGAACCTTGTCAGAGCCCCAAAAGTCACTCCATCTTGGATTCCCCTAGGTCTCTAGTTTTCAAAAATGCACAGGTTTGGTAGGTTTCCCTAGGTGCCGGCTGAGCTAGAGGCCAAAATCTACAGTTAGGCACTTTGCAAAAAACACATCTGTTTTCTTTAAAAAATATGATGTGTCCACGTTGTGTTTTGGGGCGTTTCCTGTCACGGGCGCTAGGCCTACCCACACAAGTGAGGTATCAATTTTATCGGGAGACTTGGGGGAACGCTGGGTGGAAGGAAATTTGTGGCTCCTCTCAGATTCCAGAACTTTCTGTCACCGAAATGTGAGGAAAACTTGTTTTTTTAGCCAAATTTTGAGGTTCGCAAATGATTCTGGGTAATAGAACCTGGTCAGAGCCCCACAAGTCACCCCATCTTGGATTTCCCTAGGTCTCTAGTTTTCAAAAATGCACAGTTTTGATAGGTTTCCCTAGGTGCCGGCTGAGCTAGATGCCAAAATCTACAGGTAGACACTTTGCAAAAAACATCTTTGTTTTCTTTCAAAAAATTTGATGGGTCCACGTTGTGTTTTGGGGCATTTCCTGTCACGGGCGCAAGGCCTACCCACACAAGTGAGGTATCATTTTTATCGGGAGACTTGGGGAACGCTGGGTGGAAGGAAATTTGTGGCTCCTCTCTGATTCCAGAACTTTCTGTCACCAAAATGTGAGGAAAATGTGTTTTTTTAGCCACATTTTAAGGTTTGCAAAGAATTCTGGGTAACAGAACCTGGTCAGAGCCCCACAAGTCACCCCATCTTGGATTCCCCTAGGTCTCTAGTTTTCAAAAATGCACAGGTTTGGTAAGTTTCCCTAGGTGCCGGCTGAGCTAGAGGCCAAAATCTACAGGTAGGATCTTTGCAAAAAACACCTCTGTTTTCTTTAAAAAAATGTGATGTGTGCACGTTGCAAGTCACCCCATCTTGGATTCCCCTAGGTCTCTAGTTTTCAAAAATGCACAGGTTTGGTAGGTTTCCCTAGGTGCCGGCTGAGCTAGAGGCCAAAATCTACAGGTAGGCACTTTGCAAAAAACACCTCTGTTTTCTTTAAAAAAATGTGATGTGTCCACGTTGCATTTTGGGGCATTTCCTGTCGCGGGCGCTAGGCCTACTCCCACAAGTAAGGTATCATTTTTGTCGGGAGACTTGGGGGAACGCTGGGTGTAAGGAAATTTGTGGCTCCTCTCTGATTCCAGAAGTATCTGTCACCAAACTGTGAGGAAAATGTGTTTTTTTAGCCAAATTTTGAGGTTTGCAAAGGATTCTGGGTAACAGAACCTGGTCAGAGCCCCATAAGTCACCCCATTTTGGATTCCCCTAGGTCTCTAGTTTTCAAAAATGCACAGGTTTGGTAAGTTTCCCTAGGTGCCGGCTGAGCTAGAGGCCAAAATCTACAGGTAGGCACTTTGCAAATAACACCTCTGTTTTCTTTCAAAAAAATGTGATATGTCCACGTTGCGTTTTGGGGCATTTCCTGTTGCGGGCGCTAGGCCTACCCCCACAAGTAAGGTATCATTTTTGTCGGGACACTTGGGGGAGTGCTGGGTGGAAGGAAATTTGTGGCTCCTCTCTGATTCCAGAAGAATCTGTCACCAAAATGTGAGGAAAACGTGTTTCTTTAGCCAAATTTTGAGGTTTGCAAAGGATTCTTGGTAACAGAACCTGGTCAGAGCCCCACAAGTCACCCCATCTTGGATTCCCCTAGGTCTCTAGTTTTCAAAAATGCACAGGTTTGGTAAGTTACCCTAGGTGCCGGCTGAGCTAGAGGCCAAAATCTACAGGTAGGCACTTTGCAAAAAACATCTCTATTTTCTTAAAAAAAATGTGATGTGTCCACGTTGCGTTTAGGGGCATTTCCTGTTGCGGGCGCTAGGCCTACCCCCACAAGTTTTGTATCATTTTTGTCGGGAGACTTGGGGGAATGCTGGGTGGAAGGAAATTTGTGGCTCCTCTCTGATTCCAGAAGTATCTGTCACCAAACTGTGAGGAAAACATGTTTCTTTAGCCAAATTTTGAGGTTTGCAAAGGATTCTGGGTAACAGAACCTGGTCAGAGCCCCACAAGTCACCCCATCTTGGATTCCCCTAGGTCTCTAGTTTTCAAAAATGCACAGGTTTGGTAAGTTTCCCTAGGTGCCAGCTGAGCTAGAGGCCAAAATCTACAGGTAGGCACTTTGCAAAAAACACCTCTGTTTTCTTTAAAAAAATGTGATGTGTGCACGTTGCAAGTCACCCCATCTTGGATTCCCCTAGTTCTCTAGTTTTCAAAAATGCACAGGTTTGGTAGGTTTCCCTAGGTGCCGGCTGAGCTAGAGGCCAAAATCTACAGGTAGGCACTTTGCAAAAAACACCTCTGTTTTCTTTAAAAAAATGTGATGTGTCCACGTTGCGTTTTGGGGCATTTCCTGTCGCGGGGGCTAGGCCTACTCCCACAAGTAAGGTATCATTTTTGTCGGGAGACTTGGGGGAACGCTGGGTGTAAGGAAATTTGTGGCTCCTCTCTGATTCCAGAAGTATCTGTCACCAAACTGTGAGGAAAACGTGTTTTTTTAGCCAAATTTTGATGTTTGCAAAGGATTCTGGGTAACAGAACCTGGTCAGAGCCCCACAAGTCACCCCATCTTGGATTCCCCTAGGTCTCTAGTTTTCACAAATGCACAGGTTTGGTAGGTTTCCCTAGGTGCCGGGTGAGCTAGAGGCCAAAATCTACAGGTAGACACTTTGCAAAAAACACCTTTGTTTTCTTTCAAAAAATGTGATGTGTCCACGTTGTGTTTTGGGGCATTTCCTGTCGCGGGCGCTAGGCCTACCCACACAAGTGAGGTATCATTTTTATCGAGAGACTTGGGGGAACGCTGGTTGGAAGGAAATTTGTGCCTCCTTTCTGATTCCAGAACTTTCTGTCACCAAAATGTGAGAAAATGTGTTTTTTTAGCCACATT
Organism: Pleurodeles waltl; assembly: GCF_031143425.1. Lineage (NCBI taxonomy): Eukaryota > Metazoa > Chordata > Amphibia > Caudata > Salamandridae > Pleurodeles > Pleurodeles waltl. Next base: position 795,846,738 of record NC_090438.1, on the reverse strand, counting down.
ATGAGGTTTGCAAAGAATTCTGGGTAACAGAACCTGGTCAGAGCCCCACAAGTCACCCCATCTTGGATTCCCCTAGGTCTCTAGTTTTCAAAAATGCACAGGTTTGGTAAGTTTCCCTAGGTGCCGGCTGAGCTAGAGGCCAAAATCTACAGGTAGGCACTTTGCAAAAAACACCTCTGTTTTCTTTCAAAAAAATGTGATATGTCCACGTTGCGTTTTGGGGCATTTCCTGTTGCGGGCGCTAGGTCTACCCCCAAAAGTAAGGTATCATTTTTGTCGGGAGACTTGGGGGAATGCTGGGTGGAAGGAAATTTGTGGCTCCTCTCTGATTCCAGAAGTATCTGTCACCAAAATGTGAGGAAAATGTGTTTTTTTAGCCAAATTTTGAGGTTTGCAAAGGATTCTGGGTAACAGAACCTGGTCACAGCCCCACAAGTCACCCCATCTTGGATTCCCCTAGGTCTCTAGTTTTCACAAATGCACAGGTTTGGTAGGTTTCCCTAGGTGCCGGCTGAGCGAGAGGCCAAAATCTACAGGTAGACACTTTGCAAAAAACACCTTTGTTTTCTTTAAAAAAATGTGATGTGTCCACGTTGTGTTTTGGGGCATTTCCTGTCGCGGGCGCTAGGCCTACCCACACAAGTGAGGTATCATTTTTATCGGGAGACTTGGGGGAACGCTGGTTGGAAGGAAATTTGTGGATCCTCTCTGATTCCAGAACTTTCTGTCACCAAAATATGAGAAAATGTGTTTTTTTAGCCAAATTTTGAGTTTTGCAAAGAATTCTGGGTAACAGAACCTGGTCAGAGCCCCACAAGTCACCCCATCTTGGATTCCCCTAGGTCTCTAGTTTTCAAAAATGCACAGGTTTGGTAAGTTACCCTAGGTGCCGGCTGAGCTAGAGGCCAAAATCTACAGGTAGGCACTTTGCAAAAAACATCTCTATTTTCTTTAAAAAAATGTGATGTGTCCACGTTGCGTTTTGCGGCATTTCCTGTTGCGGGCGCTAGGCCTACCCCCACAAGTTTTGTATCATTTTTGTCGGGAGACTTGGGGGAATGCTGGGTGGAAGGAAATTTGTGGCTCCTCTCTGATTCCAGAAGTATCTGTCACCAAACTGTGAGGAAAACGTGTTTTTTTAGCCAAATTTTGAGGTTTGCAAAGGATTCTGGGTAACAGAACCTGGTCAGAGCCCCACAAGTCACCCCATCTTGGATTCCCCTAGGTCTCTAGTTTTCAAAAATGCACAGGTTTGGTAGGTTTCCCTAGGTGCCGGCTGAGCTAGAGGCCAAAATCTACAGGTAGGCACTTTGCAAAAAACACCTCTGTTTTCTTTAAAAAAATGTGATGTGTCCACGTTGCGTTTTGGGGCATTTCCTGTCGCGGGCGCTAGGCCTACTCCCACAAGTAAGGTATCATTTTTGTCGGGAGACTTGGGGGAACGCTGGGTGTAAGGAAATTTGTGGCTCCTCTCTGATTCCAGAAGTATCTGTCACCAAAATGTGAGGAAAACGTGTTTTTTTAGCCAAATTTTGAGGTTTGCAAAGAATTCTGGGTAACAGAACCTGGTCAGAGCCCCACAAGTCACCCCATCTTGGATTCCCCTAGGTCTCTAGTTTTCAAAAATGCACAGGTTTGGTAAGTTTCCCTAGGTGCCGGCTGAGCTAGAGGCCAAAATCTACAGGTAGGCACTTTGCAAAAAACACCTCTGTTTTCTTTAAAAAAATGTGATATGTCCACGTTGCGTTTTGGGGCATTTCCTGTTGCGGGCGCTAGGCCTACCCCCACAAGTAAGGTATCATTTTTGTCGGGAGACTTGGGGGAATGCTGGGTGGAAGGAAATTTGTGGCTCCTCTCTGATTCCAGAAGTATCTGTCACCAAACTGTGAGGAAAACGTGTTTTTTTAGCCAAATTTTGAGGTTTGCAAAGGATTCTGGGTAACAGAACCTGGTCAGAGCCCCACAAGTCACCCCATCTTGGATTCCCCTAGGTCTCTAGTTTTCAAAAATGCACAGGTTTGGTAGGTTTCCCTAGGTGCCGGCTGAGCTAGAGGCCAAAATCTACAGGTAGGCACTTTGCAAAAAACACCTCTGTTTTCTTTAAAAAAATGTGATGTGTCCACGTTGCGTTTTGGGGTATTTCCTGTCGCGGGCGCTAGGCCTACTCCCACAAGTAAGGTATCATTTTTGTCGGGAGACTTGGGGGAACGCTGGGTGTAAGGAAATTTGTGGCTCCTCTCTGATTCCAGAAGTATCTGTCACCAAAATGTGAGGAAAACGTGTTTTTTTAGCCAAATTTTGAGGTTTGCAAAGGATTCTGGGTAACAGAACCTGGTCAGAGCCCCACAAGTCACCCCATCTTGGATTCCCCTAGGTCTCTAGTTTTCACAAATGCACAGGTTTGGTAGGTTTCCCTAGGTGCCGGCTGAGCTAGAGGCCAAAATCTACAGGTAGACACTTTGCAAAAAACACCTTTGTTTTCTTTCAAAAAATGTGATGTCCACGTTGTGTTTTGGGGCACTTCCTGTCGCGGGCGCTAGGCCTTCCCACACAAGTGAGGTATCATTTTTATCGGGAGACTTGGGGGAACGCTGGTTGGAAGGAAATTTGTGGCTCCTCTCTGATTCCAGAACTTTCTGTCACCAAAATGTGAGAAAATTAGTTTTTTTAGCCAGATTTTGAGGTTTGCAAAGAATTCTGGGTAACAGAACCTGGTCAGAGCCCCACAAGTCACCCCATCTTGGATTCCCCAAGGTCTCTAGTTTTCAAAAATGCACAGGTTTGGTAAGTTACCCTAGGTGCCAGCTGAGCTAGAGGCCAAAATCTACAGGTAGGCACTTTGCAAAAAACATCTCTATTTTCTTTAAAAAAATGTGATGTGTCCACGTTGCGTTTTGGGGCATTTCCTGTTGCGGGCGCTAGGCCTACCCCCACAAATTTTGTATCATTTTTGTCGGGAGAGTTGGGGGAATGCTGGGTGGAAGGAAATTTGTGGCTCCTCTCTGATTCCAGAAGTATCTGTCACCAAACTGTGAGGAAAACGTGTTTTTTTAGCCAAATTTTGAGGTTTGCAAAGGATTCTGGGTAACAGAACCTGGTCAGAGCCCCACAAGTCACCCCATCTTGGATTCCCCTAGGTCTCTAGTTTTAAAAAATGCACAGGTTTGGTAGGTTTCCCTAGGTGCCGGCTGAGCTAGAGGCCAAAATCTACAGGTAGGCACTTTGCAAAAAACACCTCTGTTTTCTTTAAAAAAATTTGATATGTCCACATTGCGTTTTGGGGCATTTCCTGTTGCGGGCGCTAGGCCTACCCCCACAAGTAAGGTATCATTTTTGTCGGGAGACTTGGGGGAATGCTGGGTGGAAGGAAATTTGTGGCTCCTCTCTGATTCCAGAAGTATCTGTCACCAAAATGTGAGGAAAACGTGTTTTTTTTAGCCAAATTTTGAGGTTTGCAAAGAATTCTGGGTAACAGAACCTGGTCAGAGCCCCACAAGTCACCCCATCTTGGATTCCCCTAGGTCTCTAGTTTTAAAAAATGCACAGGTTTGGTAGGTTTCCCTAGGTGCCGGCTGAGCTAGAGGCCAAAATCTACAGGTAGGCACTTTGCAAGAAACACCTCTGTTTTCTATAAAAAAATGTGATGTGTCCACGTTGCGTTTTGGGGCATTTCCTGTCGCGGGCGCTAGGCCTACTCCCACAAGTAAGGTATCATTTTTGTCGGGAGACTTGGGGGAACGCTGGGTGTAAGGAAATTTGTGGCTCCTCTCTGATTCCAGAAGTATCTGTCACCAAAATGTGAGGAAAACGTGTTTTTTTAGCCAAATTTTGAGGTTTGCAAAGGATTCTGGGTAACAGAACCTGGTCAGAGCCCCACAAGTCACCCCATCTTGGATTCCCCTAGGTCTCTAGTTTTCACAAATGCACAGGTTTGGTAGGTTTCCCTAGGTGCCGGCTGAGCTAGAGGCCAAAATCTACAGGTAGACACTTTGCAAAAAACACCTTTGTTTTCTTTCAAAAAATGTGATGTGTCCACGTTGTGTTTTGGGGCAATTCCTGTCGCGGGCGCTAGGCCTTCCCACACAAGTGAGGTATCATTTTTATCGGGAGACTTGGGGGAACGCTGGTTGGAAGGAAATTTGTGGCTCCTCTCTGATTCCAGAACTTTCTGTCACCAAAATGTGAGAAAATTTGTTTTTTTAGCCAGATTTTGAGGTTTGCAAAGAATTCTGGGTAACAGAACCTGGTCAGAGCCCCACAAGTCACCCCATCTTGGATTCCCCAAGGTCTCTAGTTTTCAAAAATGCACAGGTTTGGTAAGTTACCCTAGGTGCCAGCTGAGCTAGAGGCCAAAATCTACAGGTAGGCACTTTGCAAAAAACATCTCTATTTTCTTTAAAAAAATGTGATGTGTCCACGTTGCGTTTTGGGGCATTTCCTGTTGCGGGCGCTAGGCCTACCCCCACAAGTTTTGTATCATTTTTGTCGGGAGAGTTGGGGGAATGCTGGGTGGAAGGAAATTTGTGGCTCCTCTCTGATTCCAGAAGTATCTGTCACCAAACTGTGAGGAAAACGTGTTTTTTTAGCCAAATTTTGAGGTTTGCAAAGGATTCTGGGTAACAGAACCTGGTCAGAGCCCCACAAGTCACCCCATCTTGGATTCCCCTAGGTCTCTAGTTTTAAAAAATGCACAGGTTTGGTAGGTTTCCCTAGGTGCCGGCTGAGCTAGAGGCCAAAATCTACAGGTAGGCACTTTGCAAAAAACACCTCTGTTTTCTTTAAAAAAATGTGATATGTCCACATTGCGTTTTGGGGCATTTCCTGTTGCGGGCGCTAGGCCTACCCCCACAAGTAAGGTATCATTTTTGTCGGGAGACTTGGGGGAATGCTGGGTGGAAGGAAATTTGTGGCTCCTCTCTGATTCCAGAAGTATCTGTCACCAAAATGTGAGGAAAACTTGTTTTTTTAGCCAAATTTTGAGGTTTGCAAAGAATTCTGGGTAACAGAACCTGGTCAGAGCCCCACAAGTCACCCCATCTTGGATTCCCCTAGGTCTCTAGTTTTCACAAATGCACAGGTTTGGTAGGTTTCCCTAGGTGCCGGCTGAGCGAGAGGCCAAAATCTACAGGTAGACACTTTGCAAAAAACACCTCTGTTTTCTTTAAAAAAATGTGATATGTCCACATTGCGTTTTGGGGCATTTCCTGTTGCGGGCGCTAGGCCTACCCCCACAAGTAAGGTATCATTTTTGTCGGGAGACTTGGGGGAATGCTGGGTGGAAGGAAATTTGTGGCTCCTCTCTCATTCCAGAAGTATCTGTCACCAAAATGTGAGGAAAACGTGTTTTTTTAGCCAAATTTTGAGTTTTGCAAAGAATTCTGGGTAACAGAACCTGGTCAGAGCCCCACAAGTCACCCCATCTTGGATTCCCCTAGGTCTCTAGTTTTCAAAAATGCACAGGTTTGGTAGGTTTCCCTAGGTGCCGGCTGAGCTAGAGACCAAAATCTACAGGTAGGCACTTTGCAAAAAACACCTCTGTTTTCTTAAAAAAAATGTGATGTGTCCACGTTGCGTTTTGGGGCATTTCCTGTCGCGGGCGCTAGGCCTACTCCCTCAAGTAAGGTATCATTTTTGTCGGGAGACTTGGGGGAACGCTGGGTGTAAGGACATTTGTGGCTCCTCTCTGATTCCAGAAGTATCTGTCACCAAAATGTGAGGAAAACTTGTTTTTTTAGCCAAATTTTGAGGTTTGCAAAGAATTCTGGGTAACAGAACCTGGTCAGAGCCCCACAAGTCACCCCATCTTGGATTCCCCTAGGTCTCTAGTTTTCAAAAATTCACAGGTTTGGTAAGTTTCCCTAGGTTCCGGCTGAGCTAGAGGCCAAAATCTACAGGTAGGCACTTTGCAAAAAACACCTCTGTTTTCTTTAAAAAAATGTGATATGTCCACGTTGCGTTTTGGGGCATTTCCTGTTGCGGGCGCTAGGCCTACCCCCACAAGTAAGGTATCATTTTTGTCGGGAGACTTGGGGGAATGCTGGGTGGAAGGAAATGTGTGGCTCCTCTCTGATTCCAGAAGTATCTGTCACCAAACTGTGAGGAAAACGTGTTTTTTTAGCCAATTTTTGATGTTTGCAAAGGATTCAGGGTAACAGAACCTGGTCAGAGCCCCACAAGTCACCCCATCTTGGATTCCCCTAGGTTTCTAGTTTTCAAAAATACACAGGTTTGGTAAGTTTCCCTAGGTGCCGGCTGAGCTAGATTCCAAAATCTACAGGTAGGCACTTTGCAAAAAACACCTCTGTTTTCTTTCAAAAAAATGTGATATGTCCACGTTGCGTTTTGGGGCATTTCCTGTTGCGGGTGCTAGGCCTACCCCCACAAGTAAGGTATCATTTTTGTCGGGAGACTTGGGGGAATGCTGGGTGGAAGGAAATTTGTGGCTCCTCTCTGATTCCAGAAGTATCTGTCACCAAAATGTGAGGAAAACGTGTTTTTTTAGCCAAATTTTGAGGTTTGCAAAGGATTCTGGGTAACAGAACCTGGTCAGAGCCCCACAAGTCACCCCATCTTGGATTCCCCTAGGTCTCTAGTTTTCACAACTGCACAGGTTTGGTAGGTTTCCCTAAGTGCCGGCTGAGCTAGAGGCCAAAATCTACAGGTAGACACTTTGCAAAAAACACCTTTGTTTTCTTTCAAAAAATGTGATGTGTCTACGTTGTGTTTTGGGGCATTTCCTGTCGCGGGCGCTAGGCCTTCCCACACAAGTGAGGTATCATTTTTATCGGGAGACTTGGGGGAACGCTGGTTGGAAGGAAATTTGTGGCTCCTCTCTGATTCCAGAACTTTCTGTCACCGAAATGTGAGAAAATTTGTTTTTTTAGCCAGATTTTGAGGTTTGCAAAGAATTCTGGGTAACAGAACCTGGTCAGAGCCCCACAAGTCACCCCATCTTGGATTCCCCTAGGTCTCTAGTTTTCAAAAATGCACAGGTTTGGTAAGTTACCCTAGGTGCCGGCTGAGCTAGAGGCCAAAATCTACAGGTAGGCACTTTGCAAAAAACATCTCTATTTTCTTTAAAAAAATGTGATGTGTCCACGTTGCGTTTTGGGGCATTTCCTGTTGCGGGCGCTAGGCCTACCCCCACAAGTTTTGTATCATTTTTGTCGGGAGAGTTGGGGGAATGCTGGGTGGAAGGAAATTTGTGGCTCCTCTCTGATTCCAGAAGTATCTGTCACCAAACTGTGAGAAAACGTGTTTTTTTAGCCAAATTTTGAGGTTTGCAAAGGATTCTAGGTAACAGAACCTGGTCAGAGCCCCACAAGTCACCCCATCTTGGATTCCCCTAGGTCTCTAGTTTTAAAAAATGCACAGGTTTGGTAGGTTTCCCTAGGTGCCGGCTGAGCTAGAGGCCAAAATCTACAGGTAGGCACTTTGCAAGAAACACCTCTGTTTTCTATAAAAAAATGTGATGTGTCCACGTTGCGTTTTGGGGCATTTCCTGTCGCGGGCACTAGGCCTACTCCCACAAGTAAGGTATCATTTTTGTCGGGAGACTTGGGGGAACGCTGGGTGTAAGGAAATTTGTGGCTCCTCTCTGATTCCAGAAGTATCTGTCACCAAAATGTGAGGAAAACGTGTTTTTTTAGCCAAATTTTGAGGTTTGCAAAGAATTCTGGGTAACAGAACCTGGTCAGAGCCCCACAAGTCACCCCATCTTGGATTCCCCTAGGTCTCTAGTTTTCAAAAATGCACAGGTTTGGTAAGTTTCCCTAGGTGCCGGCTGAGCTAGAGGCCAAAATCTACAGGTAGGCACTTTGCAAAAAACACCTCTGTTTTCTTTAAAAAATGTGATATGTCCACGTTGCGTTTTGGGGCATTTCCTGTTGCGGGCGCTAGGCCTACCCCCACAAGTAAGGTATCATTTTTGTCGGGATACTTGGGGGAATGCTGGGTGGAAGGAAATTTGTGGCTCCTCTCTGATTCCAGAAGTATCTGTCACCAAAATGTGAGGAAAACGTGTTTTTTTAGCCAAATTTTGAGGTTTGCAAAGGATTCTGGGTAACAGAACCTGGTCAGAGCCCCACAAGTCACCCCATCTTGGATTCCCCTAGGTCTCTAGTTTTCACAAATGCACAGGTTTGGTAGGTTACCCTAGGTGCCGGCTGAGCTAGAGGCCAAAATCTACAGGTAGACACTTTGCAAAAAACACCTTTGTTTTCTTTCAAAAAATGTGATGTGTCCACGTTGTGTTTTGGGGCATTTCGTGTCGCGTGCACTAGGCCTACCCACACAAGTGAGGTATCATTTTTATCGGGAGACTTGGGGGAACGCTGGTTGGAAGGAAATTTGTGGCTCCTCTCTGATTCCAGAACTTTCTGTCACCAAAATGTGAGAAAATGTGTTTTTTTAGCCAAATTTTGAGGTTTGCAAAGAATTCTGGGTAACAGAACCTGGTCAGAGCCCCACAAGTCACCCCATCTTGGATTCCCCTAGGTCTCTAGTTTTAAAAAATGCACAGGTTTGGTAGGTTTCCCTAGGTGCCGGCTGAGCTAGAGGCCAAAATCTACAGGTAGGCACTTTGCAAAAAACACCTCTGTTTTCTTTAAAAAAATGTGATGTGTCCACGTTGCGTTTTGGGGCATTTCCTGTCGCGGGCGCTAGGCCTACTCCCACAAGTAAGGTATCATTTTTGTCTGGAGACTTGGGGGAACGCTGGGTGTAAGGACATTTGTGGCTCCTCTCTGATTCCAGAAGTATCTGTCACCAAAATGTGAGGAAAACGTGTTTTTTTAGCCAAATTTTGAGGTTTGCAAAGAATTCTGGGTAACAGAACCTGGTCAGAGCCCCACAAGTCACCCCATCTTGGATTCCCCTAGGTCTCTAGTTTTCAAAAATGCACAGGTTTGGTAAGTTTCCCTAGGTGCCGGCTGAGCTAGAGGCCAAAATCTACAGGTAGGCACTTTGCAAAAAACACCTCTGTTTTCTTTAAAAAAATGTGATATGTCCACGTTGCGTTTTGGGGCATTTCCTGTTGCGGGCGCTAGGCCTACCCCCACAAGTAAGGTATCATTTTTGTCGGGAGACTTGGGGGAATGCTGGGTGGAAGGAAATTTGTGGCTCCTCTCTGATTCCAGAAGTATCTGTCACCAAACTGTGAGGAAAACGTGTTTTTTTTGCCAAATTTTGATGTTTGCAAAGGATTCTGGGTAACAGAACCTGGTCAGAGCCCCTCAAGTCACCCATCTTGGATTCCCCTAGGTCTCTAGTTTTCAAAAATGCACAGGTGTGGTAAGTTTCCCTAGGTGCCGGCTGAGCTAGAGTCCAAAATCTACAGGTAGGCACTTTGCAAAAAACACCTCTGTTTTCTTTAAAAAAAATGTGATTTGTCCACGTTGCGTTTTGGGGCATTTCCTGTTGCGGGTGCTAGGCCTACCCCCACAAGTAAGGTATCATTTTTGTCGGGAGACTTGGGGGAATGCTGGGTGGAAGGAAATTTGTGGCTCCTCTCTGATTCCAGAAGTATCTGTCACCAAAATGTGAGGAAAACGTGTTTTTTTAGCCAAATTTTGAGGTTTGCAAAGGATTCTGGGTAACAGAACCTGGTCAGAGCCCCACAAGTCACCCCATCTTGGATTCCCCTAGGTCTCTAGTTTTCACAAATGCACAGGTTTGGTAGGTTTCCCTAGGTGCCGGCTGAGCTAGAGGCCAAAATCTACAGGTAGACACTTTGCAAAAAACACCTTTGTTTTCTTTCAAAAAATGTGATGTGTCCACGTTGTGTTTTGGGGCATTTCCTGTCGCGGGCGCTAGGCCTTCCCACACAAGTGAGGTATAATTTTTATCGGGAGACTTGGGGGAACGCTGGTTGGAAGGAAATTTGTGGCTCCTCTCTGATTCCAGAACTTTCTGTCACCAAAATGTGAGAAAATTTGTTTTTTTAGCCAGATTTTGAGGTTTGCAAAGAATTCTGGGTAACAGAACCTTGTCAGAGCCCCACAAGTCACCCCATCTTGGATTCCCCTAGGTCTCTAGTTTTCAAAAATGCACAGGTTTGGTAAGTTACCCTAGGTGCCGGCTGAGCTAGAGGCCAAAATCTACAGGTAGGCACTTTGCAAAAAACATCTCTATTTTCTTTAAAAAAATGTGATGTGTCCACGTTTCGTTTTGGGGCATTTCCTGTTGCGGGCGCTAGGCCTACCCCCACAAGTTTTGTATCATTTTTGTCGGGAGAGTTGGGGGAATGCTGGGTGGAAGGACATTTGTGGCTCCTCTCTGATTCCAGAAGTATCTGTCACCAAAATGTGAGGAAAACGTGTTTTTTTAGCCAAATTTTGAGGTTTGCAAAGAATTCTGGGTAACAGAACCTGGTCAGAGCCCCACAAGTCACCCCATCTTGGATTCCCCTAGGTCTCTAGTTTTCAAAAATGCACAGGTTTGGTAAGTTTCCCTAGGTGCCGGCTGAGCTAGAGGCCAAAATCTACAGGTAGGCACTTTGCAAAAAACACCTCTGTTTTCTTTAAAAAAATGTGATATGTCCACGTTGCGTTTTGGGGCATTTCCTGTTGCGGGCGCTAGGCCTACCCCCACAAGTAAGGTATCATTTTTGTCGGGAGACTTGGGGGAATTCTGGGTGGAAGGAAATTTGTGGCTCCTCTCTGATTCCAGAAGTATCTGTCACCAAACTGTGAGGAAAACGTGTTTTTTTAACCAAATTTTGATGTTTGCAAAGGATTCTGGGTAACAGAACCTGGTCAGACCCCCACAAGTCACCCCATCTTGGATTCCCCTAGGTCTCTAGTTTTCAAAAATGCACAGGTTTGGTAAGTTTCCCTAGGTGCCAGCTGAGCTAGAGGCCAAAATATACAGGTAGGCACTTTGCAAAAAACACCTCTGTTTTCTTTCAAAAAAATGTGATATGTCCACGTTGCGTTTTGGGGCATTTCCTGTTGCGGGTGCTAGGCCTACCCCCACAAGTAAGGTATCATTTTTGTCGGGAGACTTGGGGGAATGCTGGGTGGAAGGAAATTTGTGGCTCCTCTCTGATTCCAGAAGTGTCTGTCACCAAAATGTGAGGAAAACGTGTTTTTTTAGCCAAATTTTGAGGTTTGCAAAGGATTCTGGGTAACAGAACCTGGTCAGAGCCCCACAAGTCACCCCATCTTGGATTCCCCTAGGTCTCTAGTTTTCACAAATGCACAGGTTTGGTAGGTTTCCCTAGGTGCCGGCTGAGCTAGAGGCCAAAATCTACAGGTAGACACTTTGCAAAAAACACCTTTGTTTTCTTTCAAAAAATGTGATGTGTCCACGTTGTGTTTTGGGGCATTTCCTGTCGCGGGCGCTAGGCCTTCCCACACAAGTGAGGTATCATTTTTATCGGGAGACTTGGGGGAACGCTGGTTGGAAGGAAATTTGTGGCTCCTCTCTGATTCCAGAACTTTCTGTCACCAAAATGTGAGAAAATCTGTTTTTTTAGCCAGATTTTGAGGTTTGCAAAGAATTCTGGGTAACAGAACCTGGTCAGAGCCCCACAAGTCACCCCATCTTGGATTCCCCTAGGTCTCTAGTTTTCAAAAATGCACAGGTTTGGTAAGTTACCCTAGGTGCCGGCTGAGCTAGAGGCCAAAATCTACAGGTAGGCACTTTGCAAAAAACATCTCTATTTTCTTTAAAAAAATGTGATGTGTCCATGTTTCGTTTTGGGGCATTTCCTGTTGCGGGTGCTAGGCCTACCCCCACAAGTTTTGTATCATTTTTGTCGGGAGAGTTGGGGGAATGCTGGGTGGAAGGAAATTTGTGGCTCCTCTCTGATTCCAGAAGTATCTGTCACCAAACTGTGAGGAAAACGTGTTTTTTTAGCCAAATTTTGAGGTTTGCAAAGGATTCTGGGTAACAGAACCTGGTCAGAGCCCCACAAGTCACCCCATCTTGGATTCCCCTAGGTCTCTAGTTTTAAAAAATGCACAGGTTTGGTAGGTTTCCCTAGGTGCCGGCTGAGCTAGAGGCCAAAATCTACAGGTAGGCACTTTGCAAAAAACACCTCTGTTTTCTATAAAAAAATGTGATGTGTCCACGTTGCGTTTTGGGGCATTTCCTGTCGCGGGCACTAGGCCTACTCCCACAAGTAAGGTATCATTTTTGTCGGGAAACTTGGGGGAACGCTGGGTGTAAGGAAATTTGTGGCTCCTCTCTGATTCCAGAAGTATCTGTCACCAAAATGTGAGGAAAACGTGTTTTTTTAGCCAAATTTTGAGGTTTGCAAAGAATTCTGGGTAACAGAACCTGGTCAGAGCCCCACAAGTCACCCCATCTTGGATTCCCCTAGGTCTCTAGTTTTCAAAAATGCACAGGTTTGGTAAGTTTCCCTAGGTGCCGGCTGAGCTAGAGGCCAAAATCTACAGGTAGGCACTTTGCAAAAAACACCTCTGTTTTCTTTAAAAAATGTGATATGTCCACGTTGCGTTTTGGGGCATTTCCTGTTGCGGGCGCTAGGCCTACCCCCACAAGTAAGGTATCATTTTTGTCAGGAGACTTGGGGGAATGCTGGGTGGAAGGAAATTTGTGGCTCCTCTCTGATTCCAGAAGTATCTGTCACCAAACTGTGAGGAAAACGTGTTTTTTTAGCCAAATTTTGATGTTTGCAAAAGATTCTGGGTAACAGAACCTGGTCAGAGCCACACAAGTCACCCCATCTTGGATTCCCCTAGGTCTCTAGTTTTAAAAAATGCACAGGTTTGGTTAGTTTCCCTAGGTGCCGGCTGAGCTAGAGGCCAAAATCTACAGGTAGGCACTTTGCAAAAAACACCTCTGTTTTCTTTCAAAAAAATGTGATATGTCCACGTTGCGTTTTGGGGCATTTCCTGTTGCGGGTGCTAGGCCTACCCCCACAAGTAAGGTATCATTTTTGTCGGGAGACTTGGGGGAATGCTGGGTGGAAGGAAATTTGTGGCTCCTCTCTGATTCCAGAAGTATCTGTCACCAAAATGTGAGGAAAACGTGTTTTTTTAGCCAAATTTTGAGGTTTGCAAAGGATTCTGGGTAACCGAACCTGGTCAGAGTCCCACAAGTCACCCCATCTTGGATTCCCCTAGGTCTCTAGTTTTCACAAATGCACAGGTTTGGTAGGTTACCCTAGGTGCCGGCTGAGCTAGAGGCCAAAATCTACAGGTAGACACTTTGCAAAAAACACCTTTGTTTTCTTTCAAAAAATGTGATGTGTCCACGTTGTGTTTTGGGGCATTTCGTGTCGCGTGCACTAGGCCTACCCACAGAAGTGAGGTATCATTTTTATCGGGAGACTTGGGGGAACGCTGGTTGGAAGGAAATTTGTGGCTCCTCTCTGATTCCAGAACTTTCTGTCACCAAAATGTGAGAAAATTTGTTTTTTTAGCCAGATTTTGAGGTTTGCAAAGAATTCTGGGTAACAGAACCTGGTCAGAGCCCCACAAGTCACCCCATCTTGGATTCCCCTAGGTCTCTAGTTTTCAAAAATGCACAGGTTTGGTAAGTTACCCTAGGTGCCGGCTGAGCTAGAGGCCAAAATCTACAGGTAGGCACTTTGCAAAAAACATCTCTATTTTCTTTAAAAAAATGTGATGTGTCCACATTGCGTTTTGGGGCATTTCCTGTTGCGGGCGCTAGGCCTACCCCCACAAGTTTTGTATCATTTTTGTCGGGAGAGTTGGGGGAATGCTGGGTGGAAGGAAATTTGTGGCTCCTCTCTGATTCCAGAAGTATCTGTCACCAAACTGTGAGGAAAACGTGTTTTTTTAGCCAAATTTTGAGGTTTGCAAAGGATTCTGGGTAACAGAACCTGGTCAGAGCCCCACAAGTCACCCCATCTTGGATTCCCCTAGGTCTCTAGTTTTAAAAAATGCACAGGTTTGGTAGGTTTCCCTAGGTGCCGGCTGAGCTAGAGGCCAAAATCTACAGGTAGGCACTTTGCAAGAAACACCTCTGTTTTCTATAAAAAAATGTGATGTGTCCACGTTGCGTTTTGGGGCATTTCCTGTCGCGGGCACTAGGCCTACTCCCACAAGTAAGGTATCATTTTTGTCGGGAGACTTGGGGGAACGCTGGGTGTAAGGAAATTTGTGGCTCCTCTCTGATTCCAGAAGTATCTGTCACCAAAATGTGAGGAAAACGTGTTTTTTTAGCCAAATTTTGAGGTTTGCAAAGAATTCTGGGTAACAGAACCTGGTCAGAGCCCCACAAGTCACCCCATCTTGGATTCCCCTAGGTCTCTAGTTTTCAAAAATGCACAGGTTTGGTAAGTTTCCCTAGGTGCCGGCTGAGCTAGAGGCCAAAATCTACAGGTAGGCACTTTGCAAAAAACACCTCTGTTTTCTTTAAAAAATGTGATATGTCCACGTTGCGTTTTGGGGCATTTCCTGTTGCGGGCGCTAGGCCTACCCCCACAAGTAAGGTATCATTTTTGTCGGGAGACTTGGGGGAATGCTGGGTGGAAGGAAATTTGTGGCTCCTCTCTGATTCCAGAAGTATCTGTCACCAAAATGTGAGGAAAACGTGTTTTTTTAGCCAAATTTTGAGGTTTGCAAAGGATTCTGGGTAACAGAACCTGGTCAGAGCCCCACAAGTCACCCCATCTTGGATTCCCCTAGGTCTCTAGTTTTCACAAATGCACAGGTTTGGTAGGTTACCCTAGGTGCCGGCTGAGCTAGAGGCCAAAATCTACAGGTAGACACTTTGCAAAAAACACCTTTGTTTTCTTTCAAAAAATGTGATGTGTCCACGTTGTGTTTTGGGGCATTTCGTGTCGCGTGCACTAGGCCTACCCACACAAGTGAGGTATCATTTTTATCGGGAGACTTGGGGGAACGCTGGTTGGAAGGAAATTTGTGGCTCCTCTCTGATTCCAGAACTTTCTGTCACCAAAATGTGAGAAAATGTGTTTTTTTAGCCAAATTTTGAGGTTTGCAAAGAATTCTGGGTAACAGAACCTGGTCAGAGCCCCACAAGTCACCCCATCTTGGATTCCCCTAGGTCTCTAGTTTTCAAAAATGCACAGGTTTGGTAGGTTTCCCTAGGTGCCGGCTGAGCTAGAGGCCAAAATCTACAGGTAGGCACTTTGCAAAAAACACCTCTGTTTTCTTTAAAAAAATGTGATGTGTCCACGTTGCGTTTTGGGGCATTTCCTGTCGCGGGCGCTAGGCCTACTCCCACAAGTAAGGTATCATTTTTGTCGGGAGACTTGGGGGAACGCTGGGTGTAAGGACATTTGTGGCTCCTCTCTGATTCCAGAAGTATCTGTCACCAAAATGTGAGGAAAACGTGTTTTTTTAGCCAAATTTTGAGGTTTGCAAAGAATTCTGGGTAACAGAACCTGGTCAGAGCCCCACAAGTCACCCCATCTTGGATTCCCCTAGGTCTCTAGTTTTCAAAAATGCACAGGTTTGGTAAGTTTCCCTAGGTGCCGGCTGAGCTAGAGGCCAAAATCTACAGGTAGGCACTTTGCAAAAAACACCTCTGTTTTCTTTAAAAAAATGTGATATGTCCACGTTGCGTTTTGGGGCATTTCCTGTTGCGGGCGCTAGGCCTACCCCCACAAGTAAGGTATCATTTTTGTCGGGAGACTTGGGGGAATGCTGGGTGGAAGGAAATTTGTGGCTCCTCTCTGATTCCAGAAGTATCTGTCACCAAACTGTGAGGAAAACGTGTTTTTTTAGCCAAATTTTGATGTTTGCAAAGGATTCTGGGTAACAGAACCTGGTCAGAGCCCCACAAGTCACCCCATCTTGGATTCCCCTAGGTCTCTAGTTTTCAAAAATGCACAGGTTTGGTAAGTTTCCCTAGGTGCCGGATGAGCTAGAGTCCAAAATCTACAGGTAGGCACTTTGCAAAAAACACCTCTGTTTTCTTTAAAAAAAATGTGATATGTCCACGTTGCGTTTTGGGGCATTTCCTGTTGCGGGTGCTAGGCCTACCCCCACAAGTAAGGTATCATTTTTGTCGGGAGACTTGGGGGAATGCTGGGTGGAAGGAAATTTGTGGCTCCTCTCTGATTCCAGAAGTATCTGTCACCAAAATGTGAGGAAAACGTGTTTTTTTAGCCAAATTTTGAGGTTTGCAAAGGATTCTGGGTAACAGAACCTGGTCAGAGCCCCACAAGTCACCCCATCTTGGATTCCCCTAGGTCTCTAGTTTTCACAAATGCACAGGTTTGGTAGGTTTCCCTAGGTGCCGGCTGAGCTAGAGGCCAAAATCTACAGGTAGACACTTTGCAAAAAACACCTTTGTTTTCTTTCAAAAAATGTGATGTGTCCACGTTGTGTTTTGGGGCATTTCCTGTCGCGGGCGCTAGGCCTTCCCACACAAGTGAGGTATCATTTTTATCGGGAGACTTGGGGGAACGCTGGTTGGAAGGAAATTTGTGGCTCCTCTCTGATTCCAGAACTTTCTGTCACCAAAATGTGAGAAAATTTGTTTTTTTAGCCAGATTTTGAGGTTTGCAAAGAATTCTGGGTAACAGAACCTGGTCAGAGCCCCACAAGTCACCCCATCTTGGATTCCCCTAGGTCTCTAGTTTTCAAAAATGCACAGGTTTGGTAAGTTACCCTAGGTGCCGGCTGAGCTAGAGGCCAAAATCTACAGGTAGGCACTTTGCAAAAAACATCTCTATTTTCTTTAAAAAAATGTGATGTGTCCACGTTTCGTTTTGGGGCATTTCCTGTTGCGGGCGCTAGGCCTACCCCCACAAGTTTTGTATCATTTTTGTCAAGAGAGTTGGGGGAATGCTGGGTGGAAGGACATTTGTGGCTCCTCTCTGATTCCAGAAGTATCTGTCACCAAAATGTGAGGAAAACGTGTTTTTTTAGCCAAATTTTGAGGTTTGCAAAGAATTCTGGGTAACAGACCCTGGTCAGAGCCCCACAAGTCACCCCATCTTGGATTCCCCTAGGTCTCTAGTTTTCAAAAATGCACAGGTTTGGTAAGTTTCCCTAGGTGCCGGCTGAGCTAGAGGCCAAAATCTACAGGTAGGCACTTTGCAAAAAACACCTCTGTTTTCTTTAAAAAAATGTGATATGTCCACGTTGCATTTTGGGGCATTTCCTGTTGCGGGCGCTAGGCCTACCCCCACAAGTAAGGTATCATTTTTGTCGGGAGACTTGGGGGAATGCTGGGTGGAAGGAAATTTGTGGCTCCTCTCTGTTTCCAGAAGTATCTGTCACCAAACTGTGAGGAAAACGTGTTTTTTTAGCCAAATTTTGATGTTTGCAAAGGATTCTGGGTAACAGAACCTGGTCAGACCCCCACAAGTCACCCCATCTTGGATTCCCCTAGGTCTCTAGTTTTCAAAAATGCACAGGTTTGGTAAGTTTCCCTAGGTGCCGGCTGAGCTAGAGTCCAAAATCTACAGGTAGGCACTTTGCAAAAAACACCTCTGTTTTCTTTCAAAAAAATGTGATATATCCACGTTGCGTTTTGGGGCATTTCCTGTTGCGGGTGCTAGGCCTACCCCCACAAGTAAGGTATCATTTTTGTCGGGAGACTTGGGGGAATGCTGGGTGGAAGGAAATTTGTGGCTCCTCTCTGATTCCAGAAGTGTCTGTCACCAAAATGTGAGGAAAACGTGTTTTTTTAGCCAAATTTTGAGGTTTGCAAAGGATTCTGGGTAACAGAACCTGGTCAGAGCCCCACAAGTCACCCCATCTTGGATTCCCCTAGGTCTCTAGTTTTCACAAATGCACAGGTTTGGTAGGTTTCCCTAGGTGCCGGCTGAGCTAGAGGCCAAAATCTACAGGTAGACACTTTGCAAAAAACACCTTTGTTTTCTTTCAAAAAATGTGATGTGTCCACGTTGTGTTTTGGGGCATTTCCTGTCGCGGGCGCTAGGCCTTCCCACACAAGTGAGGTATCATTTTTATCGGGAGACTTGGGGGAACGCTGGTTGGAAGGAAATTTGTGGCTCCTCTCTGATTCCAGAACTTTCTGTCACCAAAATGTGAGAAAATTTGTTTTTTTAGCCAGATTTTGAGGTTTGCAAAGAATTCTGGGTAACAGAACCTGGTCAGAGCCCCACAAGTCACCCCATCTTGGATTCCCCTAGGTCTCTAGTTTTCAAAAATGCACAGGTTTGGTAAGTTACCCTAGGTGCCGGCTGAGCTAGAGGCCAAAATCTACAGGTAGGCACTTTGCAAAAAACATCTCTATTTTCTTTAAAAAAATGTGATGTGTCCACGTTTCGTTTTGGGGCATTTCCTGTTGCGGGCGCTAGGCCTACCCCCACAAGTTTTGTATCATTTTTGTCGGGAGAGTTGGGGGAATGCTGGGTGGAAGGAAATTTGTGGCTCCTCTCTGATTCCAGAAGTATCTGTCACCAAACTGTGAGGAAAACGTGTTTTTTTAGCCAAATTTTGAGGTTTGCAAAGGATTCTGGGTAACAGAACCTGGTCAGAGCCCCACAAGTCACCCCATCTTGGATTCCCCTAGGTCTCTAGTTTTAAAAAATGCACAGGTTTGGTAGGTTTCCCTAGGTGCCGGCTGAGCTAGAGGCCAAAATCTACAGGTAGGCACTTTGCAAAAAACACCTCTGTTTTCTATAAAAAAATGTGATGTGTCCACGTTGCGTTTTGGGGCATTTCCTGTCGCGGGCACTAGGCCTACTCCCACAAGTAAGGTATCATTTTTGTCGGGAGACTTGGGGGAACGCTGGGTGTAAGGAAATTTGTGGCTCCTCTCTGATTCCAGAAGTATCTGTCACCAAAATGTGAGGAAAACGTGTTTTTTTAGCCAAATTTTGAGGTTTGCAAAGAATTCTGGGTAACAGAACCTGGTCAGAGCCCCACAAGTCACCCCATCTTGGATTCCCCTAGGTCTCTAGTTTTCAAAAATGCACAGGTTTGGTAAGTTTCCCTAGGTGCCGGCTGAGCTAGAGGCCAAAATCTACAGGTAGGCACTTTGCAAAAAACACCTCTGTTTTCTTTAAAAAATGTGATATGTCCACGTTGCGTTTTGGGGCATTTCCTGTTGCGGGCGCTAGGCCTACCCCCACAAGTAAGGTATCATTTTTGTCAGGAGACTTGGGGGAATGCTGGGTGGAAGGAAATTTGTGGCTCCTCTCTGATTCCAGAAGTATCTGTCACCAAACTGTGAGGAAAACGTGTTTTTTTAGCCAAATTTTGATGTTTGCAAAAGATTCTGGGTAACAGAACCTGGTCAGAGCCCCACAAGTCACCCCATTTTGGATTCCCCTAGGTCTCTAGTTTCCAAAAATGCACAGGTTTGGTAAGTTTCCCTAGGTGCCGGCTGAGCTAGAGGCCAAAATCTACAGGTAGGCACTTTGCAAAAAACACCTCTGTTTTCTTTCAAAAAAATGTGATATGTCCACGTTGCGTTTTGGGGCATTTCCTGTTGCGGGTGCTAGGCCTACCCCCACAAGTAAGGTATCATTTTTGTCGGGAGACTTGGGGGAATGCTGGGTGGAAGGAAATTTGTGGCTCCTCTCTGATTCCAGAAGTATCTGTCACCAAAATGTGAGGAAAACGTGTTTTTTTAGCCAAATTTTGAGGTTTGCAAAGGATTCTGGGTAACAGAACCTGGTCAGAGCCCCACAAGTCACCCCATCTTGGATTCCCCTAGGTCTCTAGTTTTCACAAATGCACAGGTTTGGTAGGTTACCCTAGGTGCCGGCTGAGCTAGAGACCAAAATCTACAGGTAGACACTTTGCAAAAAACACCTTTGTTTTCTTTCAAAAAATGTGATGTGTCCACGTTGTGTTTTGGGGCATTTCGTGTCGCGTGCACTAGGCCTACCCACACAAGTGAGGTATAATTTTTATCGGGAGACTTGGGGGAACGCTGGTTGGAAGGAAATTTGTGGCTCCTCTCTGATTCCAGAACTTTCTGTCACCAAAATGTGAGAAAATGTGTTTTTTTAGCCAAATTTTGAGGTTTGCAAAGAATTCTGGGTAACAGAACCTGGTCAGAGCCCCACAAGTCACCCCATCGTGGATTCCCCTAGGTCTCTAGTTTTCAAAAATGCACAGGTTTGGTAGTTTTCCCTAGGTGCCGGCTGAGCTAGAGGCCAAAATCTACAGGTAGGCACTTTGCAAAAAACACCTCTGTTTTCTTTAAAAAAATGTGATGTGTCCACGTTGCGTTTTGGGGCATTTCCTGTCGCGGGCGCTAGGCCTACTCCCACAAGTAAGGTATCATTTTTGTCGGGAGACTTGGGGGAACGCTGGGTGTAAGGAAATTTGTGGCTCCTCTCTGATTCCAGAAGTATCTGTCACCAAAATGTGAGGAAAACGTGTTTTTTTAGCCAAATTTTGAGGTTTGCAAAGAATTCTGGGTAACAGAACCTGGTAAGAGCCCCACAAGTCACCCCATCTTGGATTCCCCTAGGTCTCTAGTTTTCAAAAATGCACAGGTTTGGTAAGTTTCCCTAGGTGCCGGCTGAGCTAGAGGCCAAAATCTACAGGTAGGCACTTTGCAAAAAACACCTCTGTTTTCTTTAAAAAAATGTGATATGTCCACGTTGCGTTTTGGGGCATTTCCTGTTGCGGGTGCTAGGCCTACCCCCACAAGTAAGGTATCATTTTTGTCGGGAGACTTGGGGGAATGCTGGGTGGAAGGAAATTTGTGGCTCCTCTCTGATTCCAGAAGTATCTGTCACCAAAATGTGAGGAAAACGTGTTTTTTAACCAAATTTTGAGGTTTGCAAAGGATTCTGCGTAACAGAACCTGGTCAGAGCCCCACAAGTCACCCCATCTTGGATTCCCCTAGGTCTCTAGTTTTAAAAAATGCACAGGTTTGGTAAGTTACCCTAGGTGCCGGCTGAGCTAGAGGCCAAAATCTACAGGTAGGCACTTTGCAAAAAACATCTCTATTTTCTTTAAAAAAATGTGATGTGTCCACGTTGCGTTTTGGGGCATTTCCTGTTGCGGGCGCTAGGCCTACCCCCACAAGTTTTGTATCATTTTTGTCGGGAGAGTTGGGGGAATGCTGGGTGGAAGGAAATTTGTGGCTCCTCTCTGATTCCATAAGTATCTGTCACCAAACTGTGAGGAAAACGTGTTTTTTTAGCCAAATTTTGAGGTTTGCAAAGGATTCTGGGTAACAGAACCTGGTCAGAGCCCCACAAGTCACCCCATCTTGGATTCCCCTAGGTCTCTAGTTTTCAAAAATGCACAGGTTTGGTAAGTTTCCCTAGGTGCCGGCTGAGCTAGAGGCCAAAATCTACAGGTAGGCACTTTGCAAAAAACACCTCTGTTTTCTTTAAAAAAATGTGATATGTCCACATTGCGTTTTTGGGGCATTTCCTGTTGCGGGCGCTAGGCCTACCCCCACAAGTAAGGTATCATTTTTGTCGGGAGACTTGGGGGAATGCTGGGTGGAAAGAAATTTGTGGCTCCTCTCTGATTCCAGAAGTATCTGTCACCAAACTGTGAGGAAAACGTGTTTTTTTAGCCAAATTTTGATGTTTGCAAAGGATTCTGGGTAACAGAACCTGGTCAGAGCCCCACAAGTCACCCCATCTTGGATTCCCCTAGGTCTCTAGTTTTCAAAAATGCACAGGTTTGGTAAGTTTCCCTAGGTGCCGGCTGAGCTAGAGGCCAAAATCTACAAGTAGGCACTTTGCAAAAAACACCTCTGTTTTCTTTCAAAAAAATGTGATATGTCCACGTTGCGTTTTGGGGCATTTCCTGTTGCGGGTGCTAGGCCTACCCCCACAAGTAAGGTATCATTTTTGTCGGGAGACTTGGGGGAATGCTGGGTGGAAGGAAATTTGTGGCTCCTCTCTGATTCCAGAAGTATCTGTCACCAAAATGTGAGGAAAACGTGTTTTTTTAGCCAAATTTTGAGGTTTGCAAAGGATTCTGGGTAACAGAACCTGGTCAGAGCCCCACAAGTCACCCAATCTTGGATTCCCCTAGGTCTCTAGTTTTCACAAATGCACAGGTTTGGTAGGTTACCCTAGGTGCCGGCTGAGCTAGAGGCCAAAATCTACAGGTAGACACTTTGCAAAAAACACCTTTGTTTTCTTTCAAAAAATGTGATGTGTCCACGTTGTGTTTTGGGGCATTTTGTGTCGCGTGCACCAGGCCTACCCACACAAGTGAGGTATCATTTTTATCGGGAGACTTGGGGGAACGCTGGTTGGAAGGAAATTTGTGGCTCCTCTCTGATTCCAGAACTTTCTGTCACCAAAATGTGAGAAAATGTGTTTTTTTAGCCAAATTTTGAGGTTTGCAAAGAATTCTGGGTAACAGAACCTGGTCAGAGCCCCACAAGTCACCCCATCTTGGATTCCCCTAGGTCTCTAGTTTTCAAAAATGCACAGGTTTGGTAAGTTACCCTAGGTGCCGGCTGAGCTAGAGGCCAAAATCTACAGGTAGGCACTTTGCAAAAAACATCTCTATTTTCTTTTAAAAAATGTGATGTGTCCACGTTGCGTTTTGGGGCAATTCCTGTTGCGGGCGCTAGGCCTACCCCCACAAGTTTTGTATCATTTTTGTCGGGAGACTTGGGGGAATGCTGGGTGGAAGGAAATTTGTGGCTCCTCTCTGATTCCAGAAGTATCTGTCACCAAACTGTGAGGAAAACGTGTTTTTTTAGCCACATTTTGATGTTTGCAAAGGATTCTGGGTAACAGAACCTGGTCAGAGCCCCACAAGTCACCCCATCTTGGATTCCCCTTGGTCTCTAGTTTTCAAAAATGCACAGGTTTGGTAGGTTTCCCTAGGTGCCGGCTGAGCTAGAGGCCAAAATCTACAGGTAGGCACTTTGCAAAAAACACCTCTGTTTTCTTTAAAAAAATGTGATATGTCCACGTTGCGTTGTGGGGCATTTCCTGTTGCGGGCGCTAGGCCTACCCCCACAAGTAAGGTATCATTTTTGTCGGGAGACTTGGGGGAATGCTGGGTGGAAGGAAATTTGTGGCTCCTCTCTGATTCCAGAAGTATCTGTCACCAAAATGTGAGGAAAACGTGTTTTTTTAGCCAAATTTTGAGGTTTGCAAAGGATTCTGGGTAACAGAACCTGGTCAGAGCCCCACAAGTCACCCCATCTTGGATTCCCCTAGGTCTCTAGTTTTCAAAAATGCACAGGTTTGGTAGGTTTCCCTAGGTGCCGGCTGAGCTAGAGGCCAAAATCTACAGGTAGACACTTTGCAAAAAACACCTTTGTTTTCTTTAAAAAAATGTGATGTGTCCACGTTGTGTTTTGGGGCATTTCCTGTCGCGGGCGCTAAGCCTACCCACACAAGTGAGGTATCATTTTTATCGGGAGACTTGGGGGAACGCTGGTTGGAAGGAAATTTGTGGCTCCTCTCTGATTCCAGAACTTTCTGTCACTAAAATGTGAGAAAATGTGTTTTTTTAGCCACATTTTGAGGTTTGCAAAGAATTCTGGGTAACAGAACCTGGTCAGAGCCCCACAAGTCACCCCATCTTGGATTCCCCTAGGTCTCTAGTTTTCAAAAATGCACAGGTTTGGTAAGTTACCCTAGGTGCCGGCTGAGCTAGAGGCCAAAATATACAGGTAGGCATTTGCAAAAAACATCTCTATTTTCTTTAAAAAAATGTGATGTGTCCACGTTGCGTTTTGGGGCATTTCCTGTTGCGGGCGCTAGGCCTACCCCCACAAGTTTTGTATCATTTTTGTCGGGAGACTTGGGGGAATGCTGGGTGGAAGGAAATTTGTGGTTCCTCTCTGATTCCAGAAGTATCTGTCACCAAACTGTGAGGAAAACGTGTTTTTTTAGCCAAATTTTGAGGTTTGCAATGGATTCTGGGTAACAGAACCTGGTCGGAGCCCCACAAGTCACCCCATCTTGGATTCCCCTAGGTCTCTAGTTTTGAAAAATGCACAGGTTTGGTAGGTTTCCCTAGGTGCCGGCTGAGCTAGAGGCCAAAATCTACAGGTAGACACTTTGCAAAAAACACCTTTGTTTTCTTTAAAAAAAATTGATGTGTCCACGTTGTGTTTTGGGGCATTTCCTGTCGCGGGCGCTAGGCCTACCCACACAAATGAGGTATCATTTTTATCGGGAGACTTGGGGGAACGCTGGGTGGAAGAAAATTTGTGGCTCCTCTCAGATTCCAGAACTTTCTGTCACCAAAATGTGAGGAAAATGTGTTTTTTAGCCAAATTATGAGGTTTGCAAAGGATTCTGGGTAACAGAACCTTGTCAGAGCCCCACAAGTCACTCCATCTTGGATTCCCCTAGGTCTCTAGTTTTCAAAAATGCACAGGTTTGGTAGGTTTCCCTAGGTGCCGGCTGAGCTAGATGACAAAATCTACAGGTAGACACTTTGCAAAAAACATCTTTGTTTTCTTTAAAAAAATTTGATGTGTCCACGTTGTGTTTTGGGGCATTTCCTGTCACGGGCGCAAGGCCTACCCACACAAGTGAGGTATCATTTTTATCGGGAGACTTGGGGGAACGCTGGGTGGAAGGAAATTTGTGGCTCCTCTCTGATTCCAGAACTTTCTGTCACCAAAATGTGAGGAAAATGTGTTTTTTTAGCCAAATTTTGAGGTTTGCAAAGAATTCTGGGTAACAGAACCTGGTCAGAGCCCCACAAGTCACCCCATCTTGGATTCCCCTAGGTCTCTAGTTTTCCAAAATGCATATGTTTGGTAAGTTTCCCTAGGTGCCGGCTGAGCTAGAGGCCAAAATCTACAGGTAGACACTTTGCAAAAAACACCTTTGTTTTCTTTAAAAAAATTTGATGTGTCCACGTTGTGTTTTGGGGCATTTCCTGTCGCGGGCGCTAGGCCTACCCACACAAGTGAGGTATCATTTTTATCGGGAGGCTTGGGGGAACATAGATTAGCAAAACAAGTGTTATTGCCGCTTGTCTTTCTCTACATTTTTTCCTTCCAAATATAAGAGAATGTGTAAAAAATACATCTATTTGAGAAATGCCCTGTAATTCACATGCTAGTATGGTCACCCCGGAATTCAGAGATGTGCAAATAACCACTGCTCCTCAACACCTTATCTTGTGCCCTTTTTGGAAATACAAAGGTTTTCTTGATAGCTATTTTTCACTCTTTATATTTCGGCAAATGAATTGCTGTATACCCGGTATAGAATGAAAACTCACTGCAGGGTGCAGCTCATTTATTGGCTCTCTGTACCTAGGGTTCTTGATGAACCTACAAGCCCTATATATCTCTGCAACCAGAGGCGTCCAGCAGACGTAACAGTATATTGCTTCCAAAAATCTGACATTGCAGGAAAAAGTTACAGAGTAAAACGTAGAGAAAAAATTATATATTTTTCACCTCAATTTCAATATTTTTCTTTTTCAGTTGTTATTTTCTGTAGGAAACCCTTGTAGGATCTACACAAATTACCCCTTGCTGAATTCAGAATTTTGTCTCCTTTTCAGAAATGTTGCGGTTTCTGTGATCCAGCATCGGTTTCATGCCCATTTCTGTCACTGACTGGAAGGAGGCTGAAAGCACAAAAAATCGTAAAAATGGGGTATGTCCCAGTAAAATGCCAAAATTGTGTTGAAAAATTGGGTTTTCTGATTCAAGTCTGCCTGTTCCTGAAAGCTGGGAAGCTGGTGATTGTAGCACCGCAAACCCTTTGTTGATGCCATTTTCAGGGAAAAAACCACAAGCCTTCTTCTGCAGCCCCTTTTTCCCATTTTTTTGAAACAAACAAAATTTTCACTGTATTTTGGCTAATTTCTTGGCCTCCTTCTGGGGAACCCACAAAGTCTGGGTACCTCTAGAATCCCTAGGATGTTGGAAAAAAAGGACGCAAATTTGGCATGGGTAGCTTATGTGAACAAAAAGTTATGAGGGCCTAAGTGCGAACTGCCCCAAATAGCCAAAAAAAAGTCTCGGCACGGGGGGGGGGAAGGCCTGGCAGCGAAGGGGTTAAAAAAGACAGGCAAGAATCTCCACAATCAGAGACCCCTGAGAAACTATGGGGCATATTTATACTCCGTTTGCGCCGAATTAGCGTCGTTTTTTTCGACGCAAATTCAGCGCAAAACTAACGCCATATTTATACTTTGGCGTTAGACGCGTCTAGCGCCAAAGTATGAGGAATGAGCGTCATTTTTTGGCGTGAACGCCTTCCTTGCGTCAATGAGATGCAAGGTAGGCGTTCCCGTCTAAAAAAATGACTGCGACGCAAATGCGTCGTATTTATACTCCCGGGCAAAAATCACGCCCGGGAGTGGGCGGGGAAAAAACCCCGCATTTGCGCCTCTTTTTAACGCCTGGGTCAGGGCAGGCGTTAAGGGACCTGTGGGCTCAAAATGAGCCCACAGCTGCCCTCCCATGCCCCCAGGGACCCCCCCGCCACCCTTGCCCACCCCAGGAGGACACCCAAGGATGGAGGGACCCATCCCAGGGACATTCAGGTAAGTTCAGGTAAGTATAATTTTTTTTTTTTTTTTTTTTTTTTTTGGGCATATGGGGGCCTGATTTGTGCCCCCCTACATGCCACAATGCCCAATGACCATGCCCAGGGGACATAAGTCCCCTGGGCATGGCCATTGGGCAAGGGGGCATGACTCCTGTCTTTACTAAGACAGGAGTCATGTAAATGGCGTCTGGGCGTCGTTAAAAATGGCGCAAATCGGGTGGAGGCGATTTTTTTGCCTCAACCTGACTTGCCCCATTTTAAGACGCCCTAACGCCATTTTTCCCAACGCCGGCGCTGCCTGGTGTACGTATTTTTTTTCCATGCACACCAGGCAGCGCCGGTCTGCTAGCGCCGGCTAACGCCATTCAATAAATACGGCGCCCGCATGGCGCTTCAGAATGGCGTTAGCCGGCGCTAAACTTTTTGACGCTAAACTGCATTAGCGCAGTTTAGCGTCAAAAAGTATAAATACGGGCCTATATAACTTAAGAAATAGGGATTATAAAAAAGCTCCTGATAGATAGCAATATACTGTTACACACCAATCTTATTCCTTTCAGGAGTCACCAGATAAACTTGTACTCAACAATGAACAGAGTATGGCCCGGCGGCCACTATTGTACCACCAGCGGCACCATGACCCTGCCTACCGCCATGGTGCCACGTAAACCATGGCAGTAGGCCCTAACAGTGACAGGGAACTCCATCCCTGTCACTGGTAGGAGGCTCACCCACCCCCCCAAACACTCCCCAGACACCTTCCACCCCCCTTACAGTCCCCCATGCCCTCATTCACACAGACTCGCAGTCACGCACCACTCATAAACACAGTCAGTCACGCAGGCATACACGCATTCATTTACGCATGGATCCATTCTTTCTCCCACATATCTGTACACACATTCACACTGGCACGCAGACACGCATTCACATTCCCATTCATACATGCATTCTCACACATGCATACACTCACGCAAATAACACTGCACACACAGTCACATTCATGCACACACTCACACATTAATGTACACAACCCCCCTACACACACACAACACCCCCCACTCCTCTCCCCTTTCAGAAACCCAACTTAGCTACAACCAGGGGTCTTCCGGCAGGGGACAGGATGGGGCGCTGCTACTGTCAGCAGTGTCCACCAGCAGAACACTGCCAGGCTGTATTATTTGTCATAATACGGCTGGTGTGGTGCTGTTGGTGGTAGCAGCGCCACCTTAACACCATCTGCCAGTCGGGCCACAGCCAGATTTCTGCCCTTCTTGTGGCGGAAATCTGGCTGTGGTCATAATTTGGCTGACGGATGTTAGCCGCGGCGACAGTCTTTTGGTGGCCGTCGCCATGGCGATATTCAGCATTTACTGCCAATCTTAAAATGAGGGCCTCTGTCTTGTTGCTCAGTGCAGGTAGTAATGTCCACAATTATTATAAGAGAACATTCCCCCATAATTCTTTGTGTTTGTGTACACTTCATCACTTTCAAATACAGTGTAACCTTGCAGCTCAGCAAGCATTGAATCAACTGTTTGAACATTCCAGTCATCAGAAACAACACCAGCTGTAATCACATCAGTCAGTGACATTTCGAAAACATATGGAATTGGTATAACCTCAGTAGGCCCGTATATAACAAAGGGAACTTTGTCCCAAAGAATCCTATCTGAAATTGGTAGTGCTGAAATGTTCATGAGGGACAGGTCTCTTTGGCCCTTATGTGAGGAAAGATAGCTCAACAGAAGAGCGCTCAGGAAGATAATGACCATCTATCAAGAAAATAAAAACAGTCATCTAACCAATACATAACGGAAAGGCAAGCAATGTCAGTAATATCCACAGATAATTCCATGGATAAATCAAATAGTTATTTGTAAACCACATGTACAGCTTAGGTGTCTTTGAAACAGTTTCAGTTGCAGGTGCGGATGAAGTTGAAGAAAAGTCATCAAGGTTGATGAAATAACCAGAAGCAGTCTCTTCACAGGAGGAGGTGCATTACTGGTGGATGGATCCACTTCCTGCGGAGGTTCATGGTAGACAATGTTGGCTCCTTGTGCTTAGCTGGAGTAAAAGACACCCACATCTTGGACAGTTGTTGTCAGTGAAACGGTAACATGAATCAGCTAAAGCTCATTTTATACCCTCACCATGATTGAGGAGGCATTTGTTCCATCGTTGTACATGCTGGTGTAGTCAGAAGAGTTGTTGTTTCTTCCTTTAAGAAGTATGTCCTGTTGGGTAGTGAGAGGGTACCGGGAACTAGCAAAGGGACCTCTGGGTCTACTGTGCATGATCGATCACATGGTACAATTTGATGTTGTCAATGGAGACAAATTTGTTGCCTTTGGAACCTCGCTGCGGTGATAAGATGATAGTTCTGATGCCTGGAATTCCCAGGACTGGTGCCGGTGCGCTGTAAGATGGAACAAATTTCTTCCTCACAGCAATCTTCTCATGAACCCATTCCCCAACTTTAGGAATCCAGCCTTTATAATTTGTTGGCAAAACCCTTATTCCTAAAACGGCAGCACTGTTGGATAATTTGTCATCACAACATTACTGAAGCTCCTGTAAGACAGTGAGACGTTCATTTATGTCAAAAGGTGTGTCTGCTGCCACCAAACCAGGGCCATCTAGAACTGGGACATACATAGGTATCCCAAAGAGGACCTTGTAAGGAGTGCGTCCTCCCAAGCACCGTCTTGGCAGATTATTCAGTGCTCTCCGGACCCCATATAGGTGATGAAGCCAACTGCTAGCAGAACCTAATACTCTAGCTTTTAAGGACTGCTTTAAATCTCGATTCATCCTCTCCATGACCGAATGGCCCTTGGGATGGTAGGGTGAGGAGTAATAGAGGCAAAGGTAGGGTCCTGGTCTGAATGGAATGCTGCAACTGCATATGTACTGATAAAGATCAGCAAGTCTTTTATAACAGTTTGAGCATTTGACGACCACTGTGGCCACACCCACAGGAATCTAGAACATGAATCAACAGCGACTAAGATGTATTTGTATGCACCATCAGGTTGTAAGGGATCACATTGGTCCAGGTACATAGTCTGTAGTGGCCTGTTGGACACTAAGAGGGATCTCTGCAGTGGGCGTTTGATGTTTGAGCCCTTATTTTTCTGACAAATGTCACAACAAAGGACATATTGCTTGGTCTGTTTGTATTCACATGGCCACCTGAAACGTTTCTGTAATATTGATATTGTGGCCGCAACAGCAGCATGAGCAAATGCGATACCCTCATGCGCTGCTTTGATGATATCTAATCTCTAGTCTTCATTTGGGATCACTTGATCTTCCACCCCAGGAATTGTTACAAAGGCAACATTCTGTGCACTGATCTGGTATGAATATTTTGTAGGGTATTTTTTTGGGAGAGGCTTGCCTTCAGCCGAAGCTTTCAGAGCAGCCATAATTTACTTATCCAGTCTCATCTGGGCACTAGTCACTACCGCAACAGAAGCCATAGCTACTGCGGATTTGGCTGATTCTTCAGCCTAGGTGTTGCCAATAACGTGTAGCTTTTCTCTAAGATCTGCCACTCTCCTCCACAGAGTTCTGTGTTTAATGGTGTTTATTGGTGTTCCCTTTGAGTCTCTGAACCCATTCAAATGCCAATGATTAAGATAATCATTGCACATCTGAACATAGTAGTACGAATTCCACATAATCAATGTGAGCTGTCCTACATCAGGATGTTCCAGTGCCAAGATAAGAGCTTTAAGCTCAGCTAAGTGTGCAGTCCTCTTGGGTCTGTGTGTAAGTATTGTGAGGGTGGAATACACCATCCTTCATCACTTCACTCATGGCAGCGCAAGCGGCTGAATATTGATGTTTTGTACCTACAGCTGATTGTGCTGAACGATCAGTGTAAATGTCAGTGTGGTATCTGTCAAGTGGCAAGAGGTTAAGAGGTGCGGGTACTCCTTTTCATATTGGAGAAATCTTTGTGTCTGAAGTTTTAGGTCAAAGATGTAATCAACATCGGTGGCAGTCAGGGAGGTTTCCCATCGATCCAACCTGGTTGTAATGCTTCAGCGTTAGTAATGCGTGATTTGGTGACAGCCTCTAAGGCTGGCACCAGGGTAACATTTTCCTTGGGCAAGTGGCCTCTCCTTAATGACAGCTATCTGTACAGCAGTCAGAATTTTTTCTTTGGGTGCAAAGTGTTGTTCTGCATTGGAATATAAATGTGATTTAGATGCTCTTGCAACTTGTTGCCTTCATTAAAGGTGACATAAGTGAACCCAATGGCACCAGCAATTATTCTGATGACCAAATTTGTTTTGTTGCCACGTGTGTAACTGTTTTGCTTCTAGAATGTATTGCTGCAATCCTCTAAGGATGCACATGTGTTCAATTGCCCGGTGTCTGCTTGAGAAATCTGGGTGAATTAAATCATAAAGTAGATTGATATGTTGTGCCTAATCAGGAATGTATGTTCTGCCAAAGCTGAAGAAACCAAGTAAAGACTGTAGTTTCTTAATAGTGTTCGGTGATTGTAGTTGAGCACATTTTTCTAAAAAGTGCAGAACCAGGCTCTTGCCCTCATTTGATAGCTCATATCCCAGGAACAACACATTGGGAAAGTCTATTTTATATTTCCTAAAATTGAATTTGTAGCCAAGAAGTGCGTATCCTACAACGATCCGATCAACATCGGCAAGATGGATGTTGAGGTCGTCATCTGTGAGATAGATATCATCCACATAGGACAACACCTTGGGGTCAATATCATGCAATATTGATGTTACCTGGGCATAGAACAGCCCTGAGCTGTTCTTATAGCTTTGGGGCAAAAACAGAAGCATTTTTGTGAGGTGAATGAGAATGCACTCAGTTCCCGACTTTTATGTGCTAAGTTCTGGTAGAAGAAACCGTTGGAAGTATCCAACGTTGTTTTGTATATTTTCCACTCTATGTTGTTAATTAGTGCTGTACTGTGTAAATTTTGCATTGCATATGTTTGTGTGTGACTGTTTAAGTGTCTATAATCTAAGATAATTCTATATGAATGATCTGGTTTTGGAATAGGGAATAATGGGTTTTTCATTGCAGAGACAACGGGCCCAATTACTCCCTGGTACTCGAGCTGAGTGAGGATCTCCCTCACTGTAGCTTTAGCCTAGTGTTTAACAGGATATTGGCTGGGTTGTAGACCTGATAGGTGTTACATGACAGGGGGAATCTCTATCCCACCCTACATGGATGCGGTACGGCGTGGGTGCCTGGGCCAAAGCCCAATTGACAGCGTAGGCTTTTTTTCTGCCTCTGGAATAAGGTCAGAGGAAGAAGGCAAACTGACATCTTCCCCGTGTGGGATCTTAAAGACGTGTTTGGGAGTCCAGTCTCTTTCAGCCAATAGGCTATCACAAATAATTTCATTCCAGGATATTACACTAATGGTGTGCTCTATGCCTCCCTCAATTTGGATATTTAAAACATAAACCCTGTTGGGTAGGAGAACACGCCCATCAGCAGTCTCAACTGCAATAAAGTTGCTAGTTGCTGTCACATCCAGATGATCTTTTAAACTCTTGCAACATATTGTGACTTCAAGTTTGCTTAAATTTTTAATTGAAAGTGCTGCCACGTTTTTCTTTTTCAATTGTAAATCTTGGATCCCCTAGGTCTCTAGTTTTCAAAAATGCACAGGTTTGGTAAGTTTCCCTAGGTGCCGGCTGAGCTAGAGGCCAAAATCTACAGGTAGGCACTTTGCAAAAAACACCTCTGTTTTCTTTAAAAAAATGTGATATGTCCACGTTGCGTTTTGGGGCATTTCCTGTTGCGGGCGCTAGGCCTACCCCCACAAGTAAGGTATCATTTTTGTCGGGAGACTTGGGGGAATGCTGGGTGGAAGGAAATTTGTGGCTCCTCTCTGATTCCAGAAGTATCTGTCACCAAAATGTGAGGAAAACGTGTTTTTTAGCCAAATTTTGAGGTTTGCAAATGATTCTGGGTAACAGAACCTGGTCAGAGCCCCACAAGTCACCCCATCTTGGATTCCCCTAGGTCTCTAGGTTTCAAAAATGCACAGGTTTGGTAGGTTTCCCTAGGTGCCGGCTGAGCTAGAGGCCAAAATCTACAGGTAGACACTTTGCAAAAAACACCTTTGTTTTCTTTCAAAAAATGTGATGTGTCCACGTTGTGTTTTGGGGCATTTCCTGTCACGGGCGCTAGGCCTACCCACACAAGTGAGGTATCATTTTTATCGGGAGACTTGGGGGAACGCTGGTTGGAAGGAAATTTGTGGCTCCTCTCTGATTCCAGAACTTTCTGTCACCAAAATGTGAGAAAATGTGTTTTTTTAGCCAAATTTTGAGGTTTGCAAAGAATTCTGGGTAACAGAACCTGGTCAGAGTCCCACAAGTCACCCCATCTTGGATTCCCCTAGGTCTCTAGTTTTAAAAAATGCACAGGTTTGGTAAGTTACCCTAGGTGCCGGCTGAGCTAGAGGCCAAAATCTACAGGTAGGTACTTTGCAAAAAACATCTCTATTTTCTTAAAATAAATGTGATGTGTCCACGTTGCGTTTTGGGGCATTTCCTGTTGCGGGCGCTAGGCCTACCCCCACAAGTTTTGTATCATTTTTGTCGGGAGACTTGGGGGAATGCTGGGTGGAAGGAAATTTGTGGCTCCTCTCTGATTCCAGAAGTATCTGTCACCAAACTGTGAGGAAAACGTGTTTTTTTAGCCAAATTTTGAGGTTTGCAAAGGATTCTGGGTAACAGAACCTGGTCAGAGCCCCACAAGTCACCCCATCTTGGATTCCCCTTGGTCTCTAGTTTTCAAAAATGGACAGGTTTGGTAGGTTTCCCTAGGTGCCGGCTGAGCTAGAGGCCAAAATCTACAGGTAGGCACTTTGCAAAAAACACCTCTGTTTTCTTTTAAAAAATGTGATATGTCCACGTTGCGTTGTGGGGCATTTCCTGTTGCGGGCGCTAGGCCTACCCCCACAAGTAAGGTATCATTTTTGTCGGGAGACTTGGGGGAATGCTGGGTGGAAGGAAATTTGTGGCTCCTCTCTGATTCCAGAAGTATCTGTCACCAAACTGTGAGGAAAACGTGTTTTTTTAGCCAAATTTTGAGGTTTGCAAAGGATTCTGGGTAACAGAACCTGGTCAGAGCCCCACAAGTCACCCCATCTTGGATTCCCCTAGGTCTCTAGTTTTCAAAAATGCACAGGTTTGGTAGGTTTCCCTAGGTGCCGGCTGAGCTAGAGGCCAAAATCTACAGGTAGGCACTTTGCAAAAAACACCTCTGTTTTCTTTAAAAAAATGTGATATGTCCACGTTGCGTTGTGGGGCATTTCCTGTTGCGGGCGCTAGGCCTACCCCCACAAGTAAGGTATCATTTTTGTCGGGAGACTTGGGGGAATGCTGGGTGGAAGGAAATTTGTGGCTCCTCTCTGATTCCAGAAGTATCTGTCACCAAAATGTGAGGAAAACGTGTTTTTTTAGCCAAATTTTGAGGTTTGCAAAGGATTCTGGGTAACAGAACCTGGTCAGAGCCCCACAAGTCACCCCATCTTGGATTCCCCTAGGTCTCTAGTTTTAAAAAATGCACAGGTTTGGTAAGTTACCCTAGGTGCCGGCTGAGCTAGAGGCCAAAATCTACAGGTAGGTACTTTGCAAAAAACATCTCTATTTTCTTAAAATAAATGTGATGTGTCCACGTTGCGTTTTGGGGCATTTCCTGTTGCGGGCGCTAGGCCTACCCCCACAAGTTTTGTATCATTTTTGTCGGGAGACTTGGGGGAATGCTGGGTGGAAGGAAATTTGTGGCTCCTCTCTGATTCCAGAAGTATCTGTCACCAAACTGTGAGGAAAACGTGTTTTTTTAGCCAAATTTTGAGGTTTGCAAAGGATTCTGGGTAACAGAACCTGGTCAGAGCCCCACAAGTCACCCCATCTTGGATTCCCCTTGGTCTCTAGTTTTCAAAAATGCACAGGTTTGGTAGGTTTCCCTAGGTGCCGGCTGAGCTAGAGGCCAAAATCTACAGGTAGGCACTTTGCAAAAAACACCTCTGTTTTCTTTAAAAAAATGTGTTATGTCCACGTTGCGTTGTGGGGCATTTCCTGTTGCGGGCGCTAGGCCTACCCCCACAAGTAAGGTATCATTTTTGTCGGGAGACTTGGGGGAATGCTGGGTGGAAGGAAATTTGTGGCTCCTCTCTGATTCCAGAAGTATCTGTCACCAAACTGTGAGGAAAACGTGTTTTTTTAGCCAAATTTTGAGGTTTGCAAAGGATTCTGGGTAACAGAACCTGGTCAGAGCCCCACAAGTCACCCCATCTTGGATTCCCCTAGGTCTCTAGTTTTAAGAAATGCACAGGTTTGGTAGGTTTCCCTAGGTGCCGGCTGAGCTAGAGGCCAAAATCTACAGGTAGGCACTTTGCAAAAAACACCTCTGTTTTCTTTAAAAAAATGTGATATGTCCACGTTGCGTTGTGGGGCATTTCCTGTTGCGGGCGCTAGGCCTACCCCCACAAGTAAGGTATCATTTTTGTCGGGAGACTTGGGGGAATGCTGGGTGGAAGGAAATTTGTGGCTCCTCTCTGATTCCAGAAGTATCTGTCACCAAAATGTGAGGAAAACGTGTTTTTTTAGCCAAATTTTGAGGTTTGCAAAGGATTCTGGGTAACAGAACCTGGTCAGAGCCCCACAAGTCACCCCATCTTGGATTCCCCTAGGTCTCTAGTTTTCAA
Organism: Pleurodeles waltl; assembly: GCF_031143425.1. Lineage (NCBI taxonomy): Eukaryota > Metazoa > Chordata > Amphibia > Caudata > Salamandridae > Pleurodeles > Pleurodeles waltl. Next base: position 795,811,653 of record NC_090438.1, on the reverse strand, counting down.
AAATGCACAGGTTTGGTAGGTTTCCCTAGGTGCCGGCTGAGCTAGAGGCCAAAATCTACAGGTAGACACTTTGCAAAAAACACCTTTGTTTTCTTTCAAAAAATGTGATGTGTCCACGTTGTGTTTTGGGGCATTTCCTGTCGCGGGCGCTAGGCCTACCCACACAAGTGAGGTATCATTTTTATCGGGAGACTTGGGGGAACGCTGGTTGGAAGGAAATTTGTGGCTCCTCTCTGATTCCAGAACTTTCTGTCACCAAAATGTGAGAAAATGTGTTTTTTTAGCCAAATTTTGAGGTTTGCAAAGAATTCTGGGTAACAGAACCTGGTCAGAGCCCCACAAGTCACCCCATCTTGGATTCCCCTAGGTCTCTAGTTTTCAAAAATGCACAGGTTTGGTAAGTTACCCTAGGTGCCGGCTGAACTAGAGGCCAAAATCTACAGGTAGGCACTTTGCAAAAAACATCTCTGTTTTCTTTAAAAAAATTTGATGTGTCCACGTTGCGTTTTGGGGCATTTCCTGTTGCGGGCGCTAGGCCTACCCCCACAAGTTTTGTATCATTTTTGTCGGGAGACTTGGGGGAATGCTGGGTGGAAGGAAATTTGTGGCTCCTCTCTGATTCCAGAAGTATCTGTCACCAAACTGTGAGGAAAACGTGTTTTTTTAGCCAAATTTTGAGGTTTGCAATGGATTCTGGGTAACAGAACCTGGTCGGAGCCCCACAAGTCACCCCATCTTGGATTCCCCTAGGTCTCTAGTTTTAAAAAATGCACAGGTTTGGTAGGTTTCCCTAGGTGCCGGCTGAGCTAGAGGCCAAAATCTACAGGTAGACACTTTGCAAAAAACACCTTTGTTTTCTTTCAAAAAATGTGATGTGTCCACGTTGTGTTTTGGGGCATTTCCTGTCGCGGGCGCTAGGCCTACCCACACAAGTGAGGTATCATTTTTATCGGGAGACTTGGGGGAACGCTGGTTGGAAGGAAATTTGTGGCTCCTCTCTGATTCCAGAACTTTCTGTCACCAAAATGTGAGAAAATGTGTTTTTTTAGCCAAATTTTGAGGTTTGCAAAGAATTCTGGGTAACAGAACCTGGTCAGAGCCCCACAAGTCACCCCATCTTGGATTCCCCTAGGTCTCTAGTTTTCAAAAATGCACAGGTTTGGTAAGTTACCCTAGGTGCCGGCTGAACTAGAGGCCAAAATCTACAGGTAGGCACTTTGCAAAAAACATCTCTGTTTTCTTTAAAAAAATTTGATGTGTCCACGTTGCGTTTTGGGGCATTTCCTGTTGCGGGCGCTAGGCCTACCCCCACAAGTTTTGTATCATTTTTGTCGGGAGACTTGGGGGAATGCTGGGTGGAAGGAAATTTGTGGCTCCTCTCTGATTCCAGAAGTATCTGTCACCAAACTGTGAGGAAAACGTGTTTTTTTAGCCAAATTTTGAGGTTTGCAATGGATTCTGGGTAACAGAACCTGGTCGGAGCCCCACAAGTCACCCCATCTTGGATTCCCCTAGGTCTCTAGTTTTAAAAAATGCACAGGTTTGGTAGGTTTCCCTAGGTGCCGGCTGAGCTAGAGGCCAAAATCTACAGGTAGACACTTTGCAAAAAACACCTTTGTTTTCTTTAAAAAAATTTGATGTGTCCACGTTGTGTTTTGGGGCATTTCCTGTCGCGGGCGCTAGGCCTACCCACACAAGTGAGGTATCATTTTTATCGGGAGACTTGGGGGAACGCTTGGTGGAAGGAAATTTGTGGCTCCTCTCAGATTCCAGAACTTTCTGTCACCAAAATGTGAGGAAAATGTGTTTTTTAGCCAAATTATGAGGTTTGCAAAGGATTCTGGGTAACAGAACCTGGTCAGAGCCCCACAAGTCACTCTATCTTGGATTCCCCTAGGTCTCTAGTTTTCAAAAATGCACAGGTTTGGTAGGTTTCCCTAGGTGCCGGCTGAGCTAGATGACAAAATCTACAGGTAGACACTTTGCAAAAAACATCTTTGTTTTCATTCAAAAAATGTGATGTGTCCACGTTGTGTTTTGGGGCATTTCCTGTCATGGGCGCAAGGCCTACCCACACAAGTGAGGTATCATTTTTATCGGGAGACTTGGGGGAACGCTGAGTGGAAGGAAATTTGTGGCTCCTCTCTGATTCCAGAACTTTCTGTCACCAAACTGTGAGGAAAATGTGTTTTTTTAGCCAAATTTTGAGGTTTGCAAATAATTCTGGGTAACAGAACCTGGTCAGAGCCCCACAAGTCACCCCATCTTGGATTCCCCTAGGCCTCTAGTTTTCAAAAATGCATATGTTTGGTAAGTTTCCCTAGGTGCCGGCTGAGCTAGAGGCCAAAATCTACAGGTAGACACTTTGCAAAAAACACCTTTGTTTTCTTTAAAAAAATTTGATGTGTCCACGTTGTGTTTTGGGGCATTTCCTGTCGCGGGCGCTATGCCTACCCACACAAGTGAGGTATCATTTTTATCGGGAGACTTGAGGGAACATAGATTAGCAAAACAAGTGTTATTGCCGCTTGTCTTTCTCTACATTTTTTCCTTCCAAATATAAGAGAGTGTGTAAAAAATACATCTATTTGAGAAATGCCCTGTAATTCTCATGCTAGTATGGTCACCCCGGAATTCAGAGATGTGCAAATAACCACTGCTCCTCAACACCTTATCTTGTGCCCTTTTTGGAAATACAAAGGTTTTCTTGATAGCTATTTTTCACTCTTTATATTTCGGCAAATGAATTGCTGTATACCCGGTATAGAATGAAAACTCACTGCAGGGTGCAGCTCATTTATTGGCTCTCTGTACCTAGGGTTCTTGATGAACCTACAAGCCCTATATATCCCTGCAACCAGAGGCGTCCAGCAGACGTAACAGTATATTGCTTCCAAAAATCTGACATTGCAGGAAAAAGTTACAGAGTAAAACGTAGAGAAAAATTTATGTTTTTTTCACCTCAATTTCAATATTTTTCTTTTTCAGTTGTTATTTTCTGTAGGAAACCCTTGTAGGATCTACACAAATTACCCCTTGCTGAATTCAGAATTTTGTCTCCTTTTCAGAAATGTTGCGGTTTCTGTGATCCAGCATTGGTTTCATGCCCATTTCTGTCACTGACTGGAAGGAGGCTGAAAGCACAAAAAATCGTAAAAATGGGGTATGTCCCAGTAAAATGCCAAAATTGTGTTGAAAAATTGGGTTTTCTGATTCAAGTCTGCCTGTTCCTGAAAGCTGGGAAGCTGGTGATTGTAGCACCGCAAACCCTTTGTTGATGCCATTTTCAGGGAAAAAACCACAAGCCTTCTTCTGCAGCCCCTTTTTCCCATTTTTTTGAAACAAACAAAATTTTCACTGTATTTTGGCTAATTTCTTGGCCTCCTTCTGGGGAACCCACAAAGTCTGGGTACCTCTAGAATCCCTAGGATGTTGGAAAAAAAGGACGCAAATTTGGCATGGGTAGCTTATGTGAACAAAAAGTTATGAGGGCCTAAGTGCGAACTGTCCCAAATAGCCAAAAAAAGTCTCGGCACGGGGGGGGGGAAAGGCCTGGCAGCGAAGGGGTTAAAAAAGACAGGCAAGAATCTCCACAATCAGAGACCCCTGAGAAACTATGGGGCATATTTATACTCCGTTTGCGCCGAATTAGTGTCGTTTTTTTCGACGCAAATTCGGCGCAAAACTAACGCCATATTTATACTTTGGCGTTAGACGTGTCTAGCGCCAAAGTATGAGGAATGAGCGTCATTTTTTTGCGTGAACGCCTTCCTTGCATTAATGAGATGCAAGGTAGGCGTTCCCGTCTAAAAAAATGACTGCGACGCAAATGCGTCGTATTTATACTCCCGGGCAAAAATCACGCCCGGGAGTGGGCGGGGAAAAAACCCTGCATTTGCGCCTCTTTTTAACGCCTGGGTCAGGGCAGGTGTTAAGGGACCTGTGGGCTCAAAATGAGCCCACACCTGCCCTCCCATGCCCCCAGGGACCCCCCCTGCCACCCTTACCCACCCCAGGAGGACACCCAAGGATGGAGGGACCCATCCCAGGGACATTCAGGTAAGTTCAGGTAAGTATAAAAAAAAAATTCAAATATTTTTTTTGGGCATAGGGGGGCTGATTTGTGCCCCCCTACATGCCACAATGCCCAATGACCATGCCCAGGGGACATAAGTCCCCTGGGCATGGCCATTGGGCAAGGGGGCATGACTCCTGTCTTTACTAAGACAGGAGTCATGTAAATGGCGTCTGGGCGTCGTTAAAAATGGCACAAATCGGGTGGAGGCGATTTTTTTGCCTCAACCTGACTTGCCCCATTTTAAGACGCCCTAATGCCATTTTTCCCAACGCCATTCAATAAATACGGCGCCCGCATGGCGCTTCAGAATGGCGTTAGCCGGCGCTAAACTTTTTGACGCTAAACTGCGTTAGCGCAGTTTAGCGTCAAAAAGTATAAATACGGGCCTATATAACTTAAGAAATAGGGATTATAAAAAAGCTCCTGATAGATAGCAATATACTGTTACACACCAATCTTATTCCTTTCAGGAGTCACCAGATAAACTTGTACACAACAATGAACAGAGTATGGCCCGGCGGCCACTATTGTACCACCAGCGGCACCATGACCCTGCCTACCGCCATGGTGCCACGTAAACCATGGCAGTAGGCCCTAACAGTGACAGGGAACTCCATCCCTGTCACTGGTAGGAGGCTCACGCACCCCCCCAAACACTCCCCAGACACCTTCCACCCCCCTGACAGTCCCCCATGCCCTCATTCATACAGACTCGCAGTCACGCACCACTCAAAAACACACTCAGTCACGCAGGCATACACGCATTCATTTACGCATGGATCCATTCTTTCTCCCACATATCTGTACACACATTCACACTGGCACGCAGACACGCATTCACATTCCCATTCATACATGCATTCTCACACATGCATACACTCACGCAAATAACACTACACACACAGTCCCATTCATGCACACACTCACACATTAATGTACACAACCCCCCTACACACACACAACACCCCCCACTCCTCTCCCCTTTCAGAAACCCAACTTAGCTACAACCAGGGGTCTTCCGGCAGGGGACAGGATGGGGCGCTGCTACCGTCAGCAGTGTCCACCAGCAGAACACTGCCAGACTGTATTATTTGTCATAATACGGCTGGTGTGGTGCTGTTGGTGGTAGCAGCGCCACCTTAACACCATCTGCCAGTCAGGCCACAGCCAGATTTCTGCCCTTCTTGTGGCGGAAATCTGGCTGTGGTCATAATTTGGCTGATGGATGTTAGCCGCGGCGACAGTCTTTTGGTGGCCGTCGCCATGGCGATATGCAGCATTTACTGCCAATCTTAAAATGAGGGCCTCTGTCTTGTTGCTCAGTGCAGGTAGTAATGTCCACAATTATTATAAGAGAACATTCCCCCATAATTCTTTGTGTTTGTGTACACTTCATCACTTTCAAATACAGTGTAACCTTGCAGCTCAGCAAGCATTGAATCAACTGTTTGAACATTCCAGTCATCAGAAACAACACCAGCTGTAATCACATCAGTCAGTGACATTTCGAAAACATATGGAATTGGTATAACCTCAGTAGGCCCGTATATAACAAAGGGAACTTTGTCCCAAAGAATCCTATCTGAAATTGGTAGTGCTGAAATGTTCATGAGGGACAGGTCTCTTTGGCCCTTATGTGAGGAAAGATAGCTCAACAGAAGAGCGCTCAGGAAGATAATGACCATCTATCAAGAAAAAAAAAACAGTCATCTAACCAATACATAACGGAAAGGCAAGCAATGTCAGTAATATCCACAGATAATTCCATGGATAAATCAATTAGTTATTTGTAAACCACATGTACAGCTTAGGTGTCTTTGAAACAGTTTCAGTTGCAGGTGCGGATGAAGTTGAAGAAAAGTCATCAAGGTTGATGAAATAACCAGAAGCAGTCTCTTCACAGGAGGCGGTGCATTACTGGTGGATGGATCCACTTCCTGCGGAGGTTCATGGTAGACAATGTTGCCTCCTTGTGCTTAGCTGGAGTAAAAGACACCCACATCTTGGACAGTTGTTGTCAGTGAAATGGTAACATGAATCAGCTAAAGCTCATTTTATACCCTCACCATGATTGAGGAGGCATTTGTTCCATCGTTGTACATGCTGGTGTAGTCAGAAGAGTTGTTGTTTCTTCCTTTAAGAAGTATGTCCTGTTGGGTAGTGAGAGGGTACCGGGAACTAGCAAAGGGACCTCTGGGTCTACTGTGCATGATCGATCACATGGTACAATTTGATGTTGTCAATGGAGACAAATTTGTTGCCTTTGGAACCTCGCTGCGGTGATAAAATGATAGTTCTGATGCCTGGAATTCCCAGGACTGGTGCCGGTGCGCTGTAAGATGGAACAAATTTCTTCCTCACAGCAATCTTCTCATGAACCCATTCCCCAACTTTAGGAATCCAGCCTTTATAATTTGTTGGCAAAACCCTTATTCCTAAAATGGCAGCACTGGTGGATAATTTGTCATCACAACATTACTGAAGCTCCTGTAAGACAGTGAGACGTTCATTTATGTCAAAAGGTGTGTCTGCTGCCACCAAACCAGGGCCATCTAGAACTGGGACATACATAGGTATCCCAAAGAGGACCTTGTAAGGAGTGCGTCCTCCCAAGCACCGTCTTGGCAGATTATTCAGTGCTCTCCGGACCCCATATAGGTGATGAAGCCAACTGCTAGCAGAACCTAATACTCTAGCTTTTAAGGACTGCTTTAAATCTCGATTCATCCTCTCCATGACCGAATGGCCCTTGGGATGGTAGGGTGAGGAGTAATAGAGGCAAAGGTAGGGTCCTGGTCTGAATGGAATGCTGCAACTGCATATGTACTGATAAAGATCAGCAAGTCTTTTATAACAGTTTGAGCATTTGACGACCACTGTGGCCACACCCACAGGAATCTAGAACATGAATCAACAGCGACTAAGATGTATTTGTATGCACCATCAGGTTGTAAGGGATCACATTGGTCCAGGTACATAGTCTGTAGTGGCCTGTTGGACACTAAGAGGGATCTCTGCAGTGGGCGTTTGATGTTTGAGCCCTTATTTTTCTGACAAATGTCACAACAAAGGACATATTGCTTGGTCTGTTTGTATTCACATGGCCACCTGAAGCGTTTCTGTAATATTGATATTGTGGCCGCAACAGCAGCATGAGCAAATGCGATACCCTCATGCGCTGCTTTGATGATATCTAATCTCTAGTCTTCATTGGGGATCACTTGATCTTCCACCCCAGGAATTGTTACAAAGGCAACATTCTGTGCACTGATCTGGTATGAATATTTTGTAGGGTATTTTTTTGGGAGAGGCTTGCCTTCAGCCGAAGCTTTCAGAGCAGCCATAATTTACTTATCCAGTCTCATCTGGGCACTAGTCACTACCGCAATAGAAGCCATAGCTACTGCGGATTTGGCTGATTCTTCAGCCTAGGTGTTGCCAATAACGTGTAGCTTTTCTCTAAGATCTGCCACTCTCCTCCACAGAGTTCTGTGTTTAATGGTGTTTATTGGTGTTCCCTTTGAGTCTCTGAACCCATTCAAATGCCAATGATTAAGATAATCATTGCACATCTGAACATAGTAGTACGAATTCCACATAATCAATGTGAGCTGTCCTACATCAGGATGTTCCAGTGCCAAGATAAGAGCTTTAAGCTCAGCTAAGTGTGAAGTCCTCTTGGGTCTGTGTGTAGGTATTGTGAGAGTGGAATACACCATCCTTCATCACTTCACTCATGGCAGCGCAAGCGGCTGAATATTGATGTTTTGTACCTACAGCTGATTGTGCTGAACGATCAGTGTAAATGTCAGTGTGGTATCTGTCAAGTGGCAAGAGGTTAAGAGGTGCGGGTACTCCTTTTCATATTGGAGAAATCTTTGTGTCTGAAGTTTTGGGTCAAAGATGTAATCAACATCGGTGGCAGTCAGGGAGGTTTCCCATCGATCCAACCTGGTTGTAATGCTTCAGCGTTAGTAATGCTTGATTTGGTGACAGCCTCTAAGGCTGGCACCAGGGTAACATTTTCCTTGGGCAAGTGGCCTCTCCTTAATGACAGCTATCTGTACAGCAGTCAGAATTTTTTCTTTGGGTGCAAAGTGTTGTTCTGCATTGGAATATAAATGTGATTTAGATGCTCTTGCAACTTGTTGCCTTCATTAAAGGTGACATAAGTGAACCCAATGGCACCAGCAATTATTCTGATGACCAAATTTGTTTTGTTGCCACGTGTGTAACTGTTTTGCTTCTAGAATGTATTGCTACAATCCTCTAAGGATGCACATGTGTTCAATTGCCCGGTGTCTGCTTGAGAAATCTGGGTGAATTAAATCATAAAGTAGATTGATATGTTGTGCCTAATCAGGAATGTATGTTCTGCCAAAGCTGAAGAAACCAAGTAAAGACTGTAGTTTCTTAATAGTGTTCGGTGATTGTAGTTGAGCACATTTTTCTAAAAAGTGCAGAACCAGGCTCTTGCCCTCATTTGATAGCTCATATCCCAGGAACAACACATTGGGAAAGTCTATTTTATATTTCCTAAAATTGAATTTGTAGCCAAGAAGTGCGTATCCTACAACGATCCGATCAACCTCGGCAAGATGGATGTTGAGGTCGTCATCTGTGAGATAGATATCATCCACATAGGACAACACCTTGGGGTCAATATCATGCAATATTGATGTTACCTGGGCATAGAACAGCCCTGAGCTGTTGTTATAGCTTTGGGGCAAAAACAGAAGCATTTTTGTGAGGTGAATGAGAATGCACTCAGTTCCCGACTTTTATGTGCTAAGTTCTGGTAGAAGAAACCGTTGGAAGTATCCAACGTTGTTTTGTATATTTTCCACTCTATGTTGTTAATTAGTGCTGTACTGTGTAAATTTTGCATTGCATATGTTTGTGTGTGACTGTTTAAGTGTCTATAATCTAAGATAATTCTATATGAATGATCTGGTTTTGGAATAGGGAATAATGGGTTTTTCATTGCAGAGACAACGGGCCCAATTACTCCCTGGTACTCGAGCTGAGTGAGGATCTCCCTCACTGTAGCTTTAGCCTAGTGTTTAACAGGATATTGGCTGGGTTGTAGACCTGATAGGTGTTACATGACAGGGGGAATCTCTATCCCACCCTACATGGATGCGGTACGGCGTGGGTGCCTGGGCCAAAGCCCAATTGACAGCGTAGGCTTTTTTTCTGCCTCTGGAATAAGGTCAGAGGAAGAAGGCAAACTGAAATCTTCCCCGTGTGGGATCTTACAGACGTGTTTGGGAGTCCAGTCTCTTTCAGCCAATAGGCTATCACAAATAATTTCATTCCAGGATATTACACTAATGGTGTGCTCTATGCCTCCCTCAATTTGGATATTTAAAACATAAACCCTGTTGGGTAGGAGAATACGCCCATCAGCAGTCTCAACTGCAATAAAGTTGCTAGTTGCTGTCACATCCAGATGATCTTTTAAACTCTTGCAACATATTGTGACTTCAAGTTTGCTTAAATTTTTAATTGAAAGTGCTGCCACGTTTTTCTTTTTCAATTGTAGGTTTTGCTGTGGGGACTTTTCCTCTTTATTGTCTGAAGACCGCTGTGAGTCTTTCTTCTGTTTCACATAGTCAGTACACTGCTCTGACCAGCCCACTCACTTGCTACGTCTATCCAGTGCATCCTGAAAGGGACAAGAGAGACATGAATAAGTGTATCTGTCAGAAGCTTTTAAATTTTCTCTATTTCTGATGTAATATTTCCTTTCGGAGTTCTCTGGGTGTGGAGAGTCTGCTTTCTGACTTTGTCTCTCTTTATTTTGTTTTTAATTATCCCAGTGCTTTATAGAACCCTACTGTGCTTGTTTTGCACTTAGAGGTGGTACTCGGAATTTCAGGCTTTTCCGGCTTTGCCCCCAAACTATCCTGTCCTACATTAGTACAGGTATCAGAAATGATTTTCGGTAGCTGTTTCTCCTGTTTCAGGTTTGAAATCTCCTAGGGCTGCTGGCCTATGGCCAACGCAACCGCTTCCCCATTAATATTACTGAGTATTATTGAGGAGACTGCGTCAAAGTTACGCATCAATTTAATCCCCAAATCCAGGGCTGGTGTAGCCCCATGTTCGTTCTGAATTTATTTTAAGACTGTCCGTAAATTGGCAAGTGTTAGGGTACCATGTGTGGTAAGTGTATATTGTGGCGAAGACTGTACCTCATGTGGTGCATTCATTCACTGAGGGAACCATTCTGAATGGCATGCACATTGTGTGACTTCTATGTTTTTCCTTGGGTTCCATATGGGGAAACACAGCTTCCAGCTGATTAGTTTTCTGGTCTATCCTGAATGGGATCTTCTATCATTCTGTGAGTGTGCGAAAAGTCCTCTTTTTGACATGGTTAGCCCCACTTTTTGCCTGATGTTTGATGTAGCCTAGAAATTGTAGTGTTCAGGGCTCTTGCTCACCAGGTTCCCTGGGCCAGAGCTCTTTCCCTAAAACTGTTGTGATGCATTGGCACAATTGGGTACACCCTTAGCTACCACTATAAGTCCCTAGTAAAAGGGTACTTAGGTACCCAGAGCATGGGGTACTATGGGTAGGCTGCTTAGGGCAGCAGCACTGATTATGCCACCCTCTAGGGCCATGCAGCCACAGCAGGCTGAGTGTTCTGGTTTAAACCTAAAACACAAACTCGACATGGCACACTGCCTGTGTGCCCTGTCCACTACACACTCCATTTACTATGGGTAGGACACCCCATTGGCAGGCCTTACAGCCCTAAGGCAGGGTGCACCATATTATATGTAAGGCCATAGCTGCATGAGCAATATGCCCCTACTGTGTCCTTGCCAAACCTCAGACATAGTGAGTAAAAAGAGAAGCCATTTTAAAACATGTGCTGGACACTGGTCAACACGAATTTCCCAGCTACATGATGGTCATTCTGAACCCTGGTTAGTTTGGTATCAAACAACACAGACTCATAAATCCAAAGTGGTGCTAGTATTGGATTTATCCCTAGATGTACCCAGGGGTCACCTTAGAGGTGCCCCCTGAAAAAGATAGCTAACCCTGGCATGGTTGCTGACTAGTTCTATCTAGCATTCCACCTCCAGACACCCAATCTGCAAACCTTAAGGGAGACCCGGTCTCTCTGGTTTGTAAAGCAATGCCCTTCCTGTGTGTAGGTGTTAACGCCCCCTCCCTCAGGAATGTGCCCTGCCCTGATGGTCAGCTTCAAAGGGGTGAACCACCTTTGAAACTCAACGTGAGGCCTGCTGCTAGTGGCAGATGGTCAGCCCTTTTGAAAACTCCCAATGTTTGGCTGGAGCAAAGGCGGGAAACCACACAAAGGGTAGGAGGAGTGGGCCCACCTGGAATGCACCACCCCTACGGTGTTATCTACATGTAAGCACTCCATTTTTTTTTTTTTCCATCTTAGATCCATTTTATTTTTTTCCATCTTAGATAAAAGGAACATAGCTAATCAGGGATAGGGAACTGACCCTTTCCACAGGAAGTGGTCACTATAGTGGGTGTAGCCACCCAAAGGTAAGTGTTCCTTTGGACACTACCAGGTTCCCCCTAAAACGCCCACTAAATTCAGTATTTAATGGGCACCCCTAGACCAAGAAATCAGATTTGAAGGACACAAAGAAGACCAGCACAAAGAAGATCGAAGGCATGATAAATGTGGACCTGCTTCACGAAGAAAGGCGCCATACCCTGCCTGCTGCACCCAGGACCTGACAATTGCCTCTGAGGAGCTGATGGACAAGTGGTCTGACCGCAAGAAACCAAGAGGACCTTCAGGCTTTACAAATCGCCCAAGAACTCCCTCCAGAGTGCAGGTACCACTGTGCAGCAAAGAAAGAACCAGCAACGCATCGAGAGTAACTTCATGACTGGCTGCATACTCCCTACCCGGATGTCACAGCTGGACCCGATGAAACACCTACAACCACAAAGACTAACCCTGTAAGTGTGCCAAGTTTGGTGGCACTGCACCCTCTAGTGGCTGAGCATACTAATATGTTGGGTACTGATCAGCTGACGTCGAACACCAAGAAAACCAGTACGCCCAGGATTAAAAAAGGACCAGAAGGAAGCCCCACTCAAGGGACTTCAGGAACATCATGGATGTCCTGCCAGAGTGCCCCTGTTGTCCTGTATGTGACCCTTAAATTGACTCCTCCAGATCCCAAGGGCATCTTCGTACCAGCTCCTGGCTCACCAATTCGCTCTACACTCGGCTGCCCTGTGCCCTGCAACAAAGAACCTGTTGTGCCCTGAGGGTCCCTCCCCCCTTGTGACCTTGACACTCCAAGAGGTCCCAAGGAACTACCTCTAAACTTACCTGTGCAGTGCTTTTCTAAGTAGTCCCACGTAGTGGCTCTGCACTAGCTCCAGAGACTTTCCATCACTGTTCCTGCTGGAACCAGGAGTTGCCTGAACTTCTCCAGCTGGCACAGTGTACTCATCGACAACCTCGACCAACCTGCAAAAGTAGAACTTAGTAACTCAACTGTACAATTTTATATCCTGCTCTTCGACCTCCATGGCATAGGAATCTGCTGAAGTGCCCTGGAACGGTTCTACGGAGGACGCAGAGGGTCAGACCCCCACCCTACTCCTCCAGACCCACAGGAGTCAACTGCGGAGTCCTCCAAGGATCCTCACTGAGTCCCAGACTGTTCAACGTATACATGGCCCTCTCTTGCTGCCATCGTCAACAAGCCACTGTATGAACATCATCTCATATGCCGATGACACACAACTCATCATTTACCTCACCGAAGACACGGACATGGCCAAAAGGAATTTTCATGCTGGAATGGAAGCCGTCGCCACCTGGAAGAGAGACAGCTACCTCAAGCTCAACTCCAACAAGACAGAGCTCATCATCTTTGAAAACTCCACCTCAGCTTTGGACGACTCCTGGTGGCCCACATCTCTCAGCACCCCCCTACACCGACCGAGCACGCCCATAACTTAGGAATCAATATCGACTCCTCCGTATCCATGACCTGCCAGGTAAACTCTGTCATCTCCTCCTGCTGGCACACACTCTGCAAACTCCGGAAGATCTTCAGATTGATCCTAGCAGACTGTCAAAGGACAGTCACCCACGCCTTAGTCATGAGCAAGCTCGACTATGGCAACGCCCTCCACGCCGCCACCTCAGCTTGGAACATCAAAAAACTTCAACTCATTCTGGACCTCCCTCGCCAAGAACACATCTCCCAACACCTGAGGACCCTCCACTGGCTACCGGTCGAGAAGCAAATCACCTTCAAGCTTCTCACACCCACACGGACAAGGCCATACACAACGCAGAACCAGCCAACCTGAAACACCGCGTGTCCTTCCACACCCCCACCAGATCCCTCCGCTCTGCCCAGATGGCCCTGGCCACCGTCCCTCGCATCCGCAAAACCACTACCAGAGGACGATCTTTTACCTACACTGCAGCAAAGAGCTGGAACAACCTCCCCATGCACCTCAGACAAAGCCCGTTGCTCACCATCTTCAGCAAGAACCTCAGGTCGTGGCTCATCGGATGAGGCCCCTCCCCCCAGTGCTTTGAGACCCTCACGGGTGAGTAGCCGCGCTTTACAAATACAGATTGATTGATTGATTGATATGTATTTGAAAGGTGACTTTCCATTGATTCCAATGGTGCATAATTACGCACAAAAATACTATTTTTTTAAACTTCAACAATCCATATCTCCAAAAGTACTTAACCAATTTTGATAATCTTGGTCTTAAAAACTATATAAAAATCTGAAGTATTTTTCTAAATTGGTCTCGAGTTATTCCTTCAAATATGTTAGGTGCATGATTGATACTGTGAGTACAACAAATGCTTTGCACTTCTCCAAAAGTGGCCTAACTTCTCAACCAAGTCACCATAGAAATTAAATCATTAGGTGGTCCAGTTTTTACCTCTGTATACCAACCTGTGGTTGCTCCGACCCCTGCACAGCGTGTCTACCTTTGCACACTACATAGAGGACCAGCCTCCTCCATTGGTCTCCTTGCCCATGACAGAATGTACTGTTTGTGAGTTAATCCCAGTAACGGCCAATTGGTTTCCAGTGGGGGCTGGTGGTGCAGGACACGCTGGTGTTGAATTCAAAGTTTGCATTCTGAAATTAACATCATCTATTTAATGTTACTAGCTCATTGTAAAGATTATGCAGATCACCTGCATGTATGTTTTGTACACCGGGCGTGGTTTATATGTGGCAAACATTGGCCACATAGGTCCATCATTACCTAAGGGACCTAATCTCATGGTTTGTATTACTAGTGGTAGGGTGCCATTAAACCAGTTCTGATGTTTTTGATAGGTAATCAGTATTTCAAGATACCAGTATGCTTGGTACTGTTGCAGTACGTTTGTAATTCTGTATGTGTGGAATGTGTATGTAGTTGATTCTTCCTCAGGAAAGGTGACCCAGGAATAGTATGTTTCTGTTTGGTAAGCTTCATGAGCTTCAACAATGAATGTGACATCCCCGCCCTCATCTGTTAATCCATGCCCTGTTAGATGTAGTGTTAATGAATGTCTGACATTCTCGGGAATGTCTACTGCGTTAGCCATATTACAAAATGGGTAAAGAGATGGAACACCAAATGGGGAGAGAAAGTCCTTTTAAGAGTTCGAGCTCAAACAACCTACAGCCTAGTTAGGTGCTCCCTGTTCAGCTGAAAACGATTATCCCAAAGACCAAGGACGTCTCTATATACTGGTAGTAGGGGACCTCTTGTGTGCCATACAGAGGTACTCAGTGCATCCATAGATTAGTGCCAAAACACAATTTTTGGTGGCACCATGTCGTAGTTGGACCATCACTTCTAGGCGAGACTGCAGGTTTAGGGATGACAGCACTATTGTTTGTATGCGACTAAGCGAATCCTACAACAAGTGGCAACTGTCGGACCAACCCTCCCGGCTCACAAGCAGTACCTCACTGTATACTCAAACCGTAAAGGGTGATTTCTGGCAGCCTTTATGCATGGACTCTAGAGTGCAACATCTCAGGAAAGTTGTGGTTATAAGGAGAGTACCCTTTTCTCACATGAGCAATAAGTCTCACTCACACACAGGCAATGAAGGAGATGCAGTAACGTTTTCAATAGGTTTTATTAACAAGACTGCAGTCTACTGTAAAATGCATGAGCTGCAATGATTAGGATATTAAACAATGCAAGATGCAGAATGGTAAAAATAAGAGTCAAGGATACAAAGACTCCCACCATATTGAAATAACATAAAATATAAAATATTCCTAAAACACTAGCATGAAGAACCTAATCTCTAACCTAAAGAGAGCTAATTTGCCAGTACCGTGTCCATGAGAAGTGCCCCCAAACCTTTGTTACCTTGGAATGAAGTCTCTAGATCAGACTCCCTGGGGACACGAAGACTGGATCTGCATCAAGGTGACGTGCAGCATAGATGACGTTGATAGCATCTGGTAGGAATCCCTCTGATAACCTTGTCTGTGTGAGATACATTTATACAGATCTTGTCCGATCCCTGACACGGGTATGGTCCCAAACATTAGATAAGAAGGCATTCTTGGGGTGGTAAACAATTACCCCCAAAAGTACATTATGTTCCTTTCACAGTAAGTGGGAGAGAGACATGATGTGAACACCTAAATATCTCACTTGACTTTAACGCTGATAGTAACACCTTCACAAAGTGGCACTGATAATAGAATTCAAAACATTACACTAACTACAAACATAGCAGCTATTTTGAAAGAAATATTTTTTAAAAAATAGGCTAAAACAGAGCAAATTAAGTAGGTTAAAAGTCACTAGGTGACAGGGGCACAGACCTGCAAGACCTGCAAGCCAGAAGGCTAAGCTAAACTCTTGATTCCCGCTAACACTAAATAGGATCCACTACACTGTCTCTGCTAGACAGCGCAGCAGAGGTCATAATAGTTTGCCTGAATCGTCTAGAACAGGGTTCTTCAAACTGGGGGGCGGGGCCTCCTAGGGGAGCCTTAAGTGATTCCAAGGGGGCGCCAGGCTCTGGCCAAAAGAATAATTATACAAATAACAGTGCTTTGTTTTAAGCAGAAACATGTTATTGCAGTTTTAAAATTGTAACAGTAATTAACTCTAATGTTTAAACATTGGCATCTTAATAAAATAATTGTGAAAAATTCTGAGGGGGGTCCAGTGATAGTTATTTTTCAACTTGGGGGCGTGAGAATAAAAAGTTTGAAAACCACTGTTATAGAGCATCTGGAGGTAAAATTAACTGATGACATCATAGAAGTTGAGACTGCAGATATGCGCTTCTCCCCCAAGTAAGGTACATAAAATGAAAATACAATTAAGAGGGAGACATTGGGCGCACAATTAACATTACATTTTAAAAACATTTGACTGGGCTTTGTGACATTTTATTGGCTGAAAAAGATTGGCCGCCAGAATTTGTCTGTGAAGTCCTGTGAGTGGGGGGATCATTAAACCTTCCTTCTAGCTCCTGGTTCCTACTGAATTAACAGAGTCATACCGATTTGATTGGCCCTTGGCAAAGGCCCCAGCACTGTATCACAATTATGTAGGGTGGGATAAACATTCTCCTTATCATATAATACCAATTAGGTCTGAACCACATCTTCAACCTCAATATCCTATTAAGCATGAGGTTAAAACCCCCGTGAGAGAAATTCTCTCACTGTTAGAGTACCAGGGTGTAATTGAGCCCTGGTTCTCTCCAATGAATAATACTCTGTTTCCCTTTGCAAAACCTGACCATTCTTATAGAATTATATTAGATTATAGACATTTAAACAGCCATACAATCACATTTGCTATCCAAAATGCATATACCACAGCACTCATCAGCAGTAGTGTGTGTAAAAAATATAAAACGTAGTTGGATATTTCCAACGGCTTCTTCTTCCAAAATATAGTGCATGAAGGCAGGGATTTAACAGCATTTAGCACCTCAGGCTCTCAGAGAAAAATGTGTAGTTTCCCACAGGTTTAAAAAAAAAAAAAACAGTCCTAGGCTGTTTTCAGCATGTGTAACATCCATTTTACATTACATTGACCCTGATGTGTTGTCCTATGTTGATGACATCTACATAGCGGATGATGATCTCATTCACCACCTGAAGCAGGTGGCCAGAACTGTTGTGGGATTAACAAATTCGGCTACAAATTTAATTTTAGGAAGACAAAAATTATTTTTCTCAGTGTCCTATTTTTGGGATATGAATTATCAGATGAAGGCAAGAGCCTAGCTCCTCACTTTATAGGAAATTGTGCATAATTGCAACCACCAAATACCATAAAAAAGTTCCAGTCTTTATTGGGATTTTTTAAATTTGGCAGAATTTACATTCCAGATTATGCACAGTGTATTAGACTGCTATATGATTTAGGCCCTCATTACAACTCTGGCGGTAAATTCTGCTGACTACCATGCAGACGGCCGCCAACATACCGTGTCCGCAGCGGAAATCTACTATGGGTATAATGACCCACACTCAGAAATCCTGCAAAATACAGACACCCTCACAAGTCCGCCACACCAAAGGTCAGTGATAAACTGGCGATAGCAAAACCCACACCGCCGCGCCAACAGAAATACGTCCACGCTACCACAACCCACGAATCAACGTGGCAGTCATTCAACCGCAGTAATCCATTGGCGGTACACACACATTTACAAAACCCAACCACATTGGACAATTCAAAATACACACACCTGAAACACATACACACACCACACCCACAACATTATAAAACACACACCCACATTACCCACAATGCATCACAACAAATATTTTGGAAGAAGCAGAGAGACAGAAAAGCAAAGACAACACCAGCATCCAGAGGCACACAACACCATCACTCATACACCATCCATGCACCTCAAAGAACACACCCCAACACATCACCCCACACATCACATCAACCATCACCTCACACATCACCCACACCACATCATGGTACCTCAAAGACACCCCAGGTTCTCTGAGGGGGAGCTCAGGGTCATGGTGGAGGAAATCATCCGGGGAGAGCCACAGCTATTCTGATCACAGGTGCAGCAGACGTCCATTGCTAGGAAGATGGAGCTATGGTGAAGAATTATCGACATGGTCAACGCAGTGGAACAGCATCCAAGAACACGGGATGACATCAGGACGAGGTGGAATGATCTAAAGGGGTAAGGTACGTTCCGTGGTATCCAGACACCAGGTAGCCATGCAGAGGACTAGTGGTGGACCCCCACCTCCTTCTCCCACAACTAACAACATGGGAGGAGCAAGTCTTTGCGATCATGCATCCTGAGGGCCTTGGAGGAGTAGCAGGAGGACTGGACTCTGGTAAGTCAAATCTTTACTACTTTATCCCCCCACCTGCATGCCATCATAAACCCCAACCCCTACCCTCACACCCATCACCCCAACACCTCACAGATACCACACTATCACAACCCACACATCCCAATACCAAGCCCTGCATGTGCCAACAATGCCTGGACACCCATCACAGACCTGCATGGACACCCATCACCACAGCATGTCCAACGGAGAGACTCACCCAGGGCACACAATCACCACTCACACAAGGGCCAAGGCGAGAATGCAAGAACGGTAATAGAGGGAAACACACCCATTGCCCAAGATGGCACACACAGATACAATAACAATGCATTTACACCCCAACAGGACCCTTACACAATGTTACCGGACAGGATGTGCCAGCCGTATCCAGTCCTCCTGCAGAAGAGGCCCATAGTAATGACAGCAGCTCTGCATGCCTGGATCAAGATGACCAGCCCGGCCCATCAGGGACCTCTGGACAGTCGGCTCCCCTGCCACAGTCCCAACCCACCACAGAAACCTCCCCCCTCAGGAAACACCACCACAGCACCCACCCAGCGGGCCCATGCCACTGTCCACAGGACACGTCAATCAGCAGTGTGCCCACCACTACAGAGACCCCAGGCAAACTCATTAACACAGGACGATCAGGGACCTGGGGTCAGTGGCAATGGGCACACGGTTCAGGCGACAGAGGCACAGGACAACAGGGAAACTGGGATGACTGCTGTGCGACAGGGGGAGGACAGGCCCAGGGAACCCACTCTCCACAAGGCACTCTCCAACATCATGGGAGCATACCACCATTCCCAGGAGACCATGGGCACGATACTGGCCAAGTTTCAGCAGACCCAGCGGCTGCAGGAGGAACAGTACCTGGGGATCATTGCATGGGTGCTGGCAGACACGGCCAACACCATGAGGGAGACAGTGGCATACCACTGGGCCCCTGACACCTGCCCGAACGATGAACAGCCTTCCACATCTGCCGGCACTAGTGGACAGGAGGTCCCGCCCACAGGAACAACAGGCCACCAGCACCCCACCCCCTGCAGAAGGAGTACCACCCCGCGGACAGTCCCTGCGATCCAGGCACAAGACAGAGAACATTGACAAGACCCTCGCCAGGAAATAGGACTCTCCTGATTGTCACCCTTCTGTCCCACTATGTCACCCTGTCCACCTTGAACTGACATTGCTCCACTTCATATACCCCATTGGACAATGCACCTGTGATACAAAGAGACTGGACTCTACCATAGATATTTCTTCACCATCACCCCAGCCCATTGCACATCCCCCTCTACTTATTAGCACTTAAATAAACACCCATTGAATCACAAAACAATCTGGAGTCAGCCTGTACTTTCACAAATGTATTATTACAACCTCTTAGACAAATATCAATGTAAATGTTCATTTGCAAATACCAAAGTATGACAGTTGTTGGGCAGCAGTAAACATCGCACAAGGCAGAATGTGGAACCCAGATCTGTGAAATGGAAAGCCAAAGTGAACTGTCAGGGTCCATACACAGAGGTAAAAAGGCAGACTTATACAATGTCCTACTGTATTCAGATGTGAGATGAGCAGTGTCAGTCTCTTACCTGTGTGTCACTGGAAGTACTGCAAGATGATGATGTTTCGGTTGTCAATATCTTCTTCCTCTGCATCCTCTTCCTCACTGTCCACAGGCTCAACAGCTGCCACGAGACCAACATCAGGCCCATCCTCCTGCAGAAAAGGCGCCTGGCATCGCAAAGCCAGGTTGTGCAACATACAGCATGCCACGATGATCTGGCACGCCTTCTTGGGTGAGTAGTATAGGGAGCCACCTGTGAGATGGAGGTACCAAAATCTGGCCTTCAAGAGGCCGAATGTCCACTCAATAATCCTCCTAGTTCACCCATGTGCCTCATTGTAGCATTACTCTGCCCTTCTCCTGGCATTCCTCACTGGAGTCAGTAGCCATGAGAGGTTGGGATAACCAGAGTCACCTATAAATGTCAAGGGGTATCTGTTAGACATACACCAACCCTTAGGGACTACCCCATACCCAGACACCTGTTCATACAGTGTGGAGACCTTGGCCTCATCTATTAGTCACACACAGTGCCTCTGGAGTTGGCCCATCACATAAGGGATGCTGCTATTCCTCAAAATTTAAGCGTCATGCACAGAGCCAGGTTACTTGGCATTCACATGGGAGATGGACTGGTCTGCCAAACACACCATCTGCACATTCATTGGATGGTAGCTTTTACGATTTCTGTACACCTGTTCATTCCTGCGGGGGGGACAAATGCCACATGTGTACCATCAATGGCACCAATTATGTTGGGGATATGTCCCAGGGAATAGAAGTGAACTTTCACTGTGGGCAAATCCTCCACCTGGGGGAACAGGATGTAGCTGCGCATGTGTTTCAGCAGGGCAGATAGCACTCTGCACAACACGTTAGAGAACATTGGCTGAGACATCCCTGATGCCATGGCCACTGTTGTTTGAAAGGAACCACTGGCCAGGAAATGGAGCACTGACAGGACCTGCACTAGAGGGGGGATACCTGTGGGATGGCGGATAGCTGACATGGGTCTGGGTCCAATTGGGCACATAGTTCTTGGATTGTGGCATGTTCAAGTCCGTAGGTGATAATGATGTGTCTGTCGTCCATTGACGACAGGTCCACCAGGGGTCTGTACACCGGAGGATGACACCATCTCATCATCTGCCCCAGGGGATGTGCCCTATGGAGGAGAATGGTGAGCAGAGGGTCATGTACCACATAGTTTCCACAAGGTTTTATGCACTAATTTGATTAAATCGGTGTGTGGCGTTGTCTGTCAGTATTTGTGCCCAAATGTGCTGTGATGCAGTTAGGTGCCATGCCATGTGCCACCCTGAAATGGTGGCTGCCTGACCTGTAAGGAGTGACAAGGGGAAATGAGGTAACTACGCTAGCGTTGTGCAGCGTCGCGGTAGGCGGTCGAAGACCGTCGTGCAATTGAGGATTAGTTATCATTGGGCCCTATGGGTTCCAGGAGCCAATGACGATGTACACCGGCGGTGACGATACACACCGCCGCGGACGTGACTGCCATTTTCTATCTGTTCAATCACTTGATAACTGACCTTCAACAGTAGAGGACCTACACTGCAAGTGCTGCTGTGACCTCAGTCTGGAAGCGTCAATGGCTCGACTGTCTGGGGAAAGGGCCCCTGCCTTCAGTGTAGAGGAGTTGGAGAGACTAGTGGGTGGGGTCCTCCCCCAGTATACGCTACTCTATGGTCCTCCAGACAAACAGGTGAGTATGATGCATGGGACATGAATTAATGAGTGGTGTGGATGGAAGATACATGGTGGGGGGGCTGAGGCCTGCATGCGAGGATGGTGAGTGCATGTGTGTCAGGGCATGAGTGGGAGCAGGTGGCCAATGAGTATGCCAAACACGGACGGGTGAGTAAGTTCCTTTCTTATTTTACCTTTCCTCTAGGTCAGCGCCCACCAGAAGAAAGGTATTTGTTGTGCCATCGCCAAGGAAGTATGGACCTTAGGGGGCTATCATAGACAGAGCACCCACTTCCGCAGGAGATGGGCGGACCTGCCCCGCTGGAGCAAGAGGACAGCGGAGGCCCAGATGGGGCTGGCCTCCCAACGTGGAAGGGGTGCCCATCGCACCATGACCCCCCTGATGTTCTGGATCCTGGAGGTGGCCTATCCAGAGTTGGATGGGCACTTGAGGGCATTACAGCAGCCACAAGGGGGTGAGTATAGTCTCATTCAGCTGACTATGCACGCTTTATGAGGTGTCTGGGTGGGGGATGTGGGCTGTGGGTTCCCCTAGGCCAGGGCGAACTTGCTAGGGTATGTCCCTTGTTAGGCAGGCTCTGTGGCACTCCAACCCCAATAGTGGTGGTGGCCATCTACAACCAGTCAGGCTCCTGTGGGTTCCAGGTGTGCAGCAAATGGGTTTAGGCATAGTCCCCCATGGGCAGGTGATTTCCCTACGAACATTTAATGTATGGCCTAGTGCATAGGGCTGCTCCCTGTGTGTTGTGTCTGCCAACGGTAGTGGTGTTGCTGGCATGGACCATGTGTCTACTCTGTCTTCCCCCCCCTTTTTGTTTTGTCACCCTGTCCTCGTGTGCACTAGCATCATCTGGTGGAGGGGCAGTGGCACCGGAGCAGGAGGGAGCTACAATCCACGTGGCCCAGGAGAGTCAATGTACAGAGTCTGAAGGCATCAGCGGAGGGTGAGGGGAGCTCCACGACGGGGACAGGAGGGGACACCAGCGACAGCGACTCCTCCTCTGATGGGAGCTCCCTTGCGGTGGCGGGCAACTCTGTGCCCACCGCAACAACAGGTACAGCCGCCACCCCCTCTACCAGCACCGCCCTCCCAGCTGCCCCTCAGCGTGTTTCCCGTGCCTACTCACCCAGGAGGGTGGGCATCTCCTACCCACCAGGCACCTCAGGCCCTGCCCTAGTCAGCCCTGCTGCCCTCAGTGAGGAGGCTATTGACCTCCTGAGATCCCTCACTGTTGGGCAGTCAACCATTTTGAATGCCATCCAGGGTGTCAAGAGCCATTTGCAGCAAACAAATGCATACCTGGAGGGCATTCATTCTGGCATGGTGGCCCAACAGAGAGCATTTCAGGCTCTGGCCTCAGCACTGATAGCAGCCATTGTCCCTGTGACCAGCCTCCCCCCTCCCCCCTCCAACTTCCACTACCCAGACCCAATCCCCTCTACCTCAGCCTATTCCAAGCACACCATAGGACCAGCATGCACACACATCAACACACAAAAGTGGCTCAGGCAAACATAAGCACCACACATCCCACAGGTACTCACACAAGCACCATCCCCATGCAGACACACCAACATCCACTGCCTCCACTGTTTTCCCCTTCTTCACGTCCTCCACCTCCCTCTTTGTCTCGTCTCCACTCACACCTGCATGCACTACATCCTTAGCCACTACCTCCATCACCAGCACGCCCATCACTACACACCGCTCACGTGCAATCACCACCCCCACTACCATTCACACGTCCCCTGTGTCCTCTCCCAGTGTGTCTGTGAGCCCTCCTCCCAAAGTACACAAACGCTGGCACACACCCACTCAACAGCCATCCAACTCACAACAGCCTCCAACCCATGCACCTTCACCCAAACTCAGCAGACGTACACCTCCTACAACCACTACCTCTTCCTCCACTCCCAAACCTCCTCCATCTTCCCGTCCCAGTGTGTCTAAAAAACATTTTCTGGCTTCCATTGACCGCTTCCCTAAACCTCCCCCCCGTCCTTCCCCTAGGGCCAGGTTGTCTAGAGCCCAGACCAGCACCTCAGCCACCAAATCTTTGTGTACTGTGGTCCCTACAAGTCCGGGAGAATCAAAGGGGGCACCCTACAGGGCTGCCATTGTGCCACCTACTGAATCCAAGGACCACCCAATTCCGCCACCTGCCAAGGTAAAGAAGGGGCCAGCATGCAGAAGAGAAGAGCCGCACCACCCACCCAGCAAGACCTCATCCAGAACCAAAGAGGACAGTGCCAAGGTCCCAGCAGCGACTTCCAAGGTGGGGAAGGGACACAAGAGCAAAGGAAAGTCACCTCAGGGCACGGAGCCTCCGGGTGAGTGACTGGTGACTCCCATTTCTCAAGCCAGCCCAGCAACCTGCACCGCCAC
Organism: Pleurodeles waltl; assembly: GCF_031143425.1. Lineage (NCBI taxonomy): Eukaryota > Metazoa > Chordata > Amphibia > Caudata > Salamandridae > Pleurodeles > Pleurodeles waltl. Next base: position 795,787,525 of record NC_090438.1, on the reverse strand, counting down.
CTGCACCTGCACCTGCACCTGCACCTGCACGGCAGCTGCCACTCCTACAGTCACCAGCATCATCCCCAGTGGGCAGCCTTCCGAGGCTTCAGGAGATGGCATGGTGTCTCTCTCAACTACTACAGACAGCTGCACCATGGCCACAACCCCGGCAGCATCTCCGCCGCAGACACCGACGCAGCCACCGCCACCTGCCCAACGATGTACCCAGGCAGTGCCACTACAGCGGACATCAGCTCCATCCACAGTGGGCAGCCATCCAAGGCTGCAGGAGACGTCCTGGACCCTGCGCACACTACATGAGGCACCACCACCAGCACCGGCACTACCAGCAGTTTGCAGTCTAAGTCGTCGCAAGGTGGAGTGTGGCTCTGCCTCCATGGAGTATCATGCTACCTGTTACTGGAAATTCTCGTGGCTCAGACACCCAGGTGAGGGAATGGGAACTGCCACACCCCTGGTGCAGCATCACTGCCCACCAAGGCCCCCTCCAGAACCAGTGGAGAAAAGCATCCACTAACCCAGTCCTTAGCAGGATGAAGCACTCTGGGCACCAAGCCCCCTCCAGATCCAGTGGAGAAGAGCATTCACTAACCCAGTCCTTAGCAGGATGAAGCGCTCTGGGCACCAAGCCCCCTCCAGAACCAGTGGAGAAAAGCATCCACTGACCCATTCCTTAGCAGGATGAAGCACTCTAGGCACCAAGCCCCTCCAGAGCCAGTGGAGAAAAGCATCCACTAACCCAGTCCTTAGCAGGATGAACCACTATGGGCACCAAGCCCCCTCCAGAACCAGTGGAAGACGCAACCCACTGGAGAGACTGTGGCTTTGCACTCCCCAGGAGCAAGCAGTGGGCAACCCACCCACTTGAGAGACTTGAAAGACTTGAGAGACTGTGGCTTTGCACTCCCTACAAGCAAGCAGCGGGTAACCCACCCACTTGAGAGACTTGAGAGACTGTGGCTTTGCACTCTCCAGGACCAAGCAGTGGGCAACCCACCCACTTGAGAGACTTTAGAGACTGTGGCTTTGCACTCACTCTCCAGGACCAAGCAGTGGGCATGGAGCCCCCTTGAGGAGCAGTGGCATCGTCCCATCATCCGGCTGAGGTGCCCTCCCTCCCCTTCCCCCTGAGGTGCCTGGTTTGTTTTCGACCTGATGTCCCTGCAGTATTCTCTCCATTTTGAGGCAGGTGTCATGTGTGGGCTTCGCCCATGGTTTTTGGGACCAATGGTCCATGGACATTTAATGAGACAGTGTTCGGACTTGTGTACTTGCTGTTAATATTTGTATATACTGATAATTATAAGTTATCTTGGGCTATCTGATTGTTCGAATATTACACTCGTTAAACTCATTTCATTTGGTCCTTGTGTTCTTCCAGGGGGTGACGGGTGTATCTGTGATGTGATTGGACATGTGTGTGTGTGTGTGTGTGTTGTTGTGGGTGGGGGTGCGGGTGTTGCGTGCGTGTGTCCCTCTCTTTTCCCTCTTACCCTCCCCGGTGTGCTAGGTGCAGTACTCACCGTGGTCATCACCGCCGTGTTTGACGTTCCTGGTAGATGAGGAGGTAGACCACCATTGGCAGGACCTTTAACTCGGGCTCTGTGGGGTCCTGGTTGTTTATTGAGTATTGTGAGGTAAGTGGTTTCCCTTCCAAAGACTGTTTCCGTCGTGCTTTTGATGGTGTTGGTATTGCCCCGGAAAAGCTGGAGGACTGGTGCCTTGTAATAGTGTGGGCGGTACATTGTCTTCCGCCTGTCTGTTGGCGGTTACCGCCGCTGCGTTTGTTTCTACCGCTGTGGCGGTCAGAGTGTTAAAGTGGCTGTCTGAGTTGGCGGTTTCCGCCATGGACGTAATTCAATTTTTTTTCCGCCGGCCTGTTGGCGGTATTACCGCCTCTTTATTACCGACCGCCAGGGTTGTAATGCGGGCCTTAATACGTCCTGACTTTTGAAGTTGAACACACATGCATTCTCAAAGCATTCCAACAATACATGCTTGCAGCAAAATATTTACACACAAGGGACAACACAGTAATTGTTAGTGCCATCAGTTTCACCCATGTAACTTTTAATGAGGGTGATACCGTCCCTATTGCATACAAGTCGCACCTATGCCCCACAGCTGAACCACGCTTTGCTCCCACAGGAAAGATTCTCACTACTGTTCAAATGATTGTAATTAAAGAGAGACCCCTGGCTCAGGGAAAACACATTATTGACCCCAGCCTTCGAGGCTGTCACAAAGGCCAGCTTCTGAACATTAAGGCATTACATCGATGTTGGATCCAATGGGCTATGTCTCTGACAGCGGCTGATGTTGACTATATTTTTGACCCAAAATTACAAACTAAAAAATTAATTCAATACAAAATGTAATATCCAATACCGACAAACACTTTGCAAATCGATCAATATCAAACAATTATTTTCACTGATGGATCAGTCTAACCAGCCATAGGTACATGTCATCAATACGCCACAGCTTGCGCACATGTGATTGGCTACATGAAAGAATTCTATCTACAAAACACTTACACGCAGACCTTAGAGAATGCATTGCACAACAAGCAGAGATTAAGGCTCTGGTCATGGCACTGGGACACACAGATCCAGAACAACTAACGTTGATAGTCTGTGATTCATACTACTGTGTCCAGTCCTTCAATGACTATCTGCATTACTGCTTGTCTGCATTACTGACATTAGAATGGGTTCAGGAATTCAAAAGGCAACGCTATCAAACACAGGTTACTGTGGGGGAAAGTAGTGGATCTGAAGGAAACACTACCTAATTCCAATGTAGTTCACACACTGGGACATCAATGTGTAGGAGTACATGTTGCAGGCAGTAACTTGACTGATGAAGGGGCCATGTTAGCAGTAGCTACATCTTCTGTTGCTGCATAACTCGTTCACAAGTAAGGATGGATGATGAAACAGTTGCTGCTGTGAAACCTTCTGCTCACGGCAAGCCATTACCAAAGGCACATCCTGCTAAATATTCCTACTGCACAACTAGCCTAAATACTGCCCTATTGACAGTACAAGGGTTGGGTGATCATGTGATTCCCCAACCAAGATCAAAGATCTGAGTTGATAAAAGTGAGGGACTTGCTTCTGCCCATGTAGATGTGGCAGCTACTATTTCTTTACTTGAAAAATGCTATTGGTGTCAAGGTCTATACAAACAGACAAGCAGACAAAATCATATTTCCTTTGCTGTGATATTTGTCAGCAAATAAAAGGGTCCACAGTTAAACGCCTACCGCAGAAACCCCTTCTAATTTCAAAGAAACACTACAATGTGTGTACCTGGCCCATTGTGATCCCCTGACACTTGATGGTACGTGTAAATATATTCTAGTCGCTGTCGACTCATGCTTCAGATTTCTATGGGTATGGCCACAACGATCGCTGACGTGCAAACTGTTTTAAACATTTACAAGTTTTTATTGATACATATGCAGTTGCGGCTTTCCAATCGGACCAGGGCCCTGCTTTCGCCTCAAGGGCTTTCAGGGACACCATAGCTTCATTAGGGGTTCAACTACATTTCTCGTCCCCCTACCATCCCAAGGTTAATAGTGTAGTGGAGCAGAAGAATCAAGACTTAAAGCAATCCTTAACAGCAAGAGTATTAGGCACAGCTTGAAGTTGGCTTGGTCACCTGTTTGGAGTCCAGGGAGCATTTAATAAACTGCCCAGAAGGTCCTTGGGAGGACGCACACCACATGAGGTGCTGTTGTGACACAAATTATGTTCCAGATCTTGATGGCTCTGGTGCGGAGGCGACAGACACACATTTTGAAATAACTGAACGTGTCTCTGTCTTGCAGCAGTGTGATGAAAACACGACTGCCTGTGCCACCACCTTGGGACTTAGGAGTGTACCAATATAATCTGCTGGCTGGATTCCGAAAGTTGCTGATCTAATACGAGAAAAGATTGCAGTGAAAAACGCGTTTGGTCCATCATATTTCTTACCAGTTTCAGTCCTGGGAGTATACAGTACCAGAACTGTTATTCTACCACTGCTGCCTGGATCAAAAGAAAATCACTTTGTCTCAAACGATAATGTCAAGCTACACCATATGGCGGATCCTCCATAGCAGACCTAGTGAGCTCCTGGGTAGTTCCCAAATCCCTCTCACTACAGACCAGGATGTTCCTCTACAGATTTTGAGCAGAAATCCTGACACTTCCTCGAGCTTGGGAAGGGTGGAAAATTAGTTTCATTTGAACCACTATCTTCATCTATGACAAGAAACATCCAAGGTAATGAGCACTACTACTCAAATGCAACTCAAATGGATGACATCATCTACGACAAACCACTGAGGGAGACTTCTGTTAGTTCTCCACTTCCTAATGCGACTCTAGCTTTTAAACCAACTGCTTCTGGATATTTTGCTGATCAAGATGACTCATCCACTTTTTCTGCGACACCATTGTCAAGAGCATGTAAGCTGATGAATTGGCTGAAACAAAACTATCTCATTTATCCTTGGAACTACCTGTGGCTTTCTTTTAACTGTACTTGCTTTCTTCTTTGGATTGGGTTTGCCATTGTCTTTTTCTTACTGATACATGATCATTACCTTCCTGAACTCTCTGCAGTCGAACTGGAGGATGACGTCCTAAAACTACATTTTTCTTCACATAAGGTTTCTCGAGACTTATTCCTAGTAAACATTTCAGCTATTTCAGTTTCCGTAGGATTGTTTGGGATAAAGTATCTTTTGATAAATTCGGTCCGACGAAAGTTCTGCAAGTATCATATGTTTTCAAACTTTCTTTAAATTATGTAATAATACCTGGAGTTGTTTCTGATGACTGGGATGTAAAAACTGTTGAGTCTATATTATCTGAATTAGAGTACTTTGCTGTTTTTTAAAGTGAAGAGATTTACCAAACACATAAAAATCATGGTGATGAAAGTACCCAAAATACTATTTTTAATTATATACAATGTTAACATTGTCCTACCCGTCCAGTGGGGAGTTCTAAAACATACATGGATCAGTTTACATATTTTTCTTAGCAAAGATGCTGTGTCCTATTATTTAAAATTGCTCTCAATGGAAATGCACAATGTATTGTTGACTGATACAAAATGTATTTATTCTAACTCCTTTGTTTCCTGGTTGGCCAATGAAGGCTATGAATATTGGATGAAGCTGATTGACTTGAAGAGTGTTTGGGTAACTAAACATTGGTAAATACAGGGAAGAGATTCTTTATTTATATATTATGGGCATATTTATACTTGTTTTGCTCTGAATTTGTATAATATTTTAAAGCAAATTCAGTGCAAAACTAACTCCATATTTATACTTTGGCGCTAGACCGGCTAGCACCAAAGTTATGGAGTTAAAGTCATTTTTTGGATGTGGGAACCTACTTTGTGTCAATGAGCGGCAAAGTAGGCGTTTGCGTGTAAAAAATTACTCTATGGCCTTAGCGCCATATTTATCCCTGTGCTAAAATCATGCAGAGGTGGAGGAGGGGTCAAATATTGGTGCAAAGCTTGCTTTGCACCATTATTTAATGCCTGGGTCAGGGCAGGCGTTAGGGGACCTGTGGGCATATTTCCATGGTGGAACACCATGGAATAAGCCCTCAGGTGCCCTCCCCAGGCCCCAGGGACCCCTCCTCCCACACCAGAGGGACAGCGGAGGATGAGGGGGGCGCCATCCCAGGTAAGTATAGGTAAGTACAGGTAAGTATTTATATATTTTTTAAGTGCCAATGGGGTCCCTGAAGTGAGCCCCCCTACATGGCACTGGGTGCAATGGCCATGCTCAGGTGACCCTGGTCCCCTGTGCTGGCCATTGGGGTGGTTGTTATGGCTCCTGTCTTTTCTAAGACAGGAGTCTTGTGGTATGCATGGTTTTGTGCAGAAAATGACACTAGGCTGGTTAGAGTTCTTTTTTTTAACTCTATCCTGCCTAATGTCATTTTTTGGTGCAAAACCCTCTTCTTCCATACTGCCAGCCCCACCCGGCCAACATAATTTCTTTTTACGCTAGCCTACCCTTTGCACCAGCTTGCTCCATTCCATAAATATTGTGCCTGGCTGGTGCTCAGAAATGGTGCAAGCCGGTGTTTAACTGTTTGGTGCAAAACTGCGTTGGTGCAGTTTTGCACCAAAAGGTAAAAATTAGGGCCTATATCTTTACATGACACAGTACAGGAGACAAACTGTTTAGACTTGGCAAAAATTTTAGAATTAAATGTGCCCAGCATCCCCACTCCAGCAAACTTTTACGAAGGACAAAAAATACATTAATGCAACAGAAGAACACCTTGATGAGTGGGTCCAAAGTGGAACATTTAACACAACACTCTCAAGTCCTGGTGGTGGTTGTTCTGGCCAGTGGACACAAATTGTTGTCTTGCCCAATCCATAAACTCCATGGGGGTATTTAGAGTGAACAGACCGGGTCCTCGATATGTGTCATCAGGACATTTGGCTATTGTGAAAACCTACAGTGTAGGAAAATGATCCCAACAATGGTTAAACAGTTCCTCACTAGATGCTGTAAAAGAACACCTCAGTCTCCTGTCTACTAACTCAGCCTCACAAGCTTTTCTGTGAGGCCCCAGAAGTCAACATAAAAAGCTCTTCTTATATGCAATTTATACAAGAAGCCTCAGCCCGGTTATGGCAAAAATATCAAGAAAACTTACAGAAAACATTATCCATTGTAGATAATGGGATTAACACATTGGCCCTCATTACAACCTTGGACGGGCAGCAGAAGCCGCTGCCGGGTGCCCGCCAATGCGGCCGCAGTCCCGCTGCAGCCATTATGAGATCCCCGCTGGGCCGGTGGGCGGAAACCTGGTTTCCGCCAGCCCAGCGGGGATCTCGGCCGCAACACAGGAGCCGGCTCCAAATGGAGGCGGCGGTATTGTGGCTGTGTGACGGGTGCAGACAGTGAAAAGCTGCACGGGCCATGGCAGGGGGCCCCTGCACCGCCCATGCCAGTGGCATGGGCAGTGCAGGGGCCCCCAGGGGCCCTGCGACTCCCCTTTTCTCCAGCCTTTTCATGGCGGTTCTTACTGCTATGAAAAGGCTGGCGGGAGGGGGACTTGTAATCCCCTCCGCCACGGTGGTAATCCCCCATGGAAGCACCGGGTTGTAATGTCCCCCATTGTCTGACTTAATAACATAATTTATTCTGTAAATGACATTATGCAAACTTACATGTAATCTTTACAACATGGACTGAGTCAACTTTGGTCCATTATGCAGCTAGGTTGGACATTAAAGATATTGAAAAATGGTCGGGTTCCATGGCATTATGTCAGGGCTAAAGATCTGGTTGCCACATTCAACTTGAAGCTACTTATATTCTGTGAACATCGAAAAATTTGAGAAGTTGCCTTTTACCGTGGCCGAAATACCATCTGCAGTCTGGCTAATTTATGGGGTAATTAATCTGCCTATTTCAACACTTTATTTAAGATTATGCTTCGAAAAGATTCCAGTAGGCAGATGTGAAAGGCTTGGCGATAGTTACATACATGAGGTTCTATTCAGTAGCTATAAAGCCCCCTTAATGTCTCTAATGTCTTATTTTGGAATAGATATGATATCTTCTGCTGATGATAGTCAGAGGGCATTATCACTGGATACATTTTCACTGGGATCAGAGCAGAATTTTAAAAACTGTTTAACGGCCACTGTCCATTGGCGGCATGCCATCCATCTGAAGTGTAACACAGATAAAACTGAGATCATGCTTTTTGGCAAACCTAATGATTTTATGCCCTCTCAATTGTGGCCGGATACCATCCTTCCCCTTTCCCCAGCTACAGTGGAGTCTGTTCGAAACTTAGGGGTCAAATTTGAAGTCTCATTGTCCTTTCATCTGCAGGCCTTGTCAGTTGCAGGGACCTGTTGCAATCTAATTAACTCCTTCAAGAAATTCATTGCCCTCTTGCCCTTATCTGCCAGAAAAACTGTTGCATATACACTTATCATCTCCAGGTCATACTACTGTAATAGTTTATATGCAGACGTGACCAAGCAAATCATAATCAAACTACAAATGGTCCAACATGCAGCTGCCAGAAGAGTTCTTACACTACCTGCAAGGTCATCTGCCTCTGCAGCATTAAAATCATTGCACTGGATGCCGGTCCATAAAATAATTCTGTTTAAATTCCTTCTTATGACTTTCAAAACTTTCAATGCAATCTGTCCTACGTTTTTTCAAGCCACGTTTATCCATTACATGCCTGGCAGTTTCTTGAGATCTTCACAGGCAAATCTGCTTAAACCAGTTCCTTTTAGATTAAAAACTATAGGAGGAAATTCTCTCACTGTTCTTCGCACCAGAGCTTGGAATGCCTTGCCCAGATATATAAGGTTTATAAGTGAGGAATTGACTTTCCAAAAACAGTTTAAAACTTGTATTTTTGATATCCCTAATACTCAATGTTTTTCTCTGATCCAGTAAACATCTACCACGTGACATCATCTTTTTCTTTTAACAGTTTTCTTTTGATTTTTTTAAGTGCCAGGATGTGCCCCAGAGAGTGAAAGTTGTACTATATTAATATGTGTAGAATAAATATAGAAATAGAGGTTTGGGAGCTACCCTTCTCATACAAATGTTTCAATGGCATGAAAGAGGTCTTTCTTAGTGGCAGCAAATGCAGGACTTCTGCGAGCCATTCAATGGTTTGGATACAGCTTTCTTTGCACTGAGCTTGTAAAGCTTCTGCAGTGAATTTGGCCTGCTCTATGAAGGGATTTCCAGTCCTCTTAAATCGACCAGCATTCTAGGTGCTTTCAAATTGAATTTATATGCTTCTAAAGAGTGAGAAATGCTGTGGAATGCTAGCCGAAATTGTCTACATAGTTCCAATCCACCAAATTGTCACTTGTTGCAGTAATATCCCTTTTCCCCCTACGCAACAAATGAAAGTAGCAGAGATCTGGCCTCATATTGCTACCTCTGATGTAAATTTTGACAAGCTGAGCAGACTAAAAGCTCTATTGTTTCAGAAACATGTAGTGCTGACATCAGCACACAAGACCTACGCGTTCTAAGTAACAAGGTCATCCACGGAAATAAAGTCCCTTTTAAATACAAACTTTCTGAAACACTTTGGTGAACTAATGGAGTGAATATTTAATGCGTCCAATACTGCTGGGGTTGTAAATTTTTTAAGGTTTTTCGGTTCTTGGTTCATCAGCAGTTTTTCATCTATATTTGACATTATACACTCTTAATTTTCAGGCATTTTTGAAGGATTCCCAATTACTTTGGCCTTAATAGGTGGCGTTTTGCTGTTGCTGTTTTTCTTTTGCATTGGCTGCCCCATCTCAACAAGGAGGATTGGTGGCGCTTTCACCAGCGCAACTGTGTCATGAATGCATGATGCAGTATTTCGTAGAACCACTCCTTGAGGAATTGGAGTGTAACTGGTCTCCATCATTTAGACCGGTACAGGGCTGTGTACAGCCTGTGTTACAGTGACTTTGGTGCCTCTTTCAATGTGCAATACAACGATGTCTTTCTACGCGGTGCTTACTTTCCCTAGATGCTGATTTGTTGATCTTCTTAATGAGGGCTCATTACCAAACATGTGTGTTGAGGGTCTGTTTGCTGCAGGTAGCCTCATTTGAGCTGCCCTTTGTGGATCAAGTGGCTCTGGGCACTTCAACATCTGGCACTACATGGAATTCTGCCACCTTGGCTGTTGCCGAGGTCTTGGAACACGAGTGCTCTTTGGTTTTCGTTGGCATGGATTTGGTTACAATAACATCTGCTGAAGTGGTATCTTTCCTTCATTATGTTGCCATGGATATAAATGGCACATTTCAAGATGACAATGACTTTTAAATATGACATTTGGCTTTTTGGTTCTGTTCTAAATTGATTGTTTTAATTTGGCCTGTTTTAGTGTGTTTTGCTTGTCAACTTGGACATTTATATATTTGCTTCATTTTAAGGCAGTATAGATTGGGTTTTCTCTAACACTTTGAACAGACAAGGTAAGGGTGTTGTGAGGTTATTAACTGAGCTTTTCTGAGCATGTTATTTTAGTAATAGGCCTGCCGCTTGTGCTCTTTATCCTAATAATAATTCATTTTTATTTCTGAGAAGAAGCTTCATTCTGCGGTGATGTTTTATTTTCCTTTATCTCATACACTTTTAGCCTAGGAACTGTTTTCATTCTTTTAGTAGGACATTCTCGTTCTGTACTCTGCTCAAGACTGTAGTCGATATATTTGTCAGTACAAAGTAGGAACACGACAATCTTTGTCACTTCACAGGAAACATGTGTTCTTACCCTAGGACAGGTTTCTCAGAATACCAGCTGTTCTATTATAAACATCCCTCTGCCCCTACATGTTAGAAGGAGAGCTCCAGCCAGAAAACTGCCACTAAAGCTGTCTTTTGAGACTTGACGTCTTTTCCGCCTATCCAAGAGAGGTCTCTCAGTAGACCAACAACTCTCTACGCTACTACCATATTCAGGTATGGAGGATGGTGTGTTCATAGGGATCTTGAAGGGCGGATTAGGGCGAACACTGCTGTGCTCTAGTAGTACCTTAGTAGCGTAGGTACAAATTTCAACACATAGACTGTGAACTGGCTGGAAGAGTTAGACCAACAGTTTTCAAATGGTGTGGAACTGGACTCCGCTCCCCACAACCTGCTGGTGCTGCCACTTGAATCCAGCTGTCTCATTGGTATAATGAGAGCCAGTACATCAAAATAATCCATAAAAATTATCAATAAGGTAAAATGTGTAATTAATTCATTAGATGGAGTTTAATGCTAGTATACTTCATACCAATATGAAGCCAAAGATTCAAGACAGGAAAGTTCATTTAGATGATCGTAGCAGTTGATTTGGAAGTAATAACAAAAAAACAAGCCTCTTCCATAAAACCCAGACTGAATATAGATAGCAGCTAAGACACAAACTTCAAAAAGGCTAGTGTCACACAGGATAATTTGATAGGCCACTTTACAATGTCTCATGTCCAAGACAATACAAATAGCTTTGATCAAAGTCCTCTTTGGCCTTGTGTACACATGACAGAAAAATAGCAGATGTTCAGCATCCCAAGTGACATTGTTGCAAAGTGTGCAAAGTGACGATTTGATTGGGTTAGAATTCCAATTACAGGTAAATTTGCTAATCTACAATATGGCCAGCCTGAATTTTATAAAAAATGTGCATGCTTGGAATGGTAAAATTGTGTTAATCTATATATGATGGCTGCGTATTTGTTCAAGAAGTAATGTGTTAAAGGGAGGGGGTTGTGACTAGAGAGAGCCAGTAAAGTAGGTATTTTTGAATAGGCAGATGGACAGAGAGGGAAATTGTTTGTAAATGTTATTGTATGTAAGTAGGACTACAATAGTAAGTAATTAAGTAAGCAAAATAAGATTATTTTAGGATTAGCCCATGAAACATGTCATTCATCAGAGACAACAAGTAATTACAGATAAAATTACTATTTGATTAGACAATTTTTAAAACAACAGTGATAAAGTGCTTTCAAAAAATAAAAGTTGCCTAGACAATACTTAAAATAGGTTGGCCTGAAAGCTAAACTTGCTTCAGAAATGAATGCAACAATCCATAAAATGTATTAATAAGATAATATGTGCAATTAATTCATTTGTTAGAGTTTCATGCTAGTATACTCCATACCAACCGGGGCCAAAGACTCAAGCCAAACAATTGAAAAGATAATTTAGATGATCCTAGCAGTTGGTTCTGAAGTAATAATAAAGGACCCAGCCTCTTCCTTAAAAGCAAGACTGAATATAAATAGTGGATAGGACACAAAGCTATAAAAAGGCTGGTGTCACTCAGTAGTAATTGATAGGCCACTTTAAAATGTCTCACACCCAAGACAAAACAAATAGTCTTGATCCATGTCCTCCTTGGCCTTGTGTACATAGGACAGAAAAATAACAGATGCTCAGTGTCCTGAGTCACATTGTTACAAAGGGGGTCATTACAACCCTGGCGGACGGTGTTAAAGCAGCGGAAATACCGCAAACAGGCCAGCGGACAAAAAAAGGGAATTATGACCCTGGCGGAAACCACCAACAAAGACAGCCACTTTAACACTTCGCCCGCCATGGCGTTACAGACAAGCAGCGCGGCGGTCACCGCCAACAGACAGGCGGAAGACAATATCCGCCCACAGTATTACAACCTGCCAATCCGCCACCTTTTCCGGGGCAGATTCACCGTGGATAAAAACACAGTGGAAACAGCTTTTGCTATGGGAAAACGCTCACCTGAACATATCCCACGAGGAACGAGGAATCCATGGAGCCGGAACTCCAAATACTCCCTGCCCTTGTGTTTCTGCTCCTCTACGACCAACAGCTACGTAGGCACCGCAGACAACGGTGAGTACTGCACCTACGACATGGGGGAGGGGGAGGCAAAAGTTAGGGGGACACCCACCAATCACTCCCACCCTCACATATTACAACATACACACCAATGCATTCTCAAAAAATCACAGTAACAACCCACAATCTCCCCAGAAGAATGAATACACAAAGCGAAAATCGGTCAATGTAATGTGACAATATACATGTCATACAAAAATATACAGATATATATTTGAAAATTAGTCATAATTATATACAAGACAAGAAGTAGTGCAGATATGTACATAACAATGTCCGTGCACCAACAGTCCAAAAATGCATGGGCGAGGCCACTAACGATACCTGACCACAATCGGAGAGAACAATGCCGGGGCATCAGATTGAAATACTACAGGCACCTCAGGGCGAAGGGAAGGGGGGGCACCTCAGCCAGATGACTGCAAAGCCAGATCCACGACGGGGCTCCATGCCCATTTATGCCATCCTGGGAAGTGCAAAGCCACAGTCTCTCAAGTCTATACAGGTCTCTACTGGTACTGGGGGGGGACTGGTGCCCAGACTGGATGAGTCTCCCCGTGAAAGGTCGTGTCCTGTCACTGTCCCAGCTGCACATGGGATAAGGATGCCTGATGTGGCGGTCCTTTCATTCCTACCCGGTGCATTGCCCTGTTCAGCGGTGCTTATTCATGGCGGTCTTTGCCCTGTTCAGCGGTGCTTTGCCATGGCGGTCTTTGCCCTGTTCAGCGGTGCTTTGCCATGGCGGTTCAGGACTCTTCAGCGGTGCTTTGCCATGACGGTCTTTGCCCTGTTCAGCGGTGCTTTGCCATGGCGATTTCTGCCCTGTTCAGCGGTGCTTTGCCATGGCGTTCTTTGCCCTGTTCAGCGGTGCTTTGCCATGGCGGTCTTTGCCCTGTTCAGCGGTGCTTTGCCATGGCGGTTCAGGACTCTTCAGCGGTGCTTTGCCATGGCGGTCTTTGCCCTGTTCAGCGGTGCTTTGCCATGGCAGTCTTTGACCTGTTCAGCGGTGCTTTGCCATGGTGATCTTTGCCCTGTTCAGCGGTGCTTTGCCATGGCGGTCTTTGCCCTGTTCAGTGGTGCTTTGCCATGGCGGTCTTTGCCCTGTTCATCGGTGCTTTGCCATGGCGGTTCAGGACTCTTCAGCAGTGCTTTGCCATGGCGGTCTTTGCCCTGTTCAGCGGTGCTTTGCCATGGCGGTCTTTGCCCTGTTCAGCGGTGCTTTGCCATGGCGGTTCTGATAAGGACATTGGTGTGTGGCATGACGTTCTCTACACTGGACATTGGTCTGTGGCATGACGTCTTCTACACTGGACATTGGTGTGTGGCATGATGTTTCATCATTGCCCAGTGGGGCTGTGGCAGCCGGGGCCCTCCAGGGCACTGACTCCGGCGGTGGCGGTGGTCTCCTGACCAGTGACGATACTTGGGCCCTTCTGGGCTGTGACTCCGGCGGTGGTCTCCTGACCAGTGACGATACTTGGGTCCTCCTGGGCTGTGACTCCGACGGTGGTCTCCTGACCAGTGACGATACTTGGGCCCTCCTGGGCTGTGACTCCGGCGGTGGTCTCCTGACCAGTGACGATACTTGGGCCCTCCTGGGCTGTGACTCTGGCGGTGGTCTCCTGACCAGTGACGATACTTGGGCCCTCCTGGGCTGTGACTCCGGCGGTGGTCTCCTGACCAGTGACGATACTTGGGCCCTGCTGGGCTGTGACTCTGCCGGTGGTCTCCTGACCAGTGACGATACTTGGGCCCTCCTGGGCTGTGACTCTGGCGGTGGTCTCGACCAGTAACGACGGTGCTGGCGGTTGTGTCTCGACTGCCCGAAATGATGGCGCACTTCTCCGCCGTGACACTCACAACAGGCTGGGGAGACTTCCTCTGGCCCTTCCCCACCTTTGGTGGAGTCACAGCTGACTCTCCAATCCCCTTGGAACTCAAGTCAGTTGTTTTCCCACCAGGAGTCTTAACATGGTCCCGTCGTCCACTCTCCAATTTTGGAGCCTTTACAGGGGGTAGGCTGCCAGTGCCTTGGCTCCGGGCCCTACTGCCTGCCCTGGTGGCCGGTGCACTCCAAAAACCTTGAACAGGCACCACTGGTATTGGAGGCTTTTTGGCTGAGGCGCTACGACGGGACTGATGAATTGGAGGAGGGGTGGGGGCAAAAAGGTCAACTTTACAGAGGGACAGTTTCTGACGAACACTGGGATGGGTAGCTGGAGGGGGTCTGGGAGTGGAGGAAGAGGAGGTGGTTGTCGGAGGTGTCACTTTAGGTGTTTTGGGTGCAGGTGCAGGTACTGGAGGCTGTCGTGAGGTGGATGGATGTTGGGTGAGTGATTGCCGGCGTTTGTGTACTTTGGGAGGGGGCGTCACAGACACACTGGGCGAGGACACAGGGGACGTGTAAATGGGAGTGGAGGTGGTGAGTGCAGGTGAGCGGCTTGTTGTGCTGGGTGTCCTGGTGCGATTCATGGTGCCTGTAGATGTGGTGCATGCAGGTGTGTGTGTAGACGAGACTGGGAGGGAGGAGGGAGAAGAGGAGGAGGGGGACACAGTGGAGGCAGTGGATGTTGTTGTGTCTGTATGTGGCTGATGCTTGCGTGAGTGCCTGTGGTGTGTGGTGCCTATGTTTGCTTGAGCTACTTGGGTGTGTTGACATGTGTGCATGCTGGTCTGTAGGTGTGCTTGGTATGGGATGAGGTACAGGAGATTGGGTCTGGGTGGAGGAAGTTGGAGGGGGGAAGCGAGACACAGGGACAATGGCTGCCATCAGTGCTGAGGCCAAAGATTGCAGAGTTCGCTGAAGGACAGCCTGACCAGAATGAATGCCCTCCAGGAATGCATTACCGTGTTGCAACTCTCGTTCTACACCCTGGATGGCATTCACAATGGTAGACTGCCCAACAGTGAGTGACCTGAGGAGGTCAATGGCCTCCTCACTGAGGGAAGCTGGGGTGACTGGGGCAGGGCCTGAGGTGCCTGGGGCGAAGGTGATGCCCACCCTCCTGGGTGAGCGGGCAAGGGGCGAACGATGAGGGGCTGCTGGGAGGGCGGTGCTGGTAGGGGAGGTGGTGGCTGTACCTGTAGAGTTGGGGGGCACAGATGGTGCCACCACCACAAGGGTGCCCACATCGTCGAACGAGTCCATGTCGCTGCTTGGTGATCCGGTGGCCGACGTGAAGTTCCCCTCGCCTTCCGTCCCACTGGTGCATTCAGAGTCCATGGTGTGGCCCTCCATGGCCATGTGGGATGCAGCTCCCTCGTGCTCCTGTGCCACTGTACCTCCGCCTGTTGATGCTGATGTACAAAAGGACAGGAAGAGCAGAAAAAGGGGGGGAGACAGAAGAAAGAGGGTTTTAGTGCATGGCATACCGCTACCGTTGGCGGACAAAACAAACGCAGCTGCCCCCTGCATTATGCCGTGCTCCTGCCCTCTGCACATGCAATTTCTGGGATATGTCCTATATGGCAATTGTGGACATCTGCGCACCTGGATGCCACAGGGGCAACTATACCTCGACTTGGCACTATGCTGAGGTGGGGTAGAGTGCCACATGGCCTACATTACGGAGGGGCCTTGCCTACCTAACTCGCCCTGGCCTAGGGACACCCACAGCCCACTTCCCCCACCCAGACACCTCCACTGCATGCAAAGTCCGCAGAATGAGGTTGTACTCACCCCTTGTGTCTGCTGTGATGCCCTCAAGCGCCCATCCAACTCCGGGTAGGCCACCGCCAGGATCCGGAACATCAGGGGGTTCATGGTGCGACGGGCACCCCTCCCACGTTGGGAGGCCATCCCCAGCTGAGCCTCCACCGTCTTCTTGCTGCAGCGGCGAATGTCCTCCCATCTCTTACGGCAGTGGGTGCCCCGTCTCTGGTGGGCCACCAGGGTCCGTACCTCCTTGGCGATGGCACGCCAAATGTCCCTCTTCTGGTGGGCGCTGACCTACATGACATGCACAAGGAAAGAGGACCAGTCATTACCAAATGCACCGTCGTTGTGAGTGGCCCCCTCCCTACTCTGGCCATGTGGCCCATTCATTCCCATGCATTAATGTTCTATGAACTCTGCCCCCTTCCCTCTTCCAACCAGCCCTCTCCACCCTGGCCTAGCCCATACAATGTGCTCCCTGTGTACTTACCTGTTGGTCTGGAGGACCGTAGAGTAGCGTGTACTGGGGGAGGACCCCGTCTACCAGTTTCTCCAACTCCTGTGCAGTGAAGGCAGGGGCCCTTTCCCCAGACGCAGCAGCCATCGTCGCTTCCAGACTGAGGTCACAGCAGCACTTGCAGTGTAGGTCCTCTCCTGTCAAAGATCAGGTATCTAGTGATTGAACAGATAGAAAATGGCGGTGACGTCCGCGGCGGTGACGTCCGCGGCGGTGCGCATCATCACCTCCAGCGCACCTGTTCATTGGCTCCTGGGACCCATAGGGTCCAATGTTGACCAATGCAGCATTGCGCCGCGGTCTACGACCGCCTACCGCGACGGTGTGCAACGCCAGCGCAGTTACCCCACAATCCCATTGTCCCACTTTAGAGGTCAGGCAGCCGCCATTTCTGGGGCCCACATGGCTTCATTTCCTACTGCGTCACACATAGCTAGGCCTACACTCAACACACATACAGGAAGGGTTTTGTGAGTGGTGTCGTCTTGTGTGTGACTGTGGGTACATACCTGGAGGAATAATGACTGGTTCTTCGCTGTTGTCCTTCGTAGGCAACGCCTGCTGGGACATATGAGAAGATGGCGGAATCCTCCGGTGTACCGACCGCTGGTGGACCTGTTGACAATGGAAGAGCGACATGTCATCGTAACCTACAGGTTTGACCGTGCCACAATCCAGGAACTATGTACCCAGTTGGAGCCAGACCTGATGTCACCAATCCGCCATCCGACTAGAATCCCCCCTGACGTGCAGGTACTGTCAGTGCTCCATTTCCTTGCAAGTGGGTCTTTTCAGACAACTGTGGCCATGGCATCAGGGATGTCCCAGCCTATGTTTTCCAACGTGTTGTCCAGAGTGTTGTCTGCCCTGCTGAAACACGTAAGGAGATACATCATTTTCCCTGAGGTGGAGGATTTGCCTACAGTGAAAGGTGACTTCTATGCCCTTGGACATATCCCCAACGTCATAGGTGCTATTGATGGGACCCATGTAGCTCTGCTCCCCCCCCCACAGGAGTGAACAGGCGTACAGAAACAGGAAGAGTTATCATTCCATGAATGCTCAGATGGTCTGTTTGGCAGACCAGTACATCTCCCAGGTAAATGCTATGTTCCCTGTCTCAGTGCATGACGCCTACATCCTGCGGAATAGCAGCATCCCTGATATGATGGGTCAACTCCAGAGGCACCGTGTATGGCTATTGGGGGACTCTGGTTACCCCAACGTGTCCTGGCTATTGACCCCAGTGAGGAATCCCAGGACCAGGGCAGAGGAACGCTACAATGAGGCCCATGGGCGGACTAGGAGGGTGATCGAACGCACCTTCGGCCTCCTGAAGGCCAGGTTCAGGTGCCTCCATATGACAGGTGGATCCCTATTCTACTCACCGAAGAAGGTGTGCGACATCATCATCGCCTGCTCCATGCTCCATAATTTGGCTTTGCGATGCGAGGTGCCTTTTCTGCAGGAGGTTGATCCCGATGACGGTGTTGTAGCAGCTGTGGTGCCTGTGGAGCCTGTGGACAGTGATGAGGATGAAGCTGATGAAGAAGACAACGACAACAGGGAGTCAGTCATACAGCAATATTTCCAGTGAGACACAGGTGAGAACATTTTCATTTTTAGCATTACATTAACTTTCACACGTCTACCTCTATTCAGTTTTTCGATTTAAATCACTATTAGGTAACTGAGTTGTACCCTCCCATTACGGTTTCACAGGTGTGGTTACCTACGTGTCAACTGCTTGCATCCTTCAAGGGCTTGTGATGTGTGACATAGGTATGTTAGCTTTACAATGGTACACCCATTATGACACTGTCATTGATAATAAATTTTTACTAAATCACAGACTGACTCCAGATTGTTTTGTGCTTGAAGGGTGTTTATTGAAGTGCTCAGAAATGGGAGGGGGTTGTAAAATGAGGATGGGTGATGGTGGAGGAATGTCCATGGCAGAGTCCAGTCTATTAGTCTCACAGGTGCACTGCCCATCTGGGCATAGGTAGTGGAGCTGGGGCAGTTTAAGTATGGACAGGATAACAAAGTGGGACAGTGGGGTGACAATCAGGGTGGTCTCATTTCCTGGCGGGGGTCTTGCCATCTTGCTCTGTCCTGTTCCTGGATCTCAGGGACCGCTTGCGTTGTGGTTGTCCATCTGCAGGGGGTGGGGTGCTGGTGTGTTGGTCCTGTGGCGGGGCGTCCTGTCCACTAGCGCCGGCGGAGGTGGTGGGCAGTTCATCGTCCTGGCTAGTGTCAGGGGCCCCTTGGAGTGCCACGGTGTCCCTCAAGGTCTGCTGTATGTCCTTCAGCACCCCTACGATGGTGCCCAGGGCGGAGCTGATGGTCCTGAGCTCCTCCCTGAACCCCAAATACAGTTGGTCCTGCAGGCGCAGGGTCTCCTGCAACTTGTCCAGGACCGTCACCATCGTCTCCTGGGAGTGGTGGTATGCTCCCATGATGGAGGAGAGGGCCTTGTGGAGAGTGGGTTCCCTTGGCCTGTCCGCCCCCTGTCGCACAGCAGCCCTCCCAGTTCCCCTGTGTTCCTGGGCCTCCGTCCCCTGGACCGTGTGCCCACTACCACTGCCCCCAGGTCCCTGTTGTTGTTGGGGTGGTGGGTTACCCTGGGTGCCCTGTAGTGGTGGACACACCGTTGATTGACCTGTCCTGGATAGGGAGGTTTGGGCCCGCTGGGTGGGTGCTGTGCTGGTGTTACCAGAGGGTGGAAGGTCGGTGTTGGGCTGTGCCTGTGCAAGGGGAACCGACTGTCCCGAGGCCCACGATGGTCCGGGCTGGTCATCAGGATCCAGTAGGGCAGAGCTGCTATCATCACTGTGGGCCTCTTCTGGGGGTGGAGTGGTGTTGTCTGGACCCTCTGGTGTGGTGACGGTCCTTCGGGTTCCTGCAGGGGCATAAGAGCATGATTATTGCATGTGTGTGTGTAATGGTGTGCAATGGGTGGGTGTTTGTGTATCCCAGTGCAAGCATTCCTGTGTGTGGGTTTGTGTGGTGATGGTTGGGGGGGTGTACTGGGTATGTGCAGTGGGCATGCTTTAGTGATGGGTGTCCATGCATAGTTGTGTCATGCAGGGCTTGGTGTAGGGATGGGTGGTGGGTGTCATGGGTAGATTAGTGAGGAGTTGTAGTGATAGGAGAGGCGGTGAGAGAGGGGGTGTGTGATAGCATGCAGGTAGGGTGGGGGATATGATAGTTAAGATTTGACTTACCAGTGTCCCATCCTCCACCGACTCCTGCGAGGCCCTCAGGGTGCAAGATGGTAAATACTTGCTCCTCCCATGTTGTTAGTTGTGAAGGAGGAGGTGGGGGTCCGCCGCCAGTCCGCTGTACCGCGATGTTGTGCCTGGAGACCGTTGAACGCACCTTTCCCCGTAGGTCGTTCCACCTCTTCCTGATGTCCTCCCTATTTCTTGGGTGCTGTCCCACGGCGTTCACCCTGTCCACTATTCTGCGCCATAACTCCATCTTCCTGGCTATTGATGTGTGCTGTACTTGTGAGCCAAATAGCTGTGGCTCTACCCGTACGATTTCCTCCACCAGGACCCCGAGCTCCTCCTCGGAGAAGCAGGGGTGTCTTTGGCGTGCCATGGGGTGGTGTGGGTGATGTGTGGGGTGGTGTATGTGGTGATGGTTGTGGTGAGTGTAGTGGTGTGTGGTGTTTTGTGAGTGGATGTTGTGTGGGTGATGGTCTTATGTGCCTCTGTGTAGTGGGGTTGTCTATTCTGTGCTCTCTCTCTGTCGCCTTCGTCTCTAATTTTTGGTAGTAGGAGTTTGTGGGTGATGTGGGTGTGTGTTTTATATTGTATCGGGTGTGTGGGAGTGGTGTTTGTATGTGTGTCAGGTGTGTGTATTTGGAATTGTCCAATGTGGCGGTGTTTTGGAGATGTGTGTGTATTTTGAGCGCGGCGGTGTGTACCGCCAATGGAATACCGCGGTTGAAAGACCGCTGTGTGGATTCGTGTGTCGTAATAGCATAGGCGTGTTTCTGTTGGCGTGGAGGTGGAGGATTTGTTTCCGCCAGTTTAGCACTGACCTTTGGTGTGGCGGTGTTGTGTGGGTGTCTGAATTTCGGCGGATGGTCAAGTCCAATGCAATCTCACAGGGGGCCTCTCTAGTACCCTCAGAATGCGCACCATCTACTGTGCAGAGTGCGCATTCCGATGGTGCTGGGGAGGGGACAATGTTGTGGGCAGTGCAGGGGCCCCCTGTGGTCCCCAGCACTTGTTTCCACCAGACTTTTTATGGCGGTTGAACCACCATGAAAAGGCTGGTGGAGATCATGGTTGTAATCAGCAGGGTGGTGCTGACTTCAGCACCGCCCTGGCTGATCACAATGAAGACTGTAGTCAACCCGTCGGGATCAGAGATTTTGGTAGAGACAGCAGTCTTTTGGTGGTCCAACAGCTAGACCTGTAATGTGGCAGTCCAACCTCCACTGCAAGTCTAGCAGTCTTGAGACTGCCAGGCCCATAAGCTGGCCCTTAAATATTTCTCTGTAAGGTGGTTGAGTCAAAAGATCTGGTTAATTATGCTCACCTTGGTGCAGAATCCTGCCTGTAAGGGAGAAAGGATCTGGGCTTCTTCAATTCAAACAAGCAGTTTGTCAAGGACTTGGAGGCAGAACACGTCATGTAAGTTATCAACTAGACTGATGAGCCAATAATTATTAGGAATGGTTCTATCACCTTTTATTAAACAATGCTATGATCGCAGCACCACGCCACAAATCAGTGATTCTTTCACCTGCCACGATCCCATTTGACAAAGTATTTTTATAAGGACCCCATACAATGGGTTACGGGGAAAATAAACTTGTTGGGACCTTGACAGGGCCGGGATCTTTCTTGGAGTGTTGTGAGGGTACCTTGGTAGCTTTATGAGCATGCGCGTTATTTTAGCAATGTGCCTGCAGTCTGTGCCCTTTGGCCAAGTTGCAAATCATTGTATTAATTTTTATTTTCTGATCAGACGCTCTTTTCTGCTGTGATGTTTTATTTCACTTTATCTAGTATGTTTTAGCACAGAAGCTGTTATCATTCTTTGTACTCTAACCGTATCATCCTGTGCTCTGCTCAAGGTTATCTCCAATATGTTGGCAGCATAAAGTGGAACACCACAATCCCTGCCACTTTACGGAACCATGAGTGTTTTATGTTAGGGCAGTTTTCCCAGAACATTAGCTGTTTAAAACATCTCTGTGCCCCCTATACGTTAGAGGGAGAGCTCTTGGCCTCTTTCTCTGCCTACAGGAGAGAGGACTCTCAGTAGACTAACTGCCATCTTCACTTTTACCAAATGCATCTATGGGGTATTGTGTTTCCCTAGGGATTCTGAAGGGCAGATTAGGGCAACTAGTGTTGTTCTCCAATATAGTACTTTAGTGGTGTAGGTAGGAATTCCAACACCTAGCATTCTGATACTGTGGTGGGACTTGTTTTATGTTTCACTTTCTTTGCCACAGCATTATTATTATTATTATTATTTATCATCCTAATCATTGCAGTATATTCCATTGTCATAGTTGGACTATTGCTCCTAAGCAAGACTGCTGGTTTAGAGGAGTTAGCATTTTTGTTTGTAGGTGACTGAGTCACTCCTACAACAAGTCGCAACTGTCAGCCCAACCCTCCCGCTCACAAGCAGTAACTCACCAAAAACTCCAACAGTAAAAGGTGATTTCACGCATGGACTCTAGAGTGCGACATCTCAGCGGAGTCGTGGAACGAAAGTTACCCTTTTCTCACATTAGAAATACGTCTCACTCACACACAGGCAATGAAGGAGATGTAGAAAAGTTTTCCATAGATTTATTTAAAAGACTGCAATCAACAGTAAAATGCATGAACTGCAATAACTAGGATAACTCCGTGGTGATGCAAAGGCTGAGTCCTGTAGTGAGGTGACGTGCAGCAGAGATGGCATAGATGGTATCTAGTAGGAATCCCTCTGATAACCATGTTTTTCTGAGATGCATTTATACAGATCTTGTAGGACCCCTGACACAGGTATGTTCACAAACAATTGATAAGGAAGCAGCCTTTTGTAAAGGATTATGTAAACAATCTCAACAAGGTTACATTATGTTGCTGTGACACGTAAGTGAGAAGGAGACATGATGTGAATACCTAGGTACATCTCTTGATTATAACCTTGATAGTGATGCCTTCACAGAGTGGCACTGATGATGCAAATCATAAAATCTTTCCAACTATAAACAATAGCAGCCATCTTAAAAGAAATAATAACATAAAAGGATTAAGACAGAGCAAGCTAAGTAGGTTAAAACTCATTAGGTGATGGGGATGCAGGCCTGCTAGCCAAAAGGATAAGCTAACGTCCTGAGACTCAATAAAAGCTAAATTGGATTCACTACAGCATTTTATCTAGAACACAATTGATTCAATAAAGTATATTGAACCAATCTTTGCTTCTGTTTGTCTTTGTATGTGTGAGATAAATGATTCTGGGACAAAATAATAAGACTTGTTGCACCACAACTTCCTGTGAGAAGTTAGAACGTCATGTGAATGTTTGCCACAAATCACCTCCACTTCCGGGTGCAGGTGTAGTACTGCTAGCTGGCTGAAAAGGTTAGGCTGACAGTCGTCACAAGGTGTAGAATTGGACTATGTTCCCCACAACCTGGTGGAGCTGCCGCCAGCAATCTCATTGGTACAATGAAAGCAAACACATCAGGAGGGATTGGAAAGCCCTAAGGGTATCATCCAGTGCAAATTGGAAGAGGTCATGGTCCTTTGGACAACCCAAGTCTTGTGTGTCAGTCGTGGCTGCTACTATTGTAGCTCTTCCTGGGCTGGTTGATGCTTGCATTCCTATAAAATGATCAACCCACTGCTGTGGTTGCACAGAAAATTTTAAGCACTGTGGTTATTTAAACTGCTATGTACGAGGATGTGCCAGAAAGTTAAAAATATTTTCTCCTAGGTGCCTCAACCAAGATCAGACAGCTAGAGTCGACCCAATCCTGATTGAAAGAGGTAGTTATTTGCTTGTATTCTGGATAAGCTTTGCTAATTATCTCAAAATCCCCCTATTTGATTACCTTATTTAGTTTTCTTTACCCTTGTGATAGTCTTTTGAGTACCAGGTGGGTGGCTGATGAATAGTCATTTTGGTAACATAGAGTTCCTTGTTACATAAATGATACAGGGCCTCACACAAATCATTATGAAAATCAAGTAATGGGACTGTGTTAGGTGGGTAATTTCCAAAGGATCCAAAACATTATTACATGTATTATAGATTTACAATAGTATATCCGTTTGAAGGCAGATGTTTGACCATTTGACAGTTTTCTTGTTTTCCCTAGGGTTTTAGCCATCTCTGATCAAAACTTGTGCCAATGATGTCCATAAACAGATTGCCCTTCAAAGTTAACTTTAGGGCTTTGTGGTCACTGTATGATCCAGGCAAGATTTTAAAGTCCAATGCTACATGCAATAAGTGGATGTCTAGAATGACATAATCTATTATACTTTGCCTTCCGCCTCTTGTAATAGGAGCACTAGATCTGTATGATGTGAATCTCCCTTTACAGGCAAGCAGGCCACAGGGTAATATACTGGACAGTAGCAGCATAGCAGTATCCAACCAGGATTGCATAGGCTTAGCTTTCAATTTCTGGATGCCCCTAGCTTTGTCTTCCATGTTGATGGCTGGAGCAATAGCATCAAATGAATGTGGTGTTAAAAATCTCCATCAATCAAAAGGGGTGTTTTATCCAGTCTCCCAGAAAGATGGTGCATGAGCAATTTTAATTTGTGAGCTTCTTTATTTCTATGTACTGTGCGATATACACATTATATATATTGATCCAACAACCATTCTTCCACTTATGGTCAATTCTAGGATGTCTTCACTTTCAATCTCTAGTTTTTCTTATGATTATGTTAAAGGAATTTCTTACCCAGATTGCTAGAAATGGGGTATCTAGTTGACTAGGGTATGCACCTAAACCAGGCAGAACCCCCCACTCTGGTCAGGGTGAGTAAGTTACACACTAAAGATAACCTCTGATCACCCCCTGGTAGCTTGGCAGATATCAGTCAGGTTTATCCTCAGAGATCAGGTGTGAAATATTTGCACAACACACTCACACCAGTGACAGAATAAATACACCACAAAAAAGATTCCGCACATGATTATATCAAAAATAGATTCCTATATCATACATATATATCAGTGGACCAAAACAATATGAATCACAAATATTTTGCAGGCACATATATATCATTGGGCTAAAATTATATACCTCACCAATACTGTGCAGATTCAGCTATTAATGAGACATTATTTGTTTTCTTGGGCAATGCAAGGTGAACCAAAACTCATATCACCTACAGTAGTGCCTGTAAGTCCAATATGGGTAGAGAAAAGACATGGATTACTGGTTATACCTATAAGTACATCAGTCACGGCATGCTCCCGCAGTCCTAGACTCAGTATGGTACTCAGAGTTTACAATGCAGTAGGGACACCCATGAATCTTTACAATATCTCACACACATTTTGTCTCCAAAATCTTCTCCACCAGGACAAACGGTGCAGCTCCTCTGCACTCCCATGAGGTGTTATACAGTAACTTGGGATCCCTTCCGAATGATTGCTTTTGATACAAAATGTATGATGCAGGATACACTGAGACGATCCCAGACCTCCCCGAGTAAGCTAGGATGGATTTCACACCCACTAACAATATCCCTAGGCACTGTCACCAGGAAAGGGAGAATGAGGAGCATGCACAATGCAAAATAAAGCAGGGAGTCCCTCCCAGGGCCCTTGTGGGCACATGGCCAGGAGAGCAGCTGCCCACGAGTGTGCCACACAACTGCTGTAAACGCAGGCTATCAGGAGCCAACCCCAGCAAAAGAATTCCCTACCAGCCTCAGGAGCAAGCAGCTGTTTGGGGATGTTAGTGCCCTACAGGGATGGTCCAGTGTCGGCTGGGATTCTTTGCAATTTCAGGCAGGAGAGGCGATGGCCTCATTATTCAGTCTCTGTGAGGATGGAGATCTCCCTGGAGTGCGTCTGCCTTCAGCGGCAACTTCCTCAACTGTTTGGACTGGTCAGGCAGCCAATCAAGCAACAACAGGCAACTCCACTCTGCAGCTAGGATTGACACTGGCCCAGCGAGCCCCAGCAAGCATTTGACCTCACAAGTCCAAGGGTCATCAAGTCCGCCTGGGATGAGGAGCAGTATTGGCGGAACCCTAACATGTCCATGGTGAGCCACAAACATCTCGTCCGTTCACGCCTCAGAAATGGGATGGCAGAGAAAGGAGCACCAGGAAAAGTGATTCCAAGGGCAGAGTCCTGTCATGAATAAAAAGGGAATCCTCTGTATCACTGGTAATCCGGACAAGCAGGGACAGAGGAGCAAGTCAACCTGCCCCTGGAGAACGCTAGGCCCAGGGCAAGCCCGTACTTAAATAACAAGCAGTTCAGATGGTGACTCCTCCTGGGGAACAGCAGTCCTCTGGCAACCTAGAGTCATGAAACTGCTGGCAGCAGGGCAACAAGCAGAAAAGAAATCCAGTGAGTCATTTATGGCACCCAGCAGCAGCAGGTAACAGGGCAACAACAGAAGAGCAGTCAAGGTGAGTTCTTTTGCAGCTCAGCAGTCCTTCTGGTTGAGTTTCCGTCCTAGTTCCCAACAGTGCTCTAAAAATCATGGGGTCAAAGCCCCTGTACTTATGCTCAAAAATGCCATTGATCAGGTGGTGACTTTAAAGGGACCGTTTCAAGTTTAGCACAGTTCCTTTTCAACACAGCTGTGTCTCCAGACTTCAGTAGGAGGTAATAAGCCTATTGTGTGAGGGCAGGACACAGCCTATTAACATGTAAGGTATAAACAACCCTCCCCCTCTTCAGCCAAGGATGATGATTGGTATGCAAATGCCTCTTCTGTCACACCCAGCCTCTCTTGTGTTATGGCTGTCTGGAAACTAAGCACTCTGTCTCTCTGTCCTAGAAGTGAAATGGAGTCAGGCTGCAAAGCAATAGATTTATAAGCACAGAAAAAGGCCCACTTTTTAAAAGTGACATCTCTAAAATGGTAATGTAAAATCCAACTACACAAGTATGCAGGATTTCTCACTATTATTCCAAACATACCAAACATGCCCATGCAACTCCTCACAGATCGCAAATTACCACCTAGACAGATATAAGGGAATTCCCAATGCAAATCTATGGGGCATATTTATACTCTGTTTGCGCCGGATTTGCGTCGTTTTTTTTTTTACGCAAATCCGCCGCAAACCTAACTCCATATTTATACTTTGCCGTTAGACCCGTCTAGCACCAAAGATCTTGGAGTTTGCGTCATTTTTTAGCATGGTCACCTACCTTGCGTTAATAATATGCAAGGTAGGCGTTCCCTTCTAAAAAATTACTCTAAGGCATGTGCGCCTTATTTAAACTCCCGTGCAAAAATGACGCACGGGAGTGGGCGGGCCTGAAAAAATGACGTCCAGCCGCTTTTGCATCATTTTTTAACGCCTGGTCAGGGCAGGCGTTACGGGACCTGTGGGCTCGGAAGGAGCCCAGAGGTGCCCTCCCATGCCCCCAGGGACACCCCCTGCCACCCTTGCCCACCCCAGGAGGACGCCCAAGGATGGAGGGACCCATCCCAGGGAACTTAAGGTAAGTTCATGTAAGTATATATATATATTTTTTTTTGTGGCATAGGGGGGCCTGATTTGTGCCCCCCTACATGCCACTATGCCCAATGACCATGCCCAGGGGACATAAGTCCCCTGGGCATGGCCATTGGGCAAGGGGGCATGACTCCTGTCTGTGCTAAGACAGGAGTCATTTCAATGGGGGTTGGGAGTCAAAAAAAATGGCGCAAATCGGGTTGAGGACAATATTTTGCCTCAGACCTGACTTGCCCCATTTTTTGATGCCCAAGCTCCATTGTCCCCTACGCCGGCGCTGCCTGGTGTGGGTCATTTTTTTTTACGCACACCAGTCAGCTGCGCCGGCTAACGTCATTCAATAAATAAGGCTCCCGCATGGCGCTTTGGAATGGCGTTAGCCGGCGTTAACATTTTTGACGCACAACTGCGTTGGCGCAGTTGTGCGTCAAAAAATATAAATATGGCCCAATGAGAGGAGCAGCACTCACAATACTGAAAAACAAAATAGGCTGTTCATCACTACCAGGACATGTAAAACATAAAAATGTATCTCCTGCCTTTTACATACACAGCACTGTCACTGTGGTGACCTAATTGTAGTAAAAAAGGGAGTGGAGGCTGAATAAGCTAAACAGGTGTAAGCCAATTCCACCAAGTTTTAAGGGCAAGAGTGCATGCACTTTACCACTGAACAGCAGTGGTAAAGTGCCCTGAGTCCTAAATCAGAGGGTCATAAAAATAGGAGAAGAAAGGCAAACAGTTTGGGGATAGCCCTGCAAAAAGGGACTATTGAACAAAGATTAATACACCAAGAGAAGGGCAAACAGCTCTAGATGGTGTTGTCTCTGTACTATACTTTGAGTATCCCAAACTAAAGGGTTTATCCATTGCACAACTCCTATAAAAATATGAAATCAAATGGAATGATGAAAGCTCCCTACTCCGCATCTGTCATTATTCCACGCAAGCCTGTTATATTCCATGATAGTCCAAAATGTTATTCCAATAGGGTCGGACTTTTGGGAGAAAACACGTGTGGGTCTGAATAAGTTTA
Organism: Pleurodeles waltl; assembly: GCF_031143425.1. Lineage (NCBI taxonomy): Eukaryota > Metazoa > Chordata > Amphibia > Caudata > Salamandridae > Pleurodeles > Pleurodeles waltl. The sequence continues at coordinate 795,759,208 of NC_090438.1, read as the reverse complement.
TGCTGACATTGCATTCTAGTGTATATATGTAAGGAATTACTGATGGTGCCATGTGAAGTGTGAGACAGTAAAAGTGATTTAGGGGGGGGGTCAAGGTAAGGTAAATTGCACTCTATGGGGCATATTTATAAGCCCCATGGTGCAGGACAAAACAGCAAGTGATCGTGCTGCACTGCCCTGCGCCACAGGGAAAGAGCAGAAATGCCCGTATTGACAAGATCCGATGCATTTCTGTCCTTTTCCCCTGCACTGCCACATAAATTGCAGCCTAGCACCAACACAGACACCTTTGGACCATGGTGTAAGGGTGTCTGCATTGCATGCAGGATTGTTTTTCTGCAGTAAGGGACACCTCCCTGCAAACAAAGAGCCCAGAGAGGCAATTTCCTGTTTTTATGTGTGCTGCAGAATGCAGCACACATCGGAACAAGAAACAGTGAGGAGAAATAAAGATATTTCTCCTTGTTGCATCTGCCCTGTGAAGGTGTAAAGTTTTGACGCATTCCCAGGTTTATAGATTCTTGTAACTCCGGGAATGTGTCAAAACCCATGGGTGTTGCATGTGAACACCAACTAAAATGCCCCTGGTAAGCCTCCCGGGACCAGTGTAAGGAAACACAGTGACTTGCGCTGTGTTGCCTTACATCATATCTACAAGGCCATGAAATGCGGGCCTTGTAGAAATGGGTCTGCACTATGCATCACTAGTAAGTCATAAAAACTGATGCACCAGTGACACAGGGAGCTTGTAAATATGTCCCTCTGTTTCTGGGAGTGAGGGCAAAATAAGGTAACACACATGTTATTTGGGAGGGCTCTGTACAGTCAATCGAATTCTTCAAGGGGGTTAACTAGGATCTTACAACATCGGATGGGTTCAGCTGTGCTATGTTGCCAACTCGGCCTATGCATAGCAGTTTGCTCTGAGTTATATGACGTGTACTCTCCAGGATGTAAGTACGATGGGGGTTTGAAGACTTGGGCCCTCATTACAACCGTGGCGGTAAATCCCGCTTACTGCCATGCTTAAGGATGACAACATACCGTGGCCGTGGCGGAAATCTGCTACATGTATTACGACCCACATCTCATAATCCATCACAATACAGACACCCACACAAGTCCGCCACACCAAAGGTCAGTGATAAACTGGCGATAACAAAACCCACACGTCACTCCAACAAGAATACGCCCACACTATCACGACCGACGAATCAACGCGGCGGTCTTTCAACCGCGGTAATCCATTGGCGGTACACACCGCTGCGCTCAAAATACACACACACTTACAAAACACAACCACATTGGACAATTCGAAATACACACACCTGATAAACATACACACACCACACCCACACACTCACAACACTATAAAACACACTCACATTACCCACAACCCCTTACAACGACATTTTTGTGAAAAAGTAGAGAGAGAGAATAGCAAACACTACACCAGCATCCACAAACACACAACAACATCACTCATACAACATCCACGCACCTCAAACAACACACCCCAACACAACACATCACACAGCACAACAAACATCACCTCACACATTACCCACGCCACATCATGGCACCTCAAAGACACCCCAGGTTTTCTGAGGAGGAGCTCAGGGTCAATGGTGGAGGAAATCATCCAGGTAGAGCCACAGCTTTTCGGATCACAGGGGCAGCACACCTCCATTGCTAGGAAGATGGAGCTATGGTGGAGAATCGTCGACAGGGTCAATGCAGTGGGACAGCACCCAAAAACACAGGATGACATCAGGAAGAGGTGGACCGACCTACGGGGGAAGGTGCGTTCCGTGGTATCCAGACACCAGGTAGCAGTACAGAGGACTGGTGGTGGACTCCCACCTCCTCCCCCACAACTAATGACATCGGAGGAGCAGGTCTTGGCAATACTGCATCCTGAGGGCCTCGCAGGAGTAGCAGGAGGACTGGACTCTGGTAAGTCATATTTTAACTACCATATCCCCCCACTGCACCTGCATGCCATCACATATCCTCACCCTTACCCTCATCACTCCAACACCTTGCATATGCCCCACTATCACAACCCACCCATCCTAATACCAAGCCCTGCATGCAACACCTCTGCATGGACACCCATTATCAAAGCATGTCCAGTACAGATACCCACACAGACCCCAAAACACTAATCACACAATGGCAAACACAACAATGCAAGCACAGGAATAGAGAGTAACTCACCCAATGCACAAGATGGCACACACAGATACAATAATTATGCATTTACACCTCAACAGGACCCATACCCAACGTCACCGGACAGGAGGTGCCAGACATATCCAGTCCCCCCACAGAAGAGGCCCACAGTGACGACAGCAGCTCTGCACGTCTGGATCAAGATGACCAGCCCGGCCCATCAGGGACCTCTGGATCACCTGCCACTGTCACAAACCACCACAGAGCCTCCCCCTCAGGTAACACCAGCACAGCAGTCCATCCCTCTGTCCCCGGGACATGTCAATCAACAGTGTGTCCACCACTACAGAGACCCCAGGCAAATCCACAAACCCAAGACAATCAAGGACCTGGGGTCAGTGGCAGTGGGCACACGGTTCAGGGGACAGAGGTACAGGATAACAGGGAAACTGGGAGGACAGCTGTGCGACAGGGGGAGGACAGGTCCAAGGAACCCACTCTCCACAAGTCACTCTCTAACATCATGGGAGCATACCATCATTCCCAGAAGATCATGGGCATGGTACTGGTCAAGTTTCAGGAGACCCAGTGGCTGCAGGAGGAACACTACCTGGGGATCAGGGAGGACTTGAAGTCCATCAAAACCACCCTGGTCATCATTGCAGGGGTGCTGGCAGACCTGGCCAACACCATGAGGGACACAGTGGCACACAAACGGGCCCCTGACACTAGCCTGAACGATAAACAGCCCTCCACCTCCGCCGGCGCTAGTGGACAGCAGGTCCCGCCACAGGAACAACAGGATACCAGCACCCCAACACCTGCAGAAGGAAAACCACCCGCAAATGGTACCTGAGATCCAGGCACAAGACAGAGAGCATTGCCAAGAGCCCGGTCTGTACTTTCACAAATGTGTAATTGCAACCTCTCAGAAATATAGCAATGTCAATGTTCATGTTCATATACCAATGTTACACAGTTGTTGGGCAGCAGTAAACATAGCAGAGGGCACAAAGTGGGACCCAGATCTGTGAAATGGAAACGCAAAGTGACATGTCAGGGTCTATACACAGAGGTAAAAAGGAGGATTCATGCAATGTCCTACAGTAGTATGATATGTGAGAAGCAGTGCCGTCCTCTTACCTGTGTCTCACTGGAAGTATTGCATGATGATGTTGTTGTTTCGGTTGTCTGGATCTTCTTCTTCTGTCTCTTCTTCTTCACTGTCCACATGCTCCACAGCTGCCACAAGACCAGCATCAGGCCCATCCTCCTGCAGAAAATGCACCTGGCGTCGCAAAGCCAGGTTGTGCAACATACAGCATGCCACGATTATCTGGCACACCTTCTTCGGTGAGTAGTACAGGGAGCCACCTGTCAGGTGGAGGTACTGGAATCTGGCCTTCAGGAGGCCGAAGGTGTGCTCTATTATCCTCCTAGTTCACCCATGTGCCTCATTGTAGCATTCCTCTGCCCTTGTCCTGGGATTCCGCACTGGGGTCAGTATCCATGACAGGTTGGGATAACCAGAGTCACCTGCAAATATTGAGGGACAACTGTTAGACATCCTCCAACCCTTAGGAACTCTCCCATACCCACACACCTATGTCAACTGTATTGGGACCTTGGGCTCACCTATTAGCCACACCCGGTGCCTCTGCAGTTGCCCCATCACATAAGGAATGCTGCTATTCCTCAAAATGTAAGCATCATGCACAGAGCCAGGACACTTGCCATTCACATAGGAGATGTACTGGTCTGCCAAACACACCATCTGCACATTCATAGAATGGTAGCTTTTGCGGTTTCTGTACACCTGTTCATTCCTGCAGGGGGGACAAATGCCAAATGTGTACCATCAATGGCACCCCTGATGTTGGGGATACGTCCCAGGGCATAGAAGTCACCTTTCACTGTGGGCAAATCCTCCACCTGAGGGAACACGATGTAGCTGCGCATGTGTTTCAGCAGGGCAGGTAACACTCTGGACAACACGTTAGAGAACATTGGCTGTGACATCCCTGATGTCATGGCCACTGTTGTTTGAAAGGAACCACTGGCCAGAAAATGGAGTACTGACAGGATCTGCACTAGAGGGGGGATTCCTGTGGGATGGCGGATAGCTGACATCAGGTCTGGCTCCAACTGGGCACACAGTTCCTGGATTGTGGCACGATCAAGTCTGTATGTGATAATGATGTGTCTGTCTTCCATTGACGACAGGTCCACCAGGGGTCTGTATACCGGAGGATGCCGCCATCTCATCACCTGCCCCAGCGGACGTGCCCTATGGAGGAGAGGGGTGAGCAGAGGGTCATACACCACATAGGTTTCACAAGGCTGTTTAGCACAATTGAGACATAATCAGTGTGTGCCTTTGTCTGTCTGTATTCCTGGCCAAAAGTGCTGTGATGCAGTTAGTTAGCCTGCTATGTGGCCCCCTGAAATGGCAGCTGCCTGCCCTGTAAGGAGGGATGAGGGGAAATGAGGTAACTGCGCTCGTGTTGTGCAGCGTCGCGGTAGGCAGTCGAAGACCGCTGCGCAATTCAGCCTTGGTTATCATTGGGCCCTATGGGTTCCAGGAGCCAATGACGATATGCACCGGCAGTGATGGTACGCACCGCCGCAGACATGATCGCCATTTTCTATCTGTTCACTCACTTGATACCTGACCTTCAACAGGGGAGGACCTACACTGCAAGTGCTGCTGTGACCTGAGTCTAGAAGCGACAATGACTACAGTATCTGGGGAAAGGGCCCCTGCCCTCACTGCAGAGGAGTTTGAGAAACTGGTGGATGGGGTTCTCCCCCAGCACACGCTACTCTACGGTCCTCCAGACAAACAGGTGAGTAAACTGTGTGCATGGCGGATGGCACATGAATGTGTGGAGTGTCGTGGGTGGAAAAGACGGGGGGCGCAGGCCAGCATGTGAGTATGGTGAGTGTATGTTTTTCTGGGCCAGGGTGGGAGGTTTGTGGGCAATGAGTAAGAACCGGAAGGGGGAGTAACATCCATTCTTACTTCACTATACCTTTAGGTCAGCGCCCAACAGAAGAAGGGGATTTGGCATGCCATCACCAAGGAAGGGCGGTCCCTGGGGGTCTACCATAGACAGAGCACCCACTGCTGCAAAAGATGGGAGGACCTTCGCCGCTGGAGCAAGAAGACAGCAGAGGCCCAGCTGGGGATGGCCTCCCAACGTGGAAGGGGTGCCCATCGCACCATGACCCCCCTGATGTACCGATCCTGGCGGTGGCATATCCTGAGTTGCATGGGCGCTTGAGGGCATCACAGCAGCCACAAGGGGGTGAGTACAGTCTCATTCAGCTGACTCTGCACGCTTTATGAGGTGTCTGGGTGGGGGAAGTGGGCTTTGGGTTCCCCTAGGCCAGGACAGATGCACCAAGGTAGATCCAATGTTTTGCAGGCTCTGTGTCACTCCAATCCCAAAGGTGGTAGTGGCCCTCTACACCTAGTGAGGCTCCTGTGGGTTCCAGGTGTGCATCAAATGGGTCTAGGCAGAGTACCCCATGGGCATGTGCTTTTCCCCTTCACTGTTAGTGTATGGGCTAGTGCATAGGGCTGCTTCCTGTGTGTTGTGTCCACCAACGGTAGTGGTGTTGCAGGCATTGACCATGCATCTCTTCTGTCTTTTCCTCTTTTTTGTTTTGTCACCCTGTACTTGTACGCATTAGCATCATCTGGCGGAGGAGCATTGGCATCGGAGCAGGAGGGAGCTGCAACCCACATGGCCCAGGAGTGTGAATTTACGGAGTCTGAAGGCACTAGTGGGATGTAGGGTGAGGGGAGCTCCACGACGGGGACAGGAGCAGACACCAGCGACAGCGACTCCTCCTCTGATGGGAGCTCCCTTGCGGTGGCAGGCACCTCTGTGCCCACTGCAGCAACAGGTACAGCTGCCACCCCCCCACCAGCACTGCCCTCCCAGCAGACCCTCATCTAGTTTCCTGTGCCCGCTCACCTGGGAGGGTGGGCATCTCCTTCGACCCAGGCACCTCAGGCCCTGCCCCAGTCAGTCCTGCTGCCCTCAGTCAGGAGGCTATTGACCTCCTGAGATCCCTCACTGTTGGGCAATCAACCATTTTGAATGCCATCCAGGGTGTTGAGTGGCATTTGCAGCAAACAAATGGATACCTGAAGGGCATTCATTCTGGCGTGGCAGCCCAACAGAGAGTATTTCAGGCTCTGGCCTCAGCACTGATGGCAGCCATTGTCCCTGTGTCCAGCATCCCCCTCCAACTTCCACTACCAAGACCCAATACCCTGTACCTCAGCCTATCCTAAGAACACCATCAAACCAGCATGCACACTCATCAAAACACAAGAGTGAACATGGTAAACATAAGCACCACACATCCCACAGGCACCAGACCCATGCAGACACACCAACATCCACTGCCTCCACAGTGTCCCCCTCCTCCACGTTCTCCTCCTCCCTCCCTGTCTCGTCTCCACTCACACCTGCATTCACTACATCCTCAGCCACTACATCCATCACCAGCACGTCCATCACCACACGCCACTCACGTGCACTCACCACCCCCACTACCATACACACGTCCCCTGTGTCATCTCCCAGTGTGTCTGTGAGCCCTCTTCCCAATTTACACAAATGCAGGCACACACCCACCCAACAGCCATCAACCTCACAACAGCCTCCGGCCCATGCACCTTCACCTAAATTCAGCATACGTACACCTCCTAAAACCACTGCCTCTTCCTCCACTCCCAAACCCCACCATCTTCCCGTCCCAGTGTGTCTAAAAAACGTTTCCTGGCTAACATTGACCTCTTCCCTACGCCCGTCCTTCCCCTAGAGCCAGGATGTCCAGGTCCCAGCCCAGCACCTCAGCCACCAAATCCTCCAGCACTGTGGTCTCAGCAAGTCCTGTAACATCGGGGGCGGCACCCATCAGGGCTGCCAGTGTGCCAGAGGCCAAGGATCAGCCCATTCTGCCACCTGCCAAGGTAAAGAAGGGGCCCACATGCTGTAGGGAAAAGCCGCACCAACCACCCAGAAAGGCATCTTCCAAGCCAAAAGGGGACAGTGCCAAGGGCCCAGCAGTGACATCCAAGGTGGGGAAGAGACACAAGGCTAAGGGGAAGTGAGCACAGGGCACGGAGCCTCCGGCTGAGGGACTAGTGTCACCCCTTCTGGCAAACAGAACAGCAAACTGTACGGCGGAGCACACCACCACCTGCACCGCCACCTGCACGTCTGCTGCCTCAGAAACAGTCCCCAGCATCATCCCCAGTGGGCAGCCGTCCGAGGCTGCAGGAGACAGCCTGCTGTCTCCCTTCACAGGTACTGACACATGCACCACCGACAGCATCTCTGCCACAGACACCGCCTCAACCACCGCCACCAGCCCCGCGACGTGCACAGACAGTGTCCCACAGCTGACATGGCAAACATTCCCAGTGGACAGCCGTCCGAGGCTGCAGGAGACATCCTGCTGTCTCCCTCCACAGGTGCTGACACATGCACCACCGGCAGCATCTCCACCACAGACACTGCCGAAACCAACGCCACCAGCCCCACGACATGCACAAACAGTGCCACCACAGCCGACATGGCAAACATTCCCAGTGGACAGCCGTCTGAGGCTGCAGGAGATGTCTTGGACCCTGCACAGCATACATGAGGCACCACACCAGGCACTGTTAGTACCAGCAGGTGGCAGGCAAAGTCGCAGCAGGGTGGAGTGTGTCTCTGACTCCATGGAGTATCATGCTACCTGTTACCAGGCAACCTTGTGGCACACACACCCAGGTGAGGGAATGGGACCTGCCACACTTCATGTGCAGCACTCTGGGCACCAAGCCCCCTCCAGAACCCGTGGAGAAAGGCATCCACTACCCCAGTCCTTGGCAGGATGAAGCACACTGGGCACCTAGCCCCCTCCAGAACCAGTGGAGAAGAGCATCCACTACCCCAGTCCTTGGCAGGATGAAGAACTCTGGGCACAAACCCCCTCCAGAACCAGTGGAGAAAGGCATCCACTAACCCAGACCCCAGGACCAATCAGTGGGCAAACCACCCACTTGAGAGACTGGGTTTGCACTCCCCAGGACCAATCAGTGGGCAAATCACCCACTTCAGAGACTTGAGAGACTGTGGCTTTGCAATCCCCAGGACCAATCAGTGGGCATGGAGCTCCCTCGTGGAGCAGTGGCATCGTCCCTTCATCCGGCTGAGGTGCCCCTCCTCCCCTTCCCCCTGAGGTGCATGTTTATTTTCGAGCTGATGCCCCAGTGGTGTTCTCTCCATTTCGAGTCATGTATGATGTGTAGGCTTCGCCCATGCATTTTGGTACTACTGGTCCAAGGACAATGATTGGAACACTATCTGGACTTGTGTAGTTGCTGTACATATTTGTATATACTGATGATTTCAAGTTATCTTTGCCTATCTGAATTTTTGATGATTACACTTGTTACAATAATTTAATTTTGTCCTTGCATTCTTCCAGGGGGTGACGGGGTGTAAATGTAATGTTGATGCATGTATTTGTATGTATGTTGTTGTGGTTGAGGGTGGGGGTGGGGGTGTTGCGTGTTGCGTGTGTGTGTGTGTGTCACTCTCTCTTTCCTCCCCCCTCCCGTGTGTGCTATGTGCAGTACTCACTGTAGTCGTCGCCGCCATCTTTGCTGCACCTGGTAGAAGAGGAGGTAAACCAACATTGGTAGCACCTGTAAGGCTCCATGGGGTCCTGGTTCCTTGTTGGGTGTCAAGAGGTGAGTGGTTTCTGTTCCAAAGACTGTTTCTGACATGCTTTTGACGGCGTTGGTACCACCCCGTAAAAGGTGGCGGATAGGCCTGTTGTAATACAGTGGGTGGTACATTGTGTTCCGACTGTCTGTTGGCGGCTACTGCCGCGGTGTTTGTTCCTACCACAGTGGTGGTTGGAGTGTTAAAGTGGCTGTCTGTGTTGGCAGTTTCCGCCATGGTCGTGAATCCAATTTTTTTAACCGCCGGCCTGTAGACGGTATTACCGCCGCTTTAACACCGACCGCCAGGGTAATGTAGGCCTTGGTGTACTTTTAAGTTGTATATTGGAACTGTGGGGAGAGAATGTTTGAGCATCCAGCGCTAACTGAACATCTGCATCTTTGAGGTTTTTCAAGGTCAGCTTGATGGTATCAAGGCCATCAGCATGATTGAACAAGCGCTGTGCATAGACAATATCAGAATGTATTAAAGAAACTCATTAGAACTGAAAGCGGATCCAATGAGTCACTTTATTTAGTAGGAACTCGGTTCTCTTCCTTTGTCCTGCCCTTAATTTTGGGTCATTTGTCATGTAAATTAGTGGCTCTCTTGTGGCTTGGGGAAAATGAGCATGATTTCTATGACATGTGAAAGGTGTATTGGTCCAAATATTAAGACTAAGGCCCTCATTATGACCCTGGGAGTAAATCCTGCTTACTGCCATGCTGTCGGCCACCAACTTACAGCACACACACCAAACCGACAGAATTCAGCCACAGACACAAGTCCGCCAGACCAAATGTCAGTGATAAAGTGGCAATATCAAAACCCACACTGTTACGCCAAACAGAACAACGCCCACCACATTATGTCCCACGAATCACCATGGTGGACATTCAACGGCAGTAAACAATTGGCGGTACATACCGCTGCGCTCACAATGGAGACCCACAGACATAACAACACCACATTGGATAATTCAAACAGCACACACCTGACACTCAGACACACACCACACCCACACCACTATAAAACACACACCCACATTACCCACAACCCCTTACAAATCCAAATCATTGGCACAAGACTGACACCAAGACCACTGCTACAACTACATACACACACCACATATACCTATACATCCCTCACGCACCCCACTTCACACACCCCAACACATTATCCAACACACCCTCACCAACACACATCACATAACACCCATGGCACCACAAAGGCACCCCCGTTTCACTGAGGAGGAGTTATGGGTCATGGTGGAGGAAATTGTCAGGGTAGAGACAGAGCTATTTGGAGCACAGGTGCAGCAGATATCAATAGCCAGGAAGATGGAGCTATGGTGGAGAATCATGGACAGGATCAACGCCGTTGGACAGGACCCTAGAACAAAGGTCGACATCAGGAAAATGTGGAACGACCTATGGGGGAAGGTACGTTCAATAGCAGCAAGACACCAGCTCGCTATCTAGTGGACTGGCGCTGGACCCCCACCTCCTCCCCCACAACTCACCGCATGGGAGGAACAAGTCTTAGCAATACTTTATCCTCAGGGCCTGGCCAGAGTCCGAGGAGGACTGGACTCTGGTAAGTCAACTTTCAACAATTATCACCCCCCTACCTGCATGCCATCACATACCCTCACCCTCACTCCCATCACTTCACTACTTCCCACACACTCAACCATCACATCTCTTCAATCCCAATGCCAAGCCCTGCATGTTGTACCAATGCATGACACCCCTTACAGCCCTGCATGGGCACTCATCACTAAGGCATACACAGCACAGATAACTAACAATCCCACCATACACAACATACACAACTAAAAGCTGGCAGGGCAACATCAACCATAGAGGGGAAGTCAGGGATGTACAATATGTCATACACATTAATTATAACACATCATTTACATACCCACAGGTACCCCAGCCAATGTCACAGGAGAGGAGATGCCAGCACCATCCATTCCCCCAACTGAAGACTCCCACAGGGATGACAGTAACTCTGGTCTTCAGGATTTCGATGATCGACCTGGACCATTAGGGAACACTGCACAGCCGGTTTCCCAAGACCAGTCACAGACCACCACAGAGCCTCCCCCATCAGGAACCAACATTACAGCACCCACCAACGTCCCCAAACCTCTGTCTCCAGGACACACCAATAAGCAGTGTGTCCACCTGTACAGGGACCCCAGGCCACACCTCGCACACAAGACAATCAGGGACCTAGGGTAAGTGGCAATGGGCACACGGTTCAGGGGACAGAGGCACAGGCCAACATGGACACTGAGAGGACCAATGTACGCCAAGGGGAAGACAGGCCCAGGGAACCTACTCTCCAGGAGGTCCTCTCTGAGATCCTGGGAGCCTATCAACATTCCCAGGACACAATGGGCCAGATACTAGACAACTTGCAGGAGAACAGGCAACTGCAGGAGGGACAGTACCAGGGGATCAGGGAGGACTTGCAGGCCATCAACAACACCCTGATCTCTATAGCAGGGGTGCGGGCAGACATGGCCAACATTATGAGGGAGGCAGTGTCACACCAGCGGGCCCCTGCCACTAGCCAGTCAGCTGAACAGCCTTCCACTTCCGCTGCTGTTAGTGGCCAGGAGGCCCCGCCACAGGACTCACAGGCCACCAGCACCCTTCCCCCTGCAGAAGGTGAACCACCCAGCAAACGTTCCCTGCAATCTAGACAGAAGCTAGAGACACTTGCCAAGATCCCTGCCACGAAATGAGACTCTCCTGATTGTCCTCCTTGTGTCCCACTCAGTCACCCTGTCCACCTTGAACTGCCATTGTTCCTCTTCCTATGTCGCCATGGACAATGCACCTGTGCTACAAACAGACTGGAACAATACCCTGGAATTTCCTCCATCATCACCCCACCTCATTGTACATTCCCCTCTATACATTAGCACTACAATAAACACCTTTGATATAAATCGATTTCGAGTATGTTATGTATTTCAAATATGTATTGATTGAAACAGGTACAACCATTGCAAATTAACTGTACATAGAATGAGCATAGAATGAATGACCTGTAGCTGGCAGTTGGGATCACACCAGGAGTATTTGTCAAATCACCCACATCTGCAAAATGAATAGCCAGAGGAAACAGTAAGTGGGCATAGAAGTGGGAAATACCAGCATGCCAATGCCACACAGAATACAACCAAAGTCATTTAAATGTAAAATTGCACTGTCTCACCTGTGTGTCATTGGAAGTACTGACGGATTACAGATGTTCTGTTGTCCACACCCTCATCCTCTGCCTGCTCATCCTCACTGTCCACAGAGTCTACTGCTGCCACAGGGGCATCTTCAGTCCCTTCCTCTTTCTGAATAGGGACCTGGCATCTGAGGGCCAGATTGTGCAACATGCAGCATTCCACCTCTATCTGGCAGACATTTTTGCGTGAGTAACACAGGGATCCACCTGTTAGATGGAGGCACCGGAACCTGGCCTTTAGGAGGCCAAAAGTCCTTTTAATGATCCTTCTGGTTTGCCCATGTGCATCATTATAACGTTCTTCTGCCCTTGTCCTGGCATTCCTCACAGGGGTCAGCAGCCATGATAGGTTTGGGTAACCAGAATCACCTGCAAATATTGAGGGACAACATTTAGCCATACACTATCCAATATGGCCAACACCATACCCATATACCAACATCTACTGGGTGGGAACCAGGGCTCACCTATTAGCCACACCCTGTGCCTCTGTAGTTGGGCCACCACATTTGGGATGCTGCTATTCCTTAGGACAAAGGCATCATGCACCGAGTCAGGATACTTAGCATTCCACTCTATGAATGTGCAGATGTGTGCTTGGCAGAGATATACTGGTCTGCCAAGCACACATCTGCACATTCATAGAGTGGAAACTCTTACGATTCCTGAACACCCAATCATTCTGGTGCGTGAGGGGGACAAATGCAAAATGTGTTCCATCAATCGCCCCATTATATTGGGGATATGTCCCATTGCATAAAGTCCAGCCTTCACAGTGGCCAAATCCTCAACCTGGGGGAATACAATGTAGCTGCACATGAGTTTAATCAGGGCAGAAAACGCTCTTGTCAGCACTATTGAGAACATTGGCTGTGACATTTCTGCTGTCAAGCCCACTGTCACTTGGAAGGAACCAGTTGCCAGGAGATGGAGATGGATAGCACTTGCACATGAAGGGAGATCCCAGTGGGATGGCGGATAGCAGATATCAGGTTAGGCTCCAATTGGGCACACAGCTCTCTGATTGTAGCCCTGTCCAGTCAATAGGTGAGGATAATGTGCCTGTTCTTCAGGGTAGCAAAGTCCACCAGGGGTCTGTATATGGGGTATGTCTCCATCTCCTATTCATCCACAGCGGTAGGTCTCTACAGGGCAAAAGAGTGAGGAGGCTGTCACAAAATGAACAATGGAGCCACAACAGTAGTCTGCAATCTGTAAACATGTAATGGGACAGTGTGATTTGTTAAGTATGTGCCTAGTTATCCTGTGACGCAGCATTATTCCATAGTCCTGCCCCCCCCCCCCGAAATGGAGTCCGCCTGTCCTTTGTGGCGGGACAGGTGTAAGTGAGGTAATGCCGTTGGCATTGTACACCGTGGTGGGAGGCGGTCGTGAACCTCTGTGCAATTCCTCATTGGTTAATATTGGGCCTATGGGGTACAGTGGCCAATGATGATCTACGCCAGCGGTGACGGTCTGATTCCTTACTTGTTTCCTGACCTTCCATAGGAGAAGACCTACACTGCATGTGTTGCTGTGACCTCTGTCTGGAACCTACCATGGCCCGTGTGACTGGGGAAAGGGGCCCCAGCCTTCACTTCAGAGGAATTGGAGAGACTGGTGGATCGGGTCCTACGACAGTACGGACTGCTGTATGGGCCTCCAGACCAACAGGTGAGTACACTGTGGGCACGATGCATGTGGCATGAATGTATGGAGGTGTGTGTGAAGGCATCGTGCAAGGGGGAGGGATGCCCTCTTGGCTGGGTACACGTTTAGTGCTGGGCTATGTGTGTGCCAATGGTGATGGAAACAGGTATGGGGCGTCATTCGTATTACAAGCTGGACTGTTTGTCTGATGGTGTTCTCCTGTATGCATTGCCTCTGCATGTCAGGGCCCATAAAAAGAAGGGTATATGGTGTGCCATCACAAAGGAGGTGCGGACCCTGGGGGTCTATGGCAGGTGGAGCACCCAATGTTGCAATCTGTGGGAGGACCTGAGACGCTGGGCACGGAAGACCGCGGAGGCCTAGCTGGGGATGGCCTCCCAAAAAGGAAGGGGTGCCCATCAAACCCTGACCCCCTTGATGGGCTGCATACTGGCAGTGGCCTATCCAGAGCGGGATGGGCGCTTGAGGGCATCACAGCAGCCACAAGGCAAGAAAGTGCAGTGGCCATCATTGAAGGAAACGGCTGGAGGGGTGGTATCTGGGTGGTGGGTGCGTGTCAGTAGGTGCCCGCAGGCCAGGCAAGCCGTAGCAGGGTAGGTCATCTGGAGGCTAAGGGTCTGATGGGGAAATGCTGCCTACTTAGCTTGTTAGCATCCACTACTGACCAGAGCTGCGTATGTCCCAGGTGTGCTGTAGTTGGCGGTGTGTACGCCTCCTCATGGCTTGGTGACTATCCATATCATTGGTAGTGCAATGCCTAGTGCGTAGGCCTGTACCCTCTGGTTGGTGCAGTCATTGACCCAGTGTATCCTTTGTCTCCCTCCCCTCTTTCTTGTTTTGTCATCCTGTCCTTATGTGCATTAGCATCATCTGGCGGAGGAGCAGAGGCACCGGCGACGGAGGGAGCTGCATCCCACAGGACCCAGGAGGCAGAGTCCACCGACGCTGAGGGCACCAGTGGGATGGAGGGAGAGGGGAGCACCACTGAGGAGACTGGAGGGGACAATACAGACTCTGATACCTCCTCCAATGGTAGCTCGCTGGTGGTGGCAGACACCTCTCTTATCACCCCAGCTACAGCTACCACCCCCGTACCATCCCTGCCCTCCCAGCAGCCCCTCAGCGAGTTGCCCGTGCCTGCTCACCCAGGAGGGTGGGCATCTCCTTCACCCCAGGCACCTCAGGCCCTGCCCCAGTGAGCCCTGCTGCCCTGAGCGAGGAGGCTATTAACCTCCTCAGATCCAGCTCTGTAGGGCAATCAACCATTGTGAATGCCATCCAGGGGCTTGCAGCCCAGATGCAGCAATCTAATGCATTCCTGGAGGGCATTCACAGTGTATTGGCGGCCCAACAGAGATCGATCCAGGCTCTGGCCTCCTCTCTGATGCAGCCATTATCCCTGTTTCAACCGCCCCCCTCCAACTACCACTTCCCAGTCCCAGTTTCCTCAACCCCAACCCATAACAAGCACAGAGCCAGACAAGCATGCACAGGGGACAACACCCAAGAGTGTCACAGGCAAACACAAGCACCACACTTCATCCCACAGGCACTCACACAAACACCATTCATTTGCAGACACTATTCCCACTGTCTCCCCTCCTCATCCTCCTCCACCTCCATCTCAGTCACGTCCACACTCACACCTGCATGCACTAAATCTACATTCACTATCAGCATCACCACACCAAGCAGAACATGCACCTCCACAAAATCCATGCACACTTCCCCTGTTTCCTCTCCTTCTCTGTCTTCCCCCCTCCTAAAGTACACAATCGCAAGCACTCAGACACCAAACAGTCATCCCCCTCACAACAGCATACAACCCATACACTTGCACCCAAATCCAGCAGACAGACACCACCAACAACCACTGCCTCATTCCCAGTTTGACCTCTTCCCTGCCCCCCCATCCTGCACATATAGCCAGGGTATCAAGGACCCAGCCAGGTACCTCAGCCAAACAGTCCACGGGCTCAGTTTCATCAGCACCTACTTGTGGTGGAAAGGATTCCAGGCCACAAATATTGAAGGGGAAGGATCCTCCACCAGCCAGCAAGAAGGGGAAGGAGCCTGCACCAGACAGCAAGAAAGGGAAGGAGCCTGCAACAGCCAGCAACAAGGGGAAGGAGCTTGCACCAGTAGCTGTCACAGAGCCCTCACCACCAGCCGTGATTGTACAGCCATCAGTGAGTGCAGGGACTGAGCAGGAGCCTCCCACGACCACCACCACAGTGCAGCCATCGGCAGGTGCAGGGGCTGAGCAGGAGCCTCCCATGACAACCACCACAGTGCAACCATTGGAGGGTGCAGGGGCTGAGCAGGATCCTCCCACTACCACCACCACAGTGCAGCCATCACCGCCGGCGGATGACATATGATCCAGCCTCCATGGGCTGCTGTGCAGCCTGCCACCACCAGAACCAGTGGGCATGTCACCCACTCAAGAGACTGTGGCCTTGCACTCCCCAGGACCATGCACAGGGCATGCTGCCCCCTCCATAACCAGTGGGGTATTCATCCACTCGAGAGACTGTGGCCTTGCACTCCCCAGGACCAAGCACAGGGCATGTTGCCCCCTCCAGAACCAGTGGTCTTGTTTCCGCATCCAGCTGAGGTGCCCCACTCTTCCGCTAAGGTACCTGTCTATTTGCCAACTGATGCCCCTGCAGTGTTGTCTCCATATTAAGCAGGGATCGAGTGGGGCATTGGACTTTGCCCTGTGGCCATGTGGTGCTGTGAACGGAGGACTGGGCAGTGTCCCTTTTTTGTGCATTTGTACATATTTGTTGCATTGCCACATCGACTTATTATTTTTGATGTTGATCTTATTATAATCACTTTGGTCAATTCCTGTTGTCCTTGCATTATTCAGCCAATTTTCAGGGATAATTTGTTTTCTCTTGCAGCTGGTTGTGTGTATGGGGTGTGTGTTGTGCATGTGTGTGTCACTGTTGTTTTCTCTCCTACCCTCCCTTGTGTGCTAGGCGGCTGTACTTACCGTCGTCGTCTTCGCCAGTGTTGGTGTTCATAGTGGAGCATAACACAGAAGATCATCGGAAAGACTTGCAGTTCTAGTTCCATGGAGGCGTGGTTCTTCCCTGTGTCTGAGCTCTGTTTCTGCCAGGTTTTTGATGGCGTTGGTACCGCTCCGGTATAGGTAGCGGATTGCCATGTCATAATATGGTGGGCAGAACTTTATCTTCCACCTGGCTGTAGGCTGCTACCGCCGTGGTGACTGTTGTTTCCGCCCTGGCGGTGGGTGTGGTACATTGTCTATCTTTTGGAGATATAACCGCCATGGTCATAATTTGGCTGTAGTTACCACCAGCCTGTTGGTGGTATTGCCGCCACTTTATCACCGACCGCCAGGGTCGTAATGACGGCCTAAAGGCCTGATTGAGATCTTGGTGGACGGGTTACTCTGTCACAAATGTGACGTTATTCCTTTCATCCTATTACAATTTCCATAGGATATAATGGAATCGTAAGAAGGCGGACAGGATACCTATCGCTTTTGTGACAGACTATCCCCGTCCACTGGGATCTAATTCAGACCCAAAGTCAATCTAAACGCTGTATACCTTTGATGTCACTTGAGCGAAAAAAAAGGGGTTAAGTGTGGCGCAAGGCAGAGGAATGAGTCTTAAACCCTTTCACGAGACACACATGCATTGCAATCATCACAGCATGGCGACTCCTCACTCCAGAGCAACTATGTTCATTTCTATAATTAGAAGGGGAAAAAACCAATAGTAGGGGGAATGTCATTCAGAAGCATGGCTGCCTAAGGATGTTGACTCTTAGTTTACTGTCTTGAATGGCAGCTACATTGTTCCACTTGGGTAGTAGATGAATCACTGGTCTGATAGGCCTAAAGTGTCTTGGTTAGGCTATTGTTTGCTTCTAAAAGATCTATTACTCTTCATTCAATGTCAGAACTGTTGTTTTCACGGCATCAAGTTCTCTCCTCAAGTTAGTAACTATTGGCCAGATTTACAAGGATCTACCACCTCTTAGCGCCACACAAGCATCTTTTTTTGTTTACGCTAATGTGGCATTAGGGAGGCCATTCTCCTCTGCCATATTTCCGCCACTTTGTAAACCCTTGTGCTACATTATACCTGCACCAGGCATAATGTTTGCAAGGGAGGAGTTCCGCCAAATGTAGGCCTGCAAAAATACCACAGTAAAATTTAGAACATCTCACTGCACCATTTTTTGCATCATTTGTAATGCCCGTT
This sequence comes from Pleurodeles waltl, assembly GCF_031143425.1. Lineage (NCBI taxonomy): Eukaryota > Metazoa > Chordata > Amphibia > Caudata > Salamandridae > Pleurodeles > Pleurodeles waltl. The sequence goes on along the minus strand of NC_090438.1, from coordinate 795,741,129 downwards.
CAGAGCAAGTGTTAAAATGACGCTCCCATTACTTTCAATGGACCTCCCTTTACTTTGCAGGACTAACACCGCTAATCCTACAAAGTACCACAATAGCATCATAAATTATGGTGCTATTGTCGTAACGTGCCGTGGTGTGCCATATTGTAAATACGGTGCACACATGGTGTCGTCGGGGGGTGCAGGAAAAGTGGCGCATCACAGCTATTACACCACTTTCATGTTAATCTGTCCCTATAACTCTTATATCCTCCATTTTGTGATGATTGGTGCTGTATCATGGGTCAAAGACTGAGGCCCATATTTATACTGTTTTAGCGCCGCATTTGCGCCGCTTTTTGACGCAAAAACTGCGCAAACTAACAAAATACAATTGTGTTTTGTAAGTTTGCGCCAATTTTGCGTCAAAAAACTACGTAAATGAGGCGCTAAAAAAGTATAAATATGGGCCTGAGTCTTCTCACTAACAGGGCTAGCAATTGGAGTATAATAGTAAGAGCACATCAGGCTGGTTGTAGTGCTAGTGTGGGTATTCAATGGATCTGCTTTTGAAGGCTGACTGCTAGTGGAAGATGGCTAGTCAATGGTGAATTTTGTGACACACAAATGGGCTCAAAATGAAGGTCATAAATGTGCTCCAGCTCAGAGATAGAGTCCAACACCACACATTGCTAACCATTGGTACTTCAATATTCTCCCATAGGAAATAATTGAGGTAGGGACATACAATAAAACCCCATATTTTATCATGGAACAATACTTATTTGTAAAATATATACTCCCTGCCTCCATCATTTTCAATGACAAGGTGATGTTGTATAAGTGGTTGGCCATGTGTGATGCTAGACTTACACATTCTCCTTCTTTCTTGTAGTAACTTACACTAGTAAATTTCCCCCATCCCTGTTTCAGGGGGCAGAGACATGAAAGTCTACACTATTGAGTAAGTCTGCACTCTTAAATGATGAAAAGCCCAAGTAGTAACGTTACTTAAAAGTACAGAGTAAAATTACACATGTAGATTTAATAATGTGCATGTACAACCTTGTGAATATGTCCCAATGTTTATGGCAAAAAGAATGAGAAAAGAGCAAAGGTCAAGGGAGAATAGGTTTTTTTGTGAGAGAGCAGATTAAGAGTGGGAGAATAAGATGTTAAGAAATGTGAGTTATTGTGTATGAAAAAAGGTAGCAAGAGAGAGAAGAGAAAGGAGAGTGAAAAGTCAGATATGTCATGTTTGTAAGAAAGGTGAAAGACAAACTCAGAAGGTGAAGAATAGTGACAATAGCAAAGAGCTAGAGATGGAAAGAGGTAGAAAGACAAAAAAGGTAAAGAGAGGTCAAAATAGAAAAATATGAGATAGATATAGGGATCTAGGGGTAGAGCAAGAGGGAGAGTCAGAAGTGAAATGAGAAATAGGAGAGGCAAAAAGGGAAAGAGAGAGAAAGAGAAGGGAAACAACATGGTAAGGAAACAAGCTTTCTACAGCCCTACAGCTCCCCCTCCCCAACTTTTTTCCCACATTTGGATTTTATCTGCCACTTCTTGACTCTTATGGCGCACTGAGGCCTACTATCCAGATCTCAGAGACAGTGTTCAAAACCCTTTGCAAATGTTATGTTGAATTGGGGGTCCCTAATTGGCATGACTTACTTAATTATAATTCCCTAGGCTGTGGTACCCAGGTCATGTAAGGCAGTGTGTCCACACAAGTCTGCAGCACTGGTTGTGCCACCCTGTGTGTGACAGAGTGAAAACATGGTTTCCAGCCTTTCGCTACAGAATAGAAAGTCAGTTTGATTTTGCTATTGCCATTAATGCCAAAGGCCCTCATTAAAACCCTGGCGGTAAATCCCACTTACCGCCATGCTGAAGGCCACCAACATACCGTGGCCGCGACAGAAATCCGCCACAGGTATTACGACCCACATCTCCTAATCTGCCACAATACAGACACCCACACAAGTCCACCACACCAAAGGTCAGTGATGAACTGGTGATACCAAAACCCACACCATCAAGCCAACAAGAATACGCCCACACTATCACGACCCACAAATCAACGCAACGGTCTTTCAACCGCAGTAAACCATTGGCAGTACACACCGCTGCGCTCAAAATACACTCACACTTACGAAACACAACAACATTGGACAATTTGAAACACACACACCTGATACACATACACACACCACACCCACACACTCACACCACTATAAAACACACACCCACATTACCCACAACCCCTTACAATGACATTTTTGTGATGAAGCAGAGAGAGAATAGCAAACACTACACCAGCATCCACAAGCACACAACACCATCACTCATACAAAATTCACGCACCTCAAACAACACACCCCAACACAACACATCACACAGCACAACAAACATCACCTCACACATTACACACACAACATCATGGTACCTCAAAGACCGCCCAGGTTTTCTGAAGAGGAGCTCAGGGTCATGGTGGAGGAAATCATCCGGGTAGAGCCACAGCTTTTCGGATCACAGGTGCAGCACACCTCCATTGCTAGGAAGATGAAGCTATAGCGGAGAATCGTTGACAGGGTCAACGCAGTGGGACAGCACCCAAGAACACGGGATGACATCAGGAAGAGGTGGAACGACCTACAGGGGAAGGTGCGTTCCGTGGTATCCAGACACCAGGTAGCAGTACAGAGGACTGGCGGTGGTAAGTCATATTTTAACTTTTAACTACCATATCCCCCCACCGCACCTGCATGCCATCACATACCCCCACCCTCACCCTCACCCACATCACTCCAACACCTCACATATGCCCCACTATCACAACCCACCCATCCTAATACCAAGCCCTGCATGCAACACCTCTGCATGGACACCCATTACCAAAGCATGTCCAGTACAGATACCCACACAGACCACAAAACACTAATCACACAATGGCAAACACAAGAATGCTAGCACAGGAGTAGAGGGGAACTCACCCAATGCACAAGATGGCACACACTGATACAATAACTATGCATTTACACCCCAACAGGACTCATATCCAATGTCACCAGACAAGATGTGCCAGACATATCCAGTCCCCCCACAGAAGAGGCCCACAGTGACAACAGCAGCTCTGCATGTCTGGATCAAGATGACCAGCCCGGCCCATCAGGGACCTCTGTATCACCTGCCACTGTCACAAACCACCACAGAGCCTCCCCCCTCAGCAAAAAACACCAGCACAGCATACACCCAGCGGGCCCATCCCGCTGTCCCCAGGACACATCAATCAGCAGTGTGTCCACCACTACAGGGACACCAGGCAAACCCACCAACCCAAGGAATCAGGGACCTGGGTTCAGTGGCAGTGGGCACACGATTCAGGGGACAGAGGCACAGGAAAACAGGGAAACTGGGAGGACTGCTGTGTGTCCGTGGGAGGACAGGCCCAGGGAACCCACTCTCCACGAGGCACTCTCCAACATCATGGGAGCATACCATCATTCCCAGGAGACCATGGGCACGGTACTGGCCAAGTTTCAGGAGACCCAGCGGCTGTAGGAGGAACACTGCCTGGGGATCAGGGAGGACTTGAAATCCATCAACACCACCCTGGTCACCATTGCATGGGTGCTGGCAGACCTGGCCAACACCATGAGGGACACAGTGGCACACAAACGGGCCCCCGACACAAGCCTGAAAGATGAATAGCCCTCCACTTCCGCCAGCGCTAGTGGACAGGAGGGCTCGCCACAGGAACAACAGGCCACCAGCACCCCACTCACTGCAGAAGGCGAACCACCCCGCAAACGGTCCCTGAGATCCAGGAACAAGACAGAGAACATTGCCAAGACCCCCGCCAGGAAAAAATACTCTCCTGATTGTCACCCTTTTGTCCCACTTTGTCACCCTGACAACTTTGAACTGCCATTACTCCATTTCCCATGCCCCCTTGGACAATGCACCGGTGAGACCAAGAGACTGGACTCTACCATGGACATTCCTCCACCATCACCCCAGCCTATTGCACATCCCCCTCCACTTATTTGCACAGAAATAAACACCCTTGAATCACAAATCCATCTGGATTCAGTGTGTACTTTCACAAATGTGTAATTGCAACCTCTCAGAAATATAGCAATGTCAATGTTCATGTTCATATACCAATGTTACACAGTTGTTGGGCAGCAGTAAACATAACAGAGGGCAAAGTGTGACCCAGATCTTTGAAATGGAAAGGCAAAGTGACATGCCAGGGTCCATACACAGAGGTAAAAGGCAGATTTATGCAATGTCCTACAGAAGTATGATATGTGAGAAGCAGTGCCATCCTCTTACCTGTGTCTCACTGGAAGTATTGCATGATGATGTTGTTTCGGTTGTCTATATCTTCTTCTTCTGCCTCCTCTTCTTCACTGTCCACAGGCTCCACAGCTGCCACAAGACCAGCATCAGGCCCATCCTCCTGCAGAAAATGCACCTGGTGTCACAAAGCCAGGTTGTGCAACATACAGCATGCCACGGTTATCTGGCACACCTTCTTTGGTAAGTAGTGCAGGGAGACCACCTGTCAGTTGGAGTCACCGGAATCTGGCCTTCAGGAAGCTGAAGATGCACTCTATTATCCTTCTAGTTCACCCATGTCCCTCATTGTAGCGTTCCTCTGCCCTTGTCCTGGGATTCCGCACTGGGGTCAGTAGCCATGACAGGTTGGGGTAACCAGAGTCATCTGCAAATATCGAGGGACAACTGTTAGACATCCTCCAACCCTTAGTGACTCCCCCATACCCACACACCTATGTCAACTGGATTGGGACCTTGGGCTCACCTGTTAGTCACACCCGGTGGCTCTGGAGTTGCCCCATCACATAAGTGATGCTGCTATTCCTCAAAATATAAGCGTCATGCACTGAGCCAGGATACCTGGCATTCACATGTGAGATGTAGTGGTCTGCCAAACACACCATCTGCACATTCATAGAATGGTAATTTTTGCGGTTTCTGTACACCTGTTCATTCCTGTGGTGGGGACAAATGCCACATGTGTCCCATCAATGGCACCAATGATGTTGGGAATATGTCCCAGGGCATAGAAGTCACCTTTCACTAATCCTCCACCTGAGGGAACATGATGTAGCTGCCCATGTGTTTCAGCAGGGCAGACAACACTATGGACAACATGTTAGAGAACATTGTCTTTGGCATCCCTGATGCCATGGCCACTGTTGTTTGAAAGGACTCACTGGCCAGGAAATGGAGTACTGACAGGACCTGCACAAGAGGGGGGATTCCTGTGGGATGGTGGATAACTGACATCAGGTCTGGCTCCAACTGGGCACAGAGTTCCTGGATTGTAGCAACATCAAGTCTATAGGTGTTAGTGATGTGTCTGTCTTCCATTGTTGACAGGTCCACCAGGGGTCTGTATACCGGAGGATGACGCCATCTCATCACCTGCCCCAGGGGACGTGCCCTATAGAGGAGAAGGGTCAGCAGAAGGTCATACACCACATAGGTTTCACAAGGCTGTGTAGCACAATCGTGATATAATTGTCTGTCCGTATTCCTGGCCAAAAGTGCTGTGACGCAGTTAGTTGCCCTGCCATGTGCCCCTCTGAAATGGCAGCTGCCTGACCTGTAAGGAGGGACAAGGGGAAATGAGGTAACTGCGCTGGCGTTGTGCAGTGTCGCGGTAGGCGGTCGAAGACCGCAGCGCAATTCAGCATTGGTTATCATTGGGCCCTATGGTTTCCAGGAGCCAATGACAATGTACGCCAGCGGTGACGGTATGCACCGCCGCGGACGTGACTGCCATTTTCTATCTGTTCAATCACTTGATACCTGACCTTCAACAGGAGAGGACCTACACTGCAAGTGCTGTTGTGACGTGAGTCTGGAAGCGACAATTGCTACAGTGTCTGAGGAAAGTGCCCCTGCCTTCGCTGCGAGGGGTTGGGGAAACTGGTGGATGGGGTCCTCCCCCAGTACACGCTACTCTACGGTCCTCCAGACAAACAGATGAGCAAACTGTGTGCATGGTGGATGGCACATGAATGTATGGAGTGTTGTGGATGGAAGAGACGGGGGGCACAGGCCAGCATGTGAGGATGGCGAGTGTATGTTTTTCTGTGCCAGGGTGGGAGTTTTGTGGGCAATGAGTAAGAACCGGAAGGGGGAGTAACATCCATTCTTACTTCACCATTCCTCTAGGTCAGCGCCCAACACAAGAAGGGTATTTGGCGTGCCATCGCCAAGGAAGTGTCAATCCTGGGGGTCTACCATAGGCGGAGCACCCTCTGCTGCAAAAGATGGGAGGACCTGCACCGCTGGACCAAGAAGACCGCAGAGGACCAGCTGGGGTTGGCCTCCCAACGTTGAAGGGGTGCCCGTCGTACCATGACCCCCTGAAGTACCGGATCTTAGCGGTGGCATATCCTGAGTTGGATGGGCGCTTGAGGGCATCACAGCAGCCACAAGGGAGTGAGTACAGTCTCATTCAGCTGACTCTGCACACTTCATGAGGTATCTGGGTGGGGGAAGTGGGCTGTGTGTTCCCCTAGGCCAGGGCAGACGCGCCAAGGTAGATCCATTGTTTTGCAGGCTCAGTGCCACTCCAACCCCAAAGTTGGTAGTGGCCCTCTACACCTAGTCAGACTCCTGTGGGTTCCAGCTGTGCATCAAATGGGTCTAGGCAGAGTCCCCCATGTGCATGTGCTTTTCCCCTGCACTGTGAGTGCATTGGCTAGTGCATAGGACTGCTCCCTGTGTGTTGTGTTCGCCAACGGTAGTGGTGTTGCAGGCATTGACCATGTGTCTCTTCTGTCTTTCCCCAACTTTTTCATTTTGTCACCCTGTCCTTGTGTGCATTAGCATAATCTGGTGGAGGAGCATTGGCACTGGAGCAGGAGGGAGCTGCTACCCACATGGCCCAGGAGGGTGAATTTACAGAGTCTGAAGGCAGCAGTGGGGCGGAGGGCGAGGGGAGCTCCATGACGGGGACAGGAGCAGATACCAGCGACATCGACTCCTCCTCTGATGGGCGCTCCCTTGCGGTGGCGGGCACCTCTGTGCCCACCGTAACAACAGGTACAGCCGCCACCCCCCTACCTGCACCGCCCTCCCAACAGCCCCTTTTTGAGTTTCCCGTGCCTGCTCACCCAGGAGGGTGGGCATCTCCTTTGCCCCAGGCACGTCAAGCCCTGCCCCAGTCAGTCCAGCTTCCCTGAGTGAGGAGGCTATTGACCTCCTGAGATCCCTCACTGTTGGGCAATCAACCATTTTGAATGCCATCCAGGGTGTCGAGAGGTATTTGCAGGAAACAAATGCGCACCTGGAGGGCATTCATTCTGGTGTGGCAGCCCAGCAGAGAGCATTTCAGGCTCTGGCCTCAGCACTGATGGCAGCCATTGTCCCTGTGTCCATCCTCCCCCCTCCAACTTCCACTACCCAGGCCCAATCCCCTGTACCTCAGTCTATCCCAAGCACACCATCAGACCAGCATGCACACTCATCAACACACAAGAGTGGACATGGCAAACATAAGCACCACACATCCCACAGGCACTCACACAAGCATCAGACCCATGCAGACACACCGACATCTACTGCCTCCACTGTGTACCCCTCCTCCACGTCCTCCTCCTCCCTTCCAGTCTTGTCTCCACTCACACCTGCATGCACTACATCCTCAGCCACTACCTCCATCATCAGCACGCCCATCATCGCACACCGCTCATGTGCACTCACCACCCCCACTACCATGCACACGTCCCCTGTGTCATCTCCCAGTGTGTCTGTGAGCCCTCCTCCCAAATTACACAAACGCAGGCACACACCCACTCAACAGCCATCCACCTCACAACAGCCTCCGGCCCATGCACCTTCACCCAAATTCAGACGTACACCTCCTACAACCACTACCTCTTCCTCCACTCCCAATCCCACACATTCTTCCCATCCCAGTGTGTCTAAATACTTTTCCTGGCTAACAATGACCTCTTCCCTACACCTCCCCCCATCCTTCTCCTAGGGCTAGGATGTCCAGGTCCCAGCCCAGCACCTCAGCCACCAAATCCTCCAGCACTGTGTTCCCTTCAAGTCTGGTAACATCGCGGGTGGGACCCATCAGGGCTGCCAGTGTGCCACTTAGTGAGGCCAAGGATCAGCCCATTCCGCCACCTGCCAAGGTGAAGAAGGGGCCCACATGCTGTAGGGAAAAGTCACACCAACCACCCAGCAAGGCCTCCTCCAAGCCAAAAGGGGACAGTGCCAAGGGCCCAGCAGCGACATCCAAGGTGGGGAAGAGACAAAAGGCTAAGGGGAAGTCAGCACAGTGCACGGAGCCTCTGGCTGAGGGACTGGTGTCACCCCTTCTGGCAAACAGAACAGCAACCTGTACAGCGGTGGACACCGCCACATGCACCACCACCTGCACGTCTGCTGCCTCAGGAACAGTCCCCAGCATTATCCCCAGTGGGCAGCCGTCCGAGGCTTCAGGAGACGTCCTGCTGTCTCCCTCCGCAGGTGCTGATACATGCAACTCCGGCAACATCTCTGCCACAGACACCGCCGCAACCACCGCCACCAGCCTCGCGATGTGCACAGACAGTGCCACCACAGCCGACATGGCAAACATTCCCATTGGACAGCCATCCGAGGCAGCAGGAGACGTCCTGAACCCTGCACAGCATACAGGAAGCACCACACCCAGAACTGTGAGTACCAGCAGGTGGCAGGCAAAGTCGCAGCAGGGTGGGGTTTGTCTTTGACTCCATGGAGTATCATGCTACCTGTTCCCAGGCAATCTCGTGGCACACACACCCAGGTCAGGGAATGGGACCTGCCACACTGCATGTGCATCACTCTGGGCACCAAGCCCCCTCCAGAACCAGTGGAGAAAGGCATCCACTACCCCAGTCCTTGGCAGGATGAAGCACTCTGGGCACCAAGCCCGCTCCAGAACCAGTGGAGAAAAGCATCCACTACCCCAGTCCTTGGCAGGATGAAGCACTCTGGGCACAAAGCCCCCTCCAGAACCAGTGGAGAAAAGCATCCACTACCCCAGTCCTTGGCAGGATGAAGCAGTCTGGGCACCAAGCCCCCTCCAGAACCAGTGGAGAAAAGCATCCACTACCCCAGTCCTTGGCAGGATGAAGCACTCTGGGCACCAAGCCCCCTCCAGAACCAGTGGAATATGTCACCGACTTAAGAGACTGTGGCTTTGACCTCCCTAGGATAAAGCAGTGGACAAACCACCCACTTGAGAGATTGTGTCTTTGCACTCCCCAGGAGTAAGCAGTGGGCAAACCACCCACTTGAGAGACTGTGGCTTTGCACTCCCCAGGAGCCAGCAATGGGCAAACTAGCCACTTGAGAGACTTGAGAGACTGTGGCTTTGCACTCCCCAGGACCAATCAGTGGCCATGGAGCCCCCTCGTGGAGCAGTGGCGTCGTCCCTTCAACCGGCTGAGGTGCCCCCTATCCCCTTCCCCCTGAGGTGCATGTTTATTTTCGAGCTGATGCCCCAGCGGTGTTCTCTCCGTTTAGAGTCCGGTATCATGTGTGGGTTTCGCTCATGCATTTTGGGACCACTAGTCCACGGACAATGATTGGAACACTATCCAGACTTGTGTAGTTGCTGTACATATTTGTTTATAATGATCTGTTACAGAGCTGTTTCCATATCTGAATTTTCGATGATTACACTCATTACAATCATTTCATTTTGTCCTTGCGTTCTTCCAGGGGGTGACGGGGTGTAAATGTAATGTTGATGCCTGTATTTGTGTGTATGTTGTTGTGGGTGAGGGTGGTGGTGGGGGTATTGTGTGTTGCATGTGTGTGTGTCACTCTGTCTTTCCTCCCACCCCCCCTGTGTGCTAGGTGCAGTACTCATGGTGGTCGTCGCCGCCGTCTTTGCTGCTCCTGGTAGAAGAGGAGGTAAACCAACATTGGTAGGTTGGGTGTCGAGAGGTGAGTGGTTTCCGTTCCAAAGACTGTTTCCGCCGTGCTTTTGATGGCGTTGGCACCGCCCCAGAAAAGGTGGCGGATAGGCCTGTTGTAATACAGTGGGCGGTACATTGTCTTCCGCCTGTCTGCTGGCGGTAACCGCTGCGGTGTTTGTTTCTACCGCCATGGCGGTCGGAGTGTTAAAGTGGCTGTCTGTGTTGGCGGTTTCCCCCATGGTCGTGATTCTCTTTTTTTTAACCGCCGGCCTGTTGGCGGTCTCACTGCCACTTTAACACCGACAGCCAGCATTGTAATGAGGGCCAAAGTCACTTAGACCCTCATTACGACCCTGGTGGGTGGCGTTATTTTGGAGAAAAGCACTGCCAAAAGGCTGGCGGTACCTTTCCCCAAAATATGACATTGGCAGTTTGGCTCAAGCCAAACCACCAATGTACTACTCCGTCCGCCCGGATGGTAACAGCTGCAGGGCTGGAGACTTGGGTCTCCAGCCAGGCGGCTGTCACAATCCCACCCTGGGGATTATAACCCCACCTACCGCCATGGTTTTCTTGGCAATCTTACCACCGCGAAAACCATGGCGGTAGGCACTATCAGTGCCAGGGAATTCCTTCCCTGGCACTGATAGGGGTCACCCCCGCCCCATCCCTCTCCCCAGAGTCTTCACCCACCCTCTTCCTCCCCACCTGACCCCCCGACATAAACACACGTACACGCGCAGACATACACAGTCATGCGCACATGCATACCCACATCCACCCACGCATGCCTACATTCATACACACACACCCCAACACACACTAAAATACATAAAAGCACACACGCATTCACACGACACAACATATACGTACACTCACACCCATTCATGCTCACACGCATTCCACTCGCCTCACACACGCATGCACGCAGACAAAAACAGTCACACACACCCTACAAACACACAAACACAACACCCCCCACCCCTGTTGGAGAACCCGACTTACCTGCTTGCATGGGGTTGTCTGGCTGGAGATGGAACGCACTCATGCTGCCAGCAGCAGCGTCCACCAGCAGAACACCGGCAGGCTGTATCATGTGTCATGATACGTCGGCGGCGTTCTACTGGCATGGTGCTGCTGCTGGCGGCAGCGCCACCTTACCACCATCCACCACCATGACTGTAGCCGGATTTCCACCAGCCTTCTGGCGGAATTCTGGCTACGGTCACATTATGGTAGACGGTTGGTAGCCACGGCGACGGTCTTTTGGAGGCTGTTGCCTTGGCGGTAGGCGGGATTTACCGCCAATGCTATAATGAGGGCCTGCGTGGCATATTTATACTCTGTTTGCGCCGGATTTGGGTCGTTTTTTTTAACGCAAATCCGACGCAAAACCTACTCCATATTTATGCTTTGGCGTTAGACCCATCTAGCGCCAAAGATCCTGGAGTTTGCGTAATTTTTTAGCGTGGACACCTTCCTTGCGTTAATGATATGCAAGGTAGGCGTTCCGTCTAAAAAATGACTCCGAGGCATGTGCGCCGTATTTACACTCCCGGGCAAAAATGACTCCCGGGAGTGGGCGTTTAAAAAAAAATTACGTCCAGCCGCTTTAGCGTCATTTTTTAACACCTGGTCAGGGCAGGCATTAAGGGACCTGTGGGCTCGGAAGGAGCCCAGAGGTGCCCTCCCATGCCCCCAGGGACACCCCCTGCCACCCTTGCCCACCCCAGGAGGACGCCCAAGGATGGAGGGACCCATCCCAGGGAACTTAAGGTAAGTTCAGGTAAGTATTTAAAAAAAAAAAAAAATTGTGGCATAGGGGGGCCTGATTTGTGCCCCCCTACATGCCTCTATGCCCAATAACCATGCCCAGGGGACATAAGTCATTGGGCAAGGGGGCATGACTCCTGTCTTTGCTAAGACAGGAGTCATTTGAATGGGGGTTGAGGTGAAAATTTTGCCTCAGCCTGACTTGCCCCATTTTTTGGCGCCCAAGCTCCATTTTCCCCTACACCGGCGCTGCCTGGTGTAAGTCATTTTTTTTTACGCACACCAGGCAGCTCCACCGTCTAACGTCATTCCATAAATAAGGCACCCGCATGGCGCTTTGGAATGGCGTTAGCCGGCGTTTAATTTTTTTACGCAACACTGCGTTGGCGCAGTTGTGCGCCAAAAAGTATAAATACGGCCCTAAGTCCCTTAAAAGTATATGTAAGTCTCTTCTATGGAAGGCCTAGCAAGTCTTTTTGCAAGGAGCTGTATACTATTAACCAAGGCATATAGGTGGTCATTACAACCCTGGCGGACGGTGTTAAAGCAGCAGAAATACCGCAAACAGTCTGGAGGACAAAAAATTATGACCCTGGCAGAAACCGCCAACAAAGACAGCCACTTTAACACTTCGCCCGCCACGGCGGTACAGACAAGCAGCGCGGCGGTCACCGCCAACAGACAGACGGAAGACAATGTACCGCCCACACTATTACAACCCGCCAATCCGCCACCTTTTCCGGGGCGGATTCACCGTGGATAAAAACACATAGCTTTTGCTATGGGAAAACGCTCACCTTAACATATCCCACGAGGAACGAGGAATCCATGGAGCCGGAACTCCAAAGTAGGAGCCGCAGACAACGGTGAGAACTGCACCTACGACATGGGGGAGGGGGGAGGCAAAAGTTAGGGGAACACACACCAAACACCCCCACCCCCACCCGCGCATATTACAAAATACACACCAATGCATTCACAAAAATCACAGTAACAACCCACAATCCCCCCGGAAGACTGAATACACAAAGCGAAAATCGGTCAAACAATGTAATGTGCCAATATACATGGCATACAAAAATATACAGATATATATTTGAAAATCAGTCAGAATTATATACAAGACGAGAAGTAGTGCAGATATGTACATAACAATGTCCGTGCACCATCAGTCCAAAAATACATGGGCGAGGCCCACAAACGATACCTGACCACAATCGGAGAGAACACTGCCGGGGCATCAGATAGAAATTCTACAGGCACCTCAGGGGGCAGGGAAGGGGGGGCACCTCAGCCGGATGACTGCAAAGCCAGATTCACGACGGGGCTCCATGCCCATTCATGCCCTCCTGGGGAGTGCAAAGCCACAATCTCTCAAGTCTATACACTGGGTGGTTTGCCCACTGTGCCATCCTGGGGAGTGCAAAGCCACAGTCTCTCAAGTCTATACAGTGGGTGGTTTGCCCACTGTGCCATCCTGGGGAGTGGAAAGCCACAGTCTCTCAAGTTGATGCAGGTCTCTACTGGTACTGGGGGGGACTGGTGCCCAGACTGGATGAGTCTCCCCATGAAAGGTCGTGTCCTGTCACTGTCCCAGCTGCACATGGGATAAGGATGCCTGATGTGGCGGGCCATTCATTCCTACCCGGTGCATTGCCCTGTTCAGCGGTGCTTTGCCATGGCGGTCTGTGCCCTGTTCAGCGGTGCATTGACATGGCAGTCTTTGCCTTGTTCAGCGGTGTTTTGCCATGGCGGTTCAGGACAGTTCAGCGGTGCTTTGCCATGGCAGTCTGTGCCCTGTTCAGCGGTGCATTGACATGGCGGTCTTTGCCCTGTTCAGCTGTGCTTTGCCATGGCGGTTCAGGACAGTTCAGCGGTGCTTTGCCATGGCGGTTCAGGACAGTTCAGCGGTGCATTGACATGGCGGTCTTTCCCTGTTCAGCAGTGCTTTGCCATGGCGGTCTTTGCCCTGTTCAGCGGTGCATTGACATGGCGGTCTTTGCCCTGTTCAGCGGTGCTTTGCCATGGCGGTTCAGAACAGTTCAGCGGTGCTTTGCCATGGCGGTCTGTGCCCTGTTCAGCGGTGCATTGACATGGCGGTCTTTGCCCTGTTCAGCGGTGCATTGACATGACGGTCTTTGCCCTGTTCAGCGGTGCTTTGCCATGGCGGTTCAGGACAGTTCAGCTGTGCTTTGCTATGGCGGTCTGTGCCCTGTTCAGCGGTGCATTGACATGGCGGTCTTTGCCCTGTTCAGCGGTGCTTTGCCATGGCAGTTCTGATAAGGACATTGGTGTGTGGCATGACGTTTCATCATTGCCCAGCGGGGCTGTGGCAGCCGGAGCCCTCCAGGGCACTGACTCCGGTGGTGGCGGTGGTTTCCTGACCAGTGACAATAGAGGGGCTCTCCTGGGCACTGACTCCGGTGGTGGTGGTGGTCTCCTGACCAGTGACGATAGTGGGGCTCTCCTGGGCACTGACTCCGGCGGTGGCGGTGGTCTCCTGACCAGTGACGATACTTGGGCCCTCCTGGGCTGTGACTCTGGCGGTGGTCTCCTGACCAATGACGATAGTGGGGCCCTCCTGGGCTGTGACTCTGGCGGTGGTCTCCTGACCAGTGACGATACTTGGGCCCTCCTGGGCTGTGACTCTGGCGGTGGTCTCCTGACCAGTGACGATAGTGGGGCCCTCCTGGGCTGTGACTCTGGCGGTGGTCTCTGGACCAGTAACAACGCTGCTGGCGGTTGTGTCTCGACCGTAGGAAATGATGGCGCACTTCTCCGCCGTGACACTCACAACAGGCTGGGCAGACTTCCTCTGGCCCTTCACCACCTTTGGTGGAGTCACAGCTGACTCTCCAATCCGCTTGGAACCCATGTCAGTTGTTTTCCCACCTGGAGTCTTAACACGGTCCCGTCGTCTACGCTCCAATTTTATTGCCTTTACAGGGGGTGGGCTGCCAGTGCCTTGGCTCTGGGTCCTACTGCCTACCCTGGTGGCCTGTGCACTCCAAAACCCTTGAACAGGCACCACTGGTATTGTAGGCTTTTTGGCTGAGGCGCTACGACGGGACTGATGAATTGGAGGGGGTGGGGTGGGGGCAAAAAGGTCAACTTTACAGAGGGACAGTTTCTGACGAACACTGGGATGGGTAGCTGGAGGGGGTCTGGGAGTGGAGGAAGAGGAGGTGGTTGTCGGAGGTGTCACTTTAGGTGTTTTGGGTGCAGGTGCAGGTACTGGAGGCTGTCGTGAGGTGGATGGATGTTGGGTGAGTGATTGCCGGCGTTTGTGTACTTTGGGAGGGGGCGTCACAGACACACTGGGAGAGGACACAGGGGACGTGTAAATGGCAGTGGAGGTTGTGAGTGCAGGTGAGCGGGTGTGGTGCTGGGTGTACTGGTGCGAGTCCTAGTGGCTGTAGATGTAGTGCATGCAGGTGAGAGTGTAGACGACACTGGGAGGGAGGAGGGAGAAGAGGAGGAGGGGGACACAGTGGAGGCAGTGGATGTTGTTGTGTCTTTATGTGGGTGAGGCTTACGTGAGTACTTGTGGTGTGTGTGGAGCCTATGTTTGCTTGAGCTACTTGTGTGTGTTGACTTGTGTGCATGCTGGTCTGTAGGTGTGCTTGGGATGGGCTGGGGTACAGGAGATTGGGTCTGGGTGGAGGAAGTTGGAGGGGGGAGGCTAAACACAGGGACAATTGCTGCCATCAGTGCTGAGGCCAAAGATTGCAGGGTTCGCTGAAGGACAGCCTGACCAGAATGAATGCCCTCCAGGAATGCATTACCGCGTTGCAACTCTCGTTCTACACCCTGGATGGCATTCACAATGGTAGACTGCCCAACAGTGAGTGACCTGAGGAGGTCAATGGCCTCCTCACTGAGTGCAGCAGGGGTGACTGGGGCAGGGCCTGAGGTGCCTGGGGCGAAGGTGGTGCCCACCCTCCTGGGTGAGCGGGCACGGGGCGAACGCTGAGGGGCTGCTGGGAGGGCGGTGCTGGTAGGGGAGGTGGCGGCTGTACCTGTAGAGGTGGGGCGCACAGATGGTGCCGCCACCACAAGGGAGCTCCCATCGTCGAACGAGTCCGTGTCGCTGCTTGGTGATCCGGTGGCCGACGTGAAGCTCCCCTCGCCCTCCGTCCCACTGTTGCATTCAGAGTCTGTGGTGTGGCGCTCCATGGCCATGTGGGATGCAGCTCCCTCGTGTTCCGGTACCACTGTACCTCCGCCTGTTGATGCTGATGTACAAAAGGACAGGGAGAGCAGACAAAGGGGGGGAGACAGAAGAAAGAGGGTTTTAGTGAATGGCATACCGCTACCGTTGGCGGACAAGACAAACGCAGCAGCCCCCTGCATTACGCCGTGCTCCTGCCCTCTGCACATGCAATTTCTGGGATATGGCCTATATGGCAATGGTGGACATCGGCGCACATGGATGCCACAGGGGCAACTATACCTCGACTTGGCACTCTGCTGAGGTGGGGTAGAGTGCCACATGGGCTACATTACGGAGGGGCCTTGCCTACCTAACTCGCCCTGGCCTACAGACACCCACAGCCCACCTCCCCCACCCAGACACCTCCACTGCACGCAAAGTCCGCAGAATGAAGTTGTACTCACCCCCTTATGTCTGCTGTGATGCCCTCAAGCGCCCACCGCCAGGATCCGGAACATCAGGGGGGTCATGGTGTGACGGGCACCCCTCCCACGTTTGGGAGGCCATCCTAAGCTGAGCCTCCGCCGTCTTCTTGCTGCAGCGGCGAATGTCCTCTCATCTCTTACGGCAGTGGGTGCCCCGTCTCTGGTGGGCCCCCAGGGTCCAGACCTCCTTGGCGATGGCACGCCAAATGTCCCTCTTCTGGTGGGCGCTGACCTACATGACATGCACAAGGAAAGATGAAAGGTCATTACCAACTGCACCGTCGTTGTGAGTGGCACCCTCCCTACTCTGGCCATGTGGCCCATTCATTCCCATGCATTAATGTTCTATGGACTCTGCCCCCTTCCCTCTTCCACCCAGCACTCTCCATCCAGGCCTAGCCCATACAACGTGCTCCCTGTCTACTAACCTGTTGGTCTGGAGGACCGTAGAGTAGCGTGTACTGGGGGAGGACCCCGTCTACCAGTTTCTCCAACTCCTGTGCCGTGAAGGCAGGGGCCCTTCCCCAGACGCAGCAGCCATCGTCGCTTCCAGACTGAGGTCACAGCAGCACTTGCAGTGTAGGTCCTCTCCTGTCAAAGGTCAGGTATCTAGTGATTGAACAGATAGAAAATGGCGGTGACATCACCGCCGGCGCACCTGTTCATTGGCTCCTGGGAACCATAGGGTCCAATGTTAACCAATGCAGCATTGCGCTGCGGTCTACGACCGCCTACCACGACGGTGTGTAACGCCAGCGCAGTTACCCCACCATCCCATTGTCCCA
Source organism: Pleurodeles waltl (assembly GCF_031143425.1). Lineage (NCBI taxonomy): Eukaryota > Metazoa > Chordata > Amphibia > Caudata > Salamandridae > Pleurodeles > Pleurodeles waltl. The sequence continues at coordinate 795,724,007 of NC_090438.1, read as the reverse complement.
GTTTAGAGGTCAGGCAGCCGCCATTTCAGGGGCCCACATGGCTTCATTTCATACTGCGTCACACATAGCTAGGCCTACACTCAACACACATACAGGAAGGGTTATGTGAGTGGTGTAGTCTTGTGTGTGACTGTGGGTACATACCTGGAGGACTAATGACTGGTTCTTCACTGTTGTCCTTCGTAGGCACCGTCTGCTGGGACATATGAGAAGATGGCGGAATCCTCCGGTGTACCGACCGCTGGTGGACCTGTTGACAATGGAAGAGCGACATGTCATCGTAACCTACCGGTTTGACCGTGCCACAATCCAGGAACTATGTACCCAGTTGGAGTCAGACCTGATGTCACCAATCCGCCATCTGACTGGAATCCCCCCTGACGTGCAGGTGCTGTCAGTGCTCCATTTCTTCGCAAGTGGGTCTTTTCAGACAACAGTGGCCATGGCATCAGGGATGTCCTAGCCTATGTTTTCCAACGTTTTGTCCAGAGTGTTGGCTGCCCTGCTGAAACACGTAAGGAGATACATCATTTTCCTGAGGTGGAGGATTTGCCTACAGTGAAAGGTGACTTCTATGCCCTTTGATATATCCCCAACGTCATAGGTGCTATTGATGGGACCCATGTAGCTCTGGTCCCCCCCCACAGGAGTGAACAGGTGTACAGGAACAGGAAGAGTTATCATTCCATGAATGTACAGATGGTATGTTTGGCAGACCAGTACATCTTGCAGGTAAATGCTATGTTCCCTGGCTCAGTGCATGACGCCTACATCCTGCGGAATAGCAGCATCCCTGATATGATGGGTTAACTCCAGAGGCACTGTGTATGGCTTTTGGGGGACTCCAACCTTTCGTGGCTATTGACCCCAGTGAGGAATCCCAGGACCAGGGGAGAGGAACGGTACAATGAGGCCCATGGGCGGACTAGGAGGGCGATCGAACGCACCTTCGGCCTCCTGAAGGCCAGGTTCAGGTGCCTCCATATGACAGGTGGATCCCTATTCTACTCACCGAAGAAGGTGTGCGACATCATCATCGCCTGCTCCATGCTCCATAATTTGGCATTGCGACGCCAGGTGCCTTTTCTGCAGGAGGATGATCCAGATGACGGTGTTGTAGCAGCTGTGGAGCCTGTGGACAGTGATGAGGATGAAGCTGATGAAGAAGACAACGACAACAGGGAGTCAGTCATACAGCAATATTTCCAGTGAGACACAGGTGAGAACATTTTCATTTTTAGCATTACATTAACTTTCACACATCTACCTCTATCCTGTTTTTCGATTTAAGTCAACATTTGGTAACTGAGTTGTACCCTTCCATTACGGTTTCACAGGTGTGGTTACCTACGTGTCAACTGCTTGCATCCTTCAAGGGCTTGTGATGTGTGACGTAGGTATGTTAGTTTTAGAATGGTACACCCATTATGACACTGTCATTGATAATACATTTTTACTAAATCACAGACTGACTCCAGATTGTTTTGTGTTTCAAGGGTGTTTATTGAAGTGCTCAGAAATGAGAGGGGGTTGTAAAATGAAGATGGGTGATGGTGGAGGAATGTCCATGGCAGAGTCCAGTCTTAGTCTCACAGGTGCTCTGCCCATCTGGGCATAGGAAGAGGAGCTGGGGCAGTTAAAGAATGGACAGGGTAACAAAGTGGGACAGTGGGAGGACAATCAGGGTGGTGTCATTTCCTGGCGGGGGTCTTGCCATCTTGCTCTGTCCTGTTCCTGGATCTCAGGGACTGCTTGCGTGGTGGTTGTCCGTCTGCAGGGGGTGGGGTGCTGGTGTGTTGGTCCTGTGGCGGTGCGTCCTGTCCACTAGCGCCGGCAGAGGTGGTGGGCATTTCATCGTCCTGGCTAGTGTCAGGGGCCCCTTGGAGTGCCACGGTGTCCCTCAAGGTCTGCTGTATGTCCTTCAGCACCCCTACAATGGTGCCCAGGGTGGAGCTGATGGTCCTGAGCTCCTCCCTGAACCCCAAATACAGTTGGTCCTGCAGGCGCAGGGTCTCCTGCAACTTGTCCAGAACCTTCACCATCGTCTCCTGGGAGTGATGGTATGCTCCCATGATGGAGGAGAGGGCCTCGTGGAGGGTGGGTTCCCTTGGCCTGTCCGCCCCCTGTCGCACAGCAGGCCTCCCAGTTCCCCTGTGTTCCTGTGCCTTTGTCCCCTGGACCGTGTGCCCACTACCACTGCCCCCAGGTCCCTGTTGTTGTTGGGGTGGTGGGTTAGCCTGGGTGCCCTGTAGTGGTGGACACACCGCTGATTGACCTGTCCTGGGTAGGGAGGTTTGGGCCCGCAGGGTGGGTGCTGTGCTGGTGTTACCAGAGGGTGGAAGGTCGGTGTTGGGCTGTGCCTGTGCAAGGGGAACCGAATGTCCCGAGGCCCACGATGGTCCGGGCTGGTCATCAGGATCCAGTAGGGCAGAGCTGCTCTCGTCACTGTGGGCCTCTTCTGGGGGTGGAGTGGTGTTGTCTGGACCCTCTGGTGTGGTGATGGTCCTTCGGGTTCCTGCAGGGGCATAAGAGCATGATTATTGCATGTGTGTGTGTAATGGTGTGCAATGGGTGGGTGTTTGTGTACCCCAGTGCATGCATTCCTGTGTGTGAGTTTGTGTGGTGATGGTTGGGGGTGTGTGCTGGGTATGTGCAGTGGGCATGCTTTAGTGAGGGGTGTCCATGCTTAGTTGTGTCATGCAGGGCTTGGTGTTGGGATGGGTGGTTTGTGTCATGGGTACATTAGTGAGGAGTTGTAGTGATAGGGGAGGGGGTGGGGGTGATAGCATGTAGGTAGGGTGGGGGATATGATAGTTAAGATTTGACTTACCAGTGTCCCATCCTCCACCGACTCCTGCGAGGCCCTCAGGATGCAAGATGGTCAAGACTTGCTCTTCCCATGTTGTTAGTTGTGGGGGAGGGGGTGGGGGTCCGCCGCCAGTCCGCTGTACCGCGATGTTGTGCCTGGAGACCGTTGAACGCACCTTCCCCCGTAGGTCGTTCCACCTCTTCCTGATGTCCTCCCTATTTCTTGGGTGCTGTCCCACGGCGTTGACCCTGTCCACTATTCTGCACCATAACTCCATCTTCCTGGCTATTGATGTGTGCTGTACCTGTGAGCCAAATAGCTGTGGCTCTACCCGGACGATTTCCTCCACCATGACCCTGAGCTCCTCCTCTGAGAAGCGGGGGTGTCTTTGGCGTGCCATGGGGTGGTGTGGTTGATGTGTGGGGTGGTGTATGTGGTGATGAATGTGGTGAGTGTAGTGGTGTGTGGTGTTTTGTGCGTGGATGTTGTGTGGGTGATGGTGTTGTGTGCCTCTGTGTAGTGGGGTTGTCTATTCTGTGCTCTCTCTCTGTCGCCTTCGTGTCCAATTTTTGGTCATAGGGGTTTGTGGGTGATGTGGGTGTGTGTTTTATATTGTGTTTGGTGTGTGGGAGTGTTGTTTGTATGTGTATCAGGTGTGTGTATTTTGAATTGTCGGTGGCAGTGTTTTGGAGAGGAGCGTTGGTGTGGCGTGGAGGTGGAGGATTTGTTTCCTCCAGTTTATCACTGACCTTTGGTGTGGCGGTGTTGTGTGGGTGTCTGAATTTCGGCGGATTCCAAGATGTGTGTCATAATAGCTGTGGCGGAATGCCACCGCCGCCGCGGTGTATTGGCGGTCTTCTGCACGGCGGTAAGCGCCTTTTACCGCCAATGTTGTAATGACCCCCATAGTTTTGTATATGTCTTAGCAGTAAAACCCTAAAAGTTGGCGTTTTGCTGAGGAAATTTGTAGCCCCATTGGCTAACACAGAGTTACCTGCTGTCAGCCCAGGCTGGCTAAATTCGGAATAGGACTATCCAACTGGGTACTGTAAGGTATCAAATTAACTATGGCATTAAATGCGACTTGATGGTCAAGGCGAAATATATGTCACAATTAACGTTAAGCAACTTTTAGAAAGTTGCCACTCTGTGCCCCAGCTAGTCCAGTGGCTTCTCAAAGGCACTGGCATTCAACAGCTTTCTGAGCACCTTAGGAGACATGGAAATGACTCTCAGGCACACAAACAAAAGCAGGTGCCTCAGAGTGACGTGTGACCTCCTCCCCCAGGCCTGCCAAGCTATCTTTGAAGGGCGGATAGTTATCATTTTGAGCAGACTGCCTTTTGTTTCTGTAGACTGGCTGGAGACAGAAAGCGAAACCCAGTGACAGAATTGTTTTTTCCATGGGCATGTAGTCCTTAGGGAGCTACACCTCTGGGGTAGGCTATGATGTTCCTGATGACCAAGTAAGGGTTGTACCATATTGGAAGGGAAAAGTATGTTGTACTCTGGAATAGCCAGGTGCCACACCAGACAGGAACTTCATCTGCCCAAAAGAGGGGACCTACTAGCCCATTGGATAATGACCACATGCTCCCCTCAGGGCACTTTCCTAGGACAAATATGGTGCCCCTGGTACTCCTAGTCTTCAGTACACCATGGATTTGGAGAAAGGTCAGAAGGAGGACCTTCCTGCTGACATTCAGAATGCACAATGAGAGGCTACACTGTTGGAAGCACTGCACTTGCTGCACTTTGGGCTAGTAAAGTTTGGATTGTGCCCTTGACGCCTGGCACGGGGAACAATTGATTTCCAGCCCCAGATTGAAGCAGTGACTCCAAGAGTCAGTCAGTTTCACCCTGGAACAACACCAGGAACATCAAAGCTAGAAGAGCCTATATCACCAATATGGTAGCCACTGCAGACGTTTTGCTGCTATCAGGTGCCAGACACTTCAGGAGACTTATCTGAGAAAGCCAAAAGTTGCACATGTTTCTTTTGGGTATTGTTGTCACGATTGGCTCCCTGCGCTCTCATGTCCATCAGCAGGGGCCAAATTGTGGGACTTTCCAATGCTCTGATAACCTTCCAGACCTTTCTCGGCATGAATATCCTGACTTTCAGCCATTTGGATGCTATTTGCAAATTACCATCCAATCCCAATCCATCTGGGTTTTGTGGAAGCCAGTCTGCTCATGCTTGGAACTCCATTACCTAGAATATCCTTTTCACTACTTCATCTACACCCCTGCAGACTAAGGATGGGTGGAGAAATTCAGCACACCTGTGGATGGCTGCTGCTAGCCTGCTCCACATGATGCATGTGATTACTGTGAGCCCCTTTAAACCTCAGCTACATTCAGCCCATGGTTGGTCATTGTAGATGTTTTTCTGTGAGACCGCCACTTGTTTTCTGAGGTTTCTGAGCCATAGTTATTCCTGGTTCCTGTTACAGTGTCTTAGTTATTCCTCCCTTGTTTCCTGAGCTTTTGTTATTATTATTTGCTGAGTTCCTGAGCCATAGGTGTTCCTTGTTCCTGTTCTAAACTGTAGCTATCCTTGTTCCTGAGCTGTAGCAAATCCTTGTTCCTGAACTACAACTCCCTGCAGTGCTACCTGACTCCTGAGCCTCAACTATACCTTGTTACTTGAACTATTTGTGTCTGCTGTGTTTCCTTTTTTCTTTGATTCCTAAGACAGAACTCCTTGTGCTCCCTTAAAGTCTCTCCTTCTGTATTTTTCTTTTCCCAGCCTTTGTCTTTCTTTCCATTTCTTTGTTTTAATTCCTAGTCGGCTGTTTTCCTACTGTCTTGCTTCTAGCTTCCTGTATGCTTGTTACTTGCTTTCTGCCAAGTGTGCCCTTTGTTTTCCCTTCTCTCCTGTTAAGCACTCCTCCTTGCTAGTTCCTTGTCTGTTGTGGTTGTATTTAGTTCTACACCCTTGTTGTTACCACCTTGTGTGTTCCTTTTTAACTGTCAGGCTCCATGGGCTCAGCTGACAACCTGGGTGGTGTTTCTTGTCCACTGTGAGTATTGTCTTTCAGTTACTTTTATAATATCACCATGGGGCAGCACCACAGATGCTGCCTTTGCATGTGTATTCAATATATAGGTATTAGCAGTTAGAATTTGTAACAGCAATTGTGGGTAAAGAACTTACTGAGCTTCAATCTCACCATACAAAGCTCCTGAGTGTTTTACCCCACATTCTCTTTACTGTTTATGCTGACATATATATTTCACATTTGTCCTGGGTTGTTAGATAGTCTGGGTGCCACATTGCCTCTTAAATGCCTGTTTTTTTCTGAACCTTATCTCTCTTATTCTTTTGAATAGAGTTTTGTGTTTGTATCCACTTTCCTCTGACTCTCTGTGTGATCTTGGGCACCTCTATACCAGTATTCTGCCTCCTTTGTCTTCTCTGTCACCAGTCCAGCCAGCATGCCCGACAGCTCCTGACAGTTGCCTGTTCTCACACTCATCAACCAAGAAGGACACTAGCCCCCCACCAAAGATTTGCAGCCTGACCACTTTTCTGCAAGAAACCAATGTCTCTCGCAGCTGCCATTACAGAGAGGACTTCATGGGACCCTGAAGCTCAGTGGCCAAAGTCACCCCATCTCAGCTATGGGCCGAAGGCTCACAAGAACTAACCTCTTTAAAAGGACAGCATCAGGAGCACCTTTGAGCATCTTTTCATCCTTCATCCCCAACATCAGGACAAAATCATTGTTGTCGATGGTAGTCAAAGATCAAAGGCTGGAACTGGACTGGAAAGGGCTCTGGTGGCCAGGTAACATTACTGGCCTCCTAGACATCTGCCCTGTCACAATTGGCCGCCCAAGTTGGATCAGAGTTACTGGATTAAATCTTTCAAACTTTTCAAAAGTTTACAAACTTTTTTGTTGGCCAATGCTTGTTTGCAGATGATAAAAAAGTTATTCACTCAACGTGGTACATGCATAGCTCAAACCACTAAGTAATATTTTAGAAGTCATGAAAGGCCACTTTGCATGGCTTCAGAAATATGGAGTAAAGCAACTCAGCCAATATAACTGCTTTGTCTTACTCTGCTCTGGGTGGATGCTCCATGGGCATTGCAGTAGGGGCTCCCACGCAACTCACATGGATTTTGATGCATTTTAAGATTTACCATGACTTGTAAACTGGGGAATGTGCCAAAATGTTATGCCTACCCAGGAGAGGCATAACAAAGAGAAATGTCTTCATTTCTCCTCGTTGTTTCCTCTTTCTGTGTGTGCTGTAGTCTGCAGCACACATAGTAAGAGGAAAATGCCTCTAAGGATTGTTTTCATGCACAAAGGTGTTCCTTTCCTGCACAAAAACAATCCTGCATGCAAGCCGTAAGCTGTCAAAAAGGCACTAGGCTGTCAAAAAGGCACCAGCGCATGGTGAAAGGACAGAAATGTGCTGCATTGGATAAACAAGTTGCATTCCTGTCCTTTCCCAGTGATACAGGGCAGCATAGCAAGGTGACTTGCTGCACTGCCCTGCCCCACCAAACACATAAATATGCACTTCATTTGTCAAGCCTTGCTGCTGGTAGCCACAGCACCGAGAGTTGAGCTTAAGGTTAAGTAAACAAACTTGACTGACCCAGGAAGATATTTATTTGTACTGCACCATAAGGCCCCACAGCCATACCATATAGTACTACCAAAACCTCAACATGAACAGAGGGAAATAAGGAGTGTACTAGAGAAAAACAGAGAGGGGAGAAAGAAGAATACGAATTGACAAACGGAGAAAGAAATACAAGGTGAAGAAAGTGTGTGTGTGAATTAAAAAGAGGGGAACGGTGTGTGTGGAAAAGTGTAAGAACTGAAATAACGGGGATTTTTTTTAACCTTTGTAGGAATAAAATAGGAGATTTAGCTGTGTCTGCAAAAGTTAATGTCCTGTCACGATCAAGCAATCTGACTTTATCGTGAATTTCATTACTAAGCCAGGTGTACTAAAAAGATAAATCACTCCAACCCCAAACAATATCTTTGCGATTCAGACCCTTGCGTTCTGTTCTATCTCGGCATTTCTCTATCCTTCAGTGCACAGAAGAAGAGGAACATAACCTGAAATATCGAAGGCACACACTTCTAGATTCTAATAAAGTACTTAAAAAAAAGATAACTAAAACCAAAATTATCTTGGAAAGGGAAAGACCCCTAAATATAAAATTACTTGTTATCTTAACATCTAATTTAAATCTTTCATCAGCCATATTTGTGAAAAATGTGTTACAAATATGCTCCTATTATTGACACTGCCCACTTATTTTCTACATCCTTTTTAAAACGCTGAAAGAACAAAGACAGTGATCTGGGTCACACAGCTCAGTTTACTGGACTGCAAACTTAGAAAACTGACAGTAAAAAAAGGACATATTTCCTGAAGGCTAGAGTCCTTTTTAAAATGCTGACTTAAAAGTAAACACTCCCTCCAGCAAATTAAGCATGAGACATATGTTGTGTAATCTGATGACAAGATATGTAGAGTCACTAAATATTTTATTTGTTGTCAATGAGTTTCTATATTTCCATTGCCTAATACAGTTGCCATTTTTTATTTTGAAGGCAATTCTTTAATTCAGCAAGTCTGCTTCAAGCTGATGTCCTTGTTAACTAATGTTATGGCCTATTAATTGATATTGTGTTTTATGCATTTTCCTCCAGAAGTATTCAAATCTGTTAAAATTGAAATTTGGTGGTGTGCTGTTCCAAATATATTTCACATTTCTATTTTAGATTGTGGGACCTTTTTTCATATCAATTCTTCATTGATTTTCAAACTGCACTTATACATGTATATAGAATACAACTCTCTTAGAAACATACGCAATAATTATTTTGAATCAGTAGTTCCATGGTGAATACAACATCCTACTCTTTAACTACTTCTAGTGTTACTGACCCAACTTTGCCCTACAGCACATTCAAACAAAATTAAAAGGAAGGGAGATGCTCAATATTTCCCTCCCGCCGTATAGGATCATGTCTATATTTTTATTCTTCTATATGTCTCTCCACACTCTAGACCCCTCCTTTCTCTCGCCCGCACAAAAAAAGAGATTTAACTTTTTCAAAAATCGTCCCCAGACATCTTCCAACAGTTCTAATTTGCCATTGACTTCATATATACATTTTTCAAAATGCTCTGTTATCCACCTCCTACACCATTCATTGCCTTTAGGGTGAGACCGTGGAGTTCTTCCAAAATCTCAGGTCTGTGGAGTTTCATGGGAGACCCATGTCAACAGTATAAGATCTTAAGGAAGCTATTCTTTACTAGAGCTTCTCTCAGCACCACTTCGTAGTCCTCCAAGAGTGTTCTCCAGTCTTCATCCTCGAAATTAGTTTAAAAGTGCAATTTACACCATGAACTCTACTACCTCTACGTGTCCTCGGAAAAGGCGCTTTCTATCGACAATACCAGATAATAGTACCAGCAAACACTTTCTATGAATGTATATATTCCTGTATGGGGAATGTACCACTATATATGGTGTCTTTCTTCGATTGTCTTTTAGGACTCGTTCAGCTGGATATAGCTCCAGATTTGTGTAGGTCGTAGATTAAAGTCATGCTGGAGGTCCACAAATACAAGACAATTTTGTATATGCTTTGCTAGTCCAATAATGTGTGCCAGAATATAAACAGACCATATGTAATAAGTATTTACATAGCAGTGTAGTTCAGCTTTAGGTCTATTTCGAGGAGCTCCATATTTTTTGGTAGTTGTGGAAAGTGAGGTGCGGTCAGATGAAGTAAATTGCCAAGGATTGCACATTATGATGGAATGGGAGGAATTTGGGCCAGATGTAGGTACAAAAAAATTAGCGACTTGCAATTTGCGAGCATGTGCGACTCGCAAATTGCGTGTCGCTAATAGGAATGCAGGCACAATATCCGGGGACAAATTGCGACTCGCACCCGGAGTCGCAACGCAGATGGCGAGTCCGCTGTCTGCGAGGTCGCTTTTTGCGACCGCGCAAAAAACGGACATGCAATTTGCGAGTGGGTGTTGCAAATTGCGATTATCATATAAATTGATTGCAGGTGCTGCAGAACACTCCAGAAAACACTCCAGAACACTCTGGAAACACTTCCTGGCACATGATGATGACATCACAGCCAGGAAGTTTACTAATACACCTGGGAGGAGGGAGGACCACACCCTTTTTAACATCAGAACTGCAAACAGAGCTACAGCAACAATGGCAGACACTCCCAGAAAGAGGAAATTGAAATTTTCTGAGAAGGAGCTGGAGGTGCTGACAGAGGAATGCTGTCAGCACTATGATGATCTTTTTGGGAAGGCAGCCCTCAATGTGCCAGACTCGACTAAAAAACAAATTTGGCTGGATATTCAGGAAAAGGTGAACTCCCTGGGGGGTCAGCAACAGGAGTGTGGATGAAATAAAGAAGAGGTGGTATGACCTCCGCCCCCGGACCAAGGAGAGGGTGGCAGAAAGGCTCCGGGAGATGAGAGGCACAGGAGGGGGACCATTATCCATATCACCACCACCCCTGGAGGAAAGGGTGGAGGAGACCTTGGAGCAGGAGGCTGTTACAGGATTTGGAGATCTGGACACCTCTGAGCCCACAACATCAACCGGTGAGTACCATGTGACATGCCTGTACCCCCATCAATGCCATACCCCCACCCACCATGTACACAGGGGCATGCACAACCAAGATAGCTCCATTTCAGGGTAGCAAACACCAGAATGATGCATTATGGGCAATGTAGTCAAGTAGGCAGTCAATAGGCAAATGTTTATTAGGAAGTGTGCAACAGATAGTAGACACTGACAGTCTGTTCCCCATGTCCCACAGGTCTCCCACAAGACCCCACCACCAGCCACAGCAGCCAGGTGCCAACAGTCAGCCAGCCCCATGAGCAAAGCACAGGAGCTGCCACCACTCCCACCTGCACCACCAACACCATCCCCTTGGTGACAACACCTGCTGCAACAGTGGTTCCGGAGGCTGCACCAACAACAGCCAGGAGTGCCACGGTACATCTCACAGGGCATCCACCGCTGCGCAGGCGACGCAGGTTGAGGAGAGCAGGGCTGCAGGCAGAGTCCGGGCGTTCATCCACCACCATGACCGAGGCACAACTGCTATGTGGTCAGCGCCTGCAGAACCAAATGTTAGGGAGGTTTAGTGGGGTTCTGCACCGCTTTGTAAGGAGCAATGAGAACAGCATGCAGCAGCTCCATGCACAATTGGACGTCATAGGCAACAACACTGGGGACCTAGCCCTGTTCATGCGGGAACTGGTGGCTGGACTGCTGTCACAGAGCGAGGGTGGGCGGCGCAGGGACCGCCAGCTGCTCCAGAGGCTGGACAGGATGGCCTCATCAATTAGCAGACTGGCAGTCAACACCACTGGGCTGTCAAGAAGGACAGTCGGCCTCCAAGTGGAAATGGGCCACTTTGCAGGGGATGTGGCAAGAGGCCTGGGCTGGATCACCCATGTGATCGTTCTAATGGAGGCACGGCATGTGTCCAGGGGTACAGGGGACACCCCACAGGACAGCGAAGAGGGCTCCACTGTGAGCAGTGTTTCTGCTGGTGACACCAGGGTGCTCCGGAGTAGGAGTACAAGGCAGGGCACTGCTGAACAACCTGGGACCAGCCAGGCTGGCAGAGGCCGCCGTAGGTCATAAACTAAACACTGTCCCTGATGTTGGGGCACATGACGGCAATGTGCTCCATGCATGGTTGGATTCTGAACTCCCTGCACAGTTTGTCATTGTAAATAGTTCAATTTCTGCACATATTAAATAGTTTTTTTGTTCCACTTAACAAATTGAGTTTTTGGTCAATAGGTGAGTATGATTGAAGTTGACACGTACCTTCCAAAGTATTGGGTTGCGATGTGTTGCCGTCTCAGTCTGCCTTGATTTGCGATGCTCCGATCCCCATGATGGCGATGTGGTTGCTCTTGCTCTTCATCCTCAGAATCTGGGTCTGCAGGGGTGAGAGGCAGCCCACGTCAGGTGGCAATATTGTGCAGGATAGCGCATGCGACAACAATTTTGAATGCCGTAATGGGGGTATACTGGAGGGCACCTCCACTTCGGTGGAGGCATCTGAACCGTGCTTTCAGCAATCCGAGGTGCGTTCAATCAGGTTCCTGGTCCTCTTATCTGCACTGTTGTATCGCCTCTCACATTCATTGCTGGGTGTTAAGTACGGAGTCATTATCCATGGCCGTAGTGCATATGCACTGTCACCTGTTGGGCACAAACAGTACACTGTTAGAAAGTCCTGGTTGGTGTGCACATTGATCTGTGTGTATGTCTACAAGGTGTATGCAGCTCTACCTAGGAGGTATCCGTCTCCAAACTCCCCACGTTCCAGGCGTTGGTGTACCCCACTGTGCCTAAAAATGTATGAGTCATGAGTATTGCCTGGAAATTTCGCTACAATGTCAGTGATGACATAATGGGCGTCACAAACAACATGAATATTGAGTGAGTGGGTACACTTTCTGTTGCGGAACAGATATTCCAGGTTTGCAGGAGGGCATATTTGAATATGTGTCCCATCTACACACCCTATGACATGGGGAAAGTTGGCAATCCGGTAAAAGTCCAACTTGGTGCTGTTAATTTCTGCCTCATTCCTGGGTAGGTATATGTAGTGAGACATGTGTGTGAGTATGGCATCTAGGAATGCCCTGAGGAACCTTGATAGTGCACTTTGAGATACCCCACCTGCCACAGCAATGACCCCCTGATAGCTCCCCGAGGCCAAGAGTTGCAGTGAGAATAGCACTTGCACATGCGTAGGGATGGCGCAGCTGCGCAGAGTCTGGCGTTCTAGCTGTGGTTTGAGTAATTCAATTAATTCTAGTATAGCTGCGCTGCTAAGTCTGTATTTGTCGAAGGTCTCTTCCTCAGTTTGCTGAAAAAGAGTCTGCCTTGTTCTTCTCCTGTCTCTGGCTCCTCCTCCTCCTCTGCTGGGCTGCGTGGACTCTCCTCCTCACTGCTATCAGGTATATCTCCGCCATCTTGAGTAACCCAGATGCCTTCTGGGTCTCCTTTTATACTTTGGTAATGATTACCACCTGCTCTAAGTTAGTGGTAAATGGGACATGCAAACTGGGCTTTTTGCGACTAGTCGCAATTTGCGAGTTGCAATTGCATATGGTTTGCGACTCGCAAATTGCGACTTCCTATTTGCGGGTCGCATAATGGGGTCGCACATTTTGCGAGTCGGTAACGGCTCACATCGCTTTTTGCGAGTCGGAAATTGGATTTTTGCATCCCATTTCCGATTTTGCGCAGTCGCAAATAGCGATTCGTGCCATTTGCGACTCGCAAACCTTTGCTACATCTGGCCCTTAGATCCTAATGTCTTTATGCCTTTTTCCAGAACAATAACTACAAGACCATGACCTGCATTTACCAAACTCTGTGTTATGTACTGATGCAGCATAAACATTCCACCTCAGACAACATTGGAGGCATAATGTACAACACATGCTAATCATGTCACAAGTAGTATTGGGGCAGTAAACAAGTCTACCACTAACAGGTGTAGAAATTGCCATCTGGACTCATGTACACGAAAACAGCTTTTAGGGATGCCATGTGACTGTCTACGTTCTGCACTGTGGTCTTCTGCTGCCGTCTTTAGATTTCACAATGGTATCAGCAATCAAGGCATAACCATGGTCACATACGGTGGGGAACAGAGAAGAGGGTACACAAGTTGCATTTTATCTGTTCTCTACTCATGGGTTTTTATGAGCATTGTGACATATATACATATTAGTAGACCTGCACACACCACTTTCAAAACTTTGATTGATGGTAGAGTGTCTGAATATAAATGAGACAAGTGTACTGCCTGGATACTTATCTACAAGTTTAGTGAAGCAGTATTTGGCATTAGGTGTTGCTGGTGCATTTATTGAGTGTGTCTGCAGCAACCAAAGTCCAGGTGTTAATGCAGGTAATGAGACGTCTTTGATTTCCCTGAGACCTAGAACAGGGGGCAAGGCAACATGAACTTGGAGTCGCTCTGGGTTCAAGTGAAATGGGTCCAGACCTCACTCAGCAGGGCAGAGGGTAGCAGGCAACAGTGCAGCAGAGCAGAAAAACAGTTCTTCCAGAGCAGCAGTCCAGAGTGGAGGTCCTTGTAGCTGCACAGCAGTCCTTCCTCTTGGCAGAGTTCTTCACAGGTTCAGTAGTGTACTGAGTTGGTAGGGCCAGAAGTCTAGTATTTATACCCAGTTATGCCTTTAAATTGGGGGTAACTTCAAAGAAGAAAGAAGGGTCTTTGAAGTGCTCATAGGTCCTTCCTTCCCGCCCTGGCTCAAGACTCACTGCAGGGGCATGTGCAGTGTCAGGACACAACCCTTTGAGGTGTAAGTATGAGGCTGTGCCAAGCTCCTTCTCTCTATCCTCCTAGGAAAATGCATGAAGTCACACCCAGCCTTCTTTTGTGTGTGGCTGTCTACAGGGAATACACAAAGTGAGCTTTCACCACACCCAGCCAGTGATGAGAGACAGGCAGCAGACACCAAATGGCTAAGAGCAAGAAAATGCCTAATTTTCAAACAGTGGCATTCTCAGAATAGTAATCACAAATCCAACTTTACCATTAAAAAGGATTTATTATGCCCATTCCGTGTGTACTAAACATGACAGATCTACCTTCTCTCTATTAGGAAAAACAGCTTATTAAATGTAACAAGGAATCCCCAATGTTAACCTATGAAAGGTATAGGCCTCTGAGCAGTGAAAAACAAATTAGGGAGTTTTCTCTACCAAACTTAAAGGTACATGTCCTTCCTTTTAGGTACATGGCACCCTGCCCCATGGGATACCTAGGCCCTACTTTAGAGGTGACCTATATGTAATAAAAGGGGAGTTTAAGGCCTGCAAGCAGTTTCAACTATTTGGCAAAATTTAATAACAGACACTTCTTCATACACCTGTATTGTAGGGGATGTTCCATTGACTAAAGGCCTCGTGATATGTCATGTCACAAAGCAGTTAGTGCTTTTGCACACAGACTGCTTTGCAACCCAGCCTTCATTTTTCTTTGTGACAGATGTACTACTTCAGTGAAGTTCAGAGAATTCCACTGCATAATTATTAAGAAGGCACAATTCTGCTCGTAAATTCAACTGCATTTGCTGCAAATACATGGGTATAAACCTCTGAGGGATAGCAAACCTCCATCCCTGCATTTAAATTCACAGAATGCCTAAAAAAAATGTATTGAAGCACCCGTCCCGTAAAATTACACAAGGTGGTTATATAGCACAATATTGACAGTTTCCAAAAATATCATCACACATTATTGACTACAAAGCTATTGCAGTGCTAAATTTCTAAAATACCAATATTGGAAAAGGCCCTTCTTGCAGGGTTATCCCCAAACATTTTGCTTCTGACCTGTTTTAGATCCTGTGCTGAATTTTGATTTTGCTGGCTTTAGGACTTTAGGACTCTGGACACTTTACCACTGCTGACCAGTTCTAAAGTGTCAGTGCTCTCTGTCTAAATGGTATTGGTGATTGGTTTATTGAAGGTTAGCATATTTTATTTACTAAGTCCCAGTATAGTGCACCAGGTGTGCCCAGGGCCTGTAAATCAAATGCTACTAGTGGGCATGCAGCGGTGAAAGTGGCACCCACATGAGTAGCCCTGTAAAGATGACTCAGATGTGCCACTTCATTGTCTGTGTGGGCAGTTTTAAACTGCCATTTCAACATGGCAAGTGCACCCACTTGCCAGGCCCAAATTTTCCTTTTTAATACATGTATGTCACACCTAAAGTAGGCCCAAGGCTGCTCAACAGGCAGAGTGCAGTGTATTTGAAAGGTAGAACATGTACTTATGTTTTTTACTTGTCTTGATAGTGAAATACTGCTAAATTCGGTTTTCACTATTGCTAGGACTATCTCTCTCATAGGGTAACATTAGGATTGCTTTGAAATATCTTTCAAGTGTAATTTCCCATTGAAAGAAGATATAGATATGGAGTTTGGGGGTCTCTGAACTCACAATTTATAAATACATCTTTAGGTGAAGTTGGTTTTTAAATTGTAAGTTGGGAAATGCCACTTTATAAAGTAAAGAAACACAAATGATGGACGCAATGCAGAACAACCAAACATTTCCCCTCTGTCCAGATCTGGGTTTAATCCATCAATTCTTTTGCTCAACATGTCATCCCTGGATTTAAGCTAGCTTGGCGGATGAAGGATGGTACCCTGAAACCGGCCCCAGGATGCTTGTTTCTGGTCCAGGGAGGACCTAGCTTGGCAGTTCGGGCTAGAATGTTCCCATTTGGATGAGGTTCAATACTGATTTGCACATGGCAGGGTCCAAACTGGGGTGGCGTGGTGGGCAAAAAAACAATGGATTAAACCCAGATCTTTGTGACTGGGGGTGAATGTTTACATTGTTCAGCATTCCATCCACCATCTGTTCATTTTACTTTTAGAAAGTGTGCATTTTTTTTGCAGAATCATTCTGTGCCTCTGCCTGTCTGTGAAATACATGTCTGGGTCAGGATGATAGTTGGACTGTTTGTGAGTTCAGTCTAGATAGTCACACAAAGGGAGCTGAGGTGTGCCCTGCATATCCTGTGGGAGGAGCTGACACTGTTACCTGAATAGGGCTGTGCCTATCTTTAAACAAAGCAGTCTCCAGCCCTTGAAGTGTGTCTAGGACCAGGGCAGGAATAGTAGGATCGTGTGCATTACAAAGACCTTTCTTTGAAGTTTGTCTACTTCAAAGGCTGAAATGGGTATAAGTACTAGACCTCTGACTCCATAAAATTAGAATCCTTCTGGACTGAGGAAATACTGCCAGGAAGAAGAGTATTTTGCTGTAGTAAGGACTGCCACTCTGCCTGTTGCTTTGTTTTGCTGGTCTGGTCCTTGCTGCTTCTGTCCTGTGAGTGAAAGGATTGGACTTTGCTTTCTACATCATGCTTTCCAAGGTTCTCCAAGGGCTTGAAATGAGCTTGCCTCCTGTTAAGAAATCTCGGGGACATCAAAGACTTCACCTACCAGTGCTTGGGCTCTCTTGCTGAGAGTCCTGACTTGCCAAGTGGTGCCAAATCCAGTTCCTGGGCCCTTGGAAGTGAGCTCTGGTGTAACCAAGAAGAAACTAAGCACATCGACTCCAGAGCAACTTTGAAACTGGTGCCACTCTCTGACTCTGCTCTGTTGCCTCCACCGGAGCCATGGTCCTCGCTGATTGCAATAACGGTAATCTGCGACACAGGTCCGATGCCACTGCAGTGCCTCTGAAGTCCCACCACATCATGAGTTCTGAGCACTGTGTTCCTGATGTCCGGGACATCGAACTCTGACTCCACTGCAGTCACCTGTGACCCCCTGGTGTGATCACAACACCACAAAGGTGGTAGCAATAAGGAACTGATGTCGCACCAGCTTCAGCAATGTCTCACCTCCCCAACTCTAAGCAATGTCTCTGTTTCCTCATTGTTTTTCAAGGTATTGTACTTGGAGTTCGTGCAACTCTATGACCGACCCACACTCCGTTGTGAGTGGCATCGGACTGTTGGGAACAACTCTGTCAAGACGCCATGAGTGCCCCAGTTGGAGCTATTGTGTTTCTATGTGCTTTACTAAGATTTAGGGCCTCATTATGAGGCTGGCAGTTACAAGTAATCAAGCTTCTCAGTTGCGATTGGACCACTGGGCTGTGGTGGCCGACCACCCCATTAAGAATTTGGCGGGCAGCCCCACCTGAAGACCGCTGTCCCTGCCAGGATCAAATATCCTGATGGGCTGACATCTGTCCTGGTTGTAATCATTCAGGGCAGCGCTGAACTCAACACTGCCCTACGGATTACATCCTTGTTCTCCGCCTGCCTTTTCATGTTGGTTTCCCCACCATAAAAAGGCTGGTGGAGAACAAGTGCCACCCTGCTTTGCAGAGTCAGAATGCGCACTCTGCTTTGCAGACAGTGCACATTCTTGGGGTGCTTGTCGACCCTGTCCTTCAAGGGAGCCAAGTGCTATCTCATAGCACTGTTCTTGTCAGTCTGACCTGTGGGAACGCTCTCTTTCAAGGTTTTCATCAGTCATCTAGGTCATGCTGGTGGAAACCATAGGGCAGGGGGGACGCCACCACCATGTCAGTGGCGTCCTCCACATGAGTCTGGTAGCCCTGCGTTGCGACCACTAAACTCGTAATGGGCCCCTTACTCTTTGAAAATTCATATCTTTACTTGTGTATGTTGTATTTTTGTTGTTTTGGTCTTGTTTTACTCAAATAAATATTGCTTATTGTTCTAAACTGGTGTGGAGTACCTTTGTGGTGTTTTCACTGTGTGACTGTGTGAGTATACAAATACTTCACACATTGCCTCTGAGATAAGCTTGACTGTTCGTGCCAAGCTACCAAGGGGGTGAGCAGGGGTCATCTTATCTATGTGGCTCCCTTTCCCTGACTAGAGTGAGGGTCCCTACTTGGACAGGGTGCAAACCACTGCAGCTACAGACCCCATTTTTATCAATCATAGTCTCTAAACCAAATTATAATAATACAAAATATAATGATACCATGAAATGTATACCATGCAACCAAAATATCAATAACACCATTCTTGATTACAACAATATTGTTTAAAATATCCAAAACATATTATTGTAGTTGAAAAGTTAATAAACACATTTTAAAAAATATAAATATATGCACAATGGCATAAAATAATACAATTATTTTTATTTTTCATTTAATATTTAATAGTACACATTATAAACAAGTTTATGAGAAATATATAATTTAACAATGAATAAAAAAGAGTTAACATGTTCTTTTAACTAGAGTATTCAAAATGGGAAAATATACTTTATACTTTTACATAGACGTAACATGAAACGACAAATTATAATAAGCATTCACCAAATGAGGAATAGATTGACAACCAGAATGAAAACACCAAGCAAATCAATCAATAAAGGTTTTTACTTTAAACAAAGTAACTGAAACAAACTCTTTACTAAACAAATTAGCAATGTAAAAAGAGCACAAATAACAGCTCACTTTTCAGCAAAAACACACAATCTGCACAAAAATAACACTGTTGGATTTCAGAGAGAAAAAAATGAAAATCCTACCTTCAAGAAAGCCACAAAAAATATGAGTAACGTAATGCACTGAATTAAAATTAACTGTTAAACATTCAACATAAAAGCAACCACTTAAATATTTTTATATCTCTAAACTTTACATAACATAAAAAGATACAACACAAAAATATAAATATAAATATACAAAATAGAACCACAACCTATACAAGAGAAAGGACCACAAATAAATGTTTTAAAGTGTGCAAATACTATTTTATATTGAACAATTTAAATGCTAAAAATAAATTGTTATGTTTTGTGTATTTGTAATGCGCATTATCATCCATAAGGGTATTTTGGCACTGAGCAGATGTTATCCTAGCCTCTGGTACTTTGGTTAATTGAAAAGACAGATCTTTAACTTCTTGCAGAATTCAAGAAGAGAGGAGGAGGCTCTGATGTGGAGAGGAATGCCGGTTCATGCTTTAAGAGCAGTGGAATTGAACACCCATCCTCCTGATCTGGTTCTGAATATTTGTAGAGTGTGTTTGTGTAGGAGTCGTATAGAGCAGAGGTGTCTGGGTAGATGGTGGAAGGAGATGGAGGTAGCAAAGTCAATTGGTGTGGTATGTGCTGTGCAGTGTCTTGAAAGTGTGTGTTAGAAATTAGGGTGTTTGTGTATTGGGAGCTAGTGGAGTTCTCTCAGGTGGGGTGTAATGTAATTTCTGTGTGGAAGGTTGAGGATAAATCTGGCTGCTGAGTTCTGGATGGTCTGTAATCTTCTAGGCAAGTTGCTTCTTGAGCCTGGTGTAGAGGGTGTTCAAATAACACCACATACTGGTAACTAGGGCCTTAGTGTCAGTTGTGTCCAGTGTTGCTTTGGAGCCATATAAAGATCTTCCTCAGCATCTTCAGAGTGTGGAAGCAGGATGAAGTGACAGTATTGTCTTGTGCAGTCATGTCAAGTTTGCTGTCAATTATTTTGAGGTTTTTGCCAAGGGTGCTAGATGTGAATCTGAGTTGGGTCGGCCACCAGTTGGAGTCCCATGATTAAGTCATCTTACCAGAGAGCAATACTTCTGTCTTGTCGGTGTTGAGTATGAGACAATTGGTTGTCATCCAGTTAGTGATTTTGATCATGCAGGCAGTGAGCTTGTTTCTTGTATGGGGGTCTTGCCCCAGAGGGAGAGTATGATTTGCAAACAAACACAAATTTAACCCTAAAACTAAACAATAAATTTTTTTAACATTTAAGTAAAACAAACATTTTATGTCCAACAGTCACTCCACCCCTCATTTCGATAAAACTGAAATAAACTGGAAAAAATAATTCTACATATTAAAATGACAGCACACAAGTAAGTATAAAATTAAAAAAATTGAAATGCATTTTAAAATATCTATTATTTTACAACCACTTTATAAATATATAAATATAATATTAACTAATATCAATTACTAATAGCTTTGCCAAAAAAGCCACTTACAACACTTCCCAAAAAGGAAAACAGTCATTGTTGCACGTGATGCACTCACAGTAAGGAAAGAATAAGCACAGAAAATATGTATTGAAAATGCACAACGTACTATGCTAATGCTTCCTATGGGAAGGCCACTACTAAAGCTAATGTTGATATTAACATTAGAGAGCATAATCATCCTCAAAGGTTGACTGAAATAGATGTGAGAAATGATTTGCAAGACTTTACAGAAGCAAGCACTACTTCCAAGAAACAATAAGAACCATTTAAAAAAAATGTACTCCCAATAGTTCCTGAGTACACTACATGGCAACAAGGAATCCCAAATTCAAAAAGACTAAGGGGGTCATTCCGACCCCGGCGGTCAAGGACCGCCGGGGCTGGGGTCGGCGGGAGCACCGCCAACAGGCTGGCGGTGCTCCGCAGGGCATTCTGACCGCGGCGGTATGGCCGCGGTCAGAACAGGAAAACCGGCGGTGTCCCGCCGGTTTTCCGCTGCCCTGAGGAATCCCCCATGGTGGCGCAGCTTGCTGCGCCGCCATGGGGGATTCCGACCCCCTCACCGCCATCCTGTTCCTGGCGGTTCCGACCGCCAGGAACAGGATGGCGGTGAGGGGTGTCGTGGGGCCCCCGTAAGAGGGCCCCACTTTGAATTTCAGTGTCTGCTTAGCAGACACTGAAATTCGCGACGGGTGCTACTGCACCCGTTGCACCCTTCCCACTCCGCCGGCTCCATTCGGAGCCGGCTTCCTCGTGGGAAGGGGTTTCCCGCTGGGCTGGCGGGGGGCCTTCTGGCGGTCGCCCGCCAGCCCAGCGGGAAAGCCAGAATGGCCTCCGCGGTCTTTCGACCGCAGAGCGGCCATATGGCGGTTCCCGCCAGGCGGGCGGCGACCGCCGCCCGCCGGCCTCAGAATGAGGCCCTAAAAGCATGCACCAAACAGACTACAACAGAAACCACAGCTGCTCTTGAAAGATTCCAAGACATTAACATACCAGAAAATCTAACAAATACACATAGTGAAGAACCCTTCCTTATGCTTGATAATAATAATGACAAGTGAATGATAATCTATACAACAGACAATATCCTTTGAAGACAAAGGCAACTTCAAACATGGATAAATGATGACACTTTTTTAACTGAGCTCTTCACCATTCAAACACATTTAAACCATACCTTGTGAATATAACACAAATATTGCATTAGTGCACACACTGCTTCCTAAAAAGTACATTGCTACATTCCACAATCTAATTACCCCAAATGAGGCAAAACTAACAAATACAGCCCCCCCTTAAAAATATTATTGACTTTGAAATGCAGTGGTAAACACAATATTACATTCTGGCTACACACAACTATACAAGGTTGTTATTACCATTTTAATCAGAACATTTTGTGACAGTTCTAAATAGCTACCCTAAGTGTAGAATATGGAACAAATGCCCAATGTGTCTTCAAAATAAAAAATGAATAGCACTTTCATAGGTACCAGTCACATACGTTGTTAACCACTACAGCCTCCTTATTGATTTCTCTTACTACAAAACACACAAAGACAAACTAGGGGCCTGATTACGAGTTTGGCGGTCTTGGGACCTCTATGGCAGTGGCAATGATCACCCCGCTGCAGTGTTGGCAGTGTGACCTCCATATTACAATGCATGTGGTTACATAGACAAAAGACTGCAGCGGTCCCGCCAATACTGCCAACAAATCTAGATCGCAGCATCGGTGAGATAAGCCAATACGTGTGTCGGAAGGTGAACGACCAGTGTAACTGCTGACCAAATACGATGTGGCGTTCTGTTGAAGTGACTGCTACAGTCCAACCACTACATCCGAGCAGGCAGAAAGAGAGGCATATAAAGCTGAAACTCATCTGTACTCAGCTTCACACATCCTGTTCTGCAATGGAGCCGGTCATACATGCACTTCCCCTGCTGGTGCTGCTAAATGATGCCCAAAACCGCCGCTTTTGTGGACAAGACAAGCAACTATCCTTTATCAACAACTCAAGAGCAAATTGATGCCCCGCCATAGACCTGCCATGGGGTTCATGTTCAGTGGGCCAAACTTATTTTGTTTGCTCCTGTTTGGGGTTCTACTCAATTTATGACCCAATCACAGCCCTATAATGCCCTCTTTGGCCAGGTCACTGACATTGCACAGGCACACTGTGCAAAAATGTAAATATTTGTAAATGAGTGCACAACCAATATTAAAGGAAACTGAAGTGCCCATAAAATTGTGTCACACAACAGCAACTCATCATCAATATCCCACCTACAAATCAAAGTGTCACACTCACATTGTTCAAATTCCACGGCCTGTTGTGATATAAAAGATACACTTGTATGGATGTGTCATGAGGCTGAACCACACCTTCTATGTTAAACCTGTTAGGGACTTCCACATTTCACCCACATTTCAAGATAATGCAAGGTAAATCAGATGCAAAACAATTAGTGTGAGAAACATTCAAAGGTCACAATTTAAAGAACCCCTGCAGAATAGGTATGCCTCTACCAGGAGGAACCCTGGAAGACTGGTGCCCGGGGCCACATGCCTTTTTGCACATACCTCAAAACCACTATCTGCAAAGTAGCCCTGGCTTGATGTATAACAGGGACAATCAATAGTATAGCCAAGTGCCAGGCATAGGGGACACGTGCATGTACAAGTTATGAAAGCAAATACAGCAGTAACAGCACGCATCACACATTTAGTTAAAGTAGGTGTAAGGTACATGTGAGGCACACACATGAAAATGGACACATGTCCATTAAAATGTATACAAAGGTTTAACAATTGAACAACCTACATGTGTGGACAAACAAATTTTTAGCCTGTACACATTAAACAAATGTCCAACCTTCATCAAAGGGAGAAAGGGAACCAAATGATGTTGACATTGGCCAAGGTGAAATACTTACCATATGAAAATCCACCAAATACAATGTCAGCCTCAATAAGATTACATCCCACATATCCATCTGTTGAAAATTTCCCCTCGTCCTGGTTGACTCCAGCACTGGTTTCAAGGTTGAATCATATCAATCAAATGGATCACCAATCAGGGTGAAGCAAACACAACTGTAGTCATACATCCCAAAGTATCCAGGAACATCAAAATGGTAGAAATGTAAAGTCAGGCCTAATGTGTACAGAAACTAGCAACTTCCTATTTATTTAAAACAAATAAACACATGTAGTAAAGGCCAATTGCCAGCCCAATAATCCACTAGATGGTCCAGCACACTGCTGTGCCAACTAAACCTGCCTCTCAGAACACTGCCATGGAAACCTCACCAGGAAGGGGCATCTAGTGGGCATCTCATTGATATCTTTTGTGAGGGGTGGAGTTGGATTTGGGATGGAAGGGTTTGGTTTTGGGAGGGTGGGTCTGACTTTGGGAGGGGTGTCATTTTTGGGGGGTTCTTTGGAGTATAGCTGGGTTCAGTGGGGGGTCAGGTGTCACTGGGGAAGACTTGAATGTGGATGTGGCTGTGGTCCCTTTGGCTTTGAATGGGAGTGTTTTTACAGGAGTAAGGGCAATGACAAATGTCAAACATTCTTTATGGATTGGGAGGTTGTGGGGAAAACATGTGTTATTTGTGTTGCTGTCTGTGTGTCTGAAGTATAATGTTTGTGTTTTGTAGGTGTCTATTGTGCGGATGAGTGTGGGCATTTCATTTCTTTGTGGTGTATGATGTGGATGTGCTAGGTATGCTGGTAGTGGGGCATATGTCTGTTGGTGTGGTGGTGTATGGGGGCATTGTGGGAGTGTGGGATGTGCCTGTTGGTATAGGTATAGTGTCTGGGGGTATGGCGTGAGTGGTAGATGTATCTGTTGGTATGGGTGTGGTTTCTGGGTGTATGGTGGGAGTGGTGGATATGTCTGTTGGTGTGGGTGTGGTTGGGGTGGTGGTTGTTTCTGTGGGGGTGGTGGTGGTATCCGGGGGTATGATGAGGATGGTGGTGGTTGTGAGTAGGATGAGTGTCTGAAGAGTGGTTGCATGCTTGTGTGTTATGTGGTGTTTTTGCTTATGTGTGCTGCTTGGGCTGTTGATGTGCATGCATGCTTATGTGTGAGTGCTTGGGACAGATATGGCTATTGGGAAATTAGTTGGGGAAGAGGCAGGTGGTGGGGTGGAAGTATTGGATGAGTGGAAGACTGCCTTAAGGGAGGAGGCCAGAGCCTGAAAAGAACTCTGTAGGGCAGACATAGAACTGTGGATGCCTTCCAAGTGGGCCACCATCTGTTGCAGATGGCTGCCCTGCACCTGGATGCCATTCAGTAGTGCCATTTGAACCACAGAGATGTTTCTGAGGTGGTCAGAAGCCTCTTCATTCAGGGCAGCAGGAGGAACAGGGGCAGGGGGTGAGGTGCCAGGTGAAGGGGGTGGGGTGCCTAGAACAAAGGAGACTGCTCCCATCTTGGGTGAGTGGGCTCAGCCAACTGAGTGGGGAGCAACAGGGAGGGTAGAGATGGTAGTGGACGTGGCAGACAAGGATCCTGTAGGAACTAGTCCTGCATGTCCTGCCACCACTAGGGAGTGTCCACGGGACCTGGACTCAGATATCAATGATGTAGAGTCAATGTCCTCTATGGTACTCCTCTCACCGTCAGTGCCACTGGGTCCTTCTGTGTCTGTAGTGTCACACCAGGTGCTTCCCTATAGATGTCAGCCCTGCCTCTTCCACTTGCCTGAGATGATGCTGAAATGACAAATATAGCTAGATATATTGCATGTGCCAGAACACACTTGACCACAGAACATACTACAATGTATAGTAGACCCCAGCTGTAAGGTCCACCAAAGTGCCTTCAACATTTACAAGGCCACAAGCATGCATGCTACATGAACTGTAAACGGTTGCCGACTGTAAAATCAGAATTACAGACAACTCTAATTGCATTAGTGAAGTTGTAAGTTGTACAATCACAATACCCATGCATCAAGTAGGAAACCTTGTCACCTTGAATTGGTTGGCTCTTGTAGCATACTTCAGTAACCTGTTGCCATTAAATAGTATGGCAATGCCAAATGTATTCCTACTGATTCCACACAGGGCCCTCCAGTCAACAAATGTTCATATACCTCATATCACATCATAATGAAATGGTGGTTAACTAATACAGCTATGTTGCTGCAAGATTTACAGTAGCGGGAGGAAGGTGACATGGAAATACTTGTGTCATACTATAGAAACTTCCCAATTGTGACTCTCTAATATGTCCATTGTCAAAATAGACTCATGAAAGTAGTACTAATGTGCTTTGCTGGATAAAACATGTCACATAGAAATGTACACAGGAGATAATCTGCTCAAAATGTCTGGGAGATATGCCAGCAAATAACCACAGAACAATGAATCAGCTAGGCCTCGACAAATCACCAGCTGTGATTGGTTTTGGTGAGAACTCCATTCTAGCATTGCATCATTAATAGCCAATAGTCCAATGAATTTTGTTGAGGCTCAGGGAAACTCCATTAGCTGAAGAAATGGTTTAATATGTTTCTCAATATGAAGGCACATCACTATATCACTATACCAAACACAGATTCCATTGTATCATTGAGGGTATCTACTCACATATGATTGACATGTTTCTGCAAATCACTCCCTGATATATGTCAACAGACAGTTAAAGAACCTTCACCAATAAACATGTGCAAAACACTAAGGGGCATATTTATACTTTTTGATGGAAACTGCACTAACGCAGTTTTGCACCAAAAAGTTTAGCATCGGTTTGCACCATTTCTGAGCACTAGCCAGACACCGTATTTATGGAATGGCGCAATGCGGTGCAAAGGGTAGGCTAGCGTAAAAAGAAATGCCAGGTGGGGCTGGCTGTATGGGAGAAGGGGGTTTTGCACCAAAAAATTACGTTAGGCAGGTTAGAGAAAAAAATTACTCTAACCAACTTAGCATCATCTGTTGACGCAAAACCATCCATACCACATGACTGCTGTCTTAGAAAAGACAGGAGTCATGCCCACCATCCCAATGGCCAGCAAAGGGGACAAGGGTCCCCCGGCCATGGCCATTGCACCCAGTTCCATGTAGGGGGGCGATTACAGGGCCCCCAATGGCATTTAAAAAAAAAAATACTTACCTGTACTTATCTATACTTATCTGGAATGGGGTCCCTCATCCTCCGCTGTCCCTCTGGTGTGGGTGGGGTTCTCCCTGGGGCCTTGGGAGGGCACCTGTGGGCTTATTCCATGGTGTTCCACCATGGAAATAGGCCCATAGGTCCCACAACGCCGGCCCTGACCCAGGCGTTTAATAATGGTGCAAAGCAAGGTTTGCACCATTATTTGACCCCTCCTCCCCTGTGCGTGATTTTAGCATGGGGGATAAATATGGCGCTAAGGCCATAGAATACTTTTTTGCACCGGAACGTCTACCTTGCATCTCATTGATGAATGTAGGTTTCCAAGTCCGAAAAATGACTTTAACTCCATAACTTTGACGCTAGATGGGTCTAGCGCCAAAGTATAAATATGGAGTTAGATTTGCACCGAATTTGAGTAAACAAATGACACAAATTCAGCACAAAACAAGTATAAATATGCCCCTAAGTTTAATAATTCAACATCAATGGCATGGAAAAACACATTGTGAATAATTACTATGGCCCTCATAAAGAGTCTGGCAGTAATTCCCACTGACCACAGTTCTGGCGCCCGCCAAAAGACCACTTGTGGTGGCGGTAACCATACCGCCGTATTATGAGTACAAAACACAACCCACCAAAAAACAGCCAAATCCATGACACCGCCAGGGCCAACAATGGCAGAAAGTTGGAGGACAGCAATCCCCCACCGCCACGCCAATGACAGACTGCCCACCAAATTCTGATCCACAAATCAGCACGGCGGTCACACAACGGCAGTTCACCACAGGCGGTACGGACCACCATGGTGAATAATGGCACCCACCAACAACAACTGCACACCTAGGACAATATGAAACCCTCGCACCTGAGACACATACACACACTCGACACACCCACCACCATAAAACACACACATCCCACCATCCTTTGCAATGCCAAATCAACACCAGCCAACAACTACTGGACACTCACTACGCCCACAGACCAGAAACACATCACACACAAGTGCACTCCACTCACATCACACACAATGGCACCCACTAAGCACCCCGCTTCACTGACAGGGAGCTGTGGACCATTGTGGACGAAATACTCAGGGTCAAGCTACAGCTTTTTGGAACCCAGGTACAGCAGACATCTATCGCACGGAAAATGGATCTATTGCAGAGGATTGTCAATAAGGTCAATGCAGTGGGAAACTATCTACGCACAAGGGATGACATAAGGAAGAGTTGGAACGACAGGGGATGGTGCGTTACATGGGATCACAACATCAAATTGCACTACAGAAGACTGGTGGCTGTGGTCCCACCTCCTCCAACCGAATACAGCAACTGGGAGGAGAAGGTTTTGGCTATCCTGCACCCGCTGGACTCACTGGAGGACTGGACTCTAGTAAGTAACATATGTTCCCCTAACACTTGCCACGTCTGTAATGCATGTCTCACCCTACCCCGGTCACTACCACTAAACACCATATCATTCACACATCCCCCAAACACCCATACCTGTATCCCCCTGTATGCACAATGACCATCCTCGGAATGTACTGTAGTCTACACTACATTACCCACAATGCACCAACAATCCTTCAACTAACAATATATGACACCCATCACTAAGGGCCCCTGCATGCAGATTACTGCGGAAGTAAGCAAATTAAACAGGTGGTAAGTGGTTGAAGGGATATGGCAATGACAGGATAGGGTACAGAAGACAGGAGGAACACATGCCAATTGTTAGACTTTTCATCCTTGGCGTGGTCTCCCTTAACTTTTTGCCTCTGTTCCACAGGTTGTTAATGTGTGCTGGATTCTGATTTTACTGTTTTTGTTACTCTGGGCACTTTACCACTGCTAACCAGTGATAAAGTGTAAGTGCTCCTTTACAAAATGTATATGTAATTGGCTTATCCATGATTGGCATATTTGATTTACTAATACGTCCCTAGTAAAGTGCACTGGAAGTGCCAGGGCCTGTAAATCAAATGCTACTAGTGGGCCTGCAGCACTGGTTGTGCCACCCACATAAGTAGCTCTGTAATCATGTCTCAGGCATGCCACTGCAGTGTGTACCCAGTTGCCAGGCCTAAACCTTCCCTTTTCTTACATGTCAGACACCCGTAAGGTAGGCTCTAGGTAGCCCCAAGGGCAGGGTGCAGAGTATGGTTAAGGTAGGACATATAGTAATGTGTTTTATATGCCCTGACAGTGAAATATTGCTAAATGCGTTTTCACTGTTGCAAGGCCTGTCCCTCTCATAGGTTAACATAGGGGCTACCCTTAAATCCGATTAAAGGGTAGATTCCCTTTGGGAGCGGTTGGACATGTGGAGTTTGGGGTCTCTGAGCTCATAATTTGAAAATACATCTTTTAGTAAAGTAGATTTTAAGATTGTTTGTTTGAAAATGCCTCTTTTAGAAAGTGAGCATTTTCTTGTTTATACCATTTCTGTGTCTCTGCCTGTTTGTGGATTCCCTTTTTGGGTCAGTTTGACAGTTGGGCTGGTTGCACCTCACACTAGACAGTGATACAAAGGGAGCTGGGGTGTAGTCTGCATTTCCTGATGAGCCATCTGTGCTAGGAGGGAGGGGAGGAGTGGTCACTCATACCTAAAAGGGCTCACATTCAAAAGAGACTTTACTTTGAAGTAGACCTACGTCAAAGGTGAAATTGGGTATAAGAAGGGCACCCAAAACCACAGACTTTAGAACACTTCTGGAAACCAAGAGGAACCTCTGCCTGGAGAAGAGCTGAAGAGCTGAGGAAGAAGA
This sequence comes from Pleurodeles waltl, assembly GCF_031143425.1. NCBI lineage: Eukaryota > Metazoa > Chordata > Amphibia > Caudata > Salamandridae > Pleurodeles > Pleurodeles waltl. Next base: position 795,694,712 of record NC_090438.1, on the reverse strand, counting down.
GCTGCCCTACCTCTGACTGTGCTTTGTGGAGATATCCTGCAGTTGCTGCTTCTGCCAGAGTAAGAGGACAAAGACAGGACTTTTTGTTGCCATCTTTCTTGTGAAGAACTCTCCAAGGACTTGATTTAGAGCTTGCCTCCTGTTGTTTGAAGTCTCAGGGACAGCAAAGACTTCTCTCTGCCAGCACCTGGAGTCTCTGGAGAGACTCCTACTCTGCCCTGTGGTGCCCATCCAGTTCCTGGGACCCTGAAAGGAGAAGCTGGCAGCCTAAGAGGAGGAAATCCACGCACAGAGCGCCGTTCGGGAACAAGATCGACACAACTCCGATCTGCGGCTGAAGCAACAACGCGCTGTCTGCTCAGCGGGTGAAAATCACAGCTCGCTGGAAACTCAACTTGAAGAATCAACGCACGGAGCAGGAGAAACGATGTGCAGCATCGCTGACGGAGGCTGGGAGATCACAACCCGTGCTGCATGGTTTTCAGATCATTATGCGGCTGGTTTTCCAATGTAAGCACCGCTGGCCATGCAAAAACAATGCAAGGCCTGCCCGGACCCGAGAGTGCTGACCGGATCAACGCATCGCTCTCCTGTGGAGAGAAGAAATGACGAGCCTCGACCCGATGAAAGGAGAAACAACGCAAGGTCCCACTCGTGAGTAGAATCAACGCATCGCAAGCCCTTTTTGACGCACACTCGCCTGTGTGGGGTTATTTTTGACGCACACATGGTACATTTTCACGCTAACATTGTTAGTGTGTGTTTTAAACTACATAAAGACTCTTTCTGCTTTTTAAATAATAACTTGACTTGTGTACCGTGGATTATTGTCGTTTTGGTCTTGTTTTGTTTAGATAAATATTTTGTATTTTTCTAAACCTGTGTTGTGTCATTTTGTTGTGTTTTTATTAAGTTACTGTGGGTGTTGGTACAAATACTTTACACCTAGCACTCTGAAGTTAAGCATACTGCTCGTGCCAAGTTACCAAGCGGGTAAGCAAGGGTTAGCTGAGGGTGATTCTCTTTTACCCTGACTGGAGTGAGGGTCCTTGCTAGGACAGGGGGTAACCTGACTGCCAACCAAAGACCTAATTTCTAACACCAGTTATAACTACTATTACATACCACGTCAATTGTATAAAGGGACAGTTCTGTCAATGCCCTATCCCCTATAACACTACAACTACACCATCATCCACAAGCCACAATGCCCATACACTGCAGGAGTCACAAAACAACATTTGTACTACCATACAGGTACCACAGCCCATACCACCCAGCCGGAGGTACAAAGAAGGGACAATCCACCAGCAGAAGAAGGCCCCAGTGACGACAGTCCAGCTGGATGTCTGAACCCAGATGACTACCCTGGCCCATCCCACAGCCCTGGACACTCACCCCCCAGAAGCCCCACCCAGGATACCATTGACTCCCCCACCACTCAGCCACCACCATCAGCTGTGGCCCAACACCCCACACCAGTGTCACCAGGCCACTGACTGTCTGCCCACCTGTACAGAGACTGGAGTCACACCCACCGCAAGGAAGGACAATGAAGGTCCCAGTACAAGTGGTACAAGGCGACCTGTGCAGGGGACACAGGAACAGGGGGCCAGGGCCACTGGGAGGGTATCAGTGGCCCAGGGGGTTGGATCAAGGATGAACTCTGCTGCCCATGAGGCCATTTTAGAGGTCCTGGGGACATACCACCACTCCCAGGACAGGATGGGCCAGATCCTGGCCATGTTGCAGGAGAATGCAGGTGGCACAATAAAAACAACTGAATGCCAGCATGGCCACCATTGCAGGGGTACTGCTGAGGATGCCCAACATCATGCCTGAGTCCTCCACCTATCAACAGGCCCCTTTCACCAGCCAGGATACAGCCCAGCCCTCAACCACAACAGCAGCCAGTGGAATGGTGGCCCTGCCAGAGCACTCATAGGCCACCAGCACCCTTTCCTCTGTAGCCCAGGAACACCCTCACAGACATGGTTGGAGACCCAGGCATTGCAGTGACACTGTAGCCAAGACAAAGCCCACCGCCAGGAAGTGACTCTGCCCTGAACTGTCTCCCTTGTGTGCCACTAAGCCACCTTGTTGACTGTCCACTGCCATATCTGCATTTACCTATGGTGCAATGGACACTACCCCTGTGCTACCAGCAGCTGTGGACATTGTACTGAGAATATTGTTCACCCATTGCACTATACGATCCCTATTGTCTCACTCCTTCAATAAACACTGTGGCCCTCATTCTGACCCTGGCGGTCAAAGACCGCCAGGGCGGAGGACCGCGGGAGCACCGCCGACAGGCCGGCGGTGCTCCAATGGGGATTCCGACCGCGGCGGTAAAGCCGCGGTCGGACCGGCACCACTGGCGGGCTCCCGCCAGTGTACCGCCGCCCCATTGAATCCTCCACGGCGGCGCAGCTTGCTGCACCGCCGCGGGGATTCCGACCCCCCCTACTGCCATCCAGATCCCGGCGGTCCGACCGCCGGGATCCGGATGGCGGTAGGGGGGGTCGCGGGGCCCCTGGGGGCCCCTGCAGTGCCCATGCCACTGGCATGGGCATTGCAGGGGCCCCCGTAAGAGGGCCCCTACATGTATTTCACTGTCTGCTGCGCAGACAGTGAAATACGCGAAGGGTGCAACTGCACCCGTCGCACAGCTTCCACTCCGCCGGCTCGATTCCGAGCCGGCTTCATCGTGGAAGCCTCTTTCCCGCTGGGCTGGCGGGCGGTCTGAAGGCGACCGCCCGCCAGCCCAGCGGGAAAGTCAGAATTACCGCCGCGGTCTTTTGACCGTGGAACGGTAACCTGACGGCGGGACTTTGGCGGGCGGCCTCCGCCGCCCGCCAAGGTCAGAATGAGGGCCTGTATCAGCTAATTCCTAGAGTCACATCTTCCCCCTCTCCTTCTCCATCACTATACCCCATTTCCTGGGGCCCCATGGATGGCATTTCCAGTAGTTGAACATGTCTCCTGAGGGCCAAATTGTGCAGCATACATCCGGCTACTATGATCTGACACACCTTGTTTGAGGAGTAGCACAGGGCTCCTCCAGACATATGCAGGCACCTGAATCTGGCCTTTAGGAGCCCAAAAGTTCTCTCAGTCACCCTTGTGGTATGACCATGGGCATCATTGTACCTGTTCCCCACTCTGTCCTGGGATTCCTCACAGGTATCAGCAGACACTGCATGTTAGGATAGCCAGAATCACCTGGGAAGAGGGGAGAATGATAACATATGACACACAGTCGAACAATGCCAAACGTATTTAGTCAGGTGGCACTGTAAAACTGTCACATGCACACTCACCAGCAAGCCAGGCACTGTCTCCCTGTAGTTGTGCCATGATTTGTGGGACACTGATGTTCCTCAAAACATAGGTATCATGGACTGATCCAGTGAATCTTGCTGCCACCTGTGATATGTATTGAAATACAAGACACACCACACGCTTGTTTATGGAATGGAAGTTTTTGCAGTTCCAAAACACTTGCTCAAGTGGCTCTGGGGGGTAGGTGGGGAATATGTGTGCCATCAATGGCACCAATCACATGAGTAATGTTAGCAATTGCATAAAAATCAGACTTCACTGTGGTGAAATCTGCCCTTTGAGGACATTTTATGTAACTCTGGAGGTGTTGCAACAAGACAGTTAGGACATTTGCAAAGATGCTGCTGAGCATTGTTTGTGACACTCAAGATGCCAAGCCCACAGACACCTGAAAGGAACCAGTAGCCAGAAAATGTAGGACAGATAGTACTGTTGGAGGGATAGCATAGGGGTTTCATTTGGCAGGCAGTAGAGCAGACTCCAATTGGGAACACAGCTCACAAATTGTGGCACTGTTCAGGCGATAGCTGATGGTAATGTGGTGCTCTTTCATGGTAGCCAGGTCAACAAGGAGTCTGTATACTGGCGTAGCCGTCCCTCTCCACATGGGTCAATGGCTATGGTGGAGAAAAACGCAGTGATGGGCGGGTGTCAACTGTCTGTACACAGGTATCACATACATTCATGCACACACATTACTGTAGAACATTGTAGGCAGCCATTGTACACATTAATGACGTGTTCATATTGGTGTGCCTGGGACATATACACCTGTAGGTTTGGATGCTACCGTGCTATTGGACATTGCATGTGTAACTTCACCATTTTGACTCTCATGGGTGTTACTATTCTTCCATTAACACTGTCCCTGTACCGTGTATGAACAAGTTGCCCTCGTAAAATGGTAGCCGCCTGTCCCACATGTGAAGGACAGGTGGAAGTGACATCATTACGCTGGCATTAGTCGTCATGGATATAGGCAGTTGGAACCGCCATGCAGCTCCTCATTGGTTAGCATTGGTGTCCATGGGTACAGGGGCCAATCATGATCTGTGCTGGATGTAAAGGTGCACACCACAGCGGTCCTCACCGCCATTTTGTGTAGCCCTTGACTCCTGACCCTTGAGACGGCCACTAGTTCACTGCGTGTGCTGCTGTGTCCTGCCTCTGGTTGCAGAAATGGCACGCGCTACAGGGGAACGTGCCCCAGTCTTCACCTCGGAGGAGTTAGAGAAGCTTGTGGGCGGGGTCCTACACCTTATGCCAAGTTTTACGGCAGACCATGGGGCCAGGTGAGTGGCATCATAGCATCCTAGGAGTGTGTGCAAATGCAGCGGATGCATGTATGTGTGACTGTTGGATCTCCCAATGGGTATGTGAAGTGTGACAGAACGTATGTGTGTAGTGGCATGATTGGGAGTCATTGTTTGAGTTACAGATACATGTGGTGTTGAATCCCAAGTCTGAATTTGGAGGCTTGATCTACAGTATTTTGTTCTATGTGTCTCCCAAGCAGGTTAGTGCCCATCAGAACAAGGGGTTGTAGAAAGCCATTGCCAAGGAAGTGCAGACCCTGGGGGTCTACAGCTGGCAAAGCACCCACTGCAGGAAGTGGTGGGAGGACCTGAGATGCTGGGCCCGGAAGACCTCAGAGGCCCAGCTGGGGATGGCCTCCCAACGAGGAAGGGGTGCATGTCGGACCCTGACACCCTTAATGGCCCGCATTCTGGCGATGTCAATCGGGATTTGGATGGGTGCTTGAAGGCAGCACACCAGCCACTAGGGGGTGAGTACCACCACTGTAAGTAAGTAAGTAAGTAATAATTTATTGGACAGATAATAAAATCCAATACAAATAGTCAAGACAAAAGGAAAAAAGGAAAAAAGAAAAGAAACAAACAATCAAAAACAATGCCCTCAAGAACTGAGTTCAAACTAAAAGCACACCATAAACTGTGCATGCAACATATTAAAAACATTATGAAACAATACAGTACAATACCGGCCACCTGACCCAAAGCCCCAATAAACACAGGCTAATACACATGTGCACAGCCCTAAAGTCCATGGTGCATAAAATAATAATTTCACTGAGCATCATCAAATACCGATAACATTCCTCGTCCTAACCAATAACTGGCAGAATGGAAAAATATCCAACTAAGCGTGTTCATTGCTCGCAGTGCCATTAAATTTAGATCGTGCAAATTTAATGAATTTGGTCAGTAACACATTTAACATTGGATTGCCTGAGTCCAGAGACTGAATAATTGCTTGTCGGCAAGAGCGGATTCCCAATTCATTCCATTTGCTCCGGAGCAAAAGTACCACCACTGTTCTGTTTTTACTTTCCAGCAGTTTAGCTGGTTGCAAAAAGGTGAGTAGTAGGTAGTATCAGGGTCATGGACAGATGTGGGCATGCAACTGGCCCCCTGAGTCACTACGATAGTGCCATTATCTGGGTATGGGTGGGAATGTGGCCATGTAATGGGTCCTATGGGTTAGCCTGTGGATCTGATGTACCACCTCAATGATTTGTTACATTGTAGTGGAACTGGATCACTCCCAGATTGCCATGGTCTGCCTGGAAGGGGATGTAAGGACTGGATGGTGATGTGGTTGGCCATTATAATGTCAGTATGTCAATGTAGTTTGGGAGCTGTATTTCCTTTCATAGGTACTTACCTTCGTGGAGTTGGTAATGGTGAGGGATAGGTTTTGGGATGTGAATGGCTGCATTTGTGCCTACATCATGTGTGTACTGTAATTGACAGCCTGCATCCCTTTCTTTTTCCTCCCCTCCCTCTCTGTCAACTTGTCTCCTTGTGTGTATTAGAATCATCAGGCAAAAGAGAAGGGGCACTGGCGAGTGGGTATGCTGCAGCCCACGGGACCGAGGAGGCAGAGACCACCAACATCAAGGGGACCAGTGGGTTGGAGGGTGAGGGGAGCACCATGGGGAGGTTAGTACCACTGCTGGCAGAGAATCTGATACCTCCTAAGATGGCAGCTCCCTGGTGGTGGTGGACCCTTCTGGGATCACCCAATCTTTGTCACCTTCCGCCATCCCCATACAAGCTCTGCCCTCTCAGTAGCTCCCCCGAGTTGCCGGTGCCTGCTCACCCAGGAGGGTGGGCGTCTCCTTCGCCACAGGCAACTCAGACCCTGCCCCAGTCAGCCCTGCTGCCCTTACTGAGGAGGGTATTGACCTCCTGAAAACCATCTCTGTAGGGAAGACAACCATTGTGAATGCCATCAAGGAGCTGGCATTCCAGATGCAGCAATACAATGCCTACCTGGAAGGCATTCACGGTGCTATGTCTGGCCTACAGAAATCTTTTCAGGCTCTGGCCTCCTCTTATATGGTAGCCAGTGTCCCTGATCTTTCCGTACCACTCCCACCACCTCTGCCCCTTCCAGCACCCCTTTCCCCTCACCCATTCCACGCACACATGCAGACGAGCATACACTCATGAAAACACACAACAAACTCAATGTATCACACAAGCAAAACATGTCCCACGAAAAGCATGCACACCCTCAACATACGACTCCAAACACTACAACATCCACTTCCCCCACTGTATTCCCAATCCCTTCCTCCTCCCTGTCGGTCTCCTCACCACGCACAGCCACATGCACTGCACCCTCATTCACTGCTCCTGCCCCCATTTGCACAGTCACCACAATAGGAGTCATCCACACATGCACCCCAGACACCACACCCACACTCACCACATCAACCTACATAGACACTTGCAGCACACTCTCCACACCAACAGACACCACCACATCATCCGTCTGCATTGGCTGCCTGCCTTCTCCCACTCTTTCTATCACCCTCCTCCCAATATACACAGACGCTCACACTCATCCACATAACATTCATCCACCATACATAAGCTGATTAAGCATGCACCTGCATACACTCGCAGCAAACCTACACCATCTACAACCACTCCTTCAAACTCCACTCCCAAACCTGCCTCCAAAGCCCCTCCACCTGCACCTAAAAAGCTTTACCTTTCCCGTGATGACTTATTTGAACCCACTGGCCCACCCCGTCTTGTCCCCAAATGTTTCCGTGGCCTCCCCAGATCTAGTCCTTCCCCTTCAAGCTTCTCCACAGTCCTCTCTTCCCGGTTCCCTACCCCTTCCCCAGCCAATAAGAACATTTGTAAGAGGGCTGATCCCTTTCCCACCCCTCGGCCCAAGCCCACTCCCACTCCCACTCCTTCCAAGGGCAAGCCAAAACACACACCCCCTCCAACTCCTAAGCCCAAGTCCCCTCTTTCCAAACCTGAGTCCCCGCCCCACACCCACCACCCCTCCCCCTGCCCCCTGAGGTGTTTGATTGCCCCATTGATGCTCCTGCGCTGTGGAGGCCATGGTCGCAGTAGGAGTTAAGTATGTGCCTTGTTCTCACACTCAAACATTTTCTATAGACTGGCCCCTGGCCTTGCTTGCACATAGTTTGTTTATCTCTCCAAAACTCATGTAATATACCTGGCCAACAGGCATGTTGGTGCAATGATATTCCATTGTCCTGCATTTTAATATCAGAGGGTCATGTACACAGGTATGTGCATCCACTTATTTATTTCTCTGCATATATCAGGTATGTATATATCTGTGCTGAGTGTATACCTTGATTGGGCTGTGTGTGTGTGCGTGCACGTTTGGGTGTTGGTGGGGAGGGTGTGTGTTTATGGGTGTTGGTGTGAGTGTATGTAGGCATGGTAGTCAGTGTGGGGGATGAGTGAGGCATGTGGGTGTGCAATTGTTCCCTTCCCTCCCTTGTGTGCTAGGCACCTGTACTCACCAAACTGTTTTCGTCAGCGATCATGGTCCTAGAGATGAATCGCGAGGATTAGCACTCAGAAGATCTCGAGTTCACACTTCATGTCGTCATTGGCCTCCTCTGTGTCCCTACAGTGAGTACTTCCTTTTATACTGCTCCTTTCCAACAGGCTTTGTGTGGCGGTGGTTCCTCCCCGGAAATCGTGGTGGTGTGGTGATTTGTAATAAGGTGGGCGGGATGGGCCTTTCCGCAGGCCTGAAGATGGCCTCTACCTTCGTCTCGGTTGTACCGCCACTGGCGGTACAGGCGGTGAGGTGGCTGTATTGCTCACAGTTCACAGCCGCACGCATAATCCGGTGGTCCACACTGCCCACCTGTCAGTGGTCTGCACTCTTCAATGAGGCACATGGAAAAACATGTACATATCCCTCTGTAGTTGTTTGATTTCCTACCGTTCGGTTAGTACCTGACCCAATACACCTTGGGACTCCCAATAAATCCCCTAAGACTTGGCTGATGCTGTCCTGGTTCTGGTTGGTCCCAGTGACCTCACTATGCAAGCACACATCATCCCTCCCACATACCCTTCACCCGCAAACCTGTGTCATTGGTCCAGGTTGCACTCGCCAACTGGGTCCTGGTCCCTCTGTGTCAGGGGTGGTAACTTGTGCTTTAGGATGCAGGATGAAGGGGCACAAAATTGTACTAAATTTGCTAGGCACACAAGCCTGGCCAAGATGGCGGATGCGTAAATCACGGCTCCGTCTGGGCCTCGGATTTATCCTTTTTAATGTGTCCCGCCAGGGGTCGGAGGTAGAGATCGCGGATCGGGCGATCATCGTGGACCAGGGCACGGAGGCTGGGGACTGACTCTTGGTGCCTGGGGGCAATCGGTGCGGAGATCGCACCTCGTGGGGAGTCGGCGGCATTGACTGGGAGGAAGCCTGTGGAGCAGGAGCACTCGGCCCAGAGGCGGCGCACACGAGAGACGGGGACGGAGCCGCATATGAGCCGCTTGGACACCTGACTTGAGGACGAGTCAAGCGGCGATCGCTAATTTCAGCGAAAGAAGGTGTGCCATGCAGGTGCAGTGAGGGCTTGTACCCGACCAATGGAGTGGTGATGACGGAGAGCGGTGGGAGCTGGTGACGGGCCCAGCCGGCCGAGCGCCCTGTAGGTGTGGAGCGGAGCGGACGGGCCTTGGCGGAAGACACGGGCACCCCCAGGGCAGCACCTATCTTGGGCATAACACAGGGCTAGCTCCTTAAAGGGAGCAGTCTGCGACGGCACGACAGTGGAGCGGGCCTGGTGAGAGAGGGAAGCCGCCAGGCTCCAGAGGGAGAACCCGGATTGGGCATTGACTGAGTAAGTGAGGAGGCAGCGAACGTACCCTGGATAACAGCAGCGCAGCCCTGGGTGCCCCCTAGCTAGCCCGAACGACACAGCTGTGGTGGTGGCTCTGGTGGAGTCACCCTGGACAGCAGACTCGGCTTTGTAGGACTGAGTTAGGTTGCAGCACATAGGCCCTTGGCACACTGGCCCTGCGGACCGGATGACCTCAAGGGGCCTTTGAGAAAACAGGGCTGATTGCAGAGGCCCCCTAACTTTTTGCCCCCATTTTCCACTTTTTGTTGGTGTTTTCCTGACTCTGAGGGTGCTCTGGGTACTTCTATCCAGTCCCATGGCCTGTGATCTGTGTAAAATCAATATGCAAATTAGGCTAATTATAATTGGCTAAGTTAACCTACCTATAAGTCCCTAGTATATGGTAGGCCATGTAGGTTTAGGGACCACAGCATAGGTAGTGCACCCATAGGTGCACTGCTGAGGTGCCCAGTGTCATTTTAAAGGCAGGCCTGCCTTGCTGGCTGCTTTTAAATTAACGTTATATGCAAATTCGACTTTGGAATTAAAAGTAGTTCCAAAGTCATAATCAACCTTATTTTTACATGTAAGTCACCCCTAAGTTGTGCCCTATGTGCCCCTAGGGCTGGGTGCCATGTAACTATAAGCAGGGACCTTATACAAATAGTTTTATAAGCCCAGGTGAGGTAAAAACAGACAAATTTGTTTTTCCCTCATTGTAGTAAATGGCCTTCATAGGCTAAAATGGGGAGACTTTATTTTAATTTTTAAAGTCCCCTTAAATGATGGATACCAAAAGTTTGGTATCAAATTAATTGTTATAATAAATCCCACAACTTCCAGTTGTTGGATTTAATATAACGTGTTCAGGTAAAGAGTTTTAAACTTTACCTGAAAAGTTGCCAATTTCAGCCCTGCATTGTTTTTGCTGCTATGCTCTGATTGGCCAGGCTGCCTTGATGAGGTGTGAAGTGGCCTGGTTTCACACAAAGGAATGTGCCTGTGGGAGGGAATCTCCCCTCAGCAGATGGTGAGGCAGGAAGGGAGAGGGCTGCCAAACTGGTCTTCAAAGGCAGAGAAGGACATTTGGAGCAACCAGCAACACCCCCCCATCCTGCAACCCCAGACAACTAGGTGCCCCCTTGTTTAGGTTAGGAGAGGGCAGGAGAGGGGTGTGTTTATGATTTGTAGCCACACCAGTGGGTGGGCTCAGCCAGATGTAACCTCCAAAAATCAGATTCAGCCATGATGGATTTTAGGATAATGTTGCCTCCTGGGATTGATTTTTGCCACACTTCCCAGGAAGTGGTCATCACAGGGGGAAGGATCCTGCACCTGATTGGAGAACCAGGACCTCCCTGCTTTTCACCCAGGAGCCAGCATAAAACTGGCAGACCTGCACCCACACCTCAGATCCCCATCAGATTCCAACAAGGAAGAACCAAAGGAGAAGAAGGACTGCCCTGCTGGACCCCTGGCCTGCACCTGGAACCTGCCCTCAGAAGGACTGCACCAGCTGCACACTTGGGCTTCACCACAAGAAGGACTTTCCCTGGCTTCAACTGGTTCAAGGAGGGACTTCCTGTTTGTTACAGGTGTAAAATTGCTAACCAGAGTCCCCTGCACCAACTCCTGAAGAAATCAACCAGCTGGCCACTGCCCAGTGGCCAAAAAGGAGTTTGTACCAGGTGCATTCTGGGAGTTGTAGTCCGCACCCCCAAGGACCATCTCAGAACTTCTGGACCCTTGAGGTGAGCTGTGGGCCTCAAAAGAACCTTAAAAGGACATCTGGGAGAATCCCCAGAAGCTTGGAGAAGTTTGGAGAACTTTTGAAAAAAAGCTCCATAGAGGGACCGACTCGCCACAGCAACTCTAGCGGCTTGCCTCAACCGCGACCCAGCCTGATTTGCTGGTTTGTCCCGGTAAAGAAAATCTCCGAAAAAGAAACCAAGTCCGAAGGTAAAAAGTTGACCGGGACCTCCCAGCCAGCGTATCCGAGGAGGGCTCCAGGGACGTCGGATCAAGATCCGGGTTTACCCCGGTCAAAGGATTTTCATCTCGAAAAAACAACTAAGTCTGAAGGTAAAAATCTCCACCGAGGGTTCCGGCGACGCGTATCCGGAGAAGGGCTCCAGGAGGTCGGATTGGACTGGCAGGTTCGTCCCGCTGAAGAAAATCTTCGAAAAAGAGATTAAGGGGGTCATTACAACATTGGCGGTAAAAGCTGCTTACCGCCGTGCAGAAGACCGCCAATACACCGCCGCGGCCGCGGAATTCCGCCACAGCTATTATGACCCACATCTCGGAATCCGCCGAAATTCAGACACCCACACAAGTCCAAGGACACAAAAGGTAAGTGATAAACTGGCGAAATCAAAACCTCCACTGTCACGCCAACAGAAAAACGACCATGCTATTACGACCCACGATTCCATGCTGCGGTCTTTTAACCGCGGTATTCCATTGGCGGTACACACTGCCACGCTCAAAATACACACACATCTCCAAAACACCGCCACATTGGACAATTCCAAATACACACACCTGATACACATACAAACAACACTCCCACACACCCAACACAATATAAAACACACACCCACATCACCCACAAACCCCTACTACCAAAAATTAGAGACGAAGATGACAGAGAGAGAGCACAGCAATAGAGAACCCCACCACACAGAGGCACACAACACCATCACCCACACAATATCCACGCACAAAATTCCACATACCACAACACATCACCACACTCATCACCACATACCCCACCCCATACATCACCTGCACCACCCCATGGCATGCCAAAGACACCCCAGGTTTTCCGAGGAGGAGCTCAGAGTCATGGTGGAGGAAATCGTCCGGGTTGAGCAACAGCTATTTGTATCACAGGTGCAGCACACCTCCATAGCCAGGAAGATGGAGCTATGGCGAAGAATCATCGACAGGGTAAACGCAGTGGGACAGCACCCAAGAAATCGGGAGGACATCAGGAAGAGGTGGAACGACCTACGGGGGAAGGAGCGTTCAGTGCTCTCCAGGCACAACATCGCAATTCAGCGGACTGGCGGTGGACCCCCACCTCCTCCCCCACAACTAACAACATGGGAGGAGCAGGTCTTGACCATTATGCATCCAGAGGGCCTCGGAGGAGTCGGTGGAGGAATGGACACTGGTAAGTCAAATCTTAACTGTCATATCCCCCACCCTACCTGCATGCTATCACACCCCCCCACCCTCACCCCCTCCCCTATCACCCCAACTCCTCACTAATTTACTTATAACACAAACCACCCATCCCAACACCAAGCCCTGCATGACACAACTAAGCATGGACACCCATCACTAAAGCATGCCCACTGCACATACCCATAACACCCCCCAACCATCATCACACAAGCCCCCACACAGGAATGCTTGCACTGGGGTACACGCATACCCGCCCATTGCACACCATGACACACACACATGCAATAATCATGCTTTTATACCCCTGCAGGACCACTACGTAACGTCACCACACAGGAGGGTCCAGACATGTCCACTTCACCCCCAGAAGAGGCCCACAGTGATGACAGCAGCTCTGGACAACTGGATCAAGATGACCAGCCCGGACCATCGTGGGCCCCGGGACAGTCGGTTCCCCTCACACAGGCACATCCCAAAACTGACCTTCCACCCTCTGGTAACACCAGCACAGCACCCACCCAGCGGGCCCATACCTCCGTCCCCAGGACACGTCAATCAGCTGTGTGTCCACCACTACAGGGAACCCAGGATAATCCACCACCCCAACAACAACAGGGACCTGGGGGCAGTGGCAGTGGGCACACAGTCGAGGGGACGGAGGCACAGTAACACAGAGGAACTGGAAGGGCTGCCGTGTGACAGGGGGCGGAGGGCCAAGGGAACCCACTCTCCACGAGGCCCTCTCCTCCATCATGGGAGCATACCACCACTCCCAGGAGACAATGGCTACGGTCATGGCCAAGTTTCAGGAGACCCAGCGAATGCAGGACGAACAGTATTTGGGGTTCAGGGAGGAGCTCAGAACCATCAGCACCGCCCTGGCCACCATCGTAGGGGTGCTGAAGGACATACAAAAGACCATGAGGGACACGTGGCACTCCAAGGGGCCCCTGACACTTGCATGGATGATGAACTGCCCACCACCTCCGCCGGCGCTAGTGGACAGGACGCCCCGCCACAGGACCACCACACCAGCACCCCAGCCCCTGCAGACGGAGAACCACCCCGCAAGCGGTCCCTGAGATCCAGGAACAGGACAGAGCAAGATGGCAAGACCCCGCCAGATGAGACCACCCTGATTGTCCTCCCACTGTCCCACTTTGTTACCCAGTCCAGATTGCAACTGCCCCAGCTCCACTTCCTATGCCCATATGGGCAATGCACCTGTGAGACTAATAGACTGGACTCTGCCGTGGACATTCCTCCACCATCACCCATCACCATTTTGCCACCCCCTCCAATAATTAGCACTTCAATAAACACCCTTGAACCACAAAACAATCTGGAGTCAGTCTGTGATTTTGAAAATGTGTATTAGCTATGACAGTGACAACATCCGTTCTCAATAGTAATGTCGACATACCTATGTCACACATCACAAGTCCATGAAGGATGCAAGCAGATGACACACGTTGGTAACCACACGTGTGAAACCGTAATGGAAATGTATCACTCAGTTAGCAGATACTACTTCAAATTGACAGACAGGATAGAGGTAGAAGTGTGAAAGTGAATGTATTAGTGAAAAAAAAATCTCACCTGTGTGTCACTGGAAATATTGCTGTATGACAGAGTCCCTGTTATCAATGTCTTCTTCCTCTGCTTCCTCCTCATCACTGTCCACAGGCTCCACAGCTGCCACAACATCGTCATCTGGACCATCCTCCTGCAGAAAAGGCACCTGGTGTCGCAAAGCAAGATTGTGAAGCATCGAGCAGGAGATGATGATCTGGCACACCTTCCTTGGTGAGTAGAATAGGGAACCACCTGTCATATGGAGGCACCTGAACCTGGCCTTCAGGAGGCCGAAGGTGCGTTCGATCACCCTCCTAGTCCAGTCATGGGCCTCATTGTAGCGTTCCTCTGCCCTGGTCCTGGGATTCCTCACTGGGGTCAATAGCCAGGACAGGTTGGGGTAACCAGAGTCCCCTAATAGCCACACACGGTGCCTCTGGAGTTGACCCATCACATACGGATGCTGCTATTCCGCAGGAAGTAGGTGTCATGCACTGAGCCAGGGAACGTAGCATTTACCTGCGAGATGTACTGGTCTGCCAAACATACCATCTGTACATTCATGGAATGATAACTCTTCTGGTTCCTGTACACCTGTTCACTCCTGTGGGGGGGGACCAGAGCCACATGCGTCCCATCAATGGCACCTATGATGTTAGGGATATGTCCCAGGGCATAGAAGTCACCTTTAACAGTAGCCAAATCCTCCACCTGAGGGAAAACGATGTAGCTCCTCACGTGTTTCAGCAGGGCATACAACACTCTGGACAACACGTTGGAAAACATAGGCTGGGACATCCCTGATGCCATGGCCACTGTTGTCTGAAAAGACCCACTTGCAAGGAAATGGAGCACTGACAGCACCTGCATGTCAGGGGGGATTCCTGTGGGATGGCGGATTGGTGACATCAGGTCTGGCTCCAACTGAGTACACAGTTCCTGGATTGTGGCACGGTCTAACCTGTAGGTGATGATTAAATGTCGCTCCTCCATTGTTAACAGGTCCACCAGCAGTCGGTACACCGGAGGATTCCGCCATCTCCTCACATGTCCCAGCTGACGGTCCCTAGGAAGGACAACAGCGACCACAGAGTCAACAAATTCTGATGTTTGTACCCACAGCTACACAGGACACGACACTAAATACAATATCCTTCCTGTATGTGTGTTGAGTGTAGGCCTAGGTATGTGTGACGCAGTTGTAAATGAAGCCATGTGGGCCCCTGAAATGGCGGCTGCCTGACCTCTAAAGTGGGACAATGGAATGTGAGGTAACTGCGCTTGCGTTGTACACCGTCGAGGTAGGCGGTCAAAGACTGCAGCGCAATGCTGCATTGGTTAACATTGGACCCTATGGGTCCCAGGAGCCAATGACGAAGTGCGCCGGCGGTGATGATATGCACCGCCGCGGACGTCACAGCCGCAGACGTGACTGCCATTTTCCATCTGTTCAATCACTTGATATCTGATCCTCGACAGGAGAGGACCTACACTGCAAGTGCTGTTGTGACCTCGGACTGGAAGAGACAATGGCTTTTGAGTCTGGGGAAAGGGCCCCTGCCTTCATTGCACAGGAGTTGGAGAAGCTCGTGAACGGGGTCCTCCCCCAGTACACGCT
This sequence comes from Pleurodeles waltl, assembly GCF_031143425.1. Classification (NCBI taxonomy): domain Eukaryota; kingdom Metazoa; phylum Chordata; class Amphibia; order Caudata; family Salamandridae; genus Pleurodeles; species Pleurodeles waltl. The sequence continues at coordinate 795,678,816 of NC_090438.1, read as the reverse complement.
ACTCTACGGTCCTCCAGACCAACAAGTAAGTACACAGGGAGCACGTTGTATGGGCTATGCCTGGGTGGAGAGGGCTGGATGTCAGTAGGAAGTGGGCAGAGTCCTGCGAACATGTAGAAGTGTGATGGCATGTGCCACATGGCAAGGGCAGGGATGTGGGCCACTCACTTCGACGGTGGTGTTGCTAATGACTTCTCTTCTTCCCCTGTACATGTCATGTAGGTCAGCTCCCACCAGAAGAAGGATATTTGGCGTGCCATCGCCAAGGACGTCCGGACCCTGGGGGTCCACCAGAGACGGAGCACCCACTGCCGTAAAAAATGGGAGGACATTCGCCGCTGGAGCAAGAAGACGGCGGAGGCTCAGCCTCCCAACGTGGGAGGGGTGCTCATCGCACCATGACCCCCCTGATGTTCCACTACAGCCACTAGGACTCGCACCAGAACACCCAGCACCACACCCCGCTCACCTGCACTCACCACCCCACTACCATTTACATGTCCCCTGTGTCCTCTCCCAGTGTGTCTGTGATGCCCCCTCCCAAAGTACACAAACGCGGACACCCACACACCCAACATCCATCCACCTCACGACAGCCTCAAGAACCTGCACCTGCACCCAAATCATCTAAAGTTACACCTACTACAAACACCTCCTCTTCCTCCACTCCCAGACCCCCTCCAGCTACCCATCCCAGTGTTCGTCAGCAACTTTTCCTGAGCAACCTTGACCTCTGTCCCACAACACCCCCTCCAATTCATAGGTCCCGTACTAGCACCTCAGCCCAAAAAAGTCTGGTACCAGTGGTGCATGTTAGAGGTATGTGGAGTGCACCGGCCACCAGGGCAGCCAGTGTGACACGGAGCCAAAGCACTGCCAGTCCACCCCCTGTAAAGCACCAGAAGTTGGACAGTGCCCGACGGGAGAGGGTGAAGACTCCTGCCGGCAAAACCAGCCACAAGGGTCCCTGGGGGAGTGTAGAGTCAGCTGTGACCCCTCCCAAGGTGGTGAAGGGGCAGAAGAAGTCTCCAAAGTCTGGGAAGAGCAGCACGGCGAGAAGGCCGCCATCCTCCCCGCTGGCCAGGACGCCACTGCCAGCCCCATCGTCACTGGTCTGGAGACCACCGCCAGAGTCAGTGCCCTGGAGGGCAGCACTATCGTCACTGGTCCGGAGACCACCGCCAGAGTCAGTGCCCTGGAGGGCAGCACTATCGTCACTGGTCCGGAGATCACCTCTAGGCCAGAGTCAGTGCCCTGGAGGGCAGCACTATCGTCACTGGTCCGGAGACCACCGCCAGAGTCAGTGCCCTGGAGGGCCCCGGGACCCACAGCCCCGCTGGACACTGAGGGACCGTCATGCCACACACCGCTGCACAGGTCAAAGACAGCAAAGTCAAGCACCGCTGAACAGGGCAAAGACCGCCATGGCAAGCACCGCTGAACAGGTCAGAAACGGCTAAGTCAAGCAGCGCTGAACAGGGCAAAGACCGCCATGGCAAGCACCGCTGAACATGGCAAGCACCGCTGCACAGGTCACTGACAGCAAACTCAAGCACTGCTGAACAGGGCAAAGACCGCCATGGCAAGCACCGCTGAACTGTTCAGAAACGGCTAAGTCAAGCACCACTGAACAGGGCAAAGACCGCCAAGGCAAGCACCGCTGAACAGGTCAGAAACGGCTAAGTCAAGCACCGCTGAACAGAGCAAAGAACGCCATGGCAAGCACTGCTGAACAAGGCAAGCACCGCCATGTCAAGCACCGCTGAACAGGGCAAGCACCGCCATGTCAAGCACCGCTGAACAGGGCAAAGACCGCCATGGCAAGCACCGCTGAACAGGGCAAAGACAGCCATGGCAAGCACCGTTGAACAGGGCAAGCACCGCCATGTCAAGCACCGCTGAACAGGGCAAAGACCGCCATGGCAAGCATCGTTAGCCCATGTGCGGCTGGGACAGTGACGGAACTGGGACCGTCACGAGGAGCGTTATGCACTCTGGGCACCAGTCCCCCTCCAGAACCAGTGGAGAACTGCATCTACTACCTGAATCCTTCACAGGATGAAGCACTCTGGGCACCAGTCCCCCTCCAGAACCAGTGGAGACATCCATCCACTACCTCTGTCCTTCACAGGATAAAGCACTCTGGGCACCAGTCCCCCTCCAGAACCAGTGGAGAACTGCATCCACTACCTGGATCCTTCACAGGATGAAGCACTCTGGGCACCAGTCCCCCTCCAGAACCAGTGGAGACATCCATTCACTACCTCTGTCCTTCACAGGATGAAGCACTCTGGGCACCAGTCCCCCTCCAGAAACAGTGGAGAACTGCATCCACTACCTGAATCCTTCACAGGATGAAGCACTCTGGGCACAAAGCCCCCTCCAGAACCAGTGGAGAACTGTATCCACTACCTGAATCCTTCACAGGATGAAGCACTCTGGGCACCAGTCCCCCTCTAGAACCAGTGGAGAACTGCATCCACTACCTGAATCCTTCACAGGATGAAGCACTCTGGGCACCAGTCCCCCTCCAGAACCAGTGGAGACATCCATCCACTACCTCTGTGCTTCACAATATGAAGCACTCTGGGCACCAGTCCCCCTCCAGATCCAGTGGAGAACTGCATACAATTGAGAGACTGTGGCTTTCCACTCCCCAGGATGTAACAGTGGGCAAACCACCCACTGTAGAGACTTGAGAGACTGTGGCTTTGCACTCCCCAGGATGTAACAGTAGGCAAACCACCCACTGTAGAGACTTGAGAGACTGTGGCTTTGCACTCCCCAGGATGGAACAGTGGGCAAACCACCCACTGTAGAGACTTGTGAGACTGTGGCTTTGCACTCCCCAGGATTGAACAGTGGGCAAACCACCCACTGTAGAGACTTGAGAGACTGTGGCTTTGCACTCCCCAGGATTGAACAGTGGGTAAACCACCCACTGTAGAGACTTGAGAGACTGTGGCTTTGCACTCCCCAGGATACATCAATGGGCATGGAGCCCCGTCGTGGATCTTATCTTTGCACTCATCCGGCTGAGGTGCCCCCCTTCCCTTCCCCCTGAGGTGCCTGTTGTATTACTATCTGATGCCCCTGCAGTGTTCTCTCCGTTTGTGGACAGGTATCTAGTGTGGGCCTCGCCCATGCATTTTGGGCCCAGTGGTCCACGGACATTGAATTGTGCATACCTGCACTAGTAATCGTGATGTATATATTTGGAATGTGTATATATTTCTGTATATATGAGCTTACTGTATTTTTATTCATTACAATAGTTATACAGATTCCCTTTTGTCTTAGCATTCTTCTGGTAGGGTTGTGGGTTGTTACTGTGATGTTTGGATATGCATTAATGTGTGTGTTGTAGTGGGTGCGGTTCGGGATGGGGGTGGGGGTGTTGCGTTTGTGTCCCCCTGACTTTTGCCTCTCCCCTCCCCTATGTCGTAGGTGCAGTACTCACCGTTGTCTTCGGCGCCGCCCTTGCTGATGTTCGTAGAAGAGCAGGTAGACAAGCGCAGGGAGTATTTGGAGTTCGGGCTCCATGGTGCCCTCCTTCCTCGTGGCGTGTGTTAAGGTGAGCGTTTTCCCATTGCAAAAGCTGTTTCCGAGGTGTTTTTATCCACGGTGAATACGCCCCGGAAAAGGTGGCGGATTGGCCTGTTGTAATAGTGTGGGCGGTACATTGTCTCCCGTCTGTATGTTGGCAGTGACCGCCGCGCTGCTTGTCTGTACCGCCATGGCAGTCGGAGTGTTAAAGTTGCTGTCTATGTTGGCGGTTTCCGCCACGGTCATAATTCCCTTTTTTTCTCCGTCGGCCTGTTTGCGGTAGTACCGCATCTTTAACACCGTCCGCCAGGGTTGTAATGACCCCCTAATTGTGAAGGTAAACTTTTAACTGAGGCCTCCCGCGGCCTGTAGCCGAGCAGGGCTCCATCGCGGTCGGCCTTAAACTTTGACTTTGCCCCAGTCGAGGTGCAACCAGATGACCCGATTGGCGCGTTTTGTTTCTAGGCGCTGAAAAAACAAAATTCATATCTCCGGTTCCCCTTATCCGATTTTATTTGTTTTTGTGTCATTTTAAAGATAAAAATATTATCTCTTTTGGTTTTGGATTTTTAAGTTCTAAGTTAAGCCTTGACGCTCATTGCCAAGCTACCAAGGGTTGAGCTGGGTTTAATTTACTGAGACCTAACTGGACCTTAGTGGAGGTTAGTGGCCTATTGCTAATTGTAGGTACCTACCTGCCCTTACCAATAACCCATTTTCCAACAGGGCCGGTCTAGGGGCAAACCTCAAGGAGGGTGCTGAGGGCACGGACATGGATTCCTTTTTGGAGGGGTGGCTGCGTTCTGATGTGGCTCTGGAGCAGCTTACCCCTTTCTTCGCGGTAGAGCGAGCGCACCGGGTGCCATCGAGACCCCTGGCACCGGGGAGGCCCCCACGGGTGGTGGTGGCAAAGCTGCTGCACTTTATGAACAGAGATGTACTCCTGCGAAGGGCCAAGGAGGCTGGACCCTTTAGAGTAGCAAACAGAGAGGTGACATTATTCCCGGACTTGGCAGTGAAAGTGCAGAACAAACGGGCCTCCTACATTGCAGGTTAATATAGCGCTCCGAGAGCAGGGTATCAAGTGTTCTCTTATGTTTCTGGCCAGATTGAGGGTGATCTCCGAGGGACAAACCACCTTTTTTCAGTTACGGGGCAAGGCATGGGAATGGCTGGAGACACGTAAGGCCGGGGGGTCTCGCAAGCCAAAACGGATCGTATGGGACACTGCGGCTGCAGAGGACCAAGAAGGCAGCGCAGCAAGCGTCGACTGAAAGCGGTGCCAACTCCGGCTTAGAAGGAATCTGCGAGGAAGGCAGCCCTGGAGGTCGTAGCGTCAATGAGGGGCACGGATTCACTAGCAGAGGCAAGTGAGAGTGACTCGGACCGTGCCTCCACTTCGTTGGCGGCAGGCTCCTGTTGCTCTGGAGGGGCCCCCAGGGTGACTCCTCAGAAGTCTGATGAACTGGGTTGAAATGGACTTCGCTGCTCTGACCCAGTGGTGAGGGTGTCGGCTTTAATATGAGGCCCTAACCCATTGGTTTCTCGGCCACTGAGTTGTGAATGGCGAGAACACTTAAGGACTTGTTTTTTTGGTTGTGCTATTTCACCATCACTTGGGTGACCTACAGTTGGAGAGGCACCCTGGAGACGGGGAGTTGGGATTTGCAGTTATATGTTTTTAGTTACGCGCAAGGGGTTGAGATTTCTTTGTCAGACATGGCAATAACATTCATATTGGTTTGTTAACCCTAAGGAGTCCTGAGCTGATTTAGAACAATGACTATTACAAAATTAAGGAATTATTCCAATAGTATGAGAAGGCAGCCGGTTTTATTAAAAAGAAAGGAAGAAGGAAAAAACCCTACCATGTTGGTACACTTGATGGCTCTATCCGTAAAATCCCAGAATTGTTCCCTAAGCAGATAGCACCTTCAATAGGGGAACATTCCCAAAACTAGAAAGAAACTGTGGAAGATGGTTCATCAGACCAGAACTTCCTGTAAAATAAAATAAATGAGAATATCTCTCTTAAAAATCTGTCACCTTCCCCTGACAAACAAGATCAAAGAAACAGAACAAATAATATTATAACAGCTCAATACATAGGAAGCCAAACTCATAACACTACCCTGAAAGGGGATATAATAGGTGAACTACCACTAGATTTTACTCTTCCTGATATGGACTTTTGCCTGGCGTCTCAGGGAAGGGGGAGTAGAACACCATGGAACACACTGGGGTAATATAAGAGCACACTGAGCAATGACTCAATTAACAGTAAAAATCTTTCCTAAACTCTTGCTGAATTACTATTTTCACCCCAAAGAAGAATATGTTCAGGTATCTGAAGCACCTTTTGCTCTTCAGAGCATTGTTGAGTCAATGTTGCTAGAAAACTGTATAAGTAATTCAGATCATAATTAGGACATTTTAACTGCAATATTAAAATCCCTAACTGAACCAAACAACACAGACTTTTTATATTAAGATTCAGTTTTGAGCATATAAATAGGAACTCAGTAGAGGATAATGGTAAACAGACAAGAACATTGGCCCCACAAACAAGGAGAGTCCTCTTAGAAAATGGAAAAGGAAAACAGGGTGCATCAATCTGGGAAAATGTTTATTCACTTTGAAAATTATTTGTGGAGAATTTTGAGGACCAACAACTAGTATTAGAATCTTATTCTCCTCAATGTTATTCTATTTTTTAAGAAAATCAAAGGATGAACACCAAAGTTAACTATCCTAGTTGAAATATGGTAGTAGAAAATGAACACACAGAAAATAAAGATCAAGGCAAACAGAAGAGACAATTGGTTGAAAAAAAAAAAAAGCAAAAGCATATAGTTACAAAGAAGTGCCCACAACAGATAAGATTTGATGTAAATACCACTACTAATCTAGGTAAGAAAGTTACTTGTCCACCGATAACAGCCCGGGTATCATTGGCTAAAATGATTATGCTGCCCCATCTACTGTACTATTTCACCAACCTTCCAGTAATCATTCCATCGAGCTGGTTTAAAGAACTGAATATGCTGCTTCGGGAGCTCATTTGGGATGAGGGACATAGACGAACTGGGCTGTCCGTCCTCTGCCGTCCAGTGACTGAGGGGGTATTGGGAGCCCCTGATTTCGAGCTCTATTATTTGTTGTGCCAACTCCAGTGGCTCACTAGATGGTGTGCAGGGGGGAGTAGACTGGACCGAGTCACTGCTAATGGTGAGACGGGTAGTGACTTAATAATAGCACGAATGCTAAGTCACCGGATAGTGCTACCGGAGAAGAATGTCTTCCTGTTGGTGACTTTCTCCTGCTGGAAGAAATGTTTGCGACGTACAGGAACAACAGTGGCCTACTCCCCGGCGATACCACTGGCAGCGTAGCCCCGGGGAATTGCAGACCGTCCGGTGCTGAGATCCCAAATTGTGTCTGGGTCGGGCTGTGGTAGAGTCCCTGGGTGACTTCTTCCACGATGGGGTGATGCGAACCTTTGTAAATATGACAGATGAGAGGGGCGTCCCGAGAAGGCAATTTTTATAATACCAAACCCTGAACCATTATATACGAGAACTCTGTGGTGCAGTAAATGCGGAGCCGGAAGCACACAGGATCCTTCACCTTTTACTAACAATGGGTGGGGATGCCCACTTTATAACTAAGCTTCATAAAGCTCGAGGGCACTTTGGAATCTCTCCAGATTCTGACGGTGAAGTGGGAAGGAACACTGGGCAGAGACCTGACAGACGCGGAGTGGCAGAGAGTACTAGCATACCTGTGACGAGTATTGCATAATACCCGACTCAGATGTATACAGTACAATTATGTTCATAGAACGTCTCTCACCCCACATAGGATACGGGTAATATATGGAGGTGACCCTAGGGCCTGCCCCAAATGTGGTGCGTTGGATTCTGATCTGGACGACATGGTATGGCATTGCCCTGAGATGTGGCAGTGTTGGCGGGAGGTACTAGATGATTTGGGAGGTACGCTGGATGCAGATATGGAACTAGACCCCTCTTTCTGTTAGCTTGGTCTGAGCTCTAGGCCAGCCTCCAAGAAGGTTGGCAGCAGATTCCTGGACCTGGCAGTGATGCTCTTTAAGCGCCGCATTGCCATGCATTGGAAGTCACATAGGAGCCCTCAGATAGGATGCTGGAGATGCGATGTGACAGCATGGGTGTGGGCTGAATTACAGGTGCTGAGACAAGAGGAAGCGCGTGGGATTCGGCAACGCCCTATTGCGCCACTTTGGATGGAGATAATGGATGTATGGGAAGAGCAGATACAAGCCAAAGGGACTAGCTTGAAGAATCAGGCGGGGAGTGTGAATGTAGTGAGCATGGTTACTGGTACAGGGGATGGAAGCACACCACAGCGACAGGGGTGCGGGGAAGAGCCTCAGAGCAGAGAATGAGTGAGAACATGGTTCTGAAGGGGTTGAGGCACCCTGAACCCAAAGAGCACTAAGCTGAGCCATTGGATCAGGAAAGCATGGTGGGTCGTTGGCAGGGAGGCGGGGGAAGGAACAGCAACGAGATAAGGCATGTAACACACCCAGCCGGATGGTACCCCCCACTGCCCCGAACCCATCACCAGAATTAGCTTGCCAAACTAGCGCATTGTTCAATGTTATAGGTATTTTAGAGTAGCTGACATACTAGTAGAGCAGTCGCAGAGCGTTCGATTCTGGGTATTAGGTCTCAAAGGCGTTGTCAAATCAGTGGGGCACGAGAATAAATAAAAAATGTTTCGTGCCTGCACCAATGTTAAGTTCAATTGTTAACTTTGAATATGCATAGTACCCCTTTGAGCACAGATGTTTCATCCTGATTGTGCTTTGTGACTAAGAATGTTAATCCTTTTGTGATGGTATGTATTACAGACCAAATATTAAAATGTCAATAAACACTGTTAAAAAAAAAACTTTGTGAGTTGCTGACTAAGAGGTTATAGCAGCTGGGGTGAGAGGTGTTGATGTGGTTACAGCGAGACTCACTGTTGCTGTCTGACCAGGCTGATGAGATGTGTCAAGTCCGTCATCTACATCCACATGTCCAAGATTGTTGTCATCCCTAAGGGCTTTATCCAGGAGTGGGTTTGGGGCCTGTTTGGTGGTCAATGTCTGCCCTGGTATAGTGTCAGTTTGACCTGCTGAGAAATAGAGTACAATGTTATTGGTGAAAAGTTGGAATCTACATCCAAATGTTTAGTGCCACAATAAGTAGAGACCAAGAAAAATTTAACTAAGTGGGGTTTCATATAGTGATATACTTCCATGGTATTGAAATTGTTGACAAGACATTTGTTGAGGTTGCAAAAACTATTAGAATTCTAACAACGAGTTAAGCCAACACAGTGGAGAAGTAACATCTGTATTTGACCATTCAAGGGCCTAGCTGTATAAGATACAGGCGAACACACAACTTGATTGTATATAAGGCAGTAGACATCATGTGAGCAGTGCAGAGTCAATGGGTTACCTGCCACTTCCAATCGGCTGAAGCAGCTTAATACCTTATAACTACTTGATGGACATATTTGGTAAGGTGTCATTCATGGCATCAATAGCGTCATTTGGGCTTACCAGGACAACATCAAGCTACGTAGGCATAGACAGAGTTAACCATAATATGTAGATTGCTCAGCCCATGAGTGAACATCAGGTGTGACATGGTTCCCAAGGTTCTTTGGGCAAGTGTACAATGGCCTTTTGTTTTGAGTTACAGAAGGAAGGCCTCATTGTAGTTGTAGTCATGTGACTTTCTAACTCTCAACACTAGACAAATGGTGAACCCCATGATGAGTGAACATCAATTGTGACTTGGCTAACAGGTTTCTTTGGGCAAGTGCACAATGGCCTCTTGTTTGAGTTATAGAAAGAGGGCCTTGTGGTAGTTGTAATCATGTCACTTTCTAACTCCCAACACTAGACAAATGTTTAGTTTGAAATACTTATTGCCATACTGCAGTTAGATTGGACCATATATTTACATGCTGACACATACCATGGGTCCTGGGATGATCTTTTGATATGAAAACACTTACAGGGCGCATTCCAACATATGGCATGCAATGAAAATTGATACGTCTTTTGTTTTGTACAACAATACACATTGACAATATACCGTCTCTGATACTTTGGGCATTGCAGGTTATGAAAGTAGATGAATATCACAATGGCAAAAGCTGAGATGTGAGCACACAGGACATTGACATTTTGTGCAATTTCTTTAGTATCACTTACCAGACTCTGCTCCCACAGCTATTCTTGTCAAGGCCTCAGGATGCAGGATGGCCAAGTCCTTCTCCTACCAGGGTAAGAGTTCTAATAGTGTGCTCGGAGGACAACCACTAGTCTTCAGGGTCTCCAGGGGTTGCCTTGAAGCCAGGGAATGCACCTTTCTCTTCAGGTCATTCCACCTATTCCTTACATCCTCCTTTGTTACCAAGATGGTGCCTCCAGCAATCACTCTGTCCTTTGCCACATTTTCATTTTCATACTGAGAGGACTGTGTTGGAACAATTGTAGCTCTACTCTTATGATTTCATCCACCATGACTCTCAGCTCATCCTATGAAAAGTATGTTTTTTTTCGGCCGTGACATGAATAAAATTGTGTGACAGGGCCTAACTAAACAAAGCAGGTGATATTGTGGAAAAAATTAAAGAAGTGCGTGAAAAGTGTTAGATAGGATGGGAAAAAAGGGCTGCCTTATTTAACAAAAACGAAAAGTGTGGTCTCTGTCTTGCTATGCAACAGTGGATAGACAAAGGATCATGGTCTAGGATGGGTTGTATTTTATAGTGTGATTTCCAGGTGTGTCCACTTGGCCAATGGATGTCAGCTGTGTTGTTTTTGTATCCATCTGCAAGCACTCTTCTGGTGTTTTGCTGTGACTGTACCCCAACGGCTGACTGCTATCAGCTAACTGCAGCAAGAGAGCTGCCCTTGTCAACTGTGTTTTTTTTAATAGGCTTGGTGGTAGGCTGCAGTCATGATGGTGATGGAGTACGCACGGCCAACATTGCAGCCTGCCACATCGCTGGTGGGGAGCAAGTTGTCAATGTGGTCAGCTGTTCAATCTGCAGAAATCATAATATGGCGGCTGTGAGACCACCAATGCATTGGTCTTCATGGGACTTCATGGGACTGCCATCACAGCAGACTGGCGGTCTGACTGTCAAACTTGTAATCAGGCCCTAACTCCCATAACAGATCATTTTGAAGATACTTCAGTTGGAAGACTTCACTGTTCTGGTCACAGAAGTGAGACCAAGTATCGAACACCATGGTGAAACTTATATGACAACCCCATGGCACAACAAATCAAAACAAAGTAGTGGTATGATATAATGATTTCCAAGCCACACTAAGACAAAGCCACCCTATTGTCTACCAATTCCTACAAATCCAAGAAAAGAGCAAAGCTACCAACAAGTTAGAATAGAACAATCTATTACCCAAATTAACCTCAAAATATCTAAACAAACCAAATAATTTATGAAATACTACAGAACTATTAAACCAAAGGTTATAGGAACACTATAGTTCATTGAAGTTATTTCACCATGAGATATTTGCTTAGGTCCCTCACAGATATACACATTTCTTCTCCTTTAATTTCTGAAAACTACTGAGTGGATTTGCACCAAAAATCACAAAGCATCTTAAACATGCCAAGCCATGAACATTCACCTGTTATACTTAGAGCTATCTCAAGTAACTATAAGTCGTGCCCTAAGGTAACTATAACTTGTGGCCGCTCCATGCACAGTTTTTAATCAAAAAATGTACTGTAAATATTACACTGATAATATCAATGATATTAACAAAGATGTCTTGAATGCCATAATTTGTGCAGAAATTAGGCGTTAAAAGGGGCCATGTCATAATTTTCAATGGGCCGCAATGTATTGTTCAGCTTTAGCACCAAAATTTTGGCACTAAACCTGAACACTACATCAATGCAGTCAGAAATTCTGATGCTATTGCCCCCTACCCTGTGCCATTGCGCGCCATATTTGAAATACAGTGCACACATGGTGGCAGTGGTAGGGAGCATGTGGCTTCAAGAAAAGTGTCACTGCATGTGATGTAGCACAACGTTTCTTAAATCTGGGCCCAAGAGTAATAGGGCTGTTATAGTTAGGCTCATTTTTAAACATACCAAATCATAGAAATTCATCCGTTATAGTTCGAATTATTTGAAGAAACTACAATTCATGCCCTAAGGTAACCATAATTCGCGCCCTCCCCATGCACAGTTTTCTTATCAATAATTTTTTTGCAAATGTTGCAGTGATAATATCAAAGATGCCAAGGGAGATGTCATCAATGATATAATATGGGGATAATTTGTACTTAGCTATGCATATATATATCTATATCTATCTATATATATCTATATATATATATATATATATGTATATCTATATATATATATATATATATATAGATAGATATATATATGTATATATATGTATATATATCTGTATATATATATATATATATATATATAGATATATATATATATATCTATATATATATATATATATATAGATATAGGGGGTGATTCTAACCCTGGCGGTCGGTGATAAAGCGGCGGCCAACCCGCCAACAGGCCGGCGGTCCAAAAAATGGAATTCTGACCCTGGCGGGAACCGCCAACAGAGCCCGCCACATTAACACTCCGCCCGCCACGGCGGGACCGACAAACAGCGCGGCGGTCACCGCCAACAGCCAGGCGGCAGACAATGTTCCGCCCACACTATCATGACCGGCCAATCCGCCACCTTTTCTGGGGCGGGAGCACCGCCGATAAAAACACGGCGGAAACAGACTACGAACGGGAAAACGCTCACCTCTACGCACTCCACGAGGAAGGAGGACAGCATGGAACCCGAATTAAACATCCTACCTGCTCTCGTCTACCTGCTCATCTACCACGAGTACGAACACCGGTGCAGACGACAACGGTGAGTACTGCACCTACGACACAGGGGAGGGGGGAGGACGAAAGGTCACGTGCACACACATACGCGATACACCCACCCCCCCAAACCATGTACACACCAATGCAGAGCAACAAGTCACAGTGAACCCACCCAAACCCCCGTAAAGAAAACTAGGACATAATTAAATAGTGACTCGAAATTTATGGGAAAAAAAAACACTGATAAGTCACGGTCAAATAGCAATAACAACTCAAAAATCCAAATTCAATATCCAGTTCATACGAAAAACCGAGGCAATAAGTCCTGCACAACTAACGAGATTCAAAGTGTCCGTGGGCCAAAGTGTAGCAACACAAGGGCAAAGCCCACACAGGAGACCTGAGTCCTTTGGAGAGAACACTGCAGGGGCATCTGATGAAATAACTACAGGCACCTCAGGGGGAAGGGAAGGGGGGGGGCACCACAGCCACATGAGTCCACGACGCCAGATCCACGAAGGGGCCACCATGCCCACTCGGTCATCCTGGGGAGTGCAAAGCCACAGTCTCCCAAGTCTCTACAGTGGGTGGCTTGCCCACTGATCAATCCTGGGGAGTGCAAAGCCAGAGTCTCACAAGTCTCTACAGTGGGTGGCTTGCCCACTCGGCCATCCTTGGGAGTGCAAAGCCACAGTCTCTCAAGTCTCTACAGTGGGTGGGTTGCCCACTGATCAATCCTGGGGAGTGCAAAGCCACAGTCCATCAGGTGGATTACAGTCTCCACTGGTCAAGGAGGATGCATGGTGGGCACAGTGAACCGTTAACAGTGCTTGAGACGGTGGTGCCCAGCGGAGCGGTGCTTTGGATGAAGGGCCCAGCGGAGCGGTGCTTGAGATGAAGTGCCCAGCGGAGCGGTGCTTTGGATGAAGGGCCCAGCGGAGCGGTGCTTGAGATGAAGGGCCCAGCGGAGCGGTGCTTGGGATGGAGGGCCCAGCGGAGCGGTGCTTGGGATGGAGGGCCCAGCGGAGCTGTGCTTTGGATGAAGGGCCCAGCGGAGCGGTGCTTGGGATGGAGGGCCCAGCGGAGCGGTGCTTTGGATGAAGGGCCCAGCGGAGCGGTGCTTTGGATGAAGGGCCCAGCGGAGCGGTTCTTGAGACGGCGGTGCCCAGCGGAGCGGTGCCTGAGACGGCGGTGCCCAGCGGAGCAGTGCTTTGGATGAAGGGCCCAGCGGAGCGGTGCTTGGGATGGAGGGCCCAGCGGAGCAGTGTTTTGGATGAAGGGCCCAGCGGAGCGGTGCTTTGGATGAAGGGCCCAGCGGAGCGGTGCTTGAGACGGCGGTGCCCAGCGGAGCGATGCCTGAGACGGCGGTGCCCAGCGGAGCGGTGCTTTGGTTGAAGGGCCCAGCGGAGCGGTGTTTGAGATGAAGGGCCCAGCGGAGCGGTGCTTGGGACGGAGGGCCCAGCGGAGCGGTGCTTGGGATGGAGGGCCCAGCGGAGCGGTGCTTTGGATGAAGGGCCCAGCGGAGCGGTGCTTGGGATGGAGGGCCCAGCGGAGCGGTGCTTTGGATGAAGGGCCCAGCGGAGCAGTGCTTTGGATGAAGGGCCCAGCGGAGCGGTGCTTGAGATGAAGGGCCCAGCGGAGCGGTGCTTGGGATGGAGGGCCCAGCGGAGTGGTGCTTGGGATGAAGGGCCCAGCGGAGCGGTGCTTGGGATGGAGGGCCCAGCGGAGCGGTGCTTTGGATGAAGGGCCCAGCGGAGCGGTGCTTTGGATGAAGGGCCCAGCGGAGCGGTGCTTGAGACGGCGGTGCCCAGCGGAGCGGTGCTTGAGATGAAGGGCCAAGCGGAGCGGTGCTTGAGACGGCGGGGCCCAGCGGAGCGGTGCTTGAGACGGCGGTGCCCAGCGGAGCGGTGCTTGAGATGAAGGGCCCAGCGGAGCGGTGCTTGAGACGGCGGTGCCCAGCGGAGCGGTGCCTGAGACGGCGGTGCCCAGCGGAGCGGTGCTTTGGATGAAGGGCCCAGCGGAGCGGTGCTTGAGACGGCGGTGCCCAGCGGAGCGGTGCTTGAGATGAAGGGCCCAGCGGAGCGGTGCTTGAGACGGCGGGGCCCAGCGGAGCGGTGCTTGAGATGGCGGGGCCCTGTTCAGCGGTACTCTTCTGCACGGCGGGGCCCTGTTCAGCGGTGCTCTTCTGCATGGCGGGGCCCTGTTCAGCGGTGCTCTTCTGCACGGCGGGGCCCTCTTCAGCGGTGCTCTTCTGCACGGCGGGGCCCTCTTCAGCGGTGCTCTTCTGCACGGCGGGGCCCTGTTCAGCAGTGCTCTTCTGCACGGCGGGGCCCTGTTCAGCGGTGCTCTTCTGCACGGCGGGCCCTGTTCAGCGGTGCTCTTCTGCACGGCGGGGCCCTGTTCAGCGGTGCTCTTCTGCACGGCGGGCCCTGTTCAGCGGTGCTCTTCTGCACGGCGGGCCCTGTTCAGCGGTGCTCTTCTGCACCGCGGGGCCCTGTTCAGCGGTGCTCTTCTGCACGGCGGGGCCCTGTTCAGCGGTGCTCTTCTGCACGGCGGGGCCCTGTTCAGCAGTGCTCGTGCTCGTCCAGTAGGTCAAGGGAGCCAGACCTGGCCTGGACTCCCTGCTCAGTCGCCCTCCGACTGTGCTGTTGCTGGACCCTTCGGTGACGGAGTCCTGGGCCCTTTGGTGTCCTTCCTAACACCCGGGATGGGGCTTGTGGGCCCCTCCTGCTCCGCGCTCCTGCTGGCTGACTCTTCCGCCCTGCTGCCCTTTCGCTCCTTAGATGGGGCTCTCGGGACCTTGCCTCCCCTAGCTGTTGTGGCTGGTGAAGTGGGCGTACTTGGCTCCTTGGGGGCAGCCGTGTCATTCCTCTCACGGCGGCCCTTCAGCTTCCTGGTCTTCTTGCCTGGTGGGGGGCTGGCTGTCCCCTTGCTGCTGATTGAGGTGTCACTGCTGGCAAAGGGTGGGCTCCAGAACCCATGCACCACAGTGACACTCGAAGCTGGGCTGGTGGTGGCTGAGGTGCTCTTGGGACTCTTTGCAGATGGAGGGGGTGGGTCAGTGGAGGGAAAGAGGTAAAGATTAGCAAGGAAAAGTTTCTTAGGACCAAGGTAAAAGGTAGGAGAAGTGGAGATGGAAGTGGAGGAAGAGGATGTGGTTGTAGGAGAGTCAGGTGTGCTGTCTTTGGGTGCAGGTGCATGTGCTGGAGGCTGTTGTGAGGTGGATGGCTGTTGGGTGGGTGGCTGCCTGCGTTTGTGTGTCTTGGAAGAGGGGGTGACAGACACAGTGGGAGAGGACACAGGGGACGTGTAAATGGCAGTGGGGGTGGTGACTGCACGTGTGCGGACTGGACTGGATGGTGTGCTGGTGATGGAAGCACTGGCTGATGGTGGTGTGCATGCAGGTGTGAGTGTAGACGTCACAGGGAGGGAGGAGGGAGACGAGGAGGAGGGGGACACAGAGGTGGTAGTGACTGTTGGAATGTCTGCATCTGGGTGTTGCTTGGGTGAATGCTTGTGGGTTCTGTGGTGCTTGTGTCTGGATGAGCTGCCCTTGGGTGTTGAGGTGTGTGCAGGCTGGTCTGATGGTGTGGATGGGATAGGCTGAGGAACAGGAGACAGAGACAGGGTGGAGGCAGTCAGAAGAGGGAGGCTGGAAACAGGGACAATGACTGCCGTCAGTGCTGAGGCCAGAGCATTGAACGATCGTTGATGGGCAGCCTGACCCGAATGAATGCCCTCCAGGTAGGCATTGCTCCGATGCACCTCCCTTTCTACCCCCTGGATGGCATTCAAAAGGGTAGTCTGCCCAACAATGAGTGTCCTGAGGAGATCAATGACCTCCTCACTGAGGGCAGCAGGGGTAACAGGGGCAGGGGCTGAGGTGCCTGGGGCGAATGAGACGCCCGCCTTCCTGGGCGAGCGGGCACGGAGCGTAGGCTGAGGGGCTGCTGGGAGGGCGGGGCTGGTGCGCTGGGTGGCGGCTGTACCTGTAGAGGCGGGGGGCCTGGATGTTGCCGCCACCGCTAGGGAGCTCCCATCCGAGGACGTGCCGCTGTCGCTGGTGTCACCCCCGGTCCCCGTTGTGGTGCTCGCCTCGCCCTCCGGATCACTGGTGCCCTCGGTGTCTGTTCCTGGTCCCACCGGGGCCTTGTGACTTGCAGCTCCCTCGTGCTCCGATGCCAAGTCTCCTCCGCCTGAAGATGCTAATGCACACATGCACAAGAAGACGAAGAAGAAGGGTGGGGGGAGAAAAACGAAGACCAGGTTGAGTGCATGCAATGTCAACACCATTGGCGGAGAGGACAGACACAGGAGCCTCATGCACTAAGCCGCGCATTCGGGGTACACTACTCAGTACTTCTGACTAGGACAGCAGGTCTAGAGACGACAAAGGCGCACATGTGTGATGCTGGACCATCGATAGCTGTACTTGTCACCCTACAGAGGTGGGGGCCGGGAGCACAGGGCCATGCCTAAAGGAGAGGACTACACTACAGAAAGCGCCCTGGCCTAATGTCACCCCCAACCCTCCTCCCCCACCCAGACGCCTCCACTGCGCAGAGAGATAGCAGAAAGTGCTGATACTCACCCCCTTGTGTCTGCTGTGATGTCCTCAAGCGCCCATCCATATCAGGGTAGGCCACCGCCAGGATCCGGGACATCAGGGGGGTCAGGGTACGACTGGCACCCCTCCTAGGTTGGAAGGCCATCCCCAGCAGTGACTCGGCGGTCTTCCTGGTCCCGCGGCGGATGTCCTCCCACCTCTTGTGGCAGTGGGTGCCCCGTCTGTTGTGGACCCCCAGGGTCCGGACTTCCTTGGCGATGGCACGCCATATGTCCACTTTCTGATGGGCGCTGACCTATTTGACATGTACAGGGTGGGAAGGAGAAATCATCATATTCCTGCATGTTAGATGCGATTGGCCCCCCCTCCCCAACCTTGCCATATGGCACATGCTCTCATCTGTCGTGCGTTGCACTCCTCATTCGCCCCCCACCCCACCAACTTAGCATCCACCCCACTCCACACAGGCATAGCCCATTCAATGTGCAACCAGTGGACTTACCTGTTGGTCTGGAGGACCGTAGAGTAACGCATACTGGGGGAGGACCCCGTCCACGAGCTTCTCCAACTCTTCGGAACTGAAGGCGGGGGCCCTTTCCCCAGTCGCAGCAGCCATCGTCGCTTCCAGACCGAGGTCACAGCAGCACTTGCAGTATAGGTCCTCTCCTGTGGATGATCAGGTCTCGAGTGATTAAGCAGATAGAAAATGGCGGCCACGCCCGCGGCGGTGCATACCGCGACCGCCGGCGCACCTCATTATTGGCTCCTGAAACCCATAGGCTTCAATGTTAGCCAATGCGGCTTCGTATAGCGGTCTTCGACCGCCTACCGCCACGGTGTGCCACGCCAGCGCATTGACCTCACATCCCATTGTCCCACTTCACAGGTCAGGCAGCCGCCATTTCAAGGCCCCACATGGCATAATTTGTACTGCGTCACACAGGCCTAGGCCTTGCATTGCCACACATACACGCCTTTCAATACACAGATAATCGTCTGCTATGCATGCAGTGGTGAACGTACCTGTGACTTGCTTGACTCTGTGCTCCATGTTGTCCTTCCTAGGCACCGTCCGCTGGGACTTGCGAGGAGAAGGATGAATCCTCGCCTGTACCGACCGCTGGTGGACCTGTCGACAATGGAAGAACGCCACATCATACTACGATACCGACTTGACCGAGCCACTATACATGAACTGTGTGCCCAGCTTGAGCCAGCCCTGATGTCCCCCATCCGCCAACCCACAGGAATTCCCCCTCTAGTGCAGGTTCTGTCAGTCCTCCATTTTCTGGCAAGTGGCTCATTCCAGACAACAGTGGCCAGGTCATCTGGAATGTCTCAGCCTATGTTTTCAAAAATCTTGTCTAGAGTGTTGTCTGCCCTGACGAAACACATGCGGCGCTACATTGTATTCCCTGAGGAGGTAGATTTGGCCACTGTGAAGGGTGATTTTTATGCCCTTGGACATATCCCCAACATAATGGTTGCCATTGATGGGACCCATGTGGCTTTAGTACCCCCAAAAGACGATGAGCAGGTGTACAGAAACAGGAAAAGTTACCATTCGATGAACGTCCAGGTGGTCTGTTTGGCTGACCAGTACATCTCCCATGTGAATGCCATGTTCCCTGGGTCAGTGCATGACGCGTATGTGATGCGAAATAGCAGCATCCCTTATGTGATGGAACAGCTACAGAGACAACGTGTGTGGCTAATTGGTGACTCTGGTTACCCCAACCTGCCTTGGCTATTGACCCCAGTGAGGAATCCCCGGACCAGGGCAGAGGAACGGTACAATGAGGCCCATGGGCGAACTAGGAGGATCATTGAAAGAACCTTTGGCCTCCTGAAGGCCAGGTTTAGGTGCCTACTTATGACAGGGGGATCCCTGATGTACTCACCAAAGAAGGTGTGCCAGATGATCGTGGCCTGCTGTATGCTTCACAATCTGGCATTGCGACGTCAGGTGCCCTTCCTGCAGGAGGATGGTCCAGATGGTGGTGTTGAAGCAGCTGTGGAGCCTGCGGAGAGTGAAGAGGAGGAAGACGAAGAGGACGACCCAGACAACAGGGACAGAGTTATCCAACAGTATTTTCAGTAGCACACAGGTAGGAATCACCCACGCCATTTAACTTTTACTGAATGCCCCCTGCATCTTTACTTTGTGTATTTCCCCCCAGTACTTTTAAACTGAAGTTTACTTTTCCCTTCCCTTTTCAGTGCTGTATGACCCACTGCGTGACTTCAGCTTGGTTAGCCCATGGACTAATGCTTATAGACATCGGTATGTTGTCCACACATAAATTACAGAACATTATTGATAAGTAATGTGTTATACATTTGTATTTAATACAGGCTGACTCCAGAATGATTTATGTGCAATGCGTGATTTATTTTTAGTGCTATATATTGGTACATGGTATTAAAACGGTGAAGGGTGAGGGTGGAGTTATGTCCATGGCAGAGTCCAGTTCTCGGTCGCACAGGTGCATTGTTCATATGGCTGTGGAAGGATGGAGCAGGGGCAGTTCAAGGGTGGACAGGGTGACACTGTGGGACAGTGGAATGACATAAGGAGGGATATTAGGCTGGCGGGGGTCTTGGCATCCTACTCTGTCTTCCTTTGAGATCTCAGGTTCCTCTTGCGGGGTGGTTGTTCTTCAGCAGGAGGTGGGGTTCTGGGGGCCCGTCGTTGTGTGGGGGCCTCCTGACCACTAGTGCCGGCGGAGGTGGTAGGCTGTTCCTGGCTAGTGACAGGGGCCCTTTGCGGTGCCACATGGTCCTGCAATGTGGTTTCTATCCGGTATCCCCATAGCGGTAGCGATGTCCCGGAGTTCATTGCTGAACCCCATGTACCGTTCCTCCTGCTGTGCCTGGATCTCGGTGAACCTGGCCAGTACCGTCGCCATCGTCTCCTGGGAGTGATGGTATGCTCCGATGATGGTGGTGAGGGCCTCTTGGGGAGTCGTTCCCTGTGCCTGTCCTCCCCCCCCTGTCGCACAACAGCCCTCCCAGTTGCCCTGTTTCCCCGGGCCTCTGTCCCCTGGACGGTGTGCCCACTACCACTGCCCCCAGGTCCCTGTTGTTGTTGGGGTGTTGGGTCAGCCTGGGTGCCCTGTAGTTGCGGACACACCGCTGATTGACACGTCCGCGAGACAGAGGCATGGGCCCGCTGGGTGGGAGCTGTGCTGGTGTTCCCAGAGGGGTTTGGGTCAGCTGTGGCCTGTGTCTGTGTGTGGGGAACCGACTGTCCAGAGGTCCCCGATGGTCTGGCTGGTCGTCAGGTTCTAGGTCGACAGAGCTGCTGTCCTCGCTGGGGGCCTGTTCTGGGGGTGGGATGGACATCTCTGGACCCTCTGAAGCGGGGTGTTGGCGTTCGGGCCCTGCAGGGGTGAAGGAGTATAGTTATTGTTTCAGTGTGTGCCATGGCGTGCATTTTGAGTGCCCTTGTCCCCCAGTGCTGGCATTCCCTTGTGGGAGGTGTTGTGAGGGTTTGGGGGTGGTGTATGGGTATGTGCAATGGTCATGTTTTGGTGGTGGCTGTCTATGGATTGTGTTGGCATTCAGGGGTTGGTGTTGTTTAGGGTGGGTTGTGGTGGTGAGACATTGGCAGGGAGGTTATGTGCTGGGGGGTGATATTGGGGGTGAGTGAGGGGGGGGTTGGCATGCTGGTGGTTGGGGGGGTGAAGTAGTTGAGATTCGACTTACCAGAGTCCATTCCTCTGTGTACTCCAGCGAGGCCATCAGGATGCAGGATGTTTACCACCTCTTGCTCCCATGCTGTGAATTGGGGTGGGGTGGGTGGGGGTCCGCCGCCAGTCTTCTGCACAGCGATGTTGTGCCTGGAGATCATCGAGCGCACCTTCCCCCGTAGGTCGTTCCATCGCTTTCTGATATCTTCCCGATTTCTGGGATGCTGTCCCACAGCGTTGACCCTGTCTACGATCCTTTGCCATAGCTCACCCTTCCTTGCTATGGTGGTGTGCTGCACCTGTGTGCCGAAGAGCTGGGGCTCAACCCTCATGATTTCCTCCACCATGACCCGGAGTTCTTGATCCGAAAACCTTGGGTGTCTTTGGGGTGCCATGGGGTGGTGTGGATGAGGTGTGGGGTGGTGTTTGTGGTGATGTGCGTGGTGATATGTGGTGATGTGTGCGTAGATGTGGTGTGGGTGATGAAGTTGGGTTCCTGTGTGTGTTGGGGTTTTCTATTGCTGTGCTCGCTCTCTCTATCTCTCTCGCTCTCGCCTTCGCTCCGATTTCCAACTAGTGTTGGTTTGTGGGTGATGTGGGTGGGTGTTTTATAGTTGATTGGATGTGTGGGAGCGTTGTTTGTATATGTCTCAGGTGTGCGTATTTCAGAATGTCCAATGTGGCAGTGTTTTGGAGCTGTGTGTGTATTTTGAGCGCGGCGGTGTGTACCGCCAATGGAATACCGCGGTTGAAAGACCGCCGCGTGGATTCGTGGGTCAGAATGGCATGGGCGTGTTTGTGTTGGCGTGACGGTGGAGGTTTGGTCATCTCCAGTTTTCCGCGGCCCGCTGATGTGGTGGCCTTCCTTGGATGTCGGATTTTTGGCGGTTTCACAGTTGGTGGTCAGAATGACCGTGGCGGTCTACCGCGGCCGCGGCGGTAGGATGGCGGACTTCTGACCGGCGGTAAGGGCCTTTTACCGCCGGGGTCAGAATGACCCCCATAGATATGTATATATATTTTCACACTTAATTTCCTGGATTCAGGAAAAGACAGCACTCCGTGGGTATCCGTGGGTACATTTTTGATTAGCGTGCCAACACTGCTCCAGACCTTCAGCGGTGCTCATCTCATGGCGAGCGCTACCTCGCCCATAACTTCACACTTAATTTCCTGGGTTCAGGAAAAGACAGCACTCCGTGGGTATCGTAATAGATGCGGGTTTATTTGCACAAAAGAAAAGAACGCGTTTCGGCATTACCGCCTTCGTCAGCTTCTTATTCGCCATTTTGTTTTCCCTCATATATATCACATGATCACTCGATTAAACCCCTATCAGCATTTTTAACAAACTATTTAACAAAGTTTTCACAATCGGACTCATTATCACCCTACTGTTTACTACTGAAACAAGAAATTATACACATCTTACTTTCTTCCTGTGTGTGTAAACTAGAACAAACCAGCTACATATAACGATGTCAATAGGTATATAAGTGTGTAACTATATGGTACTTGTTACATATTCTGTGTTGTACACGCTGCACATATGAACCAGTCTGCACTTCGGATTCACATTACTATATACCTTATCAATTCCCTAATTAGCTAAAATTAAAATTAAACTAAACTCGACTTACTCTTTACCTGTAACAATAATTACATAAATCTCTATTTTATGCAGGTTTCCCAGGGTTGTAAATGAAAACCTCCCCACTGAATATAATGATGTGAATATGTCCGTAAGGGCATTGTGTCAGTGTCTATTGTGTATTGTAGATCTCTCGCCCTCGTTAAGGTGCATTCAGTGCTTATGCTATTGGTATTACGCTTGCGTTACATTTGTCTGACAGCTTGCGCACTACAATAATATTGTCATATGCTTTTCCTGCTGCTTAATTAGCTTCCGTGTACCTTATGAATATTTTATAATTGCTGATGCATGCTCTATGTCCTGAAATATTATGTACTATTGTTCATGTTCCTTTGAGGCATTAATGTAAGTGTATATATAGTTCTTCACTGGTGTTCAGCCCATTTGGTTCCTTAGTGTCAAGCAACAATATGTACCTCGACTCTAACTTTCGTAAATTATTTTCTCGGTCCTCCCCTCTGCTCTCTCTAGCTATTCCGTCAATTACACTGTAGCGCAATTCTTCTATTTTCCCTCCATGTGTCTCGTGAATATGTCTGGCCACTGGGTATGTGACATCTCTGTTGGCAATTGCTCTCAAATGTTGCAGTACATTTACTGAAGTTACGTTTACTGAGGTTTTTTACTTCAATATAAACTACATTGCAGACGATGTTGCATGTTAATGTTGCAGCGCGGGCGCAAGCACGGGCCGCGGCGGCGCACCACTCAGAGCCTGCGGCGGACCGCGGGGGAAGCCGCGTCCCTTTTCTCCGGCCGCGGATTCCTGGGCGGACGCGGCAGGATCAGAGGACCCGAATCGGGTCACGATCCTTGCCGCGCGTGCCGCATTTGCTGCGCTTGGCGCATATATAACTAATAACACTTTGGGATTCCTGGTACCCACGCCTTACACCACTTACCGGTCACTCAGGCAAAAGCCAGATGCCTGCACATGGTTGTGTTTTATGCATGCCTTTCCCCTTCCCAGCATGCTGTTCACTTCCTCTTTTCCCTGCATGCTTTGTTTCTCCTTTCCAGGCGCATGTTCTCTATTATTAGTCATGACCTTTTCCCCAATCCAACATGGTGGTGTTACTACTTCCTGTTTTTCACTTCCTGTCTAGGGGTATATAAGGGGAATCTAGTTTCTTTCTCATTGCGTTGCAACACTCCTGTGGTGGTAGTCACGCTCCGGCTGGTTTCCTCTTGAGAAGCCAGTTATTCTTGACCTGTCTTTCGTCTCCAGTACTCCTGAACTCCAGCATCTTCCGCCCTAATGTCCTTATGTCCTCCTTCTGTTTCAGGGAGTTCCTGTTGGAGGTTTTTTACCCTTTTGGGGTTTTTCCTCTGGGACTCCTTCTGGAGGGCACGGACTGTAGTGGCTTACTACTGCCAAACAGCACCGTGGCTACCGGAAGGGGTCGCCCCTACCTCGGCCAAAGCAGTACCTGCAGGAATCGGGGCCGTTCACCACCTCTCACTAACCTCGACGGTAAGCCTAGAGTGAATCGTGACAGATTGCAACGCCCAAAAATCCAGTTGCAGTCCGGAACCATGGCTAGTCCAGTGGTGAGTACAGAACCCACCAGCCAGACCCTGCTCATGACTATACAACAACAGGCTCAAGAACTCCAACAGCTACGTACCGAAAACACCGTCTATCGATAAGCTTTTGCCTTCAGAACCACTGATGTTCCCTCGGTATCCGCCACTACACCTCGTTTCTCCGGGGATCCTAACAAATTGAGAGAATTCCTGGATGCCTTGACGGTCTATTTCACTTTTCGCACCTCACAATTTTTGCAAGACAAGACCAAGGTGGGGTATTTGATTAGCGCCTTATCTGGGCCAGCCTTAGCATGGGCAACTCCTTTAGTGACAAGAAATGACCCCAGCCTGTCTAATTATTCCAGCTTTGTCACTGCCTTTAAACAGATGTTTGGGCGCCCTGGACTCGAGTCTTCAGCAGAAGAAGCTCTCTGCGATATCCAACAAGGAAATCAGGATGTATTACAATACATCACCCGTTTCAGACAATTGGCAGCAGAAACGTCCTGGGTGGAACGTACCTTGGTGACTCTGTTTCGCAGGGGTCTCAGAGAGGATATTAAGGATGAACTTGTGCACTCTGCCAGAATAGAGAACCTTAAGGGGTTGATGGATCAGACCTTGACGATAGAATATCGGTTGAATGAGCGAAGAATGGAGAAAAAGAAGAGTCGTTTGCCATCACACTCAGTGACGTCTCGCACCTTCCCTCATCGTACCGAAGAAGTCCGCCCTGAACCTAAGGGTGCTACCGAGGAAGAGCCGATGCAAATCGATACGGCTCGAGGGCCTTTATCATCTAGTGAACGAGAACACAGATGAAGGAAGGGACTTTGGGGGTCATTCTGACCTCGGCGGTAAAAGTCGCTTACCGCCGGCCAGAAGGCCGCCATAACACCGCCGCGGCCGCGGTAAACCGCCACGGTCATTCTGACCCGCAACTGGCAAACCGCCAAAAACCCGACATCCTCAAAAATTCCCCACACCAAAGGTCAGCGAAAAAATGGCGCTGACCAAACCTCCACCGTCACGCCAACAGAAATACGCCCATACCATTCCGACCCACAAATCCACGCAGCGATCTTTCAAACGCGGTATTCCATTGAAGGTACACACCGCCGCGGTCAAAATACACACACACATAGAAAACTCAGCCACATTGGTCAGTTCAAAATACACACACCTGATACACATACTAACACCACTCCCACACACCCAACACAATATAAAACACACACCCACATCACCCACAAGCCCCTACGACCCGAAATCATTGACGAAGGCTAGAGAGAGAGCACAGAATAGAGAATCTCACAACACAGAGGCACACAACACCATCACCCACACAGAATCCACGCACCAGACACCACACACCACCACACGCACCACACCCATCACCACAAACGCCACCCCACACCTCAACCACACAACACCATGGCACCCAAAAGACACCCCAGGTTCAGTGACGCCGAACTCAGGGTCATGGTGGAGGAAATAGTCCGTGTAGAGCCCCAGCTTTTCGGGGCACAGGTGCAGCACACCACAATTGCCAGGAAGATGGAGCTATGGCAGAGGATAGTGGACAGGGTTAACGCGGTGGGACAGCATCCACGCAATCGGGAGGACATCAGGAAGAGATGGAACGACCTACGGGGGAAGGTGCGTTCCATGGTATCAAGGCACAACATTGCGGTGCAGAAGCCTGGCGGCGGACCCCCACCTACTCCCCCAGAATTTACCGCGTGGGAGGAGAAAGTCTTGCACATCCTGCATCCTGAGGGCCTCGCAGGAGTAGGCGGAGGAATGGACTCTGGTAAGGCAAATCTTCACTACTGCTTCCCACCCCCACCCCACCTGCATGCCAAATCATACCCCCACCCTCACCCCCTCCCCCTTCACACCAACCCCTAGCAAAAGGCTCACCATCACAACCCACCCATCCCAACACCAAGCCCTGCATGCGACCCCAAAGCATGGACACCCATCACCAAAGCATGCCCACTGCACACACACATCACCCCCACAAGCCACCCTCACAAAAGCCCCCACAAGGAAATGCCTGCACATGGGTACACGGACACCCACCCATCACACGAAATGCCACACACAGAAGCAATAACCATACCTTTATACCCCTGCAGGACCCGAACGCCACCACACCGCCACGGAGGGTCCAGAGATGTCCATCCCACCCCCAGAAGAGGCCCCCAGCGAGGACAGCAGCTCTGTCTCCCTGGAGCCAGACGACCAGCCCGGCCCATCGGGGACCTCTGGACAGTCGGTTCCCCACAGACAGCTACATGCTACACCAGACCCAACCCCCTCTGGGAACACCAGCACAGCTCCCACCCAGCGGGCCCATGCCTCTGTCTCCAGGGCACGTAAATCAGCGGTGTGTCCACCACTACAGGGCACCCAGGTTGACCCACCACCCCAACAACAACAGGGACCTGGGGGCAGTGGTAGTGGGCACACCGTCCAGGGGACAGAGGCCCAGGAACACAGGGGAACTTGGAGGGCTGCTGTGCGACAGGGGGGGAACAGGCCCGGGGAACCGACTCTCCAAGAGGCCCTCTACTCCATCATGGGAGCATACCACCGCTCCCAGGAGACGATGGCGACGGTACTGGCCCGGTTCCAGGAGATCCAGGAACTGCAGGAGGAACGGTACATGGGGTTCAGGGAGGAACTGAGGAACATCGGTTCCGCAATGGGGACCATCGTCCTGGCCCTTACCCAGATCGTCACCACATTGCGGGACCATGTGGCACCCCAAAGGGCCCCTGTCACTAGCCCAGGCCAGGAACAGCCTACCACCTCCGCCGGCGCTAGTGGACAGGAGGCCCCCACACAACGACAGGCCACCAGAACCCCACCTCCTGCAGAAGAAGAACCACCCGGCAAGCGGAACCTGAGATCTCACAAGAAGACAGAGTAGGATTGCAAGACCCCCGCCAGCCTAAGATACCCCCTGATGTCATCCCACTGTCCCACATTGTCACCCTGTCCAACCTTGAACTGCCCCTGCTCCATCCTTCCACAGGCATATGGACAATGCACCTGTGCGACTGAGAACTGGACTCTGCCATGGACATTACTCCACCCCCACCCATCCCCGCTTCCCAATCATTTACCTATATGTAGCACTTAAAATAATTCACTTATTCCACTTAAATAAACAGGAGTCTGCTTGTATTCTTAACAAATGTATTACACATAACGGTTCAATAATGTCCAGTTACTTTGTGATGACAACATACCAATTTCAATAAGCTTTAGTCCATGGGCAAACAAAGCTGAAGTTAGGCAGTGGGTCATACAGCTCTGAAAAGGGAAGGGAAAGTCACAAATCAGTCAACAGGAACTGGGGGGAAACACAGACAGTGGATACGCATGAGGCCTCAAGTAAATGTAAATTGGGGTGGCTGTTTCTTACCTGTGTGCTACTGAAAGTATTGTTGTATGACTGTATCCCTGTTGTCCGTGTCGTCCCCGTCGTCTTCCTCCTCTTCACTCTCCACAGGCTCCACAGCTGCAACAACACCACCATCTGGACCATCCTCCTGCAGAAAAGGCACCTGGCGTCGCAATGCAAGATTGTGAAGCATACAGCAGGCCACGATGATCTGGCACACCTTCTTTGGTGAGTACATGAGGGATCCCCCTGTCATATGCAGGCACCTAAACCTGGCCTTCAGGACCCCGAAGGTCCTTTCTATGATTCTCCTAGATCGCCCATGCGCCTCATTGTACCGTTCCTCTGCCCTGGTCCGGGGATTCCTCACTGGGGTCAGTAGCCACAACAGGTTGGGGTAAACAGAGTCACCAATTAGCCACACACGGTGTCTCTGTAGCTGTTCCATCACATAAGGGATGCTGCTATTTCGCATGACATACACGTCATGCACTGACCCAGGGAACTTGGCATTTACATGGGAGATGTACTGGTCAGCCAAACAGACTACCTGGACATTCATCGAATGATAACTTTTTCAGTTTCGGTACACCTGCTCACTTTCTTTGGGGGAACCAAAGCCACATGGGTCCCATCAATGGCACCAATGATGTTGGGGATATGTCCAAGGGCATAGAAATCACCCTTCACTGTAGCCAATTCGCCCACCTCAGGGAAAATAATGTAGCTCCGCATGTATTTCATCAGGGCAGACAACACTCTGGACAAAACCTTAGAAAACATAGGCTGAGACATCCCAGATGATATGGCCACTGTTGTCTGAAAAGACCCACTTGCCAAAAAATGGAGTACTGACAGAACCTGCACCAGAGGGGGAATCCCTGTGGGTTGGCGGATGGGGGACATCAGGTCTGGCTCCAGCTGGGCACATAGTTCATGTATAGTTGCTCTGTCAAGCCGGTATGTAAGTATGATATGTCGTTCTTCAATTGTCGACAGGTCCACCAGCGGTCGGTACACGGGAGGATTCATCCTTCTCCTCGCAAGTCCCAGCGGACGGTGCCTAGGAAGGACAACATGGAGCACAGAGTCAAGCAACCCACAGGTTCATTCACACAGCTTGCACAGTACACGAATCGCTATGCATGGAACGGCTTGTATGAGTGCCAATGCAAGGCCTAGGCCTGTGTGACGCAGTAGAAATCATGCCATGTGGGCCCTTGAAATGGCGGCTGCCTGACCTGTGAAGTGTGACAGTGGGATGTGAAGTCACTGCGCTGGCGCGGCACACCGTGGCGGTAGGCGGTCGAAGACCGCGGCGCAAAGCAGCATTGGTTAACATTGAACCCTATGGGTCTCAGGAGCCAATGACGATGTGCGCCGGCGGTCGCGGTACGCACCGCCGCGGTACGCACCGCCGCGGTACGCACCGCCGCGGGCGTGGCCGCCATTTTCTATCTGATTAATCACTCGAGACCTGATCATCCACAGGAGAGGACCTATACTGCAAGTGCTGCTGTGACCTCGGTCTGGGAGATACAATGGCTGCTGCGACTGGGGAAAGGGCCCCTGCCTTCACTGCCGAAGAATTGGAGAAACTTGTTGATGGGGTCCTCCCCCAGTATGCACTACTCTACGGTCCTCCAGACCAACAGGTTAGTACACAGGGTGCACGTTGAATGGGCTATGCCTGTGTTTAGTGGGGTGTATGTAAGATGGTGGGGAGGGGAGCGAATGAGGAGTGCAACGCACGAAAGATGAGAGCATGTGCCACATGGCAAGGTTGGGGAGGGGGGGCCACTCACATTGACCAGGCAGAAAACTGATGCGATTTCCTTTACCACCCTGTACATGTCACATAGGTCAGCGCCCATCAGAAGATCGACATTTGGCGTGCCATCGCCAAGGACGTCCGGGCCCTGGGGGTCCACAACAGATGGGGCACCCAATGCCGAAAGAGATGGGAGGACATCCGCTGCGGGACCAGAAAGACCGCCGAGTCTCTGCTGGGGATGGCCTCCCAACGTAGGAGGGGTGCCAGCCGCCAATTGACCCCCCTGATGTCCCGGATCCTGGCGGTGGCCTACCCCGATTTGGATGGGCTCGTGAGGACATCACAGCAGACACAAGGGGCTGAGTATCAGCACATTCTGCTATCTTTGCGCGCAGTGAAGGTGTCTGGGTGGGGGAGGAGGGCTGTGGCTATCTCCAGGCCAGGGCGCATTCTGTAGGCTAGGCCCCTCCGTTAGACACGGCCCTGTGCCCCCCCCCCACCTCTGTAGGGTGCCAAGTACAGCTATCCATGGTCCGGCCTCACCCATGTGTGCATTTGTCGTCCATAGACCCGTAGACCTAGTCACAATAACTGAGTAGTGTACCCCCATTGCGCGGCCTAGTTCAGGGGGCTTCTGTGTCTCTGACAACGGTGTTGCCAATGCATGCACTCAACCTGTCTTCATTTCTCCCCCCCCCATTTTCTTTGTCTTCCTGTTCATGTGTGCATTAGCATCATCAGGCGGAGGAGAAGTGGCATCGGCGCACGTGGGAGCTGCATCTCACATGGCCCCGGAGGGCCATACAACAGACTCCGAGTACACCAGTGAGACGGAGGGTGAGTGGAGCTCCACAACGGGGACCCGTGGAGACATCAGCGACACCGACACGTCCTCGGAAGGGAGCTCCCTAGCGGTGGCGGCAACATCCTTGCCCACCGCCACAACAGGTACAGCCGCCACCCAGCGCACCAGCCCCGCCCTCCCAGCAGCCCCTCAGCCTTCGCTCCGTGCCCGCTCGCCCAGGAAGGCGGGCATCTCCTTCGCCCCAGGCACCTCAGGCCCTGCCCCAGTTACCCCTGCTGCCCTCAGTGAGGAGGTCATTGACCTCCTCAGGACACTCATTGTTGGGCAGTCTACCCTTTTGAATGCCATCCAGGGTGTAGAAAGGGAGGTGCATCGGAGCAATGCATACCTGGAGGGCATTCATTCGGGTCAGGCTGCCCATCAGCGATCATTCAACGCTCTGGCCTCAGCACTGACGGCAGCCATTGTCCCTGTCTCCAGCCTCCCTCTTCTGACTCCCTCCACCCAGTCCCAGTCTCCTGTTCCTCTGCCTATCCCATCCACACCATCAGACCAGCCTGCACACACCTCTACACCCAAGGGCAGCTCATCCAGACATAAGCACCACAGATCCCACAAGCATTCACCCAAGCAACATCCAGATGCAGACATGCCAACAGTCACTACCACCTCTGTGTCCCCCACCTCCTCATCTCCCTCCTCCCTCCCTGTGACGTCTCCACTCACACCTGCATGCACACCACCATCAGCCAGTACTTCCATCACCAGCACACCCTCCATTACAGTCCGCACACGTGCAGTCACCACCCCCACTGCCATTTACACGTCCCCTGTGTCCTCTCCCAGTGTGTCTTTCACCCCCTCTTCCAAAGCACACAAACGCAGGCAGCCACCCACCCAACAGCCATCCACCTCACGACAGCCTCCATCAAAGCACCTGCACCCAAAGACAGCACACTTGACTCTCCTACAACCACATCCTCTTCCTCCACTCCCAAACCCACTACACCTACCCGTCCCTGTCCTTCCAAAGTCCTTTTCCTTTCGAACCTTGAGCTCGTTCCAATCACTGACCCACCCCCTCCATCTGGTAAGAGTAAAAAAAGCACCTCAGCCACCACCAGCCCTGCATCTACTGTGACCATAGTGCAGGGCTATTGGAGTCCACCAGATCCTAGGGCAGGAACATCGGCCAGCAGCAAGGGGACAGCCAGCCTCCCCACTGGCAAGAGGACAAAAAAGAAAAAGGCCGGGCGCGAGAAGCCTGAGACGGCTGCCACCAAGGACAGTAGCCTTGCCCCGTCACCTGCCACATCATCCAAGGGTGGCAAGGGCCACAGAGCTCCAGTGAAGGAGGGCAAGGGCAGCAGGGCGGAGAAGTCAGGCAGCAGGCGAGCTGCCCAGGAGGGCCCCACCAGCCCCATTCCGGGTGTGACGGACGACACCCACGGGCCCAGGACTCCATCACAGGAGGGCGCCGCGACCGCAAGTTCGGATGGTGAATGAGTGGGAAGTCTTGCCCAGGTCTGGCTCCCTAGACACACAGGACAAGCACCGCTGAACAGGGCCCCCCCGGGACAAGAACCGCTGAACGGGCCCCGCCGGGAGGAGCACCGCTGAACAGGGCCCCGCCGGGAGGAGCACCGCTGAACAGGGCCCCGCCGGGAGGAGCACAGCTGAACAGGGCCCCGCCGGGAGAAGAACCGCTGAACGGGCCCCGCCGGGACAAGAACCGCTGAACGGGCCCCGCCGGGAGGAGCACCGCTGAACAGGGCCCCGCCGGGACAAGAACCGCTGAACGGGCCCCGCCGGGAGGAACACCGCTGAACAGGGCCCCGCCGGGAGGAGCACCGCTGAACAGGGCCCCGCCGGGACAAGAACCGCTGAACAGGGCCCCGGCGGGACAAGAACCGCACCGCTGGGCCCTTCCTGTCAAGCACGGCTCCGCTGGGCCCTTCATCTCAAGCACCGCTCCGCTGGGCCCTTCCTGTCACGCACCGCACCGCTGGGCCCCGCCGTCTCAAGCACCGCTCCGCTGGGCCCTTCATCTCAAGCACCGCACCACTGGGCCCCGCCGTCTCAAGCACGGCACCGCTGGGCCCTTCATCTCAAGCACCGCTCCTCTGGGCCCTTCCTGTCAAGCACCGCTCCGCTCGGCCCTTCATCTCAAGCACCGCTCCGCTGGGCCCCGCCGTCTCAAGCACAGCACCGCTGGGCCCCGCCGTCTCAAGCACCGCTCCGCTGGGCCCTTCATCTCAAGCACCGCACCGCTGGGCCCTTCCTGTCAAGCACCGCTCCGCTGGACCCTTCATCTCAATCACTGCTCCGCTGGGCCCCGCCGTCTCAAGCACCGCACCGCTGGGCCCCACCGTCTCAAGCACCGCTCCGCTGGGCCCTTCATCTCAAGCACCGCACCGCTGGGGCCTTCCTGTCAAGCACCGCTCCGCTGGGCCCTTCATCTCAATCACTGCTCCGCTGGGCCCCGCCGTCTCAAGCACCGCACCGCTGGGCCCCACCGTCTCAAGCACCGCTCCGCTGGGCCCTTCATCTCAAGCACCGCACCGCTGGGGCCTTCCTGTCAAGCACCGCTCCGCTGGGCCCTTCCTGTCAAGCACCGCTCTGCTGGGCCCCGCCGTCTCAAGCACCGCTCCTCTGGGCCCCGCCGTCTCAAGCACCGCTCCGCTGGGCCCTTCATCTCAAGCACAGCTCCGCTGGGCCCTTCATCTCAAGCACCGCTGGCCCATTGACAGTGCCGGTTCTGTGTCGAGCAGGGCTTCAGGAAGCACTCTGGCCACCATGCCTCCTCCAATAACAGTGGAGTCGGTAATCCATCTGATGGACTGTGGCTTTGCACTCCCAAGGATGGTCCAGTGGGCAAGCCTCCCACTGTAGACACTTGAGAGACTGTGGCTTTGCACTCCCCAAAATGGTACAGTGGGCAAGCCTCCCACTGTAGGGACTTGTGAGACTGTGGCTTTGCACTCCCCAGGATGGGACAGTGGGCATGGAGGCCCCTCGTGGATCTGGCGTCGTGGACTCATGTGGCTGAGGTGCCCCCCCTTCCCTTCCCCCTGAGGTGCCTGTAGTTTTATCATCTGATGCCCCTGCAGTGTTCTCTCCAATGGTATCTGGTCTCCTGTGTGGGCTTTGCCCATGTGTTTGTGCACATTGGCCCACGGACTATGGAACTTTGACGGAATGTGCAGGACTTTTTGCCTATGGATATATTGTTGACTATGTTCATTCCTTATTTTTGTATCTTTTATATGGCATATGTGCCATTCCTTCAATGGAGCTATTTATACATATATTTTATAGATCATTTAAATTGTGTCTTTGCATTATTCCGGGGGGTTTGTGTGGTGTCACTCTGACTTGTTGCTCGGCATTGCGGTGTAGGTATTTGTGGTGGGGGGGTGGGTGTATGGCGCATGTGTGTGCCCGTAAGCTTTCCTCCTCCCACCTCGCCTGTGTCGTAGGTGCAGTACTCACCGTTGTCGTCTGCGCCGGCGTTCGTACTCCTGGTAGATGAGCAGGTAGACAATAGCTGGTAGGATGTGTAATTCGGGCTCCATGCTGTCCTCCTTCCTCGTGGAGTGTGTATAGGTGAGCGTTTTCCCGTTCGTAGTCTGTTTCCGCCGGGTTTTTATCGGCGGGGCTCCCGCCCCGGAAAAGGTGGCGGATTGGTGAGTTGTGATAGGGTGGGCGGTACATTGTCTGCCGCCTGCCTGTTGGCGGTGACCGCCACGGAGTGTTAAAGTGGCGGCCTGTGTTGGCGGTTCCCGCCTGGGTTAGAATTCCATTTGTTTGACCGCCGGCCTGTTTGCGGGTTGGCCGCCGCTTTATCACCGACCGCCAGGGTCAGAATGACCCCCTTTGTCTGTATTGTGGTGCAGCTGGTCACCTAATTTGCACCTGTCCCGTTCGTCCAGCCAAGCCTTTGGGAAATGCCAATTCCCGTCCTCTGTGAGAAGGGTGAGGACGGGATATCGCGAAATACCTTCCATTTGTTCTTCTAGGGAGGAAGGAACTGCTCTTTTCCTTTTACCAGTTATCCTCCACTTAACTGATGGCCGGGAAGAAAGAACTCTGGCTTTGTTGGACTGTGGAGCCAGTGGTATCTACTTAGATGAAACATGGGCAAGGGAAAGACAGATTGCGCAAATACCAAAGGAGGTACCAGAACAAGTCCACACGGTGGATGGATCAATCTTGGCCTCAGGACCCGTACAGTATACCACCCCTACCTTCTGTATCCAATTCGGGAAATATCAAGAAAATCTTTTGTTCGATTTAATTTCATCACCACATCACGTTATGATCCTGGGAATTCCGTGGCTCACACGGCACAACCCTTACATCAACTGGGAAACAAGAACTATTTCTTATCCTCTCACTTCTGCCACCACCACTGCCACCTAGCAGGAGACTATTGGTCCCCAAAAAGTCTTTTAACAGCACCTCCTAAGGTGGGATGTTCTATTGACGTCCTACAGGGAGTACCCCGTCATTATCAAGAATATGCCGATGTATTCCAGAAACCAGAAAGACCTGAATAACCACCCCATAGAGAATACGATTGCGCCATTCCTTTGGAACCAGATGCTGTGGATCCTTTTGGGCGAATGTACTCTCTAACAGAACCTGAGAAGCAGATTCTTAAGGAATACCTAAAGGAGAACATACAAAGTGGGTTGGTTGCTCCCTCCTCTTCACCTGCAGGGGCTCCTCTCTTCTTTGTGCCTAAGAAAACGAAAGACTTGCGTCCCTGTATTGATTTTAGAGGATTAAACAAGATCACTATTAAGGATCGGTACCCGCTACCTCTTATTAAAGACATCTTAGAAGCTGTCAGAGGGGCAAAGAGATTCACCAAGCTGGATCTCAGAGGAGCATACCATCTTTTAAGGATAAAAGAAGGGGATGAGTGGAAGACCGCCTTTAGAACACCTTTCGGTCACTACGAATATCGAGTAATGCCATTTGGACTCACCAATGCCCCTTCCATTTTTCAAAGGTTCATGGACTCTATTTTTTCCGATCTTCTACAACAAACAGTGGTTGTTTATCTAGATGACATTTTAATATTTTCTGTCCACCCAGAACAACACTCTAAACATGTTCTCCAAGTTCTAGAGAGACTCAGACAGCACCATTTATTTTGCAAACCAGAGAAGTGCGAGTTTGATCGAACAGAGGTAAAATACTTGGGATATTGCATTAACCAAACTGGGGTCGCCATGGATTCAGACAAGGTGCAAGCTATACTGGATTGGCCATCTCCCTCTTCCATCAAAGAAACTCAGTGTTTTTTGGGATTAGCCAATTTCTATCGACAATTTATAGCAGACTTTGCCCAGAGAACCAGTTACATTACTCAAACCCTTCAAAAAGACCATCTAAAGAAGGGCTTTTTTTGGACACAAGACGCAGAGTTAGCCTTTCAAGACTTAAAGAAAGCCTTCATTCAAGCTCCTATTCTACGGCACCCAGACACCAGCAAACAGTTCATCGTTGTCGCAGACGCCTCAGAAAGAGCCATTGGGGCTGCTTTACTGCAAAAACAAGACAATGATGATTTAGAGCACCCTGTATTCTACCTTTCACACATCTTATCCGATTCAGAGCGGAACTATTCAGTGTTAGAACGAGAGTTACTCGCCTTGAAGACCGCGTGCACGGAATGGAGACACTTCCTGATGGGCTCGAAAGAACCCTTTGAAGCCCGGACAGATCACAGAAATTTACAATGCTTGAGAAACTTTCAGTGTCAGAATAGCCGGCAGGCTCGATGGGCTTTCTTTTTCAGTCAATATGACTTTTATATCACATACATCCCTGGTTCTCAGAATATCCTGGCTGATGCCTTGTCTCTGCGTTACCCTGAGTGTAGCAATTTTCCTGTACAGAACCTATTTGAAAATAACAAGATCATTGGTTTAGTACAGACATTTCTAGACCAAGTCAAGTCCGAATATTCCCGTCTAGGAAATACAGAGCTGAATAAGTTGCGTCCGCAACTTCATATAGATCAAGGGTACTATTACCATAATAAGGCCCTGTTCTTACCCACTAAGTTAGTACAGACTGAAGCCTTACGTATGTGCCATGATTCCCCCATCGCAGGTCATCGAGGAATAAAAGCTACCCAAGAACTTCTGCTTCGCTCCTTCTGGTGGCCAACTCTCAAGACGGATACTGAAGATTATGTATCATTCTGTCCCATATGTGCTCAAGCCAAGACACCCCGTACTAAACCAGTAGGATCACTTCACCCATTACCCGTTCCCCCAGGTCCATGGCACACTATCTCCACTGATTTCATGTGCTCTTTACCCTCTTCAGTTGTAAATCAAGTAATTATGGTAACCGTTGACTCCTTCACCAAAATGGCTCATTTCACAGCGTTAAGAAAGTTACCAATGGCCAAGGAATTAAGCCAAATCTTTACACAATAAATCTTTGGACTTCATGGATTACCTCAGGTCATTATCTCGGATCGGGGTCCTCAATATATTTCCCGATTCTGGAAACAATTCTGTAAGATCTTGGGAATCGAAGTGGCCTTATCATCAGGGTTCCATCCTCAAACTAATGGACAGACGGAACAACTAAATCAAGGCCTCGAACAATATTTACGCAGCTTCTGCAATGCTACGCAGAGTAATTGGTCTACCTATTTACCACTTGCAGAAATCTCCTACAACAACTCAAGGCACAGTGCCTCGAAAGTCTCTCCTTTCTATGGATCTTACGGTTTCCATCCTAAGGCCTTCCCAACTCCCCTGAAAGATACTTCCAATGTTCCTGCCGTCTCCTCCTATGTTCGGCAGCTACGGGGTGTCCAACGTGTTATTCATTCTAACCTTGTGGCCACTAAGTCCAGCAAGAAAAAGATGGCTGATAAAGGACGTTGTGAGGCTACCCAGTATCAGGTCCATGACAAGGTTTGGCTTTCCTCTAGGTTTTTACCTCTCCGACTTACTCAGAACAAATTTAAACCTCGTTATTATGGTCCATTCCTGATTCTCCAAAAGATTAATCCAGTGTCTGTGCGTCTTCGTCTGCCCCAGACTTGGAAGATACACCCTGTGTTCCATGTCTCTCAACTCAAACCTTACCTTCCTGATCCTTTTCAGAGACAATTCTCCTGTCCTCCCCCTCTGTTGATTGATAATGTGCCCAAGTACGAGGTCCAGAAAATCTGTGACTCTCGGTTTTTCCATGAACACCTCCAATATCTTATTCATTGGAAGGGCTACCCTATAAGTGAGTGTTCCTGGTAAGATGCCCATTCAGTTCATGCCCCTCTTTTGGTCTGTCACTTTTTCCGGCTTTTCCCTCGCAAACCTGGGGCCTCGGGGAGGGGGACCTACTGTTGCGCCTTGGCCGCAAGCACGGGTCGCGGTGGCGCACCATTCAGAGCCCGCGGCGGGACGCGAGCGGACCGCGGGGGAAGCCGCGGCTCAATTCAAGGGTCGCGGCACTCGCCGCGTCCCTTTTCTCCGGCCGCGGATTCCTGGGCGGACGCAGCAGGATCAGAGGACCCGAATCGGGTCACGATCCTTGCCGCGCGTGCCGCGTTTGCCGCGCTTGGAGCATATATAAATAATAATACTTTGGGATTCCTGGTACACAGGCAAATGCCGGATGCCTGCACATGGTTGTGTTTTATGCATGCCTTTCCCCTTCCCAGCATGCTGTTCACTTCCTCTTTTCCCTGCATGCTTTGTTTCTCCTTTCCAGACGCATGTTCTCTATTATTAGTCATGACTTTTTCCCCAATCCAAGATGGTGGTGTTACTACTTCCTGTTTTTCACTTCCTGTCTAGGGGTATATAAGGGGAATCTAGTTTCTTTCTCATTGCGTTGCAACACTCCTGTGGTGGTAGTCACGCTCCGGCTGGTTTCCTCTTGAGAAGCCAGTTATTCTTGACCTGTCTTTCGTCTCCAGTACTCCTGAACTCCAGCATCTTCCGCCCTAACGTCCTTGTGTCCTCCTTCTGTTTCAGGGAGTTCCTATTGGAGGTTTTTTTACCCTTTTGGGGTTTTTCCTCTGGGACTCCTTCTGGAGGGCATGGACTGTAGTGGCTTACTATTGCCAAACAGCACCGTGGCTACCTCGGCCAAAGCAGGACCTGCAGGAATCGGGGCCGTTCACCACCTCTCACCAACCTTGACGGTAAGCCCAGAGTGAATCGTGACAGTTAACAGATTATATTTACTATTCTCACATCAATTAAACTACATTTTAGACAGTACATAGGTTAAATGTTCTATTCCCAATTCAAACTACAATACATTGAGGAAGTGATTGAACATTAAAGGCCTTTAATGATCATTCCCATTCAGATTTAAGCTGCATTACACAAGGGAGGGGACAGTAAAATAATTAAGTATTCCTTATTGTATATATATATGTGTGTGTATATATATATATATATATATATATATATATATATATATATATATATATATATATATATATATATATATATATATTTATATATATATATATAAAGTATAACAAGAATTAAAAATGTTAAAGACTATAAAATATTGCTTTATTTTAAGTAAGTTGTACAATGTCTAATATTTAATCAAAATGTAAATTTAGAATACTGAGAATATACACAAATATATGCAATGCCTTACAATACAAAAGTGCATAAATACATTAATTGTATAACTCGAAGATAACAATTTTCTTATTTTGTATTTTTAAAATAAATCATTGTTTATAATTTAGAACTTGAAATGTAGAACTAAAAACATAATAAATCATTCTTTATAAAAAGACATTTAAATAACACAAAATAACTACCAAAAAAGAAATATATTAAATGTAAAATTGTAATTAAAAAAGAATCAATTAAAATTACACTAAAATCATTTAAAATGTTTCATTTTTTTAAATCCTTTATTTTTAGTAAGCCCAATACCATTTCCCCTATATACCCTATATCCTACTACTAAAACACATAGCTAAAGTAAAAATAAATACATCACACTACTACAATAATATTTAAATATAGTGTTACCATAACTGCAATTTTGTTTTAACAAATCACTAAATTTAACGCAACTCAAATATTTTACCACAAAAACAATTAAGACTTGTACAACACTTATAGAATTACAGACCATTGATAAAAGATGTGACATACAGCAATATGTTAACCCCTTCACTGTGAGGCCTTTTCCCCTTCTGTGCCGAGCCTTTTTTTGGCTATTTGGGACTGTTTGTGCTTAGGCCCTCATACCTTTTTGTCCACACTAGCTACCCACACAAAATGTGCACCCTTTTTTTCCAACCTCCTAGGGATTCTAGAGGTACCAAGAGTTTGGGGATTCCCCTGGAGGATGCCACGAAATTAGCAAAAATACAGCTAAACATTTTTTTACTTTTTTTTTAAATGGGAAAAACATCTGCAAAAGAAAGCTTGTGTTTTCCCTGAAAATGGCATCAGCAAAGGGTTTGCGGTGCTAAAATCACCGTCTTCACAGCTTTCAGGAACAGGCATACTTGAATCAGAAAACCAAATTTTTCAACAAAATGATGGCATTTTACTGGGACATACTTCATTTTTACTATATTTTGTGCTTTCAGCCCCATTTCAGTTAGTGACAGAAATGGGTGTGAAACCAATGCTGGATACCAGACAGCTAAACATTTCTAAAAAGTAGACAAAATTCTGAATTCAGTAAGGAGTCATTTGTGCAGATCCTTCGAGGTTTTCCTACAGAAAGTAACAGCTAAAATGAAAGAATATTGAAATTGAGGTAAAAAAGAGCCATTTCTGTCCACGTTTTCTTCTATAACTTTTTCCAGCCATGGCAAATTTTTCAAAGCAATATATTGTTACGTCTGCTTGACTCATCTGGTTGGGGGATATTTAGGGCTTGTAGGTTCATCAAGAACCCTAGGTACCCAGAGCCAATAAAGGAGCTGCACCTTGCAATGGGTTTTCCTTGTATACCAGGTATAGAGCAATTCATTTGCTGAAATATAAAGAGTGAAAAATAGGTAGCAAGGAAACGTTTGCATTTCCAAAATGGGCACATGTTAAGGTGTTGAGAAACAGTGGTTATTTGCACATCTCTGAATACAGGGGTCCCCATACCAGCCTGTGAATTACAGGGCATTTCTCAAATATATGTCTTTTTTACACACTGGCTTACATTTGGAAGGGAAAATGTGGAGGAAGACAAGAGGCAATGACACTTGTTCTGCTATTCTGTGTTTCCTCAAGTCTCCCAATATAAATGGTACCTCACTTGTGTGGGTAGGCCTAGTGCTCGCAACAAGAAACGCAACATGGACACATCACATTTTTACATTAAAATCTGATCTGTTTTTGGGAAAGTGCCTAAAATTCATTTTAGGCCATTTCTGGGGGCAGAACGACCTATTTTAATTACGTCAATCCATTAGGCACCAGGGATTTTTTTGTGCAAAATTCACACAAGGGGAGCGACCCCTTAGGCAAGAGTCGCTCCCCTTTATTTTAGGCCATTTCTGCCTCCCCAGGGGCAGATCGGGCCATTTTGATGAGGCCGAACTGCCCCCAAGGGGGGCAGAACCCGGTAGGCACCAGAGATCTTTTTTTTTACAGATGGGAAGTGACCCCTTAGGCAAGGGTCACTCACCTGGGGGTCAAATTCATTTTAGGCTATTTCTATTAGGCTGATCTGCCCCCAGGGGTTGGTGTGTGTGTGTGTGTTTTGTTTTGGGAGCATCTCCTTGGGCAAGGGTCGCTCCCCATGGGGGCCTATTATTGTTGGCCATTCCTGCCCCCCCCCAGACTGGCCTCTTTTTGAAAGGCTCATCTGCCCCCAAGGGAGGCAGAAAGCCCAGCAGAGACCAGGGAAGATTTTTTTTCTCCAAAAAATAGAGTGCAGATATGGCCATACCACCACCCAAAATAAATGGTAGTTTTGTATTTGATCATTTTTAACTGTCCACATAGTGTTTTGGGGCATTTCCTGTCACGGTCACTAGGCCTACTGATACAACTGAGCTACCATTTTAATCGGGAGAAATGAAGAATGATGG
The DNA here is from genome assembly GCF_031143425.1 of Pleurodeles waltl. Classification (NCBI taxonomy): domain Eukaryota; kingdom Metazoa; phylum Chordata; class Amphibia; order Caudata; family Salamandridae; genus Pleurodeles; species Pleurodeles waltl. Next base: position 795,637,832 of record NC_090438.1, on the reverse strand, counting down.
GTAGAAGGAAGTTTGTGGCTCCCCTCAGATTCCAGAACTTTTCAGCACCGAAATTTGAGGAAAAAGGGTTTTGTTCCCCAAATATTGAGGTTTGCAAAGGATTCTTGGTAACAGAACCTGGTGAGAGCCCCACAAGTCACCCCATCTTGGATTCCCCTAGGTGTCTAGTTTTAAAAAATGCACAGGTTTGGTAGTTTTCCAAAGGTGCCGGCTGAGTTAGCGGACAAAATCCACAGCTAGGCACTTTGCAAAAAATAGCTCTGTTTTCTTTGGGAAAATGTGATGTGTCCACGATGTGTTTTGGGACATTTCCTGTCGCGGGCACTAGGCCTACCCACACAAGCGAGGTACCATTTTTATTGGGAAACTGGGTGGAAGGAAATTTGAAAGTCCTCTCAGATTCCAGAACTTTCAGTCACCGAAATATGAGGAAAAAGTGATTTTTGGCCACATTTTGAGGTTTGCAAAGGATTCTGGGTAATAGAACGTGATGAGAGCCCCACAAGTCACCCCAAATTGGATTCACCTAGTTGTCTAGTTTTAAAAAATTTACTGTTTTGGTACGTTTCCTTAGGTGCCGGCTGAGCAAGAGGCTAAAATCCACAGCTATGCACTTTCCAAAAAATAGCTCTGTTTTCAAATGTAAAAATGTGATGTGTCCATGTTGTGTTTCCTGTCGGGGGCACTAGGCCTACCCATGCAAGTGAGGTACCATTTGCCTCGGGAGACTTGGGAGAACACATACGTTCAGAACAAGTGTTATTGTCCCTTGACTTTCTCTACATTTTCTTCTTCGAAATGTAAGCCAGTGTGTAATAAAGAAGTCTATTTGAGAAATGCCCTGTAATCGACATGCTTGTATGGGCACCCCGGAATTCAGAGATGTGCAAATATCCACTGCTTCTCAACACCTTATCTTGTGCCCATTTTAGAAATACAAAGGTTTTCTTGATACCCATTTTTCACTCTTTGTATTTCAGCAAATAAATTGCTGAATACCTAGTATAGAATGAAAACCCATTTGCAAGGTGCAGCTCATTTATTGGCTCTGTGTACCTAGGGATCTTGATGAACCTACACGCCCCATATATCCCTGCAGCCGTAAGAGTCCGGGAGACGTAACAGTATATTGCTTTTAAAAATATGACATCGCAGGAAAAAGTTCCAGAGTAAAACATGGAGAAAAATGGCTGTTTTTTTTAGCTCAATTTCAGTATTTTGTTTATTTCCGCTGTTATTTTCTGTAGGAAAACCTTGTGGGATCTACAGAAATGACCCCTTGGTGAATTTAGAATTTTATCTACTTTTCAGAAATTTTCAGCTCTCTAGGATTCAGAATTGGTTTCGCATCCATTCCTGTCACTAACGGGAAGGCGGCTGAAAGCATAAAAAATTGTGCAAATGGGGTATGTCCCAGTAAAATGGCAACAGTGTGTTGAAAAATGTGGTTTTCTGATTCAAGTCTGCCTGTTCCTGAAATCTGGGCAGATGGTGACTTTAGTATCACAAACCCTTTGTTGATGCCATTTTCAGGGGAAAAAACACAAGCCTTCTTCGGCAGCTCTTTTTTCCCATTTGTTTGACAAAAATGAATTTTTTGCTGTATTTTGGCTAATTTCTTGGTCTACTCCAGGGAAACCCACAAACTCTGGGTACCATTAGAATCCCTAGGACATTGGAAAGAAGGACACAAATTTGGTGTGGATAGCTTATGTGGACAAAAAGTTATGAAGGCCTAAGCACAAACTACCCCAAATAGCCAAAAGGGGCTCAGCACGGGGAAGGCCCAGCAGCTAAGGGGTTAAAGCAACAAATAAAAAAAAAGTCTTACATGCGATGTTGTTGTCAATATTTATTTTTATATCACATTAGTCTTGTGACCATATTCTGGTAACATGGTATTTCAAATTGATGTTTTGTTCAAACACCCATGAACTGTACACTCTGTCACGCATTACACTTCTGACTGTTGTCCACAGCCCATAGTCACACAGTGGAAGTTATCCCTTGGAAACTGTCTGTACTTTGATTGGTTTATGGGATAGTTTGAAATGTCAAACCTAGCAGTGAAATGCTGTAGAATGTTATACATAGCAACATAATACTTGACCAATATTTGAAGGTTTAGGTAAATGCTGACACATGTATTACATATAGTAAATATGGAAGAAGTGTAAAAAATGCAGACGTATTTTGAAACATAGCATCACAGTTAGGTGATGTGGATTGGGAAAGGAATGTAGTCCAGGATGGAAGGAAGAACACGAGAACTAGAATTTGTGAACATTCCTCAACAGTACTGATAAGGGAAAGCAGCAATGGTTTTGGAGCATCATTTTGTAGAGCAGGACCCCCAGTGATGGCTCAACAAGACTAGAAAACAGAGGGGGAGAAATGGTACCTTTAAACACAATTCCATTCCTGTCAAAAAATCTCCTTGAGTCTCAAAACAAAATAGGTGTGAATATGGCACACATACTCTGCCTTACTTTAAGTACATTGGTCACCCTTTTTCTAGGTCTTCAGGAAAGGAATGTTTTCAAACTAATAGAGAGCTGACACTCCATAACAAATTAACTAAGTGGATACCCAATTACATTCACAACTATGGAGGATCAGAGGAGCCTCCACATATTCATTTTAGTGGGCATATCTGAGATTATCTGCGAATGTGGGATGCAAGCATTAGAGAGAAATAGGGATTCAAAATTTGACATATGCACTGCATAATTGGTCTCTGCTAAATATCTCATGGTCCTGATGTCACTCTATCACCCTTCTCTTCAAGAGGGGGCAAGGGAGTAACATTTTCAGAAAAGATCTCTTCCCTTCTGATGAAGAAGACTATTGCTTCAGGTCCACCAGCTAAGGATCCAGTGTGTATTCGTTCCTACACCTAATAAACATAGTCCTAGGAGGTCAGGCCCTACCTGGATTTAAAGAAGGTCAGCACAGCCACAGCTGTTGCTGCCATCAGTATCCAGATGTGTAAACTACTGCTATTGATTCGAATGATCCAAATGGATACATGTCTATCACTGTGTATCTAAAGAGTACCTACTTGCATGAGAAATTTGGAAGCACCATTAGAGGTTGCTCTATACAAGAGTGTTACTACATAGCTTCACCAAGAATACAGGGGCCTCAGTTAACATCATGACACTCTCACTATTAAGAGACTGGGCAACGTCCCACAGTCAGCCAGTCTATCTGGGCTTTATCGACTACAAAGCCACATTTGATAGAGTTGACAAGGGGAAACTGTGGTGAAAACTGGCCAACCTAAACATCCCATATGGCCTACTAAGGGCCCTCAAAATCTTGCACACAGATACATGGGTAAGAATCAGACATGGAAATGTCTCCAGATTACCTAAATAAAACTATGGAAGGCCCTAATCAGGGCTGCGTCATTGCCCCTGCATTATTTAACTTGTTCTTATCAGATCTCAATCTGACTCTAAATGCAGTTAAATCTCATCTGCCTAAACCAGGGGGTTTTCAGCTCTAGAATCTGCTATACGTGGATGACTTTGTCGTGATTAGCAGAACCAAGGATGGTTTGCAGTTCCTTCTTGATTCAACATTGGTGTACTCCTGAAGGAAAGGTTGCACAATCAATAGAAAGAAAACAAATATATTAGCAGTTAAAGGCTGTAGATACCAAAAGACCACATGGTCCTTGGTCCAGGAAAAATTAGGGCTAGTAAAAAGCTTTAAGTACACCAGAGTCTACCTCAATGAGAATGGGAGGTACAGTGAATAGCTTGAAGAAATTAGGAGGAACAGCAACGCTCCGACTTTTGGCCTTAGGTCACACCATAGGAAAGTGAACGGCCCATCACTTACGCAAATTTTGCAGGTGGCCCAAGGAATAGTTCATCCAACTCTGACCTCTGGTAGCAAGGCATTTAGGTGGCAGGACAGTGCAATACTGGACAAAATGTTACTCAAGATGTACAGGTCAATCTTCCAGGTATCCTCTCCTTCATGGCCCTCCCAGATCAGTATAGAGTTTGTCTTTGTTAAACAGTCACTGGAAATGAAGGCTGCCTTCATTGCGTGTTGCCACAAACTCAAGTTGGCAAAGAAGGGCTCCCTGTCACATTACCTTTAGTCTGAAGTAGAGGCAAGGCATAGTCCACTGCAGCTACTTATGTGCAACATTACTTGAGAACTCTTGGCTGAACCAGTGCTTGGAACTTAACCAAGAGTCATCTGGGGTTTAAATAGCTGACTAAATCAAATACACAGTTGGCATTACTCGAGGGTAAGGATTGCCTGACTCGACATAATAACTGCTGGAAGACGCTCCACTGTTAAATTAGGCAGAAACCTCAGGGCTACCTAAGTGAACCCTAAGGTGAGTGGGCCAAGATGCAATACCTAAAACACAGGCTGGGGATACTACCTATCTCAAGTCACTATCCCACTTTGATAAAATGGGAAGTGCAAGATAACTGCCAGCTATGTGATCAGGGTTAGGAAGATATAATTTAAAATTTCTGCCTGTGCACTAGCTTAAGGGAGGACCGGTTCAAGCTCCTACAAAGATTATGGAGTGAGCGTGGCATTACGTCTTGCAGGGAAGCAATGTTGGCCTGCTTTGAACCGTCGCACACTAGGCTGAACTGTGCAATGGTGGAATTTCTCCAGAGGGTTAGGAAAAAGATTGAGGCCTGGACCCCAGCTGTTGCAGGGGATGGAGGTGAGTAGTTTAAAACACTGCTCAAATACCTTTAAAGTACCTGAAACAAATATTGCCCAAACCTCTGCATCTCCATCAATCCTCCCTACCCCGCACTTCTCAGGTTTATGGGGTCCCACGACCAATCAGGCTGATGGTAATGTCTTCAAGGATGCCACATGTTTATCTTGGTGGTGGTTCCTTATACCTCCTTCCATTGGTACATGGGTTTGATTGGCGGAAAAAATCTTGGGCACTTAGTTTTTTGCTCCTTTGAGCTGATACCCTTGGACATTGCGTTTAATCCTCACCCTTTAGTCTGCAGAACTTATCCCGTCCTTGGATGTTGCACCTAACCTCTGTCACTTTTTTATCACCTATCTATAGAAATTATTAGATAGAAAAAGCCCTAAGGCACTTCTTTGAGCTATAGGGTAGAAAGTGAACCCACCTCGTATTTCTTGAAATAACCTTGATCCATATGACCACTCTCCTTTTTATTGATGATGATAATGCTTTTAATGTTTGTGAGTTTTGTGTATTTTTATGTATTTTCCTAATGTTTTTTATTGTGTATTGTTTTGCAATGGTTTTAAACAAATTGAGCAATAAAGATTTATATTGATTTATACTGATACATAGCATGCCTTCGTTCCTTTTGCTTATAGTCTACATATGTGTTTATAAAGTTATTTTAGTGTATCCATCCCCAGATGACTTGTTATTGCACCTTCCATTCATGGAACTTATGATGAGGGATGGGAGCACAATTTTTAATTACTTCATGGACTCTTGTTGAACAAGTAGTGTTCTCTCCTGATACCCACATACAAGCCGGATTTCAACAAAGATCACAATAAACTCTTCTGTCTGTACCAGTGAATGCTCATGTTGCAGAATCATTTGCAACCCTGTCACATAGGCAGTGAACATCTGCTTTGAACTGTTTCTGGAAAACTTGTCACCATCCCTGTTAATAACTCACTGGACCAGTTACCATTTTACATCACTAATATGGTATCTGCTCATGGAGGGGAATGGAGGAGCTATCATCCAATCAATACTATTGGAATTTCTGGCAAGGCATTTGAAATCAGTAAGATTTTGTTGAGGATAAGAATAATTACTTGTACTTCCAGTTGAAGCCTGCACAAGTTTATTCAGCAAAAGAAACAAAGTTTGATGCCACTATAAACACCTGTAAGGATTTTAGATGTTATAACTGTATGTTTGGCTAAGGTGGGAGCTGTGAGTCAAGTGGATGTTCAGGCACTGTATTATCGAATATTAGTGACATCCATAGTGCAATGTGTGCCTCTCTAAAGCCACTTTTAACAAGGGAATCTGTGAGGAATATGTCAAGGGGTAAGGAGGCCTCTCGGTATACAAGGACTTGTAGGGAGGCTAGGTCCACACTAACTAGGGCAGTTAAAGCTAAGGAGTGAGATGCCATTGAAGCAGCTAGAACGCTCTATAAAGGCACTATCCTACGAGCTAAACGAAATTGGGAAGCCAACAAATGGGCTTCCATGTTGGTCGCCTTAAGATGCAAAGACTTTCAGACTTTTTGGAAATTTTGCAGCTGGGAGTGACAAGGGATTCCACATTGCTCTTGACTCAGATATTACGGGGGAGATGTGGGTTGATAATTTCTCACATTTATATGTTGAGGCAGATGTGGTAGAACCCTTGATATCACCTATGAGTTCATCTGACATGGAATATAGAGATGTTATGCCTGATACAAGGGTAACAAAGTAGTTGCCTGCCCTCGAGTATCATCATTCTGAATCCGTGTCAGCCACTGAAGATCTTTCAACCCTAGATCAGATCACCCCCAGGATAAAGTGCCTGGAGATTTGTTTAAAATGTTTATGGTAGATGAAGCCCTTATTTTGTAATAGTTTTCAATTCTTTACTAGCTGGTGCTCCTATTCCACCCACGTTGGCTGGGGCTGAAAGAATTTCAATTTATAAGAAGTGTTGTAGGTCCTTGTCAGCTAATTATTGACCAATCAATCTTATAGATTCTACACAAAATAGGTTACGTGGTTGGATGTCAGATACAGATGTTCTTACATCCCCCGCAAGCAGGTTTTCGTGAAAGTATTGGAACCATGGACCTGGTCTTTCAATTTCAAATGCTGTATTGGAAGTATGTGACATTGAGGAGTGGTCAGCTTTATGTCATCTTTGTCGACCCCCAAGCTGCCTTTGACCTTGTGCCCAGAGGATCCTTATGGAAGGTCCTGGAAGAGATGGGGGTCCTTGCATATCTGCCAGAGATGATAGATTGACTTTACTTGATCACTTTTGCACACATTAAGTTGTGACCTCGAGGGCAAGTTATCTGAGCCTATTCTGGTAAATCGGGGCATAAGGCAGGGATGTATGTTGGCCCCTACACTTTTTCTTCTATATATCAATGATTTAGTTTCCTTTTTTGGCAAACTGTTGGTGTGACATCCTGTCTCTTGCAGGGTTCGCTTCTGTTTGTAGATGACACTCTGCTTCTATCCAGATCGCCTATGGGCCTTCAGAAACTGTTGAACAGATTTGGGGGGTTTTGTAGACAGCGGGCCTTGAGATCAATCTAAGCAAAACCAAGTATATGGTTTTGAACCTTTGTCCCTCCACTTGCCTGAATCCAAATCTTTATAGGGAAAGGCTGGAATTGGTCCAAGTGTTTGATTACCCACTTTGACAAAGCGATTAGGTTGGTCACTTCAGGTCCAGAAATGCAAACTTAAGTTAGAAAAGTACTGTGGGGGCATTTCGAGAGTTAAAAGATCCTCTGGGTTCCAACCTATCCCCCCTCTCTTGAGATGTACATTTGTCAGGCATTGGGAGCCTCACTGTATGGCAGTGAATTATGAGGACACTTAGATGTTAGCTCCTTTGTTTTAGTTGGGAATCGATTTACAAGGATTCTCAATAATTTACCAGCTAGTGCTCCCCTACTTCCACTGCGGCTTCACTATGACTTGATGAAAATTAGTGATGTGGTAGGCTTAAAATTATGTTGTTCTGGTGGAAACTATAGACTGTTCCTGAACTAATCTTATTTGCAGGGCATTTATAGAGGTGATGGGGGGGGGTAAATGTGATTCCCTGGATTAGGGCTGTGAGACACTTCTTAAGCCAGATACGGCTTGGCTAATTTTCTTTTAGTCCTGATGAACCTACACCCATCTATAAATTGGCTCAAAAAGAGGGTAATGGTATTTTGTAGATCAGTGGTATTTGAACCTCTCCTGTGTGGGAACTATAACAGCTTCCTTTTTGGAGTTTAAAATGGAGTACCCCCTTGGAATCCTTTCTGGATGATGTTAGACTAGGTATCATTGGCATGGTCTCCCTTACTTTTTATCTCTACTTCCCAGGTTTTTTCTGTGTGCTGGACTCTGTTTTTGCTGTTTGTTTGCTCTGGACACTTTACCACTGCTGACCAGTGCTAAAGTGTAAGTGCTCCCTGTTTTAATTATATGTGTACATTGGCTTATCCATGATTGGCATATGTGATTTACTAGTAAGTCCCTAGTAAAGTGCATTAGAGGTGGCCAGGGCCTGTAAATCAAATGCTACTAGTGGGCCTGAAGCACGGGTTGTGCCCAAAATAGTAGCTCTGTAAACATGGTTCAGACTTGCCGCTGCAGAGTCTGTGAGTGTAGTTTTTACTGCCAATTCGACTTGACATGTGTACCCACTTGCCAGGCCGAAACCTTCCCTTTTCTTACATGTAACACACCCATAAGGTAGGCCCCTGGTATGTTTACGGTAGGACATATACTAATGTGTTTTAAATGACCTGACAGTGAAAAACTGCCAAATTTGGTTTTCACTGTTGCAAGGCCTAGCTCTCCCGTAGGTTAACATGGGGGCTGCCTTTGATAGGATTAAAGTATATATTCCCTTTGGGAGCAGATAGACATGTGGAGTTTGGGGTCTCTGAGCTCACAATTTAAAAATACATCTTTTAGTGAAGTTGGTTTTTAGATTGTGTGTTTGAAAATGCCACTTTTAGAAAGTAGGCATTTTCTTGCTTAAACCATTCTGTGACTCTGCCTGTTTGTGGATTCCCTGTCTGGTTCAGTTTGACAGTTGGGCTGTTTGCACCTCTCCTCTAGACAGTGACACAAAGGGAGCTAGGGTGTAGCCTGCATATCGTGATGAGCCATCTGGGCTGAAGGGAGGGGAGGAGTGGAGTGTTCACTTACACCTGAAAGGGCTGTGCCTGCCCTCACACAATGTAGTCTCCAGCCCCCTGGTGTGTGTCTGGGGCCTGGCCTGGGCAAGGCAGGATCTTGAAAACAACAGAGACTTCTCTTTGAAGTAGGCATACTTCAAAGGCAGAAATGGGTATAAGAAGAGCACCCAAACCCCTGGTAATTAGATTACTTCTGAAACCAAAAGGAACCTCTGCCAAGGAGAATAGCTGGGGAAGCTGGAGGAGGAGTATTGTCCCTTTGCCCTTGATTGTGCTTTGCTGGGAGGGCCTGCAGTAGCTGCTCCTACCTGAGAGAGGATAAAGACTGACTTTTGTGTTACTTCCCACTGGTAAAGAATCTCTGAGGACTTGAAACTGAGATTGCCTCCTGTTGAAGTCTCAGGGACAGCAAAAACGTCTCTCTGCCAGCACTTGGGCTTTCTGTTGAGAGTCCTACCTGCCAAGTGGTGACCTAACCTGTCTCTGTTCTCACTGTTTTCTAAAGGATTTAAAACTCCTATTCTTTAAAAATTCATAACTTGACTTGTATATGTTGGATTTTTGTCATTTTGTCATTTTGTTCTTTTTTTGTTTAGACAGATACTACCTATTTTTCTAAACCTGTGTTGTGTCATTTTGTAGTGCTTTCACTGAGTTATTGTGTGTGTGTTGGTACAAATACATTGCACATTGCTTCTGAAGTTAAGCCTGCCTGCTCGTGCCAAGCTACCAAGGGGGTGAACAGGGGTTAACTGAGGGTGATTCTCCTTACCTTGACTAGAGTGAGGGTCCTTGCTTGGACAGGGGGTAACCTGACTGCCAACCAAAGACCCCATATCTAACAGATGAGGATGAGCCACCTTTCACCAGAACTTTGTACATTAAGTTTCACCTTGGGATTTTACCCCTCAGCTCCTTTACTACTGTATGGGGGAGTTCCACTCTGGTTCCATCATCTGATTCTCCTTTCTTCCCAGATAAGGTGGAGGTGGAGGAGCATGTTTTATTGTTTGTCCAGAATACCATAAATGCAGAAAGAAGCAGATACTCCCTTTGTGCCGCGATCTGGGGCCTAGGCATTACAGAGTTGCTTTGAGATTTCTTAGGAGTGACATTAGGAGGTTTATTATTTTTGTAGTTTTTAGGTTTATACTGTGTATGTAGAGACTTAGGGGGGAAAAGATAGCAAATGGTTAAATTCAAACCTTTTTAAAGTTTGTATTTCTTTCAATTGTTTTTAATTGGACGAATATTTTTATGTGAGATGTTATATTTGTAGTTTTCTTATTTTTTCTTTTTTATGTTCTTTTATGGCCCTGTGCCAAAATTAAGATTTTCTTGACTTGACTTGACTTTATTAAGGTCAGATTAGGGGACAAAAAAAGAAAATGTTGCCAATGCAACTAATGCTTTCTCCTATTTTCTTCCACATACCAGTTCAGGCCACTTCTTGGTGTTTGCCTTAATTTTAGAATGCTTAAGTATTTCTCCTAAGTTGTTCCTCCTACATCTTCAAATACATGTTATTGTTTTTTCAGTGCTTGTGTTTCATTGCATGGGCGTGAGTCTGTTTTATTGGAGCTTTACAGATTTTGATTTTCTTGCATCATCCTTACTTTCTGTATGCTCTGTTAGACCTCCCAGCCTTAAGGTGGTCTTCCCCCACCTTTTTGCCTTCCTCCATTTTTTCCAGGCTTCATTTTTGCTGGCCTTAGGACACAGTGCACCTTACTGGTGCTAAAGTGCTTGTACTGTCTCCTCTAAAGTAAAGAGGCCCTACATGTGCCCCAATGGAATAGGATGTGTCCTGTCTCCACACAAAGGGATGCATAGCCACTGTATTAGAGGCAGGACAGGGAAGCCATAGGACCTTATTACTGGGCATGTCATGAACACATGACATACCCCTGGCAGGGCATTTGGGGAAAGGCAATCAATCAATCAATCAGTCAGGAATTTGTAAAGCGCACTACTAACCCATGAGGGTCTCAAGGCACTGAGGAGGGTGGGAGAGTGGGGGGGTGCTACTACTGCTCAAACAGCCAGGTCTTGAGAAGTTTACTGAACTAAGGAGGTCTTTGGTCTGGCGCAGGGGGGTGAAAAGAGTGATCCACGTTTTGGCGGCGAGGTGCGAGAATGATCTACCACTGGTTGTGGTTCTGCGGATGCGTGGGACGGTTGCAAGGGCAAGGTCAGCGGAGGGGAGATGTCAGGTCGGGTGTAGAAGGAGAATCATCTGTTGAGGTATTCTGGTCCAGCAAGACATTTGCTAGGTTTGTTGCCCACTTCTATTGGTCTCAGATGCTTTCTTTAGGTATTGTCCCACCTGTGATGCCCATGGGAAGTCAGAGAAAAAGCTCAAGGCTCCCTCGATGTCACTATCTGTCATTCGCACTCTTTTTGAGAGGGTAGGCATCAAAAGTATTGGGCCCTTGGACATCAAGTCAGCTTTATGCAACAGGGTCATCCTGGTCTTGGCGGACCAAGCCACTCACTACCCAGAGGACTTCCCTCTCAGGTCGGTGACTACACCTAAAGTGACCAGGGCCCTTATGGGGATTTGTATCTGTGTTGGGCTCCCCAAAGAGGTAGTTTCTGACAGAGGCACTAACTTCATGTCAGTATACATTAAGTCTATGTGGGATGAGTGTGGAGTAACATTCAAGTTCTTCACACCCTATCACCCCATCTTGCAGAAAGATTGAACAAGACCCTAACGGGCAAGCTAATTATCCTAGCTGAGCCCATGAGGTTTAATTGGGATGTCCACCTTCCTGCCTTTGTTTGCCTACAGGGAGGTTCCACAGAAAGTATTTGGATTTAACTCTTTTGAACTTCTCTATGGCCACCCTGTTAAGGGACATTTTAGTCTTGTGAGATAATTTTGGGAGCAAGCTCCCAGGAATCCCCCTCAGGATGTCATCAGCTACATGCTGGCCTTCTGCAACCAGATGTACCACTTCTGGAAAAAGGCAAAATATAATCTTGAGATCAATCAATAAGTTATGAACTCTAGTGTGACCAGAAGGCCACTCTGGTAGAGTTTCAACCTGGCCACAACATGTGGGTTATCGAGCCCGTGGAGCACATAGTTCTCCAGGATCACTGGACGTGCAATAAGGTGAAGGAATGGAAGGGGCAGTCCACCAACCTGGTGTATCTCAAGACCCCACAAACCCCTTAAGGGTTCTTTACATGAACCTCCCAACCCCAAACTTGGAAACGTCAAAAGTGAGCATGCTTCTAGTGACAGATGAGGGAGTGGAAGAGGTGAGTGAGCCACTCCCTAACCTTCTGTCTGGCCAGGAACAAGATGGGTCATTGGAGGGTCACTCTTTCCCCTACTTTGACCATAGAACAACAGAGTGACTGTCACCAAGTTACTGAAGCAGTTCGCCACTGTTTTCCCCCACCCCTTGACTCACACATCTCTATATCCATGACATTGATACCGGGTTTATTCTGTCTTTTAAAAAAAAAAATGTGCAGGTTTTCAGACAAGGTGAGGGCCAATATCAAGGAAGAGGTCTGTAAAATGCAGATGTTATGAGTAAATGAGCCTTCCAACAGTCTGTGGTCCAGCCATGTGGTGCTGGTACTCAAGGCTGCCCAAACAGGTTGCACACAAGCACTTTGGTTCTGTGTAGACTATTGGGGTCTCAGCTCCATCACAAAGATTAAGGCACATCCCATCCCCGAGCTGATGAGCTCATAGACAGGCTGGGTGCAGTTTGCATTCTCAACCCAAGAGGGGCACTTCCAGTTTTGGGTGCTGCCCTTTGTTTTGAAGAATGCCCCTGACACATTTCAAAGGTTGGTCAACAGGGTCCTGGTTGGGACAGAGACATTTGAACCACCTACCTGGATGACATAGCTGTCTACAGATCCAGCTGAGAGGTACACCTGTACCACCTCCAGGAGGTGCATCAGCCCCTGCAGCAGGCGGGCCTGACTATCAAGGCCAGTAATTGCCAGATAGGGCAAGGTTGCATCTGGGTCACACAGTAGGTGGAGGCAAGGTGCATCACCTTCAGGCCAAGATTGAGACTGTCTTGGCCTGGCAACAACCTAAAGCACAGAGTGGGGTGAGGGCCATCCTGGGCCTCACATCATACTATAGTAGGCTTGTTTAGTGATATGGCACTATCGTTGCCCCCTTAAAAGAGCTGACTTCAAAGAAGCAGCCCAGACAGGTGATCTGCACTGAGGCCTGCCAGAATGCCTTTGATACCCTCAAGGAGACCATCTATACAACACTCGTACTCAAGGTTCCTGACTTCTCTAAGGAGTTCATAGTACAAGCAAATGCCTGAGGGCATAAGGGCGATCTTAGCACATTTAAGTGAGAAGGCCCTAGAACAAACTGTATCTTTCATTAGAGCGAGGTTAGTTTCACAGGAACAGAGTTGGAGTTGCCAGCCTCTGTGAATCCAGCAAAACCGATACATCTCCTCTGCTACTTGTTGTAATCCCAAGCAGAACAGACATATCTCTGCTGCTGCATGGATTAGACCTGTCACAAAGACATGCATCACTGCCATTCTGCTTCACTTTCGGAACCACCAAAGTGTGATGCATCCTCGGTGCAGGCCCTTGCATCTATTGTCAATAGCAGCCTCAGTGAAAAACTCTGCATTGTAACCACACAGCTGTTCAGAACTGACACATCGTCCCAACTGCTCGATGTATCCTAGACTCCAGACTGCGCATCACAAACCCTTGACAATGGGATCCTCAATATTGATGCAACAGGACCTCACACTGTAGGCTCACTGCATCTTGCAACCAAACTATCACATCATCTGTCTAACGCATCTTCGATGCGGATCTACGCAACTCTTTGCAAACTAGGATTTAGCGTACTTTTTGATAAGTGGCCCTAACTGGGTCCCTCTAGTCAGCCCATGCTCCTTCATAGTTGGCCTGAAATTATTACTTTGTCTCAGTCTGGTGCAAATGTTAGCAAGATAAGCTTTTTGCATCTATTTTCTCTAAAAACTTTGAAATACAGTGGTTCTGACAGAATTTTTGTCATTTTGGTTTTATTTTATTAAAAAACTCAATTTTTGTAATCCTATTGTGGGCTCCTTTTGTGGTGTGTTTTCACTGTGTTACTGTTTGAAGTGTTGCACAAATACTTTACACATTGCCTCTGAGTTAAGCCTGAGCGTACTGTGCCACGCTACCCAAGGATAGAGCATAGGTTAATGTGTGCTTTTTATTTGACTTCACTATGCAAAGAATTGTGGTTGCTGCTTCAGAAGGGTTTCATCCGCTCAACCAGTAACCCAATGTCTTACATGTTCTCGCTCTTATGAGTACATTAAGACACCAGTCAGCTTTGTGCTGCAGGAATCACTGACATAATATTGATGGACTGAATATCAAAATAAAAAATCATCAAATACATTTTGTTAACAAAAATATTGCATTCCTGTACTTAACTATTATATTATATTATATTATATATATTCAATTGAAAAAACAAAGGTTCACATGTTACAGGGACGTTATAGTTAGACTCACATTCTAAACATTACAAACCATAGAAATTCACCTGTTATAGTTAGATTTATTTCAAGTGTGGGAAAACTGGGCTGATTCCAGAAGCCTGCTAACTTTTTGCTCCCATTTATCACTTTTTGCTGGTGTTTTCCTGACTCTGATGGTGGCCTGGGCACTGCTAACCAGTCCCACGGCCAAAGCTCTGTGTGAAATGAGTATTCAAATTAGGCTAATTATAATTGGCTGTATAAACCTACCTATAAGTCCCTAGCATATGGTAGGGCATGTAGGTTTGGGTACCCCAGCATAGGTAGTACACCCATAGGTGCACTGCTGAGGTGCTTTTAAAGTAAACTTACCTTCAAATTCGACTTTGTTATTAAAAGTACTACCAAAGTCTTAAACTACCATATTTTTATATAAATCACCCCCAAGGTATGCCCTAAGTGCCCCTACATCTGGGTGGTATGTAACTATCAGCAGGGACCTTATAAAATATGTTTTATAAGCCCAAGATGCTTGGACAGACCCCAGGAAGATGACAACAGATCAGGAACCAGCTAGGAGGACCCACACAAGACCCAGGAGATGGAGAAGAAGAAAATAAAGTGTCGGTTCAGTGCAGAGGAGCAGGAAATTCCTGTGAAAGAGGTGATGGAACACCAGCACCAACTTTTTTGTCACCTCTAAATTGCCAATTAGTAGGAGAGAGGCAATATGGCAACAAATTGTTGACAAGATAAACAGTGTGGCAGAAGTACGGAGAACAGTCATCAAGTGCAAGAAACGCTGGCATGACTGCAAGTGCAGAACAAAGGAAAAGATGGCCAGGAACAGGAAGACAGCACTGCAGACTGGAGGTTGGAGTCCAGCACCACAGGAGTCCCTGGAACACATGGAGGAGATGGTGGAAGCCGTCATCCCTGAGGAGATTGTCACAGGGATTCAAGGACAGGGCAGCGCAGACTACCAGGATACAACACAGATGCAGGGTAAGTCGCATGGGGAATTAAAATGCACAAATGTTAACTGTAAGCAGGGGGGTGGACATACCTACTACACAATGCATGTAAGTGGCATGGGTAAAAGGGGACGGCACGGGGGCTTGGGCTGTTTAGAGGAAACCTGGGGCTCAGTACTACACTACACCAACAACCTTTGCATGGGGGTATGCTGCCATGCTAAGGATGTTGGAAAGGTAAAGCCAGTCCAGGAGGGTAGGGTACAACGTAAAACTGGCCTGTTGTCACATGACAGCTGGTATTCTCCCTACATGAACTAGGGCTCAATTAACAGTCTCAGGCCATATCCGCAAGTGTAATGTAATATTGACAACAGTTGCCACTACCACCTCTGCTGTGTGTGCAGGTCAAGTAGCTAATGGCAGTTACATGTCCATGGATCAAACACACCCAAATTAGAGGGTTCAGGATGACGACGTTATCAATCCCCTGAAATCAATACAAATGTGCTAATCCTGTCAAATGTGAATGTCCATAGTTGCTACAAACATCAGCCATTGTCATAAACATTATGAGGTACACAGCACTAATGTCATACCCATGCTGCATATGTCAGGGTCCACCCTGTGCCTTCGTCACAATAGCTCCAATGACAATATGCAACATCCCAAATGTGATGCTGCTCAGACAACAGCATTGAGGGGAATGACATATGTCACCAGCTAGTGAAAAACACCCGCACAGTCAGAAGAGAAAATGGAACACTGCTAGGACCATCAGTTAAATCCAATGTAGCACACATTCTCCAACATCAGCATTACACACTACCAAGGCTGACATATGTAGTGTGCCATGCCAATGCTATACATAGTTATGCTAGGTCTGATATGAAATATCAGAGACTGGCTCAGTTACAGATTGTTAAGTGTGATGCAAGTGCCATCAGAACACCCACAGCCAATGCAAGGCCTCACCATGAGAATGGAAGCAGACAGAAGGTTGAGTAGGACAAGAAGGTGGCAATATACAATTTGGCCAGAACCAACACCTAGAGGATGTGATGCTGACAAGTCCCCAAACTGACCACACTACATGTGACATGCAGGTGGGGCATAGGCCTGAAGGAATGCTAATATTATAGACAGGAACAATGAACAGGAACCTATATCACAATGTGCAACTAATTGGAAGGCAGGCATGTCACATTACGAATGACACAACGCAGACACACTAATTGTACAATATCTCATTGCAGAGGACGAAGGGTCTCCTAGGGATATGCCTGTCCTGGACTTCCCTGATGACATGGATGACGAGCTGACAAACATCAGCCAGCCGACCCTCCAATATCACCTTGGAACCCTCCAGAGCCCGCCTTCAGTCGCAGGGAGGAGCACAGATACAGCAGCCATCACAGAGGAACCACCCACCACCCCAATTGTACGACCTGCCAGCTACAACCCAGCTGAGGACTCTGACGACACTGGCACCAGCTTTGAGAGAACTGTAGTTGGAGTACAGCGGGAGCTGGCCAAGGAAGTGCGGGTGGGGATGGAAAATATGTCAGCCAGCCTAGATGGGGTGCGTTCATGCATGATGTCAACTGCAGAACAGGCAGCAGCCATGCAAGGGCGACAATTAATCTTGCAAGAATTTGAAAAAAGTGTGAAGGAAATCATACAGCTGTAGGAGAGTTGACACAACACCTCTAACAACAAACCTTTCAACGGATGCACGAATGCAATATTGACCCCCTCAGGGCCGACCTGGCTGCCTACCACAGTGATGTGGCTGCTATTCTTAAGAACCAGCAGCTCCTACTTGCTGCAGTACTGCCCTTAATAGCCCCACAGTTGGCAGCTACCCGGATGTCTGACTCCACGTCTTCAAACTCTGAGGTATGTGTTGCTCCTTCACACCCACTACCACCGAGGGCAGATGAGACAACACACACATCAGAAGATGAAGACGTGGAACTGATCACCTTTACCCGTAAGAGTACCCGGTAGCACTAGTCCCTGCCACCTGGCCACTTATAACCAAGGTCCTGTGCTTTGTAACATGCCAGTCTTACAACAGCTGCTCTCAAGCTCTGTTCTCCAGCCCACTGTTTACCTTGTCACAATGCCCTGTTATTGTCTCTCACTAACTCATTGGGAAATCATGTCCCTCTGTACTGTATGACAATTCACCCCAGCAGCACCATGACATGTCCTTTTGCACTTGTGTAGGATCACAATGGAAGGTGTCACACTAATGGACACACAATCATGGACAATGTAAATATAGCGCAACAGCACTTTAAAATAAATAGCACTACCAAAACCACTTTGTCTCTGTGTAATGTGACACATCAACCGTGAGGGAGATTAGCGATGTTTGCCTCATGTCAATGCCAGTAGAATGTCAATACAACTGCCCTGATAACTATGCACTGTGGTCTGGATTGTACCATCATCTACCCTTCATGAAGGTCAATTCTGAGATAACTCAAAACTACACAGTAAAATGCTATGTTGGACAGAATAAGTCTTCTTCAAGGGATGTCTAAGCCGAAAAATGTTGCCTTCAAATTATTGTACTAGACAATCTTTACGTATGTGACATTTGTCACAATCTTTCCACACACACCATACAGAAGGAATGGATGTGTATGAGTGTACGTACAATTAAGTAACCTGGCTGTACAATGTAACAAATGATAGGTGTGAGTCATGTATACTATACTACTTGAGAATATACCATCACTCACCTTATAAGGCTTCACTTGAACATCAGGCTGCAGGCAGACGTAACACAGTGTCCTCGATACCAAATCTGGTCCCAAAGTATGTGAGATTGAAAACATACATCAAAAATGAACAAAACATTGGGATCCATGGTAACCTTGGGATCCATAGTAACCTTGAGTGGTGGGTGCAATGGAGGGCAGATTCTTAGCAAAGTAGCTCTGGTGTAGCTGCCAATGTGACAGCTCAATTGGGATTTGGTTGCTGGATGGGACACAAATGCAAATACCAAAGAGACACTGTTCACCCATGCCAAGGCCCTGATCCCCAAGCATATGACACATACTGTAAAGGACTACCAAAATATTTATTTAACAGTAAAAGTGGATAATAAAACCAGGGGAAATACCTTAACTAACCTAACCTATCCTAACTACACATTACCCACAACTGGCCCTAACTAACCTAAGCTAAACGTACTTATCACATTTAACTAAACACTCTAAACGTCAGCCCCCCACACCCCTTATAAGACGGGACACATGGAGGACAACATATGCTAACCTAAACACATACTATCTTATACTAAACAAATATATATTTTTTTGTATTTTTACATTTTTATATATATATATATTTTTTTAAACACCAAAACCCCAACACCATCCACCACCCACCCACCCACACATAATAAAATAACAGTTCAAAATATCATAGCCCATCCCCAAACCCACTACTACTAACTAAACGAACAGCCTATTCTAACCTAACACTAAGCCCCCTAAAGCCACTAATTAAAAGAACCAGGAAAGAGGAGGGAGGGGACGGAATCATGGCAGAGGGTATAATTGTCACAAGTTCGCCCTCCGCAGGATCTTCTTTATGGCACACACACTCTTATTAATTTGTGACACCTCCTTCTGCAGCCTGTCCAGTATCCGCAACATACCTTGCATGTCACGTTGCATCACTCTGAAATCTGCAGGGTCAATGACTGCAGCAGGGGTGGTCTGAGTGACAGTTGTAGATGTGTGTCCGGTTGGTGGTGCCATGCTTGTAGGGGGAGGTGCAGGTGCTGCTGTCAGTGGTCCTGGAGCAGTGGAAGTCGATGATCCTGCAGTGGTGGCTGATATCCTTGATGCCACCTGGGTGGTAGTGGTGGTGCTGGTGGCGGCTGTTGTGGACACTGAAGGGCCCCCTTGGGCAAATGCCCTCCACACTCCTGAGGCTCTTTCATGGTGATAACGGCGTGCCATGTGGCGGAGCCCAGACTCCACATCCAGAATGTGGCGGTAACGCATCACCGGCACAGAAACTCACGAATCTGGATGGCATCCATATTGGCTGATGTTAAAAAAGATAAAGCCAAGCATTAGGTACTTAATTGTGTGATGTAGCTACTGATGAGAATCAGACAATACATCTAATGTAGCTGAAACAGGCCATATCACCATGCAGATCACAGATTGTCCCTGAGGAAGTACATGCCAACGCAGCCTACACATGTCCTATCTAACAGCACAGCAATGCTCTAAAAGATGTGTAACAACTTAAATGACCTATGCATCATTGTTCAGCCATTAGTCACGTAAAAAATGCTGCAAGTCCTCAACATGTGACAGGCCAACTTATGACTATCTTCTGGATGACAATCAAGGGCAACAAGATCTGTGATTTGTAAATGGAATTGGCAGGATGGAATGCAGTTGTTAATCATGAGTGGGTACCCTAGGTTTGGACAAGTGATTTACAGATTTACATGTCTGTGCACTAAACTTGGATCATCACACCTAGGTACACATTTCATAACCCTAAGCCTGTGCCTCAGGGGGAATGGACAAGCAACACATACTTTCAAACATGAAGGACACCCAGGAAGCTTTGGACAGCTGTGCATGAGTTTGGGCAGTCCACCACAGGTAAGGAGGAGGTCCAGCTAGGATAGACCAAAACCTTAGACAATCCCATCCACATTTATGTTTGTAAGCACATACAATTGCAAATGTACCACTGTGTCAATCATGATGATGTAGGTTTCAATTTGTATGTACCTTCGGAATGCAGCAGTCACAGGAATGCTGTTCTTCTGATCTTAGCATACACCCATGTCTGTGATAGCCTCCATACTGGGAAGTTAGTTATGGAACATATGCTGCACTAGATCCGCAGGGGTGTACCAAACAAAACTAGCAAAGTATTAGGGAACTTTATATATATGATGGAATTGGTCAGGGGTTCCTTGCACAACATCATGCACGTATTGTGACCATGCATTCCCCAACGTCAGGTATCCCGTGTTGACAGTCCGTTTGCTTCCTAGGCTCCAACAAGTCTGTTGTTGCCCTAAAAAAAATATATATTATGCTATGTGTAACGTTGTGTCAATTATGTTTATGCTATATTATTGTACTGTTATTTGAATAGTTATAGTCATAAAATAATTTTTTTTATGAGTCACTATCGACCTTGCAAAAGTTATTCGTAATACATTTTGGAAAGTAATTGAACCATAAAGGAAGTACTTATCACGTTTCTTTGAAAAAAATCAGAAAATGTATCCCATCCTTTTTGACCAACCCTTTGTTGCTCTATGTTATTGAAACCAAGTCAGGTAAGGGTCATTGGATTTTCCTCTTTTGTACCCAAAGTTAATGGATCAGTAATTTAAAACTGGCAGGTTTCCTCACAACATTTGTACACAGGGTTATCTCTAAAATTCCCACTGCAGCCGGGAACATCAATGCCTCTGTGCTGATTAATCTCACAGCTATTCACTACGCAAGCCCCATCAATAGGTTGGGGACGATGTGAATCAGTGTGTGGACCGTCAAGGTCCAAACATGTTTTGACATTTCATGCACATTATTAAACTTTGTTTGTTGTGCTGGAGGCACCATACCCAATTAATGCATACAGCCATGGTACACTGTCACTATTTGTCACTCATGCATACATGAAACCCAGACAAGGGATGGGCTGTGATTAGGCTACTTGAAGACATGTGCCACCCCATGATACGATAAGTAAACTGATTACGCTATACAATGTATTTGAGTATTCATTGTAGACCTACCTGACACAAGAGCCCAGGAGGAAAGTGAGGGCATGGAAAGCAACTATGAGACAAAAGTAGCCACATGGAACCTTTATGGTCACAGAAAGACAGGGACCAATCAGTCTAACAGGTTGGAGGCTCTGTCAGGAACTAACATGAACAAGGCAAATATACAGTGAGCAGACTGTGACTGGTCAAACCTGGAACAACACTGTGGAAATTGAAAACTGTATTTGTCCTGTGTGCTGCAACGTTACACAATAACCGAAGGCCTGTGTTACACAAGTGATTTATATAGCAATGCATAACAGGGATATACATATAATGGCAGCGTCTACGCAGTTCCAGCAAGGGCAGTGCATGTTCAAATGGCTGGTCTGCATGGAAGTGCTCACAGGTGTGTGCAGCTTCAATCTCTCATAAGTCCTGTAGGTGAGAATCAAGTTCAAAGGGCCAACAGTGCCTTTCACATGGGAAGCAATGGACAGGTCCTACACACTACCAGGCAGTGCATTATCTGACCAGAATTCCATGCAGTCAGATGGACTATGACTATGGCATTCATACTAAAGAGGGAAGCACACTGGAGTCAGAATATGAGTCTGGGTGTGTGTAGATGAAGGATTATCTGGGTACAAAAAGTCCATTTCCAGGGCCCCCAAGAGAAGTGAGGGGAGAGACTGAAAACATGGCAGTGGCAGGACTTATGACCTGGGATGGCATGTGCAGGAGATGTCTTGTGAGCAATGCTAGTCATACCTGGGGCACTCATGCTATTCATTTGCAGCTTACATGGACTTCTTGTCACACATACTCCTTGCCGAGATAGCTGATGTCACAATTACTGCTGTCAAGGGTCTGGTCATACATTCCTGTTACCAATACAATAGCACATCCACTGCCTCATGTATGAGGCATTTTCTATCCTCATGAATGATGGTGTCTTAGATGTGTGCCGTATGCTGCAATGAACCATATTGCCAACATGTACGTGTGTCATAGCTGTGGTCCTCTGATATTGCCCTTCAAATGTGAAATGGACAGGATATATGTCATTTACAGTGTGTGTGAAGTTGTGTGTACATTCATACCCATCCAATGTGATGTGGATTTTTCATATCCTAATCTGTATATCTGTAATGCTCTATGAGGCTACACTATGATTATGAATCTTAGGGATAATGTGATGCATAACTGATTACCCAGACCATGATATAGTGATTAGAATAGGTGTTTAATGACATATGGTAAGACAGTGGTGATAGTGACTATAGTTAAAAGAAGTATTGGACAATGTGTTGTCTCCGACGCAATCCTGCTGCAGTGTTTGGATGGTCCCCCTCATGTTGATGGACAGCATCCTCCTCTTCCTCCTCTTCAGCCATTTGTGGGTGTGGTTCATAGAGAGGAATGTTCCTCCTTGCACAAATGTTGTGCAGGATGGCACAGGTCAAACTGACCTTGTAGACCATTTCTGGTGAGTATAGGAGGCTGCCTCCGGTGATGTCGAGACACATGAATCTTGACTTCAGGATGCAAAAGGTCCTCTCTACTATTGTGCGTGTCCTCCAATGTGCCTCATTATAGGCACGCTCTGATGCTGTGCTTGGGTTTGCAAATGGGGTCATGATCCATGGCTGGATCCCATACACCTGACCAGCTGAAAGAGAAAATGAGTGAGAAAATGTTGATGTTGCTTGCACCATGATTATCACTTTGCATGGCAGTTGTTCTCTTGTGTTGTCTGTGACTCATCTGTATTTGTGTTATTGTGTGGAATCCTAGGCTTCTAGGATGTACCATCGGCATTGGGATGTTTCATTATCTGAACTGGTGTTTGGCTGATTGACCCGATGTCAGCGGTATTTTTGTAGACTTGCAGTACATTGTGTACTCCCATGCATTATGTCATGTGAAAGAGGTGTCCATGTGTCTTAACTGGGGGTGACATGATACTTCCATACACAGAATCAATTCCACAGTGGTGGTAACACGGTTGCATTTATATGTCCTGTACATCCCATCCAATTTAACATATGCAATAGAATTTGTTTAACATCACTGAGGCCCTTTGATTTGGCTAGCTGACATTGTACAGCATATCTCCATAAGTTTGCAGCACTGACATGTTGACAATTGACAATGTACAAATGACCCATGTGTGACAAGTTCTCTGCAGACCTATTTATCTGCCCTTACCGAGTTGACTCATGTTCAAACGTGTACCTATCCTACTGAACCTGGTCCAGTTCAGATGGCTAACTTGGTTGTGAGGTTGACGGTTTGAGTGTCAGAAGGTCAATATGCCTGTAAATCTGTTGTGTATATGTGTAATTGTCTCAAACCGTATGTGTAGAAATGTGCACTTTCAATATTGTCACATCAATATGTGTTCTAGCACAGTCCACTTGCTTATTGGTAGTGGGCAATGTCAGCGCAGGAGTGAAGTGAGATATTGGTACGGCCTCAATGATTCCATGTCACCTTCATTAGAGTCATCATCATCATCATGCTATGTGTCTTCTGGTGATTGACCTGCAGCGAAACACATTACACACCCTTTACACAGTACATATTGCTCGGAAGTGTGTTTGATTGAGTGTTTTTGATGTGATATTGAAGGACTCATCTTCCAAGTTGTACTGCCAGTTAAGGCCATGTCATTGTCATTGTGTTGTTTTAAATTGGTCCCTTGTGTCTCTGGAGTGGCATCTGTTGTTATTTGCATCTGTCATTTGTCCATAGGTGTGTATCCCATTGGGTCAGGATATCACACATGACTAGCAGTGTCTTCCTAGCCACGTGTCAATGTAGTAGTGTATGTGTTGTGTGTCCTACAGGGTTGCTGTACTGTGTGTATATAACTAGATTTCTGTACTTACCAACAAGTAGGCCATTTCCATATCGTGCATCCTGGAAGTGTTGATTGATATTGCAGTGGTGGAAGATGAATGAATCATGTACACTCCCAGGATACTTTGCCACGATGTTGGTGATCGACAATGGCCTGCACATTGGTGGAGTGTGTGTGCTTCCTGTTGGGGTATAGATGCTCGGTTGCAACAGGTGGCACAAAGCGTACATGTGTGCAGTCAATGGCAGCAAGCACGTGTAGGAAGCCGTTGATTTGGCAGAAGCCCTGTTTGGTCTCCTGCTGCTTCTGCTGTGTGTTGGGGAAGCTGTTGTGGCAGTGTGTCAGGGAGATGATGGCATCCAATACCTTGAGTAGGAAGGCCTTTTAAGTTTCTTAACTGCAGTCAGAATTTCTTCACCCATAATCTCTCTGCATAGTGACGCCTGCGGCTCAGAGGAAAGCTCAGGTAACTGTCTGCGAGCCAGCCATCCAACTCCTCCTCATTCACCTCAAGTGTTTCTAGATAGAGGGCCTGGAAGACTTTATGGAATGCTCCTCCTGTTCTCCTCTTCATTCCAGACCTTCTGAATGGTATTTCTTGTTCTGTCCATCCTTGCCTTCCATGCCAGCAGTTTACAGTAGCTCTCCCCCTGCTCATATTCTCCTAACATACTTGCTAACCTCTGTTTCGATTCTGGACTAATGACCATTCTTTTTACTGTAAAAGGAATAGGCTCTAGTCTGTCCCCTCAATCTATGTCATGTATCACAAGGATTCAAATTTTGCAACACAGAAAAAAAATGTGCCCTCATCTTTGACCCGCCAATTTGAACACGCACTGATGACTTATCTAGGATATTGTTCATCAAGGAATTAAAATCTCACCCAATATGATAAGTGCTTCAGGGTCTAACAATTTAGTTTTGAATAAACCCAAACAGTTTTTTTTTTTAGGAATGCATTTGTCCTGCAATTCTTTTTCTACTTTGATGTTGTTCTTGAGAAACATGTGTTGTCTGCCTTCAGTTGTGTGTGTTTCAGCCTGCCTGCTGGCCCATTTGCCGTTGTTTGCAGTATCTGACTTTGTGGGCAGTACAAGGGTATATGTTGACTGTATGGATATGTGAGTGTAAATGCAACTATGGTGCCATAGCATTGCGTTCTGTTTGGTATGGTAATTATGTCATCTTGTGTTGTCCAATATAAGCATGTGTTGTGTATGATTATGACCTGGGACACAATGACGTGTACTTTTTTTCTCATAGCATGAGCCCCATATAATGTGGCTGATGATGTGACAACCTATCGTTGAGCATAATGACACAGGTAGCCGTGTGTACTTAGGGTCAGTTGTGTCCATGGTGGCATGGATTTTGTGCACCATCAATGATCATCAGCACCGGCAGTACTTGTGTGATGGGCTCTTTGGTGGCACAGGATGTGTAAGGCTGCCTGCAGGTGAGTGTCTCCCTTAATACTCCCCGTTTCCACCTACTGAGATGTGGTAGTTGAACTGCTACATCACATTTGCGGTGTGCAACCTTATAAAGTGTCCAGTGGGAACACTGTCTCTGCTGGCCTGTTTGTGCAGTCTTGTGACCACGCCGGCCTGTGCTGCTTGGCAGTGCCAGCAAACCACAGCAGTCTTTGCTTCATAGGCCAGCAAGACTCATAATATGGCAGCCAAACTCATAATGAGGCCCTAAAACACACCTGAGGGGCACAGTTATAAACTAATTGATCATTTGAAAACCCAACTAAATTCTTTAAATGTGAAATACATATGTAAGTTCAATTTATGACATGAAGTGGTAATCCACTGACACAGGGCAAATGTATATTCTTTGTTCCTAAATAAAAACAGGGTTCTGAATATTAGACCATATGTTTAGTGGTGGTGTTTGTTAGTCAGATCGCCTATTCATTAAATTAAATGCCAAACAGACATGATACCCAATTGTCAAGTTCTGAAAATGCAGCAAAACAGCACATTTAGCGACACTATATGGACGCTGCTAGTCCATCTGAAGTTGATTTACATGAATCTAAACACAAGCTTAACAGTATCCTTAATAAAGTTGTATATTTCCTTCACTGTGTGACTCGCCTTAGCAATGGTAAAATGAGTCACTGAATTAGGAATTATAATATATTACTAGCAAAGGCAGCTATACATGTGCTCGGTGAGATACCTTCTTCCTTGAAGCTACTGATGCTTGGGCATAGGCAACTCCTGGGTTGTGGGTGGGGAAGCGGGCAATCTGAAACCACTGCTTTCATCAGAAATGGGAAATTGCATGTGGACAGAGTTTCTGTGCTGATTCCAGCATGTTTTCACTTGGTGTTTCACTCACAGATGTTGACTTCTAGCATCCAAAGTCTCCATGTGGAACAACACATCTTGTTAGCCCCGTGCAGCTGGTAATTCTAGTTGTCAGCCCACTGAGATCTCCGTCGGTAATTGAGGTGCTAAGGAGTAGGTATTGTTGTTATCTATATCCAATTTGTACATTGACTTTATGACTAGGAGGCCTTGCTTGCTCTGATCATGGTTGTGCCCACCCACAGAAGGTTCCATACCCTCATAGAGTTATACTTCCACAGAATGTTTCATGGCATTTGGGGCTCTGCAATGTCTTTCGGCAACACTTCACAGATTTCCACTGCTACACATGGCTTGTACTTTGAAGGTATACAAAACTCCTGCTTTAAATCATCTGTCGCCATTTTACTTTCATTTCCTGTACCATTCAAGTTATCATTATCATCGCAATTGTTTTTGCTGCCATTGTTAACGGTGTTGTCCGTAGTCCCTGATCTGTCCCGAGCTGCTTTGCATGATTGCTATGCCAGAGGAACAATATTGTGGGCTGTTGTGGTGCTCGACTCCAGTGCCTTTTGTGCCTTGCCCTTCCTTCTTTGCCTCTGCCCCTTGCTGGACTTCCAGAAGTGTTTCCAGCAGTTGGCTGGGATCCTTACACAGGTGTGGGAGAGGGCAGGAGGTGGATAGATGTGAAAGGGAGTCTGGGCACAGGGTCTTACCCCATGGAGTTGAGGTGGTGATCCTGCCCCCAGCCCTGTCACCAGCTCTGCACCAATCCTGCCTTTGTCCCAAGTCACAGAGCTTCACTTGGCATTTAGAAGGAAAACTTGGCAATAGTAAACTTTGAGGCTGCCTCTGCCCTACTACTCAAGGAAGGTGAAATTGGAGGACAGATATGTAACCTTTGAAGGAGACATAAACAGTGAACAGTTAATATTGTAGAGGATTTGGGCCTGCTCTGAAAGACCCCAGAAACAGTCTAGAGTAGTGGTTCCCAACCTGTGGTCCGGGGACCCCTAGGTGTCTGCCAAGCCTCCTCAGGGGTCCGTGACTGCTTAGAAAATATAATAATTTTAATACATTAGGGGCCTGATGTAGCAAAGGGTTTTTCCCATTCTGTGTAAATGGGAAAATGTGTTCGTACATATGGCCCTAGGTCCCCAGCTTTCAGTGATGACTCATATTGATAAAGTGGGGTCCACAGAAGTCAGAAGTTTGGGAACCACTTCTCCAGAACCCTCTGTTGACACAAACCTTCTCTGTGTATGGAAGCAGCAATTGTTTTTTCACAGGCAAGATGAGTTGTGATTTTAAATGTTATCTCATTTTTTATTTTTATTTTTAATAACATTCATATTGGTTTGTTAACCCTAAGGAGTCCTGAGCTGATTTAGAACAATGACTATTACAAAATTAAGGAATTATTCCAATAGTATGAGAAGGCAGCCGGTTTTATTAAAAAGAAAGGAAGAAGGAAAAAACCCTACCATGTTGGTACACTTGATGGCTCTATCCGTAAAATCCCAGAATTGTTCCCTAAGCAGATAGCACCTTCAATAGGGGAACATTCCCAAAACTAGAAAGAAACTGTGGAAGATGGCTCATCAGACCAGAACTTCCTCTAAAATAAAATAAATGAGAATATCTCTCTTAAAAATCTGTCACCTTCCCCTGACAAACAAGATCAAAGAAACAGAACAAATAATATTCTAACAGCTCAATACATAGGAAGCCAAACTCATAACACTACCCTGAAAGGGGATATAATAGGTGAACTACCACTAGATTTTACTCTTCCTGATATGGACTTTTGCCTGGCGTCTCAGGGAAGGGGGAGTAGAACACCATGGAACACACTGGGGTAATATAAGAGCACACTGAGCAATGACTCAATTAACAGTAAAAATCTTTCCTAAACTCTTGCTGAATTACTATTTTCACCCCAAAGAAGAATATGTTCAGGTATCTGAAGCACCTTTTGCTCTTCAGAGCATTGTTGAGTCAATGTTGCTAGAAAACTGTATAAGTAATTCAGATCATAATTAGGACATTTTAACTGCAATATTAAAATCCCTAACTGAACCAAACAACACAGACTTTTTATATTAAGATTCAGTTTTGGAGCATATAAATAGGAACTCAGTAGAGGATAATGGTAAACAGACAAGAACATTGGCCCCACAAACAAGGAGAGTCCTCTTAGAAAATGGAAAAGGAAAACAGGGTGCATCAATCTGGGAAAATGTTTATTCACTTTGAAAATTATTTGTGGAGAATTTTGAGGACCAACAACTAGTATTAGAATCTTATTCTCCTCAATGTTATTCTATTTTTTAAGAAAATCAAAGGATGAACACCAAAGTTAACTATCCTAGTTGAAATATGGTAGTAGAAAATGAACACACAGAAAATAAAGATCAAGGCAAACAGAAGAGACAATTGGTTGAAAAAAAAAAAAAAGCAAAAGCATATAGTTACAAAGAAGTGCCCACAACAGATAAGATTTGATGTAAATACCACTACTAATCTAGGTAAGAAAGTTACTTGTCCACCGATAACAGCGCTTGTTACTGGGGAAAGAATGGTGGGTATCTCTACTTTGCTATGGTGTTAGCAAAGGGTGCATTAAATCCCAATGTGACTGAATCTAGAACTACATTTCACACAACACACAGGGGACCTGGAACAGGAATTTTAGTTCCTGAAGTAGTGCTAGAAACATTAAATGAATCCCTTGCTCCTACTAACATAATCTCATCTTCTACAGTTATTGAAATTACAAATCTCTTCTCGAATGAGTCAATTTTACTGAATAGACAGAGTTCTTAGCATTTTACATATAATTCACATCTTCAAAGTGAGTCTTCAGCTGAATTGATATTGGTTACTTTTCCTTTTCAACATGATCCTTCTCCTGTACCGATTGTTTATTCAAATTTAATACCAGCAATTATCATGAAAGATCAGGATATTTTTTGTAAGAATGGCTTTAATATGCACTTAATTATAAACTCAAGGTATGGCTCTAATGGCACTAGTGGGAAAGAAAAAAGGACTAGACATCACTCTGTGATCTATAAAAAGGAGATAAATATGTGCGGTAATCCTAAATTGATTAGCATCCAATTTGATGGAAATGGGAGACTCATTAGAAAAAATGAAAATTAATTGAAATCGATACCTGATGTGGAAGTGTGACAGGGAATGAGTAACGGGGGTGGAAGCGGAATACTCCTGGGCACTCCGATGAGGGCTGGAACCTATCTAGCACTGCCTGACGTAGTATAAGAGCTGAGAGGAGCCGCGCGGGAACCCAGAAGGAGAGAAGACGGCGAGGGGAGAGAGGGAAAAAAGACACGCGTAGTGGAGGAGCGGGCATCTCGCATCGGAGTGAAGCCACGCTGGAGAAGACAAAGACGAAGAGGAAGAGACGGAGACAGAAGGAAGTCACCGTGCTAAGCAGAGAGCGGCCATCGAAAGGCAGCCGAGAGGGAGAGTGCCAGACAAAGAAGCCAGCCACATTCCTGGAGGAGCGTGGCTTATCCAGGTATGAGGGTAGGCAGGGAAAGGAGTGGAGGGAAAAGGAGTTCTGGGAGGGGGAGGGCGACGTGCTGGGCACTAACCAACGAAAGAAAAGAATAAGAGCACAAGGGCACAAGGTGAAGGGAAATAAAGGGTGACACACATCAGGAAAGAAAAGAAAAGAAAGGAAGAAAAAATCAACACTCCACTCTGTATTACTAACATCGAAAAGGTCAAGAAGCAACAGGAATTAATAATTTGCACAACTCACCAGAGGCACGGAAGGATAAAGAAATTCTTATGGAAAGGGACAAATTGAAAGAAAGTTGTAAATTACCACCCCTCTACTAACCTACTAAAGGCTTTGTGTTTTCTTTCCTTTCTCCCTCTCTTGATGTGGATGACATGCCGGAGCCTTTGAACCATCTACCTGGGAAGAAGGACCAAAAGAAGATACACAAGGAACTACTTACAAGGAGAAAAGGAATACCCTAAGGATAAAACAAAGACTGTAGAATGTACTAATGTATGTGGATAAGAAAAGGAGGACATAGAGAAAAGAAATAAAAACGAAATACCCAAAGACCATTAATACTGGTCTAAAGAATTATTAAAAGAAAGAAAAGGAAGACAGAAAAGAATGGAAAACTGGAAAAAGTATCCTGACTTATTACTTACCTGTCACAGGAAGACCCTTGCTTTTGGTCTTTAGTAGCCTGAACAATTAATACAAAATAAAGTAAGCAAAGAATACAAACTATCATTTTAGCAAAGAGCTGCAAACAATCTCCTGGAATGTGGCTGCTTTTAGTTTGAAAAAATAGAACAGTTATCTGCACTTCTTTGTCTTCAAGAGACATGGCATGTTAATAAAATCCAGGTGAATTCCTGCACAGCCGGTAGCTAAAGGTTGCACAAAAGGAGGCCTTACGATACTGTTGTCTAGAGACATGCTGTAGGATTGTGAGATACTTCCTTCTTCCTTCACAAAATGTACAAGGTATTCGGATACATTTTCCTAAAACAGAATATCAACAGCAAAATCAGGTATTATTATTTAATATTTGAGTGCTCAAATAGGCTTCTTGATAAAGCCTGGTAAATAGCTGAATCTTCGTTTCCAAGTACTCAGAAAGTGGACAGAAGAGGAAGATTGTTGTTAGAATACCTGAGTGTAATCAATGGGGTGATAATCCATGGAAGGATAGCATCAGATAATTTGGCTGCACCAACAGGGAGAGGGATCACAGGAACATCTACCTTTGATTATATAATAGCCACTTACGACCTCTAAAGTCTATTTAAGGAGGTTTGTGTAATCTTTGGACAAGATCACACAAGTCCAGTTCAAGATAGTGACCACACAATGTTGGCTAAACTTGATTTGCAAGTGTAATAAAGTAAGAACTGGGCACTGGACAAGGATACTGCTAATGTACAGGTTGATGCAACACGCGAAAACAGTTGACCGAGCAAATGATTTATTACAAAACCACAGTTCTTTATATGGAACTAAAAGAAGATTGCCCAAAACTGTTTTTGAGAATACTATATTGAAAATGATAAATTGAATCTCTGCCATAAATATTAAGTCAAATAGAAAAATAAATGTGGAAAAATGACTCAAAAGAACAGGACATTTCAGTGGCTGTTAGGAAACTTATCTGGCTTCAATATGTTGATTTTTCTGTTGTTAGGAAAAAAGAAATCCTAACATTATGGAAAAGAAGGATGAGGATCTGGGAAAAAAACAAAGCTAGAGGCACTTGATAGGAATTAGATTGCCCTCCAACTGGCAGCAAAGAATAAAAACTTAGGCCAAATTTGGAGCCTTATTGCCAAACATAGTGGTACTAAAAGGCCAATTTCTACTATCCCTATTCCTGCAGCATAGTGGGTGTAATATGTGTTTGTATTATATTCAGAAAATCCAACCTCTGAAATCCATAAACAGTGGGCATTTCGATGGTGGTAGGCAGGGGGGTTATCCACTGCCCATGCCACAGGTATGGCATGCCGTGTGGATACATAGCACCCTTACTGTCAGATTTTCCATGCTGGTCTGACTGCCATAGAAAGGCTGGCCGTGAGGGGAGTTGTAATCAGCTAGGTGGCACTGAGTTCATGGTTGCCCTGACAACTCTGACCACCATTATGCTGTAGGGAACCATGTTCCTAGCATGTACGGCGGTCCCCTAGTGGATCTGCCCGCTAAAGTTGTAATTGGGTGGTCACACCACCTGGAGTGCATTAGTCCAGCTGTCAAAGGAAATGTGGTGGTCCTCGGATCGCCACACTCACAATGAGGCCCAAACTTAGTAAAACTCCTGCCATCTCTTGTATCTGCATTAGAGTATAGCCCCATACACCAGTAGGCTTTTTTAGAACCCCTTGAAGGAAAAGATCTTCACAAATTGGCATTAGTGAGCCAATCAGTTATGTTCAAGCACTGTGGGGATCATTCCGACCCTGGCGGTTGGTGTTAAAGCGGCGGCCAACCCGCCAACAGGCAGGCGGTCAAAAAAATGGAATTCAGACCCTGGCGGGAACCGCTAACACAGCCCGCCACTTTAACACTCCGACCGCCACGGCGGGGCAAACAAACAGCGCAGCGGTCATCGCCAACAGACAGGCGGCAGACAATGTACCGCCCACCCTATCACGACCCACCAATCCGCCACCTTTTCCGGGGTGGGAGCCCCGCCGATAAAAACACGGCGGAAACAGATCACGAACGGGAAAACGCTCACCTCTATACACTCCACGAGGAATCTGGACAGCATGGAACCCGAATTAAACATCCTACCAGCGATTGTCTACCTGCTCCTCTACCAGGAGCACGAACGCCGCCGCAGGAGACAACGGTGAGTACTGCACCTACGACACAGGGGAGGGGGGAGGAGAAAAGATTACGGGCACACACATACGCGACACCCCCCCCCCCAAATCCCCACACACCCAATGCAGAGCAACAAGTCAGATTTACACCCCCCAAACCCCCCGGAATAATTCAAAGACAAAATAAAATGATCATTAAAATAGAAGTATATTAAAGCATATTTGAACTTAAGTGAAATATTAGATTATTAAAACAAATAAATCACAACATGAAGAATATGAACATAGTCCAAAAGTCCGGCACATATTGGCTACATGCCATTGTCCGTGGGCCAATGTGCATAAACACATGGGCAAAGCTCACACACGAAACCCGATTCCATTGGAGAGAACACTGCTGGGGCATCAGATAATAAAACCACAGGCACCTCAGGGGGAAGGGAAGGGGGGGCACCTCAGCCACATGAGTCCACGACACCAGATCCACGAGGGGCCTCCATGCCCACTGTACCATCCTGGGGAGTGCAAAGCCACACTCTCACAAGTCTCTACAGTGGGTGGATTGCCCACTGTACCATCCTGGGGAGTGCAAAGCCACAGTCTCACAAGTCTCTACAGTGGGTGAATTGCCCACTGTCCCATCCTGGGGAGTGCAAAGCCACAGTCTCACAAGTCTTTACTGTGGGTGATTTGCCCACTGTACCATCCTGGGGAGTGCAAAGCCACAGTCTCACAAGTGGATTACAGACTCCACTGGTTCTGGAGGAGGCATGGTGGCCAGAGTGCTTCGTGAAGCCCTGCCCGACACAGATCCGGCCCCGCCAAAGGGCCAGCGGTGCTTGAGATGAAGGCCGCAGCGGAGCAGTGCTTGAGATGAAGGCCCCAGCGGAGCGGTGCTTGAGATGAAGGCCCCAGCAGAGCGGTGCTTGACAGGAAGGGCCCAGCGGAGTGGTGCTTGACAGGAAGGGCCCAGCGGAGCGGTGCAGAGACGGCGGGGCCCAGCGGAGCGGTGCTTGACAGGAAGGGCCCAGCGGAGCAGTGGTTGAGATGAAGGGCCCAGCGGAGCGGTGCAGAGACGGCGGGGCCCAGCAGAGCGGTGCTTGACAGGAAGGGCCCAGTGGAGCGGTGCTTCTCCCGGCGGGGCCCTGTTCAGCGGTGCTTGTCTTGTGTTCCTAGGGAACCAGATCTGGGCAATCATTCCCGCTCAGTCGCCATCCGACCTATCGCTTGCGGGGCCCTCCTGTGCTAGACTCCTGTGCCAGTGGGTGTCCTCCGTCACACCCCAAATGGGGCTGGTGGGGCCCTCCTGGGCAGCTCGCCTGCTGCCGGACTTCTTCGCCCTGCTGCCCTTGCCCTCCTTGGACGAATCTCTGGGGCCCTTGCCTCCCTTGGAAGTATCTCTGGGGCCCTTGCCCTCCTTGGACGAATCTCTGGGGCCCTTGCCTCCCTTGGAAGTATCTCTGGGGCCCTTGCCCTCCTTGGAAGAATCTTGGGGGGCCCTTGCCTCCCTTGGTGGATGGGCCAGGTGACGGTGCAAGGCTGGTGTCCTTGGGGGCAGCCGTCTCAGGCCTGTGGCGCCGGCCCTTCACTTTTTTGCTTCTTTTCCCAGGGGGTGGGCTGGCTGTCCCCTTGCTGCTGGCCGATGTTCCTGCCCTAGGAGCTGGTGGACTCCAATAGCCCTGAACGATGGTCCTAGTAGGTGCAGGGCTTGTGGTGGCTGAGGTGCTGGTTGGATTCTTACGAGATGGAGGGGGTGGGTCAGTTGTTTAAAAGAGGTCAAGGTTGGAAAGGAAAATCAATTTAGAAAGACAGGGACGGGTAGTTGTAGTGGGTATGGGAGTGGAGGAAGAGGATGTGGTTGTAGGAGAGTCAAGTGTGCTGTCTTTGGGTGCAGGTGCTTGTGATGGAGGCTGTCGTGAGGTGGATGGCTGTTGGGTGGGTGGCTGCCTGCGTT
The DNA here is from genome assembly GCF_031143425.1 of Pleurodeles waltl. NCBI lineage: Eukaryota > Metazoa > Chordata > Amphibia > Caudata > Salamandridae > Pleurodeles > Pleurodeles waltl. Next base: position 795,603,195 of record NC_090438.1, on the reverse strand, counting down.
TGTGTGGTTTGGAAGAGGGGGTGACAGACACACTGGGAGAGGACACAGGGGACATGTAAATGGTAGTGGGGGTGGTGACTGCACGTGTGCGGACTGTTCTGGTGGGTGTGGTGGTGATGGACGTACTGGCTGATGGTGGTGTGCATGCAGGTGTGAGTGGAGACGTCACAGGGAGGGAGGAGGGAGACGAGGAGGAGGGGGACACAGTGGAGGCAGTGGGTGTTGCTGTGTCTGCATGTGGATGTTGCTTGGGTGAATGCTTGTGTGATCTGTGGCGCTTATGTCTGGATGAGCTGCCCTTGGGTGTTGATGTGTGTGCAGGCTGGTCTGTAGGTGTGTTTGGGATAGGCAGAGGAACAGGGGAGTGGGACTGGGTTGAGGAAGTTGGCGGGGGGAGGCTAGACACAGGGACAATTGCTGCCGTCAGTGCTGAGGCCAGAGCGTTGAACGATCGCTGATGGGCAGCCTGACCCGAATGAATGCCCTCCAGGTATGCATTGCTCCGATGCACCTCCCTTTACACCCCCTGGATGGCATTCAAAAGGGTAGACTGCCCAACAATGAGCGTCCGGAGGAGGTCAATGACCTCCTCACTGAGGGCAGCAGGGGTAACTGGGGCAGGACCTGAGGTGCCAAGGGCAAAGGAGATGGCCGGCTTCCTGGCCGAGGGGGCACGGGGCGAAAGCTGAGGGGCTGCTGGGAGGGCGGAGCTCGTGCACTGGGTGGCGGCTGTACCTGTATTTGCGGTGGGCACGGATGGTGCCGCCACCACAAGGGAGCTCCCTTCCGAGGACGTGTCGGTGTCGCTGACGTCTCCACGGGTCCCCGTTGTGGAGCCCCCCTCGCCCTCCGTCTCACTGGTTAAGTCTGAGTCGGTTGCAGGGCCCTCCGGGCCCATGTGAGATGCAGCTCCCTCGTGCGCCGATGCCACTTCTCCTCCGCCTGATGATGCTAATGCACACATGAGCAGGAAATCCAAAAAATAAGGGGGGAGTGAAGAAAGAAAGACATGTTGAGTGCATGCATTGGCGGCACCGTTGGCGGAGAGGACAGACACAGAAGCCCCCTGCACTACGCCGCGCACTCGGGGTACACTACTCAATTATTGTGACTTGACCTACAAGTCTATGGACGACAAATGCACACATAGGTGAGCCCGGGCCATGGATAGCTGTACTTAGCACCCTACAGAGGTGGGGGGCAGGGGCACAGGGCCATGTCTAACGGAGGGGCCTAGCCTACAGAAACCGCCCTGGCCTAGAGATAGCCACAGCCCTCCTCCCCCACCCAGATGCCTCCACTCTGCGCTAATAAAGCAGAATGTGCTGATACTCACTCCCTTGTGTCTGCTGTGATGTCCTCACGCGCCCATCCAAATCGGGGTAGGCCACCGCCAGGATCCGGCCATCAGGGGGCCATCCCCAGCAGAGCCTTGGCGGTCTTTCTGCTCCCGCGGCGGATGTCCTCCCACCTCTTGCGGCAGTGGGTGCCCCATCTGTTGTGGACCCCCAGGGCCCGGACGTCCATGGCGATGGCACGCCAAATGTCGATCTTCTGATGGGCGCTGACCTATGTGACATGGACAGGGTGGAAAAAGAAATATCATCACTTTTCTGCATGGTCGATGTGAGTGGCCCCCCCTCCCCAACCTTGCCATGTGGCACATGCTCTCATCTGTCGTGCGTTGCTATCCTCATACGCTCCCCTCCCCACCATCTTACATCCACCCTACTCAACACAGGCATAGCCCATACTACGTGCTCCCAGTGTACTTACCTGTTGGTCTGGAGGACCATAGAGTAGCGCATACTGGGGGAGGACCCCATCAACGAGTTTATCCAATTCCTCAGATGTGAAGGCAGGGGCCCTTTCCCCAGTCGCAGCAGCCATTGTCTCTTCCAGACCGAGTTCACAGCAGCACTTGCAGTATAGGTCCTCTCCTGTGGATGATCAGGTCTCGAGTGATTAAGCAGTTAGAAAATGGCGGTCACGCCCGCGGCGGTGCGTACCGCGGCGGTGCGTACCGCGACCGCCGGCGCACATCGTCATTGGCTCCTGAGACCCATAGGGTTCTATGTTAACCAATGCTGCTTTGCACCGCGGTCTTCGACCGCCTACCGCCACGGTGTGCCACGCCAGCGCATTGACCTCACATCCCATTGTCACACTTCACAGGTCAGGCAGCCGCCATTTCAAGGGCCCACATGTCTGAATTTCTACGGCGTCACACAGGCCTAGGCCTTGCATTGCCACTCATACAAGCCATTCAATGCATAGCGAATCGTGTACTGTGCAAGCTGTGGTTACGTACCTGTGGGTTGCTTGACTCTGTGCTCCATGTTGTCCTTCCTAGGCTCCGTCCGCTGGGACTTGCGAGGAGATGGAGGAATCCTCCCGTGTACAGATCGCTGGTGGACCTGTCGACAATGGAAGAACGACATGTCATATTGACATACAGACTTGACCGAGCCACTATACATCAACTGTGTGCCCAGCTGGAGCCAGACCTGATGTCCCCCATTCGCCAACCCACAGGGATTCCCCCTCTGGTGCAGGTTCTGTCAGTACTCCATTTTTTGGCAAGTGGATCATTCCAAACAACAGTGGCCATATCATCAGGGATGTCTCAGCCTATGTTTTCTAAGGTGTTGTCCAGAGTGTTGTCTGCCCTGATGAAACACATGCGGAGCTACATTGTTTTCCCTGAGGTGGCCAATTTGGCTACAGTGAAGGGTGATTTCTATGCCCTTGGACATATCCCCAACATCATTGGGGCCATTGATGGGACACATGTGGCCTTGGTTCCCCCCAGTGGCAGTGAGCAGGTGTACAGGAACAGAAAAAGTTATCATTCTATGAATGTCCAGGTGGTCTGTTTGGCTGACCAGTACATCTCCCATGTAAATGCCAAGTTCCCTGGGTCAGTGCATGACGCGTACATCATGCAAAATAGCAGCATCCCTTATGTGATGGAACAGCTACAGAGACACCGTGTGTGGCTAATAGGTGACTCTGGTTACCCCAACCTGACCCCAACCTGTGTGGCTACTTACCCCAGTGAGGAATCCCAGGACAAGGGCAGAGGAACGCTACAATGAGGCCCATGGGCGAACTAGGAGGATTATAGAAAGAACCTTCGGCCTCCTGAAGGCCAGGTTTAGGTGCCTGCATATGACAGGGGGATCCCTAATGTACTCACCAAAGAAGGTGTGCCATATCATCGTGGCCTGCTGTATGCTTCACAACCTGGCTTTGCGCCGCCAGGTGCCTTTCCTGCAGGAGGATGGTCCAGATGGTGGTGTTGTAGCAGCTGTGGAGCCTGTGGAGAGTGAAGAGGAGGAGGACGACGGGGACGACACAGAGAACAGGGACACAGTGATACAACAGTATTTTCAGTAGCACACAGGTACGAAACAACCACGCCATTTTACATTTACTTAAAGTCTTCTGCCTCTCTACTGTCTGAGTTCCCCCCCAGTTCCTGTGAACTGAGTTGTGACTTTCCCTTCCGTTTTCAGAGCTGTGGGCCCCACTGCGTGACCTCTGCGTTGTTTGCCCATGTACTACAGCTGTGTGACAATGGTATGTTGTCATCACAATGTAAGTGAACATTTTGGCACCGTTATGTCTAATACATTTGTTCAAATTACAAGCAGACTCCAGGTTTTTTTAGTGCAAAAAGTGATTTAATTCAAGTGCTAAATTTATGGAACCATGGGTGATGGTGGAGTAATGTCCATGGCAGAGTCCAGTTCTCAGTCGCACAGGTGCATTGTCCATATGCCTGTGGAAGGATGGAGCAGGGGCAGTTCAAGGTTGGACAGGGTGACAATGTGGGACAGTGGGATGACATCAGGGGGTATCGTTTTCTGGCGGGGGTCTTGCAATCCTACTCTGTCTTCTTGTGAGATCTCAGGTTCCGCTTGCGGGGTGGTTCTTCTTCTGCAGGAGGTGGGGTTCTGGTGGCCCGTCGTTGTGTGGGGGCCTCCTGTCCACTAGCGCCGGCGGAGGTGGTAGGCTGTTCCTGGTCCAGGCTAGTGACAGGGGCCCTTTGTGGTGCCACATGGTCCCGCAATGTGGTGACTATCTGGGTTAGGGCCACGACGATGGTCCCCATTGCGGAACTAATGTTCCTCAATTCCTCTCTGAACCCCATGTACTGTTGCTCCTGCATGACCTGGATCTCCTGGAACCTGGCCAGTACCGTAGCCATCGTCTCCTGGGAGCGGTGGTATGCTCCCATGATGGAGGAGAGGGCCTCTTGGAGAGTCGGTTTCCTGGGCCTGTCCCCCCCCGTCGCACAGCAGCCCTCCCAGTTCCCCTGTTTCCCTGGGCCTCTGTCCCCTGGACGGTGTGCCCACTACCACTGCCCCCAGGTCCCTGTTGTTGTTGGGGTGGTGTGTCAACCTGGGTGCCCTGTAGTGGTGGACACACCGCTGATTGGCGTGTCCTGGAGACAGAGGCATGGGCCCGCTGGGTGGGAGCTGTGCTGGTGTTCCCAGAGGGGGTTAGGTCTGGTGTGGCCTGTGGCTGTCTGTGGGGAACCGACTGGCCCGAGGTCCCCGATGGGCCGGGCTTGTCATCAGGGTCCAGGGAGACAGAGCTGCTGTCATCACTGGGGGCCTCTTCGGGGGGGTGGGATGGACATCTCTGGACCCTCCTGGGCAGTGTAGTGGCGTTTGGGTCCTGCAGGGGTATAAGAGTATGGTTATTGCTTCTGTGTGTGGCATTTCGTGTAATGGGTGGGTGGCCGTGTCCCCCAGTGCTGGCATTCCCTTGTGGGGGCTTTTGTGACAGTGGCTTGTGGGGGTGATGGGTGTGTGCAGTGAGCATGCTTTGGGGATGGGTGTCCATGCTTTGGGGAGGCATGCAGGGCTGGGTTTTGGGATGGGTGGGTTGTGATGGTGAGCCATTAGCAAGGAGTTGGTCTGATGGGGGTGAGGGTGGGGGTATGATTTGGCATGCAGGTGGGGTGGGGGGAATGAAGTAGTGAAGATTTGCCTTACCAGAGTCCATTCCTCCGCCTACTCCTGCGAGGCCCTCAGGATGCAGGATGTGCAAGACTTCCTCCTCCCATGCTGAGAATTCTGGGGGAGTAGGTGGGGGCCCGCCGCCAGTCTTCTGCACCGCAATGTTGTGCCTTGATACCATGGAACGCACCTTCCCCCGTAGGTCGTTCCACCGCTTCCTGATACCGTCCCGATTGCGTGGATGCTGTCCCACAGCGTTGACCCTGTCCACTATTCTGCTCCATAGCTCCATCTTCCTGGCAATGGTGGTGTGCTGCACCTGTGCCCCGAAGAGCTGGGGCTCTACACGTACTATTTCCTCCACCATGACCCTGAGTTCTGCGTCAGAGAACCTGGGGTGTCTTTGGGGTGCCATGGGGTGGTGTGGATGAGGTGAGGGGTGGTGTATGTGTTGTAGAGTGTGGTGAGTGTGGTGGTGTATGGTGTTTTGTGCGTGGAAAGTGTATGGGTGATGTTGTGATTTGCCTCTGTGTGATGGTGTAATCTATGCTGTGCTCTCTCTCACTGTCCTTCACTCGCAATTGTGGTCGTAGGGGTTTGTGGGTGATGTGGGTGTGTGTTTTATACTGGATTGGGTGTGTGGGAGTGGTGTGTGTATGTGTCTCAGGTGTGTGTATTTTGAATTATCCAATGTGGATGTGTTTTGTAAAGGTGTGTGTATTTTCAGCGCGGCGGTGTGTACCGCCAATAGAATACCGCGGTTGAAAGACCGCTGCGGGGATTTGTGGGTCGGAATGGCATTTCTGTTGGCGTGAAGGTGGAGGTTTGGTCATCGCCAGTTTCCCGCTGACCTTTGGTGTGGCGGAATATTGTGGATGTCGGGTTTTTGGCGGTTTGCCAGTTGCGGGTCAGAATGACAGTGGCGGTTTACCACGGCCGCGGCGGTGTTATGGCGGCCTTCTGGCCGGCAGTAAGCGACTTTTACCACCGAGGTCGGAATGACCCCCTGTGTCTTCAATTTGATCTCATGGGAGCCTCTGTCTATGCAATTGCAAATATATTGCATTAGGCTTCTAGCCTATGGGGGTGATTCTGACTATGGCGGACGGCGGAGGCCGTCCGCCATAGTACCGCCGCCAAATGACCGCACCGCGGTCAAAAGACCGCGGCGGCCATTCAGACATTTCCTCTGGGCCGGCGGGCGCTCTCCAAAAGAGCGCCCGCCGGCCCAGAGGAAATGCCCCTGCAACGAGGACGCCGGCTCAGAATTGAGCCGGCGTAGTTGCAGGGGTGCGACGGGTGCAGTTGCACCCGTCGCGTATTTCAGTGTCTGCAAGGCAGACACTGAAATAATTAGCGGGGCCCTCTTACGGGGCCCCGCGGCACCCCCTACCGCCATCCTGTTCATGGCGGGTTTCCCGCCATGAACAGGATGGCGGTAGGGGCTGTCAGAATCCTCATGGCGGCGGAGCGCGCTCCGCTGCCATGAAGGATTCCCCCGAGCAGCGGTAAGTCGGCGGGAGCCCGTCGACTTGCCGCTTCTGACCGCGGCTGAACCGCCGCGGTCAGAATGCTCGTGGGAGCACCGCCAGCCTGTTGGCGGTGCTCCCGTGGTCGGTGGCCCTGGCGGCCACCGGCCGCCAGGGTCAGAATGACCCCCTATGTCATGCATCAGAAGGTACATCAAGGGATATCTTAAGGCAAGAAACCATTTTATCTTTAGAAAAAAGTAATACATTTAACAATAACTTAAAAATTATCTTAGACACACTTGAATGTAAAATGGAATACTTATCCTCTTGGACACCAGCTCAAAATAAGCTCTTTTAAAGAAATTCTGCACTGAGATTAAGGTGCAGATTTATGGAAAGTGGCACTGCACCGAGTGCAGCGCCACGTTTCCAGCACCCCTTAACACCTCCCAACTCCCACCATGTGTGCGCAGTATTTAACATACGGCGCACCATTGCGCAGGGTAGGGGGCAATAGTGTCATTTTTTATAAAAAAATTAAATATTGGCACTACTCCTGCAGAGTACATAGAGGCCCATACTAAAGAATGGAAGCCCCCTTTTAATGCCAGCCCTTGGGCAGGCGTTAAAACTACCATAATAAATGGCGCAAGGAAATTCCATGGATTTTCTTGCACCATTTTACCAGCTCCCCTAACGGGGGAACGCCCCCTTTGCATACATTATGCCTTGTGCAGGTATAATGTAGTGCAAAGGGTTACCGAGCGGTGCAATGCATGCATTGGGTCACTATAAATATGGCGTGGGAATTTTGGCCTCATTGGGCCACATTAACATAAAAATAAATGATGTTAATGTGGTGCAAGGTGGTGCTGGGGGCCTATAAATATGCCCCAAAGTCGTTTAAGGGACACTGCTCACTGCATGGAGCTAAAGCTGTATAAATCTCCATTGGTAGTTGAAGATAATATGTATGTACAAAGATACCTGACACTTAATTTAGAAAATGAAGTTAGGCAGACTCTTCTTCTATTGAGGCTAGGGGTTCTTCCCCTTACTGCCTACAAAAGGCATTAGTATAATTCAACTGGACTGTGTAATTTGTGTAAAGGAGGGATCCAGGAACTAAGGCATATACAGTGCAACTTCGCTATAAATGTCCGCTATATTTTAAGTTTGATATAACAAGTACAGATGATATGTTAAATCTCATAAGGTTTCTTCCAAATGAATTCATGTGTTTTAATGTATTTACATTTTTAAAACCCTTTTTTTAAAGTTGTGTTAATTGGTTTCCTAAGCTTGTAGTTTTGACTGCATGGACTGATTTTGGTGAAATTCTTTCTTAACATATGTCATTTTATATTGTTGATTTCTGTCAGGGTCTAAATCATTAACATTCTTTCAGTTGAGTTGAGTAGGAGTGGGTGATTGCTCTGGTGGAATAATTTGTCTGGCTCCACTCTGTAGTGCAGAGTACAGTTGTGATACCATAGTCATTTGCACAATATAATTGCCCCTGCCAGCAACACTGTTTTCTCTGGCTCTTCCTAAAAGCCTTGTTCTTCTTTAACCACTTTAATCATAGTTGTATATATCATACAGTAACATTCTTCATCACATCTCGCTAACCGCCCTGTTCTCATGCTTATTTATTCTTTATAGAAACAAGATGATGCTACTATCAAGGGTTCAAGGGCTGCTTAGTGACATTTTCTTTGTCAGTGTGTGAAAGACAGGTCTTCATCAAATATTGCATGCACATTTATAATGATCCCTTTTCTAAAATGAATAAGTGGGTTTAATTGTGCTCAAGGTGGATGCCAGCATGAGGGTGCTGCCAATAACACTAGTGACACTGGGAGATCCAGTAAAGAATTTTACTTCAGCTCTAAGCCCAGGAACCTTGACAATGTTGGCTGAAAGTAATCATAAGCCTTTTCAGAAATTGATTAGATGTGAAACAATCACAACAGTTTACTCTGAGAAAACACTTGTACAGAGGATGAACTGGAATATATTATTCTGTGGGTTGAATGACAATTTTGTATTAATTTGTGGAACAGAGGACATCATGAATGTCAATCAGCATCTTCAGTATTAATTTTATAGCAAAACAATGTGTGTCAGGATCATGTGGTCACTGAGGTTTAATGGTCACACTCTAATTCATGTTGTGAGGGCAGCCACAGGAGACATTTTCATGTGTCCACTTGCTTACATGTGTCCTTAGTAAACAGGTGTAGGCCGGGGGATTTTTTGTAGGTAAAGCACTGACTACTAAACTTTGGCCTTCTTCTTGAATGAGGTTTCTTCATCTGAGTCTGTCCTTTTTACTTAGGCGGAGGTAGGTGTTAACATTCTAATAAATGTGCCAAATAATATGAAGAGCTCCTTTTTAGAGATGTCTGGACTTGTACATAGTGGTGGACATGTCTACCTCTCGTCCAATTAGAGCGTTAAGATCTTTGCACATGAAGACCACCCCAAAATACTTCCATGTTGTTCAATTAGAGCGTTAAGATCTTTGCACATGAAGACCACCCCAAAATACTTCCATGTTGTTCACAGGTTAGCAATCATAATTGCTTGATTTCATAGGAACTGATCAATAGCCACTATATTCCATAGCCTTATGTGCAGTTGCGCTGCCACTGAATGGGGGTGGCAGGGTGGGACAGCACGCAATGGAACAGGGTTTTTTGAAAACAATAACCTTCCTCTTTCTGTTCCTGGCTGCACTCAGGCTCCCAGCCAATCACGACGCTGCTGTCACTAGCCTGGCAGCTGTATACTGATTGGTCTGAACAGCTTGCTTTGCTGCTCAGACTGGGAGTGGGAGCCTGTGCATGTTCTCCACTTGGCTGTTCAATACAGCTGGGTTGCATGTCTATTTGGCCAGCTCAACATGGCCGGTCAAACAGACATGCTCACTCCCTTCCTCCCTCACAGCCCCACTCCTTACTCCATGTTATTATCATTTTATTTTTCCTTTTTTTGAAAATCCATCGGGGCGATGCTCCTCAGCCTTAGTGGAGGAGCCGCCCCTGCCTATGTGTCTATTGCAGTTGAAACTGGTCACTTTTGTAAAAGCCTGTTTTAGTAGTTTTTGAAAAACAAAATTAAATTCACATGAATATCAATTTCAAACTGTAAAGAACACAGGCAGCTAAAATTTGATAAAAGGCCCCATCTTTATCTGGTTTACATTAAGTGTAATGCCGAAATTCAGCTAATTCTGGGGATACATTGCAATGCTACAAAAAGTGTTCTATTGGTATGCAAATTATTAGTGCAGTACCACAGTAGAAAACTGTAAATGCTTACCTTTTTTGTGGAATGTGAAGAATAAAACCAAGTTAACAAGCCCAATTTATGATTTGTCATTACAAATGTCATTGTTATTGTAGAGTTTAAAAGGACAACCGCATCAATATTTAGTATGGGAACATATCTATTGATTCTGCAATAAAAGGAGTGGAAAATGAAAGGAATGGCAGCAAAGACTCTGTGAGCACGCAATAGAAAGCCAGGAAATTAATAGCACAATGCAATAGGAATCCATTGCAGTGAAAACAAATAGAAGGGCTTCAGCGGCATATAAACCATTAAAACCAAATGAAAGTAAAATTCAAATGCCAGGCACTCAAGGCCTCATTTACAAACCCTTTGGGCCATATTTATACTCCGTTTGCTCCGAAATTGCGTCGTTTTTTTTGACGCAATTTCGACGCAAAACTAACGCCAACTAACGCCATATTTATACTATGGCGTTAGAGGCGAATAGCGCCAAAGTTCCCGGAATGTGCGTCATTTTTTAGCGTGAACCCCTTCCTTGCGTTAATGATATGCAAGGGAGGCGTTCCCGTCTAAAAAATGACTCCCAGGCCTTTACGTGGTATTTATACTCCCGGGCAAAAGAGACGCCCGGGAGTTGGCGTGGCTAAAAACGGCGCATTTGCGCCGCTTTTTAACGCCTGGGTCAGGCATGGCGTTAAGGGACAAGTGGGCTCAAAATGAGCCCAGAGTGCCCTCCCCTGCCCCCAGGGACCCCCCCTGCCACCCTTGCCCACCCCAGGAGGACACCCAAGGCTGGAGGGACCCACCCCAGGGACATTCAGGTAAGTTCAGGTAAGTATTTTTTTTTTTTTTTTTAATAATATTTTGTGGCATAGGGGGGCCTGATTTGTGCCCCCCTACATGCCACTATGCCCAATGACCATGCCCAGGGGACAGAAGTCCCCTGGGCATGGCCATTGGGCAAGGGGGCATGACTCCTATCTTTACAATGATAGGAGTCATGTTGATGGGGGATGGGCGTCGTTAAAAAATGGCGCAAGTCGGGTTAAGACGATTTTTTCGACGTAACCTGACTTGCCCCATTTTAAGACGCCCATGCGCCATTTTCCCCCTACGCCGGCGCTGTCTGGTCTACGTGGTTTTTTCCCACGCAAACCAGGCAGCGCCGGTCTGATTGCGCCGTCTAACGCCATTCCATAAATACGGCGCCCGCATGGCGCTTCAGAATGGCGTTAGACGGCGCAAAACTTTTTGACGCTAAACTGCGTTAGCGCAGTTTAGCGTCAAAAAGTATAAATATGGGCCTTTGTGCCACCACTGCATCATTTGTTTTTATGCAGTGGTGTGCTAGCAGTGCACTACACTGCTCCATATTTACAAACTGACCCATTGATCCCAATGGGTCAGTTTGTAAAGTCTTGCTTCACATTATACCTGCACCAGATATAATTTATTGAGGGTTGGCATTCCCATGTGAAAAACCAGGCAGAACTGACGCAGTGAAATTTGCAACATTTTACTGTGTCATTCTGTGACTTCCCTGCGTCAAAATGTTACTGCCTGCTCAGAGCAGGCTAAAAATTGAAGCAGGGCTTTTTCCTATTGGAGGCTGCTTGCATTGCTGGTGTTGTGTCACTTTAACAATGCTACTTCAGCAATGCATGAGTTTATCGTGCATCAGATGCGTCAGAATTTCTGACAAGTTTGTTAAAATGTACACATCATGGAGCTGTGTATTATTAATAGACCGCATCCATGGCTTCATTATGGGATGTGCTGGAAGCACAAGAAATCTGATGCACCAATGGCAATGCGTCAGATTCTTGTTAATGAGGCCCTCAGTGTAGAGTTCCCATCAGCCCATGGTGTGACTTAACTGAAGTTTGCCCGGAGAGTAGTAGTGTCCACTTAAGAAAAATTAAAATAAGAAGAGGAGAAGCAAAGAAGTGAGAGGGGAACTAGTAATAAAGTTCTGGCCAACAAACCTCTAAATGAAGTGCAGTAATTTTCATGTAGATATGCATATGTGATCAGACAATATCATCATAACATCATTCATGGGGTAAGAGAACCAATGCCTGAAGTGAATTGAATCATTATACCACGCAGTTGTCATGAATGCAAGCACAGTCTAAAAAACACTCAGACAGGCCAGTTACAGTAGGAGGTTGACCTAAAGGCCCTCCATGCATCTGTATGGATATACATTTATATGTATGGACGTATTTATTATTTAACTATATTTTTATTACAAGATCTTGGAAGTCAGCTAAGCTTCTCCGGCCTTTTGAAGAGATATTACCAAGAATTGTTACAGTACAAATCTTCCATCCCTAGAGTTTCTAGAGTTTCTCAAAAGAGGTAACCAACTCCAACAGTTTTACCCAAAGGTAATCTGCAAGATGGAACAAAATACCTTACTGTGGCTTTAATACTGTGAAAAAACAATCCACCCACAAAGGTCTACTGGCTTTAACTTTTATATTGCATATTGCATAGAAAATAAATCAGGCCTACTGCCTTTGTTGTAACTTTTTTTTACAGTAGACAGAGGCTATGGCATCTGAAATTGTTTTGTTAGTAAACCAATAAGACTTATTGCTATTGCTGTTTCCCTTGGGTTATCAATATAACTATCTAAGGCCCAATGTACTGAGCTTAAGCTTTATCAAAAGGCAACCATCAGGCTAGCAGTCGTAAAGGTACCAAAGTATACTGAGTTATAGTTGGCAAAGCAAAATACTATCTTTCATGAAAGGATCTAACAAGGATTCCCACAGTGAAAATCTTTTATAGCCACAGTTTGTCAGAGAGGTTAACCAATACCAAACACTAGATTGCGTTGGTAAATTGTGAGATTCCATGTAACAAAATACCTATCTGTATGCATTAATACAGAGTAATTATACTCCACTTTGAAATGCCTATTAGCCTTAACATATGCTTTCCATAGTCAATATCTCAACTCCACAGCCTTTACTATAATCTTTTCACAGCAAACAATCAGGCCTATAATCAACTCAGAGATACTGTTATGGATAGTTTTTCCCCCAAGACAACCATCAGCCATAACAAATTAAACTGGAAGCACTCAAACACTTCACAGTTGTTAAAACAATATAACATCACTTCTAATAGTGCCTAATATAATAACCATAGAGCAAATTGTTTATCTCCATGGTTTGTTTCAGTGGATCATCAACACCAAAACTCTTGCCTACTATGGTAGTCTATGAGATTGTATGTAACAAAGTCCTTACCCAAAGGCTTCAGCATAGTGTGATAACAATCCACCATTAGAAGCCAATTGTATTTTGCTGATAAACATGTGTGGTTTTCTGGTCATAACATTTCATAACCTACAGATGAAACCTGTGGAATCTAGCATAATGTTTTCCAATGAACCAAAATGCCTATAGCCTTTACGATTGTCTTGACACCATAACCAACACACACCTATTCAATGTGATAAGAATCACTCTTCACACCCAAATGGCTTCAACACATACATTTCATAATAAAGAAGCTATGCCTACTGTGGTTATCATACATTTTCATAACAAGCAGATCAGGTCTTTCACTTCTGACATAACTTTTCCCAGTGTACCAATCAGGCACGTTGCTTGTCACTATAGCCAACCAAGTCCTACTATTTTGAGCATTCCCACAAGGTGAGCATCAGCCATACAGGTATAAAATATCAATGATATACAAAATCACAGTTGGCTAAGCAACCTGCTATCTCTTTTAAAAAGACCTACCAAGGAATCCCACAGAAAAAATCTACTATACCCACAATTATTCAAAGAGGGTAATCAACAACAATGTCCTTTCCAACTACAGTAATCTGTGAGATTCCAGATAACTAAATAGTTCCCTACAGGCATTTATACAGACTAATAACAGTCCACCCTTAACTGAATTGTTGTTAACAAATGCATTTCACAATAAATACATCAGGCCTATTGACCTTGTTGTAACATTTCATAATAACCTGATTAGTAGCTTTTGAAGATCAACTTGATATGGTTGAGGAAAAAGAAATGAAGGATGGTGGGCTTGGGCAATCATCTCAAGAAGAACAAGGCAGGTATCTCAGGAAGGACATGGCTGGTGTTGCTATATAAGGAATGCAATAGATTACTTTGATTGTGACTAGTTTGATACTAGGGTAGAGAAAGGCGATACATAACTGCATGGTAAATGGTATTAAATAGAGCCACCCTGGAAGAACGGATTGCAGAAGTGAATAAAATGATGATTTGGAAGTTATAGTTATCGTAAATTAGGGGACATAAGAATCTTTACAAAGGGATCATACCCCATAAGTGCTGATCAAGATCAAAGTCCCATGAATGGAGGTTTTTTGAACACCCACTGAAAATCTGAATTTAGATGTAGAGGTTACAACCAGTGATACTATTGGATTGTGTGTGACTTACCTTGACTAGGATTGTGGACCCTACTTGGACAAGGGTCCAAATTATCCTGTACCCACCCTCTGGTAGCTTGGCACTGAGCAGTCAGGCTTAACTTAGAAGGCAATGTGTAATGTATTTGTGCAATAAATCATAGAGTAGCACAGTGAAAACACCACAAAAATACACCACACAGGTTTAGTAAAACAGATAATATTTATCTGAATAAAATAAGGTCAAAACAACAAAGATCCAATAAGCACAAGTTGAAATATCCCTTTTAAAAGGTTAAAAAAGGGCTTAATACTTCAAAATAACCAGTTGTCTTTTTTGTTACACACAGTACCTGGTAGAACAAATAATGTGTGCATTGGATTTTCCTACGCAGCAGAGATGATGAGTCATTTCGTTCCATGCTGCAAGGGGCCTGAGTAATTTCTCACCATGCCGTCTTGGTATCTCACTGTGATGCGGGATATTTTGACTCCCAGGGACGATGCGGGGAAAATACTTGATGCGCTGGAAGAAGGCACAGGCGCTGCGTCAATCCAGCAGGCGATGCATCTCATTTTCCGTTGCAAGCCAAGTGCTGCATCAAATTTCCACTTGAGAATTTGGGCTGCATTGTTCCGGTTGGTTGTGCGGCGATTTCTTGGTCGCAATGCATGCTTTCTGTCAATTTCGGCAGGCAATGCATCGCTTGTCGACACACAAGGAGTTTCCTGAAGAGATGAAGGGGGTTATTACAACTTTGGAGGAGGTGGTAATCCGTCCCAAAAGTGACGGTAAAGTGACGGCTATACCACGAGCCGTATTACGAGTCCATTATGTCCTATGGAACTCGTAATACGGCTGGTGGTATATCCTTCACTTTACCGTCACTTTTGGGACGGATTAACACCTCCTCCAAAGTTGTAATAACCCCCGAAGTATTTTTGGCCCTGAGACTTCACAAAAACAGGTGGCAAGATCAGTCCAAGCCTTTGGAGAGCACTTCTGGGGGAAAGCAGAATCCTTCCAGCAAGGTTAGAGGCCAGCAGGGCAGCAGACCTTCTCAGCAAAGCAGTCCAGTTGAGTCCTTTGGGGAGCCAGACAGTTCCTCTAAACAGGATGCAGGTGTAAATCCAGAAGTGTATGAGTTACTGTGGCAGAGACCCAGTTTATATACCCAAAAATGCCTTTGCAGTGTGGGAGACTTCAAAGAGTGGTTTTGAAATGCACAAGCTCCCCTTTCAGTACAGTCCTGTCTGCCAAGGTCCCAGTAGGGGGTTTGGCAGTCCATTGTGTGAGGGCAGGCCACTAGCCTTTGAAATGTAAGTGTTAGGCCCTCCACCCTTCCAGCCCAGGAAGACCCATTCAAAATACAGATGAGTGCATGTGTGACTGAGTGTCCTGTGTTTGTGATTGTCTGGGTGCAATGCACAAGGAAGCTGTCAACCAGCCTGGCTCAGATGTGATTGGAAACAGGCTGTAAAGCACAGATGGTTTTTAAGTGCAGTGAAATGCTCACTTTTTAAAAGTGCCATTTCTAAAATATATGTATAAAATCCAACCTCACACATAAGCAGGATTTTCTATTACCATTTTGGCCATACTCAATATGACCTGGTTACCCCTTTCAGATCAGACGCTACCACTCAAAAAGTATATGAGGGCAGTCCTAATGCTGGCCTATGAAAGGAGCAGGCCTCACAATAGTGGAAAACGAACTTAGGAGTTTTTCACTACCAGGAAATATAAGACACACATGTACATGCCCAGCCTTTTACCAAGATAGCACCCTGTCTTATTGGTTACCTAGGGCCTTCCTTAGGGGTGACATATGTTGAAAAGGGGGAGTTTAAGGCTTGCCCAGTACTTTTAAATGCCAAGTCGAAGTGGAGGTGAAACTGCACACACAGGCCTTGGAATGGCAGGCTTGAAAAATGGCTAAGGGGCTACTTATGAGGGTGGCACAATCAGTGCTGCAGGCCCACTGGTAGATTTTAATTTACAGGCCCTGGGTACAGGTAATGCACTTTTCTAGGGATGTATAAATAAATCAAATATGCCAATTGGGAGTGAACCAATGTTACCATGTTTAAGGGAGCGAGCAATTGCACATTACTCTGGTGTAAAGTGTGTAGAGTCCTAAAACTAGCAGAACAGTGTCAGAAAAGTGGAGAGAGGCAGGTAAAAAGTTGGGGGATGACCGCCCTAAGACTGTCAGGTCTAACAGGAGCAAGTATGTATACCATGTTTGCTGTCTATGAAACTGTAAAGATAAACCCATTATAATGGTATAGTCAGATTATTATTAAAATTTTGAGAGTGTAACTTTTAGAAAGTTGCCAGTTCCCTGTCCTTTTTTGACTGTAGCCTGTCTTGGGTCAAATGCCTGGGGATAACATACAGTTAGTCTTTGTGAATTCCTCC
This sequence comes from Pleurodeles waltl, assembly GCF_031143425.1. Classification (NCBI taxonomy): domain Eukaryota; kingdom Metazoa; phylum Chordata; class Amphibia; order Caudata; family Salamandridae; genus Pleurodeles; species Pleurodeles waltl. The sequence continues at coordinate 795,586,620 of NC_090438.1, read as the reverse complement.
TTGGCAGTCATATAATAGAAGCCTTAATTTTGACTTAATAAGCCATCTGCTGACAGTATGGTGGGGTGAAGTTGAGCCAAGCTCTACTCGCAACTGAACAAAGTGTGCTTTGCCTCCACACAAAGGACCTAATGGCCCCACATTTTCACTGCAGCCAGCTTTAAACCAGGGAAGGGGAAACAGGAAATTCCATGCACTTCAAAGCCACTGCCTTGAAGCTTCTCACACATTCTAGATCCAGGGCATCAGGGTATAAAAGTATGATCTCAGACTCCAACCTTTCAGTACAGTCGAGAATGAAGGACTGCTGTGATGCTTGGAGGACTACTACTGTGCTGAACTGCTGCTCTGAAGGACTGTGGCCCTGCTGGATTGTTGCCCCCTTGCCCCACTGTTCTGCTGCCTTCTGCCTAGATACAAGGACTGATGATCATCTGTCCCAGGACCTCCTGAGCCACTCACATCGGCTAGTTTGACGGCCTCCTGTTCAGAGTGACAGGGAAACAAAAAAATTCCTCCATCTTGTATAAACACCTGGACCCATCCTGTGTGAGTCCCGATCCGCTAAATGGTGCCCCTCTAGTCCTGATTTCATGGCGTTGGTGCTAAATGTGCCTAGGTGCCTGCACAGTCAAAATTTTAAACTGAGGACAAATATTGGCCCAAAAGTGCTTTGGCAATTAGGAGAAGATCGTGAGCAAACTGCTCACCTATACACCTGAGATGTATTGCCAGTCAGCTTGACTTTGCAGCTTGTCCCTCTATGTTCATCTCAACAGCAGCAAATCCTTTTCAGTGGTCCTTCACCAAAGGGGTATCAGGCCTGGTGGAACTGTCTTTGGCTAATCCGCTGCTTCGTCCGCTGGAGATTTTTGACTTCCATTTCAGAGAGAAAGTTTGAACATAGAAATCTTCACTGTTGTTTCAACCCAAGGCTATCTGACAAAAACACTCCCTCCACGAACACCTCCTGGTGTCTTGCACCACTGAACTTTACCTTCCCAGGTGCTTTTTCTCCGAACTTCTTCTAAGTCTGAAGGTAAGCACTGACTGGGTGCAATCCCTTTGTGTATTCGAACTGTGATCCAATGTGGTCAACCATAGTTTAAGATTTTGGCATGGTCTCATGCGACTAAGGCCCTGATTTATACCTTTTTTGTGATGTATTAGCATCATTTTTTTATGCAAAAGCGACGGAAACGTACAAAATACAACTGTATATTGTACGTTTCGCTGCTTTTGCATCCAAAAATGATGGTTATGCAGCGCAAAAAAAGTATAAATCAGGGCCTGAATGTCCACGGTTGGTGCTTTGATCTGTTAGGCACTAGCTTTTACACAAAACTTTAAGAATGTATAACTCCAGATCAACTGAATTGGATTTTTGTTATCAAATAATTTCTTTAAATTTACGCTGTTTTTCTAAATTGGATTTGGATTTTTGTTGGGTTGTATTTTCACTTTATTACTGTTATTGTGCTGCATAGATCCTTTATATATTGTTTCTAAGTTAAGTATGACTGCTTTTGTGCCAAGCTACTTAGGGTTAAGCATAGGTTAATTTAGTGACTTTTTATAGTTCACCCTGCAAGGGACTGTGGCTGTTGCTTGACCAGGTATTTGTTCCATCTAAAGTAAGCCCTTATTAATAAGGTGACCCATTGTTAGGGAATGGGAGTTAGGCCTTTCAAAAGTGAAGAATGCCTTTAGGAGTTTTGTGACTGCCACATGATGTAAAACTTAAACACACATGCCCTACTTTTTAAATACAATGTACCCTGCCCTATGATCCTTTATGGCCTAGATTAGGCTGATGTATAGAATTAAAAAAGGTGGTTTAGGCCTGCAAAATGTTTATCTTACCAAGTGGAAACAAAAGTTTAAAACTGCACTACAGGCTGCAGTGACATGCTTGGGACATGTTTTTAAAGTGCTACTCTAGTGGGGGCACAATGAGTGCTGGAGGCCAACTATTAGTATTTAATACACAGGCCCTGGATACATGGAGTACTATTTATTCCTGACATACCAGTAAATTAAATGAGCTAATTAGGAGAAGGCTAATATGAGCATGTTTGAAAGTGAGAGCACAAGCACTTTAGCACTAGTTAGCAATGGTAAAGTAGACTGAGTGGGTTATTACAACTTTGGAGGAGGTGTTAATCCGTCCCAAAAGTGACGGTAAAGTGACGGATATACCACCAGCCGTATTACGAGTTCCATAGGATATAATGGACTCGTAATACGGCTGGTGGTATATCCGTCACTTTACCGCCACTTTTGGGACGGATTAACACTTCCTTCAAAGTTGTAATAACCCCCTGAGTCCTAAAGCCAACAATTCAGCAAACTGGAGGGATAAAGGCAAAAAGGATGTCAAGTCTAACACCAGCTTGTCTGAGTTAAAACCCATAAGGATGGATGCAGTGTTGTACAACTGCTTGGGTACCAAGCATCAAGAGCATTTATTCATATGCCGAAAGGGATGCCAACCCATCCAATCACATTGGAAAATTCCAAGAGAGAATGTGAAAGGTCTTAAGAAGCATTTAATAGATTGTCTAGTTTAGTTGTTGAATGACATAAACGTTTTACATGGCAATAGATGATTCCATAGATTGTTTCCTGACAGAAATGATAATCTTAGCTTCTACATGTGAATTTGTTTTAACTGTAGGACAACTTTAAAAATTGTTAGAGACATTGAGAGGTTAATTTTGGCATTAAAAAGACTTGGAAAATTTAAACATGGCAGTGAGCTTGAGAATGTCAATGCAATCATCACAACATTCAAGAATATTTCAAACTCATCTAATGACAAATAAATAAAAAAGATGGTGGAGATGTTTCAGAAACGATTTTCAGATATGACTCAACAAGTCATATTGCCAGTCATAATTGTTGTCCTGCAACAGGGAAGATCGTCATGAAATGGAGGAAAATAAGCCCATATTTATACTTTTTGGCCCAAACCTGCACTAACTCAGATTTGCGGCAAAAAGTATAGAACCAGCTAGCACCAATTTCTAGACGCCGGCTGGGCTTCATATTTATGGAATGGCGCTAGCCGGCACTAATGCCCTGTTAGCGTCCTTGGAAAGGATGCTAACAGGGCCGGGAAGGCGTAGGGGGAACGGGGGCTTGTGTGCCAAATTATGGTGCTACACTGTTTAGAGGCAACAAAATTGCCTCTTGGCAGTGTAGTGCCATTTCTAGTGTACAAGCCCCATGGACATGGCTCCTGCCTTATTAAAGCACCATTATTTAAGGCCCCCCATCCCCTGTGCTGAATTTTAGCACAGGGGGATTAAATATGGCACAAAGGCCATATCGTCCTTTTCTGGACGGGAATGCCTACCTTGCATCTCATTGAGGCAAGGTAGGGTTTCCTCTCCAGAAAACGACATAAACTCCATAACTTTGGTGCTAGATGTGCTGAGCGCCAAAGTATAAATATGGAGTTCAGTTTGTGCTGAATTAGCGTAAAAAATGACGCTAATTCAGCGCAAACCAAGTATAAATATGCCCCTTAGTCTTTTTCCTCATGCCTGTCAGAATACGCAAAAGGTACTTCTTGTCAATGAACATCAGACTTCAGGTGTGTATCACAAAAGTAAGGACAAAAGAGGTAAAGCAGAGTTGTGCTATTGACTAAGATTGTTGAGTCTTAGGATACGTGCACTAACAAGAGCAATCCTGTTTGCAATGTGAAAATTGATGATGTGGAATTAGTGGAACAATGGATTTTAGATGGTCCATCAAAACTGCTACAGAGCAAATTGTATTTTGAAAATAGGCCAAGTGAATGTTGTCACCTCCTTGTATTCTGTAAATTTTGATGGGTTTGAAACTGACATGGCAGGTTACTTTAAAAAAAAAGTAGAGTACAAAGACTGAAAAATGGTCACTATAGTTTATGTAGCAAAAGGGAGTTACCACATTTTAGGTATGAAAGATCAAGAATCCATTGATATGGTGCTTAGAATAGAAACAAAACAACCTATTTTCTTCAGTGGATGTTTCATTGCCCCAGATTAGTTCATTAGAGGAATTATTGGGGAAACACAAAGCTATATTTGAAGATCGGTTAGGAAGCATAAAGGGGTTCGAAAAGAGAATCATTTTAAAGCCTAATTCAATCCTCGTGGTGGAGTAAGTGCAGAAAGTGCCGGTGGTTATCAGGAGCTATATGAAAGAACACCTTGAAAATTTTATGAAGGAAAGGTAATAGAATCATAACATGTACGTCACCTATCATGGTGGTGAAGAAGCAGTCAGGGGACTTGAGATTATGGGGGTCATTATGGCCCCGGCAGTCGGTGATAATGTGGTGGTAGTACCGCCAACAGGCTGGCGATACATACTGCCACATTATGACATTGGCGGGTTGGCTGCAGCCAACCCACCTATTTACCATACTGACCACCATGGCGTTAGCAGCAGCCGGGCCGCAGATAAGAATCTCCTGCCCAGCGGCCGCTATTGTCCCGCCGGCGGCATCATGACACTGCCTATGCAACGCCACAAAAACCTTGGCAGTAGGCCCTATCAGTGACAGGGAATTTCTTCCCTGTCACTGGTAAGAGGCTCACCCACCCCCCAAATACTACCCAGATGCCGCCCACCCTGCTCCATCCACGCTCCCTTCCAATCCCTCACCCCCATTCACGCATGTGCGCAGACATGCACCACACATGCACACACTCACTCACACAGGCATACACACATTCATTCACACATGCATCCATTCATTCCCGCACACTTCTGTACACACATTCACACTGACACACAGACACGCATTCACATTTCCATTCATACATGCATTCTCACACATGCATACACACATGCAAACAACACTACACACACATTTGCATTCATGCACACACATTCATGCACACAACCCCACACACACACAACACCCCCTACCACCTCCCTTGTCGGAAACCCAACTTACCTGCATCCAGGGGGTCTTCCAGCAGGGGACGGGACGCTGCTACTGCCAGCAGGGCCCGCCAGCAGAACAGCACCAGGTCGTATTATTTGTCATAATACTGCTGGAGGCGATCTACGGGTGTGGGGCTGCTGCTGGTAGCAGCACCACCATAACACTACCCGCCAGTATGGCCACAGCCGGATTTCTGCCCTTCTTGTGGTGGAAATCCAGCTGTGGTCATAATTTGGTGGACAGATGTTAGCCGCAGTGACGGTCTTTTGGCAGCCGTTGCTGCGGCAGTAGGCAGCATTTGCCGACAATCTCAAAATGAGTGCCTATGTGTGGACCTCAGGTGACTCTACAAGCACATTCTGGTGGATTTGTTCCCACTACCTAAGATCCAGGTTACGTTAGCACAGTTGGAGGAAGCTAACATCTTCTCAACTTTGGACTTTACTGTTGTGAGGATTTGGGTGTGCCATATGATATGGCTTTGGGGCCTTATAGTGCAGTACACTCACAAGCATCATCTTGGGTCCAATTAGGCTCATTTACTTAAGCTGAACCTTGAGTAGCTGTGGCTGTGGACAGTAGTGCTTAGCAAAGGAACTATGAGTAAAGCATTTAACCAAACAAAGCTATTATCACGCTTAAATGTAATTGCAAACAGGCATTGGTCAACAAAAACGTAGGAAACTTTTGAAAAGTTTGAAAGAGTTAGGCCCTCATTACGACCCTGGCAGTCGGTGATAAAATGGCAGAAATACCACCAAATTATGAACATGGCGGAAAGATGTCCGGAAGACAGCCAATGTACTACACCGACCCCCAGGGCAGAAACAACAGCCACCACGGCGGTAGCCGGCAACAGCCAGGCAGAAGTCAATGTTCCGCCCACCATATTAAGACACAGGAAACCGCCACCTTTTCCAACCACATAAAAAGCCTGGTGGAAATTGAGCTCAGAAGTGAAAGGACTCACCATTGGAGACACAGGGCAGAACCACGCCACCATGGAACCTGAACTGCATGTTTTTCTGATAATATTCTACGTTCTGCTCCACCACGAACTCCAACACAAGCGAAGACGACAATGGTGAGTACAGCCGCCTAGTACACAAGGAAGGGAGGAGGAAAAAGAGAGTGACACACACACGCAAAACACACACCCCACACACACAACCATATGCATTACAAAAACAATTTGACCCGTAACTCGACTGCATAATGCAGTGACAAAACGTTTTTGCCAATGTGTTTGTAATAAGATCAACACAGTAGAAATAATAAGTTAGGCAAGATAATAGACATATACATACTTACAGAAAAAGGGACACAGCCTAGTCCTCAATTTGCATAGGCCACCTGGCCCAAGTCCGAGGCCACACATGTCACCTGCTTCAACATGGAGAGAACACTGCAGGGGCATCAGTTGGTACATAGGCAGGCACTTCAGGGGGACTGGGGATGGGGGACACCTCAGCCAGGAGATGTAACAAGACCACTGGTTCTGGAGGGGGCAACATGCCCTGTGCTTGATCCTGGGGAGTGATGGCCCACAGTCTCTCATGTGGGTCATGTGGGTGTCTTACTCACTGGTTCTGGAGGGGGCAACATGCTCTGTGCTTGGTCCTGGGTAGTGATGGGCCACAGTCTCTCATGTGGGTGTCTTACCCACTGGTTTGGGAGGGGGGAACATACCCTGTGCCTAGGCCTGGGAAGTGATGGGCCACAGTCTCTCATGTGGGTGTCTTACCCACTGGTTCTGGATGGGGCAACATGCCCTGTGCTTGGTCCTCTGAAGTGCAAGGTCACAGTCTCTTGAGTGGGTGACTTCCCCACTGGTTCTGGAGTGGACAGGCCATACAGCAGCCCATGGAGGCAGGATTACATTCCAATCACCAGCGGTGACGGCTGCGCTGTAGTGGTGATGCTCGTGGGGGGAAGCTCCTGCCCATCCCCTGCACCCTTGGACGAATGGGCAGTGGTGGTGCTGCTGGTCGGGGGAGGCTTCTGCCCATCCTCTGCAACCGCAGACGGATGCACAGTAGTGGTGCTGCTGGTGGGGGAGCCTCCTACCCATCCCCTGCAATCTCAGATGTCTGCACTGTGGTGGTGCTGCTGGTGGCTGGAGGCTCCTGCACATCCCCTGCACCCTCATATGGATGCACAACCATGGTTGGTGGTGGGGCCTCATCACAGTTCCTGGCCCAGGCACCTTGCCCTTTCTGCCTGCTGGTGCAGACTCCTTGCTCTTCCTGCCTGATGGTGCAGGCTTCTTGCTCTTCCTGCCTGCTGGTGCAGGCTCCTTGCTCTTTCTACCTGTTGAGGCAGACTCTTTGCTCCTCTTTCCTGCTGGTGCAGGCTCCTTGACCTTTCAGGTGGCAGGTGCAGGCTACGTGCCCTTCTTGCCTGCTGGAGCAGTCTCCTTCCCCTTTAGGCTGGCTGGTGCAGGCTCCTTCCCTTTCAGTACATGTGGCCTGGAGGCTCCTTCCCTTTCAGTACATGTGGCCTGGATCCCTCTCCACCATGAGTGGGTGCAGTTAGGACTGGGCCCGTGGACTGTGTGGCTGAGGTGCTTGGCTGAGTTTGTGATACCCTGACCATACATGCAGGACGGGACATTTGGGTGGGAAGAGGGGGAATGATTGGGGTTGGAGGTGTCTGTCTGCTGCTTTTGGGTGCAGGTGCATGGGCTGTTGTGAGGTGGATGGCTGTTGGGTGTCTGAGTGCTTGCATTTTTGTGCTTCGGGGGGACAGACACAGTGGGAGAAGACACAGGGGACATGTGCATGGCTGTTATGGAGGTGTCTGCCAGTGACGTGTGTCTTCTGCTTGGTGTGGTTATGATGCTGGTAGAAGATGATGATTTAGTGCATGCAGGTGTGAGTGTAGACATGGCTGGGAGGGAGGTGGTGGAGGGGAGGCGGGGGAGACAGTGGAAATAGTGGATGTTGTTGTGCCTGCAACTGGATGGTGTTTGTGTCAGTGCATGTGGGATGAATTGTGGTGCTTGTGTTTGCCTGTGACACTTTATGGGTGTTGTCTTTTGTGCATGCTCGTCTGTATGTGTGCTTGGGATAGGTTGGGGTTGAGGAGAATGGGACTGGGCAGTAGAAGTTGGAGGGGGGACGGTAGAAACAGGGACAATGGCTGCCATCAGAGAGGAGGCCAGAGCCTGAATCGATCTCTGTTGGGCTGCCAATCCAGTGTGAATTACCTCCAGGAATGCATTAGAGTGTTGCATCTGGGCTGCCAGCCCCAGGATGGCATTCACAATGGTTGACTGCCCTACAGAGATGGATCTCAGGAGGTCAATAGCCTCCTCACTCAGGGCAGCAGGGCTAACTGGTGCAGGGCCTGAGGTGCCTGGGGCAAAGGAGATGCCCACCCTCCTGGGTAAGGTGGCACGGGCAACTCAAAGAGGGGCTGCTGGGAGGGCGGTGCTGGTACGGGGTGGCGGTTGTAGCTGTAGCTGGGGTGGTCACATAAGTGTCCATCACCACCAGGGAGCTTCCATCGAAGGAGATATCTGTGTCAGAACTGTCCCTTCCAGTCTCCGCCATGGTACTCCCCTCACCCTCTGTCCCACTGGTGCCCTCACCGTCGGTCGACTCTGCCTCCTGGGTCCTGAAGGATGCAGCTCCCTCCGTCGCCGGTGCCTCTGCTCCTCTGCCAGATGATGCTAATGTACATAAGGACAGGATGACAAAACAAAAAAGCGGGGGAAAGAGACAAGGATACACTTGGTCAGTGGCTGCACCAAATCCATCGTTGGCGTACACAGCACCCTGGTAGTGCATTGCACTACCAGAGAAATAGTTAGCCACCAAGGCATGGGGAGGGGCACACACTGCCAAATGCAGAACACCTGGGACCCACGCAGCCCTGACCACTTGTGGATGCGTACGAGCCAGGCAGAAGGATTATCCCTTCAGGACCCTTAACACCAGGGGACCTATGCTGCAACGTCAGGCCTGGGCTAGGGGCACCTGCTGATACACATCCCCCACCCGGATACCACCCTACCATGATGGGCACTGTACTCACCCCCTTGTGGCAGCTGTGATGCCCTCAAGCGCCCATCCAGCTCAGGATAGGCCACTGTCAGTATGTGGGCCATCGGGGGTCAGGGTTCAATGGGCACCCCTTCCTCATTAGGAGGCCATCCCCAGCTGGGCGTCTGCCGTCTTCCGTGCCCAGCGTCTTAGGTCCTCCCAACGTTTCTGACAAGGGGTGCTCCACCTGCCGTAGACCACCAGGGTCTGCACATCCTTGGCGATGGCACACCATTTACCCTTCTATTGATGGGCGCTGACCTGTAGAGGTAACACACACAGGAAAATAGTATCAGTCAGACAGTCCTGCCTGTTACACTTATGGCCAACCATACTCCTTAACATCACCATTTGCACACACATGGCCCAGCATACAACAAATATGCCACCCAGAGGACATTCACCCATCCTCCTTACACGAGGCCTCCACACACACCACTCCATGCATTCATGCCACATGCATCGTGCTCATAGTGTGCTCACCTGTTGATCTGTAGGCCCATACAGCAGTTCGTACTGGGGTAAGACCCCATCTACCAGTTGTTCCAACTCCGCTGAGGTGAAGGCAGGGGCCCTTTCCCCAGTCACAAAGGCCATGGTAGGTTCCAGACACACATCACTGCAGCACATGCAGTGTAGGTCCTCTCCTGTTGAATGTCAGGTAACAAGTGAGTAATCAGATAGAAAATGGTGGTCACGTCCGCAGTGGTGCATACCGTCACCGCTGGCATAGACCACCATTGGCCACTGTACCCCATAGGGCCTAATATTAACTAACGAGGAGTTGCACGGCGGAGCAGAATTACCTCACTTCCACCTATCCCTCCACACAGGACAGGCAGATGCCATTTCAGGCGGGGGCACGCCCTGGACAATAACGTCACAGTTAAAATTTAGACATACTGGACATATCCAACTTACCCATTACAAATTGACATCATGCATTGTACTGTTTTGGCTCCAATGTTCAGTTTGTGACTGGCTCCTCACTCCTTTGTCCCTTAGATTGTTACTGCTGCGGATGAATAGGAGATGGAGACATACCCCAGTTTACAGACCCCTGGTGGACTTGGCAACACTGGAGGACAGGCACATCATCCTCACCTATAGACTTCACAGGGCCACAATCACAGAGCTGTGTGCCCAATTGGAGCCTGACCTGATATCTGATATTCATCACTTCACTGGTATCCCCCCTCTTGTGCAAGTTCTATCAGTGCACCATTTCCTGGCAACTGGTTCTTTCCAAGTGACATTGGGCTTTGCAGCAGGAATGTCACAGCCAATGTTCGCAATAGTGCTGACAAGAGTGTTGTCTGCCCTGATTAAACACATGTACAGCTACATTGTTATCCCCCAGTTGGAGGATTTGGCCACAGTGAAGGTTGATTTCTATTCAACGGGACATGTCCCCAACATAATTAGGGTGATTGATGGAACTCATATTGCATTTGTCCTCCCCATCACAATGAACAGGTGTTTTTAAATTGACCGATGTAATGTTGTTTTGGATGTGTGTGTATATTTTGAGCATGGCGTTATGCACCGCCAATGGTTTACTGCGTTGAATGTCCGCCATGGTGATTCATGGGTCATATTGTGATGGGCGTTGTTCTGTTGGAATAACGGTGTGGGTATGGATACTGCCAGTTTATCACTGACCTTTGGTGTGGTGGATTTGTGTCTGTGGCTGAATAGTGACAGATTGGTGTGTGTGTGTCATAATATGGTGAATGGATATCTGCGGTGGTGGTGGTATGTTGGCGGCAGTCAGCATGGCAGTAAGTGGGATTTACCTCCAATGTCATAATGAGGGCCTTTGTTATTTTTAAGGGGTGGGGGTTTGGGTATTTTTTTTATTTACTGCTTAGGGTGGGGTAGTTTATTTTTAAAGAGGTCGGGGAAGGCTTAAGGAAGGGCAGGAGGAGGGAGGAGAGGAGAGCAGGAAGGATCAGTAGAGGATGCAGTGAGGTAAGCGGGGTTGGGGTGTTGGTGGGTGTATTGTTAGCGCTGGGGGATTTAGGGGTTAGGATCGGTGGGGATTGTCAGGGTCGTTTAGTTTTTAGGAGCATGGGTGGGGGTTGGGGTAGTTCTTTTTAGGGCTCAGGTTCGGTGGGAGGTTGGGGTAATTGAGTTTTTAGGAGCGGGGTTGGGATTTTTTTTAGAGCTCAGGGTGTGTGGGGTGGGGGTAGTTTCGTTTTTATCGGCAGTGTTGGGGGATCGGGATAGATTTTTTTGTAGGCCTCAGGGCAGGTGGGCGGTGTTGGGGTAGTTTAGTTTTATGGGGCAGGGGTGGGGGTAAGGGTAGTTTTCCTTAGTGCTCAGGGTGGTTGGGGGGTTGGGGTACTTTAGTTTTTAGGGGTGGGGTAGGGGGTTGGGAGACCTGTTTTTTAGAGCTCAGGGGGGTTGGGGTACTTTAGTTTTTAGGGGTGGGGCAGGGGGTTGAGAGACCTGTTTTTTAGAGCTCAGGGGGGTTGGGGGGTTCGGCTAGTTCAGCTATTAGGGGAGGGGATAGTTTTGGGCTTTAAGATGGGTGGGGAGGTTGGAAGACAGAACCAGGCATGCCATTTCACAAGCCGTTTCCACACATGCCTTTGCTGGGCTTGCTTTTACAACAAAATTCTTTGTAAAGGCATGCATGGTAAAAGCATGCATGGAAATGATGTGGTTGTGGTTCCGACCACGTTGTTAAGGCATGCGTTGTTCCAGGATGCGTGGTTCTGTCATGCAACCAGCAGAGATGACCAAGTGCTGAAGATTCTTTGGTGTCAGTGGGAAGTGCGTCTGAGAATTTGACTCAGAATGATCCTGCACCTCATTGGTTGTGAGAGAATAACAGAGTAAAAAGCTTGTCTCACAAACCCAAATATTAGCAGGACTTTGTTTTGTGTTGTGTGTTTGTTATTTTAATATTTTGTTTTATATTTATTATAGGAAGATAGGTGTTTTGTGGGCTTAAGTTTAAGACATTGTTAATTTATCTTATGGGGTATTGCATACTTGTTAATAAGTGTGCTTGGTACCCTTATGTTTTATTGCAATGTTTCTGTTTCTTCATTGGCATCTCTTGGCGAGGATTACAAACACCAATCATTTGATAGATTGAGTTAGGAGCAGTTGCAAAGTGGTGTTGTGTGCTGTTTACAGAATTGCAATGAATGTATTTTCAAGAAGGAATCCACTCTCTCGTTTCATAGCCGTAACCATCATAACAGAGACCTTATGCTGAATCATGAGAGAGGGATTACTTTAACACAATGAAAGTGTGTTATGCCTCTTCAATCCAGCATAATGGTGCAGGTATGTGAAGGTGAGTGAAGATCAGAAAGGGCTTTATGGGTGAGACATATCCTGAACTCCGCTGGTGACAATACTCTGCCATCCCAAAGAATATTCTAATTTTGACAACCGTAGTGGTTCAGGGAACTTTGAGAATTACTTCAATCTTAGAGGCAAATTGATGTTGCTGTTCTGCTGATCTCTCAATTCCAAAAAATTGACCCTTGGCAGGAATATTAGCAGTTTTTCTCTGGATGCTCTTTGCCCCTTCTGAGTCACCGCTGCAAGCAATATGAGTGAACTTACCTTTCAGTCTTCATGAGAGGAGGAAGCTAGATGGTGTTGTCCATGTACTACATCAGCACAGAACCTCTGGTAATGTTGATGCCATTGAAATCCTTTTTGAGAATCTAAGTAAATTGATGATCACTCACAAACCCTTGGGGGAGACAGGTAAGGGTGTACTGGACATTCTGGCACATGCAGCAAACAGAAACAATTTGTCTGAGTTTATGAAGTTTTAAAATAAATGCAGTGCACAGGCCTCCGAAAGTGAAAAAGCAGACATCACTGGGATACACAAATGAATAGTGGCTGGGTTGGGGATGACATGGAAGAGGGGAAGGACAATGTCTTGTACAAATCTACTGCAATCTTTTCCAGACTTTCTCAATGTTAGAATGGGGTATCACACTAGTTCTGAGTGGAGACTACAGTACCTTGCAAGATCAAGAAATCCTGTTTTAGCTGAAGGGTCTCTTTAGATTGTAGAAGTTACTGCAGTATCATGGAAAGGGGTTTTGTGGGATTTAACCATATCCACATCTGCTGTCTGGTTTGTATCTGACCTACATTGATCGTAAATGAGGACAAGAGGGATGAGAGGGCTTATGACAGTAAAGATGCCTGTAAATCGAAGGCCACAATTAGAGGTGAGCAGTCAGGAAAGGAAATCAAAAACATATAGACAAATGTGTTCTTGGTGTGCACATTGAGAAAAATACTGTCTGGGGAGTAATGAACGATGTACCCTAATTTATCAAGTTAACCCCCGTCAAGTAGATTAATTTGAGATGATGTGTTGATGGGAAAGACATGCTTGTCACAGTTAGCGCCAAGGTTAAAGGTGACAGGTTGGGAGACACTGCGAGAGACCATGTTGTTGTCTGTTCCCACTGTGTTATTGGAGAAAACAGTGAGATGCAAAGCTTTCAAGGGAGAACATGTGACAGGCACCTGGTTATAGTAGTTGCCCAGTTTCCTGCCCATTTATTATGATAGAAATATAGGGTCTTGGTAGTGGAAGGGGACACCTGAATGGACATTGTAATCCATCCTTGTGGGGACAAGTCTATTTGGGCATTCATTTTGCAATCATCCATTCCAACCACAATAATAGCAATCAGTTTAACCCGCTCTATGCTGGCCTCCACTGCCCATGCCTATTTCTCACCCCATTCATTTGCTTCACTCTGCATATTCCCTTACCTTAGGCTGAAAATTAGGCATCTACTTAGCCATTAGCCTTTCTTTTCCTATTTCTTTCTTCTGTTCCTGGAAGCTCACAAAGCGGTTCACAACTACAAGCAACTCATTCAAGTCTTTACTCTGTCAATTCACAGAATTTGTACAGAGCTGTCCTTGCATGTAGATTATAACCCTTGGATAAAAGTAAGTGCTACGATTTGCTTACCATTTATAGATGGGGGTGCTGCTCAAAAACCTCTTTAGGCAAACTAAATAATCCACTAGTGATTTATTTGTATTTAATTTGCAATGATATATCTTTCTCTAGTCTGATTTGCAAGGGCATACAGTAGTTTATGTGTTTACTATTGTGCTGAATTTGTCCTGTAGTTCTACTCTGGTAGGTTGTCTTGCTAGGCGGACACAGTCAGGAGCCTTTGACTTATTCTGGGGGCAATACAGCTTGTTATAATTCAATTACGTCTAAGTAGAACCATAACAATTAAAGACAGTCACTAGTTCCACTTGTAAAAATTAAGGTTATGTTGTAACATTGGGGAACTCTGTGGTAGTGGGCCTACCTGCCAAGCCTTTGTAATTTATATCTACCATTCTGTTATCAGTCAAGCGCTTTTGCATTTGCCTTTAATTATTTACCTTGCTCTTTCAGATTTTCCTGGATGTCTTCAAGCTGTCCAATCAGAGACCAAAGGAGACTCCAAGATGTCTTTTCCTACTTATTAAGATGTGTTTTTCTTTGAACTTTGGGTGCCCTCCTACTTGCTTTTAAGGTTCCCATTACTGTACTATCATAGTTCCCCCTCAATTGAAATAATTTGGAGGGCTCGGTTTTTCTAGAACAATATCACTTCAGCAAAAACGTGCTGGTTATTTCCCATAATACATAAAGTTACTATAACTTGGGTTCTCTTTTGGTTGGGTTACAACTTTCCTTGAACTTGCATCCCAATACCTCACATTGAGTAAAAACATTCTCAATGAACTCATGAAAGGACTGGTTGGATATGTGTAGTGTGTACTTTCTCTTTTCATGATGTTTGTTTGCTAAAGAGCACTACAGAAGGTATTGTTCCAGGCTTAAGGCACAAATGTGGCACAATGGTTTTCCCTGAAGAATGTGCACAGGATTCACACCAACATCCATGACCTATACTTTCACATCTGGTATCTTCTTTATTTTCATACCCTGTATTTTGAGTCATGCCTGATGCACTGTGCCTTAGAACCCCTAGTATAAAAACATCCTGGAAGACATAATTTAGAAACTAGAAACAGTTTTTATTTGAAAAATGAATTGCACCCCTTATGAGTCCTTATTCTATTTACCATGTGTATTTTAGCAACCTGAGTACTCGTCAGTAATAAGACTAACTGCAGAGAGCAAGCCTGAAGACACATCTAAGTCCCCCAGAAATACCCAACCAAGATTTTTAAAAAAATTCCCTTACCTTTTCAAGCTGTGTGGACTTTCTTGTTCAATTAAGAATCATCTGCTCTGCTGAGTCACAGCACCAAGTTATGTAGATTGAAAACACACTTCCATTGGTTCTGCAGGTATTATTAGAATACATGTTTACTTAAGCAATATTAATTGAGCAGTGTGTCAACCAACAAAGGGATCAGATACAGCTACAAGACAAACATAATATAGTTATGCAAATTAATATAGTGAGAGCTGATTTGGGCCCTCATTATGACATTGGCAGTAAAAGCCACTTACCGCCGTGCAGAAGACTGCCACCACACCGCCGCGGCTGCGGAATTCCGCCACAGCTATTATGACCCACAGTTCGGAATCTGCCAAAATTCAGACACCTACACAAGTCCGCCACACCAAAGGTCAGTGATAAACTGGCGAAAACAAAACCTCCACCGACACGCCAACTGAAATACGCCCACACTATCACGACACACAAATCCACGCAGCGGTCTTTCAACCGTGGAATTCCGTTGGCGGTACACACCGCTGTGCTCAAAATACACACACTCTTACAAAACACAGCCACATTGGACAATTCCAAATACACACACCTGATACACATACATCACCCACAAACCCTTATGACAACAAATCACGAACGAAAGCCAGAGAGAGACACCACCATCAACAACACTAGCCTCCACAGGCAAACAACACCATGACCCACATAACTTCCACGCACCTCACACAACGCCCCACTATATATCAGCACACTTATCACCCCACATACCACCCCACACATCACCCACACCACCCCATGGCACGGCAAAGACACCCCAGGGTCTCGGAGGAGGAGCTCAGGGTCATGGTGGAGGAAATCGTCCGGTTGAACCACAGCTATTCGGATCACAGGTGCAGCACACCTCCATTGCAAGGAAGATGGAGCTATGGCGAAGACTAGTGGACAGGGTCAACGCAGTGTGACAGCACCCAAGAAAACGGGAGGACATCAGGAAGAGGTGGAACGACCTACGGGGGAAGGTGCGTTCCGTGGTCTCCAGACACCACCTGGCGGTTCAGCGGACTGGCGGCGGACCCCCACCTCCTCCCCCACAACTAACAACATGGGAGGAGCAGGTCTTGGCGATTCTGCATCCTGAGGGCCCCGCAGGAGTAGGTGGAGGAATGGACTCTGGTAAGGCAAACCTTTAACTACTTCATCCCCCACCCACCTGCATGCTATCACCTACCCCCACCCTCACCCTCACCCTCACCCCCATCACTCCTACTCCTCACAAATGTCCCACTATCACAAACCACACATCCCAACACAAGGCCCTGCATGCTACACCAAAGCATGGACACCCAGCACTAAAGCATGCCCACTGCACAGACCCATACACCCCCCTAAACCATCATCACACAAGGTCCCACACAGGAATGCTAGCACTGGGGTACACGGTCACCCACCCAATGCACACCTTGACACACACAGATGCAATAATCATGCCTTTATACCCCTGCAGGACCCCTACCCAACGTCACCGGACAGGAGGGTCTACACATGTCCACACCACCAACAGAAGAGGCCCACAGTGATGACAGCACCTCTGTCCAACTGGATCTACATGACCAGTCCGGCCCATCGGGGACCTCAGGACAGTCAGTTCCCACACACAGTTACAGGCCACTACAGAGCTTCCCCCTCTGGAAACACCAGCACAGCACCCACCCAGCGGGCCCATACCTCAGTCCCTAGGACACATCAATCAGCAGTGTGTCCACCACTACAGGGAACCCAGGCTAACCCACCACCCCAACAACAACAGGGACCTAGGGGCAGTGGTAGTGGCCACACGATCCAGGGGACGGAGGCCCAGGAACACAGGGGAACTGGGAGGGCTGCTGTGCGACAGGGGGCGGACAGGCCCAGGGAACCCACTCTCCATGAGGCCCTCTTCTTCATCATGGGAGCCTACCACCACTCCCAGGAGACAATGGCAACGGTACTGGCCAAGTTTCAGGAGACCCAGCGCCTGCAGGAGGAACAGTTTATGGGCTTCAGGGAGGAACTCAGAACCATCAATTCCACCCTGGGCACCATCGTAGGGGTGCTGAAGAAAGTACTCAACACCAGGAGGGACACTGTGGCACTACAAGGAGCCCCTGACACTAGCCTGGATAATAACCTGCCTACCACCTCCGCCGGCGCTAGTGGACAGGAGGCACTGCCACAGGACCACCACACCAGCACCCCTCCCCTGCAGTGGGAGAACCACCTCGCAAACGGTCCCTGAGATCCAGGAACAAGACAAAGAACGATGCCAAGACCCCCACCAAGAAATGAGACCACCCTGATTGACATCCTACTGTCCCACTTTGTCACCCTGTCCATCCTTAAACTGCCCCAGCTCCACTTCCTATGCCCATTTGGGCAATGCACCTGTGAGACTAATAGACTGGACTCTGCCATGGACATTCCTCCGCCATCACCCCTCACCATTTTGCTACCCCCTCCAATTTTGAGCACTAAAATAAACACTCTTAAAGCACAAAACAATCTGGAGTCTGTCTGTGATTTCGGAATACTGTATTAGCAAAAACTGTGGCAAAAAGCTCTTTCACTTGTAATGTCAATATACCTATGTCACACAGCTCTAGTCCATGAGGAATCAAAGCAGATGTCACACTGTGGGACCCAGATCTGTGAAATCGTAAGGGAAAGTGACAACTCAGTGACCATACACTGGGTGAAAAAGACAGACAGTAGAGAGGTAGTAGTGTATAAATACGTGTCGTAGGCAGGTTTGGATTCTTACCTGTGTTTCACTGGAAATATTGCTGGATCACTGAGTCCCTGTTGTCCATGTCTTCTTCCTCTGCTTCCTCGTCTTCACTGTCCACAGGCTCCACAGCTGCAACAACACCGCCATCTGGACCATCCTCCTGCAGAAAGGGCACCTGTCGTCGCAAAGCCAAGTTGTGAAGCATACAGCAGGCCACGATGATCTGGCACACCTTCTTTGGTGAGTAGAATAGGGATCCACCTGTCATATGGAGGCACCTGAACCTCGCCTTCAGGAGGCCGAAGGTGCGTTCGATCACCCTCCTAGTTCTCCCATGTGCCTCATTGTAGCGTTCCTCTGCCCTTGTCCCGGGATTCCTCACTGGGTTCAGTAGCCAAGACAGGTTGGGGTAACCAGAGTCACCTGCAAATGGTGAGGGACAACTGTTAGACACACACTAACCTGGGGGGATATCCCCAGACAACCATTCCCACTGACTAGCTTCCGGGTGCTCACCTAATAGCCACACACGGTGCCTCTGGAGTTGACCCATCACATAAGGGATGCTGCTATTCCGCAGGATGTAAGCGTCATGCACTGAGCCAGGGAACATGGCATTCACATGGGAGATGTACTGGTCGGCCAAACATACCATCTGGACATTCATCTTCGGTTTCTGTACACCTGTTCACTCCTGTGGTGGGGGGAACTAAAGCCACATGGGTCCCATCAATGGAACCTATGATGTTGGGCATAGAAATCACCTTTCACTGTAGGCAAATCCTCCACCTGAGGGAAAACGATCTAGCTCCACATGTGTTTCAGCAGGGCAGACAACACTCTGCACAACACGTTGGAAAACATAGGCTGGGACTTTCCTGATGCTATGGCCACTGAAGTTTGAAATGATCCACTTGCAAGGAAATGGAGCACTGACTGCACCTGCACTTGAGGGGGGATTCCTGTGGGATGGTGGTTAGCTGACATAAGGTCTGGCTCTAGCTGGGTACACAGTTCCTGGATTGTAGCACGGTCAAGCGTGTATGTGATTATCACGTGTCTTTCCTCCACTGTCGACAGGTCCACCAACGGTCAGTATACCAGAGGATGCCGCAATCTCCTCACATGTCCCAGCGGACGGTGCCTATGAAGGACAACAGCGAGCACAGAGTCAAACAACTCAGAGGTACGTACCCACAGCTTATACAGAACACCATTCATACTCAAAAAGTGGCCTGTATGTGAATTGAGTCTAGGCCTAGGTATGTGTGACGCAGTTGAAAATGAAGCCATGTGGGCCCCTGAAATGGCGGCTGCCTGACCTCTAAAGTGGGACAATGGGATGTGAGGTAACTGCGCTGGCGTTGTACACCGTCGTGGTAGGCGGTAGGCACAATGCTGCATTGGGTCCCAGGAGCCAATGACGATATACGCCGGCGGTGACGGTACGCACCGCCGCGGACGTGACTGCCATTTTCTATCTGTTCAATCACTCGATACCTGAGCTTCGACAGGTGAGGACCTACACTGCAAGTGATGCTGTGACCTCGGTCTGGAAGAGACAATGGCTTGAGTGTCTGGGGAAAGGGCCCCTGCCTTCATATCGGAGGAGTTGGAGAAACTCGTGGATGGGGTCCTCCCCCAGTACACGCTACTCTACGGTCCTCCAGACAAACAGGTAAGTATACTGGGAGCATGATGTATGTGCGGAGAGGGGTGGATGTAAGAAGGAAGGGGGGAGAGTGCGGCATGCATGAAACAATGGTGAGTGCATGTGCCACATGGCAAGGGTAGGGATGGGGGCCAATCACTTTGACTGTGCAGTTGGTAATAACTTTCTCTTCCCCCTGTACAAATCATGAAGGTCAGTGCCCACCAGAAAAAACGTATTTGGCGTGAGATCGCCAAGGACGTCTGGACCCTGGAGGTCTACCACAGACGGAGCACCCGCTGCCGAAAAGATGGGAGGACATTCGCCGCTGGAGCAAGAAGACAGCGGAGGCTGAGCTGGGAGGGGTGCCTGTCGCAGCATGACCCCCCTGATGATCAGGATCCTGGCGGTGGCGTACCCGGAGTTGGATGGGCGCTTGAGGGCATCACAGCAGCCACAAGGGGGTGAGTACACTCGCATTCTGCTGACTTTGCGCGCAGTGGAGGGGCCTGGGTGGGGGAGGTGGGCTGTAGTCTTCCCTAGGCCAGGGCGTGTTCCGTAGGCAAGGTCCCTCCGTAAGGCAGGCCATGTGGCACCCCAGCCCACCTCTGTAGAGTGCCAAGTACACCTAGTCATGCCCCTGTGTCATCTATGTGTGCAGATGTCGTCCATAACCTTTTAGGCCACTTCCCAGGAATTGAACAGTGGAGCCCACGAGCCCGGCGTAGTGCAGGGGGCTTCTGTGTCTGTCGTGTCCGCCAACGGTATCGGTAATGCATGCACTCAACATGTCTTTCTTCTGTCGCCCCCCCCCCCCTTTTTGTGGTCTCCCTGTTCTTGTGTGCATTAGCATCACCAGGCTGAGGAGCAGTGGTACTGGAGCACGAGGGAGCTGCATCCCACATGGCCATGGAGGGCCACACTACGGACTCGGAGTTCACCAGTGGGACGGAGGACGAGGTGAGCTCCACGGCGGGGACAGGAGCTGAGACCAGTGAGAATGACTCGTCCTCTGATGGGAGCTCCCTTGTGGTGGTGGCAACATCTGTGCCCCCCGCATCTACAGGTACAGCTGCCACCCCTCCTTCCAGCACCGCCCTCCCAGCAGCCCCTCAGCCTTCTCCCTGTGCCCACTCACCCGGGAGGGTGGGCCTCACCTTTGTCCCAGGCACCTCAGGCCCTGCCCCAGTCACCCCTGCTGCCCTCAGTGAGGAGGCCTTTGAACTCCTCAGGTCCCTCACTGTTGGGCAGTCTACCATTTTGAATGCCATCCAGGGTGTAGAAAGGCAGTTGCAACAAACAAATGCATTCCTGGAGGGCATTCATTCTGGTCAGGCGGCCCTTCAGCGAGCTTTTCAGACTCTGGCCTCAGCACTGATGGCAGCCATTGTCCCTGTGTCTAGCCTCCCCCTTCCAACTTCCTCCACCCCAACCCAATCCCCTGTACCTCAGCCTATCCCAAGCACACCTACAGACCAGCATGCACACACGTCAACACACAAGGGAAGCTCAGGCAAACATAAGCACCACACATCCCACAGGCTCTCACGCAAGCATCACACACATGTAGACACACCAACATCCACTGCCTCCACTGTGTCCCCCTCCTCCTTGTCTCCCTCCTCACTCCCTGTCTCATCTACACTCACACCTGCATGCACTACCTCTACAGCCACTACGTCTCTCTTCAGCACACCCACCACCACACCCGCTCACGTGCAGTCACCACCCCCACTACCATTCACACGTCCCCCTGTGTCCTCTCCCAGTGTGTCTGTGACGCCCCCTCCCAAGATACACAAACGCAGGCACACACCCACCGAACAGCCAGCCACCTCACAACAGCCTCCAGCGCATGCACCTTCACCCAAAGTCAGCAAACAAACACATCCAACAACCACAGCCTCTTCCTCCACTCCCAAACCCCCTCCAGCTACCCATCCCAGTGTGTCAAAAAAACTTTTCCTGTCCAACCTTGACCTCTTTCCCACTCCTCCCCCACCCCGTCCGTCTCATAGGTTCCGAACTAGCACCTCAGTCACAACATCTCCGGGACCATTGGTGCCTGTAGTCACCGGAATCTGGAGTGCACCAGCCACCAGGGCAGCCAGTGTGGCACGGAGCCACAGCACAGAAAGTCCCCCACCTGTGAAGCATCAGAAGTTGGCCAGTGCCCGGCGGGAGAGGGGGAAGACTCCAGCCAACAAAGCTCCTCCCAGGGGTCCCGGTGGGAGTGTGGAGTCAGCTGTGACACCTTCCAAGGTGGGGAAGGGCCACAAGAAACCCGGCAAGTCTGGGAAGAGCAGCAGGGCGGAGAAGACCACCATCATCCCCGCTGCCGAGGATGCCACCGCCAGCACCAGCCCAGCTGCCCAGGAGTCCACCGCCAGCACAAGCCCAGCTGCCCAGGAGGCCACCGCCAGCACCAGCCCAGCTGCCCAGGAGTCGACCGCCAGCACAAGCCCAACTGCCCAGGAGGCCAGCACCAGCCCAGCTGCCCAGGAGGCCACCGCCAGCACAAGCCCAGCTGCCCAGGAGGCCACCGCCAGCACAAGCTCAGCTGGGCCATGAAGGACCGCTAGCACAAGCCCTACTGGGCCATGAAGGACCGCCAGCAAAAGTCCCGCTGGGCTATGAAGGACCGCCAGCAAAAGCCCCACTGGGCCATGAAGGACCTCCAGCAGCTGAGTCCCTGCAATGGAGACCACCGTCTCAAGCACAGCTTAACAGGGCACCGCCGCCCCAAGTACTGCTGAACAGGGCACCGCCGCCTCAAGCACCGCTGAACAGGGCACCGCCGTCTCAATCACCGCTGAAAAGGGCACCGCCGTCTCAGGCACCCCTGAACAGGGCACCGAAGCCTCAAGCACTGCTGAACAGGGCACCGCCGTCTCAAGCACCGCCATCTCAAGAACCGGTGAACAGGGCACAGCTGTCTCAAGCACCGCTGGCCCATGAGCGCCAAGGGCACTGACGCTACTGAGTCCGTCACAGGCACAATGGAGCACTCTGTGCACAAGACCCCCTCCAGAATCAGTGGAGAGATACATCCACTACCTCTGTCCTTAGCAGGATGAAGGACTCTGAGCACAAGGCCCCCTCCAGAACCAGTGGAGACTGTTATCCACTTGAGAGACTATGGCTTTGTACTCCCCAGGATGGAACACTGGGCAACCCACCCACTGTAGAGACTTGAGAGACTGTGGTTTTGCACTCCCCAGGATTGAACAGTGGACAACCCACCCACTGTAGACTTGAGAGACTGTGGCTTTGCACTCCCCAGGATTGACCAGTGGGCAAGGCACCCACTGTAGAGACATGAGAGACTGTGGCTTTGCACTCCCCAGGATATAGCAGTGGCAATCCACCCACTGTTGAGACTTGAGAGACTGTGGCTTTGCACTCCCCAGGATTGAACAGTGGGCAACACACCCTCTGTAGAGACTTGAGAGACTGTGGCTTTGCACTCCCCAGGATTGAACAGTGGGCAACCCACCCACTGTAGAATCTTGAGAGACTGTGGCTTTGCACTCCCCAGGATTGAACAGTGGGCAAGCCACCCACTGTATAGACTTGAGAGACTGTGGCTTTGCACTCCCCAGGATGTAACAGTGGGCATGTGGCCCCCTCGTGGATTTGGCGTCGTGCACCCAAGCGGCTGAGGTGCCCCCCCTGTGGTACTGAACATTCTGGACCCGTGTTATACACATCATCGTATCACAACGATGTTTATATCAGCAGACCGAGAATGATTAGAATAGTATGCACAAGCATTGTATTCATATTCGGGTGACGAAATCACCCGAATATCAGAGTTTCCGTCCTGAACCCTTGTGTTCCATTTAAACGACAGCCATTTTGTGATTGCCCTCACATAGGCCAACGTCTAATGCTGAAAACGAGTCTGAAGGACACGTACATCTTTGCTGACTCCTCTGTGACCTGGGCAAGCTGACTCCACTGCCTGAAGCCAAACCTGTTCGCCCAGTTTCTTTCCCAGTGGCCGAATGAGATTAGTATCAAGGCACAACACATCATAAAACCTTTCATCACACACAAACCATGCCTAATCTTACACGCACCTGTCCCTGTTTCTTTCTTTATGACTTGCTTTACAAGGAGGAGGTGCCTGTTTATATTGGGGGTCCGTCGATATCTGATGAAGTACTGAGCCTTGCCGGGTAATTGATTGAGGGCTGGACAAACTGAAATATGGGCTTGTCATCATAACCCTGCTATTTCTTTGTAGTGAAAATATGTGAATGGTCAACTGTAAAATAAGGGATGTTTGCCTAAAGCATAATATTTTGTATAAAAGAGAAGGTTAGCTTTGCACGGAGAGCAGTCTCCTGAGAATATACACCGTGTTGTACTTCTAGGATACCTGTTACTGGCTGCAGCCAATAAACAAGATCTTTGACTTCACCAAGAAGACTCTGTGTTTCTGTAGTCTGAAACAGGAAGGACTCGAAGTCTTAGGGTGTGTTCCCTGGCACCACTGGGTTCTGAAAAACCCAGTACTTCAGTTGGCGCCCAACGTGGGGCGATTTAAGCGGTACCGGTCCAAGCCAGAGGTTCGTGAGGAGCTTCGTGTGAAAATTCTGGAGGGAGGCCGCCACTTCATCGACCCCTGTATGTCGACGTGGTCCGAAAGTCTTTGCTGCGAGGTTCCCCGCTTCCCGACGGCTACAAAGGACTGCTGCCCTGACTATCGCCCTGTTTTGGACCCTTGATGATTTGGTAGAGCGAAACGATAAACGAGTCTTCTGGTGACGTCATCGATACCTCAGTTAAGTATAAGTGGAGCGTCTCCCAGTCCTTAGTTTGGTTCTTAGTTTGTTATCCCCTTGGGATCTTTGATTTGGAACTTGCAAGTACCAAAGCCGAGGGATTCGTGTATTCACGAGGCTATCGTATTCGATAATCCTTTGAAGTTTGACACTAGACTAGAGAGCGAAGATGCCTGGTCTTAGCAGACATGGAAATTTGGTTTGTCTTGGTTATAATAGGGATTCCCGATTGGAGGACTCGTGTCCGGTTCCTCCGATTGGAACTCCAACCTATGAACTATATGTGAAACATGGCATAGGCCCCCTCACATATAATGAAGTATGGATCCGATACACCAGGAAAGATGGTGTTTTAAAATGGCCCCAATATGGTAGTTTCGACACAGAGATTCTGAATAATCTGGAGGTTAAACTTTTCAAGAAGAAAGCCCGGCCGGCGATATTTGACTCTTTCCGCCTATGGCGTAAGGAAGCCAAACAGAAGGAAATTAAATTAGCAAAGAGAAATAAGAGGGAAGAGGGTATCTCGATAATGCAAGCTGCCATGCAGTTTAAAGATGATGAAGAAGAACAGATGAATGAGCAGTTGCACAGGCAACGTAAATTGGTGACCGATAAATGTTATCCAGTTTTTCCGCTTCTTCAGCAAGATGCAGCAAAAGAACTTGAGAAAGATCCTTTAATGTCACACTTGTTGAGTTCGCCACCCCCTTATGCGCAGAATGCTACAGCACCTCCGCAACCTTTAGCTGTGCAACCTCCGGTTATTGTGCCTCAGGTTCTTCCACAGCCGCCAGCTCCTCTTCAGTTGGCTCCTACTACTATGGCGCAGCCCCTTCAAGGGCCGCCGACTTCGCTACCTGCTCCATCTGTACCTCCTGCGACTTTATGTACTACATCAACTGCCTCTTCTGGTGTTCTTCCTGATACTGCCTCTGCGTCTGCTTCTGCGTCTGCCTTGCCTCCCTCTGTTTTTCCTCCTGTTCTTTCATCAACTTCTCCATCTGTCCGACAGAGAATGACAGATACTTTTGCCAGCCTTATATTTCCTCTCTTTGGGTCGTCTGGTGTGACCCCAGATTCGGAGCGTAAGCAGTCGCGTAGTCAACTGCCTAATTCTCGAGAGAGAGAAATGTTTGACCGTATGGCGCGTAAATGGGTTGTTTACACTTTAAGATACGATGTAGAGTCTGTTATGGATGTCTTCCGTCAATGGGGAGCACCGAAACAAAGATACGTTTTTGAGAAAATGTGTGCTTTCCTTTGTGAGGAATTGGAGGATAATGGTTTGGAAACAAATCCGCCTGATTTGTGCCGTGTACGGTTTGAGTTTGAAAAGGGCACGATTGTGGGTCCTGATGTTGAGAAAGCAGTTGCGACATTGTTGTCCTTTAGGAATAAGGATCCTTCTCAGTCATTGTTCCAACATGACTCCTCTGTTAAAAAAAAGGTGCAACAGTACCCAATGAGAGAAGTCCCTCCGGTATGGAAGGACGCCGTTGCGGCTGATGTTGCTAATCAAATTGATGCTGTCCCAGCTCATTTTCAGCGTGTTTGGGTACATGTTCCGTGGAAGCGAGCTGAAGTTTTAGCCCTTAAGCAGACTTTGCCTGATCCCCGTAAAAACCCTGCAGGGTATTATAAGGAATTATCACAGACTGCAGACTCATGCATTATGAATTTAGCCGACATAGACATGTTATTTGGGAATGTTGTTCCACAGCCTTTGTGGGGATTGATTCGCCATACAGATCATGCGCAAGTGTTAGGTGACTCATGGGCTAATATTAGTGCTGCAAATGATAAACAAGTTGGTGGTGCCAAGCCTGAGCCTTTGGTAGCAGAACTGCCTGCTAGGATCATTACTTATATGAAGACTTTAATGCCTGCGATGCATGTGAATTGGGATAAATTGTCTGCGTGTAAGCAGAAGAAAGATGAAACCGTGTCTGATTTCTTCACCAGGTTTGAGGAAACGTTTATCGACCACAGTGGTCAAGATATGAGTACAGAAGGTGGTCAACGGTTGTTCGTCGACAAGTTTGTGCACAATTTGCTTGCCGAGCTGTGTAATAAATTGAAGGATTCAGAGAGTTCTTGGGCCGTTTCCTCTTCAGCACAAATATTGGCTACTGCACAGTACTACGAAAATAGGGATAAAGATGAGAAGGATAGAGCAGACAAGAAAACTAAAGAATTAAAAACGAAGGTTCTTTTACAACAGGCGTATCCGCCACGTGGTGGTCAGAGTAACTATCAGCAACCTCAACAGTTCCAGAGAAACTCGCAAAGGTTAGAGTTTTCTCAACCACGTGTTCCTGTAGGTCCCAATCAGTGTTCATATTGTAAAGAAGAGGGTCATTTCAAGTATAGTTGTCCTATTTTGTTACAGCGTATGAATGGTGCTTCTGGCGCAAGAGGTCGAGGTGTTCAACAAGCTCCTAGAGGTAGAGGACGTGGAAGTTTTCCCCAGAACACGCGTTCCTTTCCGTCTCAAAACTCAATGAATAGTTTTGACCAGCAACATAACGCGTCTGGTAGGACGGCTCAGTACTATGCTGACGACTACTATGCAGAAGATGAGAACTTGGAAGGTAATAATTGCTAGGACAGCCATAGACGAAGAGAGGGAGTTTTTTTAGTTGCAGTGGATCAGAATGGACCTTATGTTAAGGTGATTACATCAGGTGTGTCGGAGCCTTTTCTGTTGGATACTGGTGCTACAAAGAATTCTATTATGCACTCAAAACTCCCTGGCGCACCTTTGTCTGGCGAGATGAATGTTTCAGTAGGTTTTTCTGGCGCCCCGGTTAGGAACCCGATTTCTAGTCCTATGTCCCTTTCTGTTGGACCTTGTGAATTGGAAGCACCCCTTATTCTGACGACAGGTTGTGGTGAAAACTTGTTAGGATTGGATTTGTTGAAAAGATTGTATGCAACATTATATTGTTCTCCTTCGGGAGTACAACTTACACTGGGTAGGAAATTGGTCTCTCCAATGTATTTGTCGAAGGATAAACTTCCGACCGAATTGTCGTTTCTTCCTGATACCATTTGGGCTACTGGTCCTAATGACGTGGGTCTTTTGGAAATACCGCCTTATGTTGTGACATTGAAAGCCAATGTTAAATTACCACGCATTCAACAATACAAGATCTCTAGTGAAGGTGAAAAGGCGTTGCTAGCGATCATTTATGATTTAATTGAAAAAGATGTAATTGAAGAGACAAGAGGCAACGTTTGTAATAGTCCTGTTCTGCCTGTTTTGAAACGTACTGACCCCTCTAAGACACCTGTTTACAGGCTCGTGATTGATCTTAGAGAGGTAAATAAAATAGTTGTGCCTCAATTTCCAGTTGTTCCTAATATCACTGCCCTATTGACTATGATTCCAGCTTCCGCCACCTGGTTCTCGGTGATTGACTTAAAGAATGCTTTCTTCAGCATCCCGATTGCAGAGGAGAGCAGAGATATTTTTGGCTTCAGTTTAGGAGGCCGAAGTTTCAGTTTCAAACGCGCTCCTCAAGGCTACTGTGAAAGTCCATCAATATATAGTCAGGCTTTAAAAACACAGCTTGATGCAATCGTTTTACCTGACGGCGCTACCCTTATTCAGTACGTCGATGATTTGCTAGTCGCTACAGATACTGAAGAGATTTGTAAAGAAGCCACCTTGTCGTTGTTGCGTCATTTATCTGATTTACATCACAAAGTGTCCCTTTCAAAACTGCAATATTGTCGACAAGAAGTGACCTACTTAGGTCATCTCTTATCGAAGGAGGGAAGGAAACTGACCTCAGAAAGAATTCAGGCAATTGCAAGATTGAGTGTGCCAAGGACACAGAGAGAAGTACGTGCTTTCTTGGGCATTACATCATACTGCAGACAATGGATACCAAATTTTTCTTTGCTGGCCAAACCTTTGGTAGCATTGACCTATAAAGATACACCGAACCCCGTTCCGTGGTCTGAAGATTGTCAGAAAAGTTTTTCCGAATTGTGTAATGCATTGTGTTCGGCTCCTGTGTTGGGTATCCCCGACTACAGTAAGCCCTTTACACTGCATGTCCATGAGAAAGAGGGTTGTGCATTGTCAGTGCTGACACAGTCTTTTGGAGACAAGCAGCGCCCATGCGCATATTTTTCGTCAACTTTGGATCCGGTAGCTAAAGCATTGCCGAGTTGCTTGAGAGCCACAGAGGCCGCAGCTGTTTCTATTCGACAGTCTGCTGGGTTAGTGATGAATAATATGTTGATTGTGATGGTTCCACATGCAGTGGACACGTTGTTAAACAGGACCAAGACACAGCATTTTACTAGTGCTCGATTGTCAGGTTACGAGTTGACACTGTTAGCGAGTCATGTGCACATAAAGAGGTGCAATACGTTGAATCCAGCCACGTTATTGCCGATTTCAGTAGAGACAGATGATGTTGAACAACATGATTGTTTTCTTAGGACAGAAGAAGAAACGAAAGGGAGAGTAGATCTTAAAGATACTCCTATTGTAAAATGTGATGGTACCTTATGGGTAGATGGTTCATGCTTCAAGCTTCCGAATGGTGATACGACTGCAGCATATGCTGTCACAACTTTGCATACGATTGTTGAAGCTGCACGTATACCACATAATTCAGCTCAAGCAGCAGAGCTGATTGCACTTACGAGAGCGTGTGTGTTATCGAAAGGAATGAAAGTGACCATATATACCGACAGCCAGTATGCGTTTGGTGTGGCCCATAGTTTTGGACGATTGTGGAAAGAACGTGGGTTCCTGACTTCGCATGGAGCTAAAATTCAGCATGGTCAGTTGGTGAATGAGCTTCTTGAGTCACTGACCTTGCCATTACAAGTTGCGATTGTGAAATGCAGTGCACACAAGAAGGTTACTGATGATGTCGGTCGTGGCAATGCATTTGCTGACGAAATCGCAAAAGAAACAGCAAAAGATGTGATGAATCGAATGTATGTTGCAGGCCCGCAAGATGGGTTGGTAACGTTGGAATGTGTGAAGATACGATAGAGGGTGTGAAGTCTCTTCAAGCTGAAGCTTCAGAGAAAGAGTTGAGTGTGTGGAAAGAAAGTACGGGTAAATTGGATGAAAATGGTTGTTGGGTTGACTTGTCAGAACATCAGCGATGGTTGTTACCCGATGCGTATGTGCTTGCAGTGGTGACAATGGCTCATGGAATGGCCCATATCAGTGTGAAAGGGATTTGTAAGTTGTTGGCTCCAGTATGACAAAATGCTGGAATTCCTAAATGTGCAGAGAATGTGGTCAAGAATTGCATGGTGTGTCTGAAATACAATCCTGGTAGGGGAACCCCAACTCCAGCTGGTCATTTTGCGCCTCCAACGTATCCGTTCGAGGTTTTGCAGCTAGATTTTAACCACATGAAAAGGTGCAACAATCTGAAATACGTACTCGTTGTTGTTTGTGCCTTTTCAAGATGGGTAGAAGCATATCCCTTAAAAGACAACACTGCCTTATCCACAGCTAAAGCCCTTGCCAAATAATTCTTCCCTAGGTTTGGAATGCCGAGAATGGTCTGGAGTGATAATGGGAGTGAATTTGTGGGTCGAGTGATGAAAAAAGTATGTGAGGGGCTAGGTATCCAGCAAAAATTCCACGCTGCAAATCACCCCCAATAAGCTGGACTAGTAGAGTGCTATAATGGCACGCTAAAACTGAAGTTGGCAAAGATACAAGCGAGCTCTGGTCTTAAATGGCCTGACGCTCTGCCTTTAGCACTCCTATCAACAAGAATGACTGTGCATTCGCGAGTGGGACTTAGTCCCTATGAAATTGTGTTCGGCCGCCCGGCCAACATATGGGGAGTGCCAAGACCAACAAAATTCAGTGAGATCGATCACCCTGTACTGCTTGATTATTTGTATGAATTGACGGCTAAATTGCGTGTTCTACACCAACAGGTTCACGATACTCTGCCTCAGGTCTCTGAAGCTCCAGGACATCTTATCGATCCTGGATCATGGGTGCTGGTCAAGAACTTCCAGCGGACAAAGAATGACCAGCCCCGTTGGACCGGCCCCCACCTCGTCCTTCTCTCAACAAGATCAGCTGTTCGAGTGGAAGGGAAAAAGAACTGGATCCACGGCGTACACTGCAAGAGGGTCCCTTTTCCTCTACTGTACGACCGGTGGGTCCAGGAGGGGATCACTGACTCTGAGACTGAGACTGTGCCTCGTTTTTTGCCATTCAGCGATGCACGTCTAAAAGGAACAATTTCCGAACGAGAAAGTGACAATAATTTACAAGAAGCTGTGCCACCGTCAATTCGATTGAACACTACAGAGCCTGAACTCTTGTTCCAGAACCAGACAGTACCTGGAAAAAGCTGTTATAATTTGAGACCAAGAACTAAGGACAAATAATTTTTTCCCGTTCCTTTGCTATTTTTTTTAAAAGTGCGGCTCTCTCATCTGAGAAACTTTCTTATTTTTCTTTTTTTTTCTTTTAGAACCGCCATCCGGATTCAGCTGTAGGGTCGTGGTTGCCCAAGTCTTTGGAGTGCAGCTGAAGACGTTAGGTCGACAGTTCTGGTCGGTCAAGGGAGTTGCCCTGGACTGACAGAAGCATTCCCTAGCATAGAACACCCTACCACCATGAGCAGCAATTAGAGAGGATGGAGTTTTTCAATAATGAGAGACCTGCCAGACAAATGGACTTTAAAGCCAGAATGTGTATAATAATGACAAAGAAACGATTTTTGATATTATGTATTTTCATGTTGCTTAGTGTAATGACATTTTTAATAGGATATGTTTTATTCTCTTTTCAAGTGACATTTGCACCCATTACACAGCCCATACCTCCTTCTACTGTTTCCTCGCATTCTTTTCACCCCCTGCCTGAACACGAGTCTGCCAGAAGATTAGAATTTGTCAAAAATTCATTCATTCAGCTTCTACACCAACACCAATTAGTAGTGAACACAACTAACTGTTGGGTGTGTGGTCTTATGCCTCATACTACTGATAAAGGTATCCCTCATCTGGTCCTGCCTTTCAGCCATAATGGTTCTGTGTTGGCATATAGAACGGTGTTCATATACGCGTCTGAAGCCAACCCCCTACGTTCTGTGAAAGATAATCCTAAGAATAGTGCTCTAGCTAAGGGTATAGTAGATATGATTAGGGAAGATATTTCCTATGAGACTATCCCGAGAGATGAGACACTAGCATATATTGGATGGAACATAACAGGATATGGAGTTACTCTGAGTGGGAACCAGCGAGCAAAGAGATCCTCCCCGATTTGGATTGTACCCCATCAGGGTCACCTATGTCTGCAAGGTAATGGCAAGAATCCCAGAGCTCAGTTAGGGAAAAGTATCTGCACTGAAACATATGTTTTTGCGTCTCAGACTTCTCCTTCGTTCTTAGCAGCTAAGGGTACCTATTTCATCTGCCATAATAGAGCCTATACATGGTTGCCCCCTGACTTCTCAGGCACATGTTTTGTTTCGTTCCTGTTACCTCCCACCTACACGGTCGCGGCAGATTACCATAAGACAAGGATAGTTAGAGGTGTCATAAGTAAAGAAGACACTACAGGACAAGAATTTGGAGATTTCGTAAAGGGTTTTCTGCCGTTTTGGGGTCTTATGGTTAACCGCAGGAACATAAGGCAATTGACAAGGGTGGTTGAATCCACGGTAGTTGAAACCGCCGGTGCCCTTGGTAATTTGACTGCTGAGCTCCAGTCGGATCGCCTTATGACTCTTCAGAACAGGGTCGCATTAGACGTCATACTTGCAGACCGAGGTGGGGTATGTAAAGTGATCCAATCAAGTTGCTGTGTTTTCATCCCAGATAACGCTCCAACAGTCTACCAGGCCATTTCCAAACTGCATAAGATATCCGAATCTATTCATGTGGATAAAGGAGATTGGTCATTGATGGGGTGGTTCTGGGAGCTGATACACGCCTTTGGATGGAAGACTCTGGTAGTCATTGGGATGATCTTAGCCATTCTTTTCCTGTCCTGTCTGTGTGTACAGTGTGCTCCTGCAATATGTGGCCTTTGTGCTACATCGTGTGTAAGGAAACCTGTATCAAAGGACGAGCTAAGTAATAGGATGATGCTACAGCAATATCTCAACGACTTTATGAATATAGACCTGGACTCAGATTAGCGTGAGTATAGGTTATTGCCTATGTAAGGGCAAAAGGAGGGTCTGTGGTACTGAAAATTCTGGACCCGTGTTGTAAACATCATCGTATCACAACGATGTTTATATCAGCAGACCGAGAATGATTAGAATAGTATGCACAAGCATTGTATTCATATTCGGGTGACGAAATCACCCGAATATCAGAGTTTCCGTCCTGAACCCTCGTGTTCCATTTAAACGACAGCCATTTTGTGATTGCCCTCACATAGGCCAATTTCTAATGCTGAAAACGAGTCTGAAGGACACGTACATCTTTGCTGACTCCTCTGTGACCTGGGCAAGCTGACTCCACTGCCTGAAGCCAAACCTGTTCGGCCAGTTTCTTTCCCAGGGGCCGAATAAGATTAGTATCAAGGCACAACACATCATAAAACCTTTCATCACACACAAACCATGCCTAATCTTACACGCACCTGTCCCTGTTTCTTTCTTTATGACTTGCTTTACAAGGAGGAGGTGCCTGTTTATATTGGGGGTCCGTCGATATCTGATGAAGTACTGAGCCTTGCCGGGTAATTGATTGAGGGCTGGACAAACTGAAATATGGGCTTGTCATCATAACCCTGCTATTTTTTTGTAGTGAAAATATGTGAATGGTCAACTGTAAAATAAGGGATGTTTGCCTAAAGCATAATATTTTGTATAAAAGAGAAGGTTAGCTTTGCAAGGAGAGCAGTCTCCTGAGAATATACACTGTGTTGTACTTCTAGGATACCTATTACTGGCTGCAGCCAATAAACAAGATCTGTGACTTCACCAAGAAGACTCTGTGTTTCTGTAGTCTGAAACAGGAAGGACTCGAAGTCTTAGGGTGTGTTCCCTGGCACCACTGGGTTCTGAAAAACCCAGTACTTCACCCCTTTCCCTCCCCCTGAGGTGCCTGTTTAGTTGCTGTCTGTTGCCTCTGCAGTGTTCTCTCCATCATGGTCGGGGATGTTGTGTGGGCCTCGCCCATACCGTGTGGGCCCTCTGTTCCACTGACTTAATTGGAGCACAACCTGGACTACTATGCTTGATATATATTATGTAAATGGTGTATATATATATATATATATTTTTGCCTACTTGATTTTAATATATTACAATGGTTACACTCATTTTCTATTGTCTTTGCATTCTTCCGGGGTGGTTGGGAGGTGTAACTGTGATGTATTAATATGCATTAGTTTGTGTGTTGTAGTGGGTGGGGGTGGGGGTGTTGCGTGTTGTGTGTGTATGTCCCTGTTTATTCCCTCCTCCCTCACCTGTGTCGTAGGTGCAGTACTCACCGTGGTCTTCGCCATCGGCGTTCGTTCTCCTAGTAGAGGAGCAGGAAGACTATCGCAGGTAGAATTTGGAGTTCAGAGTCCATGGTGTCCTCGTTCCTCGTGGGGTGTGTAGAGGTGAGCGTTTTACCTTTGAAATTCCTGTTTCTGCTGTGTTTTTATCCGCGGTGAATCCGTCCCGGAAAAGGTGGCGGATTGGCCTGTCATAATAGTGTGGGCAGCACATTGTCTCCCGCCTGTCTGTTGGCGGTGACCGCCGCGCTGTTTGTTTGTACCGCCGTGGCGGTCAGAGTGTTAAAGTTGCTGTCTTTGTTGACAGTTTCCGCCACGGTTGTAATTGCAAAATATTTACCACCGGCCTGTTGCCGTTCTTACCGCCGCTTTAACACCGTCCACCAGGGTTGTAATGACCACCTTGGTTTCCCTGTAATTTCATGCATATACAAATATGGGGCCTGATTCAGAAAGGAAAACGTAAATTTTTGTGTATGTTCACGATTGCTTGGTATTCACAAAGGGATTTATGAGTAGTATCTTTACGAGTGTGGAGTCTCCACACATGAAAAAATACCTATTTTTTTATGTACGGAGAATCTGCATTTGTATCCTTTGTGAATACCAAACAATTATAAATTTACACAAACATGTGATACTACTCATAAATCCCTTTGTGAATAGCAAACAATCGTAAACATACACTAAAGTGGAAGTTTACCTTTGTGAATCAGGCCCTTTATGTTTTACTTCTTACAGTTACATACAGTCCCAGCTTCTCAAAACATGATACATAGTTATTTGCTCAACTTACAACCATCCATGATCAGCAATGCATAGGGGCAGCCGATATCAAGTCAAAGGTAGGACTGAGTTGAATTTTCCAAGGTGCACAAGTGAGAACGGTGAGCCGCACATACATTATTATTGTTGAGAAGAGAGGTATGGGATAAGAAGTCACATGCGAGAAGTTTCAAACTGCCTGTACACATTTTCATCAATGGCACTTTTGTGCTTTTCTTTTAACTTCTAATAGAAGTGGGTCATAAAAAGGAAAACATGCTAGGCATTTACCACTAAAATGCTGATAGCAATAAATACAAAACAGACAACATAAATGAAACTATTTTCAATATAAATCAATAGCACAAAATGTCATAATAGAAGTCTGGGGGAACCAAAGAGAAATTACGAAAACGTCTGCATCATAATTAAGCAATTCTTGCTGTGTTCCTTTAGAATAACATGGCCAACAGTAAAAATGACTAGCAAGAGAACATGGACATATAAGCATTAGACATTGTCCTAATTAACAAAACATACTTTCAGGCTGAGAAGTCTTTTTGGAGCTCTATGCCTTGAAGAAGCAACCAAGTGAATGTTGCATCTGAGGATGCCATATGGTTAAAGAGGCTGATTTAGGACTTTGGTGGTCATTCTGACCCTGGCGGTCTTTGACCGCCAGGGCGGAGGACCGCGGGAGCACCGCCGACAGGCCGGCGGTGCTCCAATGGGGATTCCGACCGCGGCGGTAAAGCCGCGGTCGGACCGGCACCACTGGCGGGGTCCCGCCAGTGTACCGCGGCCCCATTGAATCCTCCGCGGCGGCGCAGCTTGCTGCACCGCCGCGGGGATTCCGACCCCCCCTACCGCCATCCAGATCCCGGCGGTCGGACCGCCGAGATCCGGATGGCGGTAGGGGGGGTCGCGGGGCCCCTGGGGGCCCCTGCAGTGCCCATGCCACTGGCATGGGCATTGCAGGGGCCCCCGTAAGAGGGCCCCTACATGTATTTCACTGTCTGCTGCGCAGACAGTGAAATACGCGACGGGTGCAACTGCACCCGTCGCACAGCTTCCACTCCGCCGGCTCGATTCCGAGCCGGCTTCATCGTGGAAGCCTCTTTCCCGCTGGGCTGGCTGGCGGTCTGAAGGCGACCGCCCGCCAGCCCAGCGGGAAAGTCAGAATTACCGCCGCGGTCTTTCGACCGCGGAACGGTAACCTGACGGCGGGACTTTGGCGGGCGGCCTCCGCCGCCCGCCAAGGTCAGAATGAGGGCCTTTGTCTGAAAAACAGGAGCATCCTCCAGATTCGAGAAGTTGCATTCCATTGTCCAGCTCTGAGAGCAAGATCACCAGATGTGTTGGCTGGCTGTAACAAGGCAAGTTTTTCAACTGCAGGTTTTAAGAAGCTCAAGTCTCTCAAGAAGTGAAAGTTTTAGGACAGATCTTGAGAGGTTTTGAGGCCATTGATACAGTTTGCAGGAGGTCACAGTAAAAAAGTTTGGGGAGATGAACAACTTCAAAGTGAGACAAGATGTCAGTGGGACCTCATGATTTAGCTCTATTCTGAAGCTTTCATCTCAGCAGGTTTGAAGAACGGAAATAAACACATTCTGATTTTTTTTCAGATGTTTATCTCACAAACAGGATTTTTTTTAAACTTTGATTTCTACACCAGCATGTACAATGCAGTGAGTCCCAGAACTGGTATGTTCTTCAAGTAGAACACCCTATGATCAACTGTGGCACAACATGCAACCAGTTTCTATTGGGGGCAAAGTCTCTAACTTCTGTACCAGACACCGTAAAATCAGAATCTTGAATGAAGAAGTTCACTCTGCAGTTCTTTGACCTCTATTAATTCTCAGAACTACACAGATTCCAATACCTGACACTCATTGCTCAATTAGATTTTAGCAAGGTACCGGCAAAGGGCAAGACCCTGCACTGTGCCTCAAGTTAACTGATTAATTTTAGTTCTACATGTCTAAAAGGCATTTTCGTGAATGACACATTGACAAGTGAGAGCACAATAGTTTTTCTGATAAAGATTTATACAGTCTGGCATAGCTTTGCTCTTAAGCTTTTGCTGGTATGCTGGTGAGAGCGCCATAGTACTTTCAGCCTGGAAGAGCACTGTTTAGGCCAATGGCTCCAATTAAAGTATTTCCCTAAGCTATACTATGGCTCCTTTTTAACATGATGCACATGCAGGAGAGTAGCCAGAAAACATATTTTGATGATGAATACATCTCTTGGGAATATTTTCCAAGAGAATTTTGTGTAAGCATGGTCAACATCTGACAATATGAAGAAGGAGACAGAGAATCATTAGCTGTAGCTGGCCAATATGTATCAAACAAGTGGAAGGTGCCAATATAATGAAGGGCAGATTATGAACCCAAGGCAATTGATTCAAGGGGCTTTCAAAATATTGTTCTAGAGTATGGCCACAGGTGTTGTTCAAAGGTGATGTGCGCCTTTATTTCAATATGACCCATACAAAGTGTGATGTGCACACCTTTGTGCAAGGGCATCAAAATAATGTTGAGGGCTCACAATTTATAAGGTAACTGCAGTTGTTCTAGACCATCAAACTCCAGTTACAAATGCATAGCTTAATGGGTGTGCAGGTTGTGAAGCAGGATTATGATACATTTTCACCCATGCAGAAAAGTCTCACATTGTGTAGTATGCTAATCTTCTAGCTGACATTCTGACCTCACACAATATTATATTGAAGAGATGGTCCGTCTAATTTTACCAGGATCATCTATAGTATACTCCAGGGTATGAAACAAAATCCAATCCAATCCAATGACCTTCAATAGGCTATTCTTCTAGCTGACAGTCTGATGTCACACAATATTATATTGGAGAGATGGTCTGACTAATTTTACCAGTATCATCAACAGTATGATCCAAGGTATGACACAAAATCCAGTGACCATCAATGGGAAGAATGGGGAAAGAATCTGGTATGTGAGGAATCGATAGACAGTTATACTGAATGGCAATCCTAGAACTTAAAACACCTAATATCACACCTGGACTTACATCAAATTATATTTACTTATACTGGGCACATGGAATAATGATGGAAAGGAGGTTTCAGACACAATGATATATTCTGGAATTGCAGTAGTTTGGATATTTGTTGCATTTTTTGTGGGAATGAAACAATTTTTGGCATCTTTTTTTTTCTTTTGGTGTAGTTTTTTGTAAAGTTTTTTTTAAAACTCCCATGTTAGGAGTTTGTATTAAAAAAAATTAAAAAAAGTTTAGAAAATTGAGATGGCTGGCCGTGATACTTCACAGTACCACCTATACAGTTTTCATAGATTCAAAGGTTCCTTGTGATGGAGGTTCCTGTCAATGTAGACAGTTGTCCGTAGGGCTGGCAGACATCGCTAGTGGATGCCACTTGGGATTTTGGAGGTATTGTCTTAGTTACCTCCAGTCATCAAACTCTAAATCAGACCCTATATTTTTCAGTGGCATTACGAAGCTAAGCAGATCATATCATATATTTTTTTTGTAAAATGTCGTTTTTGTATAAAAAAAAAACGATTTTAACAGATCACAGACTTAAAACTAGACTGGATTACAATATTTGTATTACTTAAAAGTAGCCAGAATTGTTCAATAGAATCATTTAATCTCAATCAGATGTAATTGTATTCCTAATTTACACTTTCAACCAGTATTAGCTACAAGGTTACACTGAAATTTATAAAAATAAAATCAACAATTTACCTACTGAAATCGGCTTAGACATACATTATTTGGTTCCATTTAACATTGTAACGAACTTTCCAGTGATCTGAAGGTTATGGTTGAAAAAGACGAAAATAATGTTGCAAAGTTTTCATATTGACTATTCCTGCAAATTCACTTTGGACTACAAAATTTAAAAACTGTCCATTTTTACTTTTTTGACTGGAATTGGGACGAGCGAAGTTAACACGTTAACAAGGCTAAAGGATGTTCTCTTCAGAAACGTCCTTTTTATTCGAGGGTACAAAAAGCACAACCGCGTCAATATTTAGTACGGGAACATCTCTATTGATTCGTAAGTAAAAGGACTGGAAAATGAAAAGGACGGTAGCAACAACTCCTATAAACAAGTATTAGAAAGTTGTGTTATTAGTAGTTCATTACAACGCGAATATATTGTAATGGAAACAATGCACGAGACTTCGGCATCCAAGAAATGGAAACCTAATGAATACAAAATTATTGGCGGCTAGTGACGGTGTGACATGCCTGCAGAAAAGTAACGAGCTATGTGAAAATAGACTGGAATACCTGGGATGTAGGGATTTTCTCTCTTATTTGGTCTGAACAACATTGGGTTCCATGGAAATCCCCAAAATTAAGGAAGCCAAGATAAGATGTAGAAAATCATTTACTGGAAGGGACCCACAACTGCATCAACCACCAAACAGGTCTTGAGATGGCCAGGTAACAGACTGTGCATTCCAGAACTAACTCATTGGCCGATGTAATCTTGGCTCCAGCAGAATTCCAAAAGTATTAAAGCAACACAATACATATAAGAAATAAAGAATATAAACATAGCCAACTAACACATCGGAATGCTACATCACCCCCTTCTCTAACAAAACAAAACTAAATTAAGACAAAACACAGTCATACAATTTGACAGGTAATTTAACTGTACACATAGGGGCATATTTATAAGCCCCTAGTGCCACATTAGCATTAGCAATTTTTTTTTTTTACACCAATGTAGCCCATCGAGGGCAAAATCCTAGCGCCATGTTCACAAAGTGGTGCAATGCATGCATTGCGCCACTTTGTAACCTTTTGCGCTACATTATGCCTGCACCTGGCATAATGTATGCAAAAGGGGCATTCCTCCACTGGCGGGGGGGGGGGGGGGGGGGGAATTTTGTACTGCAGTTTTATCACCTGCTCAGAGCAGGTGTTAAAAGGGGACTTCCATTATTTATAATGGGCCCCTATGTACTCTGCAGGAGTAGCACCAATATTTTGGCCCTACTCCTGCAGAATACATCAATAACGTCATGAAACATGATGCTACTGCCCCCTACCCAGCACAATGGCTACATTTTTACACCAATGTAGCCCATCAAGGGCAAAATCCTAGCGCCATGTTCACAAAGTGGTGCAATGCATGCATTGCGCCACTTTGTAACCTTTTGCGCTACATTATGCCTGCACCTGGCATAATGTATGCAAAAGGGGCATTCATCCACTGGGGGGGGGGGAAATGTTGTACTGCAGTTTTATCACCTGCTCAGAGCAGGTGTTAAAAGGGGACTTCCATTATTTATAATGGGCCCCTATGTACTCTGCAGGAGTAGCACCAATATTTTGGCCCTACTCCTGCAGAATACATCAATAACGTCATGAAACATGATGCTACTGCCCCCTACCCCGCACAATGGTGCACTATATTTTAATTACGGCGCACACATGGTGGAGGTGGGGGGGGGGCTAAGGGGCGCAGGGAAAGTGGCACTGCATTTAGTGCAGCACCACTTTAACATAAATCTGTCCCTTACTGTCCGAGCAAACTGGTTCCTGTCCTCCCTAATGCTGTCAGTTTTTTTCTGAACCAGAATCAGAATGATCAGTTTAAAAATTGCTTCCATCACTTTTAAATTTGTGCAAAACAGAAAATGAGACTTGAGCATTATTTTCTAAATCAGTAACAACAACATTCCTTCCAATGTCTGTAATATTGTCATTCGCTTGAACACTTTGTAAAGAAATATTTGTGCTAGCCACATCAGTGGATAACATGGATTACCATGTCTCTCTGTTAGAGTAAATGTGCAGATAAATAACCACTTGCAAATCAGATAGTAGAACCACACTATCTTTATTCCAACATCCCTTCCTCTCCAACAAAACAGAAAATGTGCTTGTTCTAATGACCTTTACGGGCAAAGAAAATGTTAACTCTCCTTCTCCAATCTTAAATGCTTTTTTAAATCAAAAGCCAATCATTCACAGCAATTTGAACATCTTTGACACCTTTCCTGGAATCACAATTGATCTTCTGTATTTTCTGTTTAGTCACCACTCTCTCTCTCAAACTTTTCTTTGAACTCACATGTTTCTTTCCTTGAAAAATACTTGCTTGCCATTCTGGTACTTACTTAGTTCTAGCTTCTCTGCCTCTCTCTGGCCCTGAGAGCCTTAAAAGTAGTCACCACCATTGTGGAATGTGGGGTTGTTAGATATTGCCACATGAGAGTACTACAGCTCTTGTAGTCATTTTATTGTTGTCATTATATAGGAAATACTTTAACAACATGATAATTTACATTGCACAGGGAGTATTTGATCTCAGAGGTTAGATAGTGAATATATGTCCTGAAGTATTTGAAAAAAACATATAATATGACAGGGTAGGAGAACAGCAACCTTATACTGTATATGGTTACAGCAATATTAGCAGTGTCATCAGTGCTGTTATTTGAGATCCCACCAGTGATATCATCAACAATGTCATACTGATGTAATATATGTGGTCGTAAGCAATGCAAGGCAGGGCACAAGCTATAGTCAGCTCAGTAAACTATAACTGGTGTATTTCAGTATTTTTGTTTTAAAACAATAGTTTTATCTTGTATTTTTTCAGTGATTTTCTGGGGTTTTTAATGTAAGGTAAAATGGTAATACCTTACCTGAATAAAACATCACTTTCAGTGAATATATACATATACATATATTCGCCTCACACAACAGCGTAGCTCAACGACCCAGTGAGCTGGTGTCGAGCAGGCAGATGTCAGATAAATAGTTTTATATATAGATTTAATGCCACTGGAAAGGCCCACATTTCTAACAGTTTAGGATTAGAAATTTCATTGGTTAGGACAATAAAGATCCTCAATTCTCTTGGCACACTGTTGACTTCAGTGTATTTCTGTAAGGAGGAAATTACCTACCATTGTCTTAGTCCCCTCTTGGAGAGTCTTTGAAGCAGTGATACTTTCTGCTTATCAGTTCAAGTTGTATCAATCACCTGTACATTATTCATCCGTATGATACTCTCATCTTCTGCTTCATCAAATAACACCTTACCTACCAATTCCCTCCTGCTCCTCACTTCCTCCATTTTTCCAGTCCTTACTGTCTACAAACGTGAGGATAAAGAGGATAGACTAAATATTATCTTACTATATAACCATGTAATAGTGTCCTCCATGCTCACA
Source organism: Pleurodeles waltl (assembly GCF_031143425.1). Classification (NCBI taxonomy): domain Eukaryota; kingdom Metazoa; phylum Chordata; class Amphibia; order Caudata; family Salamandridae; genus Pleurodeles; species Pleurodeles waltl. The sequence continues at coordinate 795,544,764 of NC_090438.1, read as the reverse complement.
ACCAAAGCCCTGTATAATTAAAAGGGAACATCCCATAAAAGTGGCCTGATAAAATCGCAGAGAAGCTGCAACAAAGAAGCATCCTATTTCAGGGAAGAGCATAATATAATATAAAGGTTCATACACATGGCTTACTTGCATAGAATCTTGAGAACAGACCCTGAGCACGGGCAAGAGCAGGGATACCTTGTTAGTGGAACAAGAGAAAATGGAAACCAAAGAGAACCACACAATACAAGTTAATTCCAATATATCACACAAAAATCAAGGGAAATGTGTATAATTCTGACCATGCATTGTGATGTTTTGAAAAGGGATAATGCGACTGGAAACATTTAAAAATATCAGTAGCAGTCATATATGGAAAGCCTAAAGCACTTCGGGATCCGTTGATGCACAGTGATCTGAAACCATGTGAAGGTGTGAATTGGATGAACTCTGTGAATGTCTCTTTTAAATGTGGCAAATGCAGAGTGTGTCAAAGTAGGGTAATTATGAAGAAATAACACCCTTCGGATGGGGAGAGGAGAAGAATCCAGATGTGGATTACCATGAGATCTGATTTTTGTGTATACCTATTGACATGCCCATGAAAGCTGCGATGTATGGGAAGCAAGATTTTCGCTTTAAAGAAGTGGATGCTACAGAAACCTAAAGCTATTAAACAAAGATAACCTTTTTATCCATAGCGAGACATTTTGCTCAGATGCATGACTCTAATGCACCATTGTTATCGATTAATGGTGCTGACAGTGTTTCCATATGCAAGAGGTTGTGCCAGGGTAAAACGTTTTAAATAAACTATAATCCTAGCTAATAAACAAATTGAAAATGGTGCCTCCAGAAGGTTTTTCACATGGAGGAGAAAATATCTGCCTGCAATCTCCTGCTGTAGAACTGAATAAATATTATGGAGCAAGTCCTATGGGTGACTGTGTTTGTGAGTAATCAATGTAGGTATCTGTGTGTGCCTTTCCGCATGCAGTTATATGTATAATGTTGGGGATTATATGAAGCATTATAAGTGCCCCCGTGTTCGAGATGAATTTTAAATACTCCAAGAAGTTGGTCTGGTGAGTTATGAAACACCAACTGGGAGGATAGGTTATGTTTCAGTGAAGTTCAAATGATGGGGTACAATAACTGCTCTAAAACAGGGGGTTTCTAAAAAAGGAATATGAAATTCAAATATGAAATCAAAACATCATTCATGTTGTCATGTACATATAACTGTAACAGCTTGGGCAATGCAATGAAAAATGCCCAGCAGGGTGATATGTTACATGGTTACAGGACTCAAATCATTGTGTGAAATAACCCTTATATATTGGAATACACGCTCTACTGTACTGGGAATGAATAATTGAAATACACTGTGACCATGACCCCATGTGGTACAAATAAAATATTTCATCATTGGGAATGCCTGCTTGACATACATATTAAAACGTGGAATGAACATATGTGAATTATGACATTAAATTATATTTGTTTTAACACTGAATGACAAAGGGAATATGTATTATAAGTGGCTGTATCAGAGGAAAGACTTCTATGAGGGATCAACATACAATCCAGTTTATATGTTTGAATTATCCTCTTAGTATACTTGTGATATATGATGAAAGACATTGGTCCCTCATTATGAGTGTATCAGTCTTAAGACTGCCACACTTGCTGTGGCGGTCAACCACCGCCATAATGGCGGTCCAACCGCCACATTACGACTGTGGCAGAGCCGCCACGGTCCAACCGTCAGCACGGCCAGGTTGCTGCCAGTCGACAGCCTGGCGGTCTCAGCAGTAATAATCCACCATGGCTGCGCTGCCCTCCAGATTACAAGTCTTCTTTCTTCTAGCCTTTGCATGGCGGTCAGAATTCCATGCAGAATCTGGCAGAAAGGCGGTGTCGGGGGCCCCATGTCTTGGAAGGCTGAAATTTAAATGTGTGCTGCAGTCTGAATACCACCACCGGAATGTAAGAAAAAAGAGTATTTCAGCTATGAGCACAACTGTGCTAAAGGTGAGCTGCAGCATCGCCCAAAGGCGTCAGGACTCGTAGAGCAACTGAATGGTACTCTGAAATCAAGAATTACCAAAATGTGCGCTGCCACAAATATGAAATGGCCGGATGCAATGCCTTTAGTGTTGATGTCAATGAGAAATATACCTGACAGAAAGACAGGGCTGTCCCCCCATGAGATTCTTATGGGCAGAGTAATGAGGTTGCCATCAATATCAGCCAATGCTCTTGTCAATATTACAGATGATATGGTGTTGGACTACTGCAAGGGTCTAGCTGATGTGGTTCGATCCTTTTCTCAGCAGGTACAAGCCGTTACCCTGCCACCTATCCATGACCCAGGTCACAATCTAAAAGCAGGAGATTGGGTTGTGATCAAAAAGCATGTGCGAAAGACTTGCCTAGAGCGACACTGGAGAGGTCCATATCAAGTGGTGCTGACAACTACAACAAATTTGAAGTGTGCAGGTTTGCCTAATTGGATACATGTGAGCCATACAAGGAAAGGGGTGAGTCCTCAGGATCATGAAGAAGTGTTGTCGAGGACACCAGCAGCAGCAAAGCAAATACTTCTACCTGAACCAGAATTGGAGCAGGTCGAGCCAGAAGTAGATCCAGAATTGGCAGAAGAAGGATCGATCATCCCATTAAGAGATGAGGGTGTGGAAATCCAAAAGGCAGAACGAGAGATCAACCCAGCAGAAGTGACAAGAGATCCATGCACAGCAGAGGTTCTCACAGAAACAAAGAGTGCTGAAACGCAAAGAGACCAAGGGCCATATTTATACTTTTTGACGCAAAACTGCGCTAACGCAGTTTTGCGCCAAAAAAATTAGCGCCGGCTAACGCCATTCTGAAGCACCATGCGGGCGCCGTATTTATTGAATGGCGTTAGCCGGCGTTAGCCGACCGGCGCTGCCAGGTGTGCGTGAAAAAAAACGACGTACACCAGGCAGCGCCGGCGTAGGGAAAAATGGTGTTTGGGCGTTCCCAAATGGGGCAAGTCAGGTTGAGGCAAAAAAATCATCTTAACCCGATTTGCGCCATTTTTTTGGGGCGCCCAGACGCCATTAACATGACTCCTGTCTTAGCAAAGACAGGAGTCATGCCCCCTTGCCCAATGGCCATGCCCAGGTGACTTATGTCCCCTGGGCATGGTCATTGGGCATAGTGGCATGTAGGGGGGCACAAATCAGGCCCCCCATTGCCACAAAACATTTTTTTAAAAAATACTTACCACCACTTACCTTTTCTTCCCTGGGATGGGTCCCTCCATCCTTGGGTGTCCTCCTGGGGTGGGCAAGGGTGGCAGGGGGTGTCCCTGAGGGCAGGGGAGGGCACCTCTGGGCTCATTCTGAGCCCCCAGGTCCCTTAACGCCTGCCCTGACCCAGGCGTTAAAAAGAGGCGCAAATGCAGGGTTTTTTGCCCCGCCCACTCCCGGGCGTCATTTTTGCCCGGGAGTATAAATACCACGCACATGCCTGGGAGTAATTTTTTAAGACGGGAACGCCTACCTTGCATCTCATTAACGCAAGGAAGGTGTTCACGCAAAAAAATTACGCTAACTCCATGAACTTTGGCGCTAGACGCGTCTAACGCCAAAGTATAAATATGGAGTTAGTTTTGCGTCGAATTTGCGTCGAAAAAAACGACGCAAATTCGGCGCAAACGGAGTATAAATATGCCCCCAAGTGCCAGAGCCTGAGGGGGAAAGAGTTGAGGCAGGTCAGTATTTTGATGCAACCTGAAGGAGACAATTAGTAGACTGAGTCATTGAGCAAAAGGAAAAGAAACTGAGATTATTGATTTTACTGGAAAAGACACTTATAGCCTGATATGACATTAGAATCCCAGAGATGACCAGCTGCTAACTGATTTTGACAAAGGAAGAAAAGGGGTCTTGTTGTGTGAAGCTGAAGAGTGAAAAAGAAGTATATTTTTGATTTTTTTTTTTTTTTTTTGTGTTGCACATTAATTAAGAGTTAAATTCTGCTTTCTGATTCTTTACAGATCATAGCTAGATAAGATAATAACATCAGGCACATTAGGTATTGCAGATATTTGAGTGTAGGAATGGCAATTGTGTGTGGAATATTGTTCATAATAATGATTGTGGGAATGTCAATTCATGAGATGAGAGAGGCTAAAGATACATCTGTATTTGAGACTACTACACTAACAGCTCTAGAGAGGTTTAAGTTGGATGAGCAATGTTTGCATGATTATACTAACGCAAAGGGAGAGCTGTCTTCTAATGTCTTTTATTGTCTATTGAGTGAGTATGTGGAAACAATGGATGCAAAGGATTGTCTTGTGTGTACGCAAATACCGTCCTCTGTGGAAAAAGGGGTCACTTATCATAGTCTACCTCTGACTTACGGTATACCTTGTAGTTTGCTAGTAACTCGATTCTATAACCAGGAGTATATACAATACTTTTATTCAAATTATGACATGGTATTTTCTTTTGTTCCTATAATTCGATATTTGAGTAAGATAGCTAAAGATCATGATATAGTATTAGCTAGAGGATTCTTTGAGCCTACACTGACCTTTGACATGGCTTATTCGCATCATACCAATTTAACTTGCTTACTAACACCTATGGAGACAAGCTTTATTGGACATACTGACGACAGGAGAAAAGCACTAAAAGAGAAACTAGAGAAAGGGTTAGAGAAAATAACTTACAAGAATGATTATGCTTATACTGCTATTAAAACACGAGGGAAATTAGCTTTAGATGCATTGCATGTAAGGAAGCTTTGTATATATAGGCCAAAATCACGCACTGACACTTTATTTGTGGGAATGAGTGAATGTAGGCATGTGTCTTGTTTCAGAGAAAGTGGACATTTATGCTGAATGGTACAGACCCTGTGATTCCTGGAATTTATTATATTTGTAGACTTAGGTGGTCATTCTGACCACGGCGGGCGGCAGTCGCTGGCCGCCATGCGGTCACCGCCGAATGACCGCCCCGCGGTCAAAAGACCGCGGCGGCCATTCCAACTTTCCCGCTGGGCCGGCGGGCGCCCTCCAAAAGAGCGCCCGCCGGCCCAGCGGGAAAGCCCCTGCAACAATGAAGCCGGCTCCGAATGGAGCCGGCGGAGTTGCAGGGGTGCGACGGGTGCAGTGGCACCCGTCGCGATTTTCACTGTCTGCTAAGCAGACAGTGAAAATCTTTGTGGGGCCCTGTTAGGGGGCCCCTGCACTGCCCATGCCAGTGGCATGGGCTGTGCAGGGGCCCCACCACACCCGTTCCCGCCAGTCTGGTTCTGGCAGTGAAAACTGCCAGAAACAGGCTGGCGGGAAGGGGGTCTGAATCCCCATGGCGGCGCTGCAAGCAGCGCCGCCATGGAGGATTCCCTGGGCCAGGGGAAAACCGGCGGAAAACCGCCGGTTCCCCTTTTCTGACCGCGGCTTTACCGCCGCGGTCAGAATAGCCCAGGAAGCACCGCCAGCCTGTTGGCGGTGCTTCCGCTGCCCTCCGCCCTGGCGGAGGGCCTTAATGCTTATTACCGTCTTCCTAGAGGATGGTATGGGACATGTTACTTGGGAATAGTTTTTCCTAAGATTTATCAAATGGATGATTTGAAAAAGACACCGAAAATAACTGAGTTACACCAAATGAGACAAAGGAGAGAGACAGCCTCTGCAATTGTAGGGGATATTTTTGGAGCAATAATTCCTTCAGTAGGAGTTATATTGAATACAAATAAGATACGAAAACTATCAACTATAGTAGATAATATTTTAACCAATTTTACAGGAGCTATACTTTTACTAAACACTGAAATAGCTGTGGATAGAGCTATGACGCTTCAAAATAGGCTTGCTTTAGACATAATATTGGCAAAGGACAGAGGAGTCTGTAAAATGATTAATGCAAGGCACTGTTGTTCATATATACCTGAAAACGAGAAAGAGATAAAAGATTTGCTTACTAATTTAACTAATGCAAGTAAGGATTTGAAAGAACTGAAGGAACCAGGAGTTTGGGAACTGTTGGAAATGGATTTGTTACTGTGGGAAATTGGTTTCGTCAAATTTGGGGTGGGATACTGTGGAAAATCGTCCAAGGAATATTATTTTTGATCATTGCTATATTAGGATTATAGGGGGTATGTAAATTATGGCAGAACATTAAATTAAATGGGGCTAAAAATGATCAGAGGAGGGAAGAACAACCCAGAAGAAGACTCTATAGGGAAAATGTAAGGAGAAGAGGTCAAAATGTAGCTGAAAGTAATTTGTAAAATGATTGGCAAGGGAAAGGTGTTATGACATATTTAGTCATTTTGAGGAGGGACTGTTGGAGCAGATATGTTAACATGAGAATTTTCTAATGATTTGCGTCTACATACTAATGAGAAATATTGATAAAAGAAACTAATAATTGAAAATAACGTGTAATGAGTAAAATGTGCCCACGGGGAGTGCTCGCCATGCTAAAATAATGTGAAATACTATTAATTATGTATTAATATGTCATATTTAATTGTATAATCTATGTTTTATGATGGTTCATCTCCTTAACTTAGACTAACTAGAGGCCTGGTCGGTGCTGGGCCTTGCTTGCTTAAACGTGGAGACGCAATGAGCTGCCGAAGAGTGGAACTGGAGAAAAAGGACCTTGAACTGTACAGAGTTCAGACAGGCTCTGCTAGAAATTTCGGCAAATGTACCAGAGGACAGGAGATGATCAGAACAAATTGATACAATTATGTGTAGAGCAGGCTAAATGTACTTTCCCGGGACTTTAACAATAGAGGCACTGACTAAAAGACTGTGGACAACAATTTTGTTACCTGAAATAACCCCTGATGAGGATGACCAATTAGCAATTTGTGGGACGGACTGAGAGACCCTAATAAAAAGTAATGACAAGGGAAGGAAATTCAGAGAGGAGGGGTGAAAGTTGATGACGTTAGGAGATGCTGTCCGAAGTGCTGATAATTGAGTTTACTCTCGGTAAGCTTGATACTTGCTGATGACCTGGAGACTAAGACTGATCGTTGCTGATCTATCTTGGATAGGTAGCTATAACAATGTGACTGACTAACGTGTGCCTTTTTTCCTAGGTACCAACTGCGCTGTTTTAAAATGTTTTTCTCTCTCATAGATTTTTCCAAATTAATGATTTTTGCCTAAATTGTTTTTGCATGCAGACCCACATGCTGATGCTAATTTAGTAGGTAGGCTGACAAGGGTGACTTAACGGTGACAGTTGACTGGCTAACTTGCATTGCTGAGTTATTCAAAATGTTTAAGAATTTGCTGACTTATGTTGATGCTCATTTTGTTTATCAATAATTATGGTGAATAGATGATTATGGTGCTAATAAAGATTGATTAACAAATAAAGTCGAAAAAAAGGTTTTCATTAGAATTGTAGGTAATAGGGAACAAAATTGATTAACCTTTTTGAGAGTGATGGTATTTTCTTATTAAATAGGGTTTTCTTGGTGTTTTCTTATTGATTATAATGTTTATTGATGATCCATTGGTTACCGCATGACTAGGATACTCCATGCGATCCAAAAGATTCATCGACCTATACACGTCTCCTTGTAAGTTTATCTACTAAGGACTAGGTGCGCTAGCACCGGCTAGGTTTTTTCAGGTTATGGTGTAAATACATTTCACATGGATGCTTCCTTAAAGAATTTCAGGCTTAAGTACCTTGTTTTGAAACTCTTTTCCATGGTAATCTAATACTTCAAGGTCGCACAATTCCTCACATCGCACCTGCCATGTTGAGTCATATCTTCATGTCTGCTGACTGAAATATCAACATAGCACCTCTCACAACAATGTTAATTTGTGCTAGTGAGTGTATATAAATACTTATGAGATATGTTTCTATCACCTTCGAGCCCTAATCTTAGTAACTGCAAATGAGCTCTGTGTCAGTGACAGTATATGCACAATGAGCTCCCATTTTTAATTTGTTTCTCAAGTTTGCAACTGCTCTCAGTTTTATAATATTGTCTCTGTTTTCTTCTAGCTTTGATATCCACTGGAGCTTATCAACAAGTAAACTCAGATTTTTCTTGTAATCACAGGATTGGTTTTATATTATGTTCACTCCTGACTGGTGCTATTGCAGAGTATTTCATTCACCTGGAACTTTGTGGTTTCTCTTTTTTAGTGCTTTTGATGCTAGCACCTGGAATATGAGCACTTTGACCTTTTTCTTCAAGTGGGCATTTGAGCAGTTGACCAGTAACAACTGGACCTGAACTTGACCTTGCTGTTAGCCTCTGCTGAAGTTGCTCCCTGGCAACTAAGTATGCTGTTTGAGGTCCCAGGAGAGCCTTAGTAGAGGTGCAATGGATCTGCTCCAGAAACCCAGGAAAGTGGTGACTTATAGCATTTATATAATTCTAAGACCTCTGGAGCCCTCTGGGGCACCTTGTGCAAAAGCATGTTAAAGTATGATGCAACCTCCCTGGATACAGCTTCAACTTTGGTGCATTCAACCTGTAATCTGTCATGGTAGACCTGCCGTAGTTTCTAGTCTTAGGTCCACAGCTTACATAGACCCTCATTGGTTCATGGACGCTTAGTGTTATTGTCACAAATGTATAATTAAATAAATGTGTAGAAGTTCATACATTAAGTTTCTCACATATTCCATAAACTATATACTCAAGAAACAAAATGCCATATAGAAAGGGTGAATGATAAATATCTTGAGGGAATGTCACCTGAGCAAGTATCCTATAGTCCTTAGACAAGTTGTTCAATGACAAAATTATTACTTTTGTTTTACTTATTTTGGCAAATGGAAAGGCAGCTGGGCTTGATGCTTTTCCAGAAGAGTTTTGTAAAAGATGGCAAGATGCTATTCTCCTTTTATATATGGATTTACTAATCTATAGCAATAATGGCACTCCAATCTCATCTTCCCACGAGTATGCATTCAAATCTGTCTTCTTAAAGAAGGGAAATCTGCAGAAGTGTGAGGATCCTCTTGGCCTATCAATTTCACCAATTGCTGATGCTAAAATCTATGCCAACTCCTTTAGCTGGATGTTTTTCCATGTGATTCTGGGGTGTGTATCGGATGAACAACATAGTTTTATACCAGGACATGACACCACAGACCACACTAATATGGAAAATAACAATGTTTAATGCCACAAACAATATTTCAGAGAGGGCTGGTATGATTCTCCTTAATGAAAAGAAGGTATTTGAAGGTGATGCCTGGGCCTAACTCTGGGATGTATTAGCCCAAATGAGACTAGATGAAAACTTTACAACTCTTTACCATAGACCTGTATTCAGAATCACAATAATGGGTAAAGTGTTTAGCAGTATTAAAATATGTAAATTTCAGGGGTGCACATTATCACAATTGTTTGCATTATACTTGGAGCCTTATTTAATAAAGATAAAAGCAGAATCGTGCATAGCCCCTATTTGTCTTAAATAATTACATTTAAAGATTGCTGAATGTTTTGGATGATGTAGCTATATTTTCAAGTGGCATGGAAAGGCCAAACCTACAACTGGGGAACTTGCCAGACATTTTGGGAGTTTCTTGGTGTATGGTCCGAATACAGCAAAAACAAAGGTACTTACTAGTTATAACTTAGACCAGACAGCATATTCAAAGTCAAGAACTGTTAGGTATTTGGGTATACATATTGAATCCAATATAAAACAGATTGTTAACCTAAATTATAGCCCACTTTTAAAGGAATCAATGGCGCTAACGTGACAATGAGATAGACTTCCTATATATCATTAACTGAAGATGGAACTTTATTAAGATGAGTATCTTGCCAAAAATCTTATATTTCTCTTGTTCCATTCCTGTATTTGTACCATTGTGTTTTTTAAACAACTAAGGGGGTCATTCTAACCCTGGCGGTCCGCGACCGCCAGGGCTAAAATGACGGAAGCACCGCCAACAGGCTGGCAGTGCTTCCCTGCCCATTCCGACCGCAGCTTTAGCCGCGGTCAGAAAACCGGGTCCGGCGGCAGCGCCGCCATGGGGATTCCGACCCCCTTCCCGCCAGCCTGTTTCTGGCGGTTTTCACCGCCAGAAACAGGATGGCGGGAACGGGTGTCCTGGGGCCCCTGGGGGCCCCTGCACTGCCCATGCCACTGGCATTATGTCAATAATAAGACTCAATGAATTATTGTCCAGTCAGTATTTGTTCTTTAGAAAAAGGAGAAGTACATTCATTAAGCAATAAGACCCTCATCACGGCTTCAGCAATCTCTTTTAAAGACCCCCGACGTCCCTCCAGTGCTTGCGGTATGCTGGCCGCCCTATTAGGAGTTTTCAGCTGGGCCAGTGGACACAAACAGCATTTCTGCCTGGTGGCCCAGTGGAAAACTCACCACAACATTGACGCTGGCTCGTAATCAAGCTGGTGGAAATGTTGTGGTGCATGCATTTCGTTCCTGTAATTTGGGCAGTGAAATGCGCAACAGGGCTGTCCATGGGGGCCCCTGCACTGCCCATGCAGAGTGCATGGGCAGTGCAGAGGCCCCCATCTGGTCCCAGATGCCTCATTTCCGCCAGCCTTTGCATGGTGGTGAGACTGACAAGCAAAGGCTGGCGGAAAGGGGACCGCCAAGACTGCCAGGCTGTCGACAGGCGGCAACCTGGTGGTGCCCCGGTCGGACCGTTGCCCATCTGCCACTGTCATAATAGGGAGGTTGGACTGCCATGACTGTGGTGGTCTGACCACAATCACGAGTGTGTCGGTCTTAAGACCGCCACACTCGCATTGAGGGTCTAAGTAGTAATTTACAACTATACATTGGCAGATAAAACATACCATAGATGCCATTGTGTAATTACTGGTGACCCCTTTATTGGGGCCACCCAAACAGATCAAGTGAGTTTAAGCAGTCATTGTGTGATACCTATATTACTTTAACATGAATCACTGTCATAATTGCTATAATGATGAATCAACAAAATCTAAGCTATCCTAATGAAAACCGAACAAAACATTTATCATTAATAAACTTTGCGTGTGTGCGTTCTTTTATATAGTTATATAAGCTGTAATGATCAGAGCAAACCCAAGAGAGCATCACAGTAAAATAGCATTGTGAAAAAAAACATTGCAGTGTAACCATACAGTCAGCCCCTAGATGGTGTAGTCACATGAACAATGCATTACACATTTTTAGGCTTTTTAAAGTATTACCATACTCAATGCCCTAGAGGTCAAACCACTCCAGGCTGTAGAGCAAAATCTCCATCCAAGGGAGAACTTGAAGGTTCATTGAACAGTTGGAAAGGTGATGATTTGGGGGTTCCCCAAATTAGGGTAGAGACCCAGAAGAGGTGGAAGAGCACGCCATACTGGACAGTCTTCTGGTGGTCCAATTGTCCTAGGACTCATACAAGCTGAATTATGGGCAAAAATGTAATTAAGTAAAAGGCCCCACAAAGCATTTGGAGCTAGTCTCTATCATCCAGGGAATATTATATTATTTGCTCTCCCACTGAGCTGGGGAGGGCCGCTGTAATTTTATTGCTGTTTTTCTCCTTGGAATGTGGTCTCGCGCTGTGTTTCTCTTTCAATAGGGGGGTGCCCAGTCCCACCTAGGCACCCCAGAGCTTGGCATTGGTCAAGGGCAGCACAGAGAGCCCACCCCTGGCTGCCCTTGCCAGCTCCTTGCACAGCCAGCACTCCTGTGTGTGGCCAAAGGAGCCAACATGAGTCCTGGTGAAGTTTGCCTGCTTCACGAGGCAGACAGTTGTTGCCTCTCTGGGCCCAGGGGGGTAAGGGTCGAGGGTTAGGGTTCTGGGCCACCTCTGCCTCCATGCTTGATACTGGATTGGGTGATTATAAGGGGTCGGCTGTAGGACCTAGCCACAAGCCATGGACAATCAATGGTTGGGTGATTATAACTCTTGCAGTAGGGTAACTACAGCTCATGCACCTTCATGTGCACTCTTAGTTACCCCACAAATCACACCACTTGTGCCATTATTGATAACATTGTTGATAATATCAATGTAATATTTGTAGTGACGTTTTTGACAAAAAAAACTGTGCATGGTGAGGGCGTGATTTATAATGACCTTAGGGCATGCGTTAAAGTCACTTGAGATAAATCTAACTATTATGCGTTATAGTCACTTTAGATAAATCTAACTATAACAGGTGAACTTATTTGGTTTTATACATTTAAAATGTGAGCCTAACTATAATGTTCTTGTCACCTTTGTTTTTTTTAGTGAATACATGGTTTCTATAGAAAAAGTGTTTTCTGTTTTGTTTTGGCACTGTTTGATTAATCTTCACAAAATGTTCCCAGAAAATACAATGCTCACTGCAGCTGCTGTCCGAATCTCTTCCCCAAGTGCGAATGTAAAGATACTACTTGTAAATGCCCTTTGTGAATTCCCAAAGATGTAAACTTAGATGTGTGGTCTGAGTTTAGACCAAACGTCTAAGTATACCTTTGTGAATAGGGCCCCAGGGGCCTGATTTAGAGTTTGGTATGGGTTACTCTGCCCCAACCATGACGGATATCCAATCATCTGATTTACAAGTTTGTAATGGAATTGTAATACAGTGGATAGGATATCTGTCACATTTGTCATGGAGTAATCCCTTCCACCACACTCGAAAGTCCCTAAGACTGCTAAATAAAAATATTGTATTTGATACCTTCTTAAAAAATACTCTACACAATTGTTTTAGTAAACAACTCTTGCTAAAACATTAATAACACAGAGAGAATAATTTAGAAAAAAAGACAGTAGCATAACAAATAGAAAAACATTTTAAAACAATTGACATTCGCCACTCCTAAAATGATACAAAATAACACTTATGATTTTATCACTCAACTCCAGGTGCATCTTCACTCAACCTAAAACAAATCCAAAACTATAGCTATAAAAATAGCCGACAAAAAAATGAAAAGTTAAAATAAACCATGTTTCGAGGTGACTATTAAAAATAGAATAAAAATGAATAAAATAAATGCTTCAAGAAAGCCAATTACTACAATGCAACCTTAAACACCCCAAAAATGTAATAAATAAACATTCCTAGAAACCTGAAATAAAGGTAAGTATAAAATGACGATCTTAAAAACCAAACCAACACATATATAACATGTATTTTTTTAAAATCCAAGACAACTAGAAATTCAGTATTAACACAAAAAGAAAATATCCCTTGTAAAACAGAAAACCTACAAAATTGGTATAAACATTAAAACATGACATTATAAAGTAATAAAGCATACATACATTCTTTATGAAATAACCCACACTGCAAACACTATGGCCACATTACAACCCATTACAACAACAGGCGAGCATTAATTACCACCAAATTATGACCATGGCAGAAATATCTCCGTTAGACAGCCAATGTACCACACTGACCACCATCGCGTAAACAACAGTCACCACAATGGTAGCTGCCTACAGCCAGGCGGAAGTCAATTTTCCTGTAGGAGGCTGGCCTAGCTTATAGTGGGTACAAATGGTACTTACACCTTCTGCCAGGTCCAGTTGCCCCTTATTAGTAGAGTAGTAGTGTTCTAGCAGCTTAGGCTGATAGAGGTAACTATAGAAGATCAGCTTAGGCTGAACTAGGAGACATGCAAAGCGCCTACCATACCACTTATATCATATAGTTACTATATCATACGAAAAACAATACTAAAAATAAAGGTACTTTATTTTAGTGACAACGTGCCTAAAATATCTCAGAGGATATACTCCTTTAGGAGGTAAGTAAAATACGTCAAATATATACAGAAAACCAAATCAGGTAAGTAGCACATTCAGAAAGTAGTGCAAACACTGTAGAATACAATAGGATGCAATAGGCCTAGGGGCAACACAAACCATATACTAAGAAAGTGGAATGCGAACCACGAATGGACACCTAGGCTAGTGTAGTGTGTAGAGGGTCACTGGGAGTGTATGAAAACACTAAGGGTGTCCAAGATACCACACCCCAAGACCCTGGAAAGTAGGAGTAAAGTACTACTATTTCTCCAGAAACACACTAAAGTCCTGATAAAGGATTTTGCAAATACCACATCAGACTGCAAAGCACTGAAGATGGATTCCTGGACCTGAGGACCTGCACAGGAAGGAGACAAAGTCCAAGAGTCGTGAAAGTGTCCAGGGGGGGCAGGAGCCCACTAAACCCCGGATGAAGGTGCAAAATGGCTGCCTCTGAATGGAAGAAGCTGAAGATTCAGTAACAACGAAAGGTGCTAGGAACTTCTCCTTTGCGCAGAAGATGTCCCACGATGTGCCAGAGGATGCCGAGTTGTTTCCTTGGCAAAATACTGCAAACAAGCCTTGCTAGCTGCAAGAGTCATTGTTAAAGAAAAAGGATGCTGGCTGGGACCAGGAAGGACCAGGATTTCGCCACTTGGAATAGGAGACAGAAGGGACCCTCAGCAATGTAGAGAGCCCTCACTCAAGAAGGAAGTACCGCAGAAGTCCTTGAACGTGGGTTCAAGAAGTCTGAACACGGCAGTCATCTCAACACTGCAAAAGGAGGTCCCACATCACCGGAGGTCAACTCACAGAGCTGAGCATTGCAGGACAGAGTGCTGGGGACCTAAGTTCGGCTGTGAATGCAGGATTTCTTGGAAATTGCACAGAAGCCCTTGTAGCTGCAGATAACGTGGTGCACAGGATTACTGTCTGGAGAGGGGAGGCAAGGACTTACCTCCTTCAAATTTGAACAGTTGGACCACTGGGCAGTCTGGGTCACTTGGGTCCACCACCTGTGTTCCAGGGGCCAGGCTCATCAGGATGAGAGGGGTCCCAGAGTACCGGTGACGCTGAAGTTTGGTGCCTGCTAAAGTAGGAGGAAGATTCTGTCGACCCACAGGAGATTTCTTAGTGGATTCCAGTGCAGGATGAAGGCAGGCAGCCCCCAAAGCATGCACCACCAGGAAACAGTCGAGAAAGCTGGCAGGATTAGGCACTACAATGTCGCTGGTTGTCGTCTTGCTACTTTGTTGCAGTTTTGCAGGTGTCCTGGAGCAGTCAGCAGTTGATCCTTGGCAGAAGTTGAAGAGAGAGGTGCAGAGGAACTCTGATGATTTCTTGCAAGTCGTTATATGAGGAAAAGCCCACTCGAGATATCCTAAATAGCCCTCAGAGGAAGATTGGCCACCTAGTCAGGTATGCACATATCAGGAGGGGTCTCTGACATCACCTGCTGGCACTGGCCACTCAGAGGCCTCCAGAGTAGCCTCACGCCTCTGAAAACAAGATGGCAGAGGTCAGGGACACACTGGAGGAGCTCTGGGCACCACCCCTGGGGTGGTGATAAACAGGGGAGTGGTCACTCCCCTTTCCTTTGTCCAGTTTCACACCAGAGAAGGAACTAGGGGTTCCCTAAACTGGTGTAGACTGGCTTATGCAAGGAGGGCACCATCTGTGTCCTTCAAATCATTTCCAGAGGCTGGGAGAGGCTACCCCTCCCCAGCCTTTAACACCTATTTCCAAAGGGAGAGGGTGTAACACCCTCTCTCAGAGGAAATTATTTGTTCTGCCTTCCTGCGAACGGGCTGCCCAGACCCCAGGAGGGCTGAACCCTGTCTGTTGGGTGGCAGCAGCGGTAGCAGCAGAGAAAACCCCAGAGAGCTGGTTTGGAAGTACCCAGGGTCAATAGTGGAGCCCCAGGGATGCATGGAATTGGCACCACAATACCAGATTTGGAATGGGGGGAAATTCCATCATCTTATACATGTTACATGGCCATATTCGGAGTTACCATTGTGAAGCTACATATAGGTATTCACCTATATGTAGTGCACACGTGTAATGGTGTCCCCACACTCACAAATCCAGGGAAATGGCCCTGAACTATGTGGGGGCACCTTTGCTAGTGCAAGGGTGCCCTCATACTTAGTAACTTTGCACCTAACCTTCAGCAAGTGAAGGTTAGCCATATAGGTGACTTATAAGTTACTTAAGTCCAGTGAAAATGGCTGTGAAATAACATGTGTGTTATTTCACTCAGGCTGCAGTGGCAGTCCTGTGTAAAGGTTTGTCTGAGCTCCCTATGGGTGGCAAAATAAATGCTGCAGCCCATAGGGATCCCCTGGAATCCCAATTCCCTGGGTACCTAGGTACCATAAACTAGAGAATTATAAGGGTGTCCCAGTGTGCCAATTGAGATTGGTGAAAGTGGTCACTAGCCTATAGTGACAATTTGAAAGGCAGAGAGATCATACGCACTGAGGATCTGATTAGCAGAGCCTCAGTGACACAGTTAGTCACTACACAGGTATAGACATTCAGGCCACAAACTATGAGCACTGGGGTCCTGGCTAGCAGGATCCCAGTGAGACAGGCAAAAACAAACTTACATACATGTAAAAATGGGGGTAACATGCCAGGCAAGATGGTACTTTCCTACACCGCCCACCATATTAAGAGATGCCAAACTGCCACCTTTTGCGGGATGGTACCAATGACATCAAAAGACCTGGTGGAAGCAGAGCTCAGAAGGGAAAGGACTCACCATTGGAGACACAAGAAACAACCACGCCACCATGGAGCCCTGGCTGCATGTCTTCCCCATGATCTTCTACATGCTGCTCCGCCACGAACATCAACGCTGCCGAAGACAACGATGGTGAGTACAGCCGCCTAGCACACAAGGGAAGGAGGGAGGAAAACAACAGTGACACACACACGTACCACACACACACACCCAACACCATCCACACAATCAGCTGCATCACCTTTTCCAACACGAGTGGGTGTGATGATGACTGGGCCCGTGGACTGGGTGGCTGATGTGCTTGGCTGGGTTCTTCCCACCTTGGCCATAAGTGCAGGATGGGGGAAGGGGTAGGTAAGAGGTCAATGGTGGATAGGAACAGTTTTTTAGAGACATTGGGGCGGAAAAGGGAGAGGAAATGGTAGTGTTGGAGGTGTCTGTCTGCTGATTTTAGGTGCAGGTGCATGAGCTGGATGCTGTTGTGAAGTGGATGGCTGTTGGGTGTCTGAGTGCTTGCGTTTGTGTACTTTAGGAGGGGGGAACAGACACAGTGGGAGAGGAAACAGGGGACGTGTGCATGGCTGTTGTGGAGGTGTCTGCCAGTGAGGTGTGTGTTCTGCTTGGTGTGGTGATGATGTTGATAGTGGATGATGATGTAGTGCAAGATGGTGTGAGGAACTGGGAGGGTGGTGGAGACAGTGAATAGTGGATGTTGGTGTGTATGCATCTGGATGGTGTTTGTCTGAGTGCCCGTGGGATGAAGTGTGGTGCTTGTGTTTGCCTGTACCACTCTTGTGTGTTGCCTTGTGTGCATGCTTGTTTGGCTTGGGATGTGTTGGGTTGAGGAGAATGGGACTCGGAAGGGAAGTTGGAGAGGGGAGGGTAGAAACAGGGACAATGGCTACCATCAGAGAAGAGGCCAGAGCCTGGATCGATCTCTGTTGGGCCTCCAATCCAGTGTGAATGTCCTCCAGGAATACATTAGTCTGTTGCATCTGGGCTGCCAGCCCCTGGATGGCATTCACAATGGTTGACTGCCCTACAGAGATGGATCTCAGGAGGTCAATAGCCTCCGCATTCAGGGCAGCAGGGCTAACTGTGGCAGGGCCTGAGGTGCCTGGGGCGAAGTAGATGCCCACCCACCTGGGTGAGCGGGCTCGGGCAACTCGCTAAGGGGCTGCTGGGAGGGCGGTGCTGGCATGGGGGTGGCAGATGTACCTGAAGCTGGGGTGGTCACAGAGGTGTCCGCCACCACCAGGGTGCTTCTATCAGAGGAGGTATCTGTGTCAGAACTGTCCACTCCAGTCTCCTCCATGGTGCTCCCCACGCCCTCCGTCCCACTGGTGCCCTCACCGTTGGTAGACTCTGCCTCCTGGGTCCTGTGGGATGCAGCTCTATGTGTCCCCGATGCCTCTGCTAATACACATAAGGACAGGGTGACAAAACAAAAAAGGGTGAAAAGAGACAAAGGAAACACTTGGTCAATGGCAGCACCAACACCACCATTGGCGTACACAGCACTCTCACACACAGGAAACAGCCCTACCCAATATGCCATAGCACTACCAGAGAAATAGTTAGCAGCCAAGCCACGGGGAGGGGCACACACCGCCAAATGCAGCACACCTGCAAACCACATGGCCCTGACCAGTTGTGGATGCCCATGAGCAAGGTAGCAAGATTCTCCATTCTGAACCCTAGTCACAAGGGGACCTATGCTGTAATGTCAGGCCTGGTCTAGGGGCACCCAATGACACATCCCCACCTGGATACCACCCTACCATGCATAAGTTGTAATGATGGGCACTGTACTCACCCCCTTGAGGCTGCTATGATGCACTCAAGCACCCATCCAGCTCAGGATAGGCCACCCCCAAAATGCGGGCCATCAGGGGGGACAGGGTTCGACGGGCACCCCTTCCTCATTGGGAGGCCATCCCCAGCTGGGCCTCCGCTGTCTTCCATGCCCAGCATCTCAGGTCCTTCCACCGATTCTGACAGTGGGTGCTCTCCCTGCCATAGACCCCCAGGGTCTGTACGTCCTTGGTGATGGCACGCCATATAACTTTTTTGTGATGGGCGCTGACCTGCAGAGGAAATAAACACAGGAAAATAGAATTAGTCAAACAGTCCTGCCTGTTACACATATGGCTCCCCATACCCCTTCACCTCACCATTTACACACACATGGCCCAGCACCCAACTAATACGCCACCCAGAAGACATCCACCCACCCCACTTACACGAGGCCTTCACACACACCACTCCATGCATTCATGCCACATGCATCTTGCCCACAGTGTACTCACCTGTTGATCTGGAGGCCCATACAGCAGTCCGTACTGGGGTAGGACCCCATCCACCAGTCTCTCCAACTCCGCCAAAGTGAAGGCTGCGGCCCTTTCCCCAGTCACACGGGCCATGGTAGGTTCCACAGCAGCACATGCAGTGTAGGTCCTCTCCTGTTGAAGATCAGGTAGCAAGTGAGGGATGAGATAGAAAATGCTGGTTACGTCCACGGCGGTGCATACCGTCACCACCAGCGTAGATCACCATTGGCCACTGTAACAGATAGGGCCCAATGTTAACCAATGAGGAGTGACACAGCGGCTCCCAACCGCCTCTCGCAACATCGCAGAACGTCAGCAGAATTACCTCACTTCCACCTGTCCCTCCACACAGGACAGGTGGATGCCATTTCAAGGGGGGGCAGGCCCTGGATAACTGCTGTGTCACTGGTGAAATTAGGACATACTGTACAAATCACACTAACCCATTACAAATTAACAGCATGCAAAGTTCTGTTGTAGCCCCATTGTTCAGTTTGTGACCAGCTCCCCACTCTTTTGCCCCATAGATTGCTACCGCTGCAGAGGAATAGGAGATGGAGACATTCCCCTGTGTACAGACCCCTGCCGGACTTGGCAACACTGGAGGACAGGCTCATTATTCTCACCTATAGACTTGACAGGGCCACAATCATAGAGCTGTGGGCCCAATTGGAGCCTGACCTGATATCTGCGATGTGTCAGTCCACTGGGATTCCCCCCTCTTGTGCAAGTTCTATCAGTTCTCCATTTCCTGGCAACTGGATCTTTCCAAGTGACAGTGGGCTTTGCAGCAGGAATGTCACAGCTAATGTTCTCAATAGTCCTAACAAGAGTGTTATCTGCCCTGATTAAACACATGTGAAGCTGCATTGTATTTCCCCAGGTTGAAGTTTTGGCCACAGTGAAGGCCAAGTTTCTATGCAATGGGACATATCCCCAACATAATTGGGGCAATTGATGGAACACATATTGCATTTGTCCCCCCCGTCAGAATGAACAGGTGTTCAGAAATCGAAAGAGTTTCAATTCTCTACGAATGTACAGATGGTGTGCTTGGCAGACCAGTACATCTCCCACGTCAATGCTAAGTCTCCAAGGTTGGTGCATGATGCCTTTGTCCTGAGGAATAGCAGCATCTCAAATGTCATGGGCCAATTACATAGGCACTGGGTGTGGCTAATAGGTGAGCCCTGGTTCCCACCCGGTATATGTTGGTGTACGGGTATGGTGTGGGCCATATGGGATAGTGTGTGGCTAAATGTTGTCCCTTAAAATTTGCAGGTGACTCTGGTTACCCCAACCTATCATGGCTGCTGACCCCTGTGAGGAATGCCAGGACAAGGGCAGAAGAACGTTATAATGAGGTATTATAATAGAAAGAAACTTCGGCCTCCTGAAGGCCAGGTGTCGGTTCCTCTATCTAACAGGTGGATCCCTGTGCTACTCACCCAAGAAGGTCTGC
Source organism: Pleurodeles waltl (assembly GCF_031143425.1). Taxonomy (NCBI): domain Eukaryota; kingdom Metazoa; phylum Chordata; class Amphibia; order Caudata; family Salamandridae; genus Pleurodeles; species Pleurodeles waltl. Next base: position 795,524,463 of record NC_090438.1, on the reverse strand, counting down.
CATATAGTAGTGGTATGCTGCATGTTGCACTCTATGTTCCTTTTCTGCAGGAGGAGGAGGGTGAAGATGTCTGTGTGGCAGCAGTGGACCCTTGTGGACAGTGAGGATGAGGAGGCAGAGGATGAGAATGAGGACAGCAGAACATCAGTGATCAGACAATACTTCCAATGACACACAGGTAAGACAGTGCTACTTCACATTTCAATGACATTTGTTTGAATTTCTGTGGCACTGGCATGCTGTTTTTTCCCACTTCTATGCCCACTTACTGTACCCTCTGGCAATTCATTTTGCAGATGTTGGTGACCTCACATATGCTCCTGATGTGATCACTGCAGAAATCTATGCTCATTTTGTGTACAGTTGAATAGCAATGTTTGCACCTGTTTAAATTAATACATACTTAATAAATTTGACATACTCAAAACTTCTTTTTTTTTTCCAAGGGTGTTTATTGAAGTGCTAAAATATTGAGCGGCAAGTGTAATGGGCTGGGCTGATCATGGAGGAAAGTCCAGGGTATTATTCCAGTCTCTGTTTGTAGCCCAGGTGTATTGTCCAAGTGGACATAGGAAGGAGACCAATGGAAGTTCAAGGTGGACAGGGTGACAGAGTGGGACATAAGGGTGACAATCAGGAGAGTCTCATTTCCTTGTGGGTGTCTTGACAAGTGTCTCTGGCTTCTGTCTGGATCACAGAGAACGTTTGTGGGGTGGTTCTCCTTCTGCAGGGGGAGGGGTGCTGGTGGCCTTTTAGTCCTGTGGCGGGGCCTCCTGGCCACTAGGGGCAGCGGATGTGGAAGGCTGTTTAGATGTTTGGCTAGTGGCAGGGGCCCGCTGTTGTGTGACTGCCTCCCTCATAATATTAGCCATGTCTGCCAGTACCCCTTCTATGGAGATCAGGGTGTTGTTGATGGCCTGCAAGTCCTCCCTGATCCACTGGTACTGTCCCTCCTGCAGCCGCCTGTTCTCCTGCACATTGTCCAGGATCCGGCCCATCGAATCCTGGGAATGTTGATATGCTCCCAGGATCTCTGCAAGTGCCTCCTGGAGAGTCGGTTCCCTTGGCCAGTCCTCCCCCTGGCACACAGCACTCCTCCCAGTTTCCCTGTTGCCCTGTGCCTCTGTCCCCTGAACCGTGTGCCCACTGCCACTGACCCCAGGTCCCTGATTGTCATGGGTATGAGGTGTGCCCTGGGGTCCCTTTAGAGGTGGACCCACTGCTGATTGGCATGTTCTGGGAACAGAGGTATGGGTATGGTGGGTGGGTGCTGTGGTGGTGTTTCCTGATGGGGGAGGCTCTGTGGTGGTATGTGACTGGGCCTGGCTAACCAGCTGTCCAGAGGTCCCTGATGGGCCAGATTGGTCATACAGATCCTGAAGACCAGAGTTGCTGTCATCACTGTGGTCCTCTTCTGTTGGGAGACTGGATATTACTGGCGCCTCCTTTCCACTGACATTGGCTGGGGTACCTGTGGGATGTAAATGATGTGTTATGGTTTCTGTGTCTGACGTATTGTGCATCCATGGCTGTGCCCTCTTTGGATGGATTTGCCCTGGCAGCTTTCACTTGTGTACGTTGGTGTATGGTGGGATGATTAGTTCTCTATAGTGTGCATGCTTTAGTGATGAGTGTCCATGCAGGGCTGTGAGTGGTGTCCATGCATTGGTAGACCTTGCAGGCCTTGGCCTTGGGATGAGTGATATGTGATGGTGGGGTGTGTGGGTAGTGGTGGAGTGATGGGAATGAGGGTGGGGGTATGTGATGGCATGCAGGTAGGGGGCTGATAGGAGTAGAGAGTTGACTTACCAGCATACAATCCTCTTCCTACTCTGGCCAGGCCCTCAGGATGCAGGATTACCAAGACTTGCTCCTCCCATGCTGTTAGTTGTGGGGAAGGAGGTGGGTGTCCACTGCCAGTCCTCTGTACAGCGAGTTGGTGTCTTGCTGCAATGGAACATACCTTCCCCCTTATGTAGTTCCACTTCTTCATGATGTCATCCCTAGTTCTTGGGTGCTGTCCCACTGTGTTGACCCGTCCACGATTCTCCGTCATAGCTCTATCTTCCTAGCTATCGATATCTGCTGCACTGGTGCTTCAAATAGCTGTGGCTCTACCCTGATGATTTCCTCCACCATCACCCTTAGCTCCTCCTCTGTGAAGCGGGGGTGTCTTTGTGGTGCCATGGGTGCTGTGTGAGGTGTGTAGGTGAGGGTGTGTTGGGTAATGTGTTGGGGTGTGTGATGTGGGGTGCATGAGTGGTGTATAGGTGTGAATAGAGTGTGGCTCTAGTTGTGTGAGTGGTCTTGATGTCTCTCTGCTGGCAATGGTTTGTAATGGTAAAGGGTTGTTGGTAATGTGGGTGTGTTTTATAGTGGTGTGTGTGGGTGTGTGTGGTCTGTGTTTGGGTGTCAGGTGTGTGTAGTTTGAATTGTCCAATGTGGTGTTGTTTTGTTTGTGTGTGTCCATCATGAGCATGGCGGTATGTACCGCAAATGGTTTACCACCATTGAATGTCCTCCGTGGTGATTCGTGGGTCATAATCTGGTGGGCGTTGTTCTGTTGGCTTAACAGTGTGGGTTTTGATGCCGCCAGTTTATCACTGACCTTTGGGCTGGCGAATTTGTGTATGTGGCTGAATACTGATGGATTGGTGTATGTGTGTCATATTATGGTGAACGGATAACCACGGCGGCAGCGGTAAGTTGGCGGCAGTCAGCGTGGCAGTAAGTGGGATTTACAGCCAATGCCATAATGAAGGTCTAAATTTAGGCCTAACACATTATGGCCCTCATTGCAACCCTGGCAGTTGGTAATAAAGCGGACGTAATACCGCCAACAGGCCGGCGGTAAAAATATTGGAATCATGACCATGGTGGAAACCGCCAATACAAACAGTCACTTTAACACTCCGACCGCCACGGCGGTAGCAACAAACACCGCAGCAGTAACCGCCAACAGCCAGGCGGAAGACAATGTAATGCCCACTGCATTACAACACGCCTATCTGCCAGCTTTTCCGGGGTGGTACCAACGCCATCAAAAGCATGGCGGAAACAGAACACAGAAGGGAAATTACTCACCTCTCGACACTCAAGGAAGAACCATGATGCCATGGACCCCGAACTGCAGGTGTTCCCCATGCTCTTGTACCTTCTCATACACCAGGAACATGAACTCTGGCGAAGACGACCACGGTGAGTACTGCACCTAGCACACAGGGGAGGCGGGGAGGAAAATGAGAGTGACACACACATGCAACATGCAACACCCTCACCCCCACCCTCACCCCCAACACCATACACACAAACACATGCAACAACATTTCATATATACCTCGTAACCCTCACGAATAACGCAAGGACAAAAGGAATGTAGTAAAATTAGTGTAATATTAGTAATTTTGAGAAATACGTTCTTAAATCAATAAACAGTATGTACAATATATAAAATATATACAAAAGGAGGGACAATGCCCACTCCAAAATGTCCATGGCCCACTGGGCCAAAACACATAGGCCAAGGCCACACTTGACTCCTGCCTCAATGCGGAGAGAACACTGCAGGGGCATCAGGTCGAAAATACACAGGCACCTCATGGGGACGGGGAATGGGGGGGCACCTCAGCCGGAAGAGGGTATAACGCCACTGGCGTGGAGGGGGCTACATGCCCACTGCTTGGTCCTTGGGAGTGCAAGGCCACAGTCTCTCAAGTGGGTGGTTTGCCCACTGCTTGGTCCTGGGGAGTGCAAGGCCACAGTCTCTCAAGTGGGTGGTTTGCCCACTTCTTGGTCCTGGGGAGTGCAAGGCCACAGTCTCTCAAGTGTGTGCCTGTTTTCCACTGGTTCTGGAGGGGCCTTGTGCCCAGTGTGCTTCATCCTGGCAAGGAGGGGCTGAGTGGATGCCTTCTTCCACTGGTTCTGGATGGGGCCTTTTGCCCAGTGTGCTTCATCCTGGCAAGGAGGGGCTGAATGGATGCCTTCTTCCACTGGGTCTGGAGGGAGCCTTGTGCCTAGTGTGCTTCATCCTGGCAAGGAGGGTCTGAGTGGATGCCTTCTTCCACTGGTTCTGGAGGGGGCCTTGTGCCCAGTGTGCTTCATCCTGGCAAGGAGGGCCTGAGGGGATGCCTTCTTCCACTGGTTCTGGAGGGGGCCTTGTGCCCAGTGTGCTACATCCTGGAAAGGAGGGGCTGAGTGGATGCTTTCTTCCACTGGTTCTGGAGGGGGCCTTGTGCCCAGTGTTCTTCATCCTGGCAAGGAGGGGCTGAGTGGATGGCTTCTTCCACTGGTTCTGGGGGGGCCTTGTGCCGAGTGTGCTTCATCCTGGATTGGGCATGGGCACAGTCTCTCACCTTTGTGTCACGCCAACAGGTTTTGCAGGTTTCAGGACGCACTGCAGCCCATGTAGTTACTACTGCACACTGCTCTCCGGCGGTGACGGCTGGTCAGTGGATGCCAGTTGTGCTGCAGGTGATGGTACAGGCAGTGGTGGTGGTAGCCTCCAGGCCTTCACCTCCAGCCTCGGACGAATGCCCACTGGGGCTGCTGCTGCTGGCAGTGGTGCTGCTGGTGGCGGGCAGGTAGAGGTGCTGGCCACGGTGCAGTGCTGGCCGGGGTGCAGGTGGCGTTGCTGGCTGCGGTGCAGGTGGCAGTGCTGGCAATGGTGGTGGTAGCCTCCAGGCCTTCACCTGCAGCCTTGGACGGCTGCCCACTGGGGCTGCTTCTTTTGGCAGTGGTGCTGCTGGTGGCAGGGCAGGTGGTGGTGCTGCCCACGGTGCAGGTGGCGGTGCTGGCTGTGGTGCAGGTGGCCGTGCTGGCAGTGGTGGTGGTAGCCTCCAGGCCTTCACCTGCAGGCTCGGACGGCTGAAGAACCATGGCTGGTGTTCTGTGCCCCTTCCTGCCCTTGGCAGATGGTGGTGCCTCCTTGCTTCTGCCAGCTGGAGTCTTTGGGGGTCATTTCAACCCTGGCGGTCGGTGTTAAAGCGGCGGCCAACCCGCCAACAGGCAGGCGGTAAAAAAAATGAAATTCTGACCCTGGCGGGAACCGCTAACACAGGCCGCCACTTTAACACTCCGACCGCCACGGCGGGACAAACAAACAGCGCGGCGGTCACCGCCAACAGACAGGCGGCAGACAATGTACCGCCCACACTATCACGACCCACCAATCCGCCACCTTTTCCGGGGCGGGAGCCCCGCCGATAAAAACACGGCGGAAACAGACTACGAACAGGAAAACGCTCACCTATACACACTCCACGAGGAATCTGGACAGCATGGAACCCGAATTAAACATCCTACCAGCCATTGTCTTCCTGCTCCTCTACCAGGAGCACGAACGCCGGCCCAGAAGACAACTGTGAGTACTGCACCTGTGACACAGGGGAGGGGGGAGGAGAAAAGGTTACAGGCACACACACATACGCGACAACCCCCCCCCCAAATCCCTACACACCAATGCAGAGCAACAAGTCAGAGTGACACACCCCAAACCCCCCGGAATAATGGAAAGACAAAATAAAATGATCATTAAAATTGAAGTATATTATAGCATATTTGAAGTTAAGTGAAATATGAAATATATAAAATAAATATATTACAACATGAACAATATATACATAGTCCAAAAGTCCGGCACATATTGGCTACATTCCATTGTTCGTGGGCCAATGTGCCTAAACACATGGGCAAAGCCCACACACGAGACCCGATTCCATTGGAGAGAACACTGCTGGGGCATCAGATAATAAAACCCCAGGCACCTCAGGGGGAAGGGAAGGGGGGGCACCTCAACCACATGAATCCACGATGCCAGATCCACGAGGGGCCTCCATGCCCACTGTACCATCCTGGGGAGTGCAAAGCCACAGTCTCTCAAGTCTCTACAGTGGGTGGATTGCCCACTGTACCATCCTGGGGAGTGCAAAGCCACAGTCCATCAGGTGGATTACAGACTCCACTGGTTATGGAGGAGGCATGTTGGCCAGAGTGCTTCGTGAAGCCCTGCCCGACACAGATCCGGCCCTGCCAATAGGCCAGCGGTGCTTGAGATGAAGGGCACAGCGGAGCAGTTCAGAGACGGCGGTGCCCAGCGGAGCGGTGCTTGACAGGAAGGGCCCAGCGGACCAGTTCAGAGACGGTGGTGCCCAGCGGAGCGGTGCTTGACAGGAAGGGCCCAGTGGACCAGTTCAGAGATGGCGGTGCCCAGCGGAGCGGTGCTTGACAGGAAGGGCCCAGCGGACCAGTTCAGAGTCGGCGGTGCCCAGCGGAGCGGTGCTTGACAGGAAGGGCCCAGCGGACCAGTTGAGAGACGGCGGTGCCCAGCGGAGCGGTGCTTGACAGGAAGGGCCCAGCGGAGCGGTGAATGACAGGAAGGGCCCAGCGGAGCGGTGCTTGACAGGAAGGGCCCAGCGGAGCGGTGCTTGACAGGAAGGGCCCAGCGGAGCGGTGCTTGACAGGAAGGGCCCAGCGGACCAGTTCAGAGACGGCGGTGCCCAGCGGAGCGGTGCTTGACAGGAAGGGCCCAGCGGAGCGGTGCTTGACAGGAAGGGCCCAGCGGAGCGGTGCTTGACAGAAAGGGCACGGTGCATCTCACGGCGGGGCCAAGTTCAGCGGTGCTTGTCACGGCGGGGCCCTGTTCAGCGGTGCTTCTCACGGCGGTGCCCTGTTCAGCGGTGCTTGTCACGGCGGGGCCCTGTTCAGCGGTGCTTCTCACGGCGGTGCCCTGTTCAGCGGTGCTTGTCACGGCGGGCCCTGTTCAGCGGTGCTTGTCACGGCGGGGCCCTGTTCAGCGGTGCTTGTCTTGTGTTCCTAGGGAACCAGATCTGGCCAATAATTCCCGCTCAGTCGCCATTCGACCTTTTGCTTGCGGGGCCCTCCTGTGCTGGAGTCCTGGGCCCGTGGGTGTCCTCCGTCACACCCCAAATGGGGCTGGTGGGGCCCTCCTGGGCAGCTCGCCTGCTGCCGGACTTGTCCGCCCTGCTGCCCTTTCCCTCCTTCGCCGAATCTCTGGGGCCCTTGCCTCCCTTTGTGGATGTGCCAGGTGACGGTGCAAGGGTGGTGTCCTTGGGGGCAGCCGTCTCAGGCCTGTCGCGCCGGCCCTTCCCTTTTTGTTTTTTTTCCCAGGGGGTGGGCTGGCTGTCCCCTTGCTGCTGGCCGATGTTCCTGCCCTAGGAGCTGGTGGACTCCAATAGCCCTGAACGATGGTCCTAGTAGGTGCAGGGCTTGTGGTGGCTGAGGTGCTGTTTGGACTCTTACGAGATGGAGGGGGTGGGTCAGGTGATGCAAAGAGGTTAATTTTGGAGAGGAACAACTTTTTAGGAGCAATGGGAAGGGTAAGTGCAGTGGGTATGGGAGTGGAGGAAGAGGATGTGGTTGTAGGAGAGTCAAGTGTGCTGTCTTTGGGTGCAGGTGCTTGTGACGGAGGCTGTCGTGAGGTGGATGGCTGTTGGGTGGGTGGCTGCCAGCGTTTGTGTGGTTTGGAAGAGGGGGTGACAGACACACTGGGAGAGGACACAGGGGACGTGTAAATGGCAGTGGGGGTGGTGACTGCACGTGTGCGGACTGTTCTGGTGGGTGTGGTGGTGATGGACGTACTGGCTGATGGTGGTGTGCATGCAGGTGTGAGTGGAGACGTCACAGGGAGGGAGGAGGGAGACGAGGAGGAGGGGGACACAGAGGAGGCAGTGGCTGTTGGCATGTCTGCATGTGGATGTTGCTTGGGTGAATGCTTGTGTGATCTGTGGTGCTTATGTCTGGATGACCTGCCCTTGGGTGTTGATATGTGTGCAGGCTGGTCTGTAGGTGTGTCTGGGATAGGCAGAGGAACAGGGGAGTGGGACTGGGTGGAGGGAGTTGGAGGAGGGAGGCTGGAGACAGGGACAATGGCTGCCGTCAGTGCTGAGGCCAGAGCGTTGAACGATCACTGATGGGCAGCCTGACCCGAATGAATGCCCTCCAGGTATGCATTGCTCCGATGCACCTCCCTTTCTACCCCCTGGATGGCATTCAAAAGGGTAGACTGCCCAACAATGAGCGTCTGGAGGAGGTCAATGATCTCCGCACTGAGGGCAGCAGGGGTAATTGGGGCAGGGCCTGAGGTGCCTGGGGCGAAGGAGATGCCCGGCTTCCTGGCCGAGCGGGCACGGGGCAAACTCTGAGGGGCTGCTGGGAGGGCGGAGCTGGTACACTGGGTGGCGGCTGTACCTGTTGTTGCGGTGGGCACGGATGTTGCCGCCACCACAAGGGAGCTTCCTTCCGAGGACGTGTCGGTGTCGCTGACGTCTCCACGGGTCCCCGTTGTGGAGCTCCCCTCGCCCTCCGTCTCACTGGTGTACTCGGAGTCGGTTGCATGGCCCTCCGGGGCCATGTGAGATGCAGCTCCCTCGTGCGCCGATGCCACTTCTCCTCCGCCTGATGATGCTAAGGCACACATGAACAGGAAAACCAAAAAAAAGGGGGGGAAGAAGAAAGAAAGACATGTTGAGTGCATGCATTGGCGACACCGTTGGTGGAGAGGACAGACACAGAAGACCCCTGCACTACGCCGCGCACTCGGGGTACACTACTCAATTATTGTGACTTGGCCTACAAGTCTATGGATGACAAATGCACACATAGGTGAGCCCGGGCCATGGATAGCTGTACTTAGCACCCTACAGAGGTGGGGGGCTGGGGCACAGGGCAATGCCTTACGGAGGGGCCTAGCCTACAGAAACCGCCCTGGCCTAGAGATATCCACAGCCCTCCTCCCCCACCCAGACACCTCCACTGTGCGCTAATATAGCAGAATGTGCTGATCCTCACCCCCTTGTGTCTGCTGTGATGTCCTCACGCGCCCATCCAAATCGGGGTAGGCCACCGCCAGGATCCGGGACATCAGGGGGGTCAATTGCCGTGTGGCACCCCTCCTAGGTTGGGAGGCCATCCCCAGCAGAGCCTCAGCGGTCTTTCTGCTCCCGCGGAGGATGTCCTCCCACCTCTTGCGGCAGTGGGTGCCCCGTCTGTTGTGGACCCCCAGGGCCCGGACGTCCTTGGCGATGGCACGCCAAATGTCAATCTTCTGATGGGCGCTGACCTGTGTGACATGTACAGGGTGGGAAAAGAAATATCATCACTTTTCTGCATGGTCAATGTGAGTGGCCCCCCCTCCCCAACCTTGCCATGTGGCACATGCTCTCATCTGTCGTGCGTTGCCTTCCTCATTCGCTCCCCTCCCCATCATCTTACATCCACCCCAATCAACACAGGCATAGCCCATACAACGTGCTCCCTGTGTACTTACCTGTTGGTCTGGAGGACCGTAGAGTAGCGCATACTGGGGGAGGACCCCATCAACAAGTTTCTCCAAATCCTCAGATGTGAAGGCAGGGGCCCTTTCCCCAGTCGCAGCAGCCATTGTCTCTTCCAGACCGAGGTCACAGCAGCACTTGCAGTATAGGTCCTCTCCTGTGGATGATCAGGTCTCGAGTGATTAAGCAGATAGAAAATGGCGGTCACGCCCGCGCCGGTGGTGTGGATGAGGTGAGGGGTGGTGTATGTGTTGTAGAGTGTGGTGAGTGCAGTGGTGTGTGGTGTTTGGTGCGTGGATATTGTGTAGGTGATGTTGTGATTTGCCTCTGTGTGATGGTGTACTCTATTCTGTGCTGTCTCTCTCTGTCCTTCAGTCGCAATTGTGGTCGTAGGGGTTTGTGGGTGATGTGGGTGTGTGTTTTATATTTAATTGGGTGTGTGGGAGTGGTGTGTGTATGTGTCTCAGGTGCGTGTATTTTGAATTATCCAATGTGGATGTGTTTTGTAAAGGTGTGTGTATTTTGACCGCGGCGGTGTGTACCGCCAATGGAATACCGCGGTTGAAAGACCACTGCAGGGATTTGTGGGTCGGAATGGTATGGGCGTATTTCTGTTGGCGTGACGGTGGAGGTTTGGTCATCGCCAGTTTCCCGCTGACCTTTGGTGTGGCGGACTTTTGTTGATGTCGGGTTTTTGGCGGTTTGCCAGTTGCGGGTCAGAATGACCGTGGCGGTTTACCGCGACAGCGGCGGTGTAATGGCGGTCTTCTAACCGGCGGTAAGCACCTTTTACCGCTGAGGTCAGAATGACTCCCTTTGTCTTGTCCTTGCTGGCTGGTTGTGCCTCCTTCCCCTTGATGGCTGGTGTCCCCTTCTTGCCATTGCTAGGTGGCGGACCCTTCTTGGCCTTGGCAGGTGTTGCAGGTACACTGGCTGGGCTGACGGGTGCCTCCTTGGAGCCTCTCAAACCTGCAGTAGCTGCAGAAACCACAGTGGTCATTGACTGGGTGGCTGAGGTGCTGGCCTGGGTTCTGGCCACCCTGGCCTGAGGTAAAGGACGGGGTGGGGGAGGGGTAAGGAATAGGTCAAGGGTGGCAAGGAAAAGCTTCTTCGGGACACTGGGGTGGGAAGAGGGTGAAGGTTTGGGAGTGGAGGAAGAGGGAGTAGTTGTAGGAGGTATGAGTCTGTGTGTTTGGGTGCAGGTGCATGGGCTAGATGTGTTGTGAGGTGGATGGCTGTTCGGTGTGTTTGTGCTTGCGTTTGTGTACTTTGGAAAGAGGGTTTACAGACACAGTAGGAGAGGACACAGGGGACGTGTGCATGGATGTTGGGGTGATGACTGACAGTGAGGGGCAAGTAGTGATAGGTGTGATGGTGATGGAGGTAGTGGATGAGGATATAGTGCATGCAGGTGTGAGTGGAGACGCTATTGGGAGGGAGGTGGACAAGGAGGAGGAGGGGGACACAGTGGAGGTAGTGGATGTTGGTGTGTCTGCATGTGGATGGTGCTTGTGTGAGTGCTTGTGAGAGGAAGTGTGGTGCTTGTGTTTGCCTGAACCACTTCTGTGTGTTGATTTGGGTGATTGCTGGTCTGTAGGTGTGCTTGGGATAGGCTAGGGTTAAGGGAATTGGGACTGGGTAAAGGAATTTGGAGGGGGAGGCTGGAGACAGGTACAATGGCTGCCATCAGAGCGGAGGCCAGAGCCTGGAATGCTCTCTGTTGGGCCGCCACGCCAGAGTGAATGCCCTCCAGGTATGCATTTGTTTGTTGCAAATGCCCTGCTACACCCTGCATGGCATTCAGTATGGTTGACTGCCCAACAGAGAGGGATCTCAGGAGGTCAATAGCCTGCTCACTGAGGGCAGCAGGGCTGACTAGGGTAGAGACTGAGGTGCCTGGGGTGAAGGAGATGCCCACCCTCCTTGGTGAGCGGGCACGGGAAACATACTGAGGGGCTGCTGGGAGGGCAGTGCTGGTACGGGGTGGAGGCTGTACCTGTTGTGGGGGTGAGCACAGAGGTGTCTGCTACCGCCAGGGACCTTCCATCGGAGGAGGATTCGCTGTCGGTAGTGTCCCCTCCTGTCTCTGTCATGGTGCTCCTCTCACCCTCCGTCCCACTGGTGCCCTCACTGTCGGTGGATTTGGCCTCCAGGCCCATGTGGGATGCAGCTCCCTCCATTGCCGGTGTCTCTGCTCCTCCGCCAGATGATGCTAATGCACACAAGGACAGGGTGACAAAACAAAAAGGGGGAGGAGAGACAGAGGATACTCTTGGTCAATGCCAGCAACAACACTACAGTTGGCGTACACAACACACAGTGAACAGCCCTATGCACTAGGCCAAGCACTACCAGTTACACTGCTAGTCACCAGTTCATGGGGTACAATGCCTAAAGCCATTAATTGCACACCTGAAACCTACAGGACCCTGCCCAGCAGTAGATGCCCACTAACACTATTGGGGTTGGAGTGCATCTGATCCTGCCCATCATTGAACATACCCTGCCATGTTCGTCTTGGCCTAGGGGTACCGACAGCCAACATCACCCACCCTGGTAGTACCTTAACGTGCGCAAAGTCATGATTCTGAATCTATACTCACCCCCTTGTGGCTGTGTGATGCCTTCAAGCGCCCATCTAATTCCGGATAGGCCACCGCCAGGTTGCGGAACATCAGGAGGGTTAGGGTACAACAGGCACCCCTTCCTTGTTGGAAGGCCAGCCCCAGCTGGGCCTCTGCCGTCTTCCTTGCCCAGCGGCGAAGGTCTTCCCACCATTAGCAGCAGTGGGTGCTCCACTTGTCAAAGACACCCAGGGTCCGCACCTCCTTGGTGATGCCATGCCAAATACCCTTTTTCTGATGGGCGCTGACCTGCATAAAAAATACAGCAGAAAAGGGATTAGTCATACCGTCGGACTGTCATACTCATGGACCACCATATCCCCCATCCACTTACGCAAATACATTGCCCACCATACATGCAGCACTCTGCCCAGGACCCCTCCGCCCCCCCCCACACGGGGCTTACACACACAGTAATCCCTACATTCATGGCCCACACGTCATGCTCACAGTGTACGCACCTGTTTGTCTGGAGGACCATAGAGTAATGTGTACTGGGGTAGGACCCCATCCACTAGTCTCTCCAACTCCTCCGAAGTGAAGGCAGGGGCCCTTTCCCCAGACACTCGAGCCATTGTCGCTTCCAGACACAGGCCACAGCAGCACTTGCAGTGTGGGTGCTCTCCTGTTGAAGGTCAGGTAGCAAGTGAGTGCACAGATAGAAAATGGTGGTCACGTCCGCGGCGGTGTGTACTGTCACCGCCGGCATACATCGCCATTGGCTCCGGAACCCATAGGGCCCAATGATAACCAATGTGATGTCGCGCAGCGGTCGTCGAATGTCGACCGCAATGGCGAACAACGCCAGCGGAATTACCTAATTTCCTCACAGGACAGGCAGCAGCCATTTCAGGGGGACACAGGCCATGGCACCTAACTGCGTCACAGCAGACACAGGCACATCAACTGACTTACAGGTTCACATACTGTTTCTCAAAAACCAAAATAGCATATTAATCTGAGTATATTTTGAATATGACCTTCAGCTCACTGTTTTTTACCCTAGAGTTCAACCATTGAGGATGAATAGGAGATGGAGACATCCCCCGTATACAGACCCCTGGTGGACCTGGCGACAATGGAGGACAGGCACATTATCCTGACCTACAGACTTGATAGGGCCACAATCCAAGAACTGTGTGCCTAATTGGAGCCAGACCTGATTTCAGCTATCCGCCACCCCACAGGTATCCCCCTATAGCTCACGTCCTCTCAGTGCTCCATTTCCTGGCAAGTGGTTCCTTCCAAGCGACAGTGGCCATAGCATCATGGATGTCACAGACTATGCCGGTCATTCTGACCGCGGCGGGCGGCGGTCGCCGCCCGCCATGCGGTTACCGCCATATGGCTGCTCCGCGGTCAAAAGACCGCGGCGGCCATTCAGGCTTTCCCGCTGGGCCGGCGGGCGACCGCCAAAAGAGCGCCCGCCGGCCCAGCGGGAAAGGCCCTGCAACAAGGAAGCCGGCTCCGAATGGAGCCGGCGGAGTTGCAGGGGTGCAGACAGTGAAAATCTTCATGGGGCCCTGTTAGGGGGCCCCTGCACTGCCCATGCCAGTGGCATGGGCAGTGCAGGGGCTCCCAGGGGCCCCACGACACCCGTTCCCGCCATCCTGTTCCTGGCAGTAAGAACCGCCAGAAACAGGGTGGCGGGAAGGGGGTCGGAATCCCCATGGCAGCACTGCAAGCAGCGCCGCCATGGAGGATTCCCTGGGCCAGGGGAAAACCGGCGGGAAACCACCGGTTCCCCTTTTCTGACCGTGGCTTTACCGCCGCGGTCAGAATAGCCCTGGAAGCACCGCCAGCCTGTTGGCGGTGCTTCCGTGGTCCCCGGCCCTGGCGGTCATGGACCGCCAGGGACGGAATGACCCCCTATGTTTTCAAACGTGCTGACCAGAGTGCTGTCTGCCCTGCTGAAACACATGCACAACTACATCGTATTCCCCCAGGTGGAGGATTTGGCCACAGTGAAGGCTGACTTCTATGCACTAGAACATATGCCCAACATCATTGGTGCCATTGATGGTACACATATTGCATTTGCCACCCCCACCCCGGAGAAATGAACAAGCGTTCAAAAATAGGAAAGGTTTTCACTCTCTGAATGTGCAGATGGTGTGTTTGGCGGACCAGTACATCTCCGATGTCAATGCCAAGTATCCTGGCTCTGTGCATGATGCCTTTATCTTGAGAAATAGCAGTATTTCATATGTGATGTCTCATCTCCAGAGGCACCGGGTGTGGCTAATAGGTGAGCCCATGGTCCCCACCCAGTTGATGTAGGTATATGGGTTTGGGTTTGGCCCTAAGGGTAAGTGTGTGGCTAACAGGTATCCCTTGAATATTTGCAGGTGACTCTGGTTACTCCAACCCCTCATGGCTACTGACCCTAGGGAGGAATGCCAGGACAAGGGAAGAGGAACGTTACAATGTGCACATGGGCGAACAAGGAGGATTATTGAGAGAACCTTTGGCCTCCTGAAGGCCAGATTCCGGTACCTCCATCTAACAGGTGGCTCTCTATACTACTCATCGAAGAAGGTGTGCCAGATCATCGTTGCATGTTGCATGTTACACAACCTGGCCTTGAGACACCAGGTGCCTTTTCTGCAGGAGGATGAGCCTGGGGATGGTCATGTGGCAGCAGTGGAGCCTTTGGACAGTGACGAAGAGGAGGCAGAGGAAGAAGATGTGGACAACAGAAGTACACTAATTCAACAGTACTTCCAGTGACACACAGGTAAGACACTGTAACTTCACCTTCCATTGCAGTTTAGTGTTTGATACTGAACATGGCAGCCTGATTTCCCTATTTCTGTGGCCACTTACTGTATCCTTTGTCATCTCTATTTTCAATCAATCAATCAATCAATCAATCATAATATTTGTAGAGCGCACTACATACCCGATAGGGATTCAAGGCGCTGAGGGTGGGTGTGGGGAGATGCTGCTACTGGTCGAAGAACCAGGTCTTAAGAAGTCTCCTGAAGGCGAGAAGGTCCTGGGTCTGTCGCAGGTAGGTCGGGAGGGTGTTCCAGGTCTTGGCGGCGAGGAAGGAGAAGGATCTGCCACCGGAGGTCTTGCGCTGGATGCGGGGAACGATGGCGAGGGCGAGGTTGGCAGTGCGGAGTTGACAGGTGGGGGCGTAAAAGTTAAGTCTGTTGTTCAGGTAGGCTGGTCCGGCGTTGTGGAGTGCCTTGTGAGCGTGGGTGAGGAGCTTGAAGGTGATCCTCTTGTCCATGGGGAGCCAGTGGAGGTCTCTCAGGTGGTGGGAGATGTGGCAGCGGCGGGGTACGTCGAGGAACAGTCGGGCAGATCCGTTTTAGATGCGTTGGAGGCGTTGTATGTTTTTTGCTGAGATGCCTGTGTAGAGTGCGTTGCCGTAGTCTAGCCTGCTGCTGACGAGGGCCTGAGTTACCGTTCTTCTTGTCTCTGTCGGGATCGATTTGTAAATTCTGCGGAGCATGCCCAGGGTGTTGTAGCAGGAGGAAGAAACTGCGTTGACCTGTTTGGACATGGAGAGGGAGGAGTCGAGGATGAAGCCCAGGTTGCGAGCGTGGTCTGTAGGTATTGGCGGGGCTCCCAGTGAGGTGGGAAACCAGGAGTTGCCCAGGCGGAGGGGATGCGTCCGAGGATGAGGACCTCCGTCTTGTCAGAGTTCAACTTCAGGCAGCTGCTTCTCATCCACTCGGCGATGGACTTCATTCCCTAGTGGAGGTTGGCTTTGGTGGTGCGCGGGTCTTTGGTGAGGGAGAGGATGAGCTGGGTATCGTCGGCGTGAGAGAGAATGTTGAGGTTGTGCTGACGGGCCAGTTGTGCGAGGGGGGCCATGTAGATGTTGAACAGTGTCGGGCTCATTGAGGAGCCTTGGGGGACGCCGCAGATGATGTTGGTGGCTTCGGAGCGGAAGGGTGGGAGGCGGACTCTCTGGGTTCTGCCAGAGAGGAATGAGGAGATCCAGTTGAGGGCTTTTCCTTGTATTCCGGCTTAGTGGAGGCGTGTTTTCAGGGTGCGGTGGCAGACCGTGTCGAAGGCGGCGGATAGGTCCAGAAGGATGAGGGCTGAGGTTTCACCATTGTCCATTTGCTGTCTGATGTCGGCTGTGGCGGCGAGAAGGGCAGTCTCAGTGCTGTGGTTACATCTAAAACAGGACTGGGAGGGGTCCAGGATGGAGTTGTCCTCGAGGTGGCGGGTTAGCTGAGCGTTTACGATCTTCCCGGTGACCTTCGCCGGGAAGGGGAGCAGGACAATCGGTCGGAGGTTTTTGAGGTCGTTGGGGTCTGCTTTGGGTTTTTTAAGGAGGGCGTGGATTTCGGCGTGCTTCCAGCTTTCCGGGAATGTCGCAGTATCAAAGGATATGTTTATGACCTTTCGAAGTTGGGGGGCGATGGAAGAGTCGGCTTTGTTGAAAACGTTGTGGGGGCATGGGTCTGATGGAGATCCTGAGTAGATGGAATTCATGATCTTGCGTGTTTCTGAGTCTATAACGTTGGTCCAGGCGGTCAAGCGGTTGGTGCAGGTGGACTTTTCGGGGGTGGGGTTCGTTGTGGGTGTGGTGTTGAGGCTGTCGTGGATGTCGGCGATCTTTTGATAGAAAAAGGTGGACAAGGCGTCGCAGAGTTCTTGGGATGGTGGGATGTCGTTGACGTTGGCGCTGGGGTTGGAGAGCTCTTTCACAATGCAGAAGAGCTCTTTGCTGTAGTGTGCGTTGCTGTTCAGGCGTTCTGTGAAGTGGGATCGCTTGGCTAGTCTGATTAGCTGGTGGTGCTTGCGAGTGGCATCCTTGTGGGCTGTAAGGCTGTCAGGTGTGTGTTCGAGGAGCCATTTCTTTTTTAGTTTCTGGCAGACGCGTTTGGAGGTGAGGAGTTCGTCTGTGAACCAGGCGGCTTTTTTTCTTTCTTGGTTGACGGAGGATCTCTTGAGTGGTGTGAGGGTGTTGGTGTAGTCGTTGATCTACCATCGGAGGTTGAGTGCGGCGGTGTCTGGGTCGGTGGAGTCGGTGGGTGGGTTCTGGGCGAGGGTGATGGTCAGCTGGTCTTCGGTGACTTTGCTCCAGTGACGGCGGGGTGGTTGTTGGGTGCGGTGGTGCTCGATATTCTTCTTGAATGTGAAGTGGATGCAGTGGTGATCGGTCCAGTGAAGTTCGGTGGCGTGGTTGAAGGTGACGTGGGCGCTTGCGGAGAAGATTGGGTCAAGTGTGTGGCCGGCGATGTGGGTGAGTGTGGTGACGAGTTGTCTGAGGCCGAGGTTGGAGAGGTTGTCAGAGGTTTCAGATCTCTGTCCCTCACTCGGGCTCCTGGTGTGTTTACTGCTGCCCACTACAGGTCATACCTATGTAAATATTACAGTACATTTGATTTGCAATGTTCACAGTTCACAGACTCCATACTTGAATTTGTTCCAAAGGTGTTTATTTATGTGCTAATAAGTGAGGGGGTATTGCAATGTGCTGGGTTGCTGATGGAGGAAAGTCCTGGATAGAGTCCAGTCTATTGGTATCACAGGTGCATTGTCCAAGGGGGCATAGGAAGTAGAGCAGTGGCAGTTCAAGGTGGACAGCGTGACAGAGTGGGACAGAAGGGTGACAATTAGGAGAGTCTTATTTCCTTGTGGGGTTCTTGGCAATGTTCTCTGGCTTTTGCCTGGATCACAGGGACCATTTGTGGGGTGGTTCTCCTTCTGCAGGGGGTGGGGTGCTGGTGGCCTGTTGGTTCCTGTGGCGGGGCCTCCTATCCACTAGCACCAGTGGAGGTAGAGGGCTGATTTTTGGTTGGCTAGAGTCAGGGGCCCATGTGCCACTGCCTTCCTCATGGTGTTGGCCATGTCTCCCAGCACCCCTACAATGGTGACCAGGGTGGTGTGGATGTCCCTCAGGTCCTCCCTGATCCCCAGGTACTGTCCCTCCTGCAGCTGCTGAATCTCCTTCAGCTTGGCCAGTATCTGGCCTATGGTCTCCTGGGAATGGTGGTATGCTCCCAGGATGTTGGTGTGTGCCTCATGGAGAGTCGGTTTCCTGGGCCTGTCCTCCCCCTGTCACACAGCAGTTCTCCCAGTTTCCCTATTGTCCTGTGCCTCTGTTTCCTGAACTGTGTGCCCACTGCCATTGACCCCAGCTCCCTGATCATCCTGTGTTTGTGGGGTTGCCTGGGGTCCCTATAGTGGTGGACACATTGCTGATTGATGTGTCCTGGGGACAGAGGGATGAGCCCGCTGGGTGGGTGCTGTGGTGGTGTTTCCTGAGGGGGAGGCGCTGTGGTGGGTTGGGACTGTGGCTGGGTCACCAACTGTCCAGAGGTCCCTGATGGGCCAGGTTGGTCATCGTGATCCAGGCGTGCAGAGCTGCTGTCATCACTGTGGGCCTCTTCGGGGGGGGGGGACTGAATGTGGCTGGCACCTCCTCTCCGGTGATGTTGATTGAGGTTCCTGTGGGGATGTAAATGCAGTGTTATTGTATCTGCATGTGCCATATTGTGCATGGATATGTTTTCCTCTATGGGTGTTATTAGCAAGGCAGCTTTGGCTTGTGTGAGTTGTGATTGGTTTGGCTAAGTGACTTTCACTAGTGTGCATGCTGTGGTGATGGGTGACCATGCAGGCCTGTGATGGGGGTCCATGCATTGGTATTGGGATGGGTGGGTTGTGTTGGTGGGGCATATGTGAGGTAGTGGGGTGATGGGGGTGAGGGTAGGGGTTGTTGTTTGTGATGGCATGCAGGTAGGGTGGGGGATAAAGTAGTAAAGATTTGACGTACCAGAGTCCAGTCCTCCTGCTACTCCTGCGAGGCCCTCAGGATGCATGATCACCAAGACTTGCTCCTCCCATGTTGTTAATTGTGGGGGAGGAGGCGGGGGTCCACCGCCAGTCCTCTGTACAGCTACCTGGTGTCTTGCTACCACGGAACGCACCATCCCCCATAGGTCATTCTACCTCTTCCTGATGTCATCCCTTGTTCTCGGGTGCTGTCCCATGGTGTTGACCCTGTCCACGACTCCCCGCCATAGCTCCATCTTCCTTTCAATAGATGTCTGCTGCACCTGTGATCCAAATAGCTGTGGGTCTACCCAGATGATTCCCTCCTCCATAACCCTTAGCTCCTCATCTGAAAACTTGGGGTGTCTTTGTGGTGCCATGGGTGTAGTGTGAGTGGCATGTGTGTGAGTGTGTGCAGTGATGCGTTGGGGTGTGTGCTGTGAGGTGCGTGGATGGTATATGGGTGATGGTGTTTTGTGGCTCAGATTCAGTGGGTGCTCCTGGCTTGTCTCTCTCGCACTTGCCAAAATGTTAGAGTCGTAAAGGGTTGTGGGTATTGTGGGTGGGTGTTTTATAGTGTTGTGGGTGTGGTGTGTGCATGTGTCGGGTGTGTGTAGTTTGAATTGTCCAATGTGGTATAGTTTTGTTAGTGTGTGTGTATTTTGAGCGCAGTGGTCTGTACCTCCAATGGTTTACCATGGTTGAATGTCTGCCGCTGTGATTCGGGGGTCATGATGCTGTGGGCGTGTTTCTGTTGGAGTAACAGTGTGGGTTTTGGTACCGCCAGTTTATCACTGACCTTTGGGCTGGCGGACTTGTGTGGGTGTCTGTAAAGTGGCGGATTTCTATGTGTGGGTCATAATACCCGTAGTGGTATACCGCCGTGGTCACGGTATGTTAGCGGCAGTCAGCATGGCGGTAAGCATCACTTACCGCCAATGTTGTACTAAGGGCCTATACTGTATACTAACTGTTAGACTTGGCATCCTTGCTGTGGTCTCCCCTAACTTTTTTGCCTCTTGTTTCCCAGGTTGTTGATGTGTGCTGGTCTCTGGTTTTGCTGTTTTGATACTCTTGGCACTTTCCCACTGCTATGCAGTGCTAAAGTGCAAGTGCTCCTAGGTAAAATATATGTACAATTGGTTTTCCATGATTGGCATATTTGATTTACTAGTAAGTCCCTAGTAAAGTTCACTAGAGGTGCCCAGGGCCTGTAAACCAAATGCTACTAGATGGCCTGCAGCACTGGTTGTGCCACCCACATTAGTATCCCTGTAAACAAGGCTCAGACATGCCACAGCAGTGTCTGTGAGTGCAGTTGTGAACTGCCAATTCGACTTGGCAAGTGTGCCCACTTGCCAGGCCTAAACGTTCCCTTTTCTTGCATGGAAAGCACCGCTAAGGTAGGACCTTGAAAGCCCCATGGGCAGGGTGCAGTGTATGTAAAAAGTGGGACATGTACTTCAGTGTTTTACATGTCCCAACAGCGAAATTCTGCCAAATCCGGTTTTCACTGTTGCAAGGCCTATCTCTCTCATAGGTTAACATGGGGGCTACCTTTAAATTATGAAAGTGCAGATTTCCTTTGGGAGTAAATAGAATATTGGAGTTTAGGGTCTCTGAGCTCACAATTTAAAAATACATCTTTTAGTGAAGTTGATGTTTAGATTGTGTGTTTGAAAATGCTACTTTCAGAAAAAAAGGTCATTTTCTTGATTAAACCATTCTGTGACTTTGCCTGTTTGTGGATTCCCTGTCTGGGTCAGTTTGACAGCTGGGCTGTTTGCAGCTCTATCTAGACAGTAACACAAAGGGAGCTGGGGTATAGCTTGCATATCCTAATGAGCCATCTGTATTAGGAGGGAGGAGAGGAGTGGTCACTTACACCTGAAAGGGCTGTGCGTGCCCTCACAGAATGCAGTCTCCAACCCCCTGATGTGTGTCTGGGGCCTGGCCTGGGCAAGGCAGGATCTTACAGACAAGAGAGACTTTCCTTTGAAGTAGGCCTACTTCAAAGGTAGAAAGGAGTATAAGAAGAGGACCCAAAACCCCTGAAGATCAGATCACACCTGAATGAACTGCGCCAGCCCTCTCACAATACAGTCTCCAACCCTCTGGGGCAAGGCCTGGGCAAGGCAGGATCTTCTGAACAACAGAGACTTTCCTTTGAAGTTTTCCTACTTCTAGGCAGAAAGGGGTATAAGTGTTGGACCCAAAACTCCAGATTTTTAGATCACTTCTGGAACCAAGAGGAACCTCTGCCAAGGAGAAGAGCTGAAAAGCTGAGGAGAAGTGCTGCCCCTGCCTGTGACTGTGGTTTGTTGGGCTATCCTGCAGTTGCTGCTTCTGCCTGTGAAAGGGGACAAAGACTGGACTTTGTGGTATATTCCTGCTTGACAAGAATCTCCAAGGGCTTGGGCTGACCTTGCCCCCTGTTCTGAAGTCTCAGGACCATTAAAGACTTCCTCTACTAGCACCTGGACTCTCTGCTGAGACTCCTGCCCTGACAGGTGGTGCCCTATCCAGTCCATGGGCCGTTGAAAGGAGAATCTGGTCAAAATCCAAGAAAAACAACTTCCAATGACTCCAGACTGATGCAGCTGCTGAATCCCGTAATGTCGCCTGCAACCGACTCCGTGGAAGTTGACGCACCGCGTCATGACTGCCGGATATCACATCTGCCCGAAGTGTGTGGATTCAATGCTGTGCACCGGCGATGCCTCATCTCCACCGCTCCGCAGAAAGGACTCGAGGCCTCTTTGTGACGCCTCCGTTTCTTCACCCCGCAACACCAGAACCGACGCAGCCTCGGATCCAGCGATGCCGAAATCCCCGATTTCGCACACCAGCTTGTTTTCATACTTTACTAAGGTACTGTACCTGGGGGTCTGCGTGAATCCATACCCGGCGCCATTGGCAAGGAATGACTCCGTCATGATGCTGTGTTATCACTACACAAAGGATTGCTCTCCTGGCCTGATGCAGAGGATTTTTGGCCAGCCGCTACTCATTTTCATCTTCTGTTCTGTACCAGCTCCCTCCCTTCACCTCACGCTAGCTAGTAATGGTATGCTGTAGGCCCTTGTATGACACCACTTAAAGGGTGCATGATGGTTGTGGCCATGTATGTAGTTATTCACCTTCCCTTACTGTTGTCATATTGAGAACCTGGTTTTATGGGATGCTGCTTAGGGTGTGTTAGGCATGGAGAAGCTAATATCCTTGCCATCAATGTAAACATAAACACTCACTATCAGAGTCATTCCAGCTGCCTTCTATATGAGCCTCAGTGAATGACTAAGAAGTCCCCCTCCCCTTTCTTTAACCCATCAGCCACGTCTGACCATTGTGATGCGTAATGTATTTATAAAAAGTCAAACATTTACTGAGTGATATGTGTGTGTGTGTCAACAACATCGGTCTACTTAGACATGTTCCACGAAACACAACCAATCAATATGATGCTCGCCACTAGTTACCGAAATTCCACAACCTTTAATTTGGTGCTTTACTGAGGCAAGTGGCACTGAGGTCCTTTGAATTTCTCCGCAGCTAGCACATTTCAATCTTTTTTTTAACATAAATATATACTTCTGACATTCCACTTGAATGCTATTCAGAAGCTGTCCTCCAGCTACTTAACTTGACACATGCAGTGGCTGCAGCAGTCAAGGTGTTGTGGTCGGGCTGCAGATGCAGCACGCAGGACTTACTAAATCACCATAAAAAGTGTGTGGCCAGATAGACACAGTGGGTCATGTTTGCATGCTGCTTTGGCCACATGATTTCATAAAGCAACAAGGGTCCCTTAGATAAAAGGACTATAGATTTAAAAACCTCATAGAATCACAATGGTCTATGGAAAATATGTATAGTGGGAAAACAAAAACATATTGGAAACCATAAATAGTAATTTCTCAGGCATACCCCATGTGACAGAAATCACAGTAAAGTTACAATTTTACAGTACTCTTGCTCATGTCAAAACGCATATTATTGTACAGAGTCCAAGTACTAAATGTTGACGATGTTGCGATCCCTTATTTGATTGTTGGGATCATCATCAGGACATAAAACTTATGCCTGAGAGGCACATATGTAGTCACTGACTGTTAAAAGCAAGGGAAGAAAAAAAGGAGAAAAGGAAAAATGGTTAAAAGAGAGAAAAAAGGAATAGATTAAATAGTGGTATATGTCAACAATAATAATATTAATAATGTGCTGCCACATCATGCATCACATGCAGGAAATATTCTCATGCTCAGGATGATAATTGAAGCTAGTAAACCACTGAATGTCTCCTAGAACATTAAGGAATCAGGAACAAAAGTATATAGTCACTGGTGTCCAAAAAAAGTGAGCTCAATCAATGCATACACAAAGCAATCACTTTTTGTTTAGTCGATACACCAATGAAAGGATATGTGACATGAAGATGAGAAGTTATCCCATGCTGACACAAACTAATCATTCAGTGAGTAGCGCAGCAGAAGGGTTCTAATAGTACAACCCACCAGAACAAACTTTTTTAGGGACATCTGTCAATTAAGAAGTCCTCAAATAATCAGCCGTAGATATAAACCTCAATGGGAAGTTAACAGTAATTACTGGAACCCAAAAAAGCAAATTACTGACATGTTATCGGCAATGGAACCAATTGTGCAACATGCGAGTTACCAACTGACCTTAGGGCAAAACGAGTTACCAGATGTCTGCATCGTAACCAAAAGAGTCTAGAAAATAGCAAGGCAAACCAAATATTACATGTGATAAAATCGGCATGTTATAACCCACGTTACCAGCTATATCACTCACCTCAACATCATAAGGAGTACGCATGTGCCAGCATGCAAGCAAATTATTGGCAAAGAAAGCATAGAGCCAAAATCAGTCATGCCTCATGTGCCCAGAGTTTGTAGGCCAGGGACTGCCTGTAAGTAAGAATGCTGGCCATATTGAGGATAAAATGTGGTGGCCATCTTGTAAAGAAGGTTTCCTCTATACCCGGTCAAACTAGTTACTAATTGTAATGGAATCGGCATTAGCTAGCCAAGACCAACAAGATCTCTCCCCTAAAAAATATACAAGGGTACACGTGTGCCAGCATGCAATGGAAAAGAATGCCTGGTGCCCAAAGCAGACATGCACAGCATGCCCAGAGATTGTAAACCAGGGAATGCATTTAATTTTGAGTGGTGGCCATTTTGAAGAAAATGGAATAAAAAGTTGGAGAAAGCATGGCGGCCATCTTAGAAGGGAGTATTTCTTCGTGCCAGGAAATAGCACACATATCAGTAAATATTGAATTAACAATTCCCTACAACCCCAGTAATAGAGTACGATGACATAGCCATCCAAAATATTTCAAAGGAAAAAATTCTAAAAATACAAAAGAATGGCAACTGCATTAAATGGTCACATGAGACAGCCATTCTAGTTAAACTCACTGATTTTGTAGCGGGCGCTGGGAGGACTGCGAGGTGCCAAATTATCAGTCAGAGACCAATGCATGCAGGTGGCACAGAGCTACAGTAGTACTTTGTAAGCAATGGGGGCAGAAAGTGACGTAACGTTGGTGGAAGAACAATGACTGATAGGGAAAGAGGGCACCGCAGAAACTGCTGCAAGGCAATGTTAGTGCCTGGCCAAACTAACCCTTCGCTAAAGTTGCAAGTCCAGCTATCACTGCTATCCTCAAGCACTGGTGCCAATCACCATCTACAGCATATTCCCGGGCTCAACAGCCAATGAATGCCGAGAACTCATTGAGTCAGTCTTTCTGTAAACAATTGCCTAAACCATGTAATGTGAGCGGGCTCTGGTAAACTCCGCTGTGCAGCAGTTTTTACTGAACTTCGCACTCCAAACAGAGCGAGGAGTGGCAAAACTCTGTGAACACCACCAGCGGAGCCGAGTTTACTGCCGACATCTAAATATAAAAAAAATGCTAATAATTGCAAAACTGTACCAATTTAAAGATAACACATATAATAAAATGTACTACTATAAAAGCAATTATAATATAGTAGTATTCATCAATACGCCTATTACATAAATTTATTATTGTTTAAATAATGTATGCAAACTCTAAATGTTAGTAAAAATATATGTTTTCAAAAATAATGTTAATGCATTTGTACAACGCAAAGGTTAGTCAAAAATTACATTTTGTAAGGTCTATTATGTTATTAACATGTATATAATCATATTCATGAATTAATTGGAAATGTACTAGATTACATTTTTTTCAGCCAAAACTATTAACTGATGTTTAAAAAAATAAGGGCCTCATAACAAGTTTGGTGGTTGGACTGCCAGACTGCCATGGTGACATCTACCAAAAAGACCCCCATGTTGGCGGTCTCTCAGACCACCGTATTACGAGTTAAACAGACAGGTCTGCCAAAAGCCAGCCAAAAATCTGACCCTTTAGGTCTCTGGAGGATGGGAAATATGCAGTCCGACCAATGGCACTACCAGCCCATCAACCAAACCTATGACAAATCGAAAATCGCGATGGTGGTCTTGACATGACAGCCTTCCAATGGTGGTGAGAACTGTGGCGGTCACCAAAGTAATACACAAAACCACATTGAATGCATTTGAAAATAACACAGCTGACACATTCACACACTTAACATACCTACAAACCACACTATAAAACACATCCCTTGTCACAATATAATTCTTTGCATCTCCACACTGAACTCAAGCCAGAGCACAGCCCAAAATCTTCACTAACCCAAGATTAGGCAATCCCTGTAACTTGCACTAAACAGAAATCCTATACACTCAAAACACCCTACCACACATATTTGCACCTCTGCACTCCATTTACTACCTGTCACCTCCTCATTACACAGTACCTAACCATTATATTTTTTTTCTTATTTTCCACCACCATGTCACCACAGAAAAATCCCTGTTTCACTGATGACGAGTTAAGAGTTATGGTTGATGAAGTTATTAGTGTACAGCCACAACTATTTGGAGCCCAAGTCCAGCAAACTACTATAGCTCAGAAAATGGAAATGTAGCAAAATATAGTCGATAGAATGAATTCTGTAGGCAGCTACTCGCACACAAGTAATGACATCAAGAAGAGGTGGAACAACCTCATGGGAAATATTCGTTCCATGGTATCCAGGCACCAGTTTGTGGTCCTGGAGACTGGCAGTGATGTCCCATGTCCTCCCCTACAACTAACATCATGGAAGGAGGAGGTCTTGGATATCCTACATGTTGAGGGCTTGACAGGAATACCTGGGGGAGTAAACTTGAGTAAATCACAACAACACAAATGGCACCAAAATGTATTGGCATGTATGCTCACCTCTGGCCACCTACAATTTCACTCCACTCAACAGCCCAGTGTCCACCTGTCCATAGATCGCTTGTCTGGCTTCCAACATATCAAGTAGGCTGACCTGGGGGAACAACATCTTTGTGTAGTGGGTGTGGTAAAGGGATTGACAGCACTACCTCTCCCAGCAGTCACTGTTACTAAAATCTGAACAGTGTAGCATACTCAAAATCCCCATTGGAGTGTGCCCAACTGAGGAGATCTCATTGGTATAGTGTGTGGGTAGGACATGCAATGATAGGATTGCTAAGGCCAGGAGGCACTGGGACTCTCACTACGCTCAGCCACAAACTGCGTTCTCTGTTACTGTAACTATTCTCTCTCTACTCAGCTTTTGACATGTACTCACCTGACAGGAGGACAACTCTACAGTGTGTGGAATACAGGGAGAAAATAGTTAGTACTCATGGGAGGATCCCTTACTCACACTCCAAGCAACAGTACACTGTACACCTGCGAAAATACCCTTACCTGAAAACGCACTCTTGATGTGTACACACCTGTGAGAGTCCAGTCCACTCTACATATGGTCAAATAACGCTGTTGGTATCCTTGTTATGAAAGTCCACTCACCTGAGAGGACGGTCAGTGTGAACTGTGAGTTGTGATGAGAGTAACGTCTGAATAAATTCAAGGAGGACCAGCCCATGCAACCCCAAATACCAGGCCACTGTCCATATGATATTGTGCCACAGGCCCCGAGCCCAGAATGAACATGATACATCTGGGAGGGACACAGATAGAGGTTATGGTACACCCTGCGATGTGGCAACCCACCTAGATCCATCTAGAGCTGACAAGAGGAAAAAAAGCTCAAATGTTATGGAAATAACTTCCTACACAGATTAAAGTCCCCCAAATGTGTCTGCTCCATGGCATTGGCAGCAGTCACATCCACAATGCCCTGCCCACAGGGTGACAACTATCATACATCAACCAAGGTTCTGACAATGCCTGCATGACAAACAAATAGCTTTCCAAATGACTCAAACAACATCCTGCCCAGCCAATGTCCTGTCTGCACTTTTTGCAAGACATGAGTGTATTACCATCCCATCAACAGCAAAGGATTCCAGACAGTCTGAGGCTAGGTCACTGAACAGGTATTGGTATGTGGCAACAATGTCAGCTCACTACAAATGACAATATGTGACCTGTCACTTAAGGGAAAACCGCAAATACAATGTCAACTTTCAGAGGTAGATTTCACAATACAACCACTAACATTGTCTCTCCACATCAACAGGTTGTGCTGCCACTGCAACTTGTACTGCAACTACCAACACTACAGAGGAGACTGCCACTACTCCTGTGTGCGAAGCTCTCAGTGAAACAAATGCTCCTGCTGGAGCGCATGTGGAAGACTTCTTCCCACCTTGGGTTCAGAAACTGCAAGCACTTTGGTGAGACAACACCAACATCAATCTCACCCTCTGAGGTGGACTAAATCTTTGGACTTCGTGACGGAGGTAGCAATCAGAATCATACAATCCCAAGTCATTGACATAAACACATAAGCAATAGTAAACATGGTAAAATTCATCAATAAAACAAAACTCCAAACTGAATACAGTTTCAAAGTTTTATTACAATCCCAAAAACAATGTCCTATAAATGGTGCACAAAACTAAATTCTAAACATACATGAAGACAATTGGCTGACCAAAATGTCTGAAAAGATTCAACGTACTAAACATCAATAGTGTTAGACACTCCAAACGAATTATGTAATTAGCACCAACACAATATGTACATTATTATTAGAATTCAGAACAGATGATGGTGACATCAGTAATTTATCAAAATACAAATTTAACAATCAATTTCAGAGGTCGACCATTCTTAACACTAACCAAAATTGAGATTTGCACGTGTAGGAACAGGCTAGCACATGCAGGTAAAATAATTTTTTTTTAAAAAGACAAAAATGATTTGGAAAATATCTAACTAATATAACTAACTATAAAAATATGGTGGTGTAAGATGACTAAGATAAAAAGATAAGAAACCACACTCAGTTATAACTATCCCCATGGGACAACAGACAGCGATGATTTGTCGAATGGAATGTTCACCTTCTTCCAGCATCAGTTAACAACAGCATCAGGATGATGCAAAACATGGGCTGCACATAGGACAATCAACAGTTCAGAATTAGTTGGCCTTATTAGTACTGAACCACATAACAGCATATAGCAGATAAGACTATGATGAGGAAACTCATCAGTGGACTTAGAGAAAAGAATGTGACAGCTGACTTAAGAAACATATCATTGACTTTCAGAAGAGCTGGCAATGGACTAACTTCAATTTCCAAGTTTTTCACTAATTAAAATAACCAACATCTATTTGATTGGTCCTTCAGGTGGGCACAGTCTGAGCGTTGATTTCAGCATCCAATCACTGTAGATGGTGCCACCAAGTTCTATTACATTTGGAAATCTTCTCAGCAAATGTCCATTGTTCCCTACTTTGACTTCATATGGTTCCACCAAAATGTTACATTTTCTAATAATTTAAAACTTACAGTTCCTGTCCCATGACACACAGTAAACTATGAGAAAAGTCTTTCTCAGAAGCTTCATGAATCTTCCTGTCCAATTCAGCAGTTAGAACAAATATTGTTACATTAGCTGAAATTTAAACATGCTATTCTCCATCAATACAATAAAATATTCAACATTGCATTTGCTGCCTAGGAAAAGAATTCAGGACAAAGGGGACAAATAAATCATTTTTCCATTGCAACTTGCAAAATAAACTTCCAGGTCTAGTCATGTTAAAAAAGCCTAATGCACATTCATACAATTAATGTTATTAAAACTTATTGCTCATCCTTTAATTCAAATCAAATATGCAAAACAAATTATTTAAAACATTATTCATGTTATGTCAAATCAATTTTTTAACATGTACTTATTTTCAATTTAATTCAATATACGTGTGTTTAATTCATATTAATTTAAAACTCACAATACTTCATTTCTACTGTTTCAACTTAAAAATAATTCTTTCAGGGTAATATTCATTTATAAGTCACACATTTATAAATGCAAAATGTTTTCATGTTAAATATGGTGTCAGAAGTGCAAAAGGTAGGCATAAATGTCCACCACAATTTAAATGTGCACATTTTAATTTTAATTTTTATTCCTCTGTTAGACCTTCAAAACTGGAATTATTAGCTTCCATATGCTATTTCTATGTCACTAATGTATTAATACAACTTAATCTCTCTTACTCCTGGATTGTTGGACATTAAGGACGGTTCAGGCCGATCTGGGCAACCTGGCCAGATGACATCGGTCAGTCTCAGCCTTACCACATTGACTCTTCCTAGCCCCGGGACCTCAACAGTGCAGGAAGCCATTCATTCTCAGATCTGCATCCCTACAACAGTCTCTAATATCTTGTGCCCCCCATTCCAGGTTCCTGAGTCACAACCTGCCAGCCCTGACATTGATGGACCTGGAACCAGTGAAAGGGGCCAGGTTGCACCAAGGGTGCAGGCACATGTGGATAGGGTGAGTGGGAGGGATGGGGTAGCCCGACAGCAAGAGGCTGCTGGTGAGGCCCCTGGCCATGAGACCATCAGCCAGGTCTTGGGTGCCTACCAACTTTCCCACGGCATGATGGGCCAGGTACTGGCCAAACTCAGGGAAATCAAGGAGCTACATAAGGATATCCTTCGTGAGATGCAGGAACAGTAGGAGGTCCACAATTCCAGAATTGCCTCACTAACAGGGTTGCTGAGGGACTTTAACCATACCCTGAGCATGGATAAGCAACAACATCATACTCCTTCCTTTGGCACACGCACACCAGGCCGCTCATTGGTGCCAGCCACTGGAAGGGAGGCTCTGCCAGGGGAAGCAACCACCTCAGACACCCTTGCCTCTGAGGTTGATGAGCCCCCCACAAGCAGGGACATCCAGCCAAGCATCCAGGAAGTGTGGGTGGCAAGACACCAATCACTTCCAGCAAGTGACCACTTCCTGATGTCACTCTGTTCACAGTTCCTTAACCACTTAGCATTTTCCATGGTAGGAGGACACTGAAATCTGGAACTCACATGATGTGGCCTCTACTCTATTGATTACATCCACCAGTTCTGATCCCTTCACCTTATTTATTTTTTGTTACCCAGTTTCACTACTGATTTTTGTTGGAATGTAAATAAACACTCAATCACTAAAACACTGCCTACCACCTCTCTAGTTTATATGCATGGAATGTTGAATGTTAACCACATGTAATGCACATACTTAAGAATTATGGTGTCATATGTGCTGGATCACATACCAATATGATTGCTAAAACAATTGACCTACATGACAGGACAAGGCCAGCACTCAAGATTCGCCAGGACAATATTTTCCAAATTGTGACACATCCAAAATAGTGTTTAATTACATTGTATGCCTGGCCTACTCTACTGGTCATTAGGAACCCCCTGCAAGCGCCAGCAGAAGCCATCATGGTGGTAGGTGGATGCTACAGCAGTGGACTTTGCCATAGGATAATATTGCTACCTGAGGCGGTCTCGGATGAATGGCAGTGTCTGCCAGTGGTGATGGTTGCATACATGGCAGACATGACCTCCATCCCCAGCTGATTCCCTCACTTGACTCCTGACACTGCTGCCAGCAAGACCTCCACTACCTGAGCTGGTGTGTACCTCATGCCTCGTCCAAGAGGTGAAAGGGTCCCTGCCTTCTCGCCAGAAGAACTTGGGAAGCTTGTGGTGGAGTTCCTCCCTCAATATTGACAGCTCTATGGTACACCAGATGAGCAGGTAAGTGCCCCATGTGGACACATTTCTTTATACCTCTGCTTATCTTAACTTTAGTTAGCCTAGGCTTAGGTCAAGTTTGTCAGATTGTGTCCTAAAAACCCTGTAGGTGCTGTGAGTGTGCATTTACGGTTGAGTCAATGGGCATGAGACATGAGACAATGTGGTGAGTGTGTACTGAATGTTCCCTGACCCAAATAGTGTTGGATGCCCATGACTAGGTGAGGTGTCATGACAGCCATCCCCAGGCAACTCTTGCCAGAAGATGTTTTTAATGTGTGGTCACATGTGATTGCCTGACAGCAGAAGGGGTCAATGCATGGTGTCTGTGTCGGTTAATCATTATCTGAGTTCTTTCTGTGTTTGCACAGTGATATCTGGCCATGTCTGGCCTTGTTGGACTTGTAGTCCAAGATAATGACACACTATGCCTCTCAACTCTGCACATAGACATCCAATGGTAATTGGCTGTAGGCCACATGATGTACTGTGATTTGTCAGGTATGGTGGTGTGTAGGTCTGTCTTCTCAGCCTGCAGAGACCATGGCCTGTATATCATTGCTCACAGCAAAATTAAAAATCTGGGCTGGTATCTATTCCCTTTTGAAATGCAAGTGTGACATTGTGCCCACACCCTGTATCCCTGCATAGCATTTGATGTTGCCAAATAATGCCTCACTGCCAATATGCAGCTTCTTGAGCATCTGTCCACTGATTACTATGGGAATTGCATTGGAGGCGGGGTGGTGATGTGCTCTTACCAACTCTGACAATGTGTGTCACATAGCCTTGCCAGGTACTTTGATCCCACAGCCCTGTTGTCTCTTTCATCCAGATCTGATGTGTACTGTGCAGGCTCTTTGCATTTTGGACATTGCACATCAGTAAACAGTGTGAGGTTATCTGATGTGCCATGATATCGGACTCTGTGGATTGGGCATAAGGTGGGACATGTACAATGCATGGCCAGGTATCTCTTAAGGTACTCTGGGTTTAGTGAACACACATGTGTGGAAGTGTATATTATAATGTTGATGCAGCACACAGATCCCCACCCCCCTGAAGTAGCAGGTGCCTGCATCTGTATCTGTACATGTCCACACATGGACAGGCTTGACTCTTTGTATGCTCAACATGTCACTCCCTTCATTGTGGTCCAAGTGCAATAGTTCAGTCTGGAGGCTGCCTGTGGGGAGTTGTATGCAGCTGGTGACATTCATAGGCAGTGGATGTTTGTGTACATTGTTTGCAGGGTGGTTTACTTGTCACTTGTCACTTTGTGTGATGTGTTCTATTGTGTTCCTGGTCAATGTCATGTGGCTAGCTTATGTCCCATAAACATCACAGTTGGCCTACCTGGTCAGGGCAGGGCCTAAGCTGGGGG
Organism: Pleurodeles waltl; assembly: GCF_031143425.1. Taxonomy (NCBI): domain Eukaryota; kingdom Metazoa; phylum Chordata; class Amphibia; order Caudata; family Salamandridae; genus Pleurodeles; species Pleurodeles waltl. The sequence continues at coordinate 795,492,263 of NC_090438.1, read as the reverse complement.
GAGTATAAGGCACCCGATTTGGGAGTGTTTATAGTCATGTCCGTGTGTCTAATGACTTCTATGTGCCACAGGTGGACAGGATTGTTAAGATAAGATGTATTAGTTTGGTGCACTGACATGTTTGTGACTCAGCCATTTTCTATGGGACTTGCAGACATAATATACTGTCTTGTCATTTGTATCCATGCAGGTCGATGCCCATCAAAAGAAGGGGATCTGGAGAGCCATCGCCAAGAAGGTGCATCAACTGGAGGCCCACAGCAGGCGCAGCACGCACTGTCGGAAGAGGTGGGAGGACTTGAGACACTGGACCAGGAAGATCGCAGAGGACCAGCTGAGGCTGTCCTCCCATTGAGGACGGGGTGCCCCTTGGACCATGACCCCCCTAATGGCCCGCATTTTGGTGGTGGCCTTCACAGCCTTGGCTGGGTGTTTGAGGGCAGCACAGCAGCCTCAAGGGGTGAGTGGAATGTGTATTCATGCTTGTCCCTTTGCCAGGTGATTGAATGAGGGACAGGCTGCTTTCTCTGACAATGTGGGATGTCTCATGTGTCACAGATCATCTGGCATCAAATTGGTGTAGACGGGCTATGTGTTTCCAAATGGTGTGTTCATCCTTTCAGAACTGGGACCTAGGATTAAACTGTGGTGAACCCTCAGTCCAGTTGCACAGCAGGGAGTACATATGACTGTATTTAGTGTACAACTATTCTGTTTTACCTACTCTGGTGGGGATTAGTTTCCATTAACAAATCACTCCCCCCAAATGTCACAATACAAAGGTAGGAAGGATGTGGCTCACTGTCCACTGCTATGTGTCTGGGGATATGTGTAGGTTGACATCTGCAACACATGGACAAGTTTTATCCATTGTATGTTGGGTGCTGGTGCCTCACAGCAGTCTGTGGTGCATGGGAGTCCATCATACATGTGACATGACTTTCATGGCAAAACCCTGGCAGCTATAGCAAACTTCTTTCCCATGGTAAGTGGGGAATGTGAATTGTCATGGTTAATGTGTCATCAGTGTGGCCAACATTCCTTCTGTCTTCGTGTCTGCATGTGCTCCAATCCCACTAGGATACATATTTATGCACTAGATGTAGGCATTTCCTAGCCATGCAGATGGAATAATGTCTGGAATTCCTCATGTTCATGTCCATGGGGTCCTGTTGTCATTATAGTACATCTGCAGTAATTTTACATTTACTGTGATGACCCAGACAGGAATGCGTCACAATCATATGTTGTAAGACAGATACATTCATGTCTCATAGTATGTCATTAGTCATGCGTAACTGCATTAGCTATGATAGACATGACAGATAGGGCCAGGGCGTGGATCCACTTCATCATAATTTGTACCCTTGATGTGGAATGTTGGTTGTAGGTGCACAGCACTTATGTGTTGATTAGAAATTGTGCCCTGATTTTCTGGATGCATCATGGATTGACTTGCAGTGAAGTTTGCTTGACATGTGTTTGGGTCTGGGAATCATGCACAGACAGATGCCATGCTTGCCATGTCTGGGATGTGGGTAGTGATGTTACTCCTCAATGTACAATAATTTAGTTTGTTAGGGATTGCAAAGTCTGTGTTCCTCCTTCATGCACTCTACAGTTGTCTACTACAGGCATACTCACAAGAAAACATGGAAATGGTGTAAGATATTAATGGGGACTATCCTGGGCCTTACAGGACCTCCTTGATTCACTTTTGGGCAGGTGTCACTTGTAGAACTATAAACTGTTAGGATGTGTCCATAGTGACATGGATGTATGGCATGTTTGTGCCAGTGTTTTCTACATTTCATTAGCATCTGTTGTTGATACATTAGCAGTGCAAGTTAGATGTGTGCATAGGCTTGTGTCTGTGTAATTGGTAGGGTACCTCACAATGGGATCCAATTGTTGGCTACTGGTTCACTGGGGTGTGCTGCATGAGGCACAGGTTTGAGGTGGAATTGTCACCTAGTTGTGGTATGTTTAGTGTGGTAGCTAGACTTCATCAATGCTATTGTGAGACCAAGATTTGCTTGTGTTACCTTTGTAATTACAGATGGCATGCATGGTTTTATATTGGCACATGATGGTGCCACTTTGCTGGCACTTCATGTGGGGGGCCACTTGACATGATGGTATGTTCTGTCTCTCAGAGTTGTGATTGAAGTGTTTTCATGTCCACGTTATGATCATACTTCACTTTCTTTTGGCAGCATAAGCACCGGCAAGTGAAGGAGATGGGGCCAAGCTAAGTGGGGAAACATCTGGCCATGGACCTTGGGTCAAGAAACTGCTGACACAGAGGGACCCAGTGACACGGAGGGGAAGGGCAGTGCCAAGGGAGAGACTGGATCTGCAGCTACATCCTCAGATTCCTCCCCAGTACAATCTTTGTCCGCCACCCCCATTTTATCACCACCCTCCCTGCTGCTCCTCCTCACACAGTTGGCTGTGTCTGCTCAACTCAGAGGGTGGGTATCTCCTTTACAGCAGGTACCTCTGCCCCAGCCCCTGTTACCACTGCTGCCCTCGGTGAGGAGGATACTGACCTCCTGAGGTCGATCTCTCTGGGTCAGTCCGCCATTGTGAATGCCATTCAGGACTTGTAAGCCAAGTCCAGCAGAGCAATGCATTCCTGGAGGGCATTCATGGCACAATGGCTGGCTTACAGAGGTCTTTTCAGGCTCTGGCCTCCACACTAATGACAGCCAGTCACCCCTGGTCTACCATCCCCCCTCCATCTTCCTCCTTCCAGTCCAAACCCCCCCTTCCCAGAGCACACAGATAGACTTGCATGCATACACAGGCAAGACAAGGTAGCACACAAACACAAGCAGCACAAGACACACAGGCAGGCATACAAACAACATCCACATGCAGACAAAGCTGCAGTCACAACTCACCCTGATACCACCCCCACCCCATCTCCAGCATCCACTCACACATCTGACATACCTAAAGACTCCACATCAACAGTCACTGATACAGCCACCTCAACCATCCTACTCACAGACACCACCTACATGTAGCACATCCTCTATACCTGCAGACACCACCCCAACAGAAGTCCACCCACCACGGCATCCCCACACCCTCCCTCAGCCCAAAACACATTAACACCCTCATTCACCCACCTAAAAGACAACCAGCACACCCAAACACACCTCCCACAAACACACACCCAAGACATGCATACCTATACATCAGACAACCAGTCCATCAACCTACAAATCCCAACCAACTTATGATTCCCATCCCCGTGTGTCTAAGAAAGGTTTCCTTTGTGACCTTGACCTTACTCACGTTTATCCCCTGTACCACCCCCAAAAATACCATTTACCTCCCAAAGGCAATCCCTTCTACCTCCAAGGCCCCCTGTCCCTCTTGCAAGTACCCATGTCCATCCCCCACCAAGAAGAAGCTATTCTTTCCCAAGAAGTATCCCCCTCCCAAGCCCAAACGCAAACTCCCCCTCCCAAGCACCCTGAGATCATCCCTGATGTGCCTGCCTGCTCCCTTGCTGCCCCTACCTGTTGAGGTTACATGGCAGTCAGCAGTTAAGTAGGGGCCCAACGCTGTGCCCTTTGGCCCAAACATTTTGGACTGGCCTTGGACTTTAGTTACAAAACATTAATTTATAATAAAGCCAACCTGTTGTTGGTTTGTTGGATACACCTGTGTCCTGCATTTCTATCCCTAGTTTTCTGTTGTTCCTGAGTGGCATTGGTTGCATGCCTGTAGTTATGTGTGTTTGGCCTGCTTGCTGTTCCATGTGGTGTTTTATACAGTATCTGAGTTTGTGTGCACTGCTGTTGTCCCTAAATGAAAGGGTGTTTGTTGTGTGATGAGTATGTGTATGTAGATTGAATGTTGATGTCTTGGCATTGTGTTGTGTTTGTTGTGATCTGTTTTTATTTTGTGATGTGGGCATGCATGGTTTATGACTTGTCCCCCGATATGGCTATTGCGTACATGTTGTTTGTGTGTTCTTGAGTTTTGTCAGTGCAGACATGGATTATGATGAGTTGTGCTAGTTTGCTTTGCATTTAAGTGTGGAGGTGTCCATTTAGGTGTGTCGCCCTCACAGCTGATTCATGTAGGGATATGTCCCATGGAGTTTGAGTTGTATGTTACTGTGCAGGACAATTGGTATTGGTATTACTTGTCCCTGAGATCCAACTGGGGCCAATTCCTGTGTGCATGTTGTCTGTGGCTCTGTTCAATGTGATATGTGTCCCAGTACAGCGTCCTTCCACGTATGGTACTGATGCTGTCATCCAAGCTGTGCAGGTATTGGTGTTGTGGTAAACTTTGTATTTTTTGTCTGTTTGTCTTTGTGTGTACTGTGCATGGCATTGCGCTTCCAATGTGCTATGTGTGTGTATGAAGTGTGTCAATTGCAAGTTTGTTTGATGGTGGTGTTGTGTGTGTGCCAGGGCACATGGATGTATAATTGTCTTGTATGTGTTTCCAGGCCCTGGGCATTGTTTGGTGTGAGTGTGTGGAATGTGTTTGTGTATGTGCAGTATTTGTGTTGTTCTTGCTGTGTGTGTGAATTTTTTGTGACCTTCTATGCCCCTGAGCCTGTGCTGTGTAGCCATGTGTAAATGTGTAGTATTGTCATGCAGTGTGTGTGTGCTGGATGAAGTGTGTATGTTTGATGTCAATGTGTGTGTGGAATGTTTGGGGTAGCTGCTGACCAAGGCTTGCCCCCCCATAATGTGTTTCCTAGTGGTACAAGTTTTTTTTGTAATATCAATAATACAGGTAGGTGTGTGTACTTACAATTGCTGTCGTCCAAGTCACAGTTGATATCATTATCTTTCGGCTAGCAGGAGCAGTGGCAGGAGATTTAGAAATAGCTTCATGGTGGCTTTAGACATGTATGTCTGTCTGTAGGTGAGTGTCTCCCTCTATACTGTCTGTGTCCTCCTCCTGATACATGGTGGTTGGACTGCCACAGTCACATTGGCGGTGTGCAACTGCATAATGGTCTCTACCTGCCTGTTTGTATTTCCAGGAGACCGCAGCAGTCTCTGCTGCCTGGCAGGGGTGGCGGACCACTGGTGGACTTCTAATTGCTGGACCACCAAACTCATAATAAGACGGTCAGCTATGCCAGCCCGTTGGCAGTTGGACCGCCACTGCCAACATGGCTGTCCTTGAACTGCCATACTTGTAATCAGCCCCTAAATCTCTTTCCAGTTATGAAAATGGGGAAAGTTTCTAAATAAAAATGCATATGACTATGTAATTGGTTATTGTATTTATTTCAAAGCAAATATAGCATAACAATAAAGCACAAAACTAAAAGTAAAATATTACTGAACTGATACAATATCCCACAATACAATGTATTATTTCTAAACTTGGACATTACATTATAATAAATTATCTTCACTATAATATAAGTATGATAAATACTATTAAATATTACACAAGCATGATTCCTATACTACATAAACCCACCTTACCTAAAATATTTTTCTAGCACACTTTTCAGATGTACGACCATTTGTTTGTGACTTTTGTGTTTATTTGCAAATCGCAAATGACTAGTCGCAAAACAAAATGTACAACAGTGTCTGAGACACTGTTAGCTATTCCCAAATGCGTCACAAGGGATATATCTCATTAATATTCTTGAGGCAGGTTGCAATTTGTGACCCATTTGGGAATGGCAGTACTCACAGAAATGGTCACTAGCTGGGGTCAGCAGACCACAAAGTCGATGACTGTTTTTTAAATAAAGCAGTTTAAAAAAAAGTGCAGCCAAATTTCCTTAGAGAAAAATGGGATGAATTTCACAAATAAAAGTGAAAACTTTCAGTTTTAGTTTTTCAGAGTAGGGTCCTTGGGACCACTGCCTGCTTAAAACAATGTTGGTGCCCCCATTCACAAAGGGGTACCTTTGGAACTCCTTCCTGTGTGCAAATGGGTTACCACTAATTGGAAATTGGTGATAACTGTGATTGTTTTGCGAGTCGCCATTAGGAAGGGACACCCTTTGAATGCCCCTTCCTACTAGCAAGTCACAATCCCCATTTTGTTAATCGGTAACAGGTTATCGACTTGTAAAATGGTGATGGTACATGTTTCAAGGCCATTTTGCAGTTGCAAAAGTGTAATTTTGCTGTTCGCGGCTGCAAAATTGCTTTGAACAACTGGCCCTATGTTTACTCCAAGTTAATACATCTGGTGAACGTGTTGGACAGTTAAAGGATCAGATATTCTATTTGCTCTATTCAGTAGCAGTCAATGTCAGGGAAAGGTTGTGGCGTGGGGGTTGAGGTTTGGGGGCGATTCGAGGTTGGGGGCAAAAATAAGAAAATAAATAGTAAAGAAAAGAACTTACCTGACTCCCAAGGGATCACTGTTCTTCTGCTCCTCTGGCTCCACAGCAGCCACAAGCTCCCAGCCTATGCTATGGCCAATCCTGACGCTGCTCTAATGCTGCTGTCAGCATGAGAGTAGCATCTGGATTGGCCTCAGTATCCTCGATTTAAGCTCCCAGGCAGACCTGGAGCCTGTGCCTGCTGTCTCCAACCCAGCAACACAGCTCGCGTTGGAGACAGCTCAGTGCACATGTGGGTTTGGCCATCATCAGATGGCTGGCCAAACACACATGCACACTTAGGGGAATGCACACCACTCCCCCTCCATGGCTGTCATCAGGATGATGACCCTCGCCCCCAAGGCATGGCCAAGAAAGAAAAATAAAATTATGATAAACCTGGTTTATTAACATTTTATTTTTCGAATTTTGCCTCTGCTGGCAGGGTGGGCAACACTCCTCCATCTTAACAGAGGAGCCACCCCAGATTCTATTCCGACTCTAGTAGAAGCCATTTTGGGGAATGTTATGTTCACTGAAAGGGAAAGATTAACTATTTCCCATCCAATCTAGTCCATACTGGGGAATCTGTTAGGCTCTAAAAGGTTCCAATTTACTATTCACACTCCAGTCAAAATCCATTTGGGGAACATTTCAGGCACTAAATATTTCAGACTTAATATTACCTCTCCAATAAAAACCACCTTGACAAAGGTGTATGGCACTGAAAAAGTCAGGCTTACTATTCCCACTACAATTTCATCCATTTGGGGAAAGTGCTGAATTTCCCCTCTAATTTAAGTGATCTCAAGGAAAGTGTTGGACTCCAAAGTTATTGTATTTAATATTCCTCCTCCAAGTGGTGAGATTTTCTCTTCCCACTCCAATATAACACATTTAGGGGAACATATGAGACACCAAAGAGTTCAGATCTGCTATTCTCACTTCAATCCAAAGAACCTTGAGAAAGATGTTGCACACTGATGCAGGTCAAATTTACTATCCCCACTATAATATAAGCCTTCTTGGTGAAAGTGCTGGACCATAAAATGTTAAGACATGCTAGTCACACATCAAAACAATCAAACTTTTAGGCATGTTTATAAGTTAATGGGTGAAAGATAACCTACCCAACTTACCACCACACCTACATGACTTTATTAATAAAATAAAACCATAAATGTTCCAGTTGATAACATGCACATTAACAGATTAGTATTTTTAAAAATAATATATATAGTGCCAAATCAATGCCTGAAAATTATAATTATTGATTTACACATAATAATGTAGCTAGAGTTACAACATTGACACAAAATAACCTGTACAATTAATTTCATAGTACTAAGTTAATACATTTGAGTTATAAAACGTACATAAATATAGTATATTAATTTATCATGGCTAATCGAATCAATGAGAGCTAAATGTATATTCAAACATAGAATGTACATAAAAAAGTAAACTATTTTAATATACATAATCAAAACTGTAAAATATAAATATTATAACATATTTCATCGCAAATATAATTGTTATATTAAATATAAAAATTAATAATATTAGATAATACTAATTAAATTAATGATTTCACATTTTAAATATTTGCCTTTTACATTATATGTATTACATTTTGTCTAATTAAAATATACAAATAAATATATTAGTTCTTGTCATTATATCAGCTGTGTAAAATACATTCATAAGTAAGATAAACTAATATCATTAAAACATTTTATTTTTTAATGTTTAAATAACATTTATAAACAAAATAAAGAGTAACACATATAAGTAAAAGCAATCTTACCCTTACCTATCTCTCCACACTTTTCCTTAACAAACCCTGCATCCTACTGCTAAATATATTATTAGGAATGTTACAGAAATATTTTAAAACTCTACACAAATGCAATAACAAAATTAAATAATTGAATAAAATAAATATATCACAATATTTAATATAAGTTCAAAAACAATTACAACATATACAAATATTCTAAAAATGATATTACAAACAGCAATATTTTGGTAATTGATATATATTACAACAATATTTAATAAACACCAAACAAAAACAATATTCTTACCTTTGAGATTATAGTCCCTGATAGTTGCTCCTTCATGATATTCTTCCAAGATTATTACCTTCTCACAGTATTTACAGCATGATATTTTATGTGGCTCCTCAAGACCAGGCTGAACATGAATAGAGACACAAGGCACAGGTAAAGTGGGGCAGGATAACACATGTGGAAAATAAACTCCAAAACCTGATCCCAAAAACTGCAAAGGAGCCATTAAGACACAGCGCCTGAATCACAAAGGTAAACTTACTCTTTTGTGTAACTTAAAATTTTCAATTGTTTGGAATTCTAAAAGGGATTTAGGAGTAATATCTTAAGGGGTGTGGAGTATTCCCACATAAAATATATACAGAGACTCCACATTCCTAAGGATACTACTCATAAACCTTTTTGTTAATAGCAAACAATCATAAAGTACACAAAGGAGTAAGTTTAACTTTATGGCTAGGGCCCACAATGTCAACACAGCATCAACAGAGATAATAATGTAGCTAGAGAAGGAAGGCTAGGAAGCTAAAATATTGCAACCAGAGGAACAAGCAGAATAGAAGCCATCATTTCTTGTGCAAGAGGTAAATGTCACAAAAGACAGAAGCACAATTATTAACCTGTTGCCATTTGCCAAAGTGTTGGGGAAGAATGATGTGAATGTCACCTCAATCTTCCCATTATGCTGAGTCTCAGAATATAGATCAGTAACTCTTACTACTGGAGAAAAGAGCTATGGGTAGCAAGATTGCAGAAAAGCTTTCAGTAGCGACTGTCCATAGAAAGGCCTTTAACTTGTGTCAGTTGGGAAACTGGCACAGGTACATATAAAAGTATCACTGGGACTAGGACTTAAACTACACTTTACTTATTCACTCTTCAGTCCTTCCTCTACACCCAGACCTTCAGCAACTAACCCAAATGACATTTAGGGATGTCACATTTGTTTTCTTAAGTAAACTCAATTCTTCAGCTAAAGTTTATTACTGCAAACCAAACAGAAAGCTTGATTATACCTCAAGAGGAAACACATACTTCTTTATACGTAATAAATTGTCCATCAATTACAACACCTTTATTGCATTATATGCAGATTTTCACAGTAAATTCTAGATTACTTCCCATGAAGATGATTTGTAATTAAATCACATGATTCCCAGACTCAAACTCTGTGCCCTTAACATGCATTATTTCTGATTCTGTTTGCTGTTATTATGATTCTTTCTACTGGAGTCACTGAAATTCTGACCCTGGTATTGATGCCTCCCATGTAGCAAATCTTTATGAACAAGGAACAAATATTTTGCTGCTGAGACTTTTCTTTCCTAAACAAAGTCTATTCCTAGTACAAAAAGCATTAAACAAAAAAGATAGCATACACATTTCATGAGTTGTGATCCTGCACGCTGTCATGCAGAATGCAATCTCTGTCAAACCCACTCTCTGTCTAGGGCATCACTCATTTGGAAGTCAGGACAACATTCGTAGCAGAGGTAGAGGCTCTGTGATCTTTAATACACATCTCCTAGGCGGGAAATAGGTAGACTGTTGGAAAATGAGTTATTGGTAAGGGCAGGTAGGTACTGACACTAAGCATTAGGCCACAAACCCCCACTAGGTCTAGTCAAGGTCTCAGGAAAGTAATCCTTGCTCAACCCCTGGTAGCTTGGCCAGTGAGCGATAAGGCTTAACTTATGAGACAGGTTTGTTAAGCACTTAAATATCAACAAAACAGTAAATAAGTAAAACACAATTCACAATAAAAGTTCAACACCAATTTATAAAAATAGAAAACTTTTTTTTCTTTATAATGGCACAAAATGAAAAGAAATCCAACGTAGGGAACCAGAGATACCATTTATTTTTTTAAATTAAAAGTAAAACTACTGGGCGTGTCCAAGATGGCGGCGTGCTAGGACGTGCCCGTCCGAGCTCCGCCGCCTTGACCCGCAAAAGCGCCTTTCGGTCCGGCGGGGGGAAGCCTGGAGGCTCCCCCCGAATTGTGAAGCACCCCCGGGGGTGCTCTGCGCTTTGGCAGTGCCCCTAATCTGAGCCGCGCCGCTCCTACCGGCAGAACGGAGATCGGCCCTGGAATAGGGGCGTGGCAGCGGAGCGGCCCGAGAGGCGGCCTAGCCTGTGAGATGGGCTTTCCCCCAGCGGCCTTTTGAGCTTGGCGCCGGGGGATCAGAGGACCTAAGGGGCTCATTCTGGGCCCCGGGAGCGGCTGGGCCGCGGCGTCGGCCTCGGCCCTGAGACGCCTGAGCGCCCTGAAGGAGGGGGGCGCTTCCACACCTCTAACTGGATTGGGGGCTGCAGGCTGGTGCACCCCACCCTGGCGCATACGAGTGGGGCTGCGCAGAGGATTGAGGCCCCGATAGAAGACAGGGGGCCCTGCTGCCTGGCCCCAATACTGCTGTACTTCCTCACCTGAATTTTGGCAAAGAGGGGGCCCGCATACACAGTGGGAGAGGTACCTACAGCGGATCTTTTTAAGTGGTGGCTTCCGGGTGTCGGATCCGGGCGCGGTCTTTGACAAGATGGCATTTGGCGATCGTTCTCAGACGAAGACTTTGGAGGACGTGCAGCGTTGAGCCGGCGAATCGTGAGTAGGCTGGTGCGCCATGGCGACGTCTAAATCCAAACGTGAGCGCTCAGTGAGGGACATGCTTGCGGGGGCGCGCCTTACACCTGGGAGTTTGGCGTAGGACTCACCTGCTGCGAAGGCCCTGGAGAGTCGGGTGGAGACAGACCCAGATGAGAGTTCTCCAATAACGAAGGGCTTTCTGACCTCCTTGTTTGATTCGCTCCGGGGCGATATCCAAGAGCTGCGTAGGGACATCTCACAGGAGGTGAAGGAGTTGCAAGGAGAGGTTACCTCCTTGAGTGAACGAGTATCGCAGCTAGAAGATGGTGAGGTCCCTCGTGGTGAAGAAGTGGCGGGCCTGCAACAGGAGGTAGTCCGCCTCAGAGAGCAGCCAGATCTTCTCCAGATAGCGGTTGAGGATTTGGAAAACCGCTCGAGGCGACAAAATATTCGCATTAGAGGGGCTCCGGTTGGTGCTGAAAAGGAGAACATTGGGGGCTTCGTGGCGGACCTGTTTCATTCTCTGCTTGGTCCGGACGAGACACAGGAGGTGGTCCTGGATCGGGTTCATCGTGTTGGGTGTGCTGGTGGCCCTGGAGGCCGCCCTCCGAACATCCTAGCCTGTCTTCATAATTTTGTTCTTAAAGAAAAGATCCTACAGCGGGCCCGCAATCTTCAGCAGGTACTCTTTCGAGGGCATGAACTCCAACTATTCCACGACCTATCTGTGCGGACTTTGCAGAGGCGGAGAGAATTCAGACCGATCACGGATCACCTGTGAGCGCACAATGGTGGTCATTCCAACCTCGGCGGTAAAAGGCGCTTACCGCCAGACAGAAGACCGCCATAACACCGCTGCGGTCGCGGTAAACCGCCACGGTCATTCTGACCCACAACAGGCAAACCGCCAAAATACAGACATCCACAAAAGTCCGCCACACCAAAGGTCAGCGATAAACTGGCGATGACCAAACCTCCACCGTCACGCCAACAGAAATACGCCCATGCCATTACGACCCACGAATCCACGCGGCGGTCTTTCAACCGCGGTATTCTATTGGCGGTACACACCGCCGCGGTCGAAATACACATACTCGTACAAAACACTACCACATTGGACTATTCGAAATACACACACCTGATACACATACACACACCACTCCCACACACCCAATGCAATATAAAACACACACCCACATCACCCACAAACCCCTACGACCACAAATTCTGAGAGAAGGGGAGAGAGAGACACCACAGTCAACTACCAAGCATCCACAGGAACACAATACCAATACCCACAGAACTTCCACGCACCTCACACAACACACCACTAAATAGCACCCACCTATCACTACACACTCCACCCCACACATCATCCACACCACCCCATGGCACCTCAAAGACACCCCAGGTTCTCAGATGCTGAACTCAGGGTTATGGTGGAGGAAATCGTACGAGTAGAGCCCCAGCTGTTCGGGACACAGGTGCAGCACACCACCATTGCCAGGAAGATGGAGCTATGAGCAGAATAGTCGACAGGGTCAACGCTGTTGGACAGTACCCAAGAAATAGGGACGACATCAGAAAGCGGTGGAACGACCTATGGGGGAAAGTGCGTTCCATGGTATCCAGACACAACATCGCGGTGCAGAAGACTGGCGGCGGACCCCCACCTCCTCCCCAGATTTTACAACATGGGAGGAGCAGGTCTTGAACATCCTGCATCCTGAGGGCCTCGCAGGAGTAGCTGGAGGAATGGACTCTGGTAAGTCCCATCTTCACTACTTCATCCCCCCCACCCCACCTGCATGCCAACTCATACCCCCACCCTCACCCCCATCACAACTACCCCTTGCAAATGTCTCACCATCACAACCCACCCATCCCAAAACTTAACCCTGCATGCTGCCCCAAAGCATGGACACCCATCACCAAAGCATGCCCAATGCACATACCCATCACCCCCCACCCAAAACACCATCACAACAGCCCCCACAAAGGAATGCCAGCACTGGGGTACACGGACACCCACCCATTGCACACCATTGGCACACACAGAAGCAATAACCATACTTTTATACCCCTGCAGGACCCGAAAGCCAGGTCACCGCGCAGGAGGGTCCACAAATGTCCCCTCCAGCCCCAGAAGAGGCCCACAGGGATGACAGCAGCTCTGTCTCCCTGGATCTAGATGACCAGCCCGGTCCATCGGGGACCTCGGGACAGTCGGTTCCCCTCAGACAGGCACAGGCCACAGCAGACCTTCCCCCCTCTGGGAACACCAGCACAGCACCCACCCAGCGGGCCCATACCTCTGTCCCCAGGACACGTCAATCAGCGGTGTGTCCACCACTACAGGGAACCCAGGCTAACCCACCACCCCAACAACAACAGGGACCTGGGGGCAGTGGTAGTGGGCACACGGTCCAGGGGACGGAGGCCCAAGGAAACAGGGGAACTGGGAGGGCAGCTGTGCGACAGGGGGGGGACAGGCCAAGGGAACCCACTCTCCACGAGGCCCTCTCCTCCATCATGGGAGCATACCACCGCTCCCAGGAGACGATGGCGACGGTCCTGGCCAGGTTTCAGGAAATCCAGCTTCTGCAGGAGCAACAGTATATGGGGTTCAGGGAGGAACTGAGAAACATCAGTACTGCCATGGGTACCATCGTAGTGGCCCTGAATGAGTTAATCTCCACATTGCGGACCACTGTGACACCTCAAAGGGCCCCTGACACTAGCATGGACCAAGAACTGGCTACCACCTCCGCCGGCGCTAGTGGACAGGAGGCCCCGACAGAAGACCAACAGGCCACCAGAAGACCAACAGGCCACCAGAACCCCACCCACTGCAGAAGGAGAACCACCCCGCAAGTGGGCCCTGAGATCCAGGAAGAAGACAGAGTAACATGTCAAGACCCCCGCCAGCAAAGGATACCGCCCTGATTGTCATCCCACTGTCCCACATTGTCACCCTGTCCAACCTTAAACTGCCCCTGCTCCACTTCCCACAGCCATTTGGACAATGCACCTGTGAACCTGATAGTGTGGACTCTGCCATGGACAATCCTCCACCATCACCCCTCACCGATTTGCAACCACCCATCCAATTTAGAGCACTTGAATAAACACACTCATTGCACATAAACAATCTGGAGTCTGTCTGTGATTTTAACAAATGTATTAGAAATGACAGTGCCAAAATTGTTATTCACATTGTGATGCCAACAAACTGCTGTCACACAGCTGTAGTCCATGAGGAAACAAAGCAGATGTCACGCAGTGGGGCCCACAGCTCTGAAAACGGAAGGGAAAGTCACAACACAGTTACCATACACTGGGGGAAAAGTCAGACAGTAGAGAGGTAGGAGTCTTTAAGTAAATGTAATATGCCGGTGTGTACTCTTACGTGTGTCACTGAAAATATTGCTCTATTACTGTGTTCCTGTTGTCTATGTCGTCCTCTCCGGCTTCCTCTTCTTCACTCTCCACAGGCTCCACAGCTGCTACAACACCACCATCTGGACCATCCTCCTGCAGAAAAGACACCTGGCGGCGCAAAGCCAGGTTGTGAAGCATACAGCAGGCCACGATGATCTGGCACACCTTCTTTGGTGAGTACATTAGGGATCCACCTGTCATATAGGGGCACCTGAACCTGGCCTTCAGGAGACCGAAGGTTCGCTCGATCACCCTCCTAGTCCGCCCATGGGCCTCATTGTAGCGTTCCTCTGCCCTGGTCCTGGGATTCCTCACTGGGGTCAGTAGCCAGGACAGGTTGGGGTAACCAGAGTCCCCTAATAGCCACACCCGGTGCCTCTGGAGTTGACCCATCACATACGGGATGCTGCTATTCCGCAGGATGTAGGCGTCATGCACTGAGCCAGGGAACTTGGCATTAACATGGGAGATGTACTGGTATGCCAAACAGACCATCTGTACATTCATCGAATGATAACTTTTCCTGTTCCTGTACACCTGTTCACTCCTGCTGGGGGGTACCAAAGCCACATGTGTCCCATCAATGGCACCTATGATGTTGGGGATATGTCCAAGGGCATAGAAATCACCCTTCACTGTAGGCAAATCCCCCACCTCAGGGAAAATGATGTAGCTCCTCATATGTTTCAGCAGGGCAGACAACACTCTGGACAACACCTTGGACAACATAGGTTGAGACATCCCTGATGATATGGCCACTGTTGTTTGAAATGACCCACTTGCTAAGAAATGGAGTACTGACAGCACCTGCACTAGAGGGGGGATCCCTGTGGGTTGGCGGATGGGTGACATCAGGTCTGCCTCCAGCTGGGCACACAGTTCCTGTATAGTGGCTCGGTCAAGCCTGTATGTCAGTATGACATGTCTTTCCTCCATTGTCGACAGGTCTACCAGCGGTCTGTACACGGGAAGATTCCTCCATCTCCTCGCATTGCCCAGCGGACGGTGCCTAGGAAGGACAACAGCGAGCACAGAGTCAATCAACCCACAGGTACGTTCCCACAGCTTGCACACAACACGATTCAATATGCATTGAATGGTTTGTATGAGTGTTGAGGAAAGGCATAGGTATGTGTGACGCAGTAGAAATGAAGCCATGTGGGCCCTTGAAATGGCGGCTGCCTGACCTGTGAAGTGTGACAATGGGATATGAGGTCAATGCACTGGCGTGGCACCCTGTGGCGGTAGGCGGTCGAAGACTGCGGCGCAATGCCGCATTGGTTAACATAGAATCCTATGGGTTTCACGAGCTAATGACGATGTGCGCCGGCGGTCGCGTACGCACCGCCGCGGTACTCACCGCCGCGGGCGTGACCGCCATTTTCTATCTGCTTAATCACTCGATACCTGATCTTCCACAGGAGAGGACCTACACTGCAAGTGCTGCTGTGACCTCGGTCTGGAAGAGACAATGGCTGCTGCGACTGGGGAAAGGGCCCCTGCCTTCACTTCTGAAGAATTGTAGAAACTCGTGGATGGCGTCCTCCCCCAGTATGCGCTACTCTACGGTCCTCCAGACCAACAGGTAAGTACACTGGGACCATGCTTTGTGGCCAATGCCTGGGTTGAGTCGGGTGGATGAAAGATGGTGGGGAGGGGAGCGATTGAGGCATGCATCAGACGACAGATGAGAGCATTGGCCACATGGCAAGGGTGGGGATGGGGGGGCCACTCACATCAAGCATGCAGAAGGTGCTGATTATTTTTCTCCCCCTGTACATGTCACATAGGTCAGTGCCCACCAGAAAATCGCTATTTGGCGTGCCATCGCCAAGGACGTCCAGACCCTGGGGGTCCACAACAGACGGGGCACCCACTGCCGGAAGAGGTGGGAGGACATCCGTCGCGGGAGCAGGAAGACGGCGGAGGCTCTGCTGGGGATGCCCTCCCAACGTAGGAGGGGTGCCAGTCGTCGATTGACCCCCCTGATGTCCCAGATCCTGGCGGTGGCCTACCCCGATTTGGATGGGCGCGTGAGGACATCACAGCAGACACAAGGGGGTGAGTACACTCTCATTCTGGTGACTTTGCGCGCAGTGGAGGTGTCTGGGTGGGGGAGGTGGGCTGTGGGTATCTCTAGGCCAGGGCGAGTTCTGTAGGCTAGGCCCCTCCGTAAGGCATGGCCCTGTGTCTCCGCCCCCCACCTCTGTAGGGTGCCAAGTACAGCTATTCATGGCCCTGTGTCATCTATGTGTGCAGTTGTCGTCCATAGGCTTGTAGGCCATGTCCCACGGATTGCGTAGTGGACCCCAAGTGCGCAGCGTAGTGCAGGGGGCTTCTGTGTCTGTCCTCTCCACCAACAGTAGCGGTAATCCATGCACTCAACATGTGTTTCTTTCTCCCCCTCCCCTTTTTTGTGGTCTTTCTGTTCATGTGTGCATTAGCATCATCAGGCAGAGGAGAAGTGGCATCGGAGCACGAGGGAGCTGCATCCCACATGGCCCTGGAGGGCCATGCAACGGATTCTTCGTACACCAGTGGGACGGAGGGCGAGGGGACCTCCACAGCAGGGACTCGTGCTGATGTCAGTGGCAGCGACTCGTCCTCTGAAGGGAGCTCCCTTGTGTTGGCGGCAACATCCGTGCCCCCCACAACAACAGGTACAACCGCCACCCAGCGCACCAGCACCGCCCTCCCAGCAGCCCCTCAGCGTTTGCCCTGTGCCCGCTCACCCAGGAAGGGGGGCATCTCCTTCGCCCCAGGCACCTCAGGCCCTGCCCCTGTCACCCCTGCTGCCCTCAGTGAGGAGGTCAATGACCTACTGAGGACCATCATTGTTGGGCAGTCTACCCTTTTGAATGCCATCCAGGGTGTAGAAAGGGAGGTGCACCGGAGTAATGCATACCTGGAGGGCATTCATTCGGGTCAGGCTGCCCATCAGCGATCGTTTAACGCTCTGGCCTCAGCACTGACGGCAGCAATTGTCCCTGTCTCTAGCCTCCCCCTTCCAACTTCCTCCACCCAGACCCAATCCCCTGTACCTCTGCCAATCCCAGACACACCTACAGACCAGCCTGCACACACCTCAACACCCAAGGGAAGCTCATCCAGACATAAGCACCACACTTCACACAAGCATTCACACAAGCAACATCCACATGCAGACACACCAACACCCACTGCCTCCACTGTGTCCCCCTCCTCCTCGTCTCCCTCCTCCCTCCCTGTGACGTCTCCACTCACACTTGCATGCACAACTTCTTCAGCCACTACGTCCATCACCAGCACACCCACCAGAACACTCTGCACACGTGCAGTCCCCACCCCCACTACCATTTACACGTCCCCTGTGTCCTCTCCCAGTGTGTCTGTCACCCCCTCTTCCAAACCACACAAACGCAGGCAGCCACCCACCCAACAGCCATCCACCTCACGCCAGCCTTCAGTCCAAGCACTTGCACCCAAAGACACCAGACTTCACACTCCTACAACCACATCCTCTTCCTCCACTCCCATACCCACTACACCTAGCCGTCGCTCTCTTTCCAAATTGATTTTCCTTTCCAAACTTGACCTCTTTCCAACAACTCCCCCACCCCGTCCATCGAGTAAGACTGCAATCAGCACCTCAGCCACCACCAAACCAGGACCTACCAAGACTGTTGTCCAAGGACTGTGGAGTCCCCCACCCTCAAAGGCAACTAGTTCTGGTAGGAGCCAAGGCACGGCCAGCCCACCCCCGGAAAAACACCCAAAGATCACCAGTGCCCGGCGCGAGAGGCCAAGGACACCAGGGACCAAAATCCCTACCCTGGCTCAGGCTGGAAGTGGGGTGCCACCTGGCACACCACCAAAGGTGGGAAAGGGCCACAGACAAGCAGGGAAGGGTGGGAAGGGCAGCACGCCCGACAAGTCCGGCAGCAGGCTAGCTGCCCAGGAGGGCCCCACCAGCGCCATCCCAGGTGTGCTGGAGGGCCCCACCAGCCACAGCCCAGCTGCCCAGGAGGGCCCCGCCAGCCACAGCCCAGCTGCCCAGGAGGGCCCCACTAGCCACAGCCCAGTTGGGCAATGAAGGAGCCCCAGCCACAGCCCAGCTGGGCAATGAAGGAGCGCCAACTCAAGCACCGCTGAACAGGGCAAGGACCGCCAAGGCAAGCACCGCTGAACAGGGCAAGGACCGCCAAGGCAAGCACCGCTGAACAGGGCAAGGACCGCTGAACAGGGCAAGGACCGCCAAGGCAAGCACTGCTGAACAGGGCAAGGACCGCCAAGGCAAGCACCGCTGAACAGGGCAAGGACTGCTGAACAGGGTAAGGACCGCCAAGGCAAGCACCGCTGAACAGGGCAAGGACCGCTGAACAGGGCAAGGACCGCCAAGGCAAGCACCGCTGAACAGGGCAAGGACCGCCAACTCAAGCACCGCTGAACAGGGCACTTCATCTCAAGCACCGCTCCGCTGGGCCCTTCATCTCAAGCACCGCTCCGCTGGGCACCGCCGTCTGAAGCACCGCTGCACTGGGCCCTTCATCTCAAGCACCGCTCCGCTGGGCCCTTCATCTCAAGCACCGCTCCGCTGGGCCCTTCATCTCAAGCACTGCTGCACTGGGCCCTTCATCTCAAGCACCGCTCCGCTGGGCACCGCCGTCTCAAGCACCGCTGCACTGGGCCCTTCATCTCAAGCACCGCTCCGCTGGGCCCTTCATCTCAAGCACCGCTCCGCTGGGCACCGCCGTCTCAAGCACCGCTGCACTGGGCCCTTCATCTCAAGCACCGCTCCGCTGGGCACCGCCGTCTCAAGCACCGCTGCACTGGGCCCTTCATCTAAAGCACCGCTCCGCTGGGCCCTTCATCTCAAGCACCGCTCCACTGGGCCCTTCATCTCAAGCACCGCTGCACTGGGCCCTTCATCTCAAGCACCGCTCCGCTGGGCACCGCCGTCTCAAGCACCGCTGCACTGGGCCCTTCATCTCAAGCACTGCTCCGCTGGGCCCTTCATCTCAAGCACCGTTCCGCTGGGCACCGCCGTCTCAAGCACCGCTGCACTGGGCCCTTCATCTCAATCACCGCTCCGCTGGGCCCTTCATCTCAAGCACCGCTCCACTGGGCCCTTCATCTCAAGCACCGCTGCACTGGGCCCTTCATCTCAAGCACCGCTCCGCTGGGCACCGCCGTCTCAAGCACCGCTGCACTGGGCCCTTCATCTCAAGCACTGCTCCGCTGGGCCCTTCATCTCAAGCACCGTTCCGCTGGGAAAAGCCGTCTCAAGTACCGCTGCACTGGGCCCTTCATCTCAAGCACCGCTCCGCTGGGCACCGCCGTCTGAAGCACCGCTGCACTGGGCCCTTCATCTCAAGCACTGCTCCGCTGGGCCCTTCATCTCAAGCACTGCTGCACTGAGCCCTTCATCTCAAGCACCGCTCCGCTGGGCCCTTCATCTCAAGCACCGCTCCGCTGGGCCCTTCATCTCAAGCACAGCTGCACTGGGCCCTTCATCTCAAGCACCGCTCCGCTGGGCACCGCCGTCTCAAGCACCGCTGCACTGGGCCCTTCATCTCAAGCACCGCTCCGCTGGGCCCTTCATCTCAAGCACCGCTCCGCTGGGCACCTCCGTCTCAAGCACCGCTGCACTGGGCCCTTCATCTCAAGCACCGCTCCGCTGGACACCGCCGTCTCAAGCACCGCTCCGCTGGGCCCTTCATCTCAAGCACCGCTCCGCTGGGCCCTTCATCTCAAACACCGCTCCGCTGGGCACCACCATCCCAAGCACTGCTGCACTGGGCCCTTCATCTCAAGCACCGCTGCACTGGGCCCTTCATCTCAAGCACCGCTGGCCCATTGGCGGAAGGGGCAGTGCCGCATCTGTGTCGGGCAGGGCTGTACGAAGCACTCTGGGCACCAGTCCCCCTCCAGAACCAGTGGACACTGTCATCCACTTGAGAGACTGTGGCTTTGCACTCCCCAGGATGTAACAGTGGGCAAACCACCCACTGTAGAGAATTGAGAGACTGTGGCTTTGCACTCCCCAGGATGGGACAGTGGGCAAACCACCTACTGTAGAGACTTGAGAGACTGTGGCTTTGCACTCCCCAGGATGGGACAGTGGGCAAACCACCCACTGTAGAGACTTGAGAGACTGTGGCTTTGCACTCCCCAGGATGGGACAGTGGCCATGGAGGCCCCTCGTGGATCTGGCGTCGTGTACTCATGTGGCTGAGGTGCCCCCCCTTCCCTTCCCCCTGAGGTGCCTGTAGTTTTTCTATCTGATGCCCCTGCAGTGTTCTCTCCGTTGGTGTCAGGTATCCTGTGTGGGCCTTGCGCATGTGATTTGGGCCCAGTGGTCCACGGACAATGACAGCTAAAATTATCAGACTTTTAATGTTTATGTCTATATTAGTTAAAAATGTGTGATATTTTTATATGCCGATAATACAATATATTCGACTGTTTATGATCATTTCATTTTGTCTTTGCATTCTTCCGGGGGGTTTGGGGGTTGTAACAGTGATGTATTGCTATGCATTGATGTGTGTGTTGTAGTGGGTGAGGGTGGTGGTGGGTGTGTAGCGTATATGTGCCCGTAACATTTTCTCCTCCCCCCTCCCCTGTGTCGTAGGTGCAGTACTCACCGTAGTCTTCTGCGCCGGCGTTCGTGCTCCTGGTAGAGGAGCAGGAATACAATAGCTGGTAGGATGTGTAGTTCGGGTTCCATGCTGTCCAGATTCCTCGTGGGGTGTATGGAGGTGAGCGTTTTCCGTTTGAAATGTCTGTTTCCGCCGTGTTTATATCGGCGGGGCTACCGCCCCGGAAAAGGTGGCGGATTGGTGGGTGGTGATAGGGTGGGCGGTACATTGACTCCCGCATGTCTGTTGGCGGTGACCGCC
Source organism: Pleurodeles waltl (assembly GCF_031143425.1). Classification (NCBI taxonomy): domain Eukaryota; kingdom Metazoa; phylum Chordata; class Amphibia; order Caudata; family Salamandridae; genus Pleurodeles; species Pleurodeles waltl. Next base: position 795,470,948 of record NC_090438.1, on the reverse strand, counting down.
GCGCTGTTTGTTTGTCCCGCCGTGGCGGTCGGAGTTTTAAAGTGGCGGTCTCTGTTGGTGGTTTCCGCCAGGGTCAGAATTCCATTTTTTAAACCGCCAGCCTGTTGGGGGGTTAGCCGCCGCTTTAACACCGACCCCCAGGGTTGGAATGACCCCCAATGTGTCCTATTCTTGGGGCCACCTGTTCCGCTTGGTCTTCCGCTGGGAGGAGCAGCTCCGGCAGGTGAAATCCGTTTTGGAAGCCAGCCGTATTCTGGGTCTGGAGGATGTAGGCCGGGAGGCAAGTGAGGAGGCGATCCTGCCAGCGGGGGGTTCTCCCCATTGGCGGAGGAAAGAGAAAAGAAGGAAGACGCAACGCCCAACGGCCTCGGAGCTGAGGTCGGAGAGAGAATCTGTTTTGAACAGTGTGGCAGCAGGAACTCCAGCCTAGGAAGGGCAGCCGGGGGTGCCCAGGACTGCTTTTGGCCGCGTTGCTACCAGCATGCTGATCGTTGAAGAGGGTCGGGGCGACGGGGGCGTTGGGCCTGGTTACTTGACATGGTTGGATATACTGCCCCGTGGAGACTTCACCTCGCGAAGATGGATGATCGAGGACTTTTGTGTTCTATGCACCTGTTGTGCGTATTAGTTGTTTGTTGGTGTGTTTCCCTGCGATACTGGCTCTTAGTGGAGACACCCTCAGGCCTGGGTCGCAAATTGCGATTTTCATGAAAATTGATTGCAGGTGCTGCAGAACACTCCAGAAACCACTCCAGAACACTCTGGAAACACTTCCTGGCACATGATGATGACATCACAGCCAGGAAGTTTACAAATACACCTGGGAGGAGGGAGGACCACACCCTTTTGTAACTGCTGCACAGCTAACAGAGCAACAGCAACCATGGCTGACACTCCCAGAAAGAGGAAACTGAAATTTGCTGAGAAGGAGCTGGAGGTGCTCACAGAGGAATGCTGTCAGCACCATGATGAGCTATTTGGGAAGGCAGCCCTCAATGTGCCAGACTCTACCAAAAAAATAATTTGGCAGGAAATACAGGAGAAGGTGAACTCCCTGGGGGTCAGCCACAGGAGTGTCGATGAGATAAAGAAGAGGTGGTATGACCTCCGCTCCCGGACCAAGGAGAGGGTGGCAGAAAGGCTCCGGGAGATGAGAGGCACAGGAGGGGGACCATCATCCATACCACCACCCACACCCTTGGAGGAAAGGGTGGAGGAGACCCTGGAGCAGGAGGCTGTAACAGGATTCGGAGATCTGGACACCTCTGAGCCCAGAACATCAACCGGTGAGTACCATGTGATATGCCTGTACCCCCATCAATGCCATACCCCCACCCACCATGTACACAGGGGCATGCACAACCAAGATAGCTCCATTTCAGAGTAGCATATACCAGCATGATGCATTATGGGCAATGTAGTCAAGTAGGCAGTTAATAGGCAAATGTTTATTAGGAAGTGTGCAACAGATAGTAGACACTGACAGTCTTTTCCCCATGTCCCACAGGTCTCCCACAAGACCCCACCACCAGCCACAGCAGCCAGGTGCCACTGGTCAGCCAGCCCCATGAGGAAACAACAGGAGCAGCCACCACTCCCACCTGCACCACCCACACCATCCCCTCTATGACAACACCCGCTGCAACAGTGGTTTCGGAGGCTGCACCAGCAACAGCCAGGAGTGCCACAGCACATCTCACAGGGCAACCACCGCTGCGCAGGCGATGCAGGATGAGGAGAGCAGGGCTGCAGGCAGAGTCAGGGCGTCCGTCCACCACACTGACAGAGGCACAACTGCTACGTGGTCAGCGCCTGCAGAATCAACTGTTAGGGCGGATTAGTGGGGTTCTGCACCACTTCGTAAGGAGCAATGAAAACAGCATGCAGCAGCTTCATGCACAACTGGACGTAATAGGCAACAACACTGGTGACCTAGCCCTGTCCATGCGTGAACTGGTGGCTGGACTGCTTACACAGAGTGAGGGTGCGCGGCGCAGGGACCGCCAGCTGCTCCAAAGGCTGGACAGGATGGCCTCCTCAATTTGCAGACTGGCAGTGAACACTACTGGGCTGTCAAGAAGAACAGTCGGCCTCCAGGTGGAAATGGGCCACTTTGCAGGTGATGTGGCGAGGGGCCTGGGCTGGATCACCCATGTGATTGACCTCATGGAGGCACGGCAGGTGTCCAGGGGTACAGGGGACACCCCACAAGACAGCGAGGAGGGCTCCACTGTCAGCAGTGCCTCTGCTGGTGACACCAGGGTGCTCCGGAGTGGGAGTACGAGGCAGAGCACTGCTGAGCAACCTGGTACCAGCCAGGCTGGCAGAGGCCACCGTAGGCAATAAACTAAACACTGTCCCTGATGTTGGGGCACATGATGGCAATGTGCCCCATGCCAGGTTGGCTTTTTGAAGTCCCTGAACAGTTTTTCATTGTAAATAGTTCGGTTTTTGCACATATTAAATAACTTTTTTGTTCCACTTAACAAATGGAGTGTTTGTTCAATTGGTGAGTATGGTAGAAGTTGGCACGTACCTTCCAAAGTATTGTGTTGCGATGTGTTCCCGTCTCAGTCTGCCTTGATTTGCGATGCTCCTATCCCCATGATGGCGATGTGGTTGCTCTTGCTATTCATCCTCAGAATCCGGGTCTGCAGGGGTGAGAGGTAGCCCACATCGGGTGGCAATGTTGTGCAGGATAGCGCATGCGACAACTATTTTGAATGCCGTTATGGGGGTATACTGGAGGGCACCTCCACTTCGGTGGAGGCATCTGAACCGTGCTTTCAGCAATCCAATGGTACGTTCGATCAGGTTCCTGGTCCTCTTATGTGCACTGTTATATCACCTCTCACATTCATTGCTGGGTGTTAAGTACAGAGTCATTATCCATGGCCGTAGTGCATATGCACTGTCACCTGTTGGGCAAAAACAGTACACTGTTAGAAAGTCCTGGTTGGTGTGCACATTGATCTGTGTGCATGTCTACAAGGTGTATGCAGCTCTACCTAGGAGGTATCCGTCTCCAAACTCCCCACGTTCCAGGCGTTGGTGTATCCCACTGTGCCTAAAAATGTAGGAGTCATGAGTACTGCCTGGAAATTTTGCTACAATGTCAGTGATGACATAATGGGCGTCACAAACAACCTGAATATTGAGTGAGTGGGTACACTTTCTGTTGCGGAACAGATATTCCAGGTTTGCAGGAGGGCATATTTGAATATGTGTCCCATCTACACACCCTATGACATGGGGAAAGTTGGCAATCCGGTAAAAGTCCAGCTTGGTACTGTTAATTTCTGCCTCATTCCTGGGTAGGTATATATATTGGGACATGTGTGTGAGTAAGGCATCTAGGACATGCCCTGAGGAACCTTGATAGTGCACTTTGGGATACCCCACCTGCCACAGCAATGACCCCCTGATAGCTACCCGAGGCCAAAAGGTGCAGTGAGCATAGCACTTGCACATGCGTAGGGATGGCACAGCCGCGCAGCGTCTGGCGTTCTAGCTGTGGTTTGAGTAATTCTATTAAATCTAGTATAGCTGCGCTGCTAAGTCTGTATTTTTCATAGATTTCTTCCTCAGTTTGCTGGAATAGGGTGTGCCTTGTTCTGTAAATCTTCTCCTGTCTGTGGCTCCTCTTCCTCCTCTGCTGGGTTGCGTGGGCTCTCCTCCTCACTGCTATCAGGTATATCTCCGCCATCTTGAGTAACCCTTCTGGGTCTCCTTTTATACTTTGGTAATGATTACCACCTGCTCTGAGTTAGTGGTAAATTGGACATGCAAACTGGGCTTTTTGCGACTAGTCGCAATTTGCGAGTTGCTATTGCATATGGTTTGCGACTCGCAAATTGTGACTTCCTATTTGCGGGTCGCAAAATGGTGGTCGCAATTTTTGCGAGTCAGTAACGGCTCGCATTGCTTTTTGCGAGTCGGAAATGGGATTTTTGCTGAGTCGCAAATAGCGATTCGGGCCATTTGCGACTCGCAAACGTTTGCTACATCTGGCCCTAAATGTATAAGCTTAAATGTCCGGGGGCTCAATAACCCTACCAAGAGGCTAGCCATCCTGTCCGCATTAGAGAGATCGGGGAGTCATATATGTCTCTTGCAGGAGACGCACCTTGTCTTCAAAGATACTCATCATATGCGCTCTAAGTGGTTCCCCAGGCAGTTCTGGTCTTCGCTACCATCAAAGCATGCAGGGGTGGCGATACTTCTATCACGTTCATTCCCTGGGGAGGTGATATCAAAATTGCATGAGGTTCCAGGGAGGCTTTTAGCCATGAGGTTTAGATTGGGGGGTTTTTCATTCACAATTGCTTCCCTATATGCGCCTAACTCCCAGCAGGAAATCTTCCTAAGACAGTCTTTGACTCCGCTGCTCCAATCCCCTGACGGGGCTGTCCTATTGGGGGTTGATTTTAATTTGGTGATGGACTGGGACCTGGATCGTTCAGGCTATCGATATGGGCAGACGGGGTCTTTGTCGGATGCTGGCCGACAGTGGCTGAGTGAGTGTGGCCTGGTGGATGTGTGGAGGAATGTGCACCCCATGTTAAGGGACTATTCCTTTTACTCAGCAGCAACTAAAACATACGCTAGGTTGGACCTTTTTTTGGCAACACAGGAGCTTCTCCCCCGGGTTAGGGATTCAGCGATTGAGCCGCGAGCCTTGTCAGATCACGCCCCGGTTACAGTTGAGATTCATATGAACATGGAGCAGGTAGGCGCATCGGGGTAGCGTTTTAGGGATTCGATGCTTCAGAACGTTGCAAAGTTAGAGGCGATCCGAAGGGCAATAATAGATTACCTCAGCTTTAATGATGATGGTACAGTAAGCATTGCAACGCTGTGGGAGGCACTGAAGGCTTTTCTGAGGGGCGAGGTGAAATCGCTTTCTGCTATGGATAATAAGGCAAGAAGACGACTCAGGGAGGACTTAGAGCAGCGAGTGAGGGTTTTGGAGAGTTCACATAAGCACACCGGCGCTCCTAGAATATGGCGAGAGCTTGAGAAAGTGAGGAAGCAGCTGAGGAGGTTGGATTGGGACAGGAGAGAGTATGCTGTAGTCCACCTTAAACAAAAGTACTATGCAGGAAGTAACAAGTGCGGGAGGCTACTAGCACATAGGTTGAGAGCGCAGCGAGCGGCGTCAATGATAAAAATGGTTCGCTCTCCCTCTGGAGCAGAAGCACGTATGAGCGACCAAATAGCGGAGGCTTTTGAGGGATTCTATTGAGGTCTATATGGGGCCGAGGAGCCCGACACCTCAAGTCCGGAATCCTTCTTAGAGGGTATAGCAATTACTCCCTTGACTGTAAGGGAGGCAACCTCGTTAGATCAACCTATAAGGGCGGAGGAGGTCAGCAATTGCACGGCTGCAGATCGGGAAGTCACCTGGCCTGATGGTTTTTCTGCACTTTTTTATAAATCCTTCTGTATGGAACTTGTACCTGTTCTAGTGCGGCTCTTTAACTCCTTTCATTAAAAGGGTGCCCTCACGCCTAGTATGTTAGACGCCACTATCGTGGTTATCCCGAAACCGGGGAAGAACCCCGAGGAATGCGCTTCATACAGGCCGATCTCCCGCCTGAATATTGATGCCAAATTATTTACTGGCATTTTGGCACACCGTCTCAACTATTATATGCCGGGGCTTGTGGATCCCGACCAAACGGCAGTGTAGTGACAATACCAAGCGACTGCTCTATCTATTGGATAAAACCAAACGCTCTTGTAGGGAAGCGGTCTTCTTATCTAGCAATGCTGAAAAAGCGTTCAATAGGGTTTAATGGCCTTACCTGTTTAAAGTGCTAGAACGCTTCGGGCTGGATCCGGGTTTCATTGCATGGATTCGCTGCATTTATCAGGCACCTCGGGCGGCGGTTCGAGTTAACGGGACGCTCTCTTTGCCATTTGCTGTCCAAAGAGGGACCAGGCAGGGGTGCCCACTTTCGCCCCTCTTGTTCGCGCTATACATGGAGCCTATGGCGCAGAGGCTCCGGGACAACCCTCAGATCACGGGCGGGAACTTTGGGGGGGATGATCATCTCATATCGTTATATGAAGACTACGTCATCCTTATTTTAGCGGAGCCTATGACCTCATTGCCGGCGCTAATGGGTGAATTAGAGGAATTTGGACGGGCCTCTGGATTCCGGATGAACATGCTAAAATTGCAGGCTATGGGCAAGTTTATCAGAGCTGAGCATGAAAGAGACCTGAAGGCCCGATTCCATTTTATATGGTCTTCCTCTGGGCTTCCGTACTTGGGGATCGAGCTGGGCTCTACAGTCGTCCGCACGGCATCATTGAACTACGCGAAACTAATCCGGGAGGTTTAGCGTGATTTAGAGACATGGGGGAGACTCAAACTGTCATGGCTGGGCAGGGTGGCGGCAGTAAAGATGACCATCCTACCACGTATACTGCATCTGTTTCAGGTGTTTCCACTGGAGCCCCGCCGCGAACGATAGCGACCCTCCAAACGGCGGTTCTAAGATTTATATGGGAAGGGAACATCTTCTGAGAAGCACTGGTGTTTCATGGACCAGGCAGTGGCTGGCTCTCACATATGGAAGGAACCCTGGCTTAGGCGCCGTCACAGAGCGCGGGGTTGTATGCATCCCCGGTCACGGAGGTCTCGGTGAGGGTGTGGGATCGGGTGGCCGGCAGGCTGGGTTTGACGACCTTCCCATCCCCAATGACTCCTTTGGGTGCGAACCCTGATTTTGGCCCGGGCCCACAGTCTGTGGCATTGCATCGATGGTATGAGGGGGGCTTTAAAAGGGTGGGATATTTATTCGATGAGCAGGGGGTTATCCCCTTTGACCAGCTGAGGGAGACATACGGCCTAACCGAGGCGGACAGGATGATGTACTATCAAATACGACACTGGGCCCTGCTTCCAGCCAATAGGATATTAATAGACAGGCCGTTAACACTGTTTGAAAAATGGATTCTAATGAAAAAGGGTGATAAGCACGTGGTTTCTGAGCTCTATGCTCTCTTGCTGGGGGAGGCCTGCCCGCCCAAGACTAAGGGTCAATTGAGATGGGAGAGGGAACTGGAGAGAAAGCTATCGGAAGATGAGTGGGAGAGTATTTTTCACAGGGCGCACCACACAGCTTACAGTGCAGCAGGCACAGAGACAGCCTATAAAGTGGCCTCCTCCTGGTATTACACGCCAGCGAGGATCCATGCTTGGGATCACGATAAATCTGGTCTTTGCTGAAGAGGGTGTGGGGAGGGGGTCGCTTGTGCATTTACTATGGCACTGTCCCAAATTACATTGTTACTGGAAGAACATAATAGACACTGTTGACACGGCTTTTGACACTCAGATCCCTAGATTCCCTGCTTATATCTTGTTGGGCCTTCCCAACCCTCTCACTTTTCCCCTGAGATCACTGAAGGGACGGCAAATGGCCTTAGCTTTAAATGCTGCAATACAGCTGTTGCTATCTGTGTGGGGGACTGAACAAATCCTTACAACAGTTTCTTGGCTACACAAACTATGGTTTATCCTCGCTATGGAAAAGCTCACCCCGGCCTCTCTGCACCGGAGCGGGGACTTCTAAGAACTTTGACAACCATACTTACGAATTCTATCTGGGGAGTTTTCAGAACTGACATGTCCGACTTATTTGAGGGTTCTTAATTTGAACTGAGTGGATGGGAGAAGCCCCTTAGGGAGATGTTTACATAGGATCAGGACTATATTGTAAAGGAGCCTGGGATTTTTTGATTCTTGTATTGTCAGCCAGCTGCGGGGAAACAAAGTTGTATTCTGTATTTTAAGTTTTTCTATTGTTGCGCATGGAGAAAGCTGTCTATGAACCTAATGGTAATACTTTGATGTATTGCGTATGCAATGTTCTTTAATTGAAAAGTCAATAAACAGATTTGATCTGTAAAAGTAAAACTAGCGCTTAGAAGCAAACACCACTCAAAGGGTTAAAAAAAGGTCACACTAGACAGGGACAAAGTCCAGAGTTCAGGCCACCCATGAAGTAAAACTGTTACAATTACTGTCAATAGTGTTTCTTGATTCAGGAAAGTAGTCCACAGCACCTGCCAATGATTCAGAGGCAGGTTTGCCTCTTGGGGTCTGGGACTACAACTCCCACAAGGCACCTCTTCAACCTGTAGAGCTTGTTACAACAGTTGCTCCAAACTTATCCAAACGTCAAGATCTTCTTCCAGAGGTCCTTTTGGGTCCTTGAAGTGTCCACAAACTTGATGCAAGGTTCCAGAAGTTCTGGTTGCTCCTTGGGAGTTAGGACTACAATTCCCAGAATGCACATGGTCAGAATCCTCAAATAGCCACTGAACACTGGTCAGCTGGGCTCTTCTTACAGGACTTGATGCAGGGTACTATGGTCAGCTCATTTGTACCTGTAGCTTACAGGGACTCCATTCCTGAAGTTGCAGAAGCAAGACAAAGTAAATTTTTGTTGTGAGGCCTAGTGTGTGCAGCTGGTGCAGTCCTTGCGAGTGCAGTTCTTTAGATGCAGACCAGGGGTTCAGCACGGCAGTCCTTCTTCTCCAGTATCTGTTTCCAGCAGGGATCTGAACTACTGGAAGCTCTGCCATATTTATTCTTGCTCCTGGGTTTGGAAGCAGGGTGTCATCCGTTCCAATGGGGTGAGGCCACCACCTTCTGGGGTGACCACTTCCTGTAAAGTGTGGAAACAATCTGCTCCAGAATGCAATATTCTATAGAAATGCAAGAAGATCAAAATTAATCCTTAGAGGTTATATCTGGCTGAGTCCACCTAATGGTGTGGCTACATCTCCCTTGACACACCTCTTCCAGCCTCTCTCCCAATTTAATCAGTGGGGCTCCCATCTGTCTGGGGGAGCAGGAAATAAGAGAGGTTCTGTTTCTGTCCTTAATGGCTTTCTTTCAGTTTGGCTACTCTTCCCCCATCCTGCTCTGCCATCTTCTGCAGCAGTTCTCCACCCACCACATGCTTCCTTGGTCCCAGGCCAGGCCACTTCACACTTCATTAAGGTAGCCTGGCTTAGGCTGCCAGAGGCTGACCAATCAGGGAATGGCACTACTGGGCCGGATTTGGTAACTTTCAGAAAGAGTTTTAAAACTATTTCCCTGTGCTAGTTATATTACATTCAGCATTGGCAAGTTGTTGGATTTATTATAACATTTTATTTGGTACCAATCTTGCTATATTTAGAGAATCTCTATTAGAAAGAAGACTTTATTATTTCAAAATAAATTCTATCAATGTTATCCCATAGACCCCATTGAATACAATCAGGGAAACAAATTGGATGTTTTTCCCTCACCAGGGCTTATAAAACATATTTTATAAAGTCCCTGATTATATTTACATTGCACCCAACCCTGGGGGCAACTAGGGCAGACCACAGGGGTGACTTATATGCAAATATAATGTAGTTTGAGACTTTAGAAGTACTTTTAATTCCAAAGTCGAATTTGGGGTTAATTGTAACTTAGAAGCAACCAGCAAGGCAGGCCTGCCTTTACAATGACACCAGGGACTGCAGCAGTGCACCCAGGGGTGCCCTATCTACCTTGGTGTCCTTAAAACCACAATCCCTACCATATACTAGGGACTTATAGGTAGGATGTCAGAGCCAATAATAATTATGCCTAATTTGCAAATACCATTTTCAGCAGAGCACTGGACCTGTGACTGGTTGGCAGTGCCCAGGGCAAAATCAAAGTCAGGAAACACCAGTATCAGCTACAATTGGGGGCAGAAAGAAAGAGTGCTTCTGCTGTCAGCCCAGTTTTCCCAGAAAGATCATGGGTTGTGACTAGCTCTTGAGCAGAACATGAATAAGTCAGTTTCAGAGTGACAAGAGATGGGCTGGGATGAGAGCTGTGTAGGAGATTGTTTCATCAGATTGGAATTGGTGGTCTTGACATTAGGCTGCGTGTCTTCAAAAGGACCATTAACATTTCTCCTCTAAGCTGTCTATTGTTGGACCTGGCCCTTTCTGCAGGGTCACCCCAGACTTCTTTTTCTTTTCCCTCGACTTTTGCTGAATTTGTTTTTGTTGACTTTAGTATTCTGAGCACTTTACCTCTTCTGACCAGTGATAAAGTGCAGGCTCACTGTGCTCCGAAACCGATACCATTGGCTTATTCACAATTGGCATATTTAATTTACTTGTAAGTCCCTAATAAAGTGCAATATATGTGGCTAGAGCCTATAAATGAAATGCTGCTAGTTGGCCTCCAGCACTGACTGTGCCACCCACTACAGTAGTCCTTTAAACATGTCCCAGGTCTGCCACTCCAGAGCCTGTGTGTGCAGTTTCCCACTTGCCAGGACCAGGACCAGGATGTTCCTTTTTATTACATGTAATTCACCCTTAAGGTAAGCCCTAGTTAAACCCAAGGGCAGGATACAATGTATTTAAGCAGTTAGTCATGTACCTCTAGGTTTACCATGTCCTGGAAATTAAAGTGCATATTTATACTCTGTTTGCACTGAAATTGTGTCTTTTTTTTTTTTACTCTAATTCGGTGCAAAACTAACTTCATATTTATACTTTGGTGCTAGACCCGTCTAGCACCAAATTTATGGAGTTGAAGTCATTTTCTTGAAGTGGAAACCTACCTTGCCTTAATTAGATGCAAGGTAGGCGTTCCCGTGCAAAAAATGACTCTATGGCCTTAACGCCATATTTATACTCCCATGGAAAAACGGTGCACGGGAAGGAGGATGGGTCAAAAAATGTTGCAAAGTTTGCTTTGCCCCGTTTTTTAACTCCTGGGTCAGGGCAGGTGTTTTGGGACCTGTGAGCCTATTTCCATGGTGGAACGACATGGAATAAGCCCACAGGTTTCCTCCACAGGCCCCAGGGGTAGCCCCACCCACACCAGAGGAACTGCAGAGGATGAGGGACCCCACCCCAGGTAAGTACAGATAAGTTCAGGCAAGTATTGCATTTTATTTTGTAAAGTGTCATAGGGGGCCCTGTAATTGGTCCCCATACATGACACAGGGTGCAATGGCCATGCCCAGGGGACCCTTGTCCCCTGTGCTTGCCATTGGGGTGGTGGGCATGACTCCTGCCTTTTCTAAGGCAAGAATCATGTGGCACGGTAGGTTTAGCACCATAAAATGATGCTAATCTGGTCAGAGTCATTTTTGTTTACTCTAACCTACCTAAAGTCATTTTTGGTGCTAAACGCCATTCTTCTATACCCCCAGGCCCACCCGACTAAAGTCTTTTATTTTTTACTCTAGCCTACCCTTTGCACCGGCTTGCACCATTCCATAAATATGGTGCCCGGCTGGTGCAGAGAAATGGTGCAAGCCGGTGCTAAACTTTTTGGCGCAAAACTGCTTTAGTGCAGTTTTGCACCAAAAAGTATAATTTTCCACGACCGCAAGGCCTATCCCTCCCATAGGTTGACATTGAGATTGCATAGAAACATCTTTTAAGTGTAATTTCTAATTGGGGCAAGATAAAAATGTTGAATATGGTGTTTCTGAACTCACAATTTAAAATCACAACTTATGCTGAAATCTGATTTTGAATTGTAAGTCTGAAAATGCTACTTTCAGAACTTTGGCATTTTCTTCCTTTAACCATAAAGTGCCTCTGTCTGTCTCTGAATACACATCTGGGGTGGATGACAGCTGGATTTTGTGCATTGCTTCTAGACATTCACACACAAAGGGAGTTGGGGTGTGACACTTGCATTTTGATAGCCCATTCCAGGCGGATGGGTCCTGATTGGCTAGATGGAGGGAGGAGCTGAACTTACTCCCAAATAGGGTTGTGCCTCTCTCCACACAAAGGGCTGCATAGCACCCTTGAGAGTGTATGGAGTATGAAAAGGAAGGGCAGTGACCTTTTGCACTTCAAAGTCCTCTCTTTGAAGTCTTCTACACTTACAACTCTCAACTGGGTATAACTACCCGACACCAAACCCCACCAAACAAGAACTTGGCTGGAACCAAGGAAATTCTGCCTGGATGAAGACTGCTGTGCAGAAGGGAAAGGCACTTTGCTAACTGCTCTGTTGTGTTGGCCTGCTGCCTGCTAATTGCTGTGCTGTAGGAGGGACTGTCGCTTTCCTACCTGCATTGCTGTGTTGTCCTGTTGCCTGCTGCTTCTTGCCTGGGAGTGGGAAGGGCTGGACATGTTCTCTACATCCTAAAGCTCAAGTTTCTCAAAGGGCTTACTGGCTTGCCCCCTGTTCTCCTGCAGTCTCAAGTACATAAAAGACTGCCTGCTACTCTCCTGTTGTTGCTAGACTCTATCATCTCTATGTCCTACCTTTGCTTGAGGTGCCCCTCTCCAGCCCTGGGCCTCAGAAGTGGGTTCTACAGCTGTTTTCTGCTAAAACTGATGCACTGTCACCACTGTGCCGGTCAAAACTGATACATTGCCCTTCAATCACATGGCTGTTGGATGACAGTGGATCCACAGCCTACACGACCCGACAACAATGCTCTGCTCGGCTCAACAATGCACTGCATTCATCTCATTGGAGCTCGACAACGACGCAGTGACCCGACTGTGGGGAAAAGATCGACACATCGCTTTCACATTTGCTCCTCGGCGTTGAGCTTGCTCCATCCAAGGTACTGTTTTACTAGACCCTGCTTTGGTTCTGTAGCCGGCCTACCATCCATTGTTGTTGGCCTCAAACTTGGATTTGCACCAGTCCCTAGCGACCTCAAGTAATCTTTTGACCACTGGTGACTTCTATGCACTATTTTTAGTTTATTTTAAAAAAAATCAAATCTCACCTTTGCTTATTGTATATTTGTTGTAGTAGCCTTGTTTTACTCAGATAAATATCCTCCATGTTTCTGAAATGGTGTGGAGTCTTTTTGCGGTGTCTTTCACTATGTTATTGTAATTTAAGTGTTACATAAATACTTACACAGCGGCTCTTACTTTACACCTGACTGCTCTGTGTCAAGTTACCGGATAGTGAGCACAGGTTATTTTAATGTTTGTATCTGACTTACCCTAACTAGGATTGTGGTCCCTACTTGGACAGGGTGCATACCTCTGCCAACTAGAGACCCCATTTCTAACACCTATGATAACGGTCTAATGAGGGTGCAGAGTTTATCATTCTGAGAACACAGAGACATCAGGTATTAAAATACTAATCCTCATTTATGCAATCCAAATCCTTAGCCCTAGGTTACAAGAGAATAGCTTGAGCAATGAAGTCTAGAGTGAGCAATAGAGAATGGGTGCCTTTGTTATCATTATTTTCGCAAAAACCTGTATCATGAATAATAAGAAAATATATTGTATACACTAAGCATGTCATTAGTGTGACGCTTATAAGCAGAAACAGTGATCACTTCCTTAGATTATTGTAGATGTACTACTTCCTTGACAAAACATTTAGGGCCAGACCTACTAACATTTAATGCAGGGTAAGAAATCAACTTGCTGCTTTGTGCTTCATAAAATGGAGAGAGAGGGAATGCACCATAATAACTAAGATATAACACATTTCTATTCTGTCTTTCTCTGCTGGCGCACGGAGTGCTGCTTACTGCCACGAAAGAGAACCTAGCACCATACTGCAAGGGTACCTGCCCCACAGGCAGGATTGTGTTATGTGCTGAAAGGGACAACTTCCTCCATAAAAGCAATCCTCAGAAGCAGTTTCCTCTTTCTATATGCAGTGCAGACTTGAGTACACATGGAAGGTTGTAATAGCAATGAGAAACCAAAATATATCTCTTCTGTGGGGATGGCATTGCATTTTCATGCATTTCCAGGTCTAGTAGCCTTAGTAAATCTCGGAATGTGCCAAAATCTAAGCATAGATGCATGAGAATGCCCACACTCCACCCCCTGAACAAACTTCCCAATGCAAAGTAACACAAGGCAGTGGTTTGTGCTGTCTTGCAATACTCTGGACTTACTAAGCCACAAAGACGCATGCAAGGTTAGTAAATTTCACATAAGCCCTTACGTTGCCTTGTGTCACCTTGCATGATGCAATGGCAATGGAAGGGCTTGTTAAATATGGGCCTTAGCATCGCAAGAGATCAACAGACTGATGCATAGTAATGAATGAGTGGCATAAGGAAACACTTGAAAAGCCCTGTATACTTGCATGGAGGTGACATGCCTTAACTCCTCACAGGTCAGAAATGGACGTAAGCAAGAATCACTTAATGCAAAGAACCAAGATTGCATCACTCCATGAACTCAACTGAAAGACTGTGAGACTGTGACCCAAACCATTAGGCAACACATATCCCTAACATAACAGTCTTTGAATTTCTTCTACTAGATTTATCATCATTTTTAGACCTGACATCCTTGGTGTGGTAGCCCCCAAACACTAAAAACACTCCTGTTTTTCTGAATTTGCTGTTGTTGGACTCCTAACCAGTGATAAAATGTTTGTACTTTCTCCTCTAAACATGGTCAAATTAATACTTTTAATTTATTTGTAAGTCTCTAGTAAATGGTAATACATGTACCCAGGGCTGATAAATAAAATGCTAATAATGGGGCTGCAGTACAGATGCTACCCACTAAAGTAGCCTTTTATAATATGTCTCAGACATGCCACTGCAGTCTTTAGTGCAGTGTTAAACATCTGCTTTGACCAGGCAAAAAAAAAACGTTTTCCAGGCCTAAAGCTACCTTTTAAATACATATGTCATTCCTAAGGTAGGCTCATAGGGCATGGTGCATTTTATTTAAAAAGTAGGACACACATACGTAATGTGTACATGTCCTGGCAGCAAAAACGTCAAAATTAATTTTTCACTACTGCAAGCCCCATTTCTCCATTGACTATCCCTGGTTTACCTTATTACGTTTACATGGGAGCAAGTTGAAATATTTTGTTTGCTCGCTAATGAATTGTAATGTAAAATCCTCTTTAATGGTGAAGTCAGATTTTAAGTCACAATTCTGAAAATTCCATTTTTAGAAGGTGGTATTTTCTTATCTTAACCACGTGTGCCTTCTTCAAGTGTCTTTGCACACAAGACTGTCAATGGCTCTGCTGTTGGGGTTTGTGTACTGCCTCCCTGCAACTTCCCCGCTTAACCTGCTGTAACTGGACTTTCCTGGACCTGGAATTTGATCAACTTGAGCCTTACTAGCTTCTGCTGGAGTAAATCCCTGATTCCCAGGAGATGCCCCCAGGTCCTGGACACCTGGATGGCATCAACTTGAACTGCTCCCAAGAAGAAAAGGTGAAGTCTGAAAGATCTTTTTTTTTTTTTTCAGAAACAGAGCCCTTATCGACGTATACACTTGAAAGCCCTAAAGGCCATAGCATAGAGCACACAGCACCCATAACAGAAATGGAAATTACAACCAACCCCATCTAAGCTCAGAACACTGCATGAGAAGCGCATGGTATTTGGACGCTCTAGAAGAGAACAATAAAAGCTGTCATTCATACTACAGAAACAACTCACCAACTCAGAAAACACAGCTGCTGTCACCTGAGCAAGGCCCACACGGAATACCCTATAACTTCCTGTGCAAGGCTGATTCTATTTTCTCCTCCTTCGAGAAATATGAGCTAAGTTTAAAGCCATGTTTTAAAATGATTGCTATATTGTGCTTCTTTCTGGATGTTGGAAATGAACTGGAAGAGGATCTGGGAGGCAATGCAAAGCAGACTGATTACTAGTGACTGAGATAAATTCAAATATTTTATTCAACGCTGTTGTCCTGAGTAACAAAAAAACCTCTAACAAATAGCTGGGGCAGGGACAAACAAGGATCATACTTCTCTTTTTCAGTTGACTTATTTAAATATATTTATCCCACCAATTTTTGTCCGTTTAGTTTGCTGCACAGATTCTTCAGTGATACTCCTGCATAATTAATTTCACAGTGAAGGTATACACATGGGTGAAATTGTCTTCAATGTTTCATCACTCATCCTAGAAGTTATCTGTTGACTTCTACATCCTTTACCTTGCAATATGAAACATAGGGTCAGATTTAGGAACCCCTATCACCCCCTTACGCCACATTAGCATCATTTATTTTTTGGGTAATACAGCCCAATGAGGCCAAAATTGCTGCACCAAAATTGATAAAGTGACACAATACCTGCATTGTGCCACTTTGTAACCCTTTGCACTACATTATGCCTGTGTCAGGCATAATGTATGCAACCGGGGTCTTCCCTCATTAGGGGGACCGAAAAAATGGTGCAAAGAAATCTAGGAGATTTCTTTGCATAATTTTATTCACCACTTTTTGGTCCTGATTTATACTTTTTAGCACCACATTTGCGTAATTTTTTGATGCAAAAGCAGCGTAAACTTATAAAATATCATTGAATTTTGTACGTTTGCACCGCTTTTGCAAATGCAGTGCTAAAAAAGTATAAATCAGGCCCTAAATTCCTTCTCAGAGCAGGCGTTGAAAGGAGGCACACCACTGTTTACAATGGGTCTCAATGGGCTTTGCAGGATTAGTGTCAAAAATGTTTACTCTAATCTTGCAAATCTCTGAACTAGCATCACAAATTTTGACGCAGATTTCCCTAAGTACCGCCATGGTGCATCGTATTTTAGGTACAACCCACACATGGTGGTGTTAGGGGGTGCTAATTGTAGGAAAGTACCATCTTGCCTGGCATGTTACCCCCATATTTCACTGTATATATGTTGTTTTAGTGTATGTGTCACTGGGACCCTGCCAGCCAGGGCCCCAGTGCTCATAAGTGTGCCCTGTATGTGTTACCTGTGTTATGACTAACTGTCTCATTGAGGCTCTGCTATCCAGAACCTCAGTGGTTATGCTCTCTCATTTCTTTCCAAATTGTCACTGTTGGACTTTTGCTTATGCAAGGTCATCCCCAGTCTTTTTGCCTCCTGCCTCCTATTTTTTTCTGACCTGTTGCTGTTGGCTTTTCAACTCTGAGCACTTTACCACTGCTAACCAGTGCTAAAGTGCATATGCTCTCCGTGTAAATTGTATGTAATTGGTTCTCCATGATTGGCATATTTGTTTTACTGTTAAGTCCCTAGTAAAGTGCACTAGAGGTGCCCAGGGCCTGTAAATCAAATGCTACTAGTGGGCCTGCAGCACTGGTTGTGCCACCCACATAAGTAGCTCTGTAATCATGTCTCAGACCTGCCACTGCAGTGTCTGTGTGTGTATTTTTACACTGTAAATTCGACTTGGCAAGTGTACCCACTGGCCAGGCCTAAACCTTCCCTTTTCTTACATGTAAGGCACCCCTAAGGTAGGCCCTAGGTAGCCCCAAGGGCAGGGTGCAGTGTATGGATAAGGTAGGACATATAGTAATGTGGTTTATATGTCCTGACAGTGAAATACTGTCAATTTCGTTTTTCACTGTTGCAAAGCCTGTCTCTCTCATAGGATAACATGGGTGCTACCTTTAAATATGATTAAAGTGTAGATTCCCCTAGAGAGAAGATGGACATGTGGAGTTTGGGGTCCCTGAACTCACAATTTAAAAATACATCTTTTAGTAAAGTTGATTTTAAGATTGTGCGTTTGAAAATGCCACTTTTAGAAAGTGAGCATTTTCTTGCTTAAACCATTCTGTGACTCTGCCGTGTTTCTGGATTCCCTGTCTGGGTCAGTTTGACAGTTGGGTTGTTTTTCACCTCACACCAGACAGTGACACAAAGGGGGCTGGGGTGTAACCTGCATTTCCTGATTAGCCATCTCTGCTAGGAGGGAGGGGTGGAGTGGTCACTCTCATCTGAAAGGACTGTGCCTGCCTCTGACAATGCTGGTTCCAACCCCCTGCTGTGTGTCTGATGACTTGCCTGGGCAAGGCAGGATTTCACAAGTAGGTGTGAGTCCCCTTTGAAGAAAGGTAACTTCAAAGACTAAAATGGGTATAAGAAGGGCACCCAAATCTACAGACTTTAGAAACACTTCTGGAACCAAGAGGAACCTCTGCCTGGAGAAGAGCTGATAGCTGAGGAAGATGTGCTGCCCTGCCTGTGACTGTGCTTTGTGGAGCTTTCCTGCAGTGCTGCTTCTGCCAGAGTAAGAGGGCAAAGACTGGACTTTGTGTGCCTTCCATCTTGTGAAGAAATCTCCAAGGGCTTGATTTAGAGCTTGCCTCCTGTTGTTTGAAGTCTCAGGGACAGCAAAGACTTCTCTCTGCCAGCACCTGGAGTCTCTGGAGAGACTCCTGCTCTGACAAGTGGTGCCCTATCCAGTCCCTGGGCCCTTGAAAGGAAAGCTGGTGGAAATCCAAGGAAATCAACTTCGGACGACTCCGGACTGACGCCGCTGCTGAATCCGGTAACGCCGCCTGCACCTGACGCCGTGACCTTCGCTGGAACGCGACACTCTTCGCAGGCCCGTCGCCGCAGCAGCCCCGCTGAAGTCCGCGACTCCGTGGAAGTCGCCGCACCACGTCGTGACCGACGCCGCTTGAAGTGCACGAATTCAACGTTTCGCACAGACGCCGCGATTCCCGACTTTGCGCATCGGCTTGTTTTCACTCTTCACCAAAGGTACTGTACTTGGGGGTCTACACGACTCCGTGTCCGGCGCCACTGGTGTCGGCTTGTTGGGAACGACTCCGTCACGACGCCGTGTTAACATCTCATTGAAGCATTTTTTGTTTCTAAGCGCTATTTTTGAGTTTAATCTTTAAAAATTCATAACTTGACTTGTGTATGTTGGATTTTTGTCGTTTTGGTCTTGTTTTGTTTAGATAAATATTTCCTATTTTTCTAAACCGGTGTTGTGTCATTTTGTAGTGTTTTCATTAAGTTACTGTGTGTGTTGGTACAAATACTTTACACCTAGCACTCTGAGGTTAAGCCTACTGCTCTGCCAAGCTACCAAGGGGGTAAGCAGGGGTTAGCTGAGGGTGATTCTCTTTTACCCTGACTAGAGTGAGGGTCCTTGCTTGAACAGGGGGTAACCTGACTGTCAACCAAAGACCCCATTTCTAACATTGGTGATCAGCGGGTGGGATTTGGACTTGTATTTGTACTTGACATACAGTAATTAAGTGTATACTACTGTTTGAGTTCAGACCACTACGTGACCACATACTACTTGTTTGGTGATCTTTTGCTTTTTCTCTTAAGGACTCCTTTTTGTTTTACTTCCATGATTTTGCTGATCCCTTGACTGATTCTTTTTACTTCATTGGGAACTTATTTTCTGCCTTTGGAACTTTGCACTTGTGACCATCATGTCTCAATCTGGAGATGCAACAGCTGGAGCTGTGTTTGAAATAGAGAAACTGAAGGAGTACTCAGTTGCTCAATTGAAACAGTTCCTTAAAGATCTTGACTGTCCCACTGAGAGCTCCCCCAGGGAGGGGGAGCTGCAAAAGGCACAGAGGGCCTGGGTGACAATCAAGAAGGCTGGAGGGCACACAGAGGAGGAGAATGTGGGTGGGGAAGTGCAGAGGATACACAGTGGTGTAGTGGAGGTACCTGTTACTCCTGGGGGGGAGGGTCCCCAGGAGGGGTAGCAGGGTGTCATCCAAGGGTCTGACTCCTGAAGAGTTACAGGACAGACAGGCATAGAGGGCTCGCCGGTTCAAGGAGTTGAGGATGCAAAGGGAGAAGGAGTTGGAAGAAAGGAGGAGGGACTTAGAGATCAAAAAGAGGATTTGGGCTTATGAGCTCAAAATGAAGGAGCTGGAAGTCATGAGGGCTGAATCCAGCTGGAATGGTGGCAGCAACAATTTTTTATCTAGTGCTGCTGAAGAAGTGCACATGCCCAGAGATGTGGTGCCCTACTTGAAGGAGGGAGTTAACACACACCAGGAGGTTCAGGGGTATGAGGTAGCTCCAGTGATGCACAGCGTCCCTGAGGTGGATTGGGGAACTGGCATGGGGAGTCATATTCCTACTGGTGGGAGGGACACTCTACTGACTCTAGGTGAGAGTGACAGGGAGAGGGGTTCCCCCCAGGTAGAAGTCCTGGTTATGGAGTGTGAAGACATCCCAGAAGAGTGTGGGTTGAGTGTCAGGGACAGTCAGGTACTGTCTCACCAGTCTCAGGAGGGTGATGTGGGGTGCTTTTTCAAAGCAGAGTCACTGGATGGTTGGGTGAAGGGTACTTTGGTTAATTCATGTGAGGGGCTGAGTGATGTAATTGCTGGAGAGCATATGTCTAGTCCTTATTTTCCAGAGCTATGCCAACACCAGGTGGAGTGTGAGTTCTCTGACCCCAGGGAGCTTGCAATGGAGGCAGACTTCTGGGTGAGTACCAGAGAGTCTAAAGAGGCATTTGGGGGTGCTCCTGAGAGGAGTGGTCTAGGTAGTTCCCAACCAGGTGAGGTAGGGAAGGATTGTAGTGTCCCAGGTAGGTCTCAGTGTAGTGGGATGGGTGAGGGACCCCATGTCCAGTCTCAGAGGAGAGGGAATGGGGATGGGTTGAGGCCCAAGGTGCCCGAGATCCGGTCCCAGGTCCTGGAGGGTTCCATGAGGGAACACCAGGAGGGGAGCCTAGCCTGTACCATAGGGCCATCTGTTGAGGGAGACCCCACAGTGTCAGGAGAACTTGGGGGGGCGGCTGAAGCCAGCCTCCCACCAGTTCTGGTGTCTGGCAGTACCACTCCTAGTGAGGGGGTGCAGAAGTCCAGACAGAGGGTTGAGAGGGGGTTGCGGACCCCAATGGAGAACCTGGAGGGTCAGGGGTCAGCTCTGAGAGTAGAGCCCCCCAGGAATGACCTTGGTAAGACCATTTCTGGGTTGGGGGGAATCCAGACTCTGTCAGATGGGCAGAGGTCAGGAGACCTGCGCCAGCCAGACTCTTGTGTGGCCCTTGGGGACAGTGTGTCCCTTGAGGGGGGTAAGTGTTCCCCCCTGGAAGTCCTGGTGTGCCAGGCAATGGTTCAACCGCAGGGTGGTGACTCTGGGTTGAATGATCAGGTTCAGGGGGTAAACTCTGACCTGATGTGGGGTAAGTGTGCTCCCAAGGAAGTCCTGGTGCGCCAGGCAGTGGTTCAACCGCAGGGTGGTGACCCTGGGTTGGATGACCAGGTTCAGAGGGTAAACTCTGACCTGGAGGGGGGGAAGGTATGCCCCCCAGGAAGTCCTGGGTTGCCAGGCAGTGGTCCAGTCTGTGGGTACAGACCCTGGACTGGAGGATCAGGTGCAGGGGGTAAACCCTGACCTGAAGGGGTGGGCGGTTTGCCCAATCACCCCTCCTGGTGTGATTTCAAGGGGTACTCTCCCTGAGGGGGGGGTGCAGAACTCTGAGAGTAGGGACAGGGGAGAAAGAGCCTCACCCCTGGCCCCAGTGCAATCTAAGGGTACAGACCCTGGATTGGAAGGCCAGGTTCAGGGTGTCCCCCTGACCTGGAGGAAGGGGCTACTGCTAACAATGCCCATCCCATGTTGTCTTCTGAGGGGGCCACTCCTAGTTGGGGGGTGCAGGACCCCAGAAGGGAGGGCAGGGGGAGGGAAGCCTCACCCCTGGCCCTGGTCCAACCTGAAAGTACAGACCCCAGGTTGGCAGACCAGTTGCAGGTTAACAGCCCTGCACTGGTGGAGGAATTGTGCAGGACTGCTTCTACAAGCACCCTGACAGTTTTTGACTCTGGGGGTGCCGCTTCTGCAGGAAGGGTACAGAGCCCCAGAGGGGAGGACCAGGGTCAGGTTGTCATCAGTGACCTGGTGGAAGAGAGAGTGGTCAAAGGGTGCCAGGCACCTGGGGCTACCGCCCCCCACTCTCCGCAGTCACAGTGGTTGGAGAGGCCTGAGGTCAGGCTCTCATCCCTGACAGTTGTCCGGGGCCACCGTGGCTTGCTGTCCTGGTGGACAGAGTTGCCCCTGGGGGGGGGGACGAGAGTCACACCCCGGGGGTGGAGTGGGCAACACCACTGTGTTGGCCCTGGTGGTACTATCTGCCCATTGCAATACATCTGTGAGCAAAGTAAAGTTAGATGCTGCACAGATGGTGTCTGTAGATGTGGAGAAGGGTTCCCCATGGGTTAGCTTAGTGGGCCCTGAGAGTATGGACAGAGGGATCAAACTGGAGTCAGGAAGGCGTAGAACTGGAACATGCCCCTGCTGTTGTGGGCCTGGGTCATTGTTCTATCGCCCCAATCAGGGAAGTACATCAAGGTATTGATTGTTCTCCCCTGGCTTTAGGCTGGTAGGGGGTCGTGTTGGACTTTTGCTTATGCAGGGTCATCCCCAGTCTTTTTGCCTCCTGCCTCCTATTTTTTTCTGACCTGTTGCTGTTGGCTTTTCAACTCTGAGCACTTTACCACTGCTAACCAGTGCTAAAGTGCATATGCTCTCCGTGTAAATTGTATGTAATTGGTTCTCCATGATTGGCATATTTGTTTTACTGTTAAGTCCCTAGTAAAGTGCACTAGAGGTGCCCAGGGCCTGTAAATCAAATGCTACTAGTGGGCCTGCAGCACTGGTTGTGCCACCCACATAAGTAGCTCTGTAATCATGTCTCAGACCTGCCACTGCAGTGTCTGTGTGTGTATTTTTACACTGTAAATTCGACTTGGCAAGTGTACCCACTGGCCAGGCCTAAACCTTCCCTTTTCTTACATGTAAGGCACCCCTAAGGTAGGCCCTAGGTAGCCCCAAGGGCAGGGTGCAGTGTATGGATAAGGTAGGACATATAGGGGGTGATTCTCACCCTGGCGGGCGGCGGAGGCCACCCGCCAGAGTTCCCCCCTCCAAAATACCGCTCCGCGGTCGAAAGACCACTGAGGGTATTTTGGGTTTTGCACTGGGCTGGCGGGCGACCGCCAAAAGGCCGCCCGCCAGCCCAGTGCAAAACGGCCTTCCCACGAGGACGCCGGCTCAGAATTGAGCCGGCGGAGTGGGAAGGTGCGACGGGTGCAGTGGCACCCGTCGCGTATTTCAGTGTCTGCAAAGCAGACACTGAAATACAAAGTAGGGCCCTCTTACGGGGGCCCCTGCAGTGCCCATGCCATTGGCATGGGCACTGCAGGGGCCCCCAGGGGCCCCACGACACCCCATACCACCATCCTGTTCCTGGCAGCTCTGCCGCCAGGAACAGGATGGCGGTATGGGGTGTCAGAATCCCCATGGAGGATTCTACAGGGCAGCGGAAAACCGGCAGGAGACCGCCGGTTTTCCCTTTCTGGCCGCGGCTGAACCGCCGCGGTCAGAATACCCTATGGAGCACCGCCAGCCTGTTGGCGGTGCTCCCTCCATGACCGCCGGGGTCAGAATGACTCCCATAGTAATGTGGTTTATATGTCCTGACAGTGAAATACTGCCAATTTCGTTTTTCACTGTTGCAAAGCCTGTCTCTCTCATAGGATAACATGGGTGCTACCTTTAAATATGATTAAAGTGTAGATTCCCCTAGAGAGTAGATGGACATGTGGAGTTTGGGGTCCCTGAACTCACAATTTAAAAATACATCTTTTAGTAAAGTTGATTTTAAGATTGTGCGTTTGAAAATGCCACTTTTAGAAAGTGAGCATTTTCTTGCTTAAACCATTCTGTGACTCTGCCGTGTTTGTGGATTCCCTGTCTGGGTCAGTTTGACAGTTGGGTTGTTTTTCACCTCACACCAGACAGTGACACAAAGGGGGCTGGGGTGTAACCTGCATTTCCTGATTAGCCATCTTTGCTAGGAGGGAGGGGTGGAGTGGTCACTCTCATCTGAAAGGACTGTGCCTGCCTCTGACAATGCCGGCTCCAACCCCCTGCTGTGTGTCTGATGACTTGCCTGGGCAAGGCAGGATTTCACAAGTAGGTGTGAGTCCCCTTTGAAGAAAGGTGACTTCAAAGACTAAAATGGGTATAAGAAGGGCACCCAAATCTACAGACTTTAGAAACACTTCTGGAACCAAGAGGAACCTCTGCCTGGAGAAGAGCTGATAGCTGAGGAAGACGTGCTGCCCTGCCTGTGACTGTGCTTTGTGGAGCTTTCCTGCAGTGCTGCTTCTGCCAGAGTAAGAGGGCAAAGACTGGACTTTGTGTGCCTTCCATCTTGTGAAGAAATCTCCAAGGGCTTGATTTAGAGCTTGCCTCCTGTTGTTTGAAGTCTCAGGGACAGCAAAGACTTCTCTCTGCCAGCACCTGGAGTCTCTGGAGAGACTCCTGCTCTGACAAGTGGTGCCCTATCCAGTCCCTGGGCCCTTGAAAGGAAAGCTGGTGGAAATCCAAGGAAATCAACTTCGGACGACTCCGGACTGACGCCGCTGCTGAATCCGGTAACGCCGCCTGCACCTGACGCCGTGACCTTCGCTGGAACGCGACACTCTTCGCAGGCCCGTCACCGCAGCAGCCCGCTGAAGTCCGCAACTCCGTGGAAGTCGCCGCACCACGTCGTGACCGATGCCGCTTGAAGTGCACGGATTCAACGTTTCGCACAGACGCCGCGATTCCCGACTTTGCGCATCGGCTTGTTTTCACTCTTCACCAAAGGTACTGTACTTGGGGGTCTACACGACTTCGTGTCCGGCGCCACTGGTGTCGGCTTTTTGGGAACGACTCCGTCACGCCGCCGTGTTAACATCTCATTGAAGCATATTTTGTTTCTAAGCGCTATTTTTGAGTTTAATCTTTAAAAATTCGTAACTTGACTTGTGTATGTTGGATTTTTGTCGTTTTGGTCTTGTTTTGTTTAGATAAATATTTCCTATTTTTCTAAACCGGTGTTGTGTCATTTTGTAGTGTTTTCATTAAGTTACTGTGTGTGTTGGTACAAATACTTTACACCTAGCACTCTGAGGTTAAGCCTACTGCTCTGCCAAGCTACCAAGGGGGTAAGCAGGGGTTAGCTGAGGGTGATTCTCTTTTACCCTGACTAGAGTGAGGGTCCTTGCTTGAACAGGGGGTAACCTGACTGTCAACCAAAGACCCCATTTCTAACAGTCACTAACAGGCTAGTGACCAATTTCACCAATTTATATTGGCATACTGAAACATCCTTATAATTCCCTAGTATATGGTACTGAGGTACCCAGGGTATTGGGGTTCCAGGAGATCCCTATGGGCTGTAGCATTTCTTGTGCCACCCATAGGGAGATCTGACAATTCTTACACAGGCCTGCCAGTGCAGCCTGAGTGAAATAACGTCCACGTTATTTCACAGCCATTTACCACTGCACTTAAGTAACTTATAAGTCACCTATATGTCTAACCTTTACCTGGTAAAGGTTGGGTGCTAAGTTACTTAGTGTGTGGGCACCCTGGCACTAGCCAAGGTGCCCCCACATTGTTCAAGGCAAATTCCCCGGACTTTGTGAGTGCGGGGACACCATTACATGCGTGCACTATACATATGTCACGACATATGTATAGCGTCACAATGGTAACTCCGAACATGGCCATGTAACATGTCTAAGATCATGGAATTGTCACCCCAATGCCATTCTGGCATTGGGGAGACAATTCCATGATCCCCCGAGTCTCTAGCTCAGACCCGGGTACTGCCAAACTACCTTTCCCGGGGTTTCACTGCAGCTGCTGCTGCTGCCAACCCCTCAGACAGGTTTCTGCCCTCCTGGGGTCCAGCCAGGCTTGGCCCAGGAAGGCAGAACAAAGGACTTCCTCAGAGAGAGGGTGTTACACCCTCTCCCTTTGGAAAAAGGTGTCAGGGCTGGGGAGGAGTAGTCTCCCCCAGCCTCTGGAAATGCTTTGATGGGCACAGATGGTGCCCATCTCTGCATAAGCCAGTCTACACCGGTTCAGGGATCCCCGAGCCCTGCTCTGGCGTGAAACTGGACAAAGGAAAGGGGAGTGACCACTCCCCTGACCTGCACCTCCCCTGGGAGGTGCCCAGAGCTCCTCCAGTGTGCTCCAGACCTCTGCCATCTTGGAAACAGAGGTGCTGCTGGCACACTGGACTGCTCTGAGTGTCCAGTGCCAGCAGGTGACGTCAGAGACTCCTTCTGATAGGCTCCTCCAGGTGTTGCTAGCCTATCCTCTCTCCTAGGTAGCCAAACCTCCTTTTCTGGCTATTTAGGGTCTCTGCTTTGGGGAATTCTTTAGATAACGAATGCAAGAGCTCATCAGAGTTCCTCTGCATCTCTCTTCACCTTCTGCCAAGGAATCGACTGCTGACCGCGCTGGAAGCCTGCAAAACTGCAACAAAGTAGCAAAGACGACTACTGCGACCTTGTAACGCTGATCCTGCCACCTTCTCGACTGTTTCCCTGGTGGTGCATGCTGTGGGGGTAGTCTGCCTCCTCTCTGCACTAGAAGCTAAGAAGAAATCTCCTGTGGGTCGACGGAATCTTCCCCCTGCAACCGCAGGCACCAAACAACTGCATCACCGGTCCTCTGGGTCTCCTCTCAGCACGACGAGCGAGGTCCCTTGAACTCAGCAACTCTGTCCAAGTGACTCCCACAGTCAAGTGACTCTTCAGTCCAAGTTTGGTGGAGGTAAGTCCTTGCCTCCCCACACTAGACTGCATTGCTGGGAACCACGTGTTTTGCAGCTACTCCGGCTCCTGTGCACTCTTCCAGGATTTCCTTTGTGCACATCCAAGCCTGGGTCCCCGGCACCCTAACCTGCAGTGCACGACCTCCTGAGTTGTCCTCCGGCGTCGTGGGACCCTCTTTTGTGACTTCAGGTGAGCTCCAGTTCACTCCACTTTGTAGTGCCTGTTCTGGCACTTCTGAGGGTGCTGCCTGCTTCTAAGGGGGCTCTTTATCTTGCTGGGCGCCCCCTCTGTCTTCTCACGCAATTGGCGACATCCTGGTCCCTCCTGGGCTACAGCAGCATCCAAAAACCCTAACCGCGACCCTTGCAGCTAGCAAGGCTTGTTTGCGGTCTTTCTGCACGGAAATACCTCTGCACAACTCTTCGCAACGTGGGACATCTATCCTCCAAAGGGGAAGTTTCTAGCCCTTGTCGTTCTTGCAGAATCCACAGCTTCTACCATCCGGTGGCAGCTTCTTTGCACCCACAGCTGGCATTTCCTGGGCATCTGCCCACTCCCGACTTGATCGTGACTTTTGGACTTGGTCCCCTTGTTCCACAGGTACTCTCGTCAGGAAATCCATTGTTGTTGCATTGCAGGTGTTGGTCTTCCTTGCAGAATTCCCCTATCACGACTTCTGTGCTCTCTGGGGAACTTAGGTGCACTTTGCACCCACTTTTCAGGGTCTTGGGGTGGGCTATTTTTCTAACCCTCACTGTTTTCTTACAGTCCCAGTGACCCACTACAAGGTCACATAGGTTTGGGGTCCATTCGTGGTTCGCATTCCACTTCTAGAGTATATGGTTTGTGTTGCCCCTATCCCTATGTGCCCCAATTGCATTCTATTGTGACTATACATTGTTTGCACTGTTTTCTATTGCTATTACTGCATATTTTGGATATTGTGTACATATATCTTGTGCATATTTGCTATCCTCATCCTGAGGGTACTCACTGATATACTTTGGCATATTGTCATAAAAATAAAGTACCTTTATTTTTAGTATATCTGTGTATTGTGTTTTCTTATGATATTGTGCATGTGACACTAGTGGTACTGTAGGAGCTTCACTCGTCTCCTAGTTCAGCCTAAGCTGCTCTGCTAAGCTACCTTTTCTATCAGCCTAAGCTGCTAGACACCCCTCTACACTAATAAGGGATACCTGGACCTGGTGCAAGATGTAAGTACCCCTTGGTACCCACTACAAGCCAGGCCAGCCTCCTACACTAATGGTTCAAGAAAAATGATGCTGCACTGGGTGCAGCACCACTTTTCTTAAATCAGGCCATAATGTTTTCAGACCGAGTAGATCACACAGGGCTCACTTCAAGACTTGCAAACTCTGAGTTGTACGGGTGGGTAAATGACAGCACCACACTGTGTTTCTGACCTTGTAATTGGAGATACGGTTCTAAAACCGCATAATTTATATAGTGCCAAAGTGCACAAATTTGGAAACTGTGTTGCTTTCTTTCATGATTCGCATCATGTTTTATCTGGTGAACATTCTGTCACACTAACCAGCAGGTAGGCTTGTGTGTGCCCAACTCAGAATCCAAATCAAATGCAAAGTCTTCCTGAGCCTGAACGGAGATTTACGAGGCATCCAGAATGAGGTCATATGACTTTACATACATTCAGTTAGTGTACCATGCTGTCTTGGCTGTGCAGGTGTAAATGATGTTTCTGGTGTTGCTAGTGGTGCCAAGAACCCCCCCTCTATTTATGCCACACTATAGGCCCTATTCATAAAAACAGTTGTAAATCTACACCCCTAGATTTACTTCAGTGTGCAGGAGTAGATTTACAATTTTTCGGAATTTACCAATTCCTGTTGGAATCAGCATGGAAAGGGGCATTTGTCACATACTTCATGTGATTTCCATCGAGAATCACATGCCCCAAACGCTTGTCCCCATTCATTGTGCAGAGAGTACTCTGTTGCGGACAACTCCATACAGGTGGAATGGATTCCCTTTGGCAAATACATTTTCAAAATATTTTTTTCCCCTAGAAATTGTTTTTCCCTTTGAGAAAGCACTTCTTCTAAACGTCCACCAAACGTGTAGACGAACAGTTCTCCCTCCCACACTTGAATGAGAATTACAACCTGTGCTGGAGTACATCAGTTACCATTTCCTGTGTGGGAATGGCTTAGATGTTTGGGAATTCTTGCATGTTTGTGAGCTTTCCGAACCCTTTTCGGAAACCCACCAATTGAAATGCCTATTTTCTTGCCTTTTAGTGGATTTGATCACTTAGATTTGCAACGAAATTTACCCTTGTTACTAGTTACCTTTGTGGTCACCTTAACGAAAGCGCGCACATGTATACGGTATTATATCTGTGACGGGACATTGACTCTTCTTGTGGCTGCCAAAATGTGCTTCTCTTTCTACGGTTTCTAGTGCTTGAAGATTCAGGAATGTATTACTTTCTTAAACAGAAAATGTTCAATATATTTAACAAGATGTTGACTGCCTTTCAGGAAATCGATGAATAGCTGTGGTAAAATAAATTCAATACGCCATCCCTCATTTCACAACTAACATTTAATTTGCTCTTTGCAAATGCTAATGACTTTAAATTCCAAGTGGTGTGCCACTGCAAAATTGTTCCCAGGGGATACTAATGTCAGCCAGCACCCAGCTCATGTTAGTCGGCTGCCAATTTCTGAATTTTCGGAAATAAACCATGCATTCCAAGAAACAATCATCCCTGAAGCATATGAAGTTTTTTTTTATCTCCGAGGTAAGACTTATTCTTTTTAGGCCTTGGGGTGTTATGCTTAACAAGATCGATCTGGGTGGGAAAAATTATCAAAACGCTGGCTCGAACTAAGGCGTTTTGATGCACAGAAACAGGTGGTTCTTTGGAAACCCAACCTTTCCTACCTCCTAATGAGGCTGAGAGGGAGACCACTGGATTGGTGAATGTGTCTTTTGCCATTTCAAACTCTAACTGACCACCTTAGATTTGAAATGCGAAAATCTCCACCGTTTCCTTCTGTCTTCCATCAAGTAAAGGTTACAGGACATGTCTGTTGCATTGACAGCCAAACATAACTTGTACATGTGAGCTCATGTTACAGAAACTTTGCACTTTCAAAAAAATAGCGAGCAATGAGAGTACATTAGGCATCATTGTTGTGATGCAAATGTTTTGTGTAATAGAGTGACACGTGGAACAATCGGATGTCATGCTATTTTAGGTAAACTGAGAAAAAATGTTTTTACTGATAAAATATGTGTCAAAGCTTGCGATTAAATCAGTCCATAGCATTTGTACTACACAGGTAGCAAAACCAGTGCAAAATCATTGGCTTTGTAGAATAAAATTATGCCACGATTTCTAACACACATAAAAAAAATTGCATGCCTTAAAGTATGTTTTATATATTTTGTAATGGCCTCCAATCCATCCTCTCACTTCACATATGGTGCAAAAATACTTTCGCAATAGCATTGACTGGAAAAAAAGGGCATTTGCCTAATTTCAGGTTTTGCATACACCCAGCTACAGCACAATAGAGTTGTCTTTCCTGCACCATTGGCATTTTTTCTGTAACATGGCCATTGGTGTCTTTTTTATGAATCCAAATGTTTTTTTATTTATTTTTTCTTTGGGACTTGCTAGATTGGTAAGTATTGCTTTTATTCTTGCAGCAGGAGGTTTTATTTGCATTTATGTTCTACTACACAGCTTCTGATTTTATTTGATTATGTACCACTCAGAGTTCCCTCTACTTTGAAGTTAACACGGGTCCAATAAGAGGTGTTAGTGGATGGATACCGCCTTAGGTACCTTTTTTGCAGGCATATTTCAGCATACCATGCTGACTGAGGGTAGGCTATTGTATGACTTACAGTATGTATTTTTCTTACGTTCATAATAAAATTAGTCCTACTCCTGGGGGTAATTTAGAGTTCGTGAACTTCGGTAAATTAGCATTTCAACCACCTCAGTACCAGGCTCGGAATAGCATAGTTTCTACTGACAGAACCGCAGCTTGCTCTGCCTGCAGAAACTTTGACCTGGGGCTAGTACAATAAAGGGAGGCTAGTACACAACCGGTCCGCAGGGTCACACTGACAGTCACCCTATTTTCCTGCTCAAGTGTGCCATTTGAGGTAACGCAGTGCAGGGCAAGAATGTAAATCAATGGCATCCACTCCAGATACAGATCTGTCTGCGCATTAGGGCCATTGTCTTTTCCTCAATAAAGCAAAGTTCTGCTTTAGGAGTTGGTTTATGAAAAATATAAAAGTTTGTTGAGGAGAGGCAAAGAGAGTGGTTTCTCTCATGGCACAGAGATCCCTGTCTTGCTGATGCGCATGTGGCAGGCATCCTGTCACCGGGGAAGCAGAGGTCACAGCCTCTGCTGACCTAGGCCCAGATTTATGAAAGTAGCGCTGCACCTAGTGCAGCACCACTTTTCTTGCCTCCTTAACGCCCCCTAATGCCACCATGTGTGCGCCATATTTCAAATACGGCGCACCATGGCAGTAGTCAGGTATAACTAGCGTCATACTTTTTTACGCTAGTCTGGCGCTTTGCAGGACTACCATAAAATATTATGAAGCTAATCCTGCAACGCACCTAGAGGCCCATTGAACACAATGGGAGCCTCTTTTTAACGCATGCACTTACCTGGCGTTAAAAAATGCCGATATAAATGGTGCAAAGAAATCTCGTAGATTCCTTTGCCCATTTTTACAGCCCCCGGGTGCCGGAACGCCCCCCTTTGCATACATTATGCCTGGCACAGGCATAATGTGGCACAAGAGGTTACAAAGTGGCGCAATTAAAGCATTGCGCCGCTTTGCAAATATGGCGCCGCGTTTGTGCCCTTCCAACGCCACATTTACCGTCAAACAAGTGATGATATTGTGGTGTTGGAATGGCCTGGCCACCATAAATCTGAGCCTTAGTTTCTTAACAAGTCACTCATCACCCTCTAAACTATTGGCTCTATCTTTATTGCAAGAACATTATATTTGTCCTTAGGTGGTCTTTATCAGGGCAAGGACTATCTCTCTAGACAAACCTTTCTCATCCTAGATTCACTGTTTCCTTTGTTGTAAATTGTTTCCTGGCCGTGGCCTGCATTATTCAATCCGTTTACAAGTCCACCAGAGAGAAGCTTGTTCAAAAGCTAGTTGAAGGGAGATTGTCTACAGGAGTAACCGTGCAATGTGAGCAGTTGGTGGACCTCACTAGTACTGATAATAGAAAAAGAACGATCCATACCGGAATGTCAACAAATTCTTCATATGAAAAATTCGTGGTTAGAGATGTGCAAGAATGAACTTTATGGTCCTTCAAGATGGCTCATTGATGTATTTATTGGGCTGTTTGAAAACTTATTGTCTGCGAAGTAGGCACTAAAAGAGGCATACACAATAACATATTGGTCCGGCTACACCGGGGATAAACGGTAGCTACATGAAACAACAAGGCCTGCTTTAACCAGTGCTACAGCCACAAATTTGTTTGTTTTAATTTTATATACAATATATTTTGTGATGTGTGATCTTTCGCAAATCTCACTGAGGTTTGTGTCCTGTTGCATTGGCTAGGGTAGAATGGGCAGTGTCATGGAATGAAATCATTGTAATACAATTGTTTCATTACATTTCGTGCTCATATATACATTGTGTAAATGGCTTCATATTATTTTACTGCAGCTGCCATCCCCGTGGAGAATCCATTCAGCCAATCATCTACTCAGAGAAGACTGCAGATGTGATCATTCATCCTGATGCTATTTTCTACACCACGACTGTCCTCTTGAACTTTAATATTTTCAACAACAGAATCAACTTTTATGGGGATAGACTGATATACAATTTAAAACAGCATCAAACACATCACTTGTATACCATTTAAAATGACAATAACATTACATGAAACTCCTTGCAACATATAAGATCATCAAGGTATAGGACACAGTACATTTCACACATAGATCTGTAATCAGATGTGAAGGAGGAAGAGCAGCAATAGACTCGTTCTGTCAGATTTAAGAATTTCTATTATATTTTCTACACTTACCAATTCCCACCTTGTTCCCAGGCTATTCAATGATACTGAAAACTCCACACCACATCATATGACATCGTTATCCACCCAACTCGCAACTCTAATTTACGTAAAACTGGTTTTATCAACTTTCAGCGAGATCTACCAAATAGAAGACAGCTAAAAGTATAGTTGTCTCTACATGTAAGGCACCCCTAAGGTAGGCCCTAGGTAGCCCCAAGGGCAGGGTGCAGTGTATGGTTAAGGTAGGACAAATAGGCCCTCATTATAACCCTGGCAGTCGGTGACCGCCAGGGCTATTGTGACAGTAGTACCACCAACAGACTGGTGGCACTGCACACCACATTTTGACCGTGGCAGTACCGCTGCGGGAACACTGCCGGGACCGGCGGTATACTGCCATGGCGGTCCCGGCAGTCGTAATCCGCCAGGGCAGTGCTGCAAGCAGCACTGCCCTGTGGATTTCGACTCCCCTTACCACCAGCCTGTCCATGGCGGTACCGCCATGGAAAGGCTGGCAATAAGGGGACTTGGGGTGCCCCTGGGGGCCCCTGCACTGCCATGCACTTGGCATGGGCAGTGCAGGGGCCCCCAGGCACAGTCCCATCGCACTTTTTACTGCCCGATTTGCGGGCAGTGAAATGCGTGACATGTGCTACTGCACCCGCTGCACATCAGCATTGCCACCGGCTCTATTACGAGCCAGCAGCAATGCTGATGTGACTTTTCCGCTGGCCCAGCGGATGATAACACTGTTACCGCACGCTGGCCCAGCGGGAAAGTTGAAATAGGGAACCAGTAAAACTGCCAGCACTGGCGGTATTCTGGTGCCCGCAGCCTCAGCGATCTTCACAGAAGACCGCCGAGGTTGTAATGAGGCCCATAGCCCCTCATTTTAAATCTTGTGGTCGGTGACCGCCAGGACTATTGTGGCAGTAGTACCACCAACAGGCTGGCGGTACTGCACACCACATTGTGACTGTGTCGTTACCGCCGTGGTAATACAGCCAGGACCGGTGGTATACCGCCATGGTGGTCGTAATCTGCCAGGGCAGCGCTACAAGGCAGATACCGCCATGGAAAGGCTGGCGGTAAGGGGACTCAGGGTGCCCCTGGGGGCCCTTGCACTGCCCATACACTTGGCGTGGGCAGTGCAGGGGCCCCCAGGCATAGCCCCATAACTCATTTCACTGCCCATTTTGCGGGCAGTGAAATGTGTGACGGGTGCTACTGCACCCGCTGCACATCAGCATTGCTGCTGGCTCTATTACCAGCCGGCAGCAATGTTGACGTGACTTTTCCGCTGGGCCAGCGGATGGTAATACTGTTACCGCCCACTGCCCCAGCAGAAAAGTAAAAATAGGGAGCCAGTAATACCGCCAGCACTGGCGGTATTCTGGCGCCCGCAGCCTCGATGTTCTTCGCAGAAGACCACAGAGGTTGTAATGAGGCACATAGTAATGTGTTTTACATGTCCTGGCAGCGAAATACTGCTAAATTCGTTTTTCAATGTTGCAAGGCCTGTCAGTCTCATAGGTTAACATGGGGGCTAACTTTAAATCTGATTAAAGTGTAGATTTCCTTTGGGAGTAGATAGATATGTGGAGTTTGGGGTCTCTGAGCTCACAATTTAAACATTTAAAAATACATCTTTTAGTAAAGTTGATCTTAAGATTCTGTGTTTGAAAATGACAATAGAAAGTGAGCATTTTCTTGCTTACACCATTTCTGTGACTCTGCCTGTTTGTGGATTCCCTGTCTGGGTCAGTTTGACAGTTGGGCTGGTTGCACCTCACACTAGACAGTGGCACAAAGGGAGCTGGGGTGTAGTCTACATTTCCTGATGAGCCATCTGTGCTAGGAGGGAGAGGAGGAGAGGTCACTCACACCTGAAAGGGCTGTGCCATCCCTCACACAATGCAGTCTCCAACCCCCGGGTGAGTGTCTGGGGCCTGGCCTGGGCAAGGCAGGATTTCATAATGAAGAGAGACTTTGCTTTGAAGTAGGCCTACTTCAAAGGAGAAAATGGGTATAAGAAGGGCACCCAAAACCACAGACTTTAGAACACTTCTGGAAACCAAGAGGAACTTCTGCCTGGAGAAGAGCTGAAGAGCTGAGGAAGAAGAGCTGCCCTGCCTGTGACTGTGCTTTGTGGAGCTATCTTGCAGTTGCTGCTTCTGCCTGTGCTAGAGGACAAAGACTAGACTTTGTGTTGCCTTCCTTCTTGTGAAGATTTCCAAGGGCTTGATTTAGAGCTTACCTCCAGTTGTTTGAAGTCTCAGGGACAGCAAAGACTTCTCTCTGCCAGCACCTGGAGTCTCTGGAGAGATTTCTACTATGCCAAGTGGTGCCCATCCAGTTCCTGGGACCCTGAAAGGAGAAACTGGCAGCCCAAGAGTGAAAAATCCATGCACAGACCGCTGTGCGGGGAAAAGATCGACGCAACCCGGATCTGGGGCTGAAAAATTTAAGCACCACTGGGTTCGCAGCTGAAAATCGACGCTCACCTGCAATACGACCTGAAGATCGACGCCCGGGGCTGGGGAAATGAAGCACAGCATTACTGACGGAGGCTGGTGAGATCGCAACCCGCACTGCGTGGTTTTCGGATCATTGTGCGGCTGGATTTCTGATACAAGTACCACTGGGCGTGTAAAAACAATGCAAGGCCTGCCCGAACCCGAATGTGATGACTGAATCGATGCATCGCTTTCCTGTGGAGATAAGAAACAACGCTCACCAATCAGAAGAAAGTATAAATGATGCAAGGTCTCGCTCGTGAGTGAAATCGACGTATCACAAGCTCTTTTCGACGTACACTCACCCGTGCGGGGTTATTTTTGACAAGCCCAAGGTACATTTTCACGCTAACAGTGTTAGTGTGTGTTTAAAATTACATGAAGACTCTTTTGGCATTTTTAGTGATAACTTGACATGCGTACTGTGGATTCTTGTTGTTTTGGTCTTGTTTTGTTTAGATAAATATTCTTGATTTTTCTAAACCTGTGTTGTGTCATTTTGTAGTGTTTTCATTAAGTTACTGTGTGTGTTGGTACAAATACTTTACACCTAGCACTCTGAAGTTAAATGTACTGCTTGTGCCAAGCTACCAGGGGGGTAAGCAAGGGTTAGCTGAGGGTGCTTCTCTTTTACCATGACTAGAGTGAGGGTCCTTGCTTGGAGAGGGGGTAACCTGACTGCCAACCAAAGACCCCATTTCTAACAATGAGCATGTGCATTTTCCTTAGGTGCACCTTCAAGATATCTTAATTCATCTCACTAAGTTTCCTATCAGAGTATCTGTACAAGCATGTGGAAAGACACAATATAATTATGTTAGCTATCTTTTAGAAATGGTGTGAGTTTCTATTTCCAGCACACAGTCAGTGATAAACCTGCTCAGAGATGTGAAAATGAAAGCAACTAATGCCACAACGAGAAACATATAGGGCCTGATTTATAGTTTGGCAGAGTGGTTAGTCCATCACAATAGTGATGGATATCCCGTACACCAACATATATATCCCATAGGATATAATGGGATTTAAGGTTTGGCGGGTGGAATACCTCTCACTGGTGTGACAGCGTAATCCCTTTGCCAAACTCTAAATAGATCCAGAGTGTATTGTAGATTAACTCAGATATCATGAAAACATCAATGAGCATCAGTTATCAATTTTTTGTTGAATGTTAGAAATATGGTTGTTATACATTTCAAGAGCAGTGTTACACATGCATGCAGCATAAAATATGTATTAAAATACCAATGTTGCTGTAGACACAATTGGAAAACCTTTGAAATTGGATAGTTGTATGACTGGGGTGTGAGCCCTCCTCAAGCTATATCCCTGACCTCAACTCACAGCCACATTGCATGTCAGGGTGTACGACAAAAGTCACTAAATTAACTTCTGCTTAACCCTCTGGTAGGTTAGCTCAACAGAAATCAGGATTAACTTAAAGTGTGTATACAGGACTTAAACAGTGATAAAGTGAAAACACAAAACAAGAAAAATCCCACATCAATATAGAATTATTGAGTAAAACATAATCAATTATTTGACACCAAAATGACAAACATTCAATCCATAGAATCTCGGAAATGCAATTTTAAAGATTTAAGGTAAGTATAGGTGCTAAAAATACAAAGTGCTATTCACAGTTATCTGGTCTTGAGAGACCAGGTGAAAGTCACAAATTCAGACCAACCACAATAGAGCGTGGGCCACATACAAGGACCAGGTTAGTCGCACTGAAAATCTTATCTTCTAAATTCCAGTGCAAAGGGTTCAGTTAGCAGTGGAAGCAGCGAGGAGGAGGGAGAGCATTGTGGATGGTCGTCACTGTAGTTCGAAGAGCAGTCCGCACATTGTGGATGGTCTTTGCTACAGGTCTAAGATCCTGTCATGTGTTGTGAGCAGTTGTTGCTGGAGCTTCACATTGGACTTCATCACGGGCTGTTGATGCTTTAGCGTGAAGTGCAGATCTCACTTTGCCGGTCATCAATGATGGTCACTGTTGTGTGAAGAGTCAGGTTTACCAGAGCTTCAAACTGGTAGTTGGTGTAATCAGCAATATCTTGACACAAATGTGCCCATTTCCAGTGGCAAAGAGCCCAAACCTTAAGTGTTTCTTCTTTTTGTCTAGGAGGAGCTCAACTGATCCCACACCTGGGGTCCTGGACATGAAGGGCACCTTTTGCGGTGTTCAGAAACTCATTCCGGCAGATGCCAGCAGAGGTCAGGCAGGTCCAGTTGAAGATCTAGGCAGGTCTAGTGTGAAAGGTGAACTTGGCAGATGATAGTGGCCTAAGGAACTTGTTGTGTCCCTATAGCTCAGAGCAGGAGGGCAGTCAACTGACCCTTGGAGTCACTTCAGCCTGATGTGAAGGGTGCAGGCCCAGTCTTCCTACTCAGACAGAAAGGCAGGTCATATGCAGCAGGACAGTCCTCTGGTAGCAGGGCAGTCTTTCTTCTGTAGTATCCACAGGTCCAGGATTATACTGAAAGTGGGTGTGAGGTCCCCTTTTTTGTACCTGGTGTCCATGTTGAAGTGAAAGAAACTTATCAAGTCTTTCCCGTATAGAAGTGTTTGGAATTTCATGCCTCCCTGCCCTTGTCCAAATCTGGCTGCAGGGCACTATAGTCTTGTGTGAAGTGCTTTGTGTGTGAGCTGGGGCAGTGTCTTTGGAGGGTAAGGGTGACAGGTGACAGCTCTGCCCATCTCATCAAGTCAGGATGGCCCATCCTGCCAACACCCTCCCTGCCCTGGTTCCAATATGGCTGTAGGACACACAAGGCTAGTGCGAAGTTCATTGTGTCAGCTCTGCCCCTCTCATCAAGTCAGGATGGCCCATCATGCAAACACCCAAGCATTCTATTGTGAGTCTGTCTGGGAGAAATACACAAAGGATAATTACACCTAAACTTATGACCCAGGAAACAGACTCCATGCACCAAATGTTTAGAGAAAGAAAAGGACAACTTTAAAAAAATTTCATTTTCAGAATTGGGACTTGAAACCTCACTTTATCATTAAAGGGAGTTTTAAATTACAACACCTCAACGCCAAACATGATATTTCTACCTGATCCCAAACAAATGTTAACAGGTTTTAAATGCAATAAGGTAATCCAATGCTATCCTATGGGAGATATATGTAATGCAGTAGGGAATAATTTATTTGAGAGTTTTTCACTACCAGTACATGTGACAATTAAAGGACAATATCCAATATTTTAAACACAATGGGGGGCATTTTGACCCTGGCGGTCCGAGACCGCCAGGGCTAAAATGACGGAAGCACCGCCAACAGGCTGGCGGTGCTTCCTGGCCTATTACGACCGCGGCGGTAGCGCCGTGGTCGCACCGCCGGGGCCGGCGGTTTCCCGCCGTTTTAGCCCCGGCGGTGATAATCCGCCAGGGCAGCACTGCAAGCAGCGCTGCCCTGGGGATTATGACACCCCTACCGCCAGCCTGTTTCTGGCGGTTTGCACCGCCAGGAAGAGGCTGGCGGTAAGCGGTGTCCTGGGGCCCCTGGGGGCCCCTGCACTGCCCATGCCACTGGCATGGGCAGTGCAGGGGCCCCCTAACAGGGCCCCGGCCAGCTTTTCACTGTCTGCATAGCAGACAGTGAAGAGCGCGACGGGTGCATCTGCACCCGTCGCACGGCCGAAACACCGCCGGCTCCATTAGGAGCCGGCTTCTATGTTGCAGCCTCATTCCCGCTGGGCCGGCGGGCGCAAACTTGGTTTGCGCCCGCCGGCCAGCGGGAATGTCGTGATGGGGGCCGCGGGAATGCGGCCGCATTGGCGCCCGCCAATGTCATAATGACCCCCTATGTCCCCTGCCGTATGGGCTATTTAGAGTCTACCCCAAGTGTATATGCTGTAAAAAAAAGGTTTACTGCTGTCAAAAGCTTAATTTTGCCAGGTGGAAATGGCAGTTTCAAACTGCACACACATGCTGCTATGACAGACGTGGGCATGTTTAAAATATCTACTTAAGTGGGTGACACAATAAATGCTGCAGGCCCACTAATAGCATTTAATTTATCAGTCCTGGGTATATGTTATACCACTTTACTAGGGGTTTATAAGTACAATAAATATGCCAGTCAGTTGCAAACCAATTTTAACATTTTTTAGGTAGTGAGCACAAGCACTGTAGCACAGGTTTGCAGTGGTAAAGTGTACAGAGTCCTGAATTAGACAAAAACAAATTCAGCAAAACAGGAGTGGTGAAGGCAAAAAGTGTGCAGGTGACCCTGCAGAGAGAGCCAAGTCTGGCAGCCAGAATATATAAGCTTTGCATTGGAGCAAAAAAACAAGGTCTGTTGTTGCAAAGGTTTGAGACAAAACTTGCAGCTTGATTTTCAGCTTTGTTTGCTCATTATCCGTCTACAATGTTGTTAGATATACACCTCTGTCAAGATGTTGGTTCAAAACTCTGGGGACTCATTTACAAGCAGCCTGCATGGCCAGTGCATCACTTTTTTTTATGCACTGGTGGCGCAGGCTGCAGGGTCATATCTACAAGGCCACACAAAGCCAGTTTGCGTGGCTTTACGTGGCATTGTAGATATGGCCCCTTTCATGCTCGGATGAAAGGGGAGTTCCATGGGTGTTGCTGTGTGTGTTCCCAAGCAACAATGATGGAATCTGATGCATTTGCAGATTTATGAGGTTTCATAAACCTCGAAATGTGTCAGTTTCCTACGCCACCCAAGGAGTGGCATACAGGTGGTGCAACGGGGAGAAATAACATTATTTCTCATCACTTTTTCCTCTTTCCATGTCTGTTGCATTCCTTTAGAGAGGCATTTCCTCATTTTGAGAGAGGAAAATTCCTGTACAAAAACAATCATCCCCGCAATGCAGAC
The DNA here is from genome assembly GCF_031143425.1 of Pleurodeles waltl. Taxonomy (NCBI): domain Eukaryota; kingdom Metazoa; phylum Chordata; class Amphibia; order Caudata; family Salamandridae; genus Pleurodeles; species Pleurodeles waltl. The sequence goes on along the minus strand of NC_090438.1, from coordinate 795,431,157 downwards.
AGCCTTGCACCATGGTGCAAGGGTGCCTGTGCTGGCACATAACAGCAATTTGTGTGCCCGCGCAAGGGACAAGGACAGGAATGTGATGTATCTTGTAGATACAGCGCATTCCTGTCCTTAATTTTGATGCGGGGCAGTGCAGCAAAAAGGCTTGTAACGCTGCCCAGCACCAAAACTTTGTAAATGAGGCCCTGAATATTTTCAGCTGTAGACAAGGGTTTAGGATTATTAGCCAACAAAGAGGTATAGGTGCCATGGCTGGAACCGCTTTGGTAGAGAAACAGTTTAGTTGGTGAACCATCAATGTTCTCAGGCTTTCTAACAGTAAATAAGGGCACCACAAATATCCCCCAAAGTGATAATACTCGGTGAGCACTTGCATAGTATCAATAACATGCTGGTGAAATTTCTAGGATGTTAGGGATACCACACTTACCTTTTACAGGAAGTCCACCATCATTTCCATGGCTGTTTTAGCACTGTCCCTTGTGGACTTGGCTTCAGATCATGGCAAAGCTGATGGCACAGGCAAAGTAGTCTTGAACATTGGCATGTGTAACAATAGGGTACCCTGTCTGCTAATGTGAAAGTTTTTCTTGCCCTATTTTGGTTCAGGAGGACAATCAGCTTTCCGACTTCTTCAATGGAAAACTTCCTCTGGAAGTAGGGGTCAGGGAGAAAAGGTATTAGACCATCTACCAAGTGGTATAAAAAAAACATGAGCCCCTCTCTGCACAGTGCATGGATGCCCCAAACCTCTGGACTCACTCAGGAGCTCTATGGCCAAAGTATTGGGCTGAGGGGGCCCCCTGTAGATTTGGCCCCCTCAGCACAGAGGCTGCATGGGTCTTTGTTATGCCATTGCACCTACCCTAATTAGGGTGGATGGTGCGATGCCCTTTTTTCAGTCTATTACTGCCAGATAAAACCTGGTGGTGAGGGACAGGTAAAAAATAATGATCTCACAACTGGTAACAAAACTTTCTTGGTGTGGGGATCTTTTGGCCCATATTTATACTTTTTTAGCGCAAACCAGGTACTTTGTGCTTGAAAGAGACTTTGATTGCTTTTAAAAGACTTCAGACACTGTGGCCCTCATTACAACATTGGCGGTAAATCCCGCTTACCGCCGTGCAGAAGACCGCCAACACACCACTGTGGCAGCGGAATTCCGCTACATCTATTTCAACCCACAGCCCGGAATCCGCCACAATCCAGACACCCACACAATTACGCCAAAGGTCAGTGATAAACTGGCGATAGCAAAACCGACACTGTCACGCCAACAGGAATACACCCACACTATCACGACCCACAAATCCACGCGGTGGTCTCTCAACCACGGTAAACCATTGGGGGTACACACCGCTGCGCTCAAAATACACACACATTACAAAACACAACCACATTGGACAATTCGAAATACACACACCTGATACACATACACACACCACTCCGACACACCCAATCCAATATAAAACACCCATCCACATCACCCACAAACCCGTACGACCAAAATTGAGAAAGAAGCCCAGAGAGAGACACCACCAGAAACAACACGAGTATCCACAGGCACACAACACCATCACACACACAACATCCACGCACCTCAGACAACACACACAAACACATCCCCTCACACATCACAACCGACACCACATCACCCACACCACATCATGGCACCTCAACATCACCCCCGGTTCTCCGAGGAGGAGCTCAGGGTCATGGTGGAGGAAATCGTCCGGGTGGAACCACAGCTATTCGGATCACAGGTGCAGCACACCTCCATTGCTAGGAAGATGGAGCTATGGTGCAGAATCGTAGACAGGGTCAATGCAGTGGGACAGCATCCAAGAACACAGGATGACATCAGGAAGAGGTGGAATGACCTACGGGGGAAGGTGCGTTCCGTGGTCTCAAGACACCAGATTGCAGTACAGAGGACTGGCGGCAGACCCCCACCTCCTCCCCCACAACCAACAACATGGGAGGAGCAAGTCTTCACTATACTGCATCCTGAGGGCCTTGCAGGAGTAGCAGGAGGAATGGACTCTGTTAAGTCAGATCTTAACTATTACATTCCCTACCCTATCTGCATGCTATCACATACCCCACCCTCACCCTCACCCCCATCACTCCAACACCTCACAAATGTCCCACTATCACAAACCCCCCATCCCAACACCAAGCCCTGCATGCAACACCAAGAATGGACACCCATCACCAAAGCATGTCCACTACAGATACCCACACAGACCCCAAACCAATTATCACACAAGGTCCTAGACAAGAATGCAAGCACTGGAGTACAGGGTCGCCCACCCATTGCACACCATGGCACACACAGATGCAATAATCATGCTTTTACACCCCTGCAGGACCCCTACCCAACGTCACCGGACAGGAGGGTCCAGACATGTCCACTCCACCCACAGAAGAGGCCCACAGTGATGACAGCAGCTCTGTCCAACTGGATCTAGACGACCAGCCCTGCCCATCTGGGACCTCGGGACAGTCGGTTCCCCTCACACTGGCACAAGCCACTACAGGGCTTCCCCCCTCTGGAAACACCAGCACAGCACCCACCCAGCGGGCCCATACCTCTGTCCACAGGACACGTCAATCAGCAGTGTGTCCACCACTACAGGGAACCCAGGCTAACCCACCACCCCAACAACAACAGGGACCTGGGGGCAGTGGCAGTGGGCACACGGTTCAGGGGACAGAGGCCCAGGAACACAGGGGAACTGGGAGGGCTACTGTGCGACAGGGGAAGGACAGGCCCAGGGAACCCACTCTCCACAAGGCCATCTCCAACATCATGGGAGCCTACCACCATTCCCAGGTGACGATGGCAACGGTAGTGGCCAAGTTTCAGGAGTCCTAGCGGCTGCAGGAGGAACAGTATTTGGGCTTCAGCGAGGAACTCAAATCCATCAATTCCACCCTGGGCACCATTGTAGGGGTGCTGAAGGAACTCGTCAACACCAGGAGGGACACTGTGGCACAACAAGGGGCCCCTGACACTAGCCTGGACAATGAACTGCCCACCACCTCCGCCGGCGCTAGTGGACAGGAGGCACCACCACAGGACCACAACAGCAGCAGCCCACCCCCTGCAGAGGGAGAACCGATGCCAAGACCCCCGCCAAGAAATGAGACCACCCTGATTGTCCTCCGTTTGTCCCACTTTGTCATTCTGTCCATCCTTAAACTGCCCCAGCTCCACTTCCTATGCCCCTTTGGACAAGGCACCTGTGAGACTAATAGACTGGACTCTGCCATGGACATTCCTCCACCATCACCCCTCACCATTTTACAACCCCCTCCAATATTGAGCACTTAAATAAACACCCTTACAGCACCAAACAATCTGGAGTCTGTCTGTGATTTCGAAATAGTGTATTAGCAATTACAGTGCAAAAATGCTCTTTCAATTGTAATGTCAACATACCTATGTCACACAGCTCTAGTCCATGAGGAAACAAAGCAGATGTCACACAGTGGGACCCACATCTGTGAAATCGTAAGGGAAAGGGACAACTCAGTGAGCATACGCTGGGTGAAAATGACTGACAGTAGAGAGGTATTAGATTTAAATTAGATGTAGCAGGCAGGTTTGTCTTCTTACCTGTGTGTCACTGGAAGTATTGCAGGATCACCGTGTTCCTGTTGTCGATGTCCTCTTCTTCTGTTTCCTCGTCTTCACTGTCCACAGGCTCCACAGCTGCCACAACACCTCCATCTGGACCATCCTCCTGCAGAAAAGGTACCTGTCGTCGCAAAGCCAAGTTGTGAAGCATACAGCAGGCCACGATGATCTGGCATACCTTCTTTGGTGAGTAGAATAGGGAACCACCTGTCATATGGAGGCACCAGAACCTGGCCTTCAGGAGGCCGAAGGTCCGCTCTATAATCCTCCTAGTTCGCCCATGGGCCTCATTGTAGTGTTCCTCTGCCCTTGTCCTGGGATTCCTCACTGGGTTCAGCAGCCATGATAGGTTGGGGTAACCAGAGTCACCTGCAAATGGCGAGGAACAACTGTTAGACACACACTAACTCATAGGGACATCCACAGACCCAGACAACTATTCCCACTGATTTGGGTCCATGTGTTCACCTAATAGCCACACCTGGTGCCTCTGGAGTTGCCCCATCACATAAGGGATGCTGCTATTCCGCAGGATGCAAGCGTCATGCTTGAGCCAGGAAATTTTGCATTAACATGGGAGATGTACTGGTCTGCCAAACACACCATCTGCACATTCATGGAATGGTAACTCTTCCGGTTTCTGTACACCTGTTCACTCCTGCGTGGGGGGAACAAGGCCACATGTGTCCCATCAATGGCACCTATGATGTTGGGAATATGTCCCAGGGCATAGAAATCACCTTTCACCTTAGGCAAATCCTCCACCTGAGGGAAAACAATGTAGCTTCGCATGTGTTTCAGCAGGGCAGACAACACTCTGGACAACACATTGGAAAACAAAGGCTGGGACATCCCTGATGCTATGGCCACTGTTGTTTGAAAAGACCCACTTGCTAGGAAATGGAGTACTGACAGCACCTGCACTTGAGGGGGGATTCCTGTGGGATGGCAGATAGCTGACTTCAGGTCTGGCTCCAACTGGGCACACAGTTCCTGGATTGTGGCACGGTCAATCCTGTAGGCGATAATCACGTCTTTCCTCCATTATCGACAGGTCCACCAGTGGTCTGTACACGGGAGGATGCCGCCATCTCCTCACCAGCCCCAGAGGAAGTGCTCTATGGAGGAGAACGGCGAGCAGAGGGTCAACCAACACTGAGGTACGTTTACACAAATTTATAGGAAAATGTTTGCAAATTGATATATGGCTGTATTAGTGTTTATGCAAGGCCTAGACATGTGTGACGCAGTCAAAATTAATGCCATGTGGCCCCCTGAAGTGGCAGCTGCCTGACCTGTAATGTGGGACAAGGGGATATGAGGTAACTGCGCTGGCGTTGTACACAGTCGCGGTAGGCGGTCGAAGACCGTGGCGCAATCCTGCATTGGTTAACAGTGGACCCTATGGGTCCCAGTAGCCAATGACGATGTACGCTGGCGGTGACGGTAGGCACCGCTGTGGACGTCACCGCCATTTTCTCTCTGTTCAATCACTTGATACCTGATCTTCGACAGGAGAGGACCTACACTGCAAGTGCTGCTGTGACCTCAGTCTGGAAGAGACAGAGGCTCGTGTGTCTGGGGAAAGGGCCCCTGTCTTTAGCACGGAGGAGTTGGAGAAACTAGTGGATGGGGTCCTCCCCAGTACACGCTACTCTACGGTACTCCAGACAAACAGGTAAGTACACAGTAAGCATGCCAAATGGGCAATGCCTGTGTGGAGTGGTGTTGATGACAGATAGGGGGGGAGAATGAGGCGTGCATGATACGACGGTGAGTGCATGTGCGTCATGGCAAGGGTAGGGATGCAGGCCAATGACTGTGACGGTGCGGACCGTTATATCTTCTCCTTTTCCTCTGTAGTATTCCTGTTGGTCAGCACCCACAAGAAGAAGGATATTTGGAGTGCCATCGCCAAGGAAGTCCGGACCCTGGTGGTCCACCACAGACGGAGTACCCACTGCCGTAAAAGATGGGAGGACATTCACCGCTGGAGCAAGAAGACGGCGGAGGCCCAGCTGGGGATGGCCTCCCAACGTGGGTAGGGGGGGCCCGTCGCACCATGACCCCCCTGATGTTCTGGATCCTGGCGGTGGCGTATCTGGAGTTGGATGGGTGCTTGAGGGCATCACAGCAGCCACAAGGGGGTGAGTACACTCTCATTCTGCTGATTCAGTGCGCATTTTAGGTGCCGGGTGGGGGAGGTGGGCTGTGGGTTCCCCTAGGCCAGGGTGAGTTTAGTAGGCAAGGTCCCTTCTTTAGACAGACCCTGTGGCACCCCACCCCACCTGTGTTCAGCGCAAACTATACCTAGTCAGGCTCCTGTGACTTCCATGTGGGCAGCAATCGGGCATAGGCCTTGTAACCCATGTCCCTGTTATTAATTAGGGAACTCAAAGTGCACGGTGTAGTGCAGGAGGCTTCTGTGTCTGTAGTGTCCGCCAACAGTAGCGGTATTGGATGAACTCAACATGTCTTTCTTATCTCTTCCCCCCCGTTTTGTGGTCTCCCTGTTCTTATGTGCATTAGCATCTTCAGGCGGGGGAGCAGTGCCACCGGAGTAGGAGGGAGCTGCCTCCCACATGGCCCTGTAGGGCGACACAACGGAGTCAGAAGCCACCAGTGGGACAGAGGGCGAGGGGAGCTCCACGGCGGGGACAGGAGCTGAGACCAGTGACACAGACTCCTCCTCTGATGGGAGCTCCCTTGCGGTGGCGGGCCCCTCTGTGCCCACCGCATCTACAGGTACAGCCGCCACCCCCCCTACCAGCACCGCCCTCCCAGCAGCCCCTTAACGTGTGCCTCATGCCGCTTACCCAGGAGGGTCGGCATCTCCTTCGCCCCAGGCACCTCAGCCCCTGCCCCAGTCAGCCCTGCTGCCCTCAGTGAGGAGGCCATTGACCTCCTCAGCTCCCTCACTGTTGGGTAGTCTATCCTTTTGAATGCCATCCAGGGTGTAGAGAGGCAGTTGCAACAGACCAATGCATACCTGGAGGGCATTCATTCTGGTCAGGCAGCCCAACAGCGAGCTTTTCAGACTCTGGCCTCGGCACTGATGGCAGCCATTGTCCCTGTCTCTAGCCTCCCCCCTCCAACTTCCTCCACTCAGACCCAAACCCCTGGTTCTCAGCTTATCCCAAGCACACCATCAGACCAGCATGCACACACGTCAACACACAAGGGAAGCTCAGGCAAACATAAGCACCACACATCCCACAGGCACTCACACAAGCATCATACACATGCAGACATACCAACATCCACTGCCTCCACTGTGTCCCCCTCTTCCTCGTCTCCCTCCAGCCCATGCACCTTCACCCAAAGTCAGAAAACGTACACCTCCTACAACCACTGCCTCTTCCTCCACTCCCAAACCCCCTCCATCTACCCGTCCCAGTTTGTCCCAAAAACTTTTTCTGTCCAACCTTGACTTCATACCCTCACCTCCCCCACCCCTTCAGTCCCCTAGGGCCCGCCTTTCAAGGTCCCAACCCAGCACCTCAGCCACAACATCTGCGGGAACAGTGGTGCCAGTAGTAACCGGCTTCTGGAGTGCGCCAAACAGCAGGGAAGCCAGTGTGCCAAGGAGCCAGACCACGGACAGTCCCCCACCTCAAAAGCACAAAAAGTTGGCCAGTGCCCGGCGGGAGAGAGGCAAACATCTACCACCAAAGACTCTCCCAGGGGTACAGTTGGGAGAGGGAAGAGAGCTGCACCACCATCCAAGGTAGGGAAGGGGCACAGAAAAAAAGGCAAGTCAGAGAAATCGTGCACGGCGGACAAGACCGCCACCAGCACCGCTGCCAAGGATGCCGCCGCCAGAAGCACCGCTGCCAAGGACACCGCCGCCAGAAGCACCGCTAAACAGGACACCGCTGCCACAAGCACCACTGCCAAGGACACCGCTGCCAAACAGGACACCGCCGCCACAAGCACCGCTGCCCAGGACACCGCCACCAGAAGCACCTCTGAACAGGACATAGCCGCCACAAGCACCGTGGCCACCAGCACCGCAGGCCAATGAGCACCAAAGCTTCCACCGCTACTGAGGCCGCCACAAGCAGGATAAATCACTCTGGGCAAAAGGCCCCCTCCAGAACCAGTGGAGAAAGACATACACTACCTCTGTCCTTGGCCGGATGAATCACTCTGGGCACAAGGCCCCCTCCATAACCAGTGAAGAAAGACATCCACTACCTCTGTCCTTGGCAGGATGAAGCACTCTGGGAACAAGGCCCCCTCCAGAACCAGTGGAGATTTACATCCACTACCTCTGTCCTTGGCAGGAGGAAGCACTTTGGGCACAAGGCCCCCCTAGAACCAGTGGAGAAAGACATCCACTACCTCAGTCCTTGGCAGGATGAAGCACTCTGGGCACAATGCCCCCTCCAGAACCAGTGGAGAAAGACATCCACTACCTCTGTCATTGGCAGGATGAAGCACTCTGGGCACAAGGCCCCCTCTAGAACCAGTGGAGACTGTTATCCACTTGTGAGACTGTGGCTTTGCACTCCCCAGGATACAGCAGTGGGCAACCCACCCACTGGAAAGACTTGTGAGACTGTGGCTTTGCACTCCCTCATGATACAGCAGTGGGCAACCCATCCACTGGAGAGACTTGTGAGACTGTCGCTTTGCACTCCACAGGATACAGCAGTGGGCAACCCACCCACTGGAAAGACTTGTGAGACTGTGGCTTCACACTTCCCAGGATACAGCAGTGGGCAACCCACCCACTGGAAAGACTTGTGAGACTGTGGCTTCGCACTCCTCAGGATACAGCAGTGGGCAACCCACCTACTGTAAAGACTTGTGAGACTGTGGTTTGCACTCCCCAGGATACAGCAGTGGGCTTGGAGCCCCCTCGTGGATCTGGCGTCGTGCACTCATCCGGCTGAGGAGCCCCCCCTTCCCCCTGAGGTGCCTGTTGTATTTCTATCTGATGCCCTAGCAGTGTTCTCTCCGTTTTGATTGTGTATTGAGTGTGGGCCTCGCCCATGCATTTTGGGCCCAGTGGTCCACGGACTATGATGGTAGAATAACTAGGACTTGTATTCTTGATGTATATATTTGTTTATAGTGTAAATATGTATATATATATATTTTGATTACTGTATTTGAATAGATTACAAATGTTCGACTCATTTCCTTTTGTCCTTGCATTCTTCCAGGGGGGGTTGGGGGTTGTACATGTACTGTATCTACATCTACTTGTGTGTGTGTTGTAGTGGGTGAGGGTGGGGATGGGAGTGTTGCGTGTGTGTGTCACTCTTTTTTTCCTCCCCACTCACCTGTGTCGTAGGTGCAGTACTTACTGTGGTCTTCGCTGCCGTCTTTGTTGTTCCTGGTAGAGGAGCAGGAAGATAAAGGCTGTGAGAATCTGGATTTCGGGTTCCATGGCGTCCTAACTCCTAGTGGGGTGAGTGGAGGTGAGCGTTTTCCCTCCCAAGTCCTATTTCTGCCGTGTTTTTGTTCGCGGTAAATCCGCCCCGGAAAAGGTGGCGGATTGGCCTGTTGTAATACAGTGGGCGGAACCTTGTCTTCCGCCTGTCTGTTGGCGGTTACCGCCGGAGTGTTTGTTTCTACCGCTGTGGCAGTCGGAGTGTTAAAGTGCTGTCTATGTTGGCGGTTTCCGCCACGTTCGTCATTCCATTTTTTTTACCGCTGGCCTGTTGGCGGTTTTACCGCCGCTTTAACACCGACCGCCAGGTTTGTAATGACCACCTTAATGTCTGTTCTACAAGCTTGTTCGCTGTAGATGGAATACTGCAACAGGCAATCCAGCTGGTATTTGCTGTCTCTAAGGAAGGTTCATTCGGAACCGATCCTCAAACGCTGCTGTATAATAACTGAAAGTAACAGGTCAGATTGAACAAAAATAATTTAACAATATACCATTCTTCACCTCACAGCAAAGTACAGGAGAACCCATCAAGTAGATCCGAAGGTAAATGTTGGACAGCCACCATATTTGTGATTATTTTTTTTTTTTTACTTTGTTTTTGGTATTTATGCAAATAAGACATGAACCTGAAATCATTAATTTTCAATACAGGAGAGGCATGTAGAGGTATACAGAGTAACTGGTACGATGTCATTAACATTTTTAGAGCATAACCTTTCTGGTTATGTCGCTTGCATTCAAACTATTCAGTGCACAATTTTTAATTGCATAGTCTTACAGTCCCTCTCTTGACATGGCTGGATGATGTTCATCACCATTGTTGCCAATGCCTTTTAAACTATGAACATCTTAACTGAACATTTATAACAGTGCGCTACAAAGACATTTCAGTACCGTGTCATGGCTGGGTCATTCAGAGTCATTTGTCCTAATTAAGTTGGAGGGTCGGTGCCCTCAATGTTGTCTCTCTTCAGCACCTGTCGGCAGCAAGACCTCCCCGAACTCCATCATGTTTCAATCATCTTCGTGGGACTCCAAAGTCTATTGCCAGAGGGACGTGTCATCGTCCATCCCTAGGACCCCATCCACCTCTCTCCTCTGTTCCTCCCAGGCCTCCAATACTTTCACCCACAGTGGGGCAATGGGACGGGCTCGTATCCCCTGTGCCACCTCCCTATACAGCGCGTGTAATTCAGCCTGTGCCCAAGTTAACACATCTATTTTCCAGTCTGCTAGCACGGGGCCGGCGGGGGACGTCCATGTCATAGCAATCAGATGCCTGAGCAGCACCAAAGACCGATCCAGGAACCTGCTGCCCACCCTCTTGGAGGCAGGTCTAGTATGTAAACCCAGCAGGCATAAGTAGGGATCCATGTTCAGTTGCGTATCAAGAGTGCCACCTAATGACTTAAGTGCTCCCCACCAGTACCTCTGTATCTCAGAGCATTCCCACACCATGTGGTTCAGGTCTGAATCCAGGCTCTGCACCTGGGGCATTCCCTGGGTTCACCCCATAAATCACCCTGAGTCTGTGAGGGGTAAGGTGTGTTCTATGGACATAATTTTATTGGATTAAACAGAGACGTGTATTGCGTGATATCCTACAAGGGTGTGCCAGCACTTTCTGCCAGTCTGTGTCCGTCAATTCCTTGCCTAGCATCTCCTCCCATTTAATTCTTAACGTTTACAGCGATTCCCACGTAACCTCGGTTAGGGCCCTAGAGAACCTAGAAATCAAGTGGGTGTGGCCCACTACCATCAGTAAAAGGTGACGTATTCTGTGTGTTTCTGGTTCTGCATTCACTGTGGACCATAGTCCACGTATAGCATGTGTTAATGTGTGGTATAAAATGAATTGCCCCCCCCCCGGGTCTCCGCTCTCCTCCACCAGGGACACGGATGGTAGCAACACCCTGTCATGCAAACAGTCTCCTAAGGTCAACACCCCTGCCTGCGTCCATGTCCTCATCGGGCTTTTTGATAGTGTGCAGCCCGTGTCCTCAAGGGTATCCCAGTCAATTAAATCTTAGGGGAATAGGCCACAGTTGTGTCAGTGCATCTTAAACATCTCCTCCAGCAGGACAAGGCCACCGTCAGCATGACATTCCGTGCCGGAAGACGAGTATGGTAGTTAGGCAGCCGCGCCAACAGCAAGTCGCCTCAGACATCCCCCTGGGAGGTGAACAGGGTCAAGACGGTTCTCTCCTGCAAGCCACCTGGCCACCCACTGAAGCTGTCAGGACAAGTAATAGAGCTCAAAGTGAGGTACGCCCAGACCACCCCTGTCGGTAGGGCGTCGAAGGGTGGAAAGAGATGTTTGCTGTCGCTCCCCTATCCCAAAGGAGTTCCCTGAGGAGTGTGTTCAGTTCCCTAAACCAACCTACGGGATGGTCGCTGGGAGGTTAATGAAGAAATATAGGAGGTGGGCAGCATAATCATTTTAGATAGTGATACACAAGCCATCATATATAGGCTAAGTGAGCGCCAAAAAGCCACGCATGATCTCAGAGAGCAGAGTGTTCTGCCTAAGTTACCATCCCGTAGGTCTCCCAAGTCGTGGAACACCAGTTAGTGGAAAAACATATGTCTTTTTCCTATTCACCTTGAGGCCGGATGGGCCACCGAAGTCCTCAAGCAAATGGAGCGCCCAAGGAATCCCCGAATCACCATCACCTAGGTATTAACAGGTCATCCGCATAAAGCGAGACCACATGCTCAGAGGCACCCCAACATATACCCCTGCCCCTCCATTCGGAACTGGGCCGTGAGGGGCTCGATAGCCAGGGCGAATAATAAGGGAGAGAGCTGGCATCCCTGCCTGGTGCCCCGGAAAATAGGATAAACGTCTGACACCGTTCTGCCAGTTCGAACCCTTGCCACTGGTAGACAATACAGCAGTTCCACCTAGCGCACCCAATTATCTACCAGCCCCATGCGTACCTTCACTGCCCTTATGTAGTCCCATGGTAAGGAGTCAAACCCCTCTCGAGATCCGCTGAAAGTAGCCCGGCTCTGGGGTGTCGTTCGTCGGGTGGTAGATGTAACAGTGAAAACAATTGCCTGAGATTCAGAGAAGTGCTACATGCAGGGATAAAGCCATTCTGATCCTTGTGTACAAGGTGGGGAACATGTCAGAGCAGGCTGTTAGCTGGAGCCTTGCTCAAGATCTTGAAGTCCCAGTTCAGCATGGATAAGGGTCTGAAGCTGGTCACCAAGGCGTTGCGTGATTTAGTCTTGGGTAGGGGGACCACCAGGGCCTCCATCAATGTCTCAGGAAGCATGCCCTTTTCGAATGCCTCTGTATAGAGCTTGACTAGCGGGGGCAAGGATATCTACATATGTCTTATAGAACTACATAGGAAGTCCGTCCGTGCCCGGGGTCTTGTCCTCCACGAACTGCGAAATGGCAGTTTTAATCTCATCTAAAGGTATCGGTTCCGCCAGGGATTCCTTTCCTCCAGCGCCAAGGTTCATAGTGGAACTGCCTGTAGGCACTGTCCCAATGAGTGTGGTAGATTTTCCTCGAGTGACCGATAGAGGAACGTGTAGTATATTTTGAATGCCTCGTTTATGTCAGATGGTGCCTAAACATGACCTCATCCGTCCTGCGGACACTCGTAATCAGTACACCCTCTCCATTGGGCTGCACCAACGAGGCCAGCATTCTACTGGATCAACCCTCTTTAGCATGCAGAGACACCAGGTGTTTCTGATAATTGTCGCAGCGCATCCTTTTCAGTGTGTGATTGTGTGTTTTTTTTGTATCAAGGAGTCGTTTCCATGCCGTCTGCCCCCCCCCTCGTTATCCCTGTCATGAATCTCCTTTTCTAAAGAAATTAATTCTAGTTCAAGGGTTCATCTAATCCCCACTGACTGCCCCATACAGTGGCCTCACGTCGTGACTTTTAGGGTTTCCCATTCTATGAGGTGCGATGCAGTGGAGCCCCTATTAATGCTAAGCTGTTCCAGGAGGTGGGACATTAGAGCCTCCCTGTATGCTAGGTCCTCCAGTGCCATCAGCTGAAACCTCCACATCGGGATGGGCCCCCTGACTCCGGCATAGCACCAAGTAATAAGTAACGGGCTGTGGTCCGATATGGTACGGTTCAAATACTCAGAGTGAGTAATCTCTGGGGTCAGAGTCCCTGTGCATAACACCTGATATATTCTAGTATGCAGTTGATGGAGTCCTGAGCAGTATGAATAATCCTCGTCCCAGGGATGCTGGACCCGCCAGATAGCCCTCAAGCCGCCAGTGTGTAACCCACTCATTCAGGCCTTTTGTTGTCTTGTGTGCCGTCACCCCAGGTAAGGGAAAAAAAGAGTGATCCATCACTGCATCTGGCACACAATTAAAGTCTCCCCATATCAGGAACTGGCCTCCCGAGTGCCTAGCCAGTCGTCCAGAAAGAGTTTGTAGGAAGGGGATCTGCTCTTGGTTGGGCATGTACACACTGCTCAGCACTACACGCCTCCTGTGTAATCTGCTCTCTACCAGGACATATTGGCCTTCCTGGTCTATGTCTGTGGATATAACTTTGAATGGGACCCCAGCCCTAACCCATATCAGTGTGCCACGTGCGAATGCCGAGTATGTGGTAGGAAATATCTGCCCTCTCCACCTACTTCGCAGTCTGTCCACCTCTTGCGAAGTACCCCTCTCCTTTTTAAGTATGCTAGGATCTTGTGGCGTTTGACGACATTCCCCATCCCTCGGATGTTCCAGGTCACTAGTTTATACTCCGCCATTGGGTAGAGTCATATTCTGGGAAGGACTCCCACCCCCCCGTAGCAGCCACTCTTCAGCTCTCCCTCTTCGCTCCCCATACCTACTAACAGCTTCAGTTCTGTAATTTCGAATAGTCTGTGTGCAACAAAAACATACAACTTCAAATCCCAACCCCAAATCCCCAGGGAAACATTGCAACCAACGGTTGCCCAGCATATATAAAGGAAACTCAATAAGAACATTTGATTATGTAGTGCTCTCGCCAGACATATAGTATCTGTCAAGGAACTGGGGATTCATGGCTGTCCTGGCCCCAAAGTTAAGCAAGAGCCCTCATTGGGTTGTCGGTGACACCAGGATAATATCACCCCAAGTCATCAGCTGTCTGTGGGGGGACACATTCGGGGCTTGATCCGATTGGTGTGAGTCTGAGTCCGTGGAGCGGATATGATGGTCTCAGTCCCCTCCACAGTGGTCCCCCTCAGGTTCCACACCCCGCAGCCATGCCACTGCCTCCAGTGCTGCTCTTCTGTCCATTGCGTTTTGTGCTGGGGTCGGACCAGTGCTCGGTCATATCCTGGATCTTTGCCTCTTCACTCTCCTATGTCCACGCTGCATTGCTAGTCCCTCTTTAGTTTGGGCGTCTCCTCCCTCCTTGTAGGATTCCAGCCATTCCCACACCTCCTCAGGGGTTTGAAAGAAGACTGTATGCCCTTCCCTGATCACTCTCAGCTTAGCTGGAAATAGGAGCGAATACTTCATAACCTCATCACAGAGTGCTCTTTTTATAGCTATATAAGAGGCCCGCTTGGCCTGTACCTCCACCGTTAAGTCTGGGAAGAAGGTTACAGTTCCATTGTCGACACGCAATGGACCAGACTCTCTAGCCTGCTGCAACAGTGTGTCCCGGTCACTGTAATGTAACAATCGAGCTACCACCACCTGTGGGGGTCGTCCTGGAGCCAGAGGCCTCGCCGGCACCCAATTTGCCCTTTCCAACGCAAAGAAGGGGGTGAGTTGCTCCGGGGTAACCTTCTACCTCAACCACTCCTCCAGGTAGGATACCATGTCAGTGCCCTCAACGCCCTCATGGAGACCAATAATTTGTATGTTATTCCTTCGGCTCTGGCCTTCAGCAACTTTGGCTTGTCACTCCAGTCTTTGAATACGGTCAGTCAGCTGTAAGACAGTAGCTTTAGTGCATAGAACCCTGTCCGCAAGTTTCTGGTGACAGGCCCAGTTGTACAGACACACGCCCAATCTCCCATTGGAGTGTAGTTTTGGATTCCTCTATGGCTCCCAGGATCTTATCCAACGTGGCCTGCAAGGAGTGCGGAACTGGGCCCGCCATGTCTAACTGGTTCATATCGCCCGTGTGGCACCGCCCTTTTGACTTAGCTCTATTCCGGCTTTTGGTCGGCATTCGGCAGGGCAAGCGGCGGATCCAAGGGGGGCCCAGCAGGGGCCTCCGCGTTATCGCTCAAACTCTTCTCTCCATTCTTCGATGTGGGACTGGCCCATGGAGGATGAACCGTCTCCAGCAGAACCGTTTCCTAGTGTGACAGTGACCCTCACTGATACGTCTGCCACAGTCCCGTGGGTGCAGGTGCGTTAAATCGCTACCTAGACCTGCAGCCCTGTCGAGGGCCCCTTGAGGGTGGCGGGAGGTCCAGACCGAGGACACACCGCACCCACGCGCCCTCTGGGCACCCAATGCGCTCCCTCTCAGTGTGTCCAAATGTCCAGCCCTGCAAGGGTGTCCCCTACTGTAGTGTGCTTTACATCAGGAGCGTAGGGCATCCCAGACCAGCCTCTTCTTCCATAGGTGTCACCCCTCCGGTCCTGTCGTTAGCTCACTTTGTGGCCGGTGGGGGGGGTTAATTTCACCAATTCACTGCGGCACTGCAGGGCCTCAGGTCACCAGTGCCACCCAATTGCTATGCCCCCCGCCGCCTCCACCTCACTGTGCGAGGGCCTATCAGCCCTTAGAGACGCTCAGGGTCAACACGTTCCGACCGCCCCACCAGACTCACTCTGGCTTCAGGCGCCATGCTGTGCGCCATCACTGCCATTCACCCACAGCTCACCGCTGTGGATCGTCAAAGTGGGCTCCCGGGCTGCCAACTATGTCCCACAGCTTGATCCTGGATATCCGGCTCCCTACTGCCCACCACGCAGGTGCCTTCGGATCCGCCGAGCTGCAAATGCTCCCCACGGCCCGACCGCCTCACCGAACTCCCGCCCTCCACAGGTGCTGCCTTGGCTGCTGCTGCCCTCCGGTCTGCAGGGGGGCCGTTCGCCACCACTGTGCGTCCGTGCGGAGCTGGCGGCCCACTGCGCTGATCCGTTGCCTGGTCTCAGCCACCCAGGCTCCCGCTATCCTTCTCTCACCCTGGGAGGAACCTCCAGGCCCTAACGCTGCTCCGGGCCCTCGTGACCAGCAGATCCCTCTGGCACACGCGGGCCTCAAATGCCGCTCTCCCAGCCACAGCTGGCCATAGATACAGGTCCCCAGAGTGGATCTCAGTCCCCTCCTGGGGTCAGTGCCACTTTCGAGTCCCCGATGGGGCAAGATTTACAGGATATTTGTCGTGCCTGTACGGAGTGGAGCTTCACGCATCCGCCATTATTGCCGGTCAGGCCGCGCCCCCCAACCACCACATTGTGATAGAGAATGTTGCACGTCAAACTGTATGTAAGGCTTCACCACAGGTTTTCCTGTCAAGAACTCCATGTTTTTGATGTGAATATTACTGCTAAACTAATCTTGATTATTTCTTTGATATGCTTCAAGCAGTTGGATCAAAATTTGCTAATGTTTACTTGAAAAGAGAACTTTTTTTATTTGATTAATCAATTAACCCTTGTGTGTTTGAAGTGAAAAACGTTATTTGTAAAGGCAGCTACAAATCAAATTATTATAAGGGGGCATAAGGGAATACTAACATTGACTTTAGAGTCAGCATGCAATAGTATGACAGTGCTCTCATTGCTCTGGCTGTACATCAATGAGGTAAGGGACACTGGGTCAAAAGAAGAATCAAGCCCATCCTAAAACAATACATCTGTTGTGAAATTGCAAGCTAAAATGGTGAGGGAAAGAAAAGAAGTAAAATTCAAAAGACGACATCAGCCCAATCAAGAGATTCAGTAAAGTAGTGCTTCATTGTTTTTAAAACCTTTTGCCAATGATCCATGGGACAGAGATTTGAAGGGAGTTCCTGTTGAAAGATGCATTGATTGAATAGTCTGAATGTTTATAAAGGCTATTTTTTAAATGAGAAAGGAAATAAAAACATTTCTTATGCTGAGGGATCTCTCCTCTGCCTTCAAATGTGTAAACAGAGATTATCTGTGGTTGATAATGGGAGAGCTAGGGTTGGCAGAGGTCACACATTTATATAATGTCTTACATGATGAAGCCATATATGTACTTTAGGCCAAGAAGAAAAGAGTCTGTGGTTCAACTCAGAGTATCAGGCAGGTTCTGGACCATTTACAATGTATAATTTTACTAATGTCCTCTATGATAAATTAAAAAGGATCTATTTGAATTTATTGGAAGTAGAAAACGTCAGTCACCACAGTTACTCTATGTTGATTACTAAGTGTAATTAAACTGGTCTGTACATTTAGTGTATGGACCTGGTACAAAAAGTTATGAATATTACTAAATTGATTGTTCTTAATCCCGTATTAGGATGTTTTATGGGGGTAAATGATTGAAGATATGCCTAATGTAAACAAAAGTTACCTCTTTAGACCTATTTGGGGTTTCTGGCACTCCTCAACTCCAGGGCCATTCAGTGGGAAGACACATATGTTCTCTGTGCAATACTGTTTTTTTCCAATCAATCCCTATATGTTTGCTATTTTTGAATGAAGAGGTGAAGATTGCAAACCCACTACAAAGGCTTACTTTCTTCTGAATACATCTCTTGGATCTAAAAGTGTGTTGTTAGGGATGCTATGCTTTCGTACGAGTTCAATTTTCATCCCTACAGTTGAAGAAAACAATGCATGTCACTATAATGAAGGAACTAGTATTTTCATCTAGGTTTTATGTAAATTATTTAGTGAGATGAGTACAAAACATATAGATGATTTAGAGTTCATACTACAGATTTTACTCCACTAGCGCGATGGAGTAAAGTACCATTGTCCTTATGGAGTAACTGCACTCCGAATTTAGAGATGTCGGCCAACTTAGAGGACATCTCTGACCATTGGCAGCAGCTGCCATCATGGCAGTTCTTGTCAATGTATTGAAAGTGTACCTTATGGCGCAGTTTACATGACAAGGCCATCTGGTACACTTTGAAGATGTTTTTTGTTTAAATCAAAATTTCAAACCAGGATTTTCTTTTTGAAACTAAAAGAAAAAATATTGTCCGCCCACACCATGGAAGTTTTCTACCATGATGTACAGTCATTAAAAAGTTTTTATTTTTACTTACCACTACATTTTTGATGAAGGCATGTAAAAATAAAAAGTGGACTTTGGCCTGCCTTCTCTTAATCGGGGGGTGGCCAAATGGCCAAATCTCTGAAAGCCCTATGTAGGCCATCAAAGACGTGATGGAGGAGGAGCAGTCTTTGTCACGAACACTGCCTGCCTCTAAATGAGGCGAGTGGGACCATTATTTTCACAGAGAGGGTAGTCCATCACTGTTGCAACAGCGTACCCCTTCCACCAAACTCTAAATGAGGCTGTAATTCATTAAATCTAAAATATGTTGTTATTTGAACTATGTGACCCACTCTCCTAATTTATCTGAAAATGCATTATTTCCTAAACATTAAGGATGTGTATCAACACTAAGACATAGCTAAGCCAATTTCTATGTGCTTTATAGTTATTATCAAACACACCTTGCTTGACTGCTATTTTAACCTATTTTATTGTAGTTATATGGTGACGGTCTACAAATCTATTTTTTAAATGCTTGATGATTTTATGAGTACTATTCTGTGTAGTCAAATGTCAAACAGTTAACAAGTAATTAACAGTAAACCCCTAGCATGTTTACAGAAATGTCCCACAAACACATCACACTAAATGAGTGGAATATCTTTTTTCTGGCACAAGCTGAATGACTTCTCATTATTTTACCTCTTTCTAACTGACAGACTGTTCCTCCTACTACATTTGTCTTCATAGTCAGTTCCATAATAAGTCAGTGTTCAGCTTCATTCACTCTAATTTACTCCCTGGAAAATAGTAGTAGTAATTTTAATTTCACTCCCTTTTTCCATAGGGTGTATAATTTTAAAGTTTTATTGGAAGCACATTGATGTAGTTTTACTGCTTCATTTAAGAGTACTGCTTCACTTAAGGTTCTATTGTACCTGGCCTTCTCTGCAGGGTCATCCCCAAACCTTTTGCCTTCCTTCTTTTTTTGCGGTGAATTTTCTTTTGTTCCCCTTAGGACTCTCTGTACTTAACCAATACTAACCATAGGCAGTTTCTGCCTTGTGGCGCTAGGGTGTTGCACCAGTGATATTTTTACCCCACTTTGTCCCCAGTTATGTGCAAATATTAAAATAATAAACACACACAACATTATTTAATCTTATCTTTTTGTGTCTGCCCCCAACAGTTGCAGCCTTTGTTCAGCTGCAGGCGGTTTCAGTTCAACTGTGAAGGGGTGGAGGCTGGGCCTAATTAAATTGACCGACAAGGCAAGACGAGACCTAGGTCTGTCTGACTACATATAAATAAATAATAGTTACTGGCAGGCAGAGAGCGGAGCCTAGAGCGCGTGGCGGCTGGAACGGCTGCCTTTCTCTGGCCAGCTCGACATGCACACTAAAGGCTTTCTCTTCACTGGCTCATTAGTGAGTGGAAGTTGCTCAAAGCCACAATCCCCGGTCTACTGCTGAGTGGTGAATTAGGCCATTCACACCAATCCTGGTGCTGATCTCATTCTGGGTAAAAGCAAGGGACCAGCATCAGGATTGGCTAATCGTGGGTGCTAGGACTCATCTAGGCCTCTATTGCAGATTGTGCACATAGCACCGCGGGTTGGTGGGAGGCTCTGCTGCCTGGCAACAGAGCATGACCAATCACTGTGTGGCTTATCACGAAGTCTTGCAGTGATTGGACATCTCTGGTGTTGCAGTCTTTCTACGTGGCATTATTTATATACTACATCTATACTATATACTTAACATCCTCAGCAGACTTGTAGTATAAGAGGAATGACAAGAGGTAAATGCCTGAAACTAGGCGATTTAAGACGTTGATTGAAATAAAGATTACAGATTCACTGGGCACCAGTGCTATTATACACCTAAAAGTACACATGTGTGAGCGCTTCTCTGTGGTTGCTCACAGTGTGGTTCTTGCAAGGTGTGCGTGAGGCTCTGTGTGATTCCAGTGAGAGAGTACAGTAACAAGGGCGTGGGGAGGGTATGTGTGTGGAGCCTTATGTACATGTGTGCCTCCCGGTACCTGCCTCATTGGCTCTCTGCTTATTCACTCAAATGTGTCAGGACGTGTAGCCATGTTTTTCTATGCCATGACATGTTTTATAGCGAGTTTATGTTATGGTGGGTGTAGGTTGGTGCCCGTGTGTGTCTTTATTTGTGGTGATTTGAGTGTTGGTGTTTGTCTTACCGTCAATTAAGCCATGAATGACGTGTTTTATTTATGTATGTGTGCATGTATTATTTATGTGTGGCTGGCAATATCTTTGGTGCTGTACAGATCTGTGTTTTCTTTCATTACTACTATGTATGTGTGTATTACTGAAAGGAATGTTCCTATGTGATTAGCAGTGATATACATGAGTAGGTGTACTGCTTGGACTTTGTGCTTCGTTGTCACAGCTTCTGTTGCGTATTGCGTAATGTCCACTAGCTTGCCTGCATGTGTTGCACTCACTGCCACTGATGCTGCTTGTGTTTTGATGGATGTCTGTGTTACTTGGTGACAAAGATGCCCCAAGTGTGTTTTTAAACTGTGATGCCGCTGGTGTGTTGCTGTCTGTGTGAGTCTGTGTCTTGGCAGAAATGTATGTGCGCTTGTTTGTCTGTGACTGTTCGCATTAATGATAGCAATCACTGATTTAGCAGAGCTGGGAATTTGGGAAAAGTCAAGTGTCGGAGTACCAGAGTGTGAGGATTGGGGTTCATTACTAGAGTTGTTTCTGTGGGGTTCAAATGATGTTCCCCCCTCTGTGTGAGGTACATAGTTTATTTTAGTGGAGCACAGAATAATTGTGCACAGGCCAAACCTTGAATCTCTGGTCTTTCAGGATTTCAGAGGAAGGTTCCAGTACAACCCAACACTTACTGCTCCCTCGATCCAAAGACCCCAGTAGACATAAGAAGACAAGAACGGCACAACTTGAGCTTGCATAACAGTTCAAATGTGTGACCATCCATTACTCATACTTTTCAAACTGTTTGTGGCAAGATAACAAAAATTATACATGTGGCCACTGAAGTGAGTCTGATCTGATGCTTTTGATTTGCATAATTATGGAGGTGCCACATTTGCCACTTCCATCATCTGCTGCGTAATCTGCAGATTTTAACAAAAAAAGGTTTACAGCTTAGAAAGATCAAAAGTTTTTTTTAAAGTGGTGACATGCTCCTTGAGCTGTAGAAGACCCTTTGCAAACGTTAACTGGTCATCTTTCAGTTGCTTATTTTTGTATTTAGCTGTTAAACTGAGGCTAATGAGGTGAATTATTTATTTATGCAGTGACACCAAAATGTACAAAATAGTGAAGCAATACTATCAAAAAAATGGTGCTGCTTGATGTGTCATAATTTGCCTTTTCTTATCGTATAATTTAGTCAATCCTGAAGTACAATTTGGTGCTCCCTAACTGCATAATTCCAGTGAGTGTGAATGTACAGCAGATGGTGGATGATGTGGTAAGTGCAATTCATACCTAATTATGTGGAAAACTCTGCATACATTTATTGGCCTTGTGTATGAAGATGAGGCTACGGGAATTCATGGTGATAGTTTGATGACAGTGCCCGCATCTCAGAAAACTTGTTCATCTGCTTCTAGGTGATGTCCCTCATCTTGCCCAACTCAAACAGCAATTTCTTTCCCCATCAACGTGTGGCCCTTAATAATGATGACAAAAGAATGCCAGAAAGTGGTGTCAATCAATCAAGCCTTGTGGGCAACCTGCTGCAGGTGGCCAATCCTCGTATGGCCTTGTACAGAAGAGATTGGACTACTGGTCATGAGGCCAGGCCTATGGCAAGACCCTCTTTTTCATGCTTTTTTGTGTCTACAAACCCTCACAGGAGATCCAAGAATGACTCTTTACCTGTGTTCATAGACCCTTGACCTGGGGTGCTAACTGCAGAGGCCAATCTGAGGACCTCAAACTGTGCCTCCGGGTTCAGAGTTTAAGTGTTTCAAAAAGACACATGAAAAAGGCATCAATATAATAAAGTTTATGTTTTGAAGCACTAAGAGGCCTGGCCCTATGAAATTGAAATGTACAGGGCTGTGCGTATGTTAGGGGTGGGTGGAGAGGGTTGGACTATTGTTGGTGCATTCATTGGCTGTAGGTGTTGGCAGAGCATGACTTGCGCCCTAGGGATTCAATTAAATCTCTCAGGGTTCACTATGAAAAGGGCATCTCGGATGCCCAGAGTGCTCTAAGAAATTTAATAAGATCTAATAAGAGACTTATAGATAGTTATTTGTAGTGAACTCACAGGAAGGAGACGTGTCCTACATAGCAACAAGGGCCTATAGGCAAATTATTTTTTTGTTGCACAATTACACACATGTGCGGCTGGAGGAACTGCTGTGTGATTTGAGCATGACAGCGATGAGGTGGGTATAAGTGGCCATGCCAACACACTGTTGTGATTGTCATTAGTAGTCTTGAAACAGGCATTTAATTTGTATTTTAAACCATTTATAAGTGGTGGCAATGTAACCTGTTAGTCACAACACATGTAGCGATGAAGAAGAATGCTACACACCTTGCTGTTCTGATTTGAAAACAACCAATTAAATTGTTTTCAAAATATCCTTTCTCCAAGAACAGCTCAGCAGTGAATTCCAATTAAGATGTTATCTTTTGCCACTCCCCAGATTTTCATAGTCTGTTGTGATTGATATGAAAGTGGTGTTCTCGTTTCTCCTTTATCTCATTGTTCTGCTGGCTCCAACTATTTTCACACTGTACGCTTGATTGAGGGTATGATATTTTTGCAACTCGTCTTCCTTCTGGTGAGATTAAATAAAGTGCAATTTGTCCATCCATCTACACTACATGTGAGGAGTTCATTTCATTCACACCCTGCTACCTTCATCATTATCAAGTGAAATCTCTCAGTTGATGACAGAACTACACTTTCGCAATTGCCTTTTAAACCTTTTTGCATTCTCAGATTTACTTAAAAGTGCACCATTTGACCCATCTTTTTTCAAAATCTTCTTGGGGAAGAACCCCTTGACCACACCATGTGACAGTCATCATGAACTTTTACGCCCCACCACTTTCAAATGCCACCAGCTGCCACTGATGCTAACCTGTGCTAAAGTGCTTATGCTCACTCCTCCTAACATAGTTGGATAGGCTTATAGCTAGTTGGTATATTTAATATACTTATAGGTCCCTTGTAGAGTGGTATTCCATATACCTAGGCCCTGTCACTTAAATGCTGCCAGTGGGTCTGCATCACTTATTGTGCCACCTACTTAAGTAGTCCTCTAAAACATACCCCAGACCTGCCATTGCAGTCTGAAGACAGTGTTCCCTGACTTGTCAACTTGGCATTTAAATCTCCTTTCCCAGCCTTAAAATTTCATTTTATTACTCCTGTCACCCCTTCAGTAGGCCCGTGTAACCCATAGGGCAGGGTGCTATGTAATTAAAAGGATGGGCATGTACTTTTACATTTCATGGTAGTGAAGAAATTTCAAACATGTTGTTCATTACTGTGAAGCCTACCCCTCCCATGGGATAACATTGAGGATTGCTTATTAGAATTAATAGGCTGTAGCTTCTGACTGAGAGGAGATGGATATGTCATATATGGTACCTATACAATTGTAATGATAAACTGTCTTCACTGGTAAAGTCTGAATTTTCATTACAATTTTGAAACTCCCACTTTCAGAAAGCTGACATTTTCATGTCCTTAGCCCTTTCAGCCTGTAGCCTGGCCTGGGTCACATGCCAGGGTTCAACTGACAGTTAGACTTT
Organism: Pleurodeles waltl; assembly: GCF_031143425.1. Taxonomy (NCBI): domain Eukaryota; kingdom Metazoa; phylum Chordata; class Amphibia; order Caudata; family Salamandridae; genus Pleurodeles; species Pleurodeles waltl. The sequence continues at coordinate 795,407,176 of NC_090438.1, read as the reverse complement.
GTGAATTTCTCCAAGACATCATACAATAGAGGAATTAGGTGTGTCTGAATGGGTCGTTGGCTAGCATGATGGGGGCAGCGCTGCGCATAGCCCTATATAAACATGAATAGCTTGTGCTCTGCCTCCACACAAAGTGCATAAATGATCTAGCATTGTCAAGTAGCCAACTTGGAGATAGGGTAGGGAACCACACATAACCTTTTCAGGAGCTTTTCCCACCTTCCAGAAAAAAGGCACCAGGGTATAAAAGTATCACCTTCAGTCCCACTTTTCATTTCTCTACTATACCTGTAGAAAGACTCTCCAAGAATGACCTGCTGCTGTGACCTGCTGGGCACTCTTTTAGACTGCTGCTGTACCTTGAAGGACTGTTTTACTGCCTGGATCCTGCCTTGAACCTTCAGGAGACAGCCCTGCTGGTGAGCCCTGTATCTTCATCTACACCCAGGACAACCAGAAGTGACTCCAAGGGCCAGTTTTCTGGCCTTCTGCTCAGAGCCGCAGGTACATAACAGGCTCCTCCCATCTTGAACCCATAACTGGACCTAGCCTAAGTGAGTCCTGAACCCCCAACAGGTGCCCTATCAGTCCCGGACCATTGGTTGTGGTGATTAAAAGTGCCCAGATATCCATTTTCCAGAACTGAGGACTTGGACAAAGTTTGGCCAAACATTGCTTTAAGAACCAGGAGGAGACCAGGACCAGCCTGCTGACCTATTCACCTGAGGAAAATCGCCAGTCAGTTTGACTTTGCAGCTTCTTCCACCATGTTCTTCTACACAGCAACAAACCTGTTACAGCAATCCTTCATCAAAGGGGTAAACTGACCTCATGGAACTATCTTCGGCTACAGCGCTCTGCTTTGTCTCGCTGGAGTTTTTCAACTTCAATTTCAGCGACTAAGTCCGAACATAAAGATCTCCACTGTTGCCTCATCTTAAAGCCATCCAACAGAGATGCTCCCTCCTCGGATACCTCCTGCAGCCTTGTCCCGCTGAACTTTATATTCTCAGACATTTTTCTTCAGAAATGTTTTCAAGACCAAGGTACACAATGACCAGGCCCAAACAACTTTTTGTATCCAAACTGCACTCCTTCGCTGTCAGCCTTAATTTTCAACTTTGACATGGTCTTGCACAACTAGATGTCTGTGGTTGATGCTTTGATCTTTTAGATTCTATTTACTTTAAAAATTCATAACTCCAATTCTACTGATTGGAGTTTTGTTGTCAAATAATCTATTTTTCTGAATTTGTTTGGGATTTTTCTTGTGTTGTGTGTTCACTTTATTACTTTTATGTGCTGTATAAATACTTTACACAGTTATGCAAGACTGCTTTTTGTGCCAAACTACCTGAGCTAAGCTAAGTTTAATTTAGTGACTTTTTATTGTTCACCCTGCAAGGGATTGTGACTTTTGCTTGACCATGGCTTACACCCCAGTCAACCAAACACCCAATTTCTCACAGGTGCAATTGCACCAAACGATGACTTCATCATTCTTCTAACCCCAGCAGGAAGTTTGCTTGTAAAAATCAACACAGACACTATACCTCGGCTCACATTTTCTCACCTTGCATCGTAATATCTAGCAGTAATACCCCTCGACAAACTGAAATTATGTTGGAGTTGTCTTCACAACTTTGTCCACTATTTCTCAATAGCACCAATGGATCATAAGGAATTAGTGAAGTACTGAAACAAATCTCTGCTGCATATCTTGCTTTCAAATATGTTTACTTGTAGATTAGATTTTTTTTTAACCAAGTGAACCAAATCGTTTTTAAATGGTTATAAACACATTACTTTACTTAGATAACAATTTAGCAAACTGGTTTAATTTAAAACGTATTCTGATTTGATACATTTCAAGGTAAAGGAACAATAACAGAAAATAGTTTTGCTCCTTTCTTTGCCTTGCTGCTAATTTTAATATTACATTGGCCAGTGTAAGAGTGGAGCAAAAACTCTGACCACATTCCTAAAATATTGTACACAATGGAATCACGTTTTATTTTGTAACTATGGAAAGGTTTGTGAGCGCTGAAATTAACCTTAATAGTTATTACTAATATTCATGTATTTGATTGAACATATAGGATGTATTAGGATCGTCCCCTTAAGTAATGAAATATTACTTTAAAGTGATTGAATTTTTGAAAACTAGAATTTCACCCAAGAACATTGATTAGCAGCACATAGATAGGACAGCTCAGGAAGCAAAAGAGTCAATTTGTGCATGCTATGAGAGACTTTTGCAGGCATTTAAGCATTACAGTGGTGCAGAAACAATTGACCCGAAAGACATAATTCATTTTGTGTTCAGAATTGTTGAAGGACTAAGAAATGAGTCTGATGATTAAGAGCAATTTGATTTGCTGGCAAGAAAAGCTGATTGATGAAGAGTTGGAGTTTGCGACGTACTGTAGTGATGAAATTGAGTTGAAAGAGAAAGTTGAAGGAGAAGGCAATGGTGATGCAGATCAAGGCTGCACAGACAGGGATTCAGGGAAGTTTTCAGCAGAAGCAGAAGCAGGGAAATATACTGTTTCAGAAAATAAGCAGAGGTAGAGGTCATGGTGGAATGGAAAGTGTAAATCATGGTCCTGATTTGAAGATAGCTGAGCTGCAAGGGGAAGCACAAGGGATAAAAAGGATGTTGCCATGTCACTTGGCAGCGGCCTCAGGCATTGGAAACAGGAGTGCCCATTGGTAAATCAGGGAGGTGTTGTTCAGCAAGAGAATGATGTCAACTCTTTCCAGAACGCTCGAGGGCCAAAAATGAGAGGTCCAAATCCAAATTTTCAGCATAATGTGCATCCGATGCAAGGTTTTCAGCCTAGGCAGCCCATGCAACCGGTACAGCCATTGCAGGTACAAGTGCCCCAGATACAGCAGGTGCAACCCTAGGTGCAAATGGCAGCTAGACAACAAATTCAAATACCTCAAGCCCCTATGGACAAGCAGCAAGTGATGCTTTCTCAGACAGTCACAGGTCAAAGATTGAACAAGAGTAATAATACTGTACATTAATACCCTCTACACAGTGAGAATGGAATAAACGATGACTGGGTGAATGAGAGTCCAGATGAGGAAAAATGTGTGTTAGCTACTTTGTTAGAAAGGTCCCTATGTTAAAGGAAAGGTGAATGGTCACAAAGTGTCTATTTTGGTCGACACTAGAGCCACATGCTCTACGGTGAAAACTGTAGAAGTACCAGACCTTCCCTTATCAAGGAAGACAGTCCAGATTGTAGGAGTTGTAAACCAATATTTGAAAAACCCTATTACAGAACCACTTAGGGTTAAAATTGATGATTTTAATGGCTTGCATAAATTCATAGTCTGTGACTCAAGTCCTGTGTCCTTACTGGGAAGGGATTTATTGTGCAACACAAAATGCTTGATTACTTGTTCAAATGATGGTATTGAAATTCAGACAAACAATGATGATGAAGATGACCTGAAACTTAATGTTGACAATGACATAGTGAATGAGGAATTTCTTCTGATCAGATTCTTTCCAGTTTTTGCTGTGAAAGATCTGCCTTCCGATTTACAAAAACCTGTTGTGTCGAAGGTATGGGATCTTTCAGGACAAGACATTGGTTTAATAAAAGGGGATGAGCCGGTCAGAGTCGCAGTTAAGCCTAATACAGTTTTCCCTCAGACTCCGCACATGCTGAAAGATGCAATTGGGAGCGTGGAACCGATAATAGCAGAATTTGTGGACAAAGGAATTTTAAAAGTATTGAGCAGCCCACGTAATTCACAAGCCCTGTGGAAAATTTGAATTGTTCAGCATTTGAGAAAAATAAATGACATTGTGGTTAAAAGTTGCCCAGTAGTGCCAAAACCAGCTGTGATTATGTTTCAGATGCCATGCGATGCTGAATGGTTCACTGTAGTGGACCTGTGTCAAGCATTCTTTTCTGTGCCTCTTCATGAGGACAGCAGATATCCCTTCTGTTTCAAATTCTAAAATAGGATCTGCTGTTGGTGTAGGATTCCACAAGGGTGTTCAGAGTCACCATCCATTTTCAACCAGATCTTAAAAAGAATTTAGAATCATTACTGATGCCTTACCAGTCGACATTGGTGCAGTATATTGATGATCTACTGATTGCGTCCAAGACGAGAGAAGGGTATAAATATGATACGCTTGCATTGCTGAACTACTTGGGAGACAATGGTCATAAAGTGTCCCCAGCTAAATTGCAGTATTGTCAGAAAGAAGTAAAATATTTGGGTCATTTGATTGAGAAAGGAATCAGGAAAATCTCAAATGAGAGGGTTGCAACCATTGCAGATGCTAGCCCCAACTACCCAGAAGGATGTGAGGATGTTTTTGGGAATGTTGAGCTACTGTTGCCAATTGATCCCGAATCTTTCAGTCATTTCAAAGTCTTTCGAAAAACTGACTCACAAACATGTTTCTGATCTTTTAGCACTAGATCAGGACTGGATGACAGCATTTACCGATTTGAAAGTGAGTTTGTGCCAAGCTCCAGCTTTGGATATGCCTGATTACACAAAACCTTTTCTGTTGTTTTGTCATGAATGTAATGCATGTTCTTTGTCTGTTTTTACTCAAACTCATGGCGGTGTGAATCTCTCAGTGGCATGTTTTTCAGCCACTAGGGACCAGGTAGCAAAAGCTTTACCAGGTTGTTTGCGATCTGTTGCAGCAGTTGAGCAGAGCCTCGCTCAGAGCGAGAGCATTGTGATGGGTCATTCTCTTACTATAATGGTTCCCCATCCTATTGAAGTCTTGCTCACTAGCTCCTAGACACAGTACTTGACCAGTGCAGGACTTACTCGGTATGAGACCGCAATCCTGGGATCACCTTATGTGACAATTAAGAGATGTACAGTGCTTAACCCAGTAACTTTGCTTCTAAATAAGAATGTTAACATTGATAAAAAAAGAATGACATTGTGCATGACTGTCTAGAAATAACTGAATTGTGCACAAAACCTAGAGCCGATATTAGAGATACTTGTTTAGAAGAAAATGACCAAATTGTCTTTGTTGATGGTTCCTGCCTGAGAGATAATATGGGCACATTGAGAGCAGGATACACAGTATGTACTATCTCTGGCATACTGGAAGCTTCATGGCTTCAAGGAGGGGTTTCTGCACGAGTGGCAGAATTGTGGCTCTTACTAGACAATGCCACATTTCAACCTATTTGAGAGTTACAATTTACACAGACAGTCGACATGGATTTGGCATTGTGCTTGATTTTGGCCAATTATGGGCACAGAGAGGGTTCCTGATCTCAACTGGCTCGCCAGTAAGAAACGGTAAAAGAATACATGAACTGTTCAAGCGATTCAGTTGCCCAAAAAAGTTGCAGTGGTGAAATGCAGTGCACACCAGAGATCACAGGATTCATTTTCATTGGGAAATCAATATGCAGATAAAGTTGCAAGGTTTTGCCCCATGAACAGTGTTGGAGCGCTGGTCCTTGGTAAATAAACTTACAAGAGGTCGATTAACCTTTCGATTCGTATAGAGTGTTCTTACGATAGTTTCGATACAGAATCAGAAATCAATACGAAATAGTCAGTAACCAATAGTCAATTCAATAATCAATGCAGTCAGTAATTTTCACACACCTTGACCTTTCAGTCATGAATATCCACACCTTTAAGTATAGGTTTAGTAATTTTATTCCCCATTCATTAACAATGCTAAGCCATGAAATCTTAATATAAACATTGATCAAACAATTTCTGATGCTTGTTAGTCAGCAAGTCGCAGAAGACATGACCTAATCAAAGCTTGAATCAAAAGACATTCTAAGGCATCAACATGAAACATTAATAAAGCCCAATTCAAGAAGATAATTACATCGATAAGGTTGAGCAAGATAGTTCGTCAACCATTTATCCCTGTAATTTGTCGCTTGTCATGTATGTAACCTTAACTAACTCGAATTAGCATCAGCATGTGAGGCTTCATGCAAAACAATTTAGGACCCAAATTTGGAAAACATCTACCTGAAGAAAGTACTAAGTCAGCGCAGTTGGTACCTCTAAAGAAAAGGCATAAAAATGCAATTCACTCATTGTCCTATCTACCTATCCACGGTATGGGTCAGCAAGCAGAATCAGTCTTTGTCCTCAAGTCATCAGTCGATCAGCAACGCATCAGGCTCTCAGTCAGAGAGTATGAGCCCAATGACAGAATCTCGAATCTCAATATCGCAGCAAATCTCCTAACATCATCTTAAGTCTTGCCCCTCTGTCACGTTATTATATCAAAGTCCCCAAACCTTCTCCCAATTTCTAATTGGTCAATTAATCCTATGTTATTACTCTACCCAATAAAGTCCCTTTACCAAATCTATGAATTATAATATTTCACAGTTCACATGTTGTTGATTGGTCAGCCTTATGATGTTCTCATCATCTGGCTCATCAGGTATCAAAATTGTTGCATCTTCGTCTCCAGTCAGTGTCTTCATTGTTCGTGTCCTGGGAAAGTACATCTCATGCATGTTACACATTATTAGTTACTTTGCTAGAGACATCACCTCCTGCCGTCAGTTCTCACAGAAAAACTCTTCTTAGCATTTTATTAAAACAAAGAACATTTCACAGTTAGTTCACCCTGTCGGCATTTTCCATTGAACGTTTAGAAATACACCTTCTGCATGAGGCCTGGAAAAACAAGGCCAAAACATTCGCTAAGTTAAGGCCTACAATTAATAAGCAAGACATTATTTATAACCCTTAATTTGACATATTACTACAGTAATCTAATATATTTTCAATATTTCATATAAATTAATCATTAATTAGTACATTTCATGAACACTGGTGTCCAATCTTTGAGGTCACAATTTCAAACGTGCACATTATTTTTTAAGTTATTCATTTTTCTACATAAGTCATTATTCAAAATACATAAACATTCATTAAAATTTTCTAATTAAGACATCTGCGTTAGCAATGGTAGATCACTTAAGGATAAGTGGGAATTGTTACCTGAGAATGATGAAATCTATGCGAATTTTGCAATGCACATCATAGACAAATTAGGGGAGTTAGAAACTGTACAGGATAATGTCCCAAAGGAAGAGCGTAGAGACTGGCAACAACTAAAAGGCATGCAAAGAGATGATACCATTTGGGTATCAAGCAAAGGGAAAGTGTGCTGCCTAACAGTCTGTTTACTTAAATGGCTAGATACAATCATGGTCCGACTCATGTGGGAAGGGATGCAATGGTCAGAACTTTTTAGCAGTTCTGGTTTAATTCAAAATTTAGACATATTGCCAAAACAATTTGCCACATGTGTGTCATCTGCCAGCAGATGAACGTAGGAAGAGGAACAGTGGTTAATATGGGACATATTGGCATGGCTGGAGGGCCATTCAGCAGAATGCAAATGGCATTCATTGAGATGCCTGCATGTTGAGGATTGAAATATTTGTTGGCGATTGGGTGCATTTTTAGACACTAGACTGAGGCTTATCCCACACAAAGAAATGATAGTGTCACAGTAGCAAAGTTACTGCATAGAGAATTAATTCCATGTTTCGGTTTCCTCGTCTCTTTAAAATCAGATATGGGAATCTACTTCAACAATGAAGTGATCAAATTGCTATGTTCAGCTTTAATCATTGAGCAGGAACTGTCTTGTAGTTACCATAGCAAAGCCTCGGGACTTGTAGAACAGATGAATGGTACCTTGAAATCGAGAATGGCAAAAATGTGTGCATCCACAAATCTGACTTGGCCTCACAAAATCCTCATGGGAAGAGCCAGGAGTTTGCCAGTTGTCCCTGCAAATGTTCTTGTGAACATTACAGATGATTTGGTATTGGACTAATTCAGAGGTCTAGCTGATGTGATTCTCTCTTTCTCTCATTAGGTGAAGGCTACCACATTGCAACCATCTCAAGACCAAGGACACAACCTGAGAGCAGGTGATTGAGTTGTGATCTGAAAATACATGAGAAAATCAGGTTTAGAGACTCGGTGGAAAGGTCCTTACCAGGTGGTATTAACACTACCACAGCTGTGAAGTGTGCTGGACTTCCGAACTGGATCCATGCCAGCCACACTCTGAAACTGCCAAATCCTACAGAGCAAGAAGAAGAGTTGTTGAGAGTACCAACAACATCCAGACAAACTCCAGGTTTGGAAAAAAGAGGAACCGAACTGGAAACGGTGCCTGAGCACCCTTCAACTGATTTGTCCACTCCTGTGAGAGGCGAAGTGGAAGAGAAACAGGAGAATAAAAATGAACCAACTTCAGTTGGAAGAATAGGAAAGCCTGATCAGAGGAGGGCTTTCCCAGAAGCAGACGGTCTTCAAAGACCGACTGAGGAAATGACTGACCCCAGTGGGAAAGGAGATGAGGCAGATCAAAGTCAAATAGATTTGACTCCTGCTGAACCGGTTGCGGGAACGTCAAAAGAAAGTAACTTGTGTCTAATAATGAAAAGAGCACTGACAGGAAAACCATTGGAAGGTAACACATGGCCAGAATCAAGGTCAAAGACAAAGAAGATAAACTCAGTACCACCCTTTCAGGCACAGGTTGACACCACTAAAAAAGGAGATCTGAGGGACGGTGAATTAAGTGAAGAACGAAAATTGAAAAGAAATAGAATTGTAAACCGACGATACTCAGGTCCTGATTGGGCATATGTAACTACTAGTGAATGGCAAGAAGAATTTTTGAGTTTTTGTTTTGATCGAGACATTCCAGGTCAATATTTTGGCACATGAAGAGAACTGATGTACTAAACTGTTGAGAAACCGCAAATTAAGAAACTAAAAAGAAAGAGACTGTTGAAAATTTTACCAGAATAGACTTTGATAAACTGATTTTGTCACCTTTACTGATTTTTTACAAAGGATCCTGAAAGTAAGACTGAAAGCTGTGAATAATTGCTGAAGAAGATTGAAGATTGTTTTTGATTTTTGCTGCATAGATATACATTTTGTTGCTTCTACTTTCTGATGCTTTACAGATCATGAGCAACATTGACCAGCACGGTAGAAAGAAGAGGCGCTGTAACAACATGGGTATTGGATTGGCAATTGTTTGTGTGATGACATAATATTGATTGTTTGTGTATCTGTTTTCGATAAGGATGAGGCCAACCATACCTCAGTTATAGAAACAACTACTATGTTTTCAAAACTAGATAGGTTTAGATTAGACAAGAAATATCTGCATGTAGAACATTCTTCTAATATTTTCTATCACTAATCGTGGGAGTATGAAGACACGATGGATGTGAGAGAGTGTTCTATTTGTACACACATTCCAGCCTCTGTTAAGGAGAGAGTAACCTATCATAGTCTGCCTTTAACCTATGGCATAAATTGTAGTCTTTTAAAAACAAGTTTTTATAACCAGGACTATATCCAATATATCTATTCAAACTATGACATAGTGTTTCCCTGTGTTCCTATAATTAAGCACCTGAGTAGAGTAGCTAAGGATAATAACATAGAAATAATGAGAGGATTATTTGAGCCTACATTAAAGTTTGGGACAGCATGCATGCACCAGAATACTCTGACATGCATACTTACACCAGTAGAAAAAAGTTTTTTAGATCACACAGAAGATAGGAGAAGAGCTTTAAAAGCAGAAATGGATAAGGGAATAGTTCTGCAAAAACCTGGAAATGACTATGCATTTACTGAGATCACTAAGCAAGGAAGATTAGCAAGGGAGATTAGCTTTAGATGCACTACATGTAGGAAAGCATTGTCTGTATAGGCCACAGTCTTATATGGAAAGAGTATTTGTGAGAATGAGTGAATGCCGACATGTGATTTTATTTCCGAATAAATTGGAGTTTATGTTAAATGGTCAGGATCTAGCAGTGCCTGGAATTTGTTACATCTGTGGGACAAATGAATATCCTAGAGGATGGTATGGCACAGGTTATTTGGAGATATTGTTCTAAAAAATGTACCAACTCAAAAGAGACAAAAGCGAGAATCAGTTTCTGCCATTATTGGAGACATGTTTGGAGCAATATTTCCTTCAGCGAGAGTTATTGTGAATCCTTTTAAAATTCAACAGTTGTCTACTGTTGTGGATAACATGCTGATAGATTTGTCAGCAGCCATTGTCCTCATGGACACTGAATTGGCTGCGGTAAGAGCTATGACTCTTCAGAACCCCCTTGCATTAGACATCCTTTTAGCAAAGGAGGGCGGAGTTTGTAAATTGCATTGTCCACAACATTGTTCATATATACCAGACAACAGCAAAGCTTTATTAACAATACAACCAGAGATAAAATTGATTTGAAAGAACTAAAAGAAACTACTGTTTGCGAAAAGCTGGCAAATAATTTGCTTCTGTGGAGCATTGGCTTTGCAACCTGGAAAAAGGAATCTAAATAAAGATAATACAAGGGTTTTTGACTATTGTGATTTATCTTATTAGGATATGGGGAATATGTAAATTGTATAATGTGATTAAAATGAAAAGATTGAAAAAGAATCATGGGAGGGTGGAAATTAGAATAGAAAAATGATTTAGAGAACATTCAAGTGGAAAAAGAATAAATCCAAATGTGCGTATGACAAAATTTTGGAAAATTGTGTAACTAAATAAATGTATTTGAAATATAGGTGTGATGACACATATAGGCGGTCATTCTGACTGCGGCGGGCCCGCCATGCGGTTACCGCCGAATGACCGCATCGCGGTCAAAAGACCGCAGCGGTCATTCCAACTTTCCCGCTGGGCCGCTGGGCGACTGCTAAAAGGCCGTCCGCCGGCCCAGCGGGAAAGCCCCTGCAACGAGGAAGCCGGCTCAGAATGAAGCCGGCGGAGTTGCAGGGGTGCGACGGGTGCAGTGGCACCCGTCGCGATTTTCACTGTCTGCAAAGCAGACAGTGAAAATCTTTGTGGGGCCCTGTTAGGGGGCCCCTGCACTGTCCATGCCAGTGGCATGGGCAGTGCAGGGGCCCCCAGGGGCCCCACGGCACCCGTTCCCGCCATCCTGGTTCTGGCGGTGGACACCGCCAGAAACAGGCTGGCGGGAAGGGGGTCGGAATCCCCATGGTGGTGCTGCAAGCAGCGCCGACATGGCGGATTCCCTGGGCCAGGGGAAAACCGGCGGGAAACCGCCAGTTCCCCTTTTCTGACCGCGGCTTTACCTCCGCGGTCAGAATAGCCCAGGAAGCACCGCCAGCCTGTTGGCGGTGCTTCGCCGCCCTCCGCCATGGCGGTCATGGACCGCCAGGGTCAGAATGACCCCCATAGTCTTCAGAGGAGGGATTGTGAGCGCTGAAATTAACCTTAATAATTATTGCATATATTCCTTATTTGATTTAACATATAAGATGTATTAGCATAGAAAGATAACATGTGACTCATAATGTGCCTTCTGAATTGGCCATGGCCACAATGTGTATGGAGTTATTAACTAATAATATATTAATATGTATTAAGAGGTTATATATGCTTAAAATGCATTACTCTGTCATACTTGCAGATAAATATTATGAAATGTACTTGTGCTAACTAAAAGTCCTCAAGTTAACAAGACCATGACTAAACTGAATGTCTGCCAAAACACTGAAAGTTTTAAGGTTAGTATGATGATCTCATGTCTGCTGTATAACAAATTATTTTGTCTAAATCTCAAACTTGTTCAGAGCTTGTATTAATAAAATATTTCTTTGGAGGAAATGGTGTGTAACTCAAGAATGTTTTGACTTCACTGTATCTGTTAATTTGAAGAGTATTAGAAATGAGACGATATTGGACGGAAGATTTACTCCAATTGATGCTTATTGTATCAACTGGATGTACACAAATGGATAAGAACCAATCATCAACATGTGGATGTCTGTCTAGCATATTTTTATTTTATGTAGTAAATCTGTAATTGGACAATCTTCCTCAAAAGATGTTGTTGACCAGTGGAAAACATGGGACAACTTTAACTTAACCGCACTGTTCTCAGAGTGTTTTGAAGCCAGTATTCCTATGCCACTCTATGACAACAAGCCAATTTGACTCTCTGTCAATTGGATACTTGCCAGCCTGTCTACTGACATTCTGATGCTTAATTATTTTGAGTTTATTTCCTATGCTCCATGCAATGATGCTGGTGCTCACATTAGTGTTCAATGCTAAGAGCGTGTAAAGTTTTGCTGCCTGCCTTAGATAATTAACCTCATGGTTTGGAAAACTTAGAATCCCTAGTCTGAATCATCCCCCTTTTCCCAAATCCCGCTCTGTCCTGAAGCCCCCTGATGAAGATAATGCTGTTTGTTGATCCTTGAGGACAGGTATTATGTGTAAATTGTGCATTGTTGTGTTTGTCTTTCTTTTTCCAGGTACCAACTGCTGCTTTTGATAGAGTCATAGCTAGTTTATTGTCTAAATTTGGGGCACAAAAGCTTTTGCATGAAGCCCAACATGCTAATGCTAATCTGGAGTTATTGAGGTGTTTCTTCTATCCATATGATTTTGATAACGAACTGATAACATTCAAATGTATTATCACCCTTGCTCAATTACTATTATTATTGATTTGTACCATCGCTAATGAAGGCATAGTTGTTGTAGCTCTTATAAAGCTAAGATTTTATAGGTGTTTCGGACAGCCTGTGTTGTTTTTATATCTTTATCATATGGTTTTGAGACTAATTTATGTGATCTTAACATTGCTAATTTAAAGAAATAAACATTTTAACTGATAATAAAAAGGTGTGGTTGTTTGTGGTCAAATGGGCCATGGTGCGTATAATTACTGACTCTAACAATTTGAATTGTTTACTTATGGTGATATTTATGTGATATTTAGGATATGATCATCTTAAACGAGTCAAAAGGTTCATTAACCTAAGAATGTATCTGCTTATTAGTTACTATAACAAAACAGATAAGCCTGGATGCTCTCACAGGTTACATAATATGTGCCATGATAGATTTTCAAATGCGTGTACAGCACAATTTTTTAACTTGTCTTTCCTCCAAACACTTAGACACACACACACACAAACACACTTACACACACACACACACACACACAACTCCAGGATTGTTGCAACAAGCATTGGCAAAGCCAGTATATCTGACATTGGCTGACAACTTTTTCTTCTTGACAGTGCTTGTTAATGTTTTTTGTGAAAAGCTGTACAAGGGGACTACTTGTTTTTAAGTGCACATTGTGTGACAGCAAAATGTTAATTACAGAGGTGAAAGCCAATGGCTGAAGTGGAGTGACACTATCCCCCTTGATATATGCTGTGGAGGATGGAAAAAAAGTAAATGCTACGTTGACAGACCAGTAGTTGAAGAAAACTGTCTGGAAGCCCCTATAGGTAAGTATATTGTATGTGTGATTTTAATAAAATCAAAAAGTCTTAGCTACCACCAAACCTAAAAAGACACAACAAAAAGAGACAGTAGTATGCTGCAGGTTTCACAATGTGAATATTTCAGGAAAAGATTTCGAAATGATGCTTTTGGAGGAGGCATGCTCATGGCCCTTTAAGGGTGATAAAACGCACTTTGGGGCATATTTATACTCCGTTTGCGCCGAATTTGTGTCGTTTTTTTCGACGCAAATTCGACGCAAAACTAACTCCATATTTATACTTTGGCGTTAGACGCGTCTAGCGCCAGAGTTCATGGAGTTAGCGTCATTTTTTGGCGTGAACACCTTCCTTGCGTTAATGAGATGCAAGGTAGGCGTTCCCATCTTAAAAAATGACTCCCAGGCATGTGCGTGGTATTTATACTCCCGGGCAAAAATGACGCCCGGGAGTGGGCGGGGCAAAAAAACCCGCATTTGCGCCTCTTTTTAACGCCTGGGTCAGGGCAGGCGTTAAGGGACCTGTGGGCTCAGAATGAGCCCAGAGGTGCCCTCCCCTGCCCCCAGGGACACCCCCTGCCACCCTTGCCCACCCCAGGAGGACACCCAAGGATGGAGGGACCCATCCCAGGGAAGAAAAGGTAAGTTGTGGTAAGTATTTTTTAAAAAAAAATTGTGGCATAGGGGGGCCTGATTTGTGCCCCCCTACATGCCACTATGCCCAATGACCATGCCCAGGGGACATAAGTCACCTGGGCATGGCCATTGGGCAAGGGGGCATGACTCCTGTCTTTGCTAAGACAGGAGTCATGTTAATGGCGTCTGGGCGCCCAAAAAAAATGGCGCAAATCGGGTTAAGACGATTTTTTTGCCTCAGCCTGACTTGCCCCATTTTGGGACGCCCAAACGCCATTTTTCCCTACGCCGGCGCTGCCTGGTGTACGTCGTTTTTTTTCACGCACACCTGGCAGCGCCGGTTGGCTAACGCCGGCTAACGCCATTCAATAAATACGGCGCCCGCATGGTGCTTCAGAATGGCGTTAGCCGGCGCTAATTTTTTTGGCGCAAAACTGCGTTAGCGCAGTTTTGCGTCAAAAAGTATAAATATGGCCCTTTATGTTCCTCATTGAGGCTTCCTGAAGTAACAATTTTTCACTTGCCAACACTGTGCGGGTCTACTACTGAAAGTATGATGAAAATAGAAATATACAGCAATACTCAAAGACAACTGGCATACTTATATTGTGTTTTGTCTCATGCCTGTACTGAGGTGATTTAAGCCATTAGAAAGCGGACTCAGGAACAGCTTCAATCCATCAACAAGACACATACCTTGGAGGAAATATTAAATATCAGGCCACATTGGCCTGGTAAGAATGCTTCCTTGAAGACAGCAATTACTTTTTTTAATCCGGTCCATCTTACATATACAGTTAAAGTTCTCCAAAACCGGTTTTACTGCAGTAGGAATGCACGTTACGTTATTTATTATCCGCATGATGGATAACGAGGTAGCACAATGTGCAACAGCCAAGGTCTTAAGAAAGCTTAGTAAAAAGGCAGATACTGGTTACTTGGGTAAGATATAACAGAAATTCGAGTATCTGTTCGAATGGTTCTATGGGTTATATTTTCAAATCATAAGTGCAAATGGGTACATCCATTTATCTAGCAGAACCTTGCATCAACTTGCTGCTTGGGCAGCCTTTTTTGCACTGAAAACTGTGCTCATGTTAAGAAGGTCGTAATAATATAATGGTGATGATGCCCTATACAGACTTCAATCAGGAGCAGAATCTCCACCATACATGTGTCTCACTGGACGCTGCCTACAAGGCTTTTTTGTATACAAGCTTTCATTTATCATTGGTAGCCCACAAACACATTGCTAATGATAATGCTAGATGATATAGACCAATCTTTGACCAGCAAGATGGGAGCAGGCATTGTGTCTCCTACCATCTCTAATTCAGTGAACAATAGAAATGTCTGATCAATAGGTGGCCCTTTGCTATTGGGATCATTTAAATGTAATTCCCATGTCTCCCTCGTTAAAGAGAGTTGCAAAGAATCAATCAAAATAGAAAATAACATCTTATGTCTCAATAATATAAACTGCAGGAAAACTATTTTCAAGGGGAATTCAAATTATTTCAGAAGGCAGAATATGCTACATTTTTTAAAAGAGCCAATGGCTAAAAGTGACACATCCAAATATTGGATATGTGAATGTAATATTATCATTTCAGAAACAAATTGCGTGTATATAGCTTAACATAGCTGGAAACGATGCATAAACATGGCCAGAAAACTAATTGAACACAAATATGTTCTAGTTTATATTGAAGTATTGAAGTCCTAGAAATTTCAAAATTAAAGGTTGAAGACTAGTGAAAAACATCTTTGAGAGAGTTAACATACTGACAGACTTTAATATAAAGTTAGGTCAAATGTTATTCTGCCGAATGCCTGGAGCAAATGATTAGCTACCCGGAGAAAGAAACACCAGGTCTGCCAAGTTGATACGAGAAACTGCCTGTTCTCAAGACACCACGGCTTGCCCAAGTAAAAACCTTACTCAAGAGATTGATCTACAAAATAATACCCAACAGTTTTGATCGCTTTATCCAATCAAAAGCGCTGCTAAGGTCCATAAAAGAAAGGTAGGTGGGTCTCTTTTTGCAGTTGTGTACCTTCAAGTGATTAGATATAGATTCAATCACTGATCTTGGGTTCCCAGAACCTCCCTCAAGCCATATTGTATCATGCTAATCACTTTGTTCTCTTCCGCCCAGTCCCCGATCCTGGAGAGGATAATGTGCAACCACTTTAACCACTAAAGAGATTGGTCTACCACACAGAGGGTATTGTTTATTACATTTCTTATAAATTGGAACGATTGTCGCTCCTTCCCATAAAGTCACAGCAGTAGTGTTATCAGCGGCATTCAAGACACTGGTAATGATGGCTTCCAGGATTACATATTGTCGTTATACAAGTCCTTGGGGGGGCCATCTGGTCACAAGGCCCTGTGGGAGGTGCGAGCATTAATGGTTTTCACAACATTATCAAGAGAGAAAGTAATATTAAGCAGAAAATAGGAAAGACCTTCGACACAACGTTGGCACTATGTGCTGAGTATAGATGCCAATACGATCAGAAAATGGGCATCCCTCCATCTCAAACTTAGCCCTTTGTCGATACTTTCTAGATCCTCTATCCTCTTTTCAGCAGGTGATCCAGGGTTTGATGGTAGGTGGTATAACAACTCATTGGGTTTGTGATCAATCAAACAGTTTTCAATCATCCTCTCATAGTGGGCTAACTCATTTTTGTACTTTGAGATGAAAGTATAATGTTTATTAATAGTTCCTTGTTTCCAGCATGTGAAGTTTGTCCACTGGTTGGCCTCCTCCCCAAAGTTTTGGCCATATTTAGGAGGCCAAATTCTAGCAAAAATGTATACAGTTTAATCGCCCTACTATACTCTCTTAGAGTATTTGATACCTCATCCCGAATTAGAAATGGGCCACAACAGGTGACACTGGTGCTGATTTTCGCATTACAGTCTCTCCTTAGAATAACATTAAAATAGTTAAATGCTAACAGGGATATGTTCCTTAAGATGGTTACAGCATGAGAAAATTGATATTGATCTCATTATTCTTATTCTTTGTGTTAACTGAGTTATAGAAATGAATAAGGTGGAAGTTAAAAGTGTTCAGGAGGACAATCCAGAGTACCTGAATTCCTGTGAGACTAACTGGTATAGCCTTAACCATCATTGAGTATTCAACCATGGTGACCAGCCTACCCCGCCACCCCCTTGAACCTTGCCACTTGTAGATTTGTTGCTAGAATGCATAAACTTACATATCAATATCAGACAGTGTCTTCAATAGACCATGAAGATTGGTTGCAGAAATGTAGAAGCTTTGATATCCTTTCTAGACGGTGTTCTCAATAAATCAAAATTCATGGAACATGACAATGTTACATTTTTCAACATAGGTTAGCCAGTCATTATTAGATTGCTTAGGTGTAATGCCTGAGATATTACAGCACACCAGATTAGTCAAAAGGTTGCCCAAGGATAAGTTGGTGCTAGTTGAAATGATGTTAGCCTCTGTCGTTTGTGGAATCCCCTTATTACTAGTAGAGTTATTATTCAGTCAGTCTAATTTATTCAGGTTGACAAGCAGGGAGAACCGATTTGAGACTGTGATATATAGAGATCCTGTTACACCGGGCAATTGCACCATGGGGGGCAAAGAGGGTTTGTGCTAGGTGAAAGATTTCTGTAAAAAACGAACAAAAGTAAATTAATATTGGTATGTTTATTGGAATTGACAAGGTTATATGAAATTAGTCGGTATGCCAAATAAGCATGTTTACAGGTAATAACCATGCAATTGCTCCTTAGTTGTTTTACATTGGGGCCAATTTAGTCAGCTCTTCCAACAAAGATTATGTTGCTATAGTCCTTAATGTCAAAGTCCATATTCTTAGCTAACCAGTGTCACACTTTATTATTTGGGATGTAGAGTATCTCATAGTTGGTGGTAAGCAGCAAACATCTTACATGAGCTTTACAAACTGGCAGCATTCTATGGGGAGGTTAACTTGGTGATGTGGGTGTAAATTCACATGGCCCCACAGGTCTTAATTAGTAGCACTTAACGAATTCTGGATTGCCTCTATAACTTAGTCTTACCTGAAAACATATCAACACTGATAGAAATGAGGTCTTTAGTTGGTAGTCAGGGTACCCCCTGTTCTAGTAAGGACCCTTACTCTAGCCAGGGTAAAAGAGAAACACACCTGGTTAACCCCCACTTGTCCCCTTGGTAACTTAGCATGAATAGGCAGGCTTAACTCAGAAGCAATGTGTAAAGTATTTGCACCAGCACACACAGTAATACAGTGAAAACACTACACAGTGGACACACCACCAGTTTAAAAAAATAGGAAATATTTATCTAAATCAAACAAGACCAAAATGACAAAAATCCAACATACACAAGTCAAGATATGAATTTTCAAAAGAATAAGAGTCTTACTCTATAGAAAACAATGGAAATGATGATTTTGCACAAAGTATCTGGTTTGCGTAAAAAATTAAAGCAGCACAGGTGAGCATGCGTCAGAAAAGTCAGCAATGTGTCAATTCCTTCCTCGCAAAAGAGACCGTGCGTCATTTCTTCTTGGGTAGGGTCAGCGATGCGTTGCATTTCTCACTTGCTAGAGCGTGATGCATCGATTTCTGGATGGGGCACCTCAGATCCATGCAGAGTTGGGATGACTTTGATGCCCAGGGATGATGCATGGAAAATCTGGTCACACGGTGTTAGAAAACCACACTGCATGGTGTTTGCGTCATTATCAGCAGCAGCAAGCGGGCGTTGCGCTTCGTTTTGCCTGCCATGAAGCATCGATCTCCCAGCAGCAATGCAGGTGGATCATCGATTTTAGCTGCAAAGCCAGTGCCGTGTTGTTTATCAGCTCAGTTGTAGAGGGTGCGTAGAAAACTTCTCTGCATGGCGTTCTGAGCATGGATTCTCAGCTTTTGTTTGGCCAAATTCACCTTTCAAGGGTCCAGGGACTGGATAGGGCACCACTTGGCAGGGCAGGAGTCTCAGAAGAGAGTCCAGGTACTGACAAAGGAAGTCTTTGATGGGCCTGAGACTTCAAAACAGGTGACAAGCTCAGGTCATGCCTCTGGAGATTCTTCTCAAGCAGGAATGCACAACAAAGTCCAGTCTTTGCCCCCTTTCACTGGCAGAAGCAGTAACTGCAGGATAGCCCAACAAAGCACAGTCACAGGCAGGGGCAGCACTTCTCCTCAGCTCTTCAGCTCTTCTCCTTGGCAGAGGTTCCTCTTGGTTCCAGAAGTGATCTAAAAATACTTATACCCCTTTCTGCCTTGAATAAGCTAACTTCAAAGGAAAGTCTCTATTGTTCACAAGTGTGAGAGAACTGGGCTGATTGCAGAGGCTCCCTAACCTTGTGCCCCCATCTTTCACTTTTTGCTGGAGTTTTCCTGACTCTGATGGTGCCCTGGGTACTTTTAAACAGTCCCAGGGCCTATGCTCTGTGTAAACTCAGTATGCAAATTACCTATAAGTCCTTAGTATATGGTAGGGCATGTAGGTTTAGGGACCCCAGCATAGGTAGTGCACCCATAGGTGCACTGCTGAGGTGCCCAGCGTCATTTTAAAGGCAGGCCTGCCTTGCTGGCTGCTTTTATATTAAAGTTACATGCAAATTCGACTTAGGAATTAAAAGTAGTTCCAAAGTCTTAAACAACCTTATTTTTACATATAATTCACCCCTAAGGTGTGCCCTATATGCCCCTAGGGCTGGGTGCCATGTAACTATAAGCAGGGACCTTATAAACATAGGTGGTTATTACAACCCTGGCGGACGGTGTTAAAGCGGCGATAAAACTGCCAACAGGCCGGCAGTAAAAAAATTGCAATTACGACCGTGGCGGAAACCGCCAACAAAGACAGCCACTTTAACACTTCGACTGCCACGGCAGTACAAACAAACAGCGCGGCGGTCACCGCCAACAGACAGACGGGAGACAATGTACCGCCCACACTATTATGACAGGCCAATCCCCCACATTTTCCGGGGCGGATTCACCGTGGATAAAAACACGGCGGAAACAGGAATTTCGAAGGGAAAACCCTCACTTCTACACACCCCACGAGGAACGAGGACACCATGGACCTGGAACTCCAAATTCTCCCTACGATAGTCTTCCTGTTCCTCTACCAGGAGCACAAACGCCGGCGGCGAAGGCCATGGTGAGTACTGCACCTACGACACAGGGGAGGGGCGAGGCAAAAAACAGGGACACACACACGCAACACCCCCACCCTCACCCTCACCCACTACAACACACACACCAATGCATGTCAATACATCACAGTTACACCCCCCAAACCCCCTGGAAGAATGCAAAGACAATAGAAAATGAGTGTAACCATTGTAATATATTAATAACAAGTAGGTAGAAATAGATATATACACCATGTACAAAATAAATACCAAGCATAGTAGTCCAGGTAGTGCACTAAGATAGTTCGTGGAACACTGGGACCACACGGTATGGGCGAGGCCCACACAAGATCCCCGACCATGACGGAGAGAACACTGCAGGGGCATCAGATACCAAGAAAACAGGCACCTCAGGGGGAGGGAAAGGGGGGGCACCTCAGCCGCTTGAGTGCACGACGCCAAATACACGAGAGGGCTACATGCCCACTGTTCCATCCTGGGGAGTGCAAAGCCACAGTCTCACAAGTCTCTACAGCGGGTGGTCTGCCCACTGTTCAATCCTGGGGAGAGCAAAGCCACAGTCTCTTAAGTCTCTACAGTGGGTGGTCTGCCCACTGTTCAATCCTGGGGAGTGCAAAGCCACAGTCTCTCAAGTCTCTAGAGTGGGTGGTCTGCCCACTGTTCAATCCTGGGAAGTGCAAAGCCACAGTCTCACAAGTGGATGATAGCTTCCACTGGTTCTGGAGGGGCCATGGTGCCCAGAGTGCTTCATCCTGTTAAGGACAGAGGTAGTGGATGACAGTCTCCACTGGTTCTGGAGGGGGCATGGTGCCCAGAGTGCTTCATCCTGTTGAGGACAGAGGTAGTGGATGACAGTCTCCACTGGTTCTGGAGGGGAGGTAGTGGATGACAGTCTCCACTGGTTCTGGAGGTGGCATGGTGCCCAGAGTGATTCATCCTGTTAAGGAGAAAGGTAGTGGATGACAGTCTCCACTGGTACTGGAGGGGGCATGGTGCCCAGAGTGCATTATTCACCCGTGACGGACTCAGTTGCGTCAGTGCCCCTGCCGCTCATGGGCTAACGGTGCTTGAGATGGCAGTGCCCTGTTCAGCGGTGCTTGAGATGGCGGTGCCCTGTTCAGCGGTGCTTGAGATGGCGGTGCCCTGTTCAGCGGTGCTTCAGAGAGCGGTGCCCTGTTCAGCGGTGCTTCAGATGGCCGTGCCCTGTTCAGCGGTGCTTCAGATGGCGGTCCCCATTGCATGGTCTCAGCTGCTGGCGGTCCTTCATGGCCCAGCTGGGCTGGCGCAGGCGGTCCTTCATGGCCCAGCGGGCCTTTTGCTGGCGGTCCTTCATGGCCCAGCTGGGCTTGTGCTGGCGGTGGCCTCCTGGGCAGCTGGGCTGGTGCTGGCGGAGGCCTCCTGAGCAGCTGGGCTGGTGCTGGCCTCCTGGGCAGCGGGGATGATGGCGGTCTTCTCTGCCGTGCAGCTCTTCCCAGACTTGCCGGGTTTCTTGTGGCCCTTCCCCACCTTGGAAGGTGTGACAGATGACTCCACACTCCCAACGGGACCCCTGGGAGCAGCTTTGGTGGCTGGAGTCTTCCCCCTCTCCCGCCGGGCACTGGCCAACTTCTGATGCTTCACAGGTGGGGGACTGTCTGTGCTGTGGCTCCGTGCCACACTGGCTGCCCTGGTGGCCGGTACACTCCACATTCCGGTGACTACAGGCACCACTGGTCCCGGAGATGTTGTGGCTGAGGTGCTAGTTCGGGACCTAGGAGACGGACGGGGTGGGGGAGGTGTGGGAAAGAGGTCAAGGTTGGACAGGAAAGGTTTTTTGGACACACTGGGATGGGTAGCTTGAGGGGGTTTGGGAGTGGAGGAAGAGGTGGTGGTTGTAGGAGGTGTACGGTTGGTGAGTTTCGGTGAAGGGGCATGCGCTGGAGGCTGTTGTGAGGTGGATGACTGTTGGGTGGGTGTGTGCCTGCGTTTGTGTATCTTGGGAGGGGGCGTCACAGACACACTGGGAGAGGACACAGGGGACGTGTGAATGGTAGTGGGGGTGGTGATTGCACATGAGCGGGGTGTGTGGTGGGTGTGCTGGAGAGGGACGTAGTGGCTGTAGAGGTACTGCATGCAGGTGTGAGTGTAGACGAGACTGGGAGGGAGGAGGGAGACGAGGAGGAGGGGGACACAGTGGAGGCAGCGGATGTTGGTGTGTCTGCATGTGTGTGATGCTTTCGTGAGTGCCCGTGGGATGTGAGGTGCTTATGTTTGCATGAGCTTCCCTTGGGTGTTGACGTGTGTGCATGTTGGTCTGTAGGTGTGCTTGGGATAGGCTGAGGTACAGGGGATTGGGTCGGGGTTGAGGAAGTTGGAGGGGAGGCTACAAACGGGGACAATGGCTGCCATCAGTGCTGAGGCCAGAGTCTGAAAAGCTCAGTGAAGGGCCGCCTGACCAGAATGAATGCAATCCAGGAATGCATTGGTTTGTTGCAACTGCCTCTCTACACCCTGAATGGCATTCAAAATGGTAGACTGCCCAACAGTGAGGGACCTGACGAGGTCAATGGCCTCCTCACTGAGGGCAGCAGAGTGACTGAGGCAGGGCCTGAGGTGCCTGGGGCGAAGATGATGCCCACCTTCCTGGGTGAGCGGGCACGGGCCAAAGGCTGAGGGGCTGCTGGGAGGGCGGTGCTGGTAGGGTGGGTGGCGGCTGTACCTGTAGATGCGGGGGGCACAGATGTTGCTGCCACCACAAGGGAGCTCCCATCAGAGGACAGGTCCGTCTCGCGGGTGTCAGCTCCTGTCCCCGCCGTGGAGCTCCCCTCGCCCTCCATCCCACTGGTGAATTCAGACTCCGTAATGTCGCCCTCCAGGGCCATGTGGGATGCAGCTCCCTCATGATCCGGTGTCACTGCTCCTCCGCGTGATGATGCTAATGCACACAAGAGTAGGGAGACCACAAAAAGGGGAGGGAAGACAGAAGAAAGAGATGTTGAGTGCATGCATTTCTGCTAATGTTGGCGGACACAACAGACACAGAAGCCCCCTGCACTATGCCGGGTTCTTGGGCTCCACTGTTAAATTTCAGGGAAATGGCCTACAAGGCTATGGACGATATCTGCACACATAGATGACACAGGGGCATGACTAGGTGTACTTGTCACTCTACAGAGGTGGGCTGGGGTGCCACATGGCCTGACATACGGAGGGGCCTTGCCTACGGAACTTGCCCTGGCCTATGGAAACCCACAGCCCTCCTACCCCACCCAGACACCTCCACTGCGCGCAAAGTCAGCAGAATGAGAGTGTACTCACCCCCTTGTGGCTGCTGTGAGGCCCTCAAGCGCCCATCCAACTCCAGGTAGGCCACCGCCAGGATCCTGAACATCAGGGGGTCATGGTTCGACGGGCACCCCTCCCACGTTGGGAGGCCATCCCCAGCAGAGCCTCCGCCGTCGTCTTGCTCCAGGGCCGAATGTCCTCCCATCTTTTCCAGCAGTGGGGGCTCCGTCTGTGGTAGACCCCCAGGGTCCGGACGTCCTTGGCGATGGCACGCCAAATATCTTTCTTCTGGTGGGTGCTGACCTACATGAAATGTACAGGGGGAAAAGAGAAGTTATTTCCAACTGCACCGTCGAAGTGATTGGTCCCCATCCCTACCCTTGCCATGTGGCACATGCATTCACAGTCTTTCATGCACGCAGCACTCTCCCCCTTCCTCCTTACATCCAGCCCTCTCCACATAGGCATAGCCCATACAACATGCTCCCTGTGTACTTACCTGTTTGTCTGGAGGACCATAGAGTAGCGTGTACTGGGGGAGGACCCCATCCACGAGTATCTCCAACTCCTCCGATGTGAAGGCAGGGGCCCTCAAGCCATTGTCTCTTCCAGACGGAGGTCACAGCAGCACTTGTAGTGTAGGTCCTCTCCTGTCGAAGATCAGGTATCGAGTGATTGAACAGATAGAAAATGGCGGTCACGTCCGCGGCGGTGCATATCGTCACCACCGGCATACATCACCATTGGCTCCTGGGACCCATAGGGTCCAATGTTAACCAATGCAGCATTGCGCCGTGGTCTTCGACCGCCTACCACGATGGTGTACAACGCCAGCGCAGTTACCTCACATCCCATTGTCCCACTTTACAGGTCAGGCAGCCGCCATTTCAGGGGCCCACATGGCTTCATTTCCAACTGCGTCACTCATACCTAGGCCTAGACTCAACACACATACCGGCCACCTTTTGTGTATGATAGGTTTTCTGTGTAAACTGTGGGTACGTACCTCTGAGTTGTTTGACTCTGTGCTCACTGTTGTCCTTCATAGGCACCGTCTGCTGGGACATGTGAGGAGATGGTGGCATCCTCCGGTGTACCGACCGTTGGTGGACCTGTCGACAATGGAGGAGCGACATTTGATTATCACATACAGGCTTGACCGTGCCACAATCCAGGAACTGTGTACCCAGTTGGAGCCAGACCTGATGTCAGCAATCTGCCATCCCACAGGAATCCCCCCTCAAGTGCAGGTGCTGTCAGTGCTCCATTTCCTTGCAAGTGGTTCCTTTCAGACAACAGTGGCCATGGCATCAGGGATGTCCCAGCCTATGTTTTCCAACGTATTGTCCAGAGTGTTGTCTGCTCTTCTGAAACACATGCGCAGCTACATCGTTTTCCCTCAGGTGGAGGATTTGCCTACAGTGAATGGGGATTTCTATGCCCTGGGACACATCCCCAACATCATAGGTGCCATTAATGGGACACATGTGGCTTTGGTACCCCCCCACAGGAGTGAACAGGTGTACAGAAACCAGAAGAGTTATCATTCGATGAATGTACAGATGGTATGTTTGGCAGACCAGTACATCTCCCATGTGAATGCCAAGTTCCCTGGCTCAGTGCATGACGCCTACATCCTGCGGAATAGCAGCATCCCTTATGTGATGGGTCAACTCCAGAGGCACCGTGTGTGGCTATTAGGTGAGCACCGGGAAGCAAGTCAGTGGGAATGGTTGTGTGGGTCTCGGGATATCCCTCCAGGTTAGTGCGTGTCTAACAGTTGTCCCTCACCATTTGCAGGTGACTCTGGTTACCCCAACCTGTCATGGCTACTGACCCCAGTGAGGAATCCCAGGACAAGGGCAGAGGAACGCTACAATGAGGCCCATGGGCGAAATATGACAGTGATCGAGCGGACCTTCGGCCTCCTGAAGGCCAGGTTTAGGTGCCTCCATATGACAGGTGGATCCCTATTCTAATCACCAAAGAAGGTATGCCAGATCATTGTGGCCTGCTGTATGCTTCATAACTGCCAGATGTCGGTGTTGTTGCAGCTGTGGAGCCTGTGGACAGTGAAGACGAGGAAGCAGGGAAGCAGGGGAAGAAGACATGCACAACAGGGACTCAGTGATTCAGCAATATTTCCAGTGAGACACAGGTAAGAATATAAACATGCCTACTACATGTACTTTAACACTACTACCTCTCTACTGTCTGTCGTTTTCACCCAGTGTATGGTCACTGAGTTGTCACTTTCCCTTATGATTTCACAGATCTGGGTCCCACTGTTTGACATCTGCTTAGATTCCTCATGGACTAGAGCTGTGTGACATAGGTATGTTGACATTAAACTGGAAAGAGCATTTTGTCACTGTAATTGCTAATACACTATTTTGAAATCACAGACAGACTCCAGATTGTTTTGTGCTTTAAGTGTGTTTATTTAAGTGCTCAATATTGGAGGGGGTAGTGAAATGGTGAGGGGTGATGGCGGAGGAATGTCCATGGCACAGTCCAGTCTATCAGTCTCACAGGTGCATTGCCCATATGGGCATAGGAAGTGGAGCTGGGGCAGTTTCAGTATGGACAGGGTGACAAAGTGGGACAGTAGGATGACAATCAGGGTGCTCTCATTTCTTGGCGGGGGTCTTGGCATTGTGCTCTGTCTTTGTCCTGGATCTCAGGGACCGTTCTCCCTCTGCAGGGGGTGGGGTGCTGGTGTGGTGGTCCTGTGGCGGGCGTCCTGTCCACTAGCGCCGGCGGAGGTGGTGGCCAGTTCATCGTCCATGCTAGTGTCAGGGGCTCCTTGTAGTGCCACAGTGTCCCTCCTGGTGTTCACAAGTTCCTTCAGCACCCCTACGATGGTACCCAGGGTGGAGCTGATGGTTCTGAGTTCCTCCCTGAAGCCCATATACTGTTCCTCCTGCAGGCGCTGGGTCTCCTGAAACTTGGCCAGAACCGTTGCCATCGTCTCCTGGGAGTGGTGTTAGGCTCCCATGATGGAGGAGAGGGCCTCGTGGAGAGTGGGTTCCCTTGGCCTGTCCCCCCCTGTCGCACAGCAGCCCTCCCAGTTCCCCTGTGTTCCTGGGCCTCCATCCCCTGGACCGTGTGCCCACTACCACTGCCCCCAGGTCCCTGTTGTTGTTGGGGTGGTGGGTTATCCTGGGTTCCCTGTAGTGGTGGACACACTGCTGATTGACGTGTCCTGGGGACGGAGGTATGGGCCCGCTGGGTGGGTGCTGTGCTGCTGTTTCCAGAGGGTGGAAAGTCTGTAGTGGCCTGTGACTGTGTGATGGGAACCGACTGTCCTGAGGTCCCCGATGGGCCGGGCTGGTCATCTAGATCCAGTTGGACAAAGCTGCTGTCATCACTGTGGGCCTCTTCTGTTGGTGGTGTGGACATGTGTGGACCCTCCTGACCAGTGACGTTGGGTAGGGCTCCTGCAGGGGTATAAAAGGATGGTTATTACATCTGTGTGTGTCATGTTGTGCAATGGGTGGGTGACCGTGTACCCCAGTGCTTGCATTCCTGTGTGAGACCTTGTGTGAGGATGGTTTAGGGGGTTGTATGGGTATGTGCAGTGGGCATGGTTTAGTGATGGGTGTCCATGCTTTGTTGTTGCATGCAGGGCTTGAAAGACCGCCGCATAGATTGTGTGTCGTGATAGTGTGGGCGTATTTCAGTTGGCGTGACGGTGGAGGTTTTGTTTTTGCTAGTTTATCACTGACCCTTGGTGTGGCGGACTTGTGTGGGTGTCTGAATTTTGGCGGATTCCAAAATGTGAGTCATAATAGGTGTGGCGGAATTCCCCGGCCGCAGCGGTGTGTTGGCGGTCTTCTACACGGCGGTAAGTGGCTTTTACCGCCAATGTTGTAATGACCGCCATAGTTTTATAGGCCCTGGTGAGGTAAAACAGCCAAATTCGTTTTTCCTCTCATTGTAGTGAATGGCCTCTACAGGCTAGAATGGGGAGTCTTTATTTTAATTTTAAAGTTCCCCTTAAGTAACAGATACCAGAAGTTTGGTATCAAATTAATTGTCATAATAGATCCCACAACTTCCAGTTGTTGGATTTAATATAACATGTTCAGGTAAAGAGTTTTAAGCTTTACCTGAAAAGTTGCCAACTTCAGCCCTGCAGTGTTTTTGCTGCTGTGCTCTGATTGGCCAACCTCTGGCAGCCTGGCCAGGCTGCCTTGATGAGGTGTGAAGTGGCCTGGCTCCACACAAAGAGATGTGCCTGTGGGATGAAATCTCCCCTCAGCAGATGGTGAAGCAGGAAGGGGGAGGGCTGCCAAACTGGTCTTCAAAGGCAGAGAAGGACATTTGGAGGAACCCAGTAACACCCTCACATCCTGCAAACCCAGACAATTAGGAGCCACCTTGATTAGATTAGGAGAGGGCAGGAGAGGGGTGTGTTTAGGATTTTTAGCCACACCAGTGGGTGGGCTCAGCCTGATGTAACCTCAAAAATCACTTTCAGCCATGATGGATTCACAGTAAATGTGGTCATCACAGGGGGAATGACCCTGCACCTGGTTGGAGAACCAGGACCCCTCTGTGTTTCACCCAAGAGCAGGGATAAAACTGGCAGACCTACACGCACACCTCTGATCCCTATCAGATTCCAACAAGGAAGAACTACATGAGAAGAAGGACTGCCCGGCTGGACCCCTGACCTGCACCTGGACACTGCACCAGCTGCACACTTGGGCTTCACCACTAAAAGGACTTTACCTGTCTTCTACTGCTTCAAGAAGGGACTCCCTGTGTGCTACAGGTACAAAGGAGCTGCCCAGGGTCCCCTGCACCAAGGCCTGCAAGCAGAGCCCAGCTGACCAGCGTCCAGTGGCCATTTGAGGATTCTGACCAGGTGCATTCTGGGAATTGTAGTCCCAACTCCCAAGGAGCAACTCAGAGCTTCTGGAACCTTCGATCAAGTTGTGGACACTTCAAGGACACAAAAAGGGCCTCTGGAAGAAGATCCAGACATTTGGAGATGTTTGGATCAACTCCATAAGTTGAAGAAGTGTGTTGTGGGAGTTGTAGTCCCAGACCCCAAGAGGCACACAAGAGCCTATGAACCCTTGGCTGGTGCTATGGACCACTTTCCTAAATCAAACACTTCTGAAAGTAAGTGTGACAGTGTTACCTTGTGGGTGGCCTGAACTCTGGACTTTGTTCCTTTCCAGCGTGACTTTTTTTTAACCCTTTGAGCGCTAGTTGCTTCTATGTGCTAGAAAGCATTAATTCTTTAAAAATTCATATCTCCGGTTCCCCTTATCCGATTTTATTTGTTTTGGTGCAATTTTAAAGATAAAAATATAATCTATTTTTATAAATTGATTTCGGATTTTTAAACTGTTTCCTGTATTTTATTTAATTACTGTTTTGTGATATTTGAATGCTTTATGCTTTGTCTCCCAAGTTAAGCCTTGTCGCTTGTTGCCAAGCTACCAAGGGTTGAGCTAGGTTTAATTTACTGAGACCTAACTGGACTTAAGTGGAGGTTAGTGGCCTATTGCAAGTGTAGGTACTTACCTGCCCTTACCAATAACCCATTTTCCAACAACAAGATCCTGCCTTGCCCAGGCCTGGCCCCAGACACACAGCAGAGGGTTGGAGACTGCATTGTGAGAGTGCTGGCACAGTTCATTCAGTTGTAAAGGAACCCCTGCTCCCTCCACTCTAGCTCAGATGACCCAACAGGATATGCAGGTTACACTCCAGCTCCCTTTGTGTCACTGTCTAGAGGGTATTCACAAACAGCTCAACTGCCAAACTGACCCAGAAAGGGAATAGAAAACAGGAAGGGTCACAGAATGGTTTAAGCAAGAGAATGCCTACTTTCTTAAAGTGGCATTTTCAAACTAACAATCGAAAAGTCAACTGCACTAACAGATGTGAGTTCAGAGACAGCAAACTCCATATTTCTATCCGCTCTCAAAGGGAATCTGCACTTTAATAATATTCAACATTCCTACATTGATAAGTCAATAGAAGGCACTCCCACCGATCTTCTTTCAGGAAGAGTTCCTGATCCGGATGGCATTTTTATCATTAGATCGAGCCAAAGTGACAGCTTGCGGATCTCTACGGACACCTTTAAGTACTGCATGAAAGCTTTTACAGGCAATCCTACAGTTATTTTTAAAACCAATCTTTCTTACATGGCCGATTAGAGCCCAACATCTCAATCATGATGGAATTAGCAGATCTGATTAAAGAGCAGAAGGCCTCTAAAATACGGCTAGTTGGAGCTCCAGACTTTAAAAGAACCTCCAAAATTAAGGTAAAATTAGAAAAAAGAGTGGTCTCCAGCAGGGCGAAATAGAAATGTGGTGGCAGTTAATTCTGCAGCAATGGTATTTGGTGGTCAGATTCTTTAGGCAGAGCAGAAGTACAACTTGACTGGCCCCTGGGATAGCCAGTCCAACCTCAATGGGGTTATGATCACTTCACTTCTATTCAAGTCGGGGTTGGACAGATACTTAACACATAGGTGTCTATTAATTCCACATACTGCTTGTATTACTCCAAATTATATTGCACACCGGAGAAAGCTCAGAGTGACCACATTCTTGAACACTATTAGCATACCATGCATAGTATCAGAAGCCCGAGATAACTTGGAAACTCCTTTGTTGATTTCAGAAATAGAAGAGGCAATTAAACACACTGGCATGAGGTAAAACACCTAGAACCAATGGGTGGCCAATTTAATTATATGCCGCATACCAAATGTTATTGTGGCCCAACTACTGCCAACATACAACACCGCATATACCAAGGGGATCCTGCCTGCATCCATGCACAAGGCGACACTGGTAGTGATACCAAAGCTGGGCAGAGACCCATTGATGATGCGGTCCTACCGTCCTCTAACCCTGCTCAATACAGATGATAAAATACTTGGCTGAGTACTGACAAATAGATTGACAACCATAATTAGAAGAATGATTCACCCTGATCAGAATGGATTAATTCCAGGCAGGAACACGTTTATGAATCTTCGTTGTCTTATCCTTCTTCTAAGTCGGGGGAAACTTAAGGGGGTTAAGGCCTGGGTTTCGTCACTTGATATAGAAAAAGTGTTTGATACATAGGGCTGGGAATATACGATGATGGTATTAAGAAAAATGGGCATTGACCCATGCTTCCTTAAATCAATTGCCCTTCTCCACAATGCCCTACTGGTGCGAGTGAAACCCAGTACCCTAATATCAGAACTGTTCAACATCGAATGCGGGAACTGTAAGGGATGCCCACTACGGCCACTGCTCTTTGCATTGGCGATTGAACCTCTGGCAAACGCTCTCTTGGCATGTGCACCTGATTGGGGTTTACGGGTGTGAGATAGTTGGCATATTATATCGTTATACACTGATGACGCACTTGTATATCTTCGCAACGAGGTCAGGGTACTAGACCAAATGATGGCTCTCCTACAAAATTTTGCCACAGTGTCTGGCTTACGGGTAAACTGGGAGAAATCTTGCTTATTTCCCCTAGCGCCTCTATCTGAAGAGCAATGGGAAAGATTACCAACCACTCCCTTGATGTGGGTCTGTGATATAATTAAGTACTTGGGGGTTAGAATATATCACTCTGAAAGGGACCTTATAGATGGAATAATCGGTAAGGCCTTAACGGACGTGAGGTCTTTGCTGCAGTTTGGACGTCCCTCTCCCCATTCAACAGAATTTCCAAAATGCTAGTGCTTCCTAGGGTATCATATTTTTTCTCAGCCATTCCGGCCTTGCCCCCACTCAAAGTGTCCACTGAAATGCACTCTGTGTTGATAACGTTGATATGGGGTAAGAGCACGAGACAGGTGGCAATAGACAAATTATATATACCATTGACAAGGGGGGACTAGGTGCACCAAACTACGAGCACTACTATGCGGCTGCCCAACTTCAATGGCCAATGCGCTGCTTAGTATCACATAACCAGAATGAATTAGGAGATAGCTATCGAGACTGGCCCCCCACCAAGATATTGAGGTGGATCATGAAAACTGTCTGAGACAACCCAGGGGAAGACTCCAACATCTTAATGACACACATTAAACACCACAGATTCCGACATGCACTGGAGTTGCCAATGTGGGTACTACCAGGATACACAGACATGCACTCTGGGCTGGACGCAGCCACCTGTGAGAGAGTGGGCATAACGGAATGGGGAGACCTCTTTGTGGATTGGATTTTGACCAAGTTTAATGGTTTGGTGGATGACTACGGCACATCCCCGGGCACCTTCCTGACAAATGTTGAGATTACACAATACCTCAAGCACTACTGGGACAAAACACAAGGGACGCCGACCCATTCTGCACTACTCCAGGCACTGTTGACTCAGGGGGTACACAACGAGTTGTCACTAACATATATAGTGCTATCCGTATGGATAAGAAACAATCCCTTCAGGCTCTCGGAATTTTTCTGGGATTTTGCCTTCCATGTACCACTTACAGATAAACAATGGTCGCAGCTGGGCTCTCAGTACCGAAGATCATATCTGCAAACACCAAGCTTAAATATACACAATTCAATTACCTGCATCTCACTTACCTCAACCACAAAAGACTGGTGAACATGTACCCAGGAACAGAGGATATATTCAAAAGGTGTCAATCAAATTAAGCAGATTTTTTGCACATGGTATAGACATGCACCCTTGTGATCGCCTACTGGGAGTCCATAACCGGGATTTTAAACTAATCATAGGAGAGCAACTACATAGGGATGGGGCGCATTACATAATAGGGATTGCGATCTGACAGAGCACAATGCAAACCATTAACAAATCAATCGATCTGGCGCTGATCCTGGCAAAACGCAGACTAGCAATGTGCTGGAAATCAAGTACAGCACCACCTATCACAATGTGGCTATCTTACCTGCGGAACAGGGATACTCTTGGAACAGCAAGTGGCACTCGCAGCTAGCATGTGCAGCGACTCCCTAACCAGACCACCAGACTGGCAGAGACTTCTGGAGGAGGTTGAAAGACATTCGATCACACAGGGGACCCAGGTGGGCACATCACACCGAAGGCCCAACAGAACATGAAGCAACCCCAATTACGCTACCCTGCACTGCAGCATAGTGCATAAAGTATTCTTCAATAGTAACCCCTGACACACACACACACCCTAGAGTTTAAGAATGTAAATGGTTGTTGTGCAGGTTGTTAAGGGTACTGCACATACATGCGTAAGACTGTAGAAACCAGCGCGGCAGTAAGCGCAAATATGAGGAGAGGTCAAGTCACATGTATTACAGGTAAGATGTATATCGTTAATAGATCGATTAACAAAAACAAGCCTGTAAAGCACTTGACATGTATACTTCTGTGACAAAAAGGTATTATTTACTGTATTGTGCATCTTTCTTGTTTCTTAAAACAATATATATTTTTTTTTTAAATCACTAAAACTGATTTAATGAACCGTTCCAACAGTAAGCTGATCATCTAGGGACCTAGAAACAAACAAATAATCAATGGTTGTTCCTCTGCCCAGCCCGACAAAAACTGGATTTAGATCCACAGGTACCACCCCTCTGGCCAGGGCATTAAACACTCTAAAAGACCCTATAGCCAGAAGAATCTACCTCCCTTTAATACCAGGCAACAAAGGGCAGTGTGAGATTTCTCCTACCAGGAAAGGATTTGAATTGGGGCAGCTGAGACCCACCTTAGCATTAAAATTGTCACCTAGCAAAACATTAAACAATTTGAGGTATGACAGGGCCCTCAACTCGAGGGTTGAATGTGCTTTAAACAAGGTTTCAATCTGGCAGCCAACCTCCCAAACAGCATTATAAAAATTCACAACAAAAAAAATGGAAACAGAATTTGGATAGTATTATGCCTCACCAGGATAGGAGTTACTCTAAAGAGCTTATTGACCTGAAACAGGGCAGTAAGACCTCCTTGTGCTAGAGACCCATGAGAGGGGAGGGCCAGCATCCCCACAAAAGCTGTAACCATCCAGGGAAAAACAAATCCTGTGCCTAGGTCTCCTGCAACAGGATTATATCAAATTGGGTGACGAACCTAACCTACCCTGGATACATTAATTTGGCCTTATTGCCTGCTATATTTCAACTCAGAAGCCTAGTGATACCTCTGTCAAGGCAAATCACATCCTCATTAGAACTGGGGGGTCTCGTGACCATAGGTATCAAAAATTAAGGAATGACAATGTCAAGAAGTCAATCGTTCTCATCCAATCCAGATAGAGGAAGAAATCTATTGGATGTAGAACGTGTATTCTGAGCTACCCCTTGGGATTCCCTTGTGCATCCAACCATGTTACCTAGCTGTAGGTGCCTAAAAAAAAAAAAAACTGGCTGATGGTTATGTCAGAACCCACTGAACAAGCATATGATGAGGATGCAACCACACAGCTAGCCAGACTGGGTATATTACAATCAATAAATACACAGGGGCATATTTATACTCTGTTTGCACCGGAATTGCGTCGTTTTTTTTGACGCAATTCTGACGCAAAACTAACTCCATATTTATACTTTGGCGTTAGACCCGTCTAGTGCCAAAGATCTTGGAGTTTGCGTCATTTTTTAGCGTGGACACCTACCTTGCGTTAATGATATGCAAGGTAGGCGTTCCCGTCTAAAAAATGACTCTGAGGCATGTGCGCCGTATTTACACTCCAGGGCAAAAATGACGCCCGGGAGTGGGCGGGTCAAAAAAAATGACGTCCAGCTGTTTTAGCTTAATTTTTTAACGCCTGGTCAGGGCAGGCGTTAAGGGACCTGTGGGCTCGGAAGGAGCCCAGAGGTGCCCTCCCATGCCCCCGGGGACACCCCCTGCCACCCTTGCCCACCCCAGGAGGACACCCAAGGATGGAGGGACCCATCCCAGGGAACTTAAGGTAAGTTCAGGTATGTATTTTTTTTTTTTTGTGGCATAGGGGGGCCTGATTTGTGCCCCCCTACATGCCACTATGCCCAATGACCATGCCCAGGGGACATAAGTCCCTTGGGCATGGCCATTGGGCAAGGGGGCATGACTCCTGTCTTTGCTAAGACAGGAGTCATTTCAAAGGGGGTTGTGAGTAAAAAAAAATGGTGCTAATCGGGTTGAGGCGAAAATGTTGCCTCAGCCTGACTTGCCCCATTTTTTGGCGCTCAAGCTCCATTTTCCCCTACGCCGGCGCTGCCTGGTGTAAGTCATTTTTTTTTACGCACACCAGGCAGCTCCGCCGGCTAACGTCATTCCATAAATACGGCGCCCCCATGGTGCTTTGGAATGGCGTTAGCCGGCGTTAAATTTTTTGACGCACAACTGCGTTGGCGCAGTTATGCGCCAAAAAGTATAAATACGGCCCACAGTTCCTTCTGGAAGACTTAACACCAGGCCCAGTCCACCCCCACCCTTCTCACAAACAAAATATCATTATATTCATCTATAGAAAAGTCCTTATTGACACACAACCATTGGCTTACTTTGTTTTTCAAAGCTGCTGTAGACTCCCTGGTGGGGGAAGCAAACTGTGGAACCCCTGTCATAACAGCTATATAGGGGTTGCATGCAGGTAGTAAATCAAAGCGTGGCAACTCTCTACCTTGGCTGGAGGACCTTCTGTGTCCATACACTCCCCTGGCCCTTCCCTGGAGCCCATTGGGCCCAGAGGGAATTGTTTGAACCCCCTGCTGCCCAGATACATTTTGCAGGTGAATTCCCACTAGGTTTCCAGAGGCCAATGCTGGAGGAGACAGCTTAGGCACTCCTTGGACGACGCCAACCTCACGGGTAGCATTGGTCTCAATATAAACAACTGGAGAGGCAGAGCCCGTTCAGTTAGAGGGGATAAGCTGCTCCCCTGTGATAGCTGGAGTTGCAGAAATGATCAACAGCTTGGGCAAAGAAAAAACAGAACTTTCTCGTTTACACAATCTCTCCTCCAAAGATGCCAAACTCTAGCAAGAACAGTTTTAACTTTTGCAGTGATCTGATCTCAGTCAAACAATGTCACATCCTCCGCTAATGCAGGGTCCGGATTGATTGCAGAAAGACAATGAACCAGACATGTGCAAGCACGAGCAGCAGTTTTGGCTTAAGGCCTGGTGTTAGTGATACCTTTGGACTGTTGCTTTCATTTGACTGCAGGCGCACATGATCCTTCCTGCACTTCCTGCTTCCTTAGGCTCCTCAACAAGCTCCTGGTTACCCAGGTCGTAGACAGGAGGTAAAATGTAATGTCTCAATTAAAAAATGTGGAAGACGATTGGCAAGCAAAGGGAGGGTGTAATGGTCCTGTTGCCATGGCACCAGCGTCCTAAGACAAGCCCTTTTTTGCCAATTCAATTTCCTTTGTAGTGACATCCACAGCACAGACTAAAAATGAGTCCAGACTGGTGCCCTGCGAAGGCTTACTCACAGTGTCCTAGTCACTTTGTAATGTACGCTTGCCCATATTGTCTCGGATGTCCCTTCTTATTCACAGGCTGTATGGTGAGTTATGGTACGTTATGCAACAGTCATGAATAGCAAAGATCAGAGGTCAACTCACCAGGTCTAGACCAAATGGCTACCAGACAAGCCGGGGAGAGGACACCAGGCCCATAGACACAAAATGAAAGAGACAGGGCCCAGCCTTTGATCTTTGCCTGGTTGCACGCCCGGGCACATCCCGCGCTGTGGGAATCAGGCACACTTTATTAGCACATCAGGGCTGTTGGAGCACAACAGCAGAGCGATGAGGGCTGAGGGATGAAGTCCCACCCCAGCTGCTTTAGTAGAATGCTCAAAAGCAAATCTCCTCCTCACCAGCACTGTGGGAAGTGGGCGCACTTTAGTAGCGCTTTCATGTCACTACAGCAGAGTGATAGCGCCTTCATGTCACTACAACAGAGTGATGAGGGCTGGGGGATGAAGTCCCTCCCCAGCCGCATTAGTAGAATGCCTGGCAGCAAGCCCCACCTCACCAGCACAGCAGGAAGCGGGCACGCTTTAGTAGAGTGTCAGGCCATTGCATCACCACAGCAGAGCGATGACATCTAGGGGATGAATTCCGACCCCAGCTGTGTTAGTAGAATGCCTGGGAGTAAGCCTCCTCCTCACCAGTGCTGCGGGAAGTGGGTACGCTTTAGTAGCTCATCAGGGCTGTCACATCACCACAGCAGATGATAACGGCTGGTGGTTGATGTCCCATCATAGCTGAATTAGTAGACTGCCGGCAGCAAACCTTATTAAGGCAGTTTCTTTGTTTTTTAAATGATTATTTTTGTTTTGTATGGATTTTTTGGGGACATTATTTACATAATTGAAGGACATGACTTATTTTGAAAGGCCATGACTTATTTTGAGGTTTTAGATGGACAGTGTTTAATATTAAATGATTTAATACTTTATTTGAAGTTTATTTTTGGAAGCTTTTTGGTCTAAAATTAATATTATGTGTAATGTATTTTATAATAATGTGTTATGATAGCAAATATTATTGTTCATTTATATTGGAATATGTTTTTCTTTCTATTTTTATTATGTTACAGAGTGTGTTGGTGGAACAATCTGGGCAGTGTTCTGTTAGGATATTCTCAAAGACCTAGTATTTTTGGGGTTCAAATCCAAATAATGCAGCTGTGGAATATGTTAGGGATTTTTATTTGTATATTCAATTGTTATTATTTATCTTTTTAATTTATATTTAAGCTGTATTGTTCATATTTCATCTACACATTGGTTTCACAGCTTTTCAAGGTTCACAATGTTTATGTTATATATTTTATGGTATTCTTTAGAGACCGTATCAATGTATACTCATTATGGGGTGTTGAAGGGACAGGTTGGCTAGTGATTTATGTTAAGATATTGTAATTTAGTAAGTATATTCTGGATCAATTGTAGTTACTCTAGTTTTGGTTGAAAGGGCTTTAAACAAGGTGATTGTTTGGCTATATTTTAACAGAGCTTGTTTATTTTATATTTTGGAGTACATTCTTTATTGAGGGCAAATGGGATCACCATATATGCATTAAAAGGCTATATACATACATAGGGTCAGTGAGTATACTGGATTTTGCAATATTTGGCTTCAATGGGGGTAAGGATTTATTTTTTCTGGGGGCTTTAGTATATTTGGTTTTAAAATGGAAAGTGTGGTAATTCTGAAACATTTTCAAAAACATACATGTTGGGAGTCACCTACCTTTAATTAGATTAGAATTGTGTTTGGCAGTCTTTATACATTTACTTCAAATATTCTTATACAAATATATTTTTGGGGTGTTGGAGTTATCAGTTTTTTGACCACTGCATTCTTCACAAATACTCTTTTATTGGATTTAGAAGAGTACATCAGCACACGTCTCAGCTTAATGCATTTTCCACTATGTTTCTGCAACTAGAATAGAACAATACATATGACTGCTATGCATAATTTAGGCACTTTCCCCAGCATTTGTTAGACAAGAGATAGTCATACACCCGCACCCCTCAATTTAAACACATTCAACTATGTTTGTGGGATTAGACTGAGATGAATACACCCCACATTTAGTATGTTTTAACCAGTGCAGCACAGCATTCAAATTCGCTATGCGGTGTTTCACAAAGGGAGAGAAAACAGTGCAGACCCATATCTACTAAGGTTGGTCTATTGCTTTAAACATTCCCTGGGCTGGAGCTCAAACAAGTCTGCCTTGTGTAATGCACAGACTCACACCATGGTGCAGAGGTATGTGTGCATTATCTGGGAGGGAATTTGTACTGGACGCATATCATTCCAGTACAAATTCCTATTCATGAATAAACTCGAAAGGTTCCCATGAATTGAGTATGTGCTCTGCACTGCAACACACTTACAGTGCATCTTTTTTAAAGAAGGGAACATGTTTTCCAGTTTAAGCTCTGGCTGTCTTAGCGGATCAGGCTTTAAATTCACTTGAATGATTATTTTTGCCGATTTTGCCCAGCGTAAGAAATTGGGTTGTTGGGTGACTAAGGTGCGAGTCCCGATCAAGCAACTGCCACAATCCCTTGCAGAGTGAACCACAAACATTACTAAATTCTCCTGTGACTAACCCTGAGTAGCTTTGCATGAATAGCAGTCAGGCTTAACTTAGAGGCAATGTGTAACCTTTTTATGCACCACACAAATAATAATAAAACCAAAACACAACACAAGAAATATCACACACAAGTACATTATAATAAACTATTTTATGCCAAAATGACAAAGTTTCAATCAGTGGAACTAAAGTTATGAACTGTTAAAGTTATTAGTGTAAACCAGTGCCTAACAGATCAAAGCAACAACCACAGACATTTAGGTGGTCATTCTGACCGCGTCGGGCGGCGGTCACCGCCCGCCATGCGGTCACCGCCAAATGGCCGCTCCGCGGTCAGGAGACCGCGGATGCCATTCTGGCTTTCCCGCTGGGCCGGCGGGCGACCGCAAAAAGGCCGCCCGCCGGCCCAGCGGGAAAGACCCTGCAACAAGGAAGCCGGCTCCGAATGGAGCCGGCGGAGTTGCAGGGGTGCGGCACCCGTTGCGATTTTCACTGTCTGCAAAGCAGACAGTGAAAATCTTCATGGGGCCCTGTTAGGGGGCCCCTGCACTGCCCATGCCAGTGGCATGGGCAGTGCAGGGGCCCTCAGGGGCCCCACGACACCCGTTCCCGTCATCCTGGTTCTGGCGGTGAAAACCGCCAGAAACAGGCTTGCGGGAAGGGCAGTCGGAATCCCCATGGCGGCGCTGCAAGCAGCGCCGCCATAGAGGATTCCCTGGGCCAGGGGAAAACCGGCGGGAAAACGCTGGTTCCCCTTTTCTGACCACGGCTTTACCGCCGCGGTCAGAATAGCCCTGGTTGGCGGTGCTTCCGCTGCCCTCCGCCCTGGCGGTCAGAGACCGCCAGGGTTGTAATGAGGGCCTTAGTCTTGTGATTCTGGGTCAAAATAAAAAAATATGGCATACCATGATGACGTGCTGTTCGGATACAAGAAGTGGATTGGGTCCAGTCAGCATTCTGAGTAGGTAAAGGTCAGTGGGGCAAGGCTGCAGGAGGTGTCCAAAGAAGGAGCATTGTCGTAGGGGAGCTAAGGTTAAGATTTCTACCTTTGGACTCAGTTGTTTTTATGGAAGTCAAAAGACGCAAGCAGGATGAGGCAGAGCACTGTAGCGGAAGACAGTTTTAAGAGGCCATTTACCCCTTTGGCGAAGGACCACTTGAAAAGGATTTTCTGCTGGAGAGAAGAACATAAAGGGAGAAGCTGCAAAGTCAAACTGACTCGCGATGCACATCAGGTGGATATTCAGCTAGGTTGGTCCCAGTCTCCTCCTGGTTCTCAGAGCGGTTTTTGGCTAACAGATTTTTGAAGTCCTCAATTTCAGTATTTGAACATCTGGGCCCCTTTAGCACCACAAGCAAGAGTCCAGGAATAGTGGGACACCACTTGGGAGATCTGGACTCACACTGACTGAATCTAGATGTGCTTTCAAGATGGTGGGAACCTTTTGTGCCCATTGGCTCTGAACAAGATGCCAGCTACATATCCCTTTGACTCATTCTGGTAGTCCTGGGTTCAGGTGAAGATGCAGGGCTGAGCAGCACAGCTGGCCTTTTAGGGTTCAGGGCAGGCTCCGGACAGTAAAGCAGTCCTTCTAGGCATAGCAAAGCAGTCCTGCAGTGTGCACAGCAGGCCACAGCAGTAGACAGTCCCCCAAGACTCCTTCTGCAGGCAGGTCCAGGAATGAATTGATGAGTGGTTCTGAAGATTTTACTTTTATACTTTGGTGCCTATAGAAACTCCTCTGCTCTGCCTCCAAGCTGGCTGCAGTGACTATGTGGAGGTGAAAGGTCCTTTGTGTGAATGGGTGAAGTGGGATCACCTTCGCCACAAAGGTTGGGGTTACTTGAAGTTCTCTACATTGCAGTAGCAGGCCAGCCGATGCGGCCTACTGGTCAGTCTGTACCACGATTGGAGCAAAATCATTAAGTGGGGGCAATGTCCCTTGGGTGTGATGAATCCAGACTTAGATAGCACCGCTGTGTCAGGCAGAGTCAGAATCCAACTTTTGGCTTTCTATGATTTGTCCTCTTGGGTGCCCGGGGACTAGTAGCGGACAAAAGTTCTGCAGTGGCTACCATCTTGCCAGTTTGGGCTTCTTCAGCTCTTGTGCCCCTGGAACTTGTTTCAGGAGATCAGCCCACTGATCCTTCGAGTCACTGCTGTAGGTTAGGGCTGGAACCAACTTCATTATGAGCCGTAGCCAAAGACACCCACATTTTGGTATCCCAAAATGCAGCAGATCCTGTCCTTCTGGCAGTGCTGTCTCTTTTTGTATAAGTCCAAAGGCCACAGGGCAGTCCTTCGGTCCTCTCCCTAATTCCTGCTTGTTCTGAGGGTTAGGGTGACAGGGCTGATGCATATTTCTCCCACAAAAGTGCCTGGAGGGGACCATATGGTCACTAGACAATATTCCACTGGGTCCCCTCCTACCTAGTGATAACGTTCCTCTGATTGGTGACATCTGGCTGTCACAGAGTGCCACAATCATGTCCCTCTCAAGATGGCATGACCCTTCCTCGGTTTTCAGGAGCTTGGTATCCCACCCTAGAAATATGGCTACCAGATCCATGGTAAAACTAGTTTGGGGGGCGAGTTTCCCTTCCCTGGTCCTTTCTCCACTGTGTCTGCAGGAAGAAAATGCATCCTGCTCAGGGGTGTTGGAACTACTTCCCTTGCAAAGGCCTTTTCCCGTTTGAAGCTCACAATTTGGGCTAACATCTTGAGTGGCTGTCCTGGGAGAGGAAGTAATACCTCACTCTGTTCCTAGGTCCGGAAGTTGTTTCCATATCTCCCAGGTGGTCACAAAGTTGTTGGTGTGCCAGGGCCTTGGTCAGTAAATTGTACTGTCTTTTCATGATATCAGTCCCAGCAGATGTAGGTGGATTAGGATGCAGACTCCTGTTTCATTGTATCAGATAAGAAGTTTATTTTTAGTATTTATTTAAACTATATAAATCATTTTGGTTGAGCTTTAGCTATTTTATCTGCAATTTGTTTTTTAAGTTGTTACAGTTAACATTTACTAGAATTAGGTTAATCCATATGTGGTTCTTTATTGTGAGACTTATACAAGAGTGTTATTTTATGAATAATGTGTGTTTTCAGTTTCATAATGAAGTTAATGTCTGAATTGATAATACATGTGTGGACTAAAGGTGAGAGTTTATGTACTGTTTTAATTTTGAGGATATTGAAGCTCTTCTGTTTTGGAGATATGCTACATCTTTTTTTTAAAATATGTAAAAATATTTGTTATTGTTTAACTGTTTAACTATTTTTTTAATAGGGAAGGAATGGGGGAAGCTCCTGTCCATCCCCTGCAGCCTCGGACATCTGCACAACCATGGCTATTGTTGGGGGTTTTGACTGAGTCCCATCACCAGGCCCCTTGTCCTTCCTACCTGCTGGTGCAGGCCCCTTGCCCTTCCTGGCAGCAGCTGTGTATGGCTCCTTGCTCTTCTTGGCAGCACTTGGGGCAGGCTCCTTGCCCTTCCTGGCAGCAGCTGGGGTTGGCACCTTGCCCTTCAGGGCAGCACTTGGAGCAGGCTCCTTACCATTCCTGGCAGTAGCTGGGGTGGCACCTTGCCCTACAGGGCAGCAGCTGGGAGGGCTCTTTGCCCTTCCGGGCAGCACTGGTGGCAGGCAACGTTTCTTTGAGACTGCCTGGTGCCCTGGATCCTTTACCACCACAAGTGGGTGTGGACACTAATAGGCCCATGGAATGGGTGGCTGAGGTGCTTGCCTAGGTTGTTGGCACCCTGGCCAGATATGAAGGATGGGGGGAGGAGTAGGGAAGAGGTCAATGGTGGAGAGGAAAAGATGCTTAGGGACATTGGGGCGGGAAGAGGGAGATGGTTTGGGAGTGAAGGAAGAAGGAGTGGTTGTGGAAGGTGTCTGTCTGCTGTGATGCTGTTGTGAGGTGGATGGCTGTTGGGTGTCTGAGTGCTTGCGTTTGTGTACCTTGGGAGGAGTGGACAGACACATTGGGATAGGATACAGGGGACGTGTGCATGGCTGTTGTGGTGGTGTCTGCCAATGAGGTGTGTGTTCTGCTAGGTGTGCTGGTGATGGCAGTAGTGGATGAGGATGTAGTGCATGCAGGTGTTAGTGTAGACGCAACTGGGAGGTAGGTGGAGGAGGAGGAGGGGGAGACAGTGGAGACAGTGGAAGTTGGTATGTGTGCATCTGGATGGTGTTTATGTGAGGGCCTGTGGGATGATGTGTGGTGCTTGTGTTTGTCTGTGCCCTTGTGTGTGTTGTCCTGTGTGCATGCTCGTCTGCCTGTGTGCTTGGGATAGGTTGAGGTTGAGGGAAATGAGACTGGGAAGAGGAAGTAGGAGGGGGAGGGTGGAAACAGGGACAATGGCTGCCATCAGAGAGGAGGCGATAGCCTGGATTGATCTTTGTTGGGCCACCAAGCCAGTGTGAATGCCCTCCAGAAACACTTTGGTCTGTTGTATTTGGGCTGCCAACCCCTGGATGGCATTCACAATGGTTGACTGCCCAACAGAGATGGATCTAGGGAGGTCAATAGCCTCCTCACTCAGGGCAGCAGGGCTTCACAGGGGCAGGGCCTGAGGTGCCTGGGGCGAGGAGATGCCCACCCTCCTGGGTGAGCGGGCACGGGCAACTCGCCTAGGGGCTGCTGGGAGGGCGGTACTGGTACAGGGGTGGTGGCTGTAACTGTAGCTGGGGTGGTCACAGAAGTGTCCGTCACCACCAGGGAGCTTCCATCGGAGGAGGTATCTGTGTCCGAACTGTCCCCTCCAGTCTCCTCCATGGTGCTCCTCTTACCCTCCATCCCACTGGTGCCCTCACCGTCGGTGGACTCTGCCTCCTGGGTCCTGTGGGATGCAGCTCCCTCTGTCGCCAGTGCCTCTGCTCCTCCGCCAGATGAGGCTAATGGACATTAGGACAGGATGACAAAACATAAATGGGGGGAGAGACAA
This sequence comes from Pleurodeles waltl, assembly GCF_031143425.1. NCBI lineage: Eukaryota > Metazoa > Chordata > Amphibia > Caudata > Salamandridae > Pleurodeles > Pleurodeles waltl. The sequence continues at coordinate 795,363,786 of NC_090438.1, read as the reverse complement.
AAGATACACTGGGTCAATGGCTGCACCAACACCACTGTTGGCGTACATACCATCCTTACACACAGTGAACAGGCCTACGCATTATCCAATGCACTACCAGTAACAATGCTAGCCACCAGGGCATGGGGAGGGACACATACGCCCAACTGCAGCATACCTGAGACCCACACAGCCCTGCCCAGTAGTTGATGCCTACAAGCTTTGTAGGAGAGATATCACATCAGAACCCTGCCCAACATGGGACCTACTCTGCAATGTCAGGCCTGGCCTAGGGGCACCACAGGCACACATCCACCACCTGGATACCACCACCCACCAGGCGTAAGTTGTAATGATGAGCACTGTACTCACCCCCTTGTGGCTGCTGTGATGCCTTCAAATGCCCATCCAGCTCTGGATAGACCACTACCAGTATGCGGGCCCCCCTTCCTTGTTGGGAGGCCATACCCAGCTGGGCCTCCACAGGGTTCCGTGCCCAGCGTCTCAGTTCCTCCCACCATTTCTGACAGTGGGTGCTCCGCCTGCCGTAGACGGCCAGGGTCCACACGTCCTTGGCGATGGCACGCCATATACCTTTCTTTTGATGGGCACTGACCTGCAGAGAAATACACACAGGGAAACGTATTAGTCAGACCGTCCTGCCTGTTACACTTATAGCCCACCATACCCCTTCCCATCACCATTTGCACAAACAGGGTCCAGCACACAAGCTGCATGCTGCCAAAGGGACATCCACCAGCCTCCCCTACATGATGCCTTCACACACACCACTCCATGCATTCATGCCTCAAGCATCATGCTCACAGTGTACTCAACTGTTGGTCTAGAGGCCTATACTGCAGTCCGTACTGGGGTAGGACCCCATCCACCAGTCTCTCCAACTCTGCTGAGGTGAAAACAGGGGCCCTTTCCCCAGTCACATGCGCCATGGTAGGTCCCAGACACAGGTCACATGAGCACATGCAGTGTAGGTCCTCTCCTGTTGAAGGTCTGGTAGCAAGTGAGAGAACAGATAGAAAATGTTGGTGACATCCGTGGCGGTGCAGACCGTCACCGCCGGCGTACATCACCATTGGCCTCTGTACCCCATAGGGGTCAATATTATCCAATGAGGCATTGCACCGAGGTTACCTCACTTCCCCCTGTCCCTCCACATAGTACAGGCAGACGCCATTTCAGGGGAAGGGCAGGCCCTGGATTATAACTGCGTCACAGTTCACAATTAGACATACAGGACAAATGCCACTTCTACATTTCAAATTAACATCATGCATTGTACTGTTGTGGCTGCAATTTTCAGTTTATGACCGTCTCCTCACTCTTTTGCCCCGTAGATTGCCACTGCTGCGGATGAATAGGAGATGGAAACATACCCCTGTGTACAGGACAACCGAACTGCAGTGATCAGACAATACTTCCAATGACACACAGGTAGGACAGTGTTACTTCATCTTTCATTGACATTCTCTTGTTTATCTTTGTCTCTGGCATGGTGTTATTTCCCACTTCTATGCCCACTCACTGTACCCTTTGGTAACTCATTTTGCAGATGTCGGTGCCCCACTATCGCTCCTGGTGTGATCACTGCAGCCAACTACAGTTCTTTCCAATGTGAACATTACTGTACATTTGAATTGCAATGTTTGAACCTGGTTAAACAAATACATAACCAAGGGGCATATTTATACTCTGTTTGCTCCGGAATTGCGTCGTTTTTTTTTACGCTATTCCGACGCAAAACAAACTCCATATTTATACTTTGGCGTTAGACGCGTCTAGCGCCAAAGTCCATGGAGTTTGCATCATTTTTTAGCGTGGACACCTACTTTGCGTTAATGAGATGCAAGGTAGGCGTTCCCGTCTAAAAAATTGACTCCGCGGCATGTGCGCCGTATTTACACTCCCGGGCAAAATTCACGCCCGGGATTGGGCGGGTCAAAAAAAATGACGTACGGCCGCTTTTGTGCCGTTTTTTAGCGCCTGGACAAGGCAGGCGTTAAGGGACCTGTGGGCTCGGAAGGAGCCCAGAGGTGCCCTCCCATGCCCCCAGGGACCCCCCCTGTCACCCTTGCCCACCCCAGGAGGACACCCAAGGCTGGAGGGACCCATCCCAGGGACATTAAGGTAAGTTCAGGTAAGTACTTTTTTTTTTTTGTGGCATACGGGGGCCTGATTTGTGCCCCCCTACATGCCACTATGCCCAATGACCATGCCCAGGGGACAGAAGTCCCCTGGGCATGGCCATTGGGCAAGGGGGCATGACTCCTGTCTTTGCTAAGACAGGAGTCATTTCTATGGGGGTTGGGAGTCGAAAAAAATGGCGCAAATCGGGTTGAGGCGAAAAATTTGCCTCAGCCTGACTTGCCCCATTTTTTGATGCCCAAGCTCCATATCCCCCTACGCCGGCGCTGCCTGGTGTACGTCGTTTTTTTTCACGCACACCAGGCAGCGCCGGCGGCTAACACCGGCTAAAGTCATTGAATAAATATGGCGCCCGCATGGCGCTTCAGAATGGCATTAGCCGGCGCAAATTTTTTTGACGCAAAACTGCGTTAGCGCAGTTTTGCGTCAAAAAGTATAAATATGGCCCCAAATCTTTTGAAATAGTCCATACTTGTATTTTTTCAAAGGGTGTTTATTTAAGTGCTAAGAAGTAGAGGGGCAAGTGCATTGGGCTGGGGTGATGATGGTGGAAAGTCCAGGGTATAGTTCCAGTCTATTGGTAGCATAGGTGCATTGTCCAAGGGGACATACGAAGGGGAGCAATGGCAGTTTAAGGTGGACAGGGTGACGGAGTGGGACACAAGGGTGATGATCAGAAGAGTCTAATTTCCTAGCGGGGTCTTGGCAATAGTCTCTGGCTTCTGCCTGGATCGCAGGGAACGTTTGCGGGGTGGTTCACCTTCTGGAGGGGGAGGGGTGCTGGTGGCCTGTTGGCGCTGTGGCGGGGTCTCCTCTCCACTAGCAACAGCAGAGGTGGAAGGCAGTTCAGATGTCTGGCTAGTGGGAGGGGCCCGCCCTTGTGAGGCTGCCTCCCTCATAATGTATGTATGTATAAGAGTATTTAATAAAGCGCATTTTGACCAGAGGTATCAAAGTGCTGCGAAGGGAGTGTGACCAAAAGTCCTCGGGTGTAAGCTAGCTTCCGGCCATCTGGTCGAAGGCTCCACCCCGGTATGTACCACTTGATTGAGGGAAGAGGTGAGTAAGGACCCTATAAGTAGAGGGACTAATGTGCCAAATACAACATTTTAAAAGTAATGCGCTTCCTAACCGGTAGCCAATGGAGTTTGTGCAGACTATTTTTGGCAGACGCGTACTTATCTAAACCCAGTACCAGACGTGCACTTTGATTCTGAATAAGTTGTAGTTTATTTAATGAGGCTTGATTGATGTTCAAATAAAGAGCATTACAGTAGTCCAGTCTTGCTCGAATCAAGGCTAGCACTACCACTGCTGTCAAATCCTGAGGTATAAAAGGAAGAATGTTCTTAAGCATCTTAATGATCCAGATTAAAGAATTGGTAATTTTATTAACCTGGGTGTTAAAAGTTAGAGTCACAGACGATTCCAATGTTGGCCATGTCTGCCAGCACCCCTGCAATGGAGACCAGGGTGGGGTTAATGGCCTGCAAGTCCTCCCTGATCCCCTGGGACTGTCCCTCCTGCAGATGCCTGTTCTGCTGCATGTTGTCCAAGATCTGGCCCAGCATATCCTAGGAATGTTGGTATGCTCCCAGGATCACAGTGAGTGCCTCCTGGAGAATCGGTTCCCTGGGCCTGTCCTCCCCCTGGTGCACAACACTCCCCGAGTTCCCCTGTTGTCCTGTGCCTCTGTCCTCTGAACCATGTGCCCACTGCCACTGACCCCAGGTCCCTGATTGCCTTGGGGGCGAGGTGTGCCCTGGGGTCCCTGTAGTGGTGGATACACTGCTGAGTGACGTGTCCTGGGGACAGAGGTATGGGTGCGCAGGGTGGGTGCTGTGGTGGTGTTTCCTGAGGGGGAGGCTCTGTGGTGGTGTGTGCCTGTGGCTCGGTTACCGACTGACCAGAGGTCCCTGATTGGCCAGGTTGGTCATCCAGATCCAGGTGTCCAGTCGCTGTCATCACTGTGGGCCTCTTCTGTGGGGGAAATGGATAGTGCTGGCACCTCTTCTCTGCTGACATTGGCTGGGGTACCTGTGGAGTTGTGAATGCAGTGTTAATGTTTTTGTGTGTAACATATTGTGCATCAGTGGGTTGCCCTCTTTGGTTGTATTCACCCTGCCAGCTTTCACTTGCGTGAGTTGAAATATGGTGGGATCGCTGATTCTCGCTAGTGGGCATGCTTTAGTGATAGGTGTCCATGCAGGGCTGTGAGTGGTGTCCATGCATTGGTGGTGCATGCAGGGCTTGGCATTGGGATGAGTCATATGTGATGCTAGGGTGTGTGGGAGGTGGTGGAGTAATGGGAGTTTGGGTGTGGGTATGTGGTGGCATGCAGGTAGGGGGATGATAGAATTAGTGAGTTGACTTACCAAAGTCCACTCCACCTGCTACTCCTGCTAGGCCCTCAGGATGCATGATTGCCAAGACTTGTTCCTCCCATGTTGGTAGTTGTGGGGGTCCACCGCCAGTCCTCTGTACAGCGTGTTGGTGCCTTGCGGCAATGGAACATACCTTCCCCCCGTAGGTCATTCCACCTCTTCCTGGTGTCATCCCTGTTTCTTGGGTGCTGTCCCACAGCCTTGACCCTGTCCACGATCCTCTGCCATAGCTCCATCTTCCTAGCAATGGATATCTGCTGCACATGTGCTTCAAGTAGCTGTGGCTCTACCCAGATGTTTTCCTCCACCTCTGAAAATCGGGGGTGTCTTTGTGGTGCCATGGGTGTTGTGTGAGTAGTGTGGGTGAGGGTGTGTAGGGTGATGTGTTGGGGTGTGTGATATAAGGTACGTGGGTGGTGTATAGGTGATGGTGGTGTGTGGCTCTGGTCTTGTCTATGGTCGTGGTATCTGTCTTGTGCCAATGGTTTATATTAATAAAGGGTTGTGAGTAGTGTGGGTGTGTGTTTTTTAGTGGTGTGGGTGTGTGGGTGTGGTGTGTGTATGGCTGTCAGGTCTGTGTAGTTTGAATTGTCCAATGTGGTGTTTTTTTGTTTGAGTGTGTGTATTTTGAGCACAGTGGTATGTACCGCCAATGGTCTACCGCCATTGAATGTCTGTTGTGGTTATTTGTGGGTCATAATGTGGTGGGCGTTGTTCTGTTGGCGTATCGGTGTGGGTTTGGATACCGCTTTGGTGTGGTGGAATTGTGCCAATGGCCGAATAGTGATGGTTTGGTGTGTGTATGTGTCATAATATGGTGTGCGGATGTCCGCCGCAGGGGCAGTATGTTGGCAGCAGTCAGCATGGCAGTAAGCGGAATTTTCCGCCAAGGTCATAATGAGGGCCATTGTACTTCCATTGCTTACAAGTATATAGAGTTTAAAAACTTAATTTTTTTACACAATCTGAAGACCTTGCTCACATCTCTGAACAATGTAATGTGTACCTCTCAAAGCTATACACACCTCCACCTTCACCTCCCCAAACAGCTTTTTACTCTGTAAACATGGTGTATTTTTTAAAACAATTTTAGTATACTTACTGGCACTTCACAACAATGTTCCTGAACTATATTACTCAATACCTGAACTTGAAGTGATCTCTTAAATACATATGACAACACCAGTCTCTTTCAGCTCACTTCTCCTGAACACAACTAAGACTTATTTCTCCTCCAAAGTACCAAGGACAAACTGAACTGTTTGTGGTTCTACACTCAATCACATCACAGCATTTCTTCAACCATGTAATATAAATTGTGACTTTTGGTTCAGCCTTTTCCAATTTTTTTTACTTTCTCCAATAGGATCTTGCTAGACTCTTGCAGGATTCTAAATACCTCATGGCAGGCCCAGTAATTTTGCATGCGGGTCGCGAAAGATGCTTGTGAGATCGTAACTTTTTACTGATGTATTCATCACAGTACTAATCTATTGCATACTTTCTCTCAAAACAATCACAAAAATATCCCCGACTCCTAACAAAATGTATTTTGAATTCCACTACACTGCACTGTGCAGTGTTCGAGAATTTGTTTTTTAACTATGAAAGATGTGGAACCAATATACCAAATACCACATGATAGCATAAACAACAGTCAGTAGTACAGGTAATGTGAGTAGTGATGTTCCATTTCCGGTTAGTCAATTTGAAAATAATCTTGTGAATGTTTTGTCTATATCTGCATGCCTTGCAGTGGCCACACACCTTAAAACCATTACCATGTGGAAGCCAGGAACTGATATTTGGTTTTAAATAGCTGTGTATTAAGATATCTTTGAGCAATCTATTCTTCTGATACATGATGGAAGGACTTGTTCCAACCCAAGCCCTCAAAGTAGGATCTTGTGACTATATATCATACCTTCATTGAAGAATTCTGATGAGTTTAGGTGATCCCTGTCTGTGCTTAGTAATAAAAAGCATGGATTTGGAAGCGCCACATCGTTTCTTAGGCTCAGATCAGAATACAATATGCTCCCTGTCCAGTTGGTCTGCTGTAGTGCTGGCCAAACCCAAAACTCTACCAGAGTGACCTCTGGCTTTAAACTGTGCAGTTAACTCATTGTGAATCGGCCTGTAGTTATACTCTGAGCTGCAATTTCTTTTTACTCAGAGAAGCCCACTCTAGGGAATCCTTCATCCAAAACATGAAGGGTGGCTACGGTGTATGTGCAAGATAGAAATCCCTGCTGTGTCTTTTCTGAACAGAATGGACTGTAATGTGTTATTTAGTCACCATCAATCTGAAATATAATTCTAAATCTATCTATCTATCTATCTATCTATCTATCTATCTATCTATCTATCTATCTATCTATCTATCTATCTATCTATCTATCTATTTACTATTTATCTATCTATCTATTTACATACATATATATGTATATATATACATATATATATATATATATACACATATATATATGTATGTGTATATATATATATATGTATGTGTATATATATATATATATATATATATATATATATATATATATATATATATATATATATATTTATATATATCTCAAAACAAGACAAGGGTCTTGTTTTGGTTTATACTGGGTGCTCCCTTATGTCTGGACAAAGCTAAACCCCTCTAAAGAGCTCTAATGAGAGCGAAACACGTGTCAGGGTTTGCTTTACACATTCCAGGTTGGCTTGGATGGTATTTGACCAGTCCAAAGCTGTAATGCTGTGCCTGGAGGGGTAAATGGCTTTTGTCATTTTACAGCTCAGCGAGGATGACACTGTGTCAATCCTATGCTTTAAGATGTTGCTGTACAAATGGCAAAAGACATAGGGGGCCATTACAACATTGGCGGGCGGAACCGCCGTGCAGCCGCCAATGCGACCACACTCCCGCGGTGCCCATTATGACATCCCCGCTGGGCCGGCAGGCAGAAACTCTGTGGGCCGCAACATGGGAGCCGGCTCCAAATGTTGCGGCCGTGCGACTGGTGCAGTTGCACCCATCGCGCTTTGCACTGTCTGCTATGCAGACAGTGAAACGCTGCACGGGGCCCTGTATGTAGACATTTACATTGATTTTATGATTATCTTCCACACATTTTTTTTACCTTGTGTTTGGTTACCAGTATCCTGCCTTCCACAGGGGGACCTGTGGAGGCTTGCAAAGTTGCTGGACTTTGAATTGTACTTTTATTTCCCCCATCTGTTTTTATTGCTGCAGCATGCTGAGAAGCAGCAAACCTTTGGCCATGGCCCTTCAGGCACTTCCCCCTTGCTTGGTGGGCTATTCCAAGATCATGACAGTTAGTCAAATAGCGGATGGATGCAGAGGGCAAGCTGCTGGCCCGTCTGTGCCCATCCATGCCTGGACTGCACCATCAATGAGGGTAAGCCTCGTATATGTAACCATTTTGATTTTGATCTTCTTCAGGACAGTTATATTTCTGATAAATATCAGCTCTCGTGCCAACTAATATCAGTACAAGGCCCCAAGGTTCCTAAAGTCCCTCCTACAATCTAGTCTCATAATTTAAATTGTAGATTGTTGAACTCACAGTCGATGATAAACCATAAATATGAGCTCTATCATTAGCTGAAATCATTCAACCCTGGTATATCCTTTTTAACAGAAACCTGGGCAGAAGAGTCCTCAGCCCCCGATTTGGTTGCAGTGTCGCGCAGGCTCCCATTATTCTAATGAGACTACTGGATTTTGAGCAGCAAGATCGTCCACAGTGTGGGAGACTGAGTCTGACCCACAGTGGATGACACTTGTCACTCCAAATCCTGGCTTTGCTCCAGCTAACTAGCACTGCCTCATCTCTCCCAAGAGGTCGAGTCGATTGGGCAGCCGAGCGTATGACATATTGGTACTTCTCAGGGAAGTCGTGGTCACTCAAGTCACAACCGGTTCTCTCATACACAGTACGGTCTCATATATAAATGACAATAAAGGCAGTATAAGTTTCAAAGATTGGTTTAATAAAACAACTGCATTTTGGATAGCAAAGCATGAGCTGCAATAACCATTACTACACAACACAACAATATTAAAATAATGATGATGAGGGTGAAGCATAAGAATAATGCTATCATAGTGCCACTAGAGTCGATGGACTATTCCCTATATAAATCATATTTCGAGCACAGCATGTTAAGCTCTAATCCTGCCTTTCAGGTTCCCCCGGGAGGACATCAACCCTCATACCTGAGCAAAGGCCTGTGCAGCATCTGCAGAATCTCCCTCTTGACGTGTACTAGGACTAGAAACAGTTTTTAGAACTAACACAGCAGATGTTCTAAGAAAATGTCCCTACGTAAAGATGTGTATTTTCTACGAATGTTGGAGACTAAACTTCTACCACGTTTACCGGCAATGCACCAGACTGTAGCACAGGGCGATCAAGAATGCATTGTTTGAGAACACAGTGCTGAACTAAGCAAAACAGTTTGATGGAAGAAATTAAAACAAGACCGTAAAACTGGTTATTGTAAAAATAACAGTGCAAAGCTGAATAAATTATATCTAGGTCAAGGTGCACAGCGGCCCAGTGTATTAAACTAACATGCATGGAGCTATACTTAAAATGGCTACCCAACAGCAGCATTATCTGCCAGCGATGCAATAAATAGATTTGATACAGAAGGGAAATGTGGCAGACAACTAGCAATAGTATAGAAAGATCGTCTGAATATCGTTTGCAAACCTTGTAACTATCACCAAGGGTAAAGCCCTTTATTTTAGCAGTAAAATAGACCACAACACCATGGCCCTCATTCTGACCCTGGCGGTTCCCTATCGCCAGGGCCAACGGGGGCGGGAGCACCGCCGACAGGCCGGCGGTGCTCCCTTGGTCATTCTGACCGCGGCGCTTTGGCCGCGGTCAGAACGGGAAAACCGGCGGTCTCCCGCCGGTTTTCCACTGACCCTTAGAATCCTCCAAGGCGGCGCAGCTCGCTGCGCCGCCGAGGGGATTCTGACCCCCCCTACCGCCATCCTGTTCATGGCGGGAAAGCCGCCATGAACAGGATGGCGGTAGGGGGGGGTCGCGGGGCCCCTGGGGGCCCCTGCCGTGCCCATGCCCATGGCATGGGCACGGCAGGGGCCCCCTAACAGGGCCCAACTAGGCTTTTCAGTGTCTGCGATGCAGACACTGAAAAGCGCGACGGGTGCTGCTGCACCCGTCGCACGCCTTCCACTCCGCCGGCTCGATTCCGAGCCGGCTTCCTTGTGGAAGGCGCTTTCCCGCTGGGCCGGCGGGCGATCTGAATCAGATCGCCCGCCGGCCCAGCGGGAAAGTCAGAATACCCCTCGCAGTCAATTGACCGCGGGGCGGTATTCAGGCGGATTCTGACGGGCGGGCGGCAACCGCCGCCCGCCTAGGTCGGAATGACCACCCATGTTTTGTGGGCTATTCGTCTACAGGCAGCCTGGCCCTCAAACTAAATTTTAGAAGCCATCAGTGGCTTTCTTGAAGGAAGTGTACAATTCGGAAACTATACATTATAAGGGGACTTACAATTTCACCTAGAAGATCTAAATAATAAAGATACGAAAGTACTTATTGACAGTTTAATGGAATTTGGTCTCAAACAATTGGTGAATGCACCAACACATCTTGCAGGTCATATACTAAATGATATTTTTTCTAATCATCCTGAGTTGCAGCTGGAAGATATCCTCCAGGTTACTTGGTTTGATCACATTGTAGTGCAGTTTATCATGAAAGTGAATAGATCACTAACTAATAATACCACTCAAGCAAAATGGGTCAGGCCCTGGAGCAAAATAAATGGTTGTGAGCTGTGTGGTTTTCTAGAGGCCTTACAACCATCTTTTTCTGGTGATGTAAACCTAGAAGCCTCTAGTTACTTTAGATGGATGAATGAAACAGTAAATAAACTGGCTCCGCATATAAAGGATAATAATCATATTTCTCGCCCTTCAGCCCCATGGTAGTCTCCCAAACATAAGGACATGAAAAAGAGATGCCGAAGACAGGAAAGGGCCTGGAGGAGTAACTATGCTCCTGAAGACAAAAACTAATATAAAATGCTTATTCGGGAATATAAAGACATGATAATCACAGAGAAAACCAGCTACATTACAGCTAAGTTTGACTCCGGTATTAATTCTCCCAGGGAGTTGTTCCAAACAGTTCAGATGCTCTCAACTCCACCTGCTGCTCCGACACTATCCCCACCCAACAGCTATGTGACAAATTAGCTGATTACTTTAGAAATAAAGTTGAGACAATATATAGGGATTTTAGTGTCATTTGGTGTGATGATGCTCTTCAGGCAGCAGATGTTCCCTCGGACCACAGCCATCGGAGCTTTGGTGGTTTTCCATCCCTTGCAGGGGAGCAGGTGGTTGAGCTGGTACATCTCACCAAATCTGGAGCCCCAAAGGATCCATGACCCAACAAGATGCTGCAATAGATAGCAAGATACATTGCTTCTTCACTAACCTTGATAGTCATCAACATCTTGAGAAGGGGTAGTTTTCCCACCATCTATCCTCCCCCTACTTATAAAATCAACTTTGAACCTCTATGATGAAAAAAACTACAGGCCGATCTCTGGGCTCCCGATGCTAGCAAAAAGTTTAGCGAGACACCTTTATGTCTCCCTTTCTGATTATCTTGATCAAAATGGAATCCTGGATACTGCTCAGTTTGGATATAACAATGCATGTAGCACTGAAACAGCACAGGTAGTAGTTACTGAGGAGATCAGGGTCATTGTGGCTAGGGGTGGCAAGGCTGTGGTGGTCCTATTGGACGTATCCACAGCCTTTGACACGGTGAGCCACTTGGTCCTGATGCACCGGATAGCTGAGAGTTGGCGGATGGGGGACATCAGTGCTGGCTCCAGCTGGGCACACAGTTCATGTATAGTGGCTCGGTCAAGTCGGTATCGAAGTATTATATGACGTTCCTCCATTGTCGACAGGTCCACCAGCGGTCGGTACACGGGAGGATTCCTCCTTCTCCTCGCAAGTCCCAGCGGACGGTGCCTAGGAAGGAGAACATGGAGTACAGAGTCAAGCAACCCACAGGTATGTAACTACAGCTTGCACAGTACACGAATCGCTATGCATTGAATGGCTTGTATGAGTGGCAATGCAAGGCCTAGGCCTGTGTGACGCAGTAGAAATTAAGCCATGTGGGCCCTTGAAATGGCGGCTGCCTGACCTGAGAAGTGTGACAGTGGGATGTGAGGTCAATGCGCTGGCGTGGCACACCATGGCGGTAGGCGGTCGAAGACCGCGGCGCAAAGCCGCATTGGTTAACATTGAACCCTATGGGTTTCACGAGCCAATGACTAGGTGCGCCGGCGGTCGCGGTACGCACCGCGGCGGTATGCACCGCCGCGGGCGTGACCGCCATTTTCTATCTGATTAATCACTCGAGACCTGATCATCCACAGGAGAGGACCTATACTGCAAGTGCTGCTGTGAACTCGGTCTGGAAGAGACAATGGCTGCTGCGACTGGGGAAAGGGCCCCTGCCTTCACTACAGAAGAGTTGGAGAAACTTGTGGATGGGGTCCTGCCCCAGTATGCGCTACTCTACGGTCCTCCAGACCAACAGGTAAGTACACTGTGTGCACGTTGAATGGGCTATGCCTGTGTTGAGTGGGGTGGATATAAGATGGTGGGGTGGGGAGAGAATGACGAGTGCAAGGCACGACAGATGAGAGCATGTGCCACATGGCAAGGTTGGGGAGGGGGGGCCAATCACATCTAACATGCGGAAAAATGATGATATTTCCAATTCCACCCTGTACAAATAGGTCAGCGCCCATCAGAAAGTCAACATTTGGCGTGCCATCGCCAAGGAAGTCCAGACCCTGGGGGTCCACAACAGATGGGCACCCACTGCCGCAAGAGGTGGGAGGACATCCGCCGCGGGACCAGGAAGACCGCCGAGTCACTGCTGGGGATGGCCTCCCAACCTAGGAGGGGTGCCAGTCGTACCCTGACCCCCCTGGTGTCCCGGATCCTGGTGAGGACATCACAGCAGACACAAGGGGGTGAGTACCAGCACATTCATCTATCTTTACGCGCAGTGGAGGTGCCTGGGTGGGGGAGGAGGGCTGTGGGTGACATTAGGCCAGGGCGCTTTCTGTAGTGTAGTCCTCTCCTTTAGCCATGTCCCTGTGCCCCCGCCCCCCACCTCTGTAGAGTGACAAGTACAGCTATCCATGGTCCTGCATCACCCATGTGCGCGTTTGTTGTCCCTAGACCTGTTGGCCTAGTCACAAGTACTGAGTAGTGTACCCCGATTGCGCGGCTTAGTGCATGAGGCTCCTGTGTCTGTCCTCTCCGCCAACAGTGTTGACAATGCATGCACTCAACCTGTTTTTATTTCTCCCCCCACCCTTTTTCTTTATCTTCTTGTGCATGTGTGCATTAGCATCATCAGGCGGAGGAGAATTGGCACCGGAGCACGAGGGAGCTGCAACTCACAAGGCCCCGGTGGGCCATGGCACAGACACCGAGGCCACCAGTGATACGGAGGGCGAGGGGAGCTTCACAACGGGGACCCGTGGTGACACCAGCGACACCGACACGTCCTCGGATGGGAGCTCCCTAGCGGTGGCGGCAACATCCGTGCCCCCCGCCTCTACAGGTACAGCCGCCACCCAGCGCACCAGCTCCGCCCTCCCAGCAGCCCCTCAGCCTTCGCTCCGTGCCCGCTCGCCCAAGAAGGCGGGCATCTCCTTCGCCCCAGGCACCTCAGGCCCTGCCCCTGTTACCCCTGCTGCCCTCAGTGAGGAGGTCATTGACCTCCTACAGACCATCATTGTTGGGCAGTCTACCCTTTTGAATGCCATCCAGGGGGTAGAGAGGGAGGTGCATCATAGCAATGCATACCTGGAGGGCATTCATTCGGGTCAGGATGCCCATCAACGATCGTTCAATTCTCTGGCCTCAGCACTGACGGCAGCCATTGTCCCTGTTTCCAGCCTCCCTCTTCTAACTGTCTCCACCCTGTCTCTGTCTCCTGTTCCTCAGCCTATACCATCCACACCATCAGACCAGCCTGCACACACCTCAACACCCAAGGGCAGCTCATCCAGACATAAGCACCACAGATCACACAAACATTCACCCAAGCAACACCCAGATGCAGACATGCCAACAGCCACTACCACCTCGGTGTCCCCCTCCTCCTCGTCTCCCTTCTCCCTCCCTGTGACGTTTCCACTCACACCTGCATGCACACCACCAACAGCCAGTACTTCCATCACCAGCACACCCTCCAGTACAGTCCGCACACGTGCAGTCACCACCCCCTCTGCCATTTACACGTCCCCTGTGTCCTCTCCCACTGTGTCTGTCACCCCCAGAAAGGCACCGCTGAACAGGGCCCCGCCGTCCAGAAAGGCACCGCTGAAGAGGGCCCCGCCGTCCAGAAAGGCACCGCTGAACAGGGCCCCGCCGTCCAGAAAGACACCGCTGAAGAGGGCCCCGCCAAGACAGGCACCGCTCCGCCGGGCCCTTTCAGTCAAGCACCGCTCCGCTGGGCCCTTCATCTCAAGCACCGCTCCGCCGGGCCCCGCCGTCTCAAGCACCGCTCTGCTGGGCCCTTCATCTCAAGCACCGCTCCGCTGGGCCCCGCCGTCTCAAGCACCGCTCCGCTGGGCCCTTCCTGTCAAGCACCGCTCCGCTGGGCCCTTCATCTCAAGCACCGCTCCGCTGGGCCCCGCCGTCTCAAGCACTGCTCCGCTGGGCCCTTGATCTCAAGCACCGCTCCGCTGGGCCCTTCATCTCAAGCACCGCTCCGCTGGGCCCTTCATCTCAAGCACCGCTCCGCCGGGCCCCACCGTCTCAAGCACCGCTCCGCTGGGCCCTTCATCTCAAGCACCGCTCCGCTGGGCCCTTCATCTCAAGCACCGCTGGCCTTATGACAGTGCCGGTTCTGTGTCGAGCTACTGTTCACGCTGCACTCGGGTCACCCTGCCTCCTCCATTGCCTGTGGAGACTGTTATCCAGTTGATAGACTGTGGCTTTGCACTCCCCAGGATTGAACAGTGGGCAAGCCACCCACTGTAGAGACTTGAGAGACTGTGGCTTTGCACTGCCCAGGATATGGCAGTGGGCAAGCCACCCACTGTAGAGACTTGAGAGACTGTGGCTTTGCACTCCCCAGGATGGCACAGTGGGCATGGTGGCCCCTTCGTGGATCTGGCGTCGTGGACTCATGTGGCTGTGGTGCCCCCCCTTCCCTTCCCCCTGAGGTGCCTGTAGTTTTGTCATCAGATGCCCCTGCAGTGTTCTCTCCAAAGGACTCAGGTCTCCTGTGTGGGCTTTGCCCTTGTGTTGATACACTTTGGCCCACGGACACTTGGAATTTCATTAAATGTGCAGGACTAATTGCCTCGGTTTATCGATTGCACTAAATATTGAATTGATTTTTTAAATTTTTTATTGCTATTTGACCATGACTTATCAGAGGCTAGTTTTTACATAAATTTTGATTCACAATTTAATTATGTCTTTGCATTTTTCACGGGGTTTGGGTAGTGTCACTGAGACTTGTTGCTCTGCATTGGTGTGTACATAGTTTGGGGGGGGGTGGGGGTCGCATATGTGTGTGCCGTAACCTTTCCTCCTCCCCCCTCCCCTGTGTCGTAGGTGCAGTACTCACCGTTGTCGTCTGCGCCGCCGTTCGTACTCGTGGTAGATGAGCAGGTAGACGAGTGCAGGTAGGATGTTCAATTCGGGTTCCATGCTGTCCTCCGTCCTCGTGGAGTGTATAGAGGTGAGCGTTTTCCCGTTTGTAGTCTGTTTCCACCGTGTTTTTATCGGCGGGGCTCCCGCCCCGGAAAAGGTGGCGGATTGGTGAGTTGTGATAGGGTGGGCGGTACATTGTCTGCCGCCTGCCTGTTGGCGGTGACCGCCGCGCTGTTTGTTTGTCCTGCCGTGGCGGTCGGAGTGTTAAAGTGGCGGTCTGGGTTGGCGGTTCCCGCCAGGGTCAGAATTCCATTTTTTTTTACGGCCTGCCTTTTGGCGGGTTGGCCGCCGCTTTATCACCGACCGCCAGGGTTGGAATTACCCCCCAAATGTTTTGGCCAGAGAGGTGTCTAGTGGTATCAATTGCTGTCTTTGGTAAAAAGCACTAAAGATTGCCAATCCCCTCACCTCATGATTGTGCACTGTGGTGATAATAACCTAGGCACACTTACTGGGATAGGACTGGAAATCCTATTGAAGGATACCTTTGCAGAATTAATGACACTTTTTCCTCACACTGCTTGGTATTTTCCACCATATGGCAAAGGCAGAAATGGAAACGCTCTACCAAATTCTATCACAGATAGACAAAGCCCCGAAGAATGTTATCACAACTGTTTCAGCATGCCTCAGGAACCATAACATGGGCTCTATCTACAAATAACAACCTGCTGTTTGATGTGGATGGAATTTATAGAAGTGATGGCGTTCACATCACAGACAAAGACAACAGAGTTTTTCTAACCAAATTAAAACAGTGCATTCTAAATTATGTGTAGTTATAATCCACTACACAATAAACACAAAGGGGGTCATTACAACCCTGGCGGTTGGTGTTAAAGCGGCGGTAAAACTGCAAACAGGTCGGCGGACCAAAAAAGGGAATTATGACCGTGGCGGAAACCGCCAACAAAGACAGCCACTTTAACACTCCGTCCGCCACGGCGGTACAGACAAGCAGCGTGGCGGTCACCGCCAACAGGCAGGCGGAAGCCAATGTACCGCCCATAGTATCACAACCCACCAATCCGCCACCTTTTCCGGGGCGGATTCACCTTGGATAAAAACACTGCGGAAACAGTTTCTGCAATGTGAAAACGCTCACCTGAACACATCCCACGAGGAAGAAGGACACCATGGAGCCGGAATTATAAATCCTACCGGCCCTTCTCTTCCTACTCATCTACGACCACCAACGCTGGCGCCGGCGAAGACAACGGTGAGTACTGCACCTACGACATAGGGAAGGGGGGAGGCAAAAGTCAGGGGGACACACACTCAACACCCCCACCCTCGCATATTACAACACACACACCAATGCATTTACAAACATCACAGTAACAACCCACTACCCCCCCGGAAGAATGCAAACACAAAACGAAATCAGTTCAAACATTATAATGTATCAATATACATGTCTCAAATATATACAGATATATTATAAAATCATTCAAAAGTATATACAGTACGAGAAGTAGTGCAGATATGCACATATCAATGTCCGTGCACCACTAGTCCAAAAATACATGGGCGAGGCCCACACAAGATACCTGTCCACAAACGGAGAGAACACTGCCGGGGCATCAGAGAGAAATACAACAGGCACCTCAGGGGGAAGGGAAGGGGGGGCACCTCAGCCGGATGAGTGCAAAGCCAGATCCACGACGGGGTTCCATGCCGATTGATGTATCCTGGGGAGTGCAAAGCCTCAGTCTCTCAAGTCTCTACAGTGGGTGGGTTGCCCACTGGACCATCCTGGGGAGTGCAAAGCCACAGTCTCTCAAGTCTCTACAGTGGGTGGGTTGCCCACTGGACCATCCTGGGGAGTGCAAAGCCACAGTCTCTCAAGTAGATAACAGCCTCCACTGCTTCTGGAGGGGGACTGGTGCCCAGACTACTTCATCCTGTGAACGACAGACAGAGTGGATGGATCTCTCCAATGGTTCTGGAGGGGGAATGGTGCCCAGACTGGATTAGTCTCCCCGTGACAGTTCCTGTCCCGTCACTGTCCCAGCTGCACATGGGATAACGATGCTTGATGTGGCGGTCTTTTCCTTCTTCAGCGGTGCATGCCCTGTTCAGCGGTGCTTGCCCTGTTCAGCGGTGCATGCCCTGTTCAGCAGTGCTTTGCCATGGCGGTCTCTGGACTGTTCAGCGGTGCTTTGCCATGGCGGTTCTGGACTGTTCAGCGGTGCTTTGCCATGGCGGTCTCTGGACTGTTCAGCAGTGCTTTGCCATGGCGATTCTGGACTGTTCAGTGGTGCTTTGCCATGGCGGTCTCTGGACTGTTCAGCGGTGCTTTGCCATGGCGGTTCTGGACTGTTCAGCGGTGCTTTGCCATGGCGGTCTCTGGACTGTTCAGCAGTGCTTTGCCATGGGGGTTTTGGAATGTTCAGCGGTGCTTTGCCATGGCGGTCTCTGGACTGTTCAGCGGTGCTTTGCCATGGCGGTTCTGGACTGTTCAGCAGTGCTTTGCCATGGCGGTCTCTGGACTGGGCATTGGTGTGTGGCATGACGTTCTCTGGACTGGGCATTGGTGTGTGGCATGACGTTCTCTGGACTGGGCATAGGTGTGTGGCATGACGGTCCCTCATTGCCCAGAGGGGCTGTGGCTGCCGGGGCCCTCCTGGGCAATGACTCTGGCGGTGGTCTCCTGACCAGTGACGATACTTGGGCCCTCCTGGGCACTGACTCCGGCGGTGGTCTCCTGACCAGTGACGATACTTGGGCCCTCCTGGGCACTGACTCCGGCGTTGGCGGTGGTCTCCTGACCAGTGACAATACTTGGGCCCTCCTGGGTACTGACTCCGGCAGTGGCGGTGGTCTCCTGACCAGTGACGATACTTGGGCCCTCCTGGGCAATGAGTCTGGCGGTGGTCTCATGACCAGTGACGATACTTGGGCCCTCCTGGGCAATGACTCCAGCAGTGGCGGTGGTCTCCTGACCAGTGACGATATTTGGGCCCTCCTGGGCACTGACTCCGGTGGTGGTGGTGGTCTCATGACCAGTGACGATACTTGGGCCCTCCTGGGCAATGACTCTGGCGGTGGTCTCATGACCAGTGACGATACTTGGGCCCTCCTGGGCAATGACTCTGGCGGTGGTCTCCTGACCAGTGACGATACTTGGGCCCTCCTGGGCAATGACTCTGGCGGTGGTCTCCTGACCAGTGACGATACTTGGGCCCTCCTGGGCAATGACTCCGGCGGTGGTCTCTTGACCAGTGACGATACTTGGGCCCTCCTGGGCACTGACTCCGGCGGTGCCGGTGGTCTCATGACCAGTGACGATACTTGGGCCCTCCTGGGCAATGACTCTGGCGGTGGTCTCATGACCAGTGACGATACTTGGGCCCTCCTGGGCAATGACTCTGGCGGTGGTCTCCTGACCAGTGACGATACTTGGGCCCTCCTGGGCAATGACTCTGGCGGTGGTCTCCTGACCAGTGACGATACTTGGGCCCTCCTGGGCAATGACTCCGGCGGTGGTCTCTTGACCAGTGACGATACTTGGGCCCTCCTGGGCACTGACTCCGGCGGTGCCGGTGGTCTCATGACCAGTGACGATACTTGGGCCCCCCTGGCCAATGACTCTGGCGGTGGTCTCATGACCAGTGATGACAGTGCTGGCAATGGCGTCCCGGCCGCCGGGAAGGATGCCGCCCTTCTCCGCCGTGATGCTCACACCAGGCTGTGCAGACTTCTTCTGGCCCTTCCCCACCTTTGGAGGAGTCACAGCTGACTCTGCAATCCTCTTGGGACCCCTGTGAGTTGTTTTGCCTCCAGGAGTCTTAACACGGTCCCGTCGGCCACTTTCCAACTTCAGAGCCTTTCCAGGGGGTGGACTGGCAGTGCCTTGGCTCCATGTCACACTGCCTGCCCTGGTAGCCAGTGCACTCCACACACCTTGAACACACACCACTGGTTCTGGAGGCTTTTTGGCTGAGGCGCTACGATGAGACTAATGAATTGGAAGGGGGGGTGGGGGCGAAAAGGTCAACTTTGCAGAGGGACAGTTTCTGACGAACACTGGTATGGGTAGCTGGAGGGGGTCTGGGAGTGGGGGAAGAGGAGGTGGTTGTAGGAGGTGTCACTTTAGGTGTTTTGGGTGCAGGTGCAGGTACTGGAGGCTGTCATGAGGTAGATGGATTTTGGGTGTGTGGGTGCCCGCGTTTGTGTACTTTGGGAGGGGGTGTCACAGACACACTGGGAGAGGACACAGGGGACGTGTAAATGGGAGTGGAGGTGGTGAGTGCAGGTCAGCGGGGTGTGGTGCTGGGTGTTCTGGTGCGAGTCCTGGTGCCTGTAGATGTAGTGCATGCAGGTGAGAGTGTAGACGACACTGGGATGGAGGAGGGAGACGATGAGGAGGGGGACACAGTAGAGGCAGTGTATGTTGCTGTGTTCGTATGTGTGTGATGCTTGTGTGAGTGCCTGTGGGATGTGTGGTGTCTATGTTTGCCTGAGCTACTTTTGTGTGTTGAGGTGTGTGCATGCTGGTCTGATGGTGTGCTGGGGATGGGCTAGGGTACAGGGGATTGGGTCTGGGTGGAGGAGGTTGGAGGGGGGAGGCTAGACAAAGGGACAATGGCTGCCATCAGTGCTGAGGCCAGAGATTGCAGGGTTCGCTGAAGGACAGCCTGACCAGAATGAATGCCCTCCAGGAATGCATTACCGTGTTGCAACTCCCTTTCTACACCCTGGATAGCATTCACAATAGTAGACTGCCCAACAGTGAGTGACCTGAGGAGGTCAATGGCCTCCTCACTGAGGGCAGCAGGGGTGACAGGGGCAGGGCCTGAGGTGCCTGGGGCGAAGGTGATGCCCACCCTCCTGGGTGAGCGGGCACGGGGCGAATGCTGACGGGCTGCTAGGAGGGCGGTGCTGGTACGGGAGGTGGGGGCTGTACCTGTAGAAGTGGGGCGCACAGATGGTGCCGCCACCACAAGGGAGCTCCCATTGGCGGACGAGTCCGTGTCGCTGTTTGGTGATCCGGTGGCCGACGTGAAGCTCCCCTCGCCCTCCGTCCCACTGGTGCATTCTGAGTCCGTGGTATGGCCCTCCATGGCCATGTGGGATGCAGCTCCCTCGTGCTCCGGTGCCACTGTACCTCCGCCTGATGATGCTGATGCACAAAAGAACAGGGAGAGCACAAAAAGAGGGGGGGAGACAGAAGAAAGACAGGTTGAGCGCATGGCATACCGCTACCGTTGGCGGACAATACAGACACAGCAGCCCCCTGCACTACGCCGTGCTCCTGGCCTCTACAGATGCAATTTCTGGGATCTGGCCTACATGGCTATGGTGGACATCTGCACACATGGATGCCACAGGGGCATGTATACCTGTACTTGGCACTCTACTGCGGTGGGGTAGAGTGCCACATGGCCTGCATTACGGAGGGGCCTAGCCTACGTATTTCTGCCTGGCCTAGGTACACTCACAGCCCTCCTCCCTCAGCCAGCCCCTCCAATGCGTGCCAAGTACCCAGAATGAGGTTGTACTCACCCCCTTGTGTCTGCTGTGATGCCCTCAAGCGCCCATCCAACTCCGGGTAGTCCACCGCCAGGATCCGGAACATCAGGGGGGTCATGGTGCGACGGGCACCCCTCCCACGATAGGAGGCCATCCCCAGCTGAGCCTCCGCCGTCTTCTTGCTCCAGCGGCGAATATCCTCCCATCTTTTCCAGCAGTGGGTGCCCCGTCTCTGGTGTACCCCCAGGGTCCGTACGTCCTTGTCAATGGCAAGCCAAATGTCCTTCTTCTGGTGGGCGCTGACCTACATGACATGCACAAGGGAAGAAGAGAAGTCATTACGAACTGCACCGTCGATGTGAGTGTCCCCCCTCCCTACCCTAGCCATGTGGCACATTCATTCACATGCATTAATGTTCCCTGAACTCTGCCCTCTTCCCTCTTACAACCAGCCCTCTTCACCCAGGCCTAGCCCATATAACGTGCTACCTGTGTACTAACCTGTTGGTCTGGAGGACCGTAGAGTAGCGTGTACTGGGGGAGGACCCCATCCACGAGTTTCTCTAACTCCTGAGCAGTGAAGGCAGGGGCCCTTTCCCCAGACACAGCAGCCATCGTCGCTTTCAGACCGAGGTCACAGCAGCACTTGCAGTGTAGGTCCTCTCCTGTCGAAGATCAGGTATCTAGTGATTGAACAGATAGAAAATGGCGATGACGTCCGCAGCGGTGACGTCCACGGCGGTGCGTATCATTACCGGCGGCGCACTTGTTCATTGGCTCCTTGGACCCATAGGGTCCAATGTTAACCAATGCAGCATTGCGCCACGGTCTACGACCGCCTACCGTCACGGTGTGCAACGGCAACGCAGTTACCCCAACATCCCATTGTCCCAGTTTAGAGGTCAGGCAGCCGCTATTTCAGGGGCCCACATGACTTCATTTACTTCTGCGTCACACATAGCTAGGCCTACACTCAACACACATACAGGAAGGGTTTTGTGTTTGGTGTCGTGTTCTGTGTAACTGTGGGTACATACCTGGAAAATAGTTGACTCTGTGGTCGCTGTTGTCCTTCCTAGGCACCGTTATTTGGGACAATTGAGAAGATGGCGGAATCCTCCGGTGTACCGACCGCTGGTGGACCTGTTGACAATGGAGGAGCGACATTTAATTGTCACCTACAGGTTTGACCGTGCCACTATCCATGAACTATGTACCCAGTGGAGCCAGACCTGATGTCACCAATCCCCCGTCCCACTGGAATCCCCCCTGACGTGCAGGTGCTGTCAGTGCTCCATTTCCTTGCAAGTGGGTCTTTTCAGACAACAGTGGCCATGGCATCAGGGATCTCCCAGCCTATGTTTTCCAACGTGCTGTCCAGAGTGTTGTCTGCCCTGCTGAAACACATAAGGAGATACATCATTTTCCCTAAGGTGGAAGATTTGGCTACAGTCAAAGGTGACTTCTATGCCCTTGGACATATCCCCAACATCATAGGTGCCATTGATGGGACCCATGTAGCTCTGGTACCCCCCACAGGAGTGAACAGGTGTACAGGAACCGGAAGAGTTATCATTCCATGAATGTACAGATGGTATGTTTGGCAGACCAGTACATCTCTCAGGTAAATGCTATGTTTCGTGGCTCAGTGCATGACACCTACATCCTGCGGAATAGCAGCATCCCTGATATGATGGGTCAACTCCAGAGGCACCGTGTGTGGCTATTAGGAGACTCTGGTTACCCCAACCTGTCCTGGCTATTGACCCCAGTGAGGAATCCCAGGACCAGGGCAGAGGAACGCTACAATGAGGCCCATGGGCGGACTAGGAGGGTGATCGAACCCACCTTCGGCCTCCTGAAGGCCAGGTTCAGGTGCCTCCATATGACAGGTGGTTCCCTATTCTACTCACCGAAGAAGATGTGCCAGATCATCATCGCCTGCTCGATGCTTCACAATCTTGCATTGCGACGCCAGGTGCCTTTTCTGCAGGAGGATGGTCCAGATGACGGTGTTGTGGCAGCTGTGGAGCCTGTGGAGCCTGTGGAGCCTGTGGACAGTGATGAGGAGGTAGCTGAAGAAGAAGAGAACGACAACAGGGAGTCAGTCATACAGCAATATTTCCAGTGACACACAGGTGAGAACATTTTCATTTTTACGATTACATTCACTCTCACACGTCTTCCTCTATCCAAAGGCTCTTGTTAGAGCTTGCCTATTTCACAAACATTAATTTATTTTTTAACATCTTTTTTCCATACTTTTCTAAATTTGTGAATCCATCACAAATAAGCAAAACAAAAGCACACATTCAATGCACACCACCACATTCATATTTTACTAGTGCTTTAATAACTCAGTACACCACAATGAAAGCATTAATGTAAACGGGTATGTAGATGCCACTGTCAGGGCGTATCTCTGAATGAGTGCATAAGTATCTTAGTGGTTCTGTGAGTCTGTGTGTACCTGTCTGAGTGGGTTTGTGAAATGGTGAGGGAGTGTCTCAGTGAGTCTGTGATTGGGTGTGTGTGAGTATCTGACTGGGTCTGTGAGTGAGTGCGTAAGTGTCTGATTTGGTCTGTCAGTGGGTACATGACTGTCTCAGTGGGTCTGTGAGTGGGTCCCTGAGTGTCTGAGTGGGTCAGTGAGTAGGTGCATGAGTATCTGAGTGGAGGTATGACTCTCTGAGTGGGTCTGTCATTGGGGACATGAGTGTATTAGTGGGTCTCTGAGTGGGTGTGAGGGTGTCTGTGTAGGTCTGTGAGTGGGTGTGAGACTGTCTGAGTGGGTCATTAGGTGGGTCTGAGAGTCTCTCCATGTGTATATGAGTAAATGTGAGAGTTTTTCAGTGGGTATGTGAGTGGGTGTGTGAGAGTCTCTGTGGGTCCGTAAGTGGATATTACACTTTCCCAGTGGGTCTTTAAGTAGGTGTGTAAATAATCGTATGGGTCTCTGAGTGAGTATGACAGTGTCTGTGTGGTTATTTCAATCCGAGTTTGAGTGTATCATTAAGTCAGTAAGTGGGTCTGTGAGTGGGTGTGTGACTAGCTGAGGGGTCTGTGAGTGGGAGCATGTCTGGCTGAGTGGATCTGTCAGTGGTTGCAAGAGTGTCTGAGTGGGTCTATGAGTGGGTACAAGAGTGTCTGAGTGGCTCTGTGAGTGGGTGCAAGACCGGCAGAGTGGGTCAGTCGCTGGGTGCATGAGTGTCTGAGGGAGGCTGTGAGTGGGTGCATGAGTGTGTCTGTGAGAGAGTGCATAAGTGTTCAAGTGTGTCTGTGAGCGTGTATGTAAGTGCTTCAGTGGATTTGTGAGGAGGTATGTGAGTTTCCGAGTGGGTCTGTGAGTGGGTGCAAGAATGTCTGACTGCCTATGTGAGTATGCCCATGACTAAGTGTGTGGGTGAGTGTGTCAATGTTTTTTTTTCCTGATATTCTTGAATTCACAACAATGCTACACAAGGGCCCACGCTGAGCATTGCAGCGGAATTGTGAATATCTACATTGCATTTTAAAAAACATCTTCCCTGTTTTAAAACTCATAGTCTGTCATAATACACACTGATTCAAACTATTCTTGGGGTCAGAGTACCTCCCTCCTGACATCTTATGTCAATTTACACTTTGTTTACTACCACATTTCGGCCCCAGAGACCATTTGCCATTATAGAAAATGGTGGGCACAACTTTCAGATCAGGTTGCAGCCAGTCAATCAGTGCGCTTCTGTGGCATTAGCATTCGCTAATACGCTGTGAGTAGATTTGGAAAGTGTTCTAGCCTCCAGATATCTATATTCAGTTTTCTTCCAATATTTCAAAAACTACTCAACAGATTTACACCAAACAAAAAGGCTTCTTTCTAGACAAAACACTACCTTTCTGCCAAATTTGGTGTGATTCCATCCAGCAGCACCGCCCCACATATGTACTAGCTACTGTGGTAGCAGGCCTTCTCATACATGACTGCAAAAGCCTGGAACGACCCGCCAACCCACCTCCGGACTCCGGACAGCCCTCTGTCTTACAGACTTCAGGGAGAAGCGTAAGACATAGCTCTTCAACTAGGCCCAGCACCCGGATATCGTGCAGGGTGATAGTACACACTATACAAATGCGTACTGATTAATTTTTATATATATATATATATATATATATATATATATTTTTATGTTTGCGCTAAAAGAAACCAAGGTTACAGGGATGTTATAGTTAGTTAGGCTCAGATTTCACTTGAACAAAACAGTGAAATTCAGCAGTTATAGTTACTTGAGCTAACTGTAACTTATGCCCCTGCAATGCACTGCTTATGACCTCACATATTACATCACTCATGACGCGACTTGTGACATCAATGATGACAACACTGATGACGATCAACTGACATCAATGATGATGTAATATGATGTTGTTGCACATTCGGGAATATTGGTGAGAATATAAAAAATAAAAACATTCTCAGATTCATTCATACAATACATCATCCACTCACCGACCCACTGAGGGAGTCATACATCCACTTTCAGACCCACTCAGACACTCATGCTTCCACTCACTGATACACCGAAGCCCTCATCCACCCCCCTTAAGACCCACTCAGGCACTGATGCCTCTACTCACAGACCCACTCAGACACTGATGCTCCCACTCACAGACCCTTTGGCTGTGCATGGCACTGGGTTGGGTGGTTATGGGGGCTGGCATCAGGGCTTGGGGCGGGCCAGGTGCTGCAGCCAACCCCTGCTGAGCACAGCTGAAGGGCATGTGTGGCGTGGGGTTGCATGCTTACAGGAGGTTGGCCGCAGGGCCTGGTTGCAGTCCAGGCCCTGTGGCCAACCCAAACCACTCATGGCCGAAGGCTATGCATTGCACAGGTTTGGGTGTTTATAGGGGGTGGACCCAGGGCCTGGGTTAATGTATAATAATTAAAATAACTTTACCTTACAAACATAGAAATTCACTGACAAAAACAAATGTTACAGGGGTGTTATAGTTAGGAAATAGAACTTAAAAAAACATAGAAATTCACCTAAAAAAACAAAGGTTACAGGGACGCTACAGTTAGGTTCTGAATTTATTCATACAAAACCATAAAAATTCAGCAGTTAGTGTTAGAGTTATTTTAAGTAACTGTAAATTTCACCCTAAGGTAACTATAACTCATGCCCTCGCCATGTCCTGCTTATTACACCAGATATTACCACACTCATGAGAACTTCTATAACACAATTAAAAATATAAATGAAGCATTAGCAGTCAAATTATTGAAGGCAGGGTGCTCCATCTATTGAAAAGCAGACCTAACTATAACTACCTGCTGTTGTAGCACATGTGTGGTGCTGAACTCTATTTCTGAGCTGGAGTACATTTACTTCTGTTTTGTATGTTTAGCTATAGTCGATTTAGAAGTGTAATTTGTGAATGGCAATGGGGTTACTTTTGTGTTGGTGGGTGGCTGTTCCTCCCTAAACACCCTTTGACCCTTTCATACTCCTTCATAAACTCCATCTATTTTGTAGTAAAGGTGCCCCATTTTTCAATTACTCACCCATGTCTCTCCCACATTTATGAATAAGTAGGATATTAACATGTGTGAAGATCTCCTCACAAAAGACACAGGAGAGTTGGAGATTTACTCTCATAGGTTTGTGAGCAACATTTTGTAGTATTTTAGTAGAACTATTGTTGTACTACTAAACATACTACAAAATGCAGTTTATGAATAGACCCCACAGACTATCTGGGAAAATCATAGGGCTGCAATCAACACGTCTTGTTAGAAGGTTTCAGTTGATCTGAAGACATTAGCTAATAAAGGTAAAAAGGTTCTAATCAATATTTACTGTACAGCATTCATCAATTTTGTGTTAACAGAAATCTAGAACTGCTGTGAAGACAAATCCACTAAGGTGTTCGGAGAAAAAAACGAGCTCCTTGAGAAATGTTAATTTTGAAATGAATACTTGTTATCAAATGTTTAACTCAATACAGCAGATGTGTAAATTTTTCTCCACAATGTTGCTCACTTTCCCTTTCTGAATTATACTACACAATTCCTATCCCCATATTTAGGGCCTCATTTACAAGGACTTCGTGCCACCATTATATATTTATTTTTTGACGCAGAGGTGTTGCTGGCAGCGCTTTACAGTGCTCCAAATTTGCAAACTGATGCACTGGGCCCAATGTGTCAGTCTGCAAATTCTTGAAACACATTATACCTGTTTCAGGTATAATGAATGTCGGGTTAGGAGTTTCCACTGGAAAAGCCATGCAGAACTGATGTAGTGAAATTTACAACATTTCACTGTGTCATTTTGTGACTTCACTATACCAGAATTTTACTGCTTGCTCAGAGCGAGTTTAAATTGACATAGGATTTTTCTCTATGGGGGCCCTCCTTGCATTGCTGGAGTAGCGTCATTTATTTACGCTATTCCAGCAATGCTTGAGTTTAGCATCAGCAGATGTGTCAGGATTTCTGACGCATCTGAGAAAACTTGCACCATGGAGCTCTATATTGTAAATCTATGGCGTCATTAGGGCCCTGTAGGGCAGCGAAAGAAATCTGACACATTAGAGCTGATGCCTCACATTCTTGTAAATGAGACCCTTCAAGTCATCAGACCATCTCAATTTCCATTTTTCATCTCCAGATGTAAATCTTTCTCCTTTAGTCTTTCTCCTTGCATCCCATTCCATGTCAAATGGCATGTCCTCCTTTTTCATTCTCTCTTCAAACATCAGCCGCCACGTTGACAATTTTGAGGCAGTTTTCTTCACTATATCAGACAGACCTTCTGAACCATCCTTTCCAGCTGTGCTCCCGTTGCAGTAATACTTTATTAGTAATACTGACCTCTTGTAAACAACCTTAAATTGTAAACTTGTGAATCCCAGACATTGATTGAAACACAGAGATTTATTTTTAATATGTTCCAGTCTACATATATGTGTCCATAAATAAACTTTCCTACTGCTGTGGTTGGCAACATAGGTGCAGTTGAATGGTTTCCAAGGGAGCCTCATACACTTTACATAAGATGAAATAGTGTCATTAAGGTTTCATGTTTTTCAACCACAACATAAATCACAACATTGATGCACAGATGGCATGTGAAATTGTGGGCATGTGGCATAGCAGGCTGTGTACTAGATTATTGGTACATCGAGCCACAGTAGGAATGCCACAGCCAAGGAGATATTATGGATAGTCTAGGCACAGTCCATTAGAGTGGAATGGGATAAAAACTGCAAGCTATATATTGGTTTTCCAATGTAGAAGGCAATTATGACCCCATGGGTGATCGGGTACAGCTCTCAAATACAGGAGAAGCAGGAAGGAGCACTTCTGCTCTCATCCCCCATGACCTCTCTGTAGCATTCAATACCATCACAAACCATATGCTCATTGCCAGACTTCACCACATCGGAATCCAGGAAGCAGTACTGAAGTGGCTCACCTGTTTCCGCTTGGGAAGAACCCAAATACACTTCCCACCTTCATTTCTGACCCCAAATAAATTATTGGAGTCCCACATGGCTTGTCTCTGAGATACAGCTGGCCAATATCATCAGATCCCATGGACTCGCCATCATCTCTAATGCCAAGATTACACAACTCATCCTCTCCTTCTCAGCATCGCAGAGTGGATGAAGGACAACTGCCTAAAGCTCAATCCCAACAAGACGGAAGTGCTAACCTTCAGGAACAAGAACTCCCCCAAGGCTCCTCTTTGTGGCCCACAGATCGCGACCCGCACCTACCCCATCTGAGCACTCCATGAACCATTGAGTCATCCTCAACAGCAAACTTACTATATCCTCACAAGTTAATGCGGGCACATCCTCCTGCTTCTTTGTCTTGTTCATACTATGCAAAATCTTCAAGTGGCTCCCCCAGGACTCAAGGCACACAATCACCCAGGCACTGATCACAAGCAGACTGTATTATGGCAACTCTCTATGCAGTAACACAAGCCCACTTCCTCCAAAGACACCACACCATCCAAAACTCTGCCATCAGACTTATCCTGGACCTCCCTCTATGTACCCACATCACTCTCTATCTAAGGCAACTGAACTGGCTCCTGGTCCAAGCACGTTGCCAGTTCAAGCTCCTCACACAACAATTTAAGGATCTGCACAACACTGGACACACCTATCATAACTACCACCTCCTCTTCCACCATCCCACCAGAATCCTTCACCCTTCTTCTCTCTCTCTCGCCCATGTACCCAACATGTGCAGTAGCAGATCTGGAGGCCAATCCGTCTCCCTCCAAGCAGTGAAAACTTAGAGCGACCTCCATCTCCACATCAGGACTGTCTACTCTCTTTGCCAACCACTTGTAGACTCAGTTTTTACCTCCCTAGCACCTCTATATTCCCCCACGGGTGGCTAGCCATGCTCTACAAATCAGCTAACTTAACATAACATAACAATGGAGTACAAAAAGTGAAAAGGGAAAAAAGCAGAAACTCCAACAACTAACATGAGGGAACAGTAGGTAAAATAAAAATGACATTATGTAGCAAACGTGTGCAACAAGTTGAATACCTACAATTTACCAAAGGTTTTTTTTTTCCTTATAAGTTGTGATCCTCATTTTGTTAAACATATTCTGCAGTACAATTCTGAAGATGTAACAAAATACAATTCAGTTAAGCAATGCTAAGTTAACCTTACTCATCACCTACTCTCCCTATCAGTTGAAGGAATCAACTTCACACCATGTGTCAAATGGACTGCAACTTGTGGGGTTCATCAATCAGTGACAATGTCAGCAACCCAATTTACACATAAGCTGCTCATCCAATCACAAATGACCTGTTCTAGTCATTAAAAACTACAGATACACCCCTATTTATGGTGCAATAGGTTCTGGAGGAGTCAGAAGCTCCATGAGCATTGCTGCCCAGGCTGCAAATCATTTTCCAGCTTATTGTCTTGATATGGTTTGTACATGTGGCTCTCTTCTGCATTCGCCACAGTGTGGGTTGTGCCCTAGGGGACATCCAATGCATGATTATTCTGCGTTTAGCCAAGATCAGACCTACCAGTAGAAATTTCCTTTTAAGTTTCTTCCTTTCTTTGACCGGGAGTTCCCCCACACTGTTGAACTTCACCAAAGATTGACCAGCCAGTGGCTGCATTTAAGGGTTTAATTACCATCTGCCAAAAGGAAGTCAGTTTAGAGCACACCCAAAACATATGTGAGAAATCTGCTTCTTGTCCTGAGCAGCGAGGGCATGTCCAGGGTTGCGATGGGTATATAGCATGTAGGGGGCTTGGGGTATGGTAAACCTGATTGATCACATTATATTGAATGACCTTAAACCTTGTATTTGTGGAGGTGGTCTTCACCCCTTCCTGGATTCCTTCCCAATCTTTAGATGAGATTGGTGTATCTAGAACTTCTTGCAACCTGGAGTGTATTGGTAGTTCGCCCAGTGACAGCAATTTACCAAAATTACTTGTGTTTGACTGACTTTGCCCTTAAAGCCCCAGAAATATTCCCAGGCTACCTTTTTTTTTTACCTTTGTCTCCTGAGCTCCACCCTTAACCTTCCCAGGCGCATTCTATTAATTGGCGATAACTTCCTTCCTTCTTCGTTTGTAAACTAAAATCTCTAGTTCTTATATGGCTGAGACTGAAGCCTTACTGTTCCTCCTCCCTGAAACTCTACCCAGTTCCCTTTAATATCACCTCCCCAATAAAGTCTGAAAGGCTTCTTAGGAAGTGTCTGATGGTTCTGAATCACCAGTCTAGGGAAAATGTACAAATAATGCCAGTTCCCATAAACCTTCTGAAAAATCATACTGCTGCTATGGAATCATATACTACAATTGTCCTTTCATGATTCAGGAATCTAGGAGAGCATCCATCTTGAACTTAGGGCCTCCCTCAACCATTACCTCTGGTGGGGGTATTTGTTTATGAGGAGGAGCTGGTTTAACCAGTGATCAATGGACTTACGAATGCGTATGCCAACCTTAAGGGAGCTGCCACCTCAGTGCTGCTACTGCTACTGCTACTATCTGTATCACTTTGAAAAGAACTAAGAAATTAGAAATTTATATTGGATGGCTATTTGCATTCTTTTATTACTTAGTAGCTAGCCATACCTAATCTCCCTGCAAGATGAGTGAATTTTGGATGTTTTGTGGGACCTTTGGAATTTAGAGGATATCCACACTATTCTGCCTTACTTTTGTCTCGGGACCTGGCATCTGTGGTGATCTGCAAAACGTTATCTCATTTATTTACTTATTTATTCACATATTTATTTATTACATTTAATATAGCATTACAACATGATGGTTGTTTTTGGAACAGACACAGTTTGAGATAGGCAGATCTTATAAAAGAGACTACGTATGGGTGACCCTCACAATAATTACAGTGTGAATATATTGTAAACCGTGAGTAGACATAAAAATCATTGACTGTTCAAAATGTTTTTTTTCTTTTCAGGTTTGTGGTTGGTAGTTTGTTGTGTTATTATTTGTATGTGCTACCTTGTTCATTAGGTAACAGTGCATATACTCATGGGGTATTTGTATTTTGATATGTGTTGTGTATATTTGACTGAATGGCGTAGGGCAAGATATAAATTTGCATTCATCATTCAAATGGTAAGTATAGTAAATTGTTATTAGCAGTATACAGGATTATTTCTTATCAGTATTGAGGCAGTCATGGAGTAAAAATTAGTATTTTTCAAGAGTGATTAGTGTAGGGTTGTGCTTATATCTTAATATTTGTAAGTGCAACTGTTTTTTCCCTGGCTGCACAACATTTTCTGGCAATTGTCCTGTTTCTTATTCAGGAATGTATGGTTTCAAGAATGTATGGTGTAATAGTCTTACATCTTGTTTCTGTTGGCTTTTGTGAGCTCATACTGGCCGCATTTAGCTCCTGCAAAATATTTCTGACATATTTTAGAAACAATAAAGGGGTGGTTATCTTCCCTAAAACTTTCAACAATTTACATTTAGTGGTGCCCTTGTAATAGCATGCATTTCAATAATAGCTTGTACATCTCCAGTGTTTTTTCACTGGTGTGCTCTTCTTACTATATGAATAATGTATATAATTTAACAACAACTGCCCTTTTTGTAATTTGATGTATTTTGTTGTTTCTGGCATTTCATGTGTGCAATTAAGAATAGAAACAATATATTTTTAAGAAGTATGTAATGCTATATTTTTTTTAATAGTTTCACATTGCAGGTGACATTTACATTTATGTTCTAGATGTTGCTTTTATTTCATTTTTATTGTAAATGTTTTATTTTGCAGGTTTGTTTGTTGTTGCTTTTGGCACAGTTTTCTTTTGTTGTACACTGCTGAGAGAAACAATTTGTTAGTTTTGTGTCAGTATATTATTAATGCTGAATTTACAGAGGGATTTGTTAGTTTTTTTGTTTTTTTAACTTGTTAAAAGTTCATTTTTAGTTTAATTAATTAGCTGTATGTGTCAGTTGCAATACTTACTTTTGAGGTGGTCCCTTTTATATTCTGTTCACTGTTTTAGTTATTTATTATTTTACCACACATAGTTGTTCACTGATCTTATTTGCTTTTATCTATAGTTAAATGTACTTTGTAGTATTTAGTGGTTTGTTGGTGTTCCAGTCTTTATTTGGAAGGTTCACAATCCAACAGAATGATGCTGTCCTGCTGTTATTCTTTGTTAGAAAGCGATGTGTTGTGTGTTCTGTGACATTTTTATAAAGTTTGTTAATTGGAAAAAAGTTTTTAACTGTTTTTAAGTTTGGTTTGATCGGTTGATGAGAGATTGGTTTAAATTTTGATTTGACAGAAAATTAATGTTTTATTTTCTTTTAATGCATAATAATTGTATTTTATTTTATATTATATTTGTACATAAAATTAATGTAATGTAATGTGTTTTATTACAGATATGTCTTTATTACACTATTTATATTTTATTTTTCATGATTGTGGTCATGTTTCATTAGATTTGAGGTGCAGGTGATAATTGTTATTTTGTGCATTTGTTTAAGATATTCCTGTATTTTAGGAAATTGTTTCCACAATATCTTTGTCATTAATATTTGTGTGTTTACATTTTCAGTATTGAGTGTCCTTCAGACACAGCTCTTGTGCAGAGTGACTCTCCTCACAGCAGGGCAATCTCCAACAGAGAGTACCCACAACAGAGATAGAAATAAGTGTGAGCTTTCTTTACCTGGATATCAACAGCCCTAGTAAGCAGTAAGCAGGGATGAGACCAAAGGCTAACTTCAACTACATGACTCATCACACTCTGGAAAAACAGAGACTCCAGTCCCACTCTCACTCCCACCAAAGTTCACAAAATGTATTTATTGGATTAAATGTTGGATGGTAATACATGGCATTCTTTATAGACACACTTTCTAAATTATGTATATTCTGTGTGGATGATAATAGATGTCTTATTTTACATGATGAATACTTCTTTGGAGAAAGAAGTGAGCAAGAGGTGTCTAAGCTCCTGCAGTCACCTTTATAATACAGAAGCGTCACTGGGGCCACAAATGCTAGGAGCAAAACCAACTCACCACAGGGGCATTTTCTAATTCAGCCTATGGTGATCTGTATCTTATATTTTCTTATGGCCCCTCTGTGTTGTGATCAAGAGGTCTGCAGTGTGGAAAGGCCAATAACAGTATATGGCTGTGATGAAAATTGTGCAGACTTATATACATAGTACAGTGGATCTCATATGGCATATTCACCGGGTTTCCCGCTTCCCAGTGCATAAATCCCTCCATTGTAGACTTTGGCACTGGGGAAAGGAACCCTGATGTGAAAAATGCACATTTGCGTATTTTCTTCTTTCTCCACATGGAAACATTTTCCCCACCAATCAACCCCTAGTCCTCCTTTTTAATTCTCTATTACATCCTAAAAGACAATCAATCACTCCACCTCTTCCCTGGAGTAAATACACAAATATTTCCAAGGTTGAAAACAGTCTGATTGTAGTTTGTGAATGCCCACTAACATACACATTTGTGGAGTTCACAATCTTACAGGATAACAAACAGTTATTACGCCCACTTCCTATCTCTTATGTCAGTGTTGCAACTTAATGTTTCTCTGAAGTCGTGGCAGAGAAACATGAAGTGGTAAATAATTTATTCTTAACATAATTAATTTTGTGTCTTCTTGAATGGTGCAAATACTGGCATGTTCAATCCTATTTGACAAAACGTATAAGTTCTATCTTTTATAACCAAAATAACAATTATGACACCAATTGCAGTTAGTAAATATATCACAGTGTGAACATTTTTTTACATATATAGCAAAGTAATATACTAAACAGAAACAAAAAAATTAAAATATTTGTTACAAAAGTTTACAGTCATATATTATCATCTTGGTAATGCATATGCAACCACTTCTTATTACTTGTCATTTTAAAACAGAATTTTACATTATTTTCAAAAGTCACAAGTTGGATTTTTCTAATATGGATTACTTATTCGTTATTTGTCTCAGAGTTACATTTATTCTAATGGTCCATATTCTTTTAGACAATTACCTCCTCCTTGAGACAATTGACCTTGCCGTCTTGATTCACAACTTCTAATTAATCGCATTTTTCAAAGCCAGTATAAAGAATTTTCAGAATAAAAATAATAGTTATTAAATACCGAGAAACAGGAGGGGGGGGGTCAAAGTTACCTCTAGTTTTATGTACGGTAATACAATAAAAATGGACTGGTTCTACATACGATAATTACACAATCAAAATGGAAAAGAATTTACCTTCCTTCATGAAAAAGAGGACTAATGATCTACATCCGAAGCCCTCACAGTAGGAGTTCCGCGTCGCCTAGCCCGGAAGCTCAGCTTGAATAGATAACGAAACAGATACATTCAGACTGAAATAATCAGCAACGTAACGCTGGTCAGATTCAGCGGAAAGTTGCATTCCTCTTACTTTTGCCTAGGTTTGAGGTAAAGGTTGCTGTATGAGTTTTTTTGCATAAATATCATCTTTGAGAAAAATAAACAAAACCATAAAAAATCTTACTTAAAAGTAACTCTACCCGCAAGAACAAACTTCACCCTGCAATGTACAAGTAAAAAGGGGGAGGGGCGCCTCTCCTTTCAGCATGATGTAATGTTGGCTTAAGACCACCCAATAAAGAGAAGGGACACCGTGCTTGCTCACGAGCACACGAGGAACTGCATAATCGCAGTTCCAACTTTATTTATACTCATGCTCTGCGCCCCTCCTGGACACGCAGAGCGTGCAACATTTTAGAGGAGAGCCCGAGTGGTTCTCCTAACACTCTCTACATCCCTCCCATGTTTTACTTCACACAGATAAGAATTGCTTTGTAAACTTACATTACCCAAACAAACATTGCTCTCCAAACCCCAACAGGGGTGAAGGTGCTAGGGAAAATAAAAGAAGGAACAAACAGAACTAAATAAAACAAACTCGATGAAAAACCCAATGTCACGTACGATACCACTGTTCACTTTGACCACTGGATACCTCTTCATACCATAGACATCAGTTGCCATCAATGTTCAGTCACGGTAAACTGTTAATAAAACACAGTTCACCCACAGCCTGCTTTACAGATAAAATATTTCAGATGGGTGCTGGGGGCAGGATTGGGGCGTAAGTCGTACCTTGCATTTCTGGCGCGTAAACCCCCAGGCCCAGGAACATCACACGGGATGGCTTGCTCACCCAACACTGGCCCCGGGACACTCACAGTGTCTCCAGGTCTACTCGGCGAGCCGCTTATGGCGTCCCCCATCTCACTTTCTTCTTCAGCAGGGACAACAACACCAGCTCTACGAAAATGTGACACATTTTGTGGGACTCTCCGTCTTCCTCTTGCCACTGTTATCATGGCGCCTTTTACTCCTATAACTTCCCAGACTTCAGGTTCAAATGCCGTCCGGAATTTTCCTCCTCCTCTCTGATTTTTCAGTACCACTCAATCACCTTCCCGAAAGTCTCAATATTTTGCTCTTCGTTTTCCACTCGCTTTCTGATTGGTGATTTCCCGTCATCTCTGAGTGGCCTTCACATCCAACACAGGCGGCTTCCACCTTGGACCGGCTGGGATACAGTCACGTGGAGACACCTTGAACATCAAAACGGAGGGTGCACACCCCGTGGTGCTATGCGGTATTTGACGGTATGCACTCAAAAATTGTTGTAGGCACTGCTCACTTTCCTCCCTTTGCTCAACTCTAATCCTGAGAGCCCTATTTAAAGTTCGCATAAACCTTTCAACATCACCATTCGCCTGAGGCCAATACGGCATGATCTTGCGATGCCGTATAGCCAACCCATCAAGATACAAACGAAATTCTTGCCCCTGGAATGGATGCCCATTGTCTGTCCTGATCTCATCGGGTAAACCAAACAATGCAAAAGTCTTCTGAAGAACTGGCCGCACATTTTCAAATGCCGTTGATGCAACAACCTCAACCACAGGGAATTTGGTATATGAATCTATCATGACGACAGTCAGTCTTCCATCCGGAAAGCTCCCAAAATCCATGCTCACCTTTGACCATGGTTTCAAAGTGGCTGGTTCGGTCACCACAGGGCAACTTGG
Source organism: Pleurodeles waltl (assembly GCF_031143425.1). Classification (NCBI taxonomy): domain Eukaryota; kingdom Metazoa; phylum Chordata; class Amphibia; order Caudata; family Salamandridae; genus Pleurodeles; species Pleurodeles waltl. Next base: position 795,327,398 of record NC_090438.1, on the reverse strand, counting down.
CGGATCCACCGATGTGATGATACAAGAGTGACACTTCCCTACCATTTCATCAACTTGGCCATCCATCCCCAGGAACCACACTTTGGCACGTAATCTGGCTTTTGTTTTGGCTGCACCTTGATGCCCTTGATGAGCCAATTCGATCACCGTAGACCGCAGACACTGAGGAAGTACAATTCTTCTTCCCCTCAGGACCAGTCCGGCATTATCTGTAGACAACTCATCACGCACCTTCCACATGGTTTGCATGGCCATCCTCTGGTCTGAACTGGCTGCCTTTGTTTTTTCTAGAAAGTGTTTCCATTTCTTATAATTCAACGCCTCCTTCACCTGACTCAGTATAGCATCATCCTTGTAGCATTCACAATGTCAGTTACGAGAATGGCCTTGGGACATGCCGACTGCACGACCATGCTGACAAAAACCTCAGTGCTCTCTTCATCTTGTTCTTGGTGAGAATCCAGTACCTTAGGTGACGGATGGCGAGACAGATAATCTGCCGGATTGTTTGCCCCAGGTCAATAAATGACAGTAAACCGATAAGGCTGAAGTAGAACTGTCCATCGTTCAATCCTCGGAGGGGCGAGACGTGGGCTACCCGCAAACAAAGAGACTAAAGGTTTGTGATCAGTTACTACTTGAAACTCATGTCCGTACAGATACAGATGAAAATGCCGGCATGCCCACCGAATCGCGAGAGCTTCGCGCTCAATCTGCGCATATCGTGTTTCAACCGCTGATAAAGCCCGGCTAGCATAGGCAACAGGAATCCACTCTTGATGTCTTCTCTCTTGAAGGAGGACAGCCCCAAGCCCCACAGGGCTCACATCCACCACCACTTCTGTCCGTCTCCCCGGTTGAAAATAAGCCATAGTTGACACATCCAACAACGCTGCCTTAATGTCTTCGAACGCCTTGTGAACGACAGGAGTCCACTCCCACCGGCGTTGTCCTTTAGTGAGTTGTTTAAGAGGCTCTGACATGGTGGCAAGCTGTGGTATGAACCTCCCACAATATGTGGCCATCCCTAAGAAGCTGCGGAGTTCCGTGGGATTTTGAGGAGTTGGGGCTTGACGAATCGCTTCAGCCTTACGAGGATCCACCTGTAAACCATCTTTTGAAAAGATGTAACCAAAATATTCTACTGACGTTTGATAAAATGCACACTTCTTTTTGTGAAGGGTCAGTCCAGCTTCCACTAGTCTTTTTAACGTCACTCTGAGATGACGATGATGTTCTTCCCTCGCCCTCGAATGTATCAGGATGTCATCGCTCAAGTTGATTACCCCCGGTAATCCAGATAAAGTCTCTCTGATAGCATTTTGGAATACCTCAGCAGCTGAGGACACCCCAAAACTCAGCCTCTTATATCTTCTTAGCCCCACATGCATCAAGAAGGTGGTGATGTTCCTGCTCTCCGGATCTAACTCCGGCTGATGGTATCCAGCATTCAGATCTAGTTTTGAGAACCACTGCGCCCCATTCAGATCCGCAAAGATGTCACCCATAGTGGGAGTAATATGTCTCTCCCTTCGAATGGCTTTATTGGGCAAGCGCATGTCCACACAGAGACGAATAGCTCCAGGTTGCTTGGGTTTCGGCGCTATCACCAACGGTGAGACCCAGAGCGTAGGCCCATCCACCTTTTCAATGATTCCTTGGTCTTCTAGCAGTTGTAATTCTTTTTCTACAGCAGGCCGTAAGTGGAAAGGCACCCGACGATGCCTCAGAGCCATAGGGACAATGTTCGGGAAATTCACTAACGAGACGTTCTCCCTGAGAGTCATATACCTGACGTGCAAAGAATACCAGCTCTAAGTCTTCGGCAGTGTGACACCCCAACAAAGTGCCTCTATCTCCTGCTACCACATAGAACTTTGCATTTGCTGACCGATCTCCACTGGTCACTGACACTTCCACAGTTCCTTTTAGAGGCAGAGGCTCTCGTCCACCATAGTTGTATATCCGGGTTGCAGTCGGGATAAGTGGTGCTATGGGGGTTAACTGCTGATGGAGGGTCTCATCCATGACGTTGACTGAGGCTCCGGTGTCAATAAGTACTGACGTCAGCATGCCATTGACTTGTACATCACTCATGGGAGGCGGTCTCTTTTTTTGTTGCCTCCCACCAGTGAATGAGATTACAAAAATGTCCTCTTCCTCATCTTCCTCAAAAATGGGAATACCTGACGTTGCGTGGTCTCTTACCTCCTCAGCACTCTTGGATACACTCCGGACATTGGCATTCTTTCCCTTTTGATTCCCTTGCTTATTCTTCCCCGACCTGCACACTTTTGCAAAATGGTTTGCTTTGCCACAACGGTTGCAAGACTGTCCTTTCGCCGGACATCCCATGTTACCTCTATGTTCATAGCCACAGCTCCCACAAACACGTTCACCGGGTCTGGCGAGATCTGGCCTGCGCGGCATCTACCTGCTCCTCTTTCACTTGGACTGAACGGGTAGACGACGATGCAGCCAACAATTGACCTCTCACAGCCGCCATTGCATCTGCCCGCACCGCAGACAGTTCATGGGACTGTGCAAGGATAAGAATTTCGTCAAGGGACATCCCCTGCTGTCGAAGAATAAGTTTTCTTAAGACGTTGGACCTGCAGCCCTGGATAATCTGAGCCCAGATCTCTTCTTGCTGGTTGAGTCCAGTGCACGAACTCGCTAACTTCCTTAACCTGGTGTAAAACATGTCCATTGACTCAACTTCCGTTTGTTGCCCCTGTCTAAGTTTGAAACGTTCATAGTCAGAGTTAAGTTGAGGATCAAAGTGTCTATTTAAAGCTGTTACAGCTGCATCAAAGTCAGATTTATCCCCTGTGTCTGGGAGGGAATCAAACAGCTCTTGTAGTTCATCTCCGCCCATCAGCAACATTAAAGACCTTCGTACTGCTCCATCCGTTTCTCTGGTAGCACAAAAGTAGTTGTCTAGTCGATTTATCCATAGGCGCCATCTTGGCGCAGCAGTGGCCGGATCAATCAGTTGGCTAAATGGAGGTAGCGATGTGACTGAAGAATGAACACTATTATTTACCTGCGAGAGGAGCAGGGGATTTCCAGGTGGGGGTGGTGGTGGCGAGTTTGCATTTTCTTGCTGAGGAGCACTCATGTTCACACACTCCCAATACACTAGTGTCAGAGATTAAAGTTTTTTTTTTTTTTTTTTTTTGGACCACTTCAAACTCTGTTTGCCACTGATATGTGTTTATTTATTTTCTTGATGCACTTCTTTATTATTATTGTTCCTCTTTTTCTTCTTTCCTTCCTCTTTGTGCTACTGCCCTTATTACAGTCTTGTTCCTTTTATATTTTTTTCCTTTTGTTTCCTTGTTTCGTCTTTTTATTTTTTTATTTTTTCCTACTGGCTCTTAATTGAGTCTTGTTCCTTTTCTATTATTATTTTTTTCCTTTTGTTTCCTTGTGTCCCCTTTTATTTTTTCCAACTGGCTCTTAATTGGAGCCCCAGGCACACACAGCCTTCAATTTTCCATGTGAAGTGACACGCCCCTTCACTCTGCTCCTCGATAAAGCCTCCTGGCTTCATACTCCTAACCGGCGTTACACTGTTGCTGTTGCTCAGCAACAGAACGCCTCGCCTTGAGAGCGCTCTGCTCCCCAGGCCAATTCCTCTGGGGCCAGCAACAGAACGCCTTGCGTTGAGAGCGCTCCGCTCCCCAGGCCAATTCCTTTGGGGCCTGGGCGTGGCTCACCTCTTTGTCCTGCCCCTGCAGGGAGCCGGGGAGCCGGGCTGCGAGCTCCTCAATCCGGACGGCTTCCAGAGCCAGGAGCAGCGATCGCGGTGGTTTCTCGACCACCCTTTTCTCCGAGGTGAAGCACCGCCTCCGACGCCATTTTCACCGACGCCGCCGTTCACGGTGAGTTAGCGCCGAGGAGAGCCTTCTCCGCTTTACTTTTTCAGATTTTTTTTTTAATACTCGCCGGCACCAGACGTGTGGAATATTGCGAAGGAAGGGGCAAGGGAACAGAAAAAAAAACAAATCTCGACTCGTCGCCAATGTAATGTTGGCTTACGACCACCCAATAAAGAGACGGGACACCGTGCTTGCTCACGAGCACACGAGGAACTGCGCCATCGCAGCTCTGACTTTATTTATACACATGCTCTGCGCCCCTCCTGGACACGCAGAGCACGCAACATATTAGAGGAGAGCCCGAGTGGCTCACCTAACACTCTCTACACATGAGAAAAACATCGGGGCATATGTAAGAGCCCCTAGCGACATTCTAACACCACCATAGCATAATTATTTTACGCTAATGTGGCATCAGAAGGCCAAAAACCCCACACCATATTTACAAAGTGGTGCAATGCATGCAATGCAGCACTTTGTAACCCTTTGTGCTATATTATGCCTGCGCCTGGCATAATGTATGCAAAGGGGGCTTTCCCTGTTAGGGATGCCATAAAAATGGTGCAAGGAAATGTAAAAACAGATTTCCTTATGTCATTTTTTTCGGCACTTTTCAGCCTGCTTAGAGCATACATTAAAAAGGGGCATGCCATTAAATACAGTGGGCCCCTATGTACTCTGCAGGAGTAGCACCAAAGATGTTGGTGCAACTCCTGCAGAGTACACCAATAGAGTAAAATAAAAATGACTCTATTGCCCCTAACCTTGCGCCATGGTGCGTCGTATTTGAAATACAGCCCACACATCGTGGAGGTAGGGGTGCGGTGAGGGGCACAAGAAAAGCCACTTTTGTTAAATATACCCGATAGATTTTTTCACTTACGGCTATTTATCCAAGTGAAAAGTTAGTGTCAGGTTGGTTGCAGGTTCCAGAAAGAAGGAACATTTATGAAAGTCATTGATGCACTCCTAGCTCTCAGTGATATTCAATGCAAGGTGCTTTAAAATGTCAATAGGAAATTGGGGCCTAGTTGATCTTATCGAATTCCTGAACATTATTCTGCAGTTAAAGAAATGTTACAAGGCCAATAAAGGTGACTAGCACAATCCTCATGCTCGACATAATTGCAAACGCACATAATTCTATTCTTGTTGAGATAAAACCACAATCCAGTTATTGTTTTCTTTCGGTAGATCGGTGTTACCCTTGATCAAAGAAATCGATACAGCCTGTAATAAGTTAAATCAATTACTGATAAAGTATCTCCCAAAAACAGTATTTAATTGTTTTCCTGGTGTATGATAATTGTCCTTATTAGCCATGATAGTATAAGGTAAAAATGATCTTTTATACAAATTGGTAAAAATTATCAACTATATTGAATAGTATTTTCAGTGACTCCTGGTATAACCTCGAAAGAACCATAATAAGGCAATTATTAAGAGGAACTGGAGGTATATCTCCAAGATGGTGTTTGAAATGAGTTCATGATTTCTTAGGGAGAATAGAGGCTATAAAAACATTGTGATTGTTTCCTCGTTCTAGTGAGTGCCCCTCCAACCACAAGGTGACACATTGTAGCAGATGTCACAGCTTTCCTGAATCTGTATAATTTGAAATTCGATCAAAGCAGCACACTTAGCAACGTGAGTCTGTCTTGTACGTCCCAGTTGTTTCAACCATACAATTTCAGGATAAAACAATTGGACGAGTATCACTATGGGCTTAATCAGGGTATCTCGATTGCTGCCAGCACTCAAGTCACATCAACAATGTTCTGCTTAGTATATGTGTTAAATGTGTGTTATGCGTATTTGCGAAGCACACTATCGTCCATCAGTGCGCTGACAGGTGTGTATGCCTATTTCTGCCTAGGGTAAGTTGGGTAATTGAAATGCCAGTTTATTGTGGAATTCATGAAGAGATGATGAGGCTGTAATGTGGAGTGGGAGGTCATTCGATGGATTAGGAGTGATGTAAGAGAAAGCCCATTCTCCTCATCGGGTCCTGTGTGTGCATTGAATGTGAGCAAGTAGGAATCTAGCAGAGCAGAGATGTCTGGGTGATAAGAGGAAATTAGATGGGACTGTACATGTAGGTGGGACCTAAATTGTGCAGTGCCATTAATGTGTGAGTCAAGAGTTTGAAATTATTGTGCTTGTGTAGAGAGAGCACATTGAGCTTTCTGAGGTGTGTGTGAGTTTTGTGTGGGAGGTTTAGGACGAGTCTGGCTGCTGATTGACATTTAGGAGAGCACTAAACTTGAAAGACATAGTAACAAATAGTCATTTTAGTTCCCATAAGAAAAACTGGCTTCACAAATCAGGTTTTTGGAAGTGTGGCAGTTGTAAAGCATGTAAAATTACCAAAAATAAAAAAGAATATGTTGTTGGCAACGGAAATGTGAAACAAATTCGACAGCACATCACCTGCAAAAGCCGATTTACATTTTACATCATTGAATGCCCCTGTTTCTTAAAATATGTAGGAATCACAATATGCGAGACAAAGAAGAGAATCTTGGAACATATTCGAGCCACTATTAACAGAGACAGGAGCTATGCTACATCAAGGCACATGGAGCAAGTACATAACAGCCAATAGGAACTAATGGCGTACTATGCAATTGATCAAGTCCCTAAAAATGAGCGTGGAGGAGATAGAGAGAGGAAACTGCGCCAATTTGAATCTAGACATATTTTAGAAATTCGTTCACTAACTCCTTTAGGGTTGAACCAGGATGAAGAGTTATTTGTTCATTAATAAAAACAAGGTTGTTGTTAATGTAATTAGAGTATAAATATATTCTTGTGTTCGCACAGTAGGTATTCCTTTCTGACTTTTTTGGCTTTATAATATAGCTTGCCTTTTGAAAATTTGCACACTGAAGTGCATAATTAACAATAATATTTGGGATACTGACAAAGAAATGTATTTGCGTAATTAAGAGTCAACTGAAATCGACATCTGCCAGATATGTGTTAATCGATGTAAAGATAAATATAAAATTGTGAACATAATGCTTAAGCAATTGTGGGTGAAAAGAAAGTACTACAATACTCATAATTCATCATAAAAGTGAAATATCCATTATCGTAAAATTAAAATCAAATGGCAGAATACATTTCGGTTGATATAAATGAGCATGTTCATAGTTGTAAATTAGGTAATAATGGCGAGGTTTAATGGATATTGTTTTGCTTTTATTTGTTTGTTTAAATTTAAATAGTCTGTCCTTCCTTTAGTTAGTTATTTCAACATGGAAAAGGGGCACAACATGTAACACCTGTGAGCAAGGTCGGAATGACCAAAACGCGTTGTGTGCTCTTGTGATTTTGCGAATGACTTGAAGCCCAGCATTAAAGTTTTAGGAAAATTTACACGTTGGAGTGCAGGTCTTTCCTTGTGAACCAGAGGAATTTGTGTGAATATATATATATATATATATATATATATATATATATATATATATATATATATATATATATATATATATATATATACACATATATTTATCACCTACTGGTGGTCGCCCGTAAGTAGTTATAGTTAAGACCTAGTTTCCATAGGAAACGCATTTTTTGATTTTTTGTTTTGTCAATACCTTTGGTATCATTTCCCTAATCTTCATGAAAATTTCAAACCTTGTACACCACTTACTTCATCTGCTGTCTCTTAAGTTTTGGGATGATTCATCAAAAGGATGCAGAGAAAAAGAGGGGTCCTAAAAAGCATTTTACCCATGCAATTACTCATAGGGATTTTAGATGACTACAGCCTTACCTGCTGGATGGAATCACTCCAAATTTAGCAGAAAATTAGCTCTTGGTCCAGAAAGAGCCCTTTTTGAAATTTGGTATAAATCCATTCAGCGGTTTTGGAATTATTAAAGGAAAAATACATTTGTATATCTAGGGCCTCGGATCCTCCGTGGATCAAACAGATCTTATGTTCGGATCTGATCAGCTGCCTGAAATTCAACAAAGAAGAGCTGGCAGCCATCTTGGGAATAGGACTCAGCCGAGTCCCAAGAAAGAAAAAGAAATAACAGAAGAGGGCAGAGTAGGAACACCCTGACCCCTTAGGCCTGGTAGTGGGATCCACAGAGACCCCGCAGAGGCCCACATTTTGTTTTGCCATGAAATCACAGTGGAGCCATAAATCTGCAGCAAAAACATTAAATGTTTCCAATTTTTTTTGTTTTTTCTCCTTGCTTCTCCCTCATTTTCATTGCATTATCCTTACTTTTTCCCTCATTTTCACTGCTTTCTCCTTTCCTTTCCCCCTTGTGTTTTGTGTGCCTTCTCTTTCATTTTCCCATGTTTTCACTGCTCTTTTTCATCAATTTTTTGTGCACCTTCTTCTTGCTTTTCCTTAGTTTTCACAGCTTTCCCCTTGATTATTCCTCCATTTTTTAATTTTTTTCTTCTTTCTTTTCCCTCATTTTCACTTCTTTCTCCTTGTTTTTTCCCTATTCTTTTGTTTGCCTTCTCCTTTCATTCCCCTCATTTTCACTGCTTTCTCTTTGCTTTTTCCCTCATTGTTTGTTTACCTTCTCCTTGCTTACTTTCTTTTCCCTCATTCTTACTGCTTTGTCCTTGCTTTAAAGCTGCAGCCAAGATACAGCAAACACTTCAGTTTTTGACAGTGGGAGGCATCAAACGTGTATGCAGGCAACAGAGATGAAACGCTTCACAAGCACAGAGCTGCTGTTAAAGGAGCTGTGTGCTTGCTGAAGCAAAGGCACTGTGGGGTAGGCTTGGAGGCTTCACCCGCAGTGCCATATAGCCTGTAAAGGGCTTGTTAAACATTAGAAAAATAATTAAAAAATATATATATTCAAAAAATATGTAGGAACCGGCTTCCCCGTGCTCTCAGATATCCAGTAATGGGCTAACTAAATATACAAAAAAATAGCAATGATTAGCTCAGTGTGAAGATCACAGACTTTCACACTGAGTGTTGAGGGTTCAAGTCTAGCTGGACTAGTTTCCCTTTTTTTTTTTATTTTTTTACTACAAATCTTTGAGCCTCGCACTTAAAGGTAATCTTACTCTTTTTAAATGACAATACATTTTTCTTTTTAATTTGTCCAGAAATTTCTCATTCTAAGTATGTCATATATCACTCTCTTTTTATCACTCTCTCTTTCAATCTTTTACCCACTCACACACCCACTCAGATGCACACCCACTTACACACCCACTCAGACCCTCATGTACCCACTCACAGGCCCACTCAGACAGTTACGCACCCACTCACACACCCACTCAGACTGTCACACACCCAATCACAGACCCACTGACACCCTCATGAACCCACTCACAGACCTGTACACATACTGACACACCATTAAAACACTGATATACACATTCTCATACCCAGAAAGTCACTCTGACAGCCAGTCTCACCCACAGATATGCCCTCTCACACCTATTCTGGAACCCAGAGATGATGCAACCAACTGCCACCGTGCACGGCCAAAGGGCCATGCACAGCGTGGGTTGGGTGGTTAGCATGCTTAGCCGCAGGGACTGGCTCCAGGCCAGCCCTTAAAGTCAACCCCTACTGTGCATTGGTGAAGGCCGTGCACTGTGCAAAGTTGGGCGCTTGTAGGGGGTTGACCTCAGGGCCTGGCCGTAGGGCAGGTCTTGTGGTCGACTGCTGCCGCACACAGACGAAGGGCATGCCTGGCGGTGGTTGGATTAATGTACAGTAATAAAAATTTGTATATGTAAAAAAAACATAGAAATTACATGAAGAACACAGGATACAGGGACATTATAGTTAGGTTCTGTTTTACTAGTACAAAACCATAGAAATTCAGCAGTTATAGTTAGAGTTCTTTCAAGTATAACTTGTACCCTAAGGTAAGTATAACTCGTGCCTTTACCATGCAAAGCTAATTACTCCACATATTATATTATCAATGACATCTTCTATCCTATCTTACATATTATCAGTGCAACATTTGCAATAAAATTATTGATGAGACAACTGTGCATGGTGAGGGCGTGAGTTATAGTTATGTTAGGGTACTTCTAATTTATGCAAATGTAATCTAAACTGAACACATGTTATCCTGACCAGGGGTGAGCTGAATGTTTCATTCACATGGGAAGTTGGTGAAATTTGCCAGCTGCACATTACTTTTGTAATGTGGCGATCTGGCCTAATTCCACCAATCACTGTGTGGCAGAATTTGTTTCCTGGAAGGTTCCAGAAATGTGAGCAAGATGTGTTCCATTTTCTAATACTTGCAGTAGTAGACAGTCACAAGCGGTCAAAGTCAGACAACTGCTTCTCAAGTAGATTTTCTATTCTCTATTTTTATTCGTGCAGAAGCAAAACCATCTCAAATGATGGCATGCTTTTGCACACTGTGTGGTGCCATTCACACTGATTTTTCAGTGGTGATCGTGCTACCAGTACAAAGTTGCAGTGCGAGCAATGTCATATACACCTTTTACCCGTTCTCACTGAGTTTTTGTGTAACGCCACAGAATTCTGCAGAGTGAAAGTCTGTGCATTCTGCCAACCCCTAATCCTGACTTCAAACTTCCCTCACAACATATGACCTGCATAACACCTCATTGTACAACCATTTAAGGGCCTGCTCTTTAACGCATTATTTAGTATGTGAAGTGGGAGTACTTTTTTTACTCACAGTTTCAACTCACTAATGTATGGTATGACATCACCTATGCATGACTTATCAATTATGAGTTCTCTCTCATGAGTGTGTTTAACTTAGCACACATGGTCTATTATTTTAGATAAATGTGGGAGTAGTAAGGAGGAGCGAGTGGACACTGATATATGTACTACAATGATGGAGGATGGAAAGGAACATTAAGGAGGTGCACAAGTAAGGATACGCAAATGCCAAAACACACCTACCTTGGTGTATATATGACTGAAGACTAACAAAAGATCAATTAACAACTTTAGGCTCTGGGGTTCACTCTCATTATCCCTTTTAGGAATGTCAGCCATCTTTAAGAAAGTAGTGCTTCCACGATTGCTCTATCAACTCTAGTATATTCTATGTCCCATTCCTGGGCCCTTCTTTGGTCGTCTTAACATACTACTGTGAAGATTTCTTTACAATCATCAATGTCCTGAAATCATACTGGGTACATATCCCAAATCTACATTTGATGTAGACATGGCATCACCACATATTTGATAAGCAATTCCAAGACACACACTTAGCTGGGACCCAATGTGCACAGCAAAAATGAAATATTTTCAATTGGAATGTTATTCAATAGATTATACAATTGTCAATATAATGATGTCAAACATGAAACACGCAAACTTTAAAATTTACAACAAATACACGTCATATAACTGATAAATCAGTGATTGAACTATCCACTGACAACAATTACATATGTTTCTTCAATTGCGAATAAAGTGTTTTGTGCAATGCATTCCAGGACATCCTGTCCCTTCTTCAGGGGAAATGTTGCTTCATCAAAAATTCCATTGGATACAATTTCTAAATATTTTTGCGGTGCACGTTGGGTCCCAGCCACATGTGTGGCTTGGAATTGCTTATCATCTATGTTGTTCTGTTCGTTGGGCAGTACACATCCCATTGCAGCACACATCATTTTGAGGAATTAGTTCACACATATCAGTATTGTTGACTTTTAGTGTGCATTATACACTGTTTTTGCAATACCAAAAATTGGGTCACAATACAGGGCTTCCAACTTTGTGGCTCTGAATGAGTAAAGGTATACAAGAAGCCACTTTTGGCTATGGCTAGTTTTTGACAAGTGGGGTATAGCTAAGGCATGGGAATATACCAGGGCACCTTCACTATAGCGATGGAGGATAGGGTCATACAGCTCCCTCTGGAATAACTCACATACATGGTTTGGTTTTGCTAACAAAACCACAGCAAAATATGGAGTGAGGGGGTCTAATATAGGAGAACACATCTTGAGCATTGTAGATGAATCTCTGTATGTTTGAATCCCATGTTGCCTGAGCATGTAGGGAGGAGAGGGAGAATATCATGGGGTCGGGACCCCTACCCAAACTTTAGTATTGTAGTGATATCTGGTATCATAAAGAGCTGATTGAGGTGATTGATGCATTGCAATTTCTGACTGCTGGATCATTTCTAATGTGCAAAACTCAGTAAAATGATTTCTACACAGCACAGTTTGTAAATTCCATAACGTTATGGCCATGTCTATTACTAAATGGCAAAAAAGATCAAATATACTACAGCCATGCAATTGAGTGAGTCCCACACCACACACAGGACCACTCAAATGTTCTGCAAGTGAGTCACATTTAAACTAAAGGAGTCAGGAAATAACACTAAGAGCACAAATGAAAAGTCAGTTGAAATAAAGGGAACTTGCCGAAACCCAAACACAGCTCTTCCATTACATCTACACACCTGCTAAAGTAGTAACATATTTTAAAGATAATTCACAACATACACACACAACCAAATACATGGACAGAAAATAATCACTTCAGACAGAATGGACAACTCCTCTATTTGCAAGGCAATATTCCACTTCAACACAGCTTCCAGTGCTAGGGACGGTGAATCAACAGTCATGGTTCCACAACACTCATTATCATGAGACATCCTGCACACCATCAGCAAATCACACACCGCCTGCCCCTATAAGAAGGCACAACATAGTCAAATTAATTTCTTCACCATGTCAGTGAAATTATTCTCATGTTGCCTCTCATTTTGAAGAACAGTTACATAAGGAGGAGTGAGAGGATCTAGACGGAAGATCCCCTTTTGGTATACTGATGAAAGCAGATGTGATTCTTGACATGTTTGCAGATGAAGAGCATGAGCTCATTCCCTACAATCACCTGTCACAATACTTGCTGCATTGCACTTCCTGGCTTCTGGATCTTTCAAAGGGACTACTGTGGACACAATGGGCATTTTACAGGATAACCAATCCTGATGTTTTCATGAGGTACTTAGATGCACCCCCAGGCGAGTGCAACAGTGTTTTGCCATGCAGCAGTCACTGTTGGAAAAGCAAATGGTGGCAATGGAAAGCTTTCCATTACCCATTTGCCTCTATTGTTAGGTGTCATTGATTGTTCCTTTTAGGAACTTCAGTTAGCTTGTCACAGGGAACACCATTTCTGCAATAGGCACTGCTGGCACTACATCAACATGCAAGGTGTCGGTGATGCCAGGGGTAGCTTCACTTATGTGTACGCTGCCTTTTCTGTGTGCATACACAACTGATACATTTTTCAACAGTCAGCGTTTGTATGTAAACTTGCTGCTAGGGCTTTTATGAGATACGACTATTAGGCAGGTTGATCTGACTTACAGAGGGGCTGCTTGCATACTTGGGGAATGATTTTGCAAAGATATTGAGTTTAAACCTCACCCCATCACAGTATGCCCGTGGTAACACTATTGATTACATACATTTAGGACTTCAGTATCATTATGGTAAAGATTGTAAAACAAATATAGGGGGTCATTCTGACCCTGGCGGTCGGTGATAAAGCGGCGGCCAACCCGCCAACAGGCAGGCGGTAAAAAAAATGGAATTCTGACCCTGGCGGGAACCGCCAACCCAGACCGCCACCTTAACACTCCGATCGCCACGGCGGGACAAACAAACAGCGCGGCAGTCACCGCCAACAGGCAGGCGGCAGACACTGTACCGCCCACCCTATCACAACTCACCAATCCACCACCTTTTCCGGGGCGGGAGCCCCGCCGATAAAAACACGGCGGAAACAGACTATAAACGGGAAAACGCTCACCTCTATACACTCCACGAGGACGGAGGACAGCATGGAACCCGAATTGAACATCCTACCTGCACTCGTCTACCTGCTCATCTACCACGATTACGAACTCCGGCGCAGACGACAACGGTGAGTACCGCACCTACGACACAGGGGAGGGGGGAGGAGGAAGGGTTACGGGCACACACATACGCAATACACCCACCCCCCAACTATTTACACACCAATGCAGAGCACCAAGTTAAAGTGACACCACCCAAACCCCCGGAATAATGAAAAGATATAATTAAAGTGAGAAACTAAATTTACGTATAAAATAGGTTCATTGAAGTCATGGTAAAATAAGAAAATGAAACAAAAAATATCAAGTTAAAACATTGCGTAACCGATAAATAGAGGCAATAAGTCCTGCACAGTCACTGAAATTTCAACTGTCCGTGGGCCAAAGTGTATCAACACATGGACAAAGCCCACACAGGAGACCTGAGTCAGTTGGAGAGAACACTGCAGGGGCATCAGATGATAAAACTACAGGCACCTCAGGGGGAAGGGAAGAGGGGGCACCACAGCCACATGAGTCCACGACGCCAGATCCACGAAGGGGCCACCATGCCCACTGTGCCATCCTGGGCAGTGCAAAGCCACAGTCTCTCAAGTCTCTACAGTGGGTGGCTTGCCCACTGTTCAATCCTGGGGAGTGCAAAGCCACAGTCTATCAAGTGGATAACAGTCTCCACAGGCAATGGAGGAGGCAGGGTGGCCCGAGTGCAGCGTGAACAGTAGCTCGACACAGAACCGGCACTGTCATTCGGCCAGCGGTGCTTGAGACGGCGGGGCCCAGCGGAGCGGTGCTTGAGATGAAGGGCCCAGCGGAGCGGTGCTTGAGATGAAGGGCCCAGCGGAGCGGTGCTTGACAGGAAGGGCCCAGCGGAGCGGTGCTTGACAGGAAGGGCCCAGCGGAGCGGTGCTTGAGACGGCGGGGCCCAGCGGAGCGGTGCTTGAGATGAAGGGCCCGGCGGAGCGGTGCTTGACAGGAAGGGTCCAGCGGAGCGGTGCTTGAGACGGCGGGGCCCAGCGGAGCGGTGCTTGAGATGAAGGGCCCGGCGGAGCGGTGCTTGAGATGAAGGTCCCGGCGGAGCGGTGCTTGACAGGAAGGGCCCAGCGGAGCGGTGCTTGAGACAGCGGGGCCCAGCGGAGCGGTGCTTGACAGGAAGGGCCCAGCGGAGCGGTGCTTGAGACGGCGGGACCCAGCGGAGCGGTGCTTGAGATGAAGGGCCCGGCGGAGCGGTGCTTGACAGGAAGGGCCCAGCGGAGCAGTGCTTGAGACGGCGGGGCCCAGCGGAGCGGTGCTTGACAGGAAGGGCCCAGCGGAGCGGTGCTTGAGACGGCGGGCCCAGCGGAGCGGTGCTTGACAGGAAGGGCCCGGCCGAGCGGTGCTTGAGATGAAGGGCCCGGCGGAGCGGTGCTTGACAGGAAGGGCCCAGCGGAGCGGTGCTTGAGACGGCGGGGCCCTGCGGAGCGGTGCTTGAGATGAAGGGCCCGGCGGAGCGGTGCTTGACAGTAAGGGCCCAGCGGAGCGGTGCTTGAGACGGCGGGGCCCTGCGGAGCGGTGCTTGACAGGAAGGGCCCAGCAGAGCGGTGCTTGAGACGGCGGGGCCCAGCGGAGCGGTGCTTGACAGGAAGGGCCCGGCGGAGCGGTGCCTGTCTTGGCGGGGCCCTGTTCAGCGGTGCCTTTCTGGACGGCGGGGCCCTGTTCAGCGGTGCCTTTCTGCACGGCGGGCCCTGTTCAGCGGTGCCTTTCTGCATGGCGGGGCCCTGTTCAGCGGTGCCTTTATGGACGGTGGGGCCCTGTTCAGCGGTGCCTTTCTGCATGGCGGGGCCCTGTTCAGCGGTGCCTTTCTGCACGGCGGGGCCCTGTTCAGCGGTGCCTTTCTGGACGGCGGGGCCCTCTTCAGCGGTGCCTTTCTGCACGGCGGGGCCCTCTTCAGCGGTGCCTTTCTGGACGGCGGGGCCCTCTTCAGCGGTGCCTTTCTGCACGGCGGGGGCCTGTTCAGCGGTGCCTGTCTTGGCGGGGCCCTGTTCAGCGGTGCCTTTCTGGACGGCGGGGCCCTCTTCAGCGGTGCCTTTCTGCACGGCGGGGCCCTGTTCAGCGGTGCCTTTATGGACGGCGGGGCCCTGTTCAGCGGTGCCTTTCTGCATGGCGGGGCCCTCTTCAGCGGTGCCTTTCTGCACGGCGGGGCCCTGTTCAGCGGTGCCTTTCTGGACGGCGGGGCCCTGTTCAGCGGTGCCTTTCTGGACGGCGGGGCCCTCTTCAGCGGTGCTTGTTCTGTAAGTCAAGGGAGTCAGACCAGGCCAGGACTCCCTGCTCAGTCGCCCTCCGACCGTGCAGTTGCTGGACCCTTCGGTGACGGTGTCCTGGGCCCTTGGGTGTCCTCACTCACACCCAGGATGGGGCTTGTGGGGCCCTCCTGGTCCGCGCTCCTGCTGGCTGACTTCTCCGCCCTGCTGCCCTTGCCCTCCTTCGATGTGGCTCTCTGGGCCTTGCCTCTCCTTAATGTTGAGGCAGGTGAAGTGACAGAACTTTGGTCCTTGGGGGCAGCCGTGTCAGGCTTCTTGCGGCGGCCCCTTACTTTACGGGTCCTCTTTCCAGGGGGGGGGCTGGCTGTCCCCTTGCTGCTGACCGATGTATCACTGCTGGCAAAGGGGGGACTCCAAAATCCATGCACTACGGTGACCCTTGAAGCCGGGCTGGTGGTGGCTGAGGCGCTCTTGGGACTCTTAGCAGATGGAGGGGGTGGGTCAGGTGAGGGAAAGAGGTCAAGAGTGAAGAGGTAAACTTTTTTAGGACCAAGGTAAATGGTGGGTGTAGTGGTTATGGGAGTGGAGGAAGAGGAGATGGTTGTAGGAGAGTCAGGTGTGCTGTCCTTGGGTGAAGGTGCATGGGCTGGAGGCTGTTGTGAGGTGGTTGGCTGTTGGGTGGGTGGCTGCCTGCGTTTGTGTGTCTTGGAAGAGGGGGTGACAGACACAGTGGGAGAGGACACGGGACGTGTAAATGGCAGTGGGGGTGGTGACTGCACGTGTGCGGACTGTACTGGAGGGTGTGCTGGTGATGGAAGTACTGGCTGTTGGTGGTGTGCATGCAGGTGTGAGTGGAGACGTCACAGGGAGGGAGGAGGGAGACGAGGAGGAGGGGGACACAGAGGTGGTAGTGGCTGTTGGCATGTCTGCATCTGGGTGTTGCTTGGGTGAATGTTTGTGTGATCTGTGGTGCTTATGTCTGGATGAGCTGCCCTTGGGTGTTGAGGTGTGTGCAGGCTGGTCTGATGGTGTGGATGGGATAGGCTGAGGAACAGGAGACAGAGACAGGGTGGAGGCAGTTAGAAGAGGGAGGCTGGAAACAGGGACAATGGCTGCCGTCAGTGCTGAGGCCAGAGAATTGAACGATTGTTGATGGGCAGCCTGACCCGAATGAATGCCCTCCAGGTATGCATTGCTACAATGCACCTCCTTCTCTACCCCCTGGATGGCATTCAAAAGGGTAGACTGCCCAACAATGATGGTCTGTAGGAGGTCAATGACCTCCTCACTGAGGGCAGCAGGGGTAACAGGGGCAGGGCCTGAGGTGCCTGGGGCGAAGGAGATGCCCGCCTTCTTGGGCGAGCGGGCACGGAGCGAAGGCTGAGGGGCTGCTGGGAGGGCGGAGCTGGTGCGCTGGGTGGCGGCTGTACCTGTAGAGGCGGGGGGCACGGATGTTGCCGCCACCGCTAGGGAGCTCCCATCCGAGGACGTGTCGGTGTCGCTGGTGTCACCACGGGTCCCCGTTGTGAAGCTCCCCTCGCCCTCCGTATCACTGGTGGCCTCGGTGTCTGTGCCATGGCCCACCGGGGCCTTGTGAGTTGCTGCTCCTTCGTGCTCCGGTGCCAATTCTCCTCCGCCTGATGATGCTAATGCACACATGCACAAGAAGATAAAGAAAAAGGGTGGGGGGAGAAATAAAAACAGGTTGAGTGCATGCATTGTCAACACCGTTGGCGGAGAGGACAGACACAGGAGCCTCATGCACTAAGCCGCGCAATCGGGGTACACTGCTCAGTACTTGTGACTAGGCCAACAGGTCTAGGGACAACAAACGCGCACATGGGTGATGCAGGACCATGGATAGCTGTACTTGTCACCCTACAGAGGTGGGGGGCGGGGGCACAAGGACATGGCTAAAGGAGAGGACTACACTACAGGAAGCGCCCTGGCCTAATGTCACCCACAGCCCTCCTCCCCCACCCAGGCACCTCCACTGCGCGTAAAGATAGCTGAATGTGCTGGTGCTCACCCCCTTGTGTCTGCTGTGATGTCCTCACGCGCCCATCCAAATCGGGGATAGGCCACCGCCAGGATCCGGGACATCAGGGGGGTCAGGGTACGACTGGCACCCCTCCTAGGTTGGGAGGCCATCCCCAGCAGTGACTCGGCAGTCTTCCTGGTCCCGCGGCGGATGTCCTCCCACCTCTTGCGGCAGTGGGTGCCCCGTCTGTTGTGGACCCCCAGGGTCCGGACTTCCTTGGCGATGGCACGCCAAATGTCGACTTTCTGATGGGCGCTGACCTATTTGACATGTACAGGGTGGAAAAGTAAATATCATTGATTCTCTGCATGTTAGATGTGATTCCCCCCCCCTCCCCAACCTTGCCATGTGGCACATGATCTCATCTGTCGTGCCTTGCACTCGTCATTCTCTCCCCACCCCACCATCTTATATCCACCCCACTCAACACAGGCATAGCCCATTCAACGTGCACACAGTGTACTTACCAGTTGGTCTGGAGGACCGTAGAGTAGCGCATACTGGGGCAGGACCCCATCCACAAGTTTCTCCAACTCTTCTGTAGTGAAGGCAGGGGCCCTTTCCCCAGTCGCAGCAGCCATTGTCTCTTCCAGACCGAGTTCACAGCAGCACTTGCAGTATAGGTCCTCTCCTGTGGATGATCAGGTCTCGAGTGATTAATCAGATAGAAAATGGCGGTCACGCCCGGGGCGGTGCGTACCGCTGCAGTGTGTACCGCGACCGCCGGTGCACCTAGTCATTGGCTCGTGAAACCCATAGGGTTCAATGTTAACCAATGCGGCTTTGCGCTGCGGTCTTCGACCGCCTACCGCCACGGTGTGCCACGCCAGCGCATTGACCTCACATCCCACTGTCACACTTCTCAGGTCAGGCAGCCGCCATTTCAAGGGCCCACATGGCTTAATTTCTACTTCGTCACACAGGCCTAGACCTTGCATTGCCACTCATAGAAGTCATTCAATGCATAGCGGTTCGTGTACTGTGCAAGCTGTAGTTACGTACCTGTGGGTTGCTTGACTCTGTACTCCATGTTCTCCTTCCAAGGCACCGTCCGCTGGGACTTGCGAGGAGAAGGAGGAATCCTCCTGTGTACCGACCACTGGTGGACCTGTCAACAATGGAGGAACATCATATAATACTTCGATACCGACTTGACCGAGCCACTATACATGAACTGTGTGCCCAGCTGGAGCCGGCACTGATGTCCCCCATCCGCCAACCCACAGGAATTCCCCCTCTGGTGCAGGTTTTGTCAGTCCTCCATTTTTTGGCAAGTGGGTCTTTTCAGACAACAGTGGCCATGTCATCAGGGATGTCTCAGCCTATGTTTTCTAAGATTTTGTCCAGAGTGTTGTCTGCCCTGACGAAATACATGCGGAGCTACATTGTTTTCCCTGAGGAGGGTGATTTGGCCACTGTGAAGGGTGACTTCTATGCCCTTGGACATATCCCCAACATCATTGGTGCCATTGATGGGACCCATGTGGCCTTAGTACCCCCAAAAGACGATGAGCAGGTGTACAGAAACAGGAAAAATTACCATTCTATGAATGTGCAGGTGGTCTGTTTGGCTGACCAGTACATATCCCATGTAAATGCCAAGTTCCCTGGGTCAGTGCATGACGCGTATGTAATGCGAAATAGCAGCATCCCCTATGTGATGGAACAGCTACAGAGACAACGTGTGTGGCTAATAGGTGACTCTGGTTACCCCAACCTGCCGTGGCTACTGACCCCAGTGAGGAATCCCCGGACCAGGGCAGAGGAACGGTACAATGAGGCCCATGGGCGATCTAGGAGGATCATAGAAAGGACCTTCGGGGTCCTGAAGGCCAGGTTTAGGTTCCTGCATATGACAGGTGGATCCCTAATGTACTCACCAAAGAAGGTGTGCCAGATCATCGTGGCCTGCTGTATGCTTCACAATCTTGCATTGCGATGCCAGGTGCCTTTCCTGCAGGAGGATGGTCCAGATGGTGGTGTTGTAGCAGCTGTGGAGCCTGTGGAGAGTGAAGAGGAGGAAGACGATGGGGACGACACGGACAACAGGGACACAGTTATACAACAGTATTTTCAGTAGCACACAGGTAAGAATCCCCCACGCCATTTTACATTTACTTCAGGCCTCCTGCATCTCTACTTTCTGTGTTTCCCCCCAGTTCCTTTCAACTGAATTGTGACTTTCCCTTCCCTTTTCAGAGCTGTATGACCCACTGCGTGACTTCTGCTTTGTTTGCCCATGGAGTAAAGCACATTGACATTGGTATGTTGTCATCACAATGTAACTGAACAATTTTTGAACCGTTATGTGTAATAC
The DNA here is from genome assembly GCF_031143425.1 of Pleurodeles waltl. Classification (NCBI taxonomy): domain Eukaryota; kingdom Metazoa; phylum Chordata; class Amphibia; order Caudata; family Salamandridae; genus Pleurodeles; species Pleurodeles waltl. Next base: position 795,307,086 of record NC_090438.1, on the reverse strand, counting down.
ATTTGTTAAGAATACAAGCAGACTCCTGATTTTTTAAGTGCAATTAGTGATTTATTTAAAGTGCTACATATAGGTCCATGATAGTAAAACGGTGATGGGTGGGGGTGGAGTAATGTCCATGGCAGAGTCCAGTTCTCAGTCGCACAGGTGCATTGTCCATATGCCTGTGGAAGGATGGAGCAGGGGCAGTTCAAGGTTGGACAGGGTGACAATGTGGGACAGTGGAATGACATCAGGGGGTTTCTTATGCTGGCGGGGGTCTTGGCATCCTACTCTGTCTTCCTTTGAGATCTCAGGTTCCTCTTGCGGGGTGGTTGATCTTCAGCAGGAGGTGGGGTTCTGGTGGCCTGTCGTTGTGTGGGGGCCTCCTGTCCACTAGCGCCGGCGGAGGTGGTAGGCTGTTCCTGGTCCAGGCTGGTGACAGGGGCCCTTTGGGGTGCCACATGGTCCCGCAATGTGGTGACTATTTGGTTGAGGGCCAGGACGATGTTCCTGAGCTCCTCTCTGTACCCCATGTACCGTTCCTCCTGCTGTGCCTGGATCTCCTGGAACCTGGCCAGTACCGTCACCATCGTCTCTTGGGAGTGGTGATATGCTCCCATGATGGTGGTGAGGGCCTCTTGGAGAGTCGGTTCCCTGGGCCTGTCCTCCCCCCCCTGTCGCACTGCAGCCCTCCCAGTTGCCCTGTTTCCCCAGGCCTCTGTCCCCTGGACGGTGTGCCCACTACCACTGCCCCCGGTCCCTGTTGTTGTTGGGGTGTTGGGTCAGCCTGGGTGCCCTGTAGTGGCGGACACACCGCTGATTGACCTGTCCTGGAGACAGAGGCATGGGCCCGCTGGGTGGGAGCTGTGCTGATATTCCCAGAGGGGGTTAGGTCTGCTGTGGCCTGTGTCTGTGTGTGGGGAACCGACTGTCCAGAGGTCCCCGATGGTCCGGGCTGGTCATCAGGTTCTAGGTCGACAGAGCTGCTGTCCTCACTGGGGGCCTGTTCTGGGGGTGGGATGGACAACTCTGGACCCTCCTGGCAGGTGTGTTGGCGTTCGGGTCCTGCAGGGGTAAAAGAGTATGGTTATTGCTTCTGTGTGTTCCATGGCGTGCGATTTGTGGGTGCCCTTGTCCCCCAGTGCTGGCATTCCCTTGTGGGAGGGGTTGTGAGGGTGGTGTGTGGGGGGGGATGGGTATGTGCAGTGGTCATGCATAGGTGATGGGTGTCCATGGTTTGTGTTGCCATTCAGGGTTTGGTTTTGGGTTGGGTGGGTTGTGCTGGTGAGACATTGGCAGGGAGGATGAGTGCTGGGGGGGGTGTGGGTTGGCATGCTGGTGGTTGGGGGGGGAGTAGTTGAGATGAGACTTACCAGAGTCCATTCCTCCGCCTACTCCAGCGAGGCCCGCAGGATGCAGGATGTTCAAGACCTCTTGCTCCCATGCAGTGAATTCGGGAGGAGTGGGTGGTGGTCCGCCGCCAGTCTTCTGCACAGCGATGTTGTGTCTTGAGACCATCGACCGTACCTTCCCCCGTAGGTCGTTCCAGTGCTTTCGGATGTCTTCCCGGTTTCTGGGATGCTGTCCCACAGCGTTGACCCTGTCGACGATCCTTTGCCATAGCTCCGCCTTCCTGGCTATTGTGGTGTGTTGCACCTGTGTGCCGAAGAGCTGGGGCTCTACCCTTATTATTTCCTCCACCATGACCCTGAGTTCTTGGTCCGAAAACCTGGGGTGTCTTTGGGGTGCCATGGGGTGGTGTGGATGAGGTGTGGGGTGGTGTTTGTGGTGATGTGAGTGGTGGTGTGTGGTGTGCGTAGATGTGGTGTGGTTGATGATGTTGGGTTCCTGTGTGTGTTGGGTTTTTCGATAGCTGTGCTCTCTCTCTCTCTCTCTCGCCTTCTCTCCGAATTTCTAGTAGTGGGGGTTTGTGGGTGATGTGGGTGTGTGTTTTATAGTTGCTTGGATGTGTGGGAGTGGTGCATGTATGTGTATCAGGTGTGTGTATTTCAAATTGTCCAATGTGGCTGTGTTTTGGAGCTGGGTGTGTATTTTGACCGCGGCGGTGTGTACCGCCAATGGAATACCGCGGTTGAATGACCGCCACGTGGATTCGTGGGTCGTAATGACATGGGCGTGTTTGTGTTGGCGTGGCGGTGGAGGTTTGGTCATCTCCAGTTTTCCGCTGCCCGCTGATGAGGCGGCCTTCCGTGGATGTCGGGTTTTCGGCGGTTTGGCAGTTGGAGGTCAGAATGACCGTGGCGGTTTACCGCGACCGCGGTGGTATGATGGCGGTCTTCTGACCGGCGGTAAGGGCCTTTTACCGCCGAGGTCAGAATGACCCCCATAATGTCTTTGTTCGGGTCTTGCCCTGAACCTCACACTGCCTGTGCCACAAGAAAGAGCTCCATGCAGTGCAATTAACTCACATTGAGGAGGCCAGGAACAGTTGCTCTCAATCCAGGGCAGCAGAGATAATTCAAAACAGTGGGTCTGGGTTGAGGGCCGTGATATTTTCATTGTTTGGACCATTTGGGATCTTTGGACATTGTTGTGCCTTTCTATTTCGAGATTTTTTATTTCAATTTGTTCAGTTCCCTAGTGGACTATATAAATAGGCATATCCCATAACATTCCTGTTGTTTTTTTTTATGTTGCCCATCACCGTTCAATTAGGCTTAGCTTTGTTTTCATTTTCTCCACTCTCTAAGAACTGTTTAATATGCTACTTCTTGATAAATGGTTATTTTGGTTAAACTTACTTGACTGTGGGGGCATGTATGCAGATAGAAGGTTTTGAGAAGACTTGAGGGTAAATGACACATAATGCCTGAGGAGTGCCGTTTGAGGATGACTCCTGGCCAGACGTGAGGTGGTCGTTGAGGTGTCATACTGTGTGGGTCCACTTGTGACTGGAATAGCATCATTTTGAAGCTGATGGTCCCAAGGACCTGCGTGAGAAATGAAATGACAGTTTGAACTTTGATATTTGCATGAAAACGTAACCGATGGCTAATAAGCTTGGCAAAGATAGACATATTTTGTTTCCTATGTGCCCATGGGTATGAGATGGGATATTGTTTTACCTGGCAGTGCCACAGACACTTGCATGAAGCGCTGATTTAGCAACATTTGTTTATGATTTTTAACTGACAATAAACCTGTAATTGTGGTTGATAATGAGGCAGCTTTTATGTACAGACCACTAGATGACATTAGATGACATGTTTTCTCCTTCCCTGAAGTTAATGTTTTATATTTAGAAACAGGTATTACATATCTTACCTGGCCAAGGCTGAAGAGGCACACAGATGCCTCCACATTAGGTTCTGGCCCCAGACCTAATACCGAATTCTGTCAAACCTATGACAATAATTATAGGTGTGACAACGATTCCAATTATTGTCAAGAGAGTACGACATCTTCCTTGCAAAAGGGTAGATTGATGAATGGATTGCCAACTTTTAGAAATGTACGAGGTTAAGGAGATGAAAATGCATGCTCATATTAGCTGATGTCCTAGGCTCACGAAAATTACTTATTGAAGAAAGACAGAGAACCAAAAGTTTGCCTGCCGGATGCCCTTTGATCTAATGGGTATGCCATAGTGTGGACACTAAGGGGGTCATTCTGACCCTGGCGGCCGGTGACCGCCAGGGTCACCGACCACGGGAGCACCGCCAACAGGCTGGTGGTGCTCCCAAGGGCATTCTCACCGCGGCGGTTCAGCCGCGGCCAGAAAGGGTAAACCGGCGGTCTCCCGCCGGTTTACCACTGCCCTACAGAATCCTCCATGGCGGCGGAGCGCGCTCCGCCATGGGGATTCTGACACCCCCTACCGCCTTCCTGTTCCTGGCGGGTCTCCCGCCAGGAACAGGATGGCGGTAGGGGGTGCCGCGGGGCCCCTGGGGGCCCCTGCAGTGCCCATGCCAATGGCATGGGCACTGCAGGGGCCCCCGTAAGAGGGCCCCTCAAAGTATTTCAGTGTCTGCAAAGCAGACACTGAAATACGCGACGGGTGCAACTGCACCCGTCGCACCTTCCCACTACGCCGGCTCAACTCTGAACCGGCGTCCTCGTGGGAAGGTAGATTTGCCCTGGGCTGGCGGGCGGCCTTTTGGCAGCCGCCCGCCAGCCCAGGGCAAATCTCAAAATACCCTCAGCGGTCTTGCGACCGCAGAGCGGTATTTTGACGGGGGAACATTGGCGGGCGGCCTCCGCCGCCCGCCAATGTTAGAATCACCCCCTAAGGCATGATGTGTCACTGTAGCTGTGGAAAGGGACATGCACAAAATATTGTAATATCACAACACAAATAGCACGAGGGTATGGGAATCTGTTCATGTTATACGGTGAATATACATCTACAGAGTTGTTTTGGGTTGACAGCTTATGGAATAATGGTGTCAGTTAAAGCCAGGCATGTATATGATGCGAAACAGTCTTAGTTACCGTACCAAAGCACATTTCAATAATTGCCTGCATTTGGGACATGGGTGGATTGAGCAGGTGACAGGATGTTCGTGTGCGCGCCCTCTTTCTGACCCCATGGCACTTTGGGATTATAGAAGGGGCAGTAAATGTCTATGTGGCCCCTTCTGTAATAGAGGTAATACTGGCATACATGTAGTGATGTAGGGGCATTTCTTCATTTGCATGGGGACATGGTCCCATGCAAACAAAGGAATCACTTTGCCTCTGTGCCCATGCCTTATTACAAATGTGGGGGCAGAGCAAAAAACCTGTCAGGAGGCATACTAATTGTGCTCAACAAAACGGTAATTGCTCTCCCTGACGAAAGACGGGCAAAGTAGAAACCATGGACCCCACCAAGATTCCTCGGTAGGCAGGTGCAGTAAATCGCCTCCCCCCCCCCCACCCACAGATTAATTTCAGTCTCCCCTTTGAAGTGCAGACGGGTACTGCCTGCACAGCGAAAGACAGAGTGTCTGCTTTAAACATCTGGTCTGTCTTGCACTATTACACTGCCCCCATGGCAACCATGAGTTCAAGTCAGCTCTTGGAGGAGCTCATTACCACTAAAAGAGCTCACTGCCCCTGTTTGCACCTGGTGAACCAATTTGAGGGTAGAGCAAATAGGGATGGTGCTCCCTCTTTGTGATACAGCCCCGGGTGTGTTTGGTCACTCCACACAATGGCACAGTTAGTGCCACAACAGTGGCAGTGGCTGAGTGTTTGGCAACTCAGGATTTGCAGAAGAGAAAATGAAATGATGGGGTCCTGCATATCTGAACCATTTTTCAACATAACTTTGCGATGAGGATATTGCCTTGGTATTTGCAGACAAGATCAATTTATGGCAGTGTTGTCCTTTAACACGCAAAGATGGACACTTCAGAGTGTGGTTATAACAGGTATGGCAGTTAGAGATAGCTGTCTGGGTGTTTGGAATGCATTGAAATGCTGATGTTCATTGGAGCCTTGCCACAGAAGTGGCTAGTGCTGCTGTAGCTGTCACCTGTAATGCAATAGACACGGGGACTTCAGAAAGGAAAGTTAGAAGTCGTCTATATTAGTATAATCAGTCTTGGCTGTGTATAAGTGACATGTAGAAAAACCATTTGGTTGAAAGGATAAATGTGTGCTGCTTGTAGACAGTTTGGAAAAAGGTTGGAGCGAAAGCTAGTTGAGGCATAGAGGTGTGTTGTTCAAACTTGGCTTGAGGATTGTGGGCTATATTAATGTGTTTCTACTGTTAATGTTTATCAGGTGTGTGACTTTCCTCAGATGAATGCTGTTTTGATATTCTTTTCAATGCATAGTGCTACAGAGTATGCAGAACGCCTAAATCACTCCCATAAAAATGTAAGTAGTAGCTTTACAATCGTATTTTGAGTCGAACATGTCTCGACCATCCCCCTGTGTGGACAAAAGTACTACTAGGTGCACATTCTTGGTAGAAGTACATGTGCACAGATATCTGATTATTGATGTACTTTGCTAAACTGGGCTCTTAATATAGCTTTTCAACCAAATTCCCACTCCCTTTCATGCTTATGTGTTTAGATTCAGGCCCATATTTCTGGGCTTTGTAGTGCTGGCTATATATATATGGAGGAGACAGTTATATGTATATTGGGAAGAAGTATCTTTCAGTGAAGGGCACTAAATCGTTCTGCACATTTTGGGGATCACACTGTTTAAAATGAGTGGTTTGTTTGGAGGCTAGTAATAAATCAAAAACATTTGAAAATGTCCATATGGGACTAGGGATAGACGTATGTCATGATGGAGTAATCCACCTAGAAATCTAGGTATAAGTAACCAAATGATGCTAATACATACTACTGGTGATACTAATGCTACTACGACTACTACAATTTTAACAATAAAAATAACAGAAACATACTACTACTACAGCTATGGCTACTAACACCACTACTACTACTGCATCTACTATTTATAATAACATGTTAACCATTTTGGTGCATGGTGCAATTGGCTGACACCTGCCCACCAGCACTATTTATATCGGCCACTGGCCAACATTGGGAATGGCTGGAAATGGGTGTTTGCAAGGGATTTTTTTTTTCAAAGAGTGGGGAGCCACCAAATTGGTTCAGCATCAGCCCCCCCATATTTCTCCCATCAGTTGCCGACATAACTGATTCCCCACAGGAGTGGTGGAAAGAAGCAGGTGAGCTCTCTCCCCTCCCCCTCCACAGTAGGAAGAAAATGCCTAACAGTTCTCCCCACATTTCAGGAAAGCCTCCTTGACAAGGGAAGAGTCTCCCCTTCCCAGTAAGGCCTCCTAAGATAGCTTTATGACTGTGGACTGGGGACAAGCCAAGATACACAGCCAGGAAACCCACTAGACCACAAGGAACTAATTTACCATGAGGGCAGGCACCGCCCCACCCCAAAGCACATACAGAGAGAAAAAAAAGTGTTGTTCCCCTGAGGGGTGTGAATCAGCCTTCAAAGAATGTAAAACATGTTTAAAAAGTGTGATACTTTTTAAAGGGTTGGCCCTCATGGTGAACAGGCCGACACTCCCTGGTGGCTCAGTTTTAAAAAATAGAGGGGTTTATTTATTACAATTTTCTGCTGTGTTTGCATCACAAAAGTGACAGAAATTGACTCAAAATATTTTTGTACCTATATACTTTCCAGTGCAAAATGTGTTTTGCGCTGGCACATTCCCTAAAAGTAATGCAAAGTTGTGCAAAGCACAGCTTTGCATTACTAAGGGCCAAGGGGGTGTTACATTGGTGGTACATGGGTGTTCCCATGCAACCACCCATGCCTTTTGATGTAAAACTCCATCTACAAACTATAGTAGACAGGTGTTTGCACCAAAAGTTAGCGCCATGTGAAATTAGGCATTAAAAGGAGATTTATTTGTATTTCTCCTTTCTTTTCTGACTTTTCATTCGTGCTGCACTGTACAGCACACATACAATGTGGGAATAGTTTTAAAGTATCTATAAGATAATATTTTGTACTGAAATGCTATCCTTCCAGTACAAAACTTATGCTACACTCACGCACACACCCCTGCACTATGGCGTAGAGGTGAGGAGAGTACCATATTTCTATAAATATGGAGCTCTCCTGCTCTTTCCTTCTTACCCAATGCAGATTTTTTGGTTGCTGTGATGTGCTGCATGACAATTGATTAAATCTGAGCCAAAGAGTTTTTTTTCTGGGGGTGCAATCATACGCCCACGAAAAGTATTTTTTTAAGTGAAATTGTCAGGGTCGGCCCACCTGACATACGGGCTGAACTCCCTATTGGGCCTGCAAATCTTTGTGCATTTTTCAGGGGGGACTGATTGTGGCCTCCAAGAGAAAAAAACACACATTTTTAAAATAAATGTAAAGAAATTTAGGTGGAGGTCAGCCCTGACGACATGTTGACCCCTTTAGGGCTCAGCTTTTGTATTATAAATGTATTTTTTCTCCTGGTGGGGGAATTGCACCGCCCATGGGAAAGCACTTTAAAAATTTTTGGACTGTACATACATAGCAACATTTTATTGGGATGCAGTGTAGTGGAAGACCCTGCAGAAAATTAACTGGTCATCTTTTAGTTGCTAATTTCTGTATTTGGCTGCTATGCTGGTGATAAAATGAGGTGACATCTCTGCCCAGACAGTATTGTCATGTTTTGAAATCACAAAAAATGAAATAATCCTATCAAAAAAATTATGCTGCATTATGCTGCATAATTAGCCTTTTCTTGATGCAGAATTTTGTCAACTTGTCATGTAATTCGGTGCCCTCTTGCCTCATAATTCCAGTGTCTCTGGTGATAGCACTGTCTGTATTCACAAGGAGCATACCTGTGCACAAAGCTGCAGGGTCTAATATGTGAATGTTTGCTTCTTGGAATCAAAGGTTAATATTTTGGCTTTAGGAAATTAGTTTTTATGCTGGCAAAGGACCAGTGCGCCTCAGCAATAAAAGTTGCAATCATGGTGGAGACTCCACATCTAAAAAAGGTAGGCAGTCATTTAGATACTACTCATAAAATTGCTTTGTGAATTCAAAAAAATTGTAAACTCACACAAAAGTGTAAGTTTCCCTCTGTGAATCAGGCTCTTTGTGTTTAGTTCTGTTGCACACATCTCAAAAATCCACACACTCACTAATTTAGAACAATAATTCTGCCTTCTACTTAAGACAGTGTTTTAGAAGGCGGATTTTAGCCAGTCAAGAGAGATGGCATTTTGGTGGATGACTGCTGCCCAGGCCCTAACTCTGGTTATGGAGGGCAGCTCTGAGCCAGAATCAGATAATGAACAGCATATGAGCGAGAGGAAAATGAAGCAGAATCTTGAAGTGATTTTTCTGTCGATAGAGTTCCATCCTACAACTTGTCTTCCAGTGATTCTGAAGAACATGATGATGGCAGTCGTGCTGTCCCTTTGCAAGTGTGGTCTGTGCAGTGGGGTGACCATAGCAGAACAGATCAACCCAGAGAAAAGGCATGTGAGGCCCCAAGCACACCATTGTACTGCAGCCCCAAATTCTGCCATTCACTGCAACTCTGAATGTAAAGTTGATACAGCCAGTTTTTTGCCAATTGACTACATTCACCTCTTTTTGGATGTTGACCTACTTGAGCAAATTGAGCAGCAAACAATTTTGTGTGTCAAACAATATCTAAGGGAGTATGGAGACACTCTATGACCTCATTCTATGGCTCACCAGTTGACTCCTATTTCTCTTGAGGGGCTGAAGATATTTTTGGGCCTTACAGTCAAAATTGGGTTAGTGCACAAAACAAGCTGGAGGTCCTACTAGTCTACTTGGATGATTTGGGTAACACACATCTATGCACCGAACATTAGAAGAGATTGTTTTTCACTATTACAGCATATGCTGCATTTTAATGATAATTCTGCTGCATTGCCCTAGGACCATTCACACCATGAGAGGTTGTTGAAAATTTGGCCTGAAGTTGAACATTTTTTCTGCCAGATTTCCTAAGATTTAAACTCCTGGAAATAATATAGCCACTGATTAGTCCTTGATCATATACTAAGGGTGGTTACTGTTCAAGCAGAACTTTGTGAGCAAAAGATCTTGCTATGGCATCAAGTTGTACATTCTCTATGAGAACTCTACTGGATTTGTATACAGCCACTTCTTAACAAAGGTTCAAACTTTTATGTGGACAACTCATATACAGCAGTAGAGCTGTTCAGTAAGTTGAACAAAGCTGGCAATTTGGCATGTGGTACAGTTTGTTATCACTGCTAGGGATTCTCACAGGAACGTGTTAGTAAGAGGTTCCACAATTTCCAGAGTCCTGTGTTGCATTCCAGCGAACTGCTACCAGTAAACTTCTTTGCTGGGCATGATGTGTATGTGCTCACTACAATTCATGTTGAGAGCACTTCCCCACTATGGTTTGGGGGGATGGTTGAAGTTCACAAGCCCACCTGTATACTTGATTACAAGAAGTACATGGGCAGAGTGGATAACAATAGCCAGGTTCTTCAGCCACACAATGCAATTCATAAAACTTGTACTTGGTTTAAGAAGCTGTTTACCCATCTGATCCAGATGGCAACGTACAGTGCATATGTTGTTTATCGTGCTTCCCATGCCACTGGATTCAAGCTAGCCTGGCTGATGAGGGGTGAAACCCCGAAACCGGTCCCAGGATGCTTGTTTCCGGTCCAGTGAGGACCTGGCTTGGCAGTTCGGGCTGGACTGTTCCCATGAGGAACAGGGTCAAGACTGATTTGCATATGGCTGGGTCCAAACTGGGGTGGCATGGTGAGCAAAAGAATGATGGATTAAACCCAGATCTGTGACTGGGGTTGAGTGTTTGACAATGTTCAGCATTCCGTCCATCACTTGTTGTTTATCATCAGGCCACAACAGGAAGACTCCTGTGTTTCTTTGCTATTCAGTTGACTGTCATTAAAAGTCTTACTGCTACAAAAGTAGCAGCTCTACTTCATATGCTCTAAAGGATGTAGCAAATCTGCAGGATTAACACTTTGCCAACTGCATTTCTGTAACAGCTAAAAAGACTCAACCATGTTGTTGTTGTTGCAGAATCTGCTCTAAGCAAGGAAAGAGGCAGGTGAGTCATTGTTACTGCCCCATTGCCCATCTCTGCCAGCCCTGAATTTGTCCTCCTTGCTTTATCTTGTATCATACAAAAATGAGGCATTGGAAAATTGACTGAAGTGGAGCTGCTGTAACATATTCATTTCAAAGTCTGTGCATGGATACATACCTTCCATGTGCCACTACTTTGCAGGGCAAACAGCTATAGAATTATTTTGCCTCTACTTGAGGAAATCATGGACTGCTCACCACCTTTATCTGCTGTCAGAACATGGTAGGTGTTCTGTTTAATAATAACAAGTGCATTATAGTTACCACGCTGCTCATTTTGGTGGATGAACCAAAGTTCTCAATGTGGAAATATTAAGGGGGTCATTACAACCCTGGCGGACGGTGTTAAAGGTGCGGTAATACCGCAAACAGGGCGGCGGACAAAAAAAGGGAATTATGACCGTGGCGGAAACCGCCAACAAAGACAGCCACTTTAACACTCCGCCCGCCACAGCGGTACAGACAAGCAGCGCGGCGGTCACCGCCAACAGACAGGCGGAAGAAAATGTACCGCCAACAGTATCACAACCCGCCAATCCGCCACCTTTTCCGGGGCGGTTTCACCGTGGATAAAAACACGGCGGAAACAGCTTTTGCAATGGGAAAACGCTCACCTTAACACACTCCACGAGGAAGGAGGCCACCATGGATCCGGAATTACAAATCCTACCTGCCCTGGTCTTCCTACTCATCTACGAACACATGCGCCGGCGGCAGCGAAGACAATGGTGAGTACTGCACCTACGACATGGGGGGGGAGGCAAAAGTCAGGGGGACCCACACGCAACATCCCCACCCCCACCCTCGCACATTACAACACACACACCAATGTATTTCCAAACATCACTGTAACAACCTACAACCCCCCCGGAAGAATGCAAAGACAAAACGAAATCAGTTCAAACACTGTAATGTATCAAAATACATGTTTCAAATATATACAGATATATATAAACTCATTCAAAAGTATATACATTACGAGAAGTAGTGCAGATATGCACATCTCAATGTCCGTGCACCACTGGGCCAAAAATGCATGGGCGAGGCCCACTCAAGATATCTGTCCACAAATGGAGAGAACACTGCCGGGGCATCAGAGAGAAATACAATAGGCACCTCAGGGGGAAGGGAAGGGAGGGGCACCTCAGCCGGATTACAGCACCACGCCAGATCCACGACGGGGCTCCATGCCCATTGACGTATCCTGGGGAGTGCAAAGCCACAGTCACTCAAGTCTCTACAGTGGGTGGGTTGCCCACTGCCATATCCTGGGGAGTGCAAAGCCACAGTCTCTCTAGTCTCTACAGTGGGTGGGTTGCCCACTGCCATATCCTGGGGAGTGCAAAGCCACAGTTTCTCAAGTCGATAACAGCCTCCACTGGATCTGGAGGGGGACTGGTGCCCAGAGTGCTTCATCCTGTGAAGGACAGATCTGTGACCAGTGAAGACGGTGTTTGCGGTGGCGTCCCGGCCGCCGGGGAGGATGCCGCCCTTCTCTGCCGTGCTGTTCTCACGAGGCTGTGCAGACTTTTTCTGGCACTTCACCGCCTTTGGCACAGTCACAGCTGACTCTGCAATCCCCCTGATACCCTTGTGAGTAGTTTTGCCTCCAGGAGTCTTCACCCGGTCCCGTCGGCCACTTGCCAACTCGAGATGCTTTACAGGGTGTGGACTGGCAGTGCCTTGGCTCCATGTAACACTGCCTGCCCTGGTGGCCAGTGCACTCCACACACCTGCAACATGCACCACTGCTACTGGAGTCTTTTTGGCTGAGGCGCTACTACGGGACTGATAAATTGGAGGGGTGGGGTGGTGGCAAAGAGGTCAACGTTGCTGAGGGACAGTTTCTGACGAACACTTGGATGGGTAGCTGGAGGGGGTCTGGGAGTGGAGGAAGAGGAGGTGGTTGTAGGAGGTGTCACTTTAGGTGTTTTGGGTGCAGGTAGTGGAGGCTGTCGTGAGGTGGATGGATGTTGGGTGTGTGGGTGCCCATGTTTGTGTACTTTGGGAGGGGGCGTCACAGACACACTGGGAGAGGACACAGAGGGCGTGTAAATGGGAGTGGGGTTGGGGGTGGTGAGTGCAGGTGAGCGGGTTGTGGTGCTGGGTGTTCAGGTGCGAGTCCTAGTGCCTGTAGTTGTAGTGCATGCAGGTGAGAGTGTAGACGACACTGGGAGGGAGGAGAGAGATGATGAGGAGGGGGACATAGTGGAGGCAGTGGATGTTGCTGTGTCTGTATGTGTCTGATGCTTGCGTGGGTGCCTGTGGGATGTGTGGTGCCTATGTTTGCTTGAGCTACTTTTGTGTGTTGAGGTGTGTGCATGCTTGTCTGTTGGTGTGCTTGGGATAGGCTGGGGTACAGGGGCTTGGTTCTGGGTGGAGGAAGTTGGAGGGGGGAGGCTAGACACAGGGACAATGGCTGCCATCAGTGCTGAGGCCAAAGATTGCAGGGTTCGATGAAGTGCAGCCTGACCAGAATGAATGCCCTCCAGGAATGCATTACCGTGTTGCAACTCCCTTTCTACACCCTGGATGGGATTCACAATGGTAGACTGCCCAACAGTGAGTGACCTGAGGAGTTCAATGGCCTCCTCACTGAGGGCAGCAGGAGTGACAGGGGCAGGGGCTGAGGTGCCTGGGGCGAAGGTGATGCCCACCCTCCTGGGTGAGCGGGCACGGGGCGAACGCTGAGGGTCTGCTGGGAGGGCAGTGCTGGTAGGGGAGGTGGCGGCTGTACCTGTAGAAGTGTGGGGCGCCGTGCTCCTGGCCTCTACAGATGCAATTCCTGGGATGTGGCCTACATCGCTTTGGTCGACATCTGCACACATGGATGCCACAGGGGCATGTATACCTGTACTTGGCACTCTACTGTGGTGGGGTGGAGTGCCACATGGCCTGCATTACTGAGGGGCCTAGCCTATGGAAGTCGCCCTGGCCAAGGGAAACCCACAGCCCTCCTCCCACACCTAGACCCCTCAACAGCGCGCAAAGTCCCCAGAATGATTGTGTACTCACCCCCTTGTGTCTGCTGTGATGCCCTCAAGTGCCCATCCAACTCAGGGTAGGCCACCGCCAATATCCTGAACATGAGCGGGGTCAAGGGTATGACGGGCACCCCTCCCACGTTGGCAGGCCATCCCCAGCTGAGCCTCCGCCGTCTTCTTGCTCCAGCGGCAAATGTCCTCCCATCTCTTACGGCAGTGGGTGCCCCGTCTCCGGTGGACCCCCAGGGTCCGGACATCCTTGGCGATGGCACGCCAAATGTCCTTCTTCTGGTGGGTGCTGACCTACATGACATGCACAGGGGAAGAAGAGAAGTCATTAGCAAGAGCACCATCGAAGTGAGTGGCCCCCATCCCTGCCCTTGCCATGTGGCACATGAATTCACAGTCCTTTATGTTCACTGCACTCTGCCCCCTTCCCTCTTACAACCAGCCCTATCCAACCAGGCATAGCCCATACAACGTGCTCCCTTGGTACTTACCTGTTGGTCTGGAAGACCATAGAGTAGCGTGTACTGGGGGAGGACCCTGTCCACGAGCTTCTCCAACTCCTGAGCAGTAAGGCAGGGGCCCTTTCCCCAGACGCAGCAGCCATTGTCTCTTCCAGACCGAGGTCACAGCAGCACTTGCAGTATAGGTCCTCTCCTGTCGAAGATCAGGTATCAAGTGATTGAACAGATAGAAAATGGCGGTCACGTCCGCGGCGGTGACGTCCGCGGCAGTGCGTATCATCACGGCCGGCGCACTTCATCATTGGCTCCTGGGACCCATAGGGTCCAATGTTAACCAATGCAGCATTGCGCCGCGGTCTACGACCGCCTACCGCGACGGTGTACAACGCCAGCGCAGTTACCTCACATCCCACTGTCCCAGTTTAGAGGTCAGACAGCCGCCATTTCAGGGGCCCACATGGCTTAATTTGCAACTGCGTCACATATAACTGGGTCGACACACATACAGGAAGATTTTTGTCTTTGGTCTCGTGTTCTGTGTATCTGTGGGTACATACCTGGGATTTTGTTGACTCTGTGGTCACTGTTGTCCTTCCTAGGCACCGTCAGCTTGGACATTTGAGAAGATGGTGGAATCCTTCGGTGTACCGACCGCTGGTGGACCTGTTGACAATGGAGGAGCGACATTTACTCATCACCTACAGGTTTGACCGTGCCACTATCCAGGAACTATGTACCCAGTTTGAGCCAGACCTGATGTCACCAATCCGCCATCCCAAAGGAATCCCCCCTGAAGTGCAGGTCCTGTCAGTGCTCCATTTCCTTGCAAGTGGATCGTTTCAGACAACAGTGGCCATGGTATCAGGGATGTCCCAGCCTATGTTTTCCAACGTGTTGTCCAGAGTGTTGTCTGCCCTGCTGAAACACGTAAGGAGCTACATCGTTTTCCCTCAGGTGGAGGATTTGCCTACAGTGAAAGGTGACTTCTATGCCCTTGGACATATCCCCAACATCATAGGTGCTATTGATGGGACCCATGTAGCTCTGGTCCCCCCCCCACAGGAGTGAACAGGTGTACAGGAACCGGAAGAGTTATCATTCCATGAATGTACAGATGGTATGTTTGGCAGACCAGTACATCTCCCAGGTAAATGCTATGTTCCCTGGATCAGTGCATGATGCCTACATCCTGCGCAATAGCAGCATACCTTATATGATGGGTCAACTCCGTAGGCACCGGGTGTGGCTATTGGGGGACTCTGGTTACCCCAACCTGTCCTGGCTATTGACCCCAGTGAGGAATCCCAGGACCAGGGCAGAGGAACGCTACAATGAGGCCCATGGGAGGACTAGGAGGGTGATCGAACGCACCTTCGGCCTCCTGAAGCCCAGGTTCAGGTGCCTGCATATGACAGGTGGGTCCCTATTCTACTCACCAAGGAAGGTGTGCCAGATCATCATCGCCTGCTCGATGCTTCACAATCTTGCTTTGCGACGCCAAGTGCCTTTTCTGCAGGAGGATGGTCCAGATGGCGGTGTTGTGGCAGCTGTGGAGCCTGTGGACAGTGATGAGGAGGACGCTGAGGAAGAAGACATAGACAACAGGGAGTCAGTCATATGGCAATATTTCCAGTGACACACAGGTGAGAACAGTTTTATTTTTGCCATTACATTCACTTTCACACTTCTACCTCTATCCTGTCTGTCAGTTCATAGCAGCATTTGGTCACTGAGCTGTACCTTTCCATTACGGTTTCACAGGTGTGGTTAGCAACGTGTGTCATCTGCTTGCATCCTTCAAGGACTTGTGAAGTGTGACATAGGTATGTTGGCTATAAAATTGGAAAGCATTTTGACACTGTCATTGATAATACATATTTACCAAATCACAGACTGACTCCAGATTGTTTTGTGGTTCAAGGGTGTTTATTTCAGAGCTCATAAATGGAGGGGGGTAGTGATATGGTGATGGGGGACGGTAGAGGAATGTCCATGGCAGAGTCCAGTCCATTAGTCACACAGGTGTACTGCCCATCTGGGCATAGGGAGTGGAGATGGGGCAGTTCCAATCTGGACAGGGTAACAAAGTGGGACAGTGGGAGAACAATCAGGGTGGTCTCATTTCCTGGCGGGGGTCTTGCCATCTTGCTCTGTCCTGTTCCTGGATCTCAGGGACCGCTTGCGGGGTGGTTGTCTGTCTGCAGGGGGTGGGGTGCTGGTGTGGTGGTCCTGTGGCGGGGCGTCCTGTCCACTAGCGCCGGCGGAGGTGGTGGGCAGTTCATCGTCTATGCTAGTGTCAGGTGCCCCTTGGAGTGCCACAGTGTCCCTCATGGTCTTTTGTATGTCCTTCAGCACCCCTATGATGGTGCCCAGGGCGGAGCTGATGGTTCTGAGCTCCTCCCTGAACCCCAAATACAGTTCGTCCTGCATGTTCTGGGTCTCCTGAAACTTGGCCAGTACCGTTGCCATCGTCTCCTGGGAGTGGTGGTATGCTCCCATGATGGAGGAGAGGGCCTCGTGGAGAGTGGGTTCCCTTGGCCTGTCCGCCCCCTGTCGCACGGCAGCCCTCCCAGTTCCCCTGTGTTCCTGTGCCTCCGTCCCCTGAACCGTGTGCCCACTATCACTGCCCCCAGGTCCCTGTTGTTGTTGGGGTGGTGGGTTATCCTGGGTTTCCTGTAGTGGTGGACACACCGCTGATTGACGTGTCCTGGGTACGGAGGTATGGGCCCGCTGGGTGGGTGCTGTGCTGGTGTTACCAGAGGGGGGAAGGTCAGTGTTGGGCTATGCCTGTGCAAGAGGAACCGACTGTCCCGAGGCCCACGATGGTCCAGGCTGGTCATCAGGTTCCAGTAGGGCAGAGCTGCTGTCGTCACTGTGGGCCTCTTCTGTGGGTGGAGTGGAGTTGTCTGGACCCTCCGGTGTGGTGACGTTCCGTAGTGGTCCTGCAGGGATATAAGAGCATGTTTAGTGCATGTGTGTGAGTAATGGTGTGTAATGGGTGGGTGTTTGTGTACCCCAGTGCAAGCATTCCTGTGCGTGGGTTTGTGTGATGATGGTTAGGGGGTTGTTATGGGTATGTGCAGTGAGCATGCTTTGGTGAGGGCTGACCATGCTTTGTTTTTCCATGCGGGGCTTGGTGTTGGGATGGGTGGTTTGTATTATGAGTACATTAGTGAGGAGTTGGAGTGATAGGGGAGGGGGTGAGGGTGGGGGTGTGTGATGGCATGCAGGGAGGGTGGGGGAGATAATAGTTGAGATTTTACTTACCAGTGTCCATTCCTCCACCGACTCCTCCGAGGCCCTCTGGATGCATGATGGTCAAGACTTGCTCCTCCCATGTTGTTAGTTGTGGGGGATGAGGGAGGGTACGCAGCCAGTCTGCTTTACCGCGATGTTGTGCCTGGATACCACAGAACGCACCTTCCCCCGTAGGTCGTTCCACCTCTTCCTGATGTCGTCCCGATTTCTTGGATGCTGTCCCACTGTGTTGACCCTGTCCACTATTCTTTGCCATAGTTCCATCTTCCTGGCTATGGATGTGTGCTGCACCTGTGAGCCAAATAGCTGTGGCTCTACCCGTAGGATTTCCTCCACCATGACCCCGAGCTCCTCCTCGGAAAACCCGGGGTGTCTTTGGCGTGACATGAGGTGGTGTGGGTGATGTGTGGGGTGGTGTAAGTGTTGATGTGTGGGGTGATGTGTAGTGGTGTGTGGTGTTTTGTGCATGTAATGTTGTATGGGTGATTGTGTTGTGTGCCTCTGTGTGGTGGGATTCTCAGTTGCTGTGCTCTCTGTCTATCTGGCCTTCGTCTCAGATTTTTGGTCGTAGGGGTTTGAGGGTGATCTGGGTGTGTGTTTTATATCGTGTTGGGTGTGTGGGAGTGGTGTTTGTATGTGTATCAGGTGTGTGTATTTGTAATTGTCCAATGTGGCGGTGTTTTGGAGATAAGTGTGTATTTTGAGTGCGGCGGTGTGTACAGCCAATGGAATACCGCAGTTGAAAGACCGCCGCGTGGATTCGTGGGTCGTGATAGCATGGGTGTGTTTCTGTTGGCGTGATGGTGGAGGTTTTGTTTTTGCCAGTTTATCACTGACCTTTGGTGTGGCGGTCTTGTGTGGGTGTCTGAATTTCAGCGGATTCCGAGATGTGGGTCATAATAGCTGTGGCGGTATTCCGTGGCGGTGTTTTGGCGGTCTTCTGCACGGCGGTAAGCGGCTTTTACCGCCAATGTTGTAATGACCCCCTAAGCCTTGACTAGTTTTTTAAGTGCTCTTTAGGGAACTTAGGCAATGTTCCCCACCACATTTGACTTAGTTTCAAAGGTAGATGTGCTCACTCAGTTTGAAGACCGTGTGCCTTGAATGGCAGACATAGAAACCCTAAACTTGCACCAACAAACTGGAAGGAGTTAGATTTAGCACAGTCAGTATGCATGAAAGGCATGTTTTCTGAAGCTTCAAATAGCTAGCAATGGCATTAGTAAAGGTACACTTGGTAAGTATATAGGACTTTGATGGGAAGAGAGACATGAACAGGTAGGAAAAGCTTAGGCTGGATGTGCTTTCACATGGATATCACATAGGTAGAAGGCGGATAGTCAAGGTAGTACAGATAAACATGCCATCACTTCATTTTGACCAATAGACTCAACCCCATCAATGCAATACTCACCCTTTTACTCAATTACTCACTCACTCAACTAAGGAGATGATTTCAAACCATAAAGATTGGCAGACAGCCTCATAACAAAACCTCCCACCAAGCACCTTGAACAGCTTTACTGGTTCCCCATCCACAGCTTTTTTCAAACTCCTAATGCACACATGCAACACCTTACACAGCACTGGTCCAATATACCTCCAACCGCCTCAGATTTCAGAAAGCTTCCAGAGACCTTTGCTCAGCCAGACTTGTACTCACACACATCCCATGTATAGTCAGTACCAGAACAGGGAGAAGTAACTTTTAATTTCCCCTGAAAGGGCAGAATGACCTGCATTCCCTACAAAGCTGGAAACTTGGCTCTTCCACTAGTTGAATCCATTGCTCAACACTGACTGTTCTTGGTTCAGTGACAGGTTATCCTCCTGGGTGATATTGTACTTTACAAACACAAAATACATTTCAGAGAACTCTGTAGTCACGGCTACATGTATGGGTGACGTGTCCTGTTTGCAATGTTCAGAATATATTAAATGTTCAGATTACTGTATGACAAGTGCATTACAGTCAGAACACTTAACATAATGGTGGACAGGACATATGCCACATCTACATTACTACCCTGTATTAAAAAAATGAAGGGTCAGATTTACACATCCCTAATACCACTGCTGTGTCACTTTTTGTGACACTTCAGTGGCACTGTGCACTGCACTGTATTTACAAGGCAGCATTAAGCCACTTTTTGTGGCTCAATGCCACCTTGTAAATTCTGCTCCTGAACACACAGCGCTTTACATTTAAGGGGCGTACAATGGGTGTTGATGTGAGCGTTCCATAGCAACACCCATTGCATTTTGATGCTGGCTCAGATTCACCAGATTTCGTGAATCTGAGGCAGCACTAAAATCTAACTCCATCTTAGGGGTGTCATTAGCATGGCGCAACAAGGAGAAATTACTTCATTTCTCCTAATTTTTTTGCACTTTTTTGTATTCTGCAGCACACAGAGTAGGAGCTAATCACCATTAAAGATTGTTTTTATGCAGGAAGGTGTCCCTTCCTGCACAAAAACAGCCACCCCCGCAATACAGCCATCCTTGCGCCATTGGCACAAGGGTGTCTGCGTTGGTGCTCAGCAGCTAATTTAGCGCTGTCGCAAGGACAAACACAGGGATGTGCCATATTCTTTTAAATATCCTGCATCTCTACGTTTTAGAAGTGAGACAGTGTGGTACTGCCAATTTTGGAGTAGTGGGCATGCTGCACCACTTTTAGTAAATATGCCTGACCTTTCTTTGTGGTTTAGGATGTACTTTTTAGGTAATTTAGGAAGTCTTCCCCAGCATTTCTGTCTTAGTTTCAAAGGACTGCATTGAAGTCACAGACACCTTGAACTTGCATTCACAAACTGGAAGGAGTTGAATTTAGCACAATGAGTGAGCTAAAGGTGCTTGAAAGACACTGCTTTGTGAGCCTCATATGGATGCAATGGAAGCTGCTAATAAAGGTTCACTAGACATGTGTACAGTAATGTTCAGAATGTCAACCGAGGTGGATACTTGACAGGTAGGTCAAACTTTTTATTTCATTTGTGAAGGTTGTAGAGGCACCACCTGTCAACATGTCTGGACATATGTGTGTGTATAGAAGTTTGTTTGTTGTGATTTTGTAAGCAAGTTGATTGATGAATGGATGTTTAGAATACAGATTCTGTCCTGTGGCATATGAACGTAATGGGCTCTTGAATGGCAGTGATGTGTTGATGTGTGACTATTGCTCTGTTGGATGAGGCCAATGGCTGGTGGTATGAAAGTCCTGTGCATGGTGAGTGAATGGATTGTGACTGGACCATAAAGCCGTTGGTGCCTTGATGTTGATTTAAAGTGCAGCCAAAGTAGTCTTGGCTTCAAAATTCAGGTACTGTGGTAATCAATTATCTTTTGTAGTTAGCATTTCTGGATGTGTCAAACCCAACCAGTGTAAGTGGTAGATTAAATTAAAAAAATTAGTGCCCACCCAATTTATATGTGGATGGACCATTGGTGTAAGACTACTTTGTCTATGACATGATTCTGGCCTGAACCATGTCACCTGAGGCTGACCTATATGTCCTTCCACCTAATGTAGATGGTTTGACATAAAGTTCAGTTTTCAATGCCCATAACCACCTGGAAGTCCCCGGAAGTAAGGGCAGTGAAAAATGTCTAATGTCCCGTCGCCATGAGAGATTGCTCTCATGGCGAGAGGTGCATACTATTATTTAAAAAAAGAATATATAGCTTCAGATGGCAAAGAATCCAAGTGACCTTGGATTAATCCATTCCTGTGGCAGACACTTGGCCCAGCCACACAAATGGGCAGTTTTATTTTTACTGGCACGGGGGGGCTAACACTGGTTGCTAGGAATTTTTTGTAGATTCTTGAAGTTTGCAACTCAGAAATACAAGGAAAATGCATGATTTCATGCACAGTTTGAAGCTTGCAGGGCATTGTTGGTAAAATGTACTTGAGGCATCCATGCGAGGGACACCATTCTTGAATCCCCAGGTTGCCTATATTTTAAAAATATATGTGGTTCATAGGTTTGCATGGGTGGCACCACAGCAGAGCCATAAATGCCACAGCTACTGTTATTGCATATCTCTCAATGTAGCGCTTTCGGGGCTTTTGTGTCGTGGTCTCTTAACCCTGACACACAAGTGGGACATCAGCCAGCGGAACGAGCCTTGCTGCAACCATAAGACCTACACCTGGAGAGAGCTTCGCTGACAGAGGAAGTTCTCACGCTGTACGCTGTATGCTGTGCGCTCAAACGTCACAGGACCGCGCCACAGGGGAACAGGGGAACAGAGTGACAGTTCGTCCTGCCGCCACCGCTGCTAGCTACCGCTCCCCACCGGAGGGTCGCCCCCCTCATAAAGGACCTGCAAGACTGACCCGCAGGACTGCGACGTGAGATTGGGGCCCACCCCCGGAGCATAGGGGCAGTTTCTGCGGCTCGGTCCACCAGCTCTCATGTTTCATCAAGGTCCCGCAGGCTCTTGAAGCGGGATCGCCGGAGCGGGATTGCGGATCGCGGATTGCCCCAGGAGCAGGGGAGCAGGTCGGCGGCTTTTCCTGGTCCACTAGCGCGGTATGCCATCTAGTCCACCGCTCATCATTAGGAGGCTATCTGCCTGTTGGATGCCATCATTCTGTACTGTTTCCTTGTACCGTTCTGTGGGCCCTTGACTGCCTTGCCTCCTTACCTCCTCACCGCCTTGTCTCTCAGCTGTGGGCAAGGAGCCCATAAAACTGCAAAAACGGAAAAATCTTTTCTCACTTTTTTGTTCTTTGTGCTCGTGACTGCCTTGTCTTTTTTCCCACCTCAACTCCTCGCTGCCTTGTCCCTCCGCTGCGGGCAAGGAGCCATAAGGACCCCGCGAAGCGGCAGAGGAGGCGGTAGCGGGGACAAACGAGTACAGTGTACTACAGGTCTCTGGTGGAGGCCGCTCTGCCCCTGCCCTGCCACCTTTACGTCAGCCACTCTGCAGGTGGCAAGGAGCCCATCAAGAACCTGCGGAGAGGGCCATAGAGATAGTGAGTGCAGCAAGTTACCACTCCCCTGCTGGTGGCCGTCTTTTTGTCCTGTCGCCCCACCCCATTGTCACCCCATTCTCGTTCTGTTGTGGGCCAGGAGCCCATTTCTGGTACCTTCGGAAGGGGCCGAGGAGACTGAGGAGGTTGTGGGGGAGTGCAGGTGGCCCGCCCACGGACATTCAGACTTCCTGGCCACCCCACCGCACATTGGTGGTTTGGTGTGGCGTCTTTGGTGTCTTGGAGCTACGCCATATCATATCGCAGCTGGTGATCATGAGCACAGTGAATTTGCTGTAATTACTACCACCGCCTCTCCTTACTACGTTTAAAGAAATCTTATAGGCCTGCACAAAGGTGATGGGCGATATATCGACGATACAGCGTAGCAAATTGGAGACTTTCAGACCCTCAGTTCAAAGAGCCATAGAGGCCATGAGAGAGGTGTGGGTGGCTCGACACTGAAAGGACTGGGATCTAACATGCAGAGGACAAAATGACGGCTACAAAATTGAGATCCGGTCGTCCGGTTTTGGGGAGATCATGTTCAAAAACAAAATCTAATCCCTTGCGCAATAAAGTCTTAAATACCTCATGCCTAAAATGCCGAAATTAAATTTTCTCCCTATGGAATAAAGAGAAGGCTCCCCTTATTCCTTCTAAGCCAGACTGTAGATCAAAAGGGTTTTTCTTTACCAGAGGAACCCCTTTCCACCTGTCCATGTCGCAAGTAATTCGCACCCGCACATGTCTTTGCTGATCTAAATAAGAGCCCAGCTTTGTCTCTTACATCATCCTCTATTCGTGAGCCTGTGACTTGTTGCAAAGGCTCTTCATCTGCTTCAGCTATAACTTCCTTACCAAATCATGCCGTGATCAGCTTACCCCCGGCAAAGGAACCTTCATCTCATGATTCTGGCTCTGATGCTCTTTTTCATGTACCAAACTGGAGAATCTTCCCGGGGACTTCACCCTCCCTGATCTAGACTTAGAACTTATCCAAAGATATGGATCTCATCAGGAAGCTTCTCCTCCCCCGCCTTTGCCTCTCTCTCTTCCCAAGGGATTACAGCTTTTTAGTAGTGCACCCTCCAACCACTCCTCTTTTTGTTCTCACCTTTCAGCAACACCTGATCTGTGCCTAAACACTAATCCCTTGAGCAATAATCTTGATCAAAATACTTTGGTCTCCTCTTCGCTCTTAAGCCTAGAGCGTCTCCTATCCTCCATTTTGAACCTTTTAGAAAAATTGGTTGGCGGGTCCGATTGTATTCTCGACTCCGTAACGGCCATTTTAAAAGAACTTACAACTGGCAATGGAATAATTCCTGGTTTCCGCACGCCGCACTGCAATGATCTCCTAGCACGGAGTCACACCATTATAAACAGTGAAACACCCGCTTGTATTGACTTTTGTTCCCAGACTGGAGCTCCGCAGGTGGGACAACCCGCCCACATCTCTCATGCCAATTGAAAGCCCAGTTAACTCCATCAGATTTGTACTAAGAGACTTTACAACAGAGACGGACACAGAATCGGTCTGCCAAAATTCTGAGACGGCTATGTTTCCAATCTTTAAAGCTTGTTCAAAGGCTAACATCTTAACTAGTACCTCAGATACCCCAGAGCAGCCTACGATACATAAAAAGAAAAAAAAAGGTCTAAAAAATCAACCCGGAGACATCCCAAAAAAGGTCAGAGAAAGATACGTTTTTACAAGGTACAATCTGGCCTGCAAGATTCCTTGATCCAGGAGGCCCCAGCTTTACATTCTTGCCTTGCACCTTCTGCCTCTCCGTAAACGTGCAACCTCCACCCACCTATCGACATTTCCGTAACGGCCAACCAAATTTCAACCTGTGAGACAACTACCTCTCAATCAACTAGGTTATCCTTGAATCCCCTTGCTCAATCCTTCGAAGCCACCACAGGTCCTACACCCGCCCAGACCTGGCTGCAACCTGTTTCAACAGGACAGGGTTGCTATCCTGTGGACAACTTAACATTAGATTTCATGCTCTTATTTGACAGTGATCTCTTCTTAAACAGATCTCAATTGTTAAAATGTTTTTCCAGTATTGAATGCCTAAGAATGATTGAAAGTAAGGACATACATTTGGTTTTCTTGAAGGTCGTAGATTGTGGTCTGCTGTCATGTATTTTGTTTTTTTCCAATTTGACAGTTAACAAAATATTAAGCAATTTGGAGTCTTTACAACGTAAAGGTATTGATGTAGTTCCCGTTTTGAATGAGATGGCTTTAAGGTTAACCAAGCAGGATCTCCAATTTTCCGATGGTGTGTGGAAACCTCTCCCCTCAGGCATCCCTTTGGTTAAACAGGACATAAACTCTCACACTTACCAGGACCTAAAAATTCACCTGGGGGCCTACGGCCGGGAAGTATTATTTGGGGATCCTCCCGTTTATCCACCTACTGATTTAAGTATCAACCCCACTGTTGGAATTGGTTACCAGCAGTTCTGAGTAGTTCTACTACAATCTCTAGACCAATAGCACCACTAATGTAGCAATGAGCTTACCCTTGTATCTTGGAATGTGGCAGGTATAAAGGGGCATATTTATACTCCATTTGCGCCAAATTAGCGTCGTTTTTTTCGACGCAAATTCGGCGCAAAACTAACGCCATATTTATACTTTGGCGCTAGACGCGTCTAGCGCCAAAGTATGAGGAAAGAGCATCATTTTTTAGCGTGAACGCCTTCCTTGCGTTAATGAGATGCAAGGTAGGCGTTCCCGTCCAAAAAAATGACTGCGCCGCAAATGCGTCGTATTTATACTCCCGGGCAAAAATCACGCCCGGGAGTTGGCGGGGCAGAAAACCCTGCATTTCCGCCACTTTTTAAAGCCTGGGTCCGGGCAGGCGTTAAGGGACCTGTGGGCTCAAAATGAGCCCACAGCTGCCCTCCCATGCCCCCAGGGACCCCCCGTGCCACCCTTGCCCACCCCAGGAGGACACCCAAGGATGGAGGGACCCACCCCAGGGACATTCAGGTAAGTTCAGGTAAGTATCATTTTTATTTTTTTTAATATTTGTTTTTGGCATAGGGGGGCCTGATTTGTGCCCCCCTACATGCCTCAATGCCCAATGACCATGCCCAGGGGACATAAGTCCCCTGGGCATGGCCATTGGGCAAGGGGGCATGACTCCTGTCTTTACTAAGACAGGAGTCATGTAAATGGCGCTAGGGCGTCGTTTAAAATGGTGCAAATCGGGTTTAGACGTTTTTTTTGCGTCAACCTGACTTGCACCATTTTTAAGACGCCCTAACGCCATTTTTCCCTACGCCGGCGCTGCCTGGTGTACGTGTTTTTTTCCACGCACACCAGGCAGCGCCGGTCTGCTTGCGCCGGCTAACGCCATTCAATAAATGCGGCGCCCGCATGGCGCTTCAGAATGGCGTTAGCCGGCGCAAAACTTTTTGACGCTAAACTGCGTTAGCGCAGTTTAGCGTCAAAGAGTATAAATACGGGCCAAAGTCTAAAGGGGAAAAAATACATTTTCTGAACTCTCTCAATTCCGATATAATTTTTCTCCAAGAAACCTGGTTTATTGGGGAGCTTCAGCTTAAAAAATACTATTCCTTTTGTTGTAAGGCCTCCCCCTCAACGAGAGGTCACACAAAGGGGGGGGGGGGTGCGTGTTTGCTAACAAATTGTCTACATTGGCAGCATGAATGCTTTGGGGATCCCAGTTATTTGTTTATAGCAGTAACATCACACCACATTGGAGTTGGAAACAAGGTAGTCTCCCTCACTTTGATTAATTCTTATGTTCTGCTCGGTGTCCCTTTTATTAATCTCCTACTTAAGGTATTTCTTTACATTAAGGAACTCTATGACAGGGATCCAGGAGCCCAAATCATATTGGTAGGAGACCTAAATTGTAAGATTTCCAACCCGGTGCTTGCATCCTTCTGGTATGAGGAAAAGGAAGACACATTTAGATTACTGCCTTGTATTTTTCCCAAAAAAATAAAGTCTGATTAGCATGGGAGGCTCTTTCTAGAATATTTGAGAGAGAATGTTTGTGTTATTGCTAATGGTAGACTTCCATCTGACTCTCCAGACCATCCGACCCATAAATCGCCTGGGGGTGCCGCAATCCTGGACTACGTGGTAACAAGCTATCAGTCTTTCTCTATATTAAGGATTTATTAGTAGTACAGACTACCCTTAGTGATCAAAATGTTCTGGTAGTATCTCTTGATCTGAAGGCGCAACGTACTGATACATGAAGTCTAGCAGGGCAGCACCCCCAGTTAAGTGTTAAAAATGGTAGAATATATTGGTCCGCAAATAGTTTTAAGGGGCTTAAAGCTATTCTGGAACGTACCCTGGTTGACCTCGGTAGCTGGGTAGGGAACGAAATGGAGAGTTTCATTAGTTTCATGCAACTGGTTGCTTCAATTTCTAGTCAAAAGCCTCTGAATTGATATATAGCAAAACCCTCCCCCTTTTATTAGTAAACAGAGAAATAAACGCTCCAATCAGTAAACAGTATAGGAATCATACATCCATGAGGCAATCCCAGTTCAATATTCTAAAAAGAAGTAGAAGGAGATTAAGAGCGCGCCTAAAGAAGTACGCCACAGATAGATCCTGGGTTGCAATAAGAGAAGCAGCCTCTTCCGGCCATACTAGGCGGTTTTGGTCCCTGATTGCCAAAGGGTGCGGTTCTAGAACCAAGCCCCTCCCAATAGCTATTTGTGAGTTAAGCTGGTCAACATTTCTATCCGTTCTTTCTGCCTCTAATGGTACTACTGTGGATATCCCTCAAACTAGATCTGATTCCCAATACTCATAGCCAACCCTAAGAGAAATTGAGGCAACAATAAAAGGAATGCGTAGTTCAGCAGAAATGGGCCCTGGTGAAATCCCAATATTGTTAATAAAACATGACATATCCTCCTGGTGCAAGATTTTATTCCTGGTGTTCCAGCATTGTTATGCAGTCAGGGATGTTCCCCATTCTTGGAAAGGTAGCGTTAATAGTCCCCTTGTATAAAAAAGGGGATCAAAACTGTCCTATGAATTACCGCCAGATTGCACTCTTGGATGCAGTCGGAATTTGTTTTGCTAGATTCCTGCTGTCACAGATTAATGATTGGGCAGAAAGGTGCAAAATTATTCCCTTAAAGCAGTCAGGTTTTAGGAGAAATCATGGCACAATTGACAACATTTCCATTTTGCAAGTAATTAATGAAAAATATGTCTCTCTGAAAGGGGAGCAGATCTATGCAGCCTTCATAGATTTTTCCACAGCATTTGTTAAGGTTGACCGTGTTCTGTTCTGGAAGAAGCTTTTAAGATTAGGCATGCCCAGCCCCCTCTTTGACATCGTGGTTGCTCTTTACTCCTCGACCTGGTGCAGGGTTTTTCTAGGGGTGAACAAGGCCTGTCTCATGTTATACTAACTAAAAACGGCCTAAAACAAGGATGTATGTTAGCTCCACTGTTATTTTTTCTGTATCTGTCAGACTTACCTGCACATTTAACTTCATGTGAGGGTTTTGCTCCCAAATTAGGAGCCAGATTGTTATGCTGTCTACTTTATGCAGATGACATAATCATTTTAGATCGTACCCCAACGGGGTTTAATAATAGGCTAAAAGCCCTCGAGCAATGTACTGAAGCGCACTTTTTAAAGATAAACTGCTCAAAAAGTAAAATCCTGTGCTTTCATGGGAACAAAAATTTAAAGTACAGCAATTTATATTGGACCATGGGAGCTTAACAGCTTGAAAGAGTAACCTCTTGCACATTTCTGAGTAAAATTGTCTGTGGCAATCTCTAAGAAAGAGAGCATATTGAGCATAATCAAAGAAAGGCCCAATCTCAAGCCAATGGTTTGAATACCATCTATAGAGCAACGGGCAGAAGGCATTTGAAGCATCTCTTAGAGGTATATCAGGTAAAGATACCTCCATTGTTACTGTATGGTATTGAGCATATTGCATTTTCTAAGTGGATCTTTCTCTACCAACTCGAAGGACATGTTTTAAGAAATATTTTAACCATGAACTCTGCCTTCTCTGCACAGTTACTAAGACTTGAGTTGGGCCTGTGTAGTGCTTTTATTCAAGACCTGGCCACAATAATTTGTTGGATGCTTAATTTGATGACGAGCTGTGAAGACTCCTTGCGGTCACTGCTAAAAAAAGAGAAAAAAAAGAAAAGAAATATTAGCTGGTCACAAAGTAAAATATGCCATCAGTAGGAATTTCTTATATGCCATGGATCTCTTACAACTAGATCCATCTGCAATTTTTACCTTCTCACCAGCACAGCTAAAATTCGCTCTCAGGAAAGCAACTTGGGCAGTGAGTTTCAGCCAGGATAGTCAGGCCTGTACACATAGACAGAGTTTCCAAATAATAGCTGACTCTTTAAGGCCAGGGGTCCCACAGCCCTACCTTATCTAGAACTTGCCTCATGGGGTGAGAAGATTCTGGCTCCTGCTGCGACAGGGGCAGCTTCCCCTGAACACATTACAAGCAAAATAGTTTTTCTCCTCTGCCATTTGTAATCTATGCTATAGTGGCATTCAGGATTTGACGCATGTTGTTTTAATTTGTTCAACCTTATTGCCTTATCGTCGCAAGTGGTTGCTCCCCATTTGTTTATCTCTCTCACTTAGATATGCTTCTAATTTATCTCAAGCCTTATTTATTCCGCCTGATGAAATGTTTTGTGCTAGAGTTTTCAACTATTTTAAGTGTTTTTTTTTAGCTTTGTATTAATTTATTTCAAACTGTCTATCAAAGTTTAATTCAATTGTTATTTCTTATATTTTTTTTCATTGTGTATTTATGTTTTTATCTTATGTGGATCTCCATCAGAGTACCGTGACATATTAAACTTGAACTAGAAAAGTGGGATACTATTTTTATGAGCTGACATGTATAAACTCAGGGTAGTAGGGACCTTGTGGTTCTCTGCAGATTTCAGAACTCTCCATCACAGAAATGTTTGGAAAATGTGTGTTTCTTACCAAAGTTTGCATTTGGCACAGGCTTCCGAGTACAATTACCTAATGACAGCTACGCAAATAACATACCCCTCAACTCCCCTGGTTGTCTAGTTTAAAAAACAATTCAGGTTTACTAGGTTTCCCAAGGTGTCAGCTAAGCTTGGTCCCAAAATCCACAGGTACACAGATTGCAAAAAAGTTCAGTTTTCGATGAAAAAACATGATTTGTCAATGCTGAATTTTGGGCTGTTTCCTTATGCAGGCATAAGGCCTTCCGACACAAGAGGAGTGCCATTTTCATTAGAAGTCCAGGGGACGTGCTTGGTGGAAGGAGGTTTGTGGCTCCCCAAAAATTCCAGAACTTTCCATCACAAAAACTATAGGCAGTATACAGCCCTTTGTGTAGAGACAAAACAAAGATTATTCAAGTGTGAGTAGCGATGTGCCCAGCTCTGCCCTCCCATCCTTTTTTGTTCTGTAATTCTTTATTAGAGATTTATAAAGACCGACAAAGCAAGAACAGGAAAACAACACAGTGCTTCATCCACACCTAAAATACAAGAAGAAATATAGCACTGTCCCTTCCTCAGACCCAGTTCCTTCACTGACCCAAGTGAAGGGAGTGAAAGACTAAGATCACCCATATGTACGTCAGGTTCATGTGCAAATGATCGATAAATATGACATCAACAACCTAAATTATCAACCCGAGATGTAATGTTGGTCGTATTTTCAAACTCTGCTAAACCACATTGTTAGATTCCTCCCCATACATTGAAGAAGTATCTCCCACCTCCCCACACCACCATCACCAGCCCCCTGGGAGATAGGAATGGGAGTCATGTGAAGTAGGGTCATTGCTGGGCAGCCCTGAAAAAGAGGGCGCACAACTCATGCAGATCCCAAGTCCCCCAATTTAGACATATGCAACAGGGGAGAGGTAAGGAGGTCAAAGGAGTGACTAGTCGGGTCAGTAGGTTTGGGGAGGCAGGTCATGGAATATGCAATGAGGGTCTTAGAGAAGGGGATATGCAATGAGATTGCCCTACCTAAAACCCTGTCACACACTCCCTGGTGGGTAATGAGGTGTCAGAAGCACCCCCACTTAGACCCTGGGGTTTGAAACAGTAAAGTACGTATCGGGGTGAGCATGAGAGTAGTTGGCATGAGATATAGGCCCTCATTCCGACCCTGGCGGTCATAGACCGCCAGGGCCGCGGGTGACGGAAGCACCGCCAACAGGCTGGCGGTGCTTCCTTGCCCATTCTGACCGCGGCGGTAAAGCCGCGGTCAGAAAACCGGGTCTGCCGGTTTCCCGCCGGATTTCCCCCGGCTGGCCGAATCCGTCTGACCCCCTTCCCGCCAGCCTGTTTCTGGCGGTTTTTACCGCCAGGAACAGGATGGTGGGAATGGGTGTCCTGGGGCCCCTGGGGGCCCCTGCACTGCCAATGCCAATGGCATGGGCAGTGCAGGGGCCCCCTAACAGGGCCCCAGCATGCTTTTCACTGTCTGCCTAGTAGACAGTGAAAAGCGCGATGGGTGCAACTGCACCCGTCGCACACCTGCAACACCGCCGGCTCCATTCGGAGCCGGCTTCAGTGTTGCAGGCCCCTTTCCCACTGGGCCGGCGGGCGCTACCTTAGGTAGCGCCCGCCGGCCCAGCGGGAAATTTGGAATGGCCCCAGCGGTTTTTTGACCGCGGGGCGGCCAAATGGCGGTTCCCTTCAGGCGGGCGGCAACCGCCGCCCTCCGGGGTCAGAATGACCCCCATAGTACCTTTAGGGTAGTGAATGTTGGTCCTGTTGTTCTTCAGCTCGACGGTTGACTTTGGGGGGGGGGACCAGTACTAGGAGGTAGACTACTGCTAGGGACACTATATTCATGAAAGGAAAGCAAGAGACGGAGAGGTGAAGCATAATGATGAAACTATGAGAAGAACATAGGATGACAAACAAAACTGAAACCGAAACAAGAACTAGAATAAGCACGAGTGAAAAGGCAAGAACGAAAGTAAGTAGGCTAGTAAGTAAGTATGTATGTATGTATGTATCGGCTTGGGGGAGAGTTGGTGGAGGATACGTGGGTGCATTGAGGGGAAGGGGAGGAAGGGGAAAATGATCTATAATGAGTCCTGGGGAAACTTATGTGAGCGATGACTGAATCGTGCGGGGGGCGGTAGGAATTGGAGAGGCTCAGAGCCCAGAAATACATGACAAAAATCACATCTCATCTCCTCCACATCAGACCACAGGGATCTCAAGCACAATCAGAAGAGATGGGGTCAACATCCCCCAATGGGAAGGCACAGTGGTGACTCAGTGTATGGGCATGTAGTTTACTATGCACTCTGCACCTGCAAAAAGGGTGCCCATGTCTGGAGGAAAATCTCCAGCTTATCTTGGAGACTATAGATAAGTTTCTCATGTGAGGCTGCCTGGTACATAGCAGTGATCAATTCCCCGTGATGAGGGACCTGGGTCGTACGCCAGTGCCTCAATATACACACCTTAGCAGAGGCAAGCACAGTATGTAGTAGACATTGTTGTGGTCGTGTTAGGCAACTTAAGTCACTGGTGTCATGTAACAATATGAGGGAGGGGGTCAGGGAGCCCCCACCTTCTGCCAAAAAGTCTGTATAGCAGGACAATCATGCAGAATATGGAGGAGATCACATTGATTATGAGGGCTTCTCCAGCAAGAGGCGTGGGATAATAAACCTGCCGAGCGCAACCTCAGAGGAGTTCAGTACCAATCATGCAGTGATTTGAATAAGCTGAATTTCAAGCAAGCCTCTCTAGCCCCCCTGTCCCTGGTTGCTATTAGCTCAGCCCAGTCCTCCAATTTGTATTCAGTCTGAAGACGTCTCTGCCACTTTGCATTAGTGGAGAGTAAAAGTGGGAGGGAGACGAGATGGCGGTTTAGTTGGGAATGTCGGCCAGATATAGCGCCCCAGAAAGATCCCCAAGTCTCCAAGTAGTAAAGTATCGGAGACTAAGGAAGATCCCATGAGGGTCTACCAAGTCATCCCTCCAAACAGTGTCGAAGCTGAGTGAAGCTACACATGTGGTGCCTAGGTAGATCAAATTCCACTCTCAGTTCTGCGAAGGATTTCAAGGTGCCCCCGTGCAAGAGTTGATCCAATTGACATATGCCTTTCAAGCGCCAAGTTTCCCAGACAAAATTAAGTAAGCCTCCATAACCCCATAATGGTGCTTTATCATGGATCCGAGGGTCGATTTTGAGTAATCGGTGGGCATGAATCCAAGAATTGCGCATGGCTCTGACCATAGGGTTGGTCGAGAGCGCGGGAGGAGGGAGTGGGTCATAGAGTATCTGTAACCCCGATGAGGGACGAAAGAGAGCTCTCTCCATCTCCACCGATGGGGACGGATCATGTACTTTCGGCAACATGTACACTCATTGCGAGAGGTGCAGTGCAAGCGCATAGTGTTCTACGGAGGGGAGGCCCAGCCCCCCACACTCCTGTCTGGCTAGCAATGCCATTTTTGATAGTCTTGGGTGCATTGATCCCCATACGAAGGTCTGAATGCGGCGATCTATCTCCCGGAGTGTCGACAGGGGGATCTGTAGAGGTATCATATCTAGGACATATAGGAAGCATGGCAGTCTCACCATCTGTTCCGCTTGGGTTCTCCCCCACATGGATAAACCAAAATGCGCCCATTTATCAAAGTCACGTTTCATATTGGCTAAGAGCGGGTCTAGATTATCTGGAATCATGTTCTCCAGTCCTCTGTTAATGGATATGCCAAGGTATTGCAAGCGTGATCTTTTCCATTTGACCGAGAGACCCCGGAGCGATGAGCTCACTGTTACCTGGGATAGTGGCAAGGCCTCACACTTATCCCAGTTAATCCTGTATCCCAACAAAAGCTCAAACTCAGGGAGAATGGTACACAGTGTCGGCAAGGACTTGGGTAGGTCGGTAAGGGTGAGTAGGATATCGTCTGCATATAGATAAATCTTAGAATCTTCCACCACCAGAAGGAACGGCAGGGGTGATAGAGGGCAGCCCTGCCGGATTCCTCTGCTCACAGGGAATGTGTCAGATAGGAACCCCCCGCAGTTGACCTGTGTGGACGGAGAATCGTATAGCAGATGCACCACTTGATAAAGCCGTTCTCGAGGCCAAAATGCTTAAGTGCTTAGAAGAGGTACCACCACTCTATGCGATCAAATGCTTTCTCAGCATTCAAAGAGAGAGCTAGTGCTTCCTCGCGTGAATCTCGTGCATGAACAGTGTGCGGAGGTGATTTCTGGAGGATCGGCCCGGTACAAAGCCAAACTGTGCTTGTTGAACCAGGGAGGGTATGACTTTCTTAAGACGTGTCGTGAGTATCCCAGCCAGGATCTTAATATCTCCATTGAGGAGGGAGATAGGGCGATGGCTGCCACACCGGAGGGGGTCCTTGCCCGGTTTTGGGTAATACTACAATAGAGGCCCTGTTGAATAATAGATGTAAGGAACCAGTTTGTGAGGCCCCTCGGAAAACCTCGTAGAGGATATCCACCATTTCCTCCCCTGCCCATTTATAGAGTCCTGACGGATATCCATCTTCACCAGGTGCCTTGTGGTATGGCAGACTAGCGATTGCCTGCCTGATTTAATCTTTACTAATGTCACCGGTTATTAGAGCCCTTCCTTACTCTGAATGTCGTGGCAAGTTTGCCTTCTCCAGAAAGGCGGATAGTTTTCACTGATCTACCACCATCTCTGGAGCAGAAAGGGTCCGATAAAAGTGACCAAACTCATTGGTGATTTCTTGGGGGTGCGTGAAAAGTGAATCATGCGTGTTGTATATAGCCAGAATGGCTAGGGTCGCCTCTCTTTGATGGATTTGGGCGGCCAATAGACAGTCTACTTCTCCCCATGCTCATAATGGCGGCCCTTAAGTCTTCGGAGAACGTACTCTGCGCGGGAAGTGTAGAGAGAGTTAAGTTCTATTTTAGCGTGCTCCAGTCGTCGACGGAGGGATGTGGAGGGGGAACGGTTAAATTAATGTGTAGTTTGCAGGACACAGTCCTCCAGGACCTTCTGCTGGTCACGTTTCTGGGCGTTGGCAATGGCGGCGTCTCTCAAGAGTTGGCCCCTGATCGCCGCCTTAGCCGCCGCCCAAAGCAGTTGAGGCGAATCCACCGAGCCTTTGTGATTGTGGAGATATTCTGTGATGTGGGAACTTAGCTTCTCATTCCCCTCAGGGGTATGGTAGCGTGAGATATTAAGGCACCACGGCTTGCGACCAGGTGAGGCTTGCCCGAGTCATAGAGATAGAAAAACCGCGGAGCGGTGCGACAGGGCTGCTGAAAGGATTTCAGAGTCATGGACAGCTTGTAAAAGCCGATTCGAGACTAAGAAGTAGTCTAGTCTGGATTGAGTTCCATGTACTGGGGGGGATATAAAGGTGTATTCAAGATCAGTTGGGTGCAAAAGACGCCAGCAATTCTGTAGCCCCTGGTCAGAAATGATGTCCCCCATGAGGGATCTGTCTGCATTTTTACTCACGTCATTTCCGGTTGACCTATCTAGAATAGCATCAGGTGCAAGGTTCCAGTCACCCCTAGGAGGTATTGCGAGGCACCAATCTCGGTCAGTATTCTATTGAGAGGTAGGAAGAAGGAGCGTTTAGAGCCTGTTGGGGTATAGATAGATCCTACGCATACCGTAGAGGAGCCCATGTCCTGAGGAGTCTAAACGGCAATGATCGACGAATGAGAATCGCCACACCGCATTTACGACCTATGCCCTGTATGCCATCTCATGCCGATGGTGCTCCGCTGTGAAGTACCCACCCCCACCTAGTCCCTACGCAGCTTGTCTGATTCCAAGGAGGATAGGTGAGTTTCCTGCAAAAGAGCGATATCAGCATGTTTGGATCTGAGATTTAACAGAATCTTCTGTTGTTTAATATAATGGGTATATGCAGAATCGCTGGGTGGGAAATGTACGCACTGAGGAGACTATAGGGAGAGCCATCTGAGACACCGGAGATGAGTGCAGCAGCAAGGGTCTAGCAAAGGAGGGGAGGAAAAATATGTGGAGGGTCCCCTGGCCGGGGAAGAGGAGGAGAGCTATCCAATAGATAAAAAAGGACAAAGGAGAGTGATAAAAGAAGCTAACAGATACTAGAGAGAAAGAAAGAAAAGAGATTTTTTTTTATATAGAATAAGGAAAAAGGAGGTACAGATCACAAGACTATACTTGTGAAAGATACAAAAAGAGGCCTTGCCTCCGTAAGTGCTGTTAAACCACGGGTCGGCTCCGACATGTTCCGCATGCTGGGATAACAAAGAGGGGTGGGGGGGACAATTAAAGGTGTATGATTCATTGACAGATATGGGCCGTCTGAGAACCCCCATGAGGGGGAGGACACCGGGCACGTGGTTCACTGATAGTGCAGGGAACAAAATGGGAGAAATGGGAGGGAGAGGGCGGAGCTGGGCGGCCGCCACCTCACACAGCAAGAGCCAAGGGACAAGAAGATGATATGGTCATGCATCGAGTATCAAATTAAAGAGGGGAAGACCCAGCTGAACTGTGACCGTGGGGAAGAAGAGTGCAAAGGATCTATCGGATTGAGGCAATGTAGCATGTGGAACTATCGCTGAACAAGGAAACATGTTAGGACGAAGGAACCACCCTCATTATGTGTCCCCCGCGGCCTATAAGTAGATGACCCAAAAATAAACCCAGCAGGTAACATTAAAACTTTAAAACATTACCAGCACACTGAAACATTAATACCATAGCGTGTATGACTAGCTCACCCGCCCTCCCCCATTAGTTAAGGAAACACAGACAAGGCCCATAGCCAGATCACTTAGCTGTCCGTTGCAGACAGTGGTCTTGCCTGAAAACCCCTGTTCTAATTGAACCACAAAAGCGCTGTGAGAACATCAGGTGTGGTCAATGGTTGCCGGTTTTAGGGAGAACGGGATTTGTCAATGCTCTGGTGCTGCGTGTGTGCAATCATTGCTTGCAGTGCATGGTCCCGCCCCTCCTGCACTTTATGTGGTCAATCGTACACCCGTCCTCTCCTGCAAGACAGCAGGAGGTTGAGCGAACGTAGGGGGGGCCAGAGAAGTGTCTCCCCCATCAGGGGGATCCGGACCCGTGGGTACAGTATTACAGTCCATGGAGCGCTGTGCGATGTCATCCAGGAAAGAACCAAGACTCACGGGCTCCAGGAAATCCCTCTACTTGCCGTTGTATGTGATCCACATTCTTGCTGGTTCGAATAGCCAAAATTTAATGTCTAGCTTATGCAGTTGGGGCCGGAGAGACAAGAACGCCTTGCGCTTTTCATTGGTGACCTTGGAGAAATCCGCTGCCACGTTGATCTCTTGATCCTCCACCAGGAATGGGCCCTGGGATTGTTCCTTCAGGAGGACCTGCCTGGTTCATGCTGAAGGAAGCACGCAATGATTGAGCGGGGCCGCCCCGAGGATATGGAGTGAGGAGGGCTGACTCTGTGAACTCTTTGAAATTCGAGTGGTAGCGA
Organism: Pleurodeles waltl; assembly: GCF_031143425.1. Lineage (NCBI taxonomy): Eukaryota > Metazoa > Chordata > Amphibia > Caudata > Salamandridae > Pleurodeles > Pleurodeles waltl. The sequence goes on along the minus strand of NC_090438.1, from coordinate 795,270,294 downwards.
GAAGGTCAGGCGGATGAGCCCAGGCAGCAGACTCTGAAGGAATAGTTTGATATCGGTGCCTTCCCTTTTTTCTGGTATACCGAAAAAGCAGACTTTGGGGGTCATTACAACATTGGTGGTAAAAGCCGCTTACCGCCGTGCAGAAGACCGCCAACACACCGCCGTGGCCGCGGAAATCCGCCACAGCTATTATGACCCACATCCCGAAATCCGACAAAATTCAGACACCCACACAAGTCCGCCACACCAAAGGTCAGTGATAAACTGGCAAAAACAAAACCTCCACCGTCACGCCAACAGAAATACGCCCATGCTATCACGACCCACGAATCCACGCAGCGGTCTTTCAACCGCGGTATTCCATTGGCGGTACACACCGCCGCGCTCAAAATACACACACATTTACAAAACACAGCCACATTGGACAATTCAAAAGACACACACCTGAAACACATACACACACCACTCCCACACACTCAATACAATATAAAACACACACCCACATCACCCACAAACCCCTACGACAACAATTGAGAACGAAGCACAGAGAGAGACACCACCATCCACAAACTAGCAGCCACAGACACTCAACACCATCACCCACACTACTTCCACGCACAAAACACCACACACCACTACATATCACCACACTTATCACCACATACACCACCCACACATCACCTACACCACCCCATGGCACGGCAAAGACACCCAGGTTCTCTGAGGAGGAGCTCAGGGTCATGGTGGAGGAAATCGTATGGGTAGAGCCACAGCTATTTGGCCCACATGTGCAGCACACCTCCATTGCTAGGAAGATGGAGCTATGGAGAAGAATAGTCGACAGGGTCAACGCAGTGGGACAGCACCCAAGAAATCAGGACGACATCAGGAAGAGGTGGAACGACTTACGGGGGAAGGTGCGTTCTGTGGTCTCCAGACACAACATCGCGGTACAGCGGACTGGTGGCGGACCCCCACATCCTCCCCCACAACTAACAACATGGGAGGAGCAGGTCTTGACTATTCTGCATCCTGAGGGCCTCGCAGGAGTCGGTGGAGGAATGGACTCTGGTAAGTCAAATCTTAGCTATCATATCCCCCACACTACCTGCATGCTATCACATACCCCAACCCTCGCCCCCACCCCTTTCACTCCAACTCCTCAAAAATTTACCACTATCACAAACCACCCATCCCAACACCAAGCCCTGCATGCAAAAACAAAGCATGGACACCCATAACTAAAGCATGCCCACTGTACATACCCATAACACCCCCCTCAACCATCATCACACAAGCCCACACACAGGAATGCTAGCACTGGGGTACACGGTCACTCACCCTTTGTACACCATGAAACACACAGATGCAATAATCATGCCTTTCCACCCCTGCAGGACCACTACCCAACGTCACCAGACAGGAGGGTCCAGACATCTCCACCCCACCCACAGAAGAGGCCCACAGTGATGAAAGAAGCTCTGTCCACCTGGATCTAGATGACCAGCCCGGACCATCGTGGGCCTCTGGACAGTCGGTTCCCCTCACACAGGCACAGCCCACCACAGACCTTCCACCCTCTGGTAACACCATCACAGCACCCAACCAGCGGGCCCATACCTCCGTCCCCAGGACACGTCAATCAGCTGTGTGTCCACCACTACAGGGAACCCAGGATAACCCACCACCCCAACAACAACAGGGACCTGGGGGCAGTGGGCACACGGTCCAGGGGACGGAGGCCCAGGAACACAGGGGAACTGGGAGGGCTGCCGTGCGGCAGGGGGCAGACAGGCCTAGGGAACCCACTCTCCACGAGGCCCTCTACTCCATCATGGGAGCATACCACCACTCCCAGGAGACGATGGCAACGGCACTGGACAATTTTCAGGAGACCCAGCGCCTGCAGGAGGAACAGTATTTGGGCTTCAGGGAGGAACTCAGAGCCATCAGCACCGCCCTGGGCATCATCATAGGGGTGCTGAAGGCGATAATGAACACCAGGAGGGACACTGTGGCACTCCAAGGGGCCCCTGACACTAGCCTGGACGATGAACTGCCCACCACCTCTGCAGGCGCTAGTGGACAGGAGGCACCGCCATAGGACCACCACACCAGCACCCCACCCCCTGCAGATGGAGAACCACACCGCAAGCGGTCCCTGAGAACCAGGAACAAGACAGAGCACGATGCCAAGACCCCCGCCAAGAAATAAGACCACCCTGATTGTCATCCTACTGTCCCAAATTGTAACCCTGTCCCTATTGGAACTGCCCAGCTCCACTTCCTATGCCCATATGGGCAATGCACCTGTGAGACTAATAGACTGGACTCTGCCTCGGACATTCCTCACCATCCCCCCTCACCATTTTACAACCCCCCTCCAATATTTAGCACTGCAATAAACACCCTTGAAGCACAAAACAACCTGGAGTCAGTCTGTGATTTAGAAAATGTATATTAGCAATGACAGTGACAAAATGCATTCTCAAATGTAATGTCAACATACCTATGTCACACATCTCAAGTCCATGAGGAATCTAAGCAGATGACACACGTTGAAAACCACACCTGTGAAACTGTAATGGAAATGTACAACTCAGTTACCATTTACTGGTAATCGATAGACAGGATAGAGATAGAAGTGTGAAAGTACTTGTAGTAGGCAGGAATGTATTCTCACCTGTGTGTCACTGGAAATATTGCTGGATAACTGAGTCCCTGTTGTCAATGTCTTCTTCCTCTGATTCCTCCTCATCACTGTCCACAGGCTCCGCAGCTGCCACAACACCGTCATCTGGACCATCCTCCTGCAGAAAAGGCACCTGGCGTCGCAAAGCCAAATTATGAAGCATACAGCAGGCCACGATGATCTGACACACCTTCCTTGGTGAGTAGAATAGGGAACCACCTGTCATATGGAGGCACAAGAACCTGGCCTTCAGGAGGCCGAAGGTCCGCTCGATCACCCTCCTAGTCCGCCCATGGGCCTCATTGTACCGTTCCTCTGCCCTGGTCCTGGGATTCCTCACTGGGTCAATAGCCAGGACAGGTTGGGGTAACCAGAGTCCCCGAATAGCCACACCCGGTGTCTCTGGAGTTGACCCATCACATAAGGGATGCTGCTATTCCGCAAGATGTAGGCATCGTGCACTGAGCCAGGGAACATAGCATTTACCTGGGAGATGTACTGGTCTGCCGCACATACCATCTGTACATTCATGGAATGATAACTCTTCCGGTTCCTGTACACCTGTTCACTCCTGTGGGGGGGGACCAGAGCTACATGGGTCCCATCAATGGCACCTATGATGTTAGGGATATGTCCAAGGGCAAAGAAGTCACCTTTCACTGTAGGCAAATCCTCCACCTGAGGGAAAACGATGTAGCTCCGCATGTGTTTCAACAGGGCAGACAACACTCTGGACAACAGGTTTGAAAACATAGGCTGGGACATCCCTGATGCCATGGCCACTGTTGTTTGAAATGACCCACTTGCAAGGAAATGGAGCACTGATAGCACCTGCACTTGAGGGGGGATTCCTGTGGGATGGCGGATTGCTGACATCAAGTGTGGCTCCAACTGGGTACTTAGTTCCTGGATTGTGGCACAGTCAAACCTGTAGGTGATGATCAAATGTCTTTCCTACATTGTCGACAGGTCCAGCAGCGGTCGGTACACCGGAGGATTCCGCCATCTCCTCACATGTCCCAGCGGACGGTGCCTATGAAGGACAACAGCGAGCACAGAGTCAAACAACTCAGAGGTATGTACCCACAGCCTACACAGAACACCAATCATACACAAAATGTGGCCTGTATGTGTGTTGAGACTAGGCCTAGGGATGTGTGACGCAGTTGGTAATTAGGCCATGTGGGCCCCTGAAATGGCGGCTGCCTGACCTCTAAACTGGGACAATGGGATGTGAGGTAACTGCGCTGGCGTTGTACACCGTCGTGGTAGGCGGCCGAAGACCGAGGCGCAATACGGCATTGGTTAACATTGGACCCTATGGGTCCCAGGAGTCAATGACGAAGTGCGCCGGCGGTGATGGTACGCACCGCCGCGGAAGTCACCGCCGCAGACGTGACCGCCATTTTCTATCTGTTCAATCACTCGCTACCTGATCTTCGACAGGAGAGGACCTACACTGCAAGTGCTGCTGTGACCTCGGTCTGGAAGAGACAATGGCTCGTGCGTCTGGGGAAAGGGCCCCTGCCTTCACTGCACAGGAGTTGGAGAAGCTCGTGCACGGGGTCCTCCCCCAGTACACGCTACTCTACGGTCCTCCAGACGAACAGGTAAGTACACAGGGAGCACGTTGTATGGGCTATGCCTGAGTGGAGAGGGCTGGTTGTAAGAAGGGAGGGGCCACAGTTCTGCGTGCATGAAGGACTGTGAATGCATGTGCCACATGGAAAGGGTAGGGATGTGGGCCACTCACTTCGACGGTGCTGTTGCTAATGACTTCTCTTCTTCCCCTGTACATTTCATTTAGGTCAGCACCCACCAGAAGAAGGATATTTGGCGTGCCATCGCCAAGGACGTCCGGACCCTGGGGGTCCACCACAGACAGAGCACCCACTGCCGTAAAAGATGGGAGGACATTCGCCGCTGGAGCAAGAAGACGGCGGAGGCTCAGCTGGGGATGGCCTCCCAACGTGGGAGGGGTGCCCGTCGCACCATGACCCCCCTGATGTTCTGGATCCTGGCGGTGGATGGGCGCTTGAGGGCATCACAGCAGACACAAGGGGGTGAGTACAACATAATTCTGCTGACTTTGCGCGCAGTGAAGGTGTCTGGGTGGGGGAGGAGGGCTGTGGGTTCCCCTAGGCCAGGGCGAGTTCCGTAGGCTCCAACCCCTCCGTAATGCAGGCCATGTGGCGCTCCACCCCACCTCTGTAGAGTTCCAATTACAGGTATACATGCCCCTGTGTCATCTATGTGTGCAGATGTCGACCATAGCCATGTTGGCGATATCCCAGGAACTGCATCTGTAGAGCCCAACAGCGCGGCGTACTGCAGGGGGCTGCTGTGTCTGTATTGTCCGCCAATTGTAGCGGTAAGCCATGCACTCAACCTGTCTTTCTTCTGTCGTCCCCCCCCTTTTTGTGGTCTTCCTGTTCTTGTGTGAATCAGCATCATCAGGCGGAGGTACAGTGGCACCGGAGCACGAGGGAGCTGCATCCCACATGGCCATGGAGGGCCACACCACGGACTCTGAATACACCAGTGGGACAGAGGGCGAGGGGAGCTTCACGGCGGTCACAGGATCAGCAACCAGCGACACAGACTCGTCCTCCGATGGGAGCTCCCTTGTGGTGGTGACAAAATCTGTGCCCCCCACTTCTACAGGTACAGCCGCCACCCCCCTACGAGCACCGCCCTCCCAGCAGCCCCACAGCCTTCGCCCCGTGCCCGCTCACCCAGGAGGGTGGGCATCACCTTCGCCCCAGGCACCTCAGCCCCTGCCCCTGTCACCTCTGCTGCCCTCAGTGAGGAGGCCATTGACCTCCTCAGGTCCCTCACTGTTGGGCCGTCTACCATTTTGAATGCCATCCAGGGTGTAGAAAGGGAATTGCAACACACAAATGCATTCCTGGAGGGCATTCATTCTGGTCAGGCTGCCCTTCATCGAACATTGCAAACTCTAGCCTCAGCACTGATGGCAGCCATTGTTCCTGTGTCTAACCTCCCCCTCCAACTTCCTCCACCCAGACCCTATCCCCTGTACCCCTGCCTATCCCAAGCACACCATCAGACCAGCATGCACACACCTCACCACACAAGGGAAGCTCAGGCAAACATAAGCACCACACATCCCACAGGCACTCACTCAAGCATCACACATACAGACACAGCAACATCCACTGCCTCCACTGTGTCCCCCTCGTCGTCGTCTCCCTCCTCCCTCCCAGTCTTGTCTACACTCTCACCTGCATGCACTACCACTACAGCCACTAGGTCCCCCACCAGCACACCCACCACCACACCCCGCTCACGTGCAGTCACCATCCCCACTACCATTTACACGTCCCCTGTGTCCTCTCCCAGTGTGTCTGTGACGCCCCCTCCCAAAGTACACAAACGCAGGCACACACCCACCAAACATACATCGACCTCACAACAGCCTCCAGCACATGCTCCTGCACCCAAAGCCACAAAAGTTACACCTCCTACAACCACCTCCTCTTCCTCCACTCCCAGACCCCCTCCAGCTACCCGTCCCAGTGTTCCTAAGAAACTTTTCGTGACCAAGCTTGACCTCTTTCCCACCTCCCCTCCAATTCATAGGTCCCGTACTAGCACCTCAGCCAAAAGATCTCCGGGACCAGTGGTGCCTGTTGTTAGAGGTATGTGGAGTGCACCCTGCACCAGGGCAGCCAGTGTGACACGGAGCCACAGCACAGCCAGTCCCCCCCCTGTGAAGCACCAGAAGTTGGACAGTGCCCGGCGGGAGTGGGGGAAGACTCCAGCCAGCAAAGCCGCTCACAAGGGTCCCGGGGGGAGTGTCCACTCAGCTGTGACTCCTCCCAAGGTGGGGAAGCGGCAGAAGAAATCGCCAAAGTCTGGGAAGAGCAGCACGGCGGAGAAGACCGCCATCATCCCCGCTGCCCAGGAGGCAACCGCCAGCCCAATTGTCACTGGCCAGGAGGCCACCGCCAGAGTCAGTGCCCAGGAGGGCAGCCCCATCGTCAGTGGCCAGGAGGCCACCGCCAGAGTCAGTGCCCAGGAGGGCAACCCCAACGTCAGTGGCCAGGAGGTCACCGCCAGCCACAGCCCAGCTGTCCAGGAGGGCTCCGGCAGCTACAGCCCAGCTGCCCAATGAAGGACCACCAGCCCCAGCCCAGCTGGGCAAAGAAGGACCGCCATGGCAAGCACCGCTGAACAGGGCTAGCACCGCTGAACAGTGCAAAGACCGCCATGGCAAGCACCGCTGAACAGGTCAGAAACTGCAAACTCAAGCACCGCTGAACAGGGCAAAGACCGCCATGGCAAGCACCGCTGAACAGGGCAATCACCCCTGAACAGGGCAAGGACTGCCAACTCAAGCACCGCTAGCCCATGAGCGGCAGGGGCAGTGACGCAACTGGGACCGTCATGGGGAGAGTGATGCACTCTGGGCACCAGTCCCCGTCCAGAACCAGTGGAGACATGCATCCACTACCTCTGTCCTGCACAGGATGAAGCACTTTGGGCACAAAGCCCCCTCCAGAACCAGTGGAGTATCACATCCACTACCTCTGTCCTGCACAGGATGAAGCACTCTGGGCACAATGCCCCCTCCAGAACCAGTGGAGACATGCATCCACTACCTCTGTCCTGCACAGGATGAAGCAGTCTGGGCACCAAGCCCCCTCCAGAACCAGTGGAGACATGCATCCACTACCTCTGTCCGGCACAGGATGAAGCACTCTGGGCACAAAGCCCCCTCCAGAACCAGTGGAGTATCACATCCACTACCTCTGTCCTGCACAGGATGAAGCACTCTGGGCACAAAACCCCCTCCAGAACCAGTGGAGACATGCATCCACTACCTCTGTCCTGCACAGGATGAAGCACTCTGGCCACAAAGCCCCCTCCAGAACCAGTGGAGACATGCATCCACTACCTCTGTCCTGCACAGGATGAAGCACTCTGGGCACAAAGCCCCACTCCAGAACCAGTGGAGTATCACATCCACTACCTCTGTCCTGCACAGGATGAAGCACTCTGGGCACAAAGCCCCCTCCAGAACCAGTGGAGACTGTTATCCACTTGAGAGACTGTGGCTTTGCACTCCCCAGGATGGTACAGTGGGCAAACCACCCACTGTAGAGACTTGAGAGACTGTGGCTTTACACTCCCCAGGATGGTACAGTGGGCAAACCACCCACTGTAGAGACTTGAGAGACTGTGGCTTTGCACTCCCCAGGATGGTACAGTGGGCAAACCACCCACTGTAGAGACTTGAGAGACTGTGGCTTTGCACTCCCCAGGATACATCAATGGGCATGGAGCCCCCTCGTGGATCTGGCGTGGTGCACTCATCCGGCTGAGGTGCCCCCCCTTCCCTTCCCCCTGAGGTGCCTGTTGTATTTGTATCTGATGCCCCAGCAGTGTTCTCTCCGTTTTGATCAGGTATCTTGTGTGGGTCTCGCTCATGCATTTTGGGCCCAGTGGTCCACGGACAATGACTTGTGCACTACTAATCGTGGTGTATATTTTGTTTAATGTGTATATATATAGATGTAGATATTTGGTTACTGTATTTTGATATATTACAATGGTTCCACTCATTTTCTTTTGTCTTTGCATTCTTCCAAGGGGGTTGGGGGTTGTTTCTGTAATGTTTGGATATGCATTGGTGTGTGTGTTGTAGTGGGTGAGGGTCGGGGTGGGGGTGTTGTATGTGTGTGTCCCTGTCTTTTGCCTCCCCCTCCCCTATGTCGTAGGTGCAGTACTCCCCGTTGTCTTCGCCGTCGCCGTTGATGATCGTCGTATAGGAGCAGGAAGACTAGTGCAGGAAGAATATGGAGTTCAGGCTCCATGGTGCCCTCCTTCCTCGTGGAGTGTGTAGAGGTGAGCGTTTTCCCTTTGAAATGGCTGTTTCCGCCGTGTTTTTATCCGCGGTGAATCCGCCCCAGAAAAGGTGGCGGATTGGTAGGTTGTGATACTGTGGGCGGTACTTTGTCTTCCGCCTGTCTGTTGGCGGTGACCGCCGCGCTGTTTGTTTGTACCGCCATGGCGGTCGGAGTGTTAAAGTGGCTGTCTTTGTTGGCGGTTTCCACCACGGTCATAATTCCCATTTTTTTACCGCTGGCCTGTTGGCAGTCTTAACACCGTTTTAACACCGTCCGCCAGGGTTGTAATGACCCCCTTTGTCTCTACGACTCCGGTCCTCTAAATCAGTGATCTTTCCCCTTAGAGATAGTAGCTCAGCATCGTGTTCTGGCAGCATCCCTATGTGGTCCTCTACAGTTGAGAGGCATTGATCCAGATCTGCTACCTTCTCACTGAAAGAGGCTATATCCATCCTGATGGAAGCAAAGGCCACGGATAACTCAGTTATCTTCAAGTCCATCGCTTCCAGATGCCGGCTGACCGCCGTTATCTCCTGAAAAATGCTGTCAGAGGCATCTAATGTTCGAGAGTCCGCCAAGACGGGTGCTGGGTTGGAGGAGGACTGCTGGGCAGCCATGAACTTCGGCTGGGCTATGGCCTCAGAGAAGAGCAATTGACGGGAGTGCTTGCCTGAGGGTTTTCCACTGGGCATCACCGTCGATGATAAGGAATCCTATGGGGATCAAGCCAGAGACTGTTGGCGGTGAAATTATGCCTGCTGCCTGTGCGCCATGGTGCCCGCTCTGTCACCCCTGCCGTTGGAGCAAGCCGCCGTCTTGTGCGACGTGCTTCAATGCTCTTCTCTGGAGCCATGGGCAAAATTGAGGCTGCCGCCTTGTTTGCCGGGACAGGCTGCCTCTCCTGCACGGTCCTGTCAGCTCTCCCGCATGACCGGCGAGTCCCCTACGACCCGTGTCCCGGTCGGACCGTTTAAGGAGCCCTCACTACGGCCTCCATGTCACCGGAGTCCGCACCTTAGCCCTTGCTTCGCTACGCCGTGCAGCGCTCCTCTTCTAGGCAGCCATGTTAGATGGCAGCCAAACCACGCCCCCTGCCCTCCCATCCTGCCATTGATGGTCCATCCAGGCACACCTGAGCTTTCAATTGTGTTTAGCTGCCTAGGATGAATATTCAAAGCCCAACAGTCAGCTACACCCAGTCATGTGACCCAGAGATAGGTGCAGGCACTTAAATGGCTAAGACAGGAAAATGGCATATTTCTAAAAGTGGTATTTTCAAACTTTTTATTTAAAATCTGGCTTCCCATGCAAGGTGATTTTTCATTACAATTCCAAAGACACTAGGCATGAACTGGTTACTTTCCCCCATTTGGAAATGATTACTTATTAAATGTAATAAGGTAACCCCAATGTTATTTTATGGGAGAGGCAGGCCTCACAGTAGTGAAAAATAAATGTAAGAGTTTTTCACAAGCAGGACATATAAAACTAAAGCATGTTTAAAGTGCTACCTAAGTGGTTGGCACAATCAGTGTTGAAGGCCCAATTGTAGTATTTAATTTACAGGCTTTGGTCACATGTAGTGCCACTTTACCAGGGTCACACAAGTAAATTAAATATCCCAGTTGGGGATAAGCCAATTCTACAATTTTTAAGGAGAGAGTGCAAGCACTGAAGCACTTGTAAGCAGTGCTACATTGCGTAGAGTCCTAAAGCCAGCAGAAAAGAAGTCAGCAAACAGGAGTGTTGATGGCAAGCGTTAGGGGGAAAATCACTCCACAGATGCCAGGTCTAGCAATACCCATTTTTCACTCTACATATTTCACCATATGAATTGATCTATACTTTATACACAATGAAAATCCATTGTGCAGTGCAGCTCAATTGTTGACACAAAGTATAACAGGCTCTTGAAGAAACTATAAACCCTAGATCTCCCTGCAATTTAAATGTTCTAGTGGACGTAATAGTACTTTTCCTACTGATTTTCAATATTTCTTTTTTTTTATAATTAATTTCCTTAGGAAAACCTTGAGGTATATACACTTCTGCCCCCCCTTGCTGGATTGGGAATTTTGTCTACTTTTCAGAAACCTTCTGCTTTCCTGGGTGACCCATGGCTTTCTTGCTGGTTTCCACCACAAACTGGATGTAGGTTGAAAGCACAAAAAGTAGGAAAAATGAGCTACCTCTTTGAAAAATATCAAAACTGTGGTAAAAAATATTTTTTTGACTCAGCTCTGTGAGTTCTTGAAAGCTGGGAAGATGGTGACTTTAGCACAACAAACCATTCGTTGATGCCATTTTTAGGGGAAAAAAATGTCACTTTCATCCAGAGCACTTTTTTGCTATTTTTTCAAAAAATGTACATTTGAACTAAATTTTGCCTATTTGCCCAGTCCCCTCCAGAGGTACTCACAAACCATAGGTACCTTTAGACTCCCCATGATGTTGTTAAAAAGAGTGCAAATTTGGTATGGATACCTTCCGTGAACAAAAGGTATGGCAGCCTCAGGGTGAACTACCCCAAACAGCCAAAAAGGGCTCAGTGTTGTGGGAGAAAAGGCACAGCAGTTAAGGGGTTAATAATAGAGCGTGCATTTTATGTAGCACTTAAGCACCTTGGAGTTTATGAAAGAAGTTGCACAAGAATATATGCTGTAAGGAAATTTGTGATATAATTAAACAAAACAATGTTAATCAATTCTGCTCCCTTGTTGAGAAGATGTTAAGGGCCTCATTACGAGTTTAGTGGTCGGACAGCCAGATTGCCATATTATGAGTTATACAGGCAGGACTCCTGACCACCAACCAAAAAAAGGCAGACCGCCAGTGGCCCCGCATAGGAGTAGAAATAGTTGGTCAAACCTCCCGCGTCAACAGCACTGTGATAAATCACCAACCTTATTACAAGCACTCAGTGGTCGTGGTGGTTCCCCAGGGTGGTCAGCCAATGGTGGTACAAACCACGGTGGCTCATGGTCATCAGAGCAATACACAATACACATTAGACGAATTTGAAAACAACAGAGCTGACACACCATGGCACACTGGACATACCTGTGAAGAAGGACACTATAAAGAACACCCCTTCACAGACCACAATCCTTTGCATTCTCAACAACAAACACTGAAGCCAGAGCACCTTATTTCCAAAACACTGCATAGTAGGCACTCCATCCCATCGAACACTCTCCACACTTTGTACATTCCCACCCTTTTGCACTTCCCCTGTTTAGTAAGAATATCAAATTCTAAAGTATCATAAAACAAATACACCCGCAGCAAAATAAAACAAATGAATACAACATAAATATTTATCTTAAAATTATGGAACACTAATATATTGCAAAATAAATCAGTAAAAAAGTATAATAAACTAGAATAGCATTAAAAAGTTATAGAAAAAAATAAATGTAAAATTAACTAGAGAAAAAAGGATAAAGGCCTGATCTAGAACTCAGTAGATGGGTTACTCTGTCACAACGGCGACCGGCATCCTGTCCACCACAATCTAAAGCCAAGAGAATATAATGGGATTCAGATTTCGGCAGACAGGATATCTGCCACCGTTGTGACGGAGTAACCCGTCCTCCGAGTTCTAAACCAGGCCCTTAGTCTTCTATATAAAACAGACGTATCACCTATTAAAACTTTTCATCAATCAATTTAAAAAATAAATAAAAACATGATTAACAACTCAATCCAAAGATCTAATTAAAAATAATATGAGTAGAGAAAAAAGAAAACAAACCAAATCGCTGGAATTCAAGCCATCTTACCAGGACAGCATAACTCTGCCAGAGCAAATGGGCACCAGGATTGACTTAAAAAAAGTTTTTAAAAAAATCATAATTTAAGAAATAAACTTAAAACAACATAAGAATTATATATTTTTGGACCTGGACTTCTCTGTAGGGTCATCCCCAGACTTTTTGCCTTTTCCCTCCGCTTAATTTATTTTTGCTGGCTTTAGGATTCTGAGGACTTTACCACTGCTAACCAGTGAAAAATTGCTGGTGCTATGTACTCTAAACATGGTGAAATTGGCCTATCCACTATTGGTATAATTAATTTACTTGCAAGTCCCTTGCAAAGTGCACTATATGTGTCCATGACCAGTAAATTAAATGCTATTTGTGAGCCTGCATCACTACTTGCATCACCCACTTTTGTAGCCCTTTAAACAGGTCTCAGGCTTGCCTCTACAAAGCCTATGTGTGCGATTTTAAACTGCCATTTCAACCTGGCAAGTACACCCACTTTCCAGGGCCAACCCTTTCTTTTTATAACACCTACGGTGCACCTAAGGTAGGCTCTAGCTAGTCCCAACATCAGGGTGCAGTGTATTTAACAAATTGGCCGCATCCTTTTCGGTTTATCATGGCCTGGTAGTGAAAAACTAGTAATTTCCAATTGGGAAAAGATAGGAATTTGGAGCTTTGTGTCTCTGGACTCAGAATTTAAAATCACAACTTATGGTTAAGTTGGATTTTAAATTTAAGTTTGAAAATGCCACTCTTAGAACATTGACATTGTCTTACTCTGTGCCTCTGCCTGTCTCTGAATACACATCTGGGTTGGGTGTCAGATGGGCTGTGTGCATTCACTCTAGACAGTAACACACAAAGGAAAGCAAGTTGATGGGCCTTCCTGGACTAGATGGAAGGGAGGAGCAGACACTTACACCTGAATAGGGCGGTGCCTGTCCCCACACAAAGAGTTTCATAAACCCCTGTAGAGTGTCTAGAGTCAGGGAAGGAAGGGCAGGGGCCTTGTGCACTTTAAAGGCCTCACTTTGAAGTTTCCCCCATTTTAGAGGCCCAACTGGATATGGGTTCTGGACCCCAAGCCCCAACAAATCAATACACTTCTGGATCGCATGACATTCTGCCAGGAAGGAATGTTGTGCTGCCAGGAGTGACTGTAACTGTGCGTAACTGCTTTGCGGTGTTGGCCTTAAGCCTGCTGACACTTACCTGGGAATGAGAAGGACTCGACTTAACTCTCTACATCCTCACAAGAACCAAGTGACTCCAAGGACTTGTTGGCTTGCCTCCTGTTCTGAAGTCGCAGGGCCATCAAAGACTTCCTCCAACACTGCTTCAGCTGCTAGACTCTGCCAACTTTGAGTCTTGTCCTACCAAGAGTTCTCAATCCAGTCCTGGGCCTTGAAAGGAGACTCTGCAGCTGTTTATCTACAAAAACTGAGGCATTGATGCCGTTGTGCTTATCGGAACTGGCACATTCTCCATCAACACTTTGCCACTGAGGTCGGGGACTCCACATCGCTGACAGCACGGCTCAGGATCGCCACATCATCACCAGCTCCAGTGCACTACCTTGATTGCGTGGCTCGCCAATGACACATCCCCTTCATCGCAAAGGAGTTAGCGCTGCACTTTGAGGATACCGCTTCAATCACTGTGTGGCTCGATGACATCGTATCCCCTGGCCTGCACAGATCAGAACTGATACACCACCTTTAAATCACCTCCTCAACGTCAATGCTACCCTCGATCCAAGGTACTTTTCAGCAGGGGCTGATTGGGTCCTTTACCAAGGATTCCCTCTAATCCCGGTTGGCTTGAACGTTGGATTTACCCCAATCTAGCGTGGCCTCAAGTAACTTTTTAGCTCTATTGATTTCTAAGCACAGTATTGCAGTTTATTCTTTCAAATTCATATCTTCAGTTCTACTAATTTGATGTTTGTTGTTTTGGTCTTGTTTTACTCTGACAACTATTCTCTATGTTTCTAAACTGGTTTGGAGCCTTTTTTGTGGTGTTTTCACTGTGTTACTGTAATTGCTATGTTGCACAAATAACTACACATCGCCTCTTAAGTTAAGCCCGACTGGTCTGGGCCAAGCTAAATGAGGGGGAGTATAAATTACCCTGAATAGGAATGTAGTCCCTACTTGGACAGGGTGCAAACGTCTGCCAACTAGAGACCCAATCTTTAACAATAGCTAAAAATACAAATTATTGAATGGTATAAAAGCATGAAGAAGAAATAAAGGTAAAATATACCACAAAACAAGTTTATAAGATCACAAAAATTGAAGAGAAAACCAAAGACAACTAATGCAGAAAAGAAATAATTAAGAAACATTACAAAAAAAAGTATAAAAACATGAGTATAAAAAGTAAAATGAAAAAACTGTAGAGAATATGATAATTAACTAAAAGAAATACTATAAAATAATTAATATATCTTTTTAATATTATTAAAATCTACAGATAGCAATATGTCAGAAACATCAACATATACAACATTCAAAAAAGCGAACATCTTTTTAGCTACATGGCTTAAACAAAGAGTTAGGATAGGAGCAAAAGGAACCTGAAAATATTACTCCAACTGCTGCAATGCGAGAGCAATCACAATAAGGGAAAGAGAAAGGTCACTCAAAAATGAAGTCCAAGATTAGATTTAAACAATGCAACCACAAGATATTCTATCCTCAAAGGAACAATATGAAATGCCTATGAGCCAGATTCAATAAGAGTACGTTTTAAAATATGGTTACAGATTGCACTCTGTGAGAAAACAGGTCTGATTGCAGAGGGCCCATAACTTTTCGCCCCCATTTTTCACTTTTTGCTGGTGTTTTCCTGACTCTGATGAGGCCCTGGGTACTGCTAACCAGTCCCTGGGCCTGTGCTCTGTTTAAAATGAGTGGGCAAATTGGACTAATTATAATTGGCTATGTCAACTTACATATAACTCCCTATGATTTGGTAAGGTATAGGGGTTTAGGGACCCCAGCATAGGTAGTGCCCCCATAGGTGCACTGCTATGGACCCCAGTGTCATTTTAAAGGCCAGCCTGCCTTGCTGGCTGCTTTCAAACTAAAGTTATATGCAAATTTGACTTTGGAATTAAAAGTACCTCCATCTTCTTAAACTACCTGATTTGTACATATCTCACCCCTAAGGTGTGCCCTAAGAGCCACTAGGATTGGGTGCCATGTAACTATAAGCAGGAACGTTATAAAAAAATTTTTATAAGCCGTAATGAGGTAAAAAAAATCCACATTTGTTTTTCCCTCACTGTAGTGAATGGCCTCCAAAGGCTAAAATGTGGGTACTTTATTTTAATTAACAAAGTCCCCATAAGAGACAGATACCTTGAGTTTAGTATCAAATTAATTGTTAGAATAAATCTGACAACTTGCCATTGTTGGATTTAATACAGCTAGTTCAGATAAAGAGTTTTAAAAATGTACCTGCAAGTTGACAACTTCAGCTCTCTAGTGCCCGTCTCTGATTGGCCAGCCTCTGGGAGCCTGGCCAAACTGCCTTGATATGGTATGAAGTGGCCTGGGCTGAACACAAAGGATATGCCTGAGGGAGGAGCTCTGCCTCAGCAGATGGTAAAACAGGATGGGGGAGAGCAGCCAAATTGGTGTTCAAAGGCAGGGAAGGACTTTTGGAGCAGCTCAGGACCTCCCCCATTTCCTGCAACCCCAGACAACTAGGTGCCCTCTTGATTAGATTAGGAGAGGGCAGGAGCGGGGTGTGTTTAGAATTTGTAGCCACACTAGTGGGTGGGCTCAGCCAGCTCTAACCTCCAAAAATCAGTTTCAGCAATGCTGGAGTTTTGAAGAATGTTGCTCCCTGGATTGATTTTTGCTACACTTCCCAGGAAATTGTCATCCAAGGAGGAAGTGGCTTGTCTTTGATTGGACAGTCGAGCCCCCTACAGATTCCTACAAGGAACAAGACAAAGAAGAAGAAGGACTGCCCTTCTGGACTCCTGACCTGCACCTGGACACTGCACTCTGAAGGACTGCACTAGCTGCACACTTGGGCTTCATCACTAAAAGGACTTTGCCGGTCTTCTACTGCTTCAAGAAGAAACTCCCTATTTGCTACAGGTACAAAGGAGCTGCTCAGAGTCCCCTGCATCAAGTCCTGAAAGCAGAGCCCAGCTGATCAGCATCCAGGTGCCATTTAAGGATTCTGACCAAACGCATTTTGGGAATTTTAGTCCCAACTACAGAGGAGCAACTCAGAGCTTCTGGCACCTTGGATTCAGTTGTGGACACTTCAAGGACCATAAAGGACCTCTGGAAGAAGATCCAGAAGTTTGGAGCAACACCATAAGTTGAAGAGGC
Source organism: Pleurodeles waltl (assembly GCF_031143425.1). Classification (NCBI taxonomy): domain Eukaryota; kingdom Metazoa; phylum Chordata; class Amphibia; order Caudata; family Salamandridae; genus Pleurodeles; species Pleurodeles waltl. Next base: position 795,253,607 of record NC_090438.1, on the reverse strand, counting down.
GCATTGTGGGAGTTGTAGTCCTAGACCGCAGGAGGCAAACCAAAGCCTCTGAAGCCTTGGCTGGTGCTGTGGACCACTTTCCTGAATCAAGAAACGCTTCTGAAAGTAAGTGTAACAGTGTTACCTCATGGGTGGCCTAAACTCTGGACTTGGCCCCTGTTCAGTGTGACCTTTTTTAACCTTTTGAGCGCTAAATGCTTCTGTGTACTAGAAAACCTTAATTCTTTTAAAATTCATACCTCCGGGTCTCTTTATCTGATTTTAATCATTTTGGTGTCATTTTTAAGATAAAAATATAAACTATGTTTATTAATTAGTGTTGGATTTTTAATGTGTTTTGTGTTTTACTTATTTACTGTTTTGTGATTTTTAAATGCTTTAAACACTTGCCTCCTAAATTAAGCCTTGTCACTCGTTGCCAAGCTACCTAGGGTTGAGCTGGGTTTAATTTATTGAGGCCTACCTGGACCTAAGTGGAGGTTAGGGGCCTATTACTAAGTGTAGGTACTTACCTGCCCTTACAATTAATCCACTTTCAAACACACTCCAACTTTCTACTAATGGAGCCTCAGTTTGTGAACCAAGCATGCACTTCTGTAGTGATTTGCAAAATCGACATTTGCAGATGGTCACAGAACAACCTTAATAATGCATATTAACTTGACAGGCCATTGCTTGTGTCCCTTGCAATTGGCTGCAAACACAGTGATGCAAGTCTAAAAGGAACAGTAGACGGCCATCCATGTGTTTGTAATCCTAAAAGGGAAGCCTTTTTTTAAAGCAACCTGAGTTCCTTGATGGAACTGGTGCCGGACCATTGTTGAACATTGTACTACTCTTGTAATAGCCCTCAAGGTTACCTCCGTACTCCTAACCAGTCTGGATTGGGAGCTATCCTGTTACACTCCTCAGATTCATCTAATGCAGAGTTTCCTCAAAATATTTAACCCAAAAAGAGAGCTGTTGCACTAATCATGTTATTTCACTAAGCTTTCTGTGCAACCTAAGGCACATTCCCTACCTCTCCCATATCCATTGTCTGCAGCCTGCTGATGCGCCACAAATTTTTCCTCAAACTTTCAGTGACCAAAGGGGAATCTTCAATAAACATTGCACTAATCCCATTATTGCAGTAAGCTAACTTGTATCACCCTAGGGCTCATCCCCTAACACACACTTGCCCATCATCTAGTCAACCTCTTTTAGGTGTTGATATCATCTCGCTATCTCACCACAAACGTTTCCTTTCCCATACCTAACCCCAAAAGTGACATTCAATGGATATTACATTGTTCTTGTTATTATACATCTCCCCTAGAAACCTCTACCAAGCATTCTCAACTGCGGGGTTCTAAAGACATGTTCAGGGTTAAGCCCTCTCTTATTGGCGCTCCTTCACTATTTTTGCTGTTTTCTTAGTACTTTCTGAAAGATTACAAGCAATCTCCTCTTCCCGTTCCTTCTTTGAGAGTTCAATGGCAGTATAGCCCAAATGTGTTTTCTTGTCTGTCACCTCTCTCATGTACCTTATAAAGCGGCTTGAGAGCTGGCTTGACTCACTTTTTAGACAGCAGATGATAGCGCTCCTCCATGATCAAGTGTATAAATTACTGGAACGTTGGTCGTAGCCAGAACTTCCTCAGTGGAATTAAACACTTGCAGGTACAAATCACATGTATCAGTGACTTCTCTGATTTGCTGCACTATCTGCATTGCTTATTTGTTTCTCCATTTCGGCATCCGAATCAATAGCATCTTAGAGGCATCATGCTGAATTGCCATCTCATGGGCTGATTTTTTAAGTAATGGGGAGTGACGAACACAGGTATGTTGGGAAGCAGCCTAATGAATATAGTCCCATAGCCCAGCTGTCATGCATTTTGGGGGTCATTCTGACCTCGGCGGTAAAAGGCGCTTACCGCCGGTCAGAAGACCGCCATTCTACTGCCGCGGTAAACCGCCACGGTCATTCTGACCTCCAACTGTGAAACCGCCAAAAACCCGACATCCACGGAAGCCCGCCTCATCAGCGGGCAGCGATAAACTGGAGATGACCAAACCTCCACCGCCACGCCAACACAAACACGCCCATGCCATTCTGACCCACAAATCCACGCGGCGTTCTTTTAACCGCGGTATTCTATTGGCGGTACACACCGCCGCGGTCAAAATACACACACATATACAAAACACAGCCACATTGGACAATTTGAAATACACACACCTGATACACATCCAAACAACACTCCCACACACCCAATTAAATATAAAACACACACCCACATCACCCACAAACCCCTACGACCACAAATATCTGAGAGAAGGCGCAATACACTGAGAGAGAGCACAGGGAACGCAAAGCACAACACACATAGGAACCCAACATCATCACCCACACCACATCTACGCACACATCACCACGTACATAACAACAAACACCACCCCACACCTCATCCACACCACCCCATGGCACCCCAAAGACACCCCAGGTTCTCGGTCCAAGATCTCAGGGTCATGGTGGAGGAGATAATCAAGGTAGAGCCCCAGCTCTTCGGCACACAGGTGCAACACACCACAATAGCCAGGAAGGCAGAGCTATGGCAAAGGATCGTAGACAGGGTCAACGCTGTGGGACAGCATCCCATAAATCGGGAAGACATCCGAAAGCGATGGAACGACCTACGGGGGAAGGTGAGCTCGATGGTGTCGCGACACAACATCGCTGTGCAGAAGACTGGCGGCGGACCCCCACCCACTCCACCCCAATTCACATCCTGGGAGCAAGAGGTAGTGAACATCATGCATCCTGATGGCCTCGCTGGAGTACCCGGAGGAATGGACTCTGGTAAGTCGATTCTCAACTACTTCACCCCCCCCAGCATGCCAAAACACACCCCCACCCTCACCCCCAATCTCAACCCCCCAGCACACATCCTCCCTGCCAATGTCTCACCAGCATAACCCACCCAAAACAACACCAACCCCTGAATGCCAACACAAACCATAGACACCCATCACCTATGCATGACCACTGCACATACCCATCCACCCCCCCCAACCACCCTCACAACACCTCCCACAAGGGAATGCCAGCACTGGTGGACAAGGGCACTCACAAAATGCATGCCATGGCACACACAAAAGCAATAACCATACTCTTTTACCCCTGCAGGGCCCGACCGCCAACACACCGCCACGGAGGGTCCAGGTTTGTCCATCCCACCCCCAGAACAGGCCCCCAGTGAGGACAGCAGCTCTGTCGACCTAGAACCTGATGACCAGCCCGGACCATCGGGGACCTCTGGACAGTCGGTTCCCCACACACAGATACAGGCCACAGCAGACCCAACCCCCTCTGGGAATATCAGCACAGCCCCCACCCAGCGGGCCCATGCCTCTGTCTCCAGGACAGGTCAATCAGCGGTGTGTCCGTCACTACAGGGCACCCAGGCTGACCCAACACCCCAACAACAACAGGGACCTGGGGGCAGTGGTAGTGGGCACACCGTCCAGGGGACAGAGGCCCGGGGAAACAGGGCAACTGGGAGGGCTGCTGTGCGACAGGGGGGGGAGGACAGGCCCAGGGAACCGACTCTCCAAGAGGCCCTCACCACCATCATGGGAGCGTATCACCACTCCCAGGAGACGATGGCGACGGTACTGGCCAGGTTCACGGAGATCCAGGCACAGCAGGAGGAACGCTACATGGGGTTCAGCAATGAACTCAGGAACATCGGTACCGCTATGGGGACCATAGTCCAGGCCCTCAACCGGATAGAAAACACATTGCGGGACCATGTGGCACCCCAAAGGGCCCCTGTCACTAGCCAGGACCAGGAACAGCCTACCACCTCCGCCGGCGCTAGTGGACAGGAGGCCCCACCACAACGACAGGCCACCAGAACCCCACCTCCTGCTGAAGAACAACCACCCCGCAAGCGGAACCTGAGATCTCACAGGAAGACAGAGTAGGATGCCAAGACACCCGCCAGCCTAAGATACCCCCTGATGTCATCCCACTGTCCCACATTGTCACCCTGTCCAACCTGAAACAGCCCCTGCTCCATCCTTCCACAGGCATATGGACAATGCACCTGTGAAACTGAGAACTGGACTCTGCCATGGACATTACTCCACCATCACCCATCACCGTTTTAATAACATGTACCAATATCTAGCACTATAAATAAATCACTCATTGCACTGAAATCATTCAGGAGTCAGCCTGTATTTTTAACAATTGTATTACACATTACTGTTCAATTATGTTCAGTCAATTTGTGATGACAACATACCGATGTCAATAAGCTTTAGTCCATGGTCTCACCAAGCAGAAGTCACGCAGTGGGACATACAGCACTGAAAAGGGAAGGGAAAATCATAAATCAGTTAAAAAGAACTGAGGGGAAATACACAAAGTAGAGATGCAGGAGGCTATAAGTAAATGTTAAATGGCGTGGGTGAGTCTTACCTGTGTGCTACTGAAAATACTGTTGGATAACTGTGTCCCTGTTGTCTGTGTCGTCCCCGTCGTCTTCCTCCTCTTCACTCTCCACAGGCGCCACAGCTGCTACAACACCACCATCTGGACCATCCTCCTGCAGGAAAGGCACCTGCCGTCGCAATGCTAGATTGTGCAGCATACAGCAGGCCACGATGATCTGGCACACCTTCTTTGGTGAGTACATCAGGGATCCACCTGTCATATGCAGGCACCTAAACCTGGCCTTCAGAAGGCCGAAGGTTCTTTCTATGATCCTCCTAGTTCGCCCAGGGGCCTCATTGTACCGTTCCTCTGCCCTGGTCCGGGGATTCCTCACTGGGGTCAATAGCCAAGGCAGGTTGGGGTAACCAGAGTCACCAATTAGCCACACACGTTGTCTCTGTAGCTGTTCCATCACATAAGGGATGCTGCTATTACGCATAACATACGCGTCATGCAGTGACCCAGGGAACTTGGCATTTACATGGGAGATGTACTGGTCAGCCAAACAGACCACCTGGACATTCATAGAATGGTAAATTTTCCTGTTTCTGTACACCTGCTCATCGTCTTTTGGGGGTACTAAAGCCACATGTGTCCCATCAATGGCACCAATGATGTTGGGGATATGTCCAAGGGCATAGAAATCACCCTTCACAGTGGCCAAATCACCCTCCTCAGGGAAAACAATGTAGCTCCGCATGTGTTTCGTCAGGGCAGACAACACTCTGGACAAAATCTTTGAAAACATAGGCTGAGACATTCCAGATGACATGGCCACTGTTGTCTGGAATGAGCCACTTGCCAAAAAATGGAGGACTGACAGAACCTGCACTAGAGGGGGAATTCCTGTGGGTTGGCGTATGGGGGACATCAGGGCTGGCTCCAGCTGGGCACACAGTTCATGTATAGTGGCACGGTCAAGTCGGTAACGTAGTATGATATGGCGTTCTTCCATTGTCGACAGGTCCACCAGCGGTCAGTACACGCGAGGATTCATCCTTCTCCTCGCAAGTCCCAGCGGACGGTGCCTAGGAAGGACAACATGGAGTATGGAGTCAAGCAAATCACAGGTACGTTCACCACAGCTTGCATAGCACACGGTTATCTATGTATTGAAAGGCGTGTATGTGTGGCAATGCAAGGCCTAGGCTTGTGTGACGCAGTTTAAAGTAAGCCATGTGGGCCCTTGAAATGGCGGCTGCCTGACCTGTGAAGTGGGACAATGGGATGTGAGGTCAATGCGCTGGCGTGGCACACCGTGGCGGTAGGCGGTGGAAGACCGCTGTACGAAGACGCATTGGTTAACATTGAAGCCTATGGGTTTCAGGAGCCAATGAGGATGTGCGGCGGCGGTCGCGGGACGCACCGCCGCGGTACGCACCGCCCCGGGCGTGACCGCCATTTTCTATCTGCTTAATCACTCGAGACCTGATCATCCACAGGAGAGGACCTATACTGCAAGTGCTGCTGTGACCTCGGTCTGGAAGAGACAATGGCTGCTGCGACTGGGGAAAGGGCCCCTGCCTTCACGTCTGAAGAGTTGGAGAAACTTGTGGATGGGGTCCTCCCCCAGTATGCGCTACTCTACGGTCCTCCAGACCAACAGGTAAGTACACTGGGTGCACGTTGAATGGGCTATGCCTGGGTTGAGTGGGGTGGATGTAAGATGGTGGGGTGGGGAGCGAATGAGGAGTGCAACGTACGACAGATGAGAGCATGTGCCACATGGCAAGGTTGGGGAGGGGGGTACAATCACATCTAACATGCAGATAAATGATGATATTTCCTTTCCCACCCTGTACATGTCAAATAGGTCAGCGCCCATCAGAAAGTCGACATTTGGCGTGCCATCGCCAAGGAAGTCCGGGCCCTGGGGGTCCACACCAGACGGGGCACCCAGTGCCGCAAGAGGTGGGAGGACATCCGCCGCGGGACCAGGTAGACCGCCGAGTCACTGCTGGGGATGGCCTCCCAACCTAGGAGGGGTGCCAGTCGTACCCTGACCCCCCTGATGTCCCGGATCCTGGCGGTGGCCTACCCTGATTTGGATGGGCGCTTGAGGACATCACAGCAGATACAAGGGGGTGAGTATCTGCACATTCTGCTATCTATATGCGCAGTGGAGGCGTCTGGGTGGGGAGGAGGGTTGTGGGTTACATTAGGCCAGGGCGCTTTCTGTAGTGTAGTCCTCTCCTTTAGGCATGGCCCAGTGCCCCCACCCACCACCTATGTAGGGTGCCAAGTACAGCTATCCATGGTCCTGCATCATCCATGTGTGTATTTGTTGTGCATAGACCTGTAGGCCTGGTCACAAGTACTGAGTAGTATACCCCGATTGCGCAGCGTAGTGCATGAGGCTCCTGTGTCTGTCCTCTCCGCCAACGGTGTTGACATTGCATGCACTCAACCTGTTTTTTTGTTCTCCCCCCACCCTTTTTCTTAATCTTCTTGTGCATGTGTGCATTAGCATCATCAGGCGGAGGAGAATTGGCGTCGGAGCACGAGGGAGCTGCAAGTCACAAGGCCCCGTTGGGCCGTGGTACAGACACCGAGGGCACCAGTGATAAGGAGGGCGAGGGGAGCACCACAATGGGGACCGGTGGTGACACCAGCGACACCGACACGTCCTCGGATGGGAGCTCCCTAGCGGTGGCGGCAACATCCGGGCCCCCCGCCTCTACAGGTACAGCCGCCACCCAGCGCACCAGCCCCGCCCTCCCAGCAGCCCCTCAGCCTACGCTCCGTGCCCGCTCGCCCAAGAAGGTGGGCGTCTCCTTCGCCCCAGACACCTCAGCCCTGCCCCTGTTACCCCTGCTGCCCTCAGTGAGGAGGTCATTGACCTCCTTCAGACCATCATTGTTGGGCAGACTACCCTTTTGAATGCCATCCAGGGGGTAGAAAGGGAGGTGCATCGGAGCAATGCCTACCTGGAGGGCATTCATTCGGGTCAGGCTGCCCATCAACGATCGTTCAATTCTCTGGCCTCAGCACTGACGGCAGCCATTGTCCCTGTTTCCAGCCTCCCTCTTCTAACTGCCTCCACCCTGTCTCTGTCCCCTGTTCCTCAGCCTATCCCATCCACACCATCAGACCAGCCTGCACACACCTCAACACCCAAGGGCAGCTCATCCAGACACAAGCACCACAGATCCCACAAACACTCACCCAAGCAACACCCAGATGCAGACATGCCAACAGTCACTACCACCTCTGTGTCCCCCTCCTCCTCGTCTCCCTCCTCCCTCCCTGTGACGTCTACACTCACACCTGCATGCACACCACCATCAGCCAGTGCTTCCATCACCACCACACCCTCCAGTACAGTCCGCACACGTGCAGTCACCACCCCCACTGCCATTTACACGTCCCCTGTGTCCTCTCCCACTGTGTCTGTCACCCCCTCTTCCAAGACACACAAACGCAGGCAGCCACCCACCCAACAGCCATCCACCTCACGACAGCCTACGTCACAATCACCTGCACCCAAAGACAGCACACCTGACTCTCCTACAACCACATCCTCTTCCTCCACTCCCATCACCACTACTCCCACCCTTTACCTTGGTCCTAAAAAGGTTTACCTCTCCAATCTTAACCTCTTTCCCTCCCCGGACCCACCCCCTCCAACTGCTAAGAGTCCCAAGAGCACCTCAGCCACCACCAGCCCAGCTACAAGTGTCACTGTAGTGCATGGGTTCTGGAGTCCACCCTTTGGCAGCAGTGACACATCTGTCAGCAGCAAGGGGACAGCCAGCCCCCCCCCGGCAAGAGGACACGGAAACTCAAGGGCCGCCGTGAGAAGCCTGACACGGCTGCCCCCAAGGACCAAAGTTCGGCCACTTCACCTGCCACAACATCCAGGGGAGGCAAGGCCCAGAGAGCCTCATCTAAGGAGCGAAAGGGCAGCAGGGCGGAGAAGTCAGCAAGCAGGAGCGTGGAGCAGGAGGGCCCCACAAGCCCAATCCCGGGTGTAAGGGAGGACACTCAAGGGCCCAGGACTCCGTCCCCGAAGGGTCCAGCAACTGCACGGTCGGAGGGCGACTGAGCAGGGAGTCCAGGCCAGGTCTGGCTCCCTTGAATTAGTGGACAAGCACCGCTGAACAGGGCCCCGCCGCGCAGAAGAGCACCGCTGAACAGGGCCCCGCCGTGCAGAAGAGCACCGCTGAACAGGGCCCGACGTGCAGAAGAGCACCGCTGAACAGGGCCCCGCCGTGCAGAAGAGCACCGCTGAACAGGGCCCCGCCGTCTCAAGCACCGCTGAACAGGGCCCCGCCGTGCAGAAGAGCACCGCTGAACAGGGCCCCGCCGTCTCAAGCACCGCTGAACAGGGCCCCGCCGTGAAGATAGGCACCGCTGAACAGGGCCCCGCCGTGCAGAAGAGCACCGCTGAACAGGGCCCCGCTGTCTCAAGCACCGCTCCGCTGGACCCTTCCTGTCAAGCACCGCTCCGCTGGGCCCCGCCGTCTCAAGCACCGCTCCGCTGGACCCTTCCTGTCAAGCACCGCTCCGCTGGGCCCCGCCGTCTCAAGCACCGCTCCGCTGGACCCTTCCTGTCAAGCACCGCTCCGCTGGGTCCCGCCGTCTCAAGCACCGCTCCGCTGGACCCTTCCTGTCAAGCACTGCTCCGCTGGGCCCCGCCGTCTCAAGCACCGCTCCGCTGGGCCCCGCCGTCTCAATCACCGCTCCCCTGGACCCTTCCTGTCAAGCACTGCTCCGCTGGGCCCCGCCGTCTCAAGCACCGCTCCGCTGGACCCTTCCTGTCAAGCACCGCTCCGCTGGGCCCCGCCGTCTCAAGCACCGCTCCGCTGGGCCCCGCCGTCTCAAGCACCGCTCCGCTGGACCCTTCCTGTCAAGCACCGCTCCGCTGGACCCTTCCTGTCAAGCACTGCTCCGCTGGGCCCCGCCGTCTCAAGCACCGCTCCGCTGGGCCCCGCCGTCTCAATCACCGCTCCCCTGGACCCTTCCTGTCAAGCACTGCTCCGCTGGGCCCCGCCGTCTCAAGCACCGCTCCGCTGGACCCTTCCTGTCAAGCACCGCTCCGCTGGGCCCCGCCGTCTCAAGCACCGCTCCGCTGGGCCCCGCCGTCTCAAGCACCGCTCCGCTGGACCCTTCCTGTCAAGCACCGCTCCGCTGGACCCTTCCTGTCAAGCACTGCTCCGCTGGGCCCCGCCGTCTCAAGCACCGCTCCGCTGGGCCCCGCCGTCTCAAGCACCGCTCCGCTGGACCCTTCCTGTCAAGCACCGCTCCGCTGGGCCCCGCTGTCTCAAGCACTGCTCCGCTGGGCCCCACCGTCTCAAGCACCGCTCCGCTGAACCCTTCCTGTCAAGCACCGCTCCGCTGGGCCCCGCCGTCTCAAGCACCGCTCCGCTGGGCCCCGCCGTCTCAAGCACCGCTCCGCTGGACCCTTCCTGTCAAGCACCGCTCCGCTGGGCCCCGCCGTCTCAAGCACCGCTCCGCTGGACCCTTCCTGTCAAGCACCGCTGGCACAATGACAGTGCCGGTTCTGTGTCGAGCTACTGTTCACGGTTCACTGTGCCCACCATGCCTCCTCCATGACCAGTGGTCTCTGTAATCCACCTGATGGACTGTGGCTTTGCACTCCCCAGGATTGTACAGTGGGCAACCCACCCACTGTAGAGACTTGAGAGACTGTGGCTTTGCACTCCCCAGGATTGTACAGTGGGCAAACCACCCACTGTAGAGACATTGAGAGACTGTGGCTTTGCACTCCCCAGGATTGTACAGTGGGCAAACCACCCACTGTAGAGACATTGAGAGACTGTGGCTTTGCACTCCCCAGGATTGTACAGTGGGCATGGTGGCCCCTTCGTGGATCTGGCGTCGTGGACTCATGTGGCTGTGGTGTCCCCCCTTCCCTTACCCCTGAGGTGCCTGTAGTTTTATCATCAGATGCCCCAGCAGTGTTTTCTCCAATGGACTCAGGTCTCCTGTGTGGGCTTTGCCCTTGTGTTGATACACTTTGGCCCACGGACACTTGGAATTTCGTTTAATGTGCAGGACTAATTGCCTCGGTTTATCGATTGCACAAAATATGTATTTTCTTTTGGATTATTTTTATTGCTATTTGACCATGACTTAACAGAGGCTATTTTTTACATAAATTTTGTTTCTCTATTTAATGATGTCTTTGCATTTTTCCGGGGGGTTTGGGTGGTGTCACTGTGACTTGTTGCTCTGCATTGGTGTGTACATATTTGGGGGGGGGGTGGGGGTCGCATATGTGTGTGCCGTAACCTTTCCTCCTCCCCCCTCCCCTGTGTCGTAGGTGCAGTACTCACCGTTGTCGTCTGCGGCGGCGTTCGTACTCGTGGTAGATGAGCAGGTAGACGAGAGCAGGTAGGATGTTTAATTCGGGTTCCATGTTGTCCTCCGTCCTCGTGGAGTGCATAGAGGTGAGCGTTTTCCCGTTCGTAGTCTGTTTCCGCCGTGTTTTTATCGGCGGGGCTCCCGCCCCGGAAAAGGTGGCGGATTGGTGAGTTGTGATAGGGTGGGCGGTACATTGTCTGCCGCCTGCCTGTTGGCGGTGACCGCCAACCTGTTTGTTTGTTCCGCCGTGGCGGTCGGAGTGTTAAAGTGGCGGGATGTGTTGGCGGTTCCCGCCAGGGTCAGAATTCCATTTTTTGGACCGCCGGCCTGTTGGCGGGTTGGCCGCCGCTTTATCACTGACCGCCAGGGTTAGAATCACCCCCTTTGTTCTCAAGGTCTTTTACATCTTCTTTCACCGATAGAACTTGTGCATTTTTCATTGCAAGTTTAGCAGTAGTTTTTGTCTGGATGTCTAAGATGACAATATTCTCCACTTCCAGTACCTGAATGGGCTTCTTTAGGAATGACCACCAATCAGATTTCTGCTTCAGGATTTTCCACGATAGTAGCGGCTTTAAGATGCTAGTTGCAGCTGTTTTTCATTTTTAGCAATATGCTATCCATTTTCCACCGAGCGCCAGATTTTGCTTCAAGATATTGAATTCCAGCCTAATCTGAGATTGACTGGTCCACTTAGGCAAGCCAAACAGGTTTCTATATTGAGCACGTAGATGCTTATCTAATAGTTAGTTTGAAAAGGTGATCTTTAAATAATATAGCTCCGTATGTTAGGGGAGGCATCACTTTGGTAGCCACCAAGGTAACAGCAGTTGCAGGTTTGGGCCAGCCCAGGTCCTTTTAAGTTTCCCCATTTGATGTTATGAATATTTGGTGCAGGTCTTTACCGCCTCCTCTTGTGCTTTTTTGCTGCCTCTTTTATCCAGATACATTCCCAGGTATTTGAAAGTTTCCACTCTTTCCCATTTCACACCTTCCATGTAACACACAACTTTTTGGATTAGTTTCTGACCACATTTCATTATTTTCAAGTTAATCTTGATTGAGCTGATGTTAGAGTATCAGGCCAAGAAGTTGAGACTGCTTTGAAGGCCCACTTGGATGTGTTTGAAAATAACAATGTCATTCATGTATTGAAGTATTTGGACTTTCCGGTTAACTTGGCATTGGTGCCATTATTTGGCAATAGTCAGGTTAATTTCGAAGCCACACATAAACAGATTAAATATTTAAGGGCAAGGATGCATTCTTGATTAAGGGTTTTATCTGCATGGATTTTTTTTCAGAGTTTTCCAGTTTGTTGTCAGTTTGATTTTCTCCTAGGTCTCGCTATATAAAGATTCCAGTGCTTTCAGGAGACAAGGTGCAAACCCCCAGCCATCAAGCTTGGCCCACAACTGTGCTCTTGGTACATTATTGAAGGAATTGGTGAAGTCAATGAACAATACACATAGTGGTGGGGCATTTGGTCAGGTAGAGTTCTCTAACAATCAAGTAAAGGTCAGCAGACTATCCTCTGTATGGCAGTTTTTTGGGAACCCTGATTGAAACCAAGAGATCAGCTGCTTCGCATTAGACCAGGCATTGAGTTCTTCATTGAAGAGTTGAGTGTAACTTTTCATTTCAATCCAAGAGTGAAATCATTCTGTAGTTACTTGACAACCAAAATAGACCCCCTCCAGCTATCCGGGACAGAGCTTGTGCACAAGCAATTGACATAAACGGATGTCAAGATGGGAGCCCACAGAAGGGCATCTGATTTAAGTAGAGTGGCAGGCACACCATTTGGGTCAGGGGCAGCTGACCCTCTTAGTCTGCTTAGCATCCATCTGATGCTGTTTGGGCTCGTCCCCCACAGCAGTTCGGGATGGACTCTTCCCATGGGGAGCAGGATCAAGACTGATTTGCATTTGCCTGAGTCTAAACAGGAATGCTTTAGCGAGAAAACGAACTGATGGATTAAGCCCAGATCTGTGACTGGGGGGTGAATGTTTGATTTGTTCCGCATTCCATCCATTCTTTGCTCTTTAGAACAAAGTGGGAAGGGTATGTCCAGGCACGGGTCCCCTGCTCGCTATGCCACCAGATACAAGCTAGCCTCGTTGATGAGGGGTCATACCCTGAAACCTGTCCAAGGATGCTTGTTTTTGGTCCAGGGAGGACCTGGCTTGTCAGTTTAGGCTGGACTGTACCCATGGGGAGCAAGGTTGAGACTAATTTGCATCTCTCAGGGCTCAAACTAGAATGGCATAGCAAGCAAAACAATTATGGATTAAACTCAGATCTTTGACTGGGGATGAATGTTTGATTTGTACTGCATTCCGTCCATCATTTGTTCTTTTTGCAGCTATCATCATGGAGCACACTCTTGCTCGCAAGATGCTCCCCCTTTTCCTGGGGCCCAATCCCTGTTTCCCCGGCTTTGCAGGTCATTGTGTTTGATTCAGCCTTTGATGTATCTAGTGCTGACATACTTGTCTCCCCCTGTGACACTTGTTTATCTGGCCATGCTTTATCACCCTCACTTCTTGGGGTTATCCTACGTGGAATCAATATAACGGTTGCCATTTTATGTAGTTGTTCAAGATATCTTCCCCAGTCCTCTGGCATGATGTTATAGTTTCTTTTATTTTTTCCCGAGTGAGACTGTTGATAAGGTTTTAGAATTTCCTTGAGTGCCATATTTTCATTGCGTCACAGAGTCTTGCGCAGCTTTACTCATCTTTCTTAAACTGAGCTTTCCTTCTTAGTCTCCTATATGCTGGCCTGAGAAGTTTGATCTTTTCTTCTAGTTACCTGCTGGGCCCCGGTTCATTCTATTGGAGCACAGGGTTTTATTCAATTGGTTCTTTAACTTTCTAGCTTCAAGCTCCCAGCCAATAAGCTGTTTTTGCTGTGGCGGTCTTTCCCTCCGTTGGGGGTAGTTGAGGTTTTTTGAAGAGCTGTTATCACAATTTCCCACCATAATTTGGGGTTGCGGTGTAAATTACAGGTATCTAGACTCCTCTTAGCTCATCGTATTGTCATCTTTTGATTGTTATCCAAATCCCAATCAGGCCATTCCCAAGCAATTCACATCAAGGAAGACTTATCATTTTGTCTCCCCACCATTTTCAGTCTTATGAGACAAAGGGCCTGATTACTAGTCTGGTGGTCACTAGACCGCCAGACTCATGGGGCGGATGGCCTGTTAAATGACATTTAAATTACCATAACATTGCAGAACCTTCCTGGGGTAAAGTAGATAGAAAAAATGCATTTACATAAAAAATAAGTGGTAGAGATAATTTCAGGATATCAATTAATGCAAATTCATTTTATGTATCTAATTTGAATTTAGAACAACAAATGCTACAGCACTTTTCAATTAATTTTGAAATAAACTTTAATTATTAGAACATTTTTAAATTAAATAACATATTTTTCTGAGGATAAAATTAAAAAAAATGTTTTCTTAAGTTGCACTAATATTTATTGTAATTGATGTATGAAATCGAATAAAAATAATGCAATTTAAAAAAATTAAATAATGTGTTGTTATATTATTTGGAAAAGTCAAAATAAGTTGATATATAAATATCTTATATATCTATATGTATATATATCTATATGTATATGTATGTATGTGTGTTTGTGTGTGTGTGTGTGTGTCTATATATATATATATATATATATATATATATATATATATATATATACACACACATTTTACTAGTGCAGTTCACCTCTAGCTAACTATGTTTCCAAAGGAAAAGTCTTTTTTGACTTGCCTATATCTTTGGCACCGTTTGATGAATCTTCACAAACTTTTCCAAAATAAAGTGTTGCTGTGATTCCTGTTGTGCATGAGAAGTTTCAGGGTGACCTGTTAAGCGGGGCCTTAAAAAGGGGCCTCAAAAAAGGTTGTGTTTCCCATGTAAATTTACATAGTATTCTTTAGACACGGCTTCTGCACGGAATTACACAAAATTTGGCAGAAAGCTAGCTGTCGGTACGAAAATTCCACTTTCGCTTATCTGGTATGAATCTGTTCAGTAGTTTTTGAGATATTGAAGTGAAAATAAATGTGTATATCTCTGGCTGCAAATAATTCACGAAATTCACAATTTTTTGGCGAATACTTGTGCGAAAAAGAAGCATTGCAATTGGCTGACTGCAACCTGACTACAAAGTTGCAGACTCCATTTTATTTCACAGTCGGCTGGGGTGAAAATCCAAAATGAAAGTTTCATAAGGGGTCAGGGTGAAAATACCCTGACCCCAGGGGTATGATATAAGTGTTTCAGGTGACAAGTATGGGCTTAAAATACTTTTGCATCACCATGCGTGATTTTGCAAAAATTTGCAAATGTTCAGCAAGTTATTTGCGAATATGGAAAATTTGAAAGAAAAACCACAGACTTATTCATACACTAATTCATTCACTCATACATGCACTCAGATTCTCATGCATCCACTCACACACCCACTCAGACACTCATGCACTCGCTCACACCCAGTCAGACTCACACACCCACTTTCAGACCCACTCATGCACTGAATCACAGATCCACTGACAGAGACAGGCCTTGTGTCTAACCTGTGCTGCCCTCAGCCAAAGGATGTGTGTGGCATGGTTTTGGGTGGTGATAAGGTCTTTGCTGCAAGGCCTTCTGCCCTGCACGGCAGGGGTTGGAATACTGTATAGTAATTAAAATTGCTTTACGTTAATAAAACATAGACATTTACTGAAAAAAACAAAGGTTACAGGGATGTTATAGTTAGGTTCTGAATTTACTTGTACATAACCATAGAAATTCTGGAGTTATAGTTAGAGTTATTTGAAGTAACTATAACTCACACCCCAAGGTAACTGTAACACGCACCTTCGCCATGTGCACCTAATTACTCCACATATTATATAATTGATGAGATCTTGTATGGCATCTTTGATATCATCACAGCAACATTTGCAATAAAATTATTAAAAACTGTGCATGACGAAGGTTTGCCAGCCCCCCAGTTCCCGGAGACTGCTACCTCCCCAGGGCAACAACAATGTAGGTGATGCATGGGGCCGCGAGGACCCCCCCTCGGGTCCCAGGGACCACCACCCCCCAGGGGCCAATTTACTTTCTAAAACAGAAGGAAGAGTGCCCCTAAAGTAACTGCAACTTGTGCCCTGGCCAAGCACTGCTAATTACCCCACATATTGCAACACACATGACATTGTTGATAACATCATTGATGATCTCAATGTAATATTAACAGTAGAACTATTGAGGACAAAACTGAGCTTGGTGGAAACATGACTTACAGTTACCTTAGGGCACAATTTATAGTTACTTGAAATAACTGTAACTATAACAGCTGCATTTCTATGATTTTGTATGTTTTATATGTGTGTCTAACTACAATGTCTCTATAATCTTTGTTTTTTCAAGTGAATACCTATATATATATATATATACATGTATATATATATATATATATATATACAATAAATGTATTGACATTTACATTTTTAACCTTTTTAAGTAGTTAACTTTAATTTAAAATTTCAAAACCCATCTGAGTCACTAGAATAGGTTGTTCTTACCTGACATAACCGAAACAAGACACAGCTATTTATGAGGACTGCCTAAGAAGAGTCAATAAGAAAAAGACTACACAATTAATGTACTAAACGTATTTAATGTTTCAGAAAAGATTTTCCAAATCAATTAAAGGGTTTAGTAAACAATTATGAATTGTTATTTGGGAGGGACGTGTGAAGGGCCTTCTCTCCAAATACCCCTTCTATATGTATTAATATTTTAAACTGAAATTCGGTTTCGAAACATCAATATTTTGCTACCCTTTCAATGGTGGTAGGAAGTCTTTCACAGTTAGGAATGGGTTCCCAGGGGACTTCTTTTCCCTTGTAAGGGCTGACAAAAATATGTTACGAGTAGTCAGGTTTGTGTAACTCTAAATTTGATTATATGACTCAATACATGGATTTACTAGATTTAAAAAAGGTTTTTAGCATTGACAAACCCTGATTTACCAACTCAGAGGGGCATATTTCTGAGCTCCTTTGTGTCGCTCTTGAACCTCGCAACGAGGTGCAAGAGCAACACAAATGAAAAGTGAGGTTAATGGAACCACACAAAGCCACCTTGCGAGGCCCTGCATTTTTTCATAAATCTTGAGTAATGCAACACAGCGCATTCCAAGATGTGGAAGAACAGGTAAATCTGAGAATGCTCCAAAGAGATACGCCTTCCCAGGTTAGGTGTTACAAGGAGAAATATTTTTATTCTTCCTTGCTTTTAATCTTTCACAGCACATATAGAAAGAGGAAAAAGCCTCTCAGGGGTGTTTTTGTTCAGGAAGGTGCCCTTTCCTACACAAAAACAATCCTGCAAGCAATGCAGGTACCCTTGAACCATGGTGGAAGGATGCCTGCATTGGTGCTAGATAACCCATTGTGCACCAGAGCAGGGGAAAGGACAGGAATGCACCCAATTGCCTTAAATACAGCACATTCCTGCCCTTTTCCTGTCATGCAGTGCAGCTCAGCAAGGTGACTTGCTGCTCTGCACTGCGTCACTTGCCCATAAATATGGCCAAGAGTGTTTGCAAATGCTAAAACCCTTTGGGGCATATTTAAGAAAAGTGGCACTGCACACAGTGCAGCACCACTTTTCTTGTGCCCCTTAGTGCCCCCCAAATGCCACCATGTGTGCGATGTATTTAAAATACGGCGCACCATGGTGTTAGTTCGGGGACTAGCATCGGATAGTCTGGCCCTTTGCAGGATTAGTGTCAAAAATGTTGACGCTAATCTTGCAAAGCACCCAGAGGCCCATTGTAACTAATGGAAGCCTCCTTTTAATGCCTGCTCTGAGCAGGAGTTAAAAGTGCTGAAAACAATGACGCAAAAAAAGTTCTTAGAGTTCTTGGTGCCATTTTTTTGGCCTCCCTAACAGGGGACACCCTTTTGCATACATTATGCCTGGTGCTTTATAAATATGGAGCAGCGTTTTTGGCCTTCTAACACCACATTAGGATAAAAAAATAAGCTTATGGGGCGTTAGAATGGCGCTAGGAGCTCTTAAATATACCCTTTGTACATGAGGTCCCTAATTAGGTGAGTTATCATTTGTAATCACATATGATGCATTTTTACATCTAAGTATTATTTCAACGCACAGCATATTGTCATTGCATTTCTGAGACCGATCGCACTTTAAATATATTTGAAATATATATATATTTTTTTTTTTTATATTTTGTGAACTAATGCTGAATTCGCTGGAAGTTACAGTAAACATTGCTTTGCCATATCCCTATATTTATCTTGTTCTTACTCATTTTACTATTGATTACAGCATTTATAAATACAGAAACAAATGTAGAATTGTGGCTACAAAAACCTACATGTGTACATGGTTTTTGCTGATATTTTAATTACAGTCTGCTTTAAGCTCTGTCATCTGGAAGCTGTGCAGAGGGGAAAGGGTTGTTCGCTTCAGCATCTGGTCTCTGCTGATTTGTAATCAGCCAGGATAAGATTCAATCAATTTCTGCAGCCGGCAGTATATTACCAGTGAAATCATATGTACAGTGCATTCCTCTAACACACAAAATTATCATTAATAACGAATTAGGCCTATAATCTACCCTGGCCATAATGATAATCAAACTAAAATAAATATGGCAAAAAATCCATATTTCTGAAATAGCTCGGTTAAAGCCGGAACACTTACATCAAAGCCTTTCTGGACCCACATTCAGCCATACTAGTTTTCCTGTCTTTCTGGCAAAGGTGTAGAGTGCTCAGTGAAAGGATATTTCGTAAAACATAATTTGAATATTGCAAAACGAATGAAGCAATAAGTGGTGTTTTTTTCTATTGAGAAGAACATTGAACATGCATTTAGCTATACTATAAACCAACTCAGGGTAAGAGCAGCTGTTCCTAGCGTTATATACAATTGACCAACAGAAAGGGAAATACATTTCAGAACCGCAAATAACAAGCCTCTATTTCCATATAACGCACTTTCGAATCTCAACATAAAAAAATAAATGATGTATAGTTATCAAATGTAGAATTACAACATAGCATTGTGAGAGAGGAAGAAAGTGTGAGAGAGAGAGAGAAATAAAGAGGGCTAAGGAGGGGCTTGGACAGATCACAAAACATTTTGGGCCAGATGTATCAAGCTCCCAGTTTTCATTTCTTAAATCGTGAATTTTAAGAAATTGATATTTAAGAAATGCAAAATGGGATGTATGAAAATTGCGATTAGGTAATAGCGATGTCTTAATAATCGCAATCGCAAATAGCAAGTACCAAATACCAAATCGCTAAAATAGCTAATCGGTATTTGGAAATCGCTAATTGCAATTCTGACATTCTGGAGCAGCCTGATGACATCACAACCAGAAAGTTAGCCAGTGCATGCTGTTTCCAGAAGCCCCAGCCACAGGAGCAGGCAGAGAGACCCAGTACAGCACCAGGGAGGCAGTCTGGAGAGTCAGCCAGGACCAAACAAAACAATGGCTACTGATGGGAATGGGAAGGACAAAGGAGAGAGGAAGCACAAACTTAAATTCAGTGAGCAGGAATTGGAGGTGCTCACAGAAGAGGTGGTCAAGAACCATGACCAGTTATTTGGAAAATGAGTACTATTATTTTTCATGTTATAATGAGTGCCTCTTGTACTTTATATTTGCAATCATGTCTCAGACCTGCCACTGCAGTGTCTGTGTGCACAGTTTTAAACTATAAATTCAACTTGGCAAGTTGCCCCACTTGCTAGGCCTAACCCTTCCCTTTTCCAACATATAATACACCCCTAGGTTATGTCCTAGGTAGCCCCATGGCCAGGGTGCAGTGTATGTTTAGGGTAGCATCTATCAAGACCTTTTGGGTGTGGTCTTTCAAGAGTGCACCATTTCGAGATTCGACATTCTTCGTTGATATTCACCTCGCTACCCAGAGCGCCTAGTTTTCTCCCAGTACAATACACCCACACGTAGTTAGAGTCTGAGACATGATTACAGGGCTACTTATGTGGGTAGCACAACCAGAGCTTCAGGCCCACTAGTAGCATTTGATTTACAGGCCCTGGGTACCTCTAGTGCACTTTACTAGGGACTTACCAGTAAATCAAATATGCCAATCAGGGATAAACCAATCAACAGTACAATTTACACAGAGAGCATATGCACTTTAGCACTAGTTAGCAGTGGTAAAGTGCTCTGAGTTCGAAAGCCAACATAAACAGGTCAGAAAAATACGGGGAAAGAGGCAAAAAGTTTGGGGATGACCCTGCAAAAAGGCATCTGGACACAAGATCCGTTATAACGTTAGAGGCATTGCTTATGACTTGTATGTTCATGGAATGTATACTCTTTCTGTTCCGATAAACATACTCTGTGGCAGATGGTGGACAGATACCTACATGTGTGCCATTGATGCAGCCAATGACATGTGGGAATTGGGTTATCTGATAGAAACTGAATCTGGTTTGTTGCAAATCCTGTGGAGTGTTGGGGAATCTTATGTGCAGACTGATTTTGCCAAGCATGGCATTAAGGAATGCATTGAAGAGGCGTGAAAGCGCACTCTGTGAGACACCTCCAGCTGCTGTGACCCCTTGATAGCTCCCTGAGGCTAGGAGGTGCAGGGAGCATAATACCTTCACATGGGTGGGTTTGCAATTGGTTCTGTGGGTGTTTCGCTGCAGTAGGGGTTGTAGATCAGCTATCAAGTCAAGTATCATGGCTGAGTTTAACCTGTACTTATCAAATATCTCCTCCTCTGTCTGGTCAAAAAGAGTAATGCGCACTCTGAAAATGAGCTTCTGTCTCCTCGTCCCTCTCCTCAAACCTGCCAAGATCCTCATCCTCCTCGCCATGACGGAGAGTGCAGCCATCGTGGAAAAGAGGCTGAGTCAATCTGGGCCTCTTCATATAGGTTGCACCTGTTTACCACTTGATTTCAATTCATAGTAAATTGCATGTGCAAAAACCCATTCTGTGAATAATCGCAATTTGCGACTGAGTGGTGCATTGCATTGCGAATCGGGTTTTGCTAATCGCAGTAGGCTATTCACAATATCTCATCACTGTTTGCGGATCGCAGTGTGCAATTCGCAATAACTCGTCGCCATTGCAAGGAATCGCTATTTTTGCGATTCCTTAGAATTGCACTGTGAATGCTTTTCATACATCGTGAAAGGCGATTTTGTATTCACAAACGGTGGAATTTACAGATTCGCACCGTTTGCAAATGGAAAATCCTTTGATACATCTGGCCCTTTGACTTGTGGTATTACATGTCCTTGGTAATAAGTAAAAATACAAACCTTGCCAGGGTTGGCTTTGGGGCAGTGGCACCAGTGCAGCCGCACTTGGCGCTGACCTAGTAGGGGGGGCACTGATCTCAGGAAGGAGCGCTTTGTTAAGCAGTAACAAAAGATATAAAAGCATCTGCAGGCTTCCTTGTGAGTCAAGCTTTCAGGCAGCCATAAACATGTCAAGATAACACTAATGATTAATGTTCCTGCTGGAGAGAGATCAGGGTTTTGTCTAGTGGCAGTTTTCACTCACAATAAAGTAGCGCAGAGAGTTAACATGCCTGCTGCAAAGAACAGATCTGTATTTTATGTGGCTAGATGAATTGATTAGTAAAGCTAGCCTTTACCAGTGCTCCAAAACATATGCAATGTATGTGAGACAGGGTCGCACTGACCGCCACTAGTCCTACAGCCGGCCCTGAATCTGGTTGCCAGTCAGGTGTTGGTGCCTGAGGCATGAGACAGAGAGCAAAACGTTTTGGGGCATATTTTAGAAAAGTAGCCCTGCACACAGTGCAGCACCACTTTTCTTGGGCCTCTTAGCATCCCTCTAACACCACCATGTGTGTGTCATATTGAAAATCCGGTGCACCATGGCAGTAGTTAGGGAACTAGCATCACCATTTTTTACTCTACTCTGGTGTTTTGCAGGATTAGCAACAACAATTTTTATGCAAACCCTGCAAAGCACCCAGAGGCCCATTGTAAACGATGGAAGCCTCCTTTTCACACCTGCTCAGAGGAGGCGTTGAAAGTGCCGAAAAAAATGACGCAAAAAAATCTCTTCGTTTTTTAATGCCATTTTTTCGGTCCCCCTAATGGGGGAATGTCTCCTTTGCATGCAGTATGCCTGGCGCAGGCATAATGCAGCGTAAGGGGTTACAAAGTGGCACAATGCATGCATTGCGCCACTTTGGAAATATGGTATGGCGTTTTTGGTCTTCTGATACCACATTAGCATCAAAAATATTATGCTAATGTGGCGCTGGAATGGCGCACTTAAATATGCCCCTTCGTTGCTTCTCCAGCACTGTATTGTATGTTACAATAAATCAAATATTTACTCCAGCTCACCCATCGCAAAGGAAGAAGTATTAACTACATTAAACTATAAACTTTGTGAACGTCACACTTGATTTATCCTGAGTCGACCCGCTGGGCTTACAGCTGAGAAGCAAGAGTATACATGCAACTGCACAGCATTTGTGCACCTGAGCGTATGCCACTTCCAGTGCTGATGACTGCCCAGGCTTGCATCCCTACTTGAAATGAATGATGTTGTCGTAAGAACACAGGGAATAAATAATCAAGTTATGGATTTGAGTTGATGCCCTGATGAAGTGATCTATCATCTCAAAACACGTGTTTGCATGTCAATACTTACATAGGAATCTAGACTGATGCCATTTCTTCACCAGCAAAAATACATTAATTATTTTCTTGTTACTTGCCTCTGAACTGGCCTACCCAGTGTGTATTGATTTGTCGTGAAAGGGAGTTAGATCGACATCTTTCTGCACCTTGATATGAGAAAAACAACAGATATGTTTTAGGGTGACTAATTTTTGGACTCAAGTAAGGTAATGCTTGATGCAAATACACTTTAGCACTATTTTGGGGTGCAAATTCTCGACGCTGGTATCATTTTTGTTTAAACAAAACTACCATGTGAAAAACTCAGTACTTCAGGATATCTGAGAGAGAAATAATTCATTAAAACTAATTTCTTGTGAAAAAAAACCCAGTAACAATCACCAACAAAATCCTTTTGTGTAAAATGTATTATCTCTAAGACATTTTGGATAGGTAGCAAACTTTGTAAACTTGTGGATTGGCAAAGTATTGTCTCTTTCACAAAATTGCTGTAGAGGTGGCAACTTTGATTACCCATGGTACTTAGCGATTGTTTTTGCATGACCACGTTTTCTATAATTGGCATGCAGTTTTTAAACAACCACTTATAGGCCTCCTTTCATTTTTATTTCAAAAGTACTTTATGACTGTTCTCTTTGTTATTTTGATGGAATGGCAGACATTAACTTAGCACCTGATAGCGACAGAATACTCTGGATGGTTGTCCTTCAATCAGAGCCCTCTGTTGAGGTTGTACAACACCAGATACCAATAGCGATGAGAGTGTGGAATGTGATAGTTTTTGTGTCATTGTTATTATTTTGTTACCTGACTTTATGTATTTTCATTTAAAATCCATTAGGAATTGGTTGCATCCTCTCTGACGCTAGCTTTGGATTGGGTATCAGTGAGGCCGTCATCTCGGGGGACTTTGCCTATCACAGAAATACTGATGTAGGATTGATAGTGATTAGTGACTCAATAATGCTGCCAATGATTGAAATGGATGTATCAGGTTGAGTATTGGGCATATGTATGATGGCGTTTTGTTAAAGTCGATGTTGAATCCTTCATGCTGCTGTAAAGTTGGAGAGGTCCCCGCAATAGGAGAATTTTGTTGAGCTTAAGTAGGGTTTGTTGTTTGCCAATAGATTTTAACACAGTGTTCCTTACAGTGTCACATTTGCCAAGTCAAGACCATTTCACTTGCATTTAGTCCTATGTTTTTATAAGTTATGGTGTGTTACTTTTTTGTGCAGAAATGTTTGGAACTTGCCATGCTGGTTGTAACAGAAAGTACAAATGATGTGGCTTGATTGTACAATGAAACTCGCACTCAGAGAATAGCATCCCATTACTAATATTTAATAATTACAATGGCCATTTCGACTCGAAGGCAAAAAAGCCATCTGAGCACATTACATAACAGTCTGAGAGTGTTGAATGAAAGATGCACAATTTTTTGTTAGTGTAAAATAGCTGAGCTGGAGCATACATGTAAATACATTGGGTGGCTTGAATTTTTGCCTGGAGTGCCACATGGACTCTGTTACATTTCAAGATATTCCTCTCACCATTACATGATCATATGCACTTCCGCATGATGTCCTTTACACTTACTTCTGTTGCTCTCTGTGCTAAATAGGCTACTGCCTTTCTCATTGGGCAGTGGTTCCATAGATCCTTCTGTGGAGAACATCGCTGGACAACTAGTCACATACCACACTCTTCATATTGCTTCACCTATTTTGACACTCAAGGGCTTAACTTTTGGGTGTTGCTACCATAACCGCCATCTTAGCATGGATTCGTATGTTTATTATCCTCTTATTAGTCTTGCAGATCTGCCTCCTGAAAATTCATGATTGATCCCTCAATTGCCAAAGACCACTGTTCAGCATGCAAACGCCTGAGAGTAGCCTGTGTACATGATAGTTATACTTTCATGGTAGTTGCTTTCAGGACACCAGCTGGTTTGTACCTCTGTCTCCTGCATCCTTGTTAGTGAAGCAGTGCTATTTCAGACACTCAAGGATCCAATGTGTAATACAAAATGATGGGGCCTCCTGCAGAATGTCATGACGGGACAACTGAGGCCTCCATATCTTTCAGATATTAGTTGACCTTGAGCTGAATGGGGCCCCCTTGAATGGTTGGGAGACCCCTGGAAGTGTGGGGTTCCCCTTCATCACTGGTGCTGCCGGGGCATGTGCTACACCCCTGTCAAGTATCAGTTACTGCATCAATTTCTGCCTACTTCGCCTGAGGCACTTAAATACAAGAAGACAGATTTTGCTCTAATTTGATCAGACATGGTATGCAAAGAAACTACTTTTTTCTTCTTTTGCTTATTATTTATTCTCTGATCTTTAAATCAACTGCATATATATTGTTAACTTTTATAACAGTTGTATAATGCATTACATTGGATTGCATTGAATAGATTGACACAAAGTTTTAATATCCTTATTGTACTGTAATTGCAATTTCTATTTTTACTTTTTGAATTAAGCTTGAACACATTGTAATAAATTGGAATGCTTTTTGTTATATTTCCGTGATTTTACTAACTTGGTGTGCTCCATACAATTATGCAATGTTATATGGTATTCTGTTTAGCAATTTCCATCTTCACACTTCTGTGCAGCAGAAGTATTGTCTGTTATGGCACATCTTCTCATTTTCATTACACATAGAAAGAAAATAAAAACGTCAGTTGATTGTTTTTGTGCAGGAAAGTGTCCCTTTCTGCATAAAACAATCCTGACTGCAACCTAGGCACCCTTACATCATGGCTCAAGAGTGCCTGCATTGGCTCTTGGCAGCCACAAGTGCATCAGCACAAAAGGAGAGTAAGAATGTTCCATATCTTAACAGATATGGCACATTCCTGCCCTCTCCATTTGACCCAATGCATCAAGTTGTCTTGCTGCATTGCGCTGCATTCAATATTAATAAATCTGGCCAATGGTGTAAGATTATGACCCTCATTATGACATTGGCAGTAAATGCCGCCAACCGCCACACTGGCGGCCGCCAACGTACCGCTGTATTGGCAGATATCCATTTTCCATATTATGACACACACACACCAATTCGACAGAATACTGCCACACACACAAATCCACCAGCCCAAAGGTCAGTGCTAAAGTGGCGGTACCAACATCCATACTGTTCTACCAACAAAACAACGGCCACCACATTATGACCCACAAATCACCACTGCGGACATTCAATGACGGTAAACCATTGGCAGAACATACCGCCGTGCTCAGAATGGACACCCACAAACAAAACAACACTACATTGGCCAATACTAAAAACACACACCTGACATTCATCCACACACCCACACCACTATAAAACACACACCCACATTACCCACAACCCTTTGCAAACAACAAAAGACTGCAAGAGTTAGCCACTGATATCACAGAGACAACTACACACACACCACTTTCACCCACACATCTCTCACACACCCCACATCACACACCCCACCACATTACTTAACACAGTCTCACCAACACACAACATACAAAACACATGGCACCACAAAGGCACCCCCGTTTCACTGAGGAGGAGTTAAGGGTCATGGTGGAGGAAATTGTCAGGGTAGAGCCACAGCTGTTTTGAGCACAGGTATAGCAGATTTCCATTGCCCAGAAGATGGAGCTATAGCGGAGAATCGTGGACAGGGTGAACGCCCCAGGACAGGTCCAAAGAACAAGGGACGACATCAGGAAGAAGTGGAACGACCTACGGGGGAAGGTACATTCCATAGCAGCAAGGCAACAGCTTGCCATACAGAGGACTGGCGGTGTACCCCCACCTCCTCCCCTACAGCCCACAGCATGGGAGGAGCAAGTACTGGCATTACTGCATCCTGAGGGACTCGCTGTAGTAGCAGGAGGACTGGACAGTGGTAAGTCAACATTTAATACCTATCACCCCCCATACCTGCATACCATCTCACACCCTCATCCTTACTCCCATCACTCAACTCCATCCCACACACTGCGCCTACACATATGACTAACCCCAGTGTCAACCCCTGCATGCTATACCAATGCATGGACGGCCCTCCCAGCATTGCATGGACACCCATCACCAAAGCATGCACAGCATAGGGAAACTAACAATCCCACAATTCATCACCATACACAAACAAAAGGTGCCAGGGCAACAGCAACCATAGAGGGGAAGCCAGGGATGTGCAATATGTCATACACATGAAGCATAATACATCACTTACATCCCCACAGGTACCCCAGCCAATGTCAGTGGAGAGGAGGTGCCACGACTATCCAGTCCCCCAACAGAAGATGCCCCCAGTGATGACAGTAACTCTGGACTTCTGGATCTGGCTGACCTTCCTGGCCCATCAGGGACCACTGGACAGCCGGTCACCGAAGCCCACTCAAAAATCACCACAGGATCAAACACCACAGCACCCACCCAGCATCCCCACACCTCTGTCCCCAGGACATGTCAATCAGCAGTGTGCCCACCTGTACAGGGACCGCAGGCCACATCTCGCCCCCAAGAAAATCATGGACCTGGGGTCAGTGGCAGTGGGCACACTGTTCAGGGGACAGAGGCACAGGCTAACAGGGACACTAGGAGGACTGCTGTGCACCAGGGGGAGGACAGGAGAAGGGAACCAACTCTCCATGAGGCACTCTCCGAGATCCTGGGAGCCTACCAACATTCCCAGGACATGATGGGCCATATCCTAGACAATGTGCAGGAGAACAGGCGGCTGCAGGAGGGACAGTATCAGGGGATCAGGGAGGACTTGCAGGCCATCAACACCACCCTGCTCTCCATAGCGAGCAGAGATGGCAAACATCATCAGGAAAGCATCAGCCCACCTGCGGGCCCCTAACACTAGCCAGTCCATCAACCAGTCCTCCACTTCCGCTGCCACTAGTGGGCAGGAGGCCCCGCCACAATACCCACAGGCCACCACATCCCTCACCCTGCAGAAGGTGAACCACCCTGCAAATGTTCCCTGCGACCCAGACAGAAGCCAGAGACACTTGCCAAGACCACAGCTAGGAAATGAGACTCTCCTGATTGTCCCCCTTTTTTCCCACGCTTTCACCTTGTCCACTTGGTTCTGTCATTCCTCCCCTTCCTGTGGCCCCTTGGACACTGGACCTGTGCTACAATCAGACTGGAACAATATACTGGACTTTCCTCCATCATCACCCCATTCCATTGCACTTTCCCCTCAATTTCTTAGCACTACAATAAACACCCTTGGACACAACTCGACTACTTGTATGTCATGTGTTGAAAATGTGTATTCATGGAAACAGTTTCGCCAATTGCAAATGTACTGTACATTGTGAGAGCATAGAAATAATGACCTGTACCTGGCTGTAGTCAGCACATCAGTGCACAGTTGTCATATCAACAACATCTGCAAAATGACAAACCATAGGTAACAATAAATAGAGGTAAAAGGAAGTGAATGCCATCATGCCTCAGCCACACAGAATACACCAATAGTCATAGAAATGTTAATCTGCACTGTCTCACCTGTGTGTCATTGGAAGTACTGACGGATAACTGATGTTCTGTTGTCCTTATCCTCAGCCTCTTCATCCTTACTCTCAGCAGGGTCTACTGCTGCCACATTGGCATCTCCAGTCTCCTCCTCCTGCAGAAAAGGTACATGATGTTTGAGGGGCAGGTTGTGCAACATGCAACAGGCCACTACTATCTGGCAGACCTTCTCAGGTGAGTAGCACAGGGATCCACCTGTCAGATGGAGGCACCTGAACCTGGCCTTCAGGAGGCCGAAGGTCCTCTCGATGATCCATCTGGTTCGCCCATATGCCTCATTATAACATTCTTCAGCCCTTGTCCTGGCATTCCTCACAGGGGTCAGCAGCCACAAGAGGTTTGGGTAGCTAGAGTCACCTGCAAGTATTGAGGGACAGCATTTTGCCACACACAATCCTATGTGGTTGACACCAGAGGCATACACTAACATACAGTAGGTGGGGATCAAGGCTCACGTATTCGCCACACCCTGTGCCTCTGTAGTTGGGCCATCACATTTGGGATGCTGCTATTCCTCAGAACAAAGGCATCATGCACCGACCCAGGATACTTAGCATTTATATGGAGATGTACTGGTCCGCTAGGCACACCATCTGCACATTCATTGAGTGGAAACTCTTATGATTCCTGAACACCTGTTCAGTCTGGCGGGGGGGACAAACGCAATATGTGTCCCGTCAATTGCACCAATAATATTGGAGATATGTCCCATTGCATAGAATCCGACCTTCACAGTGGCCAAATCTTCCATCTGGGGGAAAGCTATGTAGCTGCACATGTATTTTCCCAGGGCAGACAAAACTCTTGCCAGCATGATTGAAAACATTGGCTATGACATTCCTGCTGCCAAGCCCACTGTCACTTGGAAAGAACCAGTTGCCATGAAGTGGAGCACTGATAGAACTTGCACAAGAGGGGGGATCCCAGTGGGATGACGGATAGCTGATATCAAGTCAGACTCCAACTGGGCACACAGCTCTGTGATTGTGGCCCTGTGCAGTCGATAGGTGAGCATTACATGCCTCTCCTCGAGCATCCAAGTCCACCAGAGGTCTGTACACGTGGGTATGTCTCCACCTCCTATTCATCCGCAGCAGTAGGTATCTAAGGGACACAAGAGTGAGTAGGGTGTCACAATTGGACCAACAAAGCCACAATTGTGGTACACATGGTGCACTTATGTACTGGGACAGTGTAAATGATGAAGTATGTGCCAATCTAATCTGTGATGCAGTAAGTGTCAATAAGCCTGTTTCCCTCCCTCTGAAATGGAGACCGTCTGTCCTGTATGGAGGGACAGGTGCAAATGAGGTATTTTCGCCAACGTTGGGTGTCATGGCCGAAGGCAGTCTTGTATCGCCGTGCAATTCCTCATTGGATAATATTAGGCTCTATGGAGTACGGTGGCCAATGGGGATCTACGCCAGCGGTGATGGTGTACACCGCCATGGACATGACCGCCATCTTCGATCTGATTCCTCACTTGTGCTGCTGTGACCTATGTCTAGAACCTTCCATGGCACGTGTGACCATGGAAAGGGCCCCATCTTCACTTCAGAGGAGCTGGAGCGACTGGTGGATGTTGTCCTACCCCGGTATGGACAGCTGTACTGGCCTCAAGACCAACAGGTGAGTACATTTTGGGGACGATGCATGTGGGAAGTATGGATGGAGGTGTGTGTGCAAGCATCGTGTGAGGGGGTGAGCGGGTGGGGGACTATCTAGTGAGGTGTACGTGTTGTGCACTTGGCTATGTGTGTGCCAATGGTGATGGAAACAGGAATGGTGGGCCCATTTGTGGGACAGGCTGGTCTCTTTGTCTAATGGTGGTCTCCTGTCTGTATTGCCTCTGCAGGTCAGTGCCCATCAAAAGAAGGGAATATGGCATGCCATCGCCAAGGACGTGTGGACCCTGGGGGACTATGGCAGGCTGATCACCCACTGTCGGAAACAGTGGGAGGACCTGAGATGCAGGGCACGGAAGACCGTGGATGCCCAGCTAGAGATGGGAAGGGGTGCCCGTCGGACCCTGGCCCCACTGATGGCCTGCATACTGGTGGTGGCCTACCCTGAGGTGGATGGGCACTTGAGGGAATCACAGCAGCCACAAGGGGGTGAGTACAGTGGGTATCAATACATATTTTGGCTTGTGGGGTGGTATCCGAGTGGTGGATGTGTTTTAGTGGGTGCCCAGACATTGCAGCGTGGGTCAACTGAAGGGTAATGGGTTTATGGCAAATACAGGTAACCTGCCTTGTTAGCAGTCCATTTCAGCCAGGGCATCTTGGGCCCCAGGAGTGCTGCAGTTGGCGGTGTGTGGTCCTCATCTTGCCTTAGTGACTAGCCATATCACTGGTAGTGCAATACACATTTCTTAAGCCTGTTCCCTGTGTTTGGCGGTGATATGCATGCCAATAGTGGTGTTGGTGCAGTCATTGACCCAGTGTATGCTTTGCCCTTCTTTCTTGTTTTGTCATCCTGTCCTTGTGTGCATTAGCATCATCTGGCTGGGGAGCAGGGGCACTGGCGACAGAGGGAGCTGCACCCCACAGGACCCAGGAGACAGAGTCCACCGACAACGAGGGAACCCGGGGGATGGAGGGCGATGGGAGCACCATGGTGGAGACTGGAGGAGACAACACAGACTCAGATACCTCCTTCGATGGAAGCTCCCTGGTGGTGGTGGACGCATCTGTGACAACCCCAGCTGCAGGTACAGCTGCCACCCCCATACCAGCACTGCCCTCCCAGTAGCCGCTCAGCGAGTTGCCCGTGCCCACTCACCCAGGAGGGTGGGCATCTCCTTTGTCCCAGGCACCTCAGGCCCTGCTCCAATGAGCCCTGCTGCCCTGAGTGAAGAGGCTATTGACCTCCTGAGATCCATGTCTGTAGGGCAAACAACCATTGTGAATGCTATCCAGGGGCTGGCATCCCAGATGCAGCAATGCAGTGCATTCCTGGAGGGCATTCACAGTGGATTGGCGGCCCAACAGAGATTGATTCAGGCTCTGGCCTCCTCTCTGATGGCAGCCATTGTCCCTGTTTCTACGGGTCCCCTCCAACTCCTACGTCCCAGTCCAATTCTTCTCAACCCCAACCCATCCCAGGCACACACACAGACGAGCATGCACAACACCCAAGAGTGTCACAGGCAAACACAAGCACCACACTTCATCCCACAAGCACTCACACAAACACCAATCAGTTGCAGACACAACAACATCCACTGCCTCCACTGTCTCCCCCTCCTCCTTCTCCACCTCCCTCCCAGTTATGTCCACACTCACACTTGCATGCACTACATCAACATCCACCACCAGCATCACCACACCAAGCAGCACACACACCTCACTAGCAGACACCTCCACAACATCCATCCACTTGTCCCCTGTGTCCTCTCCCACTGTGTCTGCCCCCCTCCTAAAGGACACAAACGCAAGCACTCAGACACGGAACAGCCATTCACCTCACACACGCACACTGCCCATGCACCTTCACCCAAGTACAGCAGACATACACCTCCAACAACCACTCCCTCAACCTCCACTCTCATCCCTCCTTCCGCCCCACCGTCCCTAAGAAGCCTTTCTTTGCTCCACCGGGACCTCTTCCCTCCCCTCCCCTTGTCCTGCCCATAGAACTAGGGTGCCAACCAACCAGCCAGCCCTGCACCTCAGCCAAACAGTCCACAGGGACAGTGGGCGCACCTCCTAGTTGTGGAGGCAGGATTGTGAGGGATTCCACTCCAACAGCCAGAAAGGAGAAGGAGCCCACAACACCTACAGCCAGGAAGGAGCCCACAACACCTACAGCCAGGAAGGGGAAGGTGCCCACACCTCCTGCAATGGAGGGAATGAAGTCCTCAACTCCATCAGAGCCTGGAAGGGTGAAACCACTACCACCGCCAACACCTGTAATCAGGGAGCCCTCATCGCCAGCAAAGGCAGGCCAGGAGGCACCATCACCTATTTCCATAGAGCAGCCCTCACCACCAGCTGAGGCAGTGCAGCTATCACCACCAGCAGAGGCAGGCCAGGAGGCATCATCACCTGTTGTCACAGAGCAGCCCTCACCACCAGCTGAGGCAGTGCAGCTATCACAACCAGCGGAGGACATTTAGGCCACGCTCCAGGGACTGCTGCACAAGCAGCCCCCTCCAGAACCAGTGAGCACGTTTCCCAGTCAGTGGCTGTGGCCTTGCACTCCCCAGCAAAGACAAATGGGCATGAAGCCCCCTCCAGAACCAGTGGGCATGTTCCCCAGCTCACAGACTGTGACCTTGCACTCCCCAGCAAAGACAAATGGGCATGGACCCCTCCAGAACCAGTGGGCATGTTCCTGAGCTCATATACTATGACCTTGCACTCCCCAGCACAGAGAAATGGGCATGGATCCCCCTCCAGAACCAGTGAGCATGTTCCCCAGACAGTGACCGTAGCCTTGCACTCCCCAGCAAAGTCAACTGGGCATGGAGCCCCCTCCAGAACCAGTGGGCATGTTCCCCAGCTCAGAGAATGTGACCTTGAACTCCCCAGCAAAGACAAATGGGCATGGACCCCTCCAGAACCAGTGGGCATGTTCCTGAGCTCCTAGACTATGACCTTGCACTCCCCAGCACAGAGAAATGGGCATGGAGCCCCCTCCAGAACCAGTGAACATGTTCCCCAGCTCAGTGACTGTGGCCGTGAACTCTCCAGCAAGGACAAAGGGGCATGGAGCCCCCTCCAGAACCAGTGAGCACGTTTCCCAGTCAGTGGCTGTGGCCTTGCACTCCCCAGCAAAGACAAATGGGCATGAAGCCCCCTCCAGAACCAGTGGGCATGTTCCCCAGCTCACAGACTGTGACCTTGCACTCCCCAGCAAAGACAAATGGGCATGGACCCCTCCAGAACCAGTGGGCATGTTCCTGAGCTCATATACTATGACCTTGCACTCCCCAGCACAGAGAAATGGGCATGGATCCCCCTCCAGAACCAGTGAGCATGTTCCCCAGACAGTGACTGTGGCCTTGCACTCCCCAGCAAAGTCAACTGGGCAAGGAGCCCCCTCCAGAACCAGTGGGCATGTTCCCCAGCTCAGAGAATGTGACCTTGAACTCCCCAGCAAAGACAAATGGGCATGGACCCCTCCAGAACCAGTGGGCATGTTCCTGAGCTCATAGACTATGACCTTGCACTCCCCAGCACAGAGAAATGGGCATGGAGCCCCCTCCAGAACCAGTGAACATGTTCCCCAGCTCAGTGACTGTGGCCGTGAACTCTCCAGAAAGGACAAAGGGGCATGGAGCCCCCTCCAGAACCAGTGGGCATGTTCCACAGCTCAGAGACTGTGACCTCGCACTCCCCAGCAAAGACAAATGAGCCCCCTCCAGAACCAGTGGTTAGTGGGGAAGTTCCCGTATTCGCTGTGGTGCCCCCCCATATCCCTGAGGTGCCTGCCCACTTGCAAAATGATGCCCCTGCAGTGTTCTCTCCGGATGATGTCAGGATATAAGTTGGGCCTTGGACTGTGCCCTGTAGCCTTGTGTGCCCTTATGACTTTGGACTGGGCATTGGCCCTTTGTGAACATGTGTATATATTTGTTTCGTTTGGAGGGTTTTGCTATGCTAATACTTTTTCTGTGCATCTGTACTCTGGTCCTTGTGTTATTCTGCTGTGTGTTGTGTGCCATTGGTTTACATCTGCAGCTGGTTGTGTGTATGGTGAGTGTGTGTCGGGTGTGTGTTGTGCATGTGTGTGTCACTCTCATTTTCGGCCTTCCCTCCCTTGTGTGCTAGGCAGTTGTACTCACCATTGTCGTCTTCATCAGTGTTGGTGTTCCAGGTGGAGCATAACGTAGAAGATCATCAGGAAGACTTGCATTTCGGGTTCCATGGTGGCTTTGTTCTTCCCTGTATCTCCGATGGTGAGTCCTTTCTCTTCTGAGCTCTGTTTCTGCCAGGCTTTTGATGGCATTGGTACAGCCCCAGAAAAGGTGGCGGATTTGTGTGTCTTAATATGGTGGGTGGTACTTTGTCTTCCGCCTGGCTGTTTGCGGCTACCACCGTGGTGAGTGTTATTTCCACCCT
Organism: Pleurodeles waltl; assembly: GCF_031143425.1. Taxonomy (NCBI): domain Eukaryota; kingdom Metazoa; phylum Chordata; class Amphibia; order Caudata; family Salamandridae; genus Pleurodeles; species Pleurodeles waltl. Next base: position 795,219,447 of record NC_090438.1, on the reverse strand, counting down.
GGTGGTTGGTGTGGTACATTGGCTGTCTATAGGAGTTATCACCGCCATGGTCATAATTTGGGGTACTTACCGCCAGCCTGTTGACGGTATTACTGCCACTTTATCACTCACCGCCAGGGTCCTTAATGAGGGCCTATGTCTTTTTTTACCATGCCATTGGTGCACTGTCCTCAGTGTTTTAGTGTTTGTGGTGTGGTCAACGTGAATACATCTTTAGGATCTCAGCCAAATTATTAATCGTGTTTATCACCTTAAAAGGGCCATAAGAACATAATGTTTATATTCCCTTTAATATTCAAACCTGGACTTACAATAAACTAATATTTTACCTTTCTTGATAGGGTTATACACACACTCACTGCATTGAGGGAAATGTCATTACGCGTTTCGTCATTACATTATTACATACACTTCATGGTCATTACATTATTTCCTTAAAGGGACGACTGTACATACATCTTTTAAAATCTCTAGATATGTATTGTTTCACACATCAGCTGTGATCTAAAATCTTGTTACTAAACCTATCAGCCTAGGGGGACGCTCTCAGCCTTCCACCTCAATTACTGTGTTCTCTCAGGCAAGGAAGTAGCCTGGCTGGCGTGTTGGCCTTTGAATCTTTCAGTTGATCCCAATGAAATCATTTAATTCATCACACACAACACCACATGCATTATGGAAAATGCTCAGAACTGAAATTTGAATATCCAATAATTGATGGCACAACCTAAGGACAATCATTTTATTTGAAATGCAAATCATTACACAATACACGAAATAAACACTTCCATATTTTCCATATTTCAGCAAGTTGCTCCTTTTCATACTTATCCTTTTCATACATATTTTCTAGAAGGCTAAATGGCACAATATTTTCAAGAGACAGAGTTCCATTCAAATTCTATGAGCAGAAATATTGTTTTGAGGAGTTTAGACAATAATATGTCATAGGTAAATAGCTGCCCAACCTGAAGGCTATCAAACCCAGTTTAAAGTTCCCGAATCCTTCAAATAAATCACGTACAGTCACTTTCATGCACTCCTTCAGGGCAGACAATTTGTACTTGATGTGGGAGAAATTCATACTCGAGTCAGGGCTGGACTGGCTTTTTAGTCCATTGTGCATTTCCCTGGTGAGCTGGAGCAATTGGAGGCCAGTTTTGAAAGGTCAAGGCCGCTGTTGGTGCGTCCGAGCTTTCCCCAATTCCCCAAGATTAACTGAAGCCGGCACAGGGGCCTTCAAGAAGGAGAGGGATGGAGAGAGAGCGAAAGACCAGAGAGGGTGGGAGGGAGGAGAGAGGAGAGAAGAGAAGGAGAGAGAATGGGTGAAAGAGTTAAATAGTGGGAAGAGAGTAGGGGCTGATTTAAGCATTCGTCCCGGGCTGCTTTTAACTCCCCTGTCTAGTGTAGAATTCCTTCGCCGTATATCACAACGTCATATTCCTTGGTGGCCAAACATGACTGCTGCACTATCTGTTCTGCTCACTGGACCTGTCAGGCTTGTTTCGAAATCACTCCAGTCAAAAGGACAACAAAGCAATACCAAGGTGACATTGCTCTGTGTTAAAGCTAAAAAGGATAATGGGTATCAGGTCTGCATTGGGAAGCTGGCATGCAGAATACCCTTAAAACTCCGAGTAGTTATGGAAAAGTATTCAAAGCTTAATTAAGGTGAGATTAGATCAAGTTACAGTACAACGCATTTATAACACTAGATAAAATAAAGGTGTGAATATACAGCTATGAACGTGGCATTTTTAAAAAGATACAGAGCTTTGTGAGGACCTTAAAAGCCACACACACAGATATATATATATATGTATAAGCGCGTACCACCATTTTTTATCAACGATTTCTGTTCGGATGTTTTGTGACTGATTGGCGTTCTGGGATTTATTGGCCCATCTCCGAACTATGTTTATTTTAGCATCTAGTTGAAGTATTGATGCATTAAATACGGCAGAGGTGTCACCTTTTAGTTAATTGTTTTTAAGGTGAAACGTGTCATTTATAGCTTCTTCTCTTTATTCTTTTTTCTCCCTTTTTTTCTTTTTTGGCTGTGATTTTTGTGATAGCGCCTTGCGAACGTTATTTAGATAAGTTTGATATCTTGCAATGAGTGGAATAAGGGAGTAACTTTTGGAAGCTGGCAAGGATCTTTTTGATGAAACTGATGCTACTTCGCCTAGTAACTTGGGGAGTTTTACTAAGGGAGATGAATCACCAGTGAAGGCAATTAAACAACAATTGTCTAGTTATGAAAAATTATTGAAGAAGGAAATAAGTAAAAGTTGGGAAGTGATCTCATTAGAGAATTATATTGAAGTAGGAAGGGTCCCGAGGGGTTTAAGGATTCTCATTACCCCTACATATCAGAATCCGAATCCAAAACTATTAGAGGAATGGTCTAAATTAATGGCTGAGACTTGCAAATCGATGTTAAAGTTATTAGTTAAATAGCGTCTTTGGAGTTGGAACAGTTAACAGAGGAACTGACTAAAATCAAGGAAGTTTTGGATAAACTTTCTGAGCAGGAGGTGATAACTAATTTTTTAGCACTGATGGAGAAGCGGTTGGAGAAGTATGAGGAAGAAATCAAACAGAGAAAAAGACGGAAACGTTTTGAGAGATAAACATGATTATGCCCAGGGGAGAATTTTAACTTTTGGGCGTAAAACAATATAACCAGGGGCCAGATGCAGGAAACACTTTGCGACTCGCAAACGGCAAAATTTGCCGTTTGCGACTCGCAAAAGCGTGTTTCCCATGCAGAAATGCATTTTGCGAGTCAGGACCGACTCGCAAAATGCATTTCCGAATCGCAAATAGGAAGGGGTGTTCCCTTCCTATTTGCGATTCGCAGTGGAATGCAATTCCATTTGTGACCGCATATGCGGTCGCAAATGGAGTCGCAGTTACCATCCACTTGAAGTGGATGGTAACCCACTCGCAAACGGGAAGGGGTCCCCATGGGACCCCTTCCCCTTTGTGAATGGACCCAAAACTATTTTTTCAGGGCAGGTAGTGGTCCAAGGGACCACTACCTGCCCTGAAAAAATACAGAAACTAAAGGTTTCGTTTATTTTTTTTAAGTGCAGCTCGTTTTCCTTTAAGGAAAACGGGCTACACTTAAAAAAAAAAACTGCTTTATTTAAAAGCAGTCACGAACATGGAGGTCTGCTGACTACAGCAGGCCTCCATGTTTGCGAGTGCCTATAGTCGCTATGGGGCCGCAATTTGCGACCCACCTCATTAATATTAATGAGGTGGGTCTTTGCGACCCCATAGCGACTCGCAGACGGTGTCTGAGACACCGTTCTGCATTGCAAATTGCGACTTGCAATTTGCGAGTCGCTCCGACTCGCAAATTGCAAGTCGCAATTTGCAATAATGCTACATCTGGCCCCAGATTGGGTCTCTAAGAAAACAAGAGTTGGTAACATCGGAATCCAGTTCAGATAATTATTCATCGGACTATGGTGAAGTACAAGTAGTGTCTGTTAAAGATTCTCTCCCTTTTACCGCATTGGATGAATATTGTTTTTTACAAAGGAATCAGACAGCACGAGGGCGGCCGCCAAGAGGAGGAGGAGGAAGCAACGAAGGAGACCTAAGGTACGCAGGGGCAACTGGAGGAGCCAAGGATACAACCACTCAAGGGAGGCCTATGAGACACGTAAAAAAGAAATGAGTGGAACTTGGTTTATCTTTTTGCCCCACTGCTGACTTAGATTTTTGTAAAACTAGGATTGATTTGTTTCTCTTTGTACGGAAACTGAAATTAAGGAAGTTATTTTTACAGCAAGAGAACAGAAAGGAGCTTGATGATTTTACCCCTTCCATTGTCACTCCGGTTCCCACAGAACTACGTTTAAGTGATATTGATGGTTTATTTATTCTGGCTGACCTGGGAGAAATGGATATTTCTGAAATGAATGAACGTGATTTTCTTGAATCCATGGATTTGGAATTGAATAGACCAAAAGTCACGCCTTTTAAATTGAAGTCTAGGTTTAATCCACCTGTCACTCATGATTCCATTGATACTTTCCATGAAGTTGTTGTTCGAGAATTGTTTGAAGTGTGGCGTAAATTTAGTTTGATTGAGGATCGTAATATTGAAATAAAACCCTCTGATAAGGGTGGTAATGTGTTTTTGTGGGATGTTAACAAATATTGTATGGAAGCAAAAAGACAGCTCAATGATACGGGGAATTATGAAGTAACCATGATGCAGTACTATATTAAATCACTAGATCAATATCATAGCAAATTGTTTGACTGGAGAGACAGGGGGTTACTTAGCATGGATGAATATCAATTCTTGTTGGTTAAAAATCCCACGGCACCATGCTTTTATATGTTACCAAAGGTCCATAGGAATTATGATAACCCACCTGGCAGGCACATCATCTCAGCGAATAATAGTCTTTTAGAACGTACATCCATGTATTTAGATTTTTTCCTTCCACCATATGTGTTGGTGTAGGGATACTATGGATTTTATTTCTAAGATTGAGAAATTCCTTGGGAACCGCATTATTTGTTGGTTACCTTAGATGTGGAATCCTTGTATACTTGCATTCAACATGATTTGGGTATTCAGCCATGTAAATATTTTTTCCGTGATAGACCATTGAGCAAATGTGATCATTCTATGATGTTACTAGACATGTTGGATTTTTGTTTGAACACATTTTTTTTTTCCTTTTTAAGGATACTTGGTATCGTCAACTGGTCGGGACAGTGATTGGAAGTTGCTTTGCCCCGAGTTATGCTGAAGTCTTTATGGGTTGGTGGGAGGCCACTCAGGTATGGATAGAAGAGAATGAGAGATGGACTAGACATATCCCAATGTGGTCGAGGTACATTGTTGATCTTTTTATGATCTGGGAGGGAATGCAACAAGACTTGGAGGAATTTCTTAGACCATATTTCTGCTAACAGTTTGAATTTGAGATTTACTAAGAAGATACATTCAACAAGGATGGAATATTTGGAAGTTCAGGATAATACACTACAGACGAGGCTATACCACAAGGATCCAGCTGGAAATAGTATCCTGCATGCAAGCAGTCATCATCCTACTAATCTGAAATGGTATATCCCATATTGTGAGTTGCTCAGGGCGAGAAGGAATTGTAGTACTTTAGAATCCTATAAGGTTGAGGAGAGTAGGATGATAAAAAGATTGCGAGCAAGGGATTATCCAGATCGGGTGTTACGTATAGCCAGTGAGTAGGTAACTAAAACTAAGAGGAAAACCTTGTTGATAAAAACCCATAAGCAGGAGAATGTGATTCCGGAGACGAGGATAATAACAACTTATAATAATGCGAGTCCGGCAGTTAGGAAAGCAGTAATGAAGCATTGGCATTTAGTTAAAAATTATCCTGTAATTGGGAAGGGACGTTGTAAATATATTGGATGATAAAAGTAGGGAGGTAATTAGAAAATAAGGTTAGAAGCTCTCTGATTGGGGCAGATTATTTCACAAACAAGCAATACCATTTTGGATATGCCCACATTCTGTAATAGTCAATCACACCTGCTGCAGAGGAAATTGAAAGCTAGTATGTTGCTGTCACATAGACAGTGCTGTGAACGTTTGAACTACTAGTACAGTGGAGTGTTCCGAGGGAGGTTGCTATGGCAGCTGAGGTGAAAGACTGTTTGGGGAAAGGTGTTTCCATTAAAACAGATTTAAAATGTTCAAGAAAGAGTGTTTTTGGCAGAGTATGAGTTGGAAAGAAAGATTTGTTCCAACTCAGCAATATAACTGTATGTTATATCTGCATAACAATTGATTGAAAAATGTTTGTAAATACATTTTTGACCCCCCCATCTGGAATCGCTTATCTGTCACAAAGTTAAATAGGGGTGCCTATCTGAGCATTGCACTGGAGTAGCGACTCCAGTAGTGTGCACTACCAAATGGGGCTTCTTTATAAAAGGGTAAAAAAGGGGGTTAACAGCCTTTAACCATTCAGATATTGGGTAATAGAAAATAACTATGAAAGCCATTTTTTTGATTTGTTAACCACCACCACATCACTCATAGCAAAGTGGAAATTGTTGCAATTAGGGTTTGCTTGGTGTGAGAGTGGTGTACCATTCTTATGCCGAGAGTTCATGCTTACTCAAAGAAAAGGGTTGAATTAATATTGTGAGAGTATTTTAGCCTATCAATGAATGCTATTTAAGAGGTATGTGAGTTAGAATATATGTTTGTAAAAGTGTATATTCACAGATGTGTGTGTAAATAGGATGGATAAAAATGTACATAACATACAGGAAGGTATAGTGCCTGAGAGAGAGAATGACAGGTATTGAAACTTGCATTTAAATGTATAGTAATGTGTGAGAAAGTGATAACACTAGTTGTTTGTAAGCTATGATTTTTTTTTGTCCTACAACTGGTTTGCAATGGCAAATTCACATTCTGTTTCTAAACACTTTCAAGACTTACGGCCTCATGACGAGTTTGGCGGTTCGGTGACTACCATGTTGGCAGTGGTAGTCTGACCACCAACAGTGTGGTGGAGCGGACCACCGTATTATGAGTTTGGTGGTTTATAAAATAAAATGACCACCAACAGTCTGCCAGCACCGCCAGGCAGCACAGACCTCTACGGTCACAAGGAAGCATAAATAGGCCCGCAGACACAGTGTTTCCTCCAGACCCATTACGAGGTTGCACACCGCCAATGTACCTTTGGCGGTCCAACCACAATGTACATGCTGGTGGAAATGGACCATATAAAGAGAGACACTCATCTGCAGGAAGCCTCACACATCTGGGGTCACCATGGAGCCATTCCCAAACATCATGTCATTGCTGCTGCTTGTCGTGAGACCACAAAATCAACATTGCTGTGGACGCCAACAACCATAAGTACACACACCTACCTGTATCATCAACATTAAAAAACATAAAAGCTTGTACTGCCAACAAACACATCATATAGCACACATACAATTACAGCTCACAAAACCACATTCTATACTTGCCAGAGACTGGCCACACATAAAACATACATACCAATCAATGTGGCATGCAACATAAACAACACCATCAGTAAACAGCCCTGCAATGGACACACACATCACAGCACAATGGAACCACAATGGCATGCGTAAAACGCAGAGACACAAATACACCATAACCATATCTACACAATTGTGATGCCGCCATCTGGGACACACATGGAAGGAGACTGTATTGGGACATATAATACTTTGAACAGAACACTCAAATAACATCTCCACAGGAAAAGGCCCTACATGTGTTCCCTGGGACAAACAATGCCAAAACCAATTGTCAGGCACATCTAAACAATGGGGAAAGAAAAGTCAACAAAGCATATGCAACTTCCACTGCATAGGACATACCTATACAGGAACCATTTGGAAGGAACAGACACCGCAATGGATACATGCTCAGGCAAATGCAAACACAGCTAGCACAAATCAACACACTCCAGGTCAACTACAGAAGATCATCAACTGCACCTTTGAGTCTGCTACCTTCCCGGAGAGCTGGAAACACACCAAGATCAACGCCCTCCTCAAAAACACAAGGCAGACCAGAAGGACCTCAAGAACTTCCAGCCTATCTCCCTACTCCCCTTCCCAGCAAACGTCATTGAGAAGGCTGTCAACAGACAACTAACCCACTTCCTCGAGGAAAACCGTACACTGGACCCTTCCTATTCCGGATTCTGAGCAACCACAGCACCAAAACTGCCCTCATCGCCACCACCGATGACATCAGAATCATACTGGACAGCGGCAAAAGCACAGCCCTCATCCTCCTGGACCTCGCGGCCGTGTACGACATCATCTGCCACCACACCCTATGCTCACACCTCAGCAGTGCTGGAATCCACAACAGAGCCCTGGACTAGGTCTCCTCCTTTCTCACTGGCAGAACCCAGAGAGTCCGCCTCCCCCATTCCGCTCGGAGGCCACTGAAATCATCTGCAGCGTACCCCAGGGTTCGTCCCTCAGCCCGACCCTCTTCAACATCTACATGGCCTGCACGCTAACATCGCCCGATCCCTCAACATCATCTCATACGTCGACGACACCCAGCAGACCCTCTCCCTCGCCAAGGACACCACCAAGACTTACCTCCATGAAGGAATGAAGGCCATCACCGAATGGATGAAGAGCAGCTGCCTCAAACTCAATTCTGACAAGACGGAAGTCCTCATCTTTGACTCCAACCCATCTGCATGGGATGACTCCTGGTGGCCTGCCACTCTCGGAACCACTCCGACTCCCACCGACCATGCATGCATCCTTGGATTCATCTTGGACCCATCACTATCCATGACCCAGCAAGTCAATGCCATCTCCTCCACCTGCTTGAACACCCTCTGCATGCTCCGAAAGATCTACAAATGGATACCCACTGAAACCAGAAGCCCTCGTAAGCAGCAAGCTAGACTACAGCAATGCCCTCTGCGCAGGAACCACGGCCAAACTCCAGAAGAGGCTGCAATGCACCCAGAATGCCTCAGCACACCTCATCCTGAACATCCACCGCCACTGCCACATCACAGACCACCTGAAAAACCAGCACTGGCTCCCAATCTACAAGAGAATCACCTTCAAACTCATCACCCACGCTCAAAAAGCACTGCACAACATTGTACCGGAATACTTCAACAGATGACTCTCCTTCTACGCTCCCACCCAGCATCTCCACTCCGCCGACCTCGCCCTCACAACCATCCCATGCGTCCGAAGAACTACTTCTCGCATCTCACCGCCAAAATGTGGATCACTCTTCCCACCCACCTGTGCCAGACCAAAGACCTCCTTACCTTCAGGAAACTTCTCAAGACCAGCACCTCCCGGCCCCTTTCCCCTCCTCAGCGCCTTTAGACCCTCACGGATGAGTAGTGCACTTTACAAATTCCTGATTGATTGATTGATTGACATATAAAACTCAAGATAACACACATCTCATGAATACATAAGCCACATCAGGGGGACAAGTCTCACACAATACGTGCTCACATTGGACATTACAATAAGAAATACTCGCCATACCAAATAGTGCACAATGCCATGACACCACCATTGTATTCATACACACTTACATATACACACAAAGTATATTTTTCACCTGGGGGGGCAACAGAACTGACACAAACTCACATATTGCTAACCACAGCAACTGAAACAGCAAGCAGGTTAAAACACAAACAACTGCAGGCATACAATGAAAGTCACTCAGGGACAACAGAAAGCTACAAAAGGAAGTGTAGGACAAAGGTGTACCCAAAACAAATCTGATGGGTTTATTTTTGAAAAATCACAATATTGTCCAAAGTCCATTGGCCAGTCCATTACAAATGCCAATAATGGCACACTGTAGTGCCCCAACCTGACTCCTGACTGCCATGTAGCCTCCACAGGAAGGGACATCAAGGGGGCAGGCAGGCACCTCAGTGATTATTGAGGGGTCAGGTTTTCGATTTGTGCTTGGGAGGGGTGCTTCTTCATAGGAGGGGTGAGTGTCTTCATGGGGGAGGAATGGATAGTTGCAGGGGGCATGGGAGGCCTTGGAGGTGGAAGGAACGGACTGAGAGCTGAGAGGGGTCCTTCTGGGTATGGTTCAGGAGGGAGATCAAGGCCAAGGTCACACAGGAAGAGTTTTTGGGAAACACAGGGACGGTCATCAGAAGGGGATGAGTTTTGGAGGTTGAGGGAGTAGTTGTAGGCTGTCCAGGGTTGGATGCCTTGGGTGCGTGCTTTTGCAAGGTTTGCTTATATGTGGTGGGTGTCTGTTAGGTGGGTGAGTGAGGGTGTTTATGTGTCTTGGGTTTAGGGGTGGAGGTGCTGGGGGATGCTGTGGTCGATGGATGTGTGTCTGTTGGGGTGGTGACAGCAGGTATGGTAGATGTGGTGGAAATAAGTATGTCAGTACTTGTTGTGTCTGTGGGTGTGGTACTTTTGGGAGATGCCTGAGGGTTTGCTGGGGTGGTGTCTGCGGGTGGGATGAGTGTAGTGGCTGTGTCAGTGACTGATGCGGTGGTGTCTGTAGGTGGTGGGGATGTCAGGGGCTGTTGTGAGTGTTGTTGTGTCTGCAGGTGGATGTGGTTTGGGTGCGTGTTGGTGTGTCTTGTGGTGCTTGTGCTGGTGTGCGCTACCTTAGCCTGTTGATGTAGATGCATAAGGAGCTGTTTGTGTGATTTGGGTTGGTAGGGGAAGGGGGGTTTTGGATTGGGAAGAGGGAGGTGGAGGGGGGACAGAAGCTGGGGGGTGACTGGCTGCCAGCAGTGTGAAGTCCAGAGCCTGAAAAGATCTCTGCCGGCCAGACATTGTACCATGAATGCCTTCCAGGAATGCATTAGTCTGATGTAGCTGACTGGATTGCATTCACAATGGAAGTCTGACCCACAGGAGATCGTTCTCAGGAGGTCAATAGCCTCCTCACTGAAGGCAGCAGGGGTAACAGGGGCTGGGGCAAAGGTGCTTGTTGCAAAGGAAATTCCCACCCTTTTCGGTGAGTGGGCACAGCATTTTGGTGAGTAGCAACAGGGAGGGTGGTGATAGAATTGGGGGTGGCAGACAAGGATGGTGCTGGGGGGTCGTCGATGGGTCAGCCATTACTGGGGATTGGCCGAACGAGGAAGAATCCTATGATGAGGATGCCAATCCCATCTCCCCTGTGGCATTCCCCTCACCCTCCAGGCTACCCGGTCCCTCTGTGTTGGTGGAATCTTGGCCTGAGGTCCCATGGCCAGATGCTTTCCCACTCGGCTGTGCCCCATCTCCTTAGCCTACCTGTGCTGATGCTGCAAAAAAATTAGATATAGGGTCAAAATAAATACATGCTAACACCTCGATCACAACTCTGATTGACAAACCATACCATCAGGTCAAATAGGCTCAATAAAAACATTTAATCCAAGTGGCACTTTTAGGTGCCATACCATATGCGTGCATGCCACCTGGACTTACTAAAATTACCAACAGGCCAATCAGGATCCCAGACAACTTCAAGTGCATGTCTGAAGTCTTGTAACCACAATGGCCATACAACAACTAGTTGGCCTCTTCATCCTCCAGCTGTGCCACATGCAGCAGACCTCAAATTAAATCGTAGCCTACAATATAATCCCTTAGTAAAGTAACTTTTATATATTTTACACACAAGTTTATTCACACATCTATTTTGCACATACATGAGGTGCCAAAATTTTGCGGTGATGGCAATGAAATCCAGCTATCGCAGATACAAAAGTGAAGCATCCGGGAGCAGTTGACACGGAAATACCCATGTCACAATGGACACATTTCAACAATGTACAGCTCAAATAGTGACACCTGTCCCAATAGATTCAAGGAGGTAATATCAATGTCACAATGATAGGTCCCACATGGGTCATTAAAAAGAAAAAAACATTGATGTCAGGTCCAACATGTTAGGGAGATATGTCTCCAGATTACACACAACAATTAATCAGTAAGCCCAAGAATAGTCACCTCTAATGTCTGACATCCATTTCAAGGACACCATATGAGTGTGTCTGTGGTACACATCTGTCCCTTGCATATTGGAGAGATACAGAACTGTAAAGGAAAAATAGAAGGACCCAAACCTGTTTTCCAATGAGAAGCAACATCACTATCCACATATTAGATATGCCAACTCTGGTATGTGTCTGTGGATGAATGCCTGAACCCATACACATATGATGTCAACATCACGGCAGGGCAATCCACGATGCATAACAACAGTCAGGGAACACAAAGCAATGAACATCCTTTTTTAGGCCAAGTGTGCCACATAACAGCCACTGAGTACAAGCACATGACTACAAACACGTCCCAATCTGCAGGTCTATCCACTACCCTGTTCAGACCCTCCACTGACTAGGTAGGCCAACTGACATCTTGTGGTACAATCGAACTGAGAACTGAGGAACCATGGGACACATCACACCTCTGTGGCTTCTGAATGGCACACTTCTTAGGCATGAAGGCACTAAAATACTCTGTGAGAAAGATTCACTGCATACAGTTCCTACAGGCTACTGCCAGACTACAAACTCACACATTACACATGGGTGACAACAAAGGGACTAGCATAGTGGGTATAGAAGGTGTGCATCCTGTCCATGTGTGGACATGTGGACTGACAAATGCACACTCATGCCAGCTAAGGGGATGGGGTTCTGTATCATGTACAAGTGCCACAGAACATGCTTGTGGACATATGTGTCCATTCTTCAGAAATGGCATTCAACAAACAAAGGTTGTCCATCATCTGCTATGTGGGCAAACCAATGAGTCACATATCATGGGTTCCCAAGATTCATCACACTGTCTGCACTATGGGACTATTATATGTGCAGTAAGTCAGTACAGAAAAATAAGACTAGTGTCATGCTGTCAACAGGGTTGTGGGTTTAAGGAACCTGTCAGGGGTCAGAGACACACATTGACAGTGATGCCGGGTGCACATAACACACAGATCATTATCTGCCCACTAAAAGCATTTACATACTCATCAGGAAAATAACCCCAATAAGCCAAATTTCTTAATAAAACCTAGATTGGTTCACATGACAGGACATACTTGGATACAGGGAGTGGGCACAGTGACACAATTGCATAGTCCAAAAGACTCTACACCAGCCTAGACTTGGACCCATACTGGGAGATTTACTTTTACAGGGCCTGGTCTCTGCAAGCTGGGCAGACAGAACCTACATGGTGCTCCATTCCCTTCACTTCCATGCAAGATCATACATCATATAGCCAACACCATATTGGCATGTTTTGCGTATTTAGTAACCTAAAGGACAGAGTGAGTCATGATGTGCCTTCAGAATTACATTTTAGTAAGATCATATATGGTTTGAAATCTCACAGGCAACGTACACTTAGCTAACTTGACATACATCTGACACATACAACATGCATACACAGCTCATGCTGTAATGCAAATACATGTTTTCTCACATTGAGAATATCCATGTGTCAAGTGATGTATGGGGATGGCTGTTATGTCACCTCACCTAGTTTTGTAGCCCTAAAATCAGGTACATCTGGGTACACGCTAAATGGACGTACACACTAAAGTCTAAGGACTCCACATCTGGCACTTAATACAGTTACATGAACATTGACTCATCCATGGCCTTTACTGTCATACTGGCACACATGGGTACAGTCTAGCCTGTAAGTAGGGACAATATGGTGAAGTACATTGCTAAGAAGAGAACATGAGGTACTTACCTGCTCTTCTGGTACACCATAGAGATGTCCATACAGGGTTAGGACCTTCTCCGCCTGCTTCTCAAGCGCCTCTGGGGAGAAGGCAGGAGCCCTATCACCTGTTGGGCATGGCATGATTGTTCCCAGAGGAGGTACACAGAAGCTCAATTCATGGAGGTCTTGCTTACAGTAGTGTCAGGAGTCAAGTGAGGGATATGTCAGAAAATTGCAGTCACGTCTGCCACGTATGGGGCCGTCTCTATTGAAGGACACTGCCTGTGACCGCCAGTGGCAACAATGTTAGCCTATGGTGGTGTCCACGCCTGTAGCAGCCACCTACTGCCATGACCACTTCCACAGGCTGTCGCAGGCAGTTTATAATGTCCAGTGGAGTAGGTAAGGCAACTGCTATTTTAGAGACATGAAATGCATTATATGGCTAATTAAAATGCGTCTCAACTCCAAAAATGTTGTTAATACCAATGAGAAGCGCTTGTCCTATCCTGTAATGTAGGATCTCAATTTGGACTCCATGGGACATATTTAAGAAAAGTTGTGCTGCACACAGTGCCTGCATCACTTTTCTTGCACCCCTTAGTGCACCCCTAACTCCACCATTTGTGTGCCGTATTCAAAATATGGTGCACCTTGCCCATAGTTAGGGGACTACCATCTGAATTTTTTCTGTTAGTCCGGTGCTTTGCAGGATTAGTATCAAAAGTTCTGATGCTAATCCTGCAAAGCACCCAGAGGCCATTTGAAAGCAATGGAAGCCTCCCTTTAATGCTTGCTTTTAGCAGGCATTAAAAGTGCCGAACAAAATGGCGCAAGGAAATCTCTTAGATTTCCCTGCACATTATTTTGGACCCCCCCTAATGGTGGAACACACCATTTGCATACTTTATGCCTGGGGCAGGCATAATGTAGTGCAAAGGGTTACTAGGTGGCAATGCTTTGTAAATATGGTACATTTTTGGCCTTCTAATGCCACAGTAGCCTCAAAAATCTTATTTTGTACATTGCCTGACACATTTGGCAACTTGCTTTGTGACAGAGCCCTCCTCCTCCCCATAAGTCAAGTATTTTGATTTCAAGTCACAGTCCGGGTGGCAATCATTATGCACAAATCCTTGATGTCAACATAGATGATGTGTACACATTTGTGGCAAAGCAAGGGGGAAATGTTGATTTTGTGTCATTGGCAGTATTGATATGTAGTGTGTATCATGTCCTCAGATTACTACATGCTTTGTCACAGTTTTGAATTGACATGCCTAATGTATGTTTTAAGGGACACATAGAATAATAGCTAAACTCATTACTTGTCCTACATAGGTATCCAGGGAGAGGAAGGATCAGACATCCTCCTGTCTACCGTCCACTGCCAGACCTTCAGGCCATGGAAGAAAGACACATTGGGGGTCATTCTGACCTTGGCGGGCGGCTACTGCCGCCCGCCAGGCGGAAACTGCCATGTGGCCACCAATGCGGCCGCACTCACGCGGCCCCCATTCTGACATTCCCGCTGGGCCGGCGGGAATGAGGCCGCAACACAGGAGCCGGCTCCGAATGGAGCTGGCGGTGTTGCGGGCGTGCGACGGGTGCAGTTGCACCTGTCGCGCTTTTCACTTTCTGCTATGCAGACAGTGAAAAGCTGGCCGGGGCCCTGATAGGGGGCCCCTGCACTGCCCATGCCAATGGCATGGGCAGTGCAGGGGCCCCCAGGGGCCCCAGGACACCCCTTACCGCCAGCCTCTTCCTGGCGGTGAAAACCGCCAGAAACAGGCTGGCGGTAAGGGGGGCATAATCCCCAGGGCAGCGCTGCTTGCAGCGCTGCCCTGGTGGATTATCACCACCGGGGGATAAACGGCGGAAAACCGCCGGCCCCGGCGTTGCGACCGCAGCTTTACCGCCGCGGTCAGAATAGGGAAGAAAGAACCACCAGCCTGTTGGCGGTGCTTTCAGTCATTATAGCCCTGGCGGTCTCGGACCGCCAGGGTCAGAATGACCCCCATTATCTAGATCTACCTTTTGAATTGGCAAACAATCGTGGACATCTGTCATCAGTTGTGGTCAGATCTGATGCCTGTCATTCGTCATCCATAGAGCATACCAGCCATTACACAAGCCATGGCAGTTTTGCATTTCCAGGCCACTGGGTCATTCTAAAATACAGTGGCTCTATCTGCTGTGATGACCCAGCCTATGTTTAGTCTGTTATTGAAGGATTACTCTCAGCAGTGTTAAAACACCTGGACAGCTACATCCAGTTTCCACAACATGAGAATGTGGTCCATATAAAGGATGAGTTCTGTGGTTTGGCACACATCCCACATGTTGTTGAAGCTATTGATGGTACACATGTTGCCTTAGTTCCTCCACATATCAATGAACAAGTCTATTGTAACAGGAAGAACTTCCATTCCATCATTGTCCAAGTTGTTTGTCTGGCAGACCTCTACATTTTCAAGTCTGTGCCCGTTATATGTGTTCAGTCCATGATGCCGTCATCATGCGGAACAGCGCAATACCACAGCTGATGTCACGACTGGACTGTACACAGAGAGGGCCTTGCTGATTGGTAAATCACATATGTCCTATTTGTTTGTATGCAATGTCTGCAGCAAACATTCGGATAAGAGGGACACATAGTTGCACATATGTCCCATTCCATTACAGTTGATTCTGATACCTAAACAGTTCATGGTTGTTTACAACAGTGAGGAAACCAACTACACCAGGGGAAGTCCTCTTCAATGATGCCCGTGTGCAGGCTTTCGGGCTCCTGAAAGCCAGATTTCGCAGTCTGCACAAAAACAGGTGGAGCCCTCCTCTACTCACCTGAAAAGGTTTGTAAGATCATTGTGGCCTGCTGCATGCTCCACAATATTGCCCTGAGATATCCCATATAGTCCAGATGAGGGGGAGCTAGCAGTACCACCTGGTGAGAATCCTGAATTGCCAAGTGAGGATAACAGTGATGAAGAGGAAGGTGAAGACTTGCAAGCAGATCTCATCAATCACTACTTCACCTGAGTGTAAGTATGCCTTGTTATGTTATTACTGTGACTGTATGGTGAACTGTAGGGATCAGGATGTATTGGGTAGGTTATATGTTTCCTATCAATGGGGGATGTGAAGCTAGGCAGTATGCAGACAAGGTTTGCTGGCTACGGCAGACTAGGAAATGTTGCAACCTTGATGATCTGCTTTGTTTGTGTCAGTCTCCTTGCAATGTGAGTGGATTTACTAAAGTTTGTAATGTGGTATGGGTCATATGTGTAATGTTTCATGCCTAGACTCCTTGGTTTGTGTTTTCTCCAGGTCTCTTTCCCATGCAATCGTCTTGAGGCATTTTAGAGTTGTGATATTGGCAGATCTGTAGCTGTCTGACATATGAAGTGGACATGGATAGATCCAGGTAATGTTGGTCACAGATATGGGGTGTATGAGTCCTGTGCCAAAGCAGCTTGGACAGTGGGTAGATGGAATTCTGAATTGCACTTGTTTGATGTGGTGAATTGGTCTGATTGTCTCATGTGTGTGATCATGTGCCAATGAAACATGTCATCCAGTGCAATCCATGCACTCTCCCTTCACATTGTGTTGACAATTATCCTATATTAACCTTGTGTAGCTGTCTATCTGTTTCCTCATTGCACGCCACAGTGCCTGTGCCGCAACACTGACATAGATTTGTATTATGCCACCACATGCTAGCTCATTATAATTGGATGGACCTATGACCGTGAACTGTTGTTGTGCCCTCTGTCTGTGCCATTACATATGTCAAGTTGGCAGACATGGTTTTGATATGTGATAAGGCTCAAGCTGGTGACAATATACACTGATCTGTTAGCCTATTTTATGGGACAAGGTCTGATAACGCACTTTCTTCTGTGGTCTGGGGACAGTAGCTTTGGAATAATTGGCCTGACACAAGATAATTCTGCCATTCATGGCTATGACTGTCCACACATTTTAACAGCCTATGTGCTTTACTGTGCAATAAAATGTTTGGTGTGACCAGACACTTGTGTCATTGTGTTGCTAATTCTCCTCAGCATGACACTTCCTGAGACCTATCCCTCCTTCCATTATCATCCTATGTATTTCTCATGTGCATCACATAGCTGTACAATTCCACCCCTCAATATGGAGGAAAAATGGTAGTAGGCAGTGTTTAGTGATAGGTGCTTTGGTTTACATATGTACAGGAACAAATTGTGAGATTCAACAAAAAAAGAAAAGTGAAGTGGTCAGTCGTGGTAGACTGAATATAATTAATAGATGCTACATCATTTGAAGTCCAAATTTCAGTGTCCTACTATCATTGGCAAAAGGAAAGTGGTTCAAAATACTCAAAAGAAGGAATCTGTGGCACACAAAGGATTGAAATCAGGAAGAGGTCACTTGCTGGCAGTGGTTGAAGTCTTGCCATCCGTACCTCCTAGAGTCTTAGGTGGCTGAACCCGTTTGTGGGGGGGATCTGCTGCTACAGAAGCAGGGGTGTCTGAGGCGGGTCCTTACCGTGACAGGGCCTGTCTTTGAGTGGCTGCCACAGATGTTGAAGGGGCTGGTGTTGCTTGGCCAAAGGAAAGGGTGTGGTGTTGCTCATGTTCCCTGATCAGGGTATTATGATTCTACCTGGACACTTCTGTGACAGAGCCCAGGATGGTGTTGGTGGCCTCCCACTTTTCCAGGTACTCATGATGGGAGTTCCTCTGCCGTTGCTTGATCTGCCTGAGTTCGGCAAGTACCTGGCCCATCACATCTTGGGATTGTTGGTAGGCTTCCAAGACTTGGCTGATGGTATCCTGGTCAGGACCATCCCCAGCAGCCTCATGACGCAGGACCACACCATCCCTCCCACGCACTCTACCTTCTCATGCCTGCAACTTTGGGGCACAGCTTGGCCCCTACCACTGGTTTCAGTACTATCATTGTCGGAGGTGTGCTGCTGTGACTCAGGATCCTGGACTTGGGGCACGAGATGGTAGTCACAGTCCTCTGGACACAGGTTTGGGGATGACTGGCTGCCTGAGATGTTGAAGCAACGGGGATGGGAGGAGTCGATGTGATCACAGTGAGGCTCACTGGTATTGTCTGACTAGTTTGCCTGGATAAGCCGGAACAATCCTCAACGTCCAGACATCTATGAGTGGCGTCCACACAGAGGGCTTCATCCATGGGAGTATGTTCTGCCATTTGATAAAGTTTGTTTTGACCAATGACTTTGTGTTTCACCACTGCGCATATTAGTTGCTCAATGTTCACCAGTAGCACATGGTATGTTTTATTCAGTTGAGCCGCCTATGGGCTTTGACATCGCATTAGTCATTACATTCTGTATTCTGCCTATTGGCTTTGACATGGCATTAGCCATTACTTTCTGTATTCAGTTGAGCCGCCTATGGGCTTTGACATTGCATTAGCCATTACATTCTGTATTCTGCCTATTGGCTTTGACATGCTGTATCCAGTCTAGCCGCCTATTGGCTTTGACATTGCATGCCTATTGGCTTTGACATGATGTATTCAGTTTAGCTGCCTATTGACTTTGACATGCTATTAGATATTCTGCCTATTGGCTTTGACATGATATTATACATTGCATTTCATATTCAGCTCCGCTGCCTATGGGCTTTGACATGATATTATACATTGCATTTTGTATTCAGCTCAGCTGCCTATGGGCTTTGACATGATATTATACATTGCATTTTGTATTCAGCTTAGATGCTTATTGGCTTTGACATGACACTAGACATTGCATTTGATATTTAGGTTAGCTGCCTATTGCCTTTAACATGACATTGCATTTGATATTTAGGTTAGCTGCCCATTGCCTTTAACGTGGAGTTAGACATTGCAGTTGAGAATCCAAGCTGTATTTTTCCAAGCTGTGTTTTTGCACCAGATGAACCAAGATGTTTTGCTCTCACAGTAGACTAGACCTGATAAGAGAGGGTACATGGGCGTTGTTTTTCCTCGCTTGAGCTTGGGAACAGGAGTAGTCTTGGAGACCTGGCCAGTCTCCAAAAGGCTTGCTCAGTTTCCCAGGTCTGAGAGGAGGGGGCACACCTTTGTAACGAATGTAACAGGCTGCAGAGAGTGAGATTCGAATCTGCCGGACCTCGTGCTGGAGCTTGGCGCCAGCTGCCAGCATCCCGTGTGGGTAGATGAAACTCTTTCTCGCGGCTGACAGGGGTCATCAGCTTGCAGACCTTAGAAAGATGTAGCTGTAAATAGTTCCTACACGGTGAAGTATTTGTTTTGCTTTGCATTCAATATCTTATAAATATAACCTGCTGTGTATATTGCAAACTGATATATTTTGTTTGATTAACGCGGACTTGAAAGCTACTAATTCGTCATTCATATAACAACAATAAAAGTCTTCTTTGACCTCAGAAGTGCATTTCTGTTGTATTATGTTAGTGCTTAGAAACTAAATAAGAGGAAAGCACTACAATTGGTACCTGGAGTCGTGGGGTCGGTCATTAAGAGGTGATTAAGAAGGGGTTTGACGAGTTAGTAGATTTCTAAGTGCACACTTTAAAAGTGTAATTGTTTTTTTGTTGTTTGGAGAATTACAGAAATTGTTTTCTGTTTGGAGAATCACAGTAGCACGGCAGACCATGTCTGAGAATACATGTGTTGATGAACTGCCTGATGGTGCTAAGAAAAACTGTGAATTGTTTTCTTTTTGGGGAATTACAGAAGAAAATGCATGTGTAGCTAAAAGGCCTGATAATGTTTTGAGAAATAATTCCTGTTGTATATATGTAGAAAACGTGTCTTTTGGAAGTAATGATGACAGAAAGGTCTGGATACCTTTATCTGCTTACAGAGAAATGCAGGAGAAATGTAGGAAGTTGGAACATGAAAATAGGAATGTGCCCGACTGAAAGTTATAAAAGGGCTGTTTTTGAATAATCTTTCTTGTCCCATTCCAGTAATGAGGGGGTTAAGACAGCTCCGAGCTGCACTGAGTTTCCGTGTGAGCCAGGGTTTTTGGCAGCCAAAATGCATTCCTTAACTGATAACACGGACGAGAGAGCTCAGAATGTGATTTACGAGTTACCGTTGCAAAATGCACAAGTAAAAGGAAGGATTTTAGAGCAAGACACCCCGAGTTTCATTAGCTTGTTTGATTTTTGGAAAAAGAATAGCTCTCATTTGAGTGAAATCCTAACACTTTTGTATATGGTCACTGTGAAAAATAATATGCAGCTGCGCGCGTGTGATTTGGCAAATGAAATAATGCAGACTTTAGGTTTCTGCGCAGTGCAAGAAGGAAATACTTATGTACATTTAAATCATGAACAAGGAAAGAAAATAGTGCCCCTAGCTAGAATCATACAATGGATCTGGTACTTGCAAGACAGGGCTAGAGTACCACAGATAAAAGAATTACCAATGAAGTTGAATGCACCATTTGAATTCGTGTCCACTGAAGATAAAAAGCATGTTTGTTTTACTAATGATTCATTGACTGAAATGTTGCTTTCTGGCACAGTAGAAGGAACAGCGTTGTATAATGTGTGTCAGATTTTAAAGCAAGAGCTACGTGAGATGTGTCATTTTTATGCTGATTTTTGGTTCTTTGATAATGTTTTAGCCACATGGCTTGTACCTAACTGGTTCAATTACCTTGCAGATGTTAATGAGAAAAATTCAGAGAGAGAAGTGTACACCCAGAATTCTGCCTTAGTGGGGATGGCTAAGTGGGTGCCCCAGAAATGTGAACAGCTGAGAGAAAAGGCCACTTACAGGTGGGCAGAGATGAGAGAGATGCACATTCCCCTAGTTTTGATAAAAACTGTGCAGCACGCACAAAAGCAATCTGTCATGCAAGCAGTCACAGAGCAGTTGGGGAGAGGAACGTTACCAGAACAGAAATGGCAAATTGATCAGGTTTTAGGGAGAGTGATTGCTGCAAATTACCAAGGAAAAATCGAAATTATGCTGATACCTAGAAAAGAATCTGATTCATTCATACAAATTGGAGACAGAATGGCCCAAATTGGCAAAAGTGCAGTGAATGGAGGTTTGGTAAAGAATGAGTCTGCCCCAGCCCTTCTGACAGTGCAAGAAAAGGGAAGCTGTGGCGCAGCAGATAAAAACCTCAGTGCTGATGTGTGGGCTGAAGCCCCAAGTGACCCTCCAGAACCTGCAGAAAATATAACAAAGGGCCCCAAAAACGTCCTGCTGATTATAAAACAGGGAAAGAAAGAGGAAGGGTGCAGTTTAAATGAAAAATGTTATTTGCAAGAAAAGTCATACTTGTTTCTTTTGCAGATCCTACCACGTTTCGCCACTGTCCCTGAGTGCGCTGTGTGGTCCCCCTTCCGGTGTGTGCGTGTGGGGTCGGGGAAGGGACCGAATCCCCAACCTGAACCTGGCTGAGTAAAGTGCCAGCACCATGGATCCATTTTGCGCAAACTGCGCCTTCAGTTCAAGTTCAACTTGTTTGCTGTGTTTTTTTTTTTTCCCCTCTCGTATGGAACTCTGACTTTTGCTTATCTTCCAGCAAACCTTTCAGGTGGACCGTGCCTCTTTTACATGAGCAGAACTCATGCCACATCAAATTGCTAACACTGTTGAATTAGAGACTCATTCAGAGTATAAAAATTGCCCAGTCTTTTCTATGTAGATGTATCTGATGTGAAAGGTTATGAAATCTATGTGTTAATTCACTTCTATTGCTTTACAGGGATTGCTTTGATCTGATGTTTTTTTTTGTTTTTGTTTGAAATATGAGATATGTGAAACAAAAATTCATTGGTCAAAGGGCGGAATGTTCTGCCATTTGATAAAGTTTGTTTTGACCAATGACTTTGTGTTTCACCACTGCGCATATTAGTTGCTCAATGTTCACCAGTAGCACATGGTATGTTTTATTCAGTTGAGCCGCCTATGGGCTTTGACATCGCATTAGTCATTACATTCTGTATTCTGCCTATTGGCTTTGACATGGCATTAACCATTACTTTCTGTATTCAGTTGAGCCGCCTATGGGCTTTGACATTGCATTAGCCATTACATTCTGTATTCTGCCTATTGGCTTTGACATGCTGTATCCAGTCTAGCCGCCTATTGGCTTTGACATTGCATGCCTCTTGGCTTTGACATGATGTATTCAGTTTAGCTGCCTATTGACTTTGACATGCTATTAGATATTCTGCCTATTGGCTTTGACATGATATTATACATTGCATTTCATATTCAGCTCCGCTGCCTATGGGCTTTGACATGATATTATACATTGCATTTTGTATTCAGCTCAGCTGCCTATGGGCTTTGACATGATATTATACATTGCATTTTGTATTCAGCTTAGATGCTTATTGGCTTTGACATGACACTAGACATTGCATTTGATATTTAGGTTAGCTGCCTATTGCCTTTAACATGACATTGCATTTGATATTTAGGTTAGCTGCCCATTGCCTTTAACGTGGAGTTAGACATTGCAGTTGAGAATCCAAGCTGTATTTTTCCAAGCTGTGTTTTTGCACCAGATGAACCAAGATGTTTTGCTCTCACAGTAGACTAGACCTGATAAGAGAGGGTACATGGGCGTTGTTTTTCCTCGCTTGAGCTTGTGAACAGGAGTAGTCTTGGAGACCTGGCCAGTCTCCAAAAGGCTTGCTCAGTTTCCCAGGTCTGAGAGGAGGGGGCACCCCTTTGTAACGAATGTAACAGGCTGCAGAGAGTGAGATTCGAATCTGCCGGACCTCGTGCTGGAGCTTGGTGCCAGCTGCCAGCATCCCGTGTGGGTAGATGAAACTCTTTCTCGCGGCTGACAGGGGTCATCAGCTTGCAGACCTTAGAAAGATGTAGCTGTAAATAGTTCCTACACGGTGAAGTATTTGTTTTGCTTTGCATTCAATATCTTATAAATATAACCTGCTGTGTATATTGCAAACTGATATATTTTGTTTGATTAACGCGGACTTGAAAGCTACTAATTCGTCATTCATATAACAACAATAAAAGTCTTCTTTGACCTCAGAAGTGCATTTCTGTTGTGTTATGTTAGTGCTTAGAAACTAAATAAGAGGAAAGCACTACAGAGTAGTGGCAGTCCCTTCAGTGGGCTCAGTATTTGTAGTAGCAGCTAGAACTTTTGATGCAAGAGATACAATGTTAGAGTTTGTATTTTGACATCTACCTCCAATAGTAAAGAGTGACACGTAGCTAAGGCATGTACACTTTGTATTTGCAAATTTTCCTTATGTGACGGGTACACATGCTATCAGTTGTATTAACCTTACTTACACTTGGGTAACATACCAATTCCATTCCAGTCATAAAGCTTCAGAATGTCTCAGTTTATTAGCACTTGGTAGGATGGTCATAGACTCATGTATTTTCTTTTTCTTTTCAGACATCTACTTGCATTAAAATTATACATCTGCAATGCCAAAAACAGAAAGGTGTAAGAAACTGAGGAAAGCACACTATTTATTTGCAACAAAAAAACAAAAGGGAGAACATGTGAACAATGTTGTTAAAGAGAAAGGAGCTACTGGTAAGTTTTTAAAGTTGTTTGTTGGAAATTTCAAAGTGTACAAAATCAAGTACATAAAAAGGAAGGTTTGAAATCAGGTCAGGATCCTTTAGACAACCTATTAGTGAAAACAAAGCTGCAGTAACTATGAATGAAGTGGAAAATGTAATGCAGCTAGTGAGACAGGAATTAGTCAATCTGGAACAGTTAGTTGAACAACTGAACAATGAATAGAAAGGCATTATTGAAGTAAAAGACAAAATACAACATGGATTTTTACATGACAAGAAAGAATGCAATTGCTCATCATTCAAGCCAACCCTATTATACATCAGTGGCCAAGCTGGTACTGGGAAAAGCTTTTTAATTAAGGTTGTCTCGAGTTACCTACAAAAGATTACAGAATCAAACTTATAATGTGAAGTAACAGCACCTACTGGATTAGCTGCACACAATCTCAAAAGAATAACTTTACATAGACTACTCATGCTACTGGTTGAACATGACAATAAACAGAAATATCAGAAGTTATCTGGTGAAGCTTGTCATGAGATGCTAAGAGTTTTGAAGAAGTTGAAGCTTTTAATTATTGATGAGGTAAGCATGGTTTCAAATGTAATGATTACCTGTGTTCATCTGAGAATGCAAAAGATTTTAAAAACAGAATATGATGTGTTGCTTGGAGGAAAGCATGTACATTTTTTTTTGTGATCTACTACAACTTACCCCTGTGAAAGGACAGCCTTTTTTTCAAAACCATTTTACATGATGAGACTCAGAAATCTTTGGGAAGTATTGGTAATGTAAACATTTGGCAATATTTCAAATACAAGGAACTCATCAAAAATATGTGTTAAGTTTCTGACACAGAATAGGGAAACATTCTAAAGGTTATTCGAATAGGAGTTCTGACAAAGAATGGAGAATGTTTCACCTAACACAGCAGCAGAGCTAATGTTTAACTTCTGTAAAGAAGGGACATTGATAGTGTATTTAATGCGTACACTTCAAGAGTGTGCTGATTTTAATTAACCATTCCTGAAACTAGAAAAAGAGGCCTTTTTTTTGTATTACAGCTGTATACAAAATTGAACACCGGGGAGCGACAGTACTGCTCAGTGGAAAACTACAAGAAAAGATAAACTGTTTGGAGAAATCTGTATCCAGGACTGCTGGACTAGAAAAGTGATCACGTTGGTGCAAATTCTGTAGAGGTTTTTTGAGACTGTGAGAAAGTAGCCTCTTTCTAGCATGGTTACCCCCATTTTTGGCCTGTTTGTCAGTGTGTTTGACTGTGTCACTTGGATCCTGCTAGCCATGACCCCAGTGCTTATGGTTTTTGGCCTGTTTGTCGGTATGTTTGACTGTTTGTCAGTATGTTTGACTGTGTCACTGGAATCCTGCTAACCAGGACCCCAGTGATTATGCGCTCTCTTTTCCCAAATTTGTCACTACATAATGGTAACCAAGTAGTTCATCCCAAATTGGCATACTGGTGCCCCCGTATAAGTCCCTAGTATATGGTACTTAGGTACACAGGGCATTGGGGTTCCAGGGGATCCTTATAGGCTGCAGCATGACTTTTGCCACCTATAGGGAGCACATGCAAAGGCTCCTGCAGTACTGCCATTGCAGCCAGCATGAAATGGTGCATGCACCATTTCACAGCCATTTACACTGCACCAGGTCACGTATAAGTCACCTATATGTCAGGCCTCCCAACACTGAAAGCTAGGTGCAAAGTACCTATGTGTGAGGACATCCCTGCTCTAGCAGAGGTTCCCCACATCGTCCAGGACCATTTTCCCAGACTTCATGAGTGCAGGGATGCCATTTTATGCGTGAACTGGACATAGGTCAATACCTATGTCCAGCTTCACAATGGTAACTCCGAATATGTCCATGTAAGGTGTCTAACATCTGGGAATTGCACCCCAATACTGATTTTAGTATTGGTTTTACAATTTCAAATACTCTGGGGGCTCCACAATGGACCCCCTGTACTGCCATACCAGCCTTCTAAGGTTTTCCAGGCAGCCCCAGCTGCTGCCACCTCACAGACAGGTTTCTGCCATCCAGTTGCTTGAGCAGCTCAAGCCTAGAAGGGCAGAATAAAGCATTTTGTTTGGGAGAGAGGTGTTACACCCTCCCCCCTTTGGAAATAGGTGTTACAGGCATGGGAGGGGTAGCCTCCCAGAGCCTCTGGAAAGGCTTTGAAGGGAACCTGCTCTGGCGTGAAACTGGGCAAATGAAAGGGGAGTGACCACTCCCCTGTCCATTACCACCCCAGGGGTGGTGCCCAGAGCACCTCCAGAGTGTCCCTCGGTTTTGCCACCTTGGATTCCAAGGTGGTGGGGCACTCTGGGAGCATCTGAGAGGCCAGTGCCAGCAGGTGACATCAGAGCCCTGCCCTGAAAGGTGCTTACCTGTGTAGATGACCAATCCCTCTTTCAGGGCTATTTAGGGTCTCTCCTCTGGGTGTTTCCTCAGATTCTGATTGCAACACTCCAGCAGGAATCCACTGCATCTTTTACTTCACCTTCTTACTGACAGAACTGCATCTGGACCCTCCTGTAACTCTACAAACTGCAACTAAAGAGCAACAATGACTTCTGCAACATTGTCACTTCAGCTCCTGCCAGCAACTGCAACTGTTTCCAGGTTGTGCATTATCCGAGGACTGCCTGTCTTCAGCCTGCACCAGAAGAAGGAATGAATCTCCTTTCAAGTGAAGGAGTCACTTTCCTGCTTCAGCAGGCAGCCCTCTACAGTGACGAAAGGTGGCGTGCGTCCCCTCTCCTGATGCAGTGCATGGATCCAGCAACATGGGTTGTGGACTGTAGCTTCCAGACGGTCCTAAGGTCCAGCTGTCCAACTTTGGTGGAGGTAAGACCTTGCCTCCCCACACAAGATAGTAACCCTGTGCACCGTGTGATTTGCAGTTGCCAAGGCTTGTGTGCGACCTTCCACAAAGTTCTTCATTCACAGCTCCGGCCCCCAGCACTCCTTCCTGGGACGCACAGCTTCCTGAGTGGTTCTCCGGGGGCGTGGGATCCCTTGGTGTCTTGCTGCGTGGGCCTCATTTTGCACATTCTTTTTCTCTGTGCTGTGGGACTCCTGTGTCCTCTGCCAGGTCTTCTGAGGGTTATGTGAGTTGATGAGAGCCCCCTCTGTCTTCCCCTCCTGAAGAGAGGCCATCAGGTCCCTCTTGGTCGAGGATAGCTCCATTTTCTGCTTACCATGAGCTTTGAATGTGCCAAGGCTTTTTGGCAGAATCCAGAGATTCAAACCAGACTGCAATCCTCCATCCAGCATGGGACATCATCTGCATCAACCAGGAACCCACATCTGTCTTTTTGGGTGCAGTACTGACTGTTCTTCTTCACCAGTGGTTTTTCTTTTGTACCTTTATCTGGGTTAGCAGGGGCTCCTATTCTCCCTGGACTCCTCTGTGCTTCTTGGACTTGGTTCCCTTCTTCCACAGGTCTTCAGGTCCAGGAATCCATTGTTGGTGTCTTGCAGTCTCTTCTGGTTCTTGCATAATCGTCTATCATGACTTCTTGTGTGTACTAGGAAACTTACTGTGAATTGCTCCTGTTTTCCTGAGCTCTGAGGTGGGTTTTATTACATACCTTGGGTGTTTTCTTTCACTCCCAGCACCCCTCCACACACTACACTTTCCTAGGTTGATAACCGACTTTCTCATTTCACTATTTTAGTGTATGGGTTGTGTTCCCCTAGGCCCATTGTAACCTATTGTGATTTTCACTATTTGCACTGTTTTCTAACTATTTTTACAGCTATTACTGCATTCTAGTGTATATACTGTGTATATCACTTACCTCCTAAGGGAGTATAGCCTCTAAGGTATTTTTAGCATTGTGTCACTAAAAATAAAGTACCTTTATTTTTGTAGCACTGAGTATTTTCTTTAATATGTGTGAGTACTAAGTGACTACAGCGATATTGCAAGAGCTTTGCATATCTCCTAGATAAGCCTTTGCTGCTCAGCTACAGCTACCCCTAGACAAACTGGCTTCTAGACACTGACTACATTGCACTAATAAGGGATAAATGGATGTGGTATAAGGTGTAAGTACATTTTGTACCCTCTACAAACGAGGCCAGCCTCTGACAGAGACACAATTTAAATGTTGAAGAAGGACTAGTAAATAGTGTGATGGGAAAAGTTATTGATTTCGTACGATTCTTTAACCGTGATGAGTTTGAATAATTAGCTATTATATTTGATCAGGTTGATGGTGTGAAGAATATTGCTTAATGTGTTGTACGCTTTTTCCTTGTGAAGGACGTATATGTGTTGCGGAAGCAA
Organism: Pleurodeles waltl; assembly: GCF_031143425.1. Classification (NCBI taxonomy): domain Eukaryota; kingdom Metazoa; phylum Chordata; class Amphibia; order Caudata; family Salamandridae; genus Pleurodeles; species Pleurodeles waltl. Next base: position 795,191,356 of record NC_090438.1, on the reverse strand, counting down.
TTCCCTGTTTGTCTTGCGTATGCTGTAACTATCAACAAATCACAGGGATTAAATGTAGATGCTGCATTTATTAATATTGAAAGTACAGTATTTAAAGATGAAATGTCCTATGTAACATTGTCACAAGTTCAAACACTGTCTAGTTTGTCTCTGGTTGATTTTGGTGATAAAAAGCTTAGTGCAGATGCAAGTTGTGTTTGAGTGTATAACAGATTAAAAAGCATATATGCTCTTCATTTGGGAGAGTATCCTGTTTATGAAAAATGGATATTGTGTCCTAAGAGGAAACTTTCAAAACATACATCACATGTTCCTGAAAAGGAGGCAAAGAAGGAGAAACAAGAACCTGTTACTGAAAAGAAAATGGAGATTTAGTAGGTTGCCAGTTGATAACACTAATGGTGTAAACTGCAATGCTAATGTTGTTCTCAATGTTCTTTTCCATTTACCACATGTTGTTAATAAAATTCAAGAAAAGCCAAGAAATACAATGTGCACAGCACTCTTTTATTGCCTTCAATGCTTATCTCATGATAGCAGTGTACTACATTCAGCTTCAGGCATTCGAGAGCTAGTAGATATCTCTAGTGAATCCATAGCTTTTACTATCAATGCCCAATAAGATGCATAGGAATTTCTTATGTTGATTCTTAAAGTTATAGTACAAGAAAATGTAAATATTGATGACATATTTGGAATGAGCTATACATGGAACCATGAGTGTGAAGATTGCTCTTTCTCATCTACCACCAAAATCCAATCTGAGCGATTTCTCTAATTAACTCTGCCAGATTGTAAAAGTGTGTCTTTTGATAAACTAATGAAAAAGAGTGATGAAAACATGACCTATACAAATTGTAAGTCAAATGAACAGTCTACATTGCTTATGCAGAGAAATGGTAAATACATTATAGCAATGTTTCAATGCTGCAGAGCAAATGGATTGAAATTGGACATGAAATTACAGATTTTAAAGCTGGACAAATATCAGTTTCAGGGAGAACATACTGTACATTGGCTATCATCATCCACAAAGGTCTAAATATTACATCTGGACAATATACTGCACATTCAGAAAATGCAAACTGGATGGACAGAATGTAATAACAGCAGTCTGCATTTCAGAAAAAAACTACCTTTCAAACTTCCTTATTCTTGCCTATTGTTTCTTGAACCAAAATTTTAAGGTGGATATGTAGGAAAATATTGGATACACTCTTCTCTCTATGTTGCTGGTTACTACTTAGGACATAATTAGGCCTAACAAAGGTGATGTTTTCAAAAAGTAAATTGCATAAAATATATTCGGAAAAATTTCACAAATAAAATAGATACACACCTTCTCAGTACGTCAATCATCACTGATTAAGACATCTTTCAGCCTATCAAGGGTGTTGGCAACAAAAGGATATCCAAAAATGAACGGTGGTTGAATATGTTCATACTATTTCTAGACAAAATGAGTATACAGTCTTCTGGGTACATGGATTATTACTGTTTAACACAATATTCAGCCTTTTGGAACTCAAGTTTAGAAAAGGAAATTCATAATTAAAACGGTTGATTATATGTGTTCATAGTTTTGCACCAGGTATGATAATAAGTGTAATAATAAGCAACATGTTTTTTAGCATATGTATTTTTGTTTAGTCTAGTAACTGTAACTTAATTACATTTTTTACAAATTAAAATGACTGTAATTCACAATAGCATTTACTTGTAGTGAAATACTGTGACGTTATGAGGGTGATGCATAATAATGTTAATTTTAAATAACTTGCTATGTGCTTATCGGTTTTGTTACAGTCCATGAGTGATAAGTATTTATACACACTTTTTTTATAGAGAAAAAGTATAGAAAGTGAGAGCAATGGATAAAGGAACATAAGATGTGCAATAATATGTATAATTGCAATATATATCAAACATATCCTCCTTGTGGTTTCTTAATATAAATATGTTTTTATTACAGATTGACAAGTTTTAATCAATATGTTATTGATATCAAACTTTAACCATTATTTGCCTTCTTCCTCTTAAAATACAGATTGAATTGTACATTTTTAGCAGTAATGCAGTTACCAAATATAGGCCCTCATTACAACATTGGCAGTAAGTGCCGCCTACCGCCATGCTGACTGCCGTCAACATACCGCAACCTTGGCGGTATACCGCTACCCGTATTATGACCCACACATAGAAATCCGCCACTACACAGACACACACATAAGTCCGCCAGCCCAAAGGTCAGTCAAAAACTGGCGGTATCAAAACCCACACCGTTACACCAATAGAAATATGCCCACGAATCACTGCGGCGGTCATTCAACCGCGGTAAACCAGTGGTGGTACAGACCGCCGTGCTCAAAATACACACACACATACACATACAAAACAACACCACATTGGACAATTCAAACTACACACACCTGACACACATACACACACCACAACCACACACCCACACCAATATAAAATACACACACACACTACCCACAACCCTTTACGACCCAAAGATTTTAGCAAGTGAGAGAGAGAGAGACAAGCCAGGCGCACCAACTGAATCTGAGCCACAAAACACCATCACCCAGATAGCATTCACACATCTCACAGCACACACCCCAACACATCACCCCACACACCCTCACACACACCACTCACACTACACCCTTGGCACCACAAAGACACCCCAGGTTCTCAGAGGAGGAGCTAAGGGTCATGGTGGAGGAAATCATCAGGGTAGAGCCACAGCTATTCGGATCACAGGTGCAGCAGACATCCATTTCAAGGAAGATGGAGCTATGGCGGAGAGTCGTGGACAGGGTCAACACTGTAGGACAGCACCCAAGAACAAGGGATGACATCAGGAAGAGGTGGAATGACCAACGGGGGAAGGTACATTCTGTGGTTCCAAGACACCAGATAGCTGTACAGAGGTCTGGCAGTGAACCCCCGCCTCCGCCCCCTCAACTAACAACATGGAAGGAGCAAGTCTTGGAGATCATGCATCCTGAGGGCCTGGCAGGAGTAGCAGGAGGACTGGACTGTGGTAAGTCAAATCTTTACTACTTTATCCCCCACCCTACCTGCATGCCAATACAAACAACAACCCCTACCCTCACCCCCATCACCCCACCACCTCACATATACCCTGCCATTACAACCCACCCATACCAATACCAAGCCCTGCATGCAACACCAATGCATGGACCCCTAACACAGACCTGCATGGACACCTATCACCACAGCATCACACTATTGACAATCACTTAGCCAAACAAATCACAACTCACACAAATCAAAGCTGCCTTGCTAAGAACAACTATAAAGGGAAACATACCCATGCACAAGATGGCACACGCAGAAACAATAACACTGCATTTACATCCCCACAGGACCCCCACTCAATGTCGCCGTAGAGGAGGTGCCAGCCACATCCAGTCCCCCCCAGAAGAGGCCCACAGTGACGACAGCAGCTCTGCATGCCTGGATCACGATGACCAACCTGATCCATCAGGGACCTCTGGACAGCCGGCTACCCAGGCACAGTCCCAACCCACCACAGAACTTCCCCCCTCAGGAGACATCACCAAAGCAGCCACCCAGCGGGCCCATCCTTCTGTCCCCAGGACCCGTCAATCATCAGTGTGTCCACCACTACAGGGAACCCAGGAAACCCCACAAACACAGGACGATCAGGGAACTGGAGTGAGTGCCAGTGGGCACACAGTTCAGGGGACAGAGGCACAGGACAACAGGGAAGCTGGGAGGACTGCTGTGTGACAGGGGGAGGACAGGCCCAGGGAACTGACTCTCCACGAGGCACTCACCAACATCCTGGGAGCATATCACCATTCCCAGGAGACCATGGGCCAGATACTGACCAAGTTGCAGGAGACCCAGTGGCTGCAGGAGGGACAGTACCTGGGGATCAGGGAGAATCTGAGGGACATCCACACCACCCTGGTCACCATTGCAGGGGTGCTGGCAGACATGACCAACACCATGAGGGAGGCAATGGCACACCAACGGGCCCTTGACACTAGCCACACCGAAGAACAGCCCTCCACCTCCGCTGATGCTAGTGGACAGGAGGTCCTGCCACAGAAACAACAGGCAACCAGCACCCCACCCCCTGCAGAAGGAGAACCACCCTGCAAACAGTCCCTACGATCCAGGTAGAAGCCAGAGAACATTGCCAAGACCCCCACCAGGAAATAGGACTCTCCTGATTGTCACCCTTGTGTCCCACTCTGTCACCCTGTCCACCCTGAACTGCCATTGCTCCCCTTCCTATGCCCCCTTGGACAATGCACCTGTGATACAAATAGACTGGACTGTACCCTGGACCTTTCTCCATCAGCAACCCAGCCCACTGCAATACCCCCTCCACTTATTAGCACCTAAATAAACACCCTTGGAACAAGTTCAAGTATGGAGTCTGTCAATTGTTTAACATATGTATTAGTTTAACAAACTGTAAACATTGCAATTCAAATGTACTGTACTATTTACATAGGTATGACCTGTAGTGGGCAGCAGTAAACACACCAGGAGACAGAGTGGGGCACAGAGATCTGAAAATAGAGATGCCAAAGGGTACAGTAAGTGGCGTTAGAAATAGGGAAATCAGGCTGCCATGTCCAATGTTAAACACAAAACCGCAATTGAAGGTGAAATTACAGTGACTTACCTGTGTGTCGCTGGAAGTACTGTTGAATTAGTGTAGTTCTGTTGTCCATATCCTCTTCCACTGCCTCCTCTTCATCACTGTCCACAGGCTCTACCGCTGCCACACGACCATCCCCAGGCTCATCCTCCTGCAGAAAAGGCACCTGGCGTCTCAAGGCCAGATTGTTCAACATGCAATGATGATCTGGCACACCTTCTTGGATGAGTAGTACAGGGATCCACCTGTCAGATGGAGGCAACGGAATCTGGCCTTGAGGAGGCCAAAGGTTCACTCAATCATCCTCCTTGTTCGCCCATGTGCCTCATTGTAACGTTCCTCTGCCCTTGTCCTCGCATTCCTCACTGGGGTCAGTAGCCATGAGAAGTTGGGGTAACCAGAGTCACCTGCAAATATCGAATGATACCTGTTAGCCACACAATCACCCTTAAGGCCAAACCCACACCCATATACCTACATCAACTGTGTGAGGACCATGGGCTCATCTATTAGCCACACCCTGTCCCTCTGGAGTTGAGACATCACATATGGGATGCTGCTATTCCTCAATATAAAGGCATAATGCACAGAGCCAGGATACTTTGCATTGACATGGGAGATGTACTGGTCCACCAAACACACCATCTGCACATTCAGAGAGTGAAAGCTTTTTCTTTTTCTGAACACTTGTTCATTTCTCTGGGGGGGGGGAACAAATGCAATATGCAATACAGAAACAGTATGTGAACTCGTAAGTCAGTTGATGCGCCAATGTCTGCTGTGACGCAGTTAAGTGCCATGGCCTGTGCCCACCTGAAATGGTGGCCGTCTGACCTGTGAGGAGGGACAAGTGAAAATGAGGCAATTCTGCTGGAGTTGTGTGCCGTTGCGGTCAGTGGTCGATGACCGTCGTGCAACACCACATTGGTTATCACTGGGGCCTATGGGTTCCAGGAGCCAATGGAGATGTACTCCTGCGGTGACGGTATGCACCGCCGCGGACGTGACTGCCATTTTCTATCTGTTCACTCACTACCTGACCTTCAACAGGAGAGGACCTACACTGCAAGTGCCGCTGTGACCTGTGTCTGGAAGCGACAATGGCTCGAGTGTGTAGGGAAAGGGCCCCTGCCTTCACTTCGGAGGAGTTGGAGAGACTGGTGGATGGGGTCCTACCCCAGTACCCTTTACTCTATGGTCCTCCAGACAAACAGGTGAGTACACTGTTATCCTGATGCCTGGGGCATTAATGTATGGATTGCTCTGTGTGTAAGCCTCGTGTAGGGAGGGTCTCAGGTGTCCTGGGCAGAGTGCTGCATGTATGGTGGTCAATGTATGTGCATAAGGGGACGGGGGGATATGGTGGGCCATGAGTATAACATTCTGGACGGTACGACTAATTCCTTTTCTGCTGTTTTTATTCTGCAGGTCAGCGCCCATCAGAAAAAGGGAAATTGACGTGCCATCGCCAAGGTGTTGCGGACTCTAGGAGTCTTTGACAGGCGAAGCACAAACTGCTGCAAACGGTGGGAGGACCTGCGCCACTGGGCAAGGAAGACGGAGGAGGCCCAGCTTGGGCTGGCCTCCCAACAAGGAAGGGGTGCCCGTCGTACCCTGACCCCCCTGATGTTCCACATCCTGGCAGTAGCCTATCCGGAGTTGGATGGGCGCTTGAAGGCATCACAGAAGCCAAAAGGGGGTGAGTACAGATTCTGAATCATGAGTTTGCCTATGTTAAGGTATTACCTGGGTGGGGGATGTGGGCTGTGGGTGCCCCCAGGCCACGGCGAACATGGCAGCGTATGTTTAATGATGGGCAAGCTCTGATGCACTCCAAGTCCATTAATGTTGGTGGGCATCTACTACTGGGCAGGGTCCTGTGGGTTTCAGATGTGCAGCTAATGGCGTTAGGCATTGTACCCCATGGGCTGGTGACTAGCATTGTGACTGGTAGTGCATGGCCTAGTACATAGGGCTGTTCCCTATGAGTTGTGTACGCCAATGATAGTGTTGTTGCTGGCATTGACCAAGTGTATCCTCTGTCTTTCCCCCCCTTTTTGTTTTGTCGCCCTGTCCTTGTGTGCATTAGCATTATCTGGCAGAGGAGCAGAGGCACCGGCGATGGAGGGAGCTGCATCCCACATGGGCCTGGAAGCCAAATCCACCGATGGTGAGGGCACCAGTGGGACGGAGGGCGAGGAGAGCACCACGACGGAGACAGGAGCGGACAGTACCGACAGCAACACCTCCTCCGATGGAAGCTCCCTGGCGGTGGCGGACACCTCTGTGCCCAACCCAACTACAGGTACAGCCGTCACCCCGTACCAGCACCGCCCTCCCAGCAGCCCCTCAGCGTGTTTCCCGTGCCTGCTCACCCAGGAGGGTGGGCATCTCCTTCGCCCCAGGCACCTCAGGCCCTGCCCCAGTTAGCCCTGCTGCCCTCAGTGAGGAGGCTATTGACCTCCTGAGATCCCTCTCTGTTGGGCAGTCAACCATATTGAATACCATCCAGGGTCTAGCAGGGCATTTGCAACAAACAAATGCATACCTGGAGGGCATTTACTCTGGCGTGGCGGCCCAACAGAGAGAATTCCAGGGTCTGGCCTCCTCCCTGGTGGCAGCCATTGTCCTTGTCACTAGCCTCCCCCCTCCAACTTCCACTACCCAGTCCCATTCTCCTCAACCCCAGCCTATCCCAAGCACACCTTCAGACCTGCATGCACCCAAATCAACACACAGAAGTGGCTCAGGTAAACACAAGCACCACACTTCATCCCGCAGGCACTCACACAAGCACCATCCAGATGCAGACACACCAACATCCACTGCCTCCACTGTGTCCCTCTCCTCCTCCTCATCCACCTCCCTCCCAGTTGTGTCTCCACTCACACCTGCATGCATTACATCCTCATCCACTACCTCCATCACCAGCACATCTATCACAACATGCCCCTCACTGGCAGTCACCACCCCCACATATCCATCCCTGTCCCCTATGTCCTCTCCCACTGGGTCTGTGTCCCCTCCTCCCAAAGTACACAAACGCAAGCACTCAGACAACCAACAGCCATCCACCTCACAACAGCATCCAGCCCATGCACCTGCACCCAAACACACCAGACTGACACCTCCTACCACCACTCCCTCTTCCGCCACCCCATAAACCTCCACCCTCTTCCAGCATCCATAAAAGGCTTTTCCTCACCACCCTTGACCACTTCCCTGCCCCTCCCCCGGTCCTTCACTTCGGGACTGGGTGGGCAGAACCCAGGTCAGCACCTCAGCCACCCAGTCCACGGCCACTGTAGTTTGTGCAGCCACTGAAGGTGTGAGAGGCTCCAAGGATGCACCCGTCACCACAGCCTGTGTGCCTGCACCACCTGCCAAGGGCAAGAAGGGGACACCAGCCAGCAAGACGAAAGAGGCACCACCAGCCAGCAAGTGGAAGAAGGCGCCACCAGCCAGCAAGGGGAAGGAGGCACTACCAGCCAGCAAGGGGAAGGAGGCACCACCAGCCAGCAAGGGGAAGGAGGGAACACCAGCCATCAAGGGTAGGAAGGGAACACCAGCTGGCAGAAGCAAGGAGGCACCACCATCTGCCAAGGGCAGGAAGGGGACAACAGTTGCCAAGGCCAATGTAAACAGAACTGACACCACAGGCAGGATGGATCTGGTGCCTGGTGCTGGAGCAGCATCTAGGCAAACAACACCAGCCATGGCACTTCAGCCATCCGAGGCTGCAGGGGAAGGGCTGGAATCTCCCCCCACCACCAGCAGCAGCACCACCTGCACCACCAGCAGCACCATCACATGCACCGCCAACTGCACCACTGCCAGAAGTAGCAGCTCCAGTAGGCAGCTGTCAACACCAGGACAGTGCGCGCTCTACGGGCATCTAGAATGCAAAAACCCAACACTCGCAAGATAAAGTAATTTATGCATTGTGATGATATGTTATTGTTGAACCTTTTGCATTGCAGAATTCCATCCAAAAGATTAATTTTTAAGGTGCTTATAAATACTGTACATTTACAATGTGTTGCTGCAGACATTCAGAGTGTGTTAGGGTGTGGTCCCTTTCCAGGGCCTTCTGGAGACTTTCCCTGCAACATGCCTGGGCATGGTTCTGGGCTGGGCCAAGACTCTATAAAAGAGAGTCAGCCCAACTTCCAGTGCTCACTATTCAGAGGTCCCGGTGCAGAGCAGCAGCTTCTTCCTGAGCTCCTGTCCCGGCGGCCTATTTGGATTTTCCAGTCTTCTGCACTCATCTCTCATTGGTGATCACTGTTTCCAGGCGGTAAGACGGTGTTTGGACATTTCCCAACACCGTAATTGAGAATCTTCATATTCTTGATTTTAATTCTTAAATGAATAACAGATTACTTGTGCGCTGCCATTTTTTGACATTTGTATGGTGGTTTGCAAATAGGGAGGACGCGCAATTTATTCCATAAAGATTTGACTTCGTTATTACATTATTGTTCATTGCGCGCTGATATTTCTTGACATTTACATGATGTTTTACAAGTTGGCAAGACGTGCAACTCGTTTCATGAGCATTTAACTTTGTTGTTCATTGCGCGCTACCTTTTCTTGACATTTACATGGTGGCATTCGAATCGGCGAAACGCGCGATTCACTTCTCGTGTGTAATTCATGCTGTTCATTGTGCGCTACCATTTTCTGGCATTTACATGGTGGCATTCGAATCGGCAACACGCGCAATTCTTTCCTTGAGTGTTTTTTCATGTTATTCATTGTGCGCTACCATTTCTTGGCTTTTGTATGGTGGCATTTGATTCGGCAAGACGCGCAATTCTTTCCTCATGTATAAATAATGTAAGTTACTGTGTGCTACCATTCTAAGACATTTTCTTGGTAGCATTTCAAGTTGACACGTCGCGTGATTTATTCCTTGAATCTACGTTGTGTGATTTCATGGTGCACAAACCTTTATGGTGTTTAATACTCATATAAAAATCTGCAGTGTGCGCAATTTACTTCCTAATGTTTTTTCGGAGATGAACACAACACAATACCAGAGTTCTAGAGGTAATTCTGTGTGTTCCTGATATGTATTCCTAAAAGGAGATTCATATGGTTGTTTAGAAATTGCTCAGAGTGTTTCCTGATTCTCATGCTAAAGAAAGTACTTGAATCTGAAAGTCCTATTTAACTTTTCCTGTTTCCTCCTCAGGTATTCGGTCATCTAAAGCCTAGTCAGTTTTAGGATTATTCTAGGGTTGTTCATGTTTTTCGGAAAAGACGAAGCTTAGAGTTGTAGCATGGTACTGATTTCATGAGATGTAGTTTTGATGTTGTGTTTTAACCTTTTGCTTCCTACAGGTCTCCTTCCCAGCTGTTCCCGTCCTAATCCCCTTTTCCCCACTTGGACTCTCTTAGACTCTGTGATAAATCTAATCAGAGTATTGGAGCTGTCTTGTGGTGGAAGTGTTGGGAACGTGCACGGACCCCGAGGATCTGGTGACTCTGACAGCAGCCGTCCGAGGCTGCAATGGAAGGGCTGGAGCCTCCCCCCACCGCCGGCAGCACCGCCACCTGCACCGCCAGCAGCACCGTCACCTGCACCGCCGGCAGCACTGCCACCTGCACCGCCAGCATCACCACTACCAGCAGCAGCAGCCCCAGTGGGCAGCCGTCCGAGGCTGCCAGGGAGGGGCTAGAGCCTCCCCCCACCACTGACAGCACCGCCACCTCCATTGCAACTGCCATCCACTTAGCAGCTGTCACTGCCGGTGCGCACTGTGTGTAGTCATGCCTACATGGGCTGTAGTGCATCCAGGCCCCTGCAACACCTGTAGGTGTGACACCCAGGTGAGAGACTGTGAACTTGTGCCATCCAGGATCACAGGGCACAAAGCCCCCTCCAGAACCAGTGGAAGAAGGCACCCACTCACCCCAACCTTGGCAGGATGAAGCACAGTGGGCACAAAGGCCCCTCCAGAAGCAGTGGAAGAAGGCATTTACTCACACCCTCCTTGGCAGGATGAAGCACACTGGGCACAAAGCCCCCTCCAGAACCAGTGGAAGAAGGCATCCACTCACCCCTTCCTTGGCAGGATGAAGCACACTGGGCACAAAGCCCCCTCCAGAACCAGTGGGCAAACCACCCACTTGAGAGACTGTGGCTTTGCACTCCCCAGGACATGACAGAGGGCATGTAGCTCCCTCCAGGAGCAGTGGCGTTGTACCATCTTCCGGCTGAGGTGCCCCCCATTCCCCAACCCTCTGAGGTGCCTGTGTGTTTTCAACCTGATGCCCCAGCAGTGTTCTCTCTGTATTGAGGCAGGAGTCAAGTGTGGCCTTGGCCTATGTGTTATGGCCTTGTGGGCTACGGACATTTTGGAGTAGGCATTGTCCCTCCATCTGTATATATTGTACATACTATTTATTGCTTTAATGACCTCTATATATAAATGTGAAATATTACACTCACTTTAATCAATTCCTTCTGTCCTTGCATTATTCCTGAGGGTTACTGGGTGTATATGTGATGTTGTTGCATCTGTTTGTGTGTCTGATGTTGGGGTTGTGGGTGGGGGTGTTTCATGTTGCATGTGTGTGTCACTCTCTCCTGTCAAATCAGAGCAAACACAAACTCTGCTCCCAGGAAGCAAGAGCTGTCAAACTGCTCTCACTTGCTGGGAGTGGAGTTTTCATCTATTTCCCTGCCCGCACAGATGCAGACAGGGAAACAGATGAAACGATTGCTCTCACACACAGGGAGCTACATGTTTAGCAGCTCCCTGTGTGTGAGAGTAATGGCGGCTCCCACAGGAGGTGCGAAGCAGCTGGGGCTGCTCCCCCTGTGGTCCCCAATGCTGCTGACTGGGTGCCCAGGGGTGCACCCAGGAGATGTGCCAGGTCCCTGGAGGATTCTATCCCCAGTGCCGAGATTGCAGCCCCCTTCCTCAATTCAATGAAGGCCGAGCCCAAGGGGATGGAGTCCCAAGGGCTAAGATTGGCCCAGCGAGGGGACCCCCATTAAGTTGTGACCAGGTCCCTGCTAGGGGTGTGCTCCGTGGGTCCGTTCTGGCCATGAACCCAAATTCACAGGAATTAAACCTCACCAGGAAGTATTCACAAATATAAGCATAGTAGGTACCCCAGTTAAGGCTCCACTTCTGGAAAGGACAAATTATCCTATTTCCCGGGCTTGGCGAAGGCAAAACAAGTGTTTTTACTCACCAATTCCATATTGATAAACGATCTGAAAGCCTTTGTGGAGGTGAATGCTTTGTTGATCTATTGGAGCGCAATCTATATGACACTGTAATGAGTGGGTTCTTTCGTGTTCGCTCCTGGTGAGAGTACAGTTGATTTTTCTCCCATTAAATTGCTACAAGTATGTAAATGTGCAAATCCCTGGGACGCTCCACCCACTTGGCTCCACCCATTCCATCTTAGTAGCATACAAAGGTCTTCCTCCTTTTGCCAAGAGGATGGACAGCTTACCAAAGGGCACTCCAGTGTGTTTTCCAGTGATTATGGTGGCATGTTCTTAAATCAAAGGAATAAGAAGACCTCAGAAAACAAAAAGCACTTATGTCATATAGATAACACGAAGGACCCTGGTTTGGTGGAGATTTACGTCTTTGTAGTCTTCTTGGCCTCTCTATGGGAGGATTCCTGTTATCTCATATTTCTCGATAGAGAAGCACCAGGAGCAATCATATTGCCAAAATGCACACAAGGTCACTGGCGACATTTCCTTGTGCTCAGTTATGCAGCTGCAGTGTAGAATATGTACTGGGCATTTACCAAGAGAGGCAGAAAGATCTCCACTTGGGTAGGTATTTTGTGTAGTACTATGGACTCTTTTTGGATAAAAGGGTAGGTGAGGTTCCATTGTCGCTGATTCACTCACACAGTCACTCACACATCCACTCACAGACACACTCAGACACACATTCACCCTTTCACAGACCCACTCAGACATCAATGCACTCACTCAAAGACCTTCTCAAACATTCATGCTCTCACTCCCAGACCCAATCAGAGTCATGAGCCTACTCACAAACCCACTCAGAGACTCATGCACTTACTCACAGACATGCTTAGAAGCTCATACACTCACTCACAGATGTACTCAGAGACTCACGCACCCACTCACAGACCTACTTAAACACTAACTACCCCACTCACAGGCCCACTTAGACACTCATGCACCCACTCACAGATCCATTCAGACTCACATACCCACTCACAGACCTACTCAGAGACCCACACATCCACTCAGAGACCCACGAAGAGACTCATGCACTCCGTTAGAGCCATTCAGAGACTCACGCACCCACTCACAGACCCACTTAGAGACTTGCACATCTACTCACAGACCCACTCAGACTCCAGCACTCACTCACTGACCCACTTAGACATTCAGGCACCAACTCACAGACCCACTCACATGTTCATACACCCATTCACGGACCATCTCTGGCTCGTGTAGGAAACCGGCTCTCTATGTAGTGTACAAAAATGATATGCACTGTGAAGAGAGTTCAAGCAACCTCAATTTGGTATCAAGAGGTAAACAGCAGACCACCTAATGCTCTGTTTTTGTGGTAGTGTGGGAAAGCAGTTATGCTTATCTTGGTGATGTGCTAAGCATTTGTTGTACTCACAGTATCAATAAATGTGGACACACAATCAGAAGAATAAGTCAGTACAGTTTAAAAAAATACTTCAGATTTTCAAATAATTTTTAAGACCAAGATCATCAATGTATGGTAATAACTGCTTTTGTTATGATTTTTCAAAGTTTTGAAAATATATGCTTTTGTGCGTAATTATGCACCATAGAAAAGAATGAGAAAATCTTTCAAATTGAATAGAAAATCAGGCAATGCTCTCACAAGTGTCACCTTCTATTTTTAGGTCAAGTTCATTAAGATGTACTGTGTGCCTGCTGGAGACATTTGGGTAGTTCCCAGTTAAAGTGGGAGCAGCGGCTGAGAGTCTTGGAGCTGGCGCACAAGGGAGAAGGGTACCACTTGGGAACACACTGCACAGATGGACTTAAAGTTAAGTCCGTTGGGTCCCCTTGGAGGGAATAGTTCACAAGGGGTTATGGACCACTAGAACAGAGCTAGTTTGGCACTGCAGATGCCAGGGAAGCCAGTTACAGTGCAGACAGGTCAGCCAAGAGTTGTGCGTCAGGGAGTCCTTGGAGCCAGGAGCAGGTGACTTGGAGGGTAGATTGCAGGTCAGTAGGGTCACTCTGGGAGGTTGTTCTTGGGTGTTGTGAAGTCTCTCGACTGGTGCTTGCCTCTGGGATTTTTAGAGTCAAGAATGGACTTTCCTTCTTGGTGTCTACATTGGAGGTCCAGTACCAAGGGAAATGGGACCTCTGAGGCCCTGAAGGTTTCAGTGCCACCCAACCTTGGCACACTGGTAGGTTTTTGTACTTTGGGTCTGTCATGTGGATTTCGGTCTGGCTGTTGGGTCCCACCCGTTGGCCAGCAGCCTGTCAGTGAACTGGACTTCACTGCTTCCTTGTTATCAAGTTGCAGAAGAGTGACACCTTCACTCTGAGGGAGGTGGTTCTTGGCAATTTTTAGAAGGCTGGAGGTGCTCTGGGGTTTTACAGAGTCCTTCAGGTTTTGAAGTGACTATTCAGAGGCTATTGTCGAGACCTAGGAACAGCATGCAGGGTCTGGTGCCTTTTTCTTGGTGCAGCAGGACTTTTGTTCACATGCCTCGTCCTTCTTTGTTCCTGGTCTTCTTGTGTCCATCAAATCTAATCTGTAGGTCCAGTGAAGCCCACTAAATACTGCATTTAGTGGGGGTAAGGCAAGTACCTGGTAGTGGCCAATGGGCCACCTACCTTAGGGTGGCTACACCCACTAAGTAACCTCTTCCTGTTGAAAGGGGTCCCATCCCTAACCCTGATCAGCTATTTTCCTACCATCCTGGATGGAAGAAACTGAAATGGTCTGGTCACCTCGTCTGCCACACCTGAGGGGTGGTGTAGGATGAGAGGGACCACTCCTCCTACTCTGGCTAAGTTTTCCCACTCCAAGTGGGGGAAAACCATTAGGTGGCCATCTGCTGCTAGCAGGAGAGGCAGGCTCACATTTTAAAAGAAATAAAGCCTTTAAAACTTACAGCTGGTGCAGGGTACCTGCATGGAGGAGGAGGTGTATCACCTCCACCCTGGAAATGCTTTGTGTTCTGGCTCCTGAGGGCAGAGGCTCTCAACCCAGGAGTCCAAACATCTGTCTGGTGGTAGAAGGCTGATTAAGACCAGTCAGCAATGATGCCAGGGCTGTTAGGTTTTGCAGGGGGCACCTCTAAGGTGCCCTTTGGGAACTTTTTATAAAAAATCCAAAACTTGCATCAGTGTGGGTCTATTATTCTAAGTTGTTTAATACCATACATCCCAGGACTCAGAGAGGCCTTCATGTTGCTGGGGAACTCGTAATGGCCACTGTCCAGCACATGTATTTGCTATGACTTCCCTGTACACTTACTATCTCTTAAGGTTTTTCAAAAACACAGTAGGGGTATATTTGCTCATGCATACATATACCCTCACATGCATTATAGTCACCCTGCCTTAGGGCTGTAAGGCCTTCCAGGAGGGTTGACTTAGTTATACTGCATGCACTATTAGTGGACATGGAACTCTTGGTAAGTGCCATGTCGAGTTTGCAACTTTCAAATACATCTTGTCATGATGCATTTACAATGGCAGTTTGCATTAGGCTGGTGTGGGGCCTCTCAAAGTGGCACAATTTGTGCTGCAGCTTTTGGGGGCCCTCTTCAGTACCCATGCCCTGGCAACTAGGGACTAGGGACTAGGGACTTACAAGGGTGGCTGAAGTGCCAAACATAGGACATTCTTGGGGAAAGAGAGCTGTCCCTGGGAACCTGTTTAGCAGGGGCCAAGGGCATCTTCATTTTGAAAGCATATCATTTTCCAGGCAAAAAGTGGGGGCTATCATGTCAAAACAGGACCTTTCCAACACTATCCTCCCAACAAAAGGGGATGAAACTATCCTTCCACTGGGGAGTCTTAATCCTCTACGTGGAAGAACCTAGTAAGGCCATCTGAATTAGCATGGTCAGTACCTGGTCTGTGTTCCACTTTAAGGTACATTCCCTGTAGTTATATGGACTACCTAAGCAGTTTGGGGTTTTGACCTTTCATCTGTTGAAGCCACATGAGTGGCCTGTGATCTGTATGAACTATGAATGGACAGCCAAACAAGTATGGCCTCAGCTTATTCAAGGCCCAGACCACAACAAAGGCTTCCCTATCTATTGCACTCCATTTTTGTTCTCTGGGGAGTAATCTTCTGCTTATAAAAACAACAGGCTGGTCATGTCCCTCATCATTGGTCTGGGCTACGACTGCTCCTATCCTAATTTCTGAGGCATCTGTTTGGACAATAAACTCACTGGAGTAATCTGGAGCTTGTTGGACTGGGGCATTGGACATTACATCCATCAGGGTGTCAAAAGCCTTTTGACAACTCATGATCCAGTTGATCTTTTGGGGCATTTTCTTAGAGGTGAGTTCTGTGAGGGGGGCCACTATGGTGCCATAATCCCTCACAACCTCCTATAGTTTCCAGTCGAGCCAAGGAATGCCCTGACTTGAGTCTGGTTGGTTACAGCTTCTAGCAGGTGGCCGAACTATACAACATTTCTTTGCTCGTTTTGCACTTACTGGCCTTGATTGCAAGGCCTGCCTCTTGCAGGACCTTTCCAAGGTGGATCAGTTGATCCTGCCAGGTGGAGTAGTAGGATGCAATATAATCTAGAGAAGCTGCACCAAAGTATTCCAATCCAGCCGGGACTTGGATCTCTAACGTTAGGAAGGTCGCAGGGGCATTCTTCAATGAGGGCGCTGGTTTGCATCAAAAAGTATAAATATGGGCCTGAGACCCCTAAAATCCACACAGAACCTAATTTACTTTTTCCTCTCCCTTTGTGTGACGTTTCAGGTCTAAAACTACTGGGCTAGCCCAGGGGTTCCCAAAGGGTCCAAGGACACCCAAACACAGATTCTTGTTGACTACAACTTGGATGCTTTCTATGACATGATATGACTGCCTATACATTTTGTTTTTGATAGGCAAGCTGTTTTCATGGGTACACCAGTTAGTCCTACCAGAGATCAGAGAAAATAGTTCATCACACTGGTTGAGGACTTGCTTGCAATCAGCCTACTGTTGTCCTGTGAGGGTGTCTGACAAATACCATTGTGTGGGTTACTTGAGAGGAGATCAAGGAGAGGTTCACTCTCTTCTTTCTTTCCCTGATCTGTAGCCATGAGCATGATCACAGTCTGTCAAAATAGGTCTTCAGGTGGTTGACATGGATAATCCTTTTTTGGATTTTTACAACTACCAAGGTCAACCAAGTAGGTGACCTCCCCTTTTCTGTGTGAGAGCTAGTATATCACTTACCTCCTATGGGAGTATAGCCTCTAAGGTATTTTTAGCATTGTGTCACTAAAAATAAAGTACCTTTATTTTTGTAGCACTGAGTATTTTCTTTAATATGTGTGAGTACTAAGTGACTACAGCGATATTGCAAGAGCTTTGCATATCTCCTAGATAAGCCTTTGCTGCTCAGCTACAGCTACCCCTAGACAAACTGGCTTCTAGACACTGACTACATTGCACTAATAAGGGATAAATGGATGTGGTATAAGGTGTAAGTACATTTTGTACCCTCTACAAACGAGGCCAGCCTCTGACAGAGACACAATTTAAATGTTGAAGAAGGACTAGTAAATAGTGTGATGGGAAAAGTTATTGATTTCGTACGATTCTTTAACTGTGATGAGTTTGAATAATTAGCTATTATATTTGATCAGGTTGATGGTGTGAAGAATATTGCTTAATGTGTTGTACGCTTTTTCCTTGTGAAGGACGTATATGTGTTGCGGAAGCAATTCCCTGTTTGTCTTGCGTATGCTGTAACTATCAACAAATCACAGGGATTAAATGTAGATGCTGCATTTATTAATATTGAAAGTACAGTATTTAAAGATGAAATGTCCTATGTAACATTGTCACAAGTTCAAACACTGTCTAGTTTGTCTCTGGTTGATTTTGGTGATAAAAAGCTTAGTGCAGATGCAAGTTGTGTTTGAGTGTATAACAGATTAAAAAGCATATATGCTCTTCATTTGGGAGAGTATCCTGTTTATGAAAAATGGATATTGTGTCCTAAGAGGAAACTTTCAAAACATACATCACATGTTCCTGAAAAGGAGGCAAAGAAGGAGAAACAAGAACCTGTTACTGAAAAGAAAATGGAGATTTAGTAGGTTGCCAGTTGATAACACTAATGGTGTAAACTGCAATGCTAATGTTGTTCTCAATGTTCTTTTCCATTTACCACATGTTGTTAATAAAATTCAAGAAAAGCCAAGAAATACAATGTGCACAGCACTCTTTTATTGCCTTCAATGCTTATCTCATGATAGCAGTGTACTACATTCAGCTTCAGGCATTCGAGAGCTAGTAGATATCTCTAGTGAATCCATAGCTTTTACTATCAATGCCCAATAAGATGCATAGGAATTTCTTATGTTGATTCTTAAAGTTATAGTACAAGAAAATGTAAATATTGATGACATATTTGGAATGAGCTATACATGGAACCATGAGTGTGAAGATTGCTCTTTCTCATCTACCACCAAAATCCAATCTGAGCGATTTCTCTAATTAACTCTGCCAGATTGTAAAAGTGTGTCTTTTGATAAACTAATGAAAAAGAGTGATGAAAACATGACCTATACAAATTGTAAGTCAAATGAACAGTCTACATTGCTTATGCAGAGAAATGGTAAATACATTATAGCAATGTTTCAATGCTGCAGAGCAAATGGATTGAAATTGGACATGAAATTACAGATTTTAAAGCTGGACAAATATCAGTTTCAGGGAGAACATACTGTACATTGGCTATCATCATCCACAAAGGTCTTAATATTACATCTGGACAATATACTGCACATTCAGAAAATGCAAACTGGATGGACAGAATGTAATAACAGCAGTCTGCATTTCAGAAAAAAACTACCTTTCAAACTTCCTTATTCTTGCCTATTGTTTCTTGAACCAAAATTTTAAGGTGGATATGTAGGAAAATATTGGATACACTCTTCTCTCTATGTTGCTGGTTACTACTTAGGACATAATTAGGCCTAACAAAGGTGATGTTTTCAAAAAGTAAATTGCATAAAATATATTCGGAAAAATTTCACAAATAAAATAGATACACACCTTCTCAGTACGTCAATCATCACTGATTAAGACATCTTTCAGCCTATCAAGGGTGTTGGCAACAAAAGGATATCCAAAAATGAACGGTGGTTGAATATGTTCATACTATTTCTAGACAAAATGAGTATACAGTCTTCTGGGTACATGGATTATTA
Organism: Pleurodeles waltl; assembly: GCF_031143425.1. Taxonomy (NCBI): domain Eukaryota; kingdom Metazoa; phylum Chordata; class Amphibia; order Caudata; family Salamandridae; genus Pleurodeles; species Pleurodeles waltl. The sequence continues at coordinate 795,172,265 of NC_090438.1, read as the reverse complement.
CTGTTTAACACAATATTCAGCCTTTTGGAACTCAAGTTTAGAAAAGGAAATTCATAATTAAAACGGTTGATTATATGTGTTCATAGTTTTGCACCAGGTATGATAATAAGTATAATAATAAGCAACATGTTTTTTAGCATATGTATTTTTGTTTAGTCTAGTAACTGTAACTTAATTACATTTTTTACAAATTAAAATGACTGTAATTCACAATAGCATTTACTTGTAGTGAAATACTGTGACGTTATGAGGGTGATGCATAATAATGTTAATTTTAAATAACTTGCTATGTGCTTATCGGTTTTGTTACAGTCCATGAGTGATAAGTATTTATACACACTTTTTTTATAGAGAAAAAGTATAGAAAGTGAGAGCAATGGATAAAGGAACATAAGATGTGCAATAATATGTATAATTGCAATATATATCAAACATATCCTCCTTGTGGTTTCTTAATATAAATATGTTTTTATTACAGATTGACAAGTTTTAATCAATATGTTATTGATATCAAACTTTAACCATTATTTGCCTTCTTCCTCTTAAAATACAGATTGAATTGTACATTTTTAGCAGTAATGCAGTTACCAAATATAGGCCCTCATTACAACATTGGCAGTAAGTGCCGCCTACCGCCATGCTGACTGCCGTCAACATACCGCAACCTTGGCGGTATACCGCTACCCGTATTATGACCCACACATAGAAATCCGCCACTACACAGACACACACATAAGTCCGCCAGCCCAAAGGTCAGTCAAAAACTGGCGGTATCAAAACCCACACCGTTACACCAATAGAAATATGCCCACGAATCACTGCGGCGGTCATTCAACCGCGGTAAACCAGTGGTGGTACAGACCGCCGTGCTCAAAATACACACACACATACACATACAAAACAACACCACATTGGACAATTCAAACTACACACACCTGACACACATACACACACCACAACCACACACCCACACCAATATAAAATACACACACACACTACCCACAACCCTTTACGACCCAAAGATTTTAGCAAGTGAGAGAGAGAGAGACAAGCCAGGCGCACCAACTGAATCTGAGCCACAAAACACCATCACCCAGATAACATTCACACATCTCACAGCACACACCCCAACACATCACCCCACACACCCTCACACACCACTCACACTACACCCTTGGCACCACAAAGACACCCCAGGTTCTCAGAGGAGGAGCTAAGGGTCATGGTGGAGGAAATCATCAGGGTAGAGCCACAGCTATTCGGATCACAGGTGCAGCAGACATCCATTTCAAGGAAGATGGAGCTATGGCGGAGAGTCGTGGACAGGGTCAACACTGTAGGACAGCACCCAAGAACAAGGGATGACATCAGGAAGAGGTGGAATGACCAACGGGGGAAGGTACATTCTGTGGTTCCAAGACACCAGATAGCTGTACAGAGGTCTGGCAGTGAACCCCCGCCTCCGCCCCCTCAACTAACAACATGGAAGGAGCAAGTCTTGGAGATCATGCATCCTGAGGGCCTGGCAGGAGTAGCAGGAGGACTGGACTGTGGTAAGTCAAATCTTTACTACTTTATCCCCCACCCTACCTGCATGCCAATACAAACAACAACCCCTACCCTCACCCCCATCACCCCACCACCTCACATATACCCTGCCATTACAACCCACCCATACCAATACCAAGCCCTGCATGCAACACCAATGCATGGACCCCTAACACAGACCTGCATGGACACCTATCACCACAGCATGCACACTATTGACAATCACTTAGCCAAACAAATCACAACTCACACAAATCAAAGCTGCCTTGCTAAGAACAACTATAAAGGGAAACATACCCATGCACAAGATGGCACACGCAGAAACAATAACACTGCATTTACATCCCCACAGGACCCCCACTCAATGTCGCCGTAGAGGAGGTGCCAGCCACATCCAGTCCCCCCCAGAAGAGGCCCACAGTGACGACAGCAGCTCTGCATGCCTGGATCACGATGACCAACCTGATCCATCAGGGACCTCTGGACAGCCGGCTACCCAGGCACAGTCCCAACCCACCACAGAACTTCCCCCCTCAGGAGACATCACCAAAGCAGCCACCCAGCGGGCCCATCCTTCTGTCCCCAGGACCCGTCAATCATCAGTGTGTCCACCACTACAGGGAACCCAGGAAACTCCACAAACACAGGACGATCAGGGAACTGGAGTGAGTGCCAGTGGGCACACAGTTCAGGGGACAGAGGCACAGGACAACAGGGAAGCTGGGAGGACTGCTGTGTGACAGGGGGAGGACAGGCCCAGGGAACTGACTCTCCACGAGGCACTCACCAACATCCTGGGAGCATATCACCATTCCCAGGAGACCATGGGCCAGATACTGACCAAGTTGCAGGAGACCCAGTGGCTGCAGGAGGGACAGTACCTGGGGATCAGGGAGAATCTGAGGGACATCCACACCACCCTGGTCACCATTGCAGGGGTGCTGGCAGACATGACCAACACCATGAGGGAGGCAATGGCACACCAACGGGCCCTTGACACTAGCCACACCGAAGAACAGCCCTCCACCTCCGCTGATGCTAGTGGACAGGAGGTCCTGCCACAGAAACAACAGGCAACCAGCACCCCACCCCCTGCAGAAGGAGAACCACCCTGCAAACAGTCCCTACGATCCAGGTAGAAGCCAGAGAACATTGCCAAGACCCCCACCAGGAAATAGGACTCTCCTGATTGTCACCCTTGTGTCCCACTCTGTCACCCTGTCCACCCTGAACTGCCATTGCTCCCCTTCCTATGCCCCCTTGGACAATGCACCTGTGATACAAATAGACTGGACTGTACCCTGGACCTTTCTCCATCAGCAACCCAGCCCACTGCAATACCCCCTCCACTTATTAGCACCTAAATAAACACCCTTGGAACAAGTTCAAGTATGGAGTTTGTCAATTGTTTAACATATGTATTAGTTTAACAAATTGTAAACATTGCAATTCAAATGTACTGTACTATTTACATAGGTATGACCTGTAGTGGGCAGCAGTAAACACACCAGGAGACAGAGTGGGGCACAGAGATCTGAAAATAGAGATGCCAAAGGGTACAGTAAGTGGCCATAGAAATAGGGAAATCAGGCTGCCATGTCCAATGTTAAACACAAAACCGCAATTGAAGGTGAAATTACAGTGACTTACCTGTGTGTCACTGGAAGTACTGTTGAATTAGTGTAGTTCTGTTGTCCATATCCTCTTCCACTGCCTCCTCTTCATCACTGTCCACAGGCTCTACCGCTGCCACACGACCATCCCCAGGCTCATCCTCCTGCAGAAAAGGCACCTGGCGTCTCAAGGCCAGATTGTTCAACATGCAATGATGATCTGGCACACCTTCTTGGATGAGTAGTACAGGGATCCACCTGTCAGATGGAGGCAACGGTATCTGGCCTTGAGGAGGCCAAAGGTTCACTCAATCATCCTCCTTGTTCGCCCATGTGCCTCATTGTAACGTTCCTCTGCCCTTGTCCTCGCATTCCTCACTGGGGTCAGTAGCCATGAGAAGTTGGGGTAACCAGAGTCACCTGCAAATATCGAATGATACCTGTTAGCCACACAATCACCCTTAAGGCCAAACCCACACCCATATACCTACATCAACTGTGTGAGGACCATGGGCTCACCTATTAGCCACACCCTGTCCCTCTGGAGTTGAGACATCACATATGGGATGCTGCTATTCCTCAATATAAAGGCATAATGCACAGAGCCAGGATACTTTGCATTGACATGGGAGATGTACTGGTCCACCAAACACACCATCTGCACATTCAGAGAGTGAAAGCTTTTTCTTTTTCTGAACACTTGTTCATTTCTCCGGGGGGGGGAACAAATGCAATATGCAATACAGAAACAGTATGTGAACTCGTAAGTCAGTTGATGCACCAATGTCTGCTGTGACGCAGTTAAGTGCCATGGCCTGTGCCCACCTGAAATGGTGGCCGTCTGACCTGTGAGGAGGGACAAGTGAAAATGAGGCAATTCTGCTGGAGTTGTGTGCCGTTGCGGTCAGTGGTCGATGACCGTCGTGCAACACCACATTGGTTATCACTGGGGCCTATGGGTTCCAGGAGCCAATGGCGATGTACTCCGGCGGTGACGGTATGCACCGCCGCGGACGTGACTGCCATTTTCTATCTGTTCACTCACTACCTGACCTTCAACAGGAGAGGACCTACACTGCAAGTGCCGCTGTGACCTGTGTCTGGAAGCGACAATGGCTCGAGTGTGTAGGGAAAGGGCCCCTGCCTTCACTTCGGAGGAGTTGGAGAGACTGGTGGATGGGGTCCTACCCCAGTACCCTTTACTCTATGGTCCTCCAGACAAACAGGTGAGTACACTGTTATCCTGATGCCTGGGGCATTAATGTATGGATTGCTCTGTGTGTAAGCCTCGTGTAGGGAGGGTCTCAGGTGTCCTGGGCAGAGTGCTGCATGTATGGTGGTCAATGTATGTGCATAAGGGGACGGGGGGATATGGTGGGCCATGAGTATAACATTCCGGACGGTACGACTAATTCCTTTTCTGCTGTTTTTATTCTGCAGGTCAGCGCCCATCAGAAAAAGGGAATTTGACGTGCCATCGCCAAGGTGTTGCGGACTCTAGGAGTCTTTGACAGGCGAAGCACAAACTGCTGCAAACGGTGGGAGGACCTGCGCCACTGGGCAAGGAAGACGGAGGAGGCCCAGCTTGGGCTGGCCTCCCAACAAGGAAGGGGTGCCCGTCGTACCCTGACCCCCCTGATGTTCCACATCCTGGCAGTAGCCTATCCGGAGTTGGATGGGCGCTTGAAGGCATCACAGAAGCCAAAAGGGGGTGAGTACAGATTCTGAATCATGAGTTTGCCTATGTTAAGGTATTACCTGGGTGGGGGATGTGGGCTGTGGGTGCCCCCAGGCCACGGCGAACATGGCAGCGTATGTTTAATGATGGGCAAGCTCTGATGCACTCCAAGTCCATTAATGTTGGTGGGCATCTACTACTGGGCAGGGTCCTGTGGGTTTCAGATGTGCAGCTAATGGCGTTAGGCATTGTACCCCATGGGCTGGTGACTAGCATTGTAACTGGTAGTGCATGGCCTAGTACATAGGGCTGTTCCCTATGAGTTGTGTACGTCAATGATAGTGTTGTTGCTGGCATTGACCAAGTGTATCCTCTGTCTTTCCCCCCCTTTTTGTTTTGTCGCCCTGTCCTTGTGTGCATTAGCATTATCTGGCGGAGGAGCAGAGGCACCGGCGATGGAGGGAGCTGCATCCCACATGGGCCTGGAAGCCAAATCCACCGATGGTGAGGGCACCAGTGGGACGGAGGGCGAGGAGAGCACCACGACGGAGACAGGAGGGGACAGTACCGACAGCAACACCTCCTCCGATGGAAGCTCCCTGGTGGTGGCGGACACCTCTGTGCCCAACCCAACTACAGGTACAGCCGTCACCCCGTACCAGCACCGCCCTCCCAGCAGCCCCTCAGCGTGTTTCCCGTGCCTGCTCACCCAGGAGGGTGGGCATCTCCTTCGCCCCAGGCACCTCAGGCCCTGCCCCAGTTAGCCCTGCTGCCCTCAGTGAGGAGGCTATTGACCTCCTGAGATCCCTCTCTGTTGGGCAGTCAACCATATTGAATACCATCCAGGGTCTAGCAGGGCATTTGCAACAAACAAATGGAGGGCATTTACTCTGGCGTGGCGGCCCAACAGAGAGAATTCCAGGGTCTGGCCTCCTCCCTGGTGGCAGCCATTGTCCTTGTCACTAGCCTCCCCCCTCCAACTTCCACTACCCAGTCCCATTCTCCTCAACCCCAGCCTATCCCAAGCACACCTTCAGACCTGCATGCACCCAAATCAACACACAGAAGTGGCTCAGGTAAACACAAGCACCACACTTCATCCCGCAGGCACTCAAACAAGCACCATCCAGATGCAGACACACCAACATCCACTGCCTCCACTGTGTCCCTCTCCTCCTCCTCATCCACCTCCCTCCCAGTTGTGTCTCCACTCACACCTGCATGCATTACATCCTCATCCACTACCTCCATCACCAGCACATCTATCACAACATGCCCCTCACTGGCAGTCACCACCCCCACATATCCATCCCTGTCCCCTATGTCCTCTCCCACTGGGTCTGTGTCCCCTCCTCCCAAAGTACACAAACGCAAGCACTCAGACAACCAACAGCCATCCACCTCACAACAGCATCCAGCCCATGCACCTGCACCCAAACACACCAGACTGACACCTCCTACCACCACTCCCTCTTCCGCCACCCCATAAACCTCCACCCTCTTCCAGCATCCATAAAAGGCTTTTCCTCACCACCCTTGACCACTTCCCTGCCCCTCCCCCGGTCCTTCACTTCGGGACTGGGTGGGCAGAACCCAGGTCAGCACCTCAGCCACCCAGTCCACGGCCACTGTAGTTTGTGCAGCCACTGAAGGTGTGAGAGGCTCCAAGGATGCACCCGTCACCACAGCCTGTGTGCCTGCACCACCTGCCAAGGGCAAGAAGGGGACACCAGCCAGCAAGACGAAAGAGGCACCACCAGCCAGCAAGTGGAAGAAGGCGCCACCAGCCAGTAAGGGGAAGGTGGCACTACCAGCCAGCAAGGGGAAGGAGGCACCACCAGCCAGCAAGGGGAAAGAGGGAACACCAGCCATCAAGGGTAGGAAGGGAACACCAGCTGGCAGAAGCAAGGAGGCACCACCATCTGCCAAGGGCAGGAAGGGGACAACAGTTGCCAAGGCCAATGTAAACAGAACTGACACCACAGGCAGGATGGATCTGGTGCCTGGTGCTGGAGCAGCATCTAGGCAAACAACACCAGCCATGGCACTTCAGCCATCCGAGGCTTCAGGGGAAGGGCTGGAGTCTCCCCCCACCACCAGCAGCAGCACCACCTGCACCACCAGCAGCACCATCACATGCACCGCCAGCTGCACCACTGCCAGAAGTAGCAGCTCCAGTAGGCAGCTGTCAACACCAGGACAGTGCGCGCTCTACGGGCATCTAGAATGCAAAAACCCAACACTCGCAAGATAAAGTAATTTATGCATTGTGATGATATGTTATTGTTGAACCTTTTGCATTGCAGAATTCCATCCAAAAGATTCATTTTTAAGGTGCTTATAAATACTGTACATTTACAATGTGTTGCTGCAGACATTCAGAGTGTGTTAGGGTGTGGTCCCTTTCCAGGGCCTTCTGGAGGCTTTCCCTGCAACATGCCTGGGCATGGTTCTGGGCTGGGCCAAGACTCTATAAAAGAGAGTCAGCCCAACTTCCAGTGCTCACTATTCAGAGGTCCCGGTGCAGAGCAGCAGCTTCTTCCTGAGCTCCTGTCCCGGCGGCCTATTAGGATTTTCCAGTCTTCTGCACTCATCTCTCATTGGTGATCACTGTTTCCAGGCGGTAAGACGGTGTTTGGACATTTCCCAACACCGTAATTGAGAATCTTCATATTCTTGATTTTAATTCTTGTGCGCTGCCATTTTTTGACATTTGTATGGTGGTTTGCAAATAGGGAGGACGCGCAATTTATTCCATAAAGATTTGACTTCGTTATTACATTATTGTTCATTGCGCGCTGATATTTCTTGACATTTACATGATGTTTTACAAGTTGGCAAGACGTGCAACTCGTTTCATGAGCATTTAACTTTGTTGTTCATTGCGCGCTACCTTTTCTTGACATTTACATGGTGGCATTCGAATCGGCGAAACGCGCGATTCACTTCTCGTGTGTAATTCATGCTGTTCATTGTGCGCTACCATTTTCTGGCATTTACATGGTGGCATTCGAATCGGCAACACGCGCAATTCTTTCCTTGAGTGTTTTTTCATGTTATTCATTGTGCGCTACCATTTCTTGGCTTTTGTATGGTGGCATTTGATTCGGCAAGACGCGCAATTCTTTCCTCATGTATAAATAATGAAAGTTACTGTGTGCTACCATTCTAAGACATTTTCTTGGTAGCATTTCAAGTTGACACGTCGCTTGATTTATTCCTTGAATCTACGTTGTGTGATTTCATGGTGCACAAACCTTTATGGTGTTTAATACTCATATAAAAATCTGCAGTGTGCGCAATTTACTTCCTAATGTTTTTTCGGAGATGAACACAACACAATACCAGAGTTCTAGAGGTAATTCTGTGTGTTCCTGATATGTATTCCTAAAAGGAGATTCATATGGTTGTTTAGAAATTGCTCAGAGTGTTTCCTGATTCTCATGCTAAAGAAAGTACTTGAATCTGAAAGTCCTATTTAACTTTTCCTGTTTCCTCCTCAGGTATTCGGTCATCTAAAGCCTAGTCAGTTTTAGGATTATTCTAGGGTTGTTCATGTTTTTCGGAAAAGACGAAGCTTAGAGTTGTAGCATGGTAGTGATTTCATGAGATGTAATTTTGATGTTGTGTTTTAACCTTTTGCTTCCTACAGGTCTCCTTCCCAGCTGTTCCCGTCCTAATCCCCTTTTCCCCACTTGGACTCTCTTAGACTCTGTGATAAATCTAATCAGAGTATTGGAGCTGTCTTGTGGTGGAAGTGTTGGGAACGTGCACGGACCCCGAGGATCTGGTGACTCTGACAGCAGCCGTCCGAGGCTGCAATGGAAGGGCTGGAGCCTCCCCCCACCGCCGGCAGCACCGCCACCTGCACCGCCAGCAGCACCGTCACCTGCACCGCCGGCAGCACTGCCACCTGCACCGCCAGCATCACCACTACCAGCAGCAGCAGCCCCAGTGGGCAGCCGTCCGAGGCTGCCAGGGAGGGGCTAGAGCCTCCCCCCACCACTGACAGCACCGCCACCTCCATTGCAACTGCCATCCACTTAGCAGCTGTCACTGCCGGTGCGCACTGTGTGTAGTCATGCCTACATGGGCTGTAGTGCATCCAGGCCCCTGCAACACCTGTAGGTGTGACACCCAGGTGAGAGACTGTGAACTTGTGCCATCCAGGATCACAGGGCACAAAGCCCCCTCCAGAACCAGTGGAAGAAGGCATCCACTCACCCCAACCTTGGCAGGATGAAGCACAGTGGGCACAAAGCCCCCTCCAGAAGCAGTGGAAGAAGGCATTTACTCACACCCTCCTTGGCAGGATGAAGCACACTGGGCACAAAGCCCCCTCCAGAACCAGTGGAAGAAGGCATCCACTCACCCCTTCCTTGGCAGGATGAAGCACACTGGGCACAAAGCCCCCTCCAGAACCAGTGGGCAAACCACCCACTTGAGAGACTGTGGCTTTGCACTCCCCAGGACATGACAGAGGGCATGTAGCTCCCTCCAGGAGCAGTGGCGTTGTACCATCTTCCGGCTGAGGTGCCCCCCATTCCCCAACCCCCTGAGGTGCCTGTGTGTTTTCAACCTGATGCCCCAGCAGTGTTCTCTCCGTATTGAGGCAGGAGTCAAGTGTGGCCTTGGCCTATGTGTTATGGCCCTGTGGGCTACGGACATTTTGGAGTAGGCATTGTCCCTCCATCTGTATATATTGTACATACTATTTATTGCTTTAACGACCTCTATATATAAATGTGAAATATTACACTCACTTTAATCAATTCCTTCTGTCCTTGCATTATTCCTGAGGGTTACTGGGTGTATATGTGATGTTGTTGCATCTGTTTGTGTGTCTGATGTTGGGGTTGTGGGTGGGGGTGTTTCATGTTGCATGTGTGTGTCACTCTCTCCTGTCAAATCAGAGCAAACACAAACTCTGCTCCCAGGAAGCAAGAGCTGTCAAACTGCTCTCACTTGCTGGGAGTGGAGTTTTCATCTATTTCCCTGCCCGCACAGATGCAGACAGGGAAACAGATGAAACGATTGCTCTCACACACAGGGAGCTACATGTTTAGCAGCTCCCTGTGTGTGAGAGTAATGGCGGCTCCCACAGGAGGTGCGAAGCAGCTGGGGCTGCTCCCCCTGTGGTCCCCAATGCTGCTGACTGGGTGCCCAGGGGTGCACCCAGGAGATGTGCCAGGTCCCTGGGGGATTCTATCCCCAGTGCCGAGATTGCAGCCCCCTTCCTCAATTCAATGAAGGCCGAGCCCAAGGGGATGGAGTCCCAAGGGCTAAGATTGGCCCAGCGAGGGGACCCCCATTAAGTTGTGACCAGGTCCCTGCTAGGGGTGTGCTCCGTGGGTCCGTTCTGGCCATGAACCCAAATTCACAGGAATTAAACCTCACCAGGAAGTATTCACAAATATAAGCATAGTAGGTACCCCAGTTAAGGCTCCACTTCTGGAAAGGTCAAATTATCCTATTTCCCGGGCTTGGCGAAGGCAAAACAAGTGTTTTTACTCACCAATTCCATATTGATAAACGATCTGAAAGCCTTTGTGGAGGTGAATGCTTTGTTGATCTATTGGAGCGCAATCTATATGACACTGTGATGAGTGGGTTCTTTCGTGTTCGCTCCTGGTGAGAGTACAGTTGATTTTTCTCCCATTAAATTGCTACAAGTATGTAAATGTGCAAATCCTTGGGAAGCTCCACCCACTTGGCTCCACCCATTCCATCTTAGTAGCATACAAAGGTCTTCCTCCTTTTGCCAAGAGGATGGACAGCTTACCAAAGGGCACTCCAGTGTGTTTTCCAGTGATTATGGTGGCATGTTCTTAAATCAAAGGAATAAGAAGACCTCAGAAAACAAAAAGCACTTATGTCATATAGATAACACGAAGGACCTTGGTTTGGTGGAGATTTACGTCTTTGTAGTCTTCTTGGCCTCTCTATGGGAGGATTCCTGTTATCTCATATTTCTCGATAGAGAAGCACCAGGAGCAATCATATTGCCAAAATGCACACAAGGTCACTGGCGACATTTCCTTGTGCTCAGTTATGCAGCTGCAGTGTAGAATATGTACTGGGCATTTACCAAGAGAGGCAGAAAGATCTCCACTTGGGTAGGTATTTTGTGTAGTACTATGGACTCTTTTTGGATAAAAGGGTAGGTGAGGTTCCATTGTCGCTGATTCACTCACACAGTCACTCACACATCCACTCACAGACACACTCAGACACACATTCACCCTTTCACAGACCCACTCAGACATCAATGCACTCACTCAAAGACCTTCTCAAACATTCATGCTCTCACTCCCAGACCCAATCAGAGTCATGAGCCTACTCACAAACCCACTCAGAGACTCATGCACTTACTCACAGACATGCTTAGAAGCTCATACACTCACTCACAGATGTACTCAGAGACTCACGCACCCACTCACAGACCTACTTAAACACTAACTACCCCACTCACAGGCCCACTTAGACACTCATGCACCCACTCACAGACCCATTCAGACTCACATACCCACTCACAGACCTACTCAGAGACCCACACATCCACTCAGAGACCCACGAAGAGACTCATGCACTCCGTTAGAGCCATTCAGAGACTCACGCACCCACTCACAGCCCCACTTAGAGACTTGCACATCTACTCACAGACCCACTCAGACTCCAGCACTCACTCACTGACCCACTTAGACATTCAGGCACCAACTCACAGACCCACTCACATGTTCATACACCCATTCACGGACCATCTCTGGCTCGTGTAGGAAACCGGCTCTCTATGTAGTGTACAAAAATGATATGCACTGTGAAGAGAGTTCAAGCAACCTCAATTTGGTATCAAGAGGTAAACAGCAGACCACCTAATGCTCTGTTTTTGTGGTAGTGTGGGAAAGCAGTTATGCTTATCTTGGTGATGTGCTAAGCATTTGTTGTACTCACAGTATCAATAAATGGGGACACACAATCAGAAGAATAAGTCAGTACAGTTTAAAAAAATACTTCAGATTTTCAAATAATTTTTAAGACCAAGATCATCAATGTATGGTAATAACTGCTTTTGTTATGATTTTTCAAAGTTTTGAAAATATATGCTTTTGTGCGTAATTATGCACCATAGGAAAGAATGAGAAAATCTTTCAAATTGAATAGAAAATCAGGCAATGCTCTCACAAGTGTCACCTTCTATTTTTAGGTCAAGTTCATTAAGATGTACTGTGTGCCTGCTGGAGACATTTGGGTAGTTCCCAGTTAAAGTGGGAGCAGCGGCTGAGAGTCTTGGAGCTGGCGCACAAGGGAGAAGGGTACCACTTGGGAACACACTGCACAGATGGACTTAAAGTTAAGTCCGTTGGGTCCCCTTGGAGGGAATAGTTCACAAGGGGTTATGGACCACTAGAACAGAGCTAGTTTGGCACTGCAGATGCCAGGGAAGCCAGTTACAGTGCAGACAGGTCAGCCAAGAGTTGTGCGTCAGGGAGTCCTTGGAGCCAGGAGCAGGTGACTTGGAGGGTAGATTGCAGGTCAGTAGGGTCACTCTGGGAGGTTGTTCTTGGGTGTTGTGAAGTCTCTCGACTGGTGCTTGCCTCTGGGATTTTTAGAGTCAAGAATGGACTTTCCTTCTTGGTGTCTACATTGGAGGTCCAGTACCAAGGGAAATGGGACCTCTGAGGCCCTGAAGGTTTCAGTGCCACCCAACCTTGGCACACTGGTAGGTTTTTGTACTTTGGGTCTGTCATGTGGATTTCGGTCTGGCTGTTGGGTCCCACTCGTTGGCCAGCAGCCTGTCAGTGAACTGGACTTCACTGCTTCCTTGTTATCAAGTTGCAGAAGAGTGACACCTTCACTCTGAGGGAGGTGGTTCTTGGCAATTTTTAGAAGGCTGGAGGTGCTCTGGGGTTTTACAGAGTCCTTCAGGTTTTGAAGTGACTATTCAGAGGCTATTGTCGAGACCTAGGAACAGCATGCAGGGTCTGGTGCCTTTTTCTTGGTGCAGCAGGACTTTTGTTCACATGCCTCGTCCTTCTTTGTTCCTGGTCTTCTTGTGTCCATCAAATCTAATCTGTAGGTCCAGTGAAGCCCACTAAATACTGCATTTAGTGGGGGTAAGGCAAGTACCTGGTAGTGGCCAATGGGCCACCTACCTTAGGGTGGCTACACCCACTAAGTAACCTCTTCCTGTTGAAAGGGGTCCCATCCCTAACCCTGATCAGCTATTTTCCTACCATCCTGGATGGAAGAAACTGAAATGGTCTGGTCACCTCGTCTGCCACACCTGAGGGGTGGTGTAGGATGAGAGGGACCACTCCTCCTACTCTGGCTAAGTTTTCCCACTCCAAGTGGGGGAAAACCATTAGGTGGCCATCTGCTGCTAGCAGGAGAGGCAGGCTCACATTTTAAAAGAAATAAAGCCTTTAAAACTTACAGCTGGTGCAGGGTGCCTGCATGGAGGAGGAGGTGTATCACCTCCACCCTGGAAATGCTTTGTGTTCTGGCTCCTGAGGGCAGAGGCTCTCAACCCAGGAGTCCAAACATCTGTCTGGTGGTAGAAGGCTGATTAAGACCAGTCAGCAATGATGCCAGGGCTGTTAGGTTTTGCAGGGGGCACCTCTAAGGTGCCCTTTGGGAACTTTTTATAAAAAATCCAAAACTTGCATCAGTGTGGGTCTATTATTCTAAGTTGTTTAATACCATACATCCCAGGACTCAGAGAGGCCTTCATGTTGCTGGGGAACTCGTAATGGCCACTGTCCAGCACATGTATTTGCTATGACTTCCCTGTACACTTACTATCTCTTAAGGTTTTTCAAAAACACAGTAGGGGTATATTTGCTCATGCATACATATACCCTCACATGCATTATAGTCACCCTGCCTTAGGGCTGTAAGGCCTTCCAGGAGGGTTGACTTAGTTATACTGCATGCACTATTAGTGGACATGGAACTCTTGGTAAGTGCCATGTCGAGTTTGCAACTTTCAAATACATCTTGTCATGATGCATTTACAATGGCAGTTTGCATTAGGCTGGTGTGGGGCCTCTCAAAGTGGCACAATTTGTGCTGCAGCTTTTGGGGGCCCTCTTCAGTACCCATGCCCTGGCAACTAGGGACTAGGGACTAGGGTCTTACAAGGGTGGCTGAAGTGCCAAACATAGGACATTCTTGGGGAAAGAGAGCTGTCCCTGGGAACCTGTTTAGCAGGGGCCAAGGGCATCTTCATTTTGAAAGCATATCATTTTCCAGGCAAAAAGTGGGGGCTATCATGTCAAAACAGGACCTTTCCAACACTATCCTCCCAACAAAAGGGGATGAAACTATCCTTCCACTGGGGAGTCTTAATCCTCTACGTGGAAGAACCTAGTAAGGCCATCTGAATTAGCATGGTCAGTACCTGGTCTGTGTTCCACTTTAAGGTACATTCCCTGTAGTTATATGGACTACCTAAGCAGTTTGGGGTTTTGACCTTTCATCTGTTGAAGCCACATGAGTGGCCTGTGATCTGTATGAACTATGAATGGACAGCCAAACAAGTATGGCCTCAGCTTATTCAAGGCCCAGACCACAACAAAGGCTTCCCTATCTATTGCACTCCATTTTTGTTCTCTGGGGAGTAATCTTCTGCTTATAAAAGCAACAGGCTGGTCATGTCCCTCATCATTGGTCTGGGCTAGGACTGCTCCTATCCTAATTTCTGAGGCATCTGTTTGGACAATAAACTCACTGGAGTAATCTGGAGCTTGTTGGACTGGGGCATTGGACATTACATCCATCAGGGTGTCAAAAGCCTTTTGACAACTCATGATCCAGTTGATCTTTTGGGGCATTTTCTTAGAGGTGAGTTCTGTGAGGGGGGCCACTATGGTGCCATAATCCCTCACAACCTCCTATAGTTTCCAGTCGAGCCAAGGAATGCCCTGACTTGAGTCTGGTTGGTTACAGCTTCTAGCAGGTGGCCGAACTATACAACATTTCTTTGCTCGTTTTGCACTTACTGGCCTTGATTGCAAGGCCTGCCTCTTGCAGGACCTTTCCAAGGTGGATCAGTTGATCCTGCCAGGTGGAGTAGTAGGATGCAATATAATCTAGAGAAGCTGCACCAAAGTATTCCAATCCAGCCGGGACTTGGATCTCTAACGTTAGGAAGGTCGCAGGGGCATTCTTCAATGAGGGCGCTGGTTTGCATCAAAAAGTATAAATATGGGCCTGAGACCCCTAAAATCCACACAGAACCTAATTTACTTTTTCCTCTCCCTTTGTGTGACGTTTCAGGTCTAAAACTACTGGGCTAGCCCAGGGGTTCCCAAAGGGTCCAAGGACACCCAAACACAGATTCTTGTTGACTACAACTTGGATGCTTTCTATGACATGATATGACTGCCTATACATTTTGTTTTTGATAGGCAAGCTGTTTTCATGGGTACACCAGTTAGTCCTACCAGAGATCAGAGAAAATAGTTCATCACACTGGTTGAGGACTTGCTTGCAATCAGCCTACTGTTGTCCTGTGAGGGTGTCTGACAAATACCATTGTGTGGGTTACTTGAGAGGAGATCAAGGAGAGGTTCACTCTCTTCTTTCTTTCCCTGATCTGTAGCCATGAGCATGATCACAGTCTGTCAAAATAGGGCTTCAGGTGGTTGACATGGATAATCCTTTTTTGGATTTTTACAACTACCAAGGTCAACCAAGTAGGTGACCTCCCCTTTTCTTTTAAGTATGGGGTAGGGCCCTGACCACTTATCCTAGAGAGCCTTAGGAGCAACACGCTCCAACACCCAAACATTCTGCCCTGGTTGAAAATCCTCCATAGCCGCTTTTTGGTACCATGCTTCTGGAGCTCCTGGCTGGGCTGAAAATGTTTGCTGGCATTTTCCATATACTCAGCCATCCTGGAACAGAGGCCAAGTACATAACCCAGAATGTCTTGCTCAGGCTCTCTGAGATGCCTCTCCCAGGATTCACTCACAAGACTCAATGGGCCCCTAATTGGATTCCCAAACAAAAGTTAAAAGGGGGAAAACCCTACTCCCTTTTACTTCCTTGTAGATAAAAAGTAGACATGGAAGTCTCCTTCTCAGCTTTGCAGGGAGTCCTCTAATCATGCCTTTCAAAGTCTCATTAAATCTTTCAACCAATCCATTGGTCTGTGAATGGTATGGGGGAGTGAACTTATAAGTTACTTCACCTTCCTGCCACATGTGTTTTAAGTATGGAGACATGAAGTTTAAACCCTTGTCTGAGGCTACCTCTTTAAGAAAGCCAACTCTAGTAAAATTTACCAGGAGGGCCTTGGCCACTGCAGGAGTAGTGATGGTCAGAAGAGGAATGGCTTCAGGGTATCTAGTGGCATAATCCACTACCACTAAAATACATCAATTTCCTGAAACTATTTGAGGGTCAAAGTGACCAATACAGTCAACCGTACCATTTTGAAGGGCTCCCCAACCACAGGTAGTAAGATTAAAGGGCCTTCAGGTGGCATCCTGCCTTGCCACTGTCATGGCTGGTAATACAGGACTGACAAAAGTCCTTCACCTTTTAAGAGATCCCAGACCAGTAAAAATAATTAACTAGCTTGCTCCAAGTTTTTGTTTGGCCCAGATGTCCAGCTAGGGGAATGTCATGGGATAGAGAGAGAAGAAACTCCCTGTACTGTTGGGCACTACCACCCTCCTGTTTGCAACAGATCTCTGAACTCAGTGTACAGGTGTCCATCCTCTCTATAAATTCTGTGGGTACCACTGGCACTACCCTTTTCTTTCTGTGCAGCTTCCTGCCCCAGGCTTTCAAGAGTTTGACAGGTTTTTAGTCCCTGGCACAAATCCTTCCTAAAGGGTTCCCCTGATCCTAAGAGCTCTGGATGGTAAGGCCTAAGCTCTGAAGGCTCAGTTCCCTCTGGGGCTAACAAGTCCTCTTCCATGGAACAAAGGTTTGGACTTTAAAGCTGTTAGGAAACTGGTCTCCCAGTCTTCCTGCCTTGTCTCTTAGAGGGTTGGTACATTCTTCCAGGATCCAACACTTCTTATTCATTCTGGAGTTTGCTCTGTGCCCTGGTTTTGACACAGCCCCATTCTGAGATAACAAGCATGGCTACATGGGTACTTCAGCCCAAGGAGAATTCTCCAAATTGTTGCCAAGCAGACATTCTACAGGGATGGAAGGGGACACAGCCATTTCTTTTTGTCCAACTACTCCCCCCAGTCAAAAGATACCATTCCCATGGGGGTTATCTTTGTGATGTTGTCAGCATTGGTGACAGAATACATTTTCTATATCAGGTACTGATCTGAGCGGACCAGGTGCATGGTAACTAAGGTGACACTAGCCCCTGTATCCCTTAAGGCTTCCACCTTAGTCTCATTATTCAAGGGGGTGCTGCCTGTGTTTTTTGTATGTAAGTGGGCCAGGCAGCACAGGATAAGTCTATTCCTCCCTCTGTGACTAATGTTGCCCCTGTGGGTTCTTACAGTTAGGGTCTCCAGTTTGGTGTTCTTTGGTTTTGCAATCATGGCACCAAGCCTTGTTGGGATCACAGTGTCTACCTTTGAACCCACCCTTAGACTGTGAGGAGACTCGGGGCCCACCCTCCTGTGCAGGTTTTTGAGGGCCTGATGAATACTCTTTGTTTTGGTTTGGTTTCCATTTTTCCCTTGGGGGGGGGCTCTTTCTTTTGGTATCCCCCAGCAGTGATGGTTTTGGTCTCCCATGTCTTGACCCAGTGGTCTGCCTACTTCCCTAACTGTAGAGGAGAAAGTGAACCTAACTCTACCAGGAACTGATGTAGTTTCTCGTTGTAACAATTACTCAATAGATGCTCTTTCATTATTAAATTAGAAAGCCCATCAGAATCTTGTAACTTGTTACCTTGTAACTAGCCACCCAGCATTTTTACTGAATAGCCCATACATTTTATCCAGGACTGACTCTGGTTTTTTTTCAGTTTCCCTGAATTTAATTCTCTATACTTCAGTTGTATGTCCAAAGCCCTCGATCAGGGTAAACTTCATAAGGTCATATGGCCTTGCATCTGCCTCATTCAATGTCAGGAGTCTATTGCTGCATTTTCCTGAGAACAGTTACCACAACAGAGAGTCAAATGTTTTCTATCCATATCCCTGGCTATTATGGCTCTCTCATAGGCAAACAGTCACTTGGTGATATCATCACACTCTCTATAAGGTGGGACAACTGCTCTGGTCAGTTTCAGGTTGAAAGACTTCCCCATCTCCCTAGTTATTTGGATGCTGCCACCAGAGATGAGACGTAGGCCCAACTCTCTTTTTTTTACCTTCTCTCTCCAAAAGCTGGGCTTCTAAAGCCAGTCTTTTGGTTAACCTTTCTAAAGCCAAATCCTCCTCTGAAGGGGTTCCTACTTCTGAGATGTAGGACCCTACTTCATCATCCTGAGCTTCATTGGAGTGTTCCGGAGTTTCTGTTTCTGAGGGTTTCTCCCTCATGCACTTGGTGGGCAGTCTTATATTCTGCCACAAACTGCTTAAGCTTTTCAGTGGTAGCATGAGCACCAGTGTTAATTTTGTAACCTTTTCAAAGAGTCCTCAATTTGGGGACATCTCAATCCCATCCATGTCGAGTTCATTAGCCTGGTTCTCTGCATCAGACATTTTTTCACTAACGTTGGGACTTTTTAAACTGTTTTAGGGACCTAGCCAGTGCCCTAGCAATTCATTTTAAATTTAGAAAAATAGTGCAATTGCAAAATACAACTAGGCTAAAGACAATTTGTAGAGTTATTTGCTTGATCACTTAGTGACAAAGTGGTATAAGCAAATGCAAAGTCTTGTATCCCACCCCTGATCCACCAAATGTAGAAGGCTGGCTCTCTACATAGTTTACATATTGTCCTGCACTGTGTAGAGAGTTCAAGCATCACCACTTTGGTATCCAGCGGTAAAAGGCAGACCACCTAATGCTCTGTTCTTGTGGTAGTGTGGGTGAGCAGTTAGACTTATCTTTGTGATGTGCTAAGCATTTGTTGTACTCACAGTATCAATACATTTTGACACACACTCGGACAAATAACTTGAGACCAATTTAGAAAAATCAGGCAATGATCTCACAAGTGCCACCTTCTAGTTTTAGGTTGAGGTAGGTGAAATGTCCTGTGGGCAAGCTGGAGAAGTTCGAGAAGTTCTTGGTTCAAGCCGGAACATCTGCTGAAAGTCTTGGAGCTGGTGCACAACGGAGAAGGGGACCACTTGGAAACACACTGCACAGATGGACTTGAAGGTCAATCTGGTGAGTCCCCTTGGAAGATAGTGGTTGCAAGCAGGTAAAGACCCCTAAAGAACAGCTGGTTTGGCATTGCAGGGGCCAGGGAGGCTGGGTGCAGTGCAGATAGATCAGCCAAGAGTTGTGCACCAAGGAGTCCTTAGAACCAGGAGAGTACTTGAAGGGTAGATTACAGGTTAGCATGGACACTCTGGGGGGTGGTTCTTGTGTGTTCTGAAGTTCCTTGACTGGTGCTTGCTTCGGGGACTTTTGAGAGTACAGAATGGAATTTCCATCTTGGTGACCGACGCTGGGGGTCCAGTACCCCAGGCAATGCAACGTCTCAGGCCCTGAAAATTGCAATGCCACCAAACTTGGCACACTGGTAGGTTTGTGCTTTGGGTCTGTTATGTGGCTTTTGGTTGACCTACTTTGTTCAGTTTGTTTGTCAGTGACAGGTCAGTGAACTGAACTTCACTGATTCCTTGCTTGCAGGAGAGCGATACCTTTACTCTGAGGGAGGGTCTTGGCAATTTTCAGAAGGCTGGAGGTGCTCTGAGGTTTTGCAGAGTCCTTCAGGTTTCCAGGTGGTACTTCAACAGCGATTGTCGAGTCCTAGGATCAGCAGTCAGGGCTATTTCTTTATGCAGCAGGACTTTTGTTCTCGTGCCTCGGTCTTGTTTGCTCTTGGTCTTTTGGTGTCCATTGAATTCGATCTGTAGGTCTAGGAATGCCCACTAAACACTTTATTTAGTGGATGATAGGGGAAGTACCTGGCTGTGTCCAAATGGGTCTACTACATTAGGGTGGCTACCCTAAGTGATCACTTCCTGTGGGAAGAGGTTACATCCCTAACCCTGATCAGCTATTTTCCTACCATCCAAGATGTAGAAAAATAAAATGGAGTGGTCACCTTGCCTGCCACACCTGAGAGGTGGTGCAGGCTGAGCGGGGCCATTCCTCCTACACTGGCTAAGTATTCCTGCTTAAAGTGGGGAAAAACCATTGGGCAGTCATCTGCTGCTAACAGCAGAGGTGGAGGTCAGATTTCAAAGGCAGTAAAACCTTTGAAGCTGACTGCTGGTGCAAGGTGCCTGCCTGGGGGAGGAGGCACAGAACCTCCCCCTATGGAAGACTATGGCCCTCATTCTGACCCTGGCGGTCAAAGACCGCCAGGGCGGAGGACCGCGGGAGCACCGCCGACAGGCCGGCGGTGCACCAATGGGGATTCCGACCGCGGCGGTAAAGCCGCGGTCGGACCGGCACCACTGGCGGGCTCCCGCCAGTGTACCGCCGCCCCATTGAATCCTCCATGGCGGCGCAGCTTGCTGCACCGCCGCGGGGATTCCGACCCCCCCTACCGCCATCCAGATCCCGGCGGTCCGACCGCCGGGATCCGGATGGCGGTAGGGGGGGTCGCGGGGCCCCTGGGGGCCCCTGCAGTGCCCATGCCACTGGCATGGGCATTGCAGGGGCCCCCGTAAGAGGGCCCCTACATGTATTTCACTGTCTGCTGCGCAGACAGTGAAATACGCGACGGGTGCAACTGCACCCGTCGCACAGCTTCCACTCCGCCGGCTCGATTCCGAGCCGGCTTCATCGTGGAAGCCTCTTTCCCGCTGGGCTGGCGGGCGGTCTGAAGGCGACCGCCCGCCAGCCCAGCGGGAAAGTCAGAATTACCGCCGCGGTCTTTCGACCGCGGAACGGTAACCTGACGGCGGGACTTTGGCGGGCGGCCTCCGCCGCCCGCCAAGGTCAGAATGAGGGCCTTTGTGTTCTGGATCCTAATAGCAGAGGCTGTTAGGTTTTGCAGGGGGCACCTCTAATAGTGCCATCTGGGCACTTCTCATACTAAATCCAACACTAGCATCAGTGTGTGGTTATTATTATGAGTTGTTTGATAACAAACAACCCAGTATTTAGAGAGCCCATCATGCAACTGAGGAACTTGTTGTAAGCAGTCTCCAATACATGTATTTGCTGTGGCTTCCCTGTACACCTACTATATCTTAAGGTTTTGCAAAGACAGAGTAGGGGCATATTTGCTCCTGCATACATATACCCTCCCATGCATTAGAGTGCATCTTGCCTGTGGGCTGTAGGGCCTGCCAGAGCGGTGACATGCCTATATTGCATGCAGTGTCAGTGGACATGGTACTGATGGTGAGTGCCATGTTCAGCTTGCAACTTTTAAATAAACCTTGTCATGCATTTGCAATGACAGTCTACATGAGGCTGGTGTGGGGCCTTTCAGAGCAGCACAATAGTTGCTGGGGCCACTGTCCTAGGTACTGGGTTACCATTTACTAGGGACTTACAAGGGTGGCTGAAGTGCAAATATAGTACATTCTCGGCGAAAGAGATCAGGCCCTGGTAACCTGTTTAGCATGGGCCCAGAGCACTTACAGTTTGAAACCACGTCTTTTCCAAGCAACAAGTTGGGGCCTACTATGTCAAAAGAGGCCCTTTCTCACACATACCCACTCACAGACTCACTCAGACATTCACACACTGATTCACAGACCAACTTAGACACTCACACTCCCACTCACAGCTCCAATACTCTATTCCTACCTCTTTCTCTAACTGGGATTCTGTCCAGACCAATACATTTTAATAAATCAATTGCCTGGCAACTGGATAAGCTTTATCATTATGATTGATGGCCCTCATCAAGAAGAGATAAATATGTCATGTAAGATATCAGATTAATAGTTAAAAGAATTCCAACAACCTGCCAATATTAGATTTATTATACCTATTACAGGGAATGAGTTTTAGAACTCTTTCTAAAGGTTACCTAAATCATCCCTGATGTGCCCTTCCCAGATTGGTCAGACTCTATCAGGCTGAGCCAAGTTAGCTTAGTGAAGTGTGAAGTGGCCAGGACTGAAACAAAGGAAGCATCTGGCGAGTGGAGAACTGCTGTAGAAGATGGCAAAGCAGGAAGGGAGTAGGGTGGCTAAACTGGTATTCAAAGGTCAAAAATGTACTTATGACAGAATCCAGGCCTCCACCACTTCCTGCACTCCCAGCCAGATATGAGCACCAATAAGTAAATTAGGAGAGGGGCTGCAAGGGGGGTGCTAGGCAAACCTAGCCACGTCAGTGGGTGGGCTAAGCCAGATCTAATCTCCCAGCAGAGATTTTCTCCATCTTGCATTTTGAAGGAGTAGTGTTTTCTGTTATTGATTTTTGTTACACTTTGTAGGAGGTGGTCACCGCAGGAGGTGGCCACCTGCACCAAATTGATCAGGGATGCCCCCCGGCTTTCCAACCCAGGAGCATGGGTAAATATGGAAGAGCTGTCAGGCAACTCAGATCCCTGCTGGAAGAAAATCATCCAAATAAGGTCTTCCCTACTGATCCTGTGGTCTGCACCCAAAGGACTGCACCCTCAATGACTTTGCCAGCTGCACATTCTGGGTTACACCACAAAAAAGATTTTGCCCTGCTTCTCAAGATCCAGGAGTGGATGCCCTGTAAGCAACAGGTACAGATGAGCTACTAAAATTCCTCTGCATCAAGTCTTGCAAGAAGTTCGCAGCTGACCAGCATCCAGTGGTCTTTTGAGTGCATTTTTGAGTGTATTCAAGGAGCAACCTGGAGCTTCTGGAACCTTGGACCAATGCGAACATCCAAAAAGAACTTCTGAAAGAAGATCCAGACATTTGGATCAACTTTGTAAAGATGCTCCATAAAGTGACTGACCCATCGATGACCCATCAATGAGAGCCAAGCTGGTAATGTCGAACCATGACCAAGTTGAAGCTACGGAGCTTTTCCCCTTTGAAGAGACTGCTAGTAGGTTAGCAGGACCTCACACTGATTCAAGTTGCCATTGGTGCATCGCAAGCCTTCCATGAAAGGAGACCCAGTCCATGAGAGAGAAAAAGCTGTGGTAAAGTGAGACCAGATGTCCGCAGATGGCTCTTTTTGCTTTTAGGCAGAAGAGAGAACATTTTTATATTTAATATTTAAAGACTCATATCTCTGAATCTCTACATTGGATTTTTGTTGCTTTGGTGTAATTTTAAGGATAAAAATATTTCCTATTATTACAAATTAGTGTTGGATTTTTATTGTATATTATGTTTTGCTTACTCACTGTTTTTGTATATTAAGGCCCGTATTTATACTTTTTGCTGCAAAACTGTGCAAACACAGTTTTGCGGCTTAAAGTATTGTGCCAGCTTGCATCATTCCAAAGCGCCAGCTGGGCGCCAAATTTATGGAATCCCGCAAGCCAGAGCTCATGTTGGGCTAGCGTCAGGAAAAATGATGTTAGCCGGGTGGGGGTGGCGGTACGAGGGAAGGGGGTTTCGCCTTAAAAAATGACACTAGGCTGGTTAAAGGCACAAAAAATGCCATTAACCAGCATAGCATCATTTCCAGATGCAAAACCATTCAGACCACATGACTCCTGTCTTATATAAGACAGAAGTCATGGCCACCACCCCAATGGCCAGAACAGGGGACCAGTGTCCCCTGGACATGGCCATTGTATCTAGTGCCATGCAGGGGGCCACATTGAAGTGCCCCCAAAGACAATTAGATTTTTTTTTTTAAATACTTACCTATACTTACCCTACTTACCTGGGATGGGGTCCCCCATCCTGTGGTGTCCCTCTGGTTTGGGTGGGGGTGTTCCTGGGGTTTGGGGTGGACCCCTGTTGGACCATTCCATGGTGTTTGGCCATGGAAATGGGTCCACAGGTCCCCTAATGCCTGGTCTGACCCATGTGTTAAATAATGGCAATAGAAAGGCTTAGCACCATTATTTAGGCCTGCCTCCCATCTGTGCTCCTTTTTTGCACAGGAGGATAAATAAGGGGCTAGGGGCTTTGAGTCATTTTTTGGACGGGAAAGCCTACCTTTCATCTCATTGACGCAAGGCGAGTTCACACATTCCAAAAATTATGTTAACTCCTATATTTTGATGCTTGACAGGTCATTTATGGCCATCCCCCACCCTCTTTTAAAAAAAAAAATATTTTCTGGTCTCTGGTGGTCTTTCGGCCTCCCCTAGGGGAAGATGGGTCCTACAAAAATAGGCCAACCTGCCCCCAAAGCACACACACCAATCCTTGGTGCCTAAGTGGTTTCTGCTGCCCTGGGGCAGATCGCCTTATAGAAATAGGGAACTCGGCCAATCTGCTTAATGGCCACCATGCATAGCCCTGTGTTGATTTGTATATCTGGAGAAATGCAAGGAAGTGAAATTCCCTGTTTTCCTCTACTCTCCAAACCGTAATTTACATTGCTGCTAAATTTCACATCAAACACAAAAAGCAAGTTTGCTACCACAGTCAACAGGGTTCAAGAGACGTCCCTTTCTCTGCAATGGGCAACCCTCCGGGTTGTTAAAAGAACCCACACCCACCATTAGTTGCTGGCATGCTTCATCACAGGGTTCCTATTTGAAAAGCTTAATGCATCTGGTGTGCTACAACGCCTGAGTTACAGCGAAGCGGGATTGTATTTTGAAGGTGCAAATAAGTGATTTTAAAATTGACCCAGTGTTACCTCTTGAGGTAAATTTTAATAGTGTAAACTTATGATAATGACCCACTAGCTCTCTGTTTTCTAGCTGACAGTGGTGGATAACCCTTTGATTAATCCTTAAGTTGGAGTTCGCCCAGGTTGGAGTGGTACCTTCTCTCTTCCTTGTTAGCGGTCTAGCCCGCTACTACTACAACCTCTTTAAGTTGCCAACTTGAGATAAACCCTGCAGTCAGAAGACTCCCTCACTTCCATCTATTCACGTAAGAGAAGAACTATGAATTGAAATGAACTGGTTTAGTTAATAATTAACTTCCACTGAAGAAGATGTTGTTTGTTTGTATCTAGGCGTTTGTAGTCAAAATAAGCAATGGCAATCATCCCCTAGGGGTCAAAATAGTTGCAGAGGGCAGTAGAGCAGGGGTATAAATAAATGATACACACTTATTTTAGCAGATTTAAAAAACATGCTATAATAAAAGACAGCAGAACAGTAAAACACCAAAATAAAAATAAATTGTCCCATTTTATTTTTAACAAATAAAAAAAACACTTTCCACCCACAACAGGCCCGCCCCTAACCCCAAACAAATAACCCCCTCCCCAAAAAGTCCAATGAAAGTCCGCAGTGAAATCCAGTCCCAACTCCTTCCCCACCCTCTCCATCTACAATAAGCCCCTCCCACCAAAACAAAAAATATATAAAAGGGCTCAGAAGAGGGCATTGTCTATTTGGGCCTGGAGCTAGTCCCGGCTCCTGGCAAGCTGGCTATCCATATCATCTATCGGCTGCAGGATATGGTGGAGCAATGTCCTGTCAGAGTGGAAGAGGGTGACAGCAGGGTCACTCAGAGACCCTGACAGCTGGCAGCGCTGCCAACAATGTAGTGGCCGGCAGGCTAGGGCTGTCATGCTGCTGAACTGGATCCTGGGTCAGAAGCAGCTATTTCCCCACTTCCTCCTCAAGGACCACCAGGCATCGTTTTTTTGCCTGTAGACTCTTCAGCCTCTACCACCACAGATGGGCCACTATCTCCTGCCTGGTGGGTGATGCTGGTCGACCAGCAGGAGCAGCTATATGGAGAAAAAATAAAAATAAAAATGTTTATTTGTTTACACAGACATGCCTCACATAAAAGCACTGACTGCCTGGTAGAAAAGAATTAAGGCACAATAACAATGAATTAAAAAACAGTGATTTCATTTTTTAAAGGCTTTTCTAGTAGCTAAACAAATACTTTTATAGGTACAATAAAAATGAATTATCTCTCATTTATGAATAAGGCATTATGCATTATGGAGTATAAGTTATTGTGAGGCATGCTAGCAGGTACTTTGCTTCTGTCTGCAGCTCGGGCAGCTGTAGGTTGACAATTATCTATCTTTGATTCCAATGGCCCTGCTCTTCTCTAAATATCATTCACTTAATTTCTACCCTGACTCCAAAGAGGAAGATGAATGATAAATAAGATATATCACACAAGTCACGAATAAAATGCGGATATTATTTCCTGCCTGCATTAACGGGAAAAAGATGCACTGCATGATAGGGAAAGGAAGAGGCTATAAAGATTGTATTTGACACTTTTGTCACACAGAATCCTTTACGCCAAATCTGAAATCAAATCGGGCACCTACTAGTCCCAGTTTACTCACTGGCCTTGCCCACCACCACAAATTATTTCCAACAAATACATTTGCTGGACAGTAATGAAAGGAAACTTGGCTTACTCTACTTCAGGGTAAGGTAGAGGGATTAGGTGTTTAGGTAAAGCTTTTTCTATAGAAGAGAGGGTTGTCACTGATCATCGATTCATCAGGTGTCTAAGCTTTGGCTTCTTCAGGCACTGTATAGACAAAATTCTAAAGAGAATAATCTGATCAGGTGTAAAATAAATCTGTTATGGGAAACAATGAAATATATTTTGGAAACACTTCACATGGCCATAAGTATGAGGCACATGTCAAGAATAGATTTTTCAATTTCTTTTGTAAGTCAGGGCAGAAGAACTTAGGGAAAATAAAGGGGTGAAGTACTAAAAGGTGATTCAGTGGGAGAACTGAAACACACCTTGTGTGTTCGGTTTTCATTGCATTGGAAACTATGTACATGTTGAATTAACTGAAGCAGATGCACATTGCACAGCCAACACTGCAGTCAGAAATTGAACTGCATTGCACTTTTTCGGTCATGGATGGTGAAATGCCACGGGCAGGGAGCGGGCTGATGAATGATGAAGGGTGGGATATATATCTGCCACGCTAAACAAATACAGTGAGTCAAGGGATTAGTACACAAATTAAAATAGCCCCCACTTTGAACCATAACCTTGATAAACATAAAGCAAAGTATACGAAGTAGGTGAGCAGCATGCCCCTCTCCACAAAAGCTCCCTTGTTTGTTCATCCAAGCAATTATTCAATCATTGTTGAATTTGTCATACTATACTCACCCATAGCCACCATGATTTAAGTTTTACTCTCTATCATCCAGTCTTTCATCAAAATTCACAGTCCATTATCCATATATTCAGTATCCACAATCTACCCTTTCTTTCAATCATCCTTTCACCCATCCATCCATTTATTCAATACTCACCCATGCATCCTTTCAGCCACGCACTTATCCTTTCCCTTTACTTATTTAACCCATCCTTCCGTTCCTCCCCTTTTCCATCAAACCATCATTGTTAGCGTACATGATGGTCATCATTATGACATTGGCCGTAAATCCGCCTACCGCCACGGTGACAGCCACCAACATACCGTCACCGTGGCTACCATCCATCCGCCATGTTATGAGCACTGCCTGACTTCTGCCACAACAAGGGCGGAAATCCATCAGTGCTCATGGTGGTGGACGGTGGTAAGCTGGCGCTGCTACCACCAGCACCGCCACACCAGTAGAATGCCACCATCCATTTTATGTCCAGTAATACGGTCTGGTGGTTTTCTGCTGGTGGTGCGCTGCTGGCAGTAGCAGTGCCCCTTCCCGTTCCCTGCCAGACAACCTCCTCAACCAAGTCGGGCTTCTGACAGGAGAGGGGGGATGGGAGGGTAGGGGGTATTGTCTGTATGTGCATGAATGTGTGAGTGTGTGTGTGAATGAGTCTGTGTGTGTTGTGTTTGCGTGGTTGTATGCATGTGAGTGTATGCGTGTAAGAATGGTGAATTGAGTGCGTGTCTGCATGTCAGTGTGATCGTTATAAGAATGTGTGTGAGCATGTCTGGAAGTATGCGTGTATGAAAGTGTATATGCCAGTGTGAGTGATTAGGTGTATGTGTGGTGCGTGTCTGCAGGTGTGTGCATGTATGGGGTGTGTGTGTGTGTGTGTGTGAGGATCGGAGGGGGTGTGTGAGTGTCGGAGGGGGTAGGGGTGTTTATGAGGATCAGGGGAGTGGGCGGAGTTCAGACGGAGGGGGGTGTCAGGTGAGTGTTGGGGAATGGGGGAGCCGCATACCGGTGGCAGGGAAGAAATTCCCTGTCACCTGTAGAGCTTACCGTCATTGTTTTAATGGCATTGCTAACAGCACAAAAACTACATTGGTAGGCAGGCTCATAATGCCGCCGGCGGTACTAAGCTGGCAGCCGGGCTGGAGATAGACATCTCTGGCCCGGCCGCTCATACTGCCATGGTGGTATGAGTGGAGAAGTGCCAGGTTGGCTGCAGCCAACCCACCAATCTCATAATGTGGCAGTATGTACTGCCAGCCTGTTGGCGGTATTGCCGCCACATTACCATTCACCGTCATAATGACCCCCTATGCGTGCTTTTGCAGAGTTGCAGATAGAAGAGGCCAGAACCCAACCACTGATGTTGCTTGTAATGCGGGGGGTTCTTGATCATGACAAGCTAATGAGTATAATAGTAATTGCCAATAAGGAAGTAAAGTGACTTACCACAGCCCGTTCCTGCCACCACTTCTCCTGTTCCTCTTGCAGTATCACTTGAGCCGGCACCACTGGTGGTCGGTGTGCCTAGAAAAAAACATTACACAGTTTTTAGATGCTAGGTACACCTCCCTTTAGTTCTTTTAATCAAAGAAATGCAACCACAATACATTGCTATAGTTCAGTTAGCACTGTAGTATCTTCTATCAAAAATATCGCCCTGATCATTTTGTTTGTTCACAGTGTTAGAAAG
Source organism: Pleurodeles waltl (assembly GCF_031143425.1). Taxonomy (NCBI): domain Eukaryota; kingdom Metazoa; phylum Chordata; class Amphibia; order Caudata; family Salamandridae; genus Pleurodeles; species Pleurodeles waltl. Next base: position 795,143,541 of record NC_090438.1, on the reverse strand, counting down.
GCCAAGTAATCAAGCCAACCAATAACTTTTCATATTGGAGGGGCAGAGCTATAGGCTATCATGATGATGCAACTGTATGAATGAAGTGCAATGAAAGGTTGGAAAAAATGGTCAAGACAGAAAAAAGAGATGCAGGGATTATAGGAATTTTTTACAAAGTGGATAGGGAAGTTGGAAAAAAGGAAACAGTATGAAAAAACTTAGCAAATCAAATAATAATAAATAATAAGACTTACTGGGAAGAGCAGAGCCCTCAGCATTCGCAAATGCCATCGGGCCTCCTCTTCAGCTCCTGCTGGACCTGGCTCTTTGCTGCGTCTTTTTTTGCACTTGTGTTCTGATGTAAGAAATAAAGAAGATTAAAAAATGGATTAGTGGTACAGTTAGCCACAAAATTATTATAAATGACAAACGCAGTAACATTGTACTTATCTAAATCAGATTGCCTCTTGTACTAGTGTGATCGACTATTGTTGTGTTGGCTATACTCCTGAAATTCCTATTCCAAATTTCCTTACCAAAAACTATATTTGGAACTAATGCATTGCAATGAATACACTTTGATTCTATTCTCATTTCTCAACCCCCTTTATGGACCAACTCAACACAATGATATAGTTAATACTCATGAGCCCTGGAATTTCCATACCTAGTAGGTCACGCAGGTCCTGCTTGCAGTCGATGATATCTGCCCAGTGGTGCGTCAGCTGCTGGGTGATGCACTGTACCTGGCTGGTGTGCCCCACCCATCCCCAATGCAGCCGATGCTCCTGCAGGTGGTACCTGCTTCCACTATGTAGGGCAGGTGGCACTGCACATATAAAATGAGTGTTGCCACCTCCCTCTCGCAAAAGATGAGCTAGGTCTACACCCCTCGGCAGCACTGCCACACACAAGGTAGGTGGCTGCTGCTGCTGGCTACGTGGGAGGGCATGGCACTTCTGCTCCCCTGCTCGCCACCCTGCTCTACCACGGCCAGGGTGGGTAGAGAAGATGAAACAAAACAGGGGAAGGAAGGAATAAACGAAGAAAGGAAGGAGTGAAGGAAATGAAATAAAATGAAATAAGGAAGAAAATGGAAAAATAATAAACGTAAATACAAAAAGTCTCGAAAACACTAAGGGGGTAATTCCGAGTTTGGCGGGCGGCGGTTGCCGCCCGCCAAACTTTCCCCGTCGAAAGACCGCGGGGGCCATTTCGACTTTCCTGCTGGGCCGGCGGGCGACCGCCAAAAGAGCGCCCGCCTACCCTGCGGGAAAGGCCCTGCAACATTGAAGCCGGCTCCGAATGGAGCCGGCGGTGTTGCAGGGGTGCTACGGGTGCAGTTGCACCCGTCGCGATTTTCACTGTCTGCAAAGCAGACAGTGAAAATCCTGCTGGGGCCCTGTTAGGGGGCCTCTGCACTGCCCATGCCAGTGGCATGGGCAGTGCAGGGGCCCCCAGGGGCCCCACAACACCCGTTCCCGCCATCCTGTTTCTGGCGGTGAAAACCGCCAGAAACAGGCTGGCGGGAAGGGGGTCGGAATCCCCATGGCGGCGCTGCAAGCAGCGCCGCCATGGAGGATTTTCCCAGCTGGGGGAAATCCGGCGGGAAACCGCCGGACCCGGCTGGGCGACCGCGCAAAGGAAGCACCGCCAGCCTGTTGGCGGTGCTTCCGTGGTCGTCGACCCTGGTGGTCGATGACCGCCAGGGTCAGAATGACCCCCTAAATGTTTTTTTTAAAACGTAAAATACACAGACACAAAAACACACTCTAATACAGTAAACAACAATAAGGTGTTGATTAATTGGGAGGTTTAAAAAAACAATAGAAGGATTTAACCTAAGCCCAGCACCATGAACAGAGTAAGAAAAACAAGATGGCTGCACCCATGCAAACCGTGTGGTGCTGTTTGCGTGTAATTGTGAACATACTTCACATTGTGTTTGCCATAAATTGCTATGCAAATGGGCATGATGAGGAACTCCGCTCGCCCAAGGCAGTCCCCATAGCATGACAGAGTTTTTGGGCCACTTAGTGCAGTTCTGTATAGTGTGACTCTGTGCACTCCACCCAGGCCTACTGTACGCCACTCCACTCTACTCTATTCCACTGTATGCCATTGCACTCTACAGCACTACTTTGTATGCTATTTCATTGTTTGCCACTCCACTGTGCACTAGTCTACTCTATGTTACTCCAGTGTAGTGCACTACTCTCTATGCCACTTAATTCAAGTGCTATTCCATTGAACATCACTTCAATGTACACCACACCACTGTATGCTATTATACTCTATCCCATGCCATTGGAAGCAACCTCAGTCTATAGAACTCCATTATACCTCACTCCACTGTACGCCACTTCACTCGACATTATCACATCAATGCACTCCACTGTAAAACACTCCGCTCTAAGCCACTCCTTTCTAAGCCCTTACGCTGTGCACAATACCACTCTATGCCAGTCCACTCTATGCAACTACACTGTATGCAACGCCACTCCACTCCTCTTCAATGTACACCACTTCACAATATGCAACTCTGCTCTTTGCTACTCACTTATATGCTATTTCACTCTATGCCATTCCACTATATGCCACTCCACTCTATTCCATTCCGTTGATTGCCACTCCACTGTATTGCCACTCCTGTGTATACCTTCTCCTCTACCCCACTCTATTCTACAGTATTTCATTGGGCACCTCTCTGCTATGTGTTATTACACTCTACCCCATTCAAGTGTGTGTCACTCTAGTCTACACCACTTCAGTGTACGCCTCTGCACTGTATGCTACTCTACTATATGCTATTCCAGTCTATACCACTCTACTCTACACCATTCAACACTATGCTATTCCACTGCATGCCATTCCACTATGCGCTATTCCACTTATGCCACTCCAGTGTACACCACTTCATTCTACAGTGCTCCATTCTACACTAGTCCATTTGATGCCTCTTCACTCTATGACTCTGCACCCTAAGCTATTTCACTCTACCCCATTCCACTTTACATCACTCCAGTTTATACCACTCCATTGTATGCCACATAGTCTATAGTATTTCACTCTATGCTATTCCACTCTATGCTATTCTACTTTATGCCACTTCACTGTACTCCACTCTGTGCTATTCCACAGTACACCAGTCCATTCTATGCTATTACACTGCATGCAAATTCAGTCTTTGCACCTCTACTCTATGGTATTCCACTCTACCCCACTCCACTCTATGCCACTCCTCTGTATGGCATTATAGCCTACCCCACCCTACAATATACCACTCCAGGCTATACCACTTCACTGTACACTACTCTACTGTACACTACTACACTATATGCTATTACACTTTACACCGCTCCACTGTACACTAAAATACTATGGCCCTCATTACGACTTTGGTGGTCTTCATGAAGACCGCCAAAGCCGCAGGCGCCAGGAGACCGACAGTGCTGGAGGTGTCCTGCCCACCATATCATGGGTCATGCCTAATTTCTGCCACACTTTTGTGGAAATCCTGCAATACTCATGCTGGCGGGTGGAGGTGCTCTGGAGGTTCCACCACCGGCCCCTCCCCACCAGTACCACACTCCCCGCTGTATTATGGGCCATAATACGGCCTGGTGGTGTCCTACTGGTGGAGCGCTGCCGGCGGTGGAAGCCCCCCTTCCCGTTCCCTGCCAGACGACCTTCTCCCCGGAACAGGTAAGATGATCGTCCGACAAGGGAGGGCAGTGGGAGGGTGGAGGGTGTTGGGTGTTGTTTGTGTGTGTATGAATGTATGGTGTCTGCGTGTGTGCATGAATATGTGAATGCATGGTTGTATGCATGTCTGAATGTTGAAGTGAGTGTGTGTATGCATGTAAGTGTGTATGAGTGTGAGTATGCGTGTTTGGATTGGTGTGAGTATACGTGCTTGAATGTGTGTATGGATGTTGTTGTGAATGTGTGTAAGTGGAGGCATGTATGGATGTTGTTGTGAATGTGTATAAGGATGCGTGTAGGCCAGTGTCATTGAATGGGTGTGTGTGTGGTGCGTGTGGGTGTGTTTCCATGTATGAGGTGGATGAGGGGTGGTGGGTGTGGGCCGATGTGGCTGAAGGGGGTTGGGGACGATGTGACTGAGGGGTCTGGGGTGGGGGGGTCTAGTGCTTGTTGGGGGGATGGGGGAGCCATCTACCAGTGGCAGGGTAGGAATTCTCTGTCACCGGTAGTCTTTCGGCCATGGTTTTCGTGGCGCTGCTACCGTCGCGGAAACCATGTCGGGAGCCCGGCTCCTAATACCGCCAGTGGTCTTCTGTGGACCACCGGGTTGGAGATGATCATCTCTGTCCCGACGGTTCCGACTGCCATGGCGGTATGAGTGGAGATGTGGCGGATTGGCAGAGGCCAACCTACCACACTCATAATGTGGCGGTCTGCACCACCAGCCTGTTGGTGGTGTAACCGCCACAATTACCCTGGCGGTCAAAAGACCACCACTGTCAAAATGACCACCTATGTGTTACTACACTTGATGCCACTCCACTCTGCCACTCTGATATACACTACTCCAGTCTACAATGTTCCAGTTTATGGCACTCCACTGAATGCTACTCCACTCTACGTCATGTCAATGTACTCTCCTCCACTCTACAAAACTCTACTGCACTCGATACGACTCTACTAGACTACTTCACTTACACTGTTCACTCCCCAAATTTGCACTCAACTCTATGCCCATGCACCCTATTGTACAACACTCTAATAGCTATTATATTCAACCAAGAACAAATCTCAGTAAAACAGACATTCCCATTCAAGGTTATAAGGCCCCCTTAACCAGATGCAAAGCTACATCAACTTCCTCCTGTAACTTTCTCCTCCTTTACAGACCTTCACCTAACAATTCAACACTCCAAGACACTTTTCTAGACACAGGGCCTGATTCTAACTTTGGAGGACGGTGTTAAACCGTCCCAAAAGTGGCGGATATACCACCTACCGTATTACGAGTTCCATAGGATATAATGGACTCGTAATACGGTAGGTGGTATATCCGCCACTTTTGGGACGGTTTAACACCGTCCTCCAAAGTTAGAATCAGGCCCTTAGTCTCAAACCCTCTAACATTATACTCAGACCTTTGCATTTTTGGGGACTTAAATATTTGGTTTGACAAATCCAATATGCCCCATCTAAAAGCTATCACCAGTGGCCTAGTCACAGTAAACCTACATCATATTGTACACAATCCCAGACACATCGCTGGACACATCCTGGATGTCATTTTAGCAAACCCTGTGTAGTGTGGTCAGTTTTTACGTATTCATTGCGCTTTAGCTTCAGGCTTTAGGCCTTTGTGCACTTTGCCCTGAATATATTTTATTCATTTGCTGACAGCTTAGAGCCTCTGTGCACTTTGCTCTACATGCTTTTTATTAGGCTTCGTACTTTTATTTTTCAAATAGCCAGTTCTACGGTGATGTTTTTTTATTCATATCACACTGTTTTGCCTACTTCAGCACTGGAGTTCTCCATAACATATTTACTCAGTGCTTCAGTCAAGGATACAGTCTGGTACATTGCCGATAGACGTGGTAGGAGTTTAGACTTGGCATTCCTGCGTAGAGACATTTTGTGATCACGATGACATGTTAGTTATAAAATCACTTCCTTGTCCCAATACACGCAAGAGGGAGATTCCGACCAGGGAACCACAACTAGACGCTGACTGCCTCGTTGCAGATGCTTAACCAAGATCACAGGTCTTTGCTCAGGTATGAGGGCTGATGTCTCCACAGTGATTCAGACAGGCAAGCTAGAAGCTTAACATGCTGTGCTCTAAATAGAACAAGCAGAGGGAGAGTAGAAACTGTTAGACAATATGATAGCTTTGTTCTTATGTTTTACTCTCCTGGTGACTATTTCAATCCTACTGTGTTGTATTGTTCTGGTTATTGCGGCTCACGCCTTAATATCTAAAATACAGTTGTTTTATTAAAACATTAAATAAAACTTATACTGTCTTTGTCATTTGTATATGAGATCATATTGGAAATAAGAGAGTTGGTTTGGATCTGAGTGACCACGACTTCCCTGAGAAGTTCCAAAGATGTCATGCGCTCGGCTGCCAAATCATTTCTTCCTCGTGGGAGAAATGAGGCACTGCTAGTTAGCCGGAGCAAAACCAGATTTAGGGTGACAGAGTTCCTTACACGTGGGTCAGACTCAGTCCCCCACACCATTATTGATCCTGCTGCCTAGAAATCCAGTAGTCTCATTTAGGATAATGAGAGCCCACGCGACACCTGAACTAGTCACAGTTCAAAACATCACACCAATCACATGGTCAGACCACCTTTTGGTAACTTTCCGACATAAAACACTACAAAACAACACACCACAAAGCACCTTTTATACATACATACATCAACCCTGAAGCAAACTCAGTTTTGAAGACTTAGAAAAACAACTAACAGCCAACACAGATCTAGACACAATAAATTGTGGTCCAAAAAATTATGAGTGGCTACAGGAAGTTTTCTATATCCCAGTATCACTCAGAAAAACTAAAAAGGACTAAAGGAAACCAACACATTGGAGAAACACAGAACTTAAAAAGAAAAACAACAAATCAGAAGGCTGCAATGGACCTGGCACCAAGCAAACAACATTCAAGACAAACCTCAGCTACACAAACTTAACAGAACATACAAATCATCAATCAAATACTACTCAGACAGAATTCAAAATGCTAAATTCACAACTAAAGAATTGTATAAAATTCTCAATGAATTTCGAAAACCTAAATGCATGGAAGGAAGTCTTCCCAACACTCAGGATTTCACAAAACAACTGGCAATTAATTACACAACCAAGGCAGACACATTGGACTCCTATTTAAAACAGAAGAACACCATCAGCACCAACCTGTTTCCTAAAATTCCCTCCAAGAGTAAACCAACCCAGCTTTTGCACTCCTTTAAACAAATATCAGAAGGGGAATTTATGGATTTGGTGAAAAGAAGAAGGCCCTTCTGACCCTTGTCCACCACACATCTTCAAGAACATTCTTTTATCTACTTCTGCTGCCACACCTGTAAGAAGAATCATCAATAACTCTTTAACTACAGAACCTTTTCCTAAAGACCTGAAAAAAGGCATACATACACGTCCGTTATTAAAGAAAACAAACCTAGACCCCAACAACTACAGACCAATTACAAATGGACATTTCATGGGCAAACCGATAGAAAGAGCAGCATTCTCCCAGATGTCACAATTAATTGAAGACAACTCCATACTTTCAGACTACCAAACTGGATTCCGCCCAGGAAGAGGCACTGAATAGCCATCTTGGATGATCTTAAAAACACAATCGACAGCAATGGAGGTGCTGTACTACTTCTCTTGGACCTCCCAGCTACCTTTGATACTGTTGACCAACACCCTAATTCAAAAACTCCACGGAGCTGGGATAGAAGGGACTGCTCTTGACTGGATTACATCTTACCTTCAAAACAGAACTAATATTATCTATTCTCCTCCCTTCTCACCCAAATCCTACCTCACAAAAGCAGGGGTCCCCCAACCATCAATCATCTCACTTATGCTTTTCAACATCTACATGATGTCATTACCAGAATTGATCAATGATTTTCAACTCACAAGGTACAACTATGCAGATGATACACAATTACTACTTAAATGGGAATGCCTCAAGAACATTGAAAACTCACAAATCTTCAGTTCTGTCAGAGCCGTTGATCAGTGGATGACTTGGAGCCATCTCAAACTGAATATTCCAAAACGGAAATACTCACATGTAGTGGATAAAATGATAACCCACTGCGCGCCTGGCCTGACGATCTGGGACCACCTCCTCAAGTATCCAAGGAAGCTAAAAACCTTGGAATTATCATGGACTCCAAGTTAGCAATGAATGCCCAAGTGGACAAATTTGCATGATCAAGCTTCATCACATTGAAGACTTTGCAACACATCTTCCACCAATTCAGATTTCCACACAAGGTGCAGGCTACTATCTCTCTTGTATTATCTAAACTGGATTATGCCAATGGCCTCTACTATGGATCATCTCTATCTATTGTGAAAAAACTACAACGTATTCAGAACTTAGCTGCCAGGCTACTATTCCATGTAAAGTCACAAGCCCACATCTCCCCTGCCTTGAGAATACTACACTGGCTACGGGTTGGCAGAAGATCCTCTTTCAAGCTGCTTTGTATATCCCTCAAAGCTATACATGGAACAGGACAGGTTTTCCTCAGAAACAAAATAATCAAAAACATTCAACAAAGAAACTTCCGCTCAAGATTGACACCCCGCCTTAAAACACCACCATCCATGAAAAATATAATAGGGGGTACATCCTTATCTGTTTAAGCAGCCAAGCTATGGAATTCATTACCCCCAAATATAAGATCCACAGATAACCATCTTGTCTTCAGAAGACTACTCAAGAGTTAGCTCTTTCCTTCATAATTACCATATCCAAGAAGCAATAGTCTGCATATGCCTGTGTTGATAAATATTTCAAATTTGATTACATTTATATTGTAGATATGAATAGTTCTTTAACCCCTTCGCTGCCAGGCCTTTTCCCCCTCCTGTGCCGAGCCTTTTTTTGGCTATTTGGAGCAGTTTGCGCTTAGGCCCTCATAACTTTTTGTTCACATAAGTTACCCACGCCAAATTTGCATCCTTTTTTTCCAACATCCTAGGGATTCTAGAGTTTGTGGGTTCCCCAGAAGGAGGCCAAGAAATTAGCCAAAATATAGTGAAAATTTCTTTTTTTTAAAAAAAATGGGAAAAAGGGGCTGCAGATGAAGGCTTGTGGTTTTTTCCCTGAAAAGGGAATCAACAAAGGGTTTGTGGTGCTAAAATCACCAGCTTCCCAGCTTTCAGGAACAGGCAGACTTGAATAAGAAAAAACAATTTTTCAACACAATTTTGGCATTTTACTGGGACATACCCCATTTTTACGATTTTTTGTGCTTTCAGCCTCCTTCCAGTCAGTGACAGAAATGGGCATGAAACCAACGCTGGATCCCAGAAACCGCAACATTTCTAAAAAGTAGCCAAAATTCTGAATTCAGCAAGGGGTAATTTGTGTAGATCCTACAAGGGTTTCCTACAGAAAATAACAACTGAAAAAGAAAAATATTGAAATTGAGGTGAAAAAAACATCAATTTTTCTCCAAGTTTTACACTGTAACTTTTTCCTGCAATGTCAGATATTCAAAAGCAATATACCGTTACGTTTGCTGGATTCTTCTGGTTGCGGGGATATATAGGGCTTGTAGGTTGATCAAGAACTCTAGGTACGCAGAGCCAATAAATGACCTGCACCCCTTAGTGGGTTTTCATTCTATGCCTGGTATACAGCAATTCATTTGCTGAAATATAAAGAGTAAAAAATAGCTATCAAGAAAACCTTTGTATTTCCAAAATGGGCACAAGATAAGGTGTTGAGAAGCAGTGGTTATTTGTATATCTCTGAATTCCGGGGTGCCCATACTAGCATGTGAATTACAGGGCATTTCTCAAATAAACGTCTTTTTTACACACTGTCTTACATTTGGAAGGGAAAAATGTAGAGAAAGACAAGGGGCAATAACACTTCTTTTGCTATTCTATGTTACCCCAAGTCTCCCGATAAAAATGATACCTCACTTGTGTGGGTAGGCCTAGCGCCCGCAACAGGATATGCCCCAAAACACAACGTGGACACATGACAGAAAACAGAGCTGTTTTTTTGCAAAGTGCCTACCTGTAGATTTTGGCCTCTAGCTCAGCCGGCACCTAGGGAAACCTACCAAACCTGTGCATTTTTTAAAACTAGAGACCTAGGGGAATCCACGATGGGGTGACTTGTGGGGCGGCTCTGACCAGGTTCTGTTACCCAGAATACTTTGCAAACCTCAAAATCTGGCTAAAAAAACACATTTTCTTCACATTTCGGTGACAGAAAGTTCTGGAATCTGAGAGGAGCCACAAATTTCCTTCCACCCAGCGCTCCCCCAAGTCTCCCGATAAAAATAGTACCTCACTTGTGTGGGTAGGCCTAGCGCCCGCGACAGGATATGCCCCAAAACACAACCTGGACACATCACAGAAAACAGAGCTGTTTTTAGCAAAGTGCCTACCTGTAGATTTTGGCCTCTAGCTCAGTTGGCACCTAGGGAAACCTACCAAACCTGTGCATTTTTGAAAACTAGAGATGTAGGGGAATCCAAGATGGGGTGACTTGTGGGGCTCTGACCAGGTTCTGTTATCCAGAATCCTTTGCAAACCTCAAATTTTGGCTAAAAAAACACATTTTCCTCACATTTTGGTGACAGAAAGTTCTAGAATCTGAGAGGAGCCACAAATTTCCTTCCACCCAGCACTCCCCCAAGTCTTCCGATAAAAATGGTACCTCACTTGTGTGGGTAGGCCTAGCGCCCGCGACAGGATATGCCCCAAAACACAACCTGGACACATCACAGAAAACAGAGCTGTTTTTAGCAAAGTGCCTACCTGTAGATTTTGGCCTCTAGCTCAGTTGGCACCTAGGGAAACCTACCAAACCTGTGCATTTTTGAAAACTAGAGATGTAGGGGAATCCAAGATGGGGTGACTTGTGGGGCTCTGACCAGGTTCTGTTATCCAGAATCCTTTGCAAACCTCAAATTTTGAAAAAAAAAACACATTTTCCTCACATTTTGGTGACAGAAAGTTCTAGAATCTGAGAGGAGCCACAAATTTCCTTCCACCCAGCACTCCCCCAAGTCTTCCGATAAAAATGGTACCTAGCGCCCGCGACAGGATATGCCCCAAAACACAACGTGGACACATCACAGAAAACAGAGCTGTTTTTAGCAAAGTGCCTACCTGTAGATTTTGGCCTCTAGCTCAGCCGGCACCTAGGGAAACCTACCAAACCTGTGCATTTTTGAAAACTAGAGACCTAGTGGAATCCAAGATGGGGTGACTTGTGGGGCTGTGACCAGGTTCTGTTACCCAGAATCCTTTGCAAACCTCAAATTTTGGCTAAAAAAACAAATTTTCCTCACATTTCGGTGACAGAAAGTTCTGGAATCTGAGAGGAGACACAAATTTCCTTCCACCAAGCGTTCCCCCTAGTCTCCCGATAAAAATGATACCTCACTTGTGTGGGTAGGCCTAGCGGCCGCGACAGGAAACACCCCAAAACACAACGTGGACACATCCCATTTTTTCAAAGAAAACAGAGCTGTTTTTTGCAAAGTGCCTTACCTGTAGATTTTGGCCTCTAGCTCAGCCGGCACCTAGGGAAACCTACCAAACCTGTGCATTTCTGAAAACTAGAGACCTAGAGGAATCCACGATGGGGTGACTTGTGGGGCTCTGTCCAGGTTCTGTTACCCAGAATCCTTTGCAAACCTCAAAAATTGGCTAAAGAAACACATGTTCCTCACATTTCTGTGGCAGAAAGTTCTGGAATCTGAGAGGAGCCACAAATTTCCTTCCACCCAGCGTTCCCCCAAGTCTCCCGATAAAAATGATACCTCACTTGTGTGGGTAGGCCTAGCGCCCGCGACAGGAAACGCCCCAAAGCGCATCGTGGACACATCCAAATTTTTGAAAGAAAACAGAGGTGTTTTTTGCAAAGTGCCTACCTGTAGATTTTGGCCTCTAGCTCAGCCGGCACCTAGGGAAACCTACCAAACCTGTGCATTTCTGAAAACTAGAGACCTAGGGGAATCCAAGATGGGGTGACTTGTGGGGCTCTGACCAGGTTCTGTTACCCAGAATCCTTTGCAAACCTCAACATTTGGCTAAAAAAACACATGTTCCTCACATTTCTGTGGCAGAAAGTTCTGGAATCTGAGAGGAGCCACAAATTTCCTTCCACCCAGCGTCCCCCTAAGTCTCCTGATAAAAATGATACCTCACTTGTGTGGGTAGGCCTAGCGCCCGCGACAGGAAACGCCCCAAAGCGCAACGTGGACACATCCAAATTTTTTAAAGAAAACAGAGGTGTTTTTTGCAAAGTGCCTACCTGTAGATTTTGGCCTCTAGCTCAGCTGGCACCTAGGGAAACCTACCAAACCTGTGCATTTCTGAAAACTAGAGACCTAGGGGAATCCAAGAAGGGTGACTTGTGAGGCTCGGACCAGGTTCTGTTACCCAGAATCCTTTGCAAACCTCAAAATTTGGCTAAAAAAACACATGTTCCTCACATTTCTTTGGCAGAAAGTTCTGGAATCTGAGAGGAGCCACAAATTTCCTTCCACCCAGCGTTCCCCCAAGTCTCCCAATAAAAATGATACCTCACTAGTGTGGGTAGGCCTAGCGCCCGCGACAGGAAACGCCCCAAAGCGCAACGTGGACACATCCAAATTTTTTAAAGAAAACAGAGGTGTTTTTTGCTAAGTGGCTACCTGTAGATTTTGGCCTCTAGCTCAGCTGGCACCTAGGGAAACCTACCAAACCTGTGCATTTTTTTAAACTAGAGACGTAGGGGAATCTAAGATGGGGTGACTTGTGGGGCTCTGACCAGGTTCTGTTATCCAGAATCCTTTGCAAACCTCAAATTTTGGCTAAAAAAAACCATTTTCATCACATTTCGGTGACAGAAAGTTCTAGAATCTGAGAGGAGCCACGAATTTCCTTCCACCCAGCGCTCCCCGAAGTCTCCCGATAAAAATGGTACCTCACTTGTGTGGGTAGGCCTAGCGCCCGCGATAGGATATGCCCCAAAACACAACGTGGACACATCACAGAAAACAGAGCTGTTTTTAGCAAAGTGCCTACCTGTAGATTTTGGCCTCTAGCTCAGCCGGCACCTAGGGAAACCTACCAAACCTGTGCATTTTTTAATACTAGAGACCTAGGGGAATCCAAGATGGGGTGACTTGTGGGGCTCTGACCAGGTTCTGTTACCCAGAATCCTTTGCAAACCTCAAATTTTGGCTAAAAAAACACATTTTCCTCACATTTCGGTGACAGAAAGTTCTGGAATCTGAGAGGAGCCACAAATTACCTTCCACCCAGCGTTCCCCCAAGTCTCCCGATAAAAATGATACCTCACTGGTGTGGGTAGGCCTAGCGGCCGCGACAGAATACGCCCCGAAACACAACGTGGACACATCCCATTTTTTTCAAAGAAAACAGAGCTGTTTTTTGCAAAGTGCCTACCTGTAGATTTTGGCCTCTAGCTCAGCCGGCACCTTGGGAAACCTACCAAACCTGTGCATTTCTGAAAACTAGAGACCTAGGGGAATCCAAGATGGGGTGACTTGTGGGGCTCTGACCAGGTTCTGTTACCCAGAATCCTTTGCAAACCTCAAAATTTGGCTAAGAAAACACATGTTCCTCACATTTCTGTGGCAGAAAGTTCTGGAATCTGAGAGGAGCCACAAATTTCCTTCCACCCAGCGTCCCCCTAAGTCTCCTGATAAAAATTATACCTCACTTGTGTGGGTAGGCCTAGCGCCCGCGACAGGAAACGCCCCAAAGCGCAACGTGGACACATCCAAATTTTTGAAAGAAAACAGAGGTGTTTTTTGCAAAGTGGCTACCTGTAGATTGTGGCCTCTAGCTCAGCCGGCACCTAGGGCAACCTACCAAACCTGTGCATTTCTGAAAACTAGAGACCTAGGGGATTCCAAGATGGGGTGACTTGTGTGGCTCGGACCAGGTTCTGTTACCCAGAATCCTTTGCAAACCTCAAAATTTGGCTAAAAAAACGCATGTTCCTCACATTTCTGTGGCAGAAAGTTCTGGAATCTGAGAGGAGCCACAAATTTCCTTCCATCCAGCGTTCCCCCAAGTCTCCCGATAAAAATGATACCTCACTAGTGTGGGTAGGCCTAGCGCCCGCGACAGAAACCGCCCCAAAGAGCAACGTGGACACATCCAAATTTTTGAAAGAAAACAGAGGTGTTTTTTGCAAAGTGGCTACCTGTAGATTTTGGCCTCTAGCTCAGCCGGCACCTAGGGAAACCTACCACACCTGTGCATTTCTGAAAACTAGAGACCTAGGCGAATCCAAGATGGGGTGACTTGTGTGGCTCGGACCAGGTTCTGTTACCCAGAATCCTTTGCAAACCTCAAAATTTGGATAAAAAAACACATGTTCCTCACATTTCTGTGGCAGAAAGTTCGGGAATCTGAGAGGACCCACAAATTTCCTTCCACCCAGCGTTCCCCCAAGTCTCCCGATAAAAATGATACCTCACTTGTGTGGGTACGCCTAGCGTCCCCGACAGGAAACGCCCAAAAGCGCAACGTGGACACATCCAAATTTTTGAAAGAAAACAGAGGTGTTTTTTGCAAAGTGGCTACATATAGATTTTGGCCTCTAGCTCAGCTGGCACCTAGGGAAACCTACCAAACCTGTGCATTTCTTAAAACTAGAGACATAGGGGAATCTAAGATGGGGTGACTTGTGGGGCTCTGACCAGGTTCTGTTATCCAGAATCCTTTGCAAACCTCAAATTTTGGCTAAAAAAAACCATTTTCATCACATTTCGGTGACAGAAAGTTCTAGAATCTGAGAGGAGCCACAAATTTCCTTCCACCCAGCGCTCCCCGAAGTCTCCCGATAAAAATGGTACCTCACTTGTGTGGGTAGGCCTAGCGCCCGCGACAGGATATGCCCCAAAACACAACGTGGACACATCACAGAAAACAGAGCTGTTTTTAGCAAAGTGCCTACCTGTAGATTTTGGCCTCTAGCTCAGCCGGCACCTAGGGAAACCTACCAAACCTGTGCATTTTTTAATACTAGAGACCTAGGGGAATCCAAGATGGGGTGACTTGTGGGGCTCTGACCAGGTTCTGTTACCCAGAATCCTTTGCAAACCTCAAATTTTGGCTAAAAAAAACAAATTTTCCTCACATTTCGGTGACAGAAAGTTCTGGAATCTGAGAGGAGCCACAAATTACCTTCCACCCAGCGTTCCCCCAAGTCTCCCGATAAAAATGATACCTCACTTGTGTGGGTAGGCCTAGCGCCCGCAACAGGAAACGCCCCAAAGCGCAACGTGGACACATCCAAATTTTGGAAAGAAAACAGAGGTGTTTTTTGCAAAGTGCCTACCTGTAGATTTTGGCCTCTAGCTCAGCCGGCACCTAGGGAAACCTACCACACCTGTGCATTTCTGAAAACTAGAGACCTAGGCGAATCCAAGATGGGGTGACTTGTGTGGCTCGGACCAGGTTCTGTTACCCAGAATCCTTTGCAAACCTCAAAATTTGGATAAAAAAACACATGTTCCTCACATTTCTGTGGCAGAAAGTTCGGGAATCTGAGAGGACCCACAAATTTCCTTCCACCCAGCGTTCCCCCAAGTCTCCCGATAAAAATGATACCTCACTTGTGTGGGTAAGCCTAGCGTCCGCGACAGGAAACGCCCAAAAGCGCAACGTGGACACATCCAAATTTTTGAAAGAAAACAGAGGTGTTTTTTGCAAAGTGGCTACCTGTAGATTTTGGCCTCTAGCTCAGCTGGCACCTAGGGAAACCTACCAAACCTGTGAATTTTTTAAAACTAGAGACATAGGGGAATCTAAGATGGGGTGACTTGTGGGGCTCTGACCAGGTTCTGTTATCCAGAATCCTTTGCAAACCTCAAATTTTGGCTAAAAAAAACCATTTTCATCACATTTCGGTGACAGAAAGTTCTAGAATCTGAGAGGAGCCACAAATTTCCTTCCACCCAGCGCTCCCCGAAGTCTCCCGATAAAAATGGTACCTCACTTGTGTGGGTAGGCCTAGCGCCCGCGACAGGATATGCCCCAAAACACAACGTGGACACATCACAGAAAACAGAGCTGTTTTTAGCAAAGTGCCTACCTGTAGATTTTGGCCTCTAGCTCAGCCGGCACCTAGGGAAACCTACCAAACCTGTGCATTTTTGAATACTAGAGACCTAGGGGAATCCAAGATGGGGTGACTTGTGGGGCTCTGACCAGGTTCTGTTACCCAGAATCCTTTGCAAACCTCAAATTTTGGCTAAAGAAAACAAATTTTCCTCACATTTCGGTGACAGAAAGTTCTGGAATCTGAGAGGAGCCACAAATTACCTTCCACCCAGCGTTCCCCCAAGTCTCCCGATAAAAATGATACCTCACTTGTGTGGGTAGGCCTAGCGCCCGCAACAGGAAACGCCCCAAAGCGCAACGTGGACACATCCAAATTTTGGAATGAAAACAGAGGTGTTTTTTGCAAAGTGCCTACCTGTAGATTTTGGCCTCTAGCTCAGCCGGCACCTAGGGAAACCTACCAAACCTGTGCATTTCTGAAAACTAGAGACCTAGGGGAATCCAAGATGGGGTGACTTGTGTGGCTTGGACCAGGTTCTGTTACCCAGAATCCTTTGCAAACCTCAAAATTTGGCTAAAAAAACACATGTTCCTCACATTTCTGTGGCAGAAAGTTCTGGAATCTGAGAGGAGCCACAAATTTCCTTTCACCCAGCGTTCCCCCAAGTCTCCCGATAAAAATGATACCTCACTGGTGTGGGTAGGCCTAGCGGCCGCGACAGAAGACGCCCCGAAACACAACATGGACACATCCCATTTTTTTCAAAGAAAACAGAGGTGTTTTTTGCAAAGTGGCTACCTGTAGATTTTGTCCTCTAGCTCAGCCGGCACCTTGGGAAACCTACCAAACCTGTGCATTTCTGAAAACTAGAGACCTAGGGGAATCCAAGATGGGGTGACTTGTGGGGCTCTGACCAGGTACTGTTACCCAGAATCCTTTGCAAACCTCAAAATTTGGCTAAGAAAACAAATGTTCCTCACATTTCTGTGGCAGAAAGTTCTGGAATCTGAGAGGAGCCACAAATTTCCTTCCACCCAGCGTCCCCCTAAGTCTCCTGATAAAAATGATACCTCACTTGTGTGGGTAGGCCTAGCGGCCGCGACAGGAAACGCCCCAAAGCGCAACGTAGACACATCCAAATTTTTGAAAGAAAACAGAGGTGTTTTTTGCAAAGTGGCTACCTGTAGATTGTGGCCTCTAGCTCAGCCGGCACCTAGGGCAACCTACCAAACCTGTGCATTTCTGAAAACTAGAGACCTAGGGGATTCCAAGATGGGGTGACTTGTGTGGCTCGGACCAGGTTCTGTTACCCAGAATCCTTTGCAAACCTCAAAATTTGGCTAAAAAAACGCATGTTCCTCACATTTCTGTGGCAGAAAGTTCTGGAATCTGAGAGGAGCCACAAATTTCCTTCCACCCAGCGTTCCCCCAAGTCTCCCGATAAAAATGATACCTCACTAGTGTGGGTAGGCCTAGCGCCCGCGACAGAAACCGCCCCAAAGAGCAACGTGGACACATCCAAATTTTTGAAAGAAAACAGAGGTGTTTTTTGCAAAGTGGCTACCTGTAGATTTTGGCCTCTAGCTCAGCCGGCACCTAGGGAAACCTACCACACCTGTGCATTTCTGAAAACTAGAGACATAGGGGAATCCAAGATGGGGTGACTTGTGTGGCTCGGACCAGGTTCTGTTACCCAGAATCCTTTGCAAACCTCAAAATTTGGATAAAAAAACACATGTTCCTCACATTTCTGTGGCAGAAAGTTCTGGAATCTGAGAGGAGCCACAAATTTCCTTCCACCCAGCGTCCCCCTAAGTCTCCTGATAAAAATGATAACTCACTTGTGTGGGTAGGCCTAGCGTCCGTGACAGGAAACGCCCAAAAGTGCAACGTGGACACATCCAAATTTTTTAAAGAAAACAGAGGTGTTTTTTGCAAAGTGGCTACCTGTAGATTTTGGCCTCTATCTCAGCTGGCAACTAGGGAAACCTACCAAACCTGTGCATTTCTTAAAACTAGAGACCTAGGGGAATCCAAGATGGGGTGACTTGTGGGGCTCTGACCAGGTTCTGTTACCCAGAATCCTTTGCAAACCTCAAAATTTGGCTAAGAAAACACATGTTCCTCACATTTCTGTGGCAGAAAGTTCTGGAATCTGAGAGGAGCCACAAATTTCCTTCCACCCAGCGTCCCCCTAAGTCTCCTGATAAAAATGATACCTCACTTGTGTGGGTAGGCCTAGCGCCCGCGACAGGAAACGCCCCAAAGCGCAACGTGGACATATCCATATATTTGAAAGAAAACAGAGGTGTTTTTTGCAAAGTGCCTACCTGAAGATTTTGGCCTCTAGCTCAGCCGGCACCTAGGGAAACCTACCAAACCTGTGCATCTCTAAAAACTAGAGACCAAGGGGAATCCAAGATGGGGTGACTTGTGTGGCTCTGACCAGGTTCTGTTACCCAGAATCCTTTGCAAACCTCAAAATATGGCTAAAAAAACACATGTTCCGCACATTTCTGTGGCAGAAAGTTCTGGAATCTGAGAGGAGCCACGAATTTCCTTCCACCCAGCGTTCCCCCAAGTCTCCTGATAAAAATGATACCTCACTTGTGTGGGTAGGCCTAGCGCCCGCGACAGGAAACGCCCCAAAGTTCAACGTGGACACATCCAAATTTTTGAAAGAAAACAGAGGTGTTTTTTGCAAAGTGGCTACCTGTAGATTGTGGCCTCTAGCTCAGCCGGCACCTAGGGCAACCTACCAAACATGTGCATTTCTGAAAACTAGAGACCTAGGGGATTCCAAGATGGGGTGACTTGTGTGGCTCGGACCAGGTTCTGTTACCCAGAATCCTTTGCAAACCTCAAAATTTGGCTAAAAAAACGCATGTTCCTCACATTTCTGTGGCAGAAAGTTCTGGAATCTGAGAGGAGCCACAAATTTCCTTGCACCCAGCGTTCCCCCAAGTCTCCCGATAAAAATGATACCTCACTAGTGTGGGTAGGCCTAGCGCCCGCGACAGAAACCGCCCCAAAGAGCAACGTGGACACATCCAAATTTTTGAAAGAAAACAGAGGTGCTTTTTGCAAAGTGGCTACCTGTAGATTTTGGCCTCTAGCTCAGCCGGCACCTAGGGAAACCTACCACACCTGTGCATTTCTGAAAACTAGAGACCTATGGGAATCCAAGATGGGGTGACTTGTGTGGCTCGGACCAGGTTCTATTACCCAGAATCCTTTGCAAACCTCAAAATTTGGATAAAAAAACACATGTTCCTCACATTTCTGTGGCAGAAAGTTCTGGAATCTGAGAGGACCCACAAATTTCCTTCCACCCACCGTTCCCCCAAGTCTCCCGATAAAAATGATACCTCACTTGTGTGGGTAGGCCTAGCGTCCGTGACAGGAAACGCCCAAAAGTGCAACGTGGACACATCCAAATTTTTGAAAGAAAACAGAGGTGTTTTTTGCAAAGTGGCTACCTGTAGATTTTGGCCTTTACCTCAGCTGGCACCTAGGGAAACCTTCCAAACCTGTGCATTGTTGAAAACTAGAGACGTAGGGGAATCCAAGATGGGGTGACTTGTGGGGCTCTGACCAGGTTCTGTTATCCAGAATCCTTTGCAAACCTCAAATTTTGTCTAAAAAAAACCATTTTCCTCACATTTCGGTGACAGAAAGTTATTGAATCTGAGAGGAGCCACAAATTTCCTTCCACCCAGCGCTCCCCCAAGTCTCCCGATAAAAATGGTACCTCACTTGTGTGGGTAGGCCTAGCGCCCGCGACAGGATATGCCCCAAAACACAACGTGGACACATCACAGAAAACAGAGCTGTTTTTAGCAAAGTGCCTACCTGTAGATTTTGGCCTGTAGCTCAGCCGGCACCTAGGGAAACCTACCAAACCTGTGCATTTTTGAAAACTAGAGACCTAGGGGAATCCAAGATGGGGTGACTTGTGGGGCTCTGACCAGGTTCTGTTACCCAGAATCCTTTGCAAACCTCAAATTTTGGCTAAAAAAACACATTTTCCTCACATTTCGGTGACAGAAAGTTCTGGAATCTGAGAGGAGCCACAAATTTCCTTCCACCCAGCATTCCCCCAAGTCTCCCTATAAAAATGATAAATCACTTGTGTGGGTAGGCCTAGCGGCCGCGACAGGACACACCCCAAAACACAACGTGGACACATCCCATTTTTTCAAAGAAAACAGAGCTGTTTTTTGCAAAGTGCCTACCTGTAGATTTTGGCCTCTAGCTCAGCCGGCACCCAGGGAAACCTACCAAACCTGTGCATTTCTGAAAACTAGAGACCTAGAGGAATCCACGATGGGGTGACTTGTGGGGCTCTGACCAGGTTCTGTTACCCAGAATCCTTTGCAAACCTCAAACTTTGGCTAAAAAAACACATGTTCCTCACATTTCTGTGGCAGAAAGTTCTGGAATCTGAGAGGAGCCACAAATTTCCTTTCACCCAGCGTTCCCCCAAGTCTCCCGATAAAAATGATACCTCACTAGTGTGGGTAGGACTAGCGCCCGCGACAGGAAACGCCCCAAAGCGCAACGTGGACACATCCAGATTTTTGAAAGAAAACAGAGGTGTTTTTTGCAAAGTGGCTACCTGTAGATTTTGGCCTCTAGCTCAGCCGGCACCTAGGGAAACCTACCAAACCTGTGCATTTCTGAAAACTAGAGACCTAGGGGAATCCAAGATGGGGTGACTTGTGGGGCTCTGACCAGGTTCTGTTACCCAGAATCCTTTGCAAACCTCAAAATTTGGATAAAAAAACACATGTTCCTCACATTTCTGTTGCAGAAAGTTCGGGAATCTGAGAGGAGCCACAAATTTCCTTCCACCCAGCGTTCCCCCAAGTCTCCCGATAAAAATGATACCTCACTTGTGTGGGTAGGCCTAGCGCCCGCGACAGGAAACGCCCCAAAGCGCAACGTGGACACATCCAAATTTTGGAAAGAAAACAGAGGTGTTTTTTGCAAAGTGCCTACCTGTAGATTTTGGCCTCTAGCTCAGCCGGCACCTAGGGAACCCTACCAAACCTGTGCATTTCTGAAAGCTAGAGACCTAGGGGAATCCAAGATGGGGTGACTTGTGGGGCTCTGACCAGGTTCTGTTACCCAGAATCCTTTGCAAACCTCAAAATTTGGCTAAAAAAACACATGTTCCTCACATTTCTGTGGCAGAAAGTTCTGGAATCTGAGAGGAGCCACAAATTTCCTTCCACCCAGCGTCCCCCTAAGTCTCCTGATAAAAATGATACCTCACTTGTGTGGGTAGGCCTAGCGCCCGCAACAGGAAACGCCCCAAAGCGCAACGTGGACATATCCAAATTTTTGAGAGAAAACAGAGGTCATTTTTGCAAAGTGCCTACCTGTAGATTTTGGCCTCTAGCTCAGCCGGCACCTAGGGAAACCTACCAAACCTGTGCATTTCTGAAAACTAGAGACCTAGGGGAATCCAAGATGGGGTGACTTGTGTGGCTCGGACCAGGTTCTGTTACCCAGAATCCTTTGCAAACCTCAAAATTTGGATAAAAAAACACATGTTCCTCACATTTCTGTGGCAGAAAGTTCGGGAATCTGAAAGGACCCACAAATTTCCTTCCACCCAGCGTTCCCCCAAGTCTCCCGATAAAAATGATACCTCACTTGTGTGGGTACGCCTAGCGTCCGCGACAGGAAACGCCCAAAAGCGCAACGTGGACACATCCAAATTTTTGAAAGAAAACAGAGGTGTTTTTTGCAAAGTGGCTACCTGTAGATTTTGGCCTCTAGCTCAGCTGGCACCTAGGGAAACCTACCAAACCTGTGCATTTTTAAAAACTAGAGACGTAGGGGAATCTAAGATGGGGTGACTTGTGGGGCTCTGACCAGGTTCTGTTATCCAGAATCCTTTGCAAACCTCAAATTTTGGCTAAAAAAAAACATTTTCATCACATTTCGGTGACAGAAAGTTCTAGAATCTGAGAGGAGCCACAAATTTCCTTCCACCCAGCGCTCCCCGAAGTCTCCCGATAAAAATGGTACCTCACTTGTGTGGGTAGGCCTAGCGCCCGCGACAGGATATGCCCCAAAACACAACGTGGACACATCACAGAAAACAGAGCTGTTTTTAGCAAAGTGCCTACCTGTAGATTTTGGCCTCTAGCTCAGCCGGCACCTAGGGAAACCTACCAAACCTGTGCATTTTTTAATACTAGAGACCTAGGGGAATCCAAGATGGGGTGACTTGTGGGACTCTGACCAGGTTCTGTTACCCAGAATCCTTTGCAAACCTCAAATTTTGGCTAAAAAAACACATTTTCCTCACATTTCGGTGACAGAAAGTTCTGGAATCTGAGAGGAGCCACAAATTACCTTCCACCCAGCGTTCCCCCAAGTCTCCCGATAAAAATGATACCTCACTGGTGTGGGTAGGCCTAGCGGCCGCGACAGAAGACGCCCCGAAACACAACGTGGACACATCCCATTTTTTTCAAAGAAAACAGAGCTGTTTTTTGCAAAGTGCCTACCTGTAGATTTTGGCCTCTAGCTCAGCCGGCACCTTGGGAAACCTACCAAACCTGTGCATTTCTGAAAACTAGAGACCTAGGGGAATCCAAGATGGGGTGACTTGTGGGGCTCTGACCAGGTTCTGTTACCCAGAATCCTTTGCAAACCTCAAAATTTGGCTAAGAAAACACATGTTCCTCACATTTCTGTGGCAGAAAGTTCTGGAATCTGAGAGGAGCCACAAATTTCCTTCCACCCAGCGTCCCCCTAAGTCTCCTGATAAAAATTATACCTCACTTGTGTGGGTAGGCCTAGCGCCCGCGACAGGAAACGCCCCAAAGCGCAACGTGGACACATCCAAATTTTTGAAAGAAAACAGAGGTGTTTTTTGCAAAGTGGCTACCTGTAGATTGTGGCCTCTAGCTCAGCCGGCACCTAGGGCAACCTATCAAACCTGTGCATTTCTGAAAACTAGAGACCTAGGGGATTCCAAGATGGGGTGACTTGTGTGGCTCGGACCAGGTTCTGTTACCCAGAATCCTTTGCAAACCTCAAAGTTTGGCTAAAAAAACGCATGTTCCTCACATTTCTGTGGCAGAAAGTTCTGGAATCTGAGAGGAGCCACAAATTTCCTTCCACCCAGCGTTCCCCCAAGTCTCCCGATAAAAATGATACCTCACTAGTGTGGGTAGGCCTAGCGCCCGCGACAGAAACCGCCCCAAAGAGCAACGTGGACACATCCAAATTTTTGAAGAAAACAGAGGTGTTTTTTGCAAAGTGGCTACCTGTAGATTTTGGCCTCTAGCTCAGCCGGCACCTAGGGAAACCTACCTCACCTGTTCATTTCTGAAAACTAGAGACCTAGGGGAATCCAAGATGGGGTGACTTGTGTGGCTCGGACCAGGTTCTGTTACCCAGAATCCTTTGCAAACCTCAAAATTTGGATAAAAAAACACATGTTCCTCACATTTCTGTGGCAGAAAGTTCTGGAATCTGAGAGGACCCACAAATTTCCTTCCACCCAGCGTTCCCCCAAGTCTCCCGATAAAAATGATAACTCACTTGTGTGGGTAGGCCTAGCGTCCGTGACAGGAAACGCCCAAAAGTGCAACGTGGACACATCCAAATTTTTGAAAGAAAACAGAGGTGTTTTTTGCAAAGTGGCTACCTGTAGATTTTGTCCTCTATCTCAGCTGGCACCTAGGGAAACCTACCAAACCTGTGCATCTCTGAAAACTAGAGACCCAGGGGAATCCAAGATGGGGTGACTTGTGTGGCTCTGACCAGGTTCTGTTACCCAGAATCCTTTGCAAACCTCAAAATATGGCTAAAAAAACACATGTTCCTCACATTTCTGTGGCAGAAAGTTCTGGAATCTGAGAGGAGCCACGAATTTCCTTCCACCCAGCGTTCCCCCGTGTCTCCCGATAAAAATTATACCTCACTAGTGTGGGTAGGCCTAGCGCCCGCGACAGGAAACGCCCCAAAGCGCAACGTGGACACATCCAAATTTTTGAAAGAAAACAGAGGTGTTTTTTGCAAAGTGGCTACCTGTAGATTGTGGCCTCTAGCTCAGCCGGCACCTAGGGCAACCTACCAAACCTGTGCATTTCTGAAAACTAGAGACCTAGGGGATTCCAAGATGGGGTGACTTGTGTGGCTCGGACCAGGTTCTGTTACCCAGAATCCTTTGCAAACCTCAACATTTGGCTAAAAAAACGCATGTTCCTCACATTTCTGTCGCAGAAAGTTCTGGAATCTGAGAGGACCCACAAATTTCCTTCCACCCACCGTTCCCCCAAGTCTCCCGATAAAAATGATACCTCACTTGTGTGGGTAGGCCTAGCGTCCGTGACAGGAAACGCCCAAAAGTGCAACGTGGACACATCCAAATTTTTGAAAGAAAACAGAGGTGTTTTTTGCAAAGTGGCTACCTGTAGATTTTGGCCTTTACCTCAGCTGGCACCTAGGGAAACCTACCAAACCTGTGCATTTTTGAAAACTAGAGACGTAGGGGAATCCAAGATGGGGTGACTTGTGGGGCTCTGACCAGGTTCTGTTATCCAGAATCCTTTGCAAACCTCAAATTTTGGCAAAAAAAACCCATTTTCCTCACATTTCGGTGACAGAAAGTTCTAGAATCTGAGAGGAGCCACAAATTTCCTTCCACCCAGCGCTCCCCCAAGTCTCCCGATAAAAATGGTACCTCACTTGTGTGGGTAGGCCTAGCGCCCGCGACAGGATATGCCCCAAAACACAACGTGGACACATCACAGAAAACAGAGCTGTTTTTAGCAAAGTGCCTACCTGTAGATTTTGGCCTCTAGCTCAGCCGGCACCTAGGGAAACCTACCAAACCTGTGCATTTTTGAAAACTAGAGACCTAGGGGAATCCAAGATGGGGTGACTTGTGGGGCTCTGACCAGGTTCTGTTACCCAGAATCCTTTGCAAACCTCAAATTTTGGCTAAAAAAACACATTTTCCTCACATTTCGGTGACAGAAAGTTCTGGAATCTGAGAGGAGCCACAAATTTCCTTCCACCCAGCGTTCCCCCAAGTCTCCCGATAAAAATGATAACTCACTTGTGTGGGTAGGCCTAGCGGCCGCGACAGGACACACCCCAAAACACAACGTGGACACATCCCATTTTTTCAAAGAAAACAGAGCTGTTTTTTGCAAAGTGCCTACCTGTAGATTTTGGCCTCTAGCTCAGCCGGCACCTAGGGAAACCTACCAAACCTGTGCATTTCTGAAAACTAGAGACCTAGGGGAATCCAAGATGGGGTGACTTATGGGGCTCTGACCAGGTTCTGTTACCCAGAATCCTTTGCAAACCTCAAAATTTGGATAAAAAAACACATGTTCCTCACATTTCTGTGGCAGAAAGTTCGGAAATCTGAGAGGAGCCACAAATTTCAATCCACCCAGCGTTCCCCCAAGTCTCCCGATAAAAATGATACCTCACTTGTGTGGGTAGGCCTAGCGCCCGCGACAGGAAACGCCCAAAAGCGCAACGTGGACACATCCAAATTTTGGAAAGAAAACAGAGGTGTTTTTTGCAAAGTGCCTACCTGTAGATTTTGGCCTCTAGCTCAGCCGGCACCTAGGGAAACCTACCAAACCTGTGCATTTCTGAAAACTAGAGACCTAGGGGAATCCAAGATGGGGTGACTTGTGGGGCTCTGACCAGGTTCTGTTACCCAGAATCCTTTGCAAACCTCAAAATTTGGCTAAAAAAACACATGTTCCTCACATTTCTGTGGCAGAAAGTTCTGGAATCTGAGAGGAGCCACAAATTTCCTTCCATCCAGTGTCCCCCTAAGTCTCCTGATAAAAATGATACCACACTTGTGTGGGTAGGCCTAGCGCCCGCAACAGGAAACGCCCCAAAGCGCAACGTGGACATATCCAAATTTTTGAAAGAAAACAGAGGTCATTTTTGCAAAGTGCCTACCTGTAGATTTTGGCCTCTAGCTCAGCCGGCACCTAGGGAAACCTACCAAACCTGTGCATTTCTGAAAACTAGAGACGTAGGGGAATCCAAGATGTGGTGACTTGTGTGGCTCGGACCAGGTTCTGTTACCCAGAATCCTTTGCAAACCTCAAAATTTGGATAAAAAAACACATGTTCCTCACATTTCTGTGGCAGAAAGTTCTGGAATCTGAGAGGAGCCACAAATTTCCTTCCACCCAGCGTTCCCCCAAGTCTCCCGATAAAAATGATACCTCACTAGTGTGGGTAGGCCTAGCGCCCATGACAGGAAACGCCCCAAAGCGCAACGTGGACACATCCAGATTTTTGAAAGAAAACAGAGGTGTTTTTTGCAAAGTGGCTACCTGTAGATTTTGGCCTCTAGCTCAGCCGGCACCTAGGGAAACCTACCAAACCTGTGCATTTCTGAAAACTAGAGACCTAGGGGAATCCAAGATGGGGTGACTTGTGTGGCTCGGACCAGGTTCTGTTACCCAGAATCCTTTGCAAACCTCAAAATTTGGATAAAAAAACACATGTTCCTCACATTTCTGTGGCAGAAAGTTCTGGAATCTGAGAGGAGCCACAAATTTCCTTCCACCCAGCGTTCCCCCAAGTCTCCAGATAAAAATGATACCTCACTTGTGTGGGTAGGCCTAGCGTCCGCGACAGGAAACGCCCAAAAGCGCAACGTGGACACATCCAAATTTTTGAAAGAAAACAGAGGTGTTTTCTGCAAAGTGGCTACCTGTAGATTTTAGCCTCTAGCTCAGCCGGCACCTAGGGAAACCTACCAAACCTGTGCATTTCTGAAAACTAGAGACCTAGGGGAATCCAAGATGGGGTGACTTGTGTGGCTCGGACCAGGTTCTGTTACCCAGAATCCTTTGCAAACCTCAACATTTGGATAAAAAAACACATGTTCCTCACATTTCTGTGGCAGAAAGTTCGGGAATCTGAGAGGACCCACAAATTTCCTTCCACCCAGCGTTCCCCCAAGTCTCCCGATAAAAATGATACCTCACTTGTGTGGGTACGCCTAGCGTCCGCGACAGGAAACGCCCAAAAGCGCAACGTGGACACATCCAAATTTTTGAAAGAAAACAGAGGTGTTTTTTGCAAAGTGGCTACCTGTAGATTTTGGCCTCTAGCTCAGCTGGCACCTAGGGAAACCTACCAAACCTGTGCATTTTTTAAAACTAGAGACATAGGGGAATCTAAGATGGGGTGACTTGTGGGGCTCTGACCAGGTTCTGTTATCCAGAATCCTTTGCAAACCTCAAATTTTGGCTAAAAAAAACCATTTTCATCACATTTCAGTGACAGAAAGTTCTAGAATCTGAGAGGAGCCACAAATTTCCTTCCACCCAGCGCTCCCCGAAGTCTCCCGATAAAAATGGTACCTCACTTGTGTGGGTAGGCCTAGCGCCCGCGACAGGATATGCCCCAAAACACAATGTGGACACATCACAGAAAACAGAGCTGTTTTTAGCAAAGTGCCTACCTGTAGATTTTGGCCTCTAGCTCAGCCGGCACCTATGGAAACCTACCAAACCTGTGCATTTTTGAATACTAGAGACCTAGGGGAATCCAAGATGGGGTGACTTGTGGGGCTCTGACCAGGTTCTGTTACCCAGAATCCTTTGCAAACCTCAAATTTTGGCTAAAAAAAACACATTTTCCTCACATTTCGGAGACAGAAAGTTCTGGAATATGAGAGGAGCCACAAATTTCCTTCCACCCAGCGTTCCCCCAAGTCTCCCGATAAAAATGATAACTCACTTGTGTGGGTAGGCCTAGCGGCCGCGACAGGTCACACCCCAAAACACAACGTGGACACATCCCATTTTTTCAAAGAAAACAGAGCTGTTTTTTGCAAAGTGCCTACCTGTAGATTTTGGCCTCTAGCTCAGCCGGCACCTTGGGAAACCTACCAAACCTGTGCATTTCAGAAAACTAGAGACCTAGGTGAATCCAAGATGGGGTGACTTGTGGGGCTCTGACCAGGTTCTGTTACCCAGAATCCTTTGCAAACCTCAAATTTTGGCTAAAAAAACACATTTTCCTCACATTTCGGAGACAGAAAGTTCTGGAATATGAGAGGAGCCACAAATTTCCTTCCACCCAGCGTTCCCCCAAGTCTCCCGATAAAAATGATACCTCACTTGTGTGGGTAGGCCTAGCGCCCGCAACAGGAAACGCCCCAAAGCGCAACGTGGACATATCCAAATTTTTGAAAGAAAACAGAGGTCATTTTTGCAAAGTGCCTACCTGTAGATTTTGGCCTCTAGCTCAGCCGGCACCTAGGGAAACCTACCAAACCTGTGCATTTCTGAAAACTAGAGACCTAGGGGAATCCAAGATGGGGTGACTTGTGTGGCTTGGACCAGGTTCTGTTACCCAGAATCCTTTGCAAACCTCAAAATTTGGCTAAAAAAACACATGTTCCTCACATTTCTGTGGCAGAAAGTTCTGGAATCTGAGAGGAGCCACAAATTTCCTTTCACCCAGCGTTCCCCCAAGTCTCCCGATAAAAATGATACCTCACTAGTGTGGGTAGGCCTAGCGCCCGCGACAGGAAACGCCCCAAAGCACAACGTGGACACATCCAGATTTTTGAAAGAAAACAGAGGTGTTTTTTGCAAAGTGGCTACCTGTAGATTTTGGCCTCTAGCTCAGCCGGCACCTAGGGAAACCTACCAAACCTGTGCATTTCTGAAAACTAGAGACCTAGGGGAATCCAAGATGGGGTGACTTGTGGGGCTCTGACCAGGTTCTGTTACCCAGAATCCTTTGCAAACCTCAAAATTTGGATAAAAAAACACATGTTCCTCACATTTCTGTGGCAGAAAGTTCGGGAATCTGAGAGGAGCCACAGATTTCCTTCCACCCAGCGTTCCCCCAAGTCTCCCGATAAAAATGATACCTCACTTGTGTGGGTAGGCCTAGCACCCGCGACAGGAAACGCCCCAAAGCGCAACGTGGACACATCCAAATTTTGGAAAGAAAACAGAGGTGTTTTTTGCAAAGTGCCTACCTGTAGATTTTGGCCTCTAGCTCAGCCGGCACCTAGGGAAACCTACCAAACCTGTGCATTTCTGAAAACTAGAGACCTAGGGGAATCCAAGATGGGGTGACTTGTGTGGCTCGGACCAGGTTCTGTTACCCAGAATCCTTTGCAAACCTCAAAATTTGGCTAAAAAAACACATGTTCCTCACATTTCTGTGGCAGAAAGTTCTGGAATCTGAGAGGAGCCACAAATTTCCTTCCACCCAGCGTTCCCCCAAGTCTCCCGATAAAAATGATACCTCACTAGTGTGGGTAGGCCTAGCGCCCACGACAGGAAACGCCCCAAAGCGCAACGTGGACACATCCAGATTTTTGAAAGAAAACAAAGGTGTTTTTTGCAAAGTGGCTACCTGTAGATTTTGGCCTCTAGCTCAGCCGGCACCTAGGGAAACCTACCAAACCTGTGCATTTCTGAAAACTAGAGACCTAGGGGAATCCAAGATGGGGTGACTTGTGTGGCTCGGACCAGGTTCTGTTACCCAGAATCCTTTGCAAACCTCAAAATTTGGATAAAAAAACACATGTTCCTCACATTTCTGTGGCAGAAAGTTCGGGAATCTGAGAGGACCCACAAATTTCCTTCCACCCAGCGTTCCCCCAAGTCTCCCGATAAAAATGATACCTCACTTGTGTGGGTACGCCTAGCGTCCGCGACAGGAAACGCCCCAAAGCGCAACGTGGACACATCCAAATTTTTGAAAGAAAACAGAGGTGTTTTTTGCAAAGTGGCTACCTGTAGATTTTGGCCTCTAGCTCAGCCGGCACCTAGGGAAACCTACCAAACCTGTGCATTTCTGAAAACTAGAGACCTAGGGGAATCCAAGATGGGGTGACTTGTGTGGCTCGAACCAGGTTCTGTTACCCAGAATCCTTTGCAAACCTCAAAATTTGGATAAAAAAACACATGTTCCTCACATTTCTGTGGCAGAAAGTTCGGGAATCTGAGAGGACCCACAAATTTCCTTCGACCCAGCGTTCCCCCAAGTCTCCCGATAAAAATGATACCTCACTAGTGAGGGTAGGCCTAGCGCCCGCGACAGGAAACGCCCCAAAGCGCAACGTGGACACATCCCATTTTTTTAAAGAAAACAGAGCTTTTTTTTGCAAAGTGCCTACCTGTAGATTTTGGCCTCTAGCTCAGCCGGCAAATAGGGAAACCTACCAAACCGATGCATTTCTGAAAACTAGAGACCTAGGGGAATCCAAGATGGGGTGACTTGTGTGGCTCGGACCAGGTTCTGTTACCCAGAATCCTTTGCAAACCTCAGAATTGGGCTAAAAAAGCACATGTTCCTCACATTTCTGTGGCAGAAAGTTCTGGAATCTGAGAGGAGCCACAAATTTCCTTCCACCCAGCGTTCCCCCAAGTCTCCCGATAAAAATGATACCTCACTTGTGTGGGTAGGCCTAGCGCCCGCAACAGGAAACGCCCCAAAGCGCAACGTGGACACATCCAAATTTTGGAAAGAAAACAGAGGTGTTTTTTGCAAAGTGCCTACCTGTAGATTTTGGCCTCTAGCTCAGCCGGCACCTAGGGAAACCTACCAAACCTGTGCATTTCTGAAAACTAGAGACCTAGGGGAATCCAAGATGGGGTGACTTGTGGGGCTCTGACCAGGTTCTGTTACCCAGAATCCTTTGCAAACCTCAAAATTTGGATAAAAAAACACATGTTCCTCACATTTCTGTGGCAGAAAGTTCGGGAATCTGAGAGGAGCCACAGATTTCCTTCCACCCAGCGTTCCCCCAAGTCTCCCGATAAAAATGATACCTCACTTGTGTGGGTAGGCCTAGCACCCGCGACAGGAAACGCCCCAAAGCGCAACGTGGACACATCCAAATTTTGGAAAGAAAACAGAGGTGTTTTTTGCAAAGTGCCTACCTGTAGATTTTGGCCTCTAGCTCAGCCGGCACCTAGGGAAACCTACCAAACCTGTGCATTTCTGAAAACTAGAGACCTAGGGGAATCCAAGATGGGGTGACTTGTGGGGCTCTGACCAGGTTCTGTTACCCAGAATCCTTTGCAAACCTCAAAATTTGGCTAAAAAAACACACGTTCCTCACATTTCTGTGGCAGAAAGTTCTGGAATCTGAGAGGAGCCACAAATTTCCTTCCACCCAGCGTCCCCCTAAGTCTCCTGATAAAAATGATACCTCACTTGTGTGGGTAGGCCTAGCGCCCGCAACAGGAAACGTCCCAAAGCGCAACGTGGACACATCCAAATTTTTGAAAGAAAACAGAGGTCATTTTTGCAAAGTGCCTACCTGTAGATTTTGGCCTCTAGCTCAGCCGGCACCTAGGAAAACCTACCAAACCTGTGCATTTCTGAAAACTAGAGACCTAGAGGAATCCAAGATGGGGTGACTTGTGTGGCTCGGACCAGGTTCTGTTACCCAGAATCCTTTGCAAACCTCAAAATTTGGCTAATAAAACACATGTTCCTCACATTTCTGTGGCAGAAAGTTCTGGAATCTGAGAGGAGCCACAAATTTCCTTCCACCCAGCGTTCCCCCAAGTCTCCCGATAAAAATGATACCTCACTAGTGTGGGTAGGCCTAGCGCCCACGACAGGAAACGCCCCAAAGCGCAACGTGGACACATCCAGATTTTTGAAAGAAAACAGAGGTGTTTTTTGCAAAGTGGCTACCTGTAGATTTTGGCCTCTAGCTCAGCCGGCACCTAGGGAAACCTACCAAACCTGTGCATTTCTGAAAACTAGAGACCTAGGGGAATCCAAGATGGGGTGACTTGTGTGGCTCGGACCAGGTTCTGTTACCCAGAATCCTTTGCAAACCTCAAAATTTGGATAAAAAAACACATGTTCCTCACATTTCTGTGGCAGAAAGTTCTGGAATCTGAGAGGAGCCACAAATTTCCTTCCACCCAGCGTTCCCCTAAGTCTCCCGATAAAAATGATACCTCACTTGTGTGGGTAGGCCTAGCGTCCGCGACAGGAAACGCCCAAAAGCGCAACGTGGACACATCCAAATTTTTGAAAGAAAACAGAGGTGTTTTCTGCAAAGTGCCTACCTGTAGATTTTGGCCTCTAGCTCAGCCGGCACCTAGGGAAACCTACCAAACCTGTGCATTTCTGAAAACTAGAGACCTAGGGGAATCCAAGATGGGGTGACTTGTGTGGCTCGGACCAGGTTCTGTTACCCAGAATCCTTTGCAAACCTCAAAATTTGGATAAAAAAACACATGTTCCTCACATTTCTGTGGCAGAAAGTTCGGGAATCTGAGAGGACCCACAAATTTCCTTCCACCCAGCGTTCCCCCAAGTCTCCCGATAAAAATGATACCTCACTTGTGTGGGTACGCCTAGCGTCCGCGACAGGAAACGCCCCAAAGCGCAACGTGGACACATCCAAATTTTTGAAAGAAAACAGAGGTGTTTTTTGCAAAGTGGCTACCTGTAGATTTTGGCCTCTAGCTCAGCCGGCACCTAGGGAAACCTACCAAACCTGTGCATTTCTGAAAACTAGAGACCTAGGGGAATCCAAGATGGGGTGACTTGTGTGGCTCGGACCAGGTTCTGTTACCCAGAATCCTTTGCAAACCTCAAAATTTGGATAAAAAAACACATGTTCCTCACATTTCTGTGGCAGAAAGTTCGGGAATCTGAGAGGACCCACAAATTTCCTTCCACCCAGCGTTCCCCCAAGTCTCCCGATAAAAATGATACCTCACTAGTGAGGGTAGGCCTAGCGCCCGCGACAGGAAACTCCCCAAAGCGCAACGTGGACACATCCCATTTTTTTAAAGAAAACAGAGCTTTTTTTTGCAAAGTGCCTACCTGTAGATTTTGGCCTCTAGCTCAGCCGGCAAATAGGGAAACCTACCAAACCGATGCATTTCTGAAAACTAGAGACCTAGGGGAATCCAAGATGGGGTGACTTGTGTGGCTCGGACCAGGTTCTGTTACCCAGAATCCTTTGCAAACCTCAGAATTGGGCTAAAAAAGCACATGTTCCTCACATTTCTGTGGCAGAAAGTTCTGGAATCTGAGAGGAGCCACAAATTTCCTTCCACCCAGCGTTCCCCCAAGTCTCCAGATAAAAATTACACCTCACTTGTGTGGGTAGGCCTAGCGGCCGCGACAGGAGACGCCCCAAAACGCAACGTGGACACATCCCATTTTTTTAAAGAAAACAGAGCTGTTTTTTGCAAAGTGCCTACCTGTAGATTTTGGCTTCTAGCTCAGCCGGCAAATAGGGAAACCTACCAAACCGATGCATTTCTGAAAACTAGAGACCTAGGGGAGTCCAAAATGGGGTGACTTGTGTGGCTCGGACCAGGTTCTGTTACCCAGAATCCTTTGCAAACCTCAAAATTTAGCTAAAAAAACAAATGTTCCTCACATTTCTGTGGCAGAAAGTTCTGGAATCTGAGAGGAGCCACAAATTTCCTTCCACCCAGTGTTCCCCCAAGTCTCCCGATAAAAATGATACCTCACTCGTGTGGGTAGGCCTACAGCCCGCGACAGGAAACGCCCCAAAGCGCAACGTGGACACATCCAAATTTATTTTAAGAAAACAGAGCTGTTTTTTGCAAAGTGCCTACCTGTAGATTTTGGCCTCTAGCTCAGTCGGCACCTAGGGAAACCTACCAAACCTGTGCATTTCTGAAAACTAGAGACCTAGGGGAATCCAAGATGGGGTGACTTGTGGGGCTCGGACCAGGTTCTGTTACCCAGAATCCTTTGCAAACCTCAAACTTTGGATAAAAAAGCACATGTTCCTCACATTTCTGTGGCAGAAAGTTCTGGAATCTGAGAGGAGCCACAAATTTCCTTCCACCCAGCGTTCCCCCAAGTCTCCCGATAAAAATGATACCTCACTTGTGTGGGTAGGCCTAGCGCCCGCGACAGGAAGCGCCCCAAAGTGCAACGTGGACACATCCACATCTTTTAAAGAAAACAGAGGTGTATTTTGCAAAGTGCCTACCTGTAGATTTTGGCCTCTAGCTCAGCCGGCACCCAGGGAAACCTACCACACCTGTGCATTTCTGAAAACTAGAGACCTAGGGGAATCCAAGATGGGGTGACTTGTGTGGCTCGGACCAGGTTCTGTTACCCAGAATCCTTTGCAAACCTCAAAATTTGGCTAAAAAAACACATGTTCCTCACATTTCTGTGGAAGAAAGTTCTGGAATCTGAGAGGAGCCACAAATTTCCTTCCACCCAGCGTTCCCCCAAGTCTCCCGATAAAAATGATACCTCACTAGTGTAGGTAGGCCTAGCGCCCGCGACAGGAAACGCCCCAAAGCGCAACGTGGACACATCCAATTTTTTGAAAGAAAAAAGAGGTGTTTTTTGCAAAGTGCCTACCTGTAGATTTTGGCCTCTAGCTCAGCCGGCACCTAGGGAAACCTACCAAACCTGTGCATTTCTGAAAACTAGAGACCTAGGGGAGTCCAAGATGGGGTGACTTGTGGGGCTCGGACCAGGTTCTATTACCCAGAATCCTTTGCAAACCTCAAAATTTGGCTAAAAAAACACATGTTCCTCACATTTCTGTGGCAGAAAGTTCTGGAATCTGAGAGGATCCACAAATTTCCTTCCACCCAGCCTTCCCCCAAGTCTCCCGATAAAAATGATACCTCACTTGTGTGGGTAGGCCTAGCGGCCGCGACAGGAGACGCCCCAAAACGCAATTTGGACACATCCCATTTTTTTAAAGAAAACAGAGCTGTTTTTTGCAAAGTGCCTACCTGTAGATTTTGGCCTCTAGCTCAGCCGGCACCTAGGGAAACCTACCAAACCTGTGCATTTCTGAAAACTAGAGACCTAGGGGAATCCAAGATGGGGTGACTTGTGTGGCTCGGACCAGGTTCTGTTACCCAGAATCCTTTGCAAACCTCAAAATTTGGCTAAAAAAACACATGTTCCTCACATTTCTGTGGCAGAAAGTTTTGGAATCTGAGAGGAGCCACAAATTTCCTTCCACCCAGCGTTCCCCCAAGTCTCCCGATAAAAATGATACCTCACTAGTGTGGGTAGGCCTAGCGCCCGCGACAGGAAACACCCCAAAGCGCAACATGGACACATCCAGATTTTTGAAAGAAAACAGAGGTGTTTTTTGCAAAGTGGCTACCTGTAGATTTTGGCCTCTAGCTCAGCCGGC
Organism: Pleurodeles waltl; assembly: GCF_031143425.1. NCBI lineage: Eukaryota > Metazoa > Chordata > Amphibia > Caudata > Salamandridae > Pleurodeles > Pleurodeles waltl. The sequence goes on along the minus strand of NC_090438.1, from coordinate 795,108,586 downwards.
ACCTTGGGAAACCTACCAAACCTTTGCATTTCTGAAAACTAGAGACCTAGGGGAATCCAAGATGGGGTGACTTGTGTGGCTCGGACCAGGTTCTGTTACCCAGAATCCTTTGCAAACCTCAAAATTTGGATAAAAAAACACATGTTCCTCACATTTCTGTGGCAGAAAGTTCGGGAATCTGAGAGGACCCACAAATTTCCTTCCACCCAGGGTTCCCCCAAGTCTCCCGATAAAAATGATACCTCACTTGTGTGGGTAGGCCTAGCGTCCGCGACAGGAAATGCCCAAAAGTGCAACGTAGACACATCCATATTTTTTAAAGAAAACAGAGGTGTTTTTTGCAAAGTGGCTACCTGTAGATTTTGGCCTCTAGCTCAGCCAGCACCTAGGGAAACCTACCAAACGTGTGCATTTCAGAAAACTAGTGACCTAGAGGAATCCAAGTTGGGTGACTTGTGTGGCTCGGACCAGGTTCTGTTACCCAGAATCCTTTGCAAACCTCAAAATTTGGCAAAAAAACACATGTTCCTCATATATCTGTGGCAGAAAGTTCTGGAATCTGAGAGGAGCCACAAATTTCCTTCCACCCAGCGTTCCCCCAAGTCTCCCGATAAAAATGATACCTCACTAGTGTGGGTAGGCCTAGCGCCCGCGACAGGAAACGCCCCAAAGAGCAACGTGGACACATCCAAATTTTTGAAAGAAAACAGAGGTGTTTTTTGCAAAGTGGCTACCTGTAGATTTTGGCCTCTAGCTCAGCCGGCACCTAGGGAAACCTACCACACCTTTGCATTTCTGAAAACTAGAGACCTATGGGAATCCAAGATGGGGTGACTTGTGTGGCTCGGACCAGGTTCTGTTACCCAGAATCCTTTGCAAACCTCAAAATTTGGATAAAAAAACACATGTTCCTCACATTTCTGTGGCAGAAAGTTCTGGAATCTGAGAGGACCCACAAATTTCCTTCCACCCAGCGTTCCCCCAAGTCTCCCGATAAAAATGATACCTCACTTGTGTGGGTAGGCCTAGCGCCCGCGACAGAAAACGCCCCAAAGAGCAACGTGGACACATCCAAATTTTTGAAAGAAAACAGAGGTGTTTTTTGCAAAGTGGCTACCTGTAGATTTTGGCCTCTAGCTCAGCCGGCACCAAGGGAAACCTACCACACCTGTGCATTTCTGAAAACTAGAGACCTATGGGAATCCAAGATGGGGTGACTTGTGTGGCTCTGACCAGGTTCTGTTACCCAGAATCCTTTGCAAACCTCAAAATTTGGATAAAAAAACACATGTTCCTCACATTTCTGTGGCAGAAAGTTCTGTGATCTGGGAGGAGCCACAAATTTCCTTCCACCCAGCGTTCCCCCAAGTCTCCCGATAAAAATTATTCCTCACTTGTGTGGGTAGGCCTAGCGGCCGCGACACAAGACACCCCAAAACGCAACGTGGACACATCCCATTTTTTTAAAGAAAACAGAGCTGTTTTTTGCAAAGTGCCTACCTGTAGATTTTGGCCTCTAGCTCAGCCGGCAAATAGGGAAACCTACCAAACCGATGCATTTCTAAAAACTAGAGACCTAGGGGAATCCAAGATGGGGTGACTTGTGTGGCTCAGACCAGGTTCTGTTACACAGAATCCTTTGCAAACCTCAAAATTTGGCTAAAAAGGACATGTTCCTCACATTTCTGTGGCAGTAAGTTCTGGATTCTGAGAGGAGCCACAAATTTCCTTCCACCCAGAGTTCCCCCAAGTCTCCAGATAAAAATTATACCTCACTTGTGTGGGTAGGCCTAGCGGCCGTGACAGGAGACGCCCCAAAACGCAACGTGGACACATCCCATTTTTTTAAAGAAAACAGAGCTGTTTTTTGCAAAGTGCCTACCTGTAGATTTTGGCCTCTAGCTCAGCCGGCAAATAGGGAAACCTACCAAACCGATGCATTTCTGAAAACTAGAGACCTAGGGGAATCCAAGATGGGGTGACTTGTGTGGCTCGGACCAGGTTCTGTTACCCAGAATCCTTTGCAAACCTCAAAATTTGGCTAAAAAAACACATGTTCCTCACATTTCTGTGGCAGAAAGTTCTGGAATCTGAGAGGAGCCACAAATTTTCTTCCACCCAGCGTTCCCCCAAGTCTCCCGATAAAAATGATACCTCACTTGTGTGGGTAGGCCTAGCGCCCGCGCCAGGAAACGCCCCAAAGCGCAACGTGGACACATCCAAATTTTTGAAAGAAAACAGAGGTGTTTTTTGCAAAGTGCCTACCTGTAGATTTTGGCCTCTAGCTCAGCCGGCACCTAGGGAAACCTACCAAACCTGTACATTTCTGAAAACTAGAGACCTAGGGAAATCCAAGATGGGGTGACTTGTGGGGCTCTGACCAGGTTCTGTTACCCAGAATCCTTTGCAAACCTCAAAATTTGGCTAAAAAAACACATGTTCCTCACACTTCTGTGGCAGAAAGTTCTGGAATCTGAGAGGAGCCACAAATTTCCTTCCACCCAGCGTCCCCCTAAGTCTCCTGATAAAAATGATACCTCACTTGTGTGGGTAGGCCTAGCGCCCGCAACAGGAAACGCCCCAAAGCACAACGTGGACATATCCAAATTTTTGAAAGAAAACAGAGGTCATTTTTGCAAAGTGCCTACCTGTAGATTTTGGCCTCTAGCTCAGCCGGCACCTAGGGAAACCTACCAAACCTGTGCATTTCTGAAAACTAGAGACCTAGGGGAATCCAAGATGGGGTGACTTGTGTGGCTTGGACCAGGTTCTGTTACCCAGAATCCTTTGCAAACCTCAAAATTTGGCTAAAAAAACACATGTTCCTCACATTTCTGTGGCAGAAAGTTCTGGAATCTGAGAGGAGCCACAAATTTCCTTCCACCCAGCGTTCCTCCAAGTCTCCCGATAAAAATGATACCTCACTAGTGTGGGTAGGCCTACCGCCCGCGACAGGAAACGCCCCAAAGCGCAACGTGGACACATCCAGATTTTTTAAAGAAAACAGAGGTGTTTTTTGCAAAGTGGCTACCTGTAGATTTTGGCCTCTAGCTCAGCCGGCACCTAGGGAAACCTACCAAACCTGTGCATTTCTGAAAACTAGAGACCTAGGGGAGTCCAAGATGGGGTGACTTGTGTGGCTCGGACCAGGTTCTGTTACCCAGAATCCTTTGCAAACCTCAAAATTTGGATACAAAAACACATGTTCCTCACATTTCTGTGGCAGAAAGTTCAGGAATCTGAGAGGACCCACAAATTTCCTACCACCCAGCGTTCCCCCAAGTCTCCCGATAAAAATGATACCTCACTTGTGTGGGTAGGCCTAGCGTCCGCGACAGGAAACGCCCAAAAGTGCAACGTGGACACATCCATATTTTTGAAAGAAAACAGAGGTGTTTTTTACAAAGTGGCTACCTGTAGATTTTGGCCTCTAGCTCAGCCAGCACCTAGGGAAACCTACCAAACCTGTGCATTTCTGAAAACTAGTGAGCTAGGGGAATCCAATTTGGGTGACTTGTGTGGCTCGGACCAGGTTCTGTTACCCAGAATCCTTTGCAAACCTCAAAATTTGGCTATAAAAACACATGTTCCTCACATTTCTGTGGCAGAAAGTTCTGGAATCTGAGAGGAGCCACAAATTTCCTTCCACCCAGCGTTCCCCCAAGTCTCCCGATAAAAATGATACCTCGCTTGTGTGGGTAGGCCTAGCGGCCGCGGCAGGATACACCCCAAAACACAACGTGGACACATCACATTTTTTAATTGAAAACTGCCTACCTGTAGATTTTGGCCTCTAGCTCAGCCGGCACCTAGGGAAACCTACCAAACCTGTGCATTTTTTAAAACTAGAGACCTAAGGGAATCCAAGATGGGGTGACTTGCGCGGCTCTGACCAGGTTCTGTTACCCAGAATCATTTGCAAACCTCAAATTTTGGCTAAAAAAACACATTTTCCACACATTTCGGTGACAGAAAGTTCTGGAATCTGAGAGGAGCCACAAATTTCCTTCCACCCAGCGTTCCCCCAAGTCTCCCGATAAAAATGATACCTCACTTTTGTGGGTGGGCCAGGTGCCTGCAACAGAATAAGGCCCAAAACTTGTAGAGATAGAGGGGATAGCACAGTGAGTTTATAAGGACATATTCTTTTATACATCTTTAGACTGACTCTGCTTTGGGGACCCACATAAATGAGGTGTCATTTTACTTGGGAGACTGAGGGGAACACTGGGGAGTAGGAATGTTGTGCTGGAGTGGTGATCCTACGAAGAAAAGTCAGGAAAATATGCTTTTTTAAGCACATTTTGAGGTTTACAGAGGAGTCTGGATAAGAAAATGTTGGGGGATCCACGCAAGCCACACCTCCCTGGACTCCTTGGGGTGTCTAGTTTAAAAAAATGTCTTGGTTTGGTAGGTTTCCCTAGATGAAGGCCGCACACAGGACCAAAAACATAGGTGCCCTCTCCCCCCCAAACACAGGTAGTTTTGTAATATATTGTTTTGATGTGTCCACATACGTCCGTGATGTGCCAAACACTAAACTTTTGAAAAGAAAAGCACTTAGGTTATGTGAAAAAGACCCCTCACCCACCAACCAAGTTGGTGGTATGCTTCATCATCGGGGTCCCACCTGAGGCACCTAGCGTGTCACAGGTGTGCTGCGACGCCTGATTACAGCGGAGCAGGTTTTGTCATTTTTACCACACATACTGGTTGGATTTGGCATGAGGGTGAGTGATGGTTCAGTGGATCAAATTTTACTAACAAGAGCTTTCACAAAAATGAAATGCACTGTTAATAACTGAAAGGCAAAAAACTGAACCAATGACTCACAGCTCGTGAGCTGTAAAGCCGCGACAAGGCACCAACCGCTTTACAGTCCATTCACGCAACTTTCATCCATGACACACATAAGACCATTCACACCGCCAGCCACGGGCCCAGCACATTACAACACTCACATCGACAGACAGCGCCACTCAAGGGCCCATCACTTACATACGCCCACATGCCTGATACAACAATCACACCAGCTGATGGGAGTGTGTGGACTGGTGTTTGGCTGGCAGTGTGTTGCAGTAGCCAACAGCAAGTCAATATGTACACTGTCAGCCAAGCCCCACTCCACACACAATGGCATCATTTTTCTTTTTTTTTAAACAGAGGAATCCCTAACTAAGTAGAAAGAATTACAAAACTACAAACACAAAAGCTCTAACTAAGTACATGACAGAAATGCTAACCATGAAACTGAACACATGAAAATACAAAACAGACATGAGTTTACACTCATGGTTGTTCCCAGAAATTCTTCTTCTCGTAATTCTTAAAACAACCACCCACACACAGACCAGGCTTTGAAGGACAATCTGGGCAGTACATTCGAGTCTCCCTCCGGATACCTCTTCGAAAACACACTCTACATTTCTTAGCTGGAAAGTCTTTTTTGGGTGTGGGAGGAATGTGCTCAGCAAAGTGGCGATCTTTCAATCTAGCCACATCCTCCACCACTGCTTCTCTAGGAACTCTGGCCTGTTCCACCAAATTAAGGCTCTCTATCACTGACTCCTGAAATTTCACAAATGTCATCTTTGACTCTGGAGACCTATCCCTAAACACAATAAAAGCATTGAAGGTTGCTAAGTGGAAGAGGTGAAGTGCTAACTTCTTATACCAAATGTAAGACTTACGAATAGCAGTATAAGGTTCCAACCTCTGGTCAACTCTATCTACACCTCCCATGTGCTTATTATAATCTAAAATGCACACAGGTTTGCGCACTTCAGCAACCTGGCCCTAAACAGTCAGGGGGGAAGTACTCTCATCATGATGGTACTTAGTATGTAGACATCCCTCTTGTCTGAAAATTTCAAAGCTAGCAGCTCCTCGTTCCGCAAGGCACAGCACTGTCCCCTCTCAAGTTTTTTACAAACAAGCTCCCTTGGATAGCCTTTCCGGTTAGAACGGATTGTGCCACAAGCAACTGTGTCCACTCTAAACAATTCCTTGAACAACTGCACACCAATGTAGAAGTTATCTACATACAAATGGTGACCTTTGTTGAACAGTCGTCTACGAAGATCCCACACAATTTTCTCAGTAACTCCAAAAGTGGGAGGACAACCAGGGGGGTCAATATTGGAATCCCTACCAGTGTACACACGGAAACTATACACATATCCTGTCCTACTTTCAGACAGCATATACAATTTAATTCCATATCGTGCCCTTTTGCTAGGAATGTACTGCCTAAAAACCAAACGACCCTTGAAGAGGACCAAAGACTCGTCCACACTTATCTCTTTGCCTGGAACATAGACCTCCGAAAACCGATCTACAAAATGATCAAGGACAGGCCTAATCTTAAAAAGACGGTCAGAATCTGGGTGATCTCGTGGCAAGGCTAATACATTGTCAACAAAATGCAGCATCCTAAGAAGAAGCAAATACCGATTACGACTCATGGTCGCAGGAAATATAGCTGTTGCCATCAAGGGACTAGTAGACCAATAAGAAGCCAGTGACGGCTTCCTTATCAACCCCATCAAAAAAGTCAAACCCCAAAACTTTTTTATCTCCTCCAAATTTGTGGGAATCCACTGGGCAACTCTAGAGTGGGGCCTAAGTCTAGCAGCGTTGTCCCTCAAATGCTGCTCCGCATACAAATTAGTCTGCTCAACAATCTCTTCCAAAAACATATCATCCATGAATAACTCAAAGAAATTGACAGGCAAAAAGTTATCTGTATTGGCGTTACACCCCGAGAGACCAGTAAAGGCAGGCAACTCTGGCTGCTCCATGTTTGGGGCAACCCAGACATCAGGTCTTATAACGGGAAACCTTTCAGCCCCAGGTTGCTGCACTATTGGCACATCAGTGTCCTCCTCTAAAACAGGCCCTTCGTCTGCACTGAGTGTGGCTTCATCATCAGAAGATTCCCCTCCAACAGAAACATCACTGCCAGAATCTCTGACTTCCTCCTCTGCCTCAGATGCAGAGTCCGTCTCATAATCATGATCAGACTGTGACTCAAAAAGCATACCAACCACCTGCTGAGCGGTCATCCTGCAGCTAGCCATGATCTCTCCTGCTAAAATTAACTGGACAAATTCACCACCAACAACCAGCACTGTGTAAGACAAGTAACAAAGTGTAGCTTTATTAGTAAGATTTATAAACTCAAAAACTATACCGCTCACTTGCCTGAAAAAGCTTGATTCAACAGCAACTACTCTGCACAGACACAGCAATCACCAATGATATCCCACTAAAAAGAAAGAAAGACAGGGAAATTAGAAATAAGACAAAACAAATATCATTGTGCACAAACCTAAGGACAATTTCAAACACAATCCTGCATTTAGTACACCCCCTACAAACATGTCATTCATGCATGGCAACAATACTCCTTTGGAGTAAATTGTTTTTACTTACCTAAAACATGCAACTGTGCAAACTGCAGGTCAACCACCGCCAAAACCGCAAGGAGCCACAGCAAATAAAGCAAAAGCTTTGAACTAGAACAAAATGGAGGAAAACATTTTTTATCACAAATGCAAATACTTCATCAGTTGACAAACACCCCACCATCAAACATTTAGAAATTGGTGCCTAAGTGGATTCTGCCATAGCGGCAGATGGGCCTACTAAAAAAATAGGCCTGTCTGCCCCAAGGAGGCCAGAAAATACCTTTAGTAGTGTGTCCCCATGGAGAGCGACTCTTGACAAAGGGGACAGCCCTCAAACAAAAAAAACAAAAAAACACACACAACACTATCCCTGGTGCCTAAGTGGCTTCTGCCCCCCTTGGGGGCAGATCAGCCTAAAATTAATAGGCTGATCTGTCTCCAAGGGGTGCAGAAATGGCCTGGGTACATGTGCCCCCAAAGTGGGGGGTGACCCTTGCCCAAGGCCCCCCCCATCCACTAACACACACACACACACACACACACACTATTCCTGGTGACTAAGGGGGTCATTCTAAGTCTGGCGGGCGGCGGAGGCCGCCCGCCAGACTTCCCCCTCCGAAATACCGCTCCGCGGTCGAAAGACCGCGGAGGGTATTCTAAGTTTTTCCCTGGGCTGGCGGGCGGTCGCCAAAAGACCGCCCGCCAGCCCAGGGAAAAACTCCCTTCCCACAAGGATGCCGGCTCGTAATCGAGCCGGCGGAGTGGGAAGGTGCGACGGGTGCTGTTGCACCCGTCGCGTATTTCACTGTCTGCCAAGCAGACAGTGAAATACTTGTAGGGGCCCTCTTACGGGGGCCCCTGCAGTGCCCATGCCAGTGGCATGGGCACTGCAGGGGCCCCCAGGGGCCCCGCGACCCCCCCTACCGCCATCCGGTTCCCGGCGGGCGGACCGCCGGGAACTGGATGGCGGTAGGGGGGGTCAGAATCCCCTCGGCGGCGCAGCTAGCTGCGCCGCCTTGGAGGATTCAATAGGGCGGCGGTCCACTGGCGGGAGACCGCCAGTGTTGCCGGTCTGACCGCGGCTTTACCGCCGCGGTCAGAATGCCCTGCGGGGCACCGCCGGCCTGTCGGCGGTGCTCCTGCCGACCCTGGCCCCGGCGGTCTAAGACCGCCGGGGTCAGAATCACCCCCTATGTGGCTTCTGCCCCCCTTGGGGGCAGCTGGGCCTAAATAAAATAGGCCCATGTGCCCCCAGGGGGGCCAGAAATGGCCAACAGGTCAATGCCCCCCTTGGGGGGGCGCCCCGTGACCAAGGGAACGCCCCCCCCACAAACATAAACAAATAAAAAAAATCCCTGGTGTTCTAGTGTTTTCTGCCCCCCTTGGGGGCAGATCAGCCTAAAATTAATAGGCTGATCTGTCTCCAAGGGGTGCAGAAATGGCCTGGGTACATGTGCCCCCAAAGTGGGGGGTGACCCTTGCCCAAGGCCCCCCCATCCACTAACACACACACACACACACACACACACACTATCCCTGGTGTCTAAGTGGCTTCTGCCCCCCTTGGGGGCAGCTGGGCCTAAAAACAAATAGGCCCATGTGCCCCCAGGGGGGGCAGAAATGGCCAACAGGTCAATGTCCCCCTTGGGGGGGCGCCCCGTGCCCAAGGGGACGCCCTCCCACAAAAATAAACACATTAAAAAAAATCCCTGGCGTTCTAGTGGTTTCTGCCCCCCTTGGGGCAGATCAGCCTAAAAATAATAGGCTGATCTGCCCCCAAGGGGGGCAGAAATGGCCCTAAAAGACATGCCCCCCAAAGGGGAGCGACCCTTGCCCAAGGGGCCGCCCCCCCATCCACTACACACACAATCCCTGGTGCCTAAGTGGCTTCTGCCCCCCTTGGGGTCAGATGGACCTAAAAAAAAAGGCCGATCTGCCCCCAAGGGGGACAGAAAAGGCCAACAGTTCAATGCCCCCTTGGGGGGGGGTGCCCCTTGCCCAAGGGGGCACCCCCCATATAAATACACAAATACATAAAAATCCCTGGTGATCTAGTGTTTTCTGCCCCCCTTGGGGACAGATCTGCCTAAAAAGTAGGCCAATCTGCCCCCAAGGGGGGCAGAAATGGCCGTAAATAATTGCCCCCTAAAGGGGAGCGACCCTTGCCCAAGGGACCGCTCCCCGCAAGTCCAAAACACAAAAGCAATAAAAACAAAAAAAATCCCTGGTGTCTAGTGGGCATTCCTGCTGCCCGATCGTAATGCGATCGGGCAGCAGGAATGCTCAAGGAGACACCGGGGGAAAGGAAAAGCCTTTCCTTTCCCCCGGTGCCTCTTTGGCCCAAACCCCCCACCCACCGGGAAGAGGAACTCACCTCTTCTCCTCTCGTCGCACAGGAAGCAAATGGCTTCCTGTGCGGCGAGAACCCCATAATGAAGTCAGCGCGTGATCGCGCGCTGATGTCATTATGGGAGTGGGGGGTCGGGGGTGGAAGGGGAAGGGCTTCCCCTTCCATCCCTGACTTTGGGGGGGTGGGGGGAAGCACACAGAAGGAGCGGGAGCGCTCCCTCTGGGCTGTGTGCCGAGAACGTAATGGTTACGTCCTCGGCACAGCAGCACTGTGCCGCAGGACGTAACCATTACGTCTGCGGCACAGAACGGGTTAAGAAATATGTATGGTTACTATTTCATAATAATCAATTATACACATACACTTTAAGCCTATTTAACAAAGGTATATTTATTCATGGTTAAATATATATGTGTGTGTGTATATGTGTGCATATGTGTGTATATGTGTATGTGTGTGTGTGCATGTGTGTATATGTGTGTGTATATACATATATATGTGTGTATTATTCTATACTTAACATGTTCATAGGTCATTGCATAACTCCTAGATAAGTTGTTATATTAGATACTTATGAATCCATTCCATTTTTATATCACAATGAGCAAATGTTATCTTAACTATTTAACAGCAAGTATTTTCCTATTGAAAAATTTAGGAAAGATAAATGAATGTTAGAAAAGTACACTTATTAATTAACATCAAATATTACACTTCTTGAAAGTCTGTGTTTATACAATTGTCAGAGTCACCAGATCCTCGGGGTCTGTGCACGTTCTCAACACGTCCACCACTGAACAGCTCCAAGACTCTGATAGATAAATCACAGAGACTGAGAGAGTTCAAGAGGTGAAGAGGGGATTAGGAAGGGAACAGCTGGGAAGGATACCTGTAGTAAGAAAAAGGTTAGAACACACAGTATAAAAATTATATATCCTGAAATCAATACCAAACTATGATTCTAAGCCTAGTCACTCTGAAAACATGAACAATCTAAGAGTTAAGTTTAAAATGACTAAGTTTCAAGATAGCCGGATACCTGTAGAGGAATCAAGATGAATTAAATGAAAACTTTCTTATTCAAGTACTTTCCTTTACATGAGAATCAGAAAAAAACATTCTGACTAAATTTTAAACCAGTCATCTAAACCCTGTTTTGAGAATGTATACTAGGACCATACAATATTGCATGTATAAACTCTGGCCTTCTGTGTACGCTTAAAATGTTTCAACACAAATTGTGAATATTGCAGATATGTATATGTATATAGTAAAGACCATAAAAGGATTGTGCACCATGAATAACACAATATGGATTCAGGAAACAAATCACATAACTTGTCAACTCGAGTATTACATAATAAATATCTTAGAATAGTGGCATACAATAAACAACATGAATTAAACTCGAGGAGAGAATCGTGCGTCTTGCCAATTCGAGTGTTACCATGTAAAATACCAAGAAATGGTAATATGCAATGAATATCAAAGTCAAATCCTCATTAATCGAATCGCACGTCTTGCCGATTCGTAAAACACAATATAAATGTCAAGGAATAACAGCTCACAATATATAACAAGATCAAAGTACAATGAAACAAATCGCGCTTCTTTTGGCGATTCTTAAGCCACCATGTAAATGTCAAGAAATGGTAGCGCGCAATGAACAACAAAGTTAAATGCTCATGAAACGAGTTGCGTGTCTTGCCAACTCGTAAAACATCATGTAAATGTCAAGAAATAGCAGCGCGCAATGTACAACAATGTCCAAACACCATAAAACGAATTGCGCGTCTTGCCGATTCTTAAGCCACCACGTAAATGTCAAGAAATGGCAGCGCCAAATGAATAACGAAGTCAAACCTTTATGGGATAAATCGCGCATCCTGCCTATTTGCAAACCACCATATAAATGTCAAAAAATGGCAGCGCGCAAGTAATCTGTTATTCATTTAAGAATTAAAACCAAGAATATAAAAATTCTCAATAATGGTGTCGGGAAATGTCCAACCACGTCTTACCGCCTGGAACAATGATCACCAATGAAGGATGAGGGCAGAAGACTGGAAGATCCAAATAGGCAGCCGGGACAGGAGCTCAGGAAGAAGCTGCTGCTCTGCACCGGGATCTCTGAATAGTGAGCACTGGGAGTTGGGCTGGCTCTCTTTTATAGAGTCTTGGCCCAGCCCAGAACCACGCCCAGGCATGTTGCAGGGAAAGTCTCTGGAAGGCCCTGGAAAGGGGCCACACCCTAACACACTCTGAAAACCTGCAGCAATACATTGCAAAGAAACAGTATTTGTAACCATATTAAAAATAAGTTTTCAGGATTGAACTCTGCAATGCAAAAGGTTAAACCACAACATATCAGCACAATGCATAAATTACGTTGTTTCGAGAGCGCTGGGTTTTTGCATTTTTGTCTCCAATAGAGCGCGTACTGCTCTGGTGCTGACAACAATACAACTTTACTTCTCACGTTATTATACTCATTATATTCCTTGCACATATAGAGGGTCATTCTGACCCTGGCGGCCGGTGGCCGCCAGGGCCACCGACCACGGGAGCACCGCCAACAGGCTGGCGGTGCTCCAACGAGCATTCTGACCGCGGCGGTTCAGCCGCGGTCAGAAGCGGAAAGTCAGCGGTCTCCCGCCGACTTTCCGCTGCTCGTGTGAATCCTCCATGGCTGCGGAGCGCGCTCCGCAGCCATGAGGATTCCGACCCCCCCTACCGCCATCCTGTTCATGGCGGGAAAGCCGCCATGAACAGGATGGCGGTAGGGGGGGTCGCGGGGCCCCTGGGGGTCCTTGCCGTGCCCATGCCAATGGCATGGGCACGGCAGGGGCCCCCGTAAGAGGGCCCCGCAAAGTATTTCAGTGTCTGCCTTGCAGACACTGAAATACGCGACGGGTGCCACTGCACCCGTCGCACCTTCCCACTCCGCCGGCTCGATTACGAGCCGGCATCCTCGTGGGAAGGTCGTTTTCCCCTGGGCTGGCGGGCGGTTTTTCAGCAACCGCCTGCCAGCCCAGGGGAAAACTTGTAATACCCGCCGCGGTCTTTTGACCGCGGCGTGGTATTTCGGTGGGGGGAATTCTGGCTGGCGGCCTCCGCCGCCCGCCAACATTGGAATGACCCCCATAGTCACTTACTATGTATTTACATATATATTTATTTATTACTCTAGTCCTACTCTACTAAAGAAAAAGAAATAGAAATAAATAAAAGTAAATAAATAAATGAATTAAAAAAACTAAATAATGAAAGAAAGAAAGAAAGAAAGAAAGAAAGAACGAAAGAAAGAAAGGAAAAAAAGAAAGAAGGAAAGAAAAAGAAAGAAAGAAAGAAAGAAAGAAAGAAAGAAAGAAAGAAAGAAAGAAAGAAAGAAAGAAAGACAGGAAGGAAGAAAATGTACTCTCTTATAAGTTTACTCTGTCTCTTCATCACCCTATGTCTCTATCAACCTATCCTCCATCTCCACTCTGACTCATCCCAAACCCATTCTATTACCTTAATCTCCAAGACAACTGACTAAGCCCTTCCGTCCTCTACCGCTCTTGGCTCACCCCACACCTCAATTTATTACTATGATCTCCCAAACCCTATTCAATTCTTCCTCATTTATCTCACCTTTGACTCCTCCAAAACCCCTTCTGCTACTATGATCTCCCTAACCACTTTCCACAGACTCCTCCCTCCTCCATCTCTCTTTTACTCATCCCAAGCCCCATCCTATCACTATAAACTCCCAATTACCATTACTGTATTCTTCCTTACTCTAGCCCTCCATTACTCTAGTCAATCCAACTAACAAACTCATATATCCTCTGCTCAAATTAACTCATACCAATACTAATACTGTACTCATATTTCACTGTACTAATCCACCATTAATTCCTCTTGGGTTCTGGAGCAGCGTGCTACTCACCAAAAAGCACTTTTACGCCTTGCCAGGGGTAATAAGGACTATGTAAATACAATTACAATGAAAATTACTCCACTCTAGGACTGTTTCCAACACTGTATGACACAGTACTCTACTCTACTGTATGAGACACCACTCCAATTTATAACAGTTTTCTTGAATCTACACTACACCACTTCAGTGTAAGCCACCCCACTTTATGCTAATCTGCTGCACCCTACTCTCTACGCCTTTCTACTTTACACAACTGTACTCTACACTATTCCACTCTGTGCCTCTCCACTCTTCTACACTCCACTTTGAAGAATTCCACTGTATGTTATTCCACTTTATGCTACTCTAATTTACAGTGATCCTCTCTACTCCTCCACACACTATGCCACTCTATTGTATTGAACTCTCCTCTGCTCTGTATAAAGCCACTCTATAAAAGTCTAACACTTTTTGGAACTCTACAGCAGTTTACTCAATCCCTGTATTCTCTGCTGTCCAATTCTATACTCCACTCTTTGCTCATACACTCCAATGCACAACACTCTAATCAACACCTATCTATACAACACAGCACTCCACTCTACTGTAAAAGATCCCACTCCAATTTATTACAGTTTACAAGCTATGGTATGCCATTACACTCCACTCTACTTTATGATACACAAATACACTATATTGTACTTTACTACACTCTACATTACATCACTCCACTCAACTCTATTCCACTGTATGAGACTTTATCTCACTCTACACTACTATACAGCAATTCACTCTACCAAGCTACACTGCTTCACATACTACTCTACTCTATACAACTCCATTCTACAACACTCTACTCCACAGTATTCCACTCTTCAATACTTTACTCCTGTCTATACCCTTTCACTCCACTCTACAACACTGTACTGTACTATATGCCACTGTACAACATTCCACTCTACAATACTCTAGTCAACTATATGACACTGTACTCAACTCTTTGTATGCCACTGCACCCTACTTTACTCCACTCTACTCTGACACAGTACTCCACTTACTCCACTGCCCGCTGCTCCACTCTATGCCACTCTGTGCCATTGTACTCTGTAATACTGTATATCAATCCACTCTAATCCATCCTACAACACTGTGCAGTACTGTACAACACTCTGTTTTTCAAAAATCAATTAGACTGCATGCTGCTCTACCCTAATGTAGTCTACATCACTTTATAATACTGTAGGACTCCCCAATATACTCTACTGTACAACACAGTTCTCTAGTTTATGACAGTTTACTAGATTGTATGCTATGCCACTCCACTCTACTGCACTCCATGCCACTACAGTCCAGAACACACCACCTCACTATATGCTACTTTACTCCACTCTACACTACCCCACTCCAGTTGTACTCTACTCCACAATAATCCACTCTACCACACTTTATCCCACTCTACGGCACTATACTATACTCAGCTCTATGCATTTCTACTGTCCAATGCTCTATTTCACTTTATGCAACTCTACTCTACAACACTGAACTAAATTCTATGCGTCTCTATGACACTCTACTCAACTCTAAACCTATCTACTCTATGCCACTGTACTACAGTGCATGGCACTTGATGAGATGCCACTCAATTTATGTCTATAATAAGCTATGCCACTATATGACAAGGCACTTCAGTCTGCAACACACTCCTGCATTGTACTTTATGATATTCCACCTTATGATACTCTACTCTGTGACACTGTACATCACCCTACTCCACTCTAAAATACTCAACTCCACTATATGGCAGTGTGCAACACCCTACTCTACTGTTCGACATGCCTTTCCACTGTGCAACCTATGATACTTGATTCCACTATATGAGACACTGTGCAACTACACTATGTAACACTTTACTACACTGTACGATACACTACTACAATATACTCTACTCCACTCTATTCTAATTTATAATACTCCACTATATGACAATAGACTTTACAACCCTCACCTCCCCTCTACCGCTCTACACTCCACATAACAACTCTTCACTTGCAATAATGGACTCTGATTTGAAACACATTTATATTAAAAAATTAAAACAATTGAAATTCAGTGACAAAAACAAAGGTTAAAGCTTTGTTATGGTTAGGGGAACTTACTTTCCCTACACAAAACCAAGTTTAAACTACACACACCTTAAAAACTTTAAAGTTATAATTAGACATGTTATTTTCAATTTATCTGCCATCTTCAAATTATTAGAAATAGGGGACCTCATTATACACTCTTTTCAGCTCACTAACCAGACAACACTAACTATAACTCACTACTCTGTCATGCACTTTTCTCACAAATAATAATACTCAACTGTACGCAACTGAACAACACTACATTGTATGAGACTCTGCCAATCTACTGCACAACACTACACTCAACAATGAACTATAAGACCCTCTACTCCACTGAACTCCACTCTATGTCACCACACTCTACAACACTATGCTACAATCTATGCCACTCTATTCAGTGACAGTCAACTCAACCACATTCCATTTCATGACATTCCAGTTGACAACACTCCAGTGTACAGCACTTAGCTCTACTGTTCGACATGCCACTACACTGTACAACACTCCACTCCATTCTATGCTACTCCATGATCCTACACACCATGCCACTTCACTATATAGCACTTTATTCCATTGTACGCTATGTCACTCCACTCTACTCAATTGCGCTCTAATCCTCTCTACAATACTCATCTCTATGACACTAAACTCTACAACACTCTCCTTCACTGTACTGTATCCCACTTTACGACTCTCCAATGAATGACACTCCACACTGCAATTTGAAACACATTTTTATTAAAAATAAAAAACATTAACATACAATGAAAAAAGAACAGGTTTAAGGACAATTTATAGTTTAAAAAAATGCCTATGTATTCTTGCTATACAAACCCAACATAAAATATACAAACATTGAAAAGTTTTGTTATAATTATAACTTCAATTTATAATTTAAGCACCACCTTCAAATTACTATGAGTCACATACCTGCAAACACAGCCTTGTCACCTTACTCCCCTCACTGTATTAACTATAACTCATTCCTTTTCCATGCATTATTTATACTATTGCAAACTACATCACTAATAGTATGCGAAAGCATAGCATTAATAACAACACTTATAACTTCTCAAATTATATTATTTGTTACAACCCAGTGCATGGTAGAGTGGCGAGTTATAGTTAGTGTTGTCTAGTTACTGAGCAGAAAAGAGTGTATAACGAGGTCTGCTACCTTTAATAATTTGAAGGTGGTGGATACATTGTAAATTAACTGTATAACTATAACTTTAGAATTTTTGAAGTTGGTGTAGTTTAAACTTGGTTCATGCCTATGCTTTGTAACTTTGTACTACAGAAGCATCACACATAATGGAACCGTTTGGCAAAGTTATAATTATTTTTTCAAAAGCAAAACCCCAAAATGGGATTTTGTTTTTGAAAATGAAACATAAAACAATGAAACAATGCTCCCCTCACCATGAGAGTTATCTTCTATGGCGTGGGGGAACATTTTGGAGTTTTTACTGCCCTCTGCTGCCAGGGTTTTCCTAGCAGTGATGGGCAGTGAAAACTGACCTCTGTGTTTGCCCTTCTAAACCCCATTAGACTGTTGGAAGGATGTAACCACAGTGAAGAGAGAGTAGTCTTCATCACTGTTAGACCAAAGGTCTGCCCACATTTCAATCAGGTGGGTAGACCATTATGTTGGGGGAAGGCAACTGAGTACCCTTACTGCCAACATATAAACTGGCTACTTAATTTGTGGACTTCTAGTCCTTCAAATGTACCACTGTCAATAGCTATGTGCATTTGTTGCACCTTTTTATTAAAGCTATCAGAAGTAAGGACAACTCCTTCCTGTAACCAATGTGCTGCTTAACACTTACGAATATGACGTGGACACAACGCATTTCTGCTTGAAGGTTCATAGAATGGAGAAAAAAAACATAAAGGAAAATTATCCTCCAGGCTGTACAGGATGTCCAAAGTACAGAATTGTTGGGGAACATGGCACTCACAAAACATGACCGGAGCATTTGCAATGAAAGGTACTAAAGCAGAGACAGATCAGTGAACAAGGCTCATAACTGAATGTGCAAGCAGCACAAATCAATGTCCAGTCAAATACTTGTTTTTATTTAATAAGAAATATTTTAATTCTAATTCTACACATGCAAAGGTAAACAACATTCAAATGCAATAACAAAATCCTCCTTGAGTTAAGGGCTATAGTAGTTGTCAGGCTGTTCCCTGTTCCACAAACTTTAGTCCAACAGTTTCAATACTATGCCCTATTCTCTGCTGGCCACATCTAGGCAATGTAAACTATTAGGCTGTACTCAAGAGTTCGCCCCTCTGATTCCTCTCCGTAGTTCAGTCACAAGTACTGAATGCAGTATTTCTCCCACTGCCCCAGAGCCCAGTTAATGGCGTACAAGCTCCAGCAGTATCGAACCCCTCAGTGACACAGTGAGGTCCTGCTTTGGATCGGCAAAGTCAGGCTGGGTGCAGTCACAAATGGCAGCACCCGGCAGGAGCAGGCTCTCTTCTCCGAACCTTGTTCCCAATCGTTTCTAGCGATCACAGTTGTTCCCACTCCTGTGGTCATATGGTAAGTCACATTTCCCTTTGTAGGGGGTAGGGTGATCTCCTTGCTCTGATGGGGAACAGGGGATGTCCTTTGATCATTGACTTCCTTTGGTGCTGTTCACAGTATGTGAGCAGGACCTGCCTTGGTCACAGCAGCAGTTTCTTGGTCCAAGGTGATGGACCGAAGCCTTGGCCTCATAGTCTGCAGCCACCCCCTCTTTGCATTCTGAGTTATCGCTACAGCACTCACAAATCCAGTCATACTGACCTGGTATTGATATTCATGGTGGCTCCCTCTCTGGCACATGAGGACACCCACAAAGGTCATGCAGGTCTTGTGCCCTTCGCGCAACCCTTGCTCATCATCTCAGTCAATTGCAGTTCTTCCTGGCACCCGGGGGTCACCAAATCAACCTAGCACATGGGCTGTGGCCTGACTGGTGCCATAACAGATTAATCACACCTCGCACAGGGAGTCTTCATGATAAGGCTCCCCCAGACATTTCACCTTCAAACACCCTCCTCTTCCTCATGAGTTACACTGGTCTTGGCCAGCAGGAAGGTGCTGGTAGGTTGTCTTGGTTTCCCTGGTTTTCCCTCACTCAGCAGGGGGACTCACTGGCCTGGGCCTCCAGTGCTGGCAACAGACCGACTTCCTGCTTAGTTTTCACAGACAAAAATGTTGGGTCAGATTTAGGTCCTGGTGGAGGGAATACTCCATCACAAACGTGACAGATATCCTGTCCATCATATTATGATCTCTATGGGAAATAATTGGATCACAATACGGCAGACGGGACAGAGTATCTCCCTCCACCAGTGCCATTTAAATTTTTTTAATTTAAAATCTGACATCACTATAAGAATAGGATTCTTCATTTAATTTCCAAAGACACCAAACATGAACTGCTTATCTACTTCCATTTGGAACTTTGGTAACTCGAATGTTAGTCTATGGGAGATGTAGGACTTGCAGTAGTGAAAAATGAATTTTAGAGGTTTTTTTTCTACTACCAAGACGTGTAAAACATAAATGTACATGTCCAAATTACTAACTAAACAGCACTTGCCCCTTCTGCTTTCCAGGGCCTACCCTGGGGTGACTTATGTGGATTAAAAATTAAGGTTTAGGCCTGGAAAGAGGTTTATTTTGCCAGTTCGAAATGGTCGTTAAACACTGCACACACAGGCTACATTGCCAAACCTGAGACATATTTAGAGGGCTACTTAAGTGGGTGGCACAATCATTGCTGGAAGCCCGCTAATAGCATTTAATTTACAGGCCCTGGACACATGTAATGCCACCTACTTGGGACTTACAAATAAATTAGGCCATGTGGCCAGGCAGGCTTTTTAAGAGCCATGAGCTCTACTGTTTACCTCTGTAGAACATCAGAGAAGGACCACCCTTAAACGTTAGTGTGACAGATGTGTGACAGATGTGTTTCAATGTTACTGAAAAAGGCAGATTTAAATGTCGACTCTCGTCACACTCTGCCAGCGGGGAATTCAATGGATTAAATAACGACTTTCAGAACCAACCATAATCACCACTGCTTCAAAATTAATGGTATGCGCTGCTAGTTTTGCTGTTGCTCCTAGCTTGTTTCTGTCATGTGGTTTGACGTACCATCGGAGTTTTCCAATGAAACTACTTTCCAAGTTTCGTTATAATGCATTGAGGCGGGGGGCATGCAGCCGCTGATCTTACTTCTCTTGTCGCGGTCTGCTTGTGACATCACTACTTACTGCAAAATTAAAAATTACATCACTGCTCTACTACAATCATTTTTTTACAGCAGAGTCACCACACCACACTGCCTGCAGGCACAGAAGCACACAGTGCTAAATTAGCTCCCTGAGCAAAGTCCATTAACCAGGAACAGAAGTGAGCGGAAGACTATCTTAATTGTAGTATATCAAATGAAGGGGCATATTAACAAGAAAGTGATGCATCATAGATGATGCTCCACTTTTCTTGTACCCCACAACGACACCATGTGTGCGCCGTATTTACAATAAGGCGCACAATGGTGCATGTTAGGCCAATAGCGTCAAAAATATTGACGCTATTGTGGGGCTTTTATGGATAAGCGCAAACAATTATGGCGCTAATCCCCCAAAGTCAAAGGAGGCCCATTAAATACAGAAGGAGCATCACTTTAACCCCTGATGCTAAAATTGGTGCAGGGAAATCTTGTAAATGTCACTGAGCCATTTTTCTGGACCTCCTAACAGGGGAATGCCCCCTTGCATTATTATGCCTGGCACAGGCATAATGTAGCGCAAGGGGTTACAAAGTAATTTTGCAAATATGGGCCCAGATGTAAGAGGGCCGAGCACCATTCCAAAGCCACCTTAGCATGATTGTTTTTTACGCTAATGTGGCATTACAAGGCTAAAACCACTGCGCAACATTTTGCGCCACTTTGTAACCCCTTGTGCCACATTATGCCTGCATCAGGCATAATGTATGCAAGAGGGGCTTTCCTCCGTTAGGGATGCTGAAAAAATGTCGCAAAGAAAACTAAAAGATTTCTTTACGTAATTTTTCCTGGGATTTCTAATTCCTGCTCAGAGCAGGCGTTAAAAGGAGGCTCCCATTGGTTTCAATGAACCTCTGGGTGCTTTGCAGGATTAGTGTCAACATTGTTGACGCTAGTCCTGCAAAAAGACAAACTAGTGTCAACAATTATGATGCTAGTTCCCTAACTACCGCTACGGTGCGCCGTATTTTAAATATGACTGCACACATGATGGCGTTAGGGGACACTAAGAGGCACAAGAAGAGTGGTGCTGAACTAAGTCAGCTTCACTTTTCATAAATCTGCCCCATTATGCGATGAAAATGCCTCCATAAGGACACAGCATAACAAAATCACACTAATGTGGCACCAGGAGGCACAAGGGACTTGTAAATTTTCCCCAAGAATCAAGCATGGTGTTAGAAAAATAATACCATGCATTTAAGATTGGTAAAATGCTCCTTGTAAATGTGAGGTCACAATATTTTTGGGCTATAAATCCCACAGACTAAAACGCTGTATCATAGCAATGGGTGTTCCCCCCAACATTGTCATTCAGTGGCTCAACATGAACCACGTGAGCAGGGTAACAGTGCCTGTTAATGTCAGTAGGGTTCCGCCTCCATTCTCAAATAGCCGTGTGGGTACTCCCATTAATGGGAGCTGTAAAGGGATTTTATTTACACTTCCATCCTTCAAGGTCAGGATGAGAATGTATCTTTGTACTCAAACATTTTATGAGAGGTAGAGAAAACGATATGCCACTCAGACAAGAAACATTTCTGGCTGCAGTTCTCCTGCAGTAGCTCTGGTTTTGTGCAAGATTCTATAGGGGACGGAGATGTAATTGGTCGATATTTTAACGCATACCTTTTTGAATGAGAGCTCCGCTGCATCTAGCGAGCAAACCTCTATTTGATCCTCCAAGTACAAGGAGGCAAAGTAGCATATTTTGCATGATATTCAGTTAGTAGATGTGTAAGCTTTTAAAGTGAGTGTATTTCAAGATGTTTGCAAGCACAGAATGGGTAAAGTATTTTGTGAATTCAGCTGTAATAAGACAAGCACTGACAAAGTCAATAGGTCTCACTTGTTAATATAGTTGCCCATAATGTTTCTTTGCTGGTGTCCAACAGCATCTTTAAAATGCAATACGTTTTGTCAAAGATAATAAGAAATAAGAACATAGTTTAATGTAATAACATACACAAGAATAGCACATTAGAGCAGGTCTCATGAGAGGGGCCCCGACAGAGCTGATGGAGGGAGCTATATTTGTAAATTGGACTCTCATGCAGTACAAAGCAAACACTGAAATTGTGGTGGAAAGATACTCCCAAGAGCCAGTCCCAATAGTTGATAGATGAAAAAAATGACTGAAAATGCCTCTGCCATTGGCTAAAACATGCCGGTAGAAGAAAGGCAATAGGTGAAAGGGATGTAACCAAAACTAACTCAATCAATATTGTAAGCAGTGAGTCTGTTCGGCAGCTCTGCAAAATCTACATCTAAAAAAGCATAATGATAAATATGCACACGTGCCACCATGAGCACATATACATTATTACACTGCTTCGGCCCCAACATAATGATATACGCAAAAAATGCATCTGTCATCAAGAATGCACACGTAGTCATGACACAGCTGTCATTTTTTTTTACTTAAGTAGTCCAATAAAGTAGCAGTCCAGCAGTTTAGTTGGCTCCATCATTTAAAAAAAAAACTAGTTAGCATGTGATTTGTTTAGCAGTTTGTGCTGGTTATATTTTAAATTAAGAAAACAGTTTATAATTTTTTGCAGTTTTTATATAGCACAAATTTGGCCCAGGAGCATTAGATTGCTTACAAGAGCATCAGATTACATTACATAACATTAGATTTTTTTTTTACATAGGCACTGGGAGTTTAAGGGATTAGTCCACAATCAAGGGATGTTGAACCAATGCAGGAAGGCTGGTATATTACCCGATATAAACAAATATTCACTGGCACAATGCAACTCTTATCTGCTTGCATTTTCAACTGAAGAGAAACTCATCTATGGCAGGATCTATCCATGCTGCATAGACCCTCGAGGTTCCAGCTGGCATCAGGTAACTAACAGACAAATTACAAACACTAGCATACTGACAAATTGTACCTTTACAGTACACTCATAGAATATACTGAAATAGCCTGCAGTACACTAACTGGCACCGTGTGAAACATGAAATATTAAACTGGAAGCACATTGAAGGAAAATGCAAAATAAACAAATGTATAATTTATGTGATGTTACAGTCAAATACTGTATTCACTGCTGTTTGTAAACTTATTGATTTTAAAGAGCAAGTTCCATGCATGGAATTTAAGGGTTTAGTGTATGTAGTGGTTCATGGGTGTAGGAAGTGTGGGGGACACAGAGGATGTATTCCCCCCAGATTTGGGAGTGTGGAGGACATGGGGGCAAGGGTGGGGGAGAACAAGAGGACAAAAGAATTTCCCCTCTCACTTCTATTATTCACAGAGCCATTAGGGCACAAAAGCTCTACTTAGAATGGCCCTGTTTCGTGGCTGTTGTCTGCATCCTGCCATCCTCAGCCCTACCCCCGCCTTCTGCCTTGAAGACAAGCCCTTCAGGATAATAAGGAAGACTCTTGCATACTAGAAAGGAGTCTACCCTGCCAAGAAGTTGGGCCCCAGTAAAATATGGTAAATTTGTCCTGATAGAGCTGGACATTTTCAGTAGCGCCTGCACACACTTTCAGAAGCGCTTTCATTCCTTCTGGGAAGCATGGGAGAGGGCTTTCTGATTTTAAATTCCTGTTGGCCCAGGACCAAGGTCGAAATTAATGGGCCATCAGACCTTTTTTTTGTTTGAATATTCTAGCTGGAAGCTGTCTGGAGCCTCACACCTAGCTGCCATGGAGGAAACAAAAGCACACTGCTTGCTAGTGCTTCACAGGAATCAAAGAAAGACATGGTTTTCACTTTGTTCAGTCCCTGCATATAAGAGATATCTATGGACTGTAAGAGTCTGAGATGTATTGGTCTGTCCCAATATTTACACAAATAACAATTTAAATACCACTATTTTTCTTTTTTTCTTTATAGCACTACTCATCCCAGTGCAGGGCGTCCAAGCACTTTACATCATACATAGACAAAATTATTATTCCCTGACATATACACTGGGCCCACAAAGATCTTTTCAGCCGATGCCATAACCCCTTACAAGATATTCTAAAATGCAGACTATGCAAACAATTAAGCAGAATTTAATTAATGCCACATTTCTCCTTTATCCCAATTTCTTTGTGTCAGAGCCACCAAAAAAATAAATGTATAAATTGAGGCCCACATTTTGTGTCAGGGTTGTGTACATTTTTTGACCCAACCCCAAAGCAAAATCTAATTTGTTAAATACAGTAATGCGCTCAAATGTACTCATGACAGACCTGCTAAACATATGTCTTGAGGTGTTAAGATCTAATGCCACTTCCTCTGAGGTCATGGGTTCTGATGCCAAGTCCAATGTTACACACCATGATGTCATGCGTTGTGATGTCTCACTTCCTGTGCATTCAAAGATCAAGGTAAAATAACAGGCTCTGTTTTCCCATGGAGATTGGTGTTTATCTGTGTTTCTCTGGCGTCAAAGTGAGAGGACTTTTATGCCAATCATGTAGGCTACTGCGGGTGTAGTGGTGGGAGACTTTAGGATGCTATTTTTTTCTACCACACAAAAAACTTTAAATGTCTGTAAATGAAATGTGCAGATACTTAGGAATATAAGTGTAGTGGAAACAAATATTAAAAAATGATCAAAACAAATCACTACATACTGACATTCCCACATATTAATCTTTGTGTGCTGTATACTTTTATCAGTAAAACTGTATGTATTTGCAAATGTAATGGTCATTTCAATTTAAGGTGTTTTACCTGTAATAACAGTGTGATTCAGCACTATGCTTACTCCACTTTATGTCACTCCACTCCACTGTCCTCTACTCAACCCTATGCCACTGCAGTCTACTCTGCATCACTCCATTCTGCATCTCTCTACTCTACACTATCCAACTCTACTCTATGTCAATGCAGTATACACCACTGAAGTTTAGACCACTCAACTATACTCTGCTTACTGAAGTCAACCCAATGAACTATACACCACTCTGCTATACACCACTGTACTTTACTGCAGCACTCTACTCTATGCCACTGCACTGTATGTCACTGTATTCTACTTTGCACCACTGCACTCTACACCACAGCTCTTTACATCACTCTACACCACTGCACTCTATGACCCTCTGCTCTGCAACAATGCACACTATGCCACTCTATTCTACTCTGGAGCACTGTATTCTATGCCACTTTATGCGACTACACTCTACATCACTCTACTCTACACCACTGTCCTTTATGACACTCTACTCTGCAATCCTGCACACTTTGCCACTGAACTCTGCATCACTCTCCTCTGTATCACTGTACTCTACTCACCACTGCTCAACTCTTTGCCACTCCACTGCACTCTGTACCAATGCACTCTATGCCAGTCTACTCTGCATCACTGCACTCTATGCTACTCTATCTTGCACCACTCCACTCTACCATGCACCACGTCACCCAAAAACATAGCACTCTGCACCACTGCACTCTGCGCCACTGCAATCTAAGCTGTACCACTCCACTCTGCAGCCCTGTACTCTTCCCCACTGGAGTAGTAGACTCTACTCTAAACGAGTGCACTCTACACCACATTACTAAAAACCAATGAACACTATGTCAATATACTCTGCACCACTGTACTCTAAACCACTCTATGACACTTCATTCTATGACATTACACTTCATGACACTTCACTCTCACACTCTACTCAATTAAACTCTACTCCACTCTGTCACTATAACCACTTTATTCCACTTTGTGACTCTCTACAGAAGTGCCTCTGCTTCACTTCAATGCCACTTTACTCCACTATATTCTATGACACACTACTCCACTCTATGTCACTTTAATTTACAATACTCTACTCTACTACACTACACTCTATGACACTCCATGCCACTGCACTATATGACATTGTACTATGCTCAACGACACTCTATTCAACTCCCTCTATGCCACTCCACATTACTTTACTCCACTCTATCCCACTCCACTCTTCTTTATGCCTCTCCACTCTACTCCACTTTATCACTCTACTCTACAACACTCTCCTCACTCCTCGACACTTTATTCCACACCAATCAACAACACTCTATGACACGTCATTCTCCTTTATACCATTAACTTATAGCCATCCTGAACAGTAGCCATGCTAGTCTACAACATGGCTAAAGCACAATGGCAAAGGTGAGATGAGACCTATTGGCTTTGCCAATGCTTGCATATAAAGTGTTGAACTCCGAGGTGACTTGCAGTATCCTTATCATCTATGCCAAGGGGTGCAATAGTCCATATAAAAATGTCCAGACCATTATCTTACTCACAAAGCACTTAAAACCTTAGTTCAGTGGTTCCCAGCCTGTGGAGTGATGCCCCCCCAGGGGACTGTGACACATTCCCAGGGGATCCTCAGGCCTGGGCCAACAGGAAGGCAATTCTCCAGCTGGGGGCTCTAGAAACATGTGCATGTTTATGTTTATTACAGTTTTATTAAAAGCACTGCAAAGTTCCTTGTACATCCAGAAGCTTTCAACAGCGGTGACTCCTCCACTAAGTCAGAGGAGTGTCACCCCACTGCTCTGAGCAGTGCAAAAAAGGAAAAATAACACTATGTTATTATCATGTTATTTTCAGTGCAAAGCAGGGTTAGGGTGGGGGTATGCTGGACTGTGTCACAGGGAGGAGGAGTAGTATGTGCACCATAAGTGCGCATGGCGGTTTTGCTGCATTGTGATTAGCTTTGGGGAGTCTGGGAGCATGTGTGCTTCCATGCTGCCGGGAGTCAGGAAGAGAAGGGGACGGAGGCGAGACAGCAGCTGTACACAGAAAGCTGTTTTTTTTCTTTTTTTCATCCCTCCACCCCACAACCCCCATTCCGTAGCGACTGCCACTGACTTTCGGGAAAAAATTAAAGCATCAATATAACTCTTTTGATTAATATACCTGCTGGAGAGAGGTAGTAGTTTCGTCTAGTGACTCATCTAAAGTAGCACAGATGGTTAATATGCCTGCTGCAAAGAACATACATCATGCAAAGAACAGTATTTTATGTGCATAGCACGGTGGGTTACTACTTTTATCACAGAGATTCTCTTGTTACTGTGCAGTCCATAAGTTACAATTGTAATCTAACAGAGTGAGCTATGAACTGCCATCAAAGAGATGCATACTGTTAGACTTTTCATCCTTGGCGTGGTCTCCCTTAACTTTTTGCTTCTGTTTCTAAGGTTGTTGATGTGTGCTGGACTCTGTTTTTGCTGTTTCTGTTACTCTGGGCACTTTACCACTGCTAACCAGTGCTAAAGTGCAAGTGCTCCTATACATAATGTGTATGTAATTGGCTTATCTATGATTGGCATATTTGATTTACTAGTAAGTCCCTAGTAAAGTGCACTAGAGGTGCCCAAGGCCTGTAAATCAAATGCTACTAGAGTGCCTGCAGGACTGGTTGTGCCACCCACATAAGTAGCACTGTAATCATGTCTCAGACCTGCAACTTCAGTGTCTGTGTGTGCAGTTTTTAACTGTAAATTCGACTTGGCAAGTGTACCCACTTGCTAGGCCTAAACCTCCCCTTTTCTTACATGTAAGGCACCCCTAAGGTAGACCCTAGGTAGCACCAAGGGCAGGGTGCAGTGTATGGTTAAGGTAGCACATATAGTAATGTGTTTATATGTCCTGACAGCGAAATATTGCTAAATTCGTTTTTCACTGTTGCAAGGCCTGTCCCTCTCATAGGTTAACATGGTGGCTATCTTTAAATATGATTAAAGTGTAGATTCCGTTTGGGAGTGGATGAACATTTGGAGTTTGGGGTCTCTGAGCTCACAATTTAAAAATACATCTTTTAGTAAAGTTGATTTTAAGATTGTGTGTTTGAAAATACCACTTTTAGAAAGTGGACATTTTCTTGCTTAAACCATTTCTGTGACTCTACCTGTTTGGGGATTCCCTGTCTGGGTCAGTTTGACAGTTGGGCTGGTTGCACCTCTCACTGGACAGCGACACAAAGGGAGCTTGGGTGTAGTCTGCATTTCCTGATGAGACATCTGTGCTAGGAGGGAGGGGACGATTGGTCACTCACACCTGAAAGGGCTGTGCCTGCGCTCACACAATGCAGCCTCCAACCCCCTGGTGCGTGTCTGGGGCCTGGCCTGGGCAAGGCAGGAGTTCACAAACAAGATAGACTTTCCTATGAAGTAGTCCTACTTCAAATGGCAAAATGGGTATAAGAAGGGCACCCAAAACCACAGACTTCAGAACACTTCTGGAAACCAAGAGGAACCTCTGCCTGAAGAAGAGCTGAAGAAGAAGAGCTGCCCTGCCTGTGACTGTGCTTTGTGGAGCCTTCCTGCAGTTGCTGCTTCTGCCTGTGCTGGAGGACAAAGACTGGACTTTGTGTTGCCTTCCTTCTTGTAAAGAACTTTCCAAGGGCTTGATTTAGAGCTTGCCTCCTGTTATTTGAAGTCTCAGAGACAGCAAAGAGTTCTCTCTGCCAGCACCTGGAGCCTCTGCTGAGACTCCTACTCTGCCAAGTGGTGCCCATCCAGTTCCTGGGACCTTGAAAGGAGAAGCTGGCAGGCCAAGAGTGAGAAATCAACGCACCAACTGCTGGATGGAGAAAAGATCGACGCGACTCCGGTCTGCGGCTGAAAAATAGACGTGCCACTGGCTTCGCGGCTGAAAATCGACTATTGCCTGCAATGCAACCAGAAGATCGATGCCCGCGGCTGTAGATACGACAGTCAGCATCGCTGACGGAGGCTGGTGAGATCGCAACCCACACTGCGTGGTTTTCGGACCATCGTGTGGCTGAATTTCTGACACAAACACTGCTTGGCGTGTGAAAATGATGCATGGCCTGCCCGGACCAGAGAGTGCTGACCAGATCGACGCATCCCTCTCCTGCAGAGAGAAGAAATGACACACGGCGGCCCGAATGAAGGAGAAATGACTCAAGGTCTCGCTCGTGAGTGAAATTGACGCATCGCAAGCCCTTTTTGATACACACTCACCCATGCGGGGTTATTTCGGACGCCCCCAAGATATATTTTCACAGTAAACGTGTTAGGGTTGTGTTTAAAATTATCTGAAGACTCTTTTTACTTTTTAATTGATAACTTGACTTTTGTATTGTGGATTTTTGTCATTTTGGTCTTGTTTTGTTTAGAGAGATATTTTCTATTTTTCTAAACCTGTGTTGTGTCATTTTGTAGTGTTTTCATTAAGTTACTGTGTGTGTTGGTACAAATACTTTACACCTGGCACTCTGAAGTTAAGCCTACTGCTTGTGCCAAGCTAACAAGGGGGTGAGCGAGGATTAGCTGGGGGTGATTCTCTTTTACCCTGACTAGAGTGAGGGTCCTTGCTTGGACAGGGAGTAACCTGACTGCCAACCAAAGACCCCATTTCTAACACATACAAACTGCAGGGTTCAAATTAGAAAATTATGTTTTGTTTTCACAATCTTTCATTTTCCTTATGCTGCCAATAAATGTTTGCTTGTGTAGAAATATAATCTTCTTATTAAAGTAAATGCTAACCACTGTGTTATGTTCTGAATCCTGAGTTTGCCCTTCTCCAAACAAACACTCTTAGAAAATGCCTAGCAGTGTGGATGATTTGATTCCTACACCTTGTAGTCCTCTGTACAGTGCTCTGACACCTACACTACTATGAGAGGGGCTCAACAAAAGAATTACATGTGACAGAGAGGCTATGGAGAGATGATAGGCCCTTATAGCATTACTTCCTTTCCCCACCACATATTTATGTTCAAAAGCCTTCTCAGATCTTATGTACCTAAAAAATTAAAAATAGAAATCACTTGAGAAATATAGAATCTGACTTGAGGACACCGCTTTCCTAAATAGGATCAAACACTGAAAAGTTAGTCGCCTGAGATGCAGCGCCAACCTTCTCATTAAAATAGTTTGGTTCTTGCATATTTTTTTCAATATAAAATAATTATATCTTTAGTAATTCGAGTATTTGTTTGGTGTGAACTTGTGTGTGCATTTTTTGAGAATTGCTGTTTTAATGTTCGAAATTTAAATTGTACAAATTGCTTGGGGGTCCCCAGCTTCCAGTAGTGATTCATTGGAGGTCCTCGTGAGTCAAAGGGTTGTGAACCACTGCCTTAGTGCGTAGCTTCTGTCACTGTAACCCTTTAAAATAGAGAAGACAGAAAAGCAATGTTCCATTTGTTGCTTTAAACAGCTGCTTTAATTATGTTCTGTGACCTGATCTGCCTTTCAACAAGGCTGCTGGCTCTGGCAAAAGGCACTGTGAGTCATAACTCAACTGTAATAACCTTATAATAATTGAGTTCTGATGTCTTTTCTTTATAATCTGTGACTTGATGCTTCAGAAGTAGCCAATAATATAGAAACTAATGACTTGTTTATACAGGGATCACAGAATCCCATGTATCAAATAGCCTGTAACACCAAGAGCTTCTTCACTGTAAATGCTCCCAGTTTTGACTGATGTGGAGCCTGACCTGCCTAAGATCGCACAGAAGAGTATAAGTGTTATTAGAACTACATTTTCAGATCACAGTTTACAATTATTGTACCTGATCACTTTTAGTATCTCCAGTGCAGTTTCAATTTTCATGAGGCGAGGGGCATGATCAGTGCGGGGCACAAAGGGTACGTTCTTCGTTTTCTCCCTCCTACCTTTATTTGCTTGGTGCATGAAGATGCAAGGTTAATCAACGTTTTTTTTTACATTTGGTCTAAATACTTTGTGAATGTAAATAACAATAAAAAATACTTTCAAACTGTGAAAACATGCCTTCCTTTCTCCCTATTTCACGTCCGTACTATATGATTGTGTTTATTTATCGGAGCCTGCATTTCGCAAACAACGGGAAATTTGGATAGCGCCAATTAAAAACCAGCATCAAGTTTGGGAAGCGCTCGAGGCGGCACACTGGATTCATCAATGAGAAGTAAAGCTCCGAAAGGCCAGCCAGAGTTGACCAGGAGATGAGCCATAAATCGCGCTGCCAGTGGAGCCCATAAAACATCATGCTAAGAAGTCACCTGGGGCTATATACCATGTCTGAAAACTTCCTTTACAACCGGCAAGGTTGCAATGAAAGGTTATAATTCTCACTGAGCTGCAATAGCTTTAAGCAGTGATAAAAAAAAGTGCTGTTCTTGCTGTCCGTGGTAGTTTTGGCACAGTTGTGGTCTTTCCCTCCTCTATGACAGGCACTCACTCACATATTATTATCACTGCTGGCGCTCCACACATGACTTGCGTGACAGATGTGCGGAGATACGATTTGCAATGTCAGTTTGCAGTGTGCCACACTCCTGCTTGTAACTCCTGTAGTACTGCTGAGTGCATAGTCGCAGGCTGAGTAACAGCTCGTGTCTATGAATGAAGAAAGGCAAGCCCCATCGTTTTTGCCAAAGGGGGCACGCAGCGCACCTAGGTGGCCTGACGCACTACTCGGCTTCTAGTTTCTCAGCGACTGCCAGTTTAATGTTAATTATAAGCGGGCGATTGCATACACCCGAACCCAGCTGACAGGGCTCTCGAAAACCTCTCGACTTTTCGACCGAGTAATTTTTTCGAACCTAACAGAAGAAATACAATGTAGCAGATGGTTTAAAACTGGTGAAATGAACAACTATAATTACAATTTAATGACCTGAAAACAGCAGAGCTGTAAAGGCTCTAAAGGGTAAGTGTGTGAGAGATGCTTACCTCATGTGTTCTTTTAAAACGGGAATTAGAGGTTTACTCGGTTCCTTTCTTTACTGTTTAGCTGTGCTTGAGGGTTTACTCGCTGAATTAATGATCTTAATGGAGACAGTTGTTTGGCAATGTGAAAGCCACACGGCTTTGTTCAGTGAAAACTCAGGATAAAATAAGGAAGGAAATTTGTGCCTGCTCCCTTGTGCTGAGAGGCTGCAAACTACACTCTACGATATGTGAGGAAATCAGCTTGCCGTCGAGGACCCTAGGAAAGTGAGCAGCCTTCAGAACTATTTTGCAGGCCGACAGAGAGTGATTCAAATGATTCAAATGACTTAGGTGCACTGTGACTATGCGAGGATAATCTTGGGATACGAACAGGGTAAGCAATGGGAGAGATCAGTTGTGAGCAAGAGAGCTAGCGCGGGGTGAAAATGTGAAAGGGAACCAGTAGGTGGTGAAGGGAGCTCGAAAATACATGCCCTTTCATAGAGTATTCAAACGAAAAATAAAAAGGGTTTTCTAAAAGTGAGCAGTGGAAGGCTACAAGTCAGCCGATCAAAAGAATGGTAAAAACTGTATGCTTGTGGGAGTGCTGAACACAAGAGGAGAAGGGCAAGCCATCAAATGAGAAGCAAGCCAATGAAATTAACAATAAAGGCAAACACTTATAAGCAATGGACAGGCTCTAAACCAAATGTAAATGTTTGTATAGTCCACAAAAGGCCTTTCTCAACCAGACAGATTTTGCTGTCTCTTAGACAAGACCTGAAAATGATTTAAAGGATGTGATATCTTGCCACTTTTTAAAGACTAAAATCTCCCCTAAAATACATAGGAATGTTTAGCAAAGCCAAAACTTCTGGGCTATTTTAGGTGGATGTGGTATTTGCTGGAGTGTTGCACATAGTATTGTGCATATTTGTTTTATGGCAGGGGTGCTGTTTTTGTGAGTGTTGCAGCAGTGGCGTTTTAATCTGCGATGATGTG
Organism: Pleurodeles waltl; assembly: GCF_031143425.1. Classification (NCBI taxonomy): domain Eukaryota; kingdom Metazoa; phylum Chordata; class Amphibia; order Caudata; family Salamandridae; genus Pleurodeles; species Pleurodeles waltl. The sequence continues at coordinate 795,075,879 of NC_090438.1, read as the reverse complement.
TATGTCAAAGTGTGTGCTACCTGTGTGTGTGCTTGTGTGTGTGATGTGGTGGTGGTGCTGTGAGTGTGTAAATATGGCAGTGACTTTTTAGTGTGGTAGTGGGATGCGTACAACCCAATTGATATCATAGTCACAAACATTAACAAGAAATTGAAAGAATGGCATGAAGAATCTTTATTGAATGATGATGAATAGCAGTTCCTAACAGTTGCCAATCCAATTGTGCCCACAATGTATTTCTTGCAAAAAATTCAGAAGACATTGAACAACCCTCCAAGCAGACCAATAGTGTCTGGATGTGGATCTATTTTTGGGAATATATCGAAATATGTTAATCATTATATTTAATCTGTGGTCAAAATACTACCATCATATATTAAGTACTCTGGTGATTTCCTGAGACCAATATCTGAAATCGAGTGGCAACAAGATTTTTATTATCATCGATGTTGTATCATCATATACTTCCATCAAACACGAAATTGGTCTAAGTGCAATAAGCTACTCCCTGAGACAGAGAAATATCAAAGAACTAAGGCACTCAGCTGTGCTGCAGGAAATCATTGGAATATGCCAGCTCAATAGCATTTTTTCAACCATCAACTGTACCAGCAAACTTTAGGAACTGCAATGGGGATTTCCTTCTCCACCAGCTGTGCAAATCTAACCATGGGCTTTCGGGAGAGGGAAATTGCGTTGAGCAACAAAGACGAGCACCATCTCGCTAAGACTGTCATCTGGTTGTGGTATATTGATGATTTGCTTGTGGTCTGGAGTGGCATACAGTAACAATTTGTGGACTACTTCTAGGATATTAATAATAATGAGTGTGGTCTCAGCTTTACTTACAGTATGGATCAGAAACAAAGTGATTTCTTAGTCATTGAAGTCTATGTCCAGAATAACAAATTGGAAGCAACCATGTATAGAAAAATGACTGCTACAAATAGCGTGATACGTGGAACAAGTTTCCACCCTAAAGCTTTAATAAAAAGCATTCCATATGGTGAATTAATTCGCACTAAACTGAACTGCTTCAGAGAAAAGGATACAGTAGCCCAACTCAAGCAAGTGAAGAGAAGATTCTATCGAAGAGGCTAACCATCATCTTTCATTACACAAGGAGCAAAGAAGGCCAACAATAGGACAAGGTCACAAATTCTGATGACCAAGTAATCTCAACCAGAAAATAACAATGACATTCTAACAATATTTACAACATATAGCAAATACATTTGTGATATTAAGAAAATCTTTCAAAAACACTGTAATATTCTACTCAACATTACCAAAGCTGTGTGACCTAGACCACAGTTTATGTATAATAAGTAAGATCTCTAAAGGACAGATTGGTAAGAAGTCCCTTCATGGATCATCAACCAAATAATTGGCTGGACATACGGGATAAAGGATTAAAGGATTTGTAAAATGCAGCAAGCGTTACGTGTGCAGAATAGGGAAAAATGTCAAAACCATCAATGACTCGAAGAGTAGACAAATGCCCATTGGACACAAGACCAAATACAATGCCAACTTTGTTGTGTATGCCATTGAATGTATATGTGGATTAAAATACATAGAAAGCACAATCTGACCTTTGAGGAAAAGAATATTGAACACATACAGGCGGTACAGCATCGTGATATGAGCTATGCAGTGGCAAAACATTATGACTATGAGGTACTATGGGATGGCACATGTACCAAAACATGAAAGGGGAGGTAGGGGAGGTGATAGAAAGTTACAACTCTGAAGGCTAGAAAGCATGTATATTATAAGACTATAAACAAAAGTACTGCGTGGACTCCGCACGGATGAAGAATTGCATAAGATGTGCATTAAACATAATGCTTTAACTATTCCCCTTGCCTGAATCTCCTGTATAACTCCTGTTTTTGAATCAGAATCCAGGCTATTATTACCCCTTAAGTTTTTCTGAATGCTAATTGTTGTTCGTGCCACCCACACAGTACGCAATATATATATATATATATATATATATATATATATATATATCCTCGAGCAAATATGGTCTAAAAGTTGTTGGGCGGCGCACTCCACTGTCAGTGCCAGTGACGGAGAGGACCAGTCTCGTAAAAATATGAATTAAAAAAAATATTCACTGCACTCCACGAGGTATCAATAGTGCAAATTTAATCCAAATAACAACCACCAACGCGTTTCAACTCCCTCAGGAGTCTTGTTCTCTTGAAAATGAGAAAGCCGATGATATTAGATAGATTCTAACCTACAATGAAGATACAGCACAGATTAAAAAGATCTTTTCCAAACATTGGAATATTCTGAAAAGTAATCCTGTTATTGGTAAGGAATTACAGAGAGGGCCCCTAATTACTCTAAGAAGAGGCCGTAATCTCCATGACAGATTGAGATCTAATGATATAACATCTATCGCTCAAATACAAGAACATAATTTACAGGGTTTCTTCCCTTGTGGTCACTGTAAAGCTTGTCGCAATAGTGTGGTGAAGAATGAGTACCCTATGAGCAAATCAGGAGTAAACAGACAAATCAAGCAGTTTATAACATGCAGTACTTCATTCACCATATATGTATTAGAATGCCCTTGTCATTTTAGGTATGTGGGTAGTACGAAACATGCTGTAAAAAAACGTATTTTAGAACATATGCGTGCTATTACAACAAGGGATTTCCACTATCCTGTAGCGAGGCACTTTCAGGAAAAACACAACTCTGATTCCACGATGTTATCTTATTATGGTATTGAACATGTAGTATCACATCATAGAGGTGGAAATAGAGAGTTGTTGTTAAGAAAAAAAGAATCTAGATATATTGTTGACCTAGAAACTAAAGTACCGAAGGGATTAAATATTGGTGAAGAATTGAGTACTCACCTATTGGACACCTGAGATAATCAGTATGAGATAGTATTACATACATCTAATCCATGTATTTAATCGGTGTTCTTTGAAGGCATGATCTTAAGGCAGTTACGCTATGATTAATAAGCTTATTTGATTCTAGTTCTAATTAATTGCTATTTCCTCTAAATTTATTCTTTGAGTAAGTCTTCTAATAATTTGTAGAGTATAATGTGTCTTTTATATTTATGTTTTTTTCAGAATGATGGGGTCCGTCTGGATTTCAGATTTGTGTATTCACTGTTGATTAGTGCTCTTTCCTCACAAGGTGATAGGTGTTGGATTCATAGAAATAATAGGAAATATTATTTTTATTGTTATGTACAACAAAGAGATTTGAAAAGGAAGAATTATATTGTTGTCTGAAAGGAAACATTCAATTACTGTATGATGTATATGATATCTAATGGACAGATTCTTGGTACATATGAATTCGCTATTTGAATTTTGATATTGGTTCCAAATACATTTATGACAAATGATTTATTGCAAATAATTTAAATTATATATTTGATTTGGAGCCTTGTATATGTTTTTGTACATATATGGCACAGGAATATTTAAACATCTATATTTATACAACTATTTATCTATATTTATATATTTTATGGGTATTGTCTATTGATATAGGAATGTACAATGTATGATATTTTAAAGTCATCTATATCTATTTATAAACCTATGTCTAATTTTATATCATATTTATTGATATGTAATTTATATATATGGATGAAATTGAAATACATTTTTTGGTTGTACAGTATGATATTTCCCTTCGTAGTGCAATAGGTTAATTATGGTTATATAATTGTGATTTACAAAGAAAAAGATAATAGCAATTTATGAGAATATGTAATGAAGTCCTATTTCTATGACCATGATCACCAGATATATAGTGTTGTTTGTATTGGTTGGATTATGCACGTGACCAAGGCTGCTAGTCAGCCTAAACGCGTTGTGTTGAATAAACGTTTTTCTCTTTTTTCCTCCTGAGAGTGCTGCTAATATATATTGATTTTATGATTAAAAAGAGATTAACCGGAGCGCTCTGCCGGTATTTTTTGCTGCACCACCCCTCTTGGGCCATTTGGAGCTTTTTTGTGAGCAATTGCATGGAATATATATATATATATATATATATATATATATATATATATATATATATATATATATTGCGTACTGTGTGGGTGGCATGAACAACGATTAGCATTCAGAAAAAATATATATAGCAACATATTCAATACAAATATTTTATATTATACTGTATTTTATAGGTTACATCTATTACTATGAAAATGTATATATATGATACAATAATAAACATATTTATGTATTTATTTATGTTACATTATATCAGGTTTTGAAATATTTAAAATGTTTTAATCTGAAATAAATATAGTTGTGTATATATGTATATCTGTATCTAATTTACGATATGCATATATGTATTTATATGTATATTTTCAAGTCATACATTTAAAATATTAATACAATTAATAAAATGTAGAATAATGTAAATATTAAAAAATGCAAATCCACAAAACACATTTACTAAAAATACTATACACATTCAAATAAATTAATAGATTTAAAAATAAAAACAATTGGTTTAAAATATAAAAAATAAAACTGCTAATGCTATAAAATCTATTTAAGAAATATTAGGGAAACTATTGGTGTATGAGAATATTAAGTATACTCTAATCACTCTAGTTTATGCACCAGTAGAGAAAGTGTTGGAGTTCTGAGGGCTTAGATTTACTATTCCTACTCCACTCACTGGAATATGAGGGAAAGTGTTGGACTTTGGAGGAGTTGGACTTACTGTTACTACTCCAGTCAGTGCAATAGTACGGAAAGCAATGGACTTGGAGGGGTCGAGGGTTGTGAAATTTCTTATTCCCACTCCAGACAGCAATAGGGAAAGTGGTGGACTTTAGAGTGGTAACATTTACTATGTTTCAGTAGAAAAAGTATAGGATTGAGGAGGGGTGTAATAAAACATTAAATTGTGTTGACTTCAAAGCATAACTGCATGCATCCCAAATATTAAGATTGTTTTAAAACTGCCTACAACTTTCAAAGGCCCTTATGCGTGCATAAAATGACATTTCTGTAGAAGGGATGGCTCCTACCTATGAGTGTGCAGAATTGTGCAGGGTTTTGGTGAAATTTCAGGGAAATTACAAAAAAAAAATTTAAATTCCTCAAAATTAGGCATACAGAATGAAATGTGGTTTGTCATCACATATCAACATTCTACACATGGTAATATCTCATACCAAAAGTCAGACAGAAATTGTAATATTTACTTACAGTAGTCTTCCAAAGGCAAACATTACACATCATTATGGGGGTCATAACAACAGTGGCGGTAAAAGGCGCTTACCGCCGTGCAGAAGACCGCCAATACACCGCTGCGGCGGCGGTAGTCCGCAACAGCTATTATGACACACATCTTGGAATCCGACGAAATACAGACACCCACACAACTTCGCCACACCAAAGGTCAGTGTTAAAGTGGCGAATACAAAACCTCCACCTCCACGCCAACAGAAACACGCCCATGCTATTACGACCCACGAATCCACGTGGCGGTCTTTCAACCGCGGTATTCCAAAATACACTCACATCTCCAAAACACCGCCACATTGGACAATTCCAAATACACACACCTGATACACATACAAATACCACTCCCACACACCCAATGCAATATAAAACACACACCCACATCACCCACAAACCCCTACGACCAAAATTCACGTACTAAAGCCAGAGAGACAGCACAGCCAAGACAACACCACCATACAGAGGCACACAACACCATCACCCACACCACATCCACGCACAAAACACCACACACCACTACACATCACCACACACATCAACATTCACACTGCCCCACACATCACACACACCACTTATGGCACACCAAAGACACCCCCGCTTCTCCGAGGAGGATCTCAGGGTCATGGTGGAGGAAATCATCCGGGTAGAGCCACAGCTATTTGGCTCACAGGTACAGCACACCTCCATAGCCAGGAAGATGGAGCTATGGCGCAGAATCGTGGACAGGGTCAACGCTGTGGGACAGCACCCAAGAAATAGGGAGGACATCAGGAAGAGGTGGAACGACCTACGGGGGAAGGTGCGTTCAACGGTCTCCAGACACAACATCGCGGTTCAGCGGACTGGCGGCGGACCCCCACCTCCTCCACCACAACTAACAACATGGGAGGAGCAAGTCTTGACCATCATGCATCCAGAGGGCCTCGGAGGAGTCGGTGGTGGATGGGACACTTGTAAGTCAAATCTTAACTATCATATCCCCCACCCTACCTGCATGCTATAACACACCCCCACCCTCACCCCCTCCCCTATCACTCCAACTCCTCAATAATGTACTAATAACACAAACCACACATCCCAACAACAAGCCGTGCATGACACAACTAAGCATGGTCACCCCTCACTAAAGCATGCCCACTGCTCATACCCAGAACACCCCCTAACCATCATCACACAAGTCCCCAGACAGGAATGCCTGCACTGGGGTACACAGACACCCACCCATTGCACACCCTCACACACACAAATGCATTAATTATGCTCTTATGCCCCTGCAGAAACCCGAAGGACCGTCACCACACCAGAGGGTCCAGATAACACCACTCCACCCCCAGAAGAGGCCCACAGTGACGATAGCAGCTCTGCCCTACTGGATCCAGATGACCAGCCCGGACCATCGTGGGCCTCGGGACAGTCGGTTCCCCTTGCACAGGCACAGCCCAACACTGACCTTCCACCCTCTGGTAACACCAGCACAGCACCCACCCAGCGGGCCTGTTAGACATTTCATCCTTGGCGTGGTCTCCCTTAACTTTTTGCCTCTGTTCCCCAGGTTGTTGATGTGTGCTGGACTCTGATTTTACTGTTTTTGTTACTCTGGGCACTTTACCACTGCTAACCAGTGCTAAAGTGCAAGTGCTCCTGTTTAAAATGTGTACGTAATTGGTTCTCCATTATTGGCATATATGTTTTACTGTTAAGTCCCTAGTAAAGTGCACTAGAGGTGCCCAGGGCCTGTAAATCAAATGTTACTAGTGGGCCTGCAGCACTGGTTGTGCCACCCACACAAGTAACCCTGTAATCATGTCTCAGACCTGCCACTGCAGTGTCTGTAAGTGTATTTTTACACTGTAAATTCGACTTGGCAAGTGTACCCACTTGCCAGGCCTAAACCTTCCCTTTTCTTACATGAAAGGCACCCCGAAGGTAGGCCCTAGGTAGCCCCAAGGGCAGGGTGCAGTGTATGGATAAGGTAGGACATATAGTAATGTGGTTTATATGTCCTGACAGTGAAATACAGCAAATTTCATTTTTTCACTGTTGCAAGGCCTGTTTCTCTCATAGGATAATATGGGGGCTACCTTTAAATATGATTAAAGTGTAGAATCCCCTAGAGAGTATATGGACATGTGGAGTTTGGGGTCCCTGAACTCACAATTTAAAAAAAACATATTTAAGTAAAGTTTATTTTAAGATTGTGTGTTTGAAAATGCCACTTTTAGAAAGTGAGCATTTTCTTGCCTAAACCATTCTGTGACTCTGCCTTGTTTGTGGATTTCCTGTCTGGGTGAGTTTGACAGTTGGGTTGTTTTTCACCTCGCACCAGACAGTGACACAAAGGGGGCTGGGGTGTAACCTGCATTTCATGATTGGCCATCTCTGCTAGGAGGGAGGGGTGGAGTGGTCACTCTCATCTGAAAGGACTGTGCCTGCCTCTGACAATGCCGGCTCCAACCCCCTGGTGTGTGTCTGAGGCCTTGCCTGGGCAAGGCAGGATTTCACAAGTAGGTTTGAGTCCCCTTTGAAGAAAGGTGACTTCAGAGACTAAAATGGGTATAAGAAGGGCACCCAAATCTACAGACTTTAGAAACACTTCTGGAACCAAGAGGAACCTCTGACTGGAGAAGAGCTGATAGCTGAGGAAGAAGTGCTGCCCTGCCTGTGACTGTGCTTTGTGGAGCTTTCCTGCAGTGCTGCTTCTGCCAGAGTAAGAGGGCAAAGACTGGACTTTGTGTGCCTTCCATCTTGAGAAGAAATCTCCAAGGGCTTGATTTTAGAGCTTGCCTCCTGTTGTTTGAAGTCTCAGGGACAGCAAAGACTTCTCTCTGCCAGCACCTGGAGTCTCTGGAGAGACTCCTGCTCTGACAAGTGGTGCCCTATCCAGTCCCTGGGCCCTTGAAAGGAAAGCTGGTGGAAATCCAAGGAAATCGACTTCGGACGACTCCGGACCGACGCTGCTGCTGAATCCGGTAACGCCGCCTGCACCTGGCGCCGTGGCTCTTCGCAGGCCCGACGCCGCTGCAGCCATGCTGAAGTCCGCGACTCAGTGGAAGTCGCCGGACCACGTCGTGATCGACGCCGCTCAAAGCGCATAGATTCAACGTTTCGCACAGACGCCGCGATCTCCGACTTCGCGCATCGGCTTGTTACCATTCTTCACCAAAGGTACTGTACTTGGGGGTCTACACGACTCCGTGTCCGGCGCCGTTGGTGTCAGCTTGTTGGGAACGACTCCGTCACGACGCCTTGTTAACATCCGATCGAAGCATTTTTGTTTCTAAGCGCTATTTTTGAGTTTAATCTTTAAAAATTCATAACTTGACTTGTGTATGTCGGATTTTTGTCGTTTTGGTCTTGTTTTGTTTAGATAAATATTTCCTATTTTTCTAAACCAGTGTTGTGTCATTTTGTAGTGTTTTCATTAAGTTACTGTGTGTGTTGGTACAAATACTTTACACCTAGCACTCTGAGGTTAAGCCTACTGCTCTGCCAAGCTACCAAGGGGGTAAGCAGGGGTTAGCTGAGGGTGATTCTCCTTTTCCCTGACTAGAGGGAGGGTCCTTGCTTGAACAGGGGGTAACCTGACTGTCAACCAAAGACCCAATTTCTAACATTGGTGATCAGCCGTTGGGATTTGGACTTGTATTTGTACTTGACATACAGTAATTAAGTGCACACTACTGTTCGAGTTCAGACCACTACGTGACCACATACTGCTTGTCTTGAGATTTTTGCTTTTTCTCTTTTTGTGGATTTTTCCCTACGTCCACTTTGTTTTTTTTCGCTGATCCTTGATTGACTTTGAACTTCATTTGGGAACTTGTTTCTGCATTTGGAACTTTGCACTCTTTTTACCTTTCATCATGTCTCTACTTGGAGATGCATCAGTTGGAGCTGACTTTGACCTTGAGAAATTGGAGAGTTATACCAAAGATCAGTTGAAGCAGTTCTGTAAAAGTTTTGACTGTCCCATTAAGAGCTCATCCAGGAAGGAGGAGCTGCAAAAGGCGCTGAGGGCCTGGGTGACAGCCAAGAGCACTGAAGGGCACATAGAGGATGAGGGAGATGAGGAGGATGATGAAGAGTGTTCAGTACACAATGGTATTGTGGGTGGGCCTGTTATGTCCAGGGAGAAGGTCTCCAGGGCAGGTAGCAGTGTCTCATCCAAGGATCCGACACCTGAGGAGTTGCAGGACAGACAGGCAGAGAGGGCATACCAATTGGAGCTGCAGAAGCTCAATCTGGAGAAAGAAAGAGATGAGAGAAGAGCAGTCCTTGAGGAAAGGAAGATGCAGCTGGCTCATGAGCTTAACTTAAAGGAGTTAGATCAGAGGAACCAGTCCAGTAGGGAGGGTGGCAGCAATCCTACAGTGCAGCCGGAGAGAAGGGTACACATCCCAGGCAGGGTCCCTCTCAGAAGAAAGGGGGGGTTAAGGGCAAACAGGGGGAGTTCTATAAAGGGCCCCAAACTGATTCCCGGGGTAAGGATTCCCAACCCCCCAGTGAAAAGAAGCCATGGTTGTCCAAAGGGAAGCCAGTGGCAGGTGGTCCCCCACGTAAGTGCTATGCATGTGACCAGGTGGGTCATGTGAGGGGGGACCCCAAATGCCCCAAAAGTACACCGGCACCCACTGGTGCACCGTCCCAGGGTTTGGCCAGTGTAGTGCTTGGGGAGGAGTTGGTTTCAGGTGGGTGGGAACCAGCAGAAATGACCCTTGTCTCACTAGGGGACAGTGAGATGGTCCATAGAAACCTAGGGGGTCATTCTGACCTCGGCGGTAAAAGGCCTATACCGCCGGTCAGAACTCCGCCATACTACCGCCGCGGCAAAACCGCCACGGTCATTCTGACCACCAACTGTGAAACCGCCAAAAACCCGATATCCAAGGAAGGCCGCCTCATCAGCGGGCCGCGGAAAACTGGAGATGACCAAACCTCCACCGCCACGCCAACACAAACACGCCCATGCCATTCTGACCCACGAATCCACGCGGCGGTCTTTCAACCGCGGTATTCCATTGGCGGTACACACCGCCGCGCTCAAAATACACACACAGCTCCAAAACACAGCCACATTGGACAATTTGAAATACACACACCTGACACACATACAAACAACACTCCCACACATCCAATCAACTATAAAACACACACCCACATCACCCACAAACCCCTTCGACTGAAGATCAGAGACGAAGGAGAGAGAGACACTTCACAGAATAGAGAGCTACATCACACAGAGGCACACTACACCATCACACACACCACATAGAAGCACAAAGCACCACACACCAACACACTCATCACCATATACACCACCCCACACCTCATCCACACCACCCCATGGCATCCCAAAGGCACCCACGCTTTTCGGACCAAGAACTCCGGGTCATGGTGGAGGAAATTATAAGAGTTGAACCCCAGCTCTTCGGCTCACAGGTGCAGCACACCACTATAGCCAGGAAGGCGGAGCTATGGTAGCGGATCGTGGACAGGGTCAACGCGGTGGGACAGCATCCCAGAAATCGAGACGACATCCGCAAACGCTGGAACGACTTACGTGGAAAGGTGCGCTCGATGGTCTCGCGACACAACATCGCAGTGCAGAAGACTGGCGGGGGACCCCCACCCACTCCACCCGAATTCACAGCATGGGAGCAAGAGGTACTAAACATCCTGCATCCTGATGGCCTCGCTGGAGTACACGGAGGAATGGACTCTGGTAAGTACAATCTCAACTACTTCACCCCCCCCCAGCATGCTACCCCCCACCACCACCCTCACCCCCAAGCCACCATCACACATCCTCCCTGAGAATGTCTCTCCAGCACAACCCACCCAACACCAACCCCTGCATGCCACCACAAACTATGGACACCCATCACCTAAGCATGACCACTGCACATACCCCCCCCCAAACACCCCCACAACACCTCCCCCAAGGGAATGACAGCACTGGGGGACAAGGGCACCCATAAATCGCACGCAATAGCACACACAGAAACAATAACCATACTCTCTTACCCCATGCAGGACCCGAACGCCAACACACCGGCCAGGAGGGTCCAGAAATGTCCACCCCCCCCCCCGGAAGAGGCCGCCAGTGATGACAGCAGCTCTGTCGACCTGGAACCTGATGACCAGCCCGGACCATCGGGGACCTCTGGACAGTCGGTTCCCCACACACAGGCCACAGCAGACCCAACCCTCTCTGGGAACAACAGCACAGCTCCCACCCAGCGGGCCCATGCCTCTGTCTCTAGGACAGGTCAATCAGCGGTGTGTCTGCCACTACAGGGCACCCAGGCTAACCCACCACCTCAACAACAACAGGGACCTGGGGGCAGTGGTAGTGGGCACACCGCCCAGGGGACAGAGGCCGGGGGAAACAGGGCAACTCGGAGGGCTGCTGTGCGACAGGGGGGGGAGGAGAGGCCCAGGGAACCCACTCTCCAAGAGGCCCTCACCACCATCATGGCAGCCTACCACCACTCCCAAGAGACAATGGCGACGGTACTGGCCAGGTTCCAGGAGATCCAGGCACAGCAGGAGGAACGCTACATGGGGTTCACCAATCAACTCACCAATGGGGAGCATAGTCCAGGCCCTCAACCGGATAGAAGACACGTTGCGGGACCATGTGGCACCACACAGGGCCCCTGTCACTAGCCCGGACCAGGAACAGCCTACCACCTCCGCCGGCGCTAGTGGACAGGAGGCCCCACCACAACGACAGGCCACCAGAACCCCACCTCCTGCTGAAGAACAACCACCCCGCAAGAGGAGCCTGAGATCAAAAAAATAGACAGAGTAGGATGTCAAGACCCCCGCCAGCATGAGATACCCCCTGAAGTCATCCCACTGTCCCACATTGCCACCCTGTCCAACCTTGAACTGCCCCTGCTCCATCCTTCCACAGGCATATGGACAATGCACCTGTGAGACTGAGAACTGGACTCTGCCATGGACATTACTCCACCCCCACCCATCACCGTGTTAATATCATGTACCATTATCTAGCACAAAAAATAAATCACTCAATGCACTGAAATCAATCAGGAGTCAGGCTGTATTATTTACAAATGTATAACACATTACCGATCAATTATGTTCTGTTAACTTTGTGCTGAACACATACCGAGATCAATAAGCATTAGTCCATGGGCTAACCAAGCAGAAGTCACGCAGTGGGTCATACAGCACTGAAAAGGGAAGGGAAAATCAAACATCAGTTTAAAAGAACTGGGGGGTCATAGACAAAGTTGAGAAGCAGGAGGCTTTCAGGAAAAGTAAAATGGCGTGGGTGATTCTTACCTGTGTGCTACTGAAAATACTGTTGGATAACTCTGTCCCTGTTGTCTGTGTCGTCCTCTGAGTCTTCCTCCTCTTCACTCTCCGCAGGCTCCCCAGCTGCTTCAACACCACCACCTGGACCATCCTCCTGCAGGAAAGGCACCTGACGTCGCAATGCCAGATTGTGAAGTATACAGCAGGCCACGATGATCTGGCACACCTTCTTTGGTGAGTACATCAGGGATCCCCCTGTCATATGCAGGCACCTAAACCTGGCCTTAAGGAGGCCAAAGGTCCTTTCTATGATCCTCCTAGTTCGCCCATGGGCCTCATTGTACCGTTCCTCTGCCCTGGTCCGGGGATTCCTCACTGGGGTCAATAGCCAAGGCAGGTTGGGGTAACCAGAGTCACCTATTAGCCACACACGTTGTCTCTGTAGCTGTTCCATCATATAAGGGATGCTGCTATTACGCATCACATACGCGTCATGCACTGAACCAGGGAACATGGCATTCACATGGGAGATGTACTGGTCAGCCAAACAGACCACCTGGACGTTCATAGAATGGTAATTTTTCCTGTTTCTGTACACCTGCTCATCGTCTTTTGGGGGGACTAAGGCCACATGGGTCCCATCAATGGCACCAATGATGTTGGGAATATGTCCAAGGGCATAAAAATCACCCTTCACAGTGGCCAAATCAACCTCCTCAGGGAATATAATGTAACTCCGCATGTGTTTCGTCAGGGCAGACAACACTCTAGACAAAACTTTTGAAAACATGGGCTGAGACATTCCAGATGACATGGCCACTGTTGTCTGGAATGAGCCACTTGCAAGAAAATGGAGGACTGACAGCACCTGCACCAGAGGGGGAATTCCTGTGGGTTGGCGGATGGGGGACATCAGGGCTGGCTCCAGCTGGGCACACAGTTCATGGATAGTGGCACGGTCAAGTCGGTATCGTAGTATGATGTGGCGTTCTTCCATTGTCGACAGGTCCACCAGCGGTCGGTACACGAGAGGATTCATCCTTCTCCTCGCAAGTCCCAGCGGATGGTGCCTAGGAATGACAACATGGAGCACAGAGTCAAGCTAATCACTGGTACGTTCACCACAGCTTGCATAGCACACGGTTATCTATGTATTGAAAGGCGTGTATGTGTGGCAATGCAAGGCCTAGGCATGTGTGTCGCAGTAGAAATTATGCCATGTGGGCCCTTGAAATGGCGGCTGCCTGACCTGTGAAGTGGGACAATGGGATGTGAGGTCAATGCGCTGGCGGAGCACACCGTGGCGGTAGGCGGTCGAAGACCGCCATACGAAGCCGCATTGGTTCACATTGAAGCCTATGGGTTTCAGGAGCCAATGACGATGTGCGCCGGCGGTAGCGGTACGCACCGCCGCAGTACGCACCACCGCGGGCGTGACCGCCATTTTCTATCTGCTTAATCACTCGAGACCTGATCATCCACAGGAGAGGACCTATACTGCAAGTGCTGCTGTGAGCTCGGTCTGGAAGTGACAATGGCTGCTGCGACTGGGGAAAGGGCCCCTGCCTTCACGTCTGAAGAGTTGGAGAAGCTCGTGGATGGGGTCCTCCCCCCGTATGCGTTACTCTACGGTCCTCCAGACCAACAGGTAAGTACACCGGGTGCACATGGAATGGGCGATGCCTGTGTGGAGTGGGGTGGATGTAAGTTGGTGGGGTGGGGGGCGAATGAGGAGTGCAACGCACGACAGATGAGAGCATGTGCCATATGGCAAGGTTGGGGAGGGGGGGCCAATCACATCTAACATGCCGTAAGTTGATGAATGTTTCCTTCCCACCCTGTACATGTCACATAGGTCAGCGCCCATCAGAAAGTCGAGATTTGGCGTGCCATCGCCAAGGAAGTCCGGGCCCTGGGGGTCCACGTCAGACGGGGCACCCACTGCCGCAAGAGGTGGGAGGACATCCGCCGCGCGACCAGGAAGACCGCCGAGTCACTGCTGGGGATGGCCTCCCAACCTAGGAGGGGTGCCAGTCGTACCCTGACCCCCCTGATGTCCCGGATCCTGGCGGTGGCCTACCCTGATTTGGATGGGCGCTTGAGAGCATCACAGCAGACACAAGGGGGTGAGTATCAGCACATTCTGCTATCTTTCTGCGCAGTGGGTGGGGGAGGAGGGTTGTGGGTGACATTAGGCCAGGGCGCTTTCTGTAGTGTAGTCCTCTCCCTTAGGCATGGCCCTGTGCTCCCGGCCCCCACCTCTGTAGGGTGACAAGTACAGCTATTGATGGTCCAGCCTCACACATGTGTGCGTTTGTCGTCTCTTGACCTGTTGTCCTAGTCAGAAGTACTGAGTAGTGTACCCCGAATGCGCGGCTTAGTGCATGAGGCTCCTGTGTCTGTCCTCTCCGCCAACGGTGTTGACATTGCATGCACTCAACCTGGTCTTCTTTTTTCTCCCCCCACCCTTCTTCTTCATCTTCTTGTGCATGTGTGCATTAGCATCATCAGGCGGAGGAGATTTGGCATCGGAGCACGAGGGAGCTGCAAGTCACAAGGCCCCGGTGGGCCCAGGAACAGACACCGAGGGCACCAGTGATCCGGAGGGCGAGGGGAGCACCACAACGGGGACCGGTGGTGAGACCAGCGACACAGACACGTCCTCGGATGGGTGCTCCCTAGCGATGGCGGCAACATCCGTGCCCCCCGCCTCTACAGGTACAGCCGCCACCCAGCGCACCAGCCCCGCCCTCCCTGCAGCCCCTCAGCCTACGCTCCGTGCCCGCTCGCCCAGGAAGGCGGGCGTCTCCTTCACCCCAGGCACCTCAGCCCCTGCCCCTGTCACCCCTGCTGCCCTCAGTGAGGAGCTCATTGACCTTGTGAGGATGCTCATTGTTGGGCAGACTACCCTTTTGAATGCCATCCAGGGGGTAGAAAGGGAGGTGCATCGGAGCAATGCCTACCTGGAGGGCATTCATTCGGGTCAGGCTGCCCATCAACGATCGTTCACTGCTCTGGCCTCAGCACTGACGGCAGCCATTGTCCCTGTTTCCAGCCTCCCTCTTCTGACTGCCTCCACCCTGTCTCTGTCTCCTGTTCCTCAGCCTATCCCATCCACACCATCTGACCAGCCTGCACACACCTCAACACCCAAGGGCAGCGCATCCAGACACAAGCACCACAGATCCCACAAACACTCACCCAAGCAACACCCAGATGCAGACATTCCAACAGTCTCTACCACCCCTGTGTCCCCCTCCTCCTCGTCTCCCTCCTCCCTCCCTGTGATGTCTACACTCACACCTGCATGCACACCAACATCAGCCAGTGCTTCCATCACCACCACACCCTCCTGTACAGTCCGCACGCGTGCAGTCACCACCCCCACTGCCATTTACACGTCCCCTGTGTCCTCTCCCACTGTGTCTGTCACCCCCTCTTCCAAGACACACAAACGCAGGCAGCCACCCACCCAACAGACATCCACCTCACGACAGCCTACAGCACCAGCACCTTCACCCAATGACAGCACACCTGACTCTCCTACAACCACATCCTCTTCCTCCACTCCCATCACCACTTCTCCTACCCTTTACCTTGGCCCTTAAAAACTTTTCCTGGCTAATCTTAACCTCTTTCCCTCCGATGACCTACCCCCTCCATCTGCAAAGAGTCCCAAGAGTACCACAGCCACCACCAGCCCAGCTTCGAGTGTCACTGTTGTGCATGGGTTCTGGAGTCCACCCTTTGCCAGCAGTGACACCTCAATCAGCAGCAAGGACACTTCCAGCCACCCCCCCGGCAAGAGGACCAGGAAACAAAAGGGCCGCCGTGCGAGGACTGACACGGCTGCCCCCAAGGAGCAAAGTTCGCCCACTTCACCAGCCACAACATCTAGGGGAGGCAAGGGCCCGAGAGCCCCATCTAAGGAGCGAAAGGGCAGCAGGGCAGAGAAGTCAGCCAGCAGGAGCGCGGAGCAGGTGGGCCCCACATGCCACATCCCAGCTGTAAAGGAGGACACCAAAGGGCCCAGGAATCCGTCACCGAAGGGTCCAGAAACATCACGGTCGGAGGGCGACTGAGCAGGGAGTCCAGCTCAGGTCTGGCTCCCTTGACCTACTGGATGTGCACCGCTGAAGAGGGCCCGCCGTGCAGAAGAGCACCGCTGAACAGGGCCCCGCCGTGAAGATAGGCACTGCTGAAGAGGGCCCGCCGTGCATAAGAGCACCGCTGAACAGGGCCCCGCCGTGAAGATAGGCACCGCTGAAGAGGGCCCGCCGTGCAGAAGAGCACCGCTGAACAGGGCCCTACCGTGAAGATAGGCACCGCTGAAGAGGGCCCGCCGTGCAGAAGAGCACCGCTGAACAGGGCCCCGCCGTGAAGATAGGCACCGCTGAAGAGGGCCCGCCGTGCAGAAGAGCACCGCTGAACAGGGCCCCGCCGTGAAGATAGGCACCGCTGAACAGGGCCCGCCGTGCAGAAGAGCACCGCTGAACAGGGCCCCGCCGTGAAGATAGGCACCGCTGAAGAGGGCCCGCCGTGCAGAAGAGCACCGCTGAACAGGGCCCCGCCGTGAAGATAGGCACCGCTGAACAGGGCCCCGCCGTGCAGAAGAGCACCGCTGAAGAGGGCCCGCCGTGCAGAAGAGCACCGCTGAACAGGGCCCCGCCGTGAAGATAGGCACCGCTGAAGAGGGCCCGCCGTGCAGAAGAGCACCGCTGAACAGGGCCCCGCCGTGCAGAAGAGCACCGCTGAACAGGGCCCCGCCGTGAAGATAGGCACCGCTGAACAGGGCCCCGCCGTGCAGAAGAGCACCGCTGAAGAGGGCCCGCCGTGCAGAAGAGCACCGCTGAACAGGGCCCCGCCGTGAAGATAGGCACCGCTGAAGAGGGCCCGCCGTGCAGAAGAGCACCGCTGAACAGGGCCCCGCCGTGAAGATAGGCACCGCTGAACAGGGCCCCGCCGTGAAGATAGGCACCGCTGAAGAGGGCCCGCCGTGCAGAACAGCACCGCTGAACAGGGCCCCGCCGTGAAGATAGGCACCGCTGAAGAGGGCCTGCCGTGCAGAAGAGCACCGCTGAACAGGGCCCCGCCGTGAAGATAGGCACCGCTGAACAGGGCCCCGCCGTGCAGAAGAGCACCGCTGAAGAGGGCCCGCCGTGCAGAAGAGCACCGCTGAACAGGGCCCCGCCTTGAAGATAGGCACCGCTGAACAGGGCCCCGCCGTGAAGATAGGCACCGCTGAACAGGGCCCCGCCGTCTCAAGCACCGCTCCGCTGGGCCCTTCCTGTCAAGCACCGCTCCGCTGGGCCCCGCCGTCTCAAGCACCGCTCCGCTGGGCCCTTCCTGTCAAGCACTGCTCCGCTGGGCCCCGCCGTCTCAAGCACCGCTCCGCTGGGCCCTTCCTGTCAAGCACCGCTCCGCTGGGCCCCGCCGTCTCAAGAACCGCTCCGCTGGGCCCTTCCTGTCAAGAACTGCTCCGCTGGGCCCCGCCGTCTCAAGCACCGCTCCGCTGGGCCCTTCCTGTCAAGCACCGCTCCGCTGGGCACCGCCGTCTCATGCACCGCTCCGCTGGGCACCGGCGTCTCAAGCACCGCTCCGCTGGGCCCTTCCTGTCAAGCACCGCTCCGCTGGGCCCCGCCGTCTCAAGCACCGCTCCGCTGCCCCTTCCTGTCAAGCACCGCTCTGCTGGGCCCTTCCTGTCAAGCACCGCTCCGCTGGGCACCGCCGTCTCAAGCACCGCTCTGCTGGGCCTTTCCTGTCAAGCACCGCTCCGCTGGGCACCGCCGTCTCATGCACCGCTCCGCTGGGCCCCGCCGTCTCAAGCACCGCTCCGCTGGGCCCTTCCTGTCAAGCACCGCTCCGCTGGGCACCGCTGTCTCAAGCACCGCTCCGCTTGGCCCTTCCTGTCAAGCACCGCTCCGCTGGGCCCTTCCTGTCAAGCACCGCTCCGCTGGGCACCGCCGTCTCATGCACCGTTCCGCTGGGCACCGCCGTCTCAAGCACCGCTCCACTGGGCCCTTCCTGTCAAGCACTGTTTATGGTTCACTGTGCCCACCATGCCTCCTCCTTGACCAGTGGAGACTGTCATCCACCTGATGGACTGTGGCTTTGCACTCCCCAGGATGGCACAGTGGGCAGCCCACCCACTGTAGAGACTTGAGAGACTGTGGCTTTGCACTCCCCAGGATGGCACAGTGGGCAACCCACCCACTGTAGAGACTTGAGAGACTGTGGCTTTGCACTCCCCAGGATGGCACTGTGGGCAATCCACCCACTGTAGAGACTTGAGAGACTGTGGCTTTGCACTCCCCAGGATGGCACTGTGGGCAACCCACCCACTGTAGAGACTTGAGAGACTGTGGCTTTGCACTCCCCAGGATGGCACTGTGGGCAACCCACCCACTGTAGGGACTTGAGAGACTGTGGCTTTGCACTCCCCAGGATGGCACTGTGGGCAATCCACCCACTGTAGAGACTTGAGAGACTGTGGCTTTGCACTCCCCAGGATGGCACAGTGGGCAACCCACCCACTGTAGGGACTTGAGAGACTGTGGCTTTGCACTCCCCAGGATACATCAATGGGCATTGTGGCCCCTTCGTGGATCTGGCGTCGTGGACTCATGTGGCTGTGGTGCCCCCCCCTTCCCTTCCCCCTGAGATGCCTGTAGTTTTTTCATCAGATGCCCTGCAGTGTTCTCTCCAAAGGACTCAGGTCTCCTGTGTGGGCTTTGCCCTTGTGTCGCTACACTGTGGCCCACGGACTGTTCTATTTAATTTTGATGTAGAGGACTAATTGCCTTGGTTCTCCATGGCAGTGTATATAGTATTATTTTGGTATGGATATTTTGCATAGTTGACCTATATTTATCAGAGTCTATTTTTTATATAAATTTTTCTTCACAATTTAATTATGTCTTTGCATTTTTCAGGGGGGTTTGGGTGGTGTCACTGTGCATTGTTGCTCTGCATTGGTGTGTACATTGTTTGGGGGGGTGGGGGTCGCATATGTGTGTGCCGTAAGCTTCCCTCCTCCCCCCTCCCGTGTGTCGTAGTTGCAGTACTCACCGTTGTCGTCTGCGCCAGCGTTCGTACTCGTGGTAGATGAGCAGGTAGACGAGAGCAGGTAGGATGTTTAATTCGGGTTCCATGCTGTCCTCCGTACTCGTGGAGTGTGTTTTGGTGAGCGTTTTCCCGTTCGTAGTCTGTTTCCGCCGTGTTTTTATCGGCGGGGCTCCCGCCCCGGAAAAGGTGGCGGATTGGTGAGTTATGATAGTGTGGGCAGTACATTGTCTGCCGCCTGCCTGTTGGCGGTGACCGCCGCGCTGTTTGTCTGTACCGCCATGGCGGTCGGAGTGTTAATGTGGCGGGCTGTGTTGGCGTTTGCCGCCAGGGTCAGAATTCCATTTTTTCGACCGCCGGCCTGTTGGCGGTTTGGCCGCCGCTTTATCACCGACCGCCAGGGTTAGAATCACCCCCCTAGTGCCTGATAACACTAAGAAATACAGGCAATCAGTGACCATCAATGGACAGAGGGTGGAGGCTCTGAGAGACACAGGAGCCAGTGTGACTACAGTGAGGAGTCACCTGGTGTCTAAAGAGCAGATTGATCCCCGGGTACTTCACCAAGTAGTTGAGGTAGACAACTCTGAGCGCCTCTGCAGAGTGGCGCAGGTTCCCTTTGAATGGGGGGGGTCTCAGGTTCCTGGAAAGTAGCTGTGAGTCCAACCATGCCTGTTGATTGTTTGCTAGATAACGACCTGGAGGATTCCCCTTGGAAGGAGATGGAACACAGGTCTCACTTAGAGATGTTGGGTCTGCCTGGGTGGGTATGCGTATCCACCCGGTCTATGGCAGCCAATCAGGGTAGTCAAGAGCCCCTGGAGCCTGAAACAGTGGCCCAGGGGACTGCCAAGAAGAGGAAGGGCAGGGGGCGCGGGAAACCGGCCCCAGAAGTTCCCACGGTCCAGGAGGAGGCAGAGCCTGAGGGTGATGCCCCGGAGCCTACAGGGGAACAGGTGGCTGAACTGGGGGAGGTCCCTGAGCTGTCACAGTGGCAGCAGGAAAGGGGACCCACCAGGGAAGCATTCTGCACAGCGCAGAAGGAGTGCCCTACTCTTGAGGGGCTACGGCAGCAGGCTGCAGCCCAGGCGGCTGGCGAGGAGCCAGGTACTCACCTGATTTATTGGGAGGATGGCCTCCTGTATAGTGAGCCTAAGGTTCCTGAGCCTGGGTCAGCTCGTATGCTGGTGGTACCCCAGTGCTTCAGGGCCTTCCTACTGGGTTTGGCTAATGATGTGCCGTTGGCAGGACATCTAGGGCAGGACAAGACCTATAAGAGGCTTGTCTCCCACTTTTACTGGCCCTTGATGCACAATCAGTCAGCTGTTTATTGTAGGTCTTGTCAGACTTGTCAGGCAAGTGGCAAGAGTGGGGGGAAATGCAAAGCTCCCCTTCAACCTTTACCTGTAGTCAGTACTCCCTTTGAAAGGGTAGGAATTGACATTGTGGGGCCTCTGGATCCCAAGACAGCCATGGGCAACAGGTTCATCCTGGTCTTGGTGGACCATGCCACACGATACCCAGAAGCCATTCCTCTAAGGACGGTCACTGCCCCCGTGGTGGGACGTGCCTTGATGGGAGTTTTTACCCGCATGGGGTTCCCCAAGGAGGTGGTATCTGATAGAGGTACAAACTTCATATCCACTTATATGAAGTCTCTGTGGAAGGTGTGTGGGGTAACCTACAAGTTCACCACCCCTTACCACCCCCAAAGTAATGGTCTGGTTGAGAGATTCAACCGCACCTTGAAAAGCATGATTCAGGGCCTGTCAGAGCCCTTGAGGTGTAAGTGGGACGTCCTCTTGCCATGCCTTCTGTTCGTTTACAGGGAGGTGCTTCAAAAGGGAGTTGGCTTTAGCCCCTTTGAACTCATCTATGGCCCCCCGTGAGGGGACCGCTCAGTCTGGTGAAGGAGGCTTTGGAGAAAGCTCCTAGTAAACCACACCAGGATGTATTTAGCTACATGCTGGCACTAAGAAACCAGACTGCCCGCTTCAGGAGTCTCGCTCAGGAGAACCTGGAAGCAAGCCAGGAGGATATGAAACGGTGGTACGACCAGAATGCCACTATAGTTGAGTTTCAGGCTGGACAAAAAGTGTGGGTCATGGCACCAGTGGAGCCTAGGGCTCTCCAAGATAAGTGGACTGGGCTTTTTGAGGTGGTGGAAAGAAAGAGCGAGGTCACCTATCTGGTAAACTTGCAATCCCCCATGAACCCTTTGAGGGTCCTAAATGTCAACCGCCTCAAACCACACTTTGAGCGAACTGAGCTATCCATGCTCCTAGCGACAGATGACGGGGTGGAGGAAGAGAGTGAGCCTCTTCCTGACCTCCTGTCTGCAGGAGAGAAAGATGGGTCTGTGGAGGGAGTGATCCTCTCCCCCTCCCTGACTGAGGAACAGCAGAGGGACTGTCGCCACGTGCTGGGACAGTTCACCTCGCTGTTTTCCCTGATCCCAGGAGTCACACACCTGTGCACACATGATGTGGACACTGGGGACAGTACACCTGTTAAACATAAGGTTTACAGGGTGACTGACAGGGTCAGGGCTTGCATTAAGGAGGAAGTCTCCTAAATGTTAACCCTAGGGGTTATTGAGCACTCCAGAAGTCCTTGGGCCAGCCCAGTGGTCTTGGTCCCAAAGGCTGCTGCTCCTGGTGCCACTCCAGAACTTAGGTTCTGTGTGGACTACCGGGGTCTCAATGCGGTCAGCAAGACTGACGCACACTCCATCCCCCAAGCTGATGAGCTCTTTGATCGGTTAGGAGCTGCCAAGTACCTCAGTACGTTTGATTTAACATCTGGGTACTGGCAGATTGCCTTAACTGAGGGGGCAAAGGAGAGGTCAGCATTCTCTACCCCAGATGGGCACTTCCACTTCAATGTGATGCCCTTTGGGATGAAGAACGCCCCTGCCACCTTTCAGAGGTTGGTCAACCAGGTGTTGGCAGGACTGGATGAGATCAGTGCCGCCTACCTGGATGACATTGCTGTGTTTAGTTCCACATGGGAGGAACACCTGCAACACCTCTGGAGAGTGTTAGAGGCCCTGCAGAAGGCAGGCCTCACTATTAAGGCGAGCAAGTGCCAAATAGGGCAGGGTTCTGTGGTGTACTTAGGACACCAGGTGGGGAGTGGCCAGGTGGCACCCCTACAGCCTAAGATTGACACGATTCTGGCTTGGGAGCCTCCCAAGACCCAGACTGAAGTGAGAGCCTTTTTAGGTCTCACAGGATATTACCTGAGGTTTGTTAAGGGATATGGTCTTATTGTTACCCCCTTAACTGAGTTGACTTCTAAGAAGCAACCCAAGAAAGTGATCTGGACAGAGTCTTGCCAGAACGCTTTTGATGCCCTGAAGGCTGCCATGTGCACAGCACCTGTGCTGCAGGCACCTGACTACTCCAAGGAGTTTGTTGTGCAAACAGACGCCTCACAGCATGGTATTGGAGCAGTACTCTTTCAGCTTAATGAAGAGGGCCTAGATCAACCCGTAGCCTTCATTAGCCGGAGGTTACTACCCAGGGAACATAGGTGGAGTGCCATAGAACGCGAAGCGTTTGCTGTGGTCTGGGCACTGAAGAACCTAAGACCCTACTTGTTTGGGACTCACTTCCGAGTTCAGACCGACCACAAGCCCCTCAGATGGTTAATGCAGATGAGGGGTGAGAATGCAAAACTGTTGAGGTGGTCCATTTCCCTACAGGGGATGGACTTTACGGTGGAACATCATCTTGGTACAGAGCACGCCAATGCTGATGGTCTGTCCAGGTTCTTCCGCCTTAGTGATGAGAACTCCCATGAGGTTGGGTAGTTGCTCCCCACTTTTAGCTGGGGGGGACACGTGTTAGACTTTTCATCCTTGGTATGGTCTCCCTTAACTTTTTGCCTCTGTTCCCCAGGTTGTTGATGTGTGCTGGACTCTGATTTTACTGTTTTTGTTACTCTGGGCACTTTACCACTGCTAACCAGTGCTAAAGTGCAAGTGCTCCTGTTTAAAATGTGTACGTAATTGGTTCTCCATGATTGGCATATTTGTTTTACTGTTAAGTCCCTAGTAAAGTGCACTAGAGGTGCCCAGGGCCTGTAAATCAAATGTTACTAGTGGGCCTGCAGCACTGGTTGTTCCACCCACACAAGTAACCCTGTAATCATGTCTCAGACCTGCCACTGCAGTGTCTGTAAGTGTATTTTAACACTGTAAATTCGACTTGGCAAGTGTACCCACTTGCCAGGCCTAAACCTTCCCTTTTCTTACATGTAAGGCACCCCTAAGGTAGGCCCTAGGTAGCCCCAAGGGCAGGGTGCAGTGTATGGATAAGGTAGGACATATAGTAATGTGGTTTATATGTCCTGACAGTGAAATACTGCCAATTTCGTTTTTCACTGTTGCAAGGCCTGTCTCTCTCATAGGATAATATGGGGGCTACCTTTAAATATGATTTGATTTTAGAGCTTGCCTCCTGTTGTTTGAAGTCTCAGGGACAGCAAAGACTTCTCTCTGCCAGCACCTGGAGTCTCTGGAGAGACTCCTGCTCTGACAAGTGGTGGCCTATCCAGTCCCTGGGCCCTTGAAAGGAAAGCTGGTGGAAATCCAAGGAAATCTAATTCGGACGACTCCGGACCGACGCCGCTGCTGAATCCGGTAACGCCGCCTGCACCTGACGCCGTGACCCTCGCTGGAACGCGACACTCTTTGCAGGCCCGACGCCGCTGCAGCCACGCTGAAGTCCGCGACTCCGTGGAAGTCGCCGCACCACGTCGTGATTGACGCCACTCGAAGTGCACGGATTCAACGTTTCGCACAGACGCCGCGATCTCCGACTTCGCGCATCGGCTTGTTACCATTCTTCACCAAAGGTACTGTACTTGGGGGTCTACACGACTCCGTGTCCGGCGCCGCTGGTGTCGGCTTGTTGGGAACGACTCCGTCACGACGCTGTGTTAACATCTCATCGAAGCATTTTTGTTTCTAAGCGCTATTTTTGAGTTTAATCTTTAAAAATTCATAACTTGACTTGTGTATGTCGGATTTTTGTCGTTTTGGTCTTGTTTTGTTTAGATAAATATTTCCTATTTCTCTAAACCGGTGTTGTGTCATTTTGTAGTGTTTTCATTAAGTTACTGTGTGTGTTGGTACAAATACTTTACACCTAGCACTCTGAGGTTAAGCCTACTGCTCTGCCAAGCTACCAAGGGGGTAAGCAGGGGTTAGCTGAGGGTGATTCTCTTTTACCCTGACTAGAGTGAGGGTCCTTGCTTGAACAGGGGGTAACCTGACTGTCAACCAAAGACCCCATTTCTAACTGGGCCCATACCTCCCTACGCAGGACAGGTCAATCAGCAGTGTGTCCACCACTACAGGGAACCCTGGAGAACCCACCACCCCAACAACAACAGGGACCTGGGCGCAGTGGTAGTGGGCACACGGTCCAGGGGACGGAGGCACAGGAACACAGGGGAACTGGGAGGGCTGCTGTGCGACAGGGGGCGGAGAGGCCAAGGGAACCCACTCTCCACAAGGCCCTCACCTCCATCATGGGAGCATACCACCACTCCCAGGAGACGATGGCCACGGTCCTGGCCAAGTTTCAGGAGACGCAGCGCCTGCAGGAGGAACAGTATTTGGGGTTCAGGGAGGAGCTCAGGACCATCAGCTCCGCCCTGGGCACCATCGTAGGGGTGCTGAAGGATATACAGAACACCTCGAGGGACACCGTGGCACTCCAAGGGGCCCCTGACACTAGCATGGACGATGAGCTGCCCACCTCCTCTGCCGGCGCTAGTGGACAGGACACCCCACCACAGGACCACCACACCAGCACCCCACCCCCTGCAGATGGACAACTACCACGCAAGCAGTCCCTGAGAGCCAGGAACAGGACAGAGCAAGATGGCAAGACCCCCGCCAGGAAATGAGACCACCTTGATTGTCCCCCCACTGACCCACTTTGTTACCCTGTCCATACTTAAACTGCCCCAGCTTCACTTCCTATGCCCAGATGGGCAGTGCACCTGTGAGACTAATAGACTGGACCCTGCCATGGACATTCCTCCGCCATCACCCATTCTCATATTACAACCCTCTCCCATTTCTGAGCACTTCAATAAACACCCTTGAAACACAAAACAATCTGGAGTCAGTCTGTGAGATTGTAAATATGTATTATCAATGACAGAGTCATAATGCGTTTCCCATTGTAAAGCCAACATACCTATGTGACACATCACAAGTCCTTGAAGGATGCAAGCAGATGACACACGTTGGTAACCACACCTGTGAAACCGTAATGGAAAGGTACAACTCAGTTACCAAATACCGCTTGAAATCGACAGACAGGATAGAGGTAGACGTGTGAAAGTTAATGTAATGGTAAAATTTAAAATGTTCTCACCTGTGTCTCACTGGAAATATTGTTGTATGACTGACTCCCTGTTGTCGTAGTCTTCTTCCTCAGCTTCCTCCTTATCACTGTCCACAGGCTCCACAGGCTCCACAGTTGCCACAACATCGTCATCTGGACCATCCTCCTGCAGAAAAGGCACCCGGTGTCGCAAAGCCAAATTATGAAGCATCGAGCAGGCGATGATGATCTCGCACACCTTCTTCGGTGAGTAGAATAGGGATCCACCTGTCATATGGAGGCACCTGAACCTGGCCTTCAGGAGGCCGAAGGTGCATTCGATCACCCTCCTAGCCCGCCCATGGGCCTCATTGTAGCGTTCCTCTGCCCTGGTCCTGGGATTCCTCACGGGGGTCAATAGCCATAACAGGTTGGGGTAACCAGAGTCCCCCAATGGCCACACACGGTGCCTCTAGAGTTGAGCCATCATATCAGGGATGCTGCTATTCCGCAGGATGTAGGCGTCATGCACTGAGCCAGGGAACATAGCATTTTCCTGCAAGATGTACTGCACACACGGTGCCTCTGGAGTTGAGCCATCATATCAGGGATGCTGCTATTCTGCAGGATGTAGGCGTCATGCACTGAGCCAAGGGAACATAGCATTTACCTGCGAGATGTACTGGTCTGCCAAACATACCATCTGTACATTCATGGAATGATAACTCTTCCGGTTTCTGTACACCTGTTCACTCCTGTGGGGTGGGGACCAGAGCTACATGGGTCCCATCAATGGCACCTATGACGTTGGGGATATGTCCAAGGGCATAGAAGTCACGTTTAACTGTAGGCAAATCTTCCACCTCAGGGAAAATTATGTATCTCCTTACGTGTTTCAGCAGGGCAGAAAACACTCTGGACAAAACGTTGGAAAACATAGGCTGGGACATCCCTGATGCCTTTGCCACTGTTGTCTGGAAGGACCCATTTGCAAGGAAATGGAGCACTGACAGCACCTGCACGTCAGGGGGGATTCCAGTCGGGTGGCGGATTGGTGACATCAGGTCTGGCTCCAAATGGGTACATAGTTCCTGGATTGTGGCACGGTCAAACCTGTAGGTGACGATTAAATGTCGCTCTTCCATTGTCAATAGGTCCACCAGCGGTCGGTACACCGGAGGATTCCGCCATCTTCTCACATGTCCCAGCTGACGGTGCCTACAAAGGACAACAGCAACGAATCAGTCATTTTTCATCCAGGTATGTACCCACAGTTACACACAAGACTACACCAATCACAAAACCCTTCCTGTATGTGTGTTGAGTGTAGGCCTAGCTATGTGTGACGCAGAGGTAAATGAAGCCATGTGGGCCCCTGAAATGGCGGCTGTCTGACCTCTAAACTGGGACAATGGGATTGTGGGGTAACAGCGCTGGCGTTGCGCACCGTGGCGGTAGGCGGTCGTAGACCGCGGCGCAATGCTGCATTGGTTAACATTGGACCCTATGGGTCCCAGGAGCCAATGAACAGGTACGCTGCGGTGATGATGCGCACCGCCGCGGACGTCACCGCCGCGGACGTCACCGCCATTTTCTATCTGTTCAATCACTAGATACCTGACCTTCGACAGGAGAGGACCTACAATGCAAGTGCTGCTGTGACCTCGGTCTGGAAGCGACGATGGCTGCTGCATCTGGGGAAAGGGCCCCTGCCTTCACTGCTCAGGAGTTGGAGAAACTAGTAGACGGGGTCATCCCACAGTACACGCTACTCTACGGTCCTCCAGACCAACAGGTTAGTACACAGGGAGCACGTTGTATGGGCTAGGCCTGGGTGGAGAGGGCTGGTTGGAAATGGGAAGGGGGCAGAGTTCATAGAACATTAATGCATGTGAATGAATGGGCCACATGGCCAGAGTAGGGAGTGGGCCACTCACATCGACGGTGCAGGTGGTAATGACTGTTCCTCTTCCCTTTGTGCATATCATGTAGGTCAGTGCCCACCAGAAGAGGGACATTTGGCGTGCCATCGCCAAGGCGGTCCGGACCCTGGGGGCCCACCAGAGACGGGGCACCAACTGCCGGAAAAGATGGGAGGACATGCACCGCTGCAGCAAGAAGACAGCGGAGGCTCAGCTGGGGATGGCCTCCCAACGTGGGAGGGGTGCCCGTCGCACCATGACCCCCCTGATGTTCCGGATCCTGGCGGTGGCCTACCCGGAGTTGGATGGGCGCTTGAGGGCATCACAGCAGACACAAGGGGGTGAGTACAACCTCATTCTGCGGAGTTTGCGCGCAGTAGAGGGGTCTGGGTGGGGGAGGAGGCCTGTGGGTGTACCTCGGCCAGCCAGAAACACGAAGACTAGGCCCCTCTGTAATGCAGCCCATGTGGCACTCTACCCCACCTCAGTAGAGTGCCAAGTCGAGGTATAGTTGCCCCTGTGGCATCCATGTGTGCAGATGTCCACCATTGCCATGTAGACCATATCCCAGAAATTGCATATGCAGAGGCCAGGAGCACGGCGTAATGCAGGGGGCTGATGTGTCTGTCTTGCCCGCCAACGGTAGCTGTATACCATGCACTCAACCTGTCTTTCTTCTATCGCCCCCCCCTTTTTCTGCTCTCCCTGTTCTTTTGTGCATCAGCATCATCAGGCGGAGGTACAGTGGCACCGGAGCACGAGGGAGCTGCATCCCACATGGCCATGGAGGGCCACACCACGGACTCAGAATGCACCAGTAGGACGGAGGGCGAGGGGAGCTTCACGTCGGCCACTGGATCACCAAGCAGCCGCATGGACTCGTCCACCGATGGGGGCTCCCTTGTGGTGGCGGCACCATCTGTGCGCCCCACTTCTACAGGTACAGCTGCCACCTCCCCTACCAGCAACGCCCTCCCAGCAGCCCCTCAGCGTTCGCCACGTGCCCGCTCACCCAGGAGGGTGGGCATCACCTTCGCCCCAGGCACCTCAGCCCCTGCCCCAGTCACCCCTGCTGCCCTCAGTGAGGAGGCCAATGACCTCCTCAGGTCACTCACTGTTGGGCAGTCTACCATTGTGAATGCCATCCAGGGTGTAGAGCGAGAGTTGCAACACGATAATGCATTCCTGGAGGGCATTCATTCTGGTCAGGCTGTCCTTCAGCAAACCCTGCAATCTCTGGCCTCAGCACTGATGGCAGCCATTGTCCCTGTGTTTAGCCTCCCCCCTCCAACCTCCTCCACCCAGACCCAATCCCCTGTACCCCAGCCCATCCCAAGCACACCTACAGACCAGCATGCACACAAGTCAGCACACACAAGTAGCTCAAGCAAACATAGGCACCACACAACCCACAGGCACTCACGCAAGCCTTACCCACATACAGACACAGCAACATCCACTGCCTCAACTGTGTCCCCCTCCTCCTCTTCTCCCTCTTCCCTCCCAGTCTCGTCTACACACACACCTGCATGCACCACATCTACAGGCACCAGGAATCGCACAAGGACACCCAGCACCACACGCCGCTCACCTGCACTCACCACCTCCACTGCCATTTACACATCCCCTGCGTCCTCTCCCAGTGTGTCTGTGACGCCCCCTCCCAAAGTACACAAACGCCGGCAATCACACACTCAACATCCATCCACCTCATGACAGCCTCCAGTACCTGCACCTGCACCCAAAACACCTAAAGTGACACCTCCTACAACCACCTCCTCTTCCTCCACTCCCAGGCCCCCTCCAACTACCCATCCCAGTGTTCGTCAGAAACTGTCCCTCTGTAAAGATGACCTTTTTGCCTCCACCCCCCCTCCAATTCATCAGTGCACCGGCCACCAGGGCAGGCGGTGTGACCCGGAGCCAAGGCACTGGCAGCCCACCCCCTGTAAAGGCTCTGAAATTGGAGAGTGGACAACGGGACCGTGTGAAGACTCCTGGTGGGAAAACAACTCACATGGGTTCCAAGGGGATTGGAGAGTCAGCTGTGACTCCACCAAAGGTGGGGAAGGGCCAGAGGAAGTCTGCCCAGCCTGTTGTGAGTATCACAGCAGAGAAGGGCGCCATCATTCCCGGCGGTTGAGACCCAACCGCCAGCACCATCGTCACTGGTCAGGAGACCACTGCCGCTGCCTGAGTCATTGCCCAGGAGGGCCCAAGTATCGTCACTGGTCAGGAGACCACCGCCGGAGTCAGTGCCCAGGAGGGCCCAAGTATCGTCACTGGTCAGGAGACCACTGCCGGAGTCAGTGCCCAGGAGGGCCCAAGTATCGTCACTGGTCAGGAGACCACCGCCACCGCCGGAGTCAGTGCCCAGGAGGGCCCAAGTATCGTCACTGGTCAGGAGACCACCGCCGGAGTCAGTGCCCAGGAGGGCCCAAGTATTGTCATTGGGCAGGAGACCACCGCCGGAGTCAGTGCCCAGGAGGGCCCAAGTATCGTCACTGGTCAGGAGACCACCGTCACCGCCGGAGTCACTGCCCAGGAGGGCCCAAGTATCATCACTGGTCAGGAGACCACCGCCGGAGTCAGTGCCCAGGAGTGCCCAAGTATCATCACTGGTCAGGAGACCACCATCGGAGTCAGTGCCCAGGAGGGCCCAAGTATCGTCACTGGTCAGGAGACCACCGCCAGAGTCACTGCCCAGGAGGGCCCAAGTATCGCCACTGGTCAGGAGACCACCGCCGGAGTCATAGGCCGGGAGGGCCCAAGTATCGTCACTGGTCAGGAGACCACCACCGGAGTCAGTGCCCAGGAGGACCCTGGCTGCCACAGCCCAGGTGGGCTATGAGGGAACTTCATGCCACACACCAATGCCCAGTCTAGGGAACGTCATGCCACACACCAATGTCCGTAGCAGAACCACCATGGCAAAGCACCGCTGAACAGTCCCGAACCGCCATGCTGAAGACCGCTGAACAGGGCAAGCACCGCCATGGCAAAGCACCGCTGAACAGGGCAATGACCTCCATGGTGAAGACCGCTGAACAGTCCAGAACCGCCATGGCAAAGCACCGCTGAACAGTCCCGAACCGCCATGGTGAAGGCCGCTGAACAGGGCAAGCACCGCATAGCAAAGCACTGCTGAACAGGGCAATGACCGCCATGGTGAAGACCGCTGAACAGTCCAGAACCGCCATGGCAAAGCACCGCTGAACAGTCCCAAACCGCCATGGTGAAGACCGCTGAACAGTCCTGAACCACCATGGCAAAGCACCGCTGAACAGTCCCGAACCGCCATGGTGAAGACCGCTGAACAGGGCAAGCACCGCCATGGCAAAGCACCGCTGAACAGGGCAATGACCGCCATGGTGAAGACCGCTGAACAGGGCATGCACCGGGTAAGATTGAATAGACCGCCACATCAAGCATCCTTATCCCATGTGCAGCTGGGACACTGACGGGACAGGAACTTTCACGGGGAGACTAATCCAGTCTGGGCACCAGTCCCCCTCACGAGCCACTGGCGGATGTTATCTACTTGCGAAATTGAGGCTTTGCATTCCCCAGGATGGCACAGTGGGCAAGCCACCCATTGTAGAGACTTGAGAGACTGTGGCTTTGCACTCCCCAGGATGGCACAGTGTGCAAGCCACCCACTGTAGAGACTTGAGAGACTGTGGCTTTGCACTTCCCAGGATGGCACAGTGGGCATGGAGCCCCGTCGTGGATCTGGCTTTGCAGTCATGCGGCTGAGGTGCCCCCCCTTCCCTTCCCCCTGAGGTGCCTGTAGTATTTCTATCTGATGCCCCGGCAGTGCTCTCTCCGATTGTGGTCAGGTATCTTTTGTGGGCCTCGCCCATGCATTTTTGGACTAGTGGTGCATGGACATTGATATGTACATATCTGCACTACTTCTCGTACTGTATATATTTCTGCCAGATTTTTGTATATATCTGTATATTTTTGTAAGACTTGTTTATTGCAACATTACAATGTTTGAACGGATTTCGCTTTGTCTTTGCATTCTTCCGGGGGGATTTTGGGTTGTTACTGTGATGTTTGGAAATGCATTGGTGTGTATGTTGTAATTTGCGAGGGTGGGGGTGGGGGTGTTTCGTGGGTGTCCCCCTAACTTTTGCCTCCACCCTCCCCCATGTCGTAGGTGCAGTACTCACTGTTGTCTTCGGCGCCTACGTAGATGGTGGTCGTAGAGGAGCAGAAAGACAAGCGCAGGGAGTATTTGTAGTTCCGGCTCCATGGAGTCCTCGTTCCTTGTGGGATGTGTTCAGGTGAGCGTTTTGCCATTGCAGCAACTGTTTCCGCCGTGTTTTTATCCGCCCTGGAAAAGGTGGCGGATTGGCGGGTTGTAATACTATGGGCGGTACATTGTCTTCCGCCTGTCTGTTGGCGGTGACTGCCGCGCTGCTTGTCTGTATAGCCGTGGCAGGCGGTGTGTTAAAGTGGCTGTCTTTGTTGGCGGTTTCCGCCAGGGTCATGATTACCTTTTTTTGTCCGCCAGCCTGTTTGCGGTATTACCGCGGCTTTAACACCGTCCGCCAGGGTTGTAATGACCACCTATGTCATTTTAAATGTTAATTTGGCCCATGTAATTAAAGTTCACCTATAAAATGTATTAATGAGTTGTTATAGTCTTTATCCTTTTCATATTTTTTTGATAGTTGTCACAGTTTCTGCACAAAAAAGCACCTACTTCGGTTAAGCTGGTAATGGTACCATGTGGCAAAGAGTGGTGTTAAAAGATAGTTTTTCAAATTCTGCTGAGAACTGCAGGTTTGAACTGTAATCAAACAAACTCAATCTGGTTTTCATCTACACTGAATAATATTTTGTGTTGCACAAGAGTAGTATAACACTGGTAGAATGGCTAAGTAGAAGAATTGCTGCCTCCTGTGAAATTAAGTGAGCTCAGGTCATGAGTTTCACAATGAATTATATTTGGAGTGGACAGTGTAGTGATGTTGAGGAAATTCAACTTTTCTTCATGCCCCCCAGATTCTTCAACTTTGTATGGATGGATGGCATTAGAGCACTGTGCACTTTGTCACTGCTTTTCAGTGGCACTGTTTGTGTGCTGTCACCCTTAAATGATACAGGTAAGATTGGTTTCATGCAATTGTTCTATTTAATGTATTAAATAGACCAATTAAATAGTACAGATGGTGCACCTATGACATGTGAGTTGTAAGACAGTGGATTATTATTTGAGGTAAATGGTTGCCCATCTTAAGGAATGATGATATTTACTTGTCAGGGTGTACCCAAAAAGTCCCTAAATTAACCTGAGCTTGACCTCCTTAATAGCTATTGCACAGTGTAGACAGACCTAGGGCAATGTGTAAAGTATGTTTTCAGAACCAAAACAGCAATAAAGTCAAAACACCAAACAATAAAAATAATAACTCAAATTAGCATAATATAATACATTTTAACAAGTAAAATAACATAAAAGTAACAAAAATCCATAATGGGGTACCAGAGATATGAGTTTTTAAAGTTTTAAGTGAAGGAATCACAAAAATGTGCTAAGTGTGAATGGCATTCTATGTTCCCAGTAGAATGGGACCTTGGCACACTTTGAAGCCAACCATGATGGATTCCGAAGTTAAATATGCCAAGCAGGATGACCCTGTCAGGAATGTTATCTTCTGATTTAGTCTTATAAATGAAGTTAAAATCTTTCAGCAAGGCAAGAAAGCAAGCTGTGTTGGGGCATTCTCGCGGAAGTTGGATAGGCCTTAAGCAAGGTCCCACTAAAGCCATAGGTTTTGAAAAGAAAAGCTATAGGTGGGAAAAGTCAAATTTCTCATCAAGAGAAGTTGTTTTGTCAGTCAGTTACTTTTAATGCCTTAGCATGGTCCTGGTTTCTGTAGTGAGGTTAAGTCTCATGTTTGGAACTAGGAGTCCAACAGAGGGTCAAGCCAGAGCATTGTATGTGAACAGGGCTTCACACGGCTCAATACATTCTTGGTGAAGTCCGATGAAATGGACTTGCTGCTGCAGAGACGGTCTGAATGGGACAAAGCTGTTACTTCAGTCCATGGAGGTTGCACCTTTGTCATATTGACTCTGATGGTTGGTCCCAGTCCGCCATAGGTCTGAAAGCCCAAAATTGTTATAAGTTCCAGTTTTGAAGGTGTAGGTCTATTTTTTTCCTCAGCTCTTCGCCTAAGTCTCCCAGACTTCAAGGGATGCTCTTAGAATTTTAAAAGCTTGATCTTGCCAAGGCTTTGCAGGGTCCAGGGCAGGTGCAGGTAGAACTGGGAAACCAGACTTTCAGGAAACATGTTTTTTGACCACTGATTGCCAAGCAAAAGTGTCAGACCGCCAGCGGTGCGGTGGCCTGGAAAATGGTGGACCAACCTCAAGTGACAGCTGCACTGTGGCCAGTCACTAAGCATATGTAGGAGGCTGGACTGGCTTGTAGTGAGTACCTAGGGGTACTTGCACCTTGCACCAGGCCCAGTTATCCCTTATTAGTGTATAGGGTGTCTAGCAGCTTAGGCTGATAGATAATGGTAGCTTAGCAGAGCAGCTTAGGCTGAACTAGGAGACGTGTGAAGCTACTACAGTACCACTTAGTGTCATATGCACAATATCATAAGAAAACACAATACACAGTTATACTAAAAATAAAGGTACTTTATTTTTATGACAATATGCCAAAGTATCTTAGAGTGTACCCTCAGTGAGAGGATAGGAAATATACACAAGATATATGTACACAATACCAAAAATATGCAGTAATAGTATTAGAAAACAGTGAAAACAATGTATAGTTACAATAGGATGCAATGGAGACACATAGGGATAGGGGCAACACAAACCATTTACTCCAAAAGTGGAATGCGAATCACGAATGGACCCCAAACCTATGTGACCTTGTAGAGGGTCGCTGGGACTATTAGAAAATAGTGAGAGTTAGAAAAATAACCCTCCCCAAGACCCTGAAAAGTGAGTGCATAGTGCACTAAAGTTCCCCCAAGGACATAGAAGTCGTGATAGAGGAATAATGCAGGAAAGACACAAACCAACAATGCAACAACGATGGATTTCCAATCTTGGGTACCTGTGGAATAAGGGGACCAAGTCCAAAAGTCACAAGCAAGTCGGAGATGGGCAGATGCCCAGGAAATGCCAGCTGTGGGTGCAAAGAAGCTTCTACTGGACAGAAGAAGCTGAGGTTTCTGCAGGAACAAAAAAGGCTAGAGACTTTCCCTTTGGTGGATGGATCCCTCTCGCCGTGGAGAGTCGTGCAGAAGTGTTTTTCCGCTGAAAGAACGCCAACAAACCTTGCTAGCTGCAAATCGTGCGGTTAGCGTTTTTGGACGCTGCTGTGGCCCAGGAGGGACCAGGAGGTCGCAAATTGGACCAGGAGGTAGAGGGGACGTCGAGCAAGCAAGGAGCCCTCTTAGCAGCAGGTAACACCCGGAGAAGTGCCAGAAACAGGCACTACGAGGATGCGTGAAATGGTGCTCACCTGAAGTTACACAAAGGAGTCCCACGTCGCCGGAGACCAACTTAGAAAGTCGTGCAATGCAGGTTAGAGTGCCGTGGACCCAGGCTTGGCTGTGCACAAAGGATTTCCACCGGAAGTGCACAGGGGCCGGAGTAGCTGCAAAAAAGTCGCGGTTCCTAGCAATGCAGTCTAGCGAGGTGAGGCAAGGACTTACCTCCACCAAACTTGGACTGAAGAGTCACTGGACTGAGGGTCACTTGGACAGAGTTGCTGGATTCGAGGGACCTCGCTCGTCGTGCTGAGAGGAGACCCAAGGGACCGGTAATGCAGCTTTTTGGTGCCTGCGGTTGCAGGGGGAAGATTCCGTCGACCCACGGGAGATTTCTTCGGAGCTTCTAGTTCAGAGAGGAGGCAGACTACCCCCACAGCATGCACCACCAGGAAAACAGTCGAGAAGGCGGCAGGATCAGCGTTACAGAGTTGCAGTAGTCGTCTTTGCTACTATGTTGCAGGTTTGCAGGCTTCCAGCGCGGTCAGCAGTCGATTCCTTGGCAGAAGGTGAAGAGAGAGATGCAGAGGAACTTGGCTGAGCTCTTGCATTCGTTATCTAAAGTTTCCCCAGAGACAGAGACCCTAAATAGCCAGAAAAGAGGGTTTGGCTACCTAGGAGAGAGGATAGGCTACTAACACCTGAAGGAGCCTATCAGAAGGAGTCTCTGATGTCACCTGGTGGCACTGGCCACTCAGAGCAGTCCAGTGTGCCAGCAGCACCTCTGTTTCCAAGATGGCAGATGTCTGGAGCATACTGGAGGAGCTCTGGACACCTCCCAGGGGAGGTGCAGGTCAGGGGAGTGGTCACTCCCCTTTCCTTTGTCCAGTTTCGTGCCAGAGCAGGGCTAAGGGGTCCCCTGAACCGGTGTAGACTGGCTTATGCAGAATTGGGCACATCTGTGCCCAAGAAAGCATTTCCAGAGGCTGGGGGAGGCTACTCCTCCCGTGCCTTCACTCCATTTTCCAAAGGGAGAGGGTGTAACACCCTCTCTCAGAGGAAGTCCTTTGTTCTGCCATCCTGGGCCAGGCCTGGCTGGACCCCAGGAGGGCAGATGCCTGTCTGAGGGGTTGGCAGCAGCAGCAGCTGCAGTGAAACCCCAGGAAGGGCAGTTTGGCAGTACCAGGGTCTGTGCTACAGACCACTGGGATCATGGGATTGTGTCAACTATGCCAGGATGGTATAGAGGGGGCAATTCCATGATCATAGACATGTTACATGGCCATATTCGGAGTTACCATTGTGAAGCTACATATAGGTAGTGACCTATGTGTAGTGCACGCGTGTAATGGTGTCCCCGCACTCACAAAGTCCGGGGAATTGGCCCTGAACCATGTGGGGGCACCTTGGCTAGTGCCAGGGTGCCCTCACACTAAGTAACTTTGCACCTAACCTTTACCAGGTAAAGGTTAGACATATAGGTGACTTATAAGTTACTTAAGTGCAGTGTAAAATGGCTGTGAAATAACGTGGACGTTATTTCACTCAGGCTGCAGTGGCAGGCCTGTGTAAGAATTGTCAGAGCTCCCTATGGGTGGCAAAATAAATGCTGCAGCCCATAGGGATCTCCTGGAACCCCAATACCCTGGGTTCCTCAGTACCATATACTAGGGAATTATAAGGGTGTTCCAGTAATCCAATGTAAATTGGTAAAATTGGTCACTAGCCTGTCAGTGACAATTTGAAAGAAATGAGAGAGCATAACCACTGAGGTTCTGGTTAGCAGAGCCTCAGTGAGACAGGTAGGCACCACACAGGGAACACATACATATAGGCCAGAAACTTATGAGCAATGGGGTCCTGACTAGCAGGGTCCCAGTGACACATAACAAACATACTGAATACATAGGGTTTTCACTATGAGCACTGGGCCCTGGCTAGCAGGATCCCAGTGAGACAGTGAAAACACCCTGACATACACTCACAAACAGGCCAAAAGTGGGGGTAACAAAGCTAGAAAGAGGCTACTTTCTTACAGCATATTACAAGAACATGGTCACCGTGGTGGACTCTTCACAGAAGTCAGCCAAACCATGGAGGTTCGTGGTCAGCATAGTAAAAGATAACCACACATTGGATGAATTTGAAAATAGCAGAGCTGACACACATTGCCACAGTGGACACACCTCCAATGAACACTTTAAATCACGTTCCTTCACAGAGCACCCTTTGCCTGTCCCTTCATCAACCACCCTTTGCCTTTTCAACGCAAAGCACAGAAGCAAGAGCACCTTATTTCCAAAACACTTCATAGATTAGGCACCCTTCTTTTTCACCATCCCATAGAACACCCTGCACACAATTTTGTCCATTCACACTCTTTTGCACTTCCTCTACTTAGTAAGTCTCTGTCACCCATTGTTTTTGTTCCACCATGTCATCTTCTAAAAATCCATATTTTTCAGAAGATGAGTTAAGAGTCATGGTGGATGAAATCATATGAGCAGAACCCAAATTGTTTGGAGTGTACGTCCAGCACACTTCTCGCAGTCGGAAAATGGAAATTTGGGACAGGATAGTCAATGCTGTAGTCCCCATCCTGAGCACAAAGGAGTACATTAGGGAGAGGTGGAATGACCTGAGGGGCAAATTCCATTCCCTGGTCTCCAGGCACCAGTTGCAGTCCAAGAAGACTGACGGTCGCCCTCCCAGTGTCTCATCACATCTCTTTCCCTAGGAGGAGAAGGTCGGCCGACCTGCATCCTGAGGGCTTGACAGGAATACCTGGGGGATTAGAGTCTGGCAAGTCATAACACCAAAAATGGCACCAAAATGCAATGTCATGCTTGCTCACAGCTCACTTGTACCCCGTGTCTTGTTCATGTACCTCACTAACATTCAATACCCAGAATATCCGAGTGTAAACATTATCAATCTGTATTGTTGGACCGAACAGCACAACTACAAGGCCCATCACATGGCATAAGCCAAAATTGTGCCTGTAAGTCTTCCAATGTCAAAAAATTATAACAGGAATCATGGCATGTCTTAACAGGTAAATGTATGCTCAAACCCAAATGCAGTTTGCATACAGATGTGTAACACACAACATTTCTATAGTGTGTATGGCAGAGATTTACCTGACTGCGACTCCCAGGAGGCACTGTTTCATCAACTCCAAACACCAGACCAGTGTTCACTTGTCCACATACCCCTGTTTGGCAAATCACAAATGAACTTCACTGACCAGGGAGGATACTATTGGTCAAATGTGTGAAGTAGAGAGAGCAACACCCAGGAGGCACTGTTTCAGTAAATCCAAACAACACACCAGTATTTACGTGTCCACAAAAACCCTGTTTGGTAACTCTCAACTGAAGTGTTCTCCCCTGGGAGGATACTATTTGCCAAGTGTGGGAAGTAGAGGAAGTGACATGACCGCTAATGCCAGGAAGGCCATGTGTCTGGAAATCCAGCCCAGTGTACACTTGCCCAAATACCTATGTTTAGTAACTCACAATTGAAGTGTACTCATTTGGGAGGATAATATTTGATAAGTGTGTAAAGTAGAGGGAATAACCTGGCTGCAACTCCCAGGAGGCACTGTTTCACTAAATCCAAACCCAGAACAACTGTTCACTTTTCTATAGACCCCTGTTTGGTAACTTTCAATTAAAGTGTACTCACCTGGGAGGATACTATTTGCCAAGTGTGGAAAGTAGAGGAAGTGACATGACTGCTAAGGCTAGGATGGGACTCTGTCTGGAAATCCAACCAACAGCCCAGTGTTCCCTTGTCCAAATACCACTGTTTGGTAAACCACAAATGAAGTGTACTCACCTGGGGAGATCACATTTGTATGTAGTGTGTAGCACAGGAAGTGATATGATGGCTGCGGCCAGGAGGCTCTGTGACTGTTACTTCTCTCACAAGCCCAGTGTTCTCTTGTCCAAATACCATTGTTTAGCAAACCACATATGAATTGTACTCACCTGGGGGATACTATTTGTTAAGTGTGTGAAGTAGAGGGAATAACCTGACTGCAACTCCCAGGAGGCACTGTTTCTCTGACTCCAAACACCAGACCATTGTTCACGTGTCCACATACCCCTGGTTGGCAACTCTTTGTAGAAGTGTACTCATCTGAGAGGATACAATTTGCTAAGTGTTGGGAAGTAGAGGGAGTGACATGACTGCAAAGTTCAAAGGACCCTGTAACTCCAACTCCAAATATGAGCACAGTGGCCTACCTTTGTTTGTCAACTATCAAATGAAGTAAATTCACCTGGGACTGATCTAGCACAGATCATGCCAAAATCACAGATGTCTCTTTCAACATAGCTTCATCTTGACTTACTAACTCAAGAGGAAATATTGGAGGACAGTAATGACACCTTAAACACTGTGTATAACAAGTATTGATAAGGTGTCAAGATGTATCACCACATTTGTACTGGCAGCAGGCACATTCACAGTGCACTGTGCACATGATGACTCCTGTCAAATATACAACAAAGTCCTGGGTCTGCCTGCATCACACTGAACTAGTCCTCCTAATGGGCAAAGCCATATCTTGCCTAGCCGCTGTTTTGTCTGCACTGGTGGCAAGATGACATGTTCAGGCCATGCTCCCTAGTGCTAATGATCTGCATTTTTCAGCAGCAGCTTGAGTCAAAGTGAATTGGCATGCTTCACAAATAGCATGTCAAGACAA
Source organism: Pleurodeles waltl (assembly GCF_031143425.1). Classification (NCBI taxonomy): domain Eukaryota; kingdom Metazoa; phylum Chordata; class Amphibia; order Caudata; family Salamandridae; genus Pleurodeles; species Pleurodeles waltl. The sequence goes on along the minus strand of NC_090438.1, from coordinate 795,035,823 downwards.
CCAATACCATGCTTACTTGCCTCAGAGGATTAACTGCAACTTTACTTTGTACAAGTCTTCTGCTTACTGTAACTGTAAACCATTGGAGGTACATGTCACAATACAACCAGTGACATTGTACATTTCATATCAACAGGTTAAGCTGCCACTGGGCACACAGAGGCCACTGAACAGACTGCCACTAACCCCCTGGATGAAGCCTTCATTGAAGAAGACACTCCTGGATGTGGAGGATGGTTCTGGCCCATCTGGGCAACCTGGTCAGATGGCAACAGTGAGTCTCACTGTGGTCACTACATCACCCCCAACCTTTGCCCCAAGCACAGTGTCTACCATCACATCCTGAGTTGCAGCGCAACACTTCCAATAATGAGGATCCAGGAACAAATTGGAGAGGGCACTGTGTGGCAAGGGCACAGGCCCATGGGGGTAGGATGCATAGGAGAGATTCTGTGGGCATGCGAGGTGAGGCCACAGGGGCTGGTCTTGGCCAGGAAACCATCAGCCATGTCTTGGGAGTCTGTCAGGAGTCCCAAGGTGTGACGGGCCAGGTCTTGACTGTACAGAGGAACATGCACAGAGAAATGCAGGAACAGATGGAGGCCCACAATACCAACATGGCCTCCCAAACAGGGTTTGGGGGTGTTCACACCACCCTGGGCAGGGATTTTCAACAGCATTGTATCCCTTCCTTTGGCTCATCAACACCAGGCCCATCAACATCGTTGCCAGGCACTAGAAGGAAGGCCCTGCCAGAGGAAGAACCAGACCCAGACACCCCTACCTCTGTAGCAGCAGATTGCCCGCCCCCGCAAGCAGGGGCATCCAGCAAAGAATTCAGGAGGTGCAGATGGCAAGAAACCCACCACTGCCAGCAAGTGACTTCTTCCTAAAAGACTAACTTTGTGTACCGCACATTCAACCTTTTGACTGATCCTCAACCACCTACCAGTTCCAATGGAGGAATCCTCTGGACTTTGGACTCCTAATGATGTGACATTTAGTTCAATGATTTCATTTACCACGATTGATCCCTTCACTTTACATCTTTTGTTTCTTTCTGTCCAAATATGATTGCCAGAATTAGCATTGTAATAAATTCACCGGTCACAAACTCCTTGACTGCTTGCTTAATTTTCACATTTCACTATATAGAGATGTAAGACCATGTAAACAATACGATGAAGACACAAGCTACTTGTGCAACCAGGTCTATGTTACAGGTACACAGTGTCCATTTAATACAGTGTACAGCTTGTAGGCTGTTGATATGTCTGTACTCTTAGGAAAAAGAAAGTGTGACTCACATTAGTCAAAGTACATATTCCATGGTACAGACCCCCAGATCATGAAAGGATGGGATTTGTCATACATTAAAGTGCTTGATGTCAGCAGCTTGAGCCTTATCACATACCACAATATCATATGATTCAAGATACAGACAGATGGGAGTGCAGCAGTTCCTGACCACAGGTCCATCATAACCCAATTCCCATGCATCTGGTGGTATAACACAAACATATATCAGTGTTATGGCACAGGCATTGTGACCTGCAATGATGAAACACATCTACAGCTCAATACAGGTCATGCAAAAAGAGTGTTTAGCTAATGTGAAAGAAAAATGACTTGATCAAAGCTAGGAACACATATTTAGAGACAACATGATGACACAAATGATGCATCAAGTTCATTACAAGACACAAAACAAGTGCTATGTGCACTTCAATACCTCCACCCAAACACAGTTCCAACTGCCTTGGTACAGGTCTTACATATACAGATTCTGTGACCTATATTACCTGGAACAGTCCATGTCTACTTTATCAGAACAGCATCAGATACCTCCCAATAGCACAACCCCGCGATGCCCACATAAAGATGACATGGAGAAGGTACCTGTACAAAGAACAAAACAAGGAGTATAGGCTTGACATCATACCTATGACACAAGTCACATAGCCAGCAAATGGAAAATAAAGTATATAACTAGGAAATTGACACAAACAATGTGACATCATCAAAGTGGGGATGTATCAACAGCTATGTTTTCAAAAAGCCTTTGGCTGAATATTGCAGAGTATCAGCTTTCAAGCTGTTTCTAAAACACTCAATTCCACACATTCTCACAATTACAGTTAATCATACAGTGACAGTCAAACATCACATGACATACTTACACTCATGAAAAGTAGCTGTTGATGAGTTCTTCCTGGAAGTCAGCTGCTTGCTCTTCACCATTGTCATCCTCACTTAGCATTTCAGGATTCTCCCCCAGTGGCACTGGCAGGCTCCCCTTCCTCTTGGATGTATGGGATATTCCTCCACAGGACACTGTTGTGGAGAATGCCACAGCGATCTGAAAAATGTTACCATGTGAGTAGAGGAGGGCTTCACCAGTCTGGTCCAGACAGCAGAATCTGGCCCTTAGAAGCCAAACAAAACCACTCCACGGGCCAATGTGTTCTGCCATGGGCCTCATTGAAGTGGACTTCACCTGGCACAGTTGGATTTCTCAGCAGCATTAACATCTAAGGATGGTTTGGATATGCTGAGTCTCCTTTCAAGGAATGGGACATAAGTGCAACAATGAGTCACTCACTTCATGATTGAAGAACCTGACATTACACACACACAATCAGGACTGAAGTGACATACCAACCAACCAAGTCCTCTCTTGGGGTGCAATTGGGACATCAGCTGGGGTATGGTGCTGTTCTGCATTATGAAGGAATCATGGGCTGAACCCGGATAACAAGCAGAGACATGATATGTAGGGGTCTGCCAAACAGACATCTTCCACATTGGTGGAATGGAAGTTCTTTTGGGTGCAATAGACCTGTACAGTGGCCTGCGGTGGCACTAACCCAACATGAGTACCAACATTGACCCCCACTAGAGGTCGGAGGTGGCCAAATCCATAAAAGTCAGCCTTCGTATTGGCCTAATCCATACGTCAGGTAATTCTCATACAGCTATCAATGTGTTTCACCATTGCTGAGAGGAAATCCTTCAACACAAAACTGGGTTGGAACATACCAGCAGATAGGGCCACTGTATGTTGAAAGGACCATATAGCTAGGAGGCGCAATACTGATATAACGTGTACAATTGGTGGTATGCTGTTTGGATAGCTAACAGATGGCATCAGATGTGGCTCCAACCATTGGTGACCTCTGCTAAATGCCATCTGTGCCCTATAACACACTATAATTGTGGTTGAGTGGAAGGACCTACACAACAAGACAGAATAAGGAAGTTTGTAATGCAGCTCAACATATATTGTAGGTGTGACTAAAGCCAAATACAGCATTTCAGGCCAAAAAATGGTGGATGTCTGACCTGCTCCACTGGACATTAGGAACCATTTGCGACCACCGGAGGAAGTCATCAGGGCATTAGGGGGTTGCTACCATGGCACACACAGCCATAGGCTGATATTGTCTTTGTTCGTTGGGGCTCAATGGCTGTGTCACCCAGCAGTGACAACCGCGACAGCTGTGGTGTGCATATTCACTCACTAGACTCATGCACTACTGCCAGTAACGCTTCAATGACCTGAGCTGCTGTGTGCCACCGCTGGGAGCAATCATGCCACGTCCAGCAGGTGATATGGCCCCTGCCTTCCCTCCAGAGGAGCTAGAGAGGCTTATAGAGGTCCTACCTCTGTATGGACAGCTCTATGGCTCACAAGAGGAGCAGGGAAGAATCTCATAGGCACAACTGATACTGTTCGACACCATCCTTTCCCTCCTCACAGTCTACAATGTGCCCCTGTTCACCAGTTAGAGTTCTTGTGTGCCTGTTGTTGCAGTATGTGTGACATCAATGGGATGTTCATGTAGCAGGTATTTGTGGGCTGTAACATATGGTAAGTTCAGTCACATTGTGTTGTGTGAGGTTTTAGGGTACTAGATCCTCCTTGTGTTGGATGCACATAACTAAATAAGGAGGCTTTACTGCCATTCAATGACATCTTTTTCTTTATGATGTTTGTAAATGTTAGACAACATTTTTGTGCATGACAGCATGAGCTGTGTATGCATTGTGTGGGTCATTTGAGGATCTTGTAAGCAATGTGTATAGTACCAAATATCTTTCACCCCACATCTGGCCTTGATAGACTGTAGTCTGGAAGACGTATCCTGACTCACTCTGCCCTTCAGGTTGCCACATACACCACATGCTAAATTACTGATGCCCACATAATGGACTATCATGCATGGAAGTGATGGCAATTTAGTGTCATGTAGGTTCTATATGCTCATCCTGCAGAGACAAGGGACTGTCAAGTGTATCTCCCATCATGGGATATAGGGTCAGGTGTTTCAAATGTTTTTACCCATTCTATGCCTATGGGAAAATGTGTTCATACATATGGTCCATAGTCCATGCTATTGTAGAGTTACTGTGGTTATGTCACTGCGGCACTGTGCCCACTCCTGGTTCACCAGAAGGCCCTGTCATGTGGGCAATATGAGGCTCTAGTGGCAACACCTTCTAGGAATGCTCAGTCTATTGATTAGATTCGGAATGGGTACTGAGGTTAATCCATGAACTAATCCATATGTGCATTTAGCATCATTGTCAATGTGTGCCTTTGACTTATCACAGGTCCCTTACTCCCACAACTCTGTTGCCACCTTCACATAAGTTATATCTTTCCTTTACAGGCTTTATGCACTGATGGTAGTCTCACATTACAGACACTGTGTTGATTCCTAGGAGGCCAGAAAATGTGAGTTGGTAGCTTGGTTACATAGCAGAAATTATACAATGCATACTTTTGTATGTTGGATGCCATCTCTGTGGGATAGACACATATGCCCAAAGGAGTGTTCTATGGTACAGGTACATATCACAGAACCCACCCCCTGAACAGGCACGAGTCTGCATTTGGTAGGCCACATGCTCACACATGCAAAGAAAGGCGTTTCCAATACCCACCATCCCAGCCCCTTCATTGTCACTCAAGTGAAAGGATGAAGTCTGTAGTAAGGCAGTTGCCTGCGTGTGAATGTGTTGGTCCTGTCAGGCCTCAGGAGTTTAGCTTCAGAAGCCACATGTGTGTAGTGTTTCATTGTGGCTCACATCAAAGTACATGTTGCCAGAGCATGGGCTACCTAATGTGAGTAGACCTTTTCTTAATCAATGTAGGACATGGGCAGGGTAGTGGGTTAGTCTGCAGATGGATACAAAAGTATATAGTCATGTCCCTTACTTATTGGCTTGTGTGCTTTAGACTTGTGATGTGTTAGAAAATTGAACATTTCTAGTTGAGGTTTTCTTACAGGTGTGACTCAACCATTTGTGTGAAAACTTGTGATTGTAATCTCTTGATTTGTCTCTTTCATCCATGCAGGTTAATGCCCATCAGAAGAAGGAGATATGGAAGGTGTGGACCCTGGGAATCCACAGCCGGTAGTGCGCCCAATGTCGCAAGAGGTAGGAGGACCTGAGATGCTGGGCCCAGAAGATCATGGAGGTCCAACTGAAGCAGTCCTCCCAATGTAGGTGGGTGCACATCGGACCATGACCCGCCTAATGTTACCCATCCTGGTGGTGGTGTACCCAGACCTTGAGGGGGCATTTGAGAGGAGCACAGCAGCCAAAAGGGGATAAATACATTGCATAATCCTGCCTGTCACATTGCCAAGTTAATGTGTTTGGTTCTGACATTTCCTGGTGATAAATAGGGATGTGCCATGTGTGACAGAGTAGTTGATTGACTATTTGTGTAGGTATGTAATGTGGTGAATACTGATATGCCTTCCATATTTGCCCATGGACCTAGGACTGCGTACAATCCAAAAACAGTTTGTTCTCTAGGGACAACTTATGGCTGTGTACATTGATCAATCAAGTACTGTTTGTTGTTGTAGTGATTGTAAATTCTATGCAACAGACCACTAATCCTCAGTGTTGCAGGCCAAAATAAAGGAAGTGTTGGATGACTGTCCTCAGCCATGTGTGTGGGTAAATGAATATATTGGCATCTGCCACCCAGAGGCTACTTGTCTTCAGTGAATGACGGGTGCTTGTGCCTCACTACTCTCTGTAATGTGAAGATGGCCATCATACATGTGACAAAGCATACATTTATCTTTGGGTGCAGCCACAGATCACTACTTTTCCTTGGTAAGTGGGGAATAGCCATGGTCATGATTTGTGTGCCATCACTGTTGACAACATTCCTTGTGCCTACATGTTAGCATGGGTCCCTTTCTCTTTTGACAAAATGTGAATGCTGCTGTTTCATGCATGGTCTACCTGTGTTCATGGGATGATTCCTGTATTCCCTCACATAGGTGCATGTCAACCTGCATTTGGAAAAGGACACTTGCAATGAGAGTACATTTCATGTGATGCCACAGACAGAAATGTGTCCCCATTGATTGTTGGCTCACACATACCCTCAGCCTTCATTACATGTCATTTGGCATGGCATGTACAACTGCAGTAGCAATGAGGATCAAGACATGTACCATTAGATTTTCAAGCCACAATGTCCATGTCCAGGCCATTGCTGTGACATCATGTATCGAATTGCACTGCACCTGTGTAATGGGGAAGATGTTTTCCTGACTGTTGGCATGCATCATGGAAAGTTTTGCAGTTATGTTGAAATCACATGTGTTTGGGTACAGCCATTCAACCACAAACATCTGAGTTTACAGGACCAAAAAAGAGACAGTGATGTAACTTCCCATTGGGCAACATGTTGACGGCCTTCTACAGGTACTTGCAAATCTTTATGTCTCTCCAACATACAAAGGACTAATGGCTTTTACTGAAGAAATCAGAGTATGTCATTGTAAGGGGTGCTAGACATTAGTGGTGATTTTACTGGGGTATGCTGATTCATAGTGTTGTGGATTTTAGGGACATACCTACCTGACAATGTGCACACGAGTGTCCACAGTGTGCATTTCCATGTCAAATGTGTGGCCTACCAGAGCAACATTAGTCCTATCTCCATGACTCCATTGGGACAAGTTTTACTTGGTAAAGTAAGCATTGTGGATATGTTTCCAGTGTGAAATGAGTATTTCCACTTCACCTTTTCAAGACTACTGTACTATTGTTAGCAACATGGCATGTTCTGGGAGCATAATTTCTTATTGTTTGTGATATTGTCTATGTGACAAATACATGTCTGCATGACCTTGTGTGGGAACTGTGGGAATGCAGTTGTCGTAGGCCTACTATTATATAACAAAAGGTTAGTGATGTATGCTCTATGAGGCAAAACATTGAGGGTGATGTGATCTCCTACTTGTTCAATGGTTATTGTGATTGTACAACTTCACCCATGCAATTGTAGTGTCTGAGATCCTGATTTTCCTGTGAGCAACTGTTGACAGTTCAGATGGCATGCATGTATAAAGTATAGTGCATGTAGGGACCACTTAGGTGAAGTTTGTTGCTGGGGCCTACTTGACATCATGGTAATGTTTGCTAATCACAACTGTTGTTCAAGGAACATGTGGTGACCCTGTTTCTTTCTGTATTTGCAGCATCAGCCCAGGCAAGCCAGGGAGACAGGGCACAGCCAAGTAGGGAAGCCTCTGGCCATGGGACATCGGGTCAAGACACCACGGACACAGAGGGACCCAGTGGCCCGGAGGGTGAGGGGAGTGCTACAGAAGAGATCAAATCCACATCGTAATCATTGAAATCTTCCTCCAAAGACCACTCCCTAATGTTGGCAGACCTATCGGGACCTACTATAGTACCATCTTTGTCTGCCACCACCAGTTCTATTGCCACCCTCCCTGTTGCTTTCCACCCAATTGACTGTGCCTGCTCACCCAGGAGGGTGGGTGTCTCCTTTACTGCAGGCATCTCCCCCCCCAAGTCTACATTACCCCTGCTGCCCTGAGTGATGAGGCTATTGACCTTCTGAGGAGTATCTCTGTGGATCAGACTGCCATTGAGAATCCCATCCAGGGGTTGGCCTGCCAACTCAGCAGACACATTTTCCTTGAAGGCATTCATAGTGCTACTGTCCTACAGAGGTATTTTCATTCTCTTGCCTTCTCACTCACCTCAGCCAGTCACCCTCCACATTCCGTTCCCCCTCTACCTCATTCTCCCATTCCAGATTTCCTATTCCTCTACCTATCCCAAGCACACTGACAGACCCACACTTGACCACATATACATACAAACAAGCAAGACACATAAACACAAACACACAAAAAAAGACCAGCACGCAAACATTCAACATACACCCACACACACATCAGTCACCACTTCCCCAGACATGCCCACCACCCACACCAGCCCACACACCACATCAAGTATACCCACAGGCACCACAACAACAGACACACTGATATCCACCACACCAACCATACCTACTGACACCACCCAAACAGACACACAGATACCTACCACATCCAAAACCCAACAGACACACACACATTCACAACTGCAAGCATACCTGCAGACACCACCCCATCACACACAGGCACATCAACCACTCCCTCATCACCCAGCACCTCTGTCTCCCAGCCCGCAAGACACACACGCAACAGGTACCTCCCAAACACAAGTGTACCTCACACTCATACATACCCAAGACATCTACACCAGCACACCAGACAACCACTCCCTCAACCTCCAAATTCTCAAACCCTTTATATGACCACCCCCATGTTTCAAAGGAAAGTTTTTTATTTTTTTTTACTTGCCCTTCCCCCTGTTCCCTCCACCCTGTACCAAACCCAAGAGGCCTGACCCAAATCCCAAACCATCACTTTCACCTCCAAGTCCTCCCCTGTAGACCCTGCCACCCTATAAGCACCCATACCCATCCCCCCAAGAAGAAGCCTACCCCTCCTAAGAAAGATTCCACCCCTCCCAAACCCAAACTCAATTCCACCTATCCCAAACCAACGACTATCCCCATCTAAGGGTGGCCGCTGAGGTGCCTGGCTGCCTTCTTGATACCCCTTTTTGTGTGAATGTTCCCTGGCAGTAATAGGAGTCAATTATGAGCACAGTACTGTGCACTGAAAGACTGTTGGCCTGGTTTTTGGGGTACACATTTGTCCTGCAATTTCTAGTCTACCTTTATGTTGTTCCTGGATAATTTTTGTTGTCTGCCTACAGTTGGGTGTTTTTCAACCTGATTGCTAATCCATGTGCATGTTGTTTGCAAGATCTGACTTTCTAGGCAGTGCTAGTAGCACCCAAGACAAAGGTAGATGTTGACATATCAATATGTGTTTGTTGATGCAATTTTGGTGTCATCGCATTGTGTTCTGTTTGGTACAGTAAGTATTTCATCTTGTGTTGTCCAATGTCGGCATGTATGGTGTTAGACTTGTCCCCCTGATATGGATTGTACATTCGTCTCATGTGTGGGAGCTCAAGTTTTGTTTGCGCAGAGATGGAAGGTGTTCAATTGTGCTAGCTTCCTTTGGTTTGTGAGAGGAGTGTGCGTGTTCCATAACACATCCATACATTATGGCCCTCATTACAACCCTGGCGGTCGGTGATAAAGCGGCGGAAACACCGCCAACAGGCCGGCGGTAAAAAAAATTGAATCATGACCACGGCAGAAACTGCCAACACAGACAGCCACTTTAACACACCGACCGCCATGGTGGTAGCATCAAAAACCGCGGCGGTAACCTCCAACATCCAGGCGGAAGACAATGTACCGCCCACAGTATTACAATAGGCCTATCCGCCACCTTTTCAGGGCGGTACCAACGCTATCAAAAGCACGGCGGAAACAGCACACTGAAGGGAAATGAATAACCTCTCAACACTCAAGGAAGAACCATGATGCCATGGATCCCGAGCTGCACATTATTCAAAAGCTGATGTACCTCCTCATACACCAGGAACACGAATGCTGGCGAAGATGACCACAGTGAGTACTGTACCTAGCACACAAGGGAGGGGGGAGGAAAAAGAGAGTGACACACAAACGCAACACGCAACAACCTTACCCCCAACACCATACACACAAACAGATGCAAAAACATTACATATACACCCTGTAACCCACAGGAATAACGCAAGGACAAAAGGAATGGATTAAAATGAGTGTAATAGTACAGTTTTAGATAAATATGTCCTTAAATCAATAAACAGTATGTACAATATATACAAAAGGAGGGACAATGCCCACTCCAAAATATCTGTGGCCCACGGGGCCATAATACATTAGCCAAGGCCACACTTGACTCCTGCCTCAATACAGAGAGAACACTGCAGAGGCATTAGGTAGAAAAAACACAGGCATCTCAGGGGGACGGGGAATGGGGGGCACCTCAGCCAGAAGATGGTACACCGCCGCTGGCCTGGAGGGGGCTCCATGCCCACTGCTTGGTCCTGGGGAGTGCAAAGCCACAGTCTCTCAAGTGGGTGGTTTCCCACTGCTTGATCCTGGGGAGTGCAAAGCCACAGTCTCTCAATTGGGTGGCTTCTCCACTGGTTCTGGAGGGGGCTTTGTGCCCAGTGTGCTTCATCCTGCAAAGGAGGGGGTGAGCGGATGCCCTCTTCCACTGGTTCTGGAGGGTGCTTTGTGCCCACTGTGCTTCATCCTGCATGGGGCAAGGTCCCAGTCTCTCACCTGGATGTCACACCGATAGGTGTTGCAGGGGCCAGGATGCACTGCAGCCCATGTAGTCACTACTACACACTGCTCGCCGGCAGTGATAGCTGCTCAGTGGTGCTGCTGGCGGTGGAGCAGGTGGTGGTGCTGGCCACGGTGCAAGTTTTGGTGCTGCCCGCGGTGCAGGTGGCAGTGCTGTCAGTGGTGGTGGGAGGCTCCAGCCCTTCACCTGCTGCCTTGGACGGCTGCCCACTGGGGCTGCTGCTGCTGGCAGTGGTGCTGCTGGGGGCGGGGCAGGTGGCGGTGCTGGGCGCAATGCAGGTAGCAGTGCTGGCCGCGGTGCAGGTGGCGGTGCTGCCCGCGGTGCAGGTGGTGGTGCTATCAGTGGTGGGGGAGGCTTCAGTCCTTCCCCTGCAGCCTCAGACAGCTGAAGTGCCATGGCTGGTGTTGTGTGCCCCTTCCTGCCCTTGGCAGATGGTGGTGCTTCCTTGCTTCTGCCAGCTAGTGTTTTTTTTTTTGCCCTTGCTGGCTGGTGGTGTCTCCTTCCCCTTGCTGGCTGGTGGTGCCTCCTTCCCCTTGCTGGCTGGTGTCTCCTTCTTGCCATTGCTAAGTGGCGGCCCCTTCTTGGCCTTGGCAGGTGGTGCTGGCACACTGACTGTGCTGACAGGTGCCTCCTTGGAGCCTCTCACACCTGCAGTAGCTGCAGAAACCATAGTGGCCATGAACTGTGTGGTTGAGGTGCTGGGCTGGGTTCTGGCCACCCTGGCCTGAAGTGAAGGACAGGGGGGAAGGGGTAGGGAATAGGTCAATGGTGATGAGGAAAAGCTTCTTAGGGGCACTGGGGCGGGAAGGGGGTGAAGGTTTGGGAGTGGAGGAAGGGGGAGTGGTTGTAGAAGGTATCAGTCTGGTGTGTTTGGGTGCAGGTGCATGGGCTGGATGCTGTTGTTTGGTAGATGGTTGTTGGTTGTCTGTGTGCTTGCGTTTGTGTACTTTGGGAGGAGAGGTCACAGACACAGTGAGAGAGGACACAGGGGACGTGCGCATGGATGTGGGGGTGGTGGCTGCCAGTGAGTGGTGTGTAGTGATAGGCGTGCTGGTGATGAAGGTAGTGGATAAGGATGTAGTGCATGCAGCTGGGAGGGAGGTGGACGACGAAGAGGAGGGGGACACGGTGGAGGCAGTGGATGTTGGTGGGTCTGCATCTGGATGGTGTTGTGTGAGTGCCTGTGAGACGAAGTGTGGTGCTTGTGTTTGCCTGAGCCACTTCTGTGTGTTGATTTGGGTGGATGCTGTTCTGAAGGTGTGCTTGGGATAGGCTGGGGTTTAGGGGGATGGTACTGGGTAGAGGAAGTTGGAGGCAGGAGACAGGGACAATGGCTGCCATCAGTGAGTTGGCCAGAGCCTGGAATGCTCTCTGTTGGGCCGCAACACCAGAGTGAATGCCCTCCAGGTATGCATTTGTTTGTTGCAAATGCCCTGCTAGACTCTGGATGGCATTCAGTATTGTTGACTGCTCAACAGAGAGGGATCTCAGGAGGTCAATAGCCTCCTCACTGAGGGCAGCAGGGCTGACTGGGGCAGGGCTTGAGGTACCTGGGGCAAAGGAGATGCCCACCGTCCTGGGTGAGCGGGCACGGGAAACATGCTGAGGGGCTGCTGGAAGGGCAGTGCTGCTATAGGGGTGGCAGATTTGCCTGTAGTTGGGGTGAGCACAGAGGTGTCCGCCACTGCCAGGGAGCTGTTGGTACTATCCCCTCCAGTCTCCGTCATGGTGCTCCCCTCACTCTCCGTCCCACTGGTGCCCTCACCGTCAGTGAATTCGGCCTGCAGGCCAATGCGGGATGCAGCTCCCTCTGTCTCCGGTGCCTATGCTCCACCGCCAGATAATGCTAATGCACACAAGAACAGGGTGACAAAACAAAAAGGGGGGGAGAGACAGAAGATATACTTGGTCAATTCCAACAACCACACTTCCGTTGGCATACACAACTCACAGAGAACAGCCCTATGCACTAGGCCATGCACTACCAGTTACAATGCTAGTCACCAGCCCATGGGGTACAATGCCTAACACCATTAGCTGCACACCTGAAACCCACAGGACCCTGCCCAGTAGTAGATGCCCACCAACATCATTGGGGTTGAAGTGCATCTGAGCTTGCCCATAATGGAAACTACCCTGCCATGTTCGCCCTGGGCTAGGGGCACCCACAGCCCACATCCCCCACCCAGGTAACACCTTAACGCTCACAAAGTCAAGAATCTGAATCTGTACTCACCCCCTTCTGGCTGCTGTGATGCCTTCAAGAGCCCATCCAACTCCGGATAGGCCACAGCCAGGATGCAGAAGATCAGGGGGATCAGGGTACGACAGGCACCCCTTCCTGTTTGGCCCAGATGGGCCTCCGCTGTCTTCCTTGCCCAGTGGCGCAGGTCCTCTCACCGTTTGCGGCAGTGGGTGCTCCGCCTGTCAAAGACCCTAGGGTCCGCACCTCGTTGGCGATAGCACAACAAATACCCTTTTTCTGATGGACGCTGACCTGCAGGAAAAATACAGCAGAAAAGGTGTTAGTCATACCGTCCGGACTGTCATACTCATGGCCCACCATATTCCTTCCACCCCCTTACCCAGAGATATTGACCACCAAACATCCAGCACTCTGCCCAGGACCCCTTAGCCCCCCCCACATGAGGCTTACACACACAGCACTCCATACATTCATGCCCCACGCATCATGCTCACAGTGTACGCACCTGTTGGTATGAAGGACCATAAAATAAAGGGTACTGGGGGAGGACCCCATCCACCAGTTTCTCCAACTCCTCCAAAGTGAAGGCAGGGGCCCTTTCCCCAGACACTCGAGCCATGGTCGCTTCCAGACACAGGTCACAGCAGCACTTGCAGTGTAGGTCCTCTCCTGTTGAAGGTCAGGTAGCAAGTGAGTGAACAAATAGAAAATGGTAGTCACATCCGCAGCGGTGCGTACCGTCACCACCGGCGTACATCGCCATTGGATCCTGGAACCCTTAGGCCCCAATGATAACCAATACGGAATTACCTCATTTCCACTTGTCCCTCCTCACAGGTCAGGCAGCCGCCTTTTCAGGGGGGCACAGGCCATGGCACCTAACTGTGTCACAGCAGACATAGGCACATCAATTGACTTACAAGTTCACATACTGTTTCTGTAAAACAAAAATTGCATATTAATCTGAGTACATGTTTGAATATGACATTCTACTAACCATTTTTCACTCTAGAGTTCAACCACTGAGGATGAATAGGAGATTGAGACATCCCCTGGTGTACAGACACCTGGTGGACCTGGTGAAAATGGAGGACAGGCACATTATCCTAACCTACAGACTTGATAGGGCCACAATCCAAAAGTTGTGTGCCCAATTGGAGCCACACCTGATTTTAGCTATCCGGCAACCCACAGGTATCCCCCCTCTAGTACAGTTCCTGTCAGTGCTCCATTTCTTGGCAAGTGGTTCCTTCCAAGCGACAGTGCCCATGGCATCAGGAATGTCACAGCCTATGTTCTCAAACATGCTGACCAGTGTTGTCTGCCCTGCTGAAATATATGCACAGCCACATCATATTCCCCCAGGCGGAGGATTTGGCCACAGTGAAGGCTGACTTCTATGCACAGGGACATATCCCCAACATCATTGGTGCCATTGAAGAAACACATATTGCCTTTGTCCCCCCGCAGAAAAATGAACAGGTGATCAGAAATCGAAAGAACTTTCACTCTCTGAATGTGCAGATGCTGTGTTTGGTGGACCAGTACATCTCTCATGTCAATGCAAAGTATCCTGGCTCTGTGCTTGATGCCTTTATCTTGAGGAATAGCAGCATCCCATATGTGATGGCTCAACTCCACAGGCACTGGGTGTGGCTTATAGGTGAGCCCATGGTCCCCACCCAGTTGATGTAGGTATATTGGTGTGGGGTTGTCCCTAAGGGTGAGTGTGTGGCTAACAGGTATCCCTCGATATTTACAGGTGACTCTGATTACCCCAACCTCTCATGGCTACTGACTCCAGTGAGGAATGCCTGGACAAAGGCAGAGGAATGTTACAATGAGGCACATGGGCGAACAAGGAGGATCATTGAGCGCACCTTTGGCCTCTTGAAGGCCAGATTCCAGTGCCTCCATCTGACAGGTGGATCCCTATACTATTCACCCAAGAAAGTGTGCCAGATCATCATTGCATGTTGCATGTTGCACAACCTGGCCTTAAGACGCCAGGTGCCTTTTCTGCAGGAGGATGGGCCTGGGGATGTTTGTGTGGCAGCGGTGGAGCCCGTGGACGAGGATGTGGACAACAGAATTACAATAATCCAACACTACTTCCAGTGACTCACCGGTGATACACTGTACCTTCACTTTCCATTGCAGTTCTGTGTTGCACATGGTACATGGTAGCCTGATTTCCCTATTTCTATGGCCACTTACTGTACCCTTTGGCATCTCTATTTTCAGATATCTGTGCCCCACTCTGGCTCCTGGTGTGTTTACTGCTGGGCGCTACATGTCATACATATGTAAATATAACTGTACATTTGATTTGCAATGTTTACAGCTTGTTTAAGTAATACATATTTCAATCATTTGACAGACTCCATACTTGTATTTGTTCCAAGGGTGTTTATTTCTGTGATAATATGTGTAGGGGGTATTGCAATGGGCTGGATTGATGGTGGAGAAATGTCCAGGATAGAGTCCAGTCTATTGGTATCACAGGTGCATTGTCCAAGGGGGCATAGGAAGTGGAGCAATGTCAGTTAAAGGTGGACAGGGTGACAGAGTAGGACACAAGGGTGACAATTAGGTGAGTCCTATTTCCTGGCGGGGGGTCTTGGCAATGTTCTCTGGCTTCTGCCTGGATTGCAGGGACCTTTTGTGTGGTGGTTCTCCTTCTGAAGGTAGTGGGGTGCTGGTGGCCTGTTGTTCCAGTGCTCCTGTCCACTAGCACCGGCGGAGGTGGAGGGCTGTTCTTCGGTGTGGCTAGTGTCAGGGGCCGTTGGTGTGCCACTGCCTCCCTCATGGTGTTGGCCATGTTTGTCAGCACCCCTGCAATGGTGACCAGGATTGTGTGGATGTCCCTCAGGTCCTCCCTGATCCCCAGGTACTGTCCGTCCTGCAGTTGCTGAGTCTCCTGCAACTTGGCCAGTATCTGCCCCATCGTCCCCTGAGAATGGTGGTATGCTCCCAGGATGTTGCTGAGTACCTCGGGAAGAGTTGGTTCCCTTGGCCTGTCCTCCCCCTGTCGCACAGAAGTCCTCCCAGCTTCCCTGTTGTCCTGTGCCTCTGTCCCCTGAACCGTGTGCCCATTGCCACTGACCCCAGGTCCCTGATCGTCCCGTGTTAGTGGGGTTGCCTGGGGTCCCTGTAGTGGTGGACACACTGCTGATTGATGTGTCCTGGGGACAGAGGGATGGGCCTGCTGGGTGGGTGCTGTGGTGGTGTTTCCTGAGGGAGGAGGCTCTGTGGTGGCTTGGGACTGTGGCTGGGTCACCAACAGTCCAGAGGTCCCTGATGGGCCAGGTTGGTCATCCTGATCCAGGCGTGAGAGAGCTGCTGTCATCACTGTTGGCCTCTTTTGGGGGGACTGGATGTTGCTGGCACCTCCTCTCTGGTGACGTTGTGTAGGGGTCCTGTGGGGATATAAATGCAGTGTTATTGTTTCTGCGTGTGACATCTTGTGCATGGGTGTGTTTCCCTCTTTGGTTGTTATTACCAAGTCAGCTTTGGCTTGTGTGAGTTGTGATTTGGTTGGCTAAGAGATTGTCACTAGTGTGCATGCTGTGGTGAAGGATGTCCATGCAGGTCTGTGATGGGGGTCCATGCATTGGTGTTGCATGCAGGGCTTGGTATTGGGATGGGTGGGTTGTGATGGTGGGGTAGATGTGAGGTGGTGGAGTGATGGGGGTGAGGGTAGGAGTAGGACTTTGAGATTGCATGCAGGTTGGGGGGGATAAAGTAGTAATGATTAGACTTACCAGAGTCCAGTCCTCCTGCTACCCCTGCCAGGCCCTCAGGATGCATGATCGCCAAGACTTGCTCCTCCCATGTTTTTAGTTGTGGGGGAGGAGGATGGGATTCACCGCCAGTCCTCTGTACAGCTATCTGGTGTCTCGCAACCACTGAACACACCTTCCCCCATAGTTTGTTGCCCCTCTTCCTGATGTCAACCCTTGTTCTGGGGTGCTGTCCCACGGCGTTTTGCCTGTCCACGGCTCTCCGCCATAGCTCCATCTTCCTAGCAATGGATGTCTACTGCACCTGTGATCCGAATAGCTGTGGCTCTACTCAGATGATTTCCTCCACCATGACCCTTAACTCCTACTCAGAGAATCTGGGGTGTTGTTGTGGTGCCATGGGCTTGGTGTGAGTGGTGTGTGTGAGGGTGTGTGGGTTAATGTGTTGGGGGGTGTGCTGTGAGGTGCGTGGATGATGTATGAGTAATAGTGTTTTGTGGCTCAGATTCAGTGGGTACTCCTGGCTTGTCTCTCTCTCACTTGTCACATTCTTTGAGTCATAAATGGTTGTGGGTAGTGTGTGTGTGTTTTATATTGGTCTAGGTGTGTGGGTGTGGTGTGTGTATGGGTGTCAGGTGTGTGTAGCTTGAATTGTCCAATGTGGTATAGTTTTGTATGTATGTGTGTATTTTGAGAGCGGCGGTCTGTACCACCAATGGTTTACAGCGGTTGAATGACCGCCGCAGTGATTCGTGGGTCATGATGCTGTGGGCGTATTTCTGTTGGTGTAACAGTGTGGGTTTTGCCACCGCCAGTTTATCACTGATCTTTGGGCTGGCGGACTTATGTGTGTGTCTGTATAGTGACGGATTTCTATGTGTGGGTCATAATACCCGTAGCAGTATACTACTGCGGTCATGGTAGGTTGGTGGCAGTCAGCATGGCAGTAAGCAGCACTTACCGCCAATGTCATAATGAGGGCCTATGTGTGTTGACTCTGATGGCAGTCCATGGCATGTGTGAAAAGTGAGTGTGTCAGTTGTAGTGGTAGATGTGATGTTGTTGTATTGTTGGTGTTGTGTGACACAATGCTGTGTATGCTTCACTGTGCCTGTGCCTAAAATGTGCAGAGACTTGTTTTATTTTAGTGTTGTTGTGCAGTGTGAGTGACCTGCCTAAAGGGGGCATTTTGTTGCTGTGAATATGTCCTTCCTTGTGAATGATTCTGGCTGTGTACACATTGACAAGTGTTCTTTGTGTCTGTAGCTAGACCCCACATCATGTGGACGATAGCGCAATGATATGATGTTGAGCATAATGTCCCAGGTAGGTGTGTGTACTTATGGTCAGTGGAATCCATGGCGCCATGGATTTTGTGCTCCATTGATGATCAGCAGCAGCAGCAGGACATGCATGATGGGCTCAATGGCAGCACCGGACATGTAAGACTGCCTGCAGGAGGGTTGCTCCCTTTATACTCTCTGTTTTTGCCTGCTGAGATTAGGTGGTTGGACTGCTACTGTCACAATGGTTGTGTGCAACCTCAGAATGTTTCTGGCAGCATCACAGGCTCTGTCAGCCTATTTGTGCTGCCATGTGACTGTGGAGGTCTGTGGTGCCTGGCGGTGCTGTTGGGACTGTGGCAATCTTTGCTTCACAGACCCACATGACTCGTAATACAGTGGTCCAACCGTCAAGTTGATAGTGGTCGCACCGCCTCCGCTGCCATGGTGGTGGATGGACTACCAAACTCGTAATCAGGCACTATAATTGAATTTGGATTTTTTAGGTTTTAATTTCAACCCTATCAGTTAAAATAACTTTTGGTTCCTAATCACTGGAGGAACATACCTATTTTAATTTCACACATGTTCAAATTTTAAATATCAGTCGCTCTACCTTGTGGGGAATTGTAAGTGATGTATTAATATTTAAAAACAGGGTTTCCTGTCTGCTAAACTGGGATAGTCGAACAGTCTCCTGGACCTTGTGGGAAGTGTCAAAGGGACCACCGCTGGGGCTAAATTAAGGTCGGAACAGCCCTGCAGAACTCTTGTGAAGCTAGTGTGACCCCCCCTCACTCTACCAACACTCCTGCAGCACTGAAAAAACAAAGGCAAAAAATAATGATGTTTTTTCCTGTGGATAGAGCAGGCTCTGTGGCCAACCCCACCCGCTCACGCCCAAAGGCTGTGCACAGCAGGGGGTTGGCTACCCATGGGTGGCTGGTCAACCTGAAGCTCCTTTATCATTTTCTTGAAGATTATGAGATCATCCATCATGAAATGTGTAAAATACATGTACAAGCAAATAAGTGTAAATTTTCTGATTTAATGATGCCCAACTTCAGATAAATGACAGACTGCTCAAGATGCTGTCCCTCCTGAATACCACCTGGACACTCCACTATTCCTGCCCTCCGTAATGTGTTTTTCCTGTCTAAATACTCCTGTGCTGACTCTGGCTGCAAGGGATTTATTCTCAGACTGAATGCAAATTATTTGCTGACTTGTAAGCCATGAGAAAGCTCAAAGTTGGGGGATGAAACATTTCAAACTTGCCCAATTGCTTTTGAAATATTTTTTACTGTTACTGAACTTGTGAAATATGTTGTCACTACAAATATAAAGCACTAAAACATATTTCAAAAATGTATTAAAAAATTGTGCTGATATGAATAAGTTTCTTGCCCGGTATTTGAGAACAGTCACGTATTTTCTATAGAAAACCAAGAGTTAGTGACTGCTCCTCCCCAGCCATAAATTTATTGGAAATGGACTAAGAGCAAGCCCAAGCCTGAGTGCCTCTGTGCGTACACCTGTATTCCATTAAACCACTTAGTCAACTAAATGGACCGGTCAGAATACCAAAACCTTTCTTCTTTTCTTGATGTTTTCCACCATTATTAACATTTAAGGAACGCACTCAGATTCTTTACTGTACTTGCAGGAGGTGTGGGAGTTGTTTAGTTGGTTGAACCCTTGGAAAAACTATTAGGAAGACCTCTACCTTGTTGACCTTGCCTCCTTCCAAATATAACCAGTTGTTTTGCACCCACTGCTACACCATCTTTAAGCACTGGCCCACTGATGTACTACCATATAAGTATTTTGGGAGGCTAACAGAATTGGGGTGTCACATATGCACATCTAACACTGCAGACCACAATCCCTAGCTACTGCAACTAGTTAGAGCAACTAGACACTAACCAAATTATATGAAAGTTTAAAACCATGAGGAAATCCACAGTAGATTGGCACATATTCATCTCATTTTAATGTCTGATCTCTTCCTGTAATTAACAATTTAATGATTTTTAGAGGGTTCCTCACATTCTAATATGCTGGTTTAAAAGGCTCCCATTGCCTAGAGTGTCAAATGATACAGGTGAACTTAATAGGGTGAATTGTATCACTGAGGTCTGACAATTTTACTCTCATGAAGGCAATCTGCCTAACTTTAATATTATATAACCAGAAGCTACATTAATAATCTTGGTTAGTGACTTTCAATTCCAGAATCTTTGTTACAATCAATCAATCAATCAATCAAAAACATTTATAGAGCGTGCTACTCACCCGTGAGGGTCTCAAGGTGCTTGGGTGGGGTAAGGGGGGGGGCAAGGAGGGTCACTGTTCGAACAACCATGTCTTGAGGTTGTTTCTGAAGAGCAGGAGGTCTTT
This sequence comes from Pleurodeles waltl, assembly GCF_031143425.1. Lineage (NCBI taxonomy): Eukaryota > Metazoa > Chordata > Amphibia > Caudata > Salamandridae > Pleurodeles > Pleurodeles waltl. The sequence goes on along the minus strand of NC_090438.1, from coordinate 795,015,575 downwards.
GGTTCTTGCTGAACCCGGATTGTGAGGGGTCAAGAGTGTTGTTTTCTCCGAGGAAGTGGGATAGGCGGGCGTTGACTAATTTCTCTGCAACCTTGGCGGGGAAAGGGAGGAGGGAGATGGGGCGATAGTTGGAGAGGGTCTCCGGGTTGGCTTTTTTTTTTTTTTAGGAGAGCAGTCATTTCCACGTGCTTCCAGGGGCCTGGGTAGGTGGCGGAGTCGAAAGAGGAGTTGATTATGTCACGGAGTATGGGGGCAATAGTTGGGCTGGCTTTGTTGTAGATGCGATGTGGACAGGGGTCGGAGGGGGATCCGGAGTGGATGGAGTTCATGTTTTTTTTGGTTTCTTCGTGTGTGGTGGGGGCCCAGGTGGTGAGTGTGGTGGGGTAGTCATGAGTGGGGGTTGAGTTGGGTGAGTGAGGGATGTGTGTGGTGGGTGTGTGTGGTATGAACCTGTTGTCGATGTCCAGGATTTTGTGGTGGAAGTGGTTGGAGAGGGCGTCACATAGGGGCTGTGTGTGTGAGGGGTCTATGTTGCTGGCTTTGGGTTTGGCTCGTTCATTAATGATGGTGAAGAGTTCTTTGCTGTTTTGAGTGTTGTTATCAAGGCGTGTCTTGTAGTGATGTCTTTTGGCGGTGCATATGAGTTGGTGATGGGTGCGAATGGTGGCTTTGAGGGTGGAGAAGTTGGTTGTAGAGGGTTCTTGTCGCCATATTTTCTCCGTTTGGCGCCATTTGCGATTGGAGTTCGGGGGTGAACCATGCGGTGTTCTTGATGTTGCGGGTGGGGATGTGTTTTCTGAGGGGGGCTAGTGTGTTGGCGCAGGTAGTGATCCATTTTGAGAGGTTGTGTGCTCCTGTGTTCTGGTCGTTGGTGTGGGGGGGGATTGTGAGCCAGTTAAGAGTTCAGGCGTTCTGTGGGGATCTTGTCCCACATGCGATATGGTGTGGTGTGTTGATGGTGGTGTGTGGGGGGTTTGGTGAAGGAGAAGTGGACGCAGTGGTGGTCAGTCCAGAGGAGTTCAGTGGTGTGGGTGTAGGCTATGTGTTGGCTTGAGGTGAAAATTGCGTTGAGCGTGTGTACTGCTGAGTGGGTGGGTGCGGTGACCAGTTGTTTGAGTCCGAGGTTGGTGAGGTTGTCTATGAGGGAGGTAGAGTTGTGGTCTTGTAGGTTCTCCAAGTGAAAGTTGAAATCACTGAGGAGGATGTAGCCTGTGGAGGTGAGGGTGTGCGAGCTGATGGTGTCGGCGATGGTGTTGCAGAAGGCGGGGCGTGGTCCTGGTGGTCTGTAGATTAGTGTACCTCTGAGAGTGGAGTTGTTGTTAATGTGGATTAGGAAGTGCATGTGTTCTGTGTTGTCGATAGTGTCTTGGGAGCTGGTGGTGACTTTGATGGTGTCCCTGTGTAGGATGGCGATGCCACCATCTGGCCTGTTGAGGCGGTCTTTGAGTTGGAGTTTGTATCCCTTGGGGATGGCGATGGCTATGTCGGGTTCCGAGGAGGGGTTGGTCCAGGTTTTCGTTAGGAAGGCGATGTCAGGTGAGTGTGATGTGATGAGGTCCCAGAGTTCTATGACATGTTTGTGAAGGGAGCGGGTGTTGAGGAGCAAGCAGTTGAGGTGGTTGTGTTGGGTGGTGTTGGTGTGGTGCATGACGGTGTTGCTGCGGGGTGTGTTCTGGTTGTGGGGTGGTGTGCTGCGGGGCTGGTTGGTGGGGGTGGTGGCAGAGCAGGTGTGCGTTGCATTTGGGGTGTTGTGTGTGTTGTCGGGGTCTCTATGGTTGTTGTGTGGTGTGAGGGATGAGGAGCAGGAGAAATGACAGGTGAGGCAAGTGAAGGGGCCATGAGTGTGTGTGGGGCTGGAAGGGGTGCAGGTGGGGCGAGGGCCTGGGTTGAGTGAGTGGAGGGTGAGAGGGGAGTAGGTTTGTCTGAGAGGGCCAGGGGGACTGGCGCTGGGCGTGTTCTTGGCGCGGACAGGCGCAGACGGGCTTGCCTTTGGCACGCCCGCTGCACGTGTCTGCGCCGCTGCTGCCATAAATGGGGAGAGGGAGGGAGTGGCAGCTGGGAGGAGGGAGGGCTGGACGAATGGGAAGGCTGGGGGGGTGGGGCCGCAGGGGACGCATCGGCTGGGGAATTAACCAAAGAAAAGGAACGGACGGTGAGGAGGAGGGGGGAGGTTGCAGGGGCCACAGGGGACGCATCGGCTGGGGAATTAACCAAAGAAAAGGAACGGACAGTGAGGAGGAGGGGGGAGGCGGGAGGGGCCGCAGGGGTTGCAGCGGCTGGGGAATTAACCAAAGAAAAGGAACAGATGGTGAGGAGGAGGGGGGAGGTGGGAGGGGGCGCAGGGGACGCAGCGGCTGGGGAATTAACCAAAGAAAAGGAACGGATGGTGAGGAGGAGGGGGGAGGCGGGAGGGGCCGCAGGGGACGCAGTGGCTGGGGAATTTGCAACAGTAAAGGAATGGACGGTGAGGAGGAGGGGGTAGGCAGAAGGGGCCGCAGGGGACGCAGTGGCTGGGGAATTTGCAATAGTAAAGGAACGGATGGTGAGGAGGAGGGGGCAGATGGGAGGGGCCGCAGGGAATGCAGCGGCTGGGGAATTAACCAAAGAAAAGGAACGGACGGTGAGGAGGAGGGGGAGGCGGGAGGGGCCGCAGGGAATGCAGCAGCTGGGGATTTAACCAAAGAAAAGGAACAGACGGTGTGGAGGTGGTGCAGGGTGGCGGAGCGGGGAGCGACCTGCCTGCTGAAGCAGGGTCAAGGGTTGTTACAAAATATATTCCTGATATTGACTAAAAATCCAAATGGTCTCCAGCATGAGCCTTACAATTTTTGACTAGCAGCATCACAATGGGCTGTTTTAAGGCTACTGGGTCACAACCTAGCTCAGGTTTGGCGCCATAATCCTTTTGAATCTTTAAGTTTCACAAACTGATGTTGATTTTTTTAACAGATGCCAGACACTGATATATGTGAGTAATTGTCCTAATGACTTGTTTATGGACATATGGAGCCATGTTTTTAAAAGCAGAAGCATTCTATTGTATCCTTCACTAATAATTCTGTATCTAGTTTTGTCAGGTCACTCTGCCTAACACCATGGCCCTGACTGGGAAAAAGTCACAGGTTCAGGCTGACCGTGATGCAGTGTGGACTGGCTACAGGGACCCAGTTAGGCCTGCTGAACAAGAGTAACTTAAATCTTGGTTGCAGAGCATTGTGAGGTCCAGTGCCGAAGTCGTGTCATGCAGCCAAGACAATGTATTGGTTCTGAGGAGCTGGGAGGCTTCGATGTGAGGACCTGCATCATTGTTGAGGGTGCCATCAACAAGAGATTTGGAATGTGAGGGCCTGTGACAGGGAAGCTTCACACAGGAGGCAGTTCTGATGGTAGCTGCTAGGTTAATGCAGAGTCCTTGTGTTAAGCAATCCTCACTGCAGAGGCAATGCACCATTTCTGCTAAGAATTGCACCACACAGCAGAGTTGATGTGTCGGTTCTGCTGGCTCCACTGTTAGACTGGCAGACACCTTTTGGATCACTTTCAAGAGTTCAGAACCGAGGAGGCACCAATTGACAGGGTAATGCTCATTGATGGTAGAGTTCTTGTGCAGAGTTTAAAGCTGTTGGAGCATTCTGTTGCTGAGGCTCTGCTAAGGAGGCCACCCAACTAGGCCTTGGAGTAACTCTGGGGCCATAGGTTAAAAAAATACAGGTCCAGTCCTTCTCCCTCAGGCAAGAGGGCAGCAGGCAGCCGGTTAGCACAGCAATGCAGCAGTCCAGAGAAGCAGTACTCCAGAAGAGTGGTAGTCCTTTCATCAGCATAGCAGCCTTTTTTCTTGGCATAGTATCCACAGATCCAGACGTGTACTGAAGAGTGGTGTGAGTGTCCTACTTTTAAATATGGTCCCTCCTTTGAGGGCTGGAAGAAGTTTCTAGAGGTTTCTCTTTTAAGTGTTTTGAATTTCCTGACTTCGGTGCCCTGGCTCGAAGCCAGCTGCATTGGCAATGTGGAGGTAATAAGCCTTTTATGTGAAGTACAGCCTATTAGGTTCCAAGTGGGAATGTGCCCAGCTCCATCCCAAAATCCTGCCAGCAGATGACCCATTGTGTGAGACTGTCTGGGAGGAATTCACAAAGTCTAGCTGTCAGCTACACCCAGTCATAGGACATGAGACAGGCTGTAGGCACCAAACGGCTTAGGGGACAAAAGCACCCACTTTCTAAAAGTGGCATTTTCATAATTGTAATGTAAATTCTGATTTTACCATAAAAGATGATTCTTCATTCTAATGTCAAAGATACTAAACATAAAGTGCTTATCTGTCTTCAATCAAAAGTTAGCTCTTATCAAATGGTAGAAGTCAGCCAAATGAAATCCTATGGGATAGTGAGGCCCTACAGAAGTGAAAAACTAATTTAGGAGTTTTTCACTACCAGGACATGTAAGACAGAAAAGTACACATTCCATCTTTTCATTACAATACACCCTTTGCTATAGACTTGTGAGGTTATACCTTAGAGGTGATAGACATTCAATAAAAAAGGAGTGCAAAGCTTGGCCATGGAGTTATTTTTGCTAACCGATCAATCACTTTAAAACTCCATTCAGGCTGCAATGGCAAACTTGGAACATATTTTAAGCTGCTACTTAAGTGGGTGACACAATATGTGCTGCAGGCCCACCAGTAGTTTTTTAATTGCAGGGATCAGTGGTGAGTCCTCCCTTCCACACCCCTCTGTCTGGGCCTGTGTATTCTCTGTTTGGGAGTAGTGGGCTCACAATGTTAAGCTTTCAGGGTGACGTGTGCAGCCGCCCTTCCTAGCTTTTCTGTCACCTCTGGCAACTCATCCCTCAGAATATAGTCAGTAGGGATGTAGGGACTGAATATGATCCTTCTCTGGGTCACCTCCCAAACCCACTTCCGGACTACCAGAGCCATAGGATGGAAAAAGTCGTTCCATTGGGCCTATGTTACTCCACACTGGACCAGCGTACAACTTCTGGGAAACCAGCCTTTCTACTACCATAGTCTGGTTAGCCCGGTGGCCTTCAGAGCAGTGACCCAAACCCCAACCAGCTTAATCTGGTAGAAGTGATGACTCCCACCCTTAAGGATCACCAGTCCACCCTCTGAGTTCACCCTACCTTAGCAAAGGGAAATTAGAGCATGATCTACCACCTGTCCCTGTGAAGTACTTACCCTTAAAGCGATATTGGTCACCCCTGTATAGGATCCACCAGTGGGTGGTTTCTTAAGACAAAAGAGTCACCCTTCTTGTGTCCTAGATGAGAATAATCAAAACATCAGTGTTGCAAACGGGGTGCCCTAAGCCACCACCTACCAGAACCTCCCTTCTTCTTCTCAGAAGGGGTATGGGAACCCTTTCCTTCCCCCTTAGTCTGAGACTTGTTCGTGTATCCCTCGCACTTCCCTTACTCTGCATGGGAAATCTGAGCCATCCTTCTTAGAGTAAGCCCCGATACCCTTTTGGACACTCTTGTGCTGACACAGACATCTGTCTTTTCAGCAAGCTTCTTGGGGTTAGTCACCTTGATATCTACCGTCATGGGGTTAGTTTATCGCTTTTCATGCGGACATTTCTTTTAGCTCTGGGCCTGCTGCTTGTGCCATTTTTTCTAGTTCATTTAATTTATTCCTTTTTATTATTCCAGCAAGGCTTTATTTCAGCAGATATATTTTATTATTTTTATCAGTTGGTCTTTTACTCAGAATTTGTTATTAGTTCTTTTGCACAACATTTCATCTGGTGCTAGGCCCAAGGCTGTACAAGGCTGTCCATGATAATTAACAGAGTATTGATTGCCCAAGAGTATGATGACTACCTTACACAGAAAATATACATTATCATCACAGGGCAGTTCTCAGAACAACACGTCTTGTTATAAAACAAGTTGCCACAAACTAAATTAGAGGGGATATTCCAGCCATGCTCTGCTGAACTTGGCTTTATCATTCCATCCACTTGGGAGGACTGCCTGCAGATGACATAAAACTCCTGCTTATCATTCAGCTATGGGTATGGAGCTTCCTTGTTTAGAATAGTAAGGGCAAATTAGGGTTAATACTGCTATCACTTTCATGTAGATTCTTAGTAATGCAGGTAGGGTTTTTTGATTCACTGTTGTGACAGAATGTTGGGACTTGTCATCTGTTTTACTTTCCTAGACACAATAATGGTTGTGTTGTGTTTCATCTTCCTAATAATCACAATTCATGCCTTTTTACATAGAACACAGTTGCTTCAATTAATGTATTGAACCAAATCATGCTTCTTCTTGTCTTTGCATGTATGAGACTTGTGTAACTGAGAGAAACAGGTAAGATCTGTTCCACACGGCTTCCCTGAGGAGTCAGAAAGTATCATGAATCAGGCTGCCATAAATCACCATTGCTTTTGGGTTTTAGTGAGGTGATGCTTGCTAGCCAAAAGGGTTAGGCTGATAGCTATCAGATAGTGTGGGACAGACTCAGTCTTCCACATGTGGTGGTGCTGCCACCTGAAACCGGCAGTCTCTTCCCTATGCTGAGAGTCATATGACACTACCAGGTGTTGACACAGTTCTGTAAAACATATATAGTGCTGGCTCAAAGTCAGGTCGAACAGCCTAACAAAATCATCCACTTTGCTGCCTCTCACCCAGCCCTTCAGTGCCTTGCTAGAAACATCTAAATGGTCCATCCAGAACTGGTTTGGGAATTTCTGGCTGTCCCTGAGCCTCTGGTGGTATATTTCAAAGGTGAACCCAAATTTGAACCCAAAATTGGAAATAAGAATGGCTTTCATGTGGGCATACTTTATTTGGTCCTCTACCTATACAGTAAGGAGTGTGCCCCTTCCTACTGCATGCATGTACTTCCACATATTACCTCCCCAGTACTCCTCTAAGACCTTGTGTACCCTGAAAGCTATCCCATAAGAAGAAAATCACTTATCAATTTAACCTCCCACTACACAAGGGGGCACCAGCTCCTTGGGTATATGGACCTTCACCACCTGTCTAGTAGTCATTGGAGGTACATTGCAACCATTGTTGTTGGTCTCCACTTTTATGCCCATCTCTTTGAGACTAAGCTCATGGGCCTTCTTCCTCTCCATTTTAAGGCTAGTCTCTCTCTTGTCAAGGATCTCTCAGCCTTCCTCCCCTTTGATTTCAGCTTCATTTTGGCCAGCTGGAACTTGAGCTCCCTCTCTGCCTTCCAATCCTCCATCTCCTCTGGGATCAGAACCCTGGCAGATGCAATGCTCCCCTGCTCCATCCTGGGAATCCTGGTCATCTGCTGGGGTTGGGCTGAGCTCTCCTTGCAGCTCAGGGTCTGTACTGGGTCCACCATCCCCACATCATCCGATACTGCTCCCTCCTCATTGCCATCACTATCATCATCTCCTGAGGTGGACTTCTACCTCTGCACTGCCTCAAAGACTCTGAGAGCTCCCTGAAGATCGAGTTTGGTAGCCCTCTTGTCTGTTTTCAGCCCCTTCTGCTTGCAGAGCTTCAGCAGCTCAGTCCTACTGAGTGTATCAAAGTTGCACAGTTCCATTTCCATCATGTAAAAGGAAGGTGGGGCACTTAAATGTGGAAAAAGGCGAAAACAGACAATGGAAAGCTGAGAAAAATGTAAAAAAGAGGTCAACTCTGGTGTCCAATTATGTATCTGGTATTTTTGTGAAACACAATTACTGTATGGTACTGCACAAACACAAGACCTGGTCCTCACCTTTGAACACCATTGTGAGAAATTGGGTTGTTGGTTAACTTGGGTGTGAGCCAGGGTCAAGTGAAAGCCATCATCCCTGGCATTGTGAATCACAAAAAGTCATTAAATTAGCCAGGGTATCAATCAGGCTTAACATAGAAGCAATGTGTAAGTATTTTTGCAACAAACGAACAGTAATAATGTGAAATCATAAAACAAAAACAAATCCCACACCAATTTTGAAACACATAGTACTTTTTAATAAACTTTTTGGCACCAAAACAGCAAAACTCTAATCAGTAGAACCAGAGTTATGAATTTGAAAGTTTTTGGCACCTAAAAGATCAAACATCCCAACTTTGGGCATTTAGATGTGCAATACTGTGTGAAAATCAAAAAATATGGCCAACCATGATGGAGTGCGGGATGGATTCACGCAGTGGACTGATCCCGATCTGTGCTTACCTTCAGATTTAGAAGAATTTTAAAGAAAAAGCAGGGCAAGGCTGCAGGCAGTGTCCAAGGAGGGAAGGTCATTGTCAGGAAGCCTTTGGATAGCCACAGTGAAGATTACTATGTTTAGACCAGTTGTCATTTACGGAAGTTGAAAATCTTCAACAGTATGATGCAGGAGGCAGTAGCTGTAGACAATTCCAGGGGCTCGGATACCCATTTGGCAAAGGACAGGTGGACACGTTTTGCAGCTGTAGAAAGATTGTAGTGGAAGCAGCCGCAAAGCCAGTCCAACCAGTGAGGCAGATAGACAAACAGATTGTTCCCAGTCTCCCCTCAAGACCCAGAGCATTTATTTTTGTTTTATTAACAATTGTTTAAACATTTTCAGTCCCCACATACAGATGTTTTTAAAAGAGAGAAACGGAAAAGCACATCATTATCATCAGACACGCAGCATTTTCAGGATAACCATTTCTGTCCCCATCAACAACCAACAGATCTTTGGGCTGTCTGTGCACTGAATCTCAACAGTCTAGGCACATTCTAAACACATTCCCCACCTTGTGGTCCTCCAGGCCCAAACCTATGGCCTGTTCTCATGCAAAACGCACCAGCTCAGTGGGACAGGGAAGCCCTCAACTGTTCTCAACGTAGGTGTAGAAGGGGTCCCAAGTCCTCTCATATCATAGCATAGTGTCCCACACGAGGGTGTCAACCTTTTCATTGCATGAATATTTTTGACCACCACATGTCTATCGTTAGTGGAGATGGTGTGCGGCTGTGATGAGCCACTACCAGGTGCCCACCAAGAGCAGTGAACTGAGCAAAGGGGCAGAGAAAGGGTCCAATGGAGATATCTCCTCATCAAGCAATATTCCCAGCAAAGCCAAACCAGGTCAGGTGGTATAGTCCTATTTCTGATATTTTGAAGGGTTTCATTTGTGATCTCTTGAGCAATCCCCATCAACTGGGACCAGAACTGCATTTGTGAAATTGTGAGTGACCCCTATCACCTGGGGCAAGAACTGCTGTGTCAAACAGCATTCATACCACATATGCAAAAAAGTCCCTCTAGCACTGCATCCCCGCCAGCATGTATCAGCAGTATTAATCATTGCTTAGAGACGTGTGGGCATCATATTTTTTTGTAACATGATTTTAAATGATGTTTGCCCTGTGCGGTATGCAAATGGAGGAGGCCTGTCACCATACCAGAATCCAGTCCCTATCAGCCAAGTCTAACACCAAGTCCATTGCCCATTTTTTGTGTATGTCAGCTGTAGTGGAGGGTGGGGCTCCCCTAAAGCCCAATAAAATCAGGATAGTACTCTAAAGGTATCTCCATCTATGAACATGTCTTCTATTTTTGTTTTGTCCTGTGCTCCATGTGTGCAGACGCCTGGTTGTCTCTCCAAATGTAGTAGCTGTGTAATGTGATATGGGTCCCAAGGGTACAGGAGCAACTCTGTGGCACCATGGCCCTGTGTTTTAGGGGCCCCAGCTGGGTACAGTATTCCAAGGAAGATTGTGTCATCTCCCCATGACTGATACTGCCTCTCCATCATCTTTGGGGTGACCTTGAGGAAATCTGAGTTCCCCATTATTGGGGTTAGAAGGGCCGGGTAGGTTGTGATCCCTCGTCTTCTGGGCCTTTCACCAATAATGGAAAAACACCTTTTGAGGATGATCTAAGTGTACACTCTGAACCCTATGGGGGTCATTACAACATTGGCGGGAAAAGCCGCTTACTGCCGTCCAGAAGACCGCCAATACACCGCCGCGGCTGCGAAAACCCGCCACAGCTATTATGACCCACATCTCGGAATCCGCCGAAACTCAGACACCCACACAAGTCCGCCACACCAAAGGTCAGTGATAAACTGGTGAAAACAAATCCTCCACCATCACGCCAACAGAAACACGCCCATGCTATCACGACCCACGAATCCATGCGGCGGTCTTTCAACCGTGGTATTCCATTGGCGGTACACACAGCCGTGCTCAAAATACACACACATCCCCAAAACACCGCCACATTGGACAATTCCAAATACACACACCTGATACACATACAAACACCACTCCCTCACACCCATCATAATATAAAACACACACCCACATCACACACAAACCCCTACGACCAAAAATTATTGACGAAGGCCAGAGAGACTACACAGCATAGACAACACCACCCCACAGAGACAAGCAACACGATCACCCACACAACATCCATGCACAAAACACAACACACCACCACACATCACCACACTCATCACCACATACACCACCACACACATCACCTACACCACCCCATGGCACGGCAAAGACACCCCAGGTTCTCCGAGGAGGAGCTCAGGGTCATGGTGGAGGAAATCGTACGGGTAGAGCCACAGCTATTTGGATCACAGGTGCAGCACACCTCCATAGCTAGGAAGATGGAGCTATGGCGAAGAATAGTCGACAGGGTCAACGCAGTGGGACAGCATCCAAGAAATAGGGAGGACATCAGGAAGAGATGGAACGACCTACGGGGGAAGGTGTGTTCCGTGGTATCAAGACACAACATCGCGGTACAGCGGACTGGCGGCGGACCCCCACCTCCTCCCCCACAACTAACAACATGGGAGGAGCAGGTCTTGACCATTATGCATCCTGAGGGCCTCGGAGGAGTCGGTGGAGGAATGGACTCTGGTAAGTCAAATCTTAACTATCATATCCCCCACCCTACCTGCATGCTATCACAGACCCCCACCCTCACCCCTCCCCTATCACTCCAACTCCTCACTAATATCCTAATAACACAAACCACACATCCCAACACCAAGCCCTGCATGACACAAGAAAGCATGGACACCCCTCACTAAAGCATGCCCACTGCACATACCCATAACACCCCCCCAACCATCATCACACAAGCCCCCACACAGGAATGCTAGCACTGGGGTACACGCTCACCCACCCATTGCACACCATGACACACACAGATGCAATAATCATGCCTTTCCACCTCTGCAGGACCACTACCCAACGTCACCAGACAGGAGGGTCCAGACATCTCTACCCCCACCCACAGAAGAGGCCCACAGTGATGACAGCAGCTCTGGCCAACTGTATCCAGATGACCAGCCCGGACCATCGTGGGCCTCAGGACAGTCGGTTCCCCTCGCACAGGCACAGCCCAACACAGACCTTTCACCCTCTGGAAACACTAGCACAGCACCCACCCAGCGGGCCCATACCTCCGTACCCAGGACACGTCAATCAGCTGTGTGTCCACCACTACAGGGAACCCAGGATAACCCACCACCCCGACAACAGGGACCTGGGGGCAGTGGTAGTGGGCACACGGTCCAGGGGACGGAGGCCCAGGAACACAGGGGAACTGGGAGGGCTGCTGTGCGACAGGGGGTGGACAGACCAAGGAAACCCACTCTCCACGAGGCCTTCACCTCCATCATGGGAGCATACAACCACTCCCAGGAGACGATGGCTACGGTCCTGGCCAAGTTTCAGGAGACCCAGTGCCTGCAGGAGGAACAGTTTTTGGGGTTCAGGGAGGAACTCAGAACCATCAGCTCCGCCCTGGGCACCATCGTAGGGGTGCTGAAGGACATACAGAACACTATGAGGGACACCGTGGCACTCCAAGGGGCTCCTGACACTAGCATGGACGATGAACTGCCCACCACCTCTGCCGGCGCTAGTGGACAGGACGCCCCACCACAGGACCACCACACCAGCACCCCACCCCCTGCAGACGGAGAACCACCCCGCAAGCGGTCCCTGAGATCCAGGAACAGGACAGAGCATGATGGCAAGACCCCCGCCAAGAAATGAGACCACCCTGATTGTCATCCCACTGTCCCACTTTGTAACCCTGTCCATATTGGAACTGCCCCAGCTCCACTTCCTATGCCCATATTGGCAGTGCACCTGTGAGACTAATAGACTGGACTATGCCATGGACATTCCTCCACCATCACCCCTCACCATTTTACCACTCCCTCCAATTTTTAGCACCACAATAAACACCCTTGAAGCACAAAACAATCTGGAGTCAGACTGTGATGTTGAAAATGTGTCTTAGCTATGACAGTGACAAAATCCGTTCTCAAATGTAATGTCAACATACCTATGTCACACTTCACAAGACCATGAAGAATGCAAGCAGATGACACACGTTTGTAACCACACCTGTGAAACCGTAACGGAAATGTACAACTCAGTTACCAAATACTGCTTGAAATTGACAGACAGGATAGAGATAGAAGTGTGAAAGTACTTGAAGTAGGCTAGAAAGTGTTCTCACCTGTGTGTCACTGGAAATATTGCTGGATGACTGAGTCCCTGTTGTCAATGTCTTATTCCTCTGCTTCATCCTCATCACTGTCCACAGGCTCCACAGCTGCCACAACACCGTCATCTGGACCATCCTCCTGCAGAAAAGGCACCTGGCGTTGAAAAGCAAGATTGTGAAGCATACAGCAGGCGATGATGATCTGGCACACCTTCCTTGGTGAGTAGAATAGGGAACCACCTGTCATATGGAGGCACCTGAACCTGGCCTTCAGGAGGCCGAAGGTGCGTTCGATCAAGCTCCTAGTCCGCCCATGGGCCTCATTGTAGCGTTCCTCTGCCCTGGTCCTGGGATTCCTCACTGGGGTCAGTAGCCATGACAGGTTGGGGTAACCAGAATCCCCTAATAGCCACACACGGTGCCTCTGGAGTTGACCCATCACATAAGGGATGCTGCTATTCCGCAGGATGTAGGCGTCATGCAGAGAGCCAGGGAACATAGCATTTACCTGGGAGATGTACTGGTCTGCCAAACATACCATCTGTACATTCATGGAATGATAACTCTTCCGGTTCCTGTACACCTGTTCACTCCTGTGGGGGGGACCAAAGCCACATGGGTCCCATCAATGGCACCTATGATGTTAGGAATATGTCGAAGGGCATAGAAGTCACCTTTAACAGTAGCCAAATCCTCCACCTGAGGGAAAACGATGTAGCTCCTAATGTGTTTCAGCAGGGCAGACAAGACTCTGGACAACACGTTGGAAAACATAGGCTGGGACATCGCTGATGCCATGGCCACTGTTGTTTGAAAAGACCCACTTGCTAGGAAATGGAGCACTGATAGCACCTGCACTTGAGGGGGGATCCCTGTAGGATGGCGGATTGCTGACATCAGGTCAGGCTCCAACTGGGTACACAGTTCCTGGATTGTGGCACGGTCAAACCTGTAGGTGATGATTAAATGTCGCTCCTCCATTGTCAACAGGTCCACCAGCGGTCGGTACACCGGAGGATTCCGCCACCTCCTCACATGTCCCAGCTGACGGTGCCTAGGAAGGACAACAGCGACCACAGAGTCAAGCAACTCAGAGGTATGAACCCACAGCTACACAGAACACGAAACATAATCCAAAAAGTTGTCTGTATGTGTGTTGAGTCCAGGCCTAGGTATGTGTGACACAGTTGAAAATGAAGCCATGTGGGCCCCTGAAATGGCGGCTGCCTGACCTGTAAAGTGGGACAATGGTATGTGAGGTACCTGCGCTGGCGTTGTACACCGTCGCGGTAGGCGGTCGAAGACTGCGGCGCAATGCTGCATTGGTTAACATTGGACCCTATGGGTCCCAGGAGCCAATGACGATGTACGCCGGCGGTGGGCCACTCACTTCGACAGTGCAGTTAGTAATGACTTCTCTTCTTCCCATGTACATGTCATGTAGGTCAGCGCCCACCAGAAGAAGGATATTTGGGGTGCCATCGCCAAGGACGTCTGGACCCCGGGGGTCCACCAGAGACGGAGCACCCACTGCTGTTAAAGATGGTTGGACATTCGCCGCTGGAGCAAGAAGACGGCGGAGGCTCAGCTGGGGATGGCCTCCCAACGTGGGAGGGGTGCCTGTCGTACCATGACCCCTCGGATGTTACGGATCCTGGCGGTGGCCTACCCGGAGTTGCATGGGCGCTTGAGGGCATCACAGCAGGCACAAGGGGGTGAGTACAACATGATTCTGTGGACTTTGCGCACAGTGAAGGTGTCTGGGTGGGGGAGGAGGGCTGGGGGTTCCCTTAGGCCAGGGTGAGTTCCGTAGGCTAGGCCCCTCCATAATGCAGGCCATGTGGCACTCCACCCCACCTCTGTAGAGTGACAAGTACAGGTATCCCTGCCCCTGTGTCATCTATATGTGCTGATGTCCACCATAGCCATGTAGGTCATATCCCAGGAACTGCATCTGTAGAGCCCAACAGCACGGCGTAGTGCAGGGGGCTGATGTGTCTGTAGTGTCCGCCAACGGTAGCGGTAAGCCATGCACTCAACCTGTCTTTCTTCTGTCATCCCCCCCCCTTTTTGTGCTCTCCCTGTTCCTTTGTGCATCAGCATCATCAGGCGGAGGTACAGTGGCACCGGAGCACGAGGGAGCTGCATCCCACATGGCCATGGAGGGCCACACCACGGACTCTGAATACACCAGTGGGACGGAGGGCGAGGGGAGCTTCACGGCGAGGACAGGATCAGCAACCAGCGACACGGACTCGTCCTCCGAAGGGAGCTCCCTTGTGGTGGCGGCAACATCTGTGCCCCCCACTTCTACAGGTACAGCCGCCACCCCCCCTACCAGCACCGCCCTCCCAGCAGCCCCTCAGCCTTCGCCCCGTGCCCGCTCACCCAGGAGGGTGGGCATCACCTGTGCCCCAGGCACCTCAGCCCCTGCCCCTGTCACCTCTGCTGCACTTAGTGAGGAGGCCATTGACCTCCTCAGGTCACTCACTGTTGGGCAGTCTACCATTGTGAATGCCATCCAGGGTGAAGAAAGGGAGTTGCAACACAGTAATGCATTCCTGGAGGGCATTCATTCTGGTCAGGCTGCCCTTCATCGAACCCTGCAATCTCTGGCCTCAGCACTGATGGCAGCCATTGTCCCTGTGTCTAGCCTCCCCCCTCCAACTTCCTCCACCCTGACCCAGTCCCCTGTACCCCAGCCTATCCTAAGCACACCATCAGACCAGCCTGCACACACCTCAACACACAAGGGTAGCTCAGGCAAACAAAAGCACCACACATCCCACAGGCACTCACACAAGCATCACACACATACAGACACACCAACATCCACTGCCTCCACTGTGTCCCCCTCCTTCTCGTCTCCCTCCTCCCTCCCAGTGTCGTCTACACTCTCACCTGCATGCACTACCACTACAGCCACTACGTCCCGCACCGGCACACCCACCACCACACCCCGCTCACCTGCACTCACCACCCCCACTGCCATTTACACGTCCCCTGTGTCCTCTCCCAGTGTGTCTGTGACGCCCCCTCCCAAAGTACACAAACGCGGGCACACACCCACCCAACATCCATCCACCTCACGACAGCCTACAGCGCATGCACCTGCACCCAAATCAACAAAAGTTACACCTCCTACAACCACCTCCTCTTCCTCCACTCCCAGACCCCCTCCGGCTACCTGTCCCAGTGTTCGTCAGCAAATTTTCCTGAGCAACCTTAACCTCTTACCCACCACCCCCCCCCTCCAATTCAAAGGTCCCGTACTAGCATCTCAGCCAAAAAATCTCCGGTACCAGTGGTGCCTGTTAGAGGTATGTGGAGTGCACAGGGCACCAGGGCAGCCAGTGTGACACGGAGCCAGAGCACAGCCAGTCCCCCTGTGAAGCACCAGAATTTGGACAGTGCCCGACGGGATAGGGGGAAGACTCCAGCCGGCAAAGCCACTCACAAGGGTCCCGGGGGGATGGCCACTCAGCTGTGACTCCTCCCAAGGTGGGGAAGGGGCAGAAGAAAGCGCCAAAGTCTGGGAAGAGCAGCACGGCGGAGAAGCCCGCCATCATCCCCGCTGCCCAGGAGGCCACCGCCAGCCCCATCGTCACTGGCCAGGAGGCCACCGCCAGAGTCAGTGCCCAGGAGGGCAGTTCCATCGTCACTGGCCAGGAGGCCACCACCAGAGTCAGTGCCCAGGAGGGCCCCGGCAGCCACAGCCCCGCTGGGCAATGAGGGACCGCCATGGCAAACACCGCTGAACAGGTCAGAGACAGCAAAGTCAAGCACCGCTGAACAGGTCAGAGACAGCAAAGTCAAGCACCGCTGAACAGGGCAAAGACCGCTGAACAGGGCAAAGACCGCCATGGCAAGCACCGCTGAACAGGTCAGAGACAGCAAAGTCAAGCACTGCTGAACAGGGCAAAGACCGCTGAACAGGGCAAAGACCGCCATGGCAAGCACCGCTGAACAGGGCAAGCACCACTGAACAGGGCAAAGACCGCCATGGCAAGCACCGCTGAACAGGGCAAGCACCGCTCAACAGGGCAAAGACCACCATGGCAAGCACCGCTGAACAGGGCAGGCACAGCTGAACAGGGCAAAGACCGCTGAACAGGGCAAAGACTGCCATGGCAAGCACCGCTGAACAGGGCAAGCACCGCTGAACAGGGCAAAGACCGCCAACTCAAGCACCGCTAGCCCATGTGCGGCAGGGGCAGTGACGGAACTGGGACCGTCACGGGGAGAGTGATGCACTCTGGGCACCAGTCCCCCTCCAGAACCAGTGGAGAACAGCATCCACTCCGTCTGTCCTTAACAGGATGAAGCACTCTAGGCACCAGTCCCCATCCAGAACCATTGGAGAACAGCATCCACTCCGTCTGTCCTTAACAGGATGAAACACTCTGGGCACCAGTCCCCCTCCAGAACCAGTGGAGAACAGCATCCACTCCGTCTGTCCTTAACAGGATGAAGCACTCTGGGCACCAGTCCCCCTCCAGAACCAGTGGAGAACAGCATCCACTCCGTCTGTCCTTAACAGGATGAAACACTCTGGGCACCAGTCCCCCTCCAGAACCAGTGGCGAACAGCATCCACTCCGTCTGTCTTTAACAGGATGAAGCACTCTGGGCACCACTCCCCCTCCAGAAGCAGTGGAGAACAGCATCCACTCCGTCTGTCCTTAACAAGATGAAGCACTCTGGGCACCAGTCCCCCTCCAGAACAAGTGGAGAACAGCATCCACTCCGTCTGTCTTTAACAGGATGAAACACTCTGAGAACAGCATCCACTCTGTCTGTCCGTAACAGGATGAAACACTCTGGGCACCAGTCCCCCTCCAGCACCAGTGGAGACTGTTATCGACTTGAGAGACTGTGGCTTTGCACTCCCCAGGATGGTACAGTGGGCAAACCACCCACTGTATAGACTTGAGAGACTGTGGCATTGCACTCCCCAGGATTAAACAGTGGGCAACCCACTCACTGTAGAGACTTGAGAGACTGTGGCTTTGCACTCCCCAGGATTGAACAGTGGGCAAACCACCCACTGTATAGACTTGAGAGACTGTGGCTTTGCACTCCCCAGGATTGAACAGTGGGCAACCCACCCACTGTAGAGACTTCAGAGACTGAAGCTTTGCACTCCCCAGGATTGAACAGTGGGCAAACCACCCACTGTATAGACTTGAGAGACTGTGACTTTGCACTCCCCAGGATTAAACAGTGGGCAAACCACCACTGTATAGGCTTGAGAGACTGTGGCTTTGCACTCCCCAGGTTACATCAATTGGGCATGGAGCCCCCTCATGGATCTGGCGTGGTGCTGTCATCCGGCTGAGGTGCCCCCCCTTCCCTTCCCCCTGAGGTGCCTGTTGTATTTCTATCTGATGCCCCAGCAGTGTTCTCTCCGTTTTGCTCAGGTATCGTGTGTGGGTCTCGCCCATGCATTTTGGGCCCAGTGGTCCACGGACATTGAATGGTGCATTACCTGTACTACTAATCGTGATGTATATTTTGTTGATTGTGTATATATATCTGTATATACTTGGTTACCGTATTTTGATATATTACAATGGTTGAATTAATTTCCTTTTGTCTTTGCATTCTTCCGGGGAGTTTGGGGGTTGTTACTGTAATGTTTGGATATGCATTGGTGTGTGTCTGTTGTAGTGGGTGAGGGTCGGGGTGGGGGTGGGGGTGTTGCGTGTGTGTGTCCCTGACTTTTGCCTCCACCCTCCCCTATGTCGTAGGTGCAGTACTCACCGTTGTCTTCGGCGGCGGCGTTGCTGATGATCGTACAGGAGCAGGAAGACAATCGCAGGGAGTATTTGGAATTCCGGCTCCA
The DNA here is from genome assembly GCF_031143425.1 of Pleurodeles waltl. Classification (NCBI taxonomy): domain Eukaryota; kingdom Metazoa; phylum Chordata; class Amphibia; order Caudata; family Salamandridae; genus Pleurodeles; species Pleurodeles waltl. The sequence goes on along the minus strand of NC_090438.1, from coordinate 794,997,261 downwards.
TGGCGTCCTCGTTCCTCATGGAGTGTGTAGAGGGGAGCGTTTTCCCATTGAAATAGCTGTTTCCGCCGTATTTTTATCCACGGTGAATCTGCCCCGGAAAAGGTGGCGGATTGGTAGGTTGTGATACTGTGGGCAGTACTTTGTCCTCTGCCTGTCTGTTGGCGGTGACCGCCGCGCTGTTTGTCTGTACCACCGTGGCGGTCGGAGTCTTAAAGTGGCTGTCTTTGTTGGCGGTTTCCGCCACGGTCATAATTCCCTTTTTTTTTTCGCCGGCCTGTTTACGGTCTTTCTGCCGCTTTAACACCGTCCGCCAGGGTTGTAATGACCCCCTATGTTTGGTGGTGCAGCCATTGAAGATGGTGGAGGGGGACCAAAATGCACACCTGTTCTAGCCTGCACCAGGGCTTGGCTGCATCGGGGGAACACCAAACCAGAGCTGGGGAAATCTGGGCCACTAAGACGTAGCTCTCTATATGGGGCACGCCATTTTCCCCCTCACTGGGCTTCTTCTCAGAAGGGACCTCCCCACCCGTGGAGACTTCCCATCCAATATGAAAGCCCACATCCTCCAGGTTAGAGTTTTTAGAGTGTCTTACGGTACCCATACTGGAGGAGAATAGATGAGGCACAACAATCTAGGCAACAGGTTCTTCTTTACACAGTTTGTCCTGCCCACCTAGGAAATCTAAAGTCGACTTTATTAGTATAAGTCCTTAAACAGTTTATTTAGATGAAGTGGCACATTGCATGAGAAAACCTACACTACTGAGGGTCAGATCATCACCTCCAAGTAAAAACTTCAACCCAGTGACCACCTCAGGCCATGCCTTATTACTGTCTCTTCAGAGATGAGCGTTTTGCTCTTACCTCCATTGCCACTGATTTCTAACAGTTCACTCAGAAGCCAGCCACAGAAGGGAAGCTCTCCGCCCCCTTCAGAAGACCATGTAGCAATTCTGTCAGATTGGTTAAGAAACACAGGACATTGTCTGCAAAGAGAGCCAGTTTGATTGATTACTGTTTAGTTGGTATCCCTTGATGTTTGGGTTGGCCATAATCCTGTGGTAAAGGGGTTTCACAGTGAGAGTGAAAATCAGCGGCAGGAGGCGCCAGCCCTGGCGTATCCCCCTAGTCACCGGTATTGATTCAGAAAGGTGAGATTTAATCTGAATTTTTGTTGAGGGTCAAGCATAGTTGGCCAGTATGAACATTTTCATGGATGGACCTACTGGTGTCCTATCGAGAGTCTTCCTAAGGAAGGACCAGTAATCGTGGTCAAAGGCTTTCTCTGTATCAACAGAATGGAGGAGTATCTCCATTCCAGTGGCTACTGCCTTGTTGACCACGTTGAAGACCGGTCTAAAATTCACGTCCAGCTGTCTATTTCGAATAAATCCTGACAGGTAGAGAGATACCAGAAGAGGCCAGAACTTTTTCAGTCATAGAGTCAAGAACTTGGTGAAAATGTTCACATCACTCTTCAATAGTGCTATAGGGCGGTAAGATAAGCACTGCTGGGGATCTTTGTTTGTCTTCAGTAGCATTATAAGTAAATTTTCGATCATAGAGGGGGTTACTTCCAGAGTGGCTAAAAATGAGTTCAGAATGTTTGTAAGGTATGGGGTCAGGAGGCCAGCAAAGGCTTTATAGAGAGAGTTCAGAAACCCATCAGGTACAGAGGACTTATTGATTTGATGGGCATAAGTACCTCCTGTCCTGATCTCTGAATCAAGATCGGGCTGTTTGACCACTCCCAAGTAGGTGTCCTGAGCTTCTTGGGAACATGATTCACAGCTGTATAAAACAGAGTAATATTGTCTAAAGGTCTCCATGATTTCCCAGTCAGGCATGTGGATAAGCCCTCAGGGTCCAGGACAATTTGAATACTGTTTCTTAACCTACAAGCATGTGTTTTGTGGGCCAGCATCCGGTCTGCCTTATCTCCCCATTCATAGTAAACTTCCTTCACCTCCAGTAGTTTGTGTGCTGCGTCTTTGGTTGAGGCTGCCTCTAGCTCTCCCCTAGCTCTATGCAAGAACCTCTGGGTTCTACTACAGGGTTTCATTTTTAGGTCAGATTCCAATCTAACAAGTTCAGCCTCCAACTACAGTCGGTGTATGTATGCCAACCTCAGGAAGGTGGTGGTATGGCTAATGAATTCCTCCTGCATTACCTCAGTAGAAACATCCCTGAACATGCCCCATGGCAGTCCTTCTGACTCATTTTCTTTAAAATAATTGTTTTCTTTAAAATAATTTATAACTGCCTCTAATATGTTCTGTTATAGGGGTTGGTTTCAAAAAGCTATCTAATTCATTTTTCTAAATCTGAGGTGTGTATCAATGAGGGGCACCACCAGCAGTGAAATATTGGCCAGTGCATGATTGGTTTGTGCCCGTGTCTATATTTCAGAAGAATTTGCTCTAGGGTATACTAGAAAAGAGTGAAATATATAGTCGACCTGCAAGTGAGATCATTCGACATGCAAGACAAGAGTATAGTTCCACTCATTCTTGCTGTGTCCGTGCCACATGTCTATTGGTTTCAAATCATCCAAACCCTGGGTCAAGGTTAGTGGGGGAGCCAGTGAATGCCATATAGCTTCTCTCCTTTTCTCGTTCCTTGTTTGTTGTTGCCTCCATTCAGAGCGCTGGTGATAAAGTTGGTCCTCCACGACCTGGGGTAGCAGCCAGGCCATACATTGCTGTTGTCTCTTCATGTGTGGTGACCATAGCACATTTCACTTTTGTGAGAAAACAGGGCTGATTGCAGAGGCCCCATAACTTTTTGCCCCCATTTTCCCCTTTTTGCTGGTGTTTTCCTGACTCTGATGGTGCCCTGGGTACTGCTAACCAGTCCCAGGGCCTGTGCTCTGTGTAAAATGGATATGCAAATTAGGCTAATTATAATTGGCTAAGTTAACCTACCTATAAGTCCCTAGTATATGGTAGGGCATGTAGGTTTAGGGACCACAGCATAGGTGGTGCACACCTAGGTGCACTGCTGAGGTGCCCAGAGTCATTTTAAAGGCAGGCCTGCCTTGCTGGCTGCTTTTAAATTAAAATTATATGCAAATTCGACTTTGGAATTAAAGGTACTTCCAAAGTCTAAAACTACCTTATTTTTACATATAAGTCACCCCTAAGGTGTGCCCTATGTGCCCCTAGGGCTGGGTGCCATGTAACTATAAGCAGGGACTTTATAAAAATAGATTTATAAGCCCTGGTGAGGTAAAAACAGCCAAATTCGTTTTTCCCTCATTGAAGTAAATGGCCTTCATAGGCTAGAATGGGCAGACTTTATTTTAAATTTTAAAGTCTCCTTAAATGTTGTATACCAAGAATTTGCTATCAAATGAATTGTTGTAATAAATCCTACAACTTCCAGTTGTTGGATTTAATATAACTTGTTCAGGTAAAAAGTTTAGACTTTACCTAAAAAGTTGCCAATTTCAGCTCTGCATTGTTTTTGCTGCTGTGCTCTGATTGGCCAGCCTGCAGCAGATTCTGCCAGGCTGCCTTGATGAGGTGTGAAGTGGCCAGGCTTCACACAAAGGAATGTGCTTGGGGGAGAGAATCTCCCCTCAGCAGATGGTGAGGCAGGAAGGGGGAGGGCGGCCAAACTGGTCTTCAAAGGCAGAGAAGGACATTTGAAGCACCCAGCAACACCCCCACATCCTGTAACCCCAGACAATTAGGTGCCCCCTTGATTAGATTAGGAGAGGGCAGGAGAGGGGTGTGTTTATGATTTTTAGCCACACCAGTGGGTGGGCTCAGCCAGATGTAACCTCCAAAAATCAGATTCATCCATGTTGGATTTTTAGAGACTGTTGCCTTCTGGGATGGATTTTTGCCACACTTCCCAGGAAGTGGTCATCACAGGGGGACGACCCTGTCCCTGATTGGAGAACTAGGACCCCCCTGCTTTTCACCCAGGAGCAAGGATAAAACTGGCAGACCTGCACCCACACCTCAGATCCCCACCAAATTTCAAGAAGAAAGAACTTAAGGAGAAGAAGGACTGCCCTGCTGGACCCCTGGCCTGCACCTGGAACCTGCACTCAGAAGGACTGCACCAGCTGCAACACTTGGGCTTCACCACAAGAAGGACTTTGCCTGGCTTCAACTGGTTCAAGGAGGGACTCCCTGTTTGCTACAGGTGAAAAATTGCTAACCAGAGTCCCCTGCACTAACTCCTGAAGAAAGCGACCAGCTGACCACTGTCCAGTGGCCAAAAAGGAGTTTGCGCCAGGTGCATTCTGGGAGTTGAAGTCCGCACCCCCCAAGGACCATCACAGAACTTCTGGACCCTTGGGGTGAGCTGTGGACCCCAAAAGAACCTTAAAAGAACATCTGGGTGAAGCCCCAGAAGTTTGGAAAAGATTTGAGAATTTTTGGAAAAAAGCTCCAGAGAGGGACCGACTCGCCGCGGAAATTCTAGCCGGCTTGCCTCAACCGCGACCCGGCCTGACTTCGTGGTTCGTCCCGGTAAAGAAAAACATCCAAAAAAGAGACTAAGTCCGAAGGTAAAAAGTTGACCGGGACCTCCCAGCCATCGTATCCGAGAAGGGCTCCATGGACGTCGGATCAAGATCCAGGTTTACCCCGGTCGAAGGATTTTCATCTCGAAAAAAAGACTAAGTCCGAAGGTAAAAGTCTCCACCAAGGAAACCCACATCGCGTATCCGGACAAGGGCTCCAGGAGGTCGGATTCAACTGGCAGGTTCGTCCCGGTGAAGAAAAACTTCAAAATAAAGACTAAGTCAGAAGGTAACTTTTTAACCGAGGCCTCCCGCGACCTGTAGCCGAGCAGGGCTCCATCGCGGTCGGCCTGAAAGTTTGACTTTGCCCCGGTCGAGGTGCAACCAGATGACCTGATTGGCGCTTTTTGTTTCTAAGCGCTAGAAAAGTAATAATTCTTTAAAAATTCATATCTCCGGTTCCCCTGAACCGATTTTAATCGTTTTTGTGTCATTTTAAAGATAAAAATATAAACTATTTTTATAAATTGGTTTTGGATTTTTAAACTGTTTCCTGTGTTTTATTTAATTACTGTTTTGTGATATTTGAATGCTTTACACTTTGTCTCCTAAGTTAAGCCTTAACGCTCGTTGCCAAGCTACCAAGGGTTGAGCTGGGATTAATTTACTGAGACCTAACTGTACCTAGGTGGAGGTTAGTGGCTTGTTGCTAGGTGGAGGTACCTACCTGCCCTACCAATAACCCATTTTCCTACATAATTGGAAGCAGCGACGGGATCCTGTACTTGTGTTCAATATCACGTTACAGTTTTAGGTAAAACAAATTAAAAATCCTTTAAATTGTCCTAGTGCAAAAATTGTTTTTAATTTTTAATTTGGATTAATTTCAATTATTGAATTTTTGTAATTTTTCTAAATTCTTGTTTCCAATTTTTGCAAAAAGTTTTTTTTGACACAAAACTAGGGAACCATGGAGCTTGATCTGGCTAGCCTACCCACACTGACAGTAGTCCAGCTTAGGGGGTTGTGTATTGAAAGAGGGTTGCCTGCAACCACTGATCTCAGGAAGCAAATCCTGATCACATCCCTGACAGCATGGGCTGAGGCCCAAGAGGTAGAGTCAGAAGAAGCTCCAGAGGAGGGAGAAAGAAGGGAGGATGCAAGCTCTAACCACTCAGGGGAGGGAAGGCATCTGAGCCCAAGTGAGGATGAGGAAGAACGGTCCTCAGTAAACACAGTCACTAGGGGCAGATCCAAAGCTAGTGGTGGGAAGGGGGTCCTTTCAGGAGGAGAGAACCCATCCATCAGAGAAAGAGAGCTGGAGGCCCAGCTAGCATACATAGCTTTGGAAGCAGAGAAGCTGGCCCTAGAAAAGAAAAAGTGGGCATACAAAGAGAAAAAAAATGGAAGCAGCGATAAAGAAGCTGAGGTGTCCATGGGTGGGGGAGTTTGCCCCAGATTACCCAAGGGGGTAGTTCCTGCTTATGTAGAGGGGGATGACATAGATAAGTGGCTGGGGGCCTTTGAGAGGGCCCTCCAGATGAGGAGAGTCAAGCCTCAGTACTGGGGTTCACTTCTTTGGGAGTTAGTTCCCAACTCAGGGAGGGATAGGCTTCTGACCTTAAGGGGGGAGGAGGCAGATTCATACCCTAGTATGAAGAGGTGCTTAGCCAAGAAGTTTGGTCTGACCCCAGAGCAATATAGAATGAAGTTCAGGGACACCCAGAAGGTCAGTACCCAGTCTTGGGTTGACTTTGTGGACATTTCACTAAAGGCACTAGAGGGCTGGATTATTGGTAACAAAGTAGATACTTATGAGGGGTTATACAATCTGATCATGAGAGAGCACATCTTGACCAATTGTACCCAAGAAAGGTTACGCCAGCATCTAGTGGACTCTAAGCAGACCAACCCTAGAGAGCTAGGGGAGGCAGCTGATGAGTGGTTGAGAACCAGGGTGGTTGTCAAGTCCCAGGGGGGAGACTCCAAGAAGGGGGGGACAGGTCCCCAAAAACCTAAGGAGGGAGGTGGTAAGCCCACCACAGAGACTCCCTCTGTACCCCAGAACCCTAAGAAGGAGGAGAGTAAATCCCACTCCCACTCTGACAAGCAGAGACAGGGAGACCCAGGGTTAAAAAAACTCTTGGACAGTAGGGCTTGCTTTGACTGTCAGCAGACAGGTCACTTCAGAGGAGATGCAGCCTGTCCAAGGAATGTGGTTAGCACTGGGCTGTCCAGTGTAGCCATAGAGGAGGATTCCTCAGATGATGAAGTCCTCCTAGCATTGTGCTGGGAGACAGGACCAGATGGTAAGCTGGTGATCCCTGAGGGTGGGAGTAGGCACTTCCACCACATTCAAGTGAATGGGATCCCTACCACTGGCCTGAGAGACACCTGTGCCAGTCACACTATAGGGAGTGACCGGTTAGTGACCCCAGACATGTATGTCCCAGGAAAGACAAAGAAAGTCAGGATAGCCACAGGGGAGGGCACCTCCAAACCTGTAGCCATAGTGCCCCTAGAGAGGGAGGGTATCCTTGACTGGATTAGGGTGTTAGTCAGTGCTGACCTTCCCCTAGATTGTATCCTGGGCAATGACCTCCCAGAGGTGAGTCTGGTCACAGATGGGGTGGTCGCCCAGTGCGCCCCCCCCAACCCAAAGTCCTGGGGAGTCAGTCCCTACAGTTAGGAGACAGGGGTCCCCAAGAAAAGGAAAGAAGAAAAGGAAGGGTAGGCCACTCTTAAAGAGAGTTCCAGGGAGCCAAGGGCCTTCTGCCCCATTAAGGGGGGAGCCCAGAGTTGGCACTGGTGAGGCCTCACCTGACCCCAAGGAAGTCCTGAGTAGTCAGGCAGCTGTCCAGATGCAAGGTGTTGCCCCTGCACTGACAGAAGGGAGAGTGGAAGGAGGGTGTCTGCCACAGGAAGTGGTAGCCCCCCACTCTAGACAGCAAGAGGGGTGCCAGGACCTCACAATTGCCCCCTAAAGCAGCTCAGCTACCTGTCAGTGGAGAGCTTAGGGTGTGGTTCTGGGTACTGACAGCTGTCAGTAGCCTCTGCTGGGTGCTAGCCTTCCTGGCAGCACTGTACTTGGCCTGGGAGGCAGACCCCAGGGCCAATAGCAAAGTAAACCCCCTGACCCTATTGGTCATGGTGGGGTTGCTCAAGTGTTGGGTGACCTCTTTGGGTAAGCTAGGTGTTGCCCTAGCAAAGTTAGGAGTAGGGGAGGTGGGCACCTCACTACCCAAGTTGGCAGAGAGAGAGGAGGAAGACCCCCCTAGAGGGAAGTTTCAGTTTGAGTTGGGTCCTTTTACTGTTGGGATGGCTTCACTACCCAGAGGGTGTGACCCTGACAAGAGGATGTAAGGCAGAGTAGGCCCTGCAAAGGGACAGCCAGTTTTCTTCACTGTCTTCCTCGCCTAACAAGCCAGGAAGACTCTCCCAGGGTGGGGCTGAGTCTCCTGGGCGTGTGGGCTGGGGGGGGGTTGTGTGAGAAAACAGGGCTGATTGCAGAGGCCCCATAACTTTTTGCCCCCATTTTCCCCTTTTTGCTGGTGTTTTCCTGACTCTGATGGTGCCCTGGGTACTGCTAAGCAGTCCCAGGGCCTGTGCTCTGTGTAAAATGGATATGCAAATTAGGCTAATTATAATTGGCTAAGTTAACATACCTATAAGTCCCTAGTATATGGTAGGGCATGTAGGTTTAGGGACCACAGCATAGGTGGTGCACACCTAGGTGCACTGCTGAGGTGCCCAGTGTCATTTTAAAGGCAGGCCTGCCTTGCTGGCTGCTTTTAAATTAAAATTATATGCAAATTCGACTTTGGAATTAAAGGTACTTCCAAAGTCTTAAACTACCTTATTTTTACATATAAGTCACCCCTAAGGTGTGCCCTATGTGCCCCTAGGGCTGGGTGCCATGTAACTATAAGCAGGGACTTTATAAAAATAGATTTATAAGCCCTGGTGAGGTAAAAACAGCCAAATTCGTTTTTCCCTCATTGAAGTAAATGGCCTTCATAGGCTAGAATGGGCAGACTTTATTTTAAATTTTAAAGTCTCCTTAAATGTTGCATACCAAGAATTTGGTATCAAATGAATTGTTGTAATAAATCCTACAACTTCCAGTTGTTGGATTTAATATAACTTGTTCAGGTAAAAAGTTTAGACTTTACCTAAAAAGTTGCCAATTTCAGCTCTGCATTGTTTTTGCTGCTGTGCTCTGATTGGCCAGCCTGCAGCAGATTCTGCCAGGCTGCCTTGATGAGGTGTGAAGTGGCCAGGCTTCACACAAAGGAATGTGCTTGGGGGAGAGAATCTCCCCTCAGCAGATGGTGAGGCAGGAAGGGGGAGGGCGGCCAAACTGGTCTTCAAAGGCAGAGAAGGACATTTGAAGCACCCAGCAACACCCCCACATCCTGCAACCCCAGACAATTAGGTGCCCCCTTGATTAGATTAGGAGAGGGCAGGAGAGGGGTGTGTTTATGATTTTTAGCCACACCAGTGGGTGGGCTCAGCCAGATGTAACCTCCAAAAATCAGATTCATCCATGTTGGATTTTTAGAGACTGTTGCCTTCTGGGATGGATTTTTGCCACACTTCCCAGGAAGTGGTCATCACAGGGGGACGACCCTGTCCCTGATTGGAGAACTAGGACCCCCCTGCTTTTCACCCAGGAGCAAGGATAAAACTGGCAGACCTGCACCCACACCTCAGATCCCCACCAAATTTCAAGAAGAAAGAACTTAAGGAGAAGAAGGACTGCCCTGCTGGACCCCTGGCCTGCACCTGGAACCTGCACTCAGAAGGACTGCACCAGCTGCAACACTTGGGCTTCACCACAAGAAGGACTTTGCCTGGCTTCAACTGGTTCAAGGAGGGACTCCCTGTTTGCTACAGGTGAAAAATTGCTAACCAGAGTCCCCTGCACCAACTCCTGAAGAAAGTGACCAGCTGACCACTGTCCAGTGGCCAAAAAGGAGTTTGCGCCAGGTGCATTCTGGGAGTTGAAGTCCGCACCCCCCAAGGACCATCACAGAACTTCTGGACCCTTGGGGTGAGCTGTGGACCCCAAAAGAACCTTAAAAGAACATCTGGGTGAAGCCCCAGAAGTTTGGAAAAGATTTGAGAATTTTTGGAAAAAAGCTCCAGAGAGGGACCGACTCGCCGCGGAAATTCTAGCCGGCTTGCCTCAACCGCGACCCGGCCTGACTTCGTGGTTCGTCCCGGTAAAGAAAAACATCCAAAAAAGAGACTAGGTCTGAAGGTAAAAAGTTGACCGGGACCTCCCAGCCATCGTATCCGAGAAGGGCTCCATGGACGTCGGATCAAGATCCAGGTTTACCCCGGGCGAAGGATTTTCATCTCGAAAAAACGACTAAGTCCGAAGGTAAAAGTCTCCACCGAGGAAACCCACATCACGTATCCGGACAAGGGCTCCAGGAGGTCGGATTCAACTGGCAGGTTCGTCCCGGTGAAGAAAAACTTCAAAATAAAGACTAAGTCAGAAGGTAACTTTTTAACCGAGGCCTCCCGCGACCTGTAGCCGAGCAGGGCTCCATCGCGGTCGGCCTGAAAGTTTGACTTTGCCCCGGTCGAGGTGCAACCAGATGACCTGATTGGCGCTTTTTGTTTCTAAGCGCTAGAAAAGTAATAATTCTTTAAAAATTCATATCTCCGGTTCCCCTGAACCGATTTTAATCGTTTTTGTGTCATTTTAAAGGTAAAAATATAAACTATTTTTATAAATTGGTTTTGGATTTTTAAACTGTTTCCTGTGTTTTATTTAATTACTGTTTTGTGATATTTGAATGCTTTACACTTTGTCTCCTAAGTTAAGCCTTAACGCTCGTTGCCAAGCTACCAAGGGTTGAGCTGGGATTAATTTACTGAGACCTAACTGTACCTAGGTGGAGGTTAGTGGCTTGTTGCTAGGTGTAGGTACCTACCTGCCCTACCAATAACCCATTTTCCTACAACTATGTATTAAAAAGAAGGTGTGTCAGGAATCTACAAAGGTAAGGGATTTTGTGGTCCTGGAGGAAGTTGGTGGCTAGTTTTAGGGATTTGCGTATGGCCAAAGTTAGTGAGCTGACATCCTGGAACAGAGTAAGGGATGAACTTTGAAACACCAGGGGGTCCAACTGTCTAGCTGCTTTAATTATTTAATCATGTCCTCCTTCTGATGGAAGAATTAGATCCTTATAGAACATCTGCTGTCAGTTTATCTGTGGTTTGATATGTGATACAGACTGAGAAGCATATTTATGAAAAGTGCTCTACACCTAGTGCAGCCCCACTTTTCTTGCTCTTTTAGCATCCCCTAACCCACCATGTGTGTGCCATATTTAATATAATGCACACATTGGCAGTAGATATGGAACTAGCATCAACATTTTTGATGCTAGTTCGGCGCTTGGCAGGATTAGCATAAAAAATGTTGACGCTAATCCTGCAAAGCACCTAGAGGCCGATTGTAATCAATGGAAGCCTCCATTCAAACTCTTTTCTGCACAGGCATTAAAAGTGCCCAAAAAAATGACGCAATGAAATCTCTTACATTTCTTTGCTCCATTTTTTCATCCCCCCTTTGCATACATTATGTTTGCTGCAATCATAATGTGGCGCAAAGGGTTACAAAGTGCTTCAATGTATGCATTGTACCACTTTGTAAATATGGTGCAGTGTTTTTGGCCATCTAACACCACATTAGTGTCAAAATAATGATGCTAATGTGTCATTAGAATGGCGGTAGGTCCTCTTAAATCTCGGCCTATGGGTTAGTTGAGTTCTAGTAGCATATCAGTGGAGCCTTGCAGAAGTGATCAGAGTGGATCTTGGCTTTTCAGTTCCCTCATCCAGAACAGACTCTGGGATTCCCTGTACGTATATTGTTTCAACGGGATACATTTTCTCCATCACTGTCTCTGTCTGTTAACCACTAGCACCACTGTCAGTTCACCTCTTTTGTGTGCTCCTTCTGCCACTTCTACCTCCAGGTGGTTGGTTCAAACATCTAGGTTTCAGTGGCCTGATCCAGATCACTCAAAACACAATAATGGGAGAGAAGAGGAACATAAGTGAACAGTTGTAATACCCCTATTCATAACAACTGCTCCAAGGAAGCCATTTCTATCATAAAGGCTACCTCTCGACTGAACTTCAAGGGTTCACTACACCACACAAGGGCAATTTCCTGTTATGGAAGTAGAAGTCTCACACACTTCATAGTGTCATGCTTCATCCTTGATTTCTACTCCCCTCTTCAGTAAGATCCATGCCACCAGGGAGGACTCGACCATCTAGCTCTGTTTGAGCAGAAGGGAGTGCTTGATAAATTATAACTGGCTAAAAACACCGGGATCTAGATTTGTACAAATACCTTGTGTCAACACCTAATACTTCCTTTATTAAATGGGAAACGCAGACATTGTTAAAAACATAAGGTGAAACCACAATAATAATGATTTGTGGTTCTCACTTAACCCAACATGGTTCTGTCAATTCTTATCTACCCTTACAGGTCTCAGGCATTCATCAGGGAATTGGATCCCAGTTCATTACTCAAACATTTGTGCTAAACATAAATAGTGTACCCTACAAAATAAATAGAAACACCCACAAAAGGTCATATATTACTTCAGTATGCATCTGTAGTAGGCACCTGTAAAAACAAAAACAGGTCACCCCAAATATATTTACATTGTTATAGAAACACAAAACCCACTACCAAGCCCAGTGTTCATCCATAAGGATATAAATTTGCATTAGAAAGAGTGACACATACTGGTAAAGTTCATGTAAAAAATCTACTAGAATGCATGTCTGGTGAACAGAATTTCTGTTAGTAGTAAATTCACAGGCTCTTACCCATAACTTGGGAGTGACTAGTTTCACTGCCCAGGAGACTGGTGGCACCCTTTATAGTCAGACCCTAGGGAAACACAAGACTGCTCAGGAAAACAATCTTTCCTTTTAAAATCAAAATATATATATTTTAATAGAGTCATTGTAACTAAAGACATTCGGTTACACTACTACCATGGATAACACACATGAAAGATTTTCGTCCCATAAAAAATGTGGACAGGGAGCAGAACGGGAAAAGAGTGGGATGGAAAAAAAACCTGTTGAAAGAGACACAGGCAAAAAAGACATAGGAAGGAAAAGAATGAAAAAAGGGTGAGAGGACAACAGCCCATCAAAACAAGAAGTCAGTCCCTCCTCTTGTTTATCGGTAACACTCATGTTCCCAAATATATTTTAAGAAATTGAAGCAGGATAGAGTACCAATGCCAATCACTCCAAAGCCTGAATCAAAATTCAGTGTCCATGAAAGCCCCCACAAGAAAACACATGTATTAAAGGGCGGGTCTTTTACCCAAAAGACGCAGACAAACAAAGGATAAGCACTGGAGAGCAAAGGAACTTCCCACATTAAAAAACTAGTACTCAATCAAGTTCCCCCCAATTACTTATCCAAAAGGAGCATGTGCTGCAAGGACCTATGTGTTCCCCTCCCCTCCCCTCCTGATCCAGATCAGTCAGTGACTTCACCACGTCCTGTTTTAACAATCACCATCTCATCCTGAAATGCTGCCATGAGCTGCCTAATGTTGCTTCTCATGGCTGGAGCTTGCACGTTTTCCTCTGTTGTTGGCAAGGTGGCTGTTGAAAGAGTCACCATTTGCAGGAGTCGTTGCGCAGGTGTTTGTGGGCAGTCAAGTGCTTTGAAGTAAGTTCTTAAAGGAGGAGGAGTTGTGGACCTCAGAGCAGGACTTTGTTATCTGGGACTATCAGCAGGGGGGCCAAAGCGAGGTATGCAGGACCTTGGGGGTCTCGCCAATGTCAGGACTAGCCTCATACAACTGCAAAAGCAGTACCCTCTATGCAGTGTGGGATGTCCTCTCACCCCCAGCATCAGGATGTGGATTCCTTGTTAGCTGTTTTCTCACCCCCAGGCCAGGAGCTGATTTGGGATACTTACCCTCAGCCCTCTGACCTCCCCTCCAGTCTGTGGGCCTCTCTCACCCCTCTCCACGAGAGAAGCCACAACCCTTATAGTCCACTAATCCCGACCAACCTCTGTTCTTGAGTGAGGCTCCTTGTCAGCACCACTACCCTTCTATTCACTCTGACCTTTTCTCTTCAAGGGTGTTTTGGGGTGCCATTTTCATCCACTAGTGATGTGGCCTTCTAATGTCCGGGGGTGTAGGCAAAGGAAGGAAGACAATCCGATGGTTCAGTTCTTGACTCTTGCCATTCCCCCACAGCCAGAACTGTACTCTCTTTGGAGGAACAGTGCCTCTCATATAAGGCTCGCTGAAGACGAGGGGGCATCACACTGGATTTACCAAGAACGGGATGCTAGGGGCTCCTCAGACCACGGAACTTAGCAAGGACAAATTTACATGGGTCCTCGTCGTGGCCACACCCCTCACAGCAGTTTTTAACCAAAGTTTCCAAGTTTCCAGTTTCCAAGTTCTCAGTTTGGGATTTTGGCTATCTCTGCACCTTTAGCACCACAACTAAGAATCAAGCCTGAGTGAGTCCTGAACACCCAAGTGGTGTCTCACAAGTCCTGGACCAGTCAAGCACTCTGTTTCCATCAAGATTGTAAAATGCTTAATCACCCTCACCGCAATGACATAATTTATTCAGCAATGGCAGCCACTTGTATCGAATGTAGACAGAACCCTGTTAGCGCGTCGGTCCTTAATAAGTAAACTTACAAGGGGACGCGTATGGGTCGATGAAACATTTGACTCGTTTAAGATGTTCTTACCATAGCTCCAGAACAGAATAATCAATACACAATAATCAATAATCATAAGTCAAATCAATAATCAATGGAGTCAGTAATTGTTACGCACCATTAAAAACCACACCTTTAATGAAAGTTTAGTAAGTTTTATTTCCCTTACATTAACACTGCTAACATCATGTAGATTAATCTCAAAATCGACTGAAACACATATAAGTACAATACTGGTTGACCAAAGTGACGAAAGAACCGCAATTTAATCAAGGCTTGAACCGCAATCCATTCTAAAGCAATGGTGCGGATCAATAACAAAGTCAGTTGCAATGAAGTAATCACGTACATAGAATTCAGCAAGATAGCTTGTCAAACATTTGTCCCTGCAATTTGTCAGTCGTCATGTGAATAGCCTCAACTAACCCAGATTAGCATCAGCATGTGGGGCTTCATGCAAAACGATTTAGAACACAATTTTAGGAAAACATCTAGCTAGGAAAACTATTAAGACAGCGTAGGTGGTAGCTAGAAAGAAAAGGCATAAAAATGCAATTCAGTCACATTGTCATATCTACCTATCCACGGTATGGGTGAGCAAGCAGAATCAGTGTTCGTCCTGAGGTCATCAATCGATCAGCATAGCATCAGACACTCAGTCAGAGAGTATGAGCACAATGACAGAATCTCACATTTCTTCTTCTCTAAATATTGCAGTAATTCCCTAAAATCTCTCTTTAGTCTGAAATCTTTTCCCTCTGTCACGTTGTTATATCAAAGTCACCTAAACTATCCCCTAATTCCCTATTGGTCAATTAATCGTACGTTATTACTCCACCCAATAATTCTTCTGTACCAAATCTATGAATTCTAATATATCTCTCTCCACACGACATTGATTGGTCGGCTTTATGATGCCCTCATCATCCGGCTCGTCGGGTATCAAATTTGTTGCATCTTCGTCTTCAGTCAGTGTCTCCATTGTTCACGTCCTGGGAAAGAACTTTTCACACATATTGTACACATCTTGTTACATTTTAAGTTTTAAGGACGCTGGAGGTCATTATGAACATGGCGGTAAACCCCATCCCCCGCCGTGGTGACGCTGAACAGAATCCCACCATTGCCGGTGAACAGAAAACCGCCATATAAAGATGCAAAAATTAGAATCCGCCAAAAATTTCCCAGACACCAGTCACCACCAGGACCTTGACGGCAGAAATGCAGGACATCCCACCTCGCCACCGCCAAGCACACAAGCTCCCCGCCCTCCAAATAATGATGCACAAATCAGTAGAAGTCGAACGACCATTGGCGGTACAGACCGCCACGGCCAGCAATGGGACCCGACAGTAAGAAATACACACTTTGGCAAGTTTGAAACCCACACACCTGACACACATCCACAACACTATAAAACACACACAGACACACCCCACAATCCTTTGCAACACCATTAGGACAACTGAGATTGAGAACTCCACAAGCAGACACTGAACGCCACAACAGACAAATCACACAACCAACCACACAACAGCACCCTCACCTAGATCCACGCAACACACCACTCACAACACACACCATGGCACCCCCCAAACACCCATGCTTCACAGAAAGAGAGCTAAGGACCCTGGTGGACGAGATACTGAAGGTCAAGCCACAATTATTTGGGGCACAGGTCCAGCACACACCCATCACTAGGACGATGGAGTTGTAGCAGACCATTGTCAACATGGTCAACGCAGTGGAATACCATCCACGCACAAGGGACGACATCCGCAAGAGATGGAATGACCTGCGCGGGAAGGTGAGGTCCATGGCATCCCAGCACAACATTGCAGTCCAGAAGACTGGGGGAGGACCTCCACCAACACCACCAACACACTGACTGGGAGGAAAAGGTACTGCCAATCCTGCACCCTGAGGGCCTCTCTGGACTCACTGGAGGAATGGACTCGGGTAAGTTGTCTTCAATTACCCCTTATCCACCACAACTGTAATGCATGCACCCCCCCACCCCTCCAACATCCACCAAGACCACTACCCCACCCAGGCCACAATCACTACACCAGGTCACCCTGCATGCCCACAAATCCACCAACAGGCCCACATACCTCCCCCTGTGCACAGCCACCCACCTCTGCAAGTACTCACAAAGGCACTACAGCACCCACAATGCACCTCCACATCCTAAACAAAATGCAATGGCAACTTCACAAAGGCACCCTGCATGGCCCAAAAGTGGAAAACCTGCACAAAACAGTGCCCCACATGGACAGAGGCACAACCCAGGATACTGGAGCGGGAACCCTGGACAGTGAGGAATACCCTGGCCCCTCACACAGTCCTGGACTGTCACCATCCAGCAGCCCCACCCAGGACACCACTGTCACCCCTACCACACACCCACCAACATCAGGCCAGGGCAACCAGCCCCATGCCTGTGTATCCAGGCCACAGACTGGTGGAACACAAAGACAGAGGCCACAATCACCACCTACCAACATGCAGGAACACAATGGCCCCAGTACAAGTGGTACCACCAGACCTGTGCAGGGGACACAGGCACAGGGGGCTAGGCCAAATGGGAGGGCATCAATGGCCCGGGGGGGAGGCCACAGGATGGATGCTGCAGCCCAGGATGTGATCTCTGAGGTCCTGGGAGCATACCACCATACCCAGGACAGATTGCCCCAGATTGTGGCCACTGTGGAGCAGAGTCAAAGGCTGCAGAGAGCCCAATACCAAGAGACCATGGACCAGTGGAAATTGCACAATGCCACCTTGGCCGCTATAGCAGGTGCGCTGCTGCACCTTGTCCCAACCCAGCCTGAGACCCCCACATACCAGGAAGCCCCTACTACAGGCCAAGATACAGACTGGCCAACAACAGCAGCAGCAGCAACTAGACTTGTGCCACCATCTCAGGACAAACAGGAGACCTGCACCTCAACCCGTACAGGCCAACAATAGGCACCCAAACGGTCCCTCAGGCCCAGATACAGCACTGGAACACCTGCCAAGACCAAGGCCCCCTCTAAGAAGTGACTCTGACAAGAACTGTCCTCCAAGTGTGCCACTGAACCACCATCCACACCGTGCAATAACAACCCCTAAAACTGTAAATAACAGATGGACATATTATCGCTGCCAACAATCGCTGAAACCATGTAGCCAATATGGACATCCACCAGTAGCCCACTCCCATCACTGTAAAGAGCACCATGGCATCCCTGACACCAATAAAACACCTGTTCACCAATGTAAATATCCCTTGTCATTATGTTGAATGAAATCGAAGTGTGCATGCAATTGTCTTTGAAATCATTCATACATACCTTAATAGGAGGAAGGGCACGCATAACATGTGGTTGTGCCAACAGAATTGTCAAACAAGTTGTCCATAATGTCACATGTCACATGCAAACCTGGTCACAGTGACAATGTCTATAGACCCAACACCCCATAGAGGGTGAGGCATACTAACAGTATGTTGCTCATACAGCAACAGCATGAAATACTGCAACTTAGTTACTGGAAGTACAGTTGGATCAGTTGGTTCCTGGAGTGTACATCTTCCCCATCCTTATCATCACCATCACTCTCATCCCCTCTCTGAGGAAGCCGGTCTGGATATACAGCCCCATCCTCCTCCAAGAGGGGAATAGATTTCCTCACAGCCACGTTGTGCAGCATGCAGCATGCCACCACTATTCTATACACCTTTTCAGGCTCATAGGCCAGGGATCCCCCAGAGATATGGTTGCAACGGAATCTAGCCTTCAGGAGACCTATTGTGCGCTCTATCACCCTCCTAGTACATCCAAGGGCCTCATTGTAATTCCTCTCTGCATCTGTCCTAGGATTCCTCACTGGTGTCAGGAGCCAATGCATGTTGGGGTATCCAGAATAACCTGAAAAGGGGGCAAAACAGGACTGTCACTGACAAACCTCAATTGCAGACAGCCTGGCTGTCTGCTGCGGGCCAAAAAATGTCAGAAAGACTTACCTATGATCTATCTTCTGTCCCCTTGCAGTTGTTCCATCATGTGTGGCACACTGCTGTTCCTCAGCATAAAGGAATCATGGACTGATCCAGGAAACATGGCATTCACATGTGAGATGTACTGGTCTGCAGTACACACCAATTGAATGTTCCTCGAGTGAAAATTCTTCCTGTTTTTGTACACCTGTTCACTTACTCATGGGGGAATGAGAGCTATGAGGGTTCCATCGATGGCACCTATCACATGGGGAATGTTGGCACAGGCATAGAAGTCAGACTTTATGTCAGGCTGGTCAGCACTTTGGGGAAACCTCACATAGGACTGCAGGTGTTGTACAAACGCATTCAGGAATGTGGACAGTATAATGCTAAACATTGGCTGTAAAAAACCTGCACCCATGCCCACTGTCACTTGAAATGAGCCCATGGACAGGAAATGGAGTGCAGAGAGCACCTGCACATCAGCAGGGATGGCATGTTGATTCCGATTACCCGGGCTCAGTGCTGGATCCAGTAATGCACAAAGTTCAAGAATTGTAGCAAGGTTGAGTCTGTAATTGATAATGATGTGACGCTCCACCATGGTCCCCAAATCAACAAGTAGTCTGTACACCGATGGGGCCCTCCCTCGCCACATGGGTCTGTGCCTAGGAGGAGTTGAGAACACATGTGAGGAACACACATATATCTGCCCACAATGTTAAATATTCAGCACTGCTGGCTTACAAGTCGATGACACATATGCATAGTAGGATGTTAAACTGAAGTGACGTGTCCTCAATGATACATGAGTACTGTTGTGGTGAGTAAATGTATATTTGTTCATGCCTATCGGGGTTGGGGACAATAGGGCCTGCATGGGGCGAATGAGGAATTAATAACTGCGTAGTAATGGCCAAAATGTCTGCCCCCTGTAATCCAGAAATGTTGTAGTGGAAGTGACCTCATACCGCTAGCGGTTGTCGTAATAGCGTAAGGTGGTGTTTACCGCTGTGCGATCATTCATTGGTTAACATGGTTGTCAATGGGGATTTTTAGGGTATCATGATTGCCGCCGGTGGTGACGGTACACACCGCCACAGGGTGTATGCCATCTCGTCACCCAAACTTCACTTGACTCCCGGATTATGTGCATGCAGGTACTCCACTGAGTGTGCTGCTGTGTCCTGCCTTTGGTCCTGGAAATGGCATGAGAGGCAGGGGAAAGGGCCACGGCCTTCACCAGCGAGGAACCGGACAAACTCGTGGAAGGGGTCCTGCCCCTGTACGCCAAGTTCCACGGTCGACTAGAGGTACAGGTGAGTAGGTGGATTGGGGGGCATGGATGTGTGTAATGGTGGTAAATACCTGTAAACATGTGTGCATGTTTGACACTGTACAGTCATGGGATTCATGACAGGCTGCGGGTGTGAGGTCCTGTTATGCTGTTGTGAGTGTCAGTCCTATAGGGGATGTATAGCCAGCAGTATGTAATGGCCATAGTCTGACCTCTGTGTTCCTTTTTCTGTTTGTCCTATACAGGTCAGCACCTATCAGAAGAGGGGACTCTGGCATGCCATCGCCAGGGAGGTGTGGACCCTGGGGGTCTACAACCTGTGGAGTACCCACTGCAGGAAGCGGTGGGAGAACCTGCGGCGCTGGGCGAGGAAGACCTGCGAGGCCCAGCTGGGGAAGTCCTCCCAATGAGGAAGGGGTGCCTGGCGGCCACTGACCCCCATAGTGCCCCGCATTCTGGCAGTGGTGTATCGGGACCTGGATCGGCACTTGAAGGCTGCACAGCAGACACAAGGGGGTGAGGACCAAAACCATCATATGCCTCCTTGATGGATGTATGAGTGTGCTGTGGTATGTATGCTGTCTAGTGGCAGAGACTCTGACTGATGTCTTTTTACATATTGGCCCCCATGGGGAGCAGGGCTATAAGGGTCAGGTCTGCAGTACTTCAGGTCCTTCAGTGATGTAGGGAATGGCTGTAGAGCAGGGTTCTGGCCACTAGTCAGGGGCATAGCCATGTATATAGCGGTAGGTGCTGCATGGTGGAATATTTGCAGGGTGGCTGTATGTGTGACCCAGTTATGTACCTCCATTCAGCTATTTTCAAGTGTCTCTCCTGTTTTTCCTCCCCATCCCTGCTCTCTTGTGTTGTCTGTGTACATCAGCATCATCTTGTGAGGGAGCTGAGGCACCGGTGAGTGGGGATGCAGCGGCCCACGGTTCCACAAAGGCAGAATCGAGCGACGCCAAGGGGACCAGTGGGTTGGAGGGCGAGGGGAGTACCATGGGGGAGGAAACTACCACTAGAGGTAGTGACTCTGATACCTCCTCCGATGGGAGCTCCCTGGTGGACCCTAGTGGGCCCACCCATTCTGTGTCATTTTCCGCCACACCCCATACCATCACCGCCCTCTCATATGCTCCCCACCGAGTTGCCTGTGCCTGCTCACCCAGAAGTGTGGGCGTCACCTTTGCCCCCATGCACCTCATTCCCTGCCCCAGACAGCCCTGCTGCCCTCACGGAGGAGGCTATTGACAATCTCTGTAGGGCAGACAACCATCATCAATGCCATCCAGGGGCTAGCATCAGATGTGCAGCAGACCAATGCCTACCTGGATGGCATTCACAGTGCCGTGTCTGGCTTACAGAGATCTTTTCAGGCTCTGGCCTCCTCTATGACGGCATCTAGTGTCCCTGGTCATTCCATCTCCCCTCCAACGACCTCTACCCCTTCCAACGCCCCACTCCCTTCACCCGTCCCAAGCACACATTCTGACAGCCATGCATACACCTCAACACACAAGAAGCACACTGGAAAATACAAGCACCACACTTCCCACCACGGGCGTATACACAGCCAACATACAAAGGCACAAACCCCAACATCTACATCCCCCAGTGTGTCCACCTGTTCTGCCTCCCTGTCTGTCACCTCTGCATGCACACTCACAGGCACTGCACCCTCATTCACTGTTGCTGACCCCATTCTTGCAGTCACCACAACATCAAACATCCATTCGTGCACCCCAGACACCACACCTGCACTCACCACAACGACTTTGGTTGACACGTGCAGCACACTCACTAAAATTGCAGACACACAGACTACATACATTTACACTGTCAGCCTGTCTTGTCCCACTGTGTCCACCCACTCCCCACAAGACACTCAAACGCTCCAAAACACCCACCCAACACACATCCACCACAACTCAGCATACTGTACAGTCACCTGCACCCACGTCACGCACACCTACACCTGTCACGACTACTCCTTCTACCTCCATTTCCACGCCTTCCTCCAGGTCCACCCCGATTGCCCCTAAAAAACTTTTCCTATCCCTTGTTGACCTATTCAAACCCACTGGCAAACCCCGTCTCGTCCCTAAATGTGCCCACCTCCTTCCCTTGTTTAGTAGGTTGCGGTACTTACCATTGTTGTCTTCGTTGGCAGTCTCGGTCGTGAAGGTATATGGCAAGGAGCAGGGCTTGCATGATTTGCAACTCTCTATCCATGTCTGCGTCGGTGTGTTGTGTGTGCCTACGGTGAGTGTTTCCTTTTATTTGGTTTGTTTCCACCTGGCTTTAGAACTGACGGCAGTCGAGTGCTTCATTATTTGATGGGCAGGTAGGGCCTTTCTGTCAGCCAGTGGGTGGCCTCTGCAGTTGTTTTCGGCACTCCTCTGCTTGCGGTGAGTGGTTTTCGGGCTGCCTGTTTTTCAGGTGGTTCCTTATTTGGCGGTCCATACCACCTGACTGTTGGCGGTAGTTACAGCCACCGTCGGCGGAGCAGTGTTTACCTCCATGTTCATAATGAGGGCCACTGACTCCTGTTAGTTGGTGGTCATGGAAAGCTTCTGCTAAGTACTTTCGACAAGACAATGAACATTTCACAATTAGTTCACTTTGTCAGCAATTTTATTAGACGCTAAGAAATACAGCTTCTGAATGGGACCTGCCAACTAGTCCAAGACACTCACTAAGTTAAGGCCTACAATGAATAAGCTAGAACGTACTTCATAATCCTTGATATGACATATTAATACATTAATCTAGTACATTTTCAAAAATGTCATACCATCAATTAGTACATTTCGTGAACACTGGTGGCCATTCTTCGAGGTCACTTTTTCAAACGTTTTCTCTACGTTATTCATTTTCTACATAAGTCATTATTCAAAACACATAAACACTCATTAATAATATCTAATTAAGACATCTGCTTCAGCATCCTTCCTCTGATGACTAAATGTGTCATCACACTAATTTACCATCTACAATTTTATAATTCTATTTCTTCAAAACTGTGTCTTCTCCTTGAATTTTCCCTATAAATTATGTGGACCCCTTCCCTTTTGCGAATGCGTTACCACCAGTGTGACACTGGTGGTAACTGCGAATTGCTTTGCAACCGCAAAGGACACCCCTTCCTATTTGCGAGTCGCATTCACAATTTGTGAGTCGGTACCGACTCGCAAATTGTGAATGAACATCGCGAAGAGCATTTTGCATGGCGCAAACTGCGATTTTCGCAGTTTGCACCATGCAAAATGCTTGCTACATCTGGACCTAAGTCTCTTATCTCTTTAGTATTGTTAGGGATGTATGAGCAACAATGCCTAGTTAAACATTTTGCAGCCTCCGCCATACTTTGCTTAAAAGAATGTCTAAAGCAAGACGATTTTGAAGAGTCATAGGTCTATCCGCAGCTAAGTCAGTATCTATCAGGAGTATAGCCCCTGAAAAATTTGTCAGCATGTTATCGACAAAAGAAGAACATTTTTTAATCTTGATTGAATTCAGGATGACTCTCACTGAAGGAATCACCACACCAACTATATGTCCCACTATCGCAGAAGAGGACTCCCTCCTCCGTCTCTTATGATGTAATTCAGTCACTTTTGGAAACTTTTTCAAATCCTCCATCTGGTAAGTCTTTGGGAAGCCTATCCCCAAATAACATGTCCCATAAAATCCTCTTGGGATATGGTAATAAGCATTAAGTTCACAAATATAATAGGTCCCTGAAATCGCAGGGTCCTGCCCATTCAACATAAATGTCCATTTACTCTGAAACAGAAACACATGCCTACATACACTCATACCTGCAAATAAAGGGGGTCATTCTGACCTCGGCGGTAAAAGGCGCTTACCGCCGGCCAGAAGGCCGCCATAACACCGCCACGGTCATTCTGACCCGCAACTGGCAAACCGCCAAAAACCCGACATCCACAAAAGTCCGCCACACCAAAGGTCAGCGGGAGACTGGCGATGACCAAACCTCCACCGTCACGCCAACAGAAATACGCCCATGCCATTCCGACCCACAAATCCCCGCAGCGGTCTTTCAACAGAGGTATTCCATTGGCGGTACACCGCCGCGGTCAAAATACACACACCTTTACAAAACACTACAACATTGGATAATTCAAAATACACACCCCTGAGACACATACACACACCACTCCCACACACCCAATTAAATATAAAACACACACCCACATCACCCACAAACCCCTACGACCACAATTGCGACTGAAGGACAGAGACAGAGAGCACAGCATAGAGTACACCATCACACAGAGGCAAATCACAACATCACCCACACCACATCCACGCACAAAACACCATACACCACCACACTCACCACACTCTACAACACATACGCCACCCCTCACCTCATCCACACCACCCCATGGCACCCCAAAGACACCTCAGGTTCTCTGACGCAGACTCAGGGTCATGGTGGAGGAAATAGTTCGTGTAGAGCCCCAGCTCTTCAGGGCACAGGTGCAGCACACCACCATTGCCAGGAAGATGGAGCTATGCGGATGGAGCTATGGAGCAGAATAGTGGACAGGGTCAACGCTGTGGGACAGCATCCACGCAATCGGGACGACATCAGGAAGCGGTGGAACGACCTACGGGGGAAGGTGCGTTCCATGGTATCAAGGCACAACATCGCGGTACAGCGGACTGGCGGCGGACCCCCACCTACTCCCCCAGAATTCACAGCATGGGAGGAGGAAGTCTTGCACATACTGCATCCTGAGGGCCTCGCAGGAGTAGGCGAAGGAATGGACCCTGGTAAGTCAAATCTTCACTACTCCATTCCCCCCACCCCACCTGCATGCCAAATCATACCCCCACCCTCACCCCCATCGCACCAACTCCTTGCAAATGGCTTACCATCACATCCCACCCATCCCAAAACCTAGTCCTGCGTGCGTCCCCAAAGCATGGACACCCATCCCCAAAGCATGCCCACTGCAATCACCCATCACCCCCACAAGCCACCGTCACAAAAGCCCCCACAAGGGAATGCCAGCACTGGGGGACACGGCCACCCACCCATTACACGAAATGCCACACACAGAAGCAATAACCATACTCTTATACCCCTGCAGGACCCGAACGCCACCACACCGCCACGGAGGGTCCAGAGATGTCCATCCCACCCCCAGAAGAGGCCCCCAGTGATGACAGCAGCTCTGTCTCCCTGGACCCTGATGACCAGCCCGGCCCATCGGGGACCTCGGGACAGTCATTTCTCCACAGACAGCCACAGGCTACACCAGACCTAACCCCCTCTGGGAACACCAGCACAGCTCCCACCCAGCGGGCCCATGCCTCTGTCTCCAGGACACGTCAATCAGCAGTGAGTCCACCACTACAGGGCACCCAGGTTGACCCACCACCCCAACAACAACAGGGACCTGGGGGCAGTGGGCACACCGTCCAGGGGACAGAGGCCCAGGGAAACAGGGGAACTGGGAGGGCTGCTGTGCGACAGGGGGGAGACAGGCCCAGGGAACCGACTCTCCAAGAGGCCCTCTCCTCCATAATGGGAGCATACCACCACTCCCAGGAGACGATGGCGACGGTACTGGCCAGGTTCCAGGAGATCCAGGTCATGCAGGAGCAACAGTACATGGGGTTCAGAGAGGAACTGAGGAACATTAGTTCCACAATGGGGACCATCGTCCTGGCCCTAACCCAGATAGTCACCACATTGCGGGACCATGTGGCACCACAAAGGGCCCCTGTCACTAGCCTGGACCAGGAACAACCTACCACCTCCGCCGGCGCTAGTGGACAGGAGGCCTCGACACAACGACAGGCCACCAGAACCCCACCTCCTGCAGAAGAAGAACCACCCCGCAAGCGGAACCTGAGATCTCACAAGAAGACAGAGTAGGATTGCAAGACCCCCGCCAGCAAACGATACCCCCTGATGTCATCCCACTGTCCCACATTGTCACCCTGTCCAACCTTGAACTGCCCCTGCTCCATCTTTCCACAGGCATATGGACAATGCACCTGTGCGACTGAGAACTGGACTCTGCCATGGACATTACTCCACCATCACCCATCCCCGTTTTACAATCATGTTCCTTAAATTTAGCACTTTAATTAAATCACTTCTTGCACTAAAAAAATCTAGAGTCTGCTTGTATTTTGAACAAATGTATTAGACATAACGGTGCCAAAATGTTCAGTTACATTGTGATGACAACGTACCACTGTCACACAGCTGTAGTCCATGGGCAAACAAAGCAGAGGTCACGCAGTGGGGCCCACAGCTCTGAAAACGGAAGGGAAAGTCACAACTCAGTTAACAGGAACTGGGGGGGAACTCAGACAGTAGAGAGGCAGGAGACTTTAAGTAAATGTAAAATGGCGTGGTTGATTCGTACCTGTGTGCTACTGAAAATACTGTTGTATCACTGTGTCCCTGTTGTCTGTGTCATCCCCGTCGTCCTCCTCCTCTTCACTCTCCACAGGCTCCACAGCTGCTTCTACACCACCATCTGGACCATCCTCCTGCTGGAAAGGCACCTGGCGTCGCAAAGCCAGGTTGTGAAGCATACAGCAGGCCACGATGATATGGCACACCTTCTTTGGTGAGTACATTAGGGATCCCCCTGTCATATGCAGGCACCTAAACCTGGCCTTCAGGAGGCCGAAGGTTCTTTCTATAATCCTCCTAGTTCGCCCATGGGCCTCATTGTAATGTTCCTCTGCCCTTGTCCTGGGATTCCTCACTGGGGTCAGTAGCCACGACAGGTTGGGGTAACCAGAGTCACCTATTAGCCACACACGGTGTCTCTGTAGCTGTTCCATCACATAAGGGATGCTGCTATTTCGCATGATGTACGCGTCATGCACTGACCCAGGGAACTTGGCATTTACATGGGAGATGTACTGGTCAGCCAAACAGACCACCTGGACATTCATAGAATGATAACTTTTTCTGTTCCTGTACACCTGCTCACTTCCACTGGGGGGAACCAAGGCCACATGGGTCCCATCAATGGCACCAATGATGTTGGGGATATGTCCAAGGGCATAGAAATCACCCTTCACTGTAGCCAAATCTCCCACCTCAGGGAAAACAATGTAGCTCCGCATGTATTTCATCAGGGCAGACAACACTCTGGACAAAACCTTAGAAAACATAGGCTGAGACATCCCTGATGATATGGCCACTGTTGTTTGGAATGATCCACTTGCCAAAACATGGAGTACTGACAGCACCTGCACCAGAGGGGGAACCCTGTGGGTTGGCGAATGGGGGACATCAGGTCTGGCTCCAGCTGGGCACACAGTTCATGTATAGTGGCTCGGTCAAGTCTGTATGTCAGTATGACATGTCGTTCTTCCATTGTCGACAGGTCCACCAGCGGTCTGTACACGGGAACATTCCTCCATCTCCTCGCAAGTCCCAGCGGACGGTGCCTAGGAAGGACAACATGGAGCACAGAGTCAAGCAACCCACAGGTACGTAACCACAGCTTGCACAAAACACGATTCGCTATTCATTGAATGGCTTGTATGACGCAGTAGAAATTAAGCCATGTGGGCCCTTGAAATGGCGGCTGCCTGACCTGTGAAGTGTGACAATGGGATGTGAGGTCAATGCGCTGGAGTGGCACACCGTGGCGGTAGGCGGTCGAAGACCGCGGCGCAAAGCAGCATTGGTTAACATTGAACCCTATGGGTCTCAGGAGCCAATGACGATGTGCACCGGCGGTCGCGGTACGCACCGCCGCGGTACGCACCGCCGCAGGCGTGACCGCCATTTTCTACTTGCTTAATCACTCGAGACCTGATCATCCACAGGAGAGGACCTATACTGCAAGTGCTGCTGTGAACTCGGTCTGGAAGAGACAATGGCTGCTGCGACTGGGGAAAGGGCCCCTGCCTTCACATCTGAGGAATTGGATAAACTTGTTGATGGGGTCCTCCCCCAGTATGCGCTACTCTACGGTCCTCCAGACCAACAGGTAAGTACACTGGGAGCACGTAGTATGGGCTATGCCTGTGTTGAGTGGGGTGGATGTAAGATGGTGGGGAGGGGAGCGAATGAGGAGTGCAACGCACGACAGATGAGAGCATGTGCCACATGGCAAGGTTGGGGAGGGTGGGCCGCGCACATCGACCATGCAGAAAAGTGATGATATTTATTTTTCAACCCTGTACATGTCACATAGGTCAGCGCCCATCAGAAGATCGACATTTGGCGTGCCATCGCCAAGGACGTCCGGGCCCTGGGGGTCCACAACAGACGGGGCACCCACTGCCGCAAGAGGTGGGAGGACATCCGCCGCGGGAGCAGAAAGACCGCCGAGGCTCTGCTGGGGATGGCCTCCCAACGTAGGAGGGGTGCCAGTCGTCAATTGAACCCCCTGATGTCCAGGATCCTGTTGGTGGCCTACCCCGATTTGGATGGGCGCCTGAGGACATCACAGCAGACAGAAGGGGGTGAGTATCAGCACATTCCGCTATATTAGCGCACAGTGGAGGCGTCTGGGTGGGGGAGGAGGGCTGTGGCTAGCTCTAGGCCAGGGCGGTTTCTGTAGGCTAGGCCCCTCCGTTAGACATGGCCCTTTGCCCCCGCCACCTACCTCTGTAGGGTGCTAAGTACAGCCATCCATGGCCTGGGCTCACCTATGTGTGCATTTGTCGTCCATAGACTTGTAGGCAAAGTCACTATCATTGAATAGTGTACCCCGAGTGCGCGGCGTAGTGCAGGGGCTCCTGTGTCTGTCCTCTCCGCCAACGGTGCCGCCAATGCATGCACTCAACATGTCTTCCTTTCTTCTCCCCCCTCCCTTTTTTTGGTTTTCCTGTTCATGTGTGCATTAGCATCATCAGGCGGAGGAGCAGTGGCATCGGTGCACGAGGGAGCTGCATCTCACATGGCCCCGGAGGGCCCTGCAACCGACTCCGAGTTAACCAGTGAGACGGAGGGCGATGGGGGCTCCACAACGGGGACCCGTGGAGACGTCAGCGACACCGACACGTCCTCGGAAGGGATCTCCCTTGTGGTGGCGGCAACATCCGTGCCCACCGCAACAACAGGTACAGCCGCCACCCAGCGCACCAGCTCCGCCCTCCCAGCAGCCCCTCAGCTTTCGCCCCGTGCCCGCTCGGCCAGGAAGCCGGGCATCTCCTTCGCCCCTGGCACCTCAGGTCCTGCCCCAGTTACCCCTTCTGCCCTCAGTGCGGAGATCATTGACCTCCTCCAGACGCTCATTGTTGGGCAGTCTACCCTTTTGAATGCCATCCAGGGGGTAGAAAGGGAGGTGCATCGGAGCAATGCATACCTGGAGGGCATTCATTCGGGTCAGGCTGCCCATCAGCGATCGTTCAACGCGCTGGCCTCAGCACTGACGGCAGCAATTGTCCCTGTCTCTAGCCTCCCCCCTCCAACCTCCTCAACCCAGTGTTAGGGTTTGTACACAGCAAAGAGCATGTCCCCTCTCACTGCACTAGTGGGTTCTGTAATAGCTCCCTTTTAAACTTACTATTGAAAGCCTTTCTTGTTATCTCACCTCCCCCCCCCTAGGCTTCTGTGTATGTTGTTTAATGTGCTGTTTTGTTTACACATTGGGCCTTGCTTTTACCAAGGCTTCTTTAAAATACTCCTCCCTAGGCCATGTGTTAATCCAACTCATTTGTATAGTAACTGAAACTCTGCACACCTTTCAAGAACATGTGCAGCATGTGAGGACCACACCCAGCTCTTCAAACCACACCCAGCTCTGCACACCTTCCAAGAACATGTGCAGCATGTGAGGACCACACCCAGCCCTTCAAACCACACCCAGCCCTGTCTATAAAAGGCATCCCCCGAGCCTCACCCAGTGCTTGTGCTCGTCTACCTCCCGCTTACCTGAGAACAGATCCCTCGGCACTGGCACTCCTGCTCTTTACAGACTTTCATTGACTTCAATGGGCGCAGCTTCTGGCTCTTCCTTCTTCCGGTTTCCGGTTCCTCCTTGCTTCAGCCTCTCTCCTATGAGTAACCTGCAAAAGAGAAAGAAGACAAGGTTAGACTGATCAGTATCTCTAGCCAGCAACAAGTAAGTGCAAAACCTTTTATTACCTGAAAGAACTTTGACAACAATTTCTGGATTCGTGTATAGACAATTTGAAACGAAATACCTTCCACGAACATTGTGATTCAAACTCTTTGTTACAAGAATATTTTGCAGAACTTTTTGAAGCAAACATTGTTTTTTTTCATGGAACTTTTAAGAATCGAACAGTGGAAACCATTAACAGCAAGGCAAACAGTAAATCAAGGACTTGCACAAATTACATGCTGTATTTTGATGTAAAAGTACAGTATTTGTTTTATAAAAGATTCTGGAAATATGGGAAAAGTGAGTCTGCTATTGGGAATTTAGGCTTTAGTTATATTATGATGAATGGTTGATATTGGTAATTCTGATAACGGTATTTGTTTAATGTTTTAGAAGCTTTACAGTAATAGAAAACACATCCCAGAGCAGTAACACATTCCAAACCTGGAAACTAGAGACCAGGATCCAAGAGGTACTTTTAGAAGAGAATTTCTAATAAATAAAGGGATAGTCAGGAACCCATTTAGGAATAGGTTGCACTTATCTGTTCTTTGTTTATGTTTCATTAGGCACCAGTTTCTACAGAAGTCAGAAAGGGCCGCAGATTTGTGCAGCACTTCAACAGTGGAAACGCAAGAACGGTGTTGTCTCTCTTTTTTATTTTATCCACTTCCCCCCTTCCCTTGAGCTTCTGTTCTTAGTGCACTGTTTTAAAAACTAGTGTGCTGGAACAAGCAGTTTCAGGGTGGGGTCGGATTGTCTTCAACCTCCATCAGAACTGAACAAGAACTCAGGTGAGCTGGGCTTTGACACCCAGTCCCACTCCCCTGTTACTCTGCCTATCCCAGACACACCTACAGACCAGCCTGCACACACATCAACACCCAAGGGCAGCTCATCCTGACATAAGCACCACAGATCACACAAGCATTCACCCAAGCAACATCCACATGCAGACACAGCAACACCCACTGCCTCCACTGTGTCCCCTTCCTCCTCGTCTCCCTCCTCCCTCCCTGTGACGTCTCCACTCACACCTGCATGCACACCACCATCAGCCAGTGCGTCCATCACCACCACACCCACCAGAACAGTCCGCACACGTGCAGTCACCACCCCCACTACCATTTACACGTCCCCTGTGTCCTCTCCCAGTGTGTCTGTCACCCCCTCTTCCAAACCACACAAACGCAGGCAGCCACCCACCCAACAGCCATCCACCTCACGACAGCCTCCGTCACAAGCATCTGCACCCAAAGACAGCACACTTGACTCTCCTACAACCACATCCTCTTCCTCCACTCCCATACCCACTACAACTACCCGTCCCTGTCTTTCTAAATTGATTTTCCTTTCCAACCTTGACCTCTTTCCAACAACTGACCCACCCCCTCCATCTCGTAAGACTCCAACCAGCACCTCAGCCGCCACAAGCCCTGCACCTACTCGGACCATCGTTCAGGGCTATTGGAGTCCACCAGCTCCTAGTGCAGGAACATCGGGCAGCAGCAAGGGGACAGCCAGCCCACCCCCTGAGAAAAGAAGCAAAAAAGGGAAGGGCCGGCGCCACAGGCCTGAGACGGCTGCCCCCAAGGACACCAGCCTTGCACCGTCACCTGGCCCATCCACCAAGGGAGGCAAGGGCCCCAGAGATTCTACCAAGGAGGGCAAGGGCCCCAGAGATTCTTCCAAGGGAGGCAAGGGCCCCAGAGATTCTTCCAAGGAGGGCAAGGGCTGCAAGGCGAAGAAGTCCGGCTGCAGGCGAGCTGCCCAGGAGGGCCCCACCAGCCCCATTTGGGGTGTGACGGAGGACACCCACGGGCCCAGGAGTCCAGCACAGGAGGGCCCCGCAAGCAATAGGTCGGATGGCGACTGAGCGGGAATGATTGCCCAGATCTGGTTCCCTAGGAACACAAGAGAAACACCGCTGAACAGGGCCCGCCGTGTGAAGCACCGCTGAACAGTGCCCCGCCGTGAGAAGCACCGCTGAACAGGGCCCCGCCGTGAGAAGCACCGCTGAACAGGGCCCGCCGTGAGAAGCACCGCTGAACAGGGCCCGCCGTCTCTCTGCACCGCTCCGCTGGACCCTTCATCTCAAGCACCACTCCGCTGGGCCCTTCATCTCAAGCACCGCTCCGCTGGGCCCTTCATCTCAAGGACCGCTCTGCTGGGCCCCGCCGTCTCTGCACCGCTCCGCTGGGCCCTTCATCTCAAGCACCGCTCCGCTGGGCCCCGCCGTCTCAGCACCGGTCCGCTGGGCCCTTCATCTCAAGCACCGCTCCGCTGGGCCCCGCCCTCTCTGCACTGCTCCGCTGGGCCCTTCATCTCAAGCACCGCTCCGCTGGGCCCCGCCCTCTCAGCACCGCTCCGCTGGGCCCTTCATCTCAAGCACCGCTCTGCTGGGCCCCTCCTGTCAGGCACCGCTCCGCTGGCCCATTCATCTCAAGCACCGCTCCGCTGGGCCCTTTATCTCAAGCACCGCTCCGCTGGGCCCCGCCCTCTCAGCACCGCTCTGCTGGGCCCTTCATCTCAAGCACCGCTCCGCTGGGCCCCTCCTGTCAGGCACCGTTCCGCTGGGCCCTTCATCTCAAGCACCGCTCCGCTGGGCCCTTCATCTCATGCACCGCTCCGCTGGGTCCTTCATCTCAAGCACCGCTCTGCTGGGCCCCGTCTTCTCAGCACCGCTCCGCTGGGGCCCTTCATCTCAAGCACCGCTCCGCTGGGCCCTTCATCTCAAGCACCGCTCCGCTGAGCCCTGCCGTCTCAGCACCGCTCCGCTGGGCCCTTCATCTCAAGCACCGCTCCGCTGGGCCCGCCGTCTCAGCACCGCTCCGCTGGGTCCTTCATCTCAAGCACTGCTCCGCTGGGCCCCTCCTGTCAGGCACCGCTCCGCGGGGCCCTTCATCTCAAGCACCGCTCCGCTGGGCCCTTCATCTCAAGCACCGCTCCGCTGGGCCCTTCATCTCAAGCACTGCTCCGCTGGGCCCCGCCGTCTCAGCACCGCTCCGCTGGGCCCTTCATCTCAAGCACCGCTCCGCTGGGCCCCGCCGTCTCAGCACCGCTCCGCTGGGCCCTTTATCTCAAGCACCACTCCGCTGGGCCCTTCATCTCAATCACCGCTCCGCTGGGCCCCGCCGTCTCAGCACCGCTCCGCTGGGCCCTTCATCTCAAGCACCGCTCCGCTGGGCCCCGCCGTCTCAGCACCGCTCCGCTGGGCCCTTCATCTCAAGCACCGCTGGCCCATTGGCAGGGCCGGATCTGTGTCGGGCAGGGCTTCACGGAGCACTCTGGGCACCATGCCTCCTTTATAACCAGTGGAGTCTGTAATCCACCAGATGGACTGTGGCTTTGCACTCCCCAGGATGGTACAGTGGGCAATCCACCCACTGTAGAGACTTGTGAGACTGTGGCTTTGCACTCCCCAGGATGGTACAGTGGGCAATCCACCCACTGTAGAGACTTGAGAGACTGTGGCTTTGCACTCCCCAGGATGGTACAGTGGGCATGGAGGCCCCTCGTGGATCTGGCCTCGTGGACTCATGTGGCTGAGGTGCCCCTCCTTCCCTTCCCCCTGAGGTGCCTGTGGTTTTATTATCTGATGCCCCAGCAGTGTTCTCTCCAATGGAATCGGGTCTCGTGTGTGGGCTTTGCCCATGTGTCTATGCACATTGGCCCACGAACAATGGCATGTAGCCAATATGTGCTGGACTTTTGGACTCAGTATACATTGTTCATGTTATGATTTATTTGTTTTAAAAATCACATATTTCACTTAAGTTCAAATATGCTTTAATATACTTCAGTTTTAATGATCATTTTATTTTGTCTTTGAATTATTCCAGGGGGTTTGGGGGGTGTAAATCTGACTTGTTGCTCTGCATTGGTGTGTGGGGATTTGGGGGGGGGGTGTCGCTTATGTGTGTGCCCGTACTCTTTTCTCCTCCCCCCTCCCCTGTGTCGTATGTGCAGTACTCACTGTTGTCTCCTGCGGCGGCGTT
The DNA here is from genome assembly GCF_031143425.1 of Pleurodeles waltl. NCBI lineage: Eukaryota > Metazoa > Chordata > Amphibia > Caudata > Salamandridae > Pleurodeles > Pleurodeles waltl. The sequence continues at coordinate 794,963,659 of NC_090438.1, read as the reverse complement.
CGTGCTCCTGGTAGAGGAGCAGGTAGACAATCGCTGGTAGGATGTTTAATTTGGGTTCCATGCTGTCCAGATTCCTCGTGGAGTGTATAGAGGTGAGCGTTTTCCTGTTCGTGGTCTGTTTCCGCCGTGTTTTTATCGGCGGGGCTCCCGCCCCGGAAAAGGTGGCGGATTGGTGGGGCGTGATAGGGTGGGCGGTACATTGTCTGCCGCCTGTCTGTTGGCGGTGACCGCCGCGCTGTTTGTTTGCCCCACCGTGGCGGTCGGAGTGTTAAAGTGGCGGGCTGTGTTGGCGGTTCCCGCCAGGGTCAGAATTCAATTTTTTTTACCGCCTGCCTGTTGGCGGGTTGGCCGCCGCTTTTGACACCGACCGCCAGGGTCGGAATGACCCCCAAAGTGTCAGTGCGTGACTTAGGCCTCTATATACAAAGCTTCCCTACATGTAGTGCATCCAAAGCTAATTTCCCTTGTGTTGTAATTGCAGTGTACGCATAATCATTCTTGTAAGTCCATTTCTCTAAGCCCTTTTCGAATTTCTCCTTCAGCGCCTTTCTTCTGTCATCAGTATGATCTAAGAAGCTCTTCTCTAAAGGTGTAAGCAAGCATGTCAGATTATTTTTATGCGCATCAGCTGTACCAAACGTCAAAGTAGGTTCAAAGAATCCTCTAACTAATACTATGTCATTATCCTTAGCTATCCTACTCAAATATCATAAAATAGGGACAAAGGAAAACACAACATCATTATTAGAATAAAAATACTGAATATACTCCTGGTTATAGAACCTTGTTAGTAACAGACTACAACTCATTCCGTAGGTTAGTGGAAGACTATGGTGACTCCTTGCTCGACTGATGAAGGAATCTGTGTACATACAAGACAATCCTTTGCATCCATTGTCTCAACATACTCACTCAACACGTGATAGAAAACGTTCAAAGAAATTTCATCTTGCGCATTAGTATAGTCATGCATATATTTCTCATCTAGTTTACATTTCTCTACAGCCGTTAGTGCAGTAGTCTCAAAAGCAGAAGTATGGTTGGCTCCTTTCGCGTCAAGAAAAGACATACCCACAATGAATACTATAACCAATATTACACAAATAACTGCCAAACCAATGCTCATATATTTACAGCACCTGGCATCTCTAACCTGCTTATTTACATCAGCCATGATCTGTAAAGTATCAGAAAACAGAAGTAACTTAGAAAAACTTGCAGCAAAAATAAAAAATAGACAACTCTTCTTTCAGCAGTTCATTTCAGTTCTGGGAACCCTTCTTCCTTGTCAAAAAACATTTAGCAGCTGTGTCAAATCATATTTCAAAAGGTCAAATCAGGTTATCAATATCTTTTCTGGTTTCTTTCAACAGTCTCTTTCTCAAAATGTTTCTCAGATTGTTTCAACAGTTCAGCTCCTTGATCTTCCTTCACGTCACCTCAAAATATTGACTTGGAACTTCCCTATCAAAACAAAAAGACATAGGCCCTCATTACAACCCTGGTGGTCGGTGTTAAAGCAGCGATGTTGTTTCGGTAGTCTACATCTTCTTCTTGTGCCTCCTCTTCTTCACTGTCCACAGGCTTCACAGCTGCCACAAGACCACCATCAGGCCCATCCTCCTGCAGAAAAGGCACTTGGCATTGCAAATCCAGGTTGTGCAACATACAGCAGGCCACGATTATCTGGCACACCTTCTTCGGTGAGTAGTATAGGGATCCACCTGTAAGATGGATGTCCCGGAATCTGGCCTTCAGGAGGCCGAAGGTGCGTTCTATTATCCTCCTAGTTCGCCCATGTGCCTCATTGTAGCATTCCTCTGCCCTTGTCCTGGGATTCCTCACTGGGGTCAGTAGCCATGAAAGGTTGGGGTAACCAGAGTCACCTGCAAATATCGAGGGACAACTTTTAGACATACTCCAACCCTTAGGGACTCTCCCATACCCAGACACCTATGTCAACTGTGTTGGGACCTTGGGCTCACCTATCAGCCACACACGGTGCCTCTGGAGTTGCCCCATCACAGAAGGGATGCTGCTATTCCTCAAAATGTAAGCATCATGCACTAAGCCAGGATACTTGGCATTCACATGGGAGATGTACTGGTCTGCCAAACACACCATCTGCATATTCATAGAATGGTAGCTTTTGTGGGTTCAGTATACCTGTTCATTCCTGCGGGGGGGACAGATGCCACATGTGTACCATCAATGGCACCAATGATGTTGGGGATATGTCCCATGGCATAGAAGTCACCTTTCACTGTTGGCAAATCCTCCACATGAGGGAAAACGATGTAGCTGCGCATGTGTTTCGGCAGGACAGACAACGCTCTGGACAACACGTTAGAGAACATTGGCTGGGACATCCCTGATATGTGAGATGCAGTTTTTTTTCCTGCCATGTGGCCCCCTGAAATGGCGGCTGCCTGACCTGTAAGGTGGGACAAGGGGAAATGAGATAACTGCGCTGGCGTTTAACACCATCACGCTAGGCGGTCGAAGACCGCGGCCAATTCAGCATTGGTTAACATTGGGCCCTATGGGTCCCAGGAGCAAATGACAATGTACGCCGGCGGTGACGGTACGCACCGCCGCGGACGTGGCCGCCATTTTCTAACTATTCCCTCACTAGATACATGAGCTTCAACAGGAGAGGACCTACACTGCAAGTGCTGCTGTGACCTGTGTCTGGAAGCGACGATGGCTACAGTGTCTGGGGAAAGGGCCCCTGCCTTCACTTCGGAGGAGTTGGAGAAACTGGTGGATGGGGTCCTCCCCCAGTACACGCAACTGTACGGTCCTCCAGACAAACAGGTGAGTACACTGTGAGCATGGTGGATGGCACATGATTGTATGGAGTGTCGTGGATGGAAGGGGGTGGGGAGGGGGACAGGCCAGCATGTCAGTATAGTGTGCGTGTATGTATGTCTGGCCGAGGGTGGGAGGTGTTTAGGCAATGCGTGAGATGAAATGTACTGGATAGTAACATACTTTCTAACTTCACTTTTCCTTTAGGTCAGCGCCCACCAGAAGAAGGGTATTTGGTGTGCCATCGCCAAGGACGTCCGGACCCTGGGGGTCTACCATAGACGGAGCACCCACTGCTGGAAAAAATGGGAGGGCCTGCGCCGCTGGAGCAAGAAGACGACGGCGGAGGCCCTGCTGGGGATGGCCTCCAACGTGGAAGGGGTGCCCGTCGCACCATGACCCCTCTGATGTACCAGATCCTGGCGGTGGCCTATCCGGAGTTGGATGGGTGCTTGAGGGCATCACAGCAACCACAAGGGGGTGAGTACACTCTCATTCAGCTGACTCTGCGCGCTTTACGAGGTGTCTGGCTGGGGGAAGTGGGTTGTGGGTTCCCCTAGGCCAGGACGAACTTTGTAAATTAGGTCCCTTGTTAGGCAGTCTGTGGCACCCCAACCCCACTAGTGGTAATAGCCATCCTCACCTAGTCAGGCTCCTGTGGGTTCCAGGTGTGAAGCAATTGGGCTTAGGCATCCTCTCCCATGGGCATGTGAATTTCCTAAGAACTGTTAGTGCATGGCTTAGTGCATAGGGCTGCTCCCTGTGTGTTGTGTCCGCCAAAGGTAGTAGTGTTGCATGCACTGAACATGTGTTTCTTCTGTCTTCCCCCCCTTTTTGTTTTGTCACCCTGTTCTTGTGTGCAACCTATATACTGAAACGCAAAAAGGGTTTGCAGGTCGCAATTAGGAAGGGGTGTTCCCTTCCTAATTGCAACTCGCAGTCCCATGTATGATTGTTTTGTGACAGCGAATGCGGCGCAAAACAATCGCAGTTAGCACCAGTTTCAAACTGGTGCTAACCCATTCGCAAACGTGAAGGGGTCCCAGGGGGACCCCTTCTCCTTTGTGAAAGGCTGCAAAAATATTTTTTCAGAGCAGGCAGTGGTCCTACGAATCCAGCAGGCCACCATCCCTGTGAGGACGGCAATTCCCAATGGGGTCGCAATTGCGACCTACCTCATTAATATTCATGAGGAAGGTCATTTACGACCCCATTGGGAATCGCAAACAGTGTCATTGACACTGTTGTACATCAGGTTTTGCAACTCGCAAATTGCGAGTCGCAATGACTTGCAATTTGCGCGTCACAAAACCTGAAGTTCGTACATGTGGCCCCAAATGTCCTCTTGCTTGTCATTGGGATGAGATGGTTTAGTCCGCAGGGGAGTATAAAGACTGTTGAGAGTGAGGGTGGGGCCCAATGTTAGACTACGAAAGTCCCACACCATTATTTTATGAAAAAATATATACTGTTGCCACACAGAGGTATTTCTGCCCCTGTGTGGCAGATCGGGAGTAATTACCCCATCTGCCCCAAAGTGTGAAGAAAGGCTGTTTCCCCATTTTTAAGGAGTTGGGGGAATGGCCATGCCCATGCTCGGCTGCCACTACCACTAAAATGTAAATAAAGCAAAAAAGTAATCACTAGTTTCTAATGGGCTTTCTGCCCCCCGGAGACTGTGCCCCCATTTTTGAGGGAATGAGGTAATAGCCATGCCCATGCTGAGCAGCACCCAACCCTACAACTTTTTTGTTTAAATAATCCCTGGTATCTAGTGGGCTTTCTACCTTCCTGGGGAGGCAGATGGGTGTAATTGCCCCATGTGCCTCCGAGATGGGCAGAAAGGGTGTTTTCCTTTTTGTTAGGGTCGGGGGGTGGGGACATGGCCATACCCATGCTGTGCAGTCTCTATCCCTGCAAAAAAAAAAACGAATCCCTGGTGTCTAGTGGACTTTCTGCCCCCCCAGAGAGTAGAGGGGTAATTGCCCCCTCATTCATGCAGCAGTGGCATTGTGCGTTCATCCGGCTGAGGTGCCCCCCTTCCCGCTCCTGCTGAGGTGCCTGTTTCATTTCTATCTGATGCCCCTGCAGTGATCTCTCCATTTTGAGTCAGGTATCTTGTGTGGGCTTCGCCCATGCATTTTGGGACCACTGGTCCACGGACAGTGATTGGAACACTATCCGGACTTGTGTAGTTGGTGTACATATTTGTATATACTGATTTTTCAAAATTGCACTATTTGAGTTTTATTGATTACACTTGTTACAATCATATCCTTTTGTCCTTGCGTTCTTCCAGGGGTGAGGGGGTATACAGTATATGTAATGTTGCTGCATGTATTTGTGTTTATGATGTTGTGGGTGAGGGTGGGGGTATTGCGTGTTGCGTGTGTGTGTCAATCTCTTTTCCCTCCCACCGTCCCCTGTGTTGTAGGTGCAGAACTCACTGTGGTTGTCAACGGCGTCTGTCCTGCTCCTGATACAGAAGGAGGAAGAGCAGCATGGGCAGGATGTGTAGTTCGGACTCCATGGCGTCCTGGTTCCTCGTTGGGTGTTGAGAGGTGAGTGGTTTCCCTTCTGTGTACTGTATCCGCCGTGCTTTTGATAACGTTGGTTCCGCCCCGGAAAAGGTGGCGGATAGGAGTGTTGTAATACAGTGGGCGGAACCTTGTGTTCCGCCTGTCTGTTGGTGGTTCCCGCTCCGTGTTTGTTTCTACCGCCATGGCGGTCGGAGTGTTAAAGTGGCTGTCTATGTTGGCGGTTTCTGCCATGGTCGTGATTCCATCACATTGCAATACGTCCAGTGAGACACAGGTAAGAAGATGGAACTGCTTCCCACATCTCATACTATTGTTGGAGCTAGCATAAGTCTGCCTTTTTCACTCTGTGTATGGACCCTGACTTGTTACTTTGCCTGTCCATTTCAAGGATCTGGGTCCCAATTTGTGCCCTCTGCTATGTTTACTGCTGGCATACAGCTGTGTAACATTGGTATGTGAACAAGTACATTGACATTGCTATATTCCTGAGATTTTGTAATTACACATTTGTGAAAGCACAGACTGACTCCAGATTGTTTTGTGATTCAAGGGTGTTTATTTCTGTGCAAATAAGTGGTGGGGCTTGTGACATGGGCTGGAGTGATGGTGGAGGAATTTCCATGGCAGAGTCCAGTCTATTTGTATCACAGGTGCATTGTCCAATTGGGCATAGGAAGTGGAGCAATGGCAGTTTAAGGTGGACAGGGTGACACAATGGGACAGAAGGGTGACATTCAGGGGGGTCTTATTTCCTGGCGGGGGTCTTGGCAATGTTCTCTGTCTTGTTCCTGGATCTCAGGGAACGTTTGTGGGCTGGTTCTCCTTCTGCAGGGGGTGGGGTGCTGGTGGCCTGTTGGTCCTGTGGTAGTGCCTCCTGTCCACTAGCGCCTGTGGAGGTGGAGGGCTGTTCATCGTCCAGGCTAGTGTCAGGTGCCCGTTGATGTGCCACTGTGTCCCTCATGGTGTTTACAAAGTCTGCCAGCACCCCTGCAATGGTGACCAGGGTGGTGTTAATAGACTTCAAGTCCTCCCTGATCCCCAGGTACTGTTCCTCCTGCAGCTGTTGGGTCTCCTGAAACTTGGCCAGTACCGTGCCCATGGTCTCCTGGGAATGGTGGTAAGCTCCCATGATGTTGGAGAGTGCCTCGTGGAGTGTCGGCTCCCTAGGGCTGTCCTCCCCCTGTCGCACAGAAGTCCTCCCAGCTTTCCTGTTATCCTGTGCCTCTGTCCCCTGAACCGTGTGCCCACTCCCACTGACCCCAGGTCCCTGATTGTCTTGGGTTGGTGGGTTTGCCTGGGGTCCCTGTAGTGGTGGACACACTGCTGATTGACGTGTCCTGGGGACAGAGGGATGGGCCTGCTGGGTGGGTGCTGTGGTGGTGTTTCCTGAGGGGAAAGGCTCTGTAGTGGTTTGTGACTGTGTCAGGGCAACCGACTGTCCCGAGGTCCCTGATGGGCCGGGCTGGTCATTTTGACCCATGCGTGCAGAGATGCTGTCATCACTGCGGGCCTCTTCTGTGGGGTGCTGGATATGTCTGGCACCTCCTGTCCAGTGACGTTGGGTATGGGTCCTGTTAGGGTGTAAATGCATAATCTTAGTATCTGTGTGTGCCATCTTGTGCAATGGGTGAGTTAACCTCTACTCCTGTGCTTGCATTATTGCTGTGGCTCTTGTGTGATTGGTGATTTTGTGGCATGAGTGAGTCTCTCTACTGGACATGCTTTGGTGAGGGGTGTCCATCCATTGGTGTTACATGCAGGGCTTGGTTTAGGGATGTGTGGGTTGTTGTAGTGGGGTATCTGTGGGGTGTTGGGTGATGGGTGTAAGGGTGAGGGTTGGAGTATGTGATGGCATTGAGGTAGGGGAGATATAGTAGTAAAGATTTGCCTTACCAGAGTCCAGTCCTCCTGCTACTCCTGCGAGGCCCTCAGGATGCATGATCTCCAATACTTGCTCCTCCCATGTTATTAGTTGTGGGGGAGGAGGTGGGGGTCCATCGCCAGTCCTCTGTACAGCAATCTGGTGTCTGGATACCAAGGAACATACCTTCGCCGGTAGGTCGTTCCACCTCTTTCTGATGTCATCCCGTGTTCTTGGGTGCTGTCCCACTGCATTGACCCTGTCGACGATCCGCTGCCATAGCTCCATCTTCCTAGCAATGGATGTCTGCTGCACCTGTGATCCGAATAGCTGTGGCTCTACCCAGATGATTTCCTCCACCATGACCCTGAGCTCCTGCTCTGAAAACCTGGGGTGTCTTTGAGGTGCCATGATGTGGTATGGGTGCTGTGTGAGGTGCTGTCTGTTGTGATGTGTGTTGGGGGATGTGTTGGTGTGTGTTGTTTGAGTAGCATGGATGTTGTATAAGTGATGGGGTTGAGTGTCTGTGGATGCTGGTGTTGTGTTAGCTAATCTCTCTCTCTGGCCTTCTTTCAAATTTTTCGTTGTAAGGGTTTGTGGGTGATGTGAGTGTGTGCTTTATATTGGATTGGTTGTGTGGGTGTGGTGTGTGTATGTGTATCAGGTGTGTGTATTTTGAATTGTCCAATGTGGTTGTGTTTTGGAAATGTGTGTGTATTTTGAGCGCAGCAGTGTGTACCGCCAATGGATTACCACAGTTGAAAGACCGCCGCATTGATTCGTGGGTCATAAAAGTGTGGGAGTATTCTTGTTGGCGTGACGGTGTGGGTTTTGGTATCGCCAGTTTATCACTGACCTTTGGTTTGGCGGACTTGTGTGGGTGTCTGTATTGTGGCGGATTCCGAGCTGTGAGTCGTAATACCTGTAGCGGAATTCCGCCACCGCAACGGTATGTTGGCGGTCTTCAGCACGGCAGAAAGCGGGATTTACCACCAGGGTTGTAATGAGGGCCATAAACTTGTGTTGCCATTCGTTTGTAGTTGCATACGCCCATTCAGGGCACGCTATATCTTCAACTTGCTATTCTCTTTCTTTTTAACTTTCGATCACCATTCAACTCTCCTTCACTTAGTTCTTCTTTTCTCGTAGTACCTACTTCTTATTCTATTGTTGGTTCGACTACTACTGCTTTCCTTTTCTCCACTTGCGATTTCAGCCACTTATCTCCTTTCAACAAACCTTCTGTCAGTATTCTCTACAGGATTGAACTCAAATCCTTATCTTTCTCTGTGGTGTTTTCTCTTGATGGACCTGCAACTGGTTCAGGAGTAGTCGGATCGCTTTGCCTTTGATCCACCTCAACTCCATCCCCTTCTGGATCTGGAAATTGCTCTGTTTGTCTCTCAAAATCATCTGCTTCTGGGAGAGCCCCCTCTACATTAGGCTCTCCTGCTGTATCGGTTGAGATAGGTTCCTCAGCAACCCTCCTGGATGTCTCCACTTTCGTCTCTCACAGGAGTGATAGAACCTTCTTCAACGAGGTCAGGTTCAGCTTCAGTTCTTCCTTCCTTAGTGTAATTTGTCTCACAGTTGTTGGTACTCTCAACAATGCTTCTTCATGATCCAGTGGACATGCCACTTTCTTTGTATGACTTTGCGTGAATCCAGTTTGGAATCCCAGCACACTTCACAGCTGTCGTAGTTGTTCGGACCACCTGGTCCGGTCCCTTCCAACGAGGCTCTAAAATATGTCTTGTGCACATGCTTTCAGACAACAACCCTTACGACGGCTCTCAGGTTGTGCCCTGGGTCATGGATCTGTGGCAGTGTGGTGGCCTCCACCTGCTGAGAGAAAGAGCGGACTACATCAGCCAGACCCTTGCAGTAATCCAACACCATATCATCTATAATGTTGACAAGTGCATTTGCTGGTACTGCTGGCAATCTCATTGCTCTGCCCATGAGGATCTCATGGGGCGACAAGCCTGTCTTCCTATCAGGTGTATTTCTCATTGACATCAACACCAAAGGCAATGCATCAGTTTTCAGCCTCAGATGAGAGGTAGGCAGATTCTTAGCTGCACACATCTTTGCAATTCTTGACTTGAAGGTACCATTCATCTGTTCCACTAGTCCTGATTCTTCAGTACGGTAACTGCAATGCAACTTCTGCTCAATGTTTAATGCTCCACACAATGGTGTAATCACCTTATTATTGAATTGAGTTCCACTACCTGATCCTGAGATCAGAAATCCGAAGAGCGGTATCAGCTCCCTAAGCAACAGTTTCGCCACTGTGAGACTATCATTTCTCCGTGTAGGATATGCTTCAATCCAGTGACTAAAGATACAGTCACCAACACATATCTCAAACCTCCACACGCAGGCATCTCAGTGAAGTCCAATTGCATTCTGCTGAATGGACCTCCTGCTCTTCCATTGTGGCTCAAATTTACCACTGTCCCTTTCCCTACTTTTAATTGCTGACAAATGCGATGCCATACTGCTTCAGCTGCTCGTCTAAACCTGGGGTTGAACCAGCGAATTTTGAACAGACACACCATGGTATCCCTCCCAATGTGTGCCTGATCATGATAATAACTTGCCATCTGGGACACCCAACTGTTTGGCAGAACCAACTGACCCTTTTCTGAAACCCACAACTCATCCTGTCTTTGAACACATTTCATTTTGCTCCATGAACATTTCTCCTCCTTGTCAACATAACTCTGTAAAGATTTTAACTTTTCTAAAATGTCAATTACTTTTAATACAAAACTCGTACATGTTGTGTCTTCTTCAGGTAACAATTCCCACTTGTCTTTGAATGATATACAGTTCAATGCGCAAAACCTTGCCACTTGATCCGCATATCCATTTCCCAAGGACACGTAGTCCTGTGACTTTAGATGTGCACTGCATTTCACCACGGCAATTTCTTCAGGCAGCTGAATTGCATATAACAATTCCTTTATTCTCTCACCATTTCTCACTGGTGATCCCGTAGAGGTCAGAAAACCTCTCTGCGACCACAATTAACCATAATCATGAACTATTCCAAACTCGTATTGACTATCTGTGTAGATAGTGACTCTTAATCGAGCAGAAACATGGCATGCCTTAGTAAGAGCAACCAATTCCGCTACCTGGGCAGAATACACTCCTCAAATCCAGGAAGCTTCTAAGGTACCTGTAATCATGCACATGGCATATCCTGCTCTTAATGTCCCTGTGCTGTCTCTTAGACAAGAACCATCAACAAAAACAATTTGGTCATTTTCTTCCAATCGGGTATCTCTAATGTCAGGTCTCAGTTTTGTGCACAACTCAGTTACCTCGAGACAATCATGTTCAACATCTTCCTTTTTCTCAATTTCAGTAGTATCACTTGGAAGTAAAGATGTCAGGTTCAGTACTGTACATCTTTTCAGGGTCATGGCTGGTGCACCAAAATTACTCGTCTCATACCTAGTCAACCTAGCGCCAGTCAAATATTGGGTTTTCGTCCTTGTCAGCAAAATTTCAATTGAGTGAGGGACCATTACAGTCAGGGAATATTCCATCACCCCTCCTTCACACTGTGAAAGACTCTGACCAACTCCGGCAACTGTACGCAAACAACCTCATAAGGCTGCTCGACTGGGTCCAAAGTAGCTGAAAAATATGCTACTGGGCGATAAGTACCTCCATGGACCTGAGTCAAGACAGACAATGAACATGCTCATGACAAAATATTGTAAAAGGTTTCTTGTAGTCAGGCATACCCAATGCTGGAACACTGCACAAACTCTCACTTAACACAGTGAACACTCTCATCTCATCCTGATCTAATACTATGGGATCAGTGACATCCTTATGAGTGAACCTCTGCAATGGTTTTGAAATTTCTGTAAACTTCAGGATCCCTTGGCTACAATAGCCCACCATTCCCAGGAACATCCTGACATCCCTCTGTGTGGTCAGGGGACTTACCTGCAGTATCATTGTAATCCTCTCCTTGGATATTTTCTTTGAACCTTTCTCATTTTGGTGACCCAAATATTTCACTACCTTCTGGCCTGTACTGCAGTTTCAGTGGTGATGCTTTATGACCATACTTTTCAAATGATTTAACAAGGCAATCGAGTCATACTTACACTCGTCCCTTGTCTTGGATGCGATCAGTAGATCATCAATGTACTGTACCAGAGTCAATTGAAAAGGTAACTCTAATGACTCCAAATTATTTTTCAAGATCTGGTTGTACAAGGAAGGTGACTCTGTGTATCCCTGAGGAAGTCTACACCAGCAGTAGACTAGATTCAGGAATTTGAAACAGAAAAGAACGCTTGTGACAAATCAACAACTGTGAACCACTCTGCATCACATGGAATCTGGAACATTATCACAGCTTGGTTGGTCACTACGGGACAACACTTAACCACAATTTCATTTACCTTTCTCAAATCCTGAACAATTCGAACCTTCCCACATGGCTTCTTCAAACCCATTATTGGTGAATTATATGGACTGCTCAATACCTCTTTCAAAACTCACTCCTTCACTAAATCTGCGATTATCTGAGCCACTTCATCAGGACATCTTGTGTCATGTTGTACTGTGTAAGTTTTGGAAACACGGCATTCGGCTTCAAAGTAACCTTAATCGGCTCCACTCCTTTGATCAAACCCACTTCTTTCCCTGTCAAATCCCATATGTTCTCTTGTACTGTTCCTTGCAAATCAGAATGAAGCTCTTTCACTGTGAACATCGGGAAAAACTCAATCAAGGAGTACTCATCATTTGAAGTTTCACACTCCGTTTCTGGGGCTGGGTCTTCCTCATCATCACTATTTGTCTGGATCTCAATTCCATCATTTGAGCATGTGATCAAACACTTTGTTTTACACAACAAGTCCCTTCTCAGTAGGGATACCAGACTCGAATCGCAGACCACAAACTTATGCAGTCCCTGGAAATTGTCAATCCCATCTTGCACGGGATCTGTAATTGGGTTTGTCAAATACTGGTTTGCTACTCCCACAACCTGAACTGTTCTTCCTGAAAGGGGTAGATTCGGAACTTCTGCACTTCTCACTGTAGAGCGTGTAGCTCCCATGTCCACCAGAAATGAGACTCTGTGGCTCATCACCTTTCCCTTCACATAGGGTCCCCTTCGATCTACTTCTAAAGAAGTTGCAAGCAAATATGGCTCCTCGTCTGAACTGTCTCTCATCCAGTCACCATTTATTTCATTCTCAGTGCGTGATGGGTATTGTGTTAATACTTCTGTCTTACCTATGACCTGTGACCTGTTGAGAAAGCATCATCTGTTGCTGCTCCATCTGGGCCTGAGATATCTGCATTGCTGTCTAAGTACCATGGGAACCTGCTGCTTTATTGGCTGTAACTGTGACACTTGTGCACAGAGCAATTGCACCTGCTGCATGGGCTGGAAATTCTGCCCTTGATTCACATTATTCTGAAAATTCGGATTGGGACCCCTTAATCTCAGTCCTCTCACATTTTAAAATGTATTGATGTTGTTACCTTGCTGAACAACACTCTCCTGCACCATCATTGGATACTCCCGCTTCCAGTGTCCCACGGCTCCGCAAATGTGACAAGGCACTAGCTTCTTCATTCCCTGCACATCGTTCTGAACCACAACACTATTTAAATCTGGACCATGATTCATATTGCCTGCACGACCCCTACCTCTCATCTGAGGCTGAAACTGACATTTCCCTGCTGCGTCAGCATCTGCTGTACAACATTTCCTTGCACTCCTGTTTGAGCTGCCTTAATCTGCATCACCATTGCCTTCCCTTTCAACTTTTTCTGCTTCAACTCAATCTCATCACTACAGCATTTTGCATACTGCAATACCTCATCAATTGGGTTTGCTTGTCAGCAAATCACATGATTCTTAATTATATGACCTATCTCAGGTCTCAATCCTTCCACAAACCTGAACACGAAATGCAGCATGTCTTTGGGCTCAAATGCTTCTTTGCCACTGTAATCCTTGAACGCCTTCAACAATCTCTCACAGTACGCATGTATTGACTCCTTTACTTCCTGCACTGTCCTATCAATCCTCTGCCAATCAATATTCTTGGGCGAAATCCTTGTCTTCAGGAATTCAATCACTTTATAGAATTATTTCATTACCTCAGGAGACGGTGCACCTGCATTCTTATCTCTCTCTGGTTCACTTGTTGGCCAATCTGCAGCTCTCTTACACTCAACCCACAAGTCAGATAAAAACCACTATTTCCAGTAATGTGTTCAAGTCTTCCCACAAACACTTTGCAAGCTTCACAAACCTGTCTGTCTGCTGATACTACTCCACTGGCTTCTCCCCCAATTTTGGATAATCATTCTTAAATGACAAAATGTCACTCCTACTCCAGGGAACATGGAAAAAAGTTTGCCCTGGAATCTGCTTCATAGGTAAAACCTTCACCGGATCCCTGTCCTGTTGTACATTCTCAGTCACCTCGAGAAAATCTGTTTTCCTTTTGTCTCTTTCCTTTACCCACCTCCCTTCCCAGTTCTCTGATGCTCCCCAAACCTGAGCACTCTGTAACACTTCCTTGAGATGCGCCTTCATTCCAGTTGACCTCATGTGTTCAAAATCTTTTGTTTCAAAATCGAATCTGTAACTCCTCTTCAAATGCTTCGTTTTCTCGATTTCTGTGCCATGTTTTTGTGCCAAATCTGCCAATCTCTGATGCACTTTGCCCACCTCTCTTGTAATCCTTGGGCATAAGTACCTCAACTCTGCTTCTGTGTAAGGCTCCAATCGATTCACCCCCCATTGTTCCCTCAACTAATTCACCTGCTTCCATGCTTAATCTGACACAATTTATTTGCTCTTCTCCCTTGGAAGCATTCTGTGGGGTATTCAGCTTGTCTAACCATTCAGTTAACTGCTGAGCTGTCAGTCCCTGTAACAAAATGTTACTCGCTTGTACCGGTGGCACCTGCTGTTCCACTGCACTCAAAGTCAGCGGTGTCAATAGTTTCAAGCTCTGAGCTGCATTTGGTCCATTCATAGCATCTGGAAGTGCAACAAGTGGACTGAGGTCTAACAATGATCTTGTTCCATCAAAAGTCGGACCCACGGAAGAGACTACCTGCACTTGTTCACTGTGTCCCCTCCTCCTTAAACTCTGAGACATTGCTCCTTTCTTCTGGACCAACAGTAATCGGCAGCGATATTGCATCTGGGGCTGCTCTGGTACCTGTACTCTATGAGAGTATGACTCCCATACTTTGATTCATTACTGGAGTCCAGTCTGACTATGTCCCTGTTATTAGCGTAAATCTTAGCATCACCTGTGGCTGCACTTGGGGCATCAAAATCGGAGTGAGCTCTGTCTGGACCAACATTGGTCTCGGGACCACTTGCTCTGTAGGCACCACTAAGTTCGAAGTCATCTCTAAAATAGGCACATCAAGATACATTCTCTGTATCAGTGGTGGCTGCATCTGTGTCTGAACTACAGAAGTAGTCAGCACATTAGGACTACCTTGCACCACACCCTGTGTCAGGTTAGCATTAACCTGCACCGGACTCACTGTCCCCATCGCCTGTGCCGGGGCTGTTGGATCAGCACTAGTACTCAGACCACTCTCATCTACCCCATACAGTGGTGGTCGGTCTTTCAGTATCTTTGTAACAAGATCCTCAGCATCAGATTCCTTCTCTACTATGGAAGACTTTCTTGCTTCCTTACTCTCGGACGGACTTTTATTAGCCTTTCTAGTTGCCTTCTTTTCTTCTGTCTCATCTCCCTGCGTAATTGCTGAAAACAACGTAACATCCTGCAATGTCACTGATCTCCATTTTTGTCTGTTCCCAATCCAATCTCACATCCACTGAAGTCTTTTCTACCTTTCTTATTCTTTTCTCGAATTTCATCTGCTGTTGCTGTCTAGCTACCAGCTCCCAAACTGCTAATGCCTCAAACTATGCTGGTATCGGAAGGGGCTTCGATTCATATAGCGCCATCCACAATTGCTCTAAAATCCTCAAATTAAATGTCCCATTCTCAGGAAATGCTAAGCTCACATTTTTCTCTGTCAACTTCCACCATTGTTTTATCCAAAGACATGGCGTGACACCTCTCTCCTCCATTACAATGTAAGCCGTTGTATTTTCTGGTGGGGTAGGCTCTCCCGCACTCGCTCTAATGTATGTATCTCCATTTAGGGCACTTTTCAATGCCTTGAAAAACTTAATGTTTTCTACTTTTGTTTTTTTGAATCAAATCAGGAAATGACTTTTACTCCCAAGATTCTCTTCACCCACGTTTCTCGACCAATTGCCTCCCACAGACGGCTGCCAATCCGTGCGTGACCCTTTTCCTTAATCAACCCATCCCAGCGTGGCTCCAATGATGTCGCACTCACACATACTGCCGCTGACAAAGTCTTGCAACTCGTCCTCCTAACTCCAATCCACTCAAAACTAATGCAAAATTTTGCAAGCACTAATCAAAAACCAAAACAAATCTGCTGGTTTACTAGAGAAAAGGTAGCACAATCGCTTCAGAATCTTACGGATTTTCACTGATGGCCCTTTCGCTCATGCAGCTATTCCTCTTTCTCGGTCTCCCAGATTCACAAGCAAAATTTCGACCCACAAATTTTACTCCCAGCTGATTAATGGGTCTGTCCTGGTGCACATAGGACTCGCCAAATCTCAGTCGAAATTTCCTCTCACCAACTTTTAACTCACTCACTGATTTGTTGACCACGCCCAATCAACCTACTAAACCAGACAGATTACATCATATAACCAAGTGTCTCACACACTTTTCAATGTACTCTGGAGTCTTAGACCACGCAGGTTCCATACATCAACAACCACGTGGACAATTTTTAAGCACAAAGCGCCACACACATGTGAAGTTCGACGACTTCCCTACTCTCATACTGCGGAGTAGGCACACTCCTACTAAAACTTCATTTGGAGTACGCAAACTCCCTACATTCTCAGATAGTCACAATTCACCTGCGATTTGCATAAGCTGTGCAAGTGCAACCTATCTCTCTCTCACTCTATCACTAGAACGCCAGGGACATACCCAACACCACTAGCAGGATCCAGGATCTGGGAAAGTTATTTCTAGGCTTAAGGGAACATCTTTTTCTCTACAAATCATCATTGAAAATCAAATCCAAATCTAAAAAAATACTGAATGTTCAAAAGGACAAACTTCAAGCTACTACCATAACCGTAACACCTATCACTCTGCTCCCGACACTTACGACAAGCTCTTAAGGAGACTAACCATCGGTCTGCTACCATAACTGTTAGCGCATCGGTCCTTAATAAGTAAACCTACAAGGGGACGTGTATAGGTCTTCTGACTCATTTAAGATGTTCTTACCATAGCTACAGAACAGAGCAAAATTCACTACACAATAATCAATCATCATTAGTCAAATCAATAATCAATGGAGTCAGTAATTGTCACGAACCATGACTTTTCAGCCATGTATAACCATACCTTTAATGAAAGTTTAGTACTTTTTATTTCCCTTATATTAACAATGCTAAAATCATGTAGATTAATCTTAAAATCAAATGAAACACATATAAAAACAATACTGGTTGACCAAAGCAATGAAAGAAACGCAACCTAATCAAGGCTTGAATCACAACGCATTCTAAAGCAATAGTGCAGATCAATAACAAAGTCAGTTTCAATGAAGTAATCATGTACATAGAATTCAGCAAGATAGCTCGTCAAACATTTGTCCCTGCAATTTGGCAGTCGTCATGTGAATAGACTCATTTAACCCAGATTAGCATCAGCATGTGGGGCTTCATGCGAAACAATTTAGAACACAATTTTAGGAAAACATCTAGCTAGGAAAACTATTAAGACAGTGTAGTTGGTACCTAGAAAGAAAAGGCATAAAAATGTAATTCAGTCACATTGTCATGTGTACCCATCCAGAGTATGGGCCAGCAAGCGGAATTAGTCTTCGTCCTCAGGTCATCAATCGATCAGCAAAGCATCAGGCTCTCAGTCAGAGAGTATGAGCCCAATGACAGAATCTCAAATCTCTTCTTCTCTAAATATCACAGTAATTCCCTAAAATCTCTCTCTAGTCTGAAATCTTTTCCCTCTGGTACGTTGTTACATCAAAGTCACCTAAGCTATCCCCTAATTCCCTAATGGTCAATTCATCGTACATTATTACTCCACCCAATACTTTTTCCATATCAAATCTATGAATTCTAATATTTCTCTCTTCACACAACATTGATTGGTCCACTTTACAATGTCCTCATCATCCGGCTCGTCAGGTATCAAATTTGTTGCATCTTCGTCTCCAGTCAGTGTCTCCATTGTTCATGTCCTGGGAAATAAGTTTTCACACACATTGCACACAGCTTGTTACATTTTAAGGACACTGGGCCTGATTCTAACTTTGGAGGACGGTGTTAAACCGTCCCAAAAGTGGCGGATATACCACCTACCGTATTACGAGTTCCATAGGATATAATGGACTCGTAATACGGTAGGTGGTATATCCGCCACTTTTGGGACGGTTTAACACCGTCCTCCAAAGTTAGAATCAGGCCCACTGTCTCCTGTTAGTTGGTTCGCATGGAAAGTTTCTGCTAAGCACTTTCGACAAGACAATGAACATTTCTCAGTTAGTTCACTCTGTCAGCAGTTTTATTAGACGCTAAGAAATACAGCTTCTGAATGAGATCTGGCAACTAGGCCAAGACACTTGCTAAGTTAAGGCCTACAATTAATAAGCTAAGACGTACTTCATAACCCTCAATATGACAAAATATCTACATTAATCTAGTACATTTTCAATAATTTCATACGTTTTAACCATCAATTAGTACATTTCGTGAAAACTGGTGGCCATTCTTCAAGGTCACTTTTTCAAAAGTGCGCATTATTTTTCTCTACGTTATTCATTTTCTACATGTCATTATTCAAAATACATAAACACTCATTAAAAATATCTAATTAAGACATCTGCTTCAGGAACCCCAACCCCTTGAGAGAGGCAATGTCAGCTCCTGCTGCACTTCCTTTGGCTTAGTTTTCAATCCTGGCTTGTTTTGGCATCAGCTGTCTGACTGAGCGTAGTTTCAATGCCATGTTTTCATTCAAGTCACTACTCTCACCATAGTATATTTTCTTTATTTCCTCAGTTCTGCGGTTTGTTACCACCCCTGCATTTGCTCTTCTTTGGGCATCACCAGGGGGCCTTCTTGGCTCTTGCTGCACACCAGTGCTCCTTTCCCAAACAAGGTTCACAATATCTCTGGAGCATTTCCTGTTCTTGTTTTTTGAGCTGGCACTTTTCACCACTGGTTCCTTCTTGCAAGCCCCGGCTTCAGCAGCACTGCTACTGGCTTCGGTATCCATATTTGATGGTTACCCACAGCACTTCCTTGCAGAGGGAGCCAGGAAATAGGAACGATGCCCGTTCCCGAATACCGTCTGATTTGAGGAGGTTACATATTGCCGCTGAAGTCAATATGGGGGTACTGGGCGAAGTGCCTCGCTAGCAACGAGTTACAAATTCGCTTCCATTCTATGTGAGTTGTTAGCAGTTATCTGCATACCTCTTGATATTAACTTTGCACGTTATTTTGTTCTTTTTATGTATCTGACTTGACGCATTCTATACTGTATGTTACCGCTAATTTTGTACTGAGAGCAAAATGCTCTAAGTTCAACTTACTTTGTTTTTTTGTGGATCACCCTATTATTTCTATGCGGCTAAGGTACATTAACTTTGTGCAATTTTCCTACTGTTATTTTAATTATAGAGAAACGGATTTCATTGCCTGTACTACACTTTCATGTCTGTGAATATGTTCTTAATCTGTTAAGAGAAGCAGAAACGCGCCTATCAATAAGCACACACCGTTGAGGTGCTGCAGAAATGATGGCTCATTTAGCAAAATATATGCTGTAATTTCAAACCAGGCGAAATGTCTATTTTTGCACCTCTTTTATAAAATTGCTTGTCGCACTTCAACAGCAGGAGGCAGCTGGAGAAGTGGCAGGTGTAAGATCTTCATTACTTTTTTGACCTTCCCTTGTCTTTTCTTTGCCAATCTGTCTCAGACAGCTAACTGTCTGAAGTGTCATTCTAAGAAATACATTGATTTTAACCGCTGCCACAAGAGCATACTGTTCAAAAACAGCGCGGTCTGTGAGAGAAAACACAGTAACCACCCTTGAAAGTGTACCAGGCTTTGAGTTATGGGCCACTTAATTAGAAGAAAAATCTTATCAATTAAGAACTAGGCCAAACGCGAAAATAGTGGGCTGCAGAAAGGTAAATTATTTCTGAAATGGATTAAAATAAATGAAGCAAAGGTAAAGAAGTGGTAACAACAAAAAGAGCAAGATTAAAAATACACTTGTCAGGCGGCAAATCTTTATCTAACTTTGTCTTTATTTTGGTTGATTATTATTCCGAAGTGGCACCAATTTCTAAGTGATGAAGATTGTATTTCCAGATATTGCACCTCATTTTTATCCAACTAATTTCTAAGAGGCAGTGGAACAAATATGTACCTTTTTATACAGTTTCACCCCACCTCAACTGCTATTTCAGTTGCCCAAAGCCAGCCTATTATACACTGAGTGCAGGGCTGGTTGAAAGCAATTCTATGTAGCTGCACAAGATGCCACAAGCAGGGCAGGCAGCCTGATGGTAAATTCAGTCCTACTACAGGGGACATTTGTCAAGGTTATAAGGGAAGTCTTATCATCCTCATCATCAGAGGAATAGTGTGTCACCTAATTGCAGAACATATACGAGGGCATGGAAAATATGGAAATCATGAACACAATACAAGGCATTGGAAAGTGTCAGCAGAGGGTTAGCGTCCTTCTGAATCCATCATGATACGTGTGGCAAAGCAATAGTATGCATCCATCCCAATCCAAATGCGGGAGGGTAGTACCTACAGGTTAAGGTGGGAAGTGATAGTATGTAACGCCATGCGACCCAGAACCCTTTGCCTGGTAGCAGTGTGTTGTTCTGGATTCCTCTACTCTGGTACCAGTTCTTGCCTGGTTCCTCTCGATATTCACCTTTATTGTTTTTGTCATTTTTTTCTCATTCCCTTTGCTTCCCTTTTGGTGAATACTTACTTTTCTTCCTACAATGTCACTATGTCGATAGAAAAACAGCATAAATATAAAATGGAACCATCAAGAATTTAAAATGTTGCCTGAACCGCATTTGGCATGTGGCTTGGAGTGTCTCAGTGGATTAGAAATACAAAACAACTTGTACACTCAATATTGACATTTAAGGAAATTTAAGTGCACATATTAGTTCATTGAAGCCTATGTTGGTCCTATTGTAATGAGACTGGAGCTCTTCTGGCTGGACACACTGTACCTGAGATCACAAAGCTGGGCTGCGCTTAGTGTGGTCGGATGAGGTGCATTTTCCCCTCTGGAATCAACCTGTTCTTATCCCTGTATGTCTTCTGTGAATGGTGATTTTATTCAAACTTGTGAACTGGTTTCTTGGTATTATATGTGAGTTGCTGACTTCATTTACTACCTATGACCATTTGAGTCTACTGGCTCTCAATCACTGATCATGCTGCTCTGTCTGAAGGTGGAGCAGAGCTCTACCTTGTACACTGAAGGAATTACAGATCAGAGCTAGAGGTGGCGTTGGTGTGGTGGTAAACTCCAGATGAGAAGTACCCCTGAACAGCAACTGTTTTGCTTTCTGGGAATCATAGGCATGACTTCTGCTGCTCTGAGATAAGCACTTGCTGATTATGTAGAACTGTTATATTTACTTTCAGTCAATAAAAAGTTCAGAGTGTGTATTAATTTGGAAAATGGTCAGCGGGCCCTACCAGAAATCTGCAAGTATAGAGGAAGTCATTGCCTTTATTGCTAGCTATGCTGGCTGGCTCCATGTACCTATGTCAAGATTGTAGACCCTACAACTAAGTATACTCTGAATGCCCCCTTAAAACATAACCTGCTGCCAGGCTACATCTAAGTAAACATTTTTATGAACACAATTAAGATTTGGAATTTTAAATGTCCCCAAATGTCTAATTTTCAACACTGCAGGCCCGCCACACCTAAATTAGGGCAAATGGTGCATGCCCATGTACTGGGACCATGGACTATGAAAAGGGACCCAACACAAGTCTACTAGTTATGTTGTTAACAGTTTTAATACTAAGATCATGGGATTCGGTCAGTTGAGTCTGTGGTCTCAGTACCAAGACCACTGACAAGAAAACGGGACCAAACAGCAGTCCACAAGTTTCATTGTACACTGGCCTAAATTTAAGAGGGCCTATCGCCTCCTTACGCCATGTTAGTGTCATTTTGTACTATTTTAATGTAGCCCAACGAGGTCAAATTCCCTGTGCCATATTTACAAAGTTTGTAACCCCTTGTGCCACATTATGCCTACGCCAGGCATAATGAATGCAAGCCTGGGTTTTTCCCTGTTAGGGGAACTGCAAAAATGGAGCAGTGGAATCTAAGAGATTCCACTGCAGCAATTTTAGAAGCTATTTTTAACACCTGCACAGAACAGGTGTTAAAACGGGGCAGACCATTGTTTACAATGGGCCCCTATTTACTCTGCAGAATTAGAGCAAAAATCTTAGCGCTAATCCTGTACAGTATATCAGTAGCATAAAAAATGTTGACGCTATTGCCCATACCCTGCGCCATGGTGTGTTGTATATTAAGGCCCATATTTATACTTTTTGACGCTAAACTGCGCTAACGCAGTTTAGCGTCAAAAAATTTTGCGCCGTCTAACGCCATTCTGAAGCGCCATGCGGGCGCCGTATTTATGGAATGGCGTTAGCCGGCGCAAGCAGACCGGCGCTGCCTGGTTTGCGTGGAAAAAAGCCACGTACACCAGACAGCGCCGGCGTAGGGGGAAAATGGCGTATGGGCGTCTTAAAATGGGGCAAGTCAGGTTACGTCGAAAAAATCGTCGTAACCCGACTTGCGCCATTTTTTAACGACGCCCATCCCCCATCAACATGACTCCTATCATTGTAAAGATAGGAGTCATGCCCCCTTGCCCAATGGCCATGCCCAGGGGACTTATGTCCCCTGGGCATGGTCATTGGGCATAGTGGCATGTAGGGGGGCACAAATCAGGCCCCCCTATGCCAAAAAAAATTATTAAAAAAATAAATAAAAATACTTACCTGAACTTACCTGAATGTCCCTGGGGTGGGTCCCTCCGTCCTTGGGTGTCCTCCTGGGGTGGGCAAGGGTGGCAGGGGGGGTCCCTGGGGGCAGGGGAGGGCACTCTGGGCTCATTTTGAGCCCACTTGTCCCTTAACGCCATGCCTGACCCAGGCGTTAAAAAGCGGCGCAAATGCGCCGTTTTTGGCCACGCCCACTCCCGGGCGTCATTTTTGCCCGGGAGTATAAATACCACGTAAAGGCCTGGGAGTCATTTTTTAAGACGGGAACGCCTCCCTTGCATATCATTAACGCAAGGAAGGGGTTCACGCTAAAAAATGACGCCCACTCCGGGCACTTTGGCGCCCGAAGCGTCTAACGCCATAGTATAAATATGGCGTTAGTTGGCGTTAGTTTAGCGTCGAATTTGCGTCGAAAAAAACGACGCAAATTCGGCGCAACCAGAGTATAAATACGGCCCTAAATATGGTGCAGACATGGTGGCGGTAGGGTGCACTAAAGGGTGCAAGAAAAGTGGCATGCATTGGATGCAGCACCACTTTTCTTACATTCGGGCCACGGTTTCCTAACCTGGACCATAGATTATTGAAGAATAAAGACATATTTTGTTTTAAGAGTTCATGAACAATAGCAGACTTGGCATGTTGTCTCTTAAACCTACCATCCCTGGAATCAGTGGGAGGTGAACTCCAGCTAAGAGCCACCACCAGGGAATAAACATGAATGAAACACCAGAAAACGTCTTGGAAGGGCAAGGGAAACGGTTTCCTACGGGGAGAATAGTGTTTATCTTGTGTAAAAACAAAAACGAAAAAGAATATTTATTTGCACAGAGGGCTGCCTTTCCACAATGCGGAGGTTATTGTGGAGAAGTAGCCAATTTAAGAAAACATTCCCACTAGCACTATGACTAGTACAGCTTTCCAGGTGTACCAATGTTAATATTTGTGACTTCCTAAAAGTTATACATTTACACCGATGCATTGTAAGAATGTAAATGTTTTATTTCAAGCCACATACATACTATGTCCCAGGTCAACCGTGTTTAACTCTCTGAGAAATTTAACCTGCATATTTAACCCCTTCCGTGCCTGGGACGTAATGGTTACGTACTGCGGCACAGTACTCCTGTGCCGAGTTTGTAATCATTACGTCCTGGCACCGCCCCATGGAGGGAGCACTAGCGCTCCCCCCATGGACCTCCCACTCACCCCCCCAGGGCAGGGAAAGAAGGAGAATCACTTCCCCTTACCCCCTACCCCCCATTTAATGACGTCAGCCCGTGATCGCGCACTATCAGTAGAGGGCACCCGTCGCATTGGAAGCCATTTGCTTCTAGCACGTCTCAGCAGAAGGAGGTGAGTTTCTCACACGGCCAAGGGGGTTTCTTTTGAAAGAGGCATCAGGGGAAAGGAAAGGCCTTTCCTTTTCTGCAATGTCTCTTTCAGTGTGATCGGGCAGCAGGAATGCTTACTAGACATCATGGATTTTATGTTTGTGTCTATTTCATGTGGGCGGGGCGGCCCCTGGGGAATGGGACGCTTCCCTTAGAGGGGCAAATTTTTTATCAAGGAGGAGTCTGGGTAAGAACATGTTGGGGGATCCACACAAGCCACATCTCCCTGGTCTCCTCCGGGCATCTAGTTTTCCAAAAATGTCTGGGTTTGATAGGATTCCCTAGATGACCACAGCACCTGAGCCCAAAAACGCAGGTGCCTCCGCAAATACAGGTAGTTTTAAAATAGATCATTTTGATGTGTCCACGTTGTTTTTTGGGGGATTTCCTAATGCGGACACTGGGTCTACCCACACAAGTGAGGTACCTTTTTTATCGGAGACTAGAGGGAACACCGGGTAGAAGGAAGTTTGTGACTCCCCTCAGGTTGCAGAACTTTCCATCAGCAAAATGTGAGGAAAAAGTGTTTTTTGGACACATTTCGAGGTTTGCAAAGGATTCTGGTTAACAGAATCTGGTGAGAGGCCCACAAGTCACGCTATTATGAATTCCCCTGGATGTCTAATTTTCAAAAATATGTACGTTTTCTTGGTTTCCTTAAGTGCCGGCTGAGCTAGAAGCCAAAATCCACAGCTAGGCACTTTGTAGAAAACAGGTGTTTTCCTTGAGAAAATGTGATGAGTCCATGTTGTGTTTTGGGGCATTTCCTGTCCCGGGGACTTGGCCTACCCACACAAGTGAGGTACCATTTTTATTGAGAGACCTGGGGGAATGCTGGGTAGAAAGAAGTTTGTGGTTCCCCTCAGATTCCTGAAATTTCCATCACCGAAGTGTGAGGAAAAAGTGTGTTTTTTGCCAAATTATGAGGTTTGCAAAGAATTCTGAGTAACAGAACCTGGTGAGATCCCCACAAGACATCCAGTCCTGAATCCCCCCCAATGGCCAGTTTTAAAAAATGTATAGGTTTGCTAGCTTCCCCTACGCGCCAGCTAAGTTATAGGCCAAAGACCAAAGTTCGTGGCTCCTCTCAGATTCCAAAACATTCCATCCCCGAAATGTGCAGGAAAAGTGTTTTTTAGCCAAAGTTTGAGGTTTGGAAAGGATTCTGGGTAATAGAACCTGGTGAGAGCCCCACAAGTCACCCCATTCTGAATTTCCCTAGATATCTAGTTTACAAAAATGTATAGGTTTGCTAGGTTTCCCTAGGTGCTGACTGAGCTAGAAGCCAAAATCCACAGCTAGGCACTTTGCAAAAAACAGGTCAGTTTTCCTTGGGAAAATTTGATGTGTCCATGTTTTGTTTTGGGGCATTTCCTGTCGCCGGCACTAGGCGTTCCCACACAAGTATGGTACCATTTTTATTGGGAGATTGGGGGAATGCTGGTTGGAATTAAATTTGTGGCTTCTCTCAGATTCCAGAACTTTCTGTCACCGAAATGTGAGGAAAAAGTGTTTTTTTGGCCAATTTTTGAGGTTTGCAAAGGATTCTGGGTCACAGAACCTGGCGAGAGACCTACATGTCACTCCATCCTGGATTCCCCAAATGTTTAGTTTTGAAAACTGCACAGGTTTGGTAGTTTTCCCTAGGCCAAAATCCACAGCTAGACACTTTACAAAAAACATGTCGGATTTCAAAGTAAAAATGTGATGTTGCATTTCCTGTCATGGGCGTTAGGCCTACCCACGCAAGTGAGGTACCATTTTTAACGGGAGACTTGAGGGAATACAGAATAGAAGAACAAGTGTTATTGCCCCCTGTCTTTTTCTACAAAGTTTCCTTCCAAATGTAAAACAGTGTGTAAAAAAGACGACTATTTGAGAAATGCTCTGTAATTCACATGCTAGTATGGGGAGCCCAGAATTCAGAGATGTGTGAATAACCACTGCTTATCAATAACTTAGCTTGTGCCCATTTTGGAAATACAAAGGATTCCTTGATACCTATTTTTAACTTGTTATATTTCACCAAATTAATTGCTGTATACCCAGTATACAATGAAAATCAATTGCAAGACGCAGCTCCTTTATTAGCTCTGGGTACCTAGGTTTCTTGATTAACCTACAAGTCCTATATATCTCCGCAACCAGAAGAGTCCAGCAGACGTAACAGTATATTGTTTTTGAAAATCTAACATTGCAGGAAAAAATTGGGGAGAAATGGCAGTTTGTTTTCACCTCAATTTCATTTTTTTATTTTATTTCAGCTGTTATTTTCTGTAGGAAAACCTTGTAGGATCTACACAAATGACCCCTTGCTGCATTAAGAATGTCCTCTATCTTTCAGAAATCATTAGCTGTCCAGGATCCAGCAATGGTTTTACACCTATTTCTGTCACTAACTGGAAGGGGGTATGTCCCAGTAAAATGTCAGATTTGTGTAGAAAAATGTAGTTTTCTGATTCAAGTCTGCCTGTTCCTTAAAGCTGGGAAGATGGTGATTTGATCCCCACAAACCCTTTGTGACCAGACACATAATCAACTTTTTAGGTTCCAGGAGGGGTGGGTGTATGAATGTATTCACTGTTATGTCCAGACTTTCTATGTTATAACATTTTTTATTGTATTTATGTATAATGAGATGTGATGATTTTAATTAAACAAACATCAATAATTTATTCTTATTCTATTCTGCTCTCATAGGTCTCTACCCTTGTACAGCTCCTGTACTTCGATGAGATTCTGATTGAGAGCAAGGAAAAATCATCAAACCAAACATATTCAGGGATATGTATTTTGCTTTGCAGGGGCAGAGCTATAACTTCAGATAATCTAATTGACCGTTGACACCTTTTAAATAATTGTCCACAGTTTTCTGATGCAAGTTTTAGATTTTTTTAATGAACCCAAAAATCTGATATCTTGTGCTTTGACTTCTAAGCAACTGACAAATGTTTTTATGATATGTTATTTAAAGATTTCTTAAATTCAACAATACTATAACAGGTATTTCAGATAATTTGAGATGTATACACTTCTTGGCATTTCTTTGCAATTTGATAAGAAATATAATAATGTAATGAGAGTTTAGATGTTTAATCATGATTCTTCAAAACAATTGGCTTGGGGTAGTGCACTAGTCCATTTACTGGATTGTGTCTTAGAAATGGTGTAAAGGTAAGAATGACGAATAATGAGGGCAGGCAGGAGTCTGGCACAGCAGCTGCCTGCAATCCTTACAGCTCTTCACAAGTCCTGTGTCCAGTTTTAGGGCCCTATAATTCTGGGCCTAGAAACAGTGGAAAACATGTTGTTGCATGTAATGGTGTCTTCCTTGGGCATACTGACTCGATCAACCCCGGCACAAACTGGTACACCATCAGTGAGTACCCCAAGAGGCATCATTGGCAGGGGAAAATGAGGGACCTCCCCCAGACATATTCCTTCAGGTGGGTGTGGTGATGCATTGCATGCACCTGCAAGTCATTGCCTTTCCCCCTCTTTAAACAAGGGCATTCCACCTCTAATACATGATGGGGCCATAGTTTCAAACTGCAGCCCTGTGCTTTATTGATTCACTTCCAGTGCAGGTGCAAACTGCAGGAGTTTGATCCTTCAATCAAGACAACATATGTTTTAGTAAAATCACATACACTGTCTCAATCTGTGCTGAGTGCACCTGATTAAGGGTGTACTGTGACACAAATGGGTAGGGTGCACAATTTTGCAGTTCAGGCCCTGGTGCATATTGTCAGGCTTAAGAATTTGTCTGGGATTTATCCATGGATTGGCAACAATGCACAGTAGTGGAGAAGGGAAAATTCATACTACCCCCTTCCCTTGCATGAGCAAACCCCCATCATCAATAGGGGATCTAATTCTGTGCATGCTTCACCTCCACCTTCTATCTGGCAGGTGTTGGTACTGTTGCAAAGGGAGGCTAAAACCTCCCTCTGCTATGTTCAAAATCAGGGTCTTCAAGCATTTGACTCATCAGTCTCTACAACAATTGTTGGATATTGCTAATGAAATGCTTCAAATACAGTTGACATGTTTTGCCAGCTTTAAAGACATGTGGTAAGATACAGGTTAAGGAAGTGCATCCTGCCTTGGCTCATTCACAGCATTATTACATCTATATTGCTATAAAGCTCTACCTCCCAGTGTGCCACAAATATGTTTACATTGTTTTAATGTTCTCTTGCCCAGTTCACAGAAATCTAATGCTGGACTACCCATGATCATGTTGGTGACTGATCCAAAGGACAAAGTTCTTTGTATGAAAATAGTTTTGATTTCTGGGAAGAACCAAAAGGTGATATGCTGCCCAATCTGGAAGTTGAACTAGCCTGAAGTTGCCATTGCAATAGATTCCTTTAACGTGGGCTTCCTCATAATATACAATTCAACAGGAGAACAAAGCAGCTTTCCCTAGAGCAGCAATAAGCTGTGGATATGGATTTTTTGAGTGTCTCTTTTGCAGGCGTAATGACAAAGGCCCTCATTCCAACCCTGGCGGTTTGAAACGGCCAGGGTGGAGGGCAACGGAAGCACCGCCAACAGGCTGGCGGTGCTTCCAGGGCTATTCTGACCGCGGCCAGGGAATCCTCCATGGCGGCGCTGCTTGCAGCGCCGCCATGGGGATTCCGACCCCCTTCCCGCCAGCCTGTTCCTGGTGGTAAAACCCGCCGGGAACAGGATGGCGGGAACGGGTGTCGTGGGGACCCTGGGGGCCTGGGCTGTGCAGGGGCCCCCTAACAGGGCCCCACCATGATTTTCACTGTCTGCTATGCAGACAGTGAAAATCGCGACGGGTGCTACTGCACCCGTCGCACCCCTGCAACTCCGCCGGCTCCATTCGGAGCCGGCTTCCTCGTTGCAGGGGCTTTCCCGCTGGGCCGGCGGGCGATCTTCTGGAGATCGCCCGCCGGCCCAGCGGGAAAGTCAAAATGACCCCTGCGGTCATTTGACCGCGTTGTGGTCTTTGGGCGGTTTCCGCCCGGCGGGCGCTGCCCGCCGCCCGCCGGACTCGGAATGAGCCCCAAAGTCTAGCTTTGTGGGATAAGACATGGGAAGTCCTGTTAGAAGTGGGGTTTCTGGTTGGCTAGGGTATGCACCTAAGCCAGGCAGAACTTACCCACTCTAGTCAGGGCAAGGGAGTTACACATCCAAGATAACCCCTGCTCACCCCCTTGGTAGCTTGGCACGAGCAGTCAGGCCTATCCCAAAGGCAATGTGTAAAGCGTTTGCACAACACACACAACACACGTGACGCAAAATGTACACCACAAAGTAAACACAACACTGAGCTATGTAAAAATAATCTGTATTGTACAAAACATAATTATACCAACATTACACGAAACACCTGCTACCTTAGCAATTGTCAGAATGTTACACAAGTTACTAATACTCTGCAAGAATACGCAGTTGTCACATTAGAACACGTAAGTACTCAGGATTCTGCAACATAAGCAGTAGTCAGGAATTACAGTAAGAATTCTATGCACTTGTCATGAATAACTCCTAAATACCCATAGAAGTAACATTAGAGAACATATCACAAGTCATAAAAAATACATATCAGCTAGTCATGCCCATAAAAGGAACATCAGCGCACATATGTAGTGGCAGGAAAGAGGGTAGAAAATGGAAGTTCTCCGAGGTCCATACTTGGTTCATTGAGCCACCTTATTACTAGAAAAGTACCTTATTTCCTGGTGTGGGGGCACTCCCTGTGCCTAGTGAGAGGAGTATGGGGTGCCCCCGGTGCTCTTGCGCGCTCACGGGGGCCACATGCTGTTCCTGGGGAGAGGGGCGATCAGCGCCCTCTCTGTAGTGTTCGAAACGGGCCCCTCTGAGGACCTGTGATCCTTGTGGGAGAAGGCCATTAGATGCCCAGGGGGGCCCAAGAGCCACAATAAAATCAAGTAGTTGCGGCGATCGCGCCCCTAGGGCAGTGACCGGGGGAAAGGGAACTCCCTTTCCGCCCCGTGTCCTGCTTAGTGGGAGGCAGCCACCTTAGTCCTCGGTGCAGCTGCCAAAGTGAAGAAGGGAGCAGGGGCCTCTGATGAGGCTTTTCCTCCTGCTTTCCTACGCGGCCCACCCGATTTGGTGCGCGAGACGCTTTTCAGCCCGACCGGTGCTGTCGAGTGGAGCAGGCACCAGGGATGGTGACTGCTGGTGCCCCGGGGGCGCGTTAAGAAGAGCGATTTGCCCCGGGGGTACTGTATGGAGCGCGCTCGGTCCTATCCTCCTTTCTGGGTGGCCCGGGGGTGCCGTCTACAGTGCGACACCGGCCCACTGGAATCTCCCGCAGCCGGGTAGCGGTGGTGTAGTTTTAAGGATGAGGAGCGATTTTCCAGCGTGGAAACTTTCCGTGCAGCCCAGGTTGAAGCAGTGATCTTGCTGGCACAAGAGAGCGCCAAAATCAGCGCAAGGTGCACAATAGAGACCCCAGGCTGCAATGGTGATCCTGGGATGAAGAATCACTTTTAAAGAGGGCACTCAGGAGCGCTCTCCCAGCGCTTCCTCATCACAACAGCCCTCCATGTGCAGAAATAAGTTTACAGAGGTCAGGGCCACAGCACCCTGCCTCTGGAGACAATAAGTGAAGAAGGGGGGCACAGGGCTTGAGAACCCAGCAGCAGGTCAGCACAACAAGGGGTTACCAGCAGTGGCAGTTCCTCCTGGTGACCAGGCAGGTCACAGGTAAGCAGCATGGCAGCAGCAGTCCAAGGTGGTCCTGGTGGGTCCTTTCAACAGCGTCCTGTCCAGCTCCAGGTAAGGTTCCTGGAGTCCCAAGAATGTCCAAAAGATGTCTAAATTGTGGGGAAAATTCCCCTGTACTTATACTAGGTTTACAGTGTGTTTTACAATGGCCAGGAGAGGGGGTTCCAACCAGTTACAACTGGTTCTGGGAGTGCCCTTTCTCTCCTCCAGCACAGGCTTTAAACATCAGTGGGGGGTAAACGACCCTATTGTGTGAGGCCGGGGCACAGCCTTTAGAAATGCAGGTGTGCCCCGCCTCTCCCCTCTCTCAGCCCAGGAAGGCTTTACAATATGTAGATGCACCTCTGTGACACCGCCACCCTCCCTGTGTTCAGGCTGTCTGAGAAGTATGCACAAAGCCCCAACTGTCAGTTTGCCCAGACGTGGATTGGAGGTAAGCTGCAAAACACCAAAGTCATAAGCACAGATAAATGCACACTTACTAGAAGTGGCATTTCTGTGATAGTAATAAAAAATACACCTACACCAGTAAGCAGCATTTCTCACCACCATCACAACCATACCAAACATGCCTACGCTACCCCTCATAAATCAGACAATACCCCTTACACATAAGGCAGGGCATTTCCAATGCAATCCCATGAGGAGGCAGCACTCACAGCAGTGAGACACCAAGTTAGGCTGTTTGTCACTACCAGGACAGGCCACGCAACATAGCCCATGTCCTGCCTTCTACATGCATGGAACTCTGCTCAAAGGGCTAGCTAGGTCGTACATTAGGGGTGACTTACCTGTAGTAAAAAGGAGTTCTGGGCCTGGCAAGTAAATTTAGATGCGAGGTCCCTGTGGCAGGACATTGAGCACACAGGCTCTGCGCTAGCAGGCATTAGATAGGTTTGACAGGCTACTTCAGTGGGTGACGCAAGCAGTGCTGCAGGCCCACTAGTAGCATTTAATTTCCAGGCCCTGGGTATAGGGATACCACTTTACAAGGGACTTATAGGTAAATTAAATATGCCAATTAGGTATACTCCAATCATACCAATTTTGTAAGGGAGAGCACATGCACTTTAGCACTGGTTAGCAGTGAAAAAGTGCTCAGAGTCAAAACGTCAGCCAACAAAGTTCAGAAAAATAAGGAGGCAAAGAGCAAAAAGACTGGGGAATGACCATGTAAAAGGGCCAGGTCCAACAAGTCCTCATCCAGAAGTTGTTTTTAATTTCCTTTCAGCTATTCTGGTTTCTTCATCATGTGAGGAGGTATGATTATGAGTCCTTTCCATCAATTCTAATAGTAGGTCATAGTGCAGACTATATCAAGTTTTACACTTCTGTTAGGGTTCTGCTCGCAGCTCTTTCTCTAACTCAATGCAGGAAGAAATGTTTAAATCTGATACTTATGTGGTGGATCCTTTTAATTAATTCTCAAGTCTCATCTACATCCTAATTTTTAGCAGTTTGTTTGGTACATAAGAGACGCTTTCCATCCTACATACCCTTAACCTGCATGTACCAGACATCTTCCCATTCAGAGACCAGGAGAAGGCTGGTTATATGCAGATAGAGAATTATGTGATTTAAAAACCTACTGCTAATCTACCACAAATGGTCATTAATGTGACAGCTACTGGGTTGCCCTTAACCCATACATTTGGAAATACATTACCCATGCCATTGTATTTCACAACCCATAAGAGTGAAAGATTAAAGAAATCTTACAAAGCATTGTAAAGACCTGTCTTAGCGTACTGCATTTCCCTCAAGTATGCCTTAGATATATATTAAAATTCATAAGAAACACATTGATTTTCTCATTTGATGTTTCATGTTTTCAAATTATTCTACTACTACTAACTCAAGGATTGCACAATACTAGAACATATACATTGTATTTGGCACGGTCACCTGTTGGAAATTGCCCTTTTCTAAAGGGTCATCCCCCTTCTTTTTGCCTCCCTCCACCCCTTTTTCTGACCTTATTTTTTGGCTTTAGGTCTCTGGGCACTTCACCACTGCTATCCACTGCTGTGTCTAAAACATGGTAACATTGACATCTCCCTGGTTGGCATATTTGATTCACTGGTAACTCCCTAGGAAAGTGTACTATGTGTGCACAGGGCCTGTAATTCAAATGCTACTAGTAGGCCTGCATTTGATTGTGCCACCCACTATAATAGTGACTCAGGCCTGCCACTCCAGAGCCTGTGTGTGCGGTTTAAACTACATTTGTTTCGACCTTGCAAATGTTAGCACTTGCCAGTCCCAAACCTTTCTTTTTCTTACATTTAAGACATCCCTAAGGTAGGTACTGCGTAACCCCAAGGGAAGGGTGCAGTGTATTTCAAAAGTTGGACATGTGCTGTTAAGTTTAACATATCTAGGTAGTAAAATACTCTTAAATTTGTTCTTTTACTATTGCAAGGGATATCTCTCTCATAGGCTTGTAGGGGGATTGCCTTAAGACAAGTCCTAAGTGTAATTTCCAATTGGGAATAAATAGAAAAATTGAGTTTGGTGTCTCTGGACTCCTAATTTAAAAACACGTCTTTTGGTAAAGGCAGTTTTTAAATTGCAGGTCTGAAAATTACACTTTTAAAAAGTTAGCATTTTCTAACTTTAACCATCCTGTGTATTAGCCTACATCCAATACACATCTGGTCTTTGTAAGATTAAGGGGGTCATTCTGTCCCCCGCCGGCGGCGGATGCCGCCGGCCTGGCGGGAACCGCCAGAAGACCGTACCGCGGTCAAAAGACCGCGGCGGTCATTCTGAGTTTCCCGCTGGGCTGGCGGGCGACCGCCAGAAGGCCGCCCGCCCGCCCAGCGGGAAACCCCTTTCCACGAGGATGCCAGCTCCAAATGGAGCCGGCGGAGTGGAAAGGGTGCGACGGGTGCAGTTGCACCCGTCGCGATTTTCAGTGTCTGCTATGCAGTCACTGAAAATCTTTGTGGGGCCCTGTTAGGGGGCCCCACGACACACGTTCCCGCCAGCAAGGTTCTGGCGATCAAAACCGGCAGAACCAGGCTGGCGGGAAGGGGGTCGGAATCCCCATGGCGGCGCTGTCTGCAGCGCCGCCATGGAGGATTCCTCAGGCCACGGGAAAACCGGCGGGAAACTGCTGGTTTCCCTTTTCTGACCGCGGCTTTACCGCCGCGGTCAGAATTGGCCTGGATGCACCGCCAGCCTGTTGGCGGTGCATCCGCGGTCCCCGGCCCTGGCGGTCTATGACCGCCAGGGTCAGAATGACCCCCTAAGTGAGAGCTACCTTTGTGTGTTTTATCCAGTCAACCATAAATACACGACACTCAACTGCCCCTGCATTCCAGATGAAACCTGATGGGTCTTCCTGGGCAGGAAGAGTGGAGGGGCACTGACTTACCCCTCCAAAGGTAGTGGCCTGATTCTACACAAAGGAATGATAACCCCCCCTCCCCCACGGACCTCCTAGCAGACAGGACTGACTGAAAGGGAACTAGGGTACCTCAAGACTGCACTTTAAAGTCTCTCCCACTTCAAAAGGCACATTTGGGCATAAGTACCGGGTCTTTGGCAACATATACTTGGAACACTTCTGGACTAAGGACAATCTACCAAGAAGAAGGGCCACTGGGCTGTCAGGAGGGACTGCCACTTTGCTGTTTGCTCTGCTGTGTTAGCCTGCTGCATGCTACTTCTTGCCTGGGAGTGAGAGGACTGGATCTAACTCTATATACTGCAATCTAAAGCTTCCCAAAGGGCCTAACTGAGCTTGCCTCCTGTTTCTGAAGTCTCAGGGATTTCAAAGACTTTACCTGCATCTTGCTACCAGCACCTGGGCTTCTCTTCTGTGAGTCCTGCTCTGCCATATGGTGCCAAATCCAGTCATTGGGTGTTTGGAGGCGAGTGTGGTGCTGCAACACAAGAACTGATGCAATGACAGCAGTGTGTCACTTGAAACCAACCCATCCCGCTGCAGAAACGCCGCTTTGTCACTGACTTTACCAAAGTCGGCGTTACTACTTGCTGACTGCACATCGCAATAACCCCGACTTACAACACAGCCCCGGCTTGGCTGATGCAGCACCAAAGCATCGGAACCAGTACTCATGCATCACTGACGTTGCCCGATCAGGAATCAATGCATCACCTGCAAGCAAAATGGATAACCTCATCTTGATCAACACATCGTCACAAAGCATTGACGCAACAAAGGTACTGTCACTAGGTCTGCATAACTCCTGTTCCTGGCCTGTGCTCTATCGTGGTTGGACTGCACTTTTGAATTTACTCTGGTCCAGCACAAACAGATAGATCTGGTTGGAGAAAATGTCTTCTAAGCACTGCATTTTCATTCTCTAAAAATTCATAACTTGCTTATGTTGAATTTTTGTTGTTTTGGTAGCTAAACTGGTGTGAAGTTTTTTGTGATGTCTTCACCCTGTTACTGTGTGGGTGCAGAAATACATAACATATTGCCTCTTGAGTTTAACCTGACTCTGAGCCAAGCTACCAGAGGGAGAGCACAGGTAAACTTTCAGGGCCATATTTGTACTTTTTGACGCAAACTGCGCCGAGGCAGTTTTGCGTCAAAAAGTTTAACGTCCGGGCATCAAATTTATACTTTGACGCTCCGTGGCGCAAACCATGGGTTAGGGTCATTTTTTTTTACTCAAACCATTGCACCATGTTGTAAAGAAAAACAACGTTAATGTGGCGAAAATGACTTTGATCCGGTTTACGACGTCGCAAACTGGACACTTGCCTTTTTTTGCCACAATACCGTCAAAAAGTAGCGCAAACACTGCAAAATGTGCCATGGAGCCTCAAAATGGATCCTAGAAGCCATGTGAGACACCAGGAAGACTACAACTAAACAAGAACCAGCCAGGAGGACCCAGACAAGACCCAGGAGAGGGAGAAGAAGAAAAGGAAGTGCCGGTTCAGTGCAGAGGAGCAGGAAATACTGGTGAAAGAGGTGACAGAAAACCAGCATCAACTTTTTGTCACCTCAAAAGTGCCACTTGGGAGAAGGGAGGCAATTTGGCAACAAACTGTCGATAAGATCAACAGTGTGGCAGAAGTACGGAGAACAGTCACTGAGTGCAAGAAACTCTGGCATGACTGCAAGCACAGGACCAAGGAAAAGATGGCAAGGAACAGGAAGGCAGCACTGCAGACTGGAGGTAGGAGTCCAGCACCGCAGGAGGCCCTGGACCACATGGAGGAGATGGTTGCAGCCGTCATCCCAGAGGAGATCATCACAGGGATTCAAGGACAGGACAACGCAGACTACCAGGAAACCACACAGATGCATGGGGGACAAAAATGCCTAAATGTTAACTGTAAGCAGGGGGAGGTACATACCTACCACACAATGCATGTCAGCCATGATAATCAGGTAGTGGAAAGGGCATAGGGGCATGGCACGGGTGCATGGGCTGTGCAGAA
The DNA here is from genome assembly GCF_031143425.1 of Pleurodeles waltl. Lineage (NCBI taxonomy): Eukaryota > Metazoa > Chordata > Amphibia > Caudata > Salamandridae > Pleurodeles > Pleurodeles waltl. Next base: position 794,927,689 of record NC_090438.1, on the reverse strand, counting down.
AAAACCTGGGGCACAACACACACTACACCAACAACCTTTGCATGGGGGTACTCTGACATGCCAAGGCTGTTGGAAAGGCAAAGGCAGTGCAGGAGGGTAGTGTACAACGTAAAACTGGCCTGCTGTCACACGACAGCTGGTATTGTCGCTACATGAACTAGGGCTCAATTTCCAGTCTCAGGCCATACCCGCAAGTGGTATTCACCATTGACAACAGTTGCCATTACCACCTGTGCTGGGTGTGCAGGTCAGGTAGCCAATGGCAGTTATGTGCCCATGGATCAAACACACCCAAAATAGAGGGTTCGGGATGAGGACGTTATCAATCCCCTGTAATTACTAACAATGTGCAAATCCTGTCAAATGCTCATGTCTATAGGCGCTATAAACATCAGGTTTTGTTAGCAACATTATGAGGTACACAGCAGTAATGTCATACCCATGCTGCAAATTTCAGGGTCTACCCTGTGCCTGTGTTACAATAGCTGCAATGCCACCATGCAACATCTCAAGTGTCATAGTGCTAAGACAACAGCATTGAGTGGGAAGACATATGTGTCTAGCTAGTAAAACACACCCGCACAGTCATAATAGGAAATAGAACACTGCTAGGACCATCAGTGCAATCCAATGTAGCACACATTCCCCAACATCAGCAGTACACACTACCAATGCTCACACCTATATCGTGCCAGGAGAATGCTATACATAGTATATGCTAGGTCTCAGCAACATATAGGTAGATGTGAAATATCAGAGACTGGGTCAGTTCCAGATTGTTAAGTGTGGTGCAAGTGCCATCAGAACACCCACAGCCAGTGCAATGCCACACCATGATAATGGAAGTAGACAGAGGGCTGAGTAGTACGAGAAGGTTGCAACATACAAATAGGACAGAACCTACACCTAGAGGATGTGATGCAGACAATTACCCGAACTGCTCACACTACATGTGACATGCAGATGGGGCATAGGCCTGGGAGACTGCTAATCTTAATGACAGGAACACTGAACAAGAACCAAGATCACAATGTTCAACTAAAAGGAAGTCAGGAATGTCACATTAGAAATGCCACAACACGGACACACTAATTGTACAATATCTCATTGCAGAGGACGAAGGCTCTCCTGGGGCTATGCCTGTCCTGGACTTCTCTGATGACATGGATGACGAGCTGACAAACATCAGCCAGCAGACCCTCCAAGATGTCTTGGAACCCTCCAGACCCAACCTTCAGTCACAAGGAGGAGCACAGAAGTAGTAGCCATCACAGAGGACCCACCCAGCACCCCAATAGTACGACCTGCCAGTTCCCATCCAGCTGAGGACTCTGAGGACAATGGTACCACCTTTGAGAGGACTGTAGTTGGAGTACAGCGGAGCTGGCCAAGGAGGTGTGGGTGGGGATGCAAAATATGGCAGGCAGCCTTGAGGGGATGCGATTGTGCATGATGTCATCTGCAGAACAGGCAGCAGCCATGCAAGCGCTAACATCCATCCTGCACGGACTACAACAAAGTGTAAGGGAATTCACCACTGCAGTAAGGGAGTTGCCACAACACCTGGCACCCCAAACCTTTCACTGCGTGCATGAATGTAAACATGAACTCCTCAGGGCTGACTTGGCTGCATACCACAGTGATGTAGCTGCTATACGAAAGAACCAGCAGCTTCTCCTTTCTGCAGTAATGCCCTTAATAGCCCCACAGTTGGCAGCTACTGGGATTTCTGACTCCACGTCTTCAAACACTGAAGTGTGTCTTGCCCCTTCAAACCCACCACCAATAAGGGCAGAAGAGACGACCCACATATCAGAAGATGAAGAAGTGGAACAGATCACCTTCACCCGTAGGAGTACCCGGTAGCACAGGTCCATGCCACATGGGCACTGATATCCTAGATCCTGTGCTTCTTAACATGCCAGTCTTGCAACAGTTGGTCACATGCACTGTTCTCCAGCACACTGTTTACCTTGACACTATGCTCTGTGATTGTCTCTCACTACCTAATTGGCAATTCATGTTCCTCTGCACTGTATGACACTTCACCCAGCATGTCCAATGACATGTCCCATTGCACTTTTGTAGCATCACAATAGTAGGCGTCACACTAATGGACTCACAATCCTGGACTATGTCATTATTGCACTACAGCACTTTCAAATAAATAGCACTTACACAACCACTTTGTCTCTGTGTAATGTGACACATCAACTGTGTAGGAGATTAGTGATGTATATCACATGTCAATGGACATAGAATGTCAATACAACTGCGTTGAAAGATTGTGGGCTGATAACTATGCACTGGGGTCTGGAAAGTATCATCATCTGCACTTCCTGAGGCTTATTTCTGAAGTAAATTGTAAACTAACAGTATAATGCTGTGTTGGACTGAAAAAGTCAGCTTCAAGGTATTTATAATCTGAAAATCAATGTGTCCAACATTACCTTCAAGACAATCTTTATGTATGTGACATCTGACTATAAACTTTCATCACACACCATACAGCAGGAATGGATGTGTACAAGTGTATGGATAATTATGTAACCTGGGAGTACAATGTAAGAAATGATAGGTGTGAGTTATGTATACAATACTACATAAGAATATAACATCATTCAGCTAGTCAGGGTTCACATGAACATCAGGCTGCAGGCAGAGGTACCACAGTGCCCAAGATTCCAAATCAGGTCTCAAACGATGATAGATTTAAAAACACACCCAATCTTCACAACACATTATGAACCATAGTAACCTTGAGTGGTGGGGTGCAATGGATGGCAGATGCATTGAGAAGTAGCTTTGGTGTAGCTGCCAATGTGACTGCACATTAGGAATTGTGAATAACTATGTCAATAATGGGATTCGGATGCAGGATGGAACACAAATGCAAATACTGAATTGACACTGTTCACCCATGCCAAGGCCCTGATCCCCAAGCATATGACACATACTGTAAAGGAGTACCTAAATAGTTATTTATCAGTAAAAAAAAGGATGATAAAACTAGGAGAAACACCTTAACTAACCTAACCTAACCTATCCTAACCAGACATTACCCAAAACTGGTCTTAACTGCCATAATCTAAACTTACCTATCACATATAACTCTAAACATCAACCCCCTGCCCTCCTTATATGACGGGACACAAGTAGGACAACATGTACTACCCTAAACACATAGGGGCATATTTATACTCTGTTCGTACCGAATTAGCATCATTTTTTTTACTCTAATTCGGTGCAAAACTAACTTCATATTTATACTTTGGTGCTAGACCCGTCTAGCGCCAAATTTATGGAGTTAAAGTCATTTTTTGGAAGTGGAGACCTACCTTGCCTTAATGAGATGCAAGGTAGGAATTGCCATGCAAGAAAATGACTTTAAGGCCTTAACCCATATTTAGGGGCATATTTATACTCTGGGGCATATTTATACCCTGTTTGCACTGAATTAGCGTCATTTTTTTTACTCTAATTCGGTACAAAACTAATTTCATATTTATACTTTGGTGCTAGACCCGTTTAGCACCAAGGCCCTGATTTATACTTTTTTTGCGCTGCACTAACGTCATTATTTGATGCAAAAGTGGCTCAAACTTACAACATATTGGCCCTTATTCATACTTTTTGCTGCAAAACTGCACTAACTCAGTTTTGCACCAAAATGTTTAGCACTGGCTTGCACCATTGCTGTGCACCAGCCGGGCACCATATTTATGGAATGGTGCAAGACTCTAACATTGGACAAGCACATCCACATTTATGTTCCTAATTGTGGACAATTGTTAACATCATTTGATCTCACTAATACCTTTCCAAAAACAAGCACATAGATGCAAGCACCCATCTGGGCTTAAGCTGCATGCACACCTATGACATTCTACTCAAGTGCCACATAAATGTAGCACAATATGTGGAGCTAGATGCTGCTAGGAAGTCAAACATACAGTCCTACATGTTCATTAGTTAAAAGGGAGGCTTAGGTCTGTGGGTAATACTTTGGCATCACTGGTCTGTGTGAATCAGGGTATGACTTGCTGACTAAATCATGAAAATGGGCACCTCCAAATTTATCATTGGCATACATGTAGCAACAAATATCGCCCTGTTCAGCTGCCCATGCCTATAGCGCAGCACTAGAATCCCAAAATATGACTCTCCGACACTGATTGTCCAACTCAAACATGGAAAAAATGTCAAACTCCAGGCAAGTCACATATAGGATCATGTGCCAGCACGTCATACCTTGTAATGTGTCCACCACACAGGAGTCAATCACACAAAAGCTGCAAACACAACACAGAACTAACATATCAACACTTACTGGATATGTCTGGGTCTTCAAATAGAGCCACTTCTCCAATTGTGTAGGGGGGTGGTCTACCTGTAAAACATGGAAGGGTGAAATGAGCTCAATGTCTGCTCATTGTACAAAACACAGTGTGTGAGATTTTATATGATAGAGCAACACATCAGGCATGGACACACCCCAAAAGATATACTACTGCAAACATGTATTGACCCTGTCACTCCAGTAAGTGATAGACACACATATGCACACATGCACTGGCCCTAACAATCATGCTGTGCCAAACATGATTACTCATTTTTGTGCAGAATTATTTCTAGAGGGTACTCCATACCTTCATTTGTTGTTATGAGAGACATGCAAAGCCACATTCCTGGTGCACTGAAAAACCAGTCACTCAGGTATTGTGGCTTGTGCATCAAGGGACAATGAGTTACTGTGTGATGCTCATGTGGGTTGAGTTTAGTTCAGGAATTATTGTGCTTTCTATGGTCCATTATATATGTGCCTGTGTTGTATGTAGGTTAAATATGCCACATTGGCAGTGTAGCCAGAGCCATATATGACCCCTATGACTCCCTGATGGCAGGGATCCTGTGTGTTACTTGATGACAATGTTACGATAAACATGGATTGGCCATTTATCTAAATCAAAACAACAAATAAATATATGCTGACAATGTCTAATTTTATCATCCGTGACAGAATGCATGGGAACAGGTGTAGTAATTGCACCTGGAATGTGTTACTCAGGGCCCTGTGTACCTATATCAGGTATTGTAGATCACAGTTAGCCACATTCATTATCTTACGTTTGCCATGTTGGATGATCAGTGGTTATACAACGAACTGACACTGTCCCCTAATTGAAACATGGTTTAGCAAATGTCCTACTTTGGCAGTCTTGATGAGATAGGTTTCAATTTGTATACACCTTGGGAATGGCAGCACTCAAGGAATGCTGGTCTGCTGATCTTAGCATACACACATGTCTGTGATAGCCTTCATACTGAGAACTTAACAATTGTACATATGCTGCACTAGATCAGCAGGGGTGTACCAAACGTAAACTAGCAAACTATTCTGTCACTTTAAATGTATGATGGAAGCAGTCAGGGGTCCCTTGCACAACATCATGCAAATAAACAATTTGGGACCATGCATTCACAAAGTTCAGGGATCCCATGATGACCCATTAACTTATGAAAATTGCTTGGCTATAAAGTGACACAGATGGCCACTGTACCAGCAATTGTGCCCAAGGCAAAATAAAACACACAGGAACAATGAACATAGGGTCAGATATATATATTTTTTATGTGTAGCATTTGCTTCATTTTTTTTATGCTACAGCTAAGGAAAGTAGCACCAAACATTTAGATAATATCAAGTGTGCATTACTTTGGCATCCATAATTAAGTTAAATGCTGCACAAACCAAGTCAACATATCAGCCTAAGATATTACCAGAGGTTAGGAAGATTTTTGTATGTATGGCCATGAATACAGTTTAGACATGTATTCAAAATAATTGGGGACTTCATTTGTTCCTTGTATTAGCATGTGAAATACATCTCATTCCTGGTACACTCACAGGCCATGAATAATACTTTTGTTTGTGCTGCATTACCATCATCTATTGATGTCAAAGCAGCACTAATTTACAAGATCAAGTTGTCTTTTGTAAGTTTGTGCAGCTTTTGTGTCAACTAATGACCGTAATGCATAGCAAATATTGTATAAATCAGGGCCACTGTATGTTCAACTTGCATTCCACATGTCCACAAACATTGCATGCATCATGTCAACAAATCTGCTACTGTCACTACAGAGCATTTAAACGTGCACATTAGTCCGACTTGGACTCACCAACAGGGCCACCAATCACCACACCCAGGTGATCCAGAAGGTCTTGCTCTCTGGCCACAAGTTCAGCACAGCGATGTTTGAGTTGGTGGTCGTTACGCTGGCTGTTGAACACTCTCTTTAGGTGGAACAGCACCTTGGACCACCTGATCCTCCTCGCCTTGGTGTGATACCCTTGTTTCACCCTGCCACCTGTCTCTAACATCAGGGGGAGGAAGTGGCACACCAGCCAAATGAAAGCCCCCAGCTCCTCCTCACCCATTCTCCCCAGACATGGCCTTCCCAACAAAAATAATAGGGATAGGAAAGGGAAAACAGGGAAATACAGGGAAAGGAAGTATGAAAATGAAACTTAAAGAACCCACAACCAGCACAACAATACCCCAAATAACAATACCCACTACACACTCCCAACAGTACAAATACAACTTTAGACACAAAAAAACGACAAAAACACACTTACACTGATTTACAGAGACAATTGCAAACACAACAGATGACAATTGAAATGGAACACAGGAGACTAAAGCATAATTTTGACAGACACAACTCTCTACACAGCCACACAGTCTAGAAGAATCACAGACTGCAAAGTGAAAGTGAAAGTACACCCACTGTACCATTTCTGTAAACAGGACATCCTATAACATCACTTCCTGTCTCAAATGCGGTGTGCTTTTATTACGATGCGTGTTATTTTCATGACGCTTTGAGGCTTTGCGTCAATATTTCTTGACGCACATGTTTAAAAATTCCCCTGCATTCAAGGATCAATACATTTTTCATGGATAACCAATCATTGTATAATGGCTGTGAGCGTAGATTTTTTAACGCATATGTGGCATATTTTTATGCATATGCGTCTTTTTTTACTTTTATGTCAAAATATCTGTCATTAACTGTGTTTGTGTCATTTTCACATTTTTAACATACATGAAGGCTATACCTATACAATGATAGGCTGTTAGGGCCTGCTGTGTGTGTTCTAGTGTTTGGGCACATGTGGTAGACCACACTACTGCAGACCATAATACTCATGTTGTTGTGCCAGATTAGCACTCTTAACTGACACAACAGCAAACCAAACATTTGCAATTTAAATTGGTATTCCCTAGTTTGGGCAGGTGGGGCATCAATAGAGGATAGCAAGGCAACGCAACTTAAATAATTCACTCATGGCCTGTGTGTTTATGTCTGTGAATTTGCTATTTCAATTGTTGTTGTGTTTTGCATAATGTGCTTGTATGCATGTGATGTAAATGTGGATAACAATCAAATGCCATTCATTGAGGTACATTAGTCATGATATGTGTTTGTCATATCTGTTGCGTTTTATGCTGTGTCCCAAATCCAATCCAAAAAAGTTATGGTACACCACAGTTTGAGTCATGTAAATGACCTATGTTTCTCCTGTGGCTGTGGATGACCAGCAGACCATGCTGCATGTGTTCACATATTTCCAGTGGTTATATGACGGAACACCGACTTTGAAAACAACTAGGCCCGTATTTATACTCTTTGACGCTAAACTGCGCTAACGCGGCAAAAAGTGCCGGAAAAAAAGTGGCGGAAATGCGGGGTTTTCTGCCCCGCCAACTCCCGGGCGTGATTTTTGCCCGGGAGTATAAATACGACGCATTTGCGGCGCAGTCATTTTTTTGGACGGGAACGCCTACCTTGCATCTCATTAACGCAAGGAAGGCGTTCACGCTAAAAAATGACGCTCTTTCCTCATACTTTGGCGCTAGACGCGTCTAGCGCCAAAGTATAAATATGGCGTTAGTTTTGCGCCGAATTTGCGTCGAAAAAAACGACGCTAATTCGGCGCAAACGGAGTATAAATATGCCCCCTAGGCCCGTATTTATACTCTTTGACGCTAAACTGCGCTAACGCAGTTTAGCGTCAAAAAGTTTTGCGCCGGCTAACGCCATTCTGAAGCGCCATGCGGGCGCCGTATTTATTGAATAGCCGGCGCAAGCAGACCGGCGCTGCCTGGTGTGCGTGGAAAAAAAACACGTACACCAGGCAGCGCCGGCGTAGGGAAAAATGGTGTTAGGGCGTCTTAAAAATGGCGCAAGTCAGGTTGACGCAAAAAAAAACGTCTAAACCCGATTTGCGCCATTTTAAACGACGCCCTAGCGCCATTTACATGACTCCTGTCTTAGTAAAGACAGGAGTCATGCCCCCTTGCCCAATGGCCATGCCCAGGGGACTTATGTCCCCTGGGCATGGTCATTGGGCATTGAGGCATGTAGGGGGGCACAAATCAGGCCCCCCTATGCCAAAAAAAAATATTTAAAAAAATAAAAATGATACTTACCTGAACTTACCTGAATGTCCCTGGGGTGGGTCCCTCCATCCTTGGGTGTCCTCCTGGGGTGGGCAAGGGTGGCAGGGGGGGTCCCTGGGGGCATGGGAGGGCAGCTGTGGGCTAATTTTGAGCCCACAGGTCCCTTAACGCCTGCCCTGACCCAGGCGTTAAAAAGTGGCGGAAATGCGGGGTTTTCTGCCCCGCCAACTCCCGGGCGTGATTTTTTGCCCGGGAGTATAAATACGACGCATTTGCGGCGCAGTCATTTTTTTGGACGGGAACGCCTACCTTGCATCTCATTAACGCAAGGAAGGCGTTCACGCTAAAGAATGACGCTCTTTCCTCATACTTTGGCGCTAGACGCGTCTAGCGCCAAAGTATAAATATGCCGTTAGTTTTGCGCTGAATTTGCGTCAAAATAACGACGCTAATTCGGCGCAAACGGAGTATAAATATGCCCCCTAGTGCCTTAACAACGAGGTCGGAACACTGACCTCGTTCTTACTACTATGATTTTACCACGAATACCTTAACAACGATATTTAGTTGTAAAGGCATTCCTGATAAAATCATTACTAATAGGCACCATTCACCCTACATCCCTCACCCCACCTCCCCAACCCCACCCTAAAACCCCCTGACCCCCTACCCCCACCCCCTCCCCAAAACCAAAAACGTCCCACCCCCCCAAACCCCACTTCAAAACCTAAAACCCCCTAACCCCCACCCCCTCCCCAAAACCAAAAATGCCCCACCCCCCAACCCCGCCCCAAAACCTAAAACCCCCTGACCCCCCACCCCCTCCCCAAAACCAAAAACGCCCCACCCCCCCAACCCCTCCCCAAAACCTAAAACCCCCAGACCCCTCACCCCCTCCCCAAAACCAAAAACGCCCCACCCCAAAACCTAAAACCCCCTGGCCCCCACCTCCTCCCCAAAACCAATAACGCCACACCCCCCCAACCCCACCCCAAAACCTAAAACCCCCTAACCCCCACCCACTCCCCAAAACCAAAAACGCCCCACCCCCCCAACCCCGACCCAAAACTTAAAACCCCCAAACCCCCACCCCCTCCCCAAAAACACCCCACACCCCCAACTCCGCCCCAAAACCTAAAACCCCCTGACCCCCACCCTCTCCCCAAAACCAAAAACGCCCCACCCCCCCAACCCCACCCCAAAACCTAAAACCCCCTGACCCCCCACCCCTCCCCAAAACCAAAAACGCCCCACCCCCCAACCCCGCCCCAAAACCTAAAACCCCCTGAGCCCCCACCCCTCCCCAAAACCAAAAACACCCCACCCCCCAACCCCACCCCAAAACCTAAAACCCCCAACCCCCCACCCTCTCCCCAAAACCAAAAACGCCCCACCCCCCCAACCGAACCCCAAAACCTAAAAACCCCTGACCCCCCACCCCCTCCCCAAAACCAAAAACGCCCCACCCCCCCAACCCCACCCCAAAACCTAAAACCTCTTGACCCCCCACCCCCTCCCCAAAACCTAAACCCACCACTTACCTTAGTCGACCCCTTGTCACCTGCGTCGTCCTCCTTCGCCAACTCCCTTCTTTGTACCTTAACCACGCATGTTCGTTGTTCAGAACATATGTATTTAAGGCACAAAATAACGTTGTCGTGGTTAAAAAAAGCGTTGTTGTGCTTTCGTTAACCACGACCCTCGTAAAAAAAAGTCGTAATAAAGGATGTTTCCCATTTCCAGTTCAAGTGTGTGGCCATGGGTACCCTGTGTCAGTGTTGGCCTCCATGTTGTCACAGTTACGTGCAGGTCTAGTCCTGAGTGCCATTCGCTGAATTAACAGAGTATCCTTCAAAGCAGATTTGAACCAAAGCCAAAGAACAACTAACAACACACATGGGGATAGTCCAGCTATGGCATTGCAGAATTTTAATAAGGCTGATGACAGGACAATCTTGATGTTCTTAAAAACTTTATGGATCAGTAATAGGAAACAAGCAGCTTTCATTACAACATTTGTACACAGGGTGGCTTCTAAAATTCCCACTGCAACAGGGAACATCAGTACCTCTGTGCTGATTAATCTCACAGCTAGTCACCACGCAAGCACCATCAAAAGGTGGTGGCAGAAGAGAATCTGTGTGTGGACTGCCAGGGCACAAACATGTTTTGTCCTCACAAACACATTGGCAACCCTTGTTTGTTGTGCTGGAGATACCGTACCGAATCCATGCATAAAGCCATATTACACTGTCACTGTTTGGCACTAATGAGTACATGCAAAACTAGACAAGGGATGGGGGCTGGATTAGGCAATTTGAATACATGTCCCAGAACAGAATATGATAAGGAAACTGATGAAACTATACTATACATTTGAGGATTCATTGTAGACCTATCAGACACAATACCCCAGGAGGAAAGAGAGGGCATGGAAAGCAACTATGAAACAAATGTAGCCACAGGGAACCTCTGTGGTTAACACAAAGACAGGAACCAGTCAGGCTAACAGGATGCAGGCTCTGTCAGGAACTAACATGAACATGGCAAATACACAGTGAGCAGACACTGACTGGGAAAAGCTGGAACAACACTGTGGGAACTAAAAACTGTTTTTGTGCTGTGGTCTGCAAAATTACACAATCCCCCAAGGGCTCTGTTACACAAGTGATTTGTACACCATGCAGAACAAGGAGATTCAGAAAGTGGCAGCTTCTAAGTAGTTCTAGGCAGCAGCAATGGCAGGGCAGGTTCAATTTGGCTGGTCTGCATGGAAGTGCTCACAGGTGTGTGCAGCTTCAGTCTCTCACAAGTCCTTGAGTTGAGACTCAAGTTCATCTCATGGGAAGCATGATTACAGGTCCTATCGACTACCAGGCAGTGCATTATCGGACCTGAAGTCCATGCAGACTAATGAACTATGACTGTGGCATGCCATACTGAAGAGGGAAGCACACAGGAGTCAGAATGGGAGTCTGCGTGTGTGTAGATGAAGATTCTCAGGGTACAGATTTTACATTTACAGGGCCGCCTAGAGAAGGGTGGCCAGAGACTGAAAACATGGCAGTGGCAGGACTTGTTACCTGGGAAGGACTGTGCAGGGCATGTCTTGTGAGCAATGCTTGTCATCTCTGGGGCACTCATGCTATCCATTTTCTGCTTAGATGGACTCCTTGTCACACATGCTCCTTGCAAAGATAGCTGATGTCACACTTACCGCTGTCAAGGGTCTGGTCATACATTCCTGTTAGCAATGCAATAGCACATCCACTGCCTCATGTACGAGACACTTTTTTTCCTTATGATTGATGGTCTCTTAGTTCTGTGTCATGTGCTGCAATGGACAATGTTGGTAACATGGATGTGTGTCATAGCTGTGGTCCTCTGATATTGCCCTTCACATGTGAAATAGAGAGGATATATGTCATTTACACTGTGTGTGATGTTGGCTGTACATTCATACCCATCAAATGTGATGTGTCTTTTTCAGTATCCTAATATGTATTTCTGCAATTCTCCATGAGGCTAAACTCTGATTATGATTTCTAGGGATCATGTGATACATATAAATTACCCAGAGCATGATTGAGTGATGAAGGTAGGTGTTTAATGACATATGATAACAAAGTGGTGATGGTGACTATAGTTAGAAGACGTTTTGTACAATGCGTTGTCTCTGATGCAATCCTGCTGCAGTGTTTGGATGGTCTCCCTCGTTTTCACGAACAGCATCCTCCTCTTCCTCCTTCTCAGGCATTTGTGGGTCTGGTTCATAGAGGGGAATGTTCCTCCTTACGCAAATGTTGTGCAGGATGGCACAGGTCAAAATGGTCTTGCAGACTATTTCAGGTGAATATAGGAGGCTGCCTCCTGTGATGTCGACGCACCGGAATCTGGACTTCAGGATGCCAAAAGTCCTCTCTACTATGCTGCGTGTCCTCTGATGTGCCTCATTAAAGGCACGCTTTGATGCTGTGCTTGGGTTGGCAAATGGGGTCATGATCCATGGCTGGATCCCCTAACTCTGATCAGCTGAAAGAGAAAATGAGTGTAAATATTTGGATGTTGCTTGCACCTTGATTATCACTTTTCATGGCAATTGTTATTTTGTGTTGTCTGTGACTCATCTGTGTTTGTGTTACTGTGTGGGATCCTAGGCTTCTAGGATTTTTTTCTGCATTGGGTTGTTTAATTATCAAAACTGGTGTTTGCCTGATTGACCTGATATCAGCAGCATCTTTGTCAACTTGCAGTTCATTGTGTATCTCCGATGCATTGTGTCATGTGAAAGAAGTGCCTATGTGCCCTCACTGGAGGAGACATGATACTTCCACACACACAATCGATTCCACTGTGGTGGTAACACCGTTGCACTATATGGCCTGAACATCCCATCCAATTCAACATATGTAAGAGCATGTGAAAAACAACAGTGTGGCCCTTTGATTTGGCTAGGTGGCAATGTACAACACATCTCCATAAGTTGGCAGCACTGAAGTGTTCACAATTGACAATGCACAATTATCCCATGTGTGACAAGTTCTATGCCCACCTATTTTTGTGCCCTCACCGAGTTGGCTCATGTGCAAATGTACCTACACTACTGAACCTGCTCCAGGTAAGCTGACTAACTTGGTTGTGGGGGTGAAGGTTTAAGTGTCTGTAGGTCCATGTGCCTGTACATCTGTTCTGTATATGTGTAATTGTCTCAATCCGTATGTGTAGCAGTGTGCACTTTGCATTATTGTCACATCAATATGTGTTCATAGCACAGTTCAATTCCTTATTGCTAGCGGGCAATGTCAACCTAGGAGTGATGTGAGATGTTGGTACTGCCTCAATGATTCCATGTTACCTTCATTAGAGTCAGCATCATCATGCTATGTGTCTCATGGAGTTTGACCTGCATTGAAACACATTACACACCCCTTACACAGTACATATTGCTTGGAAGGGTGTGTGATTGAGTGTTATTGATGTAATATTAGAAGATTCATCTTCCAAGTTGTACTGCCAGTTAAGGCCATGTAATTGTCACTGTGTGGTTTAAAATTTGTATCCCATTGGGTCAGGATATTAAACATGACTAGCAGAGTCACAACCTCAGTGTCTTCCTGGCCATGTGTCAATGTAGTGGTATATGTATTGTGTGTCCTACAGGGTTGCTGTGCAGTGTGTATAACTAGGTTTCTGTACTTACCAACAAGTAGGCCATTTCCATACCGTCCAACCTGGAAGTGTTGATTAATGGTGCTGTGGCGGAAGGTGAATGAATCATGTACACTCCCAGGATACTTTGCCACGATGTTGCTGATCAATCCCATGTGATCCACAATGGCCGCCAGATTGATGGAGTGTGTGTGCTTCCTGTTGCGGTATAGATGCTTGGTTGCAGCAGGTGGCACAATCCATATATGTGTGCAGTCAATGGCACCAAGCACATGTGGGAAGCCATTGATTTGAGCCCTGTTTGCTCTCCTGCTGCTTCTGCTGTGTTTTTGGGAAGCTGATGTGGTGCGGTGTGAGGGAGATGATGCCTTCCAGTACCTTGGGAAGGAAGGCAGAGAATGAGGGCTGTGAGATCCCAGCAACCAGGGCACCAGTGGTTTGACAAGAGCCACTTGCCAACATGTGCAGGACATCTAGCAGCTTGGTCTCTGGTGGAATGATGTGGGGTGTCTACAAGCTGGGTGCCAACTGTGGCTCAATGTGGCGCAGCAGCTGCTGTATGGCTTGCCAGTTTAGGCTATATCTCTGGATGACGTCATGTTCCCTGAGGCCCTGAAGGGTTGTCCTGGTCCAGAATATCCTCTCCTGCCTTCGCGTTGTCTTTGGGGTCCCTGTTGGTGTGGTGGAAGCTGCTGCTGTTGCTCCTATGCTCTGCGTCTTCGTGCATCCTGGATAAATAGCACCTCCATGTCTTCCTTTTGGAGCTGTGCTGTTGCTTCTGTGGGTTTTCCTTAAGTACTGGTGTGTTTGCCCCATTTTAACGCCTGTCCTGACCCAGGCATTCATTTTTGATGCAAATTGGGATGTGCGCCATTTTCCGCCTCTGCCTCCCAGCCGTGCAGCATTTTTGTGCGGTTGGATAAATATGGTGCACAGGTGTTTAAGTCATTTTTTGGATGGGAACGCCTACCTTGCATCTTATTAACGCAAGGCAGTTTCACGCATCCAGAAAATGATGCACTCTGAGATATTTTGACGTCAGACGGGTATAGTGCCAAAGTATAAATATGATATTAGTTTTGGGCCGAATTTGCGTTAAAAAAAATGATGCAAAACCGCCACAAGCAGAGTATGAATATTGGCCCTAGTGTGTTATCTTACTTGTCCTGACTAGGATTGTGGTCCCTACTTGGACTGAGTGCAAATCTCTGCCAACTAGAGACCCAATTTCTAATATCACCAAGTTGAAGGTTGCAAGGAAGTGTGGCATCATTTTCCCACTCAAACATCACCTTGATAAACAGATGAAATAACCTTTTTTATCAGAAAGTCTCTTAGAATCCAATGGACCAAACGTATCAAGGTTATTGCCCTTGCACCACACAAGGCAAAATTGTGCAACACAAAACCTAGAATGAGATTTTACAAGCCATGCAATGCCATCCCAGGTGGCTTGAAACATCTGGAGTAATGCAAGGCAGCGCAAGTCGTGTCGGAGGATTGTTTTGCACAGGAAAATCCACCTTTCTGCACAAAAACTATCCTGCACCTGACACATGAAGGGTGTCAGCTTTGGTGCAAGACGGCACATTATTCGCCAGCACAAGGAGAGGAAAGGAAAGCAACATATAATGTTAATTATGACGCATTCCTGTCCTCTCCCTTTTTGAACAGCAGACAGTGTCTTGCTGGGTTGTATTGCATGAAAGTATGATAAATCTGGCTGTCAATATTTAAAGCCAAAATATACCTCTTCTTCCCAGATGCATCAACCTGAGCCACGCTCATTTACAAAAAAGGAAAGATCAGGTACCCCATAGAAGGATAAGAGTACCATATTATAGAAATATTCTGAAAAAAATGTAGGCAGTCCTTTTGCACCTTTTAAATGTTTTTGTAGTTAGCTGCAGGGCAAATGGATTTTCTCCAGCCATAACCAAGCACAGAATTTTTTTTGAGTCATGGTGAAAATAGAGTAAACAGATTGCGAAAAAACAGTGCTTACAAATCAATTTGAGTTATAGAGGCTGTGACATATAATTCATAATCAATGAATTATACTTTAGAATTAAAGCGGACACGTCTTATGTTACACTATTTTTGTTACTAATTTAGTAAGTAATGAAAAACAAACCAAAATGAATTTGCCACACACACAAACTGAAATATATTTTTTTAAAACACAGGAAAAGTATCTTATACAATTTTAGTTATGTAACCCAAAAATGTGAAATCAGTTTGCTTTATGGTTTGCCCAGATGCATAGACAGAAGACAGTGCACCTCAATTTGCAATGTTGTCTTCACCAAGGAAACCTTTCCCTGATACTGTACCTGGCTCTATTTGCATTCCATTCCCAATAAAAGCAGCCAATTAAGCTTTGCTCACCCTACCCACGTTTTGTTTTCCAGCATTATGAATCTAATCAAAATAGTGAAGGTGATATGAACAACACAAGGCTATCCGAAGCATGCTATGTTGTGAAAACACTACCCCTGTCATTCCGGCCTTATCGGAATGACCATACCGAAATGAATATGAGCTGAAATAGACTCAGATTAACTCCGTAACCTCGTTTTGCAGATTTAGCCCTGGGCGATTTTGCTGCCCGAATCTTAGTTTGATATGTCAGAATAAGGAATATTGGGCCTGATTTATACTTTTTTAGCGCCGCATTTGCGTAATTTTTTTACGCAAAAGCGGCACAAATTTACAAAATATACTTGGGGGCATATTTATACTCTGTTTGCGCCGGAATTGCGTCGTTTTTTTTTACGCAAATCCGACACAAAGCTAACTCCATATTTATACTTTGGCGTTGTACCCGTCTAGCGCCAAAGATCTTGGAGTTTGCGTCATTTTTTTGCGTGGACACCTACCTTGCATTAATGATATGCAAGGTAGGCGTTCCCGTCTAAAAAATGACTCCAAGGCATGTGCGCCTTATTTAAACTCCCGTGCAAAAATGACGCACGGGAGTGGGCGGGTCAAAAAAATGACGTCCAGCCGCTTTTGCGTAATTTTTTAACGCCTGGTCAGGGCAGGCGTTAAGGGACCTGTGGGCTCGGAAGGAGCCCAGAGGTGCCCTCCCATGCCCCCAGGGACACCCCCTGCCACCCTTGCCCACCCCAGGAGGACGCCCAAGGATGGAGGGACCCATCCCAGGGAACTTAAGGTAAGTTCAGGTAAGTATTTTTTATTTATTTTTTTGTGGCATAGGGGGGCCTGATTTGTGCCCCCCTACATGCCACTATGCCCAATGGCCATGCCCAGGGGACATAAGTCCCCTGGGCATGGCCATTGGGCAAGGGGGCATGACTCCTGTCTGTGCTAAGACAGGAGTCATTTCAATGGGGGTTGGGAGTAAAAAAAAATGGCGCAAATCGGGTTGAGGCCAATATTTTGCCTCAGACCTGACTTGCTCCATTTTTTGACACCCAAGCTCCATTTTCCCCTACGCCGGCGCAGCCTAGTGTGGGTCATTTTTTTGGACGCACACCAGTCAGCTGCGCCGGCTAACGTCATTCCATAAATAAGGCGCCCGCATGGCGCTTTGGAATGGCGTTAGCCGGCGTTAAAATTGTTGACGCACATCTGCGTTCGCGCAGTTGTGCGTCAAAAAGTATAAATATGGCCCTTGAACTTTGTAAATTTGCGCCGCTTTTGTGTCCAAAAATGACGCAAATGCGGCGCTAAAAAAGTGTTAATCAGGCCCGTTGTGCGGATTACCGATCCAGGTATAAGCTGCCTGAATTTTTGCAGTGAAATTCCCAAATAATGAGTCATTTTCACACAACTTAACTTTCGCAATCAGACACAAAACAAATACCTAACTTGATGGTAACATCTCCGGATTCCATTTTGCAACCCTACACTTTATGAATTTAAAATGTGCCACATTTTTCCCAACAGGTAAACACCCATGTCATCTAAGATACAGCTTGAAAGTTTATATGATTAACTTTCACTGTGCATTTCTGTCAGGATTAAGAGCCTGATTTAAAAGAGCTTGAAAGATAAACTGTCCGCCTTTCTACCAATGCCATAGAGCATAGTGAACAAAATTGGGCCCTTAGGAAGGAGCCAGCTTCGTCAACCAAGAAATAGCAGACGCAATAATTGGAGACCCAGTTAGAAAAGACAACTCACATGTAACAAATGCAGGCTGCTGAATTCTCCTTCAAGAATATGAGTTGTTCTTGCCCAAACTCTTCAACATCTATTGGTTAGAGATGATATTGGAAGCATTATTTGTTTTAGGACACAGTGAATTGTATTTTTGATACAAGATTGTGAAAGCAGCAAAGGGTGTTTTAGTCTTCTTCTGGACCTGTGATAGATTCATCTCATATTCTCAAATTAGAAGAAAAATTAGATTGATTGATTTTGTCCATTCTTTCCTTTCTTGAAAACATAGCTACTTCAGTAATACACACAGGAGAAGTACAACTGAACAATAAGCAAGGAAGTGTGGGTACAATGCCCAATATTGAGATATGTCGTTATTTCGTAAATCATAAGTTCAAATTCTGGTGGGGTCGCTCAGACTATCTCACAAAGCCCTGCTAGTTTAAATGATATGCTTTGACACCAGAGCAGTGAAAATATATTTTGTTTATACTGCTCTGACATCAGAGCAGTAGAAAGTTGATTTCTGAAACCTGTGCTCTGGTGGATGCTGATCCAACACCTCCCATTGCACTCTAGAGAGCCAAGGTAGATAGTGAAATAGTGGTTGACAGTCCATCATATCTTTTGCCCCTCGCAAGTCTCTGGGGATGTGAGAGAGGTGGGGATATATTACTCGCTAACTCCCCTTCCGCTTGGGACTGAGCAGACCTGCACTGACTCTGGGTACCAGGCCATGCCAATGTGAGGCTCTTAATGAGCGACTGTCAACATTGAGCCATATTCCTTCCTTGAGAACAGAGAGCGGATGGGATCTGGGAATGAATGAGCAGATGGTGCTGAGAGTGGTTGGCAGGGGCCCAGGATTTTACATTTTTTAAATATTGGGACGAGTGAGAGAGAGAGAAATCAACATTAATGCTGGAGGGTGACAGGGCAGTAAATATTGACTTATTTTTAAATATTGAGATTAGAAAGGGGTTAATGATGCTGAAAAGAATAGTATTAATAATACTGATGGTACTACTAATAACAATAAGAAGAAGAAGGAGGAGGACAGGAAAAAGAGAAAAATAATTTGTAAGGCTTTGTTGAATAGTGTTTCCAGCTTTATAAATAACAGGTGTTATTTTTACCCAAATTTTGGGTACTCATTTTATCCACTTGAAGGATTAGGTGGTGAGCTGGAACAGCTCAGATTCCAACACATCACAACCAAGTGTCACCAGATATCAGCAAGAAGCACAGAGGTGTAGCTTTGAGTGGGGGGAGTGTTTAGGGTGTCACACCCCCGTAATATATGCATTTTTACAATAAATAGTTGGGTAGAGGTGCTTTCAATCGGGTATGGTGATATGTATGTAGAACTTCACAAGGAATCTTTGCATACACGTCGACCAAAGCGCACACTGTTGGAAATGGAGTCTTTGGTTGACAGTCAGGTTACCCCCTGTTCAAAAAAGGACCCTCACTCCAGTCATGGTATAAGAGAATCACCCTCAGCTAACCCCTGCTTACCCCCTTGGTAGCTTGGCAAAGCAGTAGGCTTAACTTCAGAGTGCTAGGTGTAAAGTATTTGCACCAACACACTCAGGCCCTCATTCTGACCTTGGCGGTCGGCGGAGAGGCGGCGGTCGGACCGCGAACAGACCGGCGGTATTAAAAATGGCATTCTGACCCTGGCGGGAACCGCCAACACAGCCCGCCAACTTAACACTCCGACCGCCACAGCGGTACAAACAAACAGCGCGGCGGTTCCCGCCAACAGCCCGGCGGCAGACAAAGTACCGCCCACCCTATTACGACCCACCAATCTGCCACCTTTTCCGGGGCGGGAGCACCGCCGATAAGAACACGGCGGAAACAGACTACGAACGGGAAAACGCTCACCTCTACGCACTCCACGCGAGATTCCAGCAGTATGGAGCCAGAGTTACAGGTCATCCCCGCACTCCTATTCCTCCTCATATACCAGGAGCACGCCCGGCGGCGCGGAAGACATCGGTGAGTACTGCACCTACGACACAGGGGAGGGAAAAGATTACCGGCACACACCCACCCACCCACACCCACTACAACACACACATCAATGCATTCCCACAGATCACTGTCACAACCCACAAACCACCCCCCTCCGAAATAATGCAAAGACCAAAAGAAGAGATCATAAACGGGCAGATATATTGAAATAAACTATGTACAAAATATATACAGCTACTAAATGTAGTCCAACCACTGTCCGTGGATCACAGGGGTCCTGTGCAAAGGGGCAAGGCCCAGTCCCACGACAAGAACTCCACGGAGAGAACACTGCAGGGGCATCAGAAAGAAAATAGGACAGGCACCTCAGGGGGAAGGGAAGGGGGGGCACCTCAGCCACTTGAGTACACGACGCCAGATCCACGAGGGGACTCCATGACCACTGGCCCATCCTGGGGAGAGCAAAGCCACAGTCCATACAGTCCATACAGTGGGTGGCCTGCCCACTGGGCCATCCTGGGGAGAGCAAAGCCACAGTCCAAACAGTCCATACAGTGGGTGGCCTGCCCACTGGGCCATCCTGGGGAGAGCAAAGCCACAGTCCATACAGTCCATACAGTGGGTGGCCTGCCCACTGGGCCATCCTGGGGAGAGCAAAGCCACAGTCCAAACAGTCCATACAGTGGGTGGCCTGCCCACTGGGCCATCCTGGGGAGAGCAAAGCCACAGTCCATACAGTCCATACAGTGGGTGGCCTGCCCACTGGGCCATCCTGGGGAGAGCAAAGCCACAGTCCATACAGTCCATACAGTGGGTGGCCTGCCCACTGGGCCATCCTGGGGAGAGCAAAGCCACAGTCCAAACAGTCCATACAGTGGGTGGCCTGCCCACTGGGCCATCCTGGGGAGAGCAAAGCCACAGTCCATACAGTCCATACAGTGGGTGGCCTGCCCACTGGGCCATCCTGGGGAGAGCAAAGCCACAGTCCAAACAGTCCATACAGTGGGTGGCCTGCCCACTGGGCCATCCTGGGGAGAGCAAAGCCACAGTCCAAACAGTCCATAACAGACCCCACTGCCACTGGAGGAGGCAAGTTGGCCAGAGGACATCCTGCAGCCCTGCCCGAGATAGATCCTGCCCTGCCACGTCTGCCAAAGGGCCAGCGGTTCTTGCCTTGAAGGGCCCAGTTCAGCGGTTCTTGCCTTGAAGGGCCCAGTTCAGCGGTTCTTGAGACGGCGGGGCCCAGTTCAGCGGTTCTTGCCTTGAAGGGCCCAGTTCAGCGGTTCTTGCCTTGAAGGGCCCAGTTCAGCGGTTCTTGAGACGGCGGGGCCCAGTTCAGCGGTTCTTGCCTTGAAGGGCCCAGTTCAGCGGTTCTTGCCTTGAAGGGCCCAGTTCAGCGGTTCTTGCCTTGAAGGGCCCAGTTCAGCGGTTCTTGCCTTGAAGGGCCCAGTTCAGCGGTTCTTGAGACGGCGGGGCCCAGTTCAGCGGTTCTTGCCTTGAAGGGCCCAGTTCAGCAGTTCTTGCCTTGAAGGGCCCAGTTCAGCGGTTCTTGAGACGGCGGGGCCCAGTTCAGCGGTTCTTGCCTTGAAGGGCCCAGTTCAGCGGTTCTTGCCTTGAAGGGCCCAGTTCAGCGGTTCTTGCCTTGAAGGGCCCAGTTCAGCGGTTCTTGAGACGGCGGGGCCCAGTTCAGCGGTTCTTGCCTTGAAGGGCCCAGTTCAGCGGTTCTTGCCTTGAAGGGCCCAGTTCAGCGGTTCTTGCCTTGAAGGGCCCAGTTCAGCGGTTCTTGCCTTGAAGGGCCCAGTTCAGCGGTTCTTGCCTTGAAGGGCCCAGTTCAGCGGTTCTTGCCTTGAAGGGCCCAGTTCAGCGGTTCTTGAGACGGCGGACGGTCTATGGCCAACTGCTAATTGCCTGGTGGTGCCCTCCTGGGCAGCGGGGATGGTGCTCCTTCACTGCCCACCTGGGCTGTGGGTGGTGGGGCCCTCCTGGCCAGCTGGGCTGGGTCCTCCCTGGGCAGCGGCTATGGGGGTGGTGGGCTCTCCCGGGGCAGCTGTGCCGGTTCCTCCCGGGGCAGCGGCTATGGGGGTTGTGGGCTCCTCCTGGGCAGCAGGCCTGCTGCCTGACCTCTCCAACTTGCTGCCCTTGCCCTCCTTAGTCGTCGGCCTGTGGCCCTTTCCTCCCTTTGGAGCTGTGGCTGGTGACTGTCTCTGGGTGGTGTCCGGGGGGGATGTAGAAGGCGGGCTCCTGCGGCGCCCCTTCCGCCTTCTGCTCCTCTTCCCAGGGGGTGGGCTGGCTGTCCCCTTGCTGCTGGGCGAAGATCCAGACATGCGGGCTGGCGGGCTCCAATACCCCTGCACCCTTGTCAAGGGGGCTGCAGGGCTGGTGGTGGCTGAGGTGCTCTTCTTACCCCGACGAGAAGGAGGGGGGGGCTCAGGGTCAGGAAAGAAGTTAGTAGTGGCGAGGAAGAGCTTCTTGGGACAATGGAGAGTGGTAGGTACAGTGGGAATGGGAGTGGAGGGAGAGGATGTGGTTGTAGGTGAGTCACGTTTGCTGTCTTTGGGTGCAGGTGCAGGAGGGATAGGCTGTTGTGAGGTGGATGGCTGTTGGGTGGGTGGGTGGCTGCGTTTGTGTGGTGTGGAAGAGGGGGTGACAGACACAGTGGGAGAGGACACAGGGGACGTGTAAATGGCAGTGGGGGTGGTGACTGCACGTGTGCGGACTGGAGTGGAGGGTGTGCTGGTGATGGAAACACTGGCTGATGGTGAGGTGAATGGAGGTGTGAGTGTAGACGTCACAGGGAGGGAGGAGGGAGACGAGGAGGTGGGGGTCACAGAGGTGGTAGTGACTGTTGGCATGTCTGCATCGGAATGTTGCGTGTGTGAATGTCTGCGTGATCTGTGGTGCTTATGTTTGGATGAGCTTCTCTTGGGTGTTGAGGTGTGTGCAGGCTGGTCTGATGGTGTGGGTGGGACAGGCAGAGGAACAGGAGACTGGGAGGAGGGAGTTAGTAGAGGCAGGCAGGAGACAGGGACAATGGCTGCCGTCAGTGCTGAGGCCAGAGCCTGGAACGATCGCTGATGGGCAGCCTGACCCGAATGAATGCCCTCCAGGTACGCATTGCTGCGATGAACCTCCCTCTCCACCCCCTGGATGGCATTCAAAAGGGTAGTCTGCCCAACAATGAGCGTTCGGAGGAGGTCAATGACCTCCTCACTGAGGGCAGCGGGGGTAACAGGGGCAGGGCCTGAGGTGCCTGGGGCGAAGGAGATGCCCGGCTTCCTGGCAGAGCGGGCACGGGGCGAACGCGGAGGGGCTGCTGGGAGGGCGGAGATGGTGCGCTGGGTGGCGGCTGTACCTGTAATGGCGGGGGGCACGGATGGTGCCACCCCCGCAAGGGAGCCCCCTTCCGAGGACGTGTCCGTGTCGCTGCAGGCTCCAGTCGTCCCCGTCGTGGAGCTCCCCTCGCCCTCCGTCTCACTGGTCCAGTCTGACTCTGTGGCATGGCCCTCCTGGGCCATGTGAGATGCAGCTCCCTCCTGCCCCGATGCCACTTCTCCTCCGCCTGATGATGCTGATGCACACAAGCACAGAAAGACAAACAAAAAGGGGGGGGGGAGAGAGAAATAAAGGGATATTGAGTACATGGATCTCCGGTACAGTTAGCGGACATGACAGACACAGATGCCCCCTGCACTAAGTTGCGCACTTGGGGTACGCTACGCATTCCGTGGAACATGGCCTACACGCCTAGAGTTGACAACTGCACCCATGGATGACACGGCCCAGGGATGGCTGTACTGACAAACTACTGATGGTGGTGGCTGGGGACACAGGGGCTTACGGGGGTGCCCAGCCTACAGATATCGCCCTGGCCTAGGGGGACCCCCAGCCCTCCTCCCCCACCCAGACACCTCCACTGCGCGACAACAGAGTAGATAATGCTTGTACTCACCCCCTTGTGTCTGCTGTGCTGCCCTCACGCGCCCATCCAAATCAGGGTAGGCCACCGCCAGGATCCGGAACATCAGGGGGCTCAGTTGACGGCAGGCACCCCGCCTACGTTGGGAGGCCATCCCCAGCAGAGACTCGGCGGTCTTCTTGGTCCCGCGGCGGATGTCCTCCCACCTCTTGCGGCAGTGGGTGCCCCGTCGATGGTGGACCCCCAGGGCCCGGACTTCCTTGGCGATGGCACGCCAAATCCCGATCTTCTCATGGGCGCGGACCTATGTGACACGTACAGGGAGGGAGAAATACCACGTTCAAGTTTCTCAGCATTTTCCTTTCCAGTGGCCCAACGCCCCCCATCCCCGCCAGGCCCCCCGCCAGCCCCAACATGCCCCCCATCCCCGCCAGGCCCCCCGCCAGCCCCAACATGCCCCCCATCCCCGCCAGGCCCCCCGCCAGCCCCAACATGCCCCCCATCCCCGCCAGGCCCCCCGCCAGGCCCCCCGCCATGCCCAACATGCCCCCCATCCCCGCCAGGCCCCCCGCCAGGCCCCCCGCCATGCCCAACATGCCCCCCATCCCCGCCAGGCCCCCCGCCAGGCCCCCCGCCAGCCCCAACATGCCCCCCATCCCCGCCAGGCCCCCCGCCAGGCCCCCCGCCATGCCCAACATGCCCCCCATCCCCGCCAGGCCCCCCGCCAGCCCCAACATGCCCCCCATCCCCGCCAGGCCCCCCGCCAGGCCCCCCGCCATGCCCAACATGCCCCCCATCCCCGCCAGGCCCCCCGCCAGCCCCAACATGCCCCCCATCCCCGCCAGGCCCCCGCCAGGCCCCCCGCCATGCCCAACATGCCCCCCATCCCCGCCAGGCCCCCAAGCCAGCCAGTGGCCCCAAATCCAGATAGAATTAAACTCACTTGTTGGTCTGGAGGACCGTAGAGTAGCGCATACTGGGGGAGGACCCCATCCACAAGTTTCTCCAACTCCTCTCCAGTGAAGGCAGGGGCCCTTTCCCCAGTCGCAGCAGCCATTGTCCCTTCCAGACCGAGGTCACAGCAACACTTGCAGTATAGGTCCTCTCCTGTGAAAGTTCAAGTCGCAAGTGGATAAGTAGATAGAAAATGGCGGTCACGTCCGCGGCGGTGCGTACCGCGGCGGTGCGTCCCGCCACCGCCGGCGCCCTTCGCCATTGGCTCCTGAAACCCATAGGCTTCAATGTTAACCAATGCGGCTTCGCGCCGCGGTCTTGGCCCGCCGCCCGCCGCGGTGTGCCACGCCAGCGCATTGACCTCACATCCCATTGTCACACTTCACAGGTCAGGCAGCCGCCATTTCCAGGGCCCACATGGCTCAATTTCAACTGCGTCACACAGGCCTAGGCCTTGCATAGCCACTCATACACGCCATTCACTGCATAGAGAATCGTATACTGTGCTAGCTGTGAGTACGTACCTGTGGGTTGCCTGACTGTGTGCTCCATGTTGTCCTTCCTAGGCACCGTCCGCTGGGTTGGGCGAGGAGACGGATGAATCCTCCCGTGTACCGACCGCTGGTGGACCTGTCGACAATGGAAGAACGCCACATTATCCTGACCTACCGTCTTAACCGTGCCACTATCCATGAACTGTGTGCCCGGCTGGAGCCCGACCTGATGTCCCCCATCCGCCAACCCACAGGGATTCCCCCTCTGGTGCAGGTCATGTCAGTACTCCATTTCTTGGCAAGTGGGTCATTTCAGACAACCGTGGGAATTGCTTCTGGGATGTCTCAGCCCATGTTTTCAAAGGTGTTATCCAGAGTGTTGTCTGCCCTGATGAAATCCGTGAGGAACTACATCATTTTCCCTGAGGTGGGCGAACTGGCTACAGTGAAGGGTGATTTCTACGCCCTTGGACATATTCCCAACGTAATTGGTGCCATTGATGGGACCCATGTGGCTTTGGTTCCCCCAAGAGACAGGGAGCAGGTGTACAGGAACAGAAAAAGTTACCATTCAATGAACATCCAGGTGGTGTGTTTGGCTGACCAGTACATCTCGCATGTAAATGCCAAATTCCCAGGGTCAGTGCATGACGCCTACATCCTGAGGAATAGCAGCATCCCTTACGTGATGGAACAGCTACAGAGACACCGTGTATGGCTAGTGGGGGACTCTGGGTACCCCAACCTGTCGTGGCTACTGACCCCAGTAAGGAATCCCCGGACCAGGGCAGAGGAACGGTACAATGAGGCCCATGGGCGTACTAGGAGGGTGATCGAACGCACCTTTGGCCTCCTAAAGGCCAGGTTTCGCTGCCTGCATATGACCGGTGGATCCCTAATGTACTCACCTAAGAAGGTGTGTCACATCATCGTGGCCTGCTGCATGCTTCACAACCTGGCTTTGCGCCGCCAGGTGCCTTTCCTGCAGGAGGATGGTCGAGACGGTGGTGTTGTGGCAGCGGTGGAACCTGAGGAGAGTGACGAGGAGGAAGACGACGGGGCTGAAACAGACAACAGGGACAGAATCATTGAACAGTACTTCCAATAGGACACAGGTAACATTTCAAAGATAATTTAGTAAAAGTTAACTACTCTGCAGCATCTCTGCTGCCTGTCTATTTGCCCCAGTGTATGATGACTGAGTTTTGGCTTTTCCCTCCCTATTTCAGATCTGGGGTCCCCACTACGAGTCCTGTGCTTCGTTTCCCCATGGACTACAGCTTTGTGGCAGCTGTTTGTTGACTTCACCATGTACCAGGACATATTTGCACTGTCATGTCAATTACAATCTATTGAAATCACAGCCAGACTCCTGATATTTTGGTGCAAAATAGGTGTTTATTGAAGTGCTCAAAATGGGATGGGTGGTTTCAAGTGGGTGGGGGCTATGGTGAAGGAATGTCCATGGCAGAGTCCAGAGTAACAGTCACACAGGTGCATTGTCCAGAGGCCTGTGGAGAGATGGAGCATGGGCAGTTCGAGGATGGACAGGGTGACAATGTGGGACAGTGGGATGACATCAGGTGGTATCCATTGCTGGTGGGGGTCTTGACATCCTACTCTGTCTTGCGAGATCTCAGGGCCCTCTTGTGGGGTGGTTCTTCTCCTGCAGGAGGTGGGGGTCTGGTGGGCTGCTGCTGTGCGGGGGCCTCCTGTCCACTAGCGCCGGCGGAGGTGGATGGCTGTTCTTGGTCCCGGCTAGTGGCAGGGGCCCTTGGGTGTTGTTCAGTGTCCGCCCTGCTGTTTACGAGGTCCTGCAGCAGCCCTACCATGGTAACCAGGGTGGTGTTGATGGCTCGGATGTCCTCCCTGTACCCCCGATAGTGTTCCTCCTGCAGCACCTGGATCTCCTGGAACCGGGCCAGTACCGTCGTCATCGTCTCCTGGGAGCGGTTGTATGCTCCCATGATGGTGGTGAGGACCTCGTGGAGAGTGGGTTCCCTGGGCCTCTCCTCCCCCCCCTGTCGCACAGCTGCCCGCCGAGTTGCCCTGTTTCCCTGGGCCTCTGCCCCCTGGCCGGTGTGCCCACTACCACTGCCCCCAGGTCCCTGTTGTTGTTGGGGTGGTGGGTTATCCTGGGTGCCCTGTAGTGGTAGACACACCGCAGATTGACGCGCCCTGGAGACAGAGGCATGGGCCCGCTGGGTGGGAGCTGTGCTGGTGTTCCCAGAGGGGTTAGGGTCTATAGTGGCCTGTGCCTGTGTGAGGGGAACCGACTGTCCAGAGGTCCCCGATGGTCCGGGCTGGTCATCGGTGTCCAGATCGACAGAGCTGCTGTCATCGCTGACGGCCTCTTGGGTGGGGGGTGTGGATAATTCTGGCCCCTCCGCCGCGGTGTGTTGACGGTCGGGTCCTGCAGGGGTATAGAGGTATGGTTATAGTTTCAATGTGTGGCATATGGGTGTATCTGTGGGTTCCCGTGTCCCCAAGTGCTGGCATTCGTGTGTGGGGGCTTTGGTGAGGGTGGCTTGTGGGGGGGATGTGTATATGCATTGGGCATGCTTTGGTGATGGGTGTCCATGCTTAGTGGACGCATGCAGGCCTAGGTTTTGGGATGTGTGGGTTGTGATGGTGAGACATTGGCAGGGAATAGGTGTGCTGGGGGTGGGGGTGAGGATGGTGGTGGGGGTGAGGATGGTGGTGGGGGTGAGGGTGGGGGTGGGGGTGAGGGTGGGGGTGAGGATGGGGGTGGGGGTGAGGGTGGGGTTCGAGGATGGGGGTGAGGGTTGGGGTATGATTTGGCATGCAGGTGGGGGGGAAGCAGTATTGAAGCTTCAACTTACCAGTATCCATTCCTCCGCCGACTCCTGCGAGGCCGTCAGGATGCAGAATGTTCAAGACTTCCTCCTCCCATGATGTGAATTGTGGGGGTTGAGGTGGGGGTCCTCCGCCAGTCTTCTGCACGGCGATGTTGTGCCTGGATACCATGGAACGCACCTTCCCCCGTAGGTCGTTCCATCGCTTCCTGATGTCTTCCCGATTTCTGGGGTGCTGTCCCACTGCGTTCACCCTGTCGACAATCCTCTGCCATAGCTCCGTCCTCCGGGCAATGCTGGTGTATTGGACCTGTGTGCCGAACAGCTGGGGCTCTACACGAACGATTTCCTCCACCATAACCCTGAGTTCTTCGTCTGTGAAGCGGGGTTGTCTTTGGGGTGCCATGGGGTGGTGTGTATGATGTGTGGGGTGGAGTATGTGTATTTAAGTGAGTTGAGTGTGGTGGTGTGTGTTGTTTTGTGTGTGAATAGTGTGTGGGTGATGGTGTTGAGTGGCTGTGGCTGTTAGTTTGTGGATGCTGGTGTCTCGCTCTGGCCTTCGTTCAGAATTTTTTAGCGTAGGGGTTTGTGGGTGATGTGGGTGGGTGTTTTATATTGTATTGTGTGTGTGGGAGTGGTGTGTGTATGTGTATCAGGTGTGTGGGATTCAAATCGTCCAATGTGGGTGAGTTTTGTTCGTTTGTGTGTATTCTGACCGCGCCGGTGTGTCCCGCCAATGGAATACCGCGTTTGAATGACCGCCGCGTGGATTCGTGGGTCGTAATGGGATGGGCGTATTTCTGTTGGCGTGGCGGTGGAGGTTTGGTCACCTCCACCTTTCCGCCGACCGCTGGTCTGGCGGTCTGTTGTGGCGGTCGGATTTTCGGAGGTTTGCCTTCTGCGGGTCAGAATGACCGTGGCGGGTTTCCGCGACCGCGGCGGGATTATGGAGGATTTCTGACCGGCGGTAGGCGCCTTTTACCGCCGAGGTCAGAATGACCACCTCAGTAACTTAATGAAGACACTATAAAATGACACAACACAGGGTTAGAAAAATAGGAAATATTTATCTAAACAAAACAAGACCAAAACGACAAAAATCCACAATACACAAGTCAAGTTAGCAATAAAAATGCAAAAAGAGTCTTTAAGTAGTTTTAAACACACATTAACACTGTTAGCGTGAAAAAGTACCTGGGGTGCATCAAAAAATAACCCCGCACGGGCGACTGCACGTCAAAAAGGGCTTGCAATGAGTTGATTCCACTCACGAGTGGGATCTTGCATCGTTTCTCCTTTCGCCGGGTCAGGGAGTGTTGTTTCTTCTCTCCTCAGGAGAACGATGCATTGATCCGGTCAGCACTCTCGGGTCCAGGCAGGCCTTGCATTGTTTTTCCACGGCCAGCCGTACTTGACTCGGAAATCCAGCTGCACGATGATCCAAAAACCCCGCAGCACGGGTTGTGATCTCCCAGCCTCCGTCAGCGATGCTGTGCGTCATTTCTCCTGCTCTGTGGGTTAATCCTTCGGTCGCGTTTCTGGCGAGTGTTGATTTTCAGCTACAGAGCCGGTGGCACGTCGTTTCTTCAGCCGCAGATCGGAGTCGCGTCGATCTTTTCCCCGCACAGCTCTATGTGCATGGATTTCCTTGTCTCTAGGCTGCCAGCATCCCCTTTCAGGGTCCCAGGAACTGGATGGGCACCACAGGGCAGAGTAGGAGTCTCTCCAGAGAGTCCAGGTGCTGGCAGAGAGAAGTCTTTGCTATACCTGAGACTTCAAACAACAAGAGGCAAGCTCTAAATCAAGCCCTTGGAGATTTCTTCTCAAGATGGAAGGCACAAAAAGTCCACTCTTTGCCCTCTTACTCTGGCAGAAGCAGCAACTGCAGGATAGCTCCACAAAGTACAGTCACAGGCAGGGCAGCTCTTCTTCCTCAGCTCTTCAGCTCTTCTCCAACAGAGGTTCCTCTTGTTTCTGGAAGTGTTTCTAAAGTCTGTGGTTTTGGGTGCCCTTCTTATATCCAATTTCTCCTTTGATGTAGGCCTACTTCAAAGTAAAGTCTCTCTTGAATGTGAAATCCTGCCTTGCCCAGGCCAGGCCCAAGACACTCACCAGGGGGTTGGAGACTGCATTGTGTGAGGGCAGGCACAGCCCTTTCAGGTGTGAGTGACCACTCCCCCCATCCCTCCTAGCACAGATGGTTCATCAGGATATGCTGACTACACCCCAGCTCCCTTTGTGTCACTGTCTAGTGTGAGGTGCAACCAGCCCAACTGTCAAACTGACCCAGACAGGGAATCAACAAACAGGCAGAGTTGCAGAAATGGTATAAGCAAGAAAATGCTCACTCTCTAAAAGTGGCATTTTCAAACACACAATCTCAAGACCAACTTTACTAAAAGATGTATTTTTTAATTGTGACCTCAGAAAACCCAAACTCCACATGTCCATCCGCTCCCAAAGGGAATCTACACTTTAATCAGATATAAAGGTAGCTCCCATGTGAACCTATGAGAGGGACAGGCCTTGCAACAGTGAAAAACGAAATTAGCAATCTTTCACTGTCAGGACATATAAAACACATTAATATATGTCCTACCTTAACCATACACTGCACCCTGCCTTGGGGCTACCTAGGGCCTACCTTAGGGGTGTCTGACATGTAAGAAAAGGGAAGGTTTAGGCCTAGCAAGTGGGTACACTTCCCAAGTCGAATTTACAGTTAAAACTGCACATACAGACACTGCAATGGCAGGTCTGAGACATGATTACAGAGCTACTTATGTGGGTGGCACAACCAGTGCTGCAGGCCCACTAGTAGCATTTGATTTACAGGCCCTGGCACCTCTAGTGCACTTTACTAGGGACTTACTAGTGAATCAAATATGTCAATCATGGATAAGCCAATTACATACACATTTTGCAAAGGAAATCTTGCACTTTAGCACTGGTTAGCAGTGGTAAAGTTCCCAGAGTAACACAAACAGTAAAATCAGAGTCCAGCACACATCAACAACCTGGGGAACAGATGCAAAAAGTTAAGGGAGACCACGCCACAGATGAAAAGTCTAACTCACACACTCTCCCTTTCTGTTTTGAAAGTCCTAAAAAATATTGGTTATTTTACAAAATATTGTGTTGTCCCTCTTAGTACTCCTACCAATCCACATTCCTCTTCCTTTCCAATGCCCCTTAGTCCCTTTTCATGCAGCCTGCTTGTCATAAAATATAACTAAACTTTGGATGCCAGCCACATTGCTGGGAATTCTGAAGCTAACACCCCCCAAACTTACTGACCAAGCTAAGCCTCTGAACGAGCACTTAACTCACTGAGCCTTCTGTTTAAATGTGTACGGCTGAAAAACATTTATCAACATTCTTGATATTACATTTCCCTGAGATAACACTGCTTGTTTATAGCAATC
Organism: Pleurodeles waltl; assembly: GCF_031143425.1. Lineage (NCBI taxonomy): Eukaryota > Metazoa > Chordata > Amphibia > Caudata > Salamandridae > Pleurodeles > Pleurodeles waltl. The sequence continues at coordinate 794,896,336 of NC_090438.1, read as the reverse complement.
TGCATAAAACATGTGTTGTCATGGAGAGGTGTTCTCATGTAATTACTTATTTTTGTTTCCATGTGAACAGGAACGCATTCCATAGTGGAACAAATCATTTCTTGCTGATTAATAGGTAAGCGCTGGGTGTTCCACCATTATCATTAAATGCAGATAGGAAACGGCTGGCGTGATTTTATTCATAATAAAAGTACCTTTTGAACTAGTTGTTAGTGTGTCCCTCAGTTATTATGAATAGCAGGTATCCACTCATTCCTCCTCCCTTAAGCTGACATTGTCACCCATACCTATATTTTGACTGTAAATGATGGTCTAATGCCACTTCTGTAATTACTTGGCACCCAGCTATAAACTTTAATCCTAGTGGGTCAATACCTGCCTACTGACTGTCATTCAATAAACACGTCCACTTTTCATTTGTTATGTTCAGCAAGTGGTATTTGGGTCACCAATTAAAAATAAAATAATATGTCTGCCAAATATTCAAAGGAATTACATTATGCGCACAGATTTTTTTTCAGGGTAAATTAATTCTGCTGAAAAAATCAATATTAAATTCCACAGCAGATTCAAAGTAACTGTCTCTCTGAAGTTCCAAACTCCAGATCACAAAATGCTAGAATAAATAGTTCAGAATGGTTTAACAGATTATAAACTTTTTTAAAGATATGGATAAACATGTAAAACGTTCGTGATTATTGCTATCGAGACAGTTTTGCCAAAATTAATGAGCTTTAACAGACCCAAGAGATGAAGCTTTCATAATGAGTAAAACGATGCTTTATTGCGTTTTGTACTTGCGTGAGGCTATAGTCTTGTGATTAGGGTGCAAGGATGCTAAGTGTAGGTTTGAATTGGTTGATGGTTGAATATAAGTATTAGCACATGGGCACAATATTATCGGTTAGAACGTAATAGGATTTAACAACCACTTTACAATAACTTTAAAGGGCAGCTTTGGATTCCCCCACCCCCAACGAATTCTCCAGGTAGACTGTGTTAAACGGTGAATTGTTAGTCCTTTAACTACTAGCCTCCCCCCCATGCTAAGGGCTTGAGTCACATCTAGACGGATATCCAGTCTGCGAAATACAAATCCTATTATTTCCTATGGGATTTATATTTCAGCGGACGGGATATCTGTCACCATTGTGACTGAGTAATCCAATCCGCCGATATCTAAATCAAGCCTTTTGCCTTTTTTTGGCTATTTGGGTTAGTTTGTGCTTAGACAGTGAGAAAGATCAAATGTAATTAATATATTAGTGGCATAGAAGGTAGCATATGGTGACTAATTAGCATACATTTAAAGGCCTAACAGAGATAATAAGATAGACATGTAATATGTGAAAACTTGAAATATGGTGGACCATGTGGCCGTCATTTGTAATAGACATTACATTTTAACATGAAAGATATTTTGCTTTTATATTAAATGAAGTACTACTATGAATTAACGTTAAGACTGTTTATTGAAGTATTAAATTAACAGGAATTAATCTTACTTATGTTGATTTAATGGATTTTATTTGCATGAGTTACATGTGTGCAGAAAGATAAATGCACATTAAAACTGTTCTAACATGTTGTAGATAATGTTCACAATTAAACAATTTACTTTGCATGTTTGAATTTAATTGTAAGATGCACAATATGTGTATTAATGTACTACTTGCATTAATGTGTATTAAGGGTGTCTTAGCTTGATTAGGCCTAAAAGATTTATTTGGAGGCAGTAGAGGAAAATTATTTGTTTATTCTGTTCCATCTGACCTGAATTATTTTTTCTTGGTTACTGATGTGATGTTGAATGCCCTATCGTACTGATGGCAAAGCACATGCTTCAGTATTAAGTATTTGTTCTAGCTGTCGAACAAGGCAATACATTCATGATCCTCATGTGAACTTTGCTAGCTTATTTTGTGTATCATGAGAAAGGACATGAAGTAACAAACAATGAAATAATGTAATATTTTGTCGGTACTGTGTGAAATCATTGAAATGACAATTCAATTTTGCTGAGAAAATCTGAAATAGTTGAAAACTTGATGGTGTCATTTGCAGCCATTAGACACTGAGGCCCTCATTACAACCCTGTCGGTCGGTGTTAAAGCGGCGGTAATACCGCCAACAGGCTGGCGGGAAAAAAAATGGAATTACGACCATGGTGGAAACCGCCAGGACATACAGCCACTTTAACACTCTGAACGCCACGGCAGTACAAACAAACACTGGGGCGGTAACCGCCAACAGACAGGCAGAGGACAATGTGCCCCCCACTATATTACAAGGCACCAATCTGCCACCTTTTCTGGGGCGGTACCAACGCCATCAAAAACACGGCGGAAACAGTACGCAGAAGGGAAACCACTCACCTATCGACACCCTACGAGGAACAAGGACGCCATGGAGCCCGAGTTACAGGTGCTACCAATGTTGGTTTACCAGGAGCAGCAAAGAAGGGGGTGACGACCACAGTGAGTTCTGCACCTAGCACACAAGGGGGGGGGGAAAGAGAGTGACACACACACACAACACGCAGCACCCCCACCCTCACCCACAACAATATACACACAAATACATGCAACAACATTACATTTACACCCTGTAACCCTCTTGAAGAACGCAAAGACAAAAGGAAATGATTGTAACAGGTGTAATCATTGAAAATTCAGATATGGAAACAGGTCTGTAACAGATCATTGTACACAAATATGTAGAGCAATCATTGTCCGTGGACTAGTGGTCCCAAAGTGCATGGGCGAAGCCCACACATGATACCTGCCTCTAAACGGAGAGAACACTGCTGGGGCATCAGTTTGAAAATAAACAGGCACCTCAGGGGGAAGGGAAGGGGGGCACCTCAGCTGGATGATGGGACGACGCCACTGGTCCACGAGGGGGCTCCATGCCCACAGATTCCTCCTGGGGAGTGCAAAGCAACAGTCTCACAAGCCTCTCAAGTGGGTGGGTTGCCCACTGCTTTATCCTGGGGAGTGCAAAGCCACAGTCTCTAAAGTCTCTCAAGTGGGTGGGTTGCCCACTGCTTTATCGTGGGGAGAGCAAAGCCACAGTCTCTCAAGTGGGTGGTTTGCCCACTGATTGGTCCTGGGAGTGTAAAGCCACAGTTTCTCTTGGGATGCTTTTCTCCACTGGTTCTGGAGGGGGCTTTGTGCTCAGAGTGCTTCATCCTGCCAAGGATAGGGTGAGTGGATGTATCTTTTCACTGGTTCTGGAGGGGGCATGGTGCCCAGAGTGCTTCATCCTGTCAAGTACTGGGTGAGTGGATGTATCTCTCCATTGGTTCTGGAGGGGGCATGGTGCCCAGAGTGCTTCATCCTACCAAGGACTGGGTGAGTGGATGCTGTTCTCCACTGGTTCTGGAGGGGGCATGGTGCCCAGAGTGCTTCATCCTGCCAAGGACTGAGTTAGTGGATGCTGTTCTCCACTGGTTCTGGAGGGGGCTTAGTGCCCAGAGTGCTTCATCCTGACAAGAACTGGGGTAGTGGATGCTGTTCTCCACTGGTTCTGGAGGGTGCTTAGTGCCCAAAGTGCTTCATCCTGCCAAGGACTGGGTGAGTGGACATATCTCTCCACTGGTTCTGGAGGGGGCATGGTGCCCAGAGTGCTGCACATGCTGTGTGGCAGTTCCCATTCCCTCACCTGGGTGTGTGTGCCACAAAAGTTCCTGGGAACAGGTAGCATGATACTCCATGGAGTCAGAGACACACTCCACCCTGCTGCGACTTTGCCTGCCAACTGCTGGTACTAACAGTGCTGGTTTTGGTGCCTCCTGTACTCTGTGCAGGTTCCAGGATATCTCCTGTAGCCTCGGATGGCTGCCCCCTGGGAATGTTGTCCATGTCGGCTGTGGCGGCACTGTCTGTGCACGTTGCGTGGCAGGTGGCGGTGGTTGCTGCAGTGTCTGTGGCGGAGATGCTGCCGGTGGTGCATGTGTCAGCACCTGTGGAGGGAGACAGCAGGACGTCTCCTGAAGCCTCGGATGGCTGCCCACTTGGGATGATGCAGGGGACTGTTGCTGAGGCAGCAGATGTGCAGGTGGTGGTGCAGGTGGCGGTGGTTGCGGCGGTGTCCACCGCCGTACAGGTTGCTGTTCTGTTTGGCAGAAGGGGTGACACCAGTCCCCCAGCCGGAGGCTCTGTGCCCTTAGCTGACTTCCCTTTAGCCTTGTGCCCCTTTTCCACCTTGGAAGTCGCTGCAGGGACCTTGGCACTGTCCCCTTTTGTCTTGGGAGAGGACTTGCTGGGTGGTTGGTGCGGCTTTTCCCTACGGCATGTGGGCCCATTCTTAACCTTGGCAGGTGGCAGAATAGAGTGATCTTTGGCCTCGCTAGGTGGCACACTGGCAGCCCTGATGGGTGCCGCCCGCGATGTTACTGGACTTGCAGGGACCACAGTGCTGGAGGTTTGGTGGCTGAGGTGCTGGGCAGGGATCTGGACATCCTGCCCCTAGGGGAAGGACGGGGGGAGGTGTAGGGAAGAGGTCAATGTTAGCCAGGAAAACGTTTTTAGACACACTGTGATGGGAAGATGGAGCAGGGTTTGGGAGTGGAGGAACAGGTAGTGGTTGTAGGAGGTTTATGTCTGCTGAGCTTGGATGAAGGTGCATGGCCTGGAGGCTGTTGTGAGGTGAATGGCTGTTAAGTGGGTGTGTGCCTGCGTTTGTGTACTTTGGGAGGAGGGTTCACAGACACACTGGGAGAGGACACAGGGGATGTGTAAATGGTAGTGGGGTGGTGATTGCATGTGAGTGGTGTGTGGTGATTGGCGTGCTGGTGATGGAGGTAGTGACTGAGGATGTAGTGCATGCACGTGTGAGTGTAGATGAGACTGGGAGGGAGGAGGAGGATGTGGAGGAGGAGGCACAGTGGAGGAAGTGGATCTTGGCGTTTCTGCATGGAATGGTGCTTGTGTGAGTGCCTGTGGGATGTGTGGTGCTTATGTTTGCCATGTCAACTTTTGTGTGTTGATGAGTGTGCATGCTGGTCTGATGGTATGCTTGGGATAGGCTGAGGTAGAGGGGATTGGGTCTGGGTAGTGGAAGTTGGAGGGGGAGGCTCGACACAGGGACAATGGCTGCCATCCGTGCTGAGCCCAGAGCCTGAAATGCTCTCTGTTGGGCCGCCACGCCAGAACGAATGCCCTCCAGCTATGCATTTGTTTGCTGCAAATGCCTCTCAAGACCATGGATGGCATTCGAAATGGTTGATTTCCCAACAGTGAGGGATCTCAGGAGGTCAATAGCCTCCTCACTGAGGGCAGCAGGGCTGACTAGGGAAGGGCCTGAGGTGCCTGGGACGAAGGAGATGCCCACCCTCCTGGGTGAGCTGGCACAGGAACCACGCTGAGGGGCTTCTGGGAGGGCGGTGCTGGTAGGGGGGTGGCGGCTGTACCTGTTGATGCGATGGGCACAGAGGTGCTCACCCCCGCAAGGGAGCTACCATCAGAGGAGGAGTCGCTGGTGTCTCCTCCTGTCTCTGTCGTGGAGCTCCCCTCATCTTCCGTCCCACTGGTGCCTTCATACTCCGTAAATTCACCCTCTGGGGCCATGTGGGTTGCACCTCCCTCCTGCTCCGGTGCCAATGCTCCTACGCCAGATGATGCTAATGCACACAAGGACAAGGTGACAAAACTAAAAGGGGAGGAAAAACTGAAGAGACACATGGTGAATGCCTGCAACACCACTACCGTTGGCGGACACAACACACAGGGAGCAGCCCTATGCACTAGCCCATGCACTAACAGTTCAGGGGAAAAGCACATGCCCATGGGGGACTCTGTCAAGACCCATTTGATGCACAGCTGGAACCCACAGGGGCCTGACTAGGTGTAGAGGGCCACTACCACTTTTGGGTTTGGAGTGCCACTGAGCCTGCCAAACAATGGATCTACCTTGGTGCGTTTGCCCTGGCCTATGGGAACCCACAGCCCACTTCCCCCACTCAGAAACCTCATAATGCGCGCAGAGACAGCTGAATGAGACTGTACTCACCTCCTTGTGGCTGCTGTGATGCCCTCAAGCGTCCATCCAACTCAGGATATGCCACCGCCAGGATCTGGTACATCAGGGGGGTCATGGTGCGACAGGCACACCTTCCACATTGGGAGGCCATCCCCAGCTGGGCCTCCACCATCTTCTTGGTCCAGCGGCGCAGGTCCTCCCATCTTTTGCGGCAGTGGGTGCTCCGTCTATGGTAGACCCCCAGGGTCCGCACTTCCTTGGCGATGGCATGCCAAATACCCTTCTTCTGGTGGGTGCTGATCTAGAGGTAAAGTGAAGTAAGAATTGATGTTACTTCCACGTTCGGTTCTTCTTACTCATTGGCCACAAACCTGCCACCCTGACCCAGATAAACATACACTCACCATCCTCACATGCTGGCCTCTGCCCCCCCCGTATCTTACATCCACGCCACTCCATACATTCATGTGCCATGCATCATGCTCACAGTGTACTCACCTGTTTGTCTGGAGGACCGTAGAGTAGCGTGTACTGGGGGAGGACCCCAACCACCAACTTGTCCAACTCCTCCGCGGTGAAGGCAGGGACCCTGTAGCCATTGTCGCTTCCAGGCTCAGGTCACAGCAGCACTTGCAGTGTAGGTCCTCTCCTGTTGAAGGTCAGGTATCAAGTGAGTGAACAGAAAGAAAATGGCGGTCATGTCCGCGGCGGTGCGTACCGTCACCGCCGGCGTACATCGTCATTGGCTCCTGGAACCCATAGGGCCCAATGATAACCAATGCTGTTTTGCGCCGCGGTCTTCGACTGCCCACCGCGGCACTGCACAACGCCAGCGCAGTTACCTCATTTGCCCTTGTCCCTCCTTACAGGTCAGGCAGCCGCCATTTCAGGGGGGCACATTGCAGGGCAACTAACTGCATCACAGCACTTTTGGGCAGGAATACGGACAGACAGCGCAACACAACTATAACATCACGATTGTTCTAAACACCCTTGTGAAACCTATGTGGTGTATGACCCTCTACTCACCTTTCTCCTCCATAGGGCACTTCCGCTGGGGCAGGTGATGAGATGGCATCATCCTCTGGTATAAAGACCCATGGTGGACCTGTCGACAATGGAAGACAGAAACATCATTATCACCTACAGACTTGATTGTGCCACAATCCATGAACTGTGTGCCCAGTTGGAGCCTGACCTGATGTCAGCTATCCGCCATCCCTCAGGAATCACCCCTCTAGTGCAGGTCCTGTCAGTACTCCATTTCCTGGCCAGTGGGTCCTTTCAAACAACAGTGGCCATGACATTAGGGATGTCACAGCCAATGTTCTCTAACATGTTGTCCAGAGTGTTGTCTGCCATTCTGAAACACATGCGCAGCTACATTGTTTTCCCTCAGGTGGTGGATTTGCCCACAGTGAAAGGTGACTTCTATGCCCTGGGACATATCCCCAACATCATTGGTGCCATTGATGGTACACATGTGGCATCTGTCCCCCCCGCAGGAATGAACAGGTATACTGAAACCACAAAAGCTACCATTCTATGAATGTGCAGATGGTGTGTTTGGCAGACCAGTACATCTCCCATGTGAATGCCAAGTATCCTGGCTTAGTGCATGATGCTTACATTTTGAGGAATAGCAGCATCCCTTCTGTGATGGGGCAACTCCAGAGGCACCGTGTGTGGCTGATAGGTGAGCCCAAGGTCCCAACACAGTTAACATAGGTGTCTGGGTATGGGAGAGTCCCTAAGGGTTGGAGTATGTCTAAAAGTTGTCCCTCGATATTTGCAGGTGACTCTGGTTACCCCAACCTTTCATGGCTACTGACCCCAGTGAGGAATCCCAGGACAAGGGCAGAGGAATGCTACAATGAGGCACATGGGCGAACTAGGAGGATAATAGAGCGCACCTTCTGCCTCCTGAAGGCCAGATTCCATTGCCTCCATCTGACAGGTGGCTCCCTATACTACTCACCCAAGAAGGTGTGCCATATCATCCTGGCATGCTGTATGTTGCACAACCTGGCTTTGCGACGCCAGGTGCCTTTTCTGCAGGAGGATGGGCCTGATGTTGGTCTTGTGGCAGCTGTGGAGCCCGTGGACAGTGAAGAAGAGGAGGCAGAAGAAGAAGATATAGACAACCGAAACAACATCATCATGCAATACGTCCAGTGAGACACAGGTAAGAGACTGGCACTGCTCCTCTCATGTCATACTACTGTTGGACATTGCCTGAATCTGCCTTTTTACCTCTGTGTAGGGACCCTGACATGTCACTTTGGCTTTCCATTTCACAGATCTGGGTCACACTTTCTGCCTTCTGCTATGTTTACTGATGCTCAACAACTGTTGAACATTGGTATGTGAACATGAACATTAACATTGCTATATTTCTGAGAGTTTGCAATTACACATTTGTGAAAGTACAGGTGATGGATTTGCCCACAGTCCAGATTGATTTGTGATTCAAGGGTGGTTATTTCTGTGCTAATAAGAGGAGGGGGCTGTGCAATGGGCTGGGTTGATGGTGCAGGAATTTGCATGGTAGAGTCCAGTCTCTTGGTATCACAGGTGCATTGTCCAAGGGGGCAGAGGAAGTGGAGTAATAGCAGTTCAAAGTTGTCAGGGTGACAAAGTGGGACAAAAGGGTGACAATCAGGAGAGTGTTATTTCCTGGCAGGGGTCTTGGCAATGTTCTCTGTCTTGTTCCTGGATCTCAGGGACCGTTTGCGGGCTGGTTCTCCTTCTGCAGGGGGTGGGCTGCTGGTGTCCTGTTGGTCCTGTGGCAGGACCTCCTGTCCACTAGCGCAGGTGGAGGTGGAGGGCTATTCATCGTTCAGGCTAGCATCAGGGGCCCGTTTGTGTGCCACTGTTTCCCTCATGGTGTTGGCAAGATCTGCCAGCACCCCTGCAATGGTGACCAGGGTGGTGTTGATGGACTTCAAGTCCTCCCTGATCCCCAAATACTGTTTTTCCTGCAGCCGCTGGGTCTCCTGAAACTTGGCCAGTACCGTGCCCATGGTCTCCTGGGAATGATGGTATGCTCCCATGATGTTGGAGAGTGCCTCGTGGAGAGTGGGTTCCCTGGGCCTCTCCTCTCCCTGTCACACAGCAGTCCTCCCAGTTTCCCTGTTATCCTGTGCCTCTGTCCCCTGAACCGTGTGCCCACTGCCACTGACCCCCGGTCCCTGATTGTCTTGGGTTGGTGGGTTTGCCTGGGGTCCCTGTAGTGGTGGACACGCTGCTGATTGCCGTGTCCTGGGGACAGAGGGATGGGCCCGCTGTGTGGGTGCTGTGGTGGTGTTACCCGAGGGGGGAGGTTCAGTGGTGCTTTGTGACTGTGCAGGGGAACCGACTGTCCAGAGGTCCCTGATGGGCCGGGCTGGTCATCTTGATCCAGGTGTGCAGAGCTGCTGTCGTCACTGTGGGCCTCCTCTGTGGGTGGACTGGATATGTCTGGCACCTCCTGTCCGGTGACATTGGGTATGGGTCCTGTTGGTGTGTAAATGCATAGTTATTGTATCTGTGTGTGCCATCTTGTGCAATGGGTGAGTTACCCTCTACTCCTGTGCCTGCATTATTGTGTTTGCCCTTGTGTGATTAGTGATTTTGGGGTCTGGGTGGCTATCTGAACTGGACATGCTTTGGTGATGGTGGTCCATGCATAGGTGTTGCATGCAGAGCTTGGTATTGGGATGGGTGGGTTGTGATGGTGGGGCATATGTGAGGTGTTGGAGTGATGGGGTGAGGGTTGGGGTATGTGATGGCATGCAGGTGGGGCAGGGGATGTAGTAGTAAAGATATGACTTACCAGAGTCCAGTCCTCCTGCTACTCCTGCGAGGTCCTCAAGATGTATGATTGCTAAGACTTGCTCCTCCCTTGTTGTTAGTTGTGGGGGAGGAGGTGGGGGCCACCGCCAGTCCTCTGTACTGCTACCTGGTGTCTTGCAACCACGGAATGCACCTTCCCCCATAGGTCATTCCACCTCTTCCTGATGTCATCCCGTGTTCTGGGGTGCTGTCCCACTGCTTTGACCCTGTCAACGATTCTCCGCCATAGCTCCATCTTCCTAGCAATGGATGTCTGCTGCACCTGTGGTCCTGGAAAGCTGTGGCTCTACCCAGATGATTTCCTCCACCATGACCCTGAGCTCCTCCTCAGAAAACCTGGGGTGTCTTTGGGGTGCCATAATGTGGTGTGGGTGATGTGCGAGGTGCTGTTTGTTGTGCTGTGTGATGTGTTGGTGTGTGTTCTTTGAGGTGTGTGGATGTTGTATGAGTGATGGTTTTATGTGCCTGTGGATGCTGGTATGGGGTTTTGCTATTCTCTCTTTCTGTGCGTCTTCACAAAAACGTCATTGTAAGCGGTTGTGGGTAATGTGTGTGTGTGTGTTCTATAGTGGTATGGGTGTGTGGGTGTGGTGTGTGTATGTGTGTCAAGTGTGTATTTGGAATTGTCCAATGTGGTTGTGTTTTGTAAATGTGTGTGTATTTTGAGTGCGGCGGTGTGTACCGCCAATGGATTACCGCGGTTGAAAGACCTCTGCGTTGATTCGTGTGGCGTGATAGTGTGGGTGAACTGCTGAACTACTGTTGTCATGATGGTGTAGGTTTTGGTATCGCCAGTTTATCACTGACCTTTGGTGTGGTGGACTTGTGTGGGTGTTTACGAGATGTGGGTCGTAATACCTGTCTCGGATTTCCGCTGCAGCCACAGTATGTTGGCGGCCTTCAGCACGGCGGTAAGTGGGATTTATCGCCAGTGTTGTAATGAGGGCCCGAGTCTTGTGTGTAGAAATGAGTCCACGTGAAGGACCAATCAACGGATCATGAATATTTTTAATTAGTGATGAACTTTGGAGACCTAGCGTTAGTTCATGTTGGAGTTAGTTAGTATGAGTCAACTCCTGCCTCGAGTCTGTCCAGTACTCTACCAGAGTCTGATTACTCCTGTTTTAAGTTTGCGGCTGTCACCCTCTGTCGTTTCCAAGCCTCCTGATGAGTTTCCTCTTAATCTTAACCGCTTCTGTGCCACGGACGTAACGGTTACGTCCCACGGCACAGTGCTCATGTGCCGAGGATGTAACCATTAAGTCCTCTGCACTGAGCTCAGAGGGAGCGCTGGCGCTCACTCTGTGGCTTCCCTCCCAACCCTCCCAAGGCAGGGATGGAAGGGGAAGCCCTTCCACCCCCACCATCCCACCCCCCCCCCGTTATGACGTCCAGTGCGACGAGGGAGAAACACGTGAGTTTCTCCTCTGGCGGGTGGGGGATTTGGAACAAAGAGGCATCGGGGGAAAGGAAAGGCTTTTCCTTTCCCCCGGTGTCTCTTTGAGCGTTCCTGCTGCCCGATCGCATGGCGACCGGGCAGCAGGAATTCCCTCTAGACGCCAGGGATTTTTTTGTTTTATTGTGCTATGTGTGTCGGGAGTGGCCCTTGCCCAATGCCCATTTGGGGGGCATGTTTGTTGTGGCCGTTTCTGCCCCCCTTGGGGCAGATCGGCCTATTATTTTTAGCCTGATCTGCACCCAAGGGGGCAGAAACCACTAGACCACAGGGATTTATTTTTTCAATGTTGCTCTATTTTGTTGTTTGGGAGCGGCCCCTTGGGCAAGGGTCGCTCCCATTTTGTGGGCATGTTACCTGTGGCCATTTCTGCACCCCTTGGGAGCAGACCTATTATTCTTAGGCTGATCTGCCCCCAAGGGGGGCAGAAACCACTAGAACACCAGGGATTTTAGAATTTTTTTTTATTTATGTGGGGGGGCATTGAACTGTTGGCCATTTCTGTCCCTCTTGGGGGCAGATTGGCCTATTATTTTTAGGCTGATCTACCCCCAAGGGGGGCAGAAACCAATAGAACACCAGGGATTTTAGTAAAAATGTTTATTTATGTGGGAGGGGCATTGAACTGTTGGCCATTTCTGCCCCCCTTGGAGCAGATCGGCCTATTATTTTTAGGCTGATCTGCCCCCCAGGGGGGAAGAAACCACTAGAACGCCAGGGATTTTTTAAATATGTTTATTTATGTGAGGGGGGCATTGAACTGTTGGCCATTTCTGTCCCTCTTGGGGGCAGATCGGCCTATTATTTTTAGGCTGATCTGCCCCCCATGGGGGGCAGAAACCACTAGAACGCTAGGGATTTTTTAAATATGTTTATTTATGTGGGGGGGTGTCCCCTTGGGCAAGGGGCGCCCCCCCAAGGGGGGCATTGAACTGTTGGCCATTTCTGCCCCCCTTAGGGGCAGATGGGCCTATTTTTTGTAGACCCATCTGCCCCCAAGGGGGGCAGAAGCCACTTACGACACCAGGGATAGTGTGTGTTAGCGGAGGGGGAGCGGCCCCTTGGGCAAGGGTCACCCCCCCCTTTGGGGGCACGTGTACCAAGGCCATTTCTGCCCCCCTTGGGGACAGATCGGCCTATTATTTTTAGGCTGATCTATCCCCAAGGGGGGCAGAAACCACTAGACCCCAGGGAATTATTTTTTTCAATATTGCTCTATTCTGTTGTTTGGGAGCGGCCCCTTGGGCAAGGGTTGCTCCCATTTTGGGGGCATGTTATCTGTGGCCATTTCTGCCCCCCTTGGGAGCAGAACAGCCTATTATTTTTAGGCTGATCTGCCCCCAAGGGGGGCAGAAACCAATAGAACACCAGGGATTTTAGTAAACATGTTTATTTATGTGGGAGGGGCAATGAACTGTTGGCCATTTCTGCCCCCCTTGGAGCAGATCGGCCTAATATTTTTAGGCTGATCTGCCCCCCAGGGGGGAAGAAACCTCTAGAACGCCAGGGATTTTTTAAATATGTTTATTTATGTGAGGGGGGCATTGAGCTGTTGGCCAATTCTGCCCCCAAGGGGGGGCAGAAGCCACTTACGACACCAGGGATAGTGTGTGTGTGTCTGTGTTAGTGGAGGGGGGGCGGCCCCTTGGGCAAGGGTCACCCCCCCTTTAGGGACACTTGTACCAAGGCCATTTCTGCCCCACTTGGGGACAGATCAGCCTATTTTTTTTAGGCTGATCTGCCCCCAAAGGAGGCAGAAACTACTAGAATGCCAGGGATTTTTTAAATATGTTTATTTATGTGGGGGGCCGTCCCCTTGGGCAAGGGGCACCCCCCCTGGGGGGCATTAAGCTGTTGCCCATTTCTGCCCCCCTTAGGGGCAGATGGACCTATTTTTTTTAAGCCCATCTGCCCCCAAGTGGGGCAGAAGTCACCTAGATACCAGGGATAGTGTGTGTGTGTGTGTGTGTTAGTGGAGGGGGAGGCCCCGTGGGCAAGGGTCACCCCCCCCCTTTGGGGGCACGTGTACCAAGGCCATTTCTGCCCCCCCTTGGGACAGATTGGCCTATTATTTTTAGGCTGATCTGCGCCCAAGGGGGGCAGAAACCACTAGAACGCCAGGGATTTTTTTTGTATGTTTATTTATGTGGGGGGCGTCCCCTTGGGCAAGGAGCGCCCCGCCAAGGGGACCATTGAACTGTTGGACATTTCTGCCCCCAAGCGGGGAAGATGGCCTATTTATTTTAGGCCCATCTGCACCCAAGGGGGGCAGAAGCCACTTAGATACCAGGGGTAATGGGTGTTAGTGGATGGGGGGTGGCCCCATGGGCAAAGGTTGCCCCCCCTTTGGGGGCATGTATAACAAGGCCATTTCTGCCCCCCTTGGGGACAGATCTGCCTATTATTTTTAGGCTGATCTGCCCCCAAGGGAGGCAGAAACCACTAGATCGCCAGGGATATTTTAATGTTTATTTACATGGGGAGGCATCCCCTTGGGCAAGGGGGGCATGGAACTGTTGGCCATTTCTGCCCCCCTTGGGGGCAGATGGGCCTATTGGTTTTTTTAGGCCCATTGTCCCCAAGGGGGCAGAAGCCACTCAGACACCAGGGAAAGTGTGTGTGTGTTTTTTTATTTATTTAAGGGGTGGCCCCTGGGCAAGGGTCGCTCCCCTTGGGGACACACTACTTAAGGTATTTTCTGCCCTCCTTGGGGCAGATACGCCTATTTTTTAGTTGGCCCATCTGCCCCTATTGCAGAATCCACTTAGGCACCAATTTCTAAATACTTGATGGAGGGATGTTTGTCAACTGACAAAGTATTTGCATTTGTGATAATTTTGTTTCCTCCTTTTTGTTCTAGTTCAAAGCTTTTGCTTTCTTTGCTGTGGCTCCTTGCGGTTTTGGCGGTGGTTGACCTGCGGTTTGCATAGTTGCATGTTTTAGGTAAGTCAAAGCAATTTACTCCAAAGGAGTATTGTTGCCATGCATGAATGACATGTTTGTAGGTGGTGTACTAAATGCAGGTTTGTGTGAAATTGTCCTTAGATTTGTGCACAATGATATTTGTGTTGTCTTATTTCTAATTCGCTTTTCTTTCTTTCTTTTTAGTGGGATATCATTGGTGATTGCTGTGTCTGTGCAGAGTAGTTGCTGGTGATTCAAGCTTTTTCAGGCAAGTGAGCGGTATAGTTTTTGAGTTTATAACTCTTACTAAGAAAGCTACACTTTATTACTTATCTCACACAGTGCTGGTTGTTGGTGGTGCATTTGTCCAGTAAATTTTCATAGGAAAGATCATGGCTAGCCGTAGGATGACTGCTCAGCAGGTGGTTGGTATGCTTTTTGAGTCATTGTCTGATCATGATTACGAGACGGACTCTGTATCTGAGGCAGAGGAGGAAGGGAATCTTCTGTCGGAGAGGAATCTTCTGATGAGGAAGCCACACTCAGTGCAGATGAAGGGCCTGTTTCAGAGGAGGACACTGATGTGCCAAGGTTTCCTGTTAGAAGACCTGAACTCTGGGTTGCCCCAAACATGGAACAGCCAGAGATGCCTGCCTTTACTGGTCTCCCGGGGTGTAGAGTCAATACAGTGAACTTTTTGCCTGTCAATTTCTTTGAGTTATTTGTGGATGATGTGTTTTTGGAAGAGATTGTTGAGCAGACTAATTTGTATGCGGAGCAGTATTTGAGGGTCAACACTGCTAGGCTTAGGCCACACTCTAGAGCTACCCAGTGGATTCCCACAAATTTGGAGGAGATGAAAAGGTTTTTGTGTTTGACTCTTTTGAAGGGGTTGATAAGGAAGCCGTCACTTGTTTCTTATTGGTCTACTAGTCCCTTGATGGCAACAGCTATATTTCCTGCAACCATGAGTCATAATCGGTATTTGCTTCTTCTTAGGATGCTGCATTTTATTGACAATGCATTAGCCTTGCCACGAGATCACCCTGATTCTGACCATCTTTTTAAGATTAGGCCTGTCCTTGATCATTTTGTAGATCAGTTTTCAGAGGTCTATGTTCTAGGCAAAGAAATAGCTGTGGACGAGTCTTTGGTCCTCTTCAAGGGTCGTTTGTTTTTTAGACAGTACATTCCTAGCAAGAGGGAACGGTATGGAATTCAATTGTACATGCTATCTGAGAGTAGTACAGGATATGTATATCATTTCCGTGTCTACACTGGTAGGGATTCCAGTATTGACCCCCCTGGTTGTCCTCCCACTTTTGGAGTTACTTAGAAAATTGTGTGGGAACTTGGTAGACGACTGTTCAACAAAGGTCACCATTTGTGTGTGGATAACTTCTACATTGGAGTGCAGTTGTTCAAGGAATTGTTCAGAGTGGACACTGTTGCTTGTGGCACAATTTGTTGTAACCGGAAAAGTTATCCAAGGGAGCTTGTCTGTAAAAAACTTGAGAGGAGACAGTGCAGTGCCTTGCGGAATGATGAGCTGCTAGCTCTGACATTTTCAGACAGGATGGATGTCTACATGCTAACTACCATCCATGATGAGAGTATTTCCCCTGTGACTCTTTGGGGCCAGGTTGCTGAAGTGCGCAAACCTGTGTGCATTTTAGATTATAATAAGCACATGGGAGGTGTGGCTAGAGTTGATCAAAGGTTGGAACCTTATACTGCTGTTCGTAAGTCTTACGTTTGGTATAAGAAGTTAGCAATTCACCTCTTCCACTTAGCAACTTTTAATGCTTTTATTGTGTTTAAGGATAGGTCTCCAGAGTCAAAGATGACATTTGTGAAATTTCAGGAGTCAGTGATAGAGAGCCTTATTGGGGTGGAACAGGCCAGAGTTCCTAGAGAAGCAGTGGTGGAGGATGTGGCTAGATTGAAAGATCGCCACTTTGCTGAGCACATTCCTCCCACACCCAAAAAAGACTTTAAAGCTAAGAAATGTAGATTGTGTTTTCGAAGAGGTATCCGGAGGGAAACTCGAATGTACTGCCCAGATTGTCCTTCAGAGCCTGGGCTGTGTGTGGGTCGTTGTTCTAAGAATTACCACACCCAGAAGAATTACTGAGAACAACCATCAGTGTAAACTGCCTGTTTTGTATTTTCATGTGTTCAGTTTCATGGTTGCCATTTCTGTCATGTACTTAGAGCTTTTGTGTTTGTAGTTTTGTAATGATTTCTAATTAGTTAGTGGTTTCTTTGTTAAAAAAAAAAAAGTGATGCCATTGTGTGTGGAGTGGTTCTTGGCTGACGGTGTACATATTGACTTGCTGTTGGCTACTGCAACACACTGCCAGCCAAACACCAGTCCACACACTCCCATCAGCTGGTGTGATTGCTGTATCAGGCATGTGGGCGTATGTAAGTGATGGGCCCTTGAGTGGCGCTGCCTGTCAATGCAAGTGTTGTAATGTGCTGGGCCCGTGGCTGGGGGTGGGAATAGTCTTGTGCATGTCATGTATGAAAGGTGTGTGAAAATGGACTGTAAAGCGGTTGGTGCCTTGCCTTGGCTTTACAGCTCACGAGCTGTGAGTCGTTGGTTCAGTTTTTTGGCCTTTCATTTATTAACAGTGTATTTCATTTTTGTGAAATCTCTTGTTAGTAAAATGTGATCCACTGAACCATCATTCACCCTCGTGACAAATCCAACTAGTATGTGTGGTAAAAATGACAAAACCTGCTCCGCTGTTATAAGGCGTCACAGCACACCTGTGACATGCTAGGTGCCTCGGGTGCGACCCCGATGATGAAGCATGCCACCAACTTAGTTGGTGGGTGAGGGGTCTTTTTAACATAACCTAAGTGCATTTCTTTTCACAATTTTAGTGTTTGGAACATCACATAAGTATGTGGACACACCAAAATGATCTATTGCAAAACTACCTGTGTTTGGTATGGTTTTGGTCCCGGGTGCGGCCTTCATCTAGGGAAACCTACCAAACCCAGACATGATTTAAAAATAGACACCCCAAGGAGTCCAATGAGGTGTGGCTTGCCTGGATCCCCCAACATTTTCTTACCCAGACTCCTCGGCAAACCTCAACATTTGCATAAAAAATCATACTTTCCTCACTTTTCTTTGTGGGATCACCGCTGGAGCACAAATTTCCTACCACCCAGCGTTCCCCTCAGTCCTCCAAGTAAAATTATACCTCACTTGCATGTGTCCCCAAAGCAGAGTCAGCCTAAAAGATGTATAGTATAAAAATATGTGCTTATTAACTCGCTGTGCTATCCCCTCAATCTCTACAAATTTTGGGCCTTTTTCTGTTGCAGGCACCTGGCCCACCCCCACAAGTGAGGTACCATTTTTATTGGGAGACTTGGGGGAACACTGGGTGGAAGGAAATTTGTGGCTCCTCTCAGATTCCAGAACTTTCTGTCACCGAAATGAGAGGAAAAAGTGTTTTTTGGCCACATTTTGAGGTTTCCAAAGGATTCTGGGTAACAGAACCTGGTCAGAGACCCACAAGTCACCCCATCTTGGATACCCCTAGGTGTCTAGTTTTCAAAACTGCACAGGTTTGCTAGGTTTCCCTAGGTGCACATTGACTGGTGGCCACACCCAGGGAATGCTCACTATTAGGCCATACTCAAGAGTTTCTTTTTGACTCTTCGTCAAAAGTCTCTATGGTGCTGCAGCACCATTAGCAGCAAGTCCCCCAGTGCTCAACTGGCTTTATTCATGTCTTATTCACTCTCGCATCACAGAAGATTTCAGCGGTGCAAAAGGTGCCTTCAATACCCTTCCTCAAGTCTTGCTCAATTCAGAGAATCTGGACTGCTTATGGCCCACAGAGAAGTACCGAGGGACACAGGCTTGCTCTACTGAATGGCACTGTTGGTAGGTCTCTCAGTTGCCCGAGCAGCTCCCAGCTCATGAAGACTCAGTAAGTTGGCTTTTACTCAATGTGAGGGAAGAATCCTTTCCTCAGATCCCAATTGGGACTAATGAGGGTGTGATGCTATCCATGGCATCTCCGGCAGTCCTCACTGTGAGTTGGGGTTGTTTCTTCGCAGTGTAGGTCACACCTGCTGATTGTAGCCACAATCCATTTTTCGGGTAGCAGTCTAATCCTGTGGTACTCTTTGTACCTGTAACTCTTTCTGGCATATGGGGTTGCCGCTGTTCCAGAACAAGTTCCCGGGCCCAGACAGTCTTGGCATTCCTTAAAGTGGTAAGTTTACTGGTGGCTCCCTCTAGCATATGGGGCCATCGCATCACAGACGTATAGATTTAGTGAGATCCTCAAGGAGCTCAATGCTCAGCTCAGTTTAAGGTGGCCCTCTCCTGGTGTACAAGGGTTGCTGAAAACGATCCTGCACAGGGACTACGGTCCGACGAGTCCTCAGCCAAAAACTCACACCTCTCATGGGAAGTCCTCATGGTAGGGCTCCTGTCTGGATCCTGCTCCCTCCAATGCTCTTTTCTTCCTCACCGGGCAGAACTGTCTTGGTAAGCAGGCAGGCGCTGGTGCTCCAGGTTCCAGGACAGGTGATCTTGAGTTCTCAATGTGATTTCCCCTCACACAGCAGGGTGACTAATAAGTGTTTGCCCCTAGTTCTGGTAAACAGCAGTAGTCTTCCAGAGCTTGTCCTTCTCACATAGCCTGTCTGTCTGCTTATTAAATGAACAATTTGGGGAAGAAAGCCTCCCATTCTAATTGCCTTTATCCAGAGACCAAATGTAATTTAGGCTCTGAATTATGGACGTTTTTCCTTGGGATCTTGCTTCTTTTGAAGTGGACACTTCTCTCTTACTTCTTTCCTCATGAAAGATGTCTGTCACAGTAGGCAAAACTCTGAAGCTGATTGAATCACAACACTCTTCATGGGAGTGACTAGAGTTTGCACCTAGGTGTCAGCCACAGTGATATGTACATCAAAAGTTTATTCCCAGACCCCGAGCCGTACTCTTTGTGATTCCTTTATGAGCCCCATCTCCCTTCCTGAGGTGTGTCCAGGCTCCTTCCTTGTGATCTATCACTGAATCAAAGAGTAGTCTTTTAAAGTGTAAAGGGAGTGTCTTCTTTTTCCCTCCAGTGTGTGCCCCACCCAGTCCACAGGATTTCAGCAATACGCAAACATGTCTGGGAGATTCTTCTCCTCTTCATGTTTTCACAAGGGAGGCCTGGGCTGCCCAAAATGGAACCCAGGTTCCTCCATGTAATGTACCACGGAAGGCACACTTTCGGTCCAACAATATTACCTTACATGGGCACATGCATTCGGGACACACATGCAGTCTGCTTGTTCTGTGCAGCACTGAAGCTTTTCTATCTTTAACCAGGGTGTGTATTTTATAAACACACACACTGTCAGCATACACTCACCATAAGCACATTGCATAACACTTCACCTTTCATGTTTTGTACTTCACACAAGTACAGATATACCGCGCACATTCTTTCATTGCAATCGCACTTCACAAAATTGCATCTTTCATGTTGTATATTGCTCATAGGCATACATACACCCAGTACATATACTAACCATACATGCGCTGTAGAGTACTGTTCTATCCCTGTACTGTACCCTTCCTAAGAATGCATATAACCAGTGCAGAGTCACTACACCCACACTGTGCGGTACTCCACATCACTAGATATACGCCAAGTGTGAGTTAAGAAAACAGCAGCAGAACTTTTAAAAGGTGAGTAAGCCTGTAGGCCTCACTCCAGAGACAGGATCCCATTCACTAGCACTGATCATGCTGCCACCACTCCACTCATGCTGCTTAATCTCTGGTGGCCTTCCACCACCATGAGGGAATTGCTTAGGGCACCCCTCCTGGTCTGACAAGATTCCAATCCATGAGACTGCCCTATGTCATGGTGAACATGTGTGATCTATGCTTGCCTTAAGACAAGAAAATCAGCATAAGGGATTCAGACAACATTACAGTTGGCACTCAGAGCAAGGGTACACATCTTTACCATACATAAACTGCACATAGAAAGTTACAAGTAGTATTTTACAGCCATAAATCCGGATGTGGGAGGCTCAATCTGGGGTGTAACTTTACACTCAGAATTTTTTAAAAAATCCTATATATTTACTATTGCAGGAGTAGATTTACACATGATTAGATTTCCATGTATGAATTTAACTTTGCATACAAGCTCTATTGTTTCCAAGTGGTGGTACATATTCGAACAGAAAGCAATATGCATTGTCAGATCAAGTTACAGTTTCCAAGACATATAAAAGATAATCCTCACAACACTTAACAGAGATCCGAAACCATAATTTGTGATGTATAAAGCCTTTCTGAATAATTTGAATTCAGGACAAATGAGGATGTCAATTTATATGTTATATGTGCTGCAAATTGATACAAATTATTTTTAAGGGGAATTCTGGATGTTTGTAATTCAATCTCAAACTCACACACACACACGACCATGCACAATGGCACAACACTGTGTGCATGGCACTCAACAGCAAAATTCTGCACCAGCCCTAATGAGAGCGGAGGAGAGAGGTGTATCTTTGAAGATACCACACTTTCCTTCTCTCGTCCTGTCACACAACACAGTGAAGCCCTTCTGCTACCACCATCGTACCTGCATTAGGGTGTGGTGAAAGGTAGCCAATTTTGTCCATTTAGTACCATCATCACATAAAGGACCTAATCTATCATTCTGTAGAGCATGTGGTAGGGTGCCATCAAAACAATTTTGGTGTTCTTGATTAGATAGTGGTATTTCTAAATACATGTATGGACTATATTGCGCGGGTGCATTTGCTGGAGTACAGCGGTGAACTGTGTGTGTGTTCCCATCTGCTGCTGGAAATTGACCAAAGAATAGAACATTTCAGTTCTGTGTGCTGCACGTGCCTCAACAACAAAAAATAACTTCTCCTTCCTCATCTGTGAGGCCATTATTTCTTAAATGTGTTGTGAGGGAGAGTTGCATGTTTGCTGCAAGTACGTCTCATTGTTGGTCAGCCATATTCAAGACAGTATTGCTCTGAGATAGAAACACTAATTGTCAAATAGGTGCTACCTATCTAGCTGAGGATGATATTCCCTAATACCATGGACATCTCTGTATAAGTTACTTAGGGTGCCCTTAGCACGTAATGAGGCAGAGATACTTGGGAGATCCTTAATGGTAATGCCTAGCTAATGTTGGTGCCACCATGCCATAGGACTTTCATTGTAGGAACAAGACAGCTGGATTTAGGGTATCAGCACCTCCGAGCATGGGGGACTGAGCCTGAGCCCACTCTTTATGACAGCTGTCAGTCTAACCCTTTTGGCTATCTAGTGGCACCACACCAATACCCAGGTGTAAAGATAATTTCTGGCAGCCTAGTGCATGAAGTCATGTTAGAACAGATCTTACCCTTTTCTCTAATTTATACACATCTCATACATGCAAACAGAAACAGAAGCAGGACTTGATTCAATACATATTATTGCAGCAACTGCTTTCTATGTACAAAGCCATGATTTGCCAATATCTGGATAATGAAACACAACACCTATTATTGTGGTGACTAGAAAAGTGAAACACTGGAAAAGTGCAACCATACTGTCACAATAGTGAGTCTAAAATCCCTACCTGCACTTCTAAGATTCTACATGAGAGCAATAGCAGTGTTGACTCTAAACTGCCTGGCTAGTCCCTGGAAGGAAACCCAATCCCGATATGTGTGATAGAGGTAGAGAAGAGGTCTGCTGGTGTGCTGGGAGTCCTCCCACAAAGATGAAAGGAAGACGGGGAGTTTCAGCAGAAACAGCGATGATAACTTGCAGGATAGATGGCTGAATGGCTGGCTGGAATGGCCCCTCATAATAAAACATCTGTTGTTGTAAGGACTGCCCTGAAGTGTCAACTCCTATTTTTCTATGCAGGGTGGACATTGTATTCTTTGAACCAGCAAAACCCAGTAAACTCTAATGTTCAGCCTTGGGTTGAGCACAGGATGGAAATGTTGTGCAAAGAAATTAATAAATAATTCTGTCTGGGGGGGGTCAACTGAAAAAAATAATAAAACATCTCTGCCAAAATGAAGCTTTGCTAAATTAATAAGAGGAATAAAAATGACATGTAACTAGGTGAAAGGACACGGACCTCTGGGCCAGAGCTAATATAATGTGACTGTGTAAGTGCTAAAATACCACATCTTCATTTAAAATAATAGTGGGATGTAGAGACTTAGGACAGCTGTGTATAATTGACTTGTTATGTTCTTAACTTGAAACGAAAGGAAAGAATAAAAGCAACAAAAGATTACAGCAATCTCATCAGATTGATGTTAGCTGAGTTTAAACTTTAAGAATTCTTAGCTACATCTCATGCTGTCTATAGAAGATGAACCAATTTGCCCATTTTTCACACATTTCATTCATGATCCTAAGAAGGCTGTATTATTTTTCGTAAAATATGATTGTAATTGGCATTATTTCCTGCAAAGTTAATGATTTAGATTACTATGGTCATTAGACAAGTCTGTATGCATCTCTCTCTCCTGTAACACATGATTTCATAGTCCAAGGTTGATACTCATATGGCATATGTACCACTGCTTCTTGCAGACTGTCCCAGGCCAGCCACTACTCTGCTTAAAAGACTCACTATATTTCTCACACATATCTCTTAAATGTTGATAATCATTCATCAAACTCCTGTATACTTTGCTTCAACTTGATAGCTTCTTGAGAATTTTATAGTGACAACAAAGTAATACCTTAGCAACATGGTCATTATTTACAATCAATAGTATAAATGTTTCCTTTTAACCTCCTATGTGCCAGGGACATAATGGTTACATCCCGTGGCACAGTGTTCCTGTGCCTAGGACTTAACCGTTACATCCTGGCACTGGCCCATGGGGGGAGAACACCCACCTCCCCAGGGCAGAGATGGAAGGGGAATTGCTTCCCCTTCCACCCCGCCCCCCTCCCCAGTGAAGTCTGATGACATCAGCCCGTGCTCGTGCGCTGACCTCATCAGAGGTCGCCCCCATCGATCGGAAGAGAAATGCAAGCATTTCTCTTCCGATCAGGGGTGGGGGCGGGCAGAGAGACATCAAAGGAAAGTAAAGGCTTTTCCTTTCATTTGGTGTCTTTCTGAGCATTTCTGCAGGACGATCATAAAGTGATCGTGCTGCAGAAATTCCCACTAGACACCAGAGATTTTGTTTACCTTAGGTCAACAAAGAAGGGGAGCGGCCCCTTGGGCAAGGGCTGCTCCCCAAGGGGGGCATTTAATAATAAGGAAATTTCTACCCTCGTACCGGGCAGATCAGCCTATGTTAATTAGGCCCATTTGCCCCCAAGGGGGCATAAACCTCTAGGCACCAGGGATCTTTGGGGAGCGACCCCTTAGGCAAGTGTCCCTCCCCTTGTGGACAAATTTATTTTAGGACATATCTGCCCCCCTTGGGGAGAAACAATAAGCGACTTCTTAGGCAAGGGTCTCTCTCCTGGGGTCAAACTTATTTTGGGCCATTTCTGCCCCTGTTGGGGGCAGATCAATCTATTTCTATTAGGCCGTTCTGCCTCCAGGGGGTTCAGAACCACTTAGGCACCAGGGATTTGTGTGTGTTTTGTTTGGGGAAGATTTTTTTTTTTAAAAGAGGTTGTTGGTATGTCCATACCCCTACCCTACATAATGGGAACAAAGTTGCTCTGCCCACCGGTGGGCAGATGGAGCAATTACCCCCGATCCACTCCCTGGGGGGGGCAGAAAGTGCACCAGCTGTCAGGGAATAAAAAAAAAAATAGTGGGGTGGTGGCTACCAACCAGTATGGGCATGGTTTTGTGCCACCCCAGATGAGGGTGGTGATAATATTTCAGCTCTCCCTCTGCACACTAAAGGATCTTATCCCAATGGCAAGCAACAGGACATTAGATTGGCTTTGGTTTTGGTTTTACTTTTGGGCCATGAGAACTTGTCTAACTCTCAAAATTGTCCCACTTGGAATGGTGAGGGCTACACTTTTTGGACTTTGGGGAACTGCCATGTAGAAAAACTGTATGAGACCTAGACATATTTGAAAACTAAACATCTGGGTGAGTCCAGGGTGGTGTGATTCACATGCTCCAGCACCATTTCTTACCCACAATGCCCTGCAAACCGCCAACTTTGCTTGAAATCACACATTTCCCACATTTTGGTGAAGGAACCTTTTGTAATCTGCAGGAATCCACAAGATGCCTACCACCCAGTCTTGTTGCATATATATCAATAAATATTCTGCCCCAATTGTCATCCTAAAGACTTTTGTTTTTCAAACTGCTCTTTTGGACACGCTTTGGTTCTCCCTTAATTTCCACAAGTTTTTGGCTCTTCCCTGTCACAGGCACTTGGCCCACCTATACAAGTGAGGTATCATTTTTATCGGGAGACTAAGGGGAGCATTGGGTGGTAGGAAATTTGTACTGGTGCAGTAATCCCACACAGAAATGTGGGGAAAATGTGAGAGTTTTAGTTAAATTTGAGGTGTGCTGAGGATTCTGAATTAGAAAGCACTAGGGGATCCACACAAGTAGCACCTCCCTGGACTCCCTTGGGTGTCTAGTTTTTAGAAATGTCTAGGTTTGTTAAGTTTCCCTAGATGGCTGCTGAGCCCAGGACCAAAAACGCAGGTGTCCTCCTCCACCACAAAAACAGGTAGTTTTGTATTGGATAATTTTGATGTGCCCTGTAGTTTTTTGGGTCATTTCCTGTCACAGGCACTAGGTCTACCCACACAAGTGAGGTACCATTTTTATAAAGAGATGTGTGGGGAATGCTAGAAGGACGTTTGTGGCTCCTCTCAGATTCTAGAACTTTCTATCACCGAAATGTGAGGAAAAGGTGGGTTTTTTGCCAACTGTTGAGGTTTGCAAAGGATTCTGGGTAACATAACCTGGTGAGAGCCCCACAGGGCACCCCAATCTGAATTTTCCTAGGTGTCTAGTTTTAAAAAATGCACAGGTTTGGTAGGTTTTCCTAGGTGCTGACTGAGCTAGAGACCAAAATCCACAGCTGGGCACTTACCAAAAAACACATCAGTTGTCAATGTAAAAATCTGATGTCTCTGTTTCCTGTCACGGGCATTAGGCCTACCCACACAAGTGAGGTACCATTTTTATCAAAAGACTTAGGGAAACACAGAATAGAGGAGCAAGTGTTATTGCCTCTTGTCTCTACATTTGTTCGTTCCAAATGGAAGACAATGTACAAAAAAGATGTCTATTTGAGAAATGCCCTGTAATTCACATGCTCGTACGGAGACCCCAGAATTCAGAGATGTGCAAATAACCACTGCTTTTCAACACCTTATCTTGTGCCTATTTTGGAAATGCAATGGTTTCCATGATACCTATGTTTCACTCTTTATGTTTCACCAAATAAATTGCTGTATATCCGATATACAATGAAAACCCATTGCAAGGTGCAGCTCCTTTATTGGCCCTGGGTACGGAGGGTTTTTGATGAACCTACAAGCCCTATATATCCCCACAACCAGAAGCGTCCAACAGATGTAGCAGTATATTGCCTTAAAAAATCTGCCATAGCTGTAAAAAGTTATAGAAGAAGGCGTGGACAGAAATGTCTCTTTTTCACCTCAATTTTAATTTAAATATTTGTTTTTGTTTTAGCTGTTACTTTCTGAAGGAAAACCTTCAAGGATCTACACAAATAACCCCTTGTTGAATTTAGAAGTCTCTCTACTTGTGTTTAGCTGTCCAGGATCCAGCATTGGTTTCACACCCATTTCTGTATCTAACTGGAAGGAGGCTGAAAGCACAAAAAATAGTAAAAATGGGATATGTTCCAGTAAAGTGTCAAAATTTGTTGAAAAATTTGGTTTTCATATTCAAGTCTGCCTGTTCTTGAAAGCTGGGAAGATGGTGATTTTAGCAATGCAAACCATTTGTAGATGCCATTTTCAGGGAAAAACCCACAAGCTTGCATCTGCAGCCCTTTTTCCCCATTTAAAAAAAAAAAAGCTTTTAGCTGTATTTTAGCTAATTTCTTGGTCTCCTGCAGGGGAACTCACAAACTCTGGGTACCTCTAGACTCCCTCAGATGTTCGAAAAAAAGATCGTAAATTTGGCATGGCTAGCATATGTGGACAAAGGGTTATGAGGGTCTAAGTCCTATATTTCTACTTTTTTTGCGGCGCATTTGTGTCATTTTTTGGCGCAAACTTGCAAAATATAATTATATTTTGGAGCATTAAAAAATTACTCTCTGGTGGCACAGTGTGACACTAGAGCCTTATAAATGAGGCCCAAATTTTTCTGAATATTGAGTGCTCAGCCATAAAGCAAGGACTTTTTTATAAATGGTAGGGTATGCAGACTGCGCACTCTGCTAAGACCAGGAAGCAAAAGCTATGATTCCTTCTTAACCATAACTCCTTCTTTGCATCAACATCACATTCAGGTCTTGGAAACAAGCATCAGTAGTGATGATGCTGGCATCGTTGGTATCATTGGTAACAAAAGGTTTCAGTGGTTTGACAGTTGTAATTTCCAGCTAAAGTTATTCAAATAATTTGTCACACTAATTGCCCTCACACATACTTAACACTTTTCTTCATTAGAGTCTACAATCATGAAGTTTTGCTAGTAGCATTTTTGATAAATTTGGCATAATAGTCTATGAAATATGTGCACCTAGGGAATTTGAGCCAATCCTACAGGTATGGTACAGTTAATAAAAGTGATAAAGGTTTAATAAAGTGAGCCTGTCATAGATGTTGAACGAGCTTTGTCTAGTGGTACAGTATACTTTGGACTACAGTGTACCTATCACTGATATTTCAGGCAAGGTGATAAATTTACCTTGTGGATAACTGTTTCAAAATGGCTTCCAAGGTAACACTTAGAATATGTTTCTTGAGCCAGTGGAGCCTTTTAAAAAGCACCCTCAATTCTACTCAATGTAAAATCGTGATACTGTGAAACCTCCCCAAAGCTTCAAGACAGCTATTAAAAGTAGAATGCCCAGTGATTTATATGGCAAATATAGCTTGTTTTGCTACCTTTTCCAACCAACAAAATTGCTGCCAGGGCTTGTTGCGAAATGTTATGTTATGTTATGTTATGTTGTGTTATGTTATGAGGATTTGTGTAGCATGCTAATCAACTGAGGGGTATCAAGGTGCTGGAGCAGATGAGTGAGCCTATCTGGCTCATAGCTGAATAACCAGATCTTCAGCTTCTTGCAGAACTTGAGAAGGGATGAAGAGGTATGGAATGTTGTTTTAGGATCTGGCTGTGATGTTGGAGAAGGAGTGTTCAACTCATTTGTTCCTACAGATGCAAAGTATTTTGACAAGGTGAAGTGTGGCTGAGCACCGTTGCATGGAGGGTTGGGGTAAATTGAGGCAGTGGTTGAGATAGCCAGGTCCGATATGGAGGGCTTTGTATGCATGGCAAGCAGTTTGAATTAGCATTGAGTTGGTATGACTTGATTTTTAATAGTGTCATAGAGTGCATTGCCATAATGCAGCCTCCTGGTCATGAGGACCATGTGGCTGGTGTCAGTGGGGAGCAACAGAATATATTGTGAAGCATACATAGGATGAAGAGGCAGGAAGAGGTGTTGGGGTTTACTTGTTTATCCATTGTGATTTTGTGCTCCAAGATGATGCTGAGGTTTTGTCACTCTCTCACCTGGTTTCAGGCAACACTAGAATAGATGCTGGATCTCCACACCCTCTCAGGAAGACGCAGGACCCCAGGATGGTACATCTAGATCTGGTCATCTTCCAGCGGGGACAATGGACAAAATAAGAAAAAGAACACTTGAGGAACTTGTTCTGCTCAGAGATGGTACTACTCTGCTCAACAGGATGCATCACTTCTGGGGCCTTCAAGGTATGTTAAGGTGGACATTTACAGGGCCAGGATCTCTGGTTTCATGAAGATACCATACACTGGGGACAACAAGACGAAGCAATTACCATCTATACATCAACAAGCCTCTGTACAATTTATAATAAACTGCTTCAAAAACAAACACATACAGTTTTCCTCAAAATCACAGCAAAAGAGCAGAATAACTAGATTCTTGGATGAGAATCTTTGAAAACTTACAAGAAAGAACTTGGAATCAAAATTGGGCTTCTTATACTCCTGAGAGTACTCGGAACATACATTAAAGTTACTGGCACTTTCAAAATTACACTCTAAACATAGGTTGGGGTTACTGGCACTTCCAAGCTAAGCAACGAGCGAGGTTCCACTCAGTACATAGATTTAGAGTTACTGAGACTTCAATAGTATGCTAGAAACAAGGTTACACTCGGTACAGAGATTGGAGTCAGGAAAACTCCCATGATACACTTAGGGCTAGATTTACAATGTTTTGGCGCAGGGCAGTGCTGCAAGCCTTCTGCCCTGCATCAAAACAAAAAGACAGGGATGAGCCATAACTATGAGACATGGCACACTCCTATCCTTTTCCCCTGCGTCTGTGCACAAATTGCTGCCATCTGCCAACACAGGCACCTTTGCACCATAGTGCAAGGGCGCCTGCATTGCTGAATGATTGTTCTTTGTGCAGGAAGGGGCACCTCCCTGCATACAAACAATAACAAGAGGAGTTTCCCTCTTTCTATGTGTGCTGCAAAATGTAGCACACATAGAGAGAGGAAAAAACGGAAAGAAATCAAGATATTTCTCCCCGTAGCGTTACTTCTATGCCATTCCTGGGGTGGCGCAGGTTTTTGATGCATTCCCAGATTTACAAATCCTTGTAAATCTGTGAATGGGTCAAAATCCATGGATGTTGCATGAGAGCATCCATGCAACACCCATGAAAACACACCCCAAAGCAAAGTATGGCAAAGCAGCAACTTTAGCGGCCTTGCCTCACTCCATATCTCCAAGGCTATGTAAAGCCATGCAAAGTGGCTTTGCCTGGCCTTGTAGATATGGGTCAGCATCAGCGGCGCAGGCCACTTGTAAATCTGGGCCTTAGTACATAGGTTGGGGTTGGGGACACTGCCAAGTTACACTCAGTAAATAGGTTATACTCTGAACAAGATTATTCTCAATGCTCAGAATAGGGTTATAATCGTAACAAGGTTATTCTTGGCAGAAAGTTGGAGTTACTTGATACTCTCAAGTTTGTTCTTGAAACATGGATTGGAGTTACAAGGCTTATTCAGAGTTCAGTCTACAGTCTATGAGCAAGACCGTTGAAGTACCAAAGTTTTGAAAAGAGGGTGCAGGGCAAGGACAAGCATGGAGCATAGAAACAAAATTACGGGTAAGGAACTGGAGCAAAGTCCAGAGTCTGGAAGACATGCCTGCAAATACTGAAAAGATCAGTGTGCACTAACCTGTAGGAGATTACTTAGCCTTGTCTAGTACTTTAACTGGAATCCAGGGACAGCAGGAGGCCCTGTGATAAAAGCTAAACGGGAGGTGAAAGCATTGCTCGTGAAGGAAGCCACTGGGAGCAATGCACATGTCAGGGTCACAGAATCATCAGGAAGACTTGGAGGATTAGAGCACTGGGAGTTCTGGGTGACATAGGAGATAAGTGCAGGGATGAGACTTTTGTGGGCTGTAACGCTGAAAGTCTGAGTTACTGGGAAGATGAGCCGGGTGTTGTGCCGGTAGTGATCCAGTTTTTGAAGGCTTTGATGGTATGTAGGTCGCCGATTAGGTGTGGTTGGTGGGCATTGAGGGGTGTTGGTTCAGTCTGCGCCCTTTATCTTGTTCTAGCTGTATCTGAGGATGT
Organism: Pleurodeles waltl; assembly: GCF_031143425.1. NCBI lineage: Eukaryota > Metazoa > Chordata > Amphibia > Caudata > Salamandridae > Pleurodeles > Pleurodeles waltl. Next base: position 794,866,389 of record NC_090438.1, on the reverse strand, counting down.
TCATAGTCATGGTTGTGGAACGTTAGTGAGGATACATGAAGAAGTTGACAAAGGAGTGGTCTGTTCAAGTGAGCAGATTAGGATAGCTGATCTTGATCTTGTTGCTGGCTACATAGATGGGATTGAGGGTGTGTCCTGCATTGTGGGTAGGGCCTTAAATGATCTGTGTGAGTCACAGGATCTTGAGGTTTTTGAGTCGGGAAGTGAAAGTTGGATCTTCCTTGTCATCAAGATGTTTATTGAGGTCTCAGAGTGATGGCAAGTGGGGCTAGGAAGTCTGTGAGCAGATTGCTCACGGTGGCACATGGTTCAGGGGGTTCGTAGGCTAGTGTGATTTTGATGGCGGTATGGTTGTCGGTCTGCAGTCAGATGTGCAAATGTTCATGAATGCTTTGTTCTTGTCAGTGGTCCTCCTCATTGAGTCCTCCTCCTGGCTTGTTCTGTCTGTCCTAGTTGGAGATCTTGTAGGAAGAGAATGTGTGGGTAATACATGTTAATGGTTTCCCAATTCTTGTTGGTGTGTCTGCTGGGAGATCTGGTGCTGAGGAGCATGCACACCAGATGGGGGAGGCATGCTTGGCTCGTGGGTTTGGCATGCTGGTCTAGGTGAAATGGCAGTGATTGAGAAATGTCCTACAGTGGAACTATGGGGGTCATTATGACCCCGGCGGAAGGCGATAAAATGGAGAAACGTACTGCCAACAGGCTGGTGGTACTTTTCCCCATATTATGACATGTACCACAGCGTCCGCCACTGTGGTAATGACCGTTGGGCTGGAGACTTCAGTCTCCAGCCCTGCGGGCGTCACTAGGCCGCCCGTGGGATTATGACCCCACCTACCGATGTGGTTTTGTGGTCTCCTTACCACCACAAAAAGCACGGTGGTAGGCACTATCAGTGACAGGGAATTCCTTCCCTGTTACTGATAGGGGTATTCCCCACCCCCTCTACCTCCATGGTTTACCCCCCACTTCCCCTCTCTCTCCAGACCCCCTATGACATACAAGCACCTTCACTTACTAATGAACAGACGCATACAAACACTCAAACACATTCATCCACGCATGCATACATCCATACACACACACTTACATACATACATGCACACACGCATGCACACATGCATGCACACACCACAACATTCATGCACTTAAGCATCCATACAGGCACACACATACAACACGCATCACACACTCGCATACACGCACACACAGACACACACACACCGCCCACACAAACACACAACGCCCCCTCCCCTCTCTGAGCACCCAACTTACCTGATGTCAGGGTGTCCTCCAGCAGGAGATGGGACGGGGCACTGCTGCCAGCAGTAGCGTCCACCAGCAGAACACCGCCAGGCCGTATCATGGGTCATAATACGGTCTGCGGCAGTCTACTGGCGTGGCGCTGCTGCTGGCAGCAGCATCACCTTACCACCATCCACCGGCATGACCACAGCTGGATTTCCACTATTCTTTTGGAGGAAATCCGGCTATGTTCATAATCTGGCGGACGGCTTGTAGTCACGGCAATGGGCTTTTGGTGGCTGTCGCCGCGGTGCTAGGCGGTATATACCATCAATGTTGTAATGAGGGCCTATGTGAGGCATGGAAGCAGCTATTGTGGTGGCTTCTGGTGTTGTGTGCATGCCAGAGTGAGACTAGGTAGCACAGTGTTTGTTTGGACTAGGGTCCATTGCTCTGACTATGGTCTCGGCACAGATGGGCACATGGAGGCTTGCCTATGGCACAACTTAGGTGCACCATAGGTGCAGCAACGCAGCAGTGGCCGTTATGTTGCTCCTGGGAGGAGGGACACCTAAAGGGAGAAGGCACATAAGAGAGATACAGGTAAGGAGCAGGGGAGATGGGAAAGTGCTGGAGGTGGAAGGCGGGTAAACATGGGAGGAACCAAAGGAAAAAGGGTACAAAGGAAAAGTTGGTACAAGGAAAATGGGTAAAAGATGTACAAAGAGAGTGAGTGGAGAGTGAAAAAATGGGCACAAAGTGGCACAAAGAAGGAGCGTGTAAAGTGAAAAAAGGCAGAGGGCGAGAGAGAGTGAAAACAGGCACAAAGAGGAAAAAATAAGAGACTAGAGAGAGAAAAAACAGGCAAAAGAAAAAAGGCAAAGAAGTGAGAGAGACTGAAATGGATAAGGTGAAGGGCACAAGAGTGAAGGGCAAGAGGAAGGAGCAGACAGCGAGAGACAATCATGAGCTTAAGAATGAGGCAGGGGTTTGAGACAGTGAGGCTGGGTTCAAAAGACCTTAGACTGATTTGAGAACCAGTCCATGCATGTAGTAGCTGGAACCTAATGTGTGGCAGTGAATCATTTAATTTAAACCTTCCACAGTTGAGATTAAACTAAGCTTGCACAACATGGTCCACAGCAATGTCTGTCCTGACTGCTGCTACCACAGCTGCCATCTGCTCAGGAGGCAAATGCTAGAAGGAGAATATGGAGTCGCTGGTAAGTACTGAGTGATGATGGTTCTTCGACCAGAGGCCAGCTTCAGACATCAATTGCCTCACCTAGAAAGGTTAACCTTAAATTTTCCACATTCTAACTTCTTAACCTAACAGTCTTACAGCCAACGTGCTAGGTAGGGTGCCTGGTATAAACAAGTGAAACATGTAAGAGATTAATCTTTGCATGGTCCTACAGTAAGTTGCCCCAGATGCAATTTTAATTGTAAGGGATATAGCTGGTTCTACAAAAAAAAAGCTACACAATAGTTAATATGTTCATTTTGTATGTTGTGTCTGCGATACTATACAGAGACAGAATGGATTTCCCATCCACGGCCTTTCCAAGTGCCGTAGGATATAATTCAATTGTAATATGGTGGGCTGGGATATTTGTCACGTTTGTGACAGAGTAAACCGTCTGCTGAACTCTGAGTTGGGCTCAGAGGTATTTATTAATAGCCCAATTCAGTGGGGAAGTTGGAATTAGATAAATATGCAGGGAAAATAATTTGAAAAAAGTTATACTTTTCCTGCCTAAAGCTCCAACAGGTTAATTCACATTCCCATGCCTGCAGCTGCATTGTCAGAGCTGCATTGATGAAGTGTTAAATACTACTCTGAGAGCAGAGATAAAGGTCTGAGCCTGGCAGGGTGACTCTCAAGTTTGGCAATATCCAGGAACTACACTATTTTAAAGGGAAAAGGGGTAGACCTGTATTTTAGAGTTTAATCATAAGGGAAGACTGTAGGAGAGGGGTCTTTTGATAGCAAAAAGAAGCTTTGGCTTCCTTGTTTTACTTTTAATGGCAGTGGGAGCTGACACCAAATGCAATGTAGAGTGGTTAAGTTGGAAGGGACTACCCATTACTTTAAGCACTCCCCTAGGTGTGCCACAAGTTCTCTCCAGGAGCAGAAAGATTTTGCCTTGTTGGATTGTCCTGAAAGTGGTATACCTGGGGAATGTTTAAGTGATACAACCAGGATGTGCTGCAAAAGTAGGAAGGTTTGCAGTTGGAAGCTTTTTGGCCATTGTGGAGGGAGAGTCCTGGAGTCACTCAATCCCACTGGCTAGTGAATTGAGGAAAAGTAGCACCCGCACCCATCCACTAAGAATACTTTCTGGACATGAGGCAGAACCGTAGAGGACTGGACCTTCTGTCTAAAACCTGTGAGGAGACCTGACTAAGAAGTAAGACCTAGGGGTAAGAAGAGGATGACTTCCAGTTCTCTGAGTCCCTGTGTAGCTACGGTGACATGACATGGAAACATCTTTTACCCTGCAGTCTTTGCTGCACAATGACATTACCACACAGTCTTTACCATGCATATGCTTTTACCACACATCTTTATCATGTACATGCCTTTACCATGCATGGCTTTACCTTGCATAATGGTAAGTATACGGAAGTATTGATAATAAATATATATAGGACATAGTTGCAATAGGAAAGAAAATTGTTTTGCTAATAACCTTAGTGCTGTTTGGTAAATCTTCACAATTTTTTCAAAACTAGTGTGTCTGTCACTTTAGCTGCTGTCTGTAAAGTTTTGAGCTGATGGGCCATGTGGGGGCCTAGAAAAAGGGGAGTCCCAAAATATGTTTTTCCCATGCATTTCCCCATAGGGATTGTAGACGTGACTACCAAATGCACCGCTGAATGAAATCACACCAAATTTAGCAGACAGCTAGATCTTGGTCCAGAAAGAGTGCTTTTTGTAATTTTATGTAAATCTGTTCAGTAGTTTTGGAGTTAATAAGTAAAATGATTTATGTATATCTAGAGCTACAGATCCCTTGTGGATCCTCCTTGGATCTGGGAGGATTTACTAATCCACGCTCCAACAGCAATCCTGTGATTAGCTTAGCAACCTGAGACGAAAGTTGTACCCCACATTTTGTTCAGCAGGGTAGAGGTACCCTGACCCCACGGGACTGATAGAGGGGGATGTGAGAAACAACTCATGGGCAAGAAATTGCCAAACATACTTTTTTAGCCCATTGGATCTGCGGATCTACCCATATCCTCCTGGGTCTTTATGGATTTTGGTGAATTAGGTGGATCTGCAGATCCAGTCCCCAATTTAAAAAAAACACATAAACTCACCCACAGACCCATACACTTGATCCCACACTCACTTACAGACTCACACACTTACTTACGTACCTCCAAAAACACTCACACAACCACTCACAGGTCCACGCACCACTCACACATCCACTTACACACCCACTCAACCACTCACACACCCACTTATACATCCACAAAGCCACTCGCACATGTACTCACATACCCACAAAACTACTCACATATCTAGACAGCAACTCACACACCTACTCACATACCCACACATCCACTAACACATACACTCAGAGACCCACACAGCTAGTCACACACACTGACACACTCACCACAGACTCACACACCCACTTACAAACCCATACAACCATTCACACACTCCCCCATACCCCCAGGTTACAGGGATTTTATAGTTAGGAAATAGCATTACAACAACCTAGAAATTCCCTCAAAAAGCCAAAGGTGACAGAAATAATGTACTTAGTTAATACATTTTTTTAAAAAGGTTCAGATTTCCACACACAAGACCATAGCAACTCAGCAGTTATAGTTTTAGTTATCTCAAGTAACTGTAGTTCATGCCCTATGGTAACAATAACTTGTGCCCTTGCCATGTACTGCTAATTACCCCACATATTAAATCACTCATGACATCTTCTATGATATAATTCATAATATCACTACAACATTTGCAGTGAAATTATTGATTAGAAAACTGTGCATGGCAGGGGGAGTTTTAGTTACCTTACTTACATACCACTTTATTGTATGCCACTCCATTATATGCCATTCAACTCTACGCTGCTCCATTCTACACCACTTGACTGGAAGCCTTTCTACGCAACTCCACTCTAGGTTATTCCACTCTATGCCACTCCACTCTATGCAGCTCCACTCTATGCCACTCCACTCTACGTCATTACACTCTACAACACTCCACTGTACTCTACTCCAGTCTATGTTCTTCCACTGTATGCTACTGCACTCAGTGCCACTCCAATCTAAGCCAATCCACTCTACACTATTCCAATTCTTATCACTCCACTCTACGCCACTAAACTCAACTACACTCTACAACACTACACTGTATGAGACTACACTGTAAAACACTGTCCTCCAAAGTACTCTCAATTAATAGATGGCACTATATATATTCACTTAAGAAAACTAAAAGTTACAGGGGCATTATATTTAGGCTTACATTTCAAAGAGACTGAGATTACAACGCCATAGAAATTCCGCTGTTGTAGTTAGAGTTCTTTCCAAAAACTATAACCTGTTCCCTAAGATGGCTATAATTAATGCCTCTGACATGCACAGTTTTCTGACCAATACTGTTACTTCAAATATTTCAATGATATTATCAATGATGTTATCAAAGATGGAATGAGTGCTGTAATATCTGGGGTAATTAGCAGTGCACGGAGATGGCACAAGTTATAGTTACTTTAGGGCATGAGCTATAGGTTCTTAAAATAACTCTAACTATAACAGATAGATTTCAATGGTTTTGTATGTTTGAAATGTGAGCCTAACTATAGTGTTCCTGTAGCCTCTGGTTTCCTTAGTAAATTTGTATGTTTTTTCTTTCATTCTGTTTCCTAACTATAATGTAAAATAATTTTACTTACTGTACGTTAATCTAACCAAGGCCACCCATGGTATTCGGCCGTGCATGGCCAGCCCCCTATATCCACCCAACCCCATGCCATGCACAGCCTTTGACCGTGTGTGGTGGGGGTTGGCCGCAAGATCCGGCCTGCTGCCAGACCCTCAGCCACCACCCTATAACCACCCAACACTATGCCACACATGGCCTTTGGCTTTTAGATATACAAATTTAGATTTACTTTCATATCTCTCAAACTGCCAAACAGATTTACACCAAATAACAAAAAGCATGCTCTGTGGTCCAAAATCTACCTTTATGCCAAATTTTTGTGGTTCTGTCCAGTGGTTCAGGCTGCAGGAGCAACTAAAAAGTCTATCTGAATTAGCATAGGAAACACACCTTTTTTGCCTCTCCTACATTTTTCCATCCCCTACTTGACAGATCATGCATAAAACTTTCAATGCATAACAAAACTCTTGAGCACACTTATTTTGAAAGATTTTGAGAAGCTTTGTCAAACGGCACTGAAGCTATATCCAAGGCAAAAAAAATGCTTTTTGAATGGAAACCAGGTGCCAGAAGTCTCAAAAAAGGCTTTGTGATTTCCTAATAGCAAATTTTTGTGATTTGCTGTTAGGAAATTGTAAACTGTGATGCATTACAATATGTTTAACACTGTTAGCCATTCGCAGTGGGTAGCAAATGGACCTGCCTCATCAATATTCATTAGACTGGTCGCATTTTGCGCCACATTGGGAATGGCTACAATCACAAAGGTAGTGGCCTGCTGGGGTCTGCAGACTATCATGTCCCTGATTGCATTTTAACAGCAATTTTGTTTTACGTAATGCAGCTCATTTTCCCTAAAGGGAAATGGGATGCATTACAAAAAGAAAACTGAAAACTTTTCTTTTCACTTTTCAAGTGTAGGCAGTGGTCCCTGGGACCAGTACCTTCTCTTTAAAAATGTTTGCATCCACATTCGCAAAGTGGAAGGGTCCCTTGGGGACCCCTTCTCGTTTGCGAATGGGTTACTGCCAACTTGAAGTTGGTGGTAACTATGATGGTTATGACTGCATTCCGAATCGCAAAACAATCATACATAGCCCTGGGATTCGCTATTGAGAAGGGACGCCCTTAGCGCACCCCTTCCTCATAGCGAGTCTCAATCCCTATATTGTGTGAGTCGGAAACAGTTTACTGACTCACAAAATAGGGATGGTACATGAAAAAAAGCCTTTTGGCGTTCACGAACGGCCCGATTGGCCATTTGCTACCAGTTAAAGAGTTTCATACATGTGGTTGCAGCTCCTAAATATAACTACTGACTGGCAGTGAGGACCTAGCTTCCATAGAAAAGCATTTTTCGACTTTCTATTTTTTTGGTGAAATTTGATGAATCTTTCTGAAATTTCGAAAACAAAAGTGTGCCCAAGGGGGGGGGGGGGTTGTAAATGGAAATTTTGGGGTGATCGGTGTACTGGGGGCTAAGAAAAGCAGGGGTCAAATAAAGTGTGTCTCCATTTTAAATCTCATAGGGATTTTGAACATGACTACAGCCCAAACTGCTGGATGGATTTTCACCAAATTGGGCAGAAAGGTAGCTTTTGGCCCAGAAAGCACGTTTTTGTTATTTGGTGAAAATTCATTCAGTAGTTTTTGAGTCATTAACAAAAAACAAATGTGTATATCTGGGTGGAGACTTAGCACAGATGTCATGGAGAGAACTGATTGGCTGCCAGGAAGTGCTGACAGACATTTTGAGACAAATATACACGATAGCACCACATAGAAAGCATTTGTAGTAAATGGCAAGTTTTACGGATCATAAAAATGAGAACAAATAAAGGGTGATAACAGATTTTAGTTACAATATAAATAATTTGTTTATGGTACCAAACTAATTTTTGGAATTGTGGTGTGTTCTAAAGTGATTTTACCTTGTGAACTTCTGCTGGAATTTCATGAATTATGTTTTCTCATGATTTTCCCATTGAGGTGATGAAAAGTGCTCCAGAAGCTAAAATGAGAGCATATTTTGCGTAAATTCATACTATCTTTCTCAGCAATACGCGAATGAAGTCTGACATTTGCATTAATACATGTATTTCCAACAGGTTCAGCCTTTTAGTTGATTTCCTTGTGTTTTAATGAAGTCTCCCAGAGTATTCTAAAGAAAAACTGGATTGCTAACAGTCTTACTTATGACAAAAGTGTGGCACACCTGAAGCATCCTGTTTGAATCAAATTGGTCACATATAAAACATTTAGCGCCTGATTTAGATCTTGGCCGAGGGGTTACTCCGTTGCCACAGTGACGGATACCTTGTCTGCCGAAATCGAAATTCCATTGTTTTCTGTGATATTTAGATTTTGCGGGCTGGTTTATCCATTACCGTTGCAATGTATTTACCTGTCTACCGAGATCTAAATCAAGCCCTTAATTTAGATAGTAACAAAATGAGGTGGTTCATTTCTTCATAGAAATTATGGTTAGTATTGTAGAAAGAAAATTAGGACATATTTTAAGTGAGTTCTCAGATATCTTCCTCTTCTATTTCATTAGAATATTCTGACATGTGGACTGAAACATGCACTTTCAACGCCGTGTGGATTCGTGGGTCGTAATGGCATGGGCGTATTTCTGTTGGCGTGACGGTGGAGGTTTGGTCATCTCCAGTTTATCGCTGCCCGTTGATGTGGCGGCCTGCAGTGGAGGACGGAATTTTGGAGGTTTGGCCGTTGTGGGTCAGAATGACCGTGGCGGTTAACCGCGGCCGCGGCGGTGTTATGGCGGTCTTCTGACCGGCGGTAAGGGCCTTTTACCGCCGAGGTCAGAATGACCCCCTAAGGCTCTAATTATGACATAGGCAGTAAATGCTGCCTACCTACAGTCCACCATATTATGACCGTAGCCGGAATTCCACCATAAGGATGCTGGAATTACGGCTACAGTCATGGCGGTGGACGGCGGTAAGGTGGCGCTGCTGCAGCAGCAGTGCCACACCAGTAGACCGCCGCAGACAGTATCATGATCCATGATACGGTCTGGCGGTGTTCTGCTGGCGGAGGCTGCTGCTGGCAGCAGTGCTGCATCCTGTGTCCTGCCGGAGGACCCTCTGCAAGCAGGTAAGTCGGGTGCTCTGAGAGGGGAGGGGAGTGGGAGGTGTGTTGTGTGTGTGGGGGTGTGAGTGTATGTTTCTGTGTGCGTGCATGCAGGTGTGGTGCGTTTAGAATGTGTGTGTGCATGAATGAGTCTGAATTCTGCGTGTATGTTGTGATGTGTGAATGTGTGTGTGCATGTATGTATGTCAGTATGTGTGGATCTGTGCTTGCATGGATGTATGCATGTGTGGGTGAATGTAGGTATGCGTGTGTGTATGTAGGTGTGTGTATGTCGGGGTGTCTGAAGGGGGAGGATGAGGGAGGACTCTGGGGAGGGGACGGGGCAAAGGGAGACCCCTATCAGTGCCACAGAAGGAATTCCCTGGCACTCATAGTGCTTACTGCCATGATTTTCACAGCAGTAAAAAAGCCACGGAAACCATGGCGGTGGGTGGGGTCATATTACCGTGGGCGGCCTAGTGACGGCCGCCGGGCTGGAGACTGTATTTTGTAGCCCCGCGGTCATTACCGCTGTGGCGGTCAGTGTGGTACATTGGCAGTTTGGTTTTTGCCAAACTGCCAATGTCATAATACGCCCGTTGGCGGTACTACTGCCACTATAACACAGACTGCTAGGGTCATAATGAGCCCCTAAATCTTTCTGTGTTTTAAATTACATTCTCAGGCCAAGTGGCCATAATAATTCTTAAGCAGCCAAACCAGAATATTTTTTGTATCATAATCTCAAAATTGAATATGTGTAAGCACATCTACTTTTAAATACTCACGGATCATTTTTAACCTACAAAAAAAAGTTATATCATCTCTATGAGAATCTCACAAAAGGTTCATAAATGGGCCCAAGGTGAAATCCTGAAAAACTAAGAATCAACCCACATGAGCAAATGCTCCTCATCCACGTTAAGCCCATCGGGCCTTGCTATGAAGACGGACAATGTATTCTGATTCCATTATGTGTAGGCTTTTCTCCCTGTGGCCTCCTCTTGCTGTCAACAGCACTCTGTCAATACCAAAAAATGAAAGCATATCAGGATTTTGGGAATGCATTTCTTTCCAATGTCTTGCTATTGGGTAATTCTGGTTGCAATTCTTAATCGCCCTCAAATGTTTGATATCTTGCTTCTTCACTGGAAGGATTGTACTCACATATATTAGACCACACAAGCAAGTAAGGACATAAACACAGAAATCACTATTACATGTGATCAGCTTGTCGATTCTCTTACTTCTTCCAATTGGTAGCAAAAATGTTTTTACATTCTTGCCGCTTCTACATGTTTTATATTTCCACATTTAAAATAGCCCTTTTGTTCTGATAACCAACCTTCCTGTTTAGTTTTCATACTCAAGTTCCTCTGAACTAGCATGTCTCCCAGAGACTTGGATTTATGATAGGTGGTCAGGAGATGTGATGAAATTCTGCTCCTAATGGCAGTATCAGATTTAATCAGATGACAATGTTTCAAGATCATTCTCTTGATATTGGCTGACTCAGAATTGTAAGTGGTAATCAGCCTTATGTCCTGTTGATCACCAGAAACCTTGGCTCTCTGGGTAAAGAGATCCCATCTGTTTTGAGTGCTGACTCTCTCTTTGGCAGCCTTTATTACAAGCCAGGGATAGCCTCTCGCTCTGATGTTTCCCAACATGGTTCTTTCTTCCTTGTCAAATGCTTCCATATTGCTACATTTGTGTTTTACTCTAAGGAGTTCCCTATTGATGACACTCCATTTAGGATTAGTGGGATGATGATTGTCCGCATGTAATAAACTGCTGTTTTTTTTATGAAAAAGGGAAGTGCATACTTTATAACCCTTTATCTCCATATGCACATCCAAAACAACCATTTCAGTGCTGTGTATCCAGTGTGCGAATACCAAATTCAGCTCAATATGCAAGATGTGTCCTAGGAATCCTTTCAACGGGCTCTTTGGACCATCCCGTATTATAAAAAGATCATCAATATACCTGGTTCAAAATATTTTTGGCCCAGATTTACACTTTTTGAGGCAAAACTGTGCTAACACAGTTTTGCGTCAAAAAGTTTAGCGGTGACTAGCCCCCTTTTTCAACACCACCCGGTAGTCATATTTCTACTATGGCGCTGGATGGCGCTAAAATTGGTTGGAGTCATTTTTTCATCATTAACCATGGCGCCTTGTCATAAGGTAAATGACTTTTAATGGAGGAAAAATGACTCTAATCCGGTTTACGACATGTAAACACGTTGGAAAATGGAAATGCACCATTTTTGACCGCAATAGCGTAAAAAGCAGATGCTAACAGACAAAACAGTGCAAAGGAGAGCCAAAATAGAGACAGGAAGTCAGGGGAGACTCCAGGGAGACCCCATTCAACCAGAAACCAGCCAGGAGGATAAAGACAAAGACAAGACCCAGGTAAGGGAGAAGAAAAAGAGGAAGTGTCCGCGAGGAGGAGCATAAGAAACTGGTGAAAGAGGTGACAGAGCATCAACATCAACTCTTTCTCACCTCTAAATTTCCAAATGGAAGGAGAGAGACAATCTGGCAGCAGATAGTGGATAAGATCAACAGTATGGCAGAGGTCAGGAGAACTGTAACTGAGTGTCAGAAATGCTGGCATGACTGCAAGTGAAGGACAAAAGAAAAAATGGCACAAACCAGGAAGGCAGCACTGCAAACTGGAGATGGGAGTCCATCACCACAAGAGGAGTTGGACAAAATGGAAGAGATGGTTGCAGAAGTCATCCCGGAGGAAATCGTCACAGGAATTGCTGGACAGGACAGCGTAGACTGGCAGGAAACACCACAAATGCAGGGTAAATTGCATGGGGAAAATGTATGCTAAAATGTCAAGTGCAAGAAGGGGGAGGCATATAGGACTCATACAATGCATGGTAAAGGAGCGCAGATGGACAAAATGCACATTAAGCAAGTTTCACCATGCCGATGTAAGTACACATGTACCTATGTCTTGGTAGTGCCATGCACCATGACACATACAAAACTGGGACATATTTTGAACACCAGCCCTGAATACCTACATGTGCTTTTGCAGCACATGGGATGGATGGCATGTATAATCACTGTGCCATTGGTTGTGACATCACAATATCCTTTGCATGTAGTCATATCAACACCACCAACACGACCAAGACCTCACAGACCAGGTAGTCAGTCAACACCATTCCTGGGGTTACGTCATAGTGGTGTCCCTTGCAGCAACATCTTGCAACTGCCTTGCCTCATTGCCCAAACGCAAGTGCGCAGCATCTCACAGCCCACAAGTCATTGTAACTGTCCCAACAGTACCCAGGCATGTGCTGGTAGCATCACCACACTGCACATAGACAACAGATCCACATGAGGCAGCCATTCATACATCATGCAGTCAGGGTATCCCATGGGTGCATGGAACAATGAACTTAACAGGCGCTGGGGGAATAGCAGGCTAGAGCTGCATCATTGGTAACATGCCACTACCCAGACCAACCAAACTGAAGTAGTGTTGAACCACGCATCTTGATGCTGAACTGAAATGTGCCACTACAGAAAATATGTACCACAGGTAGCAAACAATAGGTCACAACAGTCACAGGCTGAGCCCACAACTACTCCGACGTAACATACAATACATTGGGTATGACTGGACATAATGGCAGATAATTCCACATCGACAGGTGGGGGATGGTGCATGGGCATGGCCGGTGTTGGTAACACTGCCAGTGCAGTGTACCCTTTGCACTTGGCAGTATGAGTCGCACATTGGGATAGCTGCTGGAAATCTGTCGTCTCATGGTAGCTCTGTGGGGCCCTTAGCACAACATTCTTGATTTGATCAAATAGACTAGGGCCACTTTTGGGCTGCATTGGTGTAACAGGACACGCTGCACTCAGCCCTGCAAATCAGGCAGAGGAAACGGAAAAGGGCCGGGGAATAGGACCCTCTGCATTCCCCATGCCAAGTGCATGGGCTGTGCAGGGGTATCCAGGGCCACACCACATCACCAACAACCATTTCATGGGGCTTACACCACCATGCAAAGGCTGGTGGAAATGTGGAAACTGAAATGGAACGTAGTACTGGTCTGGTGTCACAGGGCAGATGGCATAGCCAGTCTGTAAGGTACTGGAAACCTGCCATGTCCAGGCCATTGGCCCATGGGGCATTCCACATTGACAACAGTTGCCAATACCACCTGTGCTGTTGGGGGCCGTCAAATACACAATGGCAGTCAGGTGCCCATTGGACTGATGTACTTGAAATGAGGGACCATTATGGTTACCTATAGAATCACCTCTAACTTGCTTCATGCCCTGACCTATGTACAACTCCTGTTAACTGGCTATTTCCATGGGCTCATTTACCATCAGGCACTGTCACATACAGAATGATGTACACAGCAGAAATGTCATACCCATACTGCCCATCCCTGGGTTCAACCCTGTACTTGTGACAAATGAGGTGTACTGTCACCATGCTGCACTCATGTATCGTAGCACAAGGAGCGCTGCATTGAGGGGGAGGACATAGGTGTTTAGTAAGGCAAACACACCTACACAGACAGGAGATGAAACTGAACTTTGCCAGGTCCATGAGTGCCATGCAGTGTAGCACACAAACAACAATGTGAGGAGCCATCGATGGCAACAAGAGCATAGTGTACTGGCAATGCCATCCCTAGGGTGATGCAAGGTATCAGCACAGCATGGGTGTATATGAAACATGCAAGACTGTGACAGGTGACAATTGCTTTGTGGCATGAGCACAGCAACACCCATTGCAAGGTCTCACCATGCAAATGGATACATAGTGAGGGTAAAACATGAAAAGATGGTGTCAAGCCACAAAAAGGATAGACAACACACTTAGAAGATATGACGTAGCCATCTGTCCAACTGGGCTTCCCTGCATGTGACATGCAGGTGGGGCGTAGGGCTGGAGACTGCAGCCATGATGTACAGGAACAATCCTTTGGAACTAAGGGGCACATCATAGACCCATAATGCCTCAGGAACGTTACTTTCATGCTCATGTGGCGCTAAGCCCTGCACCGTATTGACAAGGTGGCGTTAAGCCACGTTTGCGGCCTAACGTCACCTTGTAAATACAGACCCTTCCCAACCATCTCATTGCATGGAAGGGGTGTGCAATTGGTGTCGCTGTAGGCATGCCACAGCAACATCCATTGCATTTTGTTGCTGCCTCTGAAAAATTGAAATTTGTCAACCTAAGGCAGTTCCAAAATCTTACGCCACCCCCACAGGTGGCATTAGCAGGGTGCAAAGCGGAAGAATACATTTATACATCCTCGTTTTTTGCTTTTTCAATGTGTGCTACATTCTGCAGCATGCATAGGAGGAGCAAAATGCCAGAAATTATGTTTATGTGTGTGAAGGTGTCCCTTCCTGCACATAAACAATCATTTGAAAATGACTCTTTGGCTCTTCTGTGTGTGCTGCGTTCTACAGCTCATGCAGAAGTGCCAAAGCACCATTAGCGATTGTTATTGTGAAGGAAGGGACACCTTCATGCACATAAACAATCATACCCCTCAACGCATCGTACAAGGATGTCTGCATTGCCACTGCCAGCTGAATTTTACACCATTGCGGGGGACAACACAGGGGTGCATAGTATTCACTTACATATGGCACATCCTTGTGTTGCCAAAGTGATGCAATGCGGTGTTGACAATTTTTGTGCAGTACTGCACTGCATCACCTTTCCATAAATATGCGCCTAAGATGACAATGACCCTCAAATATCAAGTCAGTGATGTGACATATCAACTGCCACAACACAGATAGACTGATTTTACACCATCTTATTGCAGAGGATGATGGCTTTCCTGCGGATCTGCCTGTCCTGGAGTACCCTGATGACCTGGATGACCAGCTGGCAACTATCAGCCAAGAGACCCTCCAAGAAGTCCTTGTAAACCTGCAGACACCACCTCCAGTTGCAAGGAGGAGTATTGATGTAGCAGACATCCCACAGGCCCCACTTAGCACCCCAATAGTACGACCTGCCAGCACCAACACAGCTTAGGATTCAGAGGACCCAGGGACCAGCTTTGGGAGGACAGTGGTAGGAGTCCAGCAGAAGCTGGCCAAGGAGGTGCAGGTGGGAATGCAAACTATGGCAGCCAGCCTAAAGGGTATGCGGACGTGCATGGTTACGACTACTGAACAGACTGCAGCCAACCGATGCACACACTTCCCAATGCGTAGAGTGCAGGAGTGTCTGAGGGACCCAGCTGCTGTCATGAGGGAGAGGCCACAACAACTGCCCTTCTAAACTGGCATCAGCGAGCTTCAGGACAAGATGGTCTCCCTCAGGGCAGACATGGCTACCTACCACATGGATGTTGCTGCTATACATAAAAATCAGCAGCTCCTCCTTGCTGCAGTGATGCCATAAGTAGTTCCACAGATGGCAGCTGAGGGGAATTGTGTGTGGCCCCCTCTACCTCCTCACTACCACCATCAATCGTAAAGGAAGCACCACACACATCATAGGTCGGGGATGTGGAACAGATCATCTTCACTTATAGGAGTTCCCAGTAGCATCAGCCCATGCCACTTGGGCAGTGTTTACATTTGTCCTGTGCTTGACATCATGCCAGTGTTAGCACTGTTGCTGATATGCACTCTTCAATGTCACACTGTTGACCTTTCTGCTATGGACTGCAATTGTCTCTAACTTTTCAATTGGCAAACATCTGCACTGAAAAACACTTTACCCTAGCATGTCCCATGACATGCCCCTCAACCCTGAACTTGTGTAGTGTCACAATTGGATGGATTCCACAAATGGGTTAACATACCAGGACATTGTAAATATTGCACTATAACACTTGTTATTAAACACCACCTACACAACCAGCATGTTTTTGTGTGTTGTGACACATCTACTGTGTTTAGGAATTGTGATGTGTGTAACATGTATTAAGTCACAGAATGTCAGTACAAGAGTACATGAATATGCGGGCATATAGCTATGCACACTGTATCTTCATGATAAACGTCGATGCTGGTCTTATCCCCTACAAGCAATTCACTGAGTATGTTAAAAATGTTGAACACATGTATGCTACACTCTCTACATACAGCAGGAATGGCTGTGAAACAGTTGTTGGGCAATATTGTCTGTTGGGAGTATCAGTAGAACACATTGGAGTGAAACAGAGGGACTCAATCACATCTGTAATTGCCACTGGTCAGTTTAGCTGAATAGGAATTAAATGTAGGCTGTTGTCAGATGTCCCACAGTGCCCAACAGTCCGACACAGGACCCATTCAATGACAGTTGAATTGCCACACCTACCTTTCCTATACATGGTCAATATAGTCACCTTAAGTGGAGGGTACACTGGATGGCAGATGCACAGACAAGAAGTTGCGTTGTAGCTGCCAATGTGACACCTCAGTTGTAAGAGGGTGATGAACATGTCAAGAGAGCGATCTGGAGGCAGGATGGAATCCCTAGCACAACACACAGTTTTCACTGTACATCCACGGGAAGAACCGAAGACCCAAGTGTAAGTGTTGGAAAATGGGTTATTGGTAGGGCAGGTAGGTACCTACACCTAGCAACAAGCCACAAACCTCCACAAAAGTACAGTTAGGTCTCAGTAAATTAATCCCAGCTCTACCCTTGGTAGCTTGGCATCGAGCGTCAAGGCTTAACTTAGGAGACAAAGTGTAAAGCATTCAAATATCACAAAACAGTAATTAAATAAAACACAGGAAACAGTTTAAAAATCCAAAACCAATTTATAAAAATAGCTTATATTTTTATCTTTAAAATGACACAAAAACGATTAAAATCGGTTCAGGGGAACCGGAGATATGAATTTTTAAAGTATTATTATTTTCTAGCGCATAGAAACAAAAAGCGCCAATCGGGTCATCTGGTTGCACCAGGACCGGGACAAAGTCAAACTTTCAGGCCGACCGCGATGGAGCCCTGCTCGGATACAGGTCGCGGGAAGCCTCGGTTAAAAAGTTACCTTCTGACTTAGTCTTTATTTTGAAGTTTTTCTTCACCGGGACGAACCTGCCAGTTGGATCCGACCTCCTGGAGCCCTTGTCCGGATACGCGAAGTCGGTTTCCTCGGTGGTGATTTCTACCTTCGGACTTAGTCGTTTTTTCGAGATGAAAATCCTTCGACCGGGGTAAACCTGGATCTTGATCCGACGTCCGTGGAGCCCTTCTCGGATACAATGGCTGGAAGGTCCCGGTCAACTTTTTACGTTCGGACGTAGTCTTTTTTTCGGATGTTTTTCTTGACCGGGACGAACCACGAAGTCAGGCCGGGTCGCGGTTGAGGCAAGCCGGCTAGAATTTCCACGTCGAGTCGGTCACTTTATGGAGCTTTTTTCTAAAATTTCTCCAATCTTTTCCAAACTTCTGGGGCTTCACCCAGATGTTCTTTTAAGGTTCTTTTGGGGTCCACAGCTCACCCCAAGGGTCCAGAAGTTCTGTGATGGTCCTTGGGAAGTGCGGACTTCAACTCCCAGAGTGCACCTGGCGCAAACTCCTTTTTGGCCACTGGGCAGTGGTCAGCTGGTCACTTTTTCAGGAGTTGGTGCAGGGGACTCTGGTTAGCAATTTTTCACCTGTAGCAAACAGGGAGTCCCTCCTTGAACCAGTGGAAGCCAGGCAAAGTCCTTCTTGTGGTGAAGCCCAAGTGTGCAGCTGGTGCAGTCTTTCTGAGTGCAGGGTCCAGGTGCAGGCCAGGGGTCCAGCAGGGCAGTCCTTCTTCTCCTTGTAGTTCCTTCTTCTTGAAATTTGGTGGGGATCTGAGGCGTGGGTGCAGGTCTGCCAGCTTTATCCTTGCTCCTGGGTGAAAAGCAGGGGGGCCCTGGTCCTCCAATCAGGGACAGGGTCGTCCCCCTGTGATGACCACTTCCTGGGAAGTGTGGCAAAAATCCATCCCAGAAGGCAATAGTCTCTAAAAATCCAAAATGGATGAATCTGATTTTTGGAGGAGAGATCTGGCTGAGCCCACCCACTGGTGTGGCTAAAAATCATAAACACACCCCTCTCCTGCCCTCTCCTAATCTAATCAAGGGGGCACCTAGCTGTCTGGGGTTGCAGGATGTGGGGGTGTTGCTGGGTGCTCCAGATGTCCTTCTCTGCCTTTGAAGACCAGTTTGGCAGCCCTCCCCCTTCCTGCTTCCCCATCTGCTGAGGGGAGATTCTCTCCCCCAAGCACATTCCTTTGTGTAAAGTCAGGCCACTTCACACCTCATTAAAGTAGCCTGGCAGAAGCTGCTGCAGGCTGGCCAATCAGAGCACAGCAGCAAAAACAATGCAGAGCTGAAATTGGCAACTTTTTAGGTAAAGTCTAAACTTTTTACCTGCACTAGTTATATTAAATCCAACAACTGGAAGTTGTGGGATTTATTATAACAATCAATTTGATACCAAATTCTTGGTATGTAACATTTAAGGAGACTTTAAAATTTAAAATAAAGTCTGCCCATTCTAGCCTATGAAGGCCATTTACTTCAATGAGGGAAAAACGAATTTGGCTGTTTTTACCTCACCAGGGCTTATAAATCTATTTTTATAAAGTCCCTGCTTATAGTTACATGGCACCCAGCCCTAGGGGCACATAGGGCACACCTTAGGGGTGACTTATATGTAAAAATAAGGTAGTTTAAGACTTTGGAAGTACCTTTAATTCCAAAGTCGAATTTGCATATAACTTTAATTTAAAAGCCGCCAGCAAGGCAGGCTTGCTTTTAAAATGACACTGGGCACCTCAGCAATGCACCTAGGTGTGCACCACCTATGCTGTGGTCCCTAAACCTACATGCCCTACCATATACTAGGGACTTATAGGTAGGTTAACTTAGCCAATTATAATTAGCCTAATTTGCATATCCATTTTACACAGAGCACAGGCCCTGGGACTGGTTAGCAGTACCCAGGGCACCATCAGAGTCAGGAAAACACCAGCATAAAGTGGAAAATGGGGGCAAAAAGTTAGGGGGCCTCTGCAATCAGCCCCAGTTTCTCACACAACCCCCCCCCAGCCCACACGCCCAGGAGACTCAGCCCAACCCTGGGAGAGTCTTCCTGGCTTGTTAGGCGAGGAAGACAGTGAAGAAAACTGGCTGTCCCTTTGCAGGGCCTACTCTGCCTTACATCCTCCTGTCAGGGTCTCTCCCTCTGGGTAGTGAACCCACCCCAACAATGAAAGGACCCATTTCAAACTGAAACTTCCCTCTAGGGGGGTCTTCCTCCTCTCTCTCTGCCAACTTGGGTAGTGAGGTGCCCACCTCCCCTACTCCTAACTTTGCTAGGGCAACACCTAGCTTACCCAAAGAGGTCACCCAACACTTGAGCAACCCCACCATGACCAATAGGGTCAGGGGGCCTACTTTGCTATTGGCCCTGGGGTCTGCCTCCCAGGCCAAGTACAGTGCTGCCAGGAAGGCTAGCACCCAGCAGAGGCTACTGACAGCTGTCAGTACCCAGAACCACACCCTAAGCTCTCCACTGACAGGTGGCTGAGCTGCTTTAGGGGCATCTTTGGGGTCCTGGTACCCCTCTTGCTGTCTAGAGTGGGGGGCTACCACCTCCTGTGGCAGACACCCTCCTTCCACTCTCCCTTCTGTCAGTGCAGGGGCAACACCCTGCATCTGGACAGCTGCCTGACTACTCAGGACTTCCTTGGGGTCAGGTGAGGCCTCACCAGTGCCAACATTGGGCTCCCCCCTTACTGGGGCAAAGGGCCCTTGGCTCCTTGGAACTCTCTTTAAGAGTGGCCTACCCTTCCTTTTCTTCTTTCCTTTTCTTGGGGACCCCTGTCTCCTAACTGTAGGGACTGACTCCCCAGGACTTTGGGTAGGGGGGGCGCCCTGGGCGACCACCCCATCTGTGACCAGACTCACCTCTGGGAGGTCATTGCCCAGGATACAATCTAGGGGAAGGTCAGCACTGACTACCACCCTAATCCAGTCAAGGATACCCTCCCTCTCTAGGGGCACTATGGCTACAGGTTTGGAGGTGACCTCCCCTGTGGCTATCCTGACTTTCTTTGTCTTTCCTGGGACATACATGTCTGGGGTCACTAACCGGTCACTCACTACAGTGTGACTGGCACAGGTGTCTCTCAGGCCAGTGGTAGGGATCCCATTCACTTGAATGTGGTGGAAGTGCCTACTCCCACCCTCAGGGATCACCAGCTTACCATCTGGTCCTGTCTCCCAGCACAATGCTAGGAGGACTTCATCATCTGAGGAATCCTCCTCTATGGCTACACTGGACAGCCCAGTGCTAACCACTTTCTTTGGACAGGCTGCATCTCCTCTGAAGTGACCTGTCTGCTGACAGTCAAAGCAAACCCTACTGTCCAAGAGCTTTTTTAACCCTGGGTCTCCCTGTCTCTGCATGTCAGAGTGGGAGTGGGATTTACTCTCCTCCTTTTTAGGGTTCTGGGGTACAGAGGGAGTCTCTGTGGTGGGCTTACCACCTCCCTCCTTAGGTTTTTGGGGACCTGTCCCCCCCTTCTTGGAGTCTCCCCCCTGGGACTTGACAACCACCCTGGTTCTCAACCACTCATCAGCTGCCTCCCCTAGCTCTCTAGGGTTGGTCAGCTTAGAGTCCACTAGATGCTGGCGTAACCTTTCTTGGATACAATTGGTCAAGATGTGCTCTCTCATGATCAGATTGTATAACCCCTCATAAGTATTTACTTTGTTGCCAATAATCCAGCCCTCTAGTGCCTTTAGTGAGGTGTCCACAAAGTCAACCCAAGACTGGGTACTGACCTTCTGGGTGTCCCTGAACTTCATTCTATATTGCTCTGGGGTCAGACCAAACTTCTTGACTAAGCACCTCTTCATACTAGGGTATGAATCTGCCTCCTCCCCCCTTAAGGTCAGAAGCCTATCCCTCCCTGAGTTGGGGACCAACTCCCACAAAAGGGAACCCCAGTATTGAGGCTTAACCCTTCTCATTTGGAGTGCCCTCTCAAAGGCCCCTAGCCACTTATCTATGTCATCCCCCTCTATATAAGCAGGAACTACCCGCTTGGGTAATCTGGGGCAAACTCCCCCACCCATGGACACCTCAGCTTCTTTATCGCTGCTTCCATCTCTTTTTTCTTTGTATGCCCACTTTTTCTTCTCTAGGGCCAGCTTCTCTGCCTCCAAAGCTATGTAGGCTAGCTGGGCTTCCAGCTCTCTTTCCCTGATGGATGGGTTCTCTCCTCCTGAAAGGACCCTCTTCCTACCACTAGCTTTGGGTCTGCCCCTAGTGACTGTGTCCAGTGAGGACCGTTCCTCCTCTTCCTCACTTGGGGTCTGATGCCTTTCCTCCCCTGAGTGGTTAGAGTTAGCATCATCCTCTTTTGGTTCCTCCTCTGGAGCTTCCTCTGTCTCTACCTCTTGGGCCTCAGCCCATGCTGTCAGGGATTTAATCAGGATTTCCTTCCTGAGATTAGTGGTTGCAGGCAACCCCCTCTCAATACACAACCCCCTAAGCTGGACTACTGTCAGTGTGGGTAGGCTAGCCAGATCAAGCTCCATGGTTCCCTAGTTTAGTGTCAACAAAAACTTTTTGCAAAAATTGGAAACAAGAATTTAGAAAAATTACAAAAATTCAATAATTGAAATTAATCCAAATTAATTTAAAAAAAAATTAAAATTAAAAATTAAAAACAATTTTTGCACTAGGACAATTTAAAGGATTTTTAATTTGTTTTATCTAAAACTGTAACGTGATATTGAACACAAGTACAGGATCCCGTCGCTGCTTCCAATTATGTTGGAAAATGGGTTATTGGTAGGGCAGGTAGGTACCTACACCTAGCAACAAGCCACAAACCTCCACAAAAGTACAGTTAGGTCTCAGTAAATTAATCCCAGCTCTACCCTTGGTAGCTTGGCATCGAGCGTCAAGGCTTAACTTAGGAGACAAAGTGTAAAGCATTCAAATATCACAAAACAGTAATTAAATAAAACACAGGAAACAGTTTAAAAATCCAAAACCAATTTATAAAAATAGCTTATATTTTTATCTTTAAAATGACACAAAAACGATTAAAATCGGTTCAGGGGAACCGGAGATATGAATTTTTAAAGTATTATTATTTTCTAGCGCATAGAAACAAAAAGCGCCAATCGGGTCATCTGGTTGCACCAGGACCGGGACAAAGTCAAACTTTCAGGCCGACCGCGATGGAGCCCTGCTCGGATACAGGTCGCGGGAAGCCTCGGTTAAAAAGTTACCTTCTGACTTAGTCTTTATTTTGAAGTTTTTCTTCACCGGGACGAACCTGCCAGTTGGATCCGACCTCCTGGAGCCCTTGTCCGGATACGCGAAGTCGGTTTCCTCGGTGGTGATTTCTACCTTCGGACTTAGTCGTTTTTTCGAGATGAAAATCCTTCGACCGGGGTAAACCTGGATCTTGATCCGACGTCCGTGGAGCCCTTCTCGGATACGATGGCTGGAAGGTCCCGGTCAACTTTTTACGTTCGGACTTAGTCTTTTTTTCGGATGTTTTTCTTGACCGGGACGAACCACGAAGTCAGGCCGGGTCGCGGTTGAGGCAAGCCGGCTAGAATTTCCGCGTCGAGTCGGTCACTTTATGGAGCTTTTTTCTAAAATTTCTCCAATCTTTTCCAAACTTCTGGGGCTTCACCCAGATGTTCTTTTAAGGTTCTTTTGGGGTCCACAGCTCACCCCAAGGGTCCAGAAGTTCTGTGATGGTCCTTGGGAAGTGCGGACTTCAACTCCCAGAGTGCACCTGGCGCAAACTCCTTTTTGGCCACTGGGCAGTGGTCAGCTGGTCACTTTTTCAGGAGTTGGTGCAGGGGACTCTGGTTAGCAATTTTTCACCTGTAGCAAACAGGGAGTCCCTCCTTGAACCAGTGGAAGCCAGGCAAAGTCCTTCTTGTGGTGAAGCCCAAGTGTGCAGCTGGTGCAGTCTTTCTGAGTGCAGGGTCCAGGTGCAGGCCAGGGGTCCAGCAGGGCAGTCCTTCTTCTCCTTGTAGTTCCTTCTTCTTGAAATTTGGTGGGGATCTGAGGCGTGGGTGCAGGTCTGCCAGTTTTATCCTTGCTCCTGGGTGAAAAGCAGGGGGGCCCTGGTCCTCCAATCAGGGACAGGGTCATCCCCCTGTGATGACCACTTCCTGGGAAGTGTGGCAAAAATCCATCCCAGAAGGCAATAGTCTCTAAAAATCCAAAATGGATGAATCTGATTTTTGGAGGAGAGATCTGGCTGAGCCCACCCACTGGTGTGGCTAAAAATCATAAACACACCCCTCTCCTGCCCTCTCCTAATCTAATCAAGGGGGCACCTAGCTGTCTGGGGTTGCAGGATGTGGGGGTGTTGCTGGGTGCTCCAGATGTCCTTCTCTGCCTTTGAAGACCAGTTTGGCAGCCCTCCCCCTTCCTGCTTCCCCATCTGCTGAGGGGAGATTCTCTCCCCCAAGCACATTCCTTTGTGTAAAGTCAGGCCACTTCACACCTCATTAAAGTAGCCTGGCAGAAGCTGCTGCAGGCTGGCCAATCAGAGCACAGCAGCAAAAACAATGCAGAGCTGAAATTGGCAACTTTTTAGGTAAAGTCTAAACTTTTTACCTGCACTAGTTATATTAAATCCAACAACTGGAAGTTGTGGGATTTATTATAACAATCAATTTGATACCAAATTCTTGGTATGTAACATTTAAGGAGACTTTAAAATTTAAAATAAAGTCTGCCCATTCTAGCCTATGAAGGCCATTTACTTCAATGAGGGAAAAACGAATTTGGCTGTTTTTACCTCACCAGGGCTTATAAATCTATTTTTATAAAGTCCCTGCTTATAGTTACATGGCACCCAGCCCTAGGGGCACATAGGGCACACCTTAGGGGTGACTTATATGTAAAAATAAGGTAGTTTAAGACTTTGGAAGTACCTTTAATTCCAAAGTCGAATTTGCATATAACTTTAATTTAAAAGCAGCCAGCAAGGCAGGCTTGCTTTTAAAATGACACTGGGCACCTCAGCAATGCACCTAGGTGTGCACCACCTATGCTGTGGTCCCTAAACCTACATGCCCTACCATATACTAGGGACTTATAGGTAGGTTAACTTAGCCAATTATAATTAGCCTAATTTGCATATCCATTTTACACAGAGCACAGGCCCTGGGACTGGTTAGCAGTACCCAGGGCACCATCAGAGTCAGGAAAACACCAGCATAAAGTGGAAAATGGGGGCAAAAAGTTAGGGGGCCTCTGCAATCAGCCCCAGTTTCTCACAGTAAGACACATGAAGTAAGGGAGTACCCACATTTTTTAAATTAGAATTTAACTAAACTAAAATTAAGAACACCTATCCTAACATAACCTATCCTAACTATACATAGCCAACAACAGACCATAACTACTCTATGCTAAACATACCTCACACATTTAACAACACTCTCTAAACATTGGGACAACAAATACTAAACTACACATATACTACCTACTACTAAATATATATATATATATATATATATATATATATAAATATATATATATATATATATATATATATATATATTGCAAAACGA
Source organism: Pleurodeles waltl (assembly GCF_031143425.1). Taxonomy (NCBI): domain Eukaryota; kingdom Metazoa; phylum Chordata; class Amphibia; order Caudata; family Salamandridae; genus Pleurodeles; species Pleurodeles waltl. Next base: position 794,841,555 of record NC_090438.1, on the reverse strand, counting down.
TGAAATCAGCTCACCGAACCAGCTGCACCATATTGTAGCATACCATCGATCACCTTCAGAAAAAAGGAAAGGAAAAAAGTATTTCCTAAGGATTCATCTGCTTTATTGTACGCATTGAATACAAGGAACGCTATCACCCATAGAAAATGTCAACGCGTTTCGGCAAATGCGTTCAACCGGATATGTTTCCCTCTACACCAACCACCATTATAAGAGTGCCGCCCGTGAGCCATCATCTATTTCCATTACACCATCGTATTCGCGAAGGTGGCAGCCATCTTTAAGTGGTTATATATATCGATCTCTAACCATACAGATCTCACAAATACTGTTCATGTCTAGTGATTCATGGAGTTTGTACACACTTATAATCATATATATCCAATATTAATCACATATGGATACCCCTACAATGTTGATGCTAAACATATATCTTACAGCATAATTCATCATGTAGTAACTTTACTGTATACAAACATCTTCCCAAACATTTATATGTCACCTTAAGAAATAGGTTAATATATACTATCACATAAAATCATTTTTTCTTAAGCATCAAAAAATGTTACCACAGAAAAAGATCTATTTCTCTCACACATAAGAACATGATCATATCTGAGAAGTTTAAATAGCAAAATATTATTCTACATACAAAAATATATATATATAAATATGTAGTTTTGCATAAAACCATATCATAATATATCATGTAATCTAGTTAGGCAAGAAAATCTTATGTTGGTTGAAACGGTGTATCAATCACTCTACATCAGGGTTATCTAAATAAACAATTTTCTACATAAAGTTAAAAATAAATATACCACACCATGATTTTACATCAAAATGCCCCTAGCTGCCATGAACTACAAGACCAAACTTTGGGGGTTATTACAACTTTGGAGGAGGTGTTAATCCGTCCCAAAAGTGACGGTAAAGTGACGGATATACCACCAGCCGTATTACGAGTCCATTATATCCCATGGAACTCGTAATACGGCTGTTGTTATATCTGTCACTTTACCGTCACTTTTGGGACGGATTAACACCTCCTCCAAAGTTGTAATAACCCCCTTAGTCTTCTTATAGCTGCAGTATGGACTATAGATCACCGCTAATTTGTAAATGGACTCACAGGTCAGTGCCCAAAGTGCAACATGCAAATAAAGTGCTAGTATGTATTAAACTAAAGACACTAGTGCAAAAAAGTGCAAATGCAGAGACACTGGTTAGTACATCTTCGCAATCGAGAATGTATCTAATGCCGCTGTAGCATCAACATATAAATATGAACACACCTGTAGACCTATTGGTACACCTATCACTAAAATGAGAGATGACAAGAATCAAACTAAACTGTTATTATTGTAGTGTATCATAAATGCAAATGGAGTTCAGCGTCAAGATTATGACCCCACAGATTCTCAGTGCCCAATAAAAGGATCATCCTAGATGCTGTTTGTCTTAATTCAGATAATCTGTTACCAGCTCTAGGGCTTCATTTCATAGATTTGATACCATAGAAGCCCAGTGAGCTACAATCACCTCCATGTACTTCCCAAAAATGTTTGGCCAAAGGATAGGTTCTGTCCTGATTCTTAATGGCTCTAAGATGTTGTAGAAATCTTATTTTGAGTTTATGAACGGTGCTGCCAAAATATTTCTTGTTGCAGCCACATTCAATCACGTATATGACATATTGAGTATCATGTGATTATTTCTTTAATCTCACATTTCCTCCCATCAAATGTGAGATATTCTTGTGTGTTCCGTACAAAGTTACATGCCTTACAATGGCCACATTTTAAAAATCCTAAACTTTTCTTAGACAACCAGGACCTTTTATCTTTTGGACAGAATAGACTTCGTGTCAGATGATCTCCCAAAGAATTGCTTTTACGGAAAGTGATCTGTGGATGTTGACCGATCTTACCCTTAATTTCAGGGTCTTGTTGTAAAATGTGCCAATTACACTGTAAGATGTTTCTTAGAGTCATATGTTGTTGGTGAAATTCCAGAAACAGTCTGGGAGGAGACAGATCCGAATCGGAGTTATCCAATTTAACTATGTTATTAAAAAGCAATTCCTCTCTGTTCTTACTTTTAACCCTGTTACAGGCATCAATCAAAATTTTATACGGATAACCCCTCTTCAAAAATCTTTGGATCATGTCTTCTATAGCTACCCTAAAGCCCTCATCATCGGAACATATACTGCACGCCCGCAGGAATTGACTGTAGGGTATTCTCCACTTAAGAGCTTTTGGATGGCCACTATTACCATGCAGTGTAGAACTGCATGCTGTCGGTTTACGGTAGACAGTAGTTACCAATGTATCATTTTTGATGAGCAGTTAGACATCCAAAAACTCAATAGATTCTCTACTACAGACCGTTTCAAGACAAATATTTAGCTTATTGTTGTTAAGCTTGCCAACATATTCAAGTAACATTTCTTCTTCACCAACCCAAATCAAAAACAGGTCATCATATAGCGTACCCATAGTACTACCTTGTCCATGAACCTATCATATATGTCTGACCAGGCTATCTCCTTCTCCCACCATCCCATATAGAGATTGGAATAAGTGGGAGCAAAGGAAGCACCCATGGTGTGCCCTGTTTTTGGAGATAGAATTCGTTATTAAAAAAAAAAACATTATGGGGGTTATTACAACTTTGGAGGAGGTGTTAATCCATCCCAAAAGTGACGGTAAAGTGACGGATATACCACCAGCCGTATTACGAGTCCATTATATCCTATGGAACTCGTAATACGGCTGATGGTATATCAGTCACATTTGGGACGGATTAACACCTCCTCCAAAGTTGTAATAACCCCCTATGTGTCAAACAAAATTATAACATGGACACAGACATCTCACTGTGTTGTAGAAATTCTAAGGGACGTGTTTTAAGAAAATATCTGCATGCTTCCATACCAAACTCATGCTTTATCAATGTATAAAGCGATGCAACATCCATTGTGACCATCAAGTACGTTTTCTGCCATGGAATATTATGAATCTTTGCTAAAAAATCATTAGTATCACACAGATAAGATGGTAATTTAGTTACATATGGACATAAGAAAAGATCCAAATATCTCGAGGTATTTTCCAAAAGAGAGTTCATGCTCACAACGGGTCACCCAGGGGGATGTTGTACATTTTTGTGGATTTTTGTCAGGAAGTAAATGCAGGGAATTTTGGGAAAATCAGTTTTTTAATACAAATATTCATTTTGATCAATCAGATTATCAGCAAACCAGTGTTCTAGCAAATCGTGATATATCTTCTGATAATGTCAAATAGGATTAATGCGCAGCTTCTCATAATGACTCTCATTTGTTAATTGTCGCTGCGACTCCTGTGTATAGTCATCCATTTCCATAATGACAAAATTGGCACCTTTATCGGAGGGTTTGATGATGATGGAGTTTTTGGCTTTCAGGGAGTTTAAATCCCTCCAATCTCTTGAGGTGAAGTTACTGGAAAAATCTCTTTTGAATTTAGTGTTGTTAATTTTACAATTCATACAAAATGTGTCTATATCCCCCACTTCAAGATAATAAAATACATCAATCAAATTACCACTAGGTAATAGGGGATTGAATCTACTAGATGGTCTCAGCATGCTGTTACCAGTCAGATTGGTAGTGAAGCCCATGGTTTTCAAAATTTCTCCATCTGCACATTCAGTATTGCGAGTTATCAGATTATCTATTCTTTCCTCAACTAGGTCATTAATCAAAACTAGCGCAGCAGGGTCTTCAATGGTGAAACCTGAAAATTCAGGATTGGCAATTTTCTAATTGGGACCAGAGTCAATGGATTTGCTAGAAAAATGTTTCATAGGCCGTAATTTGCGAACAAATTTGTATAATTCGATGCATGTTTTTACATAATCCCACTTTGTTGTAGGACAGAAGCTCAATCCTAAATTCAAAATGCGTTGTTGATCGGATGTAAGACTGGTATTTGAAATGTTCACAATGATACTAGATTTCTCCGACAACTTGTCTGATACAATAGATTGATTTAGTCTTGATTTTTGTTGCTTTTTCCTCTTCCCCCGCCTCATCTTGTACCTATATATATATTATATAACCCTAACACCCACTAAAAACCATTAAAACAATTGAGGGGAGTCATTATGTCATTCAAAGATTGGCCCTCATGAGTTTCCTCTTTATGAATGTTAGTCTTTTTGTATTTTACTCCACCTCCTTCTCAAAGAGAGTCCATCCTTTTGAGGACCAGTGTGACATCCCTCTGTAGGTCCCTATTAGCACTCATGTCCATGGCAGCAGGTGAGGTTGGCCGTGGAACGGATGTTGAGGGTGCAGCAGCTGGGACTTTGGTGATGGTGGCAGCTGTGGCCCCCTGCACAGCTGTGGTGCTTGATCCTCCATGTGTAGGAAGTGTGGGTCCCCCTTGGGTGAATGCCTGCCACTCATCAGTGGATCTCTCTGTGCAACAGCGGTGTACAATCCTCCTGAGCCCAAATTCCACTGCCAGTATGTGCCGATAGCGGACTGCCCTCTTCTGAAAGACATGCAGTTCCTCGTTGTTCATGTTGGCAGCAGTTAAAATGAGACAGGCAACCATCAGTGTCAGCATAGTGTGGAGTATGTCCAGATTATTAGCTTACACTTTACATCGAATTGCACATGCACTTCAACTCACATTCCGGATAATACAATGGCCTTGATGGATGAAACCACAGCCTTGCAATGCAAAGGCAGCATCACCTTCACATAGATCAGGGCCACTATTCCTCATTATCTGTGTCAAATTTCAATCACATACCACCAGTAACTTGAATCTGTTATTGGGAGAATGGGATGCAGTTGGTAACCATAAGGGTCAGTATTGATAGGTACACATGCAAGCCTGATCAAAATGACTGTCACCTACACCTTGAGCAACACATCTGCCTACAGAATTGTTGTTCTCACCCTCTGTGCCTCAGGGGAGATGGCCATGCAATTCATCATCTCAATTGTCCAGGTCATCTACCAAAGCATGCCCACTCATACATGGAGTCATGGAGTGGACTATATGTTAGGAGGGCTGACAACTAAGAAGCTGGTATCCATAGGTCTTTCACATCTACATTCATGTGTTTAGGTGCGGACACCCATCAATACCTGATCAGCCAATACCATTCCTTACGAACCCACACCCATGCCAGCACATGTTTGGACTTGACCTGCATGCACGCCTATTACATTCCATGTAAGTGTCTTGTAAGTGGAGTGCACGCCTATTACATTCCATGTAAGTGTCTTGTAAGTGGAGTGCAATATATGTGGCACCATGCTGAGGGACAATTGCCCACCCAGTCCTACATGTACATTATAATTCAGGGATAAACCAGTTTGTGTACGGTGTGTCGCAGTGCTAATATTTTCACAGCGGTGCACATCTAACTCACATATGGGCCTACATGTGGCTTTTCATCACCTTGTTTACACAATGCTGCCCATTGAGCGTCACAAGCCTCACAAGATATGACTCTCTGCACATGCATGGGGAACCCTTATATGTGACAGTGTCGGACAGGACACGGCAGCGTTAACACGCGCTGCCTGCTACGCGCACACATACCGGTTGTGCTGCTTTCCCGGATCTGGGGAAACACTGACTGCTCTCACCAAAACCACAATCAGAGTGTTCCTCTTACCACAGACACACTCTATCTGCATACGCACTATTCGCGTATTACTAATATCCGTCTCGGGATTATAAATGGACTTTGTTACTGAGATGGAGAACCCTTCGGTCTCCCTGAATTTCCACTTGGAACTCCAACATTAACATCGTGATTCCCATTTACATTTTAGTTCATGAGCCTTGAAGAAGTCCATTGAGGACGAAACACGTGTTGGCTGTTACCGAATATACATGTATTGGTCACTTTATATGGACATTAATTTTACTATATGAACAGTCTGTTACCGAATTTTCATGTATTGACCTTAAGTACATGGAAGGTTTTATCATGAAGGTTTACAAATAAATCTTTTTGTTATTCTACGTATCTCGGTTCTATGAAGTTTGGAGTGCCCTGGTCGCTTTCTACCTTTTCACTATGTGACACAGTGTCACCATCCAGCCTACTTTGATATCTGATCATTTGACAGGTCATCACTTCTAGCATTAGGTGCAACACACATAACTCACTCACACAAAAGCCTTAATCACTACACAGGCCAGACATAATCACACTTACTGGATACATCTGGGTCCTCAAATCTTGCCATTTTGCCTATGTTGTAGGGGGCATGTCCACCTGAAAGATATGGATGGAAAACCATGGTTAGTATCATATCACTGTCACTACTACTGGACAACATATTACAGTGTGTACTATTTTAGAGAAGTGAGCTAATTATCCAGGCAGAGGACAGTGCAACAGACACACCACTGCAAACCCATGATGACACTGACACTCAGGTGAGTGAGAGCCACACATCTGCACTCTTAAACAGAAAAAACAGAAAGGGAGCACCCTGCTCACACTCCAGCATACAGTCAGCCCCAGTGCATCGTGGTAAATGAAGTACAAGTTTGTTTTTAATCCATGAAGTAAACTAGAGTTTTTTACCTTAGTAGGTGCAGCAAGTGCTGTAAATCTCTGGACATGTGTTTCTGGGTAATCCCTTCACTGGGCCTGAGACTCATGTAGTGCTACACACTGCAACAAACATATGTGGGAAATCTGTAGAAGATGGAACTCCATGGAATGAGTGGGAGTTCGGTGACAGATACATGACACTACCCCAGTGCCCTGCAAGACAAATGACTCAAGTATTCCGGCTTGTCCTGCAAAGCACACAGAGACACTTTGTGAAGGACAAGAGTCTCAATTTGTAGTCTGACATTTTCATGCATATTGTAATCCATGACTGATGTGTCAAAGTTGTCTGATGGTATCAAATGCCCCATTGCCAGTGCCCCCTAAGATGTGTATGCCCCCTTAGCTAATAATGGCAGGGATGATGTATATGAAATTATGACAATGTAGAAAAATACATGGATTGCCTTACTTTGTTATCACAATCCAGTTACATATGGTACGCTGGCGGTGTTGCGGTCTATCATACATGACTCAATGCTGGGGCACAGATGTTGCCATGGCCCCTGAAACGTGTGACTTAGTGATGGTTGTGTATGACTCACCAAACATTTGACTTGCATTGGTAAAATGGTAGGATATGTGAACCCATGTCTATTCTGGTGCAGTGACACTTCATTCTGGGTTCATGCAACCTGTCCACAAGCATAGCATACAACACGCAAACATATTTGCTACTGTCATTCAAGTGCGGTGAACAGTAAATAGTTTGCCAAACTGAGACTCATCAACAGGGCCACCGATCATCACACCAAGACAGTCTAGCAGATCCTGCTCCCTGGCCATTATATCTGCCCAGTGATGCTTCAGCTGGTGGACGTTGTGGCTGCTGTGGTACACCCTTTTCTGGTGGTGGAGCTCCTTGCCCCACCGCAGCGACCTCACCTCCGTCCGGTAGCCCCGTATCACACAGCCCCCCATCTCCAACATTATTGGGAGGTAGTGGGCTACCAGCCACACAAAGCCTCCCAGCTCCTCCTCCCCCATCCTAGTCAGCCCCCCCTACCAGACATATCACTGGGCTACAGGTTGGCAAAAAAATATGATTGTAAAAAAGAATTAAGGAAAAGAAACTTAAAGCCCAAAAATAACAATCTTAACTAACCCAACTTAACAACAGACCCAGACAGACACTCCGCAGTACAAGTACAAGAAACAAAATACAAAAAACAAATAGAGTCACTAACACTGGGACAAATTACAGTGAACTACTACAGAAAAAACAATAGGAGGCACACCACAAGGTACAATACAGAGCAATAACACACCACCAACTCCAAGACACAACCACACAGTCAAAAGAGACACAAACTGTAAAGATAAAGTGAAAGTACACCCACTATACAATGCCTGTAAACAGGATTTCCTATTACATCACTTCCTGGCCTCATGCGTCATGTTTTCTGTAATGCATGTATTTATTTGACACATCTGATATTTGTGAGAGTATTTCTGACTCATGGCCTACGTGCATCTTTTTTTATTGACCCATTACCTTTATGCGTTGATTTAACAGTAAATCCGCATTGAGATGAGTGTGAAGGTGGAAATCATGCTAATGGCCCGTGGGTCATATACTTTGCGTATGCCAATGTTTTTGACATATTTGCATCATTTCTTTTACTCTATTCCTGATTGTGTGATTTTGTCCATTGTCAATTTTGTCCTGTATCAACATTGAAATAGAATGGGCTGGGCTGCACTGTGGCATTGTGTGTATGGCAACATGTGGTAGTCTAAGCAACAATGTGATTTGGGTGTGAGTGGTCTGTTACACCAATGTGTTTGTTACAGAATCAACAGCACGCAAATGTATTCAAATCATGGATATGTATGCATGATTGACAACAGTGTATCCACATATGTATGGCAGTCAGTACTATGCAAGAGTAAATAGAATGTGATTGTGAATTATGTTCAGTTATGGGATGTGTGTAGTTGTCTTACAGAGCATCACATTTCAGACAACATACACAGCTCGGGCATTGTTGATGATGGCTGATGAATGCTGTCTAGCAAATGTTACCCGACAACTGCCTCCATATGTTGATCTTGAGTATATGGTGACTTGTGTGTGGACTACACATATGTCTGATGTGTACATATTTGGTACATACTGTGATTGACACACTCTGCCTACATTCAGCCATATCATGTTTTGAACACAATAGTCAGATCAAAGTCATTACATTTAGCATTGTAGTAATAATTTTTGTATGGTGGACCTGCAGCCCGAGCTGCATATGTTCTCATCCATTCTGATATGCATTACACAGACATGTCTGTCCAAAGTGTGAGGTTATGAGTACCCTGTGACAGGATTGGGCCCCAATGAAGTAGCAGGACTGATTTCTAGGGATGTACTGCGCAGGCTCAATTTCTCTCATTGTTTTTCATACCTGGGCTAATCATGATGACCATTGTCACCAATGATGTACCCCCCGTCACACATGCTCCATGCAGCCATTGCAACTCTCACACTGAGTTATGTTGATGGTCTGTTCAAACATTGCAGTCTTACCGTGATTTCACATTCACTGCCTCATATGGGGGCACTGGGTGTAATGAGCTATTGTTGTACAAGTTGTCAACATGGATGTAAATAATATGTGGTGGTCCATAGATTGTGCCCTTCAGTTGTCACATTCAAGTGATGAGGCAATTTGTGAAATGAGTGATGGTAGCAGTTCAGTCTTATGTATCACATGTGATGTTGCTGCTGTACTCATCAGATTAGTGTTTGTGACATGCTCCCTGAGGTGAGACTCACAATCCTGAGGTATATGTTGCGTAGACTGAAGAGACCAAAGCCGGATTTTGTGAATAAGTGAGGTGTTTATTGACAAAATTTACAAGGTGAATTACATGAATATTAAGTTAAGACGTTTTCGACAATGTGGAGTCTGCGACGTATCCCAGCAGCTGTGTTGTGCTTTTCCCCCCATTTTCTTCTCCACCTCCTCCTCCTCCTCCTTAGACAGGTCATCAACCTGCCCATATAAGGGACATTCATCTGCACACATATGGCATATGTCATGATTATCTTGCAGACAATGTGTAGGACATATTGGAGGCTGCCTCCTGTGATGTCCAAGCACCTGAATCTGGACTTAAGGATGCCAAATGTCCTTTCCACAATAGTCTATGTCCTCCGATGTCCTCATTGTATACCCGCTCTGCTCCTTTGCTCGGGTTGAGAATAGTGGTCATTATCCATGGCTGTATGCCATAACCCTTATCCGCTGCAAAAGATTAAAGGAGTAAGTTGTTGTTAGTGGTTGCAACAGGTATGTCATGTTGCATGGCAGTTGATATTTTGAGCTGGTTGTGACTCATATGTATTTGTGGTATAGTCCTATCCTTGTGTAATGTCTTCTCAGCAATAGGTTGTTGGGCATGACAGTTTCGTGTTTGGCTCAAGGACCTGGGACATATGATTTGGATTCCAAACTGATTGTCATTATGTATGTACCATGCATTGTGTAGTGCACCTTTGTCTGAGTGTGCTATCACTAGTGGTGACATGACACATCCTCAGAACACAGTAGGGTCAGATGTGGTGGCAACATGGTAGCACTACAGAGCCTGGACATCCATTCCCTTTTGACATGTGTCACACTTAGGGCCTTTGAAATTGGTAAGTGAGAATACACAACGCATCTCTAAAATTGGCTGCACTGTCCTGCAACATTTCAACTATGCAAGAATGCCCTGTGTGTGACATGTTACTTGGCAAGCCTTTGTTGCACCCTGTGCCAGTTGCTCATATGCAGCCTTGCACCAACACTACCTACCGTGCACCAGGGTCCTTGGATAGCTGCCTTTTATAGGTGGATGTGTCTGTGCAGGAAGGTACACAGCCCTGTACTTATGCGGTTTTGATGGCCAATTGTCTCTTTCTGTGTGTACAGCAGTATGCAGCATGCATTGGTGGCACAATCATCTGAGTTGAAAGCACAGTCTACTTTCTTGTTGCAACCTGCATACAGCACCCGTGGGGTGATATTTGTTGTTGGCACGTCCTCAGGTTTTAGGTGACAGCTACATGTATGGCAGCATCATCATGCTATGTATCTTGTGGTGACAGACCAGCAGTGACACACATTGCACACCACTTCCACACTGCATACAGCATGGGAGGGTGGCCATTTTACAATGTGTCTTCAAGTCATTATGAAATGGTCATATGCCAAATTGTACATACAGTGCAGGCCATGACAAAGGAACTGTGGGCTATTACATAGGTCCCTTGGTGATACAGAGTGGCAACTAATGTCTGTGGAAGCCATGAGGTGTCCAAGGGTGTGTATCCCATTGTCAAAGGATGATCATCATAAGTATTTATACAGTTAAAACATACACAGTGCAGGCTATGGGATGGAGCTCAGCTACTTAGCAAAGGTGTCCCTTGGCACAGTGAATGTGAGGTCAGCGATGTCCTGTTTTCTCCTAGTGGGTCCCACTATGACATCCATGATCTGCACTGTCTGACAGTGACTCAGCCCCATGCTGAGCTATTTATTGTATCTGGTACAGGCATGATGGTGTTGTGAGTCAGTGAGTGTTGCCTGTGAGGTGGCACTACAGTAGGTGTGGTAACACGTATCACACATCTGGCACATGGTATGTGATGGGAATTGAGTTTGTGTTCCTTTGTGTGTGAGCCAATGCATTGGGCAGATGTCTCTGCACACTACAGGTAAGTCAGGAATGTGTGGATGAGACGTAGTTGATATAGGCGCAAGTTGTCTGGTATTAATTCTTTGTTCTGGCAGTGATTTGCATGGCATGACTTGAGCGATCTTATCCTATATGGAACTTAAATGACATGGGCATGGTGTATGCCATTAACATGTCTGTGCTATTCTTTGTTTGGTGTACTGTATGTGACATGTACATAGTAGGGAACCTGTGGGCACTTGCAGTGGTCTGTGTAGTTCTACTATTGGCAAAGGGTACCTTTCTGCACCTGTCCTTCATGTGGTGTGCCTGTCAAGTTGTGGGTGTGTTATGTACATGTACTGTAGTGGTGTATGTCTTGTGTGTCCGACGGACTTGGTGTGTTGTGTGTATTTTGCTAGATTTGTAGACTACCCACAAGTAGGCCATTTCCAAACTGTCCATCCTGGAATTGTTCATTGATCCTGCTGTGACGGAATATGTAGGCGTCATGGACACTCTCAATGTTTATGACTAGTCCCCGGGGGTCCACTATGCCCTGCACATGCATGGAATGCGTGTGCTTGTGATTCAGGTGTAAGTGCTCTGTTGTTGCAGGTGGTACAAGCCAGACATGGGTGCAGTCAATTGCACTGAGCACATGCGGGAAGCCATGGATTTGATAGAACCCCTGTTTGTTCTCCTGTTGCTTTTGCTGTGCGTTGTGGAAGCTGATGTGGTGAAGTGTCAGGGAGAGGATAGCGTCTAACACCTTTGGCAGGAATGAAGAGAACGACAGCTGTGAGACACCAGCAACCAGTGCACCTGTTGTTTGGAAGGAACCACTTGCCAGCATGTGCAGGACAGCTAGCAGCTTTGTCATAGGTGGTATGTTGTGTGGGGTCTGCAGGCTGGCTGTCATTTTTATTTCAGTGTGGTGCAGCAGGTGTAGTAAGGCTTGCCGGTTCAATCTGTAGGTCCAAGTATTGTCCAGGTCCCTGAGGCCAAGGATGGTTGTCCTGGTTCTGAAGACCCTCTCCTGCCTTCTGTGTTGCCTTTGTGGGCCGCCTTGTCATGCTGGTGATTGCTGGAGTTGCTGCTGTCCTCTGCGCCATCTTGCAAGCTGGAACATTATCACCTCCATCTTCTCTTGTGGGTTTGTAATGTTGCTTCTGTGTGTTCTCCTTAAGTAGTGGGGTGTTTGCTTCATTTTAACCCCTGCCCTGACCCAGGTGTTAAATTTTGACACAAATCAGTGTTAACGTCATTTTTTGGGTCCGCCTCCCACCAGTGCGTCTTTTTTGCCTGGATGGATAAATACAATGCTAGTGTGTTTGAGTAATTTTTGGGATGGAAACACCTACCTTGCATCTAATTGATGTATTGAGGTTTCACACATCCAAAAAATTATGGTAACACCAATATTTTTACGCTAGATGGGTCTAGCGTCCAAATATAAATATGGTGTTAAGTTTTTGAGGAATTAGCGTAAAAAAAATGACGCTAATTCAGCACAAACAGAGTAGAAATCTGGGCCTAAATGTCTAGTCCATCTAGTATTCCCTTCTGTTCACACATGTTGCTCCTCCGACCACCCATATAAATACATGTGAAACTTGGAGCAAAGCAACTGCCAATCACTGTACAGGGGACATGTCTGTAGCATTGATCATTAAACAGAAAAAAGTTGTTCTCCGGACACCAAATATCCAAAAGCATAATCTGTGTACCAAAAGCTACCTTTCTGCCAAATGGCACCAATGATATAAACACGTCAAAAAACACTTTTTCTATGGAAACATAGCACTAACCTGGTGATTGCCAGTAGGTGATATATATATGCCTACTTAATGGTGACCGCCACTACATTTTATATATATATAAACAATTTATGATTTGACCCATAATTTAAGAGATGAAGAGATGACCGAAACACAAATATTGGCTACATTGGGCATCGAGACAGATTTAAGTGTTAGAACAAAATTCAAACCCAAATTCAAGTTCTGCCCATCTCTCTCCCCAGGAAACAAAATTTATATATTTCATGATCTTGTGGTGAACGATTTAGAGAAATTACAGCCCTCTCAGAAACAAAATAAGGAGAATTTGACGAAAGATCTACGAGAAGCATTGAAAGGTTTAATGGAGAATCACACAATAGTGATTAAACCTGCGGATAAGGGAGGTAATGTTGTAATTTGGAACAAGGATGACTATGTGGAGGAAGCGCACAGACAACTAAATATGAATGTGAATTACTGTAAATTGCTGGAAAATCCCATCAATGACCAAATATGGGACTTAAATGAAAGATTAGAAAAATGGTACTCAGAAGGATTGATCAGCTGTGATGAAAAATTATACATGATGAATGGCAATCCAATAATGCCAACGATATATTGTTTGCCAAAAATTCACAAAACCTTAGATAAACCTCCAGGCAGACCTATAATATCAAGTTGTGGGTCATTATATGAAGGTGTTTCAAACTATGTAGATCATTTTTTGGCCCCAATGGTAAAGAAATGTGAATTCATACATACAAGAATCTGGTGATTTTCTAAGAGCATTGGATGGTGTAGTGTGGCAACCTGACTACTTGTTGGTAACAATAGATGTAGTTTCATTATACAGCTCTATCTCACATCAAGTGGGGATGAATGCAGTGAAATTCTTTTTGTGGCAAAAAAGCATTCACTTTCTGAAACATTCTGATATGTTATTGGAGAAGATAGAATTGTTTCTTAACAACAATATCTTTCTGTTTAACCATCATTTTTACAAACAAATTTGTGGGACAGCGATGGGAGTATCCTTTTCTCCGAGCTATGCGAATCTCACGATGGGGTGGTGGGAGACATGCATAGCTTGGGGTCAAGAAAATGATAGATATATGGACAAAGTGGTCATGTGGCTTCGTTACATAGATGACTTGTTCTTGATCTGACATGGAACTATGGAAGAATTTGAGGAATTATTTAGGATATTGAATAAAAATGATGTGGGATTACAGTTTACTTACAAGACACGCAGAAGTTCGATTGAATTATTAGATGTATTAGTGCAGATTACAGCGGGAGAACTACAAACTACACTACATAGGAAACCCACAGCAACCAATAGTATTTTACATGGCACTAGTTTTCACCCTAGATCTTTGATTAGAAGTATCCCTTATGGTGACTTCATTCGTATTAAAAGAAATTGCTCAAATGAACAAGATATGAATGACTAATTTAATGAGACCAGACAGAGGTTCATAAACAGGGGATACACACTAAAATCAATAAAACAGGGAGAGTTGAAAGCTAGGGTAAAGACACGTGAACAGGTGTTGGTTAAGAGAAGAAATGTATTAGAGAAGTCAGACTTGGAATAGAATGAGATTAGATTAATTTTGGATTATAGTAAAGAAAACCAACAAATCGTGAAAATATTGAAGAAATATTGGCATCTGATTCAAAAAGATAGTGATATTGGACAACGTGTGGGCACGTGCCCCTCATTCACGTATCGTAAAGTACCATCTTTAAAAGCTATGTTGGTAAAAACTCATTTTGAGATGCCAAAAACTCCTAATTAGTTGTCAGTGGGCACTCAGGGTTTCTTCTGTTGCAGGCAATGCAAAGCATGCAAAATTGGATGTAATAAAAAATCCATAATAGACTTTAGAGGCAGAGAAATTGTGATTAGGGAAAGAATTACATGTGAAACATCCTTTGTTGTATATGTTTTGGAATGTCGATGTGGCCTTAGATACGTAGGTAGTACTATATGCCCCTTGAAAAAGCGTATTTTAGAACATATAAGGGCAGTGCAAAATGAGGATACCACATATGCCATGACAAAACATTTGAAAACTCATTCAGAATTGGATTGGCTGCCCATGAAATACTATGGCATTGCAACCATACAAAAACACGAACGGGGAGGTGACAGGGTCCAGAGATTGAGACGTTTGGAGTCTAAATATATCATCAAACTGAAAACCAAGGTGCCATATGAGAGTAATTACGATGAAGAGTTATATTGTCATCTCTGATTTCAAATGTAAAATTAGCGTAAGATCTCACTGTCATTGCTAAAATCAATTATTTAAAAAAGTGTAATAATTATAGTCTACAAAAATGCGGAGAAGTATCCCTATGGTGAAATGAGGAAATATAGATTGAAATATAGATTGTAATATTGTTAAAAGGACAAATGTTTATTTTTGATTTGCAAATGTAAATAACAATGACAGTGGAACCAAATCATAAATGACAATGACAAAGTAGAGCAGCTGGTTTGGTGGTTATAATTGTATTTTCTTTGCATGGTTGCACTAAGTTGTTAGATTGATATATTTGTATTTTTAGTTGTTTTCTTTTTTGAGGTTAGTATTATACACTGGGGTTATTAAGATTATTGGTAGGTGTTAAGCACAACAGACATTGCAAATACTACATATCCCAGAATGCCACATAAGGGCATGGCTTAGTGGATGAGTATAAATAGTGCATGTAATGGATTGATGAATTACTGTGATCAAGACCGGGAAGGTTGAAACGCGTTGGTGGCAGTTGTTGGGTGTCTTTTTATGGAATAAAAGAAGATTGATGTAATTCTGTGAGTGCCGCATCTTTAACTTAAGGGTTAAACTAGTGTGAAGATTTTTAAAAGGGAATAGGTCCTTCCCTGATGATGGCACCGGTGAGAAAAGGGCGCGCCTTTCTTGGACTTGTATGGAGTTCATATATATATATATATATATATATATATATATATATATATATATATATCAGTGATGTCAAATGTGAGATTTCATATATATATATATATATATATATATATATATATATATATATATATATATATACATGAAATCTCACATTTGACATCACTGATAACATCATCAAATAAGTGTGCCAGTATATATATATATATATATATATATATTTACATTATAGGTGATTCTGCTAATAACTTTGGCCCCATTTGACCAAGCTTTATAAAATTTTCCACAACATATTTCATCCACCTCGACTCCTTCCTTGAAATTTCCACGGTGATCTGTCAAGCAGGGGCTGAAAAAAAAGAGGAGTCCCAAAACATAAAATCTTGATGCATTTTCAATAAACAGTTTTAGCAAAAAGTAGGATTTGAGAAATTAAGGGTGAATAATATTTGGTTGTATATTTTGGCAGGCGGGCTAGCGAGAGTCCAGCAAGAGTGAGCGCTTTGATTGCCTGGCTGTTGGAATGTTAGAAATGAAATGACCACTAATACTGCTTACTGTAAAAAAACAGAGATGTTGTGGAAATTAAGTAAAAGAGCTACAGAAGAGAGGAGCAGAAAGGCATTCAGCCCCCCTAGATTTAGAGTTTAGCTGTCTAAAGTATTACTACTGTGAAGAAAAGAAATGTATATTGTTTTTAACTAATTGTTACTATCTCATGGTACTCTTGCGAGAGCATGAATAGTAAAAAGGAATAGATGAGTTCTCAATGAACTCCTTTACTATGATTGCATATTGTTGTCTTTGTTTTTGAGAGGAAGCGCGCAAGATAGAAGTACTCTGCTGAGTAGATGGTTGTTTCATTTTGGCGGTCATTCTGACTCTGGCGGGCGGCGGTTGCCGCCCGCCAGGCGGGAAGCGCCATTTGGCCGCCACGCAGCCAAAATACCGCTTCCCCTATTCTGACATTCCAGCTGGGCCGGCGGGCGCTAAGCAAGTTAGCGCCCGCCGGCCCAGCGGGAATGAGGGCCGCAACACAGGAGCCAGCTCCTAATGGAGCCGGCGGTGTTGCGGCGGTGCGACGGGTGCAGTTGCACCCGTTGCGCTTTTCACTGTCTGCTAAGCAGACAGTGAAAAGCTTCATGGGGCCCTGTTAGGGGGCCCCTGCACTGCCCATGCCAGTGGCATGGGCAGTGCAGGGGCCCCAAGACACCCATTCCCGCCAGCCTCTTCCTGGCGGTGACAACCGCCAGAAACATGCTGGCGGGAAGGGGGTCAGAATCCCCATGGCAGCGCAGCTTGCAGCGCTGCCCTGGCGGATTCGCCCAGCTGGGGGAAAACCGGCAGGAAACCGCCGGCCCCGATTTTCTGACCGCGGCTTTACCGCCGCGGTCAGAATGGGCTTGGAAGCACCGCCAGCCTGTTGGCGGTGCGACACCGCCAGGCTCAGAATGACCCCCATAGTCTCTTATGATATTGTGAAAAGTAGAAAGGAGTAGGTGCTCTTTGAATCACTTTTTGTGATGCTCCGGCAGCACAAACTACAAAATCATATCTATGAGACCACGCAAAGCCACCTTGTGCGGCTTTGTATGGCCTCATAGATATGAAGTAAGGCAGGGCACCACATATCGCTGCGTTGCCTGACTCTGTGCTCAGGACGCGTTCCATGGGTGTTCCCACACAACAACAATGGATTTTAATGCTTCCACACATGTACAAATCCATGTAAACCTGGGGATGCTCCAAAAATTTACACCTCCCGAGGTGAAGCGTAATGAGGAAAAGTAACTTTATGTCTCCTAATTTTTACCTCTTTCCATATGTGCTGTATTCTGCAGCAGACATAGAATGAGGAAAACTCCTCTCTGGATTGTTTTGGTGCAGGAGGATGTGCGTTCCTTCACAAAAACAATCCTGCTAACAACGCAGGCTCCCTTGCACCATGGTGCAAGGGTGCCTGAGTTGGTGCTAGGTTGCCAAAACGATACCAGCACAGGAGGAAAGACAGGAATGCATAATATTGCATAAATACAGTGCATTTCTACCCTTTCACTTTGGTGTAGGGCAGTGCAGCAAGGGACTTGCTGCTCTGCCTTATGCCAAATCCCCATAAATATTGACCGTATTATCCAAAACCTTTTGCAAAATGGATTAGGTTGAAGTGGGGCCATGAAATATGAGTCATTTAGTTTCCAACATCTTCCCCAAACTTGTTCAGATTGGAATGAGAATAGTGAAGGATATCCTTTTAGTGTCAAAAAACATTCCCAAATGGTTTACATTGGAGTGGGAATAGTAAATGTGACAACTTTAATATCCAAAAGCTTCCCCTGAGTGGCAGGAATAGTATATGTGACCCCTTTAATGTCCAGCACCTTCCCTACTAAATGGTTTAGATTGCAGTGTGAACAATATTTCTAAGTGTACAACACACACCCCAAGATGGTTTCAATAGAAGTGCGAGTAGTACATGTAACCACATTAGGTTATAACATGTTTAGTCTAATACTTTACATTACAGTGTGAGTATTAAACATTATACTTTTAAGTATTGGTGGTCGTATTTACTAAGGTTTAGTGCAACAATATCCAACACAGCAAGGCAACTTGCTGTGTATGTTGCATGAAACATAAATAGCAGAATTCACCAAATCTAATATGATATGGTGCACCTCTGCTCCCTCCTTGTGCTGGTGCACTATGTGCTGCATATAGTCAACGTAGGTACCCTTGCACCACGCTCAAAGGCTGCTTGCGTTATAAGCAGGATATTTTTGGACAGGAAGGGATACCTTCCTGTATTAAAACAATCCTTAAAAGCATTTTCCTTTTTTTATGTGTGATGCGGATTGCAAGTAGTGTACTCTTTCATTATTAATAATGATTCTACCTTTACATTGTAGCATGTCATACATTTTAATTGTGTGTTTATTTATATTAGGTTTAATTTGGCTTAATGATTGCTCAATTCTTATTTGTTGGTAGCATTGTTATTTTTACACGTTTTTTATGAATTTTTAGAGTGCAGATTGGTTTCTCCCTGGTGTGGGTTGGAAGGCATTACGCCATTCGTCTACTGAACTGTTAGTTTTGGCTTCTTGAGCCCTGGTGCATTCGTAGACATTCTACCATGGTGTTTGTAATTTGAGTTGGCATCTGTGTCCAGAGCGGTGCTGTCTGCTAATTCAAGTGTCTTCAAAGAAGTCCAATAGGGGACTTAGAGCCCAATTACAAGTTTGGCGGTCATACTGCCATCCCGCCATGCTTGTAGTCCCAATTACTCTGTTGAGTCAGTGGTCTTTCACCTGCCCTATTACGATGCATGCAGCCTGAACAGCTGACCAAGTCAATGGAGTGTGTTCCACCTGGGAAGCGGTGGACTGCAATGCTGGCTATTCATACTCCATCACCATCAGGGCCATGGGTTCCCACTGAGCAGATTACGAAAACACAGTGGCACTGGCAGTCTCCTTGAGGCAGTTCCCTGATTGCGGTCGGCCACCATGGTACTTGCTCAACGAATCACTCAAGCAGTGGCCATTGACTGGATAAACATACAACATGCCTGCTGTTCATTGGCCAAGTGGATACATCTCCAAATCACTCTATAAAACACACCCCATTCCAGACCATGATCCCCTGCCAATCCACTGCAGCACAGCCATTTGGACAGAACGTTTTGTTAAGAGAAAGCAGGCTTTTTTCCCATCCCTATTACCACACACCTTGCCAGCACTTTTTTGTATTATCCCTTTGTGTATTTTGTCTTGCGCTGTCACTGACTTTAATTTGGGGATATGTCACGGCCTAAAAATCCATGCTTTTCAGAGGCAGAGTTGACAGTCATGGTGGATAAAATCATTAACAAGCCACAACTGTTTGGAGCCCAAGTCCAACATACCACTATTAGTCAAAGAAAGGGACATGTGCTCCAGAATAGTACACATTGTGAATGTTGTAGGTACCACCATATAAATACAGGAGGAAATTAGGAGGAGGTGGAATGATCTGAGGGGGAAAGTGCAGTCCCTGGCCTCCAAACAACACCAGGAGGCCAATAGGACTGGTGGTGGTCCTCCCATTAAACTAATCAGATGGTTTCCATGGGAGAAGAAGGTTTTGCAGATCCTACATCCTGAAGGCTTGATGGGAATACCTGGGGGAGTGGAGGCTGGTAAATTAGATCTCACTAACTGATACAAACCTGCAATGTCCGGTTTGCTCCCAATCCAGTGTTTGCCATTGTGTTGTCTACCTAGTTTCCTAACATGCAATCCCCAAAGTATCAGGGAGGTTGTTTTGCCAGTGATAATATGTATTGTTGCATATAAGATTACATGTATCAATTACCAACACATGCCAGATATTGTTATGGTGTCTGTCAAGTCGCCCCACAAAACATTCATTTCAGGACCCATGATATGTGTCACTAAGTAACCATATGGTACATCCCAACAGCATTTTGTGAACAGGTCTGTTGCACTAACCCTTTTATAAGTGTCGTCAAGTAGAGATTGTAATACTACAGTTACCATAAAGCCCTGTTTTTGCAACTCTAAACATAAAAAAATTGTGACCGCTCTCACTCGTCTCACATATCACAACTGATGTTCATTTCTCGTGAAGTGAGCATTCTATATACAATGCTGTACTCAGAGACATGTCTGCTTAATTTGCTTTAGTCTTCACGTCTCCCCAACTGAAACAATTGAGGTAATGAGTGACACCATACCAAGGCCCTGATTTATACTTTTTGGGGCAAAACTGCACTAACGCAGTTTTGTACCAAAACGTTTAGCACCGGCTTGCACCATTTCTGTGCAGCAGCCGGAGCCCATATCTATGGAATGGTGCAAACCAGTGCAAAGAGTAGACTAGTGTGAAAATGACATTAGTCGGGTGGGGCTGGCGGTATGGAAGAAGGGGGTTTTGCACCAAAAAATGACGTTAGGCAGGTTAGAGTAAAAAGGTTACTCTAACCTGCGTAGGGTCATTTTCTGACCCCAAACCATCCATACCATATGACTCCTATCTTAGAAAAGACATGCCCACCACCCCAGTGGCCACATAAGGGACCAGGATCCCCTGGGCATGGCCACTGCACCCTGTGCCATGTATTTGGGCCCATTTCAGGGCCCACTATGGCACTTTAAAAAATAAAATAAAATACTTATCTGTACTTACCTGTACTTTCCTGGGATGGAGTACCCTATCCTCTGCTGTCCCTTTGGTGTGGGTGGGAATGTCCCTGGAGCCTAGGGAGGGCACCTGTGGGCTTATTCCACGGTGTTCCACCATGGAAATAGGCCCACAGGTCCCCTAACACCTGCCCTGACCCTGGCATTAAAAAATGGGGCAAAGAAGCTTGACCCCTCCTCCCTCCCTTGCACCATTTTTGCACTGGAGTATAAATATGGTGTTAAGGCCAGTGAGTCATTTATTGCACGGGAACGTCTACCTTGCATCTTATTAAGGCAAGGTAGGTTTCCACATCCAAAAAATGACTTTAACTCCATAAATGTGGCGCTAGACAGGTCTAGCGCCAAAGTTTAAATATGGAGTTAGTTTTGCACTGAATTAGAGTAAAATAAAATGATGCTAATTCGGTGCAAACAGAATATAAATATGCCTCCAAGTGTGTGGGCCAAATATTTGCAATGCTCACATGATAACTAATATTAAATATACAACCAAGTTGTGTGATTGATTGTTTAGTACACAGCTAGGCCTTGCTATGGTCAAATACACATGATAACTCCCCACTGTGTTGGATTTGATGTTCGGGAGATGCCATTACATAAAGCAATACCTCAAGACATCTAGGGGGTCATTACAACCCTGGCGGACGGTGTTAAAGCTGCGGTAATACCGCAAACAGGCCGGCGGACAAAAAAGGGGCATTATGACCCTGGCGGAAACCGCCAACAAAGACAGCCACTTTAACACACCGCCCGCCACGGCGGTACAGACAAGCAGCGCGGCGGTCACCGCCAACAGACAGGCGGAAGACAATGTACCGCCTATAGTATCACAACCTGCCAATCCGCCACCTTTTCCGGGGTGGATTCACCGTGGATAAAAAAACTGCAGAAACAGTTGCTGCAATGGGAAAACGCTCACCTGAACACATCCCACAAGGAACGAGGACTCCATGGAGCCCGAATTACACATTCTACCGGCCCTTGTATTCCTACTCATCTACGAAGAACAACAGTGGTGCGGCCGAACACAACAGTGAGTACTGCACCTACAACATGGGGGAGGGGGAGGCAAAAGTTAGGGGGACACCAACGAAACACCCCCACCCCCACCCCCACCCTCGCATATTACAACATACACACCAATGCATCCACAAAAATCACAGTAACAACCCACAATCCCCCCGGAAGAATGCAAAGACAAAGCGAAATCCGTTCAAACATTGTAATGTAGCAATATACATGTCTTGCAAAAATATACAGATATATACGAAAATCAGGCAGAAATATATACATTATGAGAAGTAGTGCAGATATATACATAGCAATGTCCGTGCACCACTAGTCCAAAAATGCATTGGCGAGGCCCACAAAAGATTACTGACCACAATCGGAGAGAACACTGCAGGGGCATCAGATAGAAATACTACAGGCACCTCACGGGGAAAGGAAGGGGAGGCACTTCAGCCGGATGACTGCAAAGCCAGATCCACGACGGGGCTCCATGCCCACTGTGCCATCCTGGGGAGTGCAAAGCCACAGTCTCTCAAGTCTCTACAGTGGATGTCTTGCCCACTGTGCCATCCTGGGGAGTGCAAAGCCACAGTCTCTCAAGTCTCTACAGTGGGTGTCTTTCCCACTGTGCCATCCGGGGGACTGCAAAGCCACAGTCTCTCAAGTCTCTACAGTGGGTGGGTTGCCCACTGCCTTATCCTGGGGAGTGCAAAGCCACAGTCTCTGAAGTCTCTACAGTGGGTGGCTTGCCCACTGTGCCATCCTGGGGAGTGCAAAGCCACAATTTCGCAAGTAGATAACATCCACCAGTGGCTCGTGAGGGTGACTGGTGCCCAAACTGGATTAGTCTCCCCGTGAAAGTTCCTGTCCCGCCACTGTCCCAGCTGCACATGGGATAAGGATGCTTGATGTGGCGTTCTATTCATTCTTACCCGGTGCATGCCCTGTTCAGCGGTGCTGTGCCATGGCGGTCTCAGGCCTGTTCAGCGGTCTTCACCATGGCGGTCTTTGACCTGTTCAGCGGTGCTTTGCCATGGCGGCGCTTGCCCTGTTCAGCGGTGCTTTGCCATGGTGGTTCTGGACTGTTCAGCGGTGCTTTGCCATGGCGGTTTTGGACTGTTCAGCAGTGCTTTGCCATGGCGGTTCTGGACTGTTCAGCTTTGGTTTGCCATGGCGGTTCTGGACTGTTCAGCGGTGGTTTGCCATGGCGGTTCTGGACTGTTGAGCGGTGCTTTGCCATGGCGGTGCTTGCCCTGTTCAGCGGTGCTTTGCCATGGCGGTTCTGGACTGTTCAGCGGTGCTTCGCCATGGCGGTTCTGGACTGTTCAGCGGTGCTTTGCCATGAGGGTTCTGGACTGTTCAGCGGTCCTTTGCCATGGTGGTTCTGGACTGTTGAGCGGTGCTTTGCCATGGCAGTGCTTGCCCTGTTCAACGGTGCTTTGCCATGGCGGTTCTGGACTGTTCAGTAGTGCTTTGCCATGGCGGTTCTTGCCTTGTTCAGCCGTCTTCACCATGGCGGTCTTTGCCCTGTTCAGCGGTGCTTTGCCATGGCGGTACTTGCCCTGTTCAGCGGTCTTCACCATGGCGGTCTTTGCCCTGTTCAGCGGTGCTTTGCCATGGCGGTGCTTGCCCTGTTCAGCGGTCTTCACCATGGCGGTCTTTGCCCTGTTCAGCGGTGCTTTGCCATGGCGGAGCTTGCCCTGTTCAGCGGTGCTTTGCCATGGCGGTTCTGGTACGGACATTGGTGTGTGTCATGACGTTCCCTAGACTGGGCATTGGTGTGTGGCATGATGTTCCCTCATAGCCCACCTGGGATGTGGCAGCCGGGGCCCTCCTGGGCACTGACTCCGGCGGTGGCGGTGGTCTCCTGACCAGTGACGATACTTGGACCCTCCTGGGCTATAACTCCGGCGGTGGTCTCCTGACCAGTGATGATACTTGGGCCCTCCTGGGCTATGACTCCGGCGGTGGTCTCCTGACCAGTGACGATACTTGGGCCCTCCTGGGCACTGTCTCCGGTGGAGGTCTCCTGACAGTGACGATACTTGGGCCCTCCTGAGCTATGACTCCGACGGTGGTCTCCTGACCAGTGACGATACTTGGGCCCTCCTGGGCTATGACTCCGGCGGTGGTCTCCTGACCAGTGACGACGGTGCTGGCGGTGGCGTCTCGACCGCCGGGAATGATGCTGCTCTTCTCCGCCGTGATACTCACAACAGGCTGGGCAGACTTCCTCTGGCCCTTCCCCACCTTTGGTGGAGTCACAGCTGACTCTACAATCCCCTTGGAACCCATGTGAGTTGTTTTCCCACCAGGAGTCTTCACACGGTCCCGTCGCCCATTCTCCAATTTCAGAGCCTTTACAGGGGGTGGGCTGCCAGTGCCTTGGCTCCGGGTCACACTGCCTGCCCTGGTGACCGGTGCACTCTACATACCTTGAACAGGCACCACTGGTATTGGATGCTTTTTGGCTGAGGCCCTACTACGGATCTGATGAATTGAGGGGGGGGGGGGGTGGGGGAAAAAGGTCAACTTTACACAGGGACAGTTTCTGACGAACACTAGGATGGGTAGTTGGAGGGGGTCTGGGAGTGGAGGAAGAGGAGGTGGTTGTAGGAGGTTTCACTTTAGGTGTTTTGGGTGCAGGTGCAGGTACTGGAGGCTGTCATGAGGTGGATTGATGTTGAGTGTGTGATTGCCGGCGTTTGTGTACTTTGGGAGGGGGCATCACAGACACACTGGGAGAGGACACAGGGGACGTGTAAATGGCAGTGGAGGTGGTGAGTGCAGGTGAGCGGCTTGGGGTGCTGGGTGTCCTGGTGCGATTCATGGTGCCTGTAGATGTGGTGCATGCAGGTGTGTGTAGACGAAACTGGGAGGGAGGAGGGAGAAGAGGAGGAGGGGGACACAGTGGAGGCAGTGGATGTTGCAGTCTTTGCATGTGGGTGATGCTTGTGTGAGTGCCTGTGGGTTGTGTGGTGCTTATGTTTGCCTGACCTACTTTTGTCTGTTGAGGTGTGTGCATGCTGGTCTGATGGTGTGCTTGGGATAGGCTGGGGTACAGGGGACTGGGTCTGGGTGGAGGAAGTTGGAGGGGGGAGGCTAGACACAGGGACAATGGCTGCCATCAGTGCTGAGGCCGGAGTTTGCAGGGTTCGTTGAAGGACAGCCTGACCAGAATGAATGCCCTCCAGGAATGCATTACTGTGTTGCAACTCTCGTTCTACACCCTGGATGGCATTCACAATGGTAGACTGCCCAACAGTGAGGGACCTGAGGAGGTCAATGGCCTCCTCACTGAGGGCAGCAGGGGTGACTGGGGCAGGGCCTGAGGTGCCTGGGACGAAGGTGATGCCCACCCTCCTGGGTGAGCGGGCATGGGGCGAATGCTGAGGGGCTGCTGGGAGGGCGGTGCTGGTAGGGGAGCCCCCATCGGCGGACGAGTCCGTGTCGCTGGTTGGTGATCCGGTGGCCGACGTGAAGCTCCCCTCTCCCTCCGTCCCACTGGTGCATTCAGAGTCCGTGGTGTGGCCCTCCATGGCCATGTGGGATGCAGCTCCCTCGTGCTCTGGTGCCACTGTACCTCCGCCTGATGATGCTGATGTACAAAAGAACAGGGAGAGCAAAAAACAGGGGGGGGGAGACAGAAGAAGAACAGGTTGAGTGCATGGCATACTGCTATCGTTGGCGGACAAGACAGACACAGCAGCCCCCTGCATTACGCTGTGCTCCTGCCCTCTGCATATGCAATTTCTGGGATATGGCCTACATGGCTATGGTGGACATCTGCACACATGGATGCCACAGGGGCAACTATACCTCGACTTGGCACTCTACTGAGGTGGGGTAGAGTGCCACATGGGCTGCATTACAGAGGGGCCTTGTCTTCGTGTTTCTGGCTGGCCTAGGTACACCCACAGGCCTCCTCCCCCACCCAGACCCCTCTACTGCGCGCAAAGTCCGCAGAATGAGGTTGTACTCACCCCCTTGTGTCTGCTGTGATGCCCTCAAGCGCCCATCCAACTCCGGGTAGGCCACCGCCAGGATCCGGAACATCAGGGGGGTCATGGTGCGACGGGCACCCCTCCCATGTTGGGAGGCCATCCCCAGCTGAGCCTCGGCCGTCTTCTTGCTGCAGTGGCGAATGTCCTCCCATCTTTTCCCGCAGTGGGTGCCCCGTCTCTGGTGGGCCCCCAGGGTCCGAACCTCCTTGGCGATGGCACGCCAAATGACCCTTTTCTGGTGAGCGCTGACCTACATGACATGCACAAGGGAAGAGGAACAGCCATTATCAACTGCACCGTCGATGTGAGTGGCCCCCTCCCTACTCTGGCCATGTGGCCCGTTCATTCACATGCATTAATGTTCTATGAACTCTGCCCCCTTCCCTCTTACAACCAGCCCTCTCCACCCAGGCCTAGCCCATACAACGTGCTCCCTGTGTACTAACCTGTTGGTCTGGAGGACCGTAGAGTAGCGTGAACTGGGGGAGGACCCCGTCTACCAGTTTCTCCAACTCCTGAGCAGTGAAGGCAGGGGCCCTTTCCCCAGACGCAGCAGCCATCGTCACTTCCAGACTGAGGTCACAGCAGCACTTGCAGTGTAGGTCCTCTCCTGTCGAAGGTCAGGTATCTAGTGATTGAACAGATAGAAAATGGCTGTGACGTCCGCGGCGGTGCGCATCATCACCACCGGCGCACCTGTTCATTGGCTCCTGGGACCCATAGGGTCCAATGTTAACCAATGCAGCATTGCGTCGCGGTCTACCACCGCCTACCGCGACGGTGTGCAACGCCAGTGCTGTTACCCCACAATCCCATTGTCCCAGTTTAGAGGTCAGGCAGCTGCCATTTCAGGGGCCCATATGGCTTCATTTACCTCTGCGTCACACATAGCTAGGCCTACACTCAACACACATACAGGAAGGGTTTTGTGATTGGTGTAGTCTTGTGTGTAACTGTGGGTACATACCTGGAGGAAAAATGACTGATTCGTCGCTGTTGTCCTTCGTAGGCGCCGTCAGCTGGGACATGTGAGAAGATGGCGGAATCCACTGGTGTACCGACCACTGGTGGACCTGTTGACAATGGAAGAGCGACATGTAATCGTCACCTACAGGTTTGACCGCTCCTCAATCCAGGAACTATGTACCCAGTTGGAGCCAGACCTGATGTCACCAATCCGCCATCCCACTGGAATCCCCCCTGACGTGCAGGTGCTGTCAGTGCTCCATTTCCTTGCAAGTGGGTCATTCCAGACAACAGTGGCCATGGCATCAGGGATGTCCCAGCCTATGCTTTCCAATGTTTTGTCCAGAGTGTTGTCTGCCCTGCTGAAACACGTAAGGAGATACATCATTTTCCCTGAGGTGGAAGATTTGGCTACAGTTAAAGGTGACTTCTATGCCCTTGGACATATCCCCAACGTCACAGGTGCCATCGATGGGACCCACGTAGCTCTTGTCCCCCCCCCACAGGAGTGAACAGGTGTACAGAAACAGGAAGAGTTATCATTCCATGAATGTTCAGATGGT
Organism: Pleurodeles waltl; assembly: GCF_031143425.1. Taxonomy (NCBI): domain Eukaryota; kingdom Metazoa; phylum Chordata; class Amphibia; order Caudata; family Salamandridae; genus Pleurodeles; species Pleurodeles waltl. Next base: position 794,813,789 of record NC_090438.1, on the reverse strand, counting down.
CTATTTGGCAGACCAGTACATCTCTCAGGTAAATGTTATGTTCCCTGGCTCAGTGCATGACGCGTACATCCTGCGGAATAGCAGCATCCCTGATATGATGGCTCAACTCCAGAGGCACTGTGTATGGCTATTGGGGGTCTCTGCTTACCCCAACCTGTCATGGCTACTGACCCCAGTGAGGAATCCCAGGACCAGGGCAGAGGAACGCTACAATGAGGCCCATGGGCGGACTAGGAGGGTGATCGAACGCACCTTCGGCCTCCTGAAGGCCAGGTTCAGGTGCCTCCATATGACAGGTGGTTCCCTATTCTACTCACCGAAGAAGGTGTGCGATATCATCATCGCCTGCTCGATGCTTCATAATTTGGCTTTGCGACGCCAGGTGCCTTTTCTGCAGGAGGATGGTCCAGATGACGGTGTTGTGGCAGCTGTGGAGCCTGTGGAGTCTGTGGAGCCTGTGGACAGTGATGAGGAGGAAGCTGAGGAAGAAGACAACAACAACAGGGAGTCAGTCATACAGCAATATTTCCAGTGAGACACAGGTGAGAACATTTTCATTTTTACCATTACATTAACTTTCACACATCTACCTCTATCCTGTCTGTCAATTTCAACCAGTATTTGGTAACTGAGTTGTACCTTTCCATTACGGTTTCACAGGTGTGGTTACCAACGTGTGTCATCTGCTTGCTTCCTTCAAGGACTTGTGATGTGTGACATAGGTATGTTGGCTTTACAATGGGAAACACATTATGACACTGTCATTGATAATATATATTTACAATATCACAGACTGACTCCAGATTGTTTTGTGGTTCAAGGGTGTTTATTGAAGTGCTCAGAAATGGGAGGGGGTTGTAAAATGAGGATGGGTGATGGCGGAGGAATGTCCATGGCAGAGTCCAGTCTATTAGTCTCACAGGTGCACTGCCCATCTGGGCATAGGAAGTGGAGCTGGGGCAGTTCAAGTATGGACAGGGTAACAAAGTGGGTCAGTGGGGGGACAATCAGGGTGGTCTCATTTCCTGGCGGGGGTCTTGCCATCTTGCTCTGTCCTGTTCCTGGATCTCAGGGACCGCTTGCGTGGTGGTTGTCCGTCTGTAGGGGGTGGGGTGCTGGTGTGGTGGTCCTGTGGCGGGGCGTCCTGTCCACTAGCGCCGGCGGAGGTGGTGGGCAGTTCATCGTCCTGGCTAGTGTCAGGGGCCCCTTGGAGTGCCACTGAGTCCCTCAGGGTCTTCTGTATGTCCTTCAGCACCCCTACGATGGTGCCCAGGGCGGAGCTGATGGTCCTGAGCTCCTCCCTGAACCCCAAATACTGGTCCTCCTGCAGGCGCTGGGTCTCCTGAAACTTTACCAGGACCGTCGCCATCATCTCCTGGGAGTGGTGGTATGCTCTCATGATGGAGGTGAGGGCCTCGTGGAGAGTGGGTTCCCTTGGCCTGTCCGCCCCCTGTCGCACAGCAGCCCTCCCAGTACCCCTGTGTTCCTGGGCCTCCGTCCCCTGGACCGTTTGCCCACTACCACTGCCCCCAGGTCCCTGTTGTTGTTGGGGTGGTGGGTTATCCTGGGTTCCCTAATGTGGTGGACACACCGCTGATTGACCTGTCCTGGGTGCGGAGGTTTGGGCCCGCTGGGTGGCTGCTGTGCTGGTGTTACCAGAGGGTGGAAGGTCAGTGTTGGGCTGTGCCTGTGCAAGGGGAACCGACTGTCCCGAAGCCCACGATGGTCCGGGCTGGTCATCAGGATCCAGTAGGGCAGAGCTGCTATCGTCACTGTGGGCCTCTTCTGGGGGTGGAGTGGTGTAGTCTGGACCCTCTGGTGTGGTGACGGTCCTTCGGGCTCCTGCAGGGGCATAAGAGCATGATTAATGCATTTGTGTGTGTGATGGTCTGCAATGGGTGGGTGTCTGTGTACCCCAGTGCAGGCATTCCTGTGTGGGGGCTTGTGTGATGATGGTTAGGGGGTTGTTCTGGGTATGTGCAGTGGGCATGCTTTAGTGAGGGGTGTCCATGCTTAGTTGTGTCATGCAGGGCTTGGTGTTGGAATGGGTGGTTTGTGTTATTAGTACATTAGTGAGGATTTAGGGTGATAGGGGAGGGGATGAGGTTGGGGTGTGTGACAGCATGCAGGTAGGGTGGGGGATATGATAGTTAAGATTTGACTTACCAGTGTCCCATCCTCCACCGATACCTCCGAGGTCCTCTGGATGCATGATTGTCAAGACTTGCTCCTCCCATGTTGTTAGTTGTGGGGGAGGAGGTGGGGGTCCGCTGCCAGTCCACTGAACCGCGATGTTGTGCCTGGAGACCATTGAACGCACCTTCCTCCGTAGGTCGTTCCACCTCTTCCTGATGTCCTCCCTATTTCTTGGGTGTTGTCCCACAGCGTTGACCCTGTCCACGATTCTGCGCCATAGCTCTATCTTCCTGGCTATGGAGGTGTGCTGTACCTGTGAGCCAAATAGCTGTGGCTCTACCCGGATGATTTCCTCCACCATGACCCTGAGCTCCTCCTCAGAGAAGCGGGGGTGTCTTTGGCGTGACATGGGGTGGTGTGTGTGATGTGTGCGGCAATGTGAGTGTTGATGTGTGTGGTGATGTGTAGTGGTGTGTGGTGTTTTGTGTGTGGATGTGGTGTGGGTGATGGTGTTGTGTGCCTCTGTATGGTGGTGTTGTCTTGGCTGTGCTGTCTCTCTGGCCTTCGTCCGTGAATTTTGATCATAGGGGTTTGTGGGTGATGTGGGTGTGTGTTTTATATTGTGTTGGGTGTGTGGGAGTGGTGTTTGAATGTGTATCAGGTGTGTGTATTTGGAATTGTCCAATGTGGCAGTGTTTTGGAGATGTGTGTGTATTTTGAGCGCGGCGGTGTATACCGCCAATGGAATACCCCGGTTGAAAGACCGCCGCGTGGATTCATGGGTCGTAATAGCATGGGCGTGTTTCTGTTGGCGTGGAGGTTTTGTTTTCGCCACTTTAACACTGACCTTTGGTGTGGCGGAGTTGTGTGGGTGTCTGAATTTCGGCGGATTCCGAGATGTGTGTCATAATAGCTGTGGCGGACTACCGCCGCCGCCGCGGTGTGTTGGCGGTCTTCTGCACGGCGGTAAGCGCCTTTTACCGCCAATGTTGTAATGACCCCCCTAATGAGCTGCCCAATTTAAGTATATGTATTTAACATCTACAAATGTCTTTTGAACAAGCTTAATACCACTGAAACATATTACAATAGTAAATTCTTCATATTTTGTCTTCTTCTAGCTTTCTACTTATTGTGTTACAAAAGATTAGGCTGTAGATTACACAATTCCAACAAAAACAATGTTCTCTATTTCACAACAGGTCTATCTGGTAGAGCACATGGCCAGAACATGGACAGAGAAGAGACACCTACTCCAACCCAGGACCAAGCCTTCAGGGATGACAACACTCCTGGTGATCTGGATGAGGATGACGGTGCTGGTATGGTCGGCCTGGGCAGATGGCAACAGTGAGTCTCACTGAGCACACAACCACATCTCCCACCCCAGCTCTAACACCTAAGCCAATATCATCCATCACAGCCTGTGTACCTATCACAGTAGTGACCATCATGACCCCACCACCCGCTGGATCCTGAATCACCAATCCAGTTAAAGAGAAGCCAGGAACCAGTGGGAGTGGACACCCTGGTGGTAGGGGTTGTGGGAGGGTAACTGTGGGCCAGCAAAGTGAGGTCACTAGGGCCCCTCACACACAGGACACCATTGGCTATGTCTTGGGAGCCTATGAAGAGTTCCAAGGCATGATGGGCCAGGTACTCACTGAACTCCAGAAGATGAAGCAGCTGCAGAGGGACATACATAATGAGATGGAGGCCCAAAACTCCAACGTGGGCCCCCTAATAGGGGTGCTGACGGACATTTGTACACACCTGTTCAGGGCTTTCCTAGCACCATCTACCTCTTCCTGTGCCCCAGCTACATCAGGGCTATCTACATCTGCTGCAAGGAAGAGAAGGAAGGGAGGCACTGCCAAAGGAAGATACACCTGTAGACACCCCTGCCCCTGTAGATGTGGGTCCCCCCACCACACACTGTCAAGCATGGACATCCCCGCAAATCACCAGGAGTTAAAGATGGCAAGACCCCCACCTCCACCACCAAGAAACCTTGAACCTAATATCCTCTAGTGTGTGTAGCACATTAATTCTGTGGACAGTTCCTCAACACGTCTACCTTTCTAATGGCAGTAGTATTCTGGGCATTGGACTACATATAACTTGGCAACTACAACTATGGTTTCATTCACCATGACCGACTTATCCACTTTTCATTTTTTATGTTTGTTTTTCACAATGCTTCTTTTCTCCCTGTTCACTAAAATAAATCCACAAGTCTGAAACTCATTGCCTGCTATTGTATATCTCACATCCAGCAATGTATTTATGTACTTCAAAATGAACTTGACAATGACATAAATATCTACTTGTGTAAGTCTGGATATGTTGGATACACACAATGTTTAGCTCAGGATCACAACCAAACATGTCTCACTAAAACATTCATTCAAATGTGTTCTCATACACCATCTTTAGTACATTGCACCAATAATAGCCAGACCTTATGGCAGAAACATGCCAAATCATGCATGACACCAATTATCTGTGCTAGTGGTTACAATTTACTTTGTAGACCTTTCAAACATGGACTGAGGGGATACAGCTGCACATTTCATCAAAGAGGTAAAATACAATTGGTCTATGCCATCAGTTGGGGCTATATCACCTAGCCCACAAAGTAATCCTTCATCAATAACACCAATAAACACACACATTGCAGAACTACATTTTCTGATCACAGGATCATTCCAATCCATACTTCCAATATCTGGTGGAATCCCAGTGACAAATATCTGTGTCATGCTACAATCACCTTGCCATACTAATATGAGACACATCTACAGCCACATGCACATCACACACAATGAGGATTTAGCTAATCGGAAGGGAGAATAGCATGATTTGGCTCCACAAAAACATTTTGATGGAGCACGTGATGGCTCACACTTTCAATTTTGACCACCACATCACAAGTCCAATGGATTCCTTAAAACGTCCATCCTTTCACTTAGCAAGCTATTTTGGTACAGGATTTGCACACCCAAATTCTGTGTCATCATACCCATGAGCAACTACTGTCCACTTTGTACTTCCAACCAATATCATCTTCCCACTAATGTCACAACTTTGATATGTCCAAATGATGATGCTGTAGAATAGATAAAAAAAGAAAATTAGCTGTCAAACTTAATAGATAAGGCAATTCAGATAGTAAACTCCTGGAGAACACAGTCCCTGACAAAACATCAGAGTTAAACAAAGCAACAAAAACATAATGACCATGTGGCATAACCTTTTTTAATAAACACCTTCCACCTGGATTATCTAGAGTTTGCTCTCCCTGATGTTTTCATCTAACATACTCCTCTCTTCATCACAACAACAGTTGTTGTCACAGTTAATACATGTTACCAAAATACTTGCACTCAAGAGAAGTTGTTTGTGAGATCTTGACACAAGTCAGCACATTCCTCTTCATCACTGTCATCATCATTTGGCATTCCAGAATCCTCACCCGGTGGCCCTTTAGAGTTCCCCTCCTTCGTGATATAAGGAATGTTCTATTGTAGGGCTAGGTTGTAGTTCATGCAGCAATGACCTGACACACTTTCCTGGGTGAGTGGAGGAGGGCTCCCCCAGTTTTGTCCAGACATTTAAATCTGGCCTTCAGGAGCCCAAAAGCCTGCTCCACTGGCTGCCTTGTCCTTCCATGAACCTCATTGAAGAGGACGTCCTTGGCATTGTTAGATTCCTCAGGGGAGCCAACAACCATGGTGATTGGGCTAGGCTGAGTCTCTTAGATGGAAGACAGAAATAAGTGCAACAGTAAGTTACAAGCTTCCTTTTAAAACTACCTGACATTACCCACACAAAGTTACGATAGATCATACTTACCAACTAGCTAGGTCCTCTCCGGTTGTAGCTGTGACATCAGCTGGGGTACGGTGCTGTTCCACATGACAAGTGAATCATGGGCCTATCCAGGGAACCGGCAGAGACTTTTGAAATATACAAACAGGGCAAGCAGACAGCCTGGATGTTAATAGAAAGGAAGTCCTTCCTGTTCCCTGGCTTGTGGTGGCACTAAGGCAATTTGGGTTCCAACAGTGGCTCCAACTACATGTGGTAGCTGAGCTAATCCATGCAATATAGCCTTCACATTGGCTAAATCCTCATGCCTGGGGAACTGGATATAGCTGTCAATTTGTCTCATTTTTGCTGAAAGGACATCGTTTAGTATACAACAGAAAAATTTGTTGTGACATACCACCACCTATTGTCACTGTGTATTGAAAGGGACCTGTTGCCAGAAAATGCAATACTGCAGTGACGTTCCCAATTGGTGTGTGTAGGAGGCTGGACTGGCTTGTAGTGAGTACCAAGGGGTACTTGCACCTTGCACCAGGCCCAGTTATCCCTTATTAGTGTATAGGGTGTCTAGCAGCTTAGGCTGATAGATAATGGTAGCTTAGCAGAGCAGCTTAGGCTGAACTAGGAAACGTGTGAAGCTACTACAGTACCACCTAGTGTCATATGCACAATAGCATAAGAAAACACAATACACAGTTATACTAAAAATAAAGGTACTTTATTTTTATAACAATATGCCAAAGTATCTTAGAGTGTACCCTCAGTGAGAGGATAGGAAATATACACAAGATATATATACACAATAGCAAAAATATGCAGTATAGTCTTAGAAAACAGTGCAAACAATGTATAGTTACAATAGGATGCAATGGGGAAACATAGGGATAGGGGCAACACAAACCATATACTCCAAAAGTGGAATGCGAACCACGAATGGACCCCTAACCTATGTGACCTTGTAGAGGGTCGCTGGGACTATTAGAAAATAGTGAGAGTTAGAAAAATAACCCTCCCCAAGACACTGAAAAGTGAGTGCAAAGTGCACTAAAGTTCCCCTAAGGACAAAGTAGTCGTGTTAGAGGAATAATGCAGGAAAGACACAAACCAGCAATGCAACAACTGTGGATTTCCAATTTAGGGTACCTGTGGAACAAGGGGACCAAGTCCAAAAGTCACAAGCACGTCGGAGATGGGCAGATGCCCAGGAAATGCCAGCTGCGGGTGCAAAGAAGCTTCGACTGGACAGAAGAAGCTGATGTTTCTGCAGGAACAAAAAGGGCTAGAGACTTCCCCTTTGATGGACGGATCCCGCTTGCCGTGGAAAGTCGTGCAGAAGTGTTTTCCCGCTGAAAGAATGCCAACAAGCCTTGCTAGTTGCAAATCGTGTGTTTGGCGTTTTTGGACGCTACTGGGGCCCAGGAGGGACCAGGAGGTCGCAAATTGAACCTGAAGAGAGAGGGGACGTCGAGCAAGACAAAGAGCCCTCACTGAAGTAGGTAGCACCCGGAGAAATGCCAGAAACAGGCACTACAAGGATGCGTGAAACAGTGCTCGCTGAAGTTGCATAGAGGAGTCCCACGTCGCCGGAGACCAACTTAGAAAGTCGTGCAATGCAGGTTAGAGTGCCGTGGACCCAGGCTTGGCTGTGCACAAAGGATTTCCGCCGGAAGTGCACAGGGGCCGGAGTAGCTGCAAAGTCGCGGTTCCCAGCAATGCAGCCCAGCGAGGTGAGGCAAGGACTTACCTCCACCAAACTTGGGCTGAAGAGTCACTGGACTGTGGGGGTCACTTGGACAGAGCTGCTAGATTCGAGGGACCTCGCTCGTCGTGCTGAGAGGAGACCCAAGGGACCAGTAATGCAGCTTTTTGGTGCCTGCGGTTGCAGGGGGAAGATTCCGTCGACCCACGGGAGATTTCTTCGGAGCTTCTGGTGCAGAGAGGAGGCAGACTACCCCCACAGCATGCACAAGCAGGAAAACAGTCGAGAAGGTGGCAGGATCAGCGTTACAGAGTTGCAGTAGTCGTCTTTGCTACTATGTTGCAGGTTTGCAGGCTTCCAGCGCGGTCAGCAGTCGATTCCTTATCAGAAGGTGAAGAGGGAGATGCAGAGGAACTCGGATGAGCTCTTGCATTCGTTATCTAAAGTTTCCCCAGAGACAGAGACCCTAAATAGCCAGAAAAGAGGGTTTGGCTACCTAGGAGAGAGGATAGGCTACTAACACCTGAAGGAGCCTATCAGCAGGAGTCTCTGACGTCACCTGGTGGCACTGGCCACTCAGAGCAGTCCAGTGTGCCAGCAGCACCTCTGTTTCCAAGATGGCAGAGGTCTGGAGCACACTGGAGGAGCTCTGGACACCTCCCAGGGCAGGTGCAGGTCAGGGGAGTGGTCACTCCCCTTTCCTTTGTCCAGTTTCGCGCCAGAGCAGGGGCTAAGGGGTCCCTGAACCGATGTAGACTGGCTTATGCAGAATTGGGCACCTCTGTGCCCAACAAAGCATTTCCAGAGGCTGGGGGAGGCTACTCCTCCCCTGCCTTCACACCATTTTCCAAAGGGAGAGGGTGTCACACCCTCTCTCAGAGGAAGTTCTTTGTTCTGTCATCCTGGGCCAGGCCTGGCTGGACCCCAGGAGGGCAGCTGCCTGTCTGAGGGGTTGGCAGCAGCAGCAGCTGCAGTGAAACCCCAGGAAGGGCAGTTTGGCAGTACCAGGGTCTGTGCTACAGACCACTGGGATCATGGGATTGTGCCAACTATGCCAGGATGGCATAGAGGGGGCAATTCCATGATCATAGACATGTTACATGGCCATATTCGGAGTTACCATTGTGAAGCTACATATAGGTAGTGACCTATATGTAGTGCACGCGTGTAATGGTGTCCCCGCACTCACAAAGTTCAGGGAATTGGCTCTGAACAATGTGGGGGCACCTTGGCTAGTGCCAGGGTGCCCACACACTAAGTAACTTTGCACCTAACCTTTACCAGGTAAAGGTTAGACATATAGGTGACTTATAAGTTACTTAAGTGCAGTGTAAAATGGCTGTGAAATAACGTGGACGTTATTTCACTCAGGCTGCAGTGGCAGGCCTGTGTAAGAATTGTCAGAGCTCCCTATGGGTGGCAAAAGAAATGCTGCAGCCCATAGGGATCTCCTGGAACCCCAATACCCTGGGTACCTCAGTACCATATACTAGGGAATTATAAGGGTGTTCCAGTAAGCCAATGTAAATTGGTAAAAATGGTCACTAGCCTGTTAGTGACAATTTGGAAAGAAATGAGAGAGCATAACCACTGAGGTTCTGATTAGCAGAGCCTCTGTGAGACAGTTAGTCACTACACAGGTAACACATTCAGGCACACTTATGAGCACTGGGGCCCTGGGTTACCAGGGTCCCAGTGACACATACAACTAAAACAACATATATACAGTGAAAAATGGGGGTAACATGCCAGGCAAGATGGTACTTTCCTACAGTGTGATACATGTGGAATTGGTGTTTTGAGGCAGGACATCAGGCTCAATCTGATGACATAGATCCAGTATGGTTTGTCTATTCAAACAAAACTTACTGATGATATCCCTTTCTTTCATAGTCTGAAGGTCTGGAATTGGGCGGTACACAGGAGGATGTCATCTCCTCCCTCTCCTATGGTACCTGTGTGAATTGAAAACAGTATATGAAAGTTGTTTACAATGTCCACAGTAAGAAATGTGAAGAGTAAGCCAAAACTCATGTGACAGTACAGAACTGTTTCATATAACAATATACACATATTCCTTCAAAAGACCTTTTGTACAACTTCCCTCATCGATCCCCATTATGGTTTTCACATGTGTCTTGACCATTACGGTGTAAATAATACATCTTGGAGGTATCATTTTCACCACTTTTTAATAGACAGTTGGACAAAATACCATCCACTGTGGCGTACACTGCACTGCACTAATCTAGACTGTATGCACACTAATGCACTAGACAAATTAAAACTCAAGTCAAATGCAAAAAGTAATACATTTATACATAGTTTCACATGTAACCCTTCATTTGAAATGGTGGTGATGCAGTTAACAATCATCAATGCAGTACTTTCAGCTGCTAAAATGGCAAATGCCTGACCTTGCATATTGGACATTGTGTTTCTGACACCGCTTGCGTTAGTCAATGGTGCAGGGGGCGGTTGAGTCCATGACGGACACAGCCATAGGCTAACATTGGTGATTGTGACAGTAGAGGGCCAATGAGTGTGGCTGTGCATGCTGATGACTGCATATCTCGGGTAAATGTACGCCACGGTTTGAAAAATACCTCACTTACCTCCTGACACTACTGCTATCACGACCACCTCCATTTTCTGTGGCTATTTGTCACCTTTGGGACCAAGCATGGCAGGCCAAGCAGGTGAAAGTGCCCTTGCCTTCTCAGTAGAGGAGCTGGAGATGCTGGCAGAAGAGGTCCTTTTACTGTATGGTCAGCTCAATGGCTCACTAGAGGAACAGGTACATTATCTTACATCCATATGTTACTTTGTTTAACTCCATAATTTCCATTCCCACAAGCTACAATGTGCCTCTGAGTTGAAATCTTCAGTCTGATTAGTGGTGTAAAGTATAGTGGTCCCTAAATGGGACAATAATGTAATGGACTTTCCAGCAGTATGAATTGTGGTCCTAATATCACCATTGGGATGTGTGAAGTGTGGAACGCCCTAGATTCTATTTGAGGTGCATATAGACATCTATGCATGAACACATTACAAGGTACCTATGACATATTTAGTATTCCGATCATGCTAATTCTGCAAACTCATATCTGGCATTTGCAGTATAAGCAGTGATTGTAATCTAGATAAAGCAGTTGAGGATGATGTTAAGTAGGTGTAAATTCCCACATGTCACTCAGCCTAGATCAGGGCTCACCAAAATGTTGTATGTGAGCTACCAATAGCTCAATGACCCCTTCAGAGTGCCACAAAGCCTTGAGGACACATGTGGAATGGCCTCAAGCTGCAGTCTGTTGTGTTGAATTGTTGGAAATGTGATGTCCAGACAGGAATAGTATGCTCTACCGGCAGGGAGCAAGGCCTGACAATGAGTTGTGACCAGTCATACCCATGGACCATGCTGGGGCAGAGGTTGTGTGGCAAGATAACTGAAGCCCAGAGTATTCTCCCTGTAGATCTATGGATCATTGGATGATCACTAACAAACAATATTAGCCCTGAATACTTTTACATGAAATACATTTTGAATGGTGGCTGAGGAAACCCCTTTGATCTGATACTTCATTCCATTAACCCACAATGTCAATGTGTCACAGGCCCCTTACACCTACATGTCTGGTTTCAATTTCTCATAAGTAATGCTTGCGCTGCACAGGCATATTTCACATGTGACACATTAATAGTGCAGATAGTTGTTTTCTTCGGAGGATGTTTTGATGTATGGATCAGTACTTTTTTTTACATCCAACCAAATAAGAAATACAATGGAATGTTGATGTCATCGCTGTAACAGTGCCACATTTGGCAAATGGTTCGTCCTGTGAGGCCAATACATACTACACAAACTCTATTAGATGTAATATGATATTCAGTTAGGTTTTCCACATGTTCACACATCACCAGAGGGGAAGCTAACCCAGGTCACAATGGAAGGCATGCTATGTGTGTTCAAGTCTTCGGATGTAGTCTGTACTATGGCTCCAGGCTGTATGGACTATATGCATGAAGTCAATGGGTCTGGCTGTAAAGGTGTCTGTACTATAATCCACAAATAGTATACTCTTCCAATGCTCACAACGGTGTGTTGTGCTTCATGGTGGACCCTATCACAGTACATGTATGAAGGGCCAGGGCTAATGATATTAGTGAGCGTAGGATATGACCAGGTATGAGAATGGTCAGCAGATGAAAGAATAAATAAATCTAAACTTTTAATGCGCATAGCTTCTCAGCAAAGTGTCCCGGCGCACAAGCCAAAAGGTCAGTAGAAAATCATCAACAATTCAAACCTGATTAAAAATCCAAGTTTTCAACTTTTTTTTAAAGGCAGATTGACTAGAGACAGTCTGCAATTCTAACTGGAGCTCATTCCGGGCACTAGCCGCTAAAAAGCAGTGAATCAGCCACCCATTCTAGTCTTCTGCACACAAGGGATCGCTACCAATAGTTTATTGGCTGATCTCAGATTCCGGGAGAGATAGTGAAAGCTGAACCTGACTCTAAGATATTGGGCCCCAGATTAGTAAAGAGCCCCATGCATCAGCACCAACACATTAAACACAATTCTTTTCCTGATTGGCAGCCAGTGCAAATCTTGCATGTGTGAGGAAATATGAATTCTCACAGGCAATCTGAAAAGAAGGTAGGCTGCCAGGTTTTGCACCACCTGCATACTCTCCACAAGATATTGTAGCAGGCTCAGATAGAGCACATTGTCATAATCCAATCTTGATTTTATCATAACCTGAATAACTGCTCTTTAGCCGAAAAAGACAGTAGGTGTACAAACATTTTCAGTGAGTTCAAAACCCCAAAACATGTGCCCACCACTGATTTTATTTATGGATTGAATGATAATTGATCGTCAAATTTCACCCCTAAATTCCTCACAATGCCATCCTGTGGGCCAGGACGAAAGGCATTTTCAGGCCAGAAGATTTGCCAGCTGTTAGGTAGAATATTACAACAAAAGAGAATCTCTACCATCTCAGAGTTACACCTAATCTGATGTGTAGCCATTCAATGAAAAACTTCTGTTAGACAAACTTTAATCAAATACCCAGGGAGTTCATTGCCCTTATCACAAAAGAACAAAAGCTGGATGTTATCAGCGTGTGATATAACTTTGGCATCCAAGGATTCAGCTAGCTGAGCCAGAGAGGTAACATATACATTTAATAGGGTAAGGCTCAGTGCAAAACCCTAGAAAAAACATGCAGTGACAACCCCAGAGGTGCTGATGAATAAGGTAGAATACAAATCTGCTGACTGCATCCCTCTAGTAAAGAGGAGAGTCAATTCAGGGCCTGAGCCACTATGCTCACTGACTGCAGACACTCTAGGAGGCTGAAATGGGGAACCGTATCAAAAGTCATCGATTAACATTATCAGCACCGCCTTTCCCCCACCATTTATTATACCTTTGATATGTTCACTGACCTCTGAGGGAGCTTTCTCAGTACTGTAGTTGGGTCTAAACCCTGACTGGCTAGAATGGAGGACGTAATTAGATTCAAGATTTGAAAATTGACATGCTTTTCCAGAATCTTTGAAAAAGCTGGAGGCAGGGATATTGATCCATAATTTGATGGGGTCTCAGGATCTGCTGACGGTTTCTTGAAAAGAGGCAGAATCTTTGCTTGCTTCCATGAGCTTGGTACCTTGGCCAACTCAGGGGAAGAATTTAGTACCTTATTTACTAGGGAATTAATTACAGAAGCTGCTAGCACACACACTTTGGGTGGACAAGGGTAGAAAAGGGGAATCTTATTTCAAAGAACTTAACTCCTTCAGTGGGTCTTCCAATGAGATTGACTCACAGTCAGAGAGACGCCCCTTAATAGGTGACGTCCTAGCACTCTGAATCATGTCATGAATCTTCTCCTTTGGTGTATGATCGGAGGAGAGACTAACTTGAATTGCCAGGATTTTTGACTGAAAATAAGAAGCAAGCTGTTGACACCATGTGGAAGAAGGCTTGTGGAAATTGGTGGCCGCAGTGAGTGCAATTCATTTAGTGTAGGACATTTCCAGGGATGAAGATGGTCAGTAGACGACTACCAAGTGTTTAGTCATATCTTTGCTGACCTCAACATGTGAAAACTTAATGTTATTGGTTAACTTAGATTTATGCATGTGCTAGTTGTAGACAAATTGTGTAACAACAAAAATGATATTCAATTAATTACAGTGACATACTGTTTTTTCCTCCCTTGAATCCATGCAGGTGAATGCTCATCACAAACATACCATTTGGAAGGCCATAGCCCAGAAGGTGTGGACCCAGGGAGGTGCAGGGGGCTTGGGTCTATCGTCAGTGCAGTATCCATTGTAGGAAGAGGTAGGAGGACCTGAGGTGCTGTACCAGGAAGATCATAGATCACAGAGGTCCAGCTGGGTAATTTCTCACAATGTGGGCTGGGAGCGTACCACAACCTGACCCTCCTAATAGCCTGCATACTGGTGGTAGCATATCCAGAGCTTGAGGTCCCAACAGCAGCTACAAGGGGATGAGCCCAGCCAGAAGTGTTCATGTTACATTACCACCTTTTTTGTTACAGGTAGCCATTTGCCCAACAACATTGTGGGCGTGTCATGTTCAATGCAAAAGAAGAGTTCTGAATTGTGTAGGTCTGGTAGTAGGGGCATAATATGCATTGCATAGTCTTTATGACCAGGGAGCCAGCAGAGTCCAGTCCACAATTTGCTGTTTTGAGCAGACACATGTTTGAGTAAAGTCAGAATCACCTAATGTTGTTTGATGTTCTGGGTGAAGGTTGTTACAAACAGGCCACTTTTCTTTATTGTGTCAAGAGTGAGACTCTCTTACTACTGTGGTTCATGTGATGGTAGCCATAGTACATGTGCCATAGCATACAGTGCACTTTTCTGGAGTGGCTGGACAACACTACCCATAGGTAAGAAGGGATTTATCAGTAGCATGAGTGCACAATCATCACTGGTGGCATCAGCATTACTGCCTATGTTGCCCAGTGTGCTTTTGCCTGTTGTAGTTTCATCTATAATACAGTTTAAGATACATTCACTGACTGGTTACATGCATCAGGGAGTGAGTTGTAGCAATGTAGGTATCATACATTCAGTTTTACGAGGTAATTGGAGATTTTTTCTACTAAATGGTACCTTGATGTGTCATCCCATTAGTACTGAAGTGCGTCCACCTCTCCATGTCATTGATATTCACTGACACACAATACATTTCAAAGGTGAATTGGCTTTTAGGAATGCAATCTATGAATGGTATTGTTACCAGTACCAAGCAGCATTGGGGATGTTCACAGAGCCATATGGACTATTATGATGTGTACATTTGCAGTAGATATATCCAAATGCGTAGGCCAAGATTTTCTCCAGCCTACGTTTCTATGCTACACATGATATGTGGCAGAGCTACCTCACTACAACTTTCGTTTTACTAACTTGACAATGGACATATGAGGAAGTATCAAGAGAAAAATAACATCAGTGTGAACTGAACATTTGCACATGACATGCTGAATGACTTGCCAATCATCACATCATAAGTTTTTTTTCAAGGAATATAATATTAGATGAATTTGGGGCTTGTGTGGACACTGTGGAAATATATTTTTCTTAAACATCATATCTTGTGACATCAGTTCAGTACGGTATGCTACAAGGGCCAAAATATACAAAGTGATCAACCATACTAGTATATACATAAGGAAGGAGTATACACTGTAAGAGATTGACTACTCATCTGAAAAACAGGTTGTCTGCAGGGGCGATGACTGTTCCCCCTGTCCTTCCAGGACAACTCTTGGCACTGCTGATGTAAAACGGAGTCCCGGCAAGTGTCCCCAAAATGGTGTGGGGATTGGATGATAGAGAAGAAAGATATTGTCTCTGCTGGCTGGTCCAGCCGGGCTCCCGATGATTTTGGATGCAGGTAATCGCTGACAGCTTTAGCTGTTGAGTGTCCAGAGCTATAAGGGAAAGGACAGGTATGAGTGATGTGTTGAGGGCACGCTTGTACAGTATTTATGCACACAATCTATTATCTCTGGAAATCACCTTTCACTCAACATACTCATACTTCCTATCCACTCAATTAGGCTTACAGCAATGCACCATCCTTGCCTGGATCTTCTCTCTGTCCCACACTGCTTAGAATAATCATTCTTGGTGTAGTTGTTCATACTGAAAACTTACAGCACACAAACACACAACAAAAACTATTTCCGAAAAGGAATAAACGTACACTGATTTATCCAGTCAAGTGAAAGCCTGCCTTTTCTGATTTTGAGGAATCACTAATATCAATTCTAGACAATACTAAAGAGTTCCTGCAAAATGAGGATCATTATCATAACAAGCGACACACACGTAATTAGCAAAGTCACACACCTATGAAGGGTGTTCATCTCACAACACTCTCTTTGCGTGCTGATGTCTTTTCCAATTTTTGAATAAATAAAAAAGACAGAGTAGAGATGCATAATAAATGTCAATGCTTTAAGTGTTTCTGTACACTTTCTCAATCGGCCTCAAATCTTTTGTTCTTTCTTGAAAATAAAGTCATTTAGTTACACACTGAAGTTCTTAATTTAAAAAAAAAGATTTGCTCAACAGAGCGTGCTTCCTCCACTTAGCTTATCTAAACCTCTGCCTGCGCACAGAGGCTGAAGAAGATGTTTCCTCTCTTTTTACCGACAATGATACAGAAGCTTTTCAGGGAATTCCCAGGAGCAGGCTCTCGATGTCAGCTTCAAGAAGAACCGGAACAAAGGCAAGACAAAGACACAAGTCATGAGTGATGAATCATGATTAGCACATGGCTCTTGAAAACAAGAATTTTACCTAACAATCAGAGAGGGCAGCTGTCCAAAAATGTGCAAGGGCTCAGGTGTTTCTAATTAACTCCGTAGATACTCTAAAGGGCCTCGTGGAGGTTGAGTAAACAAGCCTTGATAAAATCAAGCAACACTGCATAAACAAGCCTTGGTAAAAACATGGTGTACATATTTTTCAATCTACAAAGGCAACAAGCTTTGGCCAAATAACTGTAAACATTACACAGTAACATAACTACCCCAACTGAACATGATCAAGCCAACAACCTTGTAGTTTATTACACACAATACAAGAAGCAGATAAAGGTGAGGGAATCACAACATAGACAAGTTAAATCATGGTATTGGATGTTTTTGGTATTATGACATCACAGTGACCAACTGTTTTCAGCTAATGTATCATGCATGCACATGCCCATGCTAATGTTGGAGCCCATGTGGTGAACTATGCAGCTGGAATAATCTGTGCCCTTCTGTAATGTTGTGTTTGAATATGATGGTCAGGTATGTTCACACGGATGCAATCAACCATTTTTATTGTGATTTCAGAATCATCCAGGGCAAGCGAAGGAGACAGGGCCAAAGTCTTTGGCCACAGTGTTTCGGATTATGAGTCTACAGATACAGAGGGACCCAGTGGCCAAAAGGGTGTGGTGAGTGCCCTGGAGAACGCAACCATGATGTCAGTACTTCCAAGTCATCCTCCAGTGGACACTCCTGAGTGTTGGTGGACCACACAGGATCTGCTCCTATTTCGTTCATGTCCGCCACCACCAGTTTCATCTCCATCCTCCCTTTAGCTCCCTATCCAGTTCAACGGGCCTGTTCTACTAAGAGGGAATCTATCTCCTTTGCTCCAGGTACCTCAGTCCCTTCCCATTTCTCACTTGCTGTACAGAGTTAGGAGGCTATTGACCTCCTGAGGACCATCTCTGTGGGTCAGACTGCCATCCTGAATGCCAGCCAGGGGCAAGACAGTCCTCTGCAGCAGATGGTGGCCTACCTGGAAGGCATTCACAGTACAATGTCTGGCCTAAAGCGATCTTTTCAGGCTCTGGCCTCCTCCTTCAGTGCAGCCTCCCTCCCCAACCTTCTGCCCCTCTTACCCCGTCCCTATTCCAAATCTTACACCTGTCCAAAGCACACACAGACATTTACGCACCCATTCACACAGACCCAAGCAGAACTTCCACACATAGGCACAAACACAAAAAAGAAGGCACTCAACCAAACAGACGAACACTGTCCTCATCACCACCCCCACAGACACCGCCATCACATCCACAACCATCACTGACAACATCACTTCCATAGACTCACATCTCTATCCCCATCACATCCCCACACCGCACAGGTGATAGTACACAGACATGCATACAACATCCCCCTCCACCACATCCACAGCCAGTACGGACAATACCACAAATGCCTGCACACCCCCACCCACCATCACATTCATTCACACACCACTCACAACCACACCCGCATTTACTACCACCAAGATCCACAACAACCATGCCCAGCACATCTACTGCAGCAACATCCACAGGTCCAACATTCCCTTTGTATAAACCTAAGAAACACAGACACACACAATCAAGCACCCAGAAGGCACCACATATAGAAGGCACACGCATACTTGCAGCACATACACATGACACACATGTATCTGCACCCACAACAGACCCAGGCACATGAGACCTAGTCACTCCCCTTCCCCGAAGACCCCACTCTTTCCCATTTCTACTACTAAGTTTCCTATTGAAGATCCATCCTTTTCCCTTGCCCTAAACCCTCCCAAACCTCCAACCCCCACTCCCAAGAAGGTTCCTACCCCTCCCATACCCCTATTATCCACCTATCTGCACCTTCCAGGTCCCAAGGCATCCCTGAAAAACATTTTTCTATCCCTTCTACTTCCCAAACCCTCTTCTAAATGTAGGTCCACCCCTTTATCTGCCCAACCCACCACTTTCGATACCAAGAACACCACTCCCAAACCCAAACTGAAACCCATACGTCCTCCTCCCAAATGAGAGCTTGGAGGTGCGAGGATGTTACCCTGGTAGTATCTTCGGAGGCAAGTTTGGTGGTACAGAAGAGTGCTCACAACATTTGTAATTGGACTAGCCATTGGCCATTGCTGTTTCTTAAGATTTTTGTTCAAAGGGAA
Organism: Pleurodeles waltl; assembly: GCF_031143425.1. Classification (NCBI taxonomy): domain Eukaryota; kingdom Metazoa; phylum Chordata; class Amphibia; order Caudata; family Salamandridae; genus Pleurodeles; species Pleurodeles waltl. The sequence continues at coordinate 794,795,095 of NC_090438.1, read as the reverse complement.
AATAAAGATTAATTTGTTCTGTAACACATTAGTCCTTCATTTACTTTTCCCTTGCTATTTTTGGGAACCTACCAATGTTGCGTCAGTTAGAGTCTGACACAATGTCACTGTGTACACATATTACGGCAGGGTAGACTACACATATGTTTATAGTTTACTTTGTTATGTACATGCACAATTTTAAATGGTATGTGTTGGTGATAGTCTTTTCTGGGCAGGGGGCTGAGCACTTGCCCCACCTAATTTCTGTGTTTTGGGACTGCAGGTGTGTTATTTCCACCCTGATTGTTAATCAATATGACCTGGTTTAAGGGTTGGGACCAGTACAGGACTTACACAAGTCTACACTGTTCCATGGATGGATATGTGGGATGTATCAGATTTGGCCAGATAGTGATTTGGATGGTATTTTAAATGGTAAAGCTTTCAACTGTCAACCTCATTTGGCTTGCACTTCACCCTATGATGTATTGGGCATGTATTGACTGTCTGCAAGTTAGGTATGTGTTTATTCACACCTGGAGGGTAGTTGATTGTCATTACTTTTTGTCTTCTTTTTGTGACATGTGTCCATTGTTTTGTATGTACCTTACACCTACTTTAGTTGTTTGTGAAGAATCCAGTTACTAATGTGTCTATTATAACATCTTGCATTTACACATTGCACATGTATGCATGGCATTTGGGGATGCTAAAGCCAGGATCTTGTGCACCAAAGCCACTTTTTTTGCACCCTTTAACATCCACTATCGCCACCATGTGTGCACCGTATTTACAATACGGTGCACCAGGGCACTGATAGCGGGCAATAGCGTCATTTTTCATGACTCTATTGATGTACATAGAGGCCTATTATAAATAACGGAAGCTCCCTTTTAATGCCTGCTCTGAGCAGGAGTTAAAAGTGGCAGAAAAAATGACGGAAGGAAATCTGTTAGATCTACTTGCCCCATTTTTTCTAAACCCCCCAACGGGGAATGCCCCCTTTGCATACATTATGCCTGACGCAGGCATAATGTAGCTCAAAGGGTTACAAAGTGGTGTAATGCATGCATTGCACCACATTGTAAATGTGGAGCGTGGATTTTGGCCTCGTTGGGCCACATTAACATAAACAAATGACACTAATGTGGCAGTAGGGGCTTATAAATATGCCTCAATATTTTGTGATCTGTCTGATGTGTGAGAGTCTATTGCAGTAATTGCGCAGAGAAGGGGTGTTTTTGTTTAATGCATAATCCCTACTTAAGTGTATTTTCTATCAATACTGGACTGAGCATGTGAGACGTTGGCGGGTGGTTCAGTGATTATTTGTTGCACTGTTAGTGAGGACCTGCTGTTGTGTTACAGTACTGTGGACACACATCACTATCCATGCAAATTATTTGTCCACACATTTAACATTTAGATGAGTGTGCCTGTGCAGTGTCAGTGACCTGGCCAAAGAGGGTATCAAAGAGCTGATTTGGGATCATACATTGGAAGCTGTTCCGAACAGGGACCCACAAAATAAGCTTAGCCCAGGCCTCTCATGCAACTTGCGTGGTACCTGCCTGTAGATCTGTTCACTGAGGAGTCAATGGGAATGGGTGAGATTGTGGCTTACTGTCAGTTGCGTCCATGACAGTGTGGGTTTTGGACAGAATCAAGCAGCATCACCAGCATCAGCAGCTGCAGGACATGTACTATTGACTCTATGCCAGCAGAGGACTTGTGTAGGTGAGCAAAGGTAAGTTTCTGCCTTATAACCATCCATTTTTTCCATCTCAGGTGTGGGGGTTTTGCCATCACAGTCAAGCCGGTGGGAAAGGGCATCTTAATTGGACCACCGGTGAAACTGGCAGTCTGCACTCTGGCATATGTATTGGCCTCTACTTCTGCCGTCGTGGTTGGGATTCTCTGGCAGCAAGGGCAATGCCGCAGCGGTCTTTTGTTTATGCACCCGTCTGCGTCATAATTGGGTAGGTGGACTGCCGAGTTGGCAGTCAGGGAAAGCAATGCCGTTTTGATGCTGAGACCCTTTCGGCCAAACTTGTAATCAGGCCTTTAGTTTGTGTTGCTTTGTTGGTAAAATGGACTTTAATGAACAAGTTGCAGTGGTTAACTACATTACATTTTACAGGGAAATATGCTAGTGCCATTATTCTTTTGTTTCAACAGCAAACAGGCTGTTTGTTGCATATTCTACACTGGTGCAGATTGTTGGAAATGTCTTTTAATGCTTTGATTAAAAAGGTAAAAGCAGCCTTGAATGGTTGTCTGTGGGTTTACTTTAATTATTGTCTCTAAAATGGCTTGTCCAATGTTGATTATTATTTTATGTGGGGAGTGGTTGCTTGTTTTAATTTTAATGTGGTCTAGTCGTTCGGAGTAAGTGCTACTTTGTTAGTAATTTACATGTAAGGAGTATATTTGTATTTTGATATTCGGGGAACTGCAGCAAGGTCTTTACATCAGGAGACCGAGTTTCCGGTGTCAGATAGTGTGGCAGGCAGGCAGGTGGAGGAGAGGCAAGGAGGAGCAGACCGTGGTGCACAGCCCTGTCCTGAGTCTAGGGCAAGATCACCAGTGTCTTTCCTGTGATGCTTAAGCAGCAGACAGTGGACACTGAGCGAGGTAGAGAGAGTGGGGGAGTACTTATCTTAACTCATCCAGGCAGCTCCTGCTCCCACATCTGCGTCCCACCCCATCACAGTGCACCTGTTTAGGTGGCAAGTGTTTTCCAAGGTTTCCCCTCTGCCAGCCACACCAGTGCTGGGCACACATCAGCCTCCCCGCAATCCCGCCTCTCCGTGCTCGGGGCAACTAGGACTCTTTGGCCCACCAGGTGACGGTGGGGCAACAACAAGCAGGCAAGAGCAGCCTAGACGAGAGCCTAGCTTGCAGCCAAACAGGCTAGCAGTTACTGGACACTGGTTAGCCACCAGCATCTGCCAGGAGGTCTGCCATGCTACTGCCCTAATCAGTCATCATCTAATCTCAGTGAAGTTACAATGAATGTCTATTGATGCTCATAGCTGCCTCAGGACCTGATAGAATTGAAGAAAATCAAGAAGAAATAGATGTTGCATGCTTTGTGTGCTTAAGGCCCTCTTCACCTTCAGCAAAGGAAAGTTTGGTTGAGGGGTGTGGTAGCACTGCTTCACTGAGAAAACTTAAACCTGAAGGCTGAAGCCAGACATATTTTGCAAGCGTAAGATGCCCGGCAACTACCATGTGGTGTTGTGTGGCATGCGTGCTCATGCCCCCTCCCCTTACAACAAAGGAAAGTCTAGTTGAATGGTGTGGTGGTGCAGCTTCACCAAGGAATTTAAAGCCTGAAGTCAGCCTTGAGGGGATAACTGCAAATCATATCAAGCCACTGAGCTACAGTAATAAATGTGAACTCATAGCACCGCATTGGCGTCCTCTAAGGCTCCACAAAGACCTCATAAATCCACAAAGCACTATAAGGAGAAACTCTTACACTCTAACTGGAAAGAAACCGGAAGTCTCCAAGGATCCTCCAAGGTTAAATTGATCCAGGCTTTGGACTTACACAAGGTGGGTGCACTACAGACTAACAAAGAGACAAGTGCTACGGGGAATGTCTAACACTGACATCAGAGAGTGCTTTGTAGAAGACTCAAAACCAGACTTAAAATCAGAATTATCAATCTTAGCATACACAACTACAAATCAGGAGCACAAAGTAGGCTGTAGGGGGTCAGACACGGGGCCCTTTAGCGCGATTAAGGATGCATGTTCTGTGACTAACTCACAGTTTGCTAATTTTATCATGGCATCCAAAGGCAAATGATGCTTTAATACCCACATCCACACCACACAATCCAGAATTTACTTTGACTTAAAGGAGGGTGCAGAGTGGTGATCTTCTCCATTCATAAAGGTAACCCCAAGAAAAGAAGACCAAGCCCCTATGAAGAAGCCACTTGATATGACATTAATTGGCCAGTTAACAGGCAGAGTGATTCCATTAAGCCCTCAGATACAGGTGATCAAGAGCAAGTTCATCTTGAGGTAAACCTATTACCCAGGGAAGCTTTGGAGGATCCCCCAAGTCAACCCAGTCACCTCAGTTGGTATCTCCAATGGCCACAGGAGATAGAAGCAACAACAGTGACACAGGAGAAGTTGGGAGCACAAAGGAAGACAATACCAGAGAAGGTCTACATTTTCACTCTCAAGATGGTCCTGTAACAATAGGACCATCTCCAATAGAAATGCCGCCTAGGCAACAAGCGTCTGCAGTTCCGACTGGTAAGGCTGGACTTGAGATGTTCTCTCTGTCCAGCTGGTGTGCCACATTCTCAAGTTCATGTTTTACTTATCATCAGGAGCCTGAGCAAGTAGTCAGTATGGCAGGACAACAGCCACAAACCATGCCACAAATGACGGTAATTATCAACATCAATAAAACACTTAAAGCCATGGCCAAGGTGGCAGATAAGTTGGAAGTGCAGATTTCCATCTTGAAACATTTGCCACGTCAGTCATAAAGATGAATGGCAGATTGGATGCTTAAACAATCTAACCATCAGAGCGCAAGGCTCAGTTCGAATTTAATCAAAGCAAGATCCATGTGCTTGTGGAACAATAATTGGCAACATTATCATTTCTCCCATCTGTAATGACCTCATTCATTGATGATTTTAAAAAGTAATTCACTCGCCAGGTCAATAGCACTGACCGGGCCCAACACCAAAGCCCAATAGTCCAGAATCCTACCAGTAAGACACTCAGATCAACTTGTGATCAAACACAGGCAGAGGAGGATACATCTCAAACAACTTGGGGAGTAGCAAAGATAAGTGTGGTCACCCCATGATAGAAAATGCCCCTGTCTGGCAGCATCTCAAACCAGATCAGTCTTATGAAGGGGACACTGCAACTAAAAAATAATTATTTAAAGAACAACTTCATGTCATCAGTGGACCGATTACTGCCCCTCTAAAGGGAAAACAAGAAAAGACTGAGCAGAACAATAGAAGATCAACTCACCTCTAATGGCTATGAGCAGAACCCATAGAGGTGTCAAAGGCTAAAGAGGAAGGTAAGCTCACACAAGAGGTGAACAGTGCTGAGCCGGGGGGCCCTATCCAAATGCAATTTACGGAGCCTACAGATATATCAAGAGGCCCTGTAATTTCAGGAGAAGACATTGCTATAATAAATCTACCAGGAAAAGTTTCCGAACAACCAACTTAGCCAATGCAGCCAAGGGCAATGAGTTTGGCTGCCCCATGCAAGGCCCTCAGTAGGTCCTAAACAATGCAGTTAATGCCAATGATTGAAGAACAGGAAGATGAAGGCTGCCCAGGAAGCACAGGTAAAACAGTCATCCCCCAGCTGCTGCAATCTGCTTATTTAGTAAACTGGAGGGAACCAACAGGCAGGATAGAGAACTGGGGGGATGGTGCATCCAGCAAGGAGTGGGATCTTCCCACAAACAGAGTTTTTAAACGGGCAGGGAAACCCAAGGAAACCCTGATCAGGAATCCCCGTATCCCAGAAGTGGAGAAAATCAAAGATGGAATACATCAAATAATAATCCTCTACCCTGAATATGCATCAAGAGGCACTTAAAACTTTACTATTAGGAGACAGTTCCTGAAATTATGCACAAACATAGGGGGCCTGGAACAAATATGCTCCTCTGACATCGAAGGGGTAGCTTTCCTTCCCCCTGGGATGGACAGGACTATTGAGCAAACCAAAATCACATTTAAAAGCCAAATTTAGTTAAGGCACTGTGGAAAAGTAACAGGCAGTTTGAACAAAAGAGCATAACTCTCATGGAGCCAGCGGTAAGCAAGTACCCTGCATGCTTTTTGGAGCTGGCTGCCTGTTCAAATAAAGTAGCTGGCTAGGAGAGTAACTCAAAAATCAGGAATGAGGTGGCCACTCGTTCAGTATTAGACACCACAAAGGAAAACTGTCCCAGGGAAGTTTGTCGATAATTAGATGATAATCATGGCAAGGAGATTTGGTGAAGGATAGTAACGTATATCCCCCATCTTGCCCTAATGGAGTGGGCATGGCTATTAACCATATTATATACCTACCCAGAGCACTAGGCTCCAAAAAATAAAAGATGACAAAGAGCACCAGGCTTGAAAATAAGCTCATGGAATATAAGAGGGCTAACCAATTGCACAGTTAAGGAAAAAAATATCGATGAGTTGGGTAAATGTGAAATTATTGCTCTTGATGAAACATGGGCAACAAACACATCTTCCGGTCCAGATTACACTGCATACGAATCTCCAGCATTGAGCCTCTCAAGCAGAGGGCCATGTCTCTTGTGGGATTTCAATCTATGTAAAGAACAAGCGAGTGGTAATAACTAAGGTATTAAATGCAGGACAAGGGGGTTTACATCATAGTGAAAATAACCCTCACTTGTAGTGGGTGCATGAGATTTAGTCAAACCCTCATTATAGGCAGTATACATTTTCACCCCTCCAGGCTAAGAAGAAACACACCTCTGACATTCCTGCTTTCAGTTTGCGGGATCTTAACACCTCATACACAGATGAGAGTTGGATAATAATGGGTGACTTCAATTGCAATAGAATGGCTACCCTTGAATATATCTGGGTGTCTGGTGCCCATTTTCACCCTATAGGTAATTTTGAAGTATGCATGACCTTGGCTAGTGATCCTGCTATTCTTTGCTGTGAAGTCATAATTCAGCAATCCTGCCGCCCTAATGTGGTCCTCATGGGAAAGCAACATGATGAATTAATAGGATGAGGTGTAATATGGAAAATCAAGAGGAGTATGGAACTTGTGCTCGATATGATTTTGATCGAGGGTCAGGAACACCCCCCACCTAAACCTTTGGGGATGCCTGGCTACATTTTTAAAGGAGATGGATGGTCCTTCTATTAGAAATATTGGCTGCAAGGAATCATTCCAGCTTACTTCAGTAAGAACCAGCTTAAGCCAAATATGGGCCCTAAACAATAACTAAATAAAGCCCCGAACATCAGGGGCCACAACAAGGGGTAGAACAAGTGGTTGCAATCCCATATCTCTACATCAAGGAAAAAATACAGAAAGGCCCTTTATATTAAAAAAAGGAGGAGGAAACGAGAAAATCGGTGGACTCACATCAAATAATAAAATCAAAGGGACAAAAAAAATTCTAGAGGTAGATTAAAAACACCCTTACCTCAAAGCCTCAGGTGACAGGTGTCAGTGTCGTCCCAACTGACTGGGAACTATACATCACATGTTTATACAGAGAACTGACGGAAGTCACTATCACAAAAGGAGATGAAAGTGTTGGCCCTAGTAAGATCACGTATTTTTCTCTGAGATTATCAAGTTCTGTGGCTGGAGTGCCTATAATAATCAGCCCGGCGCAAGTATTGAAGATGATTAAAGCAATGCATCCAGGAGGCACTCTTGGTTTAAGTGGCATCCCGGCTGCCGTATCTAAATGGGCCCCACTAAGATGGGCCTCGGTTATGGGGCAGCCATCCCCAAGTCACGTAGGGACTCACTACTTGTGCCGATACACAAAAAGGGGCCTAGTACTTCCCCCAGGCTAATGCACTCCTTGACACAAAAGGGAAGACCTGTGATAGAATTTTAAACAACTAGCTCCAAGCTTGGGCAGAGAGCATCAATGTAATTCTATCTAGTCAAACAAGCTTTCAGATGGGAAGCCACATTGAGGAAAATCTTTTCTGTCTGGCCCACTTGAGCGAAACAACTATGGCCACAAATCAAAAGGATCTATATACAGGCTTTTATAGACTTCCAAACAGCTTTTGACAGTGTTTCAAGATCAAGGCTCTGGGAAAAATTGCAGGCATGGGCAATTAATTCCAACTAACCTCATAAATGCCATCATTGCGCTCTATTCAGATATGTGGGTAAAAACAAAGGTCTGCACCAGATGGGCTACCACAGTAAAAATTAGGATTGAGAAGGGCCTAAAACAAGGATGCATATTGACACCACTGCTATTTAACTTGTATCTGGATGACCTGACAATCCATCTAGAGAGGGTGAGGGCATTCCCTCCAAAAAATGGCTGGCACCAGAATACAATCGTTACAATAAGCAGGTGACTCTGTGCTCTGGACCAGATGCCTATTGGGCTGCAGCGGCTCTTTAATGCACTTGCAGTCTACTGCTGAAACAATAGTCTACAAATAAACATCACAAAAACAAAAGCCTTGGTAATCTCATCCAAATTGAAAATGTGTGGGGCCTGGTGGATTGAGGGGATCTTTGCGGAAGTGGTGGAAGCCTACAAATACCTGGGGGCTTGGTTGGACCATAGGGGCAGCACTTCAGCTCATATCCATGCCCAACAGGCAACCACACATTAATTGTAGTTGGCCTTTTGTAAACTACCCAAGTCATTGATAAACCTTGACTCAAGATCATTGTTAAAGGTGATGGGCTTTAAACTACTTCCAACTATAACACATGGTGCAATCATATACAGACAGAAAATGGCTAATCGGCTTGATAGGATACAATGAATCTACTACCGTAGAGTATTGTCTCTACCAAATTGCACTGGGCACACCCAAATCCAACAGGAGTTCTGTCTGATTTCTCAGCACTGGGCTCTTAAAGCCAACCTTTTAACATACTGTGTGAAAGTTAAACAGGCAAAAGAAGGCACATTAAAAAACATAATTTGGGAAACAATAAAAAAACTCAGGCCAAATGGTATATTAATCATGCACTTGATACCCTTGAGGCTAGGGAAGTCTGTGTAAGTGGTCACCCAGTGCCAACAGTCTGTAGAATAATACCCAAGCAAGCAATCAAAGTTGATCTCCAAGGAGTAGGACTGCAAGGCAATCAAGGCAATCAAGAAACTTGCTCACAGTAGGTGGGTGTCTACTCTCTATGAGCTGAGGGTCTTGCCAGTGTATTTTTCCCTGACTTTCAGTTTGGCCCTAAAGCAGGAGTTACCATGTTGGCAGTGGTAGTTGCACCACCAACAGACTGGTGAAGAAGACCGCCATATTATGACCATGGCAGTTTTCCCAACAGAACACAGCCAAAGCACCTCCGGCACCACCAGTGAGGTCTAGCTGCCACGGATGATGGTAGATACCTGCAGGCCGGCAGAGACCATGTTTCCGCCGGACAGATTACAAGGTTGCACACTGCCAAGGTTTCCACCACGGTTGCACCACCATGGAAAACCAAGCGGAAACCAACCATATAAAAGGAGACACCCACCTTCAGAAATCCAGACTCATCCAGAGCCACCTTGGAACCAGAACTTCATGTCTTCCTGCCACTGCTGTTCACCCAGAGACACTGGAATCAATGCCAAAGACAACAACAGCAACTGTGAATACACACTCTTCCCTGTCACTGTTGAAAATTGTCAAAGTACGTACACACACAACATACCAATTGGGAACGGGAGGAAAGGGTGACAAGTACACGTAACCTGACACGCACACTCACAGACAGCCACACACAGACCCACACATGCACATTACACATACTTCGGCCATCACACACATAAGTCAAAAACACACGGCTACTCCCCAAAACACAGCTTGGTCACAGTCACACACAACAACACACAATAGCAACAAACACACTACAACACCACAACCGCAAAACCATCAAAGCAATGGCAAGTACCCGCAATAACACTACCCATTGACATATCACACTTACAACACAATGTACCACCATCAGGGAATGAACACACACTATCACACAACCATTCAACTCAGCATTCAACATACCCAGCAAACACACATCACAATGTATCTGACATACCATTCACCCCACATGCACATGCACACAGTCAAGCCACAGAAAGGCACACAATACTGCAAAAAAAGGCATGTGAACACTAACACCACTCAATACCATGACAACAACATTGTCCCCGAGATACACATGCCAATCACACAACACACACACACATCACTGGGGTACAAATGGACTGCACACAACCTCACATGCTGCTTGGACAAAACAGGTAGCACAAGCACCACTTGCACAAAAATACTCACACACAAACAATGTCAGCCATTTTCTAAAATGCCCAAGAAAAGAAATCCAGGACAAATATGTATTGTTGAAACCATCAACTGGTTGGTTCAAAGATATAATAAAAATTAGTATAAATATTAAACAGTTCAAGGCCATAGTCCAGTCCAAATATGGATTGTGCAACATGCACTTTAGCTGCATCTTAGTGCCCAGAACTTGACTCCTGACTGCTTTGTAACCTCCACAGGTAGAGGCATCAAGGGGACAGGCAGGTACCTCAGGGATTGTGGGAGTAGCAGGGGGTTGAGCTTAAGCTTGAAAGGGGGGTCCTTTGGGATTGGGCTTGGAAGGGGGGGTTTAGGCCTAGGCTTAGGGGAGTGCTCTCTTGAGACTGGTAGATTTATTAGTGAGGGAAGGGGTCTGGGTACTTGCAGGAAGATAAGGGAGGCCTTGGAGGTGGAAGGGATGGGCCTGGGGAGGGAAACAGTGCATTTAGGGGTCTCATGAGGGGGAAGAAGAGTAGGGAAAAGGTCAAAGCATGAAAAGAACACTTTCTTAGACACATGGGGAAGATAATCAGAAGGGGGTTTGGGAGTGGAGGGGTGAGGGAGTGGTTGTCTGATATGTCGGTGTGCTTGTTGTGGGTGCATGTGTGTGGGAGGTATGCTCATGGTTGGGGGATATCTGTTGGGTAGGTAAGTGAGGGTGTTTATGTGTACAGGAATGAGGGGAATGAGGTGCTGGGGGATTCCTTAGTGGGTTGGCAACCATCTGTTGGGATGGTGATTGCAGGTATGATGGATATGCTGCACGTAGGAGTGTCAGTGGTTGTGATGTCTGTGGGTCTGGTGATTGGGGTGGATGTCTATGGGTCTGTTGTGGTGCTGTCTGTGGGTAAGAAAGGAGTAGTGGCTGGATCTGTGAATGTTGGTGTGGTGTCTGCAGGTGTTGTGTATGTGATGCTGGGGGTAATGGGGTGTCAGGGCAGGTAGAGACTGTTGATGTGTGTGCAGGTGTATTTTGCTTGTGTGCATGCCTGTTGTTATGTCTTGTGCTGCTTGTGTTTGACTGAACTACCCATGGATGTTGAAGTGGATACATGCTTGTCTGTCTGTGTGCTTCGGTTGGGTTGTGGAGACTGGTTTGGGATTGGGAAGAGGAAGGTGGAGGAGGGACAGGAAACAAAGAGTGACTGTCTGTCGTCAGTGTGGAGGTCAAATCCTGAAACGATCTCTGTAGGCCAGTCAGTGCACTGTGAAGGCCCTCCAGGAACTCATTACCCTGTTGGACTTGAATTGCCAGTCCCTAGATGGCATTCATGATGGTCGACTGACCCACAGAGATGGATCTCAGGAGGTCAATAGTCTCCTCACTGAGGGCATCAAGGCTGACAGGGGCAGGAACAGAGGTGACTGTGGGAAAGGAGGAACCCACCCTCTTGGGTGAGTGGACACGGACAACAGGGTGCAAAGCTACAGGGAGGGTGGTGGTAGTAAGGGTGGTGCTGGGGTGGTCCCAGAAGGGTCCACCGCTGCGAAGGAGTATCCACTGGAGGAGGATTCTGATGAAGAAGACGTGGATCCTGTCTCCCCCTTGACACTCCCCTCACCCTCTGGGCCATTGGGTCCCTCGATGTCGGTGGTCTCAACACTCCAGGTCCTGTGGCCGCCAGCTTCTTCACTCGGCTGTACCAAGTCTCCTTCACCTGCTGATGCTGATACACAGAAAGATAGAGAGAGGGTCATCACATTCTTCACACATACATACATTACAACATGTACAACTGTTACAAAACATCTCTTGCTAATAAAGCCCCAGTCAGAAACCAATCAGAGTCTACATCATGTCACAACAAAACACTTCCAACTTTCCCATATGACAACAGTCTCACTCACAACAGAAGCCAACCATCTGACCACTACTTCACCATCCCATCAAATCATCTGTAACTCAAAAACATCATGGACAAGATGGATTGGCTACATCTAAAACCTATCCCCATACAGGTCATCACTGTCCATCATCAAATCAGTCCAAGGAAATACAGTTGACTGATAACACAACATCATGTCTACTCATACTCAAACCTGCCCAATGCATCACCAAAGCTCATGTTCCATGAAAGTAAACTCATCTCACTTCACGTAAACACAGCATGTTGCTTACCAATCACATGCCTATCTGAACATTCTGAACATTCGGTCTACAACTTACACAGAGTTTGTGGGTTCCCCTGAAGGAGACCAAGAAGTTAGCCAAAATACAGCAAACATTTAGCTTTTTTAAAAATAAAATGGGAAAAAAGGGCTGCAGAAGAAGGCTTGTGTTTTTTCCCCTGAAAATGGCATTAACAAAGGGTTTGTGGTGCTAAAATCACCATCTTCCCAGCTTTCAGGAACAGGCAGACTTGAATCAGAAAACCAAATTTTTCAACACAAATTTGGCATTTTACTGGGACATACCCCATTTTTACTATTTTTTTTAGCTTTTAGCCCCCTTCTGGTTAGTGACAGAAATGGGTGTAAAACCAATGCTGGATCACAGACAGCTACACATTTCTTTAAAAGTAGACACAATTCTGAATTCACCTAGGGATAATTCGCGTAGATCCTACAAAGTTGTTCTACAGAAAAAAACAGCAGAATTAAAAAAATATTGAAATTGAGGTTAGAAACACCAGCCATTTTCTCCACGTTTTACTCTGTAACTTTTTCCTGCGATGTCAGATTTTTTTAAGTAATATACCGTTATGTCTGCAGGACTCTTCTGATTTCAGGGATATATAGGGCTTGTAGGTTCATCAAGAACCCTAGGTACCCAGAGCCAGTAAATGAGCTGCACCTTGCAATAGGTTTTCATTGTATACCGGGTATACAGCAATTCATTTGGTGAAATATAAAGACTGAAAAATGGGTATCAAGAAACCTTTGCATTTCCAAAATGGCCACAAGATAAGGTGTTGAGAAGCAGTGCTTATTTGCACATCTCTGAATTGCGGGGTCCCCGTACTAGCATGTGAATTACAGGGCATTTCTCAAATAGACATCTTTTTTACTCACTGTCTTACATTTGGAAGGGAAAACTGCAGAGAACGACAAGGGGCAATAGCACTTGTTCTGCTATTCTGTGTTCCCCCAAGTCCCCAATAAAAATGGTACCTCACTTGTGTGGGTAGGCTTAATGCCTGTGCCAGGAAACACAACATGGACACATCACATTTTTACATTGAAAACTGAATTTTTTTTTTGCAAAGTGCCCAGCTGTGGATTTTGGCCTGTAGCTGAGCCGACACCTAATGAAACCTACCAAACCTGTGCATTTTTGAAAACTAGACACCTAGAGCAGTGGTCTCAAAACTTTTTAATGCTGCACCCCCCCATTTGAAAAATAAAAATCATTGGGCCCCCCCACACATTTTTTCACAACTATTTTATGAAGATGGCAATGTTTAAATATGTCTAGACGTATTTAAACATTGTAGTTAAGTACTGTTACCTTTTTAAAAATGCAATAACATGCTTCTGCTTAAAGCAAAGGACTGTTATCTGTATAATGCTGCTTTTGGCCAGAATCTGGTGCCCTCCCTGGGATCACTTGAGACCCCCCTAGGGGGGCTTGCCCCCCAGTTTGAAGACCTCTGACCTAGGGGAATCCAAGATGGAGTGACCTGTGGGGCTCTCACCAGGTTCTGTTACCCAGAATCCATTGCAAAACTCACAAATTGACAAAAAAACACTTTTTCCCCACATTTCGGTGTCAGAAAGTTCTGGAATCTGAGAGGAGCCACATATTTCCTTCCACCCAGCATTCCCTCATGTCTCATGGTAAAAATGGTACCCCACTTGTGTGGGTAGGCCTGGTTCCCGCAACAGGAAATGCCCCAAAACACAATGTGGACACATCACATTTTCCTAATGGAAACAGCTGTTTGTTTGGAAAGTGCCTAGCTGTAAATTTTGGCATCTAGCTCAGCCGGCACCTAGGGAAACCTAGAAACCTGTGCATTTTTTGAAACTATATACCTAGGGAAATCCAAGATGGGGTGACTTGTGGGGCTCGCACCCGTTTCTGTCACCGAGAACCCTTTGCAAACCTCAAAATTTGACAAAAACACTTTTTCCTCACAGTTCGGTGACAGACAGGCCTGGAATTCAAAAGGAGCCACAAATGTGCTTCCACCCAGCATTCCCCCACTTCTCCAAATAAAAATTGGACCTTACTTCTGTGGGTAGGCCTAGTGCCCACAAAAGGAAATGCCCCATAACACAACGTGGACACATCATATTTTCCCAAAGAAAACAGAGCGTTTTTTTGCAAAGTGCCTAGCTGTGAATTTTGGTCTCTAGCTCAGCTGGCACCTAGGGAAACCAACCAAGCCTGTGCTTTATTGAAAACTAGACACCTAGGGGAATCCAAGATGGGGTGACTTGTGGGGCTCTCACCAGGTTCTGGTACTCAGAATCCTTTGCAAACCTCAAAATTTGACAAAAAAACACTTTTTCCTCACATTTCGGTGACAGAAAGGCCTAGAATCTAAGAGGAGCCACAAATTTCCTTCCACCCAGCATTCCCCCAAGTCTCCCAATAAAAATAATTCCTCACTTGTGTGGGTAGGCCTAGTGCCTGTGACAGGAAATGCCCTAAAACGAAACATGGACACATCACATCTCCCAAGGAAAACTAACCTGTTTTTTGCAAAGTGCCTAGGTGTGGATTTTGGCCCCTAGCTCAGCCGGCACCAAGGGAAACCTGGCACGCCAGTGCTTTTTTGAAAATTAGACACCTAGGGAAATCTAAGATGGGGGGACTTGTGGGGCTCTCACCAGGTTCTGTTACCCAGAATCCTTTGCAAACCTCAAATACGGCAAAAAAAAAACACTTTTCTACACATTTCGGTGACAGAAAGTTCTGGAATCTAAGAGGAGCCACACATTTCCTTCTACCCAGTGTTCCCCCAAGTCTCCCAATAAAAATGATACCTCACTTGTGTGGGTAATCCAGGTGCCTGCAACAGAAAAAGGCCAAAAACCTGTAGAGATTGAGGCAATAGCACAGCGAGTTGCTAAGCACATGGGCCCTCATTACAACCCTTGCGGTTGGTGATAAAGTGGTGGTAATACCACCAACAGGCTGGCGGTAAACATTGCAAAATTATGACCATGGCTGAAACAGCTTAGACACACAGCCACTTTAACACGTTGACCGCCAGGGCGGAATCAACAGGCGCCTCTGCAGTAACCGCCTACAGCCAGCCTGAAGACAATGTTCCACCCACTGTATTAAGAGAGTCCAATCCGCCACCTATTCTGGAGCAGTACCAACAACACCAAAAGCCTTGTGGAAACACTGCACAAAAGGGAAACGACTCACCTGTGGAGACTCAGGGAAGAACCACAGCACCATGGAGCCCGAGCAGCATATCTTCCCAATTATCTTGTACATGCTGCTCCACTACGAACACCAACGACGGCAAAGACGACCACAGTAAGTACAGCTGCCTAGCACACAGGGGAGGGGGAGGAAAAAGAGAGTGACACACACACGCAACACCCCCACCCCCAACACCATACACCATACACAGGTACAGCTGCAGTAACATAAGTATACACCCCGTATCACCCAGGAATAATGCAAGGACAACTGTTGCAGATTAAAAAGAGTGTAATGAGATAAAATAGTAGCAATACGTGCATCCAAATCAAAAAGTACATACATATTTACAAATGTAGGGACCCTGCCCTGTCCTCAACGTCCGTGGGCCACAGGGCCACATTACAAAGTCCAAGGTCCCACTTCACTCCTGCACCAACACAGAGAAAACACTCCAGGGACATCATTTGGTAAATAGACAGGCACCTCAGGGGAACGGGAAACAGGGGGGGCACCTCAGCCGGCGGATGGAACAACACCACTGGTCCTGGAGGGGGCATCGTGACCTGTGCTTTGTCCTGGGGAGTGCAAGGCCACAGTCTCTCAAGTGGGTGACTTGCCCACTGGCACTGGAGGGGGCATTGTGCCCTGTGCTTTGTCTTGGGGAGTGCAAGGCCACAGTCTCTCAAGTGGGTGACTTTCCCACTGGCACTGGAGAGGGCATTGTGCCCAGTGATCTTCATCCTGGGGAGGATGGGGTGAGTGGGTGGCTCCCCACTGGTTCTGGAGGGGGCATCATGCCCTGTGATCTTCATCCTGGGGAGGATGGGGTGAGTGGATGGCTTCTCCACTAGTTCTGGAGGGGGCATCGTGCCCTGTGATCTTCATCCTGGGGAGGAAGGGGTGAGGGGTGGCTTCTCCACTGTTTCTGGAGGGGGCATCGTGCCCTGTGATGCAGATCTTGGAGAGGACAAGGTTGCAGTCTCTCAGGTGGGTGTCATACCCATTGTAGTTGAAAGGGGCAGGCCGCACAACAGCCAATGGACGCTGGTCTATAGAATGTCTGCTGGAGGTGACAGCTGTTCAGTGGTGGCAGTAGTGCTGCTGCAGCTGCTGCTGGTGGTGGTGGGGGAAGGCTCCAGCCCATCCCCTGCAGCTTCGGTCGGCTGCCCACTGGTGCTGCGGCTGCTCGTGGTAGTGCTGTTGGCGGTGATGGTGGTGGTGGTTGTGGGGGGAAGATCCTGTCCATGCCCTGCTGCCACAGATGGCTGCCCACTGCTGGTGGTGGCGGTGCTGCTGGTGGAGCTGGTGGTGGTGGTTGTGGGGGGAAGCCCCTGCTCATCCCCTGCAGCCTTGGATGGCGGCATCACCATGGAGGGTGGTGGGGTCTCCGATGGAGTCCCAGCTTCAGGCTACTTGTCCTTACTGCCTGCTGGTGCAGGCCCCTTGCCCTTCCTTCCTACAGCACCTGGGGATGGCTCCTTGCCCTTCCTTCTTGCAGCACTTGGGGCTGGCTCCTTCCCCTTCCTTCCTGCAGCACTTGGGGCTGGCTCCTTGCCCTTTCTTCCTGCAGCACTTGGGGCTGGCTCCCTGCCCTTCCTTCCGGCAGCACTTGGGGCAGCAGCCTTTCCATCTGGCTGGCTGGTAGGCGGGATCCTTTCCCACCTGGAGTTGGTGGGGACACTACTGTGCCCGTGGACTGGGTGGCTGAGGTGCTTGCCTGGCTTTTGATCACCCTGGCCTGACATGAAGAATAGGGAGGAGAGGTAGGGAAGAGGTCAATGGTGGATAGGAACATTTTCTTAGGGACATTGGGGGGGGGAAGAGGGAGAAGGTTTCGGAGTGGAGGAAGAGGGAGTGGTTGTAGGAGGTGTCTGTCTGCTGTGTTTGGGTGCAGGTGCATGGGCTGGATGCTGTTGTGAGGTGGATGGCTGTTGGGTGTCTGAGTGCTTGCGTTTGTGTACGTTGGGAGGAGAGGGCACAGACACAGTGGGAGAGGACACAGGGGATGTGTGAATGGATGTGGGGGTGGTGACCGCCAGTGAGGTGTGTGTTGTGATACGTGTGCTGGTGATGGGGGTAGTGGATGAGGATGTAGTGCATGCAGGTATGAGTGGAGACTCAACTGGGAGGGAGGTGGAGGACGAGGAGGAGGGGGTCACAGTGGAGGCAGTGGATGTTGGTATGTCTGCATTTGGATGGTGTTTGTGTGAGTGCTTGTGGGATGAAGTGTGGTGTTTGTGTTTGCCTGTGCCACACTTGTGTGTTGTCCTGGGTGTATGCTTGTCTGTCTGTGTGATTGGGATAGGTTGGGTTTGAGGGGAATGGGATTGGGTAGAGGAAGTTGGAGGGGAGAGAGTGGAAACAGGGACGATGGCTGCCATCAGAGATGAGGCCAAAGCCTGGATTGATCTCTGTCGGGACACCAAGCTAGTGTGAATTCCCTCCAGATATGCATTGGACTGTTGCATTTGGGCTGCCAGCCCCTGGATGGCATTCACAATGGTTGTACTGCCCAACAGAGATGGATCTCATGAGGTCAATAGCCTCCTCACTCAGGGCAGCAGAGCTAACTGGAGTGGGGCCTGAGGTGAGTGGGCACGGGCAACTCGCTGAGGGCCTGCTGGGAGGGCGGTACTGGTAGGGGGGTGGCGGCTGTAGCTGGGGTGGGCACAGAGGTGTCTGCCACCACCAGGGAGCTTCCATCGGAGGAGTTATCCGTGTCCGAACTGTCCCCTCTAGTCTCTGCAGTGGTGCTCCCTTCACCCTCCGTCCCACTGGTGCCCTCAGCGTCGGTGGACTCTGCCTCCTGGGTCCTGTGGGATGCAGCTCCCTCCGTCGCAGGTGCCACTGCTCCTCCGCCAGATAATGCTAATGCACATAAGAACAGGGTGACAAAACATAAAGGGGGGGAAGAGACAAAGGACACACTTGGTCTATGGCGGCACCAACACAACTGTTGGAGTACATAACATATTCACACACAGGGAACATCCCTACACACTAGACAATGCTCTACCAGTTACAATGCTAGTCAGCAGGTCATGGGTAGGGACACATATTGCGAACTGCAGCATACCTGAGACCCACACACCCCTGCCCAGGGGAAGCCAACTAGCTAGGTTGGAGTAATTGCACATCAGAACCCAGGCCAACATGGGACCTACTCTGCTATGCCAGGCCTGGCCTAGGGACTCCTGCAGACACACATCCCCCACCCTGATACCACCCCACACGGCGTAAGTAGAAATGAAGGGCACTGTACTCACCCCCTTGTTGCTCCAGATAGGCCACCGCCAGTATGCGGGCCATCAGGGGGGTCGGGGTTCGACAGGCACTCCTTGCTCGTTGGGAGGCAAATCCCCAGTTGGGCCTCCACCGTCTTCCCTGCCCAGCATCTCAGGTCCTCCCACTGTTTCCGACAGTGGGTGCTCCACCTGCCATAGACCCCCAATGTCTGCACGTCCTTAGCGAAGGCACGCCTTATACCGTTCTTTTGATGGGCGCTGACCTGCAGAAAAATACACACAGGGAAAGGTATTAGTCAGGCCGTCCTGCCTGTCACACTCCAAACCCACCATTCCCCTTCCCATCCCCATTAGCAATCACATGGCCCACATGACATAGCACACGCATGGCCCACATGGCTTACATGCTGCATGCTGCCCAGGGCCCATCCATCAACCCCCCTACACAAGGCCTTCACACACAGCACTCCATGCAATCATGCCCCATGCATCATGCTAACAGTGTACTGACCTTTTGCTTTGAAGGCCCATACAGTAGTCAGTACTGGGGTAAGACCCCATCCACTAATTGCTCCAACTCTGCTGAGGTGAAGGCAGGGGCCCTTTCCCCAGTCACCAGCGCCATGGTAGGTTCCAGACACAGGTCACAGCAGCACATGAAGTGTAGGTCCTTTCCTTTTGAAGGTCAGGTAGCAAGTGAGTGAACAGATAGAAAATGGCAGTCACGTCCGCGGAGGGAGCGTACCATCACCGCCGGCGTAGATCACTATTGCCCACTGTACCCCATAGGGCCCAATTATAACAAATTAGGATTTGCACGACGGTTCCCGACCGCCTCCCGCAACAGCACACAGCGTCAGCGGAATTACCTCATTTCCACCTTCCCCTTTATACTGGACAGGCGGACGACATTTTAAGGGGGGGCATGAATCCTAACTGCGTCACAGTTCACATTTTCACAATCTGGTCATATGTCACCTAAATATTGTAACAATAACAATATGCATTGAACTGAAGTGGTTACAATGTACAGATAATGACCAGCTGCTCAATATTTTACCCCATAGATTGCAATCGCTGCTGATGAATAGAAGATGGAGACATCCTCCCGTGTACAGACCCCTGGTGGACTTGGCAACAATGGAGGACAAACACATTATTCTCACCTATAGACTGGACAGGGCCACAATCACAGAGCTGTGTGCCCAATTGGAGCCTGACCTGATATCAGCTATCTGCCATCCCACTGGGATCTCCCCTCTTGTGCAAGTGCTCTCTGTGCTCCATTTTCTGGCAACAGGTTCTTCCAAGTGACAGTGGTCTTGGTAGCAGGAATGTCACAGCCAATGTACTCAATAGTGCTGACAAGAGTGTTGTCTGCCCTGATTAAACACATGTGCAGCAACATTGTTTTCCCCCATGTGGAGGATTAAGCCACAGTGAAGGCTGACTTCTATGCAAAGGGACATATCCCCACCATAATTGGTGCGATTGATGGTACACAAATAGCATTTGTCCCCCCGACGAAATGAACAAGTCTGCAGAAATCAAAAAATTTAACACTCTTATCACTCTATGAATGTGCAGATGGCGTGTTTGGCGGAGCAGTGCATCTCCCATGTCAATGTTAAGTATCCTCGGTCGGTGCATAGCAGCATCCCAAATGTGATGGCCCCACTCCAGAGGCACAGGGTGGGGCTAATAGGTGAGCCCTGGTTCCCATCCAGTGGATGTTAGTGTTTGGGTATGGTGAGGGACATAAGGGTTAGTGTGTGGCTAACAGTTGCCCCACAATACTTAGAGGTGACTCAGGTTACCCCAACCTCTCATGGCTACTGGTCCCTAAAAGGAATCCCAGACAAGGGCAGAGGAACGTTACAATGAGGCACATGGGCGAACAAGAAGCATTATTAAGCGTACATTCGGCCTCCTGAAGGCTAGGTTTCGTTGACTCCATGTAACAGGTGGAGCCCTGTGCTACTCACCCAAGAAGGTCTGCCAGATCATCATGGCATGCTGTATGTTGCACAACCTTGCCTTGGGACTCCATGTGCCTTTTCTGCAGGAGGAGGAGGGTGGAGATGGCCGTGTGCCTCAGTGGACCCTGTGGAAAGTGAAGATGAGGAGGCAGAGGATAAGGACAACAGAAGTGCAGTCATTCGTCAATACTTCCAATGAAACATAGGGAAGACAGTGCTATTTCACAATTCATTGGCAGTTTGATGTGTGACATTGTCACTGGCAGGCTGTGAATTCCTACTGCTATGGCCACTAACTGTACCGATTGGCATCTCTTTTTGCATATGCTGGTGCCCCACTATTGTTCTTGGTGTATTCACTGCAGGCAACTACACGAATTTCCATTGTAAACATTACTGTACAGTTGAATTGCAATTTAAGAACCTTGTTAAGCAACTACATTTTGAAATTATTTGACATACTCCATACTTGTATTTTTTTCTAAATGCGCTTATTGCACTGCTCTGACGAAAAGAGGGAAGTGCAATGGGCTGGGGTGAGGATGGAGGAAAGTCCAGGTTAGAGTCCATTCTATTTGTATCACAGGTGCATTGTCCAAGGGGACATAGGAAGGGGAGCAATGGCAGTTCAAGGTGGACAGGGTGACAGAGTGGGACACAAGGATGACATTCAGGAGAGTCTTATTTCCCGGCAGGGTCTTGGCAATAGTCTCTGGCTTCTACCTGGATAGCAGGGAAAGTTTGCGGGTGGTTCTCCTTCTGCAGAGGGAGGGGTGTTGGTGGCCTGTTGGTCCTGTGGCGGGGCCTCCTGTCCACTAGTGGCAGTGGAGGTGGAGGGCTGTTCAGTAGTCTGGCTAGTGTCAGAAGCCCGCTGGTGTGCCACTACCTCCCTCATACTGTTGACCATGTTAGCCAGCACCCCTGCAATGGAGACCAGGGTGTTCTTAATGGCCTTCAAGTCCTCCCTGATTCCCAGGTACTGTCCCTCCTGCAGCCTCATGTTCTCCTGCATCTTGTCCATGATCTGGCTCAGCGTATCCTGGGAATGTTGGTATGTTCCCAGGATCGCGGTGTGTGCCTGCTGGAGAGTCGTTTCCCTGGTCCTGTCCTCCCCCTGGTGCACAGCAGTCCTCTCAGCTTCCCTCTTGTCCTGTGCCTCTGTCCCCTGAACTGTGTGCCCACGGCCACTGACCCCATGTCCCTGATCGTCATGGGTTTGTGGTGTGCCCTGGGATCCCTGTAGTAGTGGTCACACTGATGATTGACTTTTCCTGGGGACAGAGGTATGGGCCCGCTAGGTGGGTGTTGTGGTGGTGTTACCTGAGTGGAGAGGTTCTGTGGTGGTGTGAGACTGTGCCTGGGTAACCGACTGTCCGGAGGTCCCTGATGGGCCAGGTTGGTCATCCAGATCCAGGTGAGCAGAGATGCTGTCATCACTGTGGGCCTCTTCTGTGGGGGGAGTGGATGTTGTTGGCACCTCTTCTCCAGTGACATTGGCTGGGATACCTGTTGCGATGCAAATGTAGTGTTATTGTTTCTGTGTGTGACATATTGTGCATGGGGGTTGTCCTCTATGGTTGTTATTGCCCTGGCAGCTTTCACTTGTGTGAGATGGTACGTGGTGGGCTAGCTGATTGTCTCTAGTGTGCATACTGTAGTGATAGGTGTCCATGCAGGACTGTGGGCCAGATGTAGGAAGGCATTAGCGCCTCGCAAACTGCGAAAAACGCAGTTTGCGAGGCGCAAATGCCCTCACGCGATGCAGAAACACATATTGCGAGTCGGTACCGACTCGCAAAATGTGTTCCAGACTCGCAAATAGGAATGGGTGTTCCCTTCCTATTTGCGAGTCGAACCGCGATGTAGAGTTGATTTGTGACCGCAAAAGCGGTCGCAAATCAACTCGCAGTTACCATCCACTTGAAGTGGATGGTAACTCATTCGCAAACGGGAAGGGGTCCCTAAGGGACCCCTTCCCCTTTGTGATTGCTCATAATAATATTTTTTCAGAGCAGGCAGTGGTCCTCTGGACCACTGCCTACTCTGAAAAAAACCGAAACTAAAAGGTTTCGGTATTTTTTTCTATTTGCAGCTCGTTTTCCTTTAAGGAAAACGGGCTGCAAAGAGAAAAAAAAAAACTGCTTTATTTAGAAGCAGTCACGGACATGGTAGTCTGCTGTCTCCAGCAGGCCACCATCCCTGTGAGTGCCTAGACTCGCTATGGGGTCGCAAACTGCGATCCATCTCATAAATATTTATGAGGTTGGTCTTTGCGACCCCATAGCGAGTCGCAGAAGGTGTCTGAGACACCTTTCTGCATAACATTTTGCGAGGTGCAAATTGCGAGTCGCTGGGACTCGCAATTTGCACCTCGCAAAATGTTTTCTACCTACATCTGGCCCTGTGAGTGGTGTCCATGCATAGGTGTGGCATGCAGGGCTTGGCATTGGGATGAGTCGGATGTGTTGGTGGGGTGTTTGGGAGGTGGTGGAGTGATGGGAGTGAGGGTAAGGGTAGGGGTATGTGATGGCATTCAGGTCGGGGTGATAGTAATAGAGATCTGACATACCAGTGTCTGGCCCTCCTCCTACTCCTGCCAGGCCCTCAGGATGCATGATTGCCAAGACTTGCTCCTCCCATGTTGTTAGTTATGGGGGAGGAGGTGGGGGTCCACCGTTAGTCTTCTGTACTGCGAGCTGGTGTCTTGCTGCAATGGAACACTGCTTCCCCCGTAGGTCATTCCACCTCTTCCTGATGTCATCCCTTGTTCTGGGGTGCTCTCCCATAACATTGACCCTGTCCACGATTCTCTGCCATAGCTCCACCTTACTAGCAATGGATATCTGCTGCACCTGTGCTCCAAATAGCTGTGGCTCTACCCAGATGATTTCCTTCACCATGACCCTTAGCTCCTCCTCTGAGAACCTGGGGTGTCATTGTGGTGCCATGGATGTAGTGTGAGTGGTGTGGGTGAGGGTGTGTGGGGTGATGTGTTGGGGTGTGTGATGTAAGGTGGGTGGGTGGTGTATAGGTGATGGTGGTATGTGGCTCTGGTTGTGTGAGTGCTCTTGCTGTCTCTCTGCTGGCAATTATTTGTATTCGTAAAGGGTTGTGGGTGATGAGGGTGATGTGGGTGTGTCTTTTATAGTGGTGTGGGGGTGTGGTGTGTGTATGGGTGTCAGTTGTGTGTTATTTATATAGACCAATGTAGTGGTGTTTTGTTTGAGTGTGGGTTTTGAGCGCGATGGTATATACCATCAATAATTTACCGCCGTTGAATGTCCGCTGTGTTGATTCTTGGGTCATAATGTTGTGGGTGTTGTTCTGTTGGTGTAACGGTGTAGGTTTTGATACCGCCAGTTTATCACTGACCTTTGGTGTAGCGGAATTATGTGTATGGCTGAATAGTGACAGATTGGTGTGTGTGTGTCTTAATATGGTGAATGGATACCCGCCCCAGCGGCAGTATGTTGGCGGCAGTCAGCATGGCGGTAAGTGGGATTTAACGCCAAACTCATAATGGTAGTTTTGTAATAGATCATTTTGATGTGTCCAAGTACTTCTGCGATGTTCCAAAAACTGCAATTGTGAAAAGAAACACACTTAGGTTATGTTAAAAAGACCCATCTCCCACCAACCAAGTTAGTGGAATGCTTCATCATCGGTCCTACCCGAGTCGCCTAGCGTGTCAAGGGTGTACTGCGACGCCTGATTACAGCGGAGCAGGTTTTGTCATTTGGTTGGATTCGGCACGAGGGTGAGTGATGGTTCAGTAGATCGAATTTTATTAACAAGAGATTTCACAAAAATGAAATGCACTGTTAACAACTGAAAGACCAAAAAACTGAACCAATGACTCACAACTCGTGAGCTGTAAAGCCACGACAAGGCACCAACCGCTTTACAGTCCATTCTCACACCTTTCTTACATGACATGCACACGACTATTCACGCCAGCTGCCATGGGCCCAGCACATTACAACACTTGCATCAGCAGACAGTGCCACTCAAGGACCCATCACTTACATACGCACATATGCCTTATACAGTAATCACACCAGCTGATGGGAGTTTGTGGACTCACGTTTGGCTGGCACCGCAAGCCAAGCGCCACTGCACACACAACGCCAGCCAAGCGCCACCCCATGCGCACTACCAGCCAAGCGCCACTCCACGCACACTGCCAGCCAAGAGCCACCCCATGCACACCAACAGCCAAGCGCCACTCCATGCACTACGCCGGCCAAGCACCACCCCATGCACACTGGCAGCCAAGTGCCACCTCATGCACACTACCAGCCAAGCGCCACTCCACACACACCGCCAACCAAGTGCCACTCCACACACACATCCAACCAAGCGCCACTCCATGCACACCACTATCACTTTTTTTGTTTTTAAACAACAAATAAACCACTAACTAATTAGAAATAAGTACAAAACTAAAAACACAAAAGCTCTAAGTGAATACATGACAGAAATGCCAACTGTGAAACTGAACATATGAAAATATAAAACAGGCAGTTTACGCTCATGGTATTTCCAATAAATGTTGTTTTGGTGTGGTAACTCCTGAAACAGCCGGCCACACACAGCCCAGGCTTTGAAGGGCAATCAGGGAAGTACATCCAGCTCTCCCTTCGGATACCTCTTTCGGCACGACTCTACATTTCTTAGTGGGGAAGTCTTTTTTGGGAGTGGGAGGAATGTGATCAGGAAAGTGTCAATCTTTCAATCTAGCCACATCCTCCACCACTGCTACTCAAGGAACTCATGCCTGTTCCACCACAATAAGGCTTTCTATCACTGACTCCTGAAATTTAACCCCTTCGCTGCCAGGCCTTTTCCCCCTCCTGTGCCGAGCCTTTTTGTTGGCTATTTGGGGCAGTTTGCGCTTAGGCCCTCATAACTTTTTGTCCACATACGCT
The DNA here is from genome assembly GCF_031143425.1 of Pleurodeles waltl. Lineage (NCBI taxonomy): Eukaryota > Metazoa > Chordata > Amphibia > Caudata > Salamandridae > Pleurodeles > Pleurodeles waltl. The sequence goes on along the minus strand of NC_090438.1, from coordinate 794,769,574 downwards.
AGCCAAGCCAAATTTGCGTCCTTTTTTTCCAACATCCTAGGGATTCTAGAGTTACCCAGACTTTGTGGGTTCTCCAGATGGAGGCCAAGAAATTAGCCAAAATACAGAGAAGATTTTGTTTTTTTCAAAAAAATGGGAAAAGGGGGCTGCAGAAGAAGGCTTGTGGTTTTTTCCCTCAAAGGGGCATCAACAAAGGGTTTGTGGTGCTAAAATCACCAGCTTCCCAGCTTTCAGGAACAGGCAGACTTGAATCAGAAAACCCAATTTTTCAACACAATTTTGGCATTTTACTGGGACATAACCCATTTTTACGATTTTTTGTGCTTTCAGCCTCCTTCCAGTCAGTGACAGAAATGGGCATGAAACAAACACTGGATCCCAGAAACCGCAACATTTCTGAAAAGTAGACAAAATTCTGAATTCAGCAAGGGGTAATTTGTGTAGATCCTACAAGTGTTTCCTACAGAAAATAACAACTGAAAAAAAAAAATATTGAAATTGAGGTAAACAAACATCAGTTTTTCTCTACGTTTTACTCTGTAACTTTTTCCTGCAATGTCATATTTTTGAAAGCAATATACTGTTACGTCTGCTGGACTCTTCTGGTTGCGGGGATATATAGGGCTTGTAGGTTCATTAAGAACTCTAGGTACCCAGAGCCAATAAATGACCTGCACCCTGCAGTGGGTTTTCATTCTATACCGGGTATACAGCAATTCATTTGCTGAAATATAAAGAGTAAAAAATAGCTATCAAGAAAACCTTTGTATTTCCAAAATGGGCACAAGATAAGGTGTTGAGAAGCAGTGGTTATTTGCACATCTCTGAATTCCGGGGTGCCCCTACTAGCATGTGAATTACAGGGCATTTCTCAAATAGACGTCTTTTTTACACACTGTCTTACATTTAGAAGGGAAAAATGTAGAGAAAGACAAGGGGCAATAACACTTGTTTTGCTATTCTATGTTCCCCCACGTCTCCCGATAAAAATGATACCTCACTTGTGTGGGTAGACCTAGCGCCCACGACAGGAAATGGCCCGAAACACAACGTGGACACATCAAATTTTTCAATTGAGAACAGTGCCTACCTGTGGATTTTGGCCTCTAGCTCAGCCGGCCCCAGGGGGGGCAGAAATGGCCTAAAATAAATTTGTCCCCCACGCCCCAACCCCCTAAGCCCCCCACCCCCCTCCCCCGGGGAGCAACCATTGCCTACAAGGTCACTCCCCTTGCGTGACGGCGCAAAAAAAAGATCCCTGGTGCCTAGTGGTTTCTGCCCCCCTTGGGGGCAGATTGACCTATAATCGGCCAATCTGCCCCCAAGGGGGGCAGAAATGGTCTAAATAAAATTTGCCTCCCAGGGGAGCGATCCTTGCCTAATGGGTCGCTCCCCATCTCTAAAAAAACAAACAAACAAAAAAAAAGCCACAAAAAAACTATTTGCCCTGGCGTCTAGAGGTTTCTGCCCCCCCTGGGGGCAGATCGGCCTAAAATCGGCCAATCTGCCCCCAAAGCGGGCAGATTGGCCTCATCAAAATAGGCCAATCTGCCCCCAAGGGGGGCAGAAATGGCCTAAATATAATGTGCCCCCTAGGGGAGCAACCCTTGCTTAAGGGGCCGCTCCCCACCTAAAAAAAAAAGAAAACATAACAAAAAGAAAAAAGCAATCCGGCTTTTGAAACCCTGGGAGAGACTTCAAAGGGAAGGAAATACATTTCCTTCCCTTTGAAGCCCCTCCGGGCCTCCCCCATGGGATTGAAAGAGAAATGCTTTGCATTTCTCTTTCAATCGTGCTGGAAGCAGAGCCTCCAGCGCGATGGGGGAGACCCTGTGACTAATCAGTGCGTGCTCCCTCGCTGATGTCACAGTGGGGGTTGGGGGGATCGGGGGTGGAAGGGGAAGGGCTTCCCCTTCCATCCCTGACTTGGGGGGGGGGGTGGGGGGAACCCCACAGAGGGAGCCCTAGCGCTCCCTCTGGGCTCTGTGACCAGAACATAATGGTTACGTCCTGGGCTCTGCAGCACTGTGCCTCAGGACGTAACCATTACGTCCTGGGCACAGAACAGGTTAACAAGTTTCATCGTTGACTCGTGGGAAAAATCCTTGAACACAATTAAAGCATTAAAAGTTGCCAAATGAAATAAATGTATAGCCAACTTTTTCTATCACACGTAAGACTTACGAAGAGCAGTGGAAGGTTCCAACCTCTGATCTACTCTGTCAACACCACACATGTGCTTACTGTAGTCCAAAATGGATGCAGGTTTGCGCACTTCACAACCTGACCCCAAACAGTAACAGGGGAAGTACTCTCATCGTGCATAGTAGTTAGCATGTACACATCACTCCTGTCTGAAAATTTCAGAGCTAGCAGCTTATCATTTCGCAGGGCACTGCACTGTCCCCTCACAAGTGTTTTACAGACAAGCTCCCATGGATAGCCTTTCCGGTTAGAATAGATTGTGACACAAGCAACATGGCCCACTCTGAACAACTCCTTGAACAACTGCACTGCAGTATAGAAATTATCTACTTACAAATGGTTACCTTTATTAAACAGTCGTCTACCAAGTTCCCACACAATTTTATCACTAACTCCAAAAGTGGGGGGCAACCGGGGGGGTCAATACTGGAATCCCTACCAGTGTAAACCTAGAAATTATACACATATCCTGTACTACTTTCTGACAGCATATACAATTTAATTCCATACTTGCCCTCTTGGTAGAAATGTACTGCTTAAAAACCAAATGCCCCTTAAACAGGACCAAATACTCATCCACATTTATTTCTTTGCCTGGAACATACACCTCAGAAAACCGATCTACAAAATGATCAAAGACAGGCCTAACCTTAAAAAGACGATCACAATTAGGGTGGTCTTGTGGCAAGGCTAAAGCATTGTCAACAAAATGCAGCATCCGAATAAGAAGCAAATAGCGATTATGAGTCATGGTTGCAGGAAATATAGCTCAAGGGACTAGTAGACCAATAATAAGCCAGTGACTGCTTCTTCATCAACCACATCAGAAAAGTCAAACCTAAGAACTTTTTCATCTTTTCCAGATTTGTGGGAACCCACTAGGTAGCTCTAGACTGATGCCTAAGACTGGCAGCGTTGTCCCTCAAATACTGCTCCGCATACAAATGAGTCTGCTCAACAATCTCTTCCAAAAATACATTGTCCATTAACAACTCAAAGAAATTGACAGGCAAAACGTTTTTTGCATTTACACCCCGGGAGACCACTAAAGGCAGTCAACTGTGGCTGCACTATTGGCACATTGGTGTCCTCCTCTAAAACAGGCCTTTCATCTGCACTCAAAGTGGCCTCCTCATCAGAAGATTCTTCTCGGACAGAAAACTCACTGCCAGAATCTCTCACATCGTCCTCTGCCTCAGATGCAGAGTCAATCTCATAATCATGGTCAGAAGATGACTCAAAAAGCATGCCAACAACCTGCTGAGTGGTCACTCTGCGGCTAGCCATGATCCTTTCTAACAACAAATGGACTGCCAACAACAAGCAGCACTGTCTAAAACAAGTAATAAACAAAGTGTGGCTTTATCACAAAGAGTTATGTACTAAAACATTATACCACTCACTTGCCTGAAAAAGCTAGACTCACCAGCAACTACTCTGCACAGACACAGCAATCACCAATGATATCCCACTAAAAACAAAAAAAGAAAGGCAAATTAGACATAAGACAACACAAATATAATTGTGCACAAATCTAACGACAATTTCACATACAATCCTGCATTTAGTACATCACCTACAAACATGTCATTTATGCATGTCAACAATACTCCTTTGGAGTAAATTGCTTTTACTTACCTAAAATATGCAAGTACGCAACCCGCAGGTCAACTACTGCCAAAACCGCAAGGATCCACAGCAAAGGAAGCAAAAGCTTTGAACTAGAACAAAAAGAAGAAATAAACTATTATAATCACAAATACAAATACTTTGCAAGTTGACAAACACCCCCACCAAGAATTTACACATTTTCCCTGGTGCCTAAGTAGATTCTGACCCCCTTGGGGGCGGATGGGCTCCAAAACAAATAAGCTAATCTTTACCCTAGGGGGGCAGAAATGGCCATCCGTAATGTGCCCCCTTTGGAGGGTGCCCTTGCCAAAGGGGCTAACCCCCCACACAAAACACACACACACAAGATCCCTGGTGCCTAAGTGGCTTCTGCCCCACTTGGGGCCAGATGGGCCTACAAAAAGACACCGATATGACCCCAAGGGGGGGCAGAAAGGGCCAACTGTTCTGTGCCCCTTTTAGGGAGGACGATCCTTGCCGAAGGAGGTGCCCACCAGCACAAAAAAAACAAAGGGGAACAAAACAAAATTCCCTGGTGTCTTGGTGGCTTCTGCCCCCCTTTGAAGCAGATGGGCCTAAAGAAAAATATAATGATCTGCCCCCAGTGGGGGCAAAAATGTCCATCTGTAATGTGTCCCCTTTAGGGAGCAACCCTTGCCAAAGGGGCTGCCCCCCCACACAAAACATACACACACAAGGTCCCTGGTGCCTAAGTGGATTCTGCCCCCTTTGGGGATATATGGGCCTAAAGAAATGGGCTGATCTGCTCCCAAGGGGGACAGAAATGGCCAATAGTTCTGTGCCCCCTCTGGGGGGGGCGACCCTTGCCAAAGGGGGTGCCCCAGCACAAAAAAACAAAGGGGGAAAAAAAAATCCTTGGCATCTTGGTGGCTTCTGCCCCCCTTTCTGGCAGATGAGCCTAAAAAACAAAATATGCTGATCTGACCCCAAAGGGGGCAGAAAAGGCCATCAGTAATGTGCCCCCTTTGGGGGGCGACTCTTGCCACAGGGGCCAACTCCCACAAAAAACACACACACACAAGATCCCTGGTGCTTAAGTGGATTCTGCCCTCCTTGGGGGCAGATGGGCCTAAATAAAATAGGCCAATCTGCCCCCCAAGGTGGGCAGAAATGGGCAACACTAATGTCCCCCCTTTGGGGGGCAATCATTGCCCAAGGAGCGCCCTCAAAACACAAAACACACACATAACACAATCCTTGGGGCCTAGTGGGTTTTGACCCCCCAGGGGCGAGATCAGCCCAAAAAATGGCTGATTTAGCCCCGGGTGAGGGGAGGGGAGGAACATATAAAAAAAATGGCCCCAATGCAGCGACTCTTGCCTAAGAGGTTGCTGCCCTAAAACATTATAATAAATATAATCCCTGGTGTTTAGTGGGTTCCGACTCCCCTGGGGGCAGACCGGCTGAAAAAATAGCTGATCTGCCCCCATGGGGGGCCGAAACATGGATATGCTTATGCCCCCAGGGGAGCGACCCTTGCCCAAGGGGTTGCTCCTCAAAATAAACCTAAAACAATCCCTGATGTCTAGTGGGTAGAGTCCTGCTCCACGACAGCCAGCCTCGTCTGCGATCGTGGAGCAGGAATCCACTCAAAACAGGCACAGGGGAAAGGAAAAAACTCTTTCCTTTCCCCCTGTGTCTGTTTCCCCCCCTCTAGACCCCCCCCTCCCAGGAGAAAGACTCACCTCAGGGATGTCCTCTCTCCTAATACGCTGGAAGCAAATGGCTTCAAACGCGACTTCAGCAGCATTTAATGACGTTGGCGCACTGTGAGCCTGCTGACATCATCAGATTGGCAAGCGGGGGGGTCGGGGTGGAAGGGGAATCGATTTGTGGGAGGGAGGCCCACAGGAGGAGCACTAGCACTCCCCCTCGTGGGCCCGGAGCAGCTGGTCTCGTCCCTGGCGCACGGGAACCGTGTGCAAGGACGAGACCACCACGCCCCAGGCACCTTGGGGGTTAATGACACATACACCTAGAGTCAACTTAATTGAATGACAACATATCCCACAACACCAACAGCTGTATGTGAAATAGAACACCTGCTACACTAGTAAGTCAGGAAGAAATGAGCATAGCCATAATCAAAATGATCCAAACAGCCTCAGATTTGCAAAAGTATATCTGGGAAAAAAGAGCCTACAATATCAAACCAGGTATGAAGTATTAATTGAGACATAGGCCCTCATTATAACCCTGGCGGTCGGTGTTAAAGCAGCGGTAATAATGCCAACAGGCCGGTGGCAAAAAAAATGGAATATCGATCATGGCGGAAACCGCCAACATAGACAGCCACTTTAACACTCCGACCGCCACGGCGGTACAAACAAACAGAGCAGCGGTAACCGCCAACAGACAGGTGGAAGACAATGTACTGTCCACCCTATAACAACCCGGCAATCCGCCACCATTTCCGGGGTGGAACCAACGTGAATAAAAACACGGCGGAAACAGTACACAGAAGGGAAAATCACTCACCTCTCCACACCCCACGAGGAATCAGGACGCCATGGAGCCAGAACTGCAGATCCTGCCGGCGATGGTCTTCCTGCTCCTCTATCAGGAGCTCCAATGACAGCGGCGACGACCACTGTGAGTACTGCACCTACAACACGGGGGAGGGAAAAGAGAGTGACACACACACGCAACATGCAACACCCCCACCCCCACCCTCACCCACAACACCATACAGACAAATACATGCTGCAACATTACATTTACACCCCCAAACCCCCCTTGAATAACGCAAGGACAAAAGGAAATGATTTGAACGATTGTAATAAAAAAAAATCCAGTAGTCAAAACTCCAAACCCAGTATATACAATTATGTACACCAACTACACAAGTCCAGATAGTGCACCAATCATTGTCTGTGGACCACTGGACCCAAAATGCATGGGTGAGGCCCACACTAGATACCTGACTCCAAATGGAGAGAACACTGCTGGGCATCAAACTGAAAATATACAGGCACCTCAGGGGGAGGGGGGCACCTCAGCCTGATGAATGCATGACGCCACTGCTCCACGAGGGGGCTCCATGCCCATGCCCATTGATGTATTCTGGGGAGTGAAAAGCCACAGTCTCTCAAGTCTTTTCAGTGGGTGGGTTGCCCACTGCTTTATCCTGGGGAGTGCAAAGCCACAGTCTCTCAAGTCTTTTCAGTGGATGGGTTGCCCACTGCTTTATCCTGGGGAGTGCAAAGCCACAGTCTCTCAAGTCTTTTCAGTGGGTGGGTTACCCACTGCTTCATCCTGGGGAGTGCAAAGCCACAGTTTCTCAAGTCTTTTCAGTAGGTGGGTTGCCCACTGCTTTATCCTGGGGAGTACAAAGCCACAGTCTCTTAAGTGGATAACAGTCTCCACTGGTTCTGGAGGGGGTTTTGTGCCCAGAGTGCTTCATCATGCCAAGGACAGAGGTAGTGGATGTGATACTCCACTGGTTCCGGAGGGGGCTTTGTGCCGAGAGTGCTTCATCCTGCCAAGGACTGAGGTAGTGGATGCCTTTCCCCACTGAAAGTGATGCTTCATGGAAGCTGCCCAGGCTCCTGGAGCTCACCACCAGCCTTGGACGACCAGCCTCGGGAATGGCAGCCATGTCTGCGGTGGTGCCACTGGCTCAGGATGTCGCGGGGCCGCTGGCGGTGCTTACGGCAGTGTCAGTCGTGGCGGTGCTTGCGGCGGTGTCAGTCGCGGCGGTGCTTGCAGCGGGCTCTGTGGCAGTGGTGCTTGTGGCGGGCTCTGTGGCAGCAGTGCTGGCGGTGGGTTCTGTGGCAGCAGTGCTGGTTGCGGGCTCTGTGGCGGCGGTGCTGGTTGCGGGCTCTGTGGCAGCGGTTCTTGCGGCGGGCTCTGTGGCAGCAGTGCTGGTTGCGGGCTCTGTGGCGGCGGTGCTGGTTGCGGGCTCTGTGGCGGCTGTGCTGGTTGCGTGCTCTGTGGCGGCGGTGCTGGTGGTGGGCTCTGTGGCAGCGATGCTGGCGGCGGGCTCTGTGGCAGCGGTGCTGGAGGCGGGCTCTGTGGCAGCGGTGCTGGCAGCGGTGCAGGTGGCGGTCTTCTCTGCTGTACAGGTTAGCGTCGACGTTGAAAGAAGGTGTGAGGGGTGAAGCAACGGAGTCTGAAGCCACCAGTGGGACGGAGGGCGATGGGAGCTCTACGGCGGGAACAGGAGCAGACACCAGTGACAACGACTCCTCCTCTGATGGGAGCTCCCTTGCGGTGGCGAGCACCTCTATGCCCACCTCATCAACAGGTACAGCCGCCAACCCCCACCAGCAACGCCCTCCCAGCAGCCCCTCAGCGTGTGTCCCATGCCCGCTCACCCAGGAAGGTGGGCATCTCCTTAGCCCCAGGCACCTCAGGCCCTGCCCCAGTCAGCCCTGCTGCCCTCAGTGAGGAGGCTATTGACCTCCTGAGATCCCTCACTGTTGGGCAATCTACCATTTTGAATGCCATCCAGGGCACTCAGAGGCATTTGCAACAAACAAATGCATACCTGGAGGGCATTCATTCTGGGCAGGCGTCCCAACAGATAGCATTTCAGGCTCTGGCCTCAGCACTGATGGCAGCCTTTGTCCCTGTGTGCAGCCTCTCCCCTCCAACTTCCTCCACCCAGACCCAATCCCCTGTATCTCAGCCTATCCCAAGCACACCATCAGACCAGCATGCACACTCATCAACACCAAAGAGTGAACATGGCAAACATAAGCACCACATATCCCACAGGCACTCAAACAAGCACCATCCCTAGGCAGACACAGCAACATCCACTGCCTCCACTGTGTCCCCCTCCTCCACGTCCTCCTCCTCCCTCCCTGTCTTGTCTCCACTCACACCTGCATGTACTACATCCTCAGCCACAACCTCCATCACCAGCACGCCTATCACCACACACCGCTCACGTGCAATCACCACCCCCACTACCATTCACAAATCCCCTGTGTCCTCTCCCAGTGTGTCTGTGAGCCCTCCTCCCAAAGTACACAAACGTAGGCACACACCCACCCAACAGCCATCCACCTCACAACAGCCTCCGGCCCATGCACCTTCACCCAAATTCAGCAGACGTGCACCTCCTACAACCACTACCTCTTCCTCCATTCCCAAACTCTCTCCATCTTCCCATCCCAGTGTGTCTAAGAAACTCTTCCTGGCTAACATTGACCTCTTCCCTACACCTCCCCCCGTCCTTCCCCTAGGGCCAGGCTTTCCAGGTCCCAGCCCAGCACCTCAGCCACCAAATCCTCCAGCACTGTGGTCTCAGCAAGTTCTGTCACATCGCGGGCGGCACCCTTCAGGACTGCCAGGGTGCCACCTAGCCAGGCCAAGGATCGGCCCATTGAGCCACCTGCCAAGGTGAACAAGGTGCCCACATGCCGGAGAGAGAAGCCGCACCAACCACCAAGCAAGGGCTCCTCCAAGCCAAAAGGGGACAGTGCCAAGAGACCAGTAGTGACATCAAAGGTGGGGAAGGGACACAAGGCGAAGAAGAAGTCAGGACAGGGCACGGAGCTTCCGGCTGAGGGACACGAGTCACCACTTCTGTCAACCAGAACAGCAACCTATACGGCGGTGGACACCGCCACCTGCACCGCCACCTGCACGTCTGCTGCCTTAGCAACAATCCCCAGCATCATCCCCAGTGGGCAGCCTTCCGAGGCTGCAGGAGACATCCTGCTGTGTCCCTCCACAGGTGCTGGAACATTCACCACCGCCAGCATCTCTGCCACAGACACTGCCACAACCACCACCACCAGCCCTGCGACGTGCTCAGAGAGTGCCACCACAGCTGACATGACTATCATCCCCAGTGGGCAGCCATCCGAGGCTGCAGGAGACGTCCTGGACCCTGCACAGCGTACATGAGGCACGACACCTGGCACTGTTTGTACCTGCAGGTGGCAGGCGAAGTCGCAGCTGAGTGGAGTGTGTCTCTGCCTCCATGGAGTATCATGCTACCTGTTTCCAGGAAATCTCGTGGCACACACACCTAGGTGAGGCAATGGGACCTGCCACACTGCATTTGAAGCACTCTGGGCACAATGCTCCCTCCAGAACCAGTGGAAAATCACATCCACTCCCCCAGTCCTTGGCAGGATGAAGCACTCTGGGCACAATGCCCCCTCCAGAACCAGTGGAGAAAAGCATCCACTCCCCCAGTCCTTGGCAGGATGAAGCACTCTGGGCACAATGCCCCACCAGAACCAGTGGAGAAAAACATCCCCTCCCCCAGTCCTGGCAGGATGAAGCACTGTGGGCACAATGCCCCCTCCAGACCCAGTGGAAAAAAGCATCCACTCCCCCTGTCCTTGGCAGGATGAAGTACTCTGGACACAATGCCACCTCCAGAACCAGTGGAGAATGACATCCACTTGAGAGACTTTGCACTCCCCAGGATAAAGCAGTGGGCAAACCACCCACTGGAGAGACTTGAGAGACTGTGGCTTTGCACTCCCCAGGATAAAGCAGTGGGCAAACCACCCACTGGAGAGACTTGAGAGACTGTGGCTTTGCATTCCCAGGATAATGCAGTGGGCAAACCACCCACTGGAGAGACTTGAGAGACTGTGGCTTTGCACTCCCCAGGGGCAAACAGTGGGCATGGAGGCCCCTCGCGGAGCAGTGGCATCATCTGTTCATCCGGCGGAGGTGCCCCCTCCCTCCCCCTGAGGTGCCTGTTTATTTTCGATCGGATGCCCCAGCAGTGTTCTCTCCGTTTCGAGTCAGGTATCATGTGTGGGCTTCGCCCATGCATTTTGGGACCACTGGTCCACGGACAATGATTTCATTACTATCCGGGCTTGTATAGTTGGTGTACATATTTGTATATACTGATATTTTAATTTGGCCTATCTGATTTTTCAATGATTACACTCGTTACAATCATTTTATTTTGTCCATGAGTTCTTCCAGGGGGTGACGGGGTATATATGTAATGTTGCTGCATGTATTTGTGTGTATGGTGTTGTGGGTGAGGGTGGGGGTGTTGCGTGTTTGCATGTGTGTGTCACTCTCTTTTCTCTCCTCCCCTCCTCTGTGTGCTAGGTGCAGTACTTACTGTGGTCGTCGCCCACGTCTTTGCTGCTCCTGATACAAGGTGAGGTAAACCAACATGGGCAGGACCTGTAGCTTGGGCTCCATGGCCTCATGGTTCCTTGCTGGGTGTTGAAAGGTGAGTGGTTTCCGTTTCACAGACTGTTTCTGCCATGCTTTTGATGGCATTGGTTCCGCCCCGGAAAAGGTGGCGGAGAGGCCTCTTGTAAAGCAGTGGGCAGAACCTTGTCTTCTGCCTGGATGTTGGCAGTTACCACTGCGGTGTTTGTTTCTACTGCTGTGACGGTCGGATTGTTAATGTGGCTGTCTATGTTGGCGCTTTCCGCCGTGGTTGTGATCTCGTTTTTTACCACCGGCCTGTTGGCGGTATTACCGCTGCTTTAACACCGACCGCCAGGGTTGTAATGAAGGCCTAAGTCTATTTCTTGAAGATTTTCTTCACTGGGAGAAAGTTACAAGTCAGATCAAACCTCCCTGGGTCCCTCTTCGGATATGCATCGCAGGAGACCTTGGTCAAGGATTCCACATTCAGACGTGGACAATTTTTCATAACAGAAATCTTTGCCTGGGAAGAACTTGAAAATGAAGACGACCTATCTGGAGCCCTCTTTGAATACACTGTGCAGGAAGCCTCAGTCAACTTTTTACTTTTGGATTTAGTAACTTTTATGGAACTTTTTCTCTCCAACGTCAGACGACCCTCCACAGCAAGCTGATTTCGAGGCAACATCATTGGATTGCCTTTCAACAAGCCCCAGGAGAAATCCCGGAAGTCTGAAACTCTGAAGCTTTTCAGTGGGACAAACCTGCAAGTCAGGCCGGCTTGACTCATGACACAGGGTCGGTATAGTTCTGCAGCTTTCTTCCAAAGTTCCTCCAAACTTCTCCAAACTTTTGAATCCAGGGCTCCCTTGAAGGTCCTTCAGATGTCCACAACTCACCCCAAGGTTCCAGAAGCTCTGAGTTGCTCCTTGAGGGTTAGGACCCCAACTCCTAGAAAGCACCTGGCTCAAATCCAAAAATGACCACTGGTCAGCTGGTTAGTTTTGTCAGGGCTTGGTGCAGGGGACTCTGGTCAGCTAATTCTACCTGTAGCAAACAGGGAGTCCCTTCTTGAAGCAGTTGAAGACAAACACAGTCCTTTCAGTGGTGAAGCCCAAGTGTGCAACTGGTGCAGTACTTCAGAGTGCAGTGCACAGGTGCAGGTCAGGAGTCCAGCAAGGAAGTCCTTCTTCTTCTTGTCTTGTTCCTTGTAGGGATCTGAAGTGGAGTGTAGCTCTGCTAGTTTTATCCTAGTTCCTGTGGGTGTAAAGCAGGGGGGCACTCTGTCCAATCACATTCAGGCCACCAACCTCTTGAGTGACCACTTCTTAGGAAGTGTGGCAAAAATCAATCCCAGGGACCAACATTTTCCAAAAATCCAAGGTGGCAAAAATTCAATCTCAGAGGTTATATCTGGCTGAGTCCACCGACTGGTGTGCCTTAGTTTTCCTTGACATACCCCTTTCTAGGCCTCTCTTAATCTAATCTGGGGGCATCTGGCTGTCTGGGTTTGCAGGAAATGGGGGAGATACAGTTGCTGTCCGAAATGTCCTTCCCCTCTTTGAAGACCAGTTTGGCTGCTCTCCCCCATCCTTTTCCACCATCTGCTGAGGCAGATCTTCTCCCACCAGAAGCTTCCTTTGTGTCAGCCCTGGCCACATCACATCTCATCAAAGCAGCCTGGCTCAGGCTGCCAGAGGCTGACCAATTCAGAGAAGGGCACTGCAAGGCTGAAACTGGTAACTTTTAGGAACAGTTCTAAAACTCCTTCTAGGTGAAAGTGATATTAAATTAAACAGTGGCAAGTTTGTGGATTTATTATAACTTTTAATTTGATACTAAACATGCCATATTTTGCTTATTGTGCTCCTTTCTATGGAAAATAAGACTTTATTATTTAAAAATAAAGTCTTCCCATGTCAACCTATGGAGCCTATTCACTACAATGGGGAAAAACAGATTTAGCTATTTTCCCCCACCAGGGCTTATAAAATATATTTTATAAATTCCCTGCTTATAGTTACACCTCCTTACCACGGGGCACCTAGGGCACACCTTATGGGTGACTTATATGTTAAAATACGGGAGCTTACAACTTTGGAAGTACTTTAAATTCCAAAATCTAATCTGGGGTAAACTTTAACTTAAAAGCAGCTGACACAGCTGGCCTGCCTTTAAAATGACACTTGGCACCAAAGCAATGCACCCATTGGTGCAGTAGCTATGTCTGGGTCCCTAACCTGCATGCCCTACCATGCACTAGGGACTTATAGATAGGTTGATATAGCCAATTTTAACTAGCCTAATTTGCATAGTCCATTTTGCAAAGAGCACTGGCCCTGGGACTGGTTAGCATCACCAAGGGCACAGTCAAGAGTCAGTAACCACCATTATCTTTTCCAAAAGGTTGGGGATGACCAGGGCAAAAAGGAAGACTTTCCTACATTGCCCCCCAGAAGAAAGGTGATGGGTACCAACCTACACCTTGGCAGTCCTCATCAGCTAAGTGGAAAAACCTGGAAAGGCCATCTGCATTGGCATGGGCAGTCCCAGGTTTATTCTCCACTGTAAAGTCCATCCCCTGTACGGAAATGGACCACCTCAACAGTTTTAGGTTCTCCCCCCTCATCTGCATGAGCCATCTGAGAGGTCTGTGGTCAGTTTGAACATGGAAGTGGGTGCCAAACAGATGCGGTCTCAACTTCTTCATGGACCAGACCAGACAGCAAAAGCCTCCCTTTCTATGGCACTCCATCTTTGCTCTCTGCGGAGTAGTCGCCTACTGAAGAAGGCAATTGTCTAATCCTGGCCCTCATCATTTGCTTGAGCTAACACTGCCCAAATCCCTGTTTCTGAAGTATCTGTGTGCACTATACACAGGTTGTTGTAGTCAAGCGGCAGTAGTTCTGGTGTTGAACCCATAGCCTCCTTCAGAGTGTCAAACATTTTCTGACTCTCTGAGGTCTAAATTACTGTCTTGGGTTGTTTCTTTGAGGTGAGTTCTGCCAGGGGGGCACAATGGTCCCACCAGTCTGAACAAACCTCCTGTAATACCCACTCAGGCCAAGAAAGGCCCTAACCTAAGTCTGGGTTTTAGGAGGCTCCCAATTCAGGATGGTCTGGATATTGAGCAGGAGAAGCTGTACATGGCCTCCACCTAAAAGGTGGCCCGGGTACAATACTGAGCTCTGCCCTATTTGGCATTTGCTTGCCTTGATAGACAGGCCTGCCTGGAGCAGGGCACGATGCTCTTCCCTCAGGTGGAACAGGTGATCTTCCTAAGTGAAACTGAATACAGCTATATCATCCACATAAGCTGCACTGAAAGATTCTGATCCAGGCAAGACACTGCTCACCAAACCTTTGGAAGGTGGCAGGGGTATTTTTCAGACCAAAGAGCATCACCTTCAATTGGAAGTGGCCATCTGGGGTGGAAAATGCTGACCTCTCCTTAACTCCTGAACTTAGGGCAATCTGCCAGTATCATGAGGTCAAATCAAATGTGCTCAGGAACTTAGTAGCCCACCAACCTAACAATGAGCTCATCAGCTCTAGGTATGGGGTCAGCGCCATTCTTTGTGACTGTATTTAAACCTCTGTAGTCTGTACAGAATCTTAGCTCTTTCTTCCCACCTCGGGATTAGGTTTGAGCACCAGCACCACTACACTGGCCCAGGACTATCAGAGCGATCAATTACCTTCAACTCCCACATCTTAGCTGCCTCAGCTTTGATGTTGGCTCTGACCTGGTCTGACAACCTGTACAACTTAGGTTTGGCAGGTAAGCTGTCACAAGTGTCAATGACATGGATACAATTGGTGAGTCAAGGGTCAGGAATAACAGCCCAGCAAACTGCCCCAACACCTGTCAGTAGTCTTTCTGCAGCTGTGCTGTCAAATTGGGAGACAGTACTACTCCCTCCACTGACTCATTTTGTTTATTTGTGGAGAGGAGGTCTAGCAGCTTTACCTCATCTGTGACAATAAGCATAGTCATGTCTGCCCTCTCTTGGTGGGGTTTCAGTCTGCTTATATGAAGGATCCTATGGGATTCTTGGGAGTGCCATGGTCCACTAGGTAGGTGACCTCACCCTTCTTTGACAAACTGAAGTAGGGCCCAGTCTAGTTAGCCTGTAGGGCCCTAAGAGCCAAAGGTTCCAAAACCCATGCCAATTGACATGGGTGATACTCAGGCATTGTAGCCTTCTGGTCATGGCAGAGCTTCATGAGGTCTTGGCTGGTCTCCACGTTGCTGCTTGCCTTCTTCATGTACTCAGTCATAGGTGACCATAGGCCCAGCACATAATCAATCACATTCTGTTTGGACTCTTTGAGCAGCTTCTCCCAAGACAATGGGCCTCTTATTGGGTGCCCAAACAGTAACTTAAAGGAGCTGAATCCAAATCCTCTTTATGGTACCTCCCTGTAAGCAAACAGCAGGCATAGAGGAGAACATCCAATCTCCTCCCGAGTTTGTCAGACAAAGCCATTACCATGTCCTTCAGGGTCTTATTAAATCTCACTTTCAGACCATTGGTCAGGGGATTATATGGGGTGGTGAACTTATAAGTAACACCACATTCATCCCACATCACTGTCAGATAGACAGACATAAAGTTTGTGCCCCTATCTGAGACCACCTCCTTAGGCAAACCTACTCTGGTTAACACACCAAGTATGGCCCTAGCCACTGTGGGAGCAGTGACTGTCCTGAGGGGTATTGCGTCAGGATACCTTGTGGCATGTCCACTACCACCAAAATGTATCTGTTGTCTGAGGCAGTAGGTGGGTCAATTACCACCCTCTCCAAGGTAGTCCCAACCACTGGTAGTGGTATTAAGGTAGCCTTTGGCTTTCCTCCTGTCTTGCCACTGACCTGACAGGTGACACAGGAGCTGCAAAACTCCTTCATTTTCTCTGACATATGGGGCCAATAAAAATGGTTGACTAGCCTGTTCCAGGTGTTTTGTCTTGCCCAAATGTCCTGCTAAGGGAATATCATGGCTTAAGGAGAGGAGGAAATCCCTATACCTTTTATGGACCACCACTCTCCTGGTTGTCCCTTGTTTGGGTTCCCTTGCCTCCGTGTAGAGAACTCCATCCTCCCAATTAACCTTGTGGGACCCACTGACATCCCATAGCTCTTGCATGGAGGCAGTCTGCCGCAGGCCCCCAAGAGTGAGACACTCTTTTTGCCCCTGGCCCAGCTCTTCTCTGGTGGGTCCATCTGACTCTTGCAATTATGTCAAGTCAGGCAGAGCTTGCAGGGGATGGTTTCCCTTCATCAGAGGTCAGATCCTCCCCCTCATGATTGGATTCCTCCTGCACCTTTGCACTCTTTGGAGCTGGCAGGCCAAACCCTGTGCCCTTTCTCTTGTCTTAGAGGCTTGGTCCACTGTTCCAGGGTCCAAGTGTCCATCACTTCCCTGTTGTGCTGCCTGTGACCTGGTCACAGCACACACCCATTAAGGGAAGTCCAGAATTTGTGCATGGACCATTCTCTCCAACTTTGACCATTCAGGTGCTTTCGGATCATTTGCAGCAGAAAATCCACTGGGAGAGCAGGAGCTACAACTACCTTTTTAGGACTAGTCACACCTCCTCATTCTAAGCTCACCATTGCATGGGATGAAGTATAGTTCTACTGTCTGCATAAGTCACCTGGTGGAATACACCAGATAAGACCTGCTATGGAGAAACCAGTTTTTCTTTGACCATAGTCACACTGACTCCTGTATCTCTCCGAACCTCCACCTCAGTCCTGTTGTCTTTAGGCCTCTGCCTATACCTCTCTATGCTAGGGGGAAGCTGGCCATGTTTGCCATGTTTACCCCACCCTTGGTTACTAAGGTGACCTCTGAGTATCCTGATCCCAACTCTGGATCTACTTCCACCCCCACACCTACAATAGCAATTCCATGGGACTTCCCATCAGTGGGGGCTTCTTTGAGCAGACTACATCTGCTCTTTTGTGTCTAGGCTGGTGACAGTCAAAACACTTGCTGGCCTTGGCAAGTTCTTGGAACTTTCCTACCTTATCAGGATCACTATTCTTCCCCTGACACTCCTTCTCTTTTGAGGTGGCATGACTGGGGTCCCCACTCCCAGTGCAGGTTTTGGGGACTCTTGTGAGCGCTCCTTGGACTTTTTATCTTCTTTTACCTGGGTCTTCCCTTGGGAAGGGCCATATATTCCTTTTCTCTAAGCATCCCCTGGGAAGTTTTGGTTTACTCTTTTTCTTAACCACTGATCTGCTGCCTCCCCCAAGTCCCTGGGTTTGGTCAACTTACAGTAAACTAGATACTGAAGTAACCTCTCTTGCACACAATTAGTTAAAAGGTGTTCCTTCATAATCAAATTGTATAGCCCATCATAACTAATTACCTTGTCACCCTGTATCTAACCCTCTAGTGCCTTCTGTGAGATGTCCACAAAGTCAACCCAGGATTGGGGAATAACCTTGGGTGTCCCTGAACTTCATTCTATATTGCTTTGAGGTCAGACCAAACTTCTGGGTGAGACACTTTTTCATGTTGGGATAGGAGTCTGTCCTTTGTTCCCCTAGGGTCAGGAGACTATCCCTCCCAGATACTGGAATCAACTCCCATAGAATTGAACCCCAGTACTGAGGCTTAACTATTCTCACTCTGAGAGCTTTTCAAAGGCTGTCAGCCATTTGTCTATATCAACCCCCTCCCGGTATATAGGAACTACCCCCTTGGGTAACGTAGGACAAAAACCACTAGCCCTGGACATCTGAATTTCTTCTTTGCTGCTAACATCTCTTTGTTCTGCTCTTGCCCACTTTTTCTTCTCTAGGGCCAATATTTCTGCCTCCAAAGCTATATAAGGACAGGTTCTCTCCTTCTGAATGGACCCCACTCCCCCAACTGACTTTGGGCATGGCCCTGGTAACTGTGTGGAGTGAGGACTTTTCTTCCTCCGTATCAGAGAGGTGTGTATATCCTCCCTCCCCTGAGAGGTTGGATCTAGTGCCCTCCCCCTGATCTCCCACTGGAGCGTCCTCTGTGCTTACCTCATGGGCCTCAACCCAAGCTAGTAGGGATTTAAGTAGCATTTTCTTCCTGAGATTAGTGTCTGGAGGCAACCCCTCTCAGCACACAACTACCTAAGCTGGACTACTGTGAGTGTTGTTAGGCTAGCCAAATCAAGCCCCATGTTATCCCTTAAGTTTTGTGTCACACCAAAATCTTTGCAAAAATTAAGTTCACAAATATATAAAAAATCACAAAACATTTTAAAAAAAACAAATTATTCTAAATTAAAAATTCAAACAATTTCAGCACTAGGACAATTTAGAGGATTTTTAAATGTGTTTCACTTAAAACTGTAATCTGATATTAAACACAAGAACTGGATCCAACCACTACGCACCAAAAATGTTGGAAAGTGGATTATTGGTAAGGGCGGGTAAGTACCTACACTTAGAAATAGGAAGCAAACAACTATTAGGTCACAAACTCCCACTAGGTCTGGACAGGTATATATAATAAATGAATCCAGGCTCCACACTTGGTAGCTTGGCAATAAGCAGTTTAGCTTAACTTAGGAGACAAGTGTGTAAAGCATTTGAAAATCGCAAAACAGTAAATAAGTGAAACACCAAACGCAATAAAAATCCAACAATTCATAAAAATAGATTATATTTTTATCTTCAAATTGACACTAAAACATTTTTTAGCGAATAGAAACTAAAAGCATCAATCTGAACATCTGGTCGTGCTCGACTGGGGCAAAGTCAAAACTTGCGGCTCACCGCAATGGGGCCCTGCTCATCTACAGCTAGCGGTGGCCTCAGTCAAAGTTTTACCTTAAGACTTAGGAGCACATTAAGACTTTGGTGTTTTTGGGGAAGACCACTGCAGTAGTAGCCGCCAAAAAACCGCCTTGTTGGCAGTAATCTGACCGCGTTCTTAAGAGTTACGCTGTGAAGTCCGCAAAAACAGCTAAATTTCTGAAACCACCAGGACACTGGAGGATAGAAAAGAGGCGGTCCCACTAGCAGCACCGCCAGGTCAACAAAAATCCACCCATCAGATTATGATCAACAAATCACAACAGCGTTTTTTCCTTGGCAGAAAACTACTGGTGGTCAAACCGCGGCGGTTGGTGGTCACAGCACACTGAAAACAACACCACATTAGATAGTTTGAATACCCCACTCCTGACACATATCCACACAAATGACACACCAACTCACTTCACTATAGAACACACCCCTACACAACCCACAATCCTTTGCAAACAAAACGCTGCAAACAGACAAACAACATATCACCCAGTTACAAAAAGTAAGAATAGGCACACATAAACATTCACTACACAAACAACACACACCTGCACAACATACACAACACACTTTTTACTACCACACACAATCCACAGCAACCATTACTCACTCACATGACAGCACCTACACCTTACCATTTACCTACTCAGTATCCTTTCATTTTGAACACAACCACACCGTCTTCATCACCACTACCATATCAGCACAAAAACACCCATGTTTCATGGATGATGAGTTGAGGGTCATGGTGGATTAAATTGTCAGGGTAGAGCCACCTCTGTTCAGAGCACAGGTCTAGCAAACATCAATTGGCAGTAAAATGGTTGTGGCAAAGAATAGTTGACAGGGTCAATACTGTAGGCAGCTATCCATGTGCAAGGGAGGACATCAGGAAGAGATGAAACAACCTCAGGGGGAAGGTCAGTTCAATGGTATCCAGGCACCAGCTCGCAGTACAGAAGACTGGCGGTGGGCCCCCATCTTCTCTCCCTACTTTCACATCTTGGGACGAGAAGGTCTTGGACATACTGCATACTGAGGATCTGACTGGAATACCTGGCGGAATGGATTTGGGTAATCCCCACAATTGTCATGTACTGCATGCTCCCTCAACACCTTACCCCACCCCAATTAATACACCACCCACTACACCTGTGTTCAAATGACCTAATACCCATCTCTGGCATGTCACACGTCCACTAAACTCACCAGGCCCGACAGCTCTTGGAAATCGCTTGTGAAGTAGTGACAACTCATAGCACTCCAACTCCCAGAATGCAACATCATCATTATGAAAAACTGAACAGTGCACCAAACATGAGATGTCATGCATGTGAAACTAACTACCAATCTAAACCATCTTGAATGTTCAAGTGTAGAACAGTTTATGGCAATGACAGCAATGATATAGCCCACTCCCACTATCATCACAAGCAAAACACAGCTATAGCTGAGTGCTCGTTCAGAATGGCCTTAGAATAAAGAATCCTAAGATAGAAATGTACTCACCTGTGGTCAAAAGGCAGATGGAAAAGTGGATGCACATGCAGTACATCCAGATCAATGTTTATTGCCTACTCACATACTGTGTGCCTACTATGACACTAATGTAGATTGTACAGCTCTTAATAGTGCCATGCATCATGCCAGACAGTTCACTAAGCTAAAAAGATGGACACCCTTGTCAATAATCAGACATCAGTTGGCATCAGCAGTACACTCACTACTAACATAGTTTAACAACTCAAAACATGGTGTATGGAATTCAAGTCAAAGAGTTTGATGTTGTACTAAGTTATTTTGTGCAGCAACTGTCTTTGTCATTGCTGGGGATTATGTTAAGGCACTGTCTGCATCTCAGACAACTGTGATAATACCCCCAAGGTAACCTTGCCAGTGTCACCATGGACAAGGTACAAGAGACTGTCATCACCCCTCTGTATGAAGGCCCCAGTGAGGACAGCACCCCTGGATGTCTAGACACTGACGACAAACGTGGCCCATCAGGGACACCTTGTCAGTCAACAACTGTTAGCCTCACCCTAACAACATCCATTCATCCCACCCCTGTTGCATCTATACCACAGGCAACCAATCAACCCCCAAACCTATGTCCCAAAGACTCATCCATTGTGTGCCCCACCATACAGGTACCTGAGTCTCCTATTGTCACCCCTGGAAATGATGGTCCTGCTACCACTGGGAGTAGGCACACTGTGGCAGGGGCACAGGCGTGTGGGGTAGGGTGTATGGAAGAGATGCTGTGGGCCAGAGGATGGGGGCTCCACAGGACAAGACTGGCCAGAAAATCATCTTGAGAGCCTACCAAAATTCCCAAGGCATTATGGGCCAGATAATCACCACAATGGGGGAAATCCAAAAGCTGCAGAGGGACAACCACCAGGAAGTCAAGCAACAGTGTCAGGCACAAAATGTCATCCTGGCTTTCATTGCTGGGATGCTGAGGTACATCAATGCTACCCTGAGTGGGTCTGCAACACACCATCAGGCCTCTTCCACTAGTAATGACTCTTCAGGCTCTTTAACATCTGCAGCTGCTAGTGGAATGAGACACTGCCAGGGGAAAGACACGCCTCAGACACCCCACCTTCTGTAGCAAAGGAACCCCTCGCAAATCCAGTAGGCGCAGATGCCAAAACAAACAAACTGCCAGGAAGTGAACCTCTCCTGACTAGTTCTCCTTGTGTGTCACAGATACACCCTGTTGACTGTTCTGTAGCAAATATCTGTTTTCCCACAGTGCAAGGAACCTGGACTTGTGTATCCTAATGGTCTAGCAGTTGCACTCATGATTCCGTCCACCATGACTAAACCCTTCACTGTTAATTTTGTGTGTCTTTAAGTTACTAGTCACACATATTGTTTTACTGTCCACAATAAATTACACTTAAACACAGGTTCTGTGTATGTGTCATTTATCAACCATGTACCAATGATATACATACCAACTCAAGTATCAATATGTCCCTCTGTATTGTACATCCTTTGTTATGGACTTCACACATGGACTCTATCAGCAGGAGACTCATTACAATAGGATTGTATCATGGACAAATTAAAAAACAGTGGTATTCTACATCTACACACATTTATTAGTATATATGCAAAGAGCACATAGAGTATAACTGGTAGACTTTAGATTAAGCCAATTCATCTTGTGCATGATTTGTTTGTGTTACTGCTGAATTGATGTGTTGGAAAGTGGATTACTGGTAAGGGCAGGTAAGTACCTACACCAAGCAATAGGCCACTAATCCCCAGTTAGGTCTAGTTAGGTCTCAATAAATTAAACCCAACTCAACCCTTGGTTGCGTAGCAACAAGTTACAAGGCTTAACTTAGGAGACAAGTGTGTAAAGCATATAAAAATCACAAAACAGTAAATAAGTAAAACACAAAACACAATAAAAATCCAATACCCACTTATAAAAATAGATGATATTGGTATCTTTACAATGACACTAAAATGACAAAATTCCAATGAAGGGTACCAGAAATATGAATTTGTAATGATTAATAGTAATTCTAGCACTTAAAGTGTTATAAAAATTCACACTGAACAGGGACAAAGTCCAGAGTTCAAGCCAACCAACATATTCAGAAGTGTTTCTTGATACAGGAAAGTGGTCCACAGCACCAGCCAAGGGTTCAGAGGCTTGCCTCTTGGGTTCGGGGATTACAACTCCCACAATGCAGCTCTTCAATTTAAGGAGCTGTTTACAACAGTCGCTCCAAATGTCTCCAAACTTCTAGATCTTCTTCCAACTGTCATTTTTGGGTCCTTGAAGAGTCCACAACTTGATCCAAGGTTCCAGACGCTCTGAGTTGCTCCTTGGGAGTGGGATTACAATTCCCACAATGCACTTGGTCAGAATCCTCAAATGGCCACTTGACTCTGGTCAGCTGTGCTTTTCTTGCAGAACTTAATGCAGGTGACTCTGAACAGCTCCTTTGTAACTGTAGCTTACAGGGACTCCACTCTGGGAGTTGCAGAAGCAAAGCAAAGTCCTTTTCTTGTTGAAGCCCAAAGTGTGCAGCTGGTGTAGTCCTTTTGAGTAAAGTGTCCAGGTGCAGGCCAGGGGTCCAGCAGGGCAGTCCTTCTTCTCCAGTATCTTCTTCCGGCAGGGATCTGAGGTGTGGGTACAGCTCTGCCATATTTATCCTTGTTCCTGAGGTGGAAAGGAAGGGGGGGCAAGTGTCCAATCACATAGAGGCCACTATCCCCTTGGAGGACCACTTCCTGGGAAGTGGGGAAAAAATCTATCCCAGGGAGCAAGACTCCTGAAAAATCTAAAATGACAGAAATTGAATTTTGGGGTTTAGGTCTGGCTGAGCCCACCCACTAGTGTGGCTAAAAATCCTTAACACACCCCTCTCTTGCCCTCTCCTAATCTAATTAAGAGGGCACCTGGATGTCTGGGCTTGCAGGAAATGGGGGAGGTCTGAGCAGCTTTGAATGTCCTTCCCTCCTTTGAAGAACAGTTTGGCTGCTTTCTCCCCATCCTGTTTTAGCATCTGATGAGACCAATCTCCTCCCCCAGGCACTTTCTTTGTGTTTAGCCCAGGCCACTTTAAAACTCATCAAGGCAGCCTGGCCAGGCTGCAAGAGGCTGGGCAATCATCGACGGGCACTACAAAGCTGAAGTTGGCAACTTTCAGGTAGAATTCTAAAACTCTTTCCCTGAACTAGTTATATTAAATCCAACAATGGCAAGTTGTGGGATTTATTATCACAATCAGTTTGTTAAAATATCTGGCTCCACTTTGGACTCTATTAATTAAAATAAAGTCTCCCCATTTTAGCCTATGGAGCCCATTCACTACAGTGAGGGAAAACACATTTGTCTATTTTTCCTCACCAGGGCATATAAAACATAATTTATAAGGTCCCTGTTTATAGCTACACTGCATTCAACCCTAGGGGCACCTAGGGCACATATGTGTAAATATAAGGTAGTTTAAGGCTTTGGAAGTACTTTTAATTCCAAAGTTGAATTTGCATTTAACTTTCATTTAAAAGCAACCAGCAAGGCAGCGTGACTTTAAAATGACCCTAGGTACCTCAGTAGTGCACATATGGGTGCACTACCTACATGGGTGCACTACCTATGCTGGGATCCCTAAACCTAAATGCCCTACCATATACTAGAGACTTATAGCTAGGTTGACAACCAATTCATATTCGCCTAATTTGCATACTCCTTCTACACAGAGCACAGGCCCTGGGACTTGGTAGCAGTACCCAGGGCAGAATTAGAGTAAGGAAAACACCAGCAAAAAGTGAAAAAAGGGGGCAAAAAGATAGGGGGCCTCTGAAATCAGCCCAGTTTTCTAGGATGATGGGATGGTGATGTAGTGATTTTATGCTTGGCTTATGATGTGGGTGATAGTATAGTCACATTGAAATGTTGGATGTATGTAGTTATGACATGTAGGCTCTAAATGGTTCACATCTGGGGCTTTAATAGACAAAGATGTGTTGTTATTGTTGTGTTTGCTATACTGTATGCATAAGTTAAGAATGTGATGACCATCTCATGCTCTCTGTTTCTCTGCATCAGCATCGGCAGGGAAAGGAGATGGGGAACAGCTGATTGGGGAAGCTACTGGCCATGGGACCCGGAGTGCTGACACCTAGGGACCAAGTGGCCTGGAGGGTGAGGGGAGTGCCACAGGAGTGACTGGACCTAGTTCTTCATCATCAGAATCCTCCTTCAGTGGACACTCCATGGTGGCAGCAGACCCATCTAGGACCATCCAAGCCCACCACCTTCTTTTCTACCACCACCCTCCCTATAGCTCCACACCCAGTTGGCCGTGCCCACTCACCCAAGAAGGGGGGTATCTTCTTTGCTGTAGGCACCTCTCCTCTTACCCCTGTCAGCCCTGCTGCCCTCAATGAGGAGGCTATGGACCTCCTGAGGTCCATCTCTGTGGGTCCTCGACCATCGTGAATGCCATCCAGGGACTGGCAACTCAAGTCCAACAGAGTAATGCATTCCTGGAGGGCTTTCATGGTTCACTGACTGGCCTGCAGAGATCCTTTCAGGTGCTGGCCTCCACACTCAAGGCAGCTACTGATTCTTTGTCTCCCATCCCACTTCCACCTCCCTCTTTCCAAACTCACACCCCTCTTCCCTGATCCAGCCGAAGCACACAGATAGACAAGAATGCACCCACCTCAACATCAAAAGGTAGCTCTGACAAACACAAGCACCACAAGGCACACCACTGGCATGCACTCAAGCAACATCCACCTGCACACACAGCAACACTCACAAACTGCCCTGACACCCCTACCACCCACAGAATCACTGACAGAACACCTGGCATACCTGCAGACACAACACCAACATTCACAGATCCAGCCACTACACCTATTTTATCCACAGACAGCACCACAGTAGAGCCTCAGACATCCACCCCAGTCACCACAACTGAAGACACCACTGACACACCTACATGCAGCACAACCACCATACCTACAGTCACCAACCCAACAAACACTCAACCACCTACCTACCATGGCATCCCCAACACCTCCATGCCCCTCCTCCCAAAACACAAAAATCCCCCACTCACCCATCCAACAGACACCCACCACCCAAAAGCATACCTCACACAAATATGCACCCCTGAGATCCACCGCAACACTCCAGACAACCACTCACTCTCCCTCCACACCAAAACCCTTTTGCTATGATCATCCCCATGTGCCTAAAAAAGCTTTCCTTTCAGAGATTGCCATTTTCCCTACTCCTCCCCCCTATGATACCCCTAAATGTTCTGTGTCCTT
The DNA here is from genome assembly GCF_031143425.1 of Pleurodeles waltl. Taxonomy (NCBI): domain Eukaryota; kingdom Metazoa; phylum Chordata; class Amphibia; order Caudata; family Salamandridae; genus Pleurodeles; species Pleurodeles waltl. Next base: position 794,744,001 of record NC_090438.1, on the reverse strand, counting down.
CCCCAAGTCTGAACCTTCCACTTCCAAGACTTCCCCTTCCCACGTAAGTTCCCATGCCTCTCCCCCTGCCAAGAAGTCTACCTCTCCACCTAAAAGCCAACCCTCCCATAAACCTAAGTCCAAGCCTAAAACCTTCTACCAAGACAGATCCTAAAGGCCCATTTCCAAAATCTAAACCCAAACATCCCCTCAACCACAATACTCAGACAACCATTGAGGTGCTTGCCTGTCCCAAATATGCCCCTTCCTGTGGAGGTTACATGACATACAATCATATGGGGGACTGGGAGAATCAATGGTCCAATGTACACTCTCCCTAACACTTGCGATATTTAACAAAGATACACTGTTACAAAAAAGGGGAGAAAAAGAAAAAGAAAGAGAAACCCCCAGGTACTTCTATATAAAGAAGCTAGAGCCCTCACACATCTTATTAGATGTCATGCTTCATCACAGGGCGCACTCCTCATCAGACTGGTACTGCGTACAGTAGCAGCTCATCTTCAGACGGTTGGAGCACAGATGATGGCATCTCTCAACCCTATCACAACCTTCCACAATTTCTGATACATCAACCTCTACCTTGACAAATTAACTATCCTCAGGGTTCACCTTCTCTATTTTGTACTTGACTTTGACTGCTCAGTGGCTTTCTTTTTTTTTGGTTTAACCATTTTATTACCTTGTGGGTTTCATGCTTCCTATTTTATTTTTCTATAACCACTATAACCACTATAACCACTAGACTGATGACCGCCTTGCAGTCAAATTATTTGTATTTTCTCTATCCTTATGGAGCATGATCTAACCTCATACACTGAACTAATGAGTCTAGGGATGTGCCCGTGTTATAAATTTATACTATTTCGATGATGCCTCTGATTGCACATCACTTTGGTATGTTCTTGGTGAAACAATGATAGTCTGTCATTTGTGTTATCACTAGTTATACAGAGGAGTATTTAGTCTGTCTTCTGTTTTTGACGTGTTGTCAGTACCGCCTCTCACACTAGAGGCTCTCCGTTGATTGGGCGTCTTCAATGATGACCTTTCCATTTAACCGGGGAGCAGCATTTGTGCTCTATTCTTCGGGAACGTGGCCCCGGGGTAGGTTTCCAGATACAGGTTGGCATATGCGAATGTGAGTACTACTACTCCGAATGGCGAGTCCCCCTCTATGACTCAGTTGTTTCTTTCCCGTTTTTTTAAATGTTCAATTCACGAAACATAACTGTCTTGTAGCACAATGAAAACTTATACGTCCCTCATTTTTGTTGGCATTTTCACCGTTATCCATTTATATTAAGACACGTTACAGCCTTAATGATAATTGAGTTCGGTCGTAAGCAGAGTTCCATGCTTTCATATTTTGTAACATTGTTTTTTTATGCTTAAGTGGGAATCTAAAATGTGCCACCACTTTGTTACTCTGGATATATATATGTATCAACTTTATTTGGTTGCTTTTGACAATTGCAAGGCCAGCACAGAATTTTAGATGAATATTTGCTGTGTTTGTTGAAGATCACTTACTCATAACACCTGCAGAGTAGTTTCAATCTGTGTATAGACATCTGTACACATTCTCATGTTGAGGTCTCGCCCCACAATATTAGGATGTTTTTTTACCCTTTTTACGTGTTTAGATACAACGCCAGTCTAGTGGCACACCTTGTCTCATGGAGCCTCGCCCTTAATTTAGGATGGTAATCAGTGTTTTCACCTTTTTATCTTTCCACCAACCACCTAGCATAGCAGTATAGTCACCCTGATTGCTATGTCACGTTACATATCCACAATTGATATTTCCATATAGTTATTTTTGCCATTGAATCTGTAAAATAATATGGTTTTATGTTTTGTTTTTTCATCCACAGGCTCTTTTCGATCACATCCATTAGATTTGTAACTTTTTGAGTAAGTTATCTCATTTATTTATTTTGATCTAGTTATTCTATACTTGGGATTATTTATACATAGTTTCTTTTTCAGTTCAGGAGAAGTTTTTGTCTGTTTGGTCCTGAAGAAGCACCATATGATCCGGCATGGCTGTTGTGAGGCGCGAAACATGTTGACCTTTTTCCATGGATGAAGCAAGTTTCTTCTACCATAATCTCAGTAGAATGCGGGAACATTATTTCCTTTTTACTCTACAATGCGTTTAACCTTGCCTGGGACCCATATTCAATAAAGTAGGGTTTGGAGTCAATTTTGATTATTTTTCTCTTCTCTTCTGCTTTTTCCTTTGGTCTTTGCAAGTGGGTTTAAATTTATTCCTATGTGCTTTTCTCCTTGGCACACACTATCAGTCAAGATCTCCGGCAAAGAGCCCCCTTGTGGGGCCCTTCAGACATTGCAGCGCCAGTCTGACGAGGAGCGAGCCCTATGATGAAGCATGACATCTAATACGATGTGTGAGGGCTCTAGCTTCTTTATATAGAAGTGCCAACAGCCACACAAACAGTCATACACGCACACCCACATTCAGAGATACATGCATGCATCCATACAGACAGACACGCTCACATTTCCAAACATCCCCCCGCCCCCCTCCCCTAACGGACGATCAACTTACCTGGTCCGTTGATCCTCCGGGAGGGGACAGGATCCCTGCGGGCTGCTCCGCCGCCAGCACCCCATCAACAGAACACCGCCATGCCGAATCACGTAACATGATTCGGTGGGCGGTGTTCTGTTGACGGGGCGGTGGAGCAATCTCCACTTCCCTGCCGACCGTCAGTATGGCTGCTGGCGGCTCTCCGTCCGGAAAACGATGGAGGGCTGCCAGAAGTCATAATTCGCCAGGCGGAAAACCGCCAGCACTGGCGGTCTTCAGCACGGCGGTCCCTCGGCAGTCTTGTGAAAAGACCACTGAGGTTGAAATGACCACCATAATCTTAACTTTTACATGTCATGGCAGTAAAAAAATTCCCAAAGTCATTTTCAACTACTGTGAAGCCTTCATTGACCACCATTAGAGATTCCCTTCTATGTTTGTAAGTGGTAATTTCTGATCTGAAAGGAATAGACTTGTCATACTTGGTATGGTTGGAATGGTAGCAGGAAATCCTACTTAGCAGTGAAGTTGGATTCTACATTACTAGAAATGCTACTTTTTAAAAGTAGGCATTTCTTTGCACTTACTGACATCTGTGCCTTACAATCTGTCTACTGTCCACATCTGGCCTGTGCTCGTTGACAACTCCTCTTGTGCATTGCATCCAGAAAGCCATAAACACAGGACACTCAGCTGCATCTACATTCATCTGCATACAGATGGTTTTCTTTGGGCAGGAAGGGTTGAGGGGCTCTCTCTTAAACTTCATAGGTCAGTGGCCTGCTCTTACACAAATGACTGGTAACCTGCCACAGAGCTCCTGGCAGACAGGGCTGGGTTGAAAGGGGAGACTGTACACTTCAAAACCACTCTTTGAAATTTCCTCCACTTCAAAGGAACTTTTGGGTGTATATACTGGGTCTGTGACCCACCAAATCAGACACTTCTGGATCTACAACTGGACTCTGTCAGAAGGACTGCTTAGCTGCCCAAAAGACTCATTTGGACTGCTTTTCTAGAAGGAATGTTATCCTGTTTGTTGCCCTGCTGCCTGCTGCTCCCTGACTCTGCTGGCATGTCTCTGCCTTCCTCCACAAGTGCTCTCCAAGGGCATGGATTAAGCTTGCCTCCTTTTCTGAAGCCCCAGGTCCAACAAAAACTTCATCTACTAGCTCCTAGCTAGACCACTGACTTCAGTGACTCCAGAACCGGTGCCGCTGTCTGCTGCTGCAACGTTGCCTGCTCCACCTTAGTGATCCTCCCTGAACGGAAAGACTGCAGCCTACAACGTAAGTTGGAATTAGCCATGATGCTACTGAAGTCCTGCAGTATGACTGCAACTCTGAGATATCGACACATCACATCTTGACCTACTGGACTCATCAACCCCGCCAGGTTACAAGGAAGTGATGCCTCGCCACCGATGCTGCATCACCGCCCCTGCAACCGAATGGAACCAACGCCTCATCTCCACTGCGTAGCAGTAAGGAACCAACACCTCACCTCCCCGGACACAGCCAAGGAACTGATGCAGCATGAGCCCCAGCAACACCTAATCTTCCGACCCCGTGCAATGTCTTTGGTTCCTTGTTTACTAAAGGTACTGTGTCTGGAGTCCGTGCAACTCCATGACCAGCCGCACTCCCTTGCACGTGGCGTCGTGGTGTTGGGCATTACTCTGTCAAGACGTCATAATAGCCCCAGTTGGAGCTATTGTGTTTCTAAGCACTATACCTAGAGTTAACCTTGAAAAAATCATATTTTTCCTTGTGTACATTGGATTCTTGACTGTTTGGTCTTATTTTTTTCAAATAAATATTGTGTATTTTCTTAAACTGGTGTCGAGTACTTTTTGCAGGTTTTTTCACTGTTACTGTATACTTTATTGCACAAATACTTTACACATTGCCTTCTAAGTTAAGCCTGCCTGCTCTGTGCCAAGATGCCGGAGGGTGAGCACAGGATAATTTAGGTTGTGTCGTGACTTGCCCTAACTAGGATTATGTTCCCTACTTTGAAAGGATGCATACATCTGCCAACTAGAGACCCCATTTCTAACAGCCATCTACACTATTTGGACGGCCTATTCCCAAGGAGTTGCAGTGTGTGAGTGAAATCTTCTGTGGCTTCTAAGAAAGGGCATACTTTGAAAAAAATAAAAAAAATACTAGGGTAAATAGACCGAACTTTGTATGAAACACCAAAACCTTCTTAAAGTTGGTGCAAACAAGAGTAATGTGCTCATTTCTTACTCAGATAATTGTGTGCCACAGTGCATCACCCACATTCAATATATGGAAGCCTTCTGAGTTTGTCCATGTATATCAAATTGTAATACAAGTGTTAGCCAACAGTCCAAAAAATATGTACACAGCACACACACCTCTGCACCAAGGTTTGAGGCTTTGTGGTAAAGAAGGCAAATTTGTCTGGACACCCCAGAAAGGTTGACAGCAGCCACAAACCAGTATTTGTTGACATTGGTGGTAAGTACGGCTTACCGCCATGCTGACTGCCGCCAACATACTGCAGCAGCAGTGGATTACCGCTGCGCATATTATGACACACACATAGCAGTCCATCACAATACGCCTCCACACACACAAGCCCTCCAGCCCAAAAGTCAGTGATAAACTGGTGGTAGCAAAATCCAAACGGTTACGCCAACAGAACTACGTTCACAACATTATGACCCACGAATCACCACGCCGGACATTCAATGGCGGTAAACCATTGGTGGTACATACCACTGCGCTCAAAATACACACACACTAACACAACTACACCACAAGGGGCAATTTGAATAACACACTCCTGACACCCATACATACACCACACCTACACACCCACACCACTATAAAACACACACCCACATTACCCACAATCCTTTATAACTAAAAACAATTGCCACAAGAGAGATAGCAAGACCACAGACACTCACCACCATCACCTATACACCATCCACACACCTTACATCACATACCCTAACACGTCACCCCACACACCCTCACCCACACCACTCACACTACATCCATGGCACCACAATGACACCCCAGGTTCTCAGAGGAGGAGCTAAGGGTCATGGTGGAGAAAATCATCCGGGTAGAGCCACAGCTATTCGGCTCACAGGTTCAGGAGACATCCATTGCAAGGAAGATGGAGCTATGGCGGAGAATCGTCGACAGGGTCAACGTCGTGGGATAGCACCCCAGAACAAGGGATGACATCAGGAAGAGGTGGAACGACCTATGGGGGAAAGTGCGTTCCACAGCAGAAAGACATCAACTCGCTGTACAGAGGACTGGCGGTGGACCCCCACCTCCTCTCCCACAACTGACAACATGGGAGGAGCAGGTCTTGGCAATCATGCATCCTGAGGGCCTGGCAGGAGTAGGAGGCGGACTGGACACTGGTATGTCAAAACTCTATTACTATGACCCCCTACCTGCATGCCATCACCTACCCCCACACTCACTCCCATCACTCCATCACCTCACACACACCCCACCATCACAACCCACCCCTCCCAATACCAAGACCTGCATGTAACACCAATGCACGGACCCCATCACAGACCTGCATGGACATCCATCACTAAAGCATACACACTAGAGAGAATCACCTAGCCCACCAAATAACTACTCAAACAAGGCAAAGCTGCTAGGGCAATAACAACCATAGAGTGCAACATCCCATGCACAAGATGTCACACGCAGAAACAATAACACTGCATTTACATCCTCACAGGTCCACCACCCAACTTCACTGGAGAGAAGGTGCCAGCAACATCCAGTCCTCCCCCAGAAGAGGCCCACAGTGATGACAACAGCACTGGATGCCTGGATCTGGATGACCGACCTCCGGACAGTCGATTACCCAGGCACAGTCCCATACCACCACAGAGCCTCCCCCCTCAGGAAACACTAGCACAGTACCCACACAGCGGACCCATACCTCTGTCCCCGGGACACGTTAATCAAAAGTGTGTCCACTGTGTGTACAGGGACCCCAGGCAACCCCACAAACACAGGATGATCATGGACCTGGGGACAGTGGCAGTGGGCACACGGTTCAGGGGATAGAAGCACAGGACAGCAGAGTAGCTGGGAGGACTGTTGTGCAACAGGGGGAGGACAGGCCCAGGGAACCGACTCTCCAGGAGGCACTCACCAAGATCCTGGGAGCATACCTCCATTCTCAGGAGACGATGGGCCAAATACTGGAGAAGTTACAGGAAACCAGGTGGCTGCAGGAGGGAGAGTACCTGGGGATCAGGGAGGACTTGAAGGATATCAACACCACCCTGGTCACCATAGCAGTGGTTGCTGGCAGACATGGCCAAAACCATGAGGGAGACAGTGGCACACCAGCGGGCCTCTGACACTAGCCAAACCACTGAACAGCCTTCCACCTCCGCAGCCGCTAGTGGACAGGAGGCCCTGTCACTGGACAAACAGGCAACCAGCACCCCTCCCACTGCAGAAGGAGAACCACCCCGAAAATGGTCCCTGCGAACTAGGCAGAAGCCAGAGACTATTGCCAAGACCCCCACCAGGAAATAAGACTCTCCTGATTGTCACCTTTGTGTCCCACTTAGTCAGCCTGTCCACTTTGAACTGCCATTGCTCCACTTCCTATGCCCCCTTGGATAATGCACGTGTGATCCACATAGACTGGACTATATCCTGGACATTGCTCCACCATGACCCCAGCCCATTGCACATCCCACTCCACTTATTGGCACTTAAATAAAAACCATTTGAATAAATACAGGTATGGAGTCTGTCAAATGATTGAACTATGTATTTGTTTAACAAGCTTTTAACACTGCAATACAACTGTACAGTAATGTATACATATGAAAGGCCTGTAGTTGGCAGCAGTCAACACACGGGGAACGATAGTGGGGCACAAATATCTGAAAATAGATATCCCAAAGGGTGCAGTAAGTGGCTATAGAAGTGGGAAAATCCGCCTGCCATTGTCAATGTCAAACACAAAACTCTCAATTAAAAGTAAAGTTAAAGTGTCTTACCTGTGTGTCATTGGAAGTATTATCGTATCATTGCACTTCTGTTGTCCTCATCCTCTTCTGCCTCCTCGTCCATAGGGTCCACTGCTGCCACACGGCCATCTCCAGCCTCATCCTCCTACAGAAAAGGTACCTGGTGACATAAGGCAAGGTTGTGCAACATACAGCATGCCACAATGATCTGGCAGACCTTCTTGGGTGAGTAGTACAGGGATCCACCTGTTAGATGGAGGCAACAAAACCTGGCCGTCAGGAGGCCGAATGTCCTCTCTATGATTCTTCTTGATGGGCCATGTGCCTCATTGTAATGTTCCTCTGCCCTTGTCCTGGGATTCCTCACAGGGGTCAGTAGCCATCAAAGATTGGGGTAACCAGAGTCACCTGCAAATATCGAGGGACAACTGTTAGCCACACACTAACCCTTAGGGCCCACACCATACCCATACACCAACACCAACTGGGTGGGAACCAGGGCTCACCTATTAGCCACACCCGGTGCCTCTGGAGTGAAAGCGCTTTCGATTTCTGAACACCTGTTCATTTCTCTGGGGGGGGGACATATGCAATATATGTACCATCAATAGCTCCAGTAATGTTTGGGGATATGTCCCATTGCAAAGAAATCAGCTTTCACTGTGGCTAAATCCTCTCCCTGGGGGAAAACGATGTAGTTGCACATGTGTTTAATCAGGGCAGGCAACACTCTGGTCAGCACTATTGAGAACATTGGCTGAGACATTCCTGCTGCCAAGCCCACTGTCACTTGGAAGGGGCCAGTTGCCAGGAAATGGAACACAGATAGACTTGCACAAGAGGGGGTATCCCGGTGAGCAGAGATTAGGTCAGACTCCAATTGGGCACAAAGCTCTGTGAAAGTGGCCCTGTCCAGTCTATAACAGTCACCCATGCACTCATCAGCAGCAGACTGGTACCACAGCCAAACTTCAGCAAAACTCCAGTGAATCCAGAACATAGCCACACGTCTCATCCTCAACCTCCACCTCCACAAACACATCTCCGCTCACCTCAGATCCCTGCACTGGCTGCCCATCAGCAAAAGGATCATCTTCAATGTCCTTATCCACGCTCACAAATCCCTCCACAACACTGGACCAGCCTACCTCAACAAACGAGTAAACTTCTACGCACCTACTCGACTTCTCCACTCAGCTGACGTCGCCTTCGCCACAGTCCCCCGCATCAAACGCACCACCTCCGACAGCAGATCCTTCTCCCACTTCGCCTCCAAGACCTGGAACTCCCTCCCCACCAACCCATGCAAGGCCCAGGACCTCCTAACTTTCAGAACACACCTCAAGCCATGGCTTTTTGAGCAGTCATCGGCTAGCCTTTCCCCCCTCCTCTCCCCCAGAGCGCCTTGAGACCCTAACGGGTGAGTAGTGCCCTTAAAATGTTTTTGATTGATTGATTGATTGATTGGTGAGGATAATGTGCCTGTCCTCCATTGTTGCCAAGTTCACCAGGGGCCTGTACATGGGGTGGGATGTCTCCATCTCCTATTTATCCACAACGGTTGCAATCTAGGGGCAAAACAGTGAGCAGCTGGTCAGTATTCCATATTTACAAACACTGCACTGCATTGCATGTTGTGACTGTAACAGTATATTTCTGGATAGGCCCAAATGGTGCCTATGTGTATTGTGACGTAGCTAGATGCCATGGCCTGTCCCCCCCGAAATGGCGTCCGCCTGTCCTGTATGGAGGGACATGTGGAAATTAGGTAATTCCGCTGATGTTGTGTGCCGTTGCGGGCGGCGGTCGAGAACCGCCGTGCAAATCCTCATTGGATACCATTGGGCCCTATGGGTTACAGTGGCCAATGGTGATGTACGCTGGAGGTTGACGATACGCACCGCCTCGGACGTCACCGCCATTTTCTATCTGTTCACTAACTTTCTACCTGACCTTCAACAGGAGAGGACCTACACTGCAAGTGCTGCTGTGGCCTGTGTCTGGAACCAACCATGGCTCGTGTCTCTGGGGAAAGGGCCCCTGCCTTCACCGCTGCGCAGTTGGAGAGATTGGTCGATGGGGTCCTACCCCAGTACCGAATGCTGTATGGGCCTCCAGACCAACAGGTAAGTACACTGTGAGCACGATGCATGGGACATGAATGCATGGAGTGTGGTGTGTGAGAGCCTCATGAAGGGGGAGGTTTGTGGTAGGGCCATGGCAGCGTGCTGCATGTTTGGTGGGGAATGTCTGTGCTTAAGGGGATGGGAGGGCTATGATGGGCCATGAGTGTAACAGGCAGGACAGTCTGACTGATACCTTTTCCTATGTGCATTTCTCTGCAGGTCAGTGCCCATCAGAAAAAGGGTATATGGCGTGCCATCGCCAAGGATGTGCGGACCCTGGGGGTCTACGGCAGGCAGAGCACCCACTGTTGGAAATGGTGCAAGGACCTGAGACTTTGGGCATTGAGGACGGGGAGGCCCAGCTGGGGATGGCCTCCCAACGAGGAAGGGGTGCCCGTCGAACCCTGACCCTCCAGGTGGCCTGCATACTGGTGGTGGCCTATCCGGAGCTGGATAGGCATTTGGGGGCATAACAGCAGCCACAAGGTGGTGAGTACAGTTTCCAAATATACCACTTGCCTGTGGTTGGGTGGCATCCGGGTGGGGGATGTGGATCTGTCGGTGCCTCTAGGCCAGGCCAGACATTGCACGGTAGGTCCCATGTTGGGCAGGGTCCGATGTAAACCCCCTCCAACCAAGGTAGTAGGCATCCACTACTGGGTAGGGGTCTGTAGGTCTCAGGTATGCTGCAATTGATGTTAGGTATCCCTGTCCATGGGCTGGTGACTAGCATTGTGACTGTTAGTGCATTGCCTAGTGTGTAGGGATGTTCCCTGAGTGTGTGTGTCATGTACGCCAACAGTGGTGTTGTTGCCGCCATTGACCAAGGGTATTCTTTGTCTCTCCCCCCTTTTTGTTTTGTCACCCTGTCCTTATGTGTATTAGCATCATCTGGCAGAGGAGCAGAGGCACCGGCGACTGGGAGAGCTGCATCCCACAGGGTCCAGGAGGCCGAATCCACCGACGCCAAGGGCAGCAGTGGGATGGAGGGCGAGGGGAGCACCACAGCGGGGACTGGAGGGGACAGTTCTGACAGTGATACCTCCTCTGATGGAAGCTCCCTGGTGGTGGCTGACACCAACTACAGGTACAGCCGCCACCCCCCATACCAGCACTGTCCTCCCAGCAGCCCCTCAGTGTGTTTCCCATGCCCGCTCACCCATGAGGGTGGGCATCTCCTTCACCCCAGGCACCTCAGACCCTGCCCCAGTTAGCCCTGCTGCCTGAGTGAGGAGGCTATTTACCTCTTGCGATGCATCTCTGTTGGATAGTCAACCACTATGAATGCTATCCAGGGGCTGGCAGCCCATTTGAAACAAACAAATGCATTCCTGAAGGGCATTCACACTCGCAAGGCGGCCCAAAAGAGATCGATCCAGGCTCTGGCATCCTCCCTGATGACAGCCATTTTCCCTGTTTCTAGCCTCCCCCTCCAACTTCCTCTACCCAATCCCACTCCCCTCAACCACAGCCTATCCCAAACACACAGGCAGACCAGCATGCACACAAGACAATGCACAGGAGTGATTCAGGCAAACACAAGCACCACACATCATCCCACAGGCACTCACACAAACAACATCCAGATGAAGATGTACCAACATCGACTGCCTCCACTGTGTCCCCCTCCTCCTCATTGTCCACCTCCCTCTCAGTTGGGTCTTCACTCACACCAGCATGCACTACATCCTCATCCACTCCCACCATCACCATCACGCCTATCACAAAATGCCCCTCACTGGCAGTGACCACTCCCACATCCACGCACACGTCCCCTTTGTCCTCTACCACTGTATCTGTGACCCCTCTCCCAAAGTACACAAATGCAAGCACTCAGACACCCAACAGCCATCCACCTCACAACAGCATCCAGCCCATGCACCTGCACCCAAACACAGTAGACAGGCACCTCCTACAACCACTCCCTCTTCCTCCACTCCCAAACCTTCACCCTCTTCCCGCCCCAATGTCCCTAAGAAGCTTTTCCTCTCCACCGTTGACCTCTTCCCTACCACTACCCGCCTCCAATCCTTCACGTCCGGCCAGGGTGGTCAGAACCCAAGCAAGCACCTCAGCCATCCAGTCCACGGCCACAGTAGTTTCGACAGCTACTGCAGGTTGGAGAGGATCCCGGGCACCAGGCAGCAACACTGAAAGGGTGCCTGCACCAGCCGCATCTAGGAAGGGCAAGGAGGCACCATCAACTGCTACAGGGAAGGGCAAGGAGAAATCCCCGGCTGCTGACAGGAAGGGAAAGGGAACTGCATCAGCAGGCAGGAAGGACAGGAGGCCTGGTGCTGGGATTCATTCGGAGTCCCCACCACCAACCATGGTGGTTCAGCTGTCCAAGGCTGCAAGGGAAGGGCTGGAGCCTCCCACACCACTGCCAGCACCACCACCAGCACCACCACCAGCAGCCCCAGTGGGCAGCCCTCCAAGGCTGCATTGGATGGGATGGAGCTCCCCCCACCACTGGCAGCCCCAGCACCAGCACCACCACTACCACTGCCACCACTGAGCATCTGTCACGACCAGCGGAGAGTGTGTAGCCCTGCATCCATGGGCTGTTGTACATCCTTGCCCCTGCAAATCCTGTGGGTCTGACACCCAAGTGAGAGACGATGGCCTTGCAGTCCCCAAGATCTGCATCACAGGGCACAATGCCCCCTCCAGAGCCACTGGAAGAAGCCATCCACTCAACCCATCCTTCCCAGGATGAAGCTCACTGGGCACAATGCCCCCTCCGGAACCAATGGAAGAAGCCATCCACTCACCCCATCCTTCCCAGGATGAAGCACACTGGGCACAATGCCCCCTCCAGGACCAGTGGAAGAAGCCATCCACTCACCCCATCCTTCCCAGGATGAAGCACACTGGGCACAATGCCCCAACCAGAACCAGTGGAAGAAGCCATCCACTCACCCCATCCTCCACAGGATGAAGCACACTGGGCACAATGCCCCCTCCAGGACCAGTGGAAGAAGCCATCCACTCACCCCATCCTTCCCAGGATGAAGCACACTGGGCACAATGCCCCAACCAAAACCAGTGGAAGAAGCCATCCACTAGAGAGACTGTGGCCTTGCACTCCCTAGGACCAAGCAGTGGGCAAACCACCCACTTGAGAGACTGTGGCCTGGCACTCCCCAGGACCAGGCAGTGGGCAAACCACCCACTTGAGAGACTGTGGCCTTGCACTCCCCAGAACCAAGCAGTGGGCAAACCACACACTAGAGAGACTGTGGTCTTGCACTCTCCAGGACAGCGTAGAGGGCATATTGCCCCCTCCTGGACCAATGGTGTTGTACCATCTTCCAGCTGAGGTGCCCCCCATTCCCCATCCCTCTGAGGTGCCTGTGTATTTTTAACCCAATGCCCCTGCAGTGTTCTCTCCGTGTTGTTGCAGGAGTGAGGTGGGGCCTTGGGGTATGTGTTGTGGCCCTGTGGCCCATGGACATTGAGGCCTGGGCAGTGTCCCTCCATTTGTAAATATGTATATACGTTTGTATTTTGATGCACTTATTCAAGTTATTTTCTCGTATTACACTCACTTTGTTCAAATCTTTTTGTCCTGGCATTATTCCTGAGGGGAACGGGGGGAATATGTTATGTTGCTGCTTCTGGTTGTGTGTATGGTGTTGAGGGTGCAGGTGTTTTGTGTTGGATGTGTGAGTCAGTCTCTCCCCCCCCCTTGTGTGCTAAGTGGCAGTACTCACCGTGGTTGTCTTCACTAGCGTTGCTGTTCATAATGCAGCAGAAGGTAGACGAGCATCGGAAATATGTGCAGCTCGGGCTCCATGGTGTTGTGGATGTTCTCTGAGTCTCCATAGGTGAGCCCTTTCACTTCTGAGCTCTGTTTCCGCCATGCTTTTGATGTCGTTGGTACCATCCCAGAAAAGGTGGCGGATACGCCGGCCGTAATGGAGTGGGCGGTACATTGTCTACCGCCTGGCTGTTGGCGCTTACCGCCTTGGTGCTTGTTGATTCCGCCGTGGCGGTCGGTGTGTTAAAGTGCCTGTCTGTCCGAGCAGCTTCCGCCATGGTCATAATTCCATTTTGGTTACCACCAACCTCTATGGGGTATTACTGCCGCTTTATCACCGACCGCCAGGGTTGTAATGAGGGCCATAGTAATTTGTAGCTGTAACAGGGAATGTGAATTTCCGAATACCAATCTACAGCCATTGAGAGACTCATTATTATTATTATTATTTTTTCTGGTGCTGTTCCCCTATTATGAAAAGTGCTATACATTAGATTAAGATTCTCTCAACATCTTTTTATGTCAAACAGAATTGGCAATGAGGAAAGAGACAAGAAAGATCGGTCTAAAGAAACATTTTGCCACTCGATTTAAGTTGCAGGTCCCCTTTTAAACAATCAGTCCATATGTGCACAGCCACCTTATTGATAAAACACTGAGGGTGCTTTATAAATGAGTGTCACTGGCCACGCAGGCTCATCCTCAATACTTTTTTTGCCGTTCAATTGTAGTTAGTTTAGCAGGGAAATCCCATTTTCATGACTATAGCAGATGTTGTGCACTCTGAATGAAAAAATAAATGCTAAATTTGCCTGGCAACTAGTAATTCCTGGCAGAATTCCAAAAATAATAAAAATCACTGACTAGCTGTTAATGAGTCTTCTACTCAGGAGTAATTATTTTGATTTTTTGCCATTCTTCATTACCAACGCATGCAGCAGGAGGTTCCCTCCTGACTTATTGAAAAAAGCTACATCAAACAATGGAAGCAGAATCATGAAAAGCCTAAAGTGACCCCAATCCTTGACTCATTTATTGACGTTCTCATTCAATATCCCAGGGCCTGTAAGGGAAGAGAAGTAAGTAAATAAAATGGATGTGGGTTTTGCATGCCTAATGTATATTTTACAAGGTCCGCGGCTTCAAAATCAATGTGTGTGTGTATCTACAGCTGCCTACGATATACTATATATATATATATATAGTTATATATATATATATATATATATATATAAAACATGCCCAAACCCATAGAAATTCAGCTCTTAAAGTTGCTTTCTCTCCAACCACCCGTAAGCACCCAACCTATGGCACGCATGGGCTTCGGCAGCATCCTGCAGCAAACCCCCCCATAGGGCCCTCCTCTCTGGCCAATTTGGACTTCTAGCTCATTTTGCATACTTGTAGTACTTAAAAGGGAGACCAACGTGCTCTATTCTCAACGTCACTTGGCAAGAAAGAAAACACTTGTCACAGTCACTACATAAGGTTTTTTACTTGAAAGAGTAATGATGCAAACATCTCCAGCAAGGATTTCTGATAACTTATGAAGCTGAAACCTCAGAGAGAAGATATAAGCTTTTCCTTGTCCATGTGCAAGAAGTTTCAATGATTTGTACTTAAGAGAAGTGAAGATTCTACTGGGGCACCTGCTTTGTTTCTATTTGAAAGTGCTTGTTGCTAAGGTTTAATTTCTGTTAAATGAGCATAAGTACTAGAATGCATTCTAAACTGCTTATTTATCTAAGAATATACAACAGTTTTGTGCAAAATATTTACCCAACTGGAGTAACTTGTACTTGGTAATTAGAAACTGTTATCTAGTTGTGTATATGTATGTTGCATATTCTACACCATAGCTTCATAAACAACACTGAGGTAATGTCTCCAGTGAACTTGTGTGTCTGTAATTTTGCCAATGTCATAGTTCTTCAAGTGCATACCTATAGAAATCAGCAATACCATGAATCCTGTTGTGGTTAAGACTACGAGACTACAAAGAGTTGAATCTCCACAAAACAAGGCCACTTCATCCTGATCATATGCAGTAAGTGCTTCTTTGTTTGTTAGACTTGTGCTCATATACCTCTACATCTGGGACCACGGGGGAGTCTGAATGCCCCGCAGTCCCAGCTGGCTCCCTGCCTCCTGCAATAGCCGGTATTGCTCCTGCATGCAGTGGGGTAAATAAATGCAGCTCTCTGTGTGACGGAGCAATCCTTTCATTTCTTTTCCTGTCTGCTGAAAACAGAGGGAACATCTGATCCCAGTGTGCTGGAGCAGTTTTCCTTTTCCTGCCCTAGGGAGTGGACTTACAGTTTGCTCTAAATTGGCAGGAGCTGTCAAAGCTGCGGCCAAGTGACAGCAAACTGCTATCTCCTGAGGCTGGACACCTGGTGGGCCTGCCCCATGGAGGTGGTGGTCCTCAGGGCCCCATATGGTCCAGGTGGCCTGGGGCGTGTGGCCTCTCCCACTTTTAATTACATTACAGGTCCCGGGGAGGTAGTCGTCCATGGGGCCTGGGCGGTCTGCGCATCTCCCTTTCCAAATATTTAAATTAAAACCCAGGGAGGTAGTGGTTCAGAAATCAAGCCCTAGGGAAGAGGAGGTCACTGGGGCTTAGTCCCATGTGCCCCCTCCTATGTTTTTTTCCTGCATGCCCTGGGGACTTGGCCCACTGGAGGGCTAAACTGTAAACAAGCATGGTAGACTGCATTTGTTTATTTTTATTTTTTTGGCAGATTTGTGGATCGTATGCAATTTTAAGTTAATTTGTTTTTAAAATATGTTTTTTCCCTGATGGCGTCCCTTGAGGACTGCAGCATCTTTTCTTTTACTTTTTGTTGGGACTCGGCTGAGCCCCAAAATGGCTGCCAACACTTCCTGGTTGAAGCGTTGGCAGCCAATCCGATCTCAGCATGAGATCTCTGTGATTCACTGAGCTTATGCGTCCCATAATATACAATTTTTTTCTTACTTTAATAAGTCACAACTACTGTAAGGATTTACACCAAATACCAAAAAGCATGATCTGTTTCTACCTTGAAAAGTCCAAATTTCTGAGTGCGCAACAAGCAGTATTTCAGTGTTTGTTGCAATCTTTCCCTTGCCTGCTATCTTAGAAGTGTGGATTCAGCTTGTCTGTATCCAAGGAGATTCTGAATAGAGCAGCAGCTCCCTCCTCCCTTCCCGTAGGGGCTTGGACTTGCTGATTGTCTCTATGAGTACCAGGCAACCTGAGCACACGTCTCACACCTGCTTTGACCCTTTAACTTTGTGGAGGGAACCCCAAAAGATCCACCTCCATTTTGTGAGCCCAGCTTTTTCCCTAAACCCTAATACAGCCCAGTGATCAAGGGTTCCTAGGAGACCTAGGTAAGGAGCCCCAAACATTTCTGGGAAATTTTATTATTTGTTTAAAAGTGTTTTGTACTGCTACCTGTGGCTGTTTACTGAAGGCGCTCTGTATTAAGCAGCTTGGCATTTTTAAAGTGCTGTTTTTTTATCTCTGACTGTTTGTAACTTCCCTCCTTGTTTGTGGGAAAAGACTGCATAAAGCCCCCTTTCTTTTCTAAGTGAAAATGCTGCATACACCTCAGTGGCTAACCAGAGCGTTTTTAAGAGACCGCTTAATCTGTTTCTGTGATTTAAATTGTGTTTAGAAACTGTCTGCATCACCTCCTTTTGCCTTGGCAAAGCCACATTTCTGAGTGAGGGACATGCAGTATTTCAGTGCTGTTTACCATCTCTCCCTTACCTGGAAAGTACACTCTGCTAGCTTTGAAGTGTGGATTCAGCCTGTATGTATCAAAGGAGATTCTGGATAGAGCAGCAGCTCCCTCCTCCTTTCCCACAGGGGCTTGGGCTTGCTGATTGGCTCTCTGAGTCATAGGCAACCTTAGCCCTCCTCTCACACCTTTCCTGGCCCTTTAAGTTTGTGGAGGGAACCCCAAGAAATCCACCTCCATTTTGGGAGACCAGCTTTTTCTCTGTGCCCTAATACAGCCCAGTTATCAAGGACTCCTAGTATTCGTACGTAAGGAGCCCCGGGCTTTTCAGAGAAATGTTATTATTTGTTTGAAAGTGTTTTGTGCTGCTACCGGTGACTCTTTACTGTAGGCGCTCTGTTTCAGGCAGCTTGGCCTTTTTAAAGTGCTGTTTTTAGCCATGACTGTTTGTAATTTCCCTCCAAGTTTGTGGCTCAAGATTGCATAAAGCCCCCCCTTCTTTTTTAAGTAAAAAGGCTACATACACCTGAGTCGCTAACCAGAGTGTGTTCAGGAGACTGCTTAATGTATTTCTGTGATTTAATTGTTTCAAAACTGTCTGCATCACCTGTTTCTGCCTTGAAAAAGCCTATTTTCTGAGTGCACGACATGCAGTAGTTCAATGTTTTCTACAGTCTCTCCCTTACCTGGAAAGTAGACTCTACCAAGTGTGGATTTAGCCTGACTGTATCCAAGGAGATTCTGAATAAAGCAGCAGCTCCCTCCTCCTTTCCCACAGGGGCTTGGGCATGCTGATTGGCTCTCTGAGTCCTAGGCAACCAGAGCCCTCTTCTCATCCCTGCCCTGGCCTTTTAAGTTTGTGGAGGGAACCCTAAGACATCAACATCCATTTTCTGAGCCCAACTTTTTTCCTGTGCCCTAATACAGCCCAGTGATCAAGAATTCCCAGGAGACCTACATAGGAATCCCCAGTCTTTTCTGGGAAATATTATTTGTTTAAAACTGTTTTGTACTTCTACCAATTCCTGTTTGCTATAGGCTCTCTGTGTTTCAAGCAGCTTGGCGTTTTATGAAGTGCTGATTTTTTAGCCATGACTGTTTGAAATTTCTCTCCAAGTTTGTGTCAATAGACTGCATGAAGCCCCTCCTTCTTTTTTTTAAGTGAAAAAGCCTACATAAACCTGAGTGGTTAACCAGAATGTGTTTAGGAGACTGCTTAATCTGTTTCTGTGATTTCAATTGTGTTTAGAAACTGTGTGCATCACCTGTTTCTGCCTTGAAAAACCCATATTTCTGAGTGCACAACAAGCAGTATTTCAGTGTTTTTTACAATCTCTCCCTTTCCTGGAAAGTAGGCTATGCTAGCTTGGAAGTGTGGATTCAGCCTGTCTGTATCCAAGGAGACTCTGATTAGAGCAGCAGCTCCCTCCTCTCTTCCCACACTTGGGCTTCAGTTAACTTGGTCCTTATATACTTTTCTGATGGTTGTTGTATATGGTGTTATGATGGGTTGTTTGGATTGGTATTTCTATTGGCTTAAGGATTAGGGTTGGTGTTGTGATTGGTACTAGGATTGAGATTATTTTTGGTTCCTCTTTTTAGGGTTGGGTTTGTGATTGACACTAGGATTGAGACTTTTATTGGTTCCTGTTTTTAGGGTTGGAGTTGTGATTTTTATTGGTTCCTGTTTTAGGGCTGGGTTTGTGATTGGTACTAGGGTTGAGATTCTTATTGGTTCCTGTTTTTAGAGATGGGGTTGTGATTGGTACTGGGGTTGAGATTATTGTTGCTTCCTGTTTTTAAGGTTGCAGTTGTGATGGGTACTAGGGTTGAGATTTTGTTGGTTCGCCTTTTTAGAGTTGAGGTTGTGATTGGTACTAGGTTTGAGATTCCTATTGGTTTCTGATTTTAGGGTTGGGGTTGTGATTGGTTGTCAGGATTAGGGGTATGATTGGTAAACAGGGCTGTGTCTCCCATTGGTTGTGGGATTTAGGATTACAAATCTGATTGGTTAGGGTTAGAACCAGGTTTCTATTGGCCGATAGGGCTATTTAAGCCCCGGGCTCAGGCAGTCTCAGCCTGGGCATCAAGGCTAAGGGTGGAGAGGACAAGAGCATTTGCCTGTTCGGGCCGGATCAGCCATAGGGCCAAAAATGCTGGCCAATTTTCCATTTGCCAGAAAGGACCTTGCTCCCTACACATCCATCAACATGCAAACACATTATCAGCAAAGACATCCAACTCATACATCACAAACTGACCTGATACAAATTGCAATGTCTCATCAACCAACACAAAGCCCCATATACCACACCAATACAAATATCCACCACACCTACAACGAAAAAAAATCTTCATTCTCATAACAAACACTACTCTGTTCATTCCCACTAACACAACCTGCCATCGCCCACACAACACAAAACCACATTATACATTACTTTCATCCATCCAGGTACACACTCCCTGTTCATACAAGCCAACAGCACTATCCTCTGTTTGCTCCTGCCAGATCTCCTTTTACCATGACAATACCTAAACCCAGCCTTCCAACACATCATCTATAAACACCCTTCCCCTCTCTTCACCAATTACACACAGACATAGAATCCTCTCTCTCCACCCCACCACACATATTACCTCTTCCAGTCATCACAACTAACACAAACACCCCTGACTTACATCCATCCTCTTTTACACAACTTATGCACTTGTCTCCAAAACACATCAACACCCCCTGTAATACTCTAACACCACTCACCAGCACTAACTCACATACAAATCCTTCACAGAAAATCATTGCATCAATATCTTCCCTCAGTATTCCACAAGAACAAAACAGACCACACACATAAGCACATTAAAATAACAGAAACTTTAATTATTCTTCCTGTCACACCCACTCCCACCCTCATGACTACACAAAGAATACAAATCCTTACCAATCTTTACCCCTACCTTCTCACTCTTTACAAACATCTACCACAAGCACGAGAACACAGCAACATTATTTTACCCACCTCTCATCCATTGCACAGTTTAGAGCCTTACATTATGATCAACATGCTCCTCCACTACCCCTAACCCATGTGCTTTTCACACTAAACAGATGCAAACAAAATAACCAACATGCCACTCTTAACAGCTTGTCATCCCCTTGTCTATTACATAATAAGGCTACTCTACAAAGAAACGTACACTTCTCATGTCTCTCTCAGCTCAGCCAAACAGTCCACCATCGACACACACAGACCAATCAAAACGGCTACGAAGCCTGCTAGAAGAGGAACACTATATTAAAAAAGAGGACTATTGTGACCCACACACAGTCATCACAACTAACAACACACCAGCTACAAGCTCAAAATACACTGCTCAACCTTCTCCAAAACAAAACAACACCGCCACTAACACACATTTTCTAAACTGCGTGCTCATAAATGCTTTATCAGGCTAAAAAAACAAGCACCACATCTACAACCTTCTGACGTACATACAACCTGACTTACTATTCATAATGGAATCATGGTTGGGAGATGACATGGCCCCAGTGTTGCATGAAGCTATTTCTCCAGGCTATCAAACCATCACACAAAACCATATAGACAAGAGTGGAGGTGGACTCACTATTATATTCAAACACCCAATAAATCTCAGTAAAACAGACATTTCCATTCAAGGTTGTGAGGCCCTCCTCACCAGATCCAACCCTACTCCAACTTCCTCCTGTAACCTTCTCCTCCTTTAGAGACCTCCACCTAACAAATCAACTTTCCCAGACACTTTTCTAGATACAGCCTCTAACATTATACACACACCTATACAATCTTGGGGACCTAAACATTTGGTTTGACAAACCCAATATGCCCAATCCAAAAGTTATCACCAATGGCCTAGTCGCATCGAACCTACATCAGATTGTACACAATCCCACACACATTGCTGGACACATCTTAGATGTCATTTTTACAAAGCCTGAATTAGTTACAGTTCATAGCATCATGTCAATCACATGGTTAGACCACCATTTGATAACTTTCCAACACAAAACAAGACAAATCAACACACCCCACAGCAACTTACATACATGCATCTATCGACTATGGAGCAGGACCCCAACAACTACAGATCAACCACAAATGGACCTTTCCTGGGCAAACTGATAGAAATAATAGCAACCCCCCAGCTGTCACAATTCACTAAAGACAATTTAATACTTTCAAACTACCAAACTGGATTCCGCTCAGGAAGAGGCACTGATTCAGCACTCATAGCAATCTGGGATCATCTTAAAAACACAGACAACTGCAATGGAGTTGTTGCACTACTTCTCTTGGACCTCTTGGATGCCTTTCATACTGTTGACCATGACACCCTAATTCAAAGCCTCCATAGCCGGCATAGAAGGGACTGCTCTCAACTGGATTACATACTACCTTCAAAACAGAACTAATATTATCTATTCTCTCCCCTTCTTGTCCAAACCCTACCTCACAAAAGCAGGGGTCCCCCAAGGATCAATCATCTCACTTTTGCTTTTCAACAACTACATGATATCATTACCAGGATTGGTCAATGATTTTCAACTCACATGCTACAACTATGCAGATGACACACAAATACTTTTTAAATTTGAATGTCCCAAAGACATTGAAAACTCACAAATCTTCAGTTGCCTTAGAGCTGTTGATTTGTGAATGACTTGGAGCCATCTCAAAGTAAATGCTTCCAAAACAGAAATACTCACATGTGGTGAATGGAAAAATTAAGACCCACTGTGTGCCTGGCCTAACGATCTCGACCACCTCCTCAACTATCAAAGGAAATTTAAAAAACCTTGAAATTACCATGGACTACAAGTCAACAATGAATGTCCAAGTAGACAAATTAGCATGAACAAGCTTCATCACCTTGAAGACTCTGCAATGCATCTTCACCCACCTCAGATTGCCAAACAAGGTGCAGCCTACTCTCTCTCTTGTACTATCCAACCTGGATTATGCCAATGGCCTCTAACATGGATCATCTCTATCTATTATGAAAAAACTATAACGTATTCAGAACTCTGTTTCCAGGATACTATTACATGTAAAGCCACAGGCCCACATCTCCCCTGCCTTGAGAGCACTACACGGGTTACCCGTTGTCAGAAGATCCACCTTCAAGCTGCTTTGTATCACCCACAAAGCTATACATGGTACAGGACCACTTTTTATCAGAAACAAAACAACCAAATACATTCAACAAACAAATCTTCCCTCAAGACTGGCACCCCGGCTTAGACACCACCATACAAGAAAAAGACAAAGGGGGTTATTACAACTTTGGAGGAGGTGGTAATCCGTCCCAAAAGTGACGGTAAAGTGACGGATATACCACCAGCCGCATTACGAGTCCATTATATCCTATGGAACTCGTAATACGGCTGGTGGTATATCCGTCACATTTGGGACGGATTAACACCTCCTCCAAAGTTGTAATAACCCCCAATATGTGATACATACTTCTCCCTTCAAGCAGCCAAACTATGGAATTCATTACCCCTCAGTATAAGATCCACAGATAACTATCCTGTTTTCAGAAGACTACTCAAGAGTTGGTTCTTTCCTTCATAACCACCTTATTCAAACAGCAATGGACTGCATATCCCTGTGTTAATATATATTTTTACTCTGATTACGTTTATATTCTAGATATGCATAGTTCTTTAGGAAATATGTATCTCTACTGTGTCATAACAATACATTATATACATTCTCTTTAAACCTGCTTAACAAATGTATATTTACTCACAGTTTTATATATATATATATTTTTTTTACATTTTTTTTACATTTTCTCACACATAGATTTTGTTCAATAGAAAACATGAAATGAAATTGATGACTTTTTTAGAATATTGTGTTTTGTTAGGATCCTTACTGATTGATTTTATCATTATTGTTATTATTATTATTATTAGCATGTTGCCGGATTGAAACTTAGTGTATTTTGGTAATAATTTTTTATTAATAATTTATTCACTTTTAGGGTGTCATACTCATCTATTTTATTCCTATATTGTTGCATAGGTCCTTGGGGAGGATAGCGGCGCACATATACATTCTCCTGTTGCTGAATTTGTGGGGTTTATTTACAATTTCCTAATCGATAACAATTTGACCTATGATATGGATCTATTAATTAATCTCTTCAGATTCCTTTTAGAATATACTAATTTATAGGATTATGACTAATTTAATGAATTATGATGATGAATATCCATTTATTTATATATTCCACGTTGAAATCGCTTTTACCTGTATTTTATTTTGTATTCTCAGAATTGACTGAATTTACTCTATTTACTTGTCATCATTTGTCATCTATTTATAGCCTGTATATGAAGTGGATGTATTGCAATCAATTGGCAGTACATATATTTATATATTTATATATTTATTTATATTATTAATTACATTTATATATCAGGCTTTTAAAATTAAAATTATAATTGAAATCAAAATCAAAATTAAAATTATTAGGTATAAGTGGGCAATATGTGGACATTAAGAGTAAAAGGAAAAAGGAAAAAGGAAAATTGAGAAAGAGAAGAGAAAAAAATAGCATACATGGGATTTGTTTTTTATTCAAGAATTGTAGACTGTGATTACAATTAATTAATTTTTTAATTTTTTAGTGTTCACAGGTGACCAGACTATATTTGTGATAATGTATTATAATATGAGAGAAATATATAATGTCACATTTTTAGTTCATAGTTTATTTCAAAACATGAACAGGATTAGGAGTTTCTCATCTTTAAGTTGAAATTGTGACGTTACAAAATGGCCGCTCCATTTGCACTTCTCTTGAGCTATGCAATGAACATCAAAGAAGGACTATATGGTTTAAATAGTTGAGTGTAAAATGTCTGCCAATGTCCTGTTGAAGGCTTCGGCCGAAACGCGTAGACATTTGGTTGGGACAGCGTGTGTGTCTTTTGAATGGTGAGCACATTGTCGACCGTTTTTTTTTTTTGTGCTTTTTGTACCAACTTTTGCTGGTGTGATTTACCTGCAATCTAATCTTTTTTCAATAAACAGCAACCGATGAATCTATCGAGAATAAGTGGTTTTTTGAGTATTTTACCAGCTGGTATTGAATGATGTGCAGCCCTTGGTGTGCGATTTAAATACACCATTTTTCTGGATATATATATATATATATATATATATATATTTATATATATATGTGTGTGTGTGTACAAGAGAGAGTTGTCCTGAACTAAAGCGCTCTTGTAACTATTCATTATGGAATATAGCAAAATCAGCAATTTACAGAGAATTCTTTGGCATTTTCATTATTCCCAATCTTGTATTTTCAAGCGTCTCTGGACACGTTTCTGGGTTCATCCCTTCATCAGCAGAGAACAAGCATTTATTTCCTTTTTCAAAGGCCAACTGCGTGGCTGCTCAGCAGATTTAATTGCAGGCACCTGATATTAGTTGAATACCAGTTTTGTCCCATAGGACCTCAAGTGAGCTGCAAAGTGCATCCTGGTAAAGGTAGTTCTTCACATTTTAAAATTATATCCCAAGTGGGTTGCTGAAGCCAAACAAAATAATAAAGCACAGTTTATTACCCCAGTGGGCAAATTATATACATATATATATATATGTGTGTGTGTGTGTATGTGTGTGTGTATGTGTGTGTGTGTGTGTGCATGTGCATGTGTATAGGTATATATGTGTGTGCATAGAAATATATATGTGTATGTTATTCTATGCTTAACATATTCATAGGTCATTGCATAGCTCCTAAATAAGTTGTTATATTAGATACTTATGAATCCCTGTTCCTGATTTTATATCACACTGGTCAAATGTTTTATTATCATAAGCATTTTGATATTCAAAAATTGAGGAAAGATAAACAAAAAGTACACTTATTAATTAATTTCAAATATTATAAATATTGAAAGACTGTGTTCATACAATACTACTTTTCGTCTCATATTATTATACCCATTAATATTGTTCTTGAACATATATTCCCTGATTATGTATTTACATATCTATTTATTTATTACTCTAGTCCCACTGTACTAGAGAAAAAGTAAATAAAAATAAATAGAATACAATTTATAAAAATTCAAATGATAAATAATTAAATTTAAGCAAAGAACAATAACGAAAGATTAAATAAAAGAAAAAGAAAAATAATGATAACAAATGTATATGTATATATATAAAATACGAAATAAATAAAAATAATATAATTTTACTCTCTTTTAAGCTTTACTGTGTCTACCCATCACCCTATGTCATGTCTCTATCAATCTATACTCCATCCCCATTCTGACTCATCCCAAACCCATTCTACTACTTTCATCTCCAAAATAACCCTATGTAAGGTCTTCCATCCTCTTCCACATCTAGCTCACCCCAAACCTTAGTTTACTACCATGATATCCCAAACAAACCAACTAAATTCTTCCTCATTTATCTCACCTTTGACTCATCCAAAACCCTTCCTGCTACTATGATCTCCCTAACCCTTTCCACAGACTCTTCTCTTCTCCATCTCTCCTTTACTCATCCCAAGCCTAACCCTATTTCTATAAACTCCCAATTAACACGTCTGGATTCTTCTCTTCTCCATCCCTCCATTACTCTAGTCAATCCAGCTAACAAACTTGCATATCTTTTTCCCAAATTAACTCATATTATTACTAATACTGTACTCATATTTCCCTATACTAATCCACCACTGATTCCTCTTGGATTCCGGAGTAGCGTGCTACTCACCAAAAAGTGCTTTGATGCTTCGCCAGGGATAGTAAGCACTATATAAATAGTATTACAATTAAACTTACAATTACAATCTTCTCAGAAAGGTCTAGGTTCCTACCAAATTTGGTGTAATTCTGCTCAGAGATTCAGGCTGTAGTCATGTCTAAAACCCCTATGGGAAATTGTATAGGGAAAATACATTTGGGACCCTCCCCTTTTTTGTAGCCAACCCACTTGATGAATCACTTTGAACTTTTCAAGACAGCAGTTGAAATGAGTGGTGTACTAATTTTGAAAATTCCATGATTTTTCAAACTGTGCCAAAGTTATTGCCAAACAAAAACATTTCCTATGAACTGTCATTTGCAAATGGACTGCAACAGCACACATATGGGCCAGTGTTTGGTGTTCAACTTATGTTTGGATACAGTGTTGGTATGTGTTGGCAGTCATAGTTAGGACCTATTTTCTATAGAAAACGCTGTTTTTTGCTTGCCTATATCATCGGCACCACCTGACAAATCTTCACAAATATTTCCCAAGACATTCAACAGTCAAATGAGCAGCTGTGTGGAAGATTTCAGGGTGATCCGTGAAGTGGGGGCCGAGATAAATGGGGGTGAAATATAGAGCATTTCTAAATTTTATTCCCTTAGGAAAAATTGAACAGCAAGAGCACCAAAACTGCTGAAGGGAAATACACCAAATTTGGCAGAAAGGTAGCTCTTGGTCCAGAAAAGAAATTAATTTCTATATCTAGGGACTGAAGGATTTGCGACCCCTCCCAATCTCGTGCTGAGATCTGATTGGCTGACAACATTTCAACCAGGAAGATTTTTCAGCCATGTCCCACAAAAAAAGTTGAAAATAAAGAAAAGGGCCCAGGGTACGGAGACCCTGACCCCTTAGTTATGGTGCCCCTGGGTGGGCCAAGTCCTGGGGTCAATGTTCATTGCTATTGGGGGGGCACCTGGCCTCCACCCTTAGCCCTGGGGACCACCACCTCCCTGGGCTTTATTTAAATTACGTGGGGGAGGCCTGGAGGGGAATACCACCTCCCCAGGGTGATTAATTAAATATGTGCGGGGCGTGCACCACCCCTGGGAAAAATGCTTTTAATATGTGGGGGAGATCCAATGGCTTCTCCCACAGCCCCGGGGACCATCTCCTCTCTAGGGCGATTAATTAAATATGTGCGGGGGTCCTCATAACCTCTCTGGGGTGATTAATTAAATATGTGTGGGGGCTGCGCCCCCTCCATACTGGGGACCACCACAACTTTAGGGCAAAATAATTTTAATATGGGGGGGACCACCACCCCTGATGCATTATGGAAATGTGGTGCAGAGGGGCCACTTGGGCCCCCCATAGTCCTGAGGATCAGCCCCTCACCAGGGCAAAGACTAAATATTGTAAAGGAGTTTGTTTCAGACCCCTAACCCTGTGGAACACCATATCCCTGGGGCTATCTCCACTTTGGAGGAGTGCAGTCCCCCTCGAAGAGCCACAGATGGCCCTGGGGACTGCCACCCCCCTGGGCTGGCTTCTGCTATGTCCCAGGGTGCCCACCCCTGGGACATAACTGTTTGCTGTGGATTGGCTGCAGCTTTGAAGCTGTCAGAAAGGGAAGCTCTTATCTTGGTTCCAATAGAGATGAAAGATTTGCTACTAAATGGCTACTACTTAAAGCAGCTCCTTGGTTGCTGGAGCAGTGAGACCACAGGGGGAGCCTTGAGGCTTCCCCTGCAGTCCCAGATAGCCTGTAAAAGGCTTGTTATACAATAAAACAACATTTAAAAAACATGTAGCGACCACATGGGAGCCATTGAGGGTTCCCTGCAGTTGCAATTAGCCCATAAAGCTCTAAAATGAGTTTAAACAAAAGAATAACTCAGTTTGAAGGTCATAGACGTTACACTGAGTGCTGAGGGTTTGAATCCAGACAGACTCATTTCCCTCCGTTTTTTAACTACAAATGTTTAAACCTCATACTGAAAGATGGTCCGACTCTTTTTAAATGACAAATATATTTTTCTTTTCAATTTGTCCAGAAAGATCTCATTCTAAGTATATCACATATCAAGGCCTAAAAAACTCTCTCTCTCACTCTACCTCTCACTCTCTTTCTCTCTCTCTCTGTTTATCTATCTTTTCTCTTTTGATCTTTCTTGTACTCAGACTGTTATGCACCCACTCACGTACCAACTCACAGCCCAGTAAGACCCTCACTCGCCCACTCACAGACCCATTCAGATAGTTATGCACCCACTCTGAGACCCAGTCAGACTCTCACATACCCACTCACAGACACACTTACACTCTCATGCACCAACACACAGACCAATGCGTATACTAATGCGCCCAATATAACAATGATGTACACACACCCACACAGACACTCTCACTGCTACTCTCAGCCCCAGATAACCCTCTCACACCTACTCTCACACCCATGGAGGCCACAGCCAACTCCCGTCATGCACAGCCAAAGGGTTTGCACAAAAAAAGGCCAAATTTTGCATACAACCTCCTCTGTGCATGGGGGAAGGCCACACATTGTGCAAGGTTGGGTGCTTAGAGGGGGTTTGCCTCAGCTCTGTGGCCAACCGCCAATGAGCACGGAAAAAGGCCGAGCGTGACGGTGGTTTGTGTAATGTAAAGTAATGAAAATTATTATACATTTAAAAAACATAGAAATTCACTGAAAAAAACTGAAGATTATGGATATTATTGTTAGGAAAAACAGCTTTAAAAAAACATAGAAATTCACCTGAAAAGGCCAAAGGCTATAGGGAAGTTATAGTTAGGTTCACATTTTAAACATAAAAAAACATAGACATTTACCAGTTATAGTAGGAGTTATCTCAGGTAACTATAAATTGTGCCCTAAGGTAACTATAACTTGTGTTCTCACCATGCACTGCTAATTACCCCACAAATGATGGCATATATATATCATATAATAAATGTATATTCACTGAAAACCAAAGGTTAAATGTACTTTCCAGTAAGATAAACATTAAAGTAAAATTTCCAGTAACATTTTAAACTCTAAAATTCTATGAATTTCACCAGTTATTTGTAGTTATCTGAAGAGACTATGACTCGTGCCCCAGGATAATTAAAACCCGTGCTCCCACCATGCACAGTTTTCTCATCAATAACTTAATTGCAAATTCTGCAGTGATATTATGAATGATGTCATCCAAGATGAAATGAGTGATATAACTTGTGGGGTAATTAGCAGTGCATCTCAAATGATATCACATTTATAACATTCTGATGACATCTGAAAAGACAAAATTTATGAAATCACTGATGACCACAGTAAGCATTGTCCAATGAGTGTGTTAGTTTGATTAATGGTTTACATAATGGCACGCAATTGCCATAGTACTTCTCTATGTAATTTTTTACAGCCTATGTCCAACTAATGGGTCTAAGTGTTTACAAAAAAAGCATGTGCATCGAAGCTGTGTACAGGTATTGAACAAGTTTTAAACATTTGCATTGAAGAGTAACCCTGTGTGTGGGTGACAGTTGACCACTTGTTTCAGCATGATCCAAACAAGTTTTTAGGCTCTGTAGAAAAAAAGTTACTACAGGCCAAATACTTTACATACAACATACTACGTTTTGTAAGCAGCGTTGAGTTAGTAGACAGATCTGTCCCAGGATGACAATTTCAATGTAACATAGAGGACTGCATGTACCAGGTATTAAGCTATGAATATTTGATTGTTTAGCCTCTGAAGATGGACTATCTGTACTTTTTCAACATAGTAAAAAGGCTACAGGTAGCATAATCTTGAGCACCTTCAGAAGTTATTTATTTTAAGCGAAAAGTGTCTTTTTTGCCAAGTGTTGCATAGAGTGTAGACTGTTCTTAGTAGTTATTTTTAATACTCTGTAGTATTTTTCTTACGAGCGTTTCACTGTCTGCAAACAGTATGGTACACAGTAAACTCTCCCAGTAGAGTGAAAACTATTTACAGTACCCACTTCTCTACTCAAATCAACTTAATTTCTCAATATACATTTGGTAACAGACATTCAGAATTCCTAGGAACTAGTCATTGTTTGAACAGTTGTATACAGACTGAACACTGGATGCAAAGATGGTTTCCCATATTAATGTTAATTTAACTTTGCTACCTGTGAAGTGTATGGTATAGTATCAATGTTGCACATAACCCATGCTTTCTCCACCTATGAGAGGTGTATCTGTGATGGCATTGATGATGTCTTATATTTTTCCAACCAATTTTTTACTTACTTTCAAGTCTATCATGCCATACTAAAGTATAGAGTAATATATGCAAAAACAAAGCTTGGATGATGTCAACAATGATGTTGTTCGAGATGTCATCAGTGATGTCATAAATTATGTCATAGAATATGTATACTGTGATGTAGAATGTGAAGTCATAAGCAGTGCATGACCGGGGCACAAGTTATAGTTAGCTGTGCTAACTAAAATTGCTGCTGTGTTTTTTAGCTCAAAATGTTAATGTTGTCACTGACATGTTCACCTAACAATAAAATTACTATAACCTTTGTTCCTTTTAGTGAATTTCTACTTTTTCGGAAGAAAAACAGATCTTTTTTATCACCCCTGCCTATAATGTTACTCTACTTTTGGTTTTGACTAGTGCATTCTCTACACTTAGTTTTTTTCAGTAAATATATGTGTGTGTTTGGGTGTGTGTGTCTGTGTGTGCATGGGAAAGTGTATGTATATATATATATATATATATATATATATACATATATATATATATATATATTGTGACTTTCTCATCAACTAAATTGAACAAGAACCAAGAGAGATTTGACATTTCCCTACATCACAACCTAATTTTATCAACTGCAGGATTGAATTGTACAAATATACGAGGAAATTATAACTTCACAAATTCCATCAGATGAAGAGTAGAACAAGTATTGCCAAACCTCTGGAGAGCTAAGCCATCTGTGTTTAAAATATCAGACATCACTGATCTTGTAGCTATTCATGATTTGAAAATGGAAAACACAAAATATATGGAAAATAGTGTAAAAATAGGCAAGGATGTTATAACAGAGATCATTGATATGGATGAAACATGTGATCGAGGATGCAGAGGAAGAGATTCCCAAAGAAATGCCCTAATGGATATGAGATTTGAAATAGACCAGCAGATGGGGAGTTCTTTGAAGCCAACAAGTACGTTTTGTTCCCAATTACTCCCAGATATTCGAGTTGATGTATTTTATGAGTTGATGGTAGAAGACATGAAAAGATTAAGAAAGGAGTGGTAACATTATCCAAAAAAGAACAATCATCCAAGAAAGGATTAGAAAGACAACTTGGAGTTGGACAATCATCCTTCATTGATCATTAAACCTTCAGACAATGGTGGTAATATCATTTTAATGGACCAAAATTAATATGTTGTAAAGCGAGAACTTGGCATCACTGTATATTAAATGTGTCCCCCGGCTAATCTCATGAAGGAATTGGAAAAGGAATATAATTTGAAATTAAAAACATGGCAGGATCAGAGCCTCTTCGAGTGGGAGAAGTACCAATATTTGCAAGTTTTATCTCATTCCAAAGATACACAAGAGTGTGAAAAGCCCACCTGGTGGACCCATTGTAAGTTCAATTGGTTGTCTTTTAGAAAATAGTTCTCAATATCTGGATTAGTTTTTATAGGTGTATGTTACTTATTTGCCCCATATGTAAAAGACTCAACAGATCTCCTGAGAGAGTTAGATCAAACCCCAAGGAAAAATAATATATAATTTGTCACACTGGATGCAACAGCAATATATCTCAATAGATCACAATATGGTGATCTGGGCACATGAATAATTTCTGAGAGATCGACCTGTTGAACTGTTGGACCATACTCAAATGGTATTGGAGAAGTTGAGGTATTGCCTCAAACATAATTGTTTTTATTTTCAATACTTATTTACAGCAACAGGGTACAGCAATGGGTACCTGTTTTTCCTCCACCTATGCCAACCTGTTTATGGGGTGGTGGGAGAAGGAGGTGGCCTGGGATGAAGAAAATGTGAATACACTTTGTAAGATTGCATTATGGACTAGGTTTATAGACAACCTTTTCATCTTATGGGAAGGCAAGGACACTGATTTGAACTACTTTTTGGAGAGCTTCAATTACACTGATTACAATCTATAATTTACAAGTACTTACAGCTGGACCCATATTGAGTTTTTGGCCATCGAGCTTTATGTAGTATAGAATACACAGAAAACCAACTGCTGTGAATGCTCTAATACATGTAAATAGGGGCCATCCAAATGCACTCAAGTGAAGCATTCCATATAGTCAGATGTTGAGGGAGGATTTGTTCGACTGATGAACAATTCCATAGGGAGGTGGATGGAATGCTCAAATGATTTAATGAGAGGGATTATACCAAAAGTGTATTGGAAAATGCAAAAAGAAGGGCCAGTGAGAAAAGATGTGAATGTCTCTTATATCCACAAAGCACTGAGATGAAAGTAAAGGATAACAAAGTAAGGAGACTTGTTTTAGAATAGTATGGCACAATCCAGTAACAAGAATATATCGCAAAAGAATTGGCACGTGTGAAATAAGGATGAGCATTTGAGAGACACTGTGCAGATAACATCGAAAAAACTAAATCATTGGGAGATTTGTTGACATCCAGTCATTGTGAAAGTGAGAGATATGGCAAGGATTGGTTGTACAACAATACGAAAGGCTTTGCTAAATGCAACTCCTGCAAAGCTTGTCGAATTGGTCTGAATTGTAAGAACTACTGAAACTTTGAGGGTCTAATGGTCTCAATTAATGACCAAATTACTTATAACATAGACCATGTGATATATGTTTTTAAATGTGGATGCGACAAGCTTTATGTGCGGAGCACAATAAAGAATTAGAAAATAAATTTTTTACAACATATGAGGGCTATCATTAATGGAGATAAGAGTTATTCCAAGAGATGCCACTTAGGACAAATCATGAAAGCACTTTGCGAACTTTCTGGTATTATGGAATTAAACATATTAGAGCTCATATAAGTGGTGGCGACGGAGAAAATGCGCTGCAGAGACAGGAATTGTAACATTTTATCTTTGAGGACAGAAGCTCCTTGGGGCTACAACACGGATGCTAAATGATCTGTTCATCTTTAATGGGTGGCCTTGATTGATTGAGTGCCATTGGGTTTCAGCTTCCCTGTATCAGGGTTGGGTGGGCTGCGTCTTGATGAATATTGAAGATGTGTCCTTGTTATTTTGTTTTTTTCCCTTCCTTCCCCCTTCACCCTTCCCCTTATTTTTCTACTGCAGTGTAATTGAATCTTGGGAAGTGATACATTAAAAATATTAATGTGAAATCAGAGCATTTTACAAACATTTTATTCCTCCTCTCTTGAGTAATTTGGAAATGAAGGGCATTTGAGATATTGAAATACATGATGAATTATGAATAACTGGGGACAGATGAGAGCATCTTCGAAAGTAGGGTACTCTATTGTGCCTTGGGATTGATTATGAATTATGAGAATGGTTAGCATACTCCTTTTATTTTTAAATAAGAAACATTTGGATATGATGGATTACTATGGATATAATTGATCATGATGCATAGCACTTTACTTTCTAGCATGGATATGGGAAATAGTAGGATAATGATAGGTGTTAACTTATCTAAGCACACAGCACCTTCCTGTCCTGAGCTCCTTTTATTTTTTTTGTTAAAATGTGGGTTTTTAATGAGAGATTGTACCACGAATGGAAAGATCTTAACTGACTACATTATGTATAACTACATCTAAAAAACACTGATATACATACAGAGTTGAATACTTTTATGTGCATGATTATTTTTATGGACTATTCACGTTCATATAATGCATTATGCTCTTTAAATTGCTTAATATGGATGTATATTGATCTCTAAGAATCATAGTCATAGGGGAGTAGTTGAATGGAACTCAGGAACATATTATGCACTTTTATAATTGACAGTGTTTACACAATTGCTGATCTATTAGGTGCTTAGGGAATTGTTATACACCTTAATGTTTTGTTAATTTTACACTTGCATTACGAACTTTCATGGTCAGTTAGTGTTTACATTTTCATTATGTACTTTAAGCCCTTAGCTGCTGGGCCTTCCAAACCCCCACCCCCCAGTGCTGAACCCTTTTTTGGTTATTTGGGGTAATGTGCGCTTAGGCCTTCGTAACTTCTTGTCACATGTCACATAAGCTATCCACTCCAAATTTGCGTCCTTTTTTTCCAACATCCTAGGAATTCTAAAGGTACCCAGAGTTTTTGGGTTCGCCTGGAGGAGACCAAGAAATTAGCCAAGAAATTACCTCCAAAATTTCATTTTTTGCAGACAAATTGGAAAAAAGGGCTGCAGAAGAAAGCATGTGTTTATTTTCCCTGAAAATGGCATCAACAAAGGGTTTGCGGTGCTAAAAACACCATGTTCCCAGCTTTCAGGAACAGGCAGACTTAAATCAGAAAAACCACATTTTTCAACACAATGTTTGCATTTTACTGGGACATACCCCATTATTACTATTTATTGTGCTTTCAGCCTCCTTCCAGTTAGTGACAGTCATTGGTGTGAAACTAATGCTGGATCCCGGCCAGCTAACCATTTCTGAAAAGTAGACAAAATTCTGAATTCAGCAAAGGGTCATTTGTGTAAATCATTTAATGTTTTCTTACAAAAAGTAACAGCTAAAATAAAAATATATTGAAATTGAGGTGAATAAAAAGCCATTTCCGGCCAAGTTTTCTTCTATAACTTTTTCCAGCTACTTCAGATTTTTTAAATCAATATACTGTTACATTTAATGGACTCCTCTGGTTGTGGGGATGTATAGGGCTTGTAGTTTCATCAAGAACCCTAGGTACTCAGAGCCATTAAATGAGCTGCACCTTGCAATGGGCTTTCATTGTATACCGGGTATGCAGCAATTCATTTAGTGAAGTATAAAGAGTGAAACATAGAACGTCTCTGAATTCTGGAGTCCACACACTAGCATGCGAATTACAGGGCATTTCTCAAAATAGACTTATATTTTACACACTGTCTTACATTTTGAAGGAAAAAATGTAGACAAAGGCAAGGGGGAATAACACTTTTTCTTCTATTCTGTGTTCCACCAAATCTCCAGATAAAAATGGTACCTCACGTGTGTGGGTAGGCCTAGTGCCCGTGACAGAAAATGCAACTTGGAGGCATCACATTTTTATATTGAAACCTGACGTACTTTTTAGAAAGTGACTAGCTGTGGATTTTGGCATCTAGCTCAGCCAGCACCAAGGGAAACCTACCAAACCTGTGCATTTTTAAAAACTTGATACCTAGGGGAATCCAGGATGGGGTGGGACTTTTGGGACTCTCACCAGCTTCTTCTACCCAGAATCCTTTGCAAACCTCAAAATTTGGCAAAAACACACTCTTTTCCCTCTCATTTCCGTAATAGAAAGTTCTGAAGTCTGAGAGGAGCCCAAACTTCCTTCCACCCACCAATCCCCAAAGTCTCCTGATGCAAATGGTACCTTACTTGTGTTGGTAGGCCTAGTGTCCGTGACAGGAAATGCCTAAAAACACAACATGGACACATCAAATTTTTTCATTGAAAACTGAACAGTTTTTGGGAAAGTGCCTAGCTGTGGATTTTGTCCTCCAGCTCATCCAGCACTTAGGAAAACCTAGCAAACCTGAACATTTCTGAAAACTGGACACCTAGGGAACCGAGGATGGGGTAACCTGTGGCCCAGTAGACGGCACACAGCTGAAATGCATCAGCCTGATTATTCACTTGTTTTGTACTCTTGGTTCTGTGGAACTTTCACCTAATAAAGTATGGATAGAAAAATACTCTCTGGAACACTCTTGTATTGTGCCACCTTGTCAGTGTTTCTATGGAGTGCACTGTGTTGGAGCATATATATATATACCACCATGTAGTTAGATTTAGGTCTTAGGTTTCAAATGAAGAGCATTTTTGTTTTTGTTTTTGATAAACTTTCAACAAAATAGCTCAGCCATCTTAGCTTCTTCCCAGAAACATTTGGGGTGATCTGTCAAGTGTGGACCAGAAACATTTTGGGTCCCAAATGCCAGTTCCCCATGTAATTTCTGAATAGACAATTATACACAGTTAAACAAAACTACAGCGAAATTGACAAAAAAACAGATCTCTACTCAGAAAGGTGTTTTTTGTTATGTAGTGTTAATCCGTTCCGCAGTTTTGGAAAACTTAAGCTTCAAAAATAAAGATATAATGGCAGATGGTCCCTTGTGACTCCTTCATGCATCCCGCAGGATCAGTGTAGGAAAGTTCTCCTTTTTGCCCTGGTCACCACCACACTTATTGACTGATATTAGTGGTTACTGACTCTGACTGTGCCTTGGGCACTGCTAACCAGTCCCAGGGCCAGTGCTCTGAGTAAAATGCAAAATGCAAATTAGGCTAATTATAATTGGCTGTACCTCCATACCTATAAGTCCCTCGTATATTTTAGGGACCCCAGCATAGATATTGCACCCATAGGGGCACTGCTGTGGTGCCACTGTCATTGTAAAAGCAGGTCTGCCTTGCTCGCTTCTTTTAAGTTAAAGTTAACCCCAAATTCGACTTTGGAAATAAAAGTAATTCCAAAGTCCTAAGCTATCTTATTTTTTCATATGTCACCTCTAAGGTATTCCTTAAGTGTCCTCGGGTCTATGGCAGGGTAACTATAAGCAGGGACTTTATAAAAGATGTTTTGTAAGACCTGGGGAGGGAAAAATAGCCAAATTAATGTTCCCCATTGTAGTGAATGGGCTCCATGGGCTAATATGGAGAAACTTTATTTTCAAATAATAAAGTCTTATTTTCAATAGGAAGGAGCTAAATATAGCAAGTTTAGTATCAAATCAAAAGTTATAATAAATCCAGCCACCTGTCACTGTTGAATGTAATATATCTTGTACATGGAAAGAGTTTTAGAACTCTTGGTAAATATTACCAAATTCAGCCATGTAGTGCCCTTCTCTGATTGGTCAGACTCTGGCATCCTGTACCAGGCTGCCTTGATGAGGTGTGAAGTGGTCCGAAACAAATGATGCATCTGGTGGGAGGAGAGCTGCCTCAACAAATGGTAGAACAGGATTGAGGAGAGCAGCCAAACTTTACTTCAAGGGGGAAGGACAATTGGGACAGCAACTGGACTTCCCCGATTTCTTGTATCCCCAGACAGCCTGGGGCCCCCTAATTAGATTAAGATAGGGCAGGAAAGTTGTGTGTTAATGGAAACGTAGCCACACCAGTGGGTGGACTCAGCCAGATCTAAAATCTAAGACTGAATTTTTACAATGTTGGATTTTGGAGGAATGTTGCTCCCTAGGATTGATTTTTGCCACACTTCCCAGGAAGTGGTCTCAAAAGCGGTGGTGGCCTGCATGTGAATGGATAGGAGCAGCCCTCTGCTTGCTACTCCAGGAACAAGGATAAACATGACAAAGTTATCGCACACATCAGATCCTTAAGAGAAAAAGACAAGAAAAAGGAGAACTGCTCTGCTGTACCCTTGGCCTGCACCTGGACCCTGCACTCAGTAGGACTGCACCAGCTGCACACTTTGGGTTTCACCAAACTTACTTCTACAACTTCGAGAAGGGACTATGTGTAAGCTACAGGTAGAAAGGAACTGACCAGGGTCACTTGCATCAAGTCCTGCAAACATGGCCCACCTGACCAGTGGCCAGTGGTCATTTTAGGATTTGGCCCAGATGCATTCTGAGAGTTGAAGTCCTTACCCCCAAGGAGTAACTTAGAAATTCTGATGCCTGGCCAAGAATACGTTAAGGGTAGCTATAAATATAAACAGTGTTTTCACTCTTTAATCAAAATGTACCTCAAGTGATGCAAACAAAGAGAAGGGTTGCTGAATACACTTTGTTGGTCTCTATATCTCTGTACTCAAAACTTTATCTGAATCCATGTTATTCCTATTTGTTCAAGATATAATTTATCAAACCACTTAGCATGAGAGCTGGCAGCAAACTGCAGGCGACACTGACTTTAGCTATGTGCACCCTTGATGTGGTGGACTGTACACAAATGTGCCTGATGTGTAGTTTGAAACTAAAAAACAGCCCCTACTCACTACCAGCCTACTCAGCTATCAAGCACTGAGTTGTTCACACTACATACACCCGTGCACATGGTCCAATTAGGTCTTAGCTGGTGGGGTTGGTTTTAATTCATGAAAGAGCGCACAGAAGATCTTCCCTAACCATATATTTGCACTTTACAAGTTCTATTCCATTTCATTTCATGGTCTGAAACCATGCTTTGTATTGCCAAGATATGCATGCATATCACGGCATAACTGGGAAGTGTGATCATTGGAAATGTGGTGCTTGACAACGTATATGGTCAAAATTAAAGCATCCGTACAACCAGCAATGAGAATGTTGTCAAGAAAACATGCCAGTTCCGCAGTGAAAGTATGCACTGTTACAGACCATTGGGAGCATATCCCAGTTCCCGTATGCATCTGGAATGCAAGCCTGGACAGAGCATGCAACAAAAAAGATCTGCCAGTATTTCAACACAACATCAAATGGTGAACAGAGGCAAAAATATAATACCTACCTACACAATCTTTAGAAGTCAGGCTGGTGAAAGCAAAAGTAGTAAGGAGTTTAAGGTAATGCAGATGAGTAGAGGGACTTCAAATTAAAATAAATACAATATTCAGCTTGATATTTTGTTTTTGCCAGGTTGGTGAAGGTGAACAAAGAGAACTGTTGAAAACAATAGAGGTTTGAAAGGGAAAAGTACATTATAGTACCAAAATGAAAAGAAGGAGAGGGAAAAAGAGCAACATCCTACTTAGCTGACAAAAATACAACTTGCTTACAGGAACAATTAATGATCACCTATATCTGAAAAAGTGGATGCCCCCTAAGGTTAAATAGTTGTACCATGGAGATTACACATTGAATATGCAGCTGTTTTAATATCTAGAAATGTTTGGACACATGCCAAGGGTTATGGTTTAATTTATGTTTCTGAACAATTATGAGGAGCAATAGGTAATCTGGGAGGAGTTGATTGAATCACTTTATTAATAGTTAATGGTCATAGTAAGGGGCATTTCTATGCAGAAACACAGCTAAAAGACGTATTTGAGAAAGGTTTACCTGATTTAATAAAGTCTCAAGAAGAAGAGCATGAGCTAGATGAAAATTGTGTGCCTGTGTGGATTATGAATGAACATCAACTATATGTCACTGGTCAATTGCTGTGGAAGACAGTTGCAACATATATTGTGCCACCTAGAGCAATAGCACCAATGTTCTATAGCAAGGATTTATATGATGAAATTATGAGTTGCCAATGATTTCATCAATGTAATAAGAGAAAGATACGGGACAAAATTGTTAACAACACAAAATGTGCTTAACAAATCAACCAAAAATACTTGAGAGAATCAAAGAAACACACTTTTAAAGGAATGTAACATTCAGTAGTAATGAATAGAAATGGTGGAATATTCAAAGGCAAAAGGTATGCACAATGAGTAAGAGGTAAACATGGTTTTAATATGTTGTTTCTGGTGTGCCTTCAAGGTGTGAGGAGTCAGTTTGGAATTTGGCATACAAGTAGTTGTTGTTAAAGACTAATGTACAATATTACACAATTTTGATAGTAGCCACACCAGAATGCTTGCTGATTTTAGTGCATGATATACTTTATCTGGAAAGTGGTAACAGTACACTTTAAAGATATGTGTCTATAGGTAGTGATAGCAAACCAATTTATGGGGAAAATGCAAATGCAACGTAGGATATTTTAGCGACTTCATAGATGGTAAAAAACAAAATATAATCGAAGGTATTTGTAGTTGTGAAATAAATGTATATACTAGGATGGGATG
This sequence comes from Pleurodeles waltl, assembly GCF_031143425.1. Classification (NCBI taxonomy): domain Eukaryota; kingdom Metazoa; phylum Chordata; class Amphibia; order Caudata; family Salamandridae; genus Pleurodeles; species Pleurodeles waltl. The sequence continues at coordinate 794,704,106 of NC_090438.1, read as the reverse complement.
AACAATGACATAGGAGGACTTAACTAAAGTTGATTCATCCTAAATTGATGTTGTGTATGCCACACTATATTCAAGGTGGGGCTAATTAAAGGAGCATAAATAATGAGCATTAACTTATACCAAAAGCTTAAAATCAAAAGGTCACAATTTATAAATGTTTTGTTTGATGCTTTCTTTGGCAGCAGCAGATGAAATGGACCTACGTTTGTGCTGTTAATCATTTTGTATCCTATTTCCTTCTACTTATCCATTCACTACTTCTAGGTGCTCTGCAGTGGCCAGCAAGCAGCATTCAGTAATTAATAAATCATCTGTAACTAACTAATAAACAGTACATGACGTATCTTCTGATCTGGTGCTAAAAACCAAGATGGTGATTATGTGTTTGTCTTTGAAAGAATAGCCCTCAAAGACATCCAAGGCCTGGCACCTTAAGGTGCATCTCCATAACTGATCATCTCCCCTTGTACTGAGCATTGTCTTTGCACTTAGATGATTCACCAACTTCCAGGTATGTCAGACTTTGATGGGTACAGAAGCCATATGAAGGAGTGGGTCTACAGTAGAGACAGAAGATCAGATTTTTTATTTGATTTTGCAAACCAGGTTTGAAATTATGCGACCAACATAAAGAACATAAAAATCTTGTAAAACCTAAATAGGTTTCCCCCTTCATCTTTCCATAACTGCATAGCAAACAATCAATGACTTTGTCTGGTGAGGCATACATATAGGTCATACACTCAAGCCCAGTGATCAGCACACTTGAACTCATATTTCATAGTCTTCAGTGTTTCGTTTCACCTAATTCATTCTGAGTAAAGGACTGACTTTCAATTAGACCCTATGCTGAGCACCCTAGACCCCATAGCTGTTTAATTACTGTTATTGAACATTCATTGTAGAGATCTCATGGGTGAGGTTATAAGCATTGCAATGGGAGTGAATGAGAAAAGGGACATCATTTTGGAAATGCGTTCACCTATTTTACATAAACTTTTTAAATACACCACAATCATGTATGGCTTTTATAATACTATGGTCCCATATAAACCAACACATTTTATAAACTACACAAAATAGCAAAGTATCCTGTGATATGCATAGTAACTCCTCTTACTCAATCTAACAGATTCCTTCCCATTATAAGAAAACTGCAATTACATTGTGATACACAGCTGCACTCTGGTACTTAACCAACAGAATTTTATTTTATATCACGTTGCTACAAAACAAATCATAACCAGTACTCATTGATATCAGTGCAATTTCATTACTGTTAGCATTCATGGCGTAAGAGGTATTCCAACATTCTGTTCCTGAACAATTGTGACAATGTATTGTAGGGATAAACTTCTTTGAGTTCCATTCACAAGTTTGCAATCAAAAATAACTTTTTCCACCTATCAGGAATTAATAAAGGTATACCAGGCAGCCTTTAATGCATTTACTGCTACAGATGTCTCTGTCACAAGTGTGTTGAAATCTGCAGTTGTATATCCCAATGAAGGGGAGGAAAGTGAGTGTTCCAAGGTGTGGGTTTCCATGGTAGTTTGGGTTTGTGGATATTCTCAAACTCTGATCCAAACATCCTCCACCCTAGAAATAGAAATGGTACAACATTTACTCCAGCCTCAGTTTCAAGAGCTGGAGTAATTCCCCTTTCAAAATGGGGATGCAAATGTAAGGAAAGAGTTTCCTCCACGTGAAATGTTTTTATCAGTGAAGGATTAAAAATATGAATTGCACATGAGGTTTCTCCTCTATGTGGAATTCGATGATATGGAGAATACTGCACAAGGGGAATAGAACTTTGCGGGACATGTCACATTACATTTCTAGTAGTCCGCTAGGAAACTTGTGCCTGGAACAGCTGTCTAGGTGTAGTAATGAGAACATTGATTAATCTTAAAAAGAATGTAAAATTACTTTCAGCAGAGCTGTAAACCTCAAGCACAGTGAGTGAATGAGAGAAGCCTTTTGAGATTAGCTCATAACGAAGGTCTGCTTTCTGAGACATACCTAAAACCAAGTTCATATCTACATACAATGAAATATAAGGACTGTCAAGTAAATACTTGTAATCTAAGAAACTGTAAGTGTAATTGTTTAGGTAGTTTTAAATTTTTACATAGTTCCGACTGAATCCATTCAGGTTTCCCACAGGAAATATAGAACATGTGTGAGGACACCTATATGCCAAAATTCTTTTCAACTGTTTCAAGATTCTTCTATGAGTTTCTATAGGCAAATAAGTATCATGTATTTTTCAATACACTTTTGATTTCCTATTCTCATACTCATTAAATGGCTATCAACAAGATTGTCTTTTTCTTGTTGTAGCATATATTCAGCAATAAATACACACATACATAATAGGATAGAGAAATCTCCCTATAGAATTAAGTCATTTGGGGCCACATGCACAATGCTTTTTGCACCTCGCAAACAGCGAATCTGGCTGTTTGCGACGTGCAAAAAGCACTTCCCGATGCACAAACCCAGTTTTGCAAATCACTAACATTGTTACCAAATCGCGAAACGGGATTGCGACTGTTCACTTCCTAATTGCGACTCGCAGTGCGATGTAGGATTGTTTTGTGACCGCGAATGCAGTAGCAAAACAATCGCAGTTACCACCAGTGTCACACTGGTGGTAACACATTTGCAAGCAGGAAGGGGTCCCCCTGGACCTCTTCCCCTTTGTGTATGTCACTGAAAAAAATTTTTTCAGAGCAGGCAGTGGTCCTACGTTTCATTTTTTGTTTTCGTAATGCATCTCTTTTTCCTTTAAGGAAAACGGGCTGCATTACGAAAACAAACAAAAAAACTGCTTTATTGAAAAGTAGTCACAGACATTGTGGTCTGCTGTCTCCAGCAGGCCACCCTCCATGTGAGGGCCACCATTCCCAAGGGGGTCGCAAATTGCGACCTACCTCATGAATATTCATGAGGTGGGCATTAGCGACACCCTTGTGAGCTGCAAATAGTGTCAAGTACACTATCCTACATTCAGAACTTTGCTACATGTGGCCCTTGTTTTCTTATTACAAGCATGTTCTGAAGTTAAGTGTTACCAATCTAAGATAAAGTCATTAGTTACTTGTGCAAATTCATCACAGGTGACTAATGACGTCACAAAGCATTTGGCTGCACCCAAGTACCACTGATATGCAGTTGAGTCTGCACCTTGCTTTTATTGCCTCAGCATAGTTATCCTTTTTCCGGCATTTTCCTGCTGGCACTTTATTTCCAGCATTGTTTCAGCAAGAAATACAATGAAAGAAATGTAATTAATGAGAAAGGAGCAGGTTGGAAAGTGGATTATTGGTATAGGTAGGTAAGTACCTACTCTAAGCACTAGGCAACTAACCCCCACTAGGTCCAGTCAGGTCTCAGTAAATTAATCCCAGCTCAACTCTCTGTAGCTTGGAAACAAGCAGTTAGGCTAAATTTAGGAGAGGGGTGTGCAAAGCATTTAAAAATCACAAAACAGTAAATAAGTAAACCACAATAAAAATCCAATTCATAAAAACAGATTTTATATCTTTAAAATTATAATAAGATGAAAAACATCTAATAAAGGGAACCAGAGATATTAATTTTTAAAGATTAAGGCCCTCATTATGACATTAGCGGTAAATCTTATTTACCGCCACGCTGACTGTTGCCAACTTACCACCACCGTAGCAGATATCTTTCCACCATATTATGACACACACACCAATCCGTCACTGTTTAGCTACAGAAACAATTCTGCCACACCAAAGGTCAGTGATAAATTGGCGGAATCAAAACCCACACCGTTACGCCAAAAGAACAACGCCCATCACAATATGACCGACGAATCACCACGGCGGACATTCAATGGAGGCAAACCATTGGCTGTACATACCTTTGTGCTCAAAATACACACACTCAAACAAAACAACAGCACATTGGACAATTCAAATAACACACACCTGGCACCCATACAAATACAACACACACAGCACTATAAAACACACACCCACATTACCCACAACCCTTCACGACTAGAAACCATTGGCACAAGAAAGACACAAAGACCACAGACAAAACCAGAGCCACACACTACCTACAACTATACACCACCCACATACCCCACATCATACACCCCAACCCATCACCCTAGACACCCTCACCTACATACTCACACAACACCCATGGCACCACAAAGACACCCCCGATTCTCAGAGGAGGAGCTAAGGGTCATGTTGGGGGAAATCATCAGGGTAGAGCCACAGCTATTTGCAGCACAGGTGCAGCAGATGTCGATAGCTAGGAAGATGGAGCTATGGCGGAGAATCATGGGCAGGGTCCGTGCCATGGGACATCACCCAAGAACAAGGGATGACATCAGGAAGAGGTGGAATGACCTATGGGGGAAGATACATTCCATTGCAGCAAGACAACAACTCGCTGGAGAGAGGACTGGCGGTGGACCTCCACCTCCTCCTCCACAACTAACAACATGGGAGGAGCAAGTCTTGGCAATCATGCATCCTGAGGGCCTGGCCAGAGTAGGAAGAGGACTGGACTCTGGTAAGTCAACTCTCCACAACTATGACCCCCCTACCTGCATGCCATCACATACTTTCACCCTCACCCTCACACCCATCACATCAAAGCGTCCCACACACACCACCATCAGATCTCTCTCATCCCAGTGCCAAGCTCTGCATGCCACACCAATGCACAGACACCACTCACAGCCCTGCATGGACACCTATCACTAAAGGATGCACACTAGAGAGCATCAGCTATCCCACCACATACCAACGTAAACAAGTGAAAGCTGCCAGGGAAAATACAACCAAAGAGGGCAAGCCACGGATGCACAATATGTCAAACACAGAAACCATAACACATCATTTACATTCCCACAGGTACCCCAGCCAATGTCAGTGGAGAGGAGGTGACAGCAATATCCAGTCCCCCCACAGAAGAGACCCACAGTGATGTCAGCAACTCTGGTCTTCAGGATCTGGATGACCAACATGGCCCATCAGGGACCTCTGGACAGCCGGTTACCCAGGCCCAGTCACACACCACCACAGAGCCTCCCACATTAGGAAACACCACCAAAGCACCCACCCAGCGTACCCATACCTCTGTCCCCAGGACACGTCAATCAGCAGTGTTCCCACCTCTACAGGGACCACAGGGCACACCTCATACCCAAGACAATCAGGGACCTGGGGTGAGTGACAGTGGGCACATGGTTCAGGGGACAGAGGCACAGGACAACAGGGAAACTGGGAAGAGTGCCGTCCGCCAGCAGAGGACAGGCTAAGGGAACCTAGTCTCCAAGAGGCACACTCCGAGATCCTGTGAGCATACGATGGGCCAGATCCTGGACAATGTGCAGGAGAACAGGAGGCAGCAAGAGGGACAGTACCAGGGGATCAGGGAGGACTTGCAGGCCTTCAACAACACCTTGGTCTCTATAGCAGGGGTGCTGGCAGACATGGCCAATATTATGAGGGAGGCAGACTCAAAACATCAGGACCTTGCCACTAGCCAGACATCTGAGCTGCCTTCCACCTCCGCTCCCGCTAGTGGACAGGAGGCCCGCCACAGGACCTACAGGCCACCAGCATCCCTCCCCCTGCAGAAGGTGAACCACCCCACAAACTTTCCCTGCGATCCAGACAGAAGCGAGAGACACTTGCCAAGACCCCGCCAGGAAATGAGACTCTCCTGATTGTCCCCCTTGTGTCCCCCACAGTCACCCTGTCCACCTTGAACTGCCATTTCTCCCCTTCCAATGTCCCTTTCGACAATGCATCTGTGCTACAAATAGACTGGAACAATACCCAGGACTTTCCTCCATCATCACCCCATCCCCTTACACTTGCCTCTCTTTTTCTTAGCACTTCAAGAAACACCCTTGGAAAAAATAAACGTATGGAGTATGTCAAATGTTTCAAATATATATTAATTTAACCAGGTTCAAACATTGCAATTCAACTGTACAGTAAATGAGCATATGTTAATTGCCTATAGCTGGCTGCAGTGATCACACCAGGAACTATTGTGAGGCACCAACATCTGTAAAATGAATTGCCAAAGGGTACAGTAAGCGGGCATAGAAGTGGGAAATAATAGCATGCAAGTGCCACAGAAATTAAAAATAATTAAAATGAAATGTTAAGTAACACTGTCATACCTGTGTGTCATTGGAAGTATTGTCTGAGGACTGCTGTTCTGTTGTCCTCAATCTCATCCTCTGCCTCCTCATCCTCACTGTCCACAGTGTCCACTAGTGCCACACAGGCATCTTCAGCCTCCACTCCCTGCAGAAAAGGGACATGGTGTCTCGGGGTAAGGTTCTGCAACATGCAGCATGCCACTATTATCTGGCAGACCTTCTTGGTTGAGTTGCACAGGGATCCATCTACTAGATGGAGGCACCTGAACATGGCGTTCAGGACACCATGGGACATATTTCTACTCCGTCTGCGCTGATTGTGCGTCAAGAATTTTGATGCACAATCAGCGCAAATGTTGCCCTGTATTTCAACTTTGACACCCGCGGATGACAAAATTCCGCTGTGTGCGTAATTTTTTGGATGCGGCAACCCGCCTTGCGTTAATTATATGCAAGGTAGGCGTTCCCGTCTAAGAAATGGCTTAAACGGCCGTGCGTCGTATTTATGCTTTCGGGCAAAAATTACGCACAGCCGGGAGGCGGAGACAGAAAATGACGCACAGCCCGATTTGCTTCAAAATTTAACGCCTGGGTCAGGGCAGGCGTTAAAATGGGGCCAACACACCTGTATTTAATCAGCACACACAGAACAAACAGCAGAGCAGCAGAGCAGCAAGAGGGAGACATGGAGGTGATTCTAATCCAGCATGCACGCAGACGCAGAACCCAGCAGCAACAACAGCAGCTACAACAAAACCAGCAGGGACCCCAAAGACAGCGCAGAAGGCAGGAGAGGATATTCCGCCCCAGAACCACCCTTCAGGGCCTCAGGGAGCACAACATCATCCAGAGGTACCGGTTGAACTGGCAGGCCATTCAGCAACTGCTGCGCAACATTGAAGCGCAGTTGGCCTCCACTTTGGTGACACCCCGCACCATCCCAACAGAAACAAAGCTGCTTGCCGTACTTCACATGCTGGCAAGTGGCTCTTTCCAAACAACTGGTGCCCTGGTTGGCGGAATATCACAACCATCATTCTCCGCCTTTTTGCCCAAAGTACTGGATGCCATCATTGGACTGACACCCCACCACATCTGCTTCCCTAACACACTGCAGAAGCAGCAGGAAACAAAACAGGGGTTCTACCTCATCAGTGGCTTCTCACACGTCCTTGGTGCAATCGACTGCACACATGTACGCCTTGTGCCACCTGCTGCAACTGAACACCTCTACCGCAACAGGAAGAACACACATTCCATCAATGTGCAGCCCATAGTCGATCACTAGTGATTGATCACCAACATCGTGGCTATATATCCTGGGAGTGTACATGACTCATACATCTTCCGTCACTGCACCATCAATGAACACTTCCAGGATGGACGGTATGACAATGGACTACTTGTTGGTAAGTACAAAAACCTACTTATATGCACACTGCACAGCAACCCTCTAGGACTCACAACACATACACCACAACAGCAACATGTGAACAGGAACATATTGAGGACGTGACATCGCTAGCCATGTTTCTTAGGTCACCATTGAACCTGTCACACATCGGAAATTACTGAACAGCCCAATGTTAATACGTCAAAGATCACAACGTGTGGAGTGGGTTGCCCAAATGTCACATTGCAAAATGTAAGTGTCCCAATGACCTTTACATTAATCCATTGCCTAAGTCTAAAGATATGGGATGTCCAGGGTACATTGATATGAACGTGTTAACAATACTGTCAATTTTAACTGTGTATGGAACTATCATCTCACCCCCATTGAAGACAGTGAAGACACACTGACACCTGTATCACAAGTCACAATGCTAGGGAGGGCACACTGTACTGCAAATCCCAAAACATACTGCTGACAAATGGTTAGCAGACAAACACTCGTTCAGCCAAGGAAACAACACAATGCAGATGGTACATCCTACAAGCATAGGATGCTACATTATTACACAAAAGAGTCACAGACAACACAAGACAACTACTGCCATGAAAGGTCATTTCAATAGTGCCAGCTACATCAACATGATCCCAATCATTTTCTCTTGCAGCTGATCAGGGGTATGGCATCCAGCCATGGATTATGACACCATTTGGCAACCCAAGTACTGCTGCAGAGCTTGCCTGCAACATGAGGGGGAACTACAGAACACGGCCACTGGTATACGCAGGCGGCAACAGATCGTCAACAATTTCTTTTGAATATGATCACCTTCACCACTTTAGTTAACTAATTTAAATAAACACCTATTATAATCACCATATAATGGTCTGGCTATTCATTTTTGCACACCTTCATCTCTACTTATCAGAATAAGAGTGTTGCCTCATGGAGCATTGCTGAGATACTGAGTAGGACACAGAACATCCCATAGCTAATGTGATGCCTAAAATACAATGGTCACATACACACACACACTGTTAATTATATATATCATGTACATTTCTCCTTTGAAGGCCAATAGCAGAGGAGCACAACTATTTCACACATACATGTTGAAATCAAGGTCCAACCCAGCATATGGCACACAACTAAGACACCATCACTCAATAAGGGGAAAACAAGCCTCATACATGAGGCAGTCAATGTGCTTTGGCATCAGTAACAGGAATGCCTGACCAGACCCTTGACAGCAGTAAGTCCAACTGCATCCAATATTTGCAAGGAATATCTGTGATCAGAGTCCCATAGAAGCAGAACATAGACAGCACAAGTGCCACACAGATGAGCAGCATTGCACACATGACATTCCATGTACATGTCAGCCCATTTCCTAACTCCTGACACACCCATGCACCTGGTTACAACTCACCTGTCGGAAGAGGTCCTTGGAATACTAAGATGTGTACCCTGACATTCCCTCCTCTACACACACAGACCAACATTAGCAAACCAGTGTGCTACACCCTTTCCTATGGTATGCCATTGTCATAGAACATCTGACTGCAAGGACGTCAGGTTAATTTATACACTGTCTTCTAGTTTCAAAGCCCTGTTAGCACATGTAGATTGCTTCCCCTGTGAAAATGGCTGTTGGCCCTTACAATGCAAGTCTCACCTACAGGACTGGTGAGAAACAGATGCAGCCCACACCTGTGATCACCTCCATGCACACCACCTATTTCAAAAAACACTGCCCCTGCTGATGCCTGGAACAGCATAGGAGTTGCCATTATGTCAAATACACCGTTAAGCATTGATACTAATTAAGCCATGTAACACAGCCACTAGGTGCATTTGTCACCTTCAGAAACACAGGACATACACAGTTTGACATGTCAGCTCTCTAGTTTGTCCTCCAAACAGTCTTAGTCAGACCACTGATTATGTAACTTGTCAAGTAGCTGGAGCCTGAGTCACCTTGCATTCTGTCAGCATGACTGGCAACTGTCTGTGCGTCACACTAAAGTATCCCTGTGTCTACATATGTACCACACCTGCGTTAGCAAACCTCTCATTCATCAGGGGGTATTGGGCATGGGCTTCTTCAATGCATACACAAATACATTGTATAGCATCATCTGCCTTTTAACTGTACCATTTTAGTTACATCCTCTTGGAAAAGCAAAATTCATGGCCCATCCCTTGTCTGGGTTGCATTTATGCATGAATGACAAAGTGTGACAGTGTCCCAGGGCCGTTGGCAGGGATTGGGTACCGGGCATTCAGCACAACCAACAACCTCTGATGATGTCCATGAATAAGACACAAATGTCAGGACCATGACAGTAAACACACAGAATCACAGTGCTCACAACATAGTGATGGGCCGTGTGTGGTGAATAGCTGTGAGAACAATCAGCACAGAGGCTATGATGTTCCCAGATGCAGTGGGAAGTGCAGAGGCCAACCTGTGTACAAATGTTGAAATGACACCTGCTGGAACATGACACCTGAGACATTATCTCACTCAGCACACCAAGGTTGCCCTGTTGACTGTCTCATTACACGTCTTTAGTGACAGGGTGGGACCATCCACATGTTGGTTCACATGTCCACATCCACTTTACTCACATTGATCAACCAAGGATACTCAGTAGATACAGGAATAGCTGCCACTGACTCATGATGAGTCCTGGACCGAACTGTGACAAATTACACCCCAAACAATATACAGGATCATCATTGGACCACACACATGAACAAGACACCTATGTGCAATTGATCACTGGAAATATGTGGACACGTGCTGTCTTGTATGGTGGTCCACCACAGCCACTTGATAGTTGGGGCTCACTTCTATGGCCTCAACTGTGGTGTCATCATACATTTGAGATTCACCCTTGTCTGTCTGTGCAAACAACATGGTACCCACTTCCTCAATGCATTTGTATGACTCACTGTGGTATTCACCAACTAGTGCCTAGGAAGCTCTTACCAATACTCTAGGACATAGGATGTAGAAAATGTGGACCATTGACATGAACAAGCATCTGCCATCTATCTGGTGCATGCTATGTCACATGTGGTGTCTACGTGACCCTAAAACTTGGAAGTCCACTTTACGGGGGTTGTTACATGTATGACTAACACATGCCCTCGCTCATTTCCACAATGACTTGCATCTAAGGATTGGACACATGGAGGTCACATTCATACAAGCATATGTACAAATATGCTTCATGTGATACACACACACTTGGTCAACAAATACATTAGTTGCCAAAGCACACACTTTGAGCCCAAGGCATTTAGGTATTGTACATATGTGCGTCACATTGCTATCCTCTCCTTATGCCAAACATGCAAAATTTCTGCAACACATATATGTAGGCCACACTTAAGACCAACTATGCGTCAGCCAACTGTAAAAATACTGTGAAGGGAGTAGCGGATCATGGTCCGCTGCAGTATGATGTCACACATGTGAACATACACCATCACCACCATACTGTCTTCAATCAGCCTATCTCTGATGTGTCCCAAATGTAATATAACCAAAAAACAAGTAAAATTGCCCAAAACCAGTTAATGCACTGTAATTTTGACGTCCCTACCGTTATGCGTAATTTTTTTGTCTACCAAAACTGTATTTGCGTCATTTATTTTGACGCACAGGAGTGAAATTTAGCCTGCATCCAGATATTTGTACAGGCCATGTACTATTATGTGGATGCGGGTTAATTTTCACTTCTGTGCGTCAAAAAAAATGCTGAAAATACAGTTTTGGTAAACAAAAAATGACGCATAATGCGAAAAAGGCGGGACTTTTCATACAGGAAGTGATGTAATAGGATATCCTGTTTACAGATCATGTACAGTGAGTGTACTTTCACTTTCACTTTGCAGTCTATGATCCTTCTAGAGTGCGTGGCTGTGTAGCGAGTGGTGTCCTGAGATGTTGTGCTTTTTTGTCCTGTGTGCTATCTGTAAAGTCCATTTGTGAAATAAATATTGTTGCTGTATACTGTACTACTGTGTTTTGTCTACATTTGTCCATTTATCTTGTGTTTATGTTGTTTGTGGGAGTCTGTTGTTGGTAGTGTTAGTTTGGGGATAGTTAGGCTCTTTTAGTGGTTAAGTTTACTTTTCATCAGTATTTGTACCCCTACTTTCCCCCTTTTCCCCTTTCTATTTATTTTACCCCTATTCCTTTTCACTTCCATGTATGTCTGGTAGGCCACATCTTGGCAGGATGGGGGAAGAGGAGTTGGGGGAGGGTTCATCTGGCTTGTGACGCATTTCTTGCTGCTCATGATCCAGGCAGGGGGTAGGGTGATACAGGGGTATCCAACAGAGGCGCGCAGAATCCGGTGGGGAAAGGTGCTGCATCACCTGCAGCGTGTGTATGCCAGCCAGAGGAGTGACCACCAGCTGAACCACCGGTGGGCTGACCTCATCACCAGGTAGCAGGATCTCTTGGACCACCTGGGAATCATGATTGGTGGCACTGTTGGTGAGTACGAATCATGTTAATGTGCACGATTAATGGCTCTGTAGTGACATAAGGGGATTAGTACAATGTCTGCCAGCTAACTTGCTGACTGTGTGTAATGCTGGGGAAATATAAAGGGATCATTGATGCAGTATGGCAAGGATCACAATTGCTAGCTGTCAGGTAGCACATGCTCAGCAAACTTACAGGTTACTTTTCTATGAAGGAAATTGGTGCGGCCTTTTTGTCAGAAAAGCAAACAAAATAGGAGCCAATAATGTCTATATAGGGTACTAATGACAGAAAAGTACAGATGTACCAACATTTAGGCCCACTTTGTTGACACAATTGCTAGACTGACTTTAGAATCACTACATGATGCAGAAAATGGGTGCTGCCTTCACGTCAATTGATAATAGCAAAGTGGCTCAGACATATGTCTCATGAGACTCTGGTGAGTGTAGAAGGAAAGCGTTCACGGAAGTACTATGAATGTGTGGGATTATTGTGTTCCTTGATCTTTTTGGATACATGTCAGTTCTGGATTTGAAAACATCGTGAAAAGGTGAAAGGTGCCCTCAGCTAACATCTTAGAATGTTTGTTGGAGTTATTTGTGCCACATTTCAAATATGGATGGCAGTCCAAGTGAATGCACATGGCTTCACATCTCCATGGTTGTTGCAAATCACCATAGCTGGACCACATCAAATGAATAAACTGTAACAACAGGATGGCTTACAAAAGTTCCTGCCCCTCCCTCTGTACATTGGACCTATGTGTAATAAATGTGTCATGGCCACAAGGCATGTTTGACTGGTAATGCAGTCCTCAAGTAACCAGGCTTTGGATGTCTCTCTTGGATGCACATGATGAGACGATTACACTCCATATTTTTTTCTGGTTACTAATTACGGGGCATGTTTGCAACCACATGATAGTTAGGGCCAATGTATGTGTGCAGATATGTGTGTAACTGTCACAGGAGACCCATGCTATGTACAAGTTGGCTGTGATATATCAGGTGCAGTACCATCATGTTTGAATGGCTGCCAGTTCCTTATTCAGCCTACACATTGTATATGTTTATGAAATTGTTGCGCTGTGCACAGATTTTGAGCACATTTCTTCCTTCCATACCTTACAGGTGGACCGGCACCCTACACTGTGGGAGAGGTGGCAACATTTGAGGACCCCGACCACTCCAGTAAGTGTTAATATGTCTGTTATGTGTTGTGTTTGCTGGTTATGGACTCATCTGAGTTGGACGCATAGCAAGGTGTGATGCGTTGGGCAAGCTTTTCTCTTGTTCCATGAGTGGGAATTCAGTTTCTCACATGTTTTGAGTTGGCCAATGCATATCCAATGGTATCATGTAGGGATTGTAGGCCATTCCTGTAGACCCCACTGTGAGTACTGGGGTTAGTCATGTGGATGACACTTGTATCACCAAGAGTCGCACTGGAAGTCAGCTCCGATTTAGTCAGCCTGTCAGACCCACATTCTCTAAGATTGGTACAGCAAATTGCTCTCCAATAGACATCTGCTTCCCTATTTACCTACGTAATTTTGAAACAGTAGGTAGAACCTCCTAGCAGCATGTACTACCACATGTAGTGCTACAAGTATGTGGAACTTGAGTGCAATGGCCTAGGTGTGCATGCAATTCATGATCATGGGTGTTCTAGCAACTCTGTGTCTGATGTAAGTCAGGCCTCACTGGAAGCATATGTTGTGTACCAAGTTCTGCATTTCCTGACATGTGTGGCCCTATGAGTGCTGTAGGGTTTGCTGACTCCTAATTGTTGATACACCTTACCTGTGGTGTGTCTGTAGAGACAAACATGTGTGGAGTTTTCTATACACTCCTCGGTGTACATGTTGTTGGCAAATTATAGTTCTTTATCCACCCCCCCCCCTCAAACAGGGCATGGGTTTGTGAATGGGGTATCTAGTACTGATGCTACCAGTATGTTACACATACATGTGAATAAGTGACGGTTTGGTTGCAAACTAGTATACACACTCAGGTTTGGCACTTGGTAATATACTGTCAAGTCCAGTTACAACTTGCAGACCATGTGGCTTTAGTTTTGCTTTCTGTACACTGACATTTGTAGCACAGGTCTTGGCGGAGGATATGCAGCATGATTTTTAGCTCATAACTGCCAGAACTCAGATTGCAAGTCAAAGCCAGTTGTTACCCATCCTGTAGGTTATGGATGTGCTATGTGTGATGTGACCTTTGTAGTCTGGCCTGCCATGTACTTCCTCAGGGACATTCAATGATCTGAATTGTGATATGAGCTATTACAAGTACAGTAGATGTATTGTCTGATTAACTTCCTGTGCCATTTCACACAATGCAGTTACTAATGTAGAATATCTGCATTTGTCTTCACAGCTGCTAACATGACTCCAGACCAGGTCCGTGAATTTCAGCGCCGGGCCATGCAATACCAGCACATCCTGCTGGTGGAGTCGGGGTTCCGGAGGATGGCCCGGCGATATCGCCATGAACGGGCCTCCGGGGCATGGAGAGCCTTCCCACAGGGTGGGCCTACTTTGTCCACCACAGCCACCACCAGCACAACCACCAGTCTGAGCCAGGTGGCCCCACCCACAGCTGCCACTGTTGGTCCGAAATCTGCTGGACTTCCAGGCCCCAGCATTGCAACCGGTGCAGGACAGCCCACTAGGCCTGGCACCACACCCACACAGACCTCCTCCACCAGTACACAGACTGCCACTGCTCCATCTCTGGACCCTGCAGCCTTCAACCAAATGGATCGTAAGATGGGCAAAGTGCTGCGCAAGTTGAGCCACCTGAGCCGGGATGTGCGCCACATTAACCGGGGTGTTAAGTCCATTAAGAGGACCGTCCGGAGGCCCAACCTCTAGACTTTTTGATATGGACATGATTCCCTCCCCTCCATCCTCATTCCTTGTTGTTATAGTTAGTGGGCTTAGGGGGCTTAGTGTTAGGTTAGTATAGGCTGTTAGTTTTGCGTCAAAAAGTATAAATATGGGCCCAAATGTCCATTCTATAATCCTTCTGGTTCACCCATGTGCCTCATTGTAACGTACTGCCCTTGTCCTGGCATTCCTCACAGGGGTCAGCAGCCAAGATAGGTTGGGGTAACCAGGGTCACCTGCAAATATTGAGGGACAACATTTAGCCACGCACTATCACATATGGTCCACACCATACCCATACACCAACATATACTGGGTGGGGACCAGGGCTCACCCATTACCCACACCCTGTGCCTCTGTAGATGGCCCATCACATTTGGGGCCAAATGTACCTACCATTTTTCCTGTCGCAAACGGCCCGATTAGCAGAATCAGGCCGTTTGCGACAGGATAAAAACATTTTGGTATGTACAGATCCTATTTTGCGATTCAGTAATCTATTTACCGAATCGCAAAATAGGTTTGCATGTCGCAATTAGGAAGGGGCGCTCCCTTCCTAATTACGAGGCGCAGTGGAATGTAGGATTGTTTTGTGACCGTGAATGCGCTCACAAAACAACCATAGTTAGCACCAGTTTCAAACTGGTGATAACCCATTCGGAAATGGGAAGGGGTCCCATGGGACCCCTTCCCCTTTGTGAATGGTAGCAAAAATATGTTACATGGACCACTGCCTGCTCTGAAAAAATGAAAAGAACACTTTCCATTTTTGTTTTTTGAAATGCATCCCGTTTTCCTTTAAAGAAAACAGGCTGATTTAAAAAAAAAAAAACGCTTTATTTAAATGCAGTCACAGACATGGTGGTCTGCTGTCCCCAGCAGGCCACCACTCCTGTGAGGGCGGCCATTCCCAATGAGGTCGCAAATTGCAACCTACCTCATGAATAATTATGAGGTAGGTCATTTGCGACCCTATTGGGAATCGCAATCAGTGTCATTGACACAGTTGTACATCAGGTTTTGCGAGTCGCAAATGCAAGTCGCTATGACTAACAATTTGCGAGTCGCAATACTTAATATTCATACATGTGGCTCTTGGAATGCTGCTATTCCTCAGTATAAAGGCATCACGCACCGACCCAGCATATTTAGCATTGACGTGGGAGATGTACTGGTCCGCCAAGCACACCATCTGCACATTCATAGAGTGGAAAGTCTTACTATTTCTAAACACCTGTTCATTTTGAAGGGAGGGAACAAATGCAATATGTGTTCCATCAATCGCCCCAAATATGTTGGGGATATATCCATTGCATAGAACTCAGCCTTCACTGTGGCCAAATCTTCCACCTGGGGAAATACAATGTAGCTGCACATGTGTTTAATCTTAATCAGTGTCAGCACTATTGAGAACATTAGCTCTGACATTCCTGCTGCCAAGCCCTCTGTCACTTGGAAAGAACCAGTTGCCAGGAAATGGAGCACCTATAGCACTTGCACAATAGTGGGGATCCCTGTGGGGTGACGGATAGCAGTTATCAGGGCAGGCTCCAATTGGGCACACAGCTCTGTGACTGTGGCCCTGTCAAGTCTATAGGTGAGTATTATGTGCCTGTCCTCCATTATTGCCAAGTCCACCAGGGGCCTGTACACGGGGTATGTCTCCATCTCCTATTCATCCACAGCAGTATCAATCTATAGGGTAAAGGAGCGAGGAGCTGGTCACAAACTGAACAATGGGGCTACAACAGAACAGTGCATGCTGTTAACTTGTAATGGGTCAGTTTCAATTGTCCAGTATGTCCACATTTGAACAGTGATGCAGCAATTATTCAGGGCTTGCCCCCCACCCCTGAAATGGTGTCCGCCAGTCCTGTGTGGAGGGACAGGTGGAAGTGAGGTAATTCCGCTGACGTTGTGTGCCGTTGCGGGAGGTAGTCAGGAACCACTGTGCAACTCCTCATTGGTTCTAATTGGGTCATATGGGTTTCAGTGGCAAATGGTGATCTACGGCGGTGACGGTATGCACCGCCACAGACGTGACTGCCATTTTATATCAGATTCCTCACTTGCTACCCGATCTTGAACAGGAGAGGACCTACACTGCATGTGCTGCTGGGACCTGTGTCTGGAACCTACCATGGCCCTTGTGACTGGGAAAGGGCCCCTGCCTTCACTTTGGCAGACTTGGAGAGACTGGTGGATGGGGTCTTACCCCAGTATGGACTGCTTTATGGGCCTCCAGACCAACAGGTGAGTACACTGTGGGCACGATGCATGTGGCATGAATTAGCATGGAGTGGTGTGTATGAAGGCCTTGTTTAAGGGGGTGGGTGGATGTCCTCTGGGCGGCGTATTGGTTGAGTGCTGGGCCATGTGTGTGCAAATGGTGATGTGAAGGGGTATGGTGGGCCATAAGTGTAACAGGCAGAACTGTCTGACTAATACTATTTTCCTGTGTTTATTTCCTCTGCAGGTCAGTGCCCATCAAAAGAAGGCGTGCCATCGCCAAGGACTGTGGACCCTGGGTGTCTACAGCAGGTGGAGCACCCACTGTAGGAACCGGTGCGAGGCTCTGAGACACTGGGCAAGGAAGACTGTGGAGGACCAGCTGGGGATGGCCTCCCAACGAGGAAGGGTTGCCTGTTGTACCCTGACCTCCCTGATGGGCCACATACTGGTGGTGGCGTATCCAGAGCTGGATGGGTGCTTGAGGGCATCACAGCAGCCACAAGGGGGTGAGTACAGTGCCCATCATTACTACTAACGCCTGGTGGGGTGGTATCCAGGTGGTGGATGTGTGTCGGCGAGTTCCCTTAGGCCAGGCCTGACATTGCAGCGTAGGTCCCCTGGTGGCCTGGATTCTGAAGGAATGGTCCTCCTACCTAGTTCTTAGGCATCCACTACTGGTCAGGGATGCGTGGGTCCCAGGTGTTCTGCATTTGCCGGTATGTGCTCCTCCCCATGCCTTGGTGGCTAGCAATATCATTGGTAGTGTAATGCAGAGTGCATAGGGCTGTTCCCTGTGTGTGACGTTGCTGTGTACGCCAACGGTGGTGTTGGTGCAGCCATTGACCAAGTGATTCCTTTGTCTCTTCCCCCCCTTCTTGTTGTTTCACCCTGTTCTTGTGTGCATTAGCATCATTTAGCAGGGGAGCAGAGGCACTGGTGATGGAGGGAGCTGCATCCCACAGGACCTAGGAGGCAGAGTCCACCAACGGTGAGGGCACCAGTGGAGCAGAGGGTGAGGGGAGCACAATGGCAGAAACTGGAGGGGACAGTTCTGACACAGATACCTCCTCTGATGGGAGCTCCCTGGTGGTGGCAGACACCTCTGTGACCATCCCAGCTACAGGTACAGCTGTCACCCCCCATACTAGCACGCCCTCCCAGCAGCTCCTCAGCGAGTTGCCCATGTCGCTCATCCAGGAGGGTGGGCATCACCTTTGCCCCAGGCCCCTCAGGCCCTGCCCCATTGAGCCCTGCTGCCCTGAGTGAGGAGGCCATTGACCTCCTGAGATCCATCTCTGTAGGATAGTCAACCATTGTGAATGCCATCCAGGGACTGGCAGTCCAGATGCAACAGACTAATGCATTCCTGGAAGGCATTCACACTGGCTTGGCGGCCCAACAGAGATCAATCCAGGCTCTGGCCTCACCTCTGATGGCAGCCATTGTCCCTGTTTCTACCCTCCCCCCTCAAACGTCCGCTTCCCAATCCCATTCTCCTCAACCCCAACCTATCCTAAGCACACAGACAGACAAGCATGCACACAAGATAACATACAAGAGTGGCACAGGCAAACACAAGCACCACACTTCATCCCACAGGCACTCACACAAACACCATCCAGATGCAGACACACCAACATCCACAATTCCCACTGTCTCCCCATCCTCCTCCTTCACCTCCCTCCCAGTTCCGTCTACACTCACACCTGCATGCACTACACCATCATCCACTACAAGCATCACCACCACACCTCACTGGCAGACATCTCCACAACAGTCTTGCAGTCTTGCAGACGTCCCCTGTGCCCTCTCCCAATTTTTCTGCCCCCCCAAGGTACACAAACATGAGCACTCAGACACCCAATAGCCATCCACCTCACAACAGCATCCAGCCCATGCACCTTCACCCAAAATCAGCAGACAGACACCTCCAACAACAACTCCCTCTTCCTCCACTCCCAAACCTTCTCCCTCTTTCCATCCCAGTGTCCCTAAAAAACAGTTCCTACCCACCATTGACCTCTTCCATACGCCTCCCCCCATTGTGCCCGTCTGGCCAGGATGGGAAGAACCCAGCCAAGCACCTCAGCCACCCAGTCCACGGGGCCAGTCGTCACCACATATACTCGTGGTGGAAAAGGATCAAGGGCACATGTCCTGAGAGTGAAGGAGCCTGCCCAAGCTGCTGCCAGGAAGGGAAAGGAGCCTGCCCAAGCTGCTGCCAAGAAGGGAAAGGAGCCTGCCCAAGCTGCTGCCAAGAATGGAAAGGAGCCTGCCCACTCTGCTGGTAAGAAGTTAAAGGAGCCTGCTCAGCTGCTGCTAGGAAGACTAAGGAGCCTGTTCCAGCTGTCCGGAAGATCAAGGAGCCAGCACCACCAGGCAGGAAGGGCAAAGGGCCTGAGGCAGGAACTGTGACAGATCCCACACCAACAATGATGGTTGGGCAGCTGTCTGCTGCTGCAGGGAATGGGCAGGAGCCTCACCCCCTAGCAGCACCACCACCACCACCATTGAGCAGCTGTCACCGCCGATACACGGTATGTAATCCTGCCTCCATAGGCTACTGTGCGGCCTGTCCCCTGAAAATCCAGTGGGTATGACACCCATGAGAGAGACTGTGACCTTGCACTCCCCAGGATCAGGAGCACAGGGCACGATGCCCCCTACAAAACCAGTGGGGAAGACACCCACCTACTTCAGCCTCCCCAGTATCAAGACCACAGGGCACGATGCCCCCTCCAGAACCAGTGTGGGAGACACCCACTTGAGAAACTGTGGCTTTGCGCTCCCCAGGACCAAGCACAGGGCATGTTGCTCCCTCCAGAGCATGTGGACAAATCATCCACTCGAGAGACTGTGGTCTTGTACTGCCCAGGACCAAGCACAGTGCATTTTGCCCCCTCCATAGCATGTGGGCAAGTCACCCACTTGAAAGACTGTGGCCTTGCACTCCCCAGGACCAACCACAGGGAATGTTGCCCCCTCCACAGCATGTGGGCAACTGATGCCCCTGCAGTGTTCTCTCCATGTTGAGGCAGGTGCCATGTGTGGCCTTGGAATTTGGCCTGGGCCATGTGGACAATGTGCATTGTGGACTGGGCTGTGTCCTTTTTTATCTTCGTATGTATATATCTATTATCTTGCTCACTTATTTATCTTGATGTGTTGCTCTCATTACATTCACTTTTTCTGAAACGTTTTGTCCTTGCATTATTCATCCAAAGTACGGGGTAAAAATGTTTTAGTAATGCAGCTGATTGTGTGTATGGTATTGGGGTGGGGTTGTTGTGCGTGTGTGTGTCACTCTCTCCCCCCCTCCCTTTTGTGCTAGGCAGCTGTACTCACCGTTGTGGTCTTTGCAGTCATTGGTTTTCGTGGTGGAGCAGCACGTAGAAGACCATGGGGAAGATATGCAGCTCAGGCTCCATGGCAGCTTGGTTGTTCCTGTGTCTCCAATGGTGAATCCTTTCACTTCTGTGCTCTGTTTCCGCCAGACTTTTGATGTTGTTGGTACCGCCCCGGAAAAGGTGGCTGTTTCCTAGGTCATAATATGGTGGGCGGAACATTGACTTATGCCCGGCTGTAGGCAGCTACCACCGTGGTGGCTGTTGTATCTACCATGGCGGTCGGTGTGGTACATTGGATGTCTATCTGAGATAACACCGCCATGGTCATAATTTGGCAGTAATTACCACTGGCCTGTTGGCGGTATTACTGCCACTTTTACACCAACCGCCAGGGTTGTAATGAGGGCCTAAATGTTTTTAGCGCATTGTAACATAAAGGGCCAATCTATACATTTGGCCACACTCAACCGGGGAAAAGTCAAAACTTGAGGCTGACCGCGATGGATCCCTGCTTGGCTACAGTGAGTGGAAGGCCTTGGTCAAAGTTTTACCTTCAGGCTTGGCTCCTCATTACGACTTAAGACCATCAGGGCTGTAGTGAAGTTCGGACCGCACCAATGTGGTGGTCTGACATCCACAAATATGACCATGGCGGTTCCGCCAAGGTCAGATAGCCAGTACCACCACTTCTCTACCACTGGAGGGGCTGGCGATGCTACCGGTCCTAATCCACCAGGGCAGTGTTGCGAGCAGTACTGCCCTGAGGATTACGGCCCCCTCTCTGCTAGCTTCTAGGGGTGTCGTCGTGCAAGTTCGTGTGTCTTTGCATGCAGATGGGTGAGGATATCTGTCTGAGTGTGTGTATGTGTGCGAATGGGGGTGTCTGTGTGAGTGTTTGTGAATGAGCAAGTGGGGTTGTTTGGATGTATGTGTGTGGTTCAGGGAAGTGTCTGGATGTATGCACAGGGGAGGAGGTGTCGGGTGAGTGAGTAGGTGTGTCCATTGGGATGCTTGTGAGTAGGGGTGCATGTGTTCAAGTCTGCGAGTAAGTGGGGGTGTCCGTGTGCAAGTGTGCAGATGAGGGGAAGTGTGTGAATGGATGCGTGCATGGAGGGGATGGGTGAGCATGAATGCAGAGGGGGTGGGGTGTGAATGATTGTGGAGTGGCGGTGCATATGTGTGAGTGGGAGTGGGGGTGTGTGTATGTCATTGAGACAGCGGGTGGGGGTGTTTGTATGGATATGTGCGGTTGGGTGGGGGATGTTTGCAAGTGTGTGGATCAGTAGGGGGTGCATGGAGGTGTGTGGATGGGTGAGGGGTGCATGAAGGTGTGTGGGGGTGGCATTTTTCTAGAAGATTTTCTTCACCAGGAAGTAGTGACAAGTCTAATCCGGCCTCACTGGAGACCTCTTCAGGTACGTTTGATACGAGACCTCGGTCAATAATTCTATGTTCCGACTTAGACGATTATTTGTGAGGGAAATCTTCATCTGGGACAAACTTGAAATTGAAGCCGGCCTCCCTGGAGCCCTCTTTGGATATGCGGCGCGTAAAGCCTCGTCAACTTTTTACGTTCAAACTTTGAAACTTTTTGGGAGCTTTTTTTCTCTGACGTCAGATGACTCTCAACTTCAAGCCGATTTCGAGTCAATGTCTTCGGATTTCCTTTCCACGAGCCCCTGGTGAAATCCTGGAAGTCTGGGACTCTGGAGCTTTTCAGTGGGATGAACCAGGAAATCAGGCTTGACTCACGACATCGGGTTGGTCCAATTATGGAGCTTTTTTTCAAAGTTGCTCCAAACTTCTCTAAACTTCTGGATCTTCTTTCAAAAGGTCTTTGAACGTCCTTCAGGAGTCCACAACTCACCCCAAGGTTCTAGAAGCTCTGTGTTGCTACTTCAGGGTTAGGGCTCCAACTCCCAGGATACACTTGGCTCATATCCAAAAATGATCACTGGTCAGCTGATCATGGTCTTTAGGGCTTGATGCAAGGGATTCTGTTCAGCTGTTTTCTACCTGTAGCAAACAGTGAGTCCCTTCTTTAATTAGTAGAAGACAGGCAAAGTCCTTTTAGTGGTGAATCCCAAGTGTGCAGCTGGTGCAGTCCTTCACAGAGCAGTGTCCAGGTGCAGGTCAGGGTTCCAGCAGGGTAGTCCTTCTTCTTCTTGTCTTGCTCTTTGAAGGGATCTGAGGTGGGATGAAGACCTGCCAGTTTTACCCTTGCTCCGGGGATTGGCAAACAGGTGGGGCGAGGCGCTTAGCCACCACCCTCTGGAATTACCACTTCCTGGGAAAAGTGGCAAGAATCTCCCAAGATGGCAGAAATTAAATCTCATGGGTTAGGTCTGGCTGAGCCCACCCACTGTTGTGGCTAAGTTTCCCTTAGCACACCCCTTCCTTAATCTAATCAGGGGGTATCTGGGTTTGTAGGAAATGGGGGAGGTTCAGTTGCTGTCCCAAATGTCCTTCCCTCCTTTGAACACCAGTTTGGCTGCTCTTCCGCCACCCTGTTCCACCACCTGCTGAAGCAGATCTTCCCTCATCAGATGCTTCCTTTGTGTTAGCCCAGGCCACTTCACAGCTCATCAAGGCAGTCTGGCCAGGCTGGCAGAGGCTGGCCAATCAGAGAAGGGCACTACAGAGCTGAAATTGGTAACTTTTAGGAAGAGTCTAGGTGCAAGTTATATTAACTTCAGCAGTGATTAGATTTAGGATTTATTAGAACTTTTAATTTGATACTAGACACGCCAAATTTAGCTCTTTTTTATGGAAAATAAAACTTTTTAAATAAAGTCTTCCCATGTTAACCTATGGTACCCATTCACTACAAGGAGGAAAATTAATTTAGCTATTCTTCCCTCACCTCGGCTTCTAAAACACCTATTATAAAGTCCCTGCTTATAGTTCCACTGCACCCAACCCTAGAGACACTTAGGCCCATATCTATACTTTTTAGCGCTGCATTTGCATCATTTTTTGACGCAAAAGCGGCACAACCTTACAAAATGTAATTGTATTTGGTAAGTTTGCGCCTCTTTTGTGTAAAAAAAATGACACAAATGCAGTGCTAAAAAAGTATAAATAAGGGGCTTGAAGCATACCTTAGGGTGAGTTATTTGTAAGAATAAAGTAGCTTGAGGTTAACTTGAACTTAAAAGTAGTCAGCAAGGCAGATCTGCCTTTAGAATGACACTCAGCACCACAACAGTGCACCTATGGGTGTACTACCTCTGCAAGGGCCCCTAATCCGACATGCCCTACCATATACTAGGGACTTATAGTTAGGTTGACACAGCCAATAATAATCAGCCTAAATTGCATAAACAGTTTAATCAGCGCACAGCCCATGTAGCTGGTTAGAAGTGCCAAGGACACCATCAGAGTCAGAAAAACACCAAAATAAGTGAAAAACGTGGGCAACAGGTTAGGGTGCTTCTGCAATCAGTCCAGTTTTCCCAGAGGGCATATCAAAAATATGATCACTGAGAGTGCCATCTGGATAAAGTAGTGCCAGTCAAAAATGTTTAGTGATCTGGTCTACTGTCTCGTGTAAGCAATCCTGTGGCAAAACCACACAGCAGCATGGCCCATGTACTAACTTTGCATGTAAACCCAACTCTTTCCACATGACAACTCTCAGTTCAAGCCGGTTTGCTTAAAAATGCACCTCTTGTGCCTCATTTGTAGAAATATGCATAAAGAATGGCTACACTTTGGCAATAAAAGACTATTTAATACATAAAATAACTGCTGAAGGTTTTGCCCTACATCTTACTTAGGACAACTCCGTGGTCGCACTTTGTTGAAAAATAAGACTGCTCATTTTTAAAAGTAATGTTATAAGAATATCATTTTGCAACTCTAAGGTAAGTGGATGGAACTAATAATGATTTCATTTTGATATTTCTTCTCATTTATAATGCACCTTGTTTGAAAAACAGCATTTTATATAAAATACAGTTCTCCTAAATGAACGTAATGAGGATATTTTAGCCACCTAAGCGTTCCCTGACCTTATTAAAGCATTTAGTCCATGAGCAGATGCCATCATGCATACATAATATGTAGCTGTAAACTCATGAAAGCGTTAGGACTAGTGCATAAACTAAGGAAAAGGAAAACCTTTTTCTGGCCTCTAGATCTTTATCATTACCAATTACTTCTGTCCGCCATATATCTGATGTGGGAGTTCTTGAGTTTTGCTAAGCTTGCATTGTTCCACAGAATGCTGGAATTTGTCCGAACTACTGTTCGTTCACAATCAGGCTTTTTGCCACGATGCCTTTGTACCGCATGGGTACCATTCATCACTGGCACGTCACCTCGTTTGTAGGTAGATACAGTAGGAATGATTTTATAAGCTTACTTTATGATTGAATTGTGCTGGCACTGTAGTGCCATGTCGATAAAAGAACCTGCTTCATTGACTTCATTTGTTTTCACTTGGCCACTGCATATTATTAAAAAAGTAAAAAAGAAAGGGGTCCACACATGGTACACTGCAAGAACAGCACCCCTTTGTCCTTTTACAACACTCATAACCTCTGGATCAACAATATATTATTGCACTGAAATATTTTATTTAAAGACAATTCAAGGAGATTATCTCTTAAAACATTTAAATAGAATTCCGCACTCTTAGAAATGGGGTATTTGGTTGGCAGTCAGGTTGCCCTCTGTCCAAGTAAGGATCCTCACTCTAGTCAGGGTAAAGGAGAATCACAATCAGTTAACCCCCGCTCACCTTCTTGGTAGCTTGGCACAAGCAGGTAGGCTTAACTTAGAAACAATGTGTAAAGTATTTGTACCAACACACACAGTAATACTGTGAAAATGACATAAATCCAACATACACAAGTCAAGATATGAATTTTCAAAAGAATAAGGGCCATATTTATACTTTTTGACGCAAAACTGCGCTAACGCAGTTTTGCGCCAAAAAAATTAGCGCCGGCTAACGCCATTCTGAAGCACCATGCGGGCGCCGTATTTATTGAATGGCGTTAGCCGGCGTTAGCCGACCGGCGCTGCCAGGTGTGCGTGAAAAAAAACGACGTACACCAGGCAGCGCCGGCGTAGGGAAAAATGGCTTTTGGACGTCCCAAAATGGGGCAAGTCAGACTGAGGCAAAAACATCGTCTTAACCCGATTTGCGCCATTTTTTTTGGGCACCCAGACGCCATTAACATGACTCCTGTCTTAGCAAAGACAGGAGTCATACCCCTTGCCCAATGGCCATGCCCAGGTGACTTATGTCCCCTGGGCATGGTCATTGAGCATAGTGGCATGTAGGGGGGCACAAATCAGGCCTCCCTATGCCACAATTTTTATAAAAAAAAATACTTACCACAACTTACCTTTTCTTCCCTGGGATGGGTCCCTCCATCCTTGGGTGTCCTCCTGTGGTGGGCAAGGGTGGCAGGGGGTGTCCCTGGGGGCAGGGGAGGGCACCTCTGGGCTCATTCTGAGCCCACAGGTCCCTTAATGCCTGCCCTGACCCAGGCGTTAAAAAGAGGCGCAAATGCGGGTTTTTTTGCCCCGCCCACTCCCGGGCGTCATTTTTGCCCGGGAGTATAAATACCACGCACATGCCTGGGAGTAATTTTTTATGACGGGAACGCCTACCTTGCATCTCATTAACGCAAGGAAGGTGTTCACGCCAAAAAATGACGCTAACTCCATGAACTTTGGCGCTAGACGTGTCTAACGCCAAAGTATAAATATGGAGTTAGTTTTGCGTCGAATTTGCGTCAAAAAAACGACGCAAATTCGGCGCAAACGGAGTATAAATATGCCCCTAAGACTCTTATTCCTTAGAAAAAAGTAAGAATGCTGTTGTTACACAAAGTACCTAGTTAGAGTAAAAAATAATGGCGCATGGACGAGCGTGCATCGGAAAAGGCAGCGATATGTCGATTCCTTCCGTGCAAGGGAGGCAGAGTGCTGTTTTCTTCTCCGGTCAGGTCGATGATGCATTGTTTCTTCTCCTCGCAAGAGAGCGATGCATCAATTTCCAGACAAGGAACATCGGAACTACGCAGTTGGGTTGACTTTGACGCCAGGGACGATGCGTGAAAATCCTGTTGCACGGTATTTGAAAACCGCGCTGCGTGGGGTTTGTGTTGTTATCAGCAGCTGTAAATGGGTGTTGTGCATCGTTTCTCTGCCCGCAATGCATCGATCACCCGGTCGCGATGTAGGTGGATATTCGATTTTAGCCGCGAGCCGGCACCGCTCATTTATCAGCCGCGTTGCAGATGGTGTGCCGTAAATTTCTCCACACAGCATTCTGTGCGTGGATTTTCTTCTCTTGTAGGAACTTCACCTTTCAAGGGCACAGGGACTGGATAGGGCACCACGTGGCAGGGCAAGAGTCTCAGCAGAGAGTCCAGGTGCTGGCAGAGAAAGTCTTTTTGATGGCCCTGAGACTTCAAAACAGGAGGCAAGCTCAGTTCAGGCTCTTGGAGATTCTTCACAAGGAGGAACACACAACAAAGTCCAGTCTGTGTCCCCTTTCACAGGCAGAAGCAGCAACTGCATGATAGTCCAACAAAGCACAGTCTCAGGTAGGGATGGACAGCACTTCTCCTCAGCTCTTCAGCTCTTCTCCGTGGCAGTGGTTCCTCTTGGTTCTAGAAGTGATCTAATTTTCAGGGGTTTTGGGTCCAATACTTATACCCCTTTCTTCCTTTGAAGTAGGCCTACTTCATAGGAAAGTCTCTGTTGTTCACAAGATCCTGCCTTGCCCAGGATAGGCCCCAAACACACATCAGGGGGTTGGAGACTGCATTGTGTGAAGGCAGCAACAGCCCTTTCAGGTTTAAGTAACCACTCCTCCCTTCCCTCCTAGCACAGATGGCTCTTCAGGATATGCTGGCTATACCCCAGCTCCCTTTGTGTCACTGTCTAGTGGAGAGGTGCAACCAGCCCAACTGTCAAACTGACCCAGACAGGGAATCCATAAACAGGCAGAGTCCCACAATGGCTTAAGGAAGAAAGTGCCTACTTTCTAAAAGTGACATTTTGAAACTAACAATCTAAAAACAACTTCAGTAAAAGAAGTATTTTTAAATTGTGAGTTCAGAGACCCTGAACTCCACACTGCTATCTGTTCTTGAAAGGAATATGCACTTTAAAGTTATTTAAAGGCAGCCCCCATGTTGACCTATGAGAGAGCTAAGCCTTGCAACAGTGAAGACTTAGGCCCTCATTACGAGCCTGGCGGTCTGTGACCGCCAGGCTCGCGGTTGGCGGGAGCACCGCCGACAGCCCGGCGGTGCCCCGCAGGGCATTCTGACCGCGGCGCTTTGGCCGCGGTCAGTGCAGGAAAACCGGCGGTCTCCTGCCGGTTTTCCGCTGCCCGTTGGAATCCTCCAAGGCGGCGCAGCTTGCTGCGCCGCCTTGGGGATTCTGACACCCCCTACCGCCATCCTGTTCCTGGCGGTTCGCCCGCCAGGAACAGGATGGCGGTAGGGGGTGTCGCGGGGCCCCTGGGGGCCCCTGCAGTGCCCATGCCAGTGGCATGGGCACTGCAGGGGCCCCCGTAAGAGGGCCCCGCTTGTATTTCACTGTCTGCATAGCAGACAGTGAAATACGCGACGGGTGCAGTAGCACCCGTTGCACCTTCCCACTCCGCCGGCTCGATTCCGAGCCGGCGTCCTCGTGGGAAGGTTGTTTCCCGCTGGGCGGGCGGGCGGCCGCCCGCCCGCCCAGCGGGAAACTCAGAATGCCGGCCGCGGTCTTCAGACCGCGGTGCGGTATTCCTGCGGCGCAACTTTGGCGGGCGGCCTCCGCCGCCCGTCAAAGTTGTAATGAGGGCCTTAATGTAGCAGTATTTCACTGTTAGGACATGTAACATACATCCGTACATGTCCCACCTTCAACATACACTGCACCCTGCCCATGAGGCTACCTAGAGCCTACCTTAGGGGTACTTTACATGTATAAAAAGGGAAGGTTTAGGCCTGGCAAGTGGTTACACTTGCCAAGTCGAATTGGCAATTTCAAACTGCACACACAGACGCTGCAGTGGCAGGTCTGAGCCATGTTTACAGGGCTTCATATGTGGGTGGCACAACCAGTGCTGCAGGGCCACTAGTAGCATTTGATTTGCAGGCCCTGGGCACCTCTAGTGCACTTTACTGAGGACTTACTAGTAAATCAAATATGCCAATCATTGATAAGCCAATTTTACACATACATTTTACATAGGAGCACTTGCACTTTAGCAGTGGTAAAGTGGCAAGAGTATCAAAAACAGCCAGCACAAATCAACAACCTGGGAGGCAGAGGCATAAAGTTAGGGGAGACCACACCAAGGATGCCAAGTCTAACATACAGCTAATGATTTTAAATCAGTGTCATGCAGTATTGTGATGTAAAGCAAATATTTAATTTCTAGCTTATGCTCAATCTGCAAAGGTTTGGAAACGAGCAAACAAACAAATTGCAAAAGCACAAAGGAAAGATATGTTTTCGAAAGTGATGACATCTCTGTAAATCACTTTAATTCTTTTGGGCATCACCACAGACAGGATGCATTACTCTACAATATTTGGGCTATTTAGGATAACACTATGTTGTACTCGTATAGGACAATGAAATAAATCTACAGTTTCAGGCTGATAATCTAAAAATTATGCCCAGCTTCATATGTTCTAGCTGGGCAACTAGATCTTCTATTATTGTAAAAAATTGCGGTGAAGAGATGAAAACTATAGCACACTATAAGATGAAAGAAGCAGCAAATTTCCAATTACACTCTTAAAAGAATTGTTAATGATAATCTAGTAGCCCTTGGGTGTGCACAACCCCTTTTGTTTTGCTTTTCTAGGCCACAATATAAACAAATACAAGCAATAGGCACACAAATTACGTCTTCTGTTTTCATAGTGTACACCTTAGAGCATGTTGTAAAATGTCCCTTCTCTGCATGGTCACTAAGGATGTTCTGCCTTTTTCTGGAACCTATGTTTTTAGGGTATTAGCGCTGTGGGCCCCATGCCACTGGTATCCAGGGCAACTGTATGTGCTCTGGTCCTAAAATGGTATTAGTAAACTCAAATTCATCAAATTATTTTAATTCCCCATGTAAGGGTTTAGTAGATGGTACAGAAAATGTATCTAAGGCATGGGAGTTAAAATGTCATATATTGGCTGCAATTTGTATTTAGACCAGTCAAATATATGACAAAACTGCACCACTAGCTGTGACCAGGCTGCATTTAAATACTCTGTAGTAACTCATGGTGAGAAAAAGCGCCTTCACCATGCTGTAAAGCCTACTTTATACCAATCGCTTTCATATATTAGGCACCCTGCATTGTGGGCTTACTAGGCGCACTGAGGAGTGATTTAAACATGTTACTCTTAAGTGTACCAACGATCCCTACAATTCAGGACACCAAATGTGTGGCACTCTGTCTTTTAAAAAAATATGGCATCACGGTGACTGAAGGCCTAAAAGCTAGTTTACTGTGCATTTTCAGCTACATTTCCATTGGGACAGCCATGAGCATGAATACAATATGCAATTTTACATCTCTGCCTTGGTAAGTGCTGGAAAAATCATTCAAAGATATTGCTCTTTTAATTTTAAAAATCTGATTTAATAGTGAGATCAGATTTTGATAACATGAGAGGAACTTTGCCTGCCTGAGTCAGGGGTGGCATAAAATCAGTTCTGCCACTCATCTCACCTGTAGGCATGGAATACACATCCTTGGCTAGGAGAAGGATAGGATCAGTGTTGGAATGGCCTAAGAGGCATTGTGGCACTTTAGCACTTTGGCACTTCCAAATGAGCCAGCTTAAAAAGGCATGTGGGTGTGACATTTTAGTACCAAATAAACAACCCACATATTAGCTTTCTCTAGCCTAAATATCTGGCAGTGCCAGACTGTCCGATAGTCCAGTCCAACAGTGGTCAAGGTAGTGTTAGTTGCTGACCCCTTGTCATGGATTAGCTCTCTATGTGTGAATATTTCTCAGAATGAAGGACAGTCTTAGCACTACCTCAGGGACAGATTGTCCTATTCATTCTAAGGAACCTCTTGTACAATCAGGTAGCTAGAGTCTTGGAGGGAAGCTGTTTGGAGAGCTCATCTAAATAAGGGAGTCACTAAAGAGGTGAAGAAAGGCCTGTCTGGTGACAGAAGGGCTCTACCATATTCAAATGGGGTCCTGGGAAATGTATAGAGCAAGACAAATGGTAAGTGCAGCAAAAGGAGGTAGGGGCTGGAGAATGTTGTAAGGATTGAATGACACACTTTCTCCAATCACTGGCTAGTGCACAAAATTAATCTGACACCTTCAGCACTGCTCCTCACAATATTCTTGGAAGACTCCACCTAAGGAACAAGGCCAAACTGGAAAAAAGAAGACTCCTGACTCCTGTCAAAAGCAGAGGACTGGCTGAAGGATTCAAGGACTCCTGACTACTGATAGCAGCAAGAACTGGAATTGCTGTACAGGGGTCTATCAGTTTGTTTCTATGTGCTTAGTTCGAAGACACAAAAAAGTGGAAGGGCTCTTAACTCCAATAGGACTCAATCAGTCACAGAGGACTGAATCCTACAGGAGACCTGGCTGAAAAGAGAGCAGTAACTTAAAAGCTTGACCAGAGGAGCTCGAGGCTGTAGGTAGGACTTACCAAAGGAAAGTTCCCAGTATTTGGAGAAAAGATTTCTGCCCCTGGAGGATCAGGCAAAGGTACTGAGGCTTGTTGGGGAAGGTGGCTTGGAGCTTTTTACCACACTGAGAACATGTTTAGCCATACCTTGTAGTAAAGGTAGTAAGGGCCAGATGTCGCAAAGGGTTTTTCCCAATCTGTGTCAATGGGAAAATGTGTTCGTACATATGGCCCTAAGTCTTTTGGAGATCTGAAGGCTTAACAAAACAGCATTACCCATCAAGGTGATTTTGACTTTCAAATGGTGACAAGATCTGAGGGTAAAACCCTGCACTCTAGCAAAGTGGTAAATCTTTCAAACCAACAAAACACATTCATGGCAATAACATCCAGCTTTATCCTGCTCATACATTTCGACACCCAAACCAACGGCTTCAGTGGCAGTTTGATGACGAGGTGTGAGACTTTAAGGGACTCTTACTGGTCACAGGCTTGTACCTTGCCTCACTCAAAGATAACCAGTTTTGGGTGTATCTGACCTAAGATACATTGCAATCTCCCTGAAATCATTTGAGTCCTGCCAACTACAAATGGGTGCTTTTTAATGGTCTTTACTTTTTCCAGGTGCTTTTTGCCAAAAAGATTGTAAAAGCAAATCTGTATTTCCTCATTATTTATTCCAATATTCTAAGTATTTTTGTTCATTCAAGTTTTCTATTTTCTAAATTGTATTGTCAGGTGTTATTTCCTTTAAGTTTGTTTTTATACTGCTTCAGCTCAACAAGAAGTGCTCAAGGAATTTATGTGCTTTTGCCTATATTCCCAGGGGCTGAACAGAGATTCTGTCAGAATGGTGTTTTGACCTAAGCAGATTCTGTTTACTAAATTACTAGGGGTTACAACTCCTCAACGAAATTCCCAATTGCTACCACATCTACAGTACTTTGAAATAAAAGAGAAGCATGCCAGTACCTTATTTGTGTATTTTTTCTGATTATGGAAAATGCTTAAACATCATGTGAAAACATTAGGTTTTCTCTCATAGACACTCTGCATTTGCAGTCAGTGTGTACCTACCACACAAGTGATAGGTATGAAGCTCCTTCTTATATTCTGGTTTGTTCTAGTTGCTCTTGAATGTGGGGATAAGAACTGAAGCAAAAGGAGAACTCATCCTGTCCCATTAAATGTATAGTGGCCACACAGCTGAAAGAATAGGTACATCTTGGAGATCTAAATTCAGTGCAGCTCCTTTCAGTTTGAAGTTTGTTACTGAGGATTCAAATCACCCTGAGCAAAGGGACTTTCTGTTCTAAGGTATTAATTGTGATTGGAAAAGCTGTATGACCATTGGAATGCTGTGGGCCCCAATAATTGGCATCTAGTTAATCCATGTTTTGCAACTTTCTTACTGCTGCACACTTTGGGCCAGATGTAGCAAGCAGTTTTGCCCATTCTGTGTCTATGGGAAAATGTGTTTGTACATTTGGCCCTTTATTCTGGGACATTGTCCATGTACTGTGCCTGTTCTTCCACAGACCTATTTATGTGCCATTACACCAAGAACCAACTTGCTTATGTATCCCTTTCCCTCCTGCAGCCCATAATTTCTATACATTCCTTTGATCCATGACCTTTTTTCCTGCTTCTGATGAGGTTCCACCACTGTCAATCCTACTCCAATTTCAGTTCAGTTTATTAATTATTTTGAAAATGATCTCTACAATATAGCTACAAGCATAGATAACATATTCATAATAATTAAAATCTGCACAGTATTTGACAAATAAGTGAAATTAGGAAATATTAAAAATTCTTTAAAAAATTTAAAACCTGAAGACAATTAGAGGTGGTATATGGTACAAGAACAAGGAACCAAATTTTATTAAATGTAGCACCAGCACAGCACCCGCTTTGCAAAATTAGAGGGTTTGTGATGGCTCAAAAGTTGTTTGTTATGTACCAAACCCATTTTAGGAGTTGATAAAGATTTACCTACGGCTAAATAGGTTTAGGAATAGCTACTCAATTACAATTTGAAAGGGGAATGTCATGGCCATCCCTTCTAAGTGTGATTAGGTGCCATAGGTATCAAAAGATTGCAAATGGAATTCTAGTGGTAATCCATTCATCAGTTTCTGTCTCCCAACATTGGGGTGGCAACTGATCTGCAAAGGTAAAGCAATCTTCCTTGGGGCTCTTGTCCTTCGGAATTAGGCTTAGGTACTTCACAGACAGTAGGCAGTCGTTCAGGGCAACCCTCACTGAAGTTTTGCACAACTGAATACTTTGTTATAAAATTCAATCATTTTCTTTAGGGACATCAGATTGCTTTAGAAAAGTTTTCAGTTTTGAGAAAGAATCACAGGGATGGTGCTATGCAGACCCTCGCAAGCCACTATCCATGTGAATTGTGCCAATCATAATAGATGCAAATTGAAACCTGTTTAATTAATATTCAATATGCAAGTTGGTCTGTGACCCACTATGATTTCTTTTTTTGTGAAGCGACTTTTCAATACACAGGTTGGTTCAGAAAATAAGTTACTGGTCACAGTGGTACTTAAATTGCAACAGCTTTTTGAGACCTGGTTTTTAACATATTGGGCCCTTAGTTTATGGCTTTCCTAACTTCATTTAATGCAAATCTGAGAAACCTTGGTTTCAAGTACAGTATATTTTGTGAACAAACAGGTCACAGTCTGTCTCTCTAAATGACAAAGATTGTGAAATCTATCCTTTATGGATGACTCATGTCAAATACTCTAAAAATCTCACAAACTTTAGCAAATCTGCTAAATTAATATATTAAATATGGTTGAAATTGAAATTGCATCACATCAGAACTACTCTGATACAAATAATTCTTTAATTTCTTGAGAAAATGTCTTCAGAGAAACCAGTTGCCCTTACCGATACAAAATCTTTCATTTGTTGAAAAAATGTCTTCAGAGAAACCTGTTGCCCTTACTGCATATTTTTAATTAATACGTGTTTATTTGAGAATTAGAGGTACATCCTCATTATCAGAGTAGTGCATAGGTATAGCTTTGATGGCAACATTAAAATTATTTACTACCTCTAGATTATCATCAGAATATTTAAAAAAAGGATAATAGGAGGCAACATGGAAATGGTTTTAGCCCATTGAGCACTGCCCCTAAAGCTTTGAAATAAACACTTGTAACCCATAACTCAAGTCTCAGGCCTAAACATGCATGCGCCTAGTCACAAACTGCATTTGTAGTTTCTTTAGTAGTGCTACAACAGGACTAATAATGTAGTACACAGTGTTATGCACACACCTATGTGCAGAGGTCTCCAAATTCACATCTTCTTATGTGGGAGGGGTAGGGTGGGTTGGAAAATGGGGAATACTTACTACTAAAGGAAGGAGCTTGGGGGGAGTGAGATAGGTTTTGGGAGGGTTAGGGGTGGGACATGTACTCACCCACAAAATCGTACATCTATTGCTATTCAGAAACTGCACGTCTATCGGTGTTACAGTCAAAAAGAACCAAAACAGTCATAATTGTACACCAGCTCAGATCTGGAGTAAGTCCACAACCACCCGTGGCCACACACAGGCCCTATTACACTCTCCTATAGAGAATAATGGAGACAGGGGCCTAACCTAAATCTCAATAAGAAACTATCTCAAAATAAATTCATATATAAAAGTATTTTACAGTATAATTTAAATCATATAACAACATGTTTAATATAAGGCAAAGTTCTCAAAATGTTCCTAAACCTATGAACAGGGAGATCTCCCTCCCAATTGTGGAGACCTCAAACAAGTGTGTGAAACATCAAATATGACCCTAAAGTCACAACTAGTAGTAAACTTGCAGCCATATATGATGCTTTGCCGATTCCATCCTCTATTTAAGGGTAAAGTAAGTTTACACTTTTGAGTGAGTTTGGACAAATAAATGGTGAATTGCCAAACGTCTCAAAGTTACTCAAAAAGTGTAAGAGGAAATTTATAAGTGTAGGTTTACTCATATGTAAGTTTCTTTTTTATGAATAGGCAATTTATTCTAATACTTTCCACTCAGTGGACATTAATCAAGTAATAGGAAGAGACTGTATGCAATCAACCCCATACAGGAAAGAAAATGTAGTTTGACCTCATACACACTAAGTAAGTGTAAAAAAATGCCTTTGGACACAGACCATATGAACTTTGTAACCTGTATTTCTTAAGACCATCTTGATAGCAGCCTATTGTGTATGTATTCAATGTATGAATTATAAACTCTCTTCTTTTGTATTTGTGAAAATACAATACATTTACTTTTTGAAAAAACAATGGCCCTCATTATGACATTGGTGGTAAATCCCACTTACGGCCATGCCGACTGCCACCAACATACCTATGCCGTGGCGGATATCTGCTAACCATGTTATTACACAAACACACCAATCCATCACTATTCAGATACACACACAAATTCGCCACACCAAAGGTCAGCAATAAAGTGGCGGTAGCAAAACCCACACCGTTCCGCCAACAGGACAACATCCACAACATTATGACCCATGAATCACCACGGCGGACATTCAATGGTGGTAAACTATTGGCGGTACATGCCGCAGCGCTCAAAATACACACACACATACAAAACAGCACCACATTGGAGAATTCAAAATACATGCACCTGACGCACATACTCACACCACACCCCACACACACACCACTATAAAAACACACGCCCACAGTACACACAAACCTTTACGACTGCAAACCATTCCCGAAAGACTGAGATCATCACTACTGACAAGACCAGACCCACACACCACCATGATCTATACACCACCCATGCACCTTACAACACACACCCCAGCACATCACCCTACACACCCTCACACACGCCACTCACACTACGCTTATGGAACCACAAAGACACCCCAGATTCTCTGAGGTGGAGCTGAGGGTCATGATGGAGGAAATCATCCAGGTTGAGCAACAGCTATTTGGATCACAGGTGCAGCAGATATCCATTGCTAGGAAGATGGAGCTATGGTGGAGATTCGTGGACATGGTGAATCCCGTGGGACTGCACCGAAGAACAAGGGATGATGTCAGGAAGAGGTGGAATGACCTACGGGATGGAGGTATGTTCCATTGCAGCAAGACACCAACTCGCTGTACGGGGGACTGGCGGTGGACCCCGACCTCCTCCCCCACAACTAACAACATGGGAGGAGCAAGTCTTGGCAATCATGCATCCTGAGGGCCTGGCAAGAGTAGGAGAAGGACTGGACTCTGTCAAATTTATATTTCTATCACCCCCCTACCTACACGCCATCACACACACCCACCCTCACCCTCACTCCCATCACTCCACCACTTCCCACTCACCCCACCATCATATCTGACTCATCCCATTGCCAAGCCTTGCATGCTCTACCAATGCATGGACACCCCTCACAGCCCTGCAGGGACACCCATCACTAAAGCATGCACACTAGAGACAATCGGCTAGCCCACCAAATAACAATTCACTCAAGGCAAAGTTGCCAGGGCAATAACAACCATAGAGGGCAACCCACCCATACACAAGATGTAACACACAGAAACAATTGCACTGCATTTATATCCCCACAGGTATCCCAGCCAATGTCACCGGAGAAGAGGTGCCAGCAACATCCAATTCCCCCACAGAAGAGGCCCACAGTGATGACAGCAGCTCTGCTCGCCTGGATCTGGATGACCAACCTGGCCCATCAGGGACCTCCGAACAGTCGGTTACCCAGCCACAGTCTCACACCATCACAGAGCCTCCCCATCAGGAAACACCACCACAGCACCCACCCAGCGGGCCCATACCTCTGTCCCCAGGACACATCAATCAGCAGTGTGTCCACCATTAGAGGGACCCCAGGCAACCCCACAAACACAGGACGATCAGGGACCTGGGGTCAGTGGCAGTCAGCACACGGTTCAGGGGACAGAGGCACAGGACAAAAGGGAAGCTGGGAGGACTGCTGTGCGACAGGGGGAGGACAGGCACAGGGAACTGACCCACCAGGAGGCACTCTCCGTGATCCTAGGAGCCTACCAACATTCCCAGAGTACGCTGGGCCAGATTCTTGACAAGATGCAGGAGATCATGCGGCTGCAGGAGGGACACTATCTAGGGATCAGGAAGGACTTGAAGTCCATGAACACCACCCTGGTCTCCATTGCAGGGGTGCTGGCAGACATGGCCAACAGTATGAGGGAGGCAGTGGCACACCACCGGGCCCCTAACACTAGCCTGACTGCTGAACAGCCCTCCACCTCTGCTGCCGCTAGTGGACAGGAGGCCCCGCCACAGGACCAACAGGCCACTAGCACCCCTCCCCTGCAGAAGGTGATTCACCCCGCAAACGTTCCCTGTGATCCAGGCAGAAGCCAGAGACTTCTGCCAAAACCCCCGCCAGGAAATAAGACTCTCCTGATAGTCACCCTTGTATCCCACTCTGTCACACTGTCCACCTTGAACTTCTATTGCTCTCCTTCCTATGCCCCCTTGGACCCTGCACCTGTGATACAACTTAGACTGGACCTTCCTCCATCATCAACCCATCCCATTGCATGACTACCTCTTCTTCAGAGCACTGCAATAAACACACTTTGAAAAAATACAAGTATGGTGTATCTCAAATGATTTAAAAATGTTTAACAAGGTTCAAACATTGCAATTCAACTGTACACTAATGTTTACATAGGAACGACCTGTAGTTGGCTGCACTGAACACACCAGGATCAATAATGGGGCACCAACATCTGCAAACAGTGATGCCAAAGGGTACAGTGAGTTGGCATAGAAGTATGAATTCACAGCCTGCCAGTGACAATTACACATTAAACTGCAAATAAAATGTGAAGTTACACAGTCTTACCTGTGTGTCATTGGAAGTATTGACGAATGACTGCACTTCTGTTGTCCTTATCCTCATCCTCTGCCACCTCATCTTCACTGTCCACAGGGTCCACTGCTGCCACAAGGCCATCTCCAGCCTCCTCCTCCTGCAGAAAAGGCACATGGCGGTGCAAGGCAAGGCTGTGCAACATACAGCATGCCACGATGATCTGGCAGACCTTCCTGAGTGAGCAGCACAGGGATCCACCTGTTAGATGGAGGCAACGGAACCGGGCCTTCAGGAGGCCGAATGTCCTTTCTACTATCCTTCTTGTTCTACCATGTGCCTCATTGTAACGTTCCTCTTCCCTTGTCTTGGGATTCCACACAGGGGTCAGTAGCCATGAGAGGTTGGGGTAACCAGAGTCACCTGCAAATATCGAGGGACAACTGTCAGCCACACACTCACCCTTAGGGCCCACAACATACCCATACACCAACATCCACTGAGTGGGAACCAGGGCTCACCTATTAGTCACACCCTGTACCTCTGGAGTTGAGCCATCACAATTGGGATGCTGCTATTCCTCAGGATAAAGGCATCATGCACAGACTCAGGATACTTAGCATTGATGTCGGAGATGTACTGGTCTTCCAGGCACACCATATGGACTTTTCATTCTGCCGGGGGTGGGGGGAATGCAATATGTGTTCCATCAATTGACCCAGTGATGTTGGGAATATGTCCCATTGCACAGAAGTCAGCTTTCACTGTGGCCGAAGCCTCCACCTGGGAGAAAACGATGTAGCTGCACATGTGTTTAATCAGGGCAGCCAACACACTGGTCAGCACTATTGAGAACATTGGCTGTGACATTCCTGCTGCCAAGGCCACTGTCACTTGGAAAAAACCAGTTGCCAGGAAATAGAGCGCAGATAGCACTTGCACAAGAGGGGGGATCCCGGTGGTGTGACGGATAGTAGATATCAGGTCAGGCTACAATTGGGCACACAGCTCCGTGATAGTGGCCCTGTCAAGTCTACAGGTGAGGATAATGTTCCTGTCCTCCTTTGTTACCAAGTCCACCAGGGGTCTGTACATGGAGGGATGTCTCCATCTCCTATTTATCCGCAGTGGTTGCAATGGGGCAAAAAAGCG
Source organism: Pleurodeles waltl (assembly GCF_031143425.1). Taxonomy (NCBI): domain Eukaryota; kingdom Metazoa; phylum Chordata; class Amphibia; order Caudata; family Salamandridae; genus Pleurodeles; species Pleurodeles waltl. The sequence continues at coordinate 794,664,913 of NC_090438.1, read as the reverse complement.
AGCAACTGGTCATTATCTTTACGTAGCAACCACTACAGTTCTATGCATATTGTGATTGTTACATTATTTAGGTGTGATAGGTCCAAAATGTGAATTTGTGTAATGTGACGCAGTTAGGATCCATGGCCTGCACCCCCCCTGAAATGGCGTCTGCCTGTCCAGTATGGAGGGACAGGTGGAAGTGAGGTAATTTCAATGACGTTGTGCGCCGTTGCGGGAGGCGGTCAAGAACCGCCATGCAACTCCTCATTGGTTGTCATTGGGCCCTTAGGGGTACAGCGGCCAATGGTGATGTATGCCGGCAATGATGGTATGCACCGCCGCGGACGTGATCTTCATTTTCTATCTGTTCACTCACTTGCTACCTGACCTTCAACAGGAGTGGACCTACACTGCATGTACTGCTGTGACCTGTGTCTGGAACTGACCATGGCTCGTGTGACTGGGGAAGGGGCTCCTGCCTTCACCTCAGCAGAGTTGAAGAGACTGGTGGATGGGATCCGACCCCAGTACCGATTGCTGTATGGACCTCTAGAACAACAGGTGAGTACATGGTGAGTACGATGCATTGGCCATAAATGCATGGAGTGCTGTGTGTGAAGGCCTCGTGTAGGGGGTTTTGGAGGATGGGCCCTGGGCAGCGTGCAGCATGTATGCTGGGCCAAGTCTGTGCTAAAAGGAATGGAAAGGGGCATGGTGGGCCATAGGTGTCACAGGCAGGACAGTCAGACTAATACCTTTCCCTGTGTGCATTTCCCAGCAGGTCAACGGCCATCAAAAGAAGGGTATTTGGCATGCCATCACCAAGGACGTGCGGACCCTGGGGGTCTACGGCAGGCGGAGCACCACTGTCGGAAACAGTGGGAAGACCTGCGATGCTGAGCACAGAAGACCGTGGAGGCCCAGCTGGGGATGGCCTCCCAACAAGGAAGGGGTGCCCGTCGAACCCTGATCCCCCTGATGGCCCACATACTGGCAGTGGCCTATCTGCAGCTGAATGGGCACTTGGGGGCATCTCAGCAGCAACAAGGAGGTGAGTACAGTGCTCTTCATTACAAATTACGCCTGACGGGGTGGTATCCGGGTGGGGGGTGGCCCTTGTCGGTGCACCTAGGTCACGCCTGACATTGCAGAGTAGGTCCGATGTTGGGCAGGGTTCTGATTTGAAGGTCCTCCAACCATGCTAGTAGGCATCCTCTACTGGGCAGGGGTCTGTGGGTCTCAGGTATGCTGCAATCGGTCTTAGGTTTCCCTATCCATGGGCTGGTGACTTGCATTGTGATTGGTAGTGCATTGCCCAGTGCGTAGGACTGTTCCCTCTGTGTTGGGTACGCCAACGGTGGTGTTGTTGTCGCCATTGACCTAGTATATCCTTTGTCTCTCCCCTCTTCTTGTTTTGTCACCCTGTCCTTATGTGCATTAGCATAATCTGGTGGAGGAGCAGAGGCACCGGTGACAGAGGGGCTGCATCCCACAGGACCCAGGAGGCCGAATCCACCGACTGTGAGGGCACCAGTGGGACAGAGGGCGAAGGGAGCACCACAGCAGAGACTGGAGGGGACAGTTCGGACATGGATACCTCCTCCGATGGAAGCTCCCTGGTGGTAGCGGACACCTCTGCGCCCACCCCAGCTACAGGTACAGCCGCCACCCCTGTACCAGCACCGCTCTCCCAGCAGCCCCTCAGCGAGTTGCCCATGCCCACTCACCCAGGAGAGGGCATCTCCTACACCCCAGGCACCTCAGGCCCTGCCCCAGTGAGCCCTGCTGCCCTGAGTGAGGAGACTATTGACCTCCTTGGATCCATCTCTGTTGGGTAGTAAACCATTGCGACTGCCATCCAGGGGCTGGCAGCCCAAATGCAACAGACCAATGCATTTCTGGAGGGCATTCACCCTGGCTTGGCAGCCCAACAGAGATCAATACAGGCTCTGGCCTCCTCTCTAATGGCAGCCATTGTCCCTGTTACCACCCTCCCCCTCCAACTTCCTCCACCCAATCCCATTCCCCTCAACCCCAACCTATCCCAAGTACATAGGCAGATGAGCATGCACCCAGGACAACACACAAGAGTGGACATGGCAAACACAAGCACCGCACTTCATCCCACAGGCCCTCACACAAACACTATCCAGATGCATACATACCAACATCCACTGCCTCCACTGTGGCCACCTCCTCGTCGTCCACCTCCCTCCCAGTAGCGTCTCCACTCACACCTGCATTCACTACATCCTCATCCATTACCACCATCACCAGCACACCTATCAGTACACACCCCTCACTGGCAGTCACCACCCCCACATCCATGCACACGTCCCCTGTGTCCTCTCCCACTGTGTCTGTGCCCCCCTCCCAAAGTACACAAACGCAAGCACTCAGACACGCAAGAGCCATCCACCTCACAACAGCATCCAGCCCATGCACCTGCAACCAAACACAGCAGACTGACACCTCCTACAACCACTCCTTCTTCCTCCACTCCCAAACCTTTTCCTTTTTCCCATCCCAATGTCTCTTGGAAGCTTTTTCTCTCAAACATTGACCTCTTCCCTCCCCCCATCCCTCACGTCAGGCAAGGGTGGTCAAAACCCAGGCAAGCACCTCAGCCACCGAGTCCACGGGTGCAGTAGTGACCCTAGCACCTCCAGGTGGGAAAGGATCCCGGCCACCAGCCAGCAAGACCAAAAGGGTCCCTGCCCCAAGTGTTTCAAGGAAGTACAAGGAGCCAATCCCATGCTGCAGAAAGGAAGGGCTAGAAGCCAGCCCCAGCTGCTGCCAAAAGGGGCAAAGAGCCATCCCCAGGTGCTGCCAGGAAGGGCAAGGGGACTGCACTAGCAGGCAGTAAGGACAAGGGGCCTGGTGCTGGGACTCAGTTGGAGTCCCCACCACCAACCACGGTGGTGCAGCTGTCCGAGGCTGCAGGGGATGGGCTGGAGCCTCCCCCTACCACCACCAGCAGCACCGCCACCACAACCACCAGCAGCAGCCCCAGTGGGCAGCTGTCTGAGGCAGCAGGGGATGAGCTGGAGCCTCCCCCCACCACCACCAGTAGCACCACCAGCAGCAGCCCCAGTGGGCAGCCGTCCGAGGCTGTAGGGCATGGCCTGGAGCCGCCCCCCACCACCACCACCAGCACCGCTACCACCACCAGCAGCAGCATCCCCAGTGGGCAGCTATCCGCGGCTGGAGGGGATGGGCTGGAGCCTCCCCCATCACCACCTGCAGCACTGCCACCCTCATCAGCAGCAGCCCCAGTGGGCAGCAGTCCGAGGCTGCAGGGGATGGGATGGAGCCTCCCCCCACCACTACCAGCAGCAGCAGCAACACCACCACTGAACAGCCTTCTCCGCCAGCTGACAACTGTGTAGTCCTGCGTCCATGGGCTACTGTGCAGCCTGACCACTGCAAATCCTGTGGGTATGACACCCAGCTGAGAGACTGTGACCTTGCACTCCCCAAGATCTGCATCACTGGGAACAATGCCACCTCCAGAACCAGTGGAAAGCCATCCACCCACCCCATTCTCCGCAGGATGAGGCTCACTGGGCACAGTGCCCCCTCCAGAACCAGTGGAGAAGCAATCCACTCGAGAGACTGTTGCCTTGCACTCCCCAGGACAGAGCAATGGGCATGTTGTCCCCTCCAGAGCCAGTGGAGGAGTCATCCACTTGACAGACTGTGGCCTTGCACTCCCCAGGACAGAGCAATGGGCATTATGCCCCCTCCAGAGCCAGTAGAGAAGCCATCCACTCGAGAGACTGTGGCCTTGCACTCCCCAGGACAGAGCACAGGGCATGTTGCCCCCTCCAGAGCCAGTGGAGAAGTCATCCACTCGAGAGACTGTGGCCTTGCACCCCCCAGGACAGAGCACAGGGCATGTTGCCCCCTCCAGAGCCAGTGGAGAAGTCATCCACTTGAGAGACTGTGGCCTTGCGCTCCCTAGGACAGAGTAATGGCCCCCTCCAGGACCAGTGGTGTTGTACCATCTTCCGGCTGAGGTGTCCTCCTAAGGTGCCTGCCTATTTTTGTCCTGATGCCCCTGAAGTGTTCTATCCGTGTTGTTGCAGGAGTGAGTGGGGGCCTTGGACCTTGTGATGTGGCCCTGTGGCCCTGAGTCTCATGAACATTGAGGACTGGCCAATGTCTCTTGATTTGTACGCATGTATGTACTTTTTTATTTGGATGCACGTATTCCTACAATATTTATCTTATTGCACTCACTTTAAACTATTTGAGTTGTCCTTGCATTATTCCTGAGGGATAAGGGGTCAATATGTCATGTTACTGCATCTGCTTATGTGTATGGTGTTGGGGTGGGGGTGTTGCGTGTTGTGTCTTTTTCCTCCCGCACTCCCCTGTGTGCTAGGTGGCTGTACTCACCGTGGTCCTCTTCGCCATCATTGGTGTTAATAGTGGAGCAGCACGTAGAAGAGCATGGGGAAGACATGCGACTCAGGATCCATGGTGGCGTAGTTATTCCCAGAGCCTCCACAGGTGAGTTTCCCTTCTGTGCAGTGTTTCCACCAGGCTTTTGATGTCGTTGGTATCGCCCCGAAAAAAGGTGGCAGATTGGCATGTTTTAATACAGTGGGCGGAACATTGTCTTCCGCCTGGCTGTAGACGGTTACCGCCTTGGTGCCTGTTGTTTCTGCCCTGGTGGTCTGTGTGTTAAAGTGGTTGACTGTCTGAGCTGTTTCCACCATGGTCATATTTGGTGCTAATTACCGCCGGCCTGTTGGTGGTATTAACGCCACTTTATCACTGACCGCCAAGGTTGTAATGCGGGCCAATGTCTTTAAATGTGAATATAGGATGAAACCAACAGTGTATGTAAATAAATATTGTATTGAGGATAGGCATTTTAGCCAGAGTTCTAGACTTTATAGTTAGGAAATAGATTTAAAGAAAACTTAGACATTAAAAAAACAAAGGCTACAGGACGTTATAGTTAGGCTCACATTTTAAACATACAAAATCATAGAAATTCAGCAGTTACAGTTATTTCCCATGACTGTAATTCGTGCCCTGAGGTAATTATAACCCACACTGCTGCAATGCATAGTTATCTCATCAATACTTTTCCTGCAAATTTTACAATGATTTTATCAATGATGTATCAAAAGATGTCATAAGTGCTGTAATATCTAGGCCAATTAGCAGTGCATGGCGAAGTCACAAGTTATAATTGCCTTAGGGCAAGAGTTATGGTTACTTGAAATAACGCTAACGCTGAATTTATATGGTTATGTAAATGTGAGCCTAATGATAACATCCCTGTAGTCTTTGTTTTATTAAGTGAATTTCAATGTTTTTTTAATTCTATTTTCTAACTATGACATCCCTGTAACCTTTGTTTTTTAAGTGAATTTCTCAGTTTAATTTAATGAAAAGTAATTTTAAATATTATATGTCAATCTAATGACCTAGCACATGGCCTGCGGCCGCGCGTGGCAGCCAGGTTCTGTGGCCAACCCTCTATAACCACCCAGCAGGATGCTATGTACAGCATTTGGCCGTGCATGGCAGGGATTGGCTGGAGGTCCATTTATGGCCTTCGGCGGTGTATTTCCACAGGGCTTGGCCTGCAGCCTGGCCTTGCAGCCAACCCCCTATAATAACCCAAACCCATGCCATGCACAGCCTTCCTCTGGGCAGTGGCAGTCATCACTAAGTAGTTATAGCTAGGGCCTAGTTTCTATAAAAAAAACTACGTTTTGTTTTGCTAATAACTTTGCCGCCATTTGATGAATCTTCCCAAAATCTTCCCAAAAACTTTCAAGCTCACATTTGCTGCTGTCTGAAAGGTTTTAGGGTGATCAGTCAAGTGAGGGCAAAGAAGAAGGGGGGTGCCAAAACGTGTTTTCGCCATTCATTTTTCTACAGGGATTTTCAACAGTGATACAGCTGAAACCACTGGACGGAATTACCAAATTACCATATTTGGTAGAAAGGTAGCTCTTGGTCCAGAAAGAGGCCTTTTTGCCATTTGGTGTAAATCCTTTCAGTAGTTTTCTAGTTATTAAATGAAAACCAGATTTGTATATTTAGGGATGCAGATCTTCCTCCAATCCTCCGTGGACTCAAAGGAAATGCAGGGCCCTGATTGACTCGCTGCAACCTCACAGAAAGGTTGTGGCTGCTTTTTGTTTCCCACATAGCCTGAGGGGTGGAAACAATGAGTGTAAAAATATATAAGGTCAGGATACCAATAGGACATTTGTAGGGGTCCCTTAGGCACCACTCATGAACCAGAAATTGTCCTTTTTTTGGCCGATCCATGGATTCGAGGATCCTCCTTGGAGCCTCCTCGGATCCTCTTTGTATACTCCTCAGATCCTGGGGAAAAGCAAGGCCCTGATTGGCTTTCCGCAACCTGAAACAAATATTAACATATGCATTAAAAAACATGCAAATTAGTTGAACAACCAAAGGTTACAGTGACATTATAGTTAGATTGATGTTTTACCCATACAAAACCATACAAATACAGCAGTTATAGTTAGACTTATAGTTATACATATCCAAAGAAACTATAATTTGTGATGGAAAGTAACTTTAGGCCACAAGCTATAGTTTCTTAACATAAGTGTAAGTATAAGGTGTGAGACTACGTGTGACAATGTCTGATTAGGTGTGAGAGTAAGTGTGAGAGTCTCAGCCTTGGTGTGAGAGGGAGTGTCACAGTGTGTGCCTCAATCTGGGAGTGGGTATAAGAGTATCTCTCTCTGACTTTGAGTGTGAGAGTGTCAACATGGATGTGAGAGTGGGTGTGACAGTGTCTGTGTGGGTATGAGAGTGGATGTGACAGTGTCTATCTGGGTGTGAGAGTATTTGTAAGGGTGTTTGTCTGGGTGTCTGAATAGGTGTATTGTTTCAACAATTTATTTATTCCATGATTTGGGACTCCAAAGAGGCCCACGTGCAAAAATCATAACCACACCAAAAGAATAATATAAATACAATTCAGTTTAAAATTAAATTCTTGCAGTTGCTTTCTCTAAAATCATAAAAGGAAAATCCTCCCCTCCCACCCTTTGCCATTTACTTCATCTAAGGCAGCCGGGCACTATGTTTGGAGAAAACAGACTCAAAAAGAGATCATTCTTATTGGCTTCCGTGATCACCTTAGAAGGATATCTAAATTAAAATCACAATTGAAAAATTGCAGTATGTCCACTATACCAGAACCAAATCTCCAACATAGGCATACTACCCTCTTACCAAAATGCATTTAAAATCAACAATCCTTGTCAGGTCCCTCCTCCCAAGTAAGTCTAGAGAATCGTCCAGTACCAGCCCAGTAGAACTACATTGAGTCAGCGCTGGTAAGCCCCTCTCACCCACCAAATGAGATGGATTTAATATAGATTTAAAAAGGGCTTAAAGAATTTGAAGATCCTAATACAAAACATTTCATTTGGTGGTTTATATAAAGCGTTTAGGGCCTCCCCAGCTGATTGGATATTTAGTTGCAAACAGAGGGGTTTCAGCCATTTTTTCTGGTGAATAGTTAGAGCAGGGCAAATAAATAATACGTGCTTAATATTCTGCACCCCCTTTGCACAGATCACACATATTCGTGGCTATGTCCCATTAGAAAATAAGTTCCCCGAGTGGCACTCTATCTAATCTAATCTAGATGAAGAGGCGCCTCACTCCATGCGAGAGATTCCACACAAGATAGTACTGAGAATGTTTGGGGGTCAGAGTTTTGGTTACTTTCTCGAGACTCCTCTTTAGGAGGCAGGACTCATAATCCATTGAAAAACCATTGGACCATGTCACCTCCTTTAGGGTTTATTTAAGAATAGTATGCAGTACTGTTGCTAAAATGTCCGGATCCAACTCTAACAGCTTAACCGCACAAGTATAATTTCTGAAAAACCTGTATTTCCATCTCAGACTATTAAAGATTTCTGTGAAAGCCAGGTTTCTCAGAGTTTGTTCCTCACTATGTGGTAGGCAATGGGACCTCCGGACAAAGAGGCTCTTCATGCCAAATTCTAGCCTTAGAACTGCCACTGGGGCCAAGTTATTACAAGAGGTGAGATGTCTTAGAATCTGCCCTTCTATCTTATCAGGAAGCCCTATTTCAAGATTTTGATACATTCTATTGCATACAGGAGGGTAGCCGTGATCTGAGCTTGGTAAGCTGCAAGTAAACGAAGAAAGTGGCACCGGCCACTGAGCGAGCCGGAAAAATGTTTACCTACAAAACAATATGAGTTTACCTCCTCTAGCTTATGTTGCCCAAGGCACCACGATAAATCAGCTTTTTCCCAACTTTTTTTCCAACTTTTTTCCCAACAAATCGTACCACTTGAGCTTTAGGTCTATTAATTTTCAAGTGCTGCTGCATAGAGTATTGATTCAGGGTGGCCAGATGGTGGTTTAGACCTTTAAGGGTAAGCTTCACTACTATGTCATCTGCATATAAAAGGCAGGCGAGTGAGCGGCCACCTATTCTAGGCACATAACCATCAGCCTTCCCTAAAGCAGCAGGCAAGTCATAGATGTAAAGTGAAAATAGCAGTGGTGCCAGTATGCATCCCTGCTTTAGCCCATTTTTTGTGATGAATTTGGAAGACAAACCTTTCTCTCCACCCAAAGGGACTTTGCAACAGGTAGATGAGTGCAAAGCTATTACTAGGTGTGGCAGTCAAGAGAGGATCCCCAACTCGATCAGTTTCCTCCAAAGAATCTTCCTATCCACCCTATTGAACGTCGTAGAATAGTCTATAAATACAGCATGTACTACTCCTCACCTAACCTGAATGTATTTTTTATTTATCGTCTGCATTAATAAGATGTTATTAAGAGTATTATGTGCCTTCCTAAAGCCTGCTTGTTCCAAGGGTAGAATTGCATTTTCCTCAACCCACCTTGTTAGGTGCATTAAGATGCTTTTCACAAATATCTTACCCACTACATCTAACAAAGCAATTTGGCGATAATTGTGGGGTATCAATCTATCTCCCTTTTTAAATATAGGGACTATAACACTCCCAGTCCAAGAATCCGGTATACTACCTTGAAGATAGCAAGTACAGAAAACCAGATGGCGGATCCGTGCCCAAAGTTGGGGTTTTCGTTTAATGACTGCCATCGGGACCTGGTCAGGGCCCATGGTGCTGGATGCCTGCACAGACTCTATGGTTCCCTCTATCTCTTGCACGGAGGGAGAGCCATTGGTGAGATCAACACTGTTACTTAGAGACAAGTCCTCTTCCCCTATCTTCAAGTCCCCATTTTCTGCATAGAGGGCAAGAATATACTCTCTTCAATCTTCCTCTGCTATCGGGAAAGCCGTAGGGGATTTACGATGTCCACAACTGTTGGAGATAATAGCCCAAAATTCGCTAGAGTTTCTAGACACAGCAGCTTCCCTCAAAGCGACCCATTTCTGGTCAGCCATCTTCTGCCGGAGAGCCACCTTCCTCTGAGCTCTTTTTTTTTAGGATGGTTATTTTCCCACCCCTAGCCTTAGAATTCCACATATGCTGCTGCCTTCCCAATTTATTAATTTTGCTGTTTAGCTTTAGGATGGAATACTGAATTTTCTTATAGCTAGGCTTAATACGCTCAGGCTGACTATTAGCAGTTTTTTGTCCCATAAATTTGGTGAAATAATTTAATGCCCACCCCCCTCCATGTGTCAATGTGTCTCACCATTTTTTCTAGTGATTCTTTTGCAATTAATATTTTAGCTGGTGTCCAATACAATCTCCCAGTTTTCCAATTAATTCTAAGATTTTCACCTTTTAGGTTCCAGGACTCTATGGAAAGCAACTTAATTTTTAACTTAAGCTTATGGATCATTTGATCACTTAATGAGGTGTCGATAATTGTCATATCCTCAACTAGTTGTACAATATTATAAGAAGCCAAATAGTAGTCTATGATAGAGCCTCTCTGAGAAGACTTGTGAGTGTAGGCTGCTGGAGAGCCGGAGGGAATATGCCCAAATAGTACACCCAAGATTCCTTAGGCCTTTCAATAGGAGATACCCTCTTTTATCTGTTCTAATCCGAGGGGGAAATAGAGTAGGCAAAATATTAGACACAATTTCCGTCTCTAAATCACAATAGATGGAAAGTGTTGAATTTGAGATTTTACAATTTAAGTCCCCCAGTATCAGTACCTCTAGGGCATTTCCTTACAAGTCTGAGCTAAAATCCGAGATTTGATTAAACATCCGTTGCAGAATTATATCATACTCTCCTTCTGGGGGAATATAAATATTTAAAATGAGTAGGGGGGTTTTCCTACCATTTCCCACTATTGAATAAATTCTCACTATCTGGGAGAAGATTGTAGAGGCGGTATGGCAAACGTATTCCCATTTATGATTGTTGTTTAACAACTAGCAATACCCCCTTTTGCATGCCCTTTTTTGGGGGGCATTCCAAGAGAGCATGGAGATATTAAGGCTAGTGATTGGGTAGTACAGGCTTTCTCTTCGCCCGGGTGCCATTTAAGGTCTCTGCCAGCCAGCTCCAGTTTTCGTGTTTGGGTCCCAAGAAATGCAAAGGTGCACCTTCCATGAGTTTCACCTCCCTTACCCCTGTAAGAGGGAAACTTGCACATGTTCACAAGAAGGCAATGAACAATTGCCTAGTTGGGGAAGGGTACTACCGGGGCATAAGGCATGATATGGCTGATGCCAACTAAATGGGTTTACTTTGCCCCAAATTGGGATCACATCAATGCCTTTACGCTGTAGTTGGGCACTGTTAGCCAAGATCAGGTGTGTAACAGTTTTAGAAGAAAACCAAACTTTGCCTTAGTCCCTCCCTCACTCTGGTCAAGATATATCTGTATAATGTCACTACTCTCAAGAAATTTGAGCTCCTCTATATCAGCAAAACATGAGAGTAGTAAAGAACGATTTAAACTTAAGTTCAAATCAAATAAAGCCCAGACCTTAAGGTATTCAGGAGTTTCATTATGTCTACAAGAGTCATTCCCCCTTCTTATTACTTCTCCATCTTTGTGTAGCTCGAAAGGAGGATTCAAGAATGATACATTCAAATTCATGTAATGGAAGGGAGTGGCATATGGATTTAGGTCCAACATGTCGCTTTATGCTACGGTAGGATAGTTCTGGTGCCCTCCACTTAAGTGGGCCTTGTCAGGAAATGGCTGAGTAGTAGAAGAGCCATCTCTTCCACTGTGTTCAGACTTCACCTTTGTCTGGACCAGATCAAGGTCTTCCGGGCTTTCCCCGGACTCCATGTCCTCGAACTTGACCTTTTTTTATTATTTTTAGAGATTCAGGGCTTTCCCTTTTTCTCCCCTTTTTTCCCTTTTTTCCTGCTCATTTTCTTCCATTTGGCGGCCTTTCCAGGTAGGGTCCCGTTCTGCTCCTCTGGCATTAAGTTGACATGGCCTATGGGCAGAAAAATGGGGAAGGGAGCCGCCTGGGGATTGTGAGTATTTTCCTTGGCAAGAGGTTCGAGAGCAGAGTTGCTAGCCAGAAAAGGGCTAGAGAAAAGATTCTCCAGGGAGTAAACCATACTGACTTGGGAAGTGGGTTCACATAAGTTAGCACCTTATGTAAACGTGTGAGGCTTACCCACCTGCGTTCCTTTATCAGAGTGGGAGGGCTTAGGCCTTATAGACACGGTAGCACCAGAAAGTGAGGATTGCAAATTCGAGCCAGCAGGAATTAGCCCCTGGTTTTTATGTATTCGCTTTGCGGTTCTTGTTGCATTTTCATCTACACAGAACATAGTATGTTTTGGTCTGAGAGAGCTTTTAGTATTGATAAAAAAAATGTTTTGAGTATGATCTGAATTTTTTATAGAATTTTCTAGGAAAGCCAAAATTGACAAAATAATTATTTCAAGACACTTGAAGGACTCTTATAAAAGTACATGTGGGTCTGGGGGGCCACTAGGTAAGTGATCGGAGCTCACAAGGGCTGGAGCTTCCGAGTTTCTAATTGAAGAATGGAAATGATCCGATGGGTACTGTTGAATAGTCTTAGAACAGGAGGACCTAATTTAGATTGGGTAAGTGAGGGCATCGTTGGACTCGTTGGAGGAAAAATCCTTACTCTGTTGGCTGCTTTCAGATCTATATCAGGGAGGGTGAAATCTAGTATTTCGGCATGATTGTCTGCAGCATGGCCACCCACATTTTCAAGGTGGGGAGGGGAGTTCCTGGAACCCCCCCACCCGGTGGACACAGGGTAGCCACCCAAAGGACTTAAGGCTCCATCCATGTCCTTTCTTAGAGAATCTTTGTTACTAAAAGCAGGACAATTTACAACCTTACCATCTAATTTCTTAGGAGAGTCCTTTTGGATAAATGGTAGAATGGAATTTAAACTTTCAATATTCAAATGAGTGATTCCCTTATTTCTTAATAGATTGGATTTGGCTTTTACAGGCCCGACCAAGAAAGGACCTGTTCCTTTGCAGGCATTTAGCAGTCATCCTTTGCCCTTTTTTCACCCCTTTTTTGTCCCCTTTGAACTTTTCACCAACTTTTCCATGCTTTTAAAGCACTTTAATGTTACTGAGTTCTGGAGGGCACACAAGTCGATTCCACGATCCTTGGATGCTCTTACATCTGGATCATATTTAAACAAAGTTTCTCGTAAGGGACCAGCAACAAGAATGAGGAGTTTCCAAATGGAGGGTATCTGGGTGGCTCTGGGAGTCAACATTTGCTCCCGTCTATTACCAAAAGAACTACTATTGAGGGTCAAAGGGCCCCTACTACCCAGTGAGATACAGCCAAGGAACTGAATGGTCCAGGGGGACCAAGACAACTTGAAAGTCTCCACACCTTCTTCCGTGCTTACCCCCTGCCCTGGTCGACAACGAAAAAGTAGGCACACCATCAAGCGTCCTGCCACTACAACTTGTGTATCAATTCTTCTCTTGCCGTGAGCACTGCAGCCATCTACATGGCGTGGCTCATTTTCCTTTGTGGCCAGACAGGGAGCCGCTGCTGTCCCATCTTACCCATTTGGGGCCTAAGGCCTCTAGCTAACTACCCCTCTGCCCCCTGCCCATGCCTCCTGCCTCCAGCCTCAGACTCCTGCCTCAGACTGCTTGGTGACGTCAAAGAGGAAAACCGGCAGTCGGGCCAGGGCAAGGGCTAAATCTGGGGCCGAATCCAAGGGGATCTGGGGGAGAGAGAAACACACTGCACGGCATTGCAAGCAGCGTTCAGCCCAGTTCCGTCACAAGGCTCTGCCTCCTCACGTCACGTTGTCATGTCACATTGAATAGGTGTATGAATTTATATCTATTTGTTTTTTACATTTTGTGAAATCCATGGATCCACCTGTGGATTTACAGCAGGGGTCAAGCTGAGCCCCACGGATGGGTCTGCGGATTTCGGAAACCATCAACAAATACATTTTAGGGCATGTGAAAAACATTGTACTTATTTACCAGAAGTATATAACACCCATGGGGTCAGAGAACCTCTACTCTTACCCCATCATCTAGACTTAGCCAAGATTTCAGCTCTGGGGACCATTTCCTGAGAAATAAAATGGTGGGCGCAACATTCCTGTGAAGTTTAGACCAGTCAATCAAATCCTCCCTGTGGCACTTGAATCCATGGATCGATCTGCAAAAATCCACAGAGAATCTGCTGCTCTAAATGGCTATATTGTTTGCCCTTAAATGGCTCCAAAACTACTGAATGGATTTAAACCAAACTAAAAAGGTGTGATCTGCGGAACAGAATCTAGCTTTGTGCCAAATTTGGTGTAATTCTGTTCAGGTGTTCAGATGGAGGTTTGTCAAAAGATTTGAAAATCCTCACATACACAGAATGGAGAAGAAGTGTTTTGGGGCCCCCCTTTATTTTGGCCCCCACTTCACTGATCACATCAAAGCTTTTAAAACAGCAGCTGAACTGACCAAAGTATACATTTTGAAAATTCTGTGAAGATTCGTCAAGCATATATATATGTATACCAACACAGCATGTTGCAGGTGATTTTTTCACTGCAGCCTATTATCAAATGAGTGTTCACAGGAAAGGGTTCCTAGCTATTCTGTGAGCATTTGAGACATTATAAATTGTTAAAGAGTGCATAGTATATAGTTGACTCACAAATTGATCCTGTCACAGTATGATTCTAATAGTATACACCCTCATGCTCACTTCAGGAATATGTGTAAGATATTTTTACAAACTACAGAGGGTTGATAATCGGACCTAATTGTGCATGCATAATCAGTTGCTAATGTGAAGCAGTTGACTTGAAATTCTATGTAAGATGACTCATTTAAAAGGCATAGTTTATCAAACACCCTTTTGAATGATATTCAAGGTTTAATAAATTGCTGATCACTTTTTATATCTACAAAGACATTACCAGGGCAGTTTACAAAGGTATTTCTGATCACATTAATGTATTCAAAGACATTACAGCCCTCATTACGACCCTGGCGGTCGGTGATAAAGTGGTGTTTATAGCGCCAATAGGCTGTCGGTAAGTACTGCCAAATTATGACCATGGCGGTGATATCTCCGAAAGACAGCTAATGTACTACACTGACCACCAGGGCAGAAACAACAGTCACCACGGCGGTAGCCGCCTACAGCCAGGCGGAAGACAAACTTCCGCCCACCATATTATGACATGCCAAACCAGCACCTTTTCTGGGGTGGTACCAATGCCATCAAAAGCCTGGCGAAAACAGAGCACCGAAGTGAAAGGACTCACCATTGGGGACACAGGGAAGAACTACGCTGCATAGAACCAGAACTGCAAGTCTTCCAGATGATCTTCTACATTATGCTCCACCACGAACACCAACGCCGGCCAAGGTGACGACAGTGAGTACAGCTGCCTAAAACACAAGGGAGGGGGGGAGGAAAACGACAGTGACACACACACACCCCATACACACACCATACACACAACCAGCTGCACAAGAAAAACAATGTATCCCCATGGATTATCTGAATAATGCAAGGACAACAGGAATTGACTAAAGTGATTGTAATAAGATTAACATTAAAAGTAATAATTTGATTTGGAAATGCAACAGATATGTACAAAAAAGGTACACTGCCCAGTCCTCAGTTCACAGGGCAGAGCCCAAGGCCCCCCTCGTTCCACTTACCAATACAGAGAGAACACTGCAGGGGTATCAGTTGGCAAATAGGCAGGCACCTCAGGGGGAGGGGGGCACCTCAGCAGGATGCATAAACAAGACAACTACTTCTGGAGGGGGCAACATGCCCTGTGCTTGGTCCTGGGGAGTGCAAGGCCACAGTCTATCAGGTGGGTGACTTGCCCACTGGTTCTGGAGGGGGCCACATGCCCTGTGCCTGGTCCTGGGGAGTGAAAGGCCACAGTCTCTCAGGTGGATGACTTGCCCACTGGTTCTCGTGGAGGCAGGCCGCACAGCAGCCCATGGAGGCTAGATCATATGGAATCCACCATTGGTGATGGCTACACTGAGGTGGTGGTAGTGGGAGGCTCCTGCTCAGCCCCTTTACCCCCAGATGGCTGCACTGTGGTGGTGGTTGTGGGAGGCTCCTGCTCAGCCCCTGCACCCTCTGATGGCTGCACTGTGATGGTGGTGGTAGTGGGAGGCTCCTTCTCAGCCCCTGTACCCTTCGATGGCTGCACTGTGGTGGTGGTGGTGGTGGTAGTGGGAGGCTCCTGCTCAGCCCCTGCACCCTCCGATGGCTGGACTGTGTTGGTGGTGGTAGTGGAAGGCTCCTGCTCAGCCCCTGCACCCTCCGATGACTGTACTGTGGTGGTGCTGGTAGTGGGAGGATCCTGCTCAGCGTCTGCACTCACTGATGGCTGCACAACCACAGATGGCGGTGGGGGCTCTGTGACAGCTGCTGGTGCAGGCTCCTTCCTCTTTTTCATGGCTGGTGCAGGCTCCTTCCCCTTTCTGCTGGCTGGTGCAGTCTCCTTTCCCTTTTTGATGTCTGGAGCAGGCTCCTTCCCCTTTCTGCTGGCTGGTGTAGTCTCCTTCTCTTTCAGTATTTGTGGCCTGGAATCCTTTCCACAAGTAGGTGCTGATGGAGCTGGGCCCGTGGACTGTTTGGCTGAGGTGCTTGGCTGGGTTCTTGATACCCTGGCCAGACGTGCAGGCAGGGGAGGAGGGGGAGGGAAGAGGTCAATGGTGGAACAGAAAAGCTTTTTAGGTACATTGGGGCATGAAGAGGGAGAAGAAATGGGAGTGGAGGATGAGGGAGTGGTTGTTGGAGGTGTCTGTCTGCTGGATTTGGATGCAGGCGCATGGGTTTTATGCTGTTGTGAGGAGGATGGCTGTTGGGTGTCTGAGTGCTTGCGTTGGTGTACTTTAAGAGGGAGGGAAAGACACATGGGAGAGGACACAGAGGACGTGTGCATGAATGTTGTGGAGGTGTCTGCCAGTGAGGTGTGTGTTCTGCTTGGTGTGGTGATGATGCTGGTAGTGGATGATGATGTAGTGCATGCAGGTGTGAGTGTGGACATAACTGGGTAGGAGGTGGAGGATGAGGAGGGGGAGACAGTGGAAATAGTGGATGTTGTTGTTTCTGCAAATGAATGGTATTTGTGTGAGTGCCTGTGGGATGAAGTGTGGTGCTTGTGTTTGCCTGTGAAACTCATGGGTGTTGGCTTGTGTACATGCCCGTCTGCCTGTGTGCTTGGGATGGGTTCAGGTTGAGGAGAATGGGACTGGGAAGTGGTAGTTGGATGGGGACGGTTGAAACAGGGACAATGGCTGCCATCAGGAAAGATGCCAAAGCCTGGATCGATCTCTCTTGGGCCGCCAGTCCAGTGTGAATGCCCTCCAGGAATGCACTAGATTGTTGTATCTGGGCTGCCAGCCCCTGGATGCATTCACAATGTTTGATTGCCCTACAGAGATGGATCTCAGGAGGTCAATAGCCTCCTCACTCAGGCCAGCAGGGCTCACTGGGGCAGGGCCTGTAGTGCCTGGGGAAAAGGAAATTCCCACCCTCCTGGGTAAGCAGGCATGGGCAACTCGCTGAGGGGCTGCTGGGAGGGCGGTGGTGGTATGGGGTGGTGGCTGTAGCTGGGGTGGTCACGGAGGTGTCCGCCACCACCAAGGAGCTCCCATAGGAGGAGGAATCAGAGTCTGTATTCTCCCCTCCAGTCTCCACCGTGGTGCTCCCTTCGCCCTCCGTCCCACTGGTGCCCTCAACATCAGTGTACTCTGCCTTCTGGGTCCTGTGGAATGCAGCTCCCTCTGTTGCCGGTGCCTCTGCTCCTACGCCAGATGATGCTAATGCACATAAGGACAGGATGACAAAACAAGAAAGGGGGGGAGACAAAGGATACACTTGGTCAATGACTGCACCAACACCACCGTTGGCGTACACAGCACCCTCAGACAAAGGGTACAGGCCTACACACTATGCATTGCACTACCAATGATATTGCTAGCCACCAGGGCATGAGGAGGAGCACGCACTGCACAACTGGGACCAATACTGCTCTGACAGTAGTGGATGCTTACAAGCTAGGTTGGCAGTATTTCCCCTTCAAACCCTTAGCCACCAGACAACCTACGCTGCTATGTCTGGCTTGGCCAAGGGGCACCCTCTGACACCCATCCACCACCTGGATACTACCGCTCCAGCTGTTTCCTTCAATGATGGCCACTGTACTCACTCCCTTGTGGCTGCTGTGATGCCCTCAAGAGCCCATTCAGCTCTAGATAGGCCACCGCCAGTATACAGGCCATCAGGGGGGTCATGGTTCGACAGGCACCCCTTCCTCACTGGGAGGCCATCCGCAGCTGGGCCTCCGGGGTCTACTGTGCCCAGCGTCTCAAGTCCTCCGACCGTTTGCAACAGTGGGTGCTCCGCTTGCCATAGATCCCCAGGGTCTGCACCTCCTTGACAATGGCACGCCATATACCCTTCTTTTGATGAGCGCTGACCTGCAGAGGCAAAACAGACAGGAAAACACCATTAGACAAACAGTCCAGCCAGTAACACAAATGGCCCACCATACCCGTTTCCATTACTATTGGCACACACATGGCCCAGCACTGAATGTGTACCGAGCCAGGAGGACATCCCTCCCCCCTTACAAGATGCCTTCACACACATCTCCATACATTCATGCCACATGCATTATGCCCACAATGTACTCACCTGTTGGTCTGGAGGCTCATACAGCAGTCCATATTGGTATAGGACCCCATCGATCAGCCTCTCCAGTTCCTCAGAAGTAAATGCTGGGGCCCTTTCCCCAGTCACGCGGGCCATGGTTGGTTCCAGACAGAGGTCACAGCAGCACATGCAGCGCAGGTCCTCTTCTATGACAGGTCAGGAAACAAGTGAGGAATGAGATAGAAAATGGCGGTCACGTCCGCAGCGGTGTATTCCGTCACCGCCGGCGTAGATCACCATTGGCCACTGTACCCCATAGGGCCCAATTTTAACCAATGATGAATTGTATGGCGGTTCCCGACCACCTCCCGCCACGGCGCACAACGTCAGCGGAATAACCTCAGTTCCACCTGTCGATCCACACAGGACAGGCGGATGCCATTTTAGGGGGGTGCAGTCCTACGAAATAATGCTGCATCACAGGAGTAATAGGCACAAACTGGATACATCACACTGACCCATTACATGTTTACAGATTGTAAACTACTGTTGCCGCTCCATTGTTCAGTTTGTGACTGCCTCCTCACACTTTTTTCCATTAGATTACTACCGCTGTGGATGAATAGGAGATGAAACATACCCCTGTGTACTGACCCCTGGTAGACTTGGCTACACTGGAGGACAGGCACATAATACTCACCTATAGACTGGACAGGGCCACAATCACTTAGCTGTGTGCCCAATTGGAGCCTGACCTGATATCTGCTATCCGTCATCCCACTGGGATCTCCCCTCTTGTGCAAGTGCTGTCAGTTCTCCATTTCCTGGCAAATGGTTCTTTCCAAGTGGCAGTGGTCTTGGCAGCAGGAATGTCACAGCCAATGTTCTCAATAGTGCTGACCAGAATGTTGGCTGCCCTGATACAACACATGTGCAGCTACATCGTATTCCCACAGGTTGAGGATTTGGCCACTGTGAAGGCAGAGTTTTATGCAATGGGACATATCCCCAATATAATAGGGGTGATTGACGGAACACATATTGCATTTGTCCCCCCTGCCAGAATGAACAGGTGTTCAGGAATCATAAGAGTTTTCACTAAATGAATGTGCAGATGGTGTGCTTGGCGGACCAGTATATCTCCCACGTCAATGCTAAGCATCCAGGGTTGGTGCATTGTGCCTTTGTCCTGAGGAATATCAGCATCCTAATTGTGATGTCACAACTACAGAGGCACAGGGTGTGGCTAATAGGTGAGCCCTGGTTCCCACCCAGTTTATGTTAGTGTATGGCTATGGTGTTGGCCAAATAGGATAGTGTGTGGCTAAATGTTGTCCCTCAATATTTGCAGGTGACTCTGATTACCCAACCCTATCATGGCTGCTGACCCCTGTGAGGAATGCCATGACAAGGGCAGAAGAACGTTATAATGAGGCACATGGGTGAACCAGAAGGATAATAGAGAGAACCTTTTGCCTCCTGAAGGCCAGGTTCCGGTGCCTCCATCCAAGAGGTGGATCCCTGTGCTACTCACCCAGGAAGGTTTGCCAGATAATAGTGGCATGCTGCATGTTGCACAACCTGGCCCTCAGATGGCATGTCCCTTTTCTGCAGGAGGAGGAGACAGGAGATGCCTCTGTGGCACCAGTGGACCTTGTGGACACTGAGGATGAGGAGGCAGAGGATGAGGATGAGGAAAACAGAACATCTGTAATCCGTCAGTACTTCCAAAGACACACAGGTGAGACAGTGGAATTTTACATTTCAATGACTTTGCTGGTATTCTGTGTGGCATTGGTATGCTGGTATTTCCCACTTTTATGCCCACTTACTGTTACCTCTGGCAATTCATTTTGCAGACGCTGGGGTTTGACAAATACTCCTGGTGTGATCACAAGAGCCAGCTACAGGTCATTAATTCTATGCTCATTCTATTTACAGTTCCTCTGCAATGTTTGTACCTGTTTCAATCATATTTGGAAAACATGACATACTCAAAATCGTTTTTTTTTTCAAAGTTTGTTAATGGAAGTGGAGGAAAGTTCAAGGTATTGTTCCAGTCTGTTTGTAGCACAGGTGCATTGTCCAAGGGGAAATAGGAAGGGGGTCAATGGCAGTTCAAGGTGGACAGGGTGACTGAGTGGGACATGAAGGGGACAATCAGGAGAGTCTCATTTCCTGGCGGGGGTCTTGGAAAGTGTCTCTGGCTTCTGACTGGATCGTAGGGAATGTTTGCGAGGTGGTTCACCTTCTGCAGGGGGCGGGGTGCTGGTGGCCTGTGAACCCTGTGGCGGGGCCTCCTGGCCACTAATGTCAGCGGAAGTGGAAGGCTGTTCAGATGACCGGTTAGTGGCAGAGGCACGCTGGTGTGAGACTGCCTCCCTCATGTTGGCCATGTCTGCCAGCACCCCTGCTATGGAGATCAGGGGGTTGTTGATGGCCTGCAAGTCCTCCCTGATCCACTGGTACTATCCCTCCTACAGCCGCCTGTTCTCCTGCATGTTGTCTAGGATCTAGTCCATCGTGTCCTGGGAATGTTGATAGGCTCCCAGGATCTCAGAAAGTGCCTCCTGGAGAGTCGGTTCCCTAGGCCTGTCCTCTCCCTGGTGCACAGCAGTCTTCCCAGTGTCCCTGTTGGCCTGTGCCTCTGTCACCTGAACTGTGTGCCCACTGCCACTGATCCCAGGTCCCTGATTGTTTTGTGTGCGAGATGTGGCCTCGGGTCCATGTACAGGTGGGCACACTGCTGATTGATGTGTCCTGGGGACAGAGGTTTGGGGACGCTGTGTGGGTGCTCTGGTATTGTTCCCTGATGTGGGAGGCTCTGCGGTGGTGTGTGACTGGGTTTGGGTAACCGGCTGTCCAGTGGTCCCTGATGGGCCAGGTAGATCATCCAGATACTGAAGTCCAGAGTTACTGTCATCACTGTGGGCCTCTTCTGTTGGGGGACTGGATAGTGCTGGCACCTCCTCTCCGGTGACATTGGCTGCAGCATCTGTGGGGATGTATATGATGTGTTATGGTTAATGTGTATGACATATTGTACATCCCTGGCATTCCCTCTATGGTTGTTGTTGCCCTGCCACCTTTTACTTGTGTATGTTGGTGTATGGTGGGTTTGTTAGCTCTCCGTGCTGTGCATGTTTTTGTGATGAGTGTCCATACAGGGCTGTGAGAGGTGTCCATGCATCGGTACAGCATGCAGGGCTTGGCATTGGGATTAGTGACATGTGATGGTGGGGTATGTGGGATGTAGTGGAATGATGGGAGTGAGGTTGAGGGAGTGTGATGGCATGCAGGTATGGGGGTGTTAATTGTTGAAAGTTGACTTACCAGAGTCCAGTCCTCCTCCAACTCCGGCCAGGCCCTCAGGATGCAATATTGTCAAGACTTGGTCCTCCTATGCTGTGAGTTGTGGAGGAGGAGGTGGGGTCCACTGCAAGTCCTCTGGATAGCGAGCTGGTGTCTTGCTGCTATGGAAGGTACATTCCCCTGCAGGTTGTTCCACCTCTTCCTGATGTTGTCTTTTGTTTTTGGATGCTGTCCTATGGCATTCATCCTGTCCACGATTCTCTGCCATAGCTCCATCTTCCTGTCAATTAATCTTTTCTGGACCTGTGCTCCAAACAGCTGTGGCTCTACCCTGATGATTTCCTTCAACATGACCCTTAACTCCTCCTCTGTGAAATGGGGGGGCCTTTGTGGTGCCATGGTTGCTATGTGATGTGAGTTGGTGAGGGTGTGTTAGGTAATGTGTTGGGGTTATTGAAGTGGGGTGCGAGAGAGATGTATGGGTGTATGTGGTGTGGGTCTGTAGTTGTGTCAGTGGTCTTGGTGTCAATCTCGTGCCAATGAATTGTATTCGTAAAGGGTTGTAGATATTATAGGTGTGTTTGATAGTGGTGTGTGTGTGTGTGTGATGTGTGTATGAGTGTCAGGTGTGTGTTGTTTGAATTGTCCAATGTAGTGTTGTTTTGTCTGCGGGTGTCCATTGTGAGCACGGAGGTATGTTCCACCAATTGTTTACTGCCGCTGAATGTCCACCGTGGTAATTCGTAGGTCATAATGTGTTGGGCGTTGTTTTGTTGGTGTAACAGTGTGGATTGTGATACTGCCAGTTTATCACTGACCTTTGGGCTGGCGGATTTGTGTCTGAATTCTGTCGGATTGGTGTGTGTGTGTGTGGTAATATGGTGAACAGATATCCACCGCCACAGCTGTAAGTTGGCGGCCGTCAGCCTGGCGGTAAGCGAGATTTACCTCCAGGGTCATAATGAGGGCCTACGTTTCTTATTTATCTGATTACCAGTAAAAATGGAGCATTCTAATAAATGTGGCAGATTTCTCAGATATACATCATCTTCTGCATGCTGATTAAGTTTGCGTATGTTAGGACTACAGAGGTTACAGAAATTCAATCTATATATACCACACTTAATGGTTTCCAGTATGAAAAGTGTAGCAAATTGTCACATTCATTGGGTGATGTCATCAGTGATGTCATCAATTATAACATTTGACATATCATGGGTGATGTAATATGTGAGGTCATAAGCAGTTCATGATGAATCACGACATATAGTTAGTTCACTGAACTATAACTGGTAAATGTTTATTGTTTTTGGTTTATAAATCTTAGTTTTTAAACCATTTCAAGCCCACTGTCTGTTTACCAACAATGGACAATGCACCACTGGGGTGTTGGCTGAATATAATAATAAAAACAGAACTTTCCTGAAAAAAACAAGTGAATGTCAGATTGGTGCCCCTCCCTTTTCTCTCCCATTGCCTGCCATTATACCTGTCCATGTCCCTGCCCCCCTCCTCCTGTCTTCCGTAGTCCATTGAGCAACCACTGATCCTACCTAATGCCCTGCCTGGTCAGTTTATGTCCCTGCCCACCTCTCCCTGCCCTCCATTGTTCATGTGTGTGTCTTTATTCCCTCCCTCTTCTCTCTGAGTTTCATTGTGCTGTCCCTGCTGCCTGCCATGCTTGGCCAACATGCTGATTCTGCCCTCCATAGTCAGGGTGCGTAAACTGGCACCTCTCTCCTGCCCTCAACGGTCGATTATGCTACCAGTGCTCTACCACCTGCCCCATCTGGCCAGCTTGCTTTCTCTGTCCACCACCCCTAATGTCTGCTGTCCATGCACATGCCCTTGCCCCTGATAAGGCCCCAATAGAAAATTTAAATGTAAGTTCTAATTACTAACATGCTAATGTGAGAGTGGGTTGCTAAGCCCAGAAACTGTTGCTGCTTCAACCTTTAGAAGCATGCTCTGAACATTATGTAATCCATGCTGCATGAATTTCAGAAGTCGCTAGGCTGGCACATATTTTTATGAAAACAATAAAACCAGTATTAACTACATTCTTCAACACCTATAAACTGCTTTGGTATGCGCTGAGGTGTATTTGGAAAATAACAAAATGGTTGTACGAAAGAAACCTAACACTATGTGAATGATGGGAATTGAGTTGTCACTGTTTTTAGGTATATAAAATCTGTTCTTGCAGAAGCAAAGAATGCAGGTGAAAGGAAGTATGAGTATCCAATCCCTGCTGTTTGTCAAGAGAAGCATTAACTCTGCAACGTACCAAAAAATGTATAAATTTTTCAATAAATGTAACAAATCAAAGTAATTATAAAAGGAATCTTAGGGAAAGAGCAAGAGGCTTCTGCTTTGGACTTTTACTTTGTCTGCATTTGCTGCTGTTGGACCTAAGAGCCACTGATGACCAGTGAGCATATTACTGCAACTGAGCTATAGAATGACTGTGATGGCATTCTAGAGTGACAGCACTGAGCTATGTGCAATAGCAAAAGAGAGCAGGTTTGAGAGTAGTAGACACCATGAGAGTCACCCTGCTTCAGGGTTGTTTGGAAACACAAGTAGCTATTCATTCCACTTCAGAGTAGAATTAGGCATTGTAGTAGGACTGAGAGAGTTTTATAAACTGTTGCAGAGTATAACAATAGCTTTAAGAACATTAGACTTATAGATATGGGAAACTGTGTTAGTGTTTGATTGAACTTTCTGTGAAGTATTTTCAGACTATGAAAACAGGACTTTTACAACTCTTGTGCATTCTATAAGACAGAGAAGGATAGTGTAAGGACAGATTAAAGACACACTTCATGCCTTTTTCTATAAACTCTTGCCCTGATTATTAAAAATATATGTATTTATCGAAATAAATACTTCAAAACTACTAAAACACTCTATTGATTCTGGAATTTGACTTATTAGATACATTTGTATTTTGAAAATATTGTTTTCAGCTTATTAAATTTCTCACAGCGTGGAAAAGAGTAATTGATTAATCAAACTATGATAGTGTATTTTATAAAGAGCAGTGCTCCCAACACTCCCTCCCTCCTTCCTTCTGCAGTCCATTGTTCTGCCCCTGCGGTCTTCTTTCCCTGGTCATCTTCAGCCACTGCCCCCTGCCATTCATTGTCTGTGTGCTTGCCTCAGCACCCTCCCTCATGCCCTTTGTGGTCTGATGTGCTACCACGGCCCCCCTGGACTGCCTCCTGCTTGCCCTCATTTTATCTTTCTAGATCTCTAACCATAATTCCTATGACCTTCCCCCAATTGTGGTTATTTGTAAAGGAAATATGTTAGGTTTTACTGCTTTGATTCCATCAAGATGGCTTTCACATGTCACTTCATTGTAATAAATACAAATGTTAGTACTTCTGATGTTTATGAGAGCACTATGAGATGCTGCAAGAGCGCACTAGAGAGGTAACTGACAGATTTATGTTGGTGATGAAAATACATGTTTCAGTCTGCCTGTCAGAACATTTAACTGATATAAAATAGAAATACATTTATGAACTCATAGAAAAAGTGTCCTGATTTTAGATTTCTGAAGCACTAACCAAAATGTCTGTGACAAAAGAAATCCCATAATTTTGTTACTTTTTGAAGGAACTTTTTAAATTTACAGCCTTGAATCCATTAAGGTGACTTCTGGTGCGCCATATTTCTGTCATATATAGAGAATTTCATTTTTGTAGTTATTCATTAGAACACTGTGGGAAGTTGCAGTAGAACACTGGGAAATCAACTGACAGGCTGCTGCTTCTGTTGGGAGCACATGGTTTACACAGAATATAAGACTTTATTGTCACATGACTGAGAAAGATAGTGCATTTTTTTTTTAAATTGTGTTTTCATTTTAGCTTCTGTAGCACCTTTCATAACCATTATGAGAAAATCATAGGAGAAATCAGTTTTCTGTCGAACATGGTTCATCAAATCCCAGCAGAAGATAATCATTTTTTACTAGATATAAACTCCTTTGAACATGACATAATTCATACAATGTGTGTACCACCAACAAAAATGTATATGTTGGCTAAAATCTGTTATCACCCTTTTCATGAGGTCCTATTATGTGGTCCTATTTGTGGATCCTACCACCTGCCATTCAGTACAGAGCATTCCAATGCATACATTGACCATAAGTATTGTAATGGATGCCATAACATGCTGTCCATATTCCAGCAGCTGAACACGGGGGAAGGGGTGGTCCATTTACAACCTGCACATGTCCCTTCTAAGGGTGTGCTCACTCCATCCCATTATATATTCATTAATTCTTTTCAGGATGTAGCAACCATTGAATCAAGTCTATATTTTTGGCTTAGGTACTTTACATCAGGCATAGATGAGATGGGAGACCGTAAAAATAACATTTATTTATAGTGTTTAATACCACACTTCCACCATTTCTAGGTTATAAAGAGGCCTATGTGAAATTTTAATTATGCTGGCATAATTCACATAATTTGGGGAATTTTTTTTGTGTGATGCATTTTACCCGAAATTATGCTCCAAAGCCACTTTGTGTAATTACGCTTTATTTGTGGTAAACATGTATTGTGAAACACACCATTTACCGAATACATTTACCATAAACAACAGAATGTGAATAGTACTTTGTTTAAGTGTATCCTGGTGTCAAAAAGTGAATCAAGGACAGATTTTGTTGTAAAATGCAGCACAGAACGACATATTTGCATTTCACTTAATGAAACATAACTATGCTTAATGTTGCTGAATTTTGCTTTTGCATAATGATACAAATTTCACACACACTTCTTGTAAGAAAACCTGCTCTACCTAAATATATTGAAAGGCAATGTATGACCTTTGGAATAACATAAATGTGTTTTGAGTCTTCTGGGACTAAGACCCATGAATGGCAGCTGAACACAAACGTCAACAGTGTGTATTTAACTCCAGTAAGGCATTTTTCCAACTAAGGGAAGCAGCTCAGTGAGACTGGGTAAGGATGGATAAGAGCTTCGATATGTGATTCTAATTCAGATACAAGGTAGACATTAAGGCCCATGTTTCTTCTTTTTTAGCACTGCATTTGCGCTGCTTTTTGACGCTGAAGCGCTTTTTGGCAAGTAGCACGCTACTCTGGAACCCAAAAGGAATTAGTGGTGGATTAGTATAGGGAAATATGAGTACAGTTTTAGTATTATTATGAGTTAATTTGAGCCACGGATATGTGTGTTTGTTAGTTGGATTGACTGGAGTAATGGAGGGGTGGAGGAGGGAAGAATCCAGAAGTTTTAATTGGGAGTTTATGGTAATAGGATTTAGGCTTGGGAGGAGTAAAGGTGGGATGGAGGAGGGAAGAGTCTGTGGAAAGGGTTAGGGAGATCATAGTAGCAGGGTGAGATCAATGAGGGAGAATGTGCCCCCTACTGGCACCTGGAGCTAGGTCCAGATTGAAGGGGATTGTTATGCACTTAAAAGGGTTCCTTTGAAGTCACCCCTTGATCAAAGACAATTTTGAATATAAGTACAGGGGCTCCGAGAGCACGATTTTAGACACTGCATGGGACTTGTAACCAGATGCTGTGGGCACTACATCTGTAGATTACCAGGACGACTGCTGTGCTGCTAGGAGGAAACGCCATTCTTGCTACTTTCTTTGGTGTGTTGGCCTGATGCCTACTGATTGCTGAACTGGAGGAGGGACTGCCACTTTGCAAACTGTCTTGAAGAGCTGCTTGCTGCCTACTTCCTTCTTTTATGCCCTACCAGTGCTCTCCAAGAGCTTGTTTGCTTGCTCCCTGTTTTCTCAATTTCAGGGCCATCAAAGATTGCCCTAAACACCTATGTGTGGGGATGCTGACTCATCATTCTGCTGACTGAGGAGCCAAGACTGTCCACTCCTTGCGCTGCACCTTTCCCAAGGCAGCATGCTGAATCTCTTCACCTATCAGTGCATTTCTGATCTGCATGTGGCTCAAGAAACTACCTCACACTACGTGTTCCTTAGTACCGAGCATCTGTTGTGGGGAAGAGCGAGTGCTGCAGCAAGAGTCGATGTGGCCTAGACTTGCAAATCACTATTTGTGCATGCCAGTTCTAGAGCTGCATTGTTATGGTAACAAGGAAGCTCCTTTTGGTGCCAGCATTGTTTGACTCCGCCCCCAGGGATCGCCTGGATTTGCCGAAGTGGGGTCAATGCTGAGGAGTTTTCCTTCCTGCAGAATCCTCCCCACTTGACACTACTGTGGACGGCCCAGGAGGCTGATGTTGCTCCTCTGGCCAGGTGAAATCTCCACAGCACCCGGGGCCAAAAGGTACTGTACTTGTGCAACTGCACCACGCACCCACAGGCAGCAGCAACTGTGAGCAGTAGTGGTGGACTGAGTGAGGTCTCTCATGGTTCTTGAGCCTGGACCCCCTCTCCTCCTGTGGACTGGAGGAGCCCTATTTTCATCCTACTTGGTGGGATGAATCTTCTGTGGAGAACCCAGTGAGCGGGTAGCACAACCAAGGAAGACAAAGTGGCTTAAGGATCACAACCCATAGGAGATTAATGTTTCCCGTGTGGCAGGTGCTTCCATGTTTTGTGCCTGAAAACCATCCTTCTAACAGGTCTCATAGAAAATTACAGTAGAGAGTATAATAGAAGCACAGATGTGCTACACCATATGTTTTCATTTAAACATATGTGATTTACCCTAACAGCCTGCATTGCTTGCAAATTGATTACTGATATATGTTTACCTTACATTGTCCAGTATTGTATTGTATTGTAATAGTATTTATATAGCGCTTACTACCCCTGACGAGGCGTTGAAGTGCTTTTTGGCGAGTAGCACGTTACTCTGGAACCCAAAAGGAATTAGTGGTGGATTAGTATAGGGAAATATGAGTACAGTTTTATTATTATTATGAGTTAATTTGAGCCTGTATGTTTGTTATTTGTATTGACTGGAGTAATTGGAGGGGTGGAGGAGGGAAGAATCCAGAAGTGTTAATTGGAAGTTTATGGTATTAGGATTTAGGCTTGGGATGAGTAAATGGGGGATGGAGGAGGGAAGAGTCTATGGAAAGGGTTAGGGAGATCATAGTAGCAGGGTGAGATAAATGAGGGAAAGATTAGTAGGTTTGTTTGGGAGATCATGGTAGTAAAGTGAGGTTTGGGTGTGTTAGATGTGGAAGAGGAGGGAAGATCTTAGGTAGGATTATTTAGGAGATTTAAGTAGTAGAATGGATTTGGGATGAGTCAGAGTGGGAATGGAGGATAGATTGATAGAGACATGACATGGTGATGGGTAGACAAAGTGTGATATAAAATGAGAGCAGGGATTCATAAGTATCTAATATAACAACTTATCTAGGAGTTATGCAAAGACCTATGAACATGTTAAGCATAGAATAACATATACATACATATATATATATATATATATATATATATATATATATATATATATATATATATATATACACACATATATATACACACACATACACACATGAATACACACACATATGCACACATATGTACATATGTATTTAAACCATGAGTAAATATACATTAGTTAAACAGGTTTAAAGAGTATGTGTGTAGTTTATTGTTATCACATAGTAGCGATACATATTTTCTAAAGCACTATATATAACTAGAATATACACAATCAGATAAAAAATATTTATCAACATAGGCATATGCAGTCCATAGCTGTTTGAATATGGTGGTTATGAAGGAAAGAGCCAACACTTGAGTGGTTTCTGAAGACAAGATAGTTATCTGTGGCTCTTATAGTTGGCGGTAATGAATTCCATAGTTTGGCTGCCTGAACGGAGAAGGCTGTACCACCTATAGTCTTTTTCTTATATGGTGGTGTTCTAAGGCGGGGTACCAATCTTGAGCAGAGGTTTCTTTGTTGAATGTATTTGGTTATTTTGTTTCTGATAAAAAGTGGTCCTGTTCCATTGATAGCTTTGTGGCTGATATAAAGCAGCTTGAAGGTTCATCTTCTGGCAACGGGTAACCAGTGCAGTGCTCTCAAGGCAGGGAAGATGTGGGCTTGTTGCTTTACATGTAATAGTATGTTCTAGAAATAAAGAAAATCTTTTGCTATCTAAAAACCATTGGTCTGGAGTCAAGTAATTGAGTGTGTGCTTCTATTATTGTATGTGTGTGTGTGTGTACAACAAATGCTTTGCACTACCATCTGATTAGCCTAACTGCTCGACCACACTACCACAAAAGAGCATTAGTATTAGCTACCTTAGCCTCTGTTAAGCCCCTGGGGAACCCCTGGACTCTGTGCACACTATCATTGTGATATAGTATATACAGAGCCAGCTTCCAACATTTGGTATAGTTTATTCAGAGCCAGCTTTGTACATTAGCCTGGGCTGACAACCTTTAGGGTGACTACACCTTTTTTATGACAACTTCCTAACCCTAGTGGCTACATTACTTCCAAATATAAAAGCATTTAAAAGGTGGTGTCCACTTCAGCTCCCCATGGTCATTCTCAGTCTGTCAAGGTACAGAAAATAAATATGCGTTCGATGTTTCATCCTTTACGTCCAGTTAGCGATGTAGAGTTCTCACTTGATAAAGTTTTAGCAGAGTTTTTCAGCAAATTTTTTAAAGTTCTTCCCTGAGTTGGAGACGTCTCTACAAAAACATCCAGACCCAAAAGTGGATTTTTTTTTTTGAAGATGGTGAATAAAAAAGGTAGAATAAGAAGACAGACTAAAAATTGGGTGAAATAGAAAGTTACACACCCAACCAGTAGATGGTCAAACGCACATCATGGGCATCCAGAGAAGATTCACGCTGCAAAATGGTAGGGAAGGCCCATTCACCCTTCCTCCTTATTGCCTGCATACATAAAGTGAAGGCTATTTTCAATGAAAATGTGGCAGTTACACCTTATGAGTATTAACTGCTCAACTGCACCCTGCTGCGCAGTTATGATTAGAGATTAAATACAGAATTCAGGGCCAGATGTAGCAAAATTCTAATTTGCGACTTGCAAATTGCGAGTCCCTGCGACTCGCAATTTGCAACTCGCAAATTGGTATGCAGTACGGTGTCTCAGACACCGACTGCGACTCGCTATGGGGTCGCAATGACCCACCTCATTAATATTCATGAGGTGGGTCGCTAATTGCGGCCCCATAGCGAGTCTAGGCACTCGCAAACATGGAGGCCTGCTGTCGTCAGCAGACCTCCATGTTCGTGACTGCTTTAAATGAAGCAGTTTTTTTTTTTTTTAAGTGTAGCCCGTTTTCCTTAAAGGTAACTGTGACACCATTTGCGACCGCATATGCGGTCGCAAATGGTATTGCATACCACTCAGAATCGCAAATAGGAAGGGAACACCCCTTCCTAACTGCGATTCTGAAATGCATATTGCGAGTCGGTACCGACTCGCAATATGCATTTCTGCATTGGGAAACGCGAATAGCGAGTCGCAAACGGCAATTTTTGCCGTTTGTGACTCGCTATTTGTTTCCTGCATCTGGCCCTCAGTCTTTTGTGTATGAAGCACTTCATATCGAGGATCTTACCATAACAGAAATCCACAAAAACAAAAGACTATACATCACAGGCCAATCAAGGCAATAGCATGCTCAATAATAAAAAGCAAAGAAACACATGCCTTGGCATTTGCATGGTCTAGTCTAGGATCCACAGTTCTCATTATCTGGAAGGACTGTTTTGCTGCCTGGAGCTTGCCTGTAACTTTCAAAGGCCAGCCCTGCATCACCACCTATACCCAGGACTTCAGAAGTAACTCCAAGGGCTAGTTCAGCTGGTCTCCTGTTCTGAGTCATGGGGACATAACATGCTACCTCCATCTTAAACCTGCACCTGGACCCAGCCTGATTGAGTCTTGCACCCCCAAGAGTACTCCTTCCACTCCTGCACCCTTGGTTGTGATGCTAAAAGTGCCCAGGTGGCCATTTTCTAAAACTGAGGACTTGCTATTTGGAACCTTAAACTTTACAAAAATCATAACTCGGGTTCTACTAATTGGATTTTGATGGTTTTGGTGTCAAATAATTGATTACAAATTTTTCTATATTTCTCATTTAGGTTGGGGTTTTTATTTGTTGTTTTTTCAATATGTTGTTGTTTGTGTACTGCATAAAAACCTAACACATTGCTTCTTAGTTTAGCCTGACTACTTTTTGTGCCAAGCTACCCAGTGTTCAGTACAGGTTAAATGAGTGAATTTGTGTGTTTCACACTGCAAGGGATTGTGGCTATTGCTTGACCAGGGCTCACACGCCAGTCATCCAACAACCCATTTCTCACAACTGTATAAACAGCCAGCATCCTACATTACAATTCACATGCTCTGCATACTCCTGCCATCCAGTTCTGGGCTCTGACACTGAAAGTTATCTTTCCCTAAGGAAGTCCTTCGAGTCACAAGGCCTTAGTGACTCCTCCTCTGGTCATAGAGGCTCATGGTCACTGACTCCATGGGATACTGCATACAGATGGATGGTGGGTCATTAGTTGTGTGGCTTTCAAAAGTAATGGGTCTCACTTGACTCTCATAGGGTAGTGTTGCCGAGAATTCCAAGGCTTACTCAAGGGAGGTGGTGTGAGCTAGTAATCACCATTCACGAGAACACAAGAGTAACACTCAATAAATGATTGTCCTGTCAGCGCTTTTTCTTTTTGCTAAAGTAAAAGTACATTTATTACACACACACACACTACTCAATACTACGCAACAATTTACAAATATATACAAGTTGATGGAATTACTTTTTGATGGCATTGTGTATTCATTCTTGCCTCCCACCCCCAAGGGGAAATATAATCCAACAACTCACATGTCAAAACATTTGCTTGCATGCCAATGCAATATCTGATTGTAATTTGGAGTGAGAGCACCTACATCATGCAATACATCTACTTGAATCAGTGGTGGCTGTTATTGTTATTACTCAAATAAGCATAAACAAGAACATGTTTAGGCGTGTTAGAATAAATTGTGCACTTATGATTACTCTGTTTACTTTCAGATTACCCATGATTAACATTGTGTAATACCATCTTGCACCCCTATAGAATACCTGGTCAAAGGACCCTTCATATGTCATACCATTGGTCTCTCTACTGGGAGCACACACCTTTTTAGACTAGCTGTAAAACACTTGCCATTGCAGCCTTTTGCCCCTAGAGGACACAGTTCCACCAGCAAAGAATTAAAGTATCAGACAGAAGGTCTTGAAGAATGCATTGGACTCTTGGAGGGTTACCATTTTCTTGTCCCAAACCACCTAGGGTGAGGACACCGACCTTTGCGTTGAGAGGAGGCTGCACTGCTCCTGCAGCTCCCCCTACCTATGGGCATTCAGTTGGTGGTGACTCCATCTTCCTGGGGCTCCCACAAGCTGAGAACGGAGCTGGGGTGAGCATTTTGCCTCGCAAGGTATTGTTGGGCAGTTTGCATATTTGTTGAGCTGCTCTTCCACTGTGCTGGGGATAGCGGCTTTTCTTTGCCTGGGTGTCCTGCTGCAGCCTCGTACCACATTCTTTGGTGTTTAGGGTGCATCATGGGGATCCCACCCCTAGCTGCCCTCGTGTTCGAGGGTGTCCAGTCCCACCTGGACACCCCTGTGATGCTGCTTCCTCATTGGAGGGCTACGTGGGGAGCCCACCCCAGCTGCTCTCATTGTCGGATGTGCCGGTCCCACCCAGACATCCTTGCGAGACAGGTGACATTCGGCAGAGGCTCAGAGAGCCAACCCCCAGCCGCTCCTTCTGATGGTGCTCCCTAACTTGGCCTTCTCTGTGGGGCTCTGGGATGGGGTCTGGGGCCCCTTCAAGCACCTTCTTTGGGCTCAATAGGACCCCCTCCTTTACTTAAGGCCTGCTGCCCTGCCCATTACTTTGCAGGTTTGATTCTTTTTGGGGAGCCTGGGATGGGGCCCGAGGCCCCTCTGCTAGTCTTCACATCCTTTGGAGACAGCCTTTGGGCCCTGGTCCACCCTGGGGGCAACGATCGGAGCAGCGGCGGAGCCCCAGGCTCTTCTCTGCTCACTCGGAAAAGGTCAAAGGTTGCAGACCTTCTTCTTATGATATCTTAGGCCTCCTGTGGCCAATTCCGACGATCTTGGTGTCATTTTGCTCCGGGTGGCCTTCTGGCCTAGAAGGTCCCCAAATTATAGGGAGCCAATCCCACTGACTCCCTCTGCCAGCTTTTCATCTGGGTGCCTTCCTTTACTTCGGGGCAGTACGCACTTCTTGCATCAGCCCAGTCTTTCCCCCAACTGGTCCACAGGGGGCTAAAGGGGCCAGTTTACCTGGCCCTGGCATGCACCTCGCTGGGACTGAAGTCATTCAGGGGCAGAGACTCTGCCCCAGTGGACAGTCAGGGGGTTGTTCATTCCAGTTCTCCATGACACCTGTCTTCAGTCCCAGTGTGCTGCAGTGAGGCACAGCCAAGAGAGAGAGCCCTCCCCTTTGCAAGATCTTTTAAGTGGGAGTGTAAGTGTCCAGGAGGCCTGCACCTCTGGTCAATCCAGAGGTGCCACATCACTTCCTTGTTCCTTTCTCCTCCTTCCTGAACAGTCTTCTGGGATAGGTCAAAATAGCATCGTCCAGAAGTTAGTGCCACATGTGCTGTGAAAGTCTAAGGGGCATATTTATACTCCGTTTGCGCCGATTGTGCGTTAAAAAATTTGACGCACAATCAGCGCAAATGTTGCCCCATATTTAAACTCTGACGCCCGAGCCCGCGGACCACAAAATTCCGCCGTGTGCGTCATTTCTTGGATGCGGCAACCCGCCCTGCGTTAATGATATGCAGGGTAGGCGTTCCCGTCCAAAAAACGACTCAAACGGCTGTGCGTCGTATTTAGGCTTCCGGGCAAAAATGACGCACAGGCGGAGCCAGAAAATTACGCACAGCCCGATTTGCGTCAAAATTTAAAACCTGGGTCAGGGCAGGCGTTAAAATGGGGCAAACACACCTGTATTTAATCAGAATAAACAGAACAAACAGCGAGCAGCAGAGCAGCAGAGCAGCAGAGCAGCAGAGCAGCAACAGGGAGCCATGGAGGTGATTCTTATCCAGCGTGCACGCAGACGCAGAGCCCAGCAGCAACAACAGCAGCTACCACAACACCAGCAGGGACCCCAAAGGCAGCGCAGAAGGCAGGAGAGGATATTCCGCCCAAGAACAACCCTTCAGGGCCTCAGGGAACACGACATCATACAGAGGTACCGGTTGAACTGGCAGGCCATCCAGCAGCTGCTGCGAAACATTGAACAGCAGTTGGCCCCCACTTTGGTGACACCCCGCACCATACCAACAGAAACAAAGCTGCTTGCCGTACTTCACATGCTGGCAAGTGGCTCATTTCAAACAACTGGTGCCCTGGTTGGCGGAATATCACAACCATCATTCTCCGCATTTCTGCCAAAAGTACTGGATGCCATCATTCGCCTGACACCCCGCCACATCTGCTTCCCTAACACACTGCAGAAGCAGCAGGAAACTAAACAGGGGTTCTACGCAATCAGTGGCTTCCCACACGTCCTTGGTGCAGTCGACTGCACACATGTACGCCTTGTGCCACCTGCTGCAACTGAACACCTCTACCGCAACAGGAAGCACACACATTCCATCAACGTGCAGGCCATTGTCAATCACCAAGGAATGTTCACAAACATTGTGGCTAAATATCTTGGGAGTGTACATGACTCATTCATCTTCCGTCACTGCACCATCTACCATCACTTCCAGGATGGACGGTATGGCAATGGACTACTTGTTGGTAAGTACTAAAACCTACTTATTCACACACTGCACAGCAACCCTCTAGGACCCACAACACATACACCACAACAGCAACATCTAGACAGGAACACACTGAGGTCCTGACATCACTAGCCATGTTTCGTAAGTCACCATTGAAGCTGTCACACATTGGAATTTACTGTACAGCCTAATGTGAAGACGTCAATGAGTGTGGTAGCCGAAATGTCACCTTGCAAATTGTAAGTGTCACAATGACCTTTACATTAATACACTGCCTAAGTCTAATGGTATGGGATGTCCAGGGTACTTTCATATGAACGTGCTAACACCACTTATAAATTAAACTCTACATTGAACTATCTACTACCTCCAAGTGAAGACACAAGGACACCTGTATCACACGTCACAATGTTAGGGAGGGCACACTGCACTGAAAATCACAAAACATACTGATGACAAACTGTTAGCAGACAAACACTCATTCAGCCAAGGTAAAAACACAATGCAGATGGTATAGCCTACAAGTATAGGATGTCACATCAGTACACAAAAGAGTCACAGACAACACAAGACTACTACTGCCATGAACGGGCTTTTCAATAATGCAAGCTACATCAACATGATCCCATTTTTTTTTTCTTTCAGCTGATCAGGGGTATGGCATCCAGCCATGTCTAATGACACCATTTGGCAACCCGAGTACTGCTGCAGAGCGGGCATACAACGAGGCCCATGAGAGGACATGCAGCATTGTCGAGCGGACCTTCGGCATCCTCAAATCAAGGTTCCGCTGCCTCGACATCACTGGTGGTAGCCTACTATATTCCCCCGAGATGGTCTGTAGGATCATACTCACATGTGCAATATTGCACAACATTTGTGTAAAAAGGAACATTCCCCTCCTCAAACCAGACCCATATATGCCTGAAGACGAGGAAGAGGAGGATGCTGGCCTGCAACAGGAGGGGGAACAACCAAACACGTCTGCTGGAGTGCGTAGGCGCCAACAGATTGTAAATAATTTGTTTTCATAATTATCACCATCACCACTTAATGCACTATTGTAAATAAACACTGATAACAAACACCACAACATGGTTTGGCCTATTCATTTCTGCCCACCTTTAGCTTTAAATATCAGAAGAAGAATGTCGTCTCATGGAGCAATAATGATATAACAATCTGGACACAGTAAAACACACAACAAATGTAATGTCCATCATTCAATGGTCACATACACACACAATGTAAATGAATGACATCCTGTACAGTTCACCTTTGAAGGGCAATAGCTGAGGACCTCACATATGACACACATACATGTAGGAAACATAGTTCATCGCAGCAGATGGCACACAACTAAAACACCATCACTCAACTAGGGGAAAACAGGCCTCATACATCAGGCAGTTGACATGCTTATGCTTCAGGAACGGGAATGTATTTCCAGACTCTTGGCAGCAGTAATTCCAACTACTTACAATCTTTGCAATGACTATCTGTCACTAGAGTTACACATAAGCAGAACATACACAGCACAAGTGCCACACATATGACAAGCATCCAGCACATCACATCCCATCTACATGTCAGCCCTTTTCTAAAAACATTACACACACATGCGGCTGGTCACACCCCACCTGTCGGAAGAGGTCCCTGGAATGCTGATATGTGTACACTGAGATTCCCTCATCTACACACACACACTCACAAGAGTCATCCAGTGTGCCACACCCTTTCCTATGCCTACCATTGTCATAGTACCATCTCACTGCATGGAACTCAGCTCATATAATACACAGGCTTGGAGTTTATAAGGCCTGGTATCACCTGTAGATTAATTCTCGTGTGAAAGCTACTGTAGGCTAATTTTCAGCAAATCTCATCCGACAGGACTAGTGAGACACTGATGGAGGCCACACCAGTGATCCCCTCCATGCACACCACCCAAATGTACACGCCCCGTCCTTGCTGATGCCTCCTACAGCATAGATGTTGGCATTTGGGCAATTACATCACTAAGCATTGCTACTAATGTTTCCGTGTAACACTTTATCAGGGTTCATGTGTCACCTTCAAGACAACACAGGACATACACAGTGTGACATGTCAACTGTCTACTCCGCCCTCTGACCAGTCCTTGTCAGACCACTGATCATGTAATTTGTGAAAGAGCTGGCTCCTGATTGACCCAGCATCCTGTCAGCCTGACTGGCACCTGTCCGTGGGTCACCCTAAAGATACCTGGGGTCCACCTATGGACCACACGTGCTGTCCAAAACCTCTTGTACCTCAGAGACTAATTTGTCATTTGCCTCATCAATGTATACTCAAATACATAGTATTGCATCATCTGACTGTTATTTGTATCATATTTGTGACAGTGCCCTTGAATAGCTAAATCATGGCCCTTCCGTTGTCTGGGCCTCCTTAATGCCTAAACTACAAAGTGTGACAGTGTACCTGGACCATAGCATTTGATGGTGTACGTGGCCTCCAGCCGAACCAGCAGCCTCAGATAATGTCCATGAAAAGTCAACACATATGAGGACCCTGACAGTTCACACGCTGAGTTACATTGTTCAAATAATAAAGATGAGTTGTGTGTGCTGAATACCAGCCATTTACTTCTGCACAGAGGCTATGATGTTTCCTGATACATTACCATCCACAGAGGCCAACTTGAGTACAAATGTTGCAATGACACATGCCCGATCCAGACACCTGAGACATTCTCTCACTCAGCACACCAAGATTGCCCAGTTGAAAATCACGTCTTCAGTGACAGGGTGGGACCATCCACGTGTAGGTTACCATGTCCTCAATGACTTTTCTCACATTTAGCTACAAACGATACTCATTAGGTACACGAATAGCTGCCACTAACTCATGAGGAGACGTGGACGTTACAGTGACAACATACACCTTAACAGTTGATACTGGCTCAATATTGGACCACACACATGTGCATGTACCATCCAATCAACAAAATGGTTGCAAGCAGCCTATCACAGTAGTGTCCCAGTTGTAACCTAGCCGGAAGAATGAAACATGCCACTAAACCAGGTAATGCATAAAGGGCCACATACATCAACAACCTTTTTGATATCATGACATAAGGAACGTTGTTATTTTGCTATTAAATCAATGCTAAATGGTATGTCAGAATTCTCCAAAGAATCAATAGGGCAAACGTCAAATAGGGCTGAAATGTCTGGTAGGCCATGGCTTTCCAGTATGGGTGAGGAGGAATTGGGGGGGTTTATATGGCTTGTTTGCCATTTCCTCCCACTTATGCTGGAGGCTGGGGGTAGGGTGATACAGGGGTATCACACGGAGGCCCTAAAAGTCCGGTAGGGGAAGGTGCGCCATCACTTGGTGTGTCTATATGGTAGCCAAAGGAATGACCATCAATTGAAGCACCGCTGGGCTGATCTGATCTCCAGGGAGCAAGATCTGCTGGACCACCTGGGAATCAGGATTGGTGGCCATGTTGGTGAGTACAGAGCATCTAAATGTGCACAATTTAAAGCTGTGTTGTGACATGTGATGATTGTTACCCAATCTGCCAGATAAGTAGCTGACTGTGTGTAAGGGTAGGGAAACATACAGGGTAATTGATGCACTATATGAAGGATGACAAATGATAGCAGTCAGGTAGCTCATGTTTTCAACACATACAGGTTGCTTGTAGCAGAATGTAATGTAGTGCCGCCTTTGTGTCAGACAAGCGACACATTAGTGACGCAATCAGGACTCTCCAGGTCACAATAGCCAGTGAAGTATGGATGTAGAAACATCATACCTACATATGTTGACGCTATAGCTAGACTGACATTTGTAAACCCTACATGATGCTGAAAATGAGTGCTGCCTTCACGTCAATTGAAGTTAGCAATGTGGCCCACACATATGTCACATGTGTGTCTGGTTGGTGTGTAGGGAAAATGTTCACGGAAGTGCCATGCCTTGTCGTGATAAATGTGCTCCTTCACATTTAATTGTTACATGCCAGATCTGAGCATGAACCATATTTGTAAAGGACTCAGGTGCCCTCAGCTAACATATTAGACAGGTATTTATTGTCACTTGTGCCCAAATCAGAATAGGGATGGCAGTCCAAAGGTATGGACTAGGGTACAAACATCTATGTTTGGTGCCAATCACCATTGTTTGGACACATCAATGTATGAAACTGTAACAACATGAGGTATTGCCAAAGTACCTGGCCCTCTGTCCCATGTACCTATCAGTCACATATGTGTCATGACCACATAGGCTGTTTGACAGGTCAGGCAGTCCTCAAGTAACCAGCTTTTGGATGTCTCTCTTGGATGCACATGATGAGATGAATGCACACCTATATTGTGCATCCTTGCCACCACATGACAGTCCGGGCCACTGCATGTGTGTAGTAGTGTGTGTAACTGTAGGAGGAGACTCAGCCAATGTAAATGTTGTGCATGAATAATTCCATGCAGTATGAGCATGTGTGAAAGTGTTTCATTACTCATGTCATATTATCACATTGTCTTTGTATTTGCAATTGTTTGTCATTGCACGGATTCTGAGTATATTCTTCCTTCCATGCTTTACAGGTGGACCTGCACCGTACACAGTGGGAGAGGTGGCTCATTTTGAGGACCCTGACACCTACAGTGAGTGTTGCGTGTGTGGTATTTTTTCTGTTTGCTGGTGATTCGTGATGGACTACTGTGTGTTGAACACATTGCAAGGTTTTATGAGCTGCCCAATCATTAGTCTTGTTCCATTAGTGGGATTTCAGTTATCACTTCATTTTGAGTTGACCTATGCTTATCCATTTGTCTGATTTTGGGTCTGTAGGCCATTCCTGTAGGGCCCGCTATGGGAAATGGGGTGACTCATGTGGAATACACTAGTTAATGTAAGAGTTGCTCTGGGACTCGTCTCGGACTGAGTCTGCATGTCAGACTGACAGTCTACCAGATAGCTTCTGCAAATGGCTTGTCTGAAATCTGCTGCTTCCCTAGTAACCGATGTACTGAGTACACTGTAGGTTGGATCTTCCGGGGGCATGTACTTCCACAAGTTGTACTAGACGTGTGTGGGACTAGAGTGCAACGTCCTAGGTGTACATTCTACTCATGATCATGGGTGTTCTTGCTCCTCTGTGTCTGTAGAAAAATATGCCTCACTGGAAGTATGTGATGTTGGCCTAGGTCAGTACATTTTGACATGTGTGGACCTTGGATAGGACAAGGTTTAGCTGACTCCAATTTGTTGATAGCCCTTCACTGGTGGTGTGTGTGTGGAGGCAAAAACATGTTGAGCTTTCTATACACTCCTGGGTGTGCATCGATTTTGGGATTGTTGGTTGTTCTTCCCACCCCCCCCTCAAAGACAGGCATGTGTTTGGGAATAGGGTACCTAGGACTGAAGCAACCAGTATGTTACACATACTTGTGACCATTTGAAACTTTGTTTTGAACCTAGTCTACACACTCGGTTATGGCACATGAGTTCTATACTAGCGAATCCCATTACAAATTGCAGATCTTGAGGTTTGTGATTGTTATCACATACACTGACATATGGAGTCCAGGCAATAGGCGGAGGAGGTGCAGCATGAATGTTGGCTGCATTTGTAATTTTTATGATGACAAGTTTGGGCTGATGTCACCCATCATGTACATTTTTGTATATGCTATGTGTGAGATGACCTTTGTGTGCAGGCTTCCCATGTACTTCCTCTGAGACTTTCAATGATCTATATGGTGATATGAGCTGTTACAACTACAGTAAATGTATTTTCCAGTTGACCACTAGTGCTATTCCACACAATGCATTTCCTATGGTAAATAGTTGCCCTTTCTCTTCACAGCTGCAAACATGAGTGCCGCACAGAGGCATGAATTTGAGAGGCGGGCCATGAGGTACCGACACATCCTGCAGGTGCAGTCGGGGTTCCGACGGATGGCCCGAAAATACCAGACGGATCGGGCCTCCGGAGCATGGTGGGCTTCACCACAAAGGTGGCCCAACATTGCCCACTACAGCCACCACCACCACCACCACAACCACCGGTTCTCCCCAAGTGGCCCCAGCAACAGTTGTCCCTGCCTCTGCAGCACAACCAGGATCCAGCATTATGACAGCTGCAGGACAGTCCAGTGGGCTAGGCTCAACACCCACACAGAGCACCTCTGCCGGGACCCAGACAGCAGCAGCACCTCCAATTGACCCTGCGGCATTCCAGGCTTTGGACCGCAAAATGGACAAGTTCATAAGGAAGGTGGACAAGCTGAGGCAGGATGTGGCCTACATCAAAAAGCAGGTCAGGTCCATCAGGCGGACCCTCCGGAGGACCAACCTCTAGGACTGATATGGTCTATTTACATTAATCCCTCCCCTCCCTCCTCTTTCCTTGTTATCATGATTAGTGGGCTTGTGGGATTAGTGTTAGGTTAGTATAGGTTGTTAGCTTAGTTAGTGTTAGGGATGAGGGTGGGGGGTCCTTATTCTTTCTACTTTTCATTATTAAGTGTGTGGGTGGGTGGGGGTCAATGTTGGGGTTTCTGTGTGTTTAGAAAAAAAAGACAACATTTGTTTTTTTTTAAACAAATATACAAAAAAATATATGATTGTTTAGGATAGTATAGTATGTGTGTAGGTTAGTATGTGTTGTCCTGCATGTGTCCTGTCTCATACTGGTGGGTGGGGGGTTGATGTTTAGATCGATTCGTTATATGTGTAGAGTAAGTTTAGCTTAGGTTAGTTAGGGACAGTTGTGGGTAAGGAGTAGTCAGGTTAGATTAGTGTAGGTATGACTTTTCCCTTAGTTGCCTCTGGTGTGATTACTTATGAATAAATATATAGTTAACCCTTTGCATTATGTGTTAACTGCTACTTGATCATGGCCTTGCCATCAGTGTAGGTGATTGTTGTTCTTTGACATTTGTGTCCTATGCTACAAACCAAAGAAAAAAGAGGTTTAAAATGGCAGCTACCCCTGTGCTAACTTGGTAAGTATCCACCATTTGATAGAACCACCATTTGGAGTTTACATGGATCACAAAGGACTTGTGTCGATGAGTATGTTTTCTGCATCACAAAGTGTGCTTCCAGACTTGGTATTGTGGGGAATTTTTTAGGTCGGACTGCAGTGTGATGTTCAGGGACATCTTTGAAGATGAGGTGTTGTTAACACTCTTGTCTTCTTGTCTTCATTACTGACATAGATCATGTGTGCAAAAAATCAGCATGATTACCTATTATGGAAGTTTACTCAGAAAGGTTGATTGATGCTGTGTTTAGTTGTGTTTGCTTAGATTAGACTGCATAATTCAATGTATTAGTATTGCATGGTGACAACATTTATCAGCCACCATTAGTTGACTTTGATTTCTATTGATGAAGCATTATTCTGTCCAACACAGCATGAATGTGTGTGGTTTCTCCCTTCATCAGTTATTCTCCTCAGAATGGGCAGGCTATGATGCAATCCTGGCCACTGCACAGATGTATCTGACTACATGATGTCAGGACAGTTGGTCACACAGGCACTTTTGTGTTATCTACTGCACAGTTGATGTGTCAAATTACACGGAGACATATTAGATGTGCAAGTGCTATTTATTGATAGGTGCTGTAGTGCAATATGTACATTGTCCAGGTTTGCTGAGTCCGTTCTAGTGAAGTCTTACATGATGATCCTACAGAAGGGGTGTGGATAATGCTCCTGACATGCTGGGGTGATGTTACCGACAGTGCAGAGGGACAGGATTTGCCAATTAGTAGGAGAGAGACATTCACTTGCAATGCTGACAAGTTATACAGTGGTTAGCAGAACAGTCATTGAGTATAGTTGTAGTGA
The DNA here is from genome assembly GCF_031143425.1 of Pleurodeles waltl. Taxonomy (NCBI): domain Eukaryota; kingdom Metazoa; phylum Chordata; class Amphibia; order Caudata; family Salamandridae; genus Pleurodeles; species Pleurodeles waltl. The sequence goes on along the minus strand of NC_090438.1, from coordinate 794,621,911 downwards.
GACTGGCATTTGACAATACGTAGGACCTTGGTCGAAGTAGGCCATGGTGCAGGGACTAGTGCTTCCGGGTAGTCTTCCATGTGAATGTGATCTGTTCCATGTCTTCATCTTCTGATGTGTGTGCCTGCTTCGTCCTTGTTGGTTGTGAAGGGGCAACACACACCTCAGTGTTAGAAGACGTGGAGTCAGACATCCCGGTCGCTGCTCCCTGTGAAGGTCTTAAGGGCAGTACTGCAGCAAGAAGGGCCTGTTGGTTTTTGAGAATAGCAGCCACATCACGATGGTAGGCAGCCAGGTCGGCCCTGAGGGAGTCATGATTGCATTTGTGCATGCAGTGGAAAGTTTGGGGTGCGAGGTGTTGTGGCAACTCCCTTACTGCAGTGGTGAATTCCTTGACAGTTTCTTGTAGTCCTTGCAGTATGGATGTTAGGGCTTGCATAGCTGCTGCCTGATCTGCAGATGACATCATGCAGGAGCGCACCCCCTCAAGGCTGGCTGCCATAGTTTGCATCCCCACCTACACCTCCTTGGCCAGCTCCCGCTGTACTCCAACTACAGTTCTTTCAAAGCTGGTGCCAGTGTCGTCAGAGTCCTCAGCTGTATAGGAGCTGGCAGGTCTTGCAATTGGGGTGGTGGGTGGTTCTTCTGTGATGGCTGCTTGTTCTGTGCTCCTCCTTGTGACTGAAGGTGGGGTCTAGAGGGTTTCAAGGACCTTTTGGATGGTCTCCTGGGGAATGTTCATGGGCTCGTCATCCATGTCATCAGGGAAATCTGGGACAGGCATATCGGCAGGAGATCCATCTTCCTCTGCAATTAAACAGGGTACAATTAGTGTGTCTGTGTTGTGACAATTTTGACGTAACATGCCTGCCTTTTGATGAATTCACTTTGTGATCTTGTTTGGTATTGGTATCTGCTGTCCTTCATATGGGCATTGTTATAGGCCTATGACCCACCTGTGTGTCACATGTATGATATTGAGTTATCAGACTTGTCTGCCTACTTGCCTCTAGGTGTTGCTTTATACCAAATAGAGAATAGCCACCTTTTTGTCCTACTCAACCCTCCGTGTATATCCATTCTTGTGGTGAGACCTTTCACTGGCTGTGGGTGTTCTGATGGTCCTGGCAGCACAATTGCCTCTCAGGACCTGCCCCAATCCCTGATTGTTCACATTGACTTAAATGTAATTGACATGTAGCATATCCTATGCATGGCAATGTTATGATGTGATATGGATGTTGATATTATTAATGTGTCCTGCTGATGTTGGGTTATGTGTGTTACATTGGATTGCCCTGATTATCGTATCAGTGTCCTATTTCCCCCTCTGACTGTGCAGGTGTATTTCTGTGACCAGTTCCAAGTATCCCCTCCTCAATGATGTTGTCTGAGCAGTATGACTTTTGTGATGTTGCCTTGTTTGCCAGGCACAGGATGGCCCCTGACATATGCAGCATGGGTGTGTCCTTAGTGCTGTGTCACTCCTATTGCTGTTTACATTGGCTGATGTTTGCGGCAACTATGGGCATTGACATTTGAGTGCACTGGGGCCTTTGTCTTGTTTCAGGGGATTGTTGCAGATGTCATCCTCACCCCCTAATTTAGGTATGTATATTCCATGAGGAGGTTACTGCCATTGGCTACTATAGCTGGTAGTGTCAACTGTTGTTGCAGTTACATTGCAGTTGTTGTTTTGGCTAGAGGATTGCTGATAGGGCCCTAGTTAATATAGGAGATATTTTGGCTGACGAGTGCCAGGATGTAAGTTTGACATAGTGGCCTTCCCTCCTGTCGAGGCTTTCCCTTTGCTCCATTGTTGGCATGACAGGATGCCCCATGGGACTGTTGTTGGTGTAGTGTAATGTTGTGCCCCAGCTTCTGTTTGTGCAGGCCATGCCCCCCTGCAGTACCACTTTCCCCATGCCACACCATGTATATGATGACTTACATGCAATGTGTAGTACGTATTTCCCACCCCTGCTCACAGTTGACATTAGTGGATTTTAATTCCCCATGCGACTTACCCTGCATGTGCGTTGTCTCGTGGTAGTCTGCGCTGTCCTGTCCTTGAATCCCTGTGACGATCTCCTGAGGGATGACGGCTGCGACCATCTCCTCCATGTGGTCCAGGGCCTCCTGGTGTGCTGGACTCCCACCTCCAGTCTGCAGTGCTGCCTTCCTGCTCCTGGCCATTTTTTCCTTTGTCCTACGTTTGCAGTCATGCCAGCGTTTCTTACACTCAGTGACTGTCCTGCGTACTTCAGCCACACTGTTGATCTTGTCAACAATTTGTTGCCATATGGCCTCTCTCCTACTGATTGGCAACTTAGAGGTGATAAACAGTTGGTGCTGGTGTTCCGTCACCTCTTTAACCAGGATTTCCTGCTCCTCTGCACTGAAGCGACACTTTCTTTTTTTTCTATATATGTCCTGGTTCTTGTATGGATCATCCTGGCTAGTTCCTGGTCTGTTGTCATCCTCCTGGGGTCTGTAATGGCATCTGGGATCCATTTTGGCTCTCCTCTGCTGAAATGGCAGTGTTCGCGGGTATTTTTGACGCTATCGCGTAAAAAAAAAACGGCGCATATCTGGGTTGCGGTGTCGTAAATCGACCCACAGTCATTTACGCCGCGTTAACGTCATTTTCCTTTACGTCTTGACGCCGCGATGTGTTGGCGCAGTTTTGCGTCAAAAAGTATAAATATGGCCCTAAGTACCTCCTCCCTGACATTCCTTCCAGGGCCTCTCTGCCCAATTCCTGACACAGGATGACAGGTGGCTGATTGATGCAAGGCCCTGCGCAGGCAGATGGACAGGGCAGTAATTGACCGCAATCCTGTGTTGAGTCAGAGAAAGATGACATTCTTGGATTACCCATAAGTTGTGCAACTATGTCCCTGTAACCTACTGCATTATTCGTTTCATACATGTCTCAATGTTCATTGGAGTGACTCTGGTCTCTGTAGGCCCTAGGGGACTGGAGTTGCACCCTAGCCCCTCCTTTCCCATTGATATTTACTGGAATGACCCTACAGTGAAAAAACATTAGGCACACTGATGTTGACATTTAATGTAGTGCCCCTACAGTGAAAAGAAAATATGCACACTGATTATCCCTAACATGTGTACACCAATCTCATGAGACCTAGTCCAGGTCACCACCCACTCTGTATGGTTCCTTCTGTGCCAGGTACCTAAGCACAGTTCTTAGGCTGCGCATGCCAAGAGTCCTCCCCACACAACCCTCATGCAGGTGCTCAAGTGTGTGCACACAGGATCACATGTAAACAGCTCTGGGCCTCCTACCCCTGCTGCATCACACCAGCCTCTCCTTAGCAAGACAGCACCAGCGGTAAACACACACAGTCCATTTTATATGTATATTTTTATATAACCTTGTGTGCAGTCTATTTTGTGGTTTGTTCATTGTGTTGCTGGGAGAGTGTTTTGCACAAATGTGTCACACATTACCTCTGATTTTAAGCCTGCTTGCTCTGCATCTAGCTACAAAAGGGTCAGCACAGGTTATCTTTGGTGTGTATCTGACTTGCCTTGACTAGCTTGGTAGGTTCTGCCTGGCTGTGGAGCATACCCTGCCAACAGCTCTAGGCCTCCTGCCCATGCTGCATCACAGCAGCCTGTCCTTAGCAAGGCGGCACTGGTGATAAACACATACAGTCCATTATGTATATATATTTATATACACTCGTTTGAAGTCTATTTTGTGGTGTGTTCGTTCTGCCTGCCTTTGAACCATACCCTAACCAACAAGAAACATCATTTCTAACACATAAAAATATATAGCCCCATTGGCATTTTATTATAAAATGAAGTGGTATTGTATTTATTTTTTAAAATCTCCCATATGATACAATCCTATTAAGAAACATAATATAAGGAATCAGTAAAGGCAAACAGCCTCAAAAAAGGAATGTTGGCATAAGTAAATGAGTATTAAGTAATGTGCTACAAAATGCAATTCACACTCATCCTCTATTTCTGGTCACCTTTCTATGTAGAGCTATAATCCATATAGACATACATTGTAACTGCGCAGGGGAAAAAATACATGTCTTATTATACTGCAGCCCAAATAGTGACATAAGAGGTTTAAATGTACTCTAGCCCAGAATTGGAGTAAGTCAAGTATCACTGATGGCCAATAAATCTCACTGAAACACACTTCCATAGACAACAGTATAACTAGGCTATAATACTAACAGACCATGGGAAATAATGTAAAATCAATTAAAATCAATTAGGAATTCAAAATGTATCTATATAATTTTTATTTGTGAAAATGATATAGAACTAATGATATATTTTTTTATGTAATTGTACATTTCAATGTAAAATAATTTGAATCATTATTTAACTTTGAAAAGTCTAAACATTATTACAGTTAATTAAAACATGTCTTCTATGTTTGTTATAAATTAAATACAAATAAAAATGTAAGTGAAGGTGGGTTATTGCTCAAAATATATGACCGATCCACAAGGGTAAATTTACATTTGGTAGTAAGTTTACTGCTTTTTTCAGAATTCACAAATTACATTATAAACTCTTTTATGACTTCACAATCCTATACTTATTCGTTCACGAGTCTCCATACCCGGAGATTCTGCAGTCGTTTCCGAAAAAAAGTATAGGGAAAATAGAATCATAAAACTCTTCACTTCGGGCCTCATTACGAGTTTGACGGGCTGAGCGTCGGCCCGCCAGACCCTTGGGGAGGAGACCGCTGTGGAGTTGGAGATCTCCCCCAGCCTAATTACGATTTCTCCACTGGGCTGACTAGCAGAAGCCTCAATATTAGAAGGTTTCGGCCAGTCAGCCCAATGGAAACAGTGCAGCGGTATTGGCCTTGTCTCCTTATGAAGCCAAGTCTAATGCCGTCACACAGGGGGGGACCCCACCACCCTCAGAATGCACACTGTCTGCAGCAGCAGACAGTGTGCTTTCCAGGGTGCTGGGCAGGGGTCCCCCGCACTACCCATGACATGGTCATTGGATGTACAGGGGCCACCCTGTGGCTCCCAGCACTGCCTTTCAGCCAGCCTTTTAATGGCATAGACCCCGCATTGAAAAGGTCAGCAGAAAGTGGACTTGTGATCAGCACGGCGGTGCTGAACTCAGTGCCACCGTGGCTGACCATGACTCCGACTGCCGCCACCCCATCGAGATCAATAATCCTGGCGGCGATCGGAGCAGCGGCCAGGAGTTCAGTGTTTTGACTGCCACCATGAGTTTGGTGGTGCCAGGACCACCAAACTGGTACTAAGGCCATTAGTTTGTGAATTGCATTTTGTAGTGAGTTTTGTACTACCACAAAATACACTATAAAGTGCAGCTTGTAACTCAGGCCCATTATGTATAAAAGATGTTTAATACCTTTGAATTATTATACAAATGAAAAAAACTTAATTTTAGGAGATAGTGTGCTCTGATTGTCTTTATATTTAAGTAGTCCTAGGGTAGTTTTACTTGTTAAAATTATTTTACATTTTTATTTGACATTAAATTAATTCCATTCACTTGTTTTTATAAACAATATATCTTCATTAAAATTCTCCATGTTTTAATAAAGTTAAATCTCCACCTTGATGGCAGAGATCTGAACAAAGTAGTGTAATGCCACTAAATAGTAATGTTACCCTCATAAATTCGGTAATAGAAGTCTCCATCCAATTCATTCGAATTGGAGCACACTCTTATGCCCACACCTAGTAGATTACCATTTGCAAACTTACCTTTGTGCATTGAGCCCATCACTTGTCTATGTAAGGCATTCTATTATGTCTGAAAACGGGTCGCTTCATTAGTATCACCTCTAAAGCATGGTCTAACGTTTTGCCAATATTCTGTATCTTCTGTTTTTCAAATAGTGAAAAGTCGTTGCACCCTTTATTTTGAGCAGCTCTCATAAAACTGTGTGCTTAGCATGCTTTTTCTTAAAATGAAGTTCAGCAGTTTCCACGTGCCCCATCTTCGGGCCTCATTTACAAAGATTTCACGCCACCTTAGCATCATTTTGTTTTACGCTAAGGGGGTGCAAAACATTTCTCAACCCCACACTATATTTACAGAACTGGCGCAATGTCACCACTGTGCCAGTTTGTAAAGCCTTGTGCCTCATTATACCTGTGCCAGGTATAATGTATGCAAGGTCAGCGTTGCCTCGTTAAAAACCCACATAAATGGTGCAGTGAAATCTGCAAGATTTCACTGCACCATGCTGTGTCAGAATAACATAATTTTTAAAATGCCTGGATGGCATTAAAGGTGATGCTGTGCTGTTGTCTATGGTACCCCATTAACACTGCTAGGCTAGCATCAAAATCATTAATGGGGTGCAGGGCTGTGCAAGAAAACTCATCCATCCACCATGATGCACCATTTTCTGGTAAATGAGCCCCTTATTGTGTATCTTTAAATTTGTGGGTCTATTCACGTACACCTTTAAATATAAAACAACCTGTTGCCTAATTTCTGTGTTAAAGACAAACTGAGGGCCCGATTCACAAAGGTAAAGTTAGACCAAAAGTCTGGACTTGATTTAGATTTTAGCTAATGGGTTACTCTGTCACAAAACGTGACTGATATCCTGCCCGCTGTATTACAATCTCCATGGGCTATTATGGGATTGTAATAAGGCGAAAGGGATATTTGTCGAATTTGTGATGGAGTAACCCCCTTCCCCAAACTCTAAGTCAGGCCCTGAGTTTAGACCTGAAGTCTAAGTATAGACATAAAGGGGGTCATTCTAACCCTGGCGGTCGGTGATAAAGCGGCGGCCAACCCGCCAACAGGCCGGCGGTCCAAAAAATGGAATTCTGACCCTGGCGGGAACTGCCAACAGAGACCGCCACATTAACACTCCGACCGCCACGGCGGTACAGACAAACAGCGCGGCGGTCACCGCCAACAGGCAGGCGGCAGACAATGTAACGCCCACACTATCATAACTCACCAATCCGCCACCTCTTCCGGGGCGGGAGCACCGCCGATAAAAACACGGCGGAAACAGACCACGAACGGGAAAATGCTCACCGAAACACACTCCACGAGTACGGAGGACAGCATGGAACCCGAATTAAACATCCTACCTGCTCTCGTCTACCTGCTCATCTACCACGAGTACGAACGCCGGCGCAGATGACAACGGTGAGTACTGCACCTACGACACACGGGAGGGGGGAGGAGGAAAGGTTATGGGCACACACATATGCGACCCCCACCCCCCCCAAACTATGTACACACCAATGCAGAGCAACAAGTCACAGTGACACCACCCAAACCTCCCTGAAAAATGCAAAGACATAATTAAATTGTGAAGAAAAATTTATGTAATAAATAGGCTCTGACAAATATAGGTCAACTATGCAAAATATTCATACCAAAATAATACTATATACACTGCAATGGATAACCGAGGCAATTAGTTCCGTACATCAAAAGTAAATCGAAGTGTCCGTGGGCCAAAGTGTAACAACACAAGGGCAAAGCCCACACAGGAGACCTGAGTCCTTTGGAGAGAACACTGCAGGGGCATCTGATGAAAAAACTACAGGCACCTCAGGGGGAAGGGAAGGGGGGGCACCAAAGCCACATGAGTCCACGACGCCAGATCCACGAAGGGGCCACCATGCCCACTGTGCCATCCTGGGGAGTGCAAAGCCACAGTCTCACAAGTCTCTACAGTGGGTGGATTGCCCACTGTGCCATCCTGGGGAGTGCAAAGCCACAGTCTCACAAGTCTCTACAGTGGGTGGGCTGCCCACTGTGCCATCCTGGGGAGTGCAAAGCCACAGTCTCACAAGTCTCTACAGTGGGTGGATTGCCCACTGTGCCATCCTGGGGAGTGCAAAGCCACAGTCTCACAAGTCTCTACAATGGGTGGCTTGCCCACTGTGCCATCCTGGGGAGTGCAAAGCCACAGTCCATCAGGTGGATTACAGTCTCCACTGGTCAAGGAGGAGGCATGGTGGGCACAGTGAACCGTTAACATTGCTTAACAGGAAGGGCCCAGCGGAGCGGTGCTTGAGATGGCGGGGCCCAGCGGAGCGGTGCTTGAGACGGCGGTGCCCAGCGGAGCGGTGCTTGAGACGGCGGTGCCCAGCGGAGCGGTGCTGGACAGGAAGGGCCCAGCGGAGCGGTGCTTGAGACGGCGGGGCCCAGCGGAGTGGTGCTTGAGACGGCGGTGCCCAGCGGAGCGGTGCTTGACAGGAAGGGCCCAGCGGAGCGGTGCTTGAGACGGCGGGGCCCAGCGGAGCGGTGCTTGACAGGAAGGGCCCAGCGGAGCGGTGCTTGACAGGAAGGGCCCAGCGGAGCGGTGCTTGAGATGGCGGGGCCCAGCGGAGCAGTGCTTGACAGGAAGGGCCCAGCGGAGCGGTGCTTGAGATGGCGGGGCCCAGCGGAGCGGTGCTTGACAGGAAGGGCCCAGCGGAGCGGTGCTTGAGACGGCGGTGCCCAGCGGAGCGGTGCTTGACAGGAAGGGCCCAGCGGAGCGGTGCTTGAGACGGCGGGGCCCATCGGAGCGGTGCTTGACAGGAAGGGCCCAGCGGAGCGGTGCTTGAGACGGCGGGGCCCAGCGGAGCGGTGCTTGACAGGAAGGGCCCAGCGGAGCGGTGCTTGAGATGGCGGGGCCCAGCGGAGCGGTGCTTGACAGGAAGGGCCCAGCGGAGCGGTGCTTGAGACGGTGGTGCCCAGCGGAGCGGTGCTTGACAGGAAGGGCCCAGCGGAGCGGTGCTTGAGATGGCGGGGCCCAGCAGAGCGGTGCTTGACAGGAAGGGCCCAGCGGAGCGGTGCTTGAGACGGCGGGGCCCAGCGGAGCGGTGCTTGAGACGGCGGTGCCCAGCGGAGCAGTGCTTGACAGGAAGGGCCCAGCGGAGCAGTGCTTGAGATGGCAGTGCCCAGCGGAGCGGTGCTTGACAGGAAGGGCCCAGCGGAGCGGTGCTTGAGATGGCAGGGCCCAGCGGAGCGGTGCTTGAGACGGCGGTGCCCAGCGGAGCGGTGCTTGACAGGAAGGGCCCAGCGGAGCGGTGCTTGAGACGGCGGGGCCCAGCGGAGCGGTGCTTGACAGGAAGGGCCCAGCGGAGCGGTGCTTGACAGGAAGGGCCCAGCGGAGCGGTGCTTGAGACGGCGGGGCCCAGCGGAGCGGTGCTTGATAGGAAGGGCCCAGCGGAGCGGTGCTTGAGATGGCGGGGCCCATCGGAGCGGTGCTTGACAGGAAGGGCCCAGCGGAGCGGTGCTTGAGACGGCGGTGCCCAGCGGAGAGGTGCTTGACAGGAAGGGCCCAGCGGAGCGGTGCTTGAGATGGCGGGGCCCAGCGGAGCGGTGATTGAGACGGCAGGGCCCAGCGGAGCGGTGCTTGAGACGGCGGTGCCCCGCAGAGCGGTGCTTGACAGGAAGGGCCCAGCGGAGCGGTGCTTGAGATGGCGGTGCCCAGCGGAGCGGTGCTTGACAGGAAGGGCACAGCGGAGCGGTGCTTGAGACGGCGGGGCCCAGCGGAGCGGTGCTTGACAGGAAGGGCCCAGCGGAGCGGTGCTTGAGACGGCGGGCCCAGCGGAGCGGTGCTTGACAGGAAGGGTCCAGCGGAGCAGTGCTTGAGATGGCGGGGCCCAGCGGAGCGGTGCTTGACAGGAAGGGCCCAGCGGAGTGGTGCTTGAGACGGCGGTGCCCAGCGGAGCGGTGCTTGACAGGAAGGGCCCAGCGGAGCGGTGCTTGAGATGGCGGGGCCAGCGGAGCGGTGCTTGACAGGAAGGGCCCAGCGGAGCGGTGCTTGAGACGGCGGGGCCCAGCGGAGCGGTGCTTGAGACGGCAGTGCCCAGCGGAGCGGTGCTTGACAGGAAGGGCCCAGCGGAGCGGTGCTTGAGATGGCGGGGCCCAGCGGAGCGGTGCTTGAGATGGCGGGGCCCTGTTCAGCGGTGCTCTTCTGCACGGCGGGCCCTGTTCAGCGGTGCTCTTCTGCACGGCGGGCCCTGTTCAGCAGTGCCTATCTTCATGGCGGGCCCTGTTCAGCGGTGCTCTTCTGCACGGCGGGCCCTGTTCAGCGGTGCCTATCTTCACGGCGGGGCCCTGTTCAGCAGTGCTCTTCTGCACGGCGGGCCCTGTTCAGCGGTGCTCTTCTCCACGGCGGGCCCTGTTCAGCGGTGCCTATCTTCACGGCGGGGCCCTGTTCGGCTGTGCTCTTCTGCACGGCGGGCCCTGTTCAGCGGTGCCTATCTTGACGGCGGGGCCCTGTTCAGCGGTGCTCTTCTGCACGGCGGGCCCTGTTCAGCGGTGCTCTTCTGCACGGCGGGCCCTGTTCAGCGGTGCCTATCTTCACGGCGGGGCCCTGTTCGGCGGTGCTCTTCTGCACGGCGGGCCCTGTTCAGCGGTGCCTATCTTCACGGCGGGGCCCTGTTCAGCTTTGCTCTTCTGCACGGCGGGCCCTGTTCAGCGGTGCTCTTTTGCACGGCGGGCCCTGTTCAGCGGTGCTCATCCAGTAAGTCAAGGGAGCCAGACCTGGGCTCGACTCCCTGCTCAGTCCCCCTCCGACCGTGATGCTTCTGGACCCTTCGGTGACGGAGTCCTGGGCCCATGGGGGTCCTCCCTTACAGCTGGGACGTGGCATGTGGGGCCCACCTGCTCCGCGCTCCTGCTGCCTGACTTCTCCACCCTGCTGCCCTTTCGCTCCTTAGATGTGGCTCTCGGGCCCTTGCCTCCCCTAGATGTTGTGGCAGGTGAAGTGGGCGAACTTTGCTCCTTGGGGGCAGCCGTGTCAGTCCTCTCACGGCGGCCCTTTTGTTTCCTGGTCCTCTTCCCTGGGGGGGGCTGGATGTGTCCTTGCTGCTGATTGAAGTGTCACTGCTGGCAAAGGGTGGACTCCAGAACCCATGCACAACAGTGACACTCGTAGCTGGGCTGGTGGTGGCTGAGGTGCTCTTGGGACTCTTTGCAGATGGAGGGGGTGGGTCATCGGAGGGAAAGAGGTTAAGATTAGCGAGGAAAAGTGTTTTAAGACCAAGGTAAAGGGTAGGAGAAGTGGTGATGGGAGTGGAGGAAGAGGATGTGGTTGTAGGAGAGTCAGGTGTGCTGTCATTGGGTGAAGGTGCTGGTGCTGTAGGCTGTCGTGAGGTGGATGGCTGTTGGGTGGGTGGCTGCTTGCGTTTGTGTGTCTTGGAAGAGGGGGTGACAGACACAGTGGGAGAGGACACAGGGGACGTGTAAATGGCAGTGGGGGTGGTGACTGCACGCGTGCGGACTGTACTGGAGGGTGTGGTGGTGATGGAAGCACTGGCTGATGTTGGTGTGCATGCAGGTGTGAGTGTAGACGTCACAGGGAGGGAGGAGGGAGACGAGGAGGAGGGGGACACAGAGGTGGTAGTGACTGTTGGAATGTCTGCATCTGGGTGTTGCTTGGGTGAGTGTTTGTGGGATCTGTGGTGCTTGTGTCTGGATGAGCTGCCCTCGGGTGTTGAGGTGTGTGCAGGCTGGTCAGATGGTGTGGATGGGATAGGCTGAGGAACAGGAGACAGAGACAGGGTGGAGGCAGTCAGAAGAGGGAGGCTGGAAACAGGGACAATGGCTGCCATCAGTGCTGAGGCCAGAGCATTGAACGATCGTTGATGGGCAGCCTGACCCGAATGAATGCCCTTCAGGTAGGCATTGCTCCGATGCACCTCCCTTTCTACCCCATGGATGGCATTCAAAAGGGTAGTCTGCCCAACAATGAGCGTCCTCAGGAGGTCACTGAGCTCCGCACTGAGGGCAGCAGGGGTGACAGGGGCAGGGGCTGAGGTGCCTGGGGCAAAGGAGAAGCCCGCCTTCCTGGGCGAGCGGGCACGGAGCGTAGGCTGAGGGGCTGCTGGGAGGGCGGGTCTGGTGCGCTGGGTGGCGGCTGTACCTGTAGAGGCGGGGGGCACGGATGTTGCCGCCACCGCTAGGGAGCACCCATCCGAGGACGTGTCTGTGTCGCTGGTCTCACCACTGGTCCCCGTTGTGGTGCTCCCCTCGCCCTCCGGATCACTGGTGCCCTCGGTGTCTGTTCCTGGGCCCACCGGGGCCTTGTGACTTGCAGCTCCCTCGTGCTCCGATGCCAAATCTCCTCCGCCTGATGATGCTAATGCACACATGCACAAGAAGATGAAGAAGAAGGGTGTGGGGAGAAAAACGAAGACCAGGTTGAGTGCATGCAATGTCAACACCGTTGGCGGAGAGGACAGACAGAGGAGCCTCATGCACTGCGCCGTGCATTCGGGGTACACTACTCAGTACTCCTGACTAGGATAACAGGTCTAGAGACGACAAACGCGCACATGTGTGATGCTGGACCATCAATAGCTGTACTTGTCACCCTACAGAGGTGGGGGCCGGGAGCACAGGGCCATGCCTAAGGGAGGGGACTACACTACAGAAAGCGCCCTGGCCTAATGTCACCCACAGCCCTCCTCTCCCACCCAGACGCCTCCACTGCGCAGAAAGATAGGAGAATGTGCTGATACTCACCCCCTTGTGTCTGCTGTGATGTCCTCAAGCGCCCATCCAAATCAGGGTAGGCCACCGCCAGGATCCGGGACATCAGGGGGGTCATGGCACCCCTCCTAGGTTGGGAGGCCATCCCCAGCAGTGACTCGGCGGTCTTCCTGGTCCCGCGGCGGATGTCCTCCCACCTCTTGCGGCAGTGGGTGGCCCGTCTGTTGTGGACCCCCAGGGTCCGGACTTCCTTGGCGATGGCACGCCAAATGTCGACTTTCTGATGGGCGCTGACCTATTTGACATGTACAGGATGGGAAGGAAACATTCATCAATGAACTGCATGTTAGATGTGATTGGCCCCCCCTCACCAACTTTGCCAAATGGCACATGCTCTCATCTGTTGTGCGTTGCACTCCTCATTCGCCCCCCACCCCACCAACTTACATCCACCCCACTCGACACAGGCATCGCCCATTCCATGTGCACCCGGTGTACTTACCTGTTGGTCTGGAGGACCGTAGAGTAACGCATACTGGGGGAGGACCCCATCCACGAGCTTCTCCAACTCTTCAGACGTGAAGGCAGGGGCCCTTTCCCCAGTCGCAGCAGCCATTGTCACTTCCAGACCGAGGTCACAGCAGCACTTGCAGTATAGGTCCTCTCCTGTGGATGATCAGGTCTCGAGTGATTAATCAGCTAGAAAATGGCGGTCACGCCCGCGGCGGTGCGTACCGCGGCGGTGCGTACCGCGACCACCGGCGCACATCCTCATTGGCTCCTGAAACCCATAGGCTTCAATGTTAACCAATGCGGCTTCGTATAGCGGTCTTCGACCACCACGGTGCGCCACGCCAGCGCATTGACCTCACATCCCATTGTCCCACTTCACAGGTCAGGCAGCCGCCATTTCAAGGGCCCACATGGCATAATTTGTACTGCGTCACACAGGCCTAGGCCTTGCATTGCCACACATACATGCCTTTCAATACATAGATAACCGTGTGCTATGCAAGCTGTGGTGAACGTACCTGTGATTTGCTTGACTCTGTGCTCCATGTTGTCCTTCCTAGACACCGTCCGCTGGGACTTGCGAGGAGAAGGATGAATCCTCGCGTGTACCGACCGCTGGTGGACCTGTCGACAATGGAAGAATGCCACATCATACTACGATACCGACTTGACCGTGCCACTATACATGAACTGTGTGCCCAGCTCGAGCCACCCCTGATGTCCCCCATCTGCCAACCCACAGGAATTCCCCCTCTGGTGCAGATTCTGTCAGTCCTCCATTTTCTTGCAAGTGGCTCATTCCAGACGACAGTGGCCATGTCATCTGGAATGTCTCAGCCCATGTTTTCAAAAGTTTTGTCTAGAGTGTTGTCTGCCCTGACGAAACACATGCGGAGTTACATTCTATTCCCTGAGGAGGTTGATTTGGCCACTGTGAAGGGTGATTTTTATGCCCTTGGACATATTCCCAACATAATTGGTGCCATTGATGGGACCCATGTGGCCTTAGTACCCCCAAAAGACGATGAGCAGGTGTACAGAAACAGGAAAAATTATCATTCTATGAACGTCCAGGTGGTCTGTTTGGCTGACCAGTACATCTCCCATGTAAATGCTAGTTCCCTGATGCGTAATAGCAGCATCCCTTATGTGATGGAACAGCTACAGGGACAACGTGTGTGGCTAATAGGTGACTCTGGTTACCCCAACCTGCCTTGGCTATTGACCCCAGTGAGGAATCCCCGGACCAGGGCTGAGGAACGGTACAATGAGGCCCATGGGCGAACTAGGAGGATCATAGAAAGGACCTTTGGCCTCCTGAAGGCCAGGTTTAGGTGCCTGCATATGACAGGGGGATCCCTGATGTACTCACCAAAGAAGGTGTGCCAGATCATCGTGGCCTGCTGTATGCTTCACAATCTGGCATTGCGACGTCAGGTGCCTTTCCTGCAGGAGGATGGTCCAGATGGTGGTGTTGAAGCAGCTGTGGAGCCTGCGGAGAGTGAAGAGGAGGAAGACTCAGAGGACGACACAGACAACAGGGACAGAGTTATCCAACGGTATTTTCAGTAGCACACAGGTAAGAATCACCCACGCCATTTTACATTTACTTGAAGACTCCTGCATCTCAACTTTGTCTATTTCCCCCCAGTTCTTTTAGACTGATGTTTGATTTTCCCTTCCCTTTTCAGTGCTGTATGACCCACTGCGTGACTTCTGGTTGTTTAGCCCATGGACTAATGCTTATTGACCTCGGTATGTTTTCAACACAAAGTTAACCGAACATAATTGATCTGTAATGTGTTATACATTTGTAAATAATACAGGCTGACTCCTGATTGATTTCAGTGCAATGAGTGATTTATTTGTAGTGCTAGATAATGGTACATGATATTAACACGGTGATGGGTGGGGGTGGAGTAATGTCCATGGCAGAGTCCAGTTCTCAGTCTCACAGGTGCATTGTCCATATGCCTGTGGAAGGATGGAGCAGGGGCAGTTCAAGGTTGGACAGGGTGGCAATGTGGGACAGTGGGATGACTTCAGGGGGTATCTCATGCTGGCGGGGGTCTTGACATCCTACTCTGTCTATTTTTTTGATCTCAGGCTCCTCTTGCGCGGTGGTTGTTCTTCAGCAGGAGGTGGGGTTCTGGTGGCCTGTCGTTGTGGTGGGGCCTCCTGTCCATTAGCGCCGGCGGAGGTGGTAGGCTGTTCCTGGTCCGGGCTAGTGACAGGGGCCCTGTGTGGTGCCACATGGTCCCGCAACGTGTCTTCTATACGGTTCAGGGCCTGGACTATGCTCCCCATAGCGGTAGAGATGTTGGTGAGTTGATTGCTGAACCCCATGTAGCGTTCCTCCTGCTGTGCCTGGATCTCCTGGAACCTGGCCAGTACCGTCGCCATCGTCTTTTGGGAGTGGTGGTAGGCTGCCATGATGGTGGTGAGGGCCTCTTGGAGAGTGGGTTCCCTGGGCCTCTCCTCCCCCCCCTGTCGCACAGCAGCCCTCCGAGTTGCCCGGTTTCCCCCGGCCTCTGTCCCCTGGACGGTGTGCCCACTACCACTGCCCCCAGGTCCCTGTTGTTGTTGGGGTGGTGGGTTAGCCTGGGTGCCCTGTAGTGGCAGACACACTGCTTATTGACCTGTCCTAGAGACAGAGGCATGGGCCCGCTGGGTGGGAGCTGTGCTGTTGTTCCCAGAGGGGGTTGGGTCTGGTGTGGCCTGTGTCTGTGTGTGGGGAACCGACTGTCCAGAGGTCCCCGATGGTCCGGGCTGGTCATCAGGTTCCAGGTCGACAGAGCTGCTGTCATCACTGGGGGCCTCTTCCGGGGGTGGGATGGACATTTCTGGAACCTCCTGACCGGTGTGTTGGCGTTCGGGTCCTGCATGGGGTAAGAGAGTATGGTTATTGTTTCTGTGTGTGCTATTGCGTGCGATTTATGGGTGCCCTTGTCCCCCAGTGCTGCCATTCCCTTGGGGCAGGTGTTGTGAGGGTGTTTTGGGGGGGGGGTATGTGCAGTGGTCATGCTTAGGTGATGGGTGTCCATAGTTTGTGGTGGCATGCAGAGGTTGGTGTTGGGTGGGTTGTGCTGGAGAGACATTCTCAGGGAGGATGTGTGATGGGGGGTTGGGGGTGAGGGTGGTGGTGGGGGTTAGCATGATGGGGGGGGGGTGAAGTAGTTGAGATTGTACTTACCAGAGTCCATTCCTCCGTGTACTCCAGCGAGGCCATCAGGATGCAGGATGTTTAGTACCTCTTGCTCCCATACTGTGAATTCGGGTGGAGTGGGTGGGGGTCCCCCGCCAGTCTTCTGCACTGCGATGTTGTGTCGCGAGACCATCGAGCACACCTTTCCCCGTAGGTCATTCCAGCGTTTGCGGATGTCGTCCCGATTTCTGGGATGCTGTCCCACCGCGTTGACCCTGTCCACGATCCGCTGCCATAGCTCCGCCTTCCTGGCTATAGTGGTGTGCTGCACCTGTGAGCCGAAGAGCTGGGGTTCAACTCTTATAATTTCCTCCACCATGACCCGGAGTTCTTGGTCCGAAAAGCGTGGGTGCCTTTGGGGTGCCATGGGGTGGTGTGGATGAGGTGTGGGGTGGTGTATGTGGTGATGAGTGTGTTGGTGTGTGGTGCTTTGTGCTTCTATGTGGTGTGTGTGATGGTGTAGTGTGCCTCTGTGTGATGTAGCTCTCTATTCTGTGATGTGTCTCTCTCTCCTTTGTCTCTGATCTTTGGTCGTAGGGGTTTGTGGGTGATGTGGGTGTGTGTTTTATATTGTGTTGGGTATGTGGGAGTGGTGTGTGTATGTGTTTCAGGTGTGTGTATTTCAATATGTCAAATGTGGCTGTGTGTTGGTGCTGGGTGTGTATTTTGAGCGCGGCGGTGTGTACCGCCAATGGACTACCGCGGTTGAAAGACCGCCGCGTGGATTTGTGGGTCAGAATGACATGGGCGTGTTTCTGTTGGCGTGGCGGTGGAGGTTTGGTCATCTCCAGTTTACCACTGGCCGCTGATGTGGCGGCCTGCTGTGGATGTCGGATTTTTGGAGGTTTGTCAGTTGTGGGTCAGAATGACCATGGCGGTTTACCGCGGACGCGGCGGTAGAATGGCGGACTTCTGACCGGCGGTAAGGGCCTTTTACCGCCGAGGTCAGAATGACCCCCAAAGTCTAACTTTACATCTGAAGTCTAAGTTTAGACCTAAAGTCTAACTTTAGACCTGAAGTCTAACTATAATACATTTTGGTAAGTTACTACTAATACGTTTACTACTAGTAAACTTATTAGTAGTAAATAAACTATTAGTAAAATTAGTAAAAACATATTTTGCCCATTCATTTTCCAATGGAAAATTAGATACAGCTCAAGTCAAAATGGTTGAATGGAAAGCAAGAAAGTGTGCTTTATTTAATTTGGTGTACATCAGTGCAGTAGTTTTTGAGAAATCAGAGCTAAAAAATGTACATTTCACACTGTGGAGCACACACAGAGATGGCAGATTTCAAGATAAGATCTGATTGTCTTCGACCACATCAGGAAAGATTTAGCAGCAGCCATCTTAGGACTCAGTGACTCAGTCCGTTCTTGACAAAGTTAAAAACAGGGGCCAAAAACAACAAGTTTTCTTTATTGCATTGTAAGGCCAATAAAAAAAGATAGTGGTCTCCTGTCTTTCATTACAAAAAACCTCCTGAGGTGGCCAGGGCTGGTTGTGGATGGCACATATGTCTTGTTTTGGGAGGGAGTGTGCAGCCACCCTCCCCAAGCCTTTGAGAGGCCCCTGGGGTCCCATTCCCCATGGCTGTATGTCAAATAAACAGGAAGGGCGCATGTGGCCTGTCTCTCAGTCCCACAGAGGCTCTGGGGCAACCCACCCTGGGGCAGATGTCTAATAATTTTTCCCCTCCCTGAGCCACTGTGAGGCCCCAGGGTCGCATCCTCTGGTGCCAGTTTCTTGCTAGGAAGTGGGGTGTTGAACTCCCCCTCAGTGAGTCATACGCTGCTGCCAGGGACCCCATTCATTGGAGCCTGGTCCAGTATTGTCCCGTGGGCCCCAATCCTCGGGATGCTGCAGTTCCCTGCCTGGGAGAGTACGGGCATATGCACTTCGGAATTCAATGCACACTTGTGTGCTCTCCCACCAATGGAGTTGTATGGAATGGTTGACATCTAAGGAGAGGAACAATCACATTTTGTCCATAACTTTTATGGGGAAGCACTGATTGATATTTTCATGAAATATATTTTTCTCTTTCCTAACGATATATGTGGTATCTCTATGTCCTTATCCCTACCCTTACTGGTAGAGGGGTGATAAGTAATATTGATTTTTCGTTCATATCGGCCTAATCAATTGATATCCATTGAGGCTACATGGTAATTATGAAGACTAATTGTGTAGAGACTGTGGGCCTGATTACAACTATGGCGGAGGGGGTTAATCCGTCCCAAATGTGACGGATATCCCGCCCACCGAATTACGAGTCCATTATATCCTATGGAACTCGTAATACGGTGGGCAGGATATCTGAGTGGGGTCCATGTGTGCAAGTCTGCAAGTGAGTGGGGGTGCATGTGTGCAAGTCTGCGAGTGAGTGGGGTGTCTGTGTGTATGCATGCGAGTGAGCGGGGGTGCCTGTGTGTATGCGTGCAGTCAGGTGGAGATGTTTGTATGGAAGTGTGCGGTCAAGCGGGGGTGTATGTATGGAAGTGTTGGATGGGGGTGTATGTATGGAAGTGTGCTGATGAGGGGGTGTATATATGGAAGTGTGCAGATGGAGTTGTGTGAATGTATGCATGTGTGGAGGTGGATGAGGATATGCATGAATGTGGAATGGGTATGTGTGAGTGGGGGTGTGTGAATGTCAGTGTGAGAGTGGGTAGGGGTGTTAGTATGGATGTGTGTGTTTGGTTGTGGGTGTTTGGAAGTGTCTCGATGGGTGAGGGGTATATGTGTGTGGATGTGTGGGTGTGCATGTGCCGTCAACAGGAATGGGGATTCCTGTCACCAGGTGCATTACGGCCAGGCTTTTCATGGTGGGGTGACTGCCACGAAAAGCGTGGTGGTATGCTGTCTTCTAATATGGCCGGCAGTCTGGGGCCTGCCGCCGGCCCTGAGGAGCTCACCACCGGCAGAATGTGTGAGAGAGCACACTGGGAGGACTGGGTGACATTGTGACGGTTTGGCTTTGGCCAAACAGACCCACTTGTAATGCGGCAGTCTTTACCACCGGGTCTGCGGTGGTAAGACCCCCACTGCAGGTGTGGGGGTCTTAAGCCCACCACACTCGTAATGAGGGCCTGTGTACTGGTTGCAGTTTAGTTAATTCCACTGACTTACTAAAAGACTTTTAAGTTATTTTGAATAATGAACGCACAATTAATTGGGTGGGCATTGACTCAAATACATTTTTCAACCTTATTTACACATTGTTCAAATTGTTATGATCAATGCCTGGATGGGGATGGCAAAGATAGTATGGTTATAGCCTCTTTTGATTAGCTATAGGGCTCAATTAATTCCATTCTCACAGGCCTTAAAAGCAAAAAACGGTTAAACATCAAGAAAGGTTGGAGAAATCTGGCAGTCAGGAACATTTCAAGACCACTTTACAGGGACCATTTAGAGATACAACATTGATGAGTCAGATGTAAAAAAGTGCTAAAATTAAGGAAAACCAGAATAAGAGTGGAAGCCTAGGACAATTTGATTATGGCAAGTGATGTTAAAGATCCACATTGTTTTAGAAGACTGTTAATGCTCCATTTTTAAGGGACCACACAGTGTCCTCTGAATTGTCCAGATTTGGAAAGGGTGAATCATTTCAAAAACATATTTGGTCTACAACAGGTGGCTTCAAATGATACCTTAGATAGCCAAATTCTGTTGAGCCTAGCAGTTGACCTATGGAATTTGATCTGGGTGATACATGCACTTTGATAAATGAAGCAGCTCACAGAAAGTGCCAGGGCCTGATGCGTCCCTGTGGATGCTGAGCTATAGGTACATTTCTTTCCTGAGAACTTTAAACTGCTTAGCTAGTAGACCTACCTGTTTTTTGGTCTCAATCTATTAATGTCCATATTTTCAAAAAGAGGAATAGGCGTGATACAAATTGTTAGTTCTCCATCTCATGCCTTAATTCATCTCTCAAGCTGCTTTGTTTTTTGTTGCCTTTGGAATCCGTGCACTTCACCACTGCTAATCAGTAATCAGGGTGTGTGCTCACTCCTCTAAACATGGTTAATGTGGTTTTCACCTGATTGGTATATTTATTTTTTATAAGCTTCTTATGGAATGGTATGCTGTTAGATCTGTCAGCTTTAGGGGGGCCTTCCCCCAAATTTTTTGCCCCCCACCTGCACTTTTGCTTATCTTGTTTCTGTTGACCTTAGGACTATGTACTTTACCACTACCAACCAATGCTAAAGTATGTGTGCCCTCTCCTTAACAAAATGATACCATTGGTTTATCCCCAATTGGCATATTTATTTACTTGTAAGTCCATGGTAAAGTGGCACTACATGTACCCAAAGCTTATAAATTAAATGCTACTTGTAGATCTGCAGTATTGATTGTGCCATCTACTGTATTTCAGAAGCCCTGCAATCATGTCTTTGGTTTACCATTGCAGCCTGTATGTGCAGTTTAACTGTCATTTCGACCTGTCAAAATAAACCTTTTGCCAGGCCCAAACATTCCTTTTTCATACATATAGGTGACAACTAGGATAGGCCCTAAGCAGCCTTCGCGGCAGGGTGCAATATATTAAAAAAGACAGGAATATAATTTTATGTTTTACATGTCCCAGTGGTAAAAACATAATTGTTCACTACTTTAAGGTTTAGCTATCTCTTAGGATAACATTGGAATTCCCTTATTATGTTAAATAAGTTGTAATTTAAAAATGGGTGCAGGTAGCCAGTTTATGAGTGGTGTCTTTGGAATTGTACTAAAAAATCCTAACCTAAGTAAAGTCAAACTTTAAATTACAATTTTGAAAATGTCAGTTTCAACAGAGAGCTTAGGTGTGCATGGATGGACCATCACTGGCAGGATGGGAGAGTGAAGATGGGCCCTGTCATACTTATGCTTGAATACGTTGTGTCCTGCCTTCACACAATGGGCTGCACACACCCTATAGTTAGCCTGCAGCCAGGACAGGGAAGGAAGGATGCCCAGGAACTTCAAAGGGAACCCTTTAGAAGCTTCTCCCCTACTTCAACGGCACAACTAAATATAAATAGTGGACCTCAGATGCCACTACTTCTGTACACTTCTGGACCTGTAGATACTCTGTCAGGGAGAAGGATTGCTGTGCTGCTGAAGGAATACTTATCTGCTAGACTGCTGTCCTGCTGGACTATTGTCTTGCTGGACTGCTGCCTTGCTGTACTGGCCTGCTAACCTCTTGCCTGAGTGAGAAACACTGGACCTGCATCTCTTGAACCCCGAACCTCAGAGTGACTCCAACGGCTAGTTATCAGGCCTCCTGATATGAAACCTCAGATACACAACACGCTTCCATATACCATGCACCTGCACTATCTGTAAGTCTACTCAGCCAAGTCTTTTCAACCCTGTCCTCGACCCTTGGAAGTAGGATTAAGGTACTCTGACAGCCTTTGTGGATGCAGCGACGCTAACACACCACCTCTGCTGCTCTGCAGAAGACCAAGCAAACACAGACACATTGTTGGTAATGTGTGGACCTGAACCTTTGCAAAGACCCACAATGCATTTCAACTGTAACTGCAGTGGAACCTCAGCAGCGCAATGCACTCTAAGGTGCAGGACCTTGCATCGACAGCAGTCTTGATAATGATTCCAGGCTCCCCATTACAGCCTTTCAGCTCCTGGAAACCAACGCATCACTCCAACTGCGGCATACATCATCGTCACTTGGCTTTGCATCACAAACCAGCATCAACGGGATCCTTGATGACAAAACACAGACCTTACACCATAAACTCTCTCCTCATCATGGAGTCAACTCTGGCTTTGGCTATATCTTCAACGTTCATCCTTGCAACACTTCGCAAACCAGGACTTAAGGTAGTTAGTTCAGTGGCCTAACTGGGTCCCTTAGCTGGCCCACACTCCATCATGGTCGGGCTGACCTTATGAGTTTAATTTGGTCCAGAGCAACCAGCTATCCACAATTAGTGCTATATGCCTTTTGGTACTTTTTTTGTTTAAAATTGAATATCTCCCATTCTACTGATTGGATGTTTATCATTTTAGTCTTCTTTTGTTTATTAGCAAATACTCTACTTTTGTAAATCTTTTGTGGGGTTCTTTTGTGGTGTGTTCGCACTGTGTTACTGTTTGAAGTGTTGAACAAATACTTTCCTCCTTGCCTCTGATGCAAGCGTAACTGCTTTGTGCCAAGCTACATGAGGGTAACTTGTGACCTCACCTTGAAAATAATTTTGGTTGCTGCTTGAGAAGGCACCCCAAACTCAAACAATAACCAATTTCTTTGAATATACCACATTCACAAGGCATGTAAATTAAATAATACTAGTGGGCTTCCACCAAATATTGTGCCACTCACTTAAGTAGCCCCCTTAAACATGTCCCATGACTTCCATTGTAGCATTAATGCAGTCTGAAGTGAAAATTTAACTTGGCAATATAACCCCCCCTTGCAAAGCCTTAAGCTCCCCTTTTATTGCATATATGTCAGCCTTAAGCTAGGCCCTAGAAATTCCACATGGCAGGGTGCATTTTAATTAAAACATTGGACCTATACTTTTAAGTTTTACATTTCCTGGTTTGAAAAATCCCTAAATTTGTTTTTCACAACTGTGAGGCTTACCTGTCAGATGGGATAGCATTGGGTTGCTTTATTACATGTAATAAGTGCAAACTACTGTATGATTGAAGGCAGATAGCATTTTGTGGTTGGTATCTCTGAAACTGTAATTGAAAAATCCTATTTAATGGTAAAGTTGGATTTCAAATTACAATTTTTAAAATGCTACTTTTAGAAAGTTTCAAAAACAATGGAATGCTTGACTTAATCTCATCCATTGGCAATTGCTTAGTGCTGCATCCTAATCCATCATTTTTGCCCACTACGCCGTCTCAGTTTGGACGCAGCCATATGCAAATCAGTTTTAACCCTACGCCTGATGGGAGAAGTCCACCCTGAACTGCTAGGCCAGGTCCCCTCTGAACCATAACACAAGCAACCCAGCACTGTTTTTCCTTTTAACTGGGGTCTTCAGCCACGTATAGCATGGTTCAAATAGCACAGTGAGCCCATGGCCCACATCTGAGCATACCCGGTGTACTTAGAGTGGCACATGTATAAACAGCTAGTTGATGGATGGAATTCTTTAATTAATCTCAGCCACCGGTAATAGCTTAGGGTTGTATCCAAATCCATCCTTTTTCACCCACCATTTTATCTCAATTTGGACCCAGCCATATTCAAATCAGCCTTGACCCTGCTCATAATAGAAACTGTCCAGCTCTAACTACTAGGCGAGGTCTTTCCTGAGTCGGACCACAAGGAACTTAGGACCAGGTTCCCCCGATTAGGACTCATTAGCCAGG
Organism: Pleurodeles waltl; assembly: GCF_031143425.1. Classification (NCBI taxonomy): domain Eukaryota; kingdom Metazoa; phylum Chordata; class Amphibia; order Caudata; family Salamandridae; genus Pleurodeles; species Pleurodeles waltl. The sequence goes on along the minus strand of NC_090438.1, from coordinate 794,598,372 downwards.
TATAGCTTGGTTCCAGTGGCACAATGAGCCAGAGACCCGATATGGAAAGGAACAACAAGGTGATGGATGGAATGCTTGAATTCATCTCAGCCACTTGCAATCACACATGCCACATTCCACTACATCTTATTTTGCCCACCATGCCACCTCAGTTTAGATCCAGCCATATGAAAATCAGACTTCACACTGCTCCTCATTGGAATAGTTCAGCCCGTACTGCCAGGCCAGGTCCTCCCTGAATTGGAACACAAGCAACAAACGTCAATTTTCACCTTAGTTAGGGCTTTTCAGCCAGGTATAGCTAGGTTCCACTGTCACAGTGATCTCCAGACCAACATGTGTGTGTACGTGGCACACTTTAGGTGTCAAATGCAAAAACAACAAGGTGATGAATGGAATTTGTGAATTAGTCTCAGCTACTGGCAATCACTTGGGGGCCGCATCTTTTAGCACATCAATTCAATTCAATTTCAGTAATTTATTTTGGTCAAAGACCATAAAAGTAACAAATTAATAAAACAATGCAAATGAATCACAGCTTTACAATCATTAAAGACCAGTTCATTAAAAAAGATAGTTGTCAAGCTTACATAACAGTAACACAGTTATGACAATGTTAAAATGAGAAAAATTTGTGGTACAAAATTAAAAAGAATTATCTAAAAGTACCAGAACCTAGGGCACAGCTAATTAAGGCTGGGCTTGAGCTGTTGGGGCCAACAAAGAGAAACTTTGACACCGTATTGGCCCAATGGTCTCTAAGTACTTAGCAATGGAGAAGACAATGACAGAGGGTGTATCGGCTCTACATATTCTCAGGGCGACCCTGTATTAGCAAACCTAGGAAATGACATAGGGGGACGATCCAACAGTTGCACTGCTTATGGTATTTGGGGCAGAAGAACAATAAATGATCATCAGTTTCTTCACCCCCACCCTCCCAAATTTTACTACCCCCATGGCTACCTTTGGAGGATCTATCTCATCCACAAAAGCCTTGAAGGAATGAAGTGACTTAAACTCTAGAAAGCACTGTGTACCCCAAGCCTGACTTGTGGAAAAAAAAATCTACTCATGCTCACAAAAGATAATCTTCATTTTTTTCTCTGCAGAGGGTGTAATCACATTTGGATCAAACCAGTACTCTTACAAGCCTGGGGAGTAAATGATTTTTGTTTACATTTTTTTTTAGGCATGGTATCATCCCCCTTTCTGCACATCTAAGGCATCTCTTAAACCCACCCTCTAGTGTGCCAGCTCGGAAGTAGACCAGACTTGCATCCAATATAAGATTGGTTTAAGATGAACTAAGGGAGCAGTGGACCAAATACTTAAGTCTTGTTTAAAGACTAATGGAGAGCTTTGGGTGAGTTTGAGCACCGCTCTCAGGCATTGGTTTTCCGCTGCTTCTAGTGCATTTATTTTGCTATGGCCCCTTATTTCTGCCCCATATACTGTGGCAGCTATGGCTTGGGCCATCCAAAATTTTTAAAAGGGGGGAGATTGGATGAAAGGAGATCTTGTTTGCAGGAGTAGCTTACAGTGCTTTGTTACGGTGGGGGGGGGCACAGGAGGAACAGGGGTTGAATGAATTAAAAACATTTTTAAAAATCACTTACCAGCTTCCCTGCTGCACCTCTCCTCTCCTGCACTGCAGGCACAGACTCCCAGCCTGCTCTGCAACCAATCCTAATGCTGCTCAAAGCAGCATTAGGATTGGCTGGGAGCACCGGTGAGGGTGCTCCCAGGCAGACTGTGAGCCTGTGCCTGATCTCTCCAGCCGGGCAACTGTGGGCTGGAGAGAGCCTACTGTGCCTGTATAATTGGCCGGTCTGAGATTGCCTGGCTAAACATACATGCGCACTGAGGGGAGTGCAAAGTACACTCCATCCATCCTTGTCATCCCCAATGTCCCGCCCCTTTAACAAATGAAACAATAACAAACATGGTTTATTATTGTTTTGTTTGTTAGAGGATTTGTAGCAGCTGTTGCTGGCCAGAGTGTGGGGGTGGGGGGTGACATTCCTCCGCTCTGACAGAGGAGCTGTGCCTGCTTGTTTGCAACTTTTAGGATAGTGGCCACCCTGTGATTCAGTATGAGAGTACTTTTTGGACCTGGTTCATCCAGGTATTTGCACTCGATAAGGGGATGCCAAGATAATCAAAATCAAGTACTCTCACCAACTCCTCCCTGTCTCAGGTTAGTATCCCTCTAATTCCTCTGTGAGGGTGAGTGGCCATGAACTTGCATTGATTAACAAGCCATGATCCAAACAGAAACAAAACTGTTTCAAAACAGTCTCAAGGCCTTTAGGAGTTTTAGATACTAACAAAGTATTGTCTGAGAACAACAGTGCTGGTAACTTAATGCCCCCAGTTATTGGGGAATTGTTGTTGCAGTCCATTAGGTCTTCAATGCAACCATTACTAAACAACAGAAACAGTGTGGGGGCAAGTACACATCCTTGTCAACCCTAGAAGGATTAGTAGTTTTCCCATTTGTTCCCCAATGGATTTGTGCAAAATTATCACAGTGGAGCTGAATAATGATATCAAAGAGAGGACCAGGAGGCCCTAGATCTCTGATGTTACACATAATTTATCTCTAGGGACCATATTGAATGCAACTTTTAAATAAACAAAAGTGACATAGAGATTACCCATAGTTAGGTCAACTTCTTTCCACGTAATTAGTTGAAACCTAAAAACCTGGCCCACCATACCAGTTTTAGAATGAAACTGGGTCAAGATCTTGTTTTCGTTGACCCAGGATAATAATTGATCAAGTATTAACCTACAGAATATTTTTTGGCTACAATCAATTAAACTTATTGGCCAATAAATTGCTAGGTCTGACTTAGAGCCATTATTATGGGTGGGAATGATATTTGCACCTTTCCAAGATTTAAGTGTTTCTGCACCCACCATAATGGAGTTAACAACACAAGTAAGATAGGGTGCTCAAATCAGAGACAAAAAGGACCACTAGAGCCGGTTTTAATCCTAGGGCAATAAAGGGCTTCTGTGAATGAATGGCTAAATTGGTTTCTTACACAGTGAAGAACCCTTCAGCTTTGGGAAGATCAGACTTTCGGGAAGTCAGACAAGATGTGAGAGCCAGCACAGAGCCAGACTTGATAGGGACTGTAGAATAAGAGTGAGATAAAGAACTACTATACAAGGATGAGAAAAGATTAACCCAATCTTGTGGAAGAATAAAGGATTCAGGCTTCCTTCTAGATGTATTGGTACCATCAGAGATGACGTGCCACAAAGCTGACTGGTTCCCTGAGTGCACAGCTGTCAAAATGTTGCTCCTCATGTCTGTGTCCCATATGGATTTCATCCACTTTGTGCTAATTTGTAAGAAGCTCTAGCAGATTGAAGAGCCCAACTTTAAGAGTGTTAAGAAGGTGTCTCTTCTCTACCATATAGGCCCTATTATACCACGTAGGGCCTGATGTCAAGGGAGGAGGGGGTTTATTTGAAAAAACACGATTTTATTTCCTCAAATTACTTAGGCCCTCATTACAACCCTGGTAATACCGCCAACAGGGCGGCAGGAAAAAAAATGGAATCATGACCGTGGCAGAAACCACCAACATAGACAGCCACTTTAACACTCCGACTGCCACAGCGGTACAAACAAACAGCGCGGCGGTCAGCGCCAACAGACAGGCGGAAGACAACGTACCGCCCACAGCGGAACCAACGCGAACAAAAACATGGTGGAAACAGGACTTAGGAGGGAAAACACTCACCTCTCCACACCCCACGAGGAACCAGGACGCCATGATTCAGAACTCCAAATACTCCCTGCAATGGTATTCCTGCTCCTCTATCAGGAGCAACAAAGACGGCGGCAAAGACGACGGTGAGTACTGCACCTACAACACAGTGGAGGGGGGAGGGAAAGGAGAGTGACACACACACGCAACACGCAACACCCCCACCCCCACCCTCACCCACAGCAACATACATACAAATACATGCTACAACATTACATTAACACCCTCTCACCCCCCTTTCAAGAATGCAAGGACAAAAGGAAATGAGTTGAACGACTGTAATCATGAAAAAACCAGTAGTCAAAACTCGAAATACAGTATATACAATTATGTACACCAACTACACAAGTCCGGATAGTGCACCAATAATTGCCCGTGGACCACCTGGCCCAAAATGCATGGGCAATGCCCACAATCTATACCAGACATCAAACTAAGAGAGAACACTGCAGGGGCATCAGATCGAAATGAAACAGGCACCTCAGGGGGAAAGGAAGAGGGGGCACCCCAGCCGGATGAGTGCACGACACCACTGCTCAACGAGGGGGCTCCATTCCCACTGCTGTGTCCTGGGGAGTGCAAAGCCACAGTCTCTCAAGTCTCTCCAGTAGGTGGTTTGCCCACTGCTTTATCCTGGGAGTGCAAAGCCACAGTCTCTCAAGTCTCTCCAGTGGTTGGGTTGCCCACTGCATTATCCTGGGGAGTGCAAGGCCCCTGTCTCTCAAGTCTCTCCAGTGGGTGGGTTGCCCTCTGCATTATCCTAGGGAGTGCAAAGCCACAGTCTCTCAAGTCTTTCCAGTGGGTGGTTTGCCCACTGCTTTATCCTGGGGAGTGCAAAGCCACAGTCTCTCAAGTCTTTCCAGTGGGTGGTTTGCCCACTGCTTTATCCTGGGGAGTGCAAAGCTACAGTCTCTCAAGTGGATAACAGTCTCCACTGGTTCTGGAGGGGGCTTTGTGCCCAGAGTGCTTCATCCTGCCAAGGACAGAGGTAGTGGATGTGATACTCCACTGGTTCTGGAGGGGGCTTTGTGCCCAGAGTGCTTCATCCTGCCAGGACAGAGGTAGTGGATGCCTTTCTCTACTGGTTCTGGAGGGGGCTTTGTGCCCAGAGTGCTTCATCCTGCCAAGGACAGAGGTAGTGGATGCCTTTCTCCACTGAAGGTGTTGCATCATGGAAGCTGCCCAGGCTCCTGGAACTGACCACCAGGCTCGGTCTACTGACCACTGGGGATGGCAGCCATGTCTGCGGTGGTGACACTGGCTCAGTAGGTCGCGGGCCGCTGGAGGTGCTTGCGGCGGTGTCAGCAGCGGCGGTGCTTGTGGCGGTCTCTGTGGCATCAGTGCTGGCGGCGGACTCTCTGGCAGCGGTGCTTGCAGTAGCCTCTGGGGCATCGGTGCTGGCGGCGGACTCTGTGGCAGCGGTGCTGGTGGCGGCCTCTGTGGCATCGGTGCTGGCGGCGGACTCTGTAGCAGCGGTGTTGGTGGCGGCCTCTGTGGCATCGGTGCTGGTGGCGGGCTCTGTGGTGGCGGTGCTGGTGGCGGACTCTTTGGCGGTGGTGCTGGTGGCGGGCCCTGTGGTGGGGGTGCTGGTGGGGGGCTCAGTGGCGGCGATGCTGGTGGCGGGCTCAGTGACTGCGGTGCTGGTGGCGGGCTCAGGGACAGCAGTGCTGGTGGCGGTGCATGTGGCGGTGCAGGTGGCGGTCCTCTCCGCCGTACCAGTTGGCGTCGAGGTGGACAGAAGGTGTGACACTGGTCCCATAGTCGGTGCCACCATGCCCTCTCCTGACCTGCCCTTGATTTTCTGGCCCTTCCCCACCTTGGATGGTGGTGCAGCTGTCTTGCCACTATCCCCTTTTGTTTTCCCTGAGCTCTTGGTGGCAGGTGTTTTCACCTTCTCCCTCTGGGATGTGGGCAACTTTTTTACTTTCGCAGGTGGCAGAATGTCCTTGCCCTCGCTCCGTGGCACACTGGCTGCCCTGATGCTTGGCGCAGTCCAAAAGCCGGCTGTTGCTGGGACCACTGTGCCTGGTGATGTGATGGATGAGGTTCTGGGTTGGGACCTGGAAAGGCTGGTCCTAGGGGACAGACGGGGGGGGGGAGGTGTAGTGAAGAGATCAATGTTAGCCAGGAATTTTGTTTTACACACACTGGGACGGGTGTATGGAGTGGGTTTGGGACTGTAGGAAGAGGTAGTGGTTGTAGGAAGTGTACGATTGCTGAATTTGGGTGAAGGTGCATGGGCTGGAGGCTGTTCTGAGGTGGATGGCTGTTGGGTGGGTGTGTGCCTGCGTTTGTGTGCTTTGGGAGGAGGGCTCACAGTCACACTGGTAGAGGACACAGGGGATGTGTGAATGGTAGTGGGGTGGTGAGTGCACGTGAGCGGTGTGTGATGATGGGCGTGCTGGTGATGGAGGTAGTGGCTGAAGATGTTGTGCATACAGGTGTGAGTGGAGACAAGACAAGGAGGGAGGAGGACGACATGGAGGAGGGGGACACAGTGGAGACAGTGTATGTTGGTATGTCTGCATGGGAATGAAGCTTGTGTGAGTGCCTGTGGGATGTGTGGTGCTTCTGTTTGCCAGAGCCACCCTTGTGTGTTGAGGTGTGTGCATGCTGGTCTGATGGTGTGCTTTGGATAGGCTGAGATACAGGGGATTGGGTCTGGGTGGAGGAAGTTGGAGGGGAGATGCTGGACACAGGGACAATGGCTGCCGTCAGTGCTGAGGCCAGAGCCTGAAATGCTCTCTGTTGGGCTGCCTGGCCAGAATGAATGCCCTCCAGGTATGCATTTGTTTGTTGCAAATGCCTCTCGACATCCTGGATGGCATTCACAATGGTGTATTGCCCAACAGTGAGGGATCTCAGGAGCTCAATAGCCTCCTTACTGAAGGTAGCAGGGCTGACTGGGGCAGGGCCTGAGGTGCCTGGGGTAAAGGAGATGCCCACCCTCCTGGGTGAGCGGCCACAAGACACACGCTGAGGGGCTGCTGGGAGGGCGGTGCTGGTAGGGTAGGTGGCGGCTGTACCTGTTGATGCGGGGGCACAGAGGGGCCCACCACCGCAAGGGAGCTCCCATCAGAGGAGGAGTCACTGTCGCTGCTGTCACCTCCTGTCCCTGCCGTGGAGCTCCCCTCACCCTCTGTCCCACTTGTGGCTTCAGACTCCGTTGTCTCGCCATCCAGGGCCAAGTGGGATGCAGCTCCCTCCTGCTCCGGTGCCACTGCTCCTCCGCCTGATGATGCTATGCACAGAAGAACAGGGAGACCACAAAAAGGGGGGGCAAAGACAGAAGAAAGACATGTTCAGTGCATGAAGTACCACTACCGTTGGCGGACACTACAGACACAGCAGCCCTCTGCACTACGCCATGCACTTAGAGTTCCTAGATTAATCACATGCCCATTGGATACAAGGCCTATGCCCGATTGCTGCACACATGGAAGTCACAGTAGCCTGACGAGGTGTAGATGGCTCTTACCACTGGTGGGGTTGGGGTGCCACATAGCCTGCCTCACAAAGGGCCCTTGCCTACAAAGCTCGCCCTGGCCTAGGGTAACCCACTCCCCACCTCCCCCACCCAGACACCTCATAATGCGCGCAGAGTCAGATGGATGTGATGGTACTCACCCCCTTGTGGCTGCTGTTATGCCCTCAGGCGCCCATCCAACTCCGGATACGCCACCGCCAGGATCCAGAACATCAGGGGGGTCATGGTGCGACGGGCACCCCTCCCACGTTGGGAGGTCATCCCCAGCTGGGCCTCCGCCGTCTTCTTGCTCCAGCGGCGAATGTCCTCCCATCCTTTCCGGCAGTGGGTGTTCTGTTTATGGTGGACCCCCAGGGTCCGGACGTCCTTGGCGATGGCATGCCAAATATCCTTCTTCTGGTGGACACTGACCTAGAGGAATAGTACAGGGGAAAAGGAAAACCATCAACCGTCCGGAACCGTCACAGTCATTGGCCCATGTTCCCACCCTTTCCCTGACGCACATATGCTCACCATCCGCACATGTAGGGCTCAGTCCCCCCCCATGTATCTTCCATCCACACCACTCCAAACAGGCATTGCCCATGCAGCATGCTCACAGTGTACTCACCTGTTTGTCTGGAGGACCATAGAGTAGCGTGTACTGGGGGAGGACCCCATACACTAGTTTCTCCAACTCCTCCGAAGTGAAGGCAGGGGCCCTTTCCCCAGACACATGAGCCATCGTCGCTTCCAGACTGAGGTCCCAGCAGCACTTGCAGTGTAGGTCCTCTCCTGTCGAAGGTCAGGTATCAAGTGAGTGAACAGACAGAAGAAGGCAGCCTCGTCCGCAGCGGTGCGTACCGTCACCGTCGGCGTACATCGTCATTGGCTCCTGGGATCCAGAGGGTCCAATGTTAACCAATGCAGGATTGCGCTGCGGTCTCCGACCGCCTACCGCGACGGTGTAAAACGCCAGCGCAGTTACCTCAGATCCCCTTTTCCCACCTTACAGGTCAGGCAGCCACCATTTCAGGGGGCCACATGGCATTTATATTAACTGTGTCACACCTATCTAGGCCTTGCATACACACAGTAACAGGCACATTGTGGATTTACAATTGTTTGCTAATGACGCAGTAATACCTCAGTGTTGGCTGACTCTCTGCTCGGTGTTTTCCTCCATAGGGCACGTCCGCTGGGGCAGGTGGTGAGATGGTGGCATCCTCCGGTGTACAGACCACTGGTAGACCTGTCGACAATGGAAGAGAGACATGTAATAGTCACCTACAGACTTGATTGTGCAACAATCCATGAAATGTGTGCCCAGTTGGAGCCAGACCTGATGTCAGCAATCCGCTATCCCACAGGAATCCCCCCTCTAGTGCAGGTCCTATCAGTACTCCATTTCCTGGCAAGTGGGTCTCTTCAAACAACATTGGCCATTGCATCAGGGATGTCCCAGCCAATGTTCTCTAACGTGTTGTCCAGAGTGTTGTCTGCCCTGCTGAAACACATGCGCAGCTACATCGTGTTCCCTCAGGTGGAGGATTTGCCCACAGTGAAAGGCGACTTCTATGCCCTGGGACATATCCCCAACATCATAGGTGCCATTGATGGGACACATGTGGCCTTGGTACCCCCCGCAGGAGTGAACAGGTGTACAGAAACCGGAAGAGCAACCATTCAATGAATGTGCAGATGGTGTGTTTGGCCAACCAGTACATCTCCCATATGAATGCTAAGTTTCCTGGATCAGTGCATGACGCTTACATTCTGAGGAATAGCAGCATCCCTTATGTGATGGGGCAACTCAAGAGGCACTGTGTGTGGCTAATAGGTGAGGAAAAGGACCCTATACCCTGTGAATAGTTGTCTGGGTCTGGGATTGTCCCTAAGGGTTAGTGTGTGTCTAACAGTTGTCCTTCGACATTTACAGGTGACTCTGGGTACCCCAACCTGTCATGGCTACTGACACCAGTGAGAAATCCCAGGACAAGGGTAGAGGAACACTACAATGAGGCACATGGGCGAACTAGGAGAGTGATCGAAAGGACCTTCGGCATCCTGAATGCCTGGTTCCGGTACCTCCATATGACAGGTGGTTCTCTCTACTACTCACCAAAGAAGGTGTGCCAGATCATCGTGGCCTGCTGTATGCTGCACAACCTGGCTTTGCGACAACAGCTTTGGAGCCTGTGGACAGTGAAGAAGAGGAGGCAGAAGAAGAGGATATCGACAACAGAAACAACGTTATCCAGCAATACTTCCAGTGAGACACAGGTAAGAAGATGTCACTGTGTCACACCTCATACAAATTTTAGACCCATCATATGTCTGTCACTTTCACCCAGTGATTGGACCTCAACTTGTCACTTTGCCTTTCCATTTCAAGGATGTGGGTCCCACTGTGTGACCTCTGCTATATTACCTCATGGACTAGAGCTGTTTACATCGGTATGTTGACAATACAATCGACATTGCTATATTTCATAGTTATTGCAAATATACATTTGTGAAACCACAGACTGACTCCAGCTTGTTTTTGTGATTCAAGGGTGTTTATTTCTGTGCCAAATAGTGGAGGGGGTTGTAAAATGGGCAGAGGTGATGGTGGAGGCTTGTCCATGGCAGAGTCCAGTCTATTTGTTTCACAGGTGCATTGTCCAAAGGGCCATAGGAATTGGAGCTAGGGCAGTTGATGGATGGACAGGGTGACGAAGTGGGACAGAAGGATGACATTCAGGGGGGTCTCATTTCCTGGCGGGGGTCTTGGCATTGTTCTCTGTCTTTGTCCTGGATCTCAGGGACCGTTTGTGGGGTGGTTCTCCATCTGCAGGGGGTGGGGTGCTGGTGTCATGGTCCTGTGCCGGCGCCTCTGTCCACTAGTGCTGGCGGAGGTGGTGGGCTGTCAATCATCCAGGCTAGTGTCAGGGGCCCCTTGTTGTGCCACAGTGTCCCTCCTGGTGTTCACAAGGTCCTTCAGCACCCCTACAATGGTGACCAGGGTGGTGTTGATGAATTTAAGTTCCTCCCTGATCCCTAGATACTGTTCCTCCTGCAGCCGCTAGGTCTCCTGAAACTTGGCCAGTACCATTGCCATCGTCTCCTGGGAATTATGGTACACTCCCATGATGTTTGAGAGGGCCTCGTGGAGAGTGGGTTCCCTGGCCTGTCCTCCTCCTGTCGCACAGCAGTCCTCCCAGTTCTCCTGTTTTCCTGTGCCTCTGTCCCCTGAACGGTGTGCCCACTGCCCCCAGGTCCGTGATGTTCTTGGGGTGGTGGGTTTGCCTGGGTTCCCTGTAGTAGTGGTGGACACACTGCTGCTTGACGTGTCCTGAGGACAGAGGGATGGGCCCGCTGGGTGAGTGCTGTGATGGTGTTTCCTGAGGGGGGAGGCTCTGTGGTGGCTTGTGCCAGTGTCAGGGGAACCGACTGTCCCGAGGTCCCAGATGGGCCGGGCTGGTCATCTTGATCCAGTTGGACAAAGCTGCTGTCATCACTGTGGGCCTCTTCTGTGGGGGGAGTGGACATGTCTGGAACCTCCTGTTCGGTGATGTTGTGTAGGGGTCCTGCAGGGGTGTAAAGGCATGATTATTGCATCAGTGTGTGCCATCGTGTGCAATGGGTGGGTGAGCCTGTACTCCAGTGCTTGCATTCTTGTGTAGGACCTTGTGTGATAATTGGTTTGGGGATCTGTGTAGGTATCTGTAGTGGACATACTTTGGTGATGGGTGTCCATGCTTTGGTGTTGCATGCAGGTCTTGGTGTTGGGATGTGTGGGTTGTGATAGTGAGACATTTGTGAGTTGTTGGAGTGATGAGGGTGAGGATGGGGTATGTGATGGCATGCAGGTAGGGTGGGGGATGTAATAGTTAAGATTTGACTTACCAGAGTCCATTCCTCCTGCTACTCCTGCGATGCCCTCAGGATGCAGTATAGCCAAGACCTGCTCCTCCCATGTTGTTAGTTGTGGGGAGGAGGTGGGGGTCCGCTGTCAGTCCTATGAACTGCAATCTGGTATCTTGAGACCACGGAACGCACCTTCCCCCATAGGTTGTTCCACCTCTTCCTGATGTCATCCTGTGTTCTTGGATGCTGTCCCACTGCATTGACCCTGTCTACGATTCTGCACCATACCTCCATCTTCCTAGCTATGGAGGTGTGCTGCACCTGTGATCCGAATAGCTGTAGCTCTACCCAGACGATTTCCTCCACCATGACCCTGAGCTCCTCCTCAGAGAACCTGGGGTGTCTTTGCGGTGCCATGGTGTGGTGTGGGTGATGTGTGAGGTGGTGTGTGTTGTGATGTGTGAGGGGATGTGTTTGTGTGTGTTGTCTGAGGTGCGTGGATGTTGTGTGAGTGATGGTGTTGTGTGCCTGTGGATGCTATTGTTTTTGATGGTGGTGTCTCTCTCTGGGCTTCTCTCTCAATTATTGTCGTAGGGGTTTGTGGGTGATGTGGGTGTGTCTTTTATATTGTATTGAGTGTGTGGGAGTGGTGTGTGTATGTGTATCAGGTGTGTGTATTTTGATTTGTCCAATGTGGTTGTGTTTTGTAAATGTGTGTATATTTTGAGTGCAGCGGTGTGTACCGCCAATGGAATACTGCGGTTGAAAGACCGCTGCGTGGATTCGTGGGTCGTGATAGTGTGTGCGTATTCCTGTTGCCGTGACAGTGTCGGTTTTGTTATCGCCAGTTTATCACTGACCTTTGGTGTGGCGGACTTGTGTGGGTGTGTGGATTTTGGCGGATTCCTGGCTGTGGGTCGTAATAGCTGTAGCGGAATTCCACCGCCGCAGCAGTGTGTTGGCGGTCTTCTGCACGGCGTAAGCGGGATTTACCGCCAATGTTGTAATGAGGGCCTTAATGTGGACTTCCATGATCATATCAGGTACTGCCTCAGACTCAACTATTAGGGCCTGATGTAATTGGGCATATGCGTACTCATTATTCACTACACTCTCCCATTTAACCTTCCTCTGGTTATAACAAATCAATAAATCACAACAGGGTAATCATTGGATCCTGCTTGCCCTGCCTAAGTTACCATGAAAGGTGAGTTGCAAGGGAAATTACTTACTCTCAAACCTAGGCAGAACTTCTATATCAATTATCTTTTCCCAGGATCAGAGATTCATAAGGATATAACCAATGTTGCTCTGATAAGAGTTCCTTATGAAGGTAGGGTGCCACTTTTCATCCGACTTGGTTTTGACATTACAGGCTCTCAGGTGACAACACATACAAAGATCCATCAATTGCAGAGCTACCCTAGGGAGAGTAGAAAAACTGGGACCTGGAATTTGCAGAATACCCCAGTATTGCTCTCCGATGCCTGTTAATTCCCTTAATGGAGCAGAGGGTTCAAAATACACATTAAACCCCGGGCCACGATCATAGCTGCCACCTCCTTTTTTCAAGAATAATGTCACCCAAAAGATGTAAAACAGGGGAATTGGCTGCCTTGCGGACGCTCCTGCTATAAAGATGAAACCTCAAGGCCAAGCAAATCAGGGGAGTCAATGGATAGTTGCTTTACGTGGCACCCCACTGAGATCTTAAACAAATGGACAAACCACCTAAGGGTCTACCTGCCTTAGACTTGTGGGTTGACATATGAAAGATCATAAAGCCTTGCTATGAGAGGGATCAGTCTCCCAGGTTTCCTAAAGCATATGTCTGCTGTATCAATAAAAGCCCCCCCAAAATCCCCAGTGGGGGGAATATGTACTTCCATACCAAATAGATGGATCAAATCATGAAGGTCCACTGAGGAATTAACTGGGACAAAACCTGGGCTTCTGATAGAAACCTGGTATGAAAAAGTCTTTTGATTTAGGTTGGTACTCACAATGTAAACCCCTGTGGTATCCAGAAAGTCCACTCAGGAAAAGCTATAGAGATTGGGATTGCTCAAGTCTCTATTTTTAAACTGGATCAAAGAATCTGTAGAAAGAAGAGCTCGTGTCTGTAGGGACAGTAAACTATTCACAATTGATGGATGGGAAAATTTAAATTTAACAAATTCTGGGACTGATTTTGATCTTGACGGTATGACCGCCAAGCCGCATCAGTGGTGGGGTTGAAAAGACAGTCATGTTGGTGGTCTTCTTCCCACATATTTAGATGTAATGCTGTTTGAACCACAGACCGCAGACCGCAATACTGCAGACAATTCTCTGTTGTGCAAGCTGCAACCTGCAGCTGACGTGGTAGACTCCAATGTCCACAATTAGCACTCTGTTGCTGTCTGGACAGCAGCATCCCACCAAACCTTTTTAGATCTCACAGTCATGCTAGTGGTGTGAAGGCGGTGGGCTCATGATGGCGGGAGTTCTTGGGGAGGCCCATTCAGTATAGTACCATGGCTTTGGCCATTAGTTGTATGGTAGTAGCCCAGACCTGTTGCACACTGGACAATTGTGAACACCTGCAAAACATACTAAAAACACACTCAGTTTCAGACCAAGATCCTCTGCCATTACACTTCAGCAGAAGATTTGGATGGATGAATTTTCACATAGAAGCCAGGTTTATTTTCTGTGTTAATATTCATATATTTTTTGTTCCTATAACTTTTTTTCTCCTCCATCATCCTTCTGGGCACTCTTTTTATCATAATTAATCACAATGGCATGAAGAAGACATCCCTGTTTCACAGAGAGAGAGTTGTATGTCATTGTGGATGAAATCATTAGAATAGAGCCACAATTGTTTAAAGCACAAGACCAAAATACTACTATTTCCCAAAAAATATTTGTTGTGGCATGCTGAACAGAATTAGTGGCCACATGCAAATGAAATTTCAATGTCCATATGATCAATTGCAGTATCATGTGCATTATAAACCATTTTGTAGACAATATCTTGCAGCCTGCTGGCCTTGGCAGGGTTCAGGACTCCAATGTACCCACCACTGTGTTGGCCTCTTTACACTTTTGAATTTCAGGATATCTCTTCAAGGTGAGGACTGGAGTTTTCATCTGTGCAAATCAGTCTGCAGGGGTTAAACAAGGAAAATCACACAAAGGCCTAATAAATCAATCACAACCTTTCTATGTTTTAGGTTGGCCCTCATGTAAACAAAGACACATGAAATGCACAAACAATATTTTAATCCCATATCCTTTGTATCCTTCACAGGTCCTACAACCCGGACAGTGCACCACTCTCTGGCAGCCAAGAGACCTGAACCCTATCCCAGGAGCAAGCCTTCAGTGAGGACCCCAATGCTGCACGTGCAGGTAATGAGGTGCAAGCTGGCCCAACTGGTCTGTCTGGCCATATAGCTCCAGTAAGACAAACCTAGCACAGAGTTACACCTACCACCACAGCTGCAAGATAACCTCAGCATGAGGACACCTCCACTTCATGTGCACCAAGAGACACCACACCCATCCTGTGCCCCTCTAGTCTTGGACCATATTGAGCCACCAACAACTCAGTCAGCATGACAGCTTGTCTGCCAGGACCCAGTGGTTTGGGACACACTTTAAGGGCACAAGCTAGTGGGGACAGGGGTCATGGGAAGGAATCAGTGGACCAGCCAACTGAGGCGACTGGAGAGTTTGTGAGCCAGATCACCCATAACCAACTATTGGTATCAGAACTACACTCCCAAGATGTGATGGGCCGGGTCCTAACCAAGCTCTGGGACATTAGCAGGTACAGAGGTAGAACAATAGGGAGATGCAAAATGTCAATTCCACTTTTGGGCACCTTGAGTGGTGTGATGTATGACATCTACAAGATCATGCAGAATGCTTTTCCTGATCCACCTGCCCTGTCTGTGGTCCCTCAACATCTGGGCAAACTACAACTCTGACAGCCACAGACAGGGAGGCTCTGCCACAGCAGGAGCCTCCTATTAGCACCCTAGCCCCTGCACCTATGCCCCCCTCCTCCCCAGAGGGAAAGGTCATCAGGACCAGCAGCAGAGAATGGCAAGAGCAACATCACCGCCTCCAAGAGAGACCAAACCTAATCTTCTCCTTGTATTTTCCCCATTCACCCTGTGGACTGTTCCATGGACATGTACCTTTTCTGAGGACTATAGTATTTTGGACATTGGACTTCAAATTGTTTTGAGCTGGCCATTGGGGATCGGGTGCTCAGACCACTGACATGGAGGGACCCAGTGGCATGGATCGTGAGAGAACTGGCCAGACCTTGCCACCAGGAAGCCACAGGTAACTTCCAATGAAGACCAGTCCCTAGTGAGGGTGGCCCCTGGAGAGACTGTGACACCTGCATCTTTGTCTGTACCCAGCATTCCCAGCTCCACCATCCCTTTAGCTCCCCTCCAGTTGGCCGTAACTGCCCCTAAAAGGGGCAGAAATACCTTTGCTGCAGGCACGTCTGCTCCTGCCCTGGTGACACAGGCTGTGCTCACTGAGGAGGCTGTGGATCTATGAAGAATGATGACTGTACACTAGAGTGTATTATTGGATGCCATCCAGACATTTGTTTCCATTTGGTAGTGTAGGTGTTGTTGTGCTTTGAGCTGACTGAATGATTTAGTTGGGACAGATTTTTGTGACCAATGTTTGAATTTTCTGTGCATGGCAATTTTAAGCCACCTGACAGTAGAAACTGTAATGTGTGTCTATGCCACACACAAATCCTATTTCCTCACACAAAGTGGAGGCCCATGACTGACACTTGACAATAGACAGTATACCAGTTGTATGACCAACAACCTACAGCTGATGGTGAAATGATAGTGATGATGTTTGGAAAATATAGAGGGTCTGGGGTTGTCTGATGCTGTACTGTCACAATTGAGTCCAGTACATATGATGCATCATTTAGCTCTGTATAATTTCAACCTGTCATGGAGCCACATATAGGTAGATCTGTTTTAGGTGCAACAAGTTCAGATGACAGTGGCTCACCACCATCCATCTGAGTCTGTCCCATTAGAATTCACACTTGAAGAAACAACCCACAAATTACCGCTTTCATTGACACATAGCAACCCTCCGCTGTTGACCTCAGCCACTGTATGTGATGCACACCATGGGTTCTGACTCTCTGGAGTTTAGGCAGGAAGCCAATGTAGGTGTGAGTATGATTATGTACAAGGATTGTACAGGACGTTTGGCCTTCAGTAGCTCACATTAACTGCAAGTGATCAGGGATGGCTCTGAAAACAGAATTGGTTGCATAGTTCTGGCCAAAATGATGTGGAAGGCCTGAGTAGGTAACACGAGGATCTAGCAAGTGTTGACTTTGCATGAGATCACTGCAAATCAGTATTTTCACTCAACCTATGAATTTGTGCTTTGTAAATGTATGTGTGTATTGGTAAAATCTGATATCACAGCAGTGCTGCCTGACAGTGACACTGAATTGTTTTCCTGTTTTCTTATATCATCTATACAGGTCAACACCCATCAAAAGTGGGAGATATGGCAGGCCACTGCAAAGAAGGTGCGGCATCTGGGGGTCTGCAAGTGGTATAGCCTGTACTGTCAGAAGAGGTGAGAGGACCTGCATTGTGCCACCATAAAATCAGCTGAAAGTCAAGTCAGGCAATCCTCCCAGCGATCAAGGTTGGGGGAACCGCACCCTGACCTCACTAACGGCCCAAATCCTTGCAGTGGCTTACCTGGAGCTTGATGGGCAGTTGAGGGCACAACAGCAGCAACAAGGGGGTAAGTAATTTTTTTAAGATATTGTTGTGGCTTCACTTCCTTACTTTCCAGCTATGTTATATGCCAACAACTGCGAGGAAGGCACACATCCAAAGCCCATGATGATTTCTGGAGATATAAGTTGGCCAGACTATGGCCCTCATTATGAACATGGCGGTAAACACCGCACTGCCAGCGGTGGTGGTAACAACCGCCAACAGACATGCGGTCCGAACCGCAAAATAAAGAACCAACTGAAACACAGGCATCCTGAAATCCACTCACCACCAGCAGAAGAGTGCCAACAATGACGGAAGAGCCCACCCACAGGCCAACAGAAAGGCCCTACCCGCCCATCAAATAATGAACCACTAGACCAATGGCAGAACCGGGGCGGGAACCATGCAAAGCCAGGCGGAAACAACCCAAATATAAGGAAACACTCACCGGAGGCTCACACAATATTGCTGAAGCAGACATGGATAGAGAGTTGCAGATCATGCCAGCCCTGCTCCTTGCCATACACCTCCACTACCGAGACCGCAGATGAAGATGACAGTGGTAAGTACCGCAACCTACTAAACAAGGGAGGAAAAGGCACAGTTACATACCCACCTACTCCACCCACCCTGCAACGCTCCACCAACTCCTCACAGCAGCACAAGCCATACACCCCACAGCAAGAGGTACTTACCCAACACAAGGCAAATCCAACCTGCTCAAAGTACATATATGTGCCCAACACCCCCAAACAATGAAACGAGAGACCACGACTCCAGTGTGTGCCTCTAACAACACAGGCCACACAATAACCTTTATGATGCTCACTTAGCAACAGAAGTGCTTAGAAGGCCAGTCCATCGTGCAATAAGTCCAATGGGCCACAATGGCCCCAACTTGACTCCCACAAGTGCCAAGGTACTCAACCTCAAAGGCACAACAATGGGGCATCCAGGCACCTCTGGGAACAGGGGCAGGGGGCAGTGGGGGTGGGGATTTATGACGGGGAGCTTAGACTTTTTTGTGGCAGGTGGAGGGGGATTGGTTTTGCCTGTGGAAGGTGGGGGAGTGGGCTTGGACTGGGGGATGGCAGATGGACCTGGTTCAGCATGGGGCTTCTTCCTCTCTGGGGCACAGGAATGGGAAGGGCGGACAGGGGCAGGCTGTGCCATGGAAGGAGTGGACAGGGCAAGGAGGTGAGCACACTTAGGGACAAGACGGGGTGGGCCAGTGGGTTGGAATAGGTCAACACGGGATAGGAAGAGTTTCTTTGGGGCAATTGGGGTGGACCTGGAGGAAGGCGTGGGAGTGGAGGTAGAGGGAGTGCTTGTGACAGGTGTAGGTGTGAGTGATGTGGGTGCAGGTGACTGGACAGTATGCTGAGGTGTGGTGGATGTATGATGGGTGTGTGTCTTGGAGCATTTGAGTGTCTTGGGAGGAGGAGGGGTGGACACAGTGGGACAAGACAGGCTGCCAGTGTAAATGGATGTTGTCTGGGTGTCTGCTAGTCTGTTGAGTGTGCTGCATATGTCAACTAAAGTCATTGTGGTGAGTGCAGGTGTGCTGTCTGAGGTGCATGAATAGATGTGTGCTATTGTGGTGTCTGCAGGAACAGGGTCAGCAACATTGAATTAGGGTGCAGTGGGTGTGCATGTAGAGGAGACAGACAGGGAGGTGGAAGAGGTTGGCACACTGGGAGAAGTGGATGTTGATGTGTGTGCCTGTGTATGTTGGCTGTGTGTATGCTTGTGTTTTGAAGTGTGCTTCTTGTGTTTTGAGGTGTGTGCCTGAGTGTCAGAATGTGTGCTTTGGACGTGTGAAGAGAGTGGGGTACTGGAAGGGGTAGAGGTGGTTGGAGGGGGGACGGAATGACCAGGGACACTAGGTGCTGTCCAAGAGGAGGCCAGAGCCTGAAAAGATCTCTGTAGGCCAGACAAGGCACCGTGAAAGACATCCAGATAGGCATTGGTCTGCTGCACCTCTGATGCTAGCCCTTGGATGGCATTGACAATGTTTGTCTGCCCTACAGACATGGTTCTCAGGAGGTCAATAGCCTCCTCCATGAGGGCAGCAGGGCTGACTGGGGCAGGGGATGAGGTGACTGGGGTGAAGGAGACGCCCACCCTTCTGGGTGAGCGGGCACAGGCAACTCGGTGGGGAGCAAACGGGAGGGCAGTGATGTAATGGGGGGGGTGGCGGAAGATGAAACAGTAGGGGTGGGCCCACTAAGGTCCGCCACTGCCAGGAATCTCCCATCGGAGGAGGTACCAGAGTCAATACCTTCAGAGGTAGTTGCCTCCCCCGTGGTACTCTACTCCCTTGCCAGATGATGCTCATGTACACAGACAACACAAGAGAAAAGGGATGGGGAGACAAAACAGGAGAGACACTTGTAAATAGCTGAATGGAGGTACATTAGTGGGTCACACATACACCAACCAAGAAAACCTTTAATCAGGCAGCACCTACCGCTATACACATAGCTATGCCCCTTACCAGTGCCCAGAACCCTGATCTGCAGCCATTCCCCAACTAACTTAAGGACCTGACGTACTGCAGACTTGACCCAAACATCTCCTATTCCCCACAGGGGCCATTATGTAGATGGACATCAGTCAGAGTCCCTGCCACTAGACAGCCTAAATATGACTGCAGACACACACATCCATCAAGGGGCCAAAACATGGTATATGTACTCACCCCGTTGTGACTGCTGTGCAGCCTTCAAGCGCCCATCCAGGTCCGGGTGCGCCACCGCCAGGATGCGTTGCACAAGGGGGATCAGTGCCCGACGGGCACACATTCCTCATTGGGAGGATTTCCCCAGCTGGGCCTCGCAGATCTTCCTCGCCCAGCACCGCAGGTCCTCCCACCTCCTCCTGTAGCGGGTGTTCGCTGGTTGTAGACCCCCAGGGTCTGCACTTCCTTGGCGATGGCATGCCAAAGTGCCCTCTTCGGGTGGGTGCTGACCTATATGGGACACACAGAAAAATAACACTGAGGTCAGACACTGGCCAATCATATACAGCGGGCCATACTTCGACCATGGGATGGACATTTCACGCAGGCTAACAGCACACACACAAAGCATGTCAGGAACCCTGGACCAAACAGTGTCACAGGTGCACACATGTATGCAGCCAACACCCACGACTACACACATCCATGCCCCCCAATCCTCCTACTCACCTGTACCTCTGGCCGTCCGTAGAGCTTGGCATACAGGGGCAGGACCTTGCTCACAAGCTTCTCCAATTCCTCATTTGTGAAGGCCGGGGCCCTTTCCCCTGCAACGTGTGACATTTCCATGACCAGAGGCAGGACACAGCAGTACACTCAGTGGAGTACCTGCATGCATGTGATCAGGGAGGCAAGTGAAGTTGGGGTGAAGAGTTTGCGTACGCACTGCGGCGGTATGCACTGTCCCCACCGGCAGCGATCATGATTTACTAAGATTGCCCATTGACAACCATGTTAACCAATGAATTTGCACACAGCGGTAAACACTGCCTTACGCTATTACATCAACCGCTAGCAGTATGAGGTCACTTCCACCACAACACTTCTGGATTATAGGGGGCAGACATTTTGGGCTTAACTACGCAGTTATAAAACCCTCCTCCGCACAATGCAGGCCCTGTTGTCCCTTACACACCCATAGGCATGTAACATTATACATTACCTCACCTGACCATTCCTGATATATCATTCTGGTCATGTTACTGTAATATCACACACACTAAGCATTAGTGTCGTCTACAATCATGCCAGCTGTGCTGAATGAAAAACAATGTGTGCAATTGTATGTGTGTTCCTCACACATGTTTTAAACTCCTCCTAAGTACAGACCCTTGTGGCGAGGAAGGGCCCCATTGGTGTACAGACCACTTGCTGATTTGCAGACCATGGTGGAGCATCACATCATTATCAATTACAGACTCATTCGTGCAAATATTCATGAACTTTGTGCATTACTGGATCCAGCACTGACACCAGCAAATCGTAATCAACATGCCATCCCTACTGAAGTGCAGGTGCTCTCTGCACTCCATTTCCTGGCCACAGGCTAATTTCAAGTGACATTGGGCATGGGTGCAGGTTTTTCACAGCCAATGTTTAGCATAATACTGTCCAGATTCCTGAATGCATTTGTACGACACCTACAGTCCTATTTGAGGTTTCCCCAAAGTGCTGACCTCCCTGCCATAAAGTTGGACTTCTATGCCTTTGCCAACATACCCCATGTGATAGGTGCCATCAATGGCACCCACATAGCTAGCATCCCCCCAAGAGTCAGTGAACAGGTATGCGAAAACAGGAATACCTTGTATTCCATAAACATTCAATTGGTGTGTACTGCAGAACAGTACATCTCAGATGTGAATGCCATGTTCCCTGGATCAGTCCATGATTCCTTTTTGCTGAGAAACAGTAGTGTGCCACACAAGATGGAACAGTTACAAGAGGACAGATGGTAGATCATAGGTAGGTGTTTCTGACACTTATTGTCACATAGGAGACAGCCAGGCTGTCTGCCTCGTCCTGTTTTGCACCTTTTTCTAGGTGATTCTATCCATCCCATCTTGCGTTGGCTCCTGACACCAGTGAAGAATCCTGGAACAGATGCAGAGAGGAATTACAGTGAGGCCCATAGACGTACTAGGAGGGTGATAGAGTGCACAATAGGTCTCCTGAAGGCTAGATTTTGTTGCCTGCAGATCTCTGGTGGTTCCCTGGCCTATGGGCCTGAAAACGTGTGCAGAATAGTGATGGCCTGCTGCATGCTGCACAACATGGCTGTGAGAAATTCTATCCCCCTCTTGGAGGAGTAGGGTGCTGTATATCCAGACCAGCTTCCACAGAGAGGGGATGAAAGTGATGGTGATGATGAGGAGGGGGAAGATGTGCAGACCAGGACCCAACTGATACATCTCTACTTCCAGTAACTTTGTGGGACACTTGGATGAGATTGCTGTCTGTGCATCATACTGTCAGTATGCCTTATCATCTATGAGGGTGTTGGGTCAATACTCATTGCCACTATGACCAGGTCTGCATAGGCCAGATCACAATATAGTATAACATTTCAACATATCTGTAGGCACAACAACATGTAAGGTGTGTGGTGCATTTCCTGCTAATCAGATAACAATAAAAGAGTTATCATATAGTTGCAGCCATACTTCCCTTTTTTCAACTTAATGACAGGGGACATTGTAACAGATGAAAAGGTGTTTTCTTTGGTGCAGGGATAAAATCGTGCAGATTACAGTGATGGGAGTGGCCTACTGGCGGTTGTACAATATGGCAACAAGGTTGCATCAATGTTGGCAGTAGTGGTAGGTCCATCAATGTTTACAGGAGTTTGTTGTTTTCACAGTTTGGTGGTTGATTCAATGGGACACTTGGAGGACAGCTCTTGCCAGAGTCACTTCTTTGAGGGGGCCTTCTTTTCGGCAGGTGTTCCTGTGCCATATCTGGGCCTGAGGGTCCGTTTGGGCGCCTCGTGTTGGCCAGAACAGGTTGAGATGGCTGTCCCCTGTGTGTTCTGAGAGGGTGGTACATGTGCAGTTGCTGCTGATGCTGTTGTTGTCTGGTCTGTATCCTGGCCTGTAGTAGGGGCTTCCTGGTCTGTGTGGGCCACAGGCTGTGTTGGGACAAGGTGCAGCAGCGCTGCTGCTATGTTGGCCATTGTGGCATTGTGCAGTTTGCACTGCTGCATGGCCTCTTTGTGGTGTGCTAGCTGAATCCTTTGACTCTGCTTCAGGGTAGATACTATCTGGGTCAATCTGTCCTGGTCATGGTGATATGCTCCCAGGACCTCAGAGATCATATCAGGGGCTGCAGCATCCATCCTGTGGCCTCTCCCATGGGCCACTGATGCCCTCCCACTGGGCTTAGCCCCCTGTGCCTGTGTCCCCTGCACAGGTCTGGCAGTACCACCCGTACTAGGGCCATCATCTTCCTGCCTGTTGCTATGGGGTGACTATGGCCTCTGTACCTGTGTTCCACCAGTCTGTTGCCTGGATACAGAGGTGTGGGGATGGTTGGCCATGGCTGATGTTGCTGGCTGGGTGGTAGGGGTGTCAGTGGTATCCTGGGTGGGGCTACTGGATGGTGACAGTCCAGGACTGTGTGAGGGGCCAGGGTGATCGTCAGGGTCCAGGGTTCAATCCCCAGTGTCCTGGGAGGTGCCTCTGTCTCCCTGTGGGCCACTGCCACTCCTTGTCCTGTCCATCAGGGTGGCATGGGTGGTGGTGCCTGTTGGGAGGAGTGGACATGTCTGTTACATTAGCAGGATCGGAAGGGGTGCACAGGACTGGGCGTGTTTGTGCAGGTTTCAAACTTTGGGGCCATGCAGTTTGCTTTTGTGAGGTTAGCATTGCTTTTTAGCTTAGGATGTGGGGGTGCCTTGTGGGTGCTGTAGGCCATTGTAATTCCTTGCAGGGGTGGGTGGCTGTGCACGGGGGAGGTACGTGGGCCTGTTGGTGGGTTTGTGGACATGCAGTGGGGACTGGATGTAGTGATTGTGGCCTGGGTGGTGTAGTGGTCCTGGTGGTAGTTGGAGGGATGAGGTGGTGCATACATTCCAGGTGTGATGGATATGGGGTAATTGTAGGTGACTTACCCGAATCCATTCCTCCAGTGAATCCAATGAGTCCCTCAGGGTGCAGGATGGCCAGTACCTTTTCCTCCCATTCAGTGTAGTCGGGTGGTGTTGGTGGAGGTCCTCCCCCAGTCTTCTGGACTGCAATGTGGTGCCTGGAAGCCATTGACTTTACCTTCCCACGCAGGTCGTTCTATCTCTTGGGGATGTCGTCCCTGGTTCGTGGATTGTGTCCCACTGCATTGACCCTGTTGACTATGTGCTGACATAGCTCCATCTTCCTGGCGATGGGTGTGTGCTGGACCTGTGCCATGAATAATTGTGGCTCCACCTTCAGGATCTCATGCACCATAATCCTTAGCTCCCTTTCTCTGAAGCGTGGGTGTTTGGGGGGTGCCATGGTGAGTGTTGTGAATGGTGTCTTTTGTGGATCTAGGTGAGGGTGATCTTGTGTGGTTGGGTGTCTGTATCATGGATTGTGGCGTTCGGTGTCTGCTTCTGGAGTTCTCTATATTGGATGGCCTAATTTCATTGCAAAGGATTCTGGGGTGTGTCTGTGTGTTTTATAGTGTTGTGGATGTGAGTCAGGTGTGTGAGTTTCAAACTTACCAATGCATGCATTTCTTACTGTTAGGTCCACTTGCCGCCCGTAGTGGTCTGTACCGCCAATGGTCGTTCGGCTTCCACTAACCGCAGCGGTGATTTGTTCTTCATTATTTGGAGGGCAGGGTGTTTGTGTGCTTGGCAGTGGCGGGGTGGGAGGTCCAGCATTACCGCCGACAATGTCCTGGCGGTGACTGGTGGCAGGGAGATTTTTGGAGGTTTCTGATTTATGCATCATTATATGCCGGGTTTCCGTTCACCGCCAATGGCGGGCTTCTGTTCGCCGTCGCCACGGCGGTCGATGGTGTTTACCAGCGTGTTCATAATGAGGGCCTATGTCTGATGTTGTGTGTGATGGTTTGATTTGTGCTGTATTAGACCACTTGATTCTTCCTCCCAAGGCAATTACTATTGTGGACAGATATGTGGCTGCATGCAAAGAAAGAGATTGCCAGCATTTTCACAATGACATGAGGCACAGTTTCTCAAAACACGCCCGGTCATGACTGGGTTAGATGTGATGGTACGTCACTAATGTGTGTAGTGAATGTAGGCTTCCTTACTGGTGACTGTGGCAAACTGCACAATTGTGAAGCAGCTGATATATCAGACTTGACATTGCTACGCTGGTGCTATGACAATGAGAGAATGTGCATCTGTACTGAAAGTTTGAATATTCTGTGCACAGTGACATCATTCCTTATCTGACACATGTTTGAAAGCAGTTTCTACAGCAAACCTATGATGCCTTATGTTGACAGTAACTGGTGGACCTGAGTTGTCAACAACAGACAGGAATGTGTCCACATTGGTGAGAGTTTTGTGCATCTCACAGTCTACATTTTGGTGTTGTTAGTCCCCTCCAGAGGTGAAGTTGATGATGGAGGGCAATGTCATCTTGAAAGGGACATTTGCATGTAGAAGGTAACATCACATAGATGTTGTGGTGTCCCCATTTTGGCCAGAAAATTACCATCCAAAAATCTTACCCCTTGGGAGAAGGGAACCCATTTTAGCTCTGTACTGAGCTGTACTTGTTATTGAGTGAAATAGGCATACATGATGTGGGAGCAGAGATATGGGATAGCTGGAATTGCTGCTAATCTTGTGTGATGTATATTGATGTCCAGATGTATTCTCACATACACACAATAAATGTTGTATAATTCTTTTCAGCATCAACTGGGCAAGGCAAAGGTGACAGTGGCCACATCATCAGGGACAAAGATGGCCATTGGGCATCAGGTGCTGAAACCACTAGCAACGAGGTACCCAATGGCACAGAGGTTGAGGGAACTGGCCAGACCTTGCCACCAGGAGGCCACAACTAACTCAACATTTTCCTTGGAGGCCTCCAAAGAAGACTGGTGGTGGCAGACCCTAGAGAGACTGTGACACCTGGGTCATCATCCATCCCCCTGAATTCCAGCTCTGCCCTCCCACTTGCTCCCACCCAGTTGGCCATAGCCATCCCCCTAAAAAGAACCACAACACCTTTGCTGCAGGCACCTCTGCCCCTGCCCTGCTGTCCCAGGCTGCATTCACTGAGGATCTATAAAAAACGATCACTGTAGGCCAGAATGCACTATCGAACGCCATCCAGGAGCTGTCTGGCCAGAACCACCAGGTGTCGGCTTACCTGGATGGCATTCACAGTGCCCTTTCGGCCTACAGTGGTCATTCTATAATTGGCCCTCCTCATTGGCCACATCCTAACAACCTACCCGCCCCAATCTCAAGCCCAGACTCACACTCCTTCCCATCCCATCTAACTCAAGCCAGCCTGTCCAAAGCACAACCATATGCATACACCCACAACAGTAGACACAAGTAGCACATCCCAACACAAACACAGCAAGAAACATAAGCACAGACACACACATGCAGATACCACACACACAACCACCACAGTCACACCTCCATTCGGTATACCCACCACCACACAACCACACACACCTCCCCACAGATACCACACCCACCACTAAAGTAACACCCATAGACACCACCAGCACACCCCAGTCATCGAACCAACCACAACCCCAAAACACACACACCACAGACAAGCCACCAGTCATCACACATGCATGCACTAGCACACCCACAGACACCCCAGCAACACACACCACAGTATCAACAGACACACACAAATAATTGACCCAAAAGCTCACACTCACTCACAGACAATCAGTAAAAAACACAAACCTAAAGATGCATTAGATAACCAGAACCTCATACACCCCCACCTTTAATAGACGCATGCATGATAGTCAGCAGCAGATAGTAGCTCCCTCTACCTCCCAAACCCAACTCACCCCAAATACCCTACCCATTTCTCAATGAAATCTGTGATTTTTTCCCTGACCCTGATCCCTGCCAAACCCAGACCCACCCCTCCCAAACCAATAGATGCCCCTTACAGATTAGGTTTATTCTGGCAGTGACTTTAGGGGGCAAGTGATGGGCCTGGAAGCCATTGTGGCTCGCATGGGCATAGACATTTCTCTTAAAATTTTATTGACTTATGCTTTACATTTTTAGTGAGGAAACTCAATATTCTATAATATATTTATTTTTGTGGATTCCTTTGTGCTGGCCTTATTATTTTATTGTTACTGATTTCTGATGATGGTATTCCTGTGTATGTGTGAGCCATGCACTTACTCTCATTTGTGACAGTAATAACATACACAGGCTGTATGTTTCAGTTGCTTTGTTGATTTTGGTGCAAGAATTCATGGCATTACTGTACACCCACTCCAAATTATGTGTGTTTCAGTTTTTGTGAGTGGAGATTGCATGTTTGTTCATTTTGACATGATGTGCCAATGATATGCACATCTGAATTACACAGATGACCTGACACTTTACATTTGAGTATGATAATATGGTAGTGATTTGTTGCACACACCAAGGAGACTTGACCTTCATACTTCTCCAACATGTTTGCTGTTTACCAGTGAGTATTGTGTCACATTCTGGGTACAACCACATGTAGCATGTTGTGGTGATTTTGCTACAATGAAATGGGTTTGTTGGGTTAAAATTGGGGATACTGTTTCAGTTGTTAGTTTTGATATTTTGGGTACATTCTGGCACACACTTTTGCAGACATTGCTATATGTGATTTTTTGAGACTTTTTTGTGTAGGTGTTTATTACCATGTAGGAAGTACATCACTAATTGGTGGGTGCTACTTTTATATCCCAAGGTCTGTTCTGATACATTTTCATGTTTCAACATTTCACACTGCAGCTTTGTGCAATGTATGGTGGTGTGGGTACAAATTACTGAGACATGCACAAGTCTAGTGTTGCTATGCATCTACAAGTCAGAGGGTAACAGAAATGCCCATGACTTACCTTCTGTTCAGGGTTGATTTCCACCTTGGTCCAGGCCCAGGAGTAATGGAAGGACTAATATCAGCGGGACTTCACATCGTGATTGGCTTGGTGATAAAAGGTGTGGTCACTCCACCACCAGTCGCTGGTACCGTCAATGTGTGAGAAGATTCTTGGCAATGACAATGGACCATCGGCAATCTTTCACTGGACTCTAAATAGGGCAGATGGGCCATCACATTGGTGGGGCGATTTTCCCATTGAAATGTCAATGACAGAACCATTACCTCCAACATCAAAATCAGGCCCTCTCACTTATCTGAAAATGACAATCGACTAGCCCTAACTATATCAGAGTGAATTACACTATAGAGCTTACACACGTACCTGATCCACTTTATTGATTAGGGATGTCTCATCTACCTTAGTGAGTTGATGTAACTTTGGAACACCAGTGATGTAGATCATCCTGATACAGGAAAAACATTAATATTAATAATAGTTGATGGATGGATGGAATGGCATACTTTGGACAGGGAGACATTTTTCTACAACCAGAGTTAAAAGAGGGTTAGAATAAGGGTAAGGTAGATTAGACAAAGGTCATTTCATTTTCCACTGAAGACCATGCTTTGAATTAACATAACAATGGTCTGAGTGCTAGTAGTAGAACTTTGGAGCTTGCCAACGAGCAGGGGGAATTAAAGGTTCTGAGCAGGAGCCCTGGAATGGTTCAGGGAACCCTGCAGTGACCTCACTGGGGCAGGTTGGATGGTGGGTCAGAATGGGATAAAGCCCACAGGTTGTAAGGAGGCTTGCGGCCAAGAGACAAGGGCCCAAGATGCTGAGTTTTCAATGAAGATTGTACCTCACCTCCTGAATCCATTATTTCAGCCCTCAGAGAGTTGATGACTGCCCAAAGTTCTCTAATCTGGATGCTAGCCTCCTCCTTCACTAACATCTGGGAGGCGGGCACTGTGGACACACCTGAAGCATTAGAGGACAGAGAACTGGTAGCCAATGGAGAAAAACAAACAAGAGCATACAATTATGTTCAACAGGGGTTGTATTTCAGTTGGAAGCTAGTTTCAACATTATCCTCCTGCTCCTTCACTTTACGGCTAGGAACAGGAAGTGGCAGTGATTTATATTTGCCAGCCTTTTACTTAAATAGGGGAGCAACTTGCAACGTTTTTGATTTAGCACCAGGGTTACTTAATACATCTGGGTGCAAAATATGCTCCTCTGCCTCTATAAGGTTGTCAATATATTGGAAGGTGCTAATATGGGATGAATGGTCTAGAGTCTTTTTTTCCCTGTGGGTTAATCAGCAAGTTTTTCAGAACACTTCCTTTCCCCCATAACGTTAAGAATCAAATGTTCAACAGATTAAAAAAATGTTAAAAATCCAGACGATGAGAACAGCAGCAATAGGGCCGTGTAACTACGCATCCTCCCCAACTGGTTATCCTACACACAACACTCCATATGCCAGAGAAAAACACTCAAACTACAAAAGAGCAACACAAAGACACCAAAGGGCTTTCCGCTATAGCTGGATGTCAAAATAATCAAACAAGAGTCCCTCAGTTCAGGTCACAAATTAGTAAAATCCAGCTGAAAATATAACCATAAAAGGTCCATGCAAGTCAATAGGCCATGGAAAATGGATGTACAGATGGAGTTCAGCCAAACAGCTATATATTGCTCAGTAATAACATCATGGGACTTATCCCCACCCCCTTCAAATGAACTGTAGGAGTCCCCGAACAGGTAGACCCCTGGGAAGGCAATGGCAGCAAATGTGTGTAACATCCTACTTTAGAAGGAAGATCACAAGCTATCATAAGATTCTTAGGCACCACCATGCCACCTCATTTTAGACCCAGCCATGTGCAAACCAGTTTTGACCCTGCTCGTCATGGGAACAGTGGAGCCACAACTGCCAGGAGCTGTACTCCCTGAACAGGGACACAAGAAATCCAGGTCTGGTTTCATCCTTATTAGAGCTCTTCAGTCAGGTATATTTTGTTTCCAGTGGTACAGTGAGCTCAGGACCCACATCTGGGAATACCAGGCACAATTAGGGTGTCCAATGCAAAAACAACAAGGTGGTAGATGGAAAGCTTGGATTAATCTCATCCACTGTCAATCCCTCAGGCCACATCCTAATTCATTGTTTCACTATATTGGATCCTCCCTGAACCAGAACACAAACAGCCTAGGACTGATTTCACCCTAGTTATGTCTTTTCAGCCAGGTATAGCTTGGTTCAAGTTGCACTGTAAGCCCAGGACCCATATCTGCATATACCCTTTATACTTAGGGTGTTGCATGCTAAAACAACAAGGTGATAGTTGGGGTACATGCATTAATCTCAGCCACTGGCAATCACTTGAGCTGCATCACAATTCATTATTTTTCCTTCACCATGGCACCTCAGTTTGGACCCAGCCACATACTAATCAGTATTGACCCTGCTCCTCATGGGAACAGTCCATCCCGATCTGTCAGGCTATGTCCTCCCTGATCGAGAATACAAGCAACCCAGGGCTCTTCAGCCAAGATTAGTTTGGTTCCAGTGGTTCCAGTTTGCATATGAAAAAGTTATCACTGGGTGAGATTAATTCAAGCATTCAATCAATCACATTTGTGTATACTTTTAGAAAGTTGGCATGTTCCTGCCCTCAGCCATTTTGTGCCCATAGCCTCACCAGGTCACATAACTGGGTGTAATTGACAGTTAGATTTTGTGAATTCCTCCCAGACAGTCACACAATAGAAGAATTAGGTGTGCCTGAATGGGTCATCTGCTGGCAGAATGGTGGGACAAAAGTTAGGCATGGACACCCGTGCAACTGAATAGGTTATGTTCTGTCTTCACACCAAGGCTTGTCACCTCCACCTCCACATTATCTCTGCAGCCAGAATGGATCCAGAGCAGGGGAGTCATGAAATTCTAAGCACATCGTAGAGAAACCTCTGGAAACATCTCCTAACTTCAAAGGAAGCACCAGGTATAAAAGGGTAGCACCCAGATCCACTCTTCAGTTCACTCCCTAGACCTGTAGAAGTACTCTCAGAACACTGCCAGCAGGGTACTCCACAAGATTGCTTTGCTGCACCTAGAAGGACTGTTTGGCAGCCTGAACAGTGTCTTGAATTCCCTCAGAGGCCAGCCCTGCTGTTTGAGCCCTGCATCTTCTCCTGAACCTGAACCCAGGACTACCATAGTGACACAAAGGGCTAGTTTGCTGCTTCCTGTTCAGAGCCACAAGGACATAAAAGGCCCTCACCATCTTGAACTCACACCCAGACCCAGCCTGAGTGAGTCTTGAACCCCTAAGAGGAGTGTCACCGTCCTGGACCTTTGGTTGTGATGCTGAACGTGCCCAGAGATCAAAAATCCCAAAATTGGAACGTCACAAAATTGCTAACACTTTTTCTGAGAACCAAGGGAAGGGTGGCACCAACTCGCTGTCCGATCTACCTGAGATCCACCTGAGATGACTCACCTGTTGGCCTGACTTTGTGGCTACTCTCGCTAGATTCTTCTCCACAACAGCAAATTCTGTTCAGCGGGCCTTTGCCAAAAGATTATTCAATCTCCTAGAACTATCTTTAGCTACAGCCACCTTCTTATCCCACTGGAGACATGCTAAAGCTGGGTCTTAGAGTCAATCATTCAATAACTTATGTTATGAAATGTGGCAGTAAGTTTGTCAGGTCCCACTATTTACATTGGATGGCAAAAAAGTAGACACTGCAGTGTCCTTTTCATATCTGGGAATTCTGTTAGATAAAGAAGACTTCTAGTCACGGTACGTAAATGCTAGAAAATTGCCGTTTATAAAGAATAATATGGCTCTGAAGAACTATACAAAATGACTAGGGATGATTTCCCCTAGGGACATGTTAAAAATTTACAGGGCAAAATGCGTTTCCACTGTCATATTTGGGGCTGGTGTTTGGGGATTTACTAACTATAACATGCTGCAAATAGCGGAGATGACTTTTTGAAACTTCTGCTATCTGTCCCAAAACGCACCTCACCATATGTATGTCAAGCAGAACTGGGGGTCACATACTCAGTGGATTTAATAATGATACAGCCAATGGCAGAAAGTTTGGACATCAGAACATGCAGGTTTAAATCGCGCTATCTTAAGAGATTGTTTGACTTTCAGAGTGTCCTTGATAATTACCTGGCTGAAGTACACCAATAATTGTTTCAATGATTTGGGACACTTGGATTATTATGAGAAGCCAGAATTACTGGACACCCTAAACAGAAAGGATTTGAGATCTATGTGCTGTAAGCACTTAACGGATTTGAGGTGTTCAGCAGAAGTCCAAAAACACACTGTCCTGTAGAACCAGCTTATGTTGACTGAGGATGGAATGCAACCATACTTATAATTTGCAAAAAAAACAAGACATCATTTTGTTATCACCCATTTAAGATTATTTACGTTTATCGCTTGGTCAACTTTCCCATCATGAACAAATGGAGTGTGACACTAAGGAACTGCCCCTGTGACTCTGTCTCATCACAAACCACAATGTGTGTGGTTTTGGTTTGCAAATTCTACATTAGACAGACAAGGCGACATTATTCAGATCTTTTCACATACATCAATGCGTCCCTGCATATTTATATCTTCAAAAGCTACCAACCATTGAAATAAGTTATGGCCTCTCAATTACCTATTTTCCATAATTAATGCTAGAAAAAGTATGAATTAAGGCAAGATGGCACTCAAGAAATGGCAGTCAAGTAACAACTCTGTAACCTGACAAATGATTACTCACTGTAAACATTTACTTCTACTGCCCCATCAGAATTTATCTTAGTTATTTATATAACCAAGTTGTCCCTACACATTTTTATATGAGTGTGCCTTTTATTAATCGTACTTAAATGAACTAAAGATGACCTACGGGCGGGTTAAGGAAGTCTTTCGTGTGAAGCCATAAGGAAAAAGGGGTTGAAGTTTACAGACTGAAAGCCTTTATGTTTACCATGTCCTGGTGAAATTATTTCCTAAAATGGAGTTGTATTTAAAGCTTCATATTCCTGTTTTCCTCTCATGGCCGGTCCTACATTCACTGTAGCCTTTTTTAGTCCAGAGATGGGTGGCACATACTTTCAGAGACGCCTGTTCGCATAAGCGTAAGGATGGTTGCACTGGTCACTTAATTTACCCTCTTATTCATTCAGTTTTAAATGTATGAGTTTATATCATAAGATCACACATTCCCTGCTTATGCAGATGAATTGAATTTATGAAAGGTTTTTGTTTTATTGTAATTTTCAATTTGTACCCAGTTATAATGCATTTTTACTTGTTGTTTAGCAGGGAGTTCTTGATCTACCCTATGATATACATAGTTTTTACATGTCTTTACTCAATCACTGGTATTTATGTACTTTTATGATTTACTGTGTTAAATTGATGAAAGTGAAATGATGATGATGATGATGATGACTAAGTCTGAACTTAGGTATCCTCTGTGCGACTTTGTCTAGAGGCTCCCTGGCTATGGTGCTTTCTCCTCTGACACCACGTCTAGTCTTGCCCTGCTGAACTTTACCTTCTTGGAGCATTTTCTTCAAAATGTCTTTTAAGTCCAAAGGTTAGCGCTGACTGTGACCAATCCACTTCCAGTGTTTGACCCGTGCTCTATTATGGTCAGTCATATTTTTTTACTTTGACCTGGTCTCACGTGACAAGATGTCTGTGGTTGGCACTTTGATCTTTTCAGCACTAGTTTTCAC
The DNA here is from genome assembly GCF_031143425.1 of Pleurodeles waltl. Taxonomy (NCBI): domain Eukaryota; kingdom Metazoa; phylum Chordata; class Amphibia; order Caudata; family Salamandridae; genus Pleurodeles; species Pleurodeles waltl. The sequence continues at coordinate 794,565,152 of NC_090438.1, read as the reverse complement.
TAAAAAGTTTTAAAATTCATAGCACCAATTCTACTGATTGAAGTTTTGTCATGTCATTTTAATGTCTGTTTTAGGCAGGCGTTAAAAATTATTCTAAAAATGGCGCAGTGAAATGTTGTAAATTTAACTGTGCCATTTTTACTGGTCTCCCTCCACGGTGCAGGCATAATGTGGTGCAAGGGGTTCTCAAGCGGCACAATGCATGAGTTGCGCCATTTTGTAAATATGGCAAAGGAGAATTTCCTTCTCAAAAGTTCTTGCTTAGTTTACACAGTTCATGTACCAATTAGATAGAAAAAAACAATTTAAATAAATCATACTATGATCTGTGGGCAGGATGTGGCATAGACAGGTTCACTTATCAGTGAGATCATACAAGTGAGTAGAGTTTCAAGTTTTTCAGATCTCAGAATTTAAGTAGATTTTTCCAGACATCAGGTAAAGCTGGGAAGTATAACAAAAAACAACAGTTTACCAAAACAAGTGAGGCCATTGTTTTTTCCACAAAATTGAGTACTAAACACTTAAAGGAGATGCACATGATTTATAACAGTAGATGTGTCTAGGTTATTAAAGATGGTTCTGGGTTGTGGAGATATATAAATTGTCACACCCTGCAGAAGGTAGAGAATGCCTTTGTAAGAAGGCTGCTCATAGTTCTTCAAAGTAGTTTCTCGTTCATATGTCTTCAGGAATTTCAAATATACTTCTTAGAGGATAATATTAATATGAAACTGATCTTGTTATTGCATTTAAATCAGACAAAAATGGTGGCACACCTTAATCGAGCAGGAGAATGTGTGTTTAGTAGATCAAGAGTCCATTAGTATTTTAAATAAAGTAAACATAAACAGCACTAAAAAGAATGTATGCAACCTCTCAGAAAAATGATAATAAACCTGCAGCACAGATTTATATTGACTCAAATCTGTATAAACATAGTGCACTATATGGCAGCTTTCCTGAAAAAAGAGTAATAGATGAGGGGTCTTCTCTCTTGTCCCTGTGATGGTTGTTCCAAACAAGGCACATTGCACTTAATGATTTCTGTAAATATTACCTATCTCTATGGAAGCATTACCTTGAGCCACTCTTGACAAAATTTAACTTTTCATGTTGTATCCTGGCACTTGTGTATCTCCAACAATTAGATTCTACACTCATATCTTCATTATATCCAGCATGCTGTCAGAATGAGAAGATCACTTTTTATTACTGAATTAAATAACTTGTACTTTTCTTTTAAATGTATATGTAGTTTATATATAGTATATATAGTTTTAGATTTTATCCTATTTCTATTCATATTTTTTTTGTATCTTTTATGATGAACCAAACAAAGATTCTCATTCTGATTTCCCAGTGTTCTATGGCCGCTTCCCACAGTGTTCTAATGAACAACTAGCGTGCTAACATTCTGTATTTATCATAAAACTGTGGCACTTAAGCCATTTTGATGGAATCATAGCGGTAATACCTAAAGCATTTCGCTCAGAATTGAACAAAATGAAGTGATTCTTTTTGTGATAGAAATTATGGTTAATGCTCTGGAAATCTAAAATGATGACACATTTTGTAAGAGTTCTCATATTTCATTGCCCTCTATGTTAATAAAGCATTATGACATGCAGAGTGAAATGTACTTTCAACACCTACGACCACCTGTCTGTTAACTCCTTAGCATTCGACTACAGTATTCTAAAGATTCCCACAGTATTCTAAAGAACAAGTACAAACTAACATTCTGTATTACTGACAAAAGTGTGGTGTCTTTGAAGCTATCTTGATGGGATCAAAACTGTAATACCTGAAGAATTTCCTTTAAAAATTACCAAAATGAGAGGTTTCTTTTTGTTATAGAAATATGTTTAGTGCGCTAGAGAGCTAAAATGAGATATATTTTCTATGTGTTCTCAAATATCTTTCTATTCCATTTCAGTAAAACATTTTGACATGTAGAGTAAAATGTACTCCCAAAACCAGTAGCAATCTATCAGTTAACTCCGTAGAGATCAACTGTAGTTTTACCATAAAATTCTTATGAGCAATTAGGGTGGTATCATTCCGAATTTATGGCAAAAGTGTGGCACAGTTAAATAACTTCTTAATGGATTCAACGCTCTCATACAGAAATCATTCCGTAGAGGGAATACTGTAGTAAATGTAGAAATGAGGGGTGTCTTTTTGTCAAGGAAACTATGGCTTGTATTCTAGAAAGCTCAAATTAGACCACATTTTCTCTAAGTTCTCAAACATCTACCTCATCCATTTCAGTTAACAATTGTGACATACAGAGTCAAACTTGTACTTCGAACATCAGCAGCAGACTGTCAGTTACCTCCCTAGTAATCAACTGCAGCTTCACTACAGAGCTCTAATGAACAAGTAGAGTGCTAACTGTTTGGGCCTCATTTACAAGAAACTGGTGCACAGCTCACGATGAGCCAGTTTGCTTGCGCCATCCTGTGTCCCCCTAAGAACACCATGGTAGCTCTGTATTTACAATACAGCACACCATGGCACTCGTTACCACAGCTGCATCAGGCATTCTGATGCAGTTGTGGGGATTAGCTGGGCTAGTGTCAAAAATGTTGATGCTAGTCCAGCAAAGCATGGGGAGGCCCATAGAACAAGGTACAGTGCCACTTTAATGCCCATTGCCCCAGTTTGTAAAAACAACACAGGGGGGGGGGTCGTTCTGCTTTGCGTAGCCTAATAAAATTATGCCACTGCGATGCAAGGACCTCCTAAATGAAGTCCTTTGTGTTTATGACAAAAGTGAAGCACTCTTGAAAGGCAATTTAGTGTAGAGGAGCTGTTGAATTTACAGCCTTTCCTGAAGATATGGAGTAAATGAGCATTGAGAAGGTAATGCAGGCATGAAACAAGAGGGGTAAAAATGAAAGGGGAGGTGTGGGTTTTATAGCCATTTGAGGCATAAACGATTTTAAAGGGATCTCTGAGCCGGTAAATCCCAATCCAAGGAAGTGAAAAGCATACAAAACCTTGCATGTTTATGAATGCCAACAAACAAGTACATTTGAGGTATTAAAAAACTCCTCTCACTCCCCGTTCCACTCTTCTACCCTGGAAATGGCAAGATTTCCACTCTAGCCAAAGACTGGTATAAATTCCTTTCAAGGATGGTAAAGGGAATGGCCTGCACCTATATTCTGTCAGAGTTTAGAGAAAGTGGATTTATGCAGTAAAAAAAAATTCCCAGCAGAAAAAAGTGTAGCTTTGCACAGGAGATCGTTTCCCCCTGTGTTTAATTATGCACTATGAAGAACTTCTTACGGTGGGAATAGGATCTGTCTGGGAATGTCACATGACTTTCCCTTAAATATGCTTGCACACCTACGTCTGGCGCTTCTTTTCTGGTGTACTTCTGTAAACCTTAGGGAATTCCAGAAATTTTCTAAATTACATCCAGACAGGGATTTATGTCTCCTTTGTCCATGCTTTTTGTGAATCAGGCAAAGTTTTTTAAGTCACCAAAAGCCCCCAATAACAACAAGGGACCATATCACATGCTGACATGGAATTCGTTATACATATATACTTATATGGAAAGATACAGCGAAAGAGAGAAAGACTGAGACCAGCCACAATACCTGAAACTCCATATAATTGTTGCTAGCAAATATTTTTGCATCAATTTCCAAGAACACAAATTTGTTCCTTAAATTTAGTCACTCATTGCTAGATATCTATTGACGATTTTACTCAAATTACTTCAATATTACACAAGCCCTTGTATTGTAGCTGTTCTGTACAAACTCCTCTGACAAGCGAGGTGGGGAATAAACATGTAGACGTATTCATTTAGGCCCACATTTATCCTCTGTTTGCACCGGACTTGCATAATTTTTTTTATACGCAAACCCAAAGCAAACTTAACTCCATATTTAAATTTTGACATTAGACTTGTCTAGCGTCAAAAATATGGAGTCAACGTCATTTTAAGGATGCATGAAACCACCTTGCATCAATGAGATGTAAGGTAGGCGTTCCCTTCCAAAAAATGACTCAAACACCCTAGCGCCATATTTATCCAACATGGCAAAAATGACACACGGTGGGAGGCAGACCAGAAAAATCATGTTAAACCTTATTTGCTTCAAATTTTAACAGCTGGGTCAGGCAGGCATTAAAATGAGGCAAACACACCACTAGCTAAGGAAAACACACACAAACAACATTACAGACCCACAGGACAGCATGGAGGTGCTACTGATGCAGCTTGTAAGAGAACGCCAAGCACAGGACCAACACCGGCAGCCACCACCACCCCAACGTGGCCCACAAAAGCAATGCAGAAGGCAGGAGAGACTTGTCAGAAACAGAACAACCCTCCATGGCCTCAGGGAACAGGACATCATTCGGTGGTATTGATTAAACTGGCAAGCCATACAGCAGCTGCTGCGCCATATTGAGCCACAACTAACAGCTAACCTGCAGATACCACACAACATACTACCGGTGACCAATCTTCTAGCTGTCCTGCATATGTTGGCAAGTGGCTCCTTCTAGACAACGGGTACCCTGGTCGCTGGGGAATCACAGCCCTCATTCTCAGCTTTCCTGCCCAAGGTGTTAGATGCCAAAATCTCCCTCACACTCTGCCACATCAGCTTCCCTACCACCCAGCAGAAACAGCAGGAGATAAAACAGGGATTTTATCAAATCCATGGCTTCCCGCATGTGCTCTGTACAATTGACTGCATCCATGTCCGGATCGTCCCACCTGCAGCAACAGAGCACCTATTCAGGAACAGAAAGCACATGTATTCTATCAATGTGCAGGCCATAGTTGGCCACCAGGGATTGTTCACAAACATCTTCGCCAAGTATCCTGAGAGTGTCCATGACTCATTCATATTCCGCCACAGCAGGATCACTCAGCACTTCCAGGATGGACAATATGGCAATGGGCTTCTTGTCGGTAAGTCAATAAACCTAGTAATATACACACAGCACAACAACCCTGTAGGACACACAAAACATACACCACTACATTGACACGTGGGCAGGGTGACACCGAGGTGCGACACTGGTAGTTGTGTTGTACACCCTGACACAATGACACTCTGGACAAATGACAGCTGCCACAAACATTAGCTGCCACTCTAGAGCACCAATGGACCAATGTCAAAGCCTACAGTGACAATGACAGGGCCTGCACTGTAAGTACAACTCAGAATGAACCATTTACAATTACATTAGGCCACATAGTCAATCGGCCTCAGTCCCAAACAGTACGTAGCGTGGACGAGGTGTGCAAAGTGTGTTGCAGCAGGTCTAACACCATGAGACACATCTAAATGGATGGGATGTCCAGACCATGTAGTGCAACCATGTTACCACCATATCTGAATCCATTGTGTGTGTGGGTGTATCATGTCTCCTCCAATGAAAGCACACCAAAACATGTGGGACACTACACCACGCATGGTACATACATACTGACCAACAGTTCAGAAGCCAAATCATAGATTTCAGGTCAATGAGCCAAACACAAGCTATCATGTCAAACAACCCAGTGCAGAGAAAACCTCACAGAAGCCCAGGATCTCACACAATACCACAAACACATTTGAGTCACAGACGACACAAGATACCAACTGCCATGCTACATGACATTCCTGTTGCAAGTACTAACAAAATACTCACTCCTATTATCTTTTGCAGCAGATCAGGGTTACGGAATCCAGCCATGGATCATGACCCTATTCTCCAGCCCAAGCACAGCAGCAGAGTGTGCCTATAATGAGGCACATCGGAGGACACGCACCATTGTGGAAAGGATCTTTGGCATCCTGAAGTCCTGATTCGGGTGCCTGGACATCACAGGAGGCAGCCTCCTATATGCCCCACACATTGTGTGTAAAATAATGCTGACCTGTGCTATCCTGCACAACATTTGTGTGAGGATGAACATCCCATTATATGATCTAGACCAAGGAGGAGAAGAAGGATGGCAGCAGGGAAAATGAGGGGGAACAGCAGAACACAGCTGCAGGAATGCACCGCAGACAGCAAATTGTACACAACTTTGTCACTTAATAGTCACTATTCACACCTTGTTAAGATATGTAAATAAACACCTTACTTGATCACACAATCCTGCTCTGGTGTCCTCATGCTCCATCACATGTACCTTAGGAATATGCGCATTACCTCAGAGAGCATGTTACAAAGGCAAATCTGACTACTTCTGATGCAACATCACATGTGATGCATATGATTGTACAGCAAACATCATACACATATAAATAATATTCATCTCTTGAGGTCACATATGAAGGACACAATCAATGGACCACAGCATATGAGTCACATCCACGTTGCCAACAGGGTCTACTGTAGCACATGACACGCAACTATGACATCTCCAATCATAAGGTAAATAGGGGCCCCATACATGAGGCAGTGGTTGTGAAATATCAGAAATACAGGAATGTATGAACTGACATTACTAAATGTGACACTTGCAATGTCTGCAAGGAGCTTGTGGGACAAGGGGGGGCATCATTTGTGATAATGGATAGCATGATTGTCCCAGGTATGACAAGCAATGTTCACAACACATGTCCTGCGCAGTCCATCCCTGGAAATCAGTCCTGCCACTGCCATGTGTTACGTCTCTGCCTTCCCATCTGTAGGGGGTGCTGTAAACAGACTATCTGTTGACTGACAGTCATCATTAACACTCACCCAATGCCCCTTTCTGGCGCTTTTTTGCTTCCCTTTTCGATATGGCATGCTATAGAAGAACGTAATTTGCTCCCTTGGACTTCAGGTCCCACAATGCACTGCCTGGTAGTCAGTAAGACCTGTAATCTTCAGTCCATTGCTTCCTATGGGAAAAGTCAGGTTGTTCCTTTATACTGGATTCTCTCCTCCAGGGCTTGTGAGAGACAGAAGCTGCACACAACTGTGACCTCTCTTGTGCAGCCCAGCCATGTGACTCCACCGTGGGCTTGCTGCTGCCTGGAACTGCTTATAAGCTGCCATTCACTGTAGCTCCTCGACGTGCATTGGAGTTTGATTCCTTTGTGTTTCAGTCCCCTTGTTGGATTGTGTTCCAGTCCTGCTTCAGCCTGAACCTGCTCTCTGTTTTCCCAGTCCTGTTCCTGCTTGTTCGAGCCAGAGTTTGCTCCCTATTCCTTCGCCTTGTTTCTGTTTGTTTCAGCCAGGGCCTGCTTTCTGTTTCCCAGCCCCGTTCCTGCTTGTTCCAGCTCTCTGTTTCCCAGTCTTGTTCTTGCTTGTTCCAGTCAGAGCCTGCTCTCTGTTTCTCAGTCCTGCTCCTGCCTTTGCATCAGCCTGAGCCTTTTTCCCGTTTCTGGTTTTGCCTCCTAGTTTTTTCCTTCTGGTTCTGTTTCCTCTTGGGTTATCGTGTCTGGTGAGTGTTCTATCAGTTCTCACCTGTGTATAAGTGTTTTCCTTTGTATTTGGGTTGGCCCCTAGTTTCCAGGAGGCAATTTCAACCCCCATCCTTTGTCTAGTGTTGCATGTATTTTTTAGTGCCTAACAGTGACAGTGTGCTATTGCTGTTTTCCAGGATTTGCCACTGTGTTGTAGTGAATCCTACTTCGTTTTAATCGAATAACAGGAGTTAGCTTACCTTTGGCTTGCAGACCCGTGCCCCGTCACCTAGTGACTTTTAACCTACTTAGCTTGCTCTGTCTTAGCACATTTAATTATTTATTTCTTCTAAAATAGCTGCCTTGTTTAGGGTTAGGCCACTTGTTATGAGTTACACTATCAGTGTCACTGCGTTAAGGCGTCAAGTTCAAGCACCAAAGACAAACAAACAGTAGATGTTCACACTTAGGATTTTCCCTCTCTATACTTTCGAGGGATTGTTTATATTAATTGCCGTCCCAAGAATGTCTGTTATCTATTGTTTGGGAACACACCTACGTTAGGGGTCCTTGAAGATCTGTATAAATATATCGCACTTTAGACAAATAATCAGAGGGATTCCGACCAGAGGGCATCGCCTCCATCGCTGATATCGATGCTGCAGTCGTCTTGACGCTGACCCAGTCTTCGTATCCCTGCGGAGTCTGAGATAGAGACCTCATTCCAAGGTAACAAGGGTTGAGGGCTCCTCTCATGGACATGGCATTGGCAGATTAGGTTTAACAAACTAAGCTCTCCTTTAGGTAGGAAGTTAGGCCTTTCACATTTGGGCAGAGGTCTTCAAACTGGGGGGCGGGCCCCCCTAGGAGGACCGCAAGTGATCCCAGGGGGTGCGCCAGACTCTGGCTAAAAGAAGAATTATACAGATAACAGGCCATTGTTTTCAGCAGAAGCATGTTATTGCATTTTTAAAAAGGTAACCGTACTTAAATGCAATGTTTAAGTAGGTCTAGACATGTTTAAACATTGCCATTCTTATAAAATAATTGTGAGAAAATTCTGAAGGGGGGTCCAGTGATTTTTATTTTTCAACTGGGTGGCGCGGCATTGAAACGTTTGGAGACCACTGCATTAGGGTATTAGGGCATATTACATCTCATATGTCTTTTCTATGCATTGCAAGATGGTGGGGGTCTTTGTAATAATGACTCTCATCTTCACAATTCTGTTTCTTGCATTATTCATTATCCTAATCATTGAAGCCCATGCAACTTATCGCAAATTGCAGTTATGTTGAATAAAAACTATTGAAACTTTACTGCATCTTTGTCATTGCCTGCGTTCGTATGAGACATGATATATCTGTGAGAAAGGGGTAATCTCCGTTTAACCACGACACTCCCTGAGATGTCTCACCTCAAGTCCATGCGTAAAGGCTGCCACAAATCACCTTTTAGTATTGTGTTTCCGGTGAGGTGCTGCTAGTGAGCCGGTAAGGTTGGGAAAACAGTTGCGACTTGTTGTAGGAAAGACGTAGTCGACTACAAACAAAAGTACTGTCATCCTTTAACCAGCAGTCTTGCCTAGAGCAAGAGTCCAAACTACGACAGTGTCTCCAGCTGGACCCACAAGGGCTAGTCTTGTGTATGTAAGTATAATACTTGTTTGTGCCCTAAGGGTCCAGAGACAGAATCACTTCTGCTGCCTCCTTTCTATGGGGCTTGCGTGGGGACTATCTGTAAGAGTAATCTGCACAGAGGCATTGACATTCCCTGTTGCTGTGGGAAGTTCTGAGCCCTATCCTGTGTACAACCTTAGTGATAACCCCCGCATGTTTGTCCATTACTGATTTGTTCAATGTTTGTTCACACTAAGGTTGTTCTGCCTTCACTATCCTGTTTTCTCTGCCTTACCATAGCTGTCCTTTCCCCTTGTATGCCTTTAGCTGCTTTTCTGCTTTGATACACTACCTCCTTGTGAGATACTCTGTGAATTCAATGGGTGCCCCTACCAGAGTCCTGACTAGACCCTCCCAAAACCGTGACACCATGGAGCCCAATCCTGACACAGGTTAGACATGCCCACACACTTGAACTGGACACTTCGGTGGAATGCACATCTGAAAATATGTGAACACATTCAGCCAGGGCAGCAGGTCCACCACAACAACAAAAGTAACATAGGTAATTGTAATGAGTCAAACACAGTACGTACCAAACATGTACACATTTCAGACATTTGTGTAGTCCACACACAAGTCACCATGAACTTGTAACCAAAAATTAATGACATATGAGGGATAACATATCCTACATGGCACTCATCAGCCATCGTTAATGATACCTTAGTTTTGTTTGTAGTCTGAAATGTAATGTCCCCTAAGTCACACAACTATACACATCACATTAGGAAACACATGTTACAAACACATGCCATGACTGTTGTAGATCACTGATTGCCATCAGATGCACTTACACATTTGGCACACATTCATACATTTGCATGACGTGCAAAGTATAGCATGTCGTTCCTTCAGAAACGCACACATTGGGGTTGATTCTGATTGAGGCGGGCGGCGGTAGCCGCCCGCCTCGCGGGAACCGCCATATGGCCGCTCCGCGGTCGAAAGACCGCGGAGGCCATTCAGGCTTTCCCGCTGGGCTGGCGGGCGACCGCCAGAAGGCCGCCCGCCAGCCCAGCGGGAAACCCCTCCCCACGAGGAAGCCGGCTCCGAATGGAGCCGGCGGAGTGGGTATGTGCGACGGGTGCAGTGGCACCCGTCGCGTATTTCAGTGTCTGCATAGCAGACACTGAAATACATAGTGGGGCCCTCATACGGGGGCCCCGCGGCACCCCCTACCGCCATCCTGTTCCTGGCAGGAGACCCGCCAGGAACAGGATGGCGGTAGGGGGTGTCAGAATCCCCATGGCGGCGGAGCGCGCTCCGCCACCATGGAGGATTCACACGGGCAGCGGAAAACCGGCGGGAGACCACCGGTTTCCCGCATCTGACCGCGGCCGAACCGCCGCGGTCAGAATGCCCTGCGGGGCACCGCCGGCCTGTCGGTGGTGCTCCCGCCGACCGGTCAGAATGACCCCCATTGTTGTTACAGATCATTCACACCCAATTCACAAAGTAGCATGCTCATGTGGCCATACAACACATGTGGCCATACCCTATATTATACACTGCAGGCTATACCATCCTATTGTCATGTTGATACAGGGTGCATCAGTGTTAAATATTGGAAAATCATGCAATCACGGATAGAGTCAAACAAATTACTCAAATGAGTGGAAGACACCCACAAACACAAACTAACCATACATGGGTCCTTAGCATTGAAATTGAAGTATACAAGTAATGCATGTTGTTTTGCCACACATGTAGGTGATGCGTCAATAAAATTCATGCAAACATCATATGCGTTAAAAAATTCACGCATGACGGAACACGTGCTGTAAGGGGACAGGAAGTGATGTAACAGGAAATCCTGTTTACAGGCATGATACAGTGGGTGTATTTTCACTTTCACTTTACAGTCTGTGCAATTTGTTGACTGTGTGGCTATGTCTCGGTGTTGCTGGTGTGTTGATTGTGTTTATTGTATCTCTCTTGTTGTGTCTGTCATGAAATCTATTTGTTTCTTGTACCATTGTAAGTGATTTTTTGTAGTTTGGTGTCTTTCATATTGTATTTGTTCTGTTGGGTGTCTCTCTGGGTGTTAGATTAGTTGGGGTTCTCAGGTTTGGGCTGTAAGTTTCCTTCATTTTACTTTCTTTTTTTTTTTCAAACATTTACTGTTTGAATTTGTGGTTGAGGGACATGTCAGGAAGGGCGAGGCTGACACACATGGGGAGGAGGAGCTTGGGGGCTTTGTGTGGATGGTGTTCCACTTCCTACCCATTATGCTCAAGATGGGTGGGCGGGTGATACATGGGTATCACACAGAGGCAAGGCTGCTGCAGTGAGGCTGGTGCTCTACCACCTGAAGAGGATGGGCCATACCAGCCAGAATGAGCACCAGCTAAAGCATCGCTGGGCTGACCTATTGGCCAGAGAGCAGGATCCGCTGGACCACCTGGGTGTGGTGATCAGTGGCCTTCCTGGTGTGTAACACATTGACAAATGTGTACAGTAGCATGCTACTAATTGACAGTAGCAGATGTGTTGACGTGCTGCATGCAAGGTTTGTGGCCAGGTTGAATGCCAGCAGAACAAAGTGTGAGAGCTCCCAGTACTGAGATGGAGTCCACATGTCTATACATGTTAAGAATGCAGGTCTGAGGTTGGTTGAGTTATTTACGACTATCACTTAGGGCCACAAGTAGGAAGCTCTTTTTTATTGTCTCAGATGGCCTAGTTTGCTGAATTGGTGCGTTTGCATTGAGAAAAAATGCTTTTACCACTGCACGAACCCAATTTTGCCATTCAGCAATCACATTGCTGAATCACAAAACAGGGTTTGCTAGTCGCATTTAGGAAGGAGTGTTCCCTTCCTATTTGCGAGTCTCAGTCTGTTGTATGATTGTTTTGTGACCGCGAATGTGCCATCAAAAATAATTGCAGTTACCACCAGTTTAAAGCTGGTGCTAACCCATTCACAAAGGAGTCCCCTTCCGCTTTGTGAATACATGCAAAAACATTGTTCAGGAGCAGGCAGTGGTCCCACAGACCAGGCTGCATTTAAAAAAATAAAATACAGCTCTCTTTGAAAGCAATCACAGGCATGGTGGTCTGCTGAGCCAAGCAAGCCACCATCCCTGTGAGTGCTGCCATTCTCAATGGGTCTACAAATTGAGACCTACCTCATTAATATTTATGCGGTAGTTGATTTGCTACCCCATTTGTGAATTGCAAACAGTGTCATTGACAGTGTTGTATGTCAGATTTTCCTACTCACAAATTGCGAGTTGCTCAGTCTCAAATTTGCGAATCACAAAACCTGATCTTTGTACATGTGACCCTTAGTCACACATTTCAGCTGCTTTGGCAAAACCTGTGCCCATGCATTCTGTCAATGATGATCAGGCAGGACACCATCAGCATAGTACATTTCACTGGATCCAGACAGCAAAGTGGGCAATCCATGTTTAGCGCTCCATTGTCATCATCACACACACATGATCCCTGACATAATGTTGGCAAAGGGGGCATACCCAGCTTAGGGGACACTGCCAATGGGGCATTTGTTACCTATATACAACTGTGCCACATCTGTCATGGACCACTGAACGCATTGCAGACTGAAAATTGAGCCACATGTCCATCACACAGTAACTCAGTGTCTCTTGATGCACAAGCCACAATAACTGTATCACTTGCATTGCAATGCACCAGGGAAGACCGATTTAAATTTTCACCCAAATACAAATCATAGCATTGAGTACCATCTGAAATGGATTAGCCACATATGGTTTAGCACCACATGATTGTTAGGCCCAGTGCATGTGTGCAGATGTGTGGCCATCACTCACTGGAGTGTCAGTGTCAATGTGAGTTTGCAGTGGTATGTCTGTTGTACTGTCTTCATGCAGGATCACCAGCTTACTCATGTAAAGTGTTACACACTATGATATGTTGGCAACGTGTATGTACAGTGATATGACATTGAGCATATACTTCCATTACATGTCTTACAGGTGGACCGTTCCCCTGGCAAGATTTCAGGACCCAGATGTATCCAATAAGTGTTATAATGTCTGTCCCATGTAGTGATTGCGGTTGTTGTGTGAGTGACTCTTGTGTTTTGCACTAATTGCATGATATGATGAGCTGAGACATGATCTGATATCTTAGTAGGCTGGATGGTGACATAGAGTTCCATGCAAGGGCTACCCATTCACAACCAGAGAGTCATATCATGGTAGTATTGTGCTGCACAATAGGGATCAGCGTGTGATCAAGGTGATTAGTAGCCACATGTAGGCCCACATGTGACTTGGAAGTGCACCAGTCTCAGTATATTGGCACTGGGTCAAACCGTCACTCTCACAGCACAGTGATGCAGCAGTTATCCACACAAATTGGTGTATCTCTGTGTTGTAATGTACATGTAGGACTGTATGGATAACTGTCCCCCAGCATGTAGCCCCATAAGTTGTTCTCCATTTACGTGACACTTATAAGGTATGTAATAGACGTGCATGCAGATCAAAGCCAGACGTGTGCTGGCATCAATGTGGGTGTCTTGGGAATTGTGTTGGCAGATCAGGTGTTTGATGGGTGTCCAAGAGGACACTCAGGAGGGCCAACCTCTGAACTCTTGCCTCCCCTCAACCCTAGTTCTGTCTCCTCCCTCCTCATTCATCATCATGTTTTGTAGTGGATTTAAGGGGGTTAGTGATAGGTTGGAGTAGGGTAGTTGTTTAGATAGGATACGCAGGTTTGGGGGTGGTGTTTCATATTATTACATGTTAGTTTGTGGGTGGGTGGGTGGTAGTTAATGTTGGGGCTTTTGTGTACATAAAAAATAAAAAATAAAAAAAGATATATACATATTTGTTTATGTTTAGGTAGTATATGTTTAGGTTATTATATGTTGTTCTCCATGTGTCTCGTCATATTAAAGGGGGTAAGGGGGCAATGTTTAGAGTGTGTTGTTAAATGTGTTAAGTAGGCTTAACATAGGGTAGTTAGAGCCAGTTGTAGGTAACGTATAGTTAGGATAGATTAGGTTAGTATAGGTGTTTTACATAGTTTTAAGTTCAGTTCCATACATAGATAATAAAAATGTGGGCACTCCCTTACTGCATGTGTCATATGCTTGGGGCTCAGGGTCTTTGCATGAGGTACTGTGGGGCATCTGCCTGCAGCCTGAAGTTCATGTCAACACTGCTAAACTGAGTAGTGCCAATTTAAGATGAGGTCAAGTATAAAAATTTCACACCAACGTGTTTCACTTGTACTCCCAGCTGACATTATTGGTTGAGCACTCTTACACAGCCATTCCTGCTGTATATAGTGGGTGAGGCATTTTTTTTAAAAACAAATGTCACATACATAGTGACTTGCTTGTAGGGGATGTAGTCAGCATTGACATTCATCGTGTAGATACATTGGGCCATATTTATACTTTTTGACACACAACTGCGCCAACGAAGTTGTGCGTCAAAAATTTTACCACCGGCTAATGCCATTCCAACGTGCCATGCGGGCGCCTTATTTATGGAATGACGTTAACCGGCGCTGCGGACTGGTACGTGTAAAAAAAAATGACTCTCACCAGGCAGAGCAGGCGTATGGGAAAATGGGGGTTGTGCGTCAAAAAATGGCGCAAGTCAGGTCTGAGGCAAAGATCAGGCCTCACACCTGACTTGCGCCATTTTTTTTGACGCACAATCCCCATTGACATGACTCCTGTCATTGCAAAGACAGGAGTCATGCCCCCTTTCCCAATGGCCATGCCCAGGGGACTTATGTCCCCTGGGCATGGTCATTGGGCATAGTGGCATGTATGGGGGCCCAAATTAGGCCCCCCTCTGCCACTTAAAAAAAATCAAAAAATATATTTGCCAGAACTTACCTTTCCTTCCCTGGGATGGGTCCCTCCATCCTTGGGTGTCCTCCTGGGGTGGGCAAGGGTGGCAGGGGGTGTCCCTGGGGGCATGGGAGGGCTCCTCTGGGCTCCTTCCGAGCCCACAGGTCCCTTAACGCCTGCCCTGACCCAGGTGTTAAAAAACGTCGCCCATCAGGCTGGGCGCCGTTTTTTAAGGCCCGCCCCCTCCTGTGCGTCAAAATGACGCCAGAGTATAAATAAGGCACACAGGCCTTAAAGTCATTTTTTGGAAGGGAACGCCTACCTTGCATATATTTAACGCAAGGCAGGTTCCCCCTTCCAAAAATGACGCACATGGTGGGATTTTGACGTCCGCGGGGTCGGGCATCAAAGTATAAATATGGGGCAGGGTTTGCTCCGAATGTGCGTCAAACTTTTTGACGCACATTCGGCGCAAGCAGAGTATAAATATTCCCCTTTGTGCGTAGTTATCTGCCCACATAATTTCTGCACTCTTGTACTGACACTCTGTGACCATAGACATGTTACACTCATCACAAATCTCCAGCAAAGTAGGTGTGGCACATTACACAGAGACAAAGTGATTGTGTAGGTGCTGTTTATTTTAAAGTGCTGTGGTGCAATATTTATATTGTCCAGGTCTGTGACCCCATTAGTGTAAGCCATTCTATTGTGACCAAACACAACTGCAGGGTTGAGGGACATGGCATTGGACATGCTGAGGTGAAGTGCTGTTCAGTCCAGGGGAATATGAATTGCCAATGGAGTAGTGAGAGACAATTGCAGCCCACAGTGTAAATGTTAACAGTGTGTCGGTGAAGAGTGCATGTCACCAACTGTAGCAACACTGGCATGTTGTCAAGCACTGGACAAAGGGAAATCACTGCACATGTGGCATGGGCTGGTGCTACCGGGTACTCCTATGGGTGAAGATGATCTGTTCCACATCTTCATCCTCTGATGTGTGTGCTGTCTCCTCTGCCCTTGATGGTGGTTGTGGTGGATTTGAGGGGGCCATATACACTTCAGTGGTTGGAGAAATGGACACCAAATTCCCAGCTGCTGCCATCTGTGGAACTACATATGGCATCACTGCAGTAAGGAGGAGCTGCTGATTATTGAGTATGGCAGCAACATCCCTCTGGTAGGCAGCCATGTCTGCCCTGAGGGAGGCCAGTTCCCGGTGCATGGAGTCCTGCTTGTTGTCATGCATGCAGCAGCAAGATTGGGAGGGCAGTTCCTCACGGCAGCGGTTACGTCTCTCACACACTGTTGGACTCCATTCAGTGGGGATTTTGTGCCTTGTTTGGCTGCTGTCTGTTCAATGGTTGTTATCATGCACATGAGCATACCCTCAAGGGTGGCTGCCATAGTTTTCATCCCCACTGCACCTCGTTGGACTCCCACTACTGTCCTCTCAAAGGTGGTCCCTGTATCATCAGAGTCCTCAGCTGTGTTTGAACTGGCAGGTCGTACTATTGGGGTGGTGGGTGGGTCCTCCGGGATGGCTGCTACTTGCGACTGCTCCTCCTTGCGACTGGATGTGGTGTCTGGAGGGTTCCCAGGACATCTTGGAGGGTTTCCTGGCTGATGGTTGTCAGCTGGTCATCCAGGTCATCCGGGTAGTCCAGGACAGGCAGTTCCACAGGAGAGCCATTGTCATTTGCAATGAGATATTGTACAATTAGTGTTTCTGTGTTGTGCCAGATATAATGTGATTTCACTGACTTCCTATTGGTGGTACATAGTCATCTTGGTTTCCATGCATTGTTCCTCTCATTAATGTTTGCAGTCTCTCAGCCCTATGCCCCACCTGCATGTCACATGTATTGAATGGCAGTTTGGGCTATTGCCTGCGTCACATCTTCTAGGTGTGGGTTCTCTCCAAATGGTGGATTGCCACCTTCTTATCCTCATCAACCCTCCCTCTGCTTCTATTTGCCTGATGAGGCCTTTCAATGAACGTTGGTGTTCTGATGCCGCAGCACCACACATGACAATATGGCCCTATCCCAGTCTTTAATTTTTCACATACACCTATGCAGTGCAGAGAACTAGCACCACACCATGCATGGCATTTTCATGAGACAATGCACATGGTACCATTGGTAGTTTCTCATACTGATGTTTGCATATGTGTGCTACATTGCATTGCACTGGCAGAGTTCCGTTTTCCTCTTGTGACTGTGCGGGCGTGTTCATCTTCCTACACACATATGTCCTCCCCCTCAATGTAGTTGTCTTTGCACTATGATGCCTGAGATTTTGCCTAGTGGCATTGCAGCTATTTTGACACAGGCGCAGGGGTAAACCCAGGGATGGCCAGCATGGGTATGAGATTACTGCTCTGTACATCATTATGTATGTGACAGTGCCTAATGGTTATTGAGTCTATGGACATGACCAGTTGACAGAAGTTGCAATTGTATAAGGATTGATGGTGATTTATCACATAGTCATACTGAACCCTCATTTCAGGTGTGTTTGTTCCATGGGCACCTAACTGCCATTTCCCAACTGACCAGCGCAAACAGCACAGGTAGTTGTGGCAACTGTTGTGAATAGGGAATGGCGCTTGAGTCAATGGCCTGAGACTGGGCATTTTCCTATAGTTTAAATTCTGACAATATCAGTTGTCCTGTGACTCCAGACCAGTTTGAAGTTCCACCCTACCCTCCTGGTCTGCTTCAGCATTTCCCCAGCCTTGGCATGGCAGTGTACTCCCATGCAAAGGTTGTCGGTGTTGTGTTGTGCTGTGCAGGGAGTCCAATGCCCTGCCTCTTTGCCCTTTCCACTGCCTGATTTGCAGGGCTAACATGCATTGTGTAGTATCTATGTGCCTCCCCCTTTTTGCACTTGCCATTTAGGCATGTTGGTCCCCCATGCAACTTGCCCTGCATATGTGTTGTTTCCTGGTAGGCTGCACTGTCCTGTCCTGCTATACCAGTGATGATTTCCTCCAGGATGATGGCTGCAACCATCTCCTCCATCTCGTCCCGGTCCTCTTCTGGTGCTGGACTCTCACCTCCGGTCTGCAGTGCTGCCTTCCTGTTCCTTGACATTTTCTCCTTTGTCCTCCGCTTGCAGTCATGCACTCAATGACAGTTCTCCTGGCATCTGCCACACTGTTAATCTTGTCCACAATCTGCTGCCAAATTGCCTCCCTCCCTCCAATTGGCAAGGTAGAGGTCATGAAGAGTTGATGTTGGTGCTCCGTCACCTCTCTCACCAGTATTTCATGCCTCTCCGCGCTGAAGCGACACTTCCTCTTTTTCTGGTCTCTCCCCTGGGTCTTGTCAATGTCCTCCTAGCTGATTCCTAGTTGTCTGGGGTCTTCCTGGGGTCTCTCCTGGCTTTGTGGATCCATCGTGCCTCTCCTTTGCACTTTTTGCTCCATTTGCATCGCTTTTTGACGCTATTGCAGGCAAAAATGGTGCATTTCCGTTTTGAGACATATTTACATGTCAAACTGAATTAGAGTCATTTTTCCTGCATTAACATCATTTTGCCTTATGACAAGGCGCAATGGTTAGCGTCAGGAAAAATGACTCTGACCTATTCTTCATGCCACCCAGCGTCATAGTATAAATATAACGCACTAGTGGAGTTAAAAAATGGTGCTAGACAGCATTAAACGTTTTGACGCAAAACTGAGTTACTGCAGTTTTGCGTCAAAAAGTATAAATCTGTAACTAAGTGCCTCACAACCAGAGTGCTATCCCTTGGCCAGTCTCACACCAAATGCCTTTATAGGAATGCCAGCTTCCTCACTGGAACCTCTAATGCAGTATGCATCTGCACCCTATGTTCTAACACCGGATCATAACACCCTGGCATTCAGTATTTTGAAAGGATGCAGAAGCAAAATGATGCAGTATGTAGTTCTTCCGTTTCACCTAAAGTACATGAAACATAGCTTTCAAATATGTTTGGAATCCTCGAAGTCCTGCTAGTCTGAGTTGCAGTATTATGCTACTAGGTTGACGAGGTTTCCCCCTAAGGCAATGTGTGAATTTGAAAATGTCCTAGGGCCTGCTTACGACCTTGGTGGATGGGATTGCTCCCTCACAAAGGTAAGTTCCATTATATCCAAAAGGCAATGTATGAATCTGAAAATGTCTTGGTTTCCTTTCTCAAATCCATACAGAAAATACGGACTTAACCAAAGCATTTAAATATCCAAGGGCACCTCGTCTGGAATAACCTAATTAACTCTCAAATCCATGTTGAAAGAAAAGAATGTGTGATATTTGCTTCCTGTTCACAAGCAAACAATTACTGCAAACACAGGTTTTTTGTTAGCATATCTCCAAATATGTGAGAAAAAACACCCCCACTAACAAACGGGAAGGTGCTATGTATTTAATACATCTCTTTAGAAACGCGCTATAGCAAACCTCTTTAACTAAAACACAAAAGAAAGCATTTTGGATTCAAACAAGCTCATAGCACAAGAAAAGCCGGCACTTAATTTATATCTCACACAAGTTATGCTTCCTTCTTTTAACCGTCAGGCAATCATTCAAATAAGGTCGCATTAACTGTGTCAGGTGCATTTAAAAAACAAATAGTGGCCATTTGAGAACTTTGAAAGAGGTGGGGATATCAGCCGTGCATCTCAACCTGGAGTGGCCAAGTTCGAAGTCATACATCACTTAATGACAGCAATAGTCAATAGAATGCTACAGCAAATTGCACTATGCTCTTTTGACCCGCATGTATGCGCAATACTTCGGGTCACATGATATGGTGTAATTTGGTCTGCACTTCTTACCCATATATGATATCTTTTCTTCTCTGCCTTTTACTCACGGTTTGTATAGGTCTAATTTTTTTATTACACCCCTTTCATCATCACTTTTGGATCAGTATGGTTTGTAACTTATCTCTATTCACAATTCTCCTTTCTCCTTTCTGAACTATACGCATTGTATTTCCCTATTGTCACATTGTAACTTTGCAACAAATGGAATAAGGTGATTCCCTTTCCTTATTTTTTATTTGTATTCAGCTATATATACTTGCAGCCTTGAAAAAGTCACTTACCGTGATGAAATATGTGTCTGCAGGCTGTTATTGTGATGTGACTTGTACTGTAGTTCACAGAGGGGCATATTTACAAGACAAATGTCTTGCTGCGCTGCCCTGCACCACTGGGAAGGGACAGACATGCACCATATCTACAACATATGGTGCATTTTTGTTCTCCCCCTGCGCTGGTGCACAAATTGCTGCCTAACGCCAACACAAGCATCCTTTCACCATGGCACAAGGATGCCTGCGTTGTGGGGATGATTGTTTTTGTGCAGGAAGGGACACCTTCCTGCACAAAAAGATTCAAGAGAGGTGTTTTCTGTTTTCTATGAATGCTACCAAATGCAGCACACATAGAAAGAGGAAGAAATTTTGAGAAATAAAGATATTTATCCCCTTTGCGTCACTTCTATGCCACCTCTGAGGTGGCATAGAAATGTGATGCATTCCCAGACTTGTAAACCTGGGAATGTGTCAGATTCCTTAGCGTTCCATGGATGTTACGTGGGAATACTCCAAACAACACTCATGGAACGCCCCTTTCACACAGTTCTATACATAAGAGTCCCATAATTACAAGGCTATGAAAAGCCATGTAAGGTGGCTTTGCGTGGCCTTGTAAGTATGGGATGGCACACTGTGCCACCTGAGCGTAAAAAAAACAAATATCCTCTGGTGGCAGAGTGTGCATATAGGGCCTTGGAAATGAGGCCCAGAGTTTCCTATGACTCAAAAAACCATATGCCCACAGCATTGTGCCACTTTGTAAATACGGCCCAGGGAAAATGCCACTTTAGTGCCACCTTAGTGTAAAATAAATGACGCTATGGCAGAACTGAGGTGGTGCTAGGAGCTCTCAAATATGCCATTTCTTAGAGTGTCAACCTATAAACCTTTTTGACTAGCACAATTTCAGTGTGGGGTATGTATAGACAATGAGGAGGAAGTAGGCTTTGGTGACAGTATCACTGTTGAGCTGTTAAACTACTGAGCTGCCAAATTACCCAGAAACACCATGGAGTTAGCTGTATTTTTCTTTTGACATACTAGGGTGCAGTCACGTCTCACACGACACTGAAGGGCAGGGTGGGGTTCGGGGAGAGGGGGTATAAATAGAGGGAGGGAGTGGGAGATTAAATTTAAAAGAAAATTAAAAACACTTATGTGTGCTGCTGCCTCCTTCACCGCCTCACTACCCCTCTCCTTTTCTCTCCCTCCAGGCACAGGATCCCAGCCTGCCCTGTGGCAATCCACAGGATTGGCTGGGAGCACCCATCTAGGGCGCTCCTAGGCAGACTGGTAGCCTGTGCAGGCTCTCTCCAGCCCAGCAATTGTGTTGCTGGGCTGGAGAGAGCCCTGTGCGCATGTGTGTTTGGCTGGCCTGAGACGGTAGGCCAAACATACATGCGCTGTGAGGGGGCTGAGCACTCCCCTTCACAATCGTCACCTCTGAGGCCCCGCCCCTTTCCCACAAAAATGATAATAAACAAAGTTTATTATTGTTTTTGTGGAAAAGGATTGTAACTGATGCTGCTGGCGGGGGGTGATGCTCCTCATCCCTTATGGAGGAGCCGCCCCTGCTAGGGGGTCTTGTCCAGGTCCTCTGATCTGCTACCAACTACTATCAAAGTGACCAAGGATATTGCTTCTATGAGGGGGTTGCAATCAAAGAAGTTAACTAAGTGAGCTGCGTCTGAATGATTATGTGGTCATGGTTATGCATCTTCCCTTGTTTCTTTGCACCTATGCAGCCATTTCAATTAACATTCCAGATGAAAGCTTAGTCTCTCACTCAGTCCCATTTCCTTTTCTCCCATTTGATCGGTAGTGATTCCATGAAGTGTTCTTTTTAGTTTGTGTCAGGCCAGATGCACAGTGTGGCTCATGTTAGACAGAGGATAGTGCTTTAAAAGATATGACACCAGGTAGTGTAATGTTCAGTGAGATGAGTGACAACTCATTGTTTTCTGCTTGTCTTGTTTATTTTATTAATGTTTTGCCTCATTCTTTCATAGTTCACAAGGAAAAGCGAGAGAGAGAAGGTGCCAGCCTCCAACAACAAGAGGCCCTAAAGGCATCACTGCCATCAAATTGTACATAAGACAAAGTAAGAAAGTCAAGGGCAGATTATTAGTGGGAAATCAGTGGAAATGAGCATCAATATGTAAACTCCAAAGGCAAGAAACAAACTGTCTACAGAACCTAAAATCCATGCCATAAAAATGTATGGAATAGAAAGGTGATGAATGAAATAATGTAACATTTTATACAATGGAGTTGGTGTGTTTGTGTTCCTCTATTTTCAATGAAATGTGAATAATTCCCCAAATCTCAAGGTTCTGAACTTGCTTAAAGAGAGAAGCAGCATATTTACACATTGAAACTTCATTACAGATGGGATGAACAAGTAGGAAGTGAGAGGAAAGTAGGCTGGGAGAAAGGAAAAACCATAAAGGGCTGATAATCTGTTCTTGCAGACCTCCTTTGTGATGAGCTTGTAGCCCATAGTGAGGACGCCTAATCAAACGATGCAATTAATACAAAGAATTAAGATAAACTGGAACAAGAAGCATGAGTCTTCATCATCAACTTTTAGCTTACCAATGTCAGCCATACAATGCAGAGCAAAAATTAAAGTTTAAGGGCCAGATGTAGCAAAGTTTTGCGAGTCGCAAATGGCCCGAATCGCTATTTGCGACTGTGCAAAATCGGAAATGGGATGCAAAAACCCCATTTCCGACTTGCAAAAAGCTATGTGAGCCGTTTGCGACTCGCAAAAATTGCGACCCCATTTTGCGACCCGCAAATTGCAATTCACAATTTGCGAGTCGCAAACCATATGCAATAGCAACTCGCAAATTGCAACTAGTCGTAAAAAGCCCAGTTTACACTTGCAATTTACCACTAACTCAGAGCAGGTGGTAACCAGTACCAAAGTATAAAAGGAGACCCAGAAGCCATCTGGGTTACTCAAGATGGCAGAGATATACCTGATAGCAGTGAGGAGGAGAGTCCACGCAGCCCAGCAGAGGAGGAGGAGGGGCCACAGACAGGAGAAGATTTATAGAACAAGGCAGACCCTTTTTCAGCAAACTGAGGATGAGATCTATGACAAATATCGCCTTAGCAGCGCTGCCATACTAGAATTAATTGATTTACTTAAACCACAGCTAGAACACCAGACTCTGCGTGGCTGCGCCATCCCTACGCATGTGCAAGTGCTATGCTCACTTCACCTCTTGGCCTCAGGGAGCTATCAGGGGGTCATTACTGTGGCAGGTGGGGTATCCCAAAGTGCAGTGTCAAGGTTCCTCAGGGCCTTCCTAGATGCCTTACTCACACACATGTCTCACTTCATATACCTACCAAGGAATGAGGCAGAAATAAACAGCACCAAGCTGGACTTTTACCGCATTGCCAACTTTCCCCATGTCATAGGATGTGTAGATGGGACACATATACAAATATGCCCCCCTGGAAACCTGGAACATCTTTTCCGCAACAGAAAGTGCACCCACTCACTCAATATTCAGGTTGTTTGTGACGCCCATTATGTCATCACTGACATTGTAGCTAAGTTTCCAGGCAGTACTCATGACTCCTACATTTTTAGGCATAGTGAGATACACCAACGCCTGGAACGTGGGGAGTTTGGAGACAGATACCTCCTAGGTAGAGCTACATACATCTTGCAGACATACACACAGGTCACTGTGCACACCAACCAGGACTTTCTAACAGTGTACTTTTTGTGCCCAACAGGTGACAGTGCATATGCTCTAAGGCCATGGATTATGACTCCGTTTTTAACACCCAGCAATGAATGTGAGAGGCGATACAAAAATGCACATAAGAGGACCAGGAACCTGATAGAGCGCACCTTTGGACTCCTGAAAGCAAGATTCCGATGCCTCCACCGCAGTGGAGGTGCCCTCCAGTATACCCCCCATTACAGCATTCAAAATTGTGGTCGCATGCGCCATCCTCCACAACATAGCCACCCGACGTGGGCTACCTCTCACCCCTGCAGACCCAGATCCTGATGATGAAGAGCAAGAGCAACCACATCGCCATCATGGGGATCGGAGTATAGCTAATCAAGGCAGACTGAGACGGGAACACATCGCAACACAATACTTTGGAAGGTACGTGTCAACTCCAACCATACTCACCTATTGACCAAAAACACCATTTGTTAAGTGGAATAGAAAAACTATTTAATTAGTGCAGAAATAGAACTATGTACAAGTAATGACTGTTCATGGGCATGTAAATGCAAACCATGCATGGGACACATTGATGTCATGTGCCACATCAACAGGGACAGGGTAATGTCTATGTCCTTCTGCGGCTCCTGCCAGCCTGGCTGGTCCCTGGTGCTTCTGCTGTGCTCTGCCTGGTACTCCGGAGCACCCAGTGTCAGTGGCAGAGACACTGCTCACTGTAGAGCCCTCCTCACTGTCCTGGGGTGTTTTCCCTGTGCCCCTGGACAGATGCCGTGCCTCCATTAGGTCTATGACGTGTGTGAGACGTCCAAGGCCCCTAGCCACATCTCCGGCAAAATGGCCCATTTCGACCTGGAGGCCAACTGTCCTTCTCGACAGGCCTGTGCTGTTCATAGCCAGCCTGATGATGGATGTAGCCATCCTATCCAGTCTGTGCAGGAGCTGACGGTCCCTGCGCCGCCCACCCTCGGCCTGGGCCAGTAGTCCTGCCGCAAGATCCCTCATGGCAAGGGCAAGGTCCCCAGTGTTTGTGGCTATCATGTCGATTCTTGTGTTAAGTTGCTGCATGCTGGCCTCGTTATTGCGGACAAAGTGGTGCAGCACACCACTAATCCTCCCTAAAATGTTATTTTGTAGGCGCTGACCACGCAGCAGCTGTGCCTCACTGTGGCTGGGAGGTTGATTGCCGGACGCAGCCTGTAGCCCTGATCTTCTGGACCTGCGTCGCCTGCGCATCGGTGGCTGCCCTGTGTGTTTCACTGTCTCACTTCTGCCTGTTGCTGGCGCAGCCTCCTGGGACACAGGTGCAGCAGGTGTGGATATTGCAGGGATGATGTTGGCCGTGCAGGTGGGAGTGCTGGCGGCTCCTGAGCTGTCCTCATGGGGCTGGCTGCTGTGATTTGTGGTGGTGTCTTGTGGAGACCTGTGGGACATGGGGAACAGACTGTCAGTGTCTCCTATCTGTTGCACACTTCCTAATAAACATTTGCCTATGTACTGCCTACTTGACTACATTTCCCATAATGCATCATTCTGGTGTTTGCTACCCTGAAATGGAGCTATCTTGGTTGAGCATGCCCCTGTCTACATGGTGGGTGGGGGTATGGCATTGATAGGGGTACAGGCATGTCACATGGTACTCACCGGTTGATGTGGTGGGCTCTGAGGTGTCCAGGTCCCCAAATCCGGTTACTGCCTCCTGCTCCAGGGTTTCCTCCACCCTTTCTTCCAGGGGTGTGGGTGGTGGTACTGACGATGGTCCACCTCCTGTGCCTCTCATCTCCCGGAGTCTTTCAGCCACCCTCTCCTTGGTCCGGGAGCAGAGGTCATACCACCTTTTTTTTATTTCATCAATACTCCTGTGGCTCACCCCCAGGGAGTTGATTTTTTCCTGGATGTCCTGCCACAGCTGTCTTTTGGTGGCTTCAGGCACATTGAGGGCTGCCTTCCCAAATAATTTGTCATAGTGCTGACAGCATTCATCTGTCAGCACTCCAGCTCCCTCTCTGAGAACTTCAGTTTTCTCTTCCTTGGAGTTCCTTCCATTGCAGCTGCTGTTTCTCCTGTGTGCAGTTCAGCAGTTAAAAAGGGTGTGGTCCTCCCTCCTCCCAGGTGTATTTGTAAACTTCCTGGCTGTGATGTCATCATCATGTGCCAGGAAGTGTTTCCAGAGTGTTCTGGAGTGGTTTCTGGAGTGTTCTGCAGCACCTGTAAGCAATTAACAAGCAAATCGCAATTTGCGACACCCACTCGCAAATTGCGAGTTCGTTTTTTGCACAGTCGCAAAAAGCGACCTCGCAATCGGCGGACTCACTCCGGGTGCGAGTCGCTATTTCTGCACTGTTATTTTACCTGCATTTCGATTTGCGACTCGCATTTTGCGAGTCGCATCAACTCGCAAATTGTGAGTCGCAAATTTTTTGTTTCCTACATCTGGCCCAAAATTACACAGAACATATAATAATAATTACGATATCATACACAAAGACAAAATGTGGGTGGAAATGTTTGGGTGTGTAAGTGTAAAAGTGCCTCCATGTGTGTCTATGCATGTCTGTATCTGTGTGAGAGGACATGAGGGTTTATATGAGCATGTGTTGATCATCACTTGCATGTGTCTCTTTGTGCATAAAAGAGAGAGAGAGAGAGAGATTGCATTTCCCCATGCATTTGTGTTTGGTGCATGAGCGCATGATGCAATAATTCATGAGCATGGTTAAAGCATCTGGCTACTAAACAGTATTATCATTCCAAAAGGATTAATTAAAGGCCCTATGATTGATGGCACAAAGCCATAAAGAAGGACTACCCAATGCTATAATGGCAGTACCTTCTATGTGCTGGGAGTACTTAGGTATGCGATTACAGTTCATGGCACCACGAGATAATTCCAGGAGCAGATGTATATATTTCTTAAATAATTCTCTTGTTAGCATTGTACCGGCCATGGGTTGGGTCTACCTTGAGAAAGTGTAACTTTCTTATACCTAAATAGCAATACAGTTCTTTTGATACACATTCAATTCTCACTTAATCCTCACACATGTATAAATCTTTTTCTCATAAACCACACAACCACTGCCAGGCAAACCACACCCAAAGAATACATCCGTTGAAATAACACCATTACGCACATGACGTGAACATTTCTCAAGAAATACATTTAAAAAGCATGCGCAATTGCCTTGTTTTGGATGCTTGCTTCTCTTTATTCCAAGGGATAAAAGAAAGGCCTGCTTGTATTAAGCAGCTTTAATGAACAAAGCCATGTTTCTACCCGCCTGACGAACCGGAGCCACTGAGGTCATAACATTTCTAATCCAGTCCCTGATGTACAGATTACTGAATTTGGGCCATTCTGTCAGAGGCAAGGAACAATATTCCTCAAAACAAACACGTCCTTGTTTTCATCTCATAACCTGCAGTTTCCTTTTAACACTTCAAATGGAAAAAGGTGTTTATTCTTGCAGTGTTTGTATTATTCTCGAATAGAAATTGAAGTGGCATGTGTTAAAGGGGCATGAAAAAAAAGTTTAAAGCTGGCGTTTTTACAATATAAACTGAGAGTTTCGTTTATTGTGTTTGTTGCATGGTCCTATTTGCAATGTACATTGCCACCTAACTAAAGAACATATTTTTGACTGTGTTAAAACAGCTGTGAAAGTTAAGTAAGACAATGAGAAAAAGCACGCGCTTTCTTGCTGTCAGTTTCACTTTTTTGATGTCTGGTTGGCAAAATGGATTGAGGGGATTTTGAAAAGTACGCTAATTTAACATTCTGAAAACATTTCCAAGCACACTCAATACCAAACTGCTGTAATTACTCCAAATGATTCCTTTCATTTTTATTTACTTTGATAAAGTCACAGGTGAGATTCCTTTGATGTCCAATGTAGAAATCTATACAGCTATGAAAATCTCTCAAAGTGAAAAATGTATAAATTAGCCTGAGAGATTGTTTGAGGAAAGTGCCTGTCTGTGTTTTTTCCATTGTGTTATTTAGCTCCTTTGGGGGCAGATTTATTGAAAGTGGCGTTGCACAGAGTACAGCGCCACTTTCCCTGCGCCCCTTAGCGCCCCCTACCGCCACCATGCGTTCGCCATATTTAAAATACGGTGCACCATAGCGCAGAGTAGGAGGCAATAGCATAATTTTTCAATACGCTATTAATGTACTCTACAGGGATAGCACCAAAATATTGGCGCTAATCCTGCAGAGTACATAGGGGCCCATTTTAAATAATGGAATCCCCTTCCATTAAAAGTGCATTAAAAAATGGCACAAGGAAATCTCATAGATTTCCTTGCAACATTTTCTCGGCCCCCCTGATGGGGGAATTCCCCCTTTGCATACATTATGCTTGGCGCAGGCATGATGTATTGCAAAGGGTTACAGAGTGGTGCAATGCATGCATTTCACCACTCTGTAAATACAGTGCAGAGATTTCGGCCTTGTTGGGCCACATTAACGTAAAAATTATGACACTAATGTGGTGCAAGGTGGCGCTAGGGGATTATAAATATCCCCCTTGGTGCATTTCGCATTTTACCATACATGTAGCTCAAAATGATTTTTTTTAAACTTTAGCTCTTTAATAATTTTTCATGGTTTAGGATTGGCAGATCTCAGTGGCATTCACAGTCCACAATAGAAGGCTATAGCTTTTGCATGCAGACATTTCTGAAACAGAATCATTATGGACAGTTTGATGTCTACTCTTGATTTACAGGCATAGTGCATGATTTAGCAAGATTCATTGTTGCACTTGTACAATATGCCATCTCAACATTCTCAAGATTGAACCCACTCACTAAGGCCCTGATTTAAACTTTTTCACGCAAAACTGCACTGACGCAGTTTTGCGTGAAAAAGTATACCGCTGGCTTGCACCATCCCAAGACTCTGGCTGAGCGCCATGTCTATGGTACGACGGTAGCTGGCGGTAAGGCCCGGCTAGCATAATAAGAAAGGATGCTTAGCGCCATTATTTAAGGCCCCCTTCCTCTGTGCTTGATTTTAGCACAGGGTATAGATATGGCGCTAAGGCCATATTGTCATTTTTGTCCCAGGAATGCCTACCTTTCATCTCATTGATGCAAGGTAGTTTCTCGCAAGCAAAAAATGACTTGAACTCCAAACCTTTGGCACTAGACATAACATAGACAAAAAGATTTGCGGTGAATTTGCATAAAAAAATGACAAAATTCGGCACAAATGTGATATAAATATCCCCTTTAGAACTGACTATTAAACTCAATAATTTGCCCTGGTGGAAATATTCATGAGTTTGAAGCAACTTTTGGCATTCACAAAGATTTTTATGAATACGCAAACAGTCTATTATAAATGTCGAAATTATACATGTCAAGCCCAATTCATAAAGGTCCAAAAATCCAAAACTTAGACCAAAAGTCTATCTTTACTATAAGTCTAGACTTTAGGTCTAAACTTAGACATTTGGTCTAAACTTTGACTTTCAGTCTAAGTTTACTTATGTGAATCAGGCCCATCAATTTCAATAGTTGACATCAATGTGCGTGTTTAAATTTTGCGAAAATGTACATGTGTGCATTTACCTTGTTTTACTATTTAACCACAGGGACAACTCAATTCTCTTACATTATGTTTAGGTATATTACCCCCTCTCATTTAGGAAAAATACATAACATATGAACCACATTCTTCAGAAACACACAACCTAAGAATAATCGCCTATTGTTCAAGTTAGACTGTAAAATTATGAAGAGCTTCAGAGGGAACATAAATAGTTCAAAGCCCTCATTTAGAGTTTGGCAGTCACAGGTCGTCTGCCGAAATGCATTACATGTCCATCCGTCAAGCTCACACTTCCCACTCTCCCTTTAGAATAGGGGTAAGCTCCAGGTTAATCCCAAGAGAACCTCAGCTGATTCCACTAGCAGGAATATTTGGTTGATGAGGTATCTGGTAAAAGCTATTGATAAATGTACATCAGAACATTTGTCCACTGGACAGCAGTCTGGACAGCAGTCTGTTTTAGATTTACTTTCCTTTTCAGAATATCAGAGAAAGCCTGGCAATCACAAACTAAAAAACATGAGATATAACATTCAGCTCCTCGGAGAAAAGTACAAGCACATCAGTGCCATTATTTTCTGTTTTCAATGATCAACACCACTTTGCAAATTTACTATTGAAAAACAAAACATTAGAGCAAGCACTCCAGTTGAACATTGAGCCTATTCTGCAAAGATTCATTACCCTAAGTGGAGCTGCTGCAGTAGTGTCTCTGGTGAAGTCACAGAGATTCTTTGGCCTACATTTAGCTAAAAATCATTAAGCACAATGCTGCACCAAAATTGGCACCGCTGCACTCTCATTTTCACATCACAGGGATGCACCATACTTAATTGAATGCGGCACACCCCTGTGTTGTCCCTTGCTGGCGCTAAATTGAGCTGCATAGCGCCAACACAGGCATCTTTGCACCATCGTGCAAGGATGTCTGTGTTGAGGGGTTTGATTGTTTTTGTGTGGGAAGGTATCCCTTCCTGCAAATAAACAATCATTAATGGCGATTTGGCACTTTTGTGTGTGCTGCAAAATGAAACACACACAAGAGGGAAAAAGCGTCAACAATCATGTCTGGCTTTTTGCTCATTCAATGCGTGCTGTAGAATGCAGCACACATGGAAAAAGCAAAAAACAAGGAGGAGTAAAAGTATTCCTTCTTGTTGCGCTCAGGTTTATGTAAACTCGTAAATATGAGGTTGCATCAAAATGCAATGGGTGTTGCTGTGGCACACCCACAGCAACACCCATTGCACGCCCCTTCCATGCAAAGTGCTGCATGTGATTGGGTTGTATTTACAAGGTGGTGCTAAGCCACAAAATGTGGCTTAATGCCACCTTGTAAATACGGCGCAGTGCTTAGTGCCACTGGAGCATAACGAAAAGTTACGCTCCAGTGACGCTAGGGGCTCATAAATATGCCCCTTTATGTCTTGTTGAGATCTCCTTCCTGTCTAAGAGAGTTCTCTAAATAGAGCAGGTGTCTTCTGTCAGGAGACTGGAGGATGACGGGGCATCCACCAAACTTGAGATCAGCCCCATCATTTAAGAAAGACTTCTGATTAATTATTGTGCATTGGAGAAGTTAATATAATTATACAAGGTGTGTTGTATTGCTATAGACTTTGACAAGGCTTCTCTAAGAGAGATACTCACAAAGGTATTTTGGAGGATTGTACTACAAAATTTCACTATGAAGAATATCTACATACACGAATATCAAGAAACAAAATATTGAATGCTTCACAAAGCATGGAAGAGTATGTGAACTGTACTCCTGTAATACTACATCTTGCACACATAAATACTTCACTGCAGCTACAGTGAAAATCCTACTAAGCATAACCTTGGGGACACTGCATGGTATCTCGAGGACACAAAATGAATACATTACATATATAAAAATTGGAGTCACTTCATTGCAAAACATCTCAGGGACACTTCCACACCACATTGCACTCACGCCTGGTGACACATTCACTCCCCACTACACAACATTTTCTGAAGAGTTACTACCTTCACTTCAAATGTCCTGCATCTGATTACTCATTACACTGCCCAATAGCCTATATAAACAAACCTAACACACTGTGCTGCACCCAAGAAGTTGGTTTGCATCCAATGGACTATAAACAACAACAAACCACATTGCACTTAATGGGTGCTCTTAAACTACACACAGTACACTTTCAGGACAGCAAAACATTACATTGCATTTCATCTTGAGTGTATGAATGCACCACACTTCATTGCACCTTAGTGAAGTCAGTATACCATAATACAGTGTTTCTTTGGAGCACTATTCTATAATACTACATTGAATATCAAAAACTAAACCACTTGACACCACATTTGACTTTATGGATTCATGAAGACGGTTCTACTGCCTCACATTAAACTGCAAACTTCACTGGGGATGTAGGAAACAGTTATGCTTACTTTAGGTGAATGATGAAGAAAAAGGAGATATCTGATGAAATGAAAACTATTCAAAAAGTTACACAAGTGAGATATAAAATGATGTGAAGACAAGCACAGCAAGTGTGGTGGCTCCCACAGGATATTATCCCTTTGTAATCTTCCATTGAGTGGCTTTCCTGACCATGGAGTCACTTTTTAAGGAGTGGGAACTACCAGAGACCAATCTGTTTGAAGGAGGAGGCCTCACATATATTGTGTGCCATGCTTCATCATAGGCAACCTCTCCTACTGTTAGAAATGGGGTCTTTGGTTGGCAGTCAGGTTACCCTTGTCCAATCAAGGACCCTCACTCTAGTCAGGGTAAAGGAGAATCACACTCAGTTAACCTCCGCTCACCCCCTTGGTAGCTTGGCACAAGCAGGTAGGCTTAACTCAGAGACAATGTGTTATGTATTTTTTCCAACACACACAGTAATGCAGTGAGACCCTACAAAATGGACACCACACCAGTTTAGAAAAATAGGTAATATTTATCTAAATCAAACAAGACCAAAACAACAAAAATCCAACATACACAGGTCATGATATGAATTCTTAAAAGAATAAGGGGCATATTTATTCTCTGTTTGTGACGAATGTGCGTCAAAAATTTTGACGCACATTCGCCGCAAACCGTGCACCATATTTAAACTTTGACGCCCGAGCCCGCGGACGTCAAAATTCCTCTGTGTGAGTCATTTTTTGGATGCGGGAAACTGCCTTACGTTAATGACATGCAAGGTATTCGTTCCCGCCCAAAAAATGACTTTAAGGCCTGTGCGCCTTATTTATACTACTGCGTCATTTTGATGCACAGGAGAGGGCGGGCCTTAAAAAACGTCACACAGCCTGATGTGCACCTTTTTTTAATGCCTGGGTCAGGGCAGGCATTAAGGGACCTGTGGGCTCACTTCCATTGTCTCTGACCATGTGACCATGGAAGGAGTCCAGAGGTGCCCTTCCCTGCCCCCACGGACACCCCCTGCCACCCTTGCCCACCCCTGGAGGACACACATGGATGGGGGAACCCATCCCAGGTAAGTACAGGTAAGTTGAGGTAAGGATTTATTTATTTTTTAAAGTGGCATAGGGGGGCCTTATTTGGGCCCCCCTACATGCCAATGTGCCCAATGACCATGCCCATGGGACAGAAGTCCCCTGGGCATGGCCATTGGGCAAGGGGGCATGACTCCTGTCTTTGCTTAGACAGGAGTCATTTCAATGAGGGTTGTGCGTCAAAAAATGGCGCAAGTCTGGTTTGAGGCATGATTTTTGCCTCAAACCTGACTTGCACCATTTTTTGACGTACAACCCTCATTTTCCCCTACGCCGGCGCTGCCTGGTTTGAGTCATTTTATTGGCCTCAGACCAGCCGGCTAATGTCATTCCTTAAATAAGGCGCCCACAAGGCGCGTAGAAATGGCATTAACCAGCGGTATAAATATGGGCCTAAGAGTCTTAGGGGGTCATTCCGACTTTGGCGGGTGGCGGAGGCCGCCCGCCAAAGTAACCCCGTCGGAAGACCGCTTTGCGGTAAAAAGACCACGAGGGTCATTCCGACTTTCCCGCTGGGCCGGCGGGCGACCGCCAAAAGGGCGCCCGCCGGCCCAGCGGGAAAGACCCTGCAACAAGGAAACCGGCTCCGAATGGAGCCGGCAGAGTTGCAGGGGTGCGACGGGTGCAGTGCAAAGCAGACAGTGAAAATCTTTATGGGGCCCTGTTAGGGGGCCCCACGACACCCGTTCCCGCCATCCTGTTTCTGGCGGTGAAAACCGCCAGAAACAGGGTGGCGGTAAGGGGGTCGGAATCCCCATGGCAGCGCTGCAAGCAGCGCTGCCATGGAGGATTCCCTGGGCCAGGGGAAAACCGGCGGGAAACCGCCTGTTCCCCTTTTCTGACCACGGCTTTACCGCCGCGGTTAGAATGGCCCTAAAAGCACCGCCAGCCTGTTGGCGGTGCTTCCGTGGTCCCCGGCCCTGGTGGTCATGGACCCCCTTAATCCTTAGAAAACAGTAAGAATGCTGTTGTTGCACAAAGTACCCGGTTAGTGTAAAAAATAAATTCACATGGGTGAACGTGTATTGGAAAAGGGTATTGATGGGTCAATTCCTTACTCACAAGTGACGGAATGTGGAACCAATCAAACATTCACCCCAAATCACAGATCTGGGTTTAATCCATCATTCTTTTCCTCACCATGCCACCCCAGTTTAGACCCAGCCATATGCAAATCAGTCTTGACCCTGTTCCTCATGGGCACAGTCGAGCCCGAACTGCCAAGCCAGGACCTCTCTGGACCAGAAACAAGCATCCTGGGACCGGTCACCGGGTTTCACCCTTCATCAGCCAGGCTAGCTTGAATCCAGTGGCGTTGTGAGCACGGGACCCACGTCTGGGCATACCCGGCGCACTTATGGCAGTAAAAGCAAAGCAATACACAAATAATGGACGGAATGCAGAACCAATCAAACATTCACCTCCAGTCACAGATCTGGCTTTAATTTATCATTCTTTTGCTCACCATGCCACCCCAGTTTAGACCCAGCCATATGCAAATCAGTCTTGACCCTGTTCCTCATGAGAACAGTCCAGCCTGAACTGCCAGGCCAGGTGCTCCCTGGACCAGAAACAAGCATCCTGGGACCGGTTACCGGGTTTCACCCTTCATCAGCCAGGCTAGCTTGAATCCAGTGCCATTGTGAGCCCGGGACCCACGTCTGGGCATACCCGGAGAACTTACGGCAGCAAAAGCAAAGCAAAACACAAATGATGGACAGAATGCGGAACTAATCAAACATTCAACCCCAGTCACAAATCTGGGTTTAATCCTCATAGTGAGCCTGGGACCAACGTCTGTGCATACCCGGCGCACTTATGGCGGCAAAAGCGAAGCAAAACACAAATGATGGATACCAGCGGTAAAGTGCCCAGATTATCAAAAATTTCCAAAACAGAGTCCAGCACACATCAACAACCTGGGAAACAGAGGCAAAAACAGAGACTTGGTCATGAGCAGTACAAGGGCCTCCTGGTGGCCCCAGTACTGGCTTTCCGCCAGCCTTTTAATGGCGGGATCCCCACAATGATAAGGCTGGTGGAAAGTGAAGTTGTGATCAGCATCGCAGTGCTGCTTTAAGCACTGCTGTGGCTGAGTATGACTGCACCCGCCACATACCCATGGGGAACCATGTTCCTATGGTGGTGGCAGTCTGACCGCCACAGTCGTAATTTGGCGGTCAGACCTGGAAGAACATTGTGGTCCGACCGCCACCGCGAGTCTGGGGGTATGAAGAGCGTCAGACCCATAATCCAGTCTATAGTGTCTTAAAATACAGTGGTCATGAAAATATTCAGTACACTACAAAGCAAACACTTATTACATGGGGCAATATATATGCAATGCAAGCCTTCTTTTCCTAACTTTGAGGATACCATATAACCGAATCTGGTTGGGTATGATGTCCTTTGTAGTCATATGCTTGTTAGAATTGAACAAACTCTTTATTCTGAAATGTAAGCAAACAGTTATGGGTTAGTCCTACTCCTAACACCAAAATTCGTATGATGGTAAAAATAATCAAAGATGTCCCACAGGACCTGTCTATACTGAATACTCTTCCGTGCATTTGACCTAATAAATCTTGAGTTCATTGAAGGACAAGAGCTCCGGTACCAATTAAAAAACTGCAGTGGGACCTTCTCAGACCCCATGTTGTTCTTGAAGAGTGTCCATAACAGTAGTAGGAGTGAAACCATTTTTGGGGGCTAAATAGTGGTTAAGGAGGGAGCTTAGCTTTTTAAAATCAGCAGCGGTGATGTGGTATGCAAAAGTAAGACCTTTATCAACAAAGCCCCTGCACTGCCCATGACCAGGACTTCCTTGAACAAATAGTGCTATTATACTATTTCCCCATAAAAATGAGGACTAAAAAGGTCCTATTTCCAGTGGTATTGTGGTCTCAGAATGAACATTAAAAAATATTAAATACAAATTAAAACTTTCATCATATTGGCAGCCCTCCTTGAAAATTTAGTAAAGAAAACCACTCTTATGCTTCCATAAAGGGGTATAAACCAAGGTGTTCCAAGATGACATAAACAGGACAGGAGCACTGTGCTTATTTCTTTTTTTTTTAAGTTTCAAAAGTTTTATTAAGAATATATAAGGCGGTACATACAGCATATAAACAAACTGTTTAGCTTTCAAAACATTGTTTTTGTTCGTTTACCATAATTATTTCCATTGTAAGCATATATACATGTACTGTCAGGTAAGTAAAAATTCCCAGTTGCATAGTTGAGTTGTGTACCCTTATTTTGAAGAAGAGTGGAAAACAGGTGGGGGGGATGGTAAGGGGAGGGGGAGCGAGGATAGGGTTGTGTAGGAGGGGTTGGTCTTGGTATAGGGGAGAGACAAAATAGTCATATGAAATGGGGAGGGGGAGAGAAGGGTAAGAAAGAGGGAGAAAGAGGAAGGGTAATCGCGGGGGAATGTAGAATGAAGAGACTCGAGGTAGGCAGGGGGTCTTTGTATCCTGAGACTAGCTTGTTCAGGCCTAAGAGTAGATCGTTCTGTACTTCTCCGTCTGTAGCAAGTTATTATCTAGGGGTAGATAATATGTATGATAGATATGGTAAGGTCGGTTAGAGAGTGTCTACGTCTTATATGAGTTGATTTCTCAGTCCTTGTTTGTGTTAGGAAGCGACTTGTATTACTATGTTGGGTAGTTCAGGGTCTCGGGCATGTGACAAAATTAGAGGCCTGTAGATTGATAGAGAGAGAGAAAAAAGAGAGAGAGAAGAGAGGATAGCGTAGCTAGGGAGAGAGAGAGGGGGCAGTAGGAGATTAAATGTGTTTCCGGAGTCTAGGATTCTCAGAGGGTGATTGGTAATTAATATTCCCTAATCATTGATCATTGAACATTGATCATCCGTTGGTCATCCACCAGCCGCTTCATGGTCTCTTCAAGAATGGGCGCCAGACCTCCTCAAATTGTTCTGCTTGGTCCTGTAGGTTATAAATCACTCGTTCATGGGTAGCCGTTTGATACATGGCCGTCATCCATTCCATGGGTGTGGGGGCAATGCTAGATCTCCAGTGCCGGAGTATGCATATTTTGGCCGTGGCTAGCGCCGTGTGGATTAATCGTTTATGTGCCCGCGATAGGGAGGGATACGGGCGAATGTCATGTAGAATGATAAATGCTGGTGGGGTCGGTTTTGGTATCTGTATGAAGTCCGATAAGGCGAGGCGTACCGCGTCCCATAGTGACTGTACCGTGGGGCAGTGGCATAAAATATGAAGTTGGTCGCAATATGGCTCTGTGCATCTCCAACAGTTCGCGTGAGGTATCAACCCTGCCCTGAAGAGTTTAACGGGGGTCCAGTACCATCCCTGAAGGATTTTAAATAGGCAAAATTTCAGGCGTGCTTCACGTACGCCCCTGTCGAGGGCTTCTAGTATGTCTGGCCATTCTTCGTCCGTGTAGGTTATCTCTAGTATGTCCTGCCACTTTAAGCGTAGTCGTTCAAGTAAAGGCTGAGAGTAAAGGTGGTTAGTTAATTCGGCATAGAGGCCAGCCAAGACGCCTTTTTGTCGGCCCCATTTCTGAAGATAGGTGACGATGGGTGAGGTTTTGAGCAGCCACGGGGGGGTTCCTAATGTTCTCCGCATACAGTGTTTGAGCTGTAGATATCGCCACTCCTGGTTACTTTGGATACCGAATTCTTCCTGGAGGGAGGCGAATGTGCGGAAGCTATCTCCATCTATTATGTGAGATATATTGTGGATACCTGCCTCGGACCATTGGGGCCATCTGAGAATAGTCCCTCCTATTTTAATGCTTTTATTCCCTGCTATGGGAGCCTGAGTATGCAGGGAGGGGTGTACTCCTAGTAGTCGATGGGCTCTGCACCACGCTGTGTTTGTAGCCTTGAGGATGGGGTTAGTTAAGGGAACGTGGTCGGCGTATGTTCCTCCCATCTCCGTATACTGTCCATATAGGAGTTTCTCTGTGATCACCCATTGCGGTGGATCGGCTATATCCGGAAGCGTATATATTAGCTGTGAGAGTGGTAGTCCTAATCCTCCGTAGAGCCGTCGTGCCAGTATTATTGCAGGTTTCAGTCTTGGGCGTGAGGAGCCCCAGACGAAGGCCCTTATGGATGCGTCTATTAATCGGAGTGAGGAAAGAGGTATCTGTAGGGGAAGCATGCCTAACATGTATGTGAAGAGTGGTAAGGTGACCATTCTGACCGCCTGTGTCCTGCCCCACATGGACAGGCCTAGTAGGGACCATTTGGCAAAGTCTTGTTTCATTTTAGATATAAGGGGGTCTATGTTGTCCCTGACCATATGTTCTAGACCTCTGTTAATAAACGTTCCTAAATATTTAAGTCGGGTCGGAGTCCATTTGAATTGAAGGCCATGTATCACTGCCCTCGTCGTTATGCAGGATAATGGTAGTGCCTCACTTTTATCCCAGTTTACCCGATATCCGGATAGGGATGCAAAGTCTTCTATAGTGGAAAGTAGTGCTGGGAGCGAGGTTTCTAGATCGGACATTGTTAACAGAATGTCGTCTGCGTAGAGATATATTTTGGATATGCCCCCGGTGATATGGATCCCTTTTATTTGGTGAGAATTTCGTATGGTGGCAGCTAGGGGTTCCATGGCCAATAAAAATAGAAGTGGCGACAAGGGGCATCCCTGGCGTGTGCCCCTTCCGATAGGGAATGGGTCTGACATGATGCCCCCACAGTTAACCTGTGCTGTGGGGTGGTCATATAATAA
The DNA here is from genome assembly GCF_031143425.1 of Pleurodeles waltl. Lineage (NCBI taxonomy): Eukaryota > Metazoa > Chordata > Amphibia > Caudata > Salamandridae > Pleurodeles > Pleurodeles waltl. Next base: position 794,526,701 of record NC_090438.1, on the reverse strand, counting down.
ACGTACTTTAGAGATAAATTGTTCCCCCAGGCCAAAATGCTTCATGGTTGTGAATAGGTAGGGCCACTCAATGCGGTCGAATGCTTTCTCCGCGTCTAGGGACAGGGCTAGGGCTTCGTCAGGTAATTGTATGGATTCTAACAGTGTATGGCAAAGAGTTCGCATATGATTTCTGGAGGTACGGCCTGGTACAAATCCTACTTGGGTATTGTGAATCAATGATGGTATCACCTTGCGGAGCCGCGCTGCTAGAACACTGGCTAGGAGTTTGACATCCCCATTCAAAAGGGAGATAGGACGGTAACTGCCGCAAAGAAGGGGGTCTCTCCCTGGCTTAGGCAAGATGACAATCGTGGCTTTATTGGATAGAGCGCCCAGGGAGCCTTCTTGACATGCTTCCGTCAGTGCTTCATGTACTGCGGTTATTGCCTCCTCCCCAGCCCATTTATAGAATTCCGCAGGGAATCCGTCCTCTCCTGGTGATTTATGGTAGGGGAGGCTTGTTATAACTTGGGTTATCTCTTCTTTGCTTATGTTACCGTCCAAGAGGGCCCTGCCTGCCTCAGACAGACGGGGTAGATTGGCCGCGGCAAGGAATGTCTCCATTTGTGTTTGATCTGTCGTTGTTTCAGGAGTGTACAAATGTCGGTAGTACTTGGCAAACTCGTTTACAATGTCTTGTGGGCGAGTTAGCACTGCTCCTGAAGAAGATGTTATGGCCGCAATGGCAGAGGCTGCCTCTCTTTGTCAGAGCTGCGCCGCTAGGAGGCGACCTGCTTTTTCCCCTTGTTCGTAATGGCGGCCTCGCAATTTTTGCAGTGCGTATTCCGCCTGAGATGTATAGAGTTCATTGTGTGCCATGCGGGCCTGTTCTAAGGCGTGTCGCAGCTTAGAGGATGGTTGGGTGGTATATTGTTTAGTGAGGTCCTGTATCGTGGTCTCTAAGGTGGTTTGGCGGGCTATTCTGTCTTTGTTGGCCAGTGCTGCATCTCGCATCATATTCCCTCTTAGGGTTGCTTTTGCTGCCGCCCATAGGATCCTTTTTGAGGATACAGTGCCTGAATTCTCGGCCATGTATGTGGTTACATGAGCTTTTAATTGTTCCTTCCCTTGTGGAGAGCGATATCTGTGTACAGCCAATCGCCATGGTTTACGACCAGAGAAGGAGAGTCCCACCTGGATCCGGATTAGTATTGGGGAGTGGTCTGAGAGCCCGCTGTCTAGGATACAGGTGTCTTGTATATGAGGGATTACAGTGTGTGATACTAAGAAATAATCCAGACGCGATTGGGTGCCATGGACGGTGGATAAGAAAGTATATTCCTTATCTTTCGGGTGTTGTATTCTCCAGCAGTCCACCAGACCGACGTCAGTGGTCAGGTCTGTCAGAAGCGCTCTGTCGTGATTGTTACATACATCGACAGGGCCTGTCCTATCCATTATGGCGTCTTGGACGAGATTCCAGTCTCCCCCAATTATGTATCGAGTAGTTCCGATTTCTGTCAGGAGGCGATTTAGCTGTAGAAGGAATGGGCGTTTTGGGCCGGTTGGTGCGTAAACGGATCCCACGCATAAAACAGTGTCCCCTAGTTTTAATTTAGCAAATATATACCTTCCTTCCGTATCATTCCAGGTTTTAATGATAGTGACCGGGAGGGATTTACGCACTAGTATCGCCACTCCACATTTGCGGGATCCGTTACTTCCAGATTCCTGACTCGTTGGACGGCAGCTAAAGGCAACCCTCCCTACCCAATCCCGTTTAAGTTTACTGGATTCCAGAGTGTCAAGGTGAGTCTCTTGAATCAGAGCTATATCTGTTTTTTTGGATTGAAGATAGGACAGTATCTTTTTCCGCTTAACATAGCTCGTCATGCCGTGTACATTCCAAGAGAGTATGCGTAATGGTCGCGTCGCTTGAGGGTGGGGCTTCGACATATTGGATAATTGTGAGTAAGTAAGCACCCTCGATCCGGGGTTGGTGTTGGAGGGGGGGGGGGGAGGGAGGGTGGGAGATATTGACTTAGTAGTTAGAGTGGGAGTTGTGTTTCGATATGATACGGTGTTTTATTTTATTTTATTTTATACGGGGGTTAGTAGCTGGTGGAGGCCAAGGGAATCCTCTGGAGAAGAAAGAGAAGAGAGAGGAGAGGGTGAAGGAACAGAGGTAATATAAGTAGGACGAGAGCCAGATGGAGGGGAAATATGAGGGAAAAAGAAGGCAAGGAGAAATGAGAGGGAGAAGAAAAGAGGGAGAAGGGGGGGAAGGGATGGATGCGTGTGCTGAAGTTGAGATTGAGAGTATAGCAAGAGAGCGTGCAATTTGGGGGAAGAAGTGGAGAAGGGTAGGGATGAGGGAGGTTAGGAGTCCAACCTCCTTCGTTCGTTAGGTCTGTAAACGGCGGGACCGATTTCTCTCGGAGCTCTCGTGCTGTCGGGCGGTCTCGATCGGGGGGGGCGAAGGGGGGAAACAGCAGACAGCCAGTTATCGATATGTCGGTAATAAGGAGGGGTGGGGGGGCACACAGCAGTGCTTATGTTTATGTATCGGGAAGTGGGTCTGTTCATCGGTGGTTAGTGGCTAGTGTATTAGTTATATAACTAAAGTGTATATTGGCAGAAGTAATGATCGGTTAATAACTATAGTACCTGAGCAGCGCTGGAGAGGAGGGAGAGGGTGTCGGGTGTTGATGGGGTATGGTGTTTAGGATGTTGTGCCTAGTACTTGATGTTGTATGGTATCGTAGGGTGTTTAGGAGTTCATAAGATAGGGTCGTAAATTAAAGTAGGGACTGGGCAGACAGAAAGACCGAGACCGGCTGGTGAGGGGAGGGGGGGGCAGGGCAGAGGAGGGGGGGAGAGAGCTCAAACAGAGTATTATAGTTCTCGCGTATGCATGGGTACATAAAGATACCAATATACAGTATAATATAATACTTCCTGAGCATTTCTTTTCAACTATAACACTGCCTCGTCTCGTCTCGCCTTACAACTGTTCAATGACATATTAGGTTGATCAACATAACATATCCTGGCATCTTATCACATTATCATGTTAGGAGCCATTATGCCAAGCGTCTCTCTATTAATCGTAGGATAGGTAATGAGTGTAGCTGAGCCCCGGGTTACGCGAGGATAGTGCGTATCTCATCCTATTACTAACTCCTTGCCGTGTATTATTACATCATAATACTGACCTACTAAGGTCTTACTTGGTATGTGCCACCATCATAGTCGTTCTGTTGTTGATGATAGTTTAAGATAGTAATAATGATTAGGATGGGGGTAGGTACGAACATCTGGGGAAAAGAATAGCTAATAGTTTATAATTTACATTGTGATGTTATAATGTGGTGTGGAGTGGCAGTGTAGAATGTCATAATATTTCGCTTTGTTATGCGGTATTATGTTGTATTATGTCCTCGTGTTCTATTTTTTTTCCCCAGTTTCTTATTGTAGAATAAGGTAAAGTCAAGTAGTGGGAGCTTTGATATGTTTCAGGTTATATCGTATTGTGTGTCCCTGTATTGGAATAAATTTATCTTTACGTGGTCTAGTCCCATCCCTTGGGGTGATAATGGGGGCTAAACGGTTCTAATGTCGGCGCTGGTCGAGTGTGGTGTGTATTAGGAAAGTTTCACATACTTTGTTGTTTACTACCATGAGATACTTTGTAGTGTGTGGAATGTAAGGTAAGTTCCATGATAGTTAATTAGTGTTTATTTTTTGTTATCTGTTTAATGCCCCTGTTACCTTGTTACCTTGTTATAGGGTTATAGGGTCGGGACCGGGCCCTTATTCAACATACAGTGAGTTGGTGGGGTCTGATCCCTGTTCTAGTAATCATCATCTGTTGTGTACTGAGGGCAAATAACGAATTACTGGTAGTTTCCCTTATAGGGCCTCGGCTCTAGTCATAAAGAGCATAGATTTTTCATGTATCTGGTTTTAACATTGATACTAGCAGTCTTAGACAATTACAATAGTAATACACATATGATCTGGAAAGGTACTCATCCTTCCGCGGAGTCTATAGTTGTTATTTTCGACTCTCTGGTGATAGTCCCATAAGTCGTCTTGTCGCGTTACCTTCTCAAGAAGACCCAGTTGTAGGCTTTAAAGGGGAGCGGGATTTGTCTCTTTCCGATAATTGGGTGTGGGTTACTACTGCGTGTAAAATCTGACCCCTGTCATCATATGATCTAGTTAGTCTCTCCATGTCTCTACCTCTATGACTGGCTCCGGTGTCGTGTAGAGCCGTCTTCACCTTTTCTATTCCCGAGTGGGGGGTTTCGGCCCTATCACTGCCTCCTACAATGTCATGCTCACTGTCTGTGTTGTAAGAGTCCATAGGCTGGGATTGGAAAGAGTCAAGGAAGAGTCTCAATTCGTCGGGGTTATAAAAGTCCTTGGATACTTCATTTTTTGTAACCCACATTCTTGCAGGGTCAAAGAGACCGTATTTCATCTCTAGTTTGCGAAGCTGGGGTCGTAGGGCTAGGAAAGCCTTTCTACGTTCGTTGGTTTCCTTGGAGTAATCAGCGGTTATTCGGATCTCGTGCTGGTCTATTCGGAAAGGGCCGTGGTTGCGTGCTACTTGGAGTATTTGTCGGGTTTGATTATGCCGCAGCAAGCATGCGATGATTGGGCGGGGCCTTGAGGAGTTGTCAGAGCGTTTTGGGCCTATCCTGTGTGCCCGTTGGAATTCTAGCGGCGGGTCAAAGTCCAATGAAATCATTTTTGGAAGAGTGGAGGTCAGAAAAGTCTGCATATCCGAGCCTTCTTCGTTTTCTGGGATCCCAAGTATGCGGATATTGTCTCTCCGGCTCCTGTCCTCCATGTCCGTTAGTTTGCTCCTGAGGTAGATGAAGTCTTGTTCTCGCACCTGAGACGTGTTGATCTGCGTCTCTAGTGATCCCATGCGTTGTTCTAGCCCTGTCACTCTAGATTGAAAGCCGGCAATGTCAGATCGCATGGATTTGGTTTCTAGTGTCAATGAAGTTATAGAGGCGTCCATCCCCTCTATGCGGCGGCTGACGGTGGTGATCTCTTGTAGTATCCTGTCCATAGTCGTGGATTGATCTTTATCAGGCATCGTGGTGGACTCGTTTAAAGGTGGCGATGTTTGAGGGTTTATCTTCGTGGGGGTTAGGCGTTTGTGTTGTAGCGCTTCTGAGAATAATAGTTGTCGTGCAGGCTTGCTGACAGGTTTATGGTTCGGTTTGTTGCCGGGCATCGCCTCAATTGTCTACAGAGTCTGACCACGTGGGGCCCGAGATTCCCTCCGTAGATTCCGATAAGGATATAGATGTTCGGTGGCTTACACTGGTGTCAGTCCACTCCCTTCTCCTGTATCTCTGTTCTCTTGGCTCCCTCTGGCTCTCCTCATCTCCGGTGCCCCCCCAGTCGCTCACCCCTCTCGTCCCCTCGCCTCCACGTGCCTCCCGTCGTGCCCCTCTGCCCTCCTCAGTATTAGTTGTCTGGAGGGGGGGGGAGAAAGTTTATTATCTCAGCGGGAGGGTTTTTGTTGTCCCTCTGTGATGGAAAAGAGGGGAGAAGTCGTGCCTCTGCCTCCGGCGATGCCGTTCTTATTTTGAAGACATTCGATCCTACCTCTCTTTGGGTTTCTCTCCCGGCTGTCGAAGGGGCCGCACCCCTTTGCTGCGTCTTCCCGTCTCCCTGTGGGGGGGGGAAGGTCCACGGGTGTTTGTTGGCGTTGTAGGGAGATGGATGCGGGTCGTCACGGCTCCCACAGTCCCTGCGGCCTGTTCAGCTTGCTCCTTGCCGCTACAGGCACGCCGTCCGCGGTCTTCCGAAGACGCGACTCCGCCCCTTTTTCCAGGCCTTATCGGACTGGGGCGAGTCGCAAGTTTCCTGCCTTGCGTCCCGCTCCTACGGGGTCCCCGGTCATGGTTCCGTGTCGCCGCTGTTGTAGGGGTGGAGGGGCACCGAACCCGGTGTGTTGTCCGGCTGTCTTCTCGCCCCCGTCGCCCCTCCGGGACCGCCTCGGCGCGGAGCTCTCGCTCTAAGCGGCCATCTTGTTTCGTGGCCCGGCCATGCCCCCACTGTGCTTATTTCTAAATGTCACCTGCATATGTAAGCCCTTTTATTGATGCTATTTCTGTGTTGACAGACATAAACCATAGTCCCAAAGGTAAGGAGAATCCAGAAAGTGGAATGATGTGGTAGAAACACAACATTATTCAGAAGCATCTTCTAATCAGTCTGCTATGAAAAAGGCACACACTGCAGTTCCCACAGGGAGACAGCGCTGTCAGAAGGGTGAGGTTCGTAAAGAGTGGACTGGGTATTTTTTCTTATCACCTGTTTTGGGAGAGTATGTACCAGAATGTCTTTTATTTTGCTTGTTCTCTAAAAAGAAAACATAGGTTTTTGGAAGTTAAGTTCTCCTGACTGTGGAATAAACCAGTGTCTATTGACTATCAGTCTGTTTCCCGGAGGATAGTATGTTGTTACACAAATAAGTCCATCCTGAGTGGTTCTCTCAAACATGGTCTGAAGTTGCTCCCTATTGTTGTTTAGGGCTCTTTTTGTTAGGTCTTTCTATCAAGCAGGATGGATAATTCTTTACAGACAGGGTCCTGGGGAGTTTTCTGGTATGAGTTTTATAATCCTGTATATTCGAGCACTTCCATCTGAGGTTTTCTCTCCTATGGAACGAGGGTGAAAGCTCTCAAAGACTAAGATGTTCTTCCTGTTGATAGGCTTATAGAAAACTTCTGTTTTGAGGTGGCCATATTCTGCTTTAGTTGTGAGAGTGAGGAAAGCCAATTGGGTTTCATCAATCTCAATAGCGAACTTGAGGAAGAGGTTCAATGCATTTAGCCAATGTGAAAACATTTAGGCCTCTTCTTCAGTCTCTTCCTAAATAAGCAGGACATTATCTATATATCACTTCCACAGTTTAATAGTTTTTTTAATGGGTTGAAAGGATGCAGAGCTAACTATAACTTGCTGCCCTGCCAGGTCGTCTTATGACCTCACATATTACATCATTCAAGATATATTCTATGACGTCATTAGTGACATCACTGATAAGGTTACTTCAACTTCTTGTTTATATATATATATATATATATATGTGTGTGTGTGTGTGCACACACACACAGCTATACTCAAATCTACCTATATGTATAGATATGTATGTGTACTTATATTTATATATTGCTACATATGTATATATTGCATCTTATTTTGGGGATAAAGTTATCTCATTGTATGTTGGTAAGAGCTTTTACCAACTACTTGTCTGTTTGAAAGTCTGTGAAAATATGTGAATTTGAGAGTTTTTGAAGTTTATAATGTTAATGTTGCCACTGACATATCCACCTAAATATAACATTTCTTTAATCTTTGTGTTTTCAGTGAATTTCAAAGTATTTTAAAGCAAAAACAGATCTTTTTATCATACCTAACTACAATGTTACTTTCAACTTCGACTTTTTTCAGCAAATTTCTACTTCTGTTCAATATAAAGTAATACTTTATTAAAGTTAGTCACCCACTGTGCATGGCAGGGGGGTTGTCCACAGAACCTGGTCTGCAGCCAAATTCTCCGTAGGGAGCTGTAAGTAATGTGGTTATTGGTTGACTCGGGTGTGAGCCCTGGTCAAGCAACATACACAATCTTTGTCAATATAAGGAACAAGCAACCCCAAATCAACATGTGTTCAACTCCCTGGTAGCTTGACACAGAACAGTCAGGCTTAACTTAAAGGTAATGTGTAAAGCATCTGTGCAATACTTCAAACGGTACCACAATGAAGACACACCACAAAAGGAGCCCACAATAGAGTTAGGAAAGCAGAGTAGTTTTCAATAAATAAAACAAGACCAAAACAATAAAAATGCAATTAGTACACAAAGATATTGAAATTTTCCAAGTTTTTAGAGAATATACCACCAAGATGCAGAAAGCCCAAATTTTGAATATGTAGTCACGCAGGACCCGGGCAAAGTCACAAGATCAGGGCGACCACAATGGAGGGCAGGCTGGCTACAGCAGCCCAGTTATGCCCACTGAACACAGTATACTAAATCCTCATTTGCAGAGTGTTGCGTGGATCTGTCTTTAGGATGCTTTGCAGAGCAAAAGTGATGTACTGCTTTCAAGATGTGGGTAGGCTTTGGTGCAAAGTCCTGTTGCATCGATGGGGTCCTTGTGATGAGCGCTTGCAATGCTCTGTCTGGATTCGGGGATGTGTGCAACAGTCGGGGCGATGTGTCGATTCTGAGGAGCTACAAGGTTGCAATATGGAGTCCTGCGGCTGCTGTTGATGAGAGATGCGAGGGCCTGCACCAAAGATGTGTTGCACAGCAGCAGTTCTAAAGATGATGCAGTCTGCAGTGGTGATGCAAATCTTTGCAGCGGGTCCATCTCACTCAATACCAGAGCGGTGACAGACCTGCTAGGGGTTACACTGCACAGCATATGGGATTTGTCGATTCTGTTGGATCCACAGAGGCTGGCAAACCACCATATGCCCCCTTCTAATGGTCCAGGACTGGGGTGGCACAATTTGGCAGAGTAGATGCACAGATGGCAGAACCCAGATGCAGACGCAAGGTTTTTGGTATGTCCCCGAGAATTCAGGTCAGGAGTCTAGACTACTAGCCCTTGAAGTACCTTTTATTCTGTATTAAACAGATGCCACCCAAGCCGGAGGTCACCAAGCAGCACAACAAAGTGGGAATCCAACAGAGGACTTCCACTGGACGGAAACCGCAACGTTGTCTGCCCCGAAGTTGTGGATCTCGCAGAAGCGCAACGACCCCAACGACTCTGCAGGCTTCACGTCACCCCAGCCACTGACCACGCAGCCACTGACCTCACACGAATTTGCCAAGATTTGGCATCCATTGAGGGAAATGACTCCGCCATGACGCCACTTAATACCAAATTGTAGTATTTGTTCCTCTAGACACTATTTTGTGTTTCTAAGTGCTAGGATCATATTATTAATGTTGTATTGTGGATTCTTATCAAGTTGGTCTTGTTTTTTAGGTAAAATATTTACTATTTTTCTAACCTTGTGTTGCGTCATTATGTAGTCTTTACTGTATTACTATGAGTGGTGGTTCAAACACTTAACACATTGTTTCTGAGTTAAGCCTGCTTGCTCGTGCCAAGCTACCAAGAGGGTGAGCGGGGGTTAACTGAGTGTGATCCTCCTTTACCCTGACTAGAGTGAGGGTCATTGTTTGGACAGGGGGCAACCTGACTGCCAACCAAAGACCCAATTTCTAACATTGGTGATCAGTGATGAGGATTGAACTTGTATTTATACTTGACGTACAGTGATTACGCGTACACCACTGTTTTCCATGCAGGCCATTACATGACCACATACTACTTGTTTTGGTGATCTTGCTTTTGTTGTATATGTTTTTCTCTTCTTGGACTTCATCTGCTTTCATTACTTTTTGATTTTTGAACTTCTCATTGGAAACTCTTTGTTCTGCCTTGGAACTTTGCATTGTTTTTTATTTGCCATCATGTCTCAATATGGAGAAACACCAGCTGGAGCTATGTTTGAGTTGGAGAAACTGAAAGGTTACACCGTTGCTCAACTGAAGCAGTTCAGTAAGGATCTTGCCTGTCTTCTTAGGAGCTCTGCCAGGAAGGAAGAGCTGCAATAGTCGCTGAGGGCAGTTGATAGTCAGTGAAGCTGGGGGGCGCACAGGGGTGAGGAGGTGCAGAGTGTCCATTATGTGGTCGTGGATGGACCTTTCATGCCTGGGGGGAGGGTCTCCAGGGCAGGTAGCAGTGTGTTATCCAAGGGTCTGACTCCTGAAGAGTTGCAGGACAGACAGGCATAGAGGGTTCACCAGTTGTAGTTAGAGAAGTTGAGGATGAAAATGGAGAGGGAATGGAGGAGAAGAGAAGAAGCTGCTTCTGGCTCATGTGCTTAGTTTGAGGGAACTAGATCAGAGGAGCCAGTCTAGTGGATATAGTGGCAGCAGTATCACAATGCAGCCTGAGAGGAGGGTACACATTCCCAAAGTCCTAGTTAAGGATTACAAGAGGGAGGATGACATATACTTGTGGTTCAGAGGATATGAGTCTCCACTCCTGGTGAACTTGGTCCCAGTAGCACACTGGGGGCGGGTCTGTGGTAGAACTTAGAAGTAGAGGGGAGGGATACTCTGACAGCCTTAGGGGAAGGGTATGCCTAGATGTAGGTCCCTTGCTCACTGTGCCACTGGATTCAAGCTAGCCTGGCTGATGAAGGGTGAAACCCTGAAACCGCTCCCAGGATGCTTGTGCCACTGGATTCTAGCCTGGCTGATGAAGGGTGAAACCCTGAAACCGGTCCCAGGATGCTTGTTTCCGGTCCACTTGAGACTTGGCTTGGCACCTCAGGCTTGACTGTTCCCATGAGGAACAGGGTCAAGACTGATTTGCATATGGCTGGGTCCAAACTGGGGTGGCATGGTGAGCAAAAGAACAATGGATTAAACCCAGATCTGTGACTGGGCGTGAGTGTTTGAATTGTTCAGCACTTCGTCCATCATCCTTTTGTGTTGCTAAAGTTGCCCTAAGTGGGAAGGGTATGCCCAGACGTGGGTCCCTTGCTCACTGTGCCACTGGATTCTAGCTAGCCTGCTAATGAAGGGTGAAATGCTGAAACTGGTTCCAGGATGCTTGTTTCTGGTCCAGTGAGGACCTGGGTTGGCAGCTAGGGCTTGACGGTTCCCATGAGGAACAGGGTCAAAACTGATTTGCATATGGCTGGGTCCAAACTGGGGTGGCATGGTGAGCAAAAGAAGGATGGATTAAACCCAGATCTGTGACTGAGGGTGAGTGTTTGCATTGTTCAGCACTCCGTCCATCATCCTTTTGTGTTGCTAAAGTTCCCCTAAGTGGGAAGGGTATGCCCAGATGTGGGTCCCTTGCTCACTGTGCCACTGGATTCAAACTAGCTTGGCTGATGAAGGGTGAAATCCTGAAACTGGTCCCAGGATGCTTGTTTCCGGTCCAGTGAGGACCTGGCTTGGCAGTTCGGGCTGGACTGTTCCCATGACGGACAGGGTCAAGACTGATTTGCATATGGCTGGGTCCAAACTGGGGTGACATGGTGAGCAAAAGAACGATGGATTATACCCAGATCTGTGACTGGGGGTGAGTGTTTGCATTGCTCAGCACTCCGTCCATCATCCTTTTGTGTTGCTAAAGTTGCCCTAAGTGGGAAGGGTATGCCCAGACGTAGGTCCCTTGCTCACTGTGCCACTGGATTCAAGCTAGCCTGGCTGATGAAGGGTGAAACCCTGAAACCGCTCCCAGGATGCTTGTTTCCGGTCCAGTGAGAACCTTGCTTGGCAGTTTGGACTGGACAGTTCCCATGAGGAACAGGGTCAAGACTGATTTGCATATGGCTGGGTCCAAACTGGGGTGGCATTGTAAGCAAAAGTACGATGGATTAAACCCAGATCTGTGACTGCGGGTGAGTGTTTGCATTGTTTGGCACTCCGTCCATTCTCCTTTTGTGTTGCTAAAGTTGCCCTAAATGGGAAGGGTATGCCCAGACGTGGGTCCCTTGCTCACTGTGCCACTGGATTCAAGCTAGCCTGGCTGATGAAGGGTGAAACCCTGAACCCTGTCCCAGGATTTGTGTTTCTGTTCCAGTGAGGACCTGGCTTGGCAGTTCGGGCTGGACTGTTCCCATGAGGAACAGGCTCAAGCCTGATTTGCATATGGCTGGGTCGAAACTGGGGTGGCATTATGAGCAAAAGAAGGATGGATTAAACCCAGTTCTGTGACTGCAGGTGAGTGTTTGCATTGTTCAGCACTCCGTCCATCATCCTTTTATGTTGCTAAAGTTGCCCTAAGTGGGAAGGGTATGCCCAGAAGTGGGTCCCTTGCTCACTGTGCCACTGGATTCAAGCTAGCCTGGCTGATGAAGGGTGAACCCTGAAACCGGTCCCAGAATGCTTGTTTCTGGTCCAGTGAGGACCTGGCTTTGCAGTTCGGGCTGGACTGTTCCCAGGAGGAACAGGGTCAAGACTGATTTGCATATGGCTGGGTCCAAACTGGGGTGACATGGTGAGCAAAAGAACAATGGATTATACCCAGATCTGTGACTGGGGGTGAGTGTTTGCATTGCTCAGCACTCCGCCCATCATCCTTTTGTGTTGCTAAAGTTGCCCTAAGTGGGAAGGGTATGCTCAGACGTAGGTCCCTTGCTCACTGTGCCACTGGATTCAAGCTAGCCTGGCTGATGAAGGGTGAAACACTGTAACCGCTCCCAGGATGCTTGTTTCCGGTCCAGTGAGAACCTGGCTTGGCAGTTTGGGCTGGACAGTTCCCATGAGGAACAGGGTCAAGACTGATTTGCATATGGCTGGGTCTAAACTGGGGTGGCATGGTAAGCAAAAGTACGATGGATTAAACCCAGATCTGTGACTGTGGGTGAGTGTTTGCATTGTTTAGCACTCCGTCCATCATCATTTTGTGTTGCTAAAGTTGCCCTAAATGGGAAGGGTATGCCCAGACATGGGTCCCTTGCTCACTGTGCCACTGGATTCAAGCTAGCCTGGCTGATGAAGGGTGAAACGCTGAACCCGGTCCCAGGATGTGTGTTTCTGTTCCAGTGAGGACCTGGCTTGGCAGTTCAGGCTGGACTGTTCCCATGAGGAACAGGGTCAAGCCTGATTTGCATATGGCTGGGTCCAAACTGGGGTGGCATGATGAGCAAAAGAAGGATGGATTAAACCCAGATCTGTGACTGGGGGTGAGTGTTTGCATTGTTCAGCACTCCGTCCATCATCCTTTTGTGTTGCTAAAGTTGCCCTAAGTGGGAAGTGTATGCCCAGAAGTGGGTCCCTTGCTCACTGTGCCACTGGATTCAAGCTAGCCTGACTGATGAAGGGTGAAACCCTGAAACTGGTCCCTGTATGCTTGTTTCTGGTCCAGTGAGGACCTGGCTTTGCAATTCGGGCTGGACTGTTCCCATGAGGAACAGGCTCAAGACTGATTTGCATATGGCTGGATCCAAACTGGGGTGGCATGGTGAGCAAATAACGATGGATTAAACCCAGGTCTGTGACTGGGGGTGAGTGTTTGCATTGTTCAGCACTCCGTCTATCATCCTTTTGTGTTCCTTAACTTTCCCTAAGTGGGAAGGGTATGCCCAGACGTGGGTCCATTGCTCACTATGCCACTGGATTCAAGTTAGGCTGGCTGATGAAGGGTGAAACCTTGAAACCGGTCCCATGATCCTTGTTTCTGGTCCAGTGAGGACCTGGCTTGGCAGTTCGGGCTAGACTGTTCCCATGAGGAACAGGGTCAAGACTGATTTGCATATGGCTGGGTCCAAACTGGGGTGGCATGGTGAGCAAAAGAACAATGGATTAAACCCAGATCTGTGACTGGGCGTGAGTGTTTGAATTGTTCAGCACTTCGTCCATCATCCTTTTGTGTTGCTAAAGTTGCCCTAAGTGGGAAGGGTATGCCCAGACGTGGGTCCCTTGCTCACTGTGCCACTGGATTCTAGCTAGCCTGCTAATGAAGGGTGAAATGCTGAAACTGGTTCCAGGATGCTTGTTTCTGGTCCAGTGAGGACCTGGGTTGGCAGCTAGGGCTTGACGGTTCCCATGAGGAACAGGGTCAAAACTGATTTGCATATGGCTGGGTCCAAACTGGGGTGGCATGGTGAGCAAAAGAAGGATGGATTAAACCCAGATCTGTGACTGAGGGTGAGTGTTTGCATTGTTCAGCACTCCGTCCATCATCCTTTTGTGTTGCTAAAGTTCCCCTAAGTGGGAAGGGTATGCCCAGATGTGGGTCCCTTGCTCACTGTGCCACTGGATTCAAACTAGCTTGGCTGATGAAGGGTGAAATCCTGAAACTGGTCCCAGGATGCTTGTTTCCAGTCCAGTGAGGACCTGGCTTGGCAGTTCGGGCTGGACTGTTCCCATGACGGACAGGGTCAAGACTGATTTGCATATGGCTGGGTCCAAACTGGGGTGACATGGTGAGCAAAAGAACGATGGATTATACCCAGATCTGTGACTGGGGGTGAGTGTTTGCATTGCTCAGCACTCCGTCCATCATCCTTTTGTGTTGCTAAAGTTGCCCTAAGTGGGAAGGGTATGCCCAGACGTAGGTCCCTTGCTCACTGTGCCACTGGATTCAAGCTAGCCTGGCTGATGAAGGGTGAAACCCTGAAACCGCTCCCAGGATGCTTGTTTCCGGTCCAGTGAGAACCTGGCTTGGCAGTTTGGGCTGGACAGTTCCCATGAGGAACAGGGTCAAGACTGATTTGCATATGGCTGGGTCCAAACTGGGGTGGCATTGTAAGCAAAAGTACGATGGATTAAACCCAGATCTGTGACTGCGGGTGAGTGTTTGCATTGTTTGGCACTCCGTCCATTCTCCTTTTGTGTTGCTAAAGTTGCCCTAAATGGGAAGGGTATGCCCAGACGTGGGTCCCTTGCTCACTGTGCCACTGGATTCAAGCTAGCCTGGCTGATGAAGGGTGAAACCCTGAACCCTGTCCCAGGATTTGTGTTTCTGTTCCAGTGAGGACCTGGCTTGGCAGTTCGGGCTGGACTGTTCCCATGAGGAACAGGCTCAAGCCTGATTTGCATATGGCTGGGTCGAAACTGGGGTGGCATTATGAGCAAAAGAAGGATGGATTAAACCCAGTTCTGTGACTGCAGGTGAGTGTTTGCATTGTTCAGCACTCCGTCCATCATCCTTTTATGTTGCTAAAGTTGCCCTAAGTGGGAAGGGTATGCCCAGAAGTGGGTCCCTTGCTCACTGTGCCACTGGATTCAAGCTAGCCTGGCTGATGAAGGGTGAACCCTGAAACCGGTCCCAGAATGCTTGTTTCTGATCCAGTGAGGACCTGGCTTTGCAGTTCGGGCTGGACTGTTCCCAGGAGGAACAGGGTCAAGACTGATTTGCATATGGCTGGGTCCAAACTGGGGTGACATGGTGAGCAAAAGAACAATGGATAATACCCAGATCTGTGACTGGGGGTGAGTGTTTGCATTGCTCAGCACTCCGCCCATCATCCTTTTGTGTTGCTAAAGTTGCCCTAAGTGGGATTAAACCCAGATCTGTGACTGCGGGTGAGTGTTTGCATTGTTTAGCACTCCGTCCATCATCATTTTGTGTTGCTAAAGTTGCCCTAAATGGGAAGGGTATGCCCAGACATGGGTCCCTTGCTCACTGTGCCACTGGATTCAAGCTAGCCTGGCTGATGAAGGGTGAAACACTGTAACCGGTCCCAGGATGTGTGTTTCTGTTCCAGTGAGGACCTGGCTTGGCAGTTCAGGCTGGACTGTTCCCATGAGGAACAGGGTCAAGCCTGATTTGCATATGGCTGGGTCCAAACTGGGGTGGCATGATGAGCAAAAGAAGGATGGATTAAACCCAGATCTGTGACTTGGGGTGAGTGTTTGCATTGTTCAGCACTCCGTCCATCATCCTTTTGTGTTGCTAAAGTTGCCCTAAGTGGGAAGTGTATGCCCAGAAGTGGGTCCCTTGCTCACTGTGCCACTGGATTCAAGCTAGCCTGACTGATGAAGGGTGAAACCCTGAAACTGGTCCCTGTATGCTTGTTTCTGGTCCAGTGAGGACCTGGCTTTGCAATTCGGGCTGGACTGTTCCCATGAGGAACAGGCTCAAGACTGATTTGCATATGGCTGGATCCAAACTGGGGTGGCATGGTGAGCAAATAACGATGGATTAAACCCAGGTCTGTGACTGGGGGTGAGTGTTTGCATTGTTCAGCACTCCGTCTATCATCCTTTTGTGTTGCTTAACTTTCCCTAAGTGGGAAGGGTATGCCCAGACGTGGGTCCATTGCTCACTATGCCACTGGATTCAAGTTAGGCTGGCTGATGAAGGGTGAAACTTTGAAACCGGTCCCATGATCCTTGTTTCTGGTCCAGTGAGGACCTGGCTTGGCAGTTCGGGCTAGACTGTTCCCATGAGGAACAGGGTCAAGACTGATTTGCATATGGCTGGGTCCAAACTGGGGTGGCATGGTGAGCAAAAGAACGATGAATTAAACCCAGTTCTGTGATTGGGGGTGAGTGTTTGCAATGTTCAGCACTCCGTCCATCATCTTTTTGTGTTGCTAAAGTTGCCCTAAGTGGAAAGGGTATGCCCAGACGTGGGTTCCTTGCTCACTGTGCCACTGGATTCAGGCTAGCCTTGCTGATGAAGGGTGAAACTCTGAAACCGGTCCCAGGATGCTTGTTTCTGGTCCAGTGAGGACCTGGCTTGGCAGTTCGGGCTGGACAGTTCCCATCTGGAACAGGGTCATGACTGATTTGCAAATGGCTGGGTCCAAACTGGGGTGGCATGGTGAGCAAAAGAACGATCGATTAAAATTCAGATCTGTGACTGGGGGTGAGTGTTTGCATTGTTCAGCACTCCGTCCATCATCCTTTTGTCTTGCTAAAGTTGCCCTTAGTGGGAAGGGTAGGCCCAGACGTTGGTCCCTTGCTCACTGTGCCACTGGATTCAAGCTAGCCTGGCTGATGAAGGGTGAAACCCTGAAACCGGTCCCAGGACGCTTGTTTCCTGTCCAGTGAGGACCTGGCTTGCCAGTTCTGGCTAGACTGTTCCCATGAGGAACAGGGTCAAGACTGATTTGCATATGGCTGGGTCCAAACTGGGGTGACATGGTGAGCAAAAGAACGATGGATTATACCCAGATCTGTGACTGGGGGTGAGTGTTTGCATTGCTCAGCACTCCGCCCATCATCCTTTTGTGTCGCTAAAGTTGCCCTAAGTGGGAAGGGTATGCCCAGACGTGGGTCCCTTGCTCACTGTGCCACTGGATTCAAGCTAGCCTGGCTGATGAAGGGTGAAACCCTGAAACCACTCCCAGGATGCTTGTTTCCGGTCCAGTGAGAACCTGGCTTGGCAGTTTGGGCTGGACTGTTCCCATGAGGAACAGGGTCAAGACTGATTTGCATATGGCTGGGTCCAAACTGGGGTGGCATGGTAAGCAAAAGTACGATGGATTAAACCCAGATCTGTGACTGCGGGTGAGTGTTTGCATTGTTTAGCACTCCGTCCATCATCCTTTTGTGTTGCTAAAGTTGCCCTAAATGGGAAGGGTATGCCCAGACGTGGGTCCCTTGCTCACTGTGCCACTGGATTCATGCTAGCCTGGCTGGTGAAGGGTGAAACCCTGAACCCGGTCCCAGGATGTGTGTTTCTGTTCCAGTGAGGGCCTGGCTTGGCAGTTCAGGCTGGACTGCTCCCATGAGGAACAGGGTCAAGCCTGATTTGCATATGGCTGGGTCCAAACTGGGGTGGCATGATGAGCAAAAGAAGGATGGATTAAACCCAGATCTGTGACAGGGGGTGAGTGTTTGCATTGTTCAGCACTCTGTCCATCATCATTTTGTGTTGCTAAAGTTGCCCTAAGTGGGAAGGGTATGCCCAGAAGCGGGTCCCTTGCTCACTGTGCGACTGGATTCAAGCTAGCCTGGCTGATGAAGGGTGAAACCCTGAAACTGGTCCCAGTATGCTTGTTTCTGGTCCAGTGAGGACCTGGCTTTGCAGTTCGGGCTGGACTGTTCCCATGAGGAACAGGCTCAAGACTGATTTGCATATGGCTGGATCCAAACTGGGGTGGCATGGTGAGCAAAGAACGATGGATTAAACCCAGGTTTGTGACTGGCGGTGAGTGTTTGCATTGTTCAGCACTCCGTCTATCATCCTTTTGTGTTGCTTAAGTTTCCCTAAGTGGGAAGGGTATGCCCAGACGTGGGTCCCTTGCTCACTGTGCCACTGGATTCAAGTTAGGCTGGCTGATGAAGGGTGAAACCTTGAAACCGGTCCCAGGATCCTTGTTTCCGGTCCAGTGAGGACCTGGCTTGGCAGTTCAGGCTAGACTGTTCCCATGAGGAACAGGGTCAAGACTGATTTGCATATGGCTGGGTCCAAACTGGGGTGGCATGGTGAGCAAAAGAACAATGGATTAAACCCAGTTCTGTGATTGGGGGTGAGTGTTTGCAATGTTCAGCACTCCGTCCATCATCCTTTTGTGTTGCTAAAGTTGCCCTAAGTGGAAAGGGTATGCCCAGACGTGGGTTCCTTGCTCACTGTGCCGCTGGATTCAAGCTAGCCTTGCTGATGAAGGGTGAAACTCTGAAACCGGTCCCAGGATGCTTGTTTCTGGTCCAGTGAGGACCTGGCTTGGCAGTTCGGGCTGGACAGTTCCCATCTGGAACAGGGTCATGACTGATTTGCAAATGGCTGGGTACAAACTGGGGTGGCATGGTGAGCAAAAGAACGATGGATTAAACCCAGATCTGTGACTGGGGGTGAGTGTTTGCATTGTTCAGCACTCCGTCCATCATCCTTTTGTGTTGCTAAAGTTGCCCTAAGTGGGAAGGTTATGCCCAGACGTGGGTTACTTGCTCACTGTGCCACTGGATTCAAGCTAGCCTGGCTGATGAAGGGTGAAACCCTGAAATCGGTCCCAGGATGCTTGTTTCCGGTCCAGTGAGGACCTGGCTTGGCAGTTCGGGCTGGACTGTTCCCATGAGGAACAGGGTCAGGACTGATTTGCATATGGCTGGGTCCAAACTGGGGTGGCACAGTGAGCAAAATAACGATGGATTAAACCCAGATCTGTGATTTGGGGTGAGTGTTTGCATTGTTCAGAACTCCATCCATCATCCTTTTGTGTTGCTAAAGTTGCCCTAAGTGGGAAGGGTATGCCCAGACGTGGGTCCTTTGCTCACTGTGCCACTGGATTCAAGCTAGCCTAGCTGATGAAGGGTGAAACCCTGAAACCGTTCCCAGGATGATTGTTTCCGGTCCAGTGAGGATCTGGCTTGGCAGTTCGGGCAGGACTGTTCCCATGAGGAACAGGGTCAAGACTTATTTGCCAATGGCTGGATCGAAACTGGGGTGGCATGGTGAGCAAAAGAACGATGGATTAAACCCAGATCTGTGACTGGGAGTGAGTGTTTGCATTGTTCAGCACTCCGTCCATCATCCTTTTGTGCTGCTAAAGCCTTAGGGGAACCTCAGGAGCTCACCTACTACATCATGAAGGACACCCTACTCACAAAGTAAAGTCTCACCGCTGAGCGGTATAAGGACAAGTTTAGGTCCTACAAAAAGAAAGAATCTCAAACTTGGGTAGAATGTGTTGACTGTTTCTGCAGGTCACTGGATGGTTGGGTGAAGGGCAGTAAGATAACAACTTATGAGGAGCTTTACAACTTAATTGCTTGAGAACACTTGTACAGTCTTCTTTTTCCAAAGCTGTGTCAGCACCTGATTGACAGGAAATTGCCTGACCTGAGGAAGCTTGCACATGAAGCAGACTATTGGGAAAGCCCAGGGTTCATAAGAGGTATTGGGGAGACCATGCCATGGGTGCACAGGGTCCCTCTCAGAAGAA
This sequence comes from Pleurodeles waltl, assembly GCF_031143425.1. NCBI lineage: Eukaryota > Metazoa > Chordata > Amphibia > Caudata > Salamandridae > Pleurodeles > Pleurodeles waltl. The sequence continues at coordinate 794,507,295 of NC_090438.1, read as the reverse complement.
AGGGGGGTTTAAGGATAAACAGGGGGAGTTCTCTAAAGGGCCCCAACCTAGTTCCCAGGGGAAGGGGTGCCAGACCCCCAGTGAGAAGAAGCTATTGTTCCCTGTGGAGAGGGGTGCTCGCAAGTGTTATGCATGTGACCAGGTGGGTCACGTGAGAGGGGATCCTGAATGTACCCAGGGGACACCGGCACCCTCTGGTGCTCAGTCACAGGGTTTGGGGAAGAGTTGGGAGCTAGCTGAAAAGACCTTTGTCTCACTAGGGGACAGTGAGATGGTCCAGAGAACCCTTGTATTTGAAAACAATAAAAAGTGCAGGCAGTGGGTGACCATCAATGGGCAGAGGGTGGAGACTCCAAGAGACACAGGAGCGAGTGTGACTACAGTGAGGAGTCACCTGGTGTTTGAAGAGTAGATAGACCCCGACTATTTGCAGTGGACAACTCAGAGCACCTGTACAGAGTGGTGCAAGTTCCCTTTGAATGAAGGGGGTCTCAGGTTCCTTTAAAGTAGCTGTGAGTCCAATCAAGCATGTAGATTGTTTGCTTGGCAATGACCTGGAGGATTCCCCTTGGAAGGAGGTGGAACACAGGTCACACTTGTAGATGTTCTCTCTGCCTGGGTGAGTGTGTGTTTCTACCTGGTCAATGGCAGCCCACCAGAATGGTCAGAATCCCCTGGAGCCTGAATCAGTGGCCCAGGGGTCCTCCAGTAGGAGGAAGGGCAAGGGGCATGGGAAACTGGCCCCAGAGGTTCCCACAGTCCAGGAGGAGGCTTAAACTGAAGGTGATGCCCCAGAGCATACAGGGGAGCAGGTGGCTGAGCTGGGGTAAGGTGGCCCACCAGGGAGGCATTCTGTGAGGCACAGAGAGTATGCCCTACCCAGGATGGTTTACGGCAGCAGGCTGCAGACCAGGCGGCTGGCAAGGACCAAGGACCAAGGATCACACCTGATCTATTGGGAGGACAGCCTCCTATATAGTGAGCCTAAGGTTGCTGAGCCTGGGTCAGCCCATGTTCTGGTGGTACCCTAGTACTTCAGAGCCTTCCTACTGGGTCTGGCTCATGACTTGTCAGGCAAGTGACAAGAGTGGGGGGAAGTGCAAGGCTCCCATCCAATCTTTTCCAGTGGTTAGTACCCCCTTTAAAATTGTTGGTATTGACATTGTGGGGCCTCTGGATCCCAAGAAGCCATGGGCAACAGGTTTATCCTGGTCTTTGTGGACCATGCCACCCGGTACCCAGAAGCCATTTCTCTGAGATCAATCACCTCCTATGTGGTGGGACGTGCTTTGATTGGGGTTTTTACCCACAGGGGGTTCCCCAAGGAAGTAGTATCTGATAGGGGTACCAACTTCATATCTGCTCACATGAAGCCCCTGTGGCAGGAGTGTGAGGTAACGTATACGTTCACCACTCCTTACCACCCCCAAAGCAATGGTCTCATTGAAAGGTTCAACCGAACTTTGAAAGCCATGATCATAGGCCTGTCAGAACCCTCTAGGTGTAAGTGGGACGTTCTCTCGCCATATCTTCTGTTCACCTACAGGGAGGTACCTCAAAAGGGCTTGGATTTAGTCCTTTTGAGCTCCTGTATTGCCACCCTGTCAGTAGACCTTTGAATCTGGAGAAGGAGGGCTTGGAGAAGGTCTCCAGTAAGCCCCCCAGGATATATTTAGCTACATGCTGGCTTTTAGGAAACAGACTGCCCCTTTAAGGGTTCTTTCCCAAGATAATCTAGAAGCAGGCCAGAAGGACATGAAATGCTGGTATGACCAGAATGCCACTCTGTTTGAGTCTCAGCCTGGCCAGAAAGTGTAGGTGATGGTGCCGGTGGAGCCTAGGGTGCTCCAGGACAAGTGGACTGGGACATTTGATGTGGTAGAGTGCAACAGCAAAGTCACCTATCTGGTGAACTTGCTGACTCTCAGAAACCCCTTGAGAGTCCTGCATGTGAACGACACAAGCCACACTTTGAGCAAACTGAATTGTCTATGCTCCTAACAACAGATGATAGAGTAGAAGAAGAGAGTCATCCTCTTTCTGACCTCCTGCCTGCCGGAGAGAAAGATGGGTCTGAGGAGGGTGTGAACCTCTCCCCCTCCCTGACCCCAGAACAACAGAGGGACTGTTGTCAAGTGTTGGGTCAGTTTGCCTCCCTGTTCTCCTTGATCCATGGGTCACACACTTGTGTACACATGACGTGGAAACTGTAGGCAGTTCACCTGTTAAACAGAAGTGACTGATAAGTAAGGTCAGGGCTACCATCAAAGATGAGGTATCAAAGATGTTAACCCTAGGCTTAATTGGGTTTTCCAGTAGTCCTTGGGCCAGCCAGTGATCTTGCTCCCAAAGGATTCTGCTCCTGGTGCCACACCAGAACACTGGTTCTATGTGGATTACCGGGATCTCAATGTGGTCAATAAGACTGACGCGCACCCCATTCCCCTAGATGATGAGCTCATTGATCGGGTGGGAGTTTCCAAATACCTTAGCACCTTTGACTTGACGTCTTTGTATTGGCAGTTTGCCATAATCAAGGGGGCATGGAGAGGTCAACATTTTCTACCCCAGATGGGCACTACCAGTTTAAAGTAATACCCTTTGGGATGGAAAATGCCCCTGCCACCTTTCAGAGGGTGGTCAACCAGGTGTTGGCTGGATAGGATGATTTCAGTGCAGCCTACCTGGCTGACATTGCAGTGTTCAGTTCTACTTGGGAAGAACACTAACAGCACCTCTGCAAAGTGTTGGAAGCCCTGCAAAAGGGAGGCCTCACTATTAAGGCTATTAAGTGCCAAATAGGGAAGGGTTCTGTGGTGTATTTGGGGAACCAGGTGGGGAGTCTCCAGGTGGCACCCCTAGAGCCAACAATTGACACTAGTCTGGCTCGGGAGCCTCCCAATACCTAGACTGAGGTGAAGGCCTTTTTAGGCCTCACTACCTATTATAGGAGGTTTGTCACGTGGTATAGAATTATTGTTGCTCCTTTGAATGAGTTGATTTCCAAGAAGCACCAAAAGAAGGTCATCTAGACGGAGTCTTGCCAGACAGCTTTTGATGCCCTGAAGGTAGCCATGTGCACCCCACCTGTGCTGAAGACACCTGATTTGTCCAAGGAGTTTGTTGTGCAAACTGATGCTTCAGAGCATGGTATAGGAGCAGTGTTATCACAGCTAAATGAAGAGGGCCTAGATCAACCTGTAGCCTTCATTAGCAGGAGGCTTCTTCCCAGGGAACATAGGTGGAGTGCAATTGAGTGTGAAGCTTTTGCTGTGGTCTGAGCACTGAAGAAGCTAAGACCCTACTTGTTTGGGACTCATTTCCGGGTTCAGACAGACCACAGGCCCCTCCGATTGTTAATGCAGATGAGGGGTGAGAACCTAAAACTGTTGATGTGGTCCATTTCCCTACAGGGAATGGATTTTATGGTGGAACACGAACCTGGCACAGAACACGCCAATGCTGAAGGTATGTCCAGATTCTTCCACTTCAGTGATAAGAACTCCCAAGAGTTTGGGCAGTTTCTCCCTACTTTCAGCTGGGGGAGACACGTGTTAGACTTGGCATCCTTGGTGTGGTCTCCCCTACCCGTTTGCCTCTGCTTCCCAGGTTGTTGATGTGTGCTGGACTCTGTTTTTTCTGTTTTTGATACTGTAGGTACTTTACCACTGCTAACCAGTGCTAAAGTGCAAGTGCTCCTATGTAAAATATATGTATATTTGGCGCATCTATGCTTGGCATATTTGATTTACTAGTAAGTCCCTAGTAAAGTGCACTAGAGGTGCCCAGGGCCTTTAAATCAAATGCTACTAATGGGCCTGCAGCACTGGTTGTGCCACCCACATGCGTAGCCCTGTAAACATGGCTCAAAATTCCCCTGCAGTGCCGGTATGTGCAGTTTTAAACTGTCAGTTCAACTTGGCAAGTGTACCCACTTGCCAGGCCTAAACATCAATTTTTATACATATAAATCACCCCTAACGTAGGCCCTAGGTAGCCCCATGGGCAGGGTGCAGTGTATGTTAAAGGGGGACATATACAGATGTGTGTTTCCTGTCCTAACAGTGAAATACTGCCAAATTCAGTCTTCACTGTTGCAAGGCCTATCTCTCTCATAGGTTAACATGGGGGCTGCCTTTAAATATTATTAAAGTGCAGATTCCCTTTCAGAGCAGATAGAAATGTGAAGTTTGGGGTCTCTGAACTCACAATTTAAAAACACATCTGTTACTGGAGTTGGTTTTTAGAATGTTGGTTTGAAAATAGCACTTTTAGAAAGTAGGCATTTTCTTATCCAAACCATTCTGTGACTCTGCCTGTTTATGGATTCCATGCCTGTGTCAGTTTGACATTTCGGATGTTTGTGAATCCCCTCTAGACAGTGAGACAAAGGGAGCTGGGCTGTAACCTGCAGATCTTGATGAGCCATCTGTGCTAGAGTGGAGGAGTAGTCACTTACATCTGAATGGGCAATGCCTGCCCTCTCACAATGCAGTCTCTAACCCCCTGGTGTATGTCTGGGGCTGGCCTGGGCAAGGCAGGATCTTGTGAACAACAGAGACTTTCCTTTGAAGTAGGCCTGCTTCAAAGACAGAATGGGGTATAAGTATTGGACCCAAAACCCCAAAAAGTTAGATTACTTCAAGGATTCAAGAGGAACCTCTTCCTTGAGAAGAGTTGAAGAGCTGAGTACGGGGAAAGAGACTGCACTTTGTTGTGCATTCCTGCTTGAGAGGTATCTCCAAGTGCTTCCTGTTTTGAAGCCTCAAGGTCAGCAAAGACTTCAACATTAAGGCCCTCATTATGAACTTGGCTGTCGAGACCGCCATGCCGGTGGCAGTGGAATTTACATCCACCGGCATGGCGGTCTCGACCGCCACATAATTAAGGTAGTGGGGCCCGCCACAGGTGGCCTTCCACCACCTCCAGGCTACCACCAACAGGCAGCCTGACGATGGTGGAATTCTTCATCCGACAGAGCAGCACTTCCCTGCGGTAAAAGAACCCTTGTTCCACCAGCCATTCCTTGGCGGGTTCACGCGCCAGGGAAAGGCTGGTAGAAGGGGTGCTCCGGGCCCCCCGGGGGGGTCCCTGCACTGCCCATGCACTTGGCATAGGCAGTGCAGGGGCTCCCATGCAGTGCCCTGTCACGCAGGTCACTGCCTGATTTACAGGCAGTGATCTGTGCGACGGGTGCTGCTGCACCCGCCGCACATTCGCATTGACGCCGGCTCCATGTGGAGTCGTCGGCAATGTCCGGGGCCAGCATTCTGCAGCAGAATGTATATTATTCGCCCGGCGGGCCCCAAGAGGGCTGGCATTCTGTGATAAGACTGCCAGCATTAACACGCCGGGGCTTTCCCCGTGTTCATAATGACCCCCTAAGTTTTGAGTCTACATGCTGTGGACACTAGCTTGCCAGAGGGTGCCATTCCAGTTCCTGGACCCTGGGAAGTGAATTCCTGTAGGAAACGTGTCTAATGACGGCGGACGATGCAGTGCGACTTCACTAAGGATGCCTCTGCACGGAAACTGCGACGCCACATGCCCCGAAGTCGTGGACCTCGCAGAACAGCAAAGACCTCAAGGACTCAACAGGCTTCGAGTCACCACAGCCGCCGACCCCGCATGAATTCCCTGAGATTGGAGTGTCGTAAGTCCGACGTCCATGACATTCAACGCCATCGCAGTGTCTGTGGCCCTGTGATGTCATCGCGACCGCTTGAGGTCACCCCACAGGATCGGGACTACGCAGGACTTCGTATCTGCCGGAACCAAAGGACCAACACTTTGCTACTGACATCGCCTCACCTGCACCACTCTGCAGTAAGGACCCAATGATGCTCTGTGACGCTTCTGCTCCTCTGCCCTGTAGCACCGGAACCAAGGCCGCATCAGATCCAGCGACGCCTCGCTCCCTAACTCCGCGAACCAGCCTTTTTTCTATTTGCTTTACAAAGGTACTGTACCTGGGGGTCATACGACTCCATAAACTGCACCATTGGTGTTGCATTGTGGGAAACTACACCATCATGACGCTGCTTAGTAACACATAGCAGCATTTGCGCCTCTATGCACTATTTTTGTGCTTTTAAGTTCTAAGATCATATTTTTAATGGTGTATAGAGGGTTTTTATCGTATTTTGTTTCGCTTATTTAGATAAAATATTTACTATTTTTCTAAACCTGTGTTGTGTCATTTTGTAGTGTTTTACTGTATTACTGTGTGTGTTGGTACAAATACTAAACACATTGTCTCTGAGTTGAGCCTGCCTGCTCATGACAAGCTACCAAGGAGGTGTGGGAGATTAACTGAGTGTGATTCTCCATTACCCTGACTAGAGGGAGAGTCCTTGCTTAGACAGGGGGAAACGTGACTGCCAGCCAAGTACCCCATTTCTAACAATCACCATATGGGTCAACCAAAAACACAGCCAAGAAGCATAGCATCAATACTGCTTCTGTATTGCTTGGTGGCCTTCAACACAGTTGGGTATCAAACACTAATACTCAGTCTCAAAGAAACTGATATTGATGATGTAATTTTTGCTTGGATCCCCTCCAATGTTGGTAACAGGGATAATATAATATATCCATTACTATTTTAGACATCCTGCATAATAAAAATAGGAGTTCCCAGAGGATCTATCATCTCTCTTCTCATTGCCAGCATGTGAATGAAACTCAGAGCTAATTAACAATTTTTACCGTATGTGCTACACATAAAGAAACAACACAGAAATGAATACTCAAACTTGAAAATACATAAGAAATAGGGAACTCAAACACTACCTGAAAGCCAGAGACAAATGGAATATATGGACTCAGTTTTAACTTAATGCATCAAAATTCAAAATACTCACTTGTGGGGAATGTAAAAGTTAAAACCAGTTATGAATCTGTCTTAATGAGCTAGGACCACCACTCAAAATAAAACAAACTTGCAACTGTCATGCAAGCTGCATGCTAAGTAAATGTCCAAATTGTCAAATAAACCAAGTTAGGTTTCCATACCATGAAGACACATTGCCACTGTTTCCTATCTTGGATTTCCTCAAAAGGTTCCAGCAACAAGATCACTCATCTTAAAAATTGATTGTACAAATGAACTGTGTCACCTTCCTCTATCAACCATTTGATGACTCTAGAAAATAAAAACTCAGCCACATCACTTCTACATATAAAGACACACACATACATCTCTCTTGTCCTAAAGGCTCACCATTTGCTACCAGTCGCAAGAGCACCTTCATTCAAATTATTATGAATCAGCTACAGAGCAATACATTTTAAGGTCCTTTATTACTCCATAAGAAAAGAGTTGGCAACACTACTTTTGTTGTACCGCTTGCCAAACTGTAACCACCTAGAATTTAGAAGAGCTGTTAAGACATGGATTGTCCCTACCTGTTCATCATGGACACCCCAGCATTCCCTTCTCTAAAAAAGGGACACACAACAAAATTAAACCCTGCTCTGTATGTGAATAGAGGATCTGGTTGAACTGCAAAGTACTATACTAGACCACAATCAATCTTACCTACCAGCATATCCTCATCTCATTCACTTTCTGTATAATTAAATGCATATGCAACAGTACTGTTGCACATCCAAATACACACATTTTCCTACCATTGCTGCTTGATATAGCATTAAATTCTACTAATTTCCATCCACTGCATTATGTAAAAGCTGAGCAAAACAATTATGACCATTGGATGCTTTACATTCTTTGCATACCTTACTCTCCTGCTACTATTCAAAATCTGCATGTCATTATTTAACTTTCACTGTAAACAGTAAGGTCTCTAACATACATTTTTATATGTACTTGTGTGAATTAGCCACTTCCTCACCCATCGTTAATAACATGTCCCTTTTCAAAAACTGATAATCACTTGCCAGCAATCTACCAATACCCATATCTTCATCTGCTCTATCTTTTCTCTAATAAATACTGTTAGACCTGACAGCCTTAGGGTAGACATCCCCCAACTTTTTGCATGCCTCCCTCCACTTTAACGACATTGTTTTCGCTGGTTTTAGGACTCTGCGCACTTCACCACTGCTAAACAGTGCTAAAGTGCACATGCTTTCCCCCTTAAATATTTCAACATTTGTTCATCCCCAATTGGCATATTTGATTTACTTATAAGTCCCATTAAAGTACACTGCATGTGCCCAGGGTCTGTACATTAAATGCTACTAGTGAGCCTGCTGCACTGATTGTGCCACCCATATAAGTAGCACCTTAACCATGTCTCAGGCCTGCCACTACAAGGCCTGTGAGTGCAGTTTCACTGCTGCTTCGACTTGGCATTTAGAAGTACTTGCCAAGCCTTAAACTTCCCTTTTTCTACATATATGTAACCCCTAAGGTAGGCCATAGGTAACCCATAGGGCAGGGTGCTTTGTAGATAAAAGGCAGGACATGTACATATGTGTTTTATATGGCCTGTTAGTGAAAAACTCCCAAAAACAAATTTCCCACTACTGTGAGGGCTGCTCTTTTCATAGGATAGCATTAGGACTGCCCTCATATATTTTGTAAGTGGTAGATTCGGAACTGAAAGGGGTAACCAGGTCATGTTTAATATGTCCAGAATGGTAATAGGAAATCCTGCTTATTGGTGAGGTTGGATTTAATATTAATATTTTAGAAATGCCACTTTTAGAAAGTGAGCATTTCTCTGCACTTAAAACCATTTTTGCCTTACAGCCTGTCTCCAATCAACGTCTGGTCCATGCTGTTGACAGCTCCCTTGTGCATTTCACACAGACAACCACAAACACAGGACACTCAGTCACATCTGCATTCATATGTGCATAATGATGGGCTGGAAAGGACGAGGGCCTGACACTCACATTTTAAAGGCCAGTGGCCTGTGCTCATACAATGGAATGATAACCCTACACTAGGACCCTAGCAGGAAGTACGGGGCTTAAAGGGGAACCTGGGCAGTTTAAAACCACTTTTTGAAGTCTCCCCCATTTCAAAGGCATTTTTGGATATATAAACTAGGTCGCTGACCCCACCAACTCAGACACTTCTGGACCTACACCTGCACCCTGTCAGAGGAGCTTCCTGGCTGCCCAAATAACTCAACTGGACTGCTTTGCCTGAAAGGACTGCTGCCCTGCTGTTGCTTGCGCTGCTCTGCTGGCCTCTAACTGTGCTGGAAGGACTTTGCCTTCTCCAAAAGTGCTGTCCAAGGGCTTCAATTGAGCTTGCCTCCTTTTTCTGAAGTCTCAAGGCCAACAAATACTTCACCTCTTCAAGAAATTCCTTCTGCATCATCAAAAACCAACACAACACTGTGGAAATCAAAGCAAAGCCTGCACAGTGGCCAAGAAATTGCCGCATAGCTGACAGTCCCAACTTCTCCACTGAAAATTCGACGCAGCACCTATCTTGCGATGGAAAATTTGACGCATCACCTACAGATCGATGCAAGGCCTGTTCCTTCTTCCAGCGCATCAAGGATTATCGATGTATCATCCTGGGCATCAAAATATCCGTGCATCGCAGTGGGGAACCAAGACTGCCCGTGAAAAATAACGCAAACCCCTTGCTGTGAGGAAAGAAACAACGCATTGTGGCGTGTCAGAAAATCCAAAGCAACATCTCATTTTTCCCCCAATCATCTACTTTGTGTGTCCGTGCATCGTTATTTTAGATGCATATCAGGTACTTTGTGTAACAAAGAGACAACTGTTCATTTCTAAGGATTGAGACTCTTTTAAACCTTTTAAAAGTAATATTTCAACTTGTGCTTATTGGATCTTTGTCGTTTTCACCTTATTTTATTCAGGTAAGTATAATCTATTTTTCTGAACATGTTTGGTGTATTTTTGTAGTGTTTTCGTTGTGTTACTGTATGATTTATTGCACAAATACTTAACACATTGCCTTCTAGGTTAAGCCTAACTGCTCAGTGCCAAGCTACTAGTGGGTGGGCACAGAATAATTTGGTTTGTGTTGTGACCCGGACTAGGATTGTGGTCCCTACTTAGACAAGGGTGTATTCCTATGCCAGCTAGAGACCCCATTTCTAACAAATACACTAATCATCCTATACACTATTCACCACACTAATAATTTGCACAAACTAAAATACTTCTTCCCTCCTCCCCATGCAAGCAAAAACATCTTACTAAGTCAGTTTGAACCACAAACAAAAGAGGTAACTGGAACAATGTGAGCCTCCAGCCAGTGAGCTGATGAGCCTGAGTGAGATTTGGCATCCCCTAGCAGAATTCTTGCTCACTAAGAAGTCTTCCGGTGCTATTTTCTAACATTGGCAGTTCTGAATAGCTGCATTCAGAGGGCTGCTTTTCAAGTAGATTTTCTCTCTAGAAGCCCCCCGCTACCCTCAGTGCTTTACACCCCTTGATCACTTATCATTTAGATTTTGACTGGAAGGATCAATCTCTTCTTTTTCTGACATCCCTAATGCATTTACCATTCGCTTTTTAAGGATATTTTTGTTAGACATCAAGTAAGTAAAATAACTTTTGGATACGTTTGTTGTTTGATGGAAGTCATGTACCAGTATTTTTTTTTACCTTTTCTGCTTTTTCTTCCTTATTTAAATTTGATTGTAGGTGGCCTGTAGTTGTAGTAGAGGCCTATTTTGCATTATTTTATCTAGCCTTTTTAAGGGAAAAAGTTTGCAAGGGTTAGGAAGGGCTGGATGTCTGTTTTCCAGGTGTTCAAAAGTACATTTTCTTGTGCGTTGTTTGTGAATTTTGCACTATTGTTTAGCTGTGGGACATGGTCAGCCCATGGGCCACAGCCAGCCATTTCTAGGCATTAGCCATAAATTAAACAACTGTTTATGCTATATATGTGTTTAAAAATGTCTATTGACTTGGGGAGTGGCCTTAAATTAAATGCAAAATGTTCTTGTTTTTGCATTTTATCTTTTTTTTCCAAAGTGTAAAGTATTTTGGTGAGGTAATTTTCGATGCTTTGCGATGTTTGTGGTGGGTGAATTTTTAAAGTAGACCATTTTTATTGCCATTGCTGAACTATTGGTAATCTTTTCTTGTGTATTTGCTTAGACTCCTTTCTTTTCTGGACAATTGCCAGTTTTTGTGAGGCTAGTGTGTGTGTGTGCTTGCCATAGCCCACCATTTTGTCCTGGTTTTCCTTGCCATGTAGTATAGTGGCCATTTTGTTTTGTGTGGTCAGTTTACTGTTTGCCATAAGCCTGGCTGTGTTCTTTAATGTTCATGCATTTGTCTTTGTGGCCATGTGGTCTGTGGCCATATTGTAGTCGGTGTGCATTGGTATTGCAATGGGCTTGCATGTGTTCTTTGTTGTCCATGCCTTTGCCCTTGGTGGCCATATGGCAGGTTGACATTTTGTAATCAGTGTGCTTTGCTTTTGTTCTAGGCCTGCATGTGTTCTTTGTTGTCCATGCCTTTGCACCTTGTGGCCATGTATCCAATTGCCATTTATGTAGTCAGTGTGATTTGCTTTTTCCATAGGCCTGCATGTGTTCTTTGCTTTCTGTGCCTTCGTCCTTGGTGGCCATGTGGCAGGTGGCCATTTTATAGTCAGTATGTCTTGCTTTTACCATAGGCCTGTATGTGTTTTTATTGAGCATGCCTTCACTCTTTGCGGCCCTGTGCCAGAACAGCTATTTTGAGTATCCAATGTGCTCCTTTTCTTCCACTTTTTAAAGCCATTTTCTAAGGGCATTGATAGAAGAGGCATCTGCCTTTTCACTTTTTGTTCATTTTTTCTTTTTCCCCTGATGCAAGTTTAATGTGCTTGAAGATGATAGTACTATATATGTACAATGTTTTCATCTTTGTTTCCATTTTCCCCTGCATGCCCTTGCTTCCCATAGAGTTATTTGTAGTCCCTAGTGAGACCCCAGCAATAATTATTTGAATTTTCTCTGCTCCTCCTGCTTGTCATCAGTAAAAATCAGCAATAATTGTTTTAAGGATTATTTCCCCAGTACACCATGCCTGCCATCATTGACACGTACCAGGAATAATATTTTTAATGATTATTCAATTTTCCCCTGCACACCTGCCTGCCACAGGCCTCTCATAGGCGCACTACAGAATTATTTTATTTAAGGATTTTTCCATTTCCCCCTGCACCCCTTGCCTTTTGTTGGCCATATATGCATACCAGTAATATTTTTTTAAGGATTATTCAATTTTCCCCAATGGACCCCCTGCCTGCCATAGGTGTCTCATAGGCCTTAGAGGCATATAAAGTAAACTTTTTGGTCTGTATGTTATTCATGTATTATGTTATGGTTTGGAATTAATGGACTCTTGTTAAATATGTCTGATGGGACATCATTAAATTATAGTGTCTGTATATTTAAACTGCAAATACCAGTTTTCACTGAATTGTTTTCACATTTGCTTTTAGGTGCACAGGAGAAATCATCCCACACAGTACAGCCAGACAGGAGCACCTGAGCCCTCCACTTCTTCCATTTTTTCAGCTAAGTGGCAACTGTCAAAGCTAAGTGGCAACTGTCAAAGAACTTGAAGATAGCCTCAAATAGGGTGTTCCCATCCAGAAAGTGGCTAGTGAAGAGGAAAAAAGAAGAATATTGTCATTAATGGTGTGTCACCTTCCACCTTTTTCAGGAAATGTGGTGCACCTGCTGTCACCTCCACTGGGCAATAAAAGGCTGGTAGTCGAGCTGCTGCATCATCCACAGCAGAACCCCAATCTAAGCTTAGCCCAACCCCATGTCTCTTAGTGATGTAGCCTCTGAAGTCATGGCAAGAGCAGTGAGGCTGAACTGGATTTGTCTCAGATGTAAAGTACCCAATCATCGCAGGAAGTCAGACAACAGGATCCGCAGCCAGTAGGAGCAGAACAGGAAGTTGAGCTTCCTGCTTAGCAAGATGTTTTTTTCAATCATTGACTTCATGATCTCCAGCAGAAAAAAGAAAAGATACTCCATCACCTTCCCCAAGCCCCCATCCACCACTACCACAGTGGAAGTACGTCCTACAGAGAGGCAAAAGGCACAGCCACCTACCTCTAGTTCTTCAGACATTAGCAATGGCACACTAAAAAAAGAAATCTCCTACCCAGTTTGGAACTTCTTTACGGTTAGCAAGCAGGAGGATAAAACTGCAATATGCTTCTTTTGCATTGTGAATGTTCATCAAGGTAAGTCAGGTTTACACTATCATACTGGGGGCCAAACATCCCTTATGAGAAAACATAAAAAAATCTGGAGGGAGGAGTACCTAAAAGAGATTGGTACTAATGGTGGTGGCTGTGGTGTTGAGAGAGCGGAAAGAGCTGAGAGCATAATGATAGAAGGAAAAGGTGGTCATGAGGAAGAAGTGTGTGACAGCATTATACAAATCAGCCCTGTTCCCTGTAGTGTTCCAGCATCATCAACATCAGTAGTTTCCAAATGGCACAAGATGAAAATGCAGACACCATCACCACATACAGTGAACCTCCTAAGACACATGGGGCCTGTTTCATAAAAGTTAGCACCACCTTTGTATCATTTTTTGACGCAAAAGCAGCACAAACCTACAAAATATAATTATATTTTGTAAGTTGGCACCGCTTTTGTGTCAAAAAATGGCGCACAGGCAGCACTAACTTTTCATAAATTAGGCCCATGGTGAGCCCACCATTTTCTAGTTCTTTCTAGAAATTGCCTGTATCAGTGGCACCCAAACAAAAAAAAAACAAGCTAATGTTACTGGCTTGTTTAGGCAGGGGGGGGGACCTATGAGCACAACCACCCATTTCCACTTTGCACAATGGGAAGCTTCGTAAAGGATTAGCAATGGCTTTCCTCCCTTTTTCTTTTGTGGAAGGAGTGGGATTTTTGAATTTGAGGTGCCCATCTGTTCTGGAAAAGAAGGTTCCCAGTCAGACCTATTTTGCTAAGGTGCTCCACCCTGATGTGCTGCAATTGGTTAGCCAAGCTGTGCAGCAGCAGAGTGCTGTTCACATTATCTACCTGATGACAGGCATATGGACCAGTTGTCAAGCAAAGGATGGTCCAAGACTATCCAAATTACTCAAAAGAGGTCTACCTGGATCAAAACCTATAAGTCTATTATTATAGGAAAATGTAATAATGGTCAAAGCTCAGCAGGTTGGCAATAAAGTAGCTGGCTTGTCCTTTAGCCAGTGTGCCTTCTAAGAATGAGTTCAGCTTAGCTGACACAGTTACCCCAGTCAGAAGGACCAATCTTAAAGCTCAAAACATGAAGAGATTGACCATGTTAAAAATGAACCAGCACTTCATACCACAAGAGTAGATCATTCCTCAAAAGCACAAGAAGGGGATGGGCGAGTCTGGTCAGACTCAAGTTTATTAGATGATCAACTTCTGGGTGAACACCTGACTAAGTAGGCCACAACAGAAACCCACACTCTCTATCCATAACAGGCCTTCCCACTTCCTTCAGCAAAAACCCCAAATGTCCCTTTCACCCTTTCCCCATCTTCTTTCTCCTCCCTCTTTACCCATAACTGACCCTCCTACCAAAATAATTTCAATTAAAAGGGCTTCAAGGGCACCTAGCTCATTTCTATGCAGATGGTGCCAGTGTTGGAGTAGCTGGGTTGGAGGCAGGCCTGGCTGAATTCTCCAAGGCCACAAGCCAGTGATATTCAGCTGTCAATGCCTCCAACCTTTGGCACCGCAGCCGAATAGCTCTCTTGGTGGGCAGCTATAGCAGCATGAGTAGATATATCAAGAAATTAAAATAAAAAATAAAAAAAGGATGCTCAGCACAAACACTTTTTTATTAGGATTGGGAGGTAAACTCTACTCTGCTGTGGAGTTTGCAGAGCTTTGCCACTCCGTGCTGCACTTGAAGAACTGAGTTTGCAAAAAATCTTTGCCACCTACCATGTGGCAGAGTTTACCACCAACCCCTCAACACATACACTGCAGAAGGGCCATCAAACTTAAATATGTGACATTAGTTTGACAGACATTATGTCCCTCCAAGGAAGATTGTATTGGCGGAGAATGAGCGGTGATGTCAGGTAGGTACAACTGGATGTGAAAAGCCTCTCCCTGGAAGAAACGTCCTGAGAATAATCATGACTCTCATCCTCATAGCATGGGCTGCTCTGCAGACTCTAGGTGAGCTTAAGCTACTATTCCTCCACAGGCTGTTTTTCTCTGGTGACTCTCTCTTCACTGGTCACTGTTCTTGGCTTATTAAGCTGCGTCTTCCAGAATCAGCTGCTTTTGCTGCTACTCTCCCCGGCCTCAGGTAAGTGCTCCTGGTGGTAGACTGCAGGTATGTAGCCCTATTCCTAGAAAGCACTCAACCCTGCTGCACAGGTGCTGCTACCCACTTTTGGACTCATGGCCTCACTGCCTCCTACGCTTTGCTCACCTAACCCCAGAAACTCTCACATCACCTCTACAGATGCACCCTCCTCAGCTGCCAACCCTGCTACCCTACAGTAATCTTGAGCCCATGTGCCTCTTCACCCAGCCCAGTCTGCTCCTCCCCTTGTGAAGTGGTCAAAAAGTAACTCTCTCAGAAAACCCTCCCCTCAGGCGTATCAGCTGTGGATGCAGGCAACATTTTTGGTGCATTCCCATAATATTTCCAATAACTTCTTCACTGTATACACTGACATACAACTTCAAGGCTACCTCTAAATAGACAAGATTCCTGACAGAATTTTGTTCATGTGCCCCTGGATGCACTTCAGTGTTTCAAGGCTGTTTTGAAAATGTAATCCCATGGCCACAAAACATCCTTGGCTAGACATGTCTGCTGATTCCAGCGAATGTCCAAATGCTTTTTATTTACAAGGTGTGGAGACAACTGTAAGACAGTTCAGGGGGCTCCTACGTGGTTACAGAAATGCATGCACCCTCCAGATTACGTCCTAGTAGAGTTTCGGCACCGCTACAACATTGATCCTGTTGAGGTCAATATAATTTGTTCCATTGGCTGAGTCATGTGGTAACACAACACTACCCTATTTTTTATGGGTGATGCGCACACTATGACACAGATGTGGATATATTCCTCTCACAAAGCACTGGCTTAGTGTGTCTTTCAGATTCACCTTTAGACTGCTCTAAAAAACACATACAACTCAAGCACAGCCGTATTTATTGAACTGCAATTCGCAATGCTCGGGCAGATAAGAAAAGGCTTACCTAAAACTTGTAGTTGGCCTACACGTTTAATTATATCACTGGGGAGAAATGTGCAAAAGATTCCATGTGTCAGAGCTAGGTAGAACTAGTTCTATAAAGTTTCATTTCAATATAAACTCAACAAAAGCAATTACTATTATTATTATTATTAGTTTGCAGTAGTAATTATTATTTTCGTATTATTAATACACTTAGGCTCAAGTTCAGTCCTTACAACCCAATCACAATGTGTGCATTAAAAACCTCCCACAACATATTTAGATATAACCCCACCTGTCTCTGAGAAGGCACTTGCACTTCACATTTCCTGCCGTCAGTCTAGGGTGTTTCATGCCTCCCCTCTAGCCGGTTTCCCTCACTTTGAAATGGATCTGAGTGAAATGTGCACAATCTGTGTACTGGTTTGCCTCTGAAAACTTCCACACACTTGCGTGATTGTTAAATTTGACTGTAGTTCAGAGAGGTTCACGTCCTTTCTAAATAGGTTGCAGCAGAAGAGCACTACTGGTGGGTGGAACTCAACAGAATCATTCAGAACTTTTATTTAACTCCACAGAATTCATCAGAATACAACTCCATGAGTTCTATCCACCCCTATTGTTTATGCTGTCTGTAGTGACACAGTAGTAGGCATTACTGATCTCTTAAGGCCATTGGAATTTATTTTGGATGTGATGATTAGTCACAGGCCAAATTATTCCCGCATTTGCACCACATAATGCAATAGCACTGACTGCAAGAAATTAAGCCAGGACACCAACATAATCAAAAAGTAATTTTAGTTTTAAAAATTTCATAGTGAAATTGAACAATCAATCGGTCATGATTTATAAAGTGTGGCTAATCACCCTGAGGCTTATTTGAACACCCAGGTCTTGAGGGCCAATCAGAATTACAGAAGTGAGGCGATGGTCAGAGGTGCGTGGGGAGGCTGTTCCATGTTTGCTGCTATGTGAGAGAAGGAGGGTCCTCCACTTCTGCTTCGCTAGATGAGGGGAATATGGGCAAGTGAAAGGGAGGCAGAACATAGTCTTCTCAGTGTTTGGTGGAAGTTCAGGCGGTGGTTAAGATACAAGAGTGCAAGGGAACCATTTCTGTTACGCTAGATGAGGGGAATATGGGCAATTGAAAGGGAGGCAGAGCGGAGGCTTCTCAATGTTTGGTGGAAGTTCAGGCCGTGTTTATGCACAAGTGTCCTTGGTTGTGTAGAGCCTTGTGTGCATGGGTCAGCAGCTTGAACTGGCATCTCTTCAGCATGGGGAGCCAGTGGAGTTGCCTTATGTGGGGTGTGATGTGGGTTTGTCATGGGAGGCAGATGATGAGCCACTAGAAGATCTTTTGTATCATGTACAAAGTGAGGAAGCAGGAGAAGGAGACACTGGTGATCTGTGATTTCATGGTGAGCTTGTTGTCAATGATGACTCCAAGGTCTTTGGCATGGTCGAAGGGAGTGAGTCCGGGTCCTAGGTGTGATGGCCACCAGAAGTCATCCATGTGGTTGCTGTTGCCAAAGATCAGTACATCCGTCTTGTCTGTGTTTAACTGCAGGCAGTTGTTCTTCATCCAGTCATGGATGCTTGTCATGCATCTATGGAAGATGGTTCTGGTGGTGGAGGGGTTGTCGGTGAATGAGAGGATGAGTTGGTTGTCATCTGCATAGGAAATTATGTTGAGTCCTTGGGATAAGACTATGTTGGCCAGCGGGATCATATATGCTTTGAAGATAGGAGGGCTGGAGGATGAGCTCTGGGGGACACTGCAGGTGATCTCTTTGGGTTCAGAGGTTAAAGGTGAGAGGTGGATCATCTGGGTTCTTCCAGTGAGGAAGGAGGTGATCCATCTGTGTGCATCACCTTGGATGCCGATGTGGTGGGGTCTTTTGATTAGCATGTGGTGGGATATGATGATGAAGGCTGCTGAGAGGTCAAGGAGGATCAAAGCTGCTGTTTTTCCTCAGTCCAGAAGGACTTGAATGTCATCGGTGACTGCAATCAGGGCAGTTTTGGTGCTGCGATTGCTGTGGTAGCTGGATTGGGAGGCATCGAGTAGCTGGTTCTGCTCTAGGTATGTCATGAGTTGCTTGTTGATAATCTTTTCCACTACCTTTATTGGGGATGGGATTAGGGAGATTGGCCAGTAGTTTTTGGGTTCAGTGGTGTCGGTGGAGGGTTTTTTGAAGTAGTGGTCTGACTTCAGCATGTTTCCAAGAGTCAGGAAATGTTGCGGACGTGATAAAGGTGTTAAGCAGAGTAGTGAGTTTCTGGCCAGTCCTTTGATTTCCAAGGTTGAAGATTTGGTGCAAGTGTGGGCCTGTGAGAGCTTGCAAGTGGGTGCATTTCATGGTGGAGGTGATGTCCTGGATGGAGAGGATGTTCCAGGTGGTCAGCGTGTGGTTCGTGTAGGTTAAGGTAGTGGGGTATCTATTGAGGAAGTCTGTAGGTGTGGGTTGGGGTTCAACGTTTCTGTATATGGTTTTATCTTGTCACTTAAGAAGTGGTAAGGTTTTCGTACGGCTCCTGTGAGGGTGTGATGCTCTTTTTGCTGGCAGCCGGGTTGGAGAATTCCTTAACAGTGTTGAAAAGTTCCTTGGTGTTGTTGGCACTGGTTTCAATTAGAGGTGGGTAGAGCTTGTGAAGTCTCACTACTCGAAATCCTGCGAAGTGCTTAAAAAACTTCACCAGCTCCACGGAATTCCACCAGCGGGTGGTGTTGCTTTGCACTCCTGTTCAAGCAATGTTTTTCATGTTCAGGAATGCAATTTGGGTTCTCGTGTTGCAAATATTGAGCAAACAGCGCCACGTGGTTCACAGGGGTGTGGCCATTTTGTTTTCTATGTCTCTGTGGATGGTACTGAGGCTAACTTTTTAATCCACTCTTATTATTTACCATCCCACCCTTTTCTAAATTATCCACCCCTCGTTTTCCTTTATTTCATCAGTGTGTGTCTTTGCATTTGTGTATTTTACATTTCTGTCATTTTTGGTATGTTTTATGACTTTTGAATACTTTGTTTTGTGCTTTTCTCTTTGCCTTTTTATATTTTATTCTTTCTTCCATCCTTCTATTTCTTCCCCTTTCTTTTTCCCATCCAGCTCAATGGCAGAGAGTGGCAGAGGGATTGGAGGTGCTGATGCAGTTGCGAGTCACTTACCTGGTGGATGTCAGCACAGCCAAGGGGTGCAGCCCTACCACATTTTCACTAGCAAAATGTGGCAGCACTTGTTTTTTTTGTACCACACCACCTCCCCTCTATGCCGGCAGCAGGCGGTGAGCCTGGGAGTGGTTACGCCCTTCAGGAGCGTTGACTGCTGTGGGGGAGGGAGCATCAGTTGGTTAGTCGGCACACTGTGGCCCAGTGCACCCAGTAGCAGTTGATGCACAGTTGGGCGGACATAATCGACCGTGAACAGGGCCTGCTTGTCCTGCTGGGTATTGAGGTGTCAGTGCTCAGTGAGTAATAGTTATTTATTTGTTGTGCATGTTCCACAATGCTATTTATTCTAATAGCAGTGTTGACTCTCAGAGGTAAGTGAAGGTTACATTTTTTTATTATGTGATCCACTTTGAGCTTTCAAGGTGAGACAGCGATTCATAATTGTACTGGTGAGCGCGTACTTGGGCTGATTTTTTAAGAAGCCATGCAGAAAGAGACTCCTCCTGTCACCAAGAATAAGATAGTTGTAGTAGTAATAAGTAATATCAGTGAGTTAGCATTTCCTTCTCTGTGCCTTTATTTATTCCCAAACACAATCTCCCGGTGATGTGTAGTATAATATCATCATAGTATGTATGCATTAAAATTTTTAAACAAAATGGAGTCACCCCATCAAAGGTGGTTGAGAAGCAAAGATCTTTCGTTGCAATAGGTTTGCATTGTTAGTGGTATGTAGTTATTAATGTATTTATTTACAAGGCCCTCTGCGTCACTGGAGGTCACATTTAGTGATGGCCCAGTAACACACACACTGCAAGGTCATATTTACAAGGCCATGTAAAAGCACCCTCTGTGGCTCTTTATGGCTTTGTAAATGTGGACTGGGTAAATACAGAGCAAGTCACTCCGTTGACTCACTCTGCTGCAGGGAGGCATGCCATGAGTGTTACAATGGGTGTTCCCTATGAAACACCTATGACATTTGACACATTCTCAGATTAAAAGGTTTGTAAACATGGGACTGAATCAAAATCCTATGCCTCCCCAGGGGAGGAGTAAGGGAGATGCAGTGAGAAAAAATACATTCATATCCCCTTGTTATTTCCTTTTTCTATGTGTGCTGCAATCTGCAGCACACATAGAAAAAGGAAAACTCCTCTTGTGATTTTTTTATGGAGGAAGGTGTCTCTTCCTGTACAAAAACAATCATCCTCTCAATGCAGGTTCCCTTGAGTGTGTGTTAAAGGGACTGTTAGTTTGATGAATATTGGTGATTCCTGAGTGCACAAGGAGTATCTAGTAATTAGTCTAGGATAGAATTTGCTGGTCAAATTTTACTTGCAAGTCAGAGAAAGCCAAAGTCGAATGAGTAGTTGTCAGAGCCAAAAGCTGCAGTCGAAAATTCCAGAAGGCTTTCAAAGTGATTGTGCTCCCTACCTGTAGTAAGCAGACAAGTTGGCGTGTTGATTTTCTTTAGTGCTTACAATACTTTGCATTAGTATTTGTTGGATTTGAGTTTTGGAGGACAAGTTGCAAGACTTTGTCAATCGCGTGTTAAGGTCCGTGCTGGGATAGGTCAATTGGTGAAAGGGAGCCATGAGCAGATTATTGGACAACCGTGAAGGGCTATTGTTTGAGAGAGGCAGGTGAAAAGGATTTGGGGATTGCATCACTTCCTGTTTTGAATTTAAATTGTAGTTTTAAGCCTGCGCTTTACTGAGGCAGGTGCAGGAGCCAAGTCCCCTTGCCCATTGGACGCTGGAGTTTGGGGCGGGAACAGCCCCTTTTAGTTTCACTGCGTGCCCGCTCCCGCGGGTCGCGCTTTACTGAGGCAGGGGCAGTAGGCGAGTCCCCTTGCACATTGGACACTGGAGTTTGGGGCGGGAACAGCCCCTTTAAATTTCACGGTGCCCCTGCTCCCACGGGTCGCGCTTTACTGAGGCAGGGGCAGGAGCCGAGTCCCCTTGCCCATTGGACGCTGGAGTTTGGGGCGGGAACAGCCCCTTTAAATTTCACTGCGCGCCCGCGGGATGCACCCGGGCAAAGCCCAGGCCAAGGGCGGGCCCGTCCTGCGCTCGTCAGCGACCGAAAGAGGCTGGGCTGGGCTACACCCCTTTGTTTTTGTTTTTTTGTTTTTGTGGGTCTGCCAGTGACGGCCATTAATAGCAGGGATCGAGGAGGCTACTTGTCCTTAGTGAAGGGTCCTCAGTAGCAGAGGGTGGGGCTTGTAGGCCAAACACACCATCAACCAGGGGCTTACTAGAGGTTTCTGGAATTAAGAAGGAAAGATGGTCCGACGACGTGGGGGGGGCCGGAAGTAAAGCACGGATCTAATAAAACCCTAGATTTTTTTTACAAAAGGCCGTTGGGGCACTTGAAAAAGAAATAGAGCTGGTGCAGCGTCGTCTAGCTGTCCCCTCTTCTCCAGTCAATAGTTCAGTCTATGACGGTTCTGCTTTACAGCCCCCGCTGCGAATAGAGTCGCAGCCTGTACCGACCACCCCTATGTCCTCTCTCTCTAGAATCCCCCAGGAGTACCGGGGTGAAATGTTAAATGAAACTAATACCCTTGCCGCGCCAATCCTGCTGACTCGGAGCCCTTACAAAGGAGGATCCTCAATCACAGTAGATTCTAATACTAAAGGAAAAAGGAAACGAAGGGAACCCGTCATTAAAAACAAACAAACCAGGACTTTGAACCCCCTAAATCCGGCTAAGCCCTCTAATAGGGACGTGACTCTAATCTCCTCACATAACACCAACGAACGACAGGCAATTGAGCATACTAGGGATCTCATAAGAGACAAGCTTTCTAAGCTGCTTCTTCCCATTTTAGCCCGTCTCCAAACAATAGAGGTCAAATTGGATGATCTTATCAAGAGCCAGCTGCCTGTACCTCTCCCCATTGTAGAAACTCAATCCCATCCCTATCACTCCCACCTTAACCAAGAGCACGCTATTGTTAGCAGACCATCTGACCAAACGAGCAAGACTCTTCTTTTCCCCAAAAACCAAGATTGGTCTAGTTCTGTTAAAGTAGTTAATATCTCAAAGAACAAGCTTTCCATGGTTTCAGCCCCCCTTCCAGAAAGAACTGTTCTTTTGAATAACACAGTAACTTACACGGGGGAAGCTAATCCCACCTGCGAGCATTCTCTATTAGGTCCTCAGAAGAGGGCCCAGACTAGTGGTTCGACTGGATTAAGAGTGTTGCATCTTCAACCGGAGTCATACCCATATGTTCTCGTCATTACCAATGTTCCTGAACTTAAACCCAAAAGCTCGGAATCTTTTATTGAACTTAAAAACAAGGTCATTCATTGGTTGCACGTTAATGCGGGATTTGTATTTTCCATGATACCCTCGATATTGATGGTGAGAAGGGTAGGGTGGTTGGGCTCTTTGGAGAAGAATGGCACAGGGGACTGTATTGTTATTAACTTCAACCCTCCTGATCTTGTACAACTGCTCTTTTCAAATGGTAATAGACCTTATCCCTCTGTAGATAAAGTTTTCCTCTGTAGACTACAAGTGTTTTATCCTCCTTCCCCGCCTTTTGTGAGTAGACAATTGCCACTGTTGCACGGAGTTTCCCCTGATATCCAGATACAGCCTATCCCCGAACTTGGCATTAGACGCCTTTCGTCGTCTCTTTCTGAGATAGATTGACTAAGGGATGGCCCTTGGGGAGTGGCTCTGAGTACCTTTGAAACTGAATATATATGCCATCCTGGCCTTAGTGTTTCTACTTCTGTTATTCCATCGACTCTGACAGTCTTTGACAATCTGAGAACCTCCGAAAGTATTATACATCAAGCCAATGAGGAAGGGGTTTCATTCCTGACAACCGCTCCTTGCAACTCTGGGCCTACCCGTTCGGATAATTTACCAGATAGGAACACAACTGGTGCAGTACCTAGTGAGGTGAATAAACCACAGGGTGAGAAAGACATAGGTTACTGCATGCCTGGGGGAAATAGTACAGTTCCTAGTTGTATCTCCCCTTGTAGGAAATATTCCCAGAATGAAGTAGGGTATACTAAAACAAATGATCTTGACACGGTTCTTAGCTAGAACATAGTAGGGCTGGAAAGCAAATTACAAAGCCCGGGATGGGGCAAATGTATTGACGAACACCAGATTTGTCTATTCCAAGAAACATGGGCATTAGAACATAAATATAGATTAGGCTTTAAAAGCTATTGGATAGCAGCATGCAAGTCGTCCTCTGTGAGACCATCGGGAGGGCTCCTTATATGGTTAAGCAGTTCCCTTAGGTGCAAAGTAGAAGGAATAGACATGGGTTGTCCCGAACTACAGGCCTTACTATTAATGATTTCTGAGGAGAGATCTCTACTATTACTCAATATCTATAATAGGAGTGTGGGCTGCCACTTTGACTCTGATGCTCTGCCCGTTTTGGAAAGTTTTCTCAAAAACAACTCTTCCCATTTTATTCTGATTGGAGGGGACTTTAATGCTACATTTGAGCCTAATCCCCTGGTTCAAGAGATATGTAAAGAAGAGGATGCCTATTGGGGTATCCCTCAGCTAGCTTCCAATAAAAGACCGAGACTGAACAAAACTGCGCGTTTAGTGGCTGATATTACACTAACGCACGGTCTCCGAGCTTGCAATGGCCGCTTCCGTTCAGATATTAATTTGCACCCCACCTTTAGGCGTGGAGGGCATAGGAGTCAGATTGATTATATACTTCTCGATATTCGATTGTGGGGCCACATGTTTGACATGAGGGTCCAAGAGCACGCTGAGAGTGATCACGATCCGTTGATCCTACTGATTAGAGGTCTCTTCCCTTCGCTTAAAGCACCCCATTCTAAGGCTTATGCCCAACAGCTTGCCCTAACAAATAATAGACGCAATTTAAAATGGGAGTCTGTTATTTCATCCCCCAAACACCTCACATCATTATATAACTTGTTAGCTAATCAAATGGAGCGTATGATACGGTTTAATGACGATGGCGAGGGTGACAGGCTTTTAGCTGCCCACACTGAACTATTTAAATCTTTAAAGCATCTCTTTACAAAAGAGATTACTAGTAAACCAAATAAAAAGCACTGTGCTCGCTGGTTTAATAAATTATGCAGGGAAACACAGCTCAGTCTATTGAAAGCTCTAAAAGAAGGCCATGCTGAGTCTTTAAGAAAAGCCAGGAAGGATTACAAGAAGGAATGTTTTAAGGCGCGTAGAAGCTGGGAAGAGGCCAGATGGGTTACTATCCTCGAGATTGCTAAATCTAACGAAACATCCAGGTTCTGGAAGCTAATAGCAGATGATTGTAGAGATTCTGCCTCTGTACCTGGCACCTCAATTCTCTCAGCAGCATGGGCCGAGCACTTTGGTCAATTATATGAAGGACCACCTGAAGTACCTCTTTGGTCCCCTGATGCTTTAATAACTCAAGAGACCACCCCGATTATATTCACCCTAGCTGAAACAAGAGCTGCAATAGATTCATTTAACTGGGTAAAGGCCCCTGGCCCAGACAAGATTCCAGGCGATTTATATAAGTCAAGACCTGATATATGGGCACCTTATCTTAACCTCATCTGCAATGTAATTGCAGCAGGAGCCCCCGCTCCATATTCTTGGAAAGGGGCTGAGATAGTACCCATCTACAAAAAAGGCAGCCCCAATAACCCTGCCAATTATAGACCGATTTGTCTTCTCGACAACTCCCAAAAAATGTATGCAAAACACCTTTTGTCTCACCTCGATGAATGGATTTTGGAGTCTGAAGCTCTATCTGACTCACAAGCGGGGTTTAGACCTGCAGTGAGTACCATAGACCAAGCCCTGAGATTCCTGTCAATTAAATGGAAGAACGTGGACCTGGGGGGGGGGAATCTGTATGTGGTCTTTATAGACCTTTGAGCTGCATTTGACTTGATCCCCAGGAGTATGCTATGGTCAACACTCTCCAATATGGGGGTCCCATCTGGCCTCTTGAAACCTATTGCCCGATTGCATGATAATACCTACGCTCAAATTAGATGAGGTAAGGAGGGTGAGTTGACAGATCCTGTAGCCATCAAAAGAGGAGTCAGACAGGGTTGTGTCTTGGCACCCACTCTTTTCTTGCTAAACATTAATAACTGTATCCATTATTTAGAGAATTGGATAAATGACTCGCCCAAATTGGCTGGAAAGAAAATCTAGTGTCTGCTATATGCGGACGACACAATTTTTCTAGCTAAATCACCAATGGGAATTCAAAATCTGGTCAACCAATTTTGTGTCTTTTGTAGAGACTATGGTCTGAACGTAAATGTCAAAAAAACGAAATTCATGAAATACAGTACTTCAAGGAAATGATCTCGTGCTAGAATAGAAATGAACTCAATCCCGCTGGAGAAAGTGGAAGAGTTTGATTACTTGGGTATCAGACTATCGAACATAGGTAAATGGGAGGCAGCTATTGACAAAGGGGCACTTATTATAAGCCAAAGAGGTGGGGTCCTTGTACGTAGGTCTTGAAAGGCTCTGAGCCCCCCCTTGAATATAATTGTGGAGATTTATAATGTCCAAATCTGTGCAGCGGCCCTATATGGAGCGGAACTTGGGGTTCGCACAGAAATCTGGACATTTTACAAACTAAAGAAAACCATTTCCTTAGACAGGTTTCTCGGTTAGGTATGGGCACACCAATGATCCCTCTTAGGCTCTATTTAGGTTTAAATAGCATCAAAATCACAGCTGCCCTAAGACCTCTTTTTTACTGGATCCGTCCATGGAAAACTGTTGAACTCGAACCATTCAGGTTGGCGATAAGAGAACTTATAGCCTCTCCTCAGGGTCTGGAAAAAATCCCTTGGCTGAAGGAGATGAAATCTGCCTGGGAGAAAATAGGATTTCCTCATTACTGGAAATATCCTGAACTGATCCACAGTAACGCAAGGCAACTTGTTAAAAAAAGATATTGGGAGAAAATTAATGAAGATTCCTTACATCATCATGGGGCGGGCAGGCTAACAATGGAATTTCTTCAACTCAAGCATGAACCCTGGCCTGAGAATTTCATGAATCTTTCTATGCCTCTATATGCTCGTGCCTTATATCTCCAGCTAACATATGGCACCCTGCCTATCAATAGTTACACGGCTCGCTGGTCACCCAATAATCCCTCAACTGACAAATGTATACTTTGCCAACATTGTAAAGAAACAATAGAGCATATACTATTTTTCTGCCCTTTATATAAGAGCCCCATAGGGAGATGGATCATTCCCCTCTGTAAAAATTTATCACTGCAGGATAGAGTCAATGCTACCAGAATATGTATATATGATACATCCACACTGGTAGCTACTTCAGTTACCAAATATCTATCGGAGGCTTGGTTTTTCCGCCGCAGGTTTACCGCAGCCAAGGGCACCTGAGTCGGTTAGGCAATAGTCCATAGAGGGAGATCTAATAAGACATAATTCTCTCTGTTTTTTATCTTTTAGATGTGCTATGCAATTTGATATTGATGTCTTTTTCCTCAATTTTATGTTGGCTTTTTCAGGAATCCCATTATAAAGTCGTGGCCCTTTATATGAGTAGCAGAGACTCCATAAGTTTACAGAGACGTAATTGCATCTGAAATTTTCTACGCTACCTGACAAAATATTTTATATATGGAAATGAATTTTATTAGTTTATTAATTGGCTATGACATTGTGACAAGTTTTAGGGAAGGTAACAGCTGTACATATTTGTTTGATAGACATAAGTTTTTTTTCACAGCTTTTTCTCCTTTTTTACTATATTATTTATGTTTTATTTATTGTATTTTAAGTATGATCAAAACCTTAGTTTTGAGGATTTTATTGTTACATTTTATCCGATTGTGGGCTATTGGTCCTATCAGCACTTTGTATGATCGTTATTATGAATTTTAATAATTTCAATTTACTATGTAAGACTGTCATTTTTGAATTTTCAATGGTCTAGATTTCTAGACCGAATGAATTTAAATAAAATAAAATAACCAAAAATTATATTTTTCAAAGCGTTAAAGAGTGTGCCTAACGGAGATGCTTTTATTTTAGTTTGTGGAGGAGAAATTGTCCAGCCAGAAGGTACACCTGCATACATCGTAATTGAAGAGAAGGGTACAGCAGCACGTATTTGGTTGAAACAATGGTGCAAAATTACAGAGAAGGAAGGGAGCTTAGCATTTCCTGCCTGTGGAACTTTTAATATGAGAATTTTAGAGAATTTCAGGAGATTACTGTATAAGTTAAAACCTCCTCCGAGATCAGCATCATTTGAATCTTTAGCCATTTGGGAATTAGTGGTCAGAAAACAAGAGAAATTTAAATTTGAGAGGAGAATGAGAAAAGTTGAGAAGACATTATTATAAGCAAGATGGGACAATGAGGAAACATTTTGGAGAACTGAAACTTTACAGGGAATTGCAATGTATCCTGCAATTACACAAGATAAGGAGAGCAGTGTCAGACAAAAGTCCTAGTCCTGAGTGGAGCAAAGACAAATGCTAAAGACCTAGCAAGACTCAAATTTGAATTACATGAAATGTTTGAGGGAACACTTGAGATAAATAGGATTGACTCGTATAATTAAGACGAGCAATGCTTCATATGTAAAAATGTTACAAACAGAGAAGGATTGGTACACAAGGCATTAGCAGATCTTGTAGAGAAATATAAAATAGAAATTGAGAAATCAAAGCCATTGAGAAGATGTTACAGATTATAATTTGATTAAAAAGATATTGAGAATATGAGAATATCGGGAATGAAAATTAATTGTTGGAATTTATTCACAATATTCAAACATGGGGAGCATTTGACAAATGGGAAGGCAGATGGGAGAAGATGGGTGAAAAAAAGAGATCAGGAGAAAAAGGAGTCTGTAAATTCAGATGCTAATGTGCAGCTGACTGATAATCCAGTAAATATATTACCAATAAGAGAAATTCCTGAAGGGAATTAGTACATGTTCCTTGGAGCAGGTGTGAAAGTTTGTCATTTACAAATGATTACCCAAGATTGAAAGAGAAACCAATTGAATGGTACCAGCAGACAGATAGGATTGTGAAGCTTGCAAAATGCCTGTGGAAAGATTTGAATACCCTGTTAGAAATAGTGGTTCCAGGTGATTTGTGGGTTGAATGCAAGAGAAGTGTTGACTGGCTAACAAGAGAGGCTCTACGAGATCCAGTTACAGGTGCACAATCTCCTGATGTAATGAAGTAATTTCACCTAAGAGTATCAATTGGCAGAGAATCGATAGGAGAGCACAAGAGGTAATAGAAGCAATACATGCATACTATGAGGGATTGTTGCAAGCATTTAAATTTTACAGTAGTACTGAAACAATTGAGTCAGAAGACATGATTCATTTTGAGTTCAGATTTGTTGAAGGGTTGAGACCTGAAATTAGCCATATGCTTAAGAGTCATTTGATTTGTTGGCAAGCAAAACCGGTTGATGAAGTATTACAGTTTGCTAAATACTGTAGTAATAAGATTGAGATTAAGCAGAAGAAATTGAAGGAAAAGGCAGTGGTGATATAGGTTAAAGCAGCACAATCAAGAATACAGGGATTTTTTCTAAAGCAGCAGGGAAACACTTGTATGTTGTTTCATAATCAGGGACAGGCAAGAGGTAGAGGTCACGGTGGTAATGGAAATGGAAATTATGCTGTCAATTTTAATACTGTGGTTAATACAGTTGATATGCAGACAATGAAGAGGATGTTATCTTGTCACACTGCAGGGGCCTAAGGCATTGGAAACGGGAGTGTCCAATTATGGTACAAGAGGGCATTATTACACATATGAATGAAAACAATCTTTTTCCAAATTTGAGAGGACCGGCAATGAGGGGTCTTAGTTTAAATGCCCAGAATAATGGTAATTGTTTTCATTGATGGTACCTGTCTAAGAGATAATGTGGGGAAATTGAAATCTAGATATGCTGTGTGCACAATTTCTGGAATACTCAAAGCTTCGTGGCTTCTAAGATTATTTTGTAAACTTGTGGCAGAACTTGTGGCTCTTGATAGGGCATGCTGTTTTTGTGCACAACACTGTCAAGGAAAAATGTGAAAGATGACAAGTGGCCCAAACTGCAGACAAGTGAAAGGGTTCCAGATGTAATGTCAACCATAAATGAAGAACCAGACCCAACAGTAAGAGCAAATACAGATGAATAACTGAGTGAAGGAGAAACAAAGAGAAAACGAGTTGCAAATCGAAGATACTTAGGCCCTGAATGGGCATATTTTACAACAGATAAGGTGCCAACATGAATTTTTGCCTTTTTGTTTTGATCGTGAATTTTCAGATCAATATTTTGGAACTTGAAATCGCTTTTGAACTAAAATGTGAAACTACATTGCCAGCTGAACAAGAGAGACATTACATGCTATAAGTGATAATCTTTGTCTAATAGACTATGATCTACTGAAAGAGACTTTGAAAACTGATTTTTGACAAGTTGATAAATTGATTTTGACAAAGTTCCTGAGAAAAGTCTGAAAGCTGCAGTAAATAACCACAAAGAAGATTGAAGATTATTTTGTTTTTTATTTTTGGCTGCATGTTTAAATATTTTTCTTTTTATTCTACTTTCACATTTTTTATAGGTCATGGATAGTAATCATAATTGAGTTAAAAAGAATAGATGTTGCAAGTGTATGTGTATTGCTTTGGGAATGATATGTGTGTTGGTATGTTTGTTGTTGATACTGAGTATGAGTATTCATCATGCACCTGAAAATAGTTGCATTCATTCTTTATAGACTACTACACTTTCAAAGTTAGAAACGTTTAACAGGGATGACAAATATTTACACATAGACAACTCACAGGAGATCTTACTTCTAATGTTTTCTATCGCTTGTTGTACAAATATGTTGAGACGATGAATGTGAGAGAATATTGTATTTATACGCAGATTCCTTCATCAGTGTAGGAAGGAGTTCTTTACCACAGCTTGCTATTAACATATGGAATTAGTTGTAGTCTTTTACTAACAAGGTTCTATAACCAAGAGTACATACAATATTTCTACTCAGGTTCAGATTTGATGTTTTTTTTTGTTTTGATTAATCAGCATTTAAGTAATATAGCTAAAGAGAAAAACATCGATATCATAGGTAGTTTCTTTGAGCCTACACGAACATTTGGCACTGTTTATGCTCACCGCAATAACTTAACATGCTTGCTTTCACCTGTAGAAAAATCTTTCCTAGATCAAACTGATGACAGGAAAAAGTATTGAAGGAAAAACATAGAGAAAGGGGTAGTGAAAAGGACATTTAAAAATGACTATGCATTTAGTGAAACTAAAACTCAGAGGAGCTTGCTCCAGACTTTAAACATGTAGGAAAGATATGTATATTTAGACATCAATCCAGAACTGATACCTATTTTGGGGGAACGAGTGAGTGCTAGAGGTATTTCTTTTCAAAAATACATGGAACTTTCTGTGAAATGGACAGGACCTTGTTATGCATGGTGTATATTACATCTGTGGAAGGAATGCTTACTATCATCTCCAAAGGGGATGGTATGAAACTTGTAATTTGGGAGATGTATTTCTTTTTAAAAATACATGGGACTTTATGTTAAATGGACATGACCCTGTTATTCCTGGGGCATATTACATCTGTGGAAGGAATGCTTATTATCGTCTCCCAAGGGGATAGTTTGGGACTTGTTATTTGGAAGTTGTATTCTTGAAGATTGATCATTTTGATAGTATAGATGACACACATACCTTGAATGAATTGCAGAGACCAAGATCAAAAAAGAGAAACTTATTTAGAAATAATTAAGGATATTTATGGAGCAATTATTCGTTTTGTAGGAGTTGTTCTGAATGCTCTGAAAATTAGAAAGTTGTCTACTATTGTGGATAACATATTAAATGATTTTTCTGGAGCAGTCATTTGAATGGATCCTGAAGTTGCTGCGGTCAGATCAATGGTTTTGCAAAACAGACTTTTATTAGACATCTTTTTAGCAAAGGAGGGCAGAGTTTGCCTGATGCTAAAAACTAACATTGTTATGCATATATTCCTGACAATAGTAAAGGAATTAGAAATTTTTATTAAGAATCTGACAGAGTCAAATTCAGACTAAAGAGATCTGAAAGAGCTAGGGGTATGGAAAAATGTTGGGAAAGGTGTTACAAAAGTTAGAAATGGGCTGGGTAATCTTGGAAAGAGTATTGCGGGAAGAATATTGAAACCAATATTAATTTAAGTTGGATGGGTCATCTGTATGATTGGATTGTACAAATTGAATACACTGATTAAAAGACAAAAGATGAGAAATGAACAGAGGAGGAAAGAATTTAAACTAGAGAAAATGAAAAGCAGATGCTTTCATGATTTGAGACAAAATGAAAACTGCAGAAAACCGAGAAACAATAAATATGATAGACAGGGTAAATTTTAAATTGGTATACAAGTATTAATAAGTATGTTTTGTGATGACACATATAGTCATCAGAGGAGGGATTGCTGGAGCGTAAACATTATTAATAAAAGTGTGCTACTAAAACAAAATTAAATAACGTGTTTAAAATGTGAAATAATGAAAATTACTATTTTTGAAAAACCTGTGCTTTAGAACACATGACCACTCTAGTGGCAGCCATAAATCTAGTACGACAATAATAATAAATAACTGTCTAAATAAATGTATTTTTGTTGGTTTATAATTAAATGTACTAAAAGTATTGATGTGAAAGTTATGAAATGTTTATAAATGCGAACACTGTGAACAGGTTTTTCTAAGCATCATGTGACATGTTCTTTGCTGGCAGTGGAAAGGTTATGTTCTGATGTTGCAACATTTGTTTGCCTTCCTGCCAGATAGTGTGTTTGCAAGAACAATATTCTAATAGTTTTGTGTGTGATGTGCAACATTTGCATTTTTCTGCTGGAAACTAGTGATGGTTGTGGGACACGATGAACCAATTGTCAATGAAGAAAATGAAGAAAGGATACAGCTGAGAACGTGGAGAAGAGTTAATTGGATTTGACCCGAACCATCCCATAGACTGACCAATAGAGTTTTAGTTAGTTGCTTTTAAGGAGTTTAACATAACAGAATTAGGTGGTGGAAGTTTCAGAGTTCTGCTGTTCCTGTTTGCCTTGCAGATCTTAGCTGTTCTGTAGATGTGCTTTTATTTCTGCCAGTGAATAATGTGCTGTGTCTTTAGTTTTCTGTCACTGACAGTTCAGATGCATTAAGGCCAAACATTACTGAATTGTTTTCTATATTGTCATTTGCCCAATGAAGATGACCAAAAGATGCTCCACTGATGAATACATTGCTGCCTGCTGATCCATTTAGGAGAGATATAACCAAAATGCACAATTGTCTTTCTTGCAGATTTCCATGTTCTCTGTTTTAGAAACCCAACCACTATTTTTGGTTAATGGTTAAATTACAACATTTCTGTGTTTGTCTCTGCTTATCAAAATATTTTTTGGTAGATTAACTGTACCAATAACCTTTTTTAAAATCTTTTTCATTTCTTACTACAGCACCCATGGGGAAGAAGAGGGCAACATCATTGGTGGGTCCAGGAGGAGATGAGGGTGCCAGTCCCACCACCAGTACGGATGCTGACGGATTTCCTGGTCCCAATATGTTTTTCCTGTTTTATTACCATTATATCCCTACCTTTCCTCATTTTGAGTATTTATTCTTATAGTTTTACTGTGCCTGTCGATCTTTTTTTGTACTTATGTTTGTTCTATATAGGCTTTGTTAAATTCCTATTATCCCTGCCTTTATCTATTTTTCATGTTTCTGTAACTGACTTCCTCCTGTCTGTACTAGCGTTCTTCTGAT
Source organism: Pleurodeles waltl (assembly GCF_031143425.1). Lineage (NCBI taxonomy): Eukaryota > Metazoa > Chordata > Amphibia > Caudata > Salamandridae > Pleurodeles > Pleurodeles waltl. Next base: position 794,474,138 of record NC_090438.1, on the reverse strand, counting down.
TTGTTACTAAGCTTAGCTTTCCCTTCTCCCCGTATATGACTTGTGGACTGATACTTAATACTAAGAGGACAGATTTTTAAGTCAGGCACTCTACCGACAAGACTGCATGCCCATGTCAGCTTTTCTACACATGTTTGTGAATGTTTTCTTTCCCTTGCTCATGCCCGTTGCATTTGACAACCAAAACCTCACCATAGGTTCACCTGGAATGACCAAAGTATTCAACCCCTTTATTGTTCACCAGTGGCATAGCTCTGGCCATCCATTATGAAACGTTTATGGTTGATTTAGCTAACTGGATTTTTTAACAACTAACAACATTTCTAAAGTGAATAATAGAAGAAGATAGAACTGTAATGATCTATTGTGGCTATATTTTGTTGGAACAAAAATGTGTAATTTTTTTCCAGCCATACCGACCCTAGTTCAGGGGCCAGCAGCAGCTCCAGTGCACTGGACACAGCAGCTGTCTGAGATTGAGAACCGGAGGCAGCAGGTATAGGAGCCGGTAAATCATATTGCTCTTGCTCATTGACAGTTACTAATATACTCACTTCAACAGTGTTGCTTGTGAAGCCCCTAATTTAGCAGCTGCAGCAGGGAGTGAGATTTAAATGGCCTCTTCGCTCTGCAAATCAACAGACAAAAGCTCATAATGAATGCACGTTACAAATGATGGCTTGATGAAAAAGTGATCAAAGGATGGACATCTAAGCGAATGGTATGGAATGGTATATGAGTGAAAGGATGTGTGGGTGAAAGGAAAATATGTTCAGGTGAATGATAGAAGTTGCATGGGTGGGTGAAAGGATGGATAAAAGGGGTGAAAGGATGTCTCAGTGGGGGAAGGGTAGATGGGTAAAAGGCGATGCTCAGGTGAGGAATGGGTGGATGATAATGAATGATACGTAGGTATATGGATGGATAGGTGAAGGAAGGGCATTTGAAAGGGTGAATACTGCATAGGTGATTGAATGGAAGGATGGATGGATAAATATGGATGGCTGGCTTGCAATCGTGAAAGAATGGACAAGGGATTGTAAAGCTTAAATGGTTGGGTATCAAAGGATGAATAGAATATATGAATGAGAAGATGATTGCATAATTGCTTGGATCAAGAAATAAGGGAGCTGTTGTGGAGAGGAACATGTCTGCGGGTGCCCTACTTTGCTTAGTATGCATGGTTATCAAAGCTTTGGTTCAAAGTGGGGGTAATTTAGTTTCCTGTCTTCTCCCTTAACTCACGGTCGTTAAAGAAAAGCATATATGTATCCTCCCACCCATCATCATACATCTCTCCCTATTAGTCACCAAGGCTACTATGACATAAGTGCAGAGTGGTTCAATACAGCAGTACAATTGTATTTTTTATGCAATATGCATCAGCTTCTATTAATGCAGCATTTACAAAGATGTCAATACATTGCAAACTTAAAAGGTGTGTTTCCCTCCCTTCCCAGTGCCCACACTGTCACCTCCTTGTACATCTACTCTTTATTCTTTCCATAGCTCTGTCCAAGCCACCGAAAAAATAATTTTAAAATCCCTTTTGGCATGCAGCACATTTATGTATAATTGATTAATAATTCATTGTTTCTATAACATATTGATTCCAGTGTAAATTTTACCCTTTTGACTTTCGTCAACTACAGTGAGGCATGTGTGGATAAAAAATGGCCCTGTGACTCATCATAATCAGCCACATCATGTTCCAATGGCCCTAGGGGACCAGTAATATACTGCTACTTTTTAAAAAATTGGTGAGCAGAGTACAGTTTATTATTTGTCATTTTCCTTTTTTTTCCTGGTATAGCTACTCCTGGTGGACATCAACCAACTAGCCAGGAGATAGTAGCCCCGCAGTGGTGGCAGAGGCTAGAGGGCATTCACAATGAATATTAGTGACTAGTGGCCCTTCAGGAGGAGGAGGATGAGGCTGAGGTAGCAGTCAATATGGCCACTGGCCCTAGGTCCTCCAACCAGCCACCAGCGCCTCCAGCTTCCTAGCGGCACCACCATCACAGCCACCAGCTGGCATCAGCCAATCCCTGTTAAACAACTGCTGCACCCCACTTGCGCTCAGACCGCATCTTCCAATAAATGACCGGCAACAATCTGAGTGCCTGCATCACCAGGTGGCATGCATAGAGGCAACCATCAACGACCTCTGAACCCATGCTGAGAACATTCTCTTCTAAATCTTTTTTAATTTTTTGTTTTGGTAGGAAGGATACTTGTAGTGGATGGAAAGGGTGGGAAGGGAGATGAGACAGGGTTTTTTTTAAGAACTTTACATATTGGACTTTTCGCTGGACTTTGTGGGGATATGCCCATTTCTTTAGGGAGAGAATGGGCTTCTTGTAGGTGGAAAGGAAAGGTTTTTGTATTTGTTTAAAATAAAGGGGATAATTTATTTTACTTAATTTATGCCTCAAATGTTTCAGTTTGCTCTGCTGTCTTTTAGTATAGCCTGTTTTTTAAATCGGTTAAAAAAGTGTAAGTCATTTACTTATACCCTTGCTCTATTGTTCTCTACAAATATATTGACCTCTACAGGATGATTGCCATTACCTATTTTGCCTACAAAAACCTAGATACACACAGACACTAAAACAACATCTTCCTCAGTAGGAGTTAATTAGTAACTAAAGAAGTAAACTTCAATCTATAGTTATTCTCTTACCTAAATAGATGAAGTGAGGGAGTCTTCCTACTGCAGGGTTTTTCCCAAGATGACATCTTAAGGGGGTGGTAAATGGTAGTAGTAGCAGACTAGCATGTTATCAGAGAAGAAAGAATATGCCACTCCCACCTAAGTGAACTCCGACTGCAGGATTAAGCAAAGGGTTATCCATCACTGTCAAATAGATTGAAAGAACACAGAGAGTTAGTGGGTCATCATATTACATCATAACTTAGGAAGACTGAGAACAGACTACTACAATGACAGTATTTGACTCATAACAATAACAACTCATATTATATTAAAAACTAGCAATATAATCTTCTTCTGAGCAATGGTGGGGACCTAGTATTTGAAAACTAAACTTAGAAAATTAAGTCATGGAATCAGGAGAAGTGGGCTCAGACTCAAGAGTGGTTGTACAAGGTTAAACATTTATGCAACACACAACACAACATGCCTTAATGATAATGTTGATTGGGTTGGTGTGAAATATTGCTCAGGTAATAGAAGTTCATGCAGTGAGTTGGTGTCGCTTTCACCACATGAGCCCCAGCAAGTGTGTAATCCATTTATGGTGTAAAGTTAAGTCACACCTCAATAAATCACACAGTCTGGGGGAAGAGGGCTAGGGGGCTTGAAGAATGAATGGGAAAGGGGATTTAGGGAAAGGTGTGACAAACTACACAAAAGAGACAATATTCATTATTTTGCCGAGTAGCACACCATCATCAATATGAGAAGGAAACAATGAAGGGATAAGTCTGACACAGTTCAGTTAAATACATTGCAAACAGTCTTCTACCTCAGAGAGACCCAAGATAGTATATCCTTAAATGTTATGTCTTCTTATTTTAAAAATATTAACCAAGGGGATTGAAGTTAACCCACTAAGTTCTAAAAAGTATGATTGTTAAAAGGAAAGTTATACTGTATTGCCCAATTGGACAGTGCATCTCCATTCTTCTTGAAATGTCTGTCACTCTTGGGTGCCTGGCTGAACCTGTCTGGTAGAAAAGCTGGTGTTTTGAGCTTTCACCAAGTTTTGTTCTTGGTGGACTAGAAGTAGGCCTGCATATTGAAAAAACACTAACTTTAATGTAGAGTAAAGGAAAAAGACAAAATGATTGGAAGCAAGGTAAATTCATGAGGCGACAGGAGTGTACCAAGAAGACTCAGAAGCAGAACAAGAGCATAAATAGGGCTTTCACGTTTAAGCCAGCAATGCAGCAAATACAAACTAAGCAGCATTTCCCAAATCAATGCACATCTCTCCAGTCCATAGAGATGAGTGAGTACTTGGCCTCAGAGTCATTACCATCATTATTGTTTGTCTTTGAAGTTGATAACTTTCTCCTTCTATTTGTTGAGGTAGTCCCACCCTGAGTCCCTCCATCTTCCTCCTCCTGATTCTGAGGAACTCTGTCATAGTTCCAACCCAAGCAAGGTAGACCTGTGTAGTCAAGTACACTGTTGTTGAAGAACAAATAGAGAAACTGAACTGGAGTATTTTTTGTAGAATTGTGTTTGGTAACTAAAGTGATTGATCTGGTCTGAGGAACCCGAAAAAAAAAGGAGTGGACCATGCAGGTAAATTTCACTAAGCTTGAAAGACCAATCACTTTCACCCACCAGCCCCCAAATTTAGCAAGTCACCAGAATCGATCTTACAAATTTGTTGAACTCGCACCCTTATTGTCAGCCACCACATACATCATCAATCATCACTCATAATCACTTTACCACTCATTGGTGCAATAGTTAGTGGTTACCTAATTTAATCCAAGCATTTGGTTGAACAAAATATTATCTCCTCCATTGGTATCAAGTACCAACACATTGGAATTTGGCATTGGCACTTGCGATCTTTTAATCAATGATCTTCTTGGGGAACCTTCCTAGATGATGTAAACAAAAAGGATAGGCAATTGTATGTGAAGGAGCAAGGCATAATCTCCAATGTCCAGAATGGAATGTTGTTGTTTTTTTCTGTGCAGATGGGTACCACTTCAATTCGGTCATATAATAGTATGTGACTGAAAATGGTTCAGCAGCATATATTAACACAAACATAGTTTTCCACTAGCAAATCTATTTTTGGCAAAGAAAGAAAGACTTTCAATGAGAAATAATTAAAAAGATCTATGGTGGAACTGGCATACTCAGTCTGGGAAGTAGTGTCCATTCTCAAACTCAGGTGATTCACCCAGAAGTTGGTCAGCAAACACACTTGAGTCTGACCAGTCACCTTCTTCCTCCTCCTGTGGTGTTTTGGGAACAGTCTGATCAGGTTGTATAAAATGCTGCTTCATTTTGATCATATTAAATCTCTCCATGTTTTGAGATGAGAGACTGGTCCTTCTCACTTTAACAACTATACCAATTGCACTGAACACACGTTCAGCAGAAACACTGACTACAGGACAAGCCACCCTACTGAGCTCTGGCCACTGGTGCATCTTCCCATACCATTATACTAATGAGGTTTGATCAAGTAGACCTCTTTTGGGTCACCCGGATACTCCTGGAACATCCTCTGAAGTGTCATTGGCAATGCCACTTGTTCAACCTCTTTTTGCCTTTGCCTTTGCACTGGACTTAAGACCTGCCACTTGAAACCAAGTCAATGCAGAGGTTGAGTCCGATTCTTTTGATGATGTTGCTGCTGGTGTTCTTGTTGCTGGTGTTGGCTGCTCTGGGACAAGACTGACCTCTCTGGAAGCTGAAAGTTACATCCTAGAACTGTGGAGTGGGAATCCAGTTGTTTTCCTCCAGTTCTCTGGCTTGCTGAACAATCCACCTTTTGTATTTTGAAACATCCCTTTCAGGAACTGGAATGAAAATGGAAATCGTTTTTTTGTAGATTGGATCAAGCAGGGTGGCACAGATGAACTATTTGGATGAGATAATTTCATTTGACAGCCTTGCAATACAAGTAAAGCAATAGCTTAGGCTCGCAACCAATGCATGTGATTCTGGGTTTTTATTCACACCTCTAAGTGTAAACCTTTCAAACACCTTCTTTAGCTGGCCCTGTAGCAGATGCAACAACGAGATAACTTGGCCCATTGTACTGTCCGCCTTGCTAACTTCCCACATGAAAACCTCAAAAGAGATCAATATATATGTCAGGCATTTGACTAGGCCCTATTTGTCCACATCCATGGTCATAGCTTTACCAATTGCATCCCTTCCACCTAGAATGACATAGTCATTGATCTGTCTGTACTGCTCAAACAGACATTGCAACATATAAAAGGTTGAGTTCCAACATTTTGGTACGGCCTGTATCAGGGCTTTGACTGGTACTCTGTTACCACGCTGAATAATCTGCAACTGTTTCCGGGCTTTAAAAGAATGGCTGAAATTAGGGATGATTCATCTGCAGGTGGTTAGTATGTTGCTGACTATGTCTTCTTTTTTGAGAAAGTCTTGCACAACCAGGTTGATGCAGTGCACCAAACACAGGACCCTGAAATAGCCACCGTCTACTTGGCTTTAACTATGTTACTGCCATTGTCTGTGGCAACAAATCTAATTCGGAGACCTCTTGGTTGCAGCTATTCAGACATCTTGCTATTAAATTTGTTCAAGATGATTGCAGCTGTATATTGTTTCTTCATGGCGGACATGGCTATTGATGCATGCCGCTGAAAGCTCCTAAAACTTTCTTCAGGGCCAAGACCTATGGATAGCTTTTGCTTTCCCTCCACCAACTGACAACTGGTCCACATGGCTGTTGTCAGGTGGATAATGTGGGCAACACTTTGCTGCAAAGCTCGTCCAACCAATTGCAGAACATTGTGATGTAGTGCTGGAACAGCAACTCTGGCAAAATAGATCCAGTTTGGAACCTTCCATTTCAAGCAGATAGCAGCCACAAACTCCAAGAATCCCACTCCTTCTACAAAAGAAAAAGGGAGGAGGTATAGCGCTAGCATTTTTGCCAGCTTTCTAATTTACTTACATGCCACTGGGTGATTGTAGTCGTAGGCCCCCTCCTGCCTAAACATGCCTGTAACTGTTGCCTGGATTTTCTTCTTTTGTGGGGCCACTGACACAAGTAACTTTTTGGGATGTAGGTTGTGGCTGACTCAGTAAGCTTCTTGGTGCAGTCACCTAATGCCATTTGTCTCCATCTGACTCTGAGTCTTCCTGTGCTATAGTGAGGTCGCTAAGGTGGGGGATTCTGGTGCACTTCTGGGGACAGGGCTGCTTCGCGTAAGATGGTCACCCTTCTTCCTCACCTTCAACTGTGATTTAACCAGTTGTAGCTGATGTTCCCCAGCTCTCCTCATCTTCACCACCGCAACCAAGTTCAGGCATTTTTTTAAGGTGCTCTTCCCACCGGATTGCGTGATGTTTTTTCAAATAGGTTGTATGGACTCAAGTACCATAATGTAAACCAGGTTTACCTCAATGAACACTAGCACGGCAAATTAAGCATATCTCAATGTCCTCCTCCTGTTTGCTAATTGTAAAAAAGTCCCAAACTGGGGAGGAGTACTTTCTTTTTAGGCCAATGTCTGAAGAAGAACTTGGGGTAGGTAGGTAGATGTGTTTATGACCTCTCTGCAGTACATACTTCTACTCTGCTCCATGCCAGATTGTGGAATTTGGGAACTCCATGCTACTCCTAGTAGCATGAAGTGTTCGAATTCCACAGACTCTGCTAGCCAATTTCAATGCCTGGGCCTAGTTTACATGCTTGTTGCATGGGGTGTTTTCTATGTTGCCCTCAGCCGGTGGTGGTAGAGGTTGAGGGAAGTCTTGAAGGCTGCTCTGTCAGAGGGGTCCTTGCTGGCATGCCATCTCCTCTCCAGCTATTTGCTGTCTACTTTCACTCTTCTGAATTCTTGGGTGCACCAGCTGGCCTTTTTGGAGCATTTCCTCTGGATGTTGCTTTGATGGGGATGATGCTATCAGCTCAATTGATGATCCAGACATTGAGGTTTTTTACTCCCTGTTCAAGGTTGGTTCCAGTACAAGGGTTAGAGGTGTTGAGGGCATCTCTCCGGCCTGTCTCTGAGATTTTAATCCACCTCTAGTAAGGGGCACTGGTCATCTTGGGGGTGGAGGTCGGGGGCTTATGATCCTTAAGTGGATGATGGAGTGATTGGCCCATGTGAGTTTTGTGACATGGCTGTATTTGACATGGTTGCTGGAGGAAACAATGGGGTCCAGCTTGCATCCTGGGGTATGTGTAGGGTTGTGGACTATCTGGGTCAATCTGAGGCTGCTCATACTGTTGGGGATGTGTACAGTGTTGTTGTCATTGGGGTTGTCGAAGTGGAAATTTAGGTTGCCAAGGAAAATGTAATCCTTGGAGTTTAAGACTAGGGAAGCAATGAAGTCTGCATTGGTGTTGCAGAAGCTGGAGCACAGGCCTGGGGGTCAGTATGGTTGATGGTTGTTTTGCCATCTGTGTGGAGCTTGAAGTTGAAATGTTCCATGGGGGTGGTGGTATTGTCATTGGGAATAGTGCACTGTATGATCTCTTTGTGCATTATGGCTATTCCTCCTCCCGGCTTGTTTGTGCTGTCCTGGTTAGTGATTTTATATCTGTCAGGGGTCGCTGTGTCTATGTCTGGGGTGGATGTGGGATTGAGCCTGGTCTCAGGTGAGGAAGACGATGTCGGGTGCAAAGGCGATGATTAGGTCCCATAATTCTGCGGAATTCTTACATAGTGAGCAGGTTTTGACAAGGGTGCATGTGAGTTGGTGTTTTTGTTGACGTGGTGCATGTGGTGTGTTTGGTCTGGTCGGTGGGCCGATGTGTGTGCTGTGGCTGTGAAGTGGCAGATTGTGCAGGTGAGAGGTCCTAATGAGGTGGGTGGAGCACGGTGGCAGTGCTTGTTGATGCATCCCGGGTGGAAGGTGTAGAGCTGGGCGATGGTGTATCTTTGGGGGGAGGGAGGGCCAAGGGTCATGGACCTGGGCTCAGTCCAGGCGTGTATATATGAATATAAATGATGCACTGTACTACAGAGAACATGATGCATATTTTATTTGTCATGTTTTCACAGAGTATTTCATTCACCAAACTGTAAATCAGGCACAGCGAAATTCGATGTTTGCGCCATGCAAAAAGCACATCACAATGCTCATTCGCATCCCCAGGGTGTTCCCCTTCCTATTTGCGATTCGCATCGCGATGTAGAATTGCTTTGTGACCGCAAACGCGGTCGCAAAGCAATTCGCAGTTAGCACCCATTTCAAATGGGTGCTAACCCATTTGCAAAAGGGAAGGGGTCCACATGGGACCCCTGCCGTTTGTGAATGGCTCTGAAAAAATGAAACACAAACGTTTAATTTTTTTGTTTGTGTTGCAACTCGATTTCCTTTAAGGAAAACGAATTGCAATACAAAAAAAAAAAAACTGCTTTATTAAAAAGCAGTCACAGACATGGTGGTCTGCTGTCCCCAGCAGGCCACCATCCCTGTGAGTGCTGCAAATCTGAAGGGGGTCGCAAATTGAGACCCACCTCATTAATATTAATGAGGTAGGTCTTTGCGACCCCCTTCGGATTCGCTGATGGTATCAGGGACATCATCCAGCATCCGGGTTTGCGACTCACAAATTGCGAGTTGCTCAGGCTCGCAATTTGAGAGTCAGAAATTCAGATTTTGCTACATCTGGCCCTTGGTACTACATTACACCCTGGTCTCCCTTTCGATTAATTTTCAACAAATACCTTAATTTGACTTTGGGGAAAGTTAGTCTCGAGGGGGGTAAATTAGAGGGATCAGCTACATAGAGGGTCAGCTATGGGTGGATGTTACTTATCATGTACCACGCTTTTACTTAGTCACATTGGTTGTCGTATGGAAAAAATTTGAACCAAAAAATCCATAATGGAAGCCATGAAATATATGTAATTTCAGCAGTAAAATGTGGCATATGCTGAGATAGAATCCAAATCAGCACCTAGCTAGCTCACACTGGCACAGAATCCTAGCAGGATCATTCATTAGACATCCACTTCCCTCCTACGTGCCTATATGCCCCTGTCAAGCTGGCACCATGCACCAAGCCTCTTATCAAGGTTTTGTCTTGTCCTTGCCTCTAAAGATTGTTTTGTGAAGGGAAGTGTTCCTTTCTGCACAAAACTATCCGCGGTGCTATGAAATGCGCCACCCTTGAACCATTTTGCAAGAGTGACTGCATTGAGGGAAGAAAGCATTCTCTCACAGGTAGAGAGTACGAATGAGAGGTACTAAATAAATATGTCACATTCCTGCACTCTCCCTTTGATCCGTGCAGCAAGTTATTTTTCTGCCCTTCGCTGCATTAAACTTTGTTAACTCCTGGCCCTATCTATGTATGTAGCCATCTATTTGCTCACATGCATGAGAAAAGGGGGTAAAAAAAGTGTGTTTCCCATGTCAATTCCTATAGGGTCTTGAGATTGAACCGCTGGGCGGAATGACACCACATTTGGGAGGAAGCTAGATCTTGGTGCACAGATCGTGTGTTTTGTTATTGGGTGTTTCTCTGGTAAGTAATTTTGGATTTATTAAAGCTTAAAAATATAGATATCTAGGTATGCAGAGGCTCACGGATTCCTGAGATCTCATGATGAGATCTGATTGGCTGCCAGCACTTAAACCAGGAAGAGTTGCCAGCCATTTTGGGACTCGTCTACAGCTTAGTCTCAGCAAAACAAAAAAAATTAAGAAAAGAGGGCAGGGTACGATACTCTAATGCCCCAGCCTTGGTCCTGTGATCCCCCTGGGACCCCACCAGAACAAAATGCAAAATCCATGGAGGATTCACAGATTTTGCCAAAAATTGAAAAACCAAACACAGTATCCTACGCTTGTTGTTATGTTAGTCACCGGATGGGCCACGCCCTGGGGGCATTTTTTTTTTTTTTAAAGGGCGGTGGTACACTGGGCCCTCTTCAAAGGGCTTACTAAAGCTACCGAGACCACCACCTCCCTCCGGCTCAACTTAACTTCATGCGAGGGGTGCAGACCCCCAGGGGTCTACAGACTTAAAAAATAAAAGGTGGGACTGCGCAGACCCCCGTCCCCGGGGACCACCACCACCCCAGGGCTAAATAGGTAACACATAATAGGGGGGACACAGACCACACCTTTGCCCCAGGGACCACCACTTTCTTAGGGTCTTTTACATGTTTAATCAAGGGAGGGGGCCCCCGTGCCACCTCAAGCCATATATCCAACCCCAGGGGCCACAATCTCTACATGGCCTTCCCGTGTAACAGCTACCGTCCAGCAAAAGTGAACACTCTGCTTCCAGCAAGTGGGCGTTGTCAAAATGCTCCCAGTTGCTGGAAGCAGAGTTTTCATCTCTTTCTCTACCCGCAGACATTAAGGAAGGGAAGGAGATGAAATTATTCTCCCACATGCAGGGAGCTGCTTTTCCTGCTGCTCACTGCGTGCAGGAGCAATGCTGGCTGCTGCAGGAGGCGGGGAGCCGGCTGGGACCACGGGGTCCTTGTGACTCCTCCAGCGGTCTCTGACAAGAATTTAAAAAAACATTTTGAGGTGCAACTTCAGAGAGAGCACACTTTGGTGTTTTCTCTGCAGTTGCACCTCTAAAAAGTTATCTGAGGGAAACCCTTGAGGAATAATCACATTAGCAAAGTAATAGACACATAGGGCCATATTTATACTTTTTGACGCAAAACTGCGCTAACGCAGTTTTGCATCAAAACAATTAGCGCCGGCTAATGCCATTCTGAAGCGCCATGCGGGCGCCGTATTTATTCAATGACGTAAGCCGGCGTTAGCCGCCGGCGCTGCCTGGTGTGCGTGAAAAAAAACGACATACACCAGGCAGCGCCGGCGTAGGGGGATATGGAGCTTGGGCGCCAAAAAATGGGGCAAGTCAGGCTGAGGCAAATTTTTCGCCTCAACCCGATTTGCGGCATTTTTTTTTACTCCCAACCCCCATTGAAATGACTCCTGTGTTAGCAAAGACAGGAGTCATGCCCCCTTGCCCAATGGCCATGCCCAGGGGACTTATGTCCCCTGGGCATGGTCATTGGGCATAGTGGCATGTAGGGGGGCACAAATCAGGCCCCCCTATGCCACAAAAAAATAAATAAAAAAAACTTACCTGAACTTACCTTAATGTCCCTGGGATGGGTCCCTCCAGCCTTGGGTGTCCTCCTGGGGTGGGCAAGGGTGTCAGGGGGTGTCCCTGGGGGCTTGGGAGGGCATCTCTGGGCTCCTTCCGAGCTCACAGGTCCCTTAACGCCTGCCCTGACCAGGGGCTAAAAAACGGCGCAAAAACGGCCGTATGTCATTTTTTGGGACCCGCCCACTCCCGGGCGTGAATTTTGCCCGGGAGTGTAAATACGGCGCACGTGCCTCGGAGTAAATTTTTTAGACGGGAACGCCTACCTTGCATATCATTAACGCAAAGTAGGTGTCCATGCTAAAAAATTACGCAAACTCCATGGACTTTGGTGCTAGACACGTCTAACGCCAAAGTATAAATATGGAAATAGTTTTGCGTCGGAATTGCGTCAAAAAAATCGACGCAATTCCGGCGCAAACATTGTATAAATATACCCCATAAGGTCACTGGAGATATTTCCTTGGCATCCTTTAGCATCTGTAGTGTAGGAAATGCATTATACATTTTCCCAAAAAAGTAACATTTGATAATTAGCCAGTAGTACTCCGGTCAGGTAGACATTCTGCACAAAACAGTAGCCTCTCTTTGGATGAATATGCAGGGCAGGATTTATTTTGGCATGATGCTTGTTTCACAGAAATCAAACTAATGGGAAACACTTACACATATAAACAAAAAAGGTGCCCAGGTTGAAGTTCAACTTCTGTAAAGTACTAATCATCCTAATTTCTTGCACATGGTCAAGGCAAAACAAGTGCTTTTTTCTCTGCATTTCCACCTTCATAAGTTATCCATAAACCTTGATGGAGGTGTTTGCATCCTTGCTTTTTCTGAGTGCAATTTCTCATGCAGTGAGTGTGGTGACTTGATTCTTTATTATCATCTGCTGCTGAGCCCAGAGATAATGTTCTCCCTTTTGAAACTACAAGTATAAAAAATGGACTAGAAGCACCACACTATTGGTCCCACTCCATAAACATTAGTGGTACGCAACATCTTCCTGCCATTTTCTAAGATTGATGGTCAGCTTAGGAAAGGATCCCCCAAGCACATTTCACATCGATTTTGGAGATGCTTTCTTGATTCAGAGGAACATGATCACATTTCCACCAAAAAAAGAAGCACTTTAAGAGTGGCATGGGGTTGGGTGATTGCAGGGGGTAGGTTGTTGTGCACCAAACCCTGTCATGCATGGCTGAAGGCTGTATGTGGTATTGGGTTGGGTGGTTATAGGGGATTGGCCACAGCCCCTGGCGGTAGGCGGTGGTTGGATTGTTGTGAAGGTTACAAGGGCATTATAGTTAGGAAATAGAATTTTTTTTAAACATAGAAATTCACTGAAAAAATTCAAAGGTGACAGGGACGTTATAGTTAGGTTCTGAACTTACTTGTGCAGAACCATAGAAATTCAGCAGTTATCGTTATGTGTATCTCAAGCAACTAGAATTTCAATGGTTTGGTACGGTTAAAATCTGAGCTAGACTATAATGTCCCTGTAACCTTTGGGTTTTTTAGGGTGAATTTGTTTTTTATATATATATATATATATATATATATATATATATATATAGCTTCCAACACTCCTTAAAATAACAGGAGACCCAGGACACCTCCAAAGTGCAATTTAATTTATTTCAACTTATTTCAATTTATACAACAATGATGTATCCATGAGTAAGGCTGCTGCCGAAACGCGTTGGATGTTCGTGCTGAAATAAATTAAATTGCACTTTGGTGGTGTCCTGGGTCTCCTGTTATTTTAAGGAGTGTTGGAAGCTTTATTAGGGCTTCTCAGAGCCCATCCAGGACCGCTGTGTAGAGTTCCTGCATTCCGAGACTTTCTTGTGAGATATATATATATATATATATATATATATATATATATATATATACATTTATATATATATAGATATATATATTCATCCAAACGTCGCCTTCACACCAACCACTTACTCTTTATGGTGAGCCACAGGCAGGGCGGTGACTCCTCATAAATCCTTCAGGACGTTGTCCAAACACCACAAGAAATAAATCCTATGATAGAGAAGCAACAAGCCGTGACTCAATGCAGAAGCGTGTTTTTACTTAAACAACAAAAAAAATCCTGATGCGTTTCGGAGCGCCAGCTCCTTGTTCACAGGTCAAACAAACATTCCATTGGTGCACATATTTAAACATAGACTACAAAAAACAGCATAAATGAAGGACTTATGCTGATCTCTAAGATTGTGCTGCGAAAGTGTCGGCCATTTTGAAACGGAGTTCTCATTGTAAACTACATATTATTGGAAACTATGTCACATTATGTCACTAATTTGTATTTCCACCAAAAAGAACTCGAAATATTGATAAATAAATATACCTATTACATCACAAGCCTTTTAAAGTACTGTATTATCATTTCTAAATTAATATAAAATCAATATTTCTAATACTCATCTAGTATGCAAGATGAACTAATCGAAAATTTAGAATAACTTTTCAAGGTATAATAGTTCCTTGTATTTCACCAGCACAGATCAGCAATTTCTGGATTATACCTAATAACAAAATATGACATGAAAAATTATTATTAGTAATTTTTCAAACAGAGGAAAAAAATGACAATTAACAATTATATCACATTGCCTAATTTCACTTGCAATAGAAACTGGTACTGACCCCTGCCACTAAATGGAACTGAGGTGGATCGAAAGCTCCTCATCTTGATTAAAACCGTATGGAAAAAGGGTTGAGTATTTAATAATTGATTTAGATTCTAAGGGCCATATGTATGAAAGCTTTTTCGCATAGACACAGAATGGGTAAAATCCTTTGGTACATCTGGCCCTAACTGTGTAAGTTCAAGCTCCCTATTGCCACCTCTTACTCTAACCGGAATGCTACCTAGCACACAAAATTTAAGTAGGTCCCTATTTCTTTGGTGAACAATAGCAAAATGTCTGCCAATCGGATATGTTTTGTCTTCATTGGTTATAGCCCTCATATGTTCTAGTACTCTTTTCTTTGCTCTATGGATCGTACTACCAATGTAATACTTATTGCACGGACAACTAAGAGCATAAACACAATATTCTGTGTTACAATTTAAGTACTTTCTAATAACAAAGGGGCGTGTATTCTGAGATAACTGAATCTTACTACAATTATTACTGCCCTTACAAGCTTTGCATTTGCCACATGTAAAGAAACCCTGAACTACAAGTTCCTTATTAGTCTGAGATGATTGAACTAGGCTATTGAATCAACAATCTTTTAAAGATGCACATCTTCTAAAGGTCACCTGTGGTTGCTGGCCAATTGAGCCTACTAAATGTTCAACCTTAGAGGGGAAGCTAGGGAAGTACAAATGGCATACACTTGAAACATAATACATCATTTGCATCCCCACAGGTACCCCAGCCAATGTCACTGGAGAGAAGGTACCACCACTATCCAGTACCCTAACAGAAGAGGCCCCCAGTGATGACAGTAACTCTGGACTTCTGGATCTGGACGACATACCTGGCCCGTCAGGGACCACTGGCCAGACAGTCACTCAAGCCCACTCACAGACCACCACAGAGCCTTCCCTTGAGTATTCAACACCATAGCAGACTCCCAGAGTACCCACACCTCTGTCCCTAGGACACGTCAATCAGCAGTGTGCCCACCTGTACAGGGACCCCAGCCCACACCTCGCCCACAAGTCAATCAGGGACCTGGGGTCAGTGGCAGTGGGCACACCGTTCAGGGGACAGAGGCACAGGCCCACAGGGACACTGGGAGGACTGCTGTGCACCAGGGAGAGGACAAGAGCAGGGAACCGACTCTCCAGGAGGCACTCTCCAAGATCCTGGGAGCCTACGAACATTTCCAGGATACGATGGGCCAGATCATAGAACAGGCGGCTGCAGGAGAGACAGTATCAGGGGATCATCGAGGACTTGCAGGCCATTAACAACACCGTGATCTCCATAGCAAGGATGCTGGCAGACATGGCCGACATCATGAGGGAGACAACAGCACACCAGTGGGCCCCTACTACTACCCAGTCATCTGAACAGCCCTCTATTTCCGCTGCTGCTAAACTCAGGACTCACAGGCCACCAACACAGGACCCACAGGCCACTAGCACCCCTCCCCCTGCAGAAGGTGAACCACCCCCCAAACTTTCCCTGCGAACCAGACAGAAGCCATGGACAATTGCCAAGACCACTGCCAGGAAATGAGACTCTCCTAATTGTCCCCCTTCTGTCCCACTCAGTCACCTTGTCCACCTTGAACTGCCATTGCTCCCCTCCCTATGTCCCCGTGGACACTTCACCTGTGCTACAAACAGACTGGAACAATACCCTGGACTTTCCTCCATCATCACCCCATTCCATTCCACTTTACCCTCTATTTCTTAGCGCTACAATAAATACCCTTGGATAAAAATCGACTACTAGTATTTCATGTATTGTAAATTTGTATTGAGTGAAACAGCTACAACTATTGCAAAAGAACTGTTCATTGTATGAGCAAAGAATTAATGACCTATTGCTGGCAGTTGTGATCACATCAGGACAATGTTGTCATATCACCAACACCTGTAAAATGAATATCCATTGGTGACTGTAACTAGAGGTAACAAGTGTGTAATGCCATCATGCCAATGACACACAGAATACACCAATAGTCATAGAAATGTGAAGTATCACTGTCTCACCTGTGTGTCATTGAAATTACTGACGTATCACCAATGTTCTGTTGTCCACATCCTCATCCTCTGCCTCCTCATCCTCACTGTCCTCAGGGTCCACTACTACCAAAGGGGCATCTCCAGTCTCCTCCTCCTGCAGAAAAGGTACATGGCGTCTGAGGGCCAGGTTGTGCAACATGCAGCATGCCACTACTATCTGGCAGACCTTCTTGGGTGACTAGCACAGGGATCCACCTATCAGATGGAGGCACCTGAACCTGGCCTTCAGGAGGCCAAAGGTCCTCTCAATGAGCCTTCTGGCTCACCCATGTGCCTCATTATAACGCTCTTCTGCCCTTGTCCTGGCATTCTTCACAGGGGTCAGCAGGCACACCACCTGCCCATTCATGGTGTTAAAACTCTTACGGTTCCTGAACAGCTGTTCATTTTGCCAGGGGGGGAACAAATGCAATATGTGTTCCGTCAATCGCCCCAATTATATTGGGGATTTGTCCCATTGCATAAAACCCGGCCTTCACAGTGGCCAAATCCTCCACCTGTGGGAAAGCAATGTAGCTGTACATGTGTTTTATGAGGGAAGACAAGACTCTTGCCAGCACTATTGAGAACATTGGCTGTGACATTCCTGTTGCCAAGCCCACTGTCACTTAGAAAGAACCAGTTGCCAGGAAATGGAGCACTGATAGAACTTGAACAAGAGGGTGGATCTCAGTCGGATGATGGATAGCTGAGATCAGGTCAGGTTCCAACTGGGCACACAGCTCTGTGATTGTGGCCCTGTCCAGTTTATAGGTGAGGATAATGTACCTGTCTTCTAGTGTAGCTATGTACACCAGGGGTCTGTACCCGGAGGTATGTCTCCATCTCCTATTCATCCGCAGTGGTTTGTGTCTAAGGGACACAAGAGTGAGTAGGCTGTCACATTTTGAACAACTATACCGCAACAGAAGTCCACATTGTGCAATTATGATTTGGTACAGTGGAATTTAAAATTATGTGTCCATATATCCTGTGACGCAGGAATATCTGAAAGGCCTCTCCCCCCTCTAAAATGGCATCCGTCTGTCCTGTGTGGAGGAACAGGTGGAAGCGAGGTAATGCCACTGAAGTTGTGCTCCATCGCGATTGGCGGTCGTGAACCGCTGTGCAATTCCTCATTGGATAATATTGGGCAATATGGGGTACAGTGGCCAAGGAGGTTCTACGCCAGCCGTAACGGTATGCATCGCCGCAGACGGGACTGCCATTTTATTTCAGATTCCTTACTTGTTTCCTGACTTTCCGTAGTAGAGGACCTACACTGCATGAGCTACATGTGCTGCTGTGACCTGTGTCTGGAGTCTACCATGGCCCGTGTGACCAGGGAAAGGGCCAAAGCCTTCACTTCAGAGGAGTTGGAGTGACTGGTGGATGGGGTCCTACCCAGGTGAGTACACTGTGGTCATGATGCATGTGGCATGAATGCATGGTGTTGCATGTGAACAACATCCACTACCAGCATCATCACCACACCAAGCAGAACACACACCTCACCAGCAGACACCTCCACAACATCCATGCACGCTTCCCTTGTGTCCTCTGCCATGGTGTCTGTTCCCCCCCTAAAGGACACAAACGCAACCACTCAGACACCCAACAACCATCCACCTCACAACAGCATACAGCCCATGCACCTGCACCCAAATCCAGCAGACATGCACCTCCGACAACCACTCCCTTATCCTCCACTCCCATTACTCCTCCCTCCTCCCGCCCCAACGTCCCTAAAAAGCTTTTCTTTTCCCAGATTGACCTCTTCCCTACCTCTCCACTCCCGTCCTGCACGTATGGGCAGGGTAGCAAGGACACAGCCCAGCACCTCAGACAAACAGTCCACGGGGACAGGGGTAGCACCCCCTACTCATGGTAATAGGGATACCAGACCAACAACACTGAAGGGGAAGGAGGCAGCACAACCTGGGATGAAAGAGAGGAGTCCGGAACCAGCTGTGAAGAAGTGGAAGGAGTCTGCACCAGCTGTGAAGAAGAGGAAGGAGCCTGCACCAGCTGTGAAGAAGGGGAAGGAGCCTGCATGAGCTGTGAGGAAAAAAGGATCCTGAACTACCAGGAAGAGAGGGGAAGAGCCCATCCACCCCTGCCAAGAAGGATAAGGGATCCACAACCCATGACCTGGAGGACAAGAGTCACTCTCACCAGTTGAAGCTGTCAGGCAAACACCGCCCCACCAGCAGCTGTCACAGGGCCCCCACCACCAGCTGTGGATGTGCTACCATCACAGAGTGCAGGGGCTGTCCAGGAGTCTCCCCCAACCACCACCAGCATGCAGCCATCACAGAGTACAGAGGCTGCCCAGGACCCTCCACCAATCACCACCAGCATGCAGCCATCACAGAGTGCAGAGGCTGCCCAGGAGCCTCCACCCACCACCAATAGATATGCTGCCAACACAGAGTGCAGAGGCTGCCCAGGAGCCTCCACCAACCACCACCAGCATGCAGCTATCACAGAGTGCAGAGGCAACCCAGGCACCTCCACCAACCACCACAAACATGCAGCTATCACAGAGTGCAGAGGCTAACCAGGGGCCTCCACCAACCACCACCAGCAGGCAGCCATTATCGCCGGCGGACGTCATGTAGTCTACCCTCCAGGAGTTGCTGTGCAGGCAGCCCCCTCCAAAACCAGTGAGCAAGTCACTCATTCCAGAGACTGTGGCCTAGAACTCCCCAGGAGAGAGCAATGGGCATGTTGCCCCTCCAGAACCAGTGAGCAAGTCACCCACCTGAGAGACTGCAGCCTGTACTCCTCAGGACAGAGCAATGGGCATGTTGCCCCCTCCAGAACCAGTGGGCAAGTCATCCATCTGAGAGACTGTGGCCTTGCACTCCCTAGGGCAGAGTAATAGGCATGTTGCCCCCTCCAGAACCAGTGGCAAGTCACCCACCTGAGAGACTGTGGTCTTGCACTCCCCAGGACAAAGCAATGGGCATGTTGTCCCCTCCAGAACCAGTGAGGTTGTTCCCGCTTTCGACTGAGGTGCCCCCTCCCCCTGAGGTGCCTGCCTATTTGCAAACTGATGCCCCTTCAGTGTTCCATCCTGATGTGGTCAGGATTCAAGTTGGGCATTCGACTGTGCCCTGTGGCCCTGTGGGCCCTTTGAACTTTGGACTATGCAGTGTCCCTTTTTTTATACAAGTGTACATATCTGTTTCATTAACATATTGGATTATTCATTTTGATGTTGGCATGATTACATTCTCTTTCGTCAATTCCTATTGTCCTTGCAATATTCTGCAGATTTTCTGGTTCAAATTGTTTTTGTAGTGCAGCTGGTTGTGTGTGTGGTGTGTGTGTGAATGGTATGTGTTGTGCGTGTGTGTGTCACTCTCTTTTTCCTCCCACCCTCCCTTAAGTGCTAGGTGGCTGTACTCACCGTCGTTGTCGCCGTTGGTGTTCCTGGTTCCATCATGTAGAAGATCATTGGGAAAACTTGCAGTTCAGGTTCCATGGCGGCGTGGGTCTTCCCTGTGTCTCCAATGGTGAATCCTTTCACTTCTGTGCTCTGTTTCCGTCAGGCTTTTGTTTGCATTGGTACCACCCTGGAAAAGGTGGTAGTTTGCATGGTCTTAATATGGTGGGTGGAACTTTGATTTCCCCCTGGCTGTAGGCAGCTACCGCCGTGGTAGCTGTTATTTCCGCCGTGGCGGTTGGTGTGGTACATTGGCTGTCTATCGGAGATATCACCGCCATGGTCATAGTTTGGCAGTAATTACCGCCAGCCTGTTGGCGGTATTACTGTCACTTTATCACCCACCGACAGGGTCGTATTGAGTGCCTTAATGTTTACTCATGCATCTTCAACTGCAGCCAGAACAGTCTCACTCAAGATCAGGAATGCACCTGGAGTAGATTTTCTAAATCAAGTTTAAAAGTGTTTTTAGTGGATTTTCTTTTCCAATGGACACTTCAAGTTGTTGTTTAGATTGAGAAGCCATTTTTTCAAACAGGAAGGAAGTGCAGAAGAGACTGGATTTCCTGTCTCTGTCCAGCAGTTTTTTGTCCATCTTATGGTCACTTTTCACTTGGATTTCGAGGTGAAAAGATCACTCTCTTTGTCTCCTGGATATACCTTTGAATTTAAGGACTTTGTGAAATCACACAAGTGGGTTAAAAAACTATTGAGTAAGGATGTTGTGTATTTGCTTAAGCATGCACCAGTATTTCTTTGTACTTTAGTTTGATTTTAATTTTTTTTTTTTTTAATAGTGGTGGGTGGCCTTTAGTTTAAGTATGGGCCTAGTTGTTATTTATTTTGCATTGCACTGCTTTTTTATCTTTTGTAAAGGAACATTATTGCACAGCTCAGTTCCTGTCCTTTTCTACATGTTTGTAACATTTGTAGTATTATTTTACTACGTGGCCTAGATTTCCAAAGGGTCATCTAGCCAGTAGGACCAGTACTAGTAGTCAACTGTGTATGAAATACATATTTCAATGGCATATGTTTGTAAAACTTAATTTAGGGCAGGGATGGAATAGGATTAGGTTAAAAATGTTGGCTATTTTTTGCATTTCATTTTTTTTTTTTGCAAAAAATTTATATGTTGTGTGGTAAAATTTGATGGCATAGGAGGATGTGTGTGTGTACTGTTGTTGTGAAATGTTTATTGCTCAGTTAATTTTCATATTTTGCATTGCTGAATTAATGTTAGTGTTTTCTGCAGTGTTACCACCTTGCCTTCTTATGGTCAGTGTGTGTGAGTGTGTCTGTGTCAGTGTTTGTCATTGTCCAACATTTGTCTTTGTTCTCCATGCAGTGTGGCCAGGGGACATTTTGTACAGTATATATCTATAGCCTTGCATGTGTTCTTTGTACTCCATGTCTCCTTGTTCGCAGTTGTTGTTTCGGCATATGGCTGGTGGCCATTTTCTGCATCTAGCCAGAGTGTCTTTGGGATAAGTATGCATGTGTTCTTCCTTGTGCTCCTTGCTCCTTGTTTTTAATGTTTGACCATGTGGCTGGCAGGAAATGATTTCATGCAGCCAGTGTTGCTTTGCCATTGGCTTGCATTTGTTCTTTCTATATTCCCCATGCCTCTCTGCTCCTTGTTGTTCTTTGACCATGTGGCTGGCAGCCATTTTGTGCATTCAGCCATTGTTCCTTTGTCATAGGCTTTCATGTGTTCTTTCTTTCTTCCCCATGCCTCCTTGCTCATTGTTGTTGTTGTTTCAGCTTGTGACTGGTTGCCATGTTGTCCATCCAGGTAGTGTCTATTTGCCATACGCTTGCATGTGTTCTTTGTTTGCCATGCCTCTTCGCTCCTTGTTGTTGTTTTACCATGCGGATGGCAGCATCCAGCCAGTGTGTCTTTGTAATAGGATTGCTAGTGTTCTTCTTTGTTCTCCTTGCTCCTTGTTCTTGATATGTGACCATGTGGCTGGCAGCCATTTTGGGCATCCAGCCAGCATACCTTTGCCATAAGCTTGCATGTGTTCATTTCTAACCACACTTCCTTGCAATTGTTTGACCATGTGGCTGACATCAATTTTGTGCATGTAGCCAGTGTTCCTTTGCAAACAGCTTGCATCTGTTCTTTCTTTGTTCCTCATGGCTTACATACAAATATAGATAAGAATTGAGCATTTGTTTATTTTAAGATTCTATTTTAATTTTTATTTTTCATTTCTATTTTAATTTTTTATTCTATTTTTTATTCAATTGTTTATTTCTTTTTTTTTTAAATAGTTTAGTTTTTTTATTTAATTTTTTAATTGTAGTTTTTGTCATTTTTATTTTAAGATTTTATTTTAATTTGTATATATTTTTTATTTAATTTTTTTATTTTAATGTTAAGTTTAGTTTGTTTATATTTTTTAATTGTTATATTACAGATTTAATTCTGCATTTTGCCTTGATCTAGCCATCCACATCCATTTCTCCATCCATCCACCAAAGACGCATAGCTGCACTACAGCATGTGGTTTCTTTAGGTGTACAATAATTCCATGAGTACTGCAGACAAATCAGCAGCATAATTCATTTTTTAATGATTATTCCATTTCTCCTGGACCATCTTGCCTCCACAGGTTTTTTAAAGGATTATTCCATTGACCCACGCACCTCTCTCTGACCACCCCAGGTGTCCCCTTTAAAGCAGATGGAGATAAAGCAAAGAGCTATATCTGCATTTTGTACTGCCTAATTTGAAATTACATTTTATGGTGTGGTTTGACTTTACAATGTTTGATAACATTTTTATTTATTGCATAAGTAACCAACTGCACCAAGATTGCATTTGTCTACTATTTCAACTTGAAACAATGCCATGTTTCAATAACTACATGTTTTTCTTTCTTGGTTACTCTTAGGTGTACAAGAGAAGAGACCTCACATCACCCACAGTCCTGCCAAAGAGAAGGCCTTACAGTTACTTTGGTCCTCCAAACTCTATCACTTGTGCATCTTAGTGCCACTGCCAACATAGGGGTTAAGATGGCCCCAAAGAAAGTTACTCCCAAGAAATTGGCCAGTGAGAAGAATCAACTTTCCACCAGTGACGTACCAACTGCCACCTTTTTCGGGAGACGTGTGCCTCCCCACCACCCCAAAGTCAGCCCAATGCCATGTATGCCAGTGTAGCAGCCACTGTAATCAAGGCAACGCCGACGAGCAGTGATGTTGACTCTTTCATAAAGTAAACCCAATTGTTTCAGGAAACAGAGGAAAGTGGAAAGCAGCTGCAGCCAGCAACAGTAGATCTTCCCAAAGCTGAAGCAGAACAGCAGGTCAAGTTTCCTTTTGAGCAAGAACCTCCTCTTTTAAAATCAGTGGCTCCCACATCTCCAGCAAGAAAAAGGAAGGTTACTACTCCACCTTCTCCAAGCATCTCTTCTGATGATGATAAAGAGATGGAGTGGACCCCCCACAGAGTCTGGGAAATTCCAGGAGAGGCAAAGGAAAAGAAAAGTACCAGAAAGTCTTAGAATCACAGAAGGGGATGATGATGAGGAGGATGATGATGATGACCCAGTCTTTGTATAAGCTGGCACAGAGGAGTGTGACATTACTAGCCAACCTGCTCTGAGGGATGTGGCACAGACAGCACTGCCAGCTCACATATTTGCAAGGAGCCAGCAGAGAACTGCACAAACCTGTAACTCAGTAGAAGTATGCATTGCAGAGAGGTAATCCACACACCCACCTACCTCCAGTTCTCCTTCAGGCATAGGCAGTGGCCCAATAAGAAAGTACTTATGACAGATTTGGGACTTTTTTCATGATTAGCAAACAGGAGGAAAATATTGCAATATGCTCCATTTGCCACATGAGTATTCATCAAGGTTTGCTCATTCATATTATGGTACTGGAGACCATATGACCCATATGAAAAAATATCACGCAATCCGGTGGGAGGAGCACCTTAAATAAATTGTTGAACCTGGTCACAGTTGTGACAGTGAGGAGAGCCAGGAAACATCAGCTACAACTAGTCAAATCACTGTGGAAGGTGAGGAAAAAGAGAGTGACATCCTCACACAAAGCAGCCCTGTATCCAGCAGTGCACCATCATCCCCCACCTCAGTGACTTCACAATGGCACAGGAAGACTCAGAGGCAGCTGGAGACACAATGGCTTATGGTGACTGCAGCACGACGCAGATTGACTCTACCACCACCTACATCTCAAAAGTCATCTGCATCAGTGGCCCTACAAAATTATACAATTTAGGCTACAGTTATGGGCATGTTGAGGCAGGAGAGGTCCTACAACCACAACCACCCAATGGCAAGTTTGTACAAAGGGAAACTGGCAAAAGTTTTAGTGTTGGACGGCCTCCCTTTTTCTTTTGTGGAAGGAGTGGGATTCTTAGAGTTTGTGGCAGGCATCTACCTGAAATGGAAGGTTCCATGTTGGATATATTTTGCCAGAGTTGCTGTTTCACTACTGCATCATGAAGTACTGCAATTGGTGGGACAAGCTTTTTAGCAAAGTGTTGACCACATTATCCATTTCACAACAGACATGTGGACCAGTTATCAGGTGATGGATTACATGTGCATCACTGCACACTGGAGCTCTTTTGTACGGGTAAAGCAAAAGCTATCTTGGACTTGGCCCTGAAGAAAGTTTCGACACTATTAGGTGGCATGCAACACTAGCCAGGTTCGCCATGGAGAAATCACACACAGCTGCAAGCATCGTGGACAAATTTAATAGCAAGGTGTCTGAATTGCTATGACCCAGAAGACTCCTAATTGGATTGCAATGGACAATGGAAGTAACATAGTCTAGGCCATGGCAGACAGTGGCTATTTCTGGGCCCTGTATTTAGCACACTGCATCAATCTGGTTGTGCAATACTTTCTGAAAAGAAAAAAGACATAGGCCCTCATTACAACATTGGCGGTAAATGGCGCTTACTGCCATGCAAAGACCGCCAACACACCGCTGCGGCCTCGGAATTCCGCTACAGCTATTACGACCCACAGGCCGGAATCCACCAAAATTCAGACACCCACACAAGTCCGCCACACCAAAGGTCAGTGATAAACTGGCGATAACAAAACCTCCACCGTCACGCCAACAGGAATACGCCCACACTATCACGACCCACGAATCCACGCAGCGGTCTCTCAACCACAGTATTCCATTGGCGGTACACACCGCTGCGCTCCAAATACACACACATTTACAAAACACAACCACATTGGATAATTCGAAATACACACAACTGATACACATACACACACCACTCCCACACACCCAATACAATATAAAACACATCACCCACAAACCCCTACTACCAAAAATTCCGAAAGAAGCACAGGGAGAGACACCACCATCAACAAACTAGAATCCACAGGCACACAACACCATCACTCACAAAACATCCACGCACCTCACACAACACACAAACACATCCCCTCACACATCACAACACACACCACCTCACCCACACCACACCATGGCACCGCAAAGACACCCCAGGTTCTCTGAGGAGGAGCTCAGGGTCATGGTGTTGGAAATCGTCCGGGTAGATCTACAGCTATTCGGATCACAGGTGCAGCACACCTCCATTTCTAGGAAGATGGAGCTATGGCGCAGAATCGTACACAGGGTCAATGCAGTGGGACAGCATTCAAGAACACGGGATGACATCAGGAAGAGGTGGAACGACCTACAGGGGAAGGTGCGTTCTGTGGTCTCAAGACACCAGATTTCAGTTCAGAGGACTGGCGGCGGACCCCCACCTCCTCCCCCACAACTAACAACATGGGAGGAGCAGGTCTTGGCTATGCTGCATCCTGAGGGCCTCGCAGAAGTAGCAGGTGGAATGGACTCTGGTAAGTCAATTTTAACGACTTCATCCCCCACCCTACCTGCATACTATCACATACCCCCACCCTCACCCTCACCCCAATACTCCAACACCTCACATATGTACCACTATCACAAACCACCCATCCCAACTCCAAGCCCTGCATGCAACACCAAAGCATGGACACCCATCACCAAAGCATGTCCATTACAGATACCCACACAGATCCCCAAACCAAATATCACACAAGATCCTAGACAAGAATGTTAGGACTGGGGTACAGGGTCACCCACCAATTGCACACAATGGCACACACAGATGCAATAATCATGCCTTTACACCCCTGCAGGACCCCTACCCAACGTCACCGGACAGGAGGTTCCAGACATGCCCCCCCACAGAAGAGGCCCACAGTGATGACAGCAGCTCTGTCCAACTGGATCTAGATGACCAGCCCGGCCCACCTGGGACCTCGAGACAGTCGGTTCCCCACACACTGGCACATACCACTACAGAGCCTCCCCCCTCAGGAAACACCAGAACAGCACCCACCCAGCGGGCCCATACCTCTGTCCCCAGGACACGTCAAGCAGCAGTGTGTCCACCACTACAGGGAACCCAGGCAAACCCACAAACCCAAGAACATCAGGGACCTGGGCGCAGTAGCAGTGGGCACACGGTTCAGGGGAAAGAGGAACAGGAAAACCGGGGAACTGGGAGGACTGCTGTGCGACAGGGGGAGGACAGGACCAGGGAACCCACTTTCCACGAGGCCCACTCCAACATCATGGGAGCGTACCATCATTCCCAGGAGACAATGGCAACGGTACTGGCCAAGTTTCAGGAGACCCAGCGGCTACAGGAGGAACAGTATTTGGGATCAGGGAGGACTTGAAGTCTATTAACACCACCCTGGTCACCATTGTAGGGGTGCTGAAGGACCTTGTGAACACCAGGAGGGACACTGTGGCACAACAAGGGGCCTCTGACACTAGCCTCGATGATGAACTGCCCACCACCTCCGCCGGCGCTAGTGAACAGGAGGCACCGCCACAGGACCACAACACCAGCACCCCACCCCCTGCAGATGGAGAACCACCCCGCAAACACTCCCTGAGATTCAGGACAAAGACCGAGAACAATGCCAAGACCCCCACCAAGAAATGAGACCACCCTGAATGTCATCCATCTGTCCCACTTCGTCACCCTGTCCATCCATCAACTGCCTTAGCTCCACTTCCTATGCCCCTTTGGACAATGCACCTGTGAGACTCATAACTGGACTCTGCCATGGACATTCCTCCACCATCACCCCTGACCATTTTCCAACCCACTCAACTAATTTGCACTTAAATAAACACCCTTGAATCACAAAACAGTCTGGAGTCAGTCTGTGCTTTCACAAATGTGTATTTGCTATAATTAACGAAAATAGCAATGTCCATTGTATTGTCAACATACCTATGTCACACAGCTCTAGTCCATGAGGTAACACAGCAGAGGTCACATAGTGGGACCCACATCTGTGAAATGGAAAAGCAAAGTGACAGATCAGGGTCCATACACTGGGTGAAAGTGACAGACATATGATAGGTCTAACAATTGTATGAGATGTAGGAGGCAGTGATGTATTCTTACCTGTGTCTCACTGGAAGTATTGCTGGATCACGTTGTTTCTGTTGTCGATATCCTCTTCTTCTGCCTCCTCTTCTTCACTGTCCACAGGCTCCACAGCTGCCACAAGACCTCCTTTTGGACCATCCTCCTGCAGAAAAGGCACCTGTCGTTGCAAAGCCAGGTTGTGCAGCATACAGCAGGCCACGATGATCTGGCACACCTTCTTTGGTGAGTAGTAGAGGGAACCACCTGTCATAAGGAGGCACCGGAACCTGGCCTTCAGGAGGCCGAAGGTCCTTTCTATCACCCTCATAGTTCACCCATGTGCCTCATTGTAGCGTTCCTCTGCCCTGAAGACCGCAGCGCAATCCTGCATTGGTTAACATTGGGCCCTATGGGTCCGAGGAGCCAATGACGATGTACGCCGGCGGTGACGGTACGCACTGCCGTGGACGTGACCGCCATTTTCTCTCTGTTCACACACTTGATACCTGACCTTCGACAGGAGAGGACCTACACTGCAAGTGCTGCTGTGACCTCAGTCTGGAAGCGACGATGGCTCATATGTCTTTGAAAAGGGCCCCTGCCTTCACTTTGGAGGAGTTGGAGAAGTTAGTGGATGGGGTCCTTCCCCAGCACATGCTACTCTACGGTCCTCCAGACCGTACTGCGAGCATGCTGTGTGGGCAATGCCTGTTTGGAGTGGTATGGATAGAAGATACAAAATAATATGTCACATTCCTGCACTCTCCCTTTGATCCGTGCAGCAAGTTATTTTGCTGCCCTGCGTTGCATTAAACTTTGTTAACTCTGGGCCCTATCTATCTATGTAGCCATCTATTTGCTCACCTGCATGAGAAAAGGGGGTAAAAAAAAGTGTGTTTCCCATGTCAATTCCTATAGGGTCTTAAGATTGAACCGTTGGGCGGAATGACACCAAATTTGGGAGGAAGCTAGATCTTGGTGCACAGATCGTGTGTTTTGTTATTGGGTGTTTCTCTGGTAAGTAGTTTTGGATTTATTAAAGCTTAAAAATATAGATATCTAGGTATGCAGAGGCTCACGGATTCCTGAGATCTCATGATGAGATCTGATTGGCTGCCAGCACTTAAACCAGGAAGAGTTGGCAACCATTTTGGGACTCGTCTACAGCTTAGTCTCAGCAAAACAAAAAAAATTAAGACAAGAGGGCAGGGTACGATACTCTAATGCCCCAGCCTTGGTCCTGTGATTCCCCTGGGAACCCACCAGGACAAAAAAGTATTTTTAATTAAATTTCATGCAAAATCCATGGAGGATTCACAGATTTTGCCAAAAATTGAAAAACCAAACACGGTATCCTGCGCTTGTTGTTATATTAGTCCCCGGATGGGCCACGCCATGGGGGCATTTTTTTTTTTTTAAAGGGCGGTGGTACACTGGGCCCTCTTCAAAGGGCTTACTAAAGCTACCGAGACCATCACCTCCCTCCGGCTCAACTTAACTTCATGCGAGGGGTGCAGACCCCCCGGGGTCTACAGACTTAAAAAATAATAGGTGGGACTGCGCAGACCCCCGGCCCCGGGGACCACCACCGCCCCAGGGCTAAATAGGTAACACATAATAGGGGGGACACAGACCACACCTTTGCCCCAGGGACCACCACTTTCTTAGGGTCTTTTACATGTTAAATCAAGGGAGGGGGCCCCCGTGCCCCCTCAAGCCATATACAACCCCAGGGGCCACAATCTCTACATGGCCATCCCGTGTGACAGCTACCGTCCAGCAAAAGTGAACACTCTGCTTCCAGCAAGTGGGCGTGGTCAAAATGCTCCCACTTGCTGGAAGCAGAGTTTTCATCTCTTTCTCTACCCACAGACATTAAGGCAGGGAAGGAGATGAAATTACTCTCCCACATGCAGGGAGCTGCTTTTCCTGCAGCTCACTGAGTGCAGGAGCAATGCTGGCTGCTGCAGGAGGCGGGGAGCTGGCTGGGACCACGGGGTCCTTGCGACTCCTCCAGCCGTCTCTGACAAGAATTAAAAAAAACATTTTGAGGTGCAACTTCAGAGAAAGCACACTTTGGTGTTTTCTCTGCAGTTGCACCTCTAAAAAGTTATCTGAGGAAAACCCTTGAGGAATAATCACATTAGCAAAGTTATAGACACATGAGGTCACTGGAGATATTTCTTTGGCATCCTTTAGCATCTGTAGTGTAGGAAATGCATTATACATTTTCCCAAAAAGGTAACATTTGATAATTAGCCAGTAGTACTCCGGTCAGGTAGACATTCTGCACAAAACAGTAGCCTCTCTTTGGATGAATATGCAGGGCAGGATTTATTTTTGCATGATGCTGGTTTCACAGAAATCAAACCTCAATGGGAATCACTTACACATATAAACAAAGAAGGTGCCCAGGTTGAAGTTCAACTTCTGTAAAGTACTAATCATCCTAATTTCTTGCACATGGTCAAGGCAAAACAAGTGCTTTTTTCTCTGCATTTCCACCTTGATAAGTTATCCATAAACCTTGATGGAGGTGTTTGCATCCTTGCTTTTTCTCATGCAGTGAGTGTGGTGACTTGATTCTTTATTATCATCTGCTGCTGAGTCCAGAGATAATGTTCTCCCTTTTGAAACTACAAGTATAAAAAATGGACTAGAAGCACCACGATATTGGTCCCACTCCATATACATTAGTGGTACGCAACATCTTCCTGCCATTTTCTAAGATTGATGGTCAGCTTAGTAAAGGATCCCCCAAGCACATTTCACACCGATTTTGGAGATGCTACCTTGATTCAGAGGAACATGATCACATTTCCAACAAAAAAAGAAGCACTTTAAGAGTGGCATGGGGTTGGGTGATTGCAGGGGGTAGGTTGTTGTGCACCAAACCCTGTCATGCATGGCTGAAGCCTGTATGTGGTATGGGGTTGGGTGGTTATAGGGGATTGGCCATAACCCCTGGCGGTAGGCGGTGGTTGGATTATTGTGAAGGTTACAAGGGCATTATAGTTAGGAAATAGAATGTTATTAAAACATAGAAATTCACTGAAAAAAACAAAGGTGACAGGGACGTTATAGTTAGGTTCTGAATTTACTCGTGCAGAACCATAGAAATTCAGCAGTTATAGTTATGTGTATCTCAAGTAACTAGAATTTCAATGGTTTGGTACGGTTAAAATCTGAGCTAGACTATAATGTCCCTGTAACCTTTGGGTTTTTTAGGGTGAATTTTTTTATATATATTATATATATATATATATATATATATATATATATATATATATATATATATATATAGATATATATATTCATCCAAACGTCGCCTTCACACCAACCACTTACTCTTTATGGTGAGCCACAGGCAGGGCGGTGACCCCTCATAAATCCTTCAGGACGTTGTCCAAACACCACAAGAAATAAATCCCATGATAGCGAAGCAACAAGCCGTGACTCAATGCAGAAGCGTGTTTTTACTTAAACAACAAAAAAAATCCTGACACGTTTCGGAGCGTTAGCTCCTTGTTCACAGGTCAAATAAACATTCCATTGGTGCACATATTTAAACATAGACTACAAAAAACAGCATAAATGAAGGACTTATGCTGATCTCTAAGATTGTGCTGCAAAAGTGTCGGCCATTTTGAAACGGAGTTCTCATTGTAAACTACATATTATTGGAAACTATGTCACATTATGTCACTAATTTGTATTTCCACCAAAAAGAACTCGAAATATTGATAAATAAATAAATATACCTATTACATCACAAGCCTTTTAAAGTACTGTATTATCATTTCTAAATTAATATAAAATCAATATTTCTAATACTCATCTAGTATGCAAGGTTAACTCATCGAAAATTTAGAATATCTTTTCAAGATATAATAGTTCCTTGTGTTTCACCAGCACAGATCAGCAATTTCTGGAATATACCTAATAACAAAATATGACATGAAAAATTATTATTAGTAATTGATCAAACAGAGAAAAAAATGACAATTAAAAATTATATCACATTCTCTAATTTCACTTGCAATAGAAACTGGTACTGACCCCTGCCACAAAATGGAACTGAGGTGGACCGAAAGCTGCTCATCTTGATTAAAACCGTATGGAAAAAGGGTTGAGTATTTAATAATTAATTTAGATTCTAAGGGCCAGATGTATTAAAGCTTTTTCCCATAGACACAGAAAATCCTTTGGTACATCTGGCCCTAACTGTTTAAGTTCAAGCTCCCTATTGCCACCTCTTACTCTAACCGGAATGCTACCTAGCACGCAAAATTTAAGAAGGTCCATATTTCTTTGGTGAACAATAGAAAAATGTCTGGCAATCGGATATGTTTTGTCTTCATTGGTTATAGCCCTCATATGTTCTAGTACTCTTTTCTTTGCTCTATGGATCGTACTACCAATGTAATACTCATTGCACGGACAACTAAGGGCATAAACACAATATTCTGTGTTACAATTTAAGTACTTTCTAATAACAAAGGGGAGTGTATTCTGGGATAACTGATTCTTACGACAATTATTACTGCCCTTACAAGCTTTGCATTTGCCACATGTAAAGAAACCCTGAACTACAAGTTCCTTATTGGTCTGAGATGATTGAACTAGGCTATTGCATTAACAATCTTTTAAAGATGCACATCTTCTAAAAGTCACCTGTGGTTGCTGGCCAATTGAGCCTACTAAATGTTCAACCATAGAGGGGAAGCTAGGGAAGTACAAATGTCATACACTTGAAACATAATACATCATTTGCATCCCCACAGGTACCCCAGCCAATGTCATTGGAGAGGAGGTACCACCACTATCCAGTACCCCAACAGAAGAGGCCCCCAGTGATGACAGTAACTCTGGACTTCTGGATCTGGACGACATACCTGCCCGTCAGGGACCACTGGCCAGACAGTCACTCAAGCCCACTCACAGACCACCACAGAGCCTTCCCTTGACTATTCAACATCATAGTACACTCCCAGCATACCCACACCTCTATCCCTAGGACACGTCAATCAGCAGTGTGCCCACCTGTACAGGGACCCCAGCCCACACCTCGCCCACAAGACAATCAGGGACCTGGGGTCAGTGGCAGTGGGCACACCGTTCGGGGGACAGAGGCACAGGCCCACAGGGACACTGGGAGGACTGCTGTGCACCAGGGAGAGGACAAGAGCAGGGAACCGACTCTCCAGGAGGCACTCTCCAAGATCCTGGGAGCCTAACTACATTTCCAGGACACAATGGGCCAGATCCTAGAACAAGCGGCTGCAGGAGAGACAGTATCAGGGGATCATCGAGGACTTGCAGGCCATTAACAACACCCTGATCTCCATAGCAAGGATGCTGGCAGACATGGCGACATCATGAGGGAGACAACAGCACACCAGTGGGCCCCTACTACTACCCAGTCATCTGAACAGCCCTCTATTTCCGCTGCTGCTAAACTCAGGACTCACAGGCCACCAGCACAGGACCCACAGGCCACCAGCACCCGTCCCCCTGCAGAAGGTGAACCACCCCCCAAACTTTCCCTGCAAACCAGACAGAAGCCAGAGACACTTGCCAAGACCACTGCCAGGAAATGAGACTCTCCTAATTGTCCCCCTTCTGTCCCACTCAGTCACCTTGTCCACCTTGAACTGCTATTGCTCCCCTCCCTATGTCCCAGTGGACACTTCACCTGTTCTACAAACAGACTGGAACAATACACTGGACTTTCCTCCATAATCACCCCATTCCATTCCACTTTACCCTCTATTTCTTAGCGCTACAATAAACACCCTTGGATAAAAATCGACTACTAGTATTTCATGTATTGCAAATTTGTATGGAGTGAAACAGCTACAACTATTGCAAAAGAACTGTTCATTGTATGAGCAAAGAATTAATTACCTATTGCTGGCAGTTGTGATCACATCAGGACAATGTTGTCATATCACCAACACCTGTAAAATGAATATCCATCGGTGACTGTAACTAGAGGTAACAAGTGGGTAATGCCATCATGCCAATGACACACAGAATACACCAATAGTCATAGAAATGTGAAGTATCACTGTCTCACCTGTGTGTCATTGAAAGTACTGACGTATCACCAATGTTCTGTTGTCCACATCCTCATCCTCTGCCTCCTCATCCTCACTGTCCTCAGGGTCCACTACTACCACAGGGGCATCTCCAGTCTCCTCCTCCTGCAGAAAAGGTACATGGCGTCTGAGGGCCAGGTTGTGCAACATGCAGCATGCCACTACTATCTGGCAGACCTTCTTGGGTGACTAACACAGGGATCCACCTATCAGATGGAGGCACCTGAACCTGACCTTCAGGAGGCCAAAGGTCCTCTCAATGAGCCTTCTGGCTCACCCATGTGCCTCATTATAATGCTCTTCTGCCCTTGTCCTGGCATTCTTCACAGGGGTCAGCAGGCACACCATCTGCCCATTCATGGTGTCGAAACTCTTACGGTTCCTGAACAGCTGTTCATTTTGCCAGGGGGGGAACAAATACAATATGTGTTCCGTCAATTGCCCCAATTATATTGGGGATTTGTCCCATTGCATAAAACCCGGCCTTCACAGTGGCCAAATCCTCCACCTGTGGGAAAGCAATGTAGCTGTACATGTGTTTTATGAGGGCAGACAAGACTCTTGCCAGCACTATTGAGAACATTGGCTGTGACATTCCTGTTGCAAAGCCCACTGTCACTTAGAAAGAACCAGTTGCCAGGAAATGGAGCACTGATAGAACTTGCACAAGAGGGTGGATCCCAGTCGGATGATGGATAGCTGAGATCAGGTCAGGTTCCAACTTAGCACACAGCTCTGTGATTGTGGCCCTGTCCAGTTTATCGGTGAGGATAATGTACCTGTCTTCCAGTGTAGCTATGTCCACCAGGGGTCTGTACCCGGGGGTATGTCTCCATCTCCTATTCATCCGCAGTGGTTTGTGTCTAAGGGACACAAGAGTGAGTAGGCTGTCACATTTTGAACAACTATACCACAACAGAAGTCCACATTGTGCAATCATGATTTGGTACAGTGGAATTTAAAATTATGTGTCCATATATCCTGTGACGCAGGAATATCTGAAAGGCCTCTCCCCCCTCTAAAATGGCATCCATCTGTCCTGTGTGGAGGAACAGATGGAAGTGAGGTAATGCCACTGAAGTTGTGCTCCATCGTGATTGGCGGTTGTGAACCGCTGTGCAATTCCTCATTGGATTATATTGGGCAATATGGGGTACAGTGGCCAAGGAGGATCTACGCCGGCGGTAACGGTATGCATCGCCGCAGACGTGACTGCCATTTTATTTCAGATTCCTTACTTGTTTCCTGACTTTCCGTAGGAGAGGACCTACACTGCATGAGCTACATGTGCTGCTGTGACCTGTGTCTGGAGTCTACCATGGCCCGTGTGACCAGGGAAAGGGCCAAAGCCTTCATTTCAGAGGAGTTGGAGTGACTGGTGAATGGGGTCCTACCCAGGTGAGTACACTGTGGTCATGATGCATGTGGCATGAATGCATTGAATTGCATGTGAAGGCATTATGTATTTTTCCTCTTTGCAGTGTACATGTTGTCCGTTGGGCTATGTGGGTGCCACTGGTAATGCAAACAGGGATGGTGGACCATTTGTGTGACAGGCTGGACTGTTTGTCTAATGGTTTTCTCATGTCTGTATTGCCTCTGCAGGTCAGCGTCCATCAAAAGAAGGGAATATGACGTGCCATTGCCAAGGAGGTGCCGACCCTGGAGGTCTATGGCAGACGGAGCACCCACTGTTGCAGGACCTGAGACGCTGGATACGAAAGACCGCGGAGGCCCAGCTGGGGATGGCTTCCCAACAAGGAAGGGGTACCCGTTGGACCCTGACCACCCTGATAGCCTGCATACTGGTGGTGGCCTACTCTAAGCTGGATGGGTGCTTGAGGGCATCACAGAAGCCCCAAGGGGGTGAGTACAGTGGCTATCATTGCAACTTACTTCTGGTGGGTGGTATCCGGGTGGTGGTTGTGTGTCAGTGGGTGCCCCTAAGCCAGGCCAGACATAGCTGCGTAGGTCCTCTGGAGCCTAAGGGTCTGAATGTAATATACTGCTTACCTAGCTTGTTAGTATTCACTCCTGAACAGAGCTGTGTGGGTCCCAGGCATGCTGTGTGTGCCCCTTCTCATACCTTGGTGACTAGCCATTGCACTGGGAGTACAATGCATAGTGTGTAGGCATGTTCCCTGTGTGTGAGGTGCAGTGTACGCCAACAGGGAGTTGGTGCAGTCTTTGAACAAGTGTATCCCTTGTGACAACACAGATTTGTGATACGTCCTCTGATGGTAGCTCCCTGGTGGTGGCGGACACCTCTGTGACCACCCCAGCTGCAGGTTCAGCCACCATCCCTGTACCAGCACCACCCTCCCAGTAGCCTCTCAGTGAATTGCCTGTGCCTGCTCACCCAGGAGGGTGGACATTTCCTTCGTCCAAGCACCTCAGGCCCTGCTGCCCTGAGTGAGGAGGCTATTGACCTCCTGAAATCCACCTCTGTAGGGCAATCAACCATTGTGAATTCCATCCACGGGATGGCATCTCAGATGTAGCAATGCAATGCATTCCTGGAGGATATTCACAGTAGATTGGCGGCCCGACAGAGATCGATTCAGGCTCTGGCCTCCTCTCTGATGGCAGCCATTGTCCCTGTTACCACTGTCCCCCCTCCAACTCCCACTTCCCAGTCCCATTGTCCTCAATCCCAACCCAACCCAAGCACACAGTCAGACAAGCATGCACACAAGACAACACACAAGAGTGGCACTGGCAAACACAAGCACCACACTTTGTCCCACAGGCACTCACACAAACACCATTCAGTTGCAGACACGACAACATCCACTGTCTCCCCCTCCTCCTCCTCCACCTCCCACCCAGTTATGTCCACACTCACACCTACATGTACTACATCAACATCCACTACCAGCATCATCACCACACCAAGCAGAACACACACCTCACCAGCAGACACCTCCACAACATCCATGCACGCTTCCCTTGTGTCCTCTGCCATGGTGTCTGTTTCCCCCCTAAAGGACACAAACGCAACCACTCAGACACCCAACAACCATCCACCTCACAACAGCATACAGCCCATGCACCTGCACCCAAGTCCAGCAGACATGCACCTCCTACAACCACTCCCTTATCCTCCACTCCCATTACTCCTCCCTCCTCCCGTCCCAACGTCCCTAAAAAGCTTTTCTTTTTCCAGATTGACCTCTTCCCTACCTCTCCACTCCCATCCTGCACGTATGGGCAGGGTAGCAAGGACACAGCCCAGCACCTCAGCCAAACAGTCCACGGGGAAAGTGGTAGCACCACCTACTCATGGTGGTAGGGATACCAGACCAACAACACTGAAGGGGAAGAAGGCAGCACAACCTGGGATGAAAGAGAGGAGTCCGGAACCAGCTGTGAAGAAGTGGAAGGAGTCTGTACCAGCTGTGAAGAAGAGGAAGGAGCCTGCACCAGCTGTGAAGAAGGGGAAGGAGCCTGCATGAGCTGTGAGGAAAAAAGGAGCCTGAACTACCAGGAAGAGAGGGGAAGAGCCCATCCACCCCTGCCAAGAAGGATAAGGGAACCCAACCCATGACCTGGAGGACAAGAGGCACTCTCACCAGTTGAAGCTGTCAGGCAAACACCGCCACCACCAGCAGCTGTCACAGGGCCCCCACCACCAGCTGTGGATGTGCTATCATCACAGAGTGCAGGGGCTGTCCAGGAGTCTCCCTCAACCACCACCAGCATGCAGCCATCACAGAGTACAGAGGCTGCCCAGGGCCCTCCACCAATCACCACCAGCATGCAGCCATCACAGAGTGCAGAGGCTGCCCAGGAGCCTCCACCCACCACCAACAGATATGCTGCCAACACAGAGTGCAGAGGCTGCCCAGGAGCCTCCACCAACCACCACCAGCATGCAGCTATCACAGAGTGCAGAGGCAACCCAGGCACCTCCACCAACCACCACAAGCATGCAGCCATCACAGAGTGCAGAGGCTAACCAGGGGCCTCCACCAACCACCACCAGCAGGCAGCCATCATCGCCGGCGGACGTCATGTAGTCTACCCTTCAGGAGTTGCTGTGCAGGCAGCCCCCTCCAAAACCAGTGAGCAAGTCACTCATTCCAGGGACTGTGGCCTAGAACTCCCCAGGAGAGAGCAATGGGCATGTTGCCCCTCCAGAACCAGTGGGCAAGTCACCCACCTGAGAGACTGCAGCCTGTATTCCTCAGGACAGAGCAATGGGCATGTTGCCCCCTCCAGAACCAGTGGGCAAGTAATCTATCTGAGAGACTGTGGCCTTGCACTCCCCAGGGCAGAGCAATAGGTATGTTGCCCCCTCCAGAACCAGTGAGGTTGTTCCCGCTTTCGACTGAGGTGCCCCCTCCCCCTGAGGTACCTGCCTATTTGCAAACTGATGCCCCTTCAGTGTTCCATCCTGATGTGGTCAGGATTCAAGTTGGGCCTTCGACTGTGCCCTGTGGCCCTGTGGGCCCTTTGAACTTTAGACTATGCAGTGTCCCTTTTTTTATACAAGTGTACATATCTGTTTCATTAACATATTGGATTATTCATTTTGATGTTGGCATGATTACATTCTCTTTCGTCAATTCCTGTTGTCCTTGCATTATTCTGCAGATTTTCTGGTTCAAATTGTTTTTGTAGTGCAGCTGGTTGTGTGTGTGTGGTGTGTGTCTGAATGGTATGTGTCATGCGTGTGTGTGTCACTCTCTTTTTCCTCCCACCCTCCCTTAAGTGCTAGGTGGCTGTACTCACCGTCGTTGTCGCCGTTGGTGTTCCTGGTTCCATCATGTAGAAGATCATTGGGAAAACTTGCAGTTCAGGTTCCATGGCGGCGTGGGTCTTCCCTGTGTCTCCAATGGTGAATCCTTTCACTTCTGTTCTCTGTTTCCGTCAGGCTTTTGTTTGCATTGGTACCACCCTGGAAAAGGTGGTGGTTTGCATGGTCTTAATATGGTGGGTGGAACTTTGATTTCCCCCTGGCTGTAGGCAGCTACCGCCGTGGTAGCTGTTATTTCCGCCGTGGCGGTTGGTGTGGTACATTGGCTGTCTATCGGAGATATCACTGCCATGGTCATAGTTTGGCAGTAATTACCGCCAGCCTGTTGGCGGTATTACTGCCACTTTATCACCCACCGATAGGGTCGTAATGAGGGCCTTAATGTTTACTCATTCATCTTCCGTCCGCAACTGCAGCCAGAACAGTCTCACTCAAGATCAGGAATGCACCTGGAGTAGATTTTCTAAATCTAGGTTAAAAGTGTTGTTAGTGGATTTTCTTTTCCAATGGATACTTCAAGTTGTTGTTTAGATTGAGAAGCCTTTTTTTCAAACAGGAAGGAAGTGCAGGAGAGACTGGATTTCCTGTTTCTGTCTAGCAGTGTTTTGTCCATCTTATGGTCACTTTTTACTTGGATTTCGAGGTGAAAAGGTCTCCTGTATATACCTTTGAATTTAAGGACTTGTTTTGTGAATTCACACAAGTGGGTTAAAAAACTATTGAATAAGGATGTTGTGTATTTGCTTAAGCATGCACCAGTATTTCTTTGTACTTTAGTTTGATTTTAAAATTTAATTATTTTAATAGTGGTGGGTGGCCTCTAGTTTAAGTATGGGCCTAGTTGTTATTTATTTTGCATTGCACTGCTTTTTTATCTTTTGTAAAGGAACATTATTGCACAGCTCAGTTCCTGTCCTTTTCTACATGTTTGTAACATTTGTAGTATTATTTTACTACGTGGCCTAGATTTCCAAAGGGTCATCTAGCCAGTAGGACCAGTACTAGTAGTCAACAGTGTATGAAATACATATTTCAATGGCATATGTTTGTAAAACTTCATTTAGGGCAGGGATGGAAGGTTAAAAATGTTGGCTATTTTTTGCATTTCATTTTTTTGGGCAAAAAATGTTTATGTTGTGTGGTAAAATTTGATGGCATAGGAGGATGTGTGTGTACTGTTGTTGTGAAATGTTTATTGCTCAGTTAATTTTCATGTTTTGCATTGCTGAATTAATGTTAGTGTTTTCTGCAGTGTTACCACCTTGCCTTCTTATGGTCAGTGTGTGTGAGTGTGTCTGTGTGAGTGTTTGTCATCGTCCAACATTTGTCTTTGTTCTCCATGCAGTGTGGCCAGGGGACATTTTGTATAGTATATATCCATAGGCTTGCATGTGTTCTTTGTACTCCATGTCTCCTTGTTCGCAGTTGTTGTTTCAGCATATGGCTGGTGGCCATTTTCTGCATCTAGCCAGTGTCTTTGGAATAAGTATGCATGTGTTCTTCTTGTGCTCCTTGCTCCTTGTTTTTAATGTTTGACCATGTGGCTGGCAGGAGATGTGTTCATGCAGCCAGTGTTGCTTTGCCATTGGCTTGCATTTGTTCTTTCTATGTTCCCCATGCCTCTCTGCTCCTTGTTGTTCTTTGACCATGTGGCTGGCAGCCATTTTGTGCATGCAGCCATTGTTCCTTTGTCATAGGCTTTCATGTGGCCTTTCTTTCTTCCACATGCCTCCTTGCTCATTGTTGTTGTTGTTTCAGCTTGTGACTGGTTGCCATGTTGTCCATCCAGGTAGTGTCTATTTGCCATACGCTTGCATATGTTCTTTGTTTGCCATGCCTCTTTGCTCCTTGTTGTTGTTTTACCATGAGGATGGCAGCCATTTTCTACATCCAGCCAGTGTGTCTTTGTAATAGGATTGCTAGTGTTCTTCTTTGTTCTCCTTGCTCCTTGTTCTTGATATGTGACCATGTGGCTGGCAGCCATTTTGGGCATCCAGCCAGCGTACCTTTGCCATAAGCTTGCATGTGTTCATTTCTAACCACACCTCCTTGCAATTGTTTGACCATGTGGCTGACATCCATTTTGTGCATGCATCCAGTGTTTCTTTGCAAACGGCTTGCATTTGTTCTTTCTTTGTTCCTCATGGCTTACATACAAATATAGTTAAGAATTGAGCATTTGTTTATTTTAAGATTCTATTTATTTTTTTATTTTTTATTTCTATTGTAATTTTTTATTCTATTTTTTATTCAATTGTTTATTTCTTTAAAAAAAAAATTAGTTTAGTTTTTTATTGAATGTTTTAATTGTAGTTTTTGTCATTTTTATTTTAAGATTTTATTTTAATTTGTATATATTTTTTATTTAATTTTTTTATTTTAATGCTAAGTTTAGTTTGTTTATATTTTTTAATTGTTTTATTACATTTGATTCAATTCTGCATTTTACCTTGATCTATCTATCCACATCCATTTCTCCATCCATCCACCAAAGACGCACAGCCGCACTACAGCATGTGGTTTCTTTAGGTGTACAATAATTCCATGAGTACTGCAGGCAAATCAGCAGCATAATTCATTTTTAATGATTATTCCATTTCTCCTGGACCATCTTGCCTCCACAGGTTTTTTAAAGGATTATTCCATTGACCCACGCACCTCTCTCTGACTACCCCAGGTGTCCCCTTTAAAGCAGATGGAGATAAAGCAAAGAGCTATATATGCATTTTGTACTGCCTAATTTGAAATTACATTTTATGGTGTGGTGGTGTGGTTTGACTTTGCAATGTTTGATAAAATTTGTATTTATTGCATAAGTAACCAACTGCACCAAGATTGCATTTGTCTACTATTTCAACTTGAAACAATGCAATGTTTCACTAACTACATGTTTTTCTTTCTTGGTTACTCTTAGGTGTACAAGAGAAGAGACCTCACATCACCCACAGTCCTGCCAAAGAGAAGGCCTTACAGTTACTTTGGTCCTCCAAACTCTATCACTTGTGCATCTTAGTGCCAGTGACAACTTAGGGCTTAAGATGGCCCCAAAGAAAGTTACTCCCAAGAAATTGGCCAGTGAGAAGAATCAACTTTCCACCAGTGACGTACCAACTGCAACCTTTTTCGGGAGACGCGTGCCTCCCCACCACCCCAAAGTCAGCCCAATGCCATGTCTGTCAGTGAAGCAGCCACTGTAATCAAGGCAACGCCGACGAGCAGTGATGTTGACTCTTTCATAAAGTAAACCCAATTGTTTCAGGGAACAGAGGAAAGTGGACAGCAGCTGCAGCCAGCAACAGTAGATCTTCCCAAAGCTGAAGCAGAACAACAGGTCAAGTTTCCTTTTGAGCAAGAACCTCCTCTTTTAAAATCAGTGGTTCCCACATCTCCAGCAAGAAAAAGGAAGGTTACTACTCCACCTTCTCCAAGCATCTCTTCTGATGATGATAAAGAGATGGAGTGGACCCCCCACAGAGTCTGGGAGATTCCAGGAGAGGCAAAGGAAAAGAAAAGTACCAGAAAGCCTTAGAATCACAGAAGGGGATGATGATGACCCAGTCTTTGTATAAGCTGGCACAGAGGGAGTCTGACATTACTAGCCAATCTGCTCTGAGGGATGTGGCACAGACAGCACTGCCAGCTCACATATTTGCAAGGAGCCAGCAGAGAACTGCACAAACCTGTAACTCATTAGAAGTATGCACTGCAGAGAGGTATTCCAAACACCCGCCTACCTCCAGTTCTCCTTCAGGCATAGGCAGTGGCCCAATAAGAAAGTACTTATACCAGGTTTGGGACTTTTTTCATGATTAGCAAACAGGAGGAAAATATTGCAATATGCTCCATTTGCCACATGAGTATTCATCAAGGTTTGCTCATTCATATTATGATACTTGAGACCATATGACCCATATGAAAAAATATCACGCAATCCGGTGGGAGGAGCACCTTAAATACATTTTTTGAATGTGGTCACAGTTGTGACAGTGAGGAGAGCCAGGAAACATCAGCTACAACTAGTCAAATCACTGTGGAAGGTGAGGAAAAAGAGAGTGACATCCTCACACAAAGCAGCCCTGTATCCAGCAGTGCACCATCATCCCCCACCTCAGTGACTTCACAATGGCACAGGAAGATTCAGAGGCAGCTGGAGACACAAATGGCCTATGGTGACTGCAGCACGACGCAGATTGACTCTGCCACCACCTACATCTCAAAAGTCATCTGCATCAGTGGCCCTACAAAATAATACAATTTAGGATACAGTTATGGGCATGTTGAGGCAGGAGAGGCCCTACAACCACAACCACCCAATGGCAAGTTTGTACAAAGGGAAACTGGCAAAAATGTTAGCGTTGGACGGCCTCCCTTTTTCTTTTGTGGAAGGAGTTTTAACTACTTCATCCCCCACCCTACCTGCATACTATCACATACTCCCACCCTCACCCTCACCCCATCACTCCAACACCTCACATATGTACCACTATCACAAACCACCCATCCCAACACCAAGCCCTGCATGCAACACCAAAGCATGGACACCCATCACCAAAGCATGTCCATTACAGATACCCACACAGATCCCCAAACCAAATATCACACAAGGTCCTAGACAAGAATGTTAGCACTGGGGTACAGGTTCACCCACCCATTGCACATGATGGCACACACAGATGCAATAATCATGCCTTTACACCCCTGCAGGACCCCTACCCAACATCACCGGACAGGAGGTTCCAGACATGCCCCCCCACAGAAGAGGCCCACAGTGATGACAGCAGCTCTGTCCAACTGGATCTAGATGACCAGCCCGGCCCACCTGGGACCTCGAGACAGTCGGTTCCCCACACACTGGCACATACCACTACAG
This sequence comes from Pleurodeles waltl, assembly GCF_031143425.1. Classification (NCBI taxonomy): domain Eukaryota; kingdom Metazoa; phylum Chordata; class Amphibia; order Caudata; family Salamandridae; genus Pleurodeles; species Pleurodeles waltl. The sequence continues at coordinate 794,431,007 of NC_090438.1, read as the reverse complement.
AGCCTCCCCCCTCAGGAAACACCAGTACAGCACCCACCCAGCGGGCCCATACCTCTGTCCCCAGGTCACGTCAAGCAGCAGTGTGTCCACCACTACAGGGAACCCAGGCAAACCCACAAACCCAAGAACATCAGGGACCTGGGGGCAGTAGCAGTGGGCACACGGTTCAGGGGAAAGAGGAACAGGAAAACCAGGGAACTGGGAGGACTGCTGTGCGGCAGGGGGAGGACAGGCCCAGGGAACCCACTTTCCACGAGGCCCTCTCCAACATCATGGGAGCGTACCATCATTCCCAGGAGACGATGGCAACGGTACTGGCCAAGTTTCAGGAGACCCAGCGGTTGCAGGAGTAACAGTATTTGGGATCAGGGAGGACTTGAAGTCTATTAACACCACCCTGGTCACCATTGTAGGGGTGCTGAAGGACCTTATGAACACCAGGAGGGACACTGTGGCACAACAAGGGGCCTCTGACACTAGCCTCGATGATGAACTGCCCACCACCTCCGCCGGCGCTAGTGAACAGGAGGCACCGCCACAGTGCCAGGACACCAGCACCCCACCCCCTGCAGATGGAGAACCACCCCGCAAACGGTCCCTGAGAATCAGGACAAAGACAGAGAACAATGCCAAGACCCCCGCCAAGAAATGAGACCACCCTGAATGTCATCCATCTGTCCCACTTCGTCACCCTTTCCATCCATCAACTGCCTTAGCTCCACTTCCTATGCCCCTCTGGACAATGCACCTGTGAGACTCATAACTGGACTCTGCCATGGAAATTCCTCCACCATCACCCCTGACCATTTTCCAACCCCCTCCACTAATTTGCACTTAAATAAACACCCTTGAATCACAAAACAATCTGGAGTCAGTCTGTGCTTTCACAAATGTGTATTTTCTATAATTAACGAAAATAGCAATGTCCATTGTATTGTCAACATACCTATGTCACACAGCTCTAGTCCATGAGGTAACACAGCAGAGGTCACACAGTGGGACCCACATCTGTGAAATGGAAAAGCAAAGTGACAGGTCAGGGTCCATACACTGGGTGAAAGTGACAGACATATGATAGGTCTAACAATTTTATGAGATGAAGGAGGCAGTGATGTATTCTTACCTGTGTCTCACTGGAAGTATTGCTGGATCACGTTGTTTCTGTTGTCGATATCCTCTTCTTCTGCCTCCTCTTCTTCACTGTCCACAGGCTCCACAGCTGCCACAAGACCTCCTTCTGGACCATCCTCCTGCAGAAAAGGCACCTGTTGTTGCAAAGCCAGGTTGGGCAGCATACAGCAGGCCACGATGATCTGGCACACCTTCTTTGGTGAGTAGTAGAGGGAACCACCTGTCATAAGGAGGCACCGGAACCTGGCCTTCAGGAGGCCGAAGGTCCTTTCTATCACCCTCATAGTTCACCCATGTGCCTCGTTGTAGCGTTCCTCTGCCCCTGTCCTGGGATTTCTCACTGGGGTCAGTAGCCACAACAGGTTGGGGTAACCAGAGTCACCTGCAAATATCGAGGGACAACTGTTAGACACACACTAACCCTTAGGGACAACCCCAGACCCAGACAACTATTCACAGTGTACAGGGTCCTTGTCCTCACCTATTAGCCACACACGGTGCCTCTGGAGTTGCCCCATCACATAAGGGATGCTACTATTCCTCCAAATGTAAGCGTCATGCACTGAGCCTGGAAACTTGGCGTTCACATGGGAGATGTACTGGTCGGCCAAACACACCATCTGCACATTCATTGAATGATCGCTCTTCCTGTTTCTGTACACCTGTTCACTCCTGCGGGGGGTACCAATGCCACATGTGTCCCATCAATGGCACCTCTGATGTTGGGGATATGTCCCAGGACATAGAAGTCACCTTTCACTGTGGGCAAATCCTCCACCTGAGGGAAAACGATGTAGCTGCGCATGTGTTTCAGCATGGCAGACAACACTCTGGACAACACGTTTGAGAACATAGGCTGGAACATCCCTGATGCAATGGCCACTGTTGTTTGAAAAGACCCACTTGCTAGGAAATGGAGTACTGACAGGACCTTCACTAGAGGGGGAATTCCTGTGGGATGGCGGATAGCTGACATCAAGTCTGGCTCCAACTGGGCACACAGTTCCTGGATTGTGGCACGATCAAGTCTGTAAGTGATAATGATGTGTCTGTCTTCCATTCTCGACAGGTCCATCAGCGGTCTGTACACCAGAGGATGCCGCCATCTCCTCACCTGCCCCAGCGGACGTGCCCTATGGACGAGAACAGCGAGCACAGAGTCAGCCAACACTGAGGTAGTGAAAAAATTAATTTATTGCACACATTTGTCAATCCGCTATGTGCCTGTCACTGTGTGTATGCAAGGCCTAGATATGTGTGACACATATAAAAATAATGCCATGTGGCCCCCTGAAATGGCGGCTGCCTGACCTGTAATGTGGGACAAGGGGATATGAGGTAACTGCGCTGGCGTTGTATACTACTGCGGTAGGCGGTCGAAGACCACAGCGCAATCCTGCATTGGTTAACATTGGGCCCTATGGGTCCGAGGAGCCAATGACGATGTACGCCGGCGGTGACGCACGCACTGCCGTGGACGTGACCGCCATTTTCTCTCTGTTCACTCACTTGATACCTGACCTTCGACAGGAGAGGACCTACACTGCAAGTGCTGCTGTGACCTCAGTCTGGAAGCGACGATGGCTCATATGTTTGGGAAGGAGTTGGAGAAGTTAGTGGATGGGGTCCTCCCCCAGCACACGCTACTCTACGGTCCTCCAGACAAACAGGTGAGCACACTGTGAGCATGCTGTATGGGCAATGCCTGTTTGGAGTGGTATGGATGGAAGATACACGGGGGGACTGAGGCCTGCATGAGCGGGCGGTGAGTGTACAGTATGTGGATCAGGGAAAGGGTGGGAACATGGGCCAATGACTGTGATGGTCCGGACTGTTAAAGATCCTCCTTTTCCCCTGTACTATTCCTCTAGGTCAGCGCCCACCAGAAGAAGGATATTTGGCGTGCCATCGCCAAGGACGTCCGGACCCTGGGGGTCCACCACAGACGGAGCACCCACTGCCGGAAAAGATGGGAGGACATTTGCCGCTGGAGCAAGAAGATGGCGGAGACCTAGCTGGGGATGGCCTCCCAACGTGGGAGGGGTGCCCGTCGCACCATGACCCCCCTGATGTTCCGGATCCTGGCGGTGGCATATACAGAGTTGGATGGGCGCTTGGGGGCATCACAGCAGCCACAAGGGGGTGAGTACCGTCACATCCAACTGACTCTGCGCGCATTACGAGGTGTCTGGGTGGGGGAGGTGGGCAGTGGGTTACCCTAGGCCAGGGCGAGCTTTGTAGGCAAGGACCCTTTGTGAGGCAGGCTATGTGGCACCCCAACCCCACCAGTGGTAAGAGCCATCTACACCTAGTCAGGCTCCTGTGACTTTCATGTGTGCAGCAATCGGGCATAGGCCATGTACCCCATGTCCCTGTGATTAATTAGGGAACTCTAAGTGCATGGCGTAGTGCAGAGGGCTGCTGTGTCTGTAGTGTCAGCCAACGGTAGCGGTATTGCATGCACTGAACATGTCTTTCTTCTTTCTCCCTCCCTTTTTGTGGTCTGCCTGTTCTTGTGTGCATTAGCATCATCAGGCGGAGAAGCAGTGCCACCGGAGCAGAGGGAGCTGCATCCCACATGGCACTGGAGGGCGAGACAACGGAGTCTGAAGTCACCAGTGGGACGGAGGGTGAGGGATGCTCCACGGCGGCGACATGAGCAGAGACCAGCGACACCGACTCCTCCTCTGATGGGCACTTCCTTGCGGCGCTGGGCCCCTCTGTGCCCACCGCATCTACAGGTACAGCCGCCACTCCCCTACCAGCACCGCCCTCCCAACAGCCCCTCAGCGTGTGTCCCGTGGCCACTGACCCAGGAGGGTGGGCATCTCCTTCGCCCCAGGCACCTCAGGCCCTGCCCCAGTCAGCCCTGCTGCCCTCAGTGAGGAGGCTATTGACCTCCTGAGATCCCTCACTGTTGGGCAGTCTACCATTCTGAATGCCATCCAGGGTGTAGAGAGGCATTTGCAACAAACAAATGCATTCCTGGAGGGCATAAATTCTGGCCAGGCAGTCCAACAGCGAGCATTTCAGGCTCTGGCCTCAGCACTGATGGCAGCCATTGTCCCTGTGTCCAGCCTCCCCCCTCCAACCTCCTCCACCCAGACCCAATCCCCTGTACCTCAGCCTATCCCAAGCACACCATCAGACCAGCATGCACACACCTCAACACACAAGGATGGCTCAGGCAAACATAAGCACAACACATCCCACAGGCACTCACACAAGCATCATACCCATGCAGATATACCAACATCCACTGCCTCCACTGTGTCCCCCTCCTCCACATCTCCCTCCTCCCTCCCAGTCTTGTCTCCACTCACACCTGCATGCACTACATCTTCAGCCACTACCTCCATCACCAGCACGCCCATCACCACACACCGCTCATGTGCAGTCACCACCCCCACTACCATTCACACATCCCCTGTGTCCTCTCCCAGTGTGCCTCTGAGCCCTCCTCCCAAAGTACACAAACACAGTCACACACCCACCCAACAGCCATCCACCTCACAACAGCCTCCAGCCCATGCACCTTCACCCACAGTCAGAAGACGTACACCTCCTACATCCTTTCCAGGTCCCAACCCAGCACCTCAGCCACCACATCACCGAGCACAGTGATGCCAGCAATAGCGGGATTTTGAAGTGCGCCAAGCAACAGGGCTGCCAGTGTACCAAGGAGCGAAGGGAAGGACATTGCCCCACCTCCAAAACAGAAAAAGTTGCCCACATCCCGGAGGGAGAAGGCGAAAACTCCTGCCGCCAAGGGCTCAGGCAAAACAAAAGTGGAAAGTGGGAAGGCAGCTGCACCACCATCCAAAGGTGGGGAAGGGCCAAAAAACCAAAGGCAGGTCCACGTCGACGCCAACCTGCTCGGCAGACAAGGCCACCACCGGCACCGCCACCTGCACCGCCGCTACAGACACTGCCACTAGCACCGCAGACACTGAGCCCTTCACCAGCACCGCAGACACTGAGCCCTTCACCAGTACCGCAGACACTGAGCCCTTCACCAGCATCGCAGTCAGTGAGCCCGCCACCAGCACCGCCGCTACTGACACCGCCGCCAGCACCGCAGTCAGTGAGGCCGCCACCAGCACTGCAGTCAGTGAGGCCGCCACCAGCACCGCCACCACAAAGAACACCGCCAGGACCGTTTCCACAGAACCCGCCGCCAGCACCGATGTCACAGAGCTCGCCGCCTGCACCGATGCCACAGAGCCCACCACCAGCACCGATGCCACAGAGTCTGCCACAAGCACCGCCGCTGCTGACACCGACGCCAGCGGCCCCGCGACATCCTGAACCGGTGGCACCACCGCAGACATGGATGCCATCCCCAGTGGTCAATCCTAAGAGGCTGGTGGTCATTTCCAGGAGCCTGGCCAGCTTGCATGTTGCACCACGGTCAGTGGAGTGTCACATCCACTACCTCAGTCCTTGGCAGGATGAAACACTCTGGGCACCAAGCCCCCTCCAGAACAAGTGGAGAAAGGCATCCATTACCTCAGTCCTTGGCAGGATGAAGCACTCTGGGCACAAAGCCCCCTCCAGAACCAGTGGAGAAAGGCATCCACTACCTCAGTCTTTGGCAGGATGAAGCACTCTGGGCACCAAGCCCCCTCCAGAACCAGTGGAGAAAGGCATCCACTTGAGAGACTGTGGCTTTGCACTCCCCAGGATAAAGCAGTGGGCAAACCACCCACTGGAAAGACTTGAGAGACTGTGGCTTTGCACTCCCCAGGATGCAGCAGTGGGCAACCCACCCACTGAAAAGACTTGAGAGACTGTGGCTTTGCACTCCCCAGGATGCAGCAGTGGGCAACCCACCCACTGAAAAGACATGAGAGACTGTGGTTTCGCACTCCTCAGGATACATCAATGGGCATGGAGCCCACTCGTGGAGCTGGGGTCGTGCACTCATCCGGCTGAGGTGCCCCCCCTTCCCTTCCCCCTGAGGTGCCTGTTTCATTTCAATCTGATGCCCCAGCAGTGTTCTTTCTGTTTGCAGTCTGGTATCGAGTGTGGGCCTCGCTCATGCATTTTGGGCCCAGTGGTCCACAGACTTTGAATGGTTCATGATCCAGACTTGTATAGTTGGTGTACATAATTGTAAATATACTGTATTTAAAGTTTTGGCTAATGGATTTTTATTGATTACAGTCGTTACAATCATTTCCTTTTGTCATTGCGTTTTTCCAGGGGGGGTTGGGGGGAGTAAATCTATTGTTGCAGTATGTATTGGTGTGTGTGTTGTTGTGGGTGAGGGTGGGGGTGTAGGTGTTGCGTGTTGCGTGGGGGTGTCACTCTCTTTTCCCTCCTCCCTCCCCTGTGTTGTAGGTGCGGTACTCACCGTGGTCGTCACCGCCGTCTTTCGTGCTCCTGGTAGAGGAGAATATTATCGCAGGGAGGATTTGGAGTTCTGGCTCCATGGAGTCCTGGTTCCTCGTGGGTTGTGTAGAGGTGAGTGTTTCCCCTTCCAAGTCATGGTTCCGCTGTGCTTTTGTTCGCGTTGAATTCGCCCCGGGAAAGGTGGCGGATTGGCCTGTCATAATAGTGTGGGCGGTACATTGTCTTCCGCCTGTCTGTTGGCGGTGACCACCATGCTGTTTGTTTGTACTGCCGTGGCGGTTGGAGTGTTAAAGTGGCTGTCTATGTTGGCGGTTTCCGTCATGGTCGTGATTCCATTTATTTTACAGCCGGCCTGTTGGCAGTCTCACCGCCGCTTTAACACCGACCGCCAGGGTTGTAATGAGGGCCATAGTCAGCAACATACTGACCACCTGCAGACCAATCTGCACTCATTTCAGCCATTCTTCTAAAGCTCAGAAACAGTGTGGATTTTTCAGCTTAGTACCAGAGTACCAGTTATGGCCCTGATACAGGAAATGCCAATACATTGGAACTCAACCTATAAAATGTTGCAAAGTCTTTTTAAGCAGAACAGATAGGTGAATGACTATGTAATTCTAAGAGGAGGGGATTCAATTGGGAAAGCTATGACTATAAATGCAGACAAATGGGTCCTAGTCAAATCCCTGACACAGATGTTGCTCCCTTTTGAGGTTTTCACACAGAAAGTTAGCAAGGAGGACGGAATGATGGACCAAGCTATCCCTGCTACAGGATCAGCTAAAAAGGTATCTGAAAGGTTCATACTTAGAGGAGTGAATAAAACCCAGAAGTGCATGCCCTGGTTGAGAGCCTAAGCTATCGCTTGACTTGTAATGCAAGAATGCAAAATGACATTACCTCATTCAAAGAGTTAATCTGTGCCACCCTACTTGATCCATGCTACATAACAATCTTCCCCTTCTATTCCTGTTTCTGAATAGGATATTTGAGAATACAAGAGGTGGATTGTTAAGCAAGCCAGAGAAATGGAAGAAGTAACTTAAGAGTCCGACTACGCATATCTGGGGCACCACCTTCAACTTCCAGAAATGGTAGACTTTACTCACTGCAGCCATTACCAGCAACAAGAACACCGGCAACCACAGCATCAGAAGGTTCAGATCCAAGCGCTGCATTTGTTTGGTTTCAAGTGGCAGGTATTAAGTCCAGTACAGAGGCAAAGGTAAAAGAGGTTGAGCAAGTGGCAAAACCAATGACACTTCAGAGGATGTTCCAAGAGTATCTGGTTGAACCAAAAGAGGTGTATGTGGATCAAACCTCACTGGTGTATGGGAATGGGACTATCCACCAATTGCCAGAGCTCAGCAGGCTGGCAATACACTATATGGCTTGTCCTGTAGCCAGTGTGTCTGCTGAACATGTGTTCAGTGCAGCTGATGCAGTTGTTACAGTGAGAAGGATCAGTGTATCACCTCAAAATGTGGAGAGATTATCCATGATCAAAATGAACCAGCATTTTATACCACCGGATTACACTTTTCCTGAAACACTACAGAAGGAGGAATAGGATGATTAGTCAGAATCAAGTGTGTTTGCTGACCAACTTCTGTGTGAACCACCTGAGTTTAAGGATGAACTCTACTTCCCAGACTGGGTATGCTAGTGCCACCATAGAGTTGTTTAATTATTTCTCATTGAACTTCCCCACCATTGCTCACTATAATTTGATATTGCGAGACTTTATAATAATATCAAGTCTTCTTCGTTGTGTGCCAAATATTGCCAGTGTGATAGTCTGGTCTCAGTCTTCTTAAAGATATGATACTTTATGACCCACTAGCTCTCTGCTTAGAAGTTCAATGAGAAATATTTTGAAAAGTTATAAAGTGACACTGGAATACTTAGTTTGGGAAGTAGAGTTGGTGAAAGCTCAAAACTCCAGCTTACCTACTGGACAGGTTCAGCCAGTCACCGAAGAGTGACAAACATTCCAAGAAGAATGGAGATGCACCACCCAATTTGGAAATACAGGATCATTTTCCTTTTAGCAATCATAATTTTTAGAACTGAGTCGGTTACCTTTAATCCTCCATAACTTCTATTTTTCAAACATAAAAGACATAAAATTTAGAGATATACTATCTTGGGTCTCTCTGTGGCAGATTGACTATTTGCCATGCATTTAACTAAACTGTGCCGCTCATCCCTTTATTATTTCCTTCCACAACAGGTGATGATGGCGTGCTGCTTGGTGCCCCGATGAATATTGTCATGGTTTCTTTTGTGTAGTTCATTGAGCCACTAACCCTCTTCCCCTGGGCTGTGTGATTTATTGAGGTGTGACTTTTTTTTTACACCATAAGTGGATCACACACTTTCTGGGGCTGATGTGGTGAAAGCTCTGTACAACCTTCTATTAATTAAGCAATATTACACACCAGCCCCATCAACATGTTTTATGTTGAGTAAACACTTAACCTTGTCCGACCACTCTTGCCTCTGAGCCAACTTCTCCTCACTCCGATTTCATTTCCTAAGTTTCGTTTTCAAATACTAGCTCCCCTCCATTGCCCAGAAGAAATTGATATTGCTAGTTTTTATTATCTTTTCAGGTCCTCTTTGTTATATGTCAAATAATGTCATTGTGGTTGTCTGGTCTCAGTATTCATAAAGCTGTGATACGATATGGCACACAAACTCTCTGTTTTCTTTCAATCTAGTTGATAGTGGTGGATAACCCTTTGATTAATCCTGCAGTTGGGGTTTGCTAGGTGGGAGTGGCACCTTCTTTCTTCTCTGTTAACATGTTAGTCTGCTACTTCTCCTACCTACCACCCCTTAAGATGTCACCTTGGTAAAAACCCTGCAGTAAGAAGACTCACTTGCTTCATCTATTCAGGTAAGAAAACAACTATGGATCTAAGTTAACTTGTTTAGTTAATAATTAACTCCTACTGAAGAAGATGTCTGTGTGTATCTAGGTTTTTGTAAGCAAAGAAATGGCAATGGCAATGATCCCCTAGTAGTCAATATAGTTGCAGAGAGCAGTAGTGTAAGGGTATAAGTAAGTGACATAAACATTTTCAGCAAATTCAGAAAGCAGGCTACTCTAAAACACAGCCGTCCAAACTAAAACACCACAATGAACATTTGAGGCATCAATCAAGTAAAATAATGTCCTTTTTGTTTTTAATAAATTCAAAATCCCACCCTCTCCACCCACAACAGACCCACCCCTCTCTCCAGACAAATAGCCACATCACTGAAAAGTCCAACTAAAGTCCAAAGTGAAGCCTGTTCATAACTCTCTCCCCACCCTCTCCATCCATAATGAGTCTCTCACACTAAAACAAAAAATGTAAAAAAGGGTTTAGAATAGGGCATTGTCTATATGGGTCTTGAACTGGTCCAGGTTTTGCTGTATGCTCCCTAGACGGCTTTCAATGTGTCAAGTGGCTGCAGGACACAAGTCTGGAATATCCTGTCTGAGAGGGATGGGGTGGCAGAAGTGATAGCCAGGGAGACTCACAGCTGGCAGCAGTGCTGTCAATGGACTGGCCCGGAGGCTGGAGATTGGTGCAGGCGTGCTGCTGAGCTGGGCCCTGGTCCGAGGCAGCTATGACACCCTCCTCAAAGACCACCAGCTGCCAGTCTTCAACCTGATGTTCTCCAGCCTCTGCCACCACATTCAGACCCTATCTCCTGCCTGGTTGGTGGTCATCCAGCAGGAGTAGCTATACTGAGGCAAAAAGAGAGAAATTGTAAAAAAATGCTCTGAACAAACACTTCTTTATAAGTAGGTAGTTGGTGGCACAGTAGCACCACATTGCTGGTACCCTAGGGACATTGGAATTGATGTGATCATGATTGGAAGAGTCACAAGGCCAATTTTATTTGTTTACCCACACATGCCTCACATAAAAAGCACTGACTGTCTGGTAGAAAATAATTAATGCAGAATAACACCAGAGAAAAATAGTGAATAATTTTTTCTTTTAAAGGTTTTTCTAGAAACTGAACATACTCCGAAGAAAATAAAAATAAATTACCTCTCATTTATGAGTAAGGCATTATTCACTGTGGAGTACAAGTTGCTGTGGCAAATTAATAGAGGCATGCTAGCCAGTGTTTAAGTGCTTTTTTACTGTCTGCAGCTAGGTCAGCTGAACTTGACAATTATCTATCTCTAATTTCAATGGCCCTGTTCTTCCCCAAATGCATTTCACTTAGTTTCTAACCTGACTTCAAAAAGGAATAAATACGATATGTCACACATTTCATGTATAAAATGTAGATATATTATTTATCCTATCTGCTGTAGACTGTGAGGAAAACAATGCACTGCACTACATGGAAAGGAACAGGCTGTATAGATTGTATTTGTCATGTTCCTCGTGGAATATCCCTTATGCCAAACTTGAAATCAAATTGGGCACTTACTAGTCCCACTTTACTCACTGGCCTGTCCAGAAAACAGAAATTCTTTCCAAAAAATTCATTCACTGAGCAGTTATGAAAGAAAACTTGACTTACTCTACTGCAGAGTAAGACAGAGGGTTTAGACGGGTAGTTAAAGATTTTGCGATAGAATAGAGAGGTGTCAATGATCATCGATTCATCATGTGCCTCAGCTTTGTCTTATTGAGTCACTTTGTAGATGAAAGTCTAAAGGGCAAAATCTGGACAGATATAAAATAAATCTGTTACGGGAAACCATGAAATCTATTTTGGAAACACTTAACATAGCCATAAAAATGTGGTACATGCCAAGAATGGATTTTTAAATTTGTTTTGTTGTGTGGGACAGAAAAACTTAGGAAAGAATAAAGGAGTGAAGTACTAAGAGGTGATTGAGTGGGCAAAGGGAACACAACACACCTTGTGGGTTTGGTTTGTAATGCATTGAAAACTTAGTAAATGCTGCATTAACTGAAGCAGACACACATTGCACAGCCAACACTGCAGGCACAAATTGAACCATGATGTACTTGTTTTGTCATGGGTGGTGAAATGCCATGGCAGGGAGGGGACTGATGAATGTTGATGATGGGTGGGATACATTTCTGCCTCATTTAACAAATACAGAGAGTCAAGGGATTAGAACACAAATTAAAATACCCCACAATTTGAACCATAGCTTTGATAACCATAAAACATAAAGTGAGTTAAGTAGGTGAGTAGCATGCCCCTCCACAGAAGAGCTACCTTGTTTATTCATGTAAGCAATTATTCAATCATCCTTTCATTCTACCTACTATATTATTCACCCAAAGCTAGTATGACTTAAGCTTTACTTTCTCTCATCCAGTCTTTCACCAAACTTCACAGGATGATCCTTATATTTCTTGTGTGGTCTGTGGGTGTGAGTGTTGATACTAGGTCTGACAGCCACAGGGTGCAGTCCCATGGGAAGATCTTGTTGCCCTAGACCAGTACTTCCATCTTGTCAGAGTTGAGCTGCAGGCAGGTGATTCACATCTAGTCTGATACCATGTTCATGCAGTTGGTGAAGCTAGTTCTGGTGGTGATTGTTTTGTCCATCAGGGAGAATATGAGTTGGGTGTCATCAGCGTGGGCAATGTCAGTGATATTTTGTGATAAGATGATGTTAATGAGTGGGTGACATCTATATGTTGAAAAGGGGGAGACTGAGTAATGATCCCTTTGGGACTCTGCATACCAATTTCTTGGTCTTTGATGTGAAGGGTGGTAGTCTGACCCTTTGGGTTCTTCCTCTGAGCAAGGAACAGATCCATTTGAGAATGGATCCTTGTATGCCAATCTCATTGAGTCCTCTGATGAGGGTGTTATGGGAGACAGTGTTGAGGGCCTCAGAGATGCTGAGCAGGATGAGGGCTGCTGTTTCTTCTCAGCCCAGGATGATTCAAATGTTATCTCTAGCCGTAATGACTGCTGTGTAGGTCCTGCAGATCTTTCTGAATCTTGATTGAGTGTTGTCTTTTCAGATGGTGGATAAAGTATAAAGATCGTGTAAAGCATTCTGGATGAGAATGTAGGGTCAGTCCAGTTCCCAACTACACTGTGAGGAGCTGGAAAGGCTTGTATATGAGGGAAGTTGATGATAGAATTGGTAGTGACCATGATCGTGAGAAATGTTCCATAGAAGCTAAGATTGAGCACCTCTCCTCTGTGTGTGCACTCCTCCTCTCTTTGGTATTCTTAAGAAATAGACTAATGCCAAAGATGACTTGAATGATGGGTGTAGAACAGAAGCTGAGTGTCACTTGGTATGCGAGTTATGACACCAGAGCATGTTGCTTTCTTAACTAGTGCTTCATTTATGTAGTTAAGGTGCAGGACATTATCTTCTCTAGATGTTTGACTTCTGTTCTTCTTTCTCTCCTCTATGACCATCTGAAATTTTGTCCACCAGCACCCTTGATAGAAGGAAAAAGCACAGGTAAGTTCTTGGTTTATGTTTTTTAGATTTTCTTCACTGTGCACATAAGTAAATTGTGACCATATCTCAAGATATCTCCTGTAAGTCACTCAAGTGTGATTAATAAGTGGAGTAATACCTTTCAAGTATCTCTGACTGTCCTGATAGCTTCTGTATTTTGGCAAACTTAAAGTAAATAGGAATAAACGCAAAGAAAAGAAAAACAAATTTGTTATCCTCCTACTGAGGATGTTTATACATCCTCTTAGCGCATTGTATAATACTTGCCCGAAAACCGTTGGCTAGAGAAGACTCCTTATCTAAGGATTTTCTAGCCTAGTCAACTTCTCTCTCTCTCTCAAAAAGTTATATGGTATTTCCCGTACCGGTTTATAGTTCCGTCCCGTTTGCCATAATGTAATTACAGCTGGTCACGCACCTGTGCTAGCCATGTTCCCCCAGGAGCATGGAAAGGAGAAGCTCCTTGCGAGCAGACCTCCTGACTCAATAAGCTGCTCTCCTCAGCATTTGTGCCGATCTCAAGCAATGGACATCCTGTTGCTTCACCTCAGGCTTCTGTCATCTCTTCCGTTGCAGCTGGTCTGGGTACTTCTCCTCAGACATCCTCCAAGAGTTGTAGGTGTCTGGTGTCGGCCAAGGACATCTGCTTCTTCTGGTTCACATCTTCGAGTTTGTCCTCACTTCCTTTTTTGACCCTGTTGTGTGCCTGACTTTGTCCTTCTTCAGTTTTGTTTTCCTGATTGCACACCCACAAAGCAAAAACTGTGTCTTTGCTTTGTATTTCAGAGATGCTTTGGACGTCAGAGCAATGAAGGTAACTCTTTAACCCTTTCATACCCCTCTTCTTGACACTGAGTAAGAGTTATTTCATTTACAACAGAGGCCTTACAAGAGTAGGGAGAATCCTGGCCCCTATTAGCCACCCAAGTGAAGCAGAAGAAGGCAAGTAGAACTTTCCTGCTGTTCATAAAAACAAAAAAGAGATCAATAATAATCCATGTGACATCATCCATGAGTTTCGTGACTTTTGTAATCTGCTGTACAGGTTAGAGTCCCCAGCCACTAAGAAGGAAGAGAACATATTTGTGGACATGCTTGCCATACCGTGACCCTTCATGGAGCAGTCCGCCCTTGTAGATGTAGACATAACACAGGTAGAGTTGATGCATGTGATAGATAACATGAAGACAGGGAAATCTATGGGTGGGTTTTGTTACCCAGTAGACGATTAATATAACATGAATATAGTCTCCCATTCATGCAACTCTAGAGGTTAATGCACCCGACGGGGGCCTTAAAAGAGGAACTGGGGAAGATACCATACGTTTTAGAGTCATCTTCCATTCAGAAGTACATATATGCATGGAAGGACTTTAAGAGTACTATATCAAGGTTGTATTTAATTCTTACTGATTACGCCTTTTTTCAAGGCACTTCGAGTGAGTTGCGACTGTGATGGGAAACTCACCATCAAAGAACTCCAAAGGCAAAGGAAATCATAACAACTTTGGCGGTCCCACCGCAGGACTGCCAAAGATGTGGAAAGGACACTGCCATCATGCCTGTAAAGTCCCCCCTCAAATTACAATGTTCTACTGGGCTGACCAACGAGAACATTGTATTATGACTTTCCCGCAGGGCTGACTGGTGGGAACAGTGCTATGGTATTTTTCTCTGCTCCCTTAAGGGAGCTAAGGTCAATACAGTAGCTCACCAGCCCCCTTGGAATGCACAATGTCTGCACTGAGCCAAGGTCAATACAGTAGCACAAGAGCAACCCCAGAATGCACAGTGTCTGCAAAGCATTCTGAGGGTGCTGGGCAGGGGGTCCTCTGGCATGGGTCTGGGCAGTGAAGGGCTCTCCCTGTGGCCCCCAGCACTACGTTTCCATCAGTCTTTTCATGGCAGAGTCCCCACCATGGAAAGGTTAGCGGAAACATGAGCTGTGATCAGCACAGCGGCAATGAGTTCAGTGCCGACGTGGCTGGCTAAAAGTCCGACCGCCATCAGCCTGTCAGGAACCTTGTTCCCAGTAATGATGGATGTCCCCTGGCCGTCCGACCACCAGGTTCATAATGAGACCCAAAGACTGGGGATATAGTTAGAGGACCACAACCAGGGGTTGAGATAGGCATGGCTACTTCTAGATCTTACATACTTGGAAATGGACGCTGACGGAAATCTATGAAGCCAAATTGAGTGCATATTTCTGATGCTGGAGATTTTGGGAAGATATTGTGCATCTTTGCTGGGAATATGCAATGGTTCCAAACTATTGGAGCAGATTTGGGACACCCTAGAAGAAAATGGATTCATCATTTGAGTTTAATGTTAGAAATGCACTCTTGCACAACTCCCAGAGTTAAACTCAATTGTAAGGCATTGGGGGGCATATTTATACTCTGTTTGCGCCAGATTTGTGTCGTTTTTTTTTACGCAAATCCGACGCAAAACTAACTCCATATTTATACTTTGGCGTTAGACCCGTCTAGCGCCAAAGATCTTGGAGTTTGTGTAATTTTTTAGCGTGGACACCTTCCTTGCGTTAATGATATGCAAGGTAGGCGTTCCCTTCAAAAAAATGACTCCGAGGCATTTGCGCCGTATTTATACTTCCGGGCAAAAATGACGCCCGGGAATGGGCGGGTCAAAAAAAATGACGTCCAGCCGCTTTTGCATCATTTCTTAACGCCTGGTCAGGGCAGGCGTTAAGGGACCTGTGGGCTCGGAAGGAGCCCAGAGGTGCCCTCCCATGCCCCCAGGGACACCCCCTGCCACCCTTGCCCACCCCAGGAGGACGGCCAAGGATGGAGGAACCCATCCCAGGGAACTTAAGGTAAGTTCAGGTAAGTACTTTTTTTTTTTTTTGTGGCATAGGGGGGCCTGATTTGTGCCCTCCTACATGCCACTATGCCCAATGACCATGCCCAGGGGACAGAAGTCCCCTGGGCATGGCCATTGGGCAAGGGGGCATGACTCCTGTCTTTGCTAAGACAGGAGTCATGTCAATGGAGGGTGGGAGTAAAAAAAAATGGCGCTAATCGGGTTGAGGCTGATTTTTTGCCTCAGACCGACTTGCCCCATTCTTTGACGCACAAGCTCCATTTTCCCCTACGCCGGCGCTGCCTGGTGTGGGTAATTTTTTTTTACGCACACCAGTCAGCTCCGCCGGCTAACGTCATTCCATAAATAAGGTGCCCACATGGCGCTTTGGAATGGCGTTAGCCGGTGTTAAATTTTTTGACGCACAACTGCGTTGGCGCAGTTGTGCGCCAAAAAGTATAAATACGGCCCTGGGTGTCTTGCCTTGGCAACAGCTAAGGGGGGACTATTATGATTCTGCAAGGATATTGGAATGGTTTGAGGATATGTATGACACAGCACTGTTTGAAAACCTGATTACTAAAATCTACCATAACATGGCAAGAATGAGGGCATTTCTTGAAGTTGTAAGCTGGCTGACATAGTGGGATGGGCTTGGCTTTCTCTCCCATCTCAACTATATCTGTTCTTTCTATTATTCCCTTCTCCTTGGGAGGAGGATAAATTGCAAATGTGGCATTGTGGAGCATCCGTCCCATTTTCCATTACTGTATATACTGTACAGAGGGTTGGAATATTTACTTTGTTTTACATGTTGCACCAATTACAATATGTAAGTGGTAGTTAAGGCGCCTTTCTTTGTATGTCAATACGGATGTGAAGGACTAATGTTGTTTGGAAAATAAATAAAGAATTGATATTAAAAAATGAAAAGGGCAATTAAGGTTACTCACAGACATTTGAAAATTGTATACCTTACAGAGGATTACATGTAATTACCTTTGTAGCGCACTTTGTTGAGACATACAAGAAATTGGAACCGCATATGTTAAGAAGCATGTGTGCGTAAATGGGTAAGGTTTTGTATGAATATAGAAGTAGGAAAGGTTGTTACTTTTCACTAACGCTACCGGTTGTGAAGTGATGTTTAATCAACAATAACAACTAAAGCGGAATGAATCTCAACAACAATGAATAAGATGATTGAGGGATGCACTGAGGAAGTTGTCTATGTCATCTGATATAAATGATTCTGTGAGGACAGTTTGGTTTCTAAAGTACCTAAAGTGCTTAAGTTGGAGTTGCGTTACTATGTAACACTGTTTTGGACCACCACTTTTTTGTTATTTGCTCCTTTTTACATTCCTTGTTATTATAATTGATATTTTTGTAAAGCAATCAATTCATTTTATTATACATATTTTAGCAATTCTGGACTTTAGTGAGTGAATCAGAAATAGGAGACCAAACAATACACATAGAAGAAAGGAAAGTACAAGGAAGGGAAAAGCAAATCATAATTAAAAACAAGGGGAATTTACATAACAGAGGGAGTCAGCATGTGACAACACAATTGAAAGCAATAACTGTAATAAGCCATACAACAAATACTATTATACTAGGTTAAAGATAAATTAAAAACAAAGAAATCAATTTATTAAAAAAGATAAAAGAAATATCACTACAAGAAGGGGAGCATCAATCAATCAATCAATCAATCAAAAATGTAATAGAGCGCGCTATTCACCCGTGAGGGTCTCAAGGCGCTGGGGGGGGAAAGGGGGGGAGGAGGGTCACTGTTCGAACAACCATGTCTTGCGGTTCTTTCTGAAGAGCAGGAGGTCTTTGGTTTTGCAGAGGTTGGTGGGGAGGGAGTTCCAGGTTTTGGGGGCGAGGTAGGAGAAGGACCTGCCTCCTGTGGTGGTGCGCTGGATGCCGGGGGCTGTGGCTAGGGTGAGGTCACCTGATTGGAGGTTGCGGGTGGGAGTGTGGAAGTTCACTCTGTCGTTGAGGTAGGTTGGGCCGGTGTTGTGAAAGGATTTGTGTGCGTGGATGTGGATCTTGAATGTGATTCTCTTGTCTATGGGGAGCCAGTGAAGGGATTTGAGGTGTGGTGAGATTCGTTCATGGTGGGGGAGGCCAAGGACGAGGCGTGCGGCTGTGTTCTGGATTCTCTGGAGTTTGCTTTTGAGTTTGAGTGTGGTGCCGGTGTAGAGGGCGTTACCGTAGTCTAGTCTGCTGCTGATGAGTGCATGGGTGACTGTCTTCCTGGTCTCTGGGGGAATCCATTTTAAGGATTTTTTTAGAGTGCGGGGTGTGTTGAAGAAGGAGGAGGTTAGAGCATTGATTTGCTGTGTCATGGAGATGGAGGGGTCCAGGATGATGCTGAGGTTGCGTGCGTGGTTTGCAGGGGTGGGTGCGGGGTCTAGGGTGGTGGGCCACCAGGAGTCGTCCCATATGGTTTTGTTGGGGCCGAAGATGATGAGGAGCATAGAGCAGCAACAAAGAAGACAGTGGTAAGCCCTGAGAAAGGGATTCAGATGGGTTATAAGGAGGAGCAAGCAGATGGGTGTGAGCAATAAAAG
Source organism: Pleurodeles waltl (assembly GCF_031143425.1). Taxonomy (NCBI): domain Eukaryota; kingdom Metazoa; phylum Chordata; class Amphibia; order Caudata; family Salamandridae; genus Pleurodeles; species Pleurodeles waltl. The sequence goes on along the minus strand of NC_090438.1, from coordinate 794,412,689 downwards.
GCATGTGCTCTTATGATCTACTAAACAAAAATGAAAAACGTTCCATTAAAAAGTAGAGATGACTTATTTAAAAGAAATTATATGCAGTTAGTGAATGTATAGGAAAGCAATCAGATCAAGAGAAGGAAACTGAGATAGGGAAGAAAACTATCCATTCATGAGCAAAGTGTTGACTCAAGACGCAAACTGTATTGGATTGTTCACAAGGCGTCTTTGACAACTGACAGCTAAGGATGTCTGTAGGGGAGATCTAAAAACGTAATGTGTGGATCCTTCCTTCTCAGCAAATTCAGTTCCAACCTCAAGATGAACTGAGTCTTTACCAAGTAATTTTCACATCCCTATATGTGAGGGGATGTTCAGTTTTTCACAATTCATTATAATCATTGCATGAGAACCCTTCCAAGACCCCCTTGGATTGCAAACAAGGGCCAGATTTAGAGATTAGTGGTCAGGTTGCTCCATCACAAATACAGCTAATATCCTGTCCTTATTACAAGTGCCTTTTATGCTATGGCATTTGTAATACAGTAGATGGGATATCCACCACATCTGTGATGGTGTACCCTATTCTCCAAACTCCAAATTAGTCCCAGTTTTTTCTTTTCTTTCTTTAAAGTATCTCTATTTCTTTATTTGTCCTTAAAACATTTGGAACATTTGCAATGACAAGATTTCTGCTGTCCTTGTTCTGTTGTTCCACTGTAATATGGGTCATAGGCCCTGTAGCCAGCACGGGTGCCCACACCATGGCAGGCTCATAAGTAATGTTATCTTGCCCACCCTCCCCATAATCAGTCTGTATCAAGATGGATTTCTGTGTATTGTTGATCAGGTTTCTTTGTAAATAGTGCCTATTTACGTTATGTCTCCCCAGGCCCTGGTGGCAGTGGTAGACACTTACTGTATATATGTTGTGTATGTGGTATTTTGCACCGTCATTCCCTGGTGGTAGTGGTAGATACTAATAACTGAATAGATGTTCTATTCTCCTATGACGTTTTGCTTAGCAGAAGGTATGAGTCACATTTTGTAAATGTGTACACACGGTGTGTGCCAAGGATTAAGCACATGTTAACTGCTGTCAACCCTACATTGATTGAGCACATGTCAACTGTGTCAACTTTCTACACATGCAGAGGCACACCTGTGTCTCCAGTGGTTAAATAAAACCGTGTGCATACAAGGATTTCTGCTTAACCTCATCAGAGACCAGAGCTTACCTTAGACTCTGGCTTTCCCAGCAGCTCATCTGGCACCTTCATCTCCTTCCTCCTTCTGGCTTCCTGGTAGCTTTGGCTCTTCCTTCCATAGTGACATACCACTCCTGCAGGAGAAAGCACAAAAGAGAAAACTGACTCAGTTTCAGTACAGTATTAGTCCTGGGGCAGCTCGGCTCTAGAATTCTTTCCACATAGGATTAGGTAAAAACTTGCTTTACTTTATGGAAAGACTGCAAACTTATGCACAGTATTTACATATTGAGACAGCAATTTCTCAGTGCCATGAACAGATAAATCAGCATCTTTGGCAATGTTATGTGCATGTAACACTGCAATTGAGACATCAGTGAGTACAGTTTTACACTGCAATGTAGCAGCTTCCTTTACTTTTGAGACTGTATTTAGACAACATGAATATAATCAGTGCTCAGAATAATTAGTGTGTAATGATTACAATTTGGTACTGTGATGGTCAAATCCAGTCTATGAAACTTAACTTCCACCAGTGTTGGATCATTGATGTAAGTCTTGACTAGTGACTTGAAAGGTTCTTGCTGTAATGTATGAAGAAATATGTCCAAACAACATAAGCACTTACAATATGTTGTCTGGGTTTTTCTTCTTGAAGTATGAACTAAAAATAATTCTCTGAACATGTACAAAATGCTGAATTTTTTAAAGAAGTAAATGGTAATCCTTGGTTGTATGCTCATTATAGATTATCCTATTGAGCCTATTTGAAGCACGAGGCCCAGATGTTTGAATAATAATCACATCCATCTAGCATAACCCAACAAAAGCAACTGATGATGTAATCCTGAGTCAGCCATAAAAGAGCTGGTGTTTATTTCTTTCTCTCTATCCAAACCCTCTTCCCTTTGGGGACTTCTTGGGGTGCAGTATTAGCAAAAGACTGTTACCTTCAGTAGTCCTCAGACGGAGTCGGGGACAATCTTCGTCCTATCGCAACTACCTGGAGATTCAGGTGAGTGGATTGTGACAGATATGTTCAATTATTTGCTTAGTAGCTTCAATTTTCATGCAGTTGGTCAACAACATTCTTTAAAATGGGGTTTCTGGTTGGCTAGGGCATGCACCTCAGCCAAGCAGAACCCACCACTCTAGTCAGCCCCCTGCCCATAGGGTTATATAGGGTCTACTGTAGGGGTGGCTTAGGTATAGTGAAAAGGGAGTTTAGGCCATGGCAAGTAGTTTGAGTTGCGAAGACAGTGTGGCAGTAAACTGTGCATGCAGGCACTCCAGTGGCAGGCCTGAGACAAGTTTGCAAGGCTATTTCTGTGGGAGGCGCAATCTGCGCTGCAGGCCCACTAGAAGCATTTAATTTACAGGCCCTGGGTATATGGTATACCAATCCACAAGGGACTTACAGTTAAATTAAATATGCCAAATAGGTGTAAGCCAATTAAACCAACTTTTAGGGGAGAGAGAGCACATTTACTTTACCACTGATTAGCAGTGTCCAAAAGCCAACAAAAAGAGGATCAGAAAAATAGGAGTAGAAAGACAAAGGCCAAGATTTCAGAAAAGTGGAGCTGCACTCAGTGCAGCAGCGCCACTTTTCTTGCAACTCTTAGCACAGCCCAACTCTACCATGTGTGCGGCGTATCTAAGACATGGTGTGCAGTGGCGGTAATTAGGGGACCCAGCGTTAACATTTTTGCCAGGATTAGTGTAAAAAATGTTAGTGCTAATCCTGAAAAGACCATTGAAAACAATGGCATGCTTCCTTTTAATGCCTGCTCTGAGTAGGCGTTTAAAGTGCTAAACTAAATAGATTTCATTGCACCATTTTTTTGCACCCCCAATGGGGGAACGCCCCCTTTGCATACATTATGCCTGGTGCAGGTATGTAGCGGACAAGGGTTACAAATTGGTGCAATGCATGCATTGCACCACTCTGTAAATCTGGCACGTGATTTTGGCCTCATTGGGCCACATTAGCTGAAACAAAACACACTAATGTGGCACAAAGAGGCACCATGGGCTCCTAAATCAGCCCCAAAAGTTTTAGGGAGACCCTGCAGGAAGGGCCATTATCAACAAACATTTTCTCAGTTCTAATCTCATGGCCACTGTGGAGGAATTTGGACCATGTGAGAATGGGTACCTGGTGCAATCTTTGGCTTGTGTTACATTTGCTTCCTTTGTGATCCTTGAAGAATTCCAAGTGATAGCTGTGATGATAATATAAAATGGTACTAGCGTGTTGGACTGGACTAAGGGTCTCATTATGAGTCTGGTGGTCTCTAGAATGCCATACTTGCAGATGGTGGTTGGACCGCCGCAAATGCGGTGGTCCAAGAGCCTCATCACAACCCTGGTGGTCAGGCCACCAGGGAACCACCAGCTTTGCCAGGATCAGAGATCCCAGCGGTCTGGAGTTGGTGGTGGTCTAATCCACCACCAAGCAGTGCTGCCCTGGTGATTACAACCTACTTCTCTGTCAGCGGTTTCATGGCGGTACCACTGCCATGAAAAGACAGGCGTAGAAAGGGTACAGGGGGCCACAGGGGGACCCCGCACTACCCATGCACTTGGCATGGGCAGTGCAGGGGCCGCCCTGGCCAGCACTATTGCAATGTTCTGGTGCACCCTGTGAACTACAGCATTGCAGCTGGCTCAATTAAGATTAAGAGGCAGAGACAATGCTGTAGACTGTTTCCCACTAGGCTAGCAACGGAAGCTCAGGTTTCTGCTCTCTTACCTAGTGGGAAACTCTTAATGGGGCCGGCGGGGAGGTGGCCTGTATGGCGGCAACCTCCCCATCTGGAGTTTAATCCTACTTTTCTTTGACTCAGTAATGGAACCTTTAGGGATGTAAATTCTCATTCAAAACAAGGAGAAACTAAAAATAATAATAGCACATTTTAGTTCAAAGGACAAGATTCTGATATTATCTAATCCAAAGGGATTTTAAAATAGGATAACGTTATCCAAATGGAGTAGGTACAATATCAATTTTAAAAATGTAATATATAGATGACTTTAAGTTTTTCATGGTTGTGGTTTTGAGGAAAGCTTTTCACGTTTCCAGAGTTTTGCTACTCACAATTCTTATGATTGAAATGTTTGTAGTGGTCCATGGAACAGTCATTCATAACTATCGGAACATTTAGAAAAAATATTCGAGAGTAAAAAAAGCAATTCAAAGGACATATTGGATTCACAGTTTTGGCTTTCTATGGATGATCTGTATTTGCAATGCACTATGAAAGTGGATAAATGACCCATATACTTTAGAAATGTGAAAAGACACTTCTCAGTAAATGTTGAAAAGTGGATTATTGGTACGGGCATGTAAGTATCTATACTTAGCAATAGGCCACTAACCTTGACTTAGGTCCAGTTGGGTCTCAATAAATTAAACCCAGCTCAACCCTTAGTAACTTGGCAATGAGCGACAAGGCTTAACTTAGGAGACAAATGTGTAAAGCATTTAAAAATCACAAAACAGTGAATAAGTAAAACAAAAGAAAACAATAAAAATTCAACACCAATTGAGGAGAATAGAGTATATATTTATATTTAAAATGACACCAAAATGAATAAAATCGGGTAAAGGGAACTGGAGATCTGAATTTTTAAAGAATTAGGTCCTCAATACAACCGTGGTGGTTGGTGTTAAAGTGGCGGTAATACCGCCAACAGGCTGGCGGTAACTACCGCCAAATTATGACCATGGCGGAAAGATCTCCGAAAGACAACCAATGTACCACACCGTCGACAGGGTGGAAACAACAGCCACGGAATCCAATGTTCTGCCCACCATATTAAGACGTTGCAAACCACCACCTTTTCCGGGGCAGTACCAACAACATCAAAAGCTTGGCAGAAACTGAGCTCAGAATTGAAAGGACTCACCATTGGAGACACAGGTAACAACCACACTGCCATGCAGCTTGAACTGCACGTCTTCCCCATGATCTACGTTCTGCTCCACTATGAACACGAACGCCGGCAAAGACGACAACGGTGAGTACAGCCGCCTAGCACTTAAGGGAGGGAGGGAGGAAAATGAGAGTGACACACACACGCACCCCCTCGCACCATACACACAATCCGCTGCGTAACTCGGATGAATAATGCAAGGACAAAAAGATTTCTAAAAAGTGAATGTAATGAGATCAATACAGCATGAGAAAGAAGTTAGGCAAGATAATAGATATTAACATATGTACAGAAAAAGGGACACAGCCCAGTCCACAATGTTCACAGGCCACATGGCCACAGGCCATAGTCCAAGGCCACACATGTCACCTGCATCAACACAGAGAGAACACTGCAGGGGCATCAGATGGTAAATAGGCAGGCACCTCAGGGGGGCGGGGGATGGGAGGGCACCTCAGCCGGGATATGGTACAATACCACTGGTTCTGGAGGGGGCAACATGCCCTGTGCTAGGCCCTGTGGAGTGCAAGGTCACAGTCTCTCATGTGGGTGTCTCACCCACTGGTTCTGAAGGGAGCAACATGCCCTGTGCTTGGTCCTGGGGAGTACAATGCCACAGTCTCTCAGGTGGGTGTCATACCCAGTGGTTCTTGAGTGGACAGGCTGCACAGCAGTCCATGGAAGCAGGACTACATACTGTCTGCCGGTGGTGACGGCTGCTCAGTGGAGGTGGTGCTGCTGCTGGGGGGAGGCTCCTGCCCATCCCCTGCAACCTCAGACAGCTGCTCAGTGGAGGTGGTCGTGCTCCTTCTGGGGGAGGCTCCAGCCCATCCCCTGCAACCTCAGATGGCTGCACTACCATGGTTGGTGGTAGGTGCTCCCTCACAGTTCCTGCCCCAGGCCCCTTGGCCATCCTGCCTGCTGGTGCAGGCTCCTTGGTCTTCCTGCCAGCTGGGGCAGGCTTCTCTCCCTTCTTGCCTGCTGGGACAGGCTCCATTGTCTTCCTGACAGCTGGGGCAGGCTCCTTTCCCTTCCTGCCTGCTGGGGCAGACTCTGTGATCTTTCTGGCAGCTGGGGCAAGCTCCTTGCTCTTTCTGGCTGCTGGGGTAGGCTCTTTTCCCTTCTTGCCTGCTGGGGCACACTCGTGCTCTTTCTGGCAGCTGGGGCAGACTCCTTGCTCTTTCTGGCTTGGTACAAGCTCCTTCACCATTAGGGCATATGGCCTGGATCCTTTTCTACCATGAGTGGGTGTGGTGACGACTAGGCCAGTGGACTGGGTGGCTGAGGTGCTTGGCTGGGATCTTCAAAACCTGCCCACACGTGCAGGATGGGGGGGGTGTAGGAAAGAGGTCAATGGTGAAAGGGAGTGGTTGTTGGTGGTGTCTGTCTGCTGATTGTGGGTGCAGGTACATGGGCTGGATGTTGTTGTGAGGTGGATGGCTGTTGGGGGTCTGAGTGTTTGCGTTTGTGTACCTTAGGAGGGAGAGGACACAGGGGATGTGTGCATGGCTGTTGTGGAGGTGTGTGTTCTGCATGGTGTGGTGATGATACTGGTAGTGGATGATGATGTAGTGCATGCAGTTGATAGTGTAGACGGAACTGGTAGGGAAGTGGAGGAGAAGGAGGATGAGGGGAAGACAGTGGAAATAGTAGATATTGATGTGTCTGCATCTGGGTGGTGTTTGTGTGAGTGCCTGTGGGACGAAGGTGGTGCTTGTGTTTGCCTGTACCACTCTTGCGTGTTGTCTTGTGTGCCTGCTCGTCTGGCTGTGTGCTTGGGATGGGTTGAGGTTGAGGAGAATGGGACTGGGAAGAGGAAATTGGAGGGGGAGGGCAGAGTCAGGGACAATGACTGCGATCAGAGAGAAGGCCAGAGCCCTGATTAAACACATGTGCAGCTACATCGTTTTAACCCAGGTTGAAGTTTTGGCAACAGTGAAGGTCGAGTTCTATGCAATGAGACATATCCCCAACATAATTGGGGTGATTGATAAAACACATATTGCATTTGCCCGCCCCCCGCCAGAATGAACAGGTGTTCAGAAATTGTAAGAGTTTCCATTTTATGAATGTACAGATGGTGTGCTTGGTAGACCAGAAGATCTACCACTTGAATGCTAAGTGTCCTAGGTCAGTGCATGATGCCTTTGTCCTGAGGAATAGCAGCATCCCAACAATGATGGGCCAACTACAGAGGCACAGGGTGTGGCTAATAGGCGAGCCCTGGTTCCCATCTAGTATATGTTGGTGTATGGGTATGGTGTGGGCCATATAGGATAGTGTGTGGCTAAATGGTGTCCCTCAATATTTGCAGGTGACTCTGGTTACCCCAACCTATCATGGCTGCGGGCCCCTGTGAGGAATGCCAGGACAAGGGCAGAAGAAAGTTATAATGAGGCACATGAGTGAACCAGAAGGATCATTAAGAGAACCTTCGGCCTCCTGCAGGCTAGGTTCCGGTGCCTCCTTCTGACAGTTGGATCACTGTGCTACTCACCCAAGAAGGTCTGCCAAATAGTGGTGGCATGCTGCATGTTGCATAACCTAGCCCTCAGACGCCATGTCCCATTCCTGCAGGAGGAGAAGGCTGGAGATGCCTGTGTGCCAGCAGTGGACCCTCTGGGCAGTGAGGATGAGGAGGCAGAGGATGAGGATGAGGACAACAGTACATAAGTGATCAGACAATACTTCCAATGACACATAGGTGGGACAATGTTACTTCACATTTCAATGACATTTGTTTGAATTTCTGTTGTACTGGCATGCTGATATTTCCCACTTCTATGCCCACTTACTGTTCCCTCTGGCAATTCATTTTTCAGATGTTGGTGACCTCACATATACACCTGGTGTGATCAGTGCAGCCAACTACAGGTCATTAATCTATGCTCATTTTCTGTACAGTTGAATTGCAATGTTTGTACCTGTTTCAATTAATACATAATTAAAAAACATGACATACTTCAAACTTCTATTTTTCCAAGGGTTTTTATTGAAGTGCTAAAATATTGAAGGGCAAGTGCAAGGGGATGAGGTGATGGAAGAAAGCCCAGGGGCTTGTTCCAGTCTGTTTGTAGCACAGGTGCGTTGTCCAAAGGGACATAGGAAGGAGAGCAATGGCAGTTCAAGGTGGACAGGGTGACAAAGTGGGACACAAGGGTGACATTTCCTGGCAGGGATATTGGCAAGTGTCTCTGGCTTCTGTCTGGATCGCAGGGAAGGTTTGTGGGGTGATTCTCCTTCTGCAGGGGGAGGGGTGCTGGTGGTCTGTGAGTCCTGTGGTGGGGCCTCCTGGCCACTAGCGGCAGCAGAGGTGGAAGGCTGTTCAGATGTCTGGCTAGTGGCAGGGGCCCGCTGTTGTGTGACTGCCTCCCTCATAATGTTGCCCATGTCTGCCAGCACCCCTGCTATGGAGATCAGGGTGTTGTTGACTGTCCCTCCTGCAGCCGCCTGTTCTCCTGCACATTGTCCAGGATCTGGCCCATCGTGTTCTGGGAATGTTGATAGGCTCCCGGGATCTCTGCAAGTGCCTCCTGGAGAGTCAGTTCCCTGGGCCTGTCCTCACCCTGGCCACAGCACTCCTCCCAGTTTCCCTGTTGGCCTGTGCCTCTGACCCCTGAACCATGTGCCCACTGCCATTGAACCCACGTCCCTGATTGTCTTGGGTATGAGGTGAGCCCTGCTCGTCTACAGCAAGTGGGAGGCCTCGGTCAAAAGTTTACCTTCGGATTTAGTAATTTTCTTGAAGGTTTTCTTCAGTGGGACAAAGATGCCAGTCCAATCTGACCTCCCTGGAGCCCTTCCTCGGATATGCGTCGCAGGAGCCCTCTGTGAAGATTTCTATGTTCGGACTTAGATGATTTTTCAAGATTAAAATCCTTTGACCGGGTAAAACCTGAATCTTGATCTGACGTCCCTGGAGCCCTCTTCAGAAACACTGCTCGGGAGGTCCCGATCAACTTTCTACATTCGGACTCAGTCCCTTTTTCTCACATTTTCTTCAGCGGGACGAACCTGCCTGTCAGGCCGGGTTGCAGTTGAGGCAAGCCAGCTAAGGTTGCCGCGGCAGGTCGGTCCCTCTATGGAGCTTTTTCCAAAAAGTTCTTCAGTCATCTCCTAACTTCTAGGTCTTCTTCCAGAAGGTCTTTTAATGTTCTTTTGGAGTCCACAGCTGACTCTAAGGTTCCAGAAGCTCTGAGTTGCTCCTTGAGGATGTGGACTACAACTCCCAGACTGAACCTGGCTCAAACTTGAAAATGGCCACTGGACAGTGGCCAGCTGGTCAGTTTCTTCAGGGTCTGAGACAGGGGACTCTGGTTAACAATTTTTCACCTGTAGCAACAGGGAGTCTCTCCTGAACCAGTTGAAGCCAGGCAAAGTCCTTCTTGTGATGAAGCCCAAGTGTGCATCTGGTGCAGTCCTTCAGAGTGCAGTGTCCAGGTGCAGGTCAGGGGTCCAGCAGGGCAGTCTTTCTTCTCCTGATGTTCTTCCTTGTAGGGATCTGGTAGGGATCTGATGTGTGGGTGCAGCTCTGCCATATTTATCCTTGGTCCTGGGTGAAAAACAAGGTGTTCCTGGTTCTTCAATCAGATGCAGGGTCATTCCCCCTGTGATGACCACTTCCTGGGAAGTGTAGCAAAAATCAGTACCAGGAAACAACATTCTTCAAAAATCCCTCATGGCTGAAACTGATTTTTTGGAGCTTACATCTGGCTGAGCCCACCCACTGGGGTGGCTAAAAATCCGAAACACACCCCTCTCCTGCCCTCTCCTAATCTAATCAAGAGGGCACCTAATTGTTGGGGGTTGCAGGATGTGAGGGAGGTGATGGGTTGTTCCATATGTCCTCCCCTGCCTTTGAAGACCAGTTTGGCAGTCCTCCCCTCTTCCTGCTTCCCTATCTACTGAGGTAGTTCTCCTCCCCCAAGAAGATCATTTGTGTTCAGACCCAGGCCACTTCACACCTCATCAAGGTAGCATGGCCCGGCTGCCAGAGGCTGGCCAATCAGAGAAGGGCACTTTTTAGGTAGAGTTAAAACTCTTTACCTGAACTAGTTATATTAAATCCAACAATTGTAAGTTGTGAGATTTATTATAGTAATTAATTTTATACCAAACTTGAGGTATCTGACACTTAAGGGGACTTCGTTAATTAAAATAAAGTCTCCCCATTTTAGCCTATGGAGGCCATTCACTATAGTGAGGGAAAAACGAATTTGGCTGTTTTACCTCACCAGGGATATAAAACTAGTCTTATAAGGTCCCTGCTTATAGTTACATGGCACCCAACCCTAGGGGCACATAGGGCACACCTTACGGGTGACTTATATAAAAATAGGGTAGTTTGAAACTTTGGAAGTACATTTAATTCCAAAGTCTAATTTGCATTCAACTTTAATTTAAAAGCAGCCAACAAGGCAGACATGCCTTTAAAATGACACTGGGCACCTCAGCAGTGCACCTGTGGGTGCACTACTTATTCTGGGGTCTCGAAGGCTACATGCCCTACCATATACTAGGGACATAAAGGTAGGTAGCCAATTATAATTAGCCTCATTTGCATACTTTTTGTATACAGAGCACAGGCCCTGGGACTGGTTAGCAGTACCCAGGACACCATCAGAGTCAAGAAAACACCAGCAACAAGTGAAAAAATGGGGGCACAACGTTAGGGAGCCTCTGCAAATAGCCCTGTTTTCTCACAGCAAAATATTTAAAGTAATTAGTATTATCAAAAGAAAAACTATCCTGTTACATATTGGCAATTCTACATGAGTCCGCCCTGTGTGAAATTTCTTAACCATATTTAGAACTTTGTGAATGTTAATACATGTATAACAGACACATTGAAACTAGGAACATTTGTATATTATTGAATAATACATTTCAAAAATGAGGAGGCTGATATTCATTAAAAGTATGTGTCACAATAATAGTAGGTGTCTGGAAACCGTGAATTAACCTCACAATTTTAGACACCTGGGACTAGAAATGCGTCATTGCAAAAATGTGCAGCACTTCTCTGAGTATTTGTTTGTTCATTAAGTTGTATATATATATATATATATATATATGTATACTAGTAATTGAAGGGGTGTGGCCAAGAGTTACAGTTTCATCAAACATGTACCCTGGTGGAAAAATGTCTGGCTCTACAATAAATTATCTTCTCAGTGGATGAGTAGCTTAACTCCATTGGTTAAGTAAAATTTTAAAAGTTGAAGGAAAAACGCAGATTATGTGATTAGTGATATTTTTAATGTTTCTAAAAACTGTTATGGAATACATGTTGAAATTATGGTAAAGAAGTTTGTATAATGTGAGTGAAATTGGCACTAATATGTCATCGCGCTGCGTTGCATACTCAGGACACCAGCCCACCTTGCTGCATTGTATTCAAGAGACATTAACAGCCACTCTGTCCTGCCTTCTATGAACATTGATGTAACATATTGTACTGCATTTTAAGAACACTAAGACCCAGATTTACAAAAAAAAGTGGCACAGAGTGGTGACAAAATTTGTAGTGCCGCACTGTACCACTTTTGAAAGGCAGGGATACGTCATATCTACAAAAATATTGTGTACCCCTATGTTTCCCCCTGTGCCGGCACTAAATTTAGCTGCCTGCACCAACACAGGCATCCTTGCCCCATAGTGCAAGGGTGTCTGCATTGAGGGATGTGATTGAATATGTGTAGGAAGGTGTCCCTTCCTGCACATAAACAATCTACAATGGCGATTTGGCACTTCTATGTGTGCTGCAGGATGAAGCACACATAGGAGTACAAAATTATCATTTTTGAATGATTGTTTATGTGCAGGAAGGGACACACTCCTGTACATAAATAGTCATTCATGGCCTTTTGCTCTTCCTGCATACTGCAGCACTCAAAGAAAAAGGAAAAACAAGGAGGAAGAAAAGTATTACTCCATGTTGCACCATGCTAATGCCACCCATGGGGTCGTGTTAGTTTTTGGCACTGCCACAGATTTATGATTTTTCTAAATCTGGGGAAGCGTCAAAAACAATGGGTGTTGCGATGGAACTCGCACAGCAACATCCTTTGCATGCCCCTCTGCTGCAGAAAACTGCATCAGAGGGGCCCATTTTTTCAAGAAGGCTTTAAGCCACAAAAAGTGGCTCAACGCCTCCTTGTAGATATGGCGCAGTGAATAGCTAAAAGTGATGCTCTGGTGGTGCAAGGGCCTTGTAAATCTGGTCCTAAGTCTTATCTTCATATTAGGACATTAACCAACCACATCGCTTTAAACCTAACCTAACCACATGCTGGGAACATACATCACCATACTGTTTATGAATTATATTGTTAACTGACAGGTAGTAATGGCTGTGCTGGCTGACTTCAGAAATAAGTGCAACAATCTTAAAAAAAAAGCACAAAAGCAAAAATAAATCCAATTAAGAGAATATGGTGGTCATTACAACCCTAGCAGTCGGTGTTAAAGCGGCGGTAAGACCGCCAACAGGCCGATGGTAAAAAAAATGGAATTACGACCGTGGCGGAAACCGCCAACATAGACAGCCGCTTTAACACTCCGACCGCCACAGCGGTACAAACAAACAGCGCGGCGGTCACCGGCAACAGACAGGCGGAGGACAATGTACCGCCCACAGAATTACAACTTACCAATCCGCCACCTTTTCCGGGGCGGATTCACCGCGAACAAAAACACAGCGGAAACAGGACTTCGAAGGGAAAACGCTCACCTCTGCACACCCCACGAGGAACCAGGATTCCATGGAACCAGAGCTCCACATTTTTCCAGCCCTTATCTTCTTGCTCCTCTAGCAGGAGCACGAATGCCGGCGGAGAAGACCACGGTGAGTACTGCACCTATGACACAGGGGAGGGGGAGGGAAAAAACAGTGACACACACACGCAGCACGCAACACCCCCACCCCCTCCCTCACCCACGACAACACACACACAAATACAGCATGATACATTACAGTTACACCCCCCAACTCCGCCAGAAGAATGAAAAGACAAAAGGAAATGAGGTGAACGATTGTAATATAATCAAATTCAGTATTCAAAAAATATACATACACTATTTACAAATATATACACCAATAATATTAGTCCAAGGTATTCTACCATTAAAGTCCGTGGACCACTGGGCCCCAAATGCATAGGCGAGGCCCACACAAGATACCCGAACAAGACGGAGAGAACTCTGCAGGGGCATCAGATAGAAATAAAACAGGCACCTCAGGGGGAAGGGAAAGGGGGGGCACCTCAGCCGGTTGAGTGGACGATGTCAAATCCACGAGGGGTCCCCATGCCCACTGTTCAATCCTGGGGAGTGCAAAGCCACAGTCTCTCAAGTCTCTACAGTGGGTGGTTTGCCCACTGTTCAATCCTGGGGAGTGCAAAGCCACAGTCTCTCAAGTCTCTACAGTGGGTGGGTTGCCCACTGTTCAATCCTGGGGAGTGCAAAGCTACAGTCTCTCAAATGGATAACAGTCTCCACTGATTCGGGAGGGGGCCTTGAGCCCAGAGTGCTTCTTCCTGCCAAGGACTGAGGTAGTGGATGTAAATCTCTACTGGTTCTGGAGGGGGCCTTGTGCCCAGAGTACTTCATCCTGCCAAGGACTGAGGTAGTGGATGTCTTTCTCTATGGGTTCTGGAGGGGGGCTTGTGCCCAGAGTGCTTAATCCTGCCAAGGACTGAGGTAGTGGATGTCTTTCTCCACTCGTTCTGGAGGGGGCCTTGTGCCCAGAGTGCTTCATCCTGCTCGTGGTGGCCTCAGTAGAGTCAGAGCTTTTGGCACCCATGGCCCTGTGGTGCTTGTTGCGGCGGTGTCCTTTGCAGCGGTGCTTGTTGCGGCGGTGTCTTTGGCAGCGGTGCTTGTGGCGCCTGTGACCTTGGCAGCGGTGCTTGTGGCGGCGGTGTCTTTGGCAGTGGTGCTTGTGGCGACGGTGTCCTTGGCAGCAGTGCTTGTGGCGACGGTGTACTTGGCATTGGTGCTTGTTGCGGTGGTGTCTTTGGCAGCGGTTCAGCTGCTGGCGGTCCTGTCTGGGGCAACAGGGCTGCTGCTGGCCGGCTCCTTGCCAGTGGGGCTGATGGCGGTCGGCTCCTTTGCAGCAGGGCTGCTGGTGGCGGTCCTGTCTGGGCCAGTGGGGCTGATGGCGATCGGCTCCTTGGCAGCGGGGCTGCTGCTGGCGGTCCTGTCTGGGGCAGCGGGGCTGTTGCTGGCGGTCCTGTCTGGGCCAGTGGGGCTGCTGCTGGCCGGCTCCTTGGCAGCGGGGCTGCTGCTGGCGGTCCTGTCTGGGCCAGTGGGGCTGATGTCGGTCAGCTCCTTGGCAGCGGGTCTGCTGCTGGCGGTCCTGTCTGGGCCAGTGGGGCTGATGGGGGTGGGCTCCTTGGCAGCGGGGCTGATGGCGGTCCTCTCCGCCGTGCTGATCTTCCCAGACTTGCTGGTTTTCTTGTGCCCCTTTCCCACCTTGGAAGGTGTCGCAGCTGACTCCACACTCCCACCTGTACCCCTGGGAGTGTCTTTGGTGGCTGGTGTCTTCCCCCTCTCCTGCCGGGCACTGGCCAGCGTTTGATGCTTGACAGGTGGGGGACTGTCCGTGTTGTGGCTCGTTGCCACACTGCCTGCCCTTCTGCCTGTTGCACTCCATAATCCGGTGACCACTGCCACCACTGGTCCCGCCGATGTTGTGGCTGAGGTGCTAGGTTGGGACCTGGAGAGTCAGGCCCTAGGAGACTGACGGGGTGAGGGAAGTGAGGGAAAGAGGTCAAGGGTGGACAGGAAAAGTTTCTTAGGAACACTGGGATGGGTAGATGGAGGGGGTTTGGGAGTGGAGGAAGAGGTAGTGGTCGTAGGAGGTGTACGTTTAGTGACTATGGGTGTAGGTGCACGGCTGGAGGCTGTCGTGAGGTGGATGGCTGTTGGGTGTGTGTGTGGCTGCGTTTGTGCACCTTGGGAGGTTGGCTCACAGACACACTGGAAGAGGACACAGGGGATTTGTGAATGATAGTGGGGGTGGTGACTGCACGTGAGCGGGGTGTGGTGATGGGTGTGCTGGTGATGGACGTAGTGGCTGAAGATGTAGTGCATGCAGGTATGAGTGGAGACGAGACTGGGAGTGATGAGGGAGACGAGGAGGAGGGGGACACAGTGGAGGCAGTGGATATTGCTATGTCTGCATGTGTGTGATGCTTGTGTGAGTGCCTGTGGGATATGTGGTGCTTATGTTTGCCTGAGCTTCCTTTGTGTGTTGAGGTGTGTGCATGCTGGTCTGATGGTGTGCTTGGGAGAGGCCGAGGTACAGGGGTGTGGGTCTGGGTGGAGGAAGTTGGAGGGGGGAGGCTGGAGACGGGGATAATGGCTGCCATGAGTGCTGAGGCCAGAGTCGGAAAAGCTCGCTGAAGGGCTGCTTGACCAGAATGAATGCCCTCCAAGAATGCATTGGTTTGTTGCAACTGCCTCTCTACACCCTGGATGGCATTCAAAATGGTAGACTGCCCAACAGTGAGGGACCTGAGGAGGTCAACGGCCTCCTCACTGAGGGCAGCAGGATGACTGGGGCAGGGCTTGAGGTGCCTGGGGCGAAGGTGATGCCCACCCTCCTGGGTGAGCGGGCACGGGGCAAAGGCTGAGGGGCTGCTGGGAGGGCGGTGCTGGGGGGTGGCGGCTGTACCTGTAGATGCGGGGGGCACAGATGGGCCCGCCACCGCAGGGGAGCTCCCATCAGAGGACGAGTCCGTATCACTGGTATCAGCTCCTGTCCCTGCCGTGGAGCTCCCCTCGCCTTCCGTCCCACTGGTGAAATCAGAGTCCGTAGTCTCGCCCTCCAGGGCCATGTGGGATGCAGCTCCTTCCTGCTCCGGTGCCACTGCTCCTCCACCTAATGATGCTAATGCACAAAAGTACAGGGAGACCACAAAAAGGGGGGTGAAGACAGAAGAAAGACATGTTGAGTGCATGAATTACCGCTACCGTTGGCGGACACGACAGACTCAGAAGCCCCTTGCACTACGCCGCGCACTTGGAGTCCACTATTCAATCCCTGGGACATGGCCTACAAGGCTATGGGTGATATCTGAACACATGGATGTCACAGGAGCCTGACTAGGTGTAGTTGGCACTGTACCCAGGTGGGGTGGGGTGCCACAGGTTCTGCCTGAAAAAGGGGACTTAACTAGCACGCTCGCCCTGGCCTAGGGGAACCCACAGCCCACCTCTCCCACCCAGATACCTCCACTGTGCGCTGAATCAGCAGAATAAGAGTGTACTCACCCCCTTGTTGCTGCTGTGATGCCCTCAAGCGCCCATCCAACTCACGATACGCCACCGCCAGGATCCTGAACATCAGGGGGGTCATGGTGCGACAGGCACCCCTCCCACGTTGGGAGGCCATCCCCAGCTGGGCCTCCGCCGTCTTCTTGCTCCAGCGGCGAATGTCCTCCCATCTTTTACGGCAGTGGGTGCTCCGTCTGTGGTAGACCCCCTGGGTCCGGACGTCCTTGGCGATGGCACGCCAAACATCCTTCTTCTGGTGGACGCTGACCTACAGGAATTGTACAGGGGAAAAAGAAAAGTTATTTCCAACTGCACCGTCACAGTCATTGGCACGCATCCCTACCCTTGCCATGTGGCACATGCACTCACCGTCGTTTCATGCACGCGTCATTCTCCCCACCCCTATCTTTCATCCACACCACTCCACACAGTCATTGCCCATACAGCATGCTCCCTGTGTACTTATCTGTTTGTCTGGAGGACCGTTGAGTAGCGTTTACTGGGGGAGGACCCCATCCACGAGTTTCATGCTGAAGGCAGGGGCCCTTTCCCCAGACGCACGAGCCATTGTCTCTTCCAGACTGAGGTCACAGCAGCACTTGCAGTATAGGTCCTCTCCTGTCGAAGATCAGGTATCGAGTGATTGAACAGATAGAAAATGGCAGTCACGTCCGTGGCGGTGCGTACTGTCACCGCCGGCGTACATCCTCATTGGCTCCTGGGACCCATAGGGTCCAATGTTAACCAATGCAGAATTACGCCGCGGTCTTCGACCCCCTACTGGGACGGTGTACAACGCCAGCGCAGTTACCTCATATCCCATTGTCCCACTTTACAGGTCAGGCAGCCGCCATTTCGGGGGCACACATGGCTTTATTTTTAACTGTGTCACACATACCTAGGCCTTGGCTCAACACTCATACAGGCAAATTTCGGGTTATGAATAGTTTTCTGAGTAAGCTGTGTTTACGTACCTCTGAGTTGGTTGACTCTGTGCTCGCTGTTGTCCTCCATAGGCAACGCCCGCTGGGACATGTGAGGAGATGGCGGCATCCTCCGGTGTACAGACCGCTGGTGGACCTGTCGACAATGGAGGAAAGACATGTAATCATCACCTACAAGCTTGATTGTGCCACAATCCTGGAACTGTGTGCCCAGTTGGAGCCAAACCTGATGTCAGCTATCCGCCATTCCACAGGGATCCCACCTCAAGTGCAGGTGCTCTCAGTACTCCATTTCCTTGCAAGTGGGTCATTTCAAACTACAGTGGCCATAGCATCAGGGATGTCCCAGCCTATGTTTTCCAACGTGTTGTCCAGAGTGTTGTCTGCCCTGCTGAAACACATGAGGAGCTACATCGTTTTCCCTCAGGTGGAGGATTTGCCTACAGTGAAAGGTGACTTCTATGCCCTGGGACATATCCCCAACATCATAGGTGCCATTGATGGGACACATGTGGCCTTGTTCCCCCCGCAGGAGTGAACAGGTGTATAGAAACAGGAAGAGTTACCATTCGATGAATGTGCAGATGGTGTGTTTGGCAGACCAGTACATCTCCCATGTTAATGCCAAATTCTCTGGCTCAGTGCATGACGCTTACATCCTGCAGAATAGCAGCATCCCTTATATGATGGGCCAACTCCAGAGGCACCGTGTGTGGCTACTAGGTGAGCACCTGGAACCAATTCAGTGGGAATAGTTGTCTGGGGATATCCCTAAGAGTCAGTGTGTGTCTAACAGTTGTCCTTCGCCATTTGCAGGTGACTCTGGTTACCCCAACTTGTCATGCCAGCTGACCCCAGTGAGGAATCCCAGGACAAGGGCAGAGGAACGCTACAATGAGGCCCATGGGCGAATTAGGAGGATTATAGAGCGGACCTTCGGCCTCCTGAAGGCCAGGTTCCGGTGCCTCCATATGACAGGTGGTTCCCTATTCTACTCACCAAAGAAGGTGTGCCAGATCATCGTGGCCTGCTGTATGCTTCACAACTTGGCTTTGCTACGTCAGGTGCCTTTTCTGCAGGAGGATGGTCCAGATGGAGGTGTTGTGGCAGATGTGGAGCCTGTGGACAGTGAAGACGAGGAAGCAGAAGAAGAGAACATCGACAACTGGAACTCTGTGATCCTTCAATACTTCCAGTGAGACACAGGTAAGAAGACAAACCTGCCTACTACATGTACTTTAACACTACTACCTCTCTACTGTCTGTACTTTTTACCCAGTGTATGGTCACTGAGTTGTCACTTTCTCTTACGATTTCACAGATGTGGGTCCCACTGTGTGACATCTGCTTTGTTTCCTCATGGACTAGAGCTGTGTGACATAGGTATGTTGACATTACCATTGAAAGAGAATTTTGTCACTGCAATTGCTAATACACTAATTCGAAATCACAGACAGACTCCAGATTGTTTTGTGCTTTAAGGGTGTTTATTTAAGTGCTCAATATTGGAGGGGGTTGTTAAATGGTGAGGGGTGATGGTGGAGGAATGTCCATGGCAGAGTCCAAACTATTAGTCTCACAGGTGCATTGTCCAAAGGGGCATAGGAAGTGGAGCTGGGGCAGTTTAAGTATGGACAGGGTGACAAAGTGGGATAGAAGGATGACAATCAGGGTGGTCTAATTTTTTGGCGGGGTCTTGGCATCATTCTCTGTCTTTGTCCTGGATCTCAGGGACCGTTTGCGGGGTGGTTCTCGATCTGCAGGGGGTGGGGTGCTGGTGTGGTGGTCCTGTGGCGGTGCCCCCTGTCCACTAGAGCCGGCGGAGGTGGTGGGCAGTTCATCGTCCAGGCTAATGTCGGGGCCCCTTGTTGTGCCACAGTGTCCCTCCTGGTGTTGAGGACTTCCTTCAGCACCCCTACAATGGTTCCCAGGGTGAAATTGATGGATCTGAGTTCCTCCCTGAAGCCCAAATACTGTTCCTCCAGCAGCCGCTGTGTCTCCTGAAACTTGGCCAGTACCGTTGACATTGTCTCCTGGGAGTGGTGGTAGGCTCCCATGATGTTGGATAGGGCCTTGTGGAGAGTGGGTTTCCTGGGCCTGTCCTCCCCCTGTCACACAGCAGCCCTCCCAGTTCCCCTGTTTCCCTGGGCCTCTGTCCCCTGAACGGTGTGCCCACTGCCACTGCCCCCAGGTCCCTGTTAATGTTGGGGTGGTTGGTTATCCTGGGTTATCCTGGGTTCCCTGTAGTGGTGGACACACTGCTGATTGACATGTCCTGGGGACAGAGGTATGGGCCCGCTGGGTGGGTGCTGTGCTGGTGTTTCCAGAGGGTGGAAGCTCTGTAGTGGCCTGTGACTGTGTGAGGGGAACCGACTGTCCCGAGGTCCCAGATGGGCCGGGATGGTCGTCTAGATCCAGTTGGACAGAGCTGCTGTCATCACTGTGGGCCTCTTCTGTTGGTGGAGTGGACATGTCTGGACCCTCCTGTCTGGTGGCGTTGGGTAGGGGTCCTGCAGGGGTGTAAAAGCATGATTATTGCATCTGTGTGTGCCATGGTGTGCAATGGGTGGGTGACTGTGTACCCCAGTGCTTGCATTCCTGTGTAGGACCTTGTGTGATAATGGTTTAGGGGGGTGTATGGGTATGTGCAGTGGCCATGCATTGGTGATGGGTGTCCATGTTTTGGTGTTGCATGCAGGGCTTGGTGTTGGGTTGGGTGGTTTGTGATATTGGGACATTTGTGGGGAGTTGGCGTGATGGGGTGAGGGTGGGGGTATGTGATAGCATGCAGGTAGGGTGGGGGATGTAATAGTTAAGATTTGACTTATCAGAGTCCATTCCTCCAGCTACTCCTGCGAGGCCCTCAGGATGCAGAATAGCCAAGACTTGCTCCTCCCATGTTGTTAGTTGTGGGGGAGGAGGTGGGGTTCCGCCGCCAGTCCTCTGAACCGCAAGGTGGTGTCTTGAGACCACGGAACACACCTTCCCCCGTAGGTCGTTCCACCTCTTCCTGATGTCATCTCGATTTTCTTGGGTGTTGTCCTTCTTCGTTGACCCAGTCCACTATTCTTTGCCATTGCTCCATCTTCCTAGCTATGGAGGTGTGCTGCACCTGTGATCCGAATAGTTGTGGCCTTACCCGGATTATTTCCTCCACCATGACCCTGAGATCCTCCTCAGAGAACCTGGGGTGTTTTTGCCGTGCCATGGGGTGGTGTGGGTGATGTGTGGGGTGGGGTGTGTTGTGATGTGTGGGGTGATATTTAGTGGTGTGTTGTGTGAGGTGCGTGGATGTTGTGTGAGTGATGGTGTTGTGTGCCTGTGGATGCTCGTTTGTAGATGGTGGTGTCTCTCTCTGGCCTTCTGTCGCAATTGTGGTCGTAAGGGTTTTTGGGTGATGTGGGTGTGTTTATCACTGACCTTTGGTGTGGCGAACTTGTGTGGGTGTCTCACTTTTGGCGGATTCCGAGCAGTGGGTCATAATGACCGTGGCGGAATTCCACTGACGCCGCGGTGTGTTGGCAGTCTTCTGCGCTTACCGCCAATGTTGTAATGACCCCCTATGTGTTATCCATCCAGGTTTCTATATCTTTTATTTTAAAACAACTGTTACACCTCCTCCTCTACAGGGAGGGATGCATTGCCTGAACCTGTGTGAGAAAAGAGCACGATCAAATATTCTGCCTTCAGCCAGAGCCTGCTATCACAGGGATAGTAGTCTAGCTCCCTGTTGCAACTTTCTTATTTTCAGATTTCCAGAGGCTAGAAAAAATAACATCAATGGGTTTTAATAAAAGCCATCATGACCTCTGTTACCAGGTGCAATGTGGGAACCACAGCCCCATTTTAAATATAATCTGGCTGTCAGGTACCCAGGGTAAAACATTGGTGTTAATAGGGTGTAATGCACACTTTAATGCTCCACAGATTTACTTCTCCTCTATGATGAGCAACATCATATGGACACTAACTCACACAAAACACTCTAATGATACAAACACAGCACACTATACTTCATCCTCAGTACATAAACTAATCATATTTCTAAGCCACAAACATATAGACACATAGCAGCTTGTCACCACGGGCCCCCTCCTTTAGCACCTGCATTACCTTTCATAGTCATGAGTATTGCCTATGGCTTGTGCTAGCTCAAAATTATTTTCCTTAGCCTCATTCTGATCAGCCTTTCTTAATTACTGCTTCAGCTCGCCCTCTGGCTCATTGTATCCCCCTGAGTCCTGATCATGATCCCCCATTTTTGTTAGGATTGATGTTCCGTTGACTACTTTAAAAGCGCGGACCCTAAACAATTGTGGAGAACTTGCTGTATGTTGTTGTGCTGTTCATGTGTTTGTTGATTCACTTGTTGATCACGATTTATCAATTCAGTGTATCTCCTCTAAAGAGAGCAGCAAGCATGTTTATTTTAAACCAATATTCACTATTCCGCTATGTGTTTTGAAATAGCTTTTCATTAACTTCTGTGAATAAATCATATTCCCCATTTGGTTCTTTTCATATAAAGTATTCTTACTAGGGGCCATTGTGTTTTGTTTCTGCTTATGGCTTCAGGTACTTCTGCCAGATTCTCTTTCCTTGTGGTGCAAAGGTAGCTGTGTTGTAGGCAGAATTGTTTTTGTGCACCTTCTTGCACAAAAACAATTCTCAGCAGCATTTTCCTCTTTCTAAATGTGCTGCAGAATGCAACACACTCAAAGGATAAATGTGGAGAAATAATAATAGTTCTCCCCGTTGTGCTTTGTGTGAGGAGGCATACAATTCTGATGCATTCACTGGTCTACTAATGTTGGTAAAGATGGAAATGTGTCAGAATGCATGGGTGAATTATTATTATATGTATATATGTATTATTTTAGGGACTTGTGTTTGGCCTAGTGTCAATGTCATTTTTCTTTATCTGCATATATCTGCTGGTGGCTAGGATCAGGGTAGCACCAGGATTCCATCTCCACGGATCCATTTTCCTTTGTTGTTCCTGATGTATTTGTCATTTTTTTTTGTTCATGTGTGTAACTGTGTGTGGGTGTGTGTGTGCTTGTGTGATATGGCTGAATAAGTATTTAACAGTGGAAAATGTTGCTTTGTGCTCTTTGTGTTTGGTGCAGTGGTAAAACTTGTTTCAAACCTTTCTTACTGCTGCTGTTGAATTTATCGTTGTTGTATTACTGGCAGGATTCTAGGTATATGGATGGACCCAGTTACAATTTGGGTGAATATTTGTGCAATCCTTTCCCTGTAATCCTGCAAGTTTTTGTTGATGGAGCAGGTGCTCCAGCTCATATAGGGCAGCCATGATCAATTTGCTTTCCATCCTTCCATGTAGTGATGGCAGGAATTATTTCTTTGTTCTCATGCCTCATACCATTCTGACCATGCACAAACAGCCATTTTGTGGAGCGTGTGTGTGTATTTGCTTGTCATACATGTCCATTTTGTCTTTGCTTTCCTTGCTGGCTATGCTGCAACCAATATTTTTTCTTTATTCTCCATGCCTCCTTTCTTGCTGGTCCATGCCATATAGTAAGCCACTACTATGGGGATGAGGCAGTGGGTTGTTCTTTACAAATATATTTTCCTGTTATTTTTATTTGTGTTAGTTGCGGATTGAAGAAGTCTGCAGTACACAGTTGCTGTTATTGATTAATTTGTCTTCTGTGCTCTGCCTTCTGGAGGGGTCCCATAAGCGACAGAGGGACACTAGCAATTATTTAATAAAAGTATTCAATTTCTACCTGCCTCTTAAAGGGATCACATCAGCTCTGGGGAGACCCAAAGTTAGCTTTTCCGTTGTATTGAATAGCACACAATTGTTATTTTATTATTGGAGTACACTAAGCATTTATAAACACCTCATTCCTAATCTTAATCCATCATCATTTTGTGGACTCAAAGAACTGACCAAAGATAATCTACTCAGGTCACAGTTTCAAATTGTTTCTATCTACTTACAAGTTTGGAGGAATTTGATGGGCTGAGGCATAAATCTAATATGTTCAACCCTAAAAGACATAAGGAGGTTGTCAGGATCATGGCTGACAATCTGGTGCCAAACACTAATACTCCATTTACTGGAAATGTCCTTTACAAATTGCTGTGCTGAAGTGTCTTTGCTCCTAAATCCAAGCTGTCAACAAGGAGTGGTCAGCATTTGTTAACACCTGAATTGTTGTGATGTTCCATGACACCTGGTGCCCTGAAGATATTGTTTGGGATAACTATTGAAGCATTAGTATGCCTGCCATCCTTTCTAATGTACGGTCATGCTTAGGGAGGATTACTTACTTTCATTCACACATTTGGGAGCTTTTAAGGTTGAACAAAATGTTTTTAGCCATATAGAAATTCAAGTCCTTTGGTCTATCTGTCCTATTTGTTTAATTTGTATCTTATTAGTTTTTATAACATGCATCATAATGAGGGAGAAATTGATACACTTATTCAATCATAATTGTTTCAAAGACTTGATTGCTCACTGTTTCGAGCAATTTCAATGTATCTCAGAGGGTGATTTCAATGGGAATAACTGGAACCAATGCTACTCTCACCAATCCTTTTTCAAACTTGGATTGGCAAATTAACACCCTAAGGACAGACTGCAGAGGGACCAAGGTTTATCAATAGCTGTTAACATTTGACATTTTGAATATGGCAGAAACATTGGGGAATGGAACAGTGTTGGAGGCTGGGGAAAGAGTGTGATCATTGATCATGTTGTTGTCGCACACAGCATGAATAATATAGCCCAGTCCGGGGAGACCCTTGGGAATAGTGCAAATGACCATAACCCGATTGACTTCTCATTCATTATACCAATACGTATAAACTGCCAGTAAAGAAGGAAATCAAAAACCTAAAGTCCACTGATAAACGATTAAGAATGAAATGTAGAGGCGCTCTTTTTTTTTACCTTGCTTGAATCCATCTTTGGGGAGTTACTTAATAATGGTTTGTTGACATACAATTGCTCTGCTCAAATTATTATAGAGGTTTCATTTAACCGTAATGTCTCCTTTAAGAGAGATCTCTTAGGTCAAGAAATGCTCTTCTTCATGCTTGTTCAGTAAAGGATGAAAAATGGTTAGTAATAAGCTACACTTTCTCCTGAATGGCATCCCTAGAAGCTAAACCAATATCAGTAGGGTCAGAGCTACCAATAAGCTAGCTGTAAGGAAGCAGAAAGCTGAAACAATGGAAGAAACGTGGCAAAGCCTTACTAAAACCTGTTCAGATAAAAACTCTTGTGCCGACTGGAAGGTTGTACATGCTAATAAGAGCAATCTTGATCATTTAAATGGGGATGACACTGATATTAGTGCAGATAGGTGGGTGAAGCACTTAAGTCATATTTATTCCTTTGACATAGATGATGGCAATGATACACAGGAGGCCTTTAAGAATTTCCCATTAAACATCCACTTCTCACTTGAGGCTGTGAGTACCATCAACGGCACCCCATCCCACAAACCTCCAGGACCTGAAGAGGTCCCTATTGACCTGTATAAATTGAACCCTGAACTCTGGTGACCCATCATAACTGATGTTTTAGATGTTGCCATGAAAACTTGCATTTGAACCTCATAGCAAACAGCTACTATTGTTCCCATTTATAAGAAGGGTAACAAACAAGACCCCAAGTGCTAAAGGCCGATTTGTTTAGTAAACTCAGAACCCAATATAATAGGGTGCATCACCCTTCACAGAATTGAGGCCTGAGCAAACAAGAACAAAGTGTTCAACATGGAGCTTTTCAGATTTACAGCAGGTTTAGACATCAAAGAGCAATGGTTGAATCTGCACTGGTTTATGATTAATAAATAATATACCATAGACAAAAAATGAACCCTATATCTTTCCTTTTCAGACCCAAGCAGTGTCTTTGATAGGGTTATTCAGTAACACTTAAGGGGTATTTCACTACTTATGGACCTACCTGATCCTCTCTTATGGGCCATGTATAGTGGGATGACGGCTCCTGTGAGGTATGGCCCAAAGGGAGAGTGTACTGCACCATTTAGGGCAGCTAGAAGGATTCATCAAGGCTGCATCCTTGACCCCAAAATATTTATTCTGTACATCAGTGGGCTGAGTGATTTTTCAAGGCCAGTGGCAAGGACCTGCCAAAGATGGAATGCCAGGTTGTTCCAACATTACCGTATGCAGAGGACGCCAATTTAATAGCCTGCATGCCTAATTGGTTGAGAAACCTCATTGATAATGGACAACCTACACCTTAAAACTAACATCTCTAAAATTAATTAAATGGTCTGTTGTAATCAACGTCATATGGTTAGACAAATCACTAACAAGTTAACAAGAGTTTTACAAGAGTGAATTATTTCTCATATCTGGTGGTGATATTCAACACACAGAGCTCTTGGTCATCTTGTATTTCACACAGGTGTCTCTGCTTTAATCACTGTGGGGGCAGTATCTGAATTAGCCAGAAAGGTAGGAAACAAACCAGTACTGCCTATTTTGGAAATTATAAGCACAACTGCATCCCAGTTTCATCCAGTGGAGCAGCTATCTGGGGCTACCAAAAATTAGTTAAACTGCAACAAGAAAAAAATATTTCTGTAGATGCCTGCTAGGACTCCCACTCTCTAGTCTATAGTTTTGTATACATGAGGAGTTGGGCCTTTCTTATTTTAAAGACTATTAAGTTAGCACCACTCCTCCTCTGGATCTCCACTTGGATAAATAAGCAGGCTAGCTTTAATCATTTCTCATTTTTGACTGCCTAGACTGTGAGGGGAGTCAGAAAATTGAATGGCTATGCCATATTAAAAATATTACTAAAGCATTATGCAGACCTGAATAGTTTATTTCCCCTCTCTTGAAAGTTAACAGAGATGCTAAAGGTGCAAAAAATCTATTTATGTCCTTATGTAGTGCAAATCATGAGGAGAAAAAATATAAAGAACATGCTGTTAGGGACTTGGCGGACAGGTTACTGCATCACAAATGTGCCATATTACAATTTCAATGGGATAAAATGGAATCGTATTATAGCATACATAATTTCCGTCATGTGATGGAGTAACCAAATTCTAAATCAGGCCCTATGTCATGATCAAAACCTGTAATGATACAGAACAATATTTAGATTTTGTGAAGAATACCTGGGAAAGGCTGTTGTTAACCACATTTTAGTTAGACACTGTTAGGAGTCATCTGGGTTTTCCACTTGGTCAATAGAACTCAAAGTCTATTTTAATTTGTCCCTGTGACGAGGTGTTAGACTTGGCATCCTTGACGTGGTCTCCCCTAACTTTTTTCCTCTGTTTCCCAGGTTGTTGATGTATGCTGGGCTCTGTCTGTGCTGTTTTTTTCCTCTGTTTCCCAGGTTGTTCATGTGTGCTGGGCTCTGTCTGTGCTGTTTTTGTCACTCTGGGCACTTTACCACTACTATCCAGTGCTAAAGTGCAAGTGCTCTTATTCAAAATGTGTATGTAATTGGTTTATCCATGATTGCCATATTTGATTTACTGGTAAGTCCCTAGTACAGTGCACTAGAGGTGCCCAGGGCCTGTAAATCAAATGCTGCTAGTGGGCCCGCAGCACTTGTTGTGCCACCCACAATAGTAGCTCTGTAAATATGGCACAGATCTGCCACTGCAGTGTCTGTGTGTGCAGCTTTAAACTGCCAATTCAACTTGGCAAGTGTACCCACTTGCCAGGCCTAAACCTTCCCTTTTCTTACATGTAAGACACCCCTAAGGTAGGCCCTAGGTTGCTCCATGGGCAGGGTGCAGTGTATGTTTCAGGTAGGACATATACTAATGCGTTTTATATGTCCTAACAGTGGAATACTGCCAAATTCAGTTTTCACTGTTGCAAGGCCTATCCCTCTCACAGGTTAACATGGGGGCTGCCTTTAAATATTACTAAAGCATAGATTCCCTTTGGGAGCAGATTGACATCTGGAGTTTGGGGTCTCTGAGCTTACAATTTAAAAATACATATTTTAGTGAAGTTGATTTTAAGATTATGTGCTTGAAAATGCCACTTTTAGAAAGTGATCATTTACTTGCTTAAACCATTCTGTGACTGCCTGTTTGTGGATTCCTTGTCTGGGTCAGTTTGACAGTTGGGCTGTTTGCACCTCTCTCTAGACAGTGACACAAAGGGAGCTGGGGTGTAGCCTGCATATACTGATGAGCCATCTGTAATAGAAGGGAGGGGGGAGTGGCCACTTGCACCTGAAAGGGCTATGCCTGCCCTCACACAATGCAGTCTCCAACCCCCTGGTGTGTTACTGGGCCTGGCCTGGGCAAGGTAGGATTTCACAAACAAGGGAGACTTTCCTTTGATGTAAGCCTCCTTCAAAGGCCAAACTGGGTATTAGAAGAGAGCCCAAAACCACAGACTTTAGATCACTTCCAGACATCAAGAGGAACCTCTGCCTGGAGAAGAGATGAAGAGCTGAGGAGAAGCACTGCCCTGCATGTGGTTTGTGGATCTATCCTGCAGTTGCTGTTTCTGCCTAGTGAAAGGGGACAAAGACTGGACTTTGTTATGTATTCCTGTTTGTGAAGAAATCTCCAAGGGCTTGTCCTGAGCTTGCCTCCTGTTGATGAAGTCTCAGGACCATCAAAGACTTCCCACGCCAGCATCTGGACTCTCTACTTAAACTCCTGCCCTGCCAAGTGGTGCCCTATCCAGTTCTTGGGGCTTTCACAGGTGAAGCTGGCAGACCAAATTGAAAATCCACACACAGACCACTGTGCCGGGAAATTTCCAACGCAACCCTGAGAGAGTCTGAAGAAACAGCGCGCGCCGGCTTCGTGGCTGAAATACACGCACCACCTGCAGCGTGACTGGAAGAGCGACACATGTGGCTGGAGAAACGACGCACTGCATCGCTAACGAAGGTTGGTACTGCTGCAACCCACAGAGGACGGTTTTGCGATCACTATGCAGCAGGATTTTCTACGCAAACCTTGCGTGGTGTGAAAAAACAACACAACGCCTGCCCAGCCCCGAGTGCTGCCTGGATCGACGCATCGCCGACCCAACCGGAGAAGGAGAAACAACTCCCGATCTCACTTGCGGGTGAGAAATCAATGCACCGCTTACCTTTTTCGACGCACACTCACCCATGCGTGTTATTTTTACACTACCCAGGTACTTTTCAAAGCTGACAGTGTTTTACTTGTTTACAAAATAATTTAAGACTCTTGTGCTTTTAAAATTAATAACTTGACTTGTGTATGTTTGATTTTTGTCATTTTGGTCTTGTTTCATTTAGATAAATATTTTCTATTTTTCTAAACCTGTGTTGTGTCATTTTGTAGTGTTTTCATCAAGTTACTGTGTGTGTTGGTACTAATACTTTACACCTAGAACTCTGAAGTTAAGCCTGCCTGCTCATGCCAAGTTACCAAAGAGGTGAGCGGGGGTTAGCTGAGGGTGATTCTTCTTTACCCTGACTAGAGTTAGGGACCATATTTGGACAGGTGGTAACCTGACTGCCATCCCAAGACTCCATTTCTAAAATTGGCAGCAGCAATGGGATTGGACTTGTATTTGTACTTGACATACAGTGATTAAGTCTACACTACTGTTTGAAGTGCAGACCACTACATGACGACACACTACTTGTCTTGTGATTTTTGCCTTTTCTCTGTGGGACTCTTTTTGTTCTCCTTCCATATTTTTGCTGATCCCTTGATTCACTTTTCTTGAACTGCATTGGGAACTTGTTTTTCTGCCGTTGGAACTTTGCACTTTGTTGACTTTTCATCATGTCCCAATCTGAAGTTGCATCAGCTGGACATGCTTTTGACTTAGGGAAACTAGAAAGCTATACAGTGGCTCAGTTGAAGCAGTTCTGTAAAGAATTTGCCTGTCCCATTAACCCCTTCTGTGCCCAGGACGTAATGGTTACGTCGTGAGGCACAGTGCTTCTGTGCCCAGGACGTAACCATTACGTCTTGGGCACAGAGCCCATAGGGAGCGCTAGCGCTCCCTCTGTGGGGTTCTCCCCCAACCCCCCAAGGCAGGGATGGAAGGGGAAGACCTTCCCCTTCCACCCCTGATACACCCCACCCCCCGTGTGACGTCAGCACGCGATCGCGCGCTGATTGTCACAGGGCCTCCTCGATCGGAAGAGAAATGCTTTGCATTTCTCTTCCGATCACGTGGGGGAGGCCGAGAGAGGCTTCAAAGGGGAGGAAAGCTATTTCCTTCCCTTTGAAGTCTCTCTCTGCGTTTCAAAAGCCGGATTGCAAAGCAATCGCCCACTAGACACCAGGGATTTAATTTTAAAAATTAAACTGGCATGAGGGAGCGACCCCTTGGGCAAGGGTCGCTCCCAGGGGGGGCATTTTTTTTAAGGCCTTTTCTGCCCCTCCGGGGGCAGATCGGCCTATTATTAGCAAAGGGTCGCTCCCATAGGGGGCAAATTATATTTGGGCCATTTCTGCCCCCCCTTGGGGGCAGATTGGCCTATTTTTATGAGGCCAATCTGCCCCCAAGGGGGGCAGAAACCACTAGACACCAGGGAGCTTTTTTTTTGTTTGTGAATTTCACGTAAGGGGAGCGACCCCTTAGGCAAGGGTCATTCCCCTGAGGGGTAAATTTATTTTAGGCCATTTCTGCCCCCCAGTGGGGCAGATCAGCCTATTTTAATTAGGCCGATCTGCCCCCAAGGGGGGCAGAAACCACTAGGCACCAGGGATTTTTGTTGTTGTTGTTTTACAGATGGGGAGCAACCCCTTAGGCAAGGGTCGCTCCCGCTGGAGGGGCAAATTATATTTAGGCCATTTCTGCCCGCTTTGGGGGCAGATCGGCCGATTTTAGGTCAATCTTCCCCCAAGGGGGGCAGAAACCACTAGGCACCAGGGATCTTTTTTTTTGCGCTGTCACGCAAGGGGAGCGACCCCGTAGGCAAGGGTCGCTCCGCGGGCGGGGTGGGGGGGAATTTATTTTAGGCCATTTCTGCCCCCCCTGGGGCCGGCTGAGCTAGAGGCCAAAATCCACAGGTAGGCACTTTGCAAAAAACACCTCTGTTTTCTGTGAAAAAATGTGATGTGTCCACATTGTGTTTTGGGCCATTTCCTTTTGTGGGCGCTAGGCCTAGCCACACAAGTGAGGTGCCATTTTTATCGGGAGACTTGGGGGAACGCTGGGTGGAAGGACATTTGTGGCTCCTCTCAGATTCCAGAACTTTCTGTCACCAAAATGAGAGGAAAAAGTGTTTTTTTGGCTGAATTTTGAGGTTTGCAAAGGATTCTGGGTAACAGAACCTGGTCAGAGCCCCACAAGTCACCCCATCTTGGATTCACCTAGGTCTCTAGTTTTAAAAAATGCACAGGTTTGGTAGGTTTCCTCCAGGTGCCGGCTGAGCTAGAGGCCAAAATTTACAGGTAGATACTTTGAAAAAAACACCTCTGTTTTCAGTCAAAAAATGGGATGTGTCCACGTTGTGTTTTGGGGCCTTTCCTGTCGCGGGCGCTAGGCCTACCCACACAAGTGAGGTATCATTTTTATCGGGAGACTTGGGGGAACGCTGGGAGGAAGGAAATTTGTGGCTCCTCTCAGATTCCAGAACTTTCTGTCACTGAAATGTGAGTAAAATATGTTTTTTTAGCCAAATCTTGAGGTTTGCAAAGGATTCTGGGTAACCGAACCTGGTCAGAGCCCCACAAGTCACCCCATCTTGGATTCACCTAGGTCTCTAGTTTTCAAAAATGCACAGGTTTGGTAGGTTTCCCCAGGTGGCGGCTGAGCTAGAGGCCAAAATCTACAGGTAGGCACTTTGCAAAAAACACCTCTGTTTTCTGTCAAAAAATGGGATGTGTCCACATTGTGTTTTGTGGCATTTCCTGTCGCGGGCGCTAGGCCTACCCACACAAGTGAGGTACCATTTTTATCGGGAGACTTGGGGGAATATAGAATAGCAAAACAAGTGTTATTGCCCCTTGTCTTTCTCTAAATTTTTTCCTTCCAAATATAACAGAGTGTGTAAAAAATATGTCTATTTGAGAAATGCCCTGTAATTCACATGCTAGTATGGGCACCCCGGAATTCAGAGATGTGCAAATAACCACTGCTCCTCAACACCTTATCTTGCGCCCATTTTGGAAATACATAGGTTTTCTTGATTGCTATTTTTTACTCTTTATATTTCAGCAAATGAATTGCTGTATACCAGGTATAGAATGAAAACCCACTGCGGGGTGCAGGTCATTTATTGGCTCTGGCTACCTAGAGTTCTTGATGAACCTACAAGCTCTATATATCCCCGCAACCAGAAGAGTCCAGCAGACGTAACGGTATATTGCTTTAAAAAATCTGACATTGCATGAAAAAGTTACAGAGTAAAACGTAGAGAAAAATTGCAGTTTTTTTCACCTCAATTTCAATTTTTTTTTTTCAGTTGTTATTTTCTGTAGAAAACCCTTGTAGGATCTACACAAATTACCCCATTGTTGAATTCAGAATTGTGTCTACTTTTCAGAAATGTTTCGGTTTCTGGGATCCAGCATTGGTTTCACACACATTTCTGTCACTGACTGAAAGGAGGCTGAAAGCACAAAAAATCGTAAAAATGGTGTATGTCCCAGTAAAATGTCAAAATTCTGTTGAAAAATTGGGTTGTCTGCCGGTTCCTGAAAGCTGGGAAGCTGGTGATTTTAGCACTGCAAACCCTTTGTTGATGCCATTTCCAGGGAAAAAACCACAAGCCTTCTTCTGCAGCCCCTTTTTCCCATTTAAAAAAAAAAAAAAAAAATTCACTGTATTTTGGCTAATTTCTTGGCCTCCTTCTGGGGAACCCACAAAGTCTGGGTACTTCTAGAATCCCTAGGATGTTGGAAAAAAGGACGCAAATTTGGCGTGGGTAGCTTATGTGAACAAAAAGTTATGAGGGCCTAAGCGCAAACTGCCCCAAATAGCCAAAAAAAGGCTCGGTACAGGAGGGGGAAAAGGCCTGGCAGCGAAGGGGTTAATGGATCCACCAAGAAGGAGGAGCTGAAAAAGGCACTGAGAGCCTGGGTGACAGCCAAAGAAGCTGAGGGGCACACAGAGGAGGAGAATCAGGAGGAGGAGGTGCAAACCATTCACAATGGTATAGTGGGTGGGCCTGTTATGTCCAGGGAGAGAGTCTCCAGGGCTGATAGCAGTGTGTCATCCAAGGGTTTTACTCCTGAAGAGTTACAGGCCAGACAGGCAGAGATAGAGTACCAATTGGAGCTGGAGAAGCTCAAGCTCAAGATGGAGAGGGAGAGGGAAGACAGAAGGATGGCCATTAAGCAAAAGAAGATACTGCTGGCTCATGAGCTTAGCGTGAGGGAGTTAGATCAGAGGAGCCAGGCCAGTAAAGATGGTGGCAGCAACAGTACAGTGCAGCCTGAGAGAAGGGTACACATTCCAAAAGATCTAGTGAAGGATTACAAGAGGGAGGATGACATATAATTGTGGTTCAAGGGGCATGAGTCTGCTCTCCACATGAATCTGGTCCCTGAAGCTCATTGGGGGGCGGGTCTGTGGAAGCACTTTGAGGTAGAAGGGAGAGATACTCTGACATCCTTTGGGGATTCTCAGGGGCTCACTT
This sequence comes from Pleurodeles waltl, assembly GCF_031143425.1. NCBI lineage: Eukaryota > Metazoa > Chordata > Amphibia > Caudata > Salamandridae > Pleurodeles > Pleurodeles waltl. The sequence goes on along the minus strand of NC_090438.1, from coordinate 794,379,753 downwards.
ACTCTATCATGAAGGATGCCCTACTCACAAGATATGGTCTCACCCCTGAGCAGTATAATGACAAGTTCAGGTTCTATAAGAAGAAGGAATCCCAAAAATGGTTGGAGTGTGTTGATTCATTCTGCAGGTCACTGGATGGTTGGATGAAGGGCAGCAAGGTAACAACGTGTGACTGGCTTTACAATTTGATTGCTTGGGAGCACATGTACAGTTTATGTTTTCCAGAGCTGTACCAGCAACTAATTGTTAGCAAGCTGACTGTTCCCAGGAAGCTTGCATAGGAAGCGAAATGCTGGGAGAGCACCAGGGTCCAAAAGAGGTATGGGGGAGACCACACCAAGGGTGGACAGGGTCCCTGTAAGAAGAAAGGGGGGTAAGTGTAAACAGGGGGAGTTCTCCAAAGGGCCTTAATATAATTACCAGGGTAAAGATTTCCAGCCACCCAGTGAGAAGAAGCCATGGTTCTCCAAAGGGAAGCCAGTGGCAGGGGTCCCCCACGTAAGTGTTCTGAATGTGACCAAGTGGGTCATGTGAGGGGGGACCAGATATGCCCCAAGAGTACACCGGCATCCACTGGTGCACAACCTCAGGGTTTGGCTAATGTAGAGCTTGGGGAGAAGTTGGTTCCAGGTGGGTGGGAGCAAGCTGAGATGACCCTTGTCTCACTAGGGGACACTGACATGGTCCAGAGAACCCTAGTGCCTGAGAGCACTAAGTAATACAGGCAATGGGTGACCATCAATGGACAGAGGGTGGAGGATCTCAGAGACACAGGAGCCAGTGTGACTACAGAGAGGTGTCGCCTGGTGTCTGAAGAGCAGATTGATCCCCGGGTACTTCACCAAGTAGTTGCAGTGAACAACTCAGAGTGGCACAGGTTCCCTTGGTAGGGGGGGTCTCAGGTTCCTTGAAGGTACTTGTGAGTCCAACCATACTTGTAGATTGTTTGCTTGTCAATGACCTGGAGGATTCCACTTGGAAGGAGGTGGAACACAAGTCACACTTGGAGATGTTGGTTCTGCCTGGGTGGGTATGGGTATCTACCAGGTCGGTGGTAGCCTGTCAGGGTGGTCAAGAGCCCCTGGAGCCTATAATAGTGGCCCAGGGGACCACCAAAAAGAGAGAGGGTGAGAGAAACCGACCCCAGAAGTTCCCCCAGTCCAGGAGGAGGTGGAGCCTGAGGGTGACACCCTGGAGCCTATAGGGGAACAGGTGGCTGAACTGGGGGAGGTCCCTGAGCTGTTGCAGTGGCAGCAGGAAGGGGGGCCCACCAGGGAAGTATTATGTGCAGCACAGAAGACATGCCTTACTCTGGAGGGTTTGCGGCAGCAGGCTGTAGACCAGGCGGCTGGCAAGGGCCAGGATCTCACCTGGTCTACTGGGAGGACGGCATCCTGTATAGTGAGCCTAAGGTTCCTGAGCCTGGGTCAGCTCATATGCTGGTGGTACCCCAGTGCTTCAGGGCCTTCCTACTGGGGTTGGCTCATGACATGCCTTTAGCTGTGACAGGTTTGTCACCCACTTCTATTGGACCCAAATGCGCAACACTCTGATGCGCACTGTAGGTCTTGCCAAATTTGTCAGGCAAGTGGCAAGAGTGAGGGGAAATGTAAGGCTCCCCTCCAACCTTTTCCTGATGTTAGTATCCCCTTTACCTCTGCCTGGAGAAGAGCTGAAGAACTGAGAAGAAGTGCTGTCCTGCCTGTGACTATGCTTTGTGGAGCTATCCTGCAGTTGCTGCTTCTGCCTAGTGAAAGGGGACAAAGACTGGACTTTGTTGTGCATTCCTGCTTGCGCAGAAATCTCCAAGGGCTTGTCCTGAGCATGCCTCCTGTTGTGAAGTCTCAGGGCCATCAACGACTTCCCCTGCCAGCACTTGGACTCTCTGCTGAGACTCCTGCCCTGTCAAGTGGTGCCCTATCCAATTCCTGGGGCCTTGACTTGTGAAGCTGGCAGACCAGGATTACAAATCCATGCACAGACTGCTGTGTGGGGAAATTTCCAACGCAACCCCTGAGAGCGTCGCCGCCGGCTCCGAGGCTGAAATCGAATCACTGCCTGCAGCGCTGCTGGAATATCGGTGCACGCGGCTGGAGAAACAACGCACTGCATCGCTATTGTTGGCTGGTAACGTCGCAACCCACACAGCGCAGTTTTGCTTTCATCGTATGGCAGGATTTTCTATGCAAAACTTGCTGGGTGTGGAAAAACGACACAACGACTGCCCAGACCCGAGTGCTGCCCCGATCGATGCATCGCCGACCTGACTGGAGAAGGAGAAACAACACACGATCTCGCTTGTGGGCTAGAAATCAATGCACTGCTTACATTTTTCAACGCACACTCGCCCCTGTGTGTTATTTTGTCGCTGCCCAGGTACTTTTCAATGCTGACAGTGTTTTACCTATTTACAAAAGGATTTAAGACTCTTTTGCTTTTAAGATTAATAACTTGACTTGTGTATGTTGGATTTTTGTCATTTTGGTCTTGTTGCGTTTAGATAAATATTTTCTATTTTTCTAAACCTGTGTTGTGTCATTTTGTAGTGTTTTCATTAAGTTACTGTATGTGTTGGTACAAATACTTTACACCTAGAACTTTAAAGTTAAGTCTGCCTGCACGTGCCAAGCTACCAAGCGGGTGAGCCGGGTTAGCTGAGGGTAATTCTCCTTTACCCTGACTAGTGTGAGGGTCCTTGCTTGGACAGGGGTTAACCTGACTGCCAACCAAAGACCCCATTTCTAACACGAGGTTTCCCCTAGTCTCTGACACATTTTATTTTTTCTGTATTTATTACGCCTTTTCCAGGCACAATTTTTAATCCCAATTTTATAATTAAGTGGATTTTATAAGTACAGCTCAGAACTTGGCTTTTTATGTATGTTCTCTACTCCCTTAGTTTGTTTTTCATTTGGTAGTTTTTTTTAAATGTGCTATTTGTTTACACAATTCAATTAATTATTGGGAAAATACTTGTTAACCAGTTTGTTTTCAACTATTTTATGAATTATAAAATTCTTGTGATCTTTTACAAGAGCTTAGTTTTGATGTATTTGTGTTATTATACTGTTTTGTTCTTTAATGGGTTTTGTTAAAAATCAGAAATAAATATTGATCAAAAGATTTATTGACACAGTCACTGCAAGGCACCCAAGCAGCCTCTCTGCTCCTCCTAGGTAACTAGTGGAGAAAACAGTCACAACAACCAACTAGCAAGGCTTTGTTCTTCAAGGAGTTGCTGTGCCACAAAATCCATGATGAAGTTCATCAGTACATTATGAAGCTGGCCAACAAATTAGAGCCTGACCTCCTCCCTTTTTCCACAATTAATGAAATGGGGTTCTGTAGTTCTTAGAGACCCTCTGAACAAAATTGAAGGTTTCCAGTCAGCCCTATTTTTCCACTGATGCTGTGCCAGTGGTACACTATCAAGGGCTGCAATTTATTGGGGAAGCTATGAAGAAGAGCACTGTGCAGTCCATCCCTCTTAAGGTGGACATGGGGATCACTTGTCAAGCTACAGGTTACATATGCATCACTGAAGAATGGATCTCCTTCAAGGTTAGTGAACCAAAGGCTAACCGCAGGTTTCACAGCTGAAGAGGTTATACGAGGCATTCAGTAGGATGAAAAAGCTGTGATGTTTACCATGGAGTTATTGCCTACAGCTGCCAACGTCTTTGACAAATTTAACATAAAAGTCTACTAGCAACGTCAACCCAGAGCTCTCAGCATTAAATTTGTTTATACTGACAATTTCAGTAAAATTGTAAAGCAATGGCTGACGGAGGATAAATGAGAGTCCTGTGCTTATCACACTGAAAAAAACCTAATTATACAGGACCTGCTCAAAAAAGAAATAGTAAATCACATGCTGGTCACCTGTCATAGATTTGCCCTGCTTTTATTCCCTCAGAGGCCAGATGCAGATCAGGATCTTTCAATGTGCTAATGGAGTCCCTGTAAAAGCCCTCATACAAGAGATGCCAACAAGTTAAAACTCCACCTAATACATGTTGCACAGCCTGTTTGGAGTGGTGTAGGCCTATCAATGATTGCATACTATGAAGGAGAGAGGATACATCTGTCAAAGCCAATCATGATGGAGGTCAGGAAATGGGGGTTGAGCCTGATTTAAATGCTACTACCTTTTGTGATTAAGACACAGGAAGTCAGCAATAAAGACAGCACCATGAGCCAAGTGATATATCAATGAAAAAGCAGCTTCTATGGTCAACACATATAAAAGGCTGCAAAGAGACTGTGGCCCTCATTACAACCCTGGCAGTCGGTGTTAAAGCGGCAGTAATATCGCCAACAAGCCGACGGTAAAAAAAATGGGATCACGACCACGGCAGAAACTGCCAACACAGACAGCCACGTTAACACACCGACCGCCACGGCGGTAGCAACAAACACCGCGGCGGTCACTACCAACAGACAGGCGGAAGACAATGTACCACCCACACTATTACAACCCGCCAATCCGCCAACTTTTCTGGGTCGGTATCAATACCATCAAAAGCACGGCGGAAACAGTCTTTGGAAGGGAAACCACTCACCTTCCGACAATCAACAAAGAACCAGGATGCCATGGAGCCCGAGCTGCAGGTCCTCCCCATGCTGGTCTACCTCCTCATACACAAGGAATATCACAGGAGGCAGCGGAGACAACCAGGGTGAGTACTGCACCTAGCACACAAGGGAGGGGGGAGGAAAAAGAAAGTGACACACACATGCAACACGCAACACCCACAACACCATACACGCAAACACATGCCTCAACATTACATTTACACCCCGTTACCACCTGGAAGAACGCAAGGACAAAAGGAATTGAGTTAAATCAGTGATATTTTAGAAATAGGCAGATATACTTAACAAATAGAAAAACAGTATATCCAAATATTTACAATATGTACAGAAGGCCGAACACTGTCCTTTGCAAATGTCCATGGCCCACTGGGCCAAAAATCATGGGCCAAGCCCACACTTGACTCCTGCCTCAATATGGAGAGAACACTGCAGGGGCATCAGGTCGAAAACACACAGGCACCTCAGAGGGATGGGGAAGGGAGGAGCACCTCAGCCAGAAGATGGTACTACGCCACTGCTCCTCGAGGGCGCTCCATGCCCACAGCGATGTCCTGGGGAGTGCAAAGCCACAGTCTCTCAAGTGGGTGGGTTGTCCACAGCTTGGTCCTGGGAGTGCAAAGCCACAGTCTCTCAAGTCTCTCAAGCCTCTCAAGTGGATGAGTTTCCCACTGCTTGCTCCTGGAGGGTGCAAAGCCACAGTCTCTCTAGTGGGTTGTGTGCCCACTGCTTGGTCCTGGGGAGGGCAAAGCCATAGTCTCTCTACTGGATGATTTCTCCACTGGTTCTGGAGTGGGCTTTGTGCCCAGTGTGCTTCATCCTGCCAAGGAGTGGGTAAGTGGATGCATTTCTCCACTGGTTCTGGATGGGGCTTTGTGCCCAGTGTGCTTTATCCTGCCAAGGATAGGGGGAGTGGATTCATTTCTCCACTGGTTCTGGAGGGGGCTTTGTGCCCAGTGATGCTGCACTTGGGGTGTGGCAGTTCACATTCCCTCACCTGGGTGTCTGAGGCACGAGATTTGCAGGTAACAGGTAGCATGATACTCCATGGTGGCAGGGCCAAAATCCATCCTGCAGCAACTAAGTCTGCATACTGGTGGTAGTGCCGGTGCTGGTGGGGGGCTTCCAGTGGTGGTGGGAGTCTCCAAGCCATCTTCTGCTGCCTCGGACGGCTGCCCACTGGGGATTCTGCTGCTGACAGTTGTTGTGGTAGCAGCAGGGCATGTGGCTGTGCAGGTGGCGGTGCTTGCGGTGGTGGGTGCCTGCGGCGGGGATGCTGAAGGTGCTGTGCGTGGTGCAGGTGCTGGTAGTGGTGGAGGGAGGCACCAGCCCGTCTACTGCAGCCTCGGGTGGCTGCCCACTGGGGATGCTGCTGCTGACAGTTGTTGTGGCAGCAGTGGGGCAGGTGGCGGTGCAGGTGGCGGTGCCTGCATCGGGGCCTGTGTCGGGGATGCTGGCGGTGCTGTATGTGGTTCAGGTGCCGGTAGTGGCGGAGGGAGGCACCAGCCCATCTCCTGCAGCCACGGATGGCTGCCCACTGGGGATGCTGCTGCTGACAGTTGTTGTGGCAGCAGCAGGGCAGGTGACAGTGCACGTGGCAGCGATTGCAGTGGTGCTTGTGTTGGTGCTTGTGGCGGTGCTTTCTGCGGTACAGGTGGCGGGGCTGTCGGTTCTGATGGTGCCCCTTCCTCACCTTGGCAAATGCTGCTGGGACCTTGGTAGTGGCAGCTTGAGTTTTGGAGGAGGCCATGCTGGGTGGGTCGTGCTCCTTGGCTGTGCTGCATGCTGACCCCTTCTTCACCTTGGCAGGTGGTGGAATGTGTTGGTCCTTTGCAGGGTCAGTGCAACACTGCTTGCCATGACGGGTGCCCCCTTTGATCCTCTGGGAGTTGCAGGTACCACAGTGGACGCCGACTTGGTGGCTGAGGTGCTGGCCTGGGATATGGACACTCTGGCCCGAGGGGAATGACGGGGAGGGGTAGGAAAGAGGTCAACGATAGCCAGGAAAAGTTTTTTAGAGACACTGGGATGGGCAGATGGAGAGGGATTGGGAGTCGAGGAAGAGGGAGCGGTTGTAGGAGATGTCTGTCTGCTGAGTTTGGGTGAAGGTGCATGGGCTGGATGCTGTTGTGGGGTGCATGCCTGTTGGGTGGGTGGGTGCTTGCGTTTGTGTACTTTGGGAGGAGGGGTCACAGACACACTTGGAGAGGAACACAGGGGACGTGTGCATGGTTGTGGGGATGGTGACTTCCAGTGAAGGGTGTGTTGTGATGGGCGTGCTGCTGATGGAGGTAGTGGTTGAGGATGTAGTGCATGCAGGTGTGGGTGGAGACGATGCTGGGAGGGAGGTGGACGATGAGGAGGAGGGGGACACAGTGGAGGCAGTGGATGTTGGTGTGTGTGTGTGCATGGTGCTTGTGTGAGTGCCTGTGAGATGAAGTGTGGTGCTTATGTATGCCTGAGCCACTTTTGTGTGTTGATTTGGGTGAATGCTGGTCTGAAGGTGTGCTTGGGATAGGCTGAGTTTGAGGCAATTGGGCCTGGGTGGCATCGGAGGAGGAGTCACTGTCTGTGGTCTCCCCTCCTGTCCCCGTCGTGGTGTTCCCCTCGCCCTCCGTCCCACTGGTGCCTTCACCCTCGGTGGATTCGGACTCCAGGCCCATGTGGGATACAGCTCCCTCCATCACCAGTGCCTCTGCTCCTCCGCCAGATGATGCTAAGGCACACAAGGACAGGGTGACAAAACAAAAAGTGGGGGGTGAGACAAAGGATACACTTGGTCAATGCCAGCAACAACATCACCGTTGGCGTACACTACACACAGGGAGATGCCCTATGCACTAGGCCATGCACTACCAGTTACACAGCTAGTCATCAGCCCATGGGGTAGAATGCCTAACACCGGCATCTGCACACCAGAAACCCAAGTTGTATTTTTGAGGATTATTTTTATTATTGAACAACAACCATGTTCTCAATGAACCCAAAAAACTCATTAATATCAAAGCTGAATATTTTTGGAAGTAGTTTTTAGTTTGTTTTTAGTTTTAGCTATGTTAGGGGGATATCTGTGTGTGCAGGTGACTATTACTGTGCATAATTATTAGGCAACTTAACAAAAAAAAATATATACCCATTCCAATTATTTATTATTACCAGTGAAACCAATATAACATCTCAACATTCACAAATATACATTTCTGACATTCAAAAACAAAACAAAAACAAATCAGTGACCAATATAGCCACCTTTCTTTGCAAGGACACTCAAAAGCCTGCCATCCATGGATTCTGTCAGTGTTTTGATCTGTTCACCATCAACAGTGCGTGCAGCAGCAACCACAGCCTCCCAGACACTGTTCAGAGAGGTGTACTGTTTTCCCTCCTTGTAAATCTCACATTTGATGATGGACCACAGGTTCTCAATGGGGTTCAGATCAGGTGAACAAGGAGGCCATGTCATTAGATTTCCTTCTTTTATACCCTTTCTTGCCAGCCACGCTGTGGAGTACTTGGACGCGTGTGATGGAGCATTGTCCTGCATGAAAATCATGTTTTTCTTGAAGGATGCAGATTTCTTCCTGTACCACTGCTTGAAGAAGGTGTCTTCCAGGAACTGGCAGTAGGACTGGGAGTTGAGCTTGACTCCATCCTCAACCCGAAAAGGCCCCACAAGCTCATCTTTCATGATACCAGCCCAAACCAGTACTCCACCTCCACCTTGCTGGCGTCTGAGTCAGACTGGAGCTCTCTGCCCTTAACCAATCCAGCCACGGGCCCATCCATCTGGCCCATCAAGACTCACTCTCATTTCATCAGTCCATAAAACCTTAGAAAAATCAGTCTTGAGATATTTCTTGGCCCAGTCTTGACGTTTCAGCTTGTGTGTCTTGTTCAGTGGTGGTCGTCTTTCAGCCTTTCTTACCTTGGCCATGTCTCTGAGTATTGCACACCTTGTGCTTTTGGGCACTCCAGTGATGTTGCAGCTCTGAAATATGGCCAAACTGGTGGCAAGTGGCATCGTGGCAGCTGCACGCTTGACTTTTCTCAGTTCATGGGCAGTTATTTTGCGCCTTGGTTTTTCCACACGCTTCTTGCGACCCTGTTGACTATTTTGAATGAAACGCTTGATTGTTCGATGATCACGCTTCAGAAGCTTTGCAATTTTAAGAGTGCTGCATCCCTCTGCAAGATATCTCACTATTTTCGACTTTTCTGAGCCTGTCAAGTCCTTCTTTTGACCCATTTTGCCAAAGGAAAGGAAGTTGCCTAATAATTATGCACACCTGATATAGGGTGTTGATGTCATTAGACCACACCCCTTCTCATTACAGAGATGCACATCACCTAATATGCTTAATTGGTAGTAGGCTTTCGAGCCTATACAGCTTGGAGTAAGACAACATGCATAAAGAGGATGATGTGGTCAAAATACTCATTTGCCTAATAATTCTGCACTCCCTGTAATACTACGTTAACAAATAGTAGCAAAGTTAAAAGGTTGTCAAACCAACGCATACTAGCGCTATAAGCTACTTTGCACTATTTTACGTCAAGGGGCATTCCATGTGCAATACGTGAGTGTTTCCTTGCAACTCCCCCTGGGTGTGTTAACACAGTTCATACCTATTAACAATTATAGACTGTGACGTGCCAAAATAATTACAACTTCTTAACGGAAACATAATAGAGGAGAAATGTTTTAATTTCATCATACCTTGCAAATCTTGCGTGAGTGGTGCATTCTACAGCACACAGAAAACATACATCCTTGCACTACGGTGCTAAATTTGTGTACGTTGATGTGTGACATCATTGCTGGGAAAGATTAAAACAGAACCACATTTTAGTAGATATGCCGTTGCTCTCCACTCTCCTTGTGATGCAACATGATGCAGCAAATATCATTGCTGTGCTGGGTCACATTTTAACAAATGTCCTCCTAAATGTACCTTCCATGTCAGCAACACAAGAGTGCAATATCACAATCTCGTACTAGATGTTCCACTTTACTTTTAACTCTTTTTTTTAAAATAGAGTAAAAAAGAAAACAAAATATTTTGTTACTCAATACTATATTTGTGGTTTACGGAAATCTCAATGAACACAAAAAACATGTTAGAAAATAGCTTACGCAATACAACTTCTTAGAGAAGACAGTGCACGCAAGGTTTTGGAAGGGCATGTGTCGACCCACAATCCTCTTAACATTATCTCAATACTTTGCATAATCCCAAATGCTCTCTGTTTATTCTCACAAGAAACATGTATTGCTTAATAATATTATGTGCTAGTAAAATGTTTCTGTATTTGCTGAGTACAGTTTTTGCAGAAAACCATGGTGCACAAAGACTCTTTCAAAGATTGGGATTTAATTAACGTTTCTTGTTAGTATCACTTATCTGTGTGCAAAAAAAACAGTTATATCTCAGCACATTTCCGAAGAGGGTGTAACAGAGCTACAGGTATCACAAGATAGTTGCTTAGAATTTATGATTAAGGATTAAGAATGCACTGACAGAAGCAAGGGCCAGATGTACGAACTTCCGGCATTGCGACTCGCAAATTGCGAGTCGCAATGCCGGATGCAGGATGGTGTCCCTGAAACCATCTGCGAGTCGCAAGGGGGTCGCAAAGGACCACCTCATTAATAATAATGAGGTGGGCCCCCTTGCAAGTCGCAGCACTCACAGGGATGGTGGCCTGCTGGAGACAGCAGACCACCATGTCTGTGACTGCTTTTTAAATAAAGCATTTTTATTTTTTTGTAATGCAGCCCGTTTTCCTTAAAGGAAAACGAGATGCATTACAAAATGAAAAATGAAACGTTTCAGTTTCATTTTTTCAGAGCAGGCAGTGGTCCATAGGCCATTCACATGGGGACCCTTCCCTTTTGCAAATGGGTTACCACCAGTCTGACACTGGTGGTAATTGCGAATTGCTTTGCGTCCGCGGTCACAAAGCAATCCTACATCGGACACCCCTTCCTATTTGCGACTCGCAGTCCCATTTTGCGAGTTGGTAAACAGGTTACCGACTAGCAAAATGGGAATGGGCATCGCAATGTGGCTTTTGCGCTTCGCAAACAGCGATTTTGGCTGTTTGCGAGGCGCAAAAGCCTTGCTACATCTGGCCCCAAGTTCTTATTCGTTGTTGCATATTGAAAAGAATACCTGAATCGGCTAATTTTAGGATCAAACTGTTATACATAGCTACGTTACAAGATCACTCCCTACATCATTTCTTCTTCTCAATAGCAACTGGCAAATTAATATTAAAATACACTTCAGATCACTGTATTTTTGATCCACTGTCTGCCCCTGAAAAGGATTTTAATAGTGAAAAGGATAGCACCTGGGTCATTCCTGGCATTAATCTCTCTCCTTTGAAAAGGTGGTCTGCTGCTGTATTTCAGCTGAAAGTGTTCACCCTCAATATGGTATTTGGGCATGTAATGGGATAACTAACTCATACAGGCAGGGGAGACGTACGTATCATTGCCCACCACAATGCACAAGTATAATTGATTACATCCTTCTGGATATTAAGTTGTGACCTGTCCTGCTTGATACGGCTGTAATTCCAATGCAGGAGAGTGATCATAATGCGCTGAGCTTAACATTGTCAGCCCTTGACAATTCACTTCAAAAAAACCAAAACAAGGTGCTAGATCAAAGGCTGGTTCCCAGTAGTAATTGGTGTAGGCTTTAGTGGAGCATGCTGACTTAGTTGTCAGAAACACTGGCAAAAATGCTAGAGGTTGCTGGATTGGATGCTATAGTAGGTGGAAGTGTGCCAAGTGAAAATCCAGATATATTGACAAACTTGTACACAATTCACAATTCCATGTTTGATTCCATCAGGAATTTACCTACAGAAGAATTGAAAGGTACCATGAAAAGAAACAAGGTGGCCACATGGTACACTTAACCATTTAGGAAGACCAGGCAACTTCTGTCAAGGGCCATTAGAGCAGGGTCCAAAGATGCTATTGGGCAGCAAGATTGCTCTATAAAGCAACCGTCCTGAAAGCAACGAGAGATTGGGTGTGTACCAAATGGGCCACAATGATGGATGCCATGAAAGGTAAAGTTTATCGTACCTTTTGGGGAGTAGACGCTTATGGCGACCTAGGATCTCCAGTGCAACATTGCAGAGAATGCTTGGGTTGACCATTTTTCCCAGATATATTTTGAAGCTATAGGGGCCGATTACAATGTTGGCTGTAAGGGGACCACTGTCGCTTTTTGTCGGTCTTCCTATATGCTTCCTTGGTGGTTCGACTGCTGGATTCCAAAGTGAGTGGGAAGACCACCTCAAGACTGCCCTGCCACCACTGATGACCTTTGTACTCCGGCGATGGCTGACGGGAAGCTAGAGGTAGGCCATGGAGGTGGTGCTACAATTTTGACTGCTGGCCGATTATGAACTGCCTTTCCGCCGACCTTTTCCTGGCCTGTATATCGCCATGCGTGAAACAGTGGAAAGGCAGTGTATGTGCCCAGAAAATGTGCAGAGGGTGACTGTGCCCTTGTGTACTGGCACAGGTACACAAGTAAAGTGCTCTAGTACCTTCATTTCAGGTTTGCTCAACTTTTAACAACTCTTCACAGATGACAACACACAGTAGACTGACTGTAATCATGTTGTGGGTGTGTCAATCAGTTAGCATTCTGCCAGCATTGCATTCCTGCTTGCGGCGACACGTACCACCGTCATTACTCCACCGCAATGAAACAGCCAACCCTGAGGGAAAGTCACAATGTGGCAGGTGGGAAGGCAGCCTGCTCGGCAGACTACTCAGGTCCACACCACAGCAGTGAAACTGTGATATGGGAACCTCCTAAGGAGCATAAAGTAGATCTAGGCCAGTATCTTTGACATGGCCTCTGTTGAGTCCAGCAGTGAACCAGAGCTTCAGCAGACACTCTCTGTAACTAGTTTAGAGATTCTTTAAGCCCTAGAATTGATGGACCCTAACAAGGCACCAGGGCTGGGTAAAGTGCCTGGAGATGTGTTTAAGTCGTTTAAGGAACAATTAAGGATGTATTGAGCCCTTATTTTATCCTGTTTTTTAATACTCTAATGGTTGGTGCTCACATGCCTCCCATTTGAGCTGGGACAGATATTGTTCCTATCTTATAGAAGGGCTGTAGGTTTTCACCTGCCAACTGCACGCCAATTAGTCTCATTGATAGCACCTAAAAATTGTTTAGCCACATAGGTGGTCATTTCGACATTGGTGGTAAAAACTGCTTACCGCCACGCTGATGGCCGCCAACTTACCATTGCGGTGGCGATTATCCGTTCAGCATATTATGAAACACACACACACCAACCGACAGAATGCAGCCACATACACAAATCCGCCATCCCAAAGGTCACTGGTAAACTGTTGGTCCCAACACCCATACTGTTATAACAAGAGAACAATGCCCGCCACATCATGACCCACAATTCACCACGGCCGACATTCAACGGCGGTAAACCATTGGTGGTACACACCGTCGCGCTCAGAATGGACACCCAAATGCTAAATTACACAACATTGGCCAATTCAAACAACACACACCTAACACCCATACACAACCCACACCCACCCACTCACACCACTGTAAAACACACACCCACATTACTCATAACCCTTTACAAATACAAATCATTGCCACCAGACAGTCATCAAGACCACTGTGACAAATACACACACACCCATACATCCCTCACACACTCTGCTACTCACACCCAATCACACCACCCAACACCCACACTCTTACACACACCACACAATACCCGTGGCCCCACAAAAGCACCACGTCTCACAGATGAGGAATTGCAGGTCATGGTGGAGAAAATAGTAAGGGTAGAGCCACAGCTGTTTGGAGTACAGGCAGACATGGTCAATATCATGAGGGAATGTACTGCACAGCAGCGGGCCCCTACCACTAGGCAGCCTATTGACCAGCCCGCCACATCTTCTGCAGCAAGTGGACAGGAGGCCCCACCACAGGACCCACAGGCCACCAGCACCCCTCCCCCTGCAGAAGCTGATCCACCCCGCAAATGTTCCCTGCGAACCAGACAGAAGCCAGAGACACTTACCAAGACCAAGACCACTGCCAGGAAATGAGACATTACTCATTGTCCCCTTTGTGTCCCACCCTGTCACCTTGTCCACATTGAACTGCCTTTGCTCCCCTTCTTATGGCCCCATTGGACACTGGACCTGTGCTACAAAAAGACTGGAACAATACCCTGGACTTTCCTTCACCATCACCCGATTCCATTGCACATTACCCTCAATTTTATAGCACTAAAATAAACACCCTTGAACACAATTTGAGTGACACTGTTTCATGTTTTGAAAATGTGCATTTGTGGGAAAGATCTGAACACTGTGATAGCATACAAATAGTGACCTGTAACTGTCTGTAGTGATCACATCAGGACATTGTCATATCACCAAACATCTGGAAAATGAGAAGCCATAGGTGACAGTAAGTTGAGATGCAAAGGAAGTGAATGCCATCATGCTACAGACACACAGATAAATAAATAGTCAGAGTAATGGTCAGTTCCACTGTCTCACCTGTGTGTCATTGGAAGTATTGCTGTATAACTGATGTTCGGTTGTCCTCATACTCATCCTCTGCCTCCTCATCCTCACTGTCCTCAGAGTCCACTTCTGCCACAGGGTCATCTCCAGTCCCCTCCTCCTGAAGAAAAGGCACATGTTGCCTGAGGGCCATGTTCTGCAACATGCAGCATGGGACTACTTTCTGGCAGACCTTTCCGGGTTAGTAGCACAGGGATCCACCCGTCAGATGGAGGCACCTGAACCTGGCCTTCAGGAGCGCAAAGGTTTGCTCGATTAGTCTTCTGGTTCGCCCATGTGCCTCATTATATTGGTCCTCAGCCCCATCACAGGGGTCAGCAGTCACAATAGGTTTGGGTAGCCAGAGCCACCTGCAAGTATTGAGGGACAATATTTAGCCTTACACTATCCTATAGGGGGAACATCTAAAGGCATACATTGGGTGGGGAATCTGGCTCACCTATTAGCCACACCCTGTGCCTCTGTAGTTGGTCATCACATTTGGGATGCTGCTATTCCTCAGGGCGAAGGCATCATGCACCGACCCAGGACACTTGGCAATCACGTGTGAGATGTACTGGTCAGCCAGGCACACCATTTGTGCATTCAGTGAGTGGAAACTCTTAAGATTCCTGAACACCTGTTCATTCTGGCAGGGGGGACTATTGCAATACCGTCAATCGCAACAATAATATTAGGGATATGCTCATTGCATAGAATCTTGCCTTCACAGTGGTCAAATCTTCCACCTGTGGGAAAGCAATGTAGCTGCACATGTGTTTCACCAGTGCAGATAAGACCCTTGCCAGTATGATAGAAAACATTGGCTGTGACATTCCAGCTGCCAAGTCCACTATCACTTGGAAAGAACCCGTTGCCAGGAAATGGAGCACTGACAGCACTTGCAGAAGAGGTGGGATCCCTGTGGGATGACGGATAGCTGATATCAGGTCAGGCTTCAATTGGGCACACAGCTCGGTGATTGTGGCCCTATCCTGTCTGTAAGTCAGTATAAAGTGTAGCCAAGTCCACAAGGGTTCTGTACACGGGGGTTCATCTTCTCCTCCATTCATCCACAGCAGTGGGTATCTAAGGGACACAAGAGTGAGTAGGATGTCACAATTTGAAGAATGGAACCACAACCTCAGTGTACATGTTGTATTCATGTGATGGGACAGTGGGAATGAGAAGGGATGTGCAAATCTAGGCAGTGACGAAGTAAAGGTTAATCTGCTGGTTGTCCATCACCATGACATGGCAACCGACTGTCCTGTATGTAGGGACAGGTGGAAGTGAGGTAACTCCACCGACACTGGACATCGTGGCAGAAGGCGGTCTTGCACCGCCATGCAATTCCTCATTGGTTAATATGGGGCTTGATGGAGTACGGTGGCCAATGGGGATCTGCGCCGACGGTGACGGTGTACACCGTTGCGGACATGACCACCATTTTCTATCTGAGTCCTCGCTTGCTTTCTGACCTTCAAAAGGAGAACACCTACACTGTGTATGCTGCTGTGACCTTTTTCTGGAACTTACCATGGCCTGTGTGAGCGGTGAAAGGGCCCCTGCCTTCACTTCGTAGGAGTTGGAGCGATTGGTGGATGGGGTCCTACCCCAGTACGGACTGCTGTATGGGCCTCCAGATCAACAGGTGAGTACACCTTGGGCACAATGCATGTGTGAAGGATGCATGGAGATGTGTGTGCAAGCATCATGTTATCGGGGTGATGTCATGTGGTGGCGAACATGGTGTCCGCTGGCTGATGTGTGTGCCAACGGTGAAGGAAACAGGATTGGTGGGCCATATGTGTGACAGGCTGGATTGTATGTGTAATAGTGTCCTCCCATCTGTATGGCCTCTGCAGGTCAGCGCCCATCAAAAGACGGGATTATGGTTCGCCATTGCCAAGGACGTGCAGACCCTGGGGTCTATGGCAGGTGTAGCACCCACTTTTGAAAACGGTGGGAGGACCTGAGATGCTGGACATGGAAGACTGCGGATGCCCAGCTGGGGATGGCCTCCCAACAAGGAAGAGGTGCCCGTCGGAACCTGACCCCCCTGATGGCCCGCATATTGGTGGTAGCCTACCCAGAGCTGGAAGGGCGCTTGAGGACATCACAGCAGCCACAAGGGGGTAAGTACAGTGGCCATTACAACAATATTTTGTAGGTGGCAGTGGATCTGGGTGGTGGATGTCTGTTAGTGCATGCCCCTTAATGCCAGGCCAGACATTGCAGCGTGATCCCGCTCCAGGGTAATGTTTGAAAGGGAAAACAAGATAACCTAGCAAGGTTGGATTCCATGTCTGACAGGGCTTAGTAGGTCGCAGAAGGTGTGCAGTTGGCGGTGTTTGGCCCTCATCTGGCAGTGATATCTACCCAAATCAATGGCAGTGTAATGGATAGTGCTCCATCCTGATCCCTGTGTGTGACTATGATTTGTATGCCAACTGTATGCCAACTGTGGTGTTGGTGCAGTAATTGACCCAGTGTTCTCTTTCTCTCCCTCCCCCCTTTATCTTCTGTCATCCTGTCCATGTGTGCATTAGCATCATCTGGCGGAGGAGCAGGAGGACCGGCCACAGAGGGAGCTGCATCCCACAGGACCCAGGATGCAGAGTCTGCTGACGCCGAGGGAATCAGTGGGACGGAGAGCGAAGAGAGCACCACGGCAGAGACAGGAGGTGACAACAGAGACTGAGACTGAGATTCCTCACACCTGCATGCACTGCTTCAACATCCACCACCAGCATCACCACACCATGCAGCACACATACCTCACTAGCAGACACCCCCAGCACATCCATGCATGTGTCCCCTGTGTCCTTTCCAACCGTGTCTGTCCCCCCTCCTAAAGGTCACAAACGCAAGCCCTTAGACACCCAACATTCATCCACCTCACATCAGCACATTCCCCATGCACCTGCACCTAAGTCCAGCAGACGTACTCTTACAACAACCACTCCCTCAACCTCCACTCCCATCCCTCCTCCCTCTTCCCGCCCCACTGTCCCTAAAAAGCTTTTCTTTGCCCAACTTGACCTCTTCCCTCCCCCTACCCCGTCCTGCCCATAAGAGCAGGGTCCCAACAGCCCAGCACAGCACCTCAGCCAAACAGTCCAAGCGGACAGTGGAGGTACCTCCTAGTCGTGGAGGCACGACAGTGATGGTTCCCACTCCACCAGCCAGGAACGTTAAGGATCCCACAGCCACTGCTAGGAATGGGAAGAAGCCCTCGACTCCTGCCATGGAGGGGAAGGAGGCCGCACCTCCTGCCATGAATGGGAAGAAGGCCGCAACTCCTGCCATGAAGGGGAAGAAGCCCTCGACTCCTGCCATGAAGGGGAAGAAGTCCTCATTGCCTGCCATGAAGGGGAAGGAGCCCGCACCTTCTACCATGAAGCCCTCAACTCCAGCAGAGGCTGGTAGGATGAAACCACAACCAGTGGTCACAGAGCCCTCACCTCCAGCTGAGGCAGTGCAGCCCACTCCTCCTGCAGAGGCTGCACCTTCACCTGCTGAGTCAGTGCAGCCCTCACCTCCAGCAGAGGCTACCCAGGAGGCACCTTCATCTGCTGACACAGTGCAGCCCTCAATTCCAGCAGAGGCTGGCAGGATGACACCACGACCAGTGGTCACAGAGCCCTCATCTCCAGCGGAGGCAGTACAGTCCACTCCTCCTGCAGAGGCAGCACCTTCACCTGCTGAGACTGTGCAGCTCTCACCTCCTGCAGAGGCTGCCCAGGAGGTACCTTCACCTGTTGACATAGTGCAGCTCTCACCTCCAGATGAGACAGTGCTGCCCTCACCTCCGGCAGAGGGTATGTAGGCCACCCTCCTGGGACTGCTGTACAGGGAGCCCCCTCCAGAACCAGTGGGAAAGTCACCCACCTGAGAGACTGTGGCCTTGAACTCCCCAGCACAGAGAAATGGGCATGGAGCCCTCTCCAGAACCAGTAGGCAAGTCACCCACCTGAGAGACTGTGGCCTTGCACTCCCCAGCACAGGGAAATGGGCACGGAGCCCCCTCAAGAACCAGTGGAAAAGTCACCCACCTGAGAGACTGTGGCCTTGCACTCCCCAGCACAGAGAAATGGGCATTGAGCCCCCTCCAGAACCCATGGGAAAGTCACCCACCTGAGAGACTGTGGCCTTGCACTCCGCAGCACAGAGAAATGGACATGGAGCCCCCTCCAGAACCAGTGGGAGAGTTCCTAAATTCGGCAGAGGTGCCCCCCACTTCCCATCCCCCTGAGTATCCTGCCCACTTTCAAAATGATGCCCCTGTAGATTTCTGTGCAGTTTGTGGCAGGAGACAAGTTAGGCCTTGGACTGTGCCCTATGGCCATGTGGGCTCTTTGTACTTTGGACTTGGCATTGGCATTGGCACTTTGCGGACAATTGTACATATCTGGTTCATGTGGTGGCTTTTTCCTTGCTAATACATTTTCAGAACTTCCGAAATCTGGTCCTTGTTTTATTGTGCTGTGTGTCGTGTGCCATTGGTTTATGTCCGCGGCTGGTCATGTGTAGTGTGTGTGTGTGTGGTGTATGTTGTACGTGTGTGTGTCACGTGTGTGTGTCACTGTTTCCTCCCTTTCTCACTTTTGTGCTAGGCGGCTGAACTCACCGTCTTTGTCAGCGTTGGTGTTCCATGTGGAGTATGGCGTAGAAGAGCATCGGAAAGACTTGAAGTTCCAGTTCCATGGCAGCGGCATAGTCCTCTGTGTACTTGTTGATGAGTCTTTTGTTTTCTGTGTTCTGTTTCCGCCAGGCTTTTGATGGAGTTGGCACCGCCCTGGAAATCCTGGTGGTTTCCTGTGTCATAATATGGTGGGTGGTACTTTGTCTTCTGCCTGGGTGTTGATGACTACTGCCACGGAGCGTGGTTTTATCGCCCTGGCGGATGGTGTGGTACATTTGCTGTCTATGGGAGTTCTCACCACCATGGTCATAATTTGGTGGTAATTACTGCTGGGCTGTTGGCAGTATTTCTGCCACTTTATCACTTACCGCCAATGTCATGATGAAGGCCTAAGGGGGTCATTCTAACCCTGGCGGTCCAAGACCGCCAGGGCTAAAATGACGGGGGCACCGCCAACAGGCTGGCGGTGCCCCGCTGGGCATTCTGACCGCGGCGGTTCGGCTGCGGTCAGAAGTGGAAAACCGGCGGTCTCCCGCCGGTTTTCCGCTGCCCAAATGAATCCTCCATGGCGGCGCAGCAAGCTGCGCCGCCATGGAGGATTCTGACACCCCATACCGCCATCCTGTTCCTGGCGGTTCTCCCGCCAGGAACAGGATGGCGGTATGGGGTGTCGCGGGGCCCCTGGGGGCCCCTGCAGTGCACTGCAGGGCCCCAAAAAGAATTTCAGTGTCTGCTTTGCAGACACTGAAATTCGCGACGGGTGCAACTGCACCCGTTGCACCTTCCCACTCCGCCGGCTCAATTCTGAGCCGGCGTCCTCGTGGGAAGGGTGTTTTGCACTGGGCTGGCGGGCGGCCTTTTGGCGGTCGCCCGCCAGCCCAGTGCAAAACCCAAAATACCCTCAGCGGTCTTTCGACCGCGGAGCGGTATTTTGGAGGGGGAACTCCCCCTAAGTGTCTTAAGGAGGGAAAAGGTGGTAGTTGGCCCCTGAAGTGTTCGAGGACTTTAAAGTTTGTTTTTAGGATTTTTATTGTGGATTCCTGGGGGCCAGTTCTTGCCTCTCTTAAATCCTATAATACCTTTCTTACTTCTATTTCTCTCAGATTTGGGGGGGTGGTTGTGTTACTTTGCATTAATTACAATATCATATTTTGTAGTGGCCCTCTCATAGCATGCACTGGAGTAATATTTAGTGCATTTCCAAAGCACAGATTCTATTGATGTACTTTCTTGATAGTAGGTGTAGCTTATGTGACCTAATAGTTGCTTTCCTACTGTGAAGTGATGTACATTGCTCTTTCTGTCATTATGTCAGAAAGAATTGTAACTGTAAACCAAATTACAATTTTAAAATGTGTATATTTGGTACATATAAAATTATACAACTAGTTTTCTTATTTATATCTGTATGCATGTTCATCTTAGATGTTTAAACGTTTCTTTGCAGCCTTTCCATTGGGAATGTTTTAATTTGGAGCAGGTGCTTTCTTTTCAGTTGGTATAAAAACAGCATCAGTTTTATTTTAAATGTTTATTTGTTGGTAGTTTGTAGAGGTTGGCGTAGTTATGTTTTATCTTTCCTGTTTTAGGGTGAGTTTCTGTTTTATAATAATTTACGTTTACTTTGTATATATGTCTTTTTTCTAGTTTGTGACTGGTGTTGTTTTTCAGTAGCTTGACGCTTTCACGATGTTGTAGTAATTTAAGAGCTATAAGTAGTAGAGTATTTTGTTAAAAAAATCTTATTATGCAATTTAAAAAAAGTAAGTTGTAGTTTAAATAAAGGTTTTACTTACTTTGCAAGTTAGTTGTTGAGCTGCACATATATAAACTGGGTACAAAGAGTTTGTAGGATGGGTCGGAGGACCCAATCGTACAGCTTCATTAGAACTGATTAGTACATATATTTGCTTTCAATAAATCATATTAAAAGGCCAGACTAAGAATGATACCATAGTCACTGGGACAAAAGCAACATTATTGAGAAATTATGTGTGTAACTGCCATATATATATAGATAGTGCTGTGACTTTCTTTGATGTGACAGAATATGTTTGGCAGTCTGCGGGCTTTTTTTCAACTACCTCTCCTTAAGTGGAGAGTGAGCAGTTGTTTGAAACAGGACACAGATAGTACTGGGCAGTTTTGGGTCTCACTAAAATATGACAAATGAGTTGGAATCAATACGCAGACTGAACGCAAATTAATTGTTTGCAAGTTCAATTTTAGTGGGTCGAAATAATGATGTTGGGAGTGATAAGTCGTCCCGACAATGATTCAACTTTACCATAAGTTGGAGGAATGAATAAAGAAAGAGAATACTAAATGGTGTGAGGCTGCCACCTTAGAAAAATATTAGGACTATGGAACAGTACCTAGGGGCCTTTGGATACTCATAGTGCCATCATATGAGAACCCCAATCCAGAATTATTGATGTAATGGGCAACTAATTTATGTGAATGTTCAAATAATACGATGAAGACTTTAATTAAATTTGAACTGAAAGACAGAGATAGCCTGTTGCAAGAGACTGAGTCAATAAAATAATAGTTAAGTATCAAAGAATCAAAGGAACTTCTGGATAGAAAAATGGATGAGGTTATGAAGAGGGTCAATGTGCATGAAGAAGAAGTACAAATGAAGAAACAGAGGACATTTTTAAGTCACCAAAAGGGTTGCCAAGAGGGCAGAGTTTTGAATTGTAGCCATCTATGTTATGATGTGAAGAGGGAGTGGCAAGCAGCACAGATTTTGGTTCATCTTGAAGGTGACAATCTTAAAGTTTTAACAGGCTCCCAGAGTGATATAATTGAGAGTGATGCAGTGGAAAGTAGATCAAGTGTACCACAAGAAATGCATCCCCAGAGAGCATCACATTTTTGAGGGGAACTACGCATGCTCCAACAAGAAAGAAATGTACAGAGTTGGAAGAAGGACAGAGGAAAAGGAATGGAAAGAGGCAAAGGAAGAGAAGGACATGGAAGAGGAAAAGGCAGAGGAAGAAAAAGACAACAAGAGGTGGTTGAAAGCAAGAAGATTAACACCCTTGTGAGAGTGAAGACAAGGGGTCAGAAGATGGTACAATAATGTCAACTAAGGTACATTTATTTAATTGTCCCCTTAAACTCATGGAAAATAAGTTTCTTAAATTAAGCCTCTCCTTTTATCCTGCAAAAGATTTCAATTATGCTCAAAGTAGGGTGGATCTTTTTCACTTTACTAGGAAATTGAATTTACACAAATGGTTTGCCCTAAAGGGACATACATCATTCTGTCAGTATTTTGAGTATTGGTGATATGGAAGTTTTGACTATCCTACAGGATTTGGAAACTGACAGAAGTGAGAATTGGGAGGAGCATACTAACTGGACAATCTGGGAATGGATTGAAATTTTAGTGAGTCCACCAAGTTTAAACCAAAATCAATGTTTAATCCAAGTTTGCCATACTGTGCTATTGATACCTTTGAGGTATTAGTGACTCGTGATTTTGAGATCTTCGCTAAATGCCAAAGTGGAAAACTGATAATGTATCAAAGAAAGATTGGCAATTAACACTTTGAGAGCAGACAGCAATATTATGTTATTTGACAACTGGACAAAGCTGGTAATGTGATGATCTAGCCAACTGTAGCATATTAGATAGAAGGGAAGTGACAATAATGAGGAATGCTATGTATTGACAACATATGATGAAGTCAATAGATCTACTGCAAAGTTTTATGAGATGCCCATTGATTGGAAAGATCAAGGCTTTATTGAATGGGAAGGGTATGCAGTTCTATTGAATACATTAAGTAAAATACCTGTTTTATATTTGTTGCCATAAGTATTGCAACATTCCCCCTAGTAGGCCTATAGTGTCCTCCATAGGATCTCTGTTAGAAAAAACATCACAATATATTGATCACTTTTTAGGATCTTTTGTGACTGTCTTTCCCTCTTCCACTCAAGACAGTAAGTACTTTCTCAGGAGAATGTACGATATTCCTTGGGAATCAGATTATCTGCTGATTACTTTGGATGTGACCATTTTATATAGTAATACCAGACACAGTGATGGGATTTCTGCATGTAGATATTTCTTGAGAGCAAGATCAATGTCTTTTTCCCACCATACCAAAATGCTTCTAACTATGTTAAAATATTGTTTGGAAATTATTTTTGTATGGTTCATTAACAAATCACATAGACAAGTTCAAGGTACAGCAATGGACACCTGTTTTTCTCCCACTTATGCCAAATTATTTATAGGGTTGTGGGAGCAACATGTGTCTATCACTGTGGAGGAATTAAATACCTATGTGGTTCTCTGGACCAGATACATACACAATTGTTTTATTATTTGGATAGGAAGTAAAGAGCAAGATTCCCAGTTCATTCTCAAACTTGACAGTAATGAAAAGAACCTGAAATGGGAAGGTACTATAAGTGAGATGTGTGTGGAGTTTCTGGATTTGAAGATTTGGGTGTAAAAGGATAAATTGGTATCTTGTTTGTTCAGGAATAGTACAGCTGGTAATACTTTAGTACTTGCTAATAGCAGTTACCCTAAGAATATAATCAGGAGTATCCCTTTTGGAGAATTTCTGAGAGCAAGAAGAAATTGCACTACAGATGAGACATTTAAAAAAGAATATGATATTATGCTAGAGAGGAGTGCGTATAACAAGGCAATTTTGTCTAATGCACTTTCTAGGGCTCAAGGTATCAGCAGAGATAATCTTCTAGTGGCTACTATTGATTCCAACAAACAGGGACTTGGATCTCAAAATGATCTAATTAGGTTTTTAACAACATTCAGCAAGGATGCTAAATTTGTTAAGTACATTTGCAAAACACTGGGATGCTCTGTCTACTGAAGATACTTTATCAGATACAATTGGTACTTATCCCAACATCACTTTCCGGAGAGGAGTTTCTTTAAAAGATAAATTGAGCAGCAATGAAGAGACTGCTAGTAGTGATACTTACGGTCGAAGACCCTAAGGGTTTCCTCTTTTTTGAACTGTAAAGTCTGTAAATTTAGTAAGCACATTAAGAAATATGAGACACCTTTCTCTGGCTTTGAAAGGCACATTAACAAATTTCTAAACTGCCATTCTGATTTTTGTGTTTATGTTTTGATATGTCCCTGTAAGAAGATGTATGTGGGGAGTACAATTCACCCATTGATAAAAAAAAATTGGAACATATGAGGGCCATTCAGAACAACAAACATTATCCAGTAGATAGGCATTATGGGGATTTTCACAAGGGTGACTAAACTTTGTAGAGATAGTTTGTCCTAGAGAGGGTGTTGAAGTCTTCATGAGGTGAGAACCGTATACAAACATTAAGGTGTATGGAATCTAGATACACTGTGGAGCTTAACACTAAAAACCCTCATGGTTTAAACATGGGAGAGGAATTAGCAGCATTCCTGGGTGTTTAAAGAACACATTAAGTTTGGGATAACACATTTTAAAAATGTTGGCTAGGGTTCGAAAATATCCTTGAATATCCTTGAATATTCTTGAATATTTATTGATATTCATGAATATCTTGCATGGTGAAGAAAAATCATTTAAAACCCATGATTTGACCCTAAAACACCACTATATCACACCTCTTTGGTCAGAGTACATCCACCCTGACCCCTCATACCACTTATAATTTCTATTTTCATCCCTGGGGACCCGCTCCCATAGCATAAAACTGTGGTTGCAACCTTCTAGTCAGGTTGTAGCCAGCCAATTACAGCGCTCCTGTTTGCACACTCATTCTAGAATATTTGCGATACATTCACGGCCAGAGATTTACAAATTTGGATGTTAATTAATTTCTCATGAACTACTAAATAGATTTACACCAAATAACCAAAATCACAATCTGCATACAGGAAGCTAGCCTTCTGTCAAATTTGGTGTAATTCCATCCAGTGGTTTGGGCTGTAGTAATGTCTTAAGGTACTATGCGAATTAATATGGGAAGTGCAGATGCATGTTTATTGAAAATTCAACAGAGATACCTGACGCGTTTCGGAGCCTCCGCTCCTTGCTCACAGGTCAAGTATATATATATATATATATATATATATATATATATATATATATATGTTCACTAAAAAAAAACAAATGTTACAACAACATCAAAGGAATATAGAGGTTCACTTAAAAAACCAAAGGTTACCAATACTCTATAGTTAGGTTCTGAATTTACCCACACAAAACCAGAGAAATTCAGCAGTTATAGTTGGAGTTATTTCAAGTAACTAAAACTCATGGCCTAAGGTAACTATGACTCACACCTCGGCCTTGAACATTTTCTTATTCAATAATTTAACTTCTAATGTTTCATTGATATTTTTCTTGATGTTATAAAAGTTGCATGAATGCTGTAACATCTGGGGCAATTAGCAGTGCATGACGTCTTTGTGAATTCACAGCAAAAATGTTTTCCCCTAGTAGGGTCTCTACAACACCATTGCACCAGAGCTAAGTGGTCAGGGTGTCTCTACCCTGGTCCCTTTTCTTTTTTTTCACTTTCTATTCAGGAAGTTGGCTGACGGTGGGTCCCAAAATGGCTGCTAAACTTCCTGGATGAGGTGTTGGCAAGCAAATCAGAGCTCTGCAGATTTCTGCACAAGCGCCTATTATTTATGAAGTCGTTGGGGAGGATCCGCGGCCCTAAACATACACATTTGGATTTCCTTTAATTTCTCTTAAACATCTGAATGGATTTACACCACATAACAAAAAGCATAATCTGCATACTCAAAGCTACCTTCTTGCCGGGGTGTAGTGGTGTGCAAAACTCCCATTGGAGTTAACATGGGAAACACATGTTTTTTTACCCCCCTTTTTTCTCGTCCCCACTTGAAATATCACCCCGAAACATTCTATGTGCAACAAGAATCACCAGCACACTTTGTTTTTGAAAATTTTGTGAAAATTTGGCAAACCATGCCAAAGATACAGGCAAGTCAAAATGCTTTTTCTATGAAAACGTGGTCCTAGAAATACCAACATACTGTAATTTACCAGTAAGTAACATATATATATATATATATATATATATATATATATATATATATATATATATCTTTTTTTGGAATTTTTTGTACATCTCTTCAATAGTTTTGGCTCTTTTAAAGAAAAATATTTATGTACTTCTATAGGCATGGATCAATCATTGTGGATCCACACGCCAAGAGCATATCTGCGATTGGCTGGCTGCAACCTGACAGGAAAGATGCTGCTGCCATTTTGTGTATTGGGATTCGATCCTGGGGAAGGGGGAGAAATTAAAGTTAAAAGTGATAGAAGGGGCCATGGTAGAGGTACCCAGACCCCTTGGGTCTGATGAGTTGTCTGTGAGGGACCCCAAAAATATATTTTTGGGGGTGAGCGAGGACTCACAGATCCTCTGTGATGCTCAGCAAGGCACCGTTTGTGAATCGATGATGGATATGCAGATCCAGACACCAATTAAGAAAATACACCACCTGCTCACCGACCCAGTCACACACTCTCTCAGACACCCATTCATATACTCACACACCCACTCACATACCCAAAAACCATACAACCACTCACACATGCACTCACAGACTTATAAAAACCACTTGCACAATGACTCACAGACCCACACAGCCAATCAGACACCCACTCACACCCACTTATCCACCCACAAAACCACTTGCACACATATACACCCACTCACTCATCCACTCACAGACCCACAATGTGGGGTTGGCTGCATGCAGATCAATTAGTTGATTATAATCCAAAACACAAAACGCCACCTTAATCCTGTTTGTAGCATTATATTTGCAATTACTTAAAGATTTTAAATCATCTTTTTATATTAGACCCAGCAGCCACATGATCCATTAACCAACAAATCGAAAAGAGAGCATTTGAAACACAATTACATATGACATTCCAAATAAATAAGGAACGTTAAACATAAAACTCAATCACAAAAAAGGGGAGGGGGGTTATTTACATTTTGATAGGATTCCAATAAAAACCTAGCGTAGTGCAACCTCGGACTACTCCCTTGTATTTGTTCAAGATGTTTATCAAGATCCTAAGGTCAAAAGGTCTTTTGTTATATGTACATAGAGTCACCCTCCATAGAGGTCACAGTCCATTTGGTTGACCTTAAGGCTTAAACAATGTTTTTGTCATCTCTTTTTGGAGGTATAAGAAAATGACACTCCGAAACTTCCTTTTGCAGTATTACCAAGTTGTTTGGACCTTATACAAGAAACACTCAATATTTCAGGAGCTCATTGTCAGGGCCATATCTTGAAAAGATTAACTCTATAAACAAAAATAAAGGGAAAACCTTGTTTGCATAAGAACTGGTGGAAAAAGAGACAATATAGATATTGTACACCTCCGTGAACTTACGCCACTTAATGATGTTGCCACCTTGATTGTTTTGGTTCATGAATCCCATATTCTTGAAAGTGCAAACGCCAAGTTTAGGTCAAAAGGCTGTTTTCACAGGACCCCGTACCAGTAAAAAAAAAACTCTATTAGTAGTCAAAAGTGTCTTTCTCATGCATCACTGTCAACCACCCGGATTTAGAAACTCTGCGTCTGTTAGTATTAATATTGAACATGCTGACATGCGAGGTCCATCACGGATCACTTGTTTCTCACCTTATGCTAAATATGGGAATTGAAGTAGGACAGTCCACTGGACTGCAGAGGGTTGCCATTTTTTGTAAGTGACAAAACAGTACATTCCTGTTTCTACCATGCGTAATTTGATTATCATAAGTGCATCATGTCTTAGTAAGGATCTGTTGTTACAGGAATTTATCTGTCTTAGAACAGTCCATCGAATATCCGCTATGGTTGGAGTTTGTACTGCAATCTTGATCTGTGTTAGCTGATACAGTGTCTGATTTCCTGGCTTGTTTGTCCTACATATACTTTATTGCCTGGGCATAATATGCAATATGACATGTTCTTAGATCAGCAGTTAGTAAGTTCTTCATGTTTAATTTCCATGGTGTTATAGATGAAGATACTACCTTCAATGTTTGAATCTCAGGCCATGTAGTTCCCACACTTGTGGTGTCCAGTTTTAGGGGGTATGCCAAGCATATTCCTAAGGTTCTGTTGATGTCTTTGTTTTTCGGCATTGGAATGGACCAATCTGTCTTTTGCAGTTTCTCCTCCTCTTTAAAGCAAATAAAAGCCATTCTGTGAAGGGTTCCAGACTGGAGACTGTACTCCAATGCGTCTTAATTATTTTTTGAGTTCCAATGTAATGTGGCTATACGTTGTGACACACACAATCCTATTCTGATAGTTTTTTTCTTTAGGCTTCAGAAGTGCTTCCCTTGTAGTGTATCATGCCTTTTTCATTGCTCGTTTTAAAAACCTATGAGGATAGTTGTGAGTTTGAAGTTTTTGAGATTGGTTGATTTGCATTTAAAAAAAAATCTTAATTTTTTGTACAATGTCTATGAATCCTTAGAAACTGATTACATGGAAGGTTGTCCTTCAGATTCCTTTGGTGATGGCTTGAGAAGTAGAAGAAAGTGTTTCTATCTGTTTCTTTGTACAAAGTATTGTTACCAGTTCACCGCTGTCATATTTTATTGTCAGATCCAAAATGTTTGATTCTCTTCAACTCCAGTGCTAGGTGAACTTAATATTGAGTGTTCTGTTATTTAAAAAAGAGTCTCATTACCCATCCATATTAAGAAGATGTAATCCATGAAATGTTTCTATGTTATTACGTTAGTTGCGCACAATTCTTTCTTTACACTAGCCTTAAACATCACCGCCACCTCTGAAGCAAAAGGAAATCACATTGCAGTCTGTTTTATATGTAGGTAAAAACCTTAGTTGAAATAGAAATCTTTTTCAAGCAGATCGTATCCAACTCTAGTATGTACGTTGATGGGTCTTTGTTTAGTCTCTGTCTGGTTTCCAAAATATATTCCATAGCTTCTAGACCAGGGGTCTCCAACATTTTTTGTAATGAAAGCTACTTTTGTTCAATGACACTCATCCCAGGCTATTACTATTAGTGTTGTAAGGGTGACCACATAAGACAAGATTAGGTAAGTGGCCACCCTGCGCAGGATTACCTGCAGTGATCACATCCGTGTATCAGGAGGGTTGCAAGCAGTGATGTAAAAAGGCTTTGTCAATTTAAAATGTCTTTACATGGGTCATACATAACAGCCACAGCTGTAGTGCCCCATGCCTCAAGCTAGTACTGGTATAACAAGTCTCCCCATCATCACATGCTTTATCACTTAAATATCAGCTTCAATCACATTTAATTTTTTTTACCATTTTCCCCCAAACATCAGCTTATAAGTTCTGAAATTTGTTTTTGTTTCAAATACACACTTTAAATTGTGTTATCCATTGATTAATTCAACCAAACAAAATCTTCTGACTCTAAAAGTTGGGCTGTAGACAGGGGAGCTACTTACAGCTACATGGAGAGCTGACAGTGGCTCACAAGCTACTCGTTGGAAAAGCCTGTTCTAGAGCTTCTTCTTGGGAAATATTTGTATATAGGTTTGCAAAGTCCACTGTCACCAGGAAGTCTGTGTCTGGGTCAAAAATGTTTGGTTCAGTTTGTTGAGCCTGTCTGTGGTGCCTTTTAGATACCTTGGTATATCCAGAATCAAGGGTTTCAGGAAAACATTCAGATACTTGGCCAATGGTGCAAATATTAAATTGACCCCTGAAATAACTGGCCGCCCTAGTCCATTATCTGGATCTTTATGTATCTTTGGGAGAATATATATATTACTGGTGTTTGTGGATTTGTGTTTATGAGATATGATTTTTCTTCCTCTGTTAGACAACACCCTATGATTCCCTCCATAATTTTTCTTTTTATTTCTTTTTGAATTTAAAGTGTTAGATCTTCCTCGATCTTTCTGTAGTGGGATTCTTGTTGCGTTTGGCATTGAATTTCTTGTTCATAAACAAGTTGGCCATTATTGCAATGGTTCCACCTTTTCAGCAGTTTTTATAATTATTTCAACACGCTTTTGCAATCTTGGACCATTCTTTCCTCTCCCTGTAGGTTATATTAAATTAATCTTTTTTGGATTCCATCTCATCCAGTTCATGTAGAACCACCTTTAAAAAAAAAACATTTCCCGAGGCATATTTGTTGTTGGAGGGAAGGTGGTTGAGGATTGCCTTAGTCCTGAAAAGCCGTTAGATAATGGTTTCATGTCTTTATTGAAAAAACAGTTCAACCACATTTTTCTAAAGAAATGTGTTATTTTAAACATGGTTTTAGTTTAGTCTGGCCTCTCTGTGCATACAAAGGACATGCCTTTGATTAGTACTCTTTGTTCAATTTCATCAAGCATTCTCTTAGACAAATTGTAGATAGGTATTATTTGTTGATCCCCCATCTGCACACTAGTATTCAAGTGCAAATCTCTTCTGCACCTTGTCTAGCGTTCATCCACAATCCTCATCCTCCCCTTGATCCTCTGCCTAAAGAAAGTCTTCATGTTGGTCCGTCAAGGTGCTTGTTGATGGTTCTGGGTTGCGTGTGTTGGTATCTGAGAAGGACGAACTATCAGAAAAACCAATATAGCTTCTCCTGCTCTTGCCCTGATATTGGAGAAGAGGTCTCATATTTTCCTGGTTGCAAAAATCTTTCTTTAGTTATTGATATACCTACTCTTTGGACAAGTAGCCAATTTCTTTTTGAAGTTTCTTTTTTTGTAATTCTCTGTACTGATTTTGAATTCACTAATTTATTTTTCAATGCGTAATAATAGGTTTCTTTTTGCATCTTTAATTGTTGTATTTATTTTAATAGCTTCCTCGAGGTCTTTTATCAGTTCCAATAATTTCTTACTTATCCTTTGTCCTCTTTTGATTGATAAAACCATCCAGTCTGTAAATCATTTTGTTTCCATACAGCTGAAATCACCCAAGTACTCAGGATCCTCTATGAAAATAACAGGTACATTTTTTACTTGCAGACCTATGAGGACTGTACCATTTCATAGGAGTTCCAGAAGGACTTCTCCTTGTAGGTGTGTGCGTGTCCATGTTTTGTTCAGGCAGATTCGTTTGTGAGCTTTTGCTTGCTGTGTTAAATTTTATCTACCTTCTTCTGGATTGAGGCCAGAAGGACTTTTAGGTTCTTCTCCTATTTCTTGTTCTGTATAGCTTAAATCTGGTAGTCCTGACATTTCATGGAGGTGTTATAAGTTAAAACAAAGATGCTGGGACAGTGGCTGTATGAGGTAACAATATTTTGTACCTACCTAGAGAGAGTCTTAACGTTTGATGAATAACAAACCTTATGTCTTTGCACACCCTTATATTCAGAACGGAGGGAGGGTTAAACTTGTAAAACCTAAGGGGGATCAATATACACAATAATACACAAAGAACTCCCACTTGCTATCAATTAGTTAATTATAATCCAAAACACAAAACAACACCTTAGTCCTGTTTACAGCATTAGATTATTTGGAATTACTTACACAATTTACATCATCCTTTTATATTATACCCAACAACCATGTAATATTTTAATAAACAAAGTGAAAAGAGAGCATTTCAAACACAGTTACATATGACTTTCAAAATAAATAAGAAGTGCTAAACACAAAAAACGAAATCCCAAAAAAGTGGGGGCATTTCTTTGGTTAGAATATTTTGATAAGAGCCCAATATAAACTGTCAAAGGCCTTGTTCAGCACATGCTTTGGATGTATTCGGGATGTTTGCTGCAGGGCCAAAGGTTAAGCACAGTGTGAGGTTGGTGGCATGAGGGGTTTGGCTGCAGTGCAGAAGGCCATGCATAATGTGGGGTTTACCAGTACGTAGGTCTGCTTTTCCATAGACAGAGCATTTGTTAGTTTGCAAATAACTTTGGCCCTATTTGACAAATCTTTACGAAACTTTCCAAAAGAAAAGTTCATCCACCTTAGCTCCTTCCTGGGGTGATCCATCAAAGGGGGCAGACAAAAAATGGGGGTCCAAAAACATAACATTTCCATGTATTTCTCATAAACGTCTTTATATGTGGCTACAGCGAAAAATACTAAACGGAATTACTCCAAATTTAGCAGGAAGCTAGATCATGGTCTGCAGATTATGCTTTTTGTGATTTAGTGTAAATCCATCGAGTAGTTTTTGAGAATTTAAGGGTCAAATTAATTGTGTAGCTGGAAGGTTGGGCTTGCAAGACTCTCGCGCTCCTGCAGCGAGAGTGCAACTTTGAAAATGGAGCTCTGTGACTGGTCAAAAGGCCCATTTTTCTTGTGAGCCTTGTCACTCTTGTGGGAGCGAGAGGCTCTCGCAAGTCTTCCAAGTACTTTGGCTTTCTGTTGGAATGTTAGAAATGCAGTGGCAGCCATTACTGTTTATTGTGAAAAGTTGGAGGTGTTGTGGAAATGAAGTAAAAAAGTTAAATAAGGGGAGAGCAGAAGGGCATGCTATTCCCCTAGGTTTAGAGGGAAGGTGTCTAAGGGATAACTACTGTGAATATTATAAATGTACATTGTTTTACCTAGTTTTTATAGTCTTACAGGACTCATGCAGTATAGTGCATAGTAAAAATGTGTAGATGAGTTCATAATACATTTAATTAGTAGGAATGAATATTGTGGTGCTTTTTTTACAGAAGGTGTGCAAAAGGTAAGTACTGTAATGAGTAGATGGTTAATTCTCATTTTTTTATGTTAAAATATCACAAACATCTTGCGAGAATCGCATGGAAAATTACCCACAATACTCTCTCATTATTGTATATAGAGAAGTAAAACAAAAGATGTCCAAGACTCACCAAATAGTTATCATTGTTATTGAATGGTTGAAGAAATGATGTGATGTGATTAGGTGCAGAACCACTGATAGCACACTTTGTCCTTGGTGCTTTGGGGAAAAAGGAAGTCTGTTGTGCTCAGCAGAAGTGAGTTTATGGGGAAGTGAATGAGACTGGTGTCTCCAGGCCTGATCCACAAAGGAATTTTGGACCAAAAGTCTAAGGGGCTCATTTATAAGCCCCTAGCATCACCAGAGCATCACTGCATTGTATTTACAAGGCGACATTAAGCCACTTTTTGTAAATATGGCCCATTCACATGCAGAACTTTGCATGGAAGGAGTGTGCAATGTGTGTTGATGTGGGTGTGCCACCGCAACACACATTGCATTTTGATGCTGACCCAGATCTATGAGACTTAGAAAACCTGAGGCAGCACCAGAATCCAATGTCACCTCAGGGGTGGCTTTAGTATGGTGCAATGAGGAGAATTACTTTCCTTTTCCCTTGTTTTTTGCTCTTTCTGTGTGTGCTGCAGTTCAGAAAAATTACCAATTTTTACCTGAATAAAACAGGACCAAAATGCCACAAATCCAACATATCAGTCAAGATATCACTTTTAAAAGATTAAGCAAGAGTCAATCCATAGGAATTCATGGATGTGCCTCTTTAGCACAAGGGGCCTGATTTAAGAAAAGTGGTGCTGCTTCCAATGCAGTGCCACTTTTCTTGCGCCCCTTAGCACGCCCTCTACCGCCACCATGTGTGCTCCATATTTAATATACAGTGCACCATGGCGCATGGTAGGGGCAATACTGTCAACATGATTTACGTTATTGATGTACAATGTAAGATTAGCACCAAAATTTAGACGCCAATCCTGTACACTTTATAGGGGCCCATTGAAAAGAATGGTGTGCCCCCTTTTAATGCCTGCTTTGTGCAGGCTTTAAAAGTAGCAGATAAAAAATGATGTTAGATTGCACTGCACCATTTTTGCGGTCCCCCTAATGGGAAATACCCCCTTGCATACATTATGCCTGGCACAGGCATAAGGTTGCACAAGGGGTTACAAAGTGGCAAAATGCATGCATTGCGTCACTTTTTAAATATGGTGCAGTGATTTTGGGCTCGTTGGGGCAGTGTTAAAAAAAGATGCTAATGTGGCACAAGGAGGGGCTAGACCCTTTTAAATTTGGGCCAAAGTACCTAGGATGTGTCAAAAACAAAGACAATACAGGCCACAGGGGAGATGAGGCACCAGAAAAAGCAAAGTGATGCATGTATTCTTTACTGCCCATGGGAGGTGATGCATTGATTCTTTCCTTACAGGTGAGATGATGCATTGGTTTCTTACGGGCAGGGAAGGTGATACATCGATTCTTCTTTGCAGGAAGGTGATGCACTGATTTCCAGGCCTGGGGTCAATGAAAATTTGGCGTCCAGGGACTATGTGTGGAAAATCCAAATGCACTGTGCTGATGGTATCATGGTAGAACCGGTGCTGCATCAATTCTGCAGTTTTGAGACAGGAGTTGCTTCAATTCTCCAGCTGTGGGCAGTCACTGTGTTGATTTTCCAGCTGAGAGGCAGGGACTGTGTTGATTATCCAGAATGGCGCGTTGATGCACAGACTGTCTCCTTCAGATCACCAGCTTGCACTTCCAAGGGCCCAGGGACTCCAGTTGGCACCACTTGGTAAGTTAGGACTCTTGGGAGAAAAGCCCAGGTTCTGGCAGATGAAGTCTTTGATGTTTCTGAGATCTCTTAACAGGAGGCAAGCTAAGTCCAAGCCCTTGGAGAACCTTTGGAAGCAGGATGTAACAACCCAATTCCAGTCCTTTTACTCCCAGGACAGAAGTAGCAAGGAGCAGGCCAGCACAACAAAGCATACAGGCAGAGGAACAGTCTTTCCTACAACATCCAACTCTTCTTCTTGGCAGAATTTCCTCAGTGCAGAAGGATTCTAACTTAGTGGTGTCTGAGGTACCTATTCCCATTTCTGACATTGAAGTAGTCATACTTCAAAGAGAGGTTATTGCAGTGCACAAGACCCTGCCTTTTCCTGCCTTGCCCCTGGACACACTCCAGGGGGTTGGGGATTGCTTTGGGTGAGGCCTGGGACAGATAATTTCAGATGCAAGTGTCAACTCCTCCCACCAATATAGCTCAGGAAGACCCATCGACCTGGTGATGGGTCATCAGGATATGCAGGGCACACCTCAGCTCCCTTTGTGTAACTGTCTAGATTAAATGCACAAACAGCCAAACTGGCATCCTGACCCAGACTTGTATTCAGCAGAGTGGCAGAAGCACAGAATGGCTAAGCAAAGAAAATGCCCACTTTTTAAAAGTGGCATTTTCAAACTTACAATTCAAAAAACAACTTCACCAAGACATGCATTTTTAAATTGTGAGTTCAGAATCCCCAAACTCCATATTTCTATTTGCTCATACTGGGAAAATACACTTAAAAGATAATTCAAGGCATTCCCAATGTTACCCTAGGGAGAGATATGCCTTGTAACAGCGAACACTGAATTTAGCAGTATTGCTCTATCTGGACATGTAAAACACACTAGTACATGTCCTACCTTTTCAATACACTGCACCCTGCCCATGGGGCTGCCTTTAGCCTACTTTGAGGGTGATTTACATGTAGTGAAAGGGAAGGTTTGGGCCTGGCATGCAGGTGTAGCTGACAAATAGAAAAGGCACTTTAAAATTGCACACACAGACACTGCAGTGGCAGGCCTCAGACATGTCTACAGAGGTACTCATGTGGGTGTCACAATCGATGCTACAGGCTTACTTGGAGCATTTGATTTACAGGCCCTATCCACACATAGTGGACCTTACTAGGGCCTTACTAGTAAATCAAATATGCCAATCATAGAGAAACTAATCACCAATACAATTTACATAGAGGACACTTGTGCTTTAGCACTGGTGAGCAGTGGCAAAGTGCCCAGAGTCCTAAAACTAGCAAACGCAAAATGCTGCACATAGTCAAAAACAGGGGGTCAGAAGCAAACCATTTGGATAATACTGAAAAAGTCCAATTTCCAACAAAGAGTAATATACTACAAGCAATATAAATAATGAAAGCATAGGGTAGCTTTGAAGAGAGCTTTTTTTAAAGTAACATTTTTTAACAACTGCATTTTTGTGTTTTTTAAACATTTTTAACTAGTTGCATTTTTTCAAGATAAGGGCACAACAAAAGCAATAAATAGGGAGTAGAAAAAAAAATCTCCTTCAAAACAAAGTGGGGAAAAAAGAAGGTTGTCATAATAAATTGTTTGCATTTGTAGGAAACAAGGGCTTTGTTCAAATAAGCAGGGCTGTTACCTACTTGAGTGTTGAGTACCTGGGCAGGCACAATGTCACCAAGTTGAAAAGAAATGTCCACCCCTGAGGAGTCATCAAGCACAGTAGGATTCTCATCTGAATTGGAGGAGAACATTCTGGTGACAGAAAATCAGCAATGTTAAAATGCTAGCCAAAAAGGTCTAACCACACGAAAACCCAATAGCCAAATAAAGCAACAAGGAAGGAATCTCTCTTTGCTAAATAAATACATTCATGTGAACCAATCACAATCCTTTCCTGGTATGTGTTTCCTCACCCTGGGGTCTTGTGGGTGCCTTGAGTGACTCTTGTGAGCATGTAACTTGTCATGTCTTACTTTTTTCAGAGCTACAAAAATACACTGTTCTGAACATAATTCCAAAGGTATGACATTGTGAGCAGGTCATGAGAGCAGGTCAAGGAAAACATTCCTCTCATAGTCCAAGCAGGGGATTGTGTGCTTGGCTCCCATGATCATCTCATGAGGGCCCTATGTTTGTAAAAAAAAAAATACAACATACATACTGTACTGACTTAGTTATTGCATATTAGCATTCAATAATAACTGACCAGATAAAAAAGGACGCTGCACAAGCAATTAGAATTAAATGTACAACTCTCTGATCTCTTGAGTCTCCCGTGAGCCACCAGCGAGCCTCCAGCAGGAGCAATCAACAAACTTACACATGGATGTACATAGTATAAAAAACATAGTTCATAGTATAGGACAAACTTATACGTGTCTTTTTGAAATATAAAAAATGATTTAAAAAATAAAAACTTTACGATGCATTGCAAAACCAAAGGTTAAAGTAATGTTATGGTTAGGTGTTCAAAAACTATGGCGGTCATTCTGACCGCGGCGGGCGGCCGCTATGCTGTTACCGGCAAATGACCGCCCCGTGGTCAAAAGACCGCGGCGGCCATTCCAACTTTCCCGCTGGGCCGGCGGGCGACTGCCAAAAGGCCGCCCGCCGGCCCAGCGGGAAAGCCCCTGCGACGAGGAAGCCGGCTCCGAATGGAGCCGGCGGAGTTGCAGGGGTGCGATCTTCACTGTTCACTTCACTGTTAGGGGGCCCCTGCACTGCCCATGCCACTGGCATGGGCAGTGCAGGGGCCCCCAGGGGCCCCACGACACCCGTTCCCGCCATCCTGGTTCTGGCGGTGAAAACCGCCAGAAACAGGCTGGCGGGAAGGGGGTCGGAATCCCCATGGCAGCGCTAAAAGCAGCGCCGCCATGGAGGATTCCCTGGGCCAGGGGAAAACCGGCGGGAAAACCGCCGGTTCCCCTTTTCTGACTGCGGCTTTACCGCTGCGTTCAGAATAGCCCAGGAAGCACCGCCAGCCTGTTGGCGGTGCTTCCGCTGCCCTCCGCCCTGGCGGTCAGAGACCGCCAGGGTCGGAATGAGGCCCTATGTGTTTTCGATTTAACTAAAAACCTTAGGAATTTAGTGAACAAAACAAAGGTTAAAGTAGTGTTATAGTAAGGTGAATTTCTAATTGACAACATTAACTTTTTGAACTATAAAAGACACGGAAATTTACCAGTTATAGTTAGCAGCACTAACTCTAGATTGTGCCACCACTATGCACCACTTATGACCTCACATTTGAAATTACTCATGACATGTTCTATGACATAACTTATGACATCACCCATTTAAAAAAATAAGCAGAGAACTCTGAGAAGTACCCAAGATTAGGTAGAGAGCAGCTCCAATGTAGACCAACCTACAACACCAGTGACACTCTGAATCTGTGCACCTCAAATGTTTGTTTTTCTAGCAACGTTTTTAAGCCTAGACTAGCACAGTGCCATCCACACTGAGCTAGAAAGAAACAAAGTATTTTGCCATTCCACAGCAAAGTCTTCAAGCATAGGATTAGCAGAATGCCATCCATGCCGAGCTGTAAAATGACAAAAGCCTTTTACCACTCCAGGCACAGTATTACTGCTTTGAATTAATAAAATACCATCCAAGCCAACTTGGAACAGATGAAAACAAACTCTGACACATGTTTCAATATCATAATAGCTCTTCAGAGAGATTTAGATTAGTCCAGACACAAGCGAGCACCCAGTATACGTCGAAAGAATACCCTTTTAGGCTTAGATTGCTACATAAATTCTGCACAAAAAGAAGTAGAGAACTCTAGGTGAAGTTACAAAGTTTAGGTAGAGAGCAGCTCCCTTATAGAGAACCCTACAACACCCACACCCACAGGCTAGAATTTGGATTAAAACAGTCACTTCAGAACCTCTCATCAGAACATCTGAACACTATTGGATCTTTCAGAAGAAGAACTACCCAGCTGTGTGAAGAGGGAAGACTGGACCTGCTTACATTAAACGCGGGATCCTGAGATTACTCCAGTAGTCAATTGGCTGACCTCTCATTTGAGCTACAGGGACACAACAAGCTTACAGAGGTATTTTCTACTTCCCAGTTGACCAGACCCAACTGGACTGAAACCTGGTTCCCACGGTTGGCCTCTATGATAGTGAGGCCTGACTTCCTCAATTGCTATTCTCAAGTCCTGGCCCCCTGGTTTGAGTCAGAATGTACACCTCCTTGTGCAACTGAAGGCTTCACTAGATCAAACAGAGAGTGACTCAAATCAAAGCAATGCCTCGCTCTAAGCCCCTTGCATCTCTGGACTGGTTCTTCACATGAACTGAAGCAGCAAGGCGCAGATTGACATAGGGCTGTCCATCGAAGCACCATCCAGCTCCTGATTGTACCTTTAACAGAACTGACACCTCTTAATGCAGAGCTATTCACAGCCATGCAGCTTTTACCCAAAGCCTTCACCAGATGTGATGCAGAGCAATGCCAAGTCACATACAGCAACATAGTACAGCTCTCACATCAAGGACAACATGGTACAATTCCCAGCTGGTGGAACGCAGTCCTGTATTTGGCTTCTGCTCCACTTTAGTCAGCGTGAACTTGTGGCTTTGCTCCAGTCCAGTGTGCCCCAATAACCATACCTGGCACTTTGTGCTTTTTTGCTCTATTTTCACTCAAAACTTTAAAAGTTCATAACACTACTTCTATGGATTAGATTTTTGTTGTTTTTACGTCATTTTATTTATAAAAATTAACTAAGTTTTTCTAAATTGGTTTCAGATTTGCTTTGACATTGTATCTAAGTAATGCATGACTGCCTTTGTGCAATGCCCCCAAAAAGTTAAGCATAGTTTTATTTGGTGACTTTTGTGGCCCCCCATGACATGGACTGTGTTTTTATATGAGTGTGGCTTCAACCCCTCTCAACTAATAACCTGATTTCTTTCTGTTAATCCTGTCAGGTGTATGAAAGATGAAAGGCTAATTAAAATGGAGTTTTCCTAGCATATATACCATAATATACAGCATATACCTACATATTTTCTCAATGATTTGTTGAATATGTATTTGCTTAGAATGCAGAGTGTGTTGCTTTAAGAGAATGGAAATGTACTTTCAAGATGCTTCCACATTAACCAATTTGTTCCTGCCACTTATTATGAATATGCATTCATTTGTCAAGTACTGGACATTAAGAAGACCTGTTGAATGTCCTTCTAGATTGCCTGAGAAAGGGGTGGCTCCTCTGAGTAGCCATTGTGTCACCCTAAGCAGAATATTGTACAAGAGAGAGGACATGTGTCTCTTTTGGAGAGTCAGAGCTTGGAGGAAAAAATATAAAGGAGAAAAGAAACTACTTTAGCAAAGGTACTAAAACTTTATTGAAGATGAAGATAGTGTTGTTGAAAATGGAATGAACAAAGGAAATTTCTACCCCAAGAATGCTTTATCTGAGGGTAGTTATTTCATTGAATCAGGAACAGAATTCTACCTCAAAACTGCCAAGTGTCACAAATTTCTTGAACCTCATTTTCAGGCTGCTCTTGTACCCATACTGGTGGGGTTTTAAATGGTGGTTCATGTTAGGCTTCCCTCAATCAATCAATCAGGTGTTCTTTGTATAGAGTGGCTTGCCAACCGAGCAGGTATCCAGGTGCTTGCTGTAGCTGTTTATTCGGGAAGACAGGTTTTCAAACCCTTTCTAATGTGGGTCAGATAGGCTGCAGTGTGAAGGTGGGGGTGTTTGGTAACACTGTTCTAGGCTTTGGCAGTGAGAAGGAAGAAGGAGCATCCTCCAGCACAGTAGCGGCATACAGGTGGTATCTTTGTGAGGGTGATATGTGCCAAGTTTCATGTTACAGAGAGATCACATGGCTTTGGTTAAGAAGAATGAAGAAAAGTTCGAATTTTCCATGTTTGAGGCAACTTCTATAGAAAGGCCCCGGGATTCGTTTGATGAATAAAAACAAATGGAGCAATACAAAAAGTGTTGAAATCTAAAGCAGGAACTGGAATAAAATAAGGATACAGTGAAATATTCATTTCAGGTGAAAAAATAACATATCTTTGGGTCCTTTTTAGGATTTGCAGACAGACTACTCTACCACAAACATGCTGGACTACCATGTTCACCAGTCTCCTGGTTTGCCTGCTCTATCCAGAGTAAGGCAAAGTGGTTCATTCTGTCAGAGCCTCCACTGGCCCCATTGTGAAAACCTTTGAGCAAGTGCTCAACTGACATCAGCACATTAGTCAAAGTACCTCACACTATAAATTCTCTAAAGAGTGAATTCCATTTTTGGGTCTGCCAGGATAATAAATAACCCCCACACGCTGGGAGAAAACTCCCAGCACTTCAAGAATATTTAAAGTTTTCGTTTTATAAAAAGAAACATCTACTTTGGGAGCTTGTTTTAGAAAAACAAAAAACTTTGCTGCACAGGCAAGCTATACATGACATCCACACAGCACATCTTCAGTGCTCTTAGAGGACCGGTCATGGTGGCTGCTCCTCTGAAGGGATATCTGACTGCCTGATGGCTATCAGTAAATATGGCCGGCTGCAGTCTGTAATTGCAATCAATTACAGCCCACAATTTCCATGGGAGAACGGAGGACATCATGCCAAATCCAACAAGCCCTTGGCTTACAGAGTATACTTATTCATCATGACTTTAGGCTAATGTAAGCATTCTGAAACAAGTTGTCTGTGCCTTAGTAGCTAACTCAAATACTCTGTAGATACAGGTATCAAAGGATCAATGTGAAGAGAAGATTAAATCATTCCTGGATAGAAACCTTGCCTAAACGAATAGTTAAACCTCAGTAGCACCGGGGTGCAATTGTCCTCAATTGGTAAATAAACACAAGAACATTTTCCAGGGGATCAGAATGAATGGTTGTGTCACCAGTATGGAGGTAGGACCAAATCCAAGGTAGTCATGCATTCTAAATCACCAGAAATGATTGAATCATGACACAGCTTCATATCTCCCACTTATAATTCCTTCGAACAAAAAAGATAGACCCAGATTTAGGAAAAGTGGCACTTCATGTCATGAAGCACCAATTTTCTTACTACCCAATGTGCCCCCCTAATGCTACCATGTATGTGCCATATTTAACATAAGGCGTATCATGGTGCAGGTTACGGACAACAGTGTCTTAATTTTTGACACTATTGTACTTTGCAGGATTAGCACCAAAATTGTTGGTGCAAATCCTGCAAAGTACATAGAGGCCCATTATAAATAATGATGTGCCTCCTTTCAATGCTTGTTCTGGGCAGGCGTTAAAAATGCAGCAAAAAATGGCACAGTGGAATCTTATAGATTCGACTGTTCCATTTTTGCAGGTCCCCTAATGGGGATACTTCCCCCTTGCATACATTATGCCTGTATGCAAGGGTTTACAAAGTGGGGCAATGCTTGCATTGCGCCACTTTGTAAATATGGCACAGCGTTTTTGCCACACTATCACAAACTAGCATTGAAAAAATTATGCTAATGTGGTGATAGTTGGTGCTAGGCCCTTCTGAAATTTGGGGCATAGTTTCCTGACTAACATACAGCTGTTTCATTGAACCAATGGCATCTTTAAATGAAGATCTTCTAAATCCGTTGGCTATATCTGTTCTTGTACAGTGTTAAGTCTTTCTAGAAATGACTGCACTATTACAACAACACATTGAATTGCAAATTATTCAAATTGTTCAATCGTTCATAATTGAATAATGATTCTGGGTAATCCACTAGCATATTCTTTGGTGAAAGATCCGTAACAACACGTCCAGAACTTCGCTTGAGTTGTTCATGCAAGCGGAACAATGCTTGCCTGAACAATGCAGGCCTTTTTCTCTGCCTTTACCACGCATGTGCTCAACAACAAACATGCATGGTTATGGCAGATAAAAAAGAAAATCTACCAGGAGAGGACGCTGTCAGGTAAGTGGGGCTGGGACAGGGTTGTATGTAGTTTTTAGGGTTGGGGTGTTGGGTGAAGGGGTTGGGGTGGTTAGGTTATTTTATTTTTTTAAGGGGCAGGAGTGGGGAGGTTGAAACTATGGTTTTTAGGGTGGGGTCGGGTTATTTTGTTTTCAGGGGCAAGGTGGGGGGTCGGGTAATTTAATATTTAGGGGGGTGGGTGGTTTTTTTTTTTTAGGTTGGGGGATCGAGGTAATTTTGTATTTAGGGCAGGTGGGGGGTTGGATTTTTAGGGGTGGAGTGGGGGATCAGGGTAATTGTGTTTGGGGGTTGGGGTAATTATGTTTTTAGGGTGGGTGAGGGGGGGTTTTAGTGGTGGGGGTCAGGGTTATTTTGTGTTTAGGGCAGGTGGGGAGTCAGGATTTTAGGGGTGGGGTGGGTGGCTGGGGTAATTTTGTATTCAGGGCAGGTGGGGTTCGGGTTTTTAGGGGCAGGGTGGGGGTCAGGGTAATTTTGTTTTTAGGAGTTGGGTAGTTTTAATTTTGGGGATGGTGGTCAGTTTTAGGGCTCACAGTGGGTGAGGGTATCGGATTCGTTTTTAAAGGTGGGGGTTGGGGTACTTCTGATTTTGGGGTGGGGGTGGGGTGGGGTGTCGGGGTAATTTTATTTTTAGGGGTTGGGTTGTTTTATTTTTTGGAGTGGGGGTCGGTTTTAGGGCTTAGGGTGGGTGGAGGGGTATTGGGTAGTTTTTAAGGGTGTGGGGTTGGGGGTACTTCTATTTTTAGGGTGGGGAGTGGCATGCGACAACCATGCATGCTGTTTCCACACATGACTTTACTAGGCATGTCTTTACAATGAAAAATCGTTATAAAGGCATGTGTGTAAAGGCATGCGTGGAAACAATGTGGTCCTTGTTCCAACCACGTGGATCAGGCATGAGTAGTTGCCGCATGCGTAGGTCCATCATACAACCCATTCTTTGAACCTGTAATACCACTAATGATAAAATCAGACTGTGGGCCTCATTATGGGTTTGGCAGTCTTAAGACCGGCAAACTCATGTGTTGATCCACATGAATTTCACCACCATGGAAAGGCTGGTGGAAAGCCAGTGCTAAGGGCCTCAGGCATGGCCAGTGCAGGGGCCCCAGCACATGTGCCCTCAGAATGCACACTGTCTGCTCTGCATGCAGTTCGCATTCCGAGGATGCTGTTGTGCAACCGCATTGGCCTCGGCTCCCTTCAGGGAACCGAGGACAATG
This sequence comes from Pleurodeles waltl, assembly GCF_031143425.1. Lineage (NCBI taxonomy): Eukaryota > Metazoa > Chordata > Amphibia > Caudata > Salamandridae > Pleurodeles > Pleurodeles waltl. The sequence continues at coordinate 794,336,257 of NC_090438.1, read as the reverse complement.
CTATGGCACTAGTTCTGCCAGCCTGACCAGCAGAAATATAATAATAAGGGGCCAGATGTAGGAAACGTTTAGCGACTCGCAAACGGCAAAAATTGCTGTTTGCGAGTCGCTAAACGCGTTTCCCAATGCAGAAATGCATATTGCGAGTCGGTACCGACTCGCAATATGCATTTCGGAATCGCAAATAGGAAGGGGTGCTCCCTTCCTATTTGCAAGTCTGAGTGGTATGCAATACCATTTGCGACCGCGTACGCGGTCGCAAATGGTGTCGCAGTTACCATCCACTTCAAGTGGATGGTAACCCACTCGCAAATTGGAAGGGGTCCCCATGGGACCCCATCCACTTTGTGAATGGACCCAAAAATATTTTTTCAGGGTAGGTAGTGGTCCAAGGGACCACTACCTGCCCTGAAAAAAACCCAAAACTAAAGGTTTCGTTTTTTTTTTTAAGTGCAGCTCGTTTTCTTTTAAGGAAAACGGGCTACACTTAAAAAAACAAAAACTGCTTTATTGAAAGCAGTCACGAACATGGAGGTCTGCTGACGACAGCAGGCCTCCATGTTTGCGAGTGCCTATACTCGCTATGGGGCCGCAATTTGCGACCCACCTCATGAATATTGATGAGGTGGGTCATTGCGACCCCATAGCGAGTTGCAGTCGGTGTCTGAGACACCGTACTGCATACCAATTTGCGAGTTGCAAATTGCGAGTCGCATGGACTCGCACTTTGCAACTCGCAAATATTTTATTTGCCACATCTGGCCCCAGATGTTTCCACCGATCAGCCTTGTGGAAACATCATAATACGACAAGGCGAAGGCCTCACCCCCACAGGTTTGTAATGAGCCCCTGTTTTGCTTCACTAATGACCGAGATGAAACACTCATGCACTGACAAAAATCTCTGGAATGCGTTTTTTAGTCTAAAGAAGACATTTATTAATTCACTTCTCAAGGTTCATAAAGGAGATTAGCATTGAATTGAAAACATGTACAAATGATTCTCCACTGCAATATACACAGCAAATATACATACCTATATTATAAGGGAAAGCAAATAATGAATTTAAAAATATGCATCACTATGAGGCAAGGGCACATCTGCTTCATCTCCCTCCTATCAGCATCAGATCGCCAGATCCCAGAATTGATTGAGGAGAGAGAGAGAGATCAATTATCCTCACGGGAAGAATGACACACATCAGCGTCCTGAGCATGTCTGAGATCTGAATCACTCACATCCTCAGTCCATCTGGTCTCGGCCTCTTATACTTTGAACAAACAAGAGAGGGAAATTCTAGATACTCCCTCTCACTGCAGAAGTTTTTTTTTTTTTAAATGCTGAATACTTTAGGCCAGCTTTGAAAAGAACACGTCAGGACTTGGCCAAAATCCCAAGGTGCTGCTTCAAAACAAAACCGTTCCCTGCCGTCCTAGTACATTCTTATCAGCCTAAGCCCTTGGTGGGAAAGAACACAACAACAAGCAGAATAAAAACATGACAACATGGAGAACTACTTGCAGCTTTTAACATGCCATGTGCTAATGTTAAAATAAAGTCAATAGGCAAAATGAAGCTGGTGGTCACTAATGTGACGGTGTGCTGCTAGGTTAAGTGCAATGTGGAGTCAGTGGTCAAAACAGAAATATCATTATAGCCCCTGAATCTGTTCTTACATTAAAGATTGCACAGACATTGCAGATTATGATGATCAGTGTGTATTTCAAATATTTTTAGATGCCATAAAAAAAAATCTTCATTCACTAGAAGCTATATTCTTAGCCAAAAGTGCTCTTTCGAGCACAGAATACACATAATTCACAAGTGTTCTTCAACTGACTTGCCAAAAATATTGTCAGTAATTGATTCCAAAAGGGGGCTTTGGAATAAAATGAAAACCTTTGTAATGAAGAATTTCAGTATTAGTCAAGCTTTTAGGTTGGCACAACTGTGACTCCTTTTAGCAGACAGCTGGAATGATCATTCAGCCAGATAATGAATCTGCCTTAAACCCCTTTTTCAAACTCTGTTGAAACTGCTGGTTCCACATATGAATTCCAGCAGGGTTGAACCTTCTCCTATTCATCCATCCAGTTGCAAACACTTTGCCACAAGGTTACCTGTATCTCTGCCGAGGTGCAACACATAAGTGCTTTTTATGTAAATGGCCTCACAGAAAGACAGTGTCACTTGAAGTGTTAGGAGTATTGTGGGCATTTCTTGCTGTTGGTGGTAGCATGGATGGTCTATCTCCTCATGCAAAAACTACATGAAGCTTCGTAGTCTGTTTCATATTTATTAGAGAGTGTCATGTTTATCTTCGGCAAGTGCTTCACTGATGTGTGGTGGTGGAAGAACATCCAGCTGAAAGTCAGTGTCATGTTGTTGCCAAATGTCTGACAGATGACAAGTGGGGATTGACCTGATTTTGGTTTGTATCAGCTATTTTCAAGTAGTTCTGCTTTGAAATTAATTTGCACTGCTAAGTCCATTTCGTAATTGTATCAACCAAAAGATAAGACTATAGATATCACTACACATTGCAGTAAGTATACTGGTGGGATAATGTTTCTGCTGAAGAGATAGGTTTGTAATTTACAGATGACAGCTTTGGATCTATATATACTGACTCAGTAAAAGCACTAGCTGCAGGGTTCTGTGTATAACTCTCTAGCCAAACTTTTCCAATCTCCTTAAAAGATTTGAGTGCAATTAACAGGTCACTTGTTGCAATCCAAAGAAAACAGATCGGGTAGTTTATACACCTATTTTAATGATCTGTATGAAAACTGCATATAACATATTAAATTTTTTATGTTGTTCTAGCATTCACATTCTGTAGTCAGCAAATGAGTATTTCTAAAATATTTTTGAACCAGAAAACAACAGTTGTGTTTTTAATGAAAAATTGAAACATACACTGGCTGCAGATTAAACACAGATCTCTTTGACAGGTGATTCTCAAATAGAAATGTCCAAAATAAAATGTCACCTACATTGTTTGTGGATACATTTTTAACAAGTTTATGTTTTTTGTCTAACATGTTAAAATGCATGCCAAAACCTCAGGCTATTGAAAGTCATGAGGGAGGTTTGTGGGTATGTGAGCGCAATGCTACAAACCGAGGCCCATATTTATCAAGGTTTTGTTTCACCCTTGCACAACACAAGGGGGTGCAAGGGTGATGCAAAACCTCAGTGAGATTTAGTAGTCATGCAAGGGCACCTTGCATGGCCCTGCATGGCTTCATAAATCTAGAGTAACTGAAGGCAGCGCAAATTGGTACCTTGTGTTATTCTGTCCAAGGGAGGAGTTCCATGGGTGGAGTATGGGTGTTCCTGCCCATCCACGCATGGATTGTGGCGCATTCCCAGATTTACCATTAATGGTAGACCTGGGAATGCACCAAAATGCTATGCCTTTCCAGATGAGGCATAGCGAAGAGAAATATTGTTTTCTCCTCTTTTTTCCTCTTTCTATTCATGCTGTATTCTACAGCACACGTAGAAAGCAGAAAATGCCTTTTAAGATTATTTCTTGTGCACGAAGGTGTCCCTTCCTGCACAAAAACAATGCTGCCTGCATTGAAGGCACCCTTGCAACATGAACCAAGGGTGCCTGCATTGGTACTAGGCAGCCAAATGTGTGCCAGCACCAGGAAAAGGTAGAAATGTGCCATATAATGTTAAATACCATACATTTCTGGCCTTTCTGGTTCACAGAGCGCAGCACACCACAGTACCTTGTGTGTTGCACTGTGTGAAAGATTGATAAATATGCCCTCAAACCCTTTTCTAAGGTCATAGAATTCTGAGGTGACTTGCAAAATCAACATTGCAAACTTACAGCGAACTGAGTAGCTTACAATACATAAAACCTATTATACATTGCAGGTCTGAATTCTCTCCTGGAAGACTACACCATCCCATACACAGGAATTACCACCTCTCTGTCATAGATCTTGTCTGCCATCAATCTCTTAGATTTCCTTGTGCCATTCTTGGCCACCCTAACGAGGGAATGCCCCCTTTGCATACATTATACCTGGCGCAAGCATAATGTAGCTCAAAGGGTTACAAAGTGGCGCAATGCATGTATTGTGCCACCTCGTAAATATGGCATGGCATTTTTGGCCCTCCAACGCCACAATAGCGTATAAGAAATTACGCTAATGTGGAGTTAGAATGGCACTAGGGGCTTCTAAATCTGCCCCTAACATTACTACTTTTCAGAATTCACAAAGGTAAAGTTAGACCAAAAGTCTTTTGCTTTGTGAATCGAGCGCTAAGTGTTCAGCAAACAGTACTGTCCACCATGATCATACTTTGTTATTGAGAGAAGTCACAAAATACTGTGTGCCACTGATGCCTACAATTGGACCTTTCATGACACTGGCACCTGCATTAGAAAATTATAGTGACCAATCACAAAATTACTTAGTGTCAGAAGAGGGTAGATGAGTCACGTGGTCACTGTGGTGGTGTCAGCCTCATCCCTGCGGTCGTCCTGGCAAACAAAGACGTGTAAAGGTTAAAAAGCAATACGCAAATAGAGCATGGACATCATATAATATATTACTGCAGATGACTGCTGACATTATTGTTGTTTAAAACTTCTGATCTGAGATCTCCCTTTTCAAAAAATGTAAAAAAGGCCTTGTGAGTGACCTTCGCTCTGTCGAATGTGTATAAAGCCGTGGCCTTTGGCATGTATAATTATGCAAGCATCGTTGTACAATGACTTTATCTATAAAATAAAAGGCAAAGATAATTTATAACGATTTAGAAGAAAATATTCGAATTCACATTTGGAAACAAATAGGTGAAATCCCACTATTAAGGCGTGGAATAATAATAGACACGAGAAAGCTGTGGGAGACTGTGTAATTGATGGTTCTACATCTGTTAAGGTTTGCAAATCAACTTCACAGGACATTTTATGCGCTATATCCAAAGAAAAACAGTTGGGTAAGAATCATGCAGAACATAGTAGTGTGCACTGGCGTGTAGTTAATCACTTGCTAGCTCAGCAGGAAACAACGCCATCTCTTTTGGAAGATATATCCAACAATGTATTCTTAAAAAACGAACCACAAACTAGACACAAGCAGAACATCAAAGTACGGAGAAGCAAACCTAGTCTGATAACTTTACAGGTTATTTTGGAAGGACAGTATCAGAAAAGTCAGCTCAGATGCAGGGTTTTTCAGAACCGCAGATAGAATTACGTATTGCTCTTTTGACGCCTTCAATATTTTGTGCCTTTTACTGCAAACTTGTTTGTGGTGACAGCCTGAAACGAGTGCCTGGAATTTCCTTCCTACAGTGCTGGCTAGGTGAGAAGACCTAGCAGATGATCCAGGGTAAATTAAGAAGAATGAGTCTTCGTTAGAATTGTATATAGTGCTTCAAAGACCATCGTGCAGCAAGCATATTTATTTAGCATTTTTATGAAGCCTACACTAATAAAAGGTGTCAGTGGACTGTACAATTCAACATCATGTAAGATGTGGCGCTTACAGACCATTAAATGCCAAATTAAATGAACACACAAGGATAGAACATTGAAAGCATAAACTTCACAGCAGATAGGAATTAAAACAAGTATCTAAATACTATTGGAATGATGGGACAAGATAGACATAAAGATGAAGAAATGAAAGTATTTTTGCAGGCCCTCGAGTACAAGGTTAGTAGAAGCAGGTCTAAGGAAGAGAAAGAGGAAAGAGGATGAGGTATTTTATAGCAATGCTCTGGGGCAGAGCAAACTAAGAGAAGAGATTAAGGTCGGCGTTGAGAAGAGGAAATTTAGTTGATCAATTAAATTGATGCTAAAACTAGCTCAAGTGCATTTTAAACAAGTGCATCGCCATAGCTGGAGGGATCTGTAGATTGTTCCAAAGTGGCACAACTGCCCTGTCAGATTTATATCAAAAGTGAAGACCCTGACTCCAGTAGAGATCATCCAAAGTCAAAGATAGATGGACACCATGCTGTTTATCTGATGCAGCTTGTGTATTGGGCTACTTCAGAGCCCGTGTGATCATTAGGCAGGACAGGCCATCATCATTACAAGTACGTACATTCATACGCCTCATCAAGGCATATGTACATACTTGTAATGACGATGGCCTACCCTGCCTAATGATCACACAGGCAGCAAGGCCCTTGTTTACTCTTAAACAAGGGACTTGCTGCCCGTGTGATCATTAGGCAGGGCAGGCCATCGTCATTACAAGTACGTAGTACGTCTTGACCACACATACGTATATACATACTTGTAATGACAGTGACCTGCCCTGCCTAATGATCATATGGGCCGCAAGGCACTTGTTTACTGTTTTTGAGTGAGGAGTCAGCAGAGAAACAGAGAAAGTGGGTGCTGTGGCCAACAACGCGCTGATATGGGTAGCGTCTGGGAGCCTCTTACTGACTGAATATGTGTGTCTAAAGCTTCTTTCCTATGGTGCATTCTATTGTTCCTTAAATGCTCAGCACCAGACGAGTTTGTTCAGTGCTGAATTCTGATCGATGACAAGATTGGTGGGCTGTATAGCAGCAGTGAAAGGTGCGTGCACCCAGGTCCCCCCCTTAAAGTGTTAGTTGATAGTGGGATGCACAATGGGCACACTTACAAGTCTGACTGTGTTACTAGGGTGGGCAGCAATAGATGGGTTCTGGAGTCTGGCTGCCACATCTAGCGGCATGTGTTATTGTTAGTCTGATGCACAACAGTGAAAGGGTGTCTTTGAAACCCCCCACCAACAGTCATTAGTTATTGTTAGTGAGATGCACGGCAGTGAAAGGTATTCTCAGGTCGAGCTCCCTGTCTCAAGGCCTGACAGTTTCCATTTGTGACATAAGCAACAGCAGGCATTGCTGGGGCTGGGCCCCCACACTCCGAGGAGCGTTAGTTACTGTCTCTGACAGCAATAAAGATAGAAATACTCCAAAGGCTGGGCTTACGTCGCCCCACCCCAAAAAAGTGACATAATGGGGAGCCGTGGGCAATTGCCAATATAGGTCAAGGAAGCAGAGGGTCAAAACAGTTTGGGAACCACTGGATTACAAGCTACAAGGAATCCCACACCTATAAAAATTCTTGTGAAGAAACATGCATCTAGAAAGGGCAGTACACATCTATATTAGTTATTAAATATCTCTCAAATTGATGGTAAACCTCCCCACACACTTAAATGGGAAACAGAATTAGGATTTACAATAGATGAGACTTGAAGAATTCATATAAGGGAGCAAGCTATCTTGTTCTCCATATGTGTGTTGCATAAAGAAAACAGTTAAAAAATAAAATTGAGTTGGTATTTGTACCAGGTCCCTTGCGATATATAGCTGCTCTTCATCTGAATGCTGACTTTGTGTGGGAGAAATGTGTAATATGACTCACGGTGGTTAGGCACCAGGCCCTGAAGTAAAAAAATATATGTATTGTCCCTCTTATGAGAGATTTTGCTACACCAGTTCATTGACAAAGGGTAACAGAGAATATTTTATTTTGTGCACAGTGGAGGTGGGAACAGTTATCTGCATGATGATTAAGAATATATTAGCTTACTATGCACTTTGAGTGTCAAGCTATAGTATTTTGGTTGTTTGCTATATTGTCATTAAATACAGAAATGATTTCAATTAATTTCATATGCAATTTTGACATTTGCATAACTATATATGAAACTGCTTTTATGTAACCCGCTGCTATTCAGAAATGAGAACAGAGTCCGCCACTTTCTTTTGTTTAAATGTATGTGACAACGTCAGAAAGGGAGAGACTGTGGGGTAACAGCCAGAGCTGCTGACTTTGGATCAGGGGAACCAAGGGCCACATGTACAACGCGTTTTGCTAGTCGTAAACAGGCTGATTCGAAGAATCGGCCTGTTTAAGACTAGAAAAATGATTTTTGGGATGTACAAAGCCCAAATTGCGATTGGTAAGTTGTTACCCAATCGCAATTTGGATTTTGTGATTCAGTATTAGGAAGGGGCATATGCACGGCATCTCTTCCAAATACAAAATCTGAATGGTATGTATGATCGTTCTGCTACTGTTAATGCGGTCGCAAAACAATTGCAGTTAACACCAATTTCAAATTGGTGTTTACCCATTCCAAATTGGAAGGGGTCTTGAAGGGACACCTTCCCCTTTGTGAATGGTAGTGAAAATATTTGTTAAAAAAATGAAAAGAAAACTTTACATTTTTCTTTTTGAAATGTATCCTGTTTTCCTTTAAGGAAAAAAAATGCTTTATTTAGAAAGCAGTGACGGACATGGCCACCATATCTGTGAGTGCGACAATTCCAAATAGGATTACAAATTGCGACCTTCCTCATGAATATTGATGAGGCAGGTCATTTGCGACCCCATTGGGAATAGGAAACAGTGTACTTAACACTGTTGTACATTTTGTTTTGCGACTCCCAATTTGCAACTCCCAAACGGATTGTAAATTGTGAGTCGCCAAACAAAAGGTCGTACATCTGGCCCCAAGTTTGAGTCTCGGCTTCGGCTCAATATCCTGTGATTCTGGGAAAATCAATTCATTTCTCTGTGCCTCCCAAAAATTAATGTGTCCTTGTGTAATGAAACTGGTGCTTATGTAAAGCGCTCCAATTGGGACCAAGATCGCCCTGTATAAAGCTTCAAAAAAAGTCCTAGAGAATGTTGGGTTTTGTTTCGCAAAATGTACGTTTTGGCATTTGTTATAAATTTAACAAAAACATTAAAAAAGTGTTTTTTTCACCTTTTTCAGAATTAAAGAAAACTCTGAACATCTCATTCAAATAGTTGAGTTCTACTGTTCTAACGGAACAGGCTTCTACTGAGAATGATTGTGTTTCAGAATTTGAGATCAGTTTTTTTGTGTTTATTTTGCATCCTACATTATTTCGGATTCTCATATATTTGTTGCAGCCAGAGATTTTGAGAGATGCATCAAGGTACTCAAACTGTTGCAGCTATAGGGCGCTAAAAGAGATACACGGCGGCCTGAATATTATAATGGCGCCTATCTGGAGACAATGTAGATTAGGGGATAGTCGCATAAACAATACAGGCTTGTACCAGAGACCCCACCAGAAGGCAAAAGGAAGGGTCTGAGGTTTTTGCCAAGCAAGTTGTGGTTGGTTCTTGCTTTATTTGCTGTGTGGTCAATTTATGAGTATGTGGAAAATTGAGGATTCATCCTCATGCCTCATAATGTAACCTTAGAGAGAAGGAAAGCTTTCAGTTTGTAGATCAGACAAACCTTCTGCTTTAATTAATAGCCTTGAGCTCTTTATATGTGAATGAATTCAGATTTTTCCCAACTGACTCTGAGAACTTGCAAGGACATCCTTTTATGCTCTTGGTTAATTCACAAGGGATGTTCCCTGGTCCTCTTTGTTCCTTCATAAGTAATGTTGAGATTTATCTCCAGTATTTTAATCAGCCACTCTTCCAAATTACAATAGCCCCTTATAGCTAGAGATCTTGGTACTACTATTTAATTTTCCGTTAGGGCATAAGGAAAAAAGCCTTTTCACAATAGTTATATTCATATGTTCCCTTGGGTTTTTCATTAGCTGATTTATTTAGAATCTAGGCAGTGATGCAGTGCTTCAGTTTGTATGGTTCCTTCTTAAAAATCTTCAATCTTTCACTTGGCTCACTGGAGAGTAGAGAGAAAGGAGAGTGCTGACATGTCCACTCTGTATTCTTGCTCCTTTTCACTGAAGGCTGTGAAGATTTGCATTACAGATTGGAGCAGCAGACCCCCCTCCCTCTTGTTGTTCTGGGATTATCCTCTAAGGATAAAAATGACCCCATCCTGTGGCTGCTGGAGAGCCTGACTAGTGAAACAACTTCTCACTTGTTTTATCCCTGCACACTTTAAAATAGAAGCCCTGCCTTCCTTTCCTGTGTTTCAGTGGACAAGCCAGTAGGAGTTCTAGAGGTATTGGAGACCTGCTTTGTCTCATCTTGGAAAGAAAACAGGTTCAGGTCCCTACCATACCATCTGCTGCTGCCCTATCTTCAAGTAGAACCAGCCTCCCACACCTCTGGCTGCAATTGAATAGCATATGCTGCTTTGGAAATAGCCACCCATGTGTTTTCCCTGCTCTGGTGGTGGCAATGTCCAAGTAAGCTTATGCCTCTTGTCTCAACATTTCTGGGAACTGTATAACTCTAGATCTTGGAAGAAAGGTGTTGAACCAGGTATTACAATTATGAACAGTGAGAAAATGGATTATTAATTGGATTGGATGGTAGCCCACTGTGAGAAATTGGGTTGTTGGTTAAAGGGGGTGTCAGCCCTTCTCAAGCAACACCCACAATCCTTGTCAGGATGAATCACAAAAGTCACTAAGTTAACCTTTTCTTAACCGTCTGGTAGCTTGGTACAAAAGCAGTCAGGATTAACTTAGCAGCAATGAGGAGAGTATTTATGCAGCTCACTAACAGTAATAACTTGAAAATACATTACAGAACAATTCCACAACAATTTAGAAAAAAAGAGTACAATTTAATAAATTATTTGACAACAAAACAAGAAAAATCTAAGGTAAGTATGAAGCCTAAATGCAAAAAGCATAACATGATTATCTGGTTGTGAAAGACTGTAGGAAAGTTACATGTTCAGGCAGATGCAATGGAACCAGATACAGGGATAGAATAGTCCAGCTGAAAAAGCTACCTTCTATGGTCCAGCGCAAAGATCAGGGAGAGCGTTGCAGGTAGTTTCCGCTGTAATGCGAAGAGCAAGTCGGACGTCATGGACAGTTTTTGCTGTAGAGCAAAGATTCTGTTCAGTGTGGTGGATGGTTATTGCTGAAGCTCCATGTTGGTTGTCACTGCAGGCTGTCGATGCTCTTGCACAAAGTGCAGATCTTGTGTTGCCAGTCGTTGCTGGCAGTCACTGTAGTGAGAAGAGTCGGGTTCACTGGAGCATTCCATTGATGGTCAGCGTTGGTGACAAGATCTTGGTGTGAACGAGCCATTTCTCAATTTGGAAAAGACCAAAACTTCAGGATTCCTTCTTTTCTTCAAGGAGGAGATCAAATGATGCCACACAAGGGTTCAGGATGATGGAGGCATCATTTGATGATCAGGAACTCACTCCAGCAGAGGCTAGTGGTGTACAGGCAGGTCAAATTGCCGGTCTAGGCAGTTCTAGTTGCAACAGGTCAGTTAGACAGTTTAAGAGAAGCCTCTAGAGCTTGTGTGTCCCTGTAGATCACAACACAAGGTCCATCAGCTAACCCTTGGAGTCACTTCAGCCTGGGAAGAAGGGTGCAGGTCCAGCCTTCCTTCTCAGACAGCAGGGCAGGCCGTAAGCAGAAGGGCAATCCTCTGGCAGTGGGGCAGGCCTTATTCTCTAGTATTCACAAGTTCAGGAGTGTACTGAAGAGTGGGTCTGAGGGTCTTATTATTATACCTGGTGCCAACTTGGAAGTGTGTGCAGTTCCCTGCCTCCTTGCCCTTATCCTAGTCTGCCTCGAGCACAATAATCTAGTGTGAAGTTCTTTGTGAGTGTGCTAGGTAGCGCCTTTGGAGTGCAAGTGTGGTAGTTGACAGCTCTGCCTCCCCATCAGGTTAGGATGGCCTCTCCTCCCAGCATCCATACCCTGTATCATGATACCGTCTAGGAAGAATGCACAAAGGCCAACTGTGAACTGCACCTTGTCATATGACCCAGGGCACAGGCTGCAGGTACCAAATGGTTAGGGCAAGTGAATGGTGATTTTCTTAAAGTGGCATGTATAGAATTGTGACTTAAAATTTGACTCCACCATTAAGGAAGGTTTTAAATTACAATTTGACATTCCTACTTGCTTACAAATAAAATAAATCACTTATTAAATGTAATAAAGTAACCAAATATTATCCTATGGGAAAGGTGGGCCTTGCAAATGTGAAAAACAAATTTGCAAGTTTTTTACTACCAGGACATGGAAAACCTTTAAGTACATGCCAAACTTTTTTAATGCAATGCACCCAGTTTAGAGGCTACCCTAGCTATGACTTACATGCATTAAAAAGGAAGGTGTAGGGCTGGCAAAAGGTTTATTTTTTCAGTACGAAATGGTAGTTTAAAAGTGCACACACAGGCTGAAAAGGCAGTCCTGAGACATGTTTTACAGGGCTTCTTAGGTGGGTGGCATAAAAGGTGATTTACGTCCACTAGTAGCATTTAATTTACAGGCCGAGGCACATCTTTTCACACAGAGAGCATTTTTCTTTTTTAGGCATCAACAATTAGTCAAATATGACAGACATGCGGTGTCATACTGCCTTCTACACAGCACTTGGGCGCCTCCTCATGGTGGATTTAGGTTTCTTTCTCCATGTTTTTGGTGATGTGTAACAGAAGACCACACTAAGGAGGGGATTGGGATGTATGGCTCTTGTGGGTGGTGAGGAAGGAATGTGTTTGATTTTTGAGACCTCGTGATCCTTTTCCAGGAACCTCTTGGGAAAATGGAGGAGCATCTGTTTGGTGTTTCATGTGATACAATCACTGGGTCTCGTCTGTGATTAGGGCCTTCACTAGGTCTCATCTGTGATTAGGGCCTTGTTCATTTTCTCAAGCTTCTGGAGATGGGTGACTGTGGGTGTTAATTCTCTGTGCCTCAATGGATTGGGACCCATTCATAAACCTATGTTTTGATGATCGTGGTTTCCTTTAACTCCTGAGATGTGATTTAGGATGAGCTTTTTTGTTCTTTGGTCAGGGGATGTTAGTTAGCTCTTTTGATGGTTGGACCATTGATGACCTTTTTAATTTGGGGGGGTGGGATGTGTACTGTATTCATCAGGCAGATGTTTGCATGGAAAACAAGTGGGCTGTTGCATATGTCTTGCTCCGTCTGATGGGGTGTGCAGTGTTTCCTGTTAATGCTGCTTCTTTTGGATATTGCACACAACAAAAATGGACGAAGAGGCTCCATTAAAGGACTGAATTGCTCCTACTCCGTAGAGCGACCTTAACTCTACAGATTGAAAAGTTATAAAAAGATACCCCTCAATTGCTCTTGGTTAAAGGTATAATTCCAGTTATATTTTTTTAAAATATTTGCTGGACGTATATAAGAATAAAAATAGAAATTGTCAATGTGTTTTAGTCTAACTCTTCTACATTACTTATTTGTAGGCTTTCATAGGAAACTCATCTGTCACCCTGTCCACTTAACTTTGTCTGGATATAAGTGTGGGGAAGAACAAACGGTAGTTTTGCTGGTTGCCTGTTTTTTACATGTGGAGGAATGAATTATGGAAAAGAGAATTATTCATTTATGTTGGGGTTTGTTTTGGTCTCGGCTAGACTGCACTTGTGATGTCTCTTTAAGACATGTTGTATATACTTTGTACCCACAGGCTTCTCATTTTCTGGCTACATGGTTGCTCTCCTATTCCTTCTCCCCATTTGTCCATGGCATGCATATGGCATGCCTCTTGCTGTGTTTAGCCCTCCCCGAGCACGGGGACCAAGTACTATATCAATTCACTGGTCACCATTTCAACATCTGTTTTAGAAACTGCTTTTTTCTATGTTGAAAAACAATTGACACAATCAGTCCTTTTTTCACTTCCTTTTAGCTCCACTCGGTTTCTGTAAACAGGCCTGTAAATCTTGTTCTTATCTCATCACCATTTGCTGTGCATTCATAGACTAAATGTCAGTTGCTGTTTTTCAAGGGTGCCTGTTTCATCCCCCAACCCTCCCCCCTTCGATGCCTGTTTATGAAAGGTTATATATTATGAAGACAATCTTCTTCAGCCTCCCTAAGCTCGTGCTCACCTTGGTGCTTCCTCTTCCTCTCATGCATGCTTGACCAAGATCCTCTCATGTTGGCATACAGTGGCTGACAATGGCAAATGTACGCAAGCCGTCGGCATTCTGCTGAGCTGCGCTGTAGCCTGTGAGACCAGAGAGAAAAGCAGTCTTCCTGCCATTGGCTGTTCGAATGGCATGTGAACTTGAGTTTGAAAACTTATATGGAGCCAGTAGTGTTTTTTGCCAACATTTTCGATGTGGGGGAAATTGGACTTTTAGAGAACAGAGGCAAAAATGTGGCAGTCTGTTGTGGAGTATCAGTGATATCTCCTTCTATGTTTGTTACTTTTGCTGCCCTTGAGCTAAGAGCAACAAAGCAGCCAGTTCTGTTATTTTGAACACTGTATGGGGCACCTGCGAGGTCCTTCATGTCACCGTGAGTGCGGGGAATTCCTTGCTCCACATATTTCATTTGATCAGTGATGCAGTGGTTTTGGGAAAATATGTTGCGATCACTCCATTCACTTACGGACAACAGTTGAATCCATTCTTTCACCAAGTCATAGAGGCCAAAGAGGCTGCATGTTATTTAGAGATGCCATCAGCAGCTTTGCTCATGTTTACTCTAATTAACCCAAACTTAGAATAGGAACGTCTAAAATCAGTTCCCCAGCTGGCAGGGTCTGGGCAAAAACGGGCACTTTTGAGAAGTTAGGGTTAGTTGGGTAGGCACAGCTTGGGGTGGGATATAAAGTTGCATGGAGGAGCACGCAAAATGCATCAATGTACTCTTGTACACAAAGAAAATGTGTCTTGTGGTTACACCAAGGAGTAATGGTATATAAACACTTACCATCTGGCCATGCAATGCTGAAACCCTTTGACATTGACAAAGTCAAAACCTCTCAAATTGCCAAGACCAATTGGCTTTGCCAATACTTGTATTTTTTTTAATAATACGTTTTAATCAATAACCACATGTATGAGGCACTCCACTGCAAACTGTGTGCTTTTTAATATTTTAATCGACAACCCCACATATGAAGCACTGCACTGCACAGTGTGACACAGGGAAACCTTTTTTCACCTACCTCTTTATCTTATTAGGCTGCACAGGACTCAAGTTTATTTCATCTGGGATCACCCCGTGCTGCGTGGTGTGGGCGTTGCGGAGTAGGATCTCTGGGTCACAGAGGTGTTGAGCTTTCTTCTCATTACTTTGATGCATTTCTCGGAAACAGGTTTATTCTGTCCGCTTAGCAGTGCTGATATTCTGTGATTCATTTTGAATCACTGCAGCCAACATGATTCTATTGTTCTTATACGTTGGGATTCACCTGTCTGTTATTAGAGTTGAGTGACTGTCACTGTTGTGTGGCATACTTGTGATATCAGGCAGGCATCATGCTATAATGTAGATACTGGATGTCTACCACGTAATTTGTGTCTGTCGTATTTGTCTTTGAGAATCATTTATCTAGTAAAGTTAGGCGTTCTTCACCCTTATTAGTCAAAAAGTATGTTGATGGTCAATCAATCAATTTTATCATGCAGTAGGGCAGATCTGGAGCATTTTGCTCATAAATTAGATTCTAATGGCTGTAATTATGTGCAGGATTGTGTTTGCTTAATTGTAAATCAAGGCAGGTCAGATTGGAATGTATGGGTATAAGAGAGAAAAAAAACACCTCACCTTTCACAACGCAGTCCCCGCTCTTTACTTATTCTTGTCTTACCAGTCTCGACTTGGTTTACAGGTGGGTTGAACATGGTTCTGTACATATTTGGTGCTGCTTCAGAATCACACTTTTTCATGATGTTGTGGATTGATTTATGGCCAACAAAACTTTTTAATTTGTAGGGATGACGGCTGTCAGACTCTAATAACATAGGTGAATCCTGGAGTTTAGGAGCAACTGAATCCTGTTGGCTGTTGGTGTTTTGGAGCAACTTAATCCAGTTGGCTTTTGGTGTTTTTGAGGAAGGGACAGCATTTCAGCACTGTTTAGTAGAAGTAGGTTTATGCCTGGCATAAGTACTGGAGTGGAGGGCAGAAGATTTGATATTTCTTTGATTCAGGGATTTTTCCCCGCAGCTTTTGTGCCGTATGGTGGCACACATAGGAAGAGCAAAAGGTTATGAATGTTTGTTAATGTGCAGGAAGGTGTCCCTTCCTGCATATAATAAAACATTTAAAAATGACGATTTGGCACTTTCTTGTGTGCAGCATTTTGTAGCACACATAGAAGTGCCAAATCGCCATTGTAGATTGTTTATATGCAGGAAGGTACACCTTCCTGCATATGAACAATCAAACTCCTCAACACAGACACCCTTGCACTATGGTGCAAGGATGCCTGTGTTGGCAGCTAAATTTAGTGCTGGCACAGGGGGAAATACAGGAGTGCACCGTATTTAAATAAATGTGCTCCATCTCTGAATTTCTAAAGTGATGCAGCGGAGTGCTGCCAACTTTGGCACAGCACCACGCTGCACCACTTTTTAGTACATCAGGCCCTCTATTGGTTACTTTGTTTGGAGTGACCTATGACTTTGCTGGTTAGAATGTTGGCTTTGGCTCTTTCTGTATAAATATATACCAGAGTACAACTTTACTTTTTAGGGTGACCAGGCATCCCGGATTTGCCGGGACAGTCCAGTTTTTTCACCAGCTGTCCCAAGAGATTTTGGGAAATTTAACTCATGTCTAGTTTTTTAGAGAGGTTTGTCTGAAAATGGTCGGAGGTGATTTTTTTACTTTCCAAAGAAGTTAGCAGGTGTTCTCAGAAAGCAATTTAATTAATGGGTATTATAATGGCTTTAAAATTGCATTTTATTTATGCTCTGAGGCACTGATTTATACTTTTTTATGCTAACACAGTTTAGCGTCAATAAGTATACCGCCGGCTAGCGCCATCCTAAGATGGGCATCATATTTATGATATGGCAGTAGCTGGTGGTAAAGCCCGGCTAACGTAAAAAAAAGGACACTAGCAGGGTGGGGAAGGCATAGGGGGAGTAGGGGGTTTAGCGTCAAAGGATGATGCTAGTATGGGCAGAGGCATAAATAATGCCTCTAACCAGACTAGCATAATTTTCTGACATTAAAACCCCATGGACATGAATCCTATCTTAGTTAAAACAGGAGTCATGCCCACCACCCCATGGCCCAGTGCCATGTAAGGGGGCCCAAGTTAGCCCCCCCACCAAATGCACAACAAAAAAAATAATAATATACTTACCTCTACTCACCTATACTTACCTGAGAGGAGGACCCTCATCCTCCGCTGTCCCTCTGGTGTGGGTGGGGGTGTCCCTGGGGCCAGGGAAGAGCACCTGTAGGCTCTTTCCATGGTCTCACCATGGAAAAAGGCCCACAGGTTCCCTAATGCCTGCCCTGACCCAGGCATTAAATAATGGGACTAAGCAAGCTTAGCGCTATTATTTAGGGCCCCCTCACCCATGCTTGATTTTAGCACGGGGGTAAATATGACGCTGAGGTCATGTCATCATATTTTGCCCAGAAACGCATACCTTGCATCTCATTGATGCAAGGTAGTTTTCCGCAGGCAAAAAATGACTTGTCATGTCTAGTGCCAAAATATAAATATGAAGTTAAGTTTGGAACGAATGAGAGTCAAAAAAAATTACGCTAATTCAGTGCAGAGTATAAATATGCCTCTAAGGGCATAATTCCATGCTGATGAGCAATGCCATTCTGTTGAAGTAAAATTGTAATCTTTCTAGTTTTTGTGAAATGTCCTGGTTTTTGGCTTTGAAAATCTGGTCACGCTATCACTTTGTGAAGTAGTATCTGGAAGTTTAAACCAGATAACATCTTATACCAATGGTAAATGTGCTCACCTGATTTGACTCTGCCAACCTTGAATACTCACTTTTGTTTGTGGAATGGGCACCCCAATCTCTTGCAACTCTAATTTTACCTGAAGTCTCTAAAACTGTCACAGAAACTTTCTGTACATTTCCTCTCAAATGGAATTTATATTTGTTGAGTTATGCCACTGTGTTACTATGATCTGGACGCACATGGAATGCCCACCAGAGGCAAGCCCATGTTGTTCACCCCAGTGTAGGCTGGTAGGTGATGTCAGTAGAACTATTGTCACTGTCACAGGATCAAGCTGGAGGTGATGGTGGAGGCAAATGTGGGCCCAAAATTTCTAAGGATTTACACAGGTGCTATTGCAATGCAAAGAAGCATGCTGTATACTATCCAGCACAAAAGGCATTTTGTACTGAATATGTAGACCTTACACAGCACAAACTAATAGTTGGATCACTTGCATCAAGAGGGTGCTACATCCACAGTGTTTTACACAAAGCCCAAACTACTGAGGTAGACAGACCAGGCTTTGCAACAAAAAAAATCCACTTGAGGAAAACAAGGACAAAACTATTCACTGTGTGTGTTGCAGTGCGCAGCACTTACCCAGCATGTGGGGACACTCTTAGTTTGCCCTCACATAGGAAACGTATGCCCCAGTCTGCACCAAGCTGTAAGGCTGCAAGTCATACAAGGCTGACTTGTTCTGTCACTGCCTTATTTTAGTTTTCTAGGTTGAAACCCGTCCTAGAGTGCTTGTGTTCCAGTTCAGGGAGGACCTGGCCTGGCAGTTCGGGCAGGACTGTTCCTATGAAGAGCAGGGTCAAAACTGATTTGCATATGCCTGAGTCCAAACAGATGTGGCATGGTAGCCAAAAACAATGATTGATTGGGATGCGGTCCCAAGCGATTGTCACCTACTGAGATTCTTTCAACCATTCCATTCATCACCTTGCTGTTTTGGCATTTGATGCCCTAAGTGCACCGGGTATGCCCAGAAGTTGGTCCCAGGCTCACTGTGCCACTGGAACCAAGGTATACTTGGCTGAAGAGCCTGAACTTGGGTGCAACTGGTTCTAGATTGTTTGTGTTCTGGTTCAGAAAGGAAGAGGCCTAGCAGTTCGGGCTGGACAGTTCTTATGGTGAGCAGGGTGAAGACTGATTTGCATATGGCTGGGTTCAACCTGAGGTTGCATAGTTGGCAAAAAAACAATGGATCGGGTTGCAGCCCCAAGCGATTCCCAGTGGCTTACATTAATCCAAGCATTCCATCCATCACCTTGCTGTTTTTGCATTTGCTGCCCTAAGTGTACTGGGTATGTCCAGGCATGGGCCCCAGGCTCACTGTGCCTCTGGAACCAGGCAATACCTGTCTGAAGAGCCCTACCTAGTGGAAAACTAGTCCTGGGTTGCTTACGTTCTTGTTGAGGAGGCGGGTTAAGAGTGATTTGCATATAGCTGGGTCCAAAATGAGATGGCATGGTAAGCAAAAAAATTATGGATTTGGATGTGGCTCAAGTGATTGCCAGTAACTGAGATTACTTTAAGCATTCCATTCAACAACTTGTTGTTTTTGCATTTGCTGCCCTAAATGCACCAGGTATGCCCTGACTTGGGTCCTTGACTCACTGTGCCACTGGAACTAAGATATACATAGCCGAAGAGCTCTATATAGGGCAAAACCGATCCTAGGTTGCTTGTGTTCCAGTTCAGGGGAGGACCTGACCTGGCAGTTCGGGCTGTACTGTTCCCATGAGGAGCAGGGTCAAGCCTTATTTGCATATGGCTGAGTCCAAACTGGGGTTCGCATGGTGGGCAAAATAACAGATGGATTGGGATGTGGTCCAAAGTGATTGCTAGTGGCTGAAATCAGTTCAAGCATGCCATCCATCACCTTTTTGTTGTTGTTGACACCAGCATGAGGTTATGGCACTGAACTCCGATTTCCCCCTTCAGTAACATAGAGTAGCAAATTTGGATGCTCCATAAGATGGCAGACGAAGGATCGAGATGAGTATCCAAATAACACTTCATACTGGTATTCCAATGTATTCACAAAGATCCAAGAAGTGAAAACATTCTTTATTGGTCTGCTATTTCAGTGAGATTCCCTCAGAAGACCACAGTCTAAAGAAATCAGCCAACATGTGTTTCTTCCCATCTTGGTGCACAGACCTGGGGCTTTCTCAAGGCATGAATAAAGAAGCCCAAACAATACAGAGAAGTGGGCAAGACTATGTGCTGGATTTAAGATTTTGAAAGATCACTGTAGGGTATTGTGCAAAAAGTTGCAGCCGAGGAACACCTTCATTGCTGTTAATGCACAGTCCCAAAATATCTCTGGGTCAGTTACCAAAATCCCAAGCAGTATGTCAGGTCAGCAGAGTGAGGTGGTCCCTTTATTCTGGAGTCTTCTTTAGCAGTCTCGAGGAAACCAGGCCATATTCATAACAGTTGGGGTTTTCCCCCAGTGGTCTTGATGTTTCTCTGTGTACTTACTCATAACTAAATCAATCCTGAGCCTACATAATGAAAAGCTGGTAATTTCTCAAAATCGAAAAGCAAGGGTAAACCTATCCTTCTCACAGCATCTACTCAAACCCATAGTAAAATCATTGGTAAAAGCCCAGTTTTTCAATCAAAAAAACTAAACTCAAAAGGGGTCCACTCAATGGTGAGAAGGCATCCAATGGGACCAATCAAATGGGACCATAGAATCACGTATTCCTTTATCCCAGGCTTTTCATCATTAGTGCTCAATAAGGGGCATATTTGCAAGCCCTGTGCACCACCAGAGCATCATTTTTTTGATGTTCTGGCAGCGCAGACTGCAGACCCATATCTATTAGCTACGCAAAGCCACTTTGTGTTGCTTTTCATGGCCTCACAGATATGGAGTATGGCAAAGCAGCACGAGTTGTTGTGTTGTCTTACTCTGCATTAGAGGGGCTTTCCATGAACGTTGCAGTATGTTTTCTCACATGACACCCATGTGTTTTGACGCATTCCCTGATTTACAAGTACGTGTAACCCAGGGAATGCATCAAAATTGTACGCCTCCCCAGATGAGGTGTAACAAGAAGAAATATCTTTATTTCTCCTCTTTCTGTGTGCTGCAGAACGCAGCACACATAGAAAGAGGACAACACATCCATGGACTGTTTTTTTGCAGAAAGGTATCTCATCCTGCACAAAAACAATCCTGCATGCAATGCAGGCACTCTTACCCACAGTGCAGGGATGCCTGCATTGGCGCTAGGCAGAAGCACAGGGGGAAAGGACAGAAATGCACCATATTTTGCAAATACGGTGCATTTCTGCCCTTTCTCTGTGCCACAGGGCAGCACAACAAGGTCACTTGCTGGGCTGCCCTGTGTCACCATTTATGTAAATATGCCCTTAGTGTCAGAAAAGGGCTTACAAGTCAAGAAGAGGGGAAATTAGTTCAATGTCAGCCCTCTTGCATCTCTAATGGGACATGTACGGGAAGACTCACAAATAACTCACCCTACTGGTACATAAATATCATCAAAGAGTGTGTGCTGTCACGAAGACCATGTGCAGTGTACTCCACTTAGTTGAAGGTAACCATTGTAAGTGACTAAAAAGGTGTCAGTCAATTGTCAGTTTGTCTATTGTTTATCTGTTACGCATATTAAAAACAAAATGGCATGTTTAAACCTAATTTTAGGAAATGGTCAATATGTTTCACTGCCCAAAAGACAAAGGGAATTTCTTCAGGACAATCAGAACAGTGAGGACAATTTAGTATCTCCAACTGTTCGTATTTGATCTTAGAACGAGAGCAAAAGGATGTCTTAGGGGCATATTTATACTCTGTTTGCACCAAATTAGTGTCATTTTTTTTTACTCTAATTCGGTGCAAAACTAACTCCATATTTATACTTTGGTGCTAGACCCCTCTAGCACCAAATTTATGGAGTTAAAGTCATTTTTTGAAAGGGGAGACCTACTTTGCCTTAATGAGATGCAAGGTAGGCGTTCCCATGCAAAAAATGACTCTATGGCCTTAACGCCATATTTAGGGGCATATTTATACTCTGCAGCATATTTATACTCTATTTGCACCAAATTAGTGTCATTTTTTTTAACTCTAATTCGGTACAAAACTAACTCCATATTTATACTTTGGTGCTAGACCCCTCTAGCACCAAATTTATGGAGTTAAAGTCATTTTTTGAAAGGGGAGACCTACTTTGCCTTAATGAGATGCAAGGTAGGCGTTCCCATGCAAAAAATGACTCTATGGCCTTAACGCCATATTTAGGGGCATATTTTTACTCTGCAGCATATTTATACTCTATTTGCACCAAATTAGTGTCATTTTTTTTACTCTAATTCGGTGCAAAACTAACTCCATATTTATACTTTGGTGCTAGACCCATCTAGCACCAAGGCCCTGATTTAAACTTTTTTGCACCGCATTAACGTCATTTTATGACACAAAAGTGGCTGCAAAACTGCACTAACTCAGTTTTGCACCAAAAAGTTTATCACCGGCTTGCACCATTTCTGTGCACCAGCCGGGCACCATATTTATGGAATGGTGCAAGCCGGTGCAAAGGGTAGGCTAGAGTTTTAAAAAATGACTTTAGTCGGGTGGATCTGGCAGTATAGAAGAAGAGGGTTTAGCACCAAAAAATGGCTTTAGGCAGGTTAGAGTAAAAAAAAAATGACTCTAACCTACCATGCCAAATGACTCCTGCTTTAGAAAACGCAGGAGTCACACCCACCAACCCAATGGCCAGCACAGAGGACAGGGGTCCCCTGGGCATGGCCATTGCACCCTGTGCCATGTATGGGGGCCCATTTCAGGGCCCCCTATGGCACTTTCAAAAATAAAATGCACTTATCTGTACTTACCTGGGATGGGGTCCCCCATCCTCGCAGTCCCTCTAGTGTGGGTGGGGGTGCCCCTAGGGCCTAGGGAGGGCACCTCTGGGCTTATTCCATTATGTTCCACCATGGAAATAGGGCCACAGGTCCCCTAACGCCTGCCCTGACCCAGGTCTTAAAAAATGGAGCAAAGCAAGCTTTGCCCCATTTTTTGACCCCTCCTCCCTCCCTTGCACCATTTTTACATGGGAGTATAAATATGGTGTTAAGGCCATAGAGTAATTTTTTTGCACGGGTACGCCTACCTTGCATCTCATTAAGGCAAGGTAGGTTTCCACTTCCAAAAAAAGACTTTAACTCCATAAATTTGGTGCTAGACGGGTCTAGCACCAAAGTATAAATATGGAGTTAGTTTTGCACTGAATTAGAGTAAAAAAACATTGACGCTAATTCAGTGCAAACAGAGTATAAATATGCCCCTTAGCGTCAAAAAATGATGCTAATCTGGTCAGAATCATTTATTTTGACTCAAACTGCCTAACGTCATTTTTTTTTAAGCTAGCCTACTCTTTGCACCGGCATCATTCCATAAATATGGTGCCCAGCTGGTGCTAAAAAATGGTGCAAGCCGGTGCAAAACTTTTTGGGGCAAAACTGCCTTAGTGCAGTTTTGCACCAAAAAGTATAAATAAGGCCCTTAGTACCTTGTATTCCGAATGCAGACCGTTTTCTTTTTGTTTTAATTCTCAGTGTACTTACCTTTCTTCTCCATGCCTTCTGCCGGAGTCTTAGGCAAATATTTCTGTTGAGCAATTAGCATGTCCCAGGAACTATTTTATGTTGCTATAGCAAGTATTGATTTTACTAAGTTATGCTATGTTAATATGATAAGTACCTTGACCAGATGTTGTCATAGCTGCTTTGCGTAATAAGGGTAGGAGCGTGTTCTTGTTTCTGAGTCATGAGCTTCTCTTGGCAGAAGGTAGGAAGTGCATGTGGGAAACATTGTTGGTCATGCACTTTGTATGCATGAAGGTCGGCATGTGCTAAATTTGGTTTCCCTCTCAGGTGGGTTGATGCTCCTCTTAGATTTCAATGCGAGAGTGAGGTCCTGTAGAACTGTACACATTCCTATAGTTATTATAGCTTTTTTAAAATTTGGTTTGGACTTTATGAAGTGTCAGATGCACACTTTGTTGCCCTGCTGTTGTCCAGAAGCGTACTAGTATTTGTCTGGTGGTGTGTCTCATTAAGATTTTAGGGGGTCATTACGACCTCAGCGGTCTTTTCGCAAGACCGCTGAGGTACCGTCGTGATGAATACCGCCAGTGGTGGCGGTCTTCCGCGCTGCGTATTATGACCGCTGGCAGCCCGCCGTCCTTTTTCGTATGGAAAGCCACCATCAGCCATACTGGCGGACGGCGGGAAAGTGGAGGTTGCTCAACCTCCACCGCCACGTCAACAGAACACCGGCCACTGAATCATGTCCCATGATTCGGTGTAGCAGTGTTCTGGTGACGGTGTGCTGGTGGCGGAGCTGCCCCCATGGATCCCGTCCCCTCCCGAAGGATCAACGGACAAGGTAAATTGATCGTCCGTTAGGGAAGGGGGAGGGGGGGAGTAGTGTGTTGTGTGCGTGCATGGGGGTGTGCGTGTGAGAGTGTGGAGGGGTTGAGTGAGTGAGTGTATGCGTTGTGTGTATGGGAAATGCGTGCGGGTCGGATGGTGTGCATGTCTGTTTGTATGTGTGCGGGTATGTGTTGTCGGGGTGTATGTGTGCGTGTAGGAGTGTGTATATGTGCATGTTGGGAGTGTGTGGGTGTAGGGGTGTGTATATGTGCATGTTGGGGGAGTGTGCGTGTAGGGGTGTGTATATGTGCATGTTCGGGAGTGTGTGCATGTAGGGGTGTGTATATATGCCTGTTCTGGGTCGGGGTGGGGAGGGGGGTTGTGACACCTTTGGGGGGGTGGCAGGGGTGTGAGGGGAGGATTAGTTGCGGGTAGCGGGGGTGGGGGAGACCCCTATCAGTGCCAGGGAAGGAAATCTCTGGCACTTATAGTGCCAACCACCCGAGATCCATGGCGGTATGCAGGGTCCTGATACCGTCGGCGGTCTACTGACGACCGCCAGGCTGGAGTCCGCAATCTCCAGCCCAGTGGTCTTCACCGCCATGGCGGTCGGAATGGTAAAGTGGCGGATGACCGCGGCGGTAACCGCTGCGGTCATAATTCCATTTTTTTTTCCGCCGGCCTGTTTGTGGTCTCACTGCCGCTTTACCACCGACTGCCAGGGTTGTAATGAGGGCCTTAATCTGTGCTATCAATTGTTGTTGCAGCATGTTTTGTTGTCTTTGTACAGGGCACGTTGCAATATTATTTCCTTTTTCAATTGATTGCTTGTGGATAGTTTGGTTATGATATCAGTGGATTTTTATTATAATAAGACCTGGACATAAGGTAGGGCATCTGAGAGCCCTTTGTATGCACCATCAATGCCTCTCTTACATTTTTCTTACGGGTGCATGCTCTGATCCCTTTTGCGCTCCAAGACGTTCTTAGCATGAGTTATTTTGAATATATTTTTTTCTTTCAAGAGGTACCTGTGAAAAAAAGTACTTTATATGATTAGTATCTCTTGTATTGACCTCTACAGCCAACAGTTCAAATGAGATTTGTACCTCTGAGTTCAGCAACTGCAGATACAGCCTTTTTCTGCTGTGTGCCTGCCAATTTTTTGTCCCTTTCATTTTTCCTGAGCAGTGTTTCTGTGTAAACCCACCTGCATAACATGTTGTCAGCTGTTTGTTCATTTTCGAGTTCTTCTGTTACTGAAAATTGTCATGTTGTTGTGACAATGTCCATATTTGACAGTGTTTGTAGTGATATACATAACATTGTTGCATAGGCGTGTCTTTGTGCTAAAACAAAACGGTTTCGCCAATATTTCACATCAACCTTCTCTATGTCTCTCTCGGCAACAGTGTATCCTTTTTTATTTGTCAAACGTTCGCCAACATTCAAATTTGCTGTCGCCTTAATTTCTGAAAAAAATATGAGCCTTGCTCTAAGGACCACAATAGTTTTTAATATAACAAATATGTAGTTACTTCAATACAAGAAACAGCTTTTACACAACTAACAAGTACAAGCATGGATTTCTCACTGATTCCGGAAGATTTTGACAGAGTTATTGTTTGCTGACATTGTGTGGTTTTTTTCAGTTGCCCCTTCATATTTTACTCTGTTTCATTTCACAGATGATAATCTCAGCCTTACTAATGTTGAAGAGTATCTTTCCTTGTTTGAATTTATTTTAACCGGGGTCCAACATGGGGCACAAATCCATATTTTACTTTTCTTCAATACAAATCACCCCAACCTAAAATACTTTCGAGACATAGACATCGACACCCATTTTACTAGTGTAAAAGCCTTTTATTAGGACAGGCTTGCTCATCATAACATAACATTAACATAACTGGAACTTCAAAGGAACACTTTTCATCTTTAACTTTTGAACTCCCCCGTCTTCCATTCTACTTCATTCCCCACTTTTTCCTCCATTCTCCCAGCATCTACTTCCATTCTCCCACACGTCCCCCTTTTGGTTTTGCCTCCTGTCTGAATCAGCATCCCCCACTCTGTCATCCTTCACCTGCTTCTTTTATCCTGCTGGAAGAATGGCCAGGCCTACATTTGAGCCTCCCCCGTCTACTGCCCGTACCTAGCAACCTGCCCTAACCCCAGCCTACAATCCACTTACCCAACACGCAGCACCTCCATTCACTCACCCCACTCTCCAGCGCACCTCACTTTTGTCCTGTAGGGTGGGTGGGTGGCCAACCTCAGTGCAGCGTGACAGGCTGCGCAGAAGAGGCTGATCCCCACCCCAGCCCCTCCCTATAAGCCCCCCCTTAGACCTTCTCCTTCTATCCCCCCCAAGCCTATCCCCTCTATGGTTGTTTCCTTCTGGCCCGAAAGTATCAGTGAAGAGACTGGACTGTGTCACTCTCTCTACGGGGCCTAAATCGGGACATTTTGCTAGTGTAAAAGGCCATTTATTAGGAGAGGCTTGCTCCTCATAACATAATATTAACACAACTGAAACTTTAAATTAACACTTTTCATCTTTACCCTTTGAACTCCTCTATCTTCCATTCTCACTTAATTGCCCACTTTTTCCTCCGTTCACCCAGCATCTACTTACATTCTCCCACACATCCCTCCTTTGCTTTCGTCTCCTGTCTGAATCGGGCATCCCCCACTCTGTCATCCTTTACCTGTTTCTTTTTCCCCGCTGGAAGGGTGGCCAGGCCTGCATTTAACCCTGCACTCTCCCGAATCTACTGCCACCCAGCATGATCCCTTTAGGCATTTTGCTGACCCACCAGTGAACTCACTGCAACACCACAACAACTTTAAACCGGCTCACTCCACCACAACTTCTCTCCCCACAAGTTAGTCAGCAGAAAACGCAGTTCCAACATGTAATGCACATTCCCCATTTCCAATAGATGCACCCCTTCGTCCTTGAAGAGAATCTGTTTGTTCTCCTTAATCCCTTAGTGCGTCAGCACCTTGATGTCATGTGTCCCACAGAAAACCTGCATGGCCCAATTAAGCTTCCTCCTGGCCAGTTCAATAGCCCTTTGTTACAGAGCTCCTCTCCATTTTCTCCTGGGCACAAACTCCGTCCACACCAAACAAGTCCCATGCATATTTCGCCTCAGTAATGCCAAATCCCGCTGTATGTGTTACAGTAGGGTGAGCCCAGATAATCGTACTAGATCATTTTCCCCCAGGTGCAATACCAATACATCTGGACAACCTCATGTTGGCAATATTGAAGTTATAAAAGGGTGCAAATTGCCCCACCTCATGTCGCTCTTCCCCCACCACAACCCCTCGTGCCTGCTACTTGGAAATCCCAGAGATCATCAATAGACTTGCTTTTCTGCATATTTTGCCACCCGGTGAATAAACAAGTGTCCAACCAGCCTTGTAACTACTTTATCTTTCTCTGGGACATGTACACAACCTGGAAGGACAAACAGACGTCAGTGTGGGACAATAATCGTCCCCCAAACCCCAACACCTGAAAAGAAAAACCCCATCCCCCATGACATGAACTGTCCTGTCTATGAAAAAGACTCTACATCAGACCCTCACATACCTCTCACAACATTTCGACCGTCATCTCCCAATGCGCCTGATTTGGTCCCAACCTAAGCAAGCCGCCTCAGTGGCCGCACCAATCCTGAAAGAGTGAGCACCAAATGTACCCGCCTGCCTCCCAAGACGCCATAAAGCCATCCTCAAAACAGCCAACAACTGGTAAGCTGTAAGCTTCTTACCATTATCGTGACAGAACCCCCCCGTCCTGCTCTGTGCTCCCTGAAAGAGCCCTATTCCCGCACTGGACATAATTCCCCCTCCCTCATGTCGAACCATATCCACTTACCTCATCCCAACTGATCCGTTTTGTACTGCTGCAACCAGATACCCAAGAGCCCAACCTCCTTTCGCACATCTCCCTTTTGTATACCGCAATTTTTTTCTACACCCAACAACTCAGACACTCGGAAACCCCAAAAAACATCCATCTCATACATAAATGAAAAGTGCCACCTTGTACGCATCCCTCACAACAAACTGGAAATACATGCAAAAGTTGGACAAGCAGGTCAAATGTATTAGCCTCACGCACCACCCTACATGACCCTGATCGAGCCACTCCCCAACCTTTCAGCATTCTCCCCAAAATGTTGTCCTTCGCATGTTCCCTGCCAAAAAACAACTTCCCATAAAAAGACACATTAGCCAACTTGCCCCCAATCGTGGCAAGCAACAAACCCTTCTGAATCAGAAATATCACAAAACGCAGCACTCGTGCTTCAAGCACTCCCTGCCCCTGCCTCCAGAACTGCCCTTCAAGAACCTCAAAGTCCTGAAATTCCAACTATGCTAGGCAATAACTTACTAGGGTGGATTCCTCTAGTGACATCTCCACCCGTTTCATGACCATCACACCCCCCCACTCCCAAATGTCTTCCGGGACCACTGTCTTGTGCTCTTCCGCTGTTGGTGCCAATGTGTGGAAATACTGCCACTGAGAACGAGACAGGGAATCTGGGATAGAATTGTTGACCCCAGGAATGTGAGCAGCCTTAAATATGATATTCAAAGTCAAACAACAAAGCATGAACCTCCACGAAAATCGCAGCACCCTGTGATCCCTTGATCTCTGTCTGTTCACCAGATCAACCACTGTCAAATTGTCGGCATGAAACAATATTGGTCTGTTGGCCAGTTAGTCACCCCACACGGCCAAAGCCACCAACAGGGGGAAGAATTCCAGGAGCGCAGTGCTCCTGCCCTGATTCAACCATTGTGCTGGTCAGGGTTCTGCACAGCACCGTCTATCCCAAAAAAGGACAAAACCAGAGGCTCCTGCCGCGTCTGAAACAATCTGTACCTGCCATACAGTGCCTCCTCCAGAAAAGACATGGAAACCCCATTAAACTGTGCCAGGAAAGGTCCCATACCTGGATGTCCGCCCTCAAACCTACCGTCAGCTGAATCCTATGATGATGGAGGGATGCACCTGATATATCCAGCCCCATGCGCCTGCAAAACGTTCTACCTCCCTCGACCACCTTGCTTGCAAATTTGAGGAAACCCAGGAGTTGTTGTGCCACATACAATTCTATTTTCTGTCTCAACCAGATCTGCTGTAAAAAGTGCAAAATGTCTTCAACCTTTGCAGCAGGCAAATGAACCATGAAGGCCACCATGTCCAATTCAATGCCCAAAAAAGTCAACAACCAGCTAGGGCCCTTTGTCTTTTCTGGGGCCAGGGGCACCCCAAGCTCCTGCGTCAAACTCTCAAAGCACTGCAAAGCCTTCCCACACAAACCAAAGTGTGGTGAACCCATGAAAAGGAAATCATCCAAATAGTGTGACACCGTCCAATGTCCACTCACCTGCACGAAAACCCACTGCAGGAAGGTAATGAAGATCTCGAACAATGCACAAGAAATTGCGCACCCCACGGGCAGCACTCTGTCTACGTAGATGGCCCCCCCAAACTGCATCCCCAGCAAAGAGAAATCCTAAGGGTGAATAGGGAGCAGCCAAAAAGCTGCCTTGATGTCGCACTTAGCAAACTCAGCACCCCTGCCACATCCCCGTATGAGCGGAATGGCATCATCTACCAAGGCATAGACTACCCGGGTATCTTCCGGAGCAATGAAAGCAGTGACCGATGCCCTTTCTAGCCATGACAAATGGTGTATCAGTCAGCAATCCCCCTTTGTCTTCTTGGTGACCACACCCAAAGGTGAAATCATCAGGTCATCCATAGGCCACCCGTAAACGGGGCCCACAATTCAGCCCTCTGCCACTTCCTTGTTCAATTTTGTCACTACCACCTCAGACATGGCTTTTGCCAAGTGCAAATTTTCCACCCATCTCCTCGTCCGCGCCCCTTGGGACCCTACCTGAAATCCTTGCCTGAAACCCCATTCCAATTTGTGCCCTATGTCCGTATCTGGGTGCATGCGCAACAGGGAGGTAACCTAACAAACTTAATTGGAGTAGGCTCCTTTTGGCCCAGAAGCGCCTTTCCCTCCTCTACCCCTGGTAGAACACCACTGCTCCGCCGGACTGGCCAGGGAAAAACATTGCATGACTGGGTGCTCCTCCCATATTTGGAACATTCATGTTTAAATTTGCAGGGGTGCCTGGAGCAAAACCCCTTGTTGTAGTTCCAGCAGGCACCTGAGCTAGGCACTGGGGCCTTTTGTGCCTGATCCACCCCTCCTGGGGTGAGGCGTTGCTGAAAAGGCCTATGTACCACTGGAAGGCCACTAGCTCCGAGTCTACGTCCCCCCATGGCTTTTCAAGATTGACACTCACTCTGTCCCTGAACTCTTCGTCATAGCTCAGCCATGCAAAACCCCCAAAATGCATTTGGGCCTTGCGAATAATGTCCATGAACTTAAACATAGTAATGACTCTTTCCACATGTTTTTCGCAGTAGATACTAGCATATATAAAAAATGCAGGGGTCCAATTATCCATAGTTATGTGGACCGTAGGCCTTCGCGCCAGTTCCCATTCCTCCTCCTTGAAGCCTTCTTTGGCCTGAATATCTCTATGAAGGAGCCTAAATAAGTCAACATAATCAAGCTTCCAGATCCGTCCTTTCTTCTTGTCTGCTACGTGAGACCCCAGTGGGATTGCAAGACCCATATAGTGGGGCCACTTCTTATGTCTGTTCCCCTCTTTGACATCACTTTCCTTGTCCGCACTTGCCACGGTCTCCCCATCCCCACCCTGGGGCGTCAGACCTTTGTTCCCCGCCTGGTCCTTGCTGCCTGCTTGGTCCGTACCTGCACTAGGCATGCCATGCACTGAGTCATCCCCCACTCCAATAGACCTATATTGGGCCGCACCAGCCTTGCCTTTCCCATTGCCCCACTGTGACCACCAGTCTCCCTTACATTGTACTCCGTGGGCTTGAGTGCTCGCTTCTAACAATGACTTGCGCCCATAGCCTTCCGTGTGCGAAACCTCCTGGACTAGTGTGTCAGTCTTTGATGCCTGCAAAACTGAAGGAGAAGAGGGGGTTGCGCCTCTCCAGCGCCCTATCCCCCTCCCAAGTTCCCCGCTCACCTCTTTTTTGCGAATCTTCCCATCTTCCCATTCCTCCATGTCTTCCTCATAATCCAGCTCAACCACATCCTCCTCGTCCATCCTACACTCATCATCCGCACCATCAGCATCTGCCACGTCACACTGAACCTCCATCCCGTGGCCCCATGACCTATGCCATACATGTGCTTCGTGTGCTCCCGTGGTGTAGAGAAGGCTGCCGATGACTCCTTCATTGCTTCGGACCAACGTCCAGGGGCCGTGATGAGCCCTGTTGGCTTCGCCACCTTTCTGCCAACCTACGATGCTGGCGTAGACTCCCCACACCGCACTTGGCCGTGTGCGCCCCACTGGCCACACCAGCCTCCTGCTCCCTACCCTTCTCCTCAGCAGGAACCCACACCCAACATCCCCACCCCAAACTCCACCCCCTGGGTACCTCGCTGGCACCTACAGACTTGTGCTTCGCCTGCCTGGCTCTCCCCTCCACCTCTCCCCTCTCCCTGCATAACAGGGCCCACAGCCTCTCTTTCTCTGCCACTAGCTTCCTCTGCTCTTGGATCCCGCCTTCAATATCCACTGCTGACCAGTCAGTGGATGGCTGCTGCTGGCTTCCTCCCCACCCTGCCCAAAAACACCAGATGTTCCCCAGCATGCCCCAGCCCTGCCTCCCTCCCACTGCCTTCATGTGACCCCCTTTGGGCCCCCTCATGTGTCTGCATCTTCCTGCCTTTGACCTTGCCCTTGCACTTACCCTGCCCTCCAGCTGTGCCTTTTTTCACAGCCTTGGCAGGCTGGCCTGCCACAGAGAGATCCAGGGGTTGCTTCAAACCCCCAGGCCCCTGGGCCTCTGCTCCTCCTCCTGTGTGTCCTGTCCTGCAGGTAGGCCCTGGGCAAAGAGGCTTATCATCTCCCCAGCTTTTTTCTCCACTAGCTCCACCCCTACCTTTCCTTGCTCCTTCTCAGGCTCCCCCTGTGCTATATTTTGCATCTTGAAGTGGATGTGCTGCATCCCTGCCCCCCCTCGATTGCCTTCTCCCCCCCGGGATGGTGAGCGGCAGACAGCAACTAACTGCCGCTGCTACGCCTCCTGCAGCAGCACGCGTCACGTGCTGCATCCCCACCCAGGCCTGGTCAAGCACACCAGGCCTGAGGAGGTCACTGAGTACGTGAAGCGCGGCCCGTACTGTCGCCGCCTCATGTCCTGTGGCCATCCTAGTCCTCCCTACCTCTTCCTCTATCTGGATCGGCAACCTCAGTGCAGCAGGACAGGCTGCGCAGAAGAGGAGGATGCCCAGCCCCTCCCTATAAGCCCTTACTTAGACCCTCCTCTTTTATCCCCCTCAGCCTATGCACTCTATGGCCGTCTCCTTCCAGCCCAGAAGTTCCCAAGGAGAGACCGGACTGCGTCCCTCTCTCCACGGGGCCCTACATTGGGCACTAGTGATTTGTTATTTGTGCAAGCAGAACACCACGATGTGTGCGTAGGTAATCTGAATAACATTATGAGGGTGATATCAGATTAATAGTCTGTTTGCTTATGTTTAAACTGTAAAATGAAGAGGTCATTGTTATATTAGGCAGAAAGGCGCATACGAGGATGCAAAAAAACCATATGATTAACATTGTCTTACTCCCGATTCCATGTACTTAAAGTGTTCATTCCATTTTACTTTGCAAAATACGTTTATCATGTATTAAACATATACTTTTAATGATGTAAAATTGCATCACTTCATTTGTTGAGTCCCAAGGGGAGTCTAAACCTTTGTCACTCATATGATTGCCTTCAGTTTGCGATCAATCCTGTGTTTGAATATCTCCTTATAAATGGAATCTGCTTTACAATATTTGACCCTTCATCACAAAAATGTCTTTTACATCATGACTCTGGCAGCTTCAGTATAGAGTAGTTTTCATCTATATTACAATATATTGACCTTCTTAACTAGTCAAGAGGAGAGTTATCCCCTCAGGCGATACTTCTCTGTCTGATTCTAGGAATTTTACCATGCGTAAAAGCTCAGTTGTGCAAAATACTTACTTAAATTGACTAAAAGGGGTCTGCTCTAAAACCAGGGGTAGCCCATCATTAGGAGCTCTGCGGGTAAGAAGCTTCTTCTCTTTTTCAAAGCATTATGAGTGTCTGTAGGACTAAGCAAAGGTAAGCCTGACAGACACTCACCATATAAGGGTGAGACAGTCAGGCATTGTGCATGTGCTAACGAGCAGGTGCCTGGTAGCCTGAGACAAGTGTTGTCGGGCTGAAGATTTCACAGTCTTGAGGGTGTGACCTCATCAGCCTGAGAAGGCCCTGTGAGTGTCTTTCCCTTATTACGAGGGGGGCCACACAGATAAAATCAGACCTGGCCCTTTAGGGATAAGCCCTGAAGTGCCCATGGCTAACTGTCTATCATTGATGCCTTGTCACAGAGTAGGGTGGGGTCAGCAAGTATCACCTTTGTGAGGACTCCGGGAAGGTTGTCCTGCTATTGGCTGACCAATGTAAAGCCCACCCAATGGGAGGAAGAGATGGAATCTTCAATCTGTCCCTTTCTTCCTCAAAACTACCAGGAACTACTGAGTAAACCCTCTATGTAAATCTCCACTTTCCTTTTGGAAAAGAAAATGCTTTGCACCCGATTCCGTCAGGAAATTAAAGTGTGAGTTGCCCGCCACTTTCAGAGAAAACGTGGGAGTGATTGGACATTAATGAGTTTCTTTGGATTAGACAGAGTTCAGAAACAACGTGGAAGAGAAGACAGGTGTTTGGCACTATGAAGATTGGAGTCTAAAAACAACAGAACCCATTAGGTTCAAATTGCGTGAGAAGCTAGCAGTTCACTTGGCTGTTTAATATTTTTATGAATATTTCCTGTATCAATCCAGATGCTCTTCCTTTTCCTTATCTGAAGTTAATATATTCCCTGCCACAGCAGATATGATTATACAGGTGTAACTGATGTATCCAGCCTAATAAGTGGATATTATTTTACACTTCATTTTTCATACTTAGATTTTTTCACTTTTCTCACTTTATGGTTATTTTGGGTGTACACTTGAAAGAGGGATAGGAAGGTTTTTTGCTTTCCTGCTCTTTGGCTCTCAGGTATGATTAAGTCTGAATATTGTCTGACATATGATGAATGCACTTTAAACATACTAAAAATCTTGATGTTCTGAGTCAGAGTAAACACTACAGGACTTGGGGTAGGGAGGCATAGACCACTAGGGCAAGATCGTATGTGGGGAAATTATCACCTCTGTTTTTTTTTATATTGGAAATATGTGGCCAACTATTTATTGGGTCCAAATTGAATCATTCAATATTTTGCAATATCCAGCTTTTATAGGGTGGATTACTGCTGTCTACTAAGCACTGTTGTTTATGCCACAATATGTTTTCCTAAGAGCATATTCATTATCATTTGGTATGTTTATTGGACAAGATGCACACCTGATTGACATCTGTTTAAAAGGAATATATGTCCAAGATTGAGGGGATAATAGAGGAAAAACTATGGGATGTAAGTTGTGTCTTTTATCTATGTTGGTTTGCACATGATCACTTTAAAAGGGTGAGGATCGTGATGGCCATCTATGGACAAGGCTTGCTTGTTGGAGCCAAAATGAGTAGGTCAGTGGCGTTCTGCCATTTACAAAGAATCGAAAATAAAGCACCTCAGTTTCCTACCAGGCGCACAACATTTTGTTTTCTGTAAGGTGAGGTACTGGGTTTTTCAGAACCGGTACTGATCCGGTAACCCAGTGGTGCCAGGGTACACCCAAAGACCTCGGGTACTTTCCTGATTCAGACCACAGAAACTCAGAGTCTTCTAGGTGAAGTCAAAGATCGAATTTATTGGCTGCAACCAAGTGACAAGCGTCCTAGAAGTACAACAGCACGGTTTGTATGTTCTCAGGAGACTGTGTTTAAATGCAAAGTCAGGTTTACTTATATACAGTTTTTTAAGCTTCAGGCAAACATTCTTGACATTTTGGTTGGTCATTCACATGTTTTCACTACAAAGGAAAAAACAGTGTCATGATGAAACCTCATATTTCATGTCATCCAACCCATAATAAATTACCCGGCAAGGCCTACTATTTTACATCAGATAAGTGTGGACCCCCAATAAAAACGGGCACCTCCCCCTCGTAAAGTAAGAAGAAGAAAAGAGCAGGTGCAGGTGTGAGCAAGATTAGGCAGGGTGTGTGATCGATAATAAGGGTTTTATGGCATGGTGTGCCTTGATGCTATCTGATTCGGCCACTGGGAGAGGGACTTACCAAACAGGTTTGGCCTGAGGCAATGGTTCCAGCTTGCCCAGGTCAGAGAAAAGTCAATCAAGGTGTACGTGTCCTTGGAATCAAATCTGACTGTATTATAAGCCTATGTGAGGGTAACTTTTAAAAATGGCTGCCGTGTATAAAATGGGAGCCACGAGTGCAGGACGAAAATGGCGATTTCGAGGTGAAAACGCTGCTGGAATTGAGCGAAAATGCTCATGCTTAGTGTACTAGTCATTATCGGTCTTTTGAACCTAAAATCGTACTGCTGTGGCAAAGTAAATTACATGGGTCCAGAATTTTTAGAACCACAAACCCTCCTTTTGCCCTTACATAGGCAATAAACCTATTCTCATGCTAATCTGAGTCCAGGTCTATGTTTCTAAAGTCGTTGAGATGTTGCTGTAACATCATCCTAGTATTTAGCTCGTCTCTTGGTGCAGGTTTCCTTATGCATGATGTAACACAGAGGCCACATATGGCAGGACAAAGTAAGGAATACCTCTATCTGCAGTAGGTGGCATAAGATCACACACCCAACAATTAGTGATGTTCACTACTAACTAGTGTTGATGCAGAAGCTGTACAAAAGAATTGCTTACGAATTCTGATCTTCTAACCTGCTCATGTTCAGGAAAAGGGTGAAAAGAGTGCAAAGAAACAATAGTAGGAAAAGACATAGGTTGGGAAGTGGGTGCAGAAGTCAATTGAGTAGAGAAAAACAATCCCACCCATAAATGACAACGTCATGTTTAAAAGACACTAGAAAACACGTTATTAAGAACATATAGACAACGGGAGAAAGTAGTGACCACTATTACAAATGAAATAATAATTTTTCACAACCCTAACCAAAAAGCAAATCCTAAAATTATCTAGTAACATTTTTAGGGCTCCTCTGCATTTCAGTAATTTTGGTATGTTCAGGTGGAACAGTGGTGACTCTCATCAATGCTCCAAGGTGAAAAGGGGGTACTCTTTGCACAGAAAATGGACTTTATTCTGCTTTTACTAAACAGAATAGTACTTTAAAACAATGCCAGCAAAACAATCAGTCTCCTAACACCTAGTCTATACAATCACACGGAAACCTCTTGTGAAACCAACTATGCCCAGAGTCCGTTCAAAAAGCCTCTCTGGCAGGCTTCTATTGTCCATCAAATTTTCTTTTATTGTTTTCTTTCGCATGGGCCTCTCAATTCAGGCCTCTTCGTGAGAAAAGTACTGCTTAGTTGGAGTGCCTTCCTGGCAAACACCCACAGCTCACTCGAAAGTCTCAATGTCTTAAAGCAATGCACCAGTGTCTCTCCTCTGTGGCAGACACTACAAACAATGTGCTCTTCATTGATCAAGGGCACAAATCATCTCGTGCAGACCCAAGCACCATTAATTGGGAAATAGCTCAAGCTCAGCAGCACTTTCAGACTCCAACACTCATTGTTTAGTGTCAGAGGACGCTCAAGCTGCTCTTTCATGGGCACCACAATATAGTGCCTTTTTCCAAACTTGAAATCTCCGGTGCACTGCCCTTCTTCCGTTGGAGCAAAGAAAAAGGGGGTGTGTGGCCAAAACTCAGGCCAAGGGGCTCAAGGGATTGCACACTGTCAGAGGTTACCAGCACATGACAGGTAGAGAAATGAAACCTCAAAACAGCTCTGCCATCAACAACAGGAATCCTTCTCTTTAGCTCTTTTACACTGAAACTTTGGTTTTGTGATGTCCAACGCCGTCTGATGGAGCAAGTACGATACCATGCGCTGGCGATCGCTGTCCAGCTTTGCTACTTTCTGGGTGCTGAGACTGTAGGGCCAAAACGTCCGTCTTTCATCTGTAGCTGTCACTGATGGGAATTAGGCTTAAATCAATGTCCTGCAGGTTATTATGACTTGATACCCGCAGAATCTAGTGACGTAGGAAATGTGCCACAGTTGTTAGTTCCCTTCAATTTAGTACAAAAACAGTTCATGGTTTTTAACAAGGGGACTGCAAGCAGGTGGTCTGCAATCTTCAAAGGAGTAGCCATACACCATGGGCATAAAATACAAAGACAAAGGCAGAAGAGCAAAACAGGGTCTCTAGCATCTTTAATTGGGTTCTCTCCATTGTTCTCTGCCATCTATAGCTACATGAAAATTCTATCTGAATGGATTTCCTCACACAGTGGCATTGTCTAATGGGGTAAACACATATTTTCCTCAATGATTAAGTCTAGGTGTTCCTCCTTATCTTAGAACATCTCAATAGAGAAATCACATGATACCGATTATCAGGGACATGTAGAAACCTTCCTTTAAAAACTGTGCATCAGGTGCACTATGCAATACACAGGCTAATAGTCAAATGTGCAAACAAAAAGACAAGAACTAGAGGGTCCTGATATTTGCATGATTAGGACACATCTGATCCCACCAAAAATTAAAGTAGCAGGAACAGAAGGGAACCGAAAACCAAATTAAAATAGACATTGAAAATTCGTCATGTTCAAAAAGGTAAACATGAGATATCTCCTATTGAGATGGAAAACTTGTCTTACTATAATATTGAGTCAGTTAACCAGTCTATTGCTACCCTGACAGTCAGGCTGGAAAACATTGAAGCAGGCCTAAGGCAAATTCTTGAAAACCAGTCTGGTCATACCAAAGGGAATTATACATAACATGGGGGTCCCTGGTACATCACTGCAGTCTGGAAATGTGAACCTGAACAATACATCAATAATAATAAAAAGGTCTGACTGGTGAAAGGAATTTGAAAAAGAGAAATGGGGCTAGGACATAGCTAAAATCTCAATAACTAAGCATGATGCGACATTGGTCAGGGGAAGTAACAAAAGAAAAAATCTATAGGAAGAACAAAAAAAAATATTTGGATGATAGTCAGGCATGTGACACAACACCGAGAGTACGGGTGATACACAAAGGCCAAAGTTACACAAATTTTAACTTTACCGTTGGTGACTACACCATATACGGTACTCCTAGCTAATGTTTCAGTTCCTTCTTCAGGAAAAAATGAAAACCTGGTTTTCTTTTAAGGAATAAAAGCCATATGCTACTTAGGAAACAGAACATCTTTAACTAATGTAATATAGAAATTAGGCCACCTTGAGTCACAGATCTATAATTTCATCCTTAGGTCCAATCAAGGCTACATAAATGTAGGGCTGCCTGTTCCTTTAAGGGAAGGGGCAGTAACGTGACTAACTGCAGGTGACACACTTTGATCCTGTATATCTCTTTTTATTTTCCTTCAATACCATTATAGCCAAATAGACATGCACTGGTGAAGTGTTGTCTCTTATGTTCACAGCATGAAATATCATTATCTGTGGAATTTAGTAACCAGAACAAGTTCAACCAACTGTTGCGTAGCGATGGGCATCGTCATGACCATCCCCTCACAATACAGGGGAGCTTGTAATAGTATCAAAAGCAGCAACAAACATGCAAAAAAAACAAATAAAAAATAATAAAAACGCACAAAACGTCAAGCTATCAGATATACTTGCTGTGTATCAAGCACAAAAAGCATAGACAAAACAATAGCATGTGTGAATAAGCGGTGACACACAACACCATGTCATGTACTTTATGCACTATAAATCTGCAGCCCAAAACCCAATATTTGGGCCTGTTTAATTTGTCAGGTTTAAAATCCTTACCCTCCTTTTGACAGTAGATCACCAGGCAATGGAAATCTGCTGTCAAATATAACTTTACTGTTTCTCTTCTAACATACAGGACCAGCAAGAACAATTCATGATAGGACCAAATACATGAAAATAAATTTCCATTACTTAACTGTTACCCTCTTGTCAGTTACTTCGCAACATCAAGCCACCTTAGTTTTACCTTTCTAAATGTAAAAATTGTTACACTGACACTCCATATTAATTTGGCACCTACAATTTCCACTGTGAAAAATAAGTCTTAATTGGTAAATCGTTCTCATTAAGGCATGTAGCCTTCAAAATTCAAAATTTTAGAAAAGGGCTGCATCTTATTTTCTGTCTAAGACTTAATGCAACACTTTGTTTTCTGTCTAATAAAAGCAACTAGCAGGCATCATTTTATTATTTTAGAGAGGAGACACAAATGTATCAGTTCTGCAGAGCATTTAACATGATGTTGGGACTTTCGAAGAAACCCCTTTTTTTTATATTTTCCCTTTGGAATTAAGTTCTTTAATTGTATTGATGTTCTTCTGGAGAAACCAGAAATCCCACTTTTAGAGGCTTGTAGGGTCATTCTGCATTTCACAGAGACAAGGCCCTAATTTAAAAGGTCACAAGTGTCAACATGACAGCCTCCTCCATTGTTTATGGGAAAACTAAAGATAGCATCTCAGCAGCCTGACTTGAGCCAGCCTCTGTAGCTCTCCTAGCTTCTGCCACTCTGAATCTGTCAAAGACAGTAGGCCTTCCTGTTTTCCTTCTAACCTGCAATAATTCACTCTATTTAAAAAAAAAAAAAATCCTTTTTAGGTGCTCAAAAAAATTATCTCTATTTCCAGATTACTAAACTACATTTACTGTGAATAATTCACAAACCTTAATAACACACATACCAGTTGTTAGAATAAATGCTTGTTGCAATCCCATGCAATGGTACATATTTCATCAACCTCGAATGAATGAACGTCTCAGTAGGCCCAGCTGAAGTTAGAACCTTCAACCTCGATATTAAAACAAGCCTTTGTACTGGCACATTGACTCATTGAATCATAAGAAGGCACAACCTGCAAATATATATCAAACCTAAATGTATGCATTTACTGAAGCCTGAGACACTTTAAAAAGTACTCTGAATGAAAGAAAATGCAGTTTAAACAGTGCTTTTGCCCAAAATCGACTTTGATATTTT
Organism: Pleurodeles waltl; assembly: GCF_031143425.1. Taxonomy (NCBI): domain Eukaryota; kingdom Metazoa; phylum Chordata; class Amphibia; order Caudata; family Salamandridae; genus Pleurodeles; species Pleurodeles waltl. The sequence goes on along the minus strand of NC_090438.1, from coordinate 794,295,980 downwards.
AGGCATTAAAAATCAATATCCTACAATTTTCTTGCATAATATGCATTACCAGAATGTCTATTACACAATCCATGAGTCAGCCATTGAAAATATTAACTTATACTTTATAGAAATAAGCTTGTTTGCTCCTGCGCCAAGGGAAAATTGCACATACAAATGTCATTTTAGCGGTGCAACATAACTTAAATTAAATTTTAATGCTAGGAGGTCATAGTATAGGTATTAAGCTTTATAAATATTAAAAAACGATTTTGAAAGGCACTTATTTTTTAATTAATTTTTCCATAATTAATAATTTTTTTTTTTTTTTTTTAAACCAATTATTCTTTTTTTTGTGATAATTCCACATATAAAAGCAAGCTGCATCCCTTGCCTATTATTTGGGATACATTAACTCACAAGCCTAAGCGCATAAGCCTAACTTGAAATGCGTCACATTTTTGCGCCACTTTCATTTAAAAGGAAGGTTATGCAAAATTCCACCCGTGTTTAACTGGGAAAGTGCTGGCTGAATTGAACATTCCTATCAAATATACTGCAGCTGAAAAGTTTGCCTGTGAACATCTAATACAATGCATCTAAGAAAAATGCTGTAAATTTATTTATTTTTTTGCAAAAATAGATAATTTCGTTTTTTTTTTGGGGGCCCTATTTATATCTATTGAATGTGTTTTCTAATTTATTAAGCATTTAACGTCAGTTTTGTATATGTGCACAATTGCTCATTCTATAAATTAAAGAGCAACATATAGCTATGTTAGCACATCACATGGTTCATTTCTGGATTTTTTCTAAGTTTCTACTTAATATTAATTAACCAACATTTTACTTAACAAACTGAAAACATCAAGAAGACCCACAAACACACATTGAGCTCATTTGAGATATAAACAGAAAACACTCAGGACACACAATACAGCGCGCTTTAGCCATTTTTCATAAATAGCGCCGTCGCAATTTACTTACAGAACCGTTTGCAGATCCTAGTTGTAAGTCATATTTACAAGAGAAAAGAAAACTTTTCTCAATAGTGTTCCAAAAAACTGCAAAAACAGCCTCACAGACATTTATTTCCAAGAATAGCGGACCCATACTTTATTAAACGTGATGGGGCCCACTCCGTGCTTCACATATAGTTCATAGGTTGGAGTTCCAATCGGAGGAACCGGACATGAGTCCTCCAACCGGGAGTCCCTTTTACAACCAAGACAAAACAAATTTCCAAGTCTGCTAAGACCAGGCATCTTCGCTCACTAGTCTAGCTTCAAACTTCAAAGGATTATCGTTTACGATAGTCTCGTGAATACACGAGTCCTTCGGCTTTGGTACTTGCAAGTTCCAAATCAAAGTGATCCCGAAGGGATACCAAACCAAATGTCCAACTAAGGACCAAACCAAGTGTCCAACTAAGGACTGGGAGACGCTCCACTTATACTTAACTGAAAATATCGATGACGTCACCAGAAGACTCGTCTTATCGTTTCGCTCTACCAAACATCAAGGGTCCAAATCAGGGCGATAGCCAGGGCAGCAGTCCTTCGTAGCCGTCGGGAAGCGGGGAACCTCGCAGAAAAGACTTTCGGACCACGTCGACATGCAGGGGTCGATGAAGTGGCGGCCTTCCTCCATAATTTTCACACGAAGCTCCTCACGGACCTCACGCTTGGACCGGTACCGCTGGTATCGCCCCACATTGGGCGCCAACTGAGGTACTGGGTTTTTCAGAACCGGTACTGATCCGGTAACCCAGTGGTGCCAGGGTACACCCAAAGACCTCGGGTACTTTCCTGATTCAGACCACAGAAACTCAGAGTCTTCTAGGTGAAGTCAAGTATCAAATTTATTTGGCTGCAACCAAGTGACAAGCGTCCTGGAAGTACAACAGCACGGTTTGTATGTTCTCAGGAGACTGTGTTTAAATGCAAAGTCAGGTTTCCTTATATACAGTTTTTTAAGCTTCAGGCAAACATTCTTGACATTTTGGTTGGTCATTCACATGTTTTCACTACAAAGGAAAAACAGTGTCATGATGAAACCTCATATTTCATGTCATCCAACCCATAATAAATTACCCGGCAAGGCCTAGTATTTTACATCAGATAAGTGTGGACCCCCAATAAAAACGGGCACCTCCCCCTCGTAAAGTAAGAAGAAGAAAAGAGCAGGTGCAGGTGTGAGCAAGATTAGGCAGGGTGTGTGAGCGATAATAAGGGTTTTATGGCATGGTGTGCCTTGATGCTATCTGATTCGGCCACTGGGAGAGGGACTGACCAAACAGGTTTGGCCTGAGGCAATGGTTCCAGCTTGCCCAGGTCAGAGAAAAGTCAATCAAGGTGTACGTGTCCTTGGAATCAAATCTGACTGTATTATAAGCCTATGTGAGGGCAACTTTTAAAAATGGCTGCCGTGAATAAAATGGGAGCCACGAGTGCAGGACGAAAATGGCGATTTCGCGGTGAAAACGCTGCTGGAATTGAGCGAAAATGCTCATGCTTAGTGTACTAGTCATTATCGGTCTTTTGATACTAAAATCGTACTGCTGTGGCAAAGTAAATTACATGGGTCCAGAATTTTTAGAACCACAAAGGAAAGTTGATATATGTATATATCTATATATATCTATTTAAATATATATATATATATATATACACACACACACACACATATATTTCACATTTCACAATGGCGGTCTACACTGTATAGTTATTGTTATGGTAAAGTTTCAATGGGAAGACATTTTTTTGTTTTGCTAATAACTTTGGTGGCATTTGAAATACCTGCACAAAACTTTCCCACCACAGGTTAATCTACATCAGCTCCTCTATGGAAAGTTTCACACTGATCCATTAAGTGAGGACAAAGAAAACAGGGACCCCAAAATGTCCTTTTCCCATGTTAATTCTCTTAGAAACTTTGGCCCAGATCTAAGAGGGCCTAGTGCCATTCTAATGCAAAATTAGTGTAAACTTTTTTAAACTAATGTGGCATTGGATGACCAAAAATGCAGGGCCATATTTACAAAATGGTGCAATGTTTGTATTGTGCGGCTATGTAACCCCTTGTACCACATTATACCTGCACCAGGCATATTGTATGCAAGGTGGGGCATTCTGGCACTAGGGGGGGGGTGAAAAAATGGCACAGAAAATCTAAGAGATTTCTTAGCGTCATTTTTATCAGCATTTTTAACACCTGCTAAGAGCAGGCGTTAAAGGGAGGCTCCCTTTGTTTTCAATGTTCCTCTGGGTGGTTTCCAGCATTAGCATCAACATTTTTGACGCTAATCCTGCAAAGCTAGTGTAAAAAATGATCACACTAGTACCCCTGATTACCACCATAATGCGTAGTATTATATGGCACACACATGGTGGCGTTAGGAGGGCACTAAGGGGTTATCTGTCTATTTATCTATCTATCTATCTATCTATATGTCTATCTATCTATCTATCTATCTATCTATCTATCTATCTATCTATCTATCTGAGAAACAAAGATTAAAGTGACGTTACAGTTGAATATGGCAGTGACAGCATTAACATTTTGAACTCAAACAGACACAGAAATTCACCAGTTATATTTAGGACCGTTAACTATAACTTACGCCCGCCATGCACTGCTTCTGACCTCACATGTTACATCATTTATAACATGTTCTATAACATCATGTATGACATCACTTATAACATCTCAAATGTCATAATTGAGCACATCACTGATGACATTTCAAAAGACCTGATTGATGAAATCACTGATGACATCATCAATCTGCACTCTATAAACTAGTCTGGCATTAGAGGCCTGGAAGTAAGTACAAAATAGCTCAGAATAATATGATGTATCATTAATGACATCACAGATACAACTACCTTAGGTATAGCAATACTGACCTTTTGTCATACTCTTCAAGGGTAGCCTAGTGCACACTAAGGCCCATATTTTTACTTTTTAGTGCCGCATTTACACCGCTTTTTGATGCAAAAGCGGGGCAAATTTACAAAATACAATTGTATTTTGTGAGTTTGCGCCGCTTTTGCATCAAACAATGATGCAAATGCGGCTCTAAAAAAGTAATAATATGGGCCTAAGAATCAACCACAGGTAAAGGGGAAACCCTAATAGCACAAGGTGTTAAATATGTATACAACTGTTCAGACAAAGCCTAGATACTCACGTCTGTTCAAACCTTAATGCCCTACAATCGAGACCATTCATCTTTATCAAATCCTTTAAAGTTACCTAACCTACAGTGAGAAATAAAGCTGATATCAGCAAAGATGTGGGTACTATAAACATTGTTTACTCTATGAAGATTGTTTACTTTATACCACACTATTTGCATAAAGACAAACTTTCATATGAATCATTCCACGGAGTATTACAACGTAGTTACCAAGAACAGTGTACACTCTATGTAACAGTTCTCAAAAAGGACACTATCTTCTAAAAATAACCAAGAACCGTAGGTGCTAAACATCCTACTATCTGCACTCTTTATACTGTTGTGAAATCTTTACAGATAGTCTATCACCTCAAGCAAAACAAGCACATGTACAGAGGTTAATACATGGTGCACACAGTCTTTTAAATTGTGTAGCAATTGGCATGCTGCCATGATTCTGTCAAATAACTCAAGGCCGCTTGCAAAAGTTATGGGCTGATTTGAGAGCCCTTAGCGCCTCCTTGTGCCACATTAGCATCATTTCATTTTTTATGTCACTAATGTGGCCCAATGAGGCCAAAATAACTGGGCCACTTTGCAACCTTTTGCATTACATTGTGCCTGCGCCAGGTATAATGTGTGTAAAGGGGACATTCCCCTATTAGTGGGGGCCAAAGGAATGGCACAAATAAATCAAAAAGATTTCTTTGTGCCTTTTTTTGGCACTTTTAATGCCTGCTAAGAGCCTGTGTTAAAAGGAGGTGCACCATTGTTTTCAATGGGCCTCAATGGGCTTCTCAGGATTAGGGTCAACATTTTTGACGCTAGTCTTGATAAGCTCAGAACTAGCATCAAAAATGTTGACACCAGTTTCCCTAACTACAGACATGGTGCACTTTGTTAGAAATGGGGTCTTTGGTTGGCAGTCAGGTTACCCTCTATCCAAACAAGGACCCTCACTCAAGTCAGGGTAAGTCACACTCAATCCAAACCATTCTGTGCCCACACTCTGGTAGCTTTGCACTGAGCAGTCCGTCTTAACTTAGAAGACAATGTGTAAAGTATTTGTGCAATACACAATGCAGTAACACAGTGGAATACTACAAAAATAAACCACACAGTAGATTAAGGTCAAAATGATCAAGATTTGAGAAATACACTTTTGTATGGATAAATAGAGTCTTTAGTTCTTAAAAACAACAATGTTCTCTTGCGAGCGCAAAGTACCTGGTTTGCGTCTAAATTATGCGCACTGGACCGCAGAGTAGGAGATGCGTGGAAAACAGGAAGGTGTGCGTCGGTTTGTCCAGGCGTGCACAGATGATGTGTCGATGTTTTTCCACGCAGCAAGGGCTTTGCATCGATTTCTGGCACATAGACTTGGATTCTCTTCAGGTTGCTGGGTATTTGGATGCCCTGGTGATGATGCGGAGTAATCCTGGGCGTGCAGGACAAAGTGACAGGAGCTGCGTCTATCCAATGGGTGATGCAGGGAAATTTCTGTCACACTGCAGGCGCTGCATCGATTCCTCTCACAGGAAGTCGGGCTGTGTCGTTCCAGCTCAGCGATGTGGCAATCCATTGGGCTGTGCATTGAAGTTCCAGTCGCAGCTTCTGGGCTGCATCGATCTCCACTCGAGGAGCTGGGCTGCGTCGTTCTCGTTAGGCGATGTAGCAACTCTTTCCCCGCTAAGCACACTCTGCATCATTTTCGGCAGGCTGTGCGTCCATTTTTTGCCACACAAGGAGTTCTTTGCAGGGATGAAATCTTTTTGGCCCTGAAACTTCAGGAAACAGGAGGCAAGCTCAATTTAAGCCCTTGGAGAGCACTTCTCAGCAGAGCCAGAGGCCAGCAAGGCAGCAGGGCAACAGCAAGGCAGCAGTTCTTTACAGCACAGCAGCCCAGGTAAGTCCTTTGGTCAGCCAGGCAGCTACCCTTGGCAGGTTGCAGGTTCTTGTTCAGAGTTTCTTTCCCAGGAAGTATCTTGTCAAGAAGTGTCTTAGTTGGTGGGGTCAGGACCCAGTATATATCCCCTGATGTGCCTTTGAAGTGGGGGAGACTTCAAAGAGTGGCTTAGGAGTGCACAAGGTCACCTTCCAGTTCCATCCTGTCTGCCAGGGTCCCAGCAGGGGGTTAGGCAGTCCATTGTGTGAGGGCAGGCCACTGTTCTTTGACGGTTATATGTTCCACCACCTATGCCTGAACAACGAGGTCGGAACAACAACCTCGTTGTTATCACTAATGCCTTTACAATGAATGCCTTAACAACGATTTTTCGTTGTAAAGGCATTCCTGGTAAAGGCATTAGTGATCAGCATGCATGGTTCCAGCATACGTCCCACCTGGCCCCCCACCCCTAAAAATTACTGCAATTACCCCCAACCCCACAACCACCCCAGTTTATGAGGGTAGCCTTAGTGCTAGCCTATGAATGGAGCAGGCCTCACAGCAGTGTAAAATGAATTTAGGAGTTTTACACTACCAGGACTTATAGCACACATATGTTCATGTCCTGCCTTTTACTTACATTGCACTCTGCCCTATGGGTTACCTAGGGCCTGACTTAGGGGTGACACATATGTTCATGTCCCGCCTTTTACTTACATTGCACTCTGCTCTATGGGTTGCCTAGGGCCGACCTTAGGTGTGACTTATATGTAGAAAAAGGGAAATTTAAGGCTTGGCAAGTACTTTTAAAAGCCAAGTCGAATTGACAGTGAAACTGCACACACAGGCTTTGCAATGGCATGCCTGAGACATGGTTAAGGGGCTACTTATGTGGGTGGCACAATCAGTGCTGCAGGTCCACTCGTATCATTTAATCTACAGGCCCTGGGCATATATAGTGCACTTTACTAGGGACGTATAAGTAAATTAGATAACCCAATTGGGTATGAGCCAATGGCACCATGTTTTAAGGGAGAGAGCATACGGACGTTCGCACTGGTTAGCGGTGGTAAAGTGCGCAGAGTCCTAAAACCAGCAAAAATAGTGTCAAAAAGTGGAGGGAGGCAGGCAAAAACTTGAGGGTGACCACCCTAAGGCTGTCAGGTCTAGCACGCTATATCTTAGATACGACACACGCGTGGTGGCATTAGGGGGGCACTAAGGTCCATAAGGAAAGCGGTGGTGTACTGGCTGCAGCGCCACTTTCCTTAAAACAGGCCCTTAGTATCTACTACACAGAATCTGAAAACTTTTCTCTGCAGAACCAAAAAATGTGTGTGGAACATAATCAACGCAAGTCAGTTGTTCCCTGCACACTTAGGGTCTGATTAAGATCATGGCGATGTGTCACTCCTTCACAAGGGTAACAGATGGCAAGTCCATAGAAATCTAAATCCCATTAGATATAATGGGATTTGGATTTCGGCGGACAGGACATTCGTCACCGTTGTGATGGAGTAACCTCTCAGCCAAGTTCTAAACAGGGCCCTGAGTCTTCAATACAAACATTTATAAAGTGCTTAATACTGCCACACACCTATAGTCTATTAGGAACAGATGTGTTTTGATGCCATAGAACATGTCATGAGAGATGTCATAGGTGAGGCCATAAGCAATGCATGTAGGGTGCATGCAGGACTGATAAATATTCCCCCCAGTGTCTACGTATTAAACAGTGTGAAAACTCCAGCAGATATGGGCAAATTCTAAATTGTATTAAAAAAAAGTAAAAAATGTTTGGTTTGCTAATATGGCCAGTTGTACCCATAATCACAGAAGAAAAAATATTCACATTACTGCGGTCACTGGAGGTCAGAAATCATATTAAATGCAAAGAGACAAGCAATGTAATAACTCTAAACATCTTTTAGAAACCAACCTCACTTCATTAAGCTGTGGCACAATTCCTTCTAACCACTTGCAACTCTCCATTTGTGACTTTGCCACTTTGTCACAATAATAGACTCACAAAATGAAAGGTACAAATGCATCTCACACACATTTAGCAAATCCCAAAGGGGTTGCAAAAACCTACCTCATCAATATTCATGAGGTAGTTTGAATTTGCAACCCTATTGGGAATGGCCATGCTCACAGGGATGGTGACCTGCTGGAGACAGCAGGCAACCATATCTGTGACTACTTTTAAATAAAGCGTTTAAAAAAAAAAAAAAAAAAAAACATTTTTCTTAAAGGAAAACGGGATGCATTTCAAATAAAAAAACTAAAAAGTTTTCTTTTCATTTTTTCAGAGTAGGCAGTGGTCCGTAGGACTACTGCATGCCCTGAAAAAATATTTACGCTTCCTTTCACATAGAGGAATGGGTTTCTGATTAGTTTTTTCAGTGTTTCATATAATGTTTGCATGTTTTGCACAGTAAAGTAAAATATGTATAAAAATATTTCATCCTAATAAATAAATATTGGTACAGTAAAAATGATGGCTTTCAAGTTAAAAAAATAATAATATAAGAAAACCCTTACTACTGTTTAGGATTGAGATAATGATTGAAGGTAAGGGTCCCATATTTAACTAATATTGGGTTGTTGGATGGCTGGGGTGTGAGCCCTGGTCAAGCAGCAACCACAATCCTTGTTGGGTGAGCCGCAAGCCAACCCTAAATTGACCTATGCTCAATCCTCTAGTAGACTGGCACAGAGCAGTCAGGCTTAACTTAAATGGAATGTGTAAAGTATTAATGCAACAATTCGAGCAGTAATAAAGAAAGAAACGCACAAAAAAAGGATCCTGCCCCAAGTTAGAAAAATAAAGTTATGTTTAATAAATAAAACAAAACCAAAACAACAAACATCTATTCAGTAGAATCCTGATATGTGCAATTTTAAAGATCTCAGTGAAAATAGCACTAAAAGCACAGAGTGCCAACTGTGAATAACTGGTCAGACCAGAGTGGGCCCTGCGTTCTCCTTGAGGATCCCATTGATGAAGGCTTGCAATACAAAGTCTAACATCAAGGATGTGTTATGCAGTCAGGGCAATGTGTCAGTTGAGAGGAGAGACAACGCTGCAATGTGATGTCTGGCATCGCCGACAAGGGATGTGAGGGCCTCTGTTGAGGATGGATCATGCAGTGTCAGTTCTGAGGGAGATGCGGGCTGTGAGGGAGATGCAAGTCTTTGCAACAGTCCAATTCATGCAGCAACAACGAAGCGTCAGTTCTGCTTGGGGTTGCGCTACACATCAGAGGAGATGTGGTGGTTCTGCTGGTGCCACACAGGCTAGTATAGCTCCTTGGGTCCACTTCCAAGGGTTCAGAGCTGGGTAGACTCAAAGATGACAGAGTCTAGGTGCTGGGTTCACAGTTGCTTGAACCTTCTGTCATTGAGGATAAAGTCAGGAGACCAACCAACTAGCCCTTGGAGTCACTCCGGTGGTCCCGGGTTCAGCAGATGTATGTCCAGTCTTTTTCACCTAAGCAAGAGGGCAGCAGTGCATCAGTCCTTCAGAGCAGCAGTTTAGCAGAGTGGCAGTCCTTTCAGGAGCTCAACTTTTTTCTGGCACAGCATCAACAATTCTAGAATTGTACTGAAGAGCTGTTGTGTGAGATCCATTTTTTATACCCATTTGTGTCTTTGATGTAAGGAGAAGCTGCCAGAGGCATGTCTTTGAAGTGCATAGGTACCCTGCCTTCTTTGCCCTGGCTGTAGGCTAACTATAGGTGTTATGCAGCCCTTTGTGTGGAGGCACAGCCCACCCTATTCAAGTGTAAGTGGGTTGTGTCCAGCTCCTCCCATCTCCCATCCCTCCTGTGCTCGCCCATCAAGGCACACCTAAGTTCCCTATTGTGTGTAGCTGTCTAGATGAAATGCACAAAGCCCCTAGCCCTGGTTAGCAGTTGTAAAGTGTGCAGAGTGATTAAGGCTAGCAAAATGAAGTTAGAAAAACAGAGGGTCTGAACAAAGTTAGGGGGAAAGCCACTAGAAGGATGCCAGGTCTAACAGGGATCAAATTTTCAATGTAAAAAAAAATACACAAAAGTTCATCACAAATTACTGAAGTTAAAGTATTTGTGTGAGTTAAGGTTGACATTATGTTTTGGTTGAGAGTATCCCATTCCATAACAGGAAATTTGAATTAATGTAATTTGTTTAAATCTATTTATATCATTATAATGTAATTATAATACAATTAATACAATTAGAATAAAGTTTATGATACAGTTTAGAGTTAGCCCTAGGGATAGGTAGTTACCACTTAATTTAATGCAATACATGCAATTCCAATAATTTAAATAATTTAAATATAGAACTAAACAAATTTATTGGTCAGATATAGTGTTAGGCTTCTGAACAAGAAAAATAAATAATCAGGCCGAAATTTGCTTAATTTAAATTAAATTAAAATAATAAAATTAAAAACAGAGTTAGCTATAAACCAACATGACAGAACATTTCTTCAACTGTACTGAGCCCTCTGAACCCATCCAGAGAGTGGCTATGATAAAGGGCAAACTCTCCCTTTTGGTCACTGAAAACCTGTTCTTGGGTGATCTCCCTCCCACAGGACTTAGGGACAAGCTGCCTATGAAGGCAAAAGCAGGGGGGAAGGCCAAGGTGTGAGCTACATCTGCCAGTGATAAGGAGGCATTCTTGGCAGCTCAGAAAGGAACATGGCACAACCTACAGGGATGTAGGAAACATACCTTACCACATCCATGCCCTTTTATCCACTATTTGGGAGAAATCCACACCTCACCACAGAGGAGGCATCAAAATACAGGTGACAGTGAACACTGGCAGAAAGACAAGTTTGGCTTAGGCAGTAAAATTGCAACTTCCTAAAAGTGTAATTTTCAAAACAGTAATATAAAATCTAACTTGACATTAAGATGGATTTTAAATTACTAATAATAAAATGAGTCCTTGTATAATTTTCTAGCTACTCTGAAACTTAAGTTAAGCATTATAAACTTCTATAATGTAACCCAGTGCTTACCTACTGGAAAGCCAGACTTCTCACAGTGAAAAACGTCTTCTTAGGTGTTTCACTCCAAGGACATGTAAAACATAACAAGTCCTTGGCCTTCTTTTGAAAAACCATGCAACCTAACTTAGGAGTAACTTATAATTATTAAAGAGGAAGGTTTAACCCTGTGAGAGGTTTATTTTGCCATTTCCCCAGGATGAATTTGCAGTACTGCACACTCAGGCTTCAGGGATAGGCCTTGTGACATGCTTTGGATTGTCACTTTGATGATGGAAAAATATATGCTGCAGCCTGCTAGTGACATTTAACTTACAAAACGTAGGTACAGTTTTGTACCCTACATGGGGAACTTATAGATAAATGAAATATGCCTATCAATAGCGGAGCCAATTTTGACATGTTTTTGGGGTCATAGAATATGCATCAGGCACCGGATAGCAGAATCTAAAATTCAGCAACATAATCTAGCAAAGAAAAAATGGGGGTGACTATGGAAAAAGTGGCATTTTCCTGTGCAAATAAGGTTGGCGTGTACACATTGTCTTTAACCTGTGCACTGTTATGATAAAATCAGACTGAAAGAATTGAGGGTAACTACATTTTCCAATGTAGAGTGAGGTCAAATATTGGCTTATCACACGAATAGCAAATGTGCCAGAGACTGATGATCTGTTAATATTATGGTGGAAGCTAGCAGCTAATCTCTTGACTACTAAGAGCCAAAAATATGTCTACTTTATAGAATTAATAAGTACTATTATCCAGAATTAAGAGAAATAGTAAGGAGAGGGCAGGACAGGAAGAATACTCTAGCATGCTAGAGGCAATTCTGTTATTTAGCAGAAACCTACTTGGTCATAGATATCACTTTAAATGATGAAGCTCTGTAAGAAATATATGAGAGTTGTTAAAATATTACCTTCAAGACAGTAGGTTACAGGTCTGCCACCTCTAATGTAGAAGTTCCCGTGTGGGTCTCACTCTTTGGTTGAGAAACCTAAATCTGAACCCGCAGGAAATCTGCCATATTGGACTAGAATGAACACAATAATATTACTGTTTCCTCTGACATCAATACCAAGACTTACCTGCAAGCTTGTAATACTCATTCCTAACAAAATGTTACATAAGGATACTATGGGGCATTTTTACAAGCCCCTAGCACCACCTTGCTCTGCCATAGTGTCATTTCTTTTTATGCAAAGGTGCGCTAAGGTGGCTTTTCCCTCACACCCTTATTACAAAGTTGTGCAATGCTTCCAAAGCACCACTTTGCAACCTCTTGTGCTACATTATGTCTGCAACAGGCATAATGTATGCAAAGGAGCGTTCCCACGCAGGGAAGCCCGAACAAATGGTGCTGTGAAATTTACAGCATTTCACAATTATTTCCATAATTCTTAATGCGTGCTCAGAGCAGGCGTTAAAATAACGCACCCATTTTAATCAATGGGCCTCCCTGTGCTTTGCTGCACTAGCGTAAAAAATGTTTATGCTAGTGCAGCAAAGTACCAAAATAGTGTAAAAAATGTTGACACTATTGTCCCAACGACCGTCATGGTATGCTGTATTGTAAATATGCAGTAACTATGGTGTCGTTAGATGGGGCAGGGGCAGCACAAGAAAAGTGGCACATCGGGACCGAAGTATCACTTTCATGTAAATATGACCCCTTTATGTTCAGCCAATATGTCTGATGATTCTCCTCTTAATTCCCAGTATCAAAATAAATGTATCTAAGTATAATAGAAGTGCCAATGGGGTACAATAATTGACATATTGAAGAAATAACTCATTAGCACGTAGGGCCTTTTTGAATCCCTTAATTGTTGAATGTGTCTGCTTTTAACTTTTTATATCTAGATGAAAGGAAGAATATGACAAAGAGTATTAGGCAAGGGGCTAAGGACGCTTGTGTAGCAGAGAATCACATTTGAAGAACAGATTGTGTCTTTCAATTAGGTCACCATAGAAACCATAACTTGAATAAAGTGGAAAGTCATATTTTAGAATCTACCAGGCCTCGGCTCTCCACTTGATCATCAAGATTGTCCTCAGTTCATGCTGAGATCCGGCAGCCTTAGTCTACATAAGTAAAAGTCCTTGAAACTTACACAGTAGGTGTTTTTGCCAGAAAAGGAAAGTGAAAGACTGACCTCAATATGGGATCTCTTGTTTACATGTCACAATAAACATGTGTAAAAATGGCATGACCTAAATATTTTGTTCTAAATATTCTTTACAGGCATCGTATCCCACTAAGTGTAGATTTCTTTTTTTAAATCAAAGGGGGTATAAGTTGTGGATGACATTTAGGACACACAATTTAAGTCAGAAGATAGCTACTCAACAGCAATCTGGTGTACAAGAATGTCTATAAGAGCTTCCTAAGGAATAGAATGTTATCTTAACCAATAACTACTCTTGCATACCTCCTTGAAACAAAAGACAAATGCCTCTGCACTTTTTCCACTGGGCTGCCTGGAAGAAAACTCCTAATACGGAGGTTTCCGCAAGTCAGCCCAGTGGAAACATCGTAATTGGGCCGGGAAGGAGACTGTTGTGTCTGGTGGGCCAACAGTCGACCTGCCAGTCTCGTAAAGAGTTTCTGTGTTGCTTTAACCTCTGTTATTTCCCTTCCTCTTTTACAACGTAGGCACAATTAATGGTAAAATTGAAGCAGCGCACAATAAATACAAGTTTGACATTTGAGAGTACCTGAGACCTCATGTTTCATGGGACCCACTATGAGTAATACAAAAAGGCAGTGTTTGTAATAATTTGTATACACCTACTATTTACCACAGTAGAATCTATTAAATGCCAACTACGTTAGCTTGGATCACATGTAATAAATATCCCAGTAATATTGCCATTGACAAGGACTGAGATAATATTTACAGAGGGGGATACACTCCAAACACTTAGGGGGTCATTCTGACTTTGGCGGGCGGCGGAGGCCGCCCGCCAAAGTCCCGCCCTCAGAATACCGCTGCGCGGTCAAAAGACCGCCGCAGTAATTCTGAGTTTCCCGCTGGGCGAAGGGTGCCAGAAGGCCGCCCGCCCGCCCAGCGGGAAACCCCCTTCCAGGGGCCCCATGACACCCGTTACCACCAGCCAGGTTCTGGTCCTGCAGCGCCGCCATGGAGGATTCCTCAGGCCAGGGGAAAACCGGCGGGAAACCGCTGGTTTCCCTTTTCTGACCGCGGCTTTACCGCCGCGGTCAGAATTGGTCTGGATGCACCGCCAGCCTGTTGGCGGTGCATCCGCGGTCCCCAGCCCTAGCGGTCCATGACCGCCAGGGTCGGAATGACCCCCTTATTGTAATATTTTCATTATAAATGCAGCAGTGAAACATCTACAGAAGATATCACAGGAATAAATCAGCAACGAGATAGAACTGACCAGTGTTTTTGCTGCAGGTCAAATTTCGTTTTATAGCTGGAATATGAGTCAGTCCCTCAAGAAGCACACATTACTTTCTATAGAGAGGCTACGAATGAATGGCCAGACGTTTAGGCAGTACATATCAATAGCACTATTTCTTCCACTAATTTTAACTTCATTGATTATTTTAATGCTGCTTCCATTAATGTAAATTCTATTATTTTTCGCTTTTACTTTTGCGATTTGAAAATATCATCATACACTTCAAATATTGCCTATTTTGTTGATTATTTAACTTCTGGTAACATTTAAATGAACTCTGTTTTATTCCGTTAGTATTGGGTACGACAACACCATTCTATTTTGTCATAAAATTCTGTCATTTTGTGGTTTATGCCTGTTGATGTTGTAATGGGTCTTGTCTGCACTGTATAAAAACGCTGATAAATAAAATGTAAAAAGGATTAATGTCATATGTATAGATATGTGTACTTCTCTTGACAGTGTTCATGTTATTGGAGTTATTAAGCGTGAATGGGATAAAAGAGGGCTTTGTAAGCTTCATAGCACTGAATGAAGGTCTTCAGGCATCTGTATGCTGTGGTGGTGAAATAGAATAGACTGAGCTGTTTAGGACCACCCATGATGTACAGCAGATTGCACAGTCTCCACAGTCATATTCGTAAGCCAATTCTAAGTGGATAAAGCTATATTATAAACAATTATTGAAATAGATTTACAGTAACTCTTTAATATCGATGTTACTTTTATGTAAACAGAATTGGTGAGTATCATTTAGTGGATATAGCACTTTTAGCACAGGACATACAGATGGTATCCGTCCAAACGGTACACAAGTTCCGAATGCACTGTATTGTGACGACTTGCATTTGAATTTCAAATCGTATTTTTCCTTGACTGCCACGGTCATGAGCTATTTTAATTGCAAAATTAACCATTTTGCGATATCTTTAGTGGGCAACCATGCTAATTCTTTGCTGAAGATTTATGAAACCAAGGCCCAGATTTGAAATGGACTAGCACTTCCTTGTGCCACATTTGCATCATTTTTTTAATATGGCCAAGTGAGGCCAAAATTGTGGCACCAGATTTACAAAGTGGCGCAATGCATGCATTGTGCCATGCCTGCGACAGGCATAATTTTGACGCTGACCCTGAACAGTAGATCAATAGCATCAAAAATGTTGATGCTATTGCCCCCAACCCTGTGCCATGGTGCATCGTATTTTAAATACGGCGCACACATGGTGGCAGTAGCGAGGTGCTAAGGGGTGCAAAAAAGTGGTGCTGCACTGGGTGCAGCGCCACTTTTCTTAAACGTGCCCCTAAGGGGCAAATTTACATGTGCCTAGCAGCATCGGAGTGTCACTTTTTGTGATGCTCTGGTGGCTCTGTACCTTGGGCCATATTTACAAGCCATCATTAAGTCACTTTTTGTGGCAGACGAACACAGTTTTCTGTGGCAGAGGGGAGTGCAATGGGTGTTGGTGTGGGCGTAGCCATACAACACCTATTGCTTTTTGACACTGTCCCAGATTTACACGGAAACGTAAATCTGAGGCAGTGCCAAAAGATAATGCTGCCCCAGTTGTGGCGTTAACATTGTACAACAAGGAGAAATACTTCTATTTCTCCTTGTTTTTGCATTTTCCATGTGTTCTGCATTCTGCATTCGCAAAAGAATAGGGCACACACCTTGTGCTAATACGTAGAAAGCACAGGGGAAGGGGTCACACCACCCAGCCCCTGGAGTACACTGGGGCACCCAAACAGAGTACAGACAGGCAGGTCAGAACAAAGGTCTTAAGCACAAGGTGGCAGTCATTCTTGTGACCTAGCAGGCCACACGTCAGCACATCAGCAGGGTAGTCCAGTGGCAGTTCCTGGCAGGTCCTTTCAGCAGCATCTGGTGTCTAGTCCATCGGTGTCTGTTTCTTCTCTGTTTTCTCAACATGGGGAACAACCTCTGTACTTATACTCAGTTTACCCATCTTCTAGAAGAGGGGAGAAGGTTTCAAACAGCTCTAGTCAGTTCCAGGAATGCTCCTTCTCCTTCACATTGGCTCCAGGAATCAGTATGGGGTAAACAAACCCTTTGTGTCTGGCAGGACACAGTTTATACAAATGTAAGTGTGCCCCACCTCTACCCTTCCCAGCCCAGGAAGACCACTTTGTTTGCAAATGTACTCCTATTGCACCTTCCCCCATACTGTGAGATGGCTGTCTGAAAAGTATGCACAAAGCCGAGCTGTCACTCAACCTCAGATGTGGATTGGAGTTAGTCTGCTAAAGCACCAGAGTTACAAGCACAGAGAAATACCCACTTTCTAAAAGTGGTATTTCGACAATGGTAATAAAAAATCCACTTACATCAGTAAGCAGCATTTCTCACTACCATTCCAACCATACCAAACACGCCTGCGCTACCCCTCATAGATCAGAAAATACCCCTTCACCATATGAAAGGCATTCCCAATGCATTACCATGAGACAGGCATCACTGACAGCAGTGAGAAACCAAAGTAGGACAGGCCGCACAACAAGATACTTATCCTACCTCTTACCTACACAGCACCCTGCCCATAGAGTTGCATAGGGTCTACCTCTGTGGTGCCTTATATGTGGTAAAAAGGGAGCTCCAGGCCTGGCAACTAAATTTAGATGCCAAGCCAATGTGGCAGTAAACTGTGCGCGCAGGCCCTGCGGTGGCAGGCCTCAGACAGGTTTAAAAGGCTACTTCTGTGGTGCAAGCTGCTCTGCAGGCCCACTAGTAGCATTTAATTTACAGACCCCAGGTATAAGGGATACCACTATACAAGGGACTTACAGGTGAATTAAATAGGCCAATCAGGTGTATGCCAATCAGACCACGTTTAGGAGGAAGAGCACATACAATTTAGTACTGATCAATAGTGATAAAAGGCCCAGAGTCCTAGAGCCAACAAAAAGAGGTCATAAAAATAGGAGGAGGAAGGCAAAACGTTTTAGGATGACCCTGCAAAAAGGGCCAGGTCCAACAGTTAATATGCCATGACACAAGATTAATGGATGTCTGGTGCAATTAAAAAAATAACTATGATGTACGCTTCAAGAATGCTGGCTGAGACTAAAATTACTAATATAGTCTCCCTCTATAAAAACACTAAATTAATTTTTGCTTCAGTGGTCTAGTTCAGTTAGTCTATCTCATCTACAAAATAGATGGTCCCTTCAATGGTCACCTAACAGTCTTGGCGAAGGTCCTTCAAAAAATTAATAAAGTTCGACCTCCACTTGCAAAAAAATACCCACCCATGGGATTTTTGTGAAATGTGGCCAATACAGTATTGTCAGTATGAATAAGATAGTCTAGTATAAACCTGTGATTTCACCTTACAAGACAAAGAGTATAATTTAAGAAGTGTGAATATTAAGGCCCTCATTACAACCCTGGCGGTAAATCCTGCTTTCAGCCGTGCAGAAGACCGCCAACATACTTTTGCGGCTGCGGAATTCCGCTCCAGGTATTACGACCCACAACTCGGAATCCGCCACAATACAGACACCCACACAAGTCCGCCACACCAAAGGTCAGTGATAAACTAGCGATACCAAAACCAACACCGTCACACCAGCAGGAATACGCCCACAGTATCACGACCCACGAATCAACGCGGCGGTCTTTCAACCGCAGTATTCCATTGGCGGTACACACCGCTGCGCTCAAAATACACACACATTTACAAAACACACCCACATTGGACAATTCGAAATACACACACCTAATACACATACACACACCACACCCTCACACACACAACACTATAAAACACACACCCACATTGCCCACAAACCCTTACAACAACAATTTTTTGGAAACGCTGAGAGAGAGAATAGCAAACACAACACCAGCACCCAAAGGCACACACCACCATCATTTACACAACATCCACACACCTCAAACAGCACACACCAACACATCCCCTAACACATCACAACAGACACCATCTCACACATCACCCACACCACATCATGTCACCTCAAAGACACACCAGGTTCTCTGAGGAGGAGCTCAGGGTCATGGTGGAGGAAATCGTCCAGGTAGAGCCACAGCTATTCGGAACACAGGTGCAGCAGACGTCCATTGCATGGAAGATGGAGCTATGGCGCAGAATTGTCGACAGGGTTAACGCAGTGGGATAGCATCCAAGAACACGGGATGACATCAGGAAGAGGTGGAACGACCTACGGGGGAAGGTGCATTCCGTGGTATCCAGACACCAGATTGCTGTACAGAGGACTGGCGGTGGACCCCCACTTCCTCCCCCACAACTAACAACATGGGAGGAGCAAGTCTTGGCAATTATGCATCCTGAGGGCCTCGCAGGAGTAGCAGGAGGCCTGGACTCTGGTAAGACATATCTTTACTCCTCTATCCCCCACACCCTACCTGCATGCCATCACATACCCCCACCCTTACCCTCACACCCATCACCCCAACAACCCACAGATACCCCACTAACACAACCAACACATCCCAAAACCAAGCCCTGCATGTAACACCAATGCACGGACACCCATCACCAAAGCATGTCCAGTACAGAGACTCACTCATGCCCCAAAATCACCAATCACACAAGGACCAAGCCAATAATGCAAGCACAGGAGTAGAGGGTCACTCACCCATTGCCCAAGATGGCACAACCAGATACAATAACTATGCATTTACACCCCAACAGGACCCATACCCAACGTCACCGGACAGGAGGTGCCAGACATATCCAGTCCCCCAAAGAAGAGACCCACAGTGATGACAGCAGCTCTGCATGCCTGGATCAAGATGACCAGCCCGGCCCATCAGGGACCTCGGGACAGTCGGTTCCCCTGACACAGTCACAAACCACCACAGACCCTCCCCCTCAGGAAACACCAGCACAGCACCCACCCAGCAGGCCCATCCCTCTGTCCCCAGGACATGTCAATCAGCAGTGTGTCCACCACTATAGGGAACCCAGGCAACCCCACTAACACAGGACAATCAGGCACCTGGGGGCAGTGGCAGTGGGCACACGGTTCAGGGGACAGAGGCACAGGATAACAGGGAAGCTGGGAGGACTGCTGTGCAACAGAGGGAGGACAGTCCCAGGGAACCCACTCTCCACGAGGCACTCTCCAACATCATGGGAGCTTACCACCATTCCCAGGAGACCATGGGCATGGTACTGGACAAGTTTCAGGAGACCCAGCGGCTGCAGGAGGAACACTACCTGGGGATCAGGGAGGACTTGAAGTCCATCAACAACACCCTGGTCACCATTGCAGGGGTGCTGGCAGACCTTCTCAACACCAGGAGGGACACAGTGGCACACCAACGGGCCCCTGACACTAGCCTGGATGATGTAAAGCCCTCCACCTCCGCCGGCGCTAGTGGACAGGAGGCACCGCCACATGAACAATAGGACACCAGCACCCCACCCCCTGCAGATGGAGAACCACCCCGCAAACAGTCCCTGAGATCCATGAACAAGACAGAGAACATTGCCAAGATCCCCGCCAGGAAATAAGACCCCCCTGAATGTCACCCTTCTGTCCCACAATGTCACCCTGTCCATCCTTAAACTGCCATTGCTCCACTTCCTATGCCCCTTTGGAAAATGCACCTGTGAAACAAATAGACTGGACACTGCCATGGACATACCTCCACCATCACACCAGCCCATTCCACTTATTTGCACAGGAATAAACACACCTCAATCACAAAACAATCTGGAGTCAGTCTGTGCTTTCACTAATGTGTAATTGCAACATCTCTGAAATATAGCAATGTCAATGTACTTGTGCACATACCATTGTTACATAGCTGTAGGCCTGGAGTAAACATAGCAGAGGGCACAAAGTGGGACCCAGATCTGTGAAATGGAAGGTCAAAGTGACAAGTCAGTGTTCATACACTAAGTGAAAATGACAGACTTATGCTAGCTCCAACAATAGTATGAGATGTGGGAAGCAGTGACAGCTTCTTACCTGTGTCTCACTGGAAGTATTGCATGATGATGTTGTTTCTGTTGTCGATATCCTCTTCTTCCGCCTCCTCTTCTTCACTGTCCACAGGCTCCACAGCTGCCACAAGACCACCTTCTGGCTCATCCTCCTGCAGAAAAGGCACCTGGTGTCGCAAAGCCAGGTTGTGCAGCATACAGCATGCCACAATTATCTGGCACACCTTCTTCGGTGAGTAGTATAGGGAACCACCTGTCAGATGGAGGCACCGGAATTTGGCCTTCAAGAGGCCGAAGGTGCGTTCGATTATCCTACTAGTTCACCCATGTGCCTCATTGTAGCGTTCCTCTGCCCTTGTCCTGGGATTCCTCACTGGTGTCAGTAGCCATGACAGGTTGGGGTAACCAGAGTCACCTGCAAATGTTGAGGGACAACTGTTAGACACACACTAACCCTTAGGGACAACCCAATACCCAGACACCTATGTCAACTGTATTGGGATCTTGGCCTCACCTATTAGCCACACACGGTGCCTCAGGAAGTGCCCCATCACATAAGGGATGCTGCTATTTCTCAAAATGTAAGCATCATGCACAGAGCCAGGATACTTGGCATTTGACATGGGAGATGTACTGGTCTGCCAAACACACTATCTGCACATTCATCGAATGGTAGCTCTTCCGGTTTCTGTACACCTGTTCATTCCTGCGGGGGGGCAAATGCCACATGTGTCCCATCAGTGGCACCAATGATGTTGGGGATATGTCCCAGGGCATAGAAGTCACCTTTCACTGTGGACAAATCCTCCACCTGAGGGAAAACGATGTAGCTGCGCATGTGTTTCAGCAGGGCAGACAACACTCTGGACAACACGTTAAAGAACATTGGCTGGGACATCCCTGATGCCATGGCCACTGTTGTTTGAAAAGACCCACTGGCCAGGATATGGAGTAGAGACAGGACCTGCACTAGAGGGGGAATCCCTGTGGGATGTCGGATAGCTGACATCAGGTCTGGCTCCAACTGGGCACTCAGTTCCAGGATTGTTGCATGATCAAGTCTGTATGTGATTATGATGTGTCTCTCTTCCATTGTCGACAGGCCCACCAGGGGTATGTACACCGGAGGATGCCGCCATCTCATCACCTGCCCGAGCAGACGTGCCCTATGGAGGAGAACAGCAAGCAGAAAGTCATCCAACACTGAGGTATCACAATGTGTTATTTGCAGAAACGTTATTAATCCGCAATGTGCGGGTATCTATCTGTATTCCCGGCCTAGATAGGTGTGACACAGTTATTATCCACCCCATGTGGCCCCCTGAAATGGCGGCTGCCTGACCTGGAAGGTGTGACATGGGGATATGAGGTAACTGCACCGGCGTTGTACACCGTTGCGGTGGGCGGTCGAAGACCGCGGCGCAATTCTGCATTGGTTAACATTGGTCCCTATGGGTCCCTGGTGCCAATGATGATGTACGCCAGCGGTGACGGTACGCACCTCCGTGGACGTGACTGCCATTTTCTAGCTGTTCACTCACTTGATACCTGACCTTCAACAGGAGAGGACCTACACTGCAAGTGCTGCTGTGACCTGTGTCTGGAAGCGACGATGGCTACAGTGTCTGGGGAAAGGGCCCCTGCCTTCACTTCAGAGGAGTTGGAGAAACTAGTGGATGGGGTCCTCTCCCAGCACACACAACTGTACGGTCCTCCAGACAAACAGGTGAGTACAGTGTGACCATGCTGCATGGGCAATGCCTGCTTTGAGTGGTGTGGATGGAAGATACATGGGGGAGGGGCTGAGGCCTGCATGTGCAGATGGTGAGTGTATGTGCGTCAGGGCATGGGTGGGAACTGGTGGACAATGAGTATGATGGTCCGGACAGGTGAGTAATTTTCTTTCCCCCTGTACCATTCCTCTAGGTCAGCGCCCACCAGAAGAAGGGTATTTGGCGTGCCATCGCCAAGGATGTCCGGACCCTCGGGGTCTACCACAGACGGAGCACCCACTGCCGTAAAAGATGGAAGGACCTGTGCCGCTGGAGCAAGATGGCGGAGGCCCAGCTGGGGATGGCCTCCCAACATGGAAGGGGCGCTGTCGCACTATGACCCCCTGGATGTCCCGGATCCTGGTGGTGGTGTTAAGTTGGATGGGCACTTGATGGCATCACAGTAGCCATAAGGGGGTGAGTACACTCTCATTCAGCTGACTCTGCGTGCATAACGAGGTGTCTGGGTGGGGGAGGTGGGCAGTGGGTTCCCCTAGGCCAGGCCAAACTTGGTAGGCAAGGTCCCCTTGGGAGGCAGGCTATGTGGCACCCCAACCCCTCTAGTGGTAAGAGCCATCTACACCTAGTCAGGCTCCTGTGACTTCCAAGTGTGCAGCAATTGGGCTTAGGCCTCGTACCCCATGGTCAGGTGAAATTTCTAGGAACTGTTAGTGCATGGCGTAGGTCAGAGGGCTGCTCCATGTGTGTGTTGTCTGCCAACGGTAGTGGTGTCGCTTGCACTGAACATGTTTTTCTTCTGTCTCCCCCCCCCCTTTTTGTGGTCTCCCTGTTCTTGTGTGCAATAGCATCATCAGGCGGAGGAGCATTGACACCGGAGCAGGAGGGAGCTTCAACCCACTTGGCCCTGGAGGGTGAAGCAACGGAGTCTGAAGCCACCAGTGGGACGGAGGGCGAGGGGAGCTCCACGACAGGGACAGGAGCAAACACCAGTGACAGCGACTCCTCCTCTGATGGGAGCTCTCTTGCGGTGGTGGGCACCTCTGTGCCCACCACATCAACAGGTACAGCCGCCACCCCCCCTACCAGCACCGCCCTCCCAGCAGCCCCTCAGCGTGTGACCCGTGCCCGCTCACCAAGGAGGGTGGGCATTTCCTTCACCACGGGCACCTCAGGCCCTGCCCCAGTCAGCCCTGCTGCCCTCAGTGAGGAAGACAGCCACCTCCTGAGATCCCTCAATGTTAGGCAATCTACCATTTTGAATGCCATCCAGAGGCATTTACAACAAACAAATGCATACCTGGAGGGCATTCATTCCGGGCAGGCGGCCCAACAGAGAGCATTTCCGGCTCTGACCTCAGCATTGATGGCAGCCATTGTCCCTGTGTCCAGCCTCCCCCCTCCAACTTCCTCCACCCAGACCCAATCCCCTGTACCTCAGCCTATCCCAAGCACACCATCAGGCCAGCATGCACACACATCTCAACACAAGAGTGGCTCAGGCAAACATAAGCACCACACATCTCACAGGCACTCACACAAGCACCGTCCCCATGCAGACACACCAACATCCACTGCCTCCACTGTGTCCCCCTCCTCCACGTCCTCCTCCTCCCTCCCTGTCTCGTCTCCACTAACACCTGCATGCACTACATCCTCAGCCACTACCTCCATCACCAGCACGCTCATCACCACACACCGCTCACGTGCAATCACCACCCCCACTACCATTCACACATCCCCTGTGTCCTCTCTCAGTGTGTCTGTGAGCCCTCCACCCAAAGAACACAAACGCAGGCACACACCCACCCAACAGCCATCCACCTCACAACAGCCTCCGGCCCATGCACCTTCACCCAAATTCAGCAGACGTACACCTCCTACAACCACTACCTCTTCCTCCACTTCCAAACCACCTCCATCTTCCCATCCTAGTGTGTCTAAAAAACTTTTCCTGGCAACCCTTGACCCCTTCCCTTCACCTCCCTCGTCCTTCCACTAGGGCCAGACTTTCCAGGTCCCAGCCCAGCACCTCCACCACCAAATCCCCAGGCACACTGGTGCCAGCAACTGCGGGGTCATCGAGTACGCCCCCCATCAGGGCTGCCAGTGTGCCACGTAGCTAGGGCAAGGACATTCCACCACCTGCCAAGGTGAAAAAGGTGCCCACATCCCAGAGGGAGAAGCCGAAACTACCAGCCGCCAAGGGCTCAGCAAAAACTGCGGCACCATCAAAGGTGGGGAAGGGCCAAAAGCAGAAGAGCAGGTTAGGAGAGGGCATGGTAGCACCGACTGAGGGACCAGTGTCACACCTTCTGTACACAATTACACCAATCTGTACGGCGGCGAACACCGCTAGCTGCCCCGCCACCACAACTGCCACCTGCGATAATGCAGTGGGCAAAGCACCCACTGGAGAGACTTGAGAGACTGTGGCTTTGCACTCCCCAGGATAAAGCAGTGGGCAAAGCACCCACTTGCAAGACTTGAGAGACTGTGGTTTTGCACTCCACAGGATAATGCAGTGGGCAAACCACCCACTAGAGAGACTTGAGAGACTGTGGCTTTGCACTTCCCAGGATAAAGCAGTGGGCAAAGCACCCACTGGAGAGGCTTGAGAGACTGTGGCTTTGCATTCCCCAGGATACAGCAATGGGCATGGAGCCCCCTCGTGCAGCAGTGGCATTGTGCGTTCATCTGGCTGAGGTGCCCCCCCACTCCCCCTGAGGTGCCGATATTTTCGATCTGATGCCCCAGCAGTGTTCTCTCCATCAGGTATCTAGTGTGGGCTTCCCCCATACATTTTGGGCCCAGTGGTCCACAGACAATGATTGGTACACTATCCGGACTTGTGTAGTTGGTGTACATATTTGTATATACTGAATTTTGAATTTTGACTATCTGATTT
This sequence comes from Pleurodeles waltl, assembly GCF_031143425.1. Lineage (NCBI taxonomy): Eukaryota > Metazoa > Chordata > Amphibia > Caudata > Salamandridae > Pleurodeles > Pleurodeles waltl. The sequence goes on along the minus strand of NC_090438.1, from coordinate 794,270,901 downwards.
TTCATGATTACACTGCTTACAATCATTTCCTTTTGTCCTTGCGTTCTTCCAGGGGGAGGGGGGGTGTATATGTAATGTTGTTGCATGTATTTGTGTGTATGTTGTTGTGGGTGAGGGTGGGGGTGGGGGTATTGCGTGTTGCATGTGTGTGTCACTCTCTTCCCCCCTCCTCTGTGTTGTAGGTGCAGTATTCACTGTGGTCGTCGCCGCCGTTCGTACTCCTGGTAGATAAGATACACCAACATGGGCAGGACCTGTAACTCGGGCTCCATGGTGTCCTGGTTCCTCGTTGGGTGTCGAGAGGTGAGTGTTTTCCCTTCTGTGTACTGTTTCCGCCGTGCTTTTGATCGCATTGGTTCCGCCCCGAAAAAGGTGGCGGATAGGCATCTTGAAATGCCTGTCTGTTGGCGGTTACCGCCGCGGTGTTTGTTTCTACCGCCGTGGCGGTCGAAGTGTTAAAGTGGCTGTCTATGTTGCCGGTTTCCACTATGGTCGTGATCCCATTTTTTTTTTACACCAGGGTTGTAATGAGGGCCTAAGTCCTTCAATGCTGCAAAAGAACAGCATGTTGCAAGTCTATTAGTGAACAGTGGTGTAAATAAAAGAAATAAGTGCAAGTGAACACATTACTAATAGTAAATTGCCAATACAAATATGGGTTTCAAAAGCATCTTATTTGATTTTATACAGAGGAGCAGATTTGGTAACACTTTTTGTATCCCAAAAGTGAAGCAAACTGGTGCAAATTGTTGACTTGTGGTTTACCTTCTAAAGCAAAACTTAATTTGCAGTGGAATGTAGCCTAAAGTAATGCAAAGTAGTACTAGCGGTAATTTGCTCTGTGTCAAAGGAGTGCCCTGTCCCTGGTGCATGGGTATTTCCATGCAGCTGCTCATAGGTTTAGAAGCAACGTCATATCTGCTAAGAATGGTGTACAGTGCTGTGTACCAAAAAAGTGTGTCCCTTCAAAGCAGCTGTTAAATGTGAACAATGTGTTTATTTCTCCAAATGTTTCCGAGTTTGAATGTGTGCTGCACTGTACAGCAAAAACCCAAAGTGGGGAAAGTTTGAAAGTTTTGTTTGCATAGTATTTTATTCTAAAATATTTGCCTTCAAGTACAAAATATATGCTAGCTTTAATGCAAATGTGTGTGCACGGTGCTAGCAGCAGCTTTGTTTCCAAAATGGTGCCCTGTCCTGCTGTCTCACTTTAACGTAAAATAGTGCAGCAACTTTGCTTGCATGACTGTGTGATATATCAATGGTTTCACAAAAATGATTGCACCTCTACTTTAGTGACCTCAACACCATTCTTCCAAAGTTTTAACCCCAAAAGAACCAAGAAAACTATTATTCTAAAAATCTGTCATTTAGAGAACTGAAATTAATTATATGCCTTTGCTTCCTCTCACAAGTCTGGTAAATACAGTTCCCCTTCCAATGCCAATGTATTCACATTCATTATGAATGTCCAGTCCCAAACATTAGTAGAGCAACAACTTACTTAGACCAAAAGAGTTATACAGATAATTCCCTAATTAGGGTGATCAGAAGATGTTGGAATGGTTCAGATGTCCTGTGTTTTATTTGGTGAAACAAAAAAAAAAAACAATTATGATGAGGCCAAAGCAAATAAACCAGCGTTTTGTGAGGACATTTTTGTTTTGCTTTTAGCGCATGTCCCATTGGTGTCTCAGAAAGGTCTAGAACAATATATTTTAGAAATCCACATTGACTGCATGTGCTCTGTAATATTGCTGACAAGTCTCTCTAAGAACTCATTTCCAATAAACTCTTTTCATAGTGCAATGGAGACTGAAGCTCCAGCATGGAAAGGCACAAACATTGAAACAAAGGTTCATTTGTATTTATGATGCTAAGTGTTAGATGTGTTAGACATGTCAGCTCTTGGCGTGGTTTCCCCTGACATTTTTGGCTTCTGACCTCCTGTTTTGGTCCTGTGCTGAATTTATTTTTTCTGACTTTAGGACTCTGGACAGTTTAGCACTGCTGACCAGTGCAAAAGTGCAAGTGTTCCCTGTCTAAATGATATTTGTGATTGGTTAATCCATGATCAGCATATCTGATTTACTAATAAGTCGCTAGTATATTGCACCCTGTGTGCCCAGGGCCTGTAGATTAAATGCTACTAGTGAGCCTGCAGCACTGATTGTGTCACCCATATGAGTAACCCTGTGAACATATCCCAGACCTGCTACTGCAGGGTCTGTGTGATTAGTTTTAACCTACCAGTTTGACCTGGCAACTGCACCCACTTGCCAGGACACATTTTTCCCTTTTACTACATGCAAGTCACCCCTAAGTTAGGTTTAAGGCAGCCCCATGGGCAGGGTGCAATGCATTTTAAAGGTAGGGCATATACTGGTGTGTTTTACATGTCCTGATTGTGAAATACTGATACATTCGTTTTTCACTATTCAAGGCTTATCTGTCCCATAGCTTAACATAGGCATTGCCTTGAAATATTGTTTAAGTGTAACTTTTTATTGGGAGCAGATACAGGTAAGAACTCTGGGGTCTCTGAACTTGCAATTTAAAAGTACACCTTTTGGTGATTTTTTTTTTTTTTTCATGTTGTGAGTTGGCAAATGCCACTTTTAGGCTGTGAAATACACATCTGGCGCACGTTGACAGTTGGTGTATTTGTGAATTCACTCTAGACAGTAATGCAAAGGGAGCTGAGGTGTGCCCTGCATATCCTGATGGGTCTTCCTGTGCTAGAGTGGTGGGAGGGAGCTGTCACTTCCAGATGAAAAGGGTTGTGCCTGTCCTTGTACAAAGCAGCCTCAATCCCCTAGAGTGTGTCTGGGGGCCGGATGGGAAAGGCAGGGTCTTGTTCATTACAAAGATTTTCCTTTGACATTTACCTATTTCAAATGCAGAAATGAGTATAAGCACTGGACCTGTGAGACCACAACTTTAGAAGACTTCTGGGCTGAGAACATTCTGCCTAGAAGAAGAGTTAGATACTGTAGGAGGTACTGCCACTCTGCCTGCTGCTCTCTGTGCTGGCTGGCTGCTTCTGTCCTGGCAGTGAAAGGACTGGACAGTGCTTTCTACATCCTGCTTTACTGCTTCCAAATCTCTCCAAAGGCTTGGACTGAGCTTGCCATTCTGTTAGAAGTCTCAGGGACATCAAAAACTTCATCAGGCATCCCCTGTGATGTCTTGCTGAGAGTCCTGACTCAACAAGTGGTGCCAAATCCAATTCCTGGGCCCTTGAGAGTGAGTTCTGGTATAACCAAGAAGATCAATTCAAGTACATTGACTCCAGAGCTACTTTGGAACCTGTGCCACTGTCTGACTCTCCGCTGCTGCCTGCACCAGAGCCGTGGTTCCCAATGAGTGCAATGACCGTAGCCGACACCACAGGCTCAATGCCGCTGAAGTATCTCTGAAGCCCTGCTACAGCATGAGTCCCAAGTGCTGCGTCACCGACGTCCATGACACACGACTCTACCCGCAGCACCAGTGGCCCCGTGGTGTGATCGCAAGACCACAAAGTCAACACCTGGCGTCTTGACCTGCTGGATTTATCAACATTGCTGCATTGTAAGGAACCGACCCCTTGCCACCGATGCCACATCGCCTTCCCTACAACTGTAAGGAACTGGCACCTCACCTCTCCTGCCTAGTAGTAAGGAACTAACACCTCACCCTCCCGGTTGCATTAAGTACCTGACACTGCCTGGCTCCAGCGACGTCTCACCTCCCTGACTCCGTGGAATATCTTTGTTTCCTTGTTTTCCAAGGTACTGTACCTGGGGTCCATGCAGCTCTGGCACCGGCCTGTAATCCCTTGTGAGTGGCGATGGACTGTTGGGAACAACTCTGTCAAGATGTTGTGATAGTCCCCGTTGAAGCAATTGTGTTTCTAAGTGCTCTACTTTGATATCATCTTTAAAAATGTATGTATGTTAGATTTTTTTAGTTTTGGTCTTTGTTAGACTTTTCATCCTTGGCGTGGTCTTCCTTAACTTTTTGCCTCTGATCCCCAGGTTTTTGATGTGTGCTGGATTCTGATTTTACTGTTTTTGTTACTCTGGGCACTCTACCACTGCTAACCAGTGCTAAAGTGCAAGTGCTCTTTACAAAATGTGTATGTAATTGGTTTATCCATGCTTGGCATATTCGGTTTACTACTAAGTCCCTAGTAAAGTGCACTAGAGGTGCCAGGGCCTGTAAATCAAATGCTACTAGTGGGCCTGCAGCACTGGTTGTGCCACTCACATAAGTAGCTCTGTAATCATGTCTCAGACCTGCCATTGCAGTATCTGTGTTTGCAGTTTTAACTGTAAATTTGACTTGGCAAGTGTACCCACTTGCCAGTCCTAAACCTTCCCCTCTCTTACATGTAAGACACCCCTAAGGTAGGCCCTAGGTAGCCCCAAGGGCAGGGTGCAGTGTATGGTTAAGGTAGGACATATAGTAATGTGGTTCATATGTCCTGACAGAGAAATATTGCTAAATTCGTTTTTCACTGTTGCAAGGCCTGTCCCTCCCATAGGTTAACATGGGGGCTACCTTTAAATCTGATTAAAGTGTAGATTCCCTTTGGGAGCGGATGGACATGTGGAGTTTGGGGTCCCTGAGCTCACAATTTGAAAATACATATTTTAGTAAAGTTGATTTTAAGATTGTGTGTTTGAAAATGCCACTTTTAGAAAGTGAGCATTTTCTTGCTTATACCATTTCTGTGACTCTGCCTGTTTGTGGATTCCCTGTCTGGGTCAGTTTGACAGTTGGGATGGTTGCACCTCACACTAGACTGGAACACAAAGGGAGCTGGGAGACAAAGATAGCCTGCATATCCTGAAGAGGCATCTGTGCTAGGAGGGAGGGGAGGAGTGGTCACTCACACCTGAAAGTGTGTGCCTGTCCTCACACAATACAGTCTCCAACCCCCTGGTGAGTGTCTGGGGCCTGGCCTGGGCAAGGCAGGATTTCACAGTCAAAAGAGACTTTACTTTGAAGTAGGCCTACTTCAAAGGAGGAATTGGGTATAAGAAGGGCACCCAAAACCACAGACTTTTAGAAACACTTTTGGAAACAAGAGGAACCTCTGCCTGGAGAAGAGCTGAAGAAGAAGTGCTTCCCTGCCTGTGACTGTGCCTTGTGGAGCTATCCTGCAGTTGCTGCTTCTGCCAGAGTAAGAGGGCAAAGACTGGACTTTGTGTGCCTTCTATCTTGAGAAGAACTCTCCAAGGGCTTGATTTAGAGCTTGCCCCCTGTTGTTTGAAGTCTCAGGGACAGCAAAGACTTCTCTCTGCCAGTACCTGAAGTCTCTGGAGAGACTCCTACTCTGCCCTGTGGTGCCCATCTAGTTCCTGGGTCCCTGAAAGGAGAAGCTGGCAGCCTAAGAGGAGGAAATCCATGCACAGAGCTCCGTGCGGGGAAAAGAATGACGCACTGATAGCTCCGCAGCTGAAAATCAACGCTCGTTGGAAACGTGACAGAAGAATCGACGCACAGAGCATGAGAAACGATGCACAGCATCGCTGACAGAGGCTGGAAGATCGCAACCCATGCTGCATGGTTTTTGGATCATCGTGCAGCTGGATGTCCGAAGTAAATACCACTGGGCATGTGAAAACCACGCAAGGCCTGCCCGGACCAGAAAGTGCTGACCAGATCGACGCATCACTCTCCTGCGGAGAGAAGAAATGACGCGCCCCGACCCCACGAAAGGAGAAACGACACAAAGTCCCACTCGTGAGTGGAATCAACGCATTGCAAGCCCTTTTTGTTGCACACTCGAACATGCAGAGTTATTTTTGACTCACCCAAGGTAAATTTTCCCGCTAACAGAGTTAGTGTGTGTTTTAAATTACATGAGGACTCTTTTTGCAATTTTATTAATAAATTGACTTGTGTATTGTCAATTTTTGTCATTTTGGTCTTGTTTTGTTTAGATAAATATTTTCTATTTTTCTAAACCTGTGTTGCGCCATTTTGTAGTGCTTTCATTAAGTTACTGTGTGTGTTGGTACAAATACTTTACACCTAGCACTCTGAAGTTAAGTCTACTGCTTGTGCCAAGCTACCAAGGGGGTAAGCAGGGGTTAGCTGAGGGTGATTCTCTTTTACCCTGACTAAAGTGAGTGTCCTTGCTTGGACAGGGGGTAACCTGACTGTCAACCAAAGAGCCCATTTCTAACATTGGTGATCAGCGTTTGGCTTGGACTTGTATTTGTAGTTGACATACAGTGATTAAGTGTACACTGCTGTTTTGAGTGCAAACCACTACGTGCCCACATACTACTTGTCTTGTGATTTTTGATTTTTCTCTTTTGCATGGATTTTTCCCTACACCCATTTTTGTGATAATCTTTAATTGACTTCTGAACTTCATTTGGGAACTTGTTTTCTGCCTTTTGGAATTTTGCACTTTTGTTGATTTTTCATCATGTCCCAATCTGGAGATGCATCGGTAGGAGCTGCTTTTGACCTAGAGAAATTGGAAAGCTATACCAAGGCTTACTTAAAGCAGTTCTGTAAAAGTTTTGACTGTCCCATTAAGAGCTGATCCAAGAAGGAGGAGCTGCAAAAGGCGCTGAGTGCCTGGGTGACAGCCAAGAGCACTGAAGGACACACAGAGGAGGAGGAGGATGAGAAGGAGGAAAAACATTCCATACACAATGGTATTGTGGGTGGGCCTGTTATATCTAGGGAGAGGGCCTTCAGGGCAGGTATCAGTGTCACATCTAAGGGTCTGACCCCTGAAGAATTGCAGGACAGACAGGCAGAGAGGGAGCACCAGAGGGAATTGGAGAAAATGAGGATGGCCATTGAGGAGAAAAGGTTGTTGTTGGCTCATGAGCTCAGCTTGAGGGAGCTGGATCAGAGGAGCCGGTCTTGTAGGGATAATGGCAGCCACATCACAGTGCAGCCTGAGAGAAGGGTGCACATTCCTAAAGTTCTTGTGAAGGATTATAAAAGGGAGGACAATATATACTTGTGGTTTAAGGGGCATGAGTCTGCTCTCCATATGAATCTGGTCCCTGAAGCTCATTGGGGGGCGGTCTGTGGAAGCACTTTGACGTAGAGGAGAGGGATACACTGACAGCCTTAGGGGATGCTCAGAATCTCACCTACACTATCATGAAGGATGTTCTACTCACAAGGTATGGTCTCACCCCTGAGCAATATAGGGATAAGTTTAGGTCCTTCAAGAAGAAGGAATCCCAAACATGGTTGGAATGTGTTGATTCTTATTGCAGGTCACTGGATGGTTGGGTGAAGGGCAGTAATGTAACTACGTATAAGGGGCTTTACAATCTGTTTGCTTGGGAGCACTTGTACAGTCTATGTTTTCCAGAGCTGTGCCAGCACCTGATTGACAGCAAGCTAACTGATCTAGGGAAGCTTGCGCAGGAAGCGAACCGCTGGGAGAGCACCAGGGTCTAAAAGAGGTATGGGGAGACCACGCCAAGGGTGGGCAGGGTCCCTCTCAGAAGAAAGGGGGGGAAAGGGTAAACAGGGGAAGTTCTCTAAAGGGCCCCAAACTGATTCCCAGGGTAAGGATTCCCAGCCCCCCAGTGAGAAGCAGCCATGGTTCTCCAAAGTGAAGCCAGTGGCAGGTGGTCCGCCACATAAGTACTATACATGTGACCAGGTGGGTCATGTGAGGGGGGATTCCAAATGACCCAAAAGTACACCGCCACCCACTGGTACACCGTCCCAGGGTTTGGCCAAAATAGCGCTTGGGGAGGAGTTGGTTCCAGGTGGGTGGGAGACAGCTGAGATGACCCTTGTTTCATTAGGGGATAGTGAGATGGTCCAGAGAACCCTCGTGCCTGAGAACAATAACCAGTACAGGCAGTGGGTGACTATCAATGGACGGAGGGTGGAGGCTCTGAGAGACACAGGAGCTAGTGTGACTACAGTGAGGAGTCACCTGGTGTCTGAAGAGCAGATTGATCCCCAGGTACTTCACCAAGTAGTTGCATTGGACAACTCAGAGCACCTGTGCAGAGTGGCGAAGGTTCCCTTTGAATGGCAGGGTCTCAGGTTCCTTGAAGGTAGCTATGAGTCCAACCATGCCTGTTGATTGTTTGCTAGGCAATGACCTGGAGGATTCCCCTTGGAAGGAGGTGGAACCCAGGTCTCACTTGGAAATGTCGGGTCTGCCTGGGTGGGTATGCATATCCACCCGGTAAATGGTAGCGCGTCAGGGTGGTCAAGAGCCCCTGCAGCCAGAAACAGTGGCCCAGGGGACACCCAAGAAGAGGAAGTGCAGGAGGCATGGGAAACCAGCCCCATAAGTTCCCATGGTCCGGGAGGAGGCAGAGCCTGAGGGTGATGCCCCAGAGCCTACAGGGGAACAGGTGGCTGAACTGGGGGAGGTCCCTGTGGCAGCAGAAAGGGGGGCCTACCAGGGAAGCATTTTGTGAAGCACAGAAGACATGCCCTACTCTGGAGGGTTTGTGGCAGCAGGCTGCTGACCAGGCAGCTGGCTAGGAGCCAGGATCACACCGGATTTATTGGGAAGATGACCTCCTGTGTAGTGAGCCTAAAAATTCCTGAGTCTGGGTCATCCCTTGTGCTGGTGGTACCCCAGTGCTTCAGGGCCTTCCTACTGGGGTTGGCTCATGATGTGCCTTTAACAGGACATTTGGGGCAGGACAAGACCATTGAGAGGCTTGTCACCCACTTTTACTGGCCCCTAATGCGCTGGCACTCAGATGCACATTGCAGGTCTTGCCAGACTTGTCAGTCAAGTGGCAAGAGTGGGGGGAAATGTAAGGCTTCCCTCCAACTTTTACCTGTTGTCAGTACTCCCTTTGAAAGGGTAGGGATTGACATTGTGGGGCCTTTGGATCCCAAGACAGCCATGTGCAACAGGTTTATCCTGGTCTTGGTGGACCATGCTACCCGGTACCCAGAAGCCATTCCGTTGAGATCAATCACTTCCCCTGTGGTGGGTCGTGCTTTAATGGTTTTTTTTACCCACATGGGGTTCCCCAAGGAAGTGGTACCTGATAGGGGTACCAACTTCATATCCACGTATATGAAGTTTCTGTGGAAGGAGTGTGGGGTAACCTACAAGTTCACCACCCCTTACGACCCCCAAAGTAATGGTCTGGTTGAGAGATTCAACCGCACCTTGAAAGGCATGATTATGGGCCTGTCTGAGCCCTTGAGGCAGAAGTGGGATTTCCTCTTGCCATGCCTTCTGTTCGCCTACAGGGAGGTGATCCAAAAGGGACTTGGGTTCAGCCCCTTTGAGCTCATCTATGGCCACCCTGTGAGGGCACCTTTAAGTCTGGTCAAGGAGGCTTTGGAAAAAGCTCCTAGTAAACCCCCCAGGATGTATTCAGTTACATGCTGGCTCTGAGAAACCAGACTGCCCGCTTCAGGAGTCTCGCACAGGAGAACCTGGAAGCAAGCCAGGAGGACATGAAATGCTGGTATGACCAGAATACCACTCTGGTCGAGTTTAAACCTGGACAAAAAAGTGTGGGTTATGCCACCAGTGGAGCCTAGGGTGCTCCAAGACAAGTGGACTGGGCCATTTGGGGAGGTGAAGCGCAAGAGTGAAGTCACCTACCTGGTGGACTTGCGATCTCCAAGGAACCCTTTAAGGGTCCTGCATTTGAATCGCCTCAAGCTGCACTTTGAGAGGACTGAACTGTCCATGCTCCTTGCGACGGATGACGGGGTGGAGGACGAGAGTGAGCCTCTTCCTGACCTCCTGTCTGCAGGAGAGAAAGATAGGTCTGTGGAGGGAGTGATCCTCTCTCCCTCCCTTACTGAAGAGCAGCAGGGTGACTGTTGCCACATGTTGGGACAGTTCGCCCCACTGTTTTCCCTGATCCCAGGGGTCACACACTTGTGCACACATAATGTGAACACTGGGGACAGTCCACCCATTAAACAGAAGGTTTACAGGGTGACTGACAAGTTCAGGGCTTGCATTAAGGATGAAGTATCCAAAACGCTAACCTTAGGGGTTATTGAGCACTCCAGCTGTCCTTGGGACAGCCCAGTGGTATTGGTACCAAAGGCTCCTGCACCTGGTGCCACTCCAGAACTCAGGTTCTGTGTGGACTACCGGGGACTCAATGCAGTCAGCAAGACTGACGCACACCCCATCCCCGAGCTGATGAGCTCAATGACCGGTTGGGAGCTGCCAAGTACCTCAGTATGTTTGACTTAACATCTGGGTACTGGCAGATTGCCTTAACTGAGGGGGGCTAAGGAGAGGTCAGCATTCTCTACCCCAGATGGACACTTTCAATTTAAAGTGATGCAATTTGGGATGAAGAATGCCCCTGCCACCTTTCAGAGGTTGGTCAACCAGGTATTGGCTGGGCTGGATGAGTTCAGTGCCACCTACCTGGATGACATTGCTGTGTTTAGTTCCGCTTGGGAGGAACACCTGCAACAACTCTGGAGAGTGTTAGAGGCCCTGCAGAAAGCAGGCCTCACTATTAAGGCAAGCAAGTGTCAAATAGGGCAAGGTTCTGTGGTGTACTTGGGACACCAGGTGGGGAGTGGCCAGGTGGCACCCCTACAGCCAAATATTGATACAATTCTGGCTTGGGAGCCTCCCAAGACCCATACTGAGGTGAGAGCCTTCTTAGGTCTCACAGGATACTACAGGAGGTTTGTCAAGGGCTATGGTACCATTGTTACCCCCTTGACTGAGTTGACTTCTAGGAAGCAACCCAGGAAAGTGATCTAGACAGAGGCTTGCACAAACGCTTTTGATGCCCTGAAGGCTGCCATGTGCACAGCACCTGTGCTGTAGACACCTGACTACTCCAAGGAGTTTGTTGTGCAACCAGATGCCTCAGAGCATGGTATTGGAGCAGTACTCTCACAGCTTAATGAAGAGGGCCTAGATCAACCAGTAGACTTCATTAGCAGGAGGTTACTTCCCAGGGAACGTAGGTGGAGTGCCATAGAACGTGAAGCATTTGCTGTGGTCTGGGTGCTGAAGAAGCTAAGACCCTACTTGTTTGGGACTCACTTCCGGGTCCAGACTGAACACAGGCCCCTCAGATGGTTAATGCAGATGAGGGGTGAGAATCCAAAACTGTTGAGGTGGTCCATTTCCCTACAGGGTATGGACTTTACATTGGAACACCATCCTGGTACAGAACACGCCAATGCTGATGGTCTGTCCAGGTTCTTCTGCCTTAGTGATGAGAACTTCCATGAGGTTGGGTAGTTGCTCCCTATTTTCAGCTGGGGGGGGACACCTGTTGGACTTTTCATCCTTGGCATGGTCTCCCTTAACTTTTTGACTCTATTTCCCAGGTTGTTGATCTGTTCTGGACTCATTTTTTGCTGTTTTTGTTCCTCTGGGCACTTTACCACTGCTAACCAGCTAAAGTACAAGTGCTCCTTTACAAAATGTGTATGCAATTGGCTTATCCATGCTTAGTATGTTTGATTTACTAGTAAGTCCCTATTAAAGTGCACTAGAGGTGCCCAGGGCCTGTAAACCAAATGCTAGTATTGGACCTGCAGCACTGGTAGTGCCACCCACATAAGTAACTCTGTAATCATTTCTCAGACCTGCCACTGCAGTGTCTGTGTGTGCAGTTTCTACTGTAAATTTGACTTGGCAAGTGTATCCACCTGCCAGGCCTAAACCATCCATTTTCTTGCATGTAAGGCACCCCTAAGGTAGGCCATAGGTAGCCCCAAGGGTGGGGTACAGTGTATGGTTAAGGTAGTACATATAGAAATGTGTTTTATATGTCCAGACAGTGAAATACTGCTAAATTTGTTTTTCACTGTTGCAAGTCCTTTCTCTCTCATAGGTTAACATGGGGGTTACCTTTAAATCTGATTAAAGTGTAGATTCCCTTTGGGAGCCGATGGACATGTGGAGTTTTGGGGGTCTCTGAGCTCACAATTAAAAAATACATCTTTTAGTAAAGTTGATTTTAAGATTGTGTGTTTGAAAATGCCACTTTTAGAAAGTGTGCATTGTCTTGCTTAAACCATTTCTGTGACTCTGCCTTTTTGTGGATTCCCTGTCTGGGTCAGTTTGACAGTTGGGCTGGTTGCACCTCACACTAGACAGTGACACAAAGGGAGCTGGGGTGTAGTCTTCATTTCCTGATGAGCCATCTGTGCTAGGAGGGAGGGGAGGAGTGGTCACTCACACCTGAAAGGGCTGTGCCTACCCTCATACAATGCAGTCTCCAACCCCCTGGTGAGTGTCTGGGGCCTGGCCTGGGCAAGGCAGGATTTCACAAACAAGAGATTTGCTTTGAAGTAGGCCTACTTCAAAGGAGAAAATGGGTATGAGAAGGGCAGCCAAAACCACAGACTTTAGAACACTTCTGGAAACCAACGGGCCGAGGAAGAAGAGCTGCCCTGCCTGTGACTGTGCTTTGTCGAGCTATCCTGCAGTTGCTGCTTCTGCCAGAGAAAGAGGACAAAGACTGGACTTTGTGTGCCTTCCATCTTGTGAAGAACTCTCCTAGGGCTTGATTTAGAGCTTGCCTCCTGATGTTTGAAGTCTCAGGAACAGCAAAGACTTCTCTCTGGCAGCACCTGGAGACTCTGGAGAGACTCCTACTATGCCACGTGGTGCCCATCCAGTTCCTGGGACCCTGAAAGGAGAAGCTGGCAGCCCAAAAGTAAGAAATCCACGCAGCGACCGCTGTGCGGGGAAAAGATCGACGTGACACCGATCTGCGGCTAACAAATCGATGCGTCGCCAGCTTTGCAGCTGAAAATCGAATTTTGCCTGCAACGCGACCCGAAGATCGATGCCCGGGCTGGACAAACGACCCACAGCATCGGTGACGGAGACCGGTGAGATCACAACCTGCACTGTATGGTTTTCGGATCATCGTGCGGATGGATTTCTGACACAAACACCGCAGAGTGTATAGAAACAACGCAAGACCTGCCCGGACCTGAGAGTGCTGACTGGATCGACGCATCTCTCTCCTGCGGAGAGAAGAAATGAAGCACGCCAAACTGACGAAAGGAGAAACAGCGCAAGGTCTCGCTCGTGAGTAAAATCGACACATCGCAAGCCTTTTTTGAAGCACACTAGCCCGAGCTGGGTTATTTTTGACTCACCCAAGGTACATTTTCACGTTATCAGCGTTAGTGTGTGTTTTAAATTACATGAAGACTCTTTTTGCATTTTTATTGATAACTTGACTTGTATATTGTTGATTTTTGTCGTTTTGGTCTTGTTTTACTTAGATAAATATTTTCTATTTTTCTAAACCTGTGTTGTGTCATTTTGTATTGTTTTCATTAAGTTACTGTGTGTGTTGTTACAAATACATTACACCTAGCACTCTGAAGTTAAGCGCACTGCTCGTGCCAAGCTACTAAGGGGGTAAGCAGGGGTTAGCTGAGGGTGTTTCTCTTTTACCCTGACCGGTCCTTGCTTGGACAGGGGGTAACCTGACTGCCAACCAAATACCCCATTGCTAACAGGGCCCCTATGTACTGTGCAGGATTAGCGCTAGAATGTTGGTGCTAATCCTACACAGTACATCAATAGTGTCAAAAATGTTGGTGCTATTGCCCCTACCCGGAGCCATGATGCACCGTATATTAAATATGACACACGTAAGGTGGCGGTATGGAGGTGCTCATGGGGGCAAGAAAAGTGGTGCTGCATTGGATGCGGCGCTTCATTTTTTAGCTGTTGCGTAGCTAATTGCAGGACGTAACACAGGCCCCTGCAAGCCCTGTGGCTTAGAGAGGCCCAAACTTTCATGGGGCCCACATCCCTTCAGGCGGCGATATGGAAGAATCATGGTACCCTCATATTTTGTGGTGGGGGACATCATACTGCGCTACGCCACTGGCTGACTATTGTAAATAAATGCAACACCAATTCTGGCAGTGTACACAATACAGGTGCAGACTTTTTCGCTCAAATAACGCACACCTTGCTGATAGATTCCTTTCTATTTTAGATTATTGAAATGTACAGTGTCAAAAGAGAGTGAGGTTTACAACAACAAACTGCAGCAGTTCTTATTGGCTTCCCGATAAGTGCCTCCATCAACATAGCTATCCATGGATTTGCTGCATTTAATTAAAACTGGAGCGGGACAGCAGCTTCACTTGGTTTAGAAATACAGGCAGAAGCGAAGCAGAGCAGCGACCTCCCTGCTTTGCTTCACTGTGCGGTTGCTTTATACTTCTCATGTCACTTTATGAACCTTACGCCTATTTTTCAATGGCACAAAAGGCCTCTAGCAAGTGCAGTGGGAGTCTCGCGCAGTTTATACCTCAGCGTTTGGATAGGTTAAAGGAGTGAACCACTTCTCTGGATTGCTATTAATTAAACAGTTCATAATTAGAATGTTTACACCGTGCGACCTGCCCACCTAATGACATGTGGGGGATGCATGTTCCCTTCTTTATGTGATTCTCTTCTTCTGCATTTATGTTTCCTGTTTTGTTGCTGTAAGTGCACACAACCTATCATTATAACCTTTATAAGTTACGTAGCAAATATTTATGTGCCATAATAAACATTTATACTCGGAATATGCGCAGGCAGGCAGCGCTAGTGCATTAGAGGGGACAAATTGACTGCCAGTTTTCCTTCAAGGTTTTCTAGAAGGAGGACCAAACAGAAGAAAACATAAGAATGCTATTACTGATAACTGCTTTTACAGTCAAACACAACTTAAAATCAACAAAATTATAATTAAATTAAACGGGTAATTTTATTTCAATACTCAAAATATCTTCTGCTTCATATGCCCTTATGCCGATAATGCAAATGTCTATATGCATGTTTCCATTCAATGTAGTGCTCTCTGATCCCATGTTGGCTTCGCAGCGCTGAATAGGAGATTGAGGCCATATATTATACACAGAGCCAGAACAATGGAGTCGTCAGGGGAAACGCGCAGAGAAGGACAGAATAAGATGACAGTGTCTCTGAAGACCTCACTCAGTCGAGAAACTGTCTGTAAACAGAGGCTTGTTAAGGCATGGGCAAAGTGGGCCCTGGCCCATGGCCCTGGCCTTTTAGGGGGCCCCAATGAAGGCAGCTCTGTTCTGCAGAGTCTTGCCGTGATGACCTTGAATAATTCTCAAATAGTCTGTTTTACATACCGTTTCCCTTTAATTTATTTTTAGTGAGAGTGAAAGTGAGAGTCTACAGACATTTGACATTTGAAATGTTGAGATCATGTTTCATGCAACAACAATTAATTAGTGAGCACCAATAACATAACTTAATCATTACTTGATAAAACATGTGTTCTAATACCTCAATGTTAGAAATGGGGTCTTTGGTTGACAGTCAGGTCTGTTCAAGCAAGGAACCACACTCTAGTCAGGGTAAAAGAGAATCACCCTCAGCTAACCCCTGCTTACCCCCTTGGTAGCTTGGCAGAGCAGTAGGCTTAACCTCAGAGTGCTAGGTGTAAAGTATTTGTACCAACACACACAGTAACTTAATGAAAACACTACAAAATGACACAACACCAGTTTAGAAAAATAGGAAATATTTATCTAAACAAAACAAGACCAAAACGACAAAAATCCAACATACACAAGTCAAGTTATGATTTTTTAAAGGTTTAAAATAAAAAGAGTCTTTAGGTAGTTGTAACAACACACTAGCGCTGCTAGCGTGTAAATGTACCTGGTTTGCGTCAAAAATAACTCCGCACGGGCGGTGTGCGTCGAAAATAACCCTGCACGGTTATATGCGTCGAAAACAACTCGGCACGGCGATGCGCGTCGAAAAAGCCAGCCACGCGACGGTCCGAAAGTCCCGCGGCGCAGGTTGCGATCTCTCAGCCTTCGTCAGCGATGCTGCGCGTCGTTTCTCCTGCTCCGGGCGTCGATTCTCCGGTCGCGTTTCCTGCGGTGTCGTTTCTCAGCTGCGGAGCCGGCGTCGCGTCGTTTCCTCAGCCGCGATCGGATTTGCGTCGATCTTTTCCCCGCACAGCGCTCGGTGCGTGGATTTTCTTTGTCCTTAGGCTGCCAGCCTCTCCTTCAGGGTCCCAGGAACTGGAAGGGCACCACAGAGCAGAGTAGGGGTCTCTCCAGAGACTCCAGGTGCTGGCAGGAAGAAGTCTTTGCTATCCCTGAGACTTCAACAACAGGAGGCAAGCTCTACATCAAGCCCTTGGAGATTTCTTCTTCAAGATGGAAGGCACACAAAGTCCAGTCTTTGCCCTCTTACTCTGGCAGAAGCAGCACTGCAGGAAAGCTCCACAAAGCACAGTCACAGGCAGGGCAGCACTTCTCCCTCAGCTATCAGCTCTTCTCCAGGCAGAGGTTCCCCTTGGTTCCAGAAGTGTTTCTAAAGTTTGTAAGTTTGGGTGCCCTTCTTATACCCATTTTAGTCTTTGAAGTCACCTTCCTTCAAAGGGGACTCACACCTTCTTGTGAAATCCTGCCTTGCCCAGGCAAGGCCTCAGACACACACCAGGGGGTTGGAGACAGCATTGTCAGAGGCAGGCACAGTCCTTTCAGATGAGAGTGACCACTCCACCCCTCCCTCCTAGCAGAGATGGCTAATCAGGAAATGCAGATTACACCCCAGCTCCCTTTGTGTCACTGTCTGGTGTGAGGTGAAAAACAACCCAACTGTCAAACTGACCCAGACAGGGAATCCACAAACAAGGCAGAGTCACAGAATGGTTTAAGCAAGAAAATGCTCACTTTCTAAAAGTGGCATTTCCAAACTCACAATCTTAAAATCAACTTTACTAAAAGATGTATTTTTAAATTGTGATTTCAGGGATCCCAAACTCCACATGTCCATCTACTCTCTAGGGGAATCTACACTTTAATCATATTTAAAGGTAGCCCCCATATTATCCTATGAGAGAGACAGACCTTGCAACAGTGAAAACGAAATTGGCAGTATTTCACTGTCAGGACATATAAACCACATTACTATATGTCCTACCTTATCCATACACTGCACCCTGCCCTTGGGGCTACCTAGGGCCTACCTTAGGGGTGCCTTACATGTAAGGAAAGGGAAGGTTTAGGCCTGGCAAGTGGGTACACTTGCCAAGTCGAATTTACAGTGTAAAATTACACATACAGACACTGCAGTGGCAGGTCTGAGACATGATTACAGAGCTACTTATGTGGGTGGCACAACCAGTGCTGCAGGCCCACTAGTAGCATTTGATTTACAGGCCCTGGCACCTCTAGTGCACCTTACTAGGGACTTACTAGTAATTCAAATATGCCAATCATGGATAAACCACTTACATACAATTTAAACAGGAGCACTTGCACTTTAGCACTGGTTAGCAGTGGTAAAGTGCCCAGAGTAACAAAAACAGTAAAATCAGAGTCCAGCACACATCAACAACCTGGGGAACAGAGGCAAAAAGTTAAGGGAGACCACGCCAAGGATGAAAAGTCTAACACGTGTCCCCCCCAGCTAAAAGTGGGGAGCAACTACCCAACCTCATGGGAGTTCTCATCACTAAGGCGGAAGAACCTGGACAGACCATCAGCATTGGCGTGCTCTGTACCGGGTCGATGTTCCACCGTAAAGTCCATCCCCTGTAGGGAAATGGACCACCTCAACAGTTTTGGATTCTCACCCCTCATCTGCATTAACCATCTGAGGGGTCTGTGGTCGGTCTGAACTCGGAAGTGAGTCCCAAACAAGTAGGGTCTTAGCTTCTTCAGTGCCCAGACCACAGCAAACGCTTCACGTTCTATGGCACTCCACCTACGTTCCCTGGGTAGTAACCTCCTGCTAATGAAGGCTACGGGTTGATCTAGGCCCTCTTCATTCAGCTGTGAGAGTACTGCTCCAATACCATGCTCTGAGGCGTCTGTTTGCACAACAAACTCCGTGGAGTAGTCCGGTGCCTCCAGCACAGGTGCTGTGCACATGGCAGCCTTCAGGGCGTCAAAAGCGTTCTGGCAAGCCTCTGTCCAGATCACTTTCTTGGGTTGCTTCTTAGAAGTCAACTCAGTTAAGGGGGTAACAATGGTACCATATCCCTTAACAAACCTCCGGTAGTATCCTGTGAGACCTAAAAAGGCTCTCACTTCAGTCTGGGTCTTGGGAGGCTCCCAAGCCAGAATCGTGTCAATCTTAGGCTGTAGGGGTGCCACCTGGCCACTCCCCACCTGGTGTCCTAAGTACACAACAGAACCCTGCCCTATTTGGCACTTGCTCGCCTTAATAGTGAGGCCTGCCTTCTGCAGGGCCTCTAACACTCTCCAGAGGTGTTGCAGGTGTTCCTCTCATGTGGAACTAAACACAGCAATGTCATCCAGGTAGGCGGCACTGAACTCATCCAGTCCTGCCAACACCTGGTTGACCAACCTCTGAAAGGTGGCAGGGGCATTCTTCATCCCAAAGGGCATCACATTGAAGTGGAAGTGCCCATCTGGGGTAGAGAATGCTGACCTCTCCTTTGCCCCTTCAGTTAAGGCAATCTGCCAGTACCCAGATGTTAAATCAAACGTACTGAGGTACTTGGCAGCTCCTAACCGATCAATGAGCTCATCAGCTCGGGGGATGGGGTGTGCGTCAGTCTTGCTGACCGCATTGAGACCCCGGTAGTCCACACAGAACCTAAGTTCTGGAGTGGCACCAGGAGCAGCAGCCTTTGGGACCAAGACCACTGGGCTGGCCCAAGGACTGCTGGAGTGCTCAATAACCCTCAGGTTTAACATTTTGGAGACTTCCTCCTTAATGCAAGCCCTCACCCTGTCAGTCACCCTGTAAACCTTATGTTTAACAGGTGTACTGTCCCCAGTGTCCACATCATGTGTGCACAGGTGTGTGACTCCTGGGATCAGGGAAAACAGCGAGGCGAACTGTCCCAGCACGTGGCGACAGTCCCTCTGCTGTTCCTCAGTCAGGGAGGGGGAGAGGATCACTCCCTCCACAGACCCATCTTTCTCTCCTGCAGACAGGAGGTCAGGAAGAGGCTCACTCTCTTCCTCCACCCCGTCATCTGTCGCTAGGAGCATGGATAGCTCAGTTCGCTCAAAGTGTGGTTTGAGGCGGTTGACATGTAGGACCCTCAAGGGGTTCCTGGGGGATTGCAAGTCTACCAGATAGGTGACCTCGCTCTTTCTTTCCACCACCTCAAAATGCCCAGTCCACTTATCTTGGAGAGCCCTAGGCTCCACTGGTGCCATGACCCACACTTTTTGTCCAGGCTGAAACTCAACCAGAGTGGCATTCTGGTCGTACCACCGTTTCATATCCTCCTGGCTTGCTTCCAGGTTCTCCTGAGCGAGACTCCTGAAGCGGGCAGTCTGGTTTCTTAGTGCCAGCATGTAGCTAAATACATCCTGGGGTGGTTTACTAGGAGCTTTCTCCAAAGCCTCCTTCACCAGACTGAGCGGTCCCCTCACAGGGTGGCCATAGATGAGCTCAAAGGGGCTAAAGCCAAGTCCCTTTTGAGGCACCTCCCTGTAAGCGAACAGAAGGCATGGCAAGAGGACGTCCCACTTGCGCCTCAAGGGCTCTGACAGGCCCTGAATCATGCCTTTCAAGGTGCGGTTGAATCTCTCAACCAGACCATTACTTTGGGGGTGGTAAGGGGTGGTGAACTTGTAGGTTACCCCACACACCTTCCACAGAGACTTCATATAAGTGGATATGAAGTTTGTACCTCTATCAGATACCACCTCCTTGGGGAACCCCATGCGGGTAAAAACCCCCATCAAGGCACGTCCCACCACGGGGGCAGTGACCGTCCTTAGAGGAATAGCTTCTGGGTACCGTGTGGCATGGTCCACCAAGACCAGGATGAACCTGTTGCCCAGGGCTGTCTTGGGATCCAGAGGCCCCACAATGTCAATTCCTACCCTTTCAAAGGGAGTACTGACTACAGGTAACGGTTGGAGGGGAGCTTTGCATTTCCCCCCACTCTTGCCACTTGCCTGACAAGTCTGACAAGACCTACAATAAGCAGCTGACTGCTTGTGCATCAAGGGCCAGAAAAAGTGGGAGACAAGCCTCTTATAGGTCTTGTCCTGCCCTAGATGTCCTGCCAAAGGCACATCATGAGCCAAACCCAGTAGGAAGGCCCGGAAGCTCTGGGGTACCACCAGCATACGAGCTGACCCAGGCTCAGGAACCTTAGGCTCACTATACAGGAGGTCATCCTCCCAATAAATCAGGTGAGTACCTGGCGCCTCGCCAGCCGCCTGGGCTGCAGCCTGCTGCCGCAGCCCCTCAAGAGTAGGGCATTCCTTCTGCGCTGTGCAGAATGCTTCCCTGGTGGGTCCCCCTTCCTGCTGCCACTGCGACAGCTCAGGGACCTCCCCCAGTTCAGCCACCTGTTCCCCTGTAGGCTCCGGTGCATCACCCTCAGGCTCTGCCTCCTCCCGGACCGTGGGAACTTCTGGGGCGGGTTTCCCGCGCCCCCTGCCTTTCCTCTTCTTGGCGGTCCCCTGGGCCACTGTTTCAGGCTCCAGGGGCTCTTGACTACCCTGATTGGCTGCCATAGACCGGGTGGATACGCATACCCACCCAGGCAGACCCAACATCTCCAAGTGAGACCTGTGTTCCACCTCCTTCCAAGGGGAATCCTCCAGGTCGTTGCCTAGCAAACAATCAACAGGCATGGTTGGACTCACAGCTACTTTCCAGGAACCTGAGACCCCCCCCCATTCAAAGGGAACCTGCGCCACTCTGCAGAGGCGCTCAGAGTTGTCTACCGCAACTACTTGGTGAAGTATCAGGGGATCAATCTGCTCCTCAGACACCAGGTGACTCCTTACTGTAGTCACACTGGCTCCTGTGTCTCTCAGAGCCTCCACTCTCTGT
Organism: Pleurodeles waltl; assembly: GCF_031143425.1. Classification (NCBI taxonomy): domain Eukaryota; kingdom Metazoa; phylum Chordata; class Amphibia; order Caudata; family Salamandridae; genus Pleurodeles; species Pleurodeles waltl. The sequence goes on along the minus strand of NC_090438.1, from coordinate 794,250,146 downwards.
CCATTGATGGTCACCCATTGCCTGTACTTCTTAGTGTTATCAGGCACTAGGTTTCTCTGGACCATCTCACTGTCCCCTAGTGAGACAAGGGTCATTTCTGCTGGTTCCCACCCACCTGAAACCAACTCCTCCCCAAGCGCTACACTGGCCAAACCCTGGGACGGTGCACCAGTGGGTGCCGGTGTACTTTTGGGGCATTTGGGGTCCCCCCTCACATGACCCACCTGGTCACATGCATAGCACTTACGTGGGGAACCACCTGCCACTGGCTTCCCTTTGGAGAACCATGGCTTCTTTTCACTGGGGGGTTGGGAATCCTTACCCTGGGAATCAATTTGGGGCCCTTTAGAGAACTCATCCTGTTTGCCCTTACCCCCCCCTTTCTTTTGAGAGGGACCCTGCCCACCCTTGGCGTGGTCTCCCCCATACCTCTTTTGGACCCTGGTGCTCTCCCAGCGGTCCGCTTCCTGTGCAAGCTTCCTGGGGTCAGTCAGCTTGCTGTCAATGAGGTGCTGGCGCAGCTCTGGAAAACATAAACTGTACAAGTGCTCCCAAGCAATTAAATTGTAAAGCCCCTCATACGTGTTTACCTTACTGCCCTTCACCCAACCATCCAGTGACCTGCAACAAGAATCAACACATTCCAACCATGTTTGGGATTCCTTTCTCTTGTAGGATCTAAACTTCTCCTTGTACTGCTCAGGGGTGAGACCATACCTTGTGAGTAAGGCCTCCTTCATGACAGGGTAGGTGAGACTCTGAGCATCCCCTAAGGCCGTCAGTGTGTCCCTCCCCTCTGCCTCAAAATGCTTCCACAGGGCTGCCCCCCAATGAGCTTCAGGGACCAGGTTCATGTGGAGAGCTGAATCATAACCCTTGAACCACAAGTAGATATCATCCTCCCTCTTATAATCCCTCACAAGGTCTTTTGGGATGTGTACCCTTCTCTCAGGCTGCACTGTAGAATTGCTGCCACCATCCCTACTGGACTGACTCCTCTGATCAATCTCTTTTAAACTGAGCTCATGAGCCATTGCTAACTTCCTTTCCTCAATGGCCAGCTTTCTCTGCTCCACCTCTAAACTGAGCGTTTTCAGCTTCAATTGGTACTCCCTCTCTGCCTGTCTGTCCTGTAACTCTCCAGGTGTCAGACCCTTGGAGGACACACTGCTACTTGCCCTGGAGATTCTCCCCTGAGACATAGCAGGCCCACCCACTACATCAGTGTGAGTGACTTGCAACTCCTCTTCCCCCTCTGGCTCCTCATCTGTGTGCCCCTCAGCTGCTTTGGCTGTCACCCAGGCCCTCAGCGCCTTTTGCAGCTCATTCTTCCTGGATGAGCTCTTAATGGGACAGCCAACATCACTACAAAACTGCTTCAACTGAGCCACTGTGTAGCTCTCCAATTTCTCCAAGTCAAAAGCAGCTTCAGCTAGGGCATCTCCAGACTGAGACATGATGAGAGGTTAAAAAAATATGCAAAGTTCCAAAAACAGAAAAGCAAGTTCTCAAATGAAGTTCCAGAAAAGTCAATCACAGGATCAGCGAGAAAAAAGAAACTGAATGCAGAGCAAAAACAGTCCAAGTAGAAAAAAAAAACAAAAATCACAAGACTAGTAGTATGTGGTCACGTAGTGTCTGAACTCAAACAGTAGTGTACACTTAATTACTGTATGTCAAGCACAAATACAAGTCCAAATCCCAACCGCTGATCACCAATGTTAGAAATGGGGTCTTTGGTTGACAGTCAGGTCTGTTCAAGCAAGGAACCACACTCTAGTCAGGGTAAAAGAGAATCACCCTCAGCTAACCCCTGCTTACCCCCTTGGTAGCTTGGCAGAGCAGTAGGCTTAACCTCAGAGTGCTAGGTGTAAAGTATTTGTACCAACACACACAGTAACTTAATGAAAACACTACAAAATGACACAACACCAGTTTAGAAAAATAGGAAATATTTATCTAAACAAAACAAGACCAAAACGACAAAAATCCAACATACACAAGTCAAGTTATGATTTTTTAAAGGTTTAAAATAAAAAGAGTCTTTAGGTAGTTGTAACAACAAACTAGCGCTGCTAGCGTGTAAATGTACCTGGTTTGCGTCAAAAATAACCCCGCACGGGCGGTGTGCGTCGAAAATAACCCTGCACGGTTATATGCGTCGAAAACAACTCGGCACGGCGATGCGCGTCGAAAAAGCCAGCCACGCGACGGTCCGAAAGTCCCGCGGCGCAGGTTGCGATCTCTCAGCCTTCGTCAGCGATGCTGCGCGTCGTTTCTCCTGCTCCGGGCGTCGATTCTCCAGTCGCGTTTCCTGCGGCGTCGTTTCTCAGCTGCGGAGCCGGCGTCGCGTCGTTTCCTCAGCCGCGATCGGATTTGCGTCGATCTTTTCCCCGCACAGCGCTCGGTGCGTGGATTTTCTTTGTCCTTAGGCTGCCAGCCTCTCCTTCAGGGTCCCAGGAACTGGAAGGGCACCACAGAGCAGAGTAGGGGTCTCTCCAGAGACTCCAGGTGCTGGCAGGAAGAAGTCTTTGCTATCCCTGAGACTTCAACAACAGGAGGCAAGCTCTACATCAAGCCCTTGGAGATTTCTTCTTCAAGATGGAAGGCACACAAAGTCCAGTCTTTGCCCTCTTACTCTGGCAGAAGCAGCACTGCAGGAAAGCTCCACAAAGCACAGTCACAGGCAGGGCAGCACTTCTCCCTCAGCTATCAGCTCTTCTCCAGGCAGAGGTTCCCCTTGGTTCCAGAAGTGTTTCTAAAGTTTGTAAGTTTGGGTGCCCTTCTTATACCCATTTTAGTCTTTGAAGTCACCTTCCTTCAAAGGGGACTCACACCTTCTTGTGAAATCCTGCCTTGCCCAGGCAAGGCCTCAGACACACACCAGGGGGTTGGAGACAGCATTGTCAGAGGCAGGCACAGTCCTTTCAGATGAGAGTGACCACTCCACCCCTCCCTCCTAGCAGAGATGGCTAATCAGGAAATGCAGATTACACCCCAGCTCCCTTTGTGTCACTGTCTGGTGTGAGGTGAAAAACAACCCAACTGTCAAACTGACCCAGACAGGGAATCCACAAACAAGGCAGAGTCACAGAATGGTTTAAGCAAGAAAATGCTCACTTTCTAAAAGTGGCATTTCCAAACTCACAATCTTAAAATCAACTTTACTAAAAGATGTATTTTTAAATTGTGAGTTCAGGGATCCCAAACTCCACATGTCCATCTACTCTCTAGGGGAATCTACACTTTAATCATATTTAAAGGTATCCCCCATATTATCCTATGAGAGAGACAGACCTTGCAACAGTGAAAACGAAATTGGCAGTATTTCACTGTCAGGACATATAAACCACATTACTGTATGTCCTACCTTATCCATACACTGCACCCTGCCCTTGGGGCTACCTAGGGCCTACCTTAGGGGTGCCTTACATGTAAGGAAAGGGAAGGTTTAGGCCTGGCAAGTGGGTACACTTGCCAAGTCGAATTTACAGTGTAAAATTACACATACAGACACTGCAGTGGCAGGTCTGAGACATGATTACAGAGCTACTTATGTGGGTGGCACAACCAGTGCTGCAGGCCCACTAGTAGCATTTGATTTACAGGCCCTGGCACCTCTAGTGCACCTTACTAGGGACTTACTAGTAATTCAAATATGCCAATCATGGATAAACCACTTACATACAATTTAAACAGGAGCACTTGCACTTTAGCACTGGTTAGCAGTGGTAAAGTGCCCAGAGTAACAAAAACAGTAAAATCAGAGTCCAGCACACATCAACAACCTGGGGAACAGAGGCAAAAAGTTAAGGGAGACCACGCCAAGGATGAAAAGTCTAACACTCAATATAAGCCAAATACGATTAATATATTACCATGATTAGTAGAGTTCAGCAAATCAGTCCATCAATCAATTGTCACTGTAATATGTCAATGTCTCAGAATTAGAACCCTACCTATCACAGATTAGCATTAGCATGTGGGACTTCATGCGAAAAACAATTTGGAACTTGAATTTAGAAAAATATCTAGCTAGAAGAAAAACTATAACACAGCGCAGTTGGCACCTAGAAAGAAAAGGCACAATAGTTAATCCGTCACATTGTCATAGGTACCTATCCACGGTACGGATCAGCAACAAAGTCAGTCTTCGTCTTCAGGTCATCAATCGATCTGCAATGCATCAGGCTCTCAAGAGCATTAGCCCAATGACAGAATCTCGGATCTCTTCGAAATGTCCACACCGAACCTCCGAATCTTAATTGGTCACTTAGTCACCATATATGACGCTACCCAATAACTTTTATTTTACAAATCCATGAATTCTAATATTACAACATTCTCAGGGTGTCGAATGAATCACTCTACGATGTCCTCATCATCCGGCTCATCAGGTATCGAAAATGTTGCATCTTCTTCTCCAGTCAGTGTCTTTATTATTCGAGTCCTGGGAAAGTGCATCTCGTCTGCTTTACACAGACATTGATACAATTTTGATTCCCTCATCTCCTTTCCCTTGTTTCATTGCAGAAGACTCTAGCTAAGCAGATTTTTATTAACACAAGTAGTTCAGGGTCAGTTCATCACATAAGCTTTTCTACATTGCATGATTATTAAACTTCTGCATGAGGCCTGGCAAAACTAGGCCACAACTTCGGCTGTTAGCTCTACAATATAATGCAAAACATACGTTATACAGCTCAATATGACATATTACTACATTATTTTTTTGCATTTTCAACATTTCACATATTTTTTGTCTTTTTTAGTATCATTTGTAAATTTTGGCAGGCACTTTCCGTGCGCACATTTTCAAACGTGCGCATTATTTTTCTACATTCATTTTCTCTACAATTTATTATTATTATTCAAAATGCATAAACACTCATTGATAATCTTTAATTAACATATCTGCTTCAGCAGGTTTGACACAATGGATTTTCCAGGACAGTTCCAGTTCTGGGTCGCCCGTCCCAACACCGTGGGCCTCATTCGGAGTCACTGAGCAGCGCAACAAGTTACTTCACTTCCCCCGAGTAACCAATACGAAGGGTACTAGTAACTCTGAGGGGCATGGAGTTACCAAAGGGTTAGAGATGGCACACTTAGGGATTACTAGTTGCAATCCCCCACTATTTTCCTCATTTTGCTCCCGAGTGTTCATGCAGGCGTTTTTGCTGCTTTGAGCAGCCGGAATCGTGGGGTGACAGAAATAAGATCTGAGGTGCTCCTGTGGATCTCATAACTCTAATGGGACCAGTTACTGTAATTATAGGCCCAATAACAGTCAAAAGAGGCCTTGCAATGAGTTTTTTTTACAAAATCAAATGCATCTTGAGTTTTAAAAATCGGATCAGGTGGCTGTGCGCACTAATATGCAAAGGTGCTTATGCTCACGTATCCAGCAGGTCTACTCGTTTGACATTGCTAATAGCTTGGTAGGAAAAAAAGAATACCTCTTCGGGAGCGCAGCCAGGGGGTAGGTGCGAAATCGGACACCGGTCTACACACAAATCTGTTGTTAACCTGGCAACAGGCCTGCGTGATCCCATGAAGCTCATCCTCTAGTTGGGATGGGTGACTGATAGGAACAGCAAGTCCGGGTTGAAGTGACCTTGAGTAAGTGACTGTAGACGTCTTGACTGTGAGCGTCAGTATGTAGGAGTCTATACCATTTGTTTTTTCTTATTGGAGAAGTCTAGTGATATAATAGGTCCTGAAGAAGCGTCACAGGATCCTTATGGACCAAAAGAGACACGAAACATGTCGACCGTATATTAAGGAACGTCTGTGAATGACCGACTTCCTTCCCATTCTATTGTTGTTACTAGTGAGTGTCTGAGCATTATCTCTATCACACTCCCTTGTTATATATTTTTTAATCTTGGCCCTCACCCAAACATCAAAGAATAAATTAATAGTTAGTGAGGGTTCTGAGCCAATTTTATTCTCTACCTTTTTTTACTTTTCCTCCTTTCTTCTCGGACCCATATTTGGTTCCGCGGCATCATCTATAGTAAAAAGACCTCCGGCAAAGAGCCCCCCTTTGGGGGGTGCCCGTCAGACATTGCAGCGCCGGTCTGATGAGGAGCCGTCCGATGATGAAGCATGACACCTAATATGGTGTGTGAGGACTCTTGCTCCTATTGATTAGGACTCCCCTGTTTTATTTTCATTCATCTTTTCTGGAACAGTGTATTGCATTATATTAATACCTCTATCCGGCCACTGCTACCTTTCCTCATCTTTGCAGAGCAGAGCTAGGCCACAACTTCGGCTAAGTTAGCTCTGCAATATAATGCAATACACCTGCCATGTCAAACATATTCATGTAGTACTTTTTCACATACACTTACATGCCTATTTAAATTATCCTTAGAAGATCCACAATGGCAATAAAATGAGAATGTTCAGGCAATATTCATATATAATTAGTAAAAAAAAGAAAGGAATGTGTCCTCTGCACTTTATTAGAAGGAGTTGGATGATTTGGGCCAATTAAAAAGGCATATATCAAAGTAAATAAAGAGTGCTCCTAAAGTATTAGCCCCACTGTTTCCACTTATATCCTTGTGCCACTAGCAAAATATGCATGTTTATTAGGAATCCCAAACCTACCTTCGATTTTGTCTGTCGGATTACCAAAAAGTCTAATGCATGTCACTTGTTAAGTTAATATATCACTGCTACTTTGAGAAGCGAACTGTATGCAAGAATGCCGTGGAAGTGCCACGTTATTTTACTGCCTCTGGAAATGGACTGGTCCACCAGGATATACCGGAATTTCTGGGAGGTTGGAAGGTAGATGCTACTTTCAGGCTACTTTTCGGGATTGGAGAGATTGATTATTCAGCTTTAAAGCAACACTGCAGCTGCAGACGTGGGTTGTTCCTTTGTCGTTTAATCAATGCCCGACTAGATCTATGAAATCACCCTGCTGTGTTATTTCTTATGTAAAGTATGTACCGGACATGCACCTGTTGAAGACAAAGTACACGTTGTTACCGTCAGACCTTGGAAAATTATATCATGTGTAACAAAATAGGAGGAGATGAATAAGAAGAAAAGTGGAGAAGTATAATAATGGGAGAAGTGAAGAAAGACATGCAATGAGTGAAAGAAGAAAAGGGACACGGGGGTTAAATCAAGAGAAATGGGAAGAAGTAGGGAAGGGGAAACAGATTGATACAGAAACGGAGTAATGAGTGTGTGGGAGAGGATAGGGGGGAAAAGAATGAGAGAGATATTTCCTGGATCAAGTTACAGGGAGGGAGGTAGAATAGAATATGGACATAATAGGAAAGGAGAGACACGAGGAGAAATGGGGGGCTGTGACAGCTAAAAGAGAATGAGACAGTGTGAGAGTGAGTACTGGGAGGGAGAGAGTTAAAGGAGTAGGAATTATAGAAACAAAGTAGAGAAAGAGAGGTTAGATGGAGAAAAAAACTGTTTAAAAGAAGATGTTTAGAGAATGACATTGAGATGGAGAGGAATGGAGAGAGGCAGAGAGAGATGTAGTATGTTCCACAAGCGCTGTGACTTTGGAGATAGTTTGCACATTCCTGTCAGCCATATAAGCTCCATTACTGGAGTCAGAGACACAACTACTGGACAATAAGGTTTGGTAGTCAATTTTCGTATCTGGTTGCCTAACATACTGTGACCCTGAACATACTGACATGGAAAGAATAGTTAATATTTTGTTGTATTAAAGAGATATAGCTGGTTATGCAGTTTTACATTCCGGGTCAATACACATACTCACATATATTTATTGATTTGCATTGATAGGCGTGATGAATACTGGTCTTGGAAAATGTCTGTTACACATTCATACACTGCAGATCCATGCCTATCTATAGTGCTTTACATATTGGAGCAATATGAAATGTGACCTGAAGTTGATGCGATACTTTCTGGATCAATGTAGAATTTGCTTCGTTGTGGTGCTTGTTCTAATGGGGCACTGGGGAATGTCATTAGTTTTCCTTCAGAAGTTTCTGTACAATCTATTTGTTGTTGGCTGATACATTGAATAACATTTGGGTGTAAAATATACACTTTCCACCATATATTCCGATATTATGCTGGTGGTGAATTCCCAAATGCCCTCCTGGAGAGCACTGGACTCACTACATTACTTTTTTTCGGTGCAATTTGGGGCTGGTTTTAATTATTGATTCCATGACTGTTTTGTGTTGCCAGTCTATACTTGTCTTCTTCATTGTCAGTGTTGACATGCTAGTTCTATGCAGAGATTTGCTACCAAATTATAGCCATACTACTATGTTGGAGGCAGTGGTGGCCGGCAGTTTTAGGACGGAGGGGGGTGGGCAGCAAGCACACTCACACCCATTCTTTCACATACACACCACGTATGCACATCCATTAACAACACTCATCAACATTCAAACATACACGCACGCACCAAACATTCATTTAAAAAGATCACACACACACTTACCTTCAGCTCGGAGGTCCCAGAAGGGTTGGGATTGCTGCCTTCCCTCAATGAGGGAAGGCAGCAGTCTCAACTTTGTCACAGAGTGGGATGGGGTCAGTGAGACTGCTTACCCCTCCCCACTCTGTGACGAGGTGTCACTGGTTGAAACTCACCTTGTGCGCTTCAGGGCTTAAACCTGAAGCACCCAGGTCGGAGTCAATGGGTGACACTTCCCCTAGTCACCAAGGGGAAGGGCCTCATGGTACCTTTGCTGAGCTGAGGAGTCACGCCCATAAGAGCGGTGACCTCTTCAGCCCAGCAAAGTTCAGCTCAGGCAGCCAGGAGTCTGCACAAATCACGTATGTCTTGCTCCTGGCTCCTGAGCTGAACATGAAGAGTGTCTGTCAGGCTGACCTTTGTTCAGCCTGACAGCCACTCTCCATGAGGGGCAAAAGGTGGGGGGGTGGCTCCTACGCCCTAAAGGATGGGCCATGCCTGGTTGAAGGGCTGTTCCTGTTTCTGATTATGACTACCTGGTCAGTTTTTCGGTGGGAGATGAGCAAGAGGACACATTACTCTGTATCACCTTTGACTTTAGGTCAGGACCTAAAGGGAAAGAGAGCTGGTGCATGAAAGAGCTCCCAAAGCAAAGCTCCTGTCACGGAAATGCTTTCAAGAATGTCATCAGTGACCGAAGCTGTTAAGTTATTTTTGGGTATGTGAGTGGCACCACTCTTTGATCAATCCTGTTGGTGAAACCTGGCTCAGGTATTCAATAAAGTAACACTTCTGCCAGTACTGCTAATCGTTTTGAAGTCCAAAGGCAATTGAAAAATAATTTGTTCCGCTCATCTTTCTCACTATCCTTCAACACTGTAGACGATCAACACACTGCTTGTTTCCATCTCCCCCACGCACGACCTCCACTGGTTGCAATTTAAAGGTGTGTCCACTCTCTATCTGTAGAAGAAGAGGGAGTAGGTACGAGGAAAACACCTAGGAACATACTTACAAGCCCCGATTGCTGCCGGAGCACCACTTTTTTCTGACGCTCCAGTGATGTAGTGTGCTAGCCCATAGTGACCTTTCCACTCAAAGCCACCTTGTGTGGATTTTCATGGCCTTGTAAATGGGCCCTTTTCACCCATTACTCTCCCTGAAAGGGGCATTCCCTGGGTGTTGCTGTGGGTGTCCCATGCAGCACCCATAGAATCTGACGCATTCCAGAGTTATAAGGCTGGGAATGCATTAGATTCCTTCGTCACCTCTGGAGTGACGTAAAAGTTGTGCAACTAGGAGAATTATCTTTATTTCTCCTCGGTTTTTCCTCTTTTCTTTGTGTCCGTAGCACACAGGAGGAAAACACTATTAATGTTTGTTTATGTGGAGGAAAGGGTCCCTTCCTGCACATAAACAATCATCCCTGCAATGCAGGCATCCTTGCACCATTGTGCAAGGATGCCTGTATTGGCGCTAGGCTGCCTATTGTGCGTCAGTACTGAGGAAAGTACAGGGATGTTGCTGTAAATATAACGGAACCCAGCACTTTCCTAATGGCACAGCTCGGTGCTGCAAGGTGGCGTGCAGCGCCGGGCTGCATCGTTATTTTGTAAATATGTCCCCTAAATGGGATTGGTATCAATAAACATGCTTGGCTGTCTCGATGATCAAAATATCCTATAAAAGCAGCTCCACCTTTGCATATGTGTTTTATCCCATACTCCACCACCTACAGTGAGACTGTACCTTTTTAATAGCTAACTGCCTATCTACATCTTTTCTGACCTCTCCAGTTAACCAAGTAGGTTTCTGGTCCTTAACAAGATCTTAGAGATGGTCTTTGGCAGACGTTTGTCATCTAAATTAATGACACTAAGGGGGTCATTCTGACCGCGGCGGGCGGCGGTCGCCGCCTGCCAAGCGGTTCCTGCCGAAAGACCGCGGTGGCCATTCCGGCTTTCCCGCTGGGCCGGCGGGCGACCGCCAGAAGACCGCCGGCCAGCCCATCGGGAAAGCCCCTTCAACAATGAAGCCGGCTCCGAATGGAGCCGGCGGAGTTGAAGGGGTGCGACGGGTGCAGTGGCACCCGTCGCGATTTTCAGTGTCTGCTTTGCAGACACTGCAAATCTTTAAGGGGCCCCCAGGGGCCCCACGACACCCATTCCCGCCATCCAGTTCCTGGCAGTAATTACCGCCAGGAACAGGATGGCGGGAAGGGGGTCGGAATCCCCATGGCGGCGCTGCATGCAGCGCCGCCATGGCGGATTCCCTGGGCCAGCGGGAAACCGGCGGGAAACCGGCGGGAAACCGCCTGTTCCCCTTTTCTAACCGCGGCTTTACCGCCGCGGTCAGAATCGCCCAGGAATCACCGCCAGCCTGTTGGCGGTGCTTCCGCTGCCCTCCGCCCTGGCGGTCATGGACCGCCAGGGTCGAAATGACCCTCCAAATGATTTACATTGACCTGTGCTGCCTATTAAAACATATTTTCTTTTATGTTATACTGGCTAAATAATAACTGAAATGTGGGCACTCACACGCTCTTCAGGGTGATAATTTTTCCTTGTATAGTGTAATTACACCATACGTGGGAACATTTCACAGGTGTGGTTTACACTGTCACGTGTCGCACCAGTCCTACCAACGTGAAGTATGGCAATCATGTCAATTTACATACTACTACGTTATTTTGCAGTTAGGTTTACTCACGTTTCAATTATTTTTCCAAACAAATACTTCCTCAATTGTAGAAAAGTACCATCTTGCCTGGCGTGTTACCCTCCTTTTTACTTGTGTATCAGTTTGTTTTTGCCTTTCTCACTGGGATCCTGCTAGCCAGGACCCCAGTGCTCATAGTTTGTTCCCTGAATGTGTTCCCTGTGTGGTGCCTAACTGTGTCACTGAGGCTCTGCTAACCAGAACCTCGGTGCTTATGCTCTCTCTGTCTTTAAAATTGTCACTGCAGGCTAGTGACCATTTTTACCAATTCTGATTGGCACACTGGAACACCCTTATAATACTCTAGTATATGGTACCCAGGGTATTGGGGTTCCAGGAGATCCCTATGGGCTGCAGCATTTCTTTTGCCACCCATAGGGAGCTCAGACAATTCTTACGCAGGACTGCCACTGCAGCCTGAGTGAAATAACGTCCATGTTATTTCACAGCCATTTTACACTGCACTTAAGTAACTTATAAGTCACCTAAATGTCTAACCCTCACTTAGTGAAGGTTAGGTGCAGAATTATCAAGGTGCCCCCTGATAGTTCAGGGCTATTTCCTCGGACTTTGTGATTGCGGGGACCCCATTACACGTGTGCACTGGATATAGGTCAATACCTATATGTAGCTTCACAATGGTAACTCCGAATATGGCCATGTAACATGTCTAAGATCATGGAATTGTTCCCTCATGCCAAATATGGTATTGGGGTGCCAATCCCATGCATCCCCGGGGCTCCAGCACGGACCCCGGGTACTGCCAAACTAGTTCTGTGGGGTTTTCACCACAGCTACCGCTGCTGCAAACCCACAGACAGGCTTCTGCCATCCTGGGGTCTGGGCAGCCCAGTCCCAGGAAGGCAGAACAAAGGATTTCCTCTGAGAGAGGGTGTTACACCCTCTACCTTTGGAAATAGGTGATAAGGGCTTGAAAGGAGTAGCCTCTCCTGGCCTCTGGGAATGCTTTGAAGGGCACAGATGGCGCCCTCCTTGCATAAACCAGCCTACACTGGTTCAGGGATCCCCCAGCCCCTGCTCTGGCATGAAACTGGACAAAGGAAAGGGGAGTGACCCCTCCCCTGTCCATCACCACCCCAGGGGTGGTGCCCAGAGCTCCTCCAGTGTGTCCCAGACCTCTGCCATCTTGAATGCAGAGGTGTGAGGGCACAATGGAGGCCTCTGAGTGGCAAGTGCCAGCAGGTGACGTCAGAGACCCCTCCTGATTGGTGCTTACCTGGCTAGGTGGCCAATCCTTCTCTGAGGGCTATTTATGGTCTCTCCTGTGGGTTTCTCGTCAGATAACGAATGCAAGAGCTTACCAGAGTTCTTCTGCATCTCTCTCTTTGACTTCTGCCAAGGATCGACCGCTGACTGCTCCAGGACACCTGCAAAACCGCAACAAAGTAGCAAGAAGACTACCAGCAACATTGTAGCGCCTAATCCTGCCAGCTTTCTCGACTGTTTCCTGGTGGTGCATGCTCTGAGGGTTGTCTGCCTTCACCCTGCACTGGAAGCCAAAAAGAAATCTCCAGTGGATCGACGGAATCTCCCTTCTGCTAACACAAGCACCAAACTTCTGCATCACCGGTCCTCTGGGTCCCCTCTCATCTTGGCGAGCGTAGTCCCTGGAACACAGGAGCTGGATCCAAGTGACCCGACAGTCCAGTGGTCCATCTGTCCAAATTTGGTGGAGGTAAGTCCTTGCCTCCCCACACAAGACAGTAATCCTGTGTACTGCGTGAAATGCAGCTGCTAGGGCTTCTGTGCACTTTTGCAAAGACTCCTTCGTGCACAGCATAGCCCAGGTCCCCAGCACTCTGTCCTTCATTGCTCAACTCGCTGAGTTGACCCCCGGCTTTGTGGGACCCTCCTTTGTAGTGTTGAGATGACAGTTGTGCTCAGTTTTCTTGAACCAATGTTCAAGTGCTTCTGCGGGTGCTGCCTGCTTCTGCATTGGCTCTCTGTGTTGCTGAGCGCCCCTCTGTCTCCTCCTCCAAGGGGCGACCTCCTAGTCCCTCCTCGGCCAGGGCAGCATCCATTTTCTTCAACTGCGACCTTTGCAGCTAGCAAGGCCTGTTTGCGGTCTTTCTGTGTGTAAACAACTCAGCATCCTCCAGCACACCATGGGACATCTTCTGTGCAAACGAGACGTTCCCAGCATCTTCCATTGTTGCAGAATCTTCAGCTTCTTCCACCCTAAGGCAGCCATTTTGCACCTTCATCCAGGGTTTAGTGGGCTCCTGCCCCCCAGGACACTTTCGTGACTCTTGGACTTGGTCCCCTTCCTTTGCAGGTCCTCAGGTCCAGGAATACGTCTTCAGTGCTTTGCAGTCAGTTGTGGTCTTTGCAGAATCTCCTATCACGACTTTAGTGTGTTTCTGGGGAAGTATGGTCACTTTACTCCTACTTTTCAGGGTCTTGGGGTGGGGTATCTTGGACACCCTTAGTGTTTTCTTACACTCCCAGCGACCCTCTACACACTACACTAGGCAGGGGGCCCTAAGTGGTTCGCATTCCACTTTCTTAGTATATGGTTTGTGTTGCCCCTAGGCCTATTGTATCCTATTGTAGTCTACAGTGTTTGCACTACTTTTCTAACTGTTTACTTACCTGATTTTGGTTTGTGTGTATATTGTGTGTATTTTACTTACCTCCTAAGGGATCATATCTTCTGAGATATTTTTGGCACATTGTCACTAAAATAAAGTACCTTTATTTTTAGTAACCCTGAGTATTGTGATTCTTATGATCTAGTGCTATATGATATAAGTGGTATAGTAGGAGCTTTGCATGTCTCCTAGTTCAGTCTAAGCTGCTACAACACTACTAATCTACTAATAAGGGATAACTTGACCTGGCACAAGGTATAAGAACCATCAGGTACCCACTATAAGCCAGGCCAGCCTCCTACATCCATCAGTACTGAAAATCTCCTGAAGTGTGTTTTATGGCTTTGCTGTTCATCAGAAAAAAGTATGCTTTTCAATCAGGGATGCTTACTAAATGAAGGTGAGAACATGCAATAAATATTTTTTTTTTGTGACATTAGGATAGGTTCTGTGGCTGAGGACCATTCATCCATGGACATCTTCCGAAATATTCACACATATTGAATTTGACTTGGTTAACAAAAACAGTTTGATCAAGCATGACGACTATTAATTGCTTATTTGTGACAAAGGACCAGATCTAATATTTACTGATCACAAAATATAGTTCGCAATTTCTGAACTGATTTTTTTGCAACCAGTACATTTTTTACCAAATCAACCATTATACCATTAAGTCAGTTTGTAAAAAAAAAAAATTAATACGTTGCAATCTGTCCTACCTAATTCATATTCATTAGGTAGGTCTCAAATTGCAAAACACTCTGACTGATAAAACTCACAGGGATGGTGGCCTGGTAAGTCACCATATCTGTGATTGATTTTCTATAAAGTAACTTTTTTTAAAGTTTAAGTGTAGGCAATGGTGGCCTGGACAACTGCCTACTTTTCAACAACCTTTTTTTCCCACACTCACAAAAAAGAAGGGGTCACAAGGTGATCCTTTCCCTTTTACAAATGGATTACCACCTCTTTTGAGGTGTTAGTACATTTTGCAAAACATTGATACATAAGACACCAATTTGGTGTCTGAGGGGAATGCATACAACACGTCCCTTGAAGATATTGAATCAGTATTTATTTGCAATCCTATTGTAGGAGTTAGAAAACGAAAATTTTAACAGTGTCAATTGCTGAATTGTACAGTTGCAACTGTTTAGATATATAGTATTTCTGCCCCTAAAGTATTGAAAAGGTAACATTCACAGAACTCAATTAAAAAAAAAAAGTTGCAATTGAGCAAGCTGAGGCAACACGATTATCAAAACAAAATGTCAAGTCTTCACAAAATGGGATTTCAACATCAAAAAGACAGACATTATGAACAACGACAAGCCATCATAGCATCAAAATTGTGGCCAACACTCCACGCATGAACAAAGGTGAGGGTTCACATCAGCCTGCCTTCATAATGTCATGCAATCTGATCATGACTAAAGTAGGCAGAGAATCAAATTTGACATCTATGATCCATGTACGCCTATGTAACAGGATACCTATTTCAATGAAAGAGCATGACAGCCATGTAGGTAATGGGTGTGATACCTGTACATCAACTTTTTAATTTTTAGTTGGAATATTATCCTGGTCAAACAGTTGTATTGACAAAAATATAGTTAGTCATAATATTGTGGGTAAATACATATTTTCCTTTATTCTGGCAAACAGTATAACATGTCAAAGTATAGTTGTCAGAACATGTCCGAGGAGAGCACAGGGCAAGAAGGGGTTACTTGTCCTCAACAGTTGTGTTTGGGGTTGTTTACAACTGGTTTACTGAGGTTCATCCCACCATGGTGATATAATCTGTGCCAAGTACACCATTGCTGCATTTGAGTATAGTGAGGGTGAGCAGTCCAAAGCATTTCCAATTCCAAGTCAATGTCTCTTAGGTGTACCTATTTTAATGGTTCATGGTTTTAGCCCTCATGGGGGCATTTGTTTTCTTCCCATCTGTGGCGCTGGAGTGAGGTCCTCAAGTACAGCCAAGACAAAATCAGCACAGGTCCTCCATTCTCCTATGTGGTAGTCGCCAGTGTGGGCAGTTGATGGATCACAAATTGGATGTTTGGTTGGGCAGGGAGGTCATGAGAGTGTGGAGTGTCATGCCCCCTTATAGTTTTATAGAGTCAGTCACAATTGTGACTCTTAAAAAGCACACAGTGTCAGGCAAACATTTGCGAAAAGTCATCACAGGGAAGCAAAAGACATCACCCCCATTTGAATAGTTACCAAAGTGAAGACAACAGAGAGTGCAATGTGCACTATGTAGCAAACCACACAGGATGGAATGGCTCATGGCATGGCAGATGCATACAGAGAAACCATGTCCACCTGGGACATAAAAACAATGAAGAATGGAAGTCTGTCTAATCAAGCATGCCAAAAGACATCTGAAGCCCAGACTCCTAAAGCAGGTTTATGATATCCTCTGCAGCAACGTTGCAACAAAAAAATGTTTAGGCCCATATTTATACTTTTTGACGCTAAACTGCGCTAACGCAGTTTAGCGTCAAAAAATTTTGCGCCGTCTAACGCCATTCAGAAGCGCCATGCGGGCGCCGTATTTATGGAATGGCGTTAGCCGGCGCAAGCGGACCGGCGCTGCCTGGTGTGCGTGGAAAAAAACCACGTAGACCAGGCAGCGCCGGCGTAGGGGGAAAATGGCGTTAGGGCGTCTTAAAATGGGGCAAGTCAGGTTGAGGCAAAAAATTCGCCTCAACCCGATTTGCGCCATTTTTTTGCGACGCCCAGACGCCATTTAAATGACTCCTGTCTTAGTAAAGACAGGAGTCATGCCCCCTTGCCCAATGGCCATGCCCAGGGGACTTATGTCCCCTGGGCATGGTCATTGGGCATAGTGGCATGTAGGGGGGCACAAAAAAAAAAAAATATATATACTTACCTGAACTTACCTGTACTTCACTGGGATGGGTCCCTCCATCCTTGGGTGTCCTCCTGGGGTGGGCAAGGGTGGCAGGGGGGGTCCCTGGGGGCAGGGGAGGGCACCTCTGGGCTCATTTTGAGCCCACAGGCCCCTTAACGCCTGCCCTGACCCAGGCGTTAAAAAGTGGCGCAAATGCGGGGTTTTTTGACCCGCCCACTCCCGGGCGTCATTTTTGCCCGGGAGTATAAATACGACGCATTTGCGTCGCCGTCATTTTTTAAGACGGGAACGCCTTCCTTGCATCTCATTAACGCAAGGAAGGCATTCACGCCAAAAAATGACGCTATTTGCCCATACTTTGGCGCTAGACGCATCTAACGCCAAAGTATAAATATGGCGTTAGTTTTGCGCCGAATTTGCGTCGAAAAAAACGACGCAAATTCGGCGCAAACGAAGTATAAACACGGGCCTTAATGTATAAGATCCCCCTCATACAGCTATCAATGTAATTTACCACTATCCTGGATGAATAACTATCCATCCTGGAAACCTCCTGAATAGCTCAGGAGGGTGCAATGATCTCTTTAGGAAGAAACATTATTTATCTGAGAAAGTGGAGATTACAACAGGCACTATCAATGTACTACCAATCCCTTAATTACTACCTAACCTTTGGGATTCATTAACACCTGAGCATACAAATGCAAATAACACACATATGGAGTAAGAGTAACAGTTGTAGAAGGAGCAATATTGTCTGCCTCATTGCCCTCGTTGACCCAAGAGCACATGTCTGCTATAAAGACCAACCTAAGGACACAATGCACTAAGGTCCAGGTTTATGTTCTTAGGCCCAGATTTTAAAAAAATGGCACACAACTGGGCTATCACAGTTTTGCGTCAAAACAATTAACGTAATTTCCTTGCACCATGTATGCACCAAATTTACAACATGGTGCTACATAGCAGTAAGGAAAATTTAGTGACACAAAAAATGGCACTAACCTAAGTGGGGTGTCACAAAAAAATGTTGCTATTGCTGGAAAAGTGGTGCTAACGTGATTTGTGGCACGTTATGTGAAGCTAATTGTAATAGCACCACTTTCGGCTAAAAGTGTTAAAAAAGCCTATGAAAACACCAAACAGAAAAAAGCCTGCAAATAGAAAAATGGAGGATATTGGACAGACAAGAGCCCAGAGAGAGCCCACTGAGCCAGGTACCAGCCAGGATGTCATGCAGAGTCGCAGGAGAAGGGGAAAAGGAAGAGGAAGTGCAGATTCAGTCAGGAGGCAAACAAAATACTAATCACAGATGTGACAGAGCACCAACACCAGCTCTTTGTCACCTCTAAAATGCTAAATGGCAGGAAGGAGACCATTTAGCAGTCAATAGTTGATAAAGTCAACAGTGTGGCAGAGATAAGAAGAACTGTGACAGACTGTAGAAGCGTTGGCATGATTGCAAGTGCAGTACTAAAGAGAAACTGGCCAGCAACAGAAAGGAAGCACTGCAGACCGAAGGTGGAAGCCCTGCACTCCAGGAGGACCTGAATGAGCTGGAGGAGTTGGTGATGGCAGTCACCCCAGATGAGGTGGTGGAAGGAGTCCAGGGACAGGACGCTGCAGCAATTCAGATGTCACAACAAACACAGTGTAAGGAGCAGTGGGGACAATGTTGTAACCCACAAATGAGATAACGTGGTATGCACTTTGGAGGCACAGAATGCATCCTTTTGAGTTGCATGGGGCACACCAATGGCTAAACATCTAATGCATGTAAATTCCACTGACCCACCTCCACCTCCACCCCCTAAATGCACAGACCACTTCACTACCTTTACACCACTACCTTCGTTGTGTCAACTGTACCATCTAGCCATTTTTGACTCATAATGGGCAGCACGGACCAAGCATGTTGTGCATTGGGGGTGCGCCAAGGGCTGGGAAAGGCCTGCCTGTACCACTTGGAAAGGGCACTAATGTAACTTGCATAGAACAGGTGGCCCTCTACTGTCCTCACCACTCAGGCTTCTGTACATTTTGCTGTCATATGCCTATGAAGACTATTAGACTTGGAATCTTTGGTTTGGCCTCCCCCTGTGTTTTGCCTCAGTTTCCCAGGTTGGTGAAGTGTGCTAGACTCTTTTTTTGCTGTTTCTGTTACTCTGGGCACTTTATCACTGCTATCGAGTGCTAAAGTGCAAGTGCTCCTGTGTAAAATGAATGTGTAATTGGCTTTCTGTGATTGGCATATTTGATTTACTAGTAAGTCCCTAGTACAGTGCCCTAGAGGTGCCCATAGCCTGTAGATCGACTGCTCCTAGTGGGCCTGCAGCACTGGCTGTGCCACCCACATGAGTAGCCCTGTAAACATGGCTCAGACCTGCCACAGCAGTGTCTGTGTGTGCAGCTTTAAACTGCCAATTCGACTTAACAAGTGTACCCACTTGCCAGGCCTAACCCTCCCCTTTTCTTACCTGTAGTACACCCCTAAGGTAGGCCCTAGGTAGCTCCCTGGCCAGGGTGCAGTGTATGTTTAAGGTAGGACATATATGTATGTACAGTATGTATATGGGTATTTCTAAATCACGTTCCGGCCTTGGCATCAAAGCGCTAAAGTGCCTGAAAGGGAGAAGTGTAGCAGACTAACCAGATAGTTGGCGTGGAAACAACCAAGTCTTCACCCGCTTCCTGAAAGTCAGGAAGCAGCTGTCACAGTGAAGGCTTTGTCGCCCCATTTAGCTTTGCGTGTTCGACAAACATAGATCAAATGAGCATTTTTAGATCTGAGTTCGCGCCCTGGGCAAAACCACCGAAGTGTAGCTGCAAGGAAGTCTGCTCCCCCTCCATGTACAGCCTTAAACGTTAAACAAAGAGTTTTAACGATGATCTGCTTCCCAACCGGAAGCCAGTGAAGATGTTTAAGACTGTTTCTGGCCGAAGCCGAGCGAGGGAGATCCAATATCAGATGGGCTGCATTATTTTGGATCAACTGAAGTTTACTCAAGGACATTATGGGAGTCATTCCAACCCTGGCGGTCGGTGATAAAGCGGCGGCCAACCCGCCAACAGGCAGGCGGTCAAAAAAATGGAATTCTGACCATGGCGGGAACCGCCAACACAGCCCGCCACTTTAACACTCCGACCGCCACGGCGGGACAAACAAACAGCGCGGCGGTCACCGCCAACAGGCAGGCGGCAGACAATGTACCGCCCACCCTATCACAACTCACCAATCCGCCACCTTTTCCGGGGCGGGAGCCCCGCCGATAAAAACACGGCGGAAACAGACTACGAATGGGAAAACGCTCACCTCTATACACTCCACGAGGAATCTGGACAGCATGGAACCCGAATTAAACATCCTACCAGCTATTGTCTACCTGCTCATCTACCAGGAGTACGAAAGCCGGCGCAGACGACAACGGTGAGTACTGCACCTACGACACAGGGGAGGGGGGAGGAGGAAAGGTTACGGGCACACACATACGCGATACACCCCCCCCCCAAATACCTACACACCAATGCAGAGCAACAAGTCAGAGTGACACCCCCCAAACCCCATGGAATAATGCAAAGACAAAATTAAAATTAACCTTAAACTTTAAGTATATTATAGCTCAATTGAAGTTATGGGAAATATGCAATATGAAATATACATATTAAAGAATGAACATAGTGAAAAATATATACATAGGCAATAAGTCCTGCACATTTTGGCAAAGTTCCATAGTCCGTGGGCCAATGTGCACAAACACATGGGCAAAGCCCACACACGAGACCAGATACCATTGGAGAGAACACTGCTGGGGCATCAGATGATAAAACTACAGGCACCTCAGGGGGAAGGGAAGGGGGGGCACCTCAGCCACATGAGTCCACGACGCCAGATCCACGAGGGGCCTCCATGCCCACTGTACCATCCTGGGGAGTGCAAAGCCACAGTCTCTCAAGTCTCTACAGTGGGTGGCTTGCCCACTGTTCCATCCTGGGGAGTGCAAAGCCACAGTCTCTCAAGTCTCCCAAGTGGGTGGCTTGCCCACTGTTCCATCCTGGGGAGTGCAAAGCCACAGTCTCTCAAGTCTCCCAAGTGGGTGGCTTGCCCACTGTTCCATCCTGGGGAGTGCAAAGCCACAGTCTCTCAAGTCTCCCAAGTGGGTGGCTTGCCCACTGTTCCATTCTGGGGAGTGCAAAGCCACAGTCCATCAGATGGATTACCGACTCCACTGGTAATGGAGGATGCATGGTGGCCACAGTGCTTCGTGAAGCCCTGCTCGACACAGAACCGGCACTGCCAATGGGCCAGCGGTGCTTGAGACGGCGGTGCCCAGCGGAGCGGTGCTTGACAGGAAGGGCCCAGCGGAGCGGTGCTTGAGATGAAGGGCCCAGCGGAGCGGTGCTTGAGATGAAGGGCCCAGCAGAGCGGTGCTTGACAGGAAGGGCCCAGCGGAGCGGTGCTTGACCGGAAGGGCCCAGCGGAGCGGTGCTTGAGATGAAGGGCCCAGCGGAGCGGTGCTTGAGATGAAGGGCCCAGCGGAGCGGTGCTTGACAGGAAGGGCCCAGTGGAGCGGTGCTTGAGATGAAGGGCCCAGCGGAGCGGTGCTTGAGATGAAGGGCCCAGCAGAGCGGTGCTTGACAGGAAAGGCCCAGCGGAGCGCTGCTTGACAGGAAGGGCACAGCGGAGCGGTGCTTAACAGGAAGGACCCAGCGGAGCGGTGCTTGAGATGAAGGGCCCAGCGGAGCGGTGCTTGACAGGAAGGGCCCAGCGGAGCGGTGCTTGACAGGAAGGGCCCAGCGGAGCGGTGTTTGAGACGGCGGCCCCTGTTCAGCGGTGCTTGTCTTGGCGGGGCCCTGTTCAGCGGTGCTTGTCT
Source organism: Pleurodeles waltl (assembly GCF_031143425.1). NCBI lineage: Eukaryota > Metazoa > Chordata > Amphibia > Caudata > Salamandridae > Pleurodeles > Pleurodeles waltl. The sequence goes on along the minus strand of NC_090438.1, from coordinate 794,228,615 downwards.
TGGCGGGCCCTGTTCAGCGGTGCTTGTCACGGCGGGGCCCTGTTCAGCGGTGCTTGTCACGGCGGGGCGCTGTTCATCGGTGCTTGTCACGGCGGGGCCCTGTTCAGCGGTGCTTGTCATGGTGGTCCCTGTTCAGCGGTGCTTGTCCTGTGTTTCTAGGGAACCAGACCTGGCCAATACTTCCCGCTCAGTCGCCATCCGACCTTTCGGTTGCGGGGCCCTCCTGTGATGGAGTCCTGGGCCCGTGGGTGTCGTCCGTCACACCCGGAATGGGGCTGGTGGGGCCCTCCTGGTCAGCTCACCTGCTGCCTGACTTGTCCGCCCTGCTGCCCTTGCCCTCCTTCGCTGAAGCTCTGTGGCCCTTGCCTCCCTTTGTTGATGTGGCAGGTGACGGGGCAAGGCTACTGTCCTTGGTGGCAGCCGTCTCAGGCTTGTCGCGCCGGCCCTTCGTTTTTTTGGTCCTCTTCCCAGGGGGTGGGCTGGCTGTCCCCTTGCTGCTGGCCGATATTCCTGCCCTAGGAGCTGGTGGACTCCAATAGCCCTGAACTATGGTCCTAGTAGATGCAGGGCTTGTGGTGGCTGAGGTGCTGTTTGTACTCTTACCAGATGGAGGGGGTGGGTCAGGTGATGCAAAGAGGTTAATTTTGGAGAGGAAAAGTTTCTTAGGAGCAATGGGAAGTGTAGGTGCAGTGGGTATATGAGTGGAGGAAGAGGATGTGGTTGTAGGAGAGTCAAGTGTGCTGTCTTTGGGTGCAGGTGCTTGTGACGTAGGCTGTCGTGAGGTGGATGGCTGTTGGGTGGGTGGCTGCCTGCGTTTGTGTGCTTTGGAAGAGGGGGTGACAGACACACTGGGAGAGGACACAGGGGACGTGTAAATGGAGGTGGGGGTGGTGACTGCACGTGTGCGGACTGTACTGGAGGGTGTGCTGGTGATGGAAGTACTGGCTGATGGTGGTGTGCATGCAGGTGTGAGTGGAGATGTCACAGGGAGGGAGGAGGGAGACGAGGAGGTGGGGGACACAGAGGTGGTAGTGACTGTTGGCATGTCTGCATCTGGATGTTGCTTGGGTGAATGCTTGTGTGATCTGTGGTGCTTATGTCTGGATGAGCTGCCCTTGGGTGTTGAGGTGTGTGCAGGCTGGTCTGATGGTGTGGATGGGATAGGCAGAGGAACAGGAGACTGGGACTGGGTGGAGGGAGTTTGAAGAGGGAGGCTGGAGACAGGGACAATGGCTGCCGTCAGTGCTGAGGCCAGAGCGTTGAACGATCGCTGATGGGCAGCCTGACCCGAATGAATGCCCTCCAGGTATGCCTTGCTCCGATGCACCTCCCTTTCTACACCCTGGATGGCATTCAAAAGGGTAGACTGCCCAACAATGAGCGTCCTCAGGAGGTCTATGATCTCTGCACTGAGGGCAGCAGGGGTAACTGGGGCAGGGTCTGAGGTGCCTGGGGCGAAGGAGATGGCCGGCTTCCTGGCCGAGCGGGCACGGGGCGAACGCTGAGGGGCTGCTAGGAGGGCGGAGCTGGTGCGCTGGGTGGCGGATGTACCTGTTGTGGCGGTGGGCACGGATGTTGCCGCCACCGCAAGGGAGCTCCCTTCCGAGGACGTGTCTGTGTCGCTGACGTCTCCACGGGTCCCCGTTGTGGAGCTCCCCTCGCCCTCCGTCTCACTGGTGTACTCGGAGTCGGTTGCATGGCCCTCCGGGGCCATGTGAGATGCAGCTCCCTCGTGCGCCGATGCCACTTCTCCTCCGCCTGATGATGCTAATGCACACATGAACAGGAAGACAAAGAAAATGGGGGGGGGAGAAATGAAGACAGGTTGAGTGCATGCATTGGCAACACCGTTGTCGGAGAGGACAGACACAGAAGCCCCCAGCACTAGGCCGCGCAATCGTGGTACACTACTCAGTTATTGTGACTAGGCCTACAGGTCTATGGACGACAAATGCACACATAGGTGAGGCCGGACCATGGATAGCTGTACTTGGTACCATACAGAGGTGAGGGGCGGGGGCACAGGGCCATGCCTAACGGAGGGGCCTAGCCTACAGAAAGCGCCCTGGCCTAGAGATAGCCACAGCCCTCCTCCCCCACCCAGACACCTCCACTGCGCACAAAGATAGCAGAATGTGCTGATACTCACCCCCTTGTGTCTGCTGTGATGTCCTCACGCGCCCATCCAAATGGGGGTAGGCCACCGCCAGGATCCGGAACATCAGGGGGGTCAATTGGCGGCTGGCACCCCTCCTACGTTGGGAGGCCATCCCCAGCAGAGCCTCAGCGGTCTTTCTGGTCCCGCGGCGGATGTCCTCCCACCTCTTTCGGCAGTGGGTGCCCCGTCTGTTGTGGACCCCCAGGTCCCGGACGTCCTTGGCGATGGCACGCCAAATTTCGATCTTCTGATGGGCGCTGACCTATGTGAAATGTACAGGGTGGGAAAGGAAATATCATCACTTTTCTGCATGGTCAATGTGAGTGGCCCCCCCTCACCAACCTTGCCATGTGGCACATGCTCTCATCTGTCGTGCTTTGCACTCCTCATTCGCTCACCTCCCCACCATCTTACATCCACCCCACTCAACACAGGCATAGCCCATACAACGTGCACCCTGTGTACTAACCTGTTGGTCTGGAGGATCGTAGAGTAGCGCATACTGGGGGAGGACCCCATCAACAAGTTTCTCCAATTCTTCAGAAGTGAAGGCAGGGGCCCTTTCCCCAGTCGCAGCAGCCATTGTATCTTCCAGACCGAGGTCACAGCAGCACTTGCAATATAGGTCTTCTCCTGTGGATGATCAGGTCTCGAGTGATTAATCTGATAGAAAATGGCGGTCACGCCCACGGCGGTGCGTACCGCGGCGGTGCGTACCGCGAGCGCCGGCGCACATCGTCATTGGCTCCTGAAACCCATAGGGTGCAATGTTAACCAATGCGGCTTTGCACCACGGTCTTCGACCGCCTACCGCCACGGTGTGCCACGCCAGCACATTGACCTCACATCCCATTGTCACACTTCACAGGTCAGGCAGCCACCATTTCAAGGGCCCACATGGCATAATTTCTACTGCGTCACACAGGCCTAGGCCTTGTATTGCCACTCATACAAGCCTTTCAATGCATAGCGAATCGTGTACTGTGCAAGCTGTGGTTACGTACCTGTGGGCTGCTTGACTCTGTGCTCCATGTTGTCCTTCCTAGGCACCGTCCGCTGGGACTTGCGAGGAGACGGATGAATCCTCCCGTGTACCGACCGCTGGTGGACCTGTCGACAATGGAAGAACGACATATCATACTTACATACAGGCTTGACAGAGCCACTATACATGAACTGTGTGCCCAGCTGGAGCCAGACCTGATGTCTCCCATCCGCCAACCCACAGGGATTCCCCCTCTGGTGCAGGTTCTGACAGTACTCCATTTTTTGGCAAGTGGGTCTTTTCAGACAACAGTGGCCATGTCATCAGGGATGTCTCAGCCTATGTTTTGTAAGATTTTGTCCAGAGTGTTGTCTTCCCTGATAAAATACATGCGGAGCTACATTGTGTTCCCTGAGGTGGGCGAATTGGCTACAGTGAAGGGTGATTTCTATGCCCTTGGACATATTCCCAACATCATTGGTGCCATTGATGGGACCCATGTGGCTTTGGTTCCCCCAAAGAAAGTGAGCAGGTGTACAGAAACAGAAAAAGTTATCATTCAATGAATGTCCAGGTGGTCTGTTTGGCTGACCAGTACATCTCCCATGTAAATGCCAAGTTCCCTGGGTCTGTGCATGACGCATACATCATGCGAAATAGCAGCATCCCTTATGTGATGGAACAGCTACAGAGACACCGGGTGTGGCTAATAGGTGACTCTGGTTACCCCAACCTGTTGTGGCTACTGACCCCAGTGAGGAATCCCCAGACCAGGGCAGAGGAACGGTACAATGAGGCCCATGGGCGAACTAGGAGGATCATAGAAAGGACCTTCGGGCTCCTGAAGGCCAGGTTTAGGTGCCTGCATATGAAAGGTGGATCCCTAATGTACTCACCAAAGAAGGTGTGCCATATCATCGTGGCCTGCTGTATGCTTCACAATCTTGCTTTGCGACGCCGGGTGCCTTTTCAGCAGGAGAATGGTCCAGATGGTGGTGTTGTAGCAGCTGTGGAGCCTGTGGAGAGTGAAGAGGAGGAAGACGACGGGGACGACACGGACAGCAGGGATACAGTCATACAACAATATTTTCAGTAGCACACAGGTAAGAATCACCCATGCCATTTTACATTTACTTAAGGCCTCCTGCGTCTCTACTGTCTGTGTTTCCCCCCAGTTCCTTTTAACTGATTTGTGACTTTCCCTTCCCTTTTCAGAGCTGTATGACCCACTGCGTGACTTCTGCTTTGTTTGCCCATGGACTAAAGCTTATTGACATTGGTATGTTGTCATCACAATGTAACTGAACATTATTGCACCGTTATGTGTAATACATTTGTTAAGAATACAAGCAGACTCCTGATTTTTTAAGTGCAATAAGTGATTTATTTCAAGTGCTACATATAGGTACATGATTGTAAAACGGTGATGGGTGGGGGTGGAGTAATGTCCATGGCAGAGTCCAGTTCTCAGTCTCACAGGTGCATTGTCCATATGCCTGTGGAAGGATGGAGCAGGGGCAGTTAAAGGTTGGACAGGGTGACAATGTGGGACAGTGGGATGACATCAGGGGGTATCTTATGCTGGCGGGGGTCTTGGCATCCTACTCTGTCTTCTTGTGAGATCTCAGGTTCTGCTTGCGGGGTGGTTCTTCTTCTGCAGGAGGTGGGGTTCTGGTGGCCTGTTGTTATGTGGGGGCCTCCTGTCCACTAGCGCCGGCGGAGGTGGTAGGCTGTTCCTGGTCCAGGCTAGTGACAGGGGCCCTTTGTGGTGCCACATGGTCCCGCAATGTGGTGACTATCTGGTTAAGGGCCACGACGATGGTCCCCATTGCGGAACCAATGTTCCTCAGTTCCTCTCTGAACCCCATGTACCGTTCCTCTTGCAGTGCCTGGATCTCCTGGAACCTGGCCAGTACCGTAGCCATCGTCTCCTGGGAGTGGTGGTAGGCTCCCATGATGGAGGAGAGGGCCTCTTGGAGAGTGGGTTCCCTGGGCCTGTCCCCCCCCGTCGCACAGCAGCCCTCCAAGTTCCCCTGTGTTCCTGGGCCTCTGTCCCCTGGACGGTGTGCCCACTACCACTGCCCCCAGGTCCCTGTTGTTGTTGGGGTGGTGGGTCAACCTGGGTGCCCTGTAGTGGTGGACACACCGCTGATTAACGTGTCCTGGAGACAGAGGCATGGGCCCGCTGGGTGGGAGCTGTGCTGGTGTTCCCAGAGGGGGTTAGGTCTGCTGTAGCCTGTGGCTGTCTGTGGGGAACCGACTGTCCAGAGGTCCCCGATGGGCCGGGCTGGTCATATGGGTCCAGGGAGACAGAGCTGCTGTCATCGCTGGGGGCCTCTTCTGGGGGTGGGATGGACATCTCTGTACCCTCCGTGGCGGTGTGGTGGCGTTCGGGTCCTGCAGGGGTATAAGGGTATGGTTATTGCTTCTGTGTGTGGCATTTCGTGTGATGGGTGGGTGGCCGTGTACCCAAGTGCAGGCATTCCCTTGTGGGGGCTTTTGTGAGGGTGGCTTGTGGGGGTGATGTGTGTGTGCAGTGGGCATGCTTTGGTGAAGGGTGTCCATGCTTTGTGGTCGCATGCAGGGCTTGGTGTTGGGATGGGTGGGTTGTGATGGTGAGCCATTTGCAAGGAGTTGGTGTGATGGGGGTGGGGGTGAGGGTGGGGGTATGTGCTGGCATGCAGGTGGGGTGGGGGTGGGAAGAAGTAGTTAAGATTTGACTTACCAGAGTCCATTCCTCCGCCTACTCCTGTGAGGCCCTCAGGATGTAGGATGTGCAAGACTTCCTCCTCCCATGCTGTAAATTCTGGGGGAGAAGGTGGGGGTCCGCCGCCAGTCTTCTGCACCGCAATGTTGTGCCTTGATACCATGGAACGCACCTTCCCCCGTAGGTCGTTCCAGCGCTTCCTTATGTCATCCCGATTGCGTGGATGCTGTCCCACCGCGTTGACCCTGTCCACTATCCTTTGCCATAGCTCCATCTTCCTAGCAATTGTGGTGTGCTGCACCTGTGCCCCGAAGAGCTGGGGCTCTACACGAACTATTTCCTCCACCATGACCCTGAGTTCTGCGTCAGTGAACCTGGGGTGTCTTTGGGGTGCCATGGGGTGGTGTGGATGAGGTGAGGGATGTTGTATGTGTTGTAGAGTGTGATGTGTGTGGTGGTGTATGGTGTTTTGTGCGTGGTAATTGTGTGGGTGATGTTGTGATTTGCCTCTGTGTGATGGTCTACTCTAAGCAGTGCTGTCTCTCTCTGTCCTTCAATCGCAATTGTGGTCGTAAGGGTTTGTGGGTGATGTGGGTGTGTGTCTTATATTGTATTGGGTGTGTGGGAGTGTTGTTTGTATGTGTATCAGGTGTGTGTATTTCAAATTGTCCAATGTGGTTGTGTTTTGTAAGGATGTGTGTATTTTGACCGCGGCGGTGTGTACCGCCAATGGAATACCGCGGTTGAAAGACCGCCGGGTGGATTCGTCGGTCAGAATGGCATGGGCGTACTTCTGTTGGCGTGACGGTGGAGGTTTGGTCATCGCCATTTTTTCGCTGACCTTTGGTGTGGCGGACTTTTGTGGATGTCGGTTTTTTGGCGGTTTTCAAGTTGCGGGTCAGAATGACCGTGGCGGTTTACCGCGGCTGCGGCGGCGTTATGGCGGTCTTCTGACCGGCGGTAAGCGCCTTTTACCGCCGAGGTCAGAATGACCCCCTATGTCTAGATCCAGCAACAAGGAGTTGCAGTAGTCCAACCTGGACATGACCAAAGCCAGAAGGACCATAACTCTCTCCTCCTGCTTCAAGTATGGCAACATTTTCCTCAAGGTCTTTAAAATCCAATAGCTGGATTTAGCTATGGCATTAACTTGCGGCCTAAAACTCAAAGAGTTGTCAAAGATCACTCCCAAGTTTCTGGTTCTGGTGGCAACACTGGGGGAGGGGAGCTTCCCACACTCTGAAGGCCACCATCGAGGGTTCCACACCTCATTACTGAAACGAAACAGAACAATCTCTGTCTTGTCAGTGTTAACCTTTAGCCAGTTCTGGCCCATCCAGGAGTTGATCTCGTGCATACAGTTGCTGAACCGATCGGCCACTTGTTCTTGGACGCCGGGATGATAAGTTGAGTGTCATCTGCATAGGAGGTTGGAGTAAAACCATATGAACGAATCAGTTTAGCCAGCGGGGCAACATAAAGATTGAACAAAGTAGGGCTGAGAGTTGAGCCCTGCGGAACACCACAAGGCAGACAGAAGGCTGGTTCCTTGAAGACAGCCCAGCTCACCATAATGGGTCTGTTGCCTCAAAAGGACTCCAAGATCTTAAGAGCGGAGTCTCTTATCCCAGCTTGGTGAAGAAGCGACACCAGAATTTGCAGGGAGATGGTTTCAAATGCTGCAGAGAGATCCAATAGGACTAAGACAGCACCCGGTCAATAATCTGTGGATGGAGTCAGAAGTCTTAAGAAGCGCTGATTCGGTGCTATGGGCCATCCGGAAACCAGGTTGCGACTGATCAAGACAACCAGCACGATGAAAGAAGGTGGAAGGTTCATGATTAATATGGTTTTGCCAATGTGGGTAGTAATGAGATAGAACGCAGATTGCTCAACTCAAAAGCGGCTTGGTCTGGCTTCTTTTTAATGGGAATGACAGTAGCCTCTCTCCAAGAGGGGGGGAAAACTCCAGAAGATATTACTTCCTGAAAAATCATCACCAATGCCGACACGACAAGTTCAGGAACCATCTGAAGGATATAAAGCGGGCAGGGGTCAGATGGCGAGCCAGACTTTATCCCCATTAACAATTCTTTAATCCTATCTGGCAGTAAAGGAGGGAAGTTCGTAAGCAAAGGAATGTCAAGGTCAGAGATGTGGTCCTGGACAGAAGGGGAAGCAGGCATCACAACAGATTGAGGGAAATCCGAATAAATTTGTAAAACTTTAGTTTCAAAGAAGGAAGCAATTTGGTTGCAGATTTCCTGAGAAATAACTTTGTCAGTGGAGGGAGGGGGAATGGTCAAGGATTGGACCACCTTGAATAATTCTCTCGGGGAGTTTGACGCATCTTTGATTCTTGATGACAAATAAACAGATTTAGCCTCAAAACATGCAGCTTTATATGTTTTTAGAACAGTTCTCAGCGTATCCTTTTCCACTACATTAAGGGATAGTTTCCATCGTCTTTCTTATTGACGATATCTCCTTTGTAACTGCTTCAGATCACTATTAAACCAGGGCCAGCTAGGTTTATTATTCCCCACCAGAGACCTCTTCACAACTGGGGCAAGTTAGTCCAAAGCCAAATTAAGACCCAAATTAAAGGCATCTAAGGCAGACGTATGAGAGCTCGCCGCCACTTCCCACTCTGCAATTAACGCTGGGCACAACTGATCCTTAGTAATCTTATTCCAATGCCGCGAAGCTTTGCGGCACATCCTCATCTGATGGTCAGGGAGACAATTTCCACTTTTAAACAGTAAAAGGTGGTGATGAGACCACTCCAGAGAGATGTTGGACAATGTCACTTGATCGTCTGGGCGAGCAAAGATCCCATCTAAAATATGCCCAGCCAAATTAGTGTATTTTATATGTCCCAACAGTGGAATACTGCCAAATTCGGTTTTCACTGTGAAAGGCCTATCTCTCTCACAGGTGAATATGGAGGCTGCCTTTAAATATTATTAAAGTGCAGATTCTCCTTGGGAGCAGATAGACATTTGGAGTTTGAGGTCTCTAAAAATACATCTGACGCAGTCGCACAGTAATGGAACGTTGTAGACGGTACTGGTTATATAACTATGAACTTTATTGAAGTTTGATTTGGTAGCTGAATTAGGATTCTATAGTTTTCCTTTCTTTCTTTGAACTTTCTTCTGTTTTTTTTTTTTCTTGGCTTTTTTCTCCTGCAATCCTTAGCCTTTCCTTTCTTCTTTTCGCAGATGACTCAGGAGGCGCGTGGAGACAATGGAAAAAAACACAAGAAAATTGAAGAGTGTTGGTGAAGAGGTAGGTATTGTCCCTGTTTTCTTCCTTCTCTTCTCTTCTCTTCCTTTCCCCTTTCTTTTCTTTCTTTCTTCCTTTCTGCTTTCTTTTACTTGCTAAGTCTGTCTTTCCCTTTCTGTACTTATTGTTTTTCCGACATTTCTTTTCTGTATCTGCCCTTTCCTGACAGTTATTCTTTTTATTCTTATTTGTTGCACTAATAAATCAGATAAACAACTGAATGCTTTCTTCTTTTCCCTCCTTGATATCCTGCCCCTTGGCTCTTTATGTAGGCTCTTTCTTTCCCAACTTTGGAAACACTTTCACCCTGTTGAAGCACCATATAAACCCAACAAAACCAGAAAAAGGAAATAACAATATTTCTAACTTAATCAGAACACATTCGGGGCTGTCGTTTTTTATATGCATGTTGCCACCCTTCGAAACAAGGACATTCCGTTTTCCTCCCCACTTAACGAGGGATCAAACAAAAAAAATTAAACAACAAGATCTCTGTAGCAGTGCCAAAAAGAATATTCACTCATAATTCAAATACCAACAAATTTGGAGTCCTTTTTATCCTGCCGTCTCCCTCCCCTTTTTATTTCACTTCATTAGTCTTGATGCAAAATGCTACTCGCGTCCTGTAAACAGGACCATACCTGATAAGGGCAACACGCTCTCCCCAGAGTGTGGCCGGTTAGTGCACCTCATCACCTCCCGGTCACTCTGCTGGTCCATCTGACCGCCGTCGGGATGCTGGTTCCGTTGTTCCTCTGCCTACGGCGTCTTCGTCTTTTTGCTACCACTCTCCGATTCATCCTCCTACCGAAGGGATTTCCCCGTCCTTCTCCGACGCCCTGATGACGTTCTTCTTCCTTTTAAACACCCCGCCTTGTGTTACAGCTAAGTCCTGATTAGTTGGGCAGATTTTCCCTTCGGGTTCCTCGCGTCAGCGGCGATAAGGCCCTGGGGAACTGTTGGGCTGGTTCACAGGCAGACAGCCCAGCACAACATCTTTTGGTAAAGTTTGATTTTAGATTGTGTGTTTGAAAATGCAACTTTTAGAAAGTAGGCATTTTCTTTCGTAAACCATTCTGTGACTCTGCTTGTATGTTCATTCCCTGTCTGAGTCAGTTTGACAGTTGGGCTGTTTGCACCCCACTCTCTCTCGTCTGGGTCCTGGCATGGGCAATGCAAGATCCTGAAAATGACAGAGACTTCTCTTTAAAATAGGCCTACTTCAATGGCAGAAAGGGGTATAAGAAGAGCCCCAAAACCCCTGAAAATTAGACCACTTCTGCAATCAAGAGGAACCTCTGCCAGGGAGAAGAGTTGAAGAGCTGAGGAGAAGTACTGCCCCTGCCTGCAACTGTGCTTTGTTGGACTATCCTACAGTTGCTGCTTCTGCCTGTGAAATGGGACAAAGACTGTACTTTGTTGTGCATTCCTGCATGAGAAGAATCTCCAAGGACTTGAACTTAGCTTGCCTCCAGTTGTTGAAGTCTCAGGGCCATCAAAGACTTCCCCTGCCAGCACCTGGACTCTCTGCTGAGACTCCTGCCCTGCCAAGTGGTACTCTATACTGTACAGTTCCTGGGCCATTGAAAGGTGAAGTTGGCAAACAAGAACTGAAAATCCATGCACAGACCGGCGTGCATGGAACTTTTCTATGCACCCTTCGTGACGCAACTGATAAACAACGTGCCGCCGGCTTGGCGGCTGAAATCAACGCTCCACCTTCATCATGGCTGGAAGATCAAAGCAACGCATCTGGAGAACCGAGGCGCAACACCCTCTAATATAGGCTGATAACACAGTGCGGTTTTGTGATACCCTGCGAGCAGATTTTCAATGCAACATCGCTGGATGCGGAAAATCAACGCAAAGCCTACCCGGACTCGAGGTGCCCGTTCGGATCGACATATTGCTTTCTTGCGGGGTAAAAGAAACAACGCAAGCTGACCTGACTGAAGGAGGAACAGCGCACAGTCTTGCTGGCGAGTGAGAAATGGACACACCACTGGCCTTTTCCGGTGCACACTTGCCAGTGCATCTTTATTTTGGAGCTACCCAGGTACTTTTGTGCGCTAACAGCGTTCTCACTGTTTTCTAAGGATTGAAACTCTTATTCTTTTTTAATTCATTTCTTGACTTGTGCATGTTGGATTTTTGTAGTTTGGATTTTTGTAGTTTGGAATTTTGTAGTTTGTCACTATGACGTTTCTGCTGTGTTGAGAAACCAGCAGTTACTCCTTGCTGCAGTGAGGACTCACAGCTTCCCACAGATAACAGCTACTGGAACCTACGATTCCACTTCTTCTCCAGTGATGTGTGTGTGCCACCCTCAACAACAACGCAACCACAATCCCTGGCATAGGAAGCACCTCACACCTCAGAGGATGAAGATGAGGAACAAACTGTTTTCATTCATAAGATATCGTGGTAGCTAAAGTCTGTGACCTATGGCCAGTTTCTCTTTAGCTCTGTATTAAATATTGTCCCAACGTTCCTAAAACAATCAGTATTCTCACTCATCTTACCCACTATTGACAATCAGACCTATGGACTGTCAATTTGCCCCAACCTACCTATTGTCTATGTGACCACCTCCTGACTGAACCACTGCTCTTCCACACGTCTGGTTACATGTTTCCCTACCTCGTGTATCTCATTGGGCATCTAATGAAATTCTTTTTCTCATGGGGTCTATCTTATTTGTGATGCCCTGAGTCAAATCTTCACAATTGGTAACTAAATAAATTAATGTTGTACTTCATCTGTGTCACTCTGTGAGTGAGGTGAGTACAATTTGAACACAACACACCATGTGAATTAGAAACAAAGTGGAGTATATGTACATCAAAATCGAGCTGTGCTCTTCTACAACCAAATGATTTACACTGAGTTGTGTCTCACACAAAGTGCATGGATGGGGGCATATTAAATATGTCAATGACAAAGTGTGTGCCAACAGTAGCTAATGTGTATGATCTACAGCCCTGTAACAATGCTGGTATCCTGTCACCATGCTGCAATGTGAGGCAGGCCTTCAGGTGAATGTTGCAGTATGTGCAGAGAGGTGTCACATTCTGAATGACAACCTAATGTGGTGAAAACGCTCTACCCTTCTGCTGAAATTGTCTAGGGTCAAGTTTGCCACTGAATGAAAAAAATGACATGTTAGGCCAATGTCTGTCAGGCAATTGACAAACAGACATGCAGAGAAAACAGGCACCTGCAAAGATATGACATTGATGTATGACACCATTGTCAACTATTATCAAACACAGTATACATGTGTTAATGGTATCTCATACTCCTTGTTGGAAAATGGGTTATTAGTAAGGGCAGGTAGGTACCTACACCTAGCAACAAGCCACTAACCTCCACCTAGGTACAGTTAGGTCTCAGTAAATTAATCCCAGCTCAACCCTTGGTAGCTTGGCAACGAGCGTCAAGGCTTAACTGAGGAGACAAAGTGTAAAGCATTCAAATATCACAAAACAGTAATTAAATAAAACACAGGAAACAGTTTAAAAATCCAAAACCAATTTATAAAAATAGTTTATATTTTTATCTTTAAAATGACACCAAAACGAATAAAATCGGATAAAGGGAACCGGAGATATGAATTTTTAAAGAATTATTACTTTTCTAGCGCTTAGAAACAAAAAGCGCCAATCGGGTCATCTGGTTGCACCTCGACCGGGGCAAAGTCAAACTTTCAGGCCGACCGCGATGGAGCCCTGCTCGGCTACAAGTCGCGGGAGGCCTCGGTTAAAAAGTTACCTTCTGACTTAGTCTTTATTTTGAAGTTTTTCTTCACCGGGACGAACCTGCCAGTTGAATCCGACCTCCTGGAGCCCTTGTCCGGATACGCGATGTGGGTTTCCTCGGTGGTGATTTTTACCTTCGGACTTAGTCGTTTTTTCGAGATGAAAATCCTTCGACCGGGGTAAACCTGGATCTTGATCTGACGTCCGTGGAGCCCTTCTCGGATACGATGGCTGGGAGGTCCCGGTCAACTTTTTACCTTCGGACTTAGTCTCTTTTTCGGATGTTTTTCTTTACCGGGACGAACCACGAAGTCAGGCCGGGTCGCGGTTGAGGCAAGCCGGCTAGAATTTCCGCGGCGGGTCGGTCCCTCTCTGGAGCTTTTTTACAAAATTTGTCAAATCTTCTCCAAACTTCTGGGGCTTCACCCAGATGTTCTTTTAAGGTTCTTTTGGGGTCCACAGCTCACCCCAAGGGTCCAGAAGTTCTGTGATGGTCCTTGGGGGGTGCGGACTTCAACTCCCAGAATGCACCTGGCGCAAACTCCTTTTTGGCCACTGGATAGTGGTCAGCTGGTCGCTTTCTTCAGGAGTTGGTGCAGGGGACTCTGGTTAGCAATTTTTCACCTGTAGCAAACAGGGAGTCCCTCCTTGAACCAGTTGAAGCCAGGCAAAGTCCTTCTTGTGGTGAAGCCCAAGTGTGCAGCTGGTGCAGTCCTTCTGAGTGCAGGTTCCAGGTGCAGGCCAGGGGTCCAGCAGGGCAGTCCTTCTTCTCCTTAAGTTCTTTCTTCTTGAAATTTGGTGGGGATCTGAGGTGTGGGTGCAGGTCTGCCAGTTTTATCCTTGCTCCTGGGTGAAAAGCAGGGGGGTCCTGGTCCTCCAATCAGGTACAGGGTCGTCCCCCTGTGATGACCACTTCCTGGGAAGTGTGGCAAAAATCCATCCCAAAAGGCAACAGTCTCTAAAAATCCAACATGGCTGAATCTGATTTTTGGAGGTTACATCTGGCTGAGCCCACCCACTGGTGTGGCTAAAAATCATAAACACACCCCTCTCCTGCCCTCTCCTAATCTAATCAAGGGGGCACCTAATTGTCTGGGGTTGCAGGATGTGGGGGTGTTGCTGGGTGCTCCAAATGTCCTTCTCTGCCTTTGAAGACCAGTTTGGCAGCCCTCCCCCTTCCTGCCTCACCATCTGCTGAGGGGAGATTCTCTCCCCCAAGCACATTCCTTTGTGTGAAGCCAGGCCACTTCACACCTCATCAAGGCAGCCTGGCAGAAGCTGCTGCAGGCTGGCCAACCAGAGCACAGCAGCAAAAACAATGCAGAGCTGAAATTGGCAACTTTTTAGGTAAAGTCTAAACTTTTTACCTGAACAAGTTATATTAAATCCAACAACTGGAAGTTGTGGGATTTATTACAACAATTAATTTGATACCAGATTCTTGGTATGTAACATTTAAGGAGACTTTAAAATTTAAAATAAAGTCTGCCCATTCTAACCTATGAAGGCCATTTACTTCAATGAGGGAAAAACGAATTTGGCTGTTTTTACCTCACCAGGGCTTATAAATCTATTTTTATAAAGTCCCTGCTTATAGTTACATGGCACCCAGCCCTAGGGGCACATAGGGCACACCTTAGGGGTGACTTATATGTAAAAATAAGGTAGTTTAAGACTTTGGAAGTACCTTTAATTCCAAAGTCGAATTTGCATATAACTTTAATTTAAAAGCAGCCAGCAAGGCAGGCTTGCTTTTAAAATGACACCGGGCACCTCAGCAGTGCACCTAGGTGTGCACCACCTATGCTGTGGTCCCTAAACCTACATGCCCTACCATATACTAGGGACTTATAGGTAGGTTAACTTAGCCAATTATAATTAGCCTAATTTGCATATCCATTTTACACAGAGTACAGGCACTGGGACTGGTTAGCAGTACCCAGGGCACCATCAAAGTCAGGAAAACACCAGCAAAAAGAGGAAAATGGGGGCAAAAAGTTATGGGGCCTCTGCAATCAGCCCTGTTTTCTCACACTCCTCATATGGGATAGTTCTGGTTTGAGTCTCATTCATGCAACATTTACCCTTACTCTATTAGCATCTACAAATAATTCTGAGCAAATAGTAGTCTGCGTGGTCATGTCCTGCAATTCCAGTGGCAAGTACCTCCAAGATGACTGCTGCAACCACTTCCATCTCGGCAAGGTCCTCTTGTGGTGCTGGACTTCCACCTCCAGTTTGCAGTTGCCATTTTCTACTTTGTTCTTCACTTACAATCATGCCAGCGTTTTTTGCACTCAGTTACAGTTCTCCTCACCTCTGCCACACTGTTAATCTTGTCAACTATCTGCTGCCATATTGCCTTTCTCCTGCCAATTGGCAACTTGGAGGTGACGAATAGTTGTTGCGGGTGCTCCGTCACCTCTCTCACAAGGATTTCATGATCCTCTGCAATAAAACGGCACATGCGTTTTTCTTCTCCCTCCCCTGGAAATCGTGTGTGTCCTCCTGGCTTGTTCCTGGTTTAATGGGGTCACCCTGGGGTCTCTCCTTGCTTGCTGGGTCTATTTTGCCTCTTCTTTGCAATGTGTTCTGCATTAGTGTCTGAAGTTGACACTAATGCGGTTTAAAATGGTGTATATCCGTTTTGCAACATATTTACGTGCTGTAAAACAGGTTAGAGTCATTTTGCAGCATTAACATCATTTTGCCTCATGACAAGCCTCAAAGGTTAACGTAATTTTTTTTACTCTAACCTGTTTTTAGTGCCGTCATGCATCTTTGTATAAATATGATGCAAAGATGGTGCTAAAAAATGGCACTAGCCAGCGCTAAACTTTTTAAGTTTAAATATGGTACTTAGGCCCATATTTATACTTTTTGACGCAAACCAGTGCTGGCGCTGGTTTGCGTAAAAAATGTTACCACCAGCTAACGGCATTCCTACGCGCCATGCGGGCGCCTTATTTAAGGAATGACGTTAGCCGGCGCTGCGGACTGGTCTGAGTAAAAAAAAATTACTCAAACCAGACAGCACTGGCGTAGGGGAAAATAGGGGTTGTGCGTCAAAAAATGGTGCAAGTCAGGTTTGTGGCAAAAATCATGCCTCAAACCGGACTTGCGCCATTTTTTGACACACAACCCCCATTGAAATGACTTCTGTCTTAGCAAAGACAGGAGTCATGCCCCCTTGCCCAGTGGCCATGCCAGGGGACTTCTGTCACCTGGGCATGGTCATTGGGCACAGTTGCATGTAGGGGGGCCCAAATTAGGCCTCCCTATGCCACTTTAAAGATTTTTTTAAAAATACTTGCCTCAACTTACCTGGGATGGGTCCCCCCATCCATGGGTGTCCTCCAGGGGTGGGCGAGGGTGGCAGGGGGGTTCCCTGGGGGCAGGGAAGGGCACCTCTGGACTCCTTCCATGGTCAGAGACCATGGAAGTGAGCCCACAGGTCCCTTATCACCTGCCCTGACCCAGGCGTTAAAAAACGGCGCACATCAGGGTGTGCGCCATTTTTTAAGGCCTGACCCCTCCTGTGCATCAAAATGACACTGGAGTATAAATAAGGCGCACAGGCCTTAAAGTCATTTTTTGGGTGGGAACGCCTACCTTGCATGTCATTAACGCAAGGCAGTTTCCCGCATCCAAAAAATGCCGCACACAGAGGAATTTTGACGTCAGCGGGCTCGGGCATTAAAGTTTTAAATATGGTGCACGGTTTGCGCCGAATGTGCGTCAACATTTTTGACGCACATTCAGAGCAAACAGAGTGTAAATATGCCCCAAAATGTTTCCAGAAAAACAGGGAATATTACTAGATGTAAAACACACATGCTCTCCTCAAACCTCAAACCAGCGATGGAAGTTTATGGAAGTGCACATAAAAGATAATGAACCCGGAGTGCTCAAAAAGCAGTTCATATACCGCTGAGACAAGCTGCTAGAACGGGCCCTGCAACAACATGTACTATTTCCGCTCATTAGATCACTAGCCCAATGGGAGGCATCAAAACAAAGACAACTCAATGTAAATATATGCCAGAAATGGCCAATTCTACTGCACCATGAAGGGCGTAAACAGGATCCAGGGCACTAGTATCATGAGCAACCATTGCTTCCACATAGACAGTGGAGAAACGTGCGGCGGCAAGGCTCAATAAACAACACAGGTTTTATGAAATCAGAGAACGCAATGACGGCATGGTAGTTAGCCCTTCATAAAATATTATAAGTTAATGGAAAATAAATGAAAAAGTCAAAGGTATATTGACTATATCAGATATGGAGGTAAACTGAAATACTCCAGCCACATTTCACAACATAGAGTTCTAGTCACAAAGGCATTTTGTAGTACAAAAGGAGTACTCTGTTGCTACCCTTATATGCCTATATATTTATTTGAATTATCCCCTGAACATCTACAATGGCATAATGCTCAGGAACTACTCATATATAATTAGGAAAAATAAAAATAGTGCCCTCTTTTCACCTTAGTAAATAGTGTTTGTGTTTGGGGCCAATTCAAAAGTGCATATGCTGATGTCATGAAGTTCTTGGATGGGTTTGATTGAATGTCCAGACTTTGCATTAACTGGGACAAGTCATGTTTGTTTCCTCTAATACAGACGCCTGAACTCCAAAGCTGCATGGGAGTGGATGACCCATTGCATTGGAAGTTTGATATTAAGGCCCGTATTTATACTTTTTTTGCGCCGCATTTGCGTCGTTTTTTGACGCAAAAACGGCGCAAACTTGCAAAATACCATTGTATTTTGTAGGTTTGCGCCGTTTTGCGTCAAAAAGCGGCGCAAATGCGGCGCTAAAAAAAGTATAAATACGGGCCTAAGTATTTAGGAGTCTAAATTTACCATACTGTGCGTGACCTTATTGAGAGTAGTCTGGGCAAAGCATTGACTTTGAGTCGGCAGGTTATGCCTTTTTGGACACAGTTGCCTTTGTCCCCCATGGGTAGGATATCTGTTGTGAAAATCTTGGTCCTTCCTAGACTTCTTTATTTTTGCTGCCTTACCAGTCACATTGAAAAAAAGCTTTTTTGATGGACTTGCAGTGATTACCTACTTCCCTTATCTGGTACACTGGGTAAAATAGGGTGACGATTACCACTCTATACACTCTATTGAGGGAAGGAGCTCCACTGGCCAATGCAATATTTGGGGGACACACGGAGTCCTGAGCATAATATGACCAGACGCGCTCGGTGATCAGCTATTGCTGGAGTGATTCCTGAGCACTCGATCATTGAAAGGTATTCATAATGTGCTACTAAGGGTGGCTGTCTGGTGTTGTGAGAAATATATAGGGCCATATTTATACTTTTTGACGCAAAACTGCGCTAATGCAGTTTTGCGCCAAAAAAATTTGCGCCGGCTAACGCCATTCTGAAGCGCCATGCGGGCACCGTATTTATTCAATGACGTTAGCCGGAGTTAGCCGCCGGCGCTGTCTGGTGTGCGTTAAAAAAAACGACGTACACCAGGCAGCGCCGGCGTAGGGGGAAAATGGAGTATGGGCGTCCACAAATGGTGCAAGTCAGGCTGAGGCAATTTTTGCGCCTCAACCCGATTTGCGCCATTTTTTTACGACGCCCAACCCCCATTGAAATGACTCCTGTCTTAGCAAAGACAGGAGTCATGCCCCCTTGCCCAATGGCCATGCCTAGGGGACTTCTGTCCCCTGGGCATGGTCATTGGGCATAGTGGCATGTAGGGGGGCACAAATCAGGCCCCCCTATGCCACAAAAAAAAAAAAAAAAAATACTTACCTGAACTTACCTTAATGTCCCTGGGATGGGTCCCTCCAGCCTTGGGTGTCCTCCTGGGGTGGGCAAGGGTGACAGGGGGTGTCCCTGGGGGCATGGGAGGGCACCTCTGGGCTCCTTCAGAGCCCACAGGTCCCTTAACGCCTGCCCTGACCCAGGTGTTAAAATCTGGCGCTAATGCAGGTTTTTTAGACCCGCCCACTCCCGGGCGTCACTTTTGCCCGGGAGTATAAATACGACGCATATGCATCAGAGTCATTTTTTAAGACGGGAGCGTCTACCTTGCATATCATTAACGCAAGGACGGTGTTCACGCAAAAAAATGACGCTAACTCCATGAACTTTGGCGCTAGACGTGTCTAACGCCAAAGTATAAATATGGATTTAGTTTTGCGTCGAATTTGCGTTGAAAAAAACTACGCAAATTCGGCGCAAACGGAGTATAAATATGCCCCATAGTGTCAAGAAAGTAGTGCCCCATGCCCGAGCCTCCCATTGTGAGCTTCACCTCTTTGCAGACAGTTAACAGAGGCAAACTAAATAAGGGGCCGGATGGCGCCAGGGCTCACGTGATGGGGGATATGGTAAAAAAAAATGGGAGACTACGTGCATTTGAGGAGTTGGTTTTGACAAGTGACTTAGACCTGGGCTAATTCCTCCTGTACTCAGCCCTCTGTGGGGTTGGAAGCAGGATGTGGGGGTCTGAGCATGAGTTACCACAGTCTGCTTGTCAGCTAGAAATAGTGCTTGACATGAACAGGGCAAGACAGGTGATCACAGGTCTATATGGGACATTGCTACAAAGATCTATTATACCGGGAGTACTGACTCCGAAGGGGTGGTGGGAAGACTGACTGGTGGCAGAGATTCTGGAGGCTGCATGGGAGCGATGTTTGGGTCGACTGAGACGATCTCTCAAAATGCTCGCTTTCACTTCACCCAATTTAATCACGCACACCATGTGTATCTTTCCCCAGACATGATAAGGACGATATATATGGATGCCAAGGCCTTCTATCCTAGTTGTCAGGTAGAGAATGCAGAATTTATACAAATGGTGTTGGTGTGCCCAGTAATAACCACATTCTGAAGGGAGATAATACAGTGCATCTCAGAAGTGACTGCCTTATCTTACTCTAGGATACACTTCGATGCTTACTTAATACAGGGGGGAGTAACCAAGAAAACAGGGCAATTGGATGGCTTTCAGAGTTTGGCTTTGGTGCTTGCTAAGCGCCTCATTGCAATGACATGGGAGGCAGCTACAGCCCCTCATTAGACCTCCGGTGGAAAGACGTGGTCATGTGGTTATAGGGGGAGCATCCTTTGCATGCAGACACTAGGGGCAAGGGACGGGAGATGCCACCCCATGGAGCAATGGGAAGTTTATCTTTTGAGAGACTAGACCGACTGTCCTACAACCAACTGAAGTGACGTGGAAGGGGGTTTTGGCATGTCTCACTGAGATACAGATCAGTCTGGGAGGTGTGTGGATGATGGAGTGCAGGGGGCTAGGAGTGGGCCATGTGTCTGGCTCGCTGTACGTGTCTCATGGTTGTCAGGGCAGGAAAATGGGGATTATGCCGGACCAGATGATATAATGTTCATAAGCTGGGTATGTGGTTGGGAGGAGTTGGGCAGTGAGTGTTATTGTGCTGTTTATTTGCAATTTTACGATTACCTAATTTCTCCATATTGGGTGGTCATGTACACATGCAAGTTGAGGAGCTCTTGTGAGTGTTTTGTGACCTGCTATGTAGTGTTTTGCGCCACCTTTGATATGTTTCAATGCGTCTGCACTGTGATAAAACCAAAAAGATGTTTAAAGTAACATAGCTGGAGCTTTGATGCTGTGACCGAGACGAGTAGGCAAGCGGGACAAGGAAAAGAAGTAGATGGCTCAGTTTGAGGCTAGACTTATGAAATCATCATGCTGTGTTATTTCTAATGAAAAATATGTACAGAAATGCACCTGTTGAAGTCACAGTAGATGTTGTTACCTTCAGACACTGGAAAATGATACAGGTCATAACAAAATAGGGGAAGATGAAGAAGAAGAAAATGTAATTAATAATATGATAATGAGAGAAGCGAAGAAAGAGCGAAGGGAAAGAAGGGGTGAGAAGTGTGAAATTAAGATGAATTGGAAGATCTACGGAAGGGATAACGGAAATTAGAGAAACAGAGTAATGAGAGAAACACAAATAGAGAGAGCTCCTGGACTGAGTTACAGGACAGCAGAAAGAATGGAACGTAGACATAATAGGAAGGGAGAGACAAGAGGAGATAAAGAGGGGGAATTGTGAGATCAAAAAATAGAATGAGATAGTGTGACAGTGAGAACTTTGAGTTAGAGTGTTAAAGAAGTAGGCAAAAAGCAGCGAAAGAGGGGCTAAAAGGAAAGAGAGGTGGAGAAAACAGTTAAAAGATGCAATCTCATGAATGGCAATGAGAGACAGAAAGAGAGATGTAGTATTTCTTACAAGAGTTGTGACCCATTATTATCAGCCACAAAAGTTTTATCTCTGGAGTCAGAGACATTACTACTAGACAATAAGGTGTAGCAGTCAATGTGAATGTTGGCCTGCCTAACATACTGTGACCTTCAGCATACAGGCCTGGAGAGATTGAAAAATAATCCGGTGTATTGAAGATATGCACCTGGTTTTGCAGTTTTAAATTTTGGCTCTGTGCACATACTCATATATGTCTTGCTCTACATTCGAAGATATAATGAATACTGGCCTTGGTAAATGTGTGTTACATATTGCTACACTGCAGATCAATGGCTATCCATAGTGCTTTACATACTGAAGTAATATGAAGTGTGCCCTGAAGTTGATGCGTTAAATGCTGGATCAAAGTAGAATTTGCTTAGTTATGGTGCTTGTCCTAATGGGGTATAGGGACATTTCATTGGTAAACCATCAAACGTTTCTGTACAATCTACTTGTTTATAGTGGATACATTGAACAACATTTGAATATAAAATATACAATATTTACCATATTTTCTAATATGTTAGTGGTGAATTCCCAAAAGCCCTCCTGGAGAACACTGGAAACACTCACTCCTTTACTTTATTCGGTGCAATGCGGGGCCGATTATAAATAATGATTCCATGTCTGTTTCGTGTTGAGGGTCTCTACTTGACTATTTAATTGCCAGAGTGTTGTCATTTTAGTTCTATGCACAGATTTGCTATCAAATTATAGTCCTACTACTATGTTAGAGGCCTGTGCTAGTCTATGATTATGACTACCTGTTCACTTCTGATGTTGTACGTGAGCAAGTAGACATATTGCTCTGCACCACACATGACTTTAGGCCCAGGCCTAAAAGATAAAGAGCGCTGGCATATGCAAGCACTCAAAACATGGCTCCTTTCATGGAAATCCTCGCAATAAGGTCATCATGGGGCTGAAGGTGTTGAGGTATTTGGGAAGCGGGAGGGCACTACTCTTTGTCAAATGCTCTAGGTGAAACTGGGCATGGCATGGATCAAAGGAGCGCTTTTGCCAGTACCTTTGATGCTTTCGAAGTCCAAAGACAAATTCTAACATAATTTATTTCGCTCATCTCCATCACTATCCCTTAACACTGCAGATAATTAACAATCTGCTTGTTTTCATCTACCCCACTCATGACCTTGAATGGTTGTAGTTTAAATGTGTGACCGCTCTCTATCAGGGAAGAAGATGGAGTAGGTACGAGGAGAACACAAAAGGATGATCAACGGAGTGCTGAACAATGCACACACTAACCCCCAGTCACAGATCTGGGTTTAATCCATCGTTCTTTCACTCTCCATGCCATCCTAGTTTTGGACCCAGCCATATGCAAATCAGTCTTGACCCTGTTCCTCATGGGAACAGTCCAGTCCAAACTGCCAGGCCAGGTGCTCTCTGTACCGGAAACAAGCATCCTGGGACCGGTTTCAGAGTATCACCCTTCATCAGCTAGGCTAGCTTGAATCCAGTGACACAGTGAGCAAGGGACCCATGTCTGGGCATAACCTTCCCACTTAGGGCAACTTTAGCAACCCAAAAGGATGATAGACGGAATGCTGAACAATGCAAACACTCACTACCAGTCACAGATCTGGGTTTAATACATTGTTCTTTTTCTCATCATGCCACCCCAGTTTGGACCCAGCCATATGCAGATCAGTCTTGACCCTGTTCCTTATGGGAACAGTCCAGGCTGAACTGCAGGCCAGGTCCTCTCTGGACCAGAAACAAGCATCCTGGGACCAGTTTCAGGGTATCACCCTTCATCAGCCAGGATAGTATGAGGAGAACACCTAGATGGTATTCGCATCAATAGGTTTGCGCATCAATAGGTTTGCTTGCCTGCCTTGATGAGCAAAGGGCATTATAAAAGCAGTGCCCTCTTTGCAGTCGTATTTATCCCTTACTCAACCACCCACAGTGAGACTGTACTTTCGTGAAAACAAACTGCCTATCTGCATCTTTTCTGTCCTCTTAAGGAAATCAAGCATGTTTTTGGTTCTTAACAATACCTTAGAGCTGGGGAGGAATGATCAAGATGGCAGCCAGGGAGGCTAAATCCATAATCATCCTGTCTTACGGACCCATCCCAGTTGGTTGGGGAGGTGCCTTAAATGCCCCAGACTCTATGGCTGCACCAACTCTTTGCTGCTAAACGCAGGGACTCTACTGCGATATGGGCAAACTAGGCCAACGTCAGAGAAGGCAGCCACAGAATGCACACAGGGGTGTTGCTGCACCCCCATAACCCTTTTGAGGAACTGTGCTCCAAGTGTGCCTCTGACACCGGCTCGGACACTGGTGGGACTGTTATTTCTGCCAGTGATGACCACCTTGGCCCTGCACGGATGCCCTAATTGGTGGATGACCTGCTATGATGAACCTGCAATCATCTAGGGTGGTAGGCCCTGTGACTATGCCTGTGGTCCAGCTGCTCTTTTGTGCCATTGGTGGGGAAGGCGGGATAGGAACAAGAGCTATCTAGAGGAGAAACAGGGAGCCAGGTTTCATTTCCCATTGCTTTACATGCCCCAGATCAATCAATCTGGATTTGTAAAGTACCTCTGACAGGGTAACTAGGCAATTTGAACAACCGGATCTTGAGCGCCGTCCGGAATTCCCGTAGTGATGTAATAGCCGGAGTTGCGTAGGGTGGCTGCACAGAAAACGGGGAGAAAATCAAGTAAAAAGCCGTAAAAATGAGGGAAAAGCATGTAGACGGCACCCAAAAAATGGGGAAAAAGCAAGCAGAAGAAATGAACAAGAGCAATGCAGCAGCTCTGGGAGAGTTGGGGCCTGGGACCCCAGATCACTATAAAGTACAGGAGTGTTACACTTTAAGCTGTTATTGTTTGGTTATATATTATAAGGGAGAGTTAGGAAATTTCGCAGCCATGGGGCGGGAGGGGTTGTTATTGTTTCTTTTATTGATTGGGAATTAGAGTTACCTCAATAGCCTGACCATCCAATGCACTATTTATATTCATGGCCGTCTCCCTCCAACTGTCCGTACATGAGCTACATGGGTACACATAATAGGAACTTAACCCCTCAGTACAACCTACTGGCTTGGAATGTGAGGGTTATGATCACTCCAATCAAGCACTACCGCATCCATGTCTACCTTAAGTGATGCCACACTCATGTGGCATGTCTGCATCACAAGCACATCATGCAGTCAAAACTGCAATGGTTTCAGATGAAATGGAGAGATCAGGTGCACAGTATTGCAGTCTTGACCTATGCCAAGGGGGTTCTTGTTTGGATAGCCCCAGTTGTAGTGGAGGGGCATCTGGACAGTAGACCCTTGGTGCTGGGGGCTATTTATACTCCTAATGTAGGTCACTCTATTTTCATGCACAGGCTCACGCTGGCCTCGTTGTGTGACATATCCTTACTGACTAATCATGGGTGTGTGATGTGTGTACCTCCAACAACTGGAGAATCACAAATTCTCCTTTACTCCCCAGTGCATGATGCTCACACTCTATTAGACCATTTTCTCTGTAGCGTATCACTTGCCACCCTAACAAGCCATACAGAATACCTGGTGTGCATGCTCTCTGATCACTGCCCACTATTGCTATTGTTGTGCTGGGGACGCGTTTGTCCCCGGTTCCCAATTTGCAAATTACAGACTGGGTCGCTTCTTGAACCCCCCCCCCCCCCCATTCCACGAGGGCCTAGCTATGCATCTGACTGAGTATTTCGAGCAAAATACTGGAAAACAGGAAATGCAACACCTAGAAACAGCCATGATTCACTGAAAAGGCTGAAACACTGCTTCTGTTACAGAAGGAGTACCAGGAACTAGAGACAATGCTGGGCTGTCTTGATTACAAACAACACCTCACCAGACTCAAAGGGGAGGGCAATCACACGGTTAGGATGCTTACATGGCTGACATGAACTGAGCAGTCACTCACCCCATAGGGGAAATCCAGGCAGACAGAGACATGATCCTCAATATCCAGGAGGATATTAATGTTGCCTTTGTGAGTTTTCATAGTTCCCTTTATGCGGCCGTCCCTTGCTTGGTGCTATGGTACATATGGACCAAAACAAGTTCATACGTGGCCTGGCCGTCCTCAGTGTTTGTTGGCTGCTGCAACTGCTGAGGGCAGACTTAGAGGCCACAGGATTATCAGTGGCGGTGTTGCTTGACATCAAAAAAGGATTTGACACTTTGGGCAGGGATTACTTGTTTGTGACACTAGAAGAAATGCAGGTGAGTCTTGGTCATCTGAACTGGCTTCGGACCCTTTATGGGTAACAGGGTGTGAGAATCAAGACAGGGAAGCTAATCTGATAGGTTGAATATCTGCTGAGGTACTAGACAGCGCTGTCTTTTATCATCATTGAAATTTGCCTCGGCTATGAAGCCACTGGCTTGTCAACTGTGACTACGGGTGGAGGAGTGGGGGATTGAGGCCCACCAGAACCCATAATGTGGTTTCCCACCATGCAGATGATGCTTTGATATATTTATGTGGCACTCAAGATTCGCTACCAGCGGTTACTACACTGTAGATGATTTTGGGACAATGTTGGGTCTAAAAGTGAACTGAGCCAAGTCCTGCCTGTTCCCACTAGCCAATCCCTAGGCCTGCCAGGAACACTGTTCTCCAGGCTTGACTCCAGTGGCAATTTGATACCTTCAAGTATCAAGGCATACAGAACTACCACACGTACATTGACCTCGTAGAGAGGAATGTGTATAGAGGGCTTGTTGGACCTGGCCTTTTAACAGGGTCATTCACCAGACTTTTTTGCTTTTTGCCTCTTTATTTTTCTGACCTTTGTTGGCTGACGTTTTGACTCCGAGCACCTTTTCACTGCTAACCAGTGCTAAAGTGCATGATCTCTCCCTTACAAAATTGGTATGATTGGCTTATACCTAATTGGCATATTTAATTTACCTATAAGTCCCTTGTAAAGTGGTATCCCTATACCCAGGGCCTGTAAATTAAATGCTACTAGTGGGCCTGCAGAGCTGCTTGCGCCACCCACTGAAGTAGCCTGTCAAACCTATCTCAGGCATGCTAGCGCAGGGCGAGTGTGCGCAGTTTTCTGCCACAGGGACATGGCATCTAAATTTACTTGCCAGGCCCAGACCCTAAGGTACGACCTAGCTAGCCCTATTGGCAGGGTGCCATGTATGTAGAAGGCAGGACATGTGCCATGTTGTGTGGCCTGTCCTGGTAGTGACAAACAGATTAACTTGGTGTCTTACTGCTGGGAGTGCTGCCCTCTCATAGGATTGCATTGGAAATGCCCTGCCTTAGGTGTAAGGGGTATTGTCTGATTTATGAGGGATAGCGTAGGCATGTTTGGTGTGGTTGTGTTAGTGATGAGAAATGCTGCTTACTGGTACAGGTGTATTTTTTATTACTATCACAGAAATGCCATTTCTAGAAAGTGCGCATTTATCTGTGCTTATGACTCTGGTGTTTGGCAGCCTGCCTCCAATCCGCGTCTGGGCAGACTGACATTTGGGGTTTTGTGCATACTTTTCAGACAGCCTGTACACAGGGAGAGTGGAGGTGTCACAGAGATGCATCTACATATTGTAAAGCCTTCCTGGGCTGAGAGAAGGGAGAGGTTGGGCACACCTGCATTTGTAAACCCCCACTGATGTTTGGAGCCTGTGCTGGAGGAGAGAAAAGGCACTCCCAGAACCAGTTGTAACTGGTTGGAACC
Source organism: Pleurodeles waltl (assembly GCF_031143425.1). Lineage (NCBI taxonomy): Eukaryota > Metazoa > Chordata > Amphibia > Caudata > Salamandridae > Pleurodeles > Pleurodeles waltl. Next base: position 794,201,727 of record NC_090438.1, on the reverse strand, counting down.
CCCTCTCCTCCCCATTGCAAAACACACTGTAAACCTAGTATAAGTACAGGGGAATTTTCCCCACAATTTAGACATCATTTTGGACATTCTGGGAACTCCAGGAACCTTACCTGGAGCTGGACAGGACGCTGTTGAAAGGACTCACCAGGACCACCTTGGACTGCTGCTGCTGTGCTGACCTGTGACCTGCCTGGTCACCAGTAGGAACTGTCACTGCTTGCACCCCCTTGTTGTACTAACCTGCTGCTGGGTTCTCCTGCCCTGCGCCCCCTTCTTCATCAGTTGTCTCCAGAGGAAGGGTGCTGTGGCCCCTGACCCCTGTAAATTTCTTCCAGCATGAGGAGTGCTGCTGTTGCTGCCTAGCGCTTTGGGAGCGCTCCTTTGTGACCATAACAGCGATTTTCCAAAAGCGCATTATAGCTGACTGGAAAAAAATCACCGCTGCAGCCCAGGCTGCAGATTTGGCCATAGCCTTTGAAAAGCGCTCTCTTAATTGCCCCTAAATCACTGCCGCAGCCCGGCGTCTGATTAAGGTTGAGCACGAGGACTGCGCTCCTCCCAGTGCCCCCAGGGCACGAGTAAAAGCAAAGCGGAGCAAGCGTGCTCCCTTTCGGCACCTCTGAGGGTGATCATCGGAATCGCCGTGGCGTCCCGAGAACAGCTTTGTACACTTGTGCCCCACGTCAGGTGCAGGCGAGTGTCTTCTCAGGCCCCGGGAGGGGTCTGAGCTTCCCAAAACCTCACTGCAGGAGTTGGGGGAAGGAGTGGAGAGCCTTCAACGGCTTCAACGGAGGTCCCCTTCCACTTGCCCCAATCTTTGTTTCTTGGGCCTCGCCTGGCCCCCACCCCGTGGACAGGGTGTGACGAAGCAGAGGCAGGCCCCAATCTAAATCATGGGCCCCAGGAGGGTCCCATTTATCAAGAGGCGAGGGTGCCGACTGCCTCTCCCCAAGAGCACCGCGTGGCCCCCGTTGTGCGCACAGGAGCGCCGGGGAGCACCTATGCTCCTCCTTTAGGCAGAGGGGGTGCCTCTTCTTCAGGACACCAGGTACTTTTCAGGAGATATTGGCTCCAGGAGCCTAGTATAGACCTTGGGGTTTTTATAGATTTCCTACCTGCTTTCCTGCCATTACATATATGTGCTAATGTTCCTTTTATGGGCATGACATGCTGATATGTATTTTTTATGACTTGTGAAATGTTCCCTAATGTTGCTTTTATGGGTATTTACGAGGTATGCATGACAAGTGCATAGAATTCTTACAGTAATTCCCGACTACTGTTTATGGTGCAGAATCCTGAGGACTTACGTGTTCTAACGTGACAACTGCATTTTCTTGCAGAGTATTAGTAACTTGTGTAACATTCTGGCAACTGCTAAGGTAGCAGGGTATTACTTACGTGTAATGTTGGTCTAATTATGTTTTGTGCAATACAGTTTATTTGTACATAGCTCAGTGTTGTGTTTACTTTGTGGTGTACATTTTGTGTCACATGCATTGTGTGTGTTGTGCAAACGCTATACACATTGCCTCAGCGTTAGGCCTGACTGCTAGTGCCAAGCTACCAAGGGGGTGAGCAGGGGGTATCTTGGACGTATAACTCCCTTGCCCTGACTAGAGTGGGTGGGTTCTCTCTGGATTAGGTGCATACCCTAGCCAACCAGAAACCCCGTTTCTAAAAGGGCTTCCTTCAGTGTACAGGTCTATACCATTCCTTCTTCCCCTATCTCCGCTGGACCAAATGGCAATATTAAAGACGCTGGTGCTACCATGGACACTAAATAATTTTTCAGCCCTTCCGCTTGTGCTCCCCAGCTGTTTCTTTACAGAGCCCAACACCCTCTTAGTGGAATTGATATGAAATACAGGTAAGCAGAGTTGCCCTTGACAAATTATATTGCTTGCTACAGGAAGATGGCCTAGGTGCACCCAATTCTGAATTATGCTATGCTGCTGCTCAGTTTCAGTGGCCATTCAATGGCTCAGGATGGCTTTGTGTGCTGAAAAAGATGATGTTAGGCACCTCCTGGTGGAGGGGGATTCACATTTACTCTTGGTTCTCGACTCCCAGGACTAATTTTCCAGGTGAGTCACAACAGATGCAGGTCGCCAGTTGTAGTTGATAGAAATATATTTGTGGTAGTGCAGCCCAACCCGCATTCTCACCCCTGATGCCAATTTGGCAGTTGATGAGTCTGCAGGAGATTATCAGATATCACAATGTGGTCTGCTGCAGGGAAGGAGGAGTGTTGCATGTAGGGGATTTTTATGCATAAGGCATGCTTCTCTCTTATCCAGAGTTCAGTGACACACTTAATGTACCGGGGGACAATTCTTGACTTATGGCACCATTCAAAACGCACTCACCTTGTACTGGTGATAGGCAGGAGTGTACAGACCTCAATGTAGTACTACAGATTTATAGAAGGCTGCCTTATGGTGGCACACTGAAAGCTATTATAGCTCTGTATGCAGCCCTACTTACCTTTGGACAGAGGCCGGACCAAGGGCCAGATGTAGCAAAGGTTTTTACCCATTCTGTGTCTATGGGAAAAAGTGTTTGTACATATGGAACCAAATCCTGTGAGCATTGGATGTTAGTTCTTCAAATGCCATGTTGGGCAAGCCGTGAAGCCAGGCCGTGCAGCAGGTTAAAGAGTTCTCCCAAAATCCCCACCTTCATTTTACTCAACTTAACCAGCTGCACCAGACTTACCTCACACGTCACTGAATTGCATGCAAGTATCCCAATGCCAAGCCAAGATTCCCTAGATAAAGGGTACTAGATGCGAGTTTCTTTCATATGTTGTGGGAATGTCCAGTGGGTGAGCGGGGGTGGGAGGAGGTAATGAGTATTACTTTGGTTTTTAGTATGCTCGCTAAAGGTGATAAATACCTTCACAGGCTCCTGGACCTGGTGTTTGTGCTATATAAATGCCAAATCGCAATGGCATGGAAATCACTGGTCTTACCAGACATGAAGGTCTGTCTTCACACTCTGTTGAAAAAGGGATGGGGCTGAGGCGGCGGGGGTAACAGCAGAGGCCCACAGTAGGGAAGGCAATAGACTGGGACTTACAGCCTGGAACATATGTATATATATATATATACATATACAAAATTTGGAGGCAAAGAATGACACAAGGCCCCCGTGCATACAGAGGTGTTATAGTCTTCCCACCTTTTTTTTTTTTTTTTTTTTTACTGGGGGACCAGCCACGTTGCCTGGCTGGGTTCAGACATGGGGTGGCACGCTGGGCGGCACTGATAAGTCATATACATGGCCTCGGCTGGCTGCTGGTGATAGATCTGGGTGACAGTCACCTCCCGGATGTTTTCACTTGGGATCCGGTAGGGTGACTCTGTGGAGAGATGAGTGGCATTGTAATCTGCGTACATTGACATGATCGGGATGGCGGGTATCTGGAGGTTACTAAAGGCTCTAAAATTGTTGTTACTGTGATATTGGTTGTAAAGCTTATAAAGAAATGGAAAAACGATCTTAGTTCTGGAATTTAGCAGAAATTGTCACCTAACTTAACTACACCAACGGACTCACGCTGACCTGCGCTATCTATTAAAACGTATTTTTCTATAATGTGATGCTGAGTAAATACTAATTGAAATGTACACGCACACGGTATTCAGGGTGATCATTTTCCCTTGCATCACTGTGATTACACCATAAATGCAAACATTTCACTGGTGTGGTTTGCCCTTTCACATGTTGTACCCATCCTCCCACAATTAGTGTGACAGACACGTGTCAATTTAATCACAATTACATTATTTTGCAGTTATGTACACTTTCATATTTTTCTTGTGTCACCAGGATAAGGTTTTGTAGCTGAGCGCCCTTCAATCATGGACATTTTGTGAAATAGTAGATCTATTAATTTTGATTTGGTTAACAAACAAAAACATTTGTGCAAGTTTGCCAACAATTAAAAGCATATATGACAAAAGTACCAGATCTAACATGTACTGGTCATAACATACTGGTCACAATTTGTGAACCATATTTTTGCAACCAACAAATATTTTTACAGACCACATTAGGTCGTATCGTAAAAAATAGAACCAGATTAAGTTGAAATCCGACCTACCCAATTAATGTTAATTAAATAGGTTGCAAATTGTGACTCAATCTGATTAGTTAAAATCACAGGAGTAGTGGATTGGAAGGGTCAGCAGGCTGCCATGTCTGTAATTGATTTTCAGTAAAGTAACCTCTTTTTTACGTTTGAGTGTTGACAGACGTCCCCTGCACTTCAATAAACGTTTTTATTCATTCACAAAGGGAGAGGGGTTGCGAGGGGACTCCTTTCCCTTTGCAAATCTGTTACCAACTCCTTTGAGGTGTCAGCAAATGCTCAATATTTTGCAAATGGATTTCATTTACTAACATTTATACATAAGACACCAAGGGCCTGATTTATACTTTTTTAGCGCTGTATTTGTGTCATTTTTTTACGCAAAAGCGGTGCAAACTTACAAAGTAGAATGTAATTTCGTAAGTTTGCGCCATTTTTGCATCAAAAAATGTTGCACATGCGGTGCCAGAAAAGTATAAATCAGGCCCCAAGTTGATATTTGGAAGGGTGCCTACAATATTACCTTGAAGATACCGAATAGGTATCAATTTTGAATTTTATTTATGGAGTCAGCAAAAAAATGTGCAATCCTATAATAGAATTGATATCATAGAAAATAACATTTTAACAGTTGCAACTGTTAATAACATTATTATATCTGACCCTAAATTGACAGAAAATTGAACACTTACAAGGCAATCAGATCCAATCTTCCTTCTTCAGACTGTAGGACAGTCCTCCTTCTGAACCTTCCATAGGTCCAGAAGTATTCTGCTGAGAGGTTCTGATTGTGCAACTTTTATCCCCCTTCCATGAAGGGTGGTGGGGAATGCTCCTTTTGTCTAATCTTCTCCTTTAACTGGGTTGGGCTCCAAACTGTCTAAGGTAAGTAAGGGGAGGCAGGGCTAGGTCTAATCTGCATTTGTCAGAGGCAGGGTGCAGAGCTCTGAGAAGTCTGGAATTGGGTAGACAAATCCCTGATGCTATCATTTGAAGCTCAGGAAGGCTGAGTACAATCCCTCAAGACATCCTGCTTAGGAGAACAACACCCTGCCCCCCCACCAAAGTCCCTGTTGTCCCTGTGTCTGGTAAGAATACACAAAACACCAGAAAATATCCTCCCAATCATGTGACCCTGTACACTAGCAGAAAGCCCCATTTGTTTTAGGCGGAACAATGCCAACTGTCTAAAAGTGTTATTTTCAGAATAGTAACTTAAAATTTGACTTTACCATAAAAGAAGACTTTAAATTACAACTCACTTGGGTGGAAGAACAATTCTCTATCTGGTCCCAAACTGAAGTTATCACTTATTATGTGTAATAAAGGTAGCATAGTCTTAATCAATGGGAGAGATACCTTTACTATAGTGAAAAACAACACAGAAGTTTTTCACTGATAGGACATTTAAAACGTAAAAAACACATGTCCTACCTTTATGTACCATGTACCCTGCCCTATGAGCCTTTAGGCCTACCTTAGGTGTGGTGTATAAGTATCACACTGAATGTTTGGGTCTGACAAGCGGTTTATCTTACCAGATCAAAATAGCTGTTTAAAACATCTCTACAGGCTGCAGTGGCAGACCTGAGACATGTTTTACAAGACTACTTTGGTAGATGGCACAACGAGTGATGCTGCCCACTAGCAGCATTTAATTTAAAGGCCCTGGATCCATGTAGCAGAATATACTAAAGATCTATAAGTAAATGTAATGTATCAGTCAAGTGTAGATCAAGCTTTCTATGTTTTCAAGGGAGAGCAAATGCCCTTTACCTCTGGTTAGCAGGATTAAAGTACACAAAGTCTTAAAAGTCAACCAAAAAGGGTTCAACAAAGAAAATCAAAAATCTGATTTGACCCTGCGTAAAAGGGCCACTAACTAGCAACAATCCTGGAAACCTCCTGAATATCTCAGTAGGATGCCAAAAACTCTCCAGGAAGAAACATTATTCATCTGAGAAAGTGGAGATTGCAACAGATGCTGTTTCTGCATTGCTAGTTCCGTAACTACTGCTACATTTTGGCATTCATTTACAATTGAACCATGCAAATTCAAATAGCACACATAACGTGTAACAGAACACCTGTTGAAGAAGCAATACTATTCACTCCAGTGCCTTTATTGATACAAGAGTACACCACTGCTATGAAGTTCAATTTACTGGCACATTTCTCTGAATTCCCCCCCAAAAAAACAGGAATATTACCACATGTGAAACACACATGCTCTCCCAAAAATACCAATGGAAGTTTATATAAGTGCACATAAAAGTAAATGAACCTGAAGTGCACAAAACACAGCTCAGAGACATACAAATGAGACATATTACCAGACCAGGCACAGCAGCAATACAACTATCTCTACTCACCAGATCACTAGCTCAGTGGGAGGCATCAAACCTAAGATAACTGAAAGTCAAGGCTGGACTGGCTGTACCAGGCATCAGACTTTTTACCTGCAGGCTGGAAGGGTGGGGGGGGGCTCCTTTGTTACTGGGGGCCAGTTCTGAGGTGGTGCAGCAGTTTTAAAAGCACTGCAGAGTTCCTTGTATATTCAACAGTTTGTATGCAGCAATACAAGTGCCAAGGTAATTCTGGTGATTAATTTATCTGCTGGAGAGAGATGGATGTTTTGTCTAATGGCAGTTTTGACTCATCTAAGGTAGCACAGATGATATCTATGCCTTATGCAAAGACAGTGTTCTATGCAGATCACAGAACCGTAATTTATGTGTAATGCTCTGGGAAACTGCTTTTGGCACGGAAACCTTTTTTTACTGTGCAGTTCTTCTGTTACAGTCATAAGACAGCACAATGAGGTATGAACTGCCATCAAAGAGCTGCATGCAAATTGCATGGTACAGATTAGAAAGTTATGTTTTTTCCCAATCTTTGATTATCTTAATTTAGCTAAAAAGCGTTTGTTTGGCTAGAAATAAACTGTTATTAGTAAACTCAACCCTAAACCCTAACCATTGTGTTAAATTCCGAATCCCGAGTTTATGCTTTCTCCGACCAAGCACTCATAAAAAATGCCTACCAGTATGGATGACATGCAAATCCTACACCTTGTTGTCCCTTTTGTCTTTTATATATTTTCTATACACTGATTTCCACATGAATGATTCATTGGATCTGTATGTGTGTGTGTGTGATGTAAAGTGCTCTAACAACCTACACTGCTAAGAGAGGCACTATAAAAAAAATGAAATATGTGTGAGAGAGGGGCTATGGAGAGATGAGAGGCATGATGGTGAGTGAATCATTGAAGAGCCCCCCAAACAATTGCTGTTTCCTGGTGTACTGTAAGGCCATCATTTACTATGCTTTAATAACTAATACAGTTGAAGTAATAATGAAATATGTGTAGTAAAATGCACTGTTTTTCCTAACTTTTATTGGGGAAGAGGATCCCTCAAGCCCCATTGTAGTGGTCAGTCTCCTTGCTCTTCCTCCCATATGGGGCAGGTCTGAGAAAATTTGCCAGGGTTGCTTTGGGTTTCCAGTCTACCCTTGATGAAAGGAAATAAATGCCAAAAGTGGCTAGGTCTACTGGAGCCATCAGGAGCATAGACAACATCAGTGGAACTAGTATCCTGAGCAATAAGTGCTTCCACATAGGATGTGGAGCAGCAGGCAGCAGCAAGGCTTGACAACCCGGATTTTATTAAATCAGAGAAGGCCATGATAGCAAGAAAGTTTGAAGTGGAATTATGAGTAGGGTGAATACCCCAGGCCTGCTCATCATGGACACTGATTTCAGTCTTGAAATTTTCACCTTCAAGTCATTGATTTCGGGTTTGCTGGTCTAAGTACTTCAGTGGATGTAAACAGGTCACTCAGGTGCATTCAGCTGTCACAAAACATTCTAGGCATAGAGAGAAAGTCTGTAGCTATTTTGAAGAAGGTGGTCAGCCTAGCTAGCAGGATTAGAATAGGGGAAAGTGGTGCAAATGCTGTCACATTAGACATGGAACACTAGGCAAAATTATATTTGACAAACCAATGTCTTTAAAAGAGGTTTGGGTGATTTTTTTGATTGTTTTGTAGATAGGAATTTTAATAACAAATAGCACTTCAACGCGTCCTCACGTGTTGTACGCGCTATGTAAATTCAAAAACAATCAAATACAATTTGTGAAAATATAAGTCTAGAAACATTGGCCCAATATGTACCAGATTTCAATGCTATTTTACATTGGGAGTTTATGGCTCCTGCCTAAAAACTATTTAGACTATCTCTGCAATTTGCGAATTTGTAGACTTATTAGGCTATCTCTACTGACCTGAATGTAATAGGATTAAAGGTGAATTTTAGCTACTTTAGTGAAAGGACAAAACAAAAGCCAAGTATATGTTGCAGGCCGCTTAATTTTGTAAAATGTTTACACAAATTGCACCAGCAGCAAGCAGTGCTTATTTTTCAAGTATGTATTTGTTTGTATGTGTTTTTTGAAATGGCAGCCCTGAAAATGCCCTTATCTTTTATTAGTCCAAAGGCAGGCACATCCATCTACCTTCTCTAGCTATACCAATGCATTACCTTACAAAAGCTAATGAATATTGTAATTGTATTTATATAGTGCTGTCTACTACCACTGATGAGGAGTCGAATCAGTTTTTTGGTGAGTAGCACTCTACTCCGGAACCAAAAAGGATTAGTGGTGGATTAGTATAGGGAAATATGAATACCGTATTAGTATTAGTATAGGGAGGTATAAGTTAATTTTAGCAGCGGACATGTGAGTCTGTTAGTTGATTTGAAGAGAATAATGGAGGGACAGAGGAGGTAAGAATGCAGTAGTGCTAATTGGGAGATATTAGTAGTAAGATGAGGTTTTGGATAAGTAAAGGAGAGGTGGGGGGTGTAAGGGTACATAGAAAGGTTTTAGGGAGATCATAGAAGTTAAATGGGTTTTGGGCTGAGTCAAAGGACAGATAAATGAAGGAGAATTTAATAGGGTTGTTTGGGAGTTCATAGTCGTAAACAGAGGTGAGCCAGGAGAGGTAGACAAGGGAAGAGTCTGGGAAGGGTTATTCTGGAGATCTTAATCGTAGAATGGGTTTGGGATGAGTCAGAATGTGGAGCTAGAGAATAGATTGACAGGGGTATAGGGTGAAGGAGAGACAGAGTAAACAGTCTGTCACCACTCTGAACTGGAGAAACGCTGGACTGGTGGAGAGTTAAATATGAAAATTATCAAATCGGTGGCTGAAGTTATTATACTCTTCATTGCGCTTATTGAACATGGTAAATAATTTTATTGCGCACATAAAATAAGAACCATCAAAGGAACATAATACTCAAGAGGGGGCCTGCACATCTGGGGCAACCAAATGTATGTTAATGGACATGAACTGACCTTAGGGTTCTCCTGAAAAAAATTCTACTTAAAAACACTCATGTTTTTAATACACAATGACACTGTTTGTTCCGAGTATTTTATTCACACAATGTAGGCTCTCCACACACCTAAAAAGAATTGAGATGCATGAAATCCGCTGGTATGCAATCCTCCTAGAGGTTCATGGTAAATATAATTATATTATATGTCTGCTATTGGATAATAAGCTGGTCTGGAGCGCCCTCGCTCGCTCTAATTTTTACAAGGTTATGGGCCCTGATGAAATTACCAAATTGTCATAGGTAATTAAACATACTAGTCACAAAACTAGGTCTAAGCATAATCAAACGACTTTATTACTGGGAAAAGTGACACAAATTAATAAAGATAATTGGTCAACTTAGACACATTGTTAAGCCTTTAAAGACAACAACATTAATGTCTTTAGCTACAAACGGCCACCACAAGAAGAAGGACACAACATTAACTAGCCAAACTAACCAGAGCATCACAGGTTAGAGGACAATAAACCCCTGTAAAAAGGCCTCTTTCTTCATGGTCTCCCCCAAGTTTTTGGACTCATTTATTGGTTCTTTGACTCTAGAAGTGCGTTATGCCCTCCCAAACAAGCCTCCATGTCAGTGACCCTTAAATGGTGAACGTCTAAATGGTTCACCCACAATTGGAATAAGTTCATTTACTTATCAGTCCCTAGAATATGGTACCATGGGTACCCAGGGCCTGTTAGTTAAGTGTCACTCTTAAACAGCAGCACTAATTGTGCTATTAGGAGTATTACTAACCAAAGCAAGGCTCTGAGCCCACCACTCCTGGCTAACTGAGCTGTTTTTAAACTGCTAACTTGACTCTGCCCCTTAAACCAATGACAAAATCCAGACCTTGCTTTTTAATACTTATTTCACACCTAAGCAGGCCTACTGAATACTAAAGGCAGGGTGTATCATATTAAAAAGATGGATATGTGTTTTATTAACTTTCCATGTCCTGACAATAAAAACCCTGCATTTTTGTTTGTACTGTTGAAAGTCTAATATTCCAATTAGTGAGTATGGAATTACACGCTGACAATTTAGCAGTGTTAACTTCCAAATGGGACTACTTAACATAGGGGCAGATTTACAAGAAAATGGTGCATCGGTCTCAATGCACCACTTTTCTTGTGTCCCACTACCCCCACCTAACAACACTATGGGTGTGCCATATTTATAATAGGGCACAGTGCCATGGCGGTCGTTAGCACAATAGCGTCAACATTTTTTTACGCTATTGTGGCATTTTGCTGCACTAGCTTAAAAAATGTTGACGCCACTGCAGCAAAGCACAGGGAGGCCCATAGATTACTATGGGTGTGCCATTTCAATGCCTGTCTTTGGCAGGCGTTAAAAGTGATGGGAAAAATAGTGCAGTAAAATCTCGTAAATTTACCTGCATCATTTTTCTAGGCCTCCTAATGGGGGAATGACCCCCTTGCATATATTATGACTGGCACAGGCATAATGTGATGCAAGGGGATTCAAAGTGGTGCAATGCTTGCATTGCACCACTTTGCAAATATGGCATGGGGAAAAGACTGCCTTAGCATCAAAAGAATTGATGCTGGGGCGAAGCGAGGTGGTGCAAGGGGCTTGTAAATATGCCCCATAGTACTTCAAGGTAGAAAAGAATTTGTTACATTAAACCTGACTTGCTGCTCACATTAAATTTAATATACCTTTTGTACAGAGGACTACTTTAGACAGTTGCACTTTGTTGACCACAGTTTACATTAACCGTTTATGGTTGCATACAAGTCGTTGTCCTCGAGGTAGCCTTCTGTCTTCCGGGGAGTGGTGAGAATGACTCTCCGGAAGGGAAAAAAGAGGACCTGCTAAGTGAAGAGGTGTTACTTCCTCCTGGTAGGATGGCCAGAGTTAGTATGAGCCCAAATAGTGAGCTTCAAAGGGAAAACCACCTATGAAGTGCAAATAGTACTCACACCCTAGTGGGGCTGCTCTTTTGTTTTAGCAAACAGTCAAGCATATCTGGCAGAGAGGGGAGAAGCTGTGGTCAAAGCTCTAGGTTGGGCTAAGGAGTTTCACACACCAAGAGAAGTGCTCTGTAATGTTGGGAGTGTGAGGAACAGAGCACTCTGGGCTGGCCAGATCCCACACTTTGCAGGAAGTCATCATGAGGTGAGAGGGGACCAAACAGCCCAAAGGCTAGTTAATCATCACTTCCCTGTTGCTTCTCTGGCACCCAGACTTTAGATCATGTCTGTTCTGAAGAGAGGATTGAAAAAGGTCTGCCCTGGTGTTCCCTGGACCAAGCAAGAAGAGCCTGAACCAAAGGCTAGACTGCACCTGTTGCATCATAAAAGAAAGGAAGAATTGTGTCTGTGGTGTTCTGGCCCAGAAAAAGCTGTCCCCAAACCCTAAACAGAAAAGGTGATTCTAAGAGTCAGTTTGCTGACTTCCTGTTACAGCCAGAGGGCCATAAAAGATGAGAAGCCTGCTCCCTTGAAAGCCCAACACCAAGAAGCCTGATCATCATTGGACTCCGAGGTGCAGCTTGGGAGACTGAGGCCCAATCATCAGAAGTTGCCCCTCAGTTGTTAGAAGTAGCATGGTCTGTTTGGCTGTGTCAAGGCCTCAACCAGGCAGAATGTTCCCACTCCGGTTAGGGGTAGGTGATTATACTTGCTCTATAATCTGCATTCACCCTTGAGTAGCTTGGCATAGAGCGGTCAGGCTTATCACAGACGCAATGTGTATAACAAAAGCACAGCACTTCCCCACCCCAACCATGCTGGCCAGCACACATGAGACTTCACAAACCATGTAGGTATATAAAAATGGTATTCAGCACACACATTGTCAACACAGCATGAGTGTCTTGGAAATCTGGGCATAAGTCACATTTAGCAATAGAATGCAAAATATTCGCCCCAACTGTGCAGTACAAAAACAGTATGTACAAGTGAGAAAACAATACTTTCCCTCTCCAAACCCTCAAGCTGTGCCAAACATTGTCAGTACAAGATCCACCCTAGAGTTTACCAGCTTTGATGTAACACTTAAATTTAGGGTTCGCCCCAGTTCCCAACACTAGCAGCAAGGATTTTAACAGTTCCACATAGCATTACAGCCTAGGCCACACTAATAAATTGTTATGCCAACCTCTGGAATTCTGTGGCAGAAGAACATGACCAGCAACACCACTGTGCTACCCTCACATCCTTCTGCACTCACTCCTACACAACAAGTCTGCACTGCTGGGTAGTGCCATGGGTATCACTCCACTTGTGAACACACACACACACACACACTCATACGCACACCCTCCCAGCACCCTGATGTGATGCCCTGATATACATCTAATGGATGCCACTATGTTTGCAGGCACCCTAGATCCCAATCTACCCTCCACCCACCAACTAGTTTCGGCTATCCCGCCCCACCACAAATCATACATTAAATCAACCTTCTCCCTGGATACTAGGCCGCTAGCAGCCTTAGTCACACTACACAGGATCCCGGGGACAAAATGGGAAGGGGGAAGGAAAGACAACAGCCGATCTGACAACAAGTAGCAAGGAGAAGGTTGGGCTCTCAGTAGGAGGTTCACTCAGAGGTATGTAACACACAGGGGGAGAGGCACTGGGGCTGCCCATTAGTCACCATGGCACCCAGCTCTGCCAGACAGTGATCATTACAAAATAGTTACCAATTTCAGCACCTCCTGAATGGATGTGCACCATGAGGCCTGTTGACTTGAGTCATCCTTGACAATTCTGGCTGCACACAATGAGTTTCTAGGTCCGTATCCCCTTAACAAGGAGGCACTGCATCTGGTACACAAAGACTGGAGTTGCACCAGATGGTTATGCTCCCACGTGAAAAGTGCTCAGTGCTGTACCTCCACAAAAATGAGCAACAATGTCAGGGGCCTGATAACCTGAATTGCCCCTGACTATACGATCACTCCAAAGACAATTCCCAATGTGGTACCTCCTCAGGAGTAGGCACTAGTTTTGTGCGTGATGACTTGAACTGCACCAGACACTCCCAGATGCTCCGACAAAGAATGTAAATCCCACACCTCTCTGGAATGAGGCACAATGTCTAGCACTCAATGACTTGAGTCAGTCTAGATCATCTGGTCACACACAAAACTTAATTTCCGTACCTACCTGGAATGAGGCACAATGTCTGGTGCCCAATGACTTTAGTCGCACCAGACACCCCGGTCAAACGTTTTAACTCAAGTTCAGCTCTACCATATGAGGCAGTGTATAGCACAACTTTGGTTGCATCCCCACCTCTGAGGGTCACAACCTATGAAAGAAGCACAGAACGCAATGCATGTGTAGCCAAGGGTCACATGAGAGAAATGCAACTCACTCAACAACAGCATGCTGTGCGGGGTCCCACAAAGGGTGATCCTGCTCACACCATGAAAACGGACTCAGTGTGTAGTGGTCCCCACTATGAAGGACCACTCACCTGAAGTGCGGGCAGTACTTGCAGGCTCCGCACTAGGTAATTCCTGTGTCCAGACCCGATATTCAGCCCATGCTCATGCTGGTGCTGCCCAGTGGAGTCCAGTATATGATGTAAGCGGAGAAGGGGACACCACTTTCCAGATGGTACAGGCAGACTATGTAAAAAAAATAAAAACGTTTTTTTATTTTATTCGGTCTAAAGTTAGACCATTAAAAAGCATAAAACCAAACCATACATCCAGAGAAAAACAGAAATACAGTTGATACACTCTTTGTCCAACAGACCAAATGTTAAAAATGGTTCTCCTTAGTTGATTGCTCCTAGCTTATTTGATACCATCTACCAAGGCAATTTAAAAAAAACAAACAGATAGTATACTGTATCTTTTCTTAAATTACCTATTAAAAAACTGTTCTAGAGCAATTTGTACATAACCAGTGGTTCGTAGTACTCCATAAAATATTTCACACTTATAAAAAAAATTAGGAAACCAGACATTTAAAAGGGGTACCATAAAATTAACCTCAGTTCTTGAATAAAATATTCATAAAAGAAAAATAAGAACCTTACCATTTACAAGGAGCTATACGCTACGCTGTTAAAAATCAGGTATGTAAAAAAAAATAGTAAAATACACAAACACTGGTGTCATAGGTAAGCCGACACAAATAATCAGGTTTAAGTTCTCTAATCGTCTAAAATCCTCATCCACTAACTGCTGGTCCTCTCCTCAGTAATTAGACTAAGATCTGAAAAAGTCCTACTACGAATTGACCATGCTGCTGACAGAAATTTGGAGACAGACCCTACTATCAACGTGGAATTATCATATTTACATAGCCTATAGGCGGCGGTTCGATCATGCAGTAGCAGTACCTTGCACAAGGGGATAATCCACTTTCCTCTAGGGCGTTTATAAACTATGTAAATGACTCACAAGAGGTCTTTGATGCCCTGAGACCTCTGCAGAGAACAGAGAGCAGCCAACCTGCCCTTGGAGAGCACACCTCGGGTTGCGACACAGCAGCAGGCTGTCAGCTCAGGCCAACCACAATACGGGAACAGTGAGCAGATCCATTCCTCAGACAGTTATCCTCCTGTGCACAACAGATTCCTCTAGCAGTGTTTACCACACAGTCCAGCACCACCAGTCCTGTGTAGTCATATATGCAACTCAGCCTTGCTGAAGTATACTGCTCCTATTTATATAAAGTGTGCATTGGAAGTTAGAGATGGATTGAGGGGTTCTCCTTTGAACCACAGATGTCTCCTCTAAATTTCTCCCCCATCTGCCCCAAGGAGGTGGAATGAAGATCTTTATCTTTAGTGGTCACATACTCTGGCTCCAAGAGGGCAAGTGTCAGAAACCTCTCACTCCAATCAATCTATCCCAGGACCCAAATTTCATGGGTCTGTTGTTTCTGGGTGCCCAAGTTTTTTAGCTGTCTGTTGGGTAATGCAAAGATGTGCTGTTACCCTGCACCCAGTGGAATGAAGCTGAATTTACAGGACACACAAAGCACTCTAGAATCTAGAAAAGCCCACTTCCTATAAGTGGCATTTCTAGGGCATTAATAATAAAACCACTTTTACCATTACAGGGAGTTCGTCACTCTGAATCCAATAATACCAAACATCATGAGAGTGCTCCTCTGCAATCTACTATTGCAGCCAGACCTAATAAGTCTCTTTTCTCCCATTTTACCTTATAGACAGTGTTGCTCCCATGGGCAGTGCAAGCATGCATGGGTGTTCCACACCCCGCGGCACATGTGCCCTGGTGAACAGACAAGCCTGCAAAGGCAGTCTGGATCCTTAGGTTGCCTCCACCACATGGGGGCAAGTGCGCCTATACTGGCCTGCTACTATCAGGCTCAGCCCCTATTTTAGAATCCCAATGTGCAAGTGTGCACATCCTGAAACGTGTTGGCAGAAGCAATATCTATATACAAAATCACCTGTGTGCCAGTATGCGCACATGGACTAGCGCCACTTCCAGGTGCATGGAAAGATGGTGCTGGCACTTTCAAACTGTACTCACGGTGGGAAAGTGCTCAAGGCCATTGGGCCCCTTGCCAGAACCAGAAAAACCTCCTAGAGAAAAGCTAAAAAACTTGTGGAACAACTACCTACGCATGTCAGGTCTAACACCAGACTACTGCAGCTTGAAGGGAACCATTGGTTTTTCTGTATTCGGAGCCCAGGAGACCAGTGACAACTGGTTTTGTGCTGGACTTCACCAAGACTTCATGGGACATCGGCCCCTGAGGAAAAAGCTGACCTCCAATGTCATGGACCAAGCGGTGGCCAGAAGAAAACCATCAACAACCTTGAGTCACTACAGCATTCTGCATCCCTTGCTTCAGGACCACTCCATGAACTTCAATTGCATTTTGATCATAGGGCCTGGAACAAGACTAGAAATAGTGTAAAATAGTAGGAAATTGTTCCACTGGATCTAACTGGTTCCTGTGTCTGGCTTCCTGTCGGAGATGGACTCCACGAGAGTGCCTCATAGCTGTTCTTAAGTTATTTTTTATGGCTTACCCTAAACTATGAGTCCCTGTTGATTACAATGATTTATTACCTTTAGTGAAAAGCTTTGATTTATTGTTTCTTTCAAAATTCATATCTCAGGAACCCTCTTGTGGATTTTTGTCATTGAGGTTCTACTTAGAGATAAACACACAACCTTTTTTCTTCTAATTTATCCGCTTCAGTACTTTTCAATGCTTTACACCTGCTACTTTGAAAAAACCTGATTGCTCTGACCATAGCTACCCAGGACTGAGCTAAGGTTTTACAAACACACCTGACCGCACCAGATACAAAATTATGACTATATTACACAATGAAATCTCACAACCACACCACAAAATCAACCCTTTTCCTTGCAACCCCATCCAGTAATCATTAGTTCCCAGACAAAGAAAGTGCTCATAGATCACCTCACTCAGTGGGGCAGGCCTATAATGATGAGTTAAGGGGACTGATTATGATTGTCTGTTTTACCTTAGGTTGCTTCCGTGAGGTGTCTTCTTCCACTAAGACTTAGGAGCAAATTTAATAAAGAGTTATATTGCCCTAATTCCATGCAAAGGGGCAGAAGGACGACACAGTTACTAAATTAGATTTATCAAGTCATGGAAGGCCACCTTGTATGGCTTGATATGTGTTCTCACACATCCATCCATTGATTTTGCTACCTTCCCAGATTTATCATTGCTGGTAGACCTGAGAAGGTGTCAAAAGGTATGTCTCCCTAGGTGACGTGTAACACGAAGAAATATCTTCATTGCGGGGGGCGTGGCCAGACGCGATGGCAGAAGAAGTCTCTCCGTGGGGCTCCCGCCAGTAATCCCCCACTCCGTTACATCCTGATTCCCAGAGGGATCCCAGCCCCCACCGGCACATAGCTAGAGGTGTGGGCCCCTGTGCCTTTTACAGGGTGAGCGAAGCACGCAGTGTCCTAGGATTGGGGCTGGACTGGCCAGGCATCCGGGGGGCTGCGAGGAGCACAAGATGGCATACGCGACCAGAAAGGCTGAGCTGGTAGCCCCTGCAGCAGACAGTGCAGCCTGAAACCATCTGGCACCCCGAAGACCTTCGGAGAGAGCGTGAGGAGCGATTTGGGGCGACAATCGACTCGAGCTGGCGAAGGGCTCAGCAGCGGGTGGTGAGCCAGACGAGCTGGTGAGCGGACACGCATGGCAGGGAGCGAGACCTGAGGCTGGTGGACTCCCTGGGGGGCAGCGACTGGCCCTCTGGGACTCCCAGCGGTAACGCGGGCCTGTCGTGGCACAGATTTGGGAAGGCCATGTTGGACACGGAGCCGAAAAGCCCCCACTACACCCAGGAGGTCGAATATACAGATTACACGATAAGAGGTGAAGCACCCAGATATCTTCTGCGAGCAGGAGAGTAAGAGAGCTAGGAGAGACACTAACGGGGAGGGGGACTGTTGCATCCATCCTCTAATACTGTAGGGAATATCAGCAGAGACCCAGAAATTGGAAAAGTTGGTTGGAGGAAGGATACAGAACAGAAAGACTGTACTGCTATGGATGCAATGGCAAGTCCGCGGGGAACCAAGAGTACCCACCCTATGGAGAAGACTGGAGACCCCACTCTTCAGGACGTAATACAAGCCATAACAGCATCTTGTGAAGCCTTGGAGGGGAAAATTGGCACCCTGGCCACCGATTTAACAATACTCAGAGATGACCACAGCCACCTGGCTGAAAAAGTATCCACCACAGAAAAACAAGTCAAAGAACTCCTGCCAGAGGTTAGGGACACAACTAAGATCATGCAGCGGATGGAGAAGCGAATCCGTGACCTGGAACTGCATGCAAAAGATGCCAAAAATCATTCCCAGCGAAATAATATCTGTGTGATTGGCTAACCGGAACACATCGAACATGGTGAAGTTTCTGGAGCGCTGGCTTAAGGAGGAAGTGGCAGAAGATGGACTCTCTCCCTTTTTTGCACTTGAGAGGGCCCATAGGATCCCGGCGCGCCCTCCACCACCGGGGTCTCCCCCAAGTCCTGTTGTAGCTCGGTTGCTGCCTTACAGGGACAGGGACTATTTGCTGAACCAAAGCAGGAAGAATGGGGACTACATGATAGACAATCACATGATCCATTTTTTTTCCAACTTCTCACAGGAAGTACAGAAACAGAAGGCCACTTTTTGAGATGCTAAACAGAAACTGCGCCATTTAGAGGTCCAATATGGGATGCTGTTCCCTGCAAAAGTCAGAGGAGTGGCTAAGGGAGGCACTCAGTTCTTTACCACAGTTGAAGAAGTGTGGCACTGGATTGACTCTCAGGCATCATCAGAGAAGGACAATCTGGCAGAGGGCCCTCAACCACGATTCCAAAGGGGATTCAGGCATAGCAGGAATCGCAAACTTGGGAGTCCCTCCAATAAAGAGATGAAAAAGGAACGTCAGAAAGCAATGGAAGCAGTGGCATCGCTAAGCGGATCAGACTTCGGCTCTCACTTGCGGGCAGATGAGGAGCTGGAACACTCAGGATCAGATCAGGGTTCAGAAGCGTCGCACGCATCAGATGGGTCGGGACCAGAGGTGACTCCAGGGACGTCAGACTACATCATTTGACCTGGACAGCTCTGGACTTATTTGGGGGGCCCAGCACAGACATTGAATGACTGCCAAGTATCATACAGAAACTACTCTCAACACTGCTGTGGCTGACAACACAGCTGGAGATGGCCGAACTTGCAGGAGGGGGTCTGGGCCCACAAATACCCTCAGACTTAGCAGACGGGGGGACAGGCAACGTGGCATATTCCTCTCCAAGAACTTGAGGACCGCCCCCAGTTTCGGTAGTCTAGCTGAAGTAACTGTTTGGGTTTGGATGAGAGACGTTCAAGCTTTTGTCCTAGGGATGGGGAGTTGGGAAGTTAACTGTTGGGATAAGATTACTGGGCATTGTGAGTCGCAGGGATTGGTAGCAATGAGGCTGGAGAAGTGGCGTGGGAGGATACAGTTATTGTTGATTATGGTACTGTGTTGGGGGCAGAAACAACTATGGATGTCACAATGGTATGGCTACATTAGATTCATATAAATTCCTTTAGTGGGATGTCCGGGGCATGCACACGATGGTCAAGAGGTATAAGGTTGTTTCATACTAACAGAGGAGGGGGATCCAGGTAGCAATGCTCCAGGAAACGCACTTAACACAAGCAGAGGGGAAATCTATACAGAAACGGAGGAGGGGCCAGGTATACTATGCTTCATATTCCGCCTTTGCTAGAGGGACCTTGATATGGATACGGGCTGGGGTCCCATTCCAGTTATTGGATAGTCTTATTGATTCGGAGGGGCGATTTGTGGCAGTTCGGGGGAGATTGGAAGGCAGGGAGTTAGCAATGGTTAATGTTTATGTGCTTAACTCTGGACAGGGTTTGTTCTTTACACGCCTATCACGCCTCCTGGCCACATACCTGCAATATCCCTTGGATCTGGGGGGGGACTTTAACTGTGTGGCAAACCCCACCAAAGACCGCTCACACCCCCTTTGCACGAATGTCCGCTAACTAGAGTGGCTCGGCAGTTGACATCGTAGCAGTCACATTGGGGCCTGGTAAATACGTGGCGAAAGTTGCACCCAGATACCATGGACTACTCGTACTTCTCTTATTTCGATGAGCTACATGTCCGGCTAGATGCATTCTTGTGCACACCGGATGTATTCCCACATATACATAATGGTGAATACTTGGCTCGCACTATTTCAGATCATAACCCACTCTTGTTATGACTGAAGAGGGGTCTGCCCCTCCCCCGTATCCCCACATGGAAACTGAAATCAGAATCATTAGAGGACGTACAATATCAGGGGGAGTTGAAACAGAAAATTAATCTATTTTTTTAAGGATAATGAGGCCACAACCAGCAATCCTTTGATAGAATGGGATGCTTTTAAGGTGGTGATGAGAGGAAGGTGCATAGTGAGAGTGGTGGGGGTTCGTAGAACACTGCTTAGAGACACCATTGAGTCGGAGGATAAACTGAGAGTGGCCGAAAAGAATAGGCCGGAGAATCCAAACTTACAGCACACCATACTGGGGCTTAAAGAAAAAGTAGCGGAGTGCGTAGAACGTCTTTGCATCTTCGACTATAGAAATGATATCACAAGAGCCCACGGGGAGAGGGACAAAGCAGAACAGATGCTGGCATGGGTGGTATCACTGACTCAGAGAGGCTCAACCATACTGGAAATGAAAACAGACCAGGGGGACTGCATATATGGACAGGAGCAAATTAACGCGCATTTCCTATCCTACAATGAGCGATTATATAAAAGTACCCTCCAATGTGAAAGGGAATCCACAGAGGCCTACCTAGCCCAGATGCAACTCACATCACTAATACCTGACACAGCTGGTCTGTTGAGAGACGCCATCACCCAGCAGGCAATCAAGGGGACCATCAAGGAGTTACCCAGGGGGAACACACCGGGGACGGATGGTTTTCCAGTTGAGTTTTATGCTACATTCGGAGAACTACTGGCTTCAAGGCTAGAGTCTATAAGGCCACCAAGGAGAAGGGAGTACTACCGGCGATGGCACAAGAAGCGATAGTGGTGCCGCTGCTAAAACCTGGTAAAAATCCTACGGAGTGCGACACTTACCGTCCTTTATCCATGTTAAATTTGGACTTCAAGATCCTCAGTAAGATTTTGGCAACAAGGCTCCTCCCACACGTGACAAAACTGATACACTCTGATCAGGCAGGTTTTGCCCCTGGTCGAAACACAGCGGATAATATGCGCCGGTTGTTAGCAGTCTTGAGGGGCCCCGCTCATGATGATAAGATGGCTGGGGTGCTGGCTGTAGATATCAAGAAGGCTTTCAACAGCCTAGAGTGGGGGTTCCTTTATACAGTGATGGCTAGGCTGGGTCCTGAATATATTGCATAGGTGCTGTTGCTGTATACCAAACCTACAGCCAGAGTGCGCACCAGACGGATAATGTCAGAAAGCTACGTGGTGGAATGAGGCACTAGACAGGGCTGCCCCCTGTCTCCATTGCTCTTTGCCTTGGCAATGGAGCCGCTGGCAACAGCTGGGTGAGATGGAATGGGAGGTCAGGGAGTAAGTGTGGGAGGGGGGAGACATCAAATTGCCTTATATGCCGACAACCTGCTGATTTTTTGGGGGGATATGCATAGAGACCTGTCTCGGGCACAGCTAATACCTTCACAGTTCGGTACACATTCGGGACTGGGAGTAAACTGGGACAAAACCAGGTTATTCCTGTTGGGACCCGCGGCAGCGACCCCTGTTGGTCTAGGTATGGTCAAGTGGGAGTAACAATGCCTTTCTTATTTGGGAGTTAAGGTGTACCATGACCCCCAGGACATCCTGGAGGGTTATGTAGGAAGAACATTGCAGTCCGTCAGGACCAACATGGCTTTTTGGCAAACATTGCCATTGTCTGTAGCAGGTAGGGTAGCGCTTCTAAAAATGATAGTCCCGCCTAGACTACTACATCACTTTACAGTCTTACTGGTGTAGATACCCAGGGCACCCTTTAGGGAATTAGTGGCATTGGTCCTAGCATTCCTGTGGGGTAGCGGACGAAGAAGAGTGGTATTGGCCAAACTCCAGAGGCAGTCCATGGATGGAGGGCTGGGGGTCCCCGACTTTGAAACCTATTACTTGACAGCACAGCTCCAATGGCTTACACAGTGGATAGCAAGCAGAACAGACCCTGAGGCACTAGTGAAACCATTCACCCCTCCGTGGACAAGGTTAATGGAGGTCTTTTTGGGGATCTGAGGCGGCAAGACGGAGGACTCCCCTGAATTTAAAATTTTGATTCAATACTGGACAAGCTGTTTACGTAAAACTAAGATAAAGACCCCCTACTCCCCGGAGGTGCCCCTGTTGTCCTTACTGGCATTACCGCATCAGAGTGGCTGGGAAGGGCTCCTAAAATGGGTTGCGACGGGGATTCAGACTGTGGGAACACTGTTTACGGAAGGGACGATGACAACATTTGAAGACCTTAGAGCGGAGTTTTGATTTACCGAGGGGTCATTTTCTACTCTACGGCTCACTTACTGCTAGTATTCAGTGGCAATGGCGGGAAGGATTGAGAGAGCCCCCAACGCGGACAACGTGTACCTACCTGGCAACCTCTGCCGGTAAGCTGAAAGCGGTGACAAATTTATATGGCAGGATACGGGCAGATAAGACCCTTCCAATGACCCAACTTAGACTAAACTGGGAGAAAGATCTGGGCACCGATATTTCCTGGCAAAGCATGGGAGCACATACTGGAGGGCTTCCCCAAGGTGACTAGAAACGCTAGATTTAAGCTCATTAACTTTTATGTGCTGCATCAGGCTTATTCAGGCTTATTTAACCCCTGGTCGGATCAACAAGCACTTTGGAACGGATGGAGCGAAATGCCCTAGGTGCAGGTTGCTTGGAGCAGAATTCAGG
This sequence comes from Pleurodeles waltl, assembly GCF_031143425.1. NCBI lineage: Eukaryota > Metazoa > Chordata > Amphibia > Caudata > Salamandridae > Pleurodeles > Pleurodeles waltl. Next base: position 794,178,799 of record NC_090438.1, on the reverse strand, counting down.
CACATGTTTTGGGATTTCCCAATTCTAGTGACATTCTGAGGGGCGGTGACCCAGTCAGTGGCAAGAGCTATAGACAAGGAGATTCCCTGTACAATAGGCCATTGCTTACTCGGGTGGTTTCCACACACGTCCAAGACGAAAGTTGCTGGCAAATTTCAGGACTTGGCATACGTGTTGGCTAAGAGGGAAATTGCAATTACCTGGAAAAATTTGATGGGGCTAAGGCTATCCCAGTGGAAAAGGGAATTGAAAAAATGGTCTAGAAGCGAGGAAGGTATTCTTCGCAGAGAGGCCAAAAGAGGGATGAGACCACCAGAAATGGGGGGGGGGGCCTTGAGGCAGTAATGGGGACCTTGGAGGAGGAGATCCCGACTGCCCTGGCCTCTTGAATGAATGACTGAATAACAGACTGTAGGGGCCCACCTGTTGGCGGACATTTTTAATGATAGGGAACCTGACACTACCACACAAAAGGAGAGGAAGTACGTATCTGAACTCAACACACAATGCTCATCCCGCATTACAAAATTTTACTCACTAAGGGGGGAAGGGAGAAGTTGGGGTGGGTAAGGGGGGGAAGTTGGGTGAGATCTTATGGTCCCAGTTTAGTAGGGGATCAGAAATGAATGGATAGAGTTGAACTACTGTATTGAAACAAAATGGCTGCTCTATGTTGTATCGCACCATGATTGCATGATAATTAGACGACTGAAACATGCAATAAAAAATATGTTTACAAAAAAAGAAGTATCTTCCTTGCTCCTTGTTTCTTCCTCTTCAATATGTGCTGCATTTTGCAGCACATATAGAAAGAGAAAAATGTCTCAGAGGATTGTTTTTGTGCAGGAAGGTGCCCCTTCTTTAACAAAAACAATCATGTCTGCAACTTAGGCACCCGGTGCCTGCACTGCCGCTAAACAGCCAAAAGGACAGGAATGCAAATAGTATATGTGATATGGCCCTTTAATGCAGGACAGCAAGGTGAGTTAACACACTGTGTGAAATATGAATAAATGTGCCCCTAAATGACAAGAGCATTCACCAACGTACTCTCTAATAAGCATGCACCACTTGTAGGTCTTTTAAAAAGAATTAAATCATGCGAAAGCTACAACATAATTCTCCAAACAATTAGACAAGGCAATTTATGATATAATCATAAATGGGTAAGGGGCGCCCCCTCTAATTTTTCTCTCTAAGCTACGATATCAGGTCGCTTTGTAGTAGACACCATTGTCAGCTACATAATAACTATTCAAATATTTTCTTTCTTTTTCCCATCCGTCGATTCCTATTCCGGAAAGTGCCTGAGCAGAGCAACTTGGTTCATGAAGAGGACGTTAGGTATGATGCACCTTATCATAAACCTCTGTAGTTGTTGGACATAGTTGCAGCTGTGACAAATTGAGGTGGTATGCAGGAAGTTTCGGAGCGGGCTGGGTGAGGGTGGGTCAGTGGGTGGGGAAATATTTATCCCAGCTTTGTGTAGAGGGACTAGTGGCTCAGAGAACAGAATGGGGTGGGTGGCTGCTGAGTGTGTCAGAAACCCCGTGACTGTGAGCAGCCCTGAGCTGATGAAAGCAGCAGCTATAGATCTGACTGCTGACACTGCCCCACGTTTTTCAACTGATGTCCTGGGAGGCAAATTATAGGTTTTCCATAACATGATGGGAACATGTTTGAGATAATACATGCCGTTGCCACCTCAAACGTGAGCAGTCAGTTCAAAAGCTTCCATCCACAGCGTCTATAAGAAGGAAAACCAATGACTGAGGAACTAGTACACCTTTAAAAAATAACAATCTGACTGAATCTTTTTCCACGAAAGAAGAATATCTCTTTTAAACTTCCACTCTTGTACTTCCTGTAATTAGTGTAAGCAATTAAATGCATTAATCTCTCTTTTTGTTGCTGTATTCCTTTTAACACCAGCTGATTCCTGCAGCTCCAGCGTAATACCTGCACTGCAGAGCCGTTCCTTGTACCTGGTCTCATCAGTTCGCTAATGAAATATGCGAATAATGAAAAGATAAATCATGCAAATTGGTGCCAAAGGCTAATTTACATTAAGAAAGTCACATAATTGCCCTTGCTGTGACTTTGCCCAGAAAAAGTCAGAGCAAAGGGGATTTGATAAATACCCAGCTGATGTTTTTATAGCAAGTTCCCGGTCGGAGTGAATTTCTGGCTAACTGAGGTTTTTCAGGTCTTACGAGCACATGATAAATGAGTCCCCTCGCCGCCTATGTTGACTGATACCCTGGGCCTTCATTAGCCACGCATACTAATTCTGCGTCTAAAATCTGATTGTGGCCTGCTCAGCTTATTTGCTTTCTGATCCCTCAGAATGATGTGCACATTAGGCCAACAGCTATTCCCCGTGGTGCTGTAAGCAGATGCAGTATTATCTGCATAGGTTCAATATTTGTGAACCACGAAACAGTTTATTAGCCGCGGTTAATGAGAAGCAATTAGCTGAGTTTGTATATGTGTTTACAGACCCAGTTCGGTGCCATTAAGTAGAAGAGGCATTAAACATTCTCCCAGTCTGCATGCTGAACGTTGTGAACAGAGGTAGTTACTGTTCCAGTGGAAGTCCACAAAATAGATTTTAGAAGCATTTATTTTGAGAAGCCTTCCGGGGGCTACCAATCAAATGCATTTGGACATTTTTTTCCCTCTCCCACAGCTCAGGGACTCACGCGCACTTAATATTTAATAGTTAAACTTGCAAGTTAGTTTTCAATAATCACAACAAAGTCGTTTAGTCAAGGTCAATTAGGAAGGTTGAAATGGAAAGCAAACTGTGATTAAATGGTTCTCAAACAACTTTTCTGCCTTACATGACAGTGGGAGATGCTGCTGACATGGAGCTGTGAGTCCATAACCTGATCCTTGTATCATGTCACGCTTGTGCTTGTGGAGAAATTGTTCTGGCGCGGAAATTTATGGTTTGCACCTATGCCAGTCAATTTTGCATCGACCAACAGTTCAAAATATATTGTTTCCCTATTCCGGTCGTCTAGATTTTGATAGAAAACTGTCAATCAGCCTTGGAACCTTCCTATTCTGGCCACGATTTTATGGTAGATGTAAGCGTGCTGCTTTTCTGATATGGAAGCCTGGCATACCACCTCTATCTTGTAAGTGTTATATAATATGACAATAACACTGCACCCTATACATCAGCCTAATCGCTACATCGTAAGGGAAATAGGATAATATTATCCTTCCCTTGACGATGCAGTGATAGGCAACCTAATGTATACGATCGATGTGGTCGATTGAGTGCAATATCGACCTCAATATTATGTCGTACAATCATGAAGCTTTGTTTGACAGACCCTTTTTGGAGTAATGATCCAAGAAGAGTGTATGTTGGAAGCTGATTTAGTTACAGGATAAAATGTCCACTCGCAGACTGCATACGAAAGTCCAGTCAAGCGCAACGGCCCCATAAGTAACTGAAGAACTCACAGACCACCGTTCTCAATCCAGAACGTGGAACTCACAATTGAAACACGACAATAAGGTAAAGTGAAAGCACGCTTTTACGGATCTAGACAATAAAAGCAATATGTCATGACAAATAATCATACAGCAGCACCTTCCCAATTTTGGACTATTTAAAACATTTTACAAAAAGAACATATATTCATCAATACGTGTAATAATCTTGACATTTGCCAGGTGCTTTCGAGCCACGAGAAGTAACCCTTGTTTGAGCGTAACTGTTAGGAGAAAAGTTGTTAGCGATTCAAGAAGCCTCTACGGTTCCAGAACAACATTCTAGAAACATTTGAATACTAGAAGAACTTTGTAAAAATTGACAAGTATGATGATTAATGGTAAATTGAATCACCTGCTATCAAATCTTCAGACTGCGATGATGAATGTTGTGGAACATACATTTGTTGACAAACAGTTGACTGATTATCTGCAATGTTATCACTTTCAGTCTGTAACCAGCTTGGCCAATCAGACTCAGACTTTGTATTAACATTAGGTTTTCAGATGACCTCTGCTTGCTCTGGAGCACTTGAGAACGTGGCGTACATATAAACATAGCTAAAATCAAGTATCAGGCCTGACAACAGTTCAGTAAAATTCTACACCTCTTTATGGGAATTAGTTATGGCAATTTGGGAGCTGTAATTGGCTAGGACAAATCGTTTAAAGAAAAACAGCTGACCATGCTGAGAAGGACGTCCGCAGTTCTCTGTAGGAGATGCTTTCCTCATATTAGCTTACTGTTAGAATCAACTGTACTGACAATGATGCCAGGCTAACTCCGGTTGACACGAGATGAGGAGCTCAGGTACTAATCCTTAGGAACATTGAAGAAGCTTGAACATACTTTGTTCTGCAGCAAATGAGGCATTGTGAATAAAAATGTCACATAGGAGGCAGTGTCTATTGGGAGGGACATAAAGAAACTATACTGGTGCTGAGTGCTCAAAATTAGGCCAATCTCAAACTAGTGTTACCATCCATGGGATTTGATTAGTGCTCACACCACAATGGATGCACTTTCTAAAAGTTCTGTGGGGCAGTGAAACCTTACCAAAGCATGTATTTAGGCTGCCCTTTGTACTAAGTCCACTTTAGCCACATTGATGTTTGGGGTGGTATTTTAGGCATAACAGCTGCAATATAAACGCATCAGTCAGAGTTTAATACTACGTGAAACAATAATGAGAGTTTGAGGACGTTTAAAATATTTACTCAAACAAAAGGTAATACGTTTTTATTAGTCAAAGAAATCACATAACATTGGTAAAGCACATACTGAATCTGTCCCTGCTCTTTTCCGAATCTATTTGGCAAGAAATCCATGTACTCATAAAGAATGCAGTAGCAGTTCAGTCTAGTCCGACTTAGGAAGCGTGAGAAATGCTGAAATAATTTCAGCTTTATGCTATCTCTAACTCAGCTCTGACAATTAGCAGTTTAGTAAGCTCCAGTAGCACACTATTTTGTAACAGTCTATCCAGCCCTCTCTCCCTCTAGCAACAGTTTTGAAGAACCGTAGATTTAATAGCTACAATCTCTGGGTTTTCTAATACTACGGCTCCAGATGTGTTTGTTGCCAATCTACGGTTGACAATGTTCTAATTATCTCATCATACAAAACCACACCCACTGCAAGTAATATTAAACCACATATGTCTCCCTCCATTTGTGTGCCTTCACTCATACTGTGTTGTGTTATCAAAATCTAATACAGTTTTCCCTGTAGCAGGTGTAAAGTGTATTACTAAAACTATTGCTACTCCTACCAAAACTATTAGCGTGAGTAATGTTCCTAAGAATATTTTAACTCTGGCTCTATTTGTGGTACACATGCTGTCTCCAACCAGATCTACTACCAATAACTTGTTAGTGACTGCAAATGTAGCCTTTTCAGTTGCAGTGGTTAGTTTGTTTCCCAGTTGTTGGTAACAATAAATACTCATATAGACAATCCTTAACACAACACCATGTTCTTCTATAATGCTATCCCTAGTTTATTCTTCCCAATCTCAGACCTAAGTAATTTTCAAGATACTCTTTGTTTTGAATAATTCATACAATATCTCTGTCTTTCCCTAAAGATTCTTCTTGCAACTTAGTCTTTCACGGAGGTTCTGGCAACTGTTTGCTCTAATCAAATAATTCAGAAATAGGAGCATTAAAGATCTGGCTTAGGTAATATGCCCATTCAGGTAATGAATATCTTTGACAAGGTGCATAACTGGGACCACTTTATTCTTATTATTCTTTGATTTCCCTTAGTGGTGTTTATTCAGTGGGCACACTCAATTTGTGTTTCTTTTTGTTAATCTTTCCAGGCCAACTCTCATCATGTGGGTTTGTCTTGGTATTCAAACCAGAACTTCTACCCTCTCCTAGGTCTTCCAGTTGTTTTGCTTCTTCTGTGACTGTCTCAGGGTATCCTTCAACAATGGATACAGCCAGTATCTCTCCATCATCACTTTGTGAAATATCTGTCAAGTAGATTACTTCACCCGTTAGAGTTTCTTCACCCCAAACCTCTCCTACAGTCTCTGATCACAGTCTTGTATTCCTCAAATGTCTTTTTGTATGGGAGGCATGAAGCAGTGCTCCTGGTTCTGCAAAACCAGACAGCACTATTTCTTTATGAGAATTCCTAGTTCTTTGAGTGCATGATGCATGCACCCAGTTTTGAATCCCACCAAACTTGACTGCAGTCTTTGTGATCAGAATCACCTAGGAGGGGCCTTTCCAATGGGGCTCCAAACAGGACGTTCCCCCTTGTTTCTTTATTAGAACCCAGTTACCAGAGTTCAAATTGTGACACCGGTCTTGACTTGGATTTTCAGTCAAAGCTTCAACCTCTCAAGACACAGAATGCACCACATCAGCCAAACCTTTGTGATAATCCAGTATTATGTCATCTGTAATATTCACAAGTGAATTTGCTGGAATGGCAGGCATCAGAACCTCATGAGGAAACAGGCCAGTCTTCTTGTCAAGTGTACTTTGCAGACTCACAAACACTAAGGGTAAAGCATCAGGCCATTTTAATGAAGTGGATACACACATCATGCCAATATGGATCTGATGGTTCCATTTGTAAGAAAGTTATCCTTTTGGCCCTGATCATCCCCAACTGTTTTTGTGGTGGTTACTGACTCTGACTATGCCCTAGGCTCTGCTAACCAGACCAGGGGCCAATGCTTTCTTTAAAATGGTGTATGCAAATTAGGCATAATTATAATTGGCCCTGACAACCTACATATAGGGTCATAATACATAACAGGCATGTAGGCACCCATGGGTACCCTACTATGGTGTCTGATGCCATCTTAACGGCAGGCCTGCCTTGCTGGCTGCTTTTAAAATAAAAGTAACCCTAAATTCATCTTTGGAATTAAAAGTACTTCCAATGTCTCCTATTAACTTATTTTTACATATGTCACCCCTAAGGTCTGCCCTAGTTGCCCCAAGTGTTGGGTGCAGTGTTAATATAAGCAGGGGATTTATAAAATATGTTTTACAAGCCCTGGTAAGGGAAAAACAGCCACATTTGTTTTTCCTCATTGTAGTAGATTAGCTCAATAGGATAACATTGGGAGGCTTTATTTAAAAATACTAAGGTCTCATTTCTGCTAGAAAAGAGCGAACTATATCATGTTAGATAGCAAATTGAAGTTAGAATAAATCCAACAACTTGCCACTGTTGGATTTATTATACCTAGTAGTGAGAAAGAGTTTTAAAACTCTTCCTGAAAGTTACCAAAATCAGCTCTGCATTGCCCTTTCCTGATTGATCAGTCTCTAGCAGCCTGAGCCAAGTTACCTTAATGAGGTGTGAAGTGGCCTGGGCTGAAACAAAGGAAGCATCTGGTGGGAAGAGAACTGCTGCACCAGATGGGAGAATGGGAAAGGGGATAGAGTGATCAAACTGGTTTTCAAAGGAGGCAAAACCTTCTGGGACAGAAATAGACCTCCCCCATTTCCTACTCCCCCAGCCAGATGGGAGCAGAGTAATTAGATTTGGAGAGGGGCTGGAAGGGGTGTGTTAGGGAAATGTAGCCACACTAGTGGGTGGGCTCAGCCAGCTGCAACCTGGAAGGAGAATTTTTCTCCATCGTGCATTTTTATAGAATATTGCTTTCTGGGATTGATTTGTGCCACACTTCGTAGGAAGTGGTCATCCCTGATAGTGACACCCTGTACAACATTGGTCCAAGTGGGCCCCCCTGCTTGCCCACCCAGGAGCAAAGATAAATATGGTGGAACTGCTCAGCAATTCAGATCCCTGCTGGAAGAAAATACTGTAGAAGAAACACTACCATGCTAAACCCCTGGTCAGCACCTGAAGGACTGTACCCACAAGAACTGCACCAGCTGTACACTCTGGCCTTCACCAAGATAAGAACATTGCCTTGCCTCTACAGCACCAGGAGAGGTCTCCTTGTAAGCAACAGGTACAAAGGAGCTGACTAGATTTTCCTACATCAAGTCCTGCAAGAATAGCCTAGCTGACCAGTGTTGAGTATTCATTAGTCTGCAAAGCAGACACTGAAATACTTTGTGGGGCCCTCTTACGGGGGCCCCTGCAGTGCCCATGCCATTGGCATGGGCACTGCAGGGGCCCCCAGGGGCCCCGCGGCACCCCCTACCGCCATCCTGTTCATGGCGGGTTTCCCGGCATGAACAGGATGGCGGTAGGGGGTGTCTGAATCCCCATGGCGGCGGAGCGCGCTCCGCCGCCATGGAGGATTCAATGGGGCAGCGGTAAACCGGCCGGAGACCGCCGGTTTACCCTTTCTGACCGCGGCTGAACCGCCGCGGTCAGAATGCCCTTGGGAGCACCGCCAGCCTGTTGGCGGTGCTCCCGTGGTCGGTGACCCTGGCGGTCACCGGCCGCCAGGGTCAGAATGACCCCCACAATGTCTTACCTGTGTGTCACTGGAAGTATTGCAGAATAATGTTGCTCCTGTTGTCAACATCTTCTTCCTCTGCCTCCTCTTCCTCACTGTCCACAGGCTCCACCGCTGCCGCAACACCATCTCCAGTCTCATCCTCCTGCAGAAAAGGCACCTGTCGTCTCAAGGCCAGGTTGTGCAACATGCAACAGGCAACGATGATCTGGCACACCTTCTTGGGTGAGTAGTAAAGGGATCCACCAGTCAGATGGAGGCACTGGAATCTGGCCTTCAGGAGACCGAAGGTCTGTTCGATAATCCTCCTTGTACGCCCATGTGCCTCATCGTGATGTTCCTCTGCCCTGGCAATCCTCACTGGGGTCAATAGCCATGAGAGGCTGGGGTAACCAGAGTCACCTGCAAATATCGAGGGATACCTGTTAGACACACACTAACCCTTAGAGACAACCCCGTACCCAGACACCAACTCACACTGTGTGGGGGCCTTGGGCTCACATATTAGCCACACCCGGTGCCTATGGGATGTTGCTATTCCTCAATATAAAGGCATCATGGAGAGAGCCAGGGTATTTGGCATTCACATGGGAGATGTACTGGTCCGCCAAACACACCATCTGCACATCCAGAGAGTGATAGATTTTTCTATTCATGAAAACTTGCTCATTTATCGGGGGGGACAAATGCCTCATGTGTACCATCAATGGCACCTATGATGTTGGGGATATGTCACAGGGGATAAAAGTCAGCTTTCGCTGTGGCCAAATCCTCCACTTGGGGGAACACGATGTAGCAGCGCATGTGTTTCAGCAGGGCTGACAACACTCTGGTCAACACGTTGTAGAACATTGGCTGATACATCCTTGATGCCATGGCCACTGTTGTTTGGAAGTAACCACTGGCCACTGTTGTTTGGAAGTAACCACTTGCCAGGAAATAGAGCACTGACAGGACTTGCAGTTGAGGGGGGATACCAGTGGGCTGCTGGATATCTGACATCAGGTCTGGCTCCAATTGGGCACACAGTTCCTGGATTGTGGCACGATCAAGTCTGAAAGTAATGATAATGTGTCTGTCCTCCATTGTTGCAAGGTCCACCAGGGGTCTGTACACCGGAGGATGCTGTCATCTCACATGCAGCATCAGCGGTTGGAGCCTATGGAAGAGAACGGTGTGCAGAGGGTCACATTCCCACATCTATTACAGTAATGCTGTTTTTTAACTTTACAGAAACAAAATGTGAATCCTAGAATCAGTTGCCGTGCCAATGTCTGCTGTGATGCAATTAGGTGCCATGCCCTGTGGCCCCCTGAAATGGTGGATGCCTGACGTGTGAGAAGGGACAAGTGAAAATGAAGTAATTGCCCTGGCATTGTGCGCCATCGCGGTAGGTGGTTGACGACCGCCCAAGACTTCGCATTGGTTATCATTGGGCCCTATAGGTTCCAGGAGCCAATGGCGATGTACGTCGGCAGTGAAGGTACGCACCGCTGCGGACGTGACTGCCATTTTCTATCTAGTCACTCACTTGCTACCTAACTTTCAATAGGAGAGGACCTACACTGCAAGTGCTGCTGTGACCTGTGTCTGGAAGCGACAATGGCTCATGTGTCTGGGGAAAGGGCCCCTGCCTTCACTGTGGGGGAGTTGGAGAAACTGGTGGATGGGGTCCTACCCCAGTACACATTACTCTACAGTCCTCCAGACAAACAGGTGAGTACACTGTGAGCATGATGCGTGGGCCATGACTGTATGGAGTGCTGTGTGTGTAAGCCACATGTTGGGGGGTGCTGAGGCGTCCTGGCCATAGTGCAGCAATTTAAGGTGGTCATTCTATGTGCATCAGTGAATGGGTGGGAACTAGTGGCCAATGTTCTGATGGTCCGGATAGGTGAATAATTCCCTTTTCTGCTGTCTTTTCCCTCCAGGTCATCGCCCACCAGAAAAAGGGTATTTGGCGTGCCATCGCCAAGGAGGTGTGCACCCTGGAGGTCTTTCACAGGCGGAGCACCCACCTCCAACTCCCAGAAGAGCAAAGGGGGCACCCGTCAGTCCAGGCAGTGTGCCACCGAACCCTGCGAAAAGGACCAAACCATTCCTCCACCTGCCAATGTGAAGAAGGGGCCAGTTTACAGCAAGGCCAAGGAGCACGACCCATCCAGCAAGGCCTCCTCCAAAACTCCAGCTGCCACAGCCAAGGTCCCAGCAGCATCTGCCAAGGTGAGGAAGGGGCAAAAATGCCAAGGCAAGGCACTTCAGGCCTCAGAGGCTCCAGGTGGGGGCCTGGTTCCCACCAGCAGAACCGACAGCCCCGCCACCTGTACCGCGGCCAGCACCGCTACAAGCAACGCTGCAAGCACCGCCACCTGCACCACCACCTCCCCCGCCACTGCCACCACTACTGTCAGCAGCAGCATCCCCAGTGGGAAGGCGTCCGAGGATGCAGGAGACGGGCTGGTGCCTCCCTCTACCACTGGCAGTACCAGCACCTGCACCACGGACAGCACCGCCAGCATCCCCGCCGCAAGCACCACCACCTGCACCACTGACAGTAGGACCACTACCAGCAGCAGCAGCCCCAGTGTGCATCCGTCCAAGGCTGCAGGAGATGGCCTGGAGCCTCCCAACACCACTGGAAGCACCCCCACCAGCACCGGCACTACCACCAGTTTGCAGCCTTATTCGCCGCAGGATGGAGTCTGGCCCTGCCTCCATGGAGTGTCATACCACCTTGTACATGCAAATCTCATGTCTCAGACATGCAGGTGAGGGAATGTGAACTGCCACACCCCAAGTGCTGCATCACTGGGCACAAAGCACCCTCCAGAACCAGTGGAGAACTGCTTCCACTCACCCTATCCTTGTCAGGATGAAGCAGACTGGGCACAAAGCCCCCTCCAGAACCAGTGGAGAACTGCATCCACTCACCCTATCCTTGGCAGGATGAAGTACACTGGGCACAATCCCCCCTCCAAAATCAGTGGAGAACTGCATCCACTCACTCTATCCGTGTCAGGATGAAGCACACTGGGCACAAAGCCCTTTCCAGAACCAGTGAAGAACTGCATCTACTGACCCTATCCTTGGCAGGATGAAGCACACTGGGCACAAAGCCCCCTCCAGAAGCAGTGGAGAACTGCATCCACTCTCCCTATCCTTGGCAGAATGAAGCACATTGGGCACAAGGCCCACTCCAGAACCAGTGGAGAAGCCATCCACTTGAGAGACTTGAGAGACTGTGGCTTTGCACTCCCCAGGACCAAACAGTGGGCAAACCACCCACTAGAGAGACTGTGGCCTTGCACTCCCCAGGACCAAGCAGTGGGCAAACCACCCACTAGAGAGACTGTGGCCTTGAACTCCCCAGGACCAAGCAGTGGGCAAACCACCCACCAGAGAGCATGTGACATTGCGCTCCCCAGGACCAAGCAGTGGGCAACCCACCCACTTGAGAGACTTGAGAGGCTGTGGCTTTGCACTCCCCATGTTCTAGCAGTGGGCATGGAGCCTCCTCAAGGAGCAGTGGCGTTATTCCATCCTCCGGCTGAGGTGCCACCCCTTCCCTGTCCCCCTGAGGTGCCTGTGTGTTTTCGACCTGATGCCCCTGCAGTGTTCTCTCCGTATTGAGGCAGGAGTCAATTGTGGGTTTGGCCCATGATTTTGGCACAGTGAGACACGGACATTTGCAAAGGACAGAGTACGGCCTTCTGTACATACTGTAAATATTTGTATATACTGTTTTTCTATTTGTTACGTATGTCTGCATATTTAAAAAATATCACTTATTTCACTCAATTCCTTTTGTCCTTGCAATCTTCTAGGGGGTTTCGGGGTATAAATGTACTGTTGTTGCATGTGTTTGTGTGTATGGTGTTGTGGGTGGGCGGGTGGATGTTGCGTGTTGCGTGTGTGTCACTCTCTTTTTCCTCCCCCGTCCCATGTGTGCTAGGTGCAGTACTCACTGTGGTCGTCTCTGCCGCCTTTAATATTCCATGTGTATGAGGAAATAGACCAGCATTGGCAGGACCTGCAGCTCGGGCTCTATTGTGTCCTGGTTCTTCGTTGAGTGTCGAGGGGTGAGTGGTTTCCCTTCCATAGACTGTTTCCGCCGTGCTTTTGATGGTGTTGGTACCGCCCCAGAAAAGCTGGCAGATTGTTGGTTTGTGATGTGGTGGGTGGTACATTGATTTCTGCCTGTCTGTTGGCGGTGACCGCCGCAGAATTTGTTGCTACTGTCGTGGCGGTCGGAGTGTTAATGTGGCTGTCTGTGTTGGCGGTTTCCGCCGTGGTCATGATCCCATTTTTTTTACCGCCGGCCTGTTGGCAGTATTACCGCCGCGTTAACATCGACCGCCAGGGTTGTAATGAGGGCCTAAGTCCAAAGGTAAAATCTTGACGAGGCCTCTCGTTCAGTGTATCGGAAGTGGGCTCCATCCTGGTCGGCCTCAAATATAGCCTTTGCCCTGGTCAAGCGTGACCAGATGACTCTGGTGGGAGCTTTTTCATTTTAGTCACTAGAAAGCACATTTTTAACATTTAGGCTCAGATTTACAAGGCCCTTGTGACACTGGCGCTGTGTATTGTAAATATGGGCCACACTGATGCAGATTTCTACGGTAGAGGGACGTGTAATGGGTGTTGCTATGGGACTTCCACCGCAACACTAATTACATTTGACACTGCCCAAGATTTACAGGAAGTTGCAAATTGTGTTTTACTTATTTACTGTTTTGTTGATATAATAGTTATAAGCCCCCATCACCACCTTGTGTTAATTAGCAAATTTTGTTTTTTACACTAATGTGGCCCAATGAAGCCAAAATCTTCCAGCACGCATTGCACCACTTTGCGTTGCAGTATGCCTGTTTCAGGCATAATGTATGCACAGAGGGCGTTCCTCCATTAGGGGGCCCTACAAATGGCACAAGGAAATCTAACAGATTTCCTTGCGTTATTTTTTACAGCACTTTTAACGGCTGCTCAGAACAGGCATGAAAAGAGGGCTTCCATTATTCATAATGGGCCCCTATGTACTCCTGCAGAGTACATCAATAGTGTCAATAAAAATGATGCTATTGCCCCCTACCCTGCGCCATGGTGCACTGTATCTTAGATACAGCGCACACATGGTGTTGGTAGGGAGGGGCTAAGGGGGAAAATAAAGTGCAGCACCACTTTCCATAAATATGCCCCTAAATGCTTTACACACTTGTTTCCTAAGTTAAGCATAAATGCTCTTGGGCCTAGCTAGCAATGGTTGAGCAAGGGTCAAATACTGTGACCATGACTGAACCAAATGTGAGATTGTGGCCTATTACTAAGTGCAGTTACCTACCTGGTGTTACTAATAATCCAGTATCCAACACTTCTGGTTTACGGTGGTGGGATTCACTACTTGTGTTTAATATCATCATACAGTGTTTAAGTAAAGCAAATTAAAAATCCTTTAAATTGTTCTAGTGTAAAACTTGTTTTTGATTTTTAATCTGGACTGCTTTCAATTAATCCACTTTTTTTTCTGAATTCCTGACTCAATGTTTGCAAAGTTCTTTTTTGTGTAACATAAAACTTAGGGATCCAATGGAGCTTTATCTGGCTACCATACCTACCCTTAATGTAGTTTAGATTCAGGAATTGTGTAAGGTTAGGTGACTACTAGCAGCTACTATTCTTAGGAAGGCTGAACTGGTTAAGTCCCTTAGGTCTAGGCAGGAGCCCAGCAGGCAGGCACAGAGGAAGCTCCCATGGAAGAAGAGAGGGGGGATAACATTTCCAGCCACTCAGGGGAGAGAGGACCCTTAAACCTTAGTGATGAAGCGGGAGAGGGGTCAATTCATCCACACAGTAACCAGACCACTGTCTAGAACTGACTGAGAGAGATGATTCACCTCAGGAGGAGTAAACCTGTCCCTCCGAGAGAGAGAGCTTGAGGCCCAGCTAGCCTATATAGCCCTAGAAGCAGAGACGTTAGCCCTATAAAAGAAGAAGTTGGCAAGAGAAGAACAGAGAGGTGGTGACAGAGAAGCAGAGGTCATGTCCAGTGGTGGTGGGGTTTGCTCCAGACAACCCAAGGGCATTGTCCATCACTACCAGGAGGGGGTGACATCAACAAGTGGCTGACAGCCTTTGAGAGGGCTCTCAGGAGGAGAAGGTTTAGTACTCAGTATTAGGGATCACGTATGTGAGAACTGATCCCAGTCACTGGGAGGGATAGGCCCCTGATGCTAAGGGAGAATGAGACAGAGTACTATCCCAATATGAAGAGATGTCTCATCATGGAGTTTGGTCTCACCCCAGAGCAGTATAGGATGAAGTTTAGGGACACCATACCCAAAACCCAGTGCTTGGTTGACTTTGTAGACACCTCAGTTGAAACACTGGAGGGCTGTATACAGGGTAACAAAGTAAGTACATACGTGGGGGGATACAAATCAATCATGAAGTAGCACATCATGAGTAACTGTATCTCAGAGATGTTATACCAGTATCTGGTAGACTCTAAACTGTCTAGTCCCACTGATCTGGGAGAGGCAGCTGGTGGCGAGCAAAGAAAGGAGGACAAGGTTCCCCCCCCCAGGGGAAAGCCCAGAGGAAAGAAGATAAAAAGTTAAAAGAGTCCTCACAACAGCCACAAACACCTGCACAAGGAAGAGGAGCCCAGAGCCTTGCCACTTCCAAGTGGAGAGGGAGACAGGGGAAGTGCTTTGATCCTGTTAAGTCAGGGAAGTTATATGACCTTCCAAAGGCAGAGAAGTGTTTTGACTGTTTCCAGCAAGGACATATAAGAGGAGATACTCTTTGCTCTAAGAAGTCCCCCCATCGAATGGATTGTCCAATGGAGTGCTAGTGTAGGTATGGGGTTCAAGTTGGCCTAGGGATGGGGTAAGGATATACAGAGGTTACCTTAGTGTATGTAGGAGGGGGGATGTTACAGCCCTGGTTTCCTTACTTCCAAGCATGGAGAAGTACAGGCAGAGGCCTAAATTCAACAGGACTAAGGTTGGGGCTCTAAGAGATACTGGAGCCAAGAATGACTATGGTCACAACGAAGCTGGTTTCTCCAGAACAGATCCTGCCTAGACTATTTCACCAGCTAACGTAAGTAGACAGGAGAGCCAAGCTCCACCCCATAACCATGGTGAGCTTGGAATGGGAAGGTGTGACTGGCCATAACAAAATGGTAGCTTTTTCCCTTGCCTCCCAGTAGAGTGCCTACTGGGAAAGGATCTTGAAGCATCTGAGTGGTCAAAGGTGGAAAGGAGGCTCTATGTGCAGATGATTGTCCTCCCTGTGCGGGTGTGTGCTGTGACCAGGTCACAAGATGCACATCAGGGAAGTGATGGACACTTAGGCGGTCATTCTGACCGCGGCGGGCGGTGGTCGCCGCCCGCCATGCGGTTACCGCCGAATGACCACCCCGTGGTCAAAAGACCGCGGCGGCCATTCCAACTTTCCCGCTGGGCTGGCGGGCGACCGCCAAAAGGCCGCCCGCCGGCCCAGCGGGAAAGCCCCTGCAACGAGGAAGCCAGCTCCGAATGGAGCCGGCGGAGTTGCAGGGGTGCGACGGGTGCAGTGGCACCCGTCGCGATTTTCACTGTCTGCAAAGCAGACAGTGAAAATCTGTATGGGGCCCTGTGAGGGGGCCCCTGCACTGCCCAGGCCAGTGGCATGGGCAGTGCAGGGGCCCCCAGGGGCCCCACAACACCCGTTCCCGCCATCCTGGTTCTGGCGGTGAAAACCGCCAGATACAGGCTGGCGGGAAGGGGGTCGGAATCCCCATGGCGGTGCTGCAAGCAGCGCCGCATGGAGGATTCCCTGGGCCAGGGGAAAACCGGCGGGAAACCGCCGGTTGCCCTTTTCTGACCGCGGCTTTACCGCCGCGGTCAGAATAGCCCAGGAAGCACCGCCAGCCTGTTGGCGGTGCTTCCGTGGTCCCCGGCCCTGGTGGTCATGGACCGCCAGGGTCGGAATGACCCCCTTAGACCCTGGAACAATGGGCCAAGCCTCCAGAATCAAGAGAAAGGGCATTGGGTTTGAGGAGCCACCCCAAAGAACTTCAGAGGTGCAGGAGGAATCTAATCCTGAGGGGGAGGATCAGACCTCTGAGGTAGGGAGCAGGTGGACTCACCAGGAAAGAGTTGCGCCATGGGCAAAGAGGGTGTCCCTCTTTTGAGAGCCTAGGGCAGACCGTCTCCAGGCAAGAGCAGGGTGATGTCAGTGGATCACACAGGGTATACTGGGAGGATGGAGCCCTCTATGTTGAGGCAAAGGACCCTAAAAAAGGGGCAAACAGGAGAGTGGTGGTCTATCCCCTTACCCTAAGCCATGACATCCCCTTGGCAGGACATTTGGGTCAGATCAATACTTGGAATAGGATGGTCAACCATTTCTATTGGCCCTCCATGTCTGCCAAAGTAAAGTAGTTCTTTACTTCCTTTGCAACCTGTCAGGCCATTGGCAAGACCGCGGTCAAGCCAAAGACTCTCTTAATACCACTGCCAGTGGTTGTGACTCCCTTTGAGAGGGTAGTGGTTGATAATATTGGTCCTCTAGTCCCACCAACTGCCTCAGGCAATAGATACATTTTGGTAGCAGTGGACCATGCTACCAGGTATCCAGAGGCAATAACTCTCAAAACAGTCACTGCTCCCACAGTGGCTATGACCCTACTTGGTGTGTTCACCAGAGTGGGTTTCCCAAAGGAGGTGGACTCAGATAGGGGAACAACATTTATGTCTGACTATCTGTAGGCAATGTGGGATGAATGTGCTGTTACTTACAAGTTCACCACTCCATATCATCCCCAGGCTGATGGTCTGGTGGAAAGAGTTAACAAGACTCTGAAGGGCATGATTCTGGGTTTGTTTGACAAACTCAAAAGGAGATGGGATTTTTTCCTCCCATGCCTGTTGTTTGGTTACAGAGGAGTGCCACAAAAAGGGGTTGGCTTCAGCCCCCTTGAGTTGATGTTTGGGCACTCTGTAGGAGGCCCAATGTGTTTGGTGAGAGAGTCTTAGGAGATGACTCTCAAGTAGCACAAGAAGATTGTGCTTGCCTATGTGCTAGGATTGTGGTCTTGCATGGCGGAGTACACAAAGAGAGCAAGCAGCAACCTAGAGGCTAGCCAAGAGCACATGAAGCTCTGGCATGACCAAAAAGCTACTATGCATGAGTACCATCCATACCAGTGGAAATACCCTATTTTCTAAAGCTTCTAAAATTCATAACTCCGGTTGTGTGTAACTTAAAAAGTTCATTTTTGGTGTCTACATTTTAATAAAAACAACTTTATTTTTCTAATTTGGATTTGGATTTTTTTGTGTTGTGTTATTTATTTATCGTCCATGTTGATATTGTGAAATGCTGAGCTAAGGTTTAAGAGTGTGAACCCGAGGTCCTTTGCTGGGTGATATGTTGGTATTGCATGTTCAGTCTCCCCAGTCATACCACATAATACTGCCATCTTGCTACAGTAGCTGACCAACGTCCAGTGGCCATTTGAGGATTCTGAACAAGTGCATTCTGGGAACTGCAGTCCCAACTTCCATGGAGCAACTCAGACCTTCTGGATCCTTGGATCAAGTTTGTGGACACTTGAAGGACCCAAATTGGACTTCTGGAAGAAGATCCAGTAAGTTGGAGAAGTTTGAAGCATTTTTGTGAAAGTCTCCATAAGGTGACTGACCCATTGATGAGAGTCAAGCCGGCGATTTCGAACCGCGACCAAGCCTGAATTTGAGGTTCGTCCTACTGAAGCTCTGGAGCTTTTCCCCATTGACAAGACTTCCAGGAGTTGATCTGGAGCTGGCCTGAAGAGGAGCTTCGACCGACAACAAGAGAAAAAGCTCCAAAAAAGAGACTTAAGGCATATTTAAGCAAAGTGGCTCTGCACATTGTGCAGCACCACTTTTCTTGCACCTCTTAGTGTCCTGCAGAGTACATAGGGGGCCCATTATAAATAATGGAAGCCCCCTTTTAACGCCTGCTCTGAGGAAGCGTTAAAAGTGCCATAAAAAGTGGTGCAAGGAAATCCCCTAGATTTCCTTGTACCATTTTTTCATCCCCCCTAACGGGTGAATTTCTCCTTTGCATACATTATGCCTGGCGTGGGCATAATGTAGCGCAAAGGGTTATTAAGTAGTGCAATGCATGCATTGTGCCACTTTGTAAATATGGCACAAGGATTGGGCCACATTAACTTAAAAAGTGAAGATAATGTGGCGCAAGGTGGGGCTAGAAACTTATAAATATGCCCCTAAGTCCGAAGGTACAGTTTTGACAGAAACTTACTGCTCAGTGAATCCAATGTGGGCTCCAATGTGGTCATCCGCAAACTTTGACTTTGCCCCGATAAAGTGTGACCAGATGTCCCCGGTTGGTGTTGTGCTTTTAGGCTCTAAAAAGCAAGTAATTAGATTTACTTTTTGAAAATGCACATCTCCAGTTCCCTACAATGGATATTTGTAATTTCAGTGTCATTTTAGAGCTAAAAATATTTCCTTTGTTTATAAAATGGCGTTGGATTTTTATTGAGGATTGTATTTTACTTATTTACTGTTTTGTTGATATTAAATGATTTACACACCTGTCTCCTAAACTAAGCCTAACTGTTCATGGATCAAACTACTAAGGGTTGGGAAAGAATTAATTTACTGAGACCTTGACTGGACCTAATGTGAGATTGTGGCTTATTACTAAGTATAAGTATCTACCTGTCTTACTAATAGTCCACTTTCCAACACCATTCAACTGTTCAACAGATCCTAAAGCTTTTGGATGATAACTGCAATGAAACTTCTGTTCAACTTGTAGTGCTGCAGATAACATTTTATTAATCTCCCTGTTGAAGTGCGTACCTCGATCTGATTCTAGAGAGACTGGCATATTGGCCCTCATTATGACATTGGCGGTGTACTAACTGCCACTGTGAAAGTGCAGTAATACCGCCAACAGGCTGTTGGTAATTACCGGCAAATTATGACCATGACGGTGACACCTCCCAATAGACAGCCAATGTTCCACACCAACCACCAGGGCGCTAACACCACCGACTACGGCAGTAGCCACCTTCAGCCACCTTCAGCCAGGCAGAAGTCAAGGTACCGCTCACCATATTATGACATAGCAAACCGCCAGGATTTCCGGGGTGTTAGCAACGCCATCAAAAGCCTGGCAGAAACACATTACAGAAAAGGAAAGACTCACCTTCAGGGACACAGAGGACTCCGCGGCTGCCATGGAAACAGAACTCCAAGTCTTCCTGATGCTCTACTATGCCATGGCCATCCTGGAGCACCAACGCTGATGAAGATGACGATGGTGAGTATAGCCGCCTAGCACACAAGGGAGGGAGGGAGGAAAAGGTGAGTGACACACACACGCACAACACACACCACACACACACACACACACACACAACCAGCTGCTCAGTTCATCAACAGTTACAAGAGTAGAGAATGCAAGGACACTTACTTGTAGTACAACAACTGTAATTTGCTACCAACAGTCACCATAATGAATAAATAAATAACTATATACTCGTCAATGTACAGAATGGGCCAATGGCCAGTCCAAAGTAGTAAAGGGACACATGGCCACAGGGCATTGTCCAAGCCCCAACTTGACTCCTGACATCATCCAGACTCCACTGTTCAGGGGAATCATATTGGAAATGAGCAAGCACCTCAGGAGGAAGGGGGTAGGGGCACCTCAGCTGGAGTGGGTATCATGCTCACTGGGTCTGGAGGGGGAGCCTTGCCCACTGTCCCTGGAGGGGAGTCTTAGCCCATAGTCCTAGAGTGGGTATCATGCTCACTGGTTCTGGAGGGGGCTGCTTGCCCACTGGTTCTGGAGGAGGCTCCTTGCCCTCTGTCCCTGGAGGGGAGTCTTAGGCCACAGTCCCTGGAGTGGGTATCATGCCCACTGGTTCTGGAGGGGGGTCCTTGCCCACTGGTTCTGGAGGGGGCTCCTTGCCCACTGTCCCTGGATGGGAGTCTTAAGCCACATTTCCTGGAGGGGGGGCTACATGGCCTCGGGTGGAGGAGGGGGATCCTTGCCCTCAGGTGGTGGATGGGGATCCTTGCCCTCAGGTGGTGGATAGGGATCCTTGGGTTCATACCTGTGAGGGGCCCCCTTGGCCTTTGTCATGTGACTTGTGTCCTTGGCTCCAGGTTTAGGAAGTACCTCCACTTACCCTGCCCTATGTCTCTTTGGTTCCGCCACCCTAGACCTCCGTTTCTGAGGCGGAGGTGTATCCTTGCTGGGAGTGGCTGCCTTCCCACTCAGGGGGGCCTTAGTGGCAGGAGCAGATTTTTATGTAGGAGCATTGGCAGCCTGGTTGGCTGAGGTGCCTGGATGGGTGGTTGGGACCTTGCACTTACGGGCAGGAAGGGAGGTTAGTGGTGGGGAAGAGGTCAAGATGGGCAAGGAAAACCTTCTTAGGGACATTGGGGCAGGATGTAGGAGGATGGATGGGAGTGGAGACACAGGGAGTGGTAGTAGGAGGAATAGTTGTGCTGGACTTGCATGCAGGTGCATGGACAGTTTGCATGTGTGAGGTGTATAGCTGTTGGGGTTCTGATTGCGGGCATTTGTGTTTCTTTGGAGGGGTAGACAGGCTGGGAAAGGATAAACAGGACGTGTGGGTGGATGTTGTGGTTGTGTCTGCAAGTGAGGTGGGTATGCTGCATGAGGTGGTGAAGGTGGTGGTGGTGGTGACTGCGCATGTGGTGTGTGGGGTGCATGTCTGCGGAAGTGCTCACTGGGGCAGGGCCTGAGGTGCCTGGGGTGAACGAGATGCCCACCCTCCTGGGTGAGTGGGAATGGGCAACTCGGTGGGGGGCTACTGGGAGGGCGCTGCTGGTACTGGGGGTGGTGGCTGTCCCTGTAGCTGGGGTGGTTCCAGAGGTGTCTGCCACCACTAGGGAACTCCCATCGGAGTAGGTTTCTGAGTGAGTATTGTCACCTCCTGCCCCTGCCGTGGTACTCCCCTCGCCCTCTGTCCCACTTGTCCCCTCATCATCAGTGGACTCTGCCTCCTTGGTCCCTTGTGCTGCAGCTCCCTCACTCACCGGTGCCCCTGCTCCTTCGTCAGATGATGCTAATGCACACAAGGAGAGTATGACGGTAAGAAAATAGGGGGAGGAGATAGAAAGGGAGCAATGAGTCAATGACACACCAACACCACAGATGGCATACGCATCACAATTACACACAGTGACCCAGACTGGCATACCATTTGCTAGGTACCACAGCAGGATGAGAGCTAAACACTTCCATCTGCACCCCTCCTGGGACTTACTAAGCCCTGTCTGACATGGAAAGCAACCTAGCTAGCTATCCAGGTTTTGTTATTCACAAAATAACCCTGAGCTGGACCACGCAGCAATGTATGAGCTGGCATAAAGGGGCATCCACTGATTAAAAACCACCACCAGAATGCCGTGCCAGGCAACAAAGATGGTTGTCACACACTAGACTTACCCCTTTGTGGCTGCTGTGATGCCTTCAAGCACCCATCCAGCTCTGGATAGGACACTGCCAGTATGAAGACAATCAGGCGGGTCAGGTTCCAACGGGCATTCCTTGTTGGGAGGCCGTTCCCAGCGGGGCCTCTGCGATCTTCGATGCCCAGCATCTCAGGTCCTCCCAACGTTTCCTGCAGTGGGTGATCCGTCAGCTATAAAACCCCAGGGTCCGTACCTCCTTGGCGATGGCATGCCAAAGGCCCTTCTTCTAATGGACGCTGACCTGCATGGAAACACAAACAGAGGGACACCATGAATCTGAACATCCAGCCTGTCACACATATGGAGTTCAAAGATTATTTGCCCCTCAAATGGCATACACATCACCCTGAGCCCTGCATGTACACTACATCCAGCCATACCCCCCACCCAAATTACACACTGCCAGCACACACACACACACACACACACACACACACATCTCCATGCAGCCTTGTCGCATGCAACATCCCCATGGTATACTCACCTGTTGGTCTGGAGGCCCATACAGCTGTCCATACAGGAGTAGGACCCCATCCACCAGATGCCCTAACTCGACTGAAGTGAAGGCAGGGGCCTTTTCCCCTGTTGCACGGGGCATGTCAGGTTCCAGACACAGGTCACAGCAGCACACTCAGTGGAGGTGTTGTTGTGTGGAAAGTCAGAAATCAAGTGAGGTTATAGTCAGAAAATGGCAGTCACGTCCATGGTGGTGTACATCGTCACCACCGACGGAGATCTCATTGGATACTGTACTCAATACAACCCCATGTTAGCCAATGAGGAATTACACAGTGGTGTTATAGTGCAGTTACACAATTTAGAATAAAAACTGCTTCATTGGTGACAATTGTACATACAGAGCCATTTACAGTGTTCAGTTACATACATGCTCTATGTACACTGAAGTGGCGGATCCATTTTTCATGTTGTCACTCCCTTTTCACTCTTCTGTCACTTAGGTACCTACCACTGCGGAGGAATAGAAGGAGGAGGCAAGCCCCCGTGTACAGACCCCTTGTGGACTTGGCTACACTAGAGGACAGGCACATAATAATCACTTATAGACTGGACAGGGCCACAATCACAGAGCTATGTGCTCGCTTGGAGCCTGATCTGATATTGTTGTGTAGCCATTTTAGCTATAGCTCCATGCATGTTATTTTAACACACTAGGCCGCTGTGCACTCTAACCTAGATATATCTTATTCAGCTTTGTTTTATTATTATTACAATAAACAGTTTTACGGTCTTGTTTTATTTTCATCTATCAAACTTTTTTTGCCTATACCAGCACTCTGTTCTCAAACAAGACATTCTTGCTCACTCTGTACTTCTTCCAAGGCTACAGTAATGTACATTGCCGGTGAACGTGGTAGAAGATTAGTCTCTAACATTCGTAGAAAATACACATCCCTACATAGGGACATTTTCTCAGAATATCAGCTGTGTTTTTATAAAAATACTTCCTTGTTCCTTACATGTTAGAGGGAGATTCCAGCCAGGGAACCACGACTGTATGCTGATTGCCGAATCCTTCGCTACAGATGCTAAAACAGATTGCAGGCCTTTGCTCAGGTATGGGGTTGATGTCTTCACAGGGGAACCTGAAAGGCAGAATTAGAGCTTAACATGCTGTGCTTGATCACAACCTAGATAGGCAATAATCCATTGATTATAGTGACAATATGATAGCGTTGTTTTTATGCTTCACTCTTGTCACAATTTTAATACCGTCATGTTGTGTTGTCCTGGTAATTGCAGCTCACGCTTTGCTATCTAAGATGCAGTTGTTTTATTAAATCCATTATTAAAACATATACTGCTTCTGTTGTCATTCATATTTGAGATTTTATTATAAATGAGAGAACTGGATGAGACCTGAGTGACCATGACTTCCCTGTGAAACCTAGTATGTCATGCGCTCGGCTACCCAATCATCACTATCCTTTGGTAGGGGTGAGGCACTGCTAGTTAGCCGGAGCAAAACCCGGATTAGAGTGACAGGTGTCACCCACAGTGGGTTGGACTCAGTCTCCCACGCCACGGGCGATTCTGCCGCTCAAAATCCAGTAGTCTCATTAGAATAATGAGAGCCTACGCGACATGGCACCGCCAACGTTTGGTCAGGCTCTAATTTTCAGGTCCTCCGGGATATCATAGTCTCATTAAATATAATGGCGCCTCAATACCATATGCGGAGACGTCCATGGTATTGAGGATTTCCACCCCAGCTGCATAGGCTATCCTACTTTGCAGCTGGAGGTTGTTCAAGCTTGAACTTTAAATGGAAAGCCCTATATGGTGTACCTTTTCTGAACTTATAGTTTCATTACAATCGCAAATCCACAGCAGGTGCAAATAGCGGTTAATATGAGACAACTCCTAACTGCACATTTATTAGCAAATGGCCTAACAGTCCAGGGGGGTCCAGTCACATTTGTGGTGGATGCCCATGCAGCTTATAGAACAGAACTTTTTTATTCTTGGGTCACATTTCCATCAGTTTATGGGAATACAAATACATTTCACCATTACACACCTGCAAATGCGCCTGGAAAATACAGAGCATATGCATATTTAGAAATACCATTATCTTATCAAGAACATTATAATTGGCTTGATGGTGCCCTACCCCACACAATTTTACCAGTAAGGTTAGGTCCTCTAAGTAACGATGGTCCTACCTGGCCTTTATTGGCCACCTATACACCACATCCTTCAGTTGCAAATTTAGTGGTAGCTGAGGTTCGTCGTTTATATATTGCAATAACAGCGATATATAGATGATTAGTGCAATTCATAATGCAAACATTAAATACAAACCCAGCAAGTGCTGCTCCAGCACATCCACATGCAGCAACGCCAGGTATAAATCCTGCGACTGTACATTCAATCATGGGCAAAGTACCCGCCAAACGAGAGGAAACTCCGTTTTGGTTAGTACAAAAGATTAATGCGCTGGAGGCAGTATTTCCCCATACGGGATCTCAGGATAAACATAGAATATTAACGATGTGCTTGCCTTTTGGGATGGTCCCTACAGTAGATAACTGTAATACCTGGGGCACAGGATTTGCTGCGCTCTATATAACCACACACGGTATACCGATACTTGCCAATTTGCCGGAGGTGTTGAAACAAATTCAAGATGAGTATGGGGCTGCCCTAGATTTGGGGATGCAATTGATGGGCAACGTTGCCACGGTATCTTCATTTTAAGTAATCTTAAAGGGGAAGCGGTAGCGCTTGCAGTTCGCATGCAGCTCCGTGACATTCCTCAACAGGATCAGGAACGAGAGTTGCCTAAAATCATCGCAGAGACCTATTCTAGTATCGGTCGAGATAGTTTAGGGGTAAGACCATATAAACCACAATTTTGGGGCAAATCAAGTAAAGATTTCCCCAAGCAAGCACCTGAGGGTAATAAGAAACGCTGGGATGAAAAGCAACAAACTCCTAAAAAAGAGAGGGGAGAATTTCCACGTATGGAGACCCCACAGAATAGATATAGGTGGTCATTACAACCCTGGCAGTCGGTGTTAAAGCGACGGTAAGACCGCCAACAGGCCGGCGGAAAAAAAATTTGAATTACGACTGTGAACAGACAGGCGGAGGACAATGTACCAGCCACAGTATCACAACCTACCAATCCGCCACCTTTTCCGGGGCGGATTCCCTGCGAACAAAAACACGGCGGAAACTGGGCTTCGAATGGAAAATGCTCACCTCTACACACTCCACGAGGAACCAGGACACCATGGAACCAGAGCTGCACATTCTCCCTGCCCTTATCTTCTTGCTCCTCTACCAGGAGCACGAACGCCGGTGGCGAAGACCACGGTGAGTACTGCACCTACGACACAGGGGAGGGGGGTGGGAAAAAACAGGGACACACACACGCAACACACAACACCCCCACCCCAACCCTCACCCACTATAACACACACACTAATACAGCATGAAACATTACAGTTACACCCCCCAATCCTCCTGGAAGAATGCAAAGACAAAAGGAAATGAGTGTAACCATTGTAATATATTAAAAGCCAGTATGCAAAAATATATATACACTATTCACAAATATATACACCAAGAATAGTAGTCCATGTATTGCTCCATTGAAGTCCGTGGAACACCGGGCCCACACTGCATGGGCAAGGCCCACACTCAATACCTGAACATGATGGAGAGAACACTGCAGGGGCATCAGATAGCAATAAAACAGGCACAAGGGAAAGGGGGGGCACCTCAGCCGGTTGAGTGCACAACGCCAAATCCACGAGTGGGCCATATGCCCACTGTTCAATCCTGGGGAGTGCAAAGCCACAGTCCCTCAAGTCTCTACAGTGGGTGGGTTGCCCACTGTTCAATCCTGGGGAGTGCAAAGCCACAGTCTCTCAAGTCTCTACAGTGGATGGGTTGCCCACTGTTCAATCCTGGGGAGTGCAAAGCCACAGTCTCTCAAGTCTCTACAGTGGGTGGGTTGCCCACTGCCATATCCTGGGGAGTGCAAAGCCACAGTCTCTCAAGTCTCTACAGTGGGTGGTTTGCCCACTGCCATATCCTGGGGAGTGCAAAGCCACAGTCTCTCAAGTCTCTACAGTGGGTGGGTTGCCCACTGTTCAATCCTGGGGAGTGCAATACCACAGTCTCTCAAGTCTCTACAGTGGGTGGGCTGCCCACTGTTCAATCCTGGGGAGTGCAATACCACAGTCTCTCAAGTCTCTACAGTGTGTGGGCTGCCCACTGTTCAATCCTGGGGAGTGCAAACCCACAGTCTCTTAAGTGGATAACAGTCTTCACTGGTTCTGGAGGGGGTTTTGTGCCCAGAGTGCTTCATCCTTCCAAGGACTGTATGAGTGGATGTATCTCTCCACTGGTTCTGGAGGGGGCTTTGTGCCCAGAGTGCTTCATCCTGCTAAGGACAGAGGTAGTGGATGCCTTTCTCTACTGGTTCTGGAGGGGGCTTTGTGCCCAGAGTGCTTAATCCTGCTAAGGACAGTGCGAGTGGATGCCTTTCTCCACTGGTTCTGGAGGGGGCTTTGTGCCCAGAGTGCTTCATCCTGCTCGTGGCGGACACAGTAGCGTCAGTGCCCTTGGCGCTCATGGGCCAGCAGTGCTTGTGGCGGCGGTGTCCTGTTCAGCGGTGCTTGTGGCGGCGGTATCCTGTTCAGCTGTGCTTGTTGCGGCGGGGTTCTTGGCAGCGACTCAGCTGCTGGCGGTGCTGGTGCTGGCGCTCCTTTCTGGACCAGCGGGGCTGGTGCTGGTGGTCCTTTCTGGCCCAGTGGGGCTGGTGCTGACAGTCCTGTCTGGGCCAGCGGGGCCGATGGCCTCCTGGGCATCGGGGATGATGACGGTGGCCTCCTGGGCAGCGGATATGATGGCAGTGGCCACATGGGCAGCGGGGCTAATGGCGGTGGCCTCCTGGGCAGCGGGGATGATGGCGGTGGCCTCCTGGGCAGGGGGGATGATGGCGGTGGCCACCTGGGCAGCGGGGCTGATGGTGGTTGCCTCCTGGGCAGCGGGGATGATGGTGGTGGCCTCCTGGGCAGCGGGGATGATGGCGGTGGCCTCCTGGGCAGCAGGGATGATGGCGGTGGCCACCTGGGCAGCAGGGCTGATTGCGGTGGCCTCCTGGGCAGCGGGGATGATGGCAGTGCCCTCCTGGGCAGCGGGGATGATGGCAGTGACCACCTGGGCAGCGGGCCTTATGGTGGTGGCCTCCTGGGCAGCGGGAATGATGGCGGTGGCCTCCTGAGCAGTGGGGATGATGGTGGTGGCCTCCTGGGCAGCGGGGATGATGGCGGTGGCCTCCTGGGCAGCGGGGATGATGGCGGTCTTCTCCGCCATGCTGCCCTTCCCAGACTTGATGAGTTTTTTGTGCCCCTTCCCCACCTTGGAAGGTGTCGCAGCTGACTCCACACTCCCACCTGTACCCCTGGGAGCGGCTTTGGTGGCTGGAGTCTTCCCCCTCTGCCGCCAGGCACTGGCCAACTTTTGATGCTTGACAGGTGGGGGACTTGCCACACTGCCTGCCCTGCTGCCTGCCCTGCTGCCTGGTGCACTCCAGAATCCGGTGACTACTGGCACCACTGGTCCCAGAGATGTTGTGGCTGAGGTGCTAGGTTGGGACCTGGAGAGTCGGGCCCTAGGAGACTGACGGGGTGAGGGAGGTGAGGGAAAGAGGTCAAGTGTGGACAGGAAAAGTTTCTTGGGAACACTGGGACGGGTAGCTGGAGTGGGTTTGGGAGTGGAGGAAGAGGTTGTGGTTGTAGGAGGTGTACGTTTGGTGACTTTTGGTGAAGGTGCATGCGCTGGAGGCTGTCATGAGGTGGATGGCTGTTGGGTGGGTGTGTGCCTGTGTTTGTGTATCTTGGGAGGTGGCGTCACAGACACACTGGGAGAGGACACAGGGGACGTGTGAATGGTAGCGGAGTGGTGACTGCACGTGAGTGGGGTGTGGTGGTGTGTGTGCTGGTGATGGAAGTAGTGGCTGTAGATGTAGTGCATGCAAGTGTGAGTGGAGACGAGACTGGGAGGGAGGAGGGAAACGAGGAGGAGGGGGACACAATGGAGGCAGTGGATGCTGGTGTGTCTGCATGTGTGTGATGCTTGCGTGAGTGCCTGTGGGATGTGTGGTGCTTATGTTTGCCAGAGCTTCCCTTGTGTGTTGACGTGTGTGCATGATGGTCTGATTGTGTTCTTGAGAGAGGTTGAGGTACAGGGGTGTGGGTCTGGGTGGAGGTAGTTGGAGGGGGAGGCTAGAGACAAGGACAATAGCTGCCATCAGTGCTGAGGCCAGAGTCTGAAAAGCTTGCTGAAGGGCTGCCTGACCAGAATGAATGCCCTCCAGGAATGCATTTGTTTGGTGCAACTGCCTTTCTACACCCTGGATGGCGTTCAAAATGGTAGACTGCCCAACAGTGAGGGACCTGAGGAGGTCAATGGCCTCCTCACTGAGAGCAGCAAGGGTGACTGGGGCAGGGCCTGAGGGGCCTGGGGTGAAGGTTATGCCCACCCTCCTTGGTGAGCGGGCACGGGGCAAAGGCTGAGGGGCTGCTGGGAGGGCGGTGCTGGTAGGGGGGGTGGCGGCTGTACCTGTAGATGCGGGGGACACAGATGTGGCTGCCACCACAAGGGAGCTCCCATCAGAGGACGAGTCTGTATCACTGGTCTCAGCTCCTGTCCCTGCCGTGGAGCTCCCCTCGCCCTCCGTCCCACTGGTGAATTCCGAGTCCATTGTCTCGCCCTCCAGGGCCATGTGGGATGCAGCTCCCTCCTGCTCCGGTGCCACTGCTCCTCCGCCTGATGATGCTAATGCACACAAGAACAGGGAGACCACAAAAAGGGGGGCGATGTCAGAAGAAAGACATGTTGAGTGCATACTTTACCGCCACCGTTGGCGGACACGACAGACACAGAAGCCCCCTGCACTACGCCGCGCACTTGGGGTCCACTCTTCAATCCCTGGGACATGGCCTTTAAGGCTATGGCTTACATCTGCACACATGGATGTCACAGGACCCTGACTAGGTGTAGTTAGCACTGTACACAGGTGGGGTGGGGTGCAACAGGGTCTGCCAGAAGAAGGGGACCTAACTAGCACACTTGCCCTGGCCTAGGGAAACCCACAGCCCACCTGCCCCTCCCAGACACCTCCACTGCGCGCTGAATCAGCTGAATGAGAGTGTACTCACCCCCTTGTGGCTGCGGTGATGCCCTCAAGCGCCCATCCAATTCCGGGTACGCCACTGCCAGGATCCTGAACATCAGGGGGGTCATGGTGCAACGGACACCCCTCCCACTTTGGGAGGCCATCCCCAGCTGGACCTCCACCGTCTTCTTGCTCCAGCGGCGAATGTCCTCCCTTCTCTTACGGCAGTGGGTGCTCTGTCTGTGATAGACCCCCAGGGTCCAGACATCCTTGGCGATGGCACACCAAATGTCCTTCTTCTGGTGGGCGCTGACCTACATGATTTGTACAGGGGAAAAAGAAAAGTTATTACCAACTGCACCGTCACTGTCATTGGCACCCATCCCTACCCTTGCCATGTGGCACATGCACTCACCGTTGTTACATGCATGCATCAATCTCCCCCCCATCTTTCATCCACCCCACTCCACACAGGCATAGCCCATACAACATGCTCCCAGTGTACTTACCTGTTTGTCTCGAGGACTGTAGAGTAGCGTGTACTGGGGGAGGACCCCCATCCACGAGTTTCTCCAACTCCTCCATGCTAAAGGCAGGGGCCCTTTAACCAGACACACGAGCCATTGTCACTTCCAGACTGAGGTCACAGCAGCAATTGGTCCTCTCCTGTCGAAGATCAGGTATCGAGTGATTGAACAGATAGAAAATGGTAGTCACGTCCGTGCGGTGCATACCGTCACCGCCAGCGTACATCGTCATTGGCTCCTGGGAACCATAGGGCCCAATGTTAACCAATGCAGAATTGCGCCACGGTCTTCGACCGCCTACCGTGACGGTGTACAACGCCAGCGCAGTTACCTCACCTCCCATTGTCCCACTTTACAGGTCAGGCAACCGTCATTTCAGGGGCCCACATGGCTTAATTTTTTACTGCGTCACACATACCTAGGCCTTGCCTCAACACTCATACATGCTCATTTCGGATTATGAATCGTGTACTGTGTAAGCTGTGGCTACATACCTCTGAGTTGGTTGACTCTGTGCTCTCTGTTGTCCTTCATAGGCACCGTCCGCTGGGACATGTGAGGAGATGGCGGCATCCTCCGGTGTACAGACCGCTGGTGGACTTGTCAACAATGGAGGAAAGACATGTGATCATCACCTACAGGCTTGATCGTGCCACAATCCTGGAACTGTGTGCCCAGTTGGAGCCAGACCTGTGGAGCTACATCGTTGTCCCTCAGGTGGAAGATTTGCCTACAGTGAAAGGTGATTTCTATGCCCTGGGACATATCCCCAACATCATAGGTGCCATTGATGGGACACATGTGGCCTTGGTCCTCCTCGCAGGAGTGAACAGGTGTACAGAAACCGGAAGCGTTATCATTCGATGAATGTGCATATGGTGTGTTTGGCCGACCAGTACACCTCCCATGTTAATGCCAAATTCCCTGGCTCAGTGCTTGACGCTTACATTTTGAGGAATAGCAGCATCCCTTATGTGATGGGGCAACTTCAGAGGCACCATGTGTGGCTAATAGGTGAGCACCTGGAAGCAATCAGTGGGAATGGTTGTCTGGGTCTGGGGTTATCCCTACAGGTTAGTGTGTGTCTAACAGTTGTCCCTCGCCATTTGCAGGTGACTCTGGTTACCCCAACCTGTCATGGCTACTAACCCCAGTGAGGAATCCCAGGACAAGGGCAGAAGAATGCTACAATGAGGCCCATTGGCGAACTCGGAGGATTATAGAGCGGACCTTCGGCCTCCTGAAGGCCAGGTTCAGGTGCCTTCATATGACAGGTGGATCCCTATTCTACTCACCAAAGAAGGTGTGCCAGATCATCGTGGCCTGCTGTATGCTTCACAACTTAGCTTTGCGACATCAGGTGCCTTTTCTGCAGGAGGATGGTCCAGATGGAGGTGTTGGGGCAGCTGTGGAGCCTGTGGACAGTGAAGACGAGGAAGCAGAAGAAGAGGACATTGAAAACAGGAACTCTGTAATCCTGCAATTCTTCCAGTGAGACACAGGTAAGAATACAAACCTGCCTACTACATGTACTATGTCACTACTACCTCTCTACTGTCTGTCGTTTTCACCCAGTGTATGGTCACTGAGTTTTCACTTTCCAATATGATTTCACAGATGTGGGTCCCACTGTGTTACATCTGCTTTGTCTCCTCATGGGCTACAGCTGTGTGACATAGGTATGTTGACATTACAATTGAAAGAGCTTTTTGTCACTGTAATTGCTAATACACTATTTCGAAATCACAGACAGACTCCAGATTGTTTTGTGCTTTAGGGTGTTTATTTAAGTGCTCAATATTGGAGGGTGCTGTAAAATGGTGAGGGGTGATGGTGGAGGAATGTCCATGGCAGAGTCCTGTCTATTAGTCTCACAGGTGCATTGCCCAAATGGGCATAGGAAGTGGAGCTGGGGCAGTTTGAGGATGGACAGGGTGACAAGGTGGGACAGAAGGATGACAATCAGGGTGGTCTCATTTCTTGGCGGGGGTCTTGGCATCTTTCTCTGTCTTTGTCCTGGATCTCAGGGACCGTTTGCGGGGTGGTTCTCCATCTGCAGGGGGTGGGGTGCTGGTGGTCCTGCGGTGGTGCCTCCTGTCTACTAGCGCCGGTGGAGGTGGTGGGCAGTTCATCGTCCAGGCTAGTGTCAGGGGCCCCTTGTTGTGCCACAGTGTCCCTCCTGGTGTTGAGGACTTCCTTCAGTACCCCTACGATGGTGCCCAGGGTGGAATTGATGGAACAGAGTTCCTCCCTGAAGCCTAAATACTGTTCCTCCTGCAGCTGCTGGGTCTCCTGAAACTTGGCCAGTACCTTTGCCATCGTCTCCTGGGAATGGTGGTATGCTCCCATGATGTTGGAGAGGGCCTCGTGGAGAGTGGATTCCCTGGGCCTGTCCTCCCCCATCACACAGCAGCCCTCCCAGTTCCCCTGTGTTCCTGGGCCTCTATCTCCTGGACCGTGGGCCCACTGCCACTGCCCCCATGTCCCTGTTGTTGGGATGGTGGGTTAGCCTTGGTTCCCTGTAGTGGTGGACACACTGCTGATTGACGTGTCCTGGGGTCAGAGGTATGGGCCCGCTGGGTGGGTGCTGTGCTGGTGTTTCCAGAGGGGGGAAGCTCTGTGGTGGCCTGTGACTGTGTGAGGGGAACCGACTGTCCCGAGGTCCCAGATGGGCCGGGCTGGTCATCTAGATCCAGTTGGACAGAGCTGCTGTCATCAATGTGGGCCTCTTCTGTTGGTGGTGTGGACATGTGTGGACCCTCCTGTCCGGTGACGTTGGGTAGGGGTCCTGCAGGGGTATAAAAGGATGTTTATTGCATCTGTGTGTGCCATGGTGTGCAATGGGTGGGTGACTGTGTACCCCAGTGTTTGCATTCCTGTGTGGGACCTTGTGTGATGGTGGTTTCGGGGGGTATGGGTATGTGCAGTGGCCATGAATTGGTGATGGGTGTCCATGCTTTGTTGTTGCATGCAGGGCTTGGTGTTGGGATGTGTGGATTGTGATATTGGGACATTTGTGAGGAGTTTGAGTGATGGGGGTGAGGGTGAGGTTGGGGGTATGTGATGGCATGCAGGTTGGGTGGGGGATGTAATAGTTAAGATTTGACTTACCAGAGTCCATTCCTCCATCTACTCCTGTGAGGCCCTGAGGATGCAGAATAGCCAAGACTTGCTCCTCCCATGTTGTTAGTTGTGGGGGAGGTGGTGGGGGTCCGCCGCCAGTCCTCTGTACCGCGATGTGGTGTCTTGAGACCACGGAACGCACCTTCCCCCGTAGGTCGTTCCACCTCTTCCTGATGTCATCCCTATTTCTTTGGTGCTGTCCCACTGTGTTAACCCTGTCCACTATTCTTCGCCATAGCTCCATCTTCCTAGCTATGGAGGTGTGCTGCACCTGTGATCTGAATAGCTGAGACTCTATCCGGACGATTTCCTCCACCATGACCCTGAGCTCCTCCTCAGAGAACCTGGGGTGTATTTGCCGTGCCATGGGGTGGTGTGGGTGATGTGTGAGGTGGTGTGTGTAGTGATAAGTGGGGTGAGATTTAGGGGAGTGTTGTGTGAGGTGCGTGGAAGTTATGTGAGTGATGGTATTGTGTGCCTGTGGATGCTTGGTAGTAGTTTGTAGTGTCTCTCTCTGGCCTTCTTTCGGTATTTTGGTCGTAGGAGTTTGTGGGAGATGTGGGTGTGTGTTTTATATTGTATTGGGTGTGTGGGAGTGGTGTGTGGGAGTGGTGTGTGTATGTGTATCAGGTGTGTGTATTTGGAATTGTCCAATATGGCAGTGTTTTGTAAATGTGTGTGTATTTTGAGCGCGGCGGTGTGTACCACCAATGGAATACCGCGGTTGAAAGACCGCTGAGTGGATTCGTGGGTCGTGATAGTGTGGGCGTATATCTGTTGGCGTGACGTGGAGGTTTTGTTTTCGCCAGTTTATCACTGACCTTTGGTGTGGCGGACTTGTGTGTGTGTGTCTGAATTTCGGCAGTTTCCGAGCTGTGGCTCGTAATGGCTGTGGCGGAATTCCGCGACGGCGGCGGTGTGTTGGCGGTCTTCTGCACGGCGGTAAGCGGCTTTTACCGCCAATGTTGTAATGAGGGCCGCAATCTCAGAAATAGAGATAATATAAAAACACCTAATAGATATCAATATACTGATACACGCCAATCTTGTTCCTTTTAGGACTCATTGGAAAAACGAAATGAGAGAGGTGGTCGATCAGAACGAACGGAGTAGGTAAAACCACGACAGGAATTAGAACACTCTTTGGAGGTTTTTCTTGAAAAGGAAGAGAAACCCACCCAACAAAAACCACAATTCAAACAGAAAAAAGTGGCAGCAGTCACAGTTAGACATGCCACTCAGGAAGAGGGTCCTCTTGAACAACAAGAAATGGGCTCTAGCACTGCTAGAGAGCGCAGCAGAGGTCACAATAGATTGCCTGAATCTGCTAGAGCATCTGGAGGTGAAAGCAACTGATGACTTTATACAAGTAGAAACTGCGGACATGCGTGTCTCCACGCCTGATAGGGTGTATAAAGTAATGCTACAGTTAGAAGGAGACATGGAACGCATAATAGATGCAATCTTTTGGGATCGCGTAGTAAACATATATGATGTTTTGTTGGCCGAACAAGCTTGGCCACCTGAATTTGTCCATACCTGCCCATATGGAGAAGACATTATTAAACATTCCTTCTCGCCCCTTGTTCCAGAAGAACTCGCTGAATCCTATTCCATTGAATGGGCTTTGGTACAAGCACCTGCATTGTACAGAAACCACGTAGGATGGGATAAAGAATCCCCTACCATATAATTCCAATTAAAAGTGAACCTCAGCCCCAACCACAGTATGCTATAAAACATGAATCTAAAGCACCTGTGAGAGAAATACTCACGCAGCTAGAGTACCAGGGCATGATTTTACCCTGTGTCTCACAATGAATAATCCATTATTCCCTGTAGCTAAGCCAGACCATTTGTATCAAATAGTTTTAGACTACAGACACCTAAACAATCATACACTCACTTATGCTATACAAAATCCACATAGCACAGCACTAATGAACAATGTAGTGCGAACAAAATACAAAACAACACTGGACATTTCCAATGTTTTTTTTCTGCCAGAATATAGCGCCTGAGAGTAGAGACTTAACAAGTTTGAGCGCACTAGGCTCCTAGAAAAAATTCTGTTGTTTACCTCATGGGTATAAGAACAGCCCAGGACTGTTCGAAGCTCGTGTGACAGCAATTTTGCATGAGATTAATCCTGAAGCATTGTCCTATGTAGCTGATATCTATCTTACCGATGATGAACTACTATAACATCTAAGATGGGTAGCCCACATTGTTGTAGGTTTTGCTGAATTTGGCTACAAATTCAATTTCAAAAAACAAAAATTGCCTTCCTCAAAGTCCTGTTTTTGGGATATGAGCTGCCAAATGAAGGAAAGAGCCTAGAACCACAATTTTTATACAAATGCGCACAGTTACAAACACCAAATACGATTAAAAAACTTAAATCTCTATTGGGTTTCCAAAATTTTGGAAAAACTTTCATTCCGGATTATGCTACACACATAAAACCTTTATATGATTTGATTCAAGTAAATTCTGGACAATTGAACATACAAGTATTCTTTGAGATTTGCAAACAGACATGCTTGCAGCAAAACACTTACACACGAGGGACAACAAAACACATTTGGTTGGGAGGCGGATCAGCGGGCGCACACCCGTCATGCTCCGCGCGTGAGACCTACGGAGCAGTGGAAATAGTGGCAAGATGTGTTGCCGGATTAGCCTCGCTGCATGGTTAGTGGTATTGCTCCTCCCTGTCGCTGGTGGACTTCATACGGAGGTTTAGGAGGAACGGAGGCCCGAGGGAGTCTTTCGGGGCACCGAGCAAGAAGCATTTAAAAAACAAACAGCACGTTGGATCGGGCGCACTGAATCACCGACTTCCTCTTACTCCCCTCTCGATACAGGAGCCGTTTGTGGGTAGGGTGAGTAGATCGTCCCAGGCCCTTGTGTGCCGGGCTCAGTACACGCTGGCAAAAGAAAGGGCACAGTGGAGCCGGGCGTGGCTTCTTCTGGAGTAAGGCAGTGAAGCTCCCTCTCCCCTACGGCCACAAAGGAGGTGGTGAGGAAGTGAGGAAGTGATATGAGGCAAGTACTATCAACAGTTTCATTTTTACACATTTCTACACATTGAGGGAAGATATCTTAAAAAAAATAAAAAATGTGAGCCAACATGTGCTGTTGGTAGGGGGGGGTAGTGTGAGAGAGTCCCTTGACTGGGGAGACACAAAAAAAATGGTGAATTAACTTAGGCTCTGCACCGACTTAAGGGCTTAAATATTGTAGACAAAACCTCCAGCAATGAGGGAGGGACCTGTAAGGGTTTACCAGTGACTTCCAGCTAGATAGATTACAATCGGCCACAGAGTCACGGTGGAAGAGACCAGTATTAAGCGGCTACGAGTTGTGGCTCTCCGGTGCTCTTTTCTATTGCTGATTCATGCTCCTTTTTTGACCTCCGTCCATTCTTGCCTTCTGGTCCTGGTTCTGAGTCACCAATATTTTCCACCAAATTGGCCCTTGTTGTCTTGGTCAACTCTATATTGAAACACATGGTGCGAGATACTGGGTCAAAATCTCGAACAATGGGTAAACCCCAGAGAAGTCTTAAATCTAAGACCCAGTCTCCAGCCTCAGGAAGGTACAGGCAAAGTTTTAATCAACAAGACCCAGCAGGCTCTTTAAGGGAATCCCCCCTGATATTGAATCTTCCACTCTCCTCCTCAGGCCCCCCTTCCTCGCCGGAGCTCAATATTGGAGAGCCTATTGGTCCATCGGCTAAGGGCCCACTACAACCCAAGGTGCCACTTCTTCAATGACTCCTCCCCAACTAAATCCGGAACAATTGCATTGACCTGCATGCCCCTTATTCGTAACCCCCAATAGTAATGTTAAAGGTGTACTGTTGCCCAGTGCGAGGGGGGCAAATGAAGGAGGGGAGGAGAAGAGAACTCTCCCGAGCGGAGGAATTCAATTAAACATTGGTGATCCCTCTGTCGTGGCTCCAAATAGGTGCCAGAAGGATTGTGTGCAGAAGCTTCCTTAGTATCTGGAGTCAATTACAAAATAAATGCTGAATCCCAACCCCTTGGATCCTCTCCTGACTTTCTAAATCCAGCCTACACGGCAGGGGGAACCAAGGGTCCCTCAATGATGGAGGATTTAATGGGCCAGATTTTGGGGGAACTTTGTGCTATAAAACTCTCCCAGGAAGAGGCTTGTAGAGAGACGAAAGACCAGTTCACCCAATTGAAAACCCATCTATCTCTTCTCTCCTCTCAAGTCTCACAAGTGGAACAGAGGGTCTCTGATTTAGAAGACACAGGGATTTGAGGTCAAATGATGATGTCTCGGTTTGAATCTGAGCTGGAAGACCTTCAGTTTAAACTGGACGAAGCAGTGAATAGGTTCCGGCGCTCCAATCTCAGATTTGTAGGGGTCCCAGAGGGGATGGAAGCAGCCTCATCGGTGGCCAACATGGTCTTGGAGCTCATCTATAAAACTGTTCTCCCGGAGGGGGAGAGAACAGGAGGGTATCTCACCATCATGTGGGCTTATAGGGTGCCTTTTACCCGTCCCGTCAATTCCAAATACCCACGCACCATCCTGGTCAACTTTGGAGATTTTCAGATCAAGGAGCAAATTCTCTCTCAAGCTAGGAAAGTGAAGGAGTTTAGGACAGACGACCAGTTTACTTTTCGTATTTTTTTCTGACATGTCAGTGGCAGTGGTACATCGGCGCCGTGAATTTGTTGGTTTAATAGACAGCTTCAAAAGTTTGGGGGCACCAGCTGGGATTGTGCAACTTGCAAAACGTAAGGTTTTACATAAAGGCCACGGGAAAAATTTCCAGAATGTTCAGGAGGCAACTAATTTCATGGAGCTTTTAAAAAAGCAAGGAGGGGGCTTGGTCTGAGAGGAGGGGATGTTAGGGAAGGAGGCATGATTTATCATTGACCGCATCACTTTCACTCTGTATATGAGCACCTTTGTGCACCAATATTATCAGTACAGATAAAAACCTGGCTGGTCGGTAGGGATATCAGCCAGTAGAAGTCAATCGGGATGCGATGCGAGGGGACTGTTGACGACAGTTTGGGGGAGTGCCACCTCATTGCTCTCTTAGTTTTAGGTCTTTAGGGTGCCATGATATCGCACCCCCAAATTGGTTAAGGGGGGAGGGTGCAGGCGTGGGCACCGGATGGTGGGGTATTGACACTGGGTGGAGAGCAAGGGGAGAAAAGTAAAAAATTAGGTACATACATGTCCTCAGGCATGTGGTTGGTATGCTAGCTAAGGGTTTGATAGTCTATCTATACCCCGGTCTTTCCTCTGATTACATGTTCTCATATAATGGCTAGTAACAAAAGGGTCTTGATGAAATTTCTTTCATGGAATGTCAATGGTTTACGGGTGATAGGCAGGAGGAGGAAAATCTTTGAGCTCTTAAGAGGGATTGACGAGGAGGTGATTATTTTACAGGAGACTCATCTAGTACAGTCTGAGTGGAATGACTGTCTTAAACGTCAGAGTTGGGTGTGTTTCAACACGTGTACTTATCAGTCATTTGCGGTGAAAGGGGTAGCGATTCTCATAAAGAAATCGGTAAGGGTAAACATGGCAAATATTATAAGAGACCCCAAGGGGAGGTGGTTGATTGTTGAGGCGGGTCTGCATGGCATTTGGTTTACGATAGCAGGATACTACAGGCCTAATGTGGATAACCCTGCACCTTTTCAGGAATTGTATAGCCATTTATTGGTAGCAATATATCCGATTATAGTGGGTGAGGATTTTAATGTTTTACTGGATCCAATGTTAGATAAGTCCACCTCAAGACCGACGGTGAATACTTGCAAAACTCGCTTCTGTATAAAACAAGTAATGGCGGACCTGGGCTTGAGTGATGTCTGGCAACAGAAAGGTGGGGAAGGCCTAAGGTTCACGTTTAATAATAAAAAGTATGGCCATCGCTCCAGGATGGATTATTTTCTAATACAGAATAACTTAAGGGATGTGGTGAGATATGTTGGCCATGCCCCGGCTCATCTATCTGATCATTCTGTGGTAAAACTGCATGTTTCCCTTAACAGCCAACCACCCACTTCCAGGTAGACAGTTAATCGAGCCCTTTTTTTTGGATGAGCTGATGGTTGAGGGCTTGAGGAGGGACACTAAAGAATTCTTTTTAGATCAATTATGGCTCAACCACTTTGAAGACTTTGTGGCATGCCTATAAAGCATTTATTAGAGGGAGGCTCATCAGTCTGGCCACCTTTAAACATAGAGAGGAAAAGAACCAGCTAAAGCAACTTGAATCTCAGGTAGCCTTTCTGCAAGAAGCAGTTTCTAATATTCTCTCGGGTGAGGAAAGTCAGCTAGTCATTATGGAGGCCCAATTAGTGACAGCTAAAACAGATCTTCATTTATTCCTTGAGAGGAAAAATAGAAGGAGTTGGGACAGCAGCCGGTATGCACATTATGAGTACGGGGAAGGCTGTGGTAGGCTTTTAGCCTGGAAAACTAAATCAGACCATTCTAAAAATTACATTGTGTCCATTAAATCAGAGTCCATCTTAGCTCTAAGTACAGCTGCATCTGAGATAGAGGAGGCCTTCATAGCTTTCTTTCAGGATCTCTACACTGATGACCTGCATTTGTCAGAAACAGCCGGCAGGGGATACCTGGAGGGGGTTCATCTCCCCCAGTTAACGGAGGTGGATCAGTTACAATTGGTGAGGAAGATAGACCCAGGGGAGGTAAAGGCAGCAATACATTATTTAAAAAAGGGGAAGGCCCCAGGCCCGGATGGTCTGCCTAACGAGTTATATTCTGCACTATGTGAGGAGTTGATGCCAATCTTAGTGGAGGTGTTTAATCTTCTCTTATAAGAAGGTGCTGACATGCCGAAGTCATGGGATGAGGCTGTGATACGCCTTCTTTTAAAAGCCCGGGAAAGACCCGATATCCTTGTTGAATTCAGATTATAAACTTCATGTCTTATCTATAAGACTCCAGGAGTCGATCAGTAGGTTAATTCACGAGGATCAGAAAGGGTTTATCAGGGGTGGACATTTGCATGAGCTAACTCATGATTTACTAGGTGCAGTAGACCTGGCAACTCTAGGTAGAGTCCCTTTAACGGTTCTCACCTTCGATGCTGCTAAAGCTTTCGATCGGGTGAATTGGCGTTTTTTACAACTTGTGATGGACAAATATAACTTTGGTCCAGAATTCATGAGAGTGATTCAGGCCATTTATAAAGCCCCGGTTGCTATCATTCTGGTTAATGATAAATTATCCCCGAGATTTAAGATCGAGAGAGGGATGCGTCAGGGATGTCCTCTGCCCCCCCCTTCTTTTCGACTTATCTATCGATCCCTTGGTCGTAATGATTAGGGCCGACAATCAGATTCCCTCCTTCCAATGCCAAGGCTGGGAAAGGAAGGTTGCTCTATATGCTGATGATCTTTTGATTTACACCAGTGATCTGACTCAGGTTTTTCTAGAATTATACAACGTCTGGAGGATTTCGGTAGGGTGTCCGGTTACTCTGTAAATGCAGAAAAAACTGAGATTATGTGCTGAACACCTCCTATAAGACTGTTCTTGTTAAACAACAAATCAGGTACTAGGGGATTCAAGTTACCGCTGGTCTCGAAGAACTAGCTAAGATCAATTTTGATAAGGCCTGTATGGAAACCCGTAGACTGCTTAAAACCTGGGCGGGTCTTCCTCTGTCCTTGATTAGGAGAGCCAACATACTTGAAATGATTATCCTCCCAAACTTTACTTTTTTGTTTAATACAATTCCTTTGGAATTTAAGAAGTCTTGTTTTAGGAAGATACAGGCTGATTTAACCTTGTTTGTGTGGTCATCTCGAGGGCGTCAGGATCGCCTGGCAAAAATTATGTAGGAAAAAAGAAAAAGGGGGTATTGCGGAGTATATGTGTTTTTGGGGACTCAGGTATTGTTAGAGGCCGGTAGACATTCCTGTACAAATTGGTCATCCTAAATATTTCAAGAAGATCCACTTGAATATCCTAAAAGCTGTTGCCAAAGTGTAGTGGTTGGCCCGACAAGTATTAGAAATCAAGTACTATAGTTCCCTGGCTCTGGTCTGGGACTCGCCTGGCACCCCCGAAATTCTTACTGATAAATTAGCGCTTCCATTGAAGGGGGTGGAGCGGTGGGGACAAATCGTGGAAGATTCGAGGCTGGTGTCTTGCCGCAGACTCCAGGAATTAACTGAATATAAGATCTCAAAGTTTAAGTATTATCAGATAGCTCGTTGGGCCGCGGCCCTCCAAGATGAGGGGGCTTTGAAGAATGCTTGGGAGGGAAAACTAGTCCAAGTTTCAGTTTATAAAGAAATTGCTGTTTGGTATCAGGCTTTGCTAGACACCTCAGAGTTGAGCTTGTCTTCGGCGGAGAAGAAATGGGGAGCAGCTCTACCAGCTATTGATGTGGTGAAGTCTTGGGAAATTTCGTGCTCTACGCTTTGGTCAGCCACTAGATCGGCCACGTTGAAGAAAAACCATCTGTTTACTTTGTTTAGGGCCTACTGGTCTCCCCAGAAGCTGTCAGTGATGGGGAAGTCAGAGAGAAATTGTCCACGCTGCGTGGAAGCTAACGCAAATGATATCCACATGTTTTGGAGTTGTGCGAGCCTAAGTGGGTTCTGGGCCAGTGTAGAAAGGCTACTTAAACAAATCTTAAGTGCAGAGTTAGAGATAACCCTCTCATTAGTGATCTTTGGGGTGGCACCTGGCACAACCTGGGACCTAAGGCTCCCCAGAGCCTACAAGCATTTAATTTTTAAACTGATATTATTGTCTAGAATGCAAATATGTTTTACGTTGATTTCGTCCTTACCCCCATTAGTATCTGGTTGGCTGGCATCTGTGAATTACTTTTGTCGTTTGGAGGGCATCACCCCACTCAGTAAAAGAGACGATTGCTGGGCCATGTGGGAAAACTTTCAGCAAAGAGTCTGCTTTCCCTCATTGCAGTCCGATCATTACTGGCCCCCTGGGTTAAGGAGGTCAATCCCATAAATACTGTTGGTCGCCAGGCCTGGACCTCTCAGCAGGCCTGGAGAACAGCCTGTGACCAGGCGAGGTGAAGATTTATCTGTGTCCTCCTGTATTGAAGGGCACAAGTTGATGACCCTCGCTTGTGAAAGTGGGCTTTTATGAGGACCAAAAAAAAGAAAAAAAAAAAAACACATTTGGTCATCAGAGTAATAGCTGGGACCATCGGTTTCACCTATGTGACATTTAATGAATGTGAGACAGTCCCGATTGTATACAAATCACACTTATATTCAGCAGCAGAAAAACGTTTTGCTCCCACTGAGAAAATTCTCACTGCTGTGCAGATGGCTGTCGTTAAAGAAAGACCTCTTGCTCAAGAAAAACGCATTATTGTTGTTTCTCCGATCCTAGGCCTAGAGGCTGTTACAAAAAGCCAGTGTTCCAAACGCAAAAGTATTACATCCACGTTGGATAGAATGGGCTACGTCTTTGACAGCCACTGATGTAGACTACATTTTTTAACCATAATTACAAACTCAAGAATTTTTGCAGTATGAAATAGAGTACCCAGTTCCAGCAAATACATTGCCTATTGAACAATATCATGGAGTCATGTACACCGATGGCTCAGCACAACCTGCAATTGGCACAAAACTCCAACATTCTGCTGCTTGCGCAGTCATAAGTGGCTACTTGGAGGGTGATCAATTTTGTCCTCTACATACCTTTACGCAAACCCTAGGGGATTGCACAGCACAGTTGGCAGAACTAAAGGCTCTGATGATGGCACTCGAACACACAGATCCTGCACAGCCTACGCTGATTGTCTGTGACTCATATTATTGTGTCCAGTCCTTTAATGAATACCTGCATTATTGGCGCCAGAATGGGTTCAGAGATTCCCAAGGCAAC
Organism: Pleurodeles waltl; assembly: GCF_031143425.1. Lineage (NCBI taxonomy): Eukaryota > Metazoa > Chordata > Amphibia > Caudata > Salamandridae > Pleurodeles > Pleurodeles waltl. The sequence continues at coordinate 794,135,664 of NC_090438.1, read as the reverse complement.
ACCATCAAACAGAGACTTCTGTGATGGAAAGTAGCAGATCTGAAAGAGACGCTACCAAATGTCCACGTTGTACATACACTTGGACACCAGAGCGTTGGGACACACGTTGCCACGTTGCTGGAAATACATTGGCTGATGAAGCCGCAAAGTCAGCAGTGGCTGTGGCTGCTGCAGCTGCAGTGACTCGTTTGAGTTCAAAACCGGACACAGACATTTGGGCTGCCGTGACAGCTACGGCTGATGGTACGCCCTATCCTAAAGGATTTGCTAACAAGTATCACTACCGAATGGGAGGTAGGCTGAACGCTGAGGTTAAGATACCAGGCGTAGGTGTACGAGACATTACAAATAGATATATAAGATCACAGTTGATTAAAGCCGTGCATGAGGGGGTGGCATCTGCCCATGCTGGTGTGGCGGCTACAATTTCGATCTTGCAGTCCTGTTACTGGTGGCCAGATCTTTACAAAGAGACCAAGCAGTATGTCCTTTGTTGTGACATCTGTCAACAAATTAAAGTTTCCACTGCTAAACGCCCAACGCAGACACCCCTCTTGATTTCAAACAAACCGTTACAATGTGTGTCCCCTAACATCGGATAGTGCATACAAGTCTATTTTAGTTGCTGTTGATTCATGCTCCAGATGTTTATGGGTGTGGCCACGATGCTCGGACTGTTATTAAAGATTTGTGAGTCTTTATTGGTACATATGCGGTTGCGGCTTTCCATTTGGACCACGGCCCTGCTTTCGCCTCAAGGGCATTCAGGGACGCCATGGCTTCGTTGATGGTCCAACTCCAGTACTCGTCTCCATTTCATCCAGAGGGAAATAGTGTCGTGGAGCGATTAAACTGTGATTTAAAGCAATCCTTAATAGCCAGAGTCCTAAACCCTCTCACTACTGGCTAAGAAGTTCCTCTACAAGTCATTTATACCAACTCCGACACCTCTCTGAGCTTGGGGAGGGTGGAAGATGATCTTGCATTAGTTCCACTAACATCAAACAATTTAGAAATATTTGACCAAGTTGACTCAACTCCAACACAGACGGATGGTGCTATCTGTAGTGTGCCACCACAGGAAACACCAACTCCACTACTGACCACGGCTCCACCATTTGCACAAACTGCCTCTGGATATTTTGCCGACTTCAATGATGACTTCTCAGACTCATTCGCCTCTTCGACAGCTGACTTGTCAAGTGCACGTAAGCTAAAAAACTGGCTTAAAGAAACTTATTTGTTTTTCTATGGAACTATCTATGGCTCTCTTTGACTGTCCTAGCCTTTTTACTTTGGATTGGTTTTGTCATTACCTTTTTCTTACTAATATATGGTCACTCTCTTCCTGAAAAATCAACAATTGAAGTGGTGGAGGCGGTTTTAAAGCCACATTTCTCATCACATAAGGTCCGCAGAGACTTGTCATTTGTGAACATTTCCGCAGTGCCAATTCCTGATGGGATTGTTTGGGACAAAGTAATGTTTGATATAAATGATCACACGGAAGTCGTTCGAATACCGTATGTGTCCAAATTATCAATGAATGATATAGTAATACCAGGCATTGTTTCTGATGATTGGGATGTGAAAACAGTTGATTCTATGATGACTGGATTACAATATTACACTGTCTTTGAAAACAAAGATGTTTATCAATTTAAGGAGAATTATGGTGATATGTTTTGCTATAATTATTATGGGCACCATTTTTTACATAGAGCAAGCAGCCCCAAAACTGTTTTTAATTATACACAATGGGAACATTGTCCGACTCCACCACAGGGGAGTTCCAAAACATACTCCAAAAAGTTTGCATATTTTTCTGGGCACAATGTGAAAAATGCTGAGTCTTATTATTTTAAGGTACCACCTACGAAAGCTATACATATGTTAATGACCAATACGAAATTTATATATTCGTAATCCTTTGTTTCGCGGTTGTTTACAGAAGGCTATGCATATTGGCTGAAGTCCATCGATCTGAAAAGTATATGGGGAACAAAAAAATGTCAAATTAGGGGAAAGGAAGCTTTCTTTAGAGCATGCCTTATTCCTGCACAAATGATCTTTTTAAATGAAACAGTACAACAAACAAGTTGTTTAGGCTTACCTAAAATTAAGGAATTAAACATGCCCAATATACCTGCCCGCAAAGTTTTATAAATGGCAAAAATATAAAAATGCTACTGAAAATCAGCTCGACGAATGAGTCCAGAATGGTACGTTTGATGCTAAAAAAGGCATTAGCAGTGGGGATAATGGGATTAATACCTTGTCTGACTGGATATATACACTAAATAATATTGTCTCTTCTGCTATAGACATTATACAAACAGATATGTCTACATTACATCCTGGGCAGAGTCAGCTAAGGTCCATTATGCAGTTGCGTTGGACGCTTCAAACATTGAAGGCGGGTCACATTCCCTGGCAGCATGTCAGTGCAAGGGAGATTTTTTCATCCTTTAATTTAACACGACAACAACAACTAGTGGCTAAGAAGGAATCAACTTATGTCATGCTTAACATCGAGAAATTAGAAAGGTTGCCTTTTACTGTGGCCGAAATACCCTCTGCTGAGTGGCTAATACATGGGGTCATTAATCTGCCTATTTCAACACTTCAATTCACCTCCTCTTTAAGACACATTCCGGTAGGAAGATATGAGAAGCTGGGAGATAGTTACATTCATGAGGTGTGGGAGCTTCCCTTCTCGTACAAATGCTTCAGTGGCATGGAAGAAGTCTTTCTTAGCGGTAGTGAATGCGAGACTTCGGTCGGCCATTCAATGGTTTGTAAACAGCTGTCCTTGCATGGGGCATGTAACGCCTCTGCTTTGAACTTGGCTTGTTATCTGAAGGGAGTTCTAGTCCCCTTGATTAGACCTACGTTCAACGTGCTTTCAGACGGCAGCTACATCCTCCTCAATGGGGAAGACTGTTGTGGCATGCGGGCCGGAATACCTGAAGTATTTTCAGTCTCTAAGGTAGTTACATGCTGCCGGAACGTACTCCCCCCCTCCACAAAAATTAAGGAGGTAGATGATATTTGGCCTCACATTGCTACTTCAAACGTGAATTTTGACAGGTTGAGCAGACTCAAGGCTTTATTGTTTCAAAAGCATGTGGCCCTTACATCTGCACGCGAGACCTACGCACTTCAGGTGGCAAGGTCGTCGGCAGAGATACAGTCCCTATTAAATACAAACTTTCTGAGACACTTTGGTGAACTCGTGGGACGAATATTTAATGCATCCAGTACAACTGAAATCACAAATTTTTTCAAAGCTGTTGGTTCTGGTTTTATTCACACCTTCTCCTCCGTATCCGGTTTGATAGCATCAGCAAACCATTCAATTTTCTCTAGTATTTTCGGGGGATTTCCGATAACTTTGGCTTTATTAGCTGGCATCATGCTGTTGCTGTTTTTTATGTGCAATGGCTGTCCCGCCGCAACGAGGAGAAATGAAGGCACTCCCATCAGCGCAGCTGTGTCGTGAACGCATGATGCAGTATTTTGGAGCAACACTCCTGGAGCAATTGGAGTGTGGCTGGTCTTTGTCATTCAGTCCGGTTTTGCATTGTGTGCAGTCCGTGTTTCGGTGCCTCTGGTGCTCTTTTGAACATGCACTGGAAGTTTGCCTTTCAAAGCAGCATTTGCCTACATTGGACGATGAGCTGTTGATGTTCCCGCTAAGGGTTCATTACCGGACATGCACACTGAGGTTGTGTTTGCTGTGTGAAGCTACTTATGAGTTGCCCTTCCTGGAGGAAGTTGTTCACGACTCATCACTGGGCACACCACGGAAAGCCACCTTGGCTGAGGCTACAGAACACATCTGCTCCTTGATCCTTCTTGGTGAGGACTTCCTGACTTTAACATTGGCCGAAGTGGAAGATCTCCTATTGTCTATGACTCAGGACTAGATTGGAACTTTTTTAAATGACTTGCTTTTTGAATTAGGTTTTATGCCACATGCTCATGTTATAAATTGTCATGTAGGATGCTTATGAGTCTCTTCCACTTATCCAAATTGACATTGCTTTTCATATATATCATAGGTTGAACTTTTTTAGCAATAACATTTTAGATTTGGCTTTGAACTAGTTTCAACCGACAAGGGGAGGGTGTTGTGTAGCCATTTTAGTTATAGCTCCATGCACGTTATTGTAACACACTAGGCCACTGTGCACTCTAACCTAGATATATTTTATTTGGCTTTGTTTTATTATTATTACAATAATCAGTTTTACGGTCTTGTTTTATTTTCATCTATCTAACTGTTTTTGCCTAGGCCAGCACTCTGATCTCAAACAAGACATTCTTGCTCACTCTGTGCTTCTTCCAAGGCTACAGCACAGTACATTGCCAGTGAACGTGGTAGAAGTTTAGTCCCCAATATTTGTAGAAAATACACATCTTTACGTAGGGAAATTTTCTCAGAATATCAGCTGTGTTACTATATAAACACTTCCTTGTCCCTTACAGGTTAAAGGGAGATTCCAGCGAGGGAACCATGACTGTATGCTGATTGCCAGATGCTTCGCTTCAGATGCTAAATCAGATCACAGGCCTTTGCCCAGGTATGGGGGTTGATGTCTTCCCAGGGGAACCTGAAAGGCAGAATTAGAGCTTAACATGCTGTTCTCGATTATAACCTAGATTGGCAATAATCCATTGATTATAGTGACAATATGATAGCGTTGTTTTCATGCTTCACTCTTCTCATCACAATTTTAATACTGTCATGTTGTGTTGTCCTGGGTATTGCAGCTCATGCTTTGCTATCTAAGATTCAGTGGTTTTATTAAATCCATTATTAAAACATATATTGCTTCTGTTGTCATTCATATATGAGACTTGATTATTAATGAGAGAACCGGATGAGACCTGAGTGACCATGACTTCCCTGAGAAGCCTGGTATGTCATGCGCTCGGCTGCCCAATCATCACTTTCCTTTGGTAGGGGTGAGGCACTGCTAGTTAGCCGGAGCAAAACCTGGATTAGAGCAACAGGTGTCACCCACAGTGGGTTGGTCTCACTCTCCCACAACGCGGACGATTCTGCCACTCAAAATCCAATAGTCTCATTAGAATGAGAGCCTATGTGATAATATCTGATATCCGTCATCCCACTGGGATTCCCTCTCTTGTGCAGGTCCTATCAGTGCTCCATTTCCTGGCAACAGACTCTTTCCAAGTGACAGTGGGCTTGGCTGCAGGGCTGTCACGGCCAATGTTCTCAATAGTACCGGCAAGGGTTTTGGCTCCCTTGCTTAAACACATGTGCAGCTACATCGCTTTCCCCCAAGTAGAAGATTTGGCCACTGTGAAGGCTGGATTCCATGCAATGGCAGATATTCCAAATGTTACTGGGGCCACTGACTGAACAAATATTGCCTTAGTCCCCCCGCGGGCTAATGAACAGGTTTTCAGGAATAGGAAGAGTTTCCACTCAATCAATATCCAGATGGTGTGCCATGCTGACCAGTACATTTTCCATGTCACTGCCAAGTATCCTGGGTCAGTGCATGACGTCTTCGCCCTGAGGAATAACAGCATCCCACAAGTGATGGCACAACTACAGAGGCACAGAGTGTGGCTTATAGGTGAGCCTGAGTCCCCACCCAATGTAAGACAGTTTACACCTTCTGGAGTCATCCCCCATGCCATTGTGCAAGGCCTGTTGCAGGGCTTCCTGTTCACTAGCTGCAACAGATGCCTAGGGCTAGTCAATTGACTGGCTAGTGGAAACGGCCCGCTGGTGTGATGTGTACTCCCTCATGATGTTGGGCATATCACCCAGCACCCCTGCTATGGAGACCATGGTGGTGTTGAGGGCCTGCTATTCTTTCTTTATCTCCTGGTGGTGTTCCTCCTGCAGCCACTGGTGCTCCTGCATGATGTCTTTCACCTGACCCATCTTGTCCTGGGATTGTTGGTAAGCCCCCAGGACATTAGTGAGTGCCTCCTGGCCAGTCGGTTTCCTGGTCCTGTCCTCCCCTGGCACACAGCTGTCATCCGAGTGACCCTGGCACCCTATGCCTGTGTCCTCTGAACGGTGTGCCCACTGCCACAGACCCCAGGACCTTTATTGTCTTGCCTGTGAGGTGTGGACTGGGGTCCCTGTACAGGTGGCCACACTGCTGTTTGATGTTTCCTTTGGACAGAGGTCGGGGGACATTGGGTGGCTGCTGTAGTGTTGGATACTGAGGGGGGAGGCTCTGTGGTGGACTGGTTGTGGGCGGGTGTATCTGACAGACTAGTGGTCCCAGATGGGACAGGGAGTTCATCCAGATCCAGAACTCCAGAGTTGCTGTCATCACTGGGGGCATCTTCTGGTGGGGGACTGGGTAGCCATGGCACCTCCTTGCAGCTGAGATTGGCCAGGTCACCTGTGGGGATGTAAGTGGTACATTATGCTACATGTTTGTGGCATATTCTGCATCCCTAGATTTCCCTATACTATTGCTTTAGCCCTGCCACGTTTGTTTGCGTATGGTGATGGACTGTGGGATTGTTAGTTCTCCATGCTGTGCATGCATTGGTGGTGGGTGTATATACAGGGCTGGGAGGGATGTGCATGCAGTGGGTATGGCATGCAGGGTTTGGCATTTAGGTTAGTTAATTGTGGTGGTGGACTCTGTGGGATGGAGTGGAGTGATGGGTGTCAGGGTGAGGGGTGGTGGTGGCATGCAGTTATGGGGGAGATAGGTAGTAAATATTGACTCACCAGTGTCCAGTCCTGCGGCAACTCCAGTGAGTCCCTCTGGATACAGGATTGCCAAGACGTTTTCCTTCCATGTTGTCAGCTGTGGGGGAGGAGGTAGGGGTCCCCCGCCAGTCCTCTGGATAGCGAGCTGGTGCCTTGCTGCTATGGAATGTACCTTCCCCTGTAGGTCGTTCCACCTCTTTCTAATGTCGTAGCTTGTTCGTGGATGCTGTCCTATGTGGTTCACCCGGTCCACGATTCTCCGCCATAGCTCCATCTTCCTGGCAATGGAGATCTGCTGGATCTGTGCTCCAAACAGTGGTGGCTCTACCCTGACTATTTCCTCAACCATGACCCACAACTCCTCGTCAGTGAAACGGGGGTGCCTTTGTGGAGACATGAGTGTTGTGTGGTTTGTGTTGTACAGAGGGTGTTGGGTAATGTGATGGGGTGTGTGGGGTGCGTGACGGATGAATGGGTGGTTGTGGTGTGTGTGTTGTTGTCTCTGTGATTTGCATGGCTAGCTATTGCAGTATTTTCATGTTGACAAAGGGTTGTGGGTAATGTGGGTGGGTGTTTTATAGTGCTGTTGGTGGGGGTGTATGGTGTGTGTATTAGTGTCAGGTGTGTATTTTTGGTATTGGCCAATGTTGTGTCGTTTTGTATTTGGATGACCATTATGACTGCGCCAGAGTGTACCTCCAATGGTTTACTGCTATTGAATGTCCACTGTGATGATTCATGGGTCATAATGTGGAGGGCGTTGTTTTGTTGGCGTAACAGTATGGGTGTTCGCACTGACAGTTTAACACTAAACTTTGGTCTGGCGGATTTGTGTTTTTGGCAGTATTATGTCAGTTTTGTGTGTGTGTGTGTCATAATATGGCAAATGAATGTTCACTTCCGCGATGGTATGTTGGCGGCCGTCACTGTGGCAGTAAGTGGGATTTAAAGCCAATGTCATAATGAGGGCCTTTGTATCTAGGTATCAACTTTCTCAATAGTAATTTTGCTACAGTGAGACTATCATTTCTCCTAGTTGGGTAAGCTTCTACCCAGTGAGAAAAGATGCAGACCACCACAAAGACATACCTCACCCCATTGCAAACAGACATCTCTATGAAATACATCTACATCCAGTTAAAAGGACCCCCTAATCTCTACATGACTCAATGTGAGATGTTTTCTTTGTCAATGTTAATTTGTTGACATGTTACACATTGATGACACACCTCCCCTGCTTGTGCTCTGAACTTAGGATTGAGCCAAGATTGTCTAAAGGTCTGGACCATTGGTCCCTGCCAAAATGTGCCTGCCCATGGAGATTTCAGGTCCCTGGAGCAAGTAAACTATCTGGCAATATTGCTCTCCCATCCATTGACATTCAAACATTGTTGTCATCAATCTCTCAACCTGCTCTGAGCCAACCTCTTTTCTCTTCATCAGGAATATTTTCCTGCATGTGTCTCAATTCATCCCAATTGTCAGATGTTCTCAAAATCATAGCAAGAAGGCTTTCTTCATGGCTTTTTGTCTTGTACGACCCATTGTAAGTGCATGACATAGTCGATCAATAGCCTGCCACCTCATCGGCATAACTGTTTCATATTGTGATATAGCTAGATTCGCTTCTATGTGTCACACATTTTACAACAGCAGTTTCAGTAGGTTCCTGTAAAGCTTCCAATAAGTCTTTACCTATTGCCCATTTCTGATGGGTGTACCAGCAGAAGTCACGAAACCTTGCTGTGACCACAATTGCCCATAAACATGGATGACATCCTACCCACATTGGCTCTCTGTGAATATGGTCACTCTCATTTTAATTGTCAAGCTGCAAGCTCCGGTAAGGGCAATTAATTCTGCAACTTGAGCAGATAAATACCTTTGGAAAACTGAATTTGGATTTATATCAATTTTGACTGGTTCAACTTCCTTGATCAATCCCATATCCATTCCTGTCACATCCCACACTTCCTGTTTAACCTTTTCAATTAACTCGCTAGGCAAATTATTTATCACCAACATGCGATAAAACACTGCTGTTTGTTTTAAACTCGATATCATGTTTATCATGTGTTTGGAATTCAATTCCATTTGAGGAACAACTGACAGTGCAATTTCACTTGCACAGTAAATTCCTTCCTAATAAGGTGACAGGAATTGATTCACACACCACAAAGTGATTTTTTTGTGTGCAAAATACCCTATTATTACAGGTTCTTGTTCTGAAATTGGATTGGTAGTTTGTTTATTAGCAACTCTCACAACTTGTATTTCTCTTCATGAGAGGGGTAGGTCTGACACATGTGCTGTTCATATAGTAGAATGAGAAGCTGCAGTAACAATAAGAAATGACAATTGGTGACCATTCACACTTCCGTCTAGGTATAGTCCACTCTGGTCAACCTCTAAAATTGCATCAAGCTGATTATTTAGATTTATATCTGGATTCATTCTGCACTCACACTTCCAGTACCCCACCTTATTGCACATGTGACAGGGTGTTATCTTCAGCATTGTAACATCAACACCTGTACTTGCATCTACAGAAACACCTTGCATTCTTCCTGGCAACGCCATCATTGTTCCCTGCACTCCTGCTAGAATTCCACTTGATGGCAATCCTCTCACACCTTGCACTGCATCAACATTCTCAACAACTGACATATCCCTGAACACTTCTTTTGTAAACTTTGTTTGAGCTAGCACACATTTCTCTTTACCTTTTCACTGCTTCATCTCTTGCTCATCACTGAAATCTTGTGAATACTTCAAAATCTCATCTGGAGTCTTTGTTTGCCAACAACTCACATTCTGCTGTATATTTTGACAAATTTCGGGCCTTAAGTTTAGCACAAATGTTGCAATGAAATACCCATGTGTCCTGGATCAAGATGCGTCTCCTGTAGGCTGCTGAAAAGCTTTCATCAACTGTTCAGAGACTTCATGTACAACTTCTTTAACGTCCTGCTATATTCATTTCAATTCAAGTGATCTAAATTCTTGGGTGGAATTCTACCTTTCAAAAATGTTGTTGCCTCATTATACTTGGTCATTATCACAGGCCATGGTGCATTGGTAACAGGATCTCTTGGAGGTTATGTATCTAGACGCTGAACAGTGATCTTGTATTCTGCCTACAAATCACTCAGAACCACAATGTCAAAGAAGGTATTTAAATCAATCCACAATGCCTTAAGCAATTTCACAAATTTCTCAATCTGTGTATACCACTGCATTGGACTTTCTCTCAGTTTTGGAAAATGTTTGTATATTGTTCATAAATGATGTAAGTCTTCCCTGCTCTGAGGGACATGTACCTCCACCCGGTGTTTCACTTAAAGGATATGTTGAAACTGTGTCCTTTTTCACTGGCTATTCTTTCTTCTTTCTTTTTTCTTCAGCCTTCTTAGCTTGTTTCTTTTTCTTGTCTTGTTTTTGTGCCCATCTTCCTTCATATTTATCCATCTCATTCAATTTACATACACATTTTTTTTATTCTGTGAGATGAATTCTTAATCCTGGAGAACACAAGTGGTCAATAGATTTTTTCATCTAACTGCACTCTGAAGCTTTATAGAGATGTAAGCTTTTAGAAATGTCAAGATCATATTTATTTACCAATTTATTTAATTGACTATATCATGGCAGCTTTTTTTGTGATTTATTTACACAAGTAAACCAATTTGTTTTAAAAAAAATGTTCTATGTGTTAGATTTAAACATTCACCTAACATTTCTTCCAATTCAACTTTCAATTGTGGCACATTTAAAGGTCTTTCTCCTTGAGGAGCTGGACTTGTCTTTGTACTTGTGCTAGAACTTAGTCATTTTACATCCTCAACTTTCGTACAGTTCCAGACAGCTTCTTCAAACCAAGGAAGAAATAACGCTCCATCTGCATCTCCTTTATCTGGTAAGGTCTGTGTTGTAAAGCCAAAACACCTACCTTCCTCTAAAGCCTGATGGAGTCCCATAACAATCTGCAAATTTTGTAAAGTTGGAAGAAACCTAGTTACTGGAAAATCCCCAGTTGTTTGCTGAGCCACTGTAGTTCATGTAACCTGTGCAGTTATTATCTGATGATTAACTAATCTAGCCACATGTGCAGTTGTAACCATGTTAACTGGAATGTTTGTTGAAGATATTTTCTGAGGTGTTCTAATTTGTGCAGGAACACTAGTAACTGCTTGTTGGATTAAAGGCTGTGCAATACCTGGGTGTGGAGCAACTGGCTGAGCAATCACAGGGTGTGGTAAAATCGACTGGGTCAATATGGGCTGTACTTTTAAAGGCATTACTGTTTGCATCTGACAAGTAATCTGTGAAATCTCAGGATCTACAGGAGCTCTGGCAGTGACTATATTACTTACTGCCAACTTTCTATCAGCTGTTATTGGTTCTACATAGAGTGGTGGGTGTTTCGATAACATGTCCTCCTATTTGACATCTGTGGAATCTAAATCTGTGTCTATCTTTTGTTCGACCTTTGGCTCACTTTAACTTTTAAATTTCTTCCTAGCTGGTCTTTCATAGTGTCTTGTCCTATCAAGTTATTTTATATATTAAGGGGTATAATCTAATTCCTTTAGCTATGCCTTTACTCCATACCTGTGCTCTATGATCCCAGATTGCGTCTGCATAATTTCTCACAGCTCTTTCAGTTCTCCTTTCACACATCTCTTTGTCATGTTGTAATGCCATTTTTCCCATTCACATAGTGCTTCAAATTACACAGCTTCATGTCATATAATACATCTCTGAACTTTCCAAGAACTCCCAAATTAAATGATCGCCATCTAGGGAATCTCAATGTCTTCTCATTTTAAGTAACCTTACATCAGAAGCCCAAGATATGTGTGCAACACTCTCTCAACCATCGTGTTATATACACTGGTGTACCCACTGGAGGTGTTTTCTGACCTTCTCTAACTGGAATCACAACATCAGCTCTTATTATTCTACTAATAGCCTTTAAGAATTTCATGAATTTAGCTTTACATGATTCAATTCTGATGTCAAAAGTACAGCATCTTGGGGCATATTTAGATGCCTCTAGGACCACCGGAGCATCACTTTTTGTGTTGCTCTTTTAGTGGCTTAATGGCACCTTGCAAATATAAGCCCCGCCAATGCAGTTTTCTGCAGCAGAGGGGCATGCAGTGGGTGTTGCTGTGGGTGTTCCACTGTAATACCCATTGCTTTTGATGCTGCCCCAGGTCTACAAGGAATTGTAAATCTGAGGCAGTGCCAAAAAATAAAGCCATTCCATGTGTGGCGTTAGCATGGCGCAACAAGAAAAAATACTTTTATTCCTCTTCGTCTTTGCTTTTTCTATGTGTGGTGCATTCTGCAACACACATAGAAAGAGCAAAAGGCCATTCATGATTGTTTATGTGCAGGAAGGTGTGCTTTCATACACATAAACAATCATTCAATAATGGCGATTTGCTACTTCTGTGTCCTGCATTTTGGAAGGGACATCTTCCTGCAAATAAACAATCTCTCTCTTCAGCACAGACACCCTGGCACTATGAGGCAATGATACCTGTGTTGGAGCTAGCAGCTAAATTTAGCACCAGCACTAGTGGAAACACAGGGGCTGTATTTTTGTAAATACTGCGCATCCCTGCATTTCAGAACTGATGCTGCGCCGCACTGCGGCAGTTCCATGTAACAATGCCCGAAGTGTTTAGAATCTGTTCGGTATGTGTCAGAGCACTGACTCCTTTTGTCAAATCACAACACAGTTTAAGAATACTATCAACCACTAATCATTCACCTCTTACCAAACTGTAACCAATTGCAGTGCAACTCCATATCAACCGACTAATACCACTGTGACACACTTACGTCACAATTCACGCCTCACTGCAGGTCACCATCCTTTATAATTTTTATTCTGCCAACAAATGAATAAAAAAGTTCTGTAAACAATATGAAATAATTAAATTCTTGGCTGCTTTTAGTAAAGAAAATTAAAGGAACGCTTCCAACAATGGAAACTGAGTTCTAACTTTTCCGATTGTCAATCATAAAAGAAATCACTAGTCACACAAGTCAGTTCTCAACCTGCTGGAAATCACATAATTAGTAGTGGGTCACCTTTGCACATCAGGTTCTCTAACACCAATGTATTATTACTTCAGTCACCACAAAGTTCTATTATGTCCCTATCATTTGTGCAAAGTCGCCGACATCTCAGAACTTACAATTCCCCTAGCAGACAATTTCTCTTAACAATACTTATCTATCACAGAATCTTACACTACTTCTTAGTCTGAAAATCAGCATAGGAAAATGACATTATAATCACCACATGTATATATCAATGCATCAACCCTGTTGATACTCACAGCCGCCACCAATTCTGTAACTTTCATCCCCAACTGCTTGAGAAAAAGCACCTCATCTATCTTCGCAATCAGGCTTGGGTTTTAGGCATTTGATTATTTTCCAAATCTTTGCCTTTTTTAAGTTATTGCAGCTTATTGTTCCTCTAACAGTTATAACTTTCTCTCTGCCACCAACTTATTTGGGGCAGCAAAACCTTACCAAAGCATATATTTATGCCGCCCGTAGTTCTGATCCCACTTTAGTCACAATGATCTTTGGGGTAATATTTTAGATAAAACAGCTGCAATATAAACTCATTAGTCACAGTTTAATACTTGGTGAGACAATAATGAAAGGAAGTTAAAAATATTTACTCAGCAAAAGGTAATAGGTTTTTATTAGTCAAAGAAAAGACGGAACATTGAGCAAAGCATGTCCTGAATCTGTCCCTGCTCTATTCCTCTCAATCTATTTGGCAAGAATTCCCTGTACTGATAAAGACTACTGTAGCAGGAGCAGTTCAGTCTAGTCTGACTGAATAAGTCTGATAAATGCTGTAAGATTTTCAGCTTTATTCTATCTCTAACTCAGTTCTCACAACAATCATCTCAGTAAGCTCCAATTATCACACTATTCAGTAAAAGTCTACCCAGCTCTCTCTTCCTCTAGCGATAGATGGAAAGTTGCACAGCTTATGAAGAAAAATAGCTAAAATGTGCCCAAATACCAGGAACCCAAGCCCCTCTCTCTCGTCTCAGCTCTGCTGTGCCTAGGGAACCCTAATTCTTTCCCATGGACACTTTTTGTAACAATTAATTTGATACAATCTGTAACAAATTTTCACAAATGTAATTCATTCTTCTTGAGTTGCAAAGCTTTTCAAGTAGAATCAACATGAATTCTGTAAGGAATCGGCTACACTGCCCAGTATTCCCATGCATACTTCACTACTGAAAAAAATAAAATATGTACATGATTTTCTGTCATCATCTCCTTTCTCACAGTTTTCACAGTGTAAGCCCATTCATAAAAGATAAAATTAGGTATATAATTTGTGTAATTGACGGCAATCCAAAGCTTAGTCAGTAAAGTAAAAAGTATACGTAATACTGCTTCCATCGATTTAAGACAGAAGTTTTGTAACATGCATAAGCCATGAAAAAGGTAGAAGTGAAACATTTGTTTTGCAAAGAATGTGTTAATATTAACAGATTTCAGCAAGCCAGGCAGCATAGGTTCCAGAGAGTTTATGACTATGAAAAGCAACTACAGTTAGGCCTAGCTTCATTCTCCCATTTCATAATCCCATAATCATTTATATTTTAAGGAAATCTTTCACAACTGCACTTACCCCTTGATTGGGAATACCAGCAGTGGCTGCATTAACCTGGCACTGTAATGGAGGCAGGAACATGTTACTGAATAATAGTTTAGAATATTGTTGTGGGGTAGTAAAACATTCACTACTCTAGGCTACTTTATAAAAATATTTGGAGCAGAACTATAATTAAAATGCTGAAAATCTTGTATCCTTGTATCTTGTACACTTCATTTTATAATTGCTAAATAACAGTATTCTCTTTGCTCACAATTATAATCACAACATTTAAAGTTTGGGATTGACCTAGGTAAAAGGGATGTAGTCACCTAATGCAATTAATGTTTTTTATATACAGGACAATAACTGTTGTACTTTTAAATATGTGTTAAATTGTCTGCAAGACAAAAACTAAGGACAGTAACAACATGTTTGTATTTCCCAGTTGAGATAATCATACTGTAGGGGACAGTTTTAATCACTAGTATTGTTTGTTCAAGAAGTGACAACCTCTCTGCAACACCAAATATAGGGGCATATTTATACTCTGTTTGTGCCGAATTAGCGAAAACAAATTGGACACAAATTCAGCGCAAACCTAACACCATATTTATACTTTGACGCCCGACCCCACGAATGTCAAAATTCATCAGTGTGCGTAATTTTCTGGATTTGTGAAACCGTCTTGCGTTAATGGCATTCAAGGTAGGCGTTCCCGTCCAAAAAATTACTTTAAGGAATGTGTGCCTTATTTATACTCCCACGTCATTTTGATGCACAGGAGGGGGCGGGCCTTAAAAAACTGGTATCCAGCCTGATTTGCGCAGTTTTTTTAACGCCTGGCTGAGAGCAGGCATTAAGGGACCTGTGGGCTTATTTCCATGGTCTCTGACCATGGAAGCTGTCCACAGGTGCCCTTCCCTGCACCCGGGGACACTCCCTGCCACCCTTGCCCACCCCTGGAGGACACCCATGGATGGGGGGGACCCATCCCAGGTAAGTACAGGTAAGTAGAGGTAAGTATATATATTTTTTTTAAGTGGCATAGGGGGGCCTAACTTGGGCCCCCATACATGCCACTGTGCCCAATGACCATGCCCAGGGGACAGAAGTCCTCTGGGCTTCGCCATTGGTCAGGGAGGCATGACTTCTGTCTTTCCTAAGACAGGAGTCATTTCAATGGGGGTTGTGTGTCAAAAAATGGTGCAAGTCCGGTTAGAGGCATGATTTTTGACTCTAACCTGACTTGCACCATTTTTTGATGCACAACCCCTATTCTTCCCCACGCCTGCGTTGCCCGGTTAGAGTCATTTTTTTCCTCTAACCAGGCAGAAGCGCCGGCTTTCGGCAATCCATAAATACAGCGCCTGCCTGGCGTGTTGGAATGGCGTTAGCCGGCGGTAACTTTTTTGACGCAAACCAGCACTGGTGCTGGTTTGCGTCAAAAAGTATAAATATGGGCCATAGTTTATTGTAATGTTCTAAAGACTGCACATAGCATTAAAAATTGTTCCTCTTAAGAGTTTTCTCTCAATTTGCTTGTCAAACATTTTAGGATTGATGCATGAGCCACAAATATGGGGAGTCTAGTGACTCATCTTGTATAATATAAGGTGGAATATTAGCTCTATATGGGAGGCAGCGTTAGCTAGAGGGAAATATTCATACCTGTCTTGACTTAATTAGGATGTCTTATGTTAATTCAGAAATAAGTACCCAAAAAGCACAAAAAACAAATTGAAAAGCATATTACTCACAATAGCCACCATTTTTGGCCCCTCCAATATAGTACTGAACATAAGTTGATGTTGGGATAACATTTTCCATGGAAGTAGCCAACAGAAACATCTCCCAGCATACGCCACTGTTTATCAAAATGTGCTAACTGCTTCACTCTGCTATGACAATTATATCTGCTATATATTTAACTTAAAGGGACCACCCAGTGTAGAGAAAAACTGTTTTCTTTAACCAGTACTTTGTCACTAGCAATAGCTAACAAACACATTCTTGAATGTTTATTTTATTCCATGATGTCTTTTTATATTTTGATATACATTGTGACGTTATTCACTGGATATCACCTTTATTAAAATGATTGAATTGTTCATAGCAGTCATCTTTTGATCAGACCCAGTGGAATACAGTTGAAAAGGTTGATGGCTGATAATTCCTTTCAATTAAACACAAATATTTTGTACAGTGAAAGAAGCATGAAGTGGTTCCTCCCAATGTGCAGTCATGACCCCTGGGCCAGTGGTTATTTCTAAATTTGATTATTCGAATTCCATCAGGGTGACAGAGGGAATTTTCTCCTCTACTCTGACTGATGAAGTCCA
This sequence comes from Pleurodeles waltl, assembly GCF_031143425.1. NCBI lineage: Eukaryota > Metazoa > Chordata > Amphibia > Caudata > Salamandridae > Pleurodeles > Pleurodeles waltl. Next base: position 794,118,953 of record NC_090438.1, on the reverse strand, counting down.
TCTGTCAAATTTAAAATCAGCCCCAAACCATCATACTGCATTAAATTCCAAGTTACATCTATACTAGTATAAAATAGTAAGGTAACTATGGATGATGGCTGTTTTAAAGAGAAAAAATACAACAGACCCATCTAGTTCTTACACTTTCACATTCCTTTGTCTGCAAACCTTATTGAATAGGAATATTCTGGGTTGGCCCCTGAGATTGTAAATGCCTGATTTCATATAGGCACCAATTCCTAAATCATTCTAGGAGAATTGCAAATGCCTGCACTACACAGAATCTGCTCCATGGAGCTAAATTGTGCCTGAACCTGGTTTGTTGGAATTTCAAAAATCTGTGGTTTCCTGTGTGGTATTACTTATGTGAAAATTAAATTCAAAAAAGAATTTCAGGAGTAGTCCAGAAAAGTTGCAACTGATTTCCAGGAATACTCTTCTGAAGATTTGGGAATTCCAAAACGACAGTCATCTGCAACCACAAAATATATTTATCCTGCAATCAGACCCTTGTGTTACCAGCATCACCTAATGAAAGAGGGATCCACGTGGCAAGCCCCTAGTATTTTCAATTATTCTGATATATGGCTCTGTTGATGTCTTACAAGAATAGTATTAATCATTTTCAAGTTCTGTGGCATTTTGTGGGGTGGATTTTGAGGTTGTTTTGCATTGGTGTTAGGAGGGTGGAAAGCCAGTCTGCCTCTATAATTAAGATAACTCTTGATTAGACATCTAGGATGACTGATGTCAGTACTGAATTTTTTTCATTGTGTACACGTATGTACTCCCACAAATGACTTATTTTTGCTATGCCTAAAACACAACTTTACAGTATAGCTCCCACTACAGTAACATTATTTTGTGAAACCTTTCTTCTGGTTTTCTGGTGCAATATCATATACCTAAAGAAACATATGTGTATAGAGCCAATGAATTGCTATTTGGCCACAGAACTATTGTGTTCAATTAAAGGAATGGGGCTTTATAAGAAAAATAGTCATACATCTCAGCAAGCATATCTGTTTGCCTGTGATCTGCAAGCATTTTCAGCTATTTTGTAACTCAATAATCCCTTCAGACATACTAAATGAATTCCGTAGTAAGCCAGTATTGCTTGAGGAACAAATCAAAACAAAGGGCCTGATTTAGTTCCCGGCAGAGTGTATTACTCATTCACAAACGTGATAGATGTCCTGTCAGCCGTATTACGATCCCAATATAGGGTATGGGGATCGAAATATGGTGGACAGGATAGCCATCGTATTTGTAATGGAGTAACTCCTCCTCCAGGAACTAAATCAGATCCACAATCTCTCTGAATCTTGCTTAAATACCTTTGTAGATTTCTAGGGTTATTCCTGTTACCAGTCAACCTGCCAAGTGTTAGTATTGTGGGCTATGTGTAAGCATGAGTTTAAGAGAAATGTGCTTTCAAGTTTTTTCATTGACCCTTTTTTCAGCACATGCAATTTTCTGCTTGCCCACCACTGCCCAGAAAATATGGATCCACATTTGGCATATTTGTACACTAACTGCATCACATACTGTTTGTACATATTTTTAATGCACGAATAGGGAAAAGCAATACAAATGTTTGCAAATTCTGTCAAAATTATGATTTTTTTCTGGAGGAACTCCTATCTTCCTACCCCTGAAAGTTGCTTACAACATCAGAAAAGTACAAGTTTGTACTCATTTTACTAGTTTCATAAGTGCAATTCCCACATTTAACGATCTGTAAATCAGGGCCCAAATTTACTGTCCTTCACGAAATGGAGTCCTACGTGAAATAGAGCAGCACTGTATTACATGCAAAATAGAGCACTGCTTAGTAACCTATTAACAAAGAGTCACTTGCTGATGATACTATTATAGATGTTTGCGCGCACAAAAGCTGCTTAGCTTCTGCCATGGTGCAAAGATGAGGCAACCGTGATGCCCACAGCTTAGGTACTTAGGCCCTGATTTATATTTTTTTGCGCCACATTATTATAATTTTTTGATGCAAAAGCGGCGCAAACTTACAAAATACAGTTGTATTTTGTAAGTTTGCACCGCTTTTGCGTAAAATAATTACAGTAATGCAGCGCAAAAAAAGTATAAATCAGGGCCATAAGATGCTCAAGGAACACAGTTCAATACCATTCACTACACAAAAACGACTGCAGAATGGCAAACCATGTTAGATGTCTCCCTTCATGCCAAGCACAGATGTAAGGCATAGATACTTTTTGTCCCCTCATTTGCACCTAGTTTCACATGCCATTAGCATCTGATGTGAAGCTAGGTCAAGCCATGAGAGTGGATCTGGCTTTGAGTCGATACCTCCTGGAGTTCGGCCTTGGCTAGTCCAGGAACACCCCTTTTAATTTCTTGACCCATCACAGCACAAAGAAGCTTCGCACTGCACCAAGGTCAACTATTATCACTAAAATAGGAGTTTATTTCTCTAAGGTTGTTCAATCCTGCTGTCTGCACTGCTTTGTACTGTGAAACAACACTTGGGGGCATATTTTTGAGAGGCTTGCTCTGTAGTTGTACCATGAATTGTGACACAACGGCGGCGCAAACAGTAAGTCATACTTCTATTATGATGCATTTGCAAAAATGGGTTGTTCTCTAAGCGTTCAATGTGGCAAAAGCTGCATTTGCGGCACTCACATTTTAATATATACAAAGTAGGCATTCCCCACAAAATCCAAAGCAAATGTAGCACAGTGATATTAATGTGTTTAGCAAACGCAAAGTCTAGAAAAGCACCAGAAGTGCTGCACATCTGCAAACCAGGCATAACAAATGATGCAGTGGCTGTGTTATAAAAAGAGCAACACCACAAAACAATTTGGCAAGCTCAAGTACGTCATGGAGGTCGTCATGCTGCAACTTGGAGTAGCTATGAGTCCATTACCACAATTACGTAGGCAGCGATAGAGGAGGGAGCATGTGTTCTGGCAGTGCATATCCCTCATTTACCTCAGGGAGGATGGGATCATACAGTTCTACAGACTCAGGAGGGATTCTAGCATTGAGCTGCTGCAATACGTTGAGCCAAGTCTCCAGCTACGAACCTGCAAGGCTCAATAGCATCCCCCACATTTTAAACTTATGGCTGTGCTCCAAATGTTGGTATCTCGTTCCTGCAAGATCACAACAACCAAATTGGCAGCAATCTCACAAGGAGCATTGTCAACCTCCTTCCTCTCTGTTGTGGATGCCCTCTTTAAACTAACACCCAAATACCTTGTCTTCCCCAAACCCCACCACAACAACTCGATACAAAGCAAAGATTCTACACCATAGCATGATTGCCGCTTGTCCTTGGTGCAGTCCACCTGCAACATCCCACCTGTACTGAAACTGGAAGCACACCTATTTCATCAATATCCATGCTATGCGGACTACCAAGAAATGTTCTTTGATGTGTTGGCTAACTATCCAGGGAGTACACATGATACCTTTATCTTCTGCCACAGTATCATTAATGAGCGGTTTCAGCATAGGACCTATGTGACTAGCCTACTCATAGGTAAGGAAACCACAAATGTATTTAATGCCAACTAAGAACTTGAATGTGTGACATTATAGCCATCTCTGTATTGTCCAGTTTAAAAACAACCTAGATTGTCATACGTAGCTGTAGTTTAACAAAAAACTTTATAACTATCTATGTCTGATATTAGAAAATCACTATATTTACTGAGCAAATAGTTGTGTTAAATTAAGTGAAAAAATCAAAGGCTCTTCAGATGTCATGTAGGCAAACAAGGAGAGCATAGGTGACAAAAGGACAAAAGTATACCAGAGATTCTGATCATAAGTTTGTTCCTTTGCACATATAGTGAGTGCAAATAGCATGGACCAGTTAAGAACATTCCAAAGTACTTATATTAGAAATCTACTGCCTAAACATGACAGTCAGCATGGAAAAGTGTACTACGTCTCAGGACATGGACAATATGTATAATGACACATTGAACTTGAAGATACATGTGTAAAGCAATGGTCAGCAGCATCTTATCCATATTGGTCAAAAGTGTATAACATTTTCAGCATACATAACACATATAAATATTTATATCAATGTAACAATGTTCAAAGTCATTTGCAGTAGTATGTTTGTATTTTTGATCTGATAACGGATTTGGCTTGCTTCCCTGAGTAATGAGCCCATTCATCAATCCTCGGATGGAGGAAGAAAAAGGACACCACAGCCATCACCAGGGCAGGGAACATTGTAGAGAGGATGTTTAGCATTCGATAGTTGAGGTTCCAAAGCCTAAATGTGTCAGGCGAAAGTCTATTATACTCACTCCCATGGCCTGTAAAATAATTCATGAATGTGCAATATCACACAATATTTGTTTAAACTAATGTCCTGTCGGACTATGAGCCACTAAATCCAAAGAAACTGTAAGTGATGGAAACACATAAACATATCAACCAATAAATATTTTTGAAACACATTCATTCTGTTATATATGTGTGCACATTAGTGTAAAACTCTGGTCACACACATCTTCTCAACTAGATGTAGGCCTCAACATGTATGAATCATGTTGTTTGAGTTGTTGATCAACGTGAGGCTATAACTCCAAATAATAGGAAATCAATGCAGCAAGCCAATGTGACTCGCTGTACTGCATGAAAGGGACCAGGCAGAACTCTCACAGATCTGCAAAGCAATAAGCCATTCCAGTCCTCACTTAAGCAGTGCAGTGCAACACAGCAAACTGACTTGTTTTATGCAGCAGCAAAGTGTGTTTCATGCTGTACTAAGTGTATGATGGAGCACAAATTTCCTCAAAAATCTGTATTTTAGGCAATAGCAAAATTGTAGCGTGTTTCACATATATACTAGCATGCGGAATGCCAGTACTTTGCAGAAGCGAATACGGCAGCACTTACCATCACAGATCACGAGCTGCAGTTGTCATGGACTGAGGCCTAATCTCAGGTGCAGATGTTAAAATGGCATTTGTAAAGAAGGCATTCTTGCATTGTGGGGATCCACAAAACACCACACGTGACACAGTTTTTGGGCAGATGTGATGTCAATACCAACTCTAGCCACAGTTGTCAAAATACTTGTGTACCATGCTTTGCAAAGCACTGCTAGATGCCACAAAGACCTGTAACAAAAACCTTATACTGCTGAAGTAGTAATGTGTGGCATTAACCAGAGAAGACAGAGGAGATGTTTGCTGGCCATCACATCACATCAGAAATATAGAGATGGTAAATGTGTGGCGCTTCCATGTCAAAAGTCAAACACAAATGTATGTGAACATGCACAATCTCATTGAAAATGGTGCCATGGAGGTTTTGGGTATGAAATTACCCTTGGATGGTACAACCCCTGCCCTGAATGCCCAAATGCATATGTATGTGATCAATAAATCTGATGTAGTAGTAAATCCTTTATTTGGTTTCATAAAAAAAAGAAAAGCACAAACAAAATTAAAATATAAGTACTTTCCCACAAATGGGTAAATAAAATACATATAAATCCTTAATGAAACAATTTTCATAATATTAATCGCTCAGCAATGCATGTGAACATAAATGTAATATAAACTGGATTTCACTAAGCATAAACTCACACATATCATCAATAAAAACAAGGCAAAAACAATCAAATAATAAAATTGCATTAAACAATTAATTTACAGTTGATAAACACCAATCAGCAGGTACACCTGGTGCAGCAGCTTAATCAAATTTAATTTAGACAGGCTGATATAGCCTGCACCTGATTCTCCAAGAATTTATCAAGTATTTAGCTAAGGCAAAAACTAGCCAACCTCTAGTTTCACATAGTGAACTTCAGCTGTATTGATTCCAGGACTCGACAGATTGGTAACTGCCAGGTCTGCTGAGTCTCTATATGATAGGGACAGAAACATAATAATGCTCTTTACTTTCTTCAGTGTCTTGACAGAGTAGGCACACTGGAGAAATATTTGACCCATTTCAGGGGCTCCAAAAGCTATTGAGCAGCAGGTTACTGTGCCTAACTTTAAGATTTTGCTTGGAGGGGCTACAATTGTGCTCATAAAATACTCATAATACATTGAATCTTCAAAAGCCAAAAATCTATTATTCATATCCCCCATGATGGCCTTATGCAGCCATGAATTACATACATAGGCCCACACCTTTCCTTAAGAAACAGCATGGAATGTTTACTAATGCTTAATGGGGTAATCCACAGATCACCCATGCCCAAGGTATTTAGCCAAGATTTCAGATATTTCAACCAGGGAATGCTGTCACTATGATTAAACTCCAAAATGTCAGTCAATGACTCTTGCAGCGGGAGTGGCGTTTTATTAACCCATACTCGCATCAAAAATACCAGAGGTCTAAATGCTGCAACATGAGCAATGTTACGTAAACCAACAACCAACCGTAATGGGTGAGGGCTGTATTCAGGGTACGTCCAAAATCAATCTTTTAAAGCTACTCTCAGCTCTTTCCAACACTTCCAAATTGTGAGTTCCCGTAAGCTCTGCACCATAGAGCACAGCACTAACCTCTTTTGATTAATATAGTTCAATGATGAGACTATCTGGTCTAAATCTGAATGTCTTCAACCTCCTTAATAAGGCAAAGCTGATTTCTTGAAGAGAAAGCTGGCTTTTAATGAGCTGTGAAGACCAAGCTAATGAGTTGGCAAGCCTTACCCCAAGGTAGTCGAATTCTGTGACTTGCTCTAGGTACATTCCATCCAGCTTTACCTTACCATTAAAGGATTTATGAGGATTATGGTGGTAATTACAACATTGGCGGTAAAAACCGCTTACCGCCGTGCAGAAGACAGCCAACACACCGGCGCAGCTGTGGAATTCCGCCACAGCTATTATGACCCACAGCACGGAATCCGCCAATATTCAGACACCCACACAAGTCCGCCACACCAAAGGTCAGTGATAAACTGGCAAAAACAAAACCTCCACCGTCACGCCAACAGAAATACGCCCACACTATCATGACCCACGAATCCATGCGGCGGTCTTTCAACCGCGGTATTCCATTGGCGGTACACACCGCCGCGCTCAAAATACACACACACATACAAAACACAGTCACATTGGACAATTCGAAATACACACACCTGATGCACATACACAAACCACTCCCACACACCCAATACAATATATAACACACACCCACAAATCCCTACGACCACAATTGAGAAAGTAACACAGAGAGATACACCTCCATCAACAATACTAGCATCCACAGGCACACAACACCATCACCCACATAACATCAATGCACCTCACACAACAGCCCACTACATATCAGCACACTTTTCACCCCACACACCACCCCAGACATCACCCACACCACCCCATGGCACGACAAAGACACCCCAGGTTCTCGGAGGAGGAGCTCAGGGTCATGGTGGAGGAAATCGTCCGGGTAGAGCCACAGCTATTCGGATCACAGGTGCAGCACACCTCCATTGGAAGGAAGATAGAGCTATGGCGAAGAATAGTGGACAGGGTCAACGCAGTGGGACAGCACCCAAGAAATCGGAATGACACCAGGAAGAGGTAGAACGACCTACGGGGGAAGGTGCATTCCGTGGTCTCAAGACACCAACTTGCGGTTCAGCGTACTGGCGGCAGACCACCACCTCCTCCCCCACAACTAACAACATGGAAGGAGCAGGTCTTAGCGATTCTGCATCCTGAGGGCCTCGCAGGAGTAGCTGGAGGAATGGACTCTGATAAGTCAAATCTTAACTATTACATCCCCCACCCTACCTGCATGCCATCACATACCCCCACCCTCACCCTCACCCCCATCACTCTAACTCCTCACAAATGTCCCAACATCACAAACCACACATCCTAACACCAAGCCCTGCATGCAACAACAAAGCATGGACACCCATCACCAAAGCATATCCACTACACCCCCCCAAACCATCATCACACAAGGTCCCACACAGGAATGCAAGCACTGGGGTGCACGGTCACCAACCCATTGCACACTATGGCACACACAGATGTAATAAATGTCCTTTTATACCCCTGCAGGGCCCCTACCCAGCGTCACGGGACAGGAGGGTCCACACATGTCCACACCACCAACAGAAGAGGCCCACAGTGATGACAGCATCTCTGTCCAACTGGATCTAGAGGACCATCCCGGCCCATCGGGGACCTTGGGACAGTCAGTTCCCATCACACAGTCACAGGCCACTACAGAGCTTCCCCCCTCTGGAAACACCAGCACAGCACCCACCCAGCGGGCCCATACCTCCGTCCCCAGGACACGGCAATCAGCAGTGTGTCCACCACTACAGGGAACCCAGGATGACCCACCACCCCAACAACAATAGGGACCTGGGGGCAGTGGGCACACGGTCCAGGTGACAGAGGCCCAGGAACACAGGGGAACTGGGAGGGCTGCTGTGAAACAGGGGGAGGACAGGCCAAGGGAACCCACTCTCCACGAGGCCCTCTCCAACATCATGGGAGCCTACCACCACTCCCAGGAGACAATGGCAACGGTACTGGCCAAGTTTCAGGAGACCCAGCGCCTGCAGGAGGAACAGTATTTGGGCTTCAGGGAGGAACTCAGAGCCATCAATTCCACCCTGGGCACCATCGTAGGGGTGCTGAAGGAAGTACTCAACACCAGGGGGGACACTGTGGCACTACAAGGGGCCCCTGACACTAGCCTGGATGATGAACTGCCCACCACCTCCGTCGGCGCCAGTGGACAGGAGGCACCGCCACAGGACCACCACACCAGCACCCCACCCCCTGCAGAGGGAGAACCACCTCGCAAATGGTCCCTGAGATCCAGGAAAAAGACAGAGAACAATGTCAAGACCCCCGCCAAGAAATGAGAGCACCCTGAATGTCATCCTTCTGTCCCACTTTGTCAACCTGTCCATCCTTAAACTGCCCCAGCTCCACTTCCTATGCCCATTTGGGCAATGCACCTGTGAGACTAATAGACTGGACTCTGCCATGGACATTCCTCCACCATCACCCCTCATCATTTTGTTACCCCCTCCAATATTGAGCACTAAAATAAACACCCTTAAAGCACAAAACAATCTGGAGTCAGTCTGTGATTTCGGAATAGTGTATTAGCAATTACAGTGTCAAAAAGCTCTTTCATTTGTAATGTCAACATACCTATGTCACACAGCTGTAGTCCATGAGGAATCAAAGCAGATGTCACACTGTGGGACCCACATCTGTGAAATCATAAGGGAAAGTGACAACTCAGTGACCATACACTGGGTGAAAACAACAGACAGTAGAGAGGTAGTAGTGTTAAAGTACATGTAGTAGGCAGGTTTGTATTCTTACCTGTGTTTCACTGGAAATATTGCTGGATCACTGAGTCCCTGTTGTCCATGTCTTCTTCTTCTGCTTTCTCATCTTCACTGTCCACAGGCTCCACAGCTGCAACAACACCGCCATCTGGACCATCCTCCTGCAGAAAAGGAACCTGTTGTCGCAAAGCTAAGTTGTGAAGCATACAGCATGCCACGATGATCTGGCACACCTTCTTTGGTGAGTAGAATAGGGATCCACCTGTGATATAGAGGCACCGGAACCCGGCCTTCAGGAGGCCAAAGGTCCGCTCGATTATCCGCCGTGTACGCCCATGGGCCTCATTGTAGCGTTCCTCTGCCCTTGTCCTGGGATTCCTCACTGGGGTCAATAGCCATGACAGGTTGGGGTAACCAGAGCACCTGAAAATGTCGAGGGGCAACTGTTAGACACACACTAACTCATAGGGACATCCACAGACCCAGACAACCATTCCCACTGTCTTGCTTCCAGGTGCTCACCTAGTAGCCACACAGGTTGCCTCTGGAGTTGACCCATCACATAAGGGATGCTGCTATTCCTCAGGATGTATGCGTAATGCACTGAGCCAGGGAACTTGGCCTTAACATGGGAGATGTACTGGTCTGCCAAACATACCATCCGTACATTCATGGAATGGTAACTCTTCCGGTTTCTGTACACCTGTTCAGTCCGGCGGGGGGTGACCAAAGCCACATGGGTCCCATCAATGGCACCTATGATGTTGGCGATATGTCCCAGGGCATAGAAATCACCTTTCACTGTAGGCAAATCCTCCACCTGAGGGAAAATGATGTAGCTCCGCATGTGTTTCAGCAGGGCCTTCAACACTCTGGACAACACGTTGGAAAACATAGGCTGGGACTTCCCTGATGCTATGGCCACAGATGTTTGAAATGACCCACTTGCAAGGAAATGAAGCACTGACAGCACCTGCACTTGAGGGGGGATTCCTGTGGGATGGCGGATAGCTGACATCAGGTCTGGCTCCAGCTGGGTACACAGTTCCTGGATTGTGGCACGGTCAAGCCTGTAGGTGATGATCACATGTCTTTCCTCCATTGTCGACAGGTCCACCAACGGTCGGTACACCGGAGGATGCCGCCATCTCCTCACATGTCCCAGCGGACGGTGCCTATGAAGGACAGCAGTGAGCACAGAGTCAACCAACTCAGAGGTACGTACCCACAGCTTACACAGAATCATAATCCAAAAAGTGGCCTGTATTTGTGTACATTCAGAGCCTAGGTATGTGTGACGCAGTGAAAAATTAAGCCATGTGGGCCCCTGAAATGGCAGCTGCCTGACCTCTAAAGTGGGACAATGGGAGGTGAGGTAACTGCGCTGGCGTTGTACACTGTTGCAGTAGGTGGTCGAAGACCGCGGCGCAATGCTGCATTGGTTAACATTGGACCCTATGGGTCCCATGAGCCACCGACGATGTACACCGGCGGTGACGGTACGCACCACCGCGGACGTGACCGCCATTTTCTAGCTGTTGAATCACTCGATACCTGATCTTCGACCTACACTGCAAGTTCTGCTGTGAACTCGGTCTGGAAGAGACAGTGGCTCGAGTGTCTGGGGAAAGGGCCCCTGCCTTCACATCGGAGGAGTTGGAGAAACTCGTGGACGGGGTCCTCCCCCAGTACTCGCTACTCTATGGTCCTCCAGACAAACACGTAAGTACACTGGGAGCATGCTGTATGGGCTATGCCTGTGTGGAGTGGGGTGGATGTAAGAAGGGGGGGAGATTGCGGCATGCATGAAACGATGGTGAGTGCATGTGCCACATGGTAAGGGTAGGGATAGGGGCCAATGACTGTGATGGTGCAGTTGGTAACAAGTTTCTCTTCCCCCTGTACAATTCATGCAGGTCAGCACCCACCAGAAAAAATATATTTGATGTGCCATCGCCAAGGACGTCCGGACCCTGGGGGTCTACCACAGATGGAGCACCCACTGCCGAAAAAGATGGGAGGACATTCGTCGCTGGAGCAAGAAGACGGTGGAGGCTCAGCTGGGGATGGCCTCCCAACGTGGGAGGGGTGCCCATCGCACCATGACCCCCTGATGTTCAGGATCCTGGCGGTTGCGTACCTGGAGTTGGAGGGGGGCTTGAGGGCATCACAGCAGCCACAAGGGGGTGAGTACACTCTCATCCGGCTGATTTTCCACGCAGTGGAGGTGTCTGGGTGGGGGGGTGGGCTGTGGGTTTCCCTAGGCCAGGGTGAGTTTCGTAGGCAAGGTCCCTTCTTCAAGCAGGCCATGTGGCACCCCACCCCACCTCTGTAGAGTGCCAAGTACACCTCGTCATGCCCCTGTGTCATCCATGTGTGCAGATGTCGTCCATAGCCTAGTAAGCCATTTCCCAGGGATTGAACAGTGGAGCCCAAGAGCGCAGCGTAGTGCAGGGGGCTTCTGTGTCTGTCGTGTTCACCAACTGTAGCGGTAATGCATGCACTCAGCATGTCTTTCTTCTGTCGTCCCCCCTTTTTGTGGTGTCCCTGCTCTTGTGTGCATTAGCATCATCAGCCGGTGGAGCAGTGGCACCGGAGCACGAGGGGGCTGCATCCCACATGGCCATGAAGGGCCACACTACGGACTCAGACTTCACCAGTGGGACGGAGGGTGAGGGGAGCTCCACGGCGGGGACAGGAGCTGAGACCAGCGACACGGACTCGTCCTCTGATGGGAGCTCCCTTGTGGTGGTGGCAACATCTGTGCCCCCCCATCTACAGGTACAGCGGCCACCCCCCTACCAGCACTGCCCTCCCAGCAGCCCCTCAGCCTTTCCCCAATGCCCGCTCACCCGGGAGGGTGGGCATCACCTTCGCCCCAGGCACCTCAGCCCCTGCCCCTGTCACCCCTGCTGCCCTCAGTGAGGAGGCCATTGACCTCCTCAGGTCCCTTACTGTTGAGCAGTCCGTCTCCTAGGTCCCGAACTAGCACCTCAGCCACAACATCTCCGAACTAGCACCTCAGCCACAACATCTCCGGGAACAGTGGTGCCTGTAGTCACCGGAATCTGGAGTGCCCCGGCCACCTGGGCAGCCAGTGAGGCACGGAGCCACAGCACGGACAGTCCCCCACCTGTGAAGCATCAAAAGTTGTCCAGGGCCCGGTGGGAGAGGGGGAAGAGTCCAGCCACTAAAGCCACTCCCAGGGGTTCAGGTGGGAGTGTGGAGTCAGCTGCGACACCTTCCAAGGTGGGGAAGGGCCACAAGAAACCAGGAAAGTCTGGGAAGAGCAGCACGGCGGAGGAGACTGCCATCATCTCCGCTGCCCAGGAGGCCACAGCCGTCATCCCCGCTGGCCAGGAGGCCACCGCCATCATCCCTGCTGCCCAGGAGGCCACCGCCATCATCCCTGCTGCCCAGGAGGCCACTGCCATCGTCCCAGCTGGGACAGATAGGACTGCCAGCACAAGCCCCGCTGGCCTAGAGAGGGCCGCCAGCACACGCCCCGCTGGGACAGAGAGGACCGCCAGCAGCTGAGTCACTGCAAAATAGCCCACCATCTCAAGCACCGCTGACCAGGGCACCACCACCTCAAGCACCGCTGAACAGGGCACCGCCGCCTCAAGCACCGCTGAACAGGGCACCGGCGCCTCAAGCACCGCCAAACAGGGCACCGCCGCCTCAAGCACCGCTGAACAGGGCACTGCTGCCTCAAGCACCGCTGAACAGGGCACCGCCGCCTCAAGCACTGCTGAACAGGGCAGCGCCGCCTCAAGCACCGCTGAACAGGGCACCGCCGCTCCAAGCACCGCTGAACAGGGCACCGCCGCCTCAAGCACCACTGTCCCATGAGCGCCAAGGGCACTGACGCTACTGAGTCCGTCATAAGCAGGATGAAGCACTCTGGGCACCATGCCCCCTCCAGAACCAGTCGAGAGATACATCCACTACCTCTGTCCTTAGCAGGATGAAGCACTCTGGGCACAAGGCCCCCTCCAGAACCAGTGGAGAGATACATCCACTACCTCTGTCCTCAGCAGGATGAAGCACTCTGGGCACCATGCCCCCTACAGAACCAGTAGAGAGATACATCCACTACCTCTGTCCTTAGCAGGATGAAGCACTCTGGGCACAGAGCCCCCTCCAGAACCAGTGGAGACTGTCATCCACTTGAGAGAATGTGGCTTTGCACTCCCCAGGATGGAACAGTGGGCAACCCGCAAACTGTAGAGACTTGAGAGACTGTGGCTTTGCACTCCCCAGGATTGAACAGTGGGCAACCCACCCACTGTAGAGTCTTGAGAGACTGTGGCTTTGCACTCCCCAGGATGTAACAGTGGGTATGTGGCCCTCTCGTGGATTTGGTGTCGTGCCCTCAACCGGCTGAGGTGCCCCCCCTTTCCCTCCCCCTGAGGTGCCTGTTTTCTTGCTCTCTGATGCCCCTGCAGTGTTCTCTCCGTCATGGTCGGGGATCTTGTGTGGGCCCAGTGTTCCACGGACTTCATTGGAGCATTACCTGGACTTCTAAGCTTGGTGTATATTTTGGTTATGGTGTATATATATATTTTTGACTACTTGATTTTAATATATTACAATGGTTACACTCATTTTCTTTTGTCTTTGCATTCTTCCGGGGGGGTTGGGGGGTGTAACTATCATGTATAAATATGTATTAGTGTGTGTGTTGTAGTGGGTGAGGGTGGGCGTGGGGGTGGGGGTGTTGCATGTGTGTGTCCCTGTTTTTTCCCTCCCCCCTCCCCTGTGTCGTAGGTGCAGTACTCACTGTGGTCTTCACCACAGGCGTACTTGCTCCTGGTAGAGGAGCAGGAAGACTATCACAGAGAGAATTTGGAGTTCCGGCTCCATGGTGTCCTGGTTCCTCCTGGGGTGTGTAGAGGTGAGCGTTTTCCCTTCGAAATCCTGTTTCTGCTGTGTTTTTACCCACGGTGAATCTGCCGCAGAAAAGGTGGCGGATTGGTAGGTTGTGATACTGTGGGCGTTACTTTGTCTTCCGCCTGTCTGTTGGCGGTGACCGCTAAGCTGTTTGTCTGTACCGCCGTAGAGGTCAGAGTGTTAAAGTGTCTGTCTTTGTTAGCAGGTTTCCGCCATCGTCGTAATTGCAATTTTTTTACCGCCGGCCTGTTGGCGGTCTTACCGCCGCTTTAACACCGACTGCCAGGATTGTAATGACCACCTAAATGTCATAAACTTTTTTGATAAATATTTATCTCTAATTCCAAATTATTACATGCCTCAGAAAATCTATTCAAAAGAATCTGAAGTCCCACCGATGTTCTTGATACCAAAAAGGTATCATCGGCGACCAAGAATGATGCTAATGAGTTGCAAGCTAACTAGGGTGGATCTCCATTACACCTGACATAGGAGTGTATTAGCCCATAATTATACAAGGTGAAAAGAGTTGGGGTCAGTACACACCCTTGCCTAACTCCTCTATCCACTTTAATACGGTGGTAAGCTCGCCGGTTCAGCCCCATCTGATTTGCCCATAAATCATGTGGTGAAGTCTTATGATAACTTGAAGGAGGTAATTTGGGACACCTAACCAATTCAATGTCTCTCACAATTTCCACCTAGGGATTAGATCTAAGACTGGTCTTAGATCCACAAATAACACATACACATGTTCTCTTTTGATCAACACGCATTTCCTAAGTATGAGAAGGAACCTGAAAAGTTGGTCTACAGTAGCAGTATTTTCTCAAATTCCTGCCTCAAGGTGTGAAAGAATGTTGTGTTCCTCAGTCCAGACCAATAACCTATCCAACACATATCTGCATGATCAGATTTATTTCCCTTTTTGTATACTGGGACCACCTCCACTCCAAGCCATGTGTCTGTGATTTGTGCGCCTTCCAAAATGGCATTAAACATTTATTCAGAATAAAGAACCAGAATCCTATTTTAGAGAGGTGCAAATCATCTGTAAATTTGTCTAGACCTGGGGACTTCCTACTGTGTACAGTTTGGAGGGCCTGGTTAGTATCCTCAAAGCTAAAGGCAACAGATTCTGATTCCCCATCGGACTGGATTAAAGAGGGCTTGATGCTTCCCAACAATTTACAAAAGATGGTAACAGTATGGTGTATATCACCCCCACGATCTCTTAACTCAATAAGAGCACTTACCACTTCCCTAAAATCACTAGGCATGACTTCTACACTGCTCTCAATCAGAGTCCAGTTAACCCTCCTTCTATTGTTGGTGGGAAAGATGGGGAAAACTGTTGCTAACTTCGAAGAAGCTCCAGAAGTGGTCTGCATAAAATCTAAATCCAAGTCTACAGTCAAAGCTGTACTTATGGTCACTATCTGTTTTTTCAATGATAATCATATGATTCATATATCTCCAAGAAGGTAAATCTAATAGAATGTAATCAATTTGTGAACAATTGACCCTCTGAATGTATGCTAAAGCTGCTTATCTGAACTGGAACACCCATTACAGCCCCACAGACCATACTTAAGAGTTGCCAGGGAAACTTGAATGGCAACTTCAGTTTGTCTGGCTGGACTAGCATCCCCCAATCCCCCCACACCTGATCTTCTTTCTCTGAGGTCATATCCAAATGCTCTGAGGGCTCTCATGAGTGGTATTGAAATCTCCAGCCACCAAGAGTAGATCATGACCCATGGTTTTATCTGACAGATCATCCAGAACTTTTATTGTGGGTGACTCCTGATGCTGTGAAACTAATCTATTATAGACATTGACCACAAACACTGACTTTAACCTCTGCGGGTCATATAACTCAACTGTCAAAATGTCTCTATAGGTAACATCTATTCTTTTTAGAACAATGTAGATTAACATTAACCCATATAACAAGGCCTCCTGCTGCCTGTCCCTTTGGAGAGGGAGTTGCTTCAGTGCTAATATTAGTAAAACCAACCCTATGAACCAAATCAGTCATCCATGTCTCTTGAAAAATACAGACATTGGAACCTTCTATAAAGTTTCCCCAACACTCACAATCTAACTTGGACCTAATGCCTGCCATGTTCCAAGAGCAAATTCATGATTTAAAATAAATTAAAGGCAAGAGGTGTTTAGGGATGTTACTCTGATGATCCCCCAAGTCACTTCCTAATTTAAGCATAACACTCTCATCAGCCAACTCACTAAAGGAAGGATTTGCTTTATTTGACAGAAGACCCTCCACCTCAATCACACACCCATCCTGGTGGCGTGCTGCTACCCTAACCTACTGTATATACATCAGTCCTAGTCATCCAAAGTAGCTAGGGGCACAAATGAATTATGAGTGGATACTGTAGGGTATAAGGCTGTCCCGGGTTGCAAAGGGTTTATCAAGGAAGACCAATCTGTCTGGGTTTGGGGCCTTGGCTTATAAATATAGCCTAACAGAACTACTTGGATGTTTTTGGTTAAATGGTGGGGTAGATTTGAACTCAGAGCCTGGTTGATACCATGAAACCATTCTGAGGATGCTTGTTTCCGGTCCAGGGAGGACCTGGCCTGGCAGTTTGGGCTAGACTGTTCCCATGGGGAACAGGGTGAAGACTGATTTGCATGTGTCTGGGTGCAAACTGGGGTAGTGTGGTGTGAAAAAAAATGATGGATTAAACCCAGCTCTCTGAATGGGGGTGAATGTTTGATTGGTTCTGCATTCAATACATCATTTGTGTTTGTTTGCTTTTGTCATCCTATGTGCGCCGGGTATGCACAGACGTGGGTCCCATGCTCACTATGCCACTGGATTCAAGCTAGCCTGGCTGGTGAAGGGTGATACCCTGAAACTGGTCCCAGGATGCTTGTTTCCACTTCAGAGAGGACCTGGCCAGGCAGTTTGGGCTAGACTGTTCCATGGGTAACAGTGTCAAGAATGATTTGCATGTGGCTTCGTCCGAACAGGAGTGGTGTGTTGAGCAAATAAATTGGTGGGTTAAACCCAGATTTCTGATTGAGATGAATGTTTTATGGGTTCTGCATTCCGTCCATCATTTGTGTTTGTTTGCTTTTGTCATCCTAAGTGTGCCAGGTATGCCCAGATGTGGGTTCCAAGTTCACTATACCACCAGATTCAAGCTAGCCTGGCTGATGAAGGGTGATACCCTGAAACAGGTTCCAGGATGCTTGCTCCTGGTCCAGGGAGGACCTGGCCTAGCAATTGGGGATAGACTGTTTCCATAGAGAACGGAGTCAAGGCTGATGTGCATATGGCTGGGTCAAAACTGGTGTGTTGTGGTGAGGAAAATAGTTGATGGATTAAGCCCAGATCTCTGCCTGGGGGTAAATGTTTGATTGGTTCCATATTTGTAGGCAAGTCCTCCTTTTTGCCCTGGTCACCCCCACACTTTTTGGACAGGTACTGGTGGTTACTGACTCTTGGTTGTGCCCTGGGTACTGCTTACCAGTCCCAGGGCCAGTGCTCTGTGTAAAGTGGATATACAAATTAGGCTAATTATAATTTGCTAAGTCAACCTACCTATAAGTCCCTAGTATATGGTAGGGCATGTAGGTATAGGGACCCCAGCATAGGTAGTGTACCCATAGGTGCACTGCTGAGGTGCCCAGTGTCATTTTAAAGGCAGGCCTGCCTTGCTGGCTGATTTTAAATTAAAGTTATATGCAAATTCGACTTTGGAATTAAAAGTAGTTCCAAAGTCTTAAACTACCTTATTTTTACATATAAGTTTCCCCTAAGGTGTGCCCTATGTGCCCCTAGGGCTGGGTGCCATGTAACTATAAGCAGGGACCTTATAAAAATAGTTTTATAAGCCCTGGTGAGGTCAAAACAGCCAAATTAGTTTTTCCCTCATTGTGGTGAATGGCCTTCATATGCTAGAATGGGGAGATTTTATTTTAATTTTAAAAGTCCCCTTAAGTGACAGATACAAAGAATTTGGTAACAAATTAATTGTTATAATAAAACCCACAACTTCCAGTTGTGGGATTTAATATAACTTGTTCAGGTTTTTAAACTTTACCTGAAAAGTTGCCAACTTCAGCCCTGCATTGTTTTTGCTGCTGTGCTCTGATTGGCCAGCCTCTGGCAGCCTGGCCAGGCTGACTTGATGAGGTGTGAAGTGGCCCAGCTTCACACAAAGAGATGTGCCTGTGGGGAGTTCTCCCCTCAGCAGAAGGTGAGGCAGGAATGGGGAGGGCTGCCAAACTGGTCTTCAAAGGCAGAGAAGGACATTTGGAGCAACCCAGCAACACCCCCACATCCTGCAACCCCAGAAAACTAGGTGCCCCCTTGATTAGATTAGGAGAGGGCAGGAGAGGGGTGTGTTTATGATTTTTAACCACACCAGTGGGTGGGCTCGGCCAGATGTAACCTCCAAAAATCACTTTCAGCCATGATGGATTTTTGAGGAATGTTGCCTCCTGGGATTGATTTTTGCCACACTTCCCAGGAAGTGGTCATCACAGGGGGAAGGACCCTGCCCCTGACTGGAGAACCAGGACCCCCCTGTTTTTCACCCAGGAGCAAGGATACAACTGGCAGACCTGCACCCACACCACATACCCCTATCAGATTCCAACAAGGAAGAACCACAGAAGAAGAAAGACTGCCCTGCTGGACCCCTGGCCTGCACCTGGACCCTGCACTCTGAAGGACTGCACCAGCTGCACACTTGGGCTTCACCACAAGAAGGGCTTTGCCTAGCTTCAACTGGTTCAAGGAGGGACTCCCTGTTTGCTACAGGTGACAAATTGCTAACCAGAGTCCCCTGCACCAACTCCTGAAGAAATCAACCAGCTGACCACTGTCCAGTGGGCAAAAAGGAATTTGTGCCAGGTGCATTCTGGGAGTTGCAGTCCACACCCCCAAGGATCAACTCAGAGCTTCTGGAACCTTGGGGTGAGCTGTGGACCCCCTAAAAAACCTCAAAGGAACATCTGGGAGAAGATCCAGAAGTTTGGAGAAGTTTCAGGACTAAAAAAAAAAGCTCCATAGAGGGACCAACCCACCGCAGCAACTCTAGCAGTCTTGCCTCAACCGCGACCCAGCCTGATTTGCAGGTTCGTCCCGGTGAAGAAAATCTACAAAAAAAAGAGACTAAGTCCGAACGTAGAAAGATGACCGGGACCTCTCAGCCAGCATATCTGAGGAGGGCTCCAAGGACGTCGTATCAAGATCCAGGTGTGCCCCGGTCAAAGGATTTTCACCTAGTAAAAAAACGACTAAGTCCGAAGGTAAAAATCTCCTCTGAGGGCTCCCGCGAGGCGTATCCGGAGAAGAGTTCCAGGAGGTCAGATTGGACTGGCAGGTTCGTCCCGCTGAAGAAAATCTTCAGAAAAACGACTAAGTGCTAAGGTAAACTTTTGACCGAGGTCTCCCACGGGCTGTAGCCGGGCCGACCTCCATCGCGGTCGGCCTTAAACATTGACTTTGCCCCGGTCGAGGTGCGACCAGATGACCAGATTGGCGCTTTTTGTTTCTAGGTGCTAGAAAACAATAATTCTTTAAAAATTCATATCTCGGGTTCCCTTTATCTGATTTTATTCGTTTTGTGTTTAATTTTAAAGATAAAAATATAATCTATTTTTTTAAATTGGTTTTGGATTTTTAAACTGTTTCCTGTGTTTTATTTAATTACTGTTTTGTGATATTTGAATGCTTTACACTCTGGGGGTCATTCCGAACCCGGCGGGCGGTGGGCACCGCCCGCCAGAAGACCGCACCGCGGTCAAATGACCGTGGCGGTCTTTCTGACTTTCCCGCTGGGCGGGCGGGCGGGCGACCGCCAAAAGGCCGCCCGCTCGCCCAGCGGGAAAGCCCCAGCAACGATGAAGCCGGCTCCGAATGGAGCCGGCGGAGTTGCTGGTGTGCGACGGGTGCAGTGGCACCCGACGCGATTTTCAGTGTCTGCTAGGCAGACACTGAAAATCATTATGGGGCCCTGTTAGGGGGCCCCTGCACTGCCCATGCCTGTGGCATGGGCAGTGCAGGGGCCCCCAGGGGCCCCACGACACCCGTTCCCGCCATCCTGTTCCTGGCAGTTTGTACCGCCAGGACCAGGATGGCGGGAAGGGGGTCGGAATCCCCATGGCAGTGCTGCGAGCAGCGCCGCCATGGAGGATTCTTTGGGGCAGGGGTAAACCGGCGGGAAACCGCCGGTTGCCCTTTTCTGACCGCGGCTTTACCACCGCAGTCAGAATTGCCCATGAAGCACCGCCAGCCTGTTGGCGGTGCTTCCGCGGCACTCTGCCCTGGCGGTTTTCAACTGCCAGGGTCAGAATGACTGCCTCTGTCTCTTAAATTAAGCCTTGTCGCTCGTTGCCAAGCTACCAAGGGTTGAGCTGGGTTTAATTTACTGAGACCTAACTGCACCTAAGTGGAGGTTAGTGGCCTATTGCTAAGTGTAGGTACCTACCTGTCCTTACCAATAACCCATTTTCCAACAATATTCCATCCATCATTTGTATTTGTTTGTTTTTGTCACCCTAAGTGCAATGAGTATGCCCAGATGTGGGTTCTGGGCTCACTATGCCACTGGATTCAAGCTAGCCTGGGTGTTGAAAGGTGAATCCCTGAAACCTGTCCCAGTATGCTTGTTTCCGGTCCAGGGAGGACCAGGCTTGGCAGTTCGGGCTGGACTGTTCCTCTGGGGAACAGAGTCAGAAATGAGTTGCATATTGCTGGGTCTAAACTGGGTGAGTTGGTGAGCAAAGGAATTGAATGATTAAACATAGATCTCTGAGTGGGTTGAATTTTGATTGTTCTGCATTCCATCCGTCAGTTGTTTTTGTTTGCTTTTGTTTCCCTAAGTGCCCTGGGTATACCCAGATGTGGGTCCCAGGCTCACTATGGCACTGGATTCAAGCAAGCCTGGTTGATGAAGGGTGATTCACTGAAACTGGTCCCAGGATGCTTGTTTCTGGTCCCGGGTGGACCTGGCCTGGCAGTTAGGGCTAGACTGTTCCTATGGGAAACTGGTTCAAGACTGATTTGTATACGGCTGGGTCCAAACTGGGGTGGTGTGGTGAGCAAAATAATTGATGGATTAACCCCTTTGCTGCCAGGCCTTTTCCCCCTCAGGTGCAAGGCCTTTTTATGGCTATTTGGGGCAGGGCGCGCTTAGGCCCTCATAACTTTATGTCCACATAAGCTACCCATGCCAAATTTGCGTCCTTATTTTCCAACATCCTAGGGATTCTAGAGGTACCCAGACTTTGTGGGTTACCCTGAGGAATTAGCCAAAATACAGTGAAAATTTCATTTTTTGATTTTAAATTGGAAAAAAGGGCTGCAGAAGAAGGCTTGTGTTTTTTTCCCTGAAATTGGCATATCAACAAAGGGTTTGCAGTGCTAAAATCACCAGCTTCCCAGCTTCAAGGAACAGGCAGACTTGAATCAGAAAACCCAATTTTTCACCACAATTTTGGCATTTTACTGGGACACACCCCATTTTTACAATTTTTGGTGCTTTCAGCCTCCTTCCAGTCAGTGACAGAAATGGGTGTGAAACCAATGCTGGATCCCAGAAACCTAAACATTTCTGAAAAGTAGGCAAAATGCTGAATTCAGCAATGGGTTATTTGTGTAGATCCTACAAGGGTTTCCTACAGAAAATAACAACTGAAATAAAAAAAAAATTGAAACTGAGGTAAAAACAGCAATTGTTCTCTACGTTTTACTCTGTAACTTTTCCCTACAATGTCAGATTTTTGAAAGCAATATACCGTTCCGTCTGCTGGACTCTTTTGGTTGCAGGGATATATAGCGCTTGTAGGTTCATCAAGAACCCTAGGTACCCAGAGCCAATAAATGAGCTGCACCTTGCAGTGGGTTTTCATTCTATAAAAAGAGTCAAAAATAGATATCAAGAAAACCTTTGTATTTCCAAAATGGGCACAAGATAAGGTGTTGATGAGTAGTGGTTATTTGCACATCTCTGAATTTTGGGGTGCCCATACTGGCATGTGAATTACAGGGCATTTCTCAAATAGACGTCTTTTTTACACACTGTCTTGTATTTGGAAGGAAAAAATGCAGAGAAAGACAAGAAGCAATAACACTTGTTTTGGTATTCTATGTTCCCCCAAGTCTCCCGATAAAAATGGTACCTCACTTGTGTGGGTAGGCCTAGTGCCTGCGACAGGAAATGCCCCAAAACGCAACGTGAACACATCACATTTTCTCAAAGAAAACAGGTGTTTTTTGCAAAGTGCCTACTTGTGGATTTTGTCCTCTGGCTCAGCCGCCACTAAGGAAACCTACCAAACCTGTGCATTTTTTAAAACAAGAGACCTGGGGGAATCCAAGACGGGGTGACTTGTGGGGCTCTCACCAGGTTCTGTTACCCAGAATCCTTTGCAAACCTCAAAATGTGTCTAAAAAAACACTTTTTCCTCACATTTCGGTGACAGAAAGTTCTGGAATCTGAGAGGAGCCACAAATTTCCTTCCACCCAGCTTTCCCCCAAGTCTTCCGATAAAAATGGTACATCACTAGTATGGGTAGGCCTAGTGCCCGTGACAGGAAATGCCCCAAAACACAAAGTGGACACATCACATTTTCTCAAAGAAAACAGAGGTCTTTTTGCAAGGTGCCTACCTGTGGATTTTGGCCTCTAGCTCAGCCGCCACCTAGGGAAACCTACCAAAGCTGTGCATTTTTGAAAACTAGAGACTTAGGGGAATCCAAGACGGGTTGACTTGTTGGGCTCTCACTAGGTTCTGTTACCCAGAATCCTTTGCAAACCTCAAAATGTGGCTAAAAAAGTACTTTTTCCTCACATTTCGGTTTCAGAAAGTTCTGGAATTTGAGAGGAGCCACAATGTTCCTTCCACCCAATGTTCCCCCAAGTCTCCTGATAAAAATGGTACCTCACTTGTGTGGGTAGGCCCGTGACAGGAAATGCCCCAAAACACAACGTGAACACATCACATTTTCTCAAAGAAAACAGAGGTGTTTTTTGCAAAGTGCCTACCTGTGGATTTTGGCCTCTGGCTCAGCCGCCACGAAGGAAACCTACCAAACCTGTGCATTTTTGAAAACTAGAGAGGAGAGCGTTTCCCCAAGTCTCCCGATAAAAATGGTACCTCATTTGTGTGGGTGGGCCAAGCGTTTGTGACAGGGAAGAGCCAAAAACATGTCGAAATTGAGGGGGAACCAAAGTGGGTCCAAAAGGGCAGTTTGAAAAAAAAACTTTTTTAGGCTGACAAGTGCAGCTGAAATTTTATCGGTAAATATGAGACAACGCCGGGTGGTAGGAATTTTGTGGATTCCTGCAGATTCCGGAATGTTCCATCACAAAAATGTTGGAAAAATGTGTGCTTTCCAGTAAAGTTGAAGGTTTGCAGGGCATTTTGGGTAAGGAAATGGTGCGGCGTGCATGTGAAGCACACCACCCTGGAATCAACTAGAAGTTTGGTTTTCAGATGTGTGTGGATTTTTCTACCTGGAAGCTTCCCAAAGTAAAAAAAGTGCAGCCCTCACCATTCCATGTGGGACGATTTGAGAGTTACCAAGCTCTCAAAAACCAAAAAATAATCAAATTTCCTCTTGCTTGCCATGGGATAAGATTTATTAATGTGTGTGGGAGAGCCGAATGACTGTTAGCCCCTTCAGTTCGGGTTGGGGAATATCCAGGCCGATACTGGTTGGTAGCCACCACCACACTATTTTCTTTTATTCCCTGGCATCTAGTAGACTTTCTGTCCCTCCAGGGTGTGGATCGGGGGTAATTGCCCAATCTGCCCACTAGTGGGCAGAACAACTTTGGCCCCATTTATTTGGGGTGGGGGTATGGCCAAACCCCCAACCTTTTATTTGAAAAAAAAATCTTCGCTGGTCTCTGGTGGGCTTTCTACCTCCCTTGGGGGCAGATGGGCCTTCTAAAAATAGGCCAATCTTCCCCCAAGGGGGGGCAGTTATGGCCAACAGTAATGTGCCCTCATGGGGAGTGACCCTTGTCCAAGGGGCTGCCCTCCATAACAAAACACACACATACACACACACCAATCCATGGTGTCTAGAGGTTATTGGCCTAACAAAAATAGGCCGATCTGCCCCCGGCCTAATAATAGTTTGCCTTCCCCCGGGAGCGATCCTTGCCCAAGGGTTCGCTCCCAAAACAAAATGGTAATAATTTTATACTGATCTGTCCCCGGGGGGCAGAAATGGCCTAAAAATCATTTGCCCCCCTGGGAAGTGGCCCTTGCCCAAGGGGCCATTCCCCTTATGCGCAAGTAAAAAAAAAAAAATATATGGTGTCTAGTGGTTTCTGACCCTCCTGGGGGCAGATCGCAAAGCGGATCTGCCCCCAGGGGGGGCCGAAATGGCCTAATAATAATTTCCCCTCCTGGAGTGACCCTTTCCCAAGGGGTCGCTCCCCCCCAAAAAAAAAAAAAAAGCAATACATAAAATGGTCCCTGGTGTCTAGTGGATTTTTGCCCCCTCCCCCCGGGGGCAGATCGGCCTAATGATTTTAGGCCGATCTGCCCCTGGGTGGGGCAGAAATGGCCTAGAAATAATTTGCCCCTCCCCGAGGGCCAGCCCTTGTCCAAGGGGCTGCTCCCCTTATTTCAAATACAAAAAAATAAAAAATCCCTGGTGTCTAGTGGCATTTCTGCTGCCCGATCGCATTCAGAGAGACATGAAAGGAGAGGAAAAACCTTTTCTCTCCTTTCATGCCTCTCTGCCCCCTCCACGTGATCGGAGGAGAAATGCTTTTGCATTTTTCCTTCGATTGGGTGCTGGAAGGTGAGCTTCCAGCACCGGGGGGAAGGCCTCTGATGAGGTCAGCAGGCAAAAACGTGCTGACGTCATCAGACACCACGGGGGGTGACAGGGAGGGCAGGGTGGAAGGGGAAGTGATACCCCTTCCATCTCTGCCCAGGAGATGGGGGTGCTCGGCCATGGGGGAGAGCGCTAGCGCTTCCCCCGGGGGCCCATAGCTGGGTGAGGTGGTCTCGTTGCCAGGTGCCGAGGACAAGACCACCTCATCTGGGGCACCCAAGGGGCTAAACCCAGATCTCTGACTGGGGTGAATGTTTGATTGGTTCTGTATTTCTTCCATCATTTGTGTTTGTTTGCTTTTGTCACCCTAAGTGCACCAGGCAGGCTCACTATGCCACTGTATTCACACTAGCCTGGCTGATGAAGGGTGATACCCTGAAACCGGAGCCAGGATGCTTGTTTCCGGTCAAGGTAGGACTTGGCTTGGTAGTTTGGGCTGGACTGTTCCCATGAGGTACAGGATGAAGACTGATTTGAATATGGCTGGATCCAAACTAGGGTGGCGTGATGTTTGTTTCATTCTGCATTCTACCCAACATTTGTGTTTGTTGGTTTGGTAAAGATGGGGCAGTCATTATGGCTATAAGTTTGTTCCACCAGTGTGGGTGCCTTGTTTCCCCTCAAGCCTGCTTATGATAAATTTCTAATCCCCAATCCAATCTCTTCAGTGGGTGGGTTAAGGCTAGTAGGAGACGTTAAAGGAGGGATTAAAGACAGTCTATGCTATGCCCATTGGATTTGGTCCTCGATGACCCCTACTGCCCTTTTTGAAAACCCATCAAGTGTAGCCTCCTGCCTCCCTGGTGCAGTTATGGGGACTTTCCACTTACCCATAGTCAGAATTAGTCAAGGCCACAAGAATCCTCTGCTAGGATAAAGAGGGGTTGCCCAGCCCAGCCTCTTTCAGTCGCTGATGGGGGCGGATGGGCCCACCCTTAGTCTGGACTTTGTCTGAGCGCAGCCCACAAATATCCCACACAGCCTGCTTCCTTGTCCAAATTTAGACACCAGATGGCGCAACAGGAGGGTGTCAGCATCTCCTGCTGTAAGGCTACCTGAGTCCCATAGTCCTCCTGGTCCCCACAGTAAAATCAAAAGCGTCCCATGAAGTAGGCTTCCTTGTCCAATCGTAAGCACCAGATGGTGCAAAAGCAGGGTGTCAGCGGCTCCTGCTTCAAATCTATATGGTCCCATAATCCTTCTGGCCTCACAGTAAGATTATGAGGCAGCCCACGCAGCAGGCTTCCTTGTCCAGATTTAAGCACTGGATGGCATGAAAGCAGGGTGTCAGCCGCTCCTGCCTCAAGGCTACCTGGACCCCGTAGGTCTCCGGGCCCCCACCAAAAGATCGGAGGCATCCTGCGCTGCTGGTTTCCTTGTCCAAATTTAAGCACCAGATGGCACAAAGCAGGGTATGAAGCAGCTCCAGCAGCAAGACCAGCTTGGCCCCATAGTTTTCCGGACCCCCACTGTAAGATCAGCGGTGTCTGGTACATACCCAAAGGAGAATATGGAATATGCATGTGTGCCATGACATAGGCCTGTGTCATGGATTTCAGTCTGTTTGGACCAGGAGGGCCACACAAACACCTGCCTTCATAATAGATGAACGCTAATGCCTTTGCCAGGATTAAGACAGAACTAATGTGGGGATTACAGCATGTTGTGTAGTGAACAGTAGTAGAGTAAAACACCATTAAACACTGGTTCATTGTAGAGAGGCCTACTAGCTCACATACCTTTTCAAACATTCTGTTGCTGTTGCTTAAACTCGCCCCTGCCCAACATCAGGTTGACTAGGAAATGTGAGCATGACAAAACCATGTACAGGATGCATGCACCTGTACAACACATACACAACACATAGGGGCTGATCTAAGAGCACCTTCTTGTGACACATTAGCATAATTATTTATGCTAATATGGCCCAAAGAGGCCACAATCACTTCGTCAAATTTACTATGTGGCACAATGAATGCATTGTGCCACTTTGTAACACTTTATGCTACATTATGCCTGCACCAGGTATAATGTATGCAAAGGGGGGAATCTAAAATATTTCTTTGCATCATTTTTTTGGCACTTTTAACTCCTTCTCATGGGAGGCGTTAAAAGGAGGCATGCCATTGTTTTCAATGGGCCTCAATGGGCTTTGCAGGATTATCTTAAAAAATGTTGACACTAATCCTACAAAGCTCCGAATTAGAGTCAATAATGTTGATGCTAATTACCCTAACTACTGCCATGGTGTACCTTATCTTAGATACAGCACACACATGGTGGTGTTAGGGGGCGCTAAGGGGCACAAGAAAAGTGGCACTGCACCGGGTGCAGCTCCACTTTTTTTTAAATCAGGGCCATAGTTTGAAATGTCAAACCATGTGTACATGGGCAATGTGTGTGTGCTAGTGCTTTGAATACTACATGGCACACTCTAGTACAATTTAAAGGTTGTGTGGAATTAAACAGTGGCGTAGATAAACAGGTTTTGTCACACAGTGCAGCAAGTCATCTTGCTGCGCCGTACTGTTTGACAGGGAAAGGGCAGGAATGTTGTGTCTTTAAATTAATATGGTGCATTCCTACTTTTTCCCAAGCGCTAGTACCATTTTGTTTGCCTATGGTGAAAGGGGGCTTGTTTTGCATGCAGGATTGCTTTTGGTGCATGAGGGGACACCTTCCAGAAAATAACAAATCCGTAGAGGCATATTTCTCGAGCTATGCGTGCTGTAGAGTGCAGCACATATTGAAAGAGGCAGTAACAGGGATAAATAACGTTATTAATCCTCTCCTGGAAAGGTATATCTTTCTTGGCCATTACTAAATTTACTAGGTTTGGTAAGTCTGTAAATGCATCTAAAAGCATGGGAGTGGCATGGGAACACCCATGCCACAGCCATGGAATTAACCTCTAGTGCAGAGTAAGGCAATGCAGCAATTGATGATGCCATGCTTCACTTGAACTTTAACTTTAAGAAGCCACTCAGGTCTATGCAAAGTCACCTTGCGTGGCTTCACAAATATCATATTTGAGTTGGGTTCTGCATGTGCCTTGCAACTGGGTTCATACATATATCCCGGAGTGTCCACCCTCCTTCAGCACCTGGATACTGCCATATATCATCCTAACCTGCCAAGTGGTACCACCCCCATCCTGGACCTATGAAATTTGGCTTAATGTGCTTTTACCAGCAGAAGCCACGCTTCTACTGTAGATCGTATGCATTGCTCCTACTGCGTGGGTCAGAAACCGTGCATTACCCCTGTAGCAAAGGCCTGAACCCACGCATTGCACAGGTTGTGCGGGTCATAACCTGTGCATCCCTGCCATTGTTTGAAACTGATTGCCGGTAGAGGGTGCTTTAGCACATGTGCCAGGTATTCAGGGGTGAGCGCACAGTCTCCCAGGTTAAACATCACTGGACCTTTGCCGTGGCACATGAGGCAAATCTGATGGACATCCTGGAATTGGAAATTGGGGACCCCTTAGGTATTTATGTATGTAGCATTTGCTTGTAGTAATGTTACTGTATCATTTATGCAAAAGTTTAAACATCAAAGGGGAAAAATGTTTTATGTGGTGGTTTGATTTTGCACCATGCAAATTGCTTCAAGTGCAATACAAACATTAAAATATCAATATGTAAGCAACACAAAGCCATTTTGTGTGCCTTGGAGTGGGTATATAATTCCAGTGTAATACAATGCAAGAGAAATTGCTGTGTTGCAATACCCTGCCCCAGTGGGCCATTTTATGGGTTGTGGGTGGTTGTTTACCTTGAAAACACATCGATTTACTATAAGTGATTGACCAGAGAATATTCCAAAATGTTGGTAAGCCTTCACTGGTAGTGGATGAGTAGGAAATGTATGTTCAATCTCCATAAACGTTAAACTTTTTATGTGTGCTGCTTTGTGTAGCATACGTAAACGTAAGGAAATGGCCCTGGCAATAAAAAAATGTGTTCAAGAAAGTGGCACTTACTGGGCCAAACAATACAAACCTGCTTATAATGCATGCACCATTGCACCATGTTGCATGGTACCATGCATTCCAGCTAGTGAACACATTTGTGTACCAGCACCATGAAACGTCTGATGTGGTCCTTACAATGATATATACGGTGTATATCTGTCCTTCCCCAATGCAGCACTAATTTGGTCTGCCTAGGGCCCAGGGTTTAACCCTTGGGTCATGGTTTGAGATGACGATGCGCAGTAGTATAGAAAACTACACAGGCCTTACTCATGCTTCAGACATGTGATGTTGGATATACCTGAGCTTCAGCATCCAGCCAGCTCTCCCATACAAAATGACTAGCTGTGTCAAGCGTGTTGAATATTTGAATCATGGGATTTCATAGTATTTATAATGGAATTTAGACTGTGAGTAGCTGCACTATTTACAATTCAATGTTCAAATCTTTGTCTTGGAGATGGACATGTCCCATTCACCAAGGGAGAAGCTGGCACCTCCAGGAATCCCAATGCAACCAGTAACCGTAAGTAGTATGTGGTTGTAACTCATTAACCTCCTTGTGTGATCCATAATAGTTGCAACATTGTGATGTGTATGGGGAATGTATCAATTACCTGCAAACAAATTACAGTCAGTGTGCCATGCTAACTGAGCTTGTCCGCAGAATAGTGTTAAATTGAGAAGGATGCATGTCAGTGTTCATGTAGAGGCAATGTTTGCAGGCCCACAAGATTCATGCATCTTTTGAAGCTGTGGCGATGTTTGCATCTACAGTTTTGATGCATTTGGCACATAAACCATCATCTGGCACTAAATCTTCAGATGTTCAATACAATCAAATATTGTACAACAAATGGCACAAACAAAACAAACAATGGTTTAACCGATGTAGTAGCAAAGTCGAATGAGCTAGGCTAAGCTTCTCTGTACACAGTTTTGTTGCCTATGTTCATATTTGAATATGCAACTTGTGCTCATGAGGTGGAAAAAATTACCCAGACAGTGCTACCAAGTGTAATCGTTATGGTATCATGACATGATTTTTAGAAAATGTGTGCCAATAAGCCAGGAATGTTGCTGGGCTGCGTAAAAGTTCACCCACAGGAATGCACTGTGTTGCACTGCTCACCTGCTTGTGGGGTACGTTAGACTGGCTAACACCAATGCAGTCATCCTGGCATCATGATGTAAGGTCCGTGCATTATACCCCACAAAGTTATTGTACAGATGAGTACTCCATCATGCATACACACACTCCTGAGATGCATTGTCTTATTTAAATGGTGCACTGATTAATGCAGCCCTGGGAGAATGAGTGTACAGAAATTAGTTTATGTAAAGGTCTTCATGGTATACCCACAGATGTAAACCAGAAACTATATGCCAGATTTCTGTGCATTTACCTCAGAGTAAATTGGTGAAGTGTACTCCAGCAATGTTTTGAAGGACGTAGCCAACCACCCTCCATCCCTGTTTTGGCTACCTGACACTGAGTAAGTACAATTAGCAATGTGTGCTGCCTTGTGTAACTCCAGATGCATCATGCAGTGCAGAAGCACACTACATGGACTTGCTTACCTTATCACTTTTCATGTATGTTTCTGAGTACGGTTCAGCCCACTTGCATGATATAATACCAACACAAAATGTCCATATTTGGTCCAACATGCCAATTTACTATGAACATATCATTATGAGTGTGACTCACTCTTCTGAATGATATGGATGTTGTCATATTGTGAATATATTTACATATTTTGCACTTCACTGACTGCACTTGACCCAGTTTGCCTTGCTCGATTATAAGATGTCTTTGTCCTGAAGGTATTTTGTCCATATTTCTGTCTCAATATTTGGTGTTGGTCTGCACAGCCACATAGGGTTGTATAACAATGTCAGCCTAATTTTGCAAAATATCATGTACATTTAAAAGTTGAACTGATAGGTTTTTTCTTTAACTTCCTAGATAACATAACAGCTGATGAAGCTAAACCTTCGAATTAAGAAAGGAATTCTACAGCCACATACGCCACATGGCGAAGGCAAACCAGGCAATGGGGAATGTATATGAAAGGGCCAAGGCATCAGGGAGAGTGTTCAAAAGCAGCAGCAGCCAGTCCAGACACAGGCCAGAGTTGGACCATTAACTGCCTCACAGCAACCAACCACACAGGCCAGGAGGCCCCAACATGCCAGTGGATCTATCTTCAAATGCCACATTCTCAGGGAGTTGCACAAAATTCACAGGAGGATACATGGCATCGAACGAGAGCAGGCCAGCCTCTGGAAAATAATGCTATCCTTCCAGCAGGCCATGGAGAGGATTTCTGTTCAAATTTGAGGCTCTCCCTCTGGACATTCCATTTCCCTGTTATTAATATGTTTTTAATTGTTTCTTGTTATTAGGGAAAGTGTTAGTTAGAGATTATTATAGGTGTAAGTTTAAAGTAGATAAGTACGAGGTAAATATATATATTTTAAACTAGTGATTTTTAAGGGTGTTATTTAGCAGTAGTATTGTAGGTGGGTGGGGGGTGATGTTCAGTGTTTATTAAAAAAATCTGAAAACATTTACAAACCCCAAAAATACAGAAACATATATTTATTTATGATTAAAGGTATAGATAGTATATGTATGGGATTGTGTTTATGTTTGCATTGTATGTAGCTATGTGTATATAGGGGAGGTGGGTGCTGTTGTTTAACTTGTCATGTGGATATAGTTCTTGAGGTAGTTTAAGGTATGTCAGGATAGTTTAGGCTAGTCTTAGGGTTAGCTAGTATAGGCCAGTTAGGTAGTTTAGATAGTTTGGATACAATTATATTTTTCTACTTTCACTAGTTTGTCATCAAATCTTATTTAATAGTTGGTACCATTTAGTAAGTTGCATTGAGTATGTGATGTAAATATTGACTTGCATTCTTGGTAATTATATGTTGCTTTGTTAGAGGCTTATGGACCACTGTTAGTCTATCTCACATTTGAGTCAAGTATGGGCTATTTTTCATATTCTTGGCACTGTATGTGGGTCTCGTTTGGTGATTTTACACACAGCACAACACATGTAGTCTCCTACTGTAGCACTTTGTATGAAAGCGATAGGGGAGGTATTTGTTGGATAGTTTTGTCACTTCATTTTGCAGATCCCTGGCTGAACAGGGACACACACTGGTGCTTGTCACTACCACCTACACCCTTGAACCATTGTGCAAGTGGGCCATTGTTGATGGCTGGTTACAAATTGTACATGTATCCACACCTATCTGGAGAACGTCAACTATCACTGACATTGTCTACTTGCTAAGTGTAACACTTTATGCAGCTCAATTTGGTTGACTAGATTCAGAGTTTCATGCCTATAAAGGTCCCATGTCTTCTTCCCCTGGTGAGGTGTTGCATTGTTTCTGGTTCTGTGGTCTGGCTCTTATGCAAAAACATTATGTACAATGTACAATTGATGTCATGTGTGGCTGTACTCACACTCAACACATATGAGGCCTCTTAGGGGCAGAGGGACACATTTTCCCTAAACATCACAGTGTAGCATTATTCACCATTTATCACTTAACACAGGAGGAGTCCTTGCATTTCTTGCTTACTGACATTCAAGGCATTTGATTGGCGTGGGTATCGTTGTGTGAAACCGGTATGATGATAATTCATGAGGAGTATAGGCATGAATTTCTGGCTTTTACAAATACATCCATGCAAAATGATGTACTGTAGAATCTCTACAGTGTGAGCAGTGAGGACAACATATGAGGATGATCACGTTGTCATGTTCACTGAGCAACATATATGTAGATGAGCAGGAACATTGTGACAGCCTTGAATGCCTCATACATCCCATTTATAGGTGTTAAGTACTTGTGTGATTAGAAACCATTTCTCACTGTGAATCATTCACGTAATTGTAGCTTGTTGTTACATTCTGGCATTCCAGTGGGAGACAACACATTCCTCATAATGCCATCTTAGTGGATGTATGTTGTGTAGGTGCATATTCAAAGACAGCATGTGCAATTGACTTTACCTTGCTCTTCTTGAAATGCAAACAAGTGGGTACATTTTACACTTCCACCATGGTATATGTTGTCCTTTCAGCAAAAAGCATACACTACTCTTTGTGGTTTTGAAAAAAAACAGTGTTTTAGAGTCATTTTTCATCAGGACTGAAGGTCCATTGCAATGTTTTTTGGGAGCCAAATTGGAGACTTTTGGACAACACCAACAGTTATTAAAAGCTTTGATGACCATACAGAGTCTTTCTGGGAGACTAATCATGTGACATGTGGAGCTGAGGAGTATTTCAGTGAGGAGGTACACATTGCCAATAGGAAGGTAGGGTTGTTTAAAAGTCCACAAGTGGATAAGATCAACAGGTAGGCAAACAAACAGCACAGCACTGGGTGAAAAATGGGTGGCATGATGTTAAACATAGGACAACTAAGAACCTGGCCAGGAGGCACTGACACAATGTATCTGGCAGTTTGACAACAGAAAGTGGGGAACTCCACATCTTCCTCCTCTGATAGATGTTGTGCCTTCCCTGCAAAACTAGTGATGCTTGTCGGGGAGTTCGCCTGAGCAGAACCAGCAGAGTTTTGCTCTGCGGAATTCCACAGAGTACAAAAACACTCTGCAAGATAACGTGGAACTCTACAAGTGGTCGGAAGTGCTACACCACCCTTTCTCATTGTTTTTTACATATGTGTAGCATGATCGGCCCTTTGGTGCTGCAAAAAGAATGCAAACTGCACCTAGCGGTCCGGATAGGCGTGGCCATTTTGCATGGTGTTGAGCCTTTCTCTAGCTAACCTAAATCCTTCCAATTCTTCCCGTAACCCACTCATACACCACTCATTTACCTTTATTTCCTTAGTCTGTGTCTTTGGGTATGCGTATTTAAAATTTTTGTCTTTTTTTATTTTTCCATGACTTTTTCGTACTATTTTTTTGGTTTTCTCTTTACTTCCCTAGTTCTTCCTTTCTTCTTCTATTAGTTCCTTCCTTTTCTTATTTTTTCTTTTATGTCCCAACTTAGCACCATGGGAGATCAGGGCAAAATGGGGAGCTGTGGTGTCTGGGTAGTTGTAAGCCGCACACCTTGTGCTTGCCAGAATTGCCAAAAGGTGAAGCCCCACACCATTTTTTATAGAGGCAGAAGTGGCTGCACTTGTTTTAAACATGCAGATCCACCTCCCCTCCATACTTGCAGCAGGCATGAGAGTGGGTACACAGTACAGGGAGCCAGCTGTTGTGGGGGAGGGTATGCCAGTGTCTGCGTTGGAATACTGGTGTCCAGATACCAAATAGCAATTGATGCACCACTGGGTTGATATCCTCAACAGGGAGTAGGATCTCCTCTACCTGCTGAGCATCGAGGTTGTAGGGCTCAGTCAGTATTATTTATTTGTTGTGTTCTACAATGCGACTTTATTTTTTCAAATAGCATGCTGCTAAAACTCATAGGTAAGTTAATTTTACTTTACAAATGTATTGTGCTCAACTTTATGTTAGCTAGGTGGTCAGCGCTACCTAATCGTACTTGCTGCCACTCGCCTGGGCTGATTATTCAAGAAGCCATGCAGACTCCTCCTTCTTATTACTAACATGGTGATAATAATAATATAAATGAGTTAGCTTTCTCTGTGTCTTTTTTATGTAGCTCGTATGGACCCAAGCAATCTTGCAGTTATATATAGTATGAATCTACACACAAAAAAAAGAGAGACGGAAGTTGGCCCATCAACATGGGTTGAGAATGAGATGAGAAGCGAAGATCATTTGCTGCAATACATTAGTGGTTCCAAAAAAAGTTTAGGAAATTTGGATGAAGTCCTAGCTTTAGGAAAATAGGAATAGGTCAACTCGATACTAGTACTATAGGCAATCTCTTTTAGAAAAGTACAATGTTACTGTGTTTGCCTTTGCTTGGCAAAATATTTTGTAGGATGTTGACTGTACCATTGATCTATTTTGTTATTGTCTTTATTTCTTACATCAGCACCCAAGAGCAAGAAGAGGGCTTCATAGGCGAGTCAGGGAACCGGGAGTGCCACTACCAGTACAGCTGCAGGTGGAAATACCACCACCAGTGCCACCACTGATGGATCTGCTGGACCTTGTAAGTCCTCCTGTTAATATTATTATTATTATTATTATTATTATTATTATTATTATTATTATTATTATTATTATTTCCCTAACTTTTCCCTCACCCCATTTAGAATATGTTTTTCTTTTTATTTTTACTATGTATTTCTCCTTTTTTAAACTCCCCTTTGTTCTATATAATATGTTAAATTCTGCTATCCCTGTATTACCCTAATTTGTATTATGTTGTGTGTTTCTGTAGCTCTCTTCCTCCTATCTGTACCTGCCTGTGCCTTAAACCCTTGTAGGCTAGTACTGTAAGACTAAGAGAGCAGATTTTAGGACAGCTACTCTACTGTGAAGATTGTATGCCTAAGTAAGCTATTCTACACATGTTTGTTGAAATAGCTTTTCTTGCTCATGCTCAAACAGAAAAAACAACCGAGTAGCCATGGTCATGATGGACCCCCCAATGTTGTGTTGTAACTTTTATCATTCATTGAATCAGTAGTATACCAGCAGTAACAATGACAGTGCAGCATAGATGGAAAGTAGTATAAGCAGAATTCCGTTGCATTTCCCAACCAAGACTATGGCCCACATTACAACCCTGGCGGGGCTGATGAAGTGGTGGTAATACCGCTAACATGCTGGCGGTAACTACCGCTAAATTATGAACATGGCGGTAAGAATTCAGATAGACAGCTACTTTACCACACCGACTGCCAGGGCAGAAACAACAACCACCACTGTGGTAGCCGCTATCTACCAGGCAGAAGTCAATGTCCCGCCCACCGTATTATGAGACAGGAAACCGCCACCTTTTCCGGGGTGGTACTAATGACATCAAAAGTCTGGTGGAAACATTGCACGGAACAACAAAGGACTCACCTTTGGAGAAACAGGGAAGAACCACACTGCCATTGGAGCCCAAGCTGCAAATATTTCCAATGATTTTCTACATCCTGCCGTTGAAGTAAGCCTCAGCAAGGCCTACTAGTGCAAGGGGTTCACCTTTCTCTGCACAAAGTCCTCAGACCATGTAGGAAGAAGTTGGCACAGAAACTGGAATAAAAGACAAAAGTTTATTAACCTCATGAGGTGGTACTACAGTTCAGACAGCACCCTTGGGTAATGTCTGAAGTAGCACGCTGAACTGAGAGAGCATGGTCCTTTTATACCCACACAGGGGCTAAAAGGAGATGGTACAATTATGGAAACAAGACTTGTATACATGTAAGGTCATGTGGAAAATGCACAGTCGACAGGTAGGAGGAGCTAACAGTTTCCAAGGACTAACAGCTGCAGACCTTACTGAGCATGTGCGAAAGTAAGAGATGCTAAATATAACTTGTCACTAGACAGATTTCAAGAGCAGTTAACAGAAAAGTAGGACAGAGCACATGGTGAGCACATGGCAGCATGTAGCAGAGAAAATGGCTGCCATGAATACAAAATGGATTCCGCAAAATGTTTACAATAGTAACTAAATACAAGATGTCTTCTGCTAATGCTTAATCTAATCACTGCTAAATTACAACAGACGACCCTTTCAGCATTAGCTGAAGACATTCGTCTTTCTGGGATAATCTAAATATTCATCTTGTATATTTATGCTCATCATTTCAGCTATTTCCTTATCTAACATATGTTGTGCCTTCATTTCTGTAATATTTCTTTTGGTAGGCATACAAGCAGTAATACACATGGAGCAGAACATTGGACCACACTGAATACAGATACAGCATGTAAAAAATATTGCTATTATTACACACAGGACCTTCCAACAAGTAGTTGGTAATATCCATAGTTACCACAAACAAAATATGTATTATGTGAAGCTGTAAAACTACTATTATTTACACCCTCAATAGTTAAAATCAAGGTACAATCGCTTATCCCTACTGGAATTCGTCCAATGCTTTGTATACAAAAATCTGCTTTAGTTTTTGGAATAGAAATCACAAATTGTTCTTTCTTGTCAGAGTCTCGTATATTTGTGAAGACATATGGTATTGAAACATTGTCCGGTTGATACTCTTCCGATTCCCATTTAGTTCCTTTCGCTTGGGGATACCCATCTTTTTCTTGGTAGCATACTTTATTAAGGCGAAAAAGAAGTCCGCCCTCCGTACGTTTTCCAGATGCAAACAAAAGCATGTACCAAGCTTGACAAGAACCATTGTGTGAAAAAGGAAGAGGAATGAAAGGTGTTCCTCCTTTCTTTTGATGGCAGGTATCATTCCACATACCCAACAGTTAGTAGTATTTGTAGCATTATGAGTATGATGCAACATCTGAATGAAAGTATTATTGAAGTACGATTGACGGTGCTTCTGCTCCTGATAGGGAAGCGTAAAGTAATAGTGATCCTCTGGTACTGGAGTAGTGGCAACAAAAAAACTCACGAGCAGGAGACTTCTTTTCAATAAACCAGGTGATTGTTGCTGTAACCACCAAAACAACAACAAACCCCATAATACTAATGATCAATTTGTTATTCATTTTAGCAACAGTGATAATCGACCCTTTCAGAAATGAATTAAAAACAATAGTTGGAGCTCTTATCCCTGGGCAGCCGCTGATTTCTTCACCACGGGCCAAGACGGGTGTCACTACTCTAATGCACGGCTGATCCACCCCCCCTTGCCACATTGGCTCTCCGTTTCACTAACCCAGGGCGGTAGCTCAACCAGTCTTTTCAAAACAATTTTCAGATTCTTTCCTTGGTCTCAAATTATATCGCGACACTCCAGAAGTCGTATGGTCCGGGAAGACCTCTGCAGATTCGTCAGGTGATATAGCACGGCCTTTCTCCGTAGTCAAAATCTCTCGATGATCGGTCAGCACAGCAGGTTCCACCAAGGTAGGTAGCACTCTCTTGCAGTGAGTACTATGGACCCAATTCTTTCGGTTCGTCACTCGAACTGCTGTCCTTGTCGCAAGGAGCACCTGTTCTGGGCCTCGCCACCTTGGTTCCAAGCTGCTTGATCTTTCAAAAGACTTAATCATCACCTGGTCACCAGGTCGGAGTTCATGGCCTTCACCTGTAGATCTGTCAGGAAGTGCTTCTCGAACCTGTTGATGAATAGAAACCAAATTGTTGGTTAACTGTGCCAAATAATCATTCATCAGGACACAAGGTACATCATATACAGATTTTGGTTTAGGAACTCCCCAAATATTCATTGGTCTCCCAAATACTACTTCATAGGGGCTAAGGCCAAGTCGGGAGTGTGGCACTGACCTAATAGACAATAATGCCAATGGTAATGCATCCGGCCAAGTTAAGGATGTGGAAGCCTGTATCTTCGCTAATTTCAGCTTCAATGTAGCATTATACCTTTCCACCAACCCTGCTGATTGTGGGTGTAAAACCGCATGGAACTTCTGTTTGATCCCTAATCCTTTCAGGACATACTTAATAACTTCCCCAACAAAATGAGGTCCGTTATCAATCCATAAAAGTCTGCAAACACCAAACCTAGGGAAAAATTCTTTCAAAAGCACCATCGCTGTGGTAATGGCAGTATTATCCTTTGTGGGGTACGCCTCTATCCATTTACTGAAGGCACAAACCACCACCAGGACATACTTTAAATTGTTGCAGCATTCAAGCTGAATATAATCCATTTGTAGAACTTCAAAAGGTGCAGTTGGTATAGCAAACCCTCCTGCAGGAGTATGTGTCCCTTTTCCAGGATTGTATTGTAAGCAGATCAAACAAGACTGTACTATTCTCTTAGCTGTACTGGAAATTTCTGGATGCTCCCAAACTTGCGTAAGCAACTTCGTTATTGTTGAAGCTCCAACATGTGCCAGCCCATGTGCCATCTGAACCATAGGTTGTACAAAAGCTAAAGGCAATTTCCATTTATCCATCTGCTTATTCCGCCAACAGCCCTCATCATCCAATTCTCCATCTTTAGACCATTGCTCACGTTCTTTCACAGAAGCAGATTTCTGTATATCTAATACGTCTTGTCTAGCATTATGCCAACGTTCAGCTTGTGACTTCACTACATACATAGAAGTAGTACTTCGCTGCATCGCAGTCTCACGTGCTACACGGTCTGCAAGAGCATTACCTTGCCCTATCTTATCGGTCACTTTCTTATGTGCACTACATTTCACAATAGCTAGTTTATTTGGATATGTCAATGCAGTCAAGAGGTTATGCACTAATTCTCCGTGCATTATCTGCATCCCGTGGGATGTGAGAAAACCTCTCTCCTTCCAAAGCAAACCAAAATCATGAGCCACTCCAAAAGCATAGCGGCTGCCTGTGTAAATGTTCACACTTAAATCAGTACTAAGCTCACATGCTCGTGTCAAAGCTATTACTTCAGCTGCTTGAGCTGACTTCTGTGGTATACGAGCTGTCTCCACTACCGTGTGTATTGTGGTGATTGCATATGCAGCTGAGGTCGTACCATCTGGCAACTTCAAACAAGACCCATCAACCCACAGTTCCCCGTCTACATCTAAAAGGGGCGTATCTTGTAAATCAACACGACCCTTTGTCTGTTCTTCGGTAAGGAATAAACAATCATGTGTTTCTTGTGACTGAGGCTGAGTCACCGGATATGGCAACAAAGTAGCTGGATTTAGTGTCGCACTTCTCTTCAGTGTAATGTGAGGAGCCAACAATGTCAACTCATAACCTGTCATATGGGCGCTAGTTAAATGTTGTGTCTTTGTTTGATTTAAAAGAGCATCAACCGCATGGGGTACTAGCACCAACAGCTTATGTGACAAAACTATCCCTTCACTCTGACATATTGAGACAGCTGTTGCGGCAACTGAACGAAAACACCCAGGCAACGCTCGAGCGACAGGATCAAGTACTGCTGAAAAATATGCACATGGACGCTGCTTATTGCCATGTGTCTGTACTAAAACTGACAATGCACATCCATCTTTCTCGTGTACGTAAAGTGCAAAAGGCTTCATGTAATCTGAGTACCTAACACTGGTGCAGAACAAAGGGCTTGTCGCAGCTGCCGGAAAGCAGTCTCACATTCATCTGTCCATGGAAGGGGCATTGGAGTATTTTTAGTCAAAAGTGCTAGCAAAGGTTTGGCAATGTGTGAAAACCCTAATATCCATTGCCTACAAAAAGAAGTAAGTCCAAGGAATGCACAAACATCTTTCTGAGTAGAGGGTACTGGTGTGTCTAAAATTGCTTGAATACGATCTGATGTAAGTGCACGGCCCTCCTTAGACAAAAGGTGACCTAAATAGGTTACCTTTGGTCTACAATATTGCAATTTCTTTTGTGACACTTTATGATGGTGTGAAGCAAGAAAAGAAAGTAAGGACAAAGTGCACTTTTCACATTGCTCCGGGGTATCAGCTGCCAACAAAATATCATCAACATATTGTATGAGAGCCACACCTTCAGGCAAAACAAAAGAATCAAGGTGTCCAAAGTCATAGTACAAGAACTAATTGCTCCCTCAACTTCCTCATAAAAGGCGGCTGGATTTTTCCGCGGGTCAGGTAATGCTGTTTTAAGTGCCACTACATCTGCCCTATTCCAAGGAGTATACACCCAATTATAAATAAAATAACCCTTAGCATCAACAGAAGTTTTATCATCATTTGTACCCAATCCTTTAGGAGGAACATACAAAGGCGCGGCCTCCCGCATTGGTTTCGCTTGAACTATCATAGTCTTATCTGTTTCAAAGATGGAAGCTTGCGCCCCTTTGGTCTGAGATGCTTGTGAAACTGCGTCCGCAGCCCTTTTCTCTTCTTGCAAACGGACTGCCACAACACATAATTTCATTAAAAGCCTGATTGCATCAGCCACCTGGGAGAAAACAAAAAGACCATCACGCATTTGCTTATGATCAGCTGCTACATCATCGGGCTCTAACTCATCAGAATATTTCCGATATAGTTCAATAAATTCTGAGCCAAATGCCTCAGTAAAATATAGCTGCTCCTTTTCCGTCCACCCTTTCATGTTGTCTAAAAGTTCAGAAGCAGAAACAACGCTACGAATTGTTTTACAAGCAATAGATCTAAGCTCAGACGCACGGTCAGCAGGCAGCATAGAGCGACTGTCCTGCATCTTCTGTTGCTCCGAACTGGAGACATTAGGTAACTCATGAGGGGCAGAAGGGACGACATACGGAGGTGGAGGGCGATCTAGTAACAATAAATCATCATGTGGTTTATTAAGGATAGGATAGAGAGGTTGCCTAACAGTGTATTGGCCAGTTACCAGTAGCTTACGTTCTTTCTCTTCTAGCTCCTTTAAGTCATTTATTTCTTTCTTTCTCATTTCCAATGCTTTCACATATACATTCATCCGCTGCTCCAAGGCTTGCTCACGCTTCACTCGTCCACTCGCTTCTTTCTCCCACATTCGTACACAGTCAAACATATCTTGCCTAGACTTTCGCTTACACATACATTGTTCCACATACTCAATCTTTCGCAAATCAAATGACCCATGCATAGGCCAACGTACCTCAGGATCCGCGCGGGTGTATTTATTCCATAATGTGCTGTACATTATAGAAGAAAGACCATGTTTAACATACATATCTCTACTTGGCGTCCCCTCTGGGGGTGCCGGTTGCGATTCTTCCAGTCTCAAATTGGTACCATTACAAAAGCAACACATCCTACGAAGTGCGCTAAAAACAGGCATGCCAAAAATAGTGCAGAATATGCAATATTATAATCAAAGTAGCACTTAAGGTGCCGTTCAAATCAAAATTAAATTGGAGAAAATTCTCCTCATTACCTGCCTATATAAATTGCAATTTATATATCAAATCCAAAGAATACAAATTGACTAGTCACCCAAATCACGAAAGCCACAGTAAGTAGTGCTAAACTACATTACCAAACACAGGCATCAAAACCCACAGCAAGTGCCGTAAAACGGCTCTTACCAATCACAGGGTGTCCAGGTTCCAACTGCCAAGTTCTAAAATCGACCAAATGGTCACTGCATGACGAATGAACAAAAAGGATCTCAGTCGAGGACCCCGCCACCTGGATGGTCAAATCAGAAAGAAGGGAAAAACGCTGTGGTTACCAAGACTCGGGTCTCCTCAGGCATTGATCGTCCGCAGCGAGATTCCAATCCTTCGTCGCGACCAATCCGTTGGGCATCCGAGTCGCCAATGAGTCCCTGTTCGGGCGCCAATTTGTTGAAGTAAGCCTCAGCAAGGCCTACTAGTGCAAGGGGTTCACATTTCTCTGCACAAAGTCCTCAGACCATGTAGGAAGAAGTTGGCACAGAAACTGGAATAAAAGACAAAAGTTTATTAACCTCATGAGGTGGTACTACAGTTCAGACAGCACCCTTGGGTAATGTCTGAAGTAGCACACTGAACTGAGAGAGCATGGTCCTTTTATACCCACACAGGGGCTAAAA
The DNA here is from genome assembly GCF_031143425.1 of Pleurodeles waltl. Classification (NCBI taxonomy): domain Eukaryota; kingdom Metazoa; phylum Chordata; class Amphibia; order Caudata; family Salamandridae; genus Pleurodeles; species Pleurodeles waltl. The sequence continues at coordinate 794,076,435 of NC_090438.1, read as the reverse complement.
GGAGATGGTACAATTATGGAAACAAGACTTGTATACATGTAAGGTCATGTGGAAAATGCACAGTCGACAGGTAGGAGGAGCTAACAGTTTCCAAGGACTAACAGCTGCAGACCTTACTGAGCATGTGCGAAAGTAAGAGGTGCTAAATATAACTTGTCACTAGACAGATTTCAAGAGCAGTTAACAGAAAGGTAGGACAGAGCACATGGTGAGCACATGGCAGCATGTAGCAGAGAAAATGGCTGCCATGAATACAAAATGGATTCCGCAAAATGTTTACAATAGTAACTAAATACAAGATGTCTTCTGCTAATGCTTAATCTAATCACTGATAAATTACAACACTGCTCCACCGCGAAACACCAACGACGGCGAAGACGAGCATGGTGAGTACAGCTGTCTAGCATACAGGGCAGGGGAGAGGAAAAAGAGGTTGCCACATGCACGCAACACACACACACCCACCTCCAACATCGTACACACAATCAGCTGCATTAATAAAACATATTTACCCTGTACCCCTGAAGAATAATGCAAGGACAACAGGAATGTGCTAAAGTTAGTGTAATAATAACAACACAGTAGAAATACGAAAATGCAATGTAATGGTATATACATATGTACAGTTCAAGAGACACTTCCCAGTCCTCCTTGTGCATGGGCCAAAGGGCTACAGGCCAAAGTCCAAGGCCCCACTTGTCACCTGCACCAACACGGAGAAAACACTGCAGGGGCATCAGTTGGAAAATAGGCAGGCACCTCAGGGGGATGGGAAGTGGGAGGCACCTCAGCCGGCAGATGGACTAAGACCAATGGATCTGGAGGGGGCAACATGCCCTGTGCTTGGTCCTGGGAAGTGCAAGGCCACAGTCTCTCAAGTGGGTGACTTCCCCACATGCTCTGGAGGGGGCAACATGCCCTGTGCTTGATCCTGGGGCGTGCAAGGCCACAGTCTCTCAAGTGGGTGACTTCCCCACATGCTCTGGAGGGAAAAACATGCCCTGTGCTTGGTCCTGTGGAGTGCAAGGCCACAGTTTCTAAAGAGGTGACTTCCCCACATGCTCTGGAGGGGGCAACATGCCCTCTGATCTGTCCTGGGGAGTGCAAGGCCACAGTCTCTCAGGTGGGTGTCTTTCCCACTGGTTCTGGAGGGGGCATCGTGCCCTGTGCTCTTGATCCTGGGGAGGCTGGGGTTGGTGAATGATTTCCCTAATGGATTTGCAGGGGGAAGGCCACACAGCAGGCCATGGAGGCAGGACTACATACCATCTGCCAGTAGGGCCGGCTGCTCGAAGGCGGTAGTGGTGCAGTTGCAGCCGCTGGTGGGAGAAGCTCCAACCCATCCCCTGCAGCCTCGGATGGCTGCCCACTGGTGGTGGTGCTGGTCCAGCTGCTGGTGGTGGGGGGAAGCTCCAGCCCATCCCCTGCAGCCGGAAGCCTCTGATGGCTGCCCACTGGTGGTGGTGGTGCTGCTGCTGGTAGTGGTGGGGGGAAGCTCCAGCTTATCCCCACTAGACTCGACAGCTGCACAACCATGGTTGGTGGTGGGGGCTCCGATTGAGTCCCTGCACCAGGCCCCTTGTCCTTCCTGCCTGCTGGTGCTGGCTCCTTACCCTTCCTGGCAGCAGCTGGGGCTGGCTCCTTGCCCTTCCTGGCAGCAGCTGGGGCAGCTCCTTGCCCTTCCTGGCATCTGCTGGGGCATGCTCCTTGGCATTCCTGGCAGCAGCTGGGGCTGGCTCCTTGGTCTTCCGGCCCACAGGTGGGGCAGGCACCCTTTCCTTGAGGCTTCCTGGTGCCCCAGATCCTTTCCCACCATGAGTGGTTGTGGAGACTACTAGGCCCGTGGACTGGGTGGCTGAGGTGTTTGCCTGGGTTTTTGCCACCTTGGCCAGATGTGAAGGATCAGGGGGAGGGGTAGGGAAGACATCAATGGTGGAGAGGAACTTCTTAGGGACACTGGGGTGTGGAGAGGGAGAAGGTTTGGGAGTGGAGGAAGAGGGAGTGGTTGTAGGAGGTGTCTGTATGCTGTGTTTGGGTGCGGGTGCATGGGCTGGATGCTGTTGTGATGTGGATGGCTGTTGGATGTCTGAGTGCTTGTGTTTGTGTACCTTGGGAGGGGGGTGACAAACACGTTGGGAGAGGACACAGGGGATGTGTGCATGGCTGTTGTGGAGGTGTCTGCCAGTGAGGTGTGTGTTCTGCTAGGTGTGGTGGTGATGCTGGTAGTGGATGAGGATGTAGTGCATGCAGGTGTGAATGTAGTCACAACTGGGAGGGAGGTGGTGGAGGAGGGGGAGACAGTGGAAATTATGGATGTTGGTATGTCTGCATCTGGATGGTGTTTGTGTGAGTGCCAGTGGGATGATGTGTGGTGCTTGTGTTTGTCAGTGCCACTCTTGTGTGTTGTCTTGTGTGCATGCTCATCCGCCTGTGTGCTTGGGGTAGTTTTGTGGTTGAGGGGAATGGGATTGGGAAGAGGAAGTTGGAGGGGGTAGAATGGAAACAGGGACAAAGGCTGCTATCAGAGTGGAGGCCAGAGCCTGGATTGATCTCTATTGGGCCACCAAGCCAGTGTCAGTGCCCTCCAGGAATGCATTTATCTGTTGCACCTGGGCTGCCAGCCCCTGGATGGCATTCACAATGGTTGACTGCCCTACAGAGATGGATCTCAGGAGGTCAATAGCCTCTTCACTCAGGGTAGCAGGGCTAATTGGGGCAGGGCCTGAGGTGCCTGGGGTGAAGGAGATGCCCACCCTCCTGGGTGAGCGTGCACAGGCAACTCGCTGAGGGTCTGCTGGGAGGGTGGTGCTGGTACAGGGGTGGGGGCTGTACCTGTAGCTGGGGTGATCACAGAGGTGTCTGCCACGACCAGGGAGCTTCTGTTGGACGAGGTATCTGTGTCCGAACTGTCCCCTCCAGTCTCCGCCGTGGTGCTCCCCTTACCCTCTGTCCCACTAGTACCGTCAGCGTCGGTGGACTCTGCCCCCAGCGTCCTGTGGGATTCAGCTCCCTCCGTAGCTGGTGCCTCTGCTCCTCCACCAGATGATGCTAATGCACATAAGGACAGGGTGACAAAACAAAAAGGGGGGAAGAGACAAAGGATACACTGGGTCAATGGCTGCACCAACACCACCGTTGGCGTACACACCACACTGCCACACAGGAAACAGCACTACGTACTATGCATTGCACTATCAGTTATTATGCTAGCCACCAAGGCATGGGGAGGAGCACACGCCACCATCAAATGCAGCACACCTGGGACCCACAAAGCCCTGACCAGTTGTGGATGCTTACGAGCTAGGTAGCAGAATTATCACTTCAGAACCCTGGCCAACATGGGACCTACTCTGCAATGTCAGGCCTGGCCTAGGGATACCCACTGATACACATCCCCCACCCGGGTACCCCCCCAGGAGGGTCAGTGTTCGACGGGAACCCCTTCCTTGTTGGGAGGCCATCCCCAGCTGGGCCTCCACCGTCTTCCCTGTCCAGCGCCCCAGGTCTTCCCTCCGTTTCTGACAGTGGGTGCTCCACCTGCCGTAGAGCCCCAGGACCTGCACGTCCTTGGCAATGGCACGCCATATACCCTTTGTTTGATGGGTGAAGACCTGCAGAAAAATACACACAGGAGATGGTATCAGTCAGAGCGTCCTGCCTGTTACACTTATGGCCCACCATACCTCTTCACATCACCATTTACACACACATGGCCCAGCACACAAGCTATACGCTACCCAGGGGACATCCACCTACCCCACTTACACAAGGCCTCCACACACACACCACTCCATGCATTCATGCCACATGCATCATGCCTACAGTGTACTCACATGTTTCTCTGGAGGCCCATACAGCAGTCTGTACTGGGATAGGACCCCATCTACCAGTTGCTCCAACTCCGCCGAGGTGAATGCAGGGGCCCTTTCCCCAATCACACGGGCCATGGTAGGTTCCAGACACAGGTAACCGCAGCACATGCAGTGTAGGTCCTCTCCTGCTGAAGGTCAGGTAGCAAGTAAGGGATCAGATAGAAAATGGCAGTCACATTCGTGGGGGTACATACTGTCACTGCCGGCGTACATCACCATTGGCCACTGTACCCCATAGGGCCCAATGTTAACCAATGGGAGTTGCACGGCGCAAAACGTCAAAGGAATTACCTCAATTCCTCCTGTCCCTCCACACAGGACAGGTGGATGCCATTTTGGGGGGGGGGGCAGGTCCTGGATAATAACTGTGTCACAGTTAAAAATAGGACATACAGGACCAATCCCACTTTACCATTATAAATTAACATCATGCATTGTACTGTTGTGGCTCCAATGTTCAGTTTGTGACCGGCTCCTCACTCTTTTGTCCATTAGACTGCAACCGCTGCAGATGAATAGGAGATGCAGACATACACCTGTGTACAGACCCCTGGTGGGCTTGGCAACAATTGGGTAAAGGAACATTATCCTCACCTATTGACTTGACAGGGCCACAATCACAGAGCTGGGTGCCTAATTGGAGCCTGACTTGATATCTGCTATCCGTCACCGCACTGGGATCCCCCCTCTTGTTCAACTCCTATCAATGCTCCATTTCTTTGCAACTGGTTCTTTCCAAGTAACAGTGGGCTTGGCAGCAGGAATGTCACAGCCAATGTTCTTAATAGTGCTGACCAGAGTGTTGTATGCCCTGATTAAGCACATGTGCAGCTACATTGTTTTCCCCCAGGTGGAGGATTTGGCCACAGTGAAGGCTGACTTCTATTCAATGGGTCTATCCCCAACATAACTGGGGCAATTGATGGAACTCATATTGCATTTGTCTACCCCTGGCAAAATGAACAGGTGTTCAGAAATCGTAAGAGTATGCACTTCATGAATGTATAGCTGGCTTGCTAGGCGGACCAGTACATCACCCATGTCAATGCTAAGTATCCAGGGTCGGTGCATGATGCCTTTGTCCTGAGGAAAAACAGCATCCGAAATGTGATGGTCCAATTACAGAGGCACTGGGTGTGGCTAATAGGTGAGCCCTGTTCCCCACCCAGTATATGTTGGTGTATGGGTATGGTGTAGGTTATATAGGATAGTGTGTGCCTAAATGTTGTCTCTCGATATTTGAAGGTGACTCTGGTTACCCCAACCTATGATGGCTACTGACCCATGGGAGAAATGCCAGGACAAGGGCAGAAGAACGTTACAATGAGGCACATGGACGAACAAGAAGGATAATGGAATGGACCTTTGGCCTCCTGAAGGCCAGGTTCAGGTACCTCCATCTAACTGGGGAATCCCTGTGCTACTCACCATAGAAGGTCTGTCAGATAATCGTGGCATGCTGCATGTTGCACAACCTTGCCTTGAGACACCATGTGCCTTTTCTGCAGGATGAGGAGGCTGGAGATAGCCGTGTGGCAGCAGTGGACCCTGTGGACAGTGAGGATGAGGAGGCAGAGGATGAGGATGAGGACAACAGAACAGCTGTGATAAGATAGTACTTCCAATGACACACAGGTAAAACAGTGTTACTTCACATTTCATTTATTTCCCATTTCTATGCCAACTCACTGTACCCTTTGGCAATTCATTTTGCATATGTTGGTGCCCCACTATGGCTCCTGGTGTGATCACTGCAGCCAACTACAGGTCTTTCCTATATGAACATTACTATACATTTGAATTGCAATGTTTGGACCTGGTTAAACAAATACATACTTAAAAAATTTGACATACTCATACTTGTAGTTTTCAAAGGGTGTTTATTAAAGTGCTAAGAAGAAGAGGGGCAAGTGCTTTGGGATAGAGTGATGATAGAGGAAAGTCCAAGGTATTGTTCCAGTCTCTTTGGTGCACAGGTGCATAGTCAAAGAGGACATAGAAAGGGGAGCAATGCCAGTTCAAGGTGGACAGGGTGACAGAGTGGGACACAAGGGTAACAATCAGGAGACTCTCATTTCCTGGAGGGGGTCTAGGCAATAGTCTCTGGCTTCTGCCTGGATCGCAGGGAACATTTACGGGGTGGTTCACTTTCTGCAGGGGTAGGGGTGATGGTGGCATGTTGGTCCTGTGGTGGGGCCTCCTGTCCACTAGCAACAGAGGAGGTGGAAGGCAGTTCAGATGTCTGGCTAGTGGCAGGGGCCTGCTGTTGTGAGACTGCCTCCCTCATGATGTTGCCCATGTCTTTCAGCACCCCTGTTATGGAGACCCCGGTGGTGTTGATGGCCTGCAAGTCCTCATTGATCCCCTGATACTGTCTCTCTTGCAGGCTCCTGTTCTCCTGCACATTGTCCAGGATCTGGCCCAGCGTACCCTAGGAATGTTGGTAGGCTCCCAGGATCTCTGCAAGTGCCTCTTGGAGAGTTGGTTCCCTGGGCCTGTCCTCCCCCTGGCACACAGCAGTCCTCCCATTTTCCCTGTTGTCCTGTGCCTCTGTTGCCTGAACCAAGTGCCCACTGACTCCAGGTCCCTGATTGTCTTGGGTATGAGGTGTGCCCTGGGGTCCCTGTAGTGGTGGACACACTGCTGATTGACGAGTCCTGGGGACAGAGGTATGGATTTACTTGGTGGGTGCTGTGGTGGTGTTTCCAGGTGGGGAAGGCTCTGTAGTAGTGTGTGACTGTGCCTGGGTAACCGACTGTCCAGATGTTCCTGATGGGCCAGGTTGGTCATCCAGATCCAGGCGTCCAGAGTTGCTGTCATCACTCTGGGCCTCTTCAGTTGGGGGACTAGATAGTGCTGGTACCTCTTCTCCACTGACATTGGCTGGGATACCTGTGGTGATGTAAATGCTGTGTTATTGTTTCTGTGTGTGACTTATTGTGCATTGGTGGGTTGTCCTCTTTGTTTGTATTTGCCCTGGCAGCTTTCACTTATGTATATTGGTGTATGGTGGGATGATTAGTTCTCTCTAGTGTGCATGCTTTAGTGATAGTTATCCATGCAGGTCTGTGAGTGGTGTTCATGCAATGGTATGGCATGCAGGCCTTGGCATTGGGATGAGTGAGATGTGATGGGGGGGGTGGGGGAGGTGGTGGAGTGGTGGGAGTGAGGGTGAGGGTGGGGATATGTGATGGCATGCAGGTAGGGGGGTGATAGCAGTTTAGAGTTGACTTACAAGAGTCCAGTCCTCCTGCTACTCCGGACAGGCCCTCAGGATGCATGATTGCCAAGACCTGCTCCTCCCATGTTGTTAGTTGTGGGGGAGAAGGTAGGGTCCACCGCTAGTCCTCTGTACAGTGAGTTGGTGTCTTGCTGCTATGGAACGCACCTTCCCCTGTAGGTCGTTCCACCTCTTTCTGATGTCGTCCATTATTCTGGGGTGCTGTCCCACGACGTTGACCCTGTCCACAATCCTGTGCCATAGCTCCATCTTCCTAGCAATGAATATCTGCCGCACCTGTACTCCAAATAGCTGAGGCTCTACCCTGATGATTTCCTCCACCATGACCCTTAGCTCCTCCTCTGAGAATCTGGGGTGTGTTTGTGGTGCCATGGGTTTTGTGTGAGTTGTGTAGGTGAGGGTGTGTAGGGTTATGTGTTGGGGTGTGTGATGTGGGATGTGTGGGTGGTATATAGGTGTAGGTGGTGTGTGGTTCTGGTTTTGTCTGTAGTTGTGGGGTCTGTCTCGTGCCAATGGTTTGTATTCATGAGGGGTTGTGGGTAATGTGGGTGTGTGTTTTATAGTGGTGTGGGTGTGTGGGTGTAGTGTGTGTGTGGGTGTCAGGTGTGTGTTGTTTGAATTGACCAATGTAATGTTGTTTTGTATGTGTGTGTGTGTATTTTGAGCACAGCAGTCTGTACCGCCAATGGTTTACCGTCATTGAATGTCCGCTGTGGTGATTTGTGGGTCATAATGTGATGGGTGTAGTTCTGTTGGCGTAACATTGTGTGTTTTGATACCGCCAGTTTATCACTGACCTTTGGTGTGACAGACTTGTGTGTGTGGCTGAATAGTGACGGATTGGTGTGTGTGTGTGTGTCATAATATGGTGAATGGATATCCCCCGTGGCGGCGGCATGTTGGCAGCAGTCAGCATAACGTTAAGTGGGATTTACTGCCAATGTCATAATGAGGGCCTATTTGTCCTTCATTGACCAATTTTTCCACCCCTTTATTGCGCTTCAATAACTCAGAGTCTATATAGTTCAGCTTCGCAATTGAAAAAAGTTTTTGGTTGGCTTGACTACCTGTCTTTTTTTACACTGTCAACCAACAAAATGTCCACAGTGAATTTTCTATAGAATATATTGTGAACCAACCTTTAGTGATGTATTGTTGTTTTATTTTGTTTAAGAAATTATTAAAGGGAGGCGTATCTGCCATCTAAAACATGTAAACAATTTTATAGCTGCCCAGACCACTTGTGGCAGGGCCAGAGACAGTGCCAGTGTAGCAGTTGCTGTGGAGGTTGGAGGAGGATTTCCAGCAGCTGAAGGGATGGGTGGTGGTAAATCACATTACTTGCTTAATGACAATTACTTTTATAATCACTGCAAGGGTGTTGTGAACCCCCCCGCTTTAGCGGCGACAATGGGGGGTTGAGTTCTTGTTGACCTCTTCTATCTACAACTCAGCAGACAATAGTTCATAATAAACACTAAAAATAATGGGTTGATGGAAAAGGGAAAAAAGGCTGGAAGGTTAAAAGGATGGGTGAAATGGTATATGAGTGAAAGGATTTGTGGGTGGATAAAATGATGCATAGGTGGGTGACAGCATGGATGGGTGAAAGGGAATATGGGTGAAAGGATTCTTGGGTAACTGAAAGGGCGGATTGGTGAAACAATGCTCAGATGGGTTAAAGGATGGGTTCAAGGGTGAAATAGTGAAAGGATGTGTGGGGTAAATGTATGAATGGGTGAAATCAAAGGATGGGGGAAAAGGTAGATGGATAGATGGATGAATGGTTGTATGGATTGGAATGGTGAAAGACTGGATAAGAGAATGTAAAGCTTAAATGGTGGGTATCGAAGGGTGAATAGAACAATGAAAGGATGAATGTCTCACTGCTTGGATGAAGAAAGAGGAAGCTCTTCTGGAGAGGGGTATGCTCACCTACTTCACCTAATTGGTTTTTATAAAATGTTTGGTTCAAACTTGGTGATATTTAAATTTTCTGTCTACTCCCTTGATTCACTGTCTTTGTTAAGGGAGGAAGATATGTATCCCAACCATCATAATTGATCATGAGCTGTGAAAATCTATGGGCAGGGATGTGATCATAATTGATCACATCCCTGCCCATAGATTTTCACAGCTCATGACTTAACTGCAGCATGGTTCTATTTGGCACTGCAGTGTTGGTTGTGCAATGTGTGTCTGCTTCAGTTAATGCAGCATTTACAAAGTTTTCATTGCATTGCAATTTGCAAACAGAAAACAAGGTCCATTTCCCTTCCCTCCCAGTGCCCACTCATTCACCTCACCTCCTAGTACATCACTCCTTTATTCTTTCCTAAGTTCAGTCCCAGCCTACCAAAAATGTAGAAAAAACTATTTTTGGTATGTGTCACATTTTTCTGGCCAAGTGATTCATATATTTTATGGCTTCCATAAAGGATTTATGCCTGTTGAAAGCTTCCCTTTCGACATTCGTCATCTACAGTGACTGACTATTCCAAATCTTCAGCACATGATGATGAGGATGATCAGTGACATACCACAATTCTGTAGCAGAACTTCTTACCCAGCCTAATCCCTCTAACTTACCCCGCAGTAGAGCAAGTTAAGTTTCCTTTTCTTACTGCCATAGGAATGTATTTGTTGGAAATAATTTGTGGTGAGTGTGAGGACAGGGACTAAAGTACGACTAACTGTCTGATTTCAAGTTTTACGAATCGGATACTTTGTGAAAAATGTGCCAAATACAATCTATGCATCCTGTTCCTTTCCCTGTCCTGCAGTCCATCGTTTTCCCCACTGTCTACGTACGGCAGACAGGATAGCTGCATTTTGCACGTGACATGTGTGATGTATTATCATTACTATTGATCTGCCTCTTTGGAGTCAGGGTACAATTGAAAGGCAAATGGATAACTGCAGGGACACTGGAATTAAAGTAAGATAATTGTCCATTATAGCTGCCCCAGCTGCAGACTGCATGGAGTAGCACAGTACCCGACATGCTAGCTCGCATGTTTCCATTAATTTAGCACAAGAATACTTGTACTCCATAGTTACTCATTAGTGAGTAATAGTTTTTCCACACAGAGTGTCTGTTTAGTTTTTTACCAAGAAATCCTTTAAAAGAACAAAACAACTAACTTTTTTTTTTATCTGGTGTGTTGTTATTTTGCCTTAATTCCTTTCAGGCAGGCAGTGCTTTTATGAGAGACATATGTGGGTAAAGAATGGCTTTGTGACTCATAATCACATCAAATTCCAATGGACCTAGTCAACCAGCAATGTATTGCTACTGTGCCACTACATCATTTTAAACAAGAGTTTGCACAGAGCATTGTTTACAACACCTCCCCAGGGGTTTCTTGATATAGCTACTTTGGCTGGTCCACCACCTACTTGGTTGGAGATAGGAGCCCAGCTGCAGGAAGCAATGGTTGGAAGCCTTCCGGGATGAGTACCAAAGGCTGGTGGTTCTGGAGGAGGAGGTGGCTGAGGCACCTGACAATGCCGTAGGCCCCAATACCTCCAGCTAGCTGCTAGCACATCCAATTGGCTGGCAACATCACCAGCGCCGCTGACTGCTACCTATAGATCAACCATTGATGTCCCCTCTGAGACCACCAATTTCAGTGCAGTGCAGCTGAACCGTCAAATGGCATGCTTGGAGCTAAACCAGGAGGACCCATGGACCGGCATAGACAATGCCCCCTTCTAGTTATTTTTTCTTTTGTCTTTTGGTGGGAGGGTCTTGTTGTGGGTAGAGAGGGTGGGAATTGGGATGGGGCCAGGAGGTTGTACTTTGTTGGACCAATTTTAATGGACATTTTTCTAGAACATTGGTTGGGGATGGGGTGATTTGTTTGGGAAAAGAGATAGGCCTGTTGTGGGTGGACAAGGTGGGTTTAAAACTTCTATTTTATATTGTTCTAAATAACGGGAAAATTATGCTTCTGTTCTGATACTTTATGCCTGTAGTAGTTTTGGGGTGTTTTACTTTTACTTTGCACTGCTGTCTTTTCGTGCAGCTGTGTTTTGTTTCAAATCTGCTTACCAAAGTATATGTATAGTTAGTCATAGTTTTCTATACACATGTCCTACTACCCTCTGTAACTATATTATTGACCAATGGGGGGGTACAGTATACTGCCATTGCCTATATTGCCTGCAACAGCCTAAATAAACAAGGAAAATTAAACTATTTGTCTGCGCTGCCTTAGAAGTTAGGTACTTGGGGCCAGATGTAGTTAAATCCGATTTTGCGAATCAGAAATTGCGAGTCGGTGCGAATCGCAATTTCTGATTTGCGAAATCGGATGCAGAACGGTGTCTCAGACACCGTCTGCGAATCTCAATGGGGTCGCAAAGACCCACTTCATTAATATTAATGAGGTGGGTCGCATTTTGCAACCCCATTGAGATTCCCTGCACTCATAGGGATGGTGGCCTGCTGGAGACAGCAGACCTCCATGTCTGTGACTGCTTTTTAAATAAAGCATTTTTTTTTTGTATTGCAGCCCGTTTTCCTTAAAGGAAAATGAGTTGCAATACAAAAAAATAACGAAACCATTTGGTTACGGTTTTTCAGAGTAGGCAGTGGTCCATAGTGTGACACTGGTGGTAACTGTGAATTGCTTTGCGACCACGTTCGCGGTCACAAAGCAACTCTGCATCACGGTGCGAGTCGCAAATAGGAAGGGAACACCCCTTCCTATTTGCGAGTCGCATTCCCAGTTTGTGAGTCGGTACCAAATCGCAAAATGGGAATGTGCATAGCGGTATGCGTTTTGCATGGCTCAAACTGCGATTTTCGCAGTTTGCGCCGTGCAAAACGCTTCCTACATCTGGCCCTTACTAACTAAACTAGTTCACTTCAGTCCATAGTTCCCTTTCCTGAATAGATGAAGTGAAGGCTGCTACATCTCTCAATCTTCCAAAATGTACTGCAGGGTTTCCCAAGGTCCCGTCTTAATGATTCTGGTAGTAAAAGCAGGCTAGTGGGCTAAGAGAGGAGGCATCACATTCACTACAAGTGCGGTCCCACTTCCACATAGATGAGCTTCAACTATAGGATTAATCACAAGGGGTATCCTTCGCAGGCAACTAAATTGAAAGAAAAACACAGAGATTGTGGTTTACGTAGTGATATCATAGCTTTACAAAGACTGATCAGACTACTGACATCATGACACAACAAAGAACAGAATAACTGATGTTATAAGAAACACTAGCAATAGTAATGACTTCTGTTCAGAAAAATGAGGAGCTAGTGGTTAATTAAAGCTAAATTTATGAAATTCTTGAGTCAGCAGATATAGAGTCAGAGTCAGGAGTGGAGTCAACAAGGTGAAGCTTTTACACTATTCAAGCCTTGAAGGATGATGTTGGCGAATTATATTCTATATCAAATATATGAATCCCTTTTATGCATGGGTAGGTAAGTGGGGCTGGTGTGGGCTGTTTCTCAACTAATAGAAGATCCTGCAGTGAGTTGGGTCACTTTCACCACATCTGTCCCACCAAGTGTCTGATCCATTTATGGTGTAAATTAAGTCACACCTCATTACATCACACAGCCCATTGGAAGTGGGTTAGGGGTTTGATGAATGGATTGGAAAGGGGATTTGGAGAAAAGGTCTGGAAGCTGAAGTTGGCACCCCAGAACTTCTGCCCCAGATTGGGACTCTACTTTACAGCTGTTCTCTATATATGTCTTTGGCTTGCTCAGATATCCCCATCTTCTATTTTGAAACATCCCCTTCTGAAAAATGATGAAAGTGGCCAGTATTTTTAGTGCTGAGGTTCAAGTATTGTGGCACAAATATACTTTCTGTCAGACAGAATGTCTATTTGAGGCCTTGGATTATCAGCCAAGTGAAGGATTAAGCTCTCAACTAACTCATGCACTTCTCTTTTGCCGTTTACACTCGAGAACCTTTGTTACTTCTTTTTTGACTGGTCCTGTGGAAGATGCAACAGTGGGATTACTTGGCTCATTTTATGGTCCTACATGCTGACTTTAACATGAAAACCTTATGTCTTGTTTTTTTAGAAAGTCCTGCACAACTAGGTTGATGCAATCCACCAAACACAGGATCCTGAAAAAGCCACCATCTTCCATAGTCTTGACTATATTATTGCCTTTATCCATCACAACAAATCCAATTCTAACTATTGAAACAACTTGCTGTTAAAGTTTTCCAAGATGTCTGCAGCTGTATTGGATTTCTCTGTGGCGAACATGGCTACTTTTGCATGTCGCTGAATGCCTCTAAAAGTTTTTTAGCGCTGAGACCTATACCTAGCTGTTGTCTAACCCCCTCAAATGAGATCCAGTGTACAGTGATGAACATATAATCAGTTGATTGACAACTGGTCCACATGTCTGTTGTTAGGTGGACAGTGTGAACAGCACTCTGTGGCAAAGCTTGTCTAATTAATTGCAGCACATCCTGATTGACCGCTGGAATAGCAACTTTTGCAAAATAGGTCCTACTGGGAAAATTTCATTTCAGACAGAGGGCTGCCAAAAATTCTACAAATCTCACTCCTTCCACAAAAGAAAAAGGGAGGAGGTTTAGCACCAATTTTATTTGAATGATTGAATGAAAGCACTTCTAAAGTGCGTGGCTACTCAAGAGTGTTCCAGCTACTCTGGTGCCACTGATGCAGGCAACTTCTAAGAAGTAGGAGGTGGGAGGTGGTAGACCCAATGTGCGTTTTGGGGCAGTCACAGTGTTCTGTCGTGTCTCCATGTCACTCTTATGTTATTTGAGGTTGCTGAAGCATGTGATACTGTCGCACTGCTGGGGACAGGGCTGCTTTGTGAATAGATGTCACTCTCTTCTTCCTCATCACCTTCACCTCCCACTATGATCAGAGCTGAATTCCCACTCTTCTCACCTTCACCAACACCTGCAAAAATTATTTTAAGATGATTGTCTCTCTTGATTGGGTGGTGTTTTTCATATGGGTCTTTTCGCCTCAGTACCATAGTGTGAACCAGGCTTACTTTGAGGAACAGTTCTGAGACAAATGGAGCATATTGCAATGAAATTCTCCTGCTTGCTAATCATAAAAAAAGCCCAAAACTTCTTAGTGTGTCAGTGCCAATGCCTGAAGACAAATTGGAGGTAGGTGGTTGTGTCATCTTTTGCCTCTCTGCAGTGTGTACTTCTACTGAGGTAGGAGTGGATGCAGGTCTCAAGGGGGCCCTTCTAATTATGGGAGCTGACTCTGGCACTGGTGGTGGTATCAGTGCCACATCCCTCAGAGCAAGTTAAAGAGGAGGCAAATGGAGCATATTACAATGTTTTTCTCCTGCTTGCTAATCATAAAGAAGTCCCAATCTACAGAGGAAAGCTTTCTTAGTGTGCCCTTGCCAATACCAGAAGGAGAACTGGAGGTAGGTGGCTGTGTCATTGATTGCCTCTCTGCAGCGCATGCTTCTTCTGAGGTAGGGGTGGATGAAGGTCTCAGTGGGGCCTTACAGATATGGGAGCAACTGGCACTAGTGGTCATGGTACTAGTGCCAAATCCCTTGGAGCAGGTTGAAAAGGAGGAGTAATGTTGGTCTTCTCGGGGCTAGCTTCCATGACAATGACTGACTCTTCAACCTCCTCATCCTCTTTCCTAATTCTAAGGCTTTTAGGAGCTTTCCTTATCCCTGGTCTCTTTTGGCATGTCTTGGACTCTGCAGGGTCTAATCCATGTCAAGATCATCAGTAGGAGAGCTTGGATAAGACTATGGAGTACCCTTCCTTTTTCTTGCTGGTGATCTGGAAGCCAATTGTTCTAAAAGAGGAGGTTCTGGCTCAGTAGAAAACTCAACCTCCTGTTCAACCACTACTACAGAAAGATCGGCTATTCCTGGCTGCAGCTGTTGTCAATTGTGCTCAGTTTCCTGCAATGATTGGGTAAAACCTTGAGAAAGAGACAAATCCAATACAACGTCACTGTACATCGGTGTCATCATGATTGCAGTGGCTGCCTCACTGACAAACATGGAATTAGGCTTAGGTTGGGGGGGTACCATTGAGGCAAGAGTGCTGTTCCCAGCTTGCTCCTTAGAGGCTAGTGCAGCAGGCACAACTTTCCTGGAAAAAGGTTGCGTTCGGCATGCTGGTGGTGGAAAGCTGCTTCTTTCACTGGCTACTTTCTTGGCAGCATCTTTCTTTGGGGCCTTCTTGAAGCTGTCTCATGGCAGTGGCACTGAGCTGCACAAGCAGAAGAGATTGGAGGACTCATGTCATGTGTTGTGTGGACACGTTACTTTGTAAAGGCCTTCTGTCTGGCAGTACTGTGGGTGATGTCTCTAGTACACCTAAAAACAAACAATAAAGAAAAACATTTAGTGAAATGTGGCATAATTGCAGTTTCAATTAGTACAGACAAAGACAATGGGCCTGATTCACTAAGATAAACTTAGACCTAAAGTCTAACTTTACCATGGGTAAAGTTAGAATTTTGGTCTAAGTTTAGACTTTTGGTAAATGTTCATAGCGGTAATCTTCATAGCTTTTTGTTTAGAGAGAATTTCCTGATACATTCATACACTTCTGAACTTCAGTCTGGTTGTTTATCTGGATTGTTTGCATTATTATTTAATCTTAGAACATACTTGCGCTATTTATGTATTCTTAGAACATGTGTAACCGCGGCATAATATTGTCACAGAAGCTACCTTCAAAGAATTGTAGCAAGAAAAGCCAGAGAGATGGGCTGATTATCCATGAGACATGACAATACCATACTTTTTTGTGTGGAATCCTGTAATTTCCTAGCACATACATTCTTCTCCAAAGTCCAGAACAGTAGACAAGAACCACCTCTAAAGGGGATAGCCACCGTCACACTTGGAAATATGCAACAGCTGAAGCTCACTCCATTTCCTGAGAACACAAGATGATCATCTGCAGGGTCCCACTAATCTCTTCACTCAGCCCCTCTCAGTTGTACTTGTACATGACCCAAATGGAAATCATCATTCAGAACCAGGGACTCTACTTAATCTCATATATTCATGATACCCAGTTTATACATTGACTCTCAGGAGACACAAACACTTTCAACATTTGTTACATTAGGCCACTGACCATCTTGCCTAACTGTATGTGAGAGTAATTGGTCACATTGAACCCTCACAAAATGTTAGTGAGGTTATTCTGCAACATGCATCTACAGTGGTTGCCCATATGACTAGGCCCAAACCCCTCACCCTCCAATCATCCCAGAATCCTTGTCATTATCCTGGACACCAACACACTCTGACACTTCATAATTCACTGCTTCACCTACAACTGCTTTCATATAAGTTGCGCAGTCATACCTCTCTTTTTCTGGCTCCCTCCTGACACGTGAAACCATCACCCAGGACTGTAGTACACCAATGTCTTCTACCACACCATCTCTGCACAGCTGCAACACCAGTAGTAAACTATCATATACAGCAGTGACTATTACTCAGCCTACCTTGTAGGACACACATCACCCCTCACCTCCTTGAGATACAATGGCTTCCCATTTAGACACACTGCCAGTTCAATATGCTCTGGCCCACCTACAAGGCACTACACTACCTGGGCCCCACCTAGCTTACACACCATCTATGCTTCCAACAAAAATAACATCTGCTGTGCATCACTTGCATTTACCCCACCCCCTATATCCTTATGAGCAAGACAAGAGGTAGGGTGGTCTCTTACATGGCAGGCAACACCTGAACAAACCTCACCCAGCACATCAGGACAGCTGTGTGAAATATAGTTTAGTGCTAGATAATTTATACCTAGCTCTTCAGGTGATCCTGGTGAAAACCGGCACATACTAAGCACCTGGATACCGTCTCGGTGAGAAGCTAGCCCTCTGGAAAACCACATTACCTTGCATGAAATTATATTCCACTTTTGGCTGCTTAGCCCCAGGACAAGCACACTTGCTTCATGGTGCAAGGGGGACAGCACTGGCTCTGACATGTCGACAGTTTCCAGGTCTACGCATGATATGCTTCTCCCGGTTTTTTGCTTTGTATTGTGGGACTTGTATTCCTAGTCAATCATGATGTAGATTATGTTACAAGTCCCAGGATTAAATGGACAACCTGGACTGGGCCAACATTTCACACATAGATAAAAGAAACTGGGCAGGGCTGAACATAAACATATGTGACTGGGTAATTAATTCACATTTATGTGATTCCTAAGTTAATATGGGAAGAATCCCTACCATATCACATGCACGCAGTGCAGCAAACTGTCTTGCTGCACTGCATGACAGTTTTAACCATATGTCCCTTTGTTTTTACTTACCCTGTAGTTCTTCCTGATCCTTGACCAAAGGACAATCCCATCCGGCAACACCTCCCTCCAGCTCTGTTGGGAGGAGCAATGCTACTTGCTCCTCCAATGGGTTCAACTCCTCCAGGTCCTCCTCCAGTCCACATGGCTGCTTTAAGGTTCTTGCCCAGTTTCTGCTTGGTCCTGTAATTGGAGTTGTGCCACCTCTTCTTTAACTTCAGTACTGTCCTTTTTGTTTGCCGTACACAGTTGATTTTATCTAGCATCGATTGCCAAATGGCTCCCTCTTCCCTAATGGCAATTTTAAGGAGACAAAGAGTGGGTGTTCATTCTTTGCCACCTCAGATATTAATATTTGGTTCTCCTCACTGAATTTGTTTTTCTTCCTCTTCCCCTGGCCTGATATCTAGTGATCTTGGCTGGGGTTAGGGTTAGAATTCCTTTAGGACCCCAGAGGCTAACCTAGTGCCAAAACTCACTGTGATGAGATGCGTGCAATCACACATTCACAACGGCGGACAGGGACAGCCTCACCGCACAGGCCGGGGGGTGCTTCAAAGAAATGAAAAGCACACAGTCGCACCAAGAAGCAGGAACCACAATGGACTTTCCCACATCGTATAAGGGAATTCTGCCCATTATTTTCCAGGCCCCATACAGTAGGAACAAATGAGGGACAATTATCCAGTCATATACATTACAAGTTTTTTTTAACTTGTATTTGTGGGTACTATGCGATCCTTATAAGTAAGTTTTTTTATGGTTTCACAGTGGTGTTGTGTGCACAAGGCATTTTGTCTTTGGATTAGGTACACCCTTCTATCACTTTTGTCCTGATGAGACCCTGCATTTGTTACATTTTTAAAACGTTGTCCACTGTGCTAAGAATGAACCTAAGATATGACTCTTTGAGATTAATTGTGTCACTAATATGGACTTACATTCTTTTAGATCATTCTGGTTGTGATTGGAAACCTTTTTTCCTGTTATAATGTATTAATATGTATATCCTTGTAACAGTTTTGGTTCCATGGTTGTTTGAGGCTTAGGAGACTCCTTATTATTGTGTTATTTTTTAATTATTTTGTTGTTTATTTTTCTAGAATTGGAGGTCCTTTCCCTTTAACCTGTCTAATCTGCAAGAATTGTAATATGATTGATGTTTTCTATTCATCACATGTCCATGTATGTTCCTAAAAGATACACTGTTTCTTAAAAATACACTTTCTAAAAGTGCCATTATTACACAAATAGTGATACAAAACCCACCTACACCAGTAAGCAGGATTTCTCACTATTATTCCATACAAACCAAACATGTACACGTTACTCCTCACAGATCACAAATTACCACTTAGACATATAGAAGGGAATTTCCAATTCTAACCTATGAGAGGGGCAGCCCTCACAGTAGTGAACAATGAAATAGGTTGTTTGTCACTATTATGACATATAAAACATATTAATACATGTCCTACCTTTTATATACACAGCACCCTGGCCATAGGGTTATCTAAGGCCTACATTAGGGATGACTTAGGTGTAGTAAAAAGGGAGTCTAGTTCTCGGCAATTAGTTTGATTTGCCAATTCAATGTGGCAGTGAACTGCACCTGCAGGCACTGCAGTGGAAGACCCAAGACAGGTTTGGAAGGCTACTTCTGTGAGTGGCTGAATCAGAGCTGCAGGCCCACTAGTAGCATTTAATTTACAGGCCATGGGTATATGGTAGACCACTTTACAAGGTATTTACAGGTAAATTAAAACTAAATATGACAAACAGGTCTAAGCCAAATATACCAAGTTTTAGGGGAGAGAGCACATGCACTTTAGCACTGACTAGCACTGGTTAAGGTCCCTAGCCCAGATTTAAGAAAACTTAGCGCCAGCTTAGCTCCTTTTTTTTAAGCAAAAGGGGCGCTAACATAATGCTATATTTATATTTTGACACTAGAGAAGTCTAGTGTCAAAATATACGACTTACCGTCAGTTTTGGTAGCGCAACCTCACCTTGCATCATTTAACCACAATGATATGCAAGGTAGGCATTCCTGGTTAAAAAATGACGCTGAGCCGCTAGTGCTATATTTAGAACGTGGCGGAAAAATGCTGCACGCAAAGGACTAGGTCCAAAAAATGACACTAAGTGTGATTAGTGTCAAAATTTTAACGCCTGGTCTGACCATGAGGCCCACACTCTACTATATAAGGGAAACACACAGAAGGAGCATTTGAAAGTAACTGGACAACAGGGACCTGTTATTGCTACAGCTCGGCACTCGTAGAAGATGACAATACCAAGTGCAACCAGCACCACTGTAGCAACTCCAAACACTACCACAGCAGCCACAAAGGCAGCATAGAAGGTGGGAGAAGATCTTTCCCCAGTGTGCAACCATCCTGGCCCTCAGAGAAGAAGAGATGATCAGATTTCACCATCTGCGGCAGGAGTCCATTGTACGCCTGCTCCATCACATTGTGCCAGACCCCACAGCAAGAGTGCAGAGATGCACAGGATTACCACTCATGACCAAACTACAGGCTGCCCTTCACTTGTTGACATCAGGTTAATTCCAGACAGCTGCGGCACAAGTGAGTGGGATCTCCCAACCATGCCTCTCTGTCTTCTTCCCAAAGGTCCTGGATGCCACCATCTGAATCAAACCCCATCACATCCAGTTACCCAACAACCAGGAGCTGCAGTAGTAGACAAAGCAAGGTTTCTATCAAATTGCTGGCATCACGCATGTGCTGGGTGCAATGGACTGCACCCATGTCCAACTTGTCCCTTCTCCTGCGAATAAACACTTCTACAGGAACCACAAACATACATAATCCATCAATGTGTAGGCCATCATAGACTGTCGTGGAACTATCTTAAATATCCTTTCAAAATATCCTGGAAGTGTCCATGATGCTTACATCTTTAGACACTTTACCATAAAATAATGATTCCATAATGGACAACAGGGCAATGTTCTACTTGTAGGTAAAATAGCATACAAATCATAACACGGGTATTGCACCAAACTGGTAGTACAAACAATACATACACCACACTAAGCACACATGGACAGGGAAACATAGATGTATAGACCACAATACATATGTCACATTTCACATAACACTGCATTCGATGCACATCACCCTCACATAAGCCCATATCTACAAGTCCCTGGCACTGAGGTACTGGGTTTTTCAGAACCGGTACTGATCCGGTAACCCAGTGGTGCCAGGGTACACCCAAAGACCTCGGGTACTTTCCTGATTCAGACCACAGAAACTCAGAGTCTTCTAGGTGAAGTCAAAGATCGAATTTATTGGCTGCAACCAAGTAACAAGCGTCCTAGAAGTACAACAGCACGGTTTGTATGTTCTCAGGAGACTGTGTGTCAATGCAAAGTCAGGTTTCCTTATATACAGTTTTTTAAGCTTCAGGCAAACATTCTTGACATTTTGGTTGGTCATTCACATGTTTTCACTACAAAGGAAAAAACAGTGTCATGATGAAACCTCATATTTCATGTCATCCAACCTATAATAAATTACCCGGCAAGGCCTAGTATTTTACATCAGATAAGTGTGGACCCCCAATAAAAACGGGCACCTCCCCCTCGTAAAGTAAGAAGAAGAAAAGAGCAGGTGCAGGTGTGAGCAAGATTAGGCAGGGTGTGTGAGCGATAATAAGGGTTTTATGGCATGGTGTGCCTTGATGCTATCTGATTCGGCCACTGGGAGAGGGACTGACCAAACAGGTTTGGCCTGAGGCAATGGTTCCAGCTTGCCCAGGTCAGAGAAAAGTCAATCAAGGTGTACGTGTCCTTGGAATCAAATCTGACTGTATTATAAGCCTATGTGAGGGCAACTTTTAAAAATGGCTGCCGTGTCTAAAATGGGAGACACGAGTGCAGGACGAAAATGGCGATTTCGAGGTGAAAACGCTGCTGGAATTGACCGAAAATGCTCATGCTTAGTGTACTAGTCATTATCGGTCTTTTGATACTAAAATCGTACTGCTGTGGCAAAGTAAATTACATGGGTCCAGAATTTTTAGAACCACAGCACCACCTAACTGACATACCACAGGACAGACAGATGGAGCAATGTCCCCTCGGAAGACAACAAGACACAGATCCTTCACACATAACGCTTACCAAGGATCACTCTGCTATGTGAATTGCATCAGCCATTCAACTGTCAAACAACTCACATGTTGGCACTGCCCCTCATATACTACGTTGTAGAAACTTCAGGCAGCACCGATATTAATTGCCACCTGAGTGGTCCCATCAGCATCTACATATCATCAAAACATAATAGATATACTCACTATGTTCAATGTTCCCTTGTGTGGTGCATAGTGCAGCACACAATGAAATACAATATCACCATCAATGAAAGATCATGTGCAGGAATGGACACCTCACAGCACACCAACAAACATACCAGTAAATTCCAAATCTCCACACCATGAGGCAAGGGTACAAACAGTGGACTGTGTCAGATGAACTACTGACAGTGTACAGGGAGAGGCAAGAAATGCATAAGAACGATGATATGTAGAACTTAGAACGGCTGGACTCCTGATGCAGGGCAGCACTGAAAAGCACTGCATGCCCTGTCCTGTCCCACAGCTCCCTGAAATATCTTGCATACACCACAATACATCACATATAACTGTGCCACACTTGCCATATGAACCTCATGCACATACGTATGCCAGCCAACAATTGGCAAGAACAATACTTTTGTGCAGGGGAGGTATTTCACGGGAAAAGGGTGGGATTCAATCAAGCAATCAATCAATCACAATATTTATAGAGCGCACTACGTACCCGTTAGGGTTTCAAGGCGCTGGGGGGGGGCTGCTGCTACTGGTCGAAGAGCCAGGTCTTGAGGAATCTCCTGAAGGTGAGAAGGTCCTGGGTCTGTCGCTGGGCGGTCAGGAGGGCGTTCCAGGTCTTGGCGGCGAGATAGGAGAAGGATCTGACACCGGAGGTCTTGCGCTGGAAGCAGGGAACGAGGGCGGGGTTGGCAGAGCGGAGTTGGCGGGAGGGGACGTATACATTGAGTCTGTAGTTCAGGTAGGCTGGTCCGGCGTTGTGGAGTGCTTTGTGAGCGTGGATGAGGAGCTTGAAGGTTATCCTCTGGTCCACGGGGATCCAGTGGGGGTCCTTCAGGTGGTGGGAGATGTGGCATCGGCGGGGTACGTCAAGGACCAGTCGGGCGGAGGCGTTTTGGATGCGTTGGAGGCGTCGGATGTCTTTAGCTGGAATGCCTGTGTAGAGTGCGTTGCCGTAGTCCAGTCTACTGCTGACGAGGGCCTGGGTCACCGTTTTTCTGGTTTCCGTCGGGATCCATTTGTAGACTCTACGTAGCATGCGGAGGGTGTTGTAGCAGGAGGAGGAAACTGCGTTGACCTGCTTGGACATGGTGAGGGCGGAGACGAGGACGAAGCCCAGATTGCGTGCGTGGTTGGTTGGTGTTGCAGGAGGTCCTAGTGCAGTGGGCCACCAGGGGTCGTCCCAGGCCAAGGGGTGCATCCGAGGATGAGGATCTCCGTCTTGTCGGAGTTCAGTTTCAGGCGGCTTTTTCTCATCCATTCGGCGATGGACTTCATTCCTTCATGGAGGTTGGCTTTGGCGGTGTGTGGGTCTTTGGTGAGGGAGAGGATGAGGTGGGTGTCGTCGGCGTAGGAGAGAATGTTGAGGTGGTGCTGACGGGCCAGTTGTGCGAGGGGGGGCCATGTAGACGTTGAACAGCGTCGGGCTTAGGGAGGAGCCTTGGGGTACGCCGCAGATGATGTTGGTGGCTTCGGAGCAGAAGGGAGGGAGTCGGACTCTCTGGGTTCTGCCGGAGAGGAAGGAGGAGATCCAGTTGAGGGCTTTTTCTTGTATTCCGGCTTCGTGGAGGCGTGTTAGTAGGGTGTGGTGGCAGACCGTGTCGAAGGCTGCGGAGAGGTCCAGGAGGATGAGGGATGATGTTTCGCCGTCATCCATGTGCTGTCTGATGTCATCTGTGGCGGCGAGGAGGGCAGTTTCGGTGCTGTGGTTGCGTCTGAAACCGGACTGGGAGGGTTCCAGGATGGAGTAGTCCTCGAGGTGGTGGGTGAGCTGAGCGTTAACGATCTTCTCGATGACCTTCGCCGGGAAGGGGAGGAGGGAGATCGGGCGGAAGTTTTTGAGGTCGTTGGGGTCTGCCTTGGGTTTCTTGAGGAGGGCGTGGATTTCGGCGTGCTTCCAGCTTTCCGGGAAGGTTGCGGTTTCGAGGGATAAGTTGATGATCTTTCGAAGTTGGGGGGCAATGGTAGAGTCAGCTTTGTTGTAGACGTGGTGGGGGCATGGGTCTGAGGGGGATCCTGAGTGGATGGAGTTCATGATCTTGCAGGTTTCCGAGTCGTCTACGTGGGTCCAGGCGGTCAGGCGGTTGGTGTAGGTGGAGCTGTTGGAGGGGGGGTCTGGCGGAGGCATGGTGTTGAGGCTGTCGTGGATGTCGGCGATCTTCTGATAGAAGAAGCTGGACAGGGCGTCGCACAGTTGATGGGAGGGTGGGATGTCATTGGCGTTGGCGCTGGGGTTGGATAGCTCTTTTACGATGCAGAAGAGTTCCTTGCTGTCCTGTGCGTTGTTGTTCAGGCGTTCTGTGAAGTGGGAGTGTTTGGCGAGTCGGATTAGCTGGTGGTGCTTGCGGGTGGCTTCCTTGTGGGCTGTCAGGCTGTCTGGTGTGCGCTCGAGGAGCCATTTCTTCTTTAGTTTCTGGCAGGTGCGTTTGGAGGTGATGAGTTCGTCCATGAACCAGGCGGCTTTTTTCTTTCCTTGGTTGTCGGTGGGCTTTTTGAGAGGTGCGAGGGCGTTGGCGCAGTCGTTGATCCACCGTCGTAGGTTGATGGCGGCGGTGTCTGGGTCGGTGTGGTCGGTAGGCGGGTTCTGGGCGAGGGTGCTGGTCAGTTGGTCTTTGGTGACTTTGCTCCAGCGGCGGTGAGGTGGTAGTTGGGTGCGGTGGTGTTCGGTGTGCTTCTTGAATGTGAAGTGGACGCAGTGGTGGTCGGTCCAGTGGAGTTCGGTGGTGTGGCTGAAGGTGACGTGGTTGCTTGCAGAGAAGATTGGATCGAACGTGTGGCCGGCGATGTGGGTGGGTGTGTTGACCAGTTGTCTGAGGCCGAGGTTGGAGAGGTTGTCGATCAGCGATGTGGTGCTGGCGTCGTTGTTGTTCTCCAGGTGGAAATTGAGGTCTCCAAGGAGGATGTAGTCCGTAGATGCGAGGGTGTGGGTGCTCGTGAGGTCGGCGATAGAGTCGCTGAAGGGTGCTCGTGGTCCTGGGGTTCGGTAGATGAGCGTTCCCCTGAGGGTGGTGTTGGGGTCAGTTTGGATACGGAAGTGTAGGTGTTCGGCGGTCTTGAGGGTGTCGTCCGTGTGGGTGTGGATTTTGAGGGTGGATTTGTGGGCGATGGCTATTCCTCCCCTGATTCCATTGGGGCGATCTCTTCTGGTGATCTTGTAGCCGTCCAGGATGACTATGGCGATGTCAGGTGCTGAGGAGTCGTTCCACCAGGTTTCGGTCAGGAAGGCTACATCTGGGGCGGTGGTGTCGAGCAGGTCCCAGAGCTCGATGGCATGCTTTCGTGAGGAGCGTGTGTTGAGGAGTATGCAGTGGAGGTGGTTTGTGCTGGTTGTTGCAGGTTTCCTTGTTCTGTTGCAGGTGAAGTTGCAGGCGCGGCAGGAGAAGGGTCCTTTGGTGTTCTTCGGTGTGGCCTGGAAGCAAGTTGTGGAGGGGTTGAGGGTGATGAGTTTGCTGGCCGAGTAGCGACGTCTGGTGGTGTGGGGGGCGTGCGGACCATGGGGGGTGGCGCTGGGCGCGGTCCAGGCGCGGACGGGCGCAGACGGGCTTGACTCTGGCGCGCCTCAGCCATTAAGAAGGGAGGGGGGAGGGAGGAGCAGCTGGGTGGCGGGAGGCGGGAGGAAGCGGCGAATGGGGGAGCGAGGGGGGCGGGGCCGCAGGGAGGCAGCGGCAGGGAAAAGCGGCAAGGGGGAGCGCACAAGGGGCGAAAAAAGCGGAAAACAGTAAAAAGGCACAATTGGAAGAAAAAGCACAAAGGCATAAAAGCAAGTCACAGAATACAGAATACAGTCACAAATACGGTGAAACGGCACAATGCACAAGCGGATTACAGCAATCTAAAAAAGGCACAAATGGGGGCAAAAAAGCGCAAGGAAGCAAGGCGCAGAAAACAGAATATAGTCACAAATACGGCGAAAACGGCACAATGCACACGAGTCTAGCGACGCTTACCAGAAGCCCACTAGCCACCAGGGATGAGGCTCAGGAGGATGCCTGCGGGTGGAGGAGGGCCTCGAACATGCTAGCAGCAGCGTGGGCGGGGGTCAGGTACACGGACACAGCAAGGTGGTGCTGCGGACGTGGGGGGGGCGAGCTCTTGACCGAAAACAGGTCACATGCAACACACAAAATAGGTATCCATTTCCACAACATCACTCTTCTGCAGGTCCAAATTGAAGTCACTAAGGGCCACAAGTCAGAAAGTTTGGGTAGAATCTAAGGCAGTGCCACTTTTCGTGTGCCCCTTAGCGCCACCCTACCCTCAACATGTGTGTGCCATACTCAATATATGGTGCACCATGGCGCTGAGTAGGTGCAATAGTGTCAAAATAATGGATGCCATAGATGGACCGTGTAGGAACATAGCCAAGTTTATGGTGCAAATCCTGCACACTACATAGGGGCCCAATGAAAGCAATGGTGTGTCCCCTGCTTACTCCTGCTCTGTGCAGGTTTCAGAAGTACCAGATAAAAATGACAAAATGGGAACATCTTATATTCCTCTGCACCATTTTTGCATTTGTCCCAACGTAGAACACACTCCTTACATACATGATGCCTTGAACAGGCATAATGTGGTACAAAGGGTCACTAAGGCCCATATTTATACTTTGTTTTCGCTGCATTTGCATAATTTTTTTATGCAAAAGCAGCGCAAACTTCCAAAATACAATTGTATTTTGTAAGTTTGCGCCGATTTTGCATCAAAATACGATGCAAATGCGGCGCCAAAAAAGTGGATAGGTAGTGCCACTTTGTAAAGATGGTGCTGTGTTTTTTGCCTTGTTGGCCACAAGAGTGTATGTAAAAGTAGGCTAATGCCATGCAAGGAGGTGCTAAGTCATCCTAAATTTCCAGAGGCTGTGCCACAGTTTCCTCTAGGTGAAGAAGGTAAGGGAATGGGACCACAAGTATTCAATGATTTATCCAGTGCCGATGAGTCAGCGTGCAAAACTCACCTTTTATCAAGCCCATATGTTGGTTGGGATTGGCTGCGTGAATATCAGGTGGCAGGAGGGTCAAGACACTGCGACTGCCCTAAGAGACACAGGAGTGGCAGCACCGCAAAGGAGAATTGTGATATACTTGAAGTGGAGATGCGTAGCAAACAAAATTGGCCTAACCCAGGGCATCGTCCTGATCCCTGGAATGGGTGTTGGGACCCATGGGGAAATGAGAGAGGCTCGTGGGACTGTAAATGTGGCACTAGAGATGTCCTTGATGTTCCTAAATCCATGATTGGGGGCAAAATTGAGACAGAGGATATGAGAAACCAACTTGGTAAAGACATTCCATTAAGGGGCTGGATGGGAACCAAAAGGTGGTAGTGACACTTCCTAGTTAGCAGTATGTCTCATTGAAACAACAAACGCTATGTGCAGTTGTACAGGTGGGCAGTTTTGGATTCTGCAGCACATTGAAGCAGGGAGGAGGATTCATGATTGAAGAGAGGTAATGGAATTTCTGTTGGGTTTATGTCCAGCCAAGATACATACGGCCAGTCAACATAGCTGAGACACACAGGACATTGACTCTCACAGTATAAACCCCACCCAGCATTTGCCCGGTAGCCCCCAGGTGTGGTCCATTAACCATACAGTGGGATGTCCAAAGTTAGTATGTCCACCTTAAGGATACTATCCTGGAACGTCAAAGGTTTAGGGGAGAAAGTCAAAGTGGGAGTGGCGCTCCAGTACTTCAAACCAGTCTCCTCTGGTATAGTTCACCTACAAGAGACTCTTCCCTTGGTAATAGGTGCCATGCCTTGGACCATTGGAGATTTAAAAAGGCTGCATTCACCAACATCTCCCCAGACCCCTGGACTCAGTTAAACAACCATTTGCAGACTTCCTCACTGCCCAGGGACTGGCAGATGTATGGTGTACCCTTAACCTAGCAACCCAGCACTTAGGTCCTCATTATGAACTTGGCGGTCGAGACCGCCAAGCCGGCAGCAGCGGAAATTTCTGGCACTGGCATGGCGGTCTCGACCGCCACATAATGAACAGAGTGGGGATTGCCACAGGCGGCCCTCCACCACCGCCAATCTACTGCAGACAGTAAGCCTGATCATGGCTGAATTCTTCATCCGACAGGGCAGCTCTGGATGAAGAACCCTTGTTCTGCCGGTTTCACCTGCCAGGAAAAAACTGGCAGAAGGGGTGCTCCAGGGTCCCCTTGCACAGCCACGTCACACAGGTCACTGCCTGATTTAGAGGCAGTGATCTGCGCAACAGGTGCTGCTGCACCTACCGCATTGCGGCATTGATAACAGCTCCATGTGGAGCTGTCGGAAATGTACTGGGCCAGCATTCCAATGGACCAACTGGCAGAAAAAAAATATCTGCACGCCGGCCCAGTGGAATGTTTGTTATACGTCCGGCAGGGTCTCAAGGGGCTGGCGGTCTATGTTTAGACCACCAGTATGAACACGGCGGGGAATCTAGTCGTGTTCATAATGACCCCCTTTATCCTTTTACTTGGGGGTCCATGATAGTCTCTCCTGATTTGATCACATTCTCATGCCAGCTCCCTAGGTGTTAAAAGTCAGGGAGATTACCAACTTAGTCAGGGGTATTTTTGACCATTCTCCCCTGTGGCTGGTGTATGGTCGAGGCGAGAGGCCAAACACTAGCTACTTTACATTGAGAGCTTGGTATCTTAAAGTGCCAAAATTAAAGAAGGGGTGTTAGCCGCAACAAACCATTATTTTTTAGAAAACAGCACTTCAGTTGAGTCTACACTCACGTTGTGGAAGGCCTATAAGACAGTAGACAAGGGAGAGGGTTTCTCCAGGGTGGCACAAAGGAAAAACCTAAAAAGGGCCAAATTGAAGGCTCTTGAACATGAGTTATTGTCCCTTGAGGCTGGCTTGCCAGATGAGGAGGGATCAGAGGGAGCCCATATCCTGGCCCTTAAGCAAAAAGAATACCAAGACATGGCCTAGGAAGCTGCTAAAATGCAACATAGTGCAACACAGCACCACATCAAATGAATGGTGGACAAGACAGGACAATATTGGCCTTGTTAGAGAGGTAGAATGAAGGAGACAGATGGGTTCCTGGGATCCAAAAGGATTCAGGGGAACTTGCTAGTAGTCAAGAATCTATAGCCCAAACGTTTGTCCACTACTATAGGAAAATGTATTATGGAAGGTGTTTCACCACTAAAGGCAAAGCAGGTGAGCTCCTGGGTGACATCCACCTCCCAACCCTCCATACAAAGGATACGGAAGACTTAGAAGAAGAGCCTTCCCCGAAATTGTACAAGCCATCAGGGATGTGAAGCCACGCAAAGCCTCAGGGTCCAATGGGGTACCAATAGCATTTTATAAGTTGGCAGCCACTAAGCATGTCTCACATCTGAAGCAGATGTAGGAGGAGAGCCAGAGGGGGGGAGTACTCCTGTTATACCAGCACCATGCTTCAATAGTGGTCACCCACAAAGAAAGGAAGCCCAGGAAGGACGTTATCTATACCCTGGGTCTACACATATGACCGAGTTCCACAACCTATCAATGACCTAACCAAACATCCTAGGAATAATCTCAACTATTTATGGCTAGTCATGTAAAACCATGGGCATTGATAAGACATGTCCCACACAAACAAGCTGCCTGTCCCCAGTACATGATAGGGCATGCCTAACATCAAGAACCACAAAGGTAAAAATACATACTTGGCCATGAGATCACAAATGTGCAGATGCATATTTGCAGGGGACTGTTCATCACAGTGCTGATGATACATCAGGAGGATGGCAGATCAACGCCCCACCAGTCCCCAGAGGAGGCTACATTGACCCTTGACACAGTCAGGGACATGCCGATTGTGCACAGTGAACTGAGCTGAGGTGACCATAGTCAACCTTTGTTACTACATGCAACAATATGCCTGTGTGGGCACTCAAAGTGCCACAGGAGCAATGATGACTAGGTGCCATCACTGCATAAGAGCAGCCCTGTCATACAGATTGTATTCAATTTTATCAAACTGACAATAACAACAAAGTTTGACTCATTTAACATTCAAAATTGATGTTGTTAACACATAAGACCTAAGGTTTTCCACCATGTTCCAGCTAGGTGGACCAGGCTTGGTCTATTTGCGGTTGGACAAATTAGTACAATTTACATGATAAAATGTGTATGTGTCACATTATAACTTACAACTTATTATGAGCTGTCAATGTCCCCACATAATGAAACATATTTTATAATGATATGTGTACACAGTCTTGAGACAATAGCCTTCATATAACACAGTTGGAAACAAGAATTTGTATGTGTCTAATTGTTAACCACACCAGCGTATCATGCATCACTTATCAGACATGATACATATATTTTCACACACAAACATGTCACATATATACCTACAATGACACGTCAGCACACCATCTCCAACATTTTGCATGCATGGGGAACTATACCTTATGTGTTGCTTTGTATCATGAAGTGTGCTCCTTACAACACACTTACATTGTAATGACTTATAGGATCTTATCCCAGCCTTAGTCAACAGCATCCTTTGATAAAGATTTGTTAGGGGTATCATATGCCTGAACATGTATTGCACATGGCCTTCCTATCTTATGTTGTGGTTTTGAAACAAACTGTCAGAATTCTGTTATGACAATGTGGTAGACCCACAATATGAGTAGCATCATATATGTATACTCAGTACACATGTGTAAATATGTATGTGGCAAAGAGTCTTCATAGACCTGCACATTTGCGAACAGTTCAGTCCTCGCATGCATCACACACAGATACAAACATATGGTAACACATTCCTATGTTACAGGTACACAATAAAATGCACGTGCACACACATTTACCATACATACAAACTACATAGATGCATAGCCCCTGAAACAAGGTATGTGAATCTGGGTACACTGTCAGCCTTTCCTCCAAAATCCACGCATGGACATTATGCAGCAAAAAATTTGATGCATACAGTACTTCTCACTACATTGTAAATCACTAAAATTATGACTGGTATCATGCACATCTAAACTGTCTTGCGTTCTCAGCCTTCCCTCCAAAATCAATGCATGGCAAGTATGCATCTCAAATGATGACACATACCATTGTCCTACAAACAATGTACATGTCTAAAATGATGCCTTGTCCTTGCGCGTCAATGTTAAGTTGACATGCCTTGTCTGCCTTCATAGCAAAATTCCACGCATGCCCGTCATGCGTCAAAAAAACTACACATATCAGATGTGACACAGACGCCCAGGAAGTGATGTAACAGGACTTCCATGCTGCACACATTGTAAAGGGAAATTACTTTCACTTTTCCTTTAAAGTCTTCTAGTCTGTGGTTGTGAGAGGTTTTGTGGATATTGTGTTAGTTGAGAAGTGGTGGTTTTGGAGAGTTTTGTGCTGTGTCCTGTCCGTGTAAAGTTCACTTTGTTATATTTGTAAGTTTTTTATTGTAATTGTATTGTCGGGTATTTGTCTTGGGGTAGTGTAGGTTGTTTGGGTATTTCGGGTTAGGTGGGGTATCGTTATATTTTTTGGGTGGTCATTATTTTTGCAGTGGAGGAAACCTGCAAAATGTTGGGGAAGGGGGAAGCCCATCGCATGAGTGGTGATGAACTGGGAGGGTTCATCTGGCTAGTGTGCCACTACCTACCCAGCATGGTGGCTATGGGTGGCTGGGTCATGATGGGCTACCCAACAGAGGCAAGGAAGCTGCGGCGGGGCGACGTGCTCTACCAGCTGTGCAGGATCTTTTCAGTGGAGTAGGCAACTACCAGCAAAAACACCAGTGGGCAGACTACATTGCCCTGAATCTGATCACCTGGAAATTCTGGTTGGTGGACCTGTTGGTAAGAATCCATTTTACATTGCAAAATACAAATTTGCACAGGTATTACAGTAGGACATAAGGATAGCTGCAGCATGTAATGACAAGTGTCAGGACAGCAGCTTTTGTGTCTTTATCAACCTGCATTTATGAGAGCTGAGAAATGCACTGATTGCAGACAAATTGCACATTCCTCTCTGTGTATGTTGTGTATTACATATACATAATAAAGTGCCAGCAATCGTACACACATGTGCAATGGTGCAAGGGTTCATGTTTCCCAGGCACAAATGTACATGTCCATCATGGGCTTCACAACTGTGAAAATGTGCCAAGTAATGTTTGAGTGATGACAAACGTAATTCAGGAGTATTGTTAGTCATGGGTGTGTGTGTGTGTATCTTGAGTCATATATGAGCAGAGTGACATGAGAAGAACACAAATGTAAAAAGGAGTGATTGCCTCATAATGCAACATCTTTGTTTTAGTGTTTGAATGTAATGTTGATGATGGAGGCAGGTATTACCTAACCGTATGTCAAAATGTGGCCAGTGCAAGCATAGTGGCAGTTTGAAAGCCTGGTGCCACATGATGGCAGTACAAGGCTTGAAGAATGCAAGGTGTGTATTCCTGCCATAGGTGGCACATGAAAAAAAGAGCCTTTAAATACATTTGGTTACACTGTGCCTTTTTTGAGTTAACTAGTATTTGTGCCTAAGACACGTTGGTTACATGACAATTCCATTGTTATCAAATTGCCTATTTTCACTTTGCATGTATAGCACCTCCATGCATGGTGAAAAACCTGCTAAGAGCAACCATAATGTCATAGTTTCCAACTTTAGTATCCTGACATCTGCCCTTGTGTACCAAATGCTACATACGGCACACACATGATGGAGTTATGTTGTGGTAGTATGGGTTTTTAAAGAGTCAAGCATCTGAGTGTGTGCTGCTTTTTCACATAGATTAACTACAAAATGTTACTCTTCTGCCACTGGACAGTATCCTGTCCCCCAAAAATGTGTAACATATGTATCTGATACATGTGTATATGTCTGCATCCCATATCTGTACATGTTTTTGTGAGCTAACTGTGGGCCAGGTATGATAGAAACAGGTGCATTATGGTGCTCTGCCAACATCAGCAACATGGTGCTGTGCCAGTTTGTAAACACAGGGCTGCACTGTATTTACAAGAAAACAACACTGCCCTGCCTATGCGCCTGTGCCGACACATAATTAAGCTGCCTGCATCAATTCAGGCATACTTGCTCCATAGTGCAAATGTGTCTGCTTTGAGGGTAGTGTTTGTTTATGTGCAAGAAGGGACACCTTCCTGTTCATAAGCAATCATCCATAGCATTTTTCTTCTTCTGTGTGTGCTACAGAATGCAAAAAGCCTTCATTGTATTGCCATGCTAATGCCACCCCAGGCTATCAAGCTACAATATCTAGTAAATTGGAGGTAGCGTGAAAAGCTATGGTTGTTGTGATGGGATGCCCACTGAAACACCAATTACAGGCCCCTCTGATGCAGAAAACAGAGTTATAGTTGCCCATATTTACATGGATGTGTTACGCCACAAAGAGTGGCATTACAGCTCCTTACAAATATGGTGCAGTGAAAAGCGCAACCGGAGCATCACTGAAACTCGTGGTACAGTGGCGCTAGGGCCTTTTAAATCTGACCCTTTGTCTTTCTGACAGACATGTAATAGTTGGTAGTTGTTCATTCCAAACACTAAGTTGACTAGCTTGCTCAGCTAAACAAGTTGAATGTGTAACAGGTGTCCATACTTTTATTTGTTCAACAATCACAAAGCCAAGTTTTCCTGTCAGATCTTGCAGGTGGACCTGTACCCTACACTGTTGGAGAGGTTTCCCGGTTTGAAGACCCTGATGCAGCCAGTAAGTGTCACCTTGGATGTCAAATGTCCAGATCCAGGGTTGTGTGTGAGAGGGTATGATGTGTGCAATGCCATGTTAAAATGGCATGTGTGACAATCAAGATTCCATCATCTATGACTGGGTATCAACATCATGTCTGATGTGATGTTGAGGATGTGCAAAGGATTAATGCACAGGTGCCAACGTGTCCTGCAATGGAATTGAGGGTCCTAGCCACGGGTAACTATGCCCACAAACACAGTGATGTCAGTCAAGATATGTGTCAGAGGTGCTGGCTTTTAGAAGTGCATAGAAGTTGACAACATATTTGTCACAGCACATGTTGCTGCACTATATGCCACATATTGCACTTATTTAGTCTGGGCATGGTGCAATTTATGTACATGTATTGCGGTCTCTAAGGGGCTTATCAATGAGATAGTTGCACCACTGGTGCATCACTACTCTCCAGAAATGAAGTGAAGCACCAGCCGTGAAAGGAGCTTTTTATGATGGGCAAAAGTCAGTTGAGTACACATAGAGATTTTAGCTTCTCTTCAAATGGATGTGGGACATGGCTACAGATTGTAGCAAACAAAATGTGTGCAGATTAACCTACATGATCTACCCATCATGATAATTGTGAGCGAGCATGGTAACTTCACGTGTATTTGAGATGTGCATGGTGAGTGTTTACCTGGTAATTGGGAGATGTAAAAAGGCATGTGCACAGATAGATAAATGTTTAATAAAAGTGACGCTGCACCCAGTACAGCACCACTTTTCCTGTGCCTCTTGGCAAACCCCTACTGCCACCATGTGTGTGCTGCATTAGAAATTCAGCATACCATGCCACAGGGTAGGGGGCAATAGGGTTAAAGTTGTAAAAGCTATTGATGTACTGTTCAGGCTTAGTGCAAAATATATTGGCACAAACCCTGAACAGTACATAGAGGCCTATTGTAATCCCAGTGCCATTTTTCCAGGCCCTCCCCCAAACCGGGAGAACCCCACCTCGCAAACATGATGCCTGGCCAAGACATAATGTAGCGCAAGGGTTGTCAAATGCACCACTTTGTTACTACGGCACAGGAATTTTGGCCTTGTTGGGCCACATAAGCCTCACAATAATGATGAAGCTAATGTGGCACAAGAAGGTGCTAGTCCAACATAATTCTGGGCCCTAATGTGCAACATTAGATAGCCATTTTCCCTATGAGATGAACATGATACAGTAGATGCCTTGTAGGCAGATTTGTATTGATTTGGATCTTGACATTGTTGTTGTATGTTTGGTGAATGACATGATGTCATCTGAATTTGCCGTATAGATTGCATGTTGTTCTTCTTCAACCCAATGCAGTGTTTGATGTCATGTTCCCCTCATGTTTTAGCAGCCACAATGACCCCAGCACAGAAGTGTGCATTCGAGAAGAGGGCTGTGTGTTTCTGCCACGTGTTGGAAGTGCAAGCCGGTTACCACAAGATGGCCAAGAGGTATCGTAGGGAGCAGTCATCGGGATCTTGGCTGGCATTCCCACATGGGGGACCACCTCAATAGGCAGCAACCAACATAAAAATAAACTCAAGCTACATGCCAAGGGTTGGGGGGCCAGAGAAAGTCCCCCTCCTAATCCACTGCACAAACTTTGACAGCAGCCCAGCAGCAGCTACCATCAGCTGCCACAGTCTCCACCTTTGAGGCGGACATAAGAAGGGACATGGCTGATGTAAAGGCCAGGTTGGCAAAACTGGATTAAGGCAATGCCCACAACTAGAAACTTTGAAAGTAGATTCAAAAAAGGTGAAAAAAGCTATGAATTTGAAAATGGTGACCTTCCCAGTTCTCTATTTTATATTGTAAATAGTTTTAGTTGATTTTAAGTGGGTAGTTGTAGCTTAGGTAGCATAGATTAGGTTAGTTGTAGGACATAGTATAGATGGGGTGAGTTTTTTGTATTTTATTGTTTTGGGGGGGGTTTAGGTGGCAGGTTATGTATGGGGCTCTATGTAAAAAAAATATATATATAAAATAATAAAATATAAAATAGTATATATTTGTTTACGCAATAGGTTTCATTAGTCTGCGTGTAGCTTTAGTTCATGATGTCCCACTCGTGTATTGTCTCTTAAGGTTGAAGGGGAGGACAATGTTTATTGTGTGGAGTTACATGTATAAGATAAGTTTGGATTAGGATAGATAGCTGTAAGAGTAAATTAAGATAGGTTAGTATAGGTTAGCTTAGTGTAGGTTAGTGTATAGTTTAGGTTTTTAATAGGTTGTGTTTTTAAGTGACACTAAATCCTGTAAGTTTTAGACAAGGAGGTGTCCACGCTGATTGACTGTCTGGGTGTTCTCCTCTCTGCACTGGCCATGTTAGAGAACTGTCATATGTGTATCCCCTATGACCTTGGAGCTGAATGATTGGCAGAGGTATGACATCAGCTACTCAAGACAGTTTTCAGCTCAGTTCCTGACACTCAGATTGTGCATGGATACAAGTTCTTTGACAGGTGATAATGCAACATCCATTGTCATCACTAAGGTCTGTAACAATCATTCTGGAAATGTTTAGCACATTAAACTCCACCTTGGGAATGGATACTGGCACACTAACAGCTGTCCCTCACAGTCTTACATATGCCTCTTCTGTTTCTCACGTGTGTTGTAAAGCAACAATCATCAGGGTAATTTCCAGACACTTGCGTTCTGAACAACACATGCCATATTTCAACTTGCACGGATTTCTGTTTGATACATGCTTTGAAGCCTCAGATAGTTCTGTCGTCCTATCGGTTACCATTATCATGTTTGAGTCCTAGGGTGTACCTTTGTGTCTGACAGTAAGCCACACATGTCATTTGGTTCTGTACTCATTGACATAGCTTCACACAATGCATACATTCATAGGAATTGATAGAACACTGAAAAAAGCAGGACACATGAGATTATCGTGATTTATTTACATGTGCAAATTTTGTTTTCAGTAATGTCCAATGTACTCTTCACTGACCATGAGAATGGGGGACATGTCATGAGACATGTGTAGGAGAGGTGTGTATTAGTGAGGAGATGTCCAAATTGACAATAGGTAAGAATGGAGACAATGATAGCCCATACATGATAGGTCAACAGTGCTAGAATGAAGCGGGCACGTTGCCAGCTGTCACAACATTTGCATGATTGTAAGCACAGAAATAAAGATATGCGGTCCATGTGGCATAGACTGGAGCTACCAGGTGGTTTTTCATGTGAACGTTGTTTCTTCCACATCTTCATCCTCTGATGTGTGTGGTGCCTCCTGTGCCATGGGTGGTGTTGTTGTTGAAATTGGGAATGGCACACATACTGTATATCGGGGGTAGAGATATGGAATTAAAGGTCCAGGCAGCTGCCATTTGTGGGAATGCATAAGGCATCACTGCAGTAAGGAGGAACTGCTGGTTTCTCAACACTGCTGCTACATCACTGTGGTAGGCAGCCATGTTGTCACTGAGGGAGGCCACATCCCACTGTATGGACTCACGGGCATTTTGTTTAGCCCCCAGCCTGGTATCAATCATGCTGCTGGTGCTTTGAGAGGGCAATTGGTCAAGCCTCTGCCTCATGACAGCAGCTATGTTACAGGGACTGCTGGAGTCTACGTAGTGGGTGCCTCTGGTGGCAGCAGAAATGTTCTTATTCGGAATGAGGCACCACTGTACCCCCTCTAGACTGACTGCCATGGTCTCCATCCCAACCCACACCTGCTGTGAAAGCTCCCACTGGACTACTACCAGTGTCCTCTGATAGATAATGTCTGGGTCTTTAGAGTCCAGGGCAGCGACAGGACTGGACGATGCTTTGTGTTGGTAGTTGGGTGGTTCTTATGGAGACCCTGAAATGCTGTGTGTCCTCCCTGCGACTGGAGGTGGTGTCTGGAAGGAACGCAGAACATCCTGAAGATTGTCAGGATTGATGGTCAGCAGCTAGTCATCCTTATCATCTGTAAAATCCAGGAAAGGCAGGTCCCAGGAGGTAAGGCATCATCCTCTGCAATGTGAAAGTATAAGGTCAATATTTGACACTAATGGGTGTTGACATGGCTCATTATTTATTTGCTGCTGGTGGGTCAGTAACATGGTACAGACCGGAACATCAAGGCACACATTTGTGGGCCTCTAATGGTGCTGTGCCACCTGAATATCATTTATGTGTTTTCACCATTTGCACAATCTGCCAGTCCATAGTTCCTGGGGTGTTACACCCACCTTGATTGTTTGATCATGGTCTTTGACATATGTACCCCTTTCATTGACTTGACTGTGTTTACTTTGCTAGCCATGGGCATTGATCCAGATGTGTACTCACACCACACCTCCTAGGCACTTTGAGTGCTGTGTTCAGCATCCGGCACCACTCATTGTGGGATTCAAACACAGTGTGTGTATGTGAGCAAACAGGATTCTCTCCCTTCTTGCAGAACACCACTCATCAATGCATCTCAGGTTTCCTTGTTTCATAGCTGCAAGGACAGTTGCATTGCTGGACTGAGGGTTGTTTTGGTGGAAGATAGACCTTCCTGACTGCACACATACACACAAGATGGTTCATTGTTGTGTTGTGTGGTGCAGGATGCAGAACACATGACTCTAGGGGCCAGATTTACAAGGCCCTATCACTACCGGAGCATCACTTTTTGCAAATCTACGGTGTTGCTTTTCACTGCTCCATATTTGCAATGTGGTGTGATTCCACTTTTTGTGGTGTTACACCTCCTTGTAAATATGGGGCACTCCAAAAGTGGCACAGCGTGGCACTGCTATTTTTCGAGCTGCACCACTCTGTACCACTTTGTCATTAATCTGGACCTAAGTGGCTAAGAGGATGCATGCGGAAAGCCCATCCACTTCTATCACTCTGTCAACACACATGTGGTGGGAGGCAGACCTGATACATTTCGAGCCTTGGTGATGAGGGGATGCATCATGATGGGACACGGCATCAGGGGTGGCATTGTAGTTGTGGAACTAAGGACTGACATAGTCTATATTTTATAATTCTATAATGGTCTAGTTTCAATGTCTGTTGAAATTATAGTCAAACATTGAAAGTGACAAACAGCTTTCCTGTTAATACATTCAGCAGGTTGTGTTCCTTCCTGCAGATGTGCATTAGGACAAGCAAGAGGGAACCCCTACATCATGCAGGTTGATGGCAATGTTGGTGAGGTCCATTATATATTTAGGCATTACAAAGGTTAGTAGAAGGATGCATTGACTCTCTGTGACAAGTATTCATCCCTATACATTTGAATTGATGCTACACAGCAGAGCAAGCTCAGCTGTTGCACTACGTGTTTCTTCATAAATGGGCAATTATGTGCCAGTACATCCAGATACAGACATCATAGTGCTCTACCCAAGCAGATTAATTTATTGATTTCTACTCGAGTGGTAGATAGTGATAGGTCATACTTACCATGCCAAGGTGAGACACCTTGCATACCTTATTCAGGTGTATTTTCCATGTGCCCATTTCACACCTGACACTGCATGTAATAGGCATTCCATGTGTATATTTGTGATATTCCGATGCAACACATGTGCGACCCACCCAGCTTCTGATGCCTTTGAAAAGGTCAGCACATCTGGAATTGGTTAAGTGTAGTCCAGGAACTCAGGGTGGTATGGGAGTGACAAGTGGGTGTGTGACGAGTTTGTAATTCGGCAGATTGTAGTGGTGTATTGTGTGTTGCATTGTGCATCAAATATCGGTCAAACTTTCAATATATCTAGGGCATAGGTCCCACACCACAATTTTCCTTGCAAGCACGTTATTGACATTACTGCTCGCCATGGTGGACATTCCCACAGTAGTCTTATGTGAATGTCACTATATTGGTGCTTAACTGCATTGGCACCATAAATGATGGTACTAGTGCAGCAAAGCACAAGGAGGACCATTGCTTACAATGCTTGTGTCTCTTTGGCATCTGTCTTTGGCAGGCCTCACACATGATGTTATTAGATAGCACAGTGCAAACTTTATGGATTGTCAGCACCATTAGTTCTTCCCTCTCTGCGTAAGGAATATTTCCTTGCATACATTATATCTGCCACAGGCATACAGTGGTGGAAGGATGTACAGAGTGGATCAATGCATGCATTGTGTGACTTTGTTGATGTAGCACAAGGGAAATGGACAGGGAAATGGGTAGCTTGTATCCACGTTGGCAATAATTTGTATAATGCAAATGTTGCATTACAGGCTTGTAAAATTGGGTCCCTAGTGCAACATTGATATCACTTGTAGCTGCTGTTACTAATGAAGGCGTCCCTTTGTACATGACACCAACCATTCCCACAACGTAGGCAACCTTGCTACTATGTGAAATGGAAGCTACTTGTACAGCAGCACAAATTATGATCACAGATATGCCCCATTTGTTGTATATGCTCACTTTTTTGCTTGTTCCCAAATGGTGCATGGAGTTGTGTGGCAGTTCTTGTTGGGCCACCCTGTGCAGCAAGAGTACTACATGTTGCCCACTGAGTGTTACACATGGGCAGGTGGATCAGTGGCAACAGTGAAGCAATTGCTGGGATGTTTACAAAATGGTTGGTACATATAGGGGAAAGGTGTGTGCACATATGAAGTGTTTGGCCATTATGTTCCAGGTTTCAGGGAAAATGAAGGAGAACAACAATGCAACACATTTGGCAGCACTGCACTCCATCAATTTCAGTACGCAGGGATGCACCTTTTTAAAGCGTATAGAGAGCACCCCTGTGTTAGCTCTGCTCCAGCGCTATCTTGCGGCAGAGAGCCAGCGTAGACAAACTTGAAACATGGTGCAAGGATGGCTGTGCTGAGGGGCAGATTGTTTTTGTGTAGTAAGTGACACCTTCCTGCACAAAAACAATCTTCTGTGGCCATTTGCACTTTCTATGTGTGCTGCAGGATGCGTTTCTGCAGGAAGAGTAGAAACACAAGGAGGAATGAAAGCATTTCTCCTTGTTGTGGAATGCTAACACCACACCAGGAGTGGTGTTGGATTTTGGCTCATCCTGAGGTTTACATGAACTCGTAAATCTGGGTTAACATCAAAATGCAATGGGTGTTGTTGTGGCACGGCCACAGCAACAGCAATTGCATACCCTTTCCAGGCAAAGTGCTGCTTGTGAAGGGGCCATATTAACAAGGTTGTGTTAAGCCACAAAAAGTGGCTTAACGCCTCCTTGTAAATATGGCAGAGTGCATAGCTCCACCGGAGCATCACTAACAGTGAAGCTACAGTGGCGTTAGGGTCTTTTGATTCTGGCACTATGGGGGTCATTACAACATTGGTGGTAAAAGGCACCTACCGCCGTGCAGAAGACCGCCAATACACCGCCGCCGCCGCGGCATTCCGCCACAGCTATTATGACACACATCTTGGAATCCGCCGAAATTCAGGCACCCACACAAGACCGCCACACCAAAGGTCAGTGATAAACTGGCGGAAACAAATCCTCCACCTCCACTCATACAGAAACACGCCCATGCTATTACGACCCCCAAATCCACGCAGCGGTCTTTCAACCGCGGTATTCCGTTGGCGGTACACACCGCCGCGCTCAAAATACACACACATCTCCAAAACACTGCCACATTGGACAATTCCAAATACACACACCTGACACGCATACAAACAACACACCCACACACCCAATACAATATAAAACACACACCCACATCACCCACAAACCCCTACGACAAAAGAATTTGAGACGAAGGCGACAGAGAGAGAGCACAGAATAGACAACCCCACTACACAGAGGCACACAACACCATCACCCACACAACATCCACGCACAAAACACCACACACCACTACACTCACCACAACCATCACCACATACACCACCCCACACATCACCCACACCACCCCAAGTCACACCAAAGACACCCCCACTTCTCCGAGGAGGAGCTCAGGGTCATGGTGGAGGAAATCGTCCGGGTAGAGCCACAGCTATTTGGATCACAGGTACAGCACACATCAATAGCCAGGAAGATGGAGTTATGGCGCAGAATAGTGGACAGGGTGAACGCTGTGGGACAGCACCCAAGAAATAGAGAGGACATCAGGAAGAGGTGGAACGACCTACGGGGGAAGGTGCGTTCAACGGTCTCCAGGCACAAAATCGCGGTACAGCGGACTGGCGGCGGACCCCCGCCTCCTCCCCCACAACTAACAACATGGGAGGAGCAAGTCTTGACCATCTTGCATCCTGAGGGCCTCGCAGGAGTCGGTGGAGGATGGGACACTGGTAAGTCAATTCTTAACTATCATATCCCCCACCCTACCTGCATACTATCACACACCCCGTCCCTCTCCCCCTCCCCTATCAATACAACTCCTCACTAATGTACTTATATCACAAACCACCCATCCCAACACCAAACCCTGCATGACACAACTAAGCATGGATACCCCTCACTAAAGCATGCCCACTGCACATACCCAGTACACCCCCCCAACCATCACCACACAACCCCACACACAGGAATGCTTGCACTGGGGTACACAAACACCCACCCATTGCACACCATTACACACACACATGCAATAATCTAGCTCTTATGCCCCTGCAGGAACCCGAAGGACCGTCACCACACCAGAGGGTCCAGACAACACCACTCCACCCCCAGAAGAGGCCCACAGTGACGAGAGCAGCTCTGCCCTACTGGATCTTGATGACCAGCCCGGACCATCGTGGGCATCGGGACAGTCGGTTCCCCTTGCACAGGCACAGCCCAACACCGACCTTCCACCCTCTGGTAACACCACCACAGCACCCACCCAGCGGGCCCAAACCTCCCTACCCAGAACAGGTCAATCAGCAGTGTGTCCACCACTACAGGGAACCCAGGCTAACCCACCACCCCAACAACAACAGGGACCTGGGGGCAGTGGTAGTGGGCACACGGTCTAGGGGACGGAGGCACAGGAACACAGGGGAACTGGGAGGGCTGCTGTGCGACAGGGGGCGGACAGGCCAAGGGAACCCACTCTCCACGAGGCCCTATCCTCCATCATGGGAGCATACCACCACTCCCAGGAGACGATGCGCCTGCAGGACGAACTGTATTTGGGGTTCAGGGAGGAGCTCAGGACCATCA
Organism: Pleurodeles waltl; assembly: GCF_031143425.1. Lineage (NCBI taxonomy): Eukaryota > Metazoa > Chordata > Amphibia > Caudata > Salamandridae > Pleurodeles > Pleurodeles waltl. The sequence goes on along the minus strand of NC_090438.1, from coordinate 794,033,835 downwards.
GCTCCGCCCTGGGCACCATCGTAGGGGTGCCGAAGGACATACAGCAGACCTTTAGGGACACCGTGGCACTCCAAGGGGCCCCTGACACTAGCCAGGACGATGAACTGCCCACCACCTCCGCCAGCGCTAGTGGACAGGACGCCCGCCACAGGACCACCACACCAGCACCCCTCCCCCTGCAGACGGACAACCACCACGCAAGCGGTCCCTGAGATCCAGGAACAGGACAGAGCAAAATGGCAAGACCCCTGCCAGGAAATGACACCACCCTGTTTGTCCTCCCACTGTCCCACTTTGTTACCCTGTCCATACTTAAACTGCACCAGCTCCACTTCCTATGCCCAGATGGGGAGTGCACCTGTGAGACTAATAGACTGGACTCTGCCATGGACATTCCTTCGCCATCACCCATCCTCAATTTACAACCCCCTCCCATTTCTGAGCACTTCAATAAACACCCTTGAAACACAAAACAATCTGGAGTCAGTCTGTGATTTAGTAAAAATGTATTATCAATGACAGTGTCATAATGGGTTTACCATAGTAAAGCTAACATACCTATGTCACACATCACAAGCCCTTGAAGGATGCAAGCAGTTGACACGTAGGTAACCACACCTGTGAAACCGTAATAGAAGGGTACAACTCAGTTACCAAATAGTGATTTAAATCGAGATAAAGGATAGAGGTAGACGTGTGAATGTTAATGTAATGCTAAAAATGAAAATGTTCTCACCTGAGTCTCACTAGAAATATTGCTGTATGACTGACTCCCTGTTGTCGTTGTCTTCTTCCTCAGCTTCATCCTCATCACTGTCCACAGGCTCCACAGACTCCACAGCTGCTACAACACCGTCATCGGGATCATCCTCCTGCAGAAAAGGCACCTGGCGTCGCAAAGCCAAATTATGGAGCATGGAGCAGGCGATGATGATGTCGCACACCTTCTTCGGTGAGTAGAACAGGGATCCACCTGTCATATGGAGGCACCTGAACCTGGCCTTCAGGAGGCCGAAGGTGCGTTCGATCACCCTCCTAGTCTGCCCATGGGCCTCATTGTACCGTTCCTCTGCCCTGGTCCTGGGATTCCTCACTGGGGTCAATAGCCAGGACAGGTTGGGGTAACCAGAGTCCCCCAATAGCCATACACGGTGCCTCTGGAGTTGACCCATCATATCAGGGATGCTGCTATTCCGCAGGATGTAGGCATCATGCACTGAGCCAGGGAACAGCATTTACCTGGGAGATGTACTTGTCTGCCAAACAGACCATCTGTACATTCATGGAATGATAACTCTTCCAGTTCCTGTACACCTGTTCACTCCTGTGGGGGGGGACCAGAGCTACATGGGTCCCATCAATAGCACCTATGATGTTGGTGATATGTCCAAGGGCATAGAAGTCACCTTTCACTGTAGGCAAATCCTCCACCTGAGGGAAAATGATGTATCTCCTTACGTGTTTCAGCAGGGCAGACAACACTCTGGACAACACGTTGGAAAACATAGGCTGGGACATCCCTGATGCCATGGCCACTGTTGTCTGAAAAGAGCCACTTGCAAGGGAATGGAGCACTGACAGCACCTGCACGTCAGGGGGGATTCCAGTCGGATGGCGGATTGGTGACATCAGGTCTGGCTCCAACTGGGTACATAGTTCCTGGATTGTGGCACGGTCAAACCGGTAGGTTACAATGACATGTCTCTCTTCCATTGTCAACAGGTCCACCAGCGGTCGGTACACCGGAGGATTCCGCCATCTTTCTCATATGTCCCAGCTAACGGTGCCTACGAAGGACAACAGCGAAGAACCAGTCATTATTCCTCCAGGTATGTCCCACAGTTACACACAAGACTACACCACTCACAAAACCCTTCCTGTATGTGTGTTGAGTGTAGGCCTAGCTATGTGTGACGCAGTAGTAAATGAAGCCATGTGGGCCCCTGAAATGGCGGCTGCCTGACCTCTAAAGTGGGACAATGGGATTGTGGGGTAACAGCGCTGGCGTTGCACACCGTGGCGGTAGGCGGTCGAAGACCGCGGTGCAATGCTGCATTGGTTAACATTGGACCCTATGGGTCCCAGGAGCCAATGAACAGGTGCGCTGGCGGTGATGATGCGCACCGCCGCGGACGTCACCACCGCAGACGTCACCGCCATTTTCTATCTGTTCCATTACTAGATACCTGACCTTCGACATGAGAGGACCTACACTGCAAGCGACGATGGCTGCTGCGTCTGGGGAAAGGGCCCCTGCCTTCACTGCACAGGAGTTGGAGAAACTGGTTGACGGGGTCCTCCCCCAGTTCACGCTACTCTATGGTCCTTTAGACCAACAGGTTAGTACACAGGGAGCACGTTGTTTGGGCTAGGCCTGGGTGGAGAGGGCTGGTTGGAAGAGGGAAGGGGGCAGAGTTCATAGAACATTAATGCATGTGAATGAATGAGCCAAATGGCCAGAGTAGGGAGGGGGCCACTCACAACAACGGTGCAGTTGGTAATGACTGTTCCTCTTCCCTTGTGCATGTCATGTAGGTCAGCGCCCACCAGAAGAGGGACATTTGGCGTGCCATCGCCAAGGTGGTCCAGACCCTGGGGGCCCACCAGAGACGGGGCACCCACTGCCGTAACAGATGGGAGGACATTCGCCGCTGCAGCAAGAAGACGGCGGAGGCTCAACTGGGGATGGCCTCCCAATGTGGGACGGGTGCCCGTCGCACCATGACCCCCCTGATGTTCCGGATCCTGGCGGTGGCCTACCTGGAGTTGGATGGGCGCTTGAGGGCATCACAGCAGACACAAGGGGGTGAGTACAACCTCATTCTGGGGACTTTGCGTGCAGTGGAGGTGTCTGGGTGGGGGAGGTGGGCTGTGGGTGTCCCTAGGCCAGGGCGAGTTAGGTAGGCAAGGCCCCTCCGTAACGTAGGCCATGTGGCACTCTACCCCACCTCAGCAGAGTGCCAAGTTGAGGTATAGTTGCCCCTGTGGCATCCATGTGCGTAGATGTCCACCATTGCCATATAGGCCATATCCCAGAAATTGCATGTGCAGAGGGCAGGAGCACGGCGTAATGCAGGGGGCTGCTGCGTTTGTCTTGTCCGCCAACGGTAGCGGTATGCCATGCACTAAAACTCTCTTTCTTCTGTCTCCCCCCCTTTTTCGGCTCTCCTTGTCCTTTTGTACATCAGCATCAACAGGCGGAGGTACAGTGGCACCGGAGCACGAGGGAGCTGCATCCCACATGGCCATGGAGGGCCACACCACGGACTCTGAATGCACCAGTGGGACGGAGGGCGAGGGGAGCTTCACGTCGGCCACCGGATCACCAAGCAGCGACATGGACTCGTTCGACGATGTGGGCTCCCTTGTGGTGGCGGCACCATCTGTGCCCCCCACCCCTACAGGTACGGCCGCCACCTCCCCTACCAGCCCCGCCCTCCCAGCAGCCCCTCAGCGTTCGCCCCGTGCCCGCTCACCCAGCAGGGTGGGCATCACCTTCCCCCCAGGCACCTCAGGCCCTGCCCCAGTCACCTCTGCTGCCCTCAGTGAGGAGGCCATTGACCTCCTCAGGTCACTCACTGTTGGGCAGTCTACCATTGTAAATGCCATCCAGGGTGTAGAACGAGAGTTGCAACACGGTAATGCATTCCTGGAGGGCATTCATTCTGGTCAGGCTGTCTTTCAGCGAACCCTGCAATCTCTGGCCTCAGCACTGATGGCAGCCATTGTCCCTGTGTCTAGCCTCCCCCCTCCAACTTCCTCCACCCAGACCCAATCTCCTGTACCCCAGCCCATCCCAAGCACACCTACAGACCAGCATGCACACAAGTCAACACACACAAGTAGCTCAAGCAAACATAGGCACCACACAAACCACAGGCACTCATGCAAGCCTCACCCACGTACAGACACAGCAACATCCACTGCCTCTACTGTGTCCCCTCCTCCTCTTCTCCCTCCTCCCTCCCAGTCTCGTCTACACACACACCTGCATGCACCACATCTACAGACACCATGAATCGCACCAGGACACCCAGCACCACAAGCCGCTCACCTGCACTCACCACCTCCACTGCCATTTACACAACCCCTGTGTCCTCTCCCAGTGTGCCTGTGACGCCCCCTCCCAAAGTACACAAACGCCGGCAATCACTCACCCAACATCCATCCACCTCACGACAGCCTCCAGTACCTGCACCTGTACCCAAATCAGCTAAAGTGACACCTCCGACAACCACCTCCTCTTCCTCCACTCCCAGACCCCCTCCAGTTACCCATCCCAGTGTTCGTCAGAAACTGTCCCTCTGTAAAGTTGACCTTTTTGCCCCCACCCCCCCTCCAATTCATCAGTCCCGTCGTAGCGCCTCAGCCAAAAAGCCTCCAATACCAGTGGTGCCTGTTCAAGGTTTGTGCAGTGCACCGGCCACCAGGGCAGGCAGTAGGACCCGGAGCCAAGGCACTGGCAGCCCACCCCCTGTAAAGGCTCAAAAATTGGAGAGTGGACGACGGGACCGTGTTAAGACTCCTGGTGGGAAAACAACTGACATGGGTTCCAAGGGGATTGGAAAGTCAGCTGTGACTCCACCAAAGGTGGGGAAGGGCCAGAGGAAGTCAGCCCAGCCTGTTGTGACTCACGGCGGAGAAGTGCGCCATCATTTCCGGCGGTCGAGACACAACCGCCAGCATCGTCGTCACTGGTCCAGAGACCACCGCCAGAGTCACAGCCCAGGAGGGCCCAAGTATCGTCACTGGTCCGGAGACCACCGCCAGAGTCATTGCCCAGGAGGGCCCAAGTATCGTCACTGGTCCGGAGACCACCGCCGGAGTCATTGCCCAGGAGGGCCCAAGTATCGTCACTGGTCCGGAGACCACCGCCAGAGTCACAGCCCAGGAGGGTCCAAGTATCGTCACTGGTCAGGAGACCACCGCCGGAGTCATTGCCCAGGAGGGCACAGGTATCGTCACTGGTCCAGAGACCACCGCCAGAGTCACAGCCCAGGAGGGCCCAAGTATCGTCACTGGTCAGGAGACCACCGCCGGAGTCAGTGCCTAGGAGGGCACAGGTATCGTCACTGGTCCAGAGACCACCACCAGAGTCACAGCCCAGGAGGGCCCAAGTATCGTCACTGGTCAGGAGACCACCGCCGGAGTCAGTGCCCAGGAGGGCACAGGTATCGTCACTGGTCCAGAGACCACCGCCACAGTCACAGCCCAGGAGGGCCCAAGTATCGTCACTGGTCAGGAGACCACCGCCGGAGTCAGTGCCCAGGAGGGCACAGGTATCGTCACTGGTCCAGAGACCACCGCAAGAGTCACAGCCTAGGAGGGCCCAAGTATCGTCACTGGTCAGGAGACCACCGCCGGAGTCAGTGCCCAGGAGGGCCCAAGTATCGTCACTGGTCAGGAGACCACCGCCGGAGTCAGTGCCCAGGAGGGCCCAAGTATCGTCACTGGTCAGGAGTCAGTGCCCTGGAGGGTCCCGGCTGCCACAGCCCCGCTGGGCAATGATGAAACATCATGCCACACACCAATGTCCAGTGTAGAGAACGTCATGCCACACACCAATGTCCTTATCAGAACCGCCATGGCAAAGCACCGCTGAACAGTCCTGAACCGCCATGTCAAAGCACCGCTGAACAGGGCAAAGACCGCCATGGCAAAGCACCGCTGAACAGTCCTGAACCGCCATGTCAAAGCACCGCTGAACAGGGCAAAGACCGCCATGGTAAAGCACTGCTGAACAGTCCTGAACCGCCATGTCAAAGCACCGCTGAACAGGGCAAAGACCGCCATGGCAAAGCACAGCTGAACAGGGCAAAGACCGCCATGGCAAAGCACCGCTGAACAGGGCAAAGCCCGCCATGGCAAAGCACCGCTGAACAGTCCTGAACCGCCATGTCAAAGCACCGCTGAACAGGGCAAAGACCGCCATGGCAAAGCACCGCTGAACAGGGCAAAGACCGCCATGTCAAAGCACCGCTGAACAGGGCAAAGACCGCCATGGCAAAGCACCGCTGAACAGGGCAAAGACCGCCATCGCAAAGCACCGCTGAACAGGGCAAAGACCGCCATGGCAAAGCACTGCTGAACAGTCCTGAACCGCCATGTCAAAGCACCGCTGAACAGGGCAAAGACCGCCATGGCAAAGCACCGCTGAACAGGGCAAGCATCGTGTAGGTATGAATGGACCGCCACATCAGGCATCCTTATCCCACGTGCAGCTGGGACAGTGACAGGACACGACCTTTCACGGGGAGACTCATCCAGTCTGGGCACCAGTCCCCCCCAGTACCAGTAGAGACCTGCATCAACTTGAGAGACTGTGGCTTTGCACTCCCCAGGGTGGCACAGTGGGCAAACCACCCACAGTATAGACTTGAGAGACTGTGGCTTTGTACTCCCCAGGATGGCATAAATGGGCATGGAGCCCCGTCGTGGATCTGGCTTTGCACTCCTCCGGCTGAGGTGCCCCCCCCTTCCCTTCCCCCTGAGGTGCCTGTAGTATTTCTATCTGATGCCCGGCAGTGTTCTCTCCGATTGTGGTCAGGTATCGTTTGTGGGCCTCGCCCATGCATTTTTAGACTGATGGTGCACAGACATTGTTATGTACATATCTGCACTACTTCTCGTATTGTATATAATTATGACTGATTTTCAAATATATATCTGTATATTTTTGTATGACATGTATATTGGCACATTACATTGTTTGACCGATTTTCGCTTTGTGTTTTCATTCTTCCGGGGGGATTGTGGGTTGTTACTATGATTTTTTGAGAATGCATTGGTGTGTATGTTGTAATATGCGAGGGTGGGGGTGTTTGGTCGGTGTCCCCCTAACTTTTGCCTCCCCGTGTTGTAGGTGCAGTACTCACCGTTGTCTTCGGTGCCTACGTAGCTGTTGGTCATAGAGGAGCAGAAACACAAGGGCAGGGAGTATTTGGAGTTCCGGCTCCATGGAGTCCTCGTTCCTTGTGGGATATGTTCAGGTGAGCGTTTTCCCATAGCAGAAGCTGTTTCCGCCGTGTTTTTATCCACGGTGAATCCGCCCCAGAAAAGGTGGCGGATTGGCGGGTTGTAATACTGTGGGCGGTACATTGTCTCCCGCCTGTCTGTTGGCGGTGACCGCCGCGCTGCTTGTCAGTACCGCTGTGGCGGGCGGTGTGTTAAAGTGGCTGTCTTTGTTGGCGGTTTCCGCCAGGGTCATAATTCCCTTTTTTTTGTCCGCCGGCCTGTTTGCGGTATTTCCGCAGCTTTAACACCGTCCATCAGGGTTGTAATGACCACCTATGTGTCCTGGTGCAACTCTTTTAAATGCATTCAGTGTGTCCTATGTGCCTCCCCCTTCTGCCATTTGTTAATTTCCAGATTGTCTCCCACTGCAACTTACCGTCCATTTGTGGTAGGTCTTGGAAGTCTGCACTGTCATGCAATTCCAGTGACCAGCTCCTCTTGGATGACCACTGCCACCATCTCTTCCAAGTTATGCAGGTCCTCCGGGGTGCGGGACTTCCACCTCCAGTCTGCAGTGCTGCCTTTCGGTTCCTGGCCAGTTTCTCTTTAGGTCTCCGCTTGCAATCATGCCAGTGCTTTTTACAATCTGTGACAGTCCTCTTTGGCTCTGCCACACTGTTCACTTTATCTACTATTGCCTATCTATTGGCAAATTGGAGTTGACAAAGAGCTGGTTTTGGTGCTCCACCACCTCTCTAACCAAGATGTCATTTTCCTCCTCACTAAAGAAACACTTCTGCTTCCTTTTCTTCTTCTCCTGAGATTTTCCTGCTCCATCCTGGCTTGTACTGGGCTGATTGGGATCTCTATAGGATCTCTCCTGGCCTGCATTCTCCATCTTGGCTCCCTTTTTTTTTTGCATGCAGGATTTTTTTTTAAACTAATTCTGCAAATTTGGAACTAACACAATTTGGACCTGATTATGACCTTGGCGGAGGGGATTACTCCCTCCCAAATGTGACGGCTATCCCACCTGCCACATTACAAGTTTCATTATATCCTATGGAACTTGTAACACAGCAGATGGGATATCCGTCATATTTGGGACAGAGTAATCCCCTCCGCCAAGGTCATAATAAGGCCCTTAGTGCCGTAATCATGCTGACACCACTTTTGCAGCATTAGCGTCGTTTTCCTTATGACATGTCGGAAAGGTTAGCATCATTTGTTTTACTCTAACCTTTACTTTGTGCCATGGTGTGTCGTTTTCTAAATACGATGCACAGATGGCGCAAAGAAATGTTGTTAGCCGTTGTGACATTTTTTGATGCACCACTGTGCAAGCGCAGTTGTGCGTCATTTTTGTTAAATCTGGGCAGTCCCTGAGTCCTAAAGACAACAGAAAGGTCAGAGGCATAGGAGGGGGCAGGCGAAAAGTTTGGGGATATCCCTTCAGAAAGGGACATTTCCAACAAAGTCCCCTGGTGTTATTTGAGCACCCAAGTAAGTCAGCACAATGGAACCACTCAGAGCACTATTGTCCCTTTGTTCACTGCACTAGCCCCTTGAAAATCTGCTCAGTTTGTAAAAGAGTTTGAATTAATAGTGAAATCATTGTGGATTGATGATTATAGTAATATTGAAATAAATGCATCCTTATAATTGATTTCCCTCAATCATGAATAAGGGCCTGATTACGAGTATGACAGTAAGATCGCCAGTCTGCAGTGGGGATGGTCCTAGTACATTGTCGAGTTGGTGGTCTTTCATGTGCTCTATTATGATGCATGCAGCCTGAACTGCCACCCGCATCAATGGAGTAGGTACTGCAAACAAAGCAGCAAACTGCACTGTTGGCAATACCTACTCCACCACCAATTACCAAAATGTGGTGTCACTGGCGGCGGACGTTGTACGTGCTCCATGGTACGTTCTCATAACAGCACCATAACAGTGGCCATTGGATGGATACAAGCACAACACATCTGCAAAGTGAATATACCTGCAAATCACACTATAAAACACACCTCATAACAGACTATAATCCTTTGCCACGCCACTGCAGCACAGTCATTTGGACACAGTATTTTGATGAGAGAGGGCAGGCCTATTCTTATTACCTATCCCTATTACTACTCAGCACTCAGCACACACCTTGCCTCTTTTTTCCCAACCCATTGTGTTGTTTTTTTGTTGCATTGTCACTGACTTTTATTTAGGGATATGTCATGCTCCAAAAGCCCACGCTTTTAAGATGCAGAGTAGACAGTCATGGTGGATGAAATTATAAAAGTAGAGCCACATTTGTTTGGAACCCAATCCAAAATACCACTTTTAGTCAGAAAATGGAAATCTGGTAGAAGGAATGATTGCAAAAGACACCACGTGACTTCACATGAGGAAATTAGGAAGAGGTGGAATGACCTGAGGGGGAAGGTGCATTTCTCGGTCTTCAAGCAACACATGGAGTCCAACAGAACTGGTGTTGGTCCTCCCAGGAACCCAATCAGATGGTTTCTGTGGGTGGAGAAGGTCTAGGCCATCCTGCATTCTAAAGGCTTGGCAGGGATACTTTGGGGATTAGACATGAGTAAGTTACATCTCACTAACAGTAACCAAAGCTCAATGTCCTGTTTGTCCCCAATCTAGCTTTATCCATTTTGTTGTCTGCCTAGTTTTCTAACATGCAATCCACAAAGTAGCAGAGAGGTTGTTTCATCATTGCCAATGTGTGTTGGTGCAGATAAGATCAAATGTATCAATTACTAGCACATGGCACTTGTTGCAATTGAGTCTGTAAGTGTAGTCCCACCCAAAATATAATTTCAGGACCCATTAAATGAGTCACTTGATAACTATATGGTTCATTTCAAATGCAGTTTGTGAATAGGTATGTTACACTAGCCATTTTGTAAGTGTTGGAAAGTAACTATATAAATTACTACAACTGCTGTGAGACCTTATTTAACAAATCAAAACATAACAAAAATGGTATTTTGACAATTCACACTTGTCTGCCATATCAGGACATGTCACAGCTGATATCTTTTTCACATGCAGTGAGCAATCAACATAAAGTGCTCTTCTGAGAGAGAATAAGAATACTTTGCTTATGTTGTCCTGGCCTCCCCAACAGAAACAATTGATGGAATGAGTGACCGCATATCAAGTGTGTGTGCCAAAGTTTTTCAAGGTATGTAGTCAACTCATCTGTCTAGAAATTGCAGGTGAACCATTGTCTTTGCATTAGATACACCTTTGGAATGGTCATATACACTTGTTAACTTTTCACTATGTTGACTAGAATGTTGGATATACGCCAGGTTCATCCCTCAATCCAAAAGGTAAACACCTCAGGACATCTGATAAGCTGCATCATTTAAGGATATGTATTTTATATATAATAATGTCTTGTCAACAACTTTAAGACAACTGAAGTCTGTCACAATAGTGACCTCTATCTATTTTGTCTTCTCCTAGGTGTCTATTTACTGTGTCACAAAACTTTAGGATGTAGATAACACACTTAAACCAATAACATTGTTCTCTTTTTCACAACAGGTCTATCTGATAGAACACCTGGCCAGAGCCTGCACACAACCCTAGGACCAAGCCTTCAGGGATGACAATACTCCTGGTGATCTTTATGAGGAGGACTGTGCTGGTCCATCTGGTCAACCTGGGCAGATGTCAACTGTGGGTGTCACTGGGCCCACAACAACATCACCCACCCCAGCAACTACACATCAGCAAACATCATCCTCCACAACCTGTGTACGTAGCACAGTAACCATCACCATATGCCTCCAAGTCCTGGATAGTGATGTGATAATAACCACCCCACTTACAGATGTGCAATGAACCAGTGTGAGTGGATACCCTGAGTCAAGGTCACAGACTTGTGATTAGAGGAGTTTTAGAGGACAACTGTGCACATGCACTGGGGCTACTCACACTAAGGACACCATTGGCCAGGATTTGGGAGTCTACTAGGAGTCCCAAAGCATGATGGGCCGGGTACTCACCGAGCTGAGGAAGATGAAGCAGCTGCATAGGGACATACACAATGAGATGGAGGCCTTTAACTCTAACCTAGGCTCACAAATAGGGTTGCTAATGGATATACATATCCACCTGCGCAGGTTTTTTTCCAGCACCATCTATCCCTTGATGTAGTTCAAAAACATCTGGACCATCGACATCTGCTGCAGGTACAGGAAGGGATGCACTACCAGAGGAGACACACCTTCAGACACCCCTATCCCTGCAGTTGTGTATCCTCCTGCATTGCCAAGCGGGGCTGTCTAGGCAAATTACCAGGAGGGGGGGATGGCAAGACCTCCACCACCAAGAAACCTCAAACCTAATTTCCTCCAGTGGGTGTTATACATTCATCCTGTGGACTATTTGTAGACATATCCATATTTCTGTCAGCAGCAGTATTTTGAACTTTGGACTCCAACTAATATGGCAACTTCAACTATGGTTTAATTCACCATGATTGACTTATTCAATTTTCATTTATCATGTTAGTATTACCTAAAGTTTCTTTTATCCCTGTTCACTAAAATAGATCCACCAGTATCGAGTTAATTGCCTGCTGTTGCACATCTCACATCTAGCAATGTATGCATGTAATGCAACAAGAACTTGACAATGGCAAAAAGATCTACTTGTGCAAGTATGGATATGTTGGATATATACAATGTTTAGCTCAGGACAACAACTATCTCTCACCCACACATACATACAAGTGTGTACTCTTATACCAGCTTAAGTAAAATGTAGCTCAAATAGCCAGACATCATGTCAGAAACTTAACAAATCACACCTAACTCCAAAGATTTAATAAAATAATTTTGAACAGTGCTCACAATGTATTTTAAAAACATGGACAACATAGAAGGATGGGATACATCTGACAATTTCATTATGAACAGGCACACTTTGGGCCATATTTATACTTTTTGACGCACAACTGAGCCAATGCAGTTGTGCGTACAAAATTTAACAGCCGGCCATTCCAACGTGCCATGCGGGCGCCCTATTTATGGAATGATGTTAGCCGGCGCTGCGGACTGGTGTGAGTCAAAAAAAATGACTCACACCAGGCAGTGAAGGAGTATGGGAAAATGGGTGTTGTGCGTCAGAAAATGGTGCAAGTCAGGTCTGAGGTAAAAATCTGCCCTCAAACCGGACTTGTGCCATTTTCTTTGACGCACAACCCCCATTGACATGACACCTGTCTTAGCAAAGACAGGAGTCATGCCCCCTGGCCCAATGGCCATGCCCAGGGGACTTATGTCCCCTGGGCATGGTCATTGGGCATAGTGGCATGTAGGGGGGCCCAAATCAGGGCCCCCTATGCCACTTAAAAAAAACGGAAAAAAATACTTACCCCAACTTACCTCAACTTCCCTGGGATGGGTCCCCCCATCCTTGGGTGTCCTCCTGGGGTGGGCGAGGGTGGCAGGGGGGATCCTGGGGGCAGGGGTAGGCACCTCTGGACTCCTTCCGAGCCCACAGGTCCCTTAACTCCTGCCCTGACCCAGGCGTTAAAAAACGGCGCCCATCAGGCTGTGCACCATTTTTTAAGGCCCACCCCCTCTTGTGCGTCAAAATGGCGCTGGGGTGTAAATGAGGCGCACAGGCCTTAAAGTCATTTTTTGGAAGGGAACGCCTACCTTGCATGTCATTAACACAAGGTAGTTTCCCGCTCCCAAAAAATGACGCACATGGTGGAAATTTGACATCCGCAGGGTCCGGCATCAAAGTATAAATATGGGGCAGTGTATGCGCGGCAAATTTTTTGACGCACATTCGACGCAAACAGAGTATAAATATGACCCTTTAATTGGTCTATATCACCAATTGGAGCCATCCCACCTATCCCACAAAGTTAATCCCTCATCAATAACACCAATAGACATACAAATGGCAGTACTAAATTGTCTGATCACAAGATCATTCAAAACCATATTCTCAGTATCTGGTGGAATGTCAGCAACAAACATCTGTGTTGTGCTACAAGCACCTCACCCGACAATGATTAGATATATCAACAGGTATGTATGCATCACACATAATGAAGATTTAGACAATCTAGAGGGAGAATAGCATGTTTTGCCTCCACCACAACATTTTGTTGTAGCACATAATGATGCACATATTGCATTAGTACAACCAAATGACAAGGAAGAAGTCCAATGATTTAATCATTACTTCCACTCTATCACCGTGCAAGCTTACCTGGTACAAGATTTGTACACCCACAGTCTGTGTCTGCCATACCCAATAGCAACCGTTGTCCCCATTGTACATCCAAAAAGCACCACATACTCACAAATGTTACGATTCTGAAATGTCCAAAAGATGTTGCCATAGTGAAGGAACCTGAAACAGATAATAAATGAAAATTAGCTTGAAACCCATATAGGTGAGACAATTCAGACAGTCAACTCCTGGAGTACACAATCCATTGGTACTAAGGCAATATGTGTGCCACAAATGGCTCCAACAACATGTGGTATCCTAGCTGCTCCACGGGATCCAGCCTTCTCATTGGCAAAGTCTTCATGCCTGGGGATTCAGATATTGCTGTCCAGGTTCCCCATCATTGCTGAAAGCACATGTCTAAGCACACAACAAAACATTAGTCGAGACATACCACCATATATTGCCACTGTGAATTGAAATGAACCTGTTGCCAGGAAGTTCAATGTCGCTATCACTTTCACTATCAGCGTTACACATGTGGGATTTGTGCTTTGAGGCAGGAGATCAGGCGCCAACTGATGACATAGACTCAGTACGGTTTGCCTATTCAATAGAAACTTGTGAATGATGTCCCTTTCTTCCATTGTGTAAAGGTCTGGAAATGTGAGGTACACAGGAGACTATTGTCTTGTCTGTCTCCCAGGGTACCTATATGAGAATTGTAAACAGGATATGAACTTTGGCTACAATGTCAACAGTAACAACTGTTAGGTGCAAGCCAAAAGCCATGTTACAGTACATGACTGTTTCAGATTTCAAAATGAACATTTCCATCTAAATCGCATATTGCACAATATCCATCACAAATCCACATTGTTGACCTGACATGTGGTTTGTTCACTGATGTGTAAATTGTACACCACTGATGTATTATTAGCACCTTTTTTATCTTATAAAAATTTGGTATTTGAGAAAATACAGTCAACGGCGGCATACAGTGCACTGTGCTTATCATGCCTGAAATGCACCAGACAGATGAAAAGTGTAATAAAAGTATTTGTCAATGGTTGTTCATATGAGATGTGACCCCTCATTTGTAGTGGTGGTGACACGTTGAAGAGTCTTCGTTATAGCATTTTCAGCCACTAAAATGGAGGCTGCCAAACCTTGCATATTGGACATTGTGCATCTGATGCCACTTGTGGAAGTCAACCTCACAGTGGGCAGAGGAGTGCATGACGGGCGAGCATAAGCTAACATTGGTGATTGTGGAGATCGAGGGCCAGAGGCTGTGTTTGTATAAGCTGACTACTGTTTAAATCTCATACGTGTGCACTGTGGTTTGGAACAAACTCACTTGCCTCCTGACACTGCTGCTATCAAGACCTCCTCCATTTCGGCTACTGTTTGTCACCTCTGAGAGCAAGCATGATAGGCCAAGCAGGTGAGAGGGCCTGGTCCTTCTACGTAGAGGAACTGGAGCTGCTGGCAAGTGAGGCCCTTTCCCTGTAAGGCAAGCTCTATGGCTCACCAGAGAAACAAGTACCTCTCTCTCATGCATATGTTTCAATGCTTTACTTTATAATGTTCCTTCCCACGGATAGCATTGTGCCTCTGAGTCCAATTCTGATGACTTGTTTAGAGTATTGTGTTACCAACATAGGGTAAGAATGTCACAGACTGGCCAGCACTATACATTGTGTACTGAACATCATTACTGGGATGTGTGAAGTATGTTAAGCCCTATATTTTATTTGTGGTGTATGTAGACATAAATGTATGAATAGCTGTCATGGTAGCTATAACTAGTTCAGCATTCAGAGCATGCCAATGCTGCAAACACCTGTTTGACCCCTACTGCGTGAGCTGGAAATGTATCCTGGACTGAACTGTTTAGAATTATGTTAGGTAGGTGTATTCTCACCTATTACTCAATGTAGATCATATCTCAAAAAATATGTTGTCTGTGAACCACCAATAGCTCACAGACACCTTCAGAGTGCCACACATACATGGGCACACATATGGATTTACCTCAAATTGCAAAATTATATTTTGAAATGCTTGAAATGTGATTTTTAGGTGGGATAAATATGCTCTGCCGGCCGTTAGCAAGGTCTGAGATTGGGCCAGGCTGGGACAGGGGTTGTGTGGCACTACTACCGATGCCAAGAGTATTTTCCCAGTAGATCTCTGAATCCTTGAATGAGTCATGAAAGAGTGTGAACCCACATTAACAGCTATGATTGGTTTTACAGGGAATACATTTGGAATGGGGACTGAGGTAACCACTTTGACCTGATACCTTATTCCTTTGATCCACATTGGCAATGTGTCACATTTCATTATGGCAGGACCCATACACCGACAGGTCTGGGTTCTATTTTCCATAAGCAATGATTTCACTGAACAGGCCTATTGGACATGTTACACATTTAAAGTGCAGAAGTGGTTTGATGTATGTATCAGCAATTTACTTACATCCATCCACACCAAAGACATCAATGGAATGTTGATACATACTGCACACACTCAAACAGGTGTAGTGTGATGTTACATTCATTGTCTACATATCAGCATAGAGGAAGCTATCACTGGTCATAATGGGAGGGCTGCCATGAGTGTCCAGGTCCAAGAGATGTAGTTTGTACTAATCATCCAAGCTTTATGGACAATATGCATCAAGTCAATGGGCATGGCTGTAAAGGTGTCTGTACAATGAAGCAGATATAGTGTGCTGTTTTTAAGCACCGAAAAATAGGCTTTCAAAAGGACTGCAAGCTCAAAAGCTATACAAAAGTGCTTATTATTTAGGGGTATGTGAGAAAAAAAGAAAGAAAAACAGAATAATTGGAAGCATGCTTCTGAATGACTGGAGGGTTGAGAATTCTAACACCAGGACTATGATCGTGTCTTTTGTGAAAAAATGAATTATCAGGAATACAGCAGCGCTAATAAATGTTTTTAATTGCTAACCAGCAACACCTGAGGTAGGTTAAAGAGACTGGATGCTGGACACATATAGCTAATTCCAGGCGAGACTCTAACCATGTTCATGAATGAGATCCCTCATGCTCATGCTTGAGCCTCATACACCAATAAAACGCAAAAATTGTCAAGTACATCAGAATGTGTCAATGTTTGTTACCTTCATTAAACAAACACATTCATAAAGGCATTTGAACATAAAACCAGTCACTGATGTTCTGAGTATCTGTAAAACCCTAGGGCTTACATAATGGTGAAGTTACTGAGGTAAGCAGTAGAAATGTGTGGTGGGATCAAAGAGATCGAGACTCTCTGCTGACCTATGATTAAAAACAGGAAAAAAGAGGAACACATTGAGATTGAGCCTGGCCTGGTAACCTCTCAGCTGAGGGGGACCCGTGAAGTCATACATGTTGGAAGATGCATGAGTAAAACTAACAGAATAACTTGAAACCTGGGGCCTCATTTACTTGGTTGGCTGCCTTGTGTCAAAACAAAAGGGCAGGAATGCATCATATCTACAAGATACAGTGCATTCCTGTCCTTTTCCCTGCACTGGTGCACAAATTGCTGCCATGCACCAACATAGGCATCCTTGCACCATGGAGCAAGGGTGCATGTGTTGCGGGGAGGACTGTTTTTGTACAGGAATGGATACCTTTCTGCATAAAAACAATCATGAGACGTGTTTCCTCTTTCTATGTGTGAGGTAAAATGTAGCACACATACTGTAGAAAGAGAAAAATAAACGTGAGAAATAAAGATGTTTTTCCCTGTTACATCACCCTTATGCCACCCCTGCAGTGGCATAGGCGTTTGATGCATACCCAGGTTTACAAAACTATGTAAATCTGGGACTGCGTCAAAATCCAATCCATGGATGTTGAGCAGGAACACCCAATCAACACTCATGGAAACGCCTCCTTGACACAAACCAAGACAACACAGTGACTTGCTTTGCATGGCCTTGAGGATATGGGTCAGTGGTCTGAGCCACCAGTGCATAACAAAAAGTGAAGCACCAGTGGCACAGGCCACTAGTAAATAAGCCCCCTGGAGTCTACAAGCATATTTTAGGCATAGATGATTCCTTTGTAGCACTCTTCAAAATCACAGACACTTGAACGTAATGAGATAAGGCACTAAACCAGGCTGTAAAATACTCTTAGAGGCATATTTATACTCTGTGCTGAAATAGCGTCATTTGTTTTCCGCAATTTCAATGCAAACTTAACTCCATATTTATATTTTGATGCTAGACCTGTCTAGCATCAAAATATTGGAGTTAAATTCATTTATTGCCTGCAGAAAACTACCTTGCGTCAATGAGATGCAAGGTAGGCGTTCCTGGACAAAAAATGACTCTAAGGCCAGTGCGCCTTATTTATCCTCACAAGCAAAAATTGTGCACGGAAGGGAGGCGGGCCTAAGAAATGGCGCTAAGCTTGCTTAGCACCATTATTTAACGCCTGGGTTAGGACAGGCGTTAGGGGACCTGTGGGCTAATTTCCATGGTGGAGCACTATAGAATAAGTCCACAGGTGCCCTGCCCAGACCCCAGGGACACCCCAACCCACACCAGAGGGACAGCGGAGGATGGGAGACCACATCCCAGGTAAGTACAGGTAAGTAAAGGTAAGTATTTACCTTTTTTTTTTAAAGTGTATTTGGGGACGCAGTTATGGGCCCCCATACATGGCACAGGGTATAATGGCCATGCCCAGGGGACTCTTGTCCCCTGTGCTGGCCATTGGGGTGGTGGGAATGACTCCTGCCTTTTCTAAGGCAGACGTCATGTGTCATGGTAGGTTTAGCGCCATTAAATGAAGCTAATCTGGTTACAGTCATGTTTTTTTTACTCCAACCAGCCTAGCGTCATTTTTTGATGCTAAACAACCATCTCCCATACCGCCACCCCTACCTGGCTAACATCAGTTTTTCTGACGCTAGCCCACCCTTTGCAACGGATTGCGCCATTCCATTAATATGGCTTCCGGCTGGCGTCCTGGAATGGTGCAAGCTGGCACTATACTTTTTGACTCAAACCTGCGTTAGCGCAGGTTTGCGTCAAAAAGTATAAATCGGGCCTTAGTCCGTCACCAAAGCAAGCATAATAAATCTTGGCTCCTGACTGGAACAATGAAGACATGTGATTTCTATGTGCTGATGGTAACTTCATCACCCTGGCATGAACAATCAGAAATTATTATGTGAATCTCCTCCCCGGATATCAAAAACAATTTGGAGAAATAGTATAAAATCGAGGGCCTGATTTATGAAATGTTAGCGCTGTCATTTTTTGACAAAAAATGCGGTGCAAACGTACTAAATATAGGCCCATATGTATACCTTTTTAGTGCTACATTTCTGTTCTTTTATGACGCAACAGTGCCGCAAATGTACAAAATATAATTGCATTTTGTAAGTTTGAGCCGCTTTTGCGTCACAAAATTATGCAATTGAGGTGCTAAAAAAGTGTCAATATGGGCCATAATTTTTTGTAAGTTTGCGCTGCTTTTGTGTAAAAAAATGAAGTAAAGACGGCGCTAACTTTTCATAAATCAGGGCTTAAATATTCCCCTTTTCGGACAGGCTTAATTTCATACAGCTAATTAATCAAAGTATATCAATGAACTGCAGAGAAGAGCATACAGCTTAAACTGTCCTTATTATGGGCAAGCACAAAGGGCTCCAGTCCATTCTGTTATCTCTCTTTGGGCTTGAAACCACGCTCATGCCACTTCAGTCACTTACATTGGTTCGTGGGCTTGCCTTTTAAAATCCACTTGCTTTCATTTGCGAAAGGCATGCATAGGTCATGTTTAGCCCACCTACACAGCACTGGTAAAGTACAAAAACATACGCGGCTCGATGATTTCAACCTGGAGTCCGGACTACTTTATCTGTGTATTTTCCACGTAGCGCGATCGCGCTGCATTTTACATAGCGCGATCGCACTTCGTTTTTTTTGGGATTTACACGCTAATAACTCTAACTGAACAAATGCGAGACCCGTTGCATGGAAAATGCTTGTTTTTTTAGCTGGTATGCCTAGTTTCCAATATCGCCTTGAGCACTGACGCAGTATTATAAACCAATAAGGGCTACAGACAGCTATGAAGTGTGAAATCAAATGTACCCATAGATGTAATGTGAGCCAACTTCTACGGCGCCAATTGACTGTACAGCCTTTGAAGCACAGATTTCAGTTCGATAACAAAAATAAATCCCTAGAGAATTGGACTTGTGGAAAGGGTAGGCTTTTCCATGATCTCTGCTTCACACTTGTTTTAAGGGGCCTTGTTCGAATCCCAGTCCTGTGTATGTTTTGCTGGATGGCGAGCTCGCAAAGCCGGGGTGGTAAGAGTTATTACATTTCACTGATGTAGTGCTACAGAGTACTTATCCGGCATGTAAGCCGCTCTGCGGCTGGAGAGCACAGAAGCCTCTGGGGAAGATACCACTTACCTGATGTACAGGAGATTGAGGGGTGAACAGACAGATTCTGAAGAGAAAAGCCTATCTGCTTTTGGAAGTTAGCATCGGACAGATCACTCGGGTAAAGCTTTCTTATTGGGAGGAGATGAGATGATTCATCAAAAACAGACAACACTCAAGGAGCGCATTCTAGCCAATAATCAAGGCCGGGGTTTTGAAGGAAAGTTATATATTTCTAGAACAATGGGCATGCTAATTCTGGTGACATTACGGGAATAAATCAACTAGAATTCAAAGAAATAATTCATTCTGCAGTGCATGGTGGTGCTGTCGAATTTCTCAGTGCCATCAATCAAATATGCTTTTATGACTATCATTGCTGGGTAGAGAACACTACATTTACTTAAAAAAATAAAGGTTACTGACAGGGACCTTATAGTTAGGCTCACATTTTACACTACAAAAGGATGGACCTGTTAAAGTTATTTCAAGAAACTATAAGGTAACTATAATTAGCACCCTTCCCATGCACTGCTAATTACTCCACAAACTACAGCACTCATGACATCTTCAATAACATCATTGATAATGTCACTGGAACATGTGCAGTAAAATTATTGAACAGAAAACTGTGCATGGTGGGGGCATGAGTTATATTTACCTTAGGGTGCAGGTTACAGTTCCTTAAAATAACTCTAACTATAACAAGTGAATTTCTATCTGTTTGTAGGTGTAAAATGTGAACCTAACTATAAGGTCTCAGTAACCTTTGATTTTTTAAGTAAATGTATATGTTGTTTTTTAAATTCAATTTTGGGGCCTGGCATACATATTCTTTTTTTTTTAGGCTGGAGCTGTGTGGCTCTCTCCCCAGGCAGTTCTCAGCCCTGGGGACTCCATCTATTGAGATAAATATTTACTTTTTGGGGGCAGTTGGTAACACGACCCCCCTTCCCCAGGCCGATCTGGGTCCCCAGGACCCCATCCACAGGGACCCAGTCTAAATATTTAATTTTGGGGGGGAGGAGGGGACTAGGTTAATCTCAGCCCCGGGGACCCCATCTCCCAGTCCTGGCCATGTGACAAAGGTGCCCCCCAAGGCACCCAGTCACAATGTTGGGGACTGTTGGGGCTAAATCAGCTTCCTCTCTGTGAGAGCATCGTTTCCTCTGTTTCCTGCCTGCATTTCTGCAGGCAGAGAAATAGAGGAAACCTCAGCTCGCATAAAGTGAAAGCTGTTTGACAGCTCTCACTTCACCTGAGTTGAGTTGACCTTGCCTGCATCACTTTACATACTCTGCCCCTGGGAGGTGGCAGTCTCCAGGCTTGTGGGGGGCCAAGCAGCCTCCCCCATCAGTTTACATAGTCTGCCCTGGGGAGGTGGTGAACCCCAGGGCTGCAGGGGGGTTCACCGCCACCAACATTAGATAGTGAGATGTGCACTGTGGAAGTGGTAGTCCCTGGGATTGTGGTGGGCCAGGTGGTACCGCACACACACAATCTTTGTAGCCCTGGGTATGTGGCGGTTCCCAAGACTGCAAACAGCATCACACATTGAAAAGGCAATGGGACTTGGTACATCAGGTCCATCGGGGGCCTGCGCTTGTTTTTTTTTTTGCTGGATCTGCAGTGACTTGCTTTGAAAACTTTAAAAACAATGCTTTTTTACTCTGGAGGAGTATCTCTGGGACCCCAGCACCATAGCAAAGGTGCCAGGGTGTGCCTACAATGGCCCCTTTTGTTTATTTACATCTTTTTTTCTATGACCTGGCTGAAGCCAAGTCCCAAGATGGCTGCCAACACTTCCTTGGGACAGCCAATCAGATCTCAGCACAAGATCGGGAGAGTTCACTTAGCCTTCATGTTCCTATATATATACACATTTAGATGTTCTTTAATTTCTCAGAAACCACTGAACAGATTTACACAAAACTACAAAAAGGTTTCTTTCTGGAGGAAGAGCAACCTTTCAGCCAAACTTGGTGTAATCGCGTCAGTGGTTTGGGTGCTATTGCTGTTCAAAATCCCTATGGGAAGTAATATCGAAAATGCACCTTTTTTAACCCACTCTTTTTCTCACCCACACTTCACGGATCTTCAGAAAACTTTCCCGACAGCAGCTGATGTGACTGTCAAATTGTTTTGGAAAATTTTGTGAAGATTCATCAAGCAGCAGCAAAAATATAGGCAAGTAAAAAAAATGCTTTTTCTATAGAAACTATTTCCTAACTATACCTAGTGGCAATCGAAGACCGAAATGCGTTGGGTGGGTAGCGTTTGTGTTGAAATTCGATGTGAAATGAGCCAATAAA
Source organism: Pleurodeles waltl (assembly GCF_031143425.1). Lineage (NCBI taxonomy): Eukaryota > Metazoa > Chordata > Amphibia > Caudata > Salamandridae > Pleurodeles > Pleurodeles waltl. The sequence continues at coordinate 794,011,927 of NC_090438.1, read as the reverse complement.
AGATTATCGGCAATAAGAGACTTTGGAGTGCGGTCATTCCTGTTGGAGTTTGAGTAATGGTTTTGGGTTTTGCAATATATATATATATATATATATATATATATATATATATATATATATATACTCTCCACTAGGTAATATCTTTGGCACCATTTGACGAATCTCCACAAAAAAAATGGCCCTGTGATTGTTGTTGCACACAGGAAGTTTTGGGGTGATCCGTCAAGTGTGGGCTGAGAAAAAGGGTGCTCAAAAAATGTTGCATCTCCCATGTTAATTCCCATAGGACCTGTCAACTCATCTACAGGCTGAACCACTGGACAAAATTACACTAAATATCACAGAAAGCTAGCTGCTGGTGAGTAGATTGTGCTTTTTGCTATTTGGTGTAAGTACGTTCATTAGTTTAGGAGATATTTAAGGGCAAAGAAATATGTGAAACTCTGGCCGCACATATTTCGTGAAATTCACAAATTTTCACGAATACTTGTGTGAAGAAAAGCGTTACAATTGGGTAAAAAGTTGTGACGGCCACTTTATTTCAAGGAACATGGTCCCTAGGGGTAAAAATTCAAATTGAAACACCTGCAAATAAGAAACCAAGGAAAAGCACCAAATCACAATGATCCTCACTACCTCACCTGAGAAAACAAAAGAAAGATCCCCTTTGAGCAAATTGGTATATGTGTGCACAGCACTATGTGAATAAAAGACAAATTCCACATTTAAATTGAGTTGAACAATTGTTGATAAAGGTCTGATGCCTATTGTGGTTGTAGGCCATGTACGTGTCAACAACATGTGTAGGAAATGTTCATCACTAGAAATCTCTGTGTACATTTGGGTCATGTGGAAGGCATAGCTAACCAATTTTATATGTATACTTCCATACTTTTTTTCCAGCACAGACAACAAACTGCATAAAAAAGTTGATTCGATAAATTTTTTAAATCAAAATATTTATATTAAGAAAACAAAAAATGTTCAGCGGGAAGGGAGAAACCAAATCATATAATGCTCTTCATGGAGAAGGGGCAGAGAATATTGAGGGAGTTGGACAAAACAAAGAACATTCGCTCCTGTGCTGCCCTTCAGTTGACATCACTGTGTTTTAAGCGAGGGCTCAGGGCTTGTAACGGTTGTACGCGCTCTGATCCCCTTTAAGCGTTGCCAGTCTACTAGTATTATTGACTATTTTCTAGTGGATGTTAGGATGTGGCCAATGTTGGAAGACATGAGGGTTGGCTTCCTCCTCGACAATGATCATAACACTTTGCTCCTTACCTTACACAGTGGTAAATTTGGAGGTCTCAGAACCCCCACTATGCTATTGTCCCAGAGCCACTTGTGTCTAATAATTAGAAATGTGTTAGCTGGCCTAAAGGGATGTCTAATCCGTATTTGCTCAAGGAGATTTATAAATTGTTTGTTGACGCTATGGCTAACTATGAGGAGCGTGAGGTCAGAAATATCCCAATTCTCAGCATCGATGAGATGCTGGTACATGAACTGCAGAATTTTCTATAGGAAGATTACCAGCAAGCAAACTGCTGTCACATACAAACCAAGTGAGAGTTTAATAACGATTGTTCTAGGGCTAATTAGCAGTAAAGTCAGCTATTGTGTCTCGTTCACAGGTGGTGATTGGAACAGCCAGACTAGCCTATAATAGGGCTATAGCACAGGCAAAGAAAAGTTGGGAAGACCCAATCTGGCAGAACCTGCTTGATGCAACTAGACCTAATGATAATGTGACCTTCTGGAAGTTACTTTCTAATAGGCATAATCAGGGTAGGATCGCTATTTATACTCATATTCAACCAGAGAGTTGGGTGGAAACCTATTCTAATCTCTGTGCTCCGCTTTGCAATATTTCAACCCACGACTCCTCCACCCAGCAGCTGGCTAAAATGTATTTACTGCCAGATGACCCAGGAATGGATGCCCGTAACTACCACAACCACATTGTCTTTAGTCTGGGGGAAACAATTGCTGCAATCAATTCCCTAAAACCATCTAAAGCCCCATGTCCAGATAAGATACCGGGGGATTTATATAAGTCTGAGCCTGTAATCTGGTCCAGTTATATCAATAATAAGCAATAGCAGCCGGGGGCCCAATGCTTCATACTTGGAAAGGGGCCGAAATAAAACCCATCTATAAGGAGGGTGAAGTGTATTCTCCTGCTAACTATAGACCCATCAGTCTTATCAATATTCTCCAAACAAATTTTGCTAAACAGCTTTTGCATAGGTTGTTGGCTTGGGCTGATGCCAATCTTGTGATGTCCCCACTTCATGCGGGCTTCCACTCCAAAACTAGTATGGTGGATCAAGTTTTCAGGTTGGCGCTCCTTTATTGGAAATATGTAACCCTTGCCAAAAAAAATCTATATGTTGTTTTTGTGGATCATCGGTCTGCTTTTGATTTGGTCCCTAAAAAGAAATTGTGGGGTGTTCTACACAAAATAGGTACTCCAGGGAACATAATTAATCTTTTACAGTGGCTACACAAGGGCACATATGCTCAGGTGAGATGTGGTAACAAGGGAGAATTAACAGACCATATCGCCATCCAGCGGCAGGTTCGCCAAGGTTGCATCCTGGCACCAACATTATTTACTCAGAACGATGTTCCCTCCCTAAATGATCAAAAAATCCCTATACTACTCTTTGCGGATGACTCCCTCCTCATCTCTAAGACTCCAATGGGGCTCCAGACCCTCGTTAATAAGTTTACAGCATTTTGTGTAGATCGTGGGTTGGAACTGAATGTCAGCAAAACCAAATTGATGGTGCTTAGTCGAGGGTCAGCCAAGAGATGCACTATCAATATAGCTGGGGTTCCTTTGGACAAAGTCAACTCAATAGATTATTTGGGTGTGAGGATTTCCAATAAATTACATTGGGAAGATCAGACCAGTAAAAGCGTGTCTCTCCTCCAACCTAGATCATGTGCCATTTTGCACTTACACAAAAATACTGCCATGAAATCCGTCTCTCGGCTATTAAGATCTACTTGGCAAAAACACAAAATGCTGCTGCCTAATGCGCTGAGGTGTGGGATTTTGCAAAACCCACAAACTGTCTGAGAGTGAAAATTGCTTTGCTGGAGCACTACTTGTGTGTCCAGGCAGTACCCCTCTGATTCCCATCTTTCTGGATCTTTGTTTTAATCGTATCTCAGATACGTTAGCCTTAAGACCGTCACTGTTTTGGGTAAGGATCTGGACCACCCCAGAGCTCACAATTTACAGGGACTGGCTTCTTGATCATTTAAAAAGACTAATGCAGCCTCTATCTCATGGTTTAGGCATGTGTCAAACTGGTTCCGCATTTTGGGTCTCGGGAGCTATTGGGAGAATCCACAAGATCTAGGGAAGGCCCAGAAACAATCTTTGAAATTATTTGCCTCACGTTAGGACTAACTATCTCCTTGGCACTTCCCAGGAGTGGTTGACCAATCAATTTCTTGATTTCAACTGGTACCCCCAGTACGAATCTTTCTTAGATCTCATCCCTGACTCCTTAGGAAGGAGCCCGTTTGCCCGTTTTCACTACAGGTGTTTGCTGCAATTGTCTTTTACTAGTAGTTGGAGGGCACCGTCCGTATCCAACCTATGCCCATGCTGCAACGATGCCCCTGAATCAGTTGAACACTTTTTTTTGCTTTTTTCCACAGCTTATGCTTCTCCACGATGCAAGTTGATCCATCCAATTTGACAGAATCTGGGCATCAGACAATATGTTATTGCCCTCAGGATTTTAAAGAGTGACACCTCCACTGTTCTGGTCCATGCAGTTAGCAAGTTACTTATGGCTGCATGGCATATACGCACTCGCCTTTTAAAATATCAGTAATATGGAAATATGTATGTTATAGGGCAAGGACATGGAGACATTGAGACTTAATTAATGTTCTTACTATCAGTACTGTATGATGATTTTAACTGTTTCTATTTATCTTTTAATCTAACTTTGTAATAATATGGATTACTGTGGTTATTTGCCTTGATGGTTTTATGACCAAATAAAGCTTGTGTTTATTATAACTTATTATTTTAAATAACATGTCAGGAATCATTGGGGTAATCAGTCTATGTACAGGGGCCAAATAAAAAGTCCAGTCACAGTCAAGACATCACATCCAGTCACTTGTCCTCCTGGTCATCTTCCTTTGTAATGAGAGTAAGATCATCTGCACTGGTGGCCTCCTCCTGGATGGCTGTTGGAGGACCTGATACCCCATGGGACTGAGATACACTGGGGGTATGCAGGGTATGGGGAGAAACAATGTGGGAAGATGAAAAGGGAGACGAGACATGGGTGGTTCTATGGGATGGACACTGAAAAAGGGCCATGATGGCTGCACCCAAGGAGGTGATGCTGCATTGATGGAGGCAAAGTTCTGGACAATATCCTGTCAGATCCCAAGGACTTCCTCATGGATCTGTTGTAGGATCTGATAGCAGATTTCCTGCTCCCCATCAGCTGCCACCATCCGTTCCTGGGATACATCCACAGGTGTGACAACACAGGGAGAGGTTTGGGTACCGCAAGATGGTTCTGGGGAGTGGGTATGTGGAAGCTCCTCCTGGGCCTCCAGCAGGCACTCAGAGGGGGACTGATGGCAGGTGTGGCAGCTGTGTGCCCCAGAGGACTGGGGACACCATGTGGTAGGGAGGCATCAGGGTCAGGTGTTTGATCTCCCTGTGGTGGGGTCACCTCTTCCAGGTATGATGGGTGGAATTCAAGGTGAGAGGGGACGTCCTCCCACCCTGGCCAGAGGCACCAAATTCAGGGACCCTTCTACAGTTTCTACAGCCTCCACCTGTTCACTCTCAGCTGAGTCCGTCTGGGTGGGCGCACTCCCCCTGCCTCCGGATGTTGTTGGGTCCTCTTCCTCTCCTTCTGTTTTAGACAAAGACCATGCCTGCCAAAATCCCCAGGAAGTACATCTCTGTCCCCAATCCTCTCCTTGTTGTTCCTGGCCAGCCAGGTGCACTGAAAAAGAATTGAGAGCATTCTGTAGTAGGTAAATAAATGTAGACAAGGTACATGAGTATCCAAAGCAAGTGCTGACTCTGTACTTTGTTTATCACACTGGCCAATATCAGGTAACTTGGATACCGAATATATGCGTACTCTCACTGAGATGCCCAGACCTTACTCATACATCAATATCTGTCACAATTGTGGGTGGTAAGCCCTTCTGTATTGAAAAAGTCAATCCTTAAGCAAAATTGCAATATCTAGGCCAGATTCTCAGGGGCCATTAAAGCTCTATGTGTGAGAGATTGGACAGAAGTTCATATTTCCTTGCTAATTTGGATCAATGATTCCCAGTCCTCACTGCCTAGTCATTTTCACAAGTATGTCTGCAAGTGGAGATTGAATACAGTCTAGATCAAGCTGTCCACCCCAAAGTATGAGTATGACGACCCTATCGACGTACAAGCGGCTGTTGTGGAGACACATGCATTTGTTTATCCTTGGAGCTGTTAGGAATATTTGTATGAGACAAGTATTTCAGAGTCAGCCGTTACTCCGAGATACGTGACATTAAACATCACACTGATGAAAGACACAACAAAGGCACGCAAGTAACAGCATGCAATAGAAAATGTGACCTCTTAACCCCACACTGGTCAGAGACTGGACCATCCCTTTGCCCTTGCACTCAGCAGTGATGAGGCCCTTGCTTCACCAGTCATGGTGTTGACATTGCATGACTTCATATGCATGCAAGAGGTATGGTGTCGTAGTTGGACTCTTGCTCCAGGCAAGACTGCTAGTTTAGGGATCACAGCACTTTTGTTTGTCGGCGACTAGGACAATTCTACAATAAGTCGCAACTGTCACCCAACCCTCCCGGTTCACAAGTAGTACCTTACCTAAAACCTAGACAGTAAAAGGTGATTTCTGACAGCTTTTATGCATGGACTCTGGAGTGTGACATCTCAGGGCAGTAGTGGATAAATGGAGATTACCTTTTTCTCACATGAGCAATACGTCTCAGTCACACACAGGCAATGAAAGGGGTGCAGTAAAGTTTTCAATAGGTTTTATTAACAAGACTGCAATCTACTGTAAAAAACATGAACCGCAATGATTACGATAATGACCAATGCAAGGAACAGAATGGTAAAGATGAGAGTCGTCAATACAAAGACCCCGCCATCTTGCAATAAACATGAGATGTAAAATATCCCTTAAACCTTAGCATGATGAACCTAATCTCTAACCTAAAGAGAGCTAGGTCTGATAAACCTAATCTGGCAGTACCAAGTCCATGAGAAGAGCTCACCACCTCTTGTTTCCTTGGAATGAGGTCTCTAGATCAGACTCTGTGCTGACATGAAGGCTGGGTCTGCATCAAGGTGACATGTAGCTTAGATAGCATTGATGGAATCTGGTAGGAATCCCTCTGATAAACTTGTCTGCGTGGGAAGTATTTGTACAGATCTTGTAGGACCCCTGACACAGGTATGTTCCTAAACAATAGATAAGAAGGCATGCTTAACATAGGGGTGGCCTTTAAAGATGATTAAAGCGTAGATTCCCTTTGGGAGCAGATAGACCTGTGGAGTTTGTAGTCTCTGAGCTCACAATCTAAAAATACACCTTTTAGTAAAGTTGATTTTAAGATTGTAAGTTTGAAAATGCCACTTTTAGAAAGTGAGCATTTTCTTGCTTAAACCATTCTGTGACTCTACCTGTTTGTGGATTCCCTGTCTGGGTCAGTTTCACAGTTGGCCTGTTTGCACCTCTCTCTAGACAGTGACACAATGGGGGCTTGGGTGTAGCCTGCATACCCTGATGAGCCATCTGTGTTAGGAGGGAGGGAAGGAGTGGTCACTCACACCTGGAAGGACTGTGCTGGTCCTCACACAAAGCAGTCTCCAACCCCATGGTGAGTGTCTCAGGCCTGGCCTGGGCAAGGCAGGATTTTGCAAACAAGAGAGACTGTCCTTTGAAGTAAGCCTACTTCAAAGGACAAAATGGGTATAAGAAGGGCACCCAAAACCTCAGACTTTAGATCACTTCTGGAAACCAAGAGGAACCTTTGCCTGGAGAAGAGCTGAAGAGCTGAGGAGAAGTGCTGCCCTGCCTGTGACTGGGCTTTGTGGAACAATCCTGCAGTTGCTACTTCTGCCTGGAGAAAGGGGACACAGACTGGACTTTATTGTGCATTCCTGCTTGCGAAGAAATCTCCAATGGCTTGTCCTGAGCTTGCCTCATGTTGAAGTCTCAGAACCATCAAAGACTTCCCCTGCCAGCACCTGGACTCTCTGCTGAGACTCCTGTCCTGCCAAGTGGTGCCTTATCCAGCTTCTGGGGCCTTGACAGGTGAAGCTGGCAGACCAAGCTTGACAATCCACGCACAGACTGCCGTGCAGGGAAATGTCCGATGCAACCCCCGAGACACGGCTGAAGAAACGACACGCCGCTGGCTCCGTGGCTGAAATCGACACAGCGCATGCTGTGCAGCTGGGAGATTGACGCTTGCGGCTAGAGAAACGCTTCACATTGCTAACGGAGACTGGTAACGTTGCAACCGACACAGCGTGGTTTTGCTATAACCGTGAGGCATGATTTTCGACGCAAACCTTGCTGGGTATGGAAAAATGACCCGAGTGCTGCTCAGATCGACGCATTGTTCTCGTACGGAGAGGTAAACTGACCCACGCCGACCTGACCGGAGAAGGAGAAACGACGCACGATCTCGCTTGCAGGTGAGAAATCGACACACTGCTTACCTTTTTCGAATCCCATTTACCGCCATGCTGATGGCTTCCAACTTACCGCCACCGTGGCGGATATCCGTTCACCATATTATGGCACATACACACCAATCTGTCAGTATTCAGCCACATACACAAATCTGACACACCAAAGGTCAGTGATGAACTGGTGCTATCAAAACACACACCATTATGCCAACAGAAATACGCTCACCACATTATGACCCAAGAATCACCACAGCGGTTATTCAAACGGCGGTAAACAATTGGCGGTACATACTGCCGCGCTCACAATGGACAACCATAGATAAAAAAACACAACATTGGACAATTCAAACAACACACACCTGACATCCATACACACACCACACCCAGACCGCTATAAAACACACACCCAGATTACCCACAACCCTTTATGAATACAAAGCATTGCCACCAGAGAGACACCAAGACCACGACACAACTCGAGTCACATACTACTCACAACTATACACCACTGAAACACTACACATCACATACCCCAACACATCACCCAACACACCCTCACCAACACACCTCACAGAAGACCCATGGCACCACAAAGACACCCCGTTTCATAAAGGAGGAACTAAGGGTCATGGTGGAGGAAAATGTGAAGGTAGAGCCACAGCTGTTTAGAACAAAGGTGCAGCAGATATCTACAGCTAGGAAGATGGAGCTATGGCGGAGAATCGTGGACAGGGTCAACGCCTTGGGACAGCACCCAAGAACTAGGGATGACATCAGGAAGAGGTGGAACGATCTATGGGGGAAGGTATGTTCCATTGCATCAACACACCAGCTCGTGATCCAGAGGACTGGCAATGGAACCCCACCTCCTCCCCCACAACTCACAGCCTGGGAGGAGCAAGACTTGGCAATCCTGTATCCTGAGGGTCAGAGTTGGAGGAGGACTGGTATCTGGTAAGTCAACTATCTACTACTACTAACCCCCTACCTGCATGCCATCACATACCCTCACCCTCACTCCCACCAATCTACCACTTCCCACACACCTCACCATCACATCTCACTTATCCCAATGCCAAACCCTGCATGCTCTGCCAATACACGGACACCACTCACAGCCCTCCATGGGCACTCATCACTAAAGCATGCACACCATAGAGAACTAACAATCCCACCATACACTAACATACACAAGTGAAAGCTGCCAAGGCCAATCCAACCAAAGAGGGGAAGCCACAGATGTACAATATGTCAGACACAGAAACCTTAATACATCATTTACATCCCCACAGGTACCCCAGCCAATGTCAGTGGAGAGGAGGTGCCAGAAATATCCAGTCCCTTAACTGAAGAGTCCCACAGTGATGACAGCAACTCTGGTCTTTAGGATCTGGATGACCTACCTGGTCCATCAGGGACCACTGGATATCCAGTTGCCCAGGCCCATTCACACACCACCACAGAACCTCCCCCATCAAGAAACACCACCGCAGCACCCATCCAGCGTACCCATACCTCTGTCCCCAGGACACATCAATCATCAGTGTGTCCACCTCTACAGGGACCCCAGGCCACACCTCGCTCACAATACAATCGGGGACCAGGGGTCAGTGTCAGTGGGCACACGGTTCAGGGGACAGAGTAACAGGCCAACAGGGACAGTGGGAGGACTGCTGTGCACCAGCGGGAGGACAGGAGCAGGGAACCGACTCTCCAGAAGGCTCTCGCAGAAATCCTGGGAGCTTATCAACATTCCCAGGACATGATGGGCCAGATCCTGGACAATGTGCAGGAGAACAGGGGGCTGTAGGAGGGACAGTACCAGGGGATCAGGGAGGGCTTGCAGGCCATTAACAACACCCTGATCTCTATTGCAGGGGTGCTGGCAGACATGGCCAACATTATGAGGGAGGCAGTCTCACATCAGCGGGCCCCTGCCACTAGCCAGACATCTGAACAGCCTTCCGCTTCCACTGCCCCTTGTGGCCAGAAGGCCCAGCCACAGGACTCACAGGCCACCAGCACCCCTCCCCCTGCAGAAGGTGAACCATCCCGCAAACGTTCCCATGTGATACAGACAGAAGCCAGAGACACTTGCCAAGATCCCTGCCAGGAAATGAGACTCTCCTGATTGTCACCCTTATGTCCCACTCTGACACCCTGCCCACCTTGAACTGCCATTGCTCCCCTTCCTATGTCCCCATGGACCAAGCACCTGTGCTAAAAACAGACTGAAACAATACCTTGGACTCTCTTCCATCATCACCCATCCCACTGCACTTGCCCCTCCATATATTAGCACTTTAATAAACACCCTTTAAAAAAAAACATTTTGGAGTATGTCATTTAGATCAAATATGTGTTCATTGTAACAGGTACAAACACAGCAAATCAACTGTACAGAGAATGAGCACAGATTAATGACTTGTATCTGGCTGTAGTAATCACACCAGCATTATATGTAAAGTCACCAACATCCGCAAAATGAATTGCCAGAGGGAACAGTAAGTGGGTATAGAAGTTGCAAATATCAGCATGCCATTGCCACACAAATAAAACAAATGTCATTGAAATGTGAAGTAACACTGTTCTACCTGTGTGTCATTGGAAGTATTGTCGGATCACATTTGTTCTGTTGTCTTCATCCTCATCCTCTGCCTCTTCATCCTCACTGTCACATGGACTACTGCTGCCACACAGGCATCTCCAGCCTCCTCCTCCTGTAGGAATAGGACATGACGTCAGAGGGCCAGGTTCTGCAACATGTAGCATGCTACCACTATCCGGCAGATCTTCTTTGGTGAGTGGCACAGGGATCCACTGTTAGATGGAGGCACCGGAACCTGGCCTTCAGGAGGCCAAAGGTCCTTTCTATGATCCTTCTAGTTCGCTGATGTGCCTCATTATAATGTTCTTCTGCCCTTGTCCTGGCATTCCTCATAGGGGTCAGCAGCCATGATAGGTTTGAGTAACCTGAGTCACCTGCAAATATTGATGGACAATATTTAGCCACAGACTATCCTATATGTCCCATACTATACCAATATACCAACATATACTAGGTGGGAACCAGGGCTCACCTATAAGCAACACCATGTGCCTCTGTAGTTGGACCATCACATTTAGGATGTTGCTATTCCTCAGGACAAAGGCATCATGCACCAACCCAGGATACTTAGCATTGACATGGGAGATGTACTGGTCCACCAAGCACACCATCTGAACATTCAAGGAGTGGAAACTCTTACGATTCCTGAACACCTGTTCATTCTGGCAGGGGGGGACAACTGCAATATGTGTTCCATCAATCACCCCAATTAAGTTGTTGATATGTCCCATTGCATAAAACACAGCCTTCACTGTGGCCAAATCTTTAACCTGGGGAAAAACAGTGTAGCTGCACATGTGTTTTATCAGGCAGACACCACTCTTACCAGCACTTTTGAGAACATTGGCTGTGAAATTCCTGCTGCCAAGCCCACTGTCACTTGGAAAGAACCAGTTGCCATGAGATGCATTACTGATAACACTTGCACATTAGGGGGATCCCAGTGGGGTGACGAATAGTAGATATCAGGTCAGGCTCCAATTGGGCACACAGCTCTGTGATTGTGGCCCTGTCAAATCTATTGGTGAGGATAATGTGCCAGTCCTCCAGTGTAGCCATGTCCTTTCAGGGTCTGTACAGGGGGGTATGTCTCCATCTCCTATTCATCCACAGTTTTAGGAATATAAGGGACAAAAGAGTGAGGAGCTGGTCACAAAATGAACAATGGAACTAGAACAGAACTTTGCATCCTGTATACATGAAATGGGTCATTGTGATTTTTCCAGTATTTGGTAATATCTCCTGTGATGCAGCATTTTTCCAGGGCCTGCCCCCCCCCACCCTGAAATGGCATCCGCCTGTCTTGTGTGGAGGGACAGGTGGCAGTGAAGTAATTCCGCTAACTTTGTGTACCTTTGTGGGAGGCAGTTGGGAACCGCCATGCAACTCCTCATTGGCTAACATTGCTCCCTATGGCTCACAATGGCGAATGGTGAGCTACACGGGTGGTGACGATATGCACCGATGCGGACGTAACTGCCATTTTCTATCTGATTCCTCACTTGTTACATGCCCTTCCATAGGAGAGGACCTACACTGCATGTGCTGCTGTGACCTGTGTCTAGAACCTACCATGGCCTGTGTGATTGGGGAAAAGGCCACAGCCTTCACTTCAGAGGAGTTGGAAAGACTGGTGGAGGGGGTCCTAACCCAGACCAACAGGTGAGTACACTGTGAGCACGATGCATGTGGCATGAATGCATGGAGTTGTGTGTGAAGGCCTTGTGTAAGGGGTGTGTGTGGATGTCCTCTATGCTGCGTACAGGTTGTGTGCTCGGCCATGTGTTTGTAAATGGTGATGGGAATTGGTATTGTGGGCCATATGTGTAACAGGCAGGACTGTTTGTCTAATTCTATTTTCCTCTGGGTTGCCTCGGCAGGTCAGTGCCATATGTGTAACAGGCAGGACTGTTTGTCTAATTCTATTTTCCTGTGTGTTGCCTCTGCAGGTCAGCGCACATCAAAAGAAGGGTATATGGCGTGCCACCGGCAAGGATGTGCGGACCCTGGGGGTCAATAGCAGGTGGAGCACCCACTGTCGCAAACAGATGAGATGCTGGGCACAGAAGATGGCGGAGGCCCAGCTGGGAATGGCCTCCCAATGATGAAGGGGTGCCTGTTGAACCCTGACCTCATGATGGTCCACATACTGGCGGTGTCCTGTCAAGAGCTGGATGGGCATTTGAGGGCATTACAGCAGCCACAAGGGGGTGAGTACAGTGCCCATCATTACAACTTACACATGGAAGGTGGTATCCGGTGGGGGATGTGTGTCAGTGGGTGCCCCTAGGCCAGGCCTGACATTGCAGCATAGGTCCCCTGGTGGCTAGGGTTCAGAAGGGAAAATGTTGCTATCTAGCTCGAAGGCATCCACTACTGTTCAGGGCTGCGTGGGCCCCAGGTGTGCTGCATTTGGCGGTGTGTGCCCCTCCCCATGCCTTTGTGGCTAACTATTTCTCTTGTAGTGCAATGCATATTGCGTAGGCCTGTTCCCTGTGTGTGAGTGTGCTGTGTACGCCAACAGTGGTGGTGGTGCAGCCATTGACCCTGTGTATACTTTGTCTCTTTGCCCCCTCTCTTGTTTTGTCATCCTTTCCTTATGTGCATTATCATCATCTGGCGGAGGTGCAGAGGCACCAGCGATGGAGGGAGCTGCACTCCTTATGACCCAGGAGGCAGAGTCCACCGACGCTAAAGGCACCAGTGGGACAGAGGATGAGGGGAGCACCACTGCGGAGCCTGGAGGGGACAGATCTGACACAGAGACCTCCTCCGATGGAAGCTCCCTGGTGGTGGCGGACACTTATGTGACCGCCCCAGCTACAGGTACAGCCGCCACCCTCCGTACCAGCATCGCCCTCCCAGCAGCCCCTCATTGAGTTGCACATGCCCGCTCACCAAGGAGGGGGGCATCTCCTTCGCCCCAGGCACCTCAGGCCCTACCCCAGTTAGCCCTCTCTGTAGGGCAGTCAACCATTGCGAATGCCATCCAGGAGCTGGCAGCCCAGATGCAACAATCTAGAGCTTTCCTGGAGGGCACTCACACTGGATTGGTGGCCCAACAGAGATCGATTCAGGATCTGGCCTCCTCACTGATGGCAGCCATTGTCCCTTTTTCTACCATTCCCTCCCGAGCTTCCACTGCCCAATCCCATTCCCCTCAACCTCAACCTATCCCAAGCACACATACAGATGAGCATGCACACAAGACAACACCCAAGAGTGTCACAGGCAAACACAAGCACCACCCTTCATCCCACAGGCACTCACACAAACACCATCCAGTTGCAGACACAACAACATCCACTATTTCCACTGTCTCCCTCTCCTCCTCCTTCTCCACCTCCCTCCCAGCCATGTCTATACTCACACCTGTATGCACTACATCATCATCCACTACCAGCATCATCATCACACCAAGCAGAACACACACCTCACTGGCAGACACCTCCACAGCAGCCTTGCACACCACCCCTGTGTTGTCTTCCACAGTGTCTGTACCCACTCCTAAAGCACACAAACGCAAGCACCCAGACACCCAACAGCCACCCACCTCACAACAGCATACAGCACATGCACCTGCACCTAAAAGCAGCAGACAGACACCTCCAACAACCACTCCCTGAACCTCCACTCCCATTCCTTCTCCCTCTTCCCGTCCCAATGTCCCTAAAAAACTGTTCCTATCCACCATTGACCTCTTCCCTACTCCTTCCCCTGGTCATGTATGTATGGCCTAGGTATCATGAACCCAGCCAAGCACATCAGCCACACATTTGACAGGCCTAGTCCTAACCGCGCCCCCTCGTGTTGGAAAGGGATCCAGGCCACATGTACTGAAGGGGAAGGAGCTTGCACCAGACAGCCTAAAGGGGAGGGTGACTGCCTCAGCCGGCAAGAAGGGCATGGAGCCTGCACCAGGAGGCAGAAAGGGTAAGGAGCCTGGACCAGGAGCTGTGATGGAGCCCCTACCACCAACCATGGTTGTGCAGCCGTCTGACGTTGCAGGGGATGGGCAGGAGCCTCCCCCTGCAGCAGCACCACCACTGTGCAGCCGTCCGAGGTTGAGGGGATGGGCAGGAGCCCCCCCAACAGCAGCACCACCATTTTCCAGCTGTCACTGCCGCCATACGGTATGTAATCCTGCCTCCATGGGCTGCTGTGCAGCCTGTCCACTCCAGAACCAGTGGGTATTTCACCCACCTGAGAGACTGTGGCCCATCACTCTCCAGGATCAAGCACAGGGCATGTTGCCCTCCCCCAGATCCAGTGGATATGACACCCACCTGTGGCACTGCGGCCCATCACTCCCAAGGATCAAGCACCGGGCAAGTTGCCCCCTCCAGAACCAGTGGGTATGACACCCACTTGAGAGACTGTGGCCCATCACTCTCCGGGATCAAGCACAGGGCACGTTGCCCCCTCCAAAACCAGTGGTCGTGTTACATCTCCCAGCATTTCCCAGCTGAGGTGCCTCCCCCGCCCCATCCCCCTGAGGTGCCTGCCTATTTACCAACTGATGCCCCTGCAGTGTTCCCTCTGTGTTGAAGCAGGTGACATGTGTGGCCTTGGACTTTGGCCTGTGGCCACGTGGCCCACGAAAATTGAGGACTGGGCAGTGTCCCTTTTTATGTAAATATGTATATATCTATTATATTGCCTAACATATTATTTCTACTGTGTTCATCTTATTACAAATACTTTTGCAAAATCGTTTTGTCCTTGCATTATTCAGCCGAGTTACGGGGTCAACCTTTTTTTTTATGCATCTGATTGTGTGTATGGTGTGTGTATGTCGGGTGTGTGTTGTGCGTATGTGTGTCACTCTGTTTTTCCTCCCTCCTTCCCTTGTGTGCTAGGTGGCTGTACTCACCGTTGTTGTTTTCACCAGCGTTGGTGCGCATGATGGAGCAGAACATAGAATATCATAGGGGAAAACATGCAGTTCGGGTTCCATGGTGGCGTGGGTCTTCCCTGTGTCTCCAATGGTGATTCATTTGACTTCTGAGCTCAGTTTCTGCAGGCTTTTGATGTCGTTGGTACCGCCCCGGAAAAGGTGTCAGATTGTGTTCTTCTAATATGGTGGGCGGTACATTGACTCCTGGCTGTAGGTGGCTACCGCTGTGGTAACTGTTGTTTCTGTCATTGCGGTCGGTGTGGTACATTACATTGGCTGTCTTTCGGAGATCTTTCTGCCCTGATCATAATTTGGCAGTAGTTACTGCCAGCCTGTTGGCGGTATTACCGCCACTTTATCACCAACCGCCAGGGTCGTAATGAGGGCCTGTGTGTGTTGGTACAAATACTTTGCACCTAGATCTCTGAAGTTAAGCCTGCCTGCTCGTACCAAGCTACCAATGGGGTGAGCGCGGGTTAGCTGAGGGTGATTCTCCTTTACCCTGACTAGAGTGAGGGTCCTTGCTTGTACAGGGGGTAACCTGACTGCCAACCAAAGACCCCATTTCTAACACATAATGTATCAGAAACAGCAGCAGCAGTATCATGCCGATTAATGCCAACGTCACAGAAAAGCTGCCAAACACACTTAAAAAGCGTGAATGAATGGCTGAAGGAATGACTCAGAAGACAGTCTGAAAGATTGACACGATTCCAGACCCGACAGCCTTAAAGAAGTGTATAATCCTCATAGTACTTGAAGCATTGGATATTCCCGATACCAGCTCTCCAAAATGCTTTGGAAAGTTGGTATTTAATAGGGATTGTACCTCAGCTGATGATCTTGCTATCTGGAGAGCATACGTCTCTCTATCCAATGTCAACGCAACTTGTTTCCGGAACAGTAGCGCCTGTAGTCTGCTCAGCTAGTCATGATTTCCAATAGTAGTATCAATGTGTTACCACATTTCTGCTACTCTTATCTCTTGTGTGGGGGGAATAAAACATGTCCACAACATGTTACAATCTTAGAGTCTGAAACTGCATAGACAATTCCTTGTCTCATACCACAACAGCTCTGTTCTTTCAGGATCACAGAACTTCCATTGGAAAATATATGAAATGCTGGATGAATCAAAAGGACAGGGGTACCCTTCAGAAAACAGGCCAAGTTTAAGACCTCCGCACTTCAAAGGCCATGAAGGGACACCTGTTTGCAAATCGTTGAATCACTAACAGTAGTCTCACATTCAATTTCGCTGAGAAAGACCTCTGTTTTGCTGTTCAGACATTTAGGGCCATATTTATACTCTGGTTGCGCCGAATTTGCGTCGTTTTTTTCGACGCAAATTCGACGCTAAACTAACGCCAACTAACGCCATATTTATACTATGGTGTTAGACGCTTCGGGCGCCAAAGTGCCCGGAGTGAGCGTCATTTTTTAGCGTGAACCCCTTCCTTGCGTTAATGATATGCAAGGGAGGCGTTCCCGTCTTAAAAAATGACTCCCAGGCCTTTACGTGGAATTTATACTCCCGGGCAAAAATGACGCCCGGGAGTGGGCGTGGCCAAAAACGGCGCATTTGCGCCGCTTTTTAACGCCTGGGTCAGGGATGGCGTTAAGGGACAAGTGGGCTCAAAATGAGCCCAGAGTGCCCTCCCCTGCCCCCAGGGACCCCCCCTGCCACCCTTGCCCACCCCAGGAGGACACCCAAGGACGGAGGGACCCATCCCATGGACATTAAGGTAAGTTCAGGTAAGTATTTTTTTTTTTTTTTTTTGTGGCATAGGGGGGCCTTATTTGTGCCCCCCTACATGCCACTATGCCCAATGACCATGCCCAGGGGACATAAGTCCCCTGGGCATGGCCATTGGGCAAGGGGGCATGACTCCTATCTTTACAATGATAGGAGTCATGTTGATGGGGGATGGGCGTCGAAAAAAAATGGCGCAAGTCGGGTTACGACGATTTTTTCGACGTAATCTGACTTGCCCCATTTTAAGACGCCCATACGCCATTTTCCCCCTACGCCGGCGCTGTCTGGTGTACGTGGTTTTTTTCCACGCAAACCAGGCAGCGCCGGTCTGCTTGCGCCGGCTAACGCCATTCCATAAATACGGCGCCCGCATGGCGCTTCAGAATGGCGTTAGACGGCGCAAAATTTTTTGACGCTAAACTGCGTTAGCGCAGTTTAGCGTCAAAAAGTATAAATATGGGCCTTATATTCCAAGAGAAACTCCCACTCTTCTTTAATATAGCTATCTCCTAGTCACTCGTATCTCCCCAGAGCAAGATGTTTCAATCATTTTGTGGAATAAAAGGTGGAATTGGGCAGACTTATAATGCCATGTATGAGCCATACTTTTGATGGGCTTTCTGCAACCGTGAAAGGCAACTTTTCTTACTTTTCTGTGTGAAGCATGGTGAAACTTGCTTCCCTTTTAGCAATTGTCTGTTGTTCCCTGTATAAATTAAAAGCAGCAAACAGGTTCCTACTCTCAATGTACTTCCATGGAACGCTGCCATCTTTTAGAACCTGTAATGTTCAACTTAACTGCATGATGAAAAGCAGCTGATTTTGTCCATGGTGTAAAAATGACATGTCATTCTGAATGATGTCAATTGCAGATGACACTTGATTATTCATGGTGTATATTCTATTGGACAGAGTATTCATGCCATTATCAACAACAGCTAAAGCCTAGGACCTAGCAAGAAATCTTGTAAGTCTATGTCATCAGATAGCATATTAAGATGTTCTTTGACTGCTGCTAAGTTGTTAGTCTGTAACCATTGTTGGCACAGTTTACCCACACTGTATGTGGAGTGTTGACCCGAAACAAAGCGAAGGTCCGGCCAGCTAATCTTGAAACCACCTGAGGAATTAACAAAACACTCATGACACCCATTTGTGTCTAATGGCCACAGTAACCACCTGCCCGGACTGGAAAGTGCATTATAGGTATCAGCCTGAACCTTTGCATCTAATTCTTCCCTGGTGATGTTTAGGAAGGATTGCCCATTGGTGAATTTGGCTGGTGTGGGGATACTGGGTGCATTCATTTATTTTATTTTTGCTAACCCTAGGCAGGATGTCTGTTGAATTGTATCCTTTAAAAAGATCATTTGAACAGGAAAAAGGCATGCTCTAAATAAAGCCTCCCGTCCCTGAATATGCCAATCTTGTGTTCCCCATACACTTCTTATATCAATAGTGTTCTTCCAGTATTCGTATCCTTCAACTGCAAGCCAGGAAACAAAGGAACCTGAATAGATTAGATTAGTGTTTGTTAGCAAAATCTTCCTAACATTAGAAGGCGGTAACTTGAAGTAGTATGATTCTGAATTTCTAATGTCATGCCTAGACAAATATGCAAATGTATATGAATAATGCTTTGGGCTTCCTACTGGCACAGTTGAACAGTGTTCCTACTGTGTGCAATTAAATACTGATCTGTGTTTTCTTGCTCGGTGCAGGTAGTAATGTCCCCAACTATTATAACAGAACATTTCCCCATAAATCATTGGGTTAGCATACACATCATCACTTTCAAATACAGCATAATCCTGCAGCTCAGCAAATATTAAATCAACTGTTTGAACATCCCAGTCATCAGAAACAACACCAGGTGTAATGACACCAGTCATTGATATTTTAAAGACATATGGAATTTGAATAACCTCAGTAGGCCCGTATATATCAAATGGAACTTTGTCCGAAACAATCCCATCTGGAATTGGTATTGCTGAAATATTCACAGAGGACAAGTCTCTTCAGACCTTAAGTGAGGAAAGATGTGAACTTAAAACTTAATCTACTGACTCAACAGGAGAGCATTCAGGAAGATAATGACCATTTATAAGGAGAAAGAAAACAGTCCGAAAATCAATCCATAACAGAAAGGCAAGCAATGTCAGAAATATCCACAGATAATTCCATGGGTAAACTGAATTGTTATTTTCAAGCCTTATGCACAGCTTACGTGTCTTTGAAACAGTTTCAGTTTCAGGTGCAGATGAAGTGGAAGAAAAGTCATCAAGGTCGATGAAATAACCAAAGCAGTTTCTGCAAACACAGGAACCAATGAAATACTGGTAGATGGACCCATTTTTTTGGATGTTCATAGTAGACGATGTCGTCTGTTTGTGTTGACTTGGAGTAGAAGACAGCCACATCTTGGACAGTTTTTTTCGGTGAAGTGGTGACAGGAATCAGCAGAAGCTTATTCTCTGCCCTCCCCATACTTGAGCAGGCATGTACATGCATTACATTGTTGTGCATGCTGGTGTAGTCAGAAGAGTTGCTGTTTCTTCTTTGAAGAGGTATGTCCTGTTGGGTAGTGAGAGCGGACCGAGAACTACCCAAGGGACTTCTGGGTCTACTGTGCAGGATCACCCACATGGTGTAGTTTGATGTTGTCGATGGAGATAAATCTGTTTGCTTTGGAGCCTGGCAGCAGTAGTAAGATGAAAATTCTGGTGCCTTGTATTCCTAGGATTGGAAGCGGTGCTCTTTAGGATAGGCCGAATTCCTTCTTAACAGCAATCTTCTCAGGAACCAGATCCCTGACTTTAGGAATCCATCTAGTATAAGTTGTTGGCAAATCCCTTATTCCTAAAATGGCAGCACTGGTTAATGAATTATCATCACAAAATTGCTGAAGCTCCTGCTAAACAGTGAGATGTTCATTTATGTCAAACGGTGTGTCTGCTGCCACCATACAGGGCCATCTAGATCTGGGACAGACATAGGTATCCCAAAGAGGACCACAATAGGAGTGCGTCCTACCAAAAACCATCTTGGCAGATTAGTCATTTGTCTCTGAAGCCCATGTAGGTGATGAAACCAGCTATGGCCTGAACCTAGTACTCTAGCTGTTAATGACTGCTTTAGATCTCGATTCCTCCTCTCCACAACCAAATTACCCTCAGGATGGTAGAGTGAGGAGTAATAGAGTTCAACACCCACTGTCCTCATGGTGTCCCTGAATGCTTTAGAGGCAAAAGCAGGGCCTTGGTCTGAATGAAATGCTGGAACTGCATATGTACCGATAAAGATCAGCAAGTCTTTTATAACAGTTTGAGCATCAGCCAACTGCTGTGGTCATACCCACAGGAATCTAAAACAAGAATCTATGATGACTAAGATGTATTTGTATGCACCATCAGGTTGAAGGGGACAACAGTGGTCCAAGTACACACATTGTGGCCTGTTGGGCACTAAGAGGGATGTCTGTGGAGGGCATTTGAGGTTTGAGTCCTTTATCTGCTGGCAAATGTCACAGCAAAAAACATATTGCTTGGTCTGTTTGTATAGACCCAGCCACGAGAAGCGCTTCTGTAAGAGTGTTATTGTGACCGCGACACCAGCATGACCGAATGCGACACTCTCATGTGCTGCTTTGATGAAATCTAATCTCTGGTCTTGGCACTTGATCTACGACCCCAGGCATTGTTGCAAAGGCAACATTCTACGCACTGATATGGTGTGAATATTTTGTTTGTAGGTCACTTTTATGTTTACATGTCTGGGTCCAACTGCCTTTCTCTGGCTGTCACAAACATGAAAAAAAAAGTCACTAGATTCGATATGCCATTGGTCAAAGGTTTCAACCTGCGGAGCCAGGGGAGAATTCACCAGCAAAACCATAGCCGTTTCTTAAATGTGCAGGGTATTCAATAGTTGGATAAAGCAGATTAACCTGCGTACATACTCTTATTAAAGGTCTTTGTTAATGATGGTCAGAAGTTAGTTGGCTACACTAATGACATCAGCATAGGCCCCTCATAGTTTTAGCAAGCATAAGGTGCTTGACAAAAGAAGAATCGATAAAATGCCTAGAACTTTTCTTGCACCCTGTAATGCCCCTCTAATGCCATTATGTGTGCGCCTTGGTGGTAGTTAGGGGACTAGAGACAAAAACATTTATGCTAGTTCCACGCTTTGCAGGATTAGCGTAAAAAATGTTGACACTAATTTTGAAAAGCACCCAGAGGCCCATTATAACCAATGGAAGACTTCTTTTAATGCCTGCTCTGAGATGGCGTTAAAAGTGCCACAAAAATGGTGCAAGGAAATCTCTTAGATTGCTTTGTGCCATTGTTTTGCCACCCCGAGTGGGGAAATGCCTCCTTTGCATACATTATGCCTGGTACAGGCATAATGTACTGCAAAGGGTTACAAAGTGGTGCAATGCATGAAAAAGAGCCAATGGGAAGAAAAACGTAGTCCAAACGTAGTAACTAATCAGAGTAGCATCCATACTATTATTACGTCACTAGACTGGGAACAGCCCTCTTTTCTTGCTGCTTGCAGTCAAGATAAGAACTTTTATCATTCTCTTCTTCAATATTTATTAGTAAATTTACGATGCTTTTTACATTTTGCCTTTACCTTATTGATTTGTGACCATAACGTGTATTTAGGCATTTTTTCCTTCTAGTCAGCAGGTTGCTGCATGCTTTATGAGGGCTTGCCCTCACCCTCACTTCCGAACAGTTTCAACCATCTTCTCAAACTGTGGTCGCCATTTTTCCAGCATCTGAGTAGCATTGATACCGTTGCCTCATGGTTCCTGTACCCTGACTACGTTTTGGGTTGTTCCAGTATTTCAGTGGGATTTTCATTTGTGTCATAGTTATTGCTGCTCTCTCCTTCACAGCAATGCTTCAGGTTCCTTATTTCTGGTTCTGTCACTTCCTCACTCCCTATCTGGTACCGCCCGGAGGCAGAGCCTTGGCCTTGCAGCTTTCCCTCTCAATTTTAACCCTTTCACTTCATGTTTTTCAACACAGTTTTCCTCTCCCATCTCTTTTCATGGTCATGGAGATTGACAGCTCTCCTTTGCCACAGGATCACATGGAAGAGGTCAATACAATTAAACAAGCGCTTAATTACTTTATCAATAAATCTGTTCAGCAAGAAGTCTTTTCTATCCAAAAATTGTCAAAAAATTTAGAAACTTCAGTTTTTAATATGATTACTAATACGATTTCGGCCAAGTCTGCAGGGGAAAGCAGACAGTGCCTTTCAGCCATTAATCAGCCCAAAAAATTACATAAGGTGGCGCTAAAGGTGAGTGAGGTTGCCTCACACATGGCAGAGGACGAAGCTCCTCACAAGGCTCTTACAATGGAGAATAAAATTCAGGATAATTCAAAATCACAATTAAAACGCAAATCAAAATCAAAACATATTTTGGGTCCTATAGTCATTATTTCCATTCCCGATACGGATGACAATTTAGCTGATTTGGACTCAGATAATAACCTATCTGACAAGGAGGACAGAGATTCATTATCTCCTCCTCCTTAAGAAAAACAAGCTATCCTCATTGTAGGCTTCTAAGTCTAAGCCGGTCATGGATTCTGAAGGGGTACCGATGTTTGATCCATGTCACATTCTTCACCCCAACTCTACGGAGTGGGTGCCTGCTGATTATGTAGGGCAGTATGTATCCTCCAAACTAGGTCCAAGTTAAAATCTGAATGCCCTCGCCCTTCCATGTCTCATAAAGTCACATTTGCTCGATCTATTGATCAAGCTCTTCTCACATATTTTACTAAATTTGGCAAAGATCCTTAAAAAGGGGTGGCATAACATGGTCCTCCTGTCAAGATAAACTTTTAGATGTGATTGGCCCCCTCACTCATATTTACGATCTTGCAGAGTCTGCCAGGCTTGATGGCACTTTTATCGATCTGGAAGAACATTCATTATGGGTCCAACAGACAGTCTGTCTTCTGGGAAATGCTAACTCCACACTGACTCATAAAAAAGAAAAGGTCTATTACTAAATCTCAAACCCAAACTGGTGAATTTGGCGACGGTACCTACGGATGTTAAAATGGAAGGTCTACTTTTTGGGGAGACGTTCATTAAGGAATTGAGTAAATATGTTGCCACCTTTGCGTCTTTGGACAAAGTTCAACATTCTTTAAAGAATTTTTTTTCGGAACAGGCTTTTTCCTTGGCTTGCTTTGCCGGCCACGGCTATTCTAACCAAGGTTCCCGAGGATACTACAACACATATTTCCAAGAATACAAGCCTAATTCTACCCGCAATGAGGCAGAGGTTACCGCAGCAGAGGTTACAAGAATACCAGCTTTTCCAAACGAATCTGGTAAACCTTTCATCTGCCCTTCCTTCTGTGGGGGGTTGTCTTTGTTTTTTTCTACCAAAATGGTTGTCAATCATTTCAGACCCCTGGGTATTAAACATAGTACAAGGTTATATAATAGAACTCTACTAAGACCCTTTCCAAATGGGTTCACCTCTACCTCTATGTTTTTCGACAGATATGCCCAATCTCATTTCTTCAGAAGTACGGTCTCTGCTACAGAAACAAGCAATTTCATTTACCCAACCCGACCCATCGGGTTTTACTAGCTCCATTTTCATAGTTCAAAAGAAGAACAAAAAGATGCGTCCAGTCATCAATCTCAAGCTCTTCAACCATTTTGTGGTCTATCGACATTTCAAAATCGAAACGGTCCTTCATCTGAGAGATACTCTCCTCCAACATGATTGGATGGTTTGGTTAGATCTACTAGATGCGTACCTAGTTGTTCCAATTGATCCAGATTTCAGGAAATTTCTACAATTCCAGATGTTAGACCAACACTTTCACTCTACCATTCTACCCTTCGGTCTGTTGTCAGCTCTGTGGTGCTTCACCCAGCTCATGAAGCCGGTGGTAGCTTTCCTCAGGGAACAAGGAATGCAACTCATCATTTATTTAGACGACATTCCTATAACGAGTCATTCTCCTCAGTCCCTCATATATCACGTAACACTAACATGTTCTCTCCTATCCGATCTAGGTTTTATTCTCAACAAAGAAAAATCCTTTCTGTTTCCAGCTCAACTAATAGAATTCTTAGGTTTTGAAATAAATTCAGTTTCTGCCACCCTTCTTCTTCCTTCAGCAAAAATAAAATCCATAAAATCAGAAATTCTTCAGATCCTTCTCAGCTTTTTGATTTCTCTAAGATCGCTAGCTCGAATAGTTGGACTTCTTTCTTCCTCTGTTCAAGTGATATTCCCAGGCCCTCTTCACTATTGGGCTTTACAGAGACCAAAAATTCAACATTTAAAAAAAGGCCTATCATATTCAGACACTATCCCGCTAGATCTCGAATCACGAATAGAACTCCAATGGTGGATAGACCATTTAGATGCCTGGAACGGCAGAACTCTCTTTGCATCCTGCCCCAGATCTTGTGTTCGAATCAGATGCAAGCCACACAGGTTGGGGGGGTGATGTGGGCCAATTTCAACTGGAGGAACATAGGGGGTCATTACGACCCTGGCGGTATAAGGCGCTTACTGCCGTGCAGAAGACCGCCAATACACCGCGGCGGTGGCGGTAGACCGCCACAGCTATTATGACACAAATCACGGAATCCGTTGAAATTCAGACACCCACACAATACCGCCACACCAAAGGTCAGCGATAAACTTGCGGAAACACATCCTCCACCTCCACGCCAACAGAAACACGCCCATGCTATTACGACCCACGAATCCACGTGGCGGTCTTTGAACCGTGGTATTCCATTGGCGGTACACACCACCGCGCTCAAAATACACGCACATATACAAAACACCGCCACATTGGACATTTCGAAATACACACACCTGAGACACATACACACACCACTCCCACACACCCAAAACAATATAAAACACACACCCACATCACCCACAAACCCCTACAACCAGAAATTCTGAGAGAAGGCGAGAGAGAGAGCACAGAATAGACAACCCCATCACACAGAGGCACACAACACCATCACCCACACAACATCCAAGCACAAAACACCACATACCACTACACTCACCACACTCATCACCACATACACCACCCCACACATCACACACACCACCCCATGTCACGCCAAAGACACCCCCGCTTCTCCGAGGAGGAGCTCAGGGTCATGGTGGAGGAAATCCTACGGGTAGAGCCACAGCTATTTGGCTCACAGGGACAGCACACATCAATTGCAAGGAAGATGGAGCTATGGCAAAGAATAGTGGACAGGGTCAACGCAGTGGGACAGCACCCAAGAAATAGGGAGGACATCAGGAAGAGGTGGAACGACCTACGGGGGAAGGTGCGTTCAACGGTATCCAGGCACCACATCGCGGTACAGCAGACTGGCGGCGGACCCCCACCTCCTCCCCCTCAACTAACAACATGGGAGGAGCAAGTCTTGACCATCTTGCATCCTGAGGGCCTCGGAGGAGTCGTCGGAGGAACGGACACTGGTAAGTCAAATCTTAACTATCACATCCCCCACCCTACCTCCATGCTATCACACACCCCCACCCTCACACCCTCCCCTATCACCCAAACTCCTCACTTATGTACTAAGAACACCAACTACACATCCCAACCCCAAGACCTGCATGAAACAACTAACCATGGACACTCATCACTAAAGCATGCCCACTGCACATACCCAGAACACCCCCCAACCATCAGCACACAACCCCACACACAGGAATGCCTGCACTGGGGTTCACGCACACCCAACCATTGCACACCATTACACCCACACATGCAATAATCATCTACTTATACCCCCGCAGGAACCCGAAGGAACGTCACCACACCAGAGAGTCCAGACAACACCACTCCACCCCCAGAAGAGGCCCACAGTGACGAGAGCAGCTCTGCCCTACTGGATCTTGATGACCAGCCCGGACCATCTTGGGCCTCAGGACAGTCGGTTCCCCTCGCACAGGCACAGCCCAACACTGACCTTCCACCCTCTGGTAACAACAGCACATCACCCACCCAGCGGGCCCAAACCTCCCTACCCAAGACAGGTCAATCAGCGGTGTGTCCACCACTACAGGGCACCCAGGCTAACCCACCACCCCAACAACAACAGGGACCTGGGGGCAGTGGTAGTGGGCACACGGTCCAGGGGACGGAGGCACAGGAACACAGGGGAACTGGCAGGGCTGCTGTGCGACAGAGGGAGGACAGGCCAAGGGAACCAACTCTCCACGAGGCCCTCTCCTCCATCATGGGAGCATACCACCATTCCCAGGAGACGATGGCCACGGTCCTGGACAAGTTGCAGGAGACCCTGCGTCTGCAGGAGGAGCAGTATTTGGGGTTCAGGGAGGAGCTCAGGACCATCGGCTCCGCCCTGGGCACCATCGTAGGGGTGCTGACGGACATTCAAAAGACCTTGAGGGACACCGTGGCACTCCAAGGGGCCCCTGACACTAGCTACGACGATGAACTGCCTACCACCTCCGCTGGCGCTAGTGGACAGGACGCCCCACCACAGGACCACCACACCAGCACCCCATTCCCGGCAGACGGACAACCACCACGCAAGCGGGCCCTGAGATCCAGGAATAGGACAGAGCAAGATGGCAAGACCCCCGCCAGGAAATAAGACCACCCTGATTGTCCCCCCACTGTCCCACTTTGTTACCCTGTCCAAATCGGAACTGCCCCAGCTCCACTTCCAATGGGCAGATGTGCAATGTACCTGTGAGACTAATAGACTGTACTCTGCCATGGACATTCCTCCACCATCAACCCTCACCATTTTACAACCCCCCTTCATTTTTAGCACTTAAATAAACACACTTGAAACACTAAAAAAACTGGAGTCAGTCTATGATTTGTATTTTTCTATTATCAATGACAGTGTCATAATGGGTTACCCATTGGAAGGCTAACATACCAATGTCACACATCACAAGCCCTTCAAGGATGCAAGCAGTTGACACGTAGGTTACCACATTTGTGAAACTGAAATGGAAGGGGACAACTCAGTTAACAAATAGTGAGTGAAATGTCGGTACAGGATAGAGGTAGACGTGTGAAAGTTAATGTAATGTTACACCGGAAAATGTACTCACCTGAGTTTCACTGGAAATATTGCTATATGACTGACTCCCTGTTGTCGTTTTCTTCTTCCTCAGCTTCATCCTCATCACTGTCCACAGGCTCCACAGACTCCACAGCTGCAACAACACCGTCATCTGGATCATCCTCCTGCAGAAAAGGCACCTGGCGTCGCAATGCTAAATTATGGAGCATGGAGCAGGCGATGGTGATGTTGCACACCTTCTTCGGTGAGTAGAATAGGGACCCACCTGTCATATGGAGGCACCTGAACCTGGCCTTAAGAAGGCCGAAGGTGTGTTCGATAACCCTCCTAGTCCGCCCATGGGCATCATTGTAGCGTTCCTCTGCCCTGGTCCGGGGATTCCTCACTGGGGTCAATAGCCAGGAAAGGTTGGGGTAACCAGAGTCCCCCAATAGCCATACACGGTGCCTCTGGAGTTGACCCATCATATCAGGGATGCTGCTATTGCACAGGATATAGGCGTCATGCACAGAGCCAGGGAACATAGCATTTACCTGCGAGATGTACTGGTCAGCCAAACAGACCATCTGGACATTCATCGAATGATAACTCTTCCGGTTCCTGTACACCAGTTCACTCCTGCGGGGGGGACCAGAGCTACATGGGTCCCATCAATGGCACCTATGACGTTCGGGATATGTCCAAGGGCATAGAAGTCACCTTTCACTGTAGGCAAATCCTCCACCTCAGGAAAAATGATGTATCTCCTTACTTGTTTCAGCAGGGCAGCCAACACTCTGGACAACACGTTTGAAAACATAGGCTGGGACATCCCTGATGCCATGGCCACTGTTGTCTGAAAAGACCCACTTGCAAGGAAATGGAGCACTGACAGCACCTGCACGTCAGGGGGGATTCCAGTCGGATGGCGGATTGGTGACATCAGGTCTGGCTCCAACTGGGTACATAGTTCCTGGATTGTGGCACGGTCAAACCTGTAGGTGACGATTAAATGTCTCTCTTCCATTGTCAACAGGTCCACCAGCGGTCGGTACACCGGAGGATTCCGCCATCTTCTCACATGTCCCAGCTGACGGTGCCTACGAAGGACAACAGCGAATAACCAGTCAATATTCCTCCAGGTATGTATCCACAGTTACACACAAGACTACACCAGACAATGAACCCTTCCTGTATGTGTGTTGAGTATAGGCCTCGGTATGTGTGACGCAGTTGAAAAAGAATCCATGTGGGCCCCTGAAATGGCGGCTGCCTGACCTCTAAACTGGGACAATGGGATTGTGGGGTAACAGCGCTCGCGTTGCACACCGTCGCGGTAGGCGGTCGTAGACCACGGCACACTGCTGCATTGGTTAACATTGGACCCTATGGGTCCCAGGAGCCAATGAACAGGGGCGCTGGCGGTGATGATGCGCACCCCCGTGGACGTCACCGCCGCGGACGTCACCGCCATTTTCTATCTCTTCAATCACTAGATACCTGACCTTCGACAGGAGAGGACCTACACTGCTAGTGCTGCTGTGACCTCGGTCTGGAAGCGACGATGGCTGCTGCGTCTGGGGAAAGGGCCCCTGCCTTCACTGCACAGGAGTTGGAGAAACTTGTGGATGGGGTCCTCCCCCAGTACATGCTACTCTACGGTCCTCCAGACCAACAGGTTAGTACACAGGGAGCACGTTGTATGGGCTAGGCCTGGTTGGACAGGGCTGGGGGAAGAGTGAAGGGGGCAGAGTTCATACTACAGTAAAGAATGGGAATAAATGGGCCATATGGTCAGAGTAGGGAGGTGGCCACTCACATTGCTGGTGCAGTTGGTAATGACTGTTCCTCTTCCCTTGTGCATGTCATGTAGGTCAGCGCCCACCAGAAGAGGGACATTTGGCACGCCATCGCCAAGGAGGTCCGGACCCTAGGGGCCCACCAGAGACGGGGCACCCACTGCCGGAAGAGATGGGAGGACATTCGCCGCTGCAGCAAGAAGACGGCAGAGGCTCAGCTGGGGATGGCCTCCCAACGTGGGAGGGGTGCCCGTCGCACCATGACCCCCCTGATGTTCCGGATCCTGGCGGTGGCCTACCCGGAGTTGGATGGGCGCTTGTGGACATCACAGCAGACACAAGGGGGTGAGTACAACCTCATTCTGCGGACTTTGCGTGCAGTGGAGGGGTATGGGTGGGGGAGGTGGGCTGTGGGTGTCCCTAGGCCAGGGCGAATTCGGTAGGCAAGGCCCCTCCGTAATGTAGGCCATGTGGCACTCTACCCACCTCAGAAGAGTGCCAAGTTTAGGTATAGTTGCCCCTGTGACATCCATGTGCACAGATGTCCACCATTGCCATGTAGGCCATATCCCAGAAATTGCATGTGCAGAGGCCAGGAGCACGGCGTAATGCATGGGGCTGCTGCGTCTGTCTTGTCCGCCAACGGTAGCGGTATGCCATGCACTAAAACTCTCTTACTTCTGTCTCCCCCCCTTTATCTGCTCTCCCTGTCCTTTTGTACATCAGCATCATCAGGCGGAGGTACAGTGGCACTGGAGCACGAGGGAGCTGCATCCCACATGGCCATGGAGGGCCACACCACGGACTCTGAATGCACCAGTGGGACGGAGGGCGAGGGGAGCTTCACGTCGGCCACCGGATCAGCAACCAGCGATACGGACTCGTCCGACGATGGGAGCTCACTTGTGGTGGCGGCACCATCTGTGCCCCCCACTTCTACAGGTACAGCCGCCACCTCCCCTACCAGCACCGCCCTCCCAGCAGCCCCTCAGCGTTCGCCCCGTGCCCGCTCACCCCGGAGGGTGGGCATCACCTTTGCCCCAGGCACCTCAGGCCCTGCCCCAGTCACCCCTGCTGCCCTCAGTGAGGAGGCCATTGACTTCCTCAGGTCACTCACTGTTGGGCAGTCTACCATTGTGAATGCCATCCAGGGTGTAGAACGAGAGTTGCAACACGGTAATGCATTCCTGGAGGGCATTCATTCTGGTCAGGCTGTCCTTCAGCGAACCCTGCAATCTCTGGCCTCAGCACTGATGGCAGCCATTGTCCCGGTGTCTAGCCTCCCCCCTCCAACTTCCTCCACCCAGACCCAATCCCCTGTACCCAAGCCCATCCCAAGCACACCTACAGACCAGCATGCACCCAAGTCAACACACACAAGAAGCTCAAGCAAACATAGGCACCACGCACACCACAGGCACTCACACAAGCATCACACACATACGGATACAGCAACATCCACTGTCTCCACTGTGTCCCCCTCCTCCTCTTCTCCCTCCTCCCTCCCAGTCTCGTCTACACACACACCTGCATGCACCACATCTACAGGCACTAGGACTCGCACCAGGACACCCAGCACCACAAGCCACTCACCTGCACTCACCACCTCCACTGCCATTTACACGTCCCCTGTGTCCTCTCCCAGTGTGTCTGTAACGCCCCCTCCCAAAGTACACAAACGCCGGCAATCACTCACCCAATATCCATCCACCTCACGACAGCCTCCAGTACCTGCACCTGCACCCAAAACAGCTAAA
The DNA here is from genome assembly GCF_031143425.1 of Pleurodeles waltl. Classification (NCBI taxonomy): domain Eukaryota; kingdom Metazoa; phylum Chordata; class Amphibia; order Caudata; family Salamandridae; genus Pleurodeles; species Pleurodeles waltl. The sequence continues at coordinate 793,981,292 of NC_090438.1, read as the reverse complement.
GTGACACCTCCTACAACCACCTCCTCTTCCTCCACTCCCAGACCCCCTCCAGCTACCCATCCCAGTGTCCGTCAGAAACTGTCCCTCTGTCAAATTGACCTTTTTGCCCCCACCCCCCCAATTCATCAGTCCCGTCGTAGCGCCTCAGCCAAAAAGCCTCCAGTACCAGTGGTGCGTGTTCCAGGTTTTTGGAGTGCACCGTCCACCAGGGCAGGCAGTAGGACCCGGAGCCAAGGCACTGGCAGCCCACCCCCTGTAAAGGCTCCAAAATTGGAGAGTGGACGACGGGACCGTGTCAAGACTCCTGGTGGGACAACAAGGGAAATGGGATCGAAGGCGATTGGTGAGTCAGCTGTAACTCCAAAAAAGGTGGGGAAGGTCCAGAGGAAGTCAGCCCAGCCTGTTGTGAGTGTCACGGCGGAGAAGTGCGCCATCTTTTCCGGCGGTCCAGACACAACCGCCAGCACCGTCGTCACTGGTCCAGAGACCACCGCCAGAGTCACAGCCCAGGAGGGCCCAAGTATCGTCACTGGTCCGGAGACCACCGCCAGAGTCACAGCCCAGGAGGGCCCAAGTATCGTCACTGGTCCAGAGACCACCGCCAGAGTCACAGCCCAGGAGGGGACAGGATGCCACAGCCCCACTGGCCATCGATGGAACGTCATGCCACACACCAATGTCCAGTGTGAAGATCGTCATGCCACACACCAATGCCCAGTGTAGAGATCGTCATGCCACACACCAATGTCAGTATCAGGACCGCGATGGCAAAACACAGCTGAACAGTCATGAACCTCAATGGCAAAGCACCGCAGAACACTCATGAACCTCAATGGCAAAGCACCGCTGAACAGGGCAAAGACCGCCATGGTAAAGCACCGCTGAACAGGGCAAAGACCGCCATGGCAAAGCACCGCTGAACACTCATGAACCTCAATGGCAAAGCACAGCTGAACAGGGCAAAGACCGCCATGGTGAAGACCGCTGAACAGGGCAAAGACCGCCATGGCAAAGCACTGCTGAACAGGGCAAAGACCGCCATGGCAAAGCACCGCTGAACACTCATGAACCTCAATGGCAAAGCACCGCTGAACAGGGCAAAGACCGCCATGGTGAAGACCGCTGAACAGGGCAAAGACCGCCATGGCAAAGAACCGCTGAACAGGGCATAGACCGCCATGGCATAGCACCGCTGAACACTCATGAACCTCAATGGCAAAGCACTGCTGAACAGGGCAAAGACCGCCATGGTAAAGCACCGCTGAACAGGGCAAAGACCGCCATGGCAAAGCACCGCTGAACACTCATGAACCTCAATGGCAAAGCACCGCTGAACAGGGCAAAGACCGCCATGGTGAAGACCGCTGAACAGGGCAAAGACCGCCATGGCAAAGCACAGCTGAACAGGGCAAAGACCGCCATGGCAAAGCACCGCTGAACACTCATGAACCACAATGGCAAAGCACCGCTGAACAGGGCAAAGACCGCCATGGCAAAGCACCGCTGAACAGGGCAAAGACCGCCATGGCAAAGCACCGCTGAACAGGGCAAAGACCGCCATGGCATAGCACCGCTGAACACTCATGAACCTCAATGGCAAAGCACCTCTGAACAGGGCAAAGACCGCCATGGTAAAGCACAGCTGAACACTCATGAACCTCAATGGCAAAGCACCGCTGAACAGGGCAAAGACCGCCATGGTGAAGACTGCTGAACAGGGCAAAGACCGCCATGGTAAAGCACCGGTGAACAGGGCATGGACCGTGTAGGAATGAATGGACCGCCACATCAGGCATCCTTATCCCATGTGCAGCTGGGACAGTGGCAGGACAGGAACTTCACTGGGAGACGCATCCAGTCTGGCCACCAGTCCCCCTCCAGAACAAGTGGAGACCTGCATCTATTTGAGAGACTGTGGCTTTGCACTCCCCAGGATGGCACAGTGGGCAAGCCTCCCACTGTAGAGACTTGAGAGACTGTGGCTTTGCACTCTCCAGGATGGCACAGTGGGCAACCCACCCACTGTAGAGACTTGAGAGACTGTGGCTTTGCACTCCCCAGGATAGCACAGTGAGCAAGCCACCCACTGTAGAGACTTGAGAGACTGTGGCTTTGCACTCCCCAGGATGGCACAGTGGGCAAGCCACCCACTGTAGAGACTTGAGAGACTGTGGCTTTGCACTCCCCAGGATGGTACAGTGGGCAAACCACCCACTGTAGAGACTTGAGAGACTGTGGCTTTGCACTCCCCAGGATACATCAATGGGCATGGAGCCCCGTCGTGGATCTGGCTTTGCATTCATCTGGCTGAGGTGCCCCCCCTTCCCTTCCCCCTGAGGTGCCTGTTTTATTTCTATCTGATGCTCCGGCAGTGTTCTCTCCGATTTTGGTCAGGTATCTATTGTGGGCCTCGCCCATGCATTTTTGGACTGTTGGTACACGGACATTGTTGTGTACATATCTGCACTACTTCTTGTATTGTACATATAATTATGAGTGATTTAGACATATATATCTGTATATTTTTGTATGACATGTATATTGGCACATTACAATGTTTGACCGAAATTCGCTTTGTCTTTGGATTCTTCCGGGGGGATTGTGGGTTGTTAATGTGATATTTTTGACTGCATTGGTGTGTATGTTGTAATATGTGAGGGTGGGGGTGTTTGGTGGGTGTCCCCCTAACCTTTGCCACCTCCCTCCCCCGTGTCGTAGGTGCAGTACTCACCGGTATCTTATGCGCCTACTTCGCTGTTGGTTGTAAAGGAGCAGATAGACAAGGGCAGGTAGTATTTGGAGTTCGGGGTCCATGGAGTCCTCGTTCCTCGTGGGATATGTTAAGGTGAGCGTTTTCCCATAGCACAAGCTGTTTCCGCCGTGTTTTTATCCACGGTGAATCCGCCCCGGAAAAGGTGGCGGATTGGCAGGTTGTAATAGTGTGGGCGGTACATTGTCTCCCGCCTGTCTGTTGGCGGTGACCGCCGCGCTGCTTGTCTGTACCGCCGTGGCGGGCGGTGTGTTAAAGTGGCTGTCTTTGTTGGCGGTTTCGGCCAGGGTCGTGATTCCCTTTTTTTGTCCGCCGGCCTGTTTGCGGTATTACCGTACCTTTAACACCGTCCGCCAGGGTTGTAATGACCCCCATAGTCTCTAGAGGAGTCCAAATTGCATATCAATTGTTTAGAGATGATTGCCAGCTCCTTTGCAATCAGAATCCTCGCGAAAAACACGTTTTGTTGTGCTATCCCTCTTAGGATGGACAAGATTTCGGTGTTCCGGTACATAAATCATCTCGGGGGTACAAAATTCAAACCCCTAGCGGACCTGGCAAAAGGGTATTGGGAACTTTGCCTTTTAAACTAAATTTCGATTCATCTGGAATATCTTCCAGGAGCTCTCATCTCTATAACAGATGGGCATTCCCGCCATCTTCGGGACTCAAGTGATTGGAAATGTCATCCCTCAATCTCTCACTCAATTCGGAACAAATGGGGCCCTTTGATAATCAACTTATTTGCATCACGCCTCAATTCTCAACTTCCTCAATTCTACAGCTGGCATCCGGATCTGTTGACCTTGGCCTCAGATGGCTTTTTACAGAATTGGTCAACATCTCAGAATTACGCCTTCCCCCCTTTTCTCAGGAACAGCAGGGTACTTGCGCAAGTGAGACAGCAGCAAAGCACTAGTGCTTAGAGCTCCATTCTGGCAATCACAGATATGGTTCCCAACCCCTTTGGAACTTTCAATAGACTTTCCCTTCCTTCCTCCTACGTTTCGGAACCTATTGTTGGATCCTCTGAACCATCCTCACGAACTCACCTTAGACAATTTTCTGACCGTTTCGGCTTGGAAAATCTCGGGAATTCCCAGCATCTCCCTTTCATTTCGTCAGAGGCTTCAGAATGTATCAATCAATCCTGGGTCCCAGGAGCTAGGAGTTGTTGCTTGGCAAAAGACATTAGGGCCCTCATTATGACATTGGCGGTAAATCCCACTTACCGCCATGCTGACGGCTGCCAACTTACCGCTGCCGTGGCGGATATCCGTTCACCATATTATGACACACACACACCAATCCCTTAGTATTCAGCCATATACACAAATCCGCCAGACCAAAGGTCAGTGGTAAACTGGCGGTCCCAAAACCCACACCTTCACTATAACAGAACTACGACCAACACATTATGACCCACAAATCACCACGGAGGACATTCAATGGTCGTAAACCATTGGAGGTATGTACCGCTGCGCTCACAATGGACAACCATAGATAAAACAACAGCACATTGGACAATTCAAACAACACACACCTGACACCCATACACACACCACACACACACCACTATAAAACACCTACCCTCATTACCCACAACCCTTCACGAATACAAATCATTGCCAGCAGAGGGACACCAAGACCACTGACACAACTAGAGCCAGACATTACTCACACCTATACACCACTCACGCACTCCACATCACACACCCCAACACATTACCCAACACTCCCTCACCAACACACCTTACATAACACCCATGGCACCACAGAGACACCCCGGTTTCACAGAGGAGGACCTAAGGGTCACGGTGAGGGAAATTGTCAGGGTAGAGCCACAGCTATTTGGAGCCGAGGTGCAGCAAATATCTATAGTTAGGAAGATGGAGCTATGGTGGAGAATTGTGGGCAGGGTCAATGCCGTGTGACAGCACCCAAGAACTAAGGATGACATCAGGAAGAGGTGAAATGACCTATGGCGGAAGGCATGTTCCATTGCAGCGACACACCAGCTTGCGATCCAGAGGACTGGTGGTGGACCCCTACCTCCTTCCCCACAACTCAAAGCATGGGAGTAGCAAGTCTTGGCAATACTTTATCCGGGGGGCCTGGCCAGAGTCAGAGGAGGACTGGACTCTGGTAAGTGAACTCTCTACAACTATCACCCCCCTACCTGCATGCCATCACATACCCTCACCCTCATTCCCATCACTCCACACAATCCACCATCATATCTCACTCATCCCAGTGCCAAGCCCTGCATGCTGTACCAATGCATGGACACCACTCACAGCCTTGCATGGGTACTCATCTCTAAAGCATGAACACAACAGAGAATTAACAATCCCACTATATACTAACATACACAAGTGAAAGCTGGCAGGGCAAATCCAACCAAAGAGGGGAAACGACGGATGTACAATATGTCAGACACAGAAACCATAACACATCATTTACATCCCCACAGGTACCCCAGCGGAGAGGAGTTACCAGCACTATCCAGTCCCCCAACTGAGGAGGCCCACAGTGATGACAGCAACTCTGGTCTTCAGGATTTGGATGACCTACCTGGCCCATCAGGGACCACTGGACAACCGGTTACCCGGTTACCCAGGCCTAGTCACACACCACCAAAGAGCCTTATCCATCAGGAAACACCACCACAGCACCAACCCAGCGTACCCATACCTCTGTCCCCAGGACACATCACTCATCAGTGTGTCCACCTCTACAGGGACCCCAGGGCACACCTTGCCCCCAAAAAAATCAGGGACCTTGGGTCAGTGGCAGTGGACACACTGTTCAGGGGACAGAGGCACAGGCCACCAGGGACACTGGGAGGACTGCTGTGCACCGGGGGAGGACAGGCCCAGGGAACCGACTCTCCTGGAGGCACTTGCAGAGATCCTGGGACACGATGGGCCAGATCCTGGACAATGTGCAGGAAAACAGGCCGCTCCAGGAGGGACAGTACCAGCGGATCAGGGAGGACTTGCAGGCCATTAACAACACCCTGATCTCCATTGCAGGGGTGCTGGCAGACATGCCCAACATTATGAGGGAGGCAGTCTCACACCAGTGGGCCCCTGCCACTAATCAGCCTTCCAACTCTGCTAGTGACCAGGAGGCCCTGCCACAGGACTCACAGGCCACCAGCACCCCTTGCCCTGCAGAAGGTGAACCACCCCACAAACATTCCCTGTGATCAAGACATAAGCCAGAGACACTTGCCAAGACCCCCTGCCAGGAAATGAGACTCTCCTGATTGTCACCCTTGTGTCCCACTCAGTCACCCTGTCCACCTTCAGCTGCCATTGCTCCCCTTCCTATGCCCCCTTGGTCAATGCACCTGTGCTACAAATAGACTAGAACAATACCCTGGACTTTCCTCCTTCATCACCCAACCTCATTGCACTTGCCCCTCAATATATTAGCACTTCAATAAACACCCTTTGGAAAAAAAAAAACATTTTGGAGTATGTTATGTATATCAAATATGTATTCATTGTAACAGGTGCAAACATTGCATATCAACTGTACAGAGAATGAGCATAGATTAATGACCTGTAGTTGGCTGCAGTGATCACACCAGCAGTATATGTCAGGTCACCAACATCCGCAAAATGAATTGCCAGAGTGAACAGTCAGTGGGTATAGAAGTTAAAAATATCATCATGCCATTGCCACACAAATTAACACAAAAGTCATTGAAATGTGGTGTAACACTGTCCTACCTGTGTGTCATTAGAAGTATTGTCGGATCACAAATGTTCTGTTGTCCACATCCTCATCCTCTGCCTCCTCATCCTCACTGTCCACAGGGTCTACTGCTGCCACACGGGCATCTTCAGCCTCCTCCTTCTGCAGGAATGGGACATAGCATCTGAGGGCCAGGTTATGCAGCCTGCAGCATGCCAGCACTGTCTGGCAGACCTTCTTTGGTGAGTAGCACAGGGATCCTCCTGTTAGATGGAGGCACCGGAACCTGGCCTTCAGGAGGCCAAACAGTCCTTTCAATGATCCTTCTGGTTCACCCATGTGCCTCATTAGAACATTCTTCTGCCCTTGTCCTGGCATTCCTCACAGGGGGCAGCAGCCATAATAGGTTGGGGTAACCAGAGTCACCTGCAAATACTGAGGGACAATATTTAGCCAGACACTATCCTATATGGCCCACACCATATCCATACACCAACATATACTGGGTTGGAACCAGGGCTCACGTATTAGCCACACCCTGTGCCTCTGTAGTTGGGACATCACATTTGGAATGCTACTATTCCTTAGGAGAAAGGCATCATGCACTGACCCTGGATACTTAGCATTGACGTGGGAGATGTACTGCTCCGCCAAGCACACCATCTGGACATTCATGGAGAGGAAACTCTTATGATTCCTGAACACCTGTTCATTCTGCCGGGGGGGACAAATGCCATATGTGTTCCATCAATTGCCCCAATTATGTTGGGGATGTGTCCCATTGCATAAAACTCAGCCTTCACTGTGGCCAAAACTTCAACCTGGGTGAAAACAATGTAGCTGCACATGTGTTTTATCAGGGCAGACAACACTCTTATCAGCACTATTGAGAACATTGGCTGTGACATTCCTGCTGCCAATCCCACTGTCACTTGGAAAGAACCAGTTGTCAGGAAATGGAGTACAGATAGCACTTGCACAAGAGGGGGGATCCCGGTAGGATGACGGATAGCAGATATCAGGTCAGGCTCCAACTGGGCACACAGTTTTGTGATTGTGGCCCTATCCAGTTTATAGGTGAGGATAATGTGCCTGTCCTTCAGTGTTGCCAAGTCCACCAGGGGTCTGTACACAGGGGGATGTCTTCATCTCCAATTCATCTGCAGCGGTAGGAATCGAAAGGGATAAAAGAGTGAGGAGCTGATCACAAACTGAACAATGGAGCTACAACAGTAGTTTGCATCCCGTAAACATGTAATGGGTCATTGTGATTCGTCCAGTATGTGCTAATATCTCCTGTGACGCAGCATTATTCCAGTGCCTGCCCCCTCCCCCCTGAAATGGCATCCTCCTGACCTGTGTGGAGGGACAGGTGGAAGTGAGGTAATTCCACTGACATTGTATGCTGCTGCAGGAGGCGGTTGGTAACCACAGTGCAACTCCTCATTGGCTAACATTGGGCCCTATGGGGTACAGTGGCCAATGGTGATATACGCCGGTGGTGACGGTATGTACTGCCACGGACTTGACTGACATTTTCTATCATTTTCCTCATGTGCTGCTGTGACCTGTGTCTGGAACTTACCATGGCTCGTGTGACCAGGGAAGGGACCCCAGCCTTCACTTCAGAGGAGTTGAAGAGACTGGTAGATGAGGTCCTACCCCAGTTCAGACTGCTGTATGGGCCTACAGACCAACAGGTGAGTACACTAATGCACAACGCATGAAGTATGAATGCATGGAGTTGTATGTATGAAGGCCTCGTGTAAGGGGGGTGGGTGGATGACCTCTTGGCGGCCTACAGATTGTGTTCTGGGCCACATGTATGGAAATGATGATGGGAAGGGGTATTGTGGACCATATGTGTAACAGGCAGGATTGTTTGTCTAATTCTATTTTCCTGTATGTATTGCCTCTGCAGTTCAGCACCCATCAAAAGAAGGGTACATGTCGTGCCATCGCCAAGGACGTGTGGACCCTGGGGGTCTATGGCAGGCGGAGCACCCACGGTCGCAAATGGTGGGAGGACCTGAGACGCTGGGCACAGAAGATGGCGGAGGCCCAGCTGGGGATGGCTTCCCAACGATGAAGGGGTGCCCGTCGAACCCTGACCCCCCTGATGGCCGCATACTGGCGGTGGCCTATCCTGAGCTGGATGGGCGCTTGAGGGCATCACAGCAGCTACAAGGGGTGAGTACAGTGCCTCTACACATGGTAGGGTGGTATCCAGGTGGGTGATGTGTGTCAGTGGGTACCCGCAGGCTAGGCCTGATGTTGTAACGTAGGCCCCCTGTTGATTAGGGTTATGAAGAGATAATCTTGCTACCTAGTTCGTAGGTATCCACTACTGATCAGGGTTTGCGTGGGTCCCAGGTGTGCTGCATTTGGCGGTATGTGCCCTCCCTATGCCTTGGTGGCAAGCAATTTTTCTGGTAGTGCAATGCATATTGTGTAGGCCGTTCCCTGTGTGTGAGTGTGCTGTGTATGCCAACGGTGGTGTCTCTTCCCCCCCTTTTTAGTTTTGTCATCCTATCCTTATTTGCATTAGCATCATCTGGCAGAGGAGCAGAGCCACCGGTGATGATGGAGGGAGCTGCATCTTACAGGACCCAGGAGGCAGAGTCCACCAACAGTAAGGGCTCCAGTAGGATGGAGGGCGAGCGGAGCACCACGGCAGAGATTGGAGGCTACAGTTCAGACACAGAGACCTTCTCCAATGGAAGCTCCCTGGTGGTGGTGGACACTTCTGTGACCACCCCAGCTACAGGTACAGCCACCAACCCTGTACCAGCACCACCCTCCCAGCAGCCCCTTATCGTGTTGCCTGTGCCCGCTCACCCAGGAGGGTGGGCATCTCCTTTGCCCCAGGCACCTCAGGCCCTGCACCATTTAGCCCTGTTGCCCTGAGTGAGGAGGCTAGTGACCTCCTGAGATCCATCTCTGTAGGGCAGTCAATCATTGTAAATGCCATCCAGGGGCTGGCAGCCCAGATGCAACAATCTAATGCACTCCTGGAGGGCATTCACACTGGCTCAACAGAGATCGATTCAGGTTCTGGCCTCTTCTCTGATGGCAGCCATTGTCCCTGTTTCTACCGTCCCCCCTCCAAATTCCACTGCCCAGTCCCATTCCCCTCAGCCCCAACCTAGCCCAAGCACACATACAGACGAGCATGCACACAAGACACCACCCAAAAATTGTCACAGGCAAACACAAGCATCACAATTCATCCCACTTCATCCCACAGGCACTCACAAAAACACCATCCAGTTGCAGACACAACAACATCCACTATTATCTCTGTCTCTCCCTCCTCCCCCTTCACCACCTCTCTCACACCTGCATGCACTACATCATCATCCCACTGTGGCTGTCCCCCCTCCTAAAGTAACCAAACACAAGCACTCAGACACCCAAAAGCAAACAACCTCACAACAGCATACAACCCATGCACCTGCACCCACAATTAGCAGACAGACATCCCCAACAACCAATCTCTCATCCTCCACTCCCATTCCTTCTCACTCTTCCCGCCCCAATGTCCCTAAAAAACTGTTCCCATCCACCATTGCCCCTTTCCCTACCTCTACCTCCCCATCCTGCACATATGGCCAGGGTATCACGAACCCAGCCAAGCACCTCAGCCACACAGTTGACTGGTCCAGTCCTAACTGCACCCACTCGTGGTGGAAAGGGATCCAGGTCACATGTACTGAAGGGAAAGGAGCTTGCACCAGCCAGCCTAAAGGGGAAGGAGCCTGCCCCAGCAGGCAAGAAGGGCAAGGAGCCAGCACCTGCCACCCGAAAGGCCAAGGAGCCTGCACCTGCCAGCTGAAAGGCCAAGGAGACTGCACCAGTAGGCAGGAAGAGCGAGGAGTCTACACCAGCAGGCAGGAAGAGCAAGGACTCTGCACCAGCAGGCAAGAAGGACAGGGAGCCTGAACCACCACTATGCATCCGTCCGAGGGTGCAGGGGGTGTGCAGGAGCCTGCCCCCACCAGCAGCACCACCACAGTGCATCCGTCCGAGGGTACAGGGGATGTGCAGGAGCCTCCCCCTACCAGCAGCACCACCACTATGCATCCATCTGAGGGTGCAGTGAATGTCCAGGAGCCTCCCCCCCCACCAGCAGCACCACCACAGTGCATCCGTCCGAGGGTGCAGGGGATGTGCCGGAACTTCCCCCACCAACAGCACCACCACAGTGCATCCGTCCGAGGGTGCAGGGGATGTGCCGAAGCCTCCCCCCACCAGCAGCACCACTACAGTGCATCCGTCCGAGGGTGTAGGGGGTATGCAGGAGCCTCCCCCACCAGCAGCACCACCACTGTGCAGCCGTCCGAGGTTGCAGGGGATGTGCAGGAGCCTTTCCCCACCAGCAGCACCACCACAATGCATCAGTCTGAGGGTGCAGGAGCCACCCCCCACCAGCAGCACCACCACAGTGCATCCGTCTGAGGGTGCAGGGGATGTGCAGGAGCCTCCCCCCACCAGCAGCACCACCACTATGCATCCATCCGAGGAAGCAGGGGATGTGCCGGAGCCTCCCCCCACCCGCAGCACCACCACTGTGCAGCCATCACCACCGGCGAACGCTATGTAATCCTGCCTCTATGGGCTGCTGTGCGGCCTGCCCCCTCCAGAACCAGTGGGTAAGACACCCACTCGAGAGACTGTGGCCTTGCACGCCCCAGGATCAAGCACAGGACATGTTGCCCCATCCAGAACCAGTGGGTAAGGCACCCACATGTGAGACTGTGGCCCATCACTCCCCAAGACAAAGCACAGGGCATGTTGCCCCTCCAGAACCAGTGGGTAAGACACCCACATGAGAGACTGTGGCCCATCACTCTCCAGGACAAAGCACAGGGCATGATGCCCCCGCCAGAGCCAGTGGGTAAGAAACCCACATGACAGACTGTGGCATTGCACTCCCCAGGACCAAGCACAGGGCATGTTGCCTCATCCAGAACCAGTGTGTAAGACACCCACATGAAAGACTGTGGCCTTCCACTCCCCAGGACCAAACACAGGACATGTTGCCCCATCCAGAACCAGTAGTTAAGTCACCCACATGAGAGACCGTGCCCTTGCACTCCCCAGGACCAAGCACAGGGTATTTTGCCCTCTCCAGAACCAGTGGTCTTGTTTCATCTCCCAGCTGAGATGGCTGCCTATTTACCAAATGATGCCCCTGCAGTGTCCTCTCCATGTTGAAGCAGGTGACAGGTGTGGCCTTGGACTTTGGCCTGTGACCATGAGGCCGATGCAAAGTGAGGACTGGGCTGTGTCCCTTTTTATGTAAATATGTATACATCTATTATCTTGCCTGACTTATTATTTATACTGTGTTGATGTTATTACAAACACTTTGGTGAAATTGTTTTGTCCTTGCATTATTCAGCCGAGTTACGTGTCAAATTGTTTCTGTGGTGCATCTGGTTGTGTGTATGGTGTGTGTGGTGTGTGTTGTGTATGTGTGTGTGTCACTCTCTTTTTCCACTCCCCCCCCTTGTGTGCTAGGCGGCTGTACTCACCGTCGCCCTCTTCTCCAGCGTTGATGTTCGTGGTGGAGCAGAACGTAGAATATCATCGGAAAAACATGCAGTTCTGGTTCCATGGTGGCGTGGTTCTTCCCTGTGTCTCCAATGTTGAGTCCTTTCACTTCTGAGGTCAGTTTCCACCAGGCTTTTGATGTTCTTGGTACTGCTCCAGAAAAGGTCATAATTTGGCACTACTTACCGCCAACCTGTTGGTGGTATTACCGCCACTTTATCACCGACCGCCAGGGTCATAATGAGGGCATAATTCCTTTTCAGCAGATGTGAAATTCATTGTTAATTTCCTAGCTGCAGAAGCTAGCAAAGGCAAATTCTCCCATACCATCAATCTGCACAGATCAGCTATTTCATCCAACCATGCTCATGTGAACAGGAAACCAAAGGGAGAACATCTTCTCGTTAGCCGACTTTTGAAGGGAGTAGAATTTTCTAATCCTCCGCTACCAAATATAGACAATTATGGGATGTTAATGTAGTTTTCAATTTTCTTTCATCGTGGCCTATGCTCCCATTGAAAATGTTATCTGCCAAGTTGACGATGTTGTTATGTCTTATATTTATTAAGCGTCTATCTGATGTTAAAGCGTTTCTTCTTGCCAGTTTACTCCTTAAGGTGTTTTGTTCACAGTGGTCCGTCATTCCAAAACCAATCTAACATCGGTATTTTATCCTTATTTTCCTGATCATCCTAAGTTATGTGTTGATCAATGTTTAAAAGTTTATGAAGAAAAAACTACAGATTTAAGAAGGCCCTCTGTATCCCACCTACTTATCTATTTTAGGAAACCCTATAATCCTGTATCTGCCCCTACTGTAGCTCACTGGCTAAAATGGATCTTGTCTTTGGTGGGTATTGATACTTTCATGTTTAGGGCTCATTCTTCCAGAGGAGCAATGGCATCTAAAGCCTTTTGGGTGGGTTCACGCTTGGAGGACATTCTTAGATCTGCAGATAGGTCTAATGATAATGTGTTTAAAGTATTTTATTGTAATCCTGTTGATAATGTTTTAAGGAATGTGATTAATACGCTTTAAATAAGCATAATAGGAGCCTGTGGACATGACACAAACTGTACATTTTCCTAATTTTAATGAGGGAAAGTCTTAATTTTATTAAAGACACGGAGGTGAGTATTGTCCCACCACACTGTTTAACTGTTGTTTTCTCCCACCCTCACAGCAACAATGGCTAATACTCAACCTTCCACGTAATTCAACATCAATTTCTTGGCAGTCTGTAGGCGGGTGTCGCTCGCCTCGCCTACGAACATCCAGACTTGGCGTTCGCCCGATGCCTTCCCCGACTTCCGCCCACGTCGTCAGGGAGACGCGTGGGGGCGGAGACGGCAATCGGCACCCGACTTCCAGGTTGCTGGATCTTTAAAGATGGAAGACGCCGCAAGAGAAGGCGAGGCGGTGAAACCGGAGCCGAAGGAATTCCCTGCTGACAACAAACAAGGAGAACAGGAGCCGAGAGCGGACTCCGGCGGAGAGAAGACGGCCGGAGCAACGAACCCCAGAGGACACGAAGTAGCCTGCCACGGCCCAGGAGGGTCATGGCCAAACAAGGTACGGGCCCTTTTTAAGGGCAACAACAGTAAGGGGAACGAAGGGAAGGGGGAGAGGGAAGGTGGGGAAAGAACAGGAGGTGGAAGCAGGGAAGGATACCCAGGGCACCCTCCCACTCACTTCTAGATAAAGAGAAACCTCCCTCCCTCCTCCTCACAAAAACCCAGTTTTCTGCACTAAAAGAAGAACTCCATAAAAATATTAGAGTTTGTTAACCCCTCACTACTTCCCTCACAACCACCCCTCTCCCCTCACTAATCACAGAAGCCAATAGACCAAGGGAGTATCGTCCCACTTACCTGCTGTATCCTCTGTTGTTCTTCCGAGGGAAACCGTGGACCAAGGGGAGGACCTCTGAAACTCGCCACCTAAAATAGAGAAGATTAAAGAAACCCTTAAGGACCTCGGGCCTCCCCCAGAGTAGAAGAAGAAGAACAAAAAGGAGGAAAGAAAGGATACTATCCAATACATGTGTTCACCCTCTTACAGAATCTAAAATAAAGCAAGAAAAACCCCTGCCAAGGGTTACAAAACTCTGCGTCTGCGTTCTCTGTATCCCAGGCCATAGCCCCAATCCCCCACAGTGGTGTCAGAAGTGGGATCAAAGGGCCCCAACGGGGTACAGAGACAGTGAGACCATAGAGGATAAACCAGGTCTCGAGGACATGATTAAACAACTTGCAGAGGGCCAGCGCCACCTCCAGTTAGTGTGGGAAGCACAACAAAGAGAGGCCAAGGAGGACAGAGAGGCCCTGCAATCCGCTTTAAAAAGTCAGGCGACAATCATGGCCAGTAACCAATTGGTCCATGAGACGGCATTAAAAAACTGACAGACACCATCGCTGCCAGCAAGGTGCATCCCAATGTACCAAGTTCGGTGCTACAAAAGTATCAGGGGGGGGAAGACCCTGATTCTTTTTTCACGAATTTCGAAAGAGTCGCTTCCTCCGCCCAGTGGCCTGAAGACAGGTGGGGCCAATACGTTGCCCCCCTCCTAACGGGCACGCTTCAATCCGCTTATCAGGCGGCCAACCCGGGTGGTGTCACCCCATACTCGGAGATAAAGAAAAGTATTTTGGAGCGTGTGGGACATGACACTGAGTATTACAGGGCTAAATTCCAAAAAGTAAAATGGGGGCCCAATGAAGACCCACGGACATATTATTACCGGGTGAAGGACCTGGGATTAAAATGGCTGGGACCCATGGGGACTGACCGTGAGGATGTTATCAAAGTAATAATCCTAGAACAGTACTTGGATTCCCTGCCGATCAGCACCCGAAACTGGATAAGGCAACACCCCCGAATAGACACTGAGATGGCCGTCGAACTGGCATGCGCCTACCACAGATCCGGGAAGGTTAAACATCAGCCAACCCGACCCATGGGGAAATTGCCTATGCCTCCACCTCAATTTCCTCCCAGACGAATAACGGAAGAACCAGGCCCCTCACGAAGCGTGGAAAGAAGTCCCATGCATCAACCCCAATGCTTTAGTTGTGGGGAGTGGGGTCATATCGCCCGTGGATGTCCAAAAAAACATGAGGGGGTAGAACCGATGGAAATAGGCGTCACTCGGGGAAGAGTTCTATGCCTGGGAAAAAGTGATGTGTCCTTTAATTACCCCCTCAGGATAAATGGGACTCTGGTCCTGGCCTTGATTGACTCCGGATGCAGTCAGTCGGTGATTCGTCGTAGTCTCATACACCCGGCGCCAAAGACTGATGACCAGTGGGTCACTATATGTTGTATTCATGGGGACCGGGGTCAGTATCCACTTGCAAGGGTAGAGGTTGGATGGAACACTCACCTAGACCCTCTCTCCGTGGGACTCATGGATAAATTAATAGAGGAGTGCGTTATTGGGACTGATTATCAGAGATTTGACGAGATTCTGGATCAAACCAGGAAACGTAACCCCATAGACGAATGGTGGGGTACAGCCCCTTTTTGGAAAGAGTCCATATGTAGCCCACCCACAAGAAAAAAATTGACCTGGAAAGAAAGGAGAGCAGAGAAACAAAAATTTGCAACCCAACAGGAACGAGAAGGAAAAGAGAGACTGGTGGCCAATATAGACACTGCCCCCGTGTCCTTTAGAATGAGCCAACACGAAGACCCCACACTAGTGAACGCCTGGAAAACTGCCAAAATTGCCCCTACTGGGGAGGTAGGTCCTTACTTCTTGGTACACAAGGACTTGCTGTATAGAGTACTCACCAGCGCAAATAGGGAAAAGAGACAACTCGTGCTCCCCGAGCCCTATAGGACACAGGTTCTCTTCCTAGCCCATAATCAACCGGGGGGGGGTGTCATTGTGGCCGGGAGAAAACCGAAGAATATTTACTGAGACGGTTTTACTGGCCCGGGGTATATGCACACATCAGGCGATACTGTGCCCAGTGTCCAAAATGTCAGTTGGTAGAACCAGGAGCCATAAGGAGAGCCCCCTTACGACCACTACCAATTATTGATACTCCCTTCAAGCGTGTCGGTATGGACCTAGTAGGACCTCTTCTGCCATCCAGTAAGGGGCACACTCATATTCTCGTCTTGGTAGATTATGCGAGCAGATATCCAGAAGCCATTCCACTCACTAGGATCACCACTAGAGCGGTAGCAAAAGCAATGATAGCCTTCTTTGCCCGAGTGGGGTTTCCTGAAGAACTTCTTACGGACCAGGGAACACGGTTTGTATCTGGAATAATGAAACAGATATGTAAGTCCCTAGGTGTTCTTCAAATCAAGACATCAGTATATCACCCACAAACAGATGGTTTAGTGGAACAATACAATCGTACGATCAAAACCCTTTTAAGGAAGACAGTGAGCGAAACTGGGAAGGACTGGGATCAAAAGCTTCCCCTAGTATTATATGCAATAAGAACACACGAGCAATCCTCTACAGGGCATAGCCCGTTCGAACTTGTGTTTGGGAGGCAACCTAGGAATCTATTGGATATGGCAGCAGAATTATGGGAGGAGAAAAATAGCGAGGAGCGACCCATCCTAGACTATATACACAAATTAAAGATCCATCTCCAGACAGTGTGGGAGGATGTGAGACAACATTTAGAAAAGGCACAAGACACTCAAAAGTATTACTATGATCAGGGTACTAAACTACGGGTTTTACAACCCGACGATAAGGTATTAATCCTCCGTCCCACCTCAGAGCATAAGTTGATAGCCAAATGGTAAGGGCCATATCGGATAATAAAAGCGGTCACACCGGTTACCTACTTGGTAGAATTAAACACCCAACCCAGACGGACCCAAATTTATCACATCAATCTATTAAAGAAATGGGAAGACCCAGAAAATGGAAACCCTACACCAGCACGGGCATGCCTGATCACCCCGAATCATCCACTAGCTTTAGAACTATGTCCCATCTCCCATCCAGAACCACAAAAACTTCCCAAGGTCAATGAGTCCCTGTCGGAGATGGAGACACAGCAAATAATGAAGCTAATCCAAAATCAGGCCCATTTCTTCTCCGAATTGCCAGGGAAAACTTATTTGGTCCAACATCAAATACGAACTCCTGAGGGCAAAATTGTACGTCAACGTCCCTATCACATCCCCGAAGCGAGAAAAATTCTTATAGAGGACGAAATAATAAAAAATGTTAGCTCTTGGGGTTATTGAAACGTCCACCAGTCCATGGTGCTCTCCTATAGTACTGGTGCCGAAACCGGATGGGTCGGTCCGTTTCTGCATCGACTTTCGAAAACTCAATGAGGTATCACTTTTTGATACCTATCCCATTCCCCGGGTGGATGAAGTGTTAGAAAAAATCAGACAAGCCCGCTTTATGACCACTATTGACTTGACAAAGGGATATTGGCAGATTCCCTTAGCTCCCTCAGACAAAGAGAAGACAGCGTTCGTTGCCCCTTCGGGGTTATATCAATTTACCGTCCTCACCTTCGGCCTTCATGGTGCCCCGGCCACGTTCCAGCGATTGATGGATCGTCTTTTGAGACCCTTTCATGACTTTACGGCTGCATATCTCGATGACATTGTCATTTTTAGCTCCACTTGGTCAGACCATCTCCTACACCTAGGGAAAGTATTCTCAGCGTTAGCAGAAGCAGGCCTTACCGCCAACCCAAAAAAATGTGTCATAGGACAGACCCAGATATCCTATCTTGGTTATGTCATCGGTAAAGGAGTACTGAGTCCACAAAAAGATAAAGTAGCCACCATTAGACAAATACCCCTTCCAAAGACTAAGAAAGAACTCTGTTCATTCCTGGGACTGGTAGGTTATTACCGACGGTTCATACCTCAATACTCGACTATTACAGCCCCCTTGACTGATTTATTAAAAAAACAGTACTCGAATACCCTTCCCCTTTTTTCCCCCACGCAATTCCAGGGATTTCACTGGCTAAAGGAAGCCCTAGCTACGGAACCCATATTACGATGTCCCGATTTTTCCAGACCTTTTCATCTTTTTGCCGACGCTTCGAATGTCGGATTGGGAGCCGTATTAGCACAACCAGACGAACAAGGGTATGATCACCCCATTGTATATATCAGCAGAAAGTTGTTACCGAGAGAACTAAACTACCCTACCATTGAGAAGGAATGCCTGGCCATAAAATGGGCAATAGAGTGTTTACAATATTACCTTCTGGGGCGTCCTTTCATCCTTTACACTGATCATGCCCCCTTAACATGGTTGTCGTCCCATAAGGATACCAATGCACGAGTATTACGCTGGTTCCTTGAATTGCAACCCTTTACATTTCAGGTCCGGCACATACCTGAGGCACGGCAGTGTCCCGCTGACTTTCTATCCCGATGTCCGGACTCCACGGTACTCAACCAGTCCCGTTCATGGGAAGGGGTGTGTAGGCGGGCGTCGCTCGCCTCGCCTACGAACATCCAGACTTGGCGTTCGCCCGACGCCTTCCCCGACTTCCGCCCACGTCGTCAGGGAGACGCGTGGGGGCGGAGACGGCAATCGGCACCCGACTTCCGGGTTGCCGGATCTTTAAAGATGGAAGACGCCGCAAGAGAAGGCGAGGCGGTGAAACCGGAGCCAAAGGAATTCCCTGCTGACAACAAACAAGGAGAACAGGAGCCGAGAGCGGACTCCGGCGGAGAGAAGACGGCCGGAGCAACGAACCCCAGAGGACACGAAGTAGCCTGCCACGGCCCAGGAGGGTCGTGGCTAAACAAAGTACGGGCCCTTTTTAAGGGCAACAACAGTAAGGGGAACGAAGGGAAGGGGGAGAGGGAAGGTGGGGAAAGAACAGGAGGTGGAAGCAGGGAAGGATACCCAGGGCACCCTCCCACTCACTTCTAGATAAAGAGAAACCTCCCTCCCTCCTCCTCACAAAAACCCCGTTTTCTGCACTAAAAGAAGAACTCCATAAAAATATTAGAGTTTGTTAACCCCTCACTACTTCCCTCACAACCACCCCTCTCCCTCACTAATCACAGAAGCCAATAGACCAAGGGAGTATCGTCCCACTTACCTGCTGTATCCTCTGTTGTTCTTCCGAGGGAAACCGTGGACCAAGGGGAGGACCTCTGAAACTCGCCACCTGAAAGAGAGAAGATTAAAGAAACCCTTAAGGACCTCGGGCCTCCCACAGAGTAGAAGAAGAAGAACAAAAAGGAGGAAAGAAAGGATACTATCCTATACATGTGTTCACCCTCTTACAGAATCTAAAATAAAGCAAGAAAAACCCCTGCCAAGGGTTACAAAACTCTGCATCTGCGTTCTCTGTCTCCCAGGCCATAGCCCCAATCCCCCACACAGTCCATACTTTTGAATTCTTCATCTTCAGGAAGAGTCTTAATGCCTGACGACCTGTTGCTCTAGATCAGCTTCTGATTCCTGGATTTATGAACTTGTGTTCTGAACTTTTGTCCGTTATCATGGCTGTTCTTATTTTATTTTCTATTTTCCTGTTCTCCCAAATTCTTGAGCAAAAACAGAGGGCTGTCCGCAGTCAAGTGACATAACAATAGTATGGATGCTACTCTGATTGCTTACTATGGCGGTCATTATGAACACGGCGGTAAACACCGCTGACCGCCGTGGCGACGGTGAACAAAAGACCACCATTGGCGGTGAACAGAAACCCACCATATAATGAACCAAAATTCTGTTTCTGACAAAAATCACCAGTCCACCAGTCTCCGCCAGGACCTTGTCGGCAGAAATCCTGGACCTCCTATCCTGTCACCGCCAAGCACACCCACACCCCACCCTCCAAATATTGATGCACAAATCACCTTGGCGGTCAGTGGAGGCTGAATGACAATTGGCAGTGCGGCCCGCCACGGGGGGCAAGTGGACCCAACAGTAAAAAGTGCACACATTGGATAAGTTAAAAACCCACACACCTGACACACATCCACAACACCATAAAACACTCACAGACACACCCCGCAATCCTTTGCAACAAAAGTAGGCCACCGAAGACAGAGAGCACCAGAAGCAGACACCAAACGCCACAATCCACGATACTCACACCCAACTACACAAGAGCACCCTCACTGAGATCCACAACAGACACCAGTCACGACACTCACCACGGCGCCCCCAAACACCCACCCTTCACAGAAAGGGAGCTAAGAACCATGGTGGATGAGATCCTGAAGGTTGAGCCAAAACTATTTGGGGCTCAGGTGCAGCACACACCCATCACCAGTAAGATGAAGCTATGGCAGACCATTGTCAACAGGGTCAATGCAGTGGGACACCATCCACGCACCAGGGACGACATCCGCAAGAGATGGAACAATCTGAGGGGAAAGGTCAGGACCAAGGCACCCAGGCACCACATTGCAGTCCAGAAGACTGGGGGAGGACCACCACCAACACCACCCGAATAAACTGACTGGGAGGAAAAGGTACTGGCCATCCTGCACCCTGAGGGACTCACTAGACTCACTGGAGGAATGGACTCTGGTAAGTCATCTACATTTACCCTATATCAATCACACCCGGAATGCATGCACCACCTCACCCCTCCAACACCCAACAAGACCACTAACCCACCCAGGCCACAATCACTATATCCTGTCACCCTGCATGCCCACAGACCCACTAACAGGTCCACATCCCTTCCCCTGTGCACAACCACCCACCCCTGCAAGGAAACACAATGGCCTATAACACCCCAATGCACCTCCACATCCCAAGTTAAAAGCAGTGCTAACCCCACCAAAGCATCCTACATGGCCCCAAAGTGTGTAAGCTGCACAAACCCGTCCAGGCACCTGCCCCCCATCCGACCATACAAATGTAACAGACGTCCATTTCCCTCAACAGGCACCACCACCCATGCCCCCTGAGAGACAGGACAAGGACTGCCAGTGCCCCACAGAGAGACAGAGGCACCTCACAGGACACTGGGGATGGAACCCTGGACACTGATGAGCAGGCTGGCCCCTCACACAGTCCTGGACTGTCACCATCCAGCAGCCCCACCCAGGATACCACTGACATCCCTACCACCCAGCCAATAACATCAGGCCGGGGCAACCGTCCACACACCTGTGTATCCAGGCCACAGATTGGTGGAACACAAGTACAGAGGCCACAGTCCCCCCCCTACCAACAGGCATGAAGACGATGGCCCCAGTACAAGTGGTACCGCCAGACCTGTGCAGGGGACACAGGCACAGGGGGCTAGGCCCAGTGGGAGGGCATCACTGGCCCAGGGTAGAGGCCACAGATGGATGCAGCAGCCCAGGATGTGATTTCTGAGGTCCTGGGTGCCTACCACCATACCCAAGACAGATTGGCCCAAATAGTATCCACCTTGGAGCAGAGACAGAGGATGCAGCAAGCACACCACCAAGAGGCCATGGAGCAGTGGAAACTGCATAATGCCACAATGGCCAGCATAGCAGGTGCACTGCAGCAGCGTGTCCAGACAAAGCCTGAGGCCCACACAGAACAGGAAGCCCACACTACAGCACAGGAGACAGACCTGACAATAAGAGCATCAACAGCAACCTCACATGTACTATCTTCTGAGGAAACACAGGGGACATCCATCTCATCCCCTACAGGCCAACAACAGGTGCCCAAACGGACACTCAGGCCAAGATATGGGACAGGAACGCCTGCAAAGAACAAGGCTCCCTCTGAGAAGTGACTTTACAAACAATTGTCCACCAACTACCAAACACAATTATCCACCAAACCGTGCTACCAAGAATGAAAAACACATGTAAGCATGGATGGACCTACCGATAGTGACAACAATGCTGTCACCATGTTGCCATGTCTGATAACCACCCTTGACCCACTGCACTCACTGTAATTTGTACGATTTCATCCCTTCACCAAATAAAACACATATCACACCTGTTACAATGTTCCCTTTCATTATGTGTGAACAAATTGAAGTATGGATGCAACTGGTTGACAACTCCTTTATTTGTACCTGAGCAGCAATGATTGCACCACTCGCCTTACATGTTGTTCTGCTTAAATCTGTTTTGAAACAAATTCACACAATTGTATTCTGTCCTATGCAGACCTGGACACAGTGACAAGTTGTATATTCCACCCCCCATCCTCCCAGATGACAAGGCACACTAACAGTATGATGCACAGACACCAATAACATCCAATTGTCCAACATAGTTACTGGAAGTAAAGTTGTATTAGTTGGGTCCTGGAATTGACATCTTCCCCTTCCTCATTCTCACCATCACTCTTGTCCCCTCTCTGAGGAAGCTGGTCTGGATATACAGCACTCTCATCCTCCAAGAGGGGTATTGAATTTCTCACAGCCATGTTGTGCAGCATGCAGCAGGCCACCACTATTCTACACACCTTATCAGACCCAAAGGCCAGGGAACCGCCAGAGATATGTAGACAACGAAATCTAGCTCTTAGGAGACCTATTGTGCGCTCTATCACCCTCCTAGTATGTCCATGGGCCTCCTTGTAATTCCTCTCTGCATCTGTCCCAGGATTCCTCACTAGTGTCAGGAGCCAACGCAAGTTGGGATAGTCAGAATCACCTAGAAAAAGGTTAACAACGCAACTTAAATTGACAATCCTCTGAAGCAGCAAGGCTTTCTGTCTACAAGGTGGCAATAAGTGACAGAACCACCTACCTATGATCCACCCTCTATCCTCTTGTAGTTGTTCCATCTTCTGTGGCATACTACTGT
The DNA here is from genome assembly GCF_031143425.1 of Pleurodeles waltl. Taxonomy (NCBI): domain Eukaryota; kingdom Metazoa; phylum Chordata; class Amphibia; order Caudata; family Salamandridae; genus Pleurodeles; species Pleurodeles waltl. The sequence goes on along the minus strand of NC_090438.1, from coordinate 793,958,525 downwards.
CCCTCAGCACAAATGAATCATGGACTGAACCAGGGAACATGGCATTCACATGTGTGATGTACTGGTCTGCAGTACACACCAATTGAATGTTCATGAAGTGAAAGTTCTTCCTGTTTCTGTACACCTATTCACTCACTCTTGGAGGGATTATAGGTATGTGGGTGCCGTCGATGGCACCTATCACATGGGGTATGTTGGCAAAGGCATAGAAGTCCGACTTGATGCCAGGGAGGTCAGTACTTTGGGGAAACCTCACATAGGACTGCGGGTGTCGTGCAAATGCATTCAGGAATCTTGTCAGTATAATGCTAAACATAGGCTGTGAAAAACCAGCACCCATGCCCACTGTCACTTGAAATGAGCCCGTGGCCAGGAAATGGAGTGCAGAGAGCACCTGTACTTCAGTAGGGATGTCATACTGATTACGATTTGCCAGAGTCAGTGCAGGATCCAGTAGTGCACAAAGTTCAAGAATAGTTGCACTGGTGAGTCTATAATTGATAATGATGTTACGCTCCACCATGGTCCGCAAATCCACAAGTGGTCTGTACACCAATGGGGCCCTTCCTCGCCACAGGGGTCTGTACCGAAGAAGTTTTGGAAACATGTGTGAGAAATACACATACATGGGCACTCATTGTCAGTCATTGAACACTGCTGCCTTGATTTTCGCGACACAAGTGCATAATGTGTATGACATAACATCAACTAGGCCACAATGATAGATCAGGGCTTGTCAGGTGAGGCAATATTAATTGTCACATGCCTATGTGTGTTTGGGGAACAGTGGGGCCTGCATTGTGCAGATGGGACTTTTATAACTGCGTAGTTTGTGCCAAAATGTCTGCCCCCTGTAATCCTGAACTGTTGTGGTGGAAGTGACCTCATACCGCTAGCGGTTGACGTAACAGCGGAAGGCAGTGTTTACAGCCATCCGCAAATTCATTGGTTAACATGGATGTCAATGGGGAATCTCAGCGTATCATGATCGCCGCCGGTGGTGATGGTGCACACCGCAGCACTTGACTCCCTGATCTTGTGCAAGCAGGTACTCCACTGAGTGTACTGCTGTGTCCTGCCTCTGGTCATGGAAGTGGCACGTGTTGCAGGGGAAAAGGCCCCGACCTTCACCCAAGAGGAATTGGAGAGTCTTGTGGACGGGGTCCTACCCCTGTACGCCAAGCTCTAGGGACGGCCACAGATACAGGTGAGGAGGATTGGGGGCCATGGATGTGTGTAATGTTTGGTGTTGGCAGTATACATGTGTGCACCTCTGACCCTGGATGGGCCAGGGTTCCTGACATGCTGCGTGTGTATGTGCTGTTAGTCCGTTTGTACTGTCCGTCCCATAGTGGATGTATAGCCAGCTGTATACGTTTAGCCAGTGCCTGACCTCTGTGTTACCTTTCTGTGTTTCCCTTTTAGGTAAGCGCCCACCAGGAGAGGGCACTTTGGCATGCCATCGCCAAGGACGTATGGACCCTGGGGGTCTACAAACGGCGGAACAGCCACTGCAGGAAGAGGTGAGAGGACCTGCGGCGATGGGTGTGAAAAATCTGCTAGGCCCAGCTGGAGAAGTCCTCCCAACGGGGAAGGGGTGCCCGTCAGGCATTGACCCCCCTTATGCTACGCATCCTGGTGGTGGCGTATCCAGACCTGGATGGGCGCTTGAAGGCTGCACAGCAGTCACAAGGGGGTGAGTACATATACCATGTAGTTGACTAGGCTGTCTGTGTGTGCATTCGGGTTTATGCTGCTTAGTTGCAGGGAGACTCTGACTGATGTCCATCTACATTAGGGCCCCCTTGGGGAGTAGGGGATGTTTTGGTCAAGTCTCCTACACGTCGGTTCCTTAAGTTGTTTGGGGAATGGCTGTAGAGCAGTGTTCTGGGCAATAGTCAGGGGCTTTGCCATGGGTATAGCGGTAGGTGCTGCCTGTTTGTGGGTCTTCTGGGTGGGTGTATGTATGAACCACTATGTTCACTCCATTCAGCTATTTACAAATGTTTCTGCTTTTTGGTCTTCCCATCCCTGTTTTCTTGTGTTGTCTGTGTAAATCAGCATCATCTGGAAAGGGAGCTGAGGCATCGGCGAGTGGGGCTGCAGCAGCCCACGGATCCTCAGAGGCAGAGTCGTCTGACGCCAAGGTGACCAGTGGGTTGGAGGGCGAGAGGAGTACCACGGGGGAGGCAACAACCACTGGAGGTAGTGACTCTGATACCTCCTCCGATGGGGGCTCCCTGGCGGACCCTAGTGGGCCCACACCTACTGTGACATGTTCCGCCACCCCCCATACCATCACCGTCCTTCCATTTGCTCTCCACCGAGTTGCCTGTGCCCACTCACCCTGAAGGGTGGGCGTCTCCTTCGCCCCAGGCACCTCTTCCCATGCCCCAGTCAGCCATGCTGCCCTCACAAAGGAGGCTCTTGACCTCCTGGGAACCATCTCTGTAGCTCAGACAACCATTGTTAATGCCATCCAGAGGCTAGCATCAGAGATGCAGCAGACCAATGCCTATCTGGATGGCATTCACAGTTCCGTGTCTGGCCTACAGAGATCTTTTCAGACTCTGGCCTCCTCTTGGACAGCAGCCAGTGTCACTGGTCATTCCGCCCCCCCCTCCAACCTCCTCTACCCCTTCCAGCACCCCACTCCCTTCACCCATCCTAAGCACACATTCTGACACTCACACACACCACAACACACAAGAACCACACTTCCAAACACAAGCACCATACCTCCCACCACAAGCATTTAAACAGACACATGCACACACAGCAACATCCACTTCCCCCAGTGTGCTTACCTCTTCCGCCTCCCTGTCTGTCCCCTCTACATACACACCCCCACGCACTGCACTCTCATTCACTGTTGGTGACACTATTCCTGCAGTCACCACAATAGCACACATCTATACATGCACCCCAGACACCACACCTGCACTCACCACAACTACTTTAGTTGACACATGCAGCACACTCACCAGACTTGCAGACACCCAAACAACATACATACACACTGGCAGCCTGTCTTTTCCCACTGTGTCCACCCCCCCTCCTCCAAAAACACACAAACGCTCCAAAACACCCACCCATCACACATCCACCACACCTCAGCATACTGTCCACTCACCTGCACCCACAACACGCACACCTACACCACTTACGGCCACACCCTCTGCCTCCACTCACATGCCTTCCCCCAGGCCCAATTCAATTGCACCAAAAAAACTTTTCCTCTCCTGGGCTGACCTATTCCAACCCACTGGCCCTCCCCGTCTCGTCCCTAAATGTGCACACCACCTTGCCATGTCCACTCCTTCCACAGCACAGCCCGCCCCTGTCCAACCCTTCACAATCCCGTGCCCCTTCACCAGAGAGAAAGAAGCCCTGTGCTGAGGCAAATCCATCTGCCTCCACCCAATACAAGCACACTCCACCACCTTCCAAGGCCAAACCCAAACCGCCTCCACCTTCCGACCGCAAATCCCAGCTCCACCCCCCTCATAAATCCCCACCCCCCTCTGCCCCTGTTCTCTGAGGTGCCTGGATGCCACATTGTTACCCCTGGTGGAGTACCGTAGCACTTGTGGGAGTCAGGTTGGGGCCATTGTGGTCCATGGGACTTGTAGCACTGTGGACTGGACATTGGCCTTATTTACTATGCGTTTGCTCAGAGATCTGCATTTAAAGTTTATGTGTGCCCTGTGTTTTGGCGGCACACTCTGGAACCCTGGTCTCTCGTTTAATTGTTTATGGGTGTGGGGCACATGTATGTACTTTGTACAGGTTGGATTTGCCTTGTGTCGGGTAAGTACCTCTTGCTGTGGGGTGTATGACTTCTGCTGCTGTGAAGGGTTGTGGGTGCTTTGCGGGGTGGGTGGAGTGGGTGGGTATGTAACTGTGCCCTTTCTTGCCTTGTTTCATAGGTTGCAGTACTTACCGTCATCGTCTTTGTCGGCGGTCTCGGTCGTGGAGGTATATGGCAAGGAGAAGGGCTGGCATGATCTGCAGCTCTCTGTCCATGTCTGCTTCGGCGTGTTATGTGAGCCTCCGGTGAGTGTTTCTTTATATTTGGTTTGTTTCAGGCTGGCTTTGTGTGGCGGTGGTTCCTGCCCCAGAACTAACGGCGGTCTAGTGGTTCATTATTTGATGGGTGGGTTGGGCCTTTCTGTCGGCCTGTGGGTGGGCTCTGCCATCGTTGTCGGCACTCCTCTGCTGGCGGTGAGTGGTTTTCAGGATGCCTGTGTTTCAGTTGGTTAAATTTTTGGCGGTCTGGCCCGCTCCTCTGTTGGCAGTTTTTACTGCCACCGCCTGCGGAGCGGTGTTTACCACTGTGTTCATAATGAGGGCCTATGTTTGGTCTATGTTTTTCTTCCCATTGGCTCTTTTTCTTCACCACTTGGGATTTGTAGTTTGTTCTTTTGACTTCTGTTATGCAAGAAAAGAAACGCATAATACTCGCCTCCGTGTCTATAATAAAATTAAGACTTTCCATCATTAAAACTAGGAAAATCTACATTGTTTTCTAGACACTGAGATACAATGTTATTAATGTTTTCGAAAAAGTGTGTTGGGACTTGATGCATGCCTTTCTTTTACATAATAGATGCATCTCATTATAAAAGTTCCTAACACCAAAATACAACTTCTTCCCTGATTTGTGAATTGGTTAATCCACTGCAGAGAAATGATTGAAATGCAACTTTTGTTTTCCTTTGAATACAAATGAGACAAAAGATTGAGATCGTTATTATGTTTCTAGGTTTGCATGCTCTATTTATTATTATTATTTGGTAATAAAATGCATTTCTTTAAATATTTCTTAAAAACAATGCAGTACATTCACACAACGTTCACAGATCCATGACCATCATTCTAGGTGCTTAATGTGCGCAATTTGTACTACCAATATGCAATTAAAGTAAAATGGATAAAACAAATGTCCAAATAAACAAACTCAAAAGGTATTTTTATTAGAATCTAAATAAGAGCATTACAAAACTCACCAATGAAAACATAACTACTCAGCAAAACCTGATATATAAAAAGCGACCCAGACTTTTAATGTTTTTCTCAACTGGTAGTTTGGAGAAAATCTCATAAACATTGAACCCAAATGACAAAGGGTTACTGTAAATAGTTGTTACTCACTCATGTAGTACTCCTGACATTCTTGAAGTACAGGAGTAAACCAGGAATACTACAAGTGTATCCTCCAGCCAAATATTTGAGAATCAGTTCCAGAGTCACCTCACAGTAGCTCTGTCATAAGGAGGCTGTCAGAGGTTTAGGTATGCCTCTCCTGGAGAAAATTGTCAGAGAGCGAAACAGCGAGAGATTGTTCAAAGTCAGAATCATATTCTTTTGTGGAGCTGAACATTCGGAGCCTGAAACATAAACAATGGGGCATATTTAAGAGCCCCTAGCACCACAGGAGCATCACTTTTTGTGAAGATCTGGTGGTGCTAAGAACTGCTCCATATTTACAAGGAGGTGTGACCCCACTTTCATGTACATTCTATTAAATATGGGCTCCTCCACCGCAGGTTTCTTTGTCAGAGGGGTGTACAGTGGGTGTTGCAGTGGGCGTTCCACTGCAACACCCTTCTCTTTTGACGCTGACTCAGATTTACGAGTTGTCGTAAACCTGAAGCAGCGCCAAAAAAGAACACAACCCAGGGGTGGCGTTGGCTTGGCAAAACAAGGAGGACTGCTTTTATTCCTCCTCGTTTTTTTGCTTTTTCAATGCATGCTGCAGAAGGAAGAAGAATCAAAATTCCATGTACGATTCTTTACATGTAATTGTTTACATGCAGGAAGGGACACCTTCAAAATTATGTTTTAGTACTTCTATCTGTGCTGCATTTTGCAGCACACATAGAAGTGCCAAATCACCACTATAGATTGTTTATGTGACATTATAGATTGTTTATTTTTAAGGGACACCTACCTGCACATAAACAATCTGTCCCCTCAATGCAGACACCTTTGTACTATAGTGCAAGGATGCCTGTGATGGTGCTAGGCAGCATAATTCAGCACCAACACGGGGGAAATGCAAGGGTGAGCCACGTTCCTTTAAATACGGCACAGCTCTGCATTTCTAAAGTGGCGCAGCGCGACAATGCGCCACTTTAACAGAAATCTGGGCCAATATGCTGTCGCTAACTCCTGTAGTACTCCTCGTTTACACCTGAATTCAAGGAGTTAGCAAGGAGTACTGTGTCTAACCTTTTAAACTTACACTGATGAAAATGTATCTCAGAACACTCAAGTTTCCATACAGTGTTCACTCACCAGCTCATACAATCCAGTAAAGGGGTCACAAACTATATAAAAAGTTGAAAATCATTGTATGTCAATTTACAACTGATTGATAACCCATATCAAGCCTATGCTTTGATAAAGGCAGTTGTCGAGCAGTATTGACTAACACCTTATTGCCGATGTAAATTGAATGATGAAAAAATGTTACTTAGTCACTGGTAACTTTAAGTGGTATCTCTTTAAGGTAAGGCTATTGGAATATTTCATGTAGATAGGTAATATCCTCTGGGATGTAACAACAGCAACTCAGTATTGAAACAGAAAGCTTACAAATTTGTTTTTTGGAATGCATGAACTACTTCAAACACTGTTTTAGACCTGAGCAAGCCACTGTTTCTGTGATGGCTGTCAATGAGTAACTTACCTTATTAATTATTAATTTTATATTTTGACGCTTGACCCATCTAGTGTCAAAATATTGGAGTTAACATCATTTTTGAATGCGTGAAACCACCTTGCGTCAATGAGATGCAAGGTAGCTGTTCCAGTCCGAAAAATGACTCTTAGCACCATATGCATCCACCCAGGCAAAAAGGACGCACGGATGGGAGGTAGACCCCCCAAAAAATTATGTTAACTCTGTTTTGCGTCAAATTTTAATGCCTAGGTCAGACCAGGTGTTAAAATGAGGCCCACACATCACTACTTAAGGAAAACACACAGAAGCAACATTACCAACCCACAAGACAACATGTAAGTGCTACTGCTCCAGCTTGGGAGATGACGCAGAGGACAGCAACAGCCACTGCAACCATCAGCACCACAACGGGCCCTCAAAGGCAACTCAGAAGGCATGGGAGGGTATTCTGAAACAGGACAACCCTCCTTGGCCTCAGGGAACAAGACATAATAAGGACATACAGACCGAACCGGCAAGCCATACTACACCTGCAGCACCGCATTGAGCCACAGATCACAGCCAGCCTGCAGACCCCGCATAATATACCACCTGTGACAAAGCTGCTAGCTGTCTTGCACATGCTGGCAAGTGGCTAATTTCAAACAACGGGTGCTCTGGTTGCCAGTGTGTCACAGCTGTCATTCTCTGTGTTCCTGCCAAAGGTGTTAGACGCAATTATCTCTTTGACACCCCGCCACATCAGATTCCCCAACACCCAGTAAATGCAGCAGGAGATAAAACAGGGGTTGTATCAATTTGATGGCTTCGCGCATGTGCTTGGAGCAATTGACTTTTTCCACCTGCAGCAAGAGAGCATTTATACCAGAATTGCAAACACACGCATCCATAAATGTGCAGGCCATATTGGACCACCAGGGACTATTCACAAACATTTTGGCCAAGTATCCTGTGAGTGTCCATGATGCCTACATATTCAAGCACAGCAGGATCAACAAGAACTTCCAGGATGGACAATATGGAAATGGCCTACTTGTGAGTAAGTCAACAAACCTAGCAATTTACACACAACACTAACCCTGTGTGACACACAAGACATATACCACATCAGCTTCCCCAACACCCAGTAAATGCAGCAGGAGATAAAACAGGGGTTCTATCAATTTGATGGCATCGCGCATGTGCTTGGAGCAATTGACTTTTTCCACCTGCAGCAACAGAGCATTTATACCAGAATTGCAAACACATGCATTCCATAAATGTGCAGGCTATAGTGGACCCCAAGGGACTATTCACAAACAATTTGGCCAAGTATCCTGTGAGTGTCCATGATGCCTACATATTCAGGCACAGCAGGATCAACAAGAACTTCCAGGATGGACAATATGGAAATGGCCTACTTGTGGTTAAGTCAACACACCTAGCAATTTATACACAACACTAACCCTGTGGGACACACAAGACATATACCACTCAGAAAACACATGGCCAGGGTAACACAGATGTGCACTAACAACACTTATGCACCATGCCGCAGTACAGCACAATCAGTGCTCATCACAAACATATATACACCAACATGTACGTAACACACTAACAACTTGACAGGCGCACCACATGAAGGTCAGGTACAGATATGTACCCTGTGCAAACAGAAGATGTACACAAACCACTGCAAGTGCCCACAGGTTGCCTACTACGTATACTTCCCACACACTGTCCACCAAAATAAGAATAGCACAGCAATGTAAATGGCATACACCATGTTCATGTAACATAAGTCACACATATGCACAGATCACTCAAATCATGCCATGCAAGTCTCTGCCAGAACAAACATCAACTGCCATACAAATGGTGCCAATACCAACTACATCTCATCAACACATATCTGACTTACCTGTAGTGTGCATATACATCTGCCTGATGCATTGGGTCACACACATAGGAATACAACATCAATGGCGATCACATACCTTGTGCCAGATTTGTGAGAAGTATCACCACATCTACTGTAGTGCCACCTCACATGCACCACTTATCGACCCACAACACCATCATGTCTGTACCGTAAACAATAAACGGCCCACCATGGGGCAGAGTCACTGTCAGACTGTGCAGTTCATGGATGCCAAAGTCGGACCCTGTAGGCATAATTAGGACATCACGTACCTTGCATGCACTATGTTAAGGGGCACATTTGCTAAGTAGCAGAGCTCCATCCCATAGCCTGCACTGTGCATGTATGGACAGTATTAATGCTTATTTATGTTTTGGAAGATAGGAGAGACACTGGTAGTGATGTTGATCATCCTGAAACAATGGGATACACACCCTTGGACACCTGATGGCTGGTGCAAACATCAGCTGCCACTCAGGATCACTAAGAGCCTCCAATGCCATTGTCATGGTTTGCACTGTATAAACAAGTTTGTGAATGACCATTCTTTTGTGACTTAAAGCCACATTGGAAATCGGCTACCCTCCGACGCAGCACTTAGCATTGGAGGGGCTTACAATGTGTGTAGCTGCAGGTCTGTCACCACATGATACATAGCATTATAATGCTGACACAGATGTAGGTGTCACCTAAAACCTGAGGCAGTGCCAAAATCAAACACCACCCCAGGGGTGTCATTTGCAGGATGCAACAATGAAATCGGCTGCGCTTTGACCTCATATGAATGTGCCAACTTTGCATGCTGCATACTGCTGCACACACAGAAAGAGCCAATTGTCCATGAAAAATGTATATGTATAGGAAGATGTCCCCTCCTGCATAGATACATTCACCTCCACAGGGCAGGTAGCCAAGCACCCTGGTGTAAGGTTGGTAGTCCTGGTTTATGGCTGCATATTAGGTGCCGGAGAAGGGGACAACAAAGGGTTGCCTAGTAACATGTAACACATGGTGCATTCCTGCATAGTCAAAATGTTGCAGAACAGTGCTGCCAATGTTGGAGCTGTGTTGTGCATTGTCACTAACTCATTAAAATGGGCCTACGTGTTACACTTCATCTGTAATGACACATGCCAAAATGGCTGGGACATCCAGGCTCTTTAGGGCTCCCAAGCTGTCACCACATCTGACACCATTGTGTTGTGAGGATATGCCATGTCCCCTCTAGTGATAGCACACTGATACAAAGATGCACTACACAACACATGGTACACACATACTGAGCATCAGTCAGGATTCCAAAATATATGTCCCAGGTCCTTGAGCCAATACCCAAGATTGTCAAGTTCAACAACACAGTGCTAAGAGAACTTTGCACAAGGCCAGGAACTCACACCATACCACAAACACATATGAGTCACAACCAAATCAAAATAACAGCTGCCATGTTACATGACAAACCTGTTGCAAGCCTAGGCAACAATTTACACCTTTTATCTTTTGTAGGGGATCAGGGTAATGGCATACAGCCATGTATGATGACCCCATTTGCAAACCCAAGCACAGCAGCAGAGCATGCATATAATGAGGGACACCGTAAGACATGCAATATCGTGGAAAGGACATTTGGCTTACTGAAAACAAGATTCAGGTGACTGCACCTCACAGGAGGCAGCCTTCTATGTGCCCACACATTGTGTGCAAAATCATCCTGACATGTGCTATCCTGCACAACATATATGTGCAGATAAACATTCTGATGTATGACCAGGTAGATGACCTGCCTGAGGAGGAGGAGGAGGATGGTGATGACGATATGGAGAAGAAACAGCACAAGACAGCTGCTGGGGTATGCCGGAGAAGGCACATAGGGTGGTCATTACGACCCTGGCGGTCATGGACCGCCAGGGCCGGGGACCGCGGATGCACCGCCAACAGGCTGGCGGTGCATCCAGGCCTATTCTGACCGCGACGGTAAAGCCGCGGTCAGAAAAGGGAAACCGGCGGTTTCCCGCCGGTTTTCCCCTGGCCTGAGGAATCCTCCATGGCGGCGCTGCAGGCAGCGCCGCCATGGGGATTCCGACCCCCTTACCGCCAGCCTGGTTCTGGCGGTTTTGACCGCCAGAACCTGGTTGGCGGTAACGGGTGTCGTGGGGCCCCTGGGGGCCCCTGCAGTGCCCATGCCAATGGCATGGGCACTGCAGGGGCCCCCTAACAGGGCCCCACCAAGATTTTCAGTGTCTGCATAGCAGACACTGAAAATCGCGACGGGTGCAACTGCACCCGTCGCACCCTTTCCACTCCGCCGGCTCCATTCGGAGCCGGCATCCTCGTGGAAGGGGGTTTCCCGCTGGGCTGGCGGGCGGCCCAGCGGGAAACTCAGAATTACCGCGGCGGTCTTTTGACCGCGCAGCGGTATTCTGACGGCGGTACTTTTGCGGGCGGCCTCCGCCGCCCGCCAAAGTCAGAATGAGGCCCATAGTTGACAACGTTTACTCTTAAGAACCACTGAATTCACATTGTCAATTTTGTCAATAAACACTTCACTAATACAACCAATCCTGCTTTGGTTTCTTCAATCTCCACCACACATAGCATAGACATGTGAGTCAAAGGTCAGCAATCATGTTACAAATAGGAATCTGACTAGTACTGTAGCGACATCATATGTGATTTGTAAGATTGTACTGCCACCATCACACACATCACTGACAGCCTCATCACCTGTATGTGACAACTGAAGGACACAATCTATGGACTACTACATATTTTGTACATTCACGTTGCCAAGTTGTTAGTCAATAGGTCATCAGACACAACTACATCATGTTCAAATAGGATGTATGCAAGGGGGCCACACATGAGGTAGTGGATATCACAAAATAGAATTTAAGTCATGTTGGTACTGAACACTGTCACAACTCAGTGTGCGAGTTGCAATGGATGCATGGAACATGTGTGACACGGGGGAACATCATTAGTATCTATGGTCATCGTGATTTTCCCAGGTATAACAACTAATGGTAGAAGCTGGGCCTGAACAGAATATCCATGGTAATCTTTCCTGCCACTGCCATTGGGCACAATCCTGACACGGTACACATGACCTCACACATTGCACAAACACATCTGTGCAATGTACATCAGCCTGGATGAGACCATATGCAGCTAGGGCTGCAGGTCCACCACACAAAACCAACAACCATTGGTAATTGCAACAAGTTTAATCAAACGTTTGTGATCAAAACATATTCTGGGTGAAATAAAGGCAGAGTGTGTCATACACACTATGCCCTCATTTTGACCCCGGCAGTGTTTTGACCAGCAGGGCTAATATGGTGGTATCACCACTAACAGGCTGGTGGGGTATACCGCCACATGATGAGCCAACCTGCCACATTTCCACTCGTACCACTACAGCAGTTTGAACTGCCAGGCCGGAGATGTACATCTCCGACCTGACGGTCCACACATGACTGCCAGCGGTATTATGAGCCGGCCTACTGCCATGTTTCCGCGGCGGAACCACCGTCACAAAAACCATAGCGGAAGGGCTACCGGTGACAGGGAATTCCTTCCCTGTCACTGGTGGAAGCCTCCCCCACCTCCCCTAGAATCACAACACCCCCTCAATGCCCTAACCCCCACAATTATGCACACACACACCCACATGCACCACGCATGCACCCATGCACCACCACTTACATACACTTATTCAATCTCACTCATCCAAACACGCATTCACTCACACATACTCACACGCATTCACTCACACATGCTCACATGCATACACATTGACATACAGACATGCACTCACTGTAACATACATACACGCATTGACTCACATGCATACAACCATGCATACACCACAACACTCACAGACTCATACACACGCGCACAAACACATTCATACACACAGGCAGACACCGCACACTCACAGACAACACCCTCCACCCAGTCCCCTGTCAGACACCTGACTTACCATGTCTAGTGAGGAAGTCATCCTGCAGATAACAGAAAGGGGTGCTGCTACTGCCAGCTGGACACTGCCAGGCCATCTGTATGGTCAAAATATGGCTGGCGGCGTCCTACTGGTGGGGCAGTGCAGGTAGTAGCACCGCTCAGGCACCTCGACTGCCGACATGCCTACTCCTAGATTTCTACCCTAAATGTGTTGGAAATCCAGAAGATTTACACATGTCAGACAAATATGCAGGCTTCACACAAGTCTCCACAACCTATGATGCTAGAGATGGGTAGCCGGGTCATCCAGGGATACTGGACTGAGGTCAGGCGCATGCGGTGGGGCAAAGTGCTCCACCAACTGAAGATAGTGTACAGGAGCAGCAGGAATGAGCACCAGCTCAAGAATCGCTGGACAGATCTGGTGGCCAGGGAGCAGGATCTGCTTGATCACCTTGGTGTCGAGATCGGTGGACTTGTTGGTGAGTCTCCCATTGGCATACTATTTACTGTTCACTGCTCTTGAATGACAGCAGCAGATGTTTGGAGTGCTGCATGCAATGCTTGCAGGCAGGTGGTATGCAACCAGAATTAAGTGTATCTGCGCCAGTCTGGGCCTGGAGTTCACATGTCCAACCATGATACCAATGCAGGTCAGATGTCTGGTGAGCCCTGCACAACCATCACGTAGGCCATGGTGACACCTGTGCCCCAGCATAGTGTCATGTATGAAAGGCCAAGGCATCGCCAGCCTACCATAATTTCCCTGGATTATGTCATACATGTATAGCACAACTTTGTCATCATTTAACACACATGACCCCTGCCATTATGTTGGCATAGGGGGCTTTCCCACCTTAGGGGGCAATGTATATAGGGCATTTGGTACGACTAGACAACTTTTACTCATCAGTCACTGATTAATGAACGCATGATCGTTGCAGACTTTAAATTGAGCGGGATGTCTATCACAAAGTGCCTCTGGGTTCCTTGCAGAACAAGCTTGAGTACCTGAGTCATATGTTTAGCAAAGCGCAGGGGTAGTGTAATTTTTTTACAAAACTCCCCCTTATACCATATTGTTCCATCTTCTATAGATGGCCCACAAATGGTTGTTGCGAGGTGTAGCACTACATGAGTTTTTGGCCCAGTGTTAGTGTTCAGATGTGTGGCTCTTACTCACCTGAGTGTCTGTGTCATTGTGTGATCGTAGTGGTGTGTCTCTTGCACTTCTTTTTAACTAGGATAACTAGCTCACTCCTCTCATCTACTTCACACTGAAATTTGCTGCCCACTCACAGTGACTGTGATATGACACTAAGCCTGGTTTTCCATTCCTGTCTTACAGGTGGAACTGCCCCCTACACAATCGTCAAAGTGGTGCATTTTGCGAACCCAGATGTATCCAGTAAGTGTGATAGTGTGTGTCCTGTGAAGTAATCTAGGGTTTGATGTGAGTGAGTCATATGTGTTGAATACAATGCCAGATGTGATAAGCTGTCCAATGACCATGTATCAAAGTAGGCTGCATGCTGACATTATGGCCCGTTTAAAGGATCCCCATACACCACCAAAGGGTCACATCTTGCAGGCTCGTGGTGCACTATGGCCTGCATCCTGTGCACAATGTGATGACACATTACATGTGGGGCCATATGTGACTAGGAATGACAGAGTGCAATGCTGTGAGAATATTGGTAGTGGTGCACTCCAGCATTCTCACACCACAGGAATGTACCATATTGAACCAAATTTGGTGCATCCCTGTACTGTCATGAAGATGGAGGACTGAGCTTGCAATTGTCCCCCAGCATGGCGCTCCGTCTATTGCCCTCCATGTCTGTTACATTTATGCGGAATGTAATTGGCTTGCATGCAATTCAAGGCCAAACGTGTGCTGGCATGGAAATGGGTGTGTGAGGAACAGTGTGGCAGATCAGATATTGATGGGTGTCTGCACCTGGACACATGAAAGTAGATTTGATAGACCTATGAATACCAGCTTCCTAGTTGTCAGCCCTCCTAACATAAGGTCCACTACTTGACTCCATATATGAGTGGGCATTTCAAAAGAAGGCAGTGATGTACCACCATATCCTGGCAGTGGAATCTGGGTTCCGAAAAATAGCTCACAGATACCGTATTGAGAGGGCAACAGGAGAATGGCTGGCATTACCAAAAGTGGTCGTGGGTCCCTTGCTTACTGTGCCACTGGATTCAAGCTAGCCTGGCTGATGAAGGGTGAAACCCTGAAACCGATCCCAGGATGCTTGTTTCCGGTCCAGGACCTCGCTTGGCAGTTCAGGCTGGACTGTTCCCATGAGGAACACGGTCAAGACTGATTTGCATATGGCTAGGTCCAAACTGGGGTGACATGGTGAGCAAAAGTACAATGGATTAAACCCAGATCTGTGACTGGGGGTGAGTGTTTGCACTATTCAGCACTCCGTCTATCATCCTTTTGTGTTGCTAAAGTTGCCCTAAGTGGGAAGGGTATGCCCAGACTTGGGTCCCGTGCTCACTGTCCACTGGATTCAAGCCAGCCTGGCTGATCAAGGGTGAAACCCTGAAACCGGTCCCAGGATGCTTGGTCCCAGTTCAGGGAGAACCTGACTTGGCAGTTCGGGCTGGACTGTTCCCATGAGGAACAGGGACAAAACTGATTTGCATATGGCTAGGTCCAAACTGGGGTGGCATGGTGAGCAAAAGAACGATGGATTAAACCAAGATCTGTGACTGGGGGTGAGTGTTTGCACTGTTCAGCACTCGGTCCATCATCCTTTTGTGTTGCTAAAGTTGCCCTAAGTGGGAAGGGTATACCCAGACATGGGTCCCTTGCTCACTGTGCCACTGGATTCATGCTAGCCTGGCTGATGAAGGGTGAAACCCTGAAACTGGTCCCAGGATGCTTGTTTCCGGTCCAGGGAGGACCTGGCTTGGCAGTTCGGGCTGGACTGTTCCCATGAGGAACAGGGTCAAGACTGATTTGCATATGGCTTGGTCCAAACTGGGGTGGCATGGTGAACAAAAGAACAATGGATTAAACCCAGATCTGTGACTGGGGATGAGTGTTTGCACTGTTCAACACTCTGTCCATCCTCCTTTGGTGTTGCTGAGGTATCTATGTGTTCAATGAAGAAATAAAAAAATATAAAAATTACAATAAAATAAAAAATATATACATATATTTGTTTAGATTTAGTTAGTATATGTGTAGTATTGGTATATGTTGTCCTGCATGTGTCCTGTAACTTAAAGGGTGTAGGGTCCAATGTTTAGAGTGTGGTATTAAATGTGTTAGTTAGGTTTAGCATGGGGTAGTTAGCATTAGTTGTTGGTTAAGTATAGTTAGAATAGGTTAGTTTAGGATAGGGTAGATTTTCTTATTTTTTTTTGTTCAGTTTAATACTTAATAAACATGTTTGCATACTCCTATACATTTTGTGTTATATGCTAGTGTCTCAGGGTCTTCCCATGAGTGCACAGTGAAAATTGTGTGTTGGCCTAAGAATTTCGTCCTGCCTCTGAATCCCTCTCTTGACATGTGCATCCCCTATTGACAATTGAGCTGTCACATTGGCAGCAACAACACATCTACTTATCCATGCATCTGCCATCCAGTGTACCCACCACTCAAGGTGACTATGTTAACTCTCTATTGGACAGGTAGGTGTGGTATTTCAGCTGTCAGTGTTGGGGTCCTGTGTAGGAATGTTGGGGACTGTGGCACATCTGACAACATCCTACATTTGAACTCTATCCTGCAAAAGTGACCGGTGGCAATCACTAATGAGGGTAGGTACCTCTGTTTCACACCAATGTGTTCTACTGGTACTCCCAGCTGACCATATTGCTCAAGAACTGTTTCACAGCCATTTCTGCTGTATGTAGTTAGTGAAGCAAATATGTGCTCTTTATTTTTGACATACTCAGTGAATTGCTTGTAGGGGATGAGACCAGCATTGACATTTATCATGTTGGAGCCTTATGTGTAGCTATGTGCTACCATATTCCTGCACTCTTGTACTGACACTCTGTGACTAATTACAATGTTACACAAATTACAATTCCTAAGCGTAGTAGATGTGTCACAATACACAAAGACATGCTGTTTGTGTAGGAGGTGTTTACTTACAAGTGTTGTAGTGCAATATTTACAATGTCCAGGTCAGTGACCCCATTTGTGAAATCCATACAATTGTGACACAACACAGGTCCATGGTTGAGGGGCATGTCATGGTACATGCTTGGGTGAAGTGTTGTTAAGTGCGGAGGATCATGAATTGCCAATTGGTAAGTGAGAGACAATGACAGTCCATAGTAGACAGGTCAGGTCGGTGAAGAGCGCAAATATCCAACTGTGCTAACACTGGCATGATTTCAAGCACAAGGCAAAGGAAAACACTGCCCATGTGGCATGGGCTGGTGCTACTGGGAACTTTTACGAGTGAAGATGTTCTGTTCCACATCTTCATACTCCAATCTGTGTGGTGTCTCCTCTGACCTTGATGGTGGTGGTGGGGGGGGGGGGTAAAGAGCCACACACACTTTAATGGTTGGAGATGTGGACTCCCAATTCCTGGCAGCTACCATCTGTGGAACAACATATGGCATCACTGTAGCAAGGAGGAGCTGCTGATTTTTGGGGATAGCAGCACCATCCCGGTGGTAAGTAGCCATGTCTGCCTTGAGGGGGGCCACTTCGCGTGCATGGAGTCCAGCTTGTTCTCAATCACGCTGCAGCCAGTATCGGAGGGCAGTTGTTGTGGTCTCTCCCTCATGGCAAAAGCTATGTCCCTCAGACACTGCTGGACTTTATGCAGTGGGGAGTGTGTGCCTTGTTTGGCTGCAGTATGTTCATTGGCCGTAACGAGGCACGTGCGCATACCCTCTAGGCTGGCTGCCACAGTCTCCATCCCCACAGCACCTCCTTGGTCAGCTCCCGCTGGACTCCAACCACTGTCCTCTCAAAGCTGGTCCCTGGGTCTTCGGAGTCCTCAGCTGTGTTGGTGCTAGCAGGTTGTACTATTGGGGTGTTTGGTGGGGCATCTGGGATGGCTGCTATATTATTTGTCCTCCTTGCGACTGGAGGTGGTGTCTGGAGGGATACCAGGACTTCTTGGAGGGTCTCTTGGCTGATGGTCATCAGCTGGTCATCCAGGTCATTGGGGTACTCCAGGACAAGCAGATCAGCAGGAGATCCATCATTCACTGCAATGAGATGGTGTAAAATCAATCTTTCTGTGTTGTGGCAGTTGACATGTCACTGACTTGCTATTGGAGGCTCATTGTCATCTTACTTCTGTAGGAGGTTGGCCTGGCTTGTAGTGAGTACCAAGGGGTACTTACACCTTGCACCAGGTCCAGTTATCCCTTATTAGTGTAGAGGGGTGTCTAGCAGCTTAGGCTGATAGAAAAGGTAGCTTAGCAGAGCAGCTTAGGCTGAACTAGGAGACGAGTGAAGCTCCTACAGTACCACTAGTGTCATATGCACAATATCATAAGAAAACACAATACACAGATATACTAAAAATAAAGGTACTTTATTTTTATGACAATATGCCAAAAGTATCTCAGTGAGTACCCTCAGTATGAGGATAGCAAATATACACAAGATATATGTACACAATACCAAAATATGCAGTAATAGCAATAGAAAACAGTGCAAACAATGTATAGTCACAATAGAATGCAATGGGGGCACATAGGGATAGGGGCAACACAAACCATATACTCTAGAAGTGGAATGCGAATCACGAATGGACCCCAAACCTATGTGACCTCGTAGAGGGTCGCTGGGACTGTAAGAAAACAGTGAGGGTTAGAAAAATAGCCCACCCCAAGACCCTGAAAAGTGGGTGCAAAGTGCACCTAAGTTCCCCAAAGAGCACAGAAGTCGTGATAGGGAATTCTGCAGGAAAGACCAACACCAGCAATGCAACAACAATGGATTTCCAGACGAGAGTACCTGTGGAACAAGGGGACTAGGTCCAAAAGTCACGATCAAGTCGGGAGTGGGCAGATGCCCAGGAAATGCCAGCTGTGGATGCAAAGAAGCTGCCACTGGATGGTAGAAGCTGAGGATTCTGCATGAACGACAAGGGCTAGAAACTTCCCCTTTGGAGGATAGATGTCCCAATTCGTGGAGAGTCGTGCAGAAGTGTTTTCCCGCAGAAAGATCGCAAACAAGCCTTGCTAGTTGCAAGGGTTGCGGTTAGGGTTTTTGGGTGCTGCTGTAGCTCAGGAGGGACCAGGATGTCACCAATTGCGTGAGGGGACAGAGGGGGCGTCCAGCAAGAGAAAGAGACCACTCAGAAGCAAGCAGCACTCGCAGAAGTGCCAGAACAGGCACTACAAAGTGGAGTGAATCGGTGCTCACCCGAAGTTGCACAAGAGAGTCCCACGCCGCCGGAGGACAACTCAGGAGGTTGTGCAATGCAGGTTAGAGTGCCGGGGCCCCGGCTTGGCTGTGCATGAAGGAAATCCTCGGTGAGTGCACAGGAGCCGGAGTAGCTGCAAAATACAGGGGTTCCCAGCAATGCAGTCTGGCGTGGGGAGGCAAGGACTTACCTCCACCAAACTTGGACTGAAGAGACACTGGACTGTGGGAGTCTCTTGGACAGAGTTGCTGAGTTCAAGGGACCTCGGTCGTCATGCTGAGAGGAGATCCAGAGGACCGGTGATGCAGTTCTTTGGTGCCTGCGGTTGCAGGGGGAAGATTCTGTCGACTCACGGGAGATTTCTTCAGAGCTTCTAGTGCAGAGAGGAGGCAGACTACCCCCACAGCATGCACCACCAGTAAAACAGTCGAGAAGGCGGCGGGAACAGCGTTACAGTGTCGCAGTAGTCGTCTTCGCTACTTTGTTGCAGTTTTGCAGGCTTCCAGCGCGGTCAGCAGTCGATTCCTTGGCAGAAGGTGAAGAGAGAGATGCAGAGGAACTCTGATGAGCTCTTGCATTCGTTATCTAAGGAATTCCCCAAAGCAGAGACTCTAAATAGCCAGAAAAGGAGGTTTGGCTACCTAGGAGAGAGGATAGGCTAGCAACACCTGAAGGAGCCTATCAGAAGGAGTCTCTGACGTCACCTGCTGGCCCTGGCCACTCAGAGCAGTCCAGTGTGCCAGCAGCACCTCTGTTTCCAAGATGGCAGAGGTCTAGAGCACACTGGAGGAGCTCTGGGCACCTCCCAGGGGAGGTGCAGGTCAAGGGAGTGGTCACTCCCCTTTCTTTTGTCCAGTTTCGCGCCAGAGCAGGGCTGGGGGATCCCTGAACCGGTGAAGACTGGCTTATGCAGAGATGGGCACCATCTGTGCCCATCAAAGCATTTCCAGAGGCTGGGGGAGGCTACTCCTCCCCAGCCCTGACGCCTTATTCCAAAGGGAGAGGGTGTAACACCCTCTCTCTGAGGAAGTCCTTTGTTCTGCCTTCCTGGGCCAAGCCTGGCTGGACCCCAGGAGGGCAGAAACCTGTCTGAGGGGTTGGCAGCAGCAGCAGCTGCAGTGAAACCCCAAGAAAGGTAGTTTGGCAGTACCCGGGTCTGTGCTAGAGACCCGTGGGATCATGGGATTGTCTCACCAATACCAGGATGGCATTGGGGGGGCAATTCCATGATCTTAGACATGTTACATGGCCATATTCGTAGTTACCATTGTGAAGCTATACATAGGTAGTGACCTATGTATAGTGCACGCATGTAATGGTGTCCCCGCACTCACAAAGTCTGGGAATTTACCCTGAACAATGTGGGGGCACCTTGGCTAGTGCCAGGGTGCCCACACACTAAGTAACTTAGCACCCAACCTTTACCAGGTAAAGGTTAGACATATAGGTGACTTGTAAGTTACTTAAGTGCAGTGGTAAATGGCTGTGAAATAACGTGGACGTTATTTCACTCAGGCTGCACTGGCAGGCCTGTGTAAGAATTGTCAGATCTCCTTATGGGTGGCACAAGAAATGCTGCAGCCCATAGGGATCTCCTGGAACCCCAAAACCCTGGGTATCTCAGTACCATATACTAGGGAATTACAAGGGTGTTCCAGTATGCCAATGTGAATTGGTGAAATTGGTCACTAGCCTGTTAGTGACAATTTGTACAGAGAGAGCATAACCACTGAGGTTCTGGTTAGCAGAGCCTCAGTGAGACAGTTAGGCATCACACAGGGAACACATACATATAGGTCACAAACTTATGAGCACTGGGATCCTGGCTAGCAGGGTCCCAGTGACACATAACAAACATACTGAAAACATAGGGTTTTCACTATGAGCACTGGGCCCTGGCTAGCAGGATCCCAGTGAGACAGTGAAAACACCCTGACAGACACTCACAAACAGGCCAAAAGTGGGGGTAACAAGGCTAGAAAGAGGCTACTTTCTCAAACAACCCCCCTCCAAATGAAGGACAATAAGGCTAACCTTGGCCAGTTGAGACTTTATTGTCTAAGTGGTGATAAGTAGAGAGTGGCTCTGCAATAGACTGGTTACTCCCTTTATCATCCACTATATGGTTACTTCCCTGTGGGGATGTAAACCTCCCTGTTTGAAGTTTTTTAGCTAAGCAACAATGTGAAGATATATTTTCAGAGTTTCTATCAGTAAGTTTTAGTTTAGAGCAGTGGGAATTGTCCACTGAACCTATTTGTAGTGATGAAAATGCCAGAGAGGGATGCTGTCTCAGTAAAGCCATAGCTGGGCAAAAACTTTGTCCATATGGCTGGAAGAGAGAACAGGGATGCTGTTTCTCTTGATTTGGAGCAGGGCAGGGATGTTGTCCTATGAGCTCCACACTAGGGCAGGGATGCTGTCCTAAGTGTTGTGAGGCAGTGCAGGGTTTCTGCACTAAAGTTTCTCTGGGAGGGTTGGAGGGATGCTCCATGTTAACTAAAATGGTGCTCTTTTTCTCACCAATGTTAGTTATCCCACAGAGAGGTACTTCTACCTCAGGGAGTACAGCTTTGCCAGCTGATGATTCCCTTGGAACAGGTGCCACCCCAGGAGAGGTTTCTCCCACCACAGCAATGACATCCTGATTGGCAGGGTGGTTAGGGGATACTGTGATACCCTTTTACCTGTTGTTGGAGAGGGTTCCTGAGTTTTCAGGCCTTCTCTCCTTTGCTTTTTCATTTCAGTAGAAATGAGAGGGAACAATTCCTCTGGGATGCCCAGCATGGCTGCATGGGCATAAAACTCTACATCAGCCCAACATGAGGCCTCTAGGTCATTACCTAAGAGACAGTCTACAGGTAAGCTAGGTGATACCACCACCTGCTTAGGGCCAGTAACTCCACCCCAACTAAACTGAATTATAGCTAAGGGAAGAAACTTAGTGGAGTTATGGACATCAATAATCTTATACTGTTGTCCAATGATGTGTTGTTCAGGGGCCACAAGGTTGTCAGTCACCAAAGTGATACTGGCACCTGTGTCCCTGTAGGCCTGGGCCTCAACACCATTTATTGATACTGCCTGCCTGTACTTATCCATTGTAAGGGGACAAGCAGCCAGTGTGGCAAGGCCAATGCCACTAGGTGTGACAGAAACTGTCTTGGGACTGACTACCCCAGTTTCTATGATGGACCCATAAGTGAACCCAACTACACCCTTAACTTGACTGTTGCCAGCAGTCCCACCACTAGTACCACTACTGCTAGGGGCACTAGAGCTTGATGTATTAGTGGTGGTAGGCTCAGGGGGTTTACCTGGACAGGACTTATCCCCTGGCCTATGGCCTCTGTTTTTACACACAAAGCACCAAGGCTTTTTAATTTGTGTAGGTTGAGAAGAAGAGGAAGAATTTGTTTTATCCCCACCCCCTGAAGAGTGTTTAAGATTAGAAGAAGGATCTTTGGTTTTACCCTTATCCCCATGCTTATCTTGAGATTTCTCACCATCTTTCTTCTTGCCATCCTTGTCACCACCTGTATGAACTTTTCTGTTCACCCTTGTTCTGACCCATTTGTCTGCCTTCTTTCCCAATTCTTAGGGAGAGGTCAGATCAGAGTCCACCAGGTACTGGTGTAAAAAATCAGACACACAATTATTAAGAATATGCTCTCTCAGGATTAAGTTATACAGGCTTTCATAGTCAGCAACTTTACTGCCATGTTACCACCCCTCCAAGGCCTTCACTGAATGGTCAACAAAGTCTACCCAGTCTTGTGAAGACTCCTTTTTGGTTTCTCTGAACTTCATCCTGTACTGTTCAGTGGTTAAGCCATAACCATCTAGGAGTGCATTCTTAAGAACTTTGAAATCATTGGCCTCACTTTCTTTTACAGTAAGGAGCCATCCCTACCCTTTCCACTGAAAGATAGCCATAGGATAGCAGCCCACTGCCTTTGAGGGACATCCTGTACAACACAGGCCCTCTCAAGTGCAGCAAACCACTTGTTAATGTCATCCCCCTCCTTGTAAGGGGGAACTATCTTGTGCAGATTCCTAGAATCATGCTCTTTTGCAGGATGACTATTTGGAATACTGCTGCTGCCACCATGGGTTTCTAAACCCAATTTCTGTATTTCTCTTTCTATTTCCAAGGACTGCCTATCTAAATCCAGCTGTTGCTTCTTGAGCTTCAGCCTGGATTGTTCCACTCTCAATCTATTGAGCTCCCTTTCTAACACTCTGTCATCAGGGTAGGTGGGTAGGGCATGTCTTGAAACAGAAAAATGGTGAGAATGAACAGAAGGAGACCTGGCCCTAACAGATGTCACACTAACATTCTGGCCTAAAGAAGTGATACTTCTACTGTGATGAGAAACAACACTATTACTGTGATGTGAGACAACACTCTTACTGTGATGTGAATTCACATCAGTACCAGCTATGCTAGGTGGCTTGCTAAGGGGCAGGTTGGAAAGATTCCCTCCCATCTCTTTTGCTAGGGTTGCCCCAGAATTAGAGTGAGAACCATCAGCTAATTTCTCACCAGAAGTACCAACAAAAGTCTTGTCTTGTTCAACTAGCATGTTAACTAATAGTTCTCTAGAGGGGTTCTTCCCTACCCCTAAATCTCTTTCTACACAGAGACTCCTTGCTGCCTTCCAGCTAAGGTGACCATAAGCAGTCTTGGACAGATCAACAGTTTGGCCTGTGCCAGACATTATAGAAAGTGTTTAAGGGATAGAAAAAGAAAGAAAAAGTTTTTAGAACTTTTTAAAGAACAGGAAAAAACTTTTAAAACTTTTAAAGAACTTTTTGAAAGTTTTAGAGGTACTTTTCAGCACTTAGAAAAGAAGTGAGAGAAGAAAAGCAAAACTTTTTGGTTAGGTGTACATACACTGAACTTGTTTTGTATATTTTTATCTTATGAAACGTGCAATGACAAAAGTGGTAAGTAGTTGCAAAGTACTTATCCCACCGCTGCACAACCAATGTAGGAGGCTGGCCTGGCTTGTAGTGAATACCAAGGGGTACTTACACCTTGCACCAGGTCCAGTTATCCCTTATTAGTGTAGAGGGGTGTCTAGCAGCTTAGGCTGATAGAAAAGGTAGCTTAGGAGAGCAGCTTAGGCTGAACTAGGAGACGAGTGAAGCTCCTACAGTACCACTAGTGTGATATGCACAATATCATAAGAAAACACAATACACAGATATACTACAAATAAAGGTACTTTATTTTTATGACAATATGCCAAAAGTATCTCAGTGAGTACCCTCAGTATGAGGATAGCAAATATACACAAGATATATGTACACAATACCAAAATATGCAGTAATAGCAATAGAAAACAGTGCAAACAATGTATAGACACAATAGAGTGCAATGGGGGCACATAGGGATAGGGGCAACACAAACCATATACTCTAGAAGTGGAATGCGAACCATGAATGGACCCCAAACCTATGTGACCTCGTAGAGGGTCGCTGGGACTGTAAGAAAACAGTGAGGGTTAGAAAAATAGCCCACCCCAAGACCCTGAAAAGTGGGTGCAAAGTGCACCTAAGTTCCCCAAAGAGCACAGAAGTCGTGATAAGGGAATTCTGCAGGAAAGACCAACACCAGCAATGCAACAACAATGGATTTCCAGACGAGAGTACCTGTGGAACAAGGGGACCAAGTCCAAAAGTCACGATCAAGTCGGGAGTGGGCAGATGCCCAGGAAATGCCAGCTGTGGATGCAAAGAAGCTGCCACCGGATGGTAGAAGCGGAGGATTCTGCATGAACGACAAGGGCTAGAAACTTCCCCTTTGGAGGATGGATGTCACACGTCATGGAGAGTCGTGCAGAAGTGTTTTCCCACAGAAAGACCGCAAACAAGCCTTGCTAGCGGCAAGGGTCATGGTTAGGATTTTTGGGTGCTGCTGTGGCCCAGGAGGGACCAGGATATCACCAATTGCGTGAGGGGACAGAGGGGGTGTCCATCAAGAGAAGGAGACCACTCAGAAGCAAGCAGCACCCGCAGAAGTGCTGGAACAGGCACTACGAAGTGGAGTGAATCGGTGCTCACCCGAAGTTGCACAAGAGAGTCCCACGCTGCCGGAGGACAACTCAGGAGGTCGTGCAATGCAGGTTAGGGTGCAGGGGACCCAGGCTTGGCTGTGCATGAAGGAAATTCTCGGTGAGTGCACAGGAGCCGTAGTAGCTGCAAAACATGCGGTTCCCAGCAATGCAGTCTGGCATGGGGAGGCAAGGACTTACCTCCACCAAACTTGGACTGAAGAGTCACTGGACTATGGGAGTCACTTGGACAGAGTTGCTGAGTTCAAGGGACCTCGCTCGTTGTGCTGAGAGGAGACCCAGTAGACTGGTGATGCAGTTCTTTGGTGCCTGCGGTTGCAGGGGGAAGATTCCGTCGACCCATGGGAGATTTCTTCAGAGCTTCTAGTGCAGAGAGGAGGCAGACTACCCCCACAGTATGCACCACCAGGAAAACAGTTGAGAAGGCAGCAGGATCAGCGTTACAGTGTTGCAGCAGTCGTCTTCGCTACTTTGTTGCAGTTTTGCAGGCTTCCAGCGCGGTCAGCAGTCGATTCCTTGGCAGAAGGTGAAGAGAGAGATGCAGAGGAACTCTGATGAGCTCTTGCATTCGTTATCTAAGGAATTCCCCAAAGCAGAGACCCTAAATAGCCAGAAAAGGAGGTTTGGCTACCTAGGAGAGAGGATAGGCTAGCAACACCTGAAGGAGCCTATCAGAAGGAGTCTCTGACGTCACCTGCTGGCCCTGGCCACTCAGAGCAGTCCAGTGTGCCAGCAGCACCTCTGTTTCCAAGATGGCAGAGGTCTGGAGAACACTGGAGGAGCTCTGGGCACCTCCCAGGGGAGGTGCAGGTCAGGGGAGTAGTCACTCCCCTTTCCTTTGTCCAGTTTCACGCCAGAGCAGGGCTGGGGGATCCCTGAACTGGTGTAGACTGGCTTATGCAGAGATGGGCACCATCTGTGCCCATCAAAGCATTTCCAGAGGCTGGGGGAGGCTACTCCTCCCCAGCCCTGACACCTTATTCCAAAGGGAGAGGGTGTAACACCCTCTCTCTGAGGAAGTCCTTTGTTCTGCCTTCCTGGGCCAAGCCTGGCTGGACCCCAGGAGGGCAGAAACCTGTCTGAGGGGTTGGCAGCAGCAGCAGCTGCAGTGAAGCCCCGGGAAAGGTAGTTTGGCAGTACCCGGGTCTGTGCTAGAGACCCGTGGGATCATGGGACTGTCTCACCAATGCCAGGATGGCATTAGGGGGGCAATTCCATGATCTTAGACATGTTACATGGCCATATTCGGAGTTACCATTGTGAAGCTATACATAGGTAGTGACCTATGTATAGTGCACACATGTAATGGTGTCCCCACACTCACAAAGTCCAGGGAATTTGCCCTGAACAATGTGGGGGCACCTTGGCTAGTGCCAGGGTGCCCACACACTAAGTAACTTAGCACCCAAACTTTACCAGGTAAAGGTTAGACATATAGGTGACTTATAAGTTACTTAAGTGCAGTGGTAAATGGCTGTGAAATAACGTGGACGTTATTTCACTCAGGCTACACTGGCAGGCCTGTGTAAGGATTGTCAGATCTCCTTATGGGTGGCACAAGAAATGCTGCAGCCCATAGGGATCTCCTGGAACCCCAATACCCTGGGTACCTCAGTACCATATACTAGGGAATTATAAGGGTGTTCCAGTATGCCAATGTGAATTGGTGAAATTGGTCACTAGCCTGTTAGTGACAATTTGTACAGAGAGAGCATAACCACTGAGGTTCTAGTTAGCAGAGCCTCAGTGAGACAGTTAGGCATCACACAGGGAACACATACATATAGGTCACAAACTTCTGAGCACTGGGGTCCTGGCTAGCAGGGTGCCAGTGACACATAACAAACATACTGAAAACATAGGGTTTTCACTATGAGCACTGGGCCCTGGCTAGCAGGATCCCCGTGAGACAGTGAAAACACCCTGACATACACTCACAAACAGGCCAAAAGTGGGGGTAACAAGGCTAGAAAGAGGCTACTTTCTCACAACTTCCCAAACATTGTTCCTGTACATCATGGTTGCAGTCTATCAGCCCTTTGCCCCACCTGAGTGTTACATGAGGGGAAACTCAGGTGGCACAATTGGCTGCGTCATATCTACTAGGTGTGATGTATATAATTTTTGTGGCTTGACACCATCTTGTTATTGTCAACCCTTCTTATCCATCCATTTGTATGGTAGGGCCTTGCAATATGTGTTGCAGTGGTCAAGCCACAGCACCACACATGGCAATATGCCTCTGTCTGAGTCTTACATGTGTCACATGCACCCGTGAGGTACTGAAACCTTGCATCACCCCAGGGATGGCATTGCCAAGACACTATGCTGTTGTTTCCTATGACAGCTCCTCATGTTGATGTATGTGTATGTGTGTTACATTGCACAGCACGCATAGACCTAGCAGACTTCCATTTCAGCTTCTGTCTGTGCTGGAAGGTGCACCTTTCTACACAACTATGATCTCCCCCTTAATGCAGCCATCCTTGCCCCATGATGCAAGAGATGCAGTATAGTGGCAGTGCAGTGGACCCAGGGATGACCAGCATGGGTATCATTTTTTTCTGTGTACATCATTTTGTATATGACAGTGCCTGATGGTAAATTAGTTAATGAACATAGCCAGTTAACTGGAGTTGAACTTAGGTCAGGGCCTCCAGCTAGTTTGATTGTGATTTTGCGTGTAGTCATACTAGTCCCTCATTACAAGTGAGGCAGACCTATGAACACCTGTCTGCCACTGTCTATAAGACCATCCCCAACAGTGCAGGTGGTAGTGGCAGATGTTATCAATAGGGAATGCCCCATGGGCCAATGACCTGGCACTGGCAGGTTTTCAGCAGCTTACAGACTGGCAATGCCACCTGTCTTGTCACACCAGACCAGTATCACGATCAACACTACCCTCCAGGTATGTTCCCGCTTTTCCACCAGCCTTTGCATGGCGGTGAAACCCCCATGGAAAGGTTGGTGGTGATGTGGTATGGTGTGCCCTTGGGTTTCCTTGCACAGCCCATGCACCTGGCATGTGCAGTGCAGGGGGTCCCATGCCCTGACCCTTTGCCCTTTCCACCCCCTGATTTGCAGGGCTAAGAGCAGCATGTCCTGTCACACCCAATGCACCCCAAGACTGGCACTGACTCTATTCGATCCATCAACAATGTTGTGCTAAGTGCCTCACAGAGCTACCATGAGCAGACAGATTTTCACCTGCCACCCCAGCGTGTGACTCATACTTCCAATCGCAAAGGGTACAGTGCACTAGCAATCTTTCCAACACCAGACTTGCCCAGGTACCACCCCCTGCCCGTCAATGTGGAGTTCTACACCATTATGTTCAGAATCACACACCATGTGTTGTATGTGTGTCGGTATTTCCCCATTCCTATGTGTCTCACATGGTTGTGTCAGAGTAGTTGTGGGCTCAGCCTGAATCTGTTGTGACCTACAGTTTGCTATCTGTGGTACATATTTTTGTAGTGGCACATTTCTGATCAGCATTAAGAAGTGTGCTTCCACACTACACCAGTTTAGTTGCTCTGGGTAGTGGCATGTTTCCAGTGATACAGGACCACCCTACTATTTCCCTAGCTCCTGCTCTGATTATTTTTTCCTGCACCCAGGGGGCATCCTCACTGCAGGATGGAATGGTGGATGCCTTATGTGGATGTGTTGTTAATGTGTGTGGTGGTAGTGCTACCGACACATGTTTGGGTACTGTTGGGATGATTCCAATGAATTGTGTGCTATAAGGTGCAGCACACATGTGTTTGGGCAATAAGGCAAGGCAGTTGTAAGGTGTTATTGCAAGGGACACCACCATGACGTAACCCCAGGAATGGTACTGACTGACCTCCTAGTCTCTGACTCTGTCTTGGTCGTGTTGGTAGGGTTAATTTGACTAAATACAAGGGATGTTGTGATGACACAACCAGAAGCACAGTCATAAGACATGCCATACGTCCCATGTGCTGCATATGTATATGTAGGTATTTAGCCCTGGTGATTGACATATGTCCAGGTTGTGTATGTGTTGTGGTGCATGCCACTACCAAGGCAGAATTGTGCAACTTGCTTCATGTGTAATGTGTCCCTCTGCGCTCCTTTGACATGCATTGTGTGTGTCCTATGTGCCTCACCCTTCTTGCACTTGACAATTTAGCATTCATTTCCCCCATGGAACTTACCCTGCATTTGTGGTGTTTCCTGATAGTCTGCGCTGTCCTGTCCTGCAATTGTGTGTGTCCTACTGGCTGGTTCCAGGTTGATTTGGGTCATCCTGGGGTCTCTTCTGGCTTTCTGGATCCATTTTGCCCCTACCTTGCACTGTTTTCTGCATTAGCGTCTGTACTTGACAGTAATGTGGGTAGAAATGGTGCATTTACATTTTGCAACATGTTTATGTGGATAGGTTAGAGTCATTTTTCTGCCGTTAATGTAATTTCGCCTTATGACAAGGCGCAATGGTTAACGTAATAAATTTGGACTCTAACCTGTTTTTAGTGCTACCCAGCATCATTGTATAAATAAGATGCCCGAGAGGCATTAAAAATGGCGCTGGTCACCGCTAAACCTTTTAAATCAGGTCGCGAAATACCACACTGGTCACTAGTATTTTGCAACCAGTGCATAGTGCATCCAGCCCATCCCAAAGGTGCCAGATATCCTGTCTAAAGGGTATAATGTATTTTCAATAAGGTGGACAGGACATCCGCCACATTTGTGATCTGGCGCCCCATCTGCCAACTTCAAAATCAGGTCATAGAATCGTTAATTTTCTAGTGTCTAGTTAATGTATCAGTTTGGAGAATTGCTTTGTTTTATTTTTTTGACCAATTTAGACACAGGATGTGTATGTGATAGTTATAAGGTACTGGATGCTCAAAAACACCTGAGCCTGAAATGCTACATCTCTTCAACGTACTATAAGAATACATCTGCCTCTATGAACATGTACTATGAGGGTAATATTATTAAAGGAAAACATTGTGTATTCACTAGAGCCAAGTTGCTAGGTGTAGTCAGAGAAAAGCCAGGTTTGAGTGTGATTAATACCTATATTTTTATGTATTTATGATGTCAACAAGGTTCTACTGGAGTCCTTGAAGTTGCCAATCAGAACGAAATTGGGATAATGTTAAATTCTTCAACACAATTTTCCATTAAAATGAAAAGCAAAACCCATTAAAGTAATCTTCTTTTGTTCCATGGTCATAAAAAGCCAAAAGAGCAAGGTGGCCAGAAAAAAAAATTAAATTCCATTGAAGTGTCACTGACAGACAATACAACACATTCAACGTTTGTCGAACAAAGGCCACAATTACAGATGAACAAAGACAAACCCATTGAGAAACACGCTTTGTGACCGCCATATATTTGACTATAACTGGACCTCCTCTTCAAATCCTTGGAGTGGGCAAAGAGTTATCCATGCTGTATTTTAGAGACAAGATTGGTTAGGCACTGAAATGTCAAATGCACAGTGACACTGCCACATAATGCACAGTCATCTCTGGGGTAAAACAGCAGCGGCAGTAATCTCTTGCAAGGATTGCATTAGTCATGGCAGAGCATAGCTGCTGACTGAGAACTCCCCTGTGATGCTCTAGTATATGTGAATGGGGTGGAGAACTATCTGGAATTAGCACAGAGGGCAGGCCATGAGGGTGCCTTCCACGGTTGCTGTTTTGAAAGGAACTGTGTTTTAGGATGATGTACCTCCGCAGATAAGGGGACTGGGTCAAGGCAAGGCTATGCTCCTGCATTATTCACATCTGCTAGCAAGTCCAGGTCTTGCAGCCAGTAATGTCATGATTACTCAGTACAATTCTGCTACTCTGGCAGGGATGAAGGTCCATACCAGATGGCCCTCTCTTCCTGCTCTCATCTAATGCTCCTCACCCGGTCGCTGAATGCTCTGGCCTACCCTAACCCTGTCGGACACAATCACTGCTAACAGACCATGAGTGGTCCATTCCATTTTCCAGAAGAGAATGTCCTCTGGACTGCACACAGTGTCATCAGCC
Source organism: Pleurodeles waltl (assembly GCF_031143425.1). Taxonomy (NCBI): domain Eukaryota; kingdom Metazoa; phylum Chordata; class Amphibia; order Caudata; family Salamandridae; genus Pleurodeles; species Pleurodeles waltl. The sequence continues at coordinate 793,927,488 of NC_090438.1, read as the reverse complement.
ATCCGTTCTTCAACTGCATCACCGTGGAGTGTAAGAATATTGACTTTGCCATGACACAAAGGGGGTCATTCTAACCCTGGCGGTCGTCGACCGCCAGGGCTAAAATGACAGGGGCACCGCCAACAGGCTGGCGGTGCCCCGCAGGGCATTCTGACCGCGGCAGTTCGGTCGCGGTCAGAAGTGGAAAACCGGCGGTCTCCCGCCGGTTTTCCGCTGCCCTTCTGAATCCTCCATGGCGGCGCAGCTCGCTGCGCCGCCATGGGGATTCAGACACCCCATACCGCCATCCTGTTCCTGGCGGTTCGCCCGCCAGGAACAGGATGGCGGTATGGGGTGTTGTGGGGCCCCTGGGGGCCCCTGCAGTGCCCATGCCAATGGCATGGGCACTGCAGGGGCCCCCGTAAGAGGGCCCCACAATGAATTTCACTGTCTGCATTGCAGACAGTGAAATTCGCGACGGGTGCCACTGCACCCGTCGCACCTTCCCACTCCGCCGGCTCCATTCGGAGCCGGCGTCCTCGTGGGAAGGTTGTTTTACACTGGGCTGGCGGGCGGCCTTTTGGCGGTCGCCCGCCAGCCCAGTGTAAAACCCAGAATACCCGCAGCGGTCTAATGACCACGGTGCGGTATTCTGGAGGGGGGAACTCTGGCGGGCGGCCTCCGCCGCCCGCCAGGGTGAGAATCACCCCCAAAATCTTTCAGGGCCTACACATTACAGAGCAGCCATAGTACGTAAGGATATCTGGCTATGCTTTCTGCATGGACACAACTGCTAAGAGCCCTTAGAGGCACGATGCTATGTACAAGGTAGAATGCAGCACCTATACACAGTACCACGGTTAGTCAATCATGTATCACCCCCAACTCATCATATTTGCTTAGCCCCTGAGGTGCATATAAAGAGGTAACTGAGAGTAACGGCAGGCTCTGCTTACTATGTCCCACACATAGAGCAAGGGCTCCTAGTCCTAAACTGCATGGGACCAGCGAGGATTAAAGAAAGAATGGAGAGCATTAACTTTCCAAATTCAAAGATGCCCACATTTAAAGCAGGACACACTGCAAAAATTAGTCCTTAAGAAAATCTCCACCTAGATAGTTGAGATGGTGAATGTTACGCATCTTCCAATGTATCTCATGGAATGTGCTTAAAAAGATATCAATTTGTAGGCGTTCTTACTTATGCAATGTGAAGTGGTACTGTGTGATATACAAAGTGGCACACTTGGCCTCAATCAGCTTTTCAACGCAAAATGTATTTAAATTGACAAATGAGGCAAGGATATTGCTATGTGATTCTAGAATCACTTAGGCCTCATTATGAGTTTGGCAGTCCATGCATCCGGTCCCATGGTGGAAAGACTATTGCGGTCCTGCCAGCACTGCAAGGCAAGGCAGAATGCCTCAGTGACAAGGCAGGCAAAACAGGCCAAAGAAGCCAGTGTTTCCACTGGACACATTACAATGTTGCTCACCACCGGGACCGTAGTGGTCCAACCACCAAGTTACAGCATGCCGAAACTGAGAACATAAAGGGAGCAATTCATCTGCAGGCAGTTTTACACATCCTGTGCCGCCACAGAGCCCATCGACCACGTCCTGCTACTGCTGCTCATCGATGGAGCCCAAAGTCCATGCTGCTGTGGATCTAACCGACGGTAAGACAAAACATCTACCTGTGTCATTAAGCTTAACACCAGATCGGCATACCATCATCCATATGATATGGGGCGAACGCTATGGGCGCATAGTACACTTGACAGTGTCCACAGTCGGAATCATTCACCAAACAATGACACATTCACAGCCATCATACACCCTCTTTGGGCAATTCACTGTCACTGTACCACCACACTCCACACTCCACCACCACCACACTCCACAACAACACATTTCAGCTAATCTGAGGCACAGATACAGTGAAGTGTACAGAACATTGAGTCACACAACAGCAACACCACAGCAACATCACATCTACCAATTCAACTGACACCCTCACATTGCTCACATACCTTGGACTGTGGTCAGAATGAAGACACATATGTATGGATGTGAAATGGAACACGACAACCCCTCCCATTACACATCACTGTAATGGACCCTCACATCACCCATATTGCAACCCAATGGAAGGTCGATGGGAGGCACAGTATTTTGTGAAACAAATATCCAAAGCTCACAGTGAAAGCATTACCTGCAAAATAGGGATAGGGGCATTAGGGGCACGCCTGGAAGGACGCTGCCCTGGGACACATCACACATTGCGCTGGCCGCTAAAACAACACTTGCAAAGGCACTGGTCCTTCGTGTATCTCAGGAACAAACAATAGTAGAGCCAAGTGACATGCCTATCTGCCAAATGTGTAAGTGCACATCACAAAAGCAAATACAGCAGCAACAGCATGGTACACACATCATCAAAATGGACACATGGTCAGTCAAATGCAAAGAAAGCTCGCACACTTGATCACACACCATGCGTGGATAAACAAAACTCTGGCTTCCACACATTAGATGAATGTACAATCCATATCAGGTTGACAAGTCTATCACCATGCATGTTGACATTGGCTAGCACTAAATTAAATACTAAACAGAGCAAACAGAAAACAATGCAGTGACACCCCAATTGGATTAAGAAACACATATCCATACAGTGAACATCTACCCTTATCTTGCGTGACAACAGAACCGCCCACCAATTCAGATATTGCAAACAACAGCAAATGGATCAGCAATCAGGGCAAAATACACACAACACAAATTACTCAGGAATAACAAAAGGTAGAACATTAATGGCAGGACAAATGTGTACCCAACTTATGTTTATTAAATGCAAACACTAAAGAGCAAAGGCCATTGGCCAGTCCATATGACTCCATGCACAGTACTGTGCCCAACCTTGACTCCAATTACTGCCAGGAAACCTCTACAGGAAGGGGCATCAAGTGGGCAGGCAGGCACCACAGGGATCATCCTTGGGTGGGGTGGGGTCTGATTTGGGTTGGGTGGGTTTAGGTATGGGAGAGGGAGGGGCTTCTTTCAGAGCAGTGGGTTTCTTCTTGGGGAAATAGTATGGGTGCTTGCAGGGGGGCAGTTGTGACTGGGAGGACTTTGATGTGGAAGGGATGGGTTGGGATTTGGGTGGGTTCCTCTTGGGTTTGGGGGTGGAGGGAACAGGGGAAGGGAAAGGTCAAAGAGGAAACTCTCCTTGGGAAAAATTGGTATGGTCATCAGAAGTTGTTGGGGATTTGGAGGTTGAGGCAGTGGTGAGCTGTGTTTGGTTTGTGTCTATTGCGTGTATGAGTGTGGGCATTTGCGTGTCTTGAGGGCTGTGAGGTGGAGGTGCTGGATGATGTGGGAGTGGTAGATGTGTGTATATCTGTTGGGGTGGTGTCTGCTGGTATGGTGGAAGTTGTGGATATGTCTGTGTGTGGGAGTGGTGTCTGTGTATATGGTGGATGTGATGGATGGTGTCTGGGGGTATGGTTGATGTGGTGGATGTGTTTGTGGGTTTTGTGGTGCTATCTGGGGGCATGGGGTCTGAGGTGTGTGGGTCCGTGGGTTGTGAGCTGTTGTCTGAGTGTATGGTGGATATAGCACTGGCTATTGTGTTGGTGTCTGTGAGTATTGTGGTTGTGGTGTGTGGGTCAGTGGGGGTGGTGGCAGGGTCTGTTGAAATGGTGGCTACTGTGGTGTCTGTGGATGACTGATGAGAGCCTGCGTGCCAGAGTGTCTTGTGGTGTTAGTGACTATGTGTGCTGCTAGTGTGTGTAGAGGTGGGTGAGTAGGGATGTGCCTGGGACAGGAAGAGGAATAGGGAATTAGGATTGCGAAGAGGGAGGTGGTGGGAGAGGAATATGGGGGGTGGATGGCTGCTGTCATTGAGGAGGCGAGAGCCTGAAAAGATCTCTGTAGGTCAGATATGTCACTGTGAATGCATTCCAGGGACGCATTTGTCTGGTAAAGTTGGCTTGCCAACCCCTCGATGGCATTCAATATGGCAGTCTGCCCCAAAGAGGTACTCCTCAGGTGGTCAATAGCCTCCTCACTCAGGGCAGCTTGGATAAAAGTGGCAGGGAGTGAGGTGCCTGCGGCGAAGGAGATGCCCATCTTCTCGAGTGAGCAGACACAGTCAACTGGGTGGGGAGCAATAGGGAGGGTGGCAATAGAGCTGGGGGTGGCGAACAAGGATGGTACAGGAGCAGGTCCTGATGGGTCCACCACCACTAAGGAATGGTCACTGGAGGCAGATTCTGAAGATGAAAAGGTTGATCCTGTGCCCTTTGTAGCACTCCCCTCACCCTCCAGGCCACTGGGCCCCTCCATGTCAGTGGTGTCATGACTGGAGGTACCATGGCTAGATGCTTCCCCACTTGGATCCATGCTGCCTCCTTCACTTGCCTGGGATGATGCTGCAAATACAAAGAGAAAAAGGTCTCAACATCTTCCTGATCACACTTGAACAACAGCTGTTACCAAATATAATCATCACGTCAAGTAGCCCCTAGCAACAAACTACATCAAAGTGGTTCCTACATGTGCCACACCATATGCATGCATGCCACATGAACTGTCAACAGTTGGCCAAAGGAACATCAGAATATCACACAACTCCAAATACATGGGTGAAGTTGTGCAACACAGTAACCTTTGAACAAGTAAAAGGCCTCATCACCTTCATTGATTTGCCTCATGGAGCCTGCCTCAGTTACCTGCTGTCATACAATAATAGGCCAATGCCATGTTCATTCTCACAGATGCCACACAAGAGAATGCATACATCTGTTTGTCATATACACAATTCCACAGCAATAATAAATGATGCTCCACAATCCCGCCATGTTGCTGACAGCACTTCAGTAGCATGAACAAGTTGACATGGAAATACTCATGTCACACTGGAAACACATCCACAATACACACATCACCAAGTGAAATTTGACCCATGTTGCGGTAGTACTAATGTTGCTCTGATAGGCCTCACATTTGGCCTGGAAATGTACACAGTAGACATTATGGCCCTCATTGTGTTATTGGCGATAAAAATCACCTACTGCAGCAGCAGCGATGGCTGCCAGAAGACCGTCACCGTGGCTACCAGCCTTCCTCTATATCATGACCACAGCCGGATTTCCACCAGAAGGATGGCGGAAATCCAGATGTGGCCATACTGGCGGCTGTTGGTAAGGTGGCGCTGCTGCCAGCAGCAGTGCCATTCCAGTAGATCACCACCAGCCGTATTATGAGAAAAAATACAGCCTGGCGGTGCTATGCTGGTCGATGCTGCTGCTGGCAGCAGCGCTCCGTCCCGTCTCCTGCCGGAGAACCCCCTAAACACAGGTAAGTGGGTGCTCTGACAGGGAGGGGGCAGGGGTGTTGTGTGTGTTTGAATGTTTGTGCGTGTGTAGGAGGCTGGCCTGGTTTGCAGTGGGTACCTTGGGTACTTACACCTTACACCAGGTCCAGTTATCCCTTGTTAGTGAATGCAGTAGTGTTCTAGCAGCTTAGGCTGATAGAAGTAGCTATAGCAGAGCAGCTTAGTCTGAACTAGGAGAAATGCAAAGCTCATGCAATACCACTTATAGTTACACAGTATTTGTGCACAAGATACTACTCAGAGTTAAAGGTATTTATTTTGGTGACACAGTACCAAAATATCTTAGAGACAATACTCCTTCTTGAGGTAGGTATTATACACAATATATACACTAGACACCAAAATTAGACAAGTAAATAGTCATAGAACAATGCAAACAGTAGAAAATCCAATAGAATGCAATGGGAGAAAATAGGTCTAGGGGTAACACAAACCATATAATAAAAAAGTGGAATGTGAATCATGAATTCCCCCTAGACAAGTGTAGAATCGCTGCGAGAGTAAGAATACAGTAAAGGTAAGTAAATTACCCCAACCCAGAGCCTAGAAAAGCAGGAGTAAAGTACTGCAAGTTTCCATAGGACACGCTTCACCTCGTTGTTGGAATTTTGCAGCAGCCAACCAAGTCTGAAAATACCAACTGCTGGATTATTGGACCTGAAGACCAGCAAAGGAAGGGGACCAAGTCCAGAAGTTGAAAGAAGTTCCAGGAAGGACAGGAGCCCCTGCCAACCCAGAAGAGGGTGCAAAAGAAGAGTCCCTGGTTAGTGGAAGACTGCAGAAATGCACCCTAGAAAGATGCCAGTGGGTTTCTGCATGATGCAAAAGATGTCCCATGGTGTGAAGATCGTTGCAGATGAGATTTCGTGTTGGAAGACACCAACAAGCCTTGGCTACAACAAAAGTGCATTTTTCATCAAAATGGCACTGGATGGACCCAGACGGAACCTGGGGGCCTCAACTCTATGTGAGAAGGGAGAGGGGGCTCTCAGCACATTAGAGAGCCCTCAGAATACCAGGCAGCACCCCCAAAAGCCACAGGATCTGGGTTCAAAGGAGGTGTAAAATGCAGTTGATGCAGCACAACAAAAGAAGGTCCCATGCCACCAGAGAACAACTCAGTGAGCTGAGCATCAGAGGGTGGAGTGCTGGGGACCTGGGCCAGGATGTGCTAAAAGGAATTTTGCAGAGAGTGCACAGAGGCTTTAGAAGGCGAAGAAGACACAATACACAGGGGTACCATCATTCTCGGGGAAGACAAGGTCTTACCTCCTCCAAATTGCATCAGCAAGACCTCAGGACAGTCTATGTTGATGATATCCACCCTCTGTGTCCTTAGGAGCACGCTCGTCACCTTGAGAGGAGTCCCACGGTACCAGTCTTTGCCTTGGAAGGTGCCTGCTTGGAGCAGGGGAGTGACTCTGTCACTCCACAGGAGATTTCTCTGGTCCTTCTGGTGCAGGATGAAGACAGGGAGTCCCCAGAGCATGCACACCATGTAAACTGTTGCAGTTGCCGACTTGAAGCTGAGGTTGCTGAAGAAAAGTATCTCTTGTAGACACTTTGATGCAGTTACAGTGTTTCCTGGAGCAGACTGCGGTTGATCCGAGGTCAGAAGAGTCTGAAGTTGCTGCAGAGGATTCCTGAAGGAAACTTGCAAGCACACTCTGAAGAGAACTCACAGGAGTGACCCTAAACAGCCCTGAGAGGGGGATTGGCTAGCTTATCAGGTATGGACCAGCAGGGGCCTCTGACATCACCTGCTGGCACTGTCCACTCAGAGCCCTCCAGACTGCCCCCACACCTTGCAAAGCAAGATGGCTGAAGTCTGGGACACACTGGAGGAGCTCTGGGCACCACCCCAGGGGTCGTGGTGGACAGGGGAGGGGTCACTCCCCTTTCCTTTGTCCAGTTTCCCACCAGAGCAGGGGAGAAGGGGGCCCTGAACTGGTGTAGACTGGTTTATGCAAGGAGGGCACCATCTGTGCTCTTCAAAGCATTTCCAGAGGCTGGGGGAGGCTACCTCTCCCCAGCCTGTAACACCTATTTCCAAAGGGAGGGGGTGTAACACACCGCTCTCAGAGGAAATGCTTTGTTATGCCTTCCTAGGACTGGGCTGTCCCGACCCACGAGGGCAGAACCCTGTCTGTGAGGTGGCAGCAGCTGTAGCTGAAGTGCAAGCCTCAGAGAGCTGGTTTGGCAGTACTGGGGGTCCATGGTGGAGCCCCAGGATGCATGGAATTGGCTCTCCAGTACCAAATTCGGAATGGGGGGCCAATTCCATGATCTTAGTCATGTTACATGGCCATATTTGGAGTTACCATTGTGAAGCTACATATAGGTATTGATCTATATGTAGTGCACGCGTGTAATGGTGTCCCTGCATTCACAAAGTACGGGGAAATGGTCCTGAACTATGTGGGGGCACCTTTGCTAGTGCAAGGGTGCCCTCACACTTACTAACTTTGCACCTAACCTTCAGCAAGGTGACGTATAAGTTACTTAAGTGCAGTGAAAATGGCTGTGAAATAGTGTGTGCACTGTTTCACGCAGGCTGCAATGGCAGTCATGTGTAAGCGTTTGTCTGAGCCCCCCATGGGTGGCAAAAGAAATGCTGCAGCCCATATGATCTCCTGGAACCCCAATGCCCTGGGTACCTAGGTACCATATCCTAGGTACTTATAAGGGGGGTCCAGTGTGCCAATTGAAATTGGTAATTGAAGTAACTGGCCTACGGTGACAAATTTAAAAGCAGAGAGAGCATAAGCACTGAGGTTCTGATTAGCAGAGCCTCAGTGACACAGTTAGGCACTACACAGGCATACACATTAGGCCACAAACTATGAGCACTGGGGTCCTGGCTAGCAGGATCCCAGTGAGACAGGCAAAACACACTGACATTTAGGTTTGTATCTATGAGCACTGGGGTCCTGGCTAGCAGGATCCCAGTGACACAGTAATAACACACTGACATAGACTCACAAACAAGCCAAAAGTGGGGGTAACCATGCTAGAAAGAGGCTACTTTCCTACAGATTGTGTGTATGCAGGTGTGTGTTCCATGTGGTATGTGTGTGCATGTTTGAATGTGTGAGTGCGGCTTGTTGTGTTCTGTGAATGCGTGTCTGCGTGCATGTATAAGGTGTGTTTAGATGTGTGTGTGAATGTGGGAATGGGTGTGTGTATGCGTGTGTGCTTGTGTGAAGGGAGGGGTGTGAATGAAGGGGAGGTTTGTAGAGGAAGGGGTGGGGGAGGAATTGGGGAGGGGGTATGAACGCGGGGAAGACCTCTATCAGTGACAGTGAAGTGATCCCGGCAGTAAGGAAGCCACGAAAACCATGGTGGTAGGAAGGGTCATTACCTAGCAGGCGGAACAGTGGCGGTCGCCGGGCTGGAGAGTGATATCTCCAGCCCGGCGGCCGTTACTGCTGTGGCGGTTTGGTTTCACCCTGACCGCCAATGCCATAATATGGTGGAAAGTACAGCAGCCTGTTGGCAGTACTTTCTACCATATTAACGCCGACCGCCAGGGTCATACTGAGGGCCTATGTGCTAATTGTCAAGGAGGTATGTTTCAAAATCCACAATACAATGAATCAGCTAGGTCCACGGAAATCACCTCTACTGTATGATACCCCTTAAAATGACATACTCTGATTGCATCAGTAGAATCCATTAGTCCTTTGTATGTTGGAGAGGCCCAGTGATTCTCAAGTGCTTGTAGAAGGCCCTCAACATGTTGCTCAGTGAGAAGCCATCACTGTATCCGTTTAAGTTCTGCAAACCTGGATGTCCGTGGATGAATGGTTGTACCCAATCACATATGATTCCCACATAACTGTAAGGCACTCCATGATGCATGCCAACAGTCAGGTAACAAACCTTCCCCATTTCACATGTGCAGAGTACTTTGCTACATGGTGCCACAACAATGGCATGGAAATGCACATTGCGAGTAAGAACTGTAGTCCTACCTGTCAGGCCCCTCATTGCTACTGCAGTTGTATGTGCCAAATGACATGCTTTGTCGGGTCAAGGTATGTGTGAGCCAACAATCAATGTTGACACACTCCTGTCTGTGGCACTACATGAAAAGTAGCCCTATTACAGATATCCAAGTCCAAACACAGGTTGGCATGCACATATATGTGAGGGAATACAAAAAAGACAGGTAGTCAATGAATGAAACATCAGTGTATACATTTTGTCAAAAGAGAAAGGGACACATGCTAACATGTAGGCACAAGGCATGTTGGCAACAGTGATGGCACATAAAGCATGTCAATGGACATTCCTCACTAACCAAGGGAAAGTATTGATCTGTAGCTGCACCTAAAAAACAATGTATGCTCTGTCACTTGTATGATAGCCACCTTCACATGACAGACATTAGTGAGGCACCAGCACTTGTCACACACTAAAGACAATTGGACTCTGGGGTGCAGATGCCAGTTTACTCACTTGACCAGAAACATGGCTGAGGACAGTGATCTATCACTTCTTTTTCTTTGGGCTGTAATGCTGAGGACTAGTGGTCTGTTGCATAGAATTTAGACTCACTACAATAGCAAACATTACTTGATTGATCAATGTACACAGCCATGTGTTGTCCCTGGAGAACAATGTTTTCATGGTGTGTACTCAGTTGTGTCCTACATCTCTGGGCTAATAAGCAAGGCACATCGATATGCACTAAATCCCAAACCTACACAAAGAGTTACTCATCTTGTGTGTCACAGATGGCCCATCCCCAATATTCAGGGTGACATGTCAGAACCTAACACATCAACTTGGCTATGTGACAGGGTGGAATATGCCCTGTGCTCACCCTCTTGTGGCTGCTGTGCTCCCCTCAAACACCTATCAAAGTCTAGGTACATCACCGCCAGGATGCAGGACATTAGGGGGGTCATAGTCTGACATGTACCCCACCCACATTGGGTGGACAACCCCCAGCTGGACCTCTGTGATCTTCCTGGCCCAATATCTCAGGTCCTCCCAACTCTTCTGAAAGTAGATGCTCCACCAGTTATGGTCCCCTGGGTCCACACCTTTCTAATGATGGTTCTCCAAATAACCGTCTTCTGATGCATATTGACCTGTATGGATGCAAGAAACAAATCAAAAGATTACAAACACAATTGTTTGCACAAAGGGTTGTGTCACACATGTCAGAAACACCAAGCACAAAATGGGTGATTTGTCAACACACCAGAAGTGTAAAACACATATGCCTATAAGGACAGGGACATGACTACACACTTCTGGGGTGATCAGCAGACTAACCCACTACCCTGCTCATGGCCTACAATTACTAACCAAGCCTACTGACATCAGGTAGCCCTTGCTTCAGCAACATGTACTGTGATGTGAGCCACAATAAAACACCACAAACCAATTCAGCTTCTGGAGGGTAAACTTCTTAGGCATGAATGAGGCTGTCAGGTGTTAGCCGCGGCGCCTACATTGCCGATCGGGATAATGTAGTCCTTTTGGACTACATATCCCATGACGCCTAGAGGGGAAGAGGTCGCTTAAAATCAAGCACATACAGGAAGTATTGTGCGTTATTCGTTTCCTAGAACCCAGTCGGATGGACAACGAGGGCTCTTGTTGACGGCATTTCCGAGGTTGAGTTGTTTGCTTATGAGGTATAATTCCTCATCCGGTTTTCCTCGGAGCCTGGGACCTTCCCGATATCAGCGGGAGTTTCGAGTTATTTCCCTGGGGAACCTGACACGAAGGAGAGGTGGTAAGCGGTGAGACGATTTGGTGCCGGAATCCCTCGCCTTTCTTTTTCCCATTATTACAGTTTGACAAGGACACTGGTAACTTCTGAAGCACGGCGGTCTTTTATTTGAGTTACCAATAAAGCACGAACGATTATCTTTGGAGCCAGAGAACATTATATATTTGGCTACGACAGAAGGTTAATGTTTATTTTTGCGGGAATTGAACTGCCGGGACGATTTTTTCTTTTCAATACATAATGAAGTAACACAGGGTTATTCCTACAAATTGCGTGACTATGACATGGGGCTCAGTGTATTAACTGAGTCATAGAAAGGACTACGAGATAGGTTCTTATCGTCATTAATTTTATTCCCTTTCTCTTCGTTTCTGTTTCCTCATTATTTCGTGACTATCTTGTATAAGAGTGGGTGTTGAGCAACCCATAAGAGATCATTGGTGTTAGTTGTTGGCTTGTGGCGTCCATCTATGATTCAGATGGAGCACAGACAGGCGTTGGACTAGTTCTGCCCTCATGAGTTATGGGCAGGTACGGTCGTTGGTACTTTAGCGAGACATTGCGAGAGTAGACAGGCAATGTGATATTAACACTGTGTATTCCTCTCTTTACAGATATCCCGTCCCTGCTGTTCCTTCCCCTTCCTTCCCTCACCTGATTACTCCAATGCACCGTGGTTTATATAGGTGACTTGGTGGTGTCAGGAGGTGGACCTTTATTTGCATTGCACCGAGTCTGAGGAGCATCTACAGCGTGACAGAATAACGCACCCACGAATAACGCTCCTCCCGCTCGGTGTGATGCAAAGATGGCGTCTATGGATGATGTATTACAGGCGTTAGTAGTAGTGCAACAAGAGTTGGCTAATTCTAGGGTGGAGGCAGCGGCGTTAAAGGAAAGGGTAGAAAGGCTTACTAGGAATCCCTTCGATGCTTCAGCATCCACACCACAGGTAACCGTGAATGTCTCCCCTCCTATCCCTTTGGCCAGCCCGGAACGGTATTCAGGGGACCCCAGGAAAGTTCAGGCCTTTCTAACTCAGTTGTCTCTACAATTCTCTTGTAGACCCGCGTCTTTTCCCTCTAACCTTTCCAGGGTAATGTTCGCTATTTCTTATCTCTCGGGAGACGCAGCCAATTAGGCCGTACCATTAGTCAGGAACGATGACCCCTTGTTATCGGACTGGAATGCCTTTCGGACGGCCTTCGAGAGGGTGTTTGATCATAGAACAACCACTTTTAGTGCTGACAGGGAATTACTGGAGTTGAGACAGGGGAGGTCTGATCTGGTCTCTTATCTCACGACCTTCAATAGATTGGTGGCGGAATCAGGGTGGCCAGAGGAGAAGAGAATGTCTCTCTATTATCAAGGTTTACGAGACGACATGAAGGATATACTCGCTCAAATAGATCCGCAGCCTTCCACTTGTACAGATCTTGTGAATCTTACCCTGAGACTGAACCACAGATTAGCAGAAAGAAGGGTAGAGCGTAGAGCGGGGGATAGGCGACCAGGCATTCCAGAAAGGGAGGTGCGATCTGTTTCTACTCCCAATGATATAGGTGGGGAGCCTATGGACGTGGGAGCCGTTAGGGCACCCTTGTCGAAGTCCGAGAAGGAGAGTAGGAGGGTACAGGGGTTGTGCATGTATTGCGGCAGGAAGGGTCATTATGTAAGAGAGTGTCCCCAAAAACCACGTAAGAGATTCTCCTACTCCCCCACTCAAAAGGCAGCGGTTACGGCAGGAAAAACATCGGAGAAAGAGGATTTGCCCGTTATAGAACCCCAACCGGTGTTACGGTTAACTTCCTTAGCCCTTTTTCCACAGGAGGAAAAGGCGTCCCACCTTTTGTTAGCAGTGGAGCTGGTGTCCAAAGAACAAAAGTTTCCAGTATGGGCAATGATAGACTCCGGAGCCACGGGAAATTTCATAGATGCAGGGGTGGTTAGGAGATTGGGACTTCCTAGCATTCCGAGAAAGGACCCCGAAATAGTGTTGGCGGTTGATGGTACACCGCTGAAATCTGGGCCCCTTACAGAACATACTGAGGACGTTGGGTTGATCTTCAATGGGGTATCTCCGGAACATAAAGAAAGAATCAGACTGGATATAATAGAGGCTCCTCAGTATGAAATTATTTTAGGAATGCCCTGGTTAAGAAAACACAATCCTGTTATAGATTGGCAAACCAAGACGGTTAGTTTTCAGTCCTCGAGGTGTGAGAATATCTGCTTCTTGTATGACGATTCCCCCATGTTAGCATTGGCTCAAGGGTTACAGTTGGCCACAGTGATGGAGAAAACAGTGATATTGCCCTCTGTTTATGCCGAGTTCAAGGATGTGTTCGACGAAGGTCAGGCTGAGACATTGCCACCCCATCGTGTATATGATTGCAAGATAGATCTGATTCCTGGAGCTCTCCTTCCTTCCTGTAGGGTATATGCTCTATCAGACCCAGAAACCAAGCATTTGAGAAAATACTTGGATCACTTCCTGGAGATCGGGTTCATTAGACCATCTTGTTCTCCGGCAGCCTCTCCACTCTTTTTCATAGCTAAAGCTAATAAAGAGTTGAGAACCTGCATCGATTATCAAATGCTGAACAAGAATACAGTGAGGAATAGATACCCTCTTCCTCTCATTCCAGTGTTATTGGAACAGGTGAAAGAGGCGGTAATCTATACAAGGTTGGACCTGAAGGGAGCTTACCATCTGGTCAGAATCCGCGAAGGGGACGAGTGGAAAACGGCGTTCAAAACCCGTTATGGTCTGTTTGAGTACTTGGTAATGCCTTTCGGGTTGTGTAACGCCCCGGCGGCATTCCAGTATTTTCTGAACGTGTTATCCCAAAGAAACAAAACCACTGGACAGCTTCATCCTGTTGCGTTTTTATCTAGGAAACTATCGGCTGCGGAACTTAACTATACGGTGGCAGAAAAGGAACTGCTAGCCATCAAAAAGGCATTCCAGGAATGGCGACACTACCTATGGGGAGCTCAACACCCGGTCACGGTATATACTGATCACCGAAATCTGCAGTATATGAAGGAGGCAAGACAACTTACCCAGCGGCAAATGAGGTGGATGCTGTTTTTTTCAGAATACGAGTTTGTGGTGACCTTCCGTCCTGGGGTTGACAATCGCAAGGCAGATTCACTGTCTCGACAAGAGGACGTGAGAACCATCGCTTCAAGACCTGAGGAAGCAATCATCAAACCTGAAAGAGTGCTTTGTGCCCTTCATATCTCCCATTTCTTAGAAAAGGTTTCTAAGCATAAGTCTGCTGCTCAGTGGAAGAAATGGGCAGAGTTAAGTCAGGACCGTACCCTTAAGCATGGAATACCGTTGCAAGGTAATCGTTTGTATTTGCCAACACATGAACTCCGAGTGCAAGCCTTTAATTGGTGTCATGATGCGGTAACGGCTGGTCATCCTGGTTACACCAAAACGGCGCAAATAGTTCAACGACATTTCAGGTGGGAAGGTTGGGCTAAAGACGTTGCGGCCTGGGTGGCTCGGTGTGAGATATGTGCACGGGCCAAGGGAGAAAACGCGAAGAGCCAGGGCAGACTGATACCTTTGCCCACTCCGGATAAACCATGGCAAACCATTAGCGTGGATTTTGTGGTAGGATTACCAATGGATCAGGGGTACAACGCTATCATGGTGGTAATCGACAGCCTTACCAAGATGGGTCATTTTCTCCCTTGTAGAAATCTGCCTACAGCCAGTCAAACCGCCCATCTAATTTTGTCTCAAGTGGTACGGTTACATGGTCTACCGAGAACCATTATTTCGGACAGAGGGCCCCAGTTTGTTGCTAGGTTTTGGCGCATGTGGTGCAAGGTTCTGCGCATTGAATCCGCACTGTCCACCAGTTTCCACCCACAAACCGATGGCCAGACGGAGCGCCTCAATCAAACCCTGAAAAAATATCTGAGGTGCTATGCAAAGGACGCTCAAGAATCCTGGGTTTCGTTGCTATGGCTGGCAGAACTATCATACAACAATGCTTGGCATAGCTCGATACGGGAATCTCCTTTTCGTGCTAACACGGGGTTCCACGCGGAAATGTTGCCCATAATCATACCTAGGGAAGTCACGGATCAACCTACGGTTCATGCCATGATTGAGAATCTCCAATCCGTGCAAAAGAAGATACAACTCAATCTGGAGAAGGCCAAAGAACAGTATAAAAAATGGGGTGATGAACATCGGCGTGAGGGGCCGGCATATCAGCCAGGCGATAGAGTGTGGCTTTCCACCAAATATATACGCTTCAAGATGCGTAGCGTCTTTCATCCTCGTTACATTGGTCCCTATGAGGTGTTACGCAAGATAAACCCTGTGGCTTATCGTCTCAACTTACCTGCTTCCTTAAGGATCCATCCGGTATTTCATTGCAGCCTTTTGAAACCGGCTCTTTCAGCGACCCGGCAGGCGGTGCCTCCGGTGGTCAGAGATGGGCAGCTGGAGTACGAGGTGCGCAGAGTGTTGGATTCCAAACGACGGGGGGGTAAGCTGTGGTACTTGGTTTCATGGAAGGGGTACAATGCTGAGGATGATTCATGGGAGCCGGAAAGCAATGTCCATGCCCCTAGGGCGGTGCGGCTGTTTCATGCCCGTCATCCCTCTAAACCTGGTCCTAGGAGGCGCTTTGGAGGCGGGCGTACTGTCAGGTGTTAGCCGCGGCGCCTACATTGCTGATCGGGATAATGTAGTCCTTTTGGACTACATATCCCATGACGCCTAGAGGGGAAGAGGTCGCTTAAAATCAAGCACATACAGGAAGTATTGTGCATTATTCGTTTCCTAGAACCCAGTCGGATGGACAACGAGGGCTCTTGTTGACGGCGTTTCCGAGGTTGAGTTGTTTGCTTATGAGGTATAATTCCTCATCCGGTTTTCCTCGGAGCCTGGGACCTTCCCGATATCAGCGGGAGTTTCGAGTTATTTCCCTGGGGAACCTGACACGAAGGAGAGGTGGTAAGCGGTGAGACGATTTGGTGCCGGAATCCCTCGCCTTTCTTTTTCCCATTATTACAGTTCGACAAGGACACTGGTAACTTCTGAAGCACGGCGGTCTTTTATTTGAGTTACCAATAAAGCACGAACGATTATCTTTGGAGCCAGAGAACATTATATATTTGGCTACGACAGAAGGTTAATGTTTATTTTTGCGGGAATTGAACTGCCGGGACGATTTTTTCTTTTCAATACGTAATGAAGTAACACAGGGTTATTCCTACAAATTGCGTGACTATGACATGGGGCTCAGTGTATTAACTGAGTCATAGAAAGGACTACGAGATAGGTTCTTATCGTCATTAATTTTATTCCCTTTCTCTTCGTTTCTGTTTCCTCATTATTTCGTGACTATCTTGTATAAGAGTGGGTGTTGAGCAACCCATAAGAGATCATCGGTGTTAGTTGTTGGCTTGTGGCGTCCATCTATGATTCAGATGGAGCACAGACAGGCGTTGGACTAGTTCTGCCTTCATGAGTTATGGGCAGGTACGGTCGTTGGTACTTTAGCGAGACATTGCGAGAGTAGACAGGCAATGTGATATTAACACTGTGTATTCCTCTCTTTACAGATATCCCGTCCCTGCTGTTCCTTCCCCTTCCTTCCCTCACCTGATTACTCCAATGCACCGTGGTTTATATAGGTGACTTGGTGGTGTCAGGAGGTGGACCTTTATTTGCATCGCACCGAGTCTGAGGAGCATCTACAGCGTGACAGAGGCAACACATTTACACTCTGCAATATTGACTCGATGCTACCATAGTACATACTTCACCCTTACACTTGAGTGACAATGAAAGGGCTGGCATTATGGGTACAGAAAGTGTCTTCCCTGTGAATGTGTGGACATGTGGCCTAGCACATGTAGACTCATGACACTTCAGGGTGGGCTTCTGTGGTATGTACCTGTACCACAGAACACACCTTTGAACATATGTTTCAGACCTAGAGAGGTGGCATCCAACATACAAAGGTATGTTTGTTTCACTTTCTGCTATGTAACCAAGCTTCTGAGTCACATGTCATGGACTAGTTGAGGGATTTACCTCAGTACCCATTTCTAATCTAGTCAATGGACTGAGGCATTCAGGCCAAGTATTGCCACTAGAGCGTCATATTGTACCATGAAAGGTTCATCAGGTCTACAGGGAGTGGGCACAATGCGACAGTTGCATAGCTACGGTGACTCTCCCAGAGCCCGGAGTATGTGCCATACTGGGAGAAACATTTGACAGGCCCTGGTCTCTGCAGGCTGAGCACACAGAACCTACATGACGCTCACATTTCCATTACTTCTATGCATGACAGTACATAATGTGGCCTATGACTTGTGTGGCACCCTGAAGGGCACAGTAAGTCATGATCTACCTTACAGACAACAGTTTGGCATTTACTAGATGTGGGGTGAAAGATCTGCAGCACAATACACATTGCTTACAAGATCCTGAAATTGCTCAGCCAAGATGCATGCACAGCTCGTGTTGCCAAGCACATACATGTTGTCTAACATTTACAACCATCATAAACATAGAAATGTCATTGTATGGCAGTAAAGTCTCATTGCCTAGTAATGTGCATCCATCACAAGGAGGATCAAGGGCCTCCAAAATCATCGCACAACACAATGTGAATGAACACAACATATAGTACTAGTCTCCAATACCTGCACCATGTACATCCTATGGACATCAAACACACTGCAACAGCAGGCACACAAGAAGTCTAACTGACACACAGGGACACATTATAGTCTGTGAGCAGGGAAAGAATTAATAATTTAGAAAGAGTCAATTGTGCCTAAGAGGTACTTACCTGCTTCTCTGGTGAGCCACCAAACAGGGGAAGGACCTCGCTCACAAGCCTCTCCAACTTTTCTGAAGGCAGGGGCCCTTTCACCTGCTAGACGTGGCATGACTGCTCCCAGAGGGGTGGCTGCAGCAGCTGAAGTAGTGGAGGTGTTTCTGGCTGCAGTATCAGGAGTCAAGTGACTGCTTTCGCACAATGTGGCGTATACATACGTCACATACGCGGACATCACCACTGACGGACACAGCTGTTGGGCCGTGACCACCACAGACAACAACTTTATCCTATGGCTGTGTCCACTGTGGTTGGCACTGTCCACCGCACAGATGACTTCTACCTGCAGGCGTGGGTGGTTCCTGATGTCTAGTGGAGTAGGTCAGGAGTCCACCATTTTAACAATTTGAAACACTGTATACGGCCCTTCCAAATGTGTCACAACAACAATATATTTTCAGGATCATCACAAACATACTCAATCTGTCTTGTTGTGAAAGTCTGACCACAGAACCACCAATGTACTTTGTTGCAGAGCACAGATGGCACATGACGGTGGTGCAGGGTCCACCACCGCCGACAGAGTTTTTGACGGTCGAAAAAAACTGTCACATTTCGAGGGGCAATTGAGTAGCAGATAGTTGAGTGTCACCTGAATCTATCTTATGGACACAAGTGTTGACAACCATGGAGTCACATTTGACCCTTGTGTAGTTGACAGCTGTGATGTTTACTGGGTTCAATGTATTTCTGGTCAGAAATGCTTTGTCACATGATATTGTTGGTATGCATTATGTATGTTGCTGTGGACACAATGACTAATGTTCCAATTGATGTATTTTCACATAGGTGTCTTGGGAGGGAAAGAATGTGACAACCTCCTGTCTTTCATCAATTGCCAGACCTTCATACCATGGAGCAATGCCACATCTTTCAGATCTACCCTCTCAATAGGCAAACAATAGTGAATTTATAACAGTAATCCATAATGCATACCACTGTTTTTCAAATCATGTCAGTATTGCACTTCCTGGCCACAGGGTCCTTCCAACATACAGTGGCTCTATTTGGTAGTATGTCCCAAATGTATGTTCAGTCTGGTAAGATTTCCTCTCAGTAATTTTGAAATACATTGACAGCTATATCAGTCTTCCCCGACGTGAATGTAAGGGCTGATTTCTATGGTTTTTCCCACCTCCCACATGTGGTGGGGGGCATTGATGCCACACATGTAGGCTTTGTGCCACTGCAGGCCACTGAACAATGTCCATCACAACAGAAAAAAACTTCCATTCCATCAATGTTCAAGATCTCCACATCTCAAACATATATGCAAGTTTTCCTAGATCAGCCTATGAGTCCTTTAAAATGCAGAACAGCACCATAGCTCACAACCACAATCAGAGAGGGCCTGGCTGGTTGGTAAGTAACATCTGCTCTGATTGTCTGTGAGCAATGTCAGGTGCCACTATCCTGAAGTGAATGACTCATATGTGACATGTCACATTTCTTAATAGGAGACTCAGCATATCAAACCCACCCTTGGTTATTGACGCCACTGAGGAATTCAACTACAGTAGAGGAAGTCAGCTTCAATGAGGCCCATGAAAGAACACAGCAGACAGTGGAGCTGGCTTTTGGTCTCCTGAATGCCAGATTTCACTGTCTGGACAACACTGGTAGAGCCCTTCTCTACTCACCCAGGGAATTGGGCAGATCACTGTGGCCATGCTGCATTCTCCTCAACATCACCCTGTTGAAGAATATCCCATACGCCGTGGAGGAGGGTGAGCCTGCAGTGCCCCTAGGTGAGAATCCTGGAATGCCAACTGAGGATGACAGTAGTGAAGAGGAAGGATCTGACCTGTGATAAGAACTCATCCACAGCTACTTCTCATGAGTGTAAGCATGTCATGCGACTATACAATGAACTTTAGTTGTGAGAATGTGTGGAGTTTAGTGTTTTTGGAACAGTTAGGGAGCTGATACTCTGCCAAAAGCACCCAAAGGCTGATTGTGAGATAGATTTTGACAAATACCCACCTTGATGATTTTGCTTTGTTTGTGTCAGATTTATTCCAAAGTACTTTGTTTTCCAGATGCTTCCGTTGTGACTTGTGTCATATGTATGGTTTCAAGAAAATAATCATTGTTCTGTCCTTTGTACAGGCACCTTCACCATGACATCTTTATGTATGCATTTCAGAGTTGTGACATTAGCAGGTATGTGATGCTGGTCTGACATAGAAAATGGACATGGCTTGTTCCAGGTAATGTAGATCACATCGTTTGAGTGTAGGAGACCTGTGACAAGACAGCTTGTACAGTGTTTGGATAGAACTCTGAAGAGCCCATTAGAATTGTTTTGTGTCCTGTAGTGGGCCTGATGCATCATGTGTGTCATCACGTGGTCACAAAATATCTAGTCCTAGGTCATAACCAAGTCAGTTCCCATTCACATTGGATAAACACTCTTTTTGTATGCCTGTATATAACTATAGATGCGTTTCATCATTGTAGGCCACAGTGCCTGTGCCAAAACACTGACATTTGCTGGTGTCATACCACCAAATCAATGAGCATTGGATAATGATGACCCTGTGATCAGAAACAATTGTACTGCTATCTGCCTAAATCTTGGATTATGTAAAGTTGGACTATTTTGGTGTGGTACGTGAGAAGGCTCAAGCTGATGACCTCAACCACTTTAATCTTAGCTTATTCTATAGCAAAATGTCTGGCATGTCCCTTCCTTCTGTGGTCTGGAGGGCTGTACCTGTAAATATGTTCATTTACTCGATAGAAGTCAATCATTTATGAATTCCAATTGTTCAGACATCTTGACAGTCTATGTGCTGAACAGTGTAATAAAATTTTAACTTTGACCAGACACTTATATGTATGTGTCTGTGTGGGATGGTTGAAATCCCGAGCTGGACACTGTGTACATGCAACATATCCCATCTTGAACAAGTACCTTGGATCATAATCATATGGTTTACATGATCTGACATAGCTACATGGCTAAATATGAAATCAAAAGTAGCAGACAATGAGTCAGTTATGGATGATTTTATTGTGAAGCTACAAATAACAGAAGATTTATGTGACTTTAATCAACCCCAAAAAAAGACGTGTGAAGGGATCAGTCATGGTGAAGTAAGTCATTGGAGTAGATGTCACACCATTGGAAGTCCCCAGTCCAGAGTATTCCTCCCATTGGAAATGGAAGGTTGTTCAGGATCAGTCCACAGAGTGAATGTTTAACACACAAAGGAGGACATTAAGGAAGAGGGTTATTGCTGGAGTGGTGGGGTCCTGCCATCCGCACCTCCTGCATTCTTTGCTGGACATCCCCACTTGTGGAAGGAGGATCCGTTACTACAGAGGCAGGGGTGTCGTGACTGGTTGTTCCTCTGGCAAGGCCTCTCTTCATGCGTCTGGCCCCAATGTTGATGGGTCAGCTGTTGATGGGCCAAAGGAAGGGGAAGATTGGTTTTGAAAAGTCCTGCACACAGTTGTGTGCATGTCCCTCAGAGCTCCTATTTGGGAAACCACGTTGAAATTATGACCTCCATTTGTTTAGGCATTTCCCTATTCATGTCGCTCTGATTTCCTGGAGTTTGGTCAACACCTGGCTTATCACGCCTTGGGCCTCCTGATAGACCCCCATGATGTGACTGATGGTGTCCTGGTTGACAGCAGGCCCAGTAGCCTCACTCTACTGGCCCACAGCACACCTCCCATGAAGCCTACCCCCACAAGCCTGTGCTCTTGGCACAAGGTGACCTCTCCAACTGGGTCCTGGAACCTCAGTACCCGATGTGTGGAGCTGCAACTCAGAATCCAGGACTGGGGGCACAAGATGGTGGAAACTGTGCTAGGTACACAGGTTGGGGGTCAATGGTTTCCTGTGATGTTGAAACAAAAGTGTTGGGAGGTGACATTCTGGGCACAGTGAGACTCACTGCTGCCATCTGACAATGATGCCCAGATGGACCAGAACCTTCTTCTATGTCCACAAGTCCAGGAGTATTGTCGACACGGATGACTTCATCCAGAGAAGTAGTGGTAGTCTGTTCTGTGGCCTCCGTGTGCCAGTGGCAGATCCACCTTTTGATGAGAAATGTACATTGTTATTAGTTGAATTGTGACATCTACCTCCAAAGGTTTTCTGTTACAGTAAGCAGAGACCTTGGACAAAGTTAAGTTGTAGGTAATCCACTTGTGCCAAGCAACCTAGGTATTGGGTAATTTGACATGACTGATAAAGCATGCCCAACCTATTTGACTCAAGCAGCTCATGAGATGTGCTGTTCAGTTGCACTTTGGAAGGTGGCCTGAAAATGACATCTTACCACCAGTGAAGCCAACACAGTGGATAGGCAACATGTGGCTTTGACCAGTTGCATGCCTAGTTGAAGGGGATGTGGACAAACCCAGGACATTTTTGTATATGTGACTTGACTCATCATGTGGACAGTGCTGTGTCAATGTGTCTGCTGCCAATACCAATCTGGTGATGTAGCTTTAGGTCTAAGGAATACCTGTTATATACATGGAGTAAGGTGTCATTCTTGCCCTCAATAGTTTTATCTTGGGTTAGCAAGTCAAGATTTAGCTAGGTAGCCAGACACATCTCTGAGTTGGGCATGATCCTTATCTTTGTCACTCCCAGGTGAGTAAACTTTAATAGAGTTGGCAGACAGGGGTATTTGGACAAGTGACCCCTGGCTGGTGTTTAGAGTTATAACAACAGGGCATCATGGGAGTTGCAATCAAGTCATGCTCTCTACTACACACACACTATACATATGGGATCCTCCCAGGTGAGCACACTTGAATTTAGGGTTCACAAACACGTATATTTGGGCCAGTGCACAATGTGCAGGTGTTTGGAATTACAGAAAGAGGGCCTCCTGGGAATAGCAGTCAGGTCACTCCCTTTACTTAACAACACTTAATAAATGGTATAGTCCCAGGTGAGTGAAGAGCATTAGAGAGATTACAAACAGGTGTATTCGGCCAAGTGACCACTGGGCTGGTTTTTGGAGTTACACCAACAGGGCTTATTGGGCTTTGCAGTCAGGTCACTCTCTGCTTCACAACACTATACATATGACATAGTCCCAGGTGAGTACACTTCAATTCAGACTTACCAAACAGGGGTATATGGACAAGTGTACATTGGGCTGGTGGTCGGAGTAGGAAAAACAGAGTTTCTTGGAATTGCAGTCAGGTCACTCCCTCTACTCCCCAACATTTGACAACTGTTGTGTATTACACATCTGCATGTAGGCTGCATTTAGGGTTGAGCATATATTTACATTTCGGGACATACCATGAACCTTGGAATGTGTTTTTGGTATTATGAGCTTTACAGGTACTATTTGGACATATGGCATGTGATGGGCTTTAGTAGCTATGATGTTGGGTCCAATAATACACATGGACAGTATTTATACTCTAATACTCTTGGTATTGAATGTTGATTAAATACATGATCAGGTCAGTGGCAAAAGGTCAGCTGTGAGCATGCATGACATTCCATTTTTGTGACCTTTTTTGTGTGAAAAACTCCACTCTGCCAGGTATTCCTACAAGCCCTCAGGATGCAGGATGGCCAACACTGTCTCCTCCCAGGAAAAGGGTCTTAACAGAGTACTGGGAGGGCCACTGCCAACCTTCTTGGACTTCAACAGGTGCCTGGATACCAGTGAATGGACATTGCCCCTGAGGTTGTTCTACATCTTCCTAATGTCCTCCTTTGGTAAAGGGTGGTGCCTACAGCATTTACTCTTTTTACTATCCTGTCCCACATTTCCATTTTCCTACTGGGAGGAGTGTGTTGGACTTTGGCTCAAAACAATTATGGCTCTACTCTTATGTTTTCATCCTCCATGGCTCTCATCTGATCTTCAGAGAAACAAGGGTTGTTGGAATGTGACATGCTGTTAACAAATGGGTGTCAGGGACTTACTGAACAGGGGAAGTGCAATAGGGGTTGAAACGGGCAAAAGTGTGTGCAGGGTGTTCTATGGGATGGTGGTAAAGGGGGTGGCTAATCTACGTCACATACAAGAAAAGGTGTGCAGGCTTCTTTGCCTTCCAGTGGAAATGCAATGGATTGTGGTTTGTGAAGGGATGTGTTTTATAGCATGCTTAGCAGTTGTGTCCACTGGAGCAATGTGTGGCAGCTGTGTTGCTTTTGAATTCATCCAATATGCTGCTGTCTTTTACTTTGCTGAATGCAGACCGCTGTGGTCAACTCCCATTGGTTAACCACTGCCAGGAGATCACCATGGCAACTCTGTGATTGTGATATGCTCGGTGGTTGGCCGTGGCACTGTCAGCGCTGGAGGTCAGACTGCCTAGATACAAGCCACCATGCTGCTGGTATGCTTGGTGGGTGGCGTTCTTGTCTGCTTCCAATGTAATACAGCAGTCTGGGGACTGCCAGGGCAGCGGTCGTTTTGGGACCACAAACATGGAGGTCTTGTGGCCCGACCATCAAACTTTTAATCAGGTCCTTAATGCCAAAAACCCAATAATGAAAGCAAAAGGGATGCAGCTGGGCACAAAAAGTGTAAACACCCCTTGCATTCCACACAAAGGCTGGTCCACTACAGGAGCATGACCTAGCTTTGTATGAAATTCATTTGCCAAATGAAATGAGTAATAAACAAAAAATATGAAGAATATCACATAATATTCCCAGACCAAATGATGTAATTAATGCATTGTAACCTGGGGCAGTTGTAATGAAATTGTGCACTCTATAAAATGTGCCGTAGCTCCATGTTTTCATGTGAATTGCAAAAACGAATAGCTCTTCTTTCCATGTAATGACAATATAATTATGCATTTGTTCCCTTGATTACCTGGAAAATGTTATTCAGATTTGTAGAGCATACAATCACCCAGGAGGATATTCTGATACTGAGCAGGTGTGTGTCAAGCCAAACCTAGGGCCTACTGGAACTACACGAATAGCCCGGTCTTCAAGCTTTTTGTGTAAGTCAAGAAATTACAAGGAGGATTTTATGTGTAGGGGCGGGTCTTTACAAGTTTTAGAACCAATGTAGGAGAAGACTTGATCATTGAATTTGGTTTTCCATATGTGTGGGGTGTGTGCAAGTAGGAGTCCAGTTGAAGGAAGGTAAATGTACATAAGATTCCTCAGGTCTTCTGGGTTAGTGTTATGTAGTGCCTTGAAAGTGTGCATTGTGCTTGTTCGTTTGGGGGAAGCCAGTGGAGCTCCTTAAGTGTTGTGTGATTTGAGTGTAGTGTGAGAGGTTTATAGGGATTCTGTTGAGGGTGATCCAATAGCCCAGTTTGCTTGTAATGAGCGCACATGTGACAGTTTTCCATGTGCTGATTGGGAACCATGTGAAAATCTTCCACAACATCTTCAGTATATGGAAACATGAGGGGGATGTTGGTGTTGACTTGGGTGTCATGCTGAGTTTGATGTTGTTCTTGGCGTGGATGGTGGTGGTGGTTGTCAATTCTAACTCTGTTTGCCAGCAGGTGGAGACCCACAGTGAGGTGCTATTTCCACAGAATGCAATTTCGGTCTTGTTGGTGTTTAGCTTCAGACAGATGGCCTTCATCGGGTAGGTGATTTCACTCATGCAGGCATTGAACAGAGTCTGGGCAGTGGGCATCTTTTCTGGGGGAGAAAGAATGAGTTGCATGTCCTTTGCATAGGAGAGGACATTGATGCCATGAGAGCAAATAATGTGACTAGAAGGATCATGTATGTGCTGAAGAGGTTTGGGTTCAGGGAGGATCCTTCAGAGAACTCTGCAAATGAGGTCATGGGCATCCAAGGTGTACCATCTGAGACTAACTTACTGGGTCCTCCCTGTCAGGAAGAAGCAGATCCATCGGAGTGTATTTTCTTGGATTCCAATGCTGTGTAGCTGTCAGCTGGGGATGGGGTGGGAGACCATGCCCAATGCTAATGAGAGGTCTCGAAAAATGAGGGGCGCCATTTCTCCTCTGTTCAGTCATGCAGATATCATCCATGGTGATTGTGAGGGCAGATTCCATGCTGTGGGTGGGTCTGAAACCAGACTGACTGGTGCAGAGAAATTGGTGGTTATTGATGTATTGTTGATAATTTTCTCTAAGACCTTGGCCAGGAATGGTAGCAGAGATATTGATCTATAGTTGGTGAGTGTTGAAGGGTCCTCAGAGAGTTTCTTCTGCAATGGGAGGACAGTTGCATGGTTCCAAGCATCTGGGGAGGCTGCAGAAGAGGTAGAGGCCTTCAGAATGGCTATGAGCATGCATGGTGCTGATTGGTTCCAGTCTTCTGGTGTAGGCCTGGTGGGGGCAGGGATCCGATAGGGCCCCTGAGCGGATGGTCTTAATGGTGGCAGTGGTTTCTTCTTGTCTTAGAACAGTCCGTATGGTTAGAATTGGCTTTGTGAAAAAGATTGGGGGATATTTTGTGAGGTCTATGGGGTTCGGTTGTTGGTTAAAGTTGCTGTAAGTAGTGGTGATTTCCTTCCTGAGAATTGATTTAGGTTGCTAAAGAGGTCCTGTCAGTGACATCTTTCACAATTGCAAAGGTTTTCTTGCTTCTGTTGGTGCTGGCATTGATGCAGTCAGAGAGGCGCGTTTGGTGGTCCCGATCATTTGGTGGTAGCATCTAATGGTGGGTTTGAATGTGCTCTTCTCTGCATTGCTCTGGCTCATTCTTCATTTGTGCACCAGTTGTTTGCAGAGGGGTTTCATTAGTCTGATCTCCTTTGTATACCAATTGGCCTATGGTCTATATCTTGCTGTATTGCTCCTTTCTCCAAAATCACCACACAAGCAACTTCAAACCATCCTAACTCTAGCTAATTGTTAGGACATATAAAAAGGTAAATGGCAGCCCTTAATTTTTCCAGTGGTTTCAGGTCGTGAACACTGCCACTCATTTTTATCAACCAGAATTTAGTTTTCCTCATCAGACATGAAGCAACCAAGAGAGAGAAAGACAGCCAAGAAAGGATGGAGAAAGAAGCATGTTGCAAAACAGTGGCAAAGAGAAACAAAACATAAAAATAACTTGCAACAATGAGATAAAGAGAAAGGAAGTCAGAACTCCCCCAGGATATTCGCCAAAATGGACATTTTGTGACACCTATTTGTATTTTTGTGGCAAGTTACTTTATTTCCTTTCATTACTGTTTACATAGATTAGCTGCTATGATGCATGTGTGTGTAAATATGGACACAGTTGCATACATCATTGCACATTAGTCACATCTACTGTTCCCGTGATGCTGTCCTGCACAGCACACCAACAAGTTTTTTCTCCAAAGCAGAAAAGCATCATGAAAAACGATTGGCAATGCAAAAAGTCTGATAATGCCATTGAAAGTAGTTAGACCCATTGGCTTTGTCATTGCTCGTTTGTTTTTGTACTCCTGTGTTTATGAATCATGACGTAATGTTGCATCCCAGAAAGAAAACTCATAAGCAGTAATATTTGGAGTGGGAATACTCGCCTAAACCGTAAATTCTGGTACTCCAGTGTACCCACGCCAAGATCATCCAAGCTCATAATGAAGGCCTTGAACTAAAAACACTACTTACTACCTACAGGACTCTTTAAAAATCTTTGTAGAAACAGACACTCACATTTTTTAAAATAATTTTAGTTATCCACAGACCCATCTTAGAAAACCAGAGGACGCTTCACTTTGTGACCACAGGAGTGGAAAAGAAACAAGCATTGATCAATAGGTTGCACCTTTCAATGGCATTACCCGACCTTTTGGTATTGCCAATCCTTTTTCATGATGTTTTTTGCAATGGAAAAAAAGCATGCTGGTGTCCCTGTGCAGGACAGCATCCATGGGAAAAAAAGGTACCACAGCGGTGCGATGATGTATACAACTGCATGTGTGACCATGCCTGCACACGTATGCACCAAAACAGTATGTAAATAAACAATGTGCCACAAAAATACAGCAAAAATGCATGTGTGCCAAACAATTTCCATTTTCAGGCCACACCATTTGCAAGTGTAGTTTAAGCTGCCATTGGATTATAAAACATGATAATCACCCTACATTATCAGGTGTAAACAGTGTTATGACAAAGATGCTAGGGATCTTAATGAAAACTAGCAAAATGTAGCTCCAGGATCTCACTAGTCACTGAAACACAACTATATTGGGGTTCCGTTGCCCTTCACACCTAGCACTCTTGTTGGTTGGATGAATCGCTCTTTGAGTCTTTGGGGCAGATCTATTAAATTGTCATACATGTAGATCAAATGCTGTGCCATGAAAGGGAAAGAACAGAATAGCACTATGTCACTTTATGCCTCCATGTGTCAATGTACACATCCTTGGGTGGGTGAGTTATGTCAAGCACACAAATTGTACTGAAGTGACTTCTTTCACTACAAAATACTATGCTTAGAGACAGTGGCATACAGTGCAGCAAACAAGCAAGGTTGGAAACAATATAATAATATATAATAAATACATTAAATTGAATACAAATCTTTAAGGTTTTTTTAATAATTATTAATTTTCAGTATTAACAATTACAAAAACCTATCTGTAGAATCAATTGGAATTAATTTAATTGTTAAAAATTTAACATTAACTTTATTTTAAATTAAAAAGGTTCTTAAATATTTTGAATATGTTGTCATTAAATGACATTATTTAAAATATATACATTGTATTTTAACACTCAGCTTAACGCACTTATATTTTAAAACACCTTTTAATTTAATAAATCAAATTAATGTATTTTTAATAAAGTACCTTAACCTAATATTATTTCCTTTGGGGTTCTATCTTACGTCTTTGCCTTGATTTTTTTCTATTGGAGGTTGTTGCATTATCCATTAATGATCAAGTATGATTCAGGGCTTAGAACTGCTCCCTTTTGGCTGTTGTAACTTCACCATAGTACTGATATTGCCCATGCCACCTGCTTGTCTTCAGTTCAGCTTTCAAGAGCACTAACCAAAATTTCAACAATACAAAGAACCCAACAATTTTGTTATTTTCCATATGAAATGCCTTAGATTTTACAGCTTTTTTCAAGATGGCTTAATGTGTGGCACCCTTTTGTTATAAATACAAATGTGAGCTCTGCAGACTTTTATTAGATCACTGTGGGAAGCAGAAGTAGCACTCTGGAGAGTTATCTGACAGACAGCTGATGGTATAGAAAGTACATGTTTCAGTCTGCATGTCAGAATGTTCTAATGACATGAACAAGAAAAACATTTGAGAACTCGCAGAAAATGAGGCCTAATGTTAGATTTCTAGTGCACTACCCAACATTTCAAAAGGCAAAATACCCCCCCCCCCTTATTTTGATAATTTCTAAAGGACATGTTTTAAGATTTACAGCTTTTAATCCATCAAGATGGCATCAAATAATGAATCTTAGCACTCCATTTGTTCATTAGAACAGTTTGGGAGGATGCAGTAGAAAATGAAGGAATCAACTAACATGTTCCTGCTTCTGTTGGAAGTATAACGTTTACTCATGTCACATTTTATTTTCATATGGCTGGGGGCTATGTTGTGAACTGAAAATGTGCTTTCATTTTATTTACTGGAGCACCTTCCATTCCCTCTATGAGAAAATAATGAGAAAGTGTCATTTAAACATGGAACATCAAATCGCAGCAGATGATCAGCATGTTACACTAAGTAAACTAACCTCGTAACATACCACAGTTTCTCAAATTAGTATTGTACCACCAGTAAATGATTTATATTATGACTCAATTCTTTCATCTCCTGTTCTTCACTGCAATGCATTCCAATATGACAGGTGCCTGAGTTGAGTTCTTGAATGACTGCCGCAACATTTCGCACTTCTTGTCACCAAGTAATAAAGGGAGGTCCATTATGGACCCCTCATATGCTCTTTGTTTGTCTGAATGGGCTCATCCTACCATCTTATATTGTTTTGTTTAATGTATTTTCAGGCTACAGGGACTTTGTCCATGAGTCCGTAATGGCTGCCACAACACATTTTTCAGTTGGTGGCTAGCAAATTAGGATTGATTAGCCACCCTTAGAGTTGCCAGCTAGAGGATATATGGACACAAACAGTCCAGATACAGAGGTTTTATATCCCCTTCATGACAACTTAAAGCACATATTTAAGTGCAAATTTCACAAAAATGTTTGAATTGATTTACACCAATCCATGACAAGCCAAGTTTGTGTGTGATGTTCTAACTTTTTGCCAAAGTTGGTGCAAATCCATACAGCTGTTTGTTATGTATTACTTCCCAAAAACTCCTAGGTGAATTAACATGGGAAAATTATGTTTTGGAACCCCACCCCCAAACATTTGTCTTGTCCTCACTTGGCTCTACCTGACGGATCACCCCAAAACATTCCAGGAATGAACTGAGGTGAATAAAGTTTTGTTTTTGAAAAATTTATTAAGATTCATCATGGCACCAAAGCTATGTTGCGGCCTAAGGTAACTGTAACTCAAGGCCCGCCATCCACAGTTTTTCTTCCGTAATTTGTATCCTAATATTTCATTGATATTTTTATTGATGTTGTAAAAGTTGTCATAATTGCTGTAATATTTGGGGTAATTAGCAGAACATTGCGAGAGCACAACTTATATTTACCTTAGGCCACAAGTTATAGTTACTTGAAATAACTCTAACTATATCTGCTGAATTTATTTGGCTTTGTGTGAGTAAATTCAGAACCTAAATATAAGGGGGAGGGGATCGGGAGGTTAACTGGTCCAGTGTACAGTCTCCCAATAATAATGTTACAAATAAAGGTACACTGTTCCACGTGTTCTATAATGGCCTAGGGGACCTGAAGTCACAGGAGCAAGAGCCCTCAAGCATCACAATGGATGACTAGTATCATCATCGGGAAATGCTCCTCGCCAGGGCTCTAAGCCGTGCTGTTCTGATAGTGACTGGTGGGTTCGAACTATCTGGATCAGAACAGCACGGCTTAGAGCCCCCTCACGGGGAGTCCGTCAGGCATTGCAGTGCCGGCCTGGCGAGGAGCATTTCCCGATGATGATACTAGTCATCCACTGTGATGCTTGAGGGCTCTTGCTCCTGTATGGCACTGTCAAAACTCCCACCAAGTCACAGCTAACAACTATGTCCAGGGGGCAGGAGCCGGCCCTGGGGGGTGGTGGTTCCCAGGGCCATTATTGACTCCTTAAGGGGGGCCATGTGGCCCCTCTCCAATATTTCACTTACCCCCGGGATGGTGGTGCTGCCTGGGGTTGCAGGGGGTTTGCTTATTTTACACATTTTGAACCAGGGAGGTAGTGGTCCCGGCATGATCCATCTACTATATTATACTCATTTTGCCCTGAGGAAGTGGTGGGCCCTTGGGCATAAATAAGCCCAGGACAGGTGGGCCGCATGTGCTCCCAACCATTATTTTTTACATGCCCTGCATACTGTTGAAATAAACAACCAGGGAGGTGGTGGTCCATGGGGCATAAACTGGCCCAGGAGGGGGGCCTCGTGCTCCCCCTCCTTCATTTTTTACATTCCCCTGGTGGCTTTATCAAGACAAGTGCAGGAGACAACACTTTTAAAAAAAAGGTTTACCGCTGATTGAGAGACCCCATCTCAAATTCGGGCAACATTTTTTTACCAGAACTAAGGGGTCAGAGGTCACTACCCTGGCTCCTTTTCTTTTTTTTCTTTTTTTTTTTCTGGGACTGGGCTGAAGTCGAGTACCAAGATGGCTGCCAACACTTCCTGGTCATTGGAAGCCAATCAGAGCTCTGCAGATCTCTGCACAAGCTTGTTATTATTCGCTAAGGCTTCGTGTCTCTGGATATCCATATTTCTTTTTCTTTTAATTTCTCAAAAAAATACTGAACAGATTTATACCAAATAAAAAAACACTCTTTGTGGAGCAGGAGCTGACATCTGGCCAAATTTTAGGCAATTCCATCGAGCAGTTAGTGATATAGTCGTGTCTAAAATTTCCCTGGAAATTAAAATGGGAAACACTCTTTTTATGACTCCCCCTATTTCTCAGCCCCTGCTTGATAGATCACCCCGAAGTTTCCCATGCATAACAAAACTCTTGGTAGTACTTTTTTGGGAAAATGTCATGAATATTAATCAAACGGCACCAAGGATATAGGCAAGTAAAAAAATGCTTTTTCTATGTAAACAGTATAAACATGGTTCTAACTATAACTACCTACTGGTGATGGCCAGTAGGTAATATATATATGTGTGTATATATATATATATATATATATATATATATATATATATATATATATATATATATATATATACATATATATATATATATGTATATATATATATATATATATATATATATATATATATATATATATATATACATATATATATATATATATGTATATATATATATATATGTATATATATATATATATATATATATATACATATATATATATATATGTATATATATATATATATATATATATATATATATATATATTGTTGGACCGGCCCCGTTTTGCAGGGTCATCCTCAATCTTTTTGCCTCCTTCCTCCTATTTTTTTATGCTCTGTTGTTACTGGCTTTAGGACTCTGGGCACTTTACTACTGCTAACCAGTGCTAAAGTGCATATGCTTTCCGTGTAAATCGTATTGGTGATTGGGTTTTCCATGGATGGTATATTTGATTTACTAGTAATTCACTAGAAAAGTTCACTCCAGGTGCCCAGGCCTGTAAATCAAATGCTACTAGTGGGCCTGAAGCACTCGTTGTGCAACCCAGATGAGAAGCCCTGTAAACATGGCTCAGACCTGCCACTGCAGTGCTTGTAGGTTCAGTTTTAAACTGCCAATTTGACTTGGCAAGTGTACTCACTTGCCAGACCTAAACCTTCCCTTTTTATACATGTAAGGCAACCCTAAGGTAGGCCCTAGGTAGCCCCATGCATTATGAAGGTAGGACATGTACTTGTGTGGTTTTACATGTCCTAACAGTGAAATACTGCTAAGTTTGTTTTTCACTGTTGCAAGGCCTATCTCTCTTATAGGTTAACATGGGGGCTGACTTTTAATATTATTAAAGTTCAGTTTCACTTTGAGAGCAGATAGAAATGTGGAATTGGGGTCTCCGAACTATCAATTTAAAAATGCATCTTTTAGTGAAGTTACTTTTTAGATTGTTAGTTTAAAGATGCCACTTTTAGAAAGTAGTCATTTTCTTGCTTAAACCATTCTGTGACTCTGCCTGTTTGTGGATTCCCTGTCTGGGTCAGTGTAACAGTTGGGCTGTTTGTGAATACCCTCTAGACAGTGGGATAAAGGGAGTTGGGCTTCAGCCTGCATATCCTGATAAGCCATCTGAGCTAGAGTGGAGGGAGGAGTGGTCACTTACACCTGAAAGGGCTGTGCCTTCAATCTCACAGTGCATTCTCCAATCCACTGGCTTGTGTCTGGGCAAGGAGGGATCTTGCAAACAAGAGAGACTTCCCTTTGAAGTTTACCAACTTCAAATGCAGAAAGGTGTACAAGTATTTGACCCAAAACCCTGAAAAGTAGATCACTTCTGGATTCAACAAGAACCTCTGCCAAGGAACAAATCTGAAGAGTTGAGGAGAAGTGCTGCCCCTGCCTTTGCTGGGTTATCCTGCAGTTGCTGCATCTGCCTGTGGAAGGGGACAAAGACTGGACTTTGTTGTGCATTCCTGCTTGAGGAGAATCTCCAAGGGCTTGAACTGAACTTTCCTCCTGTTTTTAAGTCCCAGGGCCATCAAAGACTTCCTCTGCCAGCACATGGACTCCCCGCTCAGACTCCTGCCCTGCCAAGTGGGGTCTTATGCAGTCCCTGGGCCCTTGAAAAGTGAAGTTGGGAGAACAAGAGCTGAAAATCCACGCACAGAATGCCGTGCTGGGAAACTTTCGACACACCATCTGCAAGGCGGCTGATAAACCATGCTCCACTGACTTTGCGGCTGAAATTAATGCTCCACCTGCATCGTGGCTGGAGGAACGACGCACAACCCCATGCAGCTTGGTTTTTCAACACCATGCAACCGGATTTTCCACGCATTGTTCCTGGGCGTCAAAGTCATCCCGACTGCCTGGATTAAAGGTGCCCCATCCGAAAATTTATGCATCGCTCTCTTACGAGGGAGAAAACCAATGCATCAGCGAGCCGATTGGAGAAGAAACAATGCACGGCCTCCCTTGCAAGGAAGTAATCGACACATCACTGCCTTTTCCGAAGCACGATCGCACGCGTGGATTTATTTTTGATGCTAACCAGGTACTTTGTGCAAAATCACTGTTTCCATTGTTTTCTCGGGAATAAGACTCTTATTCTTTTGAAAATTCATATTTAACTTGTTTATGTTAGGTTTTTGTCTTTTGGTCTTGTTTGATTTAGATAAATATTGCTTATTTTTCTAAACTGGTGTGGTGTCCATTTTGTAGTGTTTTGACTGTGTTACTGTATGTGTTGGTACAAATACTTTACACATTGCTTCTGAGTTAAGCCTCCCTGCTCGGTCCAAGATGCCAAGGGGGTGAGTGGGGGTTAACCAGGGGTGTTTCTCCTTTGCCCTGACTATATATCTATCTACCTATCTCTCCCTATATATATATCTATATATATATACATATATATATATATATATATATATATTTTTATATTTATATATATAGATATATATATATACAAACATGCACACACATGTATGGATCTGTATTGCAGTAATCTAATACAAAATAGCTCTACCCTGTCGCATGTCACCAAATAAATATTTGGTGACATCTTACAGTGGAGTGCTCTCTTCATTGGATTACTGCTATCTATCCACTGAGAAAAGGTTAAAGTCACATTATAGTTAGGTCTTGTCATCCAAGATATAATTTTAGATGTTGCAATGATGCTATTAATGATGTTATAGAACACGTCATGAATGATGTAATTGAGAGGAAATTAGAAGTGCATGGCGAGGGCATGAGTTATACTTACTAGAAACAATTATAACCGGTGAATTTCAGTGTGTATTTGAGGTTAAAACTTTATATTGGCATTGACATTTTTACTTACTTACAACATCACTTTGAAATTTAGGTGCAGATTTTTTAAAACTGGTGCTGTACCTAGTGCTGTGCCACTATTCTTGCACCACGTAGAGCCCCCCTAACACCACCATGTGTGCACCATATTTAATATTCGGCACACCATCGCAGTGGTTAGGGAACTAGCTTCAGAATGTTTGACACTAGTTTGGCACTCTGCATGATTAGCATACATTTTTGTTTACTCAAATCCTGAAAATCTCCCAGAGGTCCATTGAAACCAAAGGAAGCCTCCTTTTAACACCTACCGTGATCAGGTGTTAAAAGTGCAGAAAAAAATGACTCAAAGAATTCTTTTAGATTTCTTTGCACCATTTGTTTGGCACCCCTAATGGGGGAACACCCCATTTGCATACATTATTCCTGGCACAGGCATAATGTAGCGCAAAGGGTTAAAAAGTAGCGCAGTGCATGCATTGTGCCACTTTGTAAATTTGGCACCGCGATTTTGGCCTTGTTGGTTGACATTAGCGTAAAAAAATGACACTAATGTGGCGCAAGGAAGTGCTAGGGGCTCTTAAATGTGCCCTTTAGATTTATTAGTGAATTTCTAGGGTGTTTTAAAATAAAGTAATATTTTATTATCATAAATATAGACAACCCCCTGCTGGCCTGTGGCCAACTGCTCACTGTCAAGCGACCCCAGGGTTGGGCTGTACATAGTGATCGGTTGGTCACAGGGCCTGGTCTATGGCAAGGCCCTCCTTCCAAACTCACCTGGGCAGCCAAATCCTTGCTGGGGTGGGAGTCATGAAGCCCCCCCCCCCAAGCCACTACTGGCCAGGGGACCACGTGTCCCAGGCCTCTGGCTTTTAAAAAGGGGAGTGGGTGAATGTGGTCCCCTTCCCTAACACTCTAATGGCTCAGGGACACCATCCCTGAGGATTTGTTTTTAAAAGGGGACAGTGGTGCGTGCCCCCATACCCAAACCACTATTGGCTTAGGAATCCCATCCTCAGGCCTTTTATAATTTGGGGGGTTGGGGCATGTGGCTCCTGCTCCCCAAGACACCATTGGGCCCAGAGACCCATCTCCCAGAGCCTTTTTCTTTTTAAAAAAAGGAGGGTGCACATCCCCTTCCCCAGGCCTCTTTGGATACTGGTGACCCCATTCCCAGGGTCAAAAAAGGGGAGGGAAAATTTGGCACCCCTTCCTGAGCCAACAGTGGTCCAAAGGAGCCTAACCTGTGGGGCCTTAGGTCATCCTGGGTGGGAACCCATGTGGCCGCCCCAGTGCACCTACTAAGCAGTATGCTGGGGGCTGCAGGGGTAGGTCCAGGACTCCTGGCCTAAGGCTGCCTGCATACACTCATCCTGAGAGCTGAAAGAGCTGGCATTGCTCTCACCTGGTGGAAGGAGCTGTTTTGAAATATGTGTTTTCCTTTCTGCAAGATCGTGGTAAAGGAAACAAAACTCTGCTCCCACCCGGTGGGAGCATTTCTAAAGTTCATGACAAGTGGCAGAAAACTTGCCTTCTCTCCCTGCATACAAGCAGGCAGGGAAGGCATGTCTGTCACCCAACAGCAGCTTTAAAAATTATCCTGGCAGATTGGAAGCTGTCATATGTTACCCTGTTTCTGTACTTGCCATCAAGGAACACTGTGGCCCGTAAGTGGTTTCCCCCAGACACAGTAATTGAGCTGGCCCTGGGAATGGAGTGCCCAAGTTCTTTACAGGCTAAGATAGAAGGTTTATGCCCTTTTCTCTTTAATTTGAAATGAGCACTGGAGAATGGGGGCCTGGGGCCTATTGAGAGTAATGCAGCACCCCCCTGTATTTTAATGATCTCTTGTAGTGGAGTCTCTGGGGCCAGTACAGGGTCAGGGAGGGTAGCCACATGTCCCCTGCCCTTTTCTTTCATATTTGGCCCCAGGGGATGTGGTCTCTGGCACATTTTCAGTCTTGGGGATGGTGTCATTTGCCCCCTCCCCTTTAATGCAAGATCGACCCTGTGTGATCAGGTCCCAGAGGTTTACTGAGCCTCAGTGCTGAATGCACCTCTATGCTAAATATTGTACAGTGTTGTCCCTCGGTCCTGGCCCACTCCTTTAAAAAAAATATTTGCTGTAGATTCTTTGATATATATATACATATATATATATACATATATATATTAGTCCCCCAACCAGTCCTAGTGAGTCAGGGATCATTACCCTGCCCCTTATGTCTTATTTTTACCTTTTTTGTAAGATTAGGGACTGAGTCCTGAGTCCTAAGATAGCTGCTGCCACATACTTCTTGAAGGGTAACAGCCAATCAGATCTCAGCTTGCGATCTCTCGGCCACGGCAGATTGTTTTCTCAGTGAAATATGCAATGTTAGAGCCTTTATTACTCAAAAACTGCTAAACTGATTAACTCCAATTCACAAAAAAGCACACATTTTGGACAAAGATCTAGCTTTGTGGCAAAATTGTTGTGATTCAATTGAGCAGGTTTTGAAGTATTGCTTCCTATTTTCCTCTGGGTAAATGAATGTGGAAAATGTGTGTGTGTGTATATACATATATATATATATATACATATATATATATACATATATACATATATATATATACAGACATATATATATATATATATATATATATACATACATATATATATAGATAGATAGATATATATATACATATATATATACAAATATATACATATATATCTTATGTGATGTTATGTGATGTAAATCCGTTCAGACATATTTGAGCAATGTATGTTTAAAAAAGTGCTCCATATGTCTTAAAGGGGATAATGCCCTAAAACAGACGGTGATATCTGTACCTTCAATCAATAAATCAATCAAACATTTATGGAGTGTGGCAAATCACTTGTGAGGGTCTTGAGGACCTTAATGTACCACATGACTCCCACATGATATAGAAATGTTGGAAATCAATGAATCCTATATACTCAGGTAGTCTTTCCTCCCATCAACCAATATGGTAGAGCGGTACCTGGAACGGTATATGCTACATCGTGTTCTGATTGGCCAGCTGCAACATCTCATCAAAATGTTGAGGTGTTGATGTGTCTGTTACAGGACTCTGGGTCCTAGTCCCCGTGTCCTGAGAAAGTTTGCCAAAAAGGCATAAGGAGTCAGAGTAGGGACACCCTGAAGACGAAGCACTTGTGGGAAGTAGACCCAGATGAACTCCCTCCTCCAAGATTAAAATTGAAAAATAAAATTTGGCCACAGTTTCCACTGTATTCTTGTGTGACCCAGCATAGTTCACCATGAGGACCTGCAGAACTCCTGCAGTGTTCTGTACACTGTGAGAAGAGTCTTTAGACGTCTTCTATTATTACTACGTGTTTGTTTTCTGTTTGTCTTATCATTTTTAATTAGAAACTGTGAAGTTTTAGACACATGCAGAAGTGTTGGCATCATGTTTACTTCCTATCTAGGTTGACATAGTTTTATCATTTTTGTTATGAGCACTTCTATAACATCATGGACACTTACAGTAGAAGCGGACATATATATTTTTTTTCTAAAGGAGGCTATTGTTTTATGTAAATCAAGATGACACGTTTATTGCCATATCTGTTTAGTCTTTTTGATGCTCAAATGTCTGCAATCCCTATTTTGTTTTATAAATATGAGATAATATTGGCAAACAGATACTATAAAAACAAGGTATCTGAGCATTTATTGGAGAAGCTTGCTGCTAGACGTACAAAGCCAGAGGTCATGCCAGGTTGCAGTGACAATCGGCATCAGTCTAGGACTGATCCAGGAGCTATGCAGAGAAGTGATCTACAAACTTGCACTGCTTATCATTACTGTGGAAGAGCTGTGATACGGTATAGCTAAACAGCTACTTTTACAGAGAGTACGCATGCTGTGAGATCCATCCTAATAAATACAATTTATAGACTTACTATTCTTTTTTTCTACTACAATTTAGCATGTCGCTTAGAAGTAGGGAAAGGGTGTAAGGATGCCACAAACCTGCTAGCCATGTTAGAAATGTCCATAATGTTTTTGCTGGCAATGTCAAATCACTACATTTATTTTCCCATTCTATGTTTTTGTAATTCATAGTTTATGCATTAGATGGGGGTTTTAGAAATGAACATTTAAAAGTTAATACCCTGTTTCTTAGTGCTACTTTGAGTGTGTTATTCACTTAAGAAAGAGGGTTTGGAGTTCCACTGTGTCACTGAACTCATTTAATGGGAGTGATAGTGACCAGAAAACACTTCCAATAAAGCACTACTCAGTGGGTTTTGTATGGGTTGAAGACAAACTGGATTTCTAATTTATACTAGTGCATTAAATTGAGTTCTTGCACCAGCGGGTTAGAAATCCAACCCTTTTGGCTTTAGAGGAGGTGGGCACAGAACATGGCTGCAGGACATTTAGTGCTGACATCCACCGCATAATACTACAGTACTGTGCAAGTTTTCTTGAAGAGTTGCTGCTTGCACAGCAGGTGGTGCAGGAGTTCCCTGGTATACGTTTTTTGTCATAACCAAAAGGCAGTAGACACTGCAGATTTGGGGTTCATGGCCAAAGCACATCTTATCTGAGGTTGGAATCACACAGGGGATGGGTGCTGGGCCTGGCCATAGGCCCAAACCTGTGGCCCCTTTCTGTCCACAGAAAGGCTGGTCCTATGACCAGCCTCTGATGCACAAGGCCATCCACTGCTAAGTTACGCTGCATGCAAAGTGTTGCCCATTATTCCAATTTAGAATATGATCAAACCCCAGACATCCACCGAGAAAGTAAAGGTTAATGTGAAATTATAGTCAGGTGTTGGAATGAGGCATTTGCTAATAATAAAAAACTCAAATGCCATTGAAATACACTAGTTATAGTTTAGCCAACCAAGTATAAATTGCAATCTCCTTATGCACTACTTAAGATCTCACATGTTACTTCACACATGGCGAGTTAAAATTAAAAAGGCACAAGAATCTGGGTTAGACCTCTGAGGAGTGATGGATTCAGGACCTGGCCAAATTTGAGGCCTGGTGGGTAACCCTTACAGCAGATGGTCGAAGGTGCATACACATGTCTACAGAGGGGCTAGGTGCAGAACCTGTCTACAGACCAGGCTTTGCAGCTAACCCTTGCTGCACATGGCCAGAGGTTGTGCGCTGTAGGGCTTGGGCATACATGCTTGACTGGGGTTTCGCCATAAATGTAGGGTTGAGTGTATAGCCTGGCTGAAGTCTTTGCTCCACTCGTGTTAACTGCATGTGGTGGATTTTACCTTGTAGTAATCCTGCATTACTACTGAATTCCAGAACAGGAGTACAGTAAGCCAGGAATACTCCTGACTCACTCCTGGCTTATGTCTGAAAAGCAGAAGTGAACTAGGAGCATTAGAAATGTAGGTCATATGCTTGTTTTTTAATGAGGACCCTGGGATTCTCAAGTAAGGGCCTGGTTCATGCCAGCGGATGGATTAATCAATCACAAATGTGGTGGATATCCCATCCTCCTCATTACACAATGCATAGGATGTCCTGCATTTTTAAAAAGGCAGACAGGATAGCCATCACAATTGTGATGGAATAACCCATCAGTCAAGATCTAAAGTAAGCCCTAAGACCCACTCTCCCAGCAGAATTCCAAACTTTATTTTGAAGATTTTGCCAGTCATCTGAAAACCTAGAGGAAAATAGGCCTCATTAAAATCACTACTATTAAGCTGCACAGCATTGATTTCTCAGATTTTTCCAAATTTGGAGAACATCTAAAAAATGTGCTATTGTACGACAACAAAGTCTGTCTAATTCCCAAGATACCATCTGGTCGGCAAAGACAGATTGATAACGCATACATTAGCCTAAACAAAACAAGTAATTAGTTAATCACTGACTAAATAAACAAGAAAAGATAGGAAGGAAATATGTGAGTGGTTGTGAATGTGTAATGGGATCAGAACGATGTGTTTCCATTAATAGTGTGGTACAAATTTTGGATAAGGACATTTAAGAAACAAAGGTCCACAGGTGTACAGGGAGAGCACAAGAAATTAACAATGTCTGCAAGGTTTGAGCACATTTTCAATAATTTTAAATACTTTAGAAATATGTATTAGACACAGAGGTTGATTTAGAGTTCCTATGCAAGTGGTGCTAGTCATTAAAAGTAGTTTAACCTGATAGTAAAAAGAGCACTACTGTCAATATTATTAAGGGCAACATGTAGTCAAATAGGACTAGTTAGTTTTTTTAAAAACCTGCCATTTGTAGCTCAAACTGCCAGTCCTCTTAGAAGTAATGAAACGAAAGCCACAAGTGCTACAGTGCACAAGCAGCTGCCTTCTTTTGCCTCATTCTGTAAGAGATATGAGCTTCAATGTGCAATTTAAAGTGTCATATTCACCACTCAAACAGAGACTTTTTTCTCTAAACCTGCTTTTGTCAGGAGAGGAGTCCATGCCCGGCTGAGGGTCCTCAGAGTGTGCAGTGTCCTCTCTAGCTCTAGGTTTTCATCAGCCAATAAATAATGTGAATGAAAGCAAATGTATTGATGTTAAAACTACAAGATACATGACTACGGAGAAACTACAAATCCCGCCAAAGCACCATAATATTGGCAGTTAGCATTAAGCAATCCATATAAGTCATAGGGCCTCATTACGAGTTCAGCGGATGGCATAGACCGTCCGCCGAACTTCAGACAGGGAGCTCCCAGTGGGCTACCTCCCCACCGATCTTGGCGGTGCTGGCGCTGCCACTGCAGCACGACTGCCATGGTCTTAGT
Source organism: Pleurodeles waltl (assembly GCF_031143425.1). Lineage (NCBI taxonomy): Eukaryota > Metazoa > Chordata > Amphibia > Caudata > Salamandridae > Pleurodeles > Pleurodeles waltl. Next base: position 793,885,726 of record NC_090438.1, on the reverse strand, counting down.
ATGGCGCTAAGACCACCGCATTAGCAGCTGTCCGATCGCAACGGCGAGTCTGCCAGTCTAGTGATTGCCAGACTCGTAATGGAAGGCCCAGTGTCCAGTAGACTTCTCCCTCTTCTTTGTTGCTTGAAAGACATGTTAAGTACAATTTCATTTTCTACTTAATATACTATTATGATTGTTTAATTTTGGTGATGACATTAACCATTTTTCCTTTACAGCACAAGGGATGCATTGTATGGGTTTTATCAGTAATATCATAATGTAGCTCAAAGTTTTATTTGGCCTTATTTGGTTGTTTAAATATTTAAATTGTCAGTCAGGATGACATTTTGAGATCACTCTCTCTTCAGGCGATTGAGCGTGAGTAACCAGTTATCTTCCTTCTCCTATTTCAACACTCCTTGCCCTACAGCAGTCAGGTTCTGTCTGCTTTCTCCTGCCACTGAAGCAGTTGTTTATTTCCCTTCAATTCTCTGACTGAGCAGTGACTCACACAGCACTCTCCTTGGGCAATGTGCATAGCTTCAGCATGTGTCAATACCCCTCTTTATCTCTCCCCTCCGTTCCTCATATATACCCACATTAATGCCCTAAGTTCAGTTACTCAGCCCACTCATACTTTTTTATGGACTTCCTGTTTTTAAACAGGGTTGAAATAATAAGAGATACTCTTTTTAGCTAACGTGTGACAATTTAAACAACCAAAATACTTAATTACTCATGAAATAATTTAATAATACAGAAAGTTCTGTGGCAGAAGTGAGGACCTTATAAATTAAAAGGTAGAATTAAAAAATAAATAAAAGGGGCTTAAATTGATTCTGCCAAACCTAATGTTCTTTTTTAGAGAATGTTACTGATTTTGTATTCGGTCTTGAAAAATATGTTTAGTGAACTACTGAAAAAGTACTTGCAAATAATCAATTAACAATGCTCTAGGTCCTATGCCTCATCAATAAAAACATTACTTTCTCTCATGTCTGAACTAAAATCCAAAAACAATCAAATATCTAAAATATCTATATCAAAGTCAGACATTCTAGATGATCTAAAGTGAGCATATTTCAATGCTTTTCCTAACATTTCAGATCATGGTGAGGACGTTGATGAAAAGTCTAATTTGGAAGAGATTTATGATAATGATGATGTTGATACTGATGCATGAGACAATTAAGATGAAAGGTCTTGGAGACTAGTTCAAAAGAAAAGAAAACATATTGAGGATGATGCAGAAGGACTTCCTAATTTTTAAAATCCTAATGCCCTTCTAATTGATATGGTTAATCCTGAAGATATTATTCATCCTAGCTCTACAGAGGGAATACCCTTCAGTAGAACCTCTGTGTACATTGAAAGTAAAAAATAAGGACACCTATTACACAAGATGTCAGGAACAAGCTTAGAACAGAATGTCCTAGACATATTCTTTCTGATCATTTAGCTAATACTCCAAACATTGATCCCAAACTAAAGGTCCTAAAAAGGAACTGACAGATCCTTGAAAGCCTGTCAAGATACATTACTAGGCCTAATAGATCCTCTCTCTAAAAGCTTAGACTTGGCTTTTAAAGCTAATGATCAAGGAGGTAGTTTTGAACCTGAAGTCTTGGTTGGTTGGGCTTACAGGGCTATTCACCTTCTGGGCAATGCTAATTGTAGTATATCAACAGAGGGATAAAGTTCTACCTTGTTAAGAATTGATCCTAAACTCTGTGATTTAGCTACTAATGAAGAAGGCCCTAATGCTTATGGTTTACTTTTTGGTGATCCTTTTGTAAAATCAGTTTCATGATTTGTGATTCCTTTTACTTCACTGAACATACCCAGTCAGGTCTAAAAAAATAATCAGCCTAGCCTTGTCACTGGGGCTGGAAGAGGCAGAGGCAACTCTGCCAGCTGTTTCACCAATTAGGCTTCATTTAGAGGTTTTGCACGCCACAGAGGCTCGTGGTCTGAAGGTCAAAGATCAACCTCATTCTTCCCTTCGAGAAGATGGGGATGCAGAGGAGACAATCCATGTGTAAACTTCCATGAAAATACTTCACACTCTTCCATTCAAGGTAGGTCAACAATATTGTTACCCTCCAAATTCAAGAAGGAGATTCAACATTTTGTAAACAACTTGAAAGTTTTAAGACAATATTCATGAGTTCTTCAAACTGTTCTAGGTTTATTTCTGAAAATTAGTTGAACTCCCATGTAAACAACTTAGCCAATAAAAAATATATTTCATAAAACAAAAACAAAGATTCATAGGTGAAGAAATACCTTCCTTAGTTCACAAGCAAACAAGTTTGTTAACTGCAGTTCATCCCAAACAATTTCTCAGCAATGTATTTCTAGTATAAGGTATAAACCAAAAAGATTTCAATTCTTGGACATTTTACAGGCAGTTCAAAATGAAAGATATCCATCTTCTAAGAGACCTTCTAAGATAAGGCAATGACATAATACACCTAGATTTCATGAACGCTTACATAAAATTACCAAAATACGCACCTCATCATTGATTCTTTCAATTTCAATGCAACAACAAAAATTATAAATTTCTAGCTCTCCCTTTCTGCTTATGCTCAGCGCCTTGTTGTTTCACCAAGTTGATGAAACCAGTAGTGGAATTCCTAACAGCTCAAGGAAGTCACCTATCCATCTATCTTAGTGATAACCCAATAATGTCTTATGATCCAATTTTACATCAACAACACCTGAAGTTAGCTATTAGCCTTCTTCAGAATTTAGATTTTGGACCTGATTCAGCTTTAGGCGGAGGGAAAACTAGTCACAAACATGACAGATAACCGTTCCGCCATATTATAATCCTCATAGGCGATAAAGGGATCATAATACGGTAGACAAGAGATCCGTCATGATTGCGACTGAGTATTTTCCTCCGTCAAGACCTAAATCAGGCCCTTTGTCATAAATAAAAAGAAATAAGATCTTATCTCTTCGAAACAAATGATTTTCCCTTTGTTAACCATGCACTCTATTTCAGCTTCCTTATCACTTCCAATTCAAATAGTTTTAGCAACCAAAAAGTACATCCACAGAGTTTAGTCAAAAAATGTGATTACTTTTCACTGGCTTTCCAGGTTAGTTGATCTTTTGCTCTCTGTCATTCAATCTATTTCTCTGGGTCATTTACATTATTGAGTCCTTCAATTATTGAAAAATATGCACCTCAAAGGAGATCTTTCTTTTTTAGATCAACTTCAACTTACCTCAGAATTTTGACTGGAACTGTAATGGTGGGTTGATCACATGAATGCTTGAAACTACAGAGCCATTTTTAATCTTGTTCTAGATATTGTGACCAAATCAGATGGCAGTCGATCCGGTTGGGGAGAAGATGTGGAGAAATATCTACAGGAGGGAGATGGTCTCTTGAAGAAACTTCTCTTTGTGTAAATTGCCTAGAACTCTTAGCAGTTTCCTTTGCAATTTGTTATTTTTCTCTACAAAGATCCCATTGTTGTATCTTTTTGAGAATGGACACAATTTCTACTGTCCAATATATATTGTCCCAAGGATTGGAAAGACTTGAATTATGCTTTCCTGTAAAATTCTATGATTTTGAGGGTAGCCCTTGAAATTGGGAGACAGTAATCAGAGATGATACTAACAACTCCTCTTTGGAGAACTCACAGCTGCTTTGCTCCACTCCTGGAATTATCTTTAAAATGTCCATGCATATTCCCAGGTTAACCTATTATTCTACTACATCTAATGAATCATTCTCATCCATTAATAACTCAACAACTTCTATGTCTATTGACATGGGGACTTTCAGAAGATGCTGGCAAGTGCCAGGATTTTCAAAAAAAGCTCTTGGTTTTATTGGCAAAGCATGGTCAGATTTAACACAAAAACAATGTTGTACAGCTTGGAACAGATGTTCTGGTCAGTGCTTGGAAAGAGATGTGCATTCCCTGGCAGCTGCTGTTAGTTTTGTAGGAAACTTATTGGCATCCTTAGCTTCTAAAAGGCTATTACTTTATATTTTTCTACAATTCCAGCAAGTCATTTTCCAATAGTCAATCACCGTACTGGAGAACACCCTCTCATTTCGAAACTCTTGAGAGGTGTTTATTATACTTCTCCACCTTTTTCCAAATATTCTTCTTTATGGGATGTTTCTAAAGTTTTAACTTTCCTTCAGTCATAACCTGATAATATGTTTTTTTCTAAAAAAACAAAAATGGTCCATCAAACTATTAGTTCGTTATATAGTTTCTTGTAAATGAGTTTCAGATCTCAGAGCTCTTAATGTTAGATATATATATTTTGTCCCTGAAGAGATTGCATTTTTTATCTCAGAAAGAAAAAAATTTGCTTCCAAACACATTACACATCATGTTTTTCCAGGAGATAAAAGTTATGTGTGGTGCATTGTTTTAAATTCTATGAATCTGTTACCGCAGAGCTTTGATCTTCCCCAACATCTTTGTTCAGATTTGTAGTTTCTTGGTATTCATAGAGCTTGTAGTTTTTTTTCATGAATACAATTGTTTTCATTCATGTTATTTATTGGCTGATAAAAAATAAAGCTAAATAAGAGACTCCATATACTCAGAATCCTTAATACAAGTGAAAATCCTTGTTCAAGAATGCCATAAAATTTTCAAATTCATTTTTAAATTCATCTGGAAAGCCAAGTCAGTTTGAAAACCAGCATGTTGCATTGATGGCTCCATATCAAAGATACCCTCCCCCGACTTGTACCTCACAGAAATATGGGCCTGATTACGACTTCGGCGGAGAGGGTTAATCCGTCTCAAATGTGACGGATATCCTGCCCGCCCTATTAAGAGTTCCACAGGATATAATGGACTCGATATAAGGGAGTTAATCCATCCCAAGTGTGATATATATCACACTTGGGATGGATTAACTCCCTCTGGGATATCCATCACTCTTGGGATGGATCAACTCCCTCTGCCAAAGTCGTAATCAGGCCCAATGTCTCTTAAGAGGCATTACATAGCATAGTTAAGTGCTTGAGCCACTGGGTTTTTTATTCATTAATTCAGCCCTTTTTATTTTGATAGGTGAGAATAATCTATCAAGGAATATTTATTAGTCTAATATTTAAAGAATGCAGATGGTTTTGCACATGGCAGATTGTGAAAAATAAATATTATTTTTCACCTTAGTGGGCCTCAGGGATCCAATACCCAGAGCTATGTTTTTTTTTAAAGGGTAAAAGTGCCATGTGGTACCCCACTGAACCTATTTGGGCCACAGGGACCCCATCCCCGGGTCTTCATTACTAATAATCATGAGCCCAGGGCTTTCTCAGGGCACACACCAAGCACCACATTGGGGGCCAGTAGGGAGCCCCAGCACCCCCTGAGGCTCCACCTGGCTTCATGCTTATTGTGGGAGCCAGCAATATTCCCGGCGGGAGCAGCTGCTTTTTCCAATATGTATTTGTTCCCCTGCCAACATCAATGTGGGCAAGGAAACAGAACAGAATTCTGCTCCAAGCCAGCAGAAGCATTTGTAAAACACCCTCTGGCTGGTACCAGGCTTCGGACCTGATTTACTGTTTGGCTGAGGTGGTTACTCCATCACAAAGGGGACAGATATCCCATTTGCCATAATACGATCCCATAATAGCCTATGAAGATCGTTATAAGGTAGACGGGCTTTCCATCACAATTTTGATGGAGTGACCCATCTGTCAAACTCTAAATCAGGCCCTTAGTGTTTGCTCCCATCTGACAGGAGATTTAAAAAATGTTCCTGTCGGACAGCAGTAAACATGTTTCCCTGCCTGAAGTAGTGTGGGCAGACAAAATACTGTGTCCCAGAAGTGGGCTCCTCAGGACAAGTGAGCCAGCCCCAGGGGATGGGGTCCCTGGGGCCTTTAAGGGTTCAAGGAGGGTAGCCCTCTCACTTTTGTTTAAAAAAATCACCCTGATGTTTGGGTTCTCTTGGCCTTCACAGGCTCAGGGAGGTGGACCATGCACCTCTTCTCCATTTTACAAATTCAGCCCCTCAGGAAGGGATCACCGGGGGATACATTCAGTTCAGGAAGGGGGGCCACATGTCCTCTTCCCTCAATTAAGTATATTTGACCCTGGTAGATGGGTACCCTGGGGAACTATTGTGGGCTTGTGAAGGCAATACTAATGACCTCCTTGGGCTGGCAAAAATTGCTGATTTGCTCTAGTTTTGGCCCTGAGGAGGTCCTTCTTCCCCCCACCAGGCTCTCCGGTAGCAAGGTATCTCTCTCCTGCCCCCTTACAATATTTATTTTTTTACCTTCACAACAGGTGACAACCCTGGTGGTTGGTGATAGAGCGCCAGTAATACCGCCAACAGGCCGGCAGTAAAAAAAAATGGAATTATGATCAAGGTGGAAACCGCCCACACAGACAGGCACTTTAACATACCGACCGCCACGACGGTAGCAACAAGCACCGAGGCGGTAATCGCCAACAGCCAGACGGAAGACAATGTACCACCCACTGAATTACAACAGGCCTATCCGCCACCTTTTCAGGTGCAGTACCAACGACATCAAAAGCATGGTGCAAACAGAACACAGGAGGCAAAGGACTCACCTATGGAGACTCAAGGAAGAACAACAATGCCATGAAGCCTGAGTTGCACATATTTCCCATGATTGTATAGCTCTTCATTCACTACGAACATCAATGCCGGCAAAGACGACCACGGTGAGTACTGCCGCCAACCACACAAGGGAGGTGGGGGAAAAAGAGAGTGACACACACATGCAACACCCCCACCCCCACCCCCAACACCGTACACACAAACAGATGCAGTAACATTACATATACACCTGGTACCCCTCAGGAATAATGCAAGGACAAAAGGAATTGATAAAAGTGAGTGTAATAAGATTCAATACTAGAAATTTGTGATTCAAAATCAAAACAGTATATACATATATAAAAATGGAGGGACACTGTCCAGTCCTCAATGTCCGTGTGCCACAGGGGCACATCACATAGGCCAAGGCCCCACTTGACTCCTGCAACAACACGGAGAGAACACAGCAGGGGCATCAGGTCGAAAATACACAGGCACCTCAGGGGAACGGGGAACGGAGGACACCTCAGCCGGAAGATGGTAGAACACCACCGGCCCTGGAAGGGGGCTACATGCCCTGTGCGATGTCCTGGGGAGTGCAAGGCCACAGTCTCGCAAGTGGGTGGTTTGTCCACTGCTTGGTCCTGGGGAGTGCAAGGCCACAGTCTCTCAAGGGGGTGGTTTGCAAACTGCTTGGTCCTGGGGAGTGCAAAGCCACAGTCTCTCTAGTGGGTGGTTTGCCCACTGCTTGGTCCTGGGGAGTGCAAGGCCACAGTCTCTCTAGTGGGTGGCTTCTCCACAGGTTCTGGAGGGGGCCTTTTGTCCTCTGTGCTTCATCCTGGCAAGGAGGGGGCGAGTGGATGGCTTCACCACTGGTTCTGGAGGGGGCCTTGTGCCCTGTGTTCTTCATCCTGGCGAGGAGGGTTGAGTGGATGGCTTCTTCCACTGGTTCTGGAGGGGGGCCTTGTGCCCTGTGTGCTTCATTCTGGCAAGGAGAGGGTGAGTGGATGGCTTCTCTACTGTTTCTAGAGGGGGCATTGTGCCCTGTGATGCAGATCTCGGGGAGTGCAAGATCACAGTATCTCACCGGCCTGACGTGAAGGATGGGGGATGGGTAGGGAAGAGGTCAACGGTGGAGAGGAAAAGCTTCTTAGGGACACTGGGATGGGAAGAGGGTGAAGATTTGGGAGTGGATGAAGAGGGAGTGGTTGTTGGAGGTGTCTGTCTGCTGTGTTTGGGTGCAGGTGCATGGGCTGGATGCTGTTGTGAGGTGGATGGCTGTTGCATGTCTGAGTGCTTGCATTTGTGTACCTTAGGAGGGGGGACACAGACACAGTGGGAGAGGACACAGGGGATGTGTGCATGGATGTGGGGCTGATGACTGCCTGTAAGGGGTGTGTACTGATAGCCGTGATGGTGATGGGGTAGTGGATGAGGATGTAGTGCATGCAGGTGTGAGTGGAGACGCTACTGGGAGGGTGGTGGACGAGGAGGAGGAGGGGGACACAGTGGAGGCAGTGGGTGTTGTTCTGTCTGCATCTGGATGGTGTTTGAGTGAGTGCCTGTGGGATGATGTGTGGTGCATGTGTTTGCTTGAGCCACTCCTGTGTGTTGCCTTGGGTGCATGCTGGTCTGAATGTGTGCTTGGGATAGGTTGGGTTGAGGGGAATGGACTTGGTCGAGGAAGTTGGAGGGGGGAGGCTAGAGACAGGGACAATGGCTGCCATCAGGGAGGAGGCCAGAGCCTGGATTGATCTCTGTTGGGCCGCTATGCCAGAATGAATGCCCTCCAGGAATGCATTTGTTTGTTGCAAATGGCCTGCCAGCCCCTGGATGGCATTCACTATGGTTGACTGCCCAACAGAGATGGATCGCAGGAGGTTAATAGCCTCCTCACTCAGGGTAGCAGAGCTAACGGGCAGGGCCTGAGTTGCCTGTGGCAAAGGAGATACCCACCCTCCTCGGTGAATGAGCACAGGAAACTCGCTCAGGGGCTGCTGGGAGGGCGGTGCTGGTAAGGGGGGTGGCAGCTGTACCTGTAGTTGGGGTGGGCACAGAAGTGTCCGCCACCAGCAGGAAGCTTCCATCGGAGGAGGTTTTACTGTCCGAATTGTCCCCTCCTGCCTCCGCCGTGGTTCTCCGCTCGCCCTCCGTCCTACTGGTGCCCTCACTGTCGGTGGATTCGGCCTCATGGGCCCTGTGGGATGCAGCTCCCTCCGTCGCCAGTGACTCTGCTTCTGCGCCAGAGGATGCTAATGCACATAAGGACAGGGTGACAAAACTAAAAAGGGGGGAGACAAAGGATACACGTGGTCAATGGTAGCACCACCATTGGAGTACACAACAAACACACAAGGAACAGCCCTACGCACTAGGCAATGCACTACCAGTCACAATGCTAGTCACCAGACCATGGATAGGCATACCTAATGCCAATACCAGCATACCTGAGACCCACAGACCCCTGCCTAGTAGTGGATGCCAATTAGCTTGATTGGAGGTGGTGTTCATCAACCCCTGCCCAACATGGAACCTACCCTGCAATGTCCAGCCTGGTCTAGGGGCACCCACAGGCCCACATTCCCCACCCGGATACCACCCCAACATGCACAAGTAGTATATTTGGAAACTGTACTCACCCCCTTGTGACTGCTGTAAAGCCCTCAAGTGCCCATCTAGCTCCGGATAGGCCACCGCCAGTATGGGGCCATCAGGGGAGTCAGGGTTCAATGGGCACCCCTTCCTCAATGGGAGGCCATCCCCAGCTGGGCCTCTGCCATCTTCCTTGCCCAGCGTCTTAAGTCCTCCCACCGTTTGCGAGAGTGGGTGCTCCACCTGTCGGAGCCCCCAGGATCCGCACGTCCTTGGCGATGGCATAACATATGCCCTCTTTCTGATGGGCGCTGACCTGCAGAAAAAGATAGTTTCAAAAAGGTATCAGTCATACCATCCGGCCTGTTACACTCATGGCCCACCATGACCCTCACATCCCCTAACACACAGACATTGCCCACCATACATCCATCGCGCTGCCCAGAACCCTTCCACCAACCCCCCACATGAGGCCTTCACACACACCACTCCATTCATATATGCCCCATTCATCGTGCTCATAGTGTACTCACCTGTTGGTCTGGAGGCCCATACAGCATTCAGTCCTGGGGTAGGAACCCATCCACCAGTCTCTCCAACTCCACAGCGGTGAAGGCAGGGGCCCTTTCCCCAATGACACGAGCCATGGTCGGTTCCAGACACAGGGCACAGCAGCACTTGCAGTGGAGGTCCTCTCCTGTTGAAGGTCATGCAGCAAGTGAGTGAACAGATAGAAAATGGCTGTCATATCCGCAGTGGTGGGTACCATCACCGCCAGCATGCATCACCATTGGCCACTGTAACCCATAGGGCCCAGAGACAACCAATGAGGTGTTGCACAGCGGTACTCGACCGCCTCCAGTAACGGCGCACAACGTCAGCAGAATTACCTCATTTCCACCTGTCCCTCCAAACAGGACAGGCAGACGCCATTTCGGGGGGGGCAGGCAATTGCACCTAACTGCGTCACAGTACACACAGGCACCATTAGGGCTTATCCAATGACATACTATTACAGTCACAACATGCAATGCAGTGTAGTGTTTGGAAATGTGGAATACTGACCAGCTGCTCCCCGTTTTGCCCCCCAGATTACAATTCCTGCCGATGAATAGGAGATGGAGACATCCCCAGTGTACAGACAGCTGGTGGACTTGTCAACAATGGAGGTCAGGCACATTATCCTTACCAATAGACTTGACGTGGCCACAATCACAGAGCTGTGTGCCCATCTGGAGCCTGACCTGATATCTGCTATCCGTCATCCCACCGGGATCCCCCTTCTTGTGCAAGTCCTATCTGTGCTCCATTTCTTGGCAACTGGCTCCTTCCAAGTGACAGTGGGCTTGGCAGCAGGAATATCACAGCCAATGTTCTCAATAGTGCTGACCAGAGTGTTCTCTACCCTGATTAAACACATGCGCAGCTACATCGTTTTCCCCTGGTTAAGGATTTGGCCACAGTGAAAGCTGACTTCTATGCAATGGGACATATCCCCAACATTATTGGGGCAATTGATGGTACACATATTGCATTTGTCCCCCTCCCGGAGAAATGAACAGGTGCTCAAAAATCGAAAGATCTTTCACTCGATGAATGTGCGGATAGTGTGCCTGGCGGACCAGTACATCTCCCATGTCAATGCAAAGTATCTTGTCTCTGTGCATGATGCCTATATCCTGAGGAATAGCAGCATCCCAAATGTCATGGCTCAACTCCAGAGGCACTGGGTGTGGCTCATAGGTGAGCCCTGGTTCTCACCCAGCGGATGTTGGTATATGGGTATGGTGTGGGCCCGAAGGGTTATTGTGTGTCTAACAGGTCTCCCTCAGTAATTGCAGATGACTCTGGTTGCCCCAACCTCTCATGGCTACTGACCCCTGTGAGGAATCCCAGGACAAGGGCAGAGGAACGTTACAATGAGGAACATGGGTGAACAAGGAGAATAATTGAGAGGACATTTGGCCTCCTGAAAGCCAGGTTTCAGTTCTTCCATCTAACAGGTGGATCCCTGTGCTACTCACCCAAGAAAGTGTGCCAGATAATCGTGGCATGCTGCATGTTGCATAACCTTGCCTTGAGACGCCAGGTGCCTTTTCTGCAGGAGGAGGAGGCTGGAGATGGGCGTGGGGCAGTAGTGGACCTTGTGGACAGTGAAGATCAGGAGGCAAAGGATGAGAACAACAGAACAGCTATTATACGACAGTACTTCCAGTGACACACAGGTAAGACACTAACTTCACTTTGCATTGACAGTTTTGTATTTGACATTGTACATGGCAGACATATTCTCCCACTTCTATGGCCACTTACTGTACCCTTTGGCATCTCTATTTTCAGATATCTGTGCCCCACTCTGGCACCTGGTGTGTTGACTGCAGCCAACTACAGGTCATTCCTATGTGTACATTACTGTTCAGTTGTGTTGCAGTGTTTAAACCTTGTGAAACAAATACATAGTTAAATCAATTGACATACTCCATACTTGCATTTTTACAAAGGGTTTTTATTTAAGTGCTAAGAGGTAAAAGGGAATGTGCAATGGGCTGGGGGGATGATGGAGGAAAGTCTAGGATAGAGTCCATTCTATTTGTATCACAGGTGCATTGTCCAAGGGGGCATAGGAAGGGAAGCACTGGCAGTTCAAGGTGGACAGGGTGACAGAGTGGGACACAAGGGTGACAATCAGGAGAGTCTTATTTCCTGGCCGGGGTCTTGGCAATGTTCTCTGGATTCTGCCTGGATAGCAGGGACCGTTTGTGGGGTGGTTCTCCTTCTGCAGGATGAGGGGCGCTGGTGGCCTGTTGTTCCTGTGGCGGAGCCTCCTGTTCACTAGCGGCAGCGGAGGTGGAGGGCTGTTCATCGGTTTGGCTAGTGTCAAGGGCCTAGTGGTGTGCCACTGCCTCCCTCATGGTGTTGGCCATGTCAGCCAGCACCCATGCAATGGTGACCAGGATGGTGTGGATGTTCTTCAGGTCCTTCCTGATCCCCAAGTATTGTCTCTCCTGCAGCTGCTGGGTCTCCTGCAACTTCTGGCCCTTTGTCTCTTGGGAATGGTGGTATGCTCCCAGAATGTTGGTGAGTGCCTTGTGGAGAGTGGGTTCACTGGGCCTGTCCTCCCTTTGTAGCACTGCAGTCCTCCCAGTTTCCCTGTTGTCCTGTGCCCCCTGAACCGTCTGCCCATTGCCACTGACCCCAAGTCCCTGATCGTCCTGTATTTGTGGGTTTGCCTGGGGTCCCTGTAGTGGTGGATACACTGCTGATTGATGTGTTCTGTGGACAGAGGAATGGGCCAGCTGGGTGGGTGCTGTGCTGCTGTTTCCTGAGGGGGGAAGCTCTGTGGTGGTACTGGACTGTGTCTGGGTAGCCGACTGCCCAGAGATCCCTGATGGGCCTTGTTGGTCATCCTGATCCAGGCGAGCAGAGCTGCTGTCATCACTATGGGCCTCTTCTGGGGAGGAGACTGGATGTTGTTGGCTCCTCCTCTCTGGTGATGTTGGTGGGGGTAGACCTGTGGGGATGTAAATGCAGTGTTATAGTTTCCGGGTGTGACATCTTGTGTATTGGTGTGTTGCCCTGTATGGTTGTGATTGCCCTGTCAGCTTTGCTTTGTGTGAGTAGGGATTTTGTGGGCTAGGTGATTCTCTCGAATGTGCATGCTTTAGTGATGGATGTCCATGCAGGTCTGAGATGGGGGTCCGTGCATTGGTGTTCCATGCAGGACTTGGTACAGGGATGGGTGGGTTGTGATGGTGAAGGTATATGTGAGGTGGTGGAGTGATGGGGGTGAGGGTAGGAGTGAGAGTTTGTGATGGCATGCAGGTAGGAGCGGTGAAAGTAGTAAAGACTTGGTTTACCAGAGTCCAGTCCTCCTGCTACTCCTGCCAGGCCCTCAGGATAGAGTATTGCTAAGACTTGCTCCTCCCATGTTGTTAGTTGTGGGGGACGAGGTGGGGGTCCACCGCCAGTCCTCTGTACAGCTATCTGGTGTCTTGCAACCACAGAACATACCTTCCCCGTAGGTCATTCTACCTCTTCCTGATGTCATCCCTTTGTTCTGGGGTGATGTTCCACGGTGTTGACCCTGTCCACGATTCTCCGCCATAGCTCCATCTTCTTGCCAATGGATATCTGCTGCACCTGTGATCCAAATAGCTGTGACTCTTCCCGGATGATTTCCTCCACCATGACCCTTAGCTCCTCCTCTGAGAAGCTGGGTGTCTTTGTGGTGCCATGGGTGTAGTATGTGTGAGGGTGTGTCAGTTGATGTTTTGGGGTGTGTACTATGAGGTGCGTGGATGGTGTTCTGTGGCTCTGATTCTGTGGATGCTCTTGGTTCGTCTCTTTCTCAGTTGTCAATTTATTTGAGTCATAAAGGGTTGTGAACAATGTGGGTAGGTGTTTTATAGTGGTGTGGGTGTGTGGGTGTGGTGTGTGTATGTGTGTCAGGTGTGTATTATTCAAATTGTCAAATGTGGTGTTGTTTTGTATGTGTGTGTGTATTTTGAGCATGGTGGTATGTGCCGCCAATGGTTTACTGCAGTTGAATGTCCACTGCAGTGATTTGTGGGTCACAATGCTGTGGGCGTAGTTCTGTTTGTGTAACGGTGTGGGATCAGGTACTCCTAGTTTATCACTGACCTTTGGTCTGGCAGACTTGTGTGTGTGTCTGTATAGTGACGGATTGCTATATGTGGGTCACAATATGGGTATCGGTAAACCGCAGCGGTATGTTGGCGGCAGTCGGCATGGCGGTAAGAGGTACTTACTTCCAATGTCATAATGAGGGCCTATGTCCCCAAGTCTTTTATACATAATCATTTATTTGTTTATTAGATATTTTACAAATAAATGTCTACATTGAAAAAGTACACAACCTTTATTTTTTAATTTTATTGTAATAGATTTTGATTGCTACCTTAACTTTATATATGAAATATTTCATAATTAAAAGTAAAGGATGTCTTAAAAATATGAATATCTTTCTTTAAAAAAAAAAAAAAATTATTTAATTTTATGGTCACTCAACAGCGCACAAAGTTTCACCATAAATACATAAATACATAGGCGACATAATTCTTACAAGAATCTCTATAGTCAAATATTGCCATCTATAACATGCACAGAGAAAAGGTTGTGTAATTAATTTTTTAGCTAGGCCGTTCTCGGAGCCCTGAAGCCATAGGGCCAAAGTTGCCCAAATTTTAAAACCTTTTTTCCTTGCTGCAGCACCATTTAATTCATATAAGCTGTATTCCAAATTATATATAGCTAGGATCCGGGAAAGCCATTGATTATACAGTGGGGGATCTGATTCCCACCAGTCAGATGCTACACAGCTGCGTAATACAGACATTGCAACAAACAAAAGGTATCTGCCTCGATTTTTACAAACTGAATGGTCAACCCCCAGCAGAACCAATTGAGGTGTTAAATAAACAACCTGTTTCATTATTTTCTTCAAAATTTCAGATATCGCAAAAATCAATATTGATAATTTTACACACTCAAAAAACATATGGCAAAGGTCTGCCTTTGGGCTTCCGCATTGCAGGCAGGTAGTACCAACAGTCTTCCCCCAGCTAGCAATCTTAGCCGGTGCGTAGTATAAGTTATACAAAACCATGTAATGCTGAGCTTGAGGACCCCCGGACAATAAAACAGTCTGCGCCATTTCTATAGATTCACAAACCTCGAGCTCTTTAGCACCTACCCGCCCTTCCCAGTTCTTAACAAGTAAAGCCATGTCATCCTGAAGTGGATACAAGTTCTTGATACCACAGCTGGTTGGTTGACCACCAACCTCCATCAGCTTGATCTTGTCAACACAGAGGCCTTGTTTCAGAAAGGTTGATAGAAAGTTCGTAATCTGTAAACATTTTCAAAAATCTCCTTTGTCTAGAGCAAATTCTGCACTTAAATCTTCAAATGACTTAAGATAGCCGTCAGGAAGGAAAAGATCCCCAACTTTCTGAATACCACGGCTGACCCATCTCATACAATAGTGATCTTTAAATATTGATGGAAACATTGGGGTGTTTCAAAGAGGTGTAGAGATAGTAGCAGATTCGCCCTATCCCTATCTTGCGCTTGACCTGTGTCCAAACCTTAAAGGTGGAGTTAATCGTTTTGAACTTAACCTTTTTATAATAACTTGGTTCCAGAATCCGCAAAAAAACTGCATCTGCCTCTTTACCCAAGGTTAAAGTGTAGATTGAAGGGAGGGTATCTTGTATAGATCTATCAATGAATGACATAAAGGGCCTGATTTTAACCTTGGCGGACGGCGGAGGCCGTCCGCCAAGGTTCCGCTGCCAAATGACCGCACCGCGGTCACAAGACCGCGGCGGCCATTCTAACATTTCCTCTGGGCCGGCAGGCGCTCTCCAAAAGAGCGCCCGCCGGCCCAGAGGAAATGCCCCTGCAACGAGGACGCCTGCTCAGAATTGAGCCGGCGTAGTTGCAGGGGTGCGACGGGTGCAGTTTGCACCCGTCGCGTATTTCAGTGTCTGCATGGCAGACACTGAAATACTTTGCGGGGCCCTCTTTCGGGGGCCCCTGCAGTGCCCATGCCTTGGGCATGGGCACTGCAGGGGCCCCCAGGGGCCCCGCGGCACCCCCTACCGCCATCCTGTTCCTGGCGGGAGACCCGCCAGGAACAGGATGGCGGTAGGGGGTGTCAGAATCCCCATGGCTGCGGAGCGCGCTCCGCAGCCATGGAGGATTCCCCCGAGCAGCGGAAAGTCGGCGGGAGACCGCCGACTTTCCGCTTCTGACCGCGGCTGAACCGCCGCGGTCAGAATGCTCGTGGGAGCACCGCCAGCCTGTTGGCGGTGCTCCCGTGGTCGGTGGCCCTGGCGGCCACCGGCCGCCAGGGTCAGAATGACCCCCAAAGTGCCTGCGCATATTGCAATACCAGCGCCAAATAGTAAAGTTTAAAATTGGGGAGTGCCCACCCCCCTTTCTCTCTTGGAAGCATCATGAAAGGAAAGGCCCGGCATGGTTTCGTGTAGGACCATATAAAACTGCTAGTCAGTCCTTCCGTTAGTTTAAACCAGTCCTGTCGAATTTCCAATGGTATGGTTCTAAAAAAATAAAGCATCTTAGATAAAAAGGTCATTTTGATCATGTTGCACAGTCCCATGAGCGATAAATGTAAATTATTAATACGGTAAAGATCTTTTCTAGTCTTAATTAAGACCGGGGCCAGATTTATTTCTACTAACTCATCAAGGTTTGCCATCAGCTTAACACCTAGATAGTGAACCTGAGTCTTTATACGCTCATCCTTAAAAACTACCCATTCATTCACTAATATTTGACATCACTTTTATTCAATAGATAGCCAGACATTTTCCTGAACTGCACGGCTTCCTGCTCTATTTCAGATATAGCAGTCATGGGATTGGTAGTAACCACAGCGATATCGTCCGCATATGCTAGAATCTTTGTGCTGCCCCCTCTCAATAACACTGGGCTGATCTGGTTATTGTTAATCAATTTCCTTATCAAAGGATCAATACATAGGGCAAACAGCAGTGGTGAACATGGACAGCCTTGCCGTGTACCTCTCTGAATACTAATTGGAACTGATTTTAGCCCAGCAATTTGCAGCGTAGCAACCGGCTTGTGGTAGAGCTGCTGAATCGCCTTAACGAACCCAGGGCCAATATTGTTCTTACGCAACACTGTCCATAAAAAGGGCCAATGAACCTGATGAAACGCTTTTTCTGCATCAAGCAGTATAACTGCCATTGGAAGCTTGCTCACGCGCCTTAGCATCGAGTAATGTAATGACCCGTCTTATGTGATCCGCCATACTTTTCCCTGGAATAAAGCCGTGCTGCCATAGGGATACTAAACTAGAAATCACTGAACTTAATCGATTGGCCAACATTTTAGCATAGATTTTGGCATCATATTAATCAGAGAGATGGGCCATATGAGCCAGGGAGACGTGGTTACTTATCCTTTTAAAAAAAAACGATAATCTTAGCCTCCTCCCAAGAGGTCGGTTGGGGGGCCCCTGTGTGTATCTCAATAAATAAGCTAAACAGCTCCTTACGTAGCTCCAAGAAAAAAACCTTATAAAACTCCAATGAAATTTGATCTCCCCCAGTTGCCTTACCATTTGTCAAAGTATGGATTGCTATGTCTATTTCTTTAAGTGTCAAAGGAGTTTCCAATACCTCCTTATCTTCCTCCTGTAATTTACCTAATGCCTCATTGCCCACAATAGAAAACCCTTCCTCCTCTTGTAATTGCCCTTCGTGCCTGTATAATTTTTGATAAAATCGTCTGAATACTTCTATAATCTCTGGAGAGCTATGAACCAACCGCCCCTCCTCGTTTTCTTGGCTGTTAATATTACCGTAAACCTGCTTCTGTCTTATTTTTAAGGATAACTGTTGCCCAACTTTCCCGCTATACTCATAGCATTCCTGCTGATGTACCAGAAAGTTTGCAGCCACCCTTTCCATGAAAATCTTAATGGCCTCCGCTTTGATAACATTTAATTCACACAAGATGTCAGAGGTCTCTGCTTTACACCGGATCGCCTCCCCTAGTTGTTGCTCGACTATCCTCAACTTTGCCTGTATTGATTTTAATTGATCAGTTTGTGTTTTCTCTTTGCTTACTGCATACCTCAATGTTTCTCCTCTAACAGCTGCTTTAAATGTATCCCATACTATATGGCGGGGGCTGAGCCTCGATTTATCTCAAAGAATTCCGGGATCCACTCTTAAATTTTTTGTACATAGGGTGGGTCCACTATTAATGCCCTATCAAACGTCCAGGACCTAACTTGAGGCCCCTCTTTCCCAACCTCCATCGCCAAGACCAGTGGGTTATGATCAGATATGATTCTGGGGTATCTGTCAACCCATATTCCCTTTTGCAAGGATGCTGATACAAAAAAATAATCTAGCCTGACTAACTTCTCATGTGGGGAGGAGAAGAAGGTAAACCCTGGATCCTGCGGCCAGCACCTCTGCCAAGCATCGCTCAAACCATGATTAACAACTAATATCTGAAGTGCCATGAAGACTTTGTTTTTTCTACCCTGATATGACATTAGTTCCTGGATGGGTTTTTTGTTATTCAAATGTATGTTCAGGTCTCCACATATTATGACCAGAGTTGCCCATGATGTAAGTTCCATATTAAGTTGCTCAAAGATCTCCGGATCGTCTACATTCAATCCATAGATTGAGCATATAGTGAACTTTAACCCTCTAACAGAGCATTTCAGCAAAGCCAGGCTGCCTGACTTGTCCATAAATTGCTTGTGTGCAACCAGAGACCTAACTCGCGTTAGTATGGCCACCCCTCTAGTAGTGGTATTTTGACGTGTATATGCCACTAATTTCCATCCATAAAATTCCATCAAATGCTTCTGTGTGCCTGCAATGTGCATCTCCTGCATACAAATAATATCAGCCTTCCAGGACTTAAAAACTTCCCCTGCCAGCTGACGCTTTTTACCATTATTGAGTCCACAGACATTCACTGTGGCTATGCGTAATTCACTTTCCTGCCCAATTTTTTTGCATTTCAACCCTCATGGCTTCCCTGGGCCAACCAGTCAATTTTCGAGATTCCACATTCAAGACGCCCTGCAGCTGATTACCAGCATTACCAATCTTCCTGCTGTGTGTCCTGTTGCCCCCTCTACCCCCTCTACCACCACCACCCCTAAAAACCCCATCCCCTCCCCTTAAGCCCAACCCACCCTTCCCTGATCCATTCTCCCACCCAGACCCCTACAAATGGAATCGCCAGGCCGCTAAGCCTGTAAGATGGAAGTCGTCCACCCCATCGGCCCGCCCATGCAAAACCGCACACCCAAATTTACTCCTAGCATCACGGCCGCTCCCACCACCCCCCTGCCACATCTATATTGAAAAAAGGAGCAATACCCACACCACCTATCAAACCAACACTGCAGGTTAGGGGAAAAAAAGAAACTACATTAAGAGGGTATTACACCCACCAACCCCCTAATTGACCGTGTCCCCCAACCTCATAGCACCATTTTTAAGTTTTACTATTTTTCAGCTGCTGTACATATTCCCCTGCTTTGATTTCTGATAAAAAAAATTGCGTAGTTGATTTATAAATTACTTTCAAACGTGCGGGGCTCAACAAGTAAGCTTCTGCCCCCAACTCCTGAAACGGTGCAATCAACTGCCTGAGTCACCACCGTCTCTCTACCGTGAGCAAAGTCTGGTCTAGTAAAAAAAGACACCCCCTCCACAGTTATCTTTGAATTGAGTCTTCTCAAACACCACCTGCCGCAGTAGAAAGTTGCCAAAATAGACAATAATGGCCCTTGGATAGCTCTGTTCTTTAC
The DNA here is from genome assembly GCF_031143425.1 of Pleurodeles waltl. Lineage (NCBI taxonomy): Eukaryota > Metazoa > Chordata > Amphibia > Caudata > Salamandridae > Pleurodeles > Pleurodeles waltl. Next base: position 793,866,222 of record NC_090438.1, on the reverse strand, counting down.
TGGCGTCCAATGTTTGTTTCTTTCTCATCAGCAGAAATCGATGTGCTCTCTGGATCTCTGTTTCCCAGTTCCACTCAAGAAGATCTGGGAAAGCTTTCTTACAGAGTGATACTATACAGGCCCTGGTATACTGCCCCTCGAGGCCCTCAGCGATGCCCAAAATCCGCAGACTGTTCCGCCGCTGACGGTTTTCTACATCCTCAAGCTTCCATTGGATGTCCAAGATCTGTTGCCCCTGTGTCACCGTCTGCGCAGCTGCCGCTTTAACTTCTGTCTCCAGCTCCTCAGTGTGAGTCTCCATTGAGGCAATGCGTATGCCAATGTCCTGGCAAGATTTAACCACCTTTTTGATAGATAGTTGAAGTTGTCTATTTGCCAGTTTCGCCTTCCTGTTTTCCTTCTGAGCCTGCTCGTGAATGTGCACCATAGTACGGTAGATAAGCTCCAGCGAAGGGGTCTCAGCCGGGCCTTCCACAGCAGGGCCTATTGAAATATTGTTAGTCCTATCTGCCTTTGAAAAAGCCTGCTGGGTAGCGGTATAGTCCCACTGCATCTCACAGACTTCATCTTGAGCACTGGGTGGCTCCCCCCTAAACTTTGTCCCCAACTTGCCCCTAGAGCTGGGCTGCTCCAAGGATTTCCTTCTGCATGTCAAATGATTTGATGCCCAGATGCTAGCTGAGGAACTACATTCTAAGTCAGAGTCTGTTAGTGGGACTTCTTCATCTGAATCTGAGTCCTTAGATTGATCGGATAGGGAAAAAAAAACTTTCTACCGTATCTAACAGTCCATGATCACTTTTGACCCCTGTCAGCTTCTCCTCCTTCCCCCTCAGACCTAGGCTCGGATTTATAGCCTCAGATATTGCCAGAAATGTAACCATGTCCTCAGTTTCCTGTGAGCCAGTGTCCTCGGTTAAGCTGTGGGGTTCTATATTGCAATTAGGTTCTCCCTGATACACTTCATTGGACCCCACTTTTAACTTAAGTACTGAATACTTTTTGTTATGCTATTGAAATGTTTGACTCATTATTTCAGTGTTACGGTATTTTAATAGTCAATATTGCCACAGGCAATCATCAGCCCTGAGAATGCTCTGTGGTCATTCTAGTATGTCTACTTTCCCTTAGCTTTCTTCTCTGTTTCCCTCAGCGTCTTTTATATAATGCTTTTTCTAGTGAGTACATGTAGTCAGACACACAGGAAGGCATGGTGTCGGCAACTGCATCCATACCACAGAATCCTGCCAGTCATGAAATTGCTATGAGGTTTTATAGTTATATGAGTAAAATATTGAGAATTGAAATGAAAAAAAGAACACGTTTTAAAGCTGCTTGGAAATGATCACATGACCATTTTAATTTGCTGTGGAAAATATAATGCAAAGAAATTACGAAACATTTGAAGGTGATTCTATCTCAGCTGGGTGCAATTTGACAATACTTAGGGGGTGATTCCAACTCTGGCGGAAACCGCCATTTGGCCGCCAAATTTCTGCGGTCCCCATTCCAACATTCCCGCTGGGCCGGCGGGCGCTAACCAAGTTAGCGCCCTCCGGCCCAGCGGGAATGAGGCCGCAACACAGGAGCCGGCTCCGAATGGAGCCGGCGGTGTTGCGGCGGTGCGACGGGTGCAGTGGCACCCGTCGCGCTTTTCACTGTCTGCCCCAGCCGGGGCAAAAACAGAGGAATACCGCCGGCCCCGGCAGGGCGACCGCGGCTTTACCGCCGCGGTCAGATGCCATTTGAAGCACCGCCAGCCTGTTGCCGGTGCTTCCGTCATTCGTGACCCTGGCGGTGCAAGACCGCCAGGGTCAGAATGACCCCCTGAGTAAGCATATTTTATGCTTAAGAATTTTGCTTTCTTGTATTGTACTTCTCATAGTATATCAATTTACCTTTCATAAGTTGTTGAAACTTTTCTTATCCTCACATGCAAACTTTTTTTGTAAACCAAGTTGTCACCTTTAACAGCTCTAAATTAAAAGTATTAAATTAAAAATAATAAAAACACTAAACATATTTTAGAAGGACTCAAAGGGATGTATTCCACACTGAATTAAAATCATGGTTTTGTAATAGATGTAGAACCATTCTTGTGGCCCTTTCAAACACCCTGGCAATTTCAGCAAATCAAAATAAGACCTTCCAGTGGTTGAGGATACTAAAATCAAATGAAAGGGCCAACATGATTATTAATGTATAATAACATTTTAATGTTCTCCATGGTAATTACTCACTGACAAGATTGAAGGCTTTCCTCTATACAACAGACCACCATTTGAACATTATCTTAAAAGGTTCCATGTGGCGGTAAGCAGTGTACCCAAAATGTAGAGTTGCAGACAGCTTGATGTCTGGTTAGGGTGAAGAGGAACTATTATTAACTGTTATTTTTGCTAGGAGAGCGAAAAAACCCTGAAATATAAAGTGTTGCTAACCGGGTTGGCACAACATTCTACATCATAATGAAAGCTAAATATGTAGAAAGACAGTGTTCCTGTAATTTTCAGAAAACAACAAGAAAGAAAGAAGCAAAACATGGCTCAGTGACATGAACCTTGTTGCATTAAAAAACACAAAATTCACAGAATGTCAAGTGGCTTGGATTCACCTTACAATGAAACCCTTCCCTTGAGGAAGGCTTAGACAAAAATCAAAGAGGGCTACTGGTACATGCTCTCTGTTCTAAACAAAGTGATTTTGTTTCTTCAAGAAAGTGACTTCAGAACAGCTGGTCAAGCACTCATACTCTTAAAACAGGATGACGGTAACATCCTGATCCATTGTCTCCAACACTTCACACAGTTAATCATGAAGGCCATTATTATTTTATCCATTAATAAAGCAGAATCATAGGTGAAGAAATGTTCTCCTCCTAAATGAGTGAAAGTCAGTTGGACAGTTAATGTAGGTAAAAGAAATACCAGGACTTAGAGGCATTGATTCATAAAGACTTTGCTATGAGAACTAAAAGAGAAAAGAACAGAAAACCCTTTGTGAATCATGCTCCGATACCTTTAATGTCAAGATCTGGAGATGTGAAAGCATTATTGTTTGTTTCCTTACTTAAAAGTGATCTGACACAATTTCTAACCTGCTCATTTGTTACTTGTGCCAAATTCTTCTTTTGGAAATTCATAGGTATATTTACAAGCCCATGCGGTGAACATACAATTTGTGAGTTATCGCTTTGCATGACTAAGGAAGAACATTACATAATTTTGCTTCTACAATGTTGTAGGCTCCCTTAAGCAATTATTTTAAAAAACTCTAGAGTTTCTATGTGTGTTGCCGGAATGGAATATGTAAACTTAAATATGCATCTTTGGTTTTGCTTCAAACAGGCATTTGAAAAGAGCCTTATAAGAACATTTGTGTTTACAATATAGGAGTCAGAGCCCAGGATATCCTTATTAATTTGTTACCTTAAGAATGGTGCAGTGACTCACCTGAAGGTCTGAGTGGCTATGATGCTACCTCACACTGCTGCATGATGGGAAGATGAATGTGCTTTGGGGAAGCCATCTCAAATTTACATGGAGGATTAAACTCTGTGATCTTCAGCTGTACATAGGGGTGCTGGAGTGCAGCCACATTATCATCTTGGAAAGTGACAGGGTTTATATCACAAAAGATTAAATATGCTATAAATCATATTCTGACAGTCATAGACAAGCTGGAGAATGATGCATATTTAGGTGAAGTCCTCCTTAGGACAGGGGATAGTGGAAAGCAGTTATGGTTGAAATGTGGATATGACCAATAGGTGATCTTACTTGAGCCCTCGATTCGCATGTGGAAATTAGTAAGCTACTGTAGTTGAAGCTAAACCAGAACTATCTGTCTTGGGAAGTCATGCAGTAGGAGACATATGTGAAGTAAGGAGAACCTGCATTCTTCCAGCAAAAAATGAAATCATGCTACTTTTACATAAAAAAGGAGAGTTAACGTGCACAGGAGAAAAAACATTAATATCAATAAAGTGCACTAAGTAGATGAAAAATGTCTTTACCTGCTTTTGAGTTTACTGAGATCAACATGCCAACAGTAGAAATTCCAGTGAAATCTATGATTAAATCCTGAGAAACATTCACTGAAGAGAAAACAGTGTGGCTGCAGTACGGGACGTGACCCACATAGAACTACAAATCTATCTGTATTGCACCAATTCTTAGTTCAGAAGAGAGGGTGCATGAAATATTGAGTCTTCAAATCTGCTCAACCATGTTATTGCACCCTTTGCTGGTAACCAGAGAGCCCACACCAGAAGACCTAGGACATCAACAATTACGGGGCCTTCTTGAGTCTCCCAAATTGATTTCCACTCAGACAAAATAGACCAGGCCTATTTACTGTAATTAAAGAAAAATAGCTGTCAAACATTACTCCACTTTTGGAATTAATTTATCCTAATGTGACCATGAAATGTGGGCTTCTACTCAAATATTACAGCAAATGCAGTTAACAATAATCTCACACACAAAACAATCATTCCTTGTTCTTCCTTGTACTTGGGATCCATAGACAAAAGAATACCATGAGGGAAATAGACATCTTTATGTGAAAAGAAATGACCACAATGTTTACCACTGATCCGGGATTGTAAATATCACAGTTTCTACAATGACTCTATGAGACTAGTGAGAAGGGACAAAATTAACAAAACCCTCAAAGTGAACTTTGAAGGAATCACATAGGTCACAGACTGTGCTTCTATTGAATTGGGTACCTAATGAAAGTAACCAGCAGGGAACTCTGCAATCTATTCGGCTGTGGATTGTGAGGGGGTACTAAGGAAACAGACAAAGACAGCCATGCTGAGCAGAACCTTAGTTTCATAAGTTTTCCTGAGTCTGACAAAAAAGTCATATATGCTATTATTAGTTTAGGGAAGCAATGTTTAGATAATTCTCTGAGATAATTTTTGGAAATGGCAAACAAGTCCAAAGGGAACATAGTAAGTAGAAAAGTGACTGGTAGGGAAGGACACTGTTGAATGACTGCAGCGAATGACCGGAAACCCATTAAACCAGGCCACATGTCAGACCTGTTGGCCTTAAGGTAGTTTTTCCACAAACGTTTTGCCTTCACCCTCCTATTTTTTTTAATCTGTTTTGGCTGGCCCTAGGGCTCTGTGCACTTTACCACTACAAATTAGTGGAAAAGTGCTTGTGCTCACTCTCTAAACGATAGTAAAACTGGCTTACACCTGATTGGCATATTTAATTTATTTGTAATTCCCTAATAAAGTAGTATACCATATACTCAGGGCATGTAAAGTAAATGCTACTATTGGGCCTGTAGCACTTACTCTGTCATCCACTTAAGTAGCACCTGAAAACATATCCTAGGCCAGTGATTGCAGCTATATGCAGTTCTAAACTGTCAATTTGACTTGGCCACACAACCCTGCTTCAAAGCTAAAAATCGCTTTCTACTACATTTAAGTCACCCCTAATGTAGTCCCTAGGCAACTCGTAAAACATGGTGCATTGTAATTGAAAGGTTGGTCATGTACATTTTGTATGTCCTGGTAATGATAAACACCTAATTTTTTCACTACTTTGAAGCCTATCTCTCCATAGGATAATATTGGGTAACTTTATTACATTTCGTAAGTGCTACCATTTGATTAGGAACACTTAGGAAATTATGGGCCTCATTACAACGCGATTGTACAGCCAACAGGCTGGCGGTACAATCTTGCGGATTACGATGCCACGGTTGCACCGCCGGTACCGGCGGTTTACCGCCATGGTTGTCCTGCCGTTTTAATCCTCCAGGGCAGCGCTGCTTGCAGCGCTGCCCAGGGGATTACGAGTCCCGTTCCCGCCAGTCGCAGGGCCCCTGGGGGCCCCTGCACTGCCCATGCACTTGGCATGGGCAGTGCAAGGGCCCCAGGCACAGCTCCACACTGCTTTTCACAGTTTAGCAGGCAGCAGGGCAGTATAGCAGAAAAGCATTCCTTTCAGGTCGGCAGTCCAGCAGGGTAACATTCCTTGAATACAGCAGTTCTTCTGATGGAGTCCACTTTTAGGTCAAAAAGTGTCTGATTTGTTGGGGTCAGAGACCCAGTACTTGTGCTTTTGAAGTGGGGGGACTTCAAAGAATGGTCTTTGAAGTGTAAAGAGGCCCTTTTTCCTAGCTTTGCTCCAGACTACCAGTAGGGTGTAATCAGCCCTTTGTGTGGGGACAGTCACTGCTTTTGAGGTGTAAGTGTCAGCCCCTCCCACCCTTCCTACCCAGGAGGAGCCATCAGAATGCAGATGCATACTCAGACACACCTAATCTTCCTGTGTTTGTGGCTGTCTAGAGTAAATGCAAAAAGTATAGTTGTCAATCCAGCCCCCCAGACATGTATTGAAGACAGGCTACAGGCACACAGACCAGTAAGATCAAAGACATTCCTACTTTCTAAAAGTTTTAAAGATAAACAGGGCAACTCAATATTTCCACAGGGAACTGGGTATGTTGCAATCAAACAATAGAATGCTACTCGAGGATTTGTTCAGCAATTACTTTAGTGTTGGTCAAATGATCCAACTTTATTTGACCAACACTACAGTAAATGCTGAACATATCCAGGAACATTGTATTGTTCACTTTCTAAAAGTGAAATTTCTAAGATAGTAATGGTAAATCCGACTTTACCAGTTAGGAGGATTTATCATTACCATTCCAATGTTATGAAACATGACATAGAAAAAGAGGGGGAGGTAGGCAAAATGTTTGGGGGGCCATTTTCCAGTAATTTTACTAAAGGTTTAAATGTTTTTGGGCAAAGAGTGTTTCTCTGACTGTGTTTACCGTATGCTTGGCGTATGTTTTCAGGGAGATGGTAAAGCCTATCCTGAAAGCCAGAGAAAAAAAAGCCAACCAGGTTTAGTTCCTAAAGCTTTTTTTTTTAAATGTAGCTTGTCGTCTCATTCACTTAGAGCCAAATTTAAGAAAAGTAGCGCTTCATCCAAATCAGCACCACTTTTCTTTCACCCGCACCCCATTAATACCACCATGTGTGCGCTGTATTTAAGACACAGCTCACCATATCAGTAGTTAGAAAAATAGAGTCAAAATGTTTGATGCTATTGTGGCGCTTTGCTACATTAGTGTAAAAACTGTTGCTGCTAGTGAAGCAAAGAGCAAGGAGGCCCATTGATTTAAATGAGTGCATAATTTTAATGCCTGCTCTGAGCAGGCATTAAAAATGACAGAAAAATGGTGCAGTGAAATCTTTTACATTTTACTGCTCCACTTTTTCGGCCTCCCAACGGGGGAACACCCCCCCTTGCATACATGATGCCTGGCGCAGGCATAATGTGCCACAAGGGGTTACAAAGTGGCGCAATGCAAGCACTGCGAAACTTTGTAAATATGGCGCAGGGAAAAGCTACCTTAGCGCTGCCTTAGTATAAAAAAAATGACGCTAAGGCAGTGCTAAAGTGCCAAGGGGCTCTTAAATCTGCCCCTCAGAATGCATTCAGTCTTTTCAGGGTTTAATTTGAGGATGCCTGAAAATGGCCACGTTTGCATGTTCAAAAGACATTGATGATTTTGGTGAAAAAATAATTCTTCATGTACATTTGTGTTAAATCCGCCTATAGATATACCTATCTGCTTCATCCACTCTGACTCTTAAATGCTCCATGATCAAAATGAACATTGTTGGAGCTGAGACAGACAGACAGAGTCTTACAGAGCTCCACATGTGAGGGAATCAAGGTTGGAATAGGTATTTCCCATTCCGAAAAAAATGTTATGATTGCTGAGTCATGAGATAAACCTATTCAACACTGTGTCATTAACTCACATGTAGCTTTTGCATTTCTGATGAGCCTTTGATGATCACTTATTTTTTAAAACTAGTGATGGGTCAGAACATGAAGAAAGCAGGCCTTCCCAGCCCGCTACACGTGAAGTATATCAACAACGGTTTTGATGGTAGAAATTTCATTGCTGCGTCCTTTATACAAACCCGATTAATAGGTAGTCAAAAGTATTTCATTTCTTCTTCAATGGTATGAGAAGAATGTCACCATAAATTTCCATGACTGTTCCAAGCCACACTTGGAGTATTACTTGTCTGTAGTTTTTGATTAGGTGTGGATCAACTTGTGTTTTGTTTAAAACAAACGGATGATTTGCCCAGTTTTTAAAAAGCCTGTGGAAATGTCTTCCTTAGGGAGGAGTTCATTGCTTGGGACCGCATTTTGGAGAAATTCTGGAAGTGGGTTTTGAAACGAAAATCTGGTGCATGATCATTGAAGTAGAAATCAGGCTGAATTAGTTGCTTATCTTCAGTAGCTGTTCTGTAATCAGAGAGGAATTTTAAGAAAAGTTTTTCCTAATGGGATGATAAGAGATTTCCAATCTTTCAGGTGTGAAATAGTTAATTGTTTGCATATCAATGACATTTGTCGTTCTGAAATCCCACACATTTATCACTGAGGTTTGTTGAATTTGAGGATTGGCAAAGTTTTTTACAATTGACAAAAACCGCTTTTGTTTTTTTCGGCTTCCTAACGTAGTTAGTGATTTGACTGCTTTATTAGTATTTCTTTTCATCCTGTTGCATTGAGATCTTTTCATTTATGATTTATTTTAGGTGAAACTGTGTGTCTAAGGACTTGGACTTCTAACCCAATTGTCGCCCTCATGCAGATTAACGCTATGTTCAAAATAGTATTAAGTTGAAACAAAATATTTATGATATTTATCCATGTTGTTCACTAACCGTCAGTGTTTCCTTCTTATAGAAAATATAGAAGTCTTTTTTCATTTTTTTTTAAATGTAGATATTTATTACTTTTTATGTGCATTACATTTACAAATCCATTGCCAAGTCATTTGACCCAATTACCTTTGTGCAGTCCTGTGAGTTTCAACAGGAGTATGTGCATACATAGGCAATCTGCAAAAAACAAAATCCAATTTCAGTTAATGAACCTGGAACGTAAGCAAGTTATTTTAAGGAACTACTGTAGCAACATGTATTAGTCAAAATAAAGCCCTCTAACTAGTCTTAAAATAAATCTGGAAAAGGCACAGGACAGCTATACTTTAAAACTATAAACATAATCCTTAAAAATATGAAGAAGAATATTTCAGATACAATCGTCTACTCTGGGATAATAAGCAATTATGTGTTGAAATATGAACAATTGTTTGTAACATTTGTCCTGAAAACATATCATCGACAATTGACTAAGACAGCGCTCCCTGTAGCCATAGCATTGGCCACGGCACAACTAGGTCAAAATTGCTTATTCTCTATAACTAGCAATTGAGGATACGAAAGGAATTTATCTGTAGACTATAGAAAATGTCACAAACAAGTGTGATACACAGAGTGTTAAGCTACTATGTCTGCAGTTCATGTAAGAATAGATGTGTTAAAAGGAAGTCCCTTCTTTCTTCGATAAGGACAAGCTTGGAAATGCATATCCATGAATGAGTGTGTCAGATATTTATAGGATAGTTTAAATATCTATATATTTTCTAATAATGAGTAAAGACTAAGTGGCAGATTTGAGAGCCCATTGCATGGCACGTTAGTGTCATTTTTCTGACGCTAATGTGACATTAGATGGCCAAAAACGCTGTGCCAGATTTACAGAGTGGCGCAATACGTGTATCATGCCATTTTGCAATCCTTTGCGCTACATCATGCATGCGCCATGCATAATGTATGCAAAGGGGGCGTTCCCCCATTAGGTGTGGCCAAAAAAATGGTACAAAGATATCTAAGAGATTTCTTTGTGTCATTTTTTGTCTGCACATTTAACACCTGCTCAGAGCAGGCGTTAAAAGGAGACAGATCATTATTCATAATGGATCTTAATGGGCTTTGCAGGATTAGCATGGACATTTTTGATGCTAATCCTGCAAAGGTCCGAACTAGCGTAAAACTTTCTGACGCTAGTTCCCTAACTACTGCCATGGTGTGCTGTATCTTTGATACAGCGCCAACATGGAGGTGTTAGGGGGCCACTAAGGGGTGCAAGAAAAGTGGCCCTAATTTGGGTGAGATGCTAAAGAACTACCTGCAAGTTTTGTTTTTGTATATTGCTCACTTATGTACCATGCTTTCTCTAAGTGACACTAAACTATAAGAAGACTTCAGTGTCAAAACACTTTTATCTAGAGCACCAGACCTTGCTTCCTGTTATGTCATGTGGGCCTTAAGTGACACCCATTTAGGGAATCTCTGCTCTTAAAAAACAAAAGCAGCGACCTCTAAATTCCTGCAGCATTTAGAGCCAGATTTAAGACAAGTGGCGCTGCATCCAATGTTGCAACACCTTTCTTGCATTCCTTCGCACCCCCATACCGCTACTATGTGTGTGCCATATTTAACATACAGCATACCATGTCACAGAGTAGGGGCAATAGCATCAACATTTTTGATGCTATTGATGTACTGTGCAGGATTAGCAACATCATTTTGGAGCTAATCCGGCAGAGAACATAGGAGCCCATTGAAGCAGTGGTGTGCCCACTTTTAACTTCTGCTCTGTGCATGCATTAAAAGTAGCCTAAAAAATGACTCAGTGGAATCTCTTAAATTTCATTGGGCCTTTTTTGCAGTCCCCCTAATAGGGGAATGCCCCCCTTGCATACACCATGCCTGGCGCACACATGATGTGGCGCAAGGGGTTACAAAGTGGCACTATGCATGCATTGTGCCACTTTGTAAATACGGCACAGCAAATTTGCTTGTTTTCAGTCTACGGAGGACCTGGCTTGGCAGTTTGGGCTGGACTGTTTCCATGGGGAACAGGGTCAAGACTGATTTGCATATGGCTGGGTCCAAAGTGGAATGACATGGTGAACAAAAGAACAATGGATTAAACCCAGATCTGTGACTGCGGGTGAGTGTTTGAAAACATTCAGAACTCAGTCCAACATCCTTTGTGATACCCTATGTAAGCCCTGGCATCCTTTGTGTGGTTTCCCCTGTTTTTTTGCATCTGCTTCCTATATTTGTGACTGTGTGTTGGGCTTTGTTTTTGTAGATTTTTGATACTCTGGGCTCTTTACCAGTGCTAAAGTTCTGATTGTGATTATGATTGATTATCCCTGATTGGCATTTTGATTTACTAGTGAGTCCCTAGTAAAGTGCACCAGAGGTGCACAGGGCTTGTAAATCAAATGCTACTAGTTGGCCTGCAGCACTGATTGTCTTACCCAAATGAGTAGCCCTGTAAACATGTCTCAGACATGCCAATGCAGTGTCTGTGTGTGCAGTCTTGTTCTGCCAATTTGACCTGCCAAGTCTACCCATTTATGAGAAAATTAATTATTAAAAGCACACCCCTTCTTCTCCAAGCCATTTAACTGTTTTATACATGCTCTCAGGCAAAAGATGTTTAGTGTGCAGATCCAGGCGCATGTTCTTCCCTAACCATGCTGATAATTAGATAAACAAGCTGATGAATAATTAGGGTACAAAAGTCCTGAGGTCCACAGCTAGTAAACAGGTCCATAGGCCAATGTTGAGTCCAGCGATATTTATACCCATCCCACTTGCCAGGCCCAAACCTTCCCTTTTACTACATGTAAGTCACCTCTAAGGTATCCCCTAATTAGCCCTATGGGCAGGGTGCAGTGTATTCAAAAGGTAGGACATGTACTGGTGTATTTTACATGTCCTAATAGTGAAATACTGTCAAATTCTTTTTTCACTATTGCAAGGCCTATCTCTCCCATAGGTTAACATGGGGATTGCCTTTAACTATCTTTCAAGTGCAGTTTTCCATCGGGTGCAGATAGAGATATGGAGTTTGGGGTCTCTGAACTCCCAGTTTAATAATACCTCTTTTGGTAGCATTGGTTTCTAGATTGTCTGTTTGACAATGGCACTTTTAGAAAGTGGGAATCTTCTCGCCTAACAATTCTGTGACTCTTTCTGCCTGTGAAATCCATGTCTGGGTCAGACTGACATTTTGGCTATCTGTGAATTCCCTCTACACAGTCACACAAAGGGATCTGAGGAGTGTCCTAAATATCCTGATGAGTCTCCTGGGCCAGAGAGGGGAGGGGGGAGCTGACACTTACACCTGAAAGTTCTGTGCTGTCCTCACAGTGTAGTCTCCAGCCCCCTGGAGTGTGTCTGAGGCCAAGCCTGGGCAAGGCAGGATCAGAGACTTGCCTTTCAAAGAGAGAAATTAGTATAAGTAGTGGACCCAAAAATCCAGACTTTTAGAATACTTCTGCATCAAGAGGAACTTCTGCCAAGGAGATGAGCTGAAGAGCCGGAGGAGGAGTACTGCCCCTTTGAGGGTGTGTGTACTTTGCTGGGTTGGCCTGCAGTTGCTGCTTCTGCATTAAAGAGGACAAAGAATGGACTTTGCTGTGTATCCTGCTTGTGAAGATTCCCCAAGAGCTTTACCTAAGCTTTCCTCCTGTTCTGAAGTCTTGAAGACTTCATCTGCCAGTACCTTGGATTTTTTGCTGAGACCCCTACCTTGCCAACTGATGTCACATCCAATCCCTGGCCCCTTGAAAGGAGAAGCTAGTGAGCCCAAGGTGAAAATCCATGCACTGGAGCTGATCAGCAGAAGAATCGACTCAGCGACTACACCGCGGATAAAGAAATCGATGCATCACCTGTAAAACTGAGGCATAGCTATCTCAGCGCAGAATCATCGCTGCCGTGCGTCCAGATTTTCCATGGATCATCCCTAGGTGTCAAAATCTTCAAAACTCACAGCATTGACCTGAGGCTGCTGGTCCGGAAACCAAGGCATCACTTGCCTGGAGGAGAAAGTAGCAACGAACAGCCTCACTTGCGAGTAAGGAATCAACGCATCCTTTGCTTTTACGACACACACTCCCCTGTGCAGCATTATTTTTCACGCACACCAGGTGAATTGTGATAAAACAACACATCTATTGATTTCTCTGGACTAAGACTGTTTTTACTTTAAAAAGTCACGTCTTTGCTTGTGAATGTTGAGTTTTTGTTGTTTTGGTTTTGTTTGATTCAGATAAATATTGTCTATTTTCTAAACTGGTCTGGAGGGCTTTGTGGTGTTTTCACTGTGTAATCATGTGTGTTGGTACAAATACTTTACACATTGCCTCTGAGATAAGCCTGACTGCTTGTGCCAAGCTACCAAGAGGGTGAGCAGGACCTATCCTAGGTGTGTATTCCTACCCTGGAAAGAGTGAGGGTCCCTGTAGGAGGCTGGCCTGTCTTATAGTGGGTACGTGATGGTCTCTTACACCTTGTGCCAGGTCCAGTTATCCATTATTAGTAGATTAGTAGTGTTCTAGTAGCAGAGCAGCTTAGGTTGAACAAGGAGACATGCAAAGCTCCTACTATACCACTTATATCATATAGCACTATATCATAAGAAACACAATACTCAGAGTTACTAAAAATAGAGGTACTTTATTTTAGTGACAATATGCCAAAAGTATCTCAGAGGATATACTCCCTTAGGCGGCAAGTAAAATACACAAATTATATAAACACAAACCACAATCAGGTAAGTAAAACAGAAAAGTAGTGCAAACACTGTAGAACATAATAGAATGCAATAGGAGACAATAGGCCTAGGGGCAACACAAACCATATACTCCAAAAGTGGAATGTGAACCACGAATGGACCCCAGGCCTAGTGTAGTGTGTAAAGGGTCTCTAGGAGTGTAAGAATACACTAAGGGTGTCCAAGATACCCCACCTCAAGACCCTGAAAAGTAGGAGTAAAGTTACCCTACTACCCCAGAAAGACAGTAAAGTCGAGATAGAGGATTCTGCAAAGACAACAACTGACTGCAAAGCACTGAAGATGGATTCATGGACCTGAGGACCTGCGAAGGAAGGGGACCAAGTCCAAGAGTCATGCAAGTGTCTAGGGGGGCAGGATCCCACTAAACCCCGGATGAAGGTGCAAAAGGGATGCCTCTGGGTGGAAGAAGCCAAAGATTCTGCAACAGCGGAAGGTGCCAGGAATTTCTCCTTTGGTCAGAAGATGTCCCACATCGTGCTGAAGGATGCAGAGTTGTTTCCATGCAGAAAGACCGCAAACAAGCCTTGCTAGCTGCAAGAGTAATGGTTGAAGATAGTGGGTGCTGCCAGGGCCCAGGAAGGACCAGTAGGTCGCCCCTTGTAAGAGGAGACAGAGGGGGCATTCAGCAATAGAGAGAGCTCACGCAGAAGCAGGCAGCACCTGCAGAAGCACTTGAACAGGCATTCAAGAAATCTGAGCATGGCGGTCGTCTCAACACAACAAAAGAGGGTCCCACGAAGCTGGAGGTCAACTCAGCAAGTTGAGCAATGCAGGACGGAGTGCTGAGGACCTGGGCTGTGCTGTGCATGAAGGAAGTCTTGTAAAAGTGCACAGAAGCCCTAGGAACTGCAGATCACGCAGCACACAGGATTACTGTCTGGCGTGGGGAGGCAAGGACTTACCTCCACCAAATTTGGACAGAAGGACCACTGTACTGTCAGGGTCACTGGGATCCAGCTCCTATGTTCCAGGGACCACACTCGTCAAGATGAGAGGGGACCCAGAGATGGTGATGCAGAAGTTTGGTGCCTGCGTTAGCAGGGGGGATATTCCATCGACCCACGGGAGATTTCTTTTTGGCTTCCAGTGAAGGCAGACAGCCCTCAGAGCATGCACCACCTGGAAACAGTCGAGAAAGCAGGCAGGATTAGGTGCTACAATGTTTCTGGCAGTCTTCTTGCCACTTTGTTGTGGTTTTGCAGGCGTCCTGGGGCAGTCAGCGGTCGATCCTTGGCAGAAGTCGAAGAGAGAGATGCAGAGAAACTCTGGTGAGCTCTTGCATTCGTTATCTGCAGGGAAACCCACAGGAGAGACCCTAAATAGCCCTCAGAGGAGGATTGGCTACCTAATCAGGTAAGAGCCTATCAGGAGGGGACTCTCACATCACCTGCTGGCACTGGTCACTCAGAGGTCTCCATTGTGCCCTCACACCTCTGTATTCAAGATGGCAGAGGTCTGGGACACACTGGAGGAGCTCTGGGCACCACCCCTGTGGTGGTGATGGACAGGGGAGTGGTCACTCCCCTTTCCTTTGTCCAGTTTCGTGCCAGAGCGGGGCTTGGGGCTCCCTGAACCAGGGTAGACTAGCTTATGCAAAGAGGGCACCATCGGTGCCCCTCAAAGCATTTCCAGAGGCTGGGGGAGGCTACACCTCCCCAGCCCTTAACACCTATTTCCAAAGGGAGAGGGTGTAACACCCTCTCTCCAAGGAAATCCTTTGTTCTGCCTTCCTGGGACTGGGCTGCCCAGACCACAGGAGCGCAGAAACCTGTCTGAGAGTTGGCAGCAGCGGTAGCTGCAGAGAAAACTCCAGAGAGCTAGTTTGGCAGTACCTGGGGTCCATGCTGGAGCCCTGGGGATGCATGGGATTGGCACCCAATACCATATTTGGCTTGGGGGGACAATTCCATGATCTTAGCCATGTTCGGAGTTACCATTGTGAAGCTACATATAGGTATTGACCTATAAGTAGTGCACGCGTGTAATGGTGTCCCCGCACTCACAAAGTCTGGGGAAATTGCCCTGAACAATATGGGGGCACCTTGGATAGTTCCAGGGTGCCCTCACACTTAGTAACTTTGCACCTAACCTTCACCAAGTGAGGGTTAGACATATAGGTGACTTATAAATTACTTAAGTGCAGTGAAAAATGGCTGTGAAATAACGTGGACATTATGTCACTCAGGCTGCAGTGGCAGTCCTGTGTGAGAATTGTTTGAGCTCCCAGTGGTTGGCAAAATAAATGCTGCAGCCCATAGGGATCTCTTGGAACCCCAATACCCTGGGTCCCTAGGTACCATATACTAGGTAATAATAAGAGTGTTCCAGTGTGCCAATCAGAATTGGTAAAAATGATCTCTAGTCTGCAGTGACAATTTTAAAAGCAGAGAGAGCATAAACACTGAGATTCTGGTTAGCAGAGTCTCAGTGATACAGTTCGGCACCACACAGGGAACACATATAGGCCACAAATTATGAGCACTGGGGTCCTGGCTAGCAGGATCCCAGTGACACAGGCAAAAACAAACAGACACACAAGTAAAAATGGGGGTAACATGCCAGGCAAAATGGTACTTTCCTACAGTCCCCATTTGGACAGAGTGGAAATTGACTGCCAACCTGAGACCCCCCTTTCTAACACCCTGAAACTGGTCTCAGGATGCTTGTTCCCTGACCAGGGATGACCCGGACTGGCATTTCAGTTTAGACTGTTACAGCAGGGAACAGGGTCAATGATTTGCATATGGTTGGGTCCAAACTGGGGTGGCATGATGCGCAAAAGAACAATGGATTATACCCAGATCTGTGACTGGGGATGTGTTTTGAAAGGTTTCAGCACTCCATCCATCATCCTTTTGTGTTGCTGAAGTCACCCAGGGTACCCCCAGACATAGGTCCCTTGATCAATGTGCCACTGGATTCAAGCTAGCCTGGATGATGAGGGTGATACCCTGAGACCAGTCCCAGGAGGCTTGTTTTCAGTCCAGGGAGGATCTGGCTTAGCATTTCAGGCTGGACTGGTCTATTGGCTAAAAGGGTCAAGATTGGTTTGCATATGGTTGGTTCCAAACTGGGGTGGCATGATGAGCAAATGAACAATGGAGTAAACCTAGATATGTGACTGGGGGTGAGTTTTGAAAATTTTCATCACTCAGTCATTCACCCTGTTGTGTTGTTAAAGTCACCCTAAGTGGCTAGGGTAAGCGCAGACATGGGTCCCTTGCTCACTGTGCCACTAGATTCAAGCTAGCCTGGCTGATGAGGGGTGATACCCCAAAATGTATCCCAGGGTGCTTGCTTCTGGTTCACATAGGACCTGGCCTGGCTGCTCGGGCTGGACTGTTCCAATGAGGAATGTATATGATTGGGTTCATCCTGGGGTAGCATAGTGAGCAAAAGAATGATTGATTGCACCCAGATCTGTGACTGGAGGCAAATTTTGAAAAGTTTCAGGACTCCGTCATTCATCCTTTTGTGTCCTTAGGACAACAACAATGTCAAGTGTGCATTTATTCACTAAAAACCAAAGTAACCAATGTTAGCACAGTATTGAAAAGACATTTACAGCACATGCCGTGTCTCTCCAAAGTGATCCAAAAGTGAGCAAAGTGGTCCACTCCTGTATCAAGTCAGCTATACATCTATTGTGGTAAAACAGCAGTGATCACATAAGGGAGCAACCTACCAAGGCTGCATGACCTGGTGTGTGCACAGTCTCCCACCAGATGCTAGCTGGCACAGTGGCCCACCTGAACAAATCTGTAAGGAAATCAACTCCTCAGCTCCACACAAATCTTCTCTGTGAATCTATCTGCTGCACGCCTTATCGACAAAATTGAGGCAACCATAAACAAAGGCCCAAGATAAAACCTTCTGTGAACCAATTACGAACAATGAATATAAATGTGTGGGGGTGAGAGACCCTACTTCTACTAAAAAATGGTGGTACTTCTTACTGGCTTGTTTGTCCCTCTCAACAAACTGTATGCTGTGTTGCTGGGGTAAAATTCTGCAGACTGAAGACCAGGCAGGTCAAAGAGTTGTGAAACAGATGCTTAGAGCAGAAGCACAAAGGGTGTGAGACATAGTCATCCAGATTAACAGATCATTGTGCAATCCCTTCATGCCAACTCACCATTATGATGACAAGTGTTCAACCTGCATCATACAGATACCATTTGTACCAGCAACAAAGCTTAATGTGTGTCCTAATCTTAATTTATGTATGGGATGGTATGCGACATCACATCAGCTGACTGTGCTCTCCCTGGTGCCATCTTGGAAGGGTATCCCTGCTTCTATTCACCAAGAAAGTGAGCTAAGAAGTCTCAATTGAATATTGGACTATAACCAGTACCTATTTAGGACATACTCTGTATATACAAGGTGAAGTGGAAGACACCGTCTGTGCCCATATTCAAGTAAAACTGAGCAAAGTGAAACCAATTTAATCAAAGGCACCTGGGGAAGCGAAGTGGTATCTTTTGTTTTAAACTGGGTTTCTGCTTAGCAGAGGTATGCACCCTGTTCAAGCATAAATCACATTACTGGTCAGGGTAAGTCACCACATAGCCTACATTATCCTGTGCTCACTCCCTTGTAGTTTGGCACAGATTAGTGAGGCTTAATGTAAGAGAAAAGGTGTAGATTATTTGTGAAGCACTTTGAACAGTAAAGCAGTGAAAATAACAAACAGAAAGATATCACACCTGGGTAGAACACCAGAGCATAATTTAAAGAACAAACAAGACCAACATGACAAAAATAAAATGAGTAGAAGTGGAGATATTATTTTTTAATGAATAAACTAAAATGTAGTGCTTATAAGCATAAAGCGCCAACCGGGGTATCTGGTCACGCTGGACTGGGTGAAATCTGAAAAGTCGGGTTGACTGCAATGGAGCAAGGGTCAGATACAGGGACCAGCAATGGTCCTCTGAAACAGTACCTTTGATCACAGTTGTGTTGACATCAAGAACAAGGTGCAAGGAGCAAAGGATGTGATGCGTTATTGTCGATCCTTCAGATGTAGGCGATTTGTCAGTTCCAAGCCACGTAAAGTCAGAGATGCACTGAGAATGGAGGCAATGTGCCGATGTCAATGTGATATCCTGGATCCTGACAGCAGCAGTGAGGCGTCAACGTCAATGGAGATGCACTGATTTCCAAGTGGCCCAACAGCATCGTTGCATGGATTTTTCCAGTTTCAACACTTTATACGACCCTTTAAGAGCCCAGGACTGGATTGGCACTACTTGACAGGGCAAGACTCTCATGTGGCAGAGTCCAGGTGCAGTAGGTGATGAGGTGGAAGTCTTTTGTGTCCCTGAGTCAGAAGAACCAGAGGCAAGCCAGTAACTCCTTGCAGTCACTCTGGTTCTGGGTTCAAGTTGTGTGGGTCCAGTCCTTCTCATACAGGCAAGGAGGCCAGCACGCAGCAGGTCAGCACAACAAGAAAGCATTTCTTCCAGAGCAGCAATCCAGCACAGTAGTAGTTCCTTGTACCAACACAGCAGTCTTTCTTTCCTACAGAGTATCTACAGGTCCAGAAGTGTAGTGAGTTGCTATTGTCAGAAATCTAGGGCCAGATGTACCATCACGGCCCTTTGTGATTCAGAAATTGCGATTTTTAAGATGTCGCTATTTCCGACTCGCAAAGTGCCGTGTATCACATTGCGATTCGGTAATAGCGATTAAAAATCGCAAATGCTATTACCGAATTGCAAATTGCGATACCGGCACCATTCGCAGCTATGGGCCTGTTGGGCCATAGCTGTGAATTTTTTGCATTTCCAAAATTGCGATTTCTGAACCAGAAATCGCAATTTTGGAAATGCAAAAGCCCAGGGTGCGGGGGGCCTAAGGCCCCCTCTGCTGCACCCCAAAATCATTTTTTGCAGCATGTAAGGTACACACATGCCAAAAGGGCATGTGTGCTTTACATGTTCAATTTAAAAATGCAGTTTAACTGCATTTTAAATTTTGCACCAGGTTACCACCTGGTTTCATATCATGGTATTTTGCATGTGCAAAATGCCATTCTGCTAAAAATCGCAATTAGTGATTTTTTGCAGCATCGCCTTGTAATGTGGATTTTTCTAATCGCAAATTGCGACTCGCAAAATCCAGGTTGCAACGCAAGAAATCGCAATTTTAGCGATTTCTGCTTTGTGGTCTGCGAATGCCTTTCATGCATTGCAGACCACTTTTTTGCACTCGCAAACGGCCGAATTTAGCGATTCGCACCGTTTGCGAGTGCAAAATATTTTCATACATCTGGCCCCTAGTTCTTATACCCAGTGGTGCCTTTGAAGTGGGGGAGACTTCAAAGAAGGGCTTTCAAGTGCATAAAGGTTCTCCCTTCCCCTTCCTACCCTGATTCCAGACTCATTACAGGGGTTTAAGCAGTGCTTTGTGTGGGGTCAAGACACAGTCTATTCAAGTGTAAGTATGAGGCTGTGGCCATCCTCTTAGTCTCATCCTGCCCAGGGAGGCCCATCAGGATGTTGATGCCCCATCAGTCACGTCTAAGCCTCCTTTGTGTATGGCTGTATAGAGGGATTGCACAAAGTCCTCCTGTCACCCATCCCAGACTTGGAGACAGGCTGCAAGCACACAGGGCTAAGAGCAGGACAGTGCCAACTTTCTAAAAGTGGCATTTCCAAAATTGTAACACTAAATCTGACTCTACCATTAAAGATGAATTATCATTGCAATTTTATAGGTACTAACCATGACAGGGTTTTAGGGACTCTCCAATTTTATCCTATGCGAGGGGTAGAACTCACTGTAGTTAAAAACGTATTAGAGAGTTTTTCACTACCAGAACATGTAAACTATATAAGTATATGTCCATCCTTTTCATTACATACCATCCTACCCTATAGGCTACCTACGGTCTACCTTAGGAGTGACATACATATTAAAAGGGGAGTATATGGCTAGGCAAGGGGCTTTAAATGCAAAGTCGACATGGCAGTGTAACACCACATTCAGGGTGCAATGGCAGGCCTGGGGCATGGAGTGCTACTTAAGTGGTTGGCACAAACGGTGTTGCAGGTCCATTAGTAGCATTTAATTAACAGGCGCTGGGCACATGTAGTACACTTTATTTGGGACTTATAAGGACATTAAACAAGCCAATTGGGTATAAGTCAATCAACCATGTTTTAGGGAGAGAGCACAAACACTTTAGCACCTAAGGCCAACAAAAATGAATTCAGCAACATGTGGAGGGAAAAAGGCAAAAGGTCTGGGGGTGACCCTGCAGAGAGGCCCATTTCCAACACCTTGCCTACAAATAGGTGGAAAACATGTGACTCTACACTTGCAGTGTGAAGTATTAGATTGATCAAAAGCACCAAAGGATGAAGCCATACCAATAAAAAAATGTTGATCAATGTGATCTCCATTGGAGCACAACTGAGGGCAAGATATTCAGATATGTAATGTACATGAAAAGGGAGGAATCATCCTGATGTTGTCAATACTTATGAACACATAGTCATGCCAATCATATGAGTGACACATAATCACTTTCCCAGAGTAAACAAGCCAATTTAAAAACATCTTACATATCTTATTTCAGGAAATCGTTATCATCCTTACAATGTATACAATCCATGCTCTGCACTTTCTTTACCATGTGTGCTAACAAAATCCAGCCCTTGTGTAAGCTACAATGTACTGTATTCACACTTTGTACAAAGTACATTTTACCAACCAGTACATCTACCTACATGACAATGATTATATGCAAAGCAGAGTTAAAATCTAATCGTTCTTATTAAGCCCATTGACAGCTGTTTTGTTCTTTAAATGTACTTAGCCTCCATTTTCAAAAGGGTATTTCCATGGAACCACTCCTCTCATCGGTTAGGCCACCCAAATCACTGACCATTTTATGTAATTTAGGTTATGATGATGGGCCTCAAAATGTTGTACCATAGCAGCCCCTAGAATCTTGCATTGTGTCCTGGATTCATGCTGCAGGATCCACCTCTTAACAGGTTGGCTGGGTTGTTCAATATAGAACATGTTACACAGACATAAGATGTAATACACATTTTTCGTGTTACAGGTACAGAACTGTTTCAGTATGATAATAATCCCATTGATGTTTAATTCTTATTCAATTGAGCAACCACCACAACTGTAATGGTTCTGTAGTACTGGTAAACCCAGCAAATTAAATAGGTCACTTCCTGTTGTCTTCCTTGCTCCAAGTAACACTGGTGGTTAGTGTTTACTCCTTCTTGATTTATGAGTATTCAGTGAGGCCATTGATTGCCTGAGAGTTAATGGTAAATCATGATTCCATTAGTAAAATCATTACTAGATTAAGTCAACTATGAAAATGTGATAAGCAACATCTGATCCATAGATAGGAAGTAAGCATTTCATTGTTATTTGCAGTAAGCACTTGATGTTATTAGCTTGTGGGTGTAATTTGCATCATATTAAGTGCTCTAAGGATGTTTTGAGCTTCCTTCTGTTGGAGGCATTTAGATTTTCTATGATATGTAGTAATAGGGATTTATTGTGTGTAAAGTTAAATGTATTTGGAATGTTTCGGCCACAATTTGTATGTGCAGCTTACTTGCTGCCTTCGGTAGGTGTTTATTGTGACGTTTATTCTGCTGGTGATTATTTGACAGTAGCAGTATTCAATTCAGTTCGTAATTCTTGTTTTCTCGTCCCAGGTTAAAATTATGTTGCACAACCTGAAGATTGAAGTGCAGCAGTTCAAATACGATACAAGATGTACTTTAAATTGAGTTATAGCATATTAGTTGCTGTTTAATGAGCGCATTTGTGAAATGACCGCAGCGTCCCAATGGTTATCTAATAATATGTAAATGTACTTAACTTTCATGGAAGATATATGTGGAATATCATCAAACATGCCCAGAAATTCCCTGTAAAACAAGGTAAAGGGAGGTTATGTTTACTTCTCCTCATAACACTATAGCTTATGTTTTAAAACACAGAAATGTGATTAATTAACCACAGTAAACCAGCGGTTATGCTTTCAATACAAAACCTAAAATTCCTGAAACTGTCCCGTTAATGTTGAACAGAAACATGGGACCTAACATGATTGAAAAGAAACAATTTTAAGAACAAAATGATACAGCATCATTATTTACATCATCCATCATGTCAATGCTAAGGTGATATGTGATATCAATGATGATTCCATCAATGTAATTTGGGAAGTTCCCTTTCACAACATGTGTAAGGTTGTAAGCAGTGCAGTTGGAGACGAGATGAGATTTGTGTAATTATGGGAGACATATCGGTGGCTAACATGTATGACACATTGTGAAAAGACAAGGAAAGAAGGATCCAGGCCCATATTTATACTTTTTGACGCAAAACTGCGCTAATGCAGTTTTGCGTCAAAAAAATTAGCGCCGGCTAACGCCATTCTGAAGCGCCATGCGGGCGCCGTATTTATTGAATGACGTTAGCCGGCGTTAGCCGCCGGCGCCGTCTGGTGTGCGTTAAAAAAAATGACGTACACCAGGCAGCGCCGGCGTAGGGGGATATGGGGCTTGGGCGTCAAGAAATGGGGCAAGTCAGGTTGAGGCAATTTGTTCGCCTCAACCCGATTTGCGCCATTTTTTTTTCACTCCCAACCCCCATAGAAATGACTCCTGTCTTAGCAAAGACAGGAGTCATGCCCCCTTGCCCAATGGCCATGCCCAGGGGACTTCTGTCCCCTGGGCATGGTCATTGGGCATAGTGGCATGTAGGGGGTCACAAATCAGGCCCCCCTATGCCACAATTTTTTTTTTTTTTTAAACTTACCTGAACTTACCTTAATGTCCCTGGGATGGGTCCCTCCAGCCTTGGGTGTCCTCCTGGGGTGGGCAAGGGTGACAGGGGGTGTCCCTGGGGGCATGGGAGGGCACCTCTGGGCTCCTTCAGAGCCCACAGGTCCCTTAACGCCTGCCTTTTGCAGGCGCAAAAAAAATCGGCGCAAAAGCGGCCGTACGTCATTTTTTTTGACCCGCCCACTCCCGGGCGTGAATTTTGCCCGGGAGTATAAATACGACGCACATGCCTCGGAGTTGATTTTTTAGACGGGAACGCCTACCTTGCATATAATTAACGCAAAATAGGTGTCCACGCTAAAAAATGACGCTAACTCCATGGACTTTGGAGCTAGACGCGTCTAACGGCAAAGTATAAATATGGAGTTAGTTTTGCGTCGGAATTGCGGCAAAAAAAACGACACAATTCCGGCACAAACAGAGTATAAATATGCCCCCCAGTGTCTAATAAAGTGATGCATGCCATCAGAGTAAAAAAATATCAAGAAATGCCAGGTTTAAAAAAGTACCATGTAACTATTACACAGAGCATAACTGATACCAGGAAAAACGCAGAAGATATTTCTGGAACCTCAAGATGCTCTTAGAGATGCAAAGGACAAAAGTACATTTCTGCATATGACAGGTTGTGGCTGTTAATAAAAGGAATCTGGCAACAAGTCTTGAACAGACTGGCCCGATAACAAAAGGGATCCTAGCAAGAACGCTTAATCAAAGACTGCGAGGCATTTCAGTGGAAGAGATGGGACAAATACATGCTGGAATTAACCACAGCGGAGGCAGGTCGCAAGAATCATACTATACCTGTTGTTAAACATATGAAGGATTTAGCGGATTGAGCATTGACAGTACAGCAAATGTCAGATTAATGCTGACACTAGACCACCGCATGAAGCATGGTGAGATGATAATGCTGTACTTGAATGGTTAAAATTTCACTACAGATGTAGACAGACACTGCTACACAACTGGGGTAAGAAACAGAGAGAACACAAACAAAAAGAATCAAGTGAATAGAAAAGAAAGTGCCACGATGGAGATGCTGGGTTGGCCTAATTTCTTGTTGTCATGCTACAAGAGTAGGAATGGGATATGCTACACTAAGGCAAGTTCCATAACGGATGGTGGATATACACCCTATGGCAATGTTTGCAATGAAAATATTATAACTGACATAAATTTCACATGTGCCATGCACATTGTGCTCCATCAGGAGGTTGTTTTGCCAGATGTATCTACATCTGCTTCCAACTGCAAAGTTCTTCATGCGCACTGTAAGAGCTAGATAGTTTATATTTTTTCAGACATGCACTATTATATCTTGAATGACCATAATAGAAAAATAGGGGCCTCATTTACAAAGCCCTAGCGGCACACTGCCCCACGGGAACGTCCTTTGTTTTATGCTCCGGTGATGCAGTGTGTGGCAGCCCATAGTCACAAGGCCATGCAAAGCAACATTGTGTGGCTTTTCATGGCCTTGTGATTATGGACCCCCCTCACGCATAATTCTGCGTGGAAGGGGCTTCCATGGGTGTTGCTTGGTGTGATCCCACGCAACACCCATGGAATCCGAAAGAATCTGACTCATTCCCAGATTTACGGGAGAAATATTTTTATTTCTCCCAGATTCTCAAAGTTTTCCTCTTTCTCTGTGTGCTGCAGAGAGGAAAACACCTGTTGTGATTGTTTTTGTGCAGGAAGGTGTCCCCTTCTGCACAAGAACAATCATCCCTGCAATGCAGCCATCCTTGCACCATGGTGCAAGGATGCCTGCATTAGCTCCAAGCAGCAATTTGTGCTTCAGCGCAGGGATAGAGGACAGAAATGTGCAGTATCTTGTAGATATGGCACATTTCTGCCTTTTCCCGGTGGTGCAGGGTGGTGCAACAAGGTATTTGCTGCACCACCTTGGATCACAGGCCTCATAATGAGGCCCTAAATGCCTTACAAAGGGTTGCATTACTATTCATAGCAGTCTGATTTCACTGTTTTTAGGTTTTATTTCATAACTCAAACTCTACTCAATTGTGATTGTTTAATCGAATATAAATGTACAAATTCGAACTATTTAAGATTTGAATATGTTTTTATAGTTTAGTGCATTATGCATTTTTTGAATTGTCTAATGTTCAACAAAAAATTGTACTTCATTTTGGTAATTCAACCAAATGGATATTTACTAGTGTTGCGTTGCATGGCTGGGACTCTCAATTGTGTTTTGCACGTCAAAGGAAGTAGAACCTTGAGGCAACACAAAACATAACATATATGTCCATGACATTTTTGTTCACTTTCAAGTATTTATATTTTTTCTTCTGATAATGATGAGTAGTGTGCTTTCTTACTGTAAAAGTTGGCCTACAAATGAATAGGTTGCATTAATCCATTTAAAAATAACTCAAATTATCATTGCGTTTCCTTTGAAAACTACATCAGAAAAGCAAAAAAGGAAACATCAAGTTTCAAGTTTATTTTATTTATGATACGGAACTTCCATGGAGGTTCGCATAAAACAAACATATATAAAAAACCATAAAAGTAAAAAAAAAAAACCTTCATAGAGAATTTACATTTCCCATTTTTAAAGAAAAGAAAAAATAATTTGGTGAATAAGTTAATACAAAGATAAAAAGCATTAAAAAAAGTAAAAAATTCTATAGCAAAACGTTTCGCTTGGGGGAGCAGAAAAGGCCTGTAATAATTCTGAAGTAGTGCGTAGGGATAGTTTGATACAAATAGGTTGTAACCATCTATGATGCAATAGCAGCAAGGCCGGGCATATGAAAACAACATGATTCAGGTCTTGATCACCATTTTGACAGAGATTACAAGTTGCTGAGGAACCACACCATCTAGCCCGCAATGTATTGAGAGGGAGCAGCTCCTGTCGCAGTAGGAGCTAGAATCTCCTAAACCCATGAGGTAGGTTTAAGCTGAGGTAGGGCTGCATTCCCTTCAATCGTAAGCCCTGTCTGTGTTTACAGGCTGTTTTATCCAGGCGGAGGCTTGCGAACCAAGTTACTTGCCTAATTATGGAATTTAGCTGTAACAGAGTAAGTGTGGGAATGGATGTGGGATCTAACTGTAAAAGATCTGTGGCATTCATAAAATTCCTGCCAATGGTGTATTTCATTCTGCGGCCAGCCAATTGTTTTTGTTTTAACAATGACCTCAAAGAATCATCACTACAACTCATCAGGCTAAACATCCAGCATACGACCCAGGCCAGCCCATGAACAAATGCGCTTTGCAAGCCCATCTCAAGCCTTAAGGTTTTTTTCTTCTTTCATATTCTTTCTTGTATTTTACTGTAAATAAGAAGACAATCCAAATGATGAATCTATACAGTATATGAGGACAAGCAAGGGGAAAAAAAAGAGATAAACCAAGAAACTGCAGCAACCCACAGCACATTTCGAATATTAACATCCAGTACAGCACATAGAGGTAGCCAGTCCAAGGAGACTGGGGGTAAAAGGCAGCAGTATTTGCACCAGTAAGAAACAATTACCGTTTAACAATTACAAACCCGTTGGATGCTGTGCAAATGTTACACTATAGGAAGAGTACAGAAATATCTGGGAAAGAGGAAACACAATAGAACATCAAACCTTAAAACATCTATCATAATCTGCTTTAAACTGCAGTGAACTGAGTAGGCGCGCCGCCGGGGCCCGCCAAGGGAGCGCTGCAGAGGACCCCCGTGACAAGGTAACAGATTATTAGTTATTATTTATGAGTGAGTAGGGTGGGACACCAGTAGCTCATCAGCACGTCCACTGGGAGGGAAGGGGGGAGCAAAGAAGGGGAGGAAAGGGGAGGAGGGATGATTACCCCATCATCCCTCTGGTCGGTTCAACTCACCCTCTATCACAGCGAGAACCCCCCCCAATCAGGGGGCTCCGCAGGGGGGCCAAATGTAGCATACAGTGATGTAAGCGCCTGCTGCTCTGCCAGCACCCCAGCGCCAAGTCTGTTAGCCATCTCGATGCCGGCGGTAAACTGGGGGATTTCCAAGTCATGGTAAGACGTCTTTATGCCAGTACCAATGCCAGATCTAGGATTTTGTTTGCTGATTTGTTTTGGGAGGTTCTGCGTGTTATACCCAGTAAATAGTCTGCCATGTCCCGGAGCATGTTCCCTCCTGTACATTTATTCAATATCTCAGTTATATTTGTCCAATATTCGATAACCGGAGGGCAGGACCAGACCATATGCAAGAAATCAGCAGAATCACTGTGACATCTCTGACACTCGTCCCCTGCAGTTGGATAGATCCTCGCCAGCCTAGCAGGTGTTTGATAAGTGTGGTGTAAATAATTGAACTGGATTAGTAGCGGGCATTCATTGATACCATTTTAGGAGCTGCTAGGGCCTGCTGCCACTGGCAGTCAGTGAGTACGCTGCGCAGTGCCCCCCCCCAGTATGTCCAAAGTGATGTAAGGCAGGGTTGTATAAGTTTGTAACTGCCATATTTGCGTTCCCATGAGTCAGAATTGTCTGGAGCAAAACCGGCAGGTTCGTTGGGTAGGGAACCCCAGGAGGACGCCGCCACCCAAGTTAGGGCAGCCTAAGTAAGAAAGGATCCAGGAGGGAGGCTAAAGTCACTCAGCAAGTCATTAAATGACATCAGCATGCTATCGTCAAAGAGATCACCCCAATCCGTTATCCCCGCCCCCTCCCATGCAATGGCCACCCGTCTATGTTGGTGTAGGGTCCGCACCTGGTAACGACCATAGTGGGAGCGGCGGTGCATACAGAGCTATCTGGCCCGATCTGTGGATGTACTTGAACCAGCACTTCTCTGCATTTCTCAGCAATAGGTTAGTCTCTGCAACTGGAATATCAGGGCTAGGCGACAACAGCCACTTCAGCAGCCCAGTCATGGCCCCTTGTGAAATCGTGGAGTCCAATTCATGCAGATTGTGTCCTGCCAACCAACGCATTACCCACTGGAGCTGAGCTGCCACAAAGTAGAACTCGAAGTTAAGAGCTCCCAGGCCTCCCTCCAACAGGGGAGCGTAAAGTTTGCTTAAGGCCACCCGTGTTCTGCCCTTGCCCCATATAAGTGCAGTGAGAAGAGAGCACATCTCCACAAATCATTTGTTTGGAAGAAGGAATGGAAGAGCCGAGAAGTGATACAGTAATCTTGGAAGGACCAACATCTTAGCAATAGCCAATCTACCAAGGGGAGAGAGCGGGAGAGAGATCCAGAAAGGCAACGAGGACCTCGCACCCGTCAGAACGCCACCTATGTTCGCATCTATTAGGTCTTTTACATCATGGAAGATTTTGACCCCGAGGTATTTAATGGTATCATATTCCCATGCCAGCAAAGTATGAGGTAATTGCTTACGCTGGGCCGTGGATAATGGTATAAGGAGAAACAGGCAGTCTTCGACCAATTAACCTGGAGCCCAGAGGCCTCGCCAAACTTCTGCAAAAATGTTGGGGCAAGGCAGCCGCAGGTTTTCAGAGGTATATCAGGGCATCGTCTGCAAAAAGCGATACAATGTGCCACAACCCTTCCACATGAATTTCCCATTCAGGCACTCTCAGTTTCAAAGCTTGCACCAAGGGCTCCACAGCTAGCGCAAAAAGGAGCGGTGATAGGGGGCACCCCTGGCGTGTCCCCGGGGCAGTATCGAAGGGCTTGGAGAACACAGTGCCCATCCTTACCCGAGCCCTGGGGGAGTGTAATAATAGGGATGTCCATTTCAGGAAGTTAGGGCCAAAGCCTAGCTGTTGGAGAACTTGCAGTAGATAGGCCCATCCCAGTGTGTCAAACGCCTTTTCGATATCTAACAAGGCCACTGCTGATTCATTTTGCTCCTTGCTCGCCCAGTTCATAATGGCAAACAATCTGCAAAGGTTAAGGAAAGTTCTTCTACCCTGAATTAATCAGTTTTGGTCAGCGTGAATCAACCCTGTAATTATGGGCATAAGTCTATCTGCCAGCAGACGGCTTAATATCTTATAGTCGGTGTTTAATAACAACAATGGGTGGTACAAACCCATTTGTAAAGGATCCTTTTCTGGTTTAGGAAGGACCACCAACGTCACCTCCCTCAGGGAAGGCGAAAGGGCTCCCCCCTCAAACACTGAGTTGTTCATTGCCAGCAATCTGGGGGCCAACATTGCTTGATAAGTGGCATAAAATTCAACCGGCCACCCGTCCATGCCGGGGTCTTTCCTTGTGACAAACTTTTTATAGCTCCCTCAAGCTCAGTGATCTGTAGGGGGGAATCCAGTGACTCCCTCTCTGATGTAGACAATGAGGGCAGGTGGAGAGAGGACAATAACTTCTCCACAACCACCTGATTCCCCGAGGTGTAGAGGCGGCATATAATGTAGAGTAATAGTCAGAGAATGCCGTATTGATTTCCCCTTGAGAGTTCAACATTACGTCATTCCCACCCTGTATTGCAATAATAGGTGACTGGGAGCGGTCCGTACGGAGTAGCCAAGCCAACAACTTGCCCGCCTTATCGCCCTCAGCATGCTTGCGAGCCAGATAATCGTAGTAGTTTAATCCGCGTCAGCAGGTAAAAGCTGTTCATAGTGTTGCAGCTCAGTCTCAAGCGCATCTAATTCGCGGCGCAGCGAGAGCGCCACACCATAATTTGTTGCACATCATGCAGTTGGTTACTATCGGACCATAGGCAAAGTTGGTGCGCATGCGCACCAGCCTGAACTCCTCGCAGTGGGGGTCGGGATCTATCCAGCTCGATACAAGGAGTACCATTGAAGTTGTCCCCCTAATAACAAGGTGCCTCTGGTTTGAGGAGGAGGGATACGGACAAAGAGTGCCAGAAGGTAGCCTGATTAGCTTTAGGGGAGTATAGCGAGATTGTAGAAAATGGTGCGCCATCCAGGGAACCCTCCAATATAACAAAGCATCCCTCTGGGTCTTTCTTGGTATGTAGTATCGACAGTGGCACCCCAGGGGCCACCCATATCAAAGTCCCCCTAGCATATCTAGAGTATGTTGTACTACTCATGGACCCACACCAGCGTTTATGCATAGGCACCAATTCTGGGGCCGTAAGGTGTGTCTCTTGAAGAAAGGCCACATCGACCTAAAGGTGGCGTCTCCCCGCCTGGCCCGATCTTGATCCTGCTGCCATCCGGGCACCCTGTGCAGTTCTGACCTGTTCGAGGAGCGACTTCCGAGGCCATTGACAGCCTAGCTGTGGCACCTCAAGGCGGGAGTCGCCACTAAGGTGCACACGGCCTACGCTTGGAGAGGTCGGGCAGAGGCATTGCCCTGGAGCTACGAGCTGAAGCTGTGGACCGGGGATCGGCTACAGGAGGTAAGGGGCAGCGGGGGCCCCCCATTGTGTTTTAAGTTGGCCCCCGCCCCCCCTTGCCCCTCCTTCCCCAATCATTTGATTTGTATGGAACCTCTCCTGCTGATAACCTCAGACACCATTGAGAACATAGACAGGGGGATTTCTCCCCCACTCTGCGGATCATCCAGCCAACGTACTGCCAAGCCCTTCCCTTCCACTCATGAACATTAAGGCGTCTTCCCTGTCTCAGACTCACCGAAGGGCCAGAGGGGTTTCCTTTTCGTACTACGTCCTGAAAGTAAGCTGCCCATACATCTGCTGGTTTGACAATGGGACGTGATAAATCTGACAAGCATGGCGCGGACAGACCGGCACCTTATGCGCAGCAAGCGCAGAGCAACTCTGGGGCCCCTCTGGACTTATCTGTGTCGGTTATACATATGGCGCATATGCAAAAGTCCGACGACATCCTCCGTGCAGTGCAAAGCGTCAAATCTTGTGTATTGACATGGGACATCTGCACGAAGAACACAAAAAGTTGAAGGAGCACGTCACATCCATGGCGGTTGAGGTCGGTGAGCTGCGCCCCCCTCTTGCCACTGCTACCCTGCATGTCAGAGAACTGCAGAGCGAGGTCTCGCGCCTCCATAAGCGGATTGAGGATCAAGAAGGGAGAGCTTGTCGCAACAATATTAGGGTGGTGGGCCTGCCTGAACAGGAAGGGACCCCCAATATGGACCTGTATATGGAGCAATGGCTGACAAACAGTTCTTCAGGGCAAACACTCCTCCTTTTTTTGGGTGGAAAGAGCGCATAGAGTCCCAGGCAGACCTCCCCCACAAGGAGCCCCTCCCCGACCAGTGGTGGTGCGCCTCTTTTACTACAGAGACAGAGATCACATCTTACAAGGGGCTCGTACTGGCGGTCCATGGAGGATTGCCAATGCGCAGGTGAACATTTACCCTGACTACACACTGGAGGTGCAGTGTCGATGCACTTCCTTCCTCGCAGTAAAGACCACATTGAGGGTCATCAAGCATGCCCTTCAATTTCCGGCAACCCTGAAGATCATAACTGACACCTGCACTACTTTTTGTACTACACCAGAGGAGACCTAGTCATGGCTGGAGGACAAAGGCATTACACCGGATCCATCACATCCTACTTTGCGCTCTGCGAAGTGCGACCCGCAGAGAGATTGCAGGGTTGGGCCTGGGCGCACGCAGGCGGCCCCTACTGCTGAACAGGCCTCCATGGAAAGGAACCGGGCTTGTGCGTAGGTGGAGCGGCGAGTGGGTTCCCCTGGGTCTTCTGTAGGAAGCGTGGATCACCTAAATGCGGCATCGCCTGACCTAGAAATGGAACAAGTGCGAGCAATCCTGGGCGAGGGCCTGACGTTGACGCCACAGTCAGCAGAAGATCTGTTGTGAGGGGTGCTGCGCCCACTGTGATGAACCTCTCTGCCTTGGAGGTAAACCTATGACTTTGTCAGGCTTGTCAACTCGGACACCTTATCGGGCCCGGCTGGGCTTGGATTGACTGTTTTTTTTTCTCTTTATTGTTCCCTTTCACTTACCCATTTCACATTACTCTGCTCCGATTGTATTGTCCAGACTCCCCCCTTCTACACCTAGGTGTAATCATATAAGAACCATAAGATTTCAGTTGGGTATAAGCATCTCAGTGCTATTGGCTGTTCACCTCTTCTTGATTCAGCCAGGGGAAAATTGTTGTGGTTATATTTATCTTTTTTTCTTTTTGTAGCAGTGGACATGTTTATGGGTACACTGACGGCCATGCCGGGCTATGCGGGCGCTGTGTGGGTGGAGGGCTGGGGGCTCGGGTGGGACGCGGGGTGGGGCAGAGGGGTGATATGCTGTTTGGTTGGTCAAAGAGCGGGTGTTCTCCCCACAGGCTCACATTCCATTACCCATATGTCTAGCTCCATGACGCAATATTCCTTTATGACTTGGAATGTTAGAGGGCTGGCAGGCTTTGGCAAGAGGCACAGGGTCTATCAGTTTCTGTGCCACCATCTTGGCCATGCCCCTATGAATGTATCTCAAGCCTCAAGGTTCCTGCTGAGAGGGAGGAATTTGCGGATATAAGATTCCTCAAGACGCGGCCATCTAGTTTATCAAGAAAACCCCATTTATAAACTTCAGCAAGTTCTAGGCCGTGAAGTAAGCCCAGGCATATCTTTGCCTGGTACCTCTAAGAGGTGTTTGAAATGTCTCCTACCGGTTGCCCTATAGAGGGCGTTCAAGCTAGTAGCTTGGGATAGAGTCTTGTGTTGGTTATGTTCTATGTGCGCCGTGTCATTCAGGTTCCAGCAAACAATTTTACCCAAAAAAGTATATAAATTTACCCTTTCAAGTTAAGTGGGTGGGTAAGTAAGAAATGCACAAGGAAACATCAGAAGGAAGATACATTTAAGGAAAGTGGGTGTGACAAATATAACAAGCTACCATTTTGCAGTGGAGAGGCTGATGATGTAAGGGGGCTCCTATTGGGGGCAGCAGGCAGTGTTTGGGTACGCAACAAGAAGGTCTGCTTTCCCAGTCCAGTTGTTATTCCATGGGCAGCAGCAGATAGAATAAAATGGAATCTGTACCTTGCTTTTATGAAGGACGCAAGTCGATGTTAGTCAGCAGTCAATGGCCCTTTCAATTAAAGAAACTGGCAGTGCAGCAGGGCCATCTTTGAATCTGATTATAAGTAGAGAGGAACATTAAGACCCCTGCACAAACCCCTGTTTGCACGGTGTTTGGGCAATATGATTTGTGTGCATTTTATCACAACTGGTATTCACAGTTGGCATAAAGACTGCAACCCCTGTTAATTTTCAGGAGTTCAACGCAGCCATAACTTAAAGAGGGAAAAAGCCAAGTAATTACTGGGAGGTGTATATTTAGGTGTGGAAAGCACCAAAACCCGCATAAGTTTTGTTTTTAGGGCAAAGTACGAATAACAGATATTGCAATATTTCCAAGCTTTGGCGTCAGAAAAATGTAATATTCCTAAGGACAAAGACACAAGGATTATGCTTTCTCTTTCCATTACTTTATTAGCAGCAGTTCATAACTGAGGGCCAGATTTAGATTTCAGTGAGCCGGTTACTTAGAATCCCGCCTTCCAAAATATAAATATAATCATTTCTTATGGGATTTCTGTTTCAGTGGAGGGGATATCCTTCACCGTTGTGACAAGTAACCTGCCTGCCAAAATCTAAATCAGGCCCTATGTCAGTAAAAAGCTGTAACTGCCATAAAACATTTTTAAAAACTGCAAATTGCATTATATAAGCTACCCAATCAACAGTAACAAGGGTAAATAAATGCACAAAAAGCCCATCTGGTTGCTGGCTCCAAAGTGCACAGGGCGGCACAGGGCAGACCCTAAGATTGGTAGTCCAGACAAATTGGATACTATTCAGCAAGCCATTCTGGTCTCCCATGCCACTCTTCTGTGAAGGAATGGTGGAATTGTGAATGATGTGGAGTTATTGCAGGCAGAAAACATGA
Organism: Pleurodeles waltl; assembly: GCF_031143425.1. NCBI lineage: Eukaryota > Metazoa > Chordata > Amphibia > Caudata > Salamandridae > Pleurodeles > Pleurodeles waltl. Next base: position 793,832,047 of record NC_090438.1, on the reverse strand, counting down.
AACTATCTGATAGGATGGTAGAAATTGAATCTATCTGCACCCCTCTCTGACCAACAGTATCTGATGACCAGAAACAGCTGCTTCATTTGAAAAGAGAGGTGCAGGTCCTCCATAATAGAGTTGAAGACATAGAGGGGCAATCCTATCAAAACAATATCAGGGTTGTGGGTCTCCCAGAATGAGTTGAGGGCCCATGAATTAAATTGAGGACTGGATGTTGGAGAAAGACTTCCAGGGCACGCCTCCAAAGGTCTTCTCCTTAAAGAGGGCGCGCAAGGTCAAAGGATGTCTGCCACTGCTGGGGGAACCCCCACCAAGATCGCCCTTGTGATTACACAATAGGGACACTATCTTACAAGTAGCACATAAACATGGCCAATGGAAGGTGGTGGGCCACAGAGTTAACATTTATCTCTATTGAAGTGAAGCAAGCTTTAAAATTGTTGAGGATGTCATATGGTCCAATGTATCACAGAAAGCTCCAAACTATAGTGGACTACAATGCCTATTTCTTCACCTTCTCAGATGATATTAAGGCATGGCTTGAATTTCAAGGCCATAACATTGCATTCCTCTGGAAATTACTGTGGTTCATTGAGACAAGTGAGACCGTGTGGACATTGCAGATCATTGAAGGTCCCCACAAAAGGGCAAGCAGCTACTGAGAGGGCAAACACAATAAATTATATTTGGACATGGATAATATCACCCAAACAACAGCCAAATAGTGATCATGATGCTGCAGAGGAAGATTCTAGTAGTCTTCCTCTGGAATGGGAATTCTTGCCACTGAAGTGCCCACTTGTTACTCCTCAGATGGCTGAGAACATTGTTTAACACAATTAATACTTTACTTCCTTCTTGGTGCAATATGGATTGGGGGTCTCCTGCTACTAGGCTGAGGGGGAGACTCCAAGGTAGGCTAGGACTGCAGGTGTTTTCTAGATTTTAATGGTGCCTTTGGGAAGAGCGTAGGCAGTGTGACAGGTCATGTCTGAAGTGGATGTCGACTCCCCCCTACTCATTTAGTTTTTTTTTTGCAAGTATGTAATGATGTTGTTATACAGTTTGCTTCCATATTTTAGTATTAATAGCTGTTGTTGTTGTGATGGTCATAGTGTGTTTAGCCATGACCGGCTAGCGGCATTCTTGAGGACCCACTCTTGTATGTCATGCTCATATGGATACAATGATGGGGTATTTTTTTGTTGTCAGTTATTAATGCTGGTTGAAGCACCGCAGTGGGAGCTTTGGTATGGTTCTCACTGTCCTATGATAAACCTTTTATCCTGTTCCCCACATCTGAGGCACTCTGCTCAGATGGCGGGAGGCAATGTGTCCCTATATTTTACATATGAGACAAAACCTGTGACCAATTTACTTATCTTACTTCAAATGTTACGGGCCTTAGCTCACTCATGAAACACTATAGAATACATGCCTTTTTGAAATGCAGAAAGGTGCACAAAGCCTATCTATAGTGAACACAATTGGTCCTTCCTGAACTGCACAAACTGGGGAAAAATGGAGGGGCTGGCTTGGAGATACTACCAACTCTGCCTTTTCAAAGGCTATACTAATATGGAGAGCACTAGGAGTCCCTTATAACACTGACTGCATAGTTAAAGATGAGGCCAGCAGATACACTATTATGTAGTTGTCCCTTGATGGTCATCCCCTTACCATTGCCAGTATATAAATGTACTGAACACTGGCCAGCTACAATGCCTAGGAATCACTTTAGCCACATTTGATCATGGCACTAGAGATTCTGAATTTTACGGGGTGTGTGTAATATGCTTCCAGACATGACAACAACCCAAAGTAAGCATGTAAGTTCATTTTATCAGCAGGGTTAAAAAAATAAAGGAAATGGGTAGTATATGTTGGAATCTTCAACTGCCCCGTCACCCTTCCTCTTACCGTTTTGTAGGCCCCTTTCATGACAACCCTTCCTAGACAATATGGGCAACCCTTAAAAGAACAAAATAACAGGTCCTCAGTTGCAAGTCACATCATGTAACTCTATCTACCCTTCACTGTTACCATGTCATAGTGCCTCTCTGTTTTCTAACTCTCCAAATACCTGTACCTTGATCATCTATTGTGGCAGAAATATTCCTACCGCAATTCTTTCACCATACTTTAGCATACACCAGCATTTAATGTTCCAGAAAACATTTACTGATGGTAAAAATGCCCATTTGCCTTTGGCCATTGCCCTGGAATAGGACTGCGGCAGCCAGGACCACAGCACCTTCCTCCTCCACGCTGTTCCTTGTTCTCCAGCTGATTCCTCAGCTCATGTTCCGCTCCTTGGACACTGGTCCTTGTGTCATCCCCTTGCTTATCTCTATCAATAATGGTGGGCGTTTCTGACAACTCCTCTTATTCAGCTCCTGTTGCACCACTGTTTTTTCCTCCGATCATGTCTTCGTCTCGAGGTCTCCCGTACACACCTTTCTCCTCTCCAACAGCGTACTACAAAAACCTGCTGCTGTCTGCTGGCCATCCCTCTCATACTCCAGTGGTTGCTTCCTGGTGTATGCAGGCATGCTAGCCACTAATACCTGACTCCTACAGCAGTTGGGTGTTTCCTATTGGCCGTCTTAAGGTCCACACATGCTGCATCTGATTCTAGGTCAGAATGTGTGATTTTATCTCGATCTATGATTGTGATAAAGATCACTCACACCACCTGCTGCAGGCCGTCCCATACAGGATGCTGCCCCATTTATGGACACAGCATGGGAGGCTTGAGAAACTTTGGAAGGTATTACACCTTGAAAAGCAGGTATGCCCTCAAGCAGGTATTTCTCAGCTGTCCATAAAATTCATACTAAACTGGGTATGTATGTGTATGTAGGTGGGCTAGATAGATATAGTGCTTACTTGTATAAGATCAGCTCCAACCATAATGTCTAATGCTCACTCTGGGTTTGGGGGGAGAGATGCTAAGGATACCCGCATGGGGTTATAGCACACTGATCTCCTGGACCCCATTTCCAAGGCCAGAATAGTCTTTTATTTCAGGGAAAACAAGGGCATAGTCTCCCATGCCAATATAGAATGTGATGCATTATAAATTATTGTGAGAGGGATGTGTATTAAAACTTCATATGTCATTAGTATGAGAGATTTCAGATGCTGAATAGCAGCTCTCTAACCTGGTAAATGTGGCTGGAGTCAGGGCTGCCGACAGGCCGTTACAAAACACTAGAGACTTTGGAGAACCTCAGATGTGCCAAAAAACATGCTGAGGGTTACAGGGCAGACCACATGTTGGCTTGGTTGGTTCGCTCAGAGTCTCCCTGAGTTCCCATATGCACTATAAGGACACCTTAGGACTCTTAGGTTAATTCACATTGTGCAACAATTTCATCCTACTATCAGAGATTGTATGCCACCCCTAAAATTCCCCCACCTCTATTGTAACTGATTTTCCTCAACTGGTTCCTTTGCTGGTCTTCACATCACAACAGACTCAATCATTGAACTCTCTGGTAGAGGAACAGGAGCTAAAATGAGCCATAGACCAGTTGGCCACAGGTAAGATGCCAGGATTTGAGGCGTCCCCCCGAATTTGACTCTACTTACAAGACAATGTTGATTCATAAACTGTTTATTATGTACAATGAGGCTCAATGAAACAGAGAGCTACCAGAATTGACCCAGGACATCAAAATAACTGTCCGGTCCAAACAAGCCAGGTGCAAACTGGATGTAATATCTGACCAACCTCTATCACTCTTAAATACATGGGGGCAGATTTAAGAGCCCCTTGTGCCATTTTAGTGCCTCCTTAGTGTCATTTTTCTGATATTAAGGTGGCTTTTTACCACGCCATATTCACAAAGTGGAAAAATGCATGCATTGCACCACGTTGTAACACTTTGTGCCACGTTATGCATGCACCACACATAATGTGTGCAAAGGGGCCATTCCAGCGCAAGTAGGCTAGCAAAAATGGGACAATTAAATCTTCAAGATTTCATTGTGCCATTTTTGGTGTAATTTTGAATGGCTGCTGAAAGCAGACAGTAACACCCATTGTTCTCAATGGGACTCCTTGCACTTTGCTCCACTAGCATCAACATCTTTAACGCTAATGGCACAAAACCCCACAATAGCATAAAAACCTTTGATGCTATTGCTCCTAATACTGCCATGGTGCACCGTATTATAAATACAGTGCACACATGGTGGCGTTAGGGGGAAACAAGAAAAGTGGTGCTGTATTGGATGTAGCCCCACTTTTATTAAATTCGTCCCTCAGTACAAGATCCTGGGCAAAATCATGGCAAACAGGTTACTCCCATGAATTCTGGGCTTGATACGCCCTGGGCAATGAGGTTTTGTTCCTGGAAGGAACATTCACATTATTATATACAGTATATGTCACTTTATGGACTTTGTACTCACAGGTCATGGCACTCTTGTAATAGCCTCTTTAAATATTGAAAAGACCTTTGATACTCTACAATAGCCATACCTATTTGCAGTGTTGTCCAAGGTGGGCATAAATGTGACTATGCTGATCTGTATAAAGTTGCTATTTGCCAAGCTACTTGTCAGTATGGATATGAGTTACATTTAAAGGCCTGCAATTTAAATGCTACTAGTGGGCCTCCAGCACTGATTGGGTCACACGTTTGAGTACCCCTTTAAAATGTCTCAGGCCTCCCATTGCAGAGCCTGTGTGTGCAATTTTAAACAGTCATTTCAACTTAGCAAAGTAAACCTTTTGCCAAGCTCAAAACATTCTTTTTACTACATATGTCACCACTAAGGTAGGTCTTAAACAGCCCCAAGGGCAGGGTGCAGTTTATTCAAAAAGCTGGACATATACCTCTATGTTTTTAATGTCTCATTATGAAAAACTCTTAAATTGTTTTTTTTATTATTGCATGGTCTATCTCTCCCATAGATCAGTATCTGATTTTATAAGAATATTTCCAAGCGGAAAGAAATAACCCCTTCACGTTTGCTGTCTCTGTAATCACTATTTAAATCCCTAACTTATGGTGAAGTCGGATTTTAAGTTGCAATTCTGAAAATGCCTTGTTTAGAAAGTTGGCAGTTCCTTGCCTTTGCCTTTTGATGTCTGACTCTGTTCACATGACTGGGTGTAGCTGCAATTGGGCTTTGTTTATTCCCCATAGACATACACACACAATGGGAGCTTAGGTGTAACAAGATGGACCATGTGGGACTTGATTGTTCCTCCTGGGCAGGATGGGTGGAGGAGCTGGCCATAGCCCCACTCACACCTGGATTTGCTGTGTCCTGTTCCCACCCAAAGGACTACCTATCCTATGTAGTCAATCTTGAGTTTGGACCGGTAGGGCAGGGAATCTGTGATCTTTAAAGGCATGTATTTGAATTCTCCCCCACTTCAAATGCTCCACTGGGTATAAAAACTGGAACTCAGATATCACCACTTCAGTACCCTTCTGGACCTGTGGATACTCTGCCAGGAAGGACTACTGTGCTGCTCAAGGACTTTCCACTCTAAAAGACTGCACTCTGCTGGATTTCTTCTTTGTTGTGCTGACCCGGTTCCTACTGCCCTTTTGCCTGGGAGTGAGAAGGACTGGACTGGCATTGCTCCAACCCAGAACCCAGAGTGACTCCAAGGCCTAGCTGGCTGGCCTCCTGATCTAAAGTCTTAGGGACATAAAACGCTTCCAATCATCTGCCTCTGCACTTGGACTCTGCTATCTGTGAATCTATTGTGTCAAGTGGTGCCACTTCAGTTCTGGACAGTTGGAAGTGGGAATAAGGTGCTTCCCTGTGGAATCAATGTATCTTCTCTGCTGAGCAGTGCATTCCTGAGCAGAACTGATGCATCTGCTTGGCTGAGCAGTGCATCCTTGAGCAGATGCATCGCTGCTGCTCAATGGATTGGACGTGTGCAGAAGAATAACATCGCTGCTGCATCCAGTATGTTTGGTTTGAGGCATTGCCATTGTGCAAAACTTCCAAGAAGAAGATCCTCGCATCCCTTGTTGACAGCAGTCTAGGTGACACCGCCAAAGCTCTGCATCGCAGCTTCACTGCTCATCAGAACTGACGCACTGCCTCAGCTGCACAATACATTGCCTTGCCACATCCTGGAACCAATGCATCGCATTGGGTGAGCAAAGCGTCTTTAAACTTGTTCCCTGAAAAGCTCTGCAACCATGATTTAAGGTGCTTTGTACTAGCTCTATTGCGGTTGACCTAAACTTTTGAATTAGGGCTTGATTACAATCTTGGTGGATGGGTTTACTCTATCACAAACGTGATGGAAATCCTGTACACAATATTATGATCCCATTATGTCTTATGGAGATCGTAGTACAGTGGGCAGAGTTTCCATCGTGTTTGTGACGGAGTATTTCATCCCCCAAGATCATAATCAGGCTCTTAGTCCCTTTCTGGGGCAACCAGATATCCCCGGTTTGCGCTTCTAAGTGCTATTCTACAGTTTATTCTTTAAAAATTAATAACTCAAATTCTACTGATTGGAGTTTTTGTTGTTTTGGTCCTGTTTGTTTATTAAATTAAGATTAGACTCTATTTTGCAAACCTGGTGTGGAATCCTGATTGTGTGGTGTTTTCAATGTTTTTTTGCTTGAAGGGTTGCACAAATGCTTTACACTGTGTCTTCAAGTTGAACTTGTCTGCTGTGTGCAAGCTACCAGAAGGTGAGCACAGCTTAATTTGGGGGTTGCTAGTGCCTAACCCTGACGAGAATTGTGGGTGCACCTTGACCAGGGCTCACATCCCAGTCAATAAACAATTCAAAATCTCCACATATATATATATATATATATATATATATATATATATATATATATATATATACACTTTTAAAAATAAACTTCATTTACATTAAATAGAGAACGGCAACCCCAAATAGCTGTTATCATAAAAGGTGCAAAACATATTCAAACTACTCTATAACTAATCTAGCAAATTAAACTTTCTTTTCTAAACAGCTTTTTTTTGTACTTTTTAGAAGTGCATAGTATATAATCTAGTAGCATCCCTCTTCGCTATAGTACAGCGTACTTTATATGGAACCTGCCACAATGCTTACGGTATGTTCATACAGAGCAATGTTCGTATGCAATAGAAACAACAAGAACAAAAACCTTGTTAAAAACATAACCATTTAAAGAATTCTATTATCAGACACAGAAGGATCACCACTTGAATGTTTTTATTGCTCATCAATCTGGCCCTATGCACTGATATGGTGCAGTTGACCAGCACCCGCATCCTGAACATAGCCACCCAGCCAAGCACCCAGCTTTAAGTCATAGCCAACCACATGAAGATGTGCATACATCTTCACTAAGTGCATAGCCATGTCAGTCTGCAACAGCACTGAAAAGAAAAGTTGGCTCACTCAAGGAGGCATGTTGTCTGCTTTGCCCTGCAGAGCTAACAGTATAGTTTCCCTTTCCTTGAGGAATGAGATCTCTATCTTCTGCCTCTGCATGATTTTCAGAACAACTATTTCCATTGTGGTTAATTTCTTCTATTATCACATCCAATGGGTAATCTCTGGTGTGCTGGCCACTTTCCAGTGCATGGCAATGCTTTGTTTCCCTAGGACCAGTACTAGGTCTGGCAACCTTGAGAGATTTTTAGCTCAGGAATAACCATACCTAGCAGGCAAATCCTCATGGTTTTTTCTGGGCCCTTGCCTGTTAGATCTTGTATAATATCTGTCGATGGAGTTCAATGCTTTCTTATGATAGGACACAACCAGATCACATGCAAAAAGTCATATGCAAAGTGTCAGTCAGGAACGTGTTTCACCATTGAATGGGGCCGCGTTGCCCCTCCTGAATCCTGGTTTGTTTTTTAATTAAAGGGGAGAAGGACAGCATGGTTCCCCTCTTCATGCCTTGTTAGGCCATGGGGTTTATATCCCCCAGATCATTTGTAAAAATGTAGGGGAGCGGGACTGTGTGGGCCTCCTCCCATTTCCCCTACCCAGGCCATTATCAGCTTTGGGGACACCATCCCTGAAGACCACTTAAATAAAGAGGTGGGGGACCATGCGGCCTCACTCTCAGAGCCATTTTAGACCCTGGGGTTCACATCCCTCAGATCCATTTCTAGAAATAAGAAGGGGGGCTTTGCGTCTCCCCTCCCTGAGCTGTTATTGGCCCCAGGGACCCCATCTCCTGGGGCCATTTATTAAAATAAAGGAAACACAACTGTGTAGTCCCCCTTCCCAAGACTTTCTAGACCCTGGTCCACTCCCCCTGGTCAATTTTTGGCTCAGGGACCCTATTCCCCAAGCTCCAACATAATTGTTAAGGGTATTTGGGTATGCAGACCCCTCCCTGTGCTGACTTTGGCCCAAGGGACCCGAGGGCCCACAAACCTAGAGTGGGTGCACAGCTGCACACCCAAGGCACACACCATACTCCCTCTGGGGAGAGCCCCGAGTTCCCCACCACCAGATCAGCTTCTCGCATACAGTGGGAGGAGGTATTGATCCCACCATCAGAGAGCAGCTCCTAATGTTGCTCCCTCTGGGCAACAGCAATATTTTTAACAGATTTTCAAAGCTCCCACTTGTTCCCACTTGATGGGAGCGGACTTTTTATTTGCACCTACTTGGTGGGAAATTAAAAAATGCTCCTGTCAAGGGCAAACAAACACATGTTTCCCTGTCTGTGCTAGTGCAGACAGGGACACCGCTATGTCCCTGGGGTGGGCTCCCCATGACATAACTTTTCAGCCGACCCACCAGGGAGGGGTCCCCAGGGCCAATAATGGACCATGCCACTGTCTCTCTTAAAGTAATTGTCCCCAGGAATACCCTGGACCTTTTATAGCTTAAGGAGGATGGCTGCATTGCCCCCTCACAATATAAAGTATCTTAAGCCCCAGAGGTGGTCTGTATGGGGCCACTCGAGGAAGGGGACCACACGGACCCTCTCCCCTTCATGAGTACAACCCCATGAGTGGACTTCCTGGGGCTTATAATTATTGAATGTGGCTCAGTTGCCATTTTGCTTTTGTTTTTGTTTTTATTCAATTCTGCTATAGTGCTGTTGTTATTTTTTTTTGTTTTTGGCCCCAGATGGGGTCCATCTGGGCCCCCATGAGGCCTAAGGGGTCAGGGGACTAAGGGCCTGATTTAGATCTTGGCAGATGAGTTCCTCCATCACCACGGTGATGGATATTCTGTCCACCAAAATATAAATACCATAGGATATAATGTGATTTATATTTCGGCAGAGAGGATATCAGTCACCGTTGTGATGGAGTAACTTGTCCCCCAAGATTTAAATCAGACCCTAATTCCATTATATATATATTTTTTTTTTACTTCAGGACTGGGGACTAAGGGACAGATGTATAAAAGCATTTTGCATTCGCAAACGGTGCGAATGCCCGTTTGCGAATGCAAAATGCCAGTTCAGAAAGTATGAAATACATTCTGAGCGCAATTTTAAGGAATCCCTAAAATAGTGATTCCTTAAAATTGCGACCCTATTTAGAGAATCGCAAATTGTGACTCTCTAAATTAGAAATCGCAAATAAGGATTCTGTATTTGCGATTTCTTAGCACATGCATGAAGCAATTCCTAAATGTGATTTTGGCATTTGGGAATCGCTAATTACCACCAAGTTAAACTTGATGGTAACCATGTGCAAAATTAAAAAATGCATTTAAAATGCATTTTTAAATTGCACATGTAAAGCACACATGCCCTTTTGGCATGTGTGCACCTAACATGTCCCCCAAACATTTTTTGGGGTGCAGCAGAGGGGGCCTTAGCCCCCCAGCACCCTGGGGTTTTGCATTTCTAAAATTGCGATTTCTGGTTCAGAAATCGCAATTTTGAAAATGCTAATAATTTGCAGATATGGGCCAACAGGCCCATAGCTGCGAATGGGGCCGGTATCGCAATCTGCGATTCGGTAATAGCATTTGCGATTTTTAAGAAATCGATGTTACCGAATCGCAAATGTGATACAGGGCACTTTGCGAGTTGGAAATAGAGATTTCTTAAAAATCGCTATTTCCGAATCGCAAAGGGCCATGATGATACATCTGGCCCTAAGAGCCTGATTTAGAGTTTGGCGGATGAGGTTACTCTGTTGAAAATGTGACTTGTATCCGGTCCGCCATACTATGATCCCATTATAGCCCATGGGAATCATAATATGGCGGATGGGATATCAGTCATGTCAATGACGGAGTAACCCGTCTGTTAAACTCTAAATTAGACCTTAAGTTCTAAAGCCCTGTATTGGCTTACAGCAAAAATGTTTTCGGGTTACTAACAGCCAGTCAGAGAGCTCCCTCCCTCCGGAGTCTGATGCTTGCAGAAGTGAGGTGACTAAAGTGAAATAAAGGTCCCTGGGCTAATATGAAAGCTCTATTTTTAAATTGACACTTTAGAGAGAGTTTCTTGAGACTGTGCTGGACTCTACCATCCAGATATAGAATTATTTTCAACCATAATTTCTCAAATATACTGCATGGATTTACACCAAATCACAAAAAACACAATCAGAAGACCATGGGCAAGCTTCCTGACAAATGTGGTATAATTCTATTCAACAATTTTTTCTGTAGCCCGTCTTTAAGAGGCCTATGAAAATGCATAGGGATTTTGTGTTTTGGAACCCCCCCATTTTATGTCAGCCCCTGCTTGGCAGACCACCCGAAAACTTTCCATGCACAAACTCAAACATTATCACCATTTTGGAAAGCTTTGTGGGGATTCTTCAAATATTGTAAAGTTATTAGCAACACAAAAAATGATTTTCCTGTGTTAGAATCCTAACTATAACTAGGTAATACATCTTACAGATGAGATTAAATAGCACATTACCTTTACTGTTTTGACACAGACTACTATCAATGTTATATCCTTTATTGATTTCAATATCTGCTGCATTACATTTTGCTTTTAGGTTTTGTTATTTTATGAATTAAATATTGTGAGGTCATAATCATTGCATCTTATGTGTAAGCTATGGTTTCTGTGGCTATTGGGCAATGCATTTTAAATGTGAGTTTATGTCTTTTATCTATATCAAATTACGACATCACTTTAACCTTTGTTTTTAGTGCATTTCTAGTTTTTTGTAACGTAAAGTAAGATCATATTACAAACAGTGACTCAAAACTTCTCTCTTTTTTGAGAACCAAACAACCAATTGCAGAAGTTGACATTCTCAGAGTAGCAAAGCAGAGAGTGAAAAACACATTTCATCCCTAGTGTGTAAGGATCCCCAACATAACAATTTCCCCACCTACACCAGATTCAACATCACAATGTAAGGGAGTGTCATTTCAAATGAGTCAGGCCTACTGGCTTTGTTAATGGATCAGGACAGCATACATAAAATGCAGGCCTATATGCTTTGTCAGGGGGAACCACATCAATAAATCACTACATGTTATAGTTTACCATTAAAGCTAATGGAATCAAAATCATAGTCCTACACATTGATTAACAATAAAAAGATCATAATGTACCTTACTGGTAATTAACACAAAAATATGTTAATTGTTTTTAAAGCACTTCTCATGAACACAACCATAGCCATATGTTTGAGCCCTTTTTAAACTCTTCAGATCACATTATGCATCTATAGGGGCCCACTACAAGGGGGCCCCATAACAGGAACTAAAGTATTCTGTCCAAGATTGAAATGATATAAAAAGAATGAAGAGTTCTCCTGGAGTCATATATTTAATGACCCAAAAGACACTGCAAGTTTTCTTAAAATATTCCTGGAGGACTTCTGTGCTCGCAGCAGCCTCACACAACATTTAATTAAATTGTTTGTTGTGTATCCCTGCCCCTCCTTGGGACACAACGAAGAAGAAAAAATGTATAGACATGGCCCTTGCTGGGTATTATGGGTCACTCCTTTCTGGAGGATTGAACATTATATGAGCAAATTAGCTGTTATGTTACCTTTCTGGTAGACAAGAGTTGCACATTTTGCATCTTTTATTTGTGGTCCAGTCCCCCAGGACACCCACAACTCAGCATGGTTAGGGGCCACAGGAGAAGTCCCAAGCCCTTGTGGCCCCGCCAGCTCCCTTGACAGCAAGCATCCTGATGTGCTGGCAATGGAGCCAGACTTACTCTTTTGTTTAGATTTTTTTATGGTGGATGCCCTGGTCCACCAGGGGCACCCACAACTCACACTATCATTGGGGGCTGTGGGGGAAAGCCCTATACCCTTGCAGTCCTGCTGTCTCACCAGCACCACCCATCCTCAGCTGCCGGCTGGACCTGGACATAGTTGTATGGGCTCCTGTCAAGCAGGAGCAGTCTTTCATTCTGGGTGGGAGAAACCCCAAAGTTTCTGCCCATGCTCATGCAGATAAGGAACATGCTAACCTCTTTCATTGTCCCACAGAATGTGGTCCCAGGGGCTAATACCTAGCTGGGGGAGGGGTGTTCACACACAGGTCCCCTCCCCAATATATTTCTGTTTTAAAAAAATACTTGCTTTGGGCCACAGGGATGGGACCCTCATGTGCAAATGTTGACTCTGGGAATGGGGCTAAAATGTGCCCCCCCACCAACATTTATGAAAAAAAGAAAATGGCCTGAAAGGATTGAAATGAAAGTGGGCACCAGGCCCCTTATTTATTTTTCCTGCAATACTGCAAAACAAAGAAAGCAGATGTTTAAATTCTTTAAATTTGGCCCCAGAGGACCCCTCTGGAACCCAACCACCCTACAAGGCCTAGGGGATCAGGGGATCCCCACCTTACCCCCCACCTGTTATATTAATTTTTTTTAAGACACGTGTACTACCTATTCAGGTTGTAATATGGCCACGCAATAACTGTTGATGTTGCAGAAGCCAATCAGTTCTTATCTTTCGATCTGCTGGGTTTGCATGAATCCACTGGCACTACACATCTAAAGATGTACAGATCTACATCAAATTACATTATGGACAATTCTAGGGTAAAGATCTAGCTATCGGCCAAATTTCATGTAATTCTGTTCAACCGTTTTTGCTGAAGCTTTGTCTAAATTTCCAATTAGAAATTGCATTGGGAAAACCCTTGTTTCCTGACCCCTGCTTAAAAGATAACCCAAACCTTTCCAGGAAGGAGCTGAGGTGGATGAACTTTTATTATTGGAAAGTTTTGTGAACATACATTAAACGGCACCATAGTTATTAGTGACACAGAAAATGTTCACACATAGTGGTGACTGGCACTGTGTAGTATATCTGTATATGTATATATATATAACAAATACAAACATCACAGATTGATACCCTCAGGCAGATGGGCTTTAATATCGATGTAACAGAAAAGAGCAGATGTAAGCCCAAGTCCAAGTTTTGGCCTCAATTGCAATAGAGTAGATTTTTTTCATGAGCTACTAGTAGAAGACCTAAATGGTCCATGGAGTTGGAACTATAGCAGCCAAAGGGGCAATTTTTCACCAAGGGATTGGAAGGATATTATGAAGCTTAAGATCATTCCTTCACTCATTATAAAACCCTCAGATAAAGGGTGTCATATTGTATTGATGGACAAGAGTATGTATTTGATGGAGGCAAGAAGGCAATTGAATGATACAGCACATTACACCTGTCTATCCAAGAACCCCATTATAGAAATTGAGAAGGAATACCATTCAAAACTACAAGTGTGATATGAGCAAGAGCTGTTAGATTGGGATGAGTACCAATGTTTACGAGTGGAAAAAGCCAAAGTATCCACAATATAGTACTTCTCCAATATCCAGAAACACATTGAGGTCCGACTGGGAAGACCAATAGTAATTTCAATGAGATCTGTATTTATAGCAATATGTGATCACTTTACCATCTTATTTGCAAGACTCTGGAGACTTCTTACTGAACTTGCATTGGATACCCTGGAAGTTAGATTATATTGTGGTCACACTGGACATCGTTTCCCTCTACACCTCAATCAATCACCAAGATGGACTACTGGCCTGTGAGTATTTTCTCAGGCCCATTGAACATTTGTAATATACCCAAGTGATGATTAGTATGCTTGAATTCTGCCTCACCCTCAATGTGTTCATCTTTGACAAGAAGTATTATGCAAATTTATTCATGGGGTGGTGGGAGAAGGAGGTGGCCTGGGCTAATGATAATTATTTTTTCATGGACAGGATGGCACTATTTCTCACTTTATAGATGATCTCTTCATTTTGTGGGAAGGGAATGAATTGGAATTACAGGGATTCAACCATCGTTGAAATGTCAATGAGCATATTAACTGATTTACCCATATGTATAGCAAGGTTCATTGTGAATTCCTAGAAGTTGAATTGGATGTCCTGGACGGCAAATTGGTCAGTAAAATATATAGAAAGCCAACAGCAGCTTATGCTGTTCTAAATGCTAATAGTGGACACCCAAAGGTATTAAAGTGGAGTATCCCCTATTGTCAAATAATAAGAGCAAAGATAATTTTCTCTACTAAAGAAGAATGTGACAGGGAAGTTGGGAGGATGATGGAATGATTCATTGAACAGGATTATCTTTTGGGTGTGTTGGAGAATGTTAGGGAAGGAGAGGGCCATCACAAACCAAAGACAGGAACTACTGTACCCACATAGAAAGGACAGTGTGGAGGAAGATGAGGAGGTTAGGAGATTATTTCTGGAGTACATTTCAGCCCAGTCCAGTGTGAGGAAGATTCTTTCTAGAACTGGCATCTCTTGCTTTGAAATGAGCATCTAAAACATGTAGTTGGTATGGGATGCCTGATAACTTCCAAGAGAACCACATCACTAGGTGATATATGAACGTGCAGCTTTTTTGACCTCAGAAGGAAATGGGAGGAGATAATTAGCTAATGAGTAAGACCAAAGGGTTTATTAAGTGTGACACCTGTAAAGCCTGCAGGTATGAATTAAATTGTAGTGAATATCGGACCTTTGAAAGTTGGAACATCGAAATACGAGATAGGATAACCTGCAATACGGATCATGTAGTCTACGTCTTGAAATGTGGGTGTAACAAGTTATATATGGGCAGCACTATTAAGAAATTAAAAATTAGGATCTTACAACATATCCGAGCTATGAAGATTGAGGATCGAAATTGCCCATTGGTTGCACACTTTGAACAATATCATGCCCGGTCCCTAACAAGTTTCCAGTATTATGGAAAACCAGACCCCCGAAGGGGGGGAATAGGGAAAAAGAACTGAGAAGGGAGGAATCCCGATTGATCATAACACTGGGAACAGAGGTAACGTGGGGACACAATACTGATGCTGAACTGCATGTCCATTTGTAGAGGGGTCTATAATTGTCCACGACCAAAGTTGGGTGAAAGCACCAACAGGGATATCAGTTTCCCATTTGTAACTGTAAAGTAACTTCAGGCTTGGCTTATATGACCCATTATTAGAGCATTCTGTTTTCTTATGATAAATCATGCACTTTAGATTATAGGTACTCATTTGTAAAGACATTTTAAAAATGGTGTACCAGTCCATTCCATTTATGACTCATTGCCTAATGTCCCTATGAATTAAGATAATTCTATTTGAAAATGTTGTTATTTGGTATGTTGACATGTACTGGAAGGAAGCGCTTGCACTTTAATCTACTTTAATTCGATGGGTAAAACATAACCAACTGCAACATAATATCCTATAAGTATAATAATTGGAAGAAGAATGAGGTGAGAGGGTGCTGAGTAGCTGAAAGGAATCACAGATTTATACATTGTGAGCGTTTACTAGGATGTTAACTTGATTTACATCTGGAGAATGAACTTGCATTCCCTATTAGAAAGGCCAATGGGATGTAATGCCTGATGTGTTAAATGTCTCAAAGAACTAATTGGCTGAGCAGTGCTATTTGTTCATGAGGGAACATGGTGAAAAGCATTAATACTTGTTTCTAGTGCATTATGTTGTTCAGCACTTTATAAGGACTTAATGAGGGTTATTCATGCACTTTAAGAAAGCATCCAGCTCCTTATAAGTATTCGAGGAGGGTTGGTAAGAATGGTATTTTAGTGTGTTATGTTGTCCCCAAATTAGTATTGGTACTTTTTACATTCCTTTGAGACTTTTTAGAATAGCATTGGCACTTTATAGTCTTTAGGGGGGATTTTGAGAGTCCCGGTATCACTTATATTGCACAGTCAGGGGCTCAGAATTTAAATTTTAATTGATTGCTATACAAATAGCTAGGTCCAATAGTACCTAAAGAATGCATCAGCAATTTATATGTACTTAATGAGGTTTGTTAATAACTGGCTCTTTGTACATTATGCCCACCAGTATTACATCAAAACATTAACACCTAATATGGACTTTGGACTTTAACAGCGGTGAAAAAGTCATAGTATTAAAGAAATGAAATGAAAGAAGAAGTAAATTTGAAAAACATGGGTAAAAAATGAGTTAAAAAAGAACATTGAGTTATGGGGTAGGGATTGTTAAAGATGTGTACATGACTTTATATTAATTTAGAAGTATTTTAACAGGTGATATGAGGTATTAATTTCAAATTCATTTTCCTTTGGGTATGGTTGCATCACTGAAAAATTTTTATGTAAACTTGGGTGTTTAATATAAGCGTAAAACAAAAACATTTTTGGATGCTTTAATTCATGGTGGAAAAATGGCGGCTGAATTGAGTCATGTGACATTGACCATTTGCAGTCTAGCATTTTGGGTCATGGAAAAGATGGAAGGATTATGGCCCTCATTGCGACCCTGGTGGTCGTTGATAAAGTGACGCCAATACCGCCAACACGCTGGCGGTAACTACCGCCAGATTATGACCATGGCAGAAAGATCTCTGATAGACAGCCAATGTACCACACCAACCACCAGGGTGGAAACAATAGCCGTCTACAGCCAGGTGGAAGTCAATGTTCCGCCCACCATATTATGACAAGCCAAATCGCCACCTTTTACGGGCGGTACCAAGGACATCAAAAGCCAGGCAGAAACAGAGCTCAGAAGAGAAAGGACTCACCGTTGGAGACACAGGAAAAAACCATGCCGCAATGGAACCTGAACTGCATGTCTTACCGATGATCTTCTATGTTCAGCTCCGCAACAAACACCAACACCGTTAAAGACGATGATGGTGAGTACAGCCGTCTAGCACACAATGGTGGGGAAGAGAGTGATACACACATGCACAACACACACCCCACCCACACACCATACACACACTTAGATACATTATAAAAACAATTTTACACTGTCACTCGGCTGAATAATGCAAGGACAAAACAATTTTGCAAAAGTGAATGTAATGAGATCAACACAGTATGAAAAATAAGTTAGACATAATAATGGATATATACATATGTACAGAAAAAGGGACACAGCCCAGTCCACAATGTTCTTAGGCCACATGGCCACAGGCCAAAGTCCAAGCCTACACATGTCACCTGCTTCAACATGGAGAGAACACTGCAGGGGCATCAGTTGGTAAATAGGCAGACACATCAGGAAGACAGGGGACGGGGGGCCACCTCAGACGGGAGATGTAACATGACCACTGGTTCTGGAGGGGGCAACATGCCCTGTGTTTGATCCTGGGGAGTGATGGGTCACAGTCTCTCAGGTGGGTGTCATGCCAATTGGTACTGGAGGGGGCAACTTGCCCTGTGCTTGATCCTGGGGAGTGCACGGCCACAGTCTCTCAGGTTGGTGTCATACCCACTGGTTTTGGAGAGGGCAGGCCACACAGCAGCCCATGGAAGTAGGATTACATACCACCTTCCACTGGCGGTGATGGCTGCACAGTGGTGGTGCTGATGGTGGGGGGAAGCTCCTGCCCATCCCCTGCAACCTCTGACGGCTGCACAGTGGTGGTGCTGCTGGTGGGGGGAGGTTCCTGCCCATCCCCTGCAACCTCAGATGGCTGCACAACCATGGTTGGTGGTGGGGGCTCCGTCACAGTTCCTGGCCCAGGCCCCTTGGTCTTCCTGCCTGTTGGGCCAGGCTCCTTTCCCTTCTTGCCTGCTGGTGCAGGATTCTTAGTCTTCCTGGCTGCTGGGGCATTGTCCATTCCCCATTTGCATGCTGGTGTAGGCTCCTTGGTCTACCTGGCTGCTGGGGCAGGACCCCTTCCCTTCTTGCCTGCTGGTGCAGGCTAATTGGTGTTCTTGGCTGCTGGGGCAGGCTCCTTTCCCTTCTTGGCTGCTGATGCAGGCTCCTTGGCCTTTCTGGCTGCTGGGGCAGACTCCTTTCCCTTCTTGCCTGCTGGTGCAGGCTTCATGGTCTTCCTGCCTGCTGGTGCAGGCTCCTTTCCTTTTAGGCTGCCTGGTGCAGGCTCCTTCACCTTCAGGACATGTGGCCTGGATCCCTTTCCACCAGGAGTGGGTGTGGTGACGACTGGGCCCATGGACTGTGTGGCTGAGGTGCTTGGCTGAGTTCATTCTACCCTGCCCATACGTGCAGGATGGGGGAGGGGTAGGGAAGAGGTCAATGGTGGATAGGAACAGTGTTTTAGGGACATTGGGGCGGGAAGAGGGAGAAGAAATGGGAGTGGAGGATGAGGGAGTGGTTGTTGGAGGTGTCTGTCTGCTGCTTTTGGGTACAGATGCACGGGCTGTATGCTGTTGTGAGGTGGATGGCTGTTGGGTATATGAGTGACTGTGTTTGTGTACTTTAGGAGGGGGTAGACACAGTGGGAGAGGACACAGGGGACGTGTGCATGGCTGTTGTGAAGGTGACCACTAGGGTGGTGTGTGTTCTGCTTGGTGTGGTGATGCTGGTATTGGATAATGATGTAGTGCATGCAGGTGTGAATGTGGACAGAACTGGGTGGGAGGTGGTGGAGAAGGAGGAGGGGGCGACAGTGGAAATAGTGGATGTTGTTGTGTCTGCAACTGGATGGTGTTTGTGTGAGTGCCTGTGACACTCTTGGGAGCTGGCTTGTGTGCATGCTGGTTTGCCTGTGTGCTTGGGATGGGTTGGGAGTTGAGAAGAATGGAACTGGGAACTGGAAGTTGTAGGGGGAAAGGTAGAAACAGGGACAATGGCTGCCATCAGAGAGAAGGCCAGAGGCTGAATCGATCTCTGTTGGGCCGACAATCCAGTGTGAATGCCATCCAGGAATGCATTAGATTGTTGCATCTGGGCTGACAGTCCCTGGATGGAATTCACAATGGTTGACTGCCCTACAGAGATGGATCTCAGGAGGTAAATAGCCTCCTCACTCAGGTCAGCTGGGCTAACTGGGGCAGGGCCTGAGGTGCCTGGGGTGAAGGAGATGCCCACCCTCCTGGGTGAGCAGGCACGGGCAACTCGATGACGGACAGCAGAGAGGGCGGTACTCGTATGTGGGTGTGGCAGATGTACCTCGAGCTGGGGTGGTCACAGAAGTCTACGCCACCACCAGGGACCTTCCATCGGAGGAAGTATCTGTGTCAGAAATATCCACTCCAGTCTCCACAGTGGTACTCCCTTCACCCTCAGTCCCACTGGTGCCCTCCACGTCGGTGGATTCTGCCTTCTGGGTCCTGTGGGATGCAGCTCCCTCTGTCGCCGGTGCCTCTGCTCCTCCGCCAGATGATACTAATGCACATAAGGACAGGATTGCAAAACAAAAATGGGGGGAACGAGACAAAGGATACACTTGGTCAATGGCTGCACCAACACCACCGTTGGCGTACACAGCAAAAATACACACAGGGAACAGGCCTACGCAATATTCCATTGCACTACCCGAGAAATAGTTAACAATCAAACCATGGGGAAGGGCACACACTGCCAAATGCAGCAAACCTGGGACCCAGGCAGCCCTGACCAGTAGTGGATGCCAAGAGGTAGGTTGCAAGATTTTCCCCTTCTGTACCCTAGCAACCAGGGGGCTTACGCTGCAATGTCAGGCCTGGTCTGGGGGCACCTACTGACACACATCCCCCACCTGGATACCACCCTACCATGCATAAGTTGTAATGATGGGAACTGTACTCACCCCCTTGGGGCTGCTGTGATGACCTCAAGTGCTCTTGATAAGCCAATTCCAGTATGCGGGCCATCAGGGGGGGTCAGGGTACGATGGGTACCCCTTCCTCGTTGGGAGGTCATCCCCAGCTGGGCCTCCGCCGTCTTCCGTGCCCAGCGTCCCAGGTCCTCCCACCGTTTGCGACAGTGGGTGCTCTGCTTGCCATTGACTTCCAAGGTCCCCACGTCCTTGCCGATGGCACACCATATACCCTTCTTTTGATGGGTGCTGACCTGCAGAGGCAATGCATACAGGAAAATAGATTTAGACAAACAGTCCTGCCTGTTGAACATTTGGCCCACCATACCCGTTTCCATCACCATTTACACACACATGGCCCAGCACACAACATGTATGCTGCCCAGAGGACATCTACCCATCCCCTTACACAAGGCCTTCACACACACCACTTCATACATTCATGCCACATGCATTGTGCCCACAGTGTACGCACCTGTTGGTTTGAAGGCCCATACAACAGTTCGTACTGGGGTAGGACCCCATCCACCAGTCTCTCCAGCTCCTCCGAAGTGAAGGCTGGGGCCCTTTCCCCAGTCACACAGGCCATGGTAGGTTCCAGACACAGCTCACAGCAGCAAATGCAGTGTAGATCCTCTTCTGTGGAAGATCAGGTAGCACGTGAGGAATCAAATAGAAAATGGCTGTCATGTCCGCGGCGGTGCATACCTTCACCATCGGCGTAGATCACCATTGGCCACTGTACCCCTTATGGCCAAATTATAACCAATTAGGAGTTGCACAGTGGATCCCGACCGCCTCCTGCAATGGCTCACAACATCAGCAGAATTACCTCACTTCCACCTGTCCCTCCACACATGACTGGCGGATTCCATTTCAGGGGGGCAGGCCCTGGAAAAGTGCTGCATCACTGGTGATATTTGGACATACTGGACAAATCACACTGACCCATTACAAATTTACATGATGCAAAGTTCTGTTTTAGCTCCATTGTTCAGATTGTGACTAGCTCCTCACTCTTGTGTCCCTTAGATTCCTACTGCTTCAGATGAATAGGAGAAAAAGACATACCCTGTGTACAGACCACCAGTGGACTTGGCAACAATGGAGGACAGGCACATTATCCTCACCTATAGACTGGACAGGGCCACAATCACAGAGCTGTGTGCCCAATTGGGGCCTGACCTGATATCTGCTATCCACCACCCCACTGGGATCCCCCTCTTGTGCAAGTGCTATCAGTGCTCAATTTCCTATCAACTGGTTCTTTCCAAGTGACAGTGGCTTGGCAGCAGGAATGTGACAGTCAATGTTCTCAATAGTGCTGACAAGAGTGCTGTCTGCCCTGATTAAACACATGTGCAGCTACATTGTTTTCCCCCAGGTTGAAGATTTGGCCACAGTGAAGGCTGAGTTCTATGCAATGGGACATATCCCCAACATAATTGGGGTGATTGATGGAACACATATTGCATTTGTCCTCCCGCCAGAATGAACAGGTTTTCAGGAATCAGAAGAGTTTCCACTCTATGAGTGTACAAATGGCATGCCTTTTGGACCAGTACATCTCCCACGTCAATGTTAAGTATCCTGGGTCAGTGCTTAATGCCTTTGTCCAGAGGAATAGCAGCATCCCAAATGTGATGTGCCAACTACAGAGGCACATAGTGTGGCTAATAGGTGAGCCCTGGTTCCCACCAGTATATGTTGGTGTATGGGTATGGTGTGGGCCAAATTTGATAGTGTGTGGCTAAATGTTGTCCCTCAATATTTCAGGTGACTCTGGTTACCCCAACCTATCATCGCTGCTGACCCCTGTGTGGAATGCCAGAACAAGGGCAGAAGAACGTTCTAATGAGGCCCATTGGTGAACCAGAAGGATAACTGAAAGGACCTTTGGCCTCCTGAGGGCCAGGTTCTAGTGCCTCCATCTGACAGGTGGATCCCTATGCTACTCACCCAAGAAGGTCTGCCAGATAGGGGTGGCATGCTGCACGTTGCGTAACCTGGCCCTCAGACACCATGTCCCATTCCTGCAGGTGGAGGAGGCTTGAGATGCCTGTGTGCCAGCAGTGGACCCTGTGGACAGTGAGGATGAGGAGGCAGAGGATGAGGATGAGGACAACAGAATATCTTTGATGAGACATTACTTCCAATGATACACAGGTAGAACAGTGTTACTTCACCTTTCAATTACATTTGTTTGAATTTCTGTGGCTTTGGAATGCTGATATTTCCCACTTCTATGCCCACTGGCAATTAATTTTGCAGATATTGGTGACCTCACATATACTCCTGATGTGATCACTGCAGCCAGATACATGTCATTAATCTATGCTCATTTTCTGTACAGCTGATTTGCAATATCTGTACCTGTTTCAATGAATACATATTTGATATACATGACATACTCCAAACTTATTTATTTTTACAAAGGTGTTTATTGAAGTGCCAAAATATAGAGGGGCAAGTGCAATGGCATGGGGTGATGATGGAGGAAAGTCCAGGGTATTGTTCCAGTCTGTTTGTAGCACACGTGCATTGTCCAAGGGGACATAGGAAGGTGAACAATGGAAGTTCAAGGTGGACAGGGTGACTGCGTGGGACACAAAGGGGACAATCATGAAAGTCTCATTTCCTGGTGGGGGTCTTGTCAAGTGTCTCTGGCTTCTGTCTGGATCACATGGAACACTTGCGGGGTGGTTCTCCTTCTGCACGGGGTGGCGTGCTGGTGGCCAGTGAGTCCTGTGGCGGGGCTGCCTGTCCACTAGGGGTAGCGGAGGTGGAATGCTATTCAAATGTCTGGCTAGTGTTAGGGGCTCGCTGTTGTGAGACTGCCTCCCTCATAATATTAGTCATGTCTGCCAGCAACCCTGCTATGGAGATCAGGGTGTTGTTGATGGCCTGAAAGTCCTCCCTGATCCCCTGTTTCTGTCCCTCCTGCAGCTGCCTGTTCTCCTGCACATTGTCCAGGATCTGGCCCATCGTGTCCTGGGAATGTTGATACTCTCCCAGGATCTCTGCAAGTGCCTCCTGGAGAGTCAGATCCCAGGGCCTGCCCTCCGCCTGGTGCACAGCAGTCCTCCCAGTTTCTCTGTTGGCCTGTGCCTCTGTCCCCTGAGCCCCAGGTTCCTGATTGTCTTGGGTATGAGGCGTGGCCTGAAGTCCCTGTAGAGGTGGACACACTGCTGGTTGATGTGTCCTGGGGACAGAGGTGTGGGTACGCTAGGTGGGTGCTGTGGTGGTGTTTCTTGATGCAGGTGGCTCTGTGGTGGTATGACTGGGCATGGGTAACCGGCTGTCCTAAGGTCCCTGATGGGCCAGGTAGGTCATCCAGATCCTCAAGACCAGAGTTGCTGTCATCACTGTGGGCCGCTTCAGTTGGAGGGCTCGACAGTGCTGGTCCCTCCTCTCTGCTGACATTGGCTGGGGTACCTGTGGGGATGTAAATGATGTGTTATGGTTTCTCTGTCTGACATACTGTGCATCAGTGGCTTGCCCTCTTTGGTTGTATTTGCCCTGACAGCTTTCACTTGTGTACTTTGGTGTATGGTGGGATGATTAGTTCTCTATAGTGTGCATGCTTTAGTGATGAATGCCCATGCAGGGCTGTAAGTGGTGTGCATGCATTGGTAGAGCATGCAGGGTTTGGTATTGGGATGAGTGAGATGTGATGGTGGGGTGTGTGGGATGGAGCGGAGTGATGGTAGTGAGGGTAGGGGTATGTGTTGGCATGCAGATAGGGGGTAGTAGTAGTGGAGAGTTGACTTACCAGAGTCCACTTCTCATCCTACTCCGGCCAGGCCCTCAGGATGCAGTATTGCCAAGACTTGCTCCTCCCATGCTGTTAGTTGTGGGGGAGAAGGTGGGGGTTGACTGTCAGTCCTCTGTACAGTGAGCTGGTGTCGTGTTGCAGCGGAATGTACCTTCCCCCATTTTTCATTCCACCTCTTCCTGATGTTATCCCTAGTTCTTGAGTGCTGTCCCAAGGTGTTAACCCTGTCCACAATTCTCTGCCATAGCTCCATCTTCCTAGCTATCAATATCTGCTGCACCTGTGCTCCAAATAACTGTGGCTCTACCCTGATAATTTCCTCCACCATGATCCTTAGCTCCTGCTCCGTGAAACAGGGGTGTCTTTGTGGTGCCATGGGTGTTGTGTTTGGTGTGTAGGTAAGGGAGTGTTGGGTAATGTGTTCGGGTGTGTGATGTGGGGTGCGTGAGTGGTGTAAAGGTGTGGATAGTGTTTGGCTCTAGTTGTGTATGTGGTCTTGATGTCTCGCTGCTGGCAATGGTTTGGCATCAAAACCGTCTAAATTCATGCCCCCTACAACCTCAATACCATGTGAGATTCTGGCATTTGAAAAGGCGGTTAACACCGATCTTAATAAACTACGACCCAAACAGAACTTCATTAATATACCTAAAAATGAGAATGAGGCTCTCAAGAGGCTGGCAGCCGACAACAGCATTACCATCAAACCAGCAGATAAAGGCGGTGCTATAGTCATATTGAACTCAGTAGACTATAGACAGGAATGCCTTCGCCTCCTTAGTGACTCCACCTATTATGCACGAGTCAAGAATGACCCGACGACCAGAATTCAAGCTGAGATTAGAGGAATGATAAATGAGGCTTCCAGCAACTCGTGGATTTCACAAAAAGAAGCAGAATTTCTGGATACTATGAATCCTAGAATTCCATACTTTTATTGCCTCCCTAAGATCCACAAAGGGAAGACCCCTCCCCCGGGTCGCCCAATAGTTTCAGGAATAGGATCCATCCTCGAACCCCTATCTACATTCTGTGACCACTTTTTGCAACCTCTTGTGCAGCAATCTTCTACATATCTCAAAGACACTAAAGATGTCCTAAACCTTATAGAATCTATTAACGCCACAGGTGACGTTCAAGCAATGATCACCCTAGATGTCGAAGCATTATACACCAATATTCCACAACAAGCCACTTTGACAGTAATAGAGACAGCCCTCCTTTCTGCCACACTCGACTCGGCTACCCCTGTGCATTTTATCATGCACTGTGCTAACCTAGCCATGACAGAGAATTTTTTCCAGTTCGAAGACCTACTATTCCATCAGATTCGAGGTACTTCGATGGGTAATACCTTTGCTCCCAGCCTAGCGTGTCTCTACAAGTATGATTTTGAAAAACGATTCATACTACCTGATTCGAACCCTTTTTGTGATAACATTAAATTATGGCGTTGTTACATTGACAACATCTTGGTCATCTGGCAGGGTCCTATCGACGAACTAGCAGCCTTTACGACTTGGGTCAACAATTTGGATCCTTTTTTGCATTTCACCTCCTCGGTCTCGACCACTACGATCCCTTTCCTGGATCTGGTGATCAGCATTGATGGAGGGAAATTGAAGACTTGCACATATCAAAAAACTACAGATCGTAATAGTTTATTATTATATGACAGCTACCATCCCAAAGCACTCAGGGATAATTTGCCTTATGGCCAGTTTCTGCGGTTACGCCGCAATTGCAGCAGCATCCGCTCTTTTGACATACAAGCTACAGAATTGAAACACAAACTATGCGATCGTCACTATCCCACCAGAGTGGTCAATACCGCCTACAAGCGAGCTAAGTACAGTGACAGAGATTCACTACTACATACGGTACCCAGGTGTCCAGAAAATAAACTGACTTGTGTTACCACCTTTACACCATTGTCTAATACCATCAAGAAAATCATTTACAAAAGATGGGAGATCCTCTGTAGTGGTGGTGAGAATGTCTCAAAACCGTTATTTGCCTTCAAAAGGACCACTAATCTAAAAGATATATTGATCCACACACGACCCAGACCTCGGGCTTCGCCCAGTAGACAAGGGACCCTCTGGGAGTTACCACCAGTAAGTGGCCACTACCCTTGTGGTAATTGCAACGTATGTTCACTTACTAAACAAATGGACGCATTAGACTTAGCACCCATTGGAAACTGGCGGCTACTTAAACATACCAACTGTAACACCAGAAATTGTGTATATTTGATCACTTGCCCTTGTGGCTTACAATATGTAGGGATGACCACAAGAGCGGTCAAACTAAGGATCAATGAACACCGCAGTAATATTCGTTGCGGTCGAACCTCTACAAAACTTAGCATTCATTATATTGAAGTACAACACAGCCCTGATGACATGTGGTGGGTTGTATTACAGACATGTGCCCAGAAAGGGACTGGGTCCCTCTTCGAATTAGAACAGCGCTGGGTATTTAAACTTGGGACCCATCGCAAGGGATTGAATGATGACATCCCTTGGACGAGTCTCTCCCCTTGAATTAGTTATCAACACTTAAAAAGCTATGGTGGTCCACTGGACGTTATAGTGCTTCTGAGATAACTTGATTTTTTTATATTACCACAATATATGACCACCGACAGCATGACGTTTGGTACAAGAAACAGCTGATAATTGACGACACACAATGAGTCGGGACTCAATTCCTTTTTTTCCTCTCTTTACAGTGTATTAAGATACTTGCTGCAGCCGTCCCGATTAGCTCCCTGACTGACACTGAGTTAAAATTACTTCACTTTAAGATGGCCGCCGCTTTGTGCTTTTTCACAGAGCTAGGACCATCACGAGTCCATCATCTATTTTCATTTTCCATGACCGACGTGCTCGGGACGTATTCCCGTTAATTAGCAACGCACGCGTCATACACTGACCACTACTTCCGGGCGCGCTGGGATTTCTACCCCTGGGTTCGCGCTTCCCATTTACCTCCGGGAGCGCGTCCAGGGGTAGGTTTAACCGCCCTCCGCCAGGTCCATACAAGTAAGTGACTCGCTTTGCAGTGCTGTTGTGAGGCTTTGACGGCATATCTACTTGCCGTCGGAACCAGGGTAGACTCACGTGATAAAAAATACGGCGTACTTGCCCCCAAGGTCTGGCCTCCGTTTTTACATTTAGTTAAAAAATTTTGTCAATGAAGTGAGTTCGGCGTTTTTGCATTTAGCTAGCAGACTAAGCTAAGTCGACAGGCTTCTGTTGCCTGTGAACAGTCAGCTTTCCGGACCATTCCTATTCACTAAAAGTGGGTACACAGCAACTGTCCTCTCGCCATAGAAATCCCTCATGTCCGGTTCTTGTACTAGCAATAATGTTTCCTTTCACATTATTATTAATTAACTGTGATGGCTGTATTTAACAGAGGGAAATGACTTCCTGACACTGTGTGTTTCTCAGCATTTATACATAAATATTTTTGAAGTACCTCCATTCATTTGAAAGGGTGTGATTTTTAACATTTATATTTGTTCCCTTACTGTATTTTCTTCTATATGACAAATAGTGTGTTATGCCGATCTGGCTTATGACCCGCGTGATCCCATGAAGCCCTGACTTAATTTAGGAGGGTAAGCATTTTTCTGTTTATTTAGCATGGCTGTGTTATCACCAACGCTATCACCGTGTGCCACACAGTTTATCGTACGTTCTGCTTTGATTGAATCAAGAGTTTTTTTTAATACAATTTACGTTTTGATATTTTCCAGGGTGACGAATAGGAACTAAATACAGGGTCAGAATGGACTCGTGTAAGTGACTGACAATACCTTTTGACTGTCAGCTTTGATATGTAATAGCTAACTTAGCTTGAAATTGGAGAAGTTTTTTTACATTAGGTCCTGAGGAAGCGTCATTGGATCCATTTTGGACCGCTGAGACGCGAAACATGTCGACCCGATTTTGAGGTGGGTCTTGTAGTTTCCTGAACCCCCGTTATTATACATACAGTTAGAGAGTGGTTGAGCATCATCTCTATCTCACTCTCGTGATTGATATTTTAATCTTGGCCTTCACCCTACACAGACAGAATAAAGTTAGCACTCAGTAAGGGTCCTGAGCCTATTTTATTTTCTTTCCTTCTTTGAACTCTCCCCGTTTTTCTTTCTCCCTACTCATCTGCAGGATAGTGTGGCATCATCGAGAAAAGATCTCCGGCAAAGAGCCCCCTGATGGGTGGTGCCCGTCAGACATTGCAGCGCCGGTCTGACGAGGAGCTTGTCCGATGATGAAGCATGACACCCAACTGGGTGTGTGAGGACTCTTGCTCCTACTAAATAGGATCCTAGAGCACTTTCCCTTTCTCTCCCTGGTCTCTTAGGAACAGTGTATTGCATTAACAGTAACTTTCATTGGAGGGTATACACTGGACCTTTAATCCTCCCAATCCCCTGTATTTTTGATGTATGTGTATGGGTGTCAGGTGTATGTTGTTTGAATTGTCCAATGTGGTGTTGTTTTTTTTGTGTGTGCCCATTTTGAGCCGTGGTGAATTGTGGGTCATAATGTGATGGGTGTTGTTCTGTTGACGTAACAGTGTGGGTTTGGATATCGCCAGTTTATCACTGACCTTTGGTCTGACAAGCTTGTGTATGTGGCTGAATACTGACGGATTGGTGTGTGTGTGTCATAATATGGTGAACGTATATTCCCACAGCGGCAGTAAGTTGGCGGCAGTCAGCGTGGCTGTAAGTGGGATTTACCACCAATGTCATAATGAGGGCTAATATGTTATAATGGTGTCTGCCATGGTGTGCACACATGCCCAGAAGAAGGCGTTATGCCAAAACACATTGGCTGTGACTAGGTTCAAGTTTGTTAAGCCTAAATAAAAGAGCTCCTTCTAAATTATTTGGATCCACGTCATGCAATGTGCCCATGTTGGTGCAGCTGACCATTGGTGGTGAAGAAACCGAGTGGTGGCGATACATACATATATAAACATATATATATATTAAAAATTATGAATACATTTGGCAGTCACGTCAGCTGCTGTCAAGAAAGTTTCAGGGTGATCTGTCAAGTGTGAGCTGGGAAAAGGGGGGGGTCCCAAAACATGTTTTCCCCATTCATTTTTCATTTGGGAATTTGAACAGCGATAGCACCGAAACCACTGGACGGAATTACACCAAATTTGGCAGAAAGCTGGCTCTTGGTCCAGAATGCAACCTTTTTTGTTACTTGGTATAAATGTGTTCAGTAGTTTTAGAGAAATTAAAAGAAATCCAAATTTGCATATATAGGGATGCAAAGGATTCACAACTCTTCCTGACCTCATGCTGAAATCTGATTGGCTGTCAACACTTCAACAAGGAAGTGTTGGTAGCCACCTTAGTTCTCTGCTTCAGCTAAGTCCCAGAAAAAAATGTAAAATATAAAGAAAAGGGGCCAGGGTGTGGACACCCTGACCCCTTAGCTCTAATGATGGGATCCCAGAGAGACATCCCCAGAGCTAAATAGCAATAAAAAAAATAAAAAAATGCTGCAAATTTGTGACAGGATCACGAATCCATGGGATTTTTTTTTTAAAAACAGCACAGATTTCTGCGCATCACAATTCTGAAGCCCCCTGGGTGGGCCAAGTCATACATTTTAAGGGGGGCAGCCCACTAGTTCCCCCCGCAGCCCCAGGCACCACCACCTCCCTGCTTCTATGCAGAGGGTCGCACAGCCTCCCCTGCAGCCCTCGGGACCACCACCTCCCTGGGGCTATTCTTAAATTTATTGAGCGGGGATGCGCACTCCCCCCACAGCCCCGGGACTGCCACCTCCCCAGGGCTTCACAGAAACATGTTTGCGGGGGCATACACCACCCTGCAGCTCTGGGGACCACCACCTCCCCAGGCCAAACTGTAAAAAATAGAAAGGATGTCTGTTTCGGACCCCCAGGCCCTGGGGACCACCACCTCCTTGGGGCTAATTTCGTATGAGAGAGGCCTTGTGGCCCCACTTTAGGAGCCACTGAATGCCCTGAGGACCGATACACCCTCCTGATGTGTCTCGTGGTACCCACCCCGGAACATATTTCTTTGCTGTGGCTTGCTGGAGGTTTAGACAGCTGCCACCTAGTCACAGAAAACACTCTGCTCCAATGAGCGAGGGCTGACAAACATCCACATGCCAGACCCTGCGACCAACCTCTACCGCACACAGCCAAAGGCGGTGCTAAGCAGTGGTCGAATTAATATATAATAATGAAAATTACTTTACATTATAAAAACCATTAACATTCACTGAAAAAAACAAAGGTTACAAGGACGTTATAGTTACAAAATAGAATTAAAAAAGCATTGAAATTCTTTTTAAAAACTAAAGGTTACAGGGATGTTGTAGTTAGGCTCTCTTTCTAAATGTACAAAACTGTAGAAATTCACCTGTTATAAGGAAAGTGATCTCAAGTAACTATAACTCATGCGCTAAGGTAAGTATAACTTGTGCCCTTGCCATGCATTGCTATGGGAAAACTGGGCTCATTGCAGAAGCCCCCTTCCTTTTTTTGCCCCCATTCTCAGATGATAATGATGTTTTCTGATTCTGATTGTGCCCTGGGCAAAGCTACCAGGTTTGAAAGGATATATGCAAATTAGGTTTAATTATAATTGGCTCTAACAACCTACCTATAAATCCCTAGTTTATGGTAAGGGCATGTAGGTTTCAGGACCCAAGTATAGTTAGTGCACCCATAGGTGCACTTCTGTGGTGTCCAGTGTCATTGTAAAGGCAGGCCTGCCTTGCTGGCTACTTGTAAGTAAAATAAACCTCAAATTCGAGTCTGAAATTAAAAGTACTTTCAAAGTCTCAAACCACCCTATTTTTGCATACAAGTCACCCCTAAAGCCTGGCCTAGTTGCCCCAGGTTTGGGTGCAGTGTAATATAAACAGGGACTTTATAAAAGATGTTTTATAAGCCTTGGTGAGGAAAAACAGCCATTTTCATTTTCCCTATTGTAGTCAGTGGGCTCCACAGTCTAACATTGGGAGACTTTTTGAAAAAAAAAAAAGTCCTATTTCCAATAGAGATTACTTAAATATATCAAGTTTGGTACCAAATGAAATGTTATAATAAATCTAACAACTTGTCAATGTTGAATTTAATATAACCAGCACATAGAAAGAGTTCTAGAACTCTTTCTTAGAACTCTTTTTGAAAGTTGCAAAATTCCACACTGTAGTTCCCTTTCTTGATTGATCACCCTCTGGCTGCATGAGCAAGTCTACCTTAAAGAGGTGTGAAGTAGCCTAGGCTGAAAAAAAGGAAGCATCTGGTGGGAGGAGAACTGCTGCAGCAGATGGCAGAGCAGTATGGGGATGAGTAGCCAAACTGGTCTTTAAATGAGGGAAAGCCACTTGGGACAGAAACTGGACCTCCCCCATTTCCTGTTCCCCCAGACAGATGGGAGCCCCAATGATTAGATTGGCAGAGTGGCTGGAAGGGTTGTATAAAGAGAGACTGAGCCACACCAGTGGGTAGACTCATCTAGATCCAACCTCCAATGATTAATTTTCTCCATTGGGGATTTTTGGAGAATGTTGCTTTCTGAAATTGACATTTGCCACACTTCACAAGAAGTTGTCACCCTAAAGGGTTTTGCTCTGCAACCCATTGGACAGGATCATCACTTTGATTCTCAGCTCAGGAGCAAGGACAAATTGGTAGAGCTGCCCCACAATTCTGATCCCTGCTGGAAGAAAAAACTGGAGAAGAAGGACTGCCCTGCTGAACCCCAGGTGTGCACCAGAATAACTGCAATCCCAAGGACTGCACCATCTGCACACCTTGGGTTTCACCAAGAAAATAAATTTGCCTTGCATCTGCAACTCCAGGAGTGCACTGCCTGTAAGCCACAGGTACAAAGGAGTTGACCAAAGTCCCCTGTATCAAGTACTGCAACAAGATCCCAGCTGACCAGCATCTAGTGGCCATTTGAGGCACAACGAATGTCTACTAGCAAAAAAGAGGTGAAAAATAATTGTACTGACATTCCACAAATAATAAACAAATGATGTTGGAATATTGTCAAGTTGACATGAAGATTAAATGGCGGTCTGGAGATCATGACACTGAGGGGCATATTTATACTCTGTTTGCACCGAATTAGTGTCATTTTTTTTTACTCTAATTCGGTGCAAAACTAACTCCATATTTATACTTTGGTGCTAGACCCCTCTAGCACCAAATTTATGGAGGTAAAGTCATTTTTTGAAAGTGGAGACCTACTTTGCCTTAATAAGATGCAAGGTAGGCGTTCCCGTGCAAAAAATGACTCTATGGCCTTAACGCCATATTTAGGGGCATATTTATACTCTGCAGCATATTTATACTCTGTTTGCACCGAATTAGTGTCATTTTTTTTTACTCTAATTCGGTGCAAAACTAACTCCATATTTATACTTTGGTGCTAGACCCATCTAGCACCAAGTCCCTGATTTAAACTTTTTTTGCACCGCATTAACGTCATTTTATGACACAAAAGTGGTGCAAACTTACAAAATATTGGCCCTTATTTATACTTTTTGCTGCAAAACTCCACTAACTCAGTTTTGCACCAAAAAGTTTAGCACCGGCTTGCACCATTTCTCTGCACCAGCCGGGCACCATATTTATGGAATGGTGCAAGCCGGTGCAAAGAGTAGGCTAGAGTTTTAAAAAATGACTTTAGTCGGGTGGGGCTGGCAGTATGGAAGAAGAGGGTTTAGCACCAAAAAATGGCTCTAACCAGATTAGCGTCATTTTATGGTGCTAAACCTACCATGCCACATGACTCCTGCCTTAGAAAAGGCAGGAGCCATGCCCACCACCCCAGTGGCCAGCACAGAGGACAGGGTTCCCCTGGGCATGGCCATTGCACCCGGTGCCATGTATGGGGGCCCATTTCAGGGCCCCCTATGGCACTTTCAAAAATAAAATGCACTTACCTGTACTTTCCTGGGATGGGGTCCCCCATCCTCGCAGTCCCTCTAGTGTGGGTGGGGGTGCCCCTTGGGCCTAGGGAGGGCACCTCTGGGCTTATTCCATGGTGTTCCACCATGGAAATAGGGCCACAGGTCCCCTAACACCTGCCCTGACCCAGGTCTTAAAAAATGGGGCAAGGCAAGCTTTGCCCCATTTTTTGACCCCTCCTCCCTCCCTTGCACCACTTTTACATGGGAGTATAAATATGGTGTTAAGGCCATAGAGTCATTTTTTTGCACGGGAACGCCTACCTTGCATCTCATTAAGGCAAGGTAGGTTTCCACTTCCAAAAAATGACTTTAACTCCATAAATTTGGTGCTAGATGGGTCTAGCACCAAAGTATAAATATGGAGTTAGTTTTGCACTGAATTAGAGTTAAAAAAAAAATGACGCTAATTCAGTGCAAACGGGGTATAAATATGCCCCTTAGCGTCAAAAAATGATGTTAATCTGGTCAGAATCATTTATTTTGACTCAAAACTGCCTAACGTCATTTTTTTTTTAAGCTAGCCTACCCTTTGCACCGGCTTGCACCATTCCATAAATATGGTGCCCAGCTGGTGCTAAAAAATGGTGCAAGCCGGTGCAAAACTTTTTGGGGCAAAACTGCCTTAGTGCAGTTTTGCACCAAAAAGTATTAATAAGGCCCTGAGAATCCAAGGATACTGCCCAAGTGGGCAAATAAAGGATTAACCAGAAACAGTAAACAATCTTGTTGTCAAAGAAAACAGTGATGTATAAATAAGGGCAACGCTATTGAGAAAGCTTGTCAAGCCCCACTGGTAAGTGCAGGGTGACCCGGTATCCCTTGGTATCCCTGGAGTACCATAATGGCCAGACAAGAAAAGTCTCTCCCCCAAGCATTCTCCTGAAAGCCTGTCCATATCATCAAACGATAATGCAGATATCCCAAAGCCCATAAGTGAAAAGTAAACCCAAGGGTCAAAACAAAGTGTAAAAAACCCAAATTCAAAATGGCTCATCTGGATGTGAATGAAATCCCAATAGTACAATCGAAAAAAAGGGTAAGAAAACCCCTCCAACCAAACTCCAGGTAGTCGTGAGGGTACCCCTTCCTTTTCTCCTGTAATAAAAATGAAATAAAACATGACAAAGTCAGAAGAATAAAAAGAAAAAGAAACATGTGTCTATAAAAACAGTTTTTAATGTCAGATGCTGCAATTGGAAGGTAAGGGAAATCAATAGATAATGTACAACATGGGTGATTTTCTAATGCAACTGTAAACCCAATTCCTCATCAAGATTTAAATCTCAAGGACTCATCGTCTACAAGTCTATGATAAGTTGGGACTCCCTCTATGTTATCTTAAGTGTGCAGTTACCCCCCTAGGATTGTGTGTAATCTGTTCTACAGTATAGAAGGTCAATTTAATGCAGCCTTTGAAATGTTTCTCTTGGAAATGTCTAGCTACTGGGTACTTGGGATCACAGTGATCAATAGCTCTCAGGTATTCCTCTACTCTTAACCGCACACACCGTACTACTCACGTATTTGAGGAAACAGGAGAATTTTAAGATGTAAGTAACAAATTGGGAACTGCATGTAAGAAATTGCATGATGCTATGAGTTTTACCATTGATGATCACATTTCTTCCTGTGGCAGGTGTTTTTAAAAGCTGTCCACTGTCCACAGAAAAAAGGAGCCTTGAAGGCTATGTTCTTCGACACCCTTTCATGAAGGTAATGCCAATGTGGACTAGAGAGTCACTCAGTGTCTTGACCCTCTGGAAGGTGATATTTGGTATGTCTCAAATCGTCCTGCCAATAGTAGAGTTGAATTTCAAGATATTCCAGTGTTTAGAAAGAATGTGTCTGATACAGTTGGAATTGCTATTATATGTGTGTTTGACTCTCTTGGTGGATTCCTCCTGTTGGAATGCCCGTTTTCAAATATAATAATCTCCATTTTTACATGTTTTATGGCTTTCTGAAGGCCCCAGAGGGGATAAACTCATTCTTTAAATCTATAGACCATGCTTTTCTGTTCTTCCAGGAAGGTGTTATCAGTACTGCAAATTCCTCTTAGCCCTCAGTAGATTTCCTGTATGGAATGAGCCATTTAAGATTGGCTGGGTGACCACTGAGGGAGTGAAGATAGCTATTGTTAGCTGTAGGTTTTCTGTACAGGTGTGTCTAAATCTCCCCCTCCAATCAATACACCCAAATACTCAATCCTGTTTCTACTGACGGTGTGACTAAAAAACAAATTCAAGGACTTGTTGTTAAGTTTCCTGACAAGGTTCATGGCAGTGGTTTGGGAACCTTTCCATATGACAAATAAATCATCTATATATTCTAGCCACAACACCACATGTACACATGTACGTATGAATGTATGTGTGTGTGTGCATATATATATATATATATATATATATATATATATATATATATATATATATATGGATAGATAGATAGATAGATAGATAGATAGATAGATAGATAGATAGATAGATAGATAGATAGATAGATAGATCTCTCTCTCTATATATATGTATATAGATATAAAATTATGCAAAAAAGAATAGAGAACTCTGGGTAGTTCCCAAGTTTAGGCGGAGAGCTTCTCTAGTAAGGAGCACCCTGCAACACCAGTGAAACTCTAGATTTGCTCACCTCAAATGTCTGTTTATCTAGCAAAGTTTTTAAGCATAGGATCAGCACAGTGCTATCCACGCCGAACTAGGTAGTGACAAAGTCTTTTGCCATTTGTACAGCAAAGTCTTTAAGCATAGGTTTGACACAGTGTCAACCTTGCCGAGCGGTAAAATGACAAAAGCCATTTACCACTCCAAGCACAGAAACATGTGTCAGGAAAACTAATGCATTCCTGGAGGGCATTTAGTCTGGCATGGCGGGCCAACAGAGATCAATCCAGGCTCTGGCCTCCTCCCTGATAGCAGCCATTGTCCCTGTCTCTAGCTTCCCCCTCCAACTTCCTCTACCCAGTCCCCTCAACCCCAACCTATTGCCGAGCACACAGACAGACCAGCATGCGCCCAAGACAACACACAGGAGTGGCTCAGGCAAACACAAGCACCACACATTATCCCACAGGCATTCATACAAACACCATCCAGATGCAGACATACTAACATCCACTGCCTCCACTGTGTCCCCCTCCTCCTCCTCATCCACCACCCTCCCAGTAGCATCTCCACTCACACCTGCATGCACTACATCCTCATCCACTACCCCCATCACCTTCACACTTATCACTACACACCCCTTACTGGCAGTCACCACCTGTACATCCATGCACATGTCCCCTGTGTCCTCTCCCACTGTGTCTGTGCCCCCTCCTCCCAAAGTACACAAACGCAAGCACTCAGACACCCAACAGCCATCCACCTCATAACAGCATCCAGCCCATGCACCTGCACCCAAACACAGCAGACAGACACCTCCAACAACCAGTCCCTCTTCCTCCACTCCCAAACCTTCACCCTCTTCCCGTCCCAGTGTCCTTAAGAAGCTTTTCCTCTTCATTGTTGACCTCTTTCCTACCCCTCCCCACCGTCCTTCACATCGGGCCATGGTGGACAGAACCCTGGCGAGCACCTCAGCCACCCATTCCATGGCCACAGTAGTGTCGGCAGCTACTGCAGGTGGGAGAGGCTTCAGGGGACCAGCCGTCAGCACTGACAGTATGCCTGCGCCAGCTGCCAAGGGGAAGGGCAAGGAGGCACCACCAGCTGCCAGGGGGAAGGGCAAGGAGGTACCACCAGCTGCCAAGGGGAAGGGCAAGGGGCCTGCACCTGCAGGCAGAAAGGACAGGAGGCCTGGTGCTGGGACTGATTCTGAGCCCCCACCACAAACCATGGCGGTTCAGCCAACGAGGCTGCAGTGGAAGGGCTGGAGACTCCCCCCACCACTGGCATCCCCGCCACCAGCACTGTCACCAGAACCGCCAGCAGCACCACTGACACCAGCAGCAGCCCCAGTGGTCAGCTGTCCAAGGCTACGGGGAAGGGCTGAAGCCTCCCCCCACCATGACCTGTACCACCACCAGCATCACTGGCAGCAGCAGCAGCCCCAGTGGGCAGCCCTCCGAGGCTGCAGGGGAAGGGCTGGAGCCTCCCCCCACCACTGGCATGCTCGTCACCAGCACCGCCACCAGCACCACTACCAGCAGCAGCAGCAGCCCCAGTGGGCAGCCATCTGAGGCTGCAGGGGAAGGGCTGAAGCCCCCCCACCACTGCCTGCACCACCACCAGCACCACTGCCTGCAGCAGAAGTCCCAGTGGGCAGCCATCTGAGGCTGCAGGGGAAGGGCTGGAGCCTCCCCCCACCACTGGCATCCCCGACACCAGCACCACCACTGCCACTATTGAGCAGCCTTCACCGCCGGCGGGCAGTGTGTAGTCCTGCCTCCATGGGCAGTAGTGTGTACTGGACCCTGCAAATCCTGTAGGTGTGACACCCAGGTGAGAGACTGTGCCCTTGCACTCCCCAAGTGCTGCATCACAGGGCAAAAGACCCCCTCCAGAATCAGTGGAAGAAGCCATCCACTCACCGCATCCTTGCCAGGATGAAGCACAATAGGCACAAGGCCCCCTCAAGAACCAGTGGAGAAGCCATCCAGTCACCCCAACCTTGCCAGGATGAAGCACACTGGGTACAAGCCCCCCTCAAGAACCAGTGGAAGAAGCCATCCACTCACCCCATCCTTGCCAGGATGAAGCACACTGGGCACAATTCCCCCTCCAGAACCAGTGGAGAAGCCATCCACTAGACAGACTGTGGCTTTGCACTCCCCAGGACCAAGCAGTGGGCAAACCACCCACTAGACAGACTGTGGCTTTGCACTTCCCAGGACCAAGCAGTGGGCAAACCACCCACTAGAGAGACTGTGGCTTTGCACTCCCCAGGACATCGCACAGGGCATGTAGCCCCCTCCAGGACTAGTGGTGTTGAACCATCTTCCGGCTGAGGTGCCCCCCATTCCCTGTCCCCCTGAGGTGTCTGTGTATTTTCAACCTTATGCCCCTGCAGCGTTCTCTCCGTGTGGTTGCAGGAGTCATATGGGGCCTTGGCCTATGTGATGTGGCCCTGTGGCCCACAGACATTGAGGACTGGGCAGTGTTCCTCCATTTGAATATATGTATATACTGTTTTGATTTTGAAGCACAATTTTCTACAATTTTATCTTATTACACTCACTTTAATCAATTCCTTTTGTCCTTGCATTTTTCCTGAGGCGTACGCGGTGAATATGAATTGTTACTGCATCTGTTTGTGTGTATAGTATTAGGGGTGGGGGTGTTGCGTGTTGCGTGTGTGTGTGTCACTCTCTTTTTCCTCCCCCTCCCTTGTGTGCTAGGCGGCAGTACTCACCGTGGTCGTCTTCACCGGCATTGCTGTTAGTAGTGCATGAGGAGGTATGCAAGCATGGGGAAGATGTGCAACTCGGGCTCCCTGGCATCGTGGTTCTTCCTTGAGTCTCCAGAGGTGAGTCCTTTGCCTTCTGTATACTGTTTCCGCTGTGATTTGATGTTGTTGGTACCGCCCAGGAAAAGGTGGTGGATAGGCCTGTTGTAATACTGTGACACATCATAGCAGACCAAATCGAAAAATGTATCAAAGGGGTTAAAGCCCACAGACCTCGGAGTCCAGCAAGATTTGTTTTTTAAACCACTTGAGACACTCCTATTTGGATAAATTTCCAATTCCTGTAGGATTTTTGGAAACATACCTGGGTCATGGTCTCTTTCCGCAATAGATAAAATAATTGCGGTGTCACGTATTTCCTCAATTGAAAGGGTGCTTAATGAAACAGTGGGTATGTCAAGTAAAGGATTCTCCATCGGATGTAATTGAAAATACCTTTTTAATTTTAACTTTCGAACGAATTTAAATAGGTCTATCTTTGATCTACATGGATCACCAAAATTCCTGGGACAAAAATTAAGTCCCTTAGTTAAAAGAGTAATGGTTCCTGTGTTTAACTCCATTTTAGAAAGATTGATGACACCTATAGATGAGGATGTTTCACAATCTAAGTTTTCCTGTACCTTGATCTCGTTTGGACTCCGTCCATTTCTTTTGTCCTTACTCCCTGTTCCTTTTGTTGGACAAGTTACACTGTGTGTCCAAAGTGATTTTGGAAATTGTAATTGTTGGAAAATGGGTTATTGGTAGGGCAGGTAGGTACCTACACCTAGCAACAAGCCACAAACCTCCACAAAAGTACAGTTAGGTCTCAGTAAATTAATCCCAGCTCTACCCTTGGTAGCTTGGCATCGAGCGTCAAGGCTTAACTTAGGAGACAAAGTGTAAAGCATTCAAATATCACACAACAGTAATTAAATAAAACACAGGAAACAGTTTAAAAATCCAAAACCAATTTATAAAAATAGCTTATATTTTTATCTTTTAAATGACACAAAAACGATTAAAATCGGTTCAGGGGAGCCGGAGATAAGAATTTTTAAAGTATTATTATTTTCTAGCGCATAGAAACAAAAAGCGCCAATCGGGTCATCTGGTTGCACCAGGACCGGGACAAAGTCAAACTTTCAGGCCGACCGCGATGGAGCCTTGCTCGGCTACAGGTCGCGGGAGGCCTCGGTTAAAAAGTTACCTTCTGACTTAGTCTTTATTTTGAAGTATTTCTTCACCGGGACGAACCTGCCAGTTGGATCCGACCTCCTGGAGCCCTTGTCCGGATACGCGAAGTCGGTTTCCTCGGTGGTGATTTCTACCTTCGGACTTAGTCGTTTTTTCGAGATGAAAATCCTTCGACCGGGGTAAACCTGGATCTTG
This sequence comes from Pleurodeles waltl, assembly GCF_031143425.1. Lineage (NCBI taxonomy): Eukaryota > Metazoa > Chordata > Amphibia > Caudata > Salamandridae > Pleurodeles > Pleurodeles waltl. Next base: position 793,792,520 of record NC_090438.1, on the reverse strand, counting down.
ATCCGACGTCCGTGGAGCCCTTCTCGGATACGATGGCTGGAAGGTCCCGGTCAACTTTTTACGTTCGGACTTAGTCTTTTTTTCGGATGTTTTTCTTGACCGGGACGAACCACGAAGTCAGGCCGGGTCGCGGTTGAGGCAAGCCGGCTAGAATTTCCGCGTCGAGTCGGTCACTTTATGGAGCTTTTTTCAAAAATTTCTCCAATCTTTTCCAAACTTCTGGGGCTTCACCCAGATGTTTTTTTAAGGTTCTTTTGGGGTCCACAGCTCACCCCAAGGGTCCAGAAGTTCTGTGATGGTCCTTGGGAAGTGCGGACTTCAACTCCCAGAGTGCACCTGGCGCAAACTCCTTTTTGGCCACTGGGCAGTGGTCAGCTGGTCACTTTTTCAGGAGTTGGTGCAGGGGACTCTGGTTAGCAATTTTTCACCTGTAGCAAACAGGGAGTCCCTCCTTGAACCAGTGGAAGCCAGGCAAAGTCCTTCTTGTGGTGAAGCCCAAGTGTGCAGCTGGTGCAGTCTTTCTGAGTGCAGGGTCCAGGTGCAGGCCAGGGGTCCAGCAGGGCAGTCCTTCTTCTCCTTGTAGTTCTTTCTTCTTGAAATTTGGTGGGGATCTGAGGCGTGGGTGCAGGTCTGCCAGTTTTATCCTTGCTCCTGGGTGAAAAGCAGGGGGGCCCTGGTCCTCCAATCAGGGACAGGGTCGTCCCCCTGTGATGACCACTTCCTGGGAAGTGTGGCAAAAATCCATCCCAGAAGGCAACAGTCTCTAAAAATCCAAAATGGATGAATCTGATTTTTAGAGGAGAGATCTGGCTGAGCCCACCCACTGGTGTGGCTAAAAATCATAAACACACCCCTCTCCTGCCCTCTCCTAATCTAATCAAGGGGGCACCTAGCTGTCTGGGGTTGCAGGATGTGGGGGTGTTGCTGGGTGCTCCAGATGTCCTTCTCTGCCTTTGAAGACCAGTTTGGCAGCCCTCCCCCTTCCTGCTTCCCCATCTGCTGAGGGGAGATTCTCTCCCCCAAGCACATTCCTTTGTGTGAAGTCAGGCCACTTCACACCTCATTAAAGTAGCCTGGCAGAAGCTGCTGCAGGCTGGCCAATCAGAGCACAGCAGCAAAAACAATGCAGAGCTGAAATTGGCAACTTTTTAGGTAAAGTCTAAACTTTTTACCTGCACTAGTTATATTAAATCCAACAACTGGAAGTTGTGGGATTTATTATAACAATCAATTTGATACCAAATTCTTGGTATGTAACACTTAAGGAGACTTTAAAATTTTAAATAAAGTCTGCCCATTCTAGCCTATGAAGGCCATTTACTTCAATGAGGGAAAAACGAATTTGGCTGTTTTTACCTCACCAGGGCTTATAAATCTATTTTTATAAAGTCCCTGCTTATAGTTACATGGCACCCAGCCCTAGGGGCACATAGGGCACACCTTAGGGGTGACTTATATGTAAAAATAAGGTAGTTTAAGACTTTGGAAGTACCTTTAATTCCAAAGTCGAATTTGCATATAACTTTAATTTAAAAGCAGCCAGCAAGGCAGGCTTGCTTTTAAAATGACACTGGGCACCTCAGCAATGCACCTAGGTGTGCACCACCTATGCTGTGGTCCCTAAACCTACATGCCCTACCATATACTAGGGACTTATAGGTAGGTTTACTTAGCCAATTATAATTAGCCTAATTTGCATATCCATTTTACACAGAGCACAGGCCCTGGGACTGGTTAGCAGTACCCAGGGCACCATCAGAGTCAGGAAAACACCAGCATAAAGTGGAAAATGGGGGCAAAAAGTTATGGGGCCTCTGCAATCAGCCCCAGTTTCTCACACAACCCCCCCCCAGCCCACACGCCCAGGAGACTCAGCCCAACCCTGGGAGAGTCTTCCTGGCTTGTTAGGCGAGGAAGACAGTGAAGAAAACTGGCTGTCCCTTTTGCAGGGCCTACTCTGCCTTATATCCCCCTGTCAGGGTCACTCCCTCTGGGTAGTGAAGCCATCCCAACAGTAAAAGGACCCAACTCAAACTGAAACTTCCCTCTAGGGGGGTCTTCCTCCTCTCTCTCTGCCAACTTGGGTAGTGAGGTGCCCACCTCCCCTACTCCTAACTTTGCTAGGGCAAGACCTAGCTTACCCAAAGAGGTCACCCAACACTTGAGCAACCCCACCATGACCAACAGGGTCAGGGGGCCTACTTTGCTATTGGCCTTGGGGTCTGCCTCCCAGGCCAAGTACAGTGCTGCCAGGAAGGCTAGCACCCAGCAGAGGCTACTGACAGCTGTCAGTACCCAGAACCACACCCTAAGCTCTCCACTGACAGGTGGCTGAGCTGCTTTAGGGGCATCTTTGGGGTCCTGGCACCCCTCTTGCTGTCTAGAGTGGGGGGCTACCACCTCCTGTGGCAGACACCCTCCTTCCACTCTCCCTTCTGTCAGTGCAGGGGCAACACCCTGCATCTGGACAGCTGCCTGACTACTCAGGACTTCCTTGGGGTCAGGTGAGGCCTCACCAGTGCCAACTCTGGGCTCCCCCCCTACTGGGGCAGAAGGCCTTTGGCTCCCTGGAACTCTCTTTAAGAGTGGCCTACCCTTCCTTTTCTTCTTTCCTTTTCTTGGGGACCCCTGTCTCCTAACTGTAGGGACTGACTCCCCAGGACTTTGGGTTGGGGGGGCGCCCTGGGCGACCACCCCATCTGTGACCAGACTCACCTCTGGGAGGTCATTGCCCAGGATACAATCTAGGGGAAGGTCAGCACTGACTACCACCCTAATCCAGTCAAGGATACCCTCCCTCTCTAGGGGCACTATGGCTACAGGTTTGGAGGTGACCTCCCCTGTGGCTATCCTGACTTTCTTTGTCTTTCCTGGGACATACATGTCTGGGGTCACTAACCGGTCACTCACTACAGTGTGACTGGCACAGGTGTCTCTCAGGCCAGTGGTAGGGATCCCATTCACTTGAATGTGGTGGAAGTGCCTACTCCCACCCTCAGGGATCACCAGCTTACCATCTGGTCCTGTCTCCCAGCACAATGCTAGGAGGACTTCATCATCTGAGGAATCCTCCTCTATGGCTACACTGGACAGCCCAGTGCTAACCACCTTCTTTGGACAGGCTGCATCTCCTCTGAAGTGACCTGTCTGCTGACAGTCAAAGCAAGCCCTACTGTCCAAGAGCTTTTTTAACCCTGGGTCTCCCTGTCTCTGCATGTCAGAGTGGGAGTGGGATTTACTCTCCTCCTTCTTAGGGTTCTGGGGTACAGAGGGAGTCTCTGTGGTGGGCTTACCACCTCCCTCCTTAGGTTTTTGGGGACCTGTCCCCCCCTTCTTGGAGTCTCCCCCCTGGGACTTGACAACCACCCTGGTTCTCAACCACTCATCAGCTGCCTCCCCTAGCTCTCTAGGGTTGGTCAGCTTAGAGTCCACTAGATGCTGGCGTAACCTTTCTTGGATACAATTGGTCAAGATGTGCTCTCTCATGATCAGATTGTATAACCCCTCATAAGTATTTACTTTGTTGCCAATAATCCAGCCCTCTAGTGCCTTTAGTGAGGTGTCCACAAAGTCAACCCAAGACTGGGTACTGACCTTCTGGGTGTCCCTGAACTTCATTCTATATTGCTCTGGGGTCAGACCAAACTTCTTGACTAAGCACCTCTTCATACTAGGGTATGAATCTGCCTCCTCCCCCCTTAAGGTCAGAAGCCTATCCCTCCCTGAGTTGGGGACCAACTCCCACAAAAGGGAACCCCAGTATTGAGGCTTAACCCTTCTCATTTGGAGTGCCCTCTCAAAGGCCCCTAGCCACTTATCTATGTCATCCCCCTCTATATAAGCAGGAACTACCCCCTTGGGTAATCTGGGGCAAACTCCCCCACCCATGGACACCTCAGCTTCTTTATCGCTGCTTCCATCTCTTTTTTCTTTGTATGCCCACTTTTTCTTCTCTAGGGCCAGCTTCTCTGCTTCCAAAGCTATGTAGGCTAGCTGGGCTTCCAGCTCTCTTTCCCTGATGGATGGGTTCTCTCCTCCTGAAAGGACCCTCTTCCTACCACTAGCTTTGGGTCTGCCCCTAGTGACTGTGTCCAGTGAGGACCGTTCCTCCTCTTCCTCACTTGGGGTCTGATGCCTTTCCTCCCCTGAGTGGTTAGAGTTAGCATCATCCTCTTTTGGTTCCTCCTCTGGAGCTTCCTCTGTCTCTACCTCTTGGGCCTCAGTCCATGCTGTCAGGGATTTAATCAGGATTTCCTTCCTGAGATTAGTGGTTGCAGGCAACCCCCTCTCAATACAAAACCCCCTAAGCTGGACTACTGTCAGTGTGGGTAGGCTAGCCAGATCAAGCTCCATGGTTCCCTAGTTTTGTGTCAACAAAAACTTTTTGCAAAAATTGGAAACAAGAATTTAGAAAAATTACAAAAATTCAATAATTGAAATTAATCCAAATTAATTACAAAAAAAAAAAATTAAAATTAAAAATTAAAAACAATTTTTGCACTAGGACAATTTAAAGGATTTTTAATTTGTTTTATCTAAAACTGTAACGTGATATTGAACACAAGTACAGGATCCCGTCGCTGCTTCCAATTATGTTGGAAAATGGGTTATTGGTAGGGCAGGTAGGTACCTACACCTAGCAACAAGCCACAAACCTCCACAAAAGTACAGTTAGGTCTCAGTAAATTAATCCCAGCTCTACCCTTGGTAGCTTGGCATCGAGCGTCAAGGCTTAACTTAGGAGACAAAGTGTAAAGCATTCAAATATCACACAACAGTAATTAAATAAAACACAGGAAACAGTTTAAAAATCCAAAACCAATTTATAAAAATAGCTTATATTTTTATCTTTTAAATGACACAAAAACGATTAAAATCGGTTCAGGGGAACCGGAGATATGAATTTTTAAAGTATTATTATTTTCTAGCGCATAGAAACAAAAAGCGCCAATCGGGTCATCTGGTTGCACCAGGACCGGGACAAAGTCAAACTTTCAGGCCGACCGCGATGGAGCCTTGCTCGGCTACAGGTCGCGGGAGGCCTCGGTTAAAAAGTTACCTTCTGACTTAGTCTTTATTTTGAAGTTTTTCTTCACCGGGACGAACCTGCCAGTTGGATCCGACCTCCTGGAGCCCTTGTCCGGATACGCGAAGTCGGTTTCCTCGGTGGTGATTTCTACCTTCGGACTTAGTCGTTTTTTCGAGATGAAAATCCTTCGACCGGGGTAAACCTGGATCTTGATCCGACGTCCGTGGAGCCCTTCTCGGATACGATGGCTGGAAGGTCCCGGTCAACTTTTTACGTTCGGACTTAGTCTTTTTTTCGGATGTTTTTCTTGACCGGGACGAACCACGAAGTCAGGCCGGGTCGCGGTTGAGGCAAGCCGGCTAGAATTTCCGCGTCGAGTCGGTCACTTTATGGAGCTTTTTTCTAAAATTTCTCCAATCTTTTCCAAACTTCTGGGGCTTCACCCAGATGTTTTTTTAAGGTTCTTTTGGGGTCCACAGCTCACCCCAAGGGTCCAGAAGTTCTGTGATGGTCCTTGGGAAGTGCGGACTTCAACTCCCAGAGTGCACCTGGCGCAAACTCCTTTTTGGCCACTGGGCAGTGGTCAGCTGGTCACTTTTTCAGGAGTTGGTGCAGGGGACTCTGGTTAGCAATTTTTCACCTGTAGCAAACAGGGAGTCCCTCCTTGAACCAGTGGAAGCCAGGCAAAGTCCTTCTTGTGGTGAAGCCCAAGTGTGCAGCTGGTGCAGTCTTTCTGAGTGCAGGGTCCAGGTGCAGGCCAGGGGTCCAGCAGGGCAGTCCTTCTTCTCCTTGTAGTTCTTTCTTCTTGAAATTTGGTGGGGATCTGAGGCGTGGGTGCAGGTCTGCCAGTTTTATCCTTGCTCCTGGGTGAAAAGCAGGGGGGCCCTGGTCCTCCAATCAGGGACAGGGTCGTCCCCCTGTGATGACCACTTCCTGGGAAGTGTGGCAAAAATCCATCCCAGAAGGCAACAGTCTCTAAAAATCCAAAATGGATGAATCTGATTTTTAGAGGAGAGATCTGGCTGAGCCCACCCACTGGTGTGGCTAAAAATCATAAACACACCCCTCTCCTGCCCTCTCCTAATCTAATCAAGGGGGCACCTAGCTGTCTGGGGTTGCAGGATGTGGGGGTGTTGCTGGGTGCTCCAGATGTCCTTCTCTGCCTTTGAAGACCAGTTTGGCAGCCCTCCCCCTTCCTGCTTCCCCATCTGCTGAGGGGAGATTCTCTCCCCCAAGCACATTCCTTTGTGTGAAGTCAGGCCACTTCACACCTCATTAAAGTAGCCTGGCAGAAGCTGCTGCAGGCTGGCCAATCAGAGCACAGCAGCAAAAACAATGCAGAGCTGAAATTGGCAACTTTTTAGGTAAAGTCTAAACTTTTTACCTGCACTAGTTATATTAAATCCAACAACTGGAAGTTGTGGGATTTATTATAACAATCAATTTGATACCAAATTCTTGGTATGTAACACTTAAGGAGACTTTAAAATTTTAAATAAAGTCTGCCCATTCTAGCCTATGAAGGCCATTTACTTCAATGAGGGAAAAACGAATTTGGCTGTTTTTACCTCACCAGGGCTTATAAATCTATTTTTATAAAGTCCCTGCTTATAGTTACATGGCACCCAGCCCTAGGGGCACATAGGGCACACCTTAGGGGTGACTTATATGTAAAAATAAGGTAGTTTAAGACTTTGGAAGTACCTTTAATTCCAAAGTCGAATTTGCATATAACTTTAATTTAAAAGCAGCCAGCAAGGCAGGCTTGCTTTTAAAATGACACTGGGCACCTCAGCAATGCACCTAGGTGTGCACCACCTATGCTGTGGTCCCTAAACCTACATGCCCTACCATATACTAGGGACTTATAGGTAGGTTTACTTAGCCAATTATAATTAGCCTAATTTGCATATCCATTTTACACAGAGCACAGGCCCTGGGACTGGTTAGCAGTACCCAGGGCACCATCAGAGTCAGGAAAACACCAGCATAAAGTGGAAAATGGGGGCAAAAAGTTATGGGGCCTCTGCAATCAGCCCCAGTTTCTCACAGTAATCATACCGAAGTGTAATTTTCAAGAGCAACAATTAATGTTTTTTGACTTTTTTGGCTAAATCTCAACTTTCCGAATTGTTTTTTTCTGTGGGGAAGTGATTTTTATTCAGATTACAATCCATTTAATTGTTACATGAGGGGTACCGCACTTTGATGTGTTTAGGTTGTAGGTTCTCTTTGGAACCTTTTGGAGGGTCGGGTGATTACCCTCGTGCAGGTTCCCTCTTACTTTGAGATCTTTGGTCCTTTTGAATCCTGAGCGCCTTGGTAATCCTAGTTATTTCACCCCATAGTTAGTACTGTTGTAATACTGTGGGTGGAACATTGTCTTCTGTCTGGCTGTTGACGGTTACAGCCGCGGTGCTTGTTGCTACTGCCGTGGCGGTCGGTGTGTTAAAGTGGCTGTCTGTGTGGGCGGTTTTCGCCATGGTCATAATTCCATAATATTTACTGCCGGCCTGTTGGCGGTATTACCGCTGCTTTATCACCGACCGCCAAGGTTGTAATGAGGGCCTATGTTTTGACAGCCATTACAAGACTCAGAGACCTTGTAAATGTGCCCTGAAAATGAATAAAAAAATATGTAGGTTGGCAGGGTGAGCACACCCAGACCCCAAAGCGCATTTATGGGGGTTCAAAATAGACCCCCCTTAATTGTATGGCCAGAAGATGGACAACATGATGTGGCAGCACCTAAAGGACTCTAACAGCCTTCTGTTGGGATTTCATGAATCATTTTTGAGAGAAAACTGTTTTCTCATGATTTGCCAATAGAGGTTATCGAAGGTGCTCCTGATGCTAAAATTAGGTCATATGTTCTATAAATTCACGATATCTTTCTCAGCCATATGAGAATAATGTCTGACATTCTCAGTAAAACATGTACTTCCAACAGGAGTAGGCTGCCATTTGATTCCCTTGTGTTCTACTGCAGCCTCCAAGAGTGTTCTTAAGAAGGCCAACTAGACCGGTAGCAGTCTTATTTGTGACAAAAGTGTGGCACACCAGAAGCCATCTTTACTGAATCAAAATGTTAAACTTAAAACATTTAATTTAGAAAGGAACAACATGCAGGGTTCATGTTGTCATAGAAATTATGGTTGGTGCTGTTAAAAGAAAAATTAAGACTTTTTTTATTGAATTCTCAAATATCTTCCTCTTCTATTTCATTAAAACATTCCAACATGCATGCACTTTAAACACCGGCAGCAGCCTGTCAGTTATCTCCCAGGTGATCAGCAGCTTTACTACAGTGTTCTAATGAGCAACTAGAGTGCTAACATACTGAGGGGCCTATTTATACTCCCTCTGCGCCGATTGTGCATCAAAAATGTTGACGCACAATCAGCGCAAACGTTGCCCCGTATTTAAACTTTGACGCCCGCGGACGACAAAATTCCGCTGTGTGCGTCATTTTTGGGATGCAGCAACCCGTCTTGCCTTAATTATATGCAAGGTAGGCGTTCCCGTCCAAAAATGGCTTAAATGGCCGTGCATCGTATTTATGCTTTTGGGCAAAAATTACGCACAGCCGGGAGGCGGAGCCAGAAAATTACACACAGCCCGATTTGAGTAAAAAATTAACGCGTGGGTCAGGCCAGGCGTTAAAATGGGGCAAACACACCTGTATTTAATCAGAACACACAAAACAAACAGCAGAGCAGCAGAGCAGCAACAGGGAGCCATGGAGGTGATACTAATCCAGCATGCACGCAGACGCAGAGCCCAGCAGCAACAACAGCAGCAACAACAATACCAGCAGGGACCCCAAAGGCAGCGCAGAAGGCAGGAGAGGATATTCCGCCCAAGAACAACCCTTCAGGGCCTCAGGGAACACGACATCATACAGAGGTACCGGTTGAACTGGCAGGCCATTCAGCAGCTGCTGCGAAACATTGAACAGCAGTTGGCCCCCACTTTGGTGACACCCGCACCATCCCAACAGAAACAAAGCTGCTTGCCGTACTTCATATGCTGGCAAGTGGCTCTTTTCAAACAACTGGTGCCCTGGTTGGCGGAATATCACAACCATCATTCGCCGCCTTTTTGCCCAAAGTACTGGACGCCATTATTCGACTGACACCCCGCCACATCTGCTTCCCTAACACACTGCAGAAGCAGCAGGAAACTAAACAGGGGTTCTACGCAATCAGTGGCTTCCCACACGTCCTTGGTGCAATCGACTGCACACAAGTACGCCTTGTGCCACCTGCTGCAACTGAACACCTCTACCGCAACAGGAAGCACACACATTCCATCAATGTGCAGGCCATTGTCGATCACCAGGGATTGATCACCAACATCGTGGCTAAATATCCTGGGAGTGTACATGACTCATACATCTTCCGTCACTGCACCATCAATGAACACTTCCAGGATGGACGGTATGGCAATGGACTACTTGTTGGTAAGTACAAAAACCTGCTTATTTACACACTGCACAGCAACCCTCTAGGACACACAACACATACAGCACGACAGCAACATGTCGACAGGAACACACTGAGGTCGTGACATCGCTAGCCATGTTTCTTAAGTCACCATTGAACCTGTCACACATCGGAATTTACTGTACAGCCTAATGTGAAGACGTCAATGAGTGTGGTTGCCGAAATGTCACCTTGCAAATTGTAAGTGTCCCAATGACCTTTACATTAATACATTGACTAAGTCTAAAGGTATGGGATGTCCAGGGTACTTTGATATGAACGTGTTAACAACACTTTCAGTTTTAACTGTGCATGGAACTATCATCTCACCCCCAGTAAAGACACACAGACACCTGTATCACAAGTCACAATGCTAGGGAGGGCACACTGTACTGCAAATCCCAAAACATACTGCTGACAAATGGTTAGCAGACAAACACTTGTTCAACCAAGGAAACAACACAATGCAGATGGTATAGACTACAAGCATAGGATGTCACATTAGTACACAAAAGAGTCACAGACAACACAAGACAACTACTGCCATTAAAGGTCTTTTCAATAGTGCCATCTACATCAACATGATCCCATTCATTTTCTCTTGCAGCTGATCAGGGGTATGGCATCCAGCCATGGATTATGACACCATTTGGCAACCCAAGTACTGCTGCAGAGCGTGCATACAACGACGCCCATAGGAGGACACGCAGCATTGTCGAGCGGACCTTCGGCATCCTCAAGTCAAGGTTCCGCTGCCTCGACATCACTGGTGGTAGCCTCCTATATTCCCCCAAGATGGTCTGTAGCATCATCCTCACATGTGCAATATTGCACAACATTTGCATCAGAAGAAACATTCCCCTCCTGGAACCAGAGCCACACATGCCTGAAGAGGAGGAAGAGGAAGATGCTGGCCTGCAACAGGAGGGGGAACTACAGAACACAGCTGCTGGTATACGCAGGCGGCAACAGATTGTAAATCATTTCTTCTGAATATGATCACCTTCACCACTTTAGTTAACCAATTTAAATAAACACCTATTATAATCACAATATCATGGTCTGGCTATTCCTTTTTACACACCTTCATCTCTACTTATCAGAATAAGAGTGTTGCCTCATGGAGCATTGCTGAGATACTGAGTAGGACACGGAACATCCCAGAGCTTATGTGATGCCTAACATACAATGGTCACATACACACACACTCTTAATGACATATATCATGTACATATCACCTTTGAAGGCCTATAGCAGAGGACCACAACTATTTCACACATACATGTTGAAAGCAAGGTCCAACGCAGCATATGGCACACAACTATGACACCATCACTCAATAAGGGGAAAAAAGCCTCATACATGAGGATGTCAATGTGCTTTAGCATCACTAACAGGAATGTCTGACAAGATGCTTGACAGCAGTTAGTCCAACTGCATCCAATATTTGCAAGGAATAACTGTGACTAGAGTTCCATAGAAGCAGAACATAGACAGCACAAGTGCCACACATATGAAATGCATTGCACACATGACATTCCATGCACATGTCAGCCCCTTTCCTAACTCCTGACACACCCATGCACCTGGTCACAACCCAGCTGTCTGAAGAGGTCCCTGGAATACTAAGATGTGTGCCCTGATAATACCTCCTCTACAAACACAGACCAACATTAGCAAACCAGTGTGCTACACCCTTTCCTAAGGTATGCCATTGTCAAAGAACATCTGACTGCATGGACGTCAGGTCAATTTATACATTGTCTTCTAGTTTCAAAGCCCTGTTAGCACATGTAGATTGCTTCCCCTTGTGAAAATGTCTGTTGGCCCTTAGAATGCAAGTCTCACCTACAGGACTGGTGAGAAACAGATGCAGGCCACACCTGTGATTACCGCCATGCACACCACCCATTACAAAAAGCACTGCCCCTGATGATGCCTGGAACAGCATAGGAGTTGCCATTATGTCAAATACACCGTCAACCATTGATAGTAATTAAGCCGTGTAACACAGCCCTTGGGTTAATTTGTCACCTTCAATAACACAGGACGTACACAGATTGACATGTCAACTGTCTAGTTTGTCCTCCAAACAGTCTCAGTCAGACCACTGATTATGTTACTTGTAGCTGGCTCCTGAATCATCTTGCATTCTGTCAGCCTGACTGGCAACTGTCTGTGCATCACACTAAAGTATCCCTGTGTCTACATATGTCCCATACTTGCGTTAGCAAACCTGCCATTCATCAGGGGGCATTGGGCATGGGCTTCTACCATGCATACACAAATACATTGTATAGCATCATCTGCCTTTTAACTGTACCATTTGAGTTAAATCCTCTTGGAAATGCAAAATTCATGGCCCATACCTTTTCTGGGTTGCATTTATGCATGAATGACAAAGTGTGACAGTGTCCCAGGGTCATAGGCAGGGCTTGGGTACGGGGCTTTCAGCACAACCTCTGATAATGTACATGACTAATACACAAATGTCAGAACCATGACAGTTCACACACAGCATCACAGTGCGCACAACATAGTGATGGGCCGTGTGTGGTGAATAGCTGCAAGAATAAACAGCACAGAGGCTATGATGTTCCCAGATGCAGTGGGAAGTGCAGAGGACAACCTGTGTACAAATGTTGTAATGACACCTGCCGGAACATGACAATTGAGACATTATCTCACTCAGCACACCAAGGTTGCCCTGTTGACTCTCTCATTACACGTCTTTAGTGACAGGGTGGGACCATCCACATGTTGGTTTCACATGTCCACATTCACTTTACTCACATTGATCAACAAAGGATACTCAGTAGATACAGCAATAGCTGTCACTGTCTCATGATGAGTCCTGGTCCAAACTGTGACAAATTACATCCCAAAAAATCTACAGGATCATCATTGGACCACACACATGAACAAGACACCTATGTGAAATTGATCACTGGAAATATGTGGACCCGTGCTGTCTTGTATGCTGGTCCACCACAGCCACTTGATAGTTGGGGCTTACTTCTTTGGCCTCAACTGTGGTGTCATCATACAAATGAGATTGACCCTTGTCTGTCTGTGCAAACAACATGGTACCCACTTCCTCAATATATGTGTATGACTCACTGTGGGATTCATCAACTAGTGCCTAGGAAGCTGTTACCAATACTCCAGGACATAGGATGTAGAAATTGTGGACCTTTGACATGAACATGCGTCTGCCATCCATCTAGTGCATGCTATGTCACATGTGGTGTCTATGTGACCCTAAAACTTGGAAGTATACTTTGCGGGTGTTGTTACATGTATGACTAACACATGCCCTTGCTCATTCCAATTTTTACTTGCATCTTAGGGTTGGACACATGGACGTCACATTCATACAACCAAATGTACAATAATGCTTCATGAGATGAACACACACACTTGGTCAACCAACAAATTAGTTGTCAAAGCACACACTTTGAGCCAAAGGCAATTAGGTATTGTACATATGTGCGTCAAAGTTGCTATCCTCTCTTTATGCCAAACATGCCCAATTTGTGCAACACATATATGTAGGCCACACTTATGACCATCTATGACGTCAGCCAACTGTAAACATACTGTGAAGGGTATAGTGGATGATGTTCCGCAGCAGTATGATGTCACACATGTGAACATACACCATCAACACCATACTGTCTTCAATTAGCCAATCTCTGATGTGTTCCAAATGTAAAATAATCAAAAAAGAAGTAAAAATGCCCCAAACCAGTTAATGCACTGTAATTTTGACGTCCCTAGCGGTGTGCGTCATTTTTTGTTTACCAAAACTGTATTTGCGTAATTTTGTTTGACGCACAGGAGTGAAATTTAGCCAGCATCCAGATATTTGTACAGTCCATGTATCATTATGTGGATGCGGGTTCTTATTCACGTCTGTGCGTCAAAAAAAATGATGCAAATACAGTTTTGGGCAACAATAGATGACACATAATGCAAAAAAGGCGGGACTTTTCATACAGGAAGTGATGTAATAGGATATCCTGTTTACAGATCATGTACAGTGGGTGTACTTTCACTTTCACTTTGCAGTCTATGATCCTTCTACACTGTGTGGCTGTGTAGAAAGTGTTGTCCAGAGATTTTGTGCTGTATTTGTCCTGTGTGCTATCTGTAAAGTCCTTTTGTGAAATAAATATTGTTTGTGTATACTGTAGTACTGTGTTTTGTCTACATTTGTCCATTTATCTTGTGTATTTCTTGTTTGTGGGAGTCTGTTGTGGGTAGTGTTAGTTTGGGGATAGTTGGGCTCTTTTAGTGTTTAGGTTTACTTTTTTTCTGTCTTTTTACCCCTACTTTCACCCATTTCCCCTTTCTATTTCTTTTACCCCTATTCCTTCTCTTCAATTAGAAGTATGTCTGGTAGGCCACGACTTGGCAGGATGGGGGAAGAGGAGTTGGGGGGCTTCATCTGGCTGGTGACACATTTCTTGCCACTCATGACACAGGCAGGGACCCATGCTATGTACAAGTTGGCCGTGAAATATCAGATGCAGTACAATCATGTCTGAATGGCTGCCATTTACTTTTTCAGCCTACACATTGTAAATGATACTGAAAATGTTGCACTGTGCACAGATATTGAGCAAATTTCTTCCTTCCATACCTTACAGGTGGACCGGCGCCCTACACTGTGAGAGAGGTGGTGACATTTGAGGACCCCGACCACTACAGTAAGTGTTGATATGTTTGTTCTGTGTTGTGTTTGCTGGATATGGACTTGTGTGAGTTGGACGCATAGCAAGGTGTGATGCTGTGGGCATGTTTTTCACTTGTTCCATGAGTAGGAATGCAGTTCTCACATGTTTTGAGTTAGCCAATGCGTATCCAATGGTATCATGTAGGGATTGTAGGACATCCCTGTAGGCCCCACTGTGAGTACAGGGGATAGTCATGTCTCTGACACTTGTATCACCAAGAGTCGCAATGGAAGTCAGCCCCTATTTAGTCAGCCTGTAAGACCCACATTCTCTAAGATTGGTGGAGCTAATAGCTTCCCAATAGACATCTTCTTCCCTATTTACCTACGTAAGTTTGAAACAGTAGGTAGAACCTCCTAGCAGCATGTACTTCCACATGTAGTGTATCAAGTCTGTGGAACCTGAGTATAATGGCCTAGGTGTGCATGCAATTCATGATCATGGGTGTTCTAGCAACTCTGTGTCTGATGTAAGTCAGGCCTCACTGGAAGTATATGTTTTGTACTAAGTTCTGATTTTCCTGACATGTCTGACCCTATGAGTGCTCTAGGGTTTGCTGACTCCAAATTGTAGATAGACCTTACCTGTGGTGTGTCTGTAGAGACAAACATGTGTGGATTAGCCTATACACTCCTCGGTGTACATGTTGTTGGCAAATTATAGTTGTGTATCCACCGCCCCCCCTCAAACACGGCCATGGGTTTGTGAATGGGGTGCCTAGTACTGATGCTACCAGTATGTTACACATACCTGTGAATAAGTGACGGTTTGGTTGCATACTAGTATACACACTCAGGTTTGGAACTTGAAACCATACTGGAAAGTCCAGTTACAACTTGCAGACCACATGACTTTAGTTTTGCTTTCCGTACACTGACATTTGTAGCCCAGCTCTTGGTGGAGGATATGCAGCATGATTCTTAGATGTTAACTGTCAGAACTCAGATTGCAAGTCAAGGCCAGTTGTTACCCTTCTTGTGGTTTATGAATGTGCTTTGTGTGATGTGACCTTTGTTGTCTGGCCTGCCATGTACTTCCTCAGGGACATTCGATGCTCTGTATCGTGATATGAGCTGTTAGAAGTACAGTAGATGTAATGTCTGATTAACTTGCTGTGCTGTTTTACACAATGCAGTTACTAATGTGGCATATCTGCATTTGTCTTCACGGCAGCTAACATGACTCCAGACCAGGTCCGTGAATTTCAGCGTCGGGCCATGCGATACCAGCACATCCTGCTGGTGGAGTCGGAGTTCCGGAGGATGGCCCGGCGATATCGCCATGAACGTGCCTCCGGGGCATGGTGAGCCTTCCCACAGGGTGGTCCTACTGTGCCCACCACAGCCACCACAGAAACAACCACCAATGAGAGCCAGGTGGCCCCACCCACAGCTGCCTCTGTTGAATCTACATCTGCTGGACTTCCTGGCCCCAGCCTTGCCACCGGTGCAGGACAGCCCACACAGACCTCCTCCACCGGTACCCAGACTGCCACTGCTCCATCTGTTGACCCTGCAGCCTTCAATAGACTTGAAAATAAGATGGACAAAGTGCTGCGCAAGGTGAGCCACTTGAGCCGGGACGTGCAGCACATTAAACGGCGGGTCAAGGATATAAAGAGGAACATCCGGAGGGCCAACCTCTAGACTGTTGATTCGATGGACATGATACCCTCCCCTCCCTCCTCTTTCTTTGTTCTTATAGTTAGTGGGCTTAGTGTTAGGTTAGTATAGGCTGTTAATTTAGTCAGTGTTAGTGGGTGGGGGGTCCTGCTTGTTTCTTTTTTGACTTATTACATGTGTGGGTGGGTGGGGGGCTATGTTGGGGTTCTTGTGTGTCAAAAAAAAACATACAAAAAAAAGCAAAACATATTTAAAAAAAATCACAAAAAAAAAATATTTTTTTTTATGATAGTATAGTATGTGTTTAGGTTAGTATGTGTTGTCCTCCATGTGTCCCGTCTCATAAGGGGGCTGGGGGGTAGATGTTTAGAACATTTTGTTACATGTGATAAGTAAGTGTAGCTTAGGTTAGTTAGGGACAGTTGTGGGTAATGAGTAGTCAGGGTAGATTAGGGTAGGTAAGATTTTTCCCTCAGTTTCCTCATCTATGGTTAGCTTTTAATAAATATTTGGTTACCCCTTAATAGTATGTGTTGAATGGTACTTGATCGTGGGTTTGGATTCCGTGTACATCTTTTTTGTGCTATAACATCTGTGTCCAATGCTACAAACAAATCCCAACTGAGCTGTGCGATTGGCAGGTAACCCAGAGCTACCTTGCAAAGTGTCTACCCTTTGTTGCAACCACCAATCACAGTTAATATGGATGACAATGTGTTTCTGTTGATAAGTGTGTTTTCAAAGTCACTAACAGTGCTTCCAGACTTGATACTGGGGAAACAGTTTTATGTCTGACTGCAGTGTGATGATCATGCACACCCTTATAAGATGAGTTCTCATTGGCAATCTTGTATTCTTGTCTTTATGACCCTCATACATCATTTGTGACACAGTTCGGCATGATTACCTATTTGTATGTTATCTCAGACACCTTCATTTGTGCAGTTGTTTTTTTTGTATTTACTTAGATTAGTGTGGCATGTTTATTGTGTTCTTTTTGCATGTTGACAACATTTAGCGGGCACTATTTGATGACTTAGTTATCCCCTGAGGAAGCATTCTTCTGTCCAACACAGCATGGTGGTGTATGGTTTCTCACGTCATCAGATTATTCCCTCAGGATGGGCAGAGTATGACGCAATCATGGTCACTGTGCAGATTTCTCTAACTACATAATATCAGGACAGTTGTATTGACAAGCTACGTTATTTGACAGTAGGGACATTTTAATTTTCTACTGCGCAGTTGATATGTCAAATTACCCAGAGACAGATTTGTTGTGTAAGTGCTATTTATTGAAAAGTGCTGTAGTGCTATATGTACATTGTCCATGATTGTGAGTCCATTATAGTGATATCTTCCAGTGTGATCCAACACAAGGGTTTACCAAAATGCTTTTGTCATGCTGGGGTTGCTGTTTCAGACAGTGCAGAGGGACAGACTTAGCCAATGAGTAGGAGAGAGACAATCACTGGGCTGGGTGACAAGTTATACAGTGGTTAGCAGAATAGTGCTTGAGTACAGTTGTTGCAAGACTCGCAAGTTACAAAGCGCAGAACTTTGGTAATAGTTGGCCATGTGGCAGGGACTAGTGCTTCCGGGTCATTTTCCTTGTGAATGTGATCTGTTCCATGTCTTCTTCTTCTGATGTGTGTGTTGCCTGCTTTGTCCTTGTTGTTGTTGGTTGTGAAGGGGCAACACACACCTCAGTGTTAGAAGACGTGGAGTCAGACATCCCGGTGGCTGCTCCCTGTGAAGGTCTTAAGGGCAGTACTGCTGCAAGGAGGGCCTGCTGGTTCTTGAGAATAGCAGCCCCATCACGATGGTAGGCAGCCAGGTCGGCCCTGTGGGGTTCAATGTTGCATTCGTGCACGCATTGACAGGATTTCTGTTGTAGGTGTTGGGTCAACTGTATTACAGCTGTGCTGATTTCCTTCTGGGTTTTCTGCAGTTCCTGCAAGATAGATGTTAGGGCTTGCATAGCTGCTGCCATAGTTTGCATCCCCACCCGCACCTCCTTGGCCAGCTCCCACTGTACTCCAACTACAGTTCTCTCAAAGCTGGTGCCAGTGTCGTCTGAGTCCTCAGCTGTATTGGAGCTGGCAGGTCTTACAATTGGGGTGGTGGGTGGATCCTCTGCGATGGCTGCTTGTTCTGTGCTCCTCCTTGTGACTGAAGGTGGGGTCTGGAGGGTTTCAAGGACCTTTTGGATAGTCTCCTGGGGAATGTCTATTGGCTCGTCATCCATGTCATCAGGGAAATCTGGGACAGGCATATCGGCAGGAGATCCATCTTCCTCTGCAATGAAACAGGGTACAATAAGTGTGGCTGTGTTGTGGCTATTTTGATGTGACGTGCCTGCCTTATGATGAATTCACTTTGTGATCTTGTTTTGTGTTAATATCTGCAGTCCTTCAGATGGGCATTGTTTCAGGCCTATGGCCCACCTGTGTGTCACATGTATGTTATTGAGTTATCAGACTTGTCAGCCTCATCGCCTCTAGGTGTTGCTTTATGCCAAATAGAGAATTGCCACCTTCTTGTCCTACTCGACCCTCCGTGTATATCCATTCTCATGGTGAGACCTTTCACTGGCTGTGGGTGTTCTGATGGCCCTGGCAGCACACTTAACTATCAGGACCTGCCCCAATCCCTGATCGTTCACATCAACTTAAATGTAATTGACATGTGGCATATCCTATGCATGGCAATTGAATGATCCGATATGGATGTTGACATTGTCAATGTGTCCTGCTGATGTTGGGGAATGTGTGTTACATTGCATTGCCCTGATAGTCGTATCAGTGTCCTATTTTGTTCTCTGACTGTGCAGGTGTATTTCATTGACCAGTTACATGTGTCCCCTCCTCAATGCTGTTGTCTGAACAGTATGACATTTGTGATGTCGCCTTGTTACCCAGGCACAGGATGGACCCTGACATATGCAGCATGGGTGCGTCCTTAGTGCTGTGTCGCTCCTATTGTTGTTTACTTTGGCTGATGTTTGTGACAGCTATGGGCATTGACATTTGAGTGTACTGGGGCCTTTGTCTTGTTTCAGGAGATTGTTGCAGTTCTCATCCTCACCCCCTAATTTAGTTGTGTATGATCCACGGGGAGGTTACTGCCATTGGCTACTTGAGCTGCACACAGAGCAGAGGTGGTAGTGGCAACTGTTGTCGCAGTTACATTCCAGTTGTCAGTATGGCTAGAGGTTGTTAATAGGGCCCTAGTTAATGTAGGGGGTATGGTGGCTGACGTGTGCAGGGATGTCAGTTTAACGTTGTGCCCTTCCCTCCTGTTGTGGCTTTCCCTTTGCTCCATCGTTGGCATGACAGCATGCCCCCATGGGACTGTTGTTGGTGTTGTGTAATGGTGTGCCCCAGGTCTTCTCAGAACGGGCCATGCCCCCCTGCCGTGCCCCTTTACCCATGCCACTCCATGTATATGATGACTTCCATGCATTTAGTGGTCGGTATCCCCCCCCTGCTCACAGTTGACATTATTGCATTTTAATTCCCCATGCGACTTACCCTGCATGTGCGTTGTGTTCTGGTAGTCTGTGCTGTCCTGTCCTTGAATCCCTGTGACGATCTCCTCAGGGATGACGGCTGCGACCATCTCCTCCATGTGGTCCACGGCCTCCTGGTGTGCTGGACTCCCCCCTCCAGTCTGCAGTGCTGCCTTCCTGTTCCTGACCATCTTTTCCTTAGTCCTGCGTGTGCAGTCATGCCAGCGTTTTTTGCACTCGATGACTGTTCTGCGTACTTCTGCCACACTGTTTATCTTGTCGACAATTTGTTGCCATATAGCCTCTCTCCTACTGATTGGCAACTTTGATGTGACAAACAGTTGGTGCTGGTGTTCCGTCACCTCTTTAACCAGGATTTCCTGCTCCTCTTCACTGAAGCGACACTTTCTTTTCTTCTTAAAAGTGTCCTGGTTCTTGCGTGGGTCCTCCTGGCTGGTTCCTGGTCTGCTGTCATCTTCCTGGGGTCTGTAGTGGCATCTGGGATCCATTTTGGCTCTCCTCTGGTGAAATGGCTGTGTTAGCTGTGTTTTTTTATGCTATTGCGTGAAAAAAAACGGCGCATATCCGTTTTGCGGTGTCGTAAATCGACCCACAATCATTTCCGCTGCGTTAACGCCGTTTTCCTTTACAACTTGACGCCGCGGTGTGCGTCAAAAATAATGACTCCCACCTGTTGTTTGTGCCGCCGTGCGTCAAAGTATAAATATGATGTCTGCACGGCGCACCAAAATGGCGTTAGCCGGCGGTAATATATTTTACGCAAAACTGCGCCGGTGCAGTTTTGCATCAAAAAGTATAAATATGGGCCTGAATTTATGCCAAAGGTGTGGCACATCTGAACATGCTAACATGTTTTTCTCATTCTTTGCACGATTTGAAAGGGTCCAAGAGTAGTGAGCCTGGGTTGGCAGGCCAGTTGCTGGGTGGTGATCCTGGGCTGGCAGGAGAATTGTGCTGGACAGCTTTACCCAGCGCCCTGACAGTTCTGGATTCTGGTTGTACCATTCCTAAGAGAAGGTGGCGGGACCCTAGAATGTGGGGTAGGGGGAGGAGAGCCTCACCTCTTAACCCTGTGGAACCTATGGGTGTGGACTCTAGGTTGGTGGATCAGTGGCAGGGTAAACTACCTGAACTGGTTGGAAGTGGAGTGGAGACAGGTTGCTGTGGACATAGGGCTACCGCCCCCTACTCAGTGAGGTTTCAGAGACCAGAGGCCCCTGGATGGCCTGGGGCCTGGTTCTGGCCATTGGCAGCTCAGTTATCTTAGGTTTCTTGGGAAGCATTGATAGAGGGACCCAATTGGGATCAGAGTGGTGAAGAACTGGCGTGTGCCCCTGCAGTTGCGGGCCAGGGTCTATGTTCTATTTCCCCAAACAGGGAAGCCCATCAAGGTGTTGATAGGTCTCCCCTGGCATTAGGTTGGTGAGGGGTTGTGTTGGACCTGGATTCATCCCCAGACTTTTTGCCTCCTTCCTCCTATTTGTTTCAGACCTCTTGCTGTTGGCCCTAGGACTCTGAGAACTTTATCACTGCTGATCAGTACTAAAGTGCATGTGCTCTCCCTTCTAAAGTTGGTATGACTGGCATATACATAATTGGCACATTTAATTTACCTGTACATCCATTGTAGAGTAGTATTTCTATACCCAGGGCCTGTAAATTAAATGCTACTAGTGGGCCTGCAGCACAGCTTGCGCCACCCACAGAAGTAGCCTTTCAAACCTGTCTCAGGCCTGCTAGAACAGGGCCTGCTTGTGCAGTTTACTGCCACAGCGACCTGGCATCTTAATTTACTTGCCTGGCCCAGACCCCAGGCATGTCTGGTTGCGTGGCCTATCCTCGCTGTGACAAACTGCCTATTTGGTTTCTCAAAGCTGTGAGTGCTGCCTTCTCATAGGATTGCACTGGAAATGCCCTGCATTATGTCTAGGGGATATTGACTGATTTATGAGGGGAAGCGTATGCATGTTTGGTATGGTTGTAATGGTAGTGAGAAATGTTGCTTACTGGTGTAGGTGGATTTTTCATTACCATTACAGAAATGGCACTTCTCAAAAGTGAGCATTTCTCTGTGCTTATGACTCTGGTGTTTTGCAGCTTGACTCCAATCTACGTCTGGGCAGAGTGACAGTTGGACTTTACAGACAACCTGTACACAGGGGAGGGTGGAGGTGTTACAGAGGTGCATCTACATTTTGAATGGTCTCCCTGGGATGTCAAGAAGGGGAGGCGGGGCACACAAATGGTTTATTTACCCCCAACTGATGTCTGGAGCCTGTGCTTGAAGAGAGAAGGGACACTCCTAGAGCTGTTTGGAACCTCATTTCCCCCTCTTTGTTAGTGCATGCAAAACTGAGTATAAGGGAGTTTTCCTCATGAAAAGGATACACCTGTAACATATTTGGAACTAGATGCAGAATGTTGCTGGGGGACACACCAGGAACCCCCTTGGACTTCTGCTGCTTTGCTTACCTGTGACCGAGGAACTGACACTGTCTGCATCCCCTTTTGTGCTGGCCTAATGCTGGGCCCTAACAATCTGTGCTCCACTTTTGGTGTCCCCAGTGGCTGGGTGCTGTGGCCCCTTCCCCCTGCAGCTACTTGTATCAAGTGCCTTGAGGGCGCCTTTTCTTTTCCTTGCAAAGATGCCTGAAAAGCGCTCATCCTTTTGTTTAAGCACTTGATGAGTGCTCCCTATGTTGTGGCCGAAGGAGGAGACCACCGCTGCGACCCGGGCATTTGAAAATATGAGTGCATCGAAAGCGTGCCGTGACCTGTGCCCTTGGGGCACCACAAAGTGAAGAATGGAGTGAGCCAGCTCCTAATGGTGCCCCTGGGGTGAAGCACGCAGCAAGAAGTGCCCCAGGGCCCCAGCGGACCCTTCCTTTGGTCCCAGGATTCACTGCTGCAGCCCGGGAGGCTGATTACACATTTGCGCACCAGATCTGCTGCAGGCGAGTGGATGGCATCGGTCTCAGGAGGAAGGGAGACCTCATTGGATGTTCCTTCTGGATCCCAGGATTACCTGGAGAACAGGACGTGGGGGAGGTGAGGGTAAGTCGCCTCATCCCCCGATCGCTGCCGAGAAGCGTGAAGCGCCAATCTCGGCCTGTTGTCTTCTTTTGGGTTGCCCCATGAATAATTGGTGCCCAGGTTGGGTGTTGGCCCTAGGAAGGGCCCCCATAAAAGAAGGGAGGGGGGCTGTGCCACCCCCTTTTGTCGATCATCATCAGGCAGCCCCAGATTTGGCACATGCCTTAACTTTGTGTGACGTTTACGCTAGCGGACTGGCGCTGTACCCTTCCTAACCTCAGTAGGTGCATTTGTTCCTGTATCAGGTTTGTTTACCAGGAAAAGTGCATTCTTGATGATGAGGTTATGCTGGGGTTATGACCTGCTAATCTTCTTGTTATGGGCATTGTATGCTAACCTGATTCTCATGACTTGCCATATTTGTTTCTGATGTTCCTTTTATGGGCATTCTAAGAATTTTATGATAACCTCTTTTTATGACTTGCCATGTGTTTTCCCAATGTTCCTGGTGTGGGCATTTATGGGGATCTTGTGACATATGCATTACTGTAGTAATGTTTTTCCTGACTACTGCTTATGTTGAAGATTAATGGGTAACCTGTGTGTTATATGTGACTACTGCTGGTTTATGCACAGTAACCGTACCGTGTAATGTCTGACAACTGCTCAGGTCGCAGGGTATTACTGACATGTTGTGTTTGATTTAATGATGTTGTGTCCAATATAGTTTATTTTTATAAAACTTGGTATTGTGTTTCCTTTGTGGTGGGGATAGTGCATCAGATGTGTTGTGTGTGTTGTGCAAACACTTTACACATTGCCTCTGGGATAGGCCTAACTGGTCTTGCCAAGCTACCAAGGGGGTGAGCAGGGGTTAATTTTGGGTGTGTAACTCCCTCGCCCTGTCTAGAGTGGGTGGGTTTTGCCTGGCTTGGGTGCATACCCTAGCCAACCAGAAACCCCATTTTCTAACACAATCTTTCCAGCTCAAGAGTTCCCTCAATTAATTCATTTGAGTCAAATTTTATTCAGGGCACATTCACTGTATTGTCTCTTTATGGGGTTTTATTGAACCTTTATGCTGAAAAACCTTGCAAACTAATATTACTCCTCTGTGACATGTTTTCTGGGACATTGCAATGCATACTGACAATCTGATCTGGTGTGGGCATGTGTGGAATTGGAGTTCTCTGTGGATATTTCATATCCACTACAGGCCAGGATTGATTTATCATCTGGTTGGAATTTTAAATTTGTGTAGGAGTTAAGATTGGGACAAACAAAGCTAATCTCTTCATTTGTGAATAAGTTAATTATACTGATCTCTGCATCTCATGAAGTGACGCTCATGCAGATACAGGATTTGGAGTCTGGAGGTTATTTCCAGAATTACCTGAAGCATACAATTAAACAACTAGACCTATGGTTACCGGGACCGTCAGGGCTTCAGGCCCTGTCAAATTTCCTAACTCTGACATCCCAGCTCTTTCACCTGTTAATACTGAGAGTTTGTCCTGATCGATTTGGGGTAATACTTGGGGTTGTGTGCATTGAAGTGTACATGGGCATAGTCCAGTTCTAATTAATATTTTGCACGGGTGCTGTCACAATAGGTGTTGATTCCATCTGAATCATTTTTTTTATTGACACTACCTGTTTCACAACCGGTCTTGTAATGTGCTGTCTTATACTAACAACAGGAACTGGTGAATAAATTCTGGGCACCTGTATCACTGAACTGACAGGTGTACTTGGGGCTTCCTGAATTTGACTTCGTGAAAGTGGAGCTGTTGGCACACTTGGGCTACATTCTGAACTTCTCTTTCAACTGAATGATTTGGCTGGGGACAATTCAGTAAAAGCTGATTTATAAACTCATCTTCTGAGTCACTCTAATGAATAGCTGTCTTCTCACCCTCACCTGCTATCTGCTCTGTCATTTCTGCCTGCTCTTTTCCATTTTAGGTTTTGAACTCCCATCACCTTCTTCTGTGACAGCTGTAAACATTCTCACCCCAGCTAGCATCACTCTTCTCCACATTTTCTGTTCCCTATCCCATTTAGCTTCTGCTAGTTTATTTTTTGCTCTCCTCATCCTATTCTGAAATTTTGCCATTTCTCTCTGTCTAGCAACCAGTTACCAAATAGCGAGAGCTACAGATTGTGCTGGTCTTGGAGGGGTCTTCAATTTGCACAATATTCTCCTCAAATATTCCTAAAGATTCTGTAGCATGGAAAAGACAATGAACCTTCTTTCTCAGTAATCTTACACCACTGATTAACCCAAATGCATGCTTAAACTCCTCTTGCCTCTGTCACTTCATCTGCTGGTGTTCCTTTGGATGCTGTCTGCTCTCCCTTCCCAACTGGAAGAAACACATCTTCTCTCAGTGCAATTCTTAAAGCTTTGAAAAATGTTCCCACTGATTTCAATCAATAATATGAATTTCAACAAAATAAGGAAGTAAATTCAATCCCACAGTTCTTTTCACAAACTGTCCTTAACCAATGGCAACACAATATTGTCCACCAATAAGTGTGCTGCTTCTCACTAACTGACCTATCCCAGCGTTGTACAGCTGATGTCAGACTCACTTCACTCAGCAGCTGCAATCGCTTTGTAACTGTCTCTGACACTATTATGCACACATTGTCAGGAATCCCCAAGGTACCTCCTGCGTTATCTGTCAGCATCCCCAGGGATTAGGGTTAAATCATATCTCTGTTCTTGGTTAAACCTTCATGTTTCTAAGTAAAGATAATGTGCTCTGTTACACAATTGGTTTTATCAATGCTTGTTTTACCAATGCTTGTTTGCTAATGTGAGCAGGTGTAGATATGCTTCTAATTGGGTGTGGTGTAGATATGTGCTTCTAATTGGGTGTGGTGACTCATCCACATGTGGAAACTCAACTGCTTTTCTGATTGGCTATAAATAGCAGAGTGAAGCATGCCTCCTTTCTTGGCTTTGTTTTGCTTCCTGAGCTCAGCATCTGATTTGGCAGTCCAGCATCTGCTGTCATCCTTGTGTTTAGGACTTTTGAGGCAATTCTTTTCTTCGTTCCTGTACCAGCTGACTCCAGGCATTCCTCCAGCACTCCGGAAAAGACTGCAGCTAAGTGACTAGTATTCTCCAGGGAGTTTGTTCTTTGAGTGCCGCGCTTTCCTAGAACAGCTGGTGTATTTCAGACCTCGTATTTTGGCAGAGTACTTATCTTGGAGAGACAAATGCATTTCTGAACATTATACATTATTATTGTAGTTACTTGCCTAAATGTGCTTCAGGAAATCTGCTTGAGCTCAAGTACCTCAAAAAGTGACAGTGCAATTTTAAAAGAGCATTTACGTGACTTTTCTTTCTCTAATAGCATAACTCTTGGATTAAAATTGTGTCATTCATTCCTGTGTTTCAGGTTTGAGGAATTTTATTTTGAAGGGTTTTTCCCCCACACAGTGAAACCAAACCAAACTGTGCCACCCTAACTGTTTAAACCCAGGGTGGACATTTGTATTTCTTGGATTGTTTTTGTTCATTTTAGTTTAACCTTATATATGCAGGAAAGTGATATGTGATATAATTAATGCCCTTGTTTGTCTTTCTTGTAAATTATAAGTGCAACCACAGTTATAATTGTAGTGTGCAACAGTGAATCTCTGTGAAGCCAGCCCTAGTGTCGCAGTATTTATTGTTATAGTACTCAATTTGGGGTTTTGGTAATGCAGTGTTAGTAATTGTGCCAACAGTTATTATTATCCAAGAAAAGTGCTGGAGCATCCCAATGTTCTTCTACCGCTCCCGTTCCCATATCAGAAAGAGACATTCAGTTTCAAGGAAACTATATGTAGGAACTCAAATGCTTTTGAAGCTGTACGAGCTACACTTCCGACTGTGACTTCCACTATTACATGAGTAAGACTTGACCTGAAAATCTCACCCTGGTTGATGCGCATCTTCCATGTGCACTCAGAATTTACCTACTACCAACTAACAACTCACACTCACTCAAGGAAAATCGCTTGTACTTTCAATGGCACCTCATGACCAATATCTCACTGCAGACAATAAATTCACCAAGTGTCTCCATACACTTGTGTATCACTCCAGAGTCTTAGGCTTTGATGGACCCGTCATCAACAACAACAACCACTGATATTTTTTAGCACAAAGTGCCACGATGACTGCGTGTACAAGAACTCCACCTCACAACATCACACTTCACTATAATTTACAGCAAGAAGCACCGCTAGAGCAAATTCCTACTTATACATATACCGTACACTTGTTACCCAATGCTCAAATTTTATCAACCTCTAAACTAGCCATAGAACAACTCTACTTTACTGTGCCACCAGATTTGTCACTCTTAACATCCCACAAATATATGGTTTCCATCTTCATAAGACAAAACCAACCCTCTGCTACCATATTTGCTAACACGTGTTTCTCAACCTTTGCAGGATTCAAAAATGCTTTCCTGAGGTCAAAGGGATCTTTTGACCCGGTGAAGAGTGTGGTAACCATACACAATCAATTGAAACCCAAACAAAAATTTAAACACCATGACCCATTCGGCCACAGAAGAAAACTTCAATAAATAAAAGTTTCAAAGCTTTTTTTTATAACCACAAAGCTGAATTCACGTAAACAGTGTGCAACAACCATTTGTAAAAGTTAATAAACACCTTAAGTTGACCAAATCTATGAAAAAAGTTTAATCTACTCAACAGCAACACCATTAGGCTTTCAGGAAGAATAATAAATATTAATAAAGCATAAATGCAAGACAGAAGCAATCTTCAAATCAGACTGCAAATACATTAGTCAAATCAGATTACAAAGATTTAGAAATAAGGATTTGGACATAGGTTTTTCCTGCTGCTAACCAAATTAGGATAAGTATGTGTAGGAACAGATTTACACGTGTGGGCAAAAGTCAAATAGAAAGACAAAAACAATTTGGAAAATCACCTAACTCAGTCTAAGTTAAACTAACTAAAAACAAAAATAAGCTGTTGTCAGCATGCTAACATCTACTCTGACAATCAGGTCAGGGGAAAATTACATTTGCATTAGAATATACCATTCTTATGGTGAAAATGTAATTAAGTTTCATCAGGAAGGCATGTAGATCATCAGCAAGAGTCTGTTAGAATCCCCCTCAGGTGAAAGTGCAGAACATGAGCTGCACATGGAAAATCACGAAACATCCAAGGGGCAAGTTCACAGAAGAAGAATCTACAAGGGACTGCTTCAAACTTAGAAAGTCCTTCCCAAGTTAGGGATACTGAAAACAGTTCTATTGGTCAGTTTAATGGGTCCACATTATGCAAAAGAGGCAATATCCAATTCAATTATTAGCACAAATTGAGTTTGCAACATCCCATTACTTTCCCAGGTTTGGTGAGAAGTCTTCTCTCCTTTCGGTGTGAATCCAACAGTTTAACAATTTTCCACATCACTTGTTGCAATGCTCATTCCTTCTCATGGTACAAGATGATTTCCACACATGAGAAAAGTTCAGTTGAACAATGGCACTGCTTTATCTTTCAGTCTTCAGATCTCAATGTACCAGAATCAAGATCATTAAGAAACACGTTTTATGCATAAAACAATAGGGCTCTTTACTATTCATGAGAAACTACCTAATGGAAAAATTCATGTTAGATGAAAAGAAATGATTCAATACTTTTGTATGGCTGCAAATACAAAGACTTCATGCCTAGATTTGCTAACACAAGAAATATAATGCATTAATATCATCACTAATAAAACACACAATATGCAAACTGGTTACTTCAGCATTAATAATATGTCTTCAGAATATGTAAAAGCATTGCATTAATAATTGCAACCTTTGTTAAGGCATCACATTTAGTATAACAGAGATGTGCATTTATTTTTCTGCACGCGTAACTGTAAATGAATAAATCATAAATCATTATAAATCAAATTAATTTCTACTAGTAATAGCTGCTCTAATGATAACAAATATACTTCATCATTTTTTAATCTTGTTAGCACATTATCAGTTCTGGTAGGCAAAATGTCCTTCATAAAATAAAGAACATACACACTTTTAAAATATGTGTCAGTCCAGCTTTTTTTCTATGCTAGGCTTTTAAACATGAATATAAATGCCACCAAATGCTGACGTCCGGTGCACTAAAAGCATTTCTAACATTTTGTTTCGAACAAACGCCATCGATGGAATCTAAGTGGAAAACTGAAAGCATTTTCTGCTGCGGATACTGCAGTAAATGAGGAGATTAGGGAGCTTCACAACAAATAGGTCTCCCAAGATGACCACCAGATAAAAAGAGCCAAAATGTAGCACAAATATCACCCAAATGTAGCCCAGGTATAGCCCAATAACGGAAGTGTGCAAAACAATTCTTTGTTTTTTTCTTGGAGTTTTATATAGCACGGACATGACCTGAAAGTGCTGGAATGCTTTACATGAGCATCAGTTACATCACACAAGGATGCATTAATTTTGGTTTTAGGCGTGGGGATATTAAGTGATTTGCCTCAAATCACGGAATGTCAAGCTGAGGCTGAAACTCAAACCTGGCTCCCCAGTTGCAAAATCTGGAGCTCTTGCTGTAACCTCACATTCTCTCCCCTAAGTAAAGTATACATTCAAGTGATTAGATAAAAAAATCAATATAGCAAACAATTCAAAGTGCTTTGTCGCTATTTCAGAACTCAGAAAATATGTCCTCATTTTAGTTTTTTAAAGCACTAACCATAATGTCTATGGGAATAAGACCCTTTTATTTTAATAATTTATAAAATAAATGCTTCAGGTATTACAGTTTTGATTACATCAAGATGAAGTCAGGCATGCCACACTTTTGTAATGAATGAAGAATGTCAGCAATCCTGTTGTTCATTAGAATACTATGGGAGAGGTCAGGGGTATAGACTCTGACAATTGAGGGCAGGGAGGAGGGTGCAGAGGCAACAATTTGACCGTGCTGGACAAGTGGAGGGGGAGTGGCTGCACGACGAACCATAGAGAGCAGGGGAAAGGGGGCAGGGGCAACAAACCAACCATGCAGGACAGGCAAGAGAGGCTGTGGCAATATAACAGACTATTAAGCGTAGACGGAAGAGGCAGTGGCAGTATAACCATACATGCCAACAGACTCAAGTCAGGCAGGAGTTTCCCAATGTTTTTTTTGCTCAAAATGGCTTTATGTTATCTGTTTCCTGCCTAAAATCTCCTTTTTCAAATGTAAGTCAAAGGGGAAAATCAATTCCCTAGGTTTCATTTTCAAAATCTCCCTTTTACCAAGGTCAAACTGTTGGCAAGTATGGTACATTGGCTCAGGAAGGGAAAGAGAAATTGGGTAGGACGTGGAGACTCAGTTAGCAGAGGGCAGGAGGGAGATGAACAGGGGCACCAAACTGACCTTATGAGGCAGGCATCAAGGATTGCAGCAGCACATTACACCACACAGGGCAAGCGGGAAAGCAGTGCAGTACAACAGCCCATGAAAGCAATAATGAGGGGACAGGACCATGCACATGGACAAAAGAGAACAGAGGGGAAAGAGGCAAGGGCAGCAAGCTGACCATACCAGACAGGAAGGACAGTTTCAGCATACAAGACTATAAAGGGCAGGATGGGGGAGGCAAGAGCACTACAAATGAAAACAGAGGACAGGGTGCAAGGTGGCAGAGAAGGAGCAATAACTTGACCATGGCTGGCAAGCAGGTTGGGCAATGGAAGCAGAACACACCATGGAGGGCAACAGTGTGACTATAATGGAATACACAGACAATAGAGTGAAGGTGGGAGTCGGGACAGCAAGGTGACCATAGAGGGCAGGTGAGAGTGGCTGTGGTAGCATAGAAGACCATGCATAGCAAGTGAGAGGGTTAGTGACAGTAAAACAGCCATGGTTGGCAAGAGGAACGGTGCAGGAGCATGCTAAAAGGACAATGGAGGACAGAAGGGAGGGGTAGGGGCTGGACACAGACAAGAGAGGGCAGGGGATGGGGCATCACAACAGGCCATGCAGGCAGGCAGGAGTACAAGTTGTAGCACAACAGATCACAACAGAGCATGGAAGGCAGAAATAAGTGTCAGCAAAATGGACCGTGGAGGACAACAGGGAGGGGGTAGGGGCATAGAACTCGAACAGGCAAAATGGAGGGGCCTGGGCAGGCAGCAGTCATCTGATCATGCTAGGCAAATGAGGAGGCAGATGAGGGGGCAGTGGCAGCTCAACAGAATGCTCAGAGTAGATTGAAAGAGCAGTGACAGGTCCATAGAACATAGTGGGCTAAAACAAGGGAGCAGGGTCAAGCACACAGGCATTGAAGGGCAGGGAGAAAGGTAGGGGCAGCAAGCTAACGCAGAGGTTAAGCAAGAGGGCAATAATGGGGCATAGAATTGGACAATGGAGGGCAGGTGGAGTGGGCAGAGACATCAAGCTAAATGGAGGGCAGTGGCAGCACATCAGACCATGCAGGGCAGGAGGGAGGGGATTGGTGTATTGACAGACAACAGGGTGTATGGAGGAGGTGGATTGGGTAGTTCAGGGCAGATGCAAAGGGCAGTAGCATAACAATGGCTGTAATGAGGGAGCAGGGTCATGGAATTGGACAATGGATGGCAAAGAGGAGGGAAGCCTGGATGGAGGCAGCACAATAACAGACCAGGGCCTGTGTCCAGCCCCCCATCACGCATTGTGGTTGGCATTTTGATTAACATTTTAAAAAAACTAGAAATTTACTGAAAATACTAAAGGTTACAAGAATGTTGTAGTTAAGAAATAGCATTTAAAAAACCTTAGAAATTAACTAAAAAAACAATGTTACATGGATATTATAATTAGGTTCATACTGTGCTGATATATATGCATGTGTGTGCTTTGTTATAGTGTGAGCTGTTTCTTTCTAATTCACTTCACAGTGATTTGTCAATAAACTTATGTATTATAACACACTATCTTGGACCTCTCTCTACTTTCTACTTTCTGATAATTAACTGTAGTTGTTGATTGCAATAAATAAATCTTTCTTTAGGTTGATGGATGTGTTTAGTTGACTTTCACAACAGTCTCACATGTATATTAACACCTTTGTTGCGAGTGTATATATATATTTTTTTTGTGGTTTGTTATACAGTGGTATGTCCGTTAACACCACTGTAGTGGTTGCATGTTCTAGAGTAGTTCTGGCCTTTCCAGTAAAAGGTACTTTCGGGTTCCCACAAGGTTTTATTGTGGTTTGAAGTGCAGTATTCTATATTTTCCAATCACAAGACCAGTGTTTACTTGCCCAAATATACCTGCTTGTTATCGCTGAGCAGATGTGTACCTGCATGGCAGGATAACATTTGTATAGTGTGTGTAGTTGAGGGAGTGACCTGACTGCAACTCCGGGGGGCACCATTTCTGTAACTCCAAACACCAGCACAGTGTTCTCTTGTCCAAATACCTTTTTTGGAAACTCTCAATTGAAGTGTTCTCACCTGGGAGGATACCATTTCTATAGTGTGTGTGGTGCAGGGATTGACATGACTGCAACTCCCAGCAGGCACTGTTTTACTAACTCTGAACAGCGGTCCAATGGTCAATTGGCCAGATACCACTGTGTCTTAACTCTCAATTGAAGTGAACTCACCTGGGAGGATACCTTTTGAAGACTGCGTGCAGTAGAGGGAATGACCTGACTGCAACTCACAGGATGCCTTGTGTCTTAACTCCAACCACCAGCACAGTGGTCACATGCCCCAATACATCTTTTTTGTAACTCTCCATTAAAGTGGACTAACCCTGGGGTGGAGAACACTTGTATAGTGTGTGCTGTGCAGGGATTGGCATGACTGCTAAGGCCAGGAGGCTTTGTTACCCTAACCACAAGCCCAGTTTTCTCTTGTCCAAAGACCGTTTGGTAAACTTACAAATTAATTTTACTCACCTGGGGGAGCTTTTGATAGTGTGTGTGGTACAGGGAGTGACCTGACTGCAGCTTCCAGGAGGCCTTGTGTCTAAAGCTTCAACCACCCACACAGTTGGTACATACCCCAAAACATCTGTTTCTTAACTCTCAATTGGAGTGGACTCACATGGAGGGAGAACATTTGCATAGTGTGTGTAGTACAGGGATTGACATGACTGCTAAGGTCAGGAGGATCTGTTACTGTTACTCCAAAAACCTGCTCAGTGTTCTCTTGTCCAAAGACCCACTTGTCAACTAACACATGAAGTCTACACACATTTGTGTAGTGTGTAGTTCAGGGAGTGACATGACTGCAACTCCCAGAAGGCCTTGCATCTGTAACACTAAGCACCAGATCAGTGTTAACTTGTTCAGAAACCAATGTTTGTGAACTCTCAATTGAAGTCTACTCACCTGGGACCGTCCATTTACCAAATGTTGGAAACTAGAGGGAGTGAGCTGCCTGCAAAACCCCATAGGTCCCATTACTCTAACTCCAACCACCAGCACAGTGACCATTTGTCCACCTTGACTTGCTAACCCAATATGAAATATTTGAGGATGGGAATGACACCTTACCCAGAGTCTATAGCAAGTATTCATAAGGCCTCAAGATGCCTCAACAGAGTTGTATTGGCAGCAGACACATTCACACTGCACTGTGCATATGATGACTTCAGTCACATTTACAACAACGTCCTTGGTTTGCCTGCATCACACTCAACTAGGCCTCCAAATGGTCCAAGCCTTATGTTGCCTAGCAACTTTTTTTTTCTGCACTGGTGGCAAGTTGCCATTTTCAGGCCATCCTCCCAAGTGCAAATGATCTGTACTTTGCAGCAGCTACCTGAGTCTAAATGAATTGGAATGCTTCAAACATGGCATGTCCATACACCCAATGTCATGGTCACTTGCCACAATATGATTACCTGGAACGTAACTTTGTACAAGGTCTCTACTTAGCGTAACTCTAAATTGTTGGAGGTAGATGTCACAATACAACCAGTAGCATTGTACATTTTACATCAACAGGTTGAGCTGTTGCTTGGCACACAGAGGCCACAGAACAAACTGCCACTACCCCCCTGGATAAAACCTTCAGTGAAGAAGACACTGTTGGACATCTGGACTTGGAGGTTGCTCCTCGCCTATCTGAGCAACCTGGTCAGGTGGCAACAGTGAGTCTCACTGTTCCCACAACTTCAACTCCCAGTCCAGTCTACCCCTTTCTTTGGCTCATTAACAAAAGACACATGAACATTGATGCCAGTCACTTAAAGGGAGGCCCTGCCAGAGGAAGAACCAGCCCCAGACACCCCTGCCTCTGTAGCAGCAGCCCCCCCACGCAAGCAGGGACACCCAGCAATGAATCCAGGATGTGCAGATGGCAAGGCTGCCACCACTGCCAGCAGTTGCCCTCTTCCTAAAGGGCCTCCTTTGTATGGCACACATTCACTCTGTTGACTGATTCTGAACCACCCATCAGTTTCAATGGGAGTAGTACTCTGAACTTATAACTAGCAGTGATGTGGCATCTACTCCAATAATTTCCTTCACCATGACGGACCCCTTCACTTTACTTTTTTATTTATTTCTGTCCATATTCATTTTCTCTATTAGCGTTGTAATAAATTCACACATCACAAACTCATTGTCTGCTTTCTATGTAGAGATGTAAGACCATGTGAACAATACAATTAAGATACATCGTACTTGTGCAAGCAGGGATATGTTGCAGGTACACAGTGGCCAGCTCAGGATTACAACAATTACATACAAAACATACATAAAATTGTCTGGCCAAACCAAAAGCTTTTATTAAAGTGTTCAGCAAGTAGTCTCTCAATTTGTCTGGACTACTGGAAATGAAGAATGAGTGACTCATAGTGAATAAATGAGAATATTGACATGTACAGACCCCCAGACCACAGAAGGAAGGGATGTGTCAGATACTGTCCTATAGAATAGGCAAACAATAAAGTGGTTAATTCTTATCACATACCACACCAAAGTAATTCAACATCACATAATCCAAGATACAGACAGATGGCAGTACAACAGTCGCTGATCACAGGGGCATCATAATCCAATCTAGCGGTATGACAGAAATCTATTTTAGTGTTGTTGCACAAGCACTGCTGCCTGCAATGATGGTACACATCCACAGCTATCATACAAAAAGAGTGTTTAGCCAATTTGAAGGAAAAAGTACTTGGTTAAAAGCTAGCACTACATATTTTCTGACCACATGATGACACACATGATGCATCAGGCATACCACAAGGCACAAAACAAATGCAATGTACCTCCACCCAAACACTGTGCAAAGTGTCTAGGTACAGGTCTCATAGATCCAAACTCTGCAGCCTACGTTACCTGAACAATCCATGTCCACTTTTTATGTCAGAACAGCCACAGATACCTGCCAATGTCACAACTTTGAAATGCCCACATGAAGATGTCATGGTGAAGGTACCTGTGCAAAGAACAAAACAAAGGCCCGTATTTATACTTTTTGACGCTAAACTGCGCTAACGCAGTTTAGCGTCAAAAAATTTTGCGCCGGCTAACGCCATTCTGAAGCGCCATGCGGGCGCCGTATTTATTGAATGCCGTTAGCCGGTGCAAGCAGACCGGCGCTGCCTGGTGTGCGTGGAAAAAAACCACGTACACCAGGCAGCGCCGGCGTAGGCAAAAAATGGCGTTAGGGCGTCTTAAAAATGGTGCAAGTCAGGTTGACGCTAAAAAATCACCTCCACCCGATTTGCGCCATTTTTAACGACGCCCAGACGCCATTTACATGACTCCTGTCTTAGTAAAGACAGGAGTCATGCCCCCTTGCCCAATGGCCATGCCCAGGGGACTTATGTCCCCTGGGCATGGTCATTGGGCATTGTGGCATGTAGGGGGGCACAAATCAGGCCCCCCTATGCCAAAAAAAATATATAAAAAAAAACAAATTTATACTTACCTGAACTTACCTGAATTTCCCTGGGGTGGGTCCCTCCATCCTTGGGTGTCCTCCTGGGGTGGGCAAGGGTGGCAGGGGGGGTCCCTGGGGGCATGGGAGGGCAGCTGTGGGCTCATTTTGAGCCCACAGGTCCCTTAACGCCTGCCCTGACCCAGGCGTTAAAAAGAGGCGCAAATGCGGGGTTTTTTGACCCGACCACTCCCGGGTCTGATTTTTGCCCGGGAGTATAAATACGACGCATTTGCGTTGCAGTCATTTTTTTGGACGGGAACGCCTACCTTGCATCTCATTAACGCAAGGAAGGCGTTCACGCAAAAAAATGACGCTCTTTACTCATACTTTGGCGCTAGACGCGTCTAACGCCAAAGTATAAATATGGCGTTAGTTTTGCACCGAATTTGCGTCGAAAAAAACGACGCAAATTTGGCGCAAACGGAGTATAAATATGCCCCAAAGAGTATAGGCTTGAAACCATACCTATGACACAAGTCACACAGCAAGCACTTGGAAACAATGTACATTGCAAGGAAACTGACACAAACAAACCAACATCATCAAGGTGTGGATGTGTCAAATTGCAGATTAGCTGTTTTTTAAAAGACTCAACTCCACACATTCTCACAACTACAGTTCATTGTACAGTTACAGTCATTACATCACATGACATACTTACACTAACGTTAAGTAGCTATTGATGAGATCGTCTCGCAACTCAGCTCCGTAGAGGACATTCCTCCGCAGGGCGATGATGTGGAGCATGCAGCATGCCACAATGATCTGACATACTTTCCCGGGTGAATAGAGGAGGGCTCCACCAGTCCCATCCAGACAGTGGAAGCTGACCTTCAGCCAGCTCTATTGGCCGCCGTGTTCTTCCATGGGCCTCATTGAAGTGTGCTTCCATGGCGTAGTTGGATTCCTGTTCTCAGCTTCTGCTGCCCTTCCCAGCTCCTCTGGCTGCTGCTTCCTCGGCCTTTGCCTGGGATGAACTGAAAGCCTCCTGACTCTCAGTTCGAGGCTCATCCACCCGCAGGCTCACCGTGCGCCTCAACCCTGGTGGCCTAGTGGCCATCAACAAATAAGTATCTTCTCTCTATCTCTCTTTCACTCTTTTTTTCTGCCTTTTTTACTGTTTTCCTTTTACTTCTGTTTTTCCCATCTCTTTTCCTTTTTTTCTCCCCTGCTATATCTGCCTCCCTCCTGTGCCGCTCAGGCCCCTGCGCCCTCTCCCCGTGAAGCACCTTTGTCACCCTCCCGCCTCCCAGCTGACAGATTGCCCACTCCCTCCCCTTCTTAATGGTGGCCGCAGCACTGTTAGAGGGTAACTGCACTGACCTGGTCAGCGTCTGCTGCCATCCCCATCTCCTCTGGCTGCTGCTGCCTCTGCCTTTGCCTGGGAAGAACTGAGAGCCTCCCGACTCTCAGTTCAAGGCCCTCCTCCACCCGCAGACTCGTCCCTGCACCTCATCCTTGGTGCTCTAGTGGCCATCAACAAGTAAGTATCTTCTCTCTGTCTCTCTTTCACTCTTGCTTTTTCTGCCATTTTCACTTGTTTTCCTTTTACTTCATTTTTTCCATCTCTTTTCCTTTCTTCTACCCTGCTGTCCCTGCATCCCTCTGGCCCTCCTCCAGCTCCTGTGGCCCCTCTCTCCTCCCCGAGGAAGCACCTTTCCTGCCTTCCTGTCTCCCAGTTGACTGCTCCCCCTCCCCTTCTTAATGGTGGCTGCAGTGCTGTGAGATGGCAAGTGCACTGACACAGCTCCTCTGGCTGCTGCTGCCTCTGCCTGGGACAAACTGAGAGCCTCCTGACTCTCAGTTCAAGGTCCTCCTCCACCTGCAGGCTCGTCCCTGCGCCTCATCCCTGGTATGTTTAGTGACCATCAACAAGTAAGTATCTTCTCTCTATCGATCTTCTACTCTTATTTTCTGCCTTTTTCACTTGTTTTCCTTTTACTTCTGTTTTTTCCATCTCTTTTCCTTTTTTGTCCCCTGCTGTCCCTGCCTCCCTCCTTTGCTGCTTCAGTCCCTGCGGCCCCACCTGACGTCCCCCGCGCGAAGCACCTTTCCTACCCTCCTGTCTCCTATCTGAACTCTCCCCCTGCCCACCTCACCTTATTAATGTTGCCCGCAGCACGGCCACACCGCTAGTGCACCGAAGGCAAGCCCGTTCCTGGACCGCACCAGGCACCTGGAACCCTGCATTTCCGTTAAGCCACCCCCTGGTCAGCCTCCGTTATGGACCCCATCTTCACCTTAAGCAACTGTATCACCATTGAGACCCCAGACTGAATCGACCATTGCTGCATACATTTCACAATCACTGCACCAAGCAGCCTCACTCCCAGGACCTCCCACAGGAAATGGAATGAAATCACCAACGAGAAACTCACCTCAAATCTCCCCAAATCCCTCCCTCCTACCTCCGATGATGCCAACACACAGCGCGCAATCTCAATGCATGGATTACTGAATGCGCCAACACTCTAGCCACCCTCCGGCTGACATCGGCCAAACGTATACCTAAGAAAGCCAGCTGGTTCACCACGAACTCCAAGAATTAAAGTGCCTCCGTAGACACTTAGCGAAAAAATTGAGACACAAGCAAACCAGCGAAGACCTCGCCTTCTTCAGAGCTGCAACCGCCACCCACCACCCAAACATCTAGAGTGCAAGGAAGGATGCATTCCGGGATCGCATCAACTCCTCCACACACAACTCTAAGGAACTCTTCTTAGTCATCAACAAGTTCAGAAA
This sequence comes from Pleurodeles waltl, assembly GCF_031143425.1. Classification (NCBI taxonomy): domain Eukaryota; kingdom Metazoa; phylum Chordata; class Amphibia; order Caudata; family Salamandridae; genus Pleurodeles; species Pleurodeles waltl. The sequence goes on along the minus strand of NC_090438.1, from coordinate 793,754,401 downwards.
TCCCCCCTCCAAAGCCAACAGCATCCCCCTGTCACAGGACCTCGGAAGCAAAAAGCCACTTTTTTCCACCACAAGATCCAGTACATCTATGACAGCTTCCTCCTGGAGAAAACTGGCACGAGACCCTGCGACCGACCCACCCTCCCATATTCCTCTCAGACCATCCACAGATGGCCCACGCTCACCACATCTTCAGATTGACCCCAGCAGACTGCTGCAGGACAGTCACCCATGCCTTAGTCACAAGCAAGCTCAACAACGGCTACACCCTCTACGCCAGCACCTTGACTAGAAACATAAAAAACTACAACTCATCCAAAACGCCATCGCCAGACTCATCCTGGACCTCTCACGCCGGGAACACATCTTCAAACACCTAAGGACCCTCCATTGGCTCCCAGTCGAGAAAGGAATCACCTTCACGCTACTCACGCACACGTACAAGGCCATACACAACGCAAGACCAGCCTACCTGAACTACTGAGTGTCCTTCCACACCCCCACCAGATCAGGCCACTGGAGGAGGCTGGACTGGCTTGTAGTCAGTACCAAGGGGTACTTGCACCTTGCACCAGGCCCAGTTATCCCTTATTAGTGTATAGGGTGTCTAGCAGCTTAGGCTGATAGATAATGGTAGCTTAGCAGAGCAGCTTAGGCTGAACTAGGAGACGTGTGAAGCTACTACAGTACCACTTAGTGTCATATGCACAATATCATAAAAAAACACAATACACAGTTATACTAAAAATAAAGGTACTTTATTTTTTATGACAATATGCCAAAGTATCTTAGAGTGTACCCTCAGTGAGAGGATAGGAAATATACACAAGATATATATACACAATAGCAAAAATATGCAGTATAGTCTTAGAAAACAGTGCAAACAATGTATAGTTACAATAGGGTGCAATGGGGACACATAGGGATTGGGGCAACACAAACCATAAACTCCAAAAGTGGAATGCGAACCACGAATGGACCCCAAACCTATGTGACCTTGTAGAGGGTCGCTGGGACTATTAGAAAATAGTGAGTTAGAAAAATAACCCTCCCCAAGACCCTGAAAAGTGAGTGCAAAGTGCACTAAAGTTCCCCTAAGGACAAAGAAGTCGTGTTAGAGGAATAATGCAGGAAAGACACAAACCAACAATGCAACAATGATGGATTTCCAATCTAGGGTACCTGTGGAACAAGGGGACCAAGTCCAAAAGTCACAAGCAAGTCGGAGATGGGCATATGCCCAGGAAATGCCAGCTGTGGGTGCAAAGAAGCTTCTACTGGACAGAAGAAGCAGAGGTTTCTGCAGGAACAAAAAGGGCTAGAGACTTCCCCTTTGGTGGACGGATCCCTCTCACTGTGGAGAGTTGTGCAGAAGTGTTTTCCCGCCAAAAGAACGCCAACAAGCCTTGCTAGCTGCAAATCGTGCAGTTACCGTTTTTGGATACTGCTGTGGCCCAGGAGGGACCAGGAGGTCGCAAATTGGACCAGGAGGTAGAGGGGACGTCGAGCAAGACAAGAAGCCCTCTTAGCAGCTGGTAGCACCCGGAGAAGTGCCAGAAACAGGCACTACGAGGATGCGTGAAACGTTGCTCACCCGAAGTTACACAAAGGAGTCCCACGTCGCCGGAGACCAACTTAGAAAGTCGTGCAATGCAGGTTAGAGTGCTGTGGACCTAGGCTTGGCTGTGCACAAAGGATTTCCGCCGGAAGTGCACAGGGTCCGGAGTAGCTGCAAAAGTCGCGGTTCCCAGCAATGCAGTCTAGCGAGGTGAGGCAAGGACTTACCTCCACCAAACTTGGACTGAAGAGTCACTGGACTGTGGGAGTCACTTGGACAGAGTTGCTGGATTCGAGGGACCTCGCTCGTCGTGCTGAGAGGAGTCCCAAGGGACCGGTAATGCAGCTTTTTGGTGCCTGCGGTTGCAGGGGGAAGATTCCGTCAACCCACTGGAGATTTCTTCGGAGCTTCTAGTGCAGAGAGGAGGCAGACTACCCCCACATCATGCACCACCAGGAAAACAGTCGAGAAGGCGGCAGGATCAGCGTTACAGAGTTGCAGTAGTCGTCTTTGCTACTATGTTGCAGTTTTGCAGGCTTCCAGCGCGGTCAGCAGTCGATTCCTTGGCAGAAGGTGAAGAGAGAGATGCAGAGGAACTCGGCTGAGCTCTTGCATTCGTTATCTCAAGTTTCCCCAGAGACAGAGACCCTAAAGAGCCAGAAAAGAGGGTTTGGCTACTTAGGAGAGAGGATAGGCTAGCAACACCTGAAGGAGCCTATCAGAAGGAGTCTCTGACGTCACCTGGTGGCACTGGCCACTCAGAGCAGTCCAGTGTGCCAGCAGCACCTCTGTTTCCAAGATGGCAGAGGTCTGGAGCACACTGGAGGAGCTCTGGACACCTCCCAGGGGAGGTGCAGGTCAGGGGAGTGGTCACTCCCCTTTCCTTTGTCCAGTTTCGCGCCAGAGCAGGGCTAAGGGGTCCCTGAACCGGTGTAGACTGGCTTATGCAGAATTGGGCACATCTGTGCCCAAGAAAGCATTTCCAGAGGCTGGGGGAGGCTACTCCTCCTCTGCCTTCACACCATTTTCCAAAGGGAGAGGGTGTAACACCCTCTCTCAGATGAAGTCCTTTGTTCTGCCATCCTGGGCCAGGCCTGGCTGGACCCCAGGAGGGCAGATGCCTGTCTGAGGGGCTGGCAGCAGCAGCTGCAGTGAAACCCCAGGAAGGGCAGTTTGGCAGTACCAGGGTCTGTGCTACAGACCACTGGGATCATGGGATTGTGCCAACTATGCCAGGATGGCATAGAGGGGGCAATTCCATGATCATAGACATGTTACATGGCCATATTCGGAGTTACCATTGTGAAGCTACATATAGGTAGTGACCTATATGTAGTGCACGCGTGTAATGGTGTCCCCGCACTCACAAAGTCCGGGGAATTGGCCCTGAACAATGTGGGGGCACCTTGGCTAGTGCCAGGGTGCCCTCACACTAAGTAACTTTGCACCTAACCTTTACCAGGTAAAGGTTAGACATATAGGTGACTTATAAGTTACTTAAGTGCAGTGTAAAATGGCTGTGAAATAACGTGTAAGTTATTTCACTCAGGCTGCAGTGGCAGGCCTGTGTAAGAATTGTCAGAGCTCCCTATGGGTGGCAAAAGAAATGCTGCAGCCCATAGGGATCTCCTGGAACCCCAATACCCTGGGTACCTCAGTACCATATACTAGGGAATTATAAGGGTGTTCCAGTAAGCCAATGTAAATTGGTAAAATTAGTCACTAGCCTGTTAGTGACAATTTGGAAAGAAATGAGAGAGCATAACCACTGAGGTTCTGAGGATCACTGAGTGATTAGCAGAGCCTCAGTGAGACAGTTAGTCACTACACAGGTAACACATTCAGGCACACTTATGAGCACTGGGGCCCTGGTGAACAGGGCCCCAGTGACACATACAACTAAAACAACATATATACAGTGAAAAATGGGGGTAACATGCCAGGCAAGATGGTACTTTCCTACACAACCCCCCCCCAAACGAAGGACAATAAGACTAGCCATGACCTGATGAGTCTTCATTGTCTAAGTGGAAATATCTGGAGAGTCCATCTGCATTGGAGTGGCTACTCCCAGGTCTATGTTCCACTGTATAGTCCATTCCCTGTAGGGATATGGACCACCTCAACAATTTAGGATTTTCACCTCTCATTTGTTTTAGCCAAAGTAGAGGTTTGTGGTCTGTCTGAACAATGAAGTGAGTGCCAAACAGGTATGGCCTCAACTTCTTCAGAGCCCAGACCACAGCAAAGGCCTCCCTCTCTATGGCAGACCAACGCTTTTCTCTAGGGGTCAACCTTCTACTAATAAAAGCAACAGGTTGATCCTGGCCCTCAGAATTAAGTTGTGATAGGACTGCCCCTACTCCTAATTCAGATGCATCAGTTTGGACATAGAATTTTTTAGAGTAACAAGGGCTTTTCAGGACAGGTGCAGAGCACATGGCCTGCTTCAGCTCCTCAAAAGCTTTCTGACAGTTTGCTGTCCATAATACCTTTTTAGGCATTTTCTTGGATGTGAGGTCATAAAGAGGGGCTGCAATGGAGCCATAGTTCTTAATGAACCTCCTGTAATACCCAGTGAGGCCTAGGAAGGGTCTTACCTGAGTCTGAGTGGTAGGGGGAACCCAATCAATAATTGTTTGGATTTTCCCCTGTAGTGGTGCAATCTGTTCCCCACCAACAAGGTGTCCCAGATAAACCACCTTCCCCTGCCCTATCTGGCACTTTGAAGCCTTGATAGTGAGGCCTGCCTTTTGCAGGGCCTCTAAAATTTTCCATAGGTGGACCAGGTGATCATCCCAGCTGGAGCTAAAGACAGCTATATCGTCCAAATATGCTGCACTGAAAGATTCCAGCCCTTGCAGGACTGTGTTCACCAACCTCTGAAAAGTGGCAGGTGCATTTTTCAATCCAAAAGGCATTACAGTGAACTGGTAATGTCCTCCAATGGTTGAAAATGCTGTTTTAGGTTTAGCATCTTCTGATAATTTGATCTGCCAATACCCTGCAGTCAAATCAAAAGTGCTTAGATACTTGGCAGATGCCAATGTATCTATCAGCTCATCTGCCCTGGGTATAGGGTGAGCATCAGTTTTGGTTACCAGGTTGAGACCTCTATAGTCTACACAAAACCGCATTTCCTTCTTTCCATCTTTGGAATAGGGTTTTGGTACAAGTACCACAGGAGAAGCCCATGGACTTTCAGAGTGCTCAACCACTCCTAGTTCTAACATTTTCTGCACCTCTTGCTTTATGCAGTCCCTGACATGGTCAGGCTGCCTATAGATCTTACTTTTGACAGGTAAACTGTCTCCAGTATCTATAGTGTGCTCACACCAAGAAGTGGTACCTGGCACAGTAGAGAAGAGTTCCGAGAATTGATCTAGGAGATTTATGCAATGGTCTTTCTGCTCAGCAGTAAGACAATCAGCCAAAACTACACCTTCCACAAGAGCATCTTGTTCTGTGGAAGAGAAGAGATCAGGTAGAGGATCACTCTCTTCTTCCTGTCCCTCATCAGTTGCCATGAGCAGGGTGAGATCAGCCCTGTCATAGTAGGGTTTCAGGCGATTGACATGGAACACCCTAAGGGGACTCCTGGCAGTGCCTAAGTCAACTAAATAGGTGACTTCTCCCTTCTTTTCAACAATTGTGTGGGGACCACTCCATTTATCTTGGAGTGCTCTTGGGGCCACAGGCTCCAAGACCTACACTTTCTGCCCTGGTTGGTACTGAACCAAAACAGCCTTCTGATCATGCCATTGCTTCTGGAGCTCTTGGCTGGCCTGAAGGTTTTTACTGGCCTTTTTCATATACTCAGCCATCCTTGATCTGAGGCCAAGTACATAGTCCACTATATCTTGCTTAGGAGCTTTTAAAGGTTGTTCCCAACCCTCCTTTACAAGTGTGAGTGGACCCCTAACAGGGTGTCCAAAAAGAAGTTCAAAGGGGCTGAAGCCCACTCCTTTCTGGGGTACCTCCCTGTAGGCAAAAAGGAGGCATGGTAGAAGGATATCCCAGCTCCTGCGGAGTTTTTCAGGGAGACCCATAATCATGCCTTTGAGAGTTTTGTTAAATCTCTCTACCAGTCCATTTGTTTGTGGATGATAGGGTGTAGTGAACTTGTAAGTTACACCACACTCCTTCCACATGGCCTTTAAGTATGCAGACATGAAATTGCTTCCCCTGTCTGATACTACTTCCTTTGGGAAGCCCACCCTGGAAAATATTCCCAGGAGGGCCTTTGCCACTGCAGGTGCTGTAGTGGTCCTTAAAGGAATAGCTTCAGGATATCTTGTGGCATGGTCCACTACCACCAAGATAAACCTATTGCCTGAAGCAGTAGGAGGGTCAAGGGGGCCAACTATGTCAACCCCTACCCTTTCAAAGGGAACCCCAACCACAGGCAGTGGGATAAGGGGTGCCTTTGGGGTGCCACCTGTCTTGCCACTGGCTTGACAGGTTTCACAGGACTTACAAAATTCCTTTGTGTCCTCAGACATCCTAGGCCAATGAAACAAGGGAACAAGTCTGTCCCAAGTTTTCATTTGTCCCAGGTGTCCAGCTAGGGGAATGTCGTGAGCAAGAGTTAGTAGGAACTTTCTGTACTCCTGAGGGATCACTAATCTCCTGGCAGCTCCAGGTTTAGGATCCCTTGCCTCAGTGTACAAGAGATTGTCCTCCCAGTAAACTCTGTGAGAGTCACTAACATCCCCATTAGCCTGTTTGACAGCTTGCTGTCTCACACCCTCTAATGTGGGACAGGTTTGCTGTGCCACACTCAGCTCCTCCCTGGCAGGCCCCCCTTCACCCAAAAGCTCAGCAGTGTCTGCTTTAAGCTCCTCTGGTGTAGGTTCTGCACAGGGAGGGAATTCTTCTTCCTCAGAAGTTGAATCCACTGTAGAGGGAGGGATAGTAGGAAGTGGTTTGCTTCTACTAGCCCTAGCTTTAGGGAGCACTTGGTCCATTGTTCCAGGATCCAAGCTTCCCTGTCCTTTTTGCTTTTTGGCCTGAGCCCTTGTCAAAGCAAAAATATGCCCTGGGATGCCCAGCATTGCTGCATGGGCCTCCAACTCCACATCTGACCAAGCTGATGTCTCCAAATCATTTCCTAGTAGACAGTCTACAGGTAAATCTGTGGCTACCACAACTTTCTTTGGACCAGTAACCGCCCCCCCAGTTGAGATTAACAACAGCCATGGGGTGGCTAAGTGTGTTGTTGTGAGCATCGGTTACTTGGTACTGGTGACCAAGTAGGTGTTGTTCAGGGTGGACCAGTTTCTCTATGACCATAGTCACACTGGCACCAGTGTCCCTGTAGGCCTAAACCTCAACACCATTTATTAGGGGTAGCTGCTTGTACTTATCCATATTAAGGGGACAAGCAACTAAGGTGGCTAAATCAATAGCCCCCTCAGAGACTAACACAGCCTCTGTGGCCTCCCTTACAAGGCCAACCCCAACTAAGTTACCAATAGTGAGCCCAGCTACTCCCTTGGATTGGCTATTAGTAGGTTTGCTCCCACCACCACTGCTATTAGTAGGGACACTAGGGGTAGCAGTAGGGGTTGTAGTGGTAGGAGGCTTGGTGCTTTTCTTTGGACAACTGGGATCTGTTGTCCAATGGCCTTTTAATTTACATAAATAGCACCATGGTTTCTTTTCTTTGTTTTGATTAAAGGAGGATTTGGACCCACCACCCCCACCAGAGTGTTTTTGTGGGCCTGATGAAGACTCATTTTTAGATTTGTCCCCACCCTTGTCAGAAGACTTACCATCCTTCTTTTTGTTGCCATCTTTGTCACCCCCTGTATCAACTTTTCTGTTCACCCTTGTTCTGACCCATTTGTCTGCCTTCTTTCCCAATTCTTGGGGAGAGGTCAGATCAGAGTCCACCAAGTACTGGTGCAACAAATCAGACACACAATTATTAAGAATATGCTCTCTCAGGATCAAGTTATACAGGCTTTCATAATCAGTAACTTTACTGCCATGTAACCACCCCTCCAAGGCCTTCACTGAATGGTCAATGAAATCAACCCAGTCTTGTGAAGACTCCTTTTTGGTCTCTCTGAACTTTATGCTGTACTGTTCAGTGGTTAAGCCATAACCATCCAGGAGTGCATTCTTAAGAACTGTAAAATTATTGGCATCACTTTCTTTCACAGTAAGGAGCCTATCCCTACCTTTTCCACTAAATGATAGCCATAGGATAGCAGCCCACTGCCTTTGAGGGACATCCTGTACAACACAGGCCCTCTCAAGTGCAGCAAACCACTTGTTAATGTCATCCCCCTCCTTATAAGGGGGAACTATCTTATGCAGATTCCTGGAATCATGCTCTTTTGCAGGATGACTATGGGGAATACTGCTGCTGCCACCATGGGTTTCTAAACCCAGTTTCTGTCTCTCCTTCTCTACTTCTAAAGTCTGTCTATCCAAATCCAGCTGTTGCTTTTTGAGCTTCAGTCTGGTTTGTTCCACTCTCAATCTATTGAGCTCCCTTTCTAACAATCTGTCATCAGGGTGGGTGGGAGGGACATGTCTTGAAACAGAAGTATGGTGAGAATGGACAGAAGGAGACCTGTCCCTTACAGAGGGCACCCTAACGGCTTGGCTGACAGTGTAATGTGAGAGCACATCATCTGTATGATGTGACTCCACCTCAGTACCAACTATGCTAGACTGTCTTGTAATGGGAAGGCTAAGAAGTTTCTTTCCTGAACCTTTACCTGGGGGAGTCCCTGGATCAGATTGGGAACCATTAGCTACTTTTTCAACAGATAGGGCACTTTTAGCCTTATCTTGTTCTCTAAGCATGTAAAGTAACAATTCCAAGGGAGGATTCTTCCCTACACTCAAACCTCTTTCTACACAGAGACTCCTTGCTCCATTCCAGCTAAGGTGGTCAAATGCAAGTTTGGACAGATCAACATTTTGGCCTGTGCCAGACATTTTTAGAAAGAGTTAAAGTGATAGAAAAAGGATCAAAAAGTTTTCAGAACTTTTAGAAAGACAGAAAAAAAACTTTTGAAACTTTTTAGAACTTTTTAGAAAGTTAGAAGTACTTTTCAGCACTTAGAAAAGAGTGAAAAGAGGAAATGCAAAACGTTTTGGCTATGTGTATATACACTGAACTTGTTTTGTATATTTTTCTCTTATGAAAAGTACAATGACAAGAGTGGTAAGTAGTCTCAAAGCACTTATCCAACCGCTGCACAACCAATGTAGGAGGCTGGACTGGCTTGTAGTGAGTACCAAGGGGTACTTGCACCTTGCACCAGGCCCAGTTATCCCTTATTAGTGTATAGGGTGTCTAGCAGCTTAGGCTGATAGATAATGGTAGCTTAGCAGAGCAGCTTAGGCTGAACTAGGAGACGTGTGAAGCTACTACAGTACCACTTAGTGTCAAATGCACAATATCATAAGAAAACACAATACACAGTTATACTAAAAATAAAGGTACTTTATTTTTTATGACAATATGCCAAAGTATCTTAGAGTGTACCCTCAGTGAGAGGATAGGAAATATACACAAGATATATATACACAATAGCAAAAATATGCAGTATAGTCTTAGAAAACAGTGCAAACAATGTATAGTTACAATAGGATGCAATGGGGACACATAGGGATAGGGGCAACACAAACCATATACTCCAAAAGTGGAATGCGAACCACAAATGGACCCCAAACCTATGTGACCTTGTAGAGGGTCGCTGGGACTATTAGAAAATAGTGAGAGTTAGAAAAATAACCCTCCCCAAGACCCTGAAAAGTGAGTCCAAAGTGCACTAAAGTTCCCCTAAGGACAAAGAAGTTGTGTTAGAGGAATAATGCAGGAAAGACACAAACCAACAATGCAACAACGATGGATTTCCAATCTAGGGTACCTGTGGAACAAGGGGACCAAGTCCAAAAGTCACAAGCAAGTCGGAGATGGGCATATGCCCAGGAAATGCCAGCTGTGGGTGCAAAGAAGCTTCTACTGGACAGAAGAAGCAGAGGTTTCTGCAGGAACGAAAAGGGCTAGAGTCTTCCCCTTTGGTGGACGGATCCCTCTTGCCGTGGAGAGTTGTGCAGAAGTGTTTTCCCGCCGAAAGAAAGCCAACAAGCCTTGCTAGCTGCAAATCGTGCTGTTAGCATTTTTGGATGCTGCTGTGGCCCAGGAGGGACCAGGAGGTCGCAAATTGGACCAGGAGGTAGAGGGGACATCGAGCAAGGCAAGGAACCCTCTTAGCAGCAGGTAGCACCCGGAGAAGTGCCATAAACAGGCACTATGAGGATGCATGAAACGGTGCTCACCCGAAGTTACACAAAGGAGTCCCACGTCGCCGGAGACCAACTTAGAAAGTCGTGCAATGCAGGTTAGAGTGCCGTGGAACTAGGCTTGGCTGTGCACAAAGGATTTCCGCTGGAAGTGCACAGGGGCCGGAGTAGCTGCAAAAGTCGTGGTTCCCAGCAATGCAGTCTAGCGAGGTGAGGCAAGGACTTACCTCCACCAAACTTGGACTGAAGAGTCACTGGACTGTGGGAGTCACTTGGACAGAGTTGCTGGATTCAAGGGACCTCGCTCGTTGTGATAAGAGGAGACCCAAGGGACCGGTAATGCAGCTTTTTGGTGCCTGCGGTTGCAGGGGGAAGATTCCGTCGACCCACAGGAGATTTCTTCGGAGCTTCTAGTGCAGAGAGGAGGCAGACTACCCCCACAGCATGCACCACCAGGAAAACAGTTGAGAAGGCGGCAGGATCAGCGTTACAGAGTTGCAGTAGTCGTCTTTGCTACTATGTTGCAGTTTTGCAGGCTTCCAGCGCGGTCAGCAGTCGATTCCTTGGCAGAAGGTGAAGAGAGAGATGCAGAGGAACTCGGCTGAGCTCTTGCATTCGTTATCCCAAGTTTCCCCAGAGACAGAGACCCTAAATAGCCAGAAAAGAGGGTTTGGCTACTTAGGAGAGAGGATAGGCTAGCAACACCTGAAGGAGCCTATCAGAAGGAGTCTCTGACGTCACCTGGTGGCACTGGCCACTCAGAGCAGTCCAGTGTGCCAGCAGCACCTCTGTTTCCAAGATGGAAGAGGTCTGGAGCACACTGGAGGAGCTCTGGACACCTCCCAGGGGAGGTGCAGGTCAGGGGAGTGGTCACTCCCCTTTCCTTTGTCCAGTTTTGCGCCAGAGCAGGGCTAAGGGGTCCCTGAACCGGTGTAGACTGGCTTATGCAGAATTGGGCACATCTGTGCCCAAGAAAGCATTTCCAGAGGCTGGGGGAGGCTACTCCTCCCCTGCCTTCACACCATTTTCCAAAGGGAGAGGGTGTAACACCCTCTCTCAGAGGAATTCCTTTGTTCTGCCATCCTGGGCCAGGCCTGGCTGGACCCCAGGAGGGCAGATGCCTGTCTGAGGGGCTGGCAGCAGCAGCAGCTGCAGTGAAACCCCAGGAAGGGCAGTTTGGCAGTACCAGGGTCTGTGCTACAGACCACTGGGATCATGGGATTGTGCCAACTATGCCAGGATGGTATAGAGGGGGCAATTCCATGATCATAGACATGTTACATGGCCATATTCGGAGTTACCATTGTGAAGCTACATATAGGTAGTGACCTATATGTAGTGCACGCGTGTAATGGTGTCCCCGCACTCACAAAGTCTGGGGAATTGGCCCTGAACAATGTGGGGGCACCTTGGCTAGTGCCAGGATGCCCTCACACTAAGTAACTTTGCACCTAACCTTTACCAGGTAAAGGTTAGACATATAGGTGACTTATAAGTTACTTAAGTGCAGTGTAAAATGGCTGTGAAATAACGTGGACGTTATTTCACTCAGGCTGCAGTGGCAGGCCTGTGTAAGAATTGTCAGAGCTCCCTATGGGTGGCAAAATAAATGCTGCAGCCCATAGGGATCTCCTGGAACCCCAATACCCTGGGTACCTCAGTAGCATATTCTAGGGAATTATAAGGGTGTTCCAGTAAGCCAATGAGAATTGATAAAATTAGTCACTAGCCTGTTAGTGACAATTTGGAAAGAAATGAGAGAGCATAACCACTGAGGTTCTGATTAGCAGAGCCTCAGTGAGACAGTTAGTCACTACACAGGTAACACATTCAGGCACACTTATGAGCACTGGGGCCCTGCTGAACAGGGTCCCAGTGACACATACAACTAAAACAACATATATACAGTGAAAAATGGGGGTAACATGCCAGGCAAGATGGTACTTTCCTACAGCCACTATCCCTTACATTCGTAAAACCAGCACCGGAGGAAGCCCATCAATCACCATCTTCAGGATGAACCTCAAGAAGTGGCTCTTCGGATAAGGCCCCTTCCCCCACACTCCCCCCCTGCACTTTTAGGGTGTGTAGCCATGCTTTACAAAAACTGACTGATTGATTGATTTAATCCTCACCAGTGTTAACAACCTAGGACAGTTCGATATGGGGAGACTCCTGGTAAGGAATGGGGCATAAGTGCAACATTGAGTCACTTCATGATTGTAGCACCTGATATTGCACACACACAATCAGGACAGACAAGAGTTACCAACCAGCTAGTCCCTGTCTGGATGAGGTTGTGACATCAGCTGGACATCAGCTGGGGTATGGTGCTATTCGACAATGGCTGATCCTAGATAATAGGCACAGACGTTTGAGATGTAGAGATCTGCCAAACAGACAACTTGCATGTTGATGGAATTGAGTTTTTTTCTGTTAGGAAAGACTTGTTCAGTGGTCTGCAGTAGCACTAGTCCAACATGTGTGTCATCAATGGTCGCAACTACATGGCAGAGGCAGGCAAAACCATAAAAGTCAGCCTTCACATTGGCTAAATCCTCAAGTCAGGGGAACCTTATATGGCTGTCAAAATTGCTTAGAGGAAATCCTTTAACACCAGATTGAACATAGATTGGCACATACCAGCAAACAGGGCCAATGTTATGTTGGAAGGACCCTGTGGCCAGGAAGTGTAATACAGACATGACTTGTATAACTAATAGCTGGCATCAGATCTGGCTCCAACTAGCGGCATATGTCCACTATTGTTTGCCTATCCAGGGGGGTATAACATAAGTAGATGCCATTGCTCCATGCTCTGAAGGTCTGACAGTAGACATTAGACAGGATGTTGTTGCATCCTCTCTCTCCCAGGGTACCTATCTGTGACAAGACATGATTTGTAAAATTTGTCAGTGCGTCCACAGCAACATACTTGATGAATGCCAATACTATCATGTGACAATGCATTTTTGATTCTATAAATATGACACTCAGTACACATCACAGCAGCCAACTACAGAATGGTCACATGTGACCCCCATGGTTGTCAACACGTGTCCACAACATGGATTTCGCACACAACTCAAAGATGTGTTACACAATTGCCCCTCAAAATGTGACTGTATTTTCTGACTATCAAAATGACTGTCGGCAGTGGTGTACCATGCACTGCCGTCAAATGTTGGCAGAGTTACCAGATCCTCAGGGTCCGCACACGTTCCCAACACATCCACCACTGAACAGCTCCAAGACTCTGATAGATAAATCACAGAGGCTAAGAGAGTTTAAGAGGGGAAGAGGGGATTAGGAAGGGAACAGATGGGAAGGAGACCTGTAGTAAGAAAAAGGTTAAACACACAATATGAAAATTACATCTCATGAAATCAATACTAGACTGTGACTCTAAGCCTATTCATTCTGAAAACATGAACAACCGAAGAATTAGGCTTAAAATGACTACGTTTCAAGATGGCCGGATACCTGTAAGGGAATCAAGATGGATTAAATGAAACTTTCAAATTCAAGTACTTTCCTTTACACGAGAATCAGGAAAACATTCTGAATAAATTCTAAACCAGTCATATGAATCCTTTTTTGAGAAAGCATACTTGGACCATGCAATATTGCATCTAGAAACTCTGGTCTTCTGTGTTCTCTTGAAATGTTTCAACACGAATTGCGCACATTGCAGATTTTCATATATATAGTAAACACCATAAAAGGATTGTGCACCATGAATAACACAATATGGATTCAGGAAACAAATCACACAACTTGTCAACTTGAATATTACCTAATAAATGTCTTAGAATAATGGCATACAAAGAACAACATGAATTAAGCTCAAAGAGAGACTTGTGCGTCTTGCCGGTTCGAGTGCCACCATGTAAAATGTCAAGAAATGGTAGCACGCAATGAATATCAAGGTTAAATCACCATTAAACGAATTGTGCGTCTTGCCGATTTGTAAGCCACAATGTAAATGCCAAGAAATAACAGTGTGCAATGAATAACAAGATTAAAGCACCACGAAACAAATTGCGCGTCTTTTGCCGATTCTTAAGCCACCATATAAATGTCAAGAAATGGTAGTGCGCAATGAATAACAAAGTCAAATCATCATGAAACAAATCGCGCGTCTTTTGCCGATTCTTAAGCCACCATACAAATGTCAAGAAATGGTAGCGCGCAAAGTAATCTGTTAATCATTAAAGAATTAGGCCAAGAATATGAAAGTTCTCGATAACGGCGTTGGGAGGTCAGCCCAACCACCGTCTTACTGCCCAGAATAAGGATCACCAATGGAGAATGAAGGGCAGAGGCCTGGAAGATCAAATAGGCCACTGGGACAGGAGCTCAGGAAGTAGCTGCTGCTCTGCACCAGGACCTCTGAATAGTGAGCACTTGGAGCTGGGCTGGCTCCCTTTTATAGAGTCTTGGCCCAGCCCACAACCACACCCAGGCATGCTGCAGGGAAAGTCTCTGTAAGGCCCTGGAAAGGGACCACACCCTAACACACTCTGAAAGCCTGCAGCAATACATTGCAAATGAACAGTATTTGTAAACACATTAAAAATACGTCTTCAGGATTAAACTCTGCAATGCAAAAGGTTAAACAACAACATATCAGCACAATGCATAAATTACGTTGTTTTGAGAGTGCTAGGTTTTTGCATTCTAGTCGCCAATAGAGCGCGCACTGCCCTGGTGTTGACAGTACTCCCCTCTCCCAGACGCGCTCTAGGGCCTGGTTTGCCTGGATTAAGACGATGAAAGCGTCTCACAAGTACTGGAGCATGAACAGCAGATGCGGAAACCCATGAGTTACTTTCAGGACCATAACCTTTCCATGAGATTAAGTACCATAGATTACGCCCTCTCAGTTTAGAATCCAACACTTTCTTAACTTCGTATTCTTCTTCCCCTTGTACTAGAACAGGAGCTGGATAAGGGTGGACCTTTTGGACTGCCTTCTTCAAGAGGGAAGTGTGGAACACTGGATAAATCCGTAAGGATCTGGGCAATTGTAGTTTATAGGTCACCGGATTGATTTGCTGGAGGACAGTGTAAGGACCTATGAATTTGGGGTTAAACATGTGCTTCTTCGTGAAATCTATATGTTTTGTGGAAAGCCACACTTTGTCACCTGGTTGATATTGCGGTCCCTCACAATGTTTCTTGTCATAATGCCTTTTGTATTTTTGTTTGGCTTTTTCTAAATGCTGTTGAATCAGTTTCTGGGTTTGATGCAAATGCTGAAAGGTTTCTGACACAGCTGGAGTAAGAGAACTTTCTTGAGGAATTGTGATGGGCAAAGTGTCAGGATGATAGCCAAATAAATCAAAAAAGGGTGTAACACCAATAGAAGTGTGGAATGAGTTATTGTAGGCTAACTCAGCTAACCAGAGCATAGATGTCCAAGAATGAAGTGCCTTTTCAGCGTAGGCACGTAGGTATTGTTTCAAAGTCTGATTTAGTCTCTCCGTTTGACCATCTGTTTGAGGATGGTGACTAGTAGATAGTGTAGATGTCACTTGGAGTGTTTTACACCATGCCTTCCAGAAATTGGAGGCAAATTGCGACCCCCGATCGGAGAGGAGAACTTTTGGCAGTCTATGATAACGAACCACTCTGTTCAGTAAAATAGTTGCCAATTCACTAGAAGTGGGCAATTTCTTACAGGCAATGAAATGTCCATATTTCGTGAGGCTATCTACTACCACAAGAATTACTGAATGCTGTTGAACCACTGGCAGACCGGTAATAAAGTCTAAAGAAATGTGTACCCAAGTCATGTGTGACTTGGGTTTGGAAGTGGATGTAACAACCCTTTTGGTTTTGAATGACTTGTTTCAGTGCGAGAACAGACTTCGCAGTTGTTTACCATTGCTTTTACATCTTTTGTTAGGGTAAGCCACCAAAAATAGATTTTGGATCAGTTTAAGAGTTTTAGGAGTACCTGGGTGACCTGCCGTAGGTATAATATGCAACCAATGAAACACTATCTTGCGAAGTTTGGTAGTGGGTATGAACAAACGAACGTCGTGAAAGGGTAGTCCTTGCCTGATTGACCTTTTGGGGTCTGCTTGGGCCCATGTTTGCCATTTCTCACAGTGAAAGAGTTGCGAATTTCTTCAAAGAAATCTTCAGTTTTTATGATACATAGAACCTTGTCAGGAGCAATGATAGCTCTGGAGGCTTGAAATGCAGGCAACGTGGTAGACTCTTGGCGGGACAAGACGTCAGCTCTGTGATTATCTTTACCAGGCCGGAAGGTTACTACAAAATCAAATTCGGCAAAAAACAGCTTCCAGTGTAATTGCTGAGGAGTCAAAAGTCTGGCGGAACTCATGAATTGAAGATTACGATGATCAGTATATACCGTGACAGTGTATTTGGCACCCAACAAATGATGTCTCCATTCTTTAAAGGCGTCACGAATCGCCAGAAGCTCTTTTCAGCAATGACATAGTTCTGTTCGGCTTTGTTCAACTTCCGAGACATATAAGCTACAGGATGAAGTTGACCAGTGTCTTTATTTCATTGTGATAAGACGGCTCCTATTGCTACATCTAAAGCATCAGCTTCCACTATGAAAGGTCGATTCGCATCAGGATGAGTCAAGACTGGGGCAGTGGAGAAAGCTTTATTCAAAGTAGAGAAAGCTTGGTCAGCTTCTGGGGACCATACAAACTTGTCTTTCTTTCTTAATAGCTTTGTGATTGGAGCCACTGTCTGGGAGAAATGATTTATGAACCTCCGGTAAAAATTTGCAAACCCCAGGAAACATTGTACATCACGAAAAGTCTTTGGGGTGGGCCAATCAGATACGGCTTTTACTTTCTTTTCTGCCATCACCCTACCTTGAGGGGTAAGAATAACCCCTTAAAACTCAACTGTGGTAACATGAAACTCACACTAGGTTAGTTTGCAATATAAATGGTGTTTTCGAAGGGCTGCAAGAATTTTCTTGACATGTTGGACATGTTCGTTTTCATTGTCTGAGTAGATCAAAATGTCATTGATGTATACTATGGCAAATATGCCGAGGTACTCTCTAAGAACATCATTCAAGAAAAATGTAAATGCTGCTGGAGCTTTACACAGACCAAAAGGCATGACGGTGTATTAAAAAAGGCCATATCTTGTCTTAAACGCTGTTTTCCATTCGTCACCCTCTCTCATTCTGACCAAATGATAAGCACCTCGAAGTTCAAGCTTCGTGTAGATTTTTGCTCTCATTACTTGTTCCAATAAGACCGGAATTAGGGGTAAAGGATATTTATTCTTGATGGTGACTTTGTTCAATCCCCTATAGTCGATAGAAGCTCAAAGTTCTCCATTAGCTTTTGGAACAAAAAACAAAGGCGAAGTTGCAGGAGATTTAGAGGGGCGAATGAAACCATTCTCCAAAAATTGATCTAGGTATTTTCATAATTGTTGATTTTCATGTTCTGACAGGGCATACACACGACAGTTGGGAAGTATCGCACCTGGGGCTAGATCAATTTGACAGTCATAAGATCTATGAGGAGATAGGGTCTCTGATCCTTTCTCATCAAATACATCTTTGTAAGATGAATACTGTTTGGGCAGCTGAATTTCTTTCTCCGCGGCAGTAGTTATGTAAGAGTTGCCGACTTTTTGGTACTTGAATCTTATGGAGACATTGTTCTTTACATAGCACAGGTGACAACATGATTTTTCGTTCTGCCCAACTGATCTCTGGATTGTGATGAGTTAACCATGGCAAGCCAAGGTTAATCCCATATTGGGGAGCATGGATCACGTCAAGGATGATTTTCTCTTTATGTTTCTTTCTATGATTCTTATCTGCACAAATCATCGACAAGGGAATAGTCTGAAGAGTTACTGAACCTCCAGTCAAGAGTTTTCCATCGACTGCCTGGATGATTTCTGGGGTCTTCTTTTCAATACATGGGATCCCCCATGCACGAACCAATTAGGCATCAACAAAGTTCCCAGTAGCCCCAGAATCGACTAGAGCTTTTTTTAAATAGATCTTTTTCTTCACCTGAACTCTTATTTCCAGTTTAAGATGTCTAGATTGTGAAGAGTCCACAGTGACACCCAAGAGCAACCCTTCTCTGCATCTCAGGTGTTTTAGTTTTCCAACTCAACTGGTGCATTGGCTGCGACCTTCTGAACTGGACCTTGCTTGTTCTTTGGTTTGATTGGGCAATCTTTGGCAAAATGACCCTTCCGCCCACAATAAAGACATTGTCCATTTTTTCTGCGTAGGTCCTTTTCATCTTTGCTCAAAGGTCTTCTGATGGTTCCAATTTCCATCGGTTCCGGCATTCTTTCTTTCGGAGTTCTTGAGTCTCTGTTAACATGAACACGCCATGAATATTTTTCAGTCTTTTTGCGCATTCCTTTACGTTCTGATAAACGATGATCAAGCCTCAAGACAAGGTTTATTAATTCTTGACAGTCTGTAGGTTGTGGGTCGATTTGCGCAAAGATATCTTTTAGTTCCTCTTTGAGTCCCTTGTAAAACAAGACCGCTTGTTTTTCTTCAGGCCAGGAAGTCTCGGCAACCAGCCGGTTAAAGTTGGCTAAATACGACACTAGGTCCCGATTCCCTTGGCATAAATCTAATAATTCATGATCTGCTGACTGTGTTACAGTTCTACGATCAAAAACTCTCTCAAACTCAGAAACAAAATTTCTCCAGTTGTACAACAAGGGACTATCTTTACCCACAAGAGGAATTGCCCAGGTAGCTGCATCCCCAGACAGATATGATAACAAGAAAGCTACTTTGGACTGGGCATCTGGGAAAGTATGTGGTCTACAGGTGAAGTGTAGTTCACTTGAACCAGGAAAGATTGCGCTTTCAAAGGGTCACCTGAAAAACGTTCTGGGGAGCTAAAGGAATTGCAGAAGGGACATTGAGGGAAATGCTTGTCGGATTACTTCCAGAAGTCTGAGAAGTACCTGGCCAAGACACACCTGTGGGACTTTGTTCCTTCTTCTCTACCTTATCTTGCAACTGACTCACTCTCTCAGCTAGGCTAGTTGTCAAATCTTTGGATGATACCACCTCTGCCTGGAGCTGGGTGATAGCCTTGACTAAGTCCAGCGTGGCCATGCTGAGAACATCCACAAACCAGGAGGATAATAATTTGTGGGCTCACTATTCTGTCAGAGTCACCAGATCCTCGGGGTCTGCGCACGTTCCCAACACGTCCACCACTGAACAGCTCCAAGACTCTGATAGATAAATCACAGAGGCTAAGAGAGTTCAAGAGGGGAAGAGGGGATTAGGAAGGGAACAGCTGGGAAGGAGACCTGTAGTAAGAAAAAGGTTAAAACACACAATATGAAAATGACATCTCATGAAATCAATACTAGACTATGACTCTAAGCCTAGTCATTCTGAAAACATGAACAACCTAAGAATTAGGCTTAAAATGACTAAGTTTCAAGTTGTCCAGATACCTGTAAGGGAATCAAGATGGATTAAATGAAACTTTCAAATTCAAGTACTTTCCTTTACACGAGAATCAGGAAAACATTCTGAATAAATTCTAAACCAGTCACATGAATCCTTTTTTGAGAATGCATACTAGGACCATGCAATATTGCATCTAGAAACTCTGGTCTTCTGTGTTCTCTTGAAATGTTTCAACACGAATTGCGCACATTGCAGATTTTCATATATATAGTAAACACCATAAAAGGATTGTGCACCATGAATAACACAATATGGATTCAGGAAACAAATCACACAACTTGTCAACTCGAATATTACCTGATAAATGTCTTAGAATAATGGCATACAATGAACAACATGAATTAAGCTCGAAAAGAGAATTGTGCGTCTTGCCGATTCGAGTGCCACCATCTAAAATGTCAAGAAATGGTAGCACGCAATGAATATCAAGGTTAAATCACCATTAAACGAATCGCGCATCTTGCCGATTCGAAAGCCACGATGTAAATGGCAAGAAATAACAGCACGCAATGACTACCAAGATTAAAGCACCATGAAACGAATCGCGTGTCTTTTGCCGATTCTTAAGCCACCATGTAAATGTCAAGAAATGGTAGCGCGCAATGAATAACAAAGTCAAATCCTCATGAAACGAATTGCGCGTCTTTTGCCGATTCTTAAGCCACCATGTAAATGTCAAGAAATGGTAGCTCGCAATGAATAACAAAGTCAAATCATCATGAAACGAATCGCGCGTCTTGCCGATTCGCAAGTCACCATACAAATGTCAAGAAATGGTAGCGTGCAAAGTAATCTGTTAATCATTAAAGAATTAGGCCAAGAATATGAAAGTTCTCGATAACGGCATCGGGAGGTCAGCCCAACCACCATCTTATCGCCCAGAATAAGGATCACCAATGGAGAATGAAGGGCAGAGGCCTGGAAGATCAAATAGGCCACCGGGACAGGAGCTCAGGAAGTAGCTGCTGCTCTGCACCGGGACCTCTGAACAGTGAGCACTTGGAGCTGGGCTGGCTCCCTTTTATAGAGTCTTGGCCCAGCCCACAACCACACCCAGGCATGCTGCAGGGAAAGTCTCTGGAAGGCCCTGGAAAGGGACCACACCCTAACACACTCTGAAAGCCTGCAGCAATGCATTGCAAATGAACAGTATTTGTAAACACATTAAAAATAAGTCTTCAGGATTAAACTCTGCAATACAAAAGGTTAAACAACATCATATCAGCACAATGCATAAACTACGTTGTTTTGAGAGTGCTGGGTTTTTGCATTCTAGTCGCCAAATGGAGCGCACACTGCCCTGGTGTTGACAAATGCCATATGTGCCCTGCAACACACTACATTGGTGGTTGTGTAGAAGGACTTACATGATAAGCAAGAAGCAGGATGTTTATGATGCTACAACATACATATTGTAGGTGTGACACAGTGTCCACAGTCAAATACAGCATTTCAGACTGCCAAAATGGCAGATGCCTGACCTACTCCACTGGACATTAGGAACCACCCGCGACTGCCAGTGGAAGTCATCTGGGTGGTGGCCGGTTCCAACTGCGGTGGACACAGCCATGGGGTAATATTGTTGCCTGTGGGGGTCGCGGCCCAATGGTTGTGTCCGCCAGCATGATGACAGCGTATGTGGGGGACGTGACTGCCATGTTGTGCACATGTTGTGCCCACCCCCACTCCTGACACTGCTGCCAGCCACACCTCCATTACCTTAGCTGCTGTGTGCTGCCTCTAAGAGCAATCATTCAGCAGGTTATCCAGCAGGTGATAGGGCCCCAGCCTTCTCTCCAGATGAGCTGGAGAGTCTTGTTAATCAGGTCCTTCCCCTGTATGAACAGCTCTATGGCTCACCAGAAGAGCAGGTAAGTACCTCATTTACACAATTGACTCCGTATGACACCCTCCTTTCCCTCCTCACAGGCTACAGTGTGCCCCTGTGTGCCATTTAGACTGTGTGCCTGTTGTTGCAGTCTTTGTGGCATCAATGGGATGTACATTCTGCAGGTATCGGTGGCCAGTACTATATGTTAAGTTCAGTCATATTGTGTTGTGTGAGGTTTTTGGGATCCTGGATCCTCCTTGTGTTAGATGGTCATAACTGATAAGAAAACTTTATTGCCATCCAATGACATCTCTTTCTTCATTATTGTTGTAAAGGTGGGACAACATGTGTGTGCATGACAGCATAGGCTGTGTATGCATCTTGTACGAGTCATTTGAGGAACGTGTGAGCAATATGTATAGTATCACAGATCTTTCAACCCATATTTAGTCTTGCAAAACTGTTGTCTGGCATCCATATCCTGACTCACTCTGCCCTTCAGGTTGCCACACAATCCACACGACAAATTGCTGATGGTCACATAATGTACTGTTATGCATGGAAGTGATGGAAATGTGATGAAATGTATGTTCTGTCTGTTCAGTCTGCAAAGATCAGGGCCTGTCAGTTGTGTTTCCCAGTATAGGACCTAGTCCAGACTGTGGGAGAGTCACTGTGGCTATGCAGCTGTAGAACTATGCCCACTCCCTGTACACCAGCAGATCCTAGCATGTGAACAATATGATGCTCTAGAGACAAAACTTGCCCTGAATACCTCAGTACATTGACTACATTAGGAATGGGTACTGAGGTACATTCCAGAAGTAATCCATACGCACATTTTGCATCATTGTCAATGTGTATCTTTGGCTAATGACAAGTCCCTTACTCTCACAGCTCTGTGGTCATTTTCACATGTCATATTTGTCCTGTACAAGCTTATTGTATTAATAACATTCCCACAATGTAGACAGTGTTTTGATTTTTGGGAGGCCATGATATGTGAGCAATAGCTTGGTCACATAGCAGAAATTGTACAATGCATGACTTTGTATGTTGGATGACATCTCTGTATGATAGACACATATATCCAAAGGAGAGTTCTGTTGTACAGGTACATACCACAGAGCCCACACCCTGAAGTGGCATGAGTCTTCATTTGTTAGGCCTCATGTCCTCACAAGCACAAGGAATTCACTTTCTGCACCCACCATGCCAGCCTCTTTCTTGTCACTTAAGTGTAATGGTGAAGTTTGTACTATGGAAGTTGCCTGTAGAGACTCTATGCAGTTAGTCAGTCTTGCAGAGTTTGAATGTGTTGGTCCATTCAGGCCTATGTGTTCATTGTGTTGTGGACTTTAGGGACATTATGTCTACAGAAGGCACATTGGTGTGTAGTGTTACAGCGTGGCTCATATCATAGTACAAGTAGCTGGAGCATCGGCTACCTGAAGTGAGTAGGCTTCCTTAGTCATTGTAGGCCCTGTGCAGGGTAGTGGGTTAGTCTGCAAATGGATAACAATGTCTGTAGTCATGTCCCTGTACTTATTGGCTTGTGTACTTTACACTTGTGGTATATTCACAAACTGAAAAATTCCAGCTTGGTGCTTCTGACATGTGTGTGACTCAACCATTTGTGCAAAAACTTATGATTGTAATCCCTTGATTTGTCTCTTGCATCCATGAGGGTAAACACCTATCAGAAGGAAATATTGAGGGCCATCACCTGTGAGGTGCGGACATTGGGGGTTCACAAATGGGGGATCGCCCACTGTCGCAAGATGTAAGAGGACCTGAGATGCTGGGCCTGGAAGATTGCAGAGGCCCAGCTGGGGCTGTCCTCCCAGCATGAGCATGGCACACATGGGACCACGACACTCCCAAAGTCCCGCATCCTGGTGGTGGCATACCCAGACCATGATGGGAGTTTGAGGGGAGCACAGCAGACACAAGGGGGTGAGCTCAGGGAATTGTCCTGCCTGTCACATTGCCAAGTTAATGTGTTAGGGTCTGACATTTCTCCCTGGTGATTAGGGATGAGCCATGTGTGACAGAGGAGATGAGCAACTGTCCAGATATGTCATGTGGTGCATACTGATGTGCCTTGCCTATTGTCCCAGAGACCTATGACACTGTGTACAATCCACAAACAATTTGCTCTCCAGGGACAGCACATGGCTGTGTTCATTGATCAATCAAGTAATGTTTGTTGTTGTAGTGGGTGTACATTTTATGCAACAGACCAATACTCCTCACTGTTACAGGTCAAAGGAAAGGAAGGGATGGATCATTGTCCTCAGCCATGCGTCTGGTCAAATGCGTATATTGGCATTTGCCACCAAGATCCTACTTGTCTTCAGCGTGTGACAGGTACTGGTACCTCACTACAGTCTATAATATGAAGATGGTTATCATACATGTGACAGCCCATCCATTATTCTTTGGGTGCAGCTAAAGATCAATACATTCCTTTGGTAAGCGGGGAATGTCCATTAACATGATGTGTGTGCCGTCACTGTTGCCAATATTCCTTGTGCCTACATGTTAGCACATGTGCCTTTTTCTTTAGACAAAATG
Organism: Pleurodeles waltl; assembly: GCF_031143425.1. Lineage (NCBI taxonomy): Eukaryota > Metazoa > Chordata > Amphibia > Caudata > Salamandridae > Pleurodeles > Pleurodeles waltl. Next base: position 793,730,683 of record NC_090438.1, on the reverse strand, counting down.
TGAACACTGCTGTTTCATGCATGGCCTTCCTGTGTTAATGGGATGATTCCTGTATTCCCTCACATACATGTACGTGCCAACCTGTGTGTGGAATAGGACATTTTGCAATAGGGGGTACATTTCATGTGGTGCCACAGTCAGGAGAGTGTCACCATTGGTTGTTGGCTGACACATACCCTCACCGTCAATGTATGTCATTTGGCAAATGCAACTGTAATAGCAATTAGGGACAAGACATGTATGACTAGATTTTTTAGTCACAATGTGCATTTCCAGGCCATTAATGTGGCATCATAGAAAAAGTGCACTGCACATGTGTAATGGGGAAGGTTTGTAACCTGACTGTTGGCTTGCATCATGGAGTGACTTAAAGTTATGTTGGAATCACATGTGGATGGGTAAAACAATTCATCCACAAACATCTGGGTTTGATGGACCGAAATGGAGAGAGTGATATAGCTTCCCATTGGGCAACATGTTGACGGTCTTCTACAAGTACCTGCAAATCTCTGGGCTTTTCCAATATACAAAGGACTAATGGCATCTACTGATGCAATCCGAGTTTGTCATAGTAAGGGATGCCAGACACAAATGGTGATTTCCCTGGGGTTTGCTGATTCATTGTGTTGTGGATTTTACGGACATATCACCCTGTCAGTTTGAATATTATGTCTACAGTGTGCATTTACTTGACAAATGAGTGGCATATCTGGGCAACATTAGTACTACCTCCATGACTCCACTGGTACAAATTTAACTTGGTGAGGTGTGCACTGTTTCTTTTTTTTATTTTTATTGTTTTTATTGATATTTTGCTTTTTTGCTTCTTCGATACATAATATCACAGTAGTATACATTCTTCAAGGCATGGGTCATAATCCAATCGCATATATCACATGTAAGCAAATTTAGTACACAAGCAAGGTAAACGTTTTAAACCAATATCTGCGTAAGCGCCATGTATCTTTATCCATCCTCGCTCTTAATTGCCTCACCTACTTCCCCTTGCCAACTTCCAGGAGCTCACGTTCTTTATTCAAAAGTCAACATGTCTTCAAACCCGAACTAACTTTAAGTGTAGCATTGCGCTAATGGGGTGAGTCAACACTGGATGAGGGTTTATAGAGCAGGGATGACAGCGTCGTGGTGGCCCAGGCCTACACTCCACATCGCTAACTTCTTTTCCCACCAGACCACCCCCTAGTCTAGGCTGTCTGCCCCATCGGTTAGTACCTCAGTGTATCTTGTGGAAGGATCAGGGCGCTGCCAACTACCTCACCGCCATGCTCTCATTTATCCTCTGCTCCGTAGTTAGTCCTCTTTTGTCACTAGCACCTCTGTATTATGCTGGTCAGCACTCATGTCGATAGCTGTGTGCATTGTAACCGCACTCCCATCCTGGGTCACCGGGCTAACCCCTTCTTCTAGCATCTGCCCTTCCCATGTGTCCAGTATCTCCCCCCAGATTGGGGCAATGGGGTTTTGACAGATCCCCCGTACCTCCTCACGTCTCAAAACCTACAACGCAGCTCGTGCCCACGCTGTCACATCTCACTCCAGTCCCCCAAATGAAGACTCCTAGGTGACTTCCAACACATGGCGATACAACGCCTAAAGAGGGCAAAAGCCAAATCCAGGAATCTACTGCCAACCTTCCTAGAGGTCAGCCTTGGACTCAGGCCCAAGAGGCAAAGAGAGGGATCCAGATCCATTCCTATGTTCAATGTTCTGTCTAGTTAGTCTAGCACCACTCTCCAGCACCGTTGTATCTCAGGGCAGAGCTATACTATGTGGTCCAAGTCCATGTCTAGTCTACCGCACTTGGGGCACGTCCTAGGGTCTCCCCCATATATAAGTTGTAACCTATGTGGTGTGAGGTACGTTCTATGAATGTAGTTGTACTGTATGTACATGAGGCGGGTGTTCTGTGAGACCCTTTAGGGATAAGCTAATACTCTCCGCCACTCCACATCTGTCAAGTCTCTCCCCAATGTTTCTTCCTACTTCTCCCTAAGAGATTGTACAGAGCCCAAAGTATCCTTAATCTGGGCCCTGTAAAGTTTGGTGACGAGGTGAGTGTCTCCCCCTAAGGTCAATAGTAGGTGGAGAATCCCGTGTGTGTCCGGCTCCACATTAACTGTACACCAGTATTCCCGTATTTGATATGTCAAGGTTTGATACAGTAAGAATTGCCCACTTGGGACTCCACTCTCCTCAATCGTATTAGCAAAGATTCGCAACACTCCATCATGAAAGAAGTCACTCAGCGATTCCACCCCAGCTCTCGTCCAGATGTTTAACCGAGCCCCAGAAGTGGGTAAACTGTGGTGCCTCGCGCCACTACCATCTGTGTTAATGCTGGGGAGTAAGCTACCTTTGTTCCCATATGTTGCATACATTTCTTCCAGCAGGAGAGTGCCACCATCATTAGGACGTTCCTCAACTGAGGATTTATTCGGTGGCCAAGGATTTGTGCTAGTATTAAATCTCCACTCATCTTGCCACCAGTCATTGGCACGATCCAAGCGTCCCTCCCCAGCACACCACCTGGAGATCCACTGCAGTTGGCACGACAGGTAGTAGAGTTCAAAATCTGGGGCCCCAATCCATCCGCCATTGCAGAGCAGCAGAGAGTAGGCAGATCGGTACGTCTGCACCCTCCATCCCAAATGCGTTCCCTAGCAGTGTGTTCAGCTCTCTGAACCAACCAGAAGGGATAATCACCAGAAGATTGGTGAAGTAATAAAGGAGGAGGCGCAGCATGATCATTTTGGATAGAGATACTCTGGCCATCGTGGATAATTTAAGGGATCGCCAGAACCACACAGAAGCTCGCAATGAACGGAGTGCCTTACCAAGATTACATTCACGAGGTCCTTCAAGTCATGGAAAACCTGGATACCCAAGTGCTTAAAGGTGCGGGGAGCCCATACAATATGCGCAGGGCAGGTGGGTGGTTGTTCTTCACCCAGCGTCCACGGAAAGACATACATCTTGCCTCTGTTTAGTCTAAGGCCCGAGTAGCCGGAAAAGATTTCCAGTCTCGCTAATGCCCAAGGCATGCCAGTAACACTATCCCTCAGGTATCTCAATATGTTGTCTGCGTAGGTGTCTGCGTATGTTCAGTCAGTCCCCACAGCACACCCCTACCCTTGCCCTCCATACGGAACTGGGCTGCATAGTACCTCTAAATATGGGGTAAGCTGCCAATATCGTCCGGCCTGTCCTCACTCTCACCATTGGCTTCCCGTACAGCAGATCAACCCATTGCACCCATCCTTCACCCAGGCCCATCCTTAGCATCACAGTTCTCAGGTAGTCCCAACGTATCGAGTCGAAGACTTTCTCAAAGTCTATCGACAAGAGCACTGCCCCCGGCGGCCTCTCCACCTGTGGTATGTGTAGAAGCGCAAACAGTCGCCTAAGGTTAAGAGAAGTATTACGTGCCGTAATGAACCCATTTTCGTCATTGTGTATTAGGTTGGATATTTGCTGGACTAACCGGTTGGCCCGGATTTTGCTTTGGATCTTAAAGGCGCAGTTTAGCATTGAAAGCGGCCGGATGTCTGTCACTGATACCTCCCTGGATTCGAGTTTGGGGAGGGGAACCACCAAAGCCTCCCTCATTGACTCAGGGAGTAAACCCCGCTGGAGCGCCTCTGCATACAACTCAACCAGTAGGGGTGCTAGAATATTCGAGTACTTCTTGTAAAACTCCACAGGGAGTCCATCTGTGCCTGGCGTCTTACCTGCGGACAACTGCGTGATGGCATCCTTACCCACCCTTCCCATGACCTCCATCCCCAGTCCCCACCTCCCTCGTCTTCAATATCCTTTTTGAATAAGTAATCCTCAACCCCTTGCGCAAAACCAAAACATGCAACTGCAGACCCCAACTCCCCCTCCCCAGGACACCTCTCCAACTGTAGGTCGCCCAATGAACAGTGCAAAGGCACAACCGAACCAACAAGTCAGTCGGTGTTCTCGCCATTCTCGCTCAATGGCCGAGAAACCAATAAGGGTGGGGGGCTCCATGGCCATCAGGGCCTCGTACTCAAGTCATCATCCTCTGCGGTTTGAGGGGTCACCCTGGGGGCTCCATCCGAGCAGTGGGAACCCGCCATCGAGGAAACAGAGGCACGGTCCGAGTCCCCTTCGCTATCCTCCGCTGAAGAGTTCACTCCCCTCAAGGAAGCCACTGCCTCCAATGCCACTTTTTTGCGGATTCCTTCTGGGCCAGAGTCAGTTCCGTGTGCAAACGATACCTGCTTTGCTGTCTTCTTGGGCCTCTGTGACCCCGGCATCCCACGCGGTCTGTTGTGTCGCGGCGGCTTCCTCCAGTCCCACGTGCCTTTGTTAGCCCTGCTACCCTTAGTGAGGAGGCTATTGACCTCCTGAGTAACATCTCTATGGGTCAGACTACTATTGTGAATTACATTCAGGGGTTGGCCAACGAACTTCAGCAGACCAATGCTTTTGTGGAAGGCATTCATAGTACCATGTCTGGCCTACAAAGATCTTTTCAGGATCTGGCCTTCTCACTATGGCAGCCAGGATCCAACCCCCACCGTCCAAAGGATGAATCCTAAGGTGCCTGCCTGCCCACCATCAGCCCCTACCTGTAAAGGTTCCCTGCCCGTCATTTGAGTCAAGTGTGGACACAACCGTGTGCAGGGACAATACTTGGACTGGAAAATGACCTTTGTTCTTATTTTGCATTAATAAACCCAAATAGCTGTTTTGTTGGGTACACATTTGTCCTGCAATTCATGTTCTGCCTTTGTGTTTTTCCTGACTAATTTGTGTTGTCTGTCTACAGTTGAGTGTGATACACCCTGCTTACTGATCCATTTGCTGTTTTCAAAATCTGACTTTGTGGGCAGCGCTGGTGTCACTCAGGACAAGAGTAGATGTTGACTGTATGGATATGTATTTGTAAATGCAATTGTGGTGTCATTTCATTGTTTCATGTCTGGTATGGCAAGTATGTCATTGTGTGTTGTCCAATGTCAGCATGTATGGTGTTTGACTTGTCCCCCTGATATGGATTATAAATGTGTCTCATATGTGGCAGCTGGAGTTTTGTTTGTACAGACATTAAAGGTGTTCAAGTGTTCTAGCTTCCTTAGAATTTAACTGTGCATGTATTCATTTTGCTGTGTGTACCTTGCAGCTAATTCATCTAAATGTATGGCACATGCTGTTGCAGTTGTATTTTCTTTCTTGGCTTGCACTTCCACATTCTGCAGGTAGCCGTGTCACTTGGCTCTCGTATTCTTTGTCCCTCGGATACATGTAGGGTGAGTTCTTGTGCAAATGTTGTTTTAGGTGTGCAAGGTGATAAGTGTCCCAGTGCAGCATCTGTCCCTGAGTGCTCCTGATGCCACTATCTTTATTATGAAGGTATTTTTGCATATTCAGCTTTGGATATTTGTCTCTCTGGCTATTGTGCATCCCATTGTCCTTCCATTGTGTTGCAATGTGGGTGATGTGTGGATCCATTACAGCCTCATAGAGCACCACCTCACTGGTGCAATGCATGTTGGAGGGGGGCTGTGTGACCCCCATCATAGAGCCACAGATGGCCCTGGGGAGTACCACACCCCAGGGCCAGCTTCTGCTATTTTCTGGGGGTGTCCCCCCTAGGACATAGCTGTTTGGTATGTCTTGGCTGCAGTTTTAATAGCTGCAGCCAAGACACAGAAAACACTTTTCTCGCAGCTAGTGAGAGCTGTCAAAAGGCAGTGAACAGCGGTTTCCTGAGATGCAGGCAAGCAGACAGAAGAACCTGCTGTCACTGAGAGGGGGAGCTGCTTAAGCCCAACTCTGTGAGGGCAGATAAATAGGTTTGCATAGAACTTGTCACACATGGGATATTTGTGCATTGTCAATTGTCAATTGTCAACACGTCAGTGCTGCCAACTTATGGAGGGCCTCACTGATGTTGAACATATTCTATTGAATATGTTAAATTAGATAGGATGTCCAGGTAATATAGATGCAACCACTGTGGAATTGATTCTGTGTATGGAAGTATCATGTCATTCCCAGTTAAGACACATGGACACCTCTTTCCCATGACATAATGCAAGGGAGTACACAATGTACTGCAAGTCTATCAAAACACCGATGGCATCCGTCAATCAGCCAAACACCAATTCAGATAATGAAACACCCCAATGCTGATGGTATATCCTAGAAGCCTAGGATTCCACACAAAAACACAAACACAGATGAGCCACAGACAACACAAGATAACAACTGCCATGCAAAGTGATAATCATGGTGCAAGCTCCATCAAAATGTTTCTCTCATTTTCTCTTTCAGATGATCAGGGGTATGGGATCCAGCCATGGATCATGACCCCATTTGCAAACCCAAGCACTGCAGCAGAGCGTGCCTATAATGAGGCACATCGGAGGACACGCACCATAGTAGAGAGGACCTTTGGCATCCTGAAGTCAAGATTCAGGTGTCTTGACATCACCGGAGGCAGCCTCCTATACTCACCTGAAATGGTCTGCAAGATCATTTTGACCCGTGCCATCCTGCACATCATTTGTGTAAGGAGGAACATTCCCCTCTATGAACCAGACCCACAAATGCCTGAAGAGGAGGAAGAGGAGGATGTTAACAACCGGCGTTAACATTTTTGACGCAAAACTGCATCAGCGCAGTTTTCCATCAAAAAATATAAATATGGCCCTTAGCGTATTAATTTCTTTACCCTGTCTCACACTCTTGTCATTGGGCACCTAATCTATGCAAAAGTATCTCAATATGTTGCTGTTGCTGCCATGTTTCTCATGAAGGTGGCTTGCTACGTGGTAGGAAGCATCTTCTTTATTGATTGCCCGCACATTTTGAGTGCCCTTCTCTTAGCCACATGTATCGTACAACCAACATGCCTTTTCTCACAGGGGCACATTAGGCAATATACAACAAAGTTAGAATTGCAGTTCAGTAGCTTTGCAACAGATCTTTTTCTACACTCATCTGCTGTGTGATATTTCTTCACCACTCTGCTATTGTTACATGCCTTACTTTGTAAGCAAGGAAAAAAAAAAACTATGTTGTTTAGGAATTTATCTTTGGCCATTTAGCATGTGGTTTGGTATCATTATCACAATATCCATACCATATGTCAACTGGAACTCAGGCAGTATTCTTTGGAGTTGAACAATAAGAATTGTCCTTTTTCAAAACGTTATCACTGTCTGAATAACCTTTACACTAGCAAGATCAAGTGGAATAACGAATGGGCATTATTAATGTAGTGCCTAGAACATTTGTTTATATATTTAAGTATAACATTGAGTTGACTAATTTTGGAGCTTTCTCAGTAACATTTACATATGTGTTATTTAAACACAACCATCATGGGTTTTGTTATTTTTAATATTTTTGTTTTGTTTTTAAGAAAACTACTGCATCCAGTATGCCTCATCACAGGCAGGATGGAGCTTTGCTAAGTAAAGGTAATAGTAGAAGGACTCACTGACCGTGAGCAAGACTCTTAAGGAGTTGAAATGCGTTGGTGGTTGCTGGAGTTCTGAATCAAGACGTTAAATTGGGATCTTTTGGAGTGCAGTGAATCTTTTTAGATGCAAAAATTACTTTGAGGGTGGTTTCCTCACTCATCAGCACTGGCAGTAGAGTGCACCACTGAGACTTTGTTCAGACCTATTGTTTTGTATCTAATACGGAGCTGCATCACCCGATACCAAAATACCAGCGGGAGATGTAAGCTGGCAATAACATTGTAGCAGTTAGAGCATGATGGATTTGTCAATTTATGACAGCTTGGTGTACCTTGTAAAGGATTAACAATATATGGCTCTGAGGGGGAAAGATGGGAGTCTCCCAGGTAACGGATGTACAAATAACTTCCTCTTTCTAGGATCAAACTGCCAGTTATTTACTGACATTTCTGCTACATCTTGTGGAATAGTATAGATCTAGCCTTCACACTTGTGAGGCCTTAAGTCCCTTTTAAAAATGTTTTTAACATTATCCCAGCAACCTTGTGAGTTTTTTTAAACAGGTTTTCAATTCATGATGGAAGCGAAGGTGGCAAAACGGGCCCAAAAAGCTGAAACTCTATTATCTACCCTTCAACCTAATAGCCTGATTAATAGCAAAACCAATGAACGAAAGGATTTAACTGATATACAATCCCTATTTTTTCTATTAGAGAAATTGTATCAGAAAGAGATTACAAAAAGCTGGGAGATTCTGACATTACAAAAATATGTGGAGATGGGGAGAGTACCGAGGGGACTTTGTATTTCTATATTACCAAATCATCCTGATATTAAACCAGAACTGTTGCTTGAATGGGGAGAGAACAATACAGCATGTTCATGTAACATGATACTCATTTTAATAAAATATGCTAAAATGGATGTTGGGGTAATAATGAATTCAGTGAAGAAGATTGAAGAAAAATTAGCTACATTACATACTAAAGATGAAGTAACCAAATTCAGACACAAAATGGAAGAAAGATTAGATAAACATGAATCTGAAGTCAAGACACACAGAGAAAACTTCTTAGAGATTAAAATGATTACAAAAATTGAACTATTGTAACATTTGCTAAAACTATTTGATGCAAACAAACAACAATTTGCATCGGGATCTAAAATCAATATTCCATCTACATCAGATGCAATTAATTAATCTGATGTCAAATTAAGTGAAAGTACAGAAAGCAGTGAACCGAGGATTAAAACATCATAATTAGAAGAAATGTAAATCATGTTTCGGAACTAACAAACATAAAAAGGCAGGGGTTGATGACACGGTCAGGGTAGAGGCCAGCTAAAAACCTTCACAGCAAAACAAAGAAAGATCAGAGGAGGGAGTATGTTGGACCTGGCTTTTTGACAGGGTCATCCCCAAACTTTTTGCCTCCTTCCTCCTATTTTTTCTGACCTGTTGTTGTTGGCTTTTGAACTCTGGACACTTTACCACTGCTAACCAGTGCTAAAGTGCATCTGCTCTCTGTGTAAAGTGTACTGTTGATTGGTTTATCCATGATTGGCTATTTGATTTACTTCTAAGACCCTAGTAGAGTGCACTATATGTGCCTAGGGCCTGTAGATTAAATGCTACTAGTGGGCCTGCAGCACTGGTTGTGCCACCCACTTAAGTAGCCCCTTCACCTCGTCTCAGGCCTGCCATTGCAAGGCCTGTGTGTGCAGTTTCACTGCCACTTCGACTTGGCATTTAAAAGTACTTGCCAAGCCTAAAACCCCCTTTTTCTACATATAAGTCACCCCTAATGTTGCCCTAGGTAACCCCTAGAGCAGGGTCCTGTGTGGGTAAAAGGCAGGACATGTACCGGTGTAGTTTATATGTCCTAGTAGTGTAAAACTCCTAAATTTGTTTTTACACTACTGTGAGGCCTGCTCCCTTCATAGGCTAACATTGGGGCTGCCCTCATACATTGTTGAAGTGGCAGCTTCTGATCTGAAAGGAGCAGGAAGGTCATATTTAGTATGGCCAGAATGTTAATACAAAATCTTGCTGAATGGTGAAGTCGGATTTAATATTACTATTTTAGAAATGCCACTTTTAGAAAGTGAGCATTTCTTTGCACTTAAATCTTTCTGTGTCTTACAATCCACGTCTGGCTAGGTTTAGTTGACATCTCCTTGTGCATTCACTCAGACACACCCCAAACACAGGGTACTGAGCCTCACTTGCATACATCTGCATTTTGAATGGGTCTTCCTGGGCTGGGAGGGTGGAGGGCCTGCCCTCACACAAAGGACTGCCACACCCCCTACTGGGACCCTGGCAGACAGGATTGAACTGAAAGGGGACCTGGTGCACTTCTTAGACACTCTTTGAAGTCACCAGCACTTCAAAGGCACAATTTGGTATAAAACAGGGCCTCTGCACTACCACCTCAGACAGTTGCTGGAGAAGAAAACTGAACCAGAACCTACATCCTGCCAAGAAGAACTGCCTGGCTGCTCAAAGGACTCACCTGTCTGCTTTCTACAAAGGTCTGCTGCCTTGCTGTTGGCCTGCTGCCTTGCTGAACTCTTTTCTGGCTGTAAATGTGCTCTGCAAGGGCTTGGATAGAGCTTGCCTCCTGTTCCCTGAAGTCTCAGGACCAAAACGACTTCTCTTTTTCAACTGGACGCGTGTGTGGCGAAAAATTTGTTGCACAGCTTGCTCTGCGGTGAAAAGTTTACTGCACGCCGATCCGGAAAGACGCCGCTCGACGCGACGCATGCGGTGCGACCGGAACTTCGACACACGGCCTCGCATGGACAACGCCGCCCGACTTCCAGAGAGGAAATCGACGTGACCCCTGCCGTGAGAAAGACAATTCCATGCACAGCCTCCCGGAACGACGCACAGCACAGCCAGATAACAAGCCGAGGAATCCACACACAGACCCTGGGACATCTGGTAATCCCACGATCCATAGAAGGAGACGGTCCGCGTGCCGGAAAACAACGCACGTCTTCCCTGATTGAAAAATAACGATGCAAGTCCGTGTGTGAAGGGGCGAAACCAACGCACACACCATTTTTCCTCCCGTAGAATGACGCACATCTCCCCGCGTGAAAAATAACGACGCAAGTCCGTGTGTGAAGGGGCATAACCGACGCACACACCTGACTGCTCCTGCCAAGCTATCAGAGGGTGGGCACAGGATAATTTGGATTGTGTGTGACTTACCCTGACTAGAGTGAGGGTTCTTACTTGGACAGATGGTAACTGACTGCCAACCAAAAACCCCATTTCTAACAGAGTGGAAAAATAAACTACCCTCTAAGCAGCAGATAAAAGAAATGAATGTTGGTAGAAACATCGAAGAGAATCTGGTAGTGACTCTATCTTACTACAATCTAACAGAGGAAGATAACAGAGTTTTGAATAAAGGCCTATATTTTTGCCCAGAGCATCATTTCAATAAAGGTGAGACCAAAATTGATATGTATAAGTTTATAAGGAAGATCAAATTAGCCAAACACTTTGCTAAAATAACCTGAAAAGAAAAATGAATTCTCTGCTTCACATGCAGATTCTGGTCTTCTGATTGAACAAATACAAGACGTGAAATTATGCTATGACTTAAAGTTCAAACTAGAGGATGAGGAAGTCATCTCGATGGAAGTAATGGATCAATTGGCACCTCACCTAATAACCATTCATACACTCATTTTAAATCAAAGTCGAAGTTCTACCCCACTTTAAATCCAGGCAATAAAACTGTTTTTTTTTTATGATGCTGTCACAGTTGATTTGGGAATCTTCAAGTATTAAAAATAGCCTTTAGGGCAAGGAAAATCTAACATTGGTAGAGAGAAAATCGTTGAATCAGCTAATTGCAATATTTCCTCCCTAAAATTTATAAAACACTCAAGAACCCCCCCGCCCCCATATAGACCAATTGTTTCAGGCTGTGGATAGGTGTTTGAAAACATTTCAAAATATGTGGATTTCTACCATGTCCCTGTAGTAGCTTCACTAAGTTCCTATATCAAAGACACTAGAGATATCTTGAGGGCCATTTCAGATATAACATGGCATCCCAGTTATCTTTTAGGCACCATAGATGTGCTGCCACTCTAAACATCAATCCAACATGAGATAGGTCTTCAAGCCCTAGGATATTTTCTCAGACACAAAATATAAAGGAGAAAAATAATTCACTGATGCTCTTGGAAATGGTTGAAATGTGTCTCAAAAATAACATCTTCCTATTTGACCACCAAGTTTACAAACAGGTGCGCAGAACTGCCATGGGCATTTCTCTATCTCTGAGCTATGCAAACCTTGCCATGGGGTGGTGGGAGAGAGAGGTGGCATGGTAAGATGACTATCATGAACATCATAATGAGATTGTCTTATGGCTGTGCTACATAGAGGATCTGTTTGTAATATGGAATGGCTGAGATGAAGAATTTGGTTCATATTTTCAAAAGTTCAGTTAGAATTATTGTGGTCTCCAGTTCACCTACAATATCAATTTTACACAAATAAACTTCTTGGACATTCGAGTCTATGTGGAGAACAAACAGCTCACATGACCATGTAAAGAAAAGAAACCGCCACAAAAAAGCATCTTACATGGGACATGTTTTCATCCCAAACCATTACTCAAAAGTATCCCTTTGGGGAATTCTTAAGGACAAGAAGGAATTGTTCAGATGATGGAGAGATAGAAATCTAATTTCTGGATGTGAGTCAGAGATTTCTTCGGAGGGGATAGTCTAGATCCCACATTGAATTAGGACCCATAAAGGCGAGGGGAGGAACTCGTCAAAAAACCTTAATTGATAGAAAATTAATCACTCCGAAGGTGCAAAAGGAAAGTCCACGTCTAAAACTTATCTATAGCAAGGAGAGTAAAGTGATTGGGAGTGTCTTCAAAAGACACTGGAAAATATTAAGAAGTGATCAAGACATCGTACAAATAGTAGGTGCAAGACCCCAAGTAACAGACAGAAAATCATGCTAGATAAAAGACATGTTGGTTAAAAGCCATTATACTCCACAACCAACAAAACATTGGCTGAATAAAGAATCAATGGGTTTCTATAAGTGCAATAATTGCAAGGCATGTTAAATAGTCAGAAATGTGAAAACCTTTAAAGATTATAAGGGGAGAGAAATACGCATTTTACGAGGAATAACATGCATTAGCCAATATGTTGTTTATTTACTTGAATGTGAATGTGGTTTACAATACGTCAGCAGTACTATTTGTCCTTTGAAGAAAATAATACTGGAACAAATTAGAACAATGCAGCATCATGATAAAATTTACACTGTTGGATGAAATCATAACAGACATCACCCTAGGGATTGGAGAAGCATCAAGGGCCAGATGTAGGTAGGTGGCAAATTGCTACTTGCAATTTGCGAGTCAGAGCGACTCGCAAATTGCAAGTCGCAATGCGCGATGCAGAAAGGTGTCTCAGACACCTTCTGCGACTCGCTATGGGGTCGCAAAGACCCACCTCATAAATATTTATGAGATGGGTCGCAGTTTGCGACCCCATTGCGAGTCTGGGCACTCGCGGGGATGGTGGCCTGCTGGAGACAGCAGACCACCATGTCCGTGACTGCTTTTAAATAAAGCAATTTTTCTTTTCTTTTTGCAGCCCATTTTCCTTAAAGGAAAACGAGCTGCAAATAGAAAAAAATACCGAAACCTTTTGTTTCGGTTGTTTTTCAGAGTAGGCAGTGGTCCATAGGACCATTGCCTGCCCTGAAAAAATAATTTTGTGATCATTCACAAAGGTGAAGGGGTCCCACGGGGACCCTTTCCCGTTTGCAAATGAGTTACCATCCACTTCAAGTGGATGGTAACTGCGAGTTGATTTGCGACCGCTTCTGCGGTCGCAAATCAACTTACATTGCGGTGCGAGTCGCAAATAGGAAGGGAACACCCCTTCCTATTTGCGAGTCGGAAACACATTTTGCGAGTCGGTTCCGACTCGCAAAATGTGTTTCTGCATCGTGTGAGGGCATTAGCGCCTCGCAAACGGCGTTTTTTGCCATTTGCCAGGCGCTAATGCTTTGCTACATCTGGCCCCAAGTCTTTTAGTATGGCTCAGGTCAATAAAAATGAGCGTGGCAAAGACAGGACCTTAAAATGGCAACAACTTCAGAGCAGATACGTTATCCAGCCCCAAACTAAGACACCTCATGATATGAACATGGACAAGGCACTTTTTGTTCATTTACAATAGGCAATACTGTAAGGTTTGAAGAGTAGAAAATTATTAGCCAGCTCTAAATAGGTTTCCTCTAACCTATGATTTACTCAGTGAATGTATATAGAACTAGATCTCTCTCTCTCTCTCTCTATATATATATATATATATATATATATATATATATATATATGTGTGTATATATATATATATATATATATATATATATATCTAGAGATATATACACTGTCACCAGCAGTAGGTAGTTATAGTTAGGACCATGTTTCCATAGAAAATGTTTTTTTTTACTTGCCTTTAGTTTTGGCATCCTGGGACATAGCATGAGCGGGCCCTGTGAAGTAGCATTTCGCAGGGTCATCTCTGGCTCCTCAAGTGGGCCCACACAACCCCCTCCAATGAAAAATAGCTTTAGGTAGGTGGTGGTCCCCAGGGCTGGGGGTTCACAATGGGCCTTCTTCACTCTTTTAGTTCAGCCCTGGGAAGGTGGTGGTCCCCGGGGCTGCTGCGGCCATGCACCCCCCACATTCATTATTTGCATGCACCCCCCTCCTTCATTTCAAAATGACCCTGAGACCTGGCCCACGCGAGGCTTCTTAAAGACAAGCACAGGAGCCTGCACATACACGAATCCATCATGAATTTGTGGCAAAACATTTTTTTAAATGCTTTTTTACCTCAGGGGGTCCCCTCTGGGACCCCAGCACCAGAGCTAAGGGTCGGGGTGACCCTACCCTGCCCCTTTTCTTTTTTTTACTTTTTCATGGGACTCAGCTGAAGCCAAGTCCCAAGTTGGCTATCTAACCTTTCTGGTTGTAATGCTGGCAGAAAATTAGAGTTCTGCATTTCCCTGCACAAGCTCATTATTATTGTGAATCTTTCCTGTCTTTAGATATCTATATTTAGTTTTCTTTTAATATTTCAAAAATGTACTGAACAGATGTACACCAAATAACAACAATCCCTCTTTCTTGACCAAGAGGCTACCTTTCTGCTAAGTGTGGTGTAATTACATTTAGCGGTTCAGGCTGCAGTCATGTCTAAAATCCCTAACGGAATTACAATGGGAAATTAATGTTTTTTGACCCCCTTTTTACACAGCCCTGATAGATGGATCACCTCAAAACTTCCCATGTACAAGAAGTTGCACTGAAACACTTTTTGTGGAATATTTCGTGAAGTTTCGTCAAACGGCGCCAAAAATATAGGCAAGTCAAAAAATGCTTTACAGGTCCATCTATCAAAAACTGAAGTCAATCAATTATTCATGGATTTGTAAAGCGTGGCTAATCACCCATAGGGTCTCAAGGCTCTGTCTGCAGAGGTGCAACCAAGCCACAGCAAACAGCTATGTCCCGGGATGGGCACCATGGGACACAGCAGGAGCCAGCCCTCGTGGGTGGTGGTCTGCAGGGCCATCTGTGGCTCCAAGAGAGGTCTGTCTGACCCCCTTCAACTGTGCACTCAGACCCGGGGAGGGTGGTCTTTGGGGCTTGGGGTTCCCAAAGGGAACTGCTTTCTTTTTTAAAAATTTTCCCCCAGTGGTGGTGGTCCCCGGGACAGTGGAGGGGGGAAAATAATTCAGTGTAGCCCCAGTGATGTGGTGGTCCTCCTCAGATCCTGTGAAAAAATAACGCCCTGACTGGCTTGCAGCAACCTGACACAAATATTAACTTATGTCTTAAAAAACAAAACGTAGACATTCACTGAAAACAACAAAAGTTACAGGGAAATTATACATAGGTTGATATTTTACTCATACAAAACCATAGTAGTTCAGCATATATCTATATATTCACAAAAAAAAAATATATATACTGTAAATTACTGTTAGGAGAATTTTTCAGTGTCAACATTAATGTTTTGAACTAAAAAAAACACAGGAATTCACCAGTTATAGTTAGCAACACTAATTATAACTTGTTCCCCTACGATGCACTGCTTATGACCTCACATATTTCATTACTCAGGATATGTTCTAGGACATCATTTATTAAATCAATGAGGACATCCCAAAGGACATCACTGATGGCATCATTGATTAAATCAGTGATGACATCATCCAATGAGTGTGCAAACTTCAATCAATCAATCAATCAATTAGGATTTTTAAAGCGCACTACTCATCCATGAGGGTCTCAAGGTGCTGAGGGGGGGGGGAGGTGCTGCTTCTGTTCAAACAGCCAGGTCTTGAGAGGTTTCCTGAAGGTAAGGAGGTCTTTGGGTTAATGCAGGTGGGTGGGAAGAGTGTTCCATGTTCTGGTGCGAGAATGATCTACCACCGGTTGTAGTTCTGCAGATGCGTGGGACGGTTGTGAGGGTGAGGTCGGCGGAGCGGTGATGCTGGGTCGGGGTGTAGAAGAAGAGTCGTCTGTTGAGGTATTCTGGTCTGGTGCTGTGCAGTGCTTTGTGAGAGTGGGTGAGGGGTTTGAAGGTGATTCTCTTGTTGACTGGGAGCCAGTGCAGGTTTTTCAAGTGGTCTGTGATGTGGCAGTGGCAGGGGATGTCCAGGATGAGGTGTGTAGAGGCGTTATGGATGCATTGCAGCCTCTACTGGAGTTTGCCTGTGGTTCCTGTGTAGAGGGCATTGCCGTAGTTCAGCTTGCTGCTTACGAGGGCTTGGGTGACTGTTCTTTTGGTTTCGGTGGGTATCTATTTACAGATCTTTCAGAGCATGCGGAGGGTGTTGAAGCAGGAGGAGGAGATGGCATTGACTTGCTGGGTCGTGGCTAGTGAGGGGTGCATGATGAATCCTAGGTTGCGTGCGTGGTCGGTGGGAGTCATAGTGGTTCTGAGAGTGGCAGGCCACCAGGAGTCATCCCATGCGGAGGGGATGGAGCCGAATATGAGGACTTCTGTCTTGTTGGAATTGAGTTTGTTTTACAGTTTACATAGTCGCAAGTAACCACAATATTGCTTTTCATACGTAATTTTGTACAGCTTGAGTGGAGCTTATGGGTGTGAGTGTTTACAAAACATGCATGCTACTAATGCACCATCAATATGTAGAGGTGTTACACACGTCATAAATGTTTGAATTCAGGAGTAAGTCTGTGTGCATATGACAGTTGACTTGCACTCACTATGCTCTATGCTTTGGTTCTGCAGCAAAAAGTTTTTAACAAGAGCAAGATTTTATGTAGTAGATAATAACTTTTGTAAGCAGGTTTGAGTTATTATAGAGAATCATGTAAGTATGATAATGTATCTTTTAGAATGAATACTATGCGCACTGAGTACTAATTTAAGTATGTATGTTTGTTATTCTTAAGGGGAAGGGCTATCTATAAAGTGTTCACCACAGTAAGAAGGGTGCAGGTACTATGATATTTAGCACTTTTGAATCTTGGCTATTTTTAGCAAATGGTGTTTTTTGACAACTGTTGCATAGAATGTATACTATTCTTAGTAGATTCTTCTGAATACTCTATGGTGTATTTCTCATGAGAGTTTCACTGTTTGCAAACAAAGTTGTATGGAGTGCTCGATCCATATAGTATATATACAGTTTACAGTACTTGGGTCCAGATGTATCAAGCTCCCAGTTTGCATTTCTTAAATAGCAGATTTTTAGAAATCGCTATTTTAGAAATGCAAAATGAGATGTATGAAAACTGTGAGTCAGTAATAGCGATTTCTTAAAATTCGCAAACGCAATTTGCGAGTTGCAAATACAGAATCACAAAAAACTAGTGAATCAGTATTTGCAAATCGCAAATTGTTAAAACGTCAACCCGGAACAGCCTGATGACATTACAATCAGGAAGTGAGTCAGCCTATGCTGTTTCCAGAAGCCACAGGAGCAGGCAGAGAGACACAGCCCAGCACCAGGGAGGCAGCCTTGTGAGCCAGCCAGGACCAAAAAGGAACATGGCCACTGATGGGAATGTGAAGGAGAAAGGTGACAGGAAGCGCAAGCTCAAATTCGGTGACCAGGAATTGGAGGTGGTCAGGAACCAAGACAAACTTTTTGGGAAGAACTCACTCCAGGCACCTGAAAGTGAGAAGAGGAAACTGAGGTCAGACACCCAGACCCAAAATATGCACAGTGGGTGCTGCACAGGACTCCATTGAAGAGATACGCAAGTGATGGTACGACTTCCCGTGCCAAAGAGAGGATGGCAAGCAGGCTAAAGGAGGCAAGAAGCACCAGAGGAGGACCATCCACCCAGACACCGTCCACACTAATGGAAGACATGGTCGAGTCAACACTGCTTTCTGACACTGCTTCCTGAAGCTGTTGTGTAACTGACATTGAAACCTCAGGCACACCCAGCACCAGCAAAGGTAAGGGAAGTAATGATATGTTTCCCCATATGTGCATGTACAAATGCCCCTTAGAAAATTGCTATTGGCACTATGCACCCCCAGTGCACCCACTATACCCTATTTGGGGGGTGGAGGGAGCCCCAAGCCCACCTGGCACCAGCTGGTTCCCCACTTCCAATGCGTGTCGGCATTGCCCCAGCCCCTAGGGAGCAACAAATAATGCGGGTCCCTGTGGGCAGGAGCAATATTTAGATTTATTTACATGCCTCCATCACTGGGGTATGGGAAACAGATCCAAGTCCAATTTGTTAAAGTTCCTCACAATTGGGAGCAGACTTAGGGCCTCATTATGAGTCTGGTGGTCTTCAGACCACCAGACTCACGGTGGCGGTTAGATTGCCACGGTTATTACCGTGGCGGAGCCGCCACGGTCCCACCGCTGACACCCGCAGCCTGCTGCCAGCCTGCAGCCAAGCGGGCCCAGCAGTTTTGCCAGTTCCGGCGGTCCCGGCAGCTCCGGCGGTTGTAACGAGTTGATTACGAGTACCCATCCGCTAGCCTTTTCATGGCGGTTTACACCACCATGGAAAGGCTGGCAGAAAGGGGGTGTAAAGGGGCCCCCATGCATAGCTCCGTCACACATTCCATTGCCCGAATTACGGGCAGTGTAATGCGTGACGGGTGCTGCTGCAGCCGTCACACAGCCACATTGGCACCGGCTCCATTAGGAGCCAGCTACAATGTTAAGGCCTTGTTCACTGCAGGGCCGGAAGGCGGAAACGCTGCAGTGAACTCCTAATAGGGCTATCAGGGTTCAGGCTGCACAGGCGGCCTGAAGACAGAAAGAGTTTGGCGGGCGCCCTCCACCACCCACCTCCTGCCAAACTCATAATGAGGCTCTTAGTGTTTGCTGCCACTTTGCAGGAGATTTAAAAGTCCGCCCATCCAAATAATCAATCAATCAGGATTTGTAAAGCGCGGCAAATCACCCAACAGGGTATCCAGGTGCTTCAGGCCCAGGAGAAAGAGGTGACCATAATGGAAAAGCAAGAAGAAGGCCCACAAAAATTTGAGAAAAGCAGGGAGAGAGTGCAGTGAAAACTAGGTAAAAGCAATGAGAAAGCAAACAAAAAATGCCGAGAGAAATCAGTGACAGAGGGAAAAACAAGGAGAAGGGACACAGAAAAGAGAAAAATCAACAAGAAAACTGTGAAAAAGCAGGGACAAGCAAGAAAAAGGCATGCAAAAAACAGGGTAAAAAGCAAGGAGAAGATAGGAGCAAGAGCGATGCAGCAGCACGGGAAGAGTAGGGCCTGGTTTCCCTGGCCCTGCTGCTGCATCCTGGGTCTGGGCTCCCCAAGACATATTTGTTGAGTCGGTCTCACAGGGCTCAGGGGGGCCATGCTCCCTCTTCCCATATATTTTAAGATCAGCCCCAGGTGTTGAGCTCCCTTGGGACACTAATGGCTTCACCTTCACAGAAAAATTGCTTAGGGCCACAGGAGTAGGCTCCCTGGGGCTTATAATATATATATGCAGCCCAGGTGCTATTCTTTTTTTTCAATCCCGCAAGAGTCTTCCAGGATCACAAAATGTTTTTTTTTTCCTCATCTGGCCCCGGTGGGCTAAGGGGTCAAGGTATCCCTACCATGCCCACATATCACTTTTTTTTTGCAACTTCAGCACAGCCGACTTAGTACCCGAGTCCTGTAATGGCAGACCAGCACATTTTTTTTCATGTTGCTGGCGGCCAATCCTAGCACTTGCTCTCTGACTCCCATGGGCGAGAGGTTGCCCAAAGGAAATAACGCCCCTGGGCCAATCAGAGTGCTCTATTTTTAAAATGCTGCTCCAGCAAGTCTCAGAGAGTCTCGGTGGCCCAACTGCCAAAATATACAATATTTTTTTACCCTTAGTTTCTCAGACACTACTGACAGATTTACACCAAATCACAAAGAGCTCAATCTGCGTACCAATATTTAGCTTCCTGACGAATTTGGAGTAATTCTGTTCAGCAGCTTTTGCTGTAACCTGTCTTAAAGTACATGGAAAATGCACAGGTATTTCACGTTTTTGGACTCACCTTTTTTCTCGGCCCTCACTTGACGGATGACCCCAAAACATTCCTGGAAGGAGCTGAGGTGGTTGAAATATTTTTCTAAACTTTTTGGAAGATTCATAAAATGGGCCCAACGTTATTAGCAAATGAAAAAAACACTCTTTCTATGTACAAACAGAACTAACTCTAACTACCTAGTTGTGCCTCCACTAGGTAATATATGTGAGTGTGTGTGTGTTAAATGTGGTTTACTTTTGTTATACTGGGCATCTATGTTACTTGTTTATTTGTTTTGGGGAGCTTATATCCTACAAATTAATTTGGCACTGTAAATTACAGGAACTCATTCCTAGTTTGTCCTCTTTTCTGTGAAAATACAAGTTTTGAAACTCCTGTCAAACATTCAAGAAGAAGGCTTACCCCTGAGATACGTTTCTCATCCCAATGGTTTTAAATGGCTGTCCTCAGTATACCCGCACTTTTCAAAGCTGAAATTACAAGAATTCTGGAGAATGAGACCCAATAAGTTAAACCCAGGAAGTGAGGAATATCAACGTGAAATATTTATGGCTATGCTGCAATTGTATTTTACAACCCCTTAAGTACAAATTAGCAAGGTAAATTGTGCGAGAATAGGATCGTCTGTGAAGAAAAAAGTGCAGTTTCAAGGTACCAGTCAAATGAGTCACATATTCATGGTTGTGGATGTCAGGAGTCAAGCAAAATATCCAACATTGCCAAAACAAACAAAACACCTCTAGCAGTGGAGACCATACCTCCACAGCAAGCATGAATACCACTCCTGGCAGACTTTGTTCCCATACCAACGGATACATGTCTCTGCTTAATTGTGCAAGCATCTAAGCTCAAGACCCTCAACTTAGTACTCACAAGAGCGGTACAGTTACAGACTTAGGGTCCTATCTATCATTTTTTCTTGCAGCGCAGTGCACTAGGACACCTTCCGGCACAAACAAAATCCTGAAATGCTTTTTCCTCTTTGTCTATGTGCTGCAGAATGCAACAGATGAAGAAAGAGGAAAAGATGAGGATAAATAAATATATTTATCCACTTTATGCCTCCCTTGGGAAGGTGCAGCATTTTGACGCATTCTCAGGTCCACCACTCATGGTAAATCTCTGAATGTGCCAAAATCAACGGTTGGATGTGTGGGAATACTCACACCCAATCATTGAAACACTTCCTTTCACTACTCCGGATTTACCAAGCATTGCACGGCTATCCAAGGTGGACTTTAGTGGCTTGGTAAATCTCATTTAGGTTTTTAATGCCCTTGCATCACCTTGAGTGGTGCAAAACTTTGATAAATATTACCCTATGAGAGCACACACATGTCAAACTCTTATCTGAGCTAAAAGCAGCAGTGGAAAGAGATAGAGACAGTGTGAAGCAGTCGTATAGACTGAGTTATTATTGAACGAACAGCGTCTTGCATATGACTTATAGTTTTAACAGCGTTTTTCAATGAAGTTGTAGCTTTTTCAGACCTAGGAATAACTGCTGTTAATAAAGTAATAAAAAGGGAAGGCGTAAGCCTCATGTAGGAAGTTGGCTCTGTATGCACTATTTCAAAGTAAGGAATAGTATGCACAGAGTCCAAGGGTTCCCCTTAGAGGTAAGATAGTGGCAAAAAGAGATAATACTAATGCTCTATTTTGTGGTAGTGTGGTCGAGCAGTAGGCTTATCAAAGGAGTAGTGTTAAGCATTTGTTGTATACACACAGGCAATAAATGAGGAACACACACTCAGACAATTCCAGGCCAATAGGTTTTTGTATAGAAAAATATATTTTCTTAGTTTATTTTAAGAACCACAGGTTCAAAATTTACATGTAATATCTCAAATGAAAGGTATTGCAGGTAAGTACTTTAGGAACTTTGAATAATCACAATAGCATATATACTTTTCAAATAAAACACATATAGCTATTTTAAAACTAGACACAGTGCAATTTTCACAGTTCCTGGGGAGGTAAGTAATTGTTAGTTCTTGCAGGTAAGTAAACCCCCTACGGGGTTCAAGTTTGGGTCCAAAGTAGCCCACCGTTGGGGGTTCAGAGCAACCCCAAAGTTACCACACCAGCAGCTCAGGGCCGGTCAGGTGCAGAGTTCAAAGTGGTGCCCAAAAACACATAGGCTTCAATGGAGAAGGGGGTGCCCCGGTTCCAGTCTGCCAGCAGGTAAGTACCCGCATCTTCGGAGGGCAGACCAGGGGAGTTTTGTAGGGCACCGGGGGGGACACAAGTTAGCACAGAAAGTACACCCTCAGCAGCACGTGGGCGGCCGGGTGCAGTGTGCAAACACACGTCGGGTTTTCAATTGGAATCAATGGGAGACCAAGGGGTCTCATCAGCGATGCAGGCAGGCAAGGGGGGGGCTCCTCGGGGTAGCCACCACCTGGGCAAGAGAGAGGGCCTCCTGGGGGTCACTCCTGCACTGGAGTTCCGATCCTTCAGGTCCTGGGGGCTGCGGGTGCAGAGTCTTTACCAGGCGTCGGGATCTGGGAAGCAGGCAGTCGCGGTCAGGGGGAGCCTCGGGATTCCCTCTGCAGGCGTCGCTTTGGGGGCTCAGGGGGGGGCAACTCTGGCTACTCACAGTCTCGTAGTCACCGGGGAGTCTTCCCTGAAGTGTTTGTTCTCCACAAGTCGAGCCGGGGGCGTTGGGTGCAGAGTTGCAAGTCTCACGCTTCTGGCAGGAAACGCAGTTGTCTTGAAGTTGCTTCTTTGGAAACAAAGTTGCAGTCTTTGGTGAACAGGGCCGCTGTTCTCGGGATTTTCTTGGTCCTTTTAGAGCAGGGCAGTCCTCTGAGGATTCAGAGGTCGCTGGTCCTAGGGAGAGCGTCGTTGGAGCAGTGTCTTTAGAAGGGAGGGAGACAGGCCGGTAGAGCTGGGGCCAAAGCAGTTGGTGTCACCGTCTTCTCTGCAGGGTTTTTCAGCTTAGCAGTCCTCTTCTTCTTAGGTTGCAGGAATCTGAGTTCCTAGGTTCTGGGGAGCCCTTAAATACTAAATTTAAGGGCGTGTTTAGGTCTGGGGGGTTAGTAGCCAATGGCTACTAGCCCTGAGGGTGGCTACACCCTCTTTGTGCCTCCTCCCAAGGGGAGGGGGGCACATTCCTATCCCTATTGGGGGAATCTTCCATCTGCAAGATGGAGGATTTCTAAAAGTCAGAGTCACCTCAGCTCAGGACACCTTAGGGGCTGTCCTAACTGGCCAGTGACTCCTCCTTGTTTTTCTCATTATCTCTACTGGAATTGCCACCAAAAGTGGGGGCTGTGTCCAGGGGGCAGGCATCTCCACTAGCTGGAGTGCCCTGGGGCATTGTAACATGAAGTACTAATATGATATGGTACACTGTTCCGAAATCGAAAGGAGAGGAAAAAGAGAAAGAGTCCTGTTAATCAGGAGCAATGGTCCTCACACACCAAATCTGGTGTCATGCTTCCTCATAGGACAGCTCCTCGTCAGACCCGCGCTGCAATGTCTGACGGGCACCCCCCTAGGGGGGGCTCTTTGCCGGAGATCTTTTTGAATATACTCGATGATGCCACGGAGCCAAAATATGGGTCCGAGAGAGGAGAAAATGAAAAAAAGGGAATAATAAAATTGGCTCAGATCCCTCACCTAATAGTTTATTATTTGCTGTTGGGAAATGGTCAAGATTAAAAAGAAATCAAGGGAGTGAAACTAAAGACAATGCTTGAACACCCACACAAGATCAATTAAAGAAATTGAGGAGGACGGAAAAGGTCCGACACTCCTCAATATGCGGTCGACATGTTTCGCGTCGTTGCTGGTCCAACAGGATCCCGTGACGCTTCTTCAGGACCTAATTTAATTATAGATTTTCTCCACAAGAGAAAACCAAAACAGAATACTTATACTTCTGTTGACTAACGTTCACAGTCAAGACGTCATCAGTCACTTAACAGGACTAAAGCAGACTGGGTTTCCTTTCCTATCAGTCGCCCATCTCAATTTAGAGAATAGGCTTCATGGGATATCGCTGGCCCATCACCCGGTACACAGTAAATTTGCGCGGTTACCGGTTTCGTCTGCAGCACCTACCCGGGGGTCGCGTTCCCGAAACCGCTGCAGACGAAACCGTTAACCGCGCAAATCTCTAAATTGAGATGGGCGACTGATAGGAAAGGAAACCCAGTCTGCTTTAGTCCTGTTAAGTGACTGATGACGTCTTGACTGTGAACGTTAGTCAACAGAAGTATAAGTATTCTGTTTTGGTTTTCTCTTGTGGAGAAAATCTATAATTAAATTAGGTCCTGAAGAAGCGTCACGGGATCCTGTTGGACCAGCAACGACGCGAAACATGTCGACCGCATATTGAGGAGTGTCGGACCTTTTCCGTCCTCCTCAATTTCTTTGATTGATCTTGTGTGGGTGTTCAAGCATTGTCTTTAGTTTCACTCCCTTGATTTCTTTTTAATCTTGACCATTTCCCAACAGCAAATAATAAACTATTAGGTGAGGGATCTGAGCCAATTTTATTATTCCCTTTTTTTCATTTTCTCCTCTCTCGGACCCATATTTTGGCTCCGTGGCATCATCGAGTATATTCAAAAAGATCTCCGGCAAAGAGCCCCCCCTAGGGGGGTGCCCGTCAGACAATGCAGCGCCGGTCTGACGAGGAGCTGTCCTATGATGAAGCATGACACCAGATTTGGTGTGTGAGGACCATTGCTCCTGATTAACAGGACTCTTTCTCTTTTTCCTCTCCTTTCGATTTCGGAACAGTGTACCATATCATATTAGTACTGGATTGGGAGGACGTACACTGGACCGACCAATCCTCCTCTTACCCCCCTTTTTTTCGAAGCATTGTAACATGAAGCCTGAGCCTTTCAGGCTCACTGCTAGGTGTTACAGTTCCTGCAGGGGGGAGGTGTGAAGCACCTCCACCCAGAGCAGGCTTTGGTTCTGTCCTCAGAGAGCACATAGGCTCTCACCACATGGGGTCAGAAACTCGTCTCTCAGCAGCAGGCTGGCACAGACCAGTCAGTCCTGCACTGAACAATTGGGTAAAATACAGGGGGCATCTCTAAGATGCCCTCTGTGTGCATTTTTTTATAAATCCAACACTGGCATCAGTGTGGGTTTATTATTCTGAGAAGTTTGATACTAAACTTCCCAGTATTCAGTGTAGCCATTATGGAGCTGTAGAGTTCGTTTTTGACAGACTCCCAGACCATATACTCTTATGGCTACCCTGCACTTACAATGTCTAAGGTTTTGCTTAGACACTGTAGGGGCATAGTGCTCATGCACCTATGCCCTCACCTGTGGTATAGTGCACCCTGCCTTAGGGCTGTAAGGCCTGTTAGAGGGGTGACTTACCTATGCCATAGGCAGTGTGAGGTTGGCATGGCACCCTGAGGGGAGTGCCATGTCGACTTAGTCATTTTCTCCCCACCAGCACACACAAGCTGGCAAGCAGTGTGTCTGTGCTGCGTGAGGGGTCCCTAGGGCGGCATAAGACATGCTGCAGCCCTTAGAGACCTTCCCTGGCATCAGGGCCCTTGGTACCAGGGGTACCAGTTACAAGGGACTTACCTGGGTGCCAGGGTTGTGCCAATTGTGGAGACAATGGTACATTTTAGGTGAAAGAACACTGGTGCTGGGGCCTGGTTAGCAGGGTCCCAGCACACTTCTCAGTCAAGTCAGCATCAGTATCAGGCAAAAAGTGGGGGGTAACTGCAACAGGGAGCCATTTCTTTACACAAGCCCCCCCCCAGCCCACAGGCCAGGAGACTCAGCCAAAGCTGGTAGAGTCTTCCTAGTCTGTCAGGCGAGGAAGAGTAGAGGAAATAGGCTGGTTTGTTGCAGGGCCTACTCTGCCTTACATCCTCCTGGTCAGGTCATTCCCTCTGGGGAACTGACCCACTTCCACAGTAATAGGACCTAGTCTGAATTGCCTCTTGTCTGTACTTTTTATGTCTTCACCCATTCTCTCTATTTTGGGGTTAGAGGTATCCACCTCTGCTAATCTTATCTTAGCCAGCGTCACCCCTAGCTTACCCAAAGAGGTTACCCAGAGCTGGAGTAACCCCACCATGACCAACAGGGTCAGGGGGCCTAACTTGCTATTTGGCATGGGGTCAGACCACCATGCTAAGGATAGTGCGGCCATAAAGGCTAACACCCAGGAGAGGCCACTGACAGCTGTCAGTGCCCAGAACCACACCTTTAGCTCTTCACCTACAAGGGAAGGGGCTAAGTTACAGGCTTCTTTGGGTTCAGGGTGCCTGTCTGCTGTATTAGAGTGGGGGGTTACTACATCTTGTAGTAAACACCCTTCTTCCACTCTTTCTTCTGTTAGCTGAGGAGTCACCCACTCAGGCTTAACAGTTGCTTGACTAGCCAGGACTTCTTGTGGGTCAGGTTGGACTTTACTAGTGCCACTTTTGGAGTTCTCCCCTACTGGAGCAGAATCTCCTTGGCTTGCTGGAACCTTGGCTAAAGGTTGTCCACCCTTCCTACACTGTTTTCTTTTCTTTTTCTTTTGGGGCCTACTTGCAGTTACTGCAGAGGCAGCACCTCTAGAATCCTTGGGGGAGGACTGGCACTGGACCAGTTCCTCTCTTGGGCTCTGACTAACCTCTGGGTAGTCATTTCCAAGGAGACAATCAAGGGGGAGGTCTGTACTGACTACCACCCTTCTCCAGCTAAAAGTCCCACCCACTTCTATGGGCACAAAAGCCACAGGCCTATCAGTGACCCTGTCTGGGCTAACTCTTACTCTGGCCATCTCACCTGGGATGTACTGGTTTGAGAACACCAGCCTGTCATGCACAATAGTGTGACTGGCACAAGTGTCTCTCAGGGCAGTGGCTGGGATTCCATTCACCAGTAGGTGGTGGAAGTGTCTACTTCCTTCTGGAATCTCCAACTCACCTGTTGGGCCCTTTTTCCAGTTGAAGGCTAAGAAGACCTCCTCATCTGAGGAGTCATCCCCAATGGCTACACTGGTCACCCCTGGGATTTTGCTAGGGGGTTTGTTTTTGGGACAAGAAGTGTCCTTGGTGTGGTGCCCTGTCTGTCTACAGTTATGGCATCATGCCTTAGTGGAATCCCAGTTCTTACCCTGGTACCCACCTTTGTTTTGGGTTGTGTCTCGGGGCCCACCCACCTGGTCTGGTTTTTGGGGGCCTACAGAGGACTCTTTTTCTTTAATTCTAGTGTAACCCACTTTCTCCTGGGGAGGCTTTGTAACCCCTTTCTTTTGGTCACCCCCAGTGGAAGTTTTGGTTACCCTAGTCTTGACCCAGAGGTCTGCCTTCTTTCCCAATTCTTGGGGAGAAATTGGACCTAGGTCTACCAGATACTGATGCAACTTTTCATTGAAGCAGTTACTTAAAATGTGTTCTTTCATAAACAAATTATAAAGCCCAACATAGTCATGCACTTCATTTCCAGTTACCCAACCATCCAGTGTTTTCACTGAGTAGTCTACAAAATCAACCCAGGTCTGGCTCGAGGATTTTTGAGCACCCCTGAACCTAATCCTGTACTCCTCAGTGGAGAATCTAAAGCCCTCAATCAGGGTAGCCTTCATGAGGTCATAATATTCTGCATCTTTACCAAAGAGTGTGAGGAGTCTATCCCTACACTTTCCAGTGAACATTTCCCAAAGGAGAGCACCCCAGTGAGATCTGTTTACTTTTCTGGTTGCACAAGCCCTCTCAAAAGCTGTGAACCATTTGGTGATGTCATCACCATCTTCATATTTAGTCACAATCCCTTTAGGGATTTTCAACATGTCAGGAGAATCTCTGACCCTATTTAAGTTGCTGCCACCATTGATGGGACCTAGGCCCATCTCTTGTCTTTCCCTTTCTATGGCTAGGAGCTGTCTCTCTAAAGCCAATCTTTTGTCCATCCTGGCTAACAGGAGGTCATCTTCACTGAGGCTATCCTCAGTGATTTCAGAGGTGCTGGCCCCTCCTGTGAGGGAAGCAGCATCTCTGACTAACACAGTTGGAGTCAGGGATTGACGGTCCCTGATCTCCCTAATTAGGACTGGGAGGCGGGAAGTCTCCTCCAAGTCACTATCATCATCCTCTGGGTTGTCATCCTCAGAGGGGTTGGCTTTTTCAAACTCTGCCAAAAGCTCCTGAAGCTGTTGTTTGGAGGGTCTTAAGCCAATTGGGATTTTCTTTATTTTGCAGAGAGACCTTAGCTCCCTCATCTTAAGATGGATGTAAGGTGTGAGGTCGAGTTCCACCACATTCTAATCTGCACCAGGCATTATGTTTCTAAAAGTTGGAATACTTTTTAAGAATCTAAAACTAGTTCTAGAATCTAATTCAAACTTTCACCAAACTTTTAAACTTTAAAAGAAATGCTAACAGGGACTAACACAAGGCCCTAGCAGGACTTTTAAGAATTTAGAAAAATAGTTCAAATTGTAAAAATCAGTTTCTAATGACAATTTTTGGAATTTGTCGTGTGATCAGGTATTGGCTGAGTAGTCCAGCAAATGCAAAGTCTTGTACCCCACCGCTGATCCACCAATGTAGGAAGTTGGCTCTGTATGCACTATTTCAAAGTAAGGAATAGTATGCACAGAGTCCAAGGGTTCCCCTTAGAGGTAAGATAGTGACAAAAAGAGATAATACTAATGCTCTATTTTGTGATAGTGTGGTCGAGCAGTAGGCTTCTCAAAGGAGTAGTGTTAAGCATTTGTTGTACACACACAGGCAATAAATGAGGAACACACACTCAGACAATTCCAGGCCAATAGGTTTTTGTATAGAAAAATATATTTTCTTAGTTTATTTTAAGAACCACAGGTTCAAATTTTACATGTAATATCTCAAATGAAAGGTATTGCAGGTAAGTACTTTAGGAACTTTGAATAATCACAATAGCATATATACTTTTCAAATAAAACACATATAGCTATTTTAAAACTAGACAGTGCAATTTTCACAGTTCCTAGGGGAGGTAAGTAATTGTTGGTTCTTGCAGGTAAGTAAACCACCTACAGGGTTCAAGTTTGGGTCCAAGGTAGCCCACCGTTGGGGGTTCAGAGCAACCCCAAAGTTACCACACCAGCAGCTCAGGGCCGGTCAGGTGCAGAGTTCAAAGTGGTGCCCAAAAACACATAGGCTTCAATGGAGAAGGGGGTGCCCCGGTTCCAGTCTGCCAGCAGGTAAGTACCTGCATCTTCGGAGGGCAGACCAGGGGGGTTTTGTAGGGCACTGGGGGGGACACAGGTTAGGACAGAAAGTACACCCTCAGCAGCACAGGGGCGGCCGGGTGCAGTGTGCAAACACACGTCGGGTTTTCAATTGGAATCAATGGGAGACCAAGGGGTCTCTTCAGCGATGCAGGCAGGCAAGGGGGGGGCTCCTCGGGGTAGCCACCACCTGGGAAAGGGAGAGGGCCTCCTGGGGGTCACTCCTGCACTGGAGTTCCGATCCTTCCGGTCCTGGGGGCTGCAGGTGCAGAGTCTTTACCAGGCCTCGGGATCTGGGAAGCAGGCAGTCGCGGTCAGGGGGAGCCTCGGGATTCCCTCTGCAGGCGTCGCTGTGGGGGCTCAGGGGGCGGCAACTCTGGCTACTCACAGTCTGGTAGTCACCGGGGAGTCCTCCCTGAAGTGTTTGTTCTCCACAGGTCGAGCCGGGGCGTCGGGTGCAGAGTTGCAAGTCTCACGCTTCTGGCGGGAAACGCAGTTGTCTTGAGGTTGCTTCTTTGGAAACAAAGTTGCAGTCTTTGGTGAACAGGGCCGCTGTTCTCAGGAGTTTCTTGGTCCTTTTAGAGCAGGGAGGTCCTCTGAGGATTCAGAGGTCGCTGGTCCTGGGGAGAGCGTCGCTGGAGCAGTTTCTTTAGAAGGGAGGGAGACAGGCCGGTAGAGCTGGGTCCAAAGCAGTTGGTGTTGCCGTCTTCTCTGCAGGGTTTTTCAGCTTAGCAGTCCTCTTCTTCTTAGGTTGCAGGATTCTGAGTTCCTAGGTTCTGGGGAGCCCTTAAATACTAAATTTAAGGGTGTGTTTAGGTCTGGGGGGTTAGTAGCCAATAGCTACTAGCCCTGAGGGTGGCTACACCCTCTTTGTGCCTCCTCCCAGGGGGAGGGGGGCACATTCCTATCCCTATTGGGCTAATCTTCCATCTGCAAGATGGAGGATTTCTAAAAGTCAGAGTCACCTCAGCTCAGGACACCTTAGGGGCTGTCCTGACTGGCCAGTGACTCCTCCTTGTTTTTCTCATTATCTCTACTGGAATTGCCGCCAAAAGTGGGGGCTGTGTCCAGGGGGCAGGCATCTCCACTAGCTGGAGTGCCCTGGGGCATTGTAACACGAAGCCTGAGCCTTTCAGCCTCACTGCTAGGTGTTACAATTCCTGCAGGGGGGAGGTGTGAAGCACCTCCACCCCGAGCAGGCTTTGTTTCTGTCCTCAGAGAGCACAAAGGCTCTCACCACATGGGGTCAGAAACTCGTCTCTCAGCAGCAGGCTGGCACAGACCAGTCAGTCCTGCACTGAACAATTGGGTAAAATACAGGGGGCATCTCTAAGATGCCCTCTGTGTGCATTTTTTTTATAAATCCAACACTGGCATCAGTGTGGGTTTATTATTCTGAGAAGTTTGATACTAATCTTCCCAGTATTCAGTGTAGCCATTATGGAGCTGTAGAGTTCGTTTTTGACAGACTCCCAGACCATATACTCTTATGGCTACCCTGCACTTATAATGTCTAAGGTTTTGCTTAGACACTGTAGGGGCATAGTGCTCATGCACCTATGCCCTCACCTGTGGTATAGTGCACCCTGCCGTAGGGCTGTAAGGCCAGTTACAGGGGTGACTTACCTATGCCATAGGCAGTGTGAGGTTGGCATGGCACCCTGAGGGGAGTGCCATGTCGACTTAGTCATTTTCTCCCCACCAGCACACACAAGCTGGCAAGCAGTGTGTCGGTGCTGAGTGAGGGGTCCCTAGGGTGGCATAAGACATGCTGCAGCCCTTAGAGACCTTCCCTGGCATCAGGGCCCTTGGTACCAGGGGTACCAGTTACAAGGGACTTACCTGGATGCCAGGGTTCTGCCAATTGTGGAGACAATGGTACATTTTAGGTGAAAGAACACTGGTGCTGGGGCCTGGTTAGCAGGGTCCCAGCACACTTTTCAGTCAAGTCAGCATCAGTATCAGGCAAAATGTGGGGGGTAACTGCAACAGGGAGCCATTTCTTTACACCTCACTTCTCCACCCATAATTAGAACTTTAAATATACATTCTGGGACCCTCTGTTAGAAGCAACTTATAATTTACTATGCGTTTTTGGTTCATGCATTGCCCTATAACATTACAAAAAAAACGGAGATAATCTTAACCTTCCAGAAACAGTAAAAGAAAGAACAGGATGTGGGGAACTGGCATTCATTCACTAGTTAAACTCTAAAACAGA
Organism: Pleurodeles waltl; assembly: GCF_031143425.1. Classification (NCBI taxonomy): domain Eukaryota; kingdom Metazoa; phylum Chordata; class Amphibia; order Caudata; family Salamandridae; genus Pleurodeles; species Pleurodeles waltl. The sequence goes on along the minus strand of NC_090438.1, from coordinate 793,699,214 downwards.
ATTAGATTTTCATTTACTCAACAAAATAACAGAAAATATTGCTTTCCTCCCTGTGCAATTTCTCATATGTTCCACTTTCTATTTTTACACAAAGGTTTGTAGTGATGTGGTTAAGTAAACATCATAATATACTGACATATCTTGCTTGAGACTGTGCTGCAGACACCTACATTCTAATATTTCTTGTAAATCATTTCTAAAGTTAATGATGTTTCCAAATCAAGTATGCATTAAATGAAAAATAAATAGTTTAAAATGTTGATAACAAACTACTGAACCTACCTTTCTAAAGCTTCTACTAGACCTCCTACTCACCTAATATGCTTGATAAGTGGGGTCGATATACTAAAATGAATACACAGAACTCATTTTTAAGCAACTATCTGTTTCTGGAAAGCCAAATGGTTGCCCTGTACAGATAATTAACTTTTTCAAGAATAGCATTTCAGACTCCCATCTGTCTGCTCTTCAGTCACTTCCTGCTTTAATCAACCAGTGGAACCACCACTGATCAAATCAAATCACTGATAAAGTACGTAGGCAGAGGTTTTCGTGTGCATCGCCTTAGTGAATTCCCAATGCAGCCAAACAGCATGTGTGCATTGCTTTTTTTTTTGCGATGTAATTCTTTATTGAAAAGACAAAACCGCGATACAGAGGTAAGGTATTCCGTCATACAGTGTAAGATATCATAACAATGGTATAGCAACTGACATAGGTGCTAATCAGTGCTTAATTTGTAAATAAAACATGCCGGTGCCTAACGTCCTTCTCTTAAACACACAAGGGTATATTTATACTCTGTTTGCGCCGAATGTGTGTCATTCACCGGCTAATATCATTTCTTAAATAAGGCGCCCGCATGGCGCGTTGGATTGGCGTTAGCCGGAGGTAACATTTTTGGCGCAATCGTGCGTCAAAAAGTATAAATATGGCCCACGGTTGCTTCAATTAAATGTGCGAACACGAAATACTGAGGCAGCGTAATCCTGAAGCCATCTCGGGCTTCTTTAATCAGTTTTCATCCACTTCCTGCCCCTTCAAATCACTTTACAGCTTTCTATTTTCTTCCTTTGTGATCCTTTTCATTTTTCTCTTCCACCGTCTTTCCCATATGGGTTTTTTGCTGGCACTAAATGCTTGAGGCAGAAAAATAAGTGCCCGCCCTTGAAAATAAGTGCTGGTGCTCTTCACCGGAAACAACAAGCACAAATTAAGCACTGTTACTAATAGGACATCTAGCTATTGAGATGCTGTGGGGTAGGGGGAGGGAGAATAGCCAGAACAGAAGACTAGGGAAGATGGGAGTAGGTTTGCCAAAAATAGCACTAACAATCATCACAGATGCTCACTTTTCTGCAACGGGGGAAGGAGGGATCTGGATATCCTGATTGGAGGGGGGCCACTCTGGTATATCAAAAAGAGGGGGTGGGCAAATACCCTATGGGGAGAGGAAGGATGGTATACCAGGAAAAGTATGAGAGGAAGTGGATGTGAAGGGCATGCTGGGGGAGGGAGAGGAGGAAGTCCTAAGGGTAGGAGCACGCGGTGGACAAAAGGACAAAATGACAGAGTGACAATAGAATGTGACAGGAACAAACGGTTATGCAAGATCAAGGTCAAGATCAAAACAAAGAGGGGTGATCTGAAGGGGGTACAGGGGAAAGGGGAGGGAAGACGGCCCTTGAGTGAGTGTGGACGGATGTGATTGATCAGGGGCTGTATCGGAGGAAGGGTGTCCATACCTGCAGGAATGTTGCTGACTGGTCTTGTGGGTTATAGGTAAGTCGCTCGTGAGCTGCTGTCTGTATCATTCATCATGTGAGGGTGGGACACGGGAGCACCAGTGAGGAAGGATGCACATTTTGGCACTTGCAAGTGCTCTGAGAAAGAGAATGGTCCCAAGAGTCTCCTGTGTCATGCAGAAGTATTAAGGGGAGTGGGATGGGTGTATTCAATGACACTGTAGTTTCCACGATAGTGCCCACCACTAACCAGAAGGGCTGAAACAAAAGGCATTCACACAGTATGAGGGCGATGTCACAACGATTGGCCAGGCAGCACCAGTAACTCGCATGGGGCAACAGACCTGCCCTGTGTAGTTTAGCTCGGGTCCAGTGCCAATCATGGAGTGTTTTGAAAACAAAGAATTTCAAGCGGGCTTTCCGCGTGCCCCTACCTAGGGCTTCCATGATAGTGGGCCAGTCCTTCTCATTAATTTCAATATGAAGACAGGACTGCCACTTGGTGCGAAGACTGGAAAGGAGGAGTTCCGAGTAGAGGTGGTACGTAATGAGATCATAAAAACCTGACATCACGCCCTTGTATCGATCCTGAGATGCGAAAGCACAGCGGAGGTTTGTAGGTTCCATCGTCGGGTCCCCAGATAGCGCTGCAGGCAATGTTGTAGCTGAAGGGACTGCCACTCCTGGTGTTGTAGGAGACCGAATTTCTCACGGACTTTCTCCCTCAGCCAAGACTTAGTACAAACAGAAAATGCTCGCTGAGCACCATCGTTCCCAATTCAGGGTATCCCTGTTGATTTGCAGACAATTATTGTCCCACAGGGGAGCACACTTATATAGGTACGGATGAACACCAAAAAGTCGGTGCGCTCTGTTCCAGGCTTTATGCATGGCATGAAGTGTCGGATTGCCCAGCTGGGAGTGAGAGGGATGTTCCTTGTACAAAGGTCCGAGACGGGTGTCACTGGAGAGCAGCTGTGCATTGCTATGTTAAGACTTTATCAGGTTTGTAATGCAAGAGCATGCTTTCTCCTCCATGTCATCTTGCAGCTGCACGTGACTATGCGTGAGGAATACAATGCCAGTTTGTTTCAGGGTATTAATAACCAATTGCTTGAAGTTCATAGTGTCAATCTACATCTAGTATATAGTATTGGAGAGTCTCAGAGGTAGACCTGTAATGAAAATTAAGCCTTTAAAAGTGCAATCATGGCAGCGGTGAAGTGAATGTTTGAGACAAACGGTTTATCAGGAACTGCAGAAGAGGAGTCAACATTCACTCTTTGTCACCCGGTGCATTCTTTTTTTTTTTTTTTTGCCCCTGCAACCAATCAGATGTTTCTCTCCATCTCTCTCACTCTGGTCCAGTGTCTCCCTTTTACCTACCTCTTTGATCTGTAACTTCCTGTGCTTCTCTCTCTCCCTCCTGCATATTTCAGAAGAAACATAGTTAAGTTTTATGTTTTACAAACACTCAAAAGTGAAATAACTTGGATGATTGACATACAAAGGAGTAATCTTACAATTTATAGGGAGGGTAAACAATTCTCATAAAAGTACTCCTCAGATGGAATTCACAAAAACCCATTCTCTATTAAATGAAATCTATGAAAGATTTTGCATGTATATGCTCAACCTACCCCAGAAAATTTGCATTGGTGTAAAATCTGCTGATTCATGTTTAGTGTCAAGGCGTAAAATTACTTAACTTGTTTTTCTCAGCATAGAAATTACTTTCCAGGAGACGAAATCCGTTCTTAAGCAATCTTCTAAAATGTGTGTGTGTGTGAATATTTTACATCTAATTTACTTATATTAGATCACTTAAACAAACTTTTTCTAGCCCCAAGAGAAGATGTATGAACAAGCTTTGAATGTCATTAGGAAGTATTTTTTTAATACGAAAAATAGGGCAGATGCACTAACATTTGGAATACCGATTTCCTATTGTGATTCTCTCAATCACAATTAGGAAATCAATATTCCTATTGTGTGAATCTCTTTTGAGTTTCAGTAGCTATTCCTAGTGGGCCGCAAATAGACCTACCTCACGCATATTAATGAGGTAGCTCACAATTTCCGATCCATTAGGAATCTCAGCCATCAGGGATGGTGGACTGCTGAGGTCAACAGATCATCATGTCTGTTATTGCTTTTTAATAACACATGTTTATGCATCCCGTTTTCCTTAAAGGAAACGGGATGCATTTATAAAGAAAAAATTAAATTTTGCAGTTTCATTTTTTAGGAGTAGGCAGTGGTACTTGGAACCACTGCCTACTCCTAAAAAATATTATTTACATTCTCAAATTGGAAGAGGTTCCTTGGGGATGAATTACAACCAGTTTTAAACTGGTATTACAGTATTACTGTTTTGAGACCGGAATTTGGTTGCAAAACAGTAATATATACCATACCAATTCTGTATTTGGAAAGGATGCCTTAAACACGCCCCTTCCAAATACCAAATTGCAAATGAAAAATGCAATTCCATAACAATTTACCGAATTAAATTTTTTATTTTGTACATTGGAAAAAAAAAAATCTGTTCACAAACGGCCCGATTCTACATAGCAGCCTGTTTGCGACCAGAAAAATGCTTTGTACATCAGGCTGAGTGTTAGGATTTTGTGCATGTTCCATGCCTTCTCAATGGACGGCCACCTTCCACGACCTTCCACGAGAACACACATATTCCAAACAGCAACCCAGAAAATATGATAGTAGGAAATCTGACAAAAATTATGATTTTCTGAAACTTAATATAATTTTCATTAATTCTTGTGAATTCGAAGTCTCAAGTGAGAACTAGCATTTGCAGCTGTTATAAGAACATAACCAGATTCTGTCTGCTCTTTACTAACTGAACTAGAAGCAAACCTATTCCAGAAAGGTTGACCTTTTCTATTTCTTACATTTTCTTTTTCCCCCTTCTCTTTATCTTCTGTACAGTGTACAGTGATCTGGATAGAAAAGTGAAACAAATCCTTCATATTAGTTCACTTTGATGTGCTGTCACCAATACAATAAGTCAATCAGCTCAAATACAGTCCTTTATGGGAATATTTCTGACAGGTTTAATGATTTGCTGCTCCTCACCGTATGAAAATGCCCTGCCTTGGTGTGTAAAGAACCAGACGGTCTTTGACTTTAAATGTGAAGCATTGGGACTATAACATGGCAGCCACTAGCTTTATTAGTTGAGGCGAATGTAAGAATCCTTTTTCAAATGCTTCATTATACCATCCCACCCCCAGCCAGTGTTTATAACCCCCCACACATGTTTCTGTTTCACTCTCTCCATAGTCCCCAAACTCAAGTTTTTACTTTTCCTACTGTGTTTTTGTTCACTTTCTATCCATTTGCTGTCTGTGGTATATCCTCATTTCAGTGCTTATTGAATTTCTCCTCATCCTCCATTGCCCATTTGCTGAGAATACATTTCTCTCACTCTCCCACCGCAGACCACTGACTTTTTTCTCAGCCCTGTTGTTTTGTCTGCCTGCTTCTCTCTGTCATTGCCTTCACTCTAACTCTCAGCCTTCTGCTCCTCTCCCTTTCCTGCTCCTCTATCTCCTTTAATCCCAAACTGCTGATTTTCTCTGATGTGTATTGATCCTCTTGCTGCTCCAGATCACCCCCATGCTTCCTGCTCCTCACCCTCTTCTTCTTTTCCGCTTCCCCAGCTTCCATTCCCTGTTCCATATGACTATTGGGCAAATCATGGACACCGTCAAACCCTTCCCAGGTGTGTGTGCTCCGCAAGCTCCCCAGCAGCTAGCATGCACCCAACCTTCCTGTGTGATAACACATGAGGATTTGATGGTGAAAAAGGGATGCAGTTTATTCACATAACAAGATCAAACATAGTGGTTCAAAATTATACCCTAAGCATAAAACGTTAACTGCCATAATTGTCTGTAGATCCGCTCAGTCAATTCAGTCCAAACAGCACCTCCTGACAGCACCCTGAGCAAATGCCATCTGTTCAGCAGGGGTCTAGCATTTCCTGCAAACTCTAGGCTACACCTTGCTGCCAAGTGTTGTGGGCAGCCCTTATGCCATGTCCACCCTCTGCTGATCCTTTGCTGATTATTAGCGTGCTTCCCATTCTCTTGCTGTGAGGCTTCCCAATAGCACGCACTTGAGTGGCTCCTCTTTTGGCTATTCTGCTCCCTCTGCTGTCCACATATGCTGTCTTCACTAAGCTGCCTGTAGTTCCTGGATGTCAGGCAGCATCCTCACCCATTCCTCCCCTAGTTGCATAGTTGAAGCCTAGCAGCTCAAGAGCCCCCCCGGCCCCAATTTTGAGGAGGAACAGGTCCATGCCTACACCCATCAAGTGTACCCTGTCTGGTTCAAAATATTCTTGTGTTTTGAAGTTGATGAGCCCAAGCCACACAAAACCCCTCCCATTGGCCTTGCACACTTTGAACATGGTAATATCAAACTTCTCCCTGGACCTTTGTACTGCTGCATTGTCCACCGCTCCCCTCCATCTGAATTGAGGTTTGATCTCTGACTAGACCTGCTCTGCTAGGCAGCAATGAAATCCCTATGCCCCAGGCCAGCAGGGTTTTTCCCCCTAGATGCACTACTATTGAATCAGGCTTCCCTTCCCGCTGCACTGCATGTCAGACAGTGGGCATCAAGTGTTCCCATCCTATTCTCGGGTTGCCTATCCAGTATACATCTGTGTTGCACAGCCACATTCCCATATAATCCTTTTGCACCAATACCCACTGCTGTGCCCTGGTGACAAATGAATAGCCCAGTATCTATACCCTGCCCACTTCACCAGGAGGGAACTGTCATGAGGAAAACAACTCAGCTTAAGTCGGTCTGAATGTAGCCCCGGACGGCCCTGAAGCCCACCGGCCATTTTTGAGGCCACGATGCGGAATAAGTGTGGCATTAATTCTTTCAGTGGGAGGCCTGCTGCTCTAATGGTCATTCTAAGGACTGTGATAAATTGGAAGTGGCTGAGGTATGATCCATCCTCATGCTGGAACAGTGACTGTGCAACCTGGGTCCTGCTTTCTGTATAACTATGCATAAAGCAAACTAGGCAGCATTTGCTGTCTGTCAAGCAGTGCAAGCATGTGTGCTTGTCCGTTGCCCTCCTGGTCTCGTTTTGATTTATGTAGGTATATTGTCATAGAGCTGTCCTTATTGTGCAGATCCCTCAGTCAGTCCTGCACTGAACAATTGGGTAAAATACAGGGGGCATCTCTAAGATGCCCTCTGTGTGCATTTTTTAATAAATCCAGCACTGGCATCAGTGTGGGTTTATTATTCTGAGAAGTTTGATACTAAACTTCCCAGTATTCAGTGTAGCCATTATGGAGCTGTAGAGTTCGTTTTTGACAGACTCCCAGACCATATACTCGTATGGCTACCCTGCACTTACAATGTCTAAGGTTTTGCTTAGACACTGTAGGGGCATAGTGCTCATGCACCTATGCCCTCAGCTGTGGTATAGTGCACCCTGCCTTAGGGCTGTAAGGCCTGTTAGAGGGGTGACTTACCTATGCCATAGGCAGTGTGAGGTTGGCATGGCACCCTGAGGGGAGTGCCATGTCGACTTAGTCATTTTCTCCCCACCAGCACACACAAGCTGGCAAGCAGTGTGTCGGTGCTGAGTGAGGGGTCCCTAGGGTGGCATAAGACATGCTGCAGCCCTTAGAGACCTTCCCTGGCATCAGGGCCCTTGGTACCAGGGGTACCAGTTACAAGGGACTTACCTGGATGCCAGGGTTCTGCCAATTGTGGAGACAATGGTACATTTTAGGTGAAAGAACACTGGTGCTGGGGCCTGGTTTGCAGGGTCCCAGCAAACTTTTCAGTCAAGTCAGCATCAGTATCAGGCAAAATGTGGGGGGTAACTGCAACAGGGAGCCATTTCTTTACACCTCACTTCTCCACCCATAATTAGAACTTTAAATATACATTCTGGGACACTCTGTTAGAAGCAACTTATAATTTACTATGCGTTTTTGGTTCATGCATTGACCTATAACATTACAAAAAAAACGGAGATAATCTTAACCTTCCAGAAACAGTAAAAGAAAGAACAGGATGTGGGGAACTGGCATTCATTCACTAGTTAAACTCTAAAACAGAATTAGATTTTCATTTACTCAACAAAATAACAGAAAATATTGCTTTCCTCCCTGTGCAATTTCTCATATGTTCCACTTTCTATTTTTACACAAAGGTTTGTAGTGATGTGGTTAAGTAAACATCATAATATACTGACATATCTTGCTTGAGACTGTGCTGCAGACACCTACATTCTAATATTTCTTGTAAATCATTTCTAAAGTTAATGATGTTTCCAAATCAAGTATGCATTAAATGAAAAATAAATAGTTTAAAATGTTGATAACAAACTACTGAACCTACCTTTCTAAAGCTTCTACTAGACCTCCTACTCACCTAATATGCTTGATAAGTGGGGTCGATATACTAAAATGAATACACAGAACTCATTTTTAAGCAACTATCTGTTTCTGGAAAGCCAAATGGTTGCCCTGTACAGATAATTAACTTTTTCAAGAATAGCATTTCAGACTCCCATCTGTCTGCTCTTCAGTCACTTCCTGCTTTAATCAACCAGTGGAACCACCACTGATCAAATCAAATCACTGATAAAGTACGTAGGCAGAGGTTTTCGTGTGCATCGCCTTAGTGAATTCCCAATGCAGCCAAACAGCATGTGTGCATTGCTTTTTTTTTTGCGATGTAATTCTTTATTGAAAAGACAAAACTGCGATACAGAGGTAAGGTATTCCGTCATACAGTGTAAGATATCATAACAATGCTATAGCAACTGACATAGGTGCTAATCAGTGCTTAATTTGTAAATAAAACATGCCGGTGCCTAACGTCCTTCTCTTGAACACACAAGGGTATATTTATACTCTGTTTGCGCCGAATGTGTGTCATTCACCGGCTAACATCATTTCTTAAATAAGGCGCCCGCATGGCGCGTTGGATTGGCGTTAGCCGGAGGTAACATTTTTGGCGCAATCGTGCGTCAAAAAGTATAAATATGGCCCACGGTTGCTTCAATTAAATGTGCGAACACGAAATACTGAGGCAGCGTAATCCTGAAGCCATCTCGGGCTTCTTTAATCAGTTTTCATCCACTTCCTGCCCCTTCAAATCACTTTACAGCTTTCTATTTTCTTCCTTTGTGATCCTTTTCATTTTTCTCTTCCACCGTCTTTCCCATATGGGTTTTTTGCTGGCACTAAATGCTTGAGGCAGAAAAATAAGTGCCCGCCCTTGAAAATAAGTGCTGGTGCTCTTCACCGGAAACAACAAGCACAAATTAAGCACTGTTACTAATAGGACATCTAGCTATTGAGATGCTGTGGGGTAGGGGGAGGGAGAATAGCCAGAACAGAAGACTAGGGAAGATGGGAGTAAGTTTGCCAAAAATAGCACTAACAATCATCACAGATGCTCACTTTTCTGCAACGGGGGAAGGAGGGATCTGGATATCCTGATTGGAGGGGGGCCACTCTGGTATATCAAAAAGAGGGGGTGGGCAAATACCCTATGGGGAGAGGAAGGATGGTATACCAGGAAAAGTATGAGAGGAAGTGGATGTGAAGGGCATGCTGGGGGAGGGAGAGGAGGAAGTCCTAAGGGTAGGAGCACGCGGTGGACAAAAGGACAAAATGACAGAGTGACAATAGAATGTGACAGGAACAAACGGTTATGCAAGATCAAGGTCAAGATCAAAACAAAGAGGGGTGATCTGAAGGGGGTACAGGGGAAAGGGGAGGGAAGACGGCCCTTGAGTGAGTGTGGACGGATGTGATTGATCAGGGGCTGTATCGGAGGAAGGGTGTCCATACCTGCAGGAATGTTGCTGACTGGTCTTGTGGGTTATAGGTAAGTCGCTCGTGAGCTGCTGTCTGTATCATTCATCATGTGAGGGTGGGACACGGGAGCACCAGTGAGGAAGGATGCACATTTTGGCACTTGCAAGTGCTCTGAGAAAGAGAATGGTCCCAAGAGTCTCCTGTGTCATGCAGAAGTATTAAGGGGAGTGGGATGGGTGTATTCAATGACACTGTAGTTTCCACGATAGTGCCCACCACTAACCAGAAGGGCTGAAACAAAAGGCATTCACACAGTATGAGGGCGATGTCACAACGATTGGCCAGGCAGCACCAGTAACTCGCATGGGGCAACAGACCTGCCCTGTGTAGTTTAGCTCGGGTCCAGTGCCAATCATGGAGTGTTTTGAAAACAAAGAATTTCAAGCGGGCTTTCCGCGTGCCCCTACCTAGGGCTTCCATGATAGTGGGCCAGTCCTTCTCATTAATTTCAATATGAAGACAGGACTGCCACTTGGTGCGAAGACTGGAAAGGAGGAGTTCCGAGTAGAGGTGGTACGTAATGAGATCATAAAAACCTGACATCACGCCCTTGTATCGATCCTGAGATGCGAAAGCACAGCGGAGGTTTGTAGGTTCCATCGTCGGGTCCCCAGATAGCGCTGCAGGCAATGTTGTAGCTGAAGGGACTGCCACTCCTGGTGTTGTAGGAGACCGAATTTCTCACGGACTTTCTCCCTCAGCCAAGACTTAGTACAAACAGAAAATGCTCGCTGAGCACCATCGTTCCCAATTCAGGGTATCCCTGTTGATTTGCAGACAATTATTGTCCCACAGGGGAGCACACTTATATAGGTACGGATGAACACCAAAAAGTCGGTGCGCTCTGTTCCAGGCTTTATGCATGGCATGAAGTGTCGGATTGCCCAGCTGGGAGTGAGAGGGATGTTCCTTGTACAAAGGTCCGAGACGGGTGTCACTGGAGAGCAGCTGTGCATTGCTATGTTAAGACTTTATCAGGTTTGAAATGCAAGAGCATGCTTTCTCCTCCATGTCATCTTGCAGCTGCACGTGACTATGCGTGAGGAATACAATGCCAGTTTGTTTCAGGGTAATAATAACCAATTGCTTGAAGTTCATAGTGTCAATCTACATCTAGTATTGGAGAGTCTCAGAGGTAGACCTGTAATGAAAATTAAGCCTTTAAAAGTGCAATCATGGCAGCGGTGAAGTGAATGTTTGAGACAAACGGTTTATCAGGAACTGCAGAAGAGGAGTCAACATTCACTCTTTGTCACCCGGTGCATTCTTTTTTTTTTTTTTTTTGCCCCTGCAACGAATCAGATGTTTCTCTCCATCTCTCTCACTCTGGTCCAGTGTCTCCCTTTTACCTACCTCTTTGGTCTGTAACTTCCTGTGCTTCTCTCTCTCCCTCCTGCATATTTCAGAAGAAACATAGTTAAGTTTTATGTTTTACAAACACTCAAAAGTGAAATAACTTGGATGATTGACATACAAAGGAGTAATCTTACAATTTATAGGGAGGGTAAACAATTCTCATAAAAGTACTCCTCAGATGGAATTCACAAAAACCCATTCTCTATTAAATGAAATCTATGAAAGATTTTGCATGTATATGCTCAACCTACCCCAGAAAATTTGCATTGGTGTAAAATCTGCTGATTCATGTTTAGTGTCAAGGCGTAAAATTACTTAACTTGTTTTTCTCAGCATAGAAATTACTTTCCAGGAGACGAAATCCGTTCTTAAGCAATCTTCTAAAATGTGTGTGTGTGTGAATATTTTACATCTAATTTACTTATATTAGATCACTTAAACAAACTTTTTCTAGCCCCAAGAGAAGATGTATGAACAAGCTTTGAATGTCATTAGGAAGTATTTTTTTAATACGAAAAATAGGGCAGATGCACTAACATTTGGAATACCGATTTCCTATTGTGATTCTCTCAATCACAATTAGGAAATCAATATTCCTATTGTGTGAATCTCTTTTGAGTTTCAGTAGCTATTCCTAGTGGGCCGCAAATAGACCTACCTCACGCATATTAATGAGGTAGCTCACAATTTCCGATCCCTTAGGAATCTCAGCCATCAGGGATGGTGGACTGCTGAGGTCAACAGATCATCATGTCTGTTATTGCTTTTTAATAACACATGTTTATGCATCCCGTTTTCCTTAAAGGAAACGGGATGCATTTATAAAGAAAAAATTAAATTTTGCAGTTTCATTTTTTAGGAGTAGGCAGTGGTACTTGGAACCACTGCCTACTCCTAAAAAATATTATTTACATTCTCAAATTGGAAGAGGTTCCTTGGGGATGAATTACAACCAGTTTTAAACTGGTATTACAGTATTACTGTTTTGAGACCGGAATTTGGTTGCAAAACTGTAATATATACCATACCAATTCTGTATTTGTAAAGGATGCCTTAAACACGCCCCTTCCAAATACCAAATTGCAAATGAAAAATGCAATTCCATAACAATTTACCGAATTAAAATTTTTATTTTGTACATTGGAAAAAAAAAAAATCTGTTCACAAACGGCCCGATTCTACATAGCAGCCTGTTTGCGACCAGAAAAATGCTTTGTACATCAGGCTGAGTGTTAGGATTTTGTGCATGTTCCATGCCTTCTCAATGGACGGCCACCTTCCACGACCTTCCACGAGAACACACATATTCCAAACAGCAACCCAGAAAATATGATAGTAGGAAATCTGACAAAAATTATGATTTTCTGAAACTTAATATAATTTTCATTAATTCTTGTGAATTCGAAGTCTCAAGTGAGAACTAGCATTTGCAGCTGTTATAAGAACATAACCAGATTCTGTCTGCTCTTTACTAACTGAACTAGAAGCAAACCTATTCCAGAAAGGTTGACCTTTTCTATTTCTTACATTTTCTTTTTACCCCTTCTCTTTATCTTCTGTACAGTGTACAGTGATCTGGATAGAAAAGTGAAACAAATCCTTCATATTAGTTCACTTTGATGTGCTGTCACCAATACAATAAGTCAATCAGCTCAAATACAGTCCTTTATGGGAATATTTCTGACAGGTTTAATGATTTGCTGCTCCTCACCGTATGAAAATGCCCTGCCTTGGTGTGTAAAGAACCAGACGGTCTTTGACTTTAAATGTGAAGCATTGGGACTATAACATGGCAGCCACTAGCTTTATTAGTTGAGGCGAATGTAAGAATCCTTTTTCAAATGCTTCATTATACCATCCCACCCCCAGCCAGTGTTTATAACCCCCCACACATGTTTCTGTTTCACTCTCTCCATAGTCCCCAAACTCAAGTTTTTACTTTTCCTACTGTGTTTTTGTTCACTTTCTATCCATTTGCTGTCTGTGGTATATCCTCATTTCAGTGCTTATTGAATTTCTCCTCATCCTCCATTGCCCATTTGCTGAGAATACATTTCTCTCACTCTCCCACCGCAGACCACTGACTTTTTTCTCAGCCCTGTTGTTTTGTCTGCCTGCTTCTCTCTGTCAAGGCCTTCACTCTAACTCTCAGCCTTCTGCTCCTCTCCCTTTCCTGCTCCTCTATCTCCTTTAATCCCAAACTGCTGATTTTCTCTGATGTGTATTGATCCTCTTGCTGCTCCAGATCACCCCCATGCTTCCTGCTCCTCACCCTCTTCTTCTTTTCCGCTTCCCCAGCTTCCATTCCCTGTTCCATATGACTATTGGGCAAATCATGGACACCGTCAAACCCTTCCCAGGTGTGTGTGCTCCGCAAGCTCCCCAGCAGCTAGCATGCACCCAACCTTCCTGTGTGATAACACATGAGGATTTGATGGTGAAAAAGGGATGCAGTTTATTCACATAACAAGATCAAACATAGTGGTTCAAAATTATACCCTAAGCATAAAACGTTAACTGCCATAATTGTCTGTAGATCCGCTCAGTCAATTCAGTCCAAACAGCACCTCCTGACAGCACCCTGAGCAAATGCCATCTGTTCAGCAGGGGTCTAGCATTTCCTGCAAACTCTAGGCTACACCTTGCTGCCAAGTGTTGTGGGCAGCCCTTATGCCATGTCCACCCTCTGCTGATCCTTTGCTGATTATTAGCGTGCTTCCCATTCTCTTGCTGTGAGGCTTACCAATAGCACGCACTTGAGTGGCTCCTCTTTTGGCTATTCTGCTCCCTCTGCTGTCCACATATGCTGTCTTCACTAAGCTGCCTGTAGTTCCTGGATGTCAGGCAGCATCCTCACCCATTCCTCCCCTAGTTGCATAGTTGAAGCCTAGCAGCTCAAGAGCCCCCCCCGGCCCCAATTTTGAGGAGGAACAGGTCCATGCCTACACCCATCAAGTGTACCCTGTCTGGTTCAAAATATTCTTGTGTTTTGAAGTTGATGAGCCCAAGCCACACAAAACCCCTCCCATTGGCCTTGCACACTTTGAACATGGTAATATCAAACTTCTCCCTGGACCTTTGTACTGCTGCATTGTCCACCGCTCCCCTCCATCTGAATTGAGGTTTGATCTCTGACTAGACCTGCTCTGCTAGGCAGCAGTGAAATCCCTATGCCCCAGGCCAGCAGGGTTTTTCCCCCTAGATGCACTACTATTGAATCAGGCTTCCCTTCCCGCTGCACTGCATGTCAGACAGTGGGCATCAAGTGTTCCCATCCTATTCTCGGGTTGCCTATCCAGTATACATCTGTGTTGCACAGCCACATTCCCATATAATCCTTTTGCACCAATACCCACTGCTGTGCCCTGGTGACAAATGAATAGCCCAGTATCTATACCCTGCCCACTTCACCAGGAGGGAACTGTCATGAGGAAAACAACTCAGCTTAAGTCGGTCTGAATGTAGCCCCGGACGGCCCTGAAGCCCACCGGCCATTTTTGAGGCCACGATGCGGAATAAGTGTGGCATTAATTCTTTCAGTGGGAGGCCTGCTGCTCTAATGGTCATTCTAAGGACTGTGATAAATTGGAAGTGGCTGAGGTATGATCCATCCTCATGCTGGAACAGTGACTGTGCAACCTGGGTCCTGCTTTCTGTATAACTATGCATAAAGCAAACTAGGCAGCATTCGCTGTCTGTCAAGCAGTGCAAGCATGTGTGCTTGTCCGTTGCCCTCCTGGTCTCGTTTTGATTTATGTAGGTATATTGTCATAGAGCTGTCCTTATTGTGCAGATCCCTCAGTCAGTCCTGCACTGAACAATTGGGTAAAATACAGGGGGCATCTCTAAGATGCCCTCTGTGTGCATTTTTTAATAAATCCAGCACTGGCATCAGTGTGGGTTTATTATTCTGAGAAGTTTGATACTAAACTTCCCAGTATTCAGTGTAGCCATTATGGAGCTGTAGAGTTCGTTTTTGACAGACTCCCAGACCATATACTCGTATGGCTACCCTGCACTTACAATGTCTAAGGATTTGCTTAGACACTGTAGGGGCATAGTGCTCATGCACCTATGCCCTCAGCTGTGGTATAGTGCACCCTGCCTTAGGGCTGTAAGGCCTGTTAGAGGGGTGACTTACCTATGCCATAGGCAGTGTGAGGTTGGCATGGCACCCTGAGGGGAGTGCCATGTCGACTTAGTCATTTTCTCCCCACCAGCACATACAAGCTGGCAAGCAGTGTGTCGGTGCTGAGTGAGGGGTCCCTAGGGTGGCATAAGACATGCTGCAGCCCTTAGAGACCTTCCCTGGCATCAGGGCCCCTTGGTACCAGGGGTACCAGTTACAAGGGACTTACCTGGGTGCCAGGGTTGTGCCAATTGTGGAGACAATGGTACATTTTAGGTGAAAGAACACTGGTGCTGGGGCCTGGTTAGCAGGGTCCCAGCACACTTCTCAGTCAAGTCAGCATCAGTATCAGGCAAAAAGTGGGGGGTAACTGCAACAGGGAGCCATTTCTTTACACCTCACTTCTCCACCCATAATTAGAACTTTAAATATACATTCTGGGACCCTCTGCTAGAAGCAACTTATAATTTACTATGCGTTTTTGGTTCATGCATTGCCCTATAACATTACAAAAAAAACGGAGATAATCTTAACCTTCCAGAAACAGTAAAAGAAAGAACAGGATGTGGGGAACTGGCATTCATTCACTAGTTAAACTCTAAAACAGAATTAGATTTTCATTTACTCAACAAAATAACAGAAAATATTGCTTTCCTTCCTGTGCAATTTATCATATGTTCCACTTTCTATTTTTACACGAAGGTTTGTAGTGATGTGGTTAAGTAAACATCATAATATACTGACATATCTTGCTTGAGACTGTGCTGCAGACACCTACATTCTAATATTTCTTGTAAATCATTTCTAAAGTTAATGATGTTTCCAAATCAAGTATGCATTAAATGAAAAATAAATAGTTTAAAATGTTGATAACAAATCACTGAACCTACCTTTCGAAAGCTTTTACTAGACCTCCTACTCACCTAATATGCTTGATAAGTGGGGTCGATATACTAAAATGAATACACAGAACTCATTTTTAAGCAACTATCTGTTTCTGGAAAGCCAAATGGTTGCCCTGTACAGATAATTAACTTTTTCAAGAATAGCATTTCAGACTCCCATCTGTCTGCTCTTCAGTCACTTCCTGCTTTAATCAACCAGTGGAACCACCACTGATCAAATCAAATCACCGATAAAGTACGTATGCAGAGTTTTTCGTGTGCATCGCCTTAGTGAATTCCCAATGCAGCCAAACAGCATGTGTGCATTGCTTTTTTTTTTGCAATGTAATTCTTTATTGAAAAGACAAAACTGCGATACAGAGGTAAGGTATTCCGTCATACAGTGTAAGATATCATAACAATGCTATAGCAACTGACATAGGTGCTAATCAGTGCTTAATTTGTAAATAAAACATGCCGGTGCCTAAAGCCCTTCTCTTAAACACACAAGGGTATATTTATACTCTGTTTGCGCCGAATGTGTGTCATTCACCGGCTAACATCATTTCTTAAATAAGGCGCCCGCATGGTGCGTTGGATTGGCGTTAGCCGGCGGTAACATTTTTGGCGCAATTGTGCGTCAAAAAGTATAAATATGGCCCACGGTTGCTTCAATTAAATGTGCGAACACGAAATACTGAGGCAGCGTAATGCTGAAGCCATCTCGGGCTTCTTTAATCAGTTTTCATCCACTTCCTGCCCCTTCAAATCACTTTACAGCTTTCTGTTTTCTTCCTTTATGATCCTTTTCATTTTTCTCTTCCACCGTCTTTCCCATATGGGTTTTTTGCTGGCAGTAAATGCTTGAGGCAGAAAAATAAGTGCCCGCCCTCGAAAATAAGTGCTGGTGCTCTTCACCGGAAACAACAAGCACAAATTAAGCACTGTTACTAATAGGACATCTAGCTATCGAGATGCTGTGGGGTAGGGGGAGGGAGAATAGCCAGAACAGAAGACTAGGGAAGATGGGAGTAAGTTTGCCAAAAATAGCTCTAACAATCATCACAGATGCTCACTTTTCTGCAACGGGGGAAGGAGGGATCTGGATATCCTGATCGGAAGGGGGGCACTCTGGTATATCAAAAAGAGGGGGTGGGCAAATACCCTATAGGGAGAGGAAGGATGGTATACCAGGAAAAGTATGAGAGGAAGTGGATGTGAAGGGCATGCTGGGGGAGGGAGATGAGGAAGTCCTAAGGGTAGGAGCATGCGATGGACAAAAGGACAAAATGACAGAGTGACAATAGAATGTGGCAGGAACAAACGGTTATGCAAGATCAAGGTCAAGATCAAAACAAAGAGGGGTGATCTGAAGGGGGTACAGGGGAAAGGGAAGGGAAGACGGCCCTTGGGTGAGTGTGGACGGATGTGATTGATCAGGGGCTGTATCGGAGGAAGGGTGTCCATACCTGCAGGAATGTTGCTGACTGGTCTTGTGGGTTATAGGTAAGTCGCTCGTGAGCTGCTGTCTGAATCATTCATCCTGTGAGGGTGGGACACAGGAGCACCAGTGATGAAGGATGCACATTTTGGCACTTGCAAGTGTTCTGAGAAAGAGAAAGGTCCCAAGAGTCTCCTGTGTCATGCAGAAGTATTAAGGGGAGTGGGATGGGTGTTTTCAATGGCACTGTAGTTCCAGGATAGTGCCCACCACTAACGAGAAGGGCTGAAACAAAAGGCATTCACACAGTATGAGGGCGATGTCACAACGATTGGCCAGCTAGCACCAGTAACTCGCATGGGGCACCAGACCTGCCCTGTGTAGTTTAGCTCGGGTCCAGTGCCAATCATGGAGTGTTTTGAAAACAAAGAATTTCAAGCGGGCTTTCGGCGTGCCCCTACCTAGGGCTTCCATGATAGTGGGCCAGTCCTTCTCATTAATTTCAATATGAAGACAGGACTGCCACTTGGTGCGAAGACTGGAAAGGAGGAGTTCCGAGTAGAGGTGGTACGTAATGAGATCATAAAAACCTGACATCACGCCCTTGTATCGATCCTGAGATGCGAAAGCACAGCAGAGGTTTGTAGGTTCCATCGTCGGGTCCCCAAATAGCGCTGCAGGCAATGTTGTAGCTGAAGGGACTGCCACTCCTGGTGTTGTAGGAGACCGAATTCCTCACAGACTTTCTCCCTCAGCCAAGACTTAGTACAAACAGAAAATGCTCGCTGAGCACCATCGTTCCCAATTCAGGGTATCCCTGTTGATTTGCAGACAATTATTGCCCCACAGGGGAGCACGCTTATATAGGTACGGATGAACACCAAAAAGTCGGTGCGCTCTGTTCCAGGCTTTATGCATGGCATGAAGTGTCGGATTGCCCAGCTGGGAGTGAGAGGGATGTTCCTTGTACAAAGGTCCGAGACGGGTGTCACTGGAGAGCAGCTGTGCATTGCTATGTTAAGACTTTATCAGGTTTGTAATGCAAGAGCATGCTTTCTACTCTATGTCATCTTGCAGCTGCACGTGACTATGCGTGAGAAATACAATGCCAGTTTGTTTCAGGGTAATAACCAGTCGCTTGAAGTTCATAGTGTCAATCTACATGTAGGATATAGTATTGGAGAGTCTCAGAGGTAGACCTGTAATGAAAATTAAGCCTTTAAAAGTGCAATCATGGCAGCGGTGAAGTGAATGTTTGAGACAAACGGTTTATCAGGAACTGCAGAAGAGGAGTCAACATTCACTCTTTGTCACCCGGTGCATTCTTTTTTTTTTTTTTGCCCCTGCAACGAATCAGATGTTTCTCTCCATCTCTCTCACTCTGGTCCAGTGTCTCCCTTTTACCTACCTCTTTGGTCTGTAACTTCCTGTGCTTCTCTCTCTCCCTCCTGCATATTTCAGAAGAAACATAGTTAAGTTTTATGTTTTACAAACACTCAAAAGTGAAATAACTTGGATGATTGACATACAAAGGAGTAATCTTACAATTTATAGGGAGGGTAAACAATTCTCATAAAAGTACTCCTCAGATGGAATTCACAAAAACCCATACTCTATTAAATGAAATCTATGAAAGATTTTGCATGTACAGTATATGCTTAACCTACCCCAGAAAATTTGCATTGATGTAAAATCTGCTGATTTATGTTTAGTGTCAAGGCGTAAAATTACTTAACTTGTTTTTGTCAGCATAGAAATTACTTTCCAGGAGACGAAATCCGTTCTTAAGCAATCTTCTAAAATGTGTGTGTGTGTGAATATTTTACATCTAATTTACTTATATTAGATCACTTAAACAAACTTTTTCTAGCCCCAAGTGAAGATGTATGAACAAGCTTTGAATGTCATTAGGAAGTATTTTTTTAATACGAAAAATAGGGCAGATGCACTAACATTTGGAATACCGATTTCCTATTGTGATTCTCTCAATCACAATTAGGAAATCAATATTCCTATTGTGTGAATCTCTTTTGAGTTTCAGTAGCTATTCCTAGTGGGCCGCAAATAGACCTACCTCACGCATATTAATGAGGTAGCTCACAATTTCCGATCCATTTGGAATCTCAGCCATCAGGGATGGTGGACTGCTGAGGTCAACAGATCATCATGTCTGTTATTGCTTTTTAATAACACATGTTTATGCATCCCGTTTTCCTTAAAGGAAACGGGATGCATTTATAAAGAAAAAATTAAATTTTGCAGTTTCATTTTTTAGGAGTAGGCAGTGGTACTTGGAACCACTGCCTACTCTTAAAAAATATTATTTACATTCTCAAATTGGAAGAGGTTCCTTGGGGATGAATTACAACCAGTTTTAAACTGGTATTACAGTATTACTGTTTTGAGACCGGAATTTGGTTGCAAAACAGTAATATATACCATGCCAATTCTGTATTTGGAAAGGATGCCTTAAACACGCCCCTTCCAAATACCAAATTGCAAATGAAAAATGCAATTCCATAACAAGTTACCGCATTAAAAATTTTATTTTGTACATTGGAAAAAAAAAATTCTGGTCACAAACGGCCCGATTCTACTTAGCCGGCTGTTTGCGACCAGAAAAATGCTTTGTACATCAGGCTGAGTGTTAGGATTTTGTGCATGTTCCATGCCTTCTCAATGGACGGCCACCTTCCACGACCTTCCACGAGAACACACATATTCCAAACAGCAACCCAGAAAATATGATAGTAGGAAATCTGACAAAAATTATGATTTTCTGAAACTTAATATAATTTTCATTAATTCTTGTGAATTCGAAGTCTCAAGTGAGAACTAGCATTTGCAGCTGTTATAAGAACATAACCAGATTCTGTCTGCTCTTTACTAAATGAACTAGAAGCAAACCTATTCCAGAAAGGTTGACCTTTTCTATTTCTTACATTTTCTTTTTCCCCCTTCGCTTTATCTTCTGTACAGTGTACAGTGATCTGGATAGAAAAGTGAAACAAATCCTTCATATTAGTTCACTTTGATGTGCTGTCACCAATACAATAAGTCAATCAGCTCAAATACAGTCCTTTATGGGAATATTTCTGACAGGTTTAATGATTTGCTGCTCCTCACCGTATGAAAATGCCCTGCCTTGGTGTGTAAAGAACCAGACGGTCTTTGACTTTAAATGTGAAGCATTGGGACTATAACATGGCAGCCACTAGCTTTATTAGTTGAGGCGAATGTAAGAATCCTTTTTCAAATGCTTCATTATACCATTCCACCCCCAGCCAGTGTTTGTAACCCCCCACACATGTTTCTGTTTCACTCTCTCCATAGTCCCCAAACTCAAGTTTTTACTTTTCCTACTGTGTTTTTGTTCACTTTCTATCCATTTGCTGTCTGTGGTATATCCTCATTTCAGTGCTTATTGAATTTCTCCTCATCCTCCATTGCCCATTTGCTGAGAATACATTTCTCTCACTCTCCCACCGCAGACCACTGTATTTTTTCTCAGCCCTGTTGTTTTGTCTGCCTGCTTCTCTCTGTCATTGCCTTCACTCTAACTCTCAGCCTTCTGCTCCTCTCCCTTTCCTTCTCCTCTATCTCCTTTAATCCCAAACTGCTGATTTTCTCTGATGTGTATTGTAGGAAAGTACCATTTTGCCTGGCATGTTACCCCCATTTTTCACTGTATATATGTTGTTTTAGTTGTATGTGTCACTGGGACCCTGCCAGCCAGGGCCCCAGTGCTCATAAGTGTGCCTGAATGTGTTACCTGTGTTATGACTAACTGTCTCACTGAGGCTCTGCTAATCAGAACCTCAGTGGTTATGCTCTCTCATTTCTTTCAAATTGTCACTAACAGGCTAGTGACCAATTTTACCAATTTACATTGGCTTACTGGAACACCCTTATGATTCCCTAGTATATGGTACTGAGGTATCCAGGGTATTGGGGTTCCAGGAGATCCCTATGGGCTGCAGCATTTCTTTTGCCACCCATAGGGAGCTCTGACAATTCTTACACAGGCCTGCCACTGCAGCCTGAGTGAAATAACGTCCACGTTATTTCACAGCCATTTTACACTGCACTTAAGTAACTTATAAGTCACCTATATGTCTAACCTTTACCTGGTAAAGGTTGGGTGCTAAGTTACTTAGTGTGTGGGCACCCTGGCACTAGCCAAGGTGCCCCCACATTGTTCAGGGCCAATTCCCCGGACTTTGTGAGTGCGGGGACACCATTACACGCGTGCACTACATATAGGTCACTACCTATATGTAGCTTCACAATGGTAACTCTGAATATGGCCATGTAACATGTCTATGATCATGGAATTGCCCCCT
Organism: Pleurodeles waltl; assembly: GCF_031143425.1. NCBI lineage: Eukaryota > Metazoa > Chordata > Amphibia > Caudata > Salamandridae > Pleurodeles > Pleurodeles waltl. Next base: position 793,677,421 of record NC_090438.1, on the reverse strand, counting down.
CTATGCCATCCTGGCATAGTTGGCACAATCCCATGATCCCAGTGGTCTGTAGCACAGACCCTGGTACTGCCAAACTGCCTTTCCCGGGGTTTCACTGCAGCTGCTGCTGCTGCCAGCCCCTCAGACAGGTTTTCTGCCCTCCTGGGGTCCAGCCAGGCCTGGCCCACGATGGCAGAACAAAGGACTTCCTCTGAGAGAGGGTGTTACACGCTCTCCCTTTGGAAAATGGTGTGAAGGCAGGGGAGGAGTAGCCTCCCCCAGCCTCTGGAAATGCTTTCATGGGCACACATGGTGCCCATTTCTGCATAAGCCAGTCTACACCGGTTCAGGGACCCCTTAGCCCTGCTCTGGTGCGAAACTGGACAAAGGAAAGGGGAGTGACCACTCCCCTGACCTGTACCTCCCCTGGGAGGTGCCCAGAGCTCCTCCAGTGTGCTCCAGACCTCTGCCATCTTGGAAACAGAGGTGCTGCTGGCACACTGGACTGCTCTGAGTGGCCAGTGCCATCAGGTGACGTCAGAGACTCCTTCTGATAGGCTCCTTCAGGTTTTGCTAGCCTATCTTCTCTCCTAAGTAGCCAAACCCTCTTTTCTGGCTATTTAGGGTCTCTGCTTTGGGGATTTCCTTAGATAACGAATGCAAGAGCTCATCCGAGTTCCTCTGCATCTCTCTCTTCACCTTCTGCCAAGGAATCGACTTCTGACCGCGCTGGAAGCCTGCAAAACTGCAACAAAGTAGCAAAGACGACTACTGCAACTCTGTAATGCTGATCCTGCCGCCTTCTTGACTGTTTTCCTGGTGGTGCATGCTGTGGGGGTAGTCTGCCTCCTCTCTGCACTAGAAACTCCGAAGAAATCTCCAGTGGGTCGACGGAATCGTCCCCCTGCAACTGCAGGCACCAAAGAACTGCATCACTGGTACCCTGGATCTCCTCTCAGCATGACGAGCGAGGTCCCTTGAATCCAGCAACTCAGTCCAAGTGACTCCCACAGTCCAGTGACTCTTCAGTCCAAGTTTGGTAGAGGTAAGTCCTTGCCTCCCCATGCCAGACTGCATTGCTGGGAACCGCGACTTTTGCAGCTACTCCAGCCTCCGAGCACTTCCGGCGGAAATCCTTTGTGCACAGTCCAGCCTGGGTCCACAGCACTCTAACCTGCATTGCACGACCTCCTAAGTTGTCCTCCGGCGACGTGGGACTCCTTTGTGCGACTTCGGGTAGGCACCGTTTCTCTCCACTTTGTAGTGCCTGTTCCGGCACTTCTGCAGGTGCTGCCTGCTTCTGAGAGGGCTCCTCGTCTTGCTTGACGCCCCCTCTGTCCCCAGACGCAATTGGCGACATCCTGGTCCCTCCTGGGCCACAGCAGCATCCAAAAACCATAACTGCACAATTTGCAGCTAGCAAGGCTTTTTGGTGGTCTTTCTTCAGGAAAACACTTCTGCACAACTCTTCACGGCGTGGGGGATCTGTCCTCCAAAGGGGAAGTTCCTAGCCCTTGTTGTTCCTGCAGAATCTCTAGCTTCTACTGTCCAGTAGCAGCTTCTTTGCACCCACAGCTGGCATTTCCTGGGCATCTGCCCATCTCCGACTTGCTTGTGACTTTTGGACTTGGTCCCCTTGTTCCACAGGGACCATCGACTGGAAATCCATCGTTGTTGCATTGCTGATTTGTGTCTTTCCTGCAGAATTCCCCTATCACGACCTCTATGTCCTTTGGGGAACTTTAGTGCACTTTGCACTCACTTTTCAGGGTCTTGGGGTGGGCTATTTTTCTAACCCTTACTATTTTCTAATAGTCCCAGCGACCCTCTACAAGGTCACATAGGTTTGGGGTCCATTTGTGGTTCGCATTCCACTTTTGGAGTATATGGTTTGTGTTTTCCCTATCCCTATGTGTCTCCATTGCATCCTATTGTACCTATACATAGTTTGCACTGTTTTCTAATACTATTACTGCATATTTTGGTATTGTGTACATATATCTTGTGTATATTTGCTATCCTCATACTGAGGGTACTCACTGAGATACTTTTGGCATATTGTCATAAAAATAGTATATCTGTGTATTGTGTTTTCTTATGATATTGTGCATATGACACTAGTGGTGCTGTAGGAGCTTCACTCGTCTCCTAGTTCAGCCTAAGCTGCTCTGCTAAGCTACCGTTATCTATCAGCCTATGCTGCTAGACACCCTATACACTAATAAGGGATAACTGGGCCTGGTGCAAGGTGTAAGTACCCCTTGGTACTCACTACAAGCCAGTCCAGCTTCTTACATGTATTGATCCTCTTGCTGCTCCAGATCACCCCCATGCTTCCTGCTTCCTGCTCCTCACCCTCTTCTTCTTTTCCGCTTCCCCAGCTTCCATTCCCTGTTCCATATGACTATTGGGCAACTCATGGACACCGTCAAACCCTTCCGAGGTGTGTGTGTGCTCCGCAAGCTCCCCAGCAGCTAGCATGCACCCAACCTTCCTGTGTGATAACACATGAGGATTTGATGGTGAAAAAGGGATGCAGTTTATTCACATAACAAGATCAAACATAGTGGTTCAAAATTATACCCTAAGCATAAAACATTAACTGCCATAATTGTCTGTAGATCCGCTCAGTCAATTCAGTCCAAACAGCACCTCCTGACAGCACCCTGAGCAAATGCCATCTGTTCAGCAGGGGTCTAGCATTTCCTGCAAACTCTAGGCTACACCTTGCTACCAAGTGTTGTGGGCAGCCCTTATGCCATGTCCACCCTCTGCTGATCCTTTGCTGATCATTAGCGTGCTTCCCATTCTCTTGCTGTGAGGCTTCCCAATAGCACGCACTTGAGTGGCTCCTCTTTTGGCTATTCTGCTCCCTCTGCTGTCCACATATGCTGTCTTCACTAAGCTGCCTGTAGTTCCTGGATGTCAGGCAGCATCCTCACCCATTCCTCCCCTAGTTGCATAGTTGAAGCCTAGCAGCTCAAGAGCCCCTGGCCCCAATTTTGAGGAGGAACAGGTCCATGCCTACACTCATCAAGTGTACCCTGTCTGGTTCAAAATATTCTTGTGTTTTGAAGTTGATGAGCCCAAGCCTCACAAAACCCCTCCCATTGGCCTTGCACACTTTGAACATGGTAATATCAAACTTCTCCCTGGACCTTTGTACTGCTGCATTGTCTACCGCTCCCCTCCATCTGAATTGAGGTATGATCTCTGACTAGACCTGCTCTGCTAGGCAGCAATTAAATCCCTATGCCCCAGGCCAGCAAGGATTTTCCCCCTAGATGCACTACTATTGAATCAGGCTTCCCTTCCCGCTGCACTGCATGTCAGCCAGTGGGCATCAAGTGTTCCCATCCTATTCTCGGGTTGCCTATCCAGTATACATCTGTGTTGCACAGCCACATTCCCATATAATCCTTTTCCACCAACACCCACTGCTGTGCCCTGGTGACAAATGAATAGCCCAGTATCTATACCCTGCCCACTTCACCAGGAGGGAACTGTCATGAGGAAAACAACTCAGCTTAAGTCGGTCTGAATGTAGCCCCGGACGGCCCTGAAGCCCACATGCCATTTTTGAGGCCACAATGCGGAATGAGTGTGGCATTAATTCTTTCAGTGGGAGGCCTGCTGCTCTAATGGTCATTCTAAGGACTGTGATAAATTGGAAGTGGCTGAGGTATGATCCATCCTCATGCTGGAACAGTGACTGTGCAACCTGGGTCCTGCTTTTTGTATAACTATGCATAAAGCAAACTAGGCAGCATTCGCTGTCTGTCAAGCAGTGCAAGCATGTGTGCTTGTCCGTTGCCCTCCTGGTCTCGTTTTGATTTATGTAGGTATATTGTCATAGAGCTGTCCTTATTGTGCAGATCCCTCTGTTCAAGCACACTGTCCCCAGGTTGAATCTGGCAGGGGCTCCCAGTTTGCTGATCCTGTATGCCCCAAAGAAGTCAGGGGAGAAGGCTGCCTTAAAGAGTAGTAGCTGGTGTCTGTGTCTACAGATGCTCTGGAGTTCTTTAATTACTTTTTGTGAGGTGCTTGAATACATGGGGTGGCTCCTATCTCCCTGCCTCGGTTGGACATTCCTCCATCCCTTCACTGCTGCCCAATTATAAAAAGTACTGACAGGGTCGCTGTTACTTGCTAGCTTTGCATAATAGGATAATTAGCTAATTTGAGTTTGTGCTCAGGATTTTGTTTTTTCCCTTGAGAAAGCCCACTGTATAAATTCCTCAATGTCTCTATTGGACATCTTGTGAAACCCTTGTGCACTGGTTATGGCCTGAAACATCTCCCAGTACTTATGGTATTTGGTCTCTGTCTTGGAGGCTAAGGCATTTTCCACCAGGGTGGTCAGATCGTGTCTATCAGGTTCCAGAGTTCTTGTAGTACATTTGTCATGTCAGGATCCACATGCAGTGCCAGCTCCCTGACTTTTTGCCACTGAAAACAAGACACCACATCAGCCACCTCATTTTCCACACCAGGGATGGGCCTTGCGGTGACCGCAATATTAGTCCTGAGCTAAAAGCCTACCAATGATCTGTCCCCAAATTCAATTATTGTCTACCCACAAATTATTTGACTAGTGGCGAGCTGCTCTTCCTATATAGAGAACATGACTATGATTGCACAGAGTTCCAGCACTGTCAATTTCTTGGTGATCCCCTTTCTCTTGCCATTGTGCTGGCCACTAGGCAGCCACCCATGCTGAACTCAAGATGGCCCCTAAACCTTCCTCCCCAGATGCATTGATAAAAAAACCTTCAACTGCCCTACTGACACCCAGGGTTCCCGCCAGATCAAGGTCCCATTAAAATCGGTTAGGAATATTGCCCATTGATGAAGATCCTCCTTCACCCCTTTTGTCAGCCTGACCGTGTGCTGCCTTCTTGTCAGCCCTCTAGTTAGCCATGTCAGGTGCCTAGCAAATGGCCTCCCTGCTAGGATCACATGGTTGGCAAAGTTGAGATTGCCCTGTATTTGCTGCATTTCTCCCAATGTAGCTTTTTTCTTCCTAAGAAGTGTCACAATTATTTGTTTCAGGTAATCTACTTTTGCTTCTGGCAGAATGCACAGGCCTTGCATGGTGTCTAACTCGATGCCCAAGAATGGCAGTTGCATGGTTAGGCCCTCTGTTTTCTATGCCACTGGCACCCCAAGCTCACCTGCCAATGCCACAAACTGCCTTATCAGATCCGCACATCCAGAGCAGCCTGGTTTACCAATGAACAAGAAGTCGTCAATGTAGTGAATTTGTCCCATGTTGGGTGATGATTCCCCAACATCCATTCTAGAAAACTGCTGAAGGCCTTAAAATGTGTGAAGGAAATTGCATAGCCCATCAGCAAGCACCTGTCATAGTAGTACCCATCCTCTAGCTTGAAGCCCAACAAGTGATAGCTTTCTGGGTGCAAGGGTAGTAGGCATAAGGCGCATTCAATGTTGGCCTTAGCTAACAGGGTTCCTTTCTGGATTGACTGGTTCAGGTCTATTGTATCATCTATTGTGGTACAGGATACTGAACAACTATCCTGATCTAGCCAGTCATTGACAGAATTCCTCAATAGTTGTGACAAATGGTGGATGAGTCCAAACTGGCCTGACTCCTTCTTGGGTACAATCCCCAAAGGTGATACATCAAAATTACTGCAAGGAGGTTCTGAAAAGGGTCTGGCAACCCTCCCCAGCCAGAACTCTTTTTCAACTATTTGCCTAGAAACTTTCGGGTTCTCCTGTTCTGACTTCAGTTTTTTTCTGAATCGCAGAGCTAGAGGCCTTGTTATGGTATTGGGAACCCTTCCCTGAAACATTTCACCAATCACTGCCCTCTCATTAATCTTAGGATAGTCGCTCAATAAACTCAACAGGGCTGTAGTTTTTATGGGTGGGCGTAGCGGTGTTGAAGACCAGTAATTTGATTTTGTTCCCTCTGCTACTCGGTCTCTACTTCTTGTTAAAGGTATTTTTGCTATCCCCAGATCCCTTGGCCCTCTTGCAGTCAATGGCGGGTGCGACCCTCCACAGTTGCTGCTGACATGCCTAATCATACAGGAGTGCCCCAGCTTACCTACATCCTTGTCATACTTCCAGCATGCTGTGTTGCGCCCTTTACCTGACTTCCCTACAGCATACTCCTTTGCTCTGCTTCCGTGGGGAATCCCATCCAGCCTCCTTTTCTGTTCTCTTTCCCAAAAAGGTGTCTCTCTACTACTTACTCCTTCTCTGGCCGCCACCATATGGGTTGTAAAACCCTCCATGTCCTGATGATTGGCCAGATTTGCATTTTCTCCCTTAAGCTTTCATCATAGCAGAGCCAAGCATCTCTTTGATATTTTTGTTGTGCATTGTGCACATTATGTTCATACAGAAACAAGGCGACCACACTTTGGGGTCCCTTAAGCCAGTTCCCAATGTTCTGGTCTACCATCTGCTTCCACTTTTCCCTCTTATCCTCATCCTTTTTGTCAGGCACTGTCAAGTCTAACCCTGCTTGGCGTACTTTTAACAGAATGAATATATCTATATATTCCTTATGCCAGATCCTCTACTTCACTGCTAGTGGGATGAAGCTGGCCAATCCTGTCTTCCTGGCTATTATTGGTGTGGTGTCTGGTGAAGGTTTTATGTGCTCACTAGCAAGTTTATCTTCCCCTCCCATTCCTACTGCTGCTCTGACCCCCAACAAAGTCTTTGTGGGGTCAGTAGGCACCTGTGGCTCCAGCTCCTTACTGGTTATGTTGCTTGCTTCTTTGCTGGCCTCCCTTGACCCCTTTGTTACATCTGACTGTCCTGCTGCTGTCTCTTTTTTTGGTTCTGCTACTTGTCGGTTGCTGGTGGCTGGTGAGGTATTACTGACTGGCCTACCACTCTGTCCCTGCTTTTGCCATGGACCCATGTCCTGCCAGGGAGGGCCAGGTGGTGGTAATGGGTTCCCCATGCCTGCTCATTGCCACCATGGGGCAGGCAAAAGCGGGTAAGCTATGTCCCCATGGCCCAGGCCCACCCTGCCATTGCCCAGTTTTGTGTGGCCCAGTCTACCCCGTTGTTCCCTTCCCCAAGCACTACCACGTTCAGCATTCCCACCAGCATGCCTTAATTAGCAATCCTCCCTGATGTACCATGGAAGGTCACAGCACTGTGCCATCATTAGCTTGCCCTCCTGACCCTTCAGTGCTGTGCACTTGTGGCTCACCATTATATCCTACCTCATTCGTGGTTTGCTCCTCGCAGGCCTTCTGGCTGGCAACACACCGGTTACAGGTGCCATCCGCCCCGGTGATTGCTGTCATCATCAGTATCAGATGCCCTCTGCACAGTGAACAGTTGTGGTTCAGGGCTCCTCCCTCCTTTAGCCTGATCCTGCTGCTACCTCATAGTTCTAACTGTGGTGGCTACCATTCCAGCAACAACCCTCCCGCCTCTAGGACCTTATCACTGGGGCCTACTGACCCTCCTGCTACCTGCTTCCGTAGCTCCCATCTGCTCCCCGGCTTTGTCCAGATTGAGGGCCACCACACTCACTTAATGACCCAAACCTTGCTCCGACTGGCCACTAGGCTCTGCACACCCCCAGTAGTTCCTTAAGGTCGCTGTTCAGCCCCGGTCCCTCATAGTTGTCCTGGCTATCCATTATGCGCTTTGCTGGACGTGACCACCCCTCATCCTCCTTGTATTCACACCTGTGCCTGGTGGGCTTGTGACGCTCCCTCCCAAAGCTTGCTGAACAGGTGGCAGCAATTTTTGGGACAGCCATCATGTTGTCTTGTTCCTGCCTTGCCCTTTGGACCCTGGGTTAATGGTGATGATGGTGCTACAAGGCTGTTATTCTCTTTTTTAGCACTGTTCCCTTTATGGATCTACTGCTTCTGGCCAGCACTGCAAAGAAAGTGGTGAGTTTAAATCCTAAACAATAGGCATCTACATCCAATGGCTTTGGCTTGCATGTGAGCTAAATCCCAGTTAATGCCCAGTGCAAGTCTTCAGTTATTGCCCAATAGCTCCCCAACTAGTTGCCCAAGCTTCGTTGCAAAATTGTTGCCCTGGCCCCCTTTGCTTGCCTATTTACCTTGCTGTTGCCTCTTCGCCGTTTGCAGGTGGCAATGAGCCTGGGCGGGGCTGCTACCTCCCCTGAGGGCCACTGGCTCTGATGCTTCAGCTGAAGGAGGCAGACCTGCTCATGCTGTTCTCTCCTCTTTCTTGACCAAATGGGGGCTGCTGTTTCCCCCACATGCAGCTGATTTGTAATCCACAGGGAGGGAAGCGGAGCTGCTACTGCTGAGCTCTCCTCCTGTAGTGAATCCTAGTTCTTTTTAATGGGATAGCAGGAGTTAGCTTAGCCTCTGGCTTGCAGACTTGTGCCCCCGTCACCTAGTGACTTTTAACCTACTTAGCTTGCTCTGTCTTAGCCCATTTAATTATTTATTTCTTCTAAGATGGCTGCCTTGTTTATAGTTAGGCCACTTGTTATGAGTTACATTATCAGTGTCACCGCGCCAAGGCGTCAAGATCAAGCACCAAAGACAAACAAACAGTAGGTGTTCACACTTAGGGATTTTCCCTCTCTATATTTTCGAGGGATTGTTGATATTAATTGCCGTCCCAAGCATGCCTGTTATCTATTGTTTAGGAATACACTTACGTCAGGGGACCTTGTAGATCTGTATAAATACATCACACTTTAGACAGATAATCAGAGGGATTCCGACCAGAGGGCATCGCCACCATCGTTGATACCGATGCTGCCGTCGTCTTGACGCTGACCCAGTCTTCGTGTCCCTACGGAGTTTGAGATAGAGACCTCATTCCAAGGTAACAAGGGTTGGGGGCTCCTCTCATGGACATAGCTTTGGCAGATTAGGTTCCCAGCTCTCCTTTAGGTAGGAGGTTAGGCCTGTTCACATGAGGGTAATAGGGCATATTCCATCTTATATATCTTTTTCTTGTATTGCAAAATGGTGGGGGTCTTCATCACAATGACTCTCTTCTTCACAATACTGTTACTTGCTATATTCATTATCCTAATCATTGCAGTCCATGCAACTTATCACAAATTGCAGTTATGTTAAATAAAAAGCTATTGTAACTTTACTGCATCTGTGTCATTGGTTGTGTTTGTATGAGACATAATATATCTGTGAGAAAAGGCTAATCTCCGTTTAAACACAACATACCCTGAGATATCTTACTTTGAGTCCATGCGTAAGCGACTGCCATAAATCACCTTTGACTATTGTGTTTCTGGTGAGGTACTGCTAGTGAGCCGGTAAGGTTGGGACAACAGTTGCGACTTGTTGTAGGAAAGACTCAGTCGCCTACAAACAAAAGTACTGTTATCCTTAAACCAGCAATCTTGCTCAGAGCAAGAGTCCAAACTACGACATAGCGCCACCAACGATGATGTTTAGGCACTAATTTACGGATACCTTGACTATTACTGTCTCACAGACAACAGGTACCTTGAGTACCGTGATACGGAGAAGTCCGTGGTCTTTGGGAGATTCCTCCTCAGCTGAACAGGTAACACCTAATTAAGCTGTAGGTTGTTCGAGCTCTAACTCATAAAAAGGAAAATACTTCCCCCATCTAGTGTTCCGTTTCTCTAAACAACTATGGCTAATACCATAGATATTCCTGCAAATGCTTGACATGCACTTACACAACATTTATTAGTGCATGGCCTTACAGACGAGGGCGGGGATGTTACTCTGATAATAGAAGCAACTGAAGCATACCAAACAGAAATGTTTTACTGTTGGGTCACCTTTCCTGAGGTTGACCAGAGAACGCACACATTTCACACATATGAAGTTGCGAACGTGCCTGTACGGTACGAAGCATACTAGTATCATGATATATCGCTCACACATCAAGAGCATCAGAACTGGTTTGAAGGCGCCCTACCACATGTAGTACGAAGAGTGAGGTTAGGTCCCTTAAGTAATGAGGGTCCTACATGGCCTATGTTCGCCACATATACACCTCACCCAGGCATACAGAATATGCCGATAGCAGATTTACGAGTTTTATATAATGAATTAGTGGCATTATATAGACAATTGGTTCAGTTCATAATGCGTACATTGAACACAACACCAGCGCATCCAGCACCGCCAGTAGCCGGTGGTTATCAATTGGCTACTGGGATTAATCCACAAACAGTACATACTATTATGGGTAAAGTGCCTGCGGAACGGGAAAAATTACTGTTCTGGATAGCCCAGAAAACTAATCAGGTGGAAGCTGTGTTTCCCCATACGGGACCACAGGAAAAACATAGATTGCTCACGATGTGCCGTTAGGATGGTTCCCTCGGTGGATGACTATGCCACATGGGGTACGGTCTTCGCTGCCGTTTATACTACCACACATGGTACCCCGACACTTGCCAATTTACTGGAAGTGTTAAAACAAATACAGAATGAGCATGGGGCTGCACCAGCCCTGGATCTGCGGATGAAATTAATGCGTAACTTTGACACTGTCTCCTCAATAATATTGAGTAATATTAAAGGGGAAGCGGTGGCACTGGCAATACACCAGCGTCTCTGGGAAACTCCAAATTTGGAACAAGAGAGACAGCTACCGAAAATAATTTCCGGAACCTATACTAGTATAGGACGGGATAGTTTGGGAGCCAAACCTAAAAAATTAGAGTTGCAATGTACCACCCATGAGGAGGGTACGAAGCAGGCACAAGAGGGCTCTAAAAAGCGCTGGGACAAACAAAAACATTTCAAAGAAAGAAGAAATAAGAGAGCTGATTCTCCACATTCTCTGAAAGGAGGTAAAATCTCAGAAATAGGGAGAACATTAGAACTCCAGACAGATATACTGATTCACGTCCCTCTCGTTCCTTTCAGGACGCACCGGATAGACGTAGCGAGAGAGGGGGCCGTCAAGATCGACGTCCGGAATACGTGAAAGAAAAGAAAGACTCACCACAGTCTACCATTAAAAAAGAAGAAACGACTCCTCAGCAAAAGCCACAGTTTAAAAAGAAGAAGGTGGCAGCACTGACAGTTAAAAATGCCAGTAGTATTGAGAACGGTGTTGAGAAACAAGAGGTGGGCAGTGACTCTGTTAGACAGTGCGGCAGAGGTCACGATATGTCGCCAGAGTCTGAAAGATCATCTGGATGCGACAGCAACTAGCGATTACATCGCGGTTAAGACAGCGGATGGCCGCGTTCTTCCCCCCGATAAGGTTTATGATTTAACAATTCAGATAGAGGGAGACGTGAAACGCACTATTAGTGTGATATTTTGGGATGAACTTACTAGTGATATCCTATTGGCCGAGAGAGACTGGCCACCTGAACACGTCCGCAAGCTACCGCATGGGGAAGATGTCATTTTGCCTTCTTTCTCCGATCTTGTTCCAGAAGCAGAAAAAGAAGCCTATGCTGCTGATTGGGCTTTAGCGCAGGCACCTGCACTATACCGCAATCATGTAGGTTGGGACAAGGAGTCTCCTTGTCATGTTATTCCCGTTAGGTCTACACCCCAACCGCAGCCACAATACCCTGTTAAACATGAAGCAAAAGCTCCGGTGATGGAGATACTATCACAACTTGAATACCAGGGAGTAATTGAGCCCTGTACATCTGCGATGAATAACCCATTATTCCCCGTTGCAAAGCCAGATCATTCATATAGAATAGTGGTTGAATATAGACACTTGAATAGTCATACACGCACATATGCTATACAAAACTCACACAGCACAGCACTGATAAACAATATAGTGCGTAAAAAATCTAAAACTACATTGGATATTTCTAATGGATTTTTCGGCCAGAATTTAGCGCATGAAAGTAGGGACCTAAGTGCATTTTCATTTGGCTCCCAGAAACGCTTTTGTCATTTACCTCAAGGCTATAAAAATAGCCCAGGCCTGTTTTCAGCCCGTGTAACATCAATTTTGCACGAGATTGATTCCGATGTATTGTCCTATGTGGATGATATCTATCTCACTGACGACGCCCTCGACATTCATCTTGCGAGGGTCGATCGGATCATTTTGGGGTTTGCGGACCTCGGTTATAAATTTAATTTTAAGAAAAGCAAAATAGCCTTTCTTAGTGTGTTGTTCCTGGAATATGAGCTATCAAACGAAGGGAAGAGCCTGGCCCGCACTTTCTAGAAAAGTGTGCTCAACTACAGCCTACCAACACACTTAAGAAATTACAGTCATTACTGGGTTTCTTCAATTTTGGCAGAACATACATTGCAGATTATGCAGAACGCATCAAGCCACTTTATGACTTAATTCAGCCCAATTTTTCTAGCAGGCGATGGACGATTGAACACACACACATCCTTAGAGACATGCAACGGGACATGCTACAAGTGAAACACTTACACACACGTGACAATAAAACTAATTTGGTCATCAGAATAATTGCTGGTGCCCTTGGATTTACTTATGTCACCTTTAATGAGGGTGACACAGTGCCAATAGCATATAAATCACATCTACATTCAAATGCTGAAAAACATTTTGCACCTACAGAAAAGATTATGACAGCAGTTCAGATGGCCGTCATAAAGGAGAGGCCACCTGCCCAGGGGAAACGCATTATTGTTGTCTCCCCGGTGCCGGCCTTAGAGGCTGTCACTAAAGCGAGTGTTCCGAACGCTAAGGCATTACATTCACGCTGGATTCAATGGGCAACGTCTCTGACCGCCACTGATTTCGATTATGTATTCGATCCAAAACTTCAGACACAAAAATTTCTCCAGTATGAACAGGAGTATCCCGCTCCTCTAAATATTTTGCCACTGGACAGATTTAATACTATCATTTATACTGACAAATCGGCACAACCGGCTGTAGGTACTAAACATCAATACTCTGCAGCTTGAGCAGCCGTGTGTGGAGTGATGGAAGATGGAGTTTTCCACCCTCACAATACCTACACGCAGACCTTAGGGGACTGCACAGCCCAGTTGGCTGAGCTTAAAGCTCTTGTTCTAGCACTCGAACATACAGAGGCAGGGAGCCCGACTTTGATAGTCTGTGATTCATATTACTGCGTCCAGTCATACAATGAATACCTCGATCATTGGAAACTGAACGGGTTTAGAGATTCTAAGGGGAACACCATTAAACACAAAGGGGGTGATTCTGACCCCGGCGGTCAAGGACCGCCGGGACCAGGGTCGGCGGGAGCACCGCCAACAGGCTGGCGGTGCCCCGCAGGGCATTCTGACCGCAGCGGTTTGGCCGCGGTTAGAACAGGAAAACTGGCGGTCTCCCGCCGGTTTTCCGCTGCCCTCATGAATCCTCCATGGCAAGCTGCGCCGCCATGGGGATTCTGACACCCCATACCGCCATCCTGTTCCTGGCGGTTCTGCCGCCAGGAACAGGATGGCGGTATGGGGTGTCGTGGGGCCCCACAAAGAATTTCAGTGTCTGCCTAGCAGACACTGAAATTTGCGACGGGTGCTACTGCACCCGTCGCACACCTCCCACTCCGCCGGCTCCATTCGGAGCCGGCTTCATCGTGGGAGGGTGTTTCCCACTGGGCTGGCGGGCGGCCTTTTGGCGGTCGCCCGCCAGCCCAGTGGGAAACCCAGAATCACTGCGGCGGTCTTCGGACCGCGGAGCGGTGTTCTGGCGGGGGAACTCTGGCAGGTGGCCTCCGCCGCCCGCCAGAGTTAGAATGACCCCCAAAGTATTGTGGGGAAGGGTGGCTGATCTTAAGGATAAGCTACCATGTGTCCATGTAGTTCATACATTAGGACACCAACGTGTAGGAATGCACGTTGCAGGTAATACGTTGGCTGATGAAGCGGCCAAAGCATCAGTAGCTACAGCTTCTTTGGCTGCAGTGACTCGTTCTCAGACGAGATTGGATAATGAAATACTGATTGTCGTTAAAGCTTCGGCTGCAGGCAAGACCCTTCCGAAAGGATACCCTACAAACTATACTTACCATATCAGTGCACAGAATGTTGCTTATACAACGATTCCTGGGGTTGGAGATCGAGTGATCCCAATGAAGACCAGAGATTAGAGCTGATTACAGCCGGACATGAGGGTGTCGCTTTTGCACATGCTGGTATACAGGCCACAATAACAATTCTACAGGAACAATACTGGTCGCCTGGTCTATGCAGACGAACTAAGCAGTATGTCCTTTGCTGTGACATTTGCCAGCAGATTAAGGGCTCTAATATCAAACGCCCTCCGCAGACATCCCTCTTAGTGTCAGACAAGCCACTTCAGTGTGTGTACCTAGACCATTGTGGTCCCTTACTGCCTGATGGTGCATACAAATACATTTTAGTGGCTGTGGATTCCTGTTCTAGATTCCTGTGGGTATGGCCACAGCGGTCGGCTGACGCCCGGACTGTTATAAAAGATTTGCTGATCTTTATCGGTACATATGCGGTTGCAGCATTCCATTCGGACCAGGGCCCTGCATTTGCCTCTAAAGCATTCAGGGACACCATGGGGACGATGGGTGTTGAACTCCATTACTCCTCACCATACCATCCTGAGGGAAATTCGGTTGTGGAGAGGTGGAATCGTGATCTAAAGCAGTCCTTAACAGCTCGAGTATTAGGTTCAGGCCGTAGTTGGTTACACCACCTATATGGGGTCCAGAGAGCACTGAATAATCTGCCAAGACGGTCCTTGGGGGGACGCTCACCATATGAGGTTCTCTTTGGGATACCTATGTATGTCCCAGATCTTGATGCCCCTGGTATGGTGGCAGCAGAAACACCATTTGACATAAAAGAACTTCTCACTGTTTTACAGGAGCTTCAACAATTTTGTGATGATAAATCATCTGCAAGTGCTGCCACCTTAGGAATATGGGAATTGGCGAAAACTTCGACTGGCTGCATTCCTCATGTTGGGGATCTGGTTTGTGAGAAGATCGCTGTAAAGAAGGAGTTCAGTCCATCATACAGAGCACCTGTACCAGCTTTGGGAATAAAAGGTACCAGGACTGTCATCTTGCCACCACTGCCTGGTTCTAAATCGAACCCTTGGGTGGTTCCCGGTCCTCTCTCACTAACCAACAGGACATCCATCTACATAGTAGGATGAACGTCACTACTGACTATGCAACTATGTCGACTGCTGTCCCAGACACTTCCTCGACCATGGGGAGGGCGCAAAATGAACTATTGTTGGTTCCGGTCACATCTTCAGTGACCACCCCGCTTCAAGATTTGGCTGTATTTTGCACGAACACTTCCACGACTAATGACGTTGTCTATCAAGAGCCTCCACGTGTGATGGATCAGAATGTACCGGCTCCTGTGTTTGCAGAGACTACCTCTGGCTATTTCGTTGACATTGATGATTTTTCGTCGGATTCATCCTCTACAGTGATTGACAACATTTCAAAAAGTAGTAAGCTGTATCGATGGCTTAAGAAGAACTATTTGATCTACCCATGGAACTATTTATGGCTCTGTTTGACATTTATTACCTTATTTTTATGGATTGGTTTTGTGACTGTTTTCTTTTTGCTTATAAATGGTCACTATATTCCTGATCGCTCCTCAGTGGAGCCTGTTGATGAAATTTTAACACCACATCATTCTTCACATAAGGTCCGGAGAGATTTGTCCCCTGTAAATATTACAGCAATACCAATTACTGATGGGATTGTGTGAGACAAAGTTCCATTCGATATATACGGGCCTACAGAGATTATTCAAATACCATACGTGTTCAAAATTTCAATGTCTGATGTTATTACACCTAATGTTGTCTCTGATGATTGGGATGTCCAAACAGTTGATTCCATGCTAACTGAAATGAAGGACTATTCTGCTTTTGAAAGTAATGATGTATATGATTATACAATGAATTATGGGGAAATGTTCTGCTATAACAATTGGGGACATCACTACCTACACCGTGCCACTAGATATAGGCACCTCTTGAATTACACACAGTGGGAACACTGTTCGACCCCACAGGTGGGGTGTCCAAAGTATTATAGAGATAAATTTACATACTTTTCTGGGCATGATCCAAAAAAAGCAGAGTCGTATTATTTTAAAATACCTCCGGCACAAATTAGGAATTTTTGCTAACAGATACAAAACGTATTTATTCAGATCCCTTTGTTTCCCTGCTCTCGATTGAGGATTACGAATATTGGAAGAGCACTATTGACTTGAAAAGTGTATGGGGAACACAAGATTGGCAGATACGGGGTAGGGAGGCTTTGTTTCGAGCATGCCTGATTCCTGTGCAAATGATGTTCTTAAATGATACTATTAAGCAGACATCCTGTCTGGGGTTAGCAAAAATTAAAGAGCTAAATACGCCCAGTATCCCTACTCCGACAAAATTTAGAGATTGGCAACACTTCCTTAATATCACAGAGGACAGGCTAGATGCAATGGTTAAGGCTAGTACCTATAATTCTTCACTTTGCAGTCACGGCGGGTGGTTGGTATGGCCCACCGATACTAATGAGTGTCAAAGGCATTTCTTGAACTCTTCAGGGTTTTTTTTCAATAAATGGGCCTGACCCTCGCTTTCTATCAGGTCAACATACAGGTATAGTTACAACATACAGTGTGGGTAAGCTGTGCCAGCAATGAGTGCAAACCAACACGTTAACAGCGGTTAAGAAACACCTGAACACTCATTCCGACAGTATAGACTTACAGGATTTTCTGCTAGGTCCTAGAAAACAGCGCTCGAAACGGTTTTTATATGCTATGTACAATGAAATTTGGAAACTTTCCCAGATTGAGGCTGCTGCGCGTTTAAGGCAACTAGATAAAGACAATTTGGAAAAAAACACTAGCTGTTGTCGACAATGGCATGAACACGCTGTCCAACAGGATTTATTCACTATCGAATATAGTGTTGTCTGCCATTGATATCACTCAGACTGACTTATCCCGGTTATATAATGGGCAAACATAGCTACGTTCCATCATGCAGCTGGGTTGGACATTGCAGACACTGAAAAGTGGCCACATTCCTTGGAGGTATATTAATGGGAGTGAATTCTTCACTGCTTTAAATTTTTCCAGGGAACAAGAAACAATGGCTAAAAGGGACGCTGCTTTCACCCTGCTTCAAGTAGAGAAATTAGATAAGTTGCCCTTCACGGTAGCAGAGAGTCCTTCAACTATCTGGCTCCTACACGGCATTATTAATTTACCGATTTTGACCTTTCGTTTCTCGAGCTGCCTGAAACATCTTGCAGTGGGACGATATGAGCAGCTAGGAGATAGCTTTATTAAGGAAGAGTGGGAGTTGCCCTTTGATTATAGCTGTCTGAACGGTGAAAGGGAGGTCTTTCTTAGCGGAAGTGAATGTGAGATTGCCGTTCGTCATTCTATGATATGCAAACAGGTGTCTTTTCACAGTCTTTGCAATGCGGGGTCGCTAATTTGGCCTGTTTTCTGAAGGGTACTCCCGTCCCCTTGATTTGTCCAGTGTTTCATGTACTTTCCAATGGAAGTTATGTGGTACTGAACGATCAAAGCTGTTGCGGCATGCGACCTGGAATTGCCTACGCAATCTCGGTCACGAAGGTCGTTACGTGTTGTGGACATGTTTTGTTTCCCCCCACACGAGAGATAAAAGTATCTGACATGTGGCCCCACATAGATACTATTAATGTAAAGTATGTCAAGCAGAGTAGGCTAAAGGTGCTATTGTTTCAGAAACAGGTCGCCTTGACATCTGCAAAAGAGACGTAGATTGCGAGATCATCAGCCGAGATACAATCCCTTTTAAATACCAATTTCCCAACCACTTTGGAGAGCTGGTATCCAGAATATTCAATGCTTCAAGCACCACTGGGATTGTTCATTGCTTTAAGGCTGTTGGGTCTGGTTACGTGTCCATCTTCCAGACTGTCTTTGGAGTCATCCCGTTAGCCATCCATTCTCTCTTTTCAAGTGTGTTTGGTGGCTTTCCAATTATTTTGGCTTTAATTGGCGGACTACTACTGCTATTTCTTCTGATTCGCAGTGGTTGTTTCTTTCCAGCAACAAAGAGCAATGGAGCCGCTCCGGCCAACTCCACTGTGCTGTGAGCGCATGGT
Source organism: Pleurodeles waltl (assembly GCF_031143425.1). Lineage (NCBI taxonomy): Eukaryota > Metazoa > Chordata > Amphibia > Caudata > Salamandridae > Pleurodeles > Pleurodeles waltl. The sequence goes on along the minus strand of NC_090438.1, from coordinate 793,659,393 downwards.
TCGGATCTTCGGTGCACCTTTGCTGGTGGAACTGAAGCTTGACTGGTCGTTGTCATTTCGGCCACTTCTCTGGTGTGTACAACCAGTCTTCCGCTACATATGGTGTCTCTTTGAACATCTGCCTATGGTCTGTCTTGCTGTTGCACTGACATCTCCTGTGGACCACGAACTGCTGATGTCCCCGATGAGGATTCATACACGGTCATGCCCCTTGAGACTGAGGTTGCTTCGCGAGGCCACCTATGAGCCTTCCGTTATAAGATCTACCATGGATGAGGACACTGCAACGAGTAACGATACACCAGGAAATACGGCTCACTTCTGCTCTGTGGATCCGTTTGTCCGCCCAGCACGAGACTTAACTTCGGACGATGTTCACTCATTTTTGAGGTCCTTGACTGGTGACTTCGATGACATTCTTCAAGATCATGCGTATAACACATAATTTGATGAATTGACTTGCCATTTCCCAATTCCAAATTATGCAATTAAATTTTGCTATTGCACGCTGTACTTGTCATAGTTGACATTATTATCTCTGTATGAATTTTTAAAGAGATTTGTTTTAACATATTTTGTAACATATACAAATGCTTTTTTTTTTGCTTATTTTAGCATTTAGCTTTTAGTTCAGGAGCAATTTTTTTTTTTTTTTTTTTATTAGCATATTCGTTCCTGTGCCTTAACCATACCTGTTACGGCAATGGGGAGGGTGTAGTGAATCCTAGTTTGTTTTAATGGGATAGCAGGAGTTAGCTTAGCCTCTGGCTTGTAGACTCGTGCCGCCGTCACCTAGTGACTTTTAACCTACTTAGCTTGCTCTGTCTTAGCCCATTTAATTATTTATTTATTTTAAGATGGCTGCCTTGTTTATAGTTAGGCCACTTGTTATGAGTTACATTATCAGTGTCACTGCGCCAAGGCGTCAAGATCAAGCACCAAAGACAAACAAACAGTAGGTATTCACACTTAGGGATTTTCCCTCTCTATACTTTCGAGGGATTGTTGATATTAATTGCCGTCCCAAGCATGCCTGTTATCTATTATTTAGGAATACACTTATGTCAGGGGACCTTGTAGATCTGTATAAATACATCACACTTTAGACAGATAATCAGAGGGATTCCGACCAGAGGGCATCGCCACCATCGCTGATACCGATGCTGCAGTCTTCTTGACGCTGACCCAGTCTTCGTGTCCCTACGGAGTCTGAGATAGAGACCTCATTCCAAGGTAACGAGGGTTGGGGGCTCCTCTCATGGACACGGCTTTGGCAGATTAGGTTTAGCAAACCCAGCTCTCCTTTAGGTAGGAGGTTAGGCCTATTCACATGAGGGTAATAGGGCATATTCCATCTTATATATCTTTTTCATGTATTGCAAAATGGTGGGGGTCTTCATAACAATGACTCTCTTCTTCACAATACTGTTACTTGCTATATTCATTATCCTAATCATTGCAGTCCATGCAACGTATCGCAAATTGCAGTTATGTTAAATAAAAAGCTATTATAACTTTACTGCATCTGTGTCATTGCCTGTGTTTGTATGAGACATAATATATCTGTGAGAAAAGGGTAATCTCCGTTTAACCACGACATACCCTGAGATATCTTACTTTGAGTCCATGCGTAAGCGACTGCCATAAATCACCTTTGACTATTGTGTTTCTGGTGAGGTACTGCTAGTGAGCCGGTAAAGTTGGGACAACAGTTGCGACTTGTTGTAGGAAAGACTCAGTCGCCTACAAACAAAAGTACTGTTATCCTTAAACCAGCAGTCTTGCTCAGAGCAAGAGTCCAAACTATGACACTCCTTTGCTAACCAAGTTTCCTGCTGGGTGTGAAGAAGTGTGCTCATGCAGTAGGTTGGGCCTGGCGTCTTCCTTGAGAATGGCCTCCAAAAACACTGCCCAGGATCCACTTGATTCTGCAGCCTCCTGGGCATTTCAAGCCCAAGTCCACTTCCCATCTCTGAGGATGACAGCTTCTTCCTGGCGGGGTCCCGATTCAAGCTGGTCCTCATGTGGCAAAGTTCTCCTTGAACCTTGGTGTTGTGCGACAGCCCCTTAGCCCCTCCAACTGTGCTCCTCATTCCTCATGTTTCAGTAAACTCGTCAGCTGGTGTCCTCTGGGCATGATCTGGTTGTGTTCCGACATCCAGGATCTGCAGTTATCAGTTCCCAATTGTGAAGGCTACTGACCTCCTTGGGTCCCCCCTCCCACCGGCGTTATAGGCCTGATGTTATTCTCCAGGGGTGGGGGCCCAGTTGATTGGTTCCTTTAAACGATGCTGACCAATCTTGCTATATCATCTTCTCGCTCGCAGGTTGGGCCCCCTGGTAGGGGTTTGTTGCAGGACTCTCAGAAGTTCGGCTACGCCTCCCAGCCCACTTGCTGTCTCTGTGTCACCGAATGAGCACAGCATTCTAGCCCACTCCTTTCAAGGTTTATTGATAAGATTTTGCTCCTACATTTTGTCTTTAAATACATGGTCCAAATGTGTATTTAAAATGAATTTGCCAATTATATTGGCAAATAGAGGAATACATATAAAATAGCGGAATGCTTCATTTAGATATCTCAATAGTCACTTCAAACAGTCATGTATGACAAGGGTAGTTGCACATGGCTGTACATGTTCCATTAGTTCTCCAAATCCTTTATGGAATGGAGTAATTGAGCTGAGTCCAACATAATGCACCACAGGAGGCCTGATGGAAGATCTTTTGTGTGCATTATACTGTTGTGTCATGGTTCTGGCTCCCTCTCTCAGAGCAAATGCGAGAATTACCTGCAAATTAGGAAATATTTTCCTCTGAAGAGTGAGAAAAAACATGAACACATGAAAAATAATTTCCTACAAAAGTTGGGAAAATGCTTGAATGCTAAAATAGTTAGCATGACGGTAAAACGAATTGACTGAACAGCATCCCTCATAACTGATTTTGGTAGGAGTGAATTAAAAAGTCAGTGTGTGACTCGAGAATTTGTGATATGTTAAAGGGATTCTTTGGGGGGGTGCAAGTCAATAGGTTATCTGAGCCAGTGGGGTCACACCTACATTTTCTTTAGTAATGCACCTCAGCTTCTTTTAACCAGCTTTTACACACACCCATATGAAAAACTAATCTTTAGGAGAATGGCAAGAACCAAGGAAATCATGTGAAGAGACTTACAGAACTACAGGGCAGATTTAAGAAAAGTGGTTTAGCACCCCCCTACCGCCACCATGTGTGCACCGTATTTAAAATGTGGCGCACCATGGTGCATGGAAGGGGGTGTTTTTGCCATAATATCACCACATTAGGGGCTCTTAAATCTGCCCCTATGTGAGCAAGTACTTGAGTACTTGAACAATGACATCCAGTCACAATATATAGATGGAACTCACGCTTGCATAATACATTATAGCAGGGCTGCTAAGGCACTCAGGGGCCTATTTACAAGCTGGTTTGCACTGCTTTTTCACCACACAATGCAAACCTTAAGTCAGATTTATGAAGCCATGAATGCCAACTTTGCGTGACCCTGACTGGCTCCATAATTCTGGAGTAAGACAACACAGCAAAAATCGCTGCATTGCCTTATTCTGCCCTGAGAAGGCATTCCATGGGTGTTACAGAATGTTTTCATGCAATTCCCATGGTTTTTTACACATTCCCAGATGAACCAGGACTGGTAAACCTGGGAATCCACCAAAAAGATACAAATTCCAGGATAGGCGTAACAATGAGAAATATTTTTAATTCTCTTTGTTACTTCCTCTTTCTATGTGTGCTGCATCCTGCACCACACATAGAAAGAGGGATATGACTCTCAAGATTGTTTTTGTGCAGGAAGGTGTCCCATCCTGCAAAAAACGTCCTACATGCAATGCAGGCACCCTTGCACAACTGTGCAAGAGTGCCTACATTGGAGCTAGGCTGCAAAAAGAGTGACAGCACAGAGGAAAAGGCAAGTATGGGCCTTATTGCCTTAAACACAACACATTGCAGCCCTTTCCTTGGCATGCAGTGCACTGCAGCAAAGGGGTGGGCCATGGGGGTTGACATGGACGATGGGAGTGCACTGTGCACTTCCCTCTGGGCGCATGTGTGTTTGGCCGGCCATCACGGGCCGGCCAAACACACTTGAGCACTGTGCTCTCTCCAGCCTGGCACTATGTTGCCGGGCTGGAGAGAAAAGGCACAGGCTCCCATTCTGCCTGGTAGTGTCCTGGTTAGGCGCTCCCAGCTAATCTTAACGCTGCTCTGAACAGAGTCAGGATTGGCCGCAGGGCAAGCTGGGAGCCTCTGCCTGCTAAGAGGATGGAGGAGCAGCAGCCCGGCGCTCAGGTAAGTTTTTTAAATTATTATTTTTTTATTAATAACATCCCCCTGCCACACGCTGCCCGGCCCCTTTTAACCCCTGCGAGACGCGACTACGAAAAGGGTGTCTATCTGCAATTAAGAGGGCCACTTACAAACTGTTAATTCTAATTTGAGACGCAGTTCAGGACAAACCCATTAGCTAAATATCTCTTAGCTTTCTGCCACCTTCATTCTATTAACCTACATCTTCTTGGTGTACCTAAAATGATGGGACCCCGTACCAGAAGTGTTTAGAGGCCATCGAGACTCCCACATCTTCCGAAAATCAATAGGCTTTAGACTGAATAGGAAGCCTCAAGGCGCCACATAAGCTGTATGAGCCTTGCTTACGCCAGTGCCTAAACCTCATGCTGCTTCGTGATTCTGCTGTTTGTACTATTGGCTCCCAGATAAACTGCACTCCTCCTTTCCCTTCCACAAACCTACATCAGAGACTCGCCTCTTCTTTCCTTTATATGCATACGTACATGGTATTTGTATAGTGCAAACCTAGCCGAAAGGTACAGTACAGGGTAAAGGTAATAATACAGTAAATGTGTCATTGGGCGAGGGATGAAGGTGAGGTTGCTCATGTTTGTATTTTGTCCCTCAAACAACACCAATAACACATCTCCCATGAATAATCCCTCTGTTACCACCCAACCAACCTTTAAAGGAACTTTTGTACCTCATGTCCTGTAACTGTGTACATCACCGCTGCTCGAATTCCGTCTCTAGCCAAATAAAATAAAACATACATTAAGAATTGATGCGTTTGCATCATCACTGACTTTGAATGCGAACTTAAAGCTTTTAATAAAAATAGACTTCAAAGCAGCACCCACCCAGTGATATCTAGCCGAATGGTAAATACAGCACCGCATCAACACGTCTCTTACAATTGCCAGATTATTTACTACACGCCTTGGAGTAGCCAGATTACTAAACTTTCACATCGTTTTGATGAAATAGTTTCCTATACAGCAAAAATGTTGAAGTGAATTACATTGACGATGCCAAGCTGCTCGGCGGCTATCAGAGAGCTCAGGCAGCCGGGCCACACAACCTGAAAAACCCAATACCGAAGTTACCCCTTTCCCAGGCACCTTACAATTTCGGTGCTTTGCTTTCTTATCTGTGTGGCGTCCTCACATACGGCACCTCGGACTGTGTCTGCAGATAGCGTTTCACGGATGCCTTTGTTTGATTTCATCATTTCGAAGACGTGGGCACTGTGGGCCTTGTAACACAGTTCAGCACTGGAACTGTTGCTATTTTTCCCGGTAGATTAGATCAGCTGTATTGTCGGTACCTGGAGGTGGATTTGGAACTGAGTCACTCTTTCAATACTGCTTTGATCTAATCAGTTTTTTTTAACTTTAGCTTTGTCCTCGTTTACCCGTTCTCGCTCATTTTCTCATATTCTATTAATATCCCTTTTTCTAACACAAAAAACAGTACAGCACATTTTACCTCATTTTCCTCAGCTTGTGGCTTGCAGCCTTGTTCGTGCGTGTCTGCGTGTGCGTGCATGCAAGAGCTCATCCATTTCTGTCAGGAGCAATGGACCCCTCTCGTCCCCAGTGAAACGGTGCGGAGCAGTTACCTGCTTCCTTGCACTCTCATATAAGGTCAGTCCTCTCACAGGGCCAAACGCAGAGAAATGTCCTTAGAAACGGAGTTAATTTTTCAAGGACATTATCCATCCTCTAACTGGTTTCTCTAAAATAGGTCTAACCCAGTTTTAGTTTTTCAAGGGACATAAAAAGTGACGGACTCCTGGTTTTGTTTATATTTGCGCCTGGGAGCTTTCTTGAAAAACAATTACATCAACGCTATTTAACTGAAACATCGAGTTCACTTGTTCAGCGTATTGAAAGCTATAAGACACATCATAAACTTTGTGTGCAAGAACGGTTTAGCATTATAAACAGATGGAAACCCTCGCTGAATTCAAAAATGAAACTGGAAAAAAAATCGATTCTCGAAGTTACTAGATATAAAGATTGAGGATTTCCTGACAAAGTAATTAATTCCGCAAATGGTTTAACAACATTGCCTTAGATATCGCCAGAGTGCGTTCAAGTCAAATGAAGGAGTTGAAAAGCTTAAAATTAGCAATCGGTGAATGATGTCAAAACGCATCTCAAAATCCCAGCTGACATCATCAAATATAACAACATTCATGAAAGCTTATTTTTGGTAGTTGTTAGCGATACTACATTTGATGACGAGAACTGTTTTACTTTCTCTACTCAGGATATCCACTTTAAAAGAATAAGCGTTGACAAATCAGATTACCCTGACTTTGTGTGCTGAAACTTCCATAAAAACGAAGGATACCAAATGTATGGAGTGACATATTGACAGTATTATAAAAAAAAGGCATACAAAGGTCTCACAAAACAAGTGGAGTCGCAGTAAAGAGGGAGTTGCAAATCAGTGCCCAAACCGATTAGTGGGTCGCGGATGGCACACAGATTGTCTAACATGCGCAATTAGATCCAGGAAATCATTTACACATCATCACCCCCACACATTGGCACCTAGAACGCAGCGTCCGGTCACAAAACAGATTTACTGATGCACCGCATCCCCACACAAAACAGTGACCACACATAAAAAATTTCACATCATGTCAAGAGACATATGGGTGCCGCAATCAATGATGTGGAGCATTAAGTCAATTGGTAAGACCAAATGCACAGTACTATCAGTGGTGTAATGCAAAATGATGGCCCCCCTACTGGAATATAATGAGGGGTCCCCAAGTCTTACAAATCTTACAGAACATCAATGATCTTGGTCTGAATGGGCCCCTGAGGAGGTGCGGACCCCTCTGTGCCACAGGGGCTCGAGGAGTTTGTGTTACGCCCCTGAGCATCATCAGGGGCCAGATGTACGAAGCAGTTTTCTGGTCACAAACAGCCGTTTGCGAACAGAAAATGCCTTTCGTTATCTACCAAATTATATTTGTGTTTTGGTCATCTATTATCGAATCACAAATTGGGTTTGCGATTCCATATTAGGAAGGGGCGTGTTTAGGTCCCTATCCTAATAGAATCTCAGTGGCATGTATGAAAGTTTTTCCACTGCAATACAGTTGCAAAACATGAGCATTTTACCACCAACTTTAAGTTGGTGGTAACCCATTTACAAACAGGAAGCAGACATCAGGGACCCCTTCTCCTTTGAGAATGTTTGTAAAAATATTTTAAGAGCAGGCAGTAGTCTCACAAACCACTGCCTTGTTTTAAAAAATGGAAAGAAAACTTTTCATGTTTCTTATTGAAATACATCTAATTTTCATTTACGTGAAACAAACTGCATAAAAAAAAAACATTTCTTTATTGGAAAGCAATCACAGACATGGTGGTCTGCTGACCCCGGCAGACCACCATCTCTGTGATGTTTTGCCATTCCCAATAGGTCGCAATCAGAGACCTACCTCATGGATATTAATGAGGTAGGTCTATTTGCGACTTACTGTGAATCACAAATTGTGTTAAACAAACATTTGTGTTTGTGATTACCAAGTAGTGAATCACAAAAAATTGCTATTTGGTAAACGCACACTATTCGCCACATACATCTGGTCCCTAGACTCAATTATATTAATAGAAATACTCTTTAAGCTGCCTTTTATGGAACACAAGACATTCCTGTTAACATTTTCATAGGCACGTTGTGAAATGAGAAAGTCCTTCCTCTGTTCCTGGATGAAGTGTAGTTTCAGCAAATGTCTAATTAAGGGCTCCTGAGGGCTCTTGACTATTATGCCAATCTATTACTTTAAGTAGCCATTGTAACAACAAAGGTGTACCATACACTTTTAGCTTGTCCATCCCTACCATTTTTCCTTTTCTCAATAAATGCCCCTGTTTTTCAGCATGTTGACAGCATTTCTTGGGTCCCTGAGCCCGAGGGATTATTCACACTGTAAAATATGTGGACATCTTTTACCTTAAGGTGGGCAGGTCCTCCATTGCCCTACAAACTTTCTAGCCTCAATATAGTAGCTCCTAATAATCACTCCCCCCCACCTCTGTTTGGACTGTTGCTGTAGGGAAGATGCCTCCTGGCTTCCCTCTGTAAATTAAATCCATAGGTTTAGAGGGAAGAGGACACCATTGTGTTTATTTTGTATGTGTGTCTCAGATGTTTATGACCATCCATTGTACTTTAATTCAAACTATAAATATGTGCTTTCAAGGGCATCCTTTATCTTTAGGTGGACAGGCTCTCCAAAGACCTACAAACTCTGCAGCCTCAAGATAGTTGCTGCTAATGTTCACTCCCCACCCCTCTGCTTGGACTGTTGCTGTGGGGAAGATGCCTCCTGGCTTCCCTCTGTAAATTAAATCCATAGGCTTGGAGTAAATAGGACCTCGTTGTTTTCATTTTATGTGTTTCTTAGATGTTTATGACTGTTAGAAATGGGGTTTTTGGTTGGCAGTCAGGTTACCCTCTGTCCAAGCAAAAGCCCTCACTCTAGTCAGGGTAAGTCACACACTATCCAAGATTATCCTGTGCCCACCCTCTGGTAGCTTGGCACGAGCAGTCAGGCTTAACTTAGAAGGCAATGTGTAAAGTATTTGTGCAATAAGTCATACAATACCACCATATAACACCACAAAAATACACCACACAGTGTTTAGAAAAATATATAATATTTATCAGGATAATTGTAGGTCAAAAAGAATAAAGATGCAATGGAAAATTGTAGAACTATCACAGGAAAGTGATATAAAGTGTCTTAAGTCTTTAGAATGCAATACAGTGTCTTTCAAGCACAAAGTACCTGGTTTCTGGTGGAAAATCTCCTCAGAGGGCCACAGGAAAAGGGATGCGTGGAAAAAGGGTGTGTGCGTCGATTTCTCCTCAGCACACAAAGACTTGCGTCGTTCTTTTCCACGCGGGGAAGTCGGGCGTCGTTTTCCGGCGCGCAGACAGTCTCTTTTCGTGGATCGCGGGGATTACCAGATGTCCCGGGTCTGTGCGTGGATTCTCCTACTTGTTTCCCGGCTGCGCGTCGTTCTGCGGGACTGCGCGTCGAAGTTTCGATCTCACGGCAGGCGTCACGTCGATTTCTCCTTGGAAGTCGGGCGGCGTTGTCCTTGCGAGGCCGTGCGTCGAAATTTTGGTCTCACGGCAGGCGTCGCGTCGATTTCTCCTCGGAAGTCGGGCGGCGTTGTCCTTGCGAGGCCGTGCGTCAAAGTTTCGCGTTCACGGTAGGCGTCGCGTCGATTTCTCCTGGAAAGTCGGGCGGCGTTGTCCTTGCGAGGTTGTGCGTCGAAGTCTCGATCGTCCCGAGAGCGTCGCGTTGATCAGCGTCGGTGTGTGGCGTTTTTCTCGCCGCGAAACAAGCTGTGCGTCGAAATTTTCGGCGCACGGAGCGTCCAAGTGAAAGGAAGAAGTCTTTTTGGTCCTGAGACTTCAAGGAACAGGAGGCAAGCTCTATCCAAGCCCTTGGAGAGCACTTTCACAGCCAGACAAGAGTTCAGCAAGGCAGCAGGGCAACAGCAAGACAGCAGTCCTTTGTAGAAAGCAGACAGGTGAGTCCTTTGAGCAGCCAGGCAGTTCTTCTTGGCAGGATGTAGTTTCTGGTTCAGGTTTCTTCTCCAGCAAGTGTCTGATGAGGTAGGGCAGAGGCCCTGTTTTATACCAAAATGTGCCTTTGAAGTGGGGGAGACTTCAAAGAGTGGCTAAGAAGTGCACCAGGTCCCCTTTCAGTTCAATCCTGTCTGCCAGGGTCCCAGTAGGGGGTGTGGCAGTCCTTTGTGTGAGGGTAGGCCCTCCACCCTCCCAGCCCAGGAAGACCCATTCAAAATGCAGATGTATGCAAGTGAGGCTGAGTACCCTGTGTTTGGGGTGTGTCTGAGTGAATGCACAAGGAGCTGTCAACTAAACCTAGCCAGACGTGGATTGTAAGGCACAGAAGGATTTAAGTGCAAAGAAATGCTCACTTTCTAAAAGTGGCATTTCTAGAATAGTAATATTAAATCCGACTTAACCAGTCAGTAGGATTTTGTATTACCATTCTGGCCATACTAAATATGACCTCCCTGCTCCTTTCAGATCAGCAGCTGCCACTTCAACAGTGTATGAGGGCAGCCCCAATGTTAGCCTATGAAGGGAGCAGGTCTCACAGCAGTGCAAAAACAAATTGAGGGTTTTTTACACTACCAGGACATATAACTACACAGGTACATGTCCTGCCTTTTACCTACACAGCACCCTGCTCTAGGGGATACCCAGGGCACACATTAAGGGTGACTTATATGTAGAAAAAGGGGAGCTCTATGCTTGGCAGGTACTTTTAAATGCCAAGTCGAGGTGGCAGTGAAACTGCCCACACAGGCCTAGCAATGGTAGGCCTGAGACAAGGAAAAGGGGCTACTTAAGTGGGTGGCACAATCCGTGCTGCAGGTCCACTAGTAGCATTTAATCTATAGGCCCTAGGCACCTGGAGTGCACATTACTGGGGACTTATAAGTAGATTAAATAGTTCAATCAGGTATGATCCAAAGTTACCATGTTTACAGAGAGAGAGCATATGCACTTTAGCACTGGTTAGCAGTGGTAAAGTGCGCAGAGTCTAAAAACCAGCAAAAACAGTATCCACAAAGTGGAGGGAGGCAGGCAAAAAGTTAGGGGTGACTACCCTAAGGCTGTCAGGTCTAACATGTGTCCCCCCCAGCTGAAAGTGGGAGAGCTACCCGACCTCTTGGGAGCTCTCATCGCTAAGGCGGAAGTACCTGGAGAGACCATCAGCATTGGCGTGGTCAACCCCTGGGCGATGTTCCACCGTAAAGTCCATCCCCTGTAGGGAAATGGACCACCTCAAGAGTTTTGGATTCTCGCCCCTCATCTGCATGAGCCATCTGAGGGGCCTGTGGTCTGTCTGAACTAGGAAGTGAGTCCCAAACAGGTAGGGTCTCAGCTTCTTCAGTGCCCAGACCACAGCAAAAGCTTCTCTTTCAATAGCACTCCACCTCTGTTCCCGTGGTAATAGTCTTCTGCTAATAAAGACTACCGGTTGATCTCTGCCCTCCTCATTTAGCTGTGCTAGAACTGCCCCTATGCCATGCTCTGAAGCGTCTGTCTGCACGATAAATTCCTGGGAGTAGTCAGGGGCCTTGAGCACGGGGGCCGTGCACATGGCTTCCTTCAGGGCGTCAAAGGCTTTCTGACAAGCCTCTGTCCAATTCACCAACCTAGGTTGCTTCTTGGACGTGAGTTCTGTCAAGGGGGACACAATGGTACCATAGCCCTTGACAAACCTGCGGTAGTATCCGGTGAGGCCTAAAAAGGCTCTCACCTCAGTCTGGGTTCGAGGTGGTTGCCAGGCCTTGATAGTTTCGATCTTGGCCTGGAGTGGCTGCACCTTGCCACCACCTACTAGGTGTCCCAAGTACACCACGGAACCCTGCCCAATCTGGCACTTACTAGCCTTGATGGTCAGGCCTGCCTGTTGCAGGGCCTGAAGCACCTCCTTGAGGTGGAGCAGGTGTTCCTCCCAGCTGGAACTGTAGACAGCTATGTCATCCAGGTAGGCTGCACAGAAGGCATCCTTGCCAGCCAGGACCCCGTTAACCAACCGTTGGAAGGTAGCGGGGGCATTTTTCAATCCAAACGGCATCACCCGGAACTGGTAATGGCCGTCAGGGGTGGAAAAGGCGGACCTTTCCTTAGCCCCCTCAGTCAGGGCGATCTGCCAGTACCCTGAAGTAAGGTCAAACGTACTCAGGAACTTGGCAGCGCCTAGCCTGTCCACGAGCTCATCAGCTCGGGGGATGGGGTGAGCATCAGTCCGTGTGACTGAGTTGAGACCCCGGTAGTCCACGCAGAACCTGAGTTCTGGCTTCGCGCCTGGGGCAGTAGCCTTAGGGACCAACACCACTGGGCTGGCCCAGGGACTACTGGACTTCTCAATAACCCCTAGCGTCAACATCTTGGAGACCTCCTCCTTGATGCTGGCCTTCACCTTATCTGACAACCTGTAAATTTTGTTCTTCACAGGGAGACTGTCACCGGTGTCAATATCATGAACACAGAGGTGGGTCAGTCCAGGAGTAAGGGAGAAGAGGGGGGAGAACTGCTCCAACAGCTCATAGCAGTCTCCTTTCTGGTTTAGAGTCAGGGAGTCAGACAGAATGACCCCGCTTACGGACCCATCACCTTCTTGGGCAGAGAGGAGGTCAGGGAGAGGTTCACTCTCCTCTTCCATTCCTTCATCTGTGACCAGAAGCATGTTGATCTCCGACCTCTCAAAATGAGCTTTTAGTCGGTTCACGTGGAGCACCCTTAGGGGGTTCCTAGGGGTTTGGAGGTCCACTAGGTAAGTGGCCTCCCCTTTACGCTCCTTTATTTCAAATGGGCCAGACCAGCGGTCCTGGAGAGCTCTGGGCTCTACTGGCTCCATTACCCACACTTTGTCTCCAGGTTGAAACTCTACCAGAGTGGCCTTCTGGTCATACCATTGTTTCATCACCTCTTGACTGGCCTCCAGGTTACTTTGGGCCTCTTTCCAGAAGCGGGTCATCTGATTGCGGAGGGCCAACATGTAGCTGACCACGTCCTGAGGGGGTGTCTTTGGAGCGTTCTCCAATCCCTCCTTGACAATGCTTAAGGGTCCCCTGACGGGGTACCCATAGAGAAGCTCAAAGGGACTGAACCCTACCCCCCTCTGGGGGACCTCTCTGTAAGCAAAGAGAAGGCATGGTAAGAGGACGTCCCATTTACGCCTCATGGCCTCAGGGAGGCCACCAATCATGCCTTTCAGGGTCTTGTTGAATCTCTCCACAAGCCCATTAGACTGGGGGTGATAGGGTGTGGTGAACTTGTAGGTTACACCACACGCATCCCACAGATGCTTCATGTACGCGGACATGAAGTTAGTGCCTCTGTCAGACACTATCTCCTTGGGGAATCCCACACGGGTAAATATCCCCATCAGGGTTCTGGCTACCACCGATGCAGTTACGGTCCTCAGAGGGATTGCCTCTGGGTACCGGGTGGCATGGTCCACCAAAACCAGGATAAACCTGTTGCCTAAGGCAGTTTTGGGGTCCAAGGGGCCAACAATGTCGACGCCCACCCTTTCAAAGGGGGTGCCAACGACAGGAAGTGGAATCAGGGGGGTTTTAACCCTCTTTCCTGCTTTACCACTAGCCTGGCAGGTAGGACAAGCCCTGCAGAATTTGTCTGAGTGTGTCCTCATTTTGGGCCAGTGAAAGTGGGTGACAAGCCTGTTGAAGGTCTTGTCTTGTCCCAAATGTCCTGCCAGGGGAATGTCGTGAGCCAGACCCAGTAGGAAGGCTCGGTAACATTGGGGGACCACCAGCACACGTGCTGCCCCAAAGACCGGAACCCTAGGCTCACTGTAGAGGAGATCATTCTCCCAATATAGGTGGTGATTGCCAGAGGCGTCACCTGCTGCCTGGTTTAAGGCTTGTTTCCTCAACCCTTCTAGAGTGGGACACTCTTTCTGCGCCTTGCAGAATTCCTCCCTGGTGGGTCCACCCTCAACTTGCCAGCCAGCAAGCTCAGGTAAGTCACCTAGGGTGGCAATGTCTTCCCCAGTTGGCTCGGGAGTCTCCTCCTCAGGAGCCCCGTCAGCCACTGTGGGAACTTCTGGGGCCGGTTTCCCGCGCCCCTCGTCCCTCCTCTTGGCAGCTCTCTGGGCCATCGTTCCAGGCTCCAGATGCCCTTGACTTCCCTCTCGGTCAGCCATGGACCGGGTGGTCATGCAGACCCACTCAGGTAACCCTAACATCTCCAGGTGAGATCTGAGCTCTACTTCTTTCCAAGCAGTATGCTCTAGATCATTGCCTAACAGACAATCTACAGGCATGGCAGGACTCACAGCTACTTTCAGAATACCAGAGACCCCCCCCCACTCAAAGGGAACCCGAGCCACCGGTAGGTGACTCTCGCGATTGTCAGCGACTATGACCTGGTGGAATGTATTAGGGATTATCTGCTCTGTGGACACCAGCTGACTCTTGATAGTAGTCATACTGGCTCCTGTGTCACGCAGAGCCTCCACCTTCTGCCCATCAATGAGGACCCACTGCCGGTACTTGGAAGTATTTTTAGGCATGTGGACCTTGGACATCATTTCTCCTTCTCCCAGGGACACTAGGGAAATCTCTACCTGTCCCCCACAGCTATCTGGGTCCATCTCCCCCCCGAGCGCTACACTAGTCAACCCAGGGACCTGTCCAGTAGTGGACGGTGCCCTCTTGGGGCACTGGGGATCGCCTTTATAGTGACCATACTGGTAACACTCCATGCATTTGGGGCTAGATTTTCCTGACCTGTCAAATGTCCCTGGCTTTTTCCCAAATTTGGAAAAGGAAGGGTTGCCACCCCCTCCCTGGGAATTCTTTTGGGGGCCTTTAGAGAGTTCCTTATCTGTAAGTTTATCTCCCCCCTCTTTCTTCTGTTGGGAACCCTGACCACCTTTGTGGGAGTCCCCCCCAGGTACCTTTTTGGACACTCTGGTGCTAACCCAGAGGTCCGCCTCCTCAGCAAGCTTCCTGGGATCAGTCAGCTTATTATCCACTAGGTGCTGGCGCAAATCGGTATAAGTAACATTAAGCATATGCTCTCTCAGGATCAAGTCATATAAACCTTTATAATCTGCTACTTTGTTGCCCCGCACCCATCCATTCAGTGCCTTACTAGAGAAATCAAAGAAATCTACCCATGTTTGTGTGGTTTGTTTGGTGCTGTCCCTGAACCTCTTGACGGTATCCCTCAGGGGTCAGCCCAAACTTGGCAAGTAAAGTGGCTTTCTGGAGTGGGTATGTGTTTTGATCCGGTGGATCCAATGTGAGAAGTGTGTCCCTCCCCAATGGCGGCACATAACCCCACATAGCTACCCCCCATTGCCCTTCAGGAACCTCATGAGCCCTTAGTGCAACTTCATAAGCAGCTAACCATTTATCTATGTCATCTCCCACCACAAAACTGGGCACCACATTTTTGGGTATACGAACCTTCTTTTCTCCAGCAGGTCCTGTCTGTATGCTGCCACCATTATTGCTGGATTCAGACTGTCTTGCCTTGATCTCCAGCTCCTTGAGACTCAGTTCATGAGCCAACAATAGTTTCTTTTCAGCCAAAGCTCTTTCAGCTTCCACTTGTTTGGCTGTTCTTTCAGCTTCTGCTTGTTTCTGTTTGGCTGTTCTTTCAGCTTCAATCTGTTTGGCTGCTCTTTCAGCCTCAGCTTGTTTGGCTTCTCTTTCTGCCCTCCTCTCTTCCTGTTGTGCCTCAATTTTCAGTTTTGCCATTTGCAATTGGAACTCCCTTTCCTCTCTCCTTTCCTCTGCGGTCAGGCTTTGCATGGAGACACTGCTCCCTGGTCTGGAAGGGTGCACAATTGCAGTGGTAACACCATCCATAGATAGTGAAAATCCTTCTGAGGGGCCATTTTCTGGCTCCTCTTCCTCATCATCCTCTAAATGGGCTTCTGCCCAGGCCCTCAGCGCCACTTGAAAGTCCTCCTTTCTGGAGGCCCCTTGGGTGGGTACCCTTAATGCCCTGCAGAATCCTCTTAGTTGTTTGACCGTGTATGTATCCAACTGGACTAGGTCAAAGTCCCCTGTCTGAGACCCAGTCAGAGACATGTTGAGTGAGGATTTAGTTTTTGAAAATTGTCAGGAAAAAACGGATTTTCAAAAAGAGATAAAAACCAAGTTGACCTTCAACTGTGGGTAGGTAGTGAAATACTTAGCTACTGTATGTCACTGCACAAATACAAGTCCTATCCTCACCGCTGATCACCAATGTTAGAAATGGGGGTTTTGGTTGGCAGTCAGGTTACCCTCTGTCCAAGCAAAAGCCCTCACTCTAGTCAGGGTAAGTCACACACTATCCAAGATTATCCTGTGCCCACCCTCTGGTAGCTTGGCACGAGCAGTCAGGCTTAACTTAGAAGGCAATGTGTAAAGTATTTGTGCAATAAGTCATACAATACCACCATATAACACCACAAAAATACACCACACAGTGTTTAGAAAAATATATAATATTTATCAGGATAATTGTAGGTCAAAAAGAATAAAGATGCAATGGAAAATTGTAGAACTATCACAGGAAAGTGATATAAAGTGTCTTAAGTCTTTAGAATGCAATACAGTGTCTTTCAAGCACAAAGTACCTGGTTTCTGGTGGAAAATCTCCTCAGAGGGCCACAGGAAAAGGGATGCGTGGAAAAAGGGTGTGTGCGTCGATTTCTCCTCAGCACACAAAGACTTGCGTCGTTCTTTTCCACGCGGGGAAGTCGGGCGTCGTTTTCCGGCGCGCAGACAGTCTCTTTTCGTGGATCGCGGGGATTACCAGATGTCCCGGGTCTGTGCGTGGATTCTCCTACTTGTTTCCCGGCTGCGCGTCGTTCTGCGGGACTGCGCGTCGAAGTTTCGATCTCACGGCAGGCGTCACGTCATTTCTCCTTGGAAGTCGGGCGGCGTTGTCCT
Organism: Pleurodeles waltl; assembly: GCF_031143425.1. NCBI lineage: Eukaryota > Metazoa > Chordata > Amphibia > Caudata > Salamandridae > Pleurodeles > Pleurodeles waltl. Next base: position 793,642,558 of record NC_090438.1, on the reverse strand, counting down.
TGCGAGGCCGTGCGTCGAAATTTTGGTCTCACGGCAGGCGTCGCGTCGATTTCTCCTCGGAAGTCGGGCGGCGTTGTCCTTGCGAGGCCGTGCGTCAAAGTTTCGCGTTCACGGTAGGCATCGCGTCGATTTCTCCTGGAAAGTCGGGCGGCGTTGTCCTTGCGAGGTTGTGCGTCGAAGTCTCGATCGTCCCGAGAGCGTCGCGTTGATCAGCGTCGGTGTGCGGCGTTTTTCTCGCCGCGAAACAAGCTGTGCGTCGAAATGTTCGGCGCACGGAGCGTCCAAGTGAAAGGAAGAAGTCTTTTTGGTCCTGAGACTTCAAGGAACAGGAGGCAAGCTCTATCCAAGCCCTTGGAGAGCACTTTCACAGCCAGACAAGAGTTCAGCAAGGCAGCAGGGCAACAGCAAGACAGCAGTCCTTTGTAGAAAGCAGACAGGTGAGTCCTTTGAGCAGCCAGGCAGTTCTTCTTGGCAGGATGTAGTTTCTGGTTCAGGTTTCTTCTCCAGCAAGTGTCTGATGAGGTAGGGCAGAGGCCCTGTTTTATACCCAAATGTGCCTTTGAAGTGGGGGAGACTTCAAAGAGTGGCTAAGAAGTGCACCAGGTCCCCTTTCAGTTCAATCCTGTCTGCCAGGGTCCCAGTAGGGGGTGTGGCAGTCCTTTGTGTGAGGGTAGGCCCTCCACCCTCCCAGCCCAGGAAGACCCATTCAAAATGCAGATGTATGCAAGTGAGGCTGAGTACCCTGTGTTTGGGGTGTGTCTGAGTGAATGCACAAGGAGCTGTCAACTAAACCTAGCCAGACGTGGATTGTAAGGCACAGAAGGATTTAAGTGCAAAGAAATGCTCACTTTCTAAAAGTGGCATTTCTAGAATAGTAATATTAAATCCGACTTCACCAGTCAGTAGGATTTTGTATTACCATTCTGGCCATACTAAATATGACCTCCCTGCTCCTTTCAGATCAGCAGCTGCCACTTCAACAGTGTATGAGGGCAGCCCCAATGTTAGCCTATGAAGGGAGCAGGTCTCACAGCAGTGCAAAAACGAATTGAGGGTTTTTTACACTACCAGGACATATAACTACACAGGTACATGTCCTGCCTTTTACCTACACAGCACCCTGCTCTAGGGGATACCCAGGGCACACATTAAGGGTGACTTATATGTAGAAAAAGGGGAGCTCTATGCTTGGCAGGTACTTTTAAATGCCAAGTCGAGGTGGCAGTGAAACTGCCCACACAGGCCTAGCAATGGTAGGCCTGAGACAAGGAAAAGGGGCTACTTAAGTGGGTGGCACAATCCGTGCTGCAGGTCCACTAGTAGCATTTAATCTATAGGCCCTAGGCACCTGGAGTGCACATTACTGGGGACTTATAAGTAGATTAAATAGTTCAATCAGGTATGATCCAAAGTTACCATGTTTACAGAGAGAGAGCATATGCACTTTAGCACTGGTTAGCAGTGGTAAAGTGCGCAGAGTCTAAAAACCAGCAAAAACAGTATCCACAAAGTGGAGGGAGGCAGGCAAAAAGTTAGGGGTGACTACCCTAAGGCTGTCAGGTCTAACAATGACCATTTGCTGTATTTTTGTATTATTATGTCTTATGATTATCAGAATTTGTAAACTTGGTAAATGTTAAGCTATTATCAATTGTGCACGTCATGAGGCATACCTTGAGGTAATTGTGAATATTTATTTGTCTGTAACAATGGAAATAGCTTGAAGATAGGTGATGCCACACAAGAGGAACAGGTTCTCTCCTCAATTCCTCTCTTTTATTTTATTTAGTTTTAAGGGATATTGGAGAAGGTTACACAAGGTTCCCACAAAAACATAGGAAGTGGCCAGCACAGTATATCCTGGAAAATGATGTCCTTCTTGGGAGCCCCTCTGAGGAGCGGCATTCAACACCAAAACAATTGGCAGATTTTGAACTTTTGAGGTGTGCAGAAACACGTATGGACAGTGGGCTGCAGCCCTACTGCCAAGGTTTAGAAATATAAGCTGTCCAAGTTTGCTGAACACTTTCTGGAAATAGATCTTATGGGTTCCGGTGCTACTGGTGATTTCTGTGTTGTGGAGAATGTATTATAATTTCATCCTGGTCAATTCCTCTTTGAGTTTCTGAAAGCCTAGCCCTCTGGAGCTAATAACCTTGCCTTCACAGACCCCAAGCCACCATGAAGCACAGAACACAGCACACATAATCCTTTTTATGATTGCACCAGAGACTAATGTGGGGTTACCTTAAGAAATACTGTTAGTATAGGTGAGTTACAGCTACTTGTACTACTTCTACTAGTTCTGAATGCATTTATCTATATCACAAATTTGCCTGGGAGGACAACCTGTGACCTTGAAGCTGTTAGGGAAATGATAAACTTCTAAGATTGGGAGTGTGGAGAATCTTAAATTTATAAACAATCCACAACTCTTAGGATATCCACTAGGGAACCTTTGAAATGGACCAGGATACGCGAAACTGCATTTCAAAACATCAATATGAATTTCTCCTAAACTTAATAAATTCTCAGGAGTCAATAATGAGAGTTGTGGTTAGAAGTTTAAAGTTTTATCAATCATAACTTTTTAAACCTTTTTCTTTATTAGTCAAGTATAAGTTACAGGACATGGCATACAGGGTGTCCCATAATCTCATCCCTATTCTATATTTCTAAATTAAAGTACATTAGAAATTGTGTAACCCCTGAAGAGTTTTCTTTCAAAAGAGCATACATGGCTCAGCAAAAATAAATCATCTTAGTCAGAGAATAACAAGCAAACGTAATATAAAATGGCATAAAGGAACACTCATCTGAGACTCAGTCTGCTTTAGCACGTTTTGAGATTCCAGTGCATGTCAAGCAGATAATGAACAGGAAAAATAACTTACTTTGCTAGAACAGGAAGTTTGTGTCATGAAGAGGCCATGCAAAGTCACAATGGAAACATTTCTTCTGTGCTAAAGCAGTTTGGAATTTGTCAACGTTAGCATATCAAGAAAGTCAAACGAATGCAAGCCATGCAAAGTATAAAAAGGAAGATGCACATTTAAAATGCAGCATTCTAGTTAAGCCTAAATTCACCCATACAGGTTATTAATTAAATGGATTTTATTTATCTAGTAACTTGCTCCATCTGGTGGTTTGGAACCATGACAAAAATTACATTCACTAAGGTATTGTTAAGGCTCACTTTCATCTTCTTCAGTATCTTGACTTTTCTGTTTTAGGTTTTTTCCTTTTTTTCAATTAGTTAATTTTTCCATTCACTCAGTCACCTAATTCTAACTCTCTCTTCATTCTCTTTTTCATCTCTCTCTCTCTCTCTCTTTTCTTTAGTAATATCAGTTTTATTGCCTCATGTAATACTAATGTTGAAAAGAAACAAGATCTTACTATTATTAAAGGAACTAAAATAGCATTAAGGATTCCACACCCTACTGCCTTAAACCAACTAGCTACTAAAAGAAAATCGTTTTGCACCACTTTCAACTATACTTGCAGCTTCTTAAGGTTCAAGATCAAGCTTTAGATGAGAAATATTGTTCACGTAATCTACTATCTTCCTACTCTTGTCAGGTATGTATGTGCAATAATTCTCAATTTTCAGCATTTTGCAAACTCCAGCTTATTCTGTGAGTAAGATACCTAAGGAGGAGCAATTCTGCAAAAACCATAGATCTAAATGAAACTCCAGAGTTACTGGTTGCTAATCTATCAACTACTGTTGAAAGTTTTCTGTTTTTCTCATCATTCAGCACCATTCCTACGCAGGTATAATTGACCCAAATATGTCTCCTACTGATTGTGTTCCCTCATTTGCTCTACATGTAGATCTTCTGTGTCACTGTTAATGCATCTAAGCTCTGTATATGGTACATTTTTTGGAAAAAGCAATCCCAAAAAGCAAATATCCTTCCAATGAATTGGCAATCAAAAGAATACATTTTCTGGAAATATAAAATACACTCCAGGTATTGTATGATCATCCTCTCACATGACCACAATTACTGTTTTCCACTGGCATATCTTCTCCTAATTCATCTCTTGAACGCACACATGTTCCCTTTGTGGCTTATATCTAATTTTAGGTTTGGGACAGACATCTTTCTTCTAAACTCACCTTCTTCCGGCCTCCCTGTATTCTTTTGCATACCTGCTTTTTTAAACACACTTTTTGCAAATTATTTATTTCTCTTTTCTAAGATCAAAATACCCAAACCTTTTGCCTATTTCCTCCTAATTTGTCTGACGAGTTTTTGTTGACTTTAGGACTCTGGGCACTTTACCACTTTTAACTAGTTCTAAAGTGCATATGCTCTCTGTATAAATTGTATTGATTATGGGCTTTTCCATGATTGGCATATTTGATGTTCTAGTAAGTGCCTAGTAAAGTGCACTAGAGGTGCCATGGCCTGTAAATCAAATACTACTAGTGGGCCTGCAGCACTGATTGTGCCACCCACATGAGTAGCCCTGTAAACATGGCTCAGACCTGCCACTGTAGTGTCTGTATGTGCAGTTTTAAAACTGCCAATTCAGGCCAAAACCTTCCCTTTTTGTACATGTAAAGTCCCCCTAACGTAGCCCCTAGGTAGCCACATGGGCAGGGTGAAATGTATGTTAAAGGCGGGACATGTATTGGTGTGTTTTTATATGTGATAACAGTGAAACACTGCCAAATTAAATTTTCACTATAGCAAAGGCTATCTCTCTCATAGATTAACATGGGGGTTGTCTTTAAATAACTTTTAAGTGCAGTTTCCTTTTCAGAGCAGATAGAGAGGTGGAGTTTGATGTCTCTGAACTCACAATTTAAAAATACATCTTTTAGTGAAGTTGTTTTTAAATTGTTAGTTTGAAGCTGCCACATTTAGAAAATGGGCATTTTCTTGCTTAAACTATTGTGTTTCTCTGCCTATTTGTGGATTACTTGTTGGACTGTTTGAACATTTCCACTGGACAGTGACACAAAAGGTGCTGGGGTGTAACCTGCATATCCTGGTGGGCCACCTGGGCTAGGCTGGTGGAGGGAGGAGTGGTCACTTATACCCCTGGTGGGCGTCCGCAGCCAGGCCTGGGCAAGGCAGGATCCTGTAAACAACATAGACTTTTCTTTGAAGGTGAGTAACTATAAAGGCAGAATGGGGTATACGTATTGGACCCAAAACCCCAGACTTTACATTACTTCAAGGATTCAAGAGGAACCTCTGCCAGGAGAAGGAGCTGAAGAGCTGAGGATAAGTGCTGCCCCTGCCTGTGACTGTACTTTGTTGGGCTGCCCTGAAGTTGCTGCTTCTGCCTCTGAAAAGGGACAAAGGCTGGTCGTTGTTGTGCATTCCTGCTTAAGAGGTATCTCCAAGGGCTTGGACTGAGCTTCCCTCCTGTTTTTGAAGCCTCAGCTACAGCAAAGGCTTTACCAACCAGTCTCTGAGTCTGCATGCTGTGGACTCTAGCTTGCCTAAGGGTGCCATTCCAGTTCCTGGGCCCCAGGAAGTGAATTTCTGATGAAAATACTGTGAAACTATGCTGGACGAGTCTATAACTTTGCTAAGGATGCTACTGCCTGAAGTCTGTGACACCATCTACACCTGGACAGTGGACCTTGCTGAAGCATTATGACCGCATCGTCAACGTAGGGCCGACATCGCTGCAACCGCTGACGTCTGCACGAAGTTGTGAGCTGGAGTGTCATATTCCTGACGTCCGTAACATCCAAATCCATTGCAGCGCCTGTGACATGATCGTAACCCTGTGAGGTCGCCTCGCAGCATTGTGACTTCACCGGACTTTGACTTTGGCGGAGGTATCACAAGACCGACTCCACACAACCAATATCTCCTCGCCTCCACTGCTCCACAGCAAGGACCTGACGCCTCTTTGTGACGCCGACGCTCCTTTGCCCCGCAGCACCTGAACTGATGCTACATCGGATCCAATGATGCTTCATTCCCGGCTCCAGGCACCGGCCTGTTTTTCACATATTTTGCTAAGGTACTGTACCGGAGTGTCCATGTGACTTCATAAACGGCGCCAGTGGCGTCGCATTGTGGAAAACGACTCCGTCGTGGTGCCGCTTTAACATCAGATTGCAGCATTTATGCCTCTAGGCACTTTTTTGTAAATGTAACTGCTAAAGTCATATTTTTAATTGTGTATGGTTGAGTTTTATCATAATCGGTCTTGTTTTATTTAGATAATTATTTACTAGTTTTCTAAACCTTTGTGGTGTCCATTTTGTAGTGTTTACTGTATTTCTGTGTGTGTTGGTACAAATACTTTACACATTGCCTCTGGGTTAAGCCTTTCTTCTCATGCCAAGCTACCAAGGTGGTGAGCGGGGTTAGCCAGCTGTGTTTTTCCTTTGCCCTTACTAGAGTGAGGGTCCTTGCTTAGCCAGGGGGCAACCTGACTGCCAATCAAGTACCCCATTTCTAACAAGTGTCAACAGGAAAAAATGGTCTAAAGTAATGCCATGCTATCTCCATCTCAGTAGCTTGTGGGTGTTAATTCATGCTCTTCATTAATGGTACTTTGGAAAGTGTAAGTACTAGTATTCAAAATGTTTTTGACAGTGTACTAAACTAAGGATTATAGTACATTAGATAGCATACGAAGGTGGAATATGGTGATATGAAACTTGTTTGTCTGCTAAGGATGGCATGTGTGCACAAATGTAACAATTTCTGTGTCAATAGCTTTAGTGTGTTCTTGTATTAGTCTAGAATAAACATCCATTCAGTAATCTTAATTCATGTAATCTACAAATTATGCCTTTAACTCATCTTTGACTATAGTTGGCCTAGATGATGCATTTATAGAATCTACTACAGATCTTTTTTTCTGCAACAGGTGTGAAGTGTAAAACTAAAACTATTGATAATTCTACCAAAATTTTAGTGCAAATAGAGGCCCTCATTACAACCCTGGCGGTCAATCCCACTTACCGCCATGCTGAAGGCCACCAACATACCGTGGTGGCGGCGGAAATAGGCTACAGGTATTACGACCCACATCTCGGAATCCGCCAAAATACAGACACCCACACAAGTCCGCCACACCAAAGGTCAGTGAAAACTGGCCATAGCAAAACCTACACCGTCACGCCAACAAGAATACGCCCACACTATCACGACCCACGAATCAACGCAGTGGTCTTTCAACCGCGGTAATCCTTTGGCAGTACACACTGCAGCGCTCAAAATATACACACACATTTACAAAACACAACCGCATTGGACAATTCAAAATACACATACCTGATACACATACAAACACCACAAACACACACTCACAACACTATAAAACACCCACCCACATTACACACAAACCTTTACAACGACATTTTTTGGAAAAAGCTGAGAGAGCCAGCATCCACAGGCACACAACACCATCACTCACACAAAATCCACGTACCTCAAACAACACACCCCAACACAACACATCACACAGCACAACAAACATTACTTCACACATCACACACACCACATCATGGCACCTCATAGACACCCCAGGTTTTCTGAGGAGGAGCTCTGGGTCATGGTGGAGGAAATCATCCGGGTAGAGCCACAGCTTTTCGGATCACAGGTGCAGCACACCTCCATTGCTAGGACGATGGAGCTATGGCGGAGAATCGTCGACAGGGTCAACGCAGTGGGACAGCATCCAAGAAGACGGGATGACATCAGGAAGAGGTGGAACGAACTACGGGGGAAGGTGCGTTCCGTGGTATCCAGTAACCAGATTGCTGTACAGAGGACTGGTGGTGTACCCCCACCTCCTCCCCCACAACTAACATCATGGGAGGAGCAAGTCTTGGCAATACTGCATCCTAAGTGCCTCGCAGGAGTAGCAGGAGGACTGGACTCTGGTAAGTCATATCTTATTTACCATATCCCCCCACCCCACCTGCATGCCATCGCATAACCCCACCCTCACCCTCACCCCATCACTCCAACACCTCACATATGCCCCACTATCACAATCCAGCCATCCCAATACCAAGGCCCTGCATGCAACACCTATGCATGGAACCCCATCACCAAAGCATGTCCAGTACAGATACTCACCCAGACCCCAAAACAACAATCACACAAGGGCAAACACAATAATGCAAGCACAGGAGTAGAGGGTAACTCACCCAATGCAGAAGATGGCACACACAGATACTAAAACTATGCATTTACACCCCTACAGGACCCATACCAAACGTCACCGGACAGGAGGTAGCAGACATATCCAGTCACCCCATAGAAGTGGCCCACAGTGATGACAGCAGCTCTGCATGCCTGGATCAAGATGACCAGCCCGGCCCATCAGGGATCTCTGGGTTCCCCTGCCACTGTCACAAGTCACCACAGACCCTCCCCCCTCAGGAAACACCACCACAGCACCCAATGGGCCCATGCCACTGTCCCCAGGACACGTCAATCAGCAGTGTGTCCACCACTACAGGGACCCCAGGCAAACCCACCATCCCAAGACAATCAGGGACCTGGGGTCAGTGGCAGTGGGCACAAGTTTCAGGGGACAGAGGCATAGGACAACAGGGAAGTTGGGAGGACTGCTGTGTGACAGGGGGAGGACAGGCCCAGGGAACCCACTCTCCACGAGGCACTCTCCAACATCATGGGAGCATACCACCATTCCCAGGAGACCATGGACACGGTACTGGCCAAGTTTCAGGAGACCCAGCGGCTGCAGGAGGAACACCACCTTGGGATCAGGGAGGACTTGAAGTCTATTAACACCACCCTGGTCACCATTGCAAGGGTGCTGGGAGGCCTGGCCAACACCATGAGGGACATAGTGGCACACAAACGGGCCCCTGACACTAGCCTGGACGATGAACAGCCCTCCACCTCCGCCGGCGCTAGTGGATAGGAGGCACCGCCACAGGACCAACAGGCCACCAGTACCCCACCCCCTGCAGAAGGAGAACCAGCCCACAAATGGTCCTTGAGATCCAGGAACAAGACAGACAACATTGCCAAGACCCCAGCCAGGAAATAAGACCCTCCTGATTGTCACCCTTCTGTCCCACTTTGTCACCCTGTCCACCTTAAACAGCCATTGCTCCCCTTCCTATGCCCCATGGACAATGCACCTGTGAGACCAAGAGACTGATCTTTACCATGGACATTCCTCCACCATCACCCCAGCCCATTGCACACCCGCTCCACTTATTTGCACAGAAATAAAAACCCTTGAATCACAAATCAATCTGGAGTCAGTCTGTACTTTCACAAATGTGTAATTGCAACCTCTCCGAAATATAGCAATGTCAATGTGCATGTTCACATACCAATGTTACACAGTTGTTGGCCAGCAGTAAACATAGCAGAGGGCAGAATGTGGGACCCTGATCTGTGAAATGGAAAGGCAAAGTGACATGTCAGGGTCCATACACAGAGGTAAAAAGGCAGATTTATGCTAGGTCCTACAATAGTATGAGATGTGGAAAGCAGTGCCATCCTCTTACCTGTGTCTCAATGGAAGTATTGGATGATGATATTGTTACGGTTGTCCACATTTTCTTCTTCTGCCTCCTCTTCTTCACTGCCCACAGGCTCCACAGCTGCCACAAGACCACCATCAGGCCCATCCGCCTGCAGAAAAGGCACCTGGCATCGCAAAGCCGGGTTGTGCAACATACAGCATGCCACGATGATCTGGCCCACCTTCTTCAGTGAGTGGTATTGGGATCCACCTGTCAGATGGAGGCACAGGAATCTGGCCTTCAGGAAGCCGAAGGTGCGCTGTATTATCCTCCTAGTTCACCCATGTGCCTCATTGTAGCATTCCTCTGCCCTTGTCCTGGGATTCCTCACTGGGGTCAGTAGCCGTGACAGGTTGGGGTAACCAGAGTCACCTGCAAATATTGAGGGACAACTGTTAGACGTCCTCCAAACATTAGAGAATCTCCAATACCCAGACACCTATTTAAACTGTGTGGGGACCTTGGGATCACCTATTAGCCACATGCAGTGCCTCTGGAGTTGCCCCATCACATAAGGGATGCTGCTATTCCTCAAAATGTAAGCGTCATGCACAGAGCCTGAATACTTGGCATTCACATGAGAGATGTACTGGTCTGCCAAACACACCATCTGCCCATTCATTGAATAATAGCTTTTCTGGTTTCTGTACACCTGTTCATTCCAGCGGGAGGGGGGGCAAATACCACATGTGCATCAATGGCACCAATGATGTTGGGGATATGTCCCAGGGCACAAAAGTCACCTTTCACTGTGGGCAGTTCCTCCACCTGAGGGAAAACGATACAGCTGCACATGTGTTTCAGCAGGGCAGATAACACTCTGGACAACATGTTAGAGAACATTGGCTGTGACATCCCTGATGCTATGGCTACTGTTGTTTGAAAAGACCCACTTGCCAGGAAATGGAGCACTGACAGGACCTGCACTAGAGGAGGTATTCCTGTGGGATGGCGGATAGCTGACATCAGGTCTGGCTCCAACTGGGCACACAGTTGCTGGATTGTTGCGCCATCAAGTCTGTAAGTGATAATGGTGTGTCTGTCTTCCATTGTCGACAGGTCCACCCGGGGTCTGTACACCGGAGGATGCCGCCATCTCATCATCTGCCCCAGCAGACGTGCCCTATGGAGGAGAATGGTGAGCAGAGGGTCATACACCAGATAGGTTTCACAAGGCTGTTTTGGACAATCGTGAAATTATCTCTATGTGCCTTTGTCTGTCCGTATTCCTGGCCTAAATCAGTGTGACACAGTTAGTTGGCCTGCCATGTGACCCCCTGAAATGGCGGCTGCATGACCTGTAAGGAGGGACAAGTGGAAATGAGGTAACTGCGCTGGTGTTGTGCAGCGTCACGGTAGGCGGTCGAAGACCGCTGCACAGTTCAGCATTGGTTATCATTGGGCCCTATGGGTTCCAAGAGCCGATGACAATGTACGCCGGTGGTGACGGTACGCAGCGCCGCGGAAGTGACCACCATTTTCTATCTGTTCACTCACTTGATACCTGACCTTCAACAGGAGAGGACCTACACTGCAAGTGCTCCTGTGACCTGCATCTGGAAGGGACAATGGCTACAGTGTCTGGGGAAAGGGCCCCTGCCTTCACAGCGGAGGAGTTGGAGAAACTGGTGGATGGGGTCCCTCCCCAGTGCACGCTACTCTACGGTCCTCCAGACAAACAGGTAAGTGAACCGTGGATGGGACATGATTGTATGAAGTGTCGTGGATGGAAGAGACGGGGGGACAGGCCAGCATGTGAGGATGGTGATTGTATGTTTTTCTGGGACAAGGTGGTAGGTTTGTGGGCAATGTGTGAGAAGAGCTGTACGGGAAAGTAACATCCTTTTTAACTTCACTATTCCTCTAGGTCAGCGCCCACCAGAAGAAGGGTATTTGGAGTGCCATCACCAAGGGAGTGCGGACCCTGGGGGTCTACCATAGACAGAGCACCCACTGCTGGAAAAGATGGGAGGACCTGCGTCGCTGGAGCAAGAAGACAGCGGAGGCCCAGCTGGGGATGGCCTCCCAATGTGGAAGGGGTGCCCGTCGCACCATGACGCCCTTGATGTACCGGATCCTTGAGTGCATCACAGCAGCCACAAGGGGGTGAGTACACTCTCATTCAGCTGACTCTGCTCGCTTGACGAGGTGTCTGGGTGGGGAAGGTGGGCTGTGGGTTCCCCTAGGCCAGGGCAGACGCGCAAAGGTAGAGCCATTGATTTGCAGGCTCATTCCCACTCCAAACCCAAAGGTGGTATTTGCCCTCTACACCTAGTCAGGCTCCCATGGGTTCCAGCTGTGCATGAAATGGGTCTACACAGAGTCCCCCTTAGGTATGTGCTTTCCCCCTGCACTGTTAGTGCATGGCTTAGTGCATAGGGCTGCTCCCTGTGTGTTGTGTTCGCCAACAGTGGTTGTGTTGCAGGCATTGACCATGTGTCTCCTCTGTCTTCCCCCCCTTTTTGTTTTGTCACCCTGTACTTATGTGCATTAGCATCATCTGGTGGAGGAGCATTGGCACTGGAGCAGGAGGGAGCTGCAATTCACATGGCCCTGGAGGGTGAAGTAACAGAGTCAGAAGGCACCATTGGGACGGAGGGCGAGGGGAGCTCCACGAAGGGGACAGGAGCAGACACTAGCGACTCGTCTTCTGATGGGAGCTCCCTTGCGGAAGCGGGCACCCCTATGCCCACCGCTTCAACGGGTACAGCCGCCACCCTACCCTACCAGAACCACCCTCCCAGAAGCCCCTCAACGCGTTTCCTGTGCGTGCTCACCCAGGAGGGTGGGCATCTCCTTCGACCTAGGCACCTTAGGCCCTGCCTCAGCCAGCCCTGCTGCCCTCAGTGAGGAGGCTATTGACCTCCTGAGATCCCTCACTGTTGGGCAATCAACCATTTTGAATGCAATCCAGGGTGTTGAGAGGTACTTGCAGCAAACAAATGCATACCTGGAGGGTATTCATTCTGGCGTCTCAGCCCAACAGAGAGCATTTCAGGCTCTGGCCTCAGCACTGATGGCAGCCATTATCCCTGTGACCAGCCTCCCCCTCCAACTTCCTCCACCCAGACCCAATCCCCTGAACCTCAGCCTATCCCAGGCACACCATCAGACCAGCATACACACTCATCAACACACAAGAGTGGCTCTGGCAAACAGAAGCACCACACATCCCTCAGGCACTCACACAAGCATCATTCACATGCAGACATACCAACATCCACTGCCTCCACTGTGTATCCATCTTCCACGTCATCCACCTCACTTCTTGTCTCGTCTCCACTCACACCTGCATGCACAACATCTTCAGCCACTACCTCCATCACCAGCACGCCCATCACCACACCGCTCACGTGCACTTACCACCCACTACCATTCACACATCCCCTGTGTCCTCTCCCAGTGTGTCTGTGAGCCCTCTTCTCAAACTACACAATCGCTGGTACACACCCACACAAAAGCCATCCACCTCACAACAACCTCGGGCCCATGCACCTTCACCCAAATTCAGCAGGCGCACACCTTCTACAACCACTACCTCTTCCTCCACTCCCGAACCCCCTCCATCTTCCTGTCCCAGTGTGTCTAAGAAACTCTTCCTGGCTAACATTGACCTCTTCCCTACACCCCCGTCCTTCCCCTAGGGCCAGGCTGTCCAGGTCCCAGACCAGCACCTCAGCCACCAAATCCTCCAGCACTGTGGTCTCAGCAAGTCCAGTCACATCGTGGGTGGCACCCATCAGGGCTGCCAGTGTGCCACCTAGCACGGCCAAGGATTAGCCCATTCCGCCACCTGCCAAGGTGAAGAAGGTGCCCACATGCTGGAGGGAGAAGCCGCACCAACCACCCAGCATTGGCTCCTCCAAGCCAAAAGGGGACAGTGCCAAGGGACCAGCAGCAACATCAAAGGTGGGGAAGGGACACAAGGCGAAGGGCAAGTCAGGACAGGGCACGGAGCGTCCGGCTGAGGGACTAGAGTCACCCCTTCTGTCAACGAGAACATCAACCTGTACGGCGGTGGACACCGCCACCTGCACTGCCACCTGCACGTCTGCTGCCTCAGCAACAGTCCCCAGCATCATCCCCAGTGGGCAGCCGTCCGAGGCTGCAGGAGACGTCCTGCTGTGTCCCTCCACAGGTGCTGACACATGAACCACAGCCAGCATCTCCGCCACAGACACTGCCTCAACCACCTCCACCAGCCCCGCGCTGTGCTCAGACAGTGCTGCCACAGCTGACATGGCTATCATCACCAGTGGGCAGCCGTCAGAAGCTGCAGGAGACATCCTGGACCCTGCACAGCATACATAAGGCACGACACCCAGCACTGTTTGTACCTGCAGGTGGCAGGCGAAGTCGCAGCAGGGGGGAATGTGTCTCTGCCTCCATGGAGTATCATGCTACCTGTTCCCAGGCAATCTCGTGGCACACACACCCAGGTGAGGGAATGGGACCTGCAACACTGCATGTGGAGCACTCTTGGCACAATGCCCCCTCCAGAACCAGTGGAGAAAAGCATCAACTCCCCCAGTCCTTGGCAGGATGAAGCACTCTGGGCACAAAGCCCCCTTCAGAACCAGTGGAGATATGCATCCATTCCTCCAGTCCTTGGCAGGATGAAGTACTTTGGGCACTAAGCCCCCTCCAGAACCAGTGGAGATATGCATCCACTCCCCCAGTCCTTGGCAGGATGAAGCACTCTGGGCACTAAGCCCCCTCCAGAACCAGTGGAGATATTCATCCACTCCCCCAGTCCTTGGAAGGATGAAGCACTCTGGGCACTAAGCCCCCTCCAGAACCAGTGGAGAATGACACCCACTTGAGAGACTGTGGCTTTGCACTCCCCAGGATAAAGCAGTGGGCAACCCACCCACTGGAGAGACTTGAGAGACTGTGGCTTTGCACTCCCCAGAATAAGGCAGTGGGCAACCCACCCACTGGAGAGACTTGAGAGACTGTGGCTTTGCACTCCCCAGGATAAAGCAGTGGTCAACCCACCCACTGGAGAGACTTGAGAGACTGTGGCTTTGTACTCCCCAGGATAAAGCAGTGGGCAACCCACCTACTGGAGAGACTTGAGAGATTGTGGCTTTGCACTCCCCAGGACCAAACTGTGGGCATGGAGCCCCCTCATGGAGCAGTGGCGTCGTCCGTTCATCCGGCTGAGGTGCCCCCTCTCCCTCCGCCTGAGGAGCCTGTTTATTTTTGATCTGATGCCTCAGCAGTGTTCTTTCCGTTTCGAGTCAGGTATCATGTGTGGGCTTTGCCCATGCATTTTGGGATCACTGGTCCAGGGACAATGATTTCATTACTATCCGGACTTGTGTAGTTGGTGTACATATTTGCATATACTGATATTTTGATTTGGCCTATCTGATTTTTCAATGATTGCACTTGTTACAATCATTTCATTTTGTCCTTGCGTCCTTCCTGGGGGTGACGGGATGTATATGTAATGTTGCTGCATGTATTGTGTGTATGATGTTGTGGTTGGGGGTGGGGATGTTACGTGTTGCATGTGTCACTCTCTTTTCCCTCCTCCCCTCCTATGTATGCTAGGTGCAGTACTCACCATGGTCTTCGCCGGCATCTTTGCTGCTCCTGATACAAGAGGAGGTAAACCAACATGGGCAGTACCTGTAACTTGGGCTCCATGGCGTCCTGGTTCCTCGTTGGGTGTTGAAAGGTGAGTGGTTTCCGTTCCACAGACTGTTTCTGCCGTGCTTTTGATGGCTTTGATACCGTCCTGGAAAAGATGGCGGATAGGCCTCTTGTAATACAGTGGGCAGAACCTTGTCTTGCCTATCTGTTGGTGGTTACCGCCGCGCTGTTTGTTTCTACCGCCGTGGCGGTCGGAGTGTTAATGTGGCTGTCTATGTTGGAGGATTCCACCATGGTCATGATCTCATTTTTTTTACCGCCGGCCTGTTGGCGGTATTACCGCTGCTTTAACACCAACCGCCATGGTTGTAATGAGGACTAGAGTCCTAAAATATTTTGCACCTAGTTCCATTAACAGTACACATGATTCTCTACAATCAAATTTACTACCAGTAATCATTTGTAACAGCAAATTATCTTCTTTGTTAAAGTTGACCAATGATAACATCTCCTTCTTTAGATTAGTTTCTTCTTGAGGTAGTCTTTTTATTTTTTTTATTTTAGTTTTTTAGTCTTTGTTAACGATAATTTCTTCATATAGACAATCCTTAACCCTACTCTGTGTTCTTCTAAAATGTTACACATTCTCCTCAGCTGCTTCCTCAGATCTGGGTACGCTGCTTATTTTCTTTTAACATTTTAATTAGTCTTTTTATTTCATAACAATGGATAAGTTGCTCAGTCTTTGTTGGAGGCGCCAAATACTGGTTGGCTAAAACAGGGCCCCAGCCAGGCAGAACCCACCACTCCTATCACCGGTGGGTGATTACACTTACAGCATAACCTGTACTCACTCTTGGGTAGCTTGGCACAGAGCAGTCAGACTCTTCATAGAGGCAATGTGTAAGGCAAAGTCACAGCACTTCCCCACCACAACCATACTGCATGGCACAAAGGAGACTTCACACACAGTGTATGTATAAAAGGAGTGTATTCAACACAAATCTTGTCAACAGTGTTGGGTTATAATGTAACTCCGGCCCTATTCCCCGATTGCCATCATATGAGGGCCAGTGGTGTTTGACACTGTGTGTACACCTGAGGAAAATGGTACTTTACATACCCGTACACACATAAGGGGCCAAACATTTTCAATAAAAGACCCACCCTAGAATTCCCTACAATCAGTGTAACAGTGTAACACATAAATTCAGGGTGCACCTCGATTCCCAATGTTAGCAGCAACATTTTCATACAAGGTTTACAACACTTTCGCATAGCACTGTGGCCGAAGCCACACTAATAAGATGTAATGCCAACTACAAGAACTCCTGATAGGATAAACATGACTTGCAGCACCGCAGTAGTGACTTCGCATTCACCCACACTCACTGTTGCACATCCACTCTGCACCACCGTGTGGTACCCTGGGTATCAGTCGGCCATGCACACACTCACTCATAATACCCAGATAGTGGAAGCCAGTGTGTTTGCCAGCATCCTGGATTCTGAACTGCCCCTCACCTACCAACCATCTTCAGCTATCCCATCCCTCCACAAACCAGAGATTGCATCAACCTTTCCCTGGTTATTTGGCCACTCGTGGCTAAGTCACAAGACTCTGGGTTATAGGGTCAAGGTGGGGGAAAGGAAAGAAAAGAACCAGTAAACAATTAAGGAGGGGACATTCAGGCTCCCCAAAGGGCGGAGGTGTGAAAAACACAAGTGAAGGGTCACAAGGGCTTTGATGGGAACAACTACCTTGCATCTCATTGACGCAAGGTACATTCACTCATCGAAAAAATGGTGCAAACTCCTATATTTTGATGTTAGACTTGTCTAACGTCAAAATATAAACATGGAGTTAGGTTTGTGCTGAATTTGTGTTAAATAAATTATGCAAATTCAGCGCAAATAGAGTATAAATATGCCCCTTCATTTGTTCTCAAGCATGAGCCATCTAGTTATAGAATATAATCAGGACATAATAATGGCTCATCTTTTCTGGCGGTTCTGAGTTTGGTGCAGAAGTCCGTGATATCAAGGGAATCATAATCAAAACAATGAGATTCATCTTCAGGGATGGGCAATAATGTGCTGAGGCATGACATCATCTCAGCACAACATTGCTTCCTGCAAGAATCTGGTGCTTGAACTTTGTTAGTAAGGTGTTGAGTCTTGTTCTTGTAAGAAAAACTTCAACAGAGTGAGGGACCATGACTGTTAACGGATGTCCCATCACAATGTTTTCACATTCTTCAAGACTCGCACCTACTGAAGCTATGCTATGCTATGGTGTCAGTTTTGCAAGATTCTTCTGTCTTCGAAGCTACGAGAAAGTCATCAGTATATTGCACCAGGATGAACTTCGGAGCATGATCAATAACTCAATATTCTTTTTCAAGATCTGATTAAAACAGAGGGACTCTAGGATATAGCCTTATGGGATACAATTTTCTCTCAAAACACAAAGGAGAACAAGTACTGACTGTCTTAGTGCAAGGGAATCAAGATGAAAGCTTGGCAGAGGACAATCACAGTGCACCATTCAGCTGTACATGGAATTTGATAAAGTGTGGTGGCTGGATTATGTACCACAGAACAACATGAGATTACAAATATCATTTACTTTTCTCAAATCCTTGATGAATCTAAATTTTCCAGTGAGCTTTCACAAACCCATAATTGATGAGTTGCATTGACCCCCAATTATTTCCCTCAAAATGTCCTTTTGCAGCATATCATTGATAGTTGGAGGAATTTTTTCTATCACTGCGGGTGTCATGTGATAAGGTGGTGTTCTGGGAACACTGCATTAGGTTTTATGTATATTCTGACCGGTTCAATTCCTTTGACTAATCCAAAATCCTTTCCTGTGAAATTCCACACTTATTGATTAACTGTTGCTTTTAAATCTGCAGGTAAGTCTTTTGTCATCATCATTGGACACATCCCTATTGTTTCTTGTTGACAATTTTTAAAATCTACATCCTCATCATTACTTTGAAATTCAACTCTCTGCGGTGAGAAATAGATGGTGCAATTTAACTTGCATTATAAATCCCTCCCTAAAAGGTTAACAGGACTTGAAGTGCACACAACAAAGTTATGGTTTTCATCAAATTATCCTATTTTGACAGGTACTTCTTTTGAAATCAGGTTTGTAATTGTCTATTTGCGTCTCCCACAATATGGATCTCTTTCCCTGAGAGGGGTAGGTCTGGTACTTCTGCTATTCTCACATTGTAACGGGTAGCTCCAGTGTCAGTAATAAATGACACTTTGTGGCCATTCACCTCACTTTGTGGCCATTCACCTCACCTGAGGTGGCTTCACTTGACCCGTGTGCCGTTTTTCCGCCGTCCTGTAAGTGTTTTTCCATTTTCAGCGCCTTGCCTCTTGCGCTTCTGCCCCCGCCGTGCCCCTTCTGATTGTGCCACTTTTCGCCGCCCTGTAGTGCGTTTTACTGTTTTTCAAGCGCCTCGCCTCCTGCGCTTCTGCCCCCGTTGTGCCCCTCGGATTGCTGTTTCCCCGATTGTATACTGTGCCATTAGTGTATTTCTCTGATTGTTTTCAAATTGTGACTGTTTGTTAAAATTGTGCCCGACTTTTTTGCCTTGTTTTTCGTGTTTTCGCCCCTTGTGCGCTCCCCCTTGCTCTCCGCTCCCTGCCGCTGCCTCCCTGCGGCCCCGCCCCCCTCGCGCCCCCATGCGCTGCTCCCTCCCGCCTCCCGCCTCCCAGCTGCTCCTCCCTCCCCCCTCCCTTCTTAATGGCTGGCGCTGCGCGTCGCGAGTGAGCGACCTCTGACCTGTTTTAGGTCCTGAGCTCACCCCCAACGTCCGCAGCACCAACCTGCTGTCTCCTGCCTCTGACCCCCGCCCACGCTGCTGCTAGCGTGTTCGAGGCTTCACTTGACCCGTGTGCCGTTTTTCAGCCGTCCTGTAAGTGTTTTTCCATTTTCAGCACCTTGCCTCTTGCGCTTCTGCCCCCGCCGTGCCCCTTCTGATTGTGCCACTTTTCGCCGCCCTGTAGTGCGTTTTACTGTTTTTCAAGCGCCTCGCCTCCTGCGCTTCTGCCCCCGTTGTGCCCCTCGGATTACTGTTTCCCCGATTGTATACTGTGCCATTAGTGTATTTCTCTGATTGTTTTCAAATTGTGACTGTTTGTTAAAATTGTGCCCGACTTTTTTGCCTTGTTTTTTGTGTTTTCGCCCCTTGTGCGCTCCCCCTTGCTCTCCGCTCCCTGCCGCTGCCTCCCTGCGGCCCCCCCCCCTCGCGCCCCCATTCGCCGCTCCCTCACGCCCCGTACCTCCTGCTTCCGATACTCGGCCCGCGAACTCCTCGCCCTCAACCCTGGCCCCTCCTCAGAGTGCTTCCTGGCCACCCCGAAGCACACCAAAGGACCTTTTTCCTGCCGCACCTGCAACTTCTCCTGCAACAGTACAACAAAGCCAGCAACAACCAACACAAACCATCTGCACTGCATCCTCCTCAACACACGCTCTGCACGAAAACACGCCATCGAGCTCTGGGACTTGCTCGACACCACCGCCCCAGACGTGGCCTTCCTGACCGAAACCTGGTGGAACGACTCTTCGGCCCCTGACATCGCCATCGCCATACCTGACGGATACAAGATCACCAGAAGAGATCGCACCAACGGAATCGGCGGAGGGATAGCCATCGCCCACAAATCTACCCTCAAGATCCACACCCACACGGACGACACCCTCAAGACAGCCAAACACCTCCACTTCCAGATTCACACAGACCCCAACACTACCCTCAGAGGAACCCTCATATACTGACCTCCAGGACCAAGAGCCCCCTTCAGCGACACCGTCTCCGACCTCGCAAGCATCCACGCCCTCGCCTCTCCAGACTACATCCTCCTGGGAGATCTAAACTTCCACCTGGAAAACAACAACGACGCCAGCACCGCATCACTGACCACCAACCTCCTCAACCTCGGACTCCGTCAACTGGTCAACACTCCCACCCACATCGCCGGACACACGCTTGACCCACTCTTCACCTCAAGCAAACCACATCTCTTTCAGCCACACCTCCGAACTCCACTGGACCGACCATCACTGCGTCCACTTCACCTTCAAGAAAAACACCGAACCCCACCGCATCCCTCTACCGCCTCACCGCCGCTGGGGAAAAGTCACCGAAGACCAACTAACCAGCACACTCGCCAAATACCCACCACCCGAACCCACCGACCCGAGCACCGCCGCCATCAACCTCCATCAATGGATCCTCAACTGCGCCAACACCTTAGCCCCACTCAAGAAACCCACCGCCAACCAAGAAAAGAAAAAACCAGCCTGGTTCACAGATGAACTGACCACCTCCAAACGCACATGCCAGAAACTCAAGAAGAAATGGATCCTCGAGCGCACACCCGACAACCTTGCCACCCTCAAGGACGCCAACCGTGAACACCACCAATGGATCCGACTCGCCAAGCGTGCCCACTTCACAGAACGCCTCAACAACAACGCCCACGACTGCAAAGAACTCTTCTGCATCGTGAAGGAACTCTCCAACCCCAACGCCAACGTCAACGACGTCCCTCCCTCCCAGAAACTCTGCGACGATCTCTCCACCTTCTTCCACCAGAAAATCGCAGCCATCCACGACAGCTTCAAAACCGCACCTCCGCCAGACCCCACCCCCGACGACTCCTCCCACGCCTGCCGCCTCACCACCTGGACCCAAGTAGACGACGCCGAAACCCTAACAACCATGAATTCCATCCACTCAGGCTCTCCCACGGACCCGTGCCCACATCACGTATTCAACAAAGCCGACGCCTCCATCGCCCCCAAACTCCGCAAGATCATCAACCTCTCCTTCAACTCCGCCACCTTCCCGGACAGCTGGAAGCACGCAGAAATCCAACCCCTCCTCAAGAAACCCAAGGCTGACCCCAACGATCTCAAAAACTTCCGACCGATCTCTCTCCTCCCTTTTCCAGCGAAAGTCATCGAGAAGATCGTCAACGCACAGCTCGCCCACTTCCTAGAAGACAACTCCATCCTAGACCCCTCACAATCTGGATTCAGACGAAACCACAGCACTGAGACCGCACTCCTCGCCGCCACAGATGACATCAGACAACAAATGGACAACGGCGAAACCTCAGCCCTCATCCTCCTCGACCTATCAGCCGCTTTCGACACAGTCTGCCACCGCACCCTGCTAACCCGTCTCCACGAAGCCGGCATCCAAGACAAAGCCCTCAGCTGGATCTCATCCTTCCTCTCCGACAGAACCCAGAGAGTCCGACTCTCACCCTTCCGCTCCAAAGCCACCAACCTCATCTGCGGCGTCCCCCAAGGCTCCTCTCTTAGCCCAACGTTGTTCAACGTCTACATGGCCCCCGTCGCACAACTGGCCTGTCAACACAACCTTAGCATCATCTCCTACGCCAACGACACCCAGCTCGTCCTCTCCCTGACCAAAGATCCGCTCACCGCCAAAACCAACCTCCACGAGGGACTAAAATCCATCGCCGAGTGGATGAGCAACAGCCGCCTGAAGCTGAACTCCGACAAGACGGAAGTCCTCATCCTCGGACGGACCCCCTCAGCCTGGAACGACTCCTGGTGGCCCACCGCCCTCAGACCCCCACCCACCCCAGCCAGCCACGCACGAAACCTCGGCTTCGTCCTCAACTCTGCTCTCACCATGTCCAAACAGATCAACGCCGTCTCCTCTTCTTGTTTCAACACCCTCTGCATGCT
The DNA here is from genome assembly GCF_031143425.1 of Pleurodeles waltl. NCBI lineage: Eukaryota > Metazoa > Chordata > Amphibia > Caudata > Salamandridae > Pleurodeles > Pleurodeles waltl. Next base: position 793,620,701 of record NC_090438.1, on the reverse strand, counting down.
CCGCAGGATCTTCAAGTGGATTCCAACAGGAACCAGGAAGACGGTGACTCAAGCCCTCGTCAGAGGCAGACTTGACTACGGCAACGCACTCTACACCGGCATCCCAACGAAAGACATCAAATGACTCCAACGCATCCAGAACGCATCCGCCCGCCTGATCCTCGACATAGCCCGCCAATGTCACATCTCCCCCCACCTGAAGGACCTCCACTGGCTCCCTGTGGAAAAAAGGATCACCTTCAAACTCCTCACCCACGCACACAAGGCTCTACACAACACCGGACCCACCTACCTGAACACCAGACTCAACTTCTACGTCCCCACACGTCAACTTCGCTCTGCCAACCTCGCCCTCGCCATCGTCCCCCGAATCCAGCGCAAGACCTCTGGATGATCCTTCTCCTTCCTCGCCGCCAAGACCTGGAACTCTCTCCTTACCTCACTACGCCAGACCCAGGACCTCCTCACCTTCAGGAGACTCCTGAAGACATGGCTCTTCGAACGCTAGCAGCACCCCCTGCCCCCCCCTTCCCCAGCGCCTCGAAACCCTGACAGGTACATAGCGCGCTTTATAAATTCACTGATTGATTGATTGATTGACCTTCCACAAATTGTCCACTTTGGTCCACCACTGAGACTGCGCCAAGCACACAGTTTGCCTCCCCTCTAAGGCACTGTCATTGTGACATGCTAGAATCGAACACCTCAGTGTTATCAAACATGGGAAACTTCTGAATTGCATTCTGAGTTTGCATCTGCATCACATTTTGATTCATTTTAGGCAATTGATTCTGATTTAATCATGTTTTGTTTACATTTCATTGAATCACAGGTGCTTGTCACACCAGTATTATTTGATTATGATTTTGCATCAGTACTTGTATCTGTTACCTAAGAGCATTTGGCATCTGCATTTCATTTACTCCCTGTATCTGAATATTGATATTTTTATCCGGATTGAGCCTACACTCGGTCTTCCAGTGTCCGGTTCTTCAGCGTTGCAACATCAACACCGGTACTCGGATCAATTGTAGCACCACTACTTCTTCCCCAAGACATCACCATCTCTCCTTGAACCCCTTGCAGCCCTGTTGAAAACCACCTCTTTGCATTCCACTAAAACCATTCACATTCTGAACTGCACCACCATTTCCAATAAACATCCGATTCTGAAAACCTTGTTGTGAAAACTTAGGGGGTGATTCAGACCGCGGCGGTCGGCGGTCGCCACCCGCCAAGCGGTTCCTGCCGAAAGACCGCTCCGCGGTCAAAAGACCGCGGCGGCCATTCTGGCTTTCCCGCGGGGCCGGCGGGCGACTGCCAGAAGACCGCCGGCCGGCCCAGTGGGAAAGCCCCTACAACAATGAAGCTGGGTCGGAATGGAGCCGGCGGAGTTGCAGGGGTGCGACGGGTGCAGTGGCACCCGTCGCGATTTTCACTGTCTGCAAAGCAGACAGTGAAAATCTTTGTGGGGCACTGTTAGGGGGCCCCAAGGCACCCGTTCCCGCCATCCTGGTTCTGGCGGTGGACACCGCCAGAAACAGGCTGGCGGGAAGGCAGTCGGAATCCCCATGGCGGTGCTGCAAGCAGCACCGCCATGGCGGGTTCCCTGGGCCAGCGGGAAACTGGCGGGAAACCGCCGGCTCCCCTTTTCCGACCGCGGCTTTACCGCTGCGGTCAGAATCGCCCAGGAAGCACCGCCAGCCTGTTGGCGGTGCTTCCGCCGCACTCCGCCATGGCGGTCATGGACCGCCAAGGTCAGAATGACCCCCTTAGTCTGCACTCTCATAAAATCCCCCTTAAATTTACATTGAGTTTCATCTCCCGCTCATCACTTCAATATTGTGCATACTTCAAAATTTCATCCAAAGACTTTGTTTGCCAAACAATCACATTCTGCTGTTTGTACTAACAAATCTCAGATCTCAAACCAAGCACAAGCTGTATAATGAAAATCCTGTATCTGCCGGGTCAAGATGTGCCTGTCCTGTATGCTGTTGAAATGCCTTCATTATCTCTCATGGAAATCATGTAAAGTTTCCATCTCTTCCTGCTGGATTCAATTCATTTTCAAATAACCCAAATCATTAGGAGGAACTCTGCTTTTCTTTTCAGGAATGTTATTTCTTCATTATATTTAGCTATTATCACAGGCAAAGGGACATTTGTAAAAGGATCTTTCTCTAGTTCTGCATCAGGCAATCTTACATTTGGCCCACAGATCACTCTAAACCACAATATCAAAACATGTATTTGATTCAGTCCACACCACCCTTGAAATCCTAACAAATCTACTGATTGGTGTGTACCATTCAATTGGACTTTCTCTCAACTTTGGAAAATTGTTTGCGAATGATGCAAGGTCTCCCCTGCTCCAAAGGACATGTGCATACCTCCCACCTGGTATCTCCCTTAAAGAATAGGCAGTAGTTGCTTCTTTCCCTTCTGTATGTGCAGCCTGCTTACTTTTCTTCTCAGCCTCTTCCTTCTGTTTCTTTTTCTTTTCATGTTTTTGAGAACATTTACTTTCAAATGTGTCAAATTCACTTCATTTGGATACACATTTCATTACCGCAGTGAGGTGAATTTGTATTCTTGCAGAAAACATGTTTTAATTGATTTGCCATCTAATTGTATCCTGAAACATGTTTGTAATGGTATGCTTTTAGAAATATCAACCTCATATTTATTTGTCAAGTAAGTTAATTTGTCATGGACATTTGTAGCTTTTCTCATAATTTCTTTACACAAGTAAATGAATTATTTTTCTTGATATTGGTTGTTGTGATCAAGAGCCAAACATCCTCTAAATATGTTTTCTAATTTGATGCCTAATTTAGGCACATTTAGGGGGTTATTACAACTTTAGAGGAGGTGTTAATCCGTCCCAAAAGTGACGGTAAAGTGACGGATATACCACCAGCCGTATTACGAGTCCATTATATCCTATGGAACTCGTAATACGGCAGGTGGTATATCCGTCTCTTTACCGTCACTTTTGGGACGGATTAACACCTCCTCCTAAATTGTAATAACCCCCTTAATCATCTCTCTTTTTCTGTGACTGGACTAACATTTGAATTTGAACTGGTACTTAGTGTTCCTGCATCCTAAAATTTCACACAATTTCTAGCAGCCTCTTCAGACCAAGGAGGAAATAAACCACCTTCTAATTATTTTGTCCTGCCACACATTGTACTGGGAAGAAAAATCGACTTCCTTCTCCTAATGCTTGCTTGATCTGTGGATGTATTCAAACCATAATCTGAGAAGTTTGTGAGGTTGGAATAAACCCATTTTTTGGTATACCTCCAGTTATCTCCATAACTACTGTAGCTGGTGTGCAAACAATCTGTGCATGTATTGTTTGTGCTGTGATCAATGTAATCATCTGAGCTGGAATCATAATCTTAGAAGCTATAGCATCTGTATGCGTCACTGCCTGAGCAGTACCCATTGGTGCTGGAGCACTTGCAACTGCTTTCTGGGTTACAGGCTGTGCAACAATCGGTTGAGGTATTAATGTCTGTAGTACAATCAACTGAGTTAATATGGGTTATGCATTTGAATGCAGCATTGATTGGATCAGGCTAGTAACTTGTAAAACAGGCTGGAACTAAAGGAGCTGTATCTCTAGTCACATTATTTATCATTTGAGTTTGATCATTCAGTAGAGGACCTACATAAGGTGGGGGGGGGTGTAGCCAACATAAGGTGGCAAATGCGCAGCTAAAAGTTAATCTAAAATGTCATCACATGAATTAGTATCTGTTTCAGATTTTGTTTCACCTTTCATCTCTTCACCCCTTTTATTCTTGCCCCTGTTAGGTTTTTCAGAATGTCCAACATTTGTTTTTTCTCTTTTGTAAATATGAGATATAATCTAGCACCCTCTTCTACACTCTTTCTCCATCTCTGGGCTTGATCATCACAAATTGCATCAGTATAATTTCTCATTGCTACCTTAGTTCATTTTTGGAATCTCACTCTGTCTTTATTTTGAGCCATTTTCTCCCATGCACTAAGTGCTTCAAAGTAGGTGGCTTCATTTTATGCAATGTTTCTCGTTATCTGTTTATAATTCCGAAATTAAATTATACCACTGACACAGCCAAACACATGTATGCAACCCTTCTTCAACCATCATATGGTATGCTGACATATCCTCAGGAGGAGCTTCATCACCCCCCATAACTATCACCTCTCATTCAAATCCTTAAACCTTAGAAGGAAATTCATGATTTCTAATTAACTTCAACTAAACATTAATTGAAATTAAGCATCTCATTTGTTTTGCAATTTTCCAAATACTTCATACCTCAGAACCTCTTCTTGTCAAATCAAAATTTAAATCTGCAATTCAATCGACCTATGATTTTGCAACCTTTGCCGAAATTGAATTAATCACAGCATAGCATTATGCTAAGTGACCAATACCAGCGCTGCACAATATGACACAATAATTAGGTCCTTGCAGGGGCTCACCCTCCTTTATAATTTCTCTGTGCAAAGCGAAAGACTAAAACACAAATAAAATAGCATCAATCTTTGTCGGCTTCTTCTAAAGAAAACCGATAAGTCATTTAACAATCAGAACTAGGTGTTACACCTTTTAACTTTCAATCAACATTTTTTTTCCAGTTACAATGATGAGCTTTTGACCTGCGGGAACATCCTCTAATTCGTATTGTGTCGCCTTTGTCATCAGGTTTCACAAGCACCAATTCAAGTTAGTACAACCACAACAATTTATTACATCCCTATCTATCGATGATGTCTCACAATTTACCTTTCTCTTAGCAGATAAGAAAACCTCTTCTATCTCCATGTATCTCTATATATCTCTACACTGGGATCTTACACAACTCTTTAGTCCAATAACATCTTATTTTCTTTGACAAAGCATATATAACATATGAGCAAATGGTAATGTACTTCAAAATATAGTTTCAAGCTCTGTTAAAGAATAGTCTATGTCAGAGTGCAAATCTGTCTGAAAGTCGAGAAAAAGTGAGTCTGTTTAGTCTCACTACAGCATCTCCTCATTTATCATCATCTTCTCTCTGTTCTTTCCTTGGGACACTTCTATGATATAATGCAATGTCACAAAATGAGAACAAATTTTTCAGAATGTTGTACAATTTACCACTGATCAGACGTGAACATTCTGACACAGGAACGTTTCTGTTGAAATGGAAAATTTAAACAAAGAGAGTTCTACACACAAAATACATTTTGTAGAAACATTCAACAATTTGAAACAGTACAAGATTTTCTCATTCACCTTGGTCTCAGAAAGAAAGGGCCTTCACATAAGTTTCAAACATATTTACATTATATCACCTCTACTTTCACACATCTTCAAAATAGCAGCAAGTTTAAGATTCGTTTATCAGGTCAAGTGGTTAATAATGAATAGAAAACATAACTTTCTTTGTTAGCATAGGAAGTTTGTGTCTTGAACCGGGGATGCAAAATCACAATAGAAACATTTCTTCTGTGCTAAAGCAGTTTGGAATTTATTAACATAAGCAATTGAACCAAGTCAAGCAAATGTGGGTCATGTAAAGTTTAGAAAGGAAAATACATGTTTAAAATGTATCATTCTAGTTAGGCCTAAATTCACTCATACTCATACTGATTATTAATTACATGGATTTTCTTTTTATTAAAATATCTAACATGATCTATCAAAAGAACAGGAGTTGAGCACCTGACTGGTGACCTTGCCGGGTGCGCACATTCTGCCTACACCAAACATTTTGTTATTTTTGTCTTTGTTGACCTTGTTCCTTTGGAGATGGTTCATCAGCTAGATGGATTAAAGGCCAACCGGATTTGAGAGAGTCCTGTGTTGTTTAGAACAGACCCTGTGTAAGTGCAGTTTGCACTACTTGCACCTAAAATGCAATTTACTCATGATTGCCTGCTGGTTGTGCTTTGGCTGCTGTGAATTGAGTTAAGAGTCTCTCGGACCTCTGTTTGGCTTAACTAAATTATGGTGTTTTTTAAGTAGTCACCCCCACCCAGATTAATAACCCAATTTCCAAGAAGCACCGTTTCTCTTTTTTCTTCTTTCCGTGAAGATTCACACTCGAAAGGTGATAGAGGGAAATATGCCTGTGCTTATTTCTGCACTTCTTGTGGACATGAGATCATGAATTTGATTAGGTGCTATCATTTTTAAATAAGTTTGTGACAAACTACAGGTCTCATAGTGATCATGTAGGCTTGCACAATATGTGTCTGCATGTATACTATGTATTTTATAAGGAGGATTGCTTTCATCAGGAGAAAGGAAAATTATTTAAAAGTGCACTTTGCAATATGTGTGATAAATGAATTGGAAGCTACTTTGGAGTTTGGTGACCTAGATCCTGTATTTAGGGACAGATTAGCCGAGGAACTAGCAACATCTGTATAATGTACAGCAGATGGTACTTTATGCCAGAAATAATGGCCATACAAGTGGGGGCTTGGCCAAGATGGTGGCTGAACCAGTCCCACTGCAGCAAGCTCTGTACGAAATGTCATCCACCCAATTCTGCAGCCGAGGGAGGAGACTGTACCTGATGTGCTTAGAGTGATCTCTGATTCCCTGGGGACCCGCTCAACTCAAATGGATGAGTTTCTCCTTGAACATTTAGGCCGCAAGACTTACCTTCCGCATCACTTGTGGCAGAGGGGGGTAGGCCAAGGGAGAGTTCCGACAGCCAGGGATGTGATCCTCAGCATGGTGGCGCTACTTCACGGTGGGAGTGAGAGCCTGCAATTTCACGTTTCTCCACCACTCTGCATATTGTGGTCCTCTCACTGAGGGCGAAGCTTTAGTCGCAGTCCACATGCCACTGTCGGATACAAATGAGCGCCTCCATCCACACAGTCTGGCACCAAAGGGGAGCGCCTATCTTAGAATGTCAAGAATCACCCAACACCAGCGCATGTAGCCTCAAAAAATGTGTTCCTCCTGTGCTTGGGGAAAGAGCCAAAAGTGCCAACCACACGCTGATGAAGGGAAATTGTAGGTAAATGTACAGTGCTCTCCCAGTTCTTTTAATTGCACAACCAGGGGAAGCAAATGAACAACAGGAGTCCAGTGCTGACCCCTAGGAGAACACTGGTGGGAATACACTGCAGGCATCAATAAGCAGGGGTCCAGCACAATAAAGGCACTTTATGACAGTTCTTCCTGCCAGTCTAGCCATTCCTAAGCAGTCCCAAGTCAGGAAACCGGCTGGCAGTATGGTAACACTCAGAAAAGCAGTCCAGTGAGTTGTTTATGCCACCCAGCAGCAGAAGCAGGTGACAGTCCATATGAGCCCCTCACCTCTGCCAGAGATTCAGTCCCAGGTCCAAATCATGGGATCAGAGCCGCTGTACATATATTCCAAAATTCCTTTGTTCAGCTGGTGACTTCAAACATACCCTGTCTAGTGAAACACAACCTCCTTTCAACTCAGCCCTGTTTCCAAACATCAGTAGGATCTAATGAGCCCATTGTTTGAGGGCATGACACAGCCGATCCATGTGTAAGGTGTGAATGACCCTCCCTCACCCCAGCCCAGGATGATTATCAGTATGCAGATGCCTCTTCTGTCACACTCAGCCCTTCCTCTGTGATGGCTGTCTGGAAAGTATGCACCAAGTGCAGCTGTCCCTCTGCCCCAGATGTAGATTGGAGTCAAGCTGCAAAGCACCAGAATTATGAACACAGAGAAATGCCCATTTTCTAAAAAGTGGCATCTATAAAACAGTAAAATAAAATGTATCTACACCAGTAACCAGGATTTCTCACTACCATTCCAAACATACCAAACATGCTCACGCTACTCCTCACAGATCAGAAATTATCACTTAGACATATATAAGGGAATTCCCAATACAAGCCTATGATAATGGTCAGCACTCACCGTAGTGAGAAACCAAATCGCCTGTTTGTCATTATTAGGACATGTAAAACATAGAAATAAATATCCTACCTTTTACATACACAGCACGTTGCCCATGGGGCTAACTAGGGCATAACGTAGGGTTGACTTAGGTATAGTAGAAAGGGAGTTTAGTCCTTGGGAATCAATTTGCATTGCCAGGTCAATGTGGCAGTAAACTATGCACGCAGGCACTGTAGTTGAAGGCCTGAGACAAGCTTGAAAGACTACTTCGGTGGGTGGCACAAGCAGTGCTGTAGGTCCACTGGTCACTTTTAATTTACAGGCCCTGGGTATAAGATGTGTCACTTTACAAGGGACTTGCATTTAAATTAAATATGCCAAATATGTGTAAGTGAATTATTCCAAGTTTTGCGGGAGGGAACACCTGCACTTTATGACTGATTAGCAGTGGTAAAGTGCCCAGAGTCCTAAAACCAACAAAAAGAAGGTCAGTAAAAAATAGGAGGATAAAGGCTAAAAGTTTGGGGAAAACCCTGCAGAAAGGGCCGTTTTCAACCCTTTTGATGTAACTCGTACAGTCCCAAACAATCTCCCAGTGATGTGTAGTATGCACCTCTGCTTTAGAAAGGGAAACTGACTGAGCTGTTCCATCAAAGGGGGTCACGATTTGCAAAGCAAAGACCATTCACTGCAATATATTAGTATTTCCAAATGTAGTTTGGAAAGTTTGAAATAGAGCTTAGGTAAGGTTTCAGGAATTACAGAAAGGTCAACTCAATAATATAAGTGATCTGATTTAGAAAAGTATAATGTTTTGTATTATTGTTTTTGCCTTTGCCTGTCAAAACATTTTCTAGGAGATTAACTGTACCACCTATCTATTTTGTTATCTTCTTTTTTTCTTACATCAGCACCAAAGGGCAAGAAGAGGGCATCAGAGGGTTGGGCGGAGGAGGGTGCCACCACTAGTGCTTTGGTAGTAGAAGTTCCACTGCTACCACCAGCAGTGTGGCCGCGGCTGACGGCTCTGCTGACCCTCAGTGAGTTCTCATTAATAAGGTTTATTTCTTTAACTTTTACCTCACCCCATTAGAATATTGTTTCCTCCTTTCTCTTAAATTGTAACTTATTTTTCAAAGCCTCTTCAGTCTATTTAATGTTTTATTCTTGTTATCCCTTCCAGCATTATCCTTCTTTCTATATTTCTTGCTTCTATAGCTGTCTTCCTCCTGTCTGTACTAATATGTAGCTTAAGCTTTCTTCTGCTTGGTTACTAAGCTGTCTCTCTTCCCTAACCTTTATACCCTGTGGACCGATACTGTACAATGAAGTAAATAGATTAGGTAGTCTACTGTGAAGACTGCAGAGTGTGCAGACCAAAACAAGCTCTTCTAAGCTTGTTTGTTGAGAAGGCTTTCTACTTTTTGTTCAAGCTCAAATGATGAGAAAGTGGCCATGGTTATGATGACCCCCAATTGCTGTGTTGTATGTATTATTATTCAGTATACCAGCTGTTTCAATGACAATGCAGCATCGCTGGAAAGTGGTATGAGAATGGTGTCATTACATTTGCCAACCAAAACCAAATTCCCTTCATTAACCAATTAATTCTGCCCCTTCATTGTGCTTCAAATGACTCATAGGGGGTCATTCTGACCGCCGGGGCCAGGGTCGGCGGGAGCACCGCCGACAGACCGGCGGTGCCCCGCAGGGCATTCTGACCGCGGCGCTTTGGCCGCGGTCAGTGCAGGAAAACCGGCGGTCTCCCGCCGGTTTTCCACTGCCCGTCAGAATCCTCCAAGGCGGCGCAGCATGCTGCGCCGCCTTGGGGATTCTGACACCCCCTACCGCCATCCTGTTCCTGGCGGTTCGCCCGCCAGGAACAGGATGGCGGTAGGGGGTGTCGCGGGGCCCCTGGGGGCCCCTGCAGTGCCCATGCCAATGGCATGGGCACTGCAGGGGCCCCCGTAAGAGGGCCCCGCTTGTATTTCACTGTCTGCATAGCAGACAGTGAAATACGCGACGGGTGCAGTAGCACCCGTCGCACCTTCCCACTCCGTCGGCTCGATTACGAGCCGGCTTCATGGTGGGAAGGTCGTTTTCCCCTGGGCTGGCGGGCGGCCTTTTGAAGGCCGCCCGCCAGCCCAGGGGAAAACTCAAAATACCCGCCGCGGTCTTCCGACCGCGGTACGGTATTTTGACGGCTCCCGCCGGGCGCGCGGTGAACGCGCCCGGCGGGAGTCAGAATGACCCCCATAGTCATGATCATACCTCTGCTTCTCCATTACAGTTGGCTTGACTACTGGTTTTTCTAACATTGTCAAACAACAAAATACCCAAAGTGATATTTTAGATGGGAAAGTGGATACTGCAAACTAAACTGTAGTCAAGTATTGCAATAATATCTTGGGTAAAAAAATAAAATACAAAGGGGGAGGTGTATCAGGCATCTAAAATATCTAATGTTTTTTCTAGCTGCACAGGCCAGCAGTGCCAGGGCCAGCACCAGATGGTACAGAAGCTGAAGTGGGAGTCTCCGCGGTGGCAGGGATGGGTGATGGTAAGTCACATTGCTTGGTTATTGACAAATGCTTGTATACCCACTGCATTTGTTAAGTGAGGCAGGTTCGACCCATCATCATCCATGACCTCCGTGCTCATGGCAGTTCGTGATGCATGGGCCATGATACCACTTAACTGCAGCATGGTTCAATCTGGCACTGCAGTGTTGGCTGCGCAATACGCATCTGCTTGTTAATGTGGCATTTACAAAGCTCACAATGAATTTGAAACTGAAATGAAAACAAGGTGTGTTTCACCCCCTTCCAAGTGCTCACTCAGTCACTTCCTAGTACTTCACTCCCTTATTGGTTCCTAAGTTCTGTCCCAGCCAAACAAAAATATTGAAAAAAAACATTTTGGGCATATGCCACATTACACGTGGTTCATATGTCTTGCAAAAGGGGTTTACACCTGTTCAAATATTTCACTTTTGACATTCATCAACTTTTAATTTAAACTACAGTGACTGACTAAGCCTAGGCTTAGCCACATCATCAGTGACCCCCCGGCCCTTACTATTCTGTAGCGAAACCTCTACAGTACCTACCCTGTCTTTTCCTTTTACTTTACCATGCTGCAGCAGATGTTTTCTTCTCTGACTACCAAACAAATGTGTTTGACTGAAAAAATCTGTGTTTGCGGGTGAGACCAGGAAGTAAGGTAGGATTAGGCATCTGTAACTTTGTGTTTTGTGGATGGGATACTCTGTGATGAGCGTGCCCATTAAAATCTATATATTCCGTTCCTTTCCCTGTACTGCAGTGCATCGTTTTTCTCAACATCTGCTTACGACACACAGGATTTCTGTAATCAACATGTTATATATGATGAGTGTGATATATTAATCATCTGCCTCTTTGGAGTCAGGGTAGAAATGAAAGGCATTTAGAAAAGAAAAGGGCTATTGGAATCAAAGATAATGTTGTCCATTGAAGCTGCCCAGCTGCAGACTGCAGAGAGTAGTACATTTGTACCTGATGTGCTAGGTAGCACGCTTCCAGTCATTTAGAACAACAAGAATGGAATACTTGTACTCCATAGAGGATGATGCCCTACTCATTTTTCAGAGTAAGTTTCCTTTTTTCGAAACAAAGTATCTGTGTGGTTTACTTTTTTTAGGACATCTTATACAAGAAAAAAACACTTAAAAAAATATATCTTATGTTGCCTCCTTTGAGCCAGTCAGTGCTTTTATGCGAGGCATGGTTTCGTAAAACCATGCCCCTGTGACTTTCATAGTCACATCAACAATTCTAATGAACCTGGGGAACCAGCAATGAACTTATATTGTGCCACTACATAATTAAAAAAACAAGTGGTTGCATAGAGCATTCTTTACAAGTTGTCTTTTTTATGTTGGTTTTTTCTTGATATAACTACTCCTGCTGGTCCACCATCATTGACCTGGCAGGAGATAGCTGTCCAGCTCTGGTGACAGAGGCTGGAGGCCACCAGGGCCCACTACCACCAGCTGGTGGATGAGGACCAGGCACATGCCCCTGCCCTGGGGCCCAGTTCTATAAGCTAACTACCTGCACCTCCAGCCTCCATGCCACGCCAGTACCAGCACTGCCTGCAGCTTGGCGATGCCCATCCACGAGCTCGTACCACAATTGCCCCCACTTCAGACCAGCTACACCATTGTTGAGTGCTGTGTGAGCTAGCACATTTGGGCTATAGGATGGCCGCCTCAAAGCCCAGATCCAACAACTGAGGATCCTCATCAAGAATGCCTTCTAAAGCCCTTTTTTTTGTGTTTTTGTTTTGATAGGAACAAGTTTTGCTGTGTGTGAAGAGCGTGGGAATTTGGGCAGGACATTTTTTTTAAGGACATTTGGAAATTTATATTTATTTTTGACATTTGTTGGCGGTAGGGAGAGATGTGAGAGAGGTGTGGGCCTGGTGTGGGTGGAGATGATGGGTTTATTTCTATATGTTAGTAAAAGGAAAATCTTTCTTATCTACATTATATCTGAATATTTATTTCTGTTTTACTTTAACTTTGCACTGATGCCTTTTTGTGCAGCCTGTCTTTTTAATCTGCTTCTTAAAGTAAATGCAGTTAGGTGGGTATGCTGCCATTGCCTACATTGCCAACAGAAACCTAGATAAACAGTTAGTTATCTTATCTGCAGTAGAAGTTAACTATGTACTAATTGAAGAAGATCACTTCACCACATAGTTTTCTTACCAGAACCAGCACCTTACTGGACGGTTTACCAAGATGCCTTCTTTATGGTAGTGGTAGTACGCTAAAAAGGGAAAGCATCACAACAAGCGAGGTCACACTCACACATAGGAGCTCTCCAATTGTAGTGTTAATCAAAAGGATTATCCCCCACAGTAAACTAAATTGTAAGAAATACAGAGAGTTAGTACATTATACATATACATTTAGATTATAGCTTTAGAAAGGCTGAAGACGGACTACAACCACCATGACACATCAAAGAATACCACATATAACAAAAGATAGGAGTAGTAAATTATTCTGAGCAATGGTCAGCATGACATTTAATGAAAAACAAAGCTATGAAATCCTCAAGTCAGGAAAATGTACTCAAAGTCTGTATAGTCGACAAGGTTAAGCGTTTTAAGCTTAACAAAGGCCTGAATTATGATGTTGATGTTGTGGAATGACGTTCTTCTTCATGTGTGGTTGGGTAAATGGGGCTGGTCTGGGATATTGCTCAGGTACTAGAAGATCCCGCAGTGAGTTAGTGTTGCATTTAACCACATACACCCAACCAATTGTGTGATCCATTTGGTGTAAATTAGACACAACTCAAAAAAATCACACAGCCTGGGGTGAGAGAGTTAGGGTGTGATGAATGGATGGGAAATGGGATTTGGGGAAAGGTGTGACAAAGACAAATACAACACAAGAAGAATATTCATCAGGATGATGATCAGCACATCAGCATTATCAGTCTGTTGTAGAAGGAAACACAGGAATGAGTATGACAAAGTTCAGTTAAATGCATTGCAAACAGTCCTTCTGTCCCAAAAACCCAAGTTATTTGTTATCTAAATGTTCTGTCTTCAAGTTTTGAAAAAATCAAATTATGGATGAGTGATTTGAAATCACCCAGATCTAAAAATTATGATTGTTAAAAGAAAAATGATACTGTATTGCCAAATTGGACAGTGCATCTGCATTCTCGTTGAAAATGTCCATCTGAAATGGTCCTGTGGGTAAGCAGGAGTGTTGAGCTCTGCTTTTGGCTTTTGTTTAGGTAGGAGAGTAAAAGGCCTGTGGATTGTCAAACAGAAACTGTATTGTAGAGCCAAGGAGAAGGACAGAAGGAAGGTAAGCTTCATGAGAAGGGTACCAAAAAGACTCAGAAGCAGATTAAAAATAATAGGAGTTTCATGTTTGTCATTAGTGCAACACGCACACTCTGTAGCATTTCCCAAATCAACACTCCTCTCCATTCCACATAGCTGAGTATTAGATCCTTTTAAGTCAGTAGCTTCCTTCTAGCTATTGAGGTAGTCCTACCCTGAGTCCTTCCATCCTCCCCCTAAGTCTAAATAACTCGGTCCCAGTCCCAACCTAGGTGAAATATACCTGTAGTTTACTGCTGTTGAAGAACAAGTAGATAAACAGAATTGCAGTAATGTGTATAGATTTATGTTTGTTATCTAAAATGACTGGCCTGGCCTCTGAAGAACCAGAAAAATGAAGTGGACCCTACAGGTAAATGTTCCTTAAGTAGGTTTGTAAAAGCCAATCACCTTCTAGAGAAATGATCACCCATCATGCACCAAACATGTAATTCTTCAAAAATAAGGGCCATATTTATACTTTTTGACGCAAAACTGCGCCGGCGCAGTTTTGCGTCAAAAATATCACTGCAGGCTAATGCCATTTTGGTGCACCGTGCAGGCGTCAAATTTATACTTTGACGCCCGCCGGCGCAAACCACAAGTGTAAGTAATTTTTTTTACGCACACCGCAGCGTCAAGTCGTAAAGCAAAACTACGTTAATGCGGCGGAAATGACTGTGGATCGATTTACGACACCGCAAACCGGATATGCAGCGTTTTTTGACGCAATAGCGTCAAAATTCCCAGCAAACACAGCCATTTCAGCAGAGGAGAGCCAAAACGGATCCCAGATGCCTGTACAGACCCCAGGAAGATGACAACAGACCAGGAACCAGCAGGGGGACCCACACGAGACCCAGGACAGTTTGAAGAAGAAAAGAAAGTGTTGCTTCAGTGCAGAGGAGCAGGAAATTCTGGTTAAAGAGGTGACGGAACTCCAGCACCAACTGCTTGTCACCTAAAAGTTGCCAATCAGTAGGAGAGAGGCAATATGCCAACAAATTGTTGACAGTGTGGCAGAAGTATGCAGAACAGTCATCGAGTGCAAGAAACGCTGGCATGACTGCAAGCGCAGGACCAAGGAAAAGATGGCCAGGAAAAGGAAGGCAGCACTGCAGACTGGAGGTGGGAGTCCAACACACCAGGAGGCCCTGGACCAAATGGAGGAGATGGTGGCAGCCGTCATCCCTGAGGAGATCGTCACAGGGATTCAAGGACAGGACAGCGCAGACTACCAGGAGACAACACACATGCAGGGTAAGTCGCATGGGGAATTAAAATGCACTAATGTCAACTACAACCGGGGGGGGTACCGACTACAAAATGCATGGAAGTCATCATATACATGGAGTGGCATGGGTAAAGGGGTACGGCACGGGGGCATGGCCTGTACAGAGAGAAGCTGGGCACACCATAACACAACACCAACAACAGTTCCATGGGGGTATGCTGCCATGCCAACGATGTAGCAAAGGTAAGGCCACGCCAGGAGGGAAGGGCACAATGACAAACTGACATCCTGTAACACGTCAGCCACTATCCCCCCTACATTAACTAGGGCCAAATTAACAACCTCCAGCCATACCGACAACTGGAATGTAACAGTGACAACAGTTGCCACTACCACCTCCGCTGTGTGTGCAGCTCAAGTAGCCAATGGCAGTAATGTCCCCATGGATCATACACACCTAAATTAGTGGGCTGAGGATGACAACTTTAACAATCCCCTGAAACAAGACAAATGTTCCAGTCCTGTCAATTGTGAATGCCCATAGTTGCCGCAAACATCAGCCAATGTCATCAACATTAGGAGCTACACAGCACTAAGGTCACACCCATGCAGCATATGTCAGGGTCCATCCTGTGCCTGGGTCACAATGCAACAACCCAAATGTCATACTGGTCAGACAACAGCATTGAGGGGGAGGACACATGTAAATGGTCACTGAAATACACCTGCACAGTCAGAGGAGGAAATAGGACACTGGTATGACTATCAGGGCAATCCAATGTCCACACATTCCCCAACATCAGCTGTACACATTACCAATGCTAACATCCATATTGTGCCATAACAATGCGATGCATAGGATACGCTACGTTTCAACTACATATAAGTTGATGTGAAAGATCAGAGACTGGGGCTGGTCCAGATTGTTAAGTGTGCTGCTAGTGCCATCAGAGCACCCACAGCCAGTGAAAGGTCTCACCATGAGAATGGATGTAGACGGAGGGTTGAGTAGGACAAGAAGGTGGCAATTCACTATTTGACCTAAACCAACACCTAGAGGAGATGATGCCGACAAGTCAAAAAATGTATCACAATACATGTGACGTGCAGGTGGGGCATAGGCCTGGGAGAATGCCCATCTGAAAGACTGGATCAATGAACAGGAACCAAGATCACAACGTGAAAATCATCACAAGGCAGGCATGTCACATCACAAATGCCACAACAAAGATACACTATTTGTACCCTATTTCATTGCAGAGGACGATTGATCTCCTGCGGATATGCCTGTCCAGGACTACCCTGATGACGTGGATGACAAGCTGACAAACATCAGCCACCAGACCCTCCAAGATGTCCTTGGAACCCTCCAGACCCCACCTTCAGTCACAAGGAGGAGCACAGAACAAGCAGCCATCACAGACGACCCACCCACAACCCCAATTGTAAGACCTGCCAGCTCCAACACAGCTGGGGACTCAGATGACACAGGCACTGTACTCGTAGTACAGCGGGAGCTGGCCAATGAGGTGCGGGTGGGGATTCAAACTATGGCAGCCAGCCTGGGGGGGTGCGTTCATGCATGATGTCATCTGCAGATCAGGCAGCAGCCATGCAAGCGCTAACATCCATCCTGCAAGGACTACAACAAACTGTAGAGGAATTCACCACTGCAGTAAGGGAGTTGCCACAACACCTCGCACCCCAAACCTTCCACTGCATGCACAAATGCAATCATGACCCCCTCAGGGCCGACCTGGCTGCCTACCATCATGATGTGGCTGCTATTCTTAAGAACCAGCAGATCCTCCTTGCAGCACTACTGCCCTTAAGACCCTCACAGGTAGCAGCGACCGGGATGTCTGACACCACGTCTCCAAACACTGAGGTGTGTGTTGCCCCTTCACAACCAGCACCACCAAGGACAGAGGAGGCAACACACACATCAGAAGAGGAAGACATGGAACAGATCACCTTCACACGTAAAAGTACCTGGAAGCACTAGTCCCTGCTACATGGCCACCTATTACCAAGGTCTTGCGCTTTGTAACATGCCAGTCTTGCAACAACTGTACTCAAGCACTGTTCTGCAAACCACTGTCTATCTTGTCAGCCTGCCTTGTGATTGTCTCTCACTTACTCATTGGCAAATCCTGTCCCTCTGCACTGTCTGACACATCACCCCAGCATGTCAAATGCATTTTCCTGTAGCACTTGTGTAGGATCACAATGGAAGATGGCACTAGAATGGACTCACAATCATGGACAATGTACATATAGCACTACAGCACTTTTCTATAAATAGCACTTACACAACCACGTTGTCTCTGTGTAATGTGACACATCAACCGTGCAGTGGATCACATAATTTTGCCGCCTGTCAAATTACATAGCTTGTCAATACAACTGTCCTGAAATAATGTAGTTTGATAACCATGCACAGTGGCCTGGATTGCACCATACTCTGCCCTTCCTGAGGGTAATATCTGATGAAAAGAGAAACCATACACCATAATGCTGTGTTGGACAGAATAATGCTTCCTCAAGGGATATCTAAGCCATTAAATAGTGGCAGCAAAATGTTGCCTCCATGCAATACTAACACATATAACATTGCCCACAAATGTAAGAAAACAGTCAACAAACTGCAAGAATGAAGGTGTCTGAGTTTACATCCAAATAAGTAATCATGCTGAACAGTGTCACAAATGATCTATGTGAGTCATGAACATGATGCTACAAGAGTGCTTACTACCACTCAGCTAATAAGGGTTTCCTTGAACATCACACTGCAGTCAGACATAACACAGTGTCCCCAATACCAAATCTGGAAGCACCGTATGTGACATTGAAAACATACGTATTGAAAAAAACACGTTGGGATCCATAGTAACTGTGATTGGTGGTTGCAATGAATGGTCAAATCTTTGCAAGGTAGCTGCCAATGTTACCGCTAACTTGGGATTTGTTTGTAGCATAGGACACAAATTGAATACAAAAGAAACACTGTACACTCATGCCAAGGCCCTGATCTACAAGCATTTCATACTGTAAAGGGTTTACTACATATTTATTAAACTGTAAAAACAGAAGAGAAAACTCAGGGAAAAGCCTTACCTACCCTAATCTACCCTAACTACTCATTACCCACAACTGTCCCTAACTAACCTAAGCTAAACTCACATGTAACAAAATGTTCTAAACATCAACCCCCACCCCCCTTCTGAGACGGGACACATGGAGGACAACAGATACTAACCTAAACACATACTATCCTATACTAAAAAAATATTATTTTGGTATATTTTTATTTTATATATATATATATATTTTTCAAAACACACAAGAACCACAACATTGCCAAACACTCAAAATAAAAGAGTAGAAATAATCAGGACCCACTAACACTAACTAAACTAACAGCCTATACTAACCTAACAGTAAGCCCCCTAAACCCACAAAGTATAAGAATAAGAAAAGAGGAGGGAGGGGAGGGAATAATGTCGATCAAAATATCTAGAGGTTGGCCCTCCGGAGGGTCCGCCTATTGGACCGCACACGCCTGGTAATATGGCGAGCATCCTGCCACAGGCGACTCATTTTTCTGATGACACGGTCCATTTTATGCTGCATGTCCACAAAAGCAGCAGGGTCAATAGCAGGGGTGGTCTGTGTGCCAGCTGAGGAAGTGTGGGGCCGTGAAGGGTCAATGTCTGTGGGCTGCCCTGCAGGTGGTCCTGTGCTAAGGCCTGGAGAATTTGCAGATGTTGTTGCCACAACTGTCCCAGCTGTTGGTGGTACCACCTGGGTGGTAGTGGTGGTGGTGATGGTGGTGGCTGTGGCGGGCAAAGAAGGGCCACGCTGTGCGAATGCCCGCCCGGCTCCGGAGGCCCTTTCATTTCGGTATCTGCGGGCCATTCTTCAGTACCCCCGACTCTACCTGCAGTAGATGCTGGTACCGCATTGCCCGCCTTTGGAATTTACGCACCTGGATGGGTGTCATATTAGCAGCTGTGAAAACAAATGAAAAAAATTACATTAGGAACTGCATTGCGTGAAATGGCACAAGAAATAAATCAGACAATACATCTACTGTACTTGTAACAGCTCATATCATCATACAGATCATTGAATGTCCCTGAGGAAGTACATGGCAGGCCAGCCTACAAAGGTCATATCACACATAGCACATCCTAACCCTACAAGATGGGTAACAACTGGCATGTTTTGGCATCAGAGTTCTGCCAGTTGTCAGCTAACAATCATGCAGCACATCCTCCGCCAATGCCAGGGCTACAAATGTCATTGTATGGGATGGAAATCTAGGGCCACATGATCTGCAAGTTGCAAATGGACTTGTTAGTATAGTACTTATGTGCTAAACATGAGTGTGTACACTAGGTTCAGACAAAAGATTCACTGATTTACATGTCTGTGTACCAAACTTGTATCATCAGTCCTAGGTACACTATTCACAAACCCATGCCTGTGTATGAGGGTGGGGGGGTGGAAAAACAACTAACAATTTCAAACAACATGAACACCCAGGAAGCCTTTGCGAGCAGGACATGTGTTTGGCTCAATACACACACACCACAGGTAAGGTGTATCTCCAAATAGGAGATAGCAAACCCTTGACCAATCCCAGCGCCAAACATATCTGGTAATGCAGACCTTTGTCCACATCATATACTTCCAGTAAGCCATGACATACAACTAACACAGAGATGCAAGAACACCCCTGGCCATGATTTGCATGCACACCTAGGCCATTGCACTCAAGTGCCACATACTCGTAGCACTACATGTGGAGCTACATGCTGCTAGGAAGTTCAACCTACAGTTTAATCTGTACATTAGTGAATAGGGTAGCAGAAGTCTGTTGGTAAGTATTTTGCAGCCCCATTTTGGGAGAAAGTCGGTCTGACAGGCTGACTAAATCACCAATTAGGTCCAGTGCAACTCTTGCTGATACAAGTGTTATCCACATGACTCATCCCCATTCACATTGCGGGGCCTACAGGACTGACCTAGAATCCCTAACTAAGACAAGAGGATAAGCATTGGCCAACTCTAAAATGCTGAGAAATCTCACTAATGGAACAAGACAAATGATGGGCCAGCGCATCACACCTTGCTATTTGTTCAACACAAAGGAGTCCATCACACATCACCAGCAAACACAACACATAACAGACATATCAACACTTACTGGAGTTGTCGGGGTCCTCAAATGAAGCCACCTCGCCCACAGTGTAGGGTGAGGGTCCACCTGTAAGGCAATGT
This sequence comes from Pleurodeles waltl, assembly GCF_031143425.1. Classification (NCBI taxonomy): domain Eukaryota; kingdom Metazoa; phylum Chordata; class Amphibia; order Caudata; family Salamandridae; genus Pleurodeles; species Pleurodeles waltl. Next base: position 793,600,400 of record NC_090438.1, on the reverse strand, counting down.
GCTCAAATTCTGTGCACTGTCCAACAATTACAAAGACAAATACTATGTGGAAGATTACATAAGTAAGTAAAGCCACTCAGACATGATGATACTGCATCCGATATAGCGCGGCTAACATGTGCATACCATGGATCTCCAGTGAAATTTACACACATATATCTGCACACATACAGTGGCCCTAACTATCATGTGTTGGCAAACATGCTCCTTCATTAGTGAGCAGACATAATAATGGAGTGTATTCATCTCATTATGTGTATCCAAGAGAGACATCCAAAGCCACTTTCCTTGAGGAGTGCATTACCATTCAACCAGCCATTGTGGCCATGACAAATGTATGACACACAGGTGCAATGTACAGAGGGGCAGGGACAGTTGTAATTCCTTATGTTGTTACAGTTTCTTCATTTGATGTGGCCCAGCTAAGATGATTTGCACCAACCATAGAGATATGAACCCATGTGCATACCTTTGGCCAGCCATCCCTAAATGAATGGTGGAACAACAAACACCAAATACCAGTCTAAGATGTTAGCTGAGGGCACCTTGCACTTTTTCCCTATGTCTCCAAATCCAAATCTGACATGTATCCGAAATGACGAAGGACCACAATAATCCCTAACATATATAGAAAGTTCGTGATCGCACCAGACACACATGAGACATATGTTTGGGCCACATTGCTATCATCAATTGACGTGAAGCCTGCACTCATTTTTAGCATCATGTAGTGTTTCGAAATTCAGTCTAGCTGTTGCGTAAACAAATGTTGGTAATGATTTTGAAAATCTATTCCTCACAGGCAAATATGACCTATATATACATAATTGGCTCCTGATTTGTGTTGTTGTTTGACACAAAGGTGGCACCAACTTACATTAAGCAAAAGTATTCAGTAAGTTTGCAGAGCACTTGCTTCCTGACAGCTAGCAATTGTGGTCCTTAACATAGTCCATCAATTACCCTGTATGTTTCCAAAGCATTCCACACACTACAGTAAACAACATTGCCGGCAGATATCGTACAGGTCATCTGATGTCACTACAGAGCATTTAATCGTGCACATTTACATGATTTTTACTCACCAACAGGGCCACCAATCACAATTCCCAAGTGGTCCAGCAGATCTTGCTCCCTGGAGATGAGGTCAGCCCAGCAGTGCTTCAGCTGGTGGTCATTGCTCTGGCTCCGATATACGCGCTGCAAGTGATGCAGAACCTTTCCCCACCGGAGCCTCAGTGCCTCGGTGTGATACCCCTGTATCACCCGCCCACCTGCCTCAATCATAAGGGGAAGGAAAGCCACACCAGCCATATGAACCCCCCAAGCTCCTCCTCACCCATCTTGCCAAGACGTGGCCTACCCAACATCTTAGCACAAAAAAAGGTAATAGGGGATAAAGGAGAACAAAGGAGAATAGGGGAAAAGTAGAAATCGAAAAACGTAAACTAAACAACTAAAAGAGCCTAACTATCCCCAAACCTTCACTACCCACAATAGACAAAACTCTGAACACAGCCACACAGTCTAGAAGAATTACAGACTGCAAAGTGAAAGTGAAAGTACACCCACTGTACAGAATCTGTAAACAGGATATCCTATAACATCACTTCCTGCATAAAACGGCTGCCGTTTTTATCGTTATGCGTCAAATAATTTTGACGCATACAGTCTGGGCGTCATTTTTTTCGACGCACAGGAGTAAAAATGAGGCTGCATCCATATATTTTGAAATAGTCTAACACGTAACCAATTTTCAGGGCATAATGCGTCGTTATCTGGGCAGAAGCATAATTTTTTGATGCTTGTGTGTCATTTTTTGACACTTATAAGTCAAAATTTCAGGGCATTAACTGGGTTTGGGTCATTTTACCATTTTAATGTAATGTTACATTTGTGACACAACTGAGATAGGCTGATTGCACCCACTTTGGTCTTGACGGTGTATGGGCACATGTGAGACATCATACTGTTGCGGACCATGATCTGCAACTTCCTTAACATGATTTTCACTCTTGGCTGAAGCACTAGATGGCCATATGTGTGGCCTACATATATGTATTGCACAAATTGGGCATGTTTGGCGTCAGGAGAAGATTGCAATGTGACGCACATAAGTACAATACCTCAATGCCTATGGCTCAATGTGTGTGCATTGGCTACTAATGTAGTTGTTGACCCAGTGTGTGTGCATCACAAGATGCATTATTGAAAATATGCTTGTATGAATGTGAAGTCAATGTCTCCTAACCTTAGATGCAAGTCAGTGTGGAAATGAGAGAGGACATGTGTTAGTCATACATGTAGCAACATCTGTTGTGTGCACTTCCAAGATTTTGGGTAATGTCAAATGACAAAGCATGCACCGGATAGATGGCAGATGCTTGTTCATGTCAATGGTCCAAAAGTTGCCCATCACATGCCCTGGTAATTTGGAAACTGCTTCCTAGGCACTTGTTGGTGAACTCACCGTGAGTCAGGCACATGTACAGACTAAGTGGGTACCATGTTATTGACACAGAAAGCCAAAGGTGACCCACAACTGTAATATCAAGCCACAGTTGTGGTCAGATGACTGAGCCACAACTCTCCTGTGGCAGTGGTGGACCAGCAGACGAGGCAGCACGTGGCCACATATTTCCAGTATCAATTGCACAGAAGTGTCTGGTTCATGTGTGTGGTCCAATGTTGATCCTGTATAATTTAAGGGGTCTATGTTGTCACAGTTACGTCCAGGTCTCATCATGAGTCAGTGGCGGCTATTCCTGTATCTACTGAGTATCCTTCGGAGATCAATGGAAGTAAAGCCAATTAGGACATGAGAACCTACATGGGGATGGTCCCACCCTGTCACTGCAGACGTGTCATGAGACTGTCAACAGGGCAACCTTGGTGTGCTGAGTGAGATCATATCTCAGGAGTCATGTTCCGGCAGGTGTCATTACTACATTTGTACACAGGTTGGCCTGTAAAGTTCCCACTGCATCTGGGAACATCATAGCCTCTGTTTTGATTAATCTTGCAGCTATTCAGCATGCACAGGCCATCAATATGTTGTGAGCAATCTGATTCAGCGTGTGAACTGTCAGGGTCCTAAAATTTGTGGAATTTTCATGCATAATAGGGGTTGCTGGTTCTGCTGGAGGCACCATACCCAATCCCTGCATACGGCCCTGGCACACTGGCACACTTTTTCGTTCATGCATACATGAGACCCAGACAAGGGATAGGCCATGATTTTGGTATTACAAGACAATTTTACAATTATGGTACAATTAAAAAGCAGATGATCCTATACAATGTCTTGGGGTATGCATTGAGGAAGCACCTGGCAAAATACCCCCTGAGGAATGTGAGGTTTGGGAAAGCAAGTGTGGTACATATGTAGCCACAAGGAACCTTTAGGGTAACGCACAGACAGGTGCCAGTCAGGCTGACAGGATGCAGGGTCAATCAGGATCCAGCAATTTCACAAGGTACATACTCAGTGGTCTGACTTACACTGGTCGGAGGAAGAACAAGACAGTTGACATGGGAAACTGTGTTAGTCCTATGTTTTGGAAGGTGACACATAAACCCAAGGGCTGTGTTACACAGCTTATTTTCTAGCAATGCATAATAGTGTATTCGACAAAATGGCAACTTCTATGCTGCTCGAAGCATCTGCAAGGGCAGCGCATGTACAAATGGGTGTTCTGCATGGAGGTGCTCACAGGTGTGTGCTGCATCACTTTCTCACAAGTCCTGCAGGTGAGATTTGAGTTGAAATGGCCAACAGTACCTTTCAAACTACAAGTCAGTGTATTAATTGACCTGACGTCCATGCAGTCAGATGTACTATGACAATGGCATACCATAGGAAAGGGTGAGGCACACTGGATTACTATTGTTAGTCTGTGTGTGTAGAGGAGGGAATATCTGTGTACATATTTTACCATTCCAGGGACCTCTTCAGACCTGTGGGGTGAGACCAGGAGCATGGGTGTGTCAGGAGTTAGGAAATGGGCTGACATGTGCATGGAATGTCATGTGCGCAATGCTTGTCATAGGTGTAGCACTTGTGCTGTCTATGTTCTGCTTATATGAAACTCTAGTCACAGATAGTCCTTGCAAAGATAGGTGCTGTACGACTTACTGCTGTCAAGGGTCTGGTCATACATTCCTGTTACCAATGCAATAGCACATCCACTGCCTCATGTATGAGGCATCTTTGTCCCTTATAGACTGATGGTGTCTTAGGTATGTGGCATATGCTGCGATGAACCATGTTGCCAACTTGTATGTGTGAAATAGGTGTGGTCCTCTGCTATTGCCCTTCAAAGGTGAAATGTACAGGATATATGTCATTTACAGTGTGTGTGTAAGTGACTGTTGTGTAATACGCATCACAATTGCTTTGGAATGTTCTGTGTCCTGATTGGTATATCAGCAATGCTCCATGACGCTACACTGTTATTCTGATAGTTAGAGATAAAGGTGAGCAAAAATTATTACCCAGACTGTGATATGGTGATTATTATCTGTGTTTATTTACATATGTTGCTACAGTGGTGATGGTGAGTTGTTCTAAAAGAAATTGTTCACAATATGTTGGTGCCTACGCAATCCAGCAGCTGTGTTTTGTTGTTCCCCCTCATGCTGCAGGCCAGCATCCTCCTCTTCCTCCTCTTCAGGCATTTGTGACTCAGGTTCTAATAGGGGAATGTTCCTTCGTATACAAATGTTGTGTAGGATGGCACATGTTAAAATGATCTTACAGACCATTTTTGGTGAATATAGGAGGCTGGCACCAGGTCCTCTCCACTATGGTGCGTGTCCTCCTATGTGCCTCATTGTAGGCATGCTCTGCTGCAGTGCTTGGGTTGCCAAATAGTGTCATAATCCATGGCTGGATCCCATACCCCTGATCAGCTGAAAAAGAAAATGATTGGGATCATGTTGATGTAGCTTGCACCATTAATATCACCTTGCATGGCAGTAGTTGTCTTGTGTTGTCTGTGACTCTTTTATGTTATTGTGTTGCTTCATAGGCTTCTAGGATGTACCATCTGCATTGGGTTGTTTCCTTGGCTGAACGAGTGTTTGCCTGCTGACCAGCGGTCAGCAGTATATTTTGCGATTTGCAGTACAGTGTGTACTCCCTAGCATTGTGACTTGTCTTAAAGGTGTCCCTGTGTCTTCACTGGGGGTGAGATGATAGTTCCATACACAGATTCAAATTGACAGTGGTGGTAACACGTTAGCATCTATGTACCCTGGACATCCCATACCTTTAGACATATGCAATGGATTAATTTAAACATCAGTGAGACGCTTACATTTTGCAAGGTGACAACTAGCCAAACCTCTCCATACGTTGTGATTATTGACGTATTGACATTAGACTGTACACTAATTTCAGATGTGTGACAGGTTCACGGCAGACCTATCAAACATGGCTAGCGGTGTCACAACCTCAGTGTGTTCCTGTCCACATGTTGCTGTCATGGTGTATGTGTTGTTTGTCCTAGAGGGTTGCTGTGCAGTGCGTATATAAGTAGGTTTCTGTACTTACCAACAAGTAGTCCATTGCCATATTGTCCATCCTGGAAGTGTTGATTGATGGTAGAGTGACGGAAGATGAATGAGTCATGTACACTCCCAGGATACTTTGCCACAATGTTGGTGATCAATCCTTGGTGATCGACAATGGCCTGCACATTGATGGAATGTGTGTGCTTCCTGTTGCGTTAGAGGTGTTCAGTTGCAGCAGGTGGCACAAGGCGTACATGTGTGCAGTCAATGGCACCAAGGACGTGTGGGAATCCATTGATGAGGTAAAACCCCTGTTTTGTCTCCTGCTACTTCTGCTGTATGTTTGGGAGGCAGATGTGGCTGGTGTGAGTCCAGTGATGGCATCCAGTACTCTGGGCAAGAAGGCAAAGAATGATGGCTGTGATATTCCGGCAACCAGGGCGCCAGTGCTTTGAAAGGAGCCACTTGCCGACATGTAAAGTACAGCTAGCAGCTTGGTTTCTGTTGACTTGGTGTGGGGTGTCTGCAAGGTGGGTGCCAACTGTGGCTCTATGTTGCACAGCAGCTGTTGAATTGCCTTCCCATTCAACCTGTACCTCTGGATGATGTCATGTTCCCTGAAGCCATGAAGGGTTGTCCTGGTGCGGAATATCTTCTCCTGCCTTCTGCGCTGCCTTTGGGGTCCCTGCTGGTGTTGTGGTAGCTGCTGTTTTTGTTGCTGTGCTCTGCGTCTGCGTGCCCTCTGGATGAGAAGCATCTCCATGTCTCCCTTTTGCTGCTCTGCTGTTGCTTCTGTGTGTTCTGAATAAATACAGGTGTGTTTGCCCCATTTTAACGCCCACCCTGACCCAAGCGTTAATTTTTTACGCAAATCGGGCTGGGTGTAATTTTCCGACTCCGCCTCCCGGCCGTGCAACATTTTTGCCCGGAAGCATAAATACGATGCACGGCCGTTTACATCTTTGTTTGGACGGGAACGCCAAACTTGCATATGATTAACGCAAGGCGGTTTCCCGCATCCAGATAATGACGCACACGGTGGGATTTTGGCATCCGTGGGCTTGGACGTCAAAGTTGGGGCAAGGTTTGCGCCGATTGTGCGTCAAAATGTTTGACGCACATTCGCCGCAGACGGAGTATAAATATGCCCCTGAGTTTGTTATTAATTAAACACCCTCCACTGTCTGCCACCATATAAATCATCAATCATCATTCTAAATCACTCACTCATTTGTGCAGTAGTTGCAGTTGCCTCTTCCAAACCAATTATGGGTAGGTACACAATTATTTCTTTAATTCCGGCAACACATTTGAATCTGGTATTGGCACTCTTGTAAATCAATGATTTTCAGGGGCAGCCCTGGTAAGTGCTGTAAAAAGGTATAGGCATGCAAGGGAGGCAGGCATTGTCTCCAATATCATGAAGGATTTGCTGAGGCTTTTCATTGCACACTGGTGCAGCACCAATCGGGCCTTACAAGTGACTATAAATAAGATGACAAAATATTACTCCACTAACTTCTTTTTTATGCAAAGATGAAGTTCAAGGATAAATAAATAAAAAGTTCTAGAATGGCACTGGCATACTCAGTCCGGAAGTAGAGTTCATCCTCAGACTCTGGTGGTTCTGAGGAAGTTGGTTATCTACCACTTGATTTTGATCAATCCTCCTCATCCTTCTCCTGTGCTATTTCAGGAACTGTGTAATCATATGGTATGAAATGTTGCTTCATTTTGATCATGGACAATCGCTCCATGTTTTGAGTCAAGAGACTGGTCCTTTTCACTCTAACAACTGCACCAGCTGCTCTGAACACACACTTAGCAGACACATTGGCCACAGGGCAAGCCAGATACTTCATTGCCAGCCTGCTGAGTTCTGGCAATTGGCACATCTTCCCAATTGGTTGTGATCCACATACATCTCTTTTGGGTCATCCAGATACTCCTGGAACATCCTCTGAAAGGTAATTGGTGCTGCCACTTGCTCGACCTTTTTTATCTTCACCACTGCAATGGGCTTAAGATCTGCTACTAGAAATAAAGCCAATGCCGAAGTTGGGTCTGATACTTCTGTTGCTGTCATTGATGGTGCTCTTGGTGCTGGTGTTGGCTGATATGGGACAAGACTGCCATCTTTGGGAGGTGAAGGTGGCACTCCAAAATTGCAGAATGGGACTCTAAGGCCCATATTTATACTTTTTGACGCAAAACTGCGCTAACGCAGTTTTACGTCAAAAAAATTAGCGCCGGCTAATGCCATTCTGAAGCGCCATGCGGGCGCGGTATTTATTGAATGACGTTAGACGGCGTTAGCCGCCGGCGCCGTCTGGTGTGCGTTAAAAAAAACGATGTACACCAGGCAGCGCCGGCGTAGGGGAAAATGGAGCTTGGGTGTCAAGAAATGGGGCAAGTCAGGTTGAGGCAATTTTTTCGCCTCAATCCGATTTGCACCATTTCTTTTCACTCCCAACCCCCATTGAAATGACTCCTGTCTTAGCAAAGACAGGAGTCATGCCCCCTTGCCCAATGGCCATGCCCAGGGGACTTCTGTCCCCTGGGCATGGTCATTGGGCATAGTGGCATGTAGGGGGGCACAAATCAGGCCCCCCATGGCACAAAAAAAAAAAAAAAAAAAACACTTACCTGAACTTACCTTAGGGGCATATTTATACTCTGTTTGTGCCGGAATTGCGTCGTTTTTTTTTTACGCAATTTCGACGCAAAAATAACTCCATATTTATACTTTGGCGTTAGACGCGTCTAGCGCCAAAGTCCATGGATTTTGCGTCATTTTTTTGTGGGGACACCTACTTTGCGTTAATGAGATGCAAGGTAGGCGTTCACGTCTAAAAAATCGACTCCGAGGCATGTGCGTCGGATTTATATTCCCGGGCAAAATTCACGCCTGGGAGTGGGCGGGTCAAAAAAAATGACATATGGCCGCTTTTGCGCCGTTTTTTTGCGCCTGCAAAAGGCAGGCGTTAAGGGACCTGTGGGCTCTGAAGGAGCCCAGAGGTGCCCTCCCATGCCCCCAGGGACACCCCCTGTCACCCTTGCCCACCCCAGGAGGACACCCAAGGCTGGAGTAGCTAGCATGGCTACTGTTGCATCCCGCAAAAGCTCTTCAAACTTTCTTCAGGACTAAGACCTGTAGATAGCTGTTACCTTAACCAGCAAAAGAGATTCACTATGTAGTGATACACATGTAAGCAGTCGCCTGACAACTAGTCCACAAGCCTGTCGTCAGTTGGATAGCGTGAACAACACTTTTCTGCACAGCTTGTCCGATCAATTGCAGCACATCGCGATGCAGAACTGGAACAGCAACTCTGACAAAATGGTTTTGACTTAGAACTTTCCATTCTAGTAATCCCACTCCTTCCACAAAAGAAAAAGGGAGGATTTCCAGCACTAACGTTTTTACCAGCTTCCCATTGTACAAATGTGCTGCTGGGTGGTTGCAGTACTAGAGCCCCTCGTGCCTAAACATATTGGTAATAGTAGCCTGGATGTTCTCATATTCTGGGGCTACTGACGGGGTGACACTCCAGAAGTAGGTGGTGGTAGACTCAATGTGCATCATGGGGGAGTCACTGTGTACGATGGTGTCTCCATCTGACTCTGAGTCTTTTTGTGCCTCTGTGAGGTTGCTGCGGCCCATTGCTTGGGACAGGGCTGCTTTGCATGAGGATGTTACCTTCTTCTGCCTCATCATAATCTCCCACCATGATTGGACTTGCAGTTGGTTTTCTCTGCTCTCCTCACCTTCACCACTATGACTATTTGCCACCGTTTTTGTAAGGTGCTCCACCCACTAGATTGCATGATGTTTTTTTTTTTTTCATAATGTCAATTGGCCTCCAGTACAATAATGTGATCCAAGCCTACCTTGACAAACACTTTTGTGGAAAATGGAGCATATTGCAATGTTATCCTCATGATTGCTAAGCATAAAAAAGCCCTAAATTGAGAATGAGTACTTTGTGGGACAATGCCTGAAGAAGAACATGAGGTAGGTGGGTGTGTTGTTGATTGACTCTCTACAGTGCATACTTCTATTGCTATAGGAGTTGATGCAGATCTCAGCTGGGACCTTACACATATGTTAGTTGGCTGTCTTATCTGTGCCACATCCCTCGGAGCAGGTTTAATACGAGGAATAAGGTTGGACTCCTCTATGCCAGCTTCCACAATGACTGGCTCATTGTCATCATCCTTCTCATCTTTCCTTTGCATAATCCTAAGGCTTTTTGGAATTTTTATTTTCCCTTGTCTCTCCTAGCCTCTCCTGTACTCTGCTGAGGTCCACTCCATATCCTCGTCATACTCATCAGAAGTGGTGCTTGGAGAAAACGGTGCAGTACACTTACTTCTCCTTTCTGTAGATCTGGGAGCCAATGATTCTAAAATAGGAGGTTCAGGATCAGCAGGAAGCTCAACCTGCTCTGCTCCAACTTCAGAAAGATCTACTATTGCTGACTATGGCTGCTGTTCACTTTGCTCTGTTTGCGAAAGGGACACATCCAACTCAATATCACTGCTTGTCTGTATCTCCATGATTGCTGTGGCTTCCTCAGATGTGGTCTTAGGATTTCTTTGGAGTGGTGCTGTTGATGTGGGAGTGCTGATCCGAGGATTCTGCCCAGAGGCTGGTGCAGCATGCACATGTCTCCTGAAAAGGTTGTGGTCAGCACTCCACTAGTGGAAAGCTGCTTCTTCTCACTGACAACTTTTTGGGAGCAACTTTCTTTGGGTCATCTTAAAACTCTTAGCTGCCAGTGACACTAAGGCCCATATTTATTATAAATGACGCAAAAGTATGCTAACGCAGTTCTGCATCTGACAATGGCAGTGACTGTTAAAGTGGCGGTAATACCGCCAACAGGCTGGCGGTAATTACTGCCAAATTATGACCATGGCGGTGATAACTCACATAGACAGCCAATGTACCACGCCAACCACCAGGGTGTTAACACAACTGACCACTGCGGCAGCCATCAACAGCCAGGCAGAAGACAAGGAACCAACCACCATATTATGACATAGCAAACCGCCACACTTTCTGGGGTGGTTCCAACATCATTAAAAGCCTGACGGAAACAGAACACAGAAGACAAAAGACTCACCATCGGAGACACAGAGAAGATCAACGCCACCTTGGAACCGGAACTTTAAGTCTCCCTGATGCTCCTCTACGCCATGCTCCACCTGGAACACCAATGCCGATGAAGGCATTGACAATGAATACAGCTCACTAGTACACAAGGGAGGGAGGGAAGAAAAGGAGAGTGACGCACACACACACAACACACACCAGCCAGGCACACCATACAACCAGCTGCATAGGAAAACATCATAATAATGCAAGGTCAACATTTAGCCATCACTGATATTGTAATTTGATGCCAACAGCCACCATATTGTCCATGTGATAAGAGAAATTTGGGTAAATGTTCAGAAAGGGCCTATGGCCAGTCCAAAGTACAAAGGGTCCACATGGCCACAGGGCACAGTCCAAGCCCCAACTTGTTCCCTGACGAAACCCGCACTACACTGTGCAGAGGCATCATGTTCGAAATGGCCAGGCACTTCATGGGGACAGGAGGTTGGGGGCACATCAGCTGAAGTGGGGAACCTGCCCACTGGTTCTGGAGGGGGCTCCATGCCCATTATCCTTTGCTGGGGAGTGCAAGGTCACAGTCTCTGAGGTGGGGAACTTGCCCACTGGTTCTGGAGGTGGCTCCATGCCCATTATCCTTTGCTGGGGAGTGCAAGATCACAGTTTCTGAGGTGGGGAACCTGGCCACTGGATCTGGAGGGGGTTCCATGCCCATTATCCTTTGCAGGGGAGTGCAAGGTTACGATCTCTGAGGTGGGGAACTTGCCCACTGGTTCTGGAGGGGGCTTCATGCTCATTATCCTTTGCTGGGAAGTGCAAGGTCACAATCTCTGAGGTGGGAAACGTACCCACTGGTTCTGGAGGGGGCTCCTTGTACAACAGTCCCTGGAGGGTTGGATACATGCTCTCTGCTGGAGTTGAGGGCTGCTGTGTCCCAGCTAGAGGTGAGTGTTGCTATGTCCCAGCTGGAGGTGAGGGCTGCTGTTTCCCATCTGGAGGTAAAGGGCTCCTTGCCCACTTCTGTTGGAGGTGACCTTTTGCCTCTCTTAGTTGGTGAAGTGGGAACCTTCCCTTTCTTGGGTGGTGGAGTGGGATCCTTCTCTTTCTTGGGTGGTGGAGTGGGATCCTTCCTTTTCTTGGGTAATGGAGTAGGATCCTTCCCTTTCTTGGATGGCGGAGTGGGATGCTTCCCTCTCTTGCATGTTGGAGTAGAATCCTTCCCTTTCTTGCCTCCATAACTAGACGACTAGGAGGTGCCTCCACTGTCCCCGTGGACTGTTTGGCTGAGGTGCTGGGCTGGGTCGTTGTGACCCTGCTCTTACAGGTAGGACAGGGGGTGGTTGGGGAGGGAAGAGGTCAAGTTGGGCAAGGAAAAGCTTCTTAGGGATGGTGGGGCAGGATGAGGCAGGAAGGATGGGAATCGAGGTTGAGGGAGTGGTTGTTGGAGGTGTATGTCTGCTGGACTTGGGTACAGGTGCATAGGCAGTGTGCTGATATAAGGTGGGTGGCTGTTGGGTGTCTGAGTGCATGCGTTTATGTCTCTTGGGGGGGGAAACAGGGTGGGATAGGACACAGGGGACGTGTGGATGGATGTTGTGGAGGTGTCTGCAATTGAGGCGTGTGTGCTGTTTGGTGTGGTGATGGTGGTGGTGGCTGTTGATGTAGTGCATGCAGGTGTGAGTTTGGATGTGACTATGAGGGAGGAGGAGGGTGAGGAAGGGGAGACAGTGGAGGCAGTGGATATTGTTATGTGTGCAACTGTCTGTTGTTTGTGTGAGTGCTTGTGGCCTGAAGTGTGCTACCTGTGTTTGTTTGGGCCACTCTTGTGTGATATTTTGTGTGCATGCTTGTCTAAATGTGTGCATGGGATGGGTTGGGGTTGAGGAGATTGGCACTGAGAAGTGGTAGTTGGAGGGAGGACAGTAAGAACAGGGACAATGGTTGCCATGAGAGAGGAGGCCAGAGCCTGGGATGATCTCTGTTGGGCTGCCAATCCCCGGTGAATGCCCTCCTGGAATGCACTGCATTGCTGCATCTGGGATGCCAGCTCCTGGATGGCATTCACAGTGATTGACAGCCCTACAGAGATGGATCTCAGGAGGTCAATAGCCTCCTCACTGAGGGCAGCAGGGCTGACTGGGGCAGGGGCTGAGGTGCCTGGGGCAAACGAGATGACCACCCTCTTGGGTGAGCCGGCACGAGCAACTCGGTGAGGGGCTACTGGGAGGGCAGTGCTGGTATGGGGGGTGACAGCTGTACCTGTAGCTGGGGTGGTCCCAGAGGCGTCCACCACCACTAGGGAGCTTCCATCGGAGGAGGAATCAGAATCAGTGTTGTCATCTCCTATCTCCGCCATGTTGCTCCTCTTGCCCTATGTCCCACTGGTTCTCTTCGGCGTCAGTGGACTCTGCCTCCTGGGTACTGTGGGATGCAGCTCCCTCTGTCGCCGGCGCCCCTACTTCTCCACCAGATGATGCTAATGAACACATGGACAGGATGACAGAAATAAAAAAGGGGGAGAGACAAAAGGGAGCCCTGGGTCAATTATAGCACCACAAATGGCATACACATTACCATCACACAGGGATCAGCATTGAGCACCATGCATCGCACTGGCATTCCATTGGCTAGGTACCACAGCAAGGTGAGAGCCAACCACTGCCAACTGCATCCCTCCTGGGAGCCACTAAGCCCTGTCTGACATGGAATGCAACCTAGCTAGGTTACCAGATTTTGCAATACACCCATTACCCTTGAGCTGGATCACACTGCAATGTCTGAGCTGGCATTAAGGGGCACCCACTAACTGACATCCACTACCAGGATCCCATGCTAGCTACCAATTACAGTTGTAACGCCAACTCTACTCACCACCTTGTGGTTGCTGTGATGCCCTCTAGCACCCATCCAGCTCTGGGTAGGCCACCGCCAGTATGTATCCCATCAAGTGGGTCGGTCAGGTTCTGACGGGCACCCCGCCTTCGTTGTGAGGCCATCCCCAACAGGGCCTCCGCAGTCTTCCGGGCCCACCATCTCAGGTTCTCCCACCTTTTACTACAGTGGGTGCTCCACCTGCTGTAGACTCCTAGGGTCTGCACGTCCTTGTCGATGGCTCGCCAGAATCCCTCCTTCTGATGGGCACTGACCTGCAGAGGAAACACAGACAGGAGGACACCATTACACATACAATCCAGCCTGTGACACATATGGCTCACAAATCCCATTTCCATCTCCATTGGTAGACACATCACCCAGCACCCACCATGTATACTACCACATGACATATCACCCCCCCAAATGACACAATGCTTGCACACACATCTCCATGCAAACTTGTCACATGCATCGTGCCAAAGGTGTACTCACCTGTAGGTCGGGAGGCCCATACAGTTGTCCATACTGGGGTAGGACTCCATCCACCAAGTCCTCCAACTCCCCCGAAGTGAAGGCAGGGGCCCTTTCCTCAGTCACACAGGCCATGGAAGGATCCAGATACAGGTCACAGCAGCACATGCAATGTGGGTGTTGTCCTGTGGAAAGTCAGGAATCAAGTGAGGAGTTAGAAAATGGCGGTCACGTCCGCAGCGGTGTACACCGTCACTGCCACCGCTGATCCCCATTGGCCACTGTACTCCATAGAGCCTCATATTAGCCAATGAGGAATATCATGGTGGTGCAAGACCACCTTCCGCCATAACACCCAATGTTGTTGGAGTTACCTCACTTCCACCTGTCCCTAGATACAGTACAGGCGGTCGCCATTCAGTGGTGGTGGACTACATTCAGATAATCCATAACTGCATCATTGCTACAATTTGCACATACATTGACATTCCCATTGTCCCATCACATCAACGCTCAATGTACACTGAGGTGGTGGTTCCATTGTTCAAATTGTGACAGCCTACTCACTCTTGTGTACCTTAGATACCTACCACTGCAGTTGAGTAGGAGGAGGAGACAAGCCCCTGTGTACACACTCCTTGTGGACTTGGCTACACTGGAGAACAGGCACATAGTACTCACCTATAGACTGGAGAGGACCACAATCACAGAGCTGTGTACCCAATTGGGGCCTAATCTGATATAAGCTATCTGTCATCCAACTGGGATCCCCCCCTCTTGTGCAGGTTCTATCAGTGCTCCATTTCCTGTCAACTGGTTTTTTCCAAGTGACAGTGGGTTTGGCAGCAGGAATGTCATTGTCAATGTTCTCAATCGTGCTGGCAAGGGTTTTGTCTGCCTTGGTCAAACACATTTGCAGCTACATTGCTTTCCCCTCGGTGGAAGATTTGCCCACTGTGAAGGCAGGATTCTATGCAATGGGACACATACCCAATATTATTGGGGTGATTGACGGTACACATATTGCGTTTGCCCCCGCACCAGAATGAACAGGTGTTCAGGAATCAGAAGAGTTTCCACTCATGCAATGTGCATATGGTGTGCCTAATAGACCAGTACATCTCTCACATCACTACCAAGTATACTGTGTCTGTGCATGACACCTTCGTCCTGAGGAATGGCAGCATCCCAAATGTGATGGCACAACTACGGAGACAACAGGGTGTGGCTAATTGGTGAGCCTGACTCCCCACCCAATGTATGCCAGTGTATGTCTTCCTGTGTTAACCCCATACCATAGTGGTGTAAGGCTAATGTTTGTTCCACAATACTTGCAGGTGACTTTGGCTACCCAAACCTATTGTGGCTCCTGACCCCTGTAAGGAATGCCAGGACAAGGGCTGAAAATTGTTATAATGAAGCACATGGTCGAACCAGAAGGATTATTGAAAGGACCTTTGGCCTCCTGAAGGCCAGGTTCAGATGCCTGTATCTGACATGCTGCATGTTGCACAACCTGGCCCTCAGACAACATGTGCCTTATCTGCAGGAGGAGGAAACTGGAAATGCCCCTGTGACAGCATTGGGCCCTGAAGACAGTGAGGATGAGGAGGCAGAGGATGCCGATGTGGACAACAGAACATCAGTTATACATTAATACTTCCAATGACACACAGATGAGACAGTAGAACTGACGATTCCTCTGAATATTTATCTTTTTGTGTGGCTGTACCAGGATGGCAATCACTTCCTTTACATCTCAACTTACTGTCACCTATGCCTTCTCATTTTGCAGATGTTGGTGATATGACAACTTTGTACTGATGTGATGACTACAGACAGCTACAGGTCATTAATTGTATGCTATCACAGTGTTCAGATCATTTTCACAAGATGTGACTGTTTCCATAAATGCATACATTAATCACATAAAACACTATTACTCATGTTGTGTTCAAGGGTGCTGGTGTGCTGTCCATTCCCTCATGATGTTGGTGCTATGGCGAGCATGGTGGTATTTAGGGTCTGCAAATCCTCCCTGATCTCCTGATGGTGTTCCTACTGTAGCCACTTGTTCTTCTGCATGTTGGTAAGGATCTGGCCCATCTTTTCCTGGGATTGTTGGTAAGCCCCCAGGACATTAGTGAGTGACTCCTGGAGAGTCAGTTCCCTGGGCCTGTCCTCCCCGTGGTGCACAGCGTCACCCCACTGTCCCCTGAACGGTGTGCCCACTGCCACTGACCCCAGGTCCCTGATTGTCTTGGGGATGAGGTGCGGACTGGGGTCCCTGTACAGATGGGCACACTGCTGATTGCCGTGTCCTGGGGACAGAGGTGTGGGGATGTTGGGTGGGTGCTGTGGTGTTGGATACTGATGGGGGAGGCTCTGTGGTGGACTGTGAGTGGGCTGGGGTGACCGACTCACCAGTGGTCCCTGATGAGCCAGGTAGTTCATCCAGATCCAGAGTCCAGAGCTACTATCATCACTGGGGGCATCTTCCATTGGGGGACTGGTAGTCGTGGCACCTCCTTGCCACTGACATTGGCTGGGGCACCTGTGGGGATGTAAGTGATGTATTATGCTTCATGTCTGTGACATATTGTACATCCCTAGCTTCCCCTCTATTGTTGCTGTTGCCCTGCCACCTTTGTTTGTGTATGGTGATGTATTGTGAGATTGTTAGTTCTCCATGCTGTGCTTGCTTTGGTGATCAGTGTGCATGCAGGGCTGGGAGGGCTGTCTATGCATTGGTATAGCATGCAAGGCATGGCAGTAGGGTCAGTCAGATGTGTGGGTGCAGTGTGTGGGATGGAGTTGAGTGATGGGAGTGAGGGTGAGGGAGTGGGATGGCATGCAGGTATGGGGGGGTGATATGTAGTAAATATTGACTCATCAGTGCCAAGTCCTTCGGCTACTCCAGTGAGTCCCTCAGGATGCAGTATTGCCAAGACTTGCTCCTCCCATGCTGTAAACTGTGGGGGAGTATGTGGAGATCCACCGCCAATCTTCTGGATGGCGAGCTGGTACCTTGCTTCTATGGACCGTACCTTTCCCATAGGTCGTTACACCTCTTGCTGATGTCGTCCCTTGTTCTTGGATGCTGTCCCACAGCATTCACACTGCCCGCAATTTTCTCCGATAGCTCTATCTTCCTGGGAATGGATATTTGCTGTAGCTGTACTCCAAACAGCTGTGGCTCCACCCTGACTATTTCCTCCACCATCACCCGCAACTTAGTGGGGACATGGGTGTTGTGTGGTTTGTGTTGTGCAGAGGGTGTTGAGTGATGTGGTGGGATGTGGGATATGGGGTGCGTGACGGCTAGATGGGGGTTTGTGGTGTGTGTGTATAGTTATCTTAGTGGTCTTACTGTTAGTCTCTTTTTGGTGTTCATAAAAGGTTGTGGGTAATGTGGGTGGGTGTGTTATAGAGCTGTGGGTGAGTGTGTGTGGTGTGTATATCAGTGTCAGGTGTGTGATTTGCGTTTAGGCCAATGTTGTGTTGTTTTGTATTTGGGTGGCCATTCTGAGCATGCCGGTGTGTACCACCAATGGTTTACCGCCATTGAATGCCCGCTGTGGTGATTCGTGGGTCATAATGTGGTGGCTGTTGTTTTGTTGGTGTAACGGTATGGGTGTTTGTACCAACACTTTAACACTGACCTTTGGGCTGGCGGATCTGTGTATGTGGCAGTATTCTGTTGGTTTGATGTGTGTGTGTCATAATATGGTAAATGGATATTCGCTACTCCTGCAGTATGTTGGCGGCTGTCACCACGGTGGTAAGCGGCATTTACCACCAATGTCATAATGAGGGCCATAGTTTGTACGTGTGCAGGAAGGGACACCTCCCTTCACATTAACAATCAAACCTATCAACGCAGACATCGTTGCAGGATGGAGAAAGGATGCTTGCGTTGGCCTCCAGTTCATGCCAGGGCAGGGGATAACACAGGGGTGCCCTGTATGCAAATGAATACAGCACATCCCTGGGCTGTGAAAATGACGTAGTGTAGCACTGCCACTCTCAGTGCAGCGTTGTGCCCGTCATTCCCAATAACTAGTGAGTTTGACCCATGTGAGCTGCACAATGCTACACATAAATACAACCACAACCCTTGGTCAGTGACATGTCACTGAGTCTCCACTGGCAAATACATGATGTACCATACAACAGCCAATGCAATCCAAAATTAATATTATACTATCTCATTGCAGAGGAGGATGGCTTACCTCCTGCCAACCTGCCTGTCCTGGACTTTGAAGATGACTAGCTGGCAACCATAAATCAACAGACTCTCCATGATGTCCTAGGATCCCTCCAGACACCACCTCCAGTTGCACGGGAGACAGACATTGTTGTGGGGTCTTCATGTGAACCACCCCGCCAACAACAGACACCATCAGCCAGTCCACACATAGCCCTGGAATTCAAGGACCCAGAGATTAGCTTTCAGACAACAGTGGTAGGAGTCCAGCATGAGCTGGCAAAGTAGGTTTGGGTGAGGCTGGTGACCATGCCAGGAACTCTAGAGGGAGTGCGGAGGTGCCTCAGTCTAAATAAGGACAACTCAGCTCCCATCAGAGGCATCCACTCCCAGCTATGTGGAATCCAGCAGTCCCTGGTGGACATAGCTGTTGTGATGAACCAGATGCTACAACAGATGGCCTCCCAAAATACCAGCAGCATGCAGAATACCCTGGAGCCCATACAGCGGGAAGTGGCGTCCCTCAGGGAAAATATGACTGCCAACCGCCATCACATTGTTGCGGTCTTTAAGAATCAGCAGTTCCTCCTTGGAGAAGTGATGCCTTATGTGTTGCCACAAATGGCAGCTGACAGGTCCATTGGCTCCACATTTTTATCCCCTGAAGTGTGTGTGTGGCACCTTCAATCTCTACAACAGCATCAGTCATGGCACAGGGGGCACCATACACATCAAAGGATGGAGATGTGGAAGGAATAACAATCAAAAGAAAAAGCACCCGGTAGCACCAGTCTGTGCCACATGGACAATGTTTCCTTAGTTCTGGGCTTAAGATCATGCCAGTGTTGTGACAGTAGGGAATCTGCCCTCTTCACCTCACTACTGTTGAAATGTCTGATATTTGCTGTCAATGTCTCTACCATACTAAGTGACAATGTCAGGCACTCCTCACTTATGCACACCACTCCTAACCATGTCTGATGACATGTTCCTCAACCTGGGACTCTGAATTACCTATATTTGGCAAACGTTCACTCATGGGACCAGTGAGCTGGACATTGTATAGTAATTACTATAACAATTGTTCCTGTAAATAAAGCACCTTGTACATATGTAGCATGTCTACGTTTACTGTGATCCGTCTACTCAGCAATAATTTACCATTGTGTCAATCCATGTCAATGTGTACAGGTTATCAGTACATGAGTGCATGACTGTCAGACACTAAACCACACACTAGGATCTAAACAAAAGGAAGCTGATCGACGATGTTGTTGGCTACAACCAATTTATTTTGTAGATCAAATTCTCCTGAGCACATAGCCTTTGAAGTGCACATATGGCATGTATGGCTCATTACCCAATCAAATTTGAGTTACCAAGATGGGAGTAAAAGTACAAATGATATGTGTGGAAGAGGACTAAATAATTTAGTCAGTGATTGTAACCTGTCAGTGTTGCAGGACACAGTTCCAAAATTGGGAGTTGTTAGATGTACCACACTTGCCAACAATGAATTACCAGGACCCGACTAATGACAGGTGAAGTACCTTATTCACCTCTCCAAGATGAAAATTAAAAACACATTGTGACTGGCTGGAACACAGGATTTCAAATGTGTGCACAAGTAAACAGAATGAAGCAGCCATTCTGACAGCTCCTTGGTCATGAAGATGCATATGGGAAACCTGCAAAATCATGGTAGTAAGCATACCCTAGGCCATTCCCCCAACTTGACCAGTTCACTCATGATAAGCCCCAGACAAAATCATTTAAAATGTAATGAGACAAATATGAACAGGATTTACTTAAAACCGTCAAGCATATGAAAATCTAAAACCTACCCTATTCTATACTAAGCTAAACTAACTATCCTAAAATTTGAACTTCACCTATCTAACCTATACTAAACTTATCTTACACATGTAACACCACACTCTAGACATTGGCCCCTCACACCCCTTACATAAACTATAACTACACAACTACACATGTACTACCTAACATATGGCCTAAACAAATATATATATATATATATATATATATATATATATATATATATATATATATATATACACACACACATATATATAGAGACAGAGATATATATAGATAAAGATAGATAGATGGATAGATAGATAGCTAGATAGATAGACAGATAGATAGATAGATAGATAGATAGATAGATAGATAGATAGATAGATAGATAGATAGATAGATAGATAGATAGATAGATAGATAATGTTTTAATACACAAATACCCCAACATTACCACCACCCAAAACCCCCAACAATAAAATGATATAGTAAAACCCACCCACTCGCCATACTTAACCTAATCTATGCATTTCCTACACTCACCTAACACTATATATCTAATATCCTAATTAAAACAATACAAAATGGTACAAGGGAGGAGTAAGAACTGGGAGGTTGCAGGATGCTACAGTAGTTCACTTCTTCTTGACAAAGCGCAACATCTTATGATTTACTGCAACCTCCTCCCCAATGTTGTCAGTCTTGACAATATCAGCCCAATATCCCTCCTTATGCCCATCTCAAATTGACTTAGGCCCACTGCTGCAGTTGGCTGCACTGGTGGCTGCGTAAATAGTGGTGCAGGTGACGTTAATGGCCCTGCTCCAGTAGTGGTCCCCTGCACCTCTGATGGTTTGTTGCCAGTGTCCTGCTGTGGCTGTTTTTGAGGTACCCTAATGGAAAGGTACACCATTCCCAAGATGTTTTTTTTCCCTTTCAGAACCTCCTGCCCGTTTAGCAGTAGGCATCATCAACTTCCACTATGTGGCAGTAGCATTCGGCCCTCTTGTGGAAGTCTTGCCTCTGTGCCTCAGTCATGTTGGCAGCTTAAACATGAGGAGCAGCAAGCATCAGAAAACAACATTGGGGGGTGATTGCACAGACATATTATGTACACTGCAACTGCAGATAACACATACAGTCCAACACACATTCCTCCAAGATAACTCACTCGTCATCTATTACTATTTCCTACCAGTCATCATCAGTATCATGTACATGTCACTGGGATGAAGGAAATGTGTTTAGATACAACAGGGCCCAGAGCTGAATGGACAAAACTGTCCATGATCGACATTTGTGTCATCTACCTTGTGATTCTCACATGCCCCAACAAGTCTGGATTTCCTGTGTCACTGTGCAATAGGGGGGCTGTGCATGCAGTCCATCACTTCGACACACCTGGTGGAACATCACGGTCTGCTCAGTCAGCAAGGAGGCAAGGTGTGGGCCATATGATAAGGGGGTCAGGTAACTTCACACCTTCTATTCTAAGGTTAGGTCGATCAACATTGGTGTGTCCTGTTATAAGCATACATGGGCATACATAACAAGGGGGCATGCCATTGCCAACGATGTGCCCACATGTACAACTGAGTGAAACTTCACAGCAAGTTAAGCTTGCAGCCTGTGCTGCACATTAGAGTCGGTCACACATAACTGAACGGAAGCCCCCTACCCTGTGCCATGTAGTGGTACATGTGTTAAACAACACACACATTGTGGATGTATGGGTGCACTTAGGCCCACAGTGAGGTTGGCACTGCAGTGGGTGTGGCAACAGTATCCTGAAACATCGTACATAATTTGCACATGATTGTCGGATGTAATCAAAGTACCAGGTACGAACACATCATTCATATGCATATGTGATATGTGATGTGATCTACATCACTCGCAAATAGCATGGTTGCAGGACCATGTTGTGAAAACTGCCCAAGAGCTTGTGTCAGAGGTTCTTAGACTTTTCCATCTAGAGGTTAGTTGTCGACTACATGTGTACACTACTGATCGTTGCACAGCACCATATGGCTCCTTGCAGTGCTACAGACACATGGGCCCATATTGATAGGAAAATGACGGAGCACATCACTGAGGCTAAATTGGCGGCGCCACACTCTGTCATGTTCACAATGCAGGGATGCCCTGTATTCAATTGAATATGGGATACCTCTGTGTTGTCCCCTGCACTTGTGCTACATTTAGCTGCCAGAACCAATGCAGCCATCCTTGCACCATTGTGCAAGGATGTCTGCGTTGAGGGGTGTGATTGCTTATGGGTGGGAAGGTGTCTCTTTCTGCACATAAACAATCACTAATGGAGATTTGGCACGTCTGTGTGTGGAGCAGAATGCAGCACACACAGAAGTGCCAAAGCATTTGACAAATGAATGTTTATGTACAGGAGGGGACACTTTCCCACACATAAACAATAAGTTCTGGCATTTTGCTCTTTGTATGTTTGCTGCAGAGTGAAGCACACATAGAAAAAGCTAAAAACGAAGAGGAATAAAATTATTCCTCCTCGGTGCTACCTCAGGTTTACTAATACTCGTAAATCTGAGGCGGCATCAAGCTGCAATGGGTCTTGCTGAGGCACACCCACAACAACAGCCATTGCACGCCTCTTCCAAGCAAAGGGCTGCATGTGAAGGGTTGTTGTTTACAAGATGGTGTTGAGCAACAAACAGTGTCTTGATGCCACCTTGTAAATACTGTGCAGGGCATAGAGCCACCGGAGTGTCACGAAAAGTGACGCTCGGGTGGCGCTAGGGGCTCATAAATATACCCCATGATATACAAAGTGTACTGAGTTACCTTTGGTGTATGTGTCTCCTACATAAGCCCCCTCAAGACCTCTGCAGGTGTCACTCACATCTGTAGCATCTTGTCAGTAAGTGTAAGCTATGTGTGGTACACTGTGGTGACAATGGTGTTGAGACAAAGTCTTTGTAAACATGAAACGTCACAAATAGTGGGTTAGGAATAACACAGACATTCTCCACGCAAGCGTTACCATGCTTGCCGGAACAACAAATGCCTTTATCTGTGCCTTAACCACGCATGAGCTGACTTACGCAAATGCGTGGTGAAGGCACAGAAAATGACAGAGTGGATTGGGAGTGGACGTGGTGGTATGTTGGACCTATGGGTTTGTTTGTGAGTCTGCTGCATGCGATTACTCAATACCTCATGCACATGTGCATGTATACCTACACTGTGTCCAAACACATGTTGGCACATGTGTACTATGTGTGTATACATGTATACGTAAAATAATTTGGGGTGGACTACATTGTTATGTCTGAAATGCAGATGTACACATACCTACAACACCAAATTTGTTTGGTAGCCTATGTTCAACACATTTTAAAACATGTGACAATCATGAACGTTTCTACACTAAGGGGCATATTTATACTCTGTTTGCGCCGGAATTGCGTCGTTTTTTTTGACGCAATTCCGACGCAAAACTAACTCCATATTTATACTTTGGCGTTAGACGCGTCTAGCACCAAAGTCCATGGAGTTTGCGTCATTTTTTTGCGTGGACACCTACTTTGCGTTAATGGTATGCAAGGTAGGCGTTCCCGTCTAAAAAATTGACTCCGAGGCATGTGCGCCGTATTTACAATCCCGGTCAAAATTCACGCCCTGGAGAGGGCGGGTCAAAAAAAATGACGTCCAACCGCTTTTGCGCCGTTTTTTTGCGCCTGGACAAGGCAGGCGTTAAGGGACCTGTGGGCTCGGAAGGAGCCCAGAGGTGCGCTCCCATGCCCCCAGGGACACCCCCTGTCACCCTTGCCCACCCCAGGAGGACACCCAAGGATGGAGGGACCCATCCCAGGGACATTAAGGTAAGTTCAGGTAAGTATTTTATTTTTATTTTTTTGTGGCATAGGGGGGCCTGATTTGTGCCCCCCTACATGCCACTATGCCCAATGACCATGTCCAGGGGACAGAAGTCCCCTGGGCATGGCCATTGGGCAAGGGGGCATAATTCCTGTCTTTGCTAAGACAGGAGTCATTTCAATGGGGGTTGGGAGTCGAAAAAAATGGCGCAAATCGGGTTGAGGCGAAAAATTTGCCTCAGCCTGACTTGCCCCATTTTTTGGCGCCCAAGCTCCATATTCCCCTACGCTGGCGCTGCCTGGTGTACGTCATTTTTTTTTCACCCACACCAGGCAGCGTTAGCGCAGTTTTGCGTAAAAAAGTATAAATATGGCCCACAGTACTCAGTGGACTTGGACTTGGACTGCACTGACATCACATCAACCCTGCCAATTTGCCTGTGTATTAGTGTCCACTCTGTGGTGTGTCGTTGGATTTCCCTTCATTTTGCTCTGCTACATGTGTGCCATTTGTGCCCCCATGCACCATAGTTGCAGGAGAAGTCATGTATAAATGTGTATTGGTGAAGAGTGGTATCTGCTGTGTTTGTGTATAGACATGTGTTTTGTGATTTCTGTCACATATGACAACAGTGGTGTGTTTATGGGTTGTGAAACCTCACAGAACTATCTTCCTGCATGGACACATGTTGTCATTTGACAAATGCATGTGTTTTCACATCAGTGCCACCTATGTTTCCATATGCTGGAACACATGTAAAGCTCATTTATGACAGTCACTGATCTAGTGATACCTATGCCCTTACTTTTGTGCTAGGTTGCCTTTTGCTCTTAATCCATATACATTTCCATGCCTGAGCCAATACAGTGGTACATGTGTGCTGACATATGTGGCATATGTGTGCATGCCATCAACTAGACACCCATTTTTGTCCACATCATATTTGTATTGACTGTCATAAATAATGCCATACCACTGTGTTACAGTGTTGCAGTCTGGCAGAGCTGATAGCCTACTCATCATCACAACAGTGTGAGTTTGTACAGCAATACAAACCCATGGTTGCATGTGAAGGGGAAAGTCAATGGAGCCCCAGTTTAATCACCCCCTTGTGCACATGCATCAGGCGCCTGACAATGTGATATGTTCATGAAGCTAGAGCAGTGGTGTGTGAGTTCACCGAGCAGGGACCTAGTCTCTTCATGTTTGCTACTCAGCAGTACTATGCACACTCTCCAGCAGACAGACATACACAATTATGGTCATACAGTCCAGGATCTCACATTTACCTCTGCTGTACTTGATGCAGGCTTTCCCCTCTCATGCAAAACACTCGGGCTTGCACATTTGGGACATGTGACTTGTTTTAATGTCCTTAGCAGTTTCCTTGGGCAGCTTTTTGGGCTTGTATCTCTGTTGTGACTTCAATATTGGAAACTTGCCAGGGTGCAGATGGTATTGTCTGTCACAGATTCCTCTCATGGTGGCATGAGATGGGAAAATACCATAGTATGCTAATGGCAGGCATGAATGTATGATGTACTGACCTGGCTACCCTCTCTGTACATATGTGAAATGTTGACATGTAGACATTGATGTGTTGTGCAGTCAGTGTTGGTCTATATGTGTCCCTTCTGCATGTATTCCTGCACTACTGGTGAGGCATGTGTTGTCACCTACATTGCTCCCATTCTTTTGTCTGTTTGCGCTTTGTACACATCCTCTACTGCAACATTGTTTATTCATACATGTACACATGTGACTTGTGTATATGGAAGATGTTCACATCTCCTTTTCCTGCCTACTTAATAGGTACGGTTCCATTGACGTTATTCGTGAGTTGTCATGAGTTCCACACACACATGACATCACTCCTGCCACCCCACTTGTGTTGTCTTCATTTCACCTCCCATGTTGTATTTGCAAATATGTGTGGATGTGTACCAGCAGTCCATCTGAAACGTTCATCGTACATGGTTTTGCATTTCTCACATCATCTCAGTGCTGGAGAGTTAATTTGACAATTGCAAGATATATGGGTAGATCTAATCCCACTCAGTTTGATGTTTTGTCTCAGACATATTAAAACTATGCTGGACAGAGTAGCACATCCCACACCTGATTGCGATATTGGAGGCCACAACATGTATGGGACTATTTGTTAATGTTGCTATCATGCACTTGTTCTGTCATGTGGGTGACAATGAGTGGTGTGTATTGCTTTGTACTGTGTGATGTAGTTGTACACAGCATACTAGATATACATGCTGACACGTCAAGCATTGTTGATTCGGGCAAACCCGTTGCTACCTAGAAGATACACCCATACATCAGTGTGCACGTTTGCCTAGATTTGCTCTATCCATGTGTCAACACAGCAGATTTGTGTGACAAGTGTGCACCTTATGTACATAGTGAATATGTGGTTGTCCTAACAAATCCATGAAATTAAGCTATGGGTCAAGTGTTTGGATAGTGATTCTGCACCCAAAGCTGATTATGTAGTCAAGGAAACCCATTGCGCACTCCACAGCCAACATGTGTGTGCCATATGTGAGGTACAGTCCACCATGTGCCAGGGTTGCGCACATTGGTAGTGCCAGGACACAATCCTCTGGATACACAGTGCAGGCTCAGCATCGGACATTGCTTACAATCCCTAGGCATTTACTGAGGGACCACAGTTCACAATGATGTTCTACCCTTGTCACAAATGTGCCATTGAGGCAATGCTACTGGCACGATGAGTTGTGACATTGTTTCGTTCCTTCTTAACTTGATATCCATTTGTTGACAGCCCCATACTGCATGTGTGTCCCCTTGCATTCATCCTATTCTGCATGGTGTTGTGGTGAACGGGCTAGGTATTAGCACCTTGCCGACTTGACGGGACAATATATGTAGTGGTGCATAGATCTAGACTCTCAGGAGTCAAATGCCCCCAAATTGTTGTCACTGATATTTGAGATGGTGGCAGTAGACTCACTTATGTCACAAACGTTGTTGCTACCATACTTATCACCTTTGTGTTTCTTACCTGCTCACTGAGGTTTGGTTCACATTCTAGTGGTGTAGGTAGTGGAGAATGAATAGACCAAGGAGAATAAAGTGCAAAGTCATTTATATGTGCAATTTACAATGTGAAGTTCATAGTATTGTGACTATATTTAGAAGTTCTCAAATGTGGTGTCTCCTACGAACTCCTGCAGAAGTGTTCTGTTGTCCCCCCTCCACATTATTTGCTTCATCATCAGACTCCACCTCGTTGGGGACATCAAACTATTTCTCCCAGGAGATATTTCTTGTGACACAGTTGTTGTGCAGGAGTACACATGCCAAAATTATCTTGCAGACAAGTGGTGTAGCATAGAAGAGGCTTCCTGCTGTCAAGGCCAGGCACCTGAACCTGGATTTCAGGAGGCCAAATGTCATCTCCACCACATTGCGAGTTTTCCTATGTCCCTCATTGTAGGCCCGCTGTTCCACCATTGTGGGATTGGCAAATGGGGTCATCACCCACGGCTGTATGCCATACCCTTGGTCAGCTGCAAAAGATAGAGAGTAGTTGTGTTGTTAAGTGTTGATGGTGGTTTAGAACATCCCATGGTAGTTGTACTTTGTAGTTGGAGTGGTAACACAGACTTGCTTGTGGTGTAGTTTATTTTTCTTTTCTTGTGAAATGGTTTCTTAGGACTGTGTTGATGGACATTACAAACTTGGGTAGTGGCTCAAGGGTCTGGACACTTCTTATGTTGATCCCAAAAGTGATGGTTAGGATTGAGGTAAATGTGTGGTGTAGTCCAAATTTGAAGCAGTGTTCTATTCTTACATGGTGTATACCACCTCCTAGCAGCACAATGGTGTCAGATGTTTTAACACCATAGTTGCTCTACAAAGCCAGACTGTGCTGTCCATGTTACCATGTGGCACTACGCATATAGTGAGACGCTCTGTGACCCTTTGTGGCAGATGATGGTTTTGCCAGCCATTAGGTGTACAAGAGTGTGTATCCCACATTGGTAGAATTATGTAATTTGGTACAGTTGACTTCCCTAGCTTCTATTACATGAATTTTGAAAGACACTTTCTACAAATGCACAGTGCAGGCATTGGGAGGGGACACAACTGTTTTTCACATGGGTCCCTTCACACGGTACAAGTAAGGTCAGGTCTCTCCTCTATACTCCTACAGCATCCTACAATGGCATCCATGGATGTTAACATTCTTTAATAGATTCAACACCATGGTGGACTATTTCTGGTAGTAGCAACATATATGGTGCTCTTATGGGGACTAGGGGTGCATGTGAGGTGGCACTGGAGTAGGTGTTGCCCCATTTCTCATGATTTATCCTCATCGTCGTCAATGGCAGATGTTTTTGTATATTTATGTGTGGGACACAATGCACCAGACAGGTGTATGTATACACTACAGGTATGTCAGGTATGTGTAGCTGATATACACTAGGTATGGCACCACTTGGGTGGCGTTGGTATTAGGTTTTGTCCTAGGCTTACACACCATAGTTTATGTGGGACTGTGCCTATGTGTGACTTCCTCAACATGACCATAGCCTATGCCGTTGACAGTCTTGTGCACTTTTGTGTGTGTGTGATCTGCATTTTGTTGTCAACCTGAGGACACTGGTGGTGGTTTGTGAGTATCTTCTATATGCAAAGAGGTCTTGGCTCCACCTGTACACAAGGGGTTTGACAGTCTGGGTGTTGCTATGTTCTGTAAATTTGGATGTATGTGTTAGTGACATGCAATGTTTGCAGTGTAGTGTGGCCTGACACATATGTGTTGATGCCTTTACATCTCTTTGTACCTACCCAGGTGTATTTATTGTGGCATTTGTCTTGTTGCTCCTTGATGGCTGGTGTGTTGTGTGGTATGATTGGCATGGTGTCTTACATACAAGTAGCCCATTGCTATATTGGCCATCCTGGAACCGCTCAGTGATGGTGCAATGGCGAAAGATGTATGCATCATGAACTCTACCTGGATATTTCGCCAGGATGTTGGTGAAGAGCCCAAGGTGGTCCACGATGGCCTGCACTTCGATAGAATGTGTGTGCTTGCGGTTCCTATATATGTTATCTGTTGCTGCAGGTGGCACCAGTTGCACATGGGTACAGTCCATTGCTCCCGTCACATGCACAAACCCAGCAATTTTGATAGAAGCCTTGACCGGTCTCCTGCTGCAGCTGCTAGGAGTTTGGGAAGCAGATGTGTTGGGGTGTGAGGCATAGGATTGCATCCAAGACCTTTGGTAGGAAGACAGAGAAGGATGACTGGGAGATACCAGCCACTAGTGCACCCATTGTCTGGAATGATCCAGGCGCCATCTTGTGCAGGACAGTGAGGAGTTTTGTCATGTGTGGGATGTCATAGGGAGTTTGCAGCCGTGCCGTGATGTGTGGCTCAATCTGGTGCAGCAGGTGTATGATGGACTCCCAGTTGAGTCTGTACTTCCAGACCGCATCTTGTTCCCTCATTCCAAAGATGGTTGTGCGCTGTCTGAAGATCCTCTCCCTCCTTTTGGGCTGCCTTTGTGGCTGCTGTGGTGGGGTTTGAGGTTGCTGCGGTGGTGGTGGTTGGATCTGCTGTCTTCACAGATGTTTGCAAGGTGTGCTAAGCTGAAGCAGAACCACTTCAATGTAGTCCTGGCAGTTTCCAAAGCTCCTTCTGTATTTTTTCTTTGAATGGTGGTGTCTGAGCCTCTTTTTAACGCATGGTGTGACCAGGCATTAAAATTAGGTACTAATTGGACTTTGCACCATTTTTTCAGTATGCTTCCTTCTTTAGCGTAATTTTTGCTTCGGGGGATAAATATGGCGCTAGGGGGTTAGCATCGTGTTTAGGACAGGAATACCTACCTTGCACCTCATTGATGTAAGGTGGTTTTGCGCATCCTAAACATGGCACTAACTCCGATATTTTGACGCTGGGCAGGTATAGCATCAAAATATAAATATTTTTGACGCTAAAATGATGTAAGCCAATCATAACTATGCACCTATGTTGCACAAGTAGGAGAGACTGGAGCACT
Source organism: Pleurodeles waltl (assembly GCF_031143425.1). Lineage (NCBI taxonomy): Eukaryota > Metazoa > Chordata > Amphibia > Caudata > Salamandridae > Pleurodeles > Pleurodeles waltl. Next base: position 793,570,489 of record NC_090438.1, on the reverse strand, counting down.
GACATCACTGTGCAGCCTTCTCCTTAGCAGTACTGTGGGTGCTGGCAAAAGCACACTGGCTGGATGCACAAAATGTCTACCAGCCACATGGTCAAACAACATCAGTGAGACATTAAGAAAAAAAAATACATTCAGACCTATGGACACAGACTACACAAAATGTCCTCTTGTCACATGGCCTGGAGAACAAAGACAAATGGTGGCCAATGACAAACACACTTACACACACAGTGGCCAGAAAATGGAGGTGCAGTGTCAACAAAGAAGAAAATACTACCATTCATTCAACAATGCAAAACATGAAAATTAACTGAGCAATTTTTTATGGCATTAAATATTAACCCCAAATACACACTTTTTGCAGACACAAAAAACATGAAATACAAACAGTAGCCAGCATGTTTAATTTAATCCAGTGCCATCCCTGCCCTAAATGAAGTTTTAAAAACATACACCACTGAAATGTTGCTTTCATGCACTGATGACTTGTACTGGTCCTAATGATTGGATGGCCCACTGGAAGACTTGGTCACAGAGTAAAATAAATGAATATTGCAATTGTAACAAACATGGAGAAAAAGTACTGGGCTGTGCAACATTTTCCCTTTACAAAAGGTAAAAAATGAAATGCAAAGAAAAAAACTAGCCCCCTACTTAAACCCCACGCCACCCACCATAATAAAATGTAAAACTCAAATAAAAGTAGAAAGAAATACTGGTGTATGCCCTGTCAAACAAACAACACCCTTATGCAATAGTTTGTGAACTTACTTGTGTGATATCACAATAAAAAAATCCTTAAATCCTTAAATCCAAAGGTATATATCCAGCAGACAAAGAGAGTGATCCTTACACCTTGAAATGTAAGTTAAAAGTAACCAGGAGATTGACAAAGCACTGGGAGGAGCGTGATGGACAGGAACAGGAAGTTGGAGTCTCTGGGAAACGTGTTTCCTGTTAGGGAAAAAATAAAAAAAAGGCTTATTGCAATAAAAAACAAGTTGAACAGTCCATTGGAAAAGGAAATCTTCTTCAACACATCTTTTTGAGCAGATTTAGCTGTTTCTCAGGGGAACTTGTTTCCTGTTATAGAAAAAATGAAAAAAAGGCTTATTGCAATAAAAAACAAGTTGAATAGAGCAGGAAATATCTTGTGTGCATTCACTAGTGGCCTCAGAATATCCTGGCACTCCCGAGCGAGCACCAAATACAAATCTCTTGTGTGTGAATTGAAACAAAGAACTCCACTTCGCTTCAGATGGTGGAATTCAGGAGTTCTACACTACTCCACAAGTGGAATTTACCACTCGGTCTATTAAGGATCAGTCAATGCATCAAAGAGTTCAACAACACAGAGAAAGCAATCAGAATTAAGTGACCAGGAAGAAGCAGCTGCCTCATTTAAACAAGACACAGTGCAAGGAATCCCTACTGCTTCATGCATAAGGTAGCACAATAGCCCTTAGACGAAAGCCATCAACTCTGATAATGCAGTCTCCGTTATCAAGTCCGTTAATAAGGAAATAGGTCCTCCTAATACAAGTCTAACAACAAAGACAGAAGTGAAAGGTGAAGTCAAAGAGACTTTAACAACATCAAGCATCTTTAAGCATATGACTATGGGCATGGAGTCCTCGAGTGCCATTTTAAGAGCATGATAGATGATGGTCCGGTCATCCACAGAAAGTCACTGCACTCCTCACCCGATGAAGCTCATTCATAATCATACATCTTTCAAGCAATGGAGAAGGCCTCAGCGCATGCTACCCAGCCATGTCTGAGCTCCAGTTCTTTTAGGTACAATGCAGGCCATAGTTGCAGCAATGAACTATCACTCAGACAAAATGGACATCTAAGTCACTTTACTCCACACATTGGCCCTCTGTGGGATAGATGAAAAATGAGAACAAGTTAATTCACGTATCATAAGAGATCAGGTGGAGGCCAGCCAAAATCAAGTAGCCCCTGAACTTGTGTGCCCATTCTGGATAAACTAACAACTCTACCAATGGTCATAAATGGTATCCTTGAGGAAGTGAAATTGAGTACAACTAAACCTATGAGAATGACAATTGTGTCAAACAAAGATCATAGAAGAGTTGGATCTTCAAGAAATGGACACTGGAGGGGAAACTCCAGTTCAAACCTGACAAAAAGCCCTTATAAACTTCTCAAAATGTTCCTCGAATATTCTACCTCATTAGGCCTGAGCGTCCTTAACCAGGTTTCTCAGTGATGAACCCCCAGCATAGACTCAGATAACAGAATGCTGTGTCCCACATTTGGATTGAACATTGGCAAATATAGTTCTGTTCAGTTACATCCAAGAGTTTTGTATTGACCAACGCCCAGATAGTGATCAAGCCCCGCAAATTATTACTCTGCTAACAAAACTCCAAAGTCATTCTAGGTCAAAATCCCTGCTCTATGATGGGCTTACTAAGAGCCTGAGGAGAATGAGATGGGATGAAGTCATAGCCCCAGACATTTTCACTATTTGAGTTATGTTCCATCAAACCAATCCAGATCTGCAGGACCCCATAATTAGTGGACTATATCAGACACCCTAGGAAAATCTGTAATGAAGCACACCTTTAAAGGTATCGGCAAAACAGTGGCTGCCCCCGAAGTGAGATGTTTGATGGAGCTTGTGAACATGTTTCTACAACAATGCAAAGTCCCTCCACATTATCCAATGTTAAAAATTCAAATTAAACATAAAAGAAGTAAACTAAAAAAAAAGAGATGTGAGTTCAAAAAAGCAAAACTTGACGACTTCTGAGCAAAACTTATCTATGCCAGCACGAATAAGGATATGGCAAGCTTCTGGAAAATGATAAACATTAAAGAGCATGGACAGAGGAAATCTGACAATGCAAACGTCAGCAAAGAGACTTGGGAATTCCATTTAACAATCCACTTCTAGGCATCCAAGTATGAACCGAGTAATACATACCATATAAATCATGAACAAGCCATGTATGGGCTGTTTGAATGAGAACCTCAACCTCATGTACAAAACCATCCATAATGAAACTGATGCCAATGCCATGGCTTGTGGATATCAAACATTTTAAAATCCTAAAATCCCTCTGTGCCTAAGGTCAACATGGATGCCTGGGTGGAATGCAGCTGGCTGGATAATTGCCCAATAAGCTTCTCTAGCAAAGATATCCAGAAAACTATTATAAATTCACACACTGATGGTGCACGAGTCCCAAATGGGCTTCACCAGGCCCCATTTAAAAAAGATCCCAAGTTGTTGGTTGATAGGCTCAAAATGCTTTACAGAAATATTTTACATGCATAAGAAATTCCAGAGAGGTTTGATAATCTAGCCAATTTTAAAGGTAGTGATACGACAAACCTAACAATTATCGACTGATAGCTCTGAACAACACCAAAGATAAATATTTCAGGTACCTTTTGTTAACTGACCTTGAAAGCTGGGCAAATAACCAAAGGATTGTCCCCCGAATCAAACAGGAGCTCGTTGGAATCAGGGCTGTTTATCAAATTGACTGGCCATGTCCATGTTTATGGACCATAGTCCAGCAGCACTCACCTCTGTATGTGTGCTTTGTTGATTTCAAGGTTGCATTTGATAGACCATCAAGAAAGGGCATTTGGGAAAAGTTCGTCAGACTACAAGAATTTAGGAGTTTGGCTAGATAAAAGGGAGTCCTTTCAGAAGTCAGAAGGATTCATCAACAATAAGGATCATGCCGTTCAGATTACCCTTCAAACCGTGGGAAAGAAACTGTGGGGCCCTAACATGGATCCATTCCTACAAGTTATGTAATCAAAGGTTTTACTTCTCCTTACTTATGTAAGTGATATTCTGCTCGGGAATGACTCCAGATGTTTTGATAATAAAAATGTATAAACACACTCTTCACCTTCTAAAGTAGGTGCTCCGTGCAAACTTTCGGTTGGACTTTGGCAATATTTGATATACCATAACTAGGCAAAGCTCATTTGTCAAGCGCCAAATGCGATTGACAGCATTCTATGAAATTAATAATATCTGGCATACTCGCTCACACCAAAAATATCAAATCTTACTTGATTGACTTACATGTCTAGGACATATGGGCCATGGTGGTAGGTCAAAATGTGTTGAACAAAGCGGTAAACATAAATGCCAAGACTGTGAGCAGACACCTGACCGAAAAGCTCTATGACAGGGGTACCATGCTTGGAAGGTACAATTAACATAAAATACCTTGGGATAACAAGCTCACCTATCTGGAAATTTCCATAGGTATACAAAAACTAGATTTCTGCCATTTCATTTCAGGGTTTTGCCAATACTGCACCATCTTCTGAAGTGCCAAACCACCAGAGGACAAATGCAGGCTCTGCAATAAAAAACATTTTTTCATGTTTTATGTTTGTGTCCCACATTATTAGAGCCCTACATATGCTTGGTGCGTCAACAGTTTAAGCTCCTGAATGCACGGTCCTGCTGGCAGAAAACACAGTTTTGAATGCCTGGCTGGTCAAATTGACATCAGTATTTTTGCATATGCTGAAACAACAGGAAAATGGATACCCAAGTCTATGACGTTCTCAATTTGAACATTATCAATTAGGAAAACATGACTTTAATTGCTAGCAAAATGTCTTGTGCTATTATTAGTAGTTTTATCTGGTTTTGTGAATTTTAGGTTATGCTTGTTCCTTCCCCTATGACTTCTCCCCGCACCCTGCTGCCACATCAGCACTTTGTAGACAATATTGTAGCTCACCATGTTTTAGCATGAAATGATAATGGATAATTTGTTATAGTTTGGTGCATAGAGACTTTATAGGGTTGTATAGTGAGACTGTTCTTTCAATTAAGCCAAATATCATATTCATTGTTTTACATTTGTTTGATTGCAAAGACAGAGAAGGATGACTGGGAGATACCAGCCACTAGTGCACCCATTGTCTGGAATGATCCAGGCGCCATCTTGTGCAGGACAGTGAGGAGTTTTGTCATGTGTGGGATGTCATAGGGAGTTTGCAGCCGTGCCGTGATGTGTGGCTCAATCTGGTGCAGCAGGTGTATGATGGACTCCCAGTTGAGTCTGTACTTCCAGACCGCATCTTGTTCCCTCATTCCAAAGATGGTTGTGCGCTGTCTGAAGATCCTCTCCCTCCTTTTGGGCTGCCTTTGTGGCTGCTGTGGTGGGGTTTGAGGTTGCTGCGGTGGTGGTGGTTGGATCTGCTGTCTTCACAGATGTTTGCAAGGTGTGCTAAGCTGAAGCAGAACCACTTCAATGTAGTCCTGGCAGTTTCCAAAGCTCCTTCTGTATTTTTTCTTTGAATGGTGGTGTCTGAGCCTCTTTTTAACGCATGGTGTGACCAGGCATTAAAATTAGGTACTAATTGGACTTTGCACCATTTTTTCAGTATGCTTCCTTCTTTAGCGTAATTTTTGCTTCGGGGGATAAATATGGCGCTAGGGGGTTAGCATCGTGTTTAGGACAGGAATACCTACCTTGCACCTCATTGATGTAAGGTGGTTTTGCGCATCCTAAACATGGCACTAACTCCGATATTTTGACGCTGGGCAGGTATAGCATCAAAATATAAATATTTTTGACGCTAAAATGATGTAAGCCAAGCATAACTATGCACCTATGTTGCACAAGTAGGAGAGACTGGAGCACTGACATCACTGTGCAGCCTTCTCCTTAGCAGTACTGTGGGTGCTGGCAAAAGCACACTGGCTGGATGCACAAAATGTCTACCAGCCACATGGTCAAACAACATCAGTGAGACATTGAGAAAAAAAAATACATTCAGACCTATGGACACAGACTACACAAAATGTCCTCTTGTCACATGGCCTGGAGAACAAAGACAAATGGTGGCCAATGACAAACACACTTACACACACAGTGGCCAGAAAATGGAGGTGCAGTGTCAACAAAGAAGAAAATACTACCATTCATTCAACAATGCAAAACATGAAAATTAACTGAGCAATTTTTTATGGCATTAAATATTAACCCCAAATACACACTTTTTGCAGACACAAAAAACATGAAATACAAACAGTAGCCAGCATGTTTAATTTAATCCAGTGCCATCCCTGCCCTAAATGAAGTTTTAAAAACATACACCACTGAAATGTTGCTTTCATGCACTGATGACTTGTACTGGTCCTAATGATTGGATGGCCCACTGGAAGACTTGGTCACAGAGTAAAATAAATGAATATTGCAATTGTAACAAACATGGAGAAAAAGTACTGGGCTGTGCAACATTTTCCCTTTACAAAAGGTAAAAAATGAAATGCAAAGAAAAAAACTAGCCCCCTACTTAAACCCCACGCCACCCACCATAATAAAATGTAAAACTCAAATAAAAGTAGAAAGAAATACTGGTGTATGCCCTGTCAAACAAACAACACCCTTATGCAATAGTTTGTGAACTTACTTGTGTGATATCACAATAAAAAAATCCTTAAATCCTTAAATCCAAAGGTATATATCCAGCAGACAAAGAGAGTGATCCTTACACCTTGAAATGTAAGTTAAAAGTAACCAGGAGATTGACAAAGCACTGGGAGGAGCGTGATGGACAGGAACAGGAAGTTGGAGTCTCTGGGAAACGTGTTTCCTGTTAGGGAAAAAATAAAAAAAAGGCTTATTGCAATAAAAAACAAGTTGAACAGTCCATTGGAAAAGGAAATCTTCTTCAACACATCTTTTTGAGCAGATTTAGCTGTTTCTCAGGGGAACTTGTTTCCTGTTATAGAAAAAATGAAAAAAAGGCTTATTGCAATAAAAAACAAGTTGAATAGAGCAGGAAATATCTTGTGTGCATTCACTAGTGGCCTCAGAATATCCTGGCACTCCCGAGCGAGCACCAAATACAAATCTCTTGTGTGTGAATTGAAACAAAGAACTCCACTTTGCTTCAGATGGTGGAATTCAGGAGTTCTACACTACTCCACAAGTGGAATTTACCACTCGGTCTATTAAGGATCAGTCAATGCATCAAAGAGTTCAACAACACAGAGAAAGCAATCAGAATTAAGTGACCAGGAAGAAGCAGCTGCCTCATTTAAACAAGACACAGTGCAAGGAATCCCTACTGCTTCATGCATAAGGTAGCACAATAGCCCTTAGACGAAAGCCATCAACTCTGATAATGCAGTCTCCATTATCAAGTCCGTTAATAAGGAAATAGGTCCTCCTAATACAAGTCTAACAACAAAGACAGAAGTGAAAGGTGAAGTCAAAGAGACTTTAACAACATCAAGCATCTTTAAGCATATGACTATGGGCATGGAGTCCTCGAGTGCCATTTTAAGAGCATGATAGATGATGGTCCGGTCATCCACAGAAAGTCACTGCACTCCTCACCCGATGAAGCTCATTCATAATCATACATCTTTCAAGCAATGGAGAAGGCCTCAGCGCATGCTACCCAGCCATGTCTGAGCTCCAGTTCTTTTAGGTACAATGCAGGCCATAGTTGCAGCAATGAACTATCACTCAGACAAAATGGACATCTAAGTCACTTTACTCCACACATTGGCCCTCTGTGGGATAGATGAAAAATGAGAACAAGTTAATTCACGTATCATAAGAGATCAGGTGGAGGCCAGCCAAAATCAAGTAGCCCCTGAACTTGTGTGCCCATTCTGGATAAACTAACAACTCTACCAATGGTCATAAATGGTATCCTTGAGGAAGTGAAATTGAGTACAACTAAACCTATGAGAATGACAATTGTGTCAAACAAAGATCATAGAAGAGTTGGATCTTCAAGAAATGGACACTGGAGGGGAAACTCCAGTTCAAACCTGACAAAAAGCCCTTATAAACTTCTCAAAATGTTCCTCGAATATTCTACCTCATTAGGCCTGAGCGTCCTTAACCAGGTTTCTCAGTGATGAACCCCCAGCATAGACTCAGATAACAGAATGCTGTGTCCCACATTTGGATTGAACATTGGCAAATATAGTTCTGTTCAGTTACATCCAAGAGTTTTGTATTGACCAACGCCCAGATAGTGATCAAGCCCCGCAAATTATTACTCTGCTAACAAAACTCCAAAGTCATTCTAGGTCAAAATCCCTGCTCTATGATGGGCTTACTAAGAGCCTGAGGAGAATGAGATGGGATGAAGTCATAGCCCCAGACATTTTCACTATTTGAGTTATGTTCCATCAAACCAATCCAGATCTGCAGGACCCCATAATTAGTGGACTATATCAGACACCCTAGGAAAATCTGTAATGAAGCACACCTTTAAAGGTATCGGCAAAACAGTGGCTGCCCCCGAAGTGAGATGTTTGATGGAGCTTGTGAACATGTTTCTACAACAATGCAAAGTCCCTCCACATTATCCAATGTTAAAAATTCAAATTAAACATAAAAGAAGTAAACTAAAAAAAAAGAGATGTGAGTTCAAAAAAGCAAAACTTGACGACTTCTGAGCAAAACTTATCTATGCCAGCACGAATAAGGATATGGCAAGCTTCTGGAAAATGATAAACATTAAAGAGCATGGACAGAGGAAATCTGACAATGCAAACGTCAGCAAAGAGACTTGGGAATTCCATTTAACAATCCACTTCTAGGCATCCAAGTATGAACCGAGTAATACATACCATATAAATCATGAACAAGCCATGTATGGGCTGTTTGAATGAGAACCTCAACCTCATGTACAAAACCATCCATAATGAAACTGATGCCAATGCCATGGCTTGTGGATATCAAACATTTTAAAATCCTAAAATCCCTCTGTGCCTAAGGTCAACATGGATGCCTGGGTGGAATGCAGCTGGCTGGATAATTGCCCAATAAGCTTCTCTAGCAAAGATATCCAGAAAACTATTATAAATTCACACACTGATGGTGCACGAGTCCCAAATGGGCTTCACCAGGCCCCATTTAAAAAAGATCCCAAGTTGTTGGTTGATAGGCTCAAAATGCTTTACAGAAATATTTTACATGCATAAGAAATTCCAGAGAGGTTTGATAATCTAGCCAATTTTAAAGGTAGTGATACGACAAACCTAACAATTATCGACTGATAGCTCTGAACAACACCAAAGATAAATATTTCAGGTACCTTTTGTTAACTGACCTTGAAAGCTGGGCAAATAACCAAAGGATTGTCCCCCGAATCAAACAGGAGCTCGTTGGAATCAGGGCTGTTTATCAAATTGACTTGCCATGTCCATGTTTATGGACCATAGTCCAGCAGCACTCACCTCTGTATGTGTGCTTTGTTGATTTCAAGGTTGCATTTGATAGACCATCAAGAAAGGGCATTTGGGAAAAGTTCGTCAGACTACAAGAATTTAGGAGTTTGGCTAGATAAAAGGGAGTCCTTTCAGAAGTCAGAAGGATTCATCAACAATAAGGATCATGCCGTTCAGATTACCCTTCAAACCGTGGGAAAGAAACTGTGGGGCCCTAACATGGATCCATTCCTACAAGTTATGTAATCAAAGGTTTTACTTCTCCTTACTTATGTAAGTGATATTCTGCTCGGGAATGACTCCAGATGTTTTGATAATAAAAATGTATAAACACACTCTTCACCTTCTAAAGTAGGTGCTCCGTGCAAACTTTCGGTTGGACTTTGGCAATATTTGATATACCATAACTAGGCAAAGCTCATTTGTCAAGCGCCAAATGCGATTGACAGCATTCTATGAAATTAATAATATCTGGCATACTCGCTCACACCAAAAATATCAAATCTTACTTGATTGACTTACATGTCTAGGACATATGGGCCATGGTGGTAGGTCAAAATGTGTTGAACAAAGCGGTAAACATAAATGCCAAGACTGTGAGCAGACACCTGACCGAAAAGCTCTATGACAGGGGTACCATGCTTGGAAGGTACAATTAACATAAAATACCTTGGGATAACAAGCTCACCTATCTGGAAATTTCCATAGGTATACAAAAACTAGATTTCTGCCATTTCATTTCAGGGTTTTGCCAATACTGCACCATCTTCTGAAGTGCCAAACCACCAGAGGACAAATGCAGGCTCTGCAATAAAAAACATTTTTTCATGTTTTATGTTTGTGTCCCACATTATTAGAGCCCTACATATGCTTGGTGCGTCAACAGTTTAAGCTCCTGAATGCACGGTCCTGCTGGCAGAAAACACAGTTTTGAATGCCTGGCTGGTCAAATTGACATCAGTATTTTTGCATATGCTGAAACAACAGGAAAATGGATACCCAAGTCTATGACGTTCTCAATTTGAACATTATCAATTAGGAAAACATGACTTTAATTGCTAGCAAAATGTCTTGTGCTATTATTAGTAGTTTTATCTGGTTTTGTGAATTTTAGGTTATGCTTGTTCCTTCCCCTATGACTTCTCCCCGCACCCCGCTGCCACATCAGCACTTTGTAGACAATATTGTAGCTCACCATGTTTTAGCATGAAATGATAATGGATAATTTTTTATAGTTTGGTGCATAGAGACTTTATAGGGTTGTATAGTGAGACTGTTCTTTCAATTAAGCCAAATATCATATTCATTGTTTTACATTTGTTTGATTGCAAAGGTGTTTATTAATTGTGCAATAAACTTTAATTTGAAATTGAATTAGAATTCCCATTCCAGTTTACACAAATTTAGGGAAAGTGTTGTATTTCAGAATGGTTAGATTTACTATTCACACTTTAGTCCAGGGGCCTTCAACCTTTACTGCAATAAGAGTTACTAATATTATTATTATTGTAATAGAGACCAGATCAGATTAGTTTGCATTAGTGGCCACCACATGCATGATTACTAGCAGTGATCCCCTCAGTGCATCAGGCAGAGTTGCATGCAGTAATGTAAAAAAGGCACTACACATAACAGTAGTAGCTGCAGTGCCACTAGCACCAAGGTAATAATTCCCCCAACACCACATGATTTCTCACTTAAAATATCAGTTTTGAATAGATTTTCAAAATTGAGCCATTTTTCTCTAGACGTCATCCTATGAGTTCTGAAAATACACACATTGACGTCTCGAGTACACCACTAAACACATATTATTTTAGCCAAGCCAAAGCTTCTAGTTTAGTATTCTGGGCTGCACACACACTTACTACAAGCTCACGCACTTGTCTTTGGAGAAGCCTGCTCTAGTCTAAGCAACAATGGGGTAAGTATTGGACTCTTGAGGGGTAAGATTTACTATTAATCCTCCATCCTAAGCAAAGTGTTTGGCTTTGGAGGGGTTAGATTTATTATTCTCACTCCATTCTGAATAACAGTTGGGAAAGTGCTGGAACTTGGAGGGATTACATAAAACATTCCAACTCCAGCTTTCCTTACTGTTGCTTACAGTGGCCTGTTGGGGCAGTGGGGGCAAGTCATATATATTTTAGGGTATGAGTTATAGTTAGTTGAGATAATCATTAATTGTGAATTTCTTTGGTTTTGCTAGTTTAAAGTGGCACATTTTAACTGACATATTAACATAATTATAAAGCATCAATAACCTTTGTTTTCGTGGTTTTATTTTTTCAGTGACTTTTTAAATGTATTTTTTAATGCAAAGTAAAATATTATTTCTATACCTAACCATGATACTTGCAACTTTGGTTTTTCAGTGTGCCCTTGCCATACACAGTTTTCTTATCAATAATGTTATTACAGTGATATAAAAGATGCCACACATAATCTAATCAATTATATAATATGTGGAGTAATTAGCTGTGCATGCCGAAGGCGAGAGTTATAGTTTCCTTAGAGTGCAAGTTATAATTACTTGAAAGAACTCTAACTATAACTTCTGAAGTTCTCTGGTTGTGTATGTGTAAATTCAGAAACTAACTATAAAGTCCCTGTAACCTTAGATTTTTTCAGTGAATTTCTATGTTGTTTTAATGTAAACTAATTTTAATTAATACGTTATTCCAACCCCTGACGCAAACAGTCTTCAGCCGTGCATGGTGAGGGTTGGTCGCAAGGCCTGGCCTTGCAGCCAGCCCTTGCAGCCAAGCCCTTAAAACCACCCAACCCTGTGTCACACATGGCCTTTGACTGTGCACAGAAGCACAGGTTGGCCATAGGTCCTTTCTCTGTCAGTGGAATGTGATTGGGTGTGTGTGTATCTGAGTGGGTCTGAAAATGAGCGTGTGAGTTTATGAGTGGGTCTGACTGGGTGCATGAGTGTCTGAGTGGGTGTGTGAGTGGGACCCTGAGCCTCCGAGTGCATGTACGAGTGAATGGATTAGTGTATGAATGAGTCTGTGGCTTTTATTTCAAATTGTTCCATAATAGTGATTTTTTTGTGAATAATTCATGGCAATCCATGACATAAAATTCTATTAAACCTATAATTTGTTTCCAAAGCACACCTCGATCACACCCCAGGAGTGACCCATTATGCCACTTTCAATTCGAATTTTCATCCCTGGGGACAATGTCCCATGAAATAAAATGGCAGTTCCAACATTCTGGTCAGGTTGCGGTCAATTGCAACCCTTCTTTTCACATGCATATTTGTGAAAATTTTAGAATTTCACAAAATATTTGCGGCCAGAGATATACACATTTATTTGCCCTTACGTATCTCCTAAACTACTGAACAGATTTGCACCAAATAACAAAAAGCACAAGCTGCTTACCAAAACCTTGCTGTCTGCCAAATTTGGTGTAATTCCATCATCCCATCCAACGATTCAAACTGTAGTCATGTCTAAAGGTGGTTTTTCCTTGGAAAGATGGTCTATATAAATTACCTAGTGGCGGTCACTGCTAGGTGGGTACAGTTAGGACCATGTTTCCATAATTCCATAATACAAAAGGCGTTTTTTGACTTGCCTATATTTTTGGCACCGGTTGATGAATCTTCATGGAATTTTCCCAAAAAATTTAGTGGTCACTTCAACTGCTCCCTAGAAAGTTTTGGGGTGATCGTTTTAGCAGGCTGAGAAATAGGGGGGGTCTTAAAACTCATTTTCCCCATGCATTTTTCTATGGGGATTTTGAACACAACTACAGCTAAACTGCTGGACGAAATTACACCAAGTTTGGCAGAAAGGTACCTCTTGGTCCAAAAAGAATCATTAGTGTTATTTGCTGTAATTCTATTTAGTAGTTTGGGAGACTTAAAAGAAAAAACACATTTTTATACATAGGGACACAAAGGCTCCATGAACCCTTCCGATCTCATGCTGATACCTGATTGGCAGCCAACACTTCAACCAGGAAGTGTTGGCACCCATCTTGGGACTCTGCTTCCCAGAAAAAAAAGAAAAGGGCTCAGGGTAGGGACACCCTGACCCTTTAGCTTTGGCGTTAGAGTCCCAGAGGGACTCCAAAAGGGCACAAAAGCATTTTAAAGAAAATTCCATTGAAAATCATGGTGGATCCGCAAATCCGGGGAAAATGAAAAAAAAAAAGTAGGCTCTCACACTTGGCTTGAATGGAGCCCTACGGTTGACCAGGTCCCGGGGGCACATGTTCATAAAAGAAGTGGACGTAAGGGGCCCCCCTCCTAAGGCTCTTTAAGCCCCAGGGACCACAACTTCCCTGGGTCTTTATTTAAATATTGGAGGGTGGCTGTGCAGACCCCCCTCCATGCGTTAAAAACAGCCCCGGGACCACCACCTTCCTGGGGCTTTAGTTAATACATGTATCCCACATATCCCTCTCCTGGGGCTGATTGATGCCCAGGGACTACCGCCACCCCTGGACTTTCTATTTTATGCATGGAGGGAGGCCACGTGTTCACCTCCCTAGGGCTTTCTTCTTTTTTTAGAAGGAGCAGGGCTATGTGGCCTCCCTCCTGGGCCATTCCCAGCACCGGGGACAACTGCCTTCCAGGGGCAGGCCCTTGACAATAAAAGAAGGGGGGCCACCTCCCAGGGCCAGCTCATGCTATGTCTTAGGGTGCCCACTCCCAGGACATAGCTGTTTGCTCAGACTTGGTGAGAGCTTTGACAGCTCCCGTCAAGTCAGAGCAAATATGGAATCCAGTCCCAGAAAGCAAGAGCTGTCAAACTGCTCTTGCTTGCTGGGAGTGGAGTTTTCATCTGTTTCTGAAACAGACAACACAAGTGCTTTCATACACTGGGAGCTGCATGTTTAGGAGCTCTGTGAGTTTTCCTGACTCTGATGGTGCCCTGGGTACCGCTAACCAGTTCAAGGGCCTGTGCTCTGTGTAAGTATGCAAATTAGGCTAATTATAATTGGCTATATCAACCTACCTATAAGTCCCTAGGTAGTGCCCCCTAAAGGTACACTGCTGAGGTGCCCAGTTTCATTTTAAAGGCAGGCCTGCCTTGCTGGCTGCTTTTAAACTAAAGTTATATGCAAATTCAACTTTGGAATTAAAAGTACTTCCAAAGTTATAAACAACCTTATTCTTACATATAATACACTCCTAAAGTGTGCCCTAAGTGCCCCTAGAGTTAGGTGCCCTGTAACTATAAGCAGGGACCTTATAAAACCAGATAAAAAAGCCACATTTATTTTTCCCTCACTGTAGTGATTGGCCTCCAAAGGCTAAAATGGTGAAACTTTATTTATGTTAATAAAGTCCCCATGAGAGCCATATATCTTGAGTTTGGTATCCAATTAATTGTGATAATATATCCCACAACTTACCAATGTTGAATTTAGCATACCTTGTTAAGGTAAAGACTTTTAGAACTCTTCCTGAAAGTTGCCAACTTCACCTCTTCAGTGGCTTTCTCTGATTGGCCAGCTGAAGAGATGAGAAGTGGCCTTGGCTGAACACAAAGGATGTGACTGGGGGAGGATATCTGCCTCAGCAGATGGTAAAACAGGATGGGGGAGAGCAGCCAAACTGGTCTTCAAAGGAGGGAAGGAAATTTGGAGCAGCTCAGGACCTCCTCCGTTTCCTGCAACTCCTGACAATTAGGTGCCTTCTTGATTAGATTAGTAGAGGGAAGAAAAGGGGTGTGTTTAGGATTTTTAGCCACATCAGTGGGTGGGCTTAGTCAGATTTGAGCTCACAAATTCAATTTCAGCCATATTGGATTTTTGAAGAATGTTGCTCCCCAGGATTGATTTTTGCCACGCTTCCCAGGAAGTGGTCATCAAAGGGGGAAGGAGACTGCCTGTGATTGGACAGTCATCCCCCTGCTTTCCACCCCTGGAGCAAGCATAAATATGGCTGTGCAGCACCCACACCTCAGATCCCTACAAAGAAGAACACTGCATTCTGAAGGACTGCACCAGCTGCACATATTGGCTTAATCGCTAAAAGGACTTTGCCTGGCTTCAACTGGTTCAAGAAGGGACTCTCTGCTTGCTACAGGTGAAAAATAGCTAACCAGAATCTCCTGCATCACGTATTAAAGAAACTGACCATCTGACCACTGTCCAGTTTAACCAAGGTGCATTCTGGGAGTTGGTCATCCTGACCCTCAAGTAGAAGCTCAGAGCTTCTGGAACCTTGGGGTGAGCTGTGGAATCCAAAAAGACCTTCAAAGACCTTCTAGAAGAAGATCTAGAAGTATGGAAAACTTTGGAGAACTTTTGGAAGAAAGCTCCACAAAGGGAACTTCCCATCGGTGAGAGTCAAGTCGGCTTACGTCGATAGCGACCCGGCCTGACTTGCAGGTTCGACCTGCTGAAAAGCTCCTGCACCCTAGACTTCCAGAGGGCTCCTGGAAAGGCAATCCGATGATGTTGACTCAAAATCGGCTTTCTGTGGAGGGTTGTCCGATAGAAAAATAGTGACTACTTTGTAAGGACAAAAGTTGAGCAGGACTTCCCACGCAGCGTATCCGAGGAGGGCTCCAGGGACGTCAGATCAAGATTTAGCTTGGGCCAGGACAAAGATTTTCAACCCCAAAAAATCATCTAAGTCTGAACATAGAAATCTTCACCAAGGTCTCCTGCGATGTGTATCTGAAGAGGGCTCTAGTTAGGTCGGATCGGATTGGTGACATCGTCCTGCTGAAGAAAATCTTCAAGAAAACGACTAAGTCTAAAGGTAAACTTTTGACCGAGGCCTCCCGCTTGCTTTAGCCAAGCAGGGCTCTATCACGGTTGGCCTGAAACTTTGACTTTGCTCCGGTCAAGGTGCAACCAGATGACCAGTTTGGCGCTTTTATTTTTTATGCGCTAGAAAGCATGAATTCTTTAAAAAATCAGATCTATGTCATCTTTTGTCATTTTGGTGAAATTTTAATGATAAAAATATAATTGACTCTTATAAATTGGTGTTGGATCTTTATTGTTTTTTGTGTTTCACTTATTTACTGTTTTGTGATTTGTAAATGTTTGCACACCTGTCTCCTAAGCTAAGGCTTGTCATATGTTGCCAAGCTACTGCGGGTTGAGCGGGGATTAATTTATTGATACCTGACTGGACCTAGTGGGGGGTTAGAGGCATATTGCTAAGTGTAGGTACTTATCTGCCCTTAACAATAATCCACTTTCCAATAAGTTCCCTGTGTGTAGGAGCAATGCCGGCTCCCGGAGGAGGCTGCGAGCCCGTTGGTACCCCAGGGGAATCAGGCTCTCCCCATGATTCCCCAATACTACTAACATTGTGCCCTGGGGACATGGCTGGGCCTGGGATGATGGGGCGCTTGGTCCAAAACCTGCCCTGGGAGGTGGGTTGCATTGCCTCCCTCCCCTATTGAATGAAGGCCCCGGTGGATGAGGTCTCTGGGGCCAGGATCCACCCAGTTGGGGGGCCAGGCAGCAGCCCCTTCTCTATAATACACTGAAATCCTTCACGGAAGTGAATGTATCATTGATCTATTGGACCACAATCTGTATATTACTGTGATGAGTGGGTTCTTCCTCAGGTGAGAGCAAAGTACCTGGTTCTCCCAATAAATTGCTACAAGTATGCATATGTGAAAATCACCTGGAAGCTCCGCCCGCTTGGCCCTACACCATCCACCTTAGTAGACTGTGAAGGTCTTCCTGTATTTTGCCAGGATTTTGAATAGATTACCAAAGGCCCCCCCAGTGCATTTGCCTCCGATTTGGGTGGTGTATTCTTGATGTCGAGTAATGTGAGGACATCTCCACAAAACAAAGAAGCACATACCTCATATAGTTAAAAGGAAAGACCCCGGTTTGGTGGAGATTTCTGTCTTTGTAGTCTTGTTTGCCTCTCTATAGGAGGATTCATGTTATCACATAATTCTAAAGAAAGACACACCAGGAACAATCATGTCGCCAAAACTCACACAAGGTCATTAATGACATTTTCTTGTGATCCATTACCCAGATGTAGTGCAGTATACATACAGGACATTTACCCAATGAGCAGAAAAACACTCCACTTGGGTAGAAATTTTATGCAGAGCTCTGGACTCTTGTTGGATAAAAGAGCAGATGAGGTTCCTTTGTGGCCGAGTCACTCACACAGCTACTCACACACCCACTCACAGATGCACTCACACATTCACTTGCAGTATAATGTTTGAGGAGGAAACTGTATGCCAGGGGTGCGAGTTATAGCTACAGTAGGGAACAAGTTATAGTTATTTGAAATAACTCTAACTATAACTGCTGAATTTCTATGGTTTTGTATGTTTCAATTGTGAGTCTAACTATAACGCCCCAGTAATCTTCTATCTATCTATCTATCTATCTATCTATCTATCTATCTATCTATCTATCTATCTATCTATCTATCTATCTATCTCCATATTTATATCTATATATCTATCTCTCTCTCTCTGTATGTGTGTGTATATATATATATATATATATATATATTTATATATATATATATAACTACAGTTTCAAGTAATGAGGGATAATCTACAAGTCTGTAAGGACTCTACAGGCATTGACTGATTTGAGACAGTCATTTAAAAAGCAGTTAGTGGACGGCTGCCTTTACATTCTGCTGGTGAAGAAGCTTCTCTTCCTCTTAGACCATTGGGACATGGTTGGCTCCAGGATAGAGTGTGTATAAGTCTCCGTGATGAGAAAGAACGACTGTGGGAACCAGAGTTCACTTATTGGAGGAATTATCTGATATTCTTCAGATTCTACACCTGGAGGTGTTAGGTTTAGTTAAGTACAAGATTGAGCAAGTCAAACATCACGCCTTTTCTTAAATTACTGTTATAGACTATTGTTTCTTGCTGCTGCTCAGTTTTCTGGGCAAACTTATGACCATGATGTCAAAAATTCAGAAAATAGTGGCCACCTGCACTGAATTTGAATCAAATGAATCATATTTAGCAGCCTGAACTACATTCACATATTTATGTTCCAGGTGAGCTGCAACCTCTAGTTCTCAGCAAGTAAAAAGTATATATATATTTTTTTGCCTTGAGAGGTGAGCATGCAAAACAATACCATGGCTTTGTCCCATTCGGGATTACAGCGTCAAATAGGATACTCTTCCACTTGAGGCAAACTGGTGATAGAGCGAATTTTCCACTAATGGTTATAATCCGTTTTCCCGATCTTGGCCTCTTAGTGGATCTAACAACAAATGTAGGTACCTTGTTTATTTTAGGGTGGATCACTGGTTTTAGATTTTGAGTACGGGTTCTCCTGTCCATAAAATGAAAAATAAATAAAACATTATCATTTTATGAGAATGTCACTTAAAATGTTGAATTTGTCAGGCTTGTCAATAGCAGGTAAATAGGAAAATCTAATTAAATGGATTTGTCAACTAACGTTTATCAGCGTGAAATACTCAAGGCCAGAATTTTTGTCAGGATTACAGTAATCCTGGGGGATAGGGATAGCCAAGCAACCAGCCTAATTTCTATAGCACACTCAACAAGTGCTGAAGTACACCAGAAAGAGTTGGTATTAAACTCAAATCTGTGTTGTTGACTTCTGGGGACAGACTGAGTCAAAACATGCTCCACTGGTATATCTGGCTTGAGGAAGTGTCATTTTTTAGAACAAATTCCTGTCCACAAATTATAGTAAATAGGGATATGCAACAAAACGCAAGGGTGATTGCATGGAAACACCCTTGTATAACTAGTGTAATGCCCCTTTGAAGAAAAGTAGTGCAAGATTCTAATTTGAATGTATCCTTCCAAAGAAAATTCTGATTTGCAGTGGAAAGGAAATCCCAAAACAACACTTTGCACCAAGTTTACATCACCTTCATGATGTAAACCCGGTACAAAGTGTTAGTGAATTTCCCCCATAATTATTTTCCTTTGAGCCCTGCACAGATTACCACTAAAGAAACTGAAAACCAAGATCACAAACAAATGAGGCATCCTGCAGCCTAGGAATAAAAGTAGGAAATGTTCGTTTTAAAAGTAGGATGACTATCTTACCTACCACTCAGCTAAGAAGAATGTATTGCATGATGGTTGAATTATAGATAATACATCAGCAATGATCTTTCACTTCCGAAGGTTTTTCTTTCTTGGGCGTTCCATGTTTTTCTTCGATATCCTCTCGCAGGCACCATTTGAAGTCTGCAAAAAGCAGCAGTGAATGATTTTAACCTCAGAATAATACACAATGTCCTCATTGGAGGCATTCTCAATCGCATTCCTCCTCTGAGAAATCCCTCTCCCGCTTGCCTACTGCTCAATGTGCTGTAAAGAGGGGTTGGCATTGGGGTTTCTGGCAGTGGTGGTAAGTGTCAGTGGTCAGTATGGATTAGCCAGGACTGGAGGTCCACAGAAATGAGTGATGAAACAATGTACCGAAGAGCAGATGAGGGAATACGTGGGGAAGGAAGCTGTTCAGAAAGGCAGTCTGGTTCCGTTCCCCCAGTGTTTCAAGCTCGTTGCTATGCAATTTAAACTAAGAGATACTCAAAGCTCTAGGAATGTCAGGTAAGCAGTCGAGAGGTCAAGCTTTTTGATAAGCAAAGGGACAAAATAACCCCGTGACCCTAAATATAAATAACCACTCAACAGATAAAAGGGGACTGTGTTCAAGTGGTTTGTTAGCTGTGCATTTGCTAACAAAGAAAAGGGAGTACAACTTTATATATGGGTTCTACAAAGTGCAGTGCATGCAGAACCAGCACCAGGGCACCATTAAGACCTGCACACCAGGAGTCTTATGAAGGATAGCAACTTTTAAGTAACATAAGGGTCCCTGGTGTAGGTGCTCTCTGTCAGTCATGGTAGTTTTGATAAAGATCCTGTTCTGTTAAATCAGGGCATCACTCTTTTTTTCCAATTCGCTATAGGCCAATTGTAATCCATAATTCTAACAAAGATTAAAGAACTATGGTAAATACAAATCTACCGAAAAAGTGAAAAAAGGTAATAGGAGAGTGAAAAGTCTGTTATCCCAGTGGTTCAGCCTCGTCTCATTTTTCGATAAATTCAAGTAATCGCCTTTTCTCTAAAAATCAGACTGTAAAACAAGTTATTGTGCAATCGATGTTCTTTTCGTGCTTAAACAATTCTTTATTCAGATAAAGCCTATAAAACATAGAACATAATCTATGTTCACGTTTTCCCTGTGTTTACAATACACTTCTAGCAATGGTAAGATTAATATCCATTATAATCTCACATACCGAAAAGATTCAAAAATAGATCTATCATTATTCTGCGTAATGCAGCGCAGCAGCCAAAGTTGCTGAGCTGCAATGCACATGGGGGAGAAACAAGCACAAACCTATATTTATTAAAATGGCCTGCTGCTGTTATGATCCCCTACCCTGGAACAGTATAAAGACTGTTTAGTGTCAAGAACAACACATCCACCATGGTGCAAAATCAGTGTCTGTGATGTCCAGCACATGACTTTTACTGGAAATACATCATGACAGTACAAAATCCCATTCCTAGACAATTTGTTAAACATTCCACACATTGAGGGGCATATTTATACTCTGTTTGCGCCGGATTTGCGTAGTTTTTTTTACGCAAATCCAACATAAAACTACCTCCATATTTATACTTTGGCGTTAGACCCGTCTAGCGCCAAAGATCTTGGAGTTTGCGTCATTTTTTAGCATGGACACCTTCCTTGCGTTAATGATATGCAAGGTAGGCGTTCCCTTCTAAAAAATGACTCCGAGGCATGTGCGCCGTATTTACACTCCCGGGCAAAAATGACGCCCGGGAGTGGGCGGGTCAAAAAAAATGACATCCAGCCGCTTTAGCGTCATTTTTAACGCCTGGTCAGGGCAGGCGTTAAGGGACCTGTGGGCTCGGAAGGAGCCCAGAGGTGCCCTCCTATGCCCCCAGGGACACCCCCTGCCACCCTTGCCCACCCCAGGAGGACGCCCAAGGATGTAGGGACCCATTCCAGGGAACTTAAGGTAAGTTCAGGTAAGTATATATTTTTTTTTTTTGGGTGGCATAGGGGGGACTGATTTGTGCCCCCCTACATTCCACTATGCCCAATGACCATGCCCAGGGGACATCAGTCCCCTGGGCATGGCCATTGGGCAAGGGGGCATGACTCCTGTCTTTGCTAAGACAGGAGTCATCTAAATGGGGGTTGGGAGTAAAAAAAAATGGCGCAAATCGGGTTGAGGCGAACATTTTGCCTCAGCCTGACTTGGCCCATTTTTTGATGCCCAAGCTCCATTTTCCCCTACGCCGGCGCTGCCTGGTGTAAGTCATTTTTTTTTACGCACACCAGGCAGCTCCGCCGGCTTACGTCATTCCATAAATAAGGCGCCCGCATGGCGCTTTGGAATGGCGTTAGCCGGCGTTAAATTTTTTGACGCACAACTGCGTTAGCGCAGTTGTGCGCCAAAAAGTATAAATACGGCCCTGGATGTTTACTGTATGTCTATGGAATGTTTGGTTTCTCCTTGATAGCACCTGTTTCATGGAGGCATCAAGTTATGGCTCAACTCCCAGTCTGACGATCTTAGGAGATCAGGTTTTGCATCAAAAACTATGGAGGCCTGCATTGATCGGCAGTCACACCCATGTAAAACCCCTTGACACGAAGTTGCTCAAAGCAGTGTAAACATGGTCGTCATTTAGTGGCTGCCAGCTGTGACCTCGGCTTGCTTCTTGGGACCCTTGCACTGCCTTTGCGGCCCCCTGGTCTCAGAGTTGACAAATCAGTGCCAGGAATACAAGAGCGACCTTATAGACGTCTGTTGCGGCCCCACTTTCCTTGTTTTCTGTCCATTTTGTATTAGAGTAATAGTAAATAATATTTGACTATTCATTATTACTGTAATAAAACATGGATTACAATTGGCTGGATATGTCCCTCCCTGGGAGCTAAAGAAAGCAAAAAATGTTATATTTAAATGCATGTTGTGTGCGTGATTGTGGGTGAGAGTTTGTATACGTGAGTGTGTGTATGTGTGAATGTGTTGTATGTGTGAGCATGCATGCATGAGTGAATGAAAGAAAAGATTAAATGGCATGTGATGTCACTTCTGCTACCCCTGGCATTTTGGTGAATTTAAGTTCATGATTGTAAAGTGCTGTTTTTGGACAGAAAAGCACAACTTGATACTGCAAAATTTCTGCTTCCGAGGAAAATCAATAACCTTTCAAAACCTTGAGTTGTTTTGTCTCTTTTTGTGACCTTTTACAAGTGCAAAGTTTTGGTAAGTCTGCCCTACATTGATGGATTTCCCAGCATATCACAACAGGCCTGAGAGCACCTTGCAACAAGAAAGGGAACAAAGATGCAATTCTGAAATAACAGACGTCCCCTGCCACTTTCTCAAACTAAAAATAAAAGCTCACCAGAAGAAAATATTTCTACATCCCTAGGCCCAGGCCTCTTCCAAGTTCTCATGTCAAGAGGCAACTTAGACTAATATAAATGTGACATACCTGTTACTCCTAGAAATCCCTGATCAGTAGTAAGTGACCTAAACCCACATTCCAATGTCACTTTACCTGCTCATATCCGGTTTGCAATCCGTGATTCAGGGTGCAACCCTGCAATGTGCAAGTACGATGACATGGCTCAGCATAACATCCATCAAGTTCCATCGTTAAAACCAAGAAGAATGCTTTGATTCACGCAGGATATGGATCATAAAACGAGATCGTACGCCTTTAGCACTTTAATTCTGTGAGGAGACATAGTTGATGTGTTGACCGTTGTCTGCCCATAGAAATTAAATGGGGAAGCATGCATAAGCAGTTAGAATCAGGATGTAAGTAACCAATCACAAATCTCTTCAAACTTTAACAGTTAGCCTCTCTGTCTACAAATTACCCTTTCATGTGAAGCCCCAGTAAACTAGGCCCGGATGCAAATACAATTCGGCTCACAGAGTTGGTGGAATTTGGGTAATTCCATGTTACCCTCATAACGCAGAGTTCCCCTCACATCCTGCCACCCGGCACATGGCAGAATTATTTTCCTGTTGGTGCACCCGAGGCTCTGTAATTTTTTTTACTCACAAGCAGGAGTGAAATTTGCAGCCCACAAGTGCAATTTCCTGTTGGTAAGGAGCCGTAGGCAACATTTTCTGATGGCATTGAGTTGCCGCTGCTGCTTCTCACTAACGGTTCTAGTGAAGAAGCAGCTACATGAACTCAAAAATACCTTTTCAAGTTGATATTCTACTCAAACAAATAGTTCAAATTGTTTTTTTAGTGTTGAAAGTATTTTTTTATTTTACTTTATTTTCAACAGGAAGGAAGTCTCCAACTTCCTCCTCCTGTCCAGAACACTCCTCCCTGTGCTCTGTCCTCCTCCTGGTTACTTTTAACTTGGATTTCAAGGTGAAAGGGACACTCTCTTTGGCTGCTATTCCTGCCACACATATACTTTTGGATTTTAAGGACTTTCATCCATATTACGAGGCTGGTCCTGGGACTGCCAGCCTCGCAGTGGCAGTCAGACACAGTGGTGGCAGCTGTGGTGGTCCAAATGCCACATTACGAGTTAGACCAGCAGATCTGCCTAAAGACCGCCGTTCCCACCCAGGATCACAGATCCCGACCGGGTGACGGCGGTCCTGGAAGTAATCAGCCAGGGCGGCACTGAACTCAGCGCCGCCCTGCTGATTACAACATTGTTTTCCTCCAGCCTTTTCATGGTGGTTTCCCCACCATGAAAAGGCTGGCGGAGAACAAGTGCAGGGGCCCCCCTGCCCAGCACCCTCAGAATACGCACCACTGTCTGTAATACAATTATTGCAGATTCCAAGGGTGCTGGTCGGCCACCTCTGTGCTACAAGATAGCACTTGGGTCCTTAAACGGAGCTGATCAGAACAATGGGAACATTGTAATAGGGGATTGCTTCCACCATTACGGTGGCGTCCTCCTTGTGAGTTTGGTGGGCCTGGTGTGGGTCAGCCAAACTATTGATGATGAGGACCTTTGTTTTTGTGATATCACAATAAGTAAGTTAAACAAACTTTGGATAAGGGTGTTGCTTGATAGAAGGCAAGCACCAGTATTTTTATTTGTACTTTTATTAACATTTTAAATGTGATTGTGGTTGTGGTGGGTGGCCTGAAGCAGAATTAGGGGATAATATTTATTTTCATTTAAATATTTATCTTTCATAGTGGAAAAAGATTGCACAGTTAAATACATTTTTTCCATGTTTGTTAAATTTGCACTATTCATTTATTTTATCATGTGGCCTAGTTTGTCCATGGGCCATCCAGCCAGTACTTATCATTGGGAATATTAAACAACTGTTTCTCTGGTATATGTTCTTTTAAAACATCTGTGATTTAGGCCAGGGATGGCATTGTATTAAATGAAAAATATGTTTTTTTCTATTTCACATTTCTTTTCTGCAAAAACTGTATTTGGTGGGGTAATATGCTTTGGTAGAATGTGTGTTGTTTCCCAATTTTCATAGCTGACTTAATTTTCATTTTCAGCATTGCTGAATAACACTTTTTTCATTGTTTATCATGCCTCCTTTGCCTAGTTAGTGTGTGTCTGTGTGTTTTCCTTAGGCCATCATCTTGTCTTTATTCTCCATGCATGTGGCCCGTGACCATTCTGTGTAGTCAGTGCTCATTCATAGGCCTGCATGAGTTCTTGTTGTCCATGCCTCCCTGCTTCTTGTTGTTTGACCATGTGTCCGGCTGCCATTACGGGCAGCCAGTCAGTGTGATTTTGCCACAGGCCTGCATGTGTTCTTTGTTCTCTGTGCCTCCTTGCTTGCTATTGTTGTTTGACCATGTGGCTGGCAACCATTTACATTTGTTATGTATTAATCCTTTTTTCAAGTTTTCAAACCCATTTTCTAGAGACATTAATAGAAGACGCCTAAGCTTTTTTTTGTTCATTTTTTAAATGTTTTCCTGATATCAATTTAATGTGCTTGAGGATCATTGTAATGTATGTATAAGTCATGTTTATATAATAATATATATTTTTTTCTCATTTTTTCCCTGCACTTCCCTGCCTCTCAATAAGGTTTTCATAGTCCCTAGTGATACACCAGCAAATTAATTTTATTACATATTTCCTTCCACTCCCTGTCGGCCACAGCATTTTCTCTCTTAGGCCATGGACACACATCAGCCTTCATTTTGTAAGGAATATGCAATTTTTCTGCACCTCCTGCCTGCCATAGGTGCACATCAGCATTCATTTTGCAAGGATTATGTAATTTTACCCTGCACCCCCTTCCTACCATAGGTGCAAAAAGCATTCATTTTAAAGATTATGGTGGTCATTACAACTCTGGCGGATGGTGTTAAAGCGGCAGTAAGACAGCCAACAGGCCTGCGGTAAAAAATTTGCAATTACGACAGTGGCGGAAACCGCCAACAAAGACAGCCACTTTAAAACTCCGATCGCCTCGGCGGTACGGACAAACAGCGCGGCGGTCACCGCTAAACAGGTAGGCGGGAGACAATGTACCGCCCACACTGTTATGACAGGCCAATCTGCCACCTTTTCCGGGGCGGATTCACCGCAGATAAAAACACGGTGGAAACAGGAAATCCGAATGGAAAACACTCACCTCTACACACCCCACGAGGAACGAGGACACCATGGACTCGGAACTCCAAATTCTACCTGCGATAGTTTTCCTGCTCCTCTACCAGGAGCACGAACTCCGGCGGAGAAGACCACGGTGAGTACTGCACCTACGACACAGGGGAGGCAAAAAACAGGGACACACACACGCAATACGCAACACCCCCACCCACTACAACACACACACTAATGCATATTAATACATCACAGTTACACCCCCAACCCCCACGGAAGAATGCAAAGACAATAGAAAATGAGTGTAACCATTGTAATATATTAAAATCAAGTAGGCAAAAATATAGATATATATATATATACACCATTTACAAAATATATACCAAGCATAGTAGTCCAGGTAGTGCTCCAATTAAGTCAGTGGAACACTGGTCCCACACGGTATGGGCGAGGCCCACACAAGATCCCCGGCCATGACGGAGAGAACACTGCAGGGGCATCAAATAGCAACTAAACAGGCACCTCAGGGTGAGGGAAAGGGGGGGCACCTCAGCCGGTTGAGTGCACGACGCCAAATCCACGAGGGGGCCACATGCCCACTGTTTCTTCCTGGGGAGTGCAAAGCCACAGTCTCTCAAGTCTCAAGGTGGTGGCCTCCTGGGCAGCTGGGCTTGTGCTGGCGGTGGCCACCTGGGCAGCAGGGCTTTTGCTGGCGGTGGCCTCCTGGGCAGCTGGGCTTGTGCTGGCGGTGGCCTCCTGGGCAGCGGGGCTTTTGCTGGCGGTGGCCTCCTGGGCAGCTGGGCTTGTGCTGGCGGTCCTGTCCTGGGCAGCTGGGCTTGTGCTGGCGGTCATGTCCTGGGCAGCTGGGCTGGTGCTGGCGGTCCTGTCCTGGGCAGCTGGGCTGGTGCTGGCGGTCCTGTCCTGGGCAGCTGGGCTTGTGCTGGCGGTGGCCTCCTGGGCAGCTGGGCTGGTGCTGGCGGTGGCCTCCTGGGCAGCGGGGATGATGGCGGTCTTCTCCGCCGTGCGGCTCTTCCCAGACTTGCCGGGTTTCTTGTGGCCCTTCCCCACCTTGGAAGGTTTCACAGCTGACTCCTCACTGCCACCGGGACCCCTGGGAGAGGCTTTGGTGGCTGGAGTCTTCCCCGTCTCCCACCGGGCACTGGCCAACTTCTGATGCTTCACAGGTGGGGCACTGTCTGTGATGTGGCTCCGTGCCACACTGGCTGCCCTGGTGGCCGGTGCACTCCAGATTCCGGTGACTACAGGCACCACTGGTCCCGGAGATGTTGTGGCTGAGGTGCTAGTTCAGGACCTATGAGACGGAAGGGGTGGGGGAGGTGTGGGAAAGAGGTCAAGGTTGGACAGGAAAAGGTTTTTTGACACACTGGTATGGGTAGCTGGAGGGGGTTTGGGAGTGGAGGTAGAGGTTGTGGTTGTAGGAGGTGTTCGTTTGCTGACTTTGGGTGAAGGTGCATGCGCTGGAGGCTGTCGTGAGGTGGATGGCTGATGGGTGGGTGTGTGCCTGCGTTTGTGTATCTTCGGAGGGGGCGTCACAGACACCCTGGGAGAGGACACAGGGGACGTGTGAATGGGAATGGTAGTGGGGGTGGTGACTGCATGTGAGCGGGGTGTGGTGATGGGTGTGATGGAGAGGGACGTAGTGGCTGTAGAGGTAGTGCATGCAGGTGTGAGTGTAGATGAGACAGGGAGGGAGGAGTGAGACGAGGAGGAGGGGGACACAGTGGAGGCAGTGGATGTTGGTGTGTCTGCATGTGTGTGATGCTTGTGTGAGTGCCTGTGGGATGTGTGGTGCTTATGTTTGCCTGAGCTTCCCTTGTGTGTTGACGTGTGTGCATGCTGGTCTGTAGGTGTGCTTGGGATAGGCTGAGGTACAGGGGATTGGGTCGGGTGGAGGAAGTTGGAGGGGGGAGGCTAGACACAGGGACAATGGCTGCCATCAGTGCTGAGGCCAGAGTCTGAAAAGCTCGCTGAAGGGCCACCTGACCAGAATGAATGCCCTCCAGTAATGCATTTGTTTGTTGCAACTGCTTTTCTACACCCTGGATGGCATTCAAAATGGTAGACTGCCCAACAGTGAGGGACCTGAGGAGGTCAATGGCCTCCTCACTGAGGGCAGCAGGGGTGACTGGGGCAGGGCCTGAGGTGCCCCGGGCGAAGGTGATGCCCACCCTCCTTGGTGAGCGGGCACGGGGCGAAGGCTGAGGGGCTGCTGGTAGGGCGGTGCTGGAAGGGGGGTGGTGGCTGTACCTGTAGATGGGGGGGCACAGATGTTGCCACCACCACAAGGGAGCTCCCATCAGAGGACGAGTCCGTGTCACTGGTCTCAGCTCCTGTCCCCACCTTGGAGCTCCCCTCGCCCTCCGTCCCACTGGTGAACTCCGAGTCCGTAGTGTGGCCCTCCATGGACACGTGGGATACAGCTACCTCCTGCTCCAGTGCCACTGCTCCTCCGACCTGATGATGCTAATGCACACAAGAACAGGGAGACCACAAAAAGGGGACGACGACAAAAAAAAGACATGTTGAGTGCATGCATTACCGCTACCGTTGGCGGACACGACAGACACACAAGCCCCCTGCACTACACCGCGCTCTTGGGCTCCACTGTTCAATTCCTGGGAAATGGCCTACAAGGCTATGGACTACATCTGCACACATAGATGACACATGGGCATGACTAGGTGTAGTTGTCACTCTACAGAGGTGGGGTGGGGTGCCACATGGCCTGCCTTACAGAGGGACCTTGCCTATGGAACTCGCCCTGGCCTAGGGAAACCCACAGCCCACCTCCCCCACTCAGACCCCTCCACTGCACGCAAAGTCAGCAGAATGCGAGTGTACTCACCCCCTTGTGGCTGCTGTGATGCCCTCAAGCGCCCATCCAACTCCGAGTACGCCACTGCCAGGATCCTGAACATCAGGGGGGTCATGGTGCGACGGGCACCCCTCCCATGTTGGGAGGCCATCCCCAGCTGAGCCTCCGCCTTCTTCTTGCTCCACGGTGAATGTCCTCCCATCTTTTCCGGCAGCGGGTGCTCTGTCTGTGGTAGACCCCCAGGGTCCGGACGTCCTTGGCGATAGCACGCCAAATATGTTTTTTCTGGTGGACGCTGACCTACATGATTTGTATGGGGAAGAGAAAGTTATTACCAACTGCACCATCAAAGTGATTGGCCCCCATCCCTACCCTTGCCATGTGGCACATGCACTCACCGTCGTTTCGTGCACACCGCACTCTCCCCCCTTCCTTCTTACATCCACCCCTCTCCACACAGGCATAGCCCATACATCATGCTCCCAGTGTACTTACCTGTTTGTCTGGAGGACCGTAGAATAGCGTGTACTTGGGGGAGGACCCCATCCACAAGTTTCTCCAACTCCTCCGATGTGAAGGCAGGGGCCCTTTCCCCAGACACTCGAGCCATTGTCTCTTCAAGACCGAGGTCACAGCAGCACTTGCAGTGTAGGTCCTCTACTGTCGAAAATCAGGTATCGAGTGATTGAACAGATAGAAAATGGCAGGCACGTCCGCAGCGGTGCGTACCGTCACCGCCAGCGTATATCGTCATTGGCTCCTGGGACCCATAGGGTCCAATGTTAACCAATGCAGCATTGCGCCCCGGTCTTCGACCGCCTACCGTGACGGTGTACAACGCCAGCGCAGTTACCTCACATCCCATTGTCCCACTTTAGCAGCCGCCATTTCAGGGGCCCACATGGCTTCATTTTCAACTGCGTCACACATACCTAGGCCCTAGACTCAACACACATACAGGCCACTTTTTGAGTATGAATGGTGTTCTGTGTAAGCTGTGGGTACGTACCTCTTAGTTTTTTTACTCTGTGCTCGCTGTTGTCCTTCATAGGCACCGTCCGCTGGGACATGTGAGGAGATGGC
This sequence comes from Pleurodeles waltl, assembly GCF_031143425.1. Classification (NCBI taxonomy): domain Eukaryota; kingdom Metazoa; phylum Chordata; class Amphibia; order Caudata; family Salamandridae; genus Pleurodeles; species Pleurodeles waltl. The sequence continues at coordinate 793,540,787 of NC_090438.1, read as the reverse complement.
GGCATCCTCCGTTTTACTGACCGTTGGTGGACCTGTCGACAATGGAGGAAAGACATGTGATAATCACATACAGGCTTGACCGTGCCACAATCCAGGAACTGTGTACCCAGTTGGAGCCAGACCTGATGTCAGCTATCCGCCATCCCACAGGAATCCCCCCTCAAGTGCAGGTGCTGTTAGTGCACCATTTCCTTGCAAGTGGGTAATTTCAAACAACAGTGGACATAGTATCAGGGATGTCCCAGCCTATGTTTTCCAACGTGTTGTCCAGAGTGTTGTCTGTCCTGCTGAAACACATGCGGAGCTACATCGTTTTCCCTCAGGTGGAGGATTTGCCTACAGTTAAAGGTGATTTCTATGCCCTGGGACATATCCCCAACATCATAGGTGCCATTGATGGGACCCATGTGGCTTTGGTACCCCCCCACAGGAGTGAACAGGTGTACAGAAACCGGAAGAGTTATCATTCGATGAATGTACAGATGGTATGTTTGGCAGACCAATACATCTCCCATGTGAATGCCATGTTTCCTGGCTCAGTGCATGACGCTTACATACTGCGGAATAGCAGCATCCCATATGTAATGGGTTAACTCCAGAGGCACCGTGTGTGGCTATTAGGTGAGCACCTGGAGGCTAGTCAGTGGGAATGGTTGTCTGGGTCTGGGGATATCCCTCCAGGTTAGTGTGTGTCTAACAGTTGTCCCTCGCCATTTGCAGGTGACTCTGGTTACCCCAACCTGTCATGGCTACTGACCCCAGTGAGGAATCCCAGGACAAGGGCAGAGGAACGCTACAATGAGGGCCACGGGCGAACTAGGAGGGTGATCGAGCGGACCTTCGGCCTCATGAAGGCGATGTTCAGGTGCCTCCATATGACAGGTGGATCCCTATTCTACTCACCAAAGAAGGTGTGCCAGATTATCGTGGCCTGCTGTATGCTTCACAACTTGGCTTTGCGATGACAGGTGCCCTTTCTGCAGGAGGATGGTCCAGATGGCGGTGTTGTTGTAGCTGTGGAGCCTGTTGACAGTGAAGACGAGGAAGCAGAGGAAGAATACATGGACAACAGGGTCTCAGTGATCCAGCAATATTTCCAGTGAAACACAGGTAAGAATACAAACCTGCCTTATACACCACTGCCTCTCTACTGTCTGTCTTTTTCACCCAGTGTATGGTCACTGAGTTGTCACTTTCCCTTACGATTTCACAGATCTGGGTCCCATAGTGTCACATCTGCTTTGATTCCTCATGGACTAGAGCTGTGTGACATAGGTATGTTGACATTACAAATGAAAGAGGTTTTTGCCACAGTTATTGCTAATACAGTATTCCAAAATCACAGAAAGACTCCAGATTGTTTTGTGCTTTAAAGGTGTTTATTTTAGTGCTCAAAATTGGAGGGGGTAGCAAAATGGTGAGGGGTGATGGTGGAGGAATGTCCATGGCAGAGTCCAGTCTATTAGTCTCACAGGTGTATTGCCCAAATGGGCATAGGAAGTGGAGCTGGGGCAGTTTAAGGATGGACAGGGTGACAAAGTGGGACAGTAGGATGACAGTCAGGGTGGTCTCATTTCTTGGCGGGGGTCTTGGCATTGTTCTCTGTCTTGTTCCTGGATCTCAGGGACCATTTGCGAGGTGGTTCTCCCTCTGCAGGGGGTGGGGTGCTGGTGTGGTGGTCCTGTGGCGGAGCCTCCTGTCCACTAGCGCCGGCGGAGGTGGTGGGCAGTTGATCGTCCAGGCTAGTGTCATGGGCCCCTTGTAGTGCCACAGTTTTCCCTCCTGGTGTTGAGTACTTCCTTCAGCAGCCCTAGGATGGTGCCTAGGGTGGAATTGATGCTTCTCAGTTCCTCCCTGAAGCCCATATACTGTTCCTCCTGCAGGCGCTGGGTCTCCTGAAACTAGGCCAGTACCGTTGCCATTGTCTCCTGGGAGTGGTGGTAGGCTCCCATGATGGAGGAGAGGGCCTCGTGGAGAGTGGGTTCCCTGGGCCTGTCCGCCCCCTGTCGCACAGCAGCCCTCCCAGTTCCCCTGTGTTCCTGGGCCTCCGTCCCCTGGACCGTGGGCCCACTACCACTGCCCCCAGATCCCTGTTGTTGTTGGGGTGGTGGGTTAGCCTGGGTTCCCTGTAGTGGTGGACACACTGCTGATTGACGTGTCCTGGGGACGGAGGTATGGGCCTGCTGGGTGGGTGCTGTGCTGGTGTTTCCAGAGGGGGGAAGCTCTGTGGTGGCCTGTGACTGGGTGTGGGGAACCGACTGTCCCAAGGTCCCCGATGGGCCGGGCTGGTCATCTAGAGCCAGTTGGACAGAGGTGCTGTCATCACTGTGGGCCTCTTCTGTTGGTGGTGTGGACATGTGTGGACCCTCCTGTCCGGTGACGTTTGGTAGGGGTCCTGCAGGGGTATAAATGCATGATTATTGCATCTGTGTGTGTCAAGGTGTGCAATGGGTGGGTGACCGTGTACCCCAGTGCTAGCATTCCTGTGTGGGACCTTGTGTGATGATGGTTTAGGGGGGTGTATGGGGATGTGCAGTGGGCATGCTTTAGTGATGGGTGTCCATGCTTTGGTGTTGCTTACAGGGCTTGGTGTTGGGATGGGTGGTTTGTGATAGTGGGACATTTGTGAGGAGTTGGAGTGATAGGGGTGAGGGCGAGGGTGGGGGTATGTGATGGCATGCAGGTAGGGTGGGGGATGTAATAGTTAAGATTTGACTTACCAGAGTCCATTCCTCCACCTACTCCTGCGAGGCCCTCAGGATGCAGAATCAGCAAGACCTGCTCCTCCCATGTTGTTAGTTGTGGGGGTCTGCCGCCAGTCCGCTGAACCGCATGGTGGTGTCTTGAGACCACGGAACGCACCTTCCCCCGTAGGTTGTTCCACCTCTTCCTGATGTCCTCTCGATTTCTTGGGTGTTGTCCCACTGCGTTGACCCTGTCCACTATTCTTTGCCATAGCTCCATCTTCCTTGCAATGGAGGTGTGCTGCACCTGTGATCCGAATAGCTGTGGTTCTACCCAGACGATTTCCTCCACCATGACCCTGAGCTCCTCCTCCGAGAACCTGGGGTGTCTTTGCCGTACCATGCGGTGGTGTAGGTGATGTGTGGGGTGGTGTGTGGGGTGATAAGTGTGCTGATATGTAGTGGGGTGTTGTGTGAGGTGCGTGGAAGTTATGTGGGTGATGGTGTTGTGTGCCTGTGGATGCTAGTGTTATTGATGGTGGTGTCTCTCCCTGGCTTTCGTTCGTGATTTGTGGTCGTAAGGGTTTGTGGGTGATGTGGGTGTGTGTTTTATAGTGTATTGAGTGTGTGGGAGTGGTGTGTGTATGTGTATCAGGTGTGTGTATTTGGAATTGTCTAATGTGGCTGTGTTTTGTAAGTGTGTGTGTATTTTGAGCGCGGCGGTGTGTACTGCCAATGGAATACCGCGGTTGAAAGACCGCCGCATGGATTTGTGGGTCGTGATAGTGTGGGAGTATTTCTGTTGGTGTGACGGTGGAGGTTTTGTTTTCGCCAGTTTATCACTGACCTTTGGTGTGGCGGACTTGTGTGGGTGTCTGAATTTTGGCGGATTCCGAACTGTGGGTCATAATAGCTGTGGCGGAATTCCGCGGCCGCAGCGGTATGGTGGCGGTCTTCTGCACGGCGGTAAGCAGCTTTTACCGCCAATGTTGTAATGAGGGCCTATATCATTTACCCCTGCGTCCCCTGCCTGCCACAGAGGCACTTCAGCATTCATGTTTTAAGAATTATTCCCTTTTCCCTTCTACCCGCAGCCTGTCACAGGTGTTCACCTACATTCATTTTTTAAGGTTTTTTTTCAATTATCCCCTGAACACCCCAACCTGCTACCGACATACACCAACATAAATTTTTCAAATACACCTCTTGCCTGTCCCAGGCACACACTAGCATTCATTTTTTAAGGATTATTCTATTTTCCCTGCACCCCTGCCTACCATAGGAGCACACCAACATTTATTTCTTAAGGATTATTGAATTTTTCTTGCACCACCCTGCCAGACACAGGTTTCTCCCTTTAGATGCGTGTAAATCTGTATGTGATAGGGGCCCTGAGAGGCTTCAAAGGAAAGGAAAGGAATTTCCTTCCCTTTGAAGTCTCTCAGAGCATTTCAAAAGTCGGATCGTAAAGAAATCCGGCTTCTGAAATGCCCACTAGACACCAGGGATTTATTGTGATAAATGAAATTGGCATAAGGGGAGCGACCCCTTGGGCAAGGGTCACTCCCCAGGGGGACAATATTTGTCAAGGCCTTTTCTGCCCCACCTGGGGGCAGATTGGCCTATTGTTAGGTCAATCTGCTCCCGGGGGGGCAGAAACCTCTAGGTGCCAGGGATAATTCTTTTTTTCTTTGTTGTGTTTTTCTTTTTTTTTTTTTTAGTTGGGGAGCGACCCCTTAGGCAAGGGTCGCTCCCTAGGGGGCAAATTACATTTAGGCCATTTCTGCCCCCTAAAGGGGCAGATCGGCCAATTTTTATGAGGACGGTCTGCCCAAAGGGGGGCAGAAACCACTAGACACCAGGGAGTTTTTTTTAATGGCAAATTTACAGAATGGGGGCAACCTCTTAGGCAAGGGCCGCTCCCCGGGATTTATTTTAGGCCATTTCTGACCCCCTGGGACAGATCGGCCTATTGTTGTTAGGCTGATCTGCCCCCAGGGGGGCAGAAACCTCTAGGCGCCAGGGACATTTATTTTGTTTTTTGTTGTTTTTGTTTTGTTTTTTAGAGGTGGAGAGCTACCCCTTAGGCAAGGGTCACTCCCCTGGGGGGAAAATTGTATTTAGAGTATTTCTGCCCCCCTTGGGGGCAGATCAGCTGATTTTTGGTAGGCCAATCTGCCCCCAAGGGGGGCAGAAACCACTAGGCACCGGGGATTTTTTTTTCTGCCAATTTCACGCAAGGGGAGCGACCCCTTAGGCAAGGGTCGCTCCCCGGGGGGTTAAAATTTATTTTAGGCCATTTCTGCCCCCCTTGGGGCATATCTGCGTATTGTTATTAGGCCGATCTGCCCCAAGGGGGGCAGAAACCTCTAGGCGCCAGGGATAGTTTTTTTGTTTTTTTGTTTTTGTTTTGTTTTTTAGAGGTGGAGAGCGACCCCTTAGGCAAGAGTCGCCCCCATGGGGGGCAAATTGTATTTAGAACATTTCTGCCCCCCTTGGGGGCAGATCGCCCGATTTTTGTTAGGCCAATCTGCCCCCAAGGGGGGTAGAAACCACTAGGCTCCGGGGATTTTCTTTTGCGCCAATTTCACGCAAGGAGAGCTACCCCTTAGGCAAGGGTCGCTCCCCGGGTGGGGGGGATTTATTTTAGGCCATTTCTGCCCTCCTGGGGGCAGATTGGCCTATTGTTATTAGGCTGATCTGCCCCCAACGGGCTGGAAACCTCTAGGCGCCAGGGACAAAAAAAAAATTGATTATTTTTTTAGAGGTGGGGAGCGACCCCTTAGGCAAGGATTGCTCCCCTGGGGGGCAAATTGTATTTAGACCATTTCTGCCCCCCTGGGGGGCAGATCGGCAGATTTTTGTTAAGCCGATCTGCCCCCAAGGGGGGCAGAAACCACTAGGCACAAGGGATTTTTTGTTGGTGTCAATTTCACGCAAGGGGAGCATCCCCTTAGGCAAGGTCGCTCCCCGGGGGGGAATTTATTTTAGGCCATTTCTGCCCCCGGGGGTAGATTGGCCTATTGTTATTAGGCCTATCTGATCCCAGGGGGGGCAGAAACCTCTAGGCACCAGGGATAATTTTTTGTTTTTGGTTTGTTTTGTTTTTTCGAGGTGGGGAGCAACCCCATAGGCAAGGGTCGCTCCCCTGGGGGGACAAATTAATTTTTGGCCATTTCTGGTCCCCTTGGGGGCAGATCGGCGTATTTCTATTAGGCCGATCTGCCCCCGGGGGGGAGAAACCACTTAGGCACCAGGGATTGGTGTATGTGTGTGTTTTCTTTAGGGGGGCAACCCCTTGGGTAAGGGTCGCTCCCATTGAGGGCACATTACTGTTGACCATATCTGCCCTCCGTGGGGGCAGATGGGCCTATTTTTGGAAGGCTCCAGAGACCAGGGAAGTTTATTTTTTCAAAATAAGAGGTTGGGGGAATGGCCATACCCCACCCCAAATAAATGGGGCCAAAGTTGTTCTGCCCACCATTGGGCAGATTGGGCAATTACCCCTGATCCACACCCCGGGAGGGACAGAAAGTCTACTAGATGCCAGGGAATTAAAAAATATCTATAAATTGGGGTGGTGGCTACCACACAGTATGGGCCTGGTTATGCCCCCATCCCAACTAAAAGGGGTAACAGTCTTTCAGCTCTGGCCCGCACACTAAAACATCATATCCCACAGCAAGCAAGAAGACATTTGATTGTTTTGGGTTTTGGTTTTACATTTGGGCCATGAGAGCTTGGCTAACTCTCAAAATCATCCCACTTGGAATGGTGAGGGCTGCACTTTATAGACTTTGGGACACTGCCATGTAGAAAGATCCACAAGACCTAGACACATATGAAAACTAAACATCTGGGTGATTCCAGGGTGGTGTGTTTCACATGCATCCCGCACCATTTTCGTACCCACAATGCCCTGCAAACGTCCAGCTTTGCTGGAAATCACACAGTTTTCCCATGTTTTTGTGATGGAACCTTCCGGAATCTGCAGGAATCCACAAAATCCCTACCACCCAGCATTGTCTCATCTATACCAATAAAATTCTGCTGCACTTGTCAGCCTAAATATGTTTTTTTTCAAACTGCCCTTTGGGACCCCCTTTGGTTCCTCCTCAATATGAACATGTTTTTGGCTCTTCCCTTACACAAGCACTTGGTCCACCTACACAAATGAGGTATCATGTTTACTGGGAGACTGAGGGGAACGTTGCTTGGTATTTTGGGAAATTTGTCCCAGTGCGGTGATCCCACACAGAACAGTGGGAGAAATGTGATTTTTTAGTTAAATTTGAGGTTTGTTGAGGATTCTGGGTAAGAAAACATTGGGGGATCCATGCAAGTCACACCTCCCTGGACTCCCTCGGGTGTCTAGTTTTCAGAAATGTCTGGGTTTGGTAGGTTTCCCTGGGTGCCGGCTGAGCTAGAGGCCAAAATCCACAGCTAGGCACTTTGATTAAAACTGGTCTCTTCTCTCTACCCCCCAAAAACAGGTAGTTTAGTATTTGATAATTTTGATGTGTCCAGATAGCGTTTTGGGGCATTTCCTTTCTCGGGCAGTAGGCCTACCCCAAGTGAGGTACCATTTTTATCGGGAGACTTGGGGGAACGCTGGGTGGAAGGAAATTTGTGGCTCCTCTCTGATTCCAGAACTTTCTATCACCGAAATGTGAGGGAAAAGTGTTTTTTTGGCCAAATTTTGAGGTTTGCAAAGGATTTTGGATAACAGAACCTGGTTAGAGCCCCACAAGTCACCCCATCTTATATTCCCCTTGGTGTCTGGTTTTCAAAACAGTGCAGGTTTGCTAAGTTTCCCTGGTGCCGGCTGAGCTAGAGGCCAAAATCCACAGCTAGGCACTTTGTAAAACATAACTCTCTTTAATTTCAAAAAATGTGATGTGTCCACGTTGTTTTTGGGGCATTTCCTGTCACGAGCGCTAGGCCTACCCCCGCAAGTGTGGTACTATTTTTATCGGGAGACTTGGGGGAACTCTGGGTGGGAGGAAATTCGTGGCTCCTCTCTTATTCCAGAACTTTCTGTCACCAAAATGAGAGGGAAAAGTGTTTTTTGGGCAAAATTTTGAGGTTTGCAAAGGATTCTGGGTAACAGAAGCTGGTCAGAGCCACACAAGTCACCCCATCTTGGATTCCCCTTGGTGTCTGGTTTTCAAAACTATGCAGGTTTGCTAGGTTTCCCTAGGTGCCGGCTGAGCTAGAGGCAAAAATCCACAGCTAGGCACTTTGCAAAAAACTGCTCGCTTCTTTCTGAAAATGTGATGGGTCAACGTTGTGTTTTGGGGCATTTCCTGTCCAGCCGCTAGGCCTACCTCCGCAAGTGAGGTACCATTTTTATCAGAAGACTTGGGGGAACACAGAATATTAAACCAAGTGTTATTGCCCCTTGTCTTTCTCTACATTTTTTCCTTCCAAATGTAAGACAGTGTGCAAAAAGACTTCTATTTGAGAAATGCCCTGTAATTCACATGCTAGTATGGGCACCCCAGAATTCAGAGATGTGCAAATAACCACTGCTTCTCAACACCTTATCTTGTGTGCATTTTGGAAATACAAAGGTTTTCTTGATACCTATTTTTCACTTTTTATATTTCAGCAAATGAATTGCTGTATACCCAGTATAGAATGAAAACCCATTGCAAGGTGCGCCTCATTTATTGGCTCTGGGTACCTGGGGTTCTTAATGAACCTACAAGCCCTATATATCCCCACAACCAGAAGAGTCCAGCTGACGTAACAGTATGTTGCTTTCAAACATCTGATATCGCAGGAAAAAGTTACAGAGTAAAACGTGGAGAAAAATGGCAGTTTTTTTAACCTCAATTTCAATATTCTTTTATTTAAGCTGTTATTTTCTGTAGGAAACACTTGTAGGATCTACACAAATGACCCCTTGCTGAATTCAGAATTTTGTCTACTTGTCAGAAATATTTAGCTTTCTGTCACTAACTGGAAGGAGGCTGAAAGCACAAAAAATAGTAAAAATGGGGTATGTCCCAGTAAAATGTCAAATTTGTGTTGAAAAATTGGGTTTTCTAATTCAACTCTGCCTGTTCCTGAAAGCTGGGAAGATGGTAATTTTACCACCGCAAACCCTTTGTTGATGCTATTATTAGGGGAAAAACCACAAGCCTTCTTCTGCAGCCCTTTTTTCCAATTTTTTTGAAAAAAATGACATTCTTGCTGTATTTTGCCTAATTTCTTGGTGTCCTTCAGGGGTATCCACAAAGTCTGGGTACCTCTAGAATCCCTAGGATGTTGTAAAAAAAGGGCACAAATTTGGCATGGGTAGCTTATGTGAACAAAAAGTTATGAGGGCCTAAGCACGAACTGCTCCAAAAAGGCTCGGCACAGGAGGGGAAAAGGCCTGGCAGCGAAGGGGTTAAAGGCCATTCAGTGGCATGCAACAGTAGCAATGTCCACCAAGGAGAAAACCCATGCCACTGCAAATACTTTAAAAACAATGTCTTTGAATGGCTGTGACCCAGAGGTCTCAGAATTGGATTTGTTACCACAAACAATGTCAGTAGTATAGTCAAGGCTATGGAAGATGATTATTTCAGGGTCCTGTGTTTGCCGCAATACATCAACATGATTGTTCAGGAGTTCTAAAAAACAGAAATAGGGCCTGATTTATAGTTTGGTAGGTGCGGTTACTCTTTCACAAATGTGATGAATATCCCATCCACCGTATTACCATTCCATTATATCCTATGAAATCATAATGTAGTGGACAGGAAAATAGTCATATTTGTGATGGAAAAACATGTCGGCTAAACTCTAAATCAGGCCCTCAGCCTGCAACATATTGACCACCTGCAGACGAATCTGACCTCATTTCAACCATTCGTTTAAAGCCCAGAAGCAGCTGATGATACCACTTAAAACCCTCAAATAGGAGCTGCCAACACATTGGAATTTCACCAACTGCAAGTTGCAACATCTGTTTGACCAGTACGGACTGATCACTGACTATATCCTTCAAGAACTGTGAAAAGCATGTCTGTGGAGATGGACAAATGAAACCTACTCAAATGCCTGACAAAAATGCTACTTACTTTTGAGGTTTTCACATGGGAAGTCAACAAGGAGGACAGTACAATAAGCCAAGCTATTCTGTTTTTGCATCTACTACAGGAGCAGTTCAAAAAGGTATCACAGAGGTTTGTCGGTGTGAACGAAGGAGCACATTTGTTGGTTGAGAGATTAATCCATTGCTTTACTGTTAATGGAAGGCTGTAAAGAGAGATTGTATCCTCCAAACAGTACATCAGTGCCACAATACTTGATCCATTGTACAAAAAAATGCTGGCCACGTTTATTCCTTATTTAGAAGGGGATGTTTCACTCTAAAAGATGTGGATTGGAAAGCAAGAGATCTGGCTAGAAGATAGAGCCCTGGGCGGAAATGATGGTGTTGTCAGAGTCACCAGATCCTCGGGGTCTGTGCACGTTCCCAACACTTCCACCACAAGACAGCTCCAATACTCTGATTAGATTTATCACAGAGTCTAAGAGAGTCCAAGTGGGGAAAAGGGGATTAGGACGGGAACAGCTGGGAAGGAGACCTGTAGGAAGCAAAAGGTTAAAACACAACATCAAAATTACATCTCATGAATTCAGTACCATGCTACAACTCTAAGCTTCGTCTTTTCCAAAAAACATGAACAACCCTAGAATAGTCCTAAAACTGACTAGGCTTTAGATGACCGAATACCTGAGGAGGAAATAGGAAAAGTTAAATAGGACTTTCAGATTCGAGTACTTTCTTTAGCATGAGAATCAGGAAACACTCTGAGCAATTTCTAAACAACCATATGAATCTCCTTTTAAGAATACATATCAGGAACACACAGTATTACATCTAGAATTCTGGTATTGTTGTGTTCATCTCAGAAAAAACATTGGGAAGTGAATTGCGCACATTGCAGATTTTTATATGAGTATTAAACACCATAAAGGATTGTGCACCATGAAATCACACAACGTAGATTCAAGGAATAAATCACGCAACGTGTCAACTTGAAATGCTACCAAGAAAATGTCTTAGAATAGTAGCGCACAGTAATTTACATTATTTATACACGAGGAAAGAATTGCGCGTCTTGCCGATTCAAATGCCACCATACAAATATCAAGAAATGGTAGCGCACAATGAATAACATGAAAAAACACTCAAGGAAAGAATCGCGCGTGTTACCGATTCAAATGCCACCATGCAAATGCCAAGAAATGGTAGCGCACAATGAATAACATGAAAAAACACTCAAGGAAAGAATCGCGCGTGTTGCCGATTCGAATGCCACCATGTAAATGCCAGAAAATGGTAGCGCACAATGAACAGCATGAATTACACACGAGAAGTGAGCCACCATGTAAATGTCAAGAAAAGGTAGCGCGCAATGAACAACACAATTAAATGCTCATGAAACGGGTTGCACGTCTTGCCAACTCGTAAAACATCATGTCAAGAAATATCAGCGCGCAATGAACAACCATGTAATAACGAAGTCAAATCTTTATGGAATAAATTGCACGTCCTCCCTATTTGCAAACCACCATACAAATGTCAAAAAATGGCAGCGCACAAGTAATCTGTTATTCATTTAAGAATTAAAATCAAGAATACGAAAATTCTCAATTACGGTGTTGGGAAATGTCCAAACACCGTCTTACCGCCTGGAAACAGTGATCACCAATGAGAGATGAGTGCAGAAGACTGGAAAATCCAAATAGGCCGCCGGGATAGGAGCTCAGGAAGAAGCTGCTGCTCTGCACCGGGACCTCTGAATAGTGAGCACTGGGATTTGGGCGGACTCTCTTTTATAGAGTCTTGGCCCCGCCTAGAACCACGCCCAGGCATGTTGCAGGGAAAGTCTCTGAAAGGCCCTGGAAAGGGACCACACCCTGCCACACCCTAACTCACTCTGAATGTTTGCAGCAATACATTGCAAATGTACATTATTTATAAGCACCTTAAAAATGAATCTTTTGGATGGAATTCTGCAATGCAAAAGGTTAAACTATAACATATCATCACAATGCATAAATTACATTATCTTGCGAGTGTTGGGTTTTTGCATTCTAGATGCCCGTAGAGCACGCACTGTCCTGGTGTTGACAGTAGTCCCCTCTCCCAGGCGTGCTCTAGGGCCTGGTTTATCTGGATTGAGATGATGAAAGCGTCTGACAAGTACTGGAGCATGAACATCAGAAGCGGAAACCCATGAATTACTTTCAGGGCCATAACCTTTCCATGAGATTAAGTACCATAGGTTACGCCCTCTCAGTTTAGAGTCCAACACTTTCTTGACTTCATATTCTTCTTCCCCCTGTACTAGAACTGGAGCTGGATGAGGGTGGACCTTTTGGACTGCCCTTTTTAAGAGGGAAGTATGGAACACTGGATGAATCCGTAATGATTTTGGCAATTGTAGTTTATAGGTCACAGGATTGATTTGCTGAAGAACAGTGTGAGGACCTATAAATTTGGGGTTGAACATGTGCTTCTTCTTGAAGTCCATATGTTTTGTGGAAAGCCACACTTTGTCACCAGGTTGATACTGCGGTCCCTCACAATGTTTCTTATCATAATGCTTTTTGTATTTTTTTTTGGCTTTTTCTAAATGTTGTTGAATCGATTTCTGAGTTTGATGCAAATGTTGAATGATTTCTGAGACAGCTGGAGTGAGAGAACTTTCTTGAGGAATTGTGATTGGCAAGGTGTCAGGATGATAGCCAAACAAACCAAAGAAGGGTGTAACGCCAGTAGAAGTGTGGAAGGAGTTGTTGTACGCTAACTCAGCTAACCAGAGCATTGATGTCCATGAATTTAGTGCTTTTTCAGCGTAAGCACGTAGGTATTGCTTCAAAGTCTGATTTAGTCTCTCCGTTTGACCATCTGTTTGAGGATGGTGGCTAGTAGATAGGGTAGATGTCACTTGAAGTGTTTTACACCATGTCTTCCAGAAGTTGGAGGCAAATTGCGATCCCCGATCGGAGAGGATCACTTTTGGCAGTCCATGATAACGAACCACTCTATTCAGTAAGATAGTTGCCAGTTCACTAGAGGTGGGTAATTTATTACAGGCAATGAAATGTCCATATTTCGTGAGACTATCTACTACCACCAGAATTACTGAATGCTGTTGAACCACTGGCAGACCTGTAATAAAGTCTAAAGAGATGTGTTCCCAAGGACGGCTTGGGGTTGGGAGTGGGCGTAACAACCCTTTCGGTTTTGAATGACTTGTTTTAGTGCGAGCACAGACTTCGCAGTTGTTTACCATTGTTTTAACATCCTTTGTTAAGGTAGGCCACCAAAAATAGCGTTGGATTAATTCAAGAGTTTTTGGAGTACCAGGGTGACCTGCTGTAGGTATAACATGCAACCAATGAAACACTATCTTGCGAAGTTTGGTAGTGGGCACGAACAAACGAGCATCGTGAAAGGGTAATCTTAGCTTGATTGATCTTTTCAGATCTGCTTGGGCCAACGCCTGCCATTTTTCAACAGTGAATGAATTGCGGATGTCTTCAAAGTTATCTTCTGTTTTTATGATACATAGGACCTTGTCAGGAGCAATGATAGCTCTGGAGGTTTGAACTGCAGGCAATGTGGTAGACTCTTGGCAGGACAAGGCGTCAGCTTTGCGATTATCTTTACCAGGCCGGAAGGTTACCACAAATTATTGTCAAGGGGACAGTCTGAAGATTTATCGGACCTCCAGTCAAGAGTTTTCCATCAACTGCCTGGATGGTTTCTGGGGTCTTCTTTTCAATACACGGGATCCCCCATGCACGAACCAATTGGGCGTCAACAAAGTTTCCGGTAGCCCCAGAGTCGACTAGAGCCTTCTTGAAATAGGTCTTTTTCTTGACCTGAACTCTTATTCCCAATTTTAGATGTTTGGATTGTGAAGGATCCACGGTGACACCCAAGAGCAACCCTTCTCTGCAACTTGGGTGCTTTAGATTTTCCGACTCGATTGATGCATTGGTTGCAACTTTCTGAACTGGGTCTCGCTTGCTCTTTGTTTTGATTGGACAATCTTTGGCGAAATGACCTTTCCGCCCACAATAGAGACATTGGCCATTTTTTCTGCGTAGGTCCTTTTCATCTTTGGTCAAAAGTCTCCTGATGGTTCCAATTTCCATCGGTTCCGGCGTTCTTTCTCTCGGAGTTCTTGAGTCTTTGTTATCATGAGCATGCCAAGAATGTTTTTCAGTCTTTTTACGTGTTCCTTTTCGTTCATTTAAACGATGATCAAGCCTCAAGACAAGGTTTATTAAATCTTGACAGTTTGCAGGTTGTGGGTCGATTTGCGCTAAGATGTCTTTTAGCTCCTCTTTGAGTCCCCTGTAAAACAAGGCCGCTTGTTTTTCTTCAGGCCAGGATGTCTCAGCGACCAGCTGATTAAGATTGGCTAAATATGACATTAAGTCCTGATTCCCTTGGCGTAAGTCTAATAATTCACGATCTGCTGACTGTGTTACAGTTCTACGATCGAAAACTCTCTCAAATTCACGAACAACATTTTTCCAGTTGTACAACAGGGACTATTTTTACGCACAAGAGGAATAGCCCAGGTAGCTGCATCTCCAGACAGATATGACAACAAGAAAGCTACTTTAGACTGGGCATCGGGGAAAGTATGTGGTCTGCAGGTGAAGTGAAGTTCCACTTGAACCAGAAAAGATTGCGCTTTCAAGGGATCACCTGAGAAGCGTTCTGGGGGAGCTAAAGGAATGGCTGAAGGAACATTGAGGGAAATGTTAGTCGGATTACCTCCAGAAGTCTGAGAAGAAGTACCTGGCCAAGACACACCTGTGGGACTTTGTTCTTTCTTCTCAACCTTATTCTGTAACTGACTCACCCTCTCAGCTAGACTATTTGTCAAATCCTTTGATGATACCACTTCTGACTGGAGCTGGGTGATAGCCTTGACTAGCTCGTCCAGTGTGGCCATGCTGAGAACATACACAAACCAGGAGGATAATAATTAGTGGGCTCACTATTCTGTCAGAGTCACCAGATCCTCAGGGTCTGTGCACGTTCCCAACACTTCCACCACAAGACAGCTCCAATACTCTGATTAGATTTATCACAGAGTCTAAGAGAGTCCAAGTGGGGAAAAGGGGATTAGGACGGGAACAGCTGGGAAGGAGACCTGTAGGAAGCAAAAGGTTAAAACACAACATCAAAATTACATCTCATGAATTCTGTACCATGCTACAACTCTAAGCTTCGTCTTTTCCAAAAAACATGAACAACCCTAGAATAGTCCTAAAACTGACTAGGCTTTAGATGACGAGTACCTGAGGAGGAAACAGGAAAAGTTAAATAGGACTTTCAGATTCAAGTACTTTCTTTAGCATGAGAATCAGGAAACACTCTGAGCAATTTCTAAACAACCATATGAATCTCCTTTTAAGAATACATCTCAGGAACACACAGTATTACATCTAGAATTCTGGTATTGTTGTGTTCATCTCAGAAAAAACATTGGGAAGTGAATTGCGCACATTGCAGAATTTTATATGAGTATTAAACACCATAAAGTATTGTGCACCATGAAATCACACAATGTAGATTCAAGGAATAAATCACGCAACGTGTCAACTTGAAATGCTACCATGAAAATGTCTTAGAATAGTAGCGCACCGTAATTTACATTATTTATACATGAGGAAAGAATTGCGCGTCTTGCCGATTCAAATGCCACCATACAAATATCAAGAAATGGTAGCGCACAATGAACAACATGAAAAGCACTCAGGGAAAGAATCGCGCGTCTTGTCGATTCAAATGCCACCATGCAAATGCCAAGAAATGGTAGCGCACAATGAATAACATGAAAAAACACTCAAGGAAAAAATTGTGCGTGTTGCCGATTCGAATGCCACCATGTAAATGCCAGAAAATGGTAGCGCACAATGAACAGCATGAATTACACACGAGAATTGAATCGCGCGTTTCGCAGATTCGAATGCCACCATGTAAATATCAAGAAAAGGTAGCGCGCAATGAATAACAAAGTTAAATGCTCATGAAACAAGTTGCACGTCTTGTAAATGTCAAGAAATATCAGCGCGCAATGAACAACCATGTAATACCGAAGTCAAATCTTTATGGAATAAATTGCGCGTCCTCCCTATTTGCAAACCACCATACAAATCTCAAAAAATGGCAGCGCACAAGTAATCTGTTATTCATTTAAGAATTAAAATCAAGAATATGAAAATTGTCAATTACGGTGTTGGGAAATGTCCAAACACCGTCTTACCGCCTGGAAACAGTGATCACCAATGAGAGATGAGTACAGAAGACTGGAAAATCCAAATAGGCCGCCGGGACAGGAGCTCAGGAAGAAGCTGCTGCTATGCACCGGGACCTCTGAATAGTGAGCACTGGGATTTGGGCTGACTCTCTTTTATAGAGTCTTGGCCCCGCCTAGAACCACGCCCAGGCATGTTGCAGGGAAAGTCTCTGAAAGGCCCTGGAAAGGGTCCACACCCTGCCACACCCTAACTCACTCTGAATGTCTCCAGCAATACATTGCAAATGTACATTATTTATAAGCACCTTAAAAATGAATCTTTTGGATGGAATTCTGCAATGCAAAAGGTTAAACAATAACATATCATCACAATGCATAAATTACATTATCTTGCGAGTGTTGGGTTTTTGCATTCTAGATGCCCGTAGAGCGCGCACTGTCCTGGTGTTGACAGGTGTGCCTACTTCACCTTCCAGAGAGGGCAGTTCTGTTGTCTCAAAGCAGCCAAAAACAGCAACACCAGCAACAGCACCAGCGACAGACAAATCAGACCTAACCTCTACAATGACTTAATTCCAAGTGGCAGGGCTTAAGTTGAATACAGAGGCAAAGGCCCCATAATTCAAGCAAGTGGCAGCACCAAGTACCATTCAGAAGACAGTCCAAGACTATGTGGATGGCCCAAAAGAGTTCTACCTCCAGCAAATCCCATTCATCTATCGATTTGAGAACATTCCTCAAATGCCAAAGTTCAGCAGGCTGGCAATAATATATCTGACATGCCCAGTTGCCAGTTTGTAGGCTGAGCATGTGTTCGTTGCAGTTGGCATGATTTTCACAGTCAAAAGGACCATTCTCTCACCTCAAGCATGGAGAGATTCACTATGACTAAAATGAACCAAGACTTCATCCCACATGATTAACTATTCCCAAAATACCACAGGAGGAGGATAAGGGGGATTAGTCTGAATCAAGTGCTTTAGCTGACCAACATTTGGGTGAACCCCTGAGTTTGAGGATGAACTCTACTTCTCTGACTAAGCAGGCCACCATAGAACCTTCAGATTATCAATTAACTGCTTTAAAAACAAAAATGACATAGCTAAAGGAACATTATATAGTTTGTGTCTGACTAAAGAACCCCCGCCATATATTCATATGTGTGTCTAAATTGAAGTTGGACCATTATGGAGTGAAGAAGCCTCCTCATTCCCTTAAAGGACATGAAGACAATGCCTGCCTCCATCCCATACCTATACTTCTTTTTTTCTATTTCCTTGTAGTGCTGCCCCAGAAACAATAATTAATTTAAAAGGCAGTCATTGTGTTGCTTCAGTAGAAACAGAGGAAATACAATACGACATTTGAGTGATATAATGAGTGAGTGTGAGTGATGATGATTCATGTGGTAGCAGAGAGTGTTGGAGTTCAACTAATTTGCAAACTTGATTTTGATGATTTGTAATGATTGGGGGCTGATTGGTGATTTTTCCTGAAGGTGGTTGGCCTTTTCACACCAAGCTAGATGTACTTGCATGGTCTGCTCCTTGTTGTACTTTTTTGTTGGATCCTTCAGAGTCCAGACTAGTCAGTTGAGTTAACAAATGCTAATCTACACAAAGTGCTCAAATTAGTTTGCTCTTCTTGTTCATCAACAGTAGTGCACTACACGTCTATCTCTTTCAATCTTATTGGGAGTCTGTTAGAAATGGGGTCTCTGGTTGACAGTCAGGTTACCCCCTGTTCAAGCAAGGACCCTCACTCTAGTTAGGATAAAAGAGAATCACCCTCAGCTAACCCCTGCTTACCCCCTTGGTAGCTTGGCAGAGCAGTAGGCTTAACCTCAGAGTGCTGGGCGTAAAGTATTTGTACCAACACACACAGTAACTTAATGAAAACACTACAAAATGACACAACACCAGTTTAGAAAAATAGGAAATATTTATCTAGACAAAACAAGACCAAAACGACAAAAATCCAACATACACAAGTCAAGTTATGATTTTTTAAAGGTTTAAAATAAAAAGAGTCTTTAGGTAGTTGTAACAACACACTAGCGCTGCTAGCGTGTAAATGTACCTGGTTTGCGTCAAAAATAACCCCGCACGGGCGGTGTGCGTCGAAAATAACCCTGCACGGTTATATGCGTCGAAAACAACTCGGCACGGCGATGCGCGTTGAAAAAGCCAGCCACGCGACGGTCCGAAAGT
Source organism: Pleurodeles waltl (assembly GCF_031143425.1). NCBI lineage: Eukaryota > Metazoa > Chordata > Amphibia > Caudata > Salamandridae > Pleurodeles > Pleurodeles waltl. The sequence continues at coordinate 793,522,598 of NC_090438.1, read as the reverse complement.
CCCGCGGCGCAGGTTGCGATCTCTCAGCCTTCGTCAGCGATGCTGCGCGTCGTTTCTCCTGCTCCGGGCGTCGATTCTCCGGTCGCGTTTCCTGCGGCGTCGTTTCTCAGCTGCGGAGCCGGCGTCGCGTCGTTTTCTCAGCCGCGATCGGATTCGCGTCGATCTTTTCTCCGCACGGCGCTCGGTGCGTGTATTTTTGTCCTTAGGCTGCCAGCCTCTCCTTTCAGGGTCCCAGGAACTGGAAGGGCACCACAGAGCAGAGTAGGGGTCTCTCCAGAGACTCCAGGTGCTGGCAGGAAGAAGTCTTTGCTATCCCTGAGACTTCAACAACAGGAGGCAAGCTCTACATCAAGCCCTTGGAGATTTCTTCTTCAAGATGGAAGGCACACAAAGTCCAGTCTTTGCCCTCTTACTCTGGCAGAAGCAGCACTGCAGGAAAGCTCCACAAAGCACAGTCACAGGCAGGGCAGCACTTGTTCCTCAGCTATCAGCTCTTCTCCAGGCAGAGGTTCCTCTTGATTCCAGAAGTGTTTCTGAAGTTTGTAAGTTTGGGGGCCCTTCTTATACCCATTTTAGTCTTTGAAGTCACCTTTCTTCAAAGGGGACTCACACCTTCTTGTGAAATCCTGCCTTGCCCAGGCAAGGCCTCAGACACACACCAGGGGGCTGGAGACAGCATTTTCAGAGGCAGGCACAGTCCTTTCAGATGAGAGTGACCACTCCACCCCTCCCTCCTAGCAGAGATGGCTAATCAGGAAATGCAGATCACACCCCAGCTCCCTTTGTGTCACTGTCTAGTGTGAGGTGAAAAACAACCCAACTGTCAAACTGACCCAGACAGGGAATCCACAAACAAGGCAGAGTCACAGAATGGTTTAAGCAAGAAAATGCTCACTTTCTAAAAGTGGCATTTCCAAACTCACAATCTCAAAATCAACTTTACTAAAAGATGTATTTTTAAATTGTGAGTTCAGGGATCCCAAACTCCACATGTCCATCTACTCTCTAGGGGAATCTACACTTTAATCATATTTAAAGGTAGCCCCCATATTATCCTATGAGAGAGAGACAGACCTTGCAACAGTGAAAACGAAATTGGCAGTATTTCACTGTCAGGACATATAAACCACATTACTATATGTCCTACCTTATCCATACACTGCACCCTGCCCTTGGGGCTACCTAGGGCCTACCTTAGGGGTGCCTTACATGTAAGAAAAGGGAAGGTTTAGGCCTGGCAAGTGGGTACACTTGCCAAGTCGAATTTACAGTGTAAAAATACACACACAGACACTGCAGTGGCAGGTCTGAGACATGATTACAGAGCTACTTATGTGGGTGGCACAACCAGTGCTGCAGGCCCACTAGTAGCATTTGATTTACGGGCCCTGGCACCTCTAGTGCACCTTACTAGGGACTTACTAGTAAATCAAATATGCCAATCATGGATAAACCACTTACATACAATTTAAACAGGAGAGCATATGCACTTTAGCACTGGTTAGCAGTGGTAAAGTGCTCAGAGTTGAAAAGCCAACAGCGACAGGTCAGAAAAAAATAGGAGGCAGGAGGCAAAAAGACTGGGGATGACCCTGCATAAGCAAAAGTCCAACAGAGTCAGACTGATTTGTTACTTGATGTCAGGACTCAAAGCAGGACTAGCTCAAAAGCCAAAAGAAGGAAGTTATCTACTTCAGAGGGAAACCAACGTGATGATGACTCTAATAGGCCTATTGAGCAATATGGTCTGAAAGAGGTGCATTGATTTGGGAAATGCTGAGTAATGTGCTAGCTTGAATGTCAAAAAAGTCAAACTGCTCTGTTCTGTGGTTGTGGTCAGGGGTGTAACTGGAGACAGACGTGGTGTCACATTATCACATGATGGACACACTCAGCTAAATGTTATGACAGCTTTGAGATTGATGAGACAGGTACACACAGCCACTTGTCTGTGATTGGTTGTAAGATTGCTCTCATTTTTCAGTTAATAGCACATGAGCCATCATGATTGCAGCAGTCTATGTTCTTACTTTAGCTCTTAATCAAATCTTCATGAATCTTAACTTCCTTCCTTCTCCTTGACTCTACAATATTTTTACTGTTTTACAATCCTCAGGCCTTCTCTTCTTCTACTCAAAAAGCAAGCGCTCCATAGCACTCCTGCTTAGTGCTTAAATTACTGACCCAGTTCAGTCAGGCACTCAAGATGGACATACAGAGAAGAATGAAAATGCAGCTCCTATTTGTCATATATATATACAGTATAATTTTTCTTTTAACAATCATAGTTTTAGAACTGTGGGGCTGTCAAAATATTTACATATATAATAATAACTTGGAAATCTGGAGCTGACGAACTGATTGAAATGCATTCAAGCCCTGATTTAAGAGGGCCTAGCACTACTCCAGCACCTCCTTTGCACCATTTTTTTAACACTAAGGAGGCTTTATCCTCACGCCATATTTCCAAAGTGGCACAATGCATGCATTGCACAACTTTGTAACCCTTTGCACTACATTATGCCTGCACCAGGCATAATATATGCAAAAGATATGCTCCTCCATTAAGGGGTAAAAATAATGGCACGAAGAAATCTAAGAAATATCTTTGCATCTTTTTTGCTGCACTTTTAATGCCTGCTCAGAGCAGGCGTTAAAAGAGGGCACACCATTGTTTACAATAGGCTCCTATGTATTGCTCAGGGTTAGTGCCAAAATGTTGGCATTAACCCTGTACAGTACATCAGTTGTGTCAAAAATGTTGATGCTATTGCCCCCTCCCCTGCGTCATGGTGTGGCGTATTTTAGATACAGAGTACACATAGTGGTGATAGGGGGGCGCTGAGGGGCACAAGGAAAGTGATGCTGCACTCGGTGCAGTGCCACTTTCCTGAAATCCACCCCTCAATTCATCTTTGTCCTTCATTTTTATAAAAAACAAATGTTATGATGTGTTGCTGATCGAAGTGATGAATACTGTTGTTGTGTAGTGTTCGTCTTTGGTACACCTTTCCTAGCTCCACTTTCCCATCTGTTCATCAAACTTCTAACCCTCTTCCACCAGGCTGTGTAATTTATGGAGGTGTGACAAAATTTTACCATTATTGGATCACACACTTATTAAGGCAGATGTGCTGACACCAATTAACTGTGGGATTTTCTTACCTGAACAGTACAATAGACCACACCAGTCCCCTGTACCTACCCAGGTATGAAAGGGATAATATATTAATACATCATTATTGTGCCAAAGAATTAGAACAATGTTTGACTCTGTTCCAGTGTCCCATGATAGTGCACACTAGAGCAAGAGTTGTTTTGTCATTGTGGTCTGTTCTCAGTGTTTGATAACCCACTACTCCGTGTTTTCTAATCTATTTGCCTGGTGGTGAACAATCTTTTTAATTAATCTGACAGTTGGAGTTCACCTCCTTGCGATAGGTATTAGTGGGACCTCACTTTTTGATGTCTTTCTTGTTAGCAGAAGAAGAGAACACTAATAACACCACCATTAATAAGAAGCCCCTTTTGGGAAACCCTGCAATAACGTTTGGGAAGATTTTGGAGAGCTACCATTGCCCAATCAGTTCAGGTAAGAAAGAACTAGTTAACTTAGTAGTTAAGTTGTTCTTTGGACAGGGAGATAAATAGCATTTTTGTGCATGTTGGCAGGCTCCTTCCTGGGCAAATAGCTATAGCCAGTAGGGCTACAGCAATTACTACACTAACTACTATTATACTATACTATATAATTGATTGGCGACTGGGTGGGGAATACCTCATCAAGTGAAAAAGATTCAAAGTCACCAATTTTCTGTTTCCAGACAGCGCCCATCTGGTGGCGTGGTATAGTAAGTGCAAAAAGAACAAGTGATGGACAGAATGCTGAACAATGTCAAACATTCACCCCAGTACAGGTATCTGGGCCTAAAGCCATCGTTTTTTTTTTTTGCTGCCCATGCCATTCCAGTTTGCACCCAGCCATATGCAAATCAGACTTGACCCTGTCACCCATGGGAACAGTCCAGCCCGAACTGCCAGGACAGGTCCTCCCTGGACTGGAAACAAGCATCCTGGGACCGGTTTCGGGGTTTCACCCCTCATCAGTCAGGCTAGCTTGAATCCAGTGGCATGGGAAGCACGGGACCCACGTCTGGGCATACCCTTCCCACTTAGGGCAACAAATGCAAAAAGAACAAGTGATAGATGGAATGCTGAACAATGTCACACAGTCACCCCCACTACAGAGATCTGGGCCTAAATCCATTGTTTGTTTTGCTGCGCATGCCATTCCAGTTTGGACCAAGCCATATACAAATCACTCTTGGCCCTGTTCCCCATGGGAAAAGTCCAGCCCAAACTGCTAGGCCAGGTCTTCCCTGGACTGGAAACAAGCATTGTGGGACCGGTGTCGGAGTTTCACCCCTCATCAGCCAGGCTAGCTTGAATCCAATGGCATGAAAAGCACGGGACCCACGTCTGGGCATACCCTTCCCACTTAGGACGACAAATGCAAAAAGAACAAGTGATGGACGGAATGCTGAACAATGTCAGACATTCACCCCCAATACAGAGATCTGGGCCTAAATCCATCTTTTGTTGATGCCCATGCCATTCCAGCTTGGACCCAGCCATATGCAAATCAGTCTTGACCCTGTTCCCCATGGGAACAGTCCAGCCCAAACTGCTAGGCCAGGTCTTTCCTGGACTGGAAACAAGCATTGTGGGTCCGGTGTCGGGGTTTCACCCCTCATCAGCCAGGCTAGCTTGAATCCAGTGGCATGGGAAGCACGGGACCCACGTCTGGGCATACCCTTCCCACTTAGGGCGACAAATGCAAAAAAGAACAAGTGATGGACGGAATGTTGAACAATGTCAAACATTCACCCCAAGTACAGAAATCTGGGCCTAAATCCATCGTTTTTTTGTTGTCCATGCCATTCCAGTTTGGACCCAGCCACATGCATATCAGCCTTGATCCTGTTACCCATGGGAACAGTCCAGCCCAAACTGCCAGGCCAGGTCTTCCCTGGACTGGAAACAAGCATCCTGAGACCGGTTTTGGGGTTTCACCCCTCATCAGCCAGGCTAGCTGTGAAAAGAAAACATAGAAAAACACAGAGAAATGCAGGGATAGCAAACAACATTCAACATGGAAAAAAATCTTAATATACAGAAGGGTATACTTTTAGTAGTGGGGGTAGAAATTATTACTACGGACAGCAGAACCATCAGCCATGACTGTGGCACTCTTGGTGGTGGAGTGGTGGTAGTGGTAACATCCGCCATGTCTCTGGTGGTAGCCAAACAGATGCCCTCTCGCCCTTGAAAGGTGGCATTAGGGGTCAGGGTGGAGGTACTATGACCCCATGAATTACTTAGCTAAGTGGTTATAGTGACAGGTCATGAGTTTTAAAATTGGGAAGATGTTTTTATTTTCATGACATGGGTATTCACAAAACCATTGCGATGCTCAGCTCTGCCCCGTGTCTAGCGTTGAGATAAATTTGCAAGTATAAGAAAAAAAGCCCAAAAAACTTGTCACACTCACCCACTCAGCCAGTCATGAACCCACTCACAGACCCATTGAGAGACTCATGCACCGACTCACAGACCCACACAGACACTCACACGCCCACTGACAGACACATTAGCCAGTCATGCACCTACTCACAGACACAGACACTCACACACTGACTCACAGACCCACGCAGACACTCACACACCCACTCATACACCCACTCAGACACTCATACACCCACTTGTTTATTTTTTTCTCATAACGTGGATATTCGCAAGTCCACCACGTCACCCAGTGCAGTCCCATGTATACCATTTCAGTGAATTGTGAATATTGGGAAAATAAATTGGCACACTCACCCAACCACTCATGCAGTCATGCACACACCCACTCACAGACCTACTCAGATCAACTCAGACACTCACACACCCACTGACAGACCCACATACTCTCACATCCACTCACAGACCTACTGAAACACTTATGCACTCATTCATACACTCACTGTCAAAGGTTAGGGGTTACAGTCTGGAAATAAAATTTAAAATACTATGATGTCATTTGAGATGTAATCAGTGATAACACTGACCATGTCATGCATGAGGTAATATGTGAGGTCATGAGCAAGTTTTAGTTAGTTAGCGTAACAATAACTGCAGAATTTCACTAGTTTTGCATGAGTGAAATGTGAGCCTTGCTATAATATCCCTGTAATGTCTGTTTTTTTCATTGAAAATATATAAATATGAATGAAACCAAAGGTTACAGGGATGTTATAGTTAGGAAATAGAATTGAAAAACCATAGAAATTAACTTAAGAAAAAAAAGGTTACAGGAATGTTATAGTTATGGCTCATATTTTAAATTTACCAAATGATAGAAATTCTCCTGTTTTAGTTAGAGTTATCTCAAGTAACTATAACTTGTGCACTAAGGTAACTATAACTCGCACCCTTACCATGCAGTGCTAATTACTCCACATAATGCATTAGTTATGACATCTTTGATAACATCATTGACAATATCAATGTAGCAGTTGCTTTGCAGTAAAATTACTTAGCAGAAAACTGTGCATCGTCACACTGATGGCTGGACACTTGTTTATACAGTGGGCCACCAAATACGCAGATAAACAGATTTATGGACATAGCTTGGGATTGTCTAGCAGATGGCATGAGGTGCTTTGGTGGGGTAAGAGTGGGATGAGATGGGGGGAATTTGCTGCCTTGGTTGGCATCCATGGTACCAAAATTGAGTTGCTCGGACATGGATAGTCTACACCTGGGTGAAAACGATTTGGTCCAACCTTTGGGGCTCACCCTTCAGCAATACATGCAACAGGACTTAAAGCTCATTCAGCAACATCTGTCAGGGACCTGCTTGATATGGACGGAGTTCGTGCCTCACAGAAAATGGAGAGGAGCACTGAAGCATGAGGCCATGGAGAGAGTTCGTAGGAAACTAAACAGGTCAATGAGAGTCTTTTGTCAAGCACACAGCATTAATGTTATGGTGCCCAGGAGTATCATAGAAAGGGAAATTTCTTGTTTTTATGCTGATTGGGTGCATCTCTCAGACAAGAGCAATGCATATAACATGTTGGAACTGAGGGATCTGTTAGGGGGACTTTGGAATGAGAAAGTCTTGTGTTGACCAAAGAATTGAGGAGTTGTTGTGTTGCAGTGGATTTCACAGGTAGGGGAGTAAGAATGCCCTCTGAGGTTTTTCTGGATGGCAGTAGTTGGGGGGGGGGGAATGGATGGAGAGTCATAGGCCAGCTTATCCACCCCTCAGGGAGAGGAAAGGAGCATTTACGAAGAATGATGGTGTATGAGATGCCTGGGACAAGCGAGGAATTCTCATAGAACGATGCTTGGGTGAAAGAAGGCAGACTGAGACTGGGTATGGAAGGTGCTCATGGGGAAAAGGTGAAAGGAAGAATGAAGCAGGATAGACTGGGGTGAAAGTTTGGGGCGAAGAAAAAACTAGGTTGATATAGGGAGATGGTTTCATGATGTTTACATAAGTTAACTAAAATGTTTAAATGTTATTGAATTGCTAGCCTGTACTAATAAATAGCCTTTTATACTTCACAGGACTGTTAAGTGTGGTTACTTCACAATGGAGGGTCACATGGGAAGCAGAGGCGCTGACTAGTCTTTCCACAGGATTCTTCGTGAGGGGGCATGACAAAAAGGGCCAGGACAGGTTGCATGTGGGTGGATGGGGTCATAATTAGGGTTGAAATAGGAGCCAGGAGAGCTGGTATTCCTCTTTGCTGGCTCACTACCAGGAGTGCAGGTTTGACCACCTACCCACCCTGCAGACATTAACGGGTTGGGGGAGCTGTTAGGTTAGCGGGCTTGTTTCTTTTTAAGTTGCCAGTATAGGACCATTTGGAAGGTGAAAGAAGGGCAGTAGTTGGGGGTGGAGAGTCAGATGCAGGCATATTAACCCCTCAGGGGGTGAGGAAAGGAGCACAGATGAAGGATGATGGTGAGTGGGATGCCCAGGACAGGGTGAGAAAAGGTGAAAGGAAGAGTGAAGCAGGATGGACTGGGGTGAACGTTTAGGGCAAAGAAAGAATGGGGTTGGTGTAAGGAGATGTTTTCATGATGTTTACAGAAGTTAACTAAAATGTTCAAATGTTATTAAATTGCAAGCCTGTCCTGGTAAATGGCCTTTTCACTTCAATTGACTGTTGAGTGTGGCTACCTCATGAATGCAGATGCCACTTTGACATGAGCGACTTTTTCAGTTTTCAGTTCATATCATTCTGTGAGCTAAAGGAGATTAATGATGGCCATGGTTGGTGTACTGTTAGGAGAAGAGAAGATTTCATCAATTTCATCTGCCTCCAAATTGCCCTTCAGTATCCTGTAAAGTTAAGACACTGTGTGGCAAAGGCTTCTGTGCTTGTCTGCTTCAGAAGATAGACAGTTTGTTGTCCTTTTTTAACTTCTTTAACTGCACTCATGAAATTATAGTTCTCTTGCAAAAGCAAGGAACATAATTGGCCATTACAGCACAGTGCATTGCGATTTTGTGAAATATAATTACTTTAAAAAATAAAAATATAATTATTTGTTCAAGAACAATCAACACAGTGTATTTTTATTTATAAGGCTTCTTAGGGCTCTGCAAGGATGGTAGTTTTAATGCTTGTGCAGAATTTCATGAAGGTATTGTCTCAATAAGCAGTATTTCAACAAAACTATAGTACTTTAAATATGTTATTTGACCCCATTAGAGGCTGGCCTCGCCGTCTCTGTAGAAATGTGAGTTAACTAGTTTGTAAATCACCCTCATGTTCTGATCTCAGACTTAGGGGCAGATTTAAGAGCCCCTATGGCCTCCTTGCGCCACATGAGCTTCATTTTGTTTTTATGCTAATGTGGCCCAACAAGGCCAAAATCACCATGCCAGATTTACAAAGTGGCACAATGCATGCATTGCGCCACTTCATTACCCTTTGTGCTACATTATGCCTGTGCCATGCATCATGTATGCAAAGGGGGCAGTTCCCCTTTCGGAAGGCAAAAAAATAGAGCAGAGTAATCGAAGAGATGACTTTACATCATTTGTTTCAGCACTTTAAAAGCCAGCTCAGAGCAGGCGTTAAAAGGAGGCTCCCATTGGTTTCAATGGGCACTGGGTGCTTTACAGGATTAGCTTCAGAATTTTTTCTGTTAATCCTGCAATGCCCCGAACTAGCATCAACAATTCTGAGCTAGTTCCCTAACTATTGCTATGGCACACATGGTGGCGTATGGGGGGGGGGTACTAAAAGGCACTAGGTGCAGCTCCATTTTTCATAAATCTGCCCCTTACTTTTAGAAATACATTTAGTTTCAAACAGAGAGATACCATCACCTTGAAATTCTATGGATTCCATTGAAGTGCACTTAGTTGGAAATTAATTCAATTTAAAATGTATATACATATAAATCTGCCTCACTTCAGAGGATTTTTTATGATTGATTTGCTCATTCCACAAATTCAGCAAGAAGCAATGGCTCAGTGATGTGCCTCTGAACTGCATGGTAAAAAAGAGCAATTCAGCAGGTGGTGTACAATGTAGAACTATTGCTTTTTTACAGGGCAAAAGTGAATTTCAGAAAAAGGTCATCATTTTTACTTGAGCCTGCAATGGAGCTTTGACCCTTCTCTGCCCTTGATAAATATAACTCCTGCATGTACAGGTGGCCATCTTAGAACAGTTTGGAGAATATACAAAATTATTTTAAGGTTACCTATGCATCCACATCCATACGCCTACCAGGGAGGACATCTTAAAATGCCTTCCATCATACATTAGCACAGCTTTTCCTTTCTAAGCTGCCAATCAAGTTGTCTTCTTTGAATAGTAACACTAGTAAACCCTAGCAAAGAAAACAAGCATTGGCAAAGCCAAAAGTACTGAATTGAAAGCCAGACCTATTGGCTTTGGCAATGTTTGTTTGGTGATTGTTGTCCAGACTCTTTAAACACAACTCGATGAGTACAAGAACATACATGATTCAGATTAAAAGTTTGAAATGTTCAGTTTCAAATACATTTAGTTTCAAACAATTAGGGAGATACCACCATTTTTGATATTCTATAGATTCCATGGAAGTGCACTTAGTTGAAAATCAATTCACTTTAAAATGTATATACATATACATCTAAATATATATACATATATATAATGATCGTATGCTCCATTTGTATGCTGTTGGTAAAAAAAGACAACAGCATGGAAATTTGACACTATGGTGAGGCTGTTGGCGTGAAGAGAATCTACAGAAAGGAGGATATATATAGGTTGGTGAACGGAGTGAGAATAGCAAGCTGTAACATTAGTGATATTTTATAATATATTTTGTTGTATAGTGGATTTAAAGTACTTTATGTTTTAAATTTGGATAATTTGTATTAAGTATCACATATGAATATTAGCAATCAGCAAAAGCTATCGCTGTCTCAACAAACTTTATAAAAATATATCATGTCTAGGGCACATGACAACAGAGTTCAGATATGTATTAAAAAAAGTGCAAAAATGAGACAAAACAACAATCTCACCGTCACCATAGAAAGACTGCTGGGCATCCACACAGAGTATTGGTTAACGATCTAACAGTAGTTACATTTAGTTGGTAGAGGGGGATGACACATGTGTTAAACACACTCTGGTAATGCACAACTCTATGGCCATTAGAAAGCTCAGGCCAAAACGTGTCACCATTTATCTTGAACAAGCACTTTATACTTTATGCAATGAAATAAATGGAATTTTCATACTTCCGAATTGGTGGTGCATCGTCATTTTTGTGAGTTGACTCAGGGAAGACTGGCAGGTGACCGTGGAATGATATTATAGCAAATAATTATTTCAGTGACCAGACTGCATTTGACGTTCACTCAAAGGTGAACGGAGGTTACACATTTCCGGAAAACGAATCGACAGAGTTATATGTAACCTTGCTCTACTCTTGTTGTCTTTTTAAAAGAAACAAGAAACTCACCGAAGCCACATGAGACATGAAACCAACTCCAAGCCATGGAAGGATAATGCGGATCCACTGTTATGCATCATGGAATGAAGGAGGTGAATCCATTTTAAGAAACAACAGGACACTGCTATAGTGAACTACGTGTACGTTAACCTGCCACGAAAGGAGCGAGAAACAACCTTGGAAGAGTCAAACTGGAATGACATAAACCCTTATCACGCAACATCGGGGAAACATTTGGAGAACTACAACGGACGAAATAAGTATCTGTTGAAAATGCATAATGTTGATAGTCCTCCCTGCCCTGAACACGGTAAGCGTCAATATGAGAGGGAATGTGAAAAGGGACAAATAGGGGAGGGGGCTGCCAGTGTGATCTTTCTCCTTTTTGTCTTCTTCTTCTTTTTCTTCTTCTTCAGAATTGCAAGAAGTACTTTACACTGTTTGGAGAGGACGCTGATTAAGATCATAATATGCTTTACGTCCCACATGGTTAATGAGGAGTGAACTGCACAGCATATAGAATGGCAATGCTTAGAAGGAATTATAACGGCATCAAGACCATACTTCTATTTCTCTCACAAGTATGACTTTATAACTTGTAATGAATGTTTTATTTATTGAGAATTGATGGAACCAACTCAGGAAGAATTCAAGTGAACAGAGGATTATATGATAAAAGAAAGTGCTTGGTGCTTCAAGTTTTGAGCTGGTTTTTGTTTCCTTTATGGATGTATTATTAGATTACTAGCAATGGCTGAGAGAATCTCTAAACGTGAACAGATCATAAAAACTTTATTTGAGGAGGGAGGAGAAAAAAAACTGCAAGAACTATCCACCTCAAAAAAGTATGAGCTACCCTTCAATGTATTGATGAAGGAGTTGGAACAAGCAAAAACAATAGAGATCAACAAGTGGTGGGAGAAAGCCCCTAGGAGACTAAGCATCTTTGTATTACTAACACTAAATGATATGGATTTACTCAAACAATGGCAGACATACAACTGAATGCTCTATGAAATTGATGCAAACACTTGTAATACAGGCGGAATGTAAATTAGAGAGGACATTACAAAGAATTAGATATATTGAAGATCAATTGAACTCTGCACAGGTCGCGGAAGAAATGAAAAACATAATAGGAGAGATGGAGAAGAAACTAGAGAAACATGAAAAGGAGATACAAATGAAAAAAGCAAAGAAATTCAATAGAGGTCAAATAGACTACTCTACGGGTAGGATATACAGATTTGCAAAACGGTTTGACTCCTTCTATTGTAAACAAAATATGGATAGATCCTTTGAACAAGACAAAGCCCCTTCAAGCATCGAAAGTTCAGGGGACGAATTACCAACAGCAGCAGGACCAAAAGTGGATTTCTCTGGAGAAATGCACATGTACCACATGGAAACGAGGAGGCAAGGGAGAGCAGTACAAAACAGAATAGGCGCAAGGGCACAAGGAGATACTAGACGAAGAGGAAAGGGCAAAAGATGAGAAGGAAGATAAAAGGAGAAAATCTAATAGGACAGGAGAACTTGGTGATTAATCTCTCCTCAAAAAAACTTGATAACAAACATGTTAAGCTATTAAACGATTGGGTGCCTTGGACATAACGGTTACGTCCTGGGCAGCACCGCTCGGGGGCCCAGCACTTAACCGTTACGTCCTGTACCCAGGCCCCAGAGGAAGCACTAGCGCTCCCCCCGAGGGCCTACCTCCCACCTCGCCAGGACAGACCTGGAAGGGGAATCACTTCCCCTTCCACCCCCATCCCCCCTCCCCATCTAATGACGTCAGTGTGCAATTGCGCGCTGACATCATTAGAGGCTGCCCGATACGCTGGAAGCCATTTGCTTCCAGCACGTCATGGAAAGAGGAGGTGCGTTTCTCCTCGGGCCGGGGAGGGTTGTTAAAAAAGAGAAATCAGGGGAAAGGAAAGGGTTTTCAGCATACCCATTAGACACCAGGAAATTTTGTTTTTATGTGTGAGTGTGTGTGTTTTGCATGTGTTGGGGAGCGGCCCCTTGGACAAGGATCTCTCATAATGTTTTATGATGTTTCTACCCCCCTTTGGGGCAGAACGGCTCATTATTTTTAATATGATCTACCCCCGGGGGTGGGGGTAGAAGCCACAACAACACCAGGGATGTTTTTTTATTTTATTTTTGAGTGGGGGGGTGGCCCCTTGGGCAAGGGTTGCCCCCCCCAAAGGCGGAAAAACACTGTTGGGCAGTTCTGCCCCCCCTTGGCCGCAGATTGGGCTATTTTTTTAGGCCCCCAAGGCGGGACAGAATCCTCTTAGTGGCAGGGATCTTGTGTGTGTGTATGGGTGTGCGATTTCTGCCCCCCTTTGTTTGTTTTTTTTCCTTTGCTTTTTTGTTTGTTTGGGGCACCCCCTTGGACAAGGGTCGGCCCCCCCAAAGGGGGTAATGCACTGTTGGACAGATTGGCCTATTTTTTTTAGACCCATCTGCTCCCATGGTGGGCAGAATCCACTTAGCGCCAGGGATTTTCTGTGTGTGTGCTTTGTGTGGGGGTGTAGCCTCTTGGGCAAGGCTTGTCCACCCAAAGGGGGCAATATATTTTATGCCATCGGCCTAAAGGGGGGCAGAAGCCACTAAGGCACCTGGGATTACTTTTTGTTTTTTTGTGTGGGTGGCGGCCCCTTAGGCAAGGGATTCAGCACAGTACTGGTGGCCATTTCTGCCTCCCTTAGGGGCAGATCGGCCTAGTTATTTTAGGTCCATCTTCCCCTAAGGAGGGCAGAGAACACTAGACACCAGAGAAAATTTCTAAATGTTTAGTGGCGGGGTGTTTGTCAACTGGCAAAGTATTTGCATTTGTGAATATAACAGTTTATTTCTCCTTTTTGTTCTAGTTCAAAGCTTCTGCTTCCGTTGCTGTGTCTCGTTGAGGTTTTGGCAGTGGTTGACCTGCGGTTTGCGCAGTTGCATGTGTTAGGTAAGTAAATAAATTTACTCCAAAGGAGTATTGTTGCCAAGCATGAATGACATGTTTGTAGGTGGTGTACTAAATGCATGATTGAAATTGTCTTATATTTGTATTGTCTTATGTCTAATTTGCTTTTCATTTTTCTTTTTAGTAGGATATCATTAGTGATTGCTGTGTCTGTGCAGAGTAGTTGCTGGTGAGTCTATCTTTTTCAAGCAAGTGAGTGGTTTGTGAATACATAATTCTTTGTGATAAAGCCACATTTTGTTTATTACTTATTTTAGAAAGTGCTGGTTGTTGTTGGCGCATTTGTCAAGTTACCTTTCTTAGAAAGGATCATGGCTAGCTGCAGGGTGATCGCTTAGCAGCTTTTTGAGTCGTCTTCTGATCATGATTATGAGACTGGCTCTGCATTTGAGGCAGAGGAGGAAGGGAGAGATTCTGGCAGTGAGTTTGCCACCCGAGAGGAGTCTTCTGATCAGGAATCCACTCTCAGTGCATATGAAAGGCCTGTTTTGGAGGAAGATACTGATGTGCCAATGGTGCAGCAGCCAGTGGCTGAAAGGGTTCCCACTGGAAGACCTGAACTCTGGGTTGCCCCAAAAATGGAGCAGCCACAGTTGCCTGCCTTTACTGGTCTCCTAGGGTGTAGAGTAAATACGGAAAACTTTTTGCCTGTCAATTTCTTTGAGTTGTTTATGGACGATGTATTTTTGGAAGAGATTGTTGAGCAGACTAATTTGGATGTGGAGCAGTGTTTGAGGGACAATGCTGCCAGACTTAGGCCTCAGTCTAGTGCTACCTAGAGGATTCCCACAAATCTGGAAGATATGAAAAGGTTCTTGGGTTTGACTTTTTTGATGGGGTTGACAAGGAAGCTGTCACTGGATTCTTATTGGTCTATTCATCTCTTGATGGCAACAACTATATTTCGTGCAACCATGACTCGTAATCGGTATTTGCTTCTTCTTCCAATGCTGCATTTTGTTTACAATGCTTTAGCCTGGCCAAAAGATCAACCTGATTGTGACTGTCTTTTTAAGATTATGCCTGTCCTCGATCATTTTGTAGATCAGTTTTCAGCGGTCTATGTTGCAGAAAAATAAATAAGTGTGGATGAGTCTTTGGTCCTGTTCAAGGGGCGTTTGGTTTTTAGGCAGTACATTCCTAGAAAGAGGTCACAGTATGGAATTAAATTGTAGATGCTGTCTGAAAGTAGTACAGGATATGTTTATAGTTTCCGGGTCTACACTGGTAAGGATTCCAGTATTGACCCCCCTAGTTGTCTGCCCACTTTTGGAGTTAGTGAGAAAATTGTGTGAGAAGTTGGTAGACGACTGTTTAACAAAGGTCACCATTTGTATGTAGATAACTTCTACACTGGAGTCCAGTTGTTCAAGGAATTGTTAAGAGTGGACACTGTTGCTTGTGGCACAATCCGCTCTAACCGGAAAGCCTATCCAAGAGAGCTTGTCTGTAAAAAACTTGAGAGGGGACAGTGCAGTGCCTTGCGGAATGATGAGCTGCTAGCTCTGAAATTTGTAGACAGGATAGATGTGTACATTCTAACTACCATCCATGATGAGAGTACTTTACCTGTGGCTGTTTGGGGTCAAGTTTCTGAAGCGTGCAAACCTGTGTGCATTTTAGACCAGAATAAGCACATAGGTGGTGCTGATAGAGTAGATCAGAGGTTTGAACCCTACACTGTTGTTCGTGTGTTTTACATGTGGTATAAAAAGTTGGCGATTCATTTGTTTAATCTAGCAACTTTTAATGCATTTATTATGTTTAAGAATTGTTCCCCAAGTCAAGGATAAAATTTGCTACATTTCAGGAGTCAGTGATAGAGAACCTTGTTATGGTGAATCATGCAAGAGTTCCTAGAGTAAGAGTTGTGGAGGATGTGGCTAGATTGAAAGATCGCCACTTTCCTGATTAGATTCCTCCCAATCTCAAAAAAGACTTTCCCATTAAGAAATGTAGAGTCTGTGCCCAAGGAGGTATCCGGAGGGAGAGCTGGATGTACTGCCCAGACTGTCCTTCAAACCCTGGGCTGTGCCTGGCTGGCTGTTTCAGGAGTTACCACACACAGAAGAATTACTGGGAACTACCGTGAACATAAACTGTCATTTTATAGTTTCATATGTTCAGTTTCACTGTTGGCATTACTGTCATGTATTCAGTTAGAGCTTTTGTGTTTGTAGTTTTGTACTTATTTATAATTAGTTAGTGGTTTCTTTGTTGTTTAAAAACAAAAAAGTAATGGCGGAGTGCATCGAGCGGCGCTTGGCTGGTGGTTTGCGTGGAGTGGTGCTTGGCTGACGGTGTGCGTGGAGTGTCGCTTGGCTGGCAGTGTGAGTGGAGTGGCGCTTGGCTGGTGGTGTGCACAGAGTGGTGCTTGGCTAGCGGTGTGCATGGGGTTGCTCTTAGCTAGCGGTGGGGTTTATTGTTGCAATTCCTCTGTGTTGAATTCAACAGTGTGGGGTGGGAGTTTTTAAAGGGCGGATATGTTTTTAAGAGAAACTAGTCTTGCACTTTTTTATTTACTCCAGTGAGACAAGTTAAAACGCCATTTTGGTGGACGCTCTTGTTGTTCTGCTGGCCTCCACTAACAAACTAGGTCAGTGGTGTAGGTGCACACAGCAGGTGCACCCAAGTGCGCCAAAGGCAAGTGTGTCTACACCCACCTGTCTATGCCTGGTCGGACCAGGGGCTGTGGGACAGGAACCTTGGTCTTTTTACTCAAACTACAGTATCATATTTGCCTGAATAGCTACAGGCTCTTCAAGTAAGTACTAATGTTTATTGTCTACATTCAATTGACCCTAGTGCTGCTTCATTATTGTAATCCCCCTTATTAGCCATAGTACTCCCAAGGAAGTTGAAAGTGATGGTTGTTATTGCTTAATTATAGATCGTCAGTGCAACACAAATTGAATGTGTTTTACTTCATATTTGAGTAGCATCCTGATGTGTTATTTCTCACAGAAACTTTGCTCCATGATGACTCTATGCTGGATGTGATGCCGGCTTTGCCAGCAGGTTACCATTTTGCCAGGAGAAGATAGGTGAAGAGATTGCTATAATTTAAAAAGCAACACTAAAATGTACTTTCACCCCATTGACCTTGCTGGATTGTCAAAGTTCTTCTTTCTCCACTGAAGTCAATTCTATTTTTACTTTTTCTGGGTGGTTTATTATCCTCCAGGCCCAGCCACACAGTTTCTACATGTCTTTCATGGCGGAATCACCAGTTTGGTGTTAAACAAAGCTAATTTACTCTTTGGGGGCACCTGAATATTCATTTGGATGGTCCGAATTGCACTATGGTAACCAATCTATTACAGGATCTACCATTTTCACAATTGATGCAAAATATTGATGGACAAACGCCCAAGGAAGAACAACATCTTGATCCTTTGTTTAGGAATCTCTCTAATATGCTTGGAATTAAACCAGTTCCAGTTACATGGTCTGATTATTACCTGATACTTATTATCATGCCAGGTTAGAATATCAGCAGCTCTCCAGCACAGACCTTGAGGAGAGATTATAGCTGGGCTAACCAAGATCCAAAAGAATGGGAGCACATTATCGGTAATACCAGAACTGAACTAGGATTTATAAATATGTTTCAGATTGCATATTTTAAAATGAATTGAAACATGACAGAAAGATAATTTTTCTAACATATTTCTACTTTGATATTTATGATAAAGAATTTACAAACCTTGCCATTTTTTGGGGGGGAATGTTACAGAGCATTACTGGACAGTGTTAACGCTGAATTTTACTGATGGATATCTATGTATTCTGAGTGTTGAATTTGCATAGAAAATATATTAACGTAGAGAACAATAATGCACGCATTTGAAGTTGCGCCCACTTGAATGGCTGCCAATATTCAGAAAGTGTACTTATTAATGGCTTATTAATCTAAAATGTTGAGTTTATGTTTGATTAGTGTAGTAATATGTCATATTAAGGATTATGCATTATGTATTAGCTTTATTAATTGTAGGCCTTAACTTAGCAAGGTCTTGGGCCTAGTTGCACGGCCTTATGTCAAGCTGCAATTCTTATGTGACTTATAAAATAGCTGCTTAGAGAGTTAAATTATGATTTTCCACTGTGCTGACCAAGTGCTTGTAGCTGAAGTTTGTTCTCATGAGAAACTACTTGATAAAAGATGTTGCACTGGCTAGTGAAACATTGCATAATGTAGGACGTGTAAGAGTGACCTTCCCAAGAGAAGACAATGGATGCACTAACTGGAGTATGAGCCGCAACAATATTGATACCTGACAAGCCAAACGAAGAGAACAGGAGAAGGGGAGCCAATCATCTACATGTACTAGTGAAACTTTAGATTTGGGGTTTTATTTTCATTGGACTAAACGAAAACATGTGATTCTTTGACCAATAAGAACGTGGGAAGTAGTTTTAGGAAATCTGACTTAGCCAGGTTACACCGAGAGGAGAAAGCCCATTCTCCCCATTCTTCTTGAGTGTTTGGTTATTATTCTTTTCTCAGTTGCACGAAGAAACAGCTTTTTCTGTACTTTAAGTGATGAAACAGGGTTGCTTTGCTGACCAAACTGATGTCCTGTTGAAGAAGAATATCACAGCTTGCTGAACCATATTGAGAACAGGTGTAAGATGATCTTACTGATTGTTATGTCTATTTGCTTTTGTTTCTGGATACTAACCGCTACTTTTGATAGAGCCATAGTTAGATGTTTTTCCAAATTTGTGTGACTAAATTGTTGTGCATGAAGGCTGTTGGTCTTTTTTGCTATGCAGGGTCATCCCCAATCTTTGTGCTTCCTGCCTCCTATTTGTTCTGACCTGTTGCGGTTGGCTTTTGAACGCTGAGCACTTTACCACTGCTAACCAGTGCTCAAGTGCATATGCTCTATGTGTATTGTATGGTTAATTGGCTTATCCATGATTGGCATATTTGATTTACTAGCTAGTCCCTAGTAAAGTGCACTAGAGGTGCCCAGGGCCTGTAAACCAAGTGCTACTAGTGGGCCTGCAGCACTGGCTGTGCCACCCACCTGAGTAGCTCTCTAATCATGTCTGAGACCTGCCACTGCAGTGTCTGTGTGCGCAGTTTTAACTGTAAATTCGACTTGGCAAGTGCACCCACTTGCCAATCCTAAACTTTCCCTTTTCTTACATGTAAGACACCCCTAAGGTAGGCATTAGGTAGCCCCAAGGGCAGGGAGCAGTGGATGGTTAAGGTAGGACATATAGTAATGTGTTTTATATGTCCTGACAGTGAAATACTGCTAAATTTGTTTTTCACTGTTGCAAGGCTTGTCCCGCTCATAGGTTAACATGGGGGCTACCTTTAAATATGATCAAAGTGTAGATTCCTTTTGAGAGCGGATAGACATGTGGAGTTTGGGGTCTGAGCTCACAATTTCAAAATACATCTTTTAATAAAGTTGATTTTAAGATTGTGTGTTTGAAAACGCCACTTTTAGAAAGAAGGAATTGTCTTGCTTAAACCATTTCTGTGACTCTGCCTGTTTGTGGATTCCCTGTCTGTGTCAGTTTGACAGTTGGGTTGGTTGCACCTCCCAGTAGATAGTGACACAGAGGGAGCTGGGGTGTAGTCTGCACTTCCTGATGAGCCATCTGTGCAAGGAGGGAGGGGAGGAGAGGTAACTCACACCAGAAAGGGCTGTGCCTGCCCTCACACAATGCAGTCTCCAACCCCCTGGTGTGTATCTGGTGCCTGGCCTGGGCAAGGCAGGATTTCACAATCAAGAGAGAGTTTCTTTTGAAGTAAGCCTACATCAAAGGTCAAAATGTGTATAAGAAGGGCACCCAAAACCACAGACATTAGAACACTTCTGGAAACCTAGAGGAACCTCTGCCTGGAGAAAAGCTGAAGAGCTGAGAAAGAAGGGCTGCCCTGCCTGTGCTTTGTGGAGCTATCCTGCAGTTGCTTCTTCTGCCTGTGCTAGAAGATAAAGACTGGACTTTGTGTTGCCTTCCTTCTTGTGAATATCGCCAAGATCTTGATTTAGAGCTTGCCTCCTGTTCTTTGAAGTCTCAGGGACAGCAAAGACATATGTTTGCCAGCACCTGGAGTCCCTGGAGAGACTCCTACTCTGCCAAGTGGTGCCCATCCAGTTCCTGGGGTCCTGAAAGGAGAAGCTGTCAACCCAAGAGTGAGAAATTCAAGCACAGACCGCCGTCCGGGGAAAAGATTGACGCGACTCCAATCTGCGGCTGAAAAATCGACGCTCTGCCGGATTTGCGGCTGGAAATATATGCACGCCTGCAACGTGACCGGAAGATTGGCGCCTCGACTAGAGAAACGACGCACAGCATCGCTGACAGAGGCTGGTGAGATCGCAACCCGCGCTCGTTGTTTTCAGACCATCGTGCAGCTGAATTTCTGATGCAAACACCGCTGGGCATGTACAAATGATGCAAGGCCTACCCAGACCCGAGAGTGCTGACATGATCGATGTATTACTCTCCTGCGGAGAGAAGAAGCAACACACCCCAACCTGACAAAAGGAGAAATGACAGAAGGTCTCACTTGTGAGTGAAATCGACGCATCACAACCCCTTCTTGACACACACTCGCCCATGTGGGGTTATTTTTGAAGCACCCAAGGTACATTTTCACGTTAACAGCACATGACCTGCCAACAAAAAGCTACCTTTCTGCTACATTTAGTGTAACTCCGTCCAGAGGTTCAGGCTGTAGTCATGTTCAAAACCCCACAAGAAGTAAAATGGAAACACACTTTTTTCACACCCCTTTTTCTCGGCCCTCGCTTGATAGATAACCACAAAACTTCCTCTGTATACCAAGAATCACCTGCAAAAAAAATTCTGAACATTTCATGTTAAACAGTGCTAAAGATAGAGGCAAGTATAAAATGCTTTTCCTAAGGAAATGTACGGTACTGCAGTTTTCTACTAAAGTTTTTTTACTGCAATGTGTGGTGGGTGTTGGCTGCAGGTTCTGGCCTGCAGTCAGGCTCTGTGGCCAATGCCCTATAACCACCCAACCCAGTGCCACATACTGCCTTTGGCTATTCTTAACAGGGAATGGCTGCAGGGCATGGCCCGTGGCCAGGCCCTGTGGCCAACATCTATAACCACCCAACTTCTTCTTGCATAAGTCTCTGAGTAGGTGTGTGAGGTTGTGCATGAGTACATCTGAGTGTCTGTCAGTGGGTGCATGGGTCTCTAAGTGAGTCTGTGACAGGTGAATGGGTCTCTGAGTGGATGTGTGAGTAGATGCATGACTCATTGAGTAGGTTTGAGAGTGGATGGATGACTAAGTGGGCCTGTGAGTAGGTACGTGATTGTCTGAGTGGGTCTGTGATTGGGTGCATGATGGTCTGAGCATGTCTGTGACTGTGTGTGTGTCTCTGAGTGGGTCTATGAGTGGGTGTGTGAGTCTCTGAATGGGTCTTTGACTTGGTGAGTAATTGTCTAAGTGGGTCTGTGAGTGGGTGTGCAAAAGTCTGAGTAGGTCTGTGAGTGGTAACACAAGTCTCTGAGTACATCTGTGAGTAAGTGTGTGAGTGTGTGAGTGTGTTAGTGAGTGAGTGCAGGAGTCTCTGAGTGGGTCTGTGAGTGGGTGCGTAAATGTCTGAGCGAGTCTGTAAGTGGGTGTATGAGTGTCTGAGTTAGTGTCTGAGTATGTCTGTGAGTGGATGTGAGTGTTTGTGTGTGTATGCCAGTAGCCGTGAGAGTGATTTAGCCACAAAGGAACCTCACCTGCCCCTTTATTGAACACCAGTCCACAGTTTTGCACAAAATATCTACCCAAATGGAGTTCTTTCTGCCTCCTTGGGTACATATTCAGTATTCATTCTACACTACAGCTGTGTAATGGAGCACAAGGAAATGACACCAGTGACCCTGTGTGTATTTTAGCAATAAGATTGTTCTAGGTGCATCTTTATCCAAAATTTTGTGATATCATGAATACTCCTATAGAGAGGCCAATTAAACTACAAAGACGAAAAATTTCCACCAAACCTGGTCCTTCCTGTTATCTATGTAACATAAGTGTGTCTTGGCTTTGTGGAGATTTCCTCATATTTTTAGCTTTAAGAATGCACCACCAAAATCGGTGGGAAACGCACTGTGGGGGCCCGTTGGTAAGCTGTCTTTCATCCTGACAAAAAAAGGGAACATCTTTGCATAATACTAAGGTGGACAGTATGGGCCTAGTGGGTGGAGCATCGAGGTGATTTTCACATTTGCATACTCATAGCAATTTAAAGGGAGAACCATGGACTGTGCTCTCACTATGAGAGGACAAAAAAGAACCCACTTGTCACAGTCATATATGGATTGTGCTCCAATAGATCAATGATGCATTCACCTTCATGAAAGATTTCATATTGTTATAGAGGAGAGGGGCTGCACAGCCCTCCTGGGCCATTCTCGACCCTGGGACCCCATCTTCAGGGGCCCAGCCTTCATTCAATAGGGGAGGGGGGCATGCAGCCCACCTCATAGGCCAATTTCGACCTCGGGGACTCCATCCCTGGGGCCTGGTCATGTCTCCTGGGTACCTGGGCAGTTTTGGGGACCACAGGAGGAACTCAAATGTCCCGCAGTCCCTGCCGGCTCCCTACCTCCTGTGGGAGCTGGCATTACTCTCACACAGAAGAAGCTTCTACACATGCATCTTTATGTGTGAGAAAGCAATTGTTTTGATTGTTTGCCTCTCTATAAGCAGAGAAACATTAAAAAAAATCTGCCCCAGCAAATGAGAGCTGTTTGACTGCTCTCAATTTCTGGGAGTGGAGTTCATGTTTGCTCTGACTTGACGAGACCTGTTGAAGCTTCACCAAGTCAGAGCAAACAGCCATGTCCCAGGGATGGGCACCCCTGGGCATAGCATGGTCGGCCCTGGGGGAGGGGGGGTGGTTCCCAGGGCCTTTTATGGCTCCAGAAGTGGGGTCCTAAGGCCTCCATTCTTTCAATTTCAAGAGCCTGTCCCACGGAGGTGGTGGTCCTGGGGGCCAAGAATGGTCCAGGAGGGTGGCAATGCGGCCCCTTCCTTCTAAATACAAAACACTCCTGGGAGGAGGTGATATCTGGGGCCTGGGAAGGGTCTACACGGCCCCCCTCCTTGTAAAAAAATAAATCCCTGTGGTGGTCCCCAGGGATTCAATCAGCACCAGGATGAAGGTACGCGTGCCCCCTTCCATTTATTAAATAAAGTCAGGTGCTTTTTTGACCTCATGGAGGGGTGTCCGCAGGGCCTCCTCCAATATTTAAATGAAGCCCTGGGGGGTTGCTGGTCCCTGAGGCTCAAAGAGCCTACGGAGAGGCCCGTGTGCCCCCTCTTTTCTTTAAATAATACCCCCGGGACCTGTCCCACTCAGGGTTTCTATTCAAAACAAGTGCGGGAGCATGTGCTTGTTTTTGTTTCACCAGATTTGTGGATCCACCATGATTTCTGGCAACATTTGAAAAAAAAAACATTTTTTCTCAAACACCAGAACTAAGGGGTCAGGGTATCCCTACTCTGCCCCCTTTTCTTTTTCCTTTTTTTGCATTTTATACTCGGACTCAGTTGAAGCCAAGTCCCAAGATGGCTACCAACATTTCCTCGTTGCAATGTTGCCAGCCAATCAGATCTCAGCATGAGATCAGGAGGGTTCACAGAGATTTTGCATCCCTTTATATACAAAGTTGCTTTTCTTTACTATCTCCCAAACTATTGAAGGAAATTACACCAAATAACAAATAGTGTTCTTTCTGGACCAAGAGCCACCCTTCTGCCAAATCTGGTGTAATTCTGTCCAGCATTTGGGCTGTAATCATGATCAAAATCCCTATGGAAAAATGTATGGGGAAAACATACTTGGGTCTCACTGTTTTCTCTGCCCCTGCTTCACCGATCACTCCAAAACTTTCCAGACAGCAGCTGAAGTAAGTGTCAAATGTTTTTGGAAAGTTTTGTGATGATTCATCAACCAATGGCAAAGATATAGGCAAGTCAATAAACACTTTTTTTTATAGAGAATAGGTCCTAGCTTTTGGTTCAGGAAGCCCTCTGTTTGTAATTTAGGGTAAATCCATGCAGAAATTTTTGAGAAATTAAAGATTTTTTTTATTTATATATAGGGACATGAAGACGCCATGAACCCTTCCGATCTTGTGCTGAGATCTGACTGGCTGCCAACACTTCAACACGGAAGTGATGGCAGCCATCTTGGGACTCAGCTTCAGCCGCGTCTCAGAAAAAAAGATGAAAAATTAGAAACAGGACTAGAGTTGGGGCACCCTAGTTTAGTGGGGTTGGCACAGGGTCTGGCCAAAGGGTCTGGCTGCAGGCCAGGCCCTGTGGCCAACTCCACCAAGCAGGGCTGAAGGCCGGAAGGTTGGGTGGTTATAGGGGTTGGCAGCAGCCTCTGCAGTCAAATGCCACCACACACCTCTGAAGGTTGTGTGCTGTGGGTGTTGGATTAACATATTGTAATACAAATTACTTCATGTTAAAAAAAAAAAAGATATATATAAATTCACCTTAAAAAAACTCAGATGATATAATTTGGAAATAGAATTTTAAAAACAATAGAAATTCATGTAAGAATCCAAAGGTTACATGAACGTTATGGTTAGGCTCACATTTTAAATGAACAAAACCATAGAAATTCACCTGTTATAGATCGAGTTATCTCAAATAACTATGCCCTAAGGTAACTATAACTCGTGCACTCACCATGAACTGCGATCTACCCATCACATTACGGCACTCATGACATCTTTGATATCATCACTGATAAAATCAATGTAATATGTAGTAACATTTTTGATGAAAAACTGTGCATGCTTACAAACAGCGTGTGTGAGAAAACAGGGCTGATTGCAGAGGCCCCATAACTTTTTGCCCCCATTTTCCACTTTTTGCTGGTGTTTTCCTGACTTTAAAGGTGCCCTGGGTACTGCTAACCAGTCCCAGGGCCTGTGCTCTGTGTAAAATGGATATGCAAATTAGGCTAATTATAATTGGCTAAGTTAACCTACCTATAAGTCCCTAGTATATGGTAGGGCATGTAGGTTTAGGGACCACAGCATAGGTGGTGCACACCTAGGTGCATTGCTGAGGTGCCCAGTGTCATTTTAAAAGCAAGCCTGCCTTGCTGGCTGCTTTTAAATTAAAGTTATATGCAAATTCGACTTTGGAATTAAAGGTACTTCCAAAGTCTTAAACTACCTTATTTTTACATATAAGTCACCCCTAAGGTGTGCCCTATGTGCCCCTAGGGCTGGGTGCCATGTAACTATAAGCAGGGACTTATAGATTTATAAGCCCTGGTGAGGTAAAAACAGCCAAATTCGTTTTTCCCTCATTGAAGTAAATGGCCTTCATAGGCTAGAATGGGCAGACTTTATTTTAAATTTTAAAGTCTCCTTAAATGTTACATACCAAGAATTTGGTATCAAATTAATTGTTGTAATAAATCCCACAACTTCCAGTTGTTGGATTTAATATAACTTGTTCAGGTAAAAAGTTTAGACTTTACCTAAAAAGTTGCCAATTTCAGCTCTGCATTGTTTTTGCTGCTGTGCTCTGATTGGCCAGCCTGCAGCAGCTTCTGTCAGGCTGCCTTGATTAGGTGTGAAGTGGCCTGGCTTCACACAAAGGAATGTGCTTGGGGGAGAGAATCTCCCCTCAGCAGATGGTGAGGCAGGAAGGGGGAGGGCTGCCAAACTGGTCTTCAAAGGCAGAGAAGGACATTTGCAGCACCCAGCAACACCCCCACATCCTGCAACCCCAGACAGCTAGGTGCCCCCTTGATTAGATTAGGAGAGGGCAGGAGAGGGGTGTGTTTATGATTTTTAGCCACACCAGTGGGTGGGCTCAGCCAGATGTAACCTCCAAAAATCAGATTCAGCCATGTTGGATTTTTAGAGACTGTTGCCTTTTGGGATGGATTTTTGCCACACTTCCCAGGAAGTGGTCATCACAGGGGGACGACCCTGTACCTGATTGGAGAACCAGGGCCCCCCTGCTTTTCACCCAGGAGCAAGGATAAAACTGGCAGACCTGCCCCCACACCTCAGATCCCCTCCAGAATTCAACAAGAAAGGAACTAAAGAAGAAGAAGGACTGCCCTGCTGGACCCCTGGCCTGCACCTGGACCCTGCACTCAGAAGGACTGCACCAGCTGCACACTTGGGCTTCACCACAAGAAGGACTTTGCCTGGCTTCAACTGGTTCAAGGAGGGACTCCCTGTTTGCTGCAGGTGAAAAATTGCTAAACCAGAGTCCCCTGCACCAACTCCTGAAGAAAGCGACCAGCTGACCATTGTCCAGTGGCCAAAAAGGAGTTTGCGCCAGGTGCATTCTGGGAGTTGAAGTCCGCACCCCCCAAGGACCATCACAGAACTTCTGGACCCTTGGGGTGAGCTGTGGACCCCAAAAGAACCTTAAAAGAACATCTGGGTGAAGCCCCAGAAGTTTGGAAAAGATTTGAGAATTTTTGGAAAAAAGCTCCAGAGAGGGACCGACCCGCCGCGGGAATTCTAGCCGGCTTGCCTCAACCGCGACCCGGCCTGACTTCGTGGTTCGTCCCGGTAAAGAAAAACATCCAAAAAAGAGACTAAGTCCGAACGTAAAAAGTTGACCGGGACCTCCCAGCCATCGTATCCGAGAAGGGCTCCATGGACGTCGGATCAAGATCCAGGTTTACCCCGGTCGAAGGATTTTCATCTCGAAAAAACGACCAAGTCCGAAGGTAAAAGTCTCCACCGAGGAAACCCACATCGCGTATCCGGACAAGGGCTCCAGGAGGTCGGATTCAACTGGCAGGTTCGTCCCGGTGAAGAAAAACTTCAAAATAAAGACTAAGTCAGAAGGTAACTTTTTAACCGAGGCCTCCCGCGACCTGTAGCCGAGCAGGGCTCCATCGCGGTCGGCCTGAAAGTTTGACTTTGCCCCGGTCGAGGTGCAACCAGATGACCCGATTGGCGCTTTTTGTTTCTAAGCGCTAGAAAAGTAATAATTCTTTAAAAATTCATATCTCCGGTTCCCCTGAACCGATTTTAATCGTTTTTGTGTCATTTTAAAGATAAAAATATAAACTATTTTTATAAATTGGTTTTGGATTTTTAAACTGTTTCCTGTGTTTTATTTAATTACTGTTTTGTGATATTTGAATGCTTTACACTTTGTCTCCTAAGTTAAGCCTTGACGCTCGTTGCCAAGCTACCAAGGGTTGAGCTGGGATTAATTTACTGAGACCTAACTGTACCTATGTGGAGGTTAGTGGCTTGTTGCTAGGTGTAGGTACCTACCTGCCCTACCAATAACCCATTTTCCAACATAATTGGAAGCAGCAACGGGATCCTGTACTTGTGTTCAATATCACGTTACAGTTTTGGGTAAAACAAATTAAAAATCCTTTAAATTGTCCTAGTGCAAAAAAAATTGTTTTTAATTTTTAAATTTGGATTAATTTCAATTATTGAATTTTTGTAATTTTTCTAAATTCTTGTTTCCAATTTTTGCAAAAAGTTTTTGTTGACACAAAACTAGGGAACCATGGAGCTTGATCTGGCTAGCCTACCCACACTGACAGTAGTCCAGCTTAGGGGGTTGTGTATTGAAAGAGGGTTGCCTGCAACCACTGATCTCAGGAAGCAAATCCTGATCACATCCCTGACAGCATGGGCTGAGGCCCAAGAGGTAGAGTCAGAAGAAGCTCCAGAGGAGGGAGAAAGAAGGGAGGATGCAAGCTCTAACCACTCAGGGGAGGGAAGGCATCTGACCCTAAGTGAGGATGAGGAAGAACGGTCCTCAGTAAATACAGTCACTAGGGGCAGATCCAAAGCTAGTGGTGGGAAGGGGGTCCTTTCAGGAGGAGAGAACCCATCCATCAGAGAAAGAGAGCTGGAGGCCCAGCTAGCATACATAGCTTTGGAAGCAGAGAAGCTGGCCCTAGAAAAGAAAAAGTGGGCATACAAAGAGAAAAGAGATGGAAGCAGCGATAAAGAAGCTGAGGTGTCCATGGGTGGGGGAGTTTGCCCCAGATTACCCAAGGGGGTAGTTCCTGCTTATGTAGAGGGGGATGACATAGATAAGTGGCTGAGGGCCTTTGAGAGGGCACTCCAAATGAGAAGGGTTAGGCCTCAATACTGGGGTTCCCTTTTGTGGGAGTTGGTCCCCAACTCAGGGAGGGATAGGCTTCTGACCTTAAGGGGGGAGGAGGCAGATTCATACCCTAGTATGAAGAGGTGCTTAGCCAAGAAGTTTGGTCTGACCCCAGAGCAATATAGAATGAAGTTCAGGGACACCCAAAAGGTCAGTACCCAGTCTTGGGTTGACTTTGTGGACATTTCACTAAAGGCACTAGAGGACTGGATTATTGGTAACAAAGTAGATACTTATGAGGGGTTATACAATCTGATCATGAGAGAGCACATCTTGACCAATTGTACCCAAGAAAGGTTACGCCAGCATCTAGTGGACTCTAAGCAGACCAACCCTAGAGAGCTAGGGGAGGCAGCTGATGAGTGGTTGAGAACCAGGGTGGTTGTCAAGTCCCAGGGGGGAGACTCCAAGAAGGGGGGGACAGGTCCCCAAAAACCTAAGGAGGGAGGTGGTAAGCCCACCACAGAGACTCCCTCTGTACCCCAGAACCCTAAGAAGGAGGAGAGTAAATCCCACTCCCACTCTGACAAGTAGAGGCAGGGAGACCCAGGGTTAAAAAAAACTCTTGGACAGTAGGGCTTGCTTTGACTGTCAGCAGACAGGTCACTTCAGAGGAGATGCAGCCTGTCCAAGGAAGGTGGTTAGCACTGGGCTGTCCAGTGTAGCCATAGAGGAGGATTCCTCAGATGATGAAGTCCTCCTAGCATTGTGCTGGGAGACAGGACCAGATGGTAAGCTGGTGATCCCTGAGGGTGGGAGTAGGCACTTCCACCACATTCAAGTGAATGGGATCCCTACCACTGGCCTGAGAGACACCTGTGCAGTCACACTATAGTGAGTGACCGGTTAGTGACCCCAGACATGTATGTCCCAGGAAAGACAAAGAAAGTCAGGATAGCCACAGGGGAGGTCACCTCCAAACCTGTAGCCATAGTGCCCCTAGAGAGGGAGGGTAGCCTTGACTGGATTAGGGTGGTAGTCAGTGCTGACCTTCCCCTAGATTGTATCCTGGGCAATGACCTCCCAGAGGTGAGTCTGGTCACAGATGGGGTGGTCGCCCAGGGCGCCCCCCCAACCCAAAGTCCTGGGGAGTCAGTCCCTACAGTTAGGAGACAGGGGTCCCCAAGAAAAGGAAAGAAGAAAAGGAAGGGTAGGCCACTCTTAAAGAGAGTTCCAGGGAGCCAAGGGCCTTCTGCCCCAGTAAGGGGGGAGCCCAGAGTTGGCACTGGTGAGGCCTCACCTGACCCCAAGGAAGTCCTGAGTAGTCAGGCAGCTGTCCAGATGCAAGGTGGTGCCCCTGCACTGACAGAAGGGAGAGTGGAAGGAGGGTGTCTGCCACAGGAGGTGGTAGGCCCCCACTCTAGACAGCAAGAGGGGTGCCAGGACCCCAAAGATGCCCCTAAAGCAGCTCAGCCACCTGTCAGTGGAGAGCTTAGGGTGTGGTTCTGGGTACTGACAGCTGTCAGTAGCCTCTGCTGGGTGCTAGCCTTCCTGGCAGCACTGTACTTGGCCTGGGAGGCAGACCCCAGGGCCAATAGCAAAGTAGGCCCCCTGACCCTATTGGTCATGGTGGGGTTGCTCAAGTGTTGGGTGACCTCTTTGGGTAAGCTAGGTGTTGCCCTAGCAAAGTTTGGAGTAGGGCAGGTGGGCACCTCACTACCCAAGTTGGCAGAGAGAAAGGAGGAAGACCCCCCTAGAGGAAAGTTTCAGTTTGAGTTGGGTCCTTTTACTGTTGGGATGGCTTCACTACCCAGAGGGAGTGACCCTGACAGGAGGATGTAAGGCAGAGTAGGCCCTGCAAAGGGACAGCCAGTTGTCTTCACTGTCTTCCTCGCCTAACAAGCCAGGAAGACTCTCCCAGGGTTGGGCTGAGTCTCCTGGGCGTGTGGGCTGGGGGGGGGGTTGTGTGAGAAAACAGGGCTGATTGCAGAGGCCCCATAACTTTTTGCCCCCATTTTCCACTTTTTGCTGGTGTTTTCCTGACTTTAAAGGTGCCCTGGGTACTGCTAACCAGTCCCAGGGCCTGTGCTCTGTGTAAAATGGATATGCAAATTAGGCTAATTATAATTGGCTAAGTTAACCTACCTATAAGTCCCTAGTATATGGTAGGGCATGTAGGTTTAGGGACCACAGCATAGGTGGTGCACACCTAGGTGCATTGCTGAGGTGCCCATTGTCATTTTAAAAGCAAGCCTGCCTTGCTGGCTGCTTTTAAATTAAAGTTATATGCAAATTCGACTTTGGAATTAAAGGTACTTCCAAAGTCTTAAACTACCTTAGTTTTACATATAAGTCACCCCTAAGGTGTGCCCTATGTGCCCCTAGGGCTGGGTGCCATGTAACTATAAGCAGGGACTTTATAAAAATAGATTTATAAGCCCTGGTGAGGTAAAAACAGCCAAATTCGTTTTTCCCTCATTGAAGTAAATGGCCTTCATAGGCTAGAATGGGCAGACTTTATTTTACATTTTAAAGTCTCCTTAAATGTTACATACCAAGAATTTGGTATCAAATTAATTGTTGTAATAAATCCCACAACTTCCAGTTGTTGGATTTAATATAACTTGTTCAGGTAAAAAGTTTAGACTTTACCTAAAAAGTTGCCAATTTCAGCTCTGCATTGTTTTTGCTGCTGTGCTCTGATTGGCCAGCCTGCAGCAGCTTCTGCCAGGCTGCCTTGATTAGGTGTGAAGTGGCCTGGCTTCACACAAAGGAATGTGCTTGGGGAGAGAATCTCCCCTCAGCAGATGGTGAGGCAGGAAGGGGGAGGGCTGCCAAACTGGTCTTCAAAGGCAGAGAAGGACGTTTGCAGCACCCAGCAACACCCCCACATCCTGCAACCCCAGACAGCTAGGTGCCCCCTTGATTAGATTAGGAGAGGGCAGGAGAGGGGTGTGTTTATGATTTTTAGCCACACCAGTGGGTGGGCTCAGCCAGATGTAACCTCCAAAAATCAGATTCAGCCATGTTGGATTTTTAGAGACTGTTGCCTTTTGGGATGGATTTTTGCCACACTTCCCAGGAAGTGGTCATCACAGGGGGACGACCCTGTACCTGATTGGAGAACCAGGGCCCCCCTGCTTTTCACCCAGGAGCAAGGATAAAACTGGCAGACCTGCCCCCACACCTCAGATCCCCTCCAGAATTCAACAAGAAAGGAACTAAAGAAGAAGAAGGACTGCCCTGCTGGACCCCTGGCCTGCACCTGGACCCTGCACTCAGAAGGACTGCACCAGCTGCACACTTGGGCTTCACCACAAGAAGGACTTTGCCTGGCTTCAACTGGTTCAAGGAGGGACTCCCTGTTTGCTGCAGGTGAAAAATTGCTAAACCAGAGTCCCCTGCACCAACTCCTGAAGAAAGCGACCAGCTGACCATTGTCCAGTGGCCAAAAAGGAGTTTGCGCCAGGTGCATTCTGGGAGTTGAAGTCCGCACCCCCCAAGGACCATCACAGAACTTCTGGACCCTTGGGGTGAGCTGTGGACCCCAAAAGAACCTTAAAAGAACATCTGGGTGAAGCCCCAGAAGTTTGGAAAAGATTTGAGAATTTTTGGAAAAAAGCTCCAGAGAGGGACCGACCCGCCGCGGAAATTCTAGCCGGCTTGCCTCAACCGCGACCCGGCCTGACTTCGTGGTTCGTCCCGGTAAAGAAAAACATCCAAAAAAGAGACTAAGTCCGAACGTAAAAAGTTGACCGGGACCTCCCAGCCATCGTATCCGAGAAGGGCTCCATGGACGTCGGATCAAGATCCAGGTTTACCCCGGTCGAAGGATTTTTATCTCGAAAAAACGACTAAGTCCGAAGGTAAAAGTCTCCACCGAGGAAACCCACATCGCGTATCCGGACAAGGGCTCCAGGAGGTCGGATTCAACTGGCAGGTTCGTCCCGATGAAGAAAAACTTCAAAATAAAGACTAAGTCAGAAGGTAACTTTTTAACCGAGGCCTCCCGCGACCTGTAGCCGAGCAGGGCTCCATCGTGGTCGGCCTGAAAGTTTGACTTTGCCCCGGTCGAGGTGCAACCAGATGACCCGATTGGCGCTTTTTGTTTCTAAGCGCTAGAAAAGTAATAATTCTTTAAAAATTCATATCTCCGGTTCCCCTGAACCGATTTTAATCGTTTTTGTGTCATTTTAAAGATAAAAATATAAACTATTTTTATAAATTGGTTTTGGATTTTTAAACTGTTTCCTGTGTTTTATTTAATTACTGTTTTGTGATATTTGAATGCTTTACACTTTGTCTCCTAAGTTAAGCCTTGACGCTCGTTGCCAAGCTACCAAGGGTTGAGCTGGGATTAATTTACTGAGACCTAACTGTACCTATGTGGAGGTTAGTGGCTTGTTGCTAGGTGTAGGTACCTACCTGCCCTACCAATAACCCATTTTCCAACAGCGTGTTATAGAGAGAACTCTCTCCATAGAGTAAACACTGTTTACAGACCCCATTTCTCTACTGATATCAACTTAATTTCTTAATGTTCAATGGGTGTGAGGTACAGATAAAATCTGTCCTCAGTAGGGCATTTGTTTTGGATTTGTCATTCACCATTTTGGCTTTCACTGAACAGTTGTATACAGATAGAACACTGTACTCAACAAGAGTTTCCCATATATATGTGGTTGATTGTGAAAGCGATTTATAGTACATGTAAAGCCATAGCAATATTTCATAAAACAAAGGTTGGATGATGTCATCAGTGATGTCATCAATTATGTCATTTGAGATGTCATCCGTGATGTCATAAATTATGCCACAGATCATGTCATCAGTGATTTCATATGTGAGATCATAAGCAGTGCAAGTCAGGGCACAAGTTATATCTAGCGCTATCAACTATAACTGCTCAATTTCTCTGTTTTTCAGAATGAAATGTTAACAGTGTCACTAAAAAATCCATCTGACTCTCATGTTACTTTAACCTTTGATTTTACAGTGAATGTCTAATACACACTGATTTAACATTTTTTTTTTTTAAGTGAATTTCTAAATTTCTTTTTAAAATAAAAAAATATTTAAAACTACATAAACACTGACTACTGCAAAAATATTTGAGCTGAGAAAGTTCAACTTCTTAGTTTTTTGTAACTCACTTATGCAGAAATATTCACATCATAGTTTTCAAACTTACAGCTCTTACAAGATGAATGCAAGAGCCATACATGCTGCTCATGGTATTCGGAAAATGTATTAATAACGTTTTCGAAATTTTAATGACTGAAAAAATGTGTATGTTTTATTTATTTGATGTCTTTTATGGTCTTTCTGTACCGAATAAAGTAAATGAATGAATGAATGAATGCAGGAGCCCAACACACAATCCCCTGCCTGGCATACAAGGGGGTGTACTTCCTGTCCAGCTCTTGCGATCTGCTCACCAGATCGTACATTTGGAAGTTAGCTCATAACACTATGGCCCTCATTATGACATTGGCAGTCAGCTGACTGCTGCGCCGCCAATAGTGGCAGTATCACCACCAGGCTGGCGGTGAAGACTGCCAAATTATGGCCATGGCAGTGATCTCTCCCATATACAGCCAATGACCCGCCTGAACCAGCAGTGCGGTCTGGCCACTGACCACAGCGGTTGCCATCTTTAGGCTGCTGGAACACCATTCACCGCCCACCATATTATGACATAGCAGATCGCCAGCATTTCCAGGGCGGAACGACCGCCACTAAAAGCCTCGCAGAAACGACTCATACAAAAGGAGACACTTACCTCCTGGGACACAGAGGAGTCCGCAGCCGCTTGGAACCCGAAATGGAAGCCCTGCCGATGCTGTACCATGCAATGTGAGTCCAAGAGCAGCAAGGTCGATGAAGACGACAATGGTGAGGACAGCCACCTGGCACATAAGGAAGGAAAGGAGAGTGACACACCCACACATACAACACAACCCAATACACACATACCACACATGGAGAACAATCTGCACATAAATCCAACAGCAACATAAGCCAGAAGTAAAGAAAGCCAGGACAAATACCTTTGCTCGAACCACTATATTCCAGTGGGAATAGCGACCATATATAACAAAGTGAACTATATAACTAAAGGGCCATTGGCCGGTCCAATTGTTCATGGGATCCCACAGGGCAACGAAATAGGCCCAACTTGACTCCTGACAGCCCAAGTCCCTGGGCAGGGACATCATTGTGCAAGGCAGGCACACCAGGGGGCAGTGGGGGGGTGGGGCGGTTTCTTCTTGGGAGGAGGTCCTTGGATTTGGGTTTGGGAGGGGGCGGGCCTTTGCTTTCCTGTTTAGGGTCAGAGGAGTGGGACTGGAAGGGGGGGTCGGAGTGGCTGGCTTGTGTCCCTTAGTGGGGGCTTCCTCTGCGGGGTAAGGGCACGTGCAACACCAGGGGGCCATGAGGGGACTGGGAGCTGAGGCACTGGGCTGGGGGAGCAGGACCTTCCTTTTATGGACAACTCGGGGTGGGGGAGGAGGAGGAGGAGGAAAGAGGGTGTTTTGGGGATGGTGAGGTGGAGCGTGGGAAGAGGTTTGGGAGTGGTTGTAGGAGGAGAAGGTGTGCTGAATTGGGTTGGAGGTGCATGTAGATTGTGTATGAGTGGATGGCTGTTGAGTGTCTGAGTGGGAGCAATTATGTGTTTTTGTAGAGGGACAGACAGGGCGGGAGAGGACAACTAGGTTATGTGCATGTATATTGTGGTGGTATCTGCAAGTGAGGTGGGTGCGTTGCATGTGGTTGTGATGGTGGTGGTGGTGGTGACTGCGCATGTGGTGAATGGGGTACTAGTCTGTGTGTCTGCTGTTGTGGTGACTGTGGGCAAGGCTGTACAGGTGGCTGGATCTGGGACTGAAGATGCAGTGCTTGCAGGTGTGAGTGTTGACGTGACTGTGAGGGAGGAGGAGGAGGAGGGAACAGTGGAGACAGTGGCTGTTGTTGTATGTGCACCTGGGAGTTGGCTCTGTGTGTGCTCGTGGTGTGATCTGTGGTGCCTGTGCTTTGTCTTTACTTGTCCTTGTGAGTCCTGTCTGTTGTCTTGGGTGCCTTCTGGTCTGAATGTGTGCTTGGGATAGGTGGGGGGAGACGGCTCTGGGACTGGGAACAGGTAGTTGGAGGGGGGATGAAAGAACCAGGGACACTGGCTGCTGTCAAAGAGGAGGCCAGAGCCTGAAACAATCTCTGTAGGGCAACCAAGCCACTGTGATTGCTCTACAGGTTGGCATTGGATTGCTGCATATGGGATGCTAGTCCCCGGATGGCATTCACTATGGTTGACTGCTCTACAGAGATGGATCTAAGGAGGTCAATAGCCTCCTCAGTGAGGGCAGCAGGTCTGACTGGGGTTGAGGTGCCTGCGGCGAAGGAGACATCCACCCTTCTGGGTCAGCAGGCATGGGCAACTCGGTGGGGAGGCTACTGGGAGGGCGGTGCTGGTACAGGGGTTGCGAAAGATGATGTAGCTGGGGTGGTCCCAGAAGAGTCCACTACCACCAAGGAGCTTCCATCGGAGGAGGGATTAGGGTCTGGCATTGTAGCTTCTGTCTCCCCTGTGGTGCTCCCCTTGTCCTCCAAAGCTTCTTCAGTTCCTCAGCTGGGAAGGCTGAGGCCCTATCCCCTGTAGCACAGGCCATTGCAGGTTCTAGACACAGGACATAGCAGCACATGCAGTGGAGGTGCTGATGTGGTGAGAGTCAGGAATCAAGTGAAGTGGGATGCAGAAAATGGCGGTCACGTTTGCGCCAGTGAACACCGTCACTGCCGGCGGTGATCATCCTTGGCCCGTGTGCTCCATAGACTGCAATGTTAACTATTGAGAAGTTGCACGGCAGTGCAGATTGCCCTCTGCCATGATGCCAAACACTGGCGGAGTGAGGTCACTTCCACCTGTCCCTGCATGAAGGACAGGCGGTTGCCATTTCCTGATGTTGATACTCATAGCGGTCAATTTCATTTGCGTCATAGGTACTGTTGGTAGACACCAAGACAATTCCAGTCTGCTACATACTTTGGTTTGGTTGTAGACTCTGGCACTCAAATTAGATCACATACCAGTGCACTGCTTGCAGATGAGTAGTTGTCAGAACATGGTAAATGGGATGCTATTAATCACAACACACAAATCTTACTACATCTGTGAGACGCAATGGCAAATTAAAAGTATGCATTATTGAGGAAGTCCATTTGCATGTAGAGGACAACAGTGCAACGTACAATCATTGCTTGCGTGAATTGGATGTGACTGCTCTGTGTACTGTGATATTGTGTGTCCATCCTTCCTGTTGTCACACACTTCTGATGTTTGGTTTACTTAGATTCCAACCACTGCAGAGGAGGAGGTGGCGGCAAGCACCCATGTACAGACCCCTAGTAGACTTGGCTACACTGGAGGAATGCCACATTATGCTCACCTATCGTCTGGACAGGGCCAGAATTATTGAACTGTGTGAACAATTGGAGCCAGATCTAATTCCTGCTATTCGTAGCACTACAACAATACCCTATGCAGTACAGGTGCTGTCAGTGCTGCACTTCCTGGACAGTGGTTCTTTCCAGATAACTGGGGGCTTGGCTGCAGGTATGTCACAGCCAATGTTTTCAAATGTGCTGAGAAGAGTTTTGGCTGCCTTGCTGAAACACATAAGCACCTATATCTCATTACCCCACAGTTATGATTTGCCCACTGTGAAGGCTGCATTCTGCACCATGGGACACATACCACGTGATTGGGGCCATTGACGGGACCCATATTGCCTTGGTCCCCCCCAGGACAAATAAGCAGGTCTACAGAACTAGAAAGAGTTACCATTCCGTTAATGTCCAGATGGTGTGCCTTGCTGATCAGTCATTTCCCATATTACTGCCAGGTTTCCAGGATCTGTGCATTATGCCTATGTATTGAGGAATAGCAGTGTCCCACAGGTGATGGCACAACTAGACAGAGAGAGTGTGGCTCATAGGTGAGCTTGAGGTTTCACCCAATGTGTATCACTGTGTGCCACCTGGAGTTGTCCTCTGTGCTATTGTATATGAGTAATGTGTGTCTCTCACTACTTTCAGGTGACTTTGGCTACCCACACCTATTCTGGCTGTTGACAACAGTTGGGAATCAGAGTACAGGGCCAGAGAATCATTACAATGAAGCACATGGTCAGACGAGAAGAGTAATTGAAAGGACTTTTGGCCTACTGAAAGCTAGATTCAGGTGCCTCCATATTTCTGGTGGATCCTTACTCTAAGACCCTGGGAAGGTCTGCCAGATAGTCGTGGCCTGCTGCATGCTGCACAATTTGGCCCTCAGATGCCATGTGCCATTCCTGCAGAAGGAGGGGGGAGACACTGCACCTGTGGCAGCAGAGGACACTAAAGACAGTGATGAGCATGAAGAGGATGTGGCCAACAGGACACATCTGATACTGCAGTACTTCCAATGACACTCAGGTAAGACTGTACTTCTGTTCATGCCTCTATTACAATTAAGTGCTGTGTGACTGCTGTGTTGTGCCAAGCAGAAATGTGTGCATTATGTGACCTGACACTGTTCCATCTGTCGTCAGTTGTGCCAGTTTTATGGTGATAGCGAACAAGCATATTCAGCCATTGCAATGTGTCAGTGGTTTAGCTTTTTCAAATACATCCCCACTACAAACACATTCCATACAGTACTTTTCATATGTTGCTAGGAATGTCACGTGACTTACAATGTGCATACACTACCACTCTGTGACTTCAATGTCCCTGACAGTGTGACCCAGACTAGGTGGTCCAGAGGAAGGTTTGACATACTAAAAACATGGCATTGCGAATACTGTGGTATTTTGTGTGAGGGCCTGAAATTAGTTGTTTCTCTTCACTTATGGTGTTTGGAGTCAATTGCTGTGCAAATTTCTGAGTAGAAGTGACCAGCTGAATGTAGGCTGTTATGTTACAGGGGCTCATGTTCCTCTACTACCTTTACTTCTCAATTGGATGTCTCTCATGGTTTCCCTTTTTGCAGATGTTGGTGTGGTCACTACTGTGAACTCATGTGATGCCTACAGACTGCTTTCACACAGTTAGGATGATGGTGACTTGTGGCATGCACACACACTGGTTATGTGTACCCCCAAAATGACTCTCCATTGGATGGATTCACACATTACATAACATTTGCACAAGATAATAAAGGTCAAGACATTACATAGGGCTGTAATTAAAGCACAAAATATTCTGTTGTGTTTAGGCATGTTTATTGAAGTGGCAAAAAGGAAGGGATAGTGCAATAGAATGGGGTGATGGTGGATGAAATCTTCAGTGTGGTGGCCCAGTTGGCGTGTAGCACAGGTCCAGTATCCATGGGGCCATAGGAAAAGGTGTAATGACAGTCCAAAGTAAACAAGGTGTCTCAGTGGCACACAAGGGAGACATGTTGGTGAGGCTCACCTCCTGGCAGTGGTTTGGGTCTTGGCTACAGTCTCTGGTATATGTCTGAGTCACAGGGAACATTTGCACTGTGGTTCTTGTGCTGCAGAGGGAGGGGTGCTGGTGGTCTGTGAGTCCAGTGGCAGATCCTCCTGTCCACTAGCTGGAGCGGATATGGAGGGCTGGTCAGTACACTGGCTAGTGGATGGGGCCCTTTGGTATGTTGTGTACTCACGCATGATGGTAGCCATATCACTCAGCACCCCTGAAATGGGGGCAATGTTGGCATTTAAAGCCTGCAACTGCTCCTTGACCTCCTGGTGATGTTCCCCCTGCAGACACTGGTCCTCCAGGAAGATTGTAAGTACCTGGCCCTTCCTGTCCTGGGATTTCTGGTATGCTCTCAGTACATGTGAGAGTGCCTCTTGGGCAGTCAGTTCCCTGGGTTGGCCCACCCCTTGGCACACAGCTATATTCCCACTGGCCCTGGCCCCCTGTGCCTGTGTCACCAGAACTGTGTGCCTACTCCCACTGACACCAGGACCTTCCTCGTCTTACCTGTGTGGTGTTGACTCAGGTCGCTGTACAGGTCGACACACTGTTGATTGTTGTGTCCTGGGACAAAGGTTTGGGGATGTTGGATGTCTGCTGTGGTATTAGAGTCCGATGTGGTGGGTCCTGTGGTGGACTGGGTGTTAGGTGTGGTGTCTGACTGACCAGTGGTCCCAGATGGGTGAGGGAGATCTTCCAGATCCAGACATCCAGAGTTCCTGTCATCAGTGGAGCCTTCTTCTGGTGGATGACTGAGTTGCTGTGGCACATGCTGCTCACTGACATTGGCTGGGGTACCTGTGGACATGTATTAGATTTGCTACAGTCATTGTTAGTTACATAGTCATTATTTCTGGCATTCCCAATGGGATGGGTGTTGTCCTTCCACCTTTGGTTAGTGTTTGGTGATGGATTAAGGGATTGGCAGTGCAACATGCTGCCCATTCATTACTGTTGTGTGTGCATGCAGAGCTTAGAGGGGTGTGGTTTCAGTGAGTAGAGCATGCATGGGTACACAGTTGAGGGTGGTTATGGGGGTGGTTCTCTGTTTGGGATGGAGTGGGGTGAAGGGAGTCAGGGTGAGGGAGTGACATGCCATGCAGATATCGGTGGTGGTGGGGTGGTAATGGTGACTTACCAGTGTCCAAGCCTCCAGTGAGGAGGATTGCCAAGACTTTGTCCTCGCATGCTGTCAACTGTGGGGGAGGAGGTGAGGGTCCAACGCCAGTCTTCATTATGGCAATGTGGTGCCTGGAGGCCACTGCACGCACCTTCCTCCACAGGTCATTCCACCTATTTGTGCTTGGATAGATTCTGACAGAGTTCACCTTGCCCCTGATCCTCCTCCATAGCTCCATCTTCCTGGCAATGGATATCTACTGGACCTGTGCCCCAAACAGCTGTGGCTCTACCCTAACGATTTCTTCAACCATCACTCGCAACTCCTCATCAGTGAAATGGGGTTTCTTTTGTGGGGACATGCCTATTGTGTAATGTGCCTGTTGTGCAGAGGGTGTTAGGTGTTGAGGTATGGTGTGTGGTGTGTGATCCGAGGGGCTGTATAGGTGGCTGTGGTTTGTGTATACAGTTCTAGGGATATGTGGGCTGGCAATGTGTTGCAGTATTTTTGAGTTTGCAAAGAATTGTGGGCTGTGTGGGGGTGTGTTTTGTAGTGCTGATTGGGGGGTGTACTGTGTGGGTTTTTCAATCTGGCCAATGTTGGCTTCTGTTGGTGTGGAGTGGCCGAATCGAACGCAGCGGTCTGCACCGCCAATGGGTAACCTTCTTTGAGTGACCACCGTGGGTCATTATTTGGAGGGCGGTGTGTTGTAGGCATGGTGAGAAGGGTGGTGGGACCAACTGTTTTTCACCTCTGTTAGGTCTGTCAGGATCATTGTTTTGGTTGTTTTCTGGTGGTTTTGT
The DNA here is from genome assembly GCF_031143425.1 of Pleurodeles waltl. Lineage (NCBI taxonomy): Eukaryota > Metazoa > Chordata > Amphibia > Caudata > Salamandridae > Pleurodeles > Pleurodeles waltl. Next base: position 793,482,114 of record NC_090438.1, on the reverse strand, counting down.
GTTTGTGTGTCATAATCTGGCATGCAGATTGGCGCCTCTGCGGCGGTCTGATGGCAGCTGTCACCAATGCAGTCTTCTGAAAAGATCGCCAATGTCATAATGAGGGTCTATCCACGTCCACGTAAGCTAATCATGCCAAATTTGCACCTTTTTTTCCCAGCATCCTATGGATTCTAGAGCTACCCAGATTTTGTGGGTTCCCCTAAAGCAGACCTAGAAATTAGCCAAAATACAGCTATTTTTTTAATGGGAAAAAAGGGTTGCAGAAGAAAGCATGTGTTTTTTTGCCTGAAAATGGCATCAACAAAGGGTTTGCGGTGCTAAAATTACCATCTCCCCAGCTTTCAGGAACACAATTTTGGCATTTTACTGGGACAAAACCCATTTTTACTATTTTTTGTGCTTTCAGCCTCTTTCAGTTAGTGTCGGAAATGGGTGTGAAACCAATGCTGGATCCTGGAGAACTAAACATTTCTGAAAAGTACATAAAATTCTGAATTCTGCAAGGGGTCGTTTGTGTAGATCCTTCACGGTTTTTCAACAAAAAGTAACAGCTAAAATAAAAAACTATTGAAATTGAGGTAAAAAAAGAGCAATTTCTGTCCACGTTTTCTTCTATAACTTTATACAGCTATGGCAGATTATTTTAAAACAACATACTGTTACGTCTGCTAAACTCTTCTGATTGTAGAGATAAATAGGGCTTGTAGGTTCATCAAGAATGTTAGGTACTCCGAGCCGATAAATGAGCTTCAACTTGCAATGGGTTTTCATTGTACACCGGGTATACAGCAATTCATTTGGTGAAAAATAAAGAGTCAAAAATAGGTATCAAGTAAACCTTTGTATTTCCAAAATGGGCACAAGATAAGGTGTTGAGAAGCAGTGGTTATTTTCAAATCTCTGAATTCCAGGGTCCCCGTACTAGCATGTGAATTACAGGGCATTTCTCAAATAGACGTCTTTTTTACATACTGACTTACATTTGGAAGGACAAAAGATAGAGAAAGACAAGGGGCAATAACACTTGTTCTTCTATTTTGTGTTTCCCCAGGTCTCCTGATAAAAACTGGTACCTCACTTGTGTGGGTAGGCCTAGCACCTGTGGCAGGAAATGCAACATGGACACATCACATTTTGACTTTGAAATCAGACGTGTCTTTTCGAAAGTGCCTAGCTTTGGATTTTGGCCTCCGGCTCAGCTAGCACCTAGGGAAACCTTCCAAACCTGTGCAGATTTAAAAACTAGATGCCTAGGGAAATCTAGGATGGGGTGAACTGTAGGGCTCCCACCAAGTTCTGTTACCCAGAATCCTTGCAAACCTGAAACTTTGCCAAAAGAAAACAAGTTTTCCTCAGATTTCAGTGATAGAAGGTTCTGGACTCTGAGAGGAGCCACAAATTTCCTTCCACCCATCATCCCCCCATGTCTCCTGGTAAAAATGGTCCCTCACTTGTGTTGGTAGGCTTAGTGCCCATGACAGGAAACGCCCCAAAACGCAACATGGTCACATCAAATTTTTACATTGACAATTGACATGATTTTTGGAAAGTGCCTAGTTGTGGATTTTGGTCTCTAGCTCAGCCGGTTCTTAGGAAAACCTACCAAACCTGTGCATTTTTTAAAACTCGACACCCAGGGGAACCAAGGATGGGTTAATCTGTTGCATTCTCACCAGGTTCTGTTTCCCAGAATCCTTTGTAAACCTCAAAATTTGATAGAAAGATCTGGAATCTGACTTGTGTGGGTAGGCCTACTTCCCATGACAGGAAATGCCCCAAAACACAACATGGACACATCACATTTTCCTAAAGAAAACTGACCTGTTTTTTGCAAAGTGCCTAGCTGTGGATTTTGGCATCTAGCACATCTTGCACCTAGGAAAACCTAGCAAAGCTGGATATTTCTGAAAACTAGACACCTACGGTAAAATAGGATGGGTTAACTTGTGGCACTCTCACCAGGTTCTATTACCCAGAATCTTTAACAAACCTCAAAATTTGTTAAAAAGAACACCTTTTCCTCAAATTTCGGTGCTGCAAAGTTCTGGAATCTGAGGGGATCCACAAACTTCCTTGTAGCCAGCATACCCATATATCTCCCAATAAAATGGTACCTCACTTGTGTGGATAGCAAAGTGCCTGCAACAGGAAATGTCCCAAAGTACTACGTGGGCACATACAAATTATCAAATACAAAACTACCTGTTTTTGCGGGGGCACCTGCGTTTTTGGTCCTGGGCTCAGCAGCCATCTAGGGAAACCTACCAAGCCCAGACATTTCTAAAAACTAGACACCAGAGGGAGTGCAGGGAGGCATGACTTGCGTGGATCCTCCTGTGTTTTCTTACCCAGAATCCCCAGCAAACCTTAAATTTAGCTAAAAAATCACATTTTCCCCACATTTCTGTGAGGATCACGGCACTGGCACAAATTTCCTATCACCCAACGTTCCCCTCAGTCTCCAGATAAAAAGAACACTTTACTTGTGTAGGTGGGCCAAGTGCCTGTGACGGGGAAAACTCAAAAACATGTTGAAATTGAGGGGAACCAATGTGGGTCCAAAAGGGCAGTTTGAAAAAAAAAGATTTAGGCTGGCAAGTGGGGCAGAATTTTTATCGGTATAGATGCAACATTGCTGAGTGGTAGGAATGTTGTGGATTCCTGCAGATTCCAGAAGGCTCCATCACAAAAATGTGGGAAAAATGTGTGATTTCAAGCAAAGTTGGAGGTTTGCAGGGCATTGTGGGTAGGAAAATGGTTGGGGGTGCATGTGAAGCACACCACTCTTGACTCACCCAGATATTTAGTTTTCAAATATGTCTAGGTCTCATATAGTTTTCTACATGGCAACATCCCAAAGTCCAAAAAGTGCAGCTCTCACAATTCCAAGTAGGACGATTTCAAGAGTTAGCCAAGCTCTCATGGCCCAAATGTAGACTTAAAACCTAAAATAATCAAATGTTCTCTTGCTTGCCATTGGGAAAAGATATTTTCGTGTGTTGGGGAAGAGCTGAAAGGCTGTTGCCCCCTTCATTTGGGGTGGGGGCATAACCATGCCCATACTGGTTGGTAGCCATCACCCCACTATTTTTTTTTTAATTCCTGGCATCCAGTAGGCTTTCTGCCCCCCCAGGGAGTGGATCGGGGGTAATTGCCCTATCTACCCACTGGTGGGCAGAACAACTCGTCTTAATTTATTTGGGGATGGGGTATGGCCATAACACTACCCTCTTTTTTAGAAAAAAAACATTTTCTCAGGTATCTCGTGGGCTTTCTGTCCCCTTTGGGACAGATGGTCCTTACAAAAATAGGCTGATCTACTCCCAAAGGGGGCAGAAATGGCCAACTGTAATGTGCCCCCATGGGGAGTTACCTTTGCCCGAGGGGCTGCCCCCCAAACAAAACACAGTCACACATCTATCTCTGGTGCCTAAGTGGTTTCTGTCCCCCAGGGGGCAGATCGGCCTAATAGAAATAGGCTGATCTGCCCCCAAGGGGAGCAGAAATGCCATTAAATAAATTTACCCTCCAGTGGAGAGACCCTTGCCTAAGGCGTCGCTCCCCATTTGTGAAAAATAAAAACATACAAAATCCCTGGTGCTTGTGGTTTCTGCCCCCTTTGGGGGCAGATTGGCCTAATTAAAATATGCTGATCTGCCCCCAAGGGGGGGCAGAAACATCCTATAATAAATGTGTCCACCAGGGGAGCGACCCTTGCCTAAGGGGTTACTCCCCTTGCTTGAAATTGGCATAAAAAACAAATCCCTGGTGTCTAGTGGTTTCTGCCTGCCTTGGGGGCAGATTGGCCAAAGAAAAAAAGGTCAATCTGCCCCAAAGGTGGTCAAAAATAGCCTAAAATAAAATTGCCCCACACGGGTGTGACCCTTGCCTAAGGGGTCACTCCCCATCTGTAAAAAAAGTAATTAAAAAAATCCCTGGTGCCAACTTATTTCTGTCCCTCTTGGGGTATATAGGCCTAATTGAAATAGGCCGATCTGCCCCCAAGGAGGCAATAAATATCCTAAAATAACCCCCCCCCCCAGGGGAGTGACCCTTACGTAAGGGGTCGCTTCCCTTTCGTGAAATTGTTGTAAAAAAAAATCCCTCGAGCCTAGCGGTTGCAGATTGGCCAAATACAAATAGGCCGATCTGTCACCAAAGGGTCAGACACGGCCCAAAAACAATTTGGACCCCAGAGGAGTGACCCTTGCCTAAGGGGTCGCTCCCCCCCTCTGAAATGTTTTTCAAAAAATATTCCTGGTGCCTAGTGGCTTCTGGCCCCCCAGAGGCTTATCGGCCTAAATAAAATAGGCCAATCTGCACATGGGGGAGAACAGAAAAGGCCTAATATCAAAATGCCCTCCTTGGGGAGCGGCCCTTGCCCAAGGGGCTGCTCCCCTTATTCATTACTAAAAATAGAACAAACTCTCTGGTGTCTAGTGGGCATTTCTGCTGCCCAACTGCAGAAATGCTCAGAAAGACATGAAAGGAAAGAAGCCTTTCCTTTCATGTCTCTCTGCCTGCCCCCAGCCCCGATTGGAACAGAAATGCTTTCATTTCTCCTCCGATTGTGCTGGAACATGAGCTTCCAGTGTGATGGGGTGACCACTGAGGAGGTCTGCGCGCGATCGCATGCTGACATCATCAGACATCACTGGTGGGGTCGGGGTGGGGTGGAAGGGGAAGCGATTCCCCTTCCATCCCTGCCCTGGGGTGCCATGGTGGGAGCGCTAGTGCTCCCCCATGGGCTGTGCCAGGACGTAATGATTACATCCATGGCACAGCAGCTCTGAGCCACCATACGTAACCATAGCATCCGTGGCCCTGAAGGGGTTAACAGGCCTCTTGTGAGACACCCACAAGATGCCAGGGAAAGACATCTCAAGGAAGGATTGTGGCCCTCATTATGACTCTGTACCGCCACGGTGGCGGATATCCGTTCACCATATTATGACAAAGGTCAGTGCTAAAGTGGCAATACCAAAACCCATACTGTTTTGCCAACAAAACAACGCCCAACACATTATGACCCACAAATCACCAAAGTGGACATTCAACGGCGGTAAACCATTGGCGGTACATACCGCCGTGCTCAGAATGGACATCCACATACAAAACAACACTACATTGGCCAAGACCAAAAACACACACTTGACACCCATACTCACACCACACCTACACACCCACACCACTATAAAACATACACACACAATACCCACAACCCCTTACGAACACCAACTGCTACCAAGAGACAGAGAAGAAGAGCACAGAGACAACTAAACATACACACCACTCACAACCATACATCCCTCACGCACTCCACATCACATGCCCATTACTCAAAACACTGTCACCAACACACATCACACAACACCCATGGCACCACAAAGGCATCCCCGTTTTAATGAGGAGGAGTTAAGGGTCATGGTAGAGGACATTTTCAGGGTAGAGCCACAGCACTTTGGAGCACAGGTACAGCGGATTTCCATTGCAAGGAAGATAGAGCTATGGTGGAGAATCGTGGACAGGGTGAAGGCCATGTGACAGCACCCAAGATCAAGGGACAAAATCAGGAAGAGGTGGAATGACCTAATGGGGAAGGTACGTTCCATTGCAGCAAGCCACCAGCTCGCCATACAAAGGACTGGCGGTGAACCCCCACCTCCTCCCCCACAGCTCTCAGCATGGGAGGAGCAAGTACTGGCAATACTGCATCTTGAGGGACTCGCTGGAGTAGCCAGAGGACTGGACACTGGTAAGCAACATTTACTACCTATCACCCCCATACCTGCATGCTATCTCATAGCCTCACCCTCACCCTCACGCCCATCACTCCCCTCCATCCCACACACTGCACCTACGCATATGACTAACCCCAATGACAAGCCCTGCATGCCACCAATGAATGGACACCGCTCCCAGCCCTGCATGGACACCCATCACTAAAGCATGCACAGCATAGGTAAACTAACATACCCACAATACATCACCATACACAAGCAAAAGCTGACAGGGCAACACCAGCGATAGAGGTGAAGTCAGGGTTGTACAAATGTCATACACATGAAGCATAATACATAATTTACATCCTCACAGGTACCCCAGGCAATGTCAGTGGAGAGGAGGTGCCACCACTATCAAGTGCCCCAACAGAAGATGCTCCCAGTGATGACAGTAACTGGAATTCATGATCTGGAGGCCCTACCGTGCCCATCAGGGAACACTGGACAGCCGGTCATCCAAGCACAATCACAGTCCACCACAGAGCCTCCCCATCAGGATCCAACACCATAGCACCCACCCAGTGTACCCACACCTCTGTCCCCAGGACATGTCAATCAGTAGGGTGCCCATCTGTACAGGGACCCCGGGCCACACCTTCCCCAAAACAATCAGGGACCTAGGGTCAATGGCAGTGGGGCCACCGTTCAGGGGACGGGGCACAGGCCAACAGGGAAACTGGGAGGACAGCTGTGTGCCAGCGGGAGGACAGGACCAGGAAACCGACTCTCCAGGGGGCACTCTCAGAGATCCTGGGAGCCTACCAACATTCCCAAGATACGATGGGCCAGGTCCTTGACAACGTGCAGGAGAACAGGCAGCTGTAGGAAGGACAGTATCAGGGGATCAGGAAGGACTTGTAGGCCATCAACAACACCTTGATCTCCATAGCAGGGGTGCTGGCTGACATGGCCAACATCATGAGGGAGGCAACAGCACACCATCGGGCCCCTACTACTAGCCAGTCAACTAAACAGCTCTCTGCTTCTGCTGTCGCTAGTCTCCAGGAGGCCCCCCACAGGACCCAGGAGGCCACCAGCATCCCTCCCCCTGCAGAAGGTGAACCCCCCCCGCAAACGTTCCCTACGACGCAGACAGAAGCTAGAGAAAATTGCCAAGACAACCACCAGGAAATGAGACTCTCCTGATTGTCCCCCTTGTGTCCCACCCTGTCACCTTGTCCACCTTGAACTGTCTTTGCTCCCCTTCCTATGGACACTTGGACACTGAACCTGTGCTACAAACAGACTGGAATAATACCCTGGACTTTCTTCCATCATCACCCCATTCCATTGCACTTTCCCCTAAATCTCTTACCACTGCAATAAACACCCTTGAACACAACTCAAATACTTGTATGTCATATTTTGAAATAGTGTACTAATGGAAACAGTTATATCCTTTGCATATGAACTGTACAGTGTGAGAGCATAGAAATAATGACCCGTAGATGGCTGTAGTCAGCACATCAATACACAGATGTCATTGCACTAACATCTGTAAAATGAGAATCCATAGGCAAAATTAAGTAGAGGTAAAAAGTGGGTAATGACATCATGCAACAGCCCCACAGAACACACCAATAGTCATAGAAATGTTAAGTTGCACTGTCTCACCTGTGTGTCATTGGAAGTACTGACGGATAACTGATGTTCTGCTGTCCTCATCCTCATCCTGAGCCTCTTCATCTTCACTCTCATCAGGATCTACTGCAGCTACATGGGCATCTCCAGTCTCCTCCTCCTACAGAAAAGGTACATGACGTCTGAGGGCCAGATTGTGCAACATGCAGCATGCTACGACTATTTGGCAGACCTTCTCAGGTAAGTAGCACAGGGATCAACCTGTCAGATGAAGGCACCTGAACCTGGTCTTCAGGAGGCCGAAAGTTCTCTCAATGATCCTCCTGGTTCGCCCATGAGCAGCCACAATAGGTTTGGGTAGCCAGAGTCACCTGCAGGTATTGAGACAACATTTAGCCACACACTATCCTATGAGGTTAACATCAGAGGCATACACTAACATACACTGGGTGGGGACCAAGGCTCACCTATAAGCCACACCCTGTGCCTCTGTAGTTGGGCCATCACAATTGGGATGCTGCTATTCCTCAGGACAAAGGTATCATGTACTGACACAGGACACTTAGGCCCTCATTCCGACCCTGGCGGTTTCAAACCGCCAGGGTGGAGTGCAGAGGAAGCACCGTCAACAGGCTGGCGGTGCTTCCCGGGCCATTCTGACAGGGGAACCGGCGGTTTCCCGCCGGTTTTCCCCTGGCCCAGGGAATCCTCCATGGCGGCGCTGCTTGCAGCGCCGCCATGGGGATTCCGACCCCCTTCCCGCCAGCCTGTTCCTGGCGGTTTACACCGCCAGGAAGAGGCTGGTGGGAACGGGTGTCGTGGGGCCCCTGGGGGCATGGGCAGAGCAGGGGCCCCGTAACAGGGCCCCACAAAGATTTTCACTGTCTGCTTAGCAGACAGTGAAAATCGCGACGGGTACCACTGCACCCGCCGCACCCCTGCAAATCCGCCTGCTTCCTCTTTGCAGGGGCTTTCCCGCTGGGCCGGCAGGCGATCTTTTGGAGATCGCCCGCCGGCCCAGCGGGAAAGTTGAAATGACCCCCGCGGTCATTTGACCACGATGCGTTCTTTGGGCGGTTTCCGCCCGGCGGGCGGCGCCCGCCGCCCGCCGGGGTCGGAATGACCCCCTTAGCATTGATGTGGGAGATGTACTGTTCCACCATGCACACCATCTGCACATTCCTGGAGTGATAAATGTTACGATTCCTGTACACCTGTTCATTCTGGTGGGGGGGCAAATGCAATATGTGTCCCATCAAACGCCCCAATAGTATTGGGGATATGTCCCATTCCATAGAATCTGGCCTTCACAGTGGCCAAGTCTTCCACCTGGGGAAAATCAATGTAGCTGCACATGTGTTTTACCAGGGCAGACAAGACTCTTGCCATCACGATTGAGAACAGTGGTTGTGACATTCCTGCTGCCAGGCCCACTGTCACTTGGAAAGAACCTGTCACCAGGAAATTGAGCACTGATAGCACTTGCACAAGAGGGGGGATCCCAGTCGGTTGACGGACAGATGAGATCAGGTCAGGGTCCAACTGGGCACACAGCTCTGTGATTGTCGCCCTGTCCAGTCTATAGGTGAGGATAATGTGCCTGTCCTCCAGTGTAGCTAAGTTCACCAGGGGTCTGTACACAGGGGTATGTTTCCTCCTCCTATTCATCTGAAGTGGTAGGTATCTAAGGGACACAAGAGTGAATGGGCTGTTACAATTTGAACAACTAAACCACAACAGCAGTCCGCATGGTGCACTTATGTATTGGGACAGTGTAAATTTCGAAGTATGTGCCTATATAACCTATGATGCAGCAATTGTCGATAGGCCTGTTCATCCCCCCCCAAAACCGCCGGTCCTGTATGGAGGGACAGATGGAAGTGAGGTAATTCCACCGATCTTGGGGGTCGTGGAGGTAGGCGGTCGTGCACCGCCGTGCAATTCCTCATTGGATAATATTGGGCCCTATGGAGTACAGTGGCCCATGGGGATGTACGCCAGTGGTGACGGAGTACACCGCTGCAGATGTGACCTCCCTTTTCTATCTGATTCCTCACTTGTTTCCTGACCTTCAACAGGAGAAGGCCTACACTGCGTGCACTGCTTTGACCTGTGTCTGGAAACTACTGTGGTCTGTGTGACGGGGGAAAGAGACCCAGTCTTCACTTCCTAGGAGTTGGAGCGATTGGTGGATGGTGTCCTACCCCAGTACGGACAGCTGAATGGGCCTCCAGACCAACAGCTGAGTACACTTTGGGCATGAGGCATGTGGCATGGATGCATGGGGATATGTGTGAAGGCATTGTGTAAGGGTGGGGTGTGGATTCTCTGTTGGCGGGGTACATGTTATGGGCTGGTCTATGTGTGTGCCAATGGTGATAGAATCGGATATGGTGGGCTATGTGTGTGACAGGCTGGACTGTTAGTTTAATGCAGTTCTCCTGCATTTATTACCTCTGCAGGTCAGCGCCCAACAAAAGAAGGGTTTATGGCGTGCCATTGCCAAGGACGTCTGGACCGTAGGGGTCTATGGCAGGCGGAGCACCCACTGTTGGAAACGATGGGAAGACCTGAGACGCTGGGCACAGAAGACCATGGAGGCCCACCTAGGGATGGCCTCCCAGCGAGGAAGGGGTGCCCGTCGGACCCTGACCCCCCTGATGGCCTGCATACTGGTAGTGGCCTACCCTGAGCTGGATGGTCGCTTAAGGGAATCACAGCAGCCACAAGGGGGTGAGTACAGTGGGTATCATTACATATTTTGGCTGGTGGGGTGGTATCCGGGTGGTGGTTGTATGTTAGTGGGTGCCCCTAAAGCCAGGCCAGACATTGCAGCGTGGGTCATCTCTAGGGTAATGGTTGGATGGCAAATACAGGTAACCTAGCTTGTTAGTAGTCACTTTCAGGCAGGGCATCATGGGTCCCAGGTGTGCTGCAGTTGGCAGTGTGCAGTCCTCATCTTGCCTTAGTGACTAGCCATATCACTGGTAGTGCAATGCATATTGCTTAGGCCTGTTCCCTGTGTGTGATGTGCATGCCAATAGTGGTGTTGGTGCAGTCATTGACCAAGTGTATCCTTTGTCTCCCCCCCTTTCTTGTTTTGTCATCCTGTCCTTGTGTGCATTAGCATCATCTGGCGGAGGAGCAGAGGCACTGGCAACAGAGGGAGCTGCATCCCACAGGACCCTGGAGGCAGAGTCCACCGACGCCAAGGGAACCAGTGGGACGGAGGACAAGGGGAGCACCACGGCAGAGAAAGGAGGAGACGACACAGACTCAGATACCTCCTCTGATGGGAGCTCCCTGGTGGTGGCGGACACGACTGTGACCACCCCAGCTGCAGGTACAGCCGCCACCTCCATACCAGCACCGCCCTCCCAGTATCCCCTCAGCGAGTTGCCCTTGCCCGCTCACCCAGGAGGGTGGGCATCTCCCTCGCCCCAGGCACCTCAGGCCCTGCCCCATGAGCCCTGCTGCCCTGAGTGAGGAGGCTATTGACCTCCTGAGATCCAACTCTGTAGGGCAATCAACCATTGTGAATGCCATTCAGGGGCTGGCATCCCGGATGCAGCAATGTAATACATTCCTGGAGGGCATTCTCGGTGGATTGACGGCCCAAAAGAGATCAACTCAGGCTCTGGCCTCCTCTTTGATGGCAGCCATTGCCCTTTTTCTACCATTCCCCCCTCCAACTCCCACTTCCCACTTCCCAGTCCCATTCCCCTCAACCTCAACCCATCCCAGGCACACATACAGACGAACATGCATACAAGGCAACACACATGAGTGGCACAGGCAAGCACAAGCACCACACTTCATCCCACAGGCACTCACGCAGACACGACAACATCCACTGCCTCCACTGTCTCCCCCTCCTCCTCCTCCTCTTCCACCTCCCTCCCATTCACATCCACACTCACATCTGCATACACTAAATCTACATCCACTGCCAGCATCACCACACCAAGCAGAACATACACCTCACTGGCAGATATCTCCACAACAGCCGTGCACACATCCCCTCTGTCCTCTCCCATCCTGTCTTTCCCCCAAGGGACACAAATGCAAGCATTCACACACCCAACAGCCACCCACCTCACATCAGCATAGTGCCCATGCACCTGCACCTAAGTCCAACAGACATACACATCCAACTAACACCTCATCCTCCACTCCCATTACTCCTCTCTCCTCCCACCCCACCGTCCCTAAGAAGCTTTTCCTTTCCCAATTTGACTTCTTCCCTGCCACACCCCCGTCCTGCCCGTGTGGGCAGAGTACCAAGGACACAGCCCAGCACCTCAGCCAAACAATCCACTGGGACAGTGGTAGCACCACCTACTTGTGGTGGTGAGGAAACCACACCTCCATCGTAGAAGGGGAAGGAGCCAGAACCACCAGGGAAGAAGGGGAAGGGGCCTGCTCCACCTGTGAAGAAGGAGAAGGAGCCTGCACCACCTGTGAAGAAGGGGAAGGAGCCTACACCACCTGGAAAGAAGGGGAAGGTGCCTGCATCACCTGTGAAGAAGGGAAAGGAGCCTGCAACACCAGGCAGAGAGGGGAAGAGATCATTTACCCCTGCCAGGAAAGGTAAGGGATCCATGACCCATGTAAAGGAGGAGACAAAGCACTCTACACCAGCGGAGGCTGTCAGGCTGACACCACCACCGGCTGTCATGGGGCCCCCACCACCAGCTGTGGAAGTGCAGCCATCAGACAGTGCAGAAGCTGCCCAGTAGGCTCCTCTATCCACCACCACAGTGCAGCCATCAGAAAGTGCAGAGGCTGCCCAGGAGGCACCTCCAACCACCACCATAGTGCACTCATCACCGCCAGCAGAAGCCACATAGGCCACACTCCAGGGGCTGCTGTGCCAGTTGCCCCATCCAGAACAAGTGGGCTAGTTACCCACCTGAGAGGCTATGACCTTGCACTCTCCAGGACAGAACAATGGACATGGAGCCACATCCAGAACCAGTGGGCAAGTCACCCACCTGAGAGACTGTGGCCTTGCACTCCCCATGACAGAGCAATGTGCATAGAGCCCCATCCAGAACCAGTGAGCAAGTCATCCACCCGAGAGACTGTGGCTTTGCACTCCCCAGGACAGATCAGTGGGCACAGGGCCCCATCCAGAACCAGTGGGCAAGTCACCAACCTGAGAGACTGTGGCCTTGCACTCCCAAGGAAAGAGCAAGGGGCAAGGAGCTCCCTCCAGAACCAGTGGGCAAGTCACCCACCTGAGAGACTATGGCCTTGCACTCCCCAGGACAGAGCAATGGGCATGGAGCCCCCTCCAGAACCAGTGTGGAAGTTCCTGTATTCGGCTGAGGTGACCCTCATACCCCTGAGGTGCCTTCCCACTTGCACAAGTATGCTACTGCAATGTTCTCTATGGATTTGTCAGGATACAGGTTGTGCCTTGGACTGTGCCCTGTGGCCTTGTGTGCCTTTTTGACTTTGGACTGGGTATTGGCCCTTTATGTACATCTGTAAATATATTTGGTTCATGTGGTGGGTTTTGCTATGCTAATACATTGTCAGTACTACAGCAATCTGGTCCGTGTTTTATTATGCTGTATGTCCTGTGCCATTTGTTTAAGTGTGCAGCTGGTTGTGTGTATGGTGTGTGTGTGTGTGTGTGGTGTGTATCGCGTGTGTGTGTGTCTCTCTCATTTTCCTCCCACCCTCCCTTGTGTGCTAGGTGGCTGTACTCACCGTCATCGTCTTCGTCGGCGTTGGTGTTCCAGGTGGAGCATGACGTGGATGATCATCAAGAAAACTTGCAGTTCGGGTTCCATGGTGGCATGGTTCTTCCCTGTTTCTCCAATGGTGAGTCCTTTCACTTCTCAGCTCTGTTTCTGCAAGGCTTTTGTTGGCGTTGGTACCGCCCTAGAAAAGGTGGAGGTTTTGTGTGTCTTAATATGGTGGGCAGTACATTGTCACCTGCCTGGCTGTTGTTGGCTACCACCATGGTGGGTGTTACTTCCACCGTGGCATTTGGTGTGGTACATTGGATATCTATAGGAGTTATCACTGCCATGGTCATAATTTGGCGGAACTTACCGCCAGCCTGTTGGTGGTATTACTGCCACTTTATCACTCATCGCAGGGTCATAATGAGGGCCTGTGATTGGTTCATATGGATGCCTATATTTGGCAAACAAATATTCCTTCCTTGTTGCATCACTTGATTATTGAGTTTTTCTGTGTTTACACCTTTATTGGCTACCTCTCTGAGGGGGCATATTTATACCCTGTTTGTGCTGGATTTGCGTCATTTTTTTGTCACAAATTTGTCGCAAAGCTAACACCATATTTATACTTTGACGCAAGACCTGTCTAAAGTCAAAATATCCCAGTCTGCGTCATTTTCTGGATGTGTGAAACCTCCTTGCGTTAATGAGATGCAAGGTAGACGTTCCTGTCCAAAAAATGACTTAAACACCATATTTATCCAACCGCGCAAAAAATGCTGCACGGCTGGGAGGCTGAGACGGAAAATGGCGCAAATCTCGATTTGTGCCAAAAATGAACGCCTGGGTCAGGGCAGGCATTAAAAAAGGGGCAAACACACCAGTACTTAAGGAAAACACACAGAAGCAACATCAGAGCTCAAAAAGGAAGACATGGAGGTGCTATTCATCCAGCATGCATGAAGACGCAGAGCACAGGAGCAACAGAAGCAGGTTCCACCACACCAACAGGGACCCCAAAGGCAACGTCGAAGACAGGAGAGGATATTCAGGACCAGGACAACCCTTCAGGGCCTCAAGGAATATGACATCATCCAGAGGTACAGACTAAACCAGCAAGCCATACAGCAGCTGCTGCACCACATTGAGACACAGTTGGTACCCAGCTTGCAGTCACCCCACATCATTACACCAGAGACCAAGCTGCTAGCTGTCCTGCACATGTTGGCAAATGGCTCTTTTCAAACCACTGGTGCCCTGGTTGCCGGGATTTCACAGCCCTCATTCTCTGCCTTCCTTCTATAACACAACAGGAAGCACACACACTCAACCAATGTGCAGGCCATTGTGGATCACCGTGGATTGATCACCAACATCGTGGCAAAAATATCCTGGGAGTGTACATGATTCATTCACCTTCCACCACAGCACCATCAATCAACACTACCAGGATAGACGATATGACAATGGCCTACTTGTTGGTAAGTTCAGAAACCTAGTAATATACACACACAGCACAGCAACCCTGTAAGACACACAACACATTCACCACTACATTGACACGTGGCCAGGAAGACACTGAGGTTGTGACACTGGTAGTCATGTTTGATATCCTGACCCAATGGGATACACACCTGTGGACAAATGACAGATGCAAATAACAACAGATGTCACTCCAGAGCCACAAGGGACCAGTTTAAAACCACACAGTGACAATGACATGGCCTTAACTGGCAGTACAACTTGGAAGATGAATCTTCCAATATCACATCAATAACACTCAATCACACACCCTTCCAAGCAATATGTACTGTGTAAGGTATGTGTAATGTGTTTCGCTGCAGGTCAAACACCATGAGACACATAGCATGATGATGCTGACTCTAATGAAGATGACATGGAATCATTGAGGCAGTACCAGCATCTCACCTCACTCCTGGGGTGACATTGCCCGCTAGCAATAAGGAAATGGACTGTGCTATGTACACATATTGATGTGACACTAATGCAAAGTGCACACTGCTATACATACGGATTGAGAATATTAAACATATACGTAACAGATGTACAGGCACATGGACCTTCTGACACTTAAACCTTCACCCCCACAACCAAGCTAGCCAGCTTACCTGGACCAGGTTCAGTAGTGTAGGTGCACGTTTGCACATGAGCCAACTCGGTGAGGGTACAAAAATAGGTTGCATAGAACTTGACACACATGGGATATTTGTGCATTCTCAATTGTGAACACTTCAGTGCTGCCAACTTATGGAGATGTGTTGTACATTGTCACCTAGCCAAATCATAGGGCCTCACTGTTGTATTTCACATGCAATTACATATGTTGAATTGAATGGGATGTGCAGCCCATATAGTGCAACCGTGTTACCACCACAGTGGAATCGATTGTGTGGGTGGAAGTATCATGTCACCTCCAGTGAAGGCACATGGACACTTCTTTCACATGACATAATGCATGGGAGATACACAATGAACTGCAAGTTTACAAATATACCGGCGATATCAGGTCAATCAGCCAAATACCAGTTTTGATAGTAAAACAACCCAATGGAGAAAGTACATCTTAGAAGCCTAGGATCCCACACAGTAACACAAACACAGATGAGTCACAGACGACACAAGATAACAACTGCCATGCAAAGTGATAATCAAAGTGCAACCAACAACCAAATATTTACCCTCATTTTCTCTTTCAGCTGGTCAGGGTTACGGGATCGAGCCATGGATCATGACCCCATTTGCCAACCCAAGCACAGCCGCAGAGCGTGCCTGTAATGAGGCACATCGTAGGACATGCACCATAGTTGAGAAGACTTTTGGCATCCTGAAGACCAGATTCACTAGCCTTGACATCACCGGAGGCAGCCTCCTATATTCACCTGAAATGGTCTGCAAGATCATTTTGACCTGTGCCATCCTGCACGTTTGTGTAAGTAGGAACATTACCCTCTATGAACCAGACCCACAAATGCCTGAAGATGAGGAAGAGGAGGATGCGGTCCGTGAAAATGAGGAGGACCATCCAAACGCTGCTGCATTATTGCGTCGGAGACAACACATTGTACAAAACTTCTTCTAACTATAGTCACCATCACCACTTTGTTATCATATGTCATTAAACACCTAACTTCATCACTCAATCATGCTCTGGGCACTTTTTATGCATCACATCATCCCTAGGAATAATAATCAGAGTTTAGCCTCATGGAGCATTGCAGAAATACAGATTAGTATACTGAAAAAGCCACATCACATTTGATGGGTATAAATGCACAGCCATCATCACACACAGTGTTAATTACATATATCCTGTCTATTTCACATGTGAAAAGCAATATCAGAGGGCCACAGCTATGAGACACATCCATGTTGCCAACATGGCCCTTTGCAGCACATGACACACAACTAAGACACAATCAATCATAAGGAAAAGAAGTGTCTCATACATGAAGCAGTGGATGCGCTATTGCATTGGTAACAGGAATGTATGAGCAGACCCTTGACAGCAGTAAGTGTGACATCAGCTATCTCTGCAAGGCACTTGTGTGACAAGAAATCCATCTAGGCTGAAAATGGATAGCATAAGTGTCCCAAGTATGACAAGCATTGCTCACAAAACATGCCCTCTGCAGTCCATTCAGAGAATAAGTCCTGACACTGCCATGTTTTAAGTCTCTCCCCACCCTTTTCTAGGGGGCGCTGTAAATGGACTATCTGTACCCTGAGAATCTACACTCACCCAGGCTCCCATTCTGACTCCTTTGTGCTTCCCTCTTCAGTATGGGATGCATTAGTCATAGTTCATCAGTCTGCATGGATTTCAGGTCTGATAATGCACTGCCTTGTAGTCAGTAGGACCTGAAATCAGCTGTCAATTTCTTCCCATGTGAAAGGTCCAGTTGACCCTTTGAACTTGATTCTCAACTCCAGGACTTGTGAGCGACTAAAGCTGCACACACCTGTGAGCACATCCATGCAGACCAGCCATTTGAATCTGCCCTGCCCTTGCTGCTGCCTGGAACTGCTTAGAAGCTGCCATTTTCTGAATCTCCAAGTTGTGCATTGGCGTACAAATCACTTGTGTACCAGAGCCCTTGGGGGATTGTGTAACAGTGCAGACCACAGCAGATACTCTTTCTTGTTCCCATAGTGTTGTTCCTGCTTGTCCCAGTCAGAGTCTGCTCACTCTGTATTTGCCTTGTTCATGTTTGTTCCTGACAGAGCCTGCATCCTGTTAGCCAGACTGGTTCCAGTCTTTGCGTTAACCATAGAGGTTCCCTGTGGCTACATTTGTCTCATAGTTGCTTTCCATGCCCTCTGTTTCCCTGAGGAGTATTGTGTCTGGTAGGTCTACAGTGAATCCTCAAATGTACAGTATAGTTTAATCAGTTTACTTATCGTATTCTGTTCTGGGACATGTATTCAAATGGCCTACTCCAGCCCCCATCCCTTGTCTGGTTTTGCATGTATTCATTAGTGCCAAACAGTGACTGTATGCTATGGATGCATGCATGGATTTGGTACGGTGCCTACAGCACAACTAACAAGGATTGCTAATATGCATGTAAGGACAAAACATGTTTGTGCCCTGACGGTCCAGACACAGATTCACTTCTGCTGCCACCTTTTGATGGTGGTTGCGTGGTGACTAGCTGTGACATTAATCAGCACAGAGGCACTGATGTTCCCTGTTGCAGTGGGATTTCTAGACCCTGTGTACACATGTGAAGAAACCTGCCTGTTTCCTATTACTGATCCATAATGTATTTGAGCACACCAAGGTTGCTCTGTCGTTAGCCTTCTAAAAGTTCTGCTGTGCCATAGCTGGGCTATCACCATGCGTGCCGTTAGTTTATCTTTGGTTATAGGGCAAATCTGCTTTGAAGGATACTCTGTTAATTGAGGGAATGGCTCCACAGTCTCATGACTAGACCTGCACGTAACTATGACAACATGGAGGCCAATACTGACACATTGTACACATGGCCACACACTTGAACTGGACACCTTTGTGCAATGAACCACTGGAAATATGTGAACACATGCAGCATGGTCTGCTGGTCCTCCACAGCCACAGGAGAAACATAGGTCATTTACATGACTCAAACTGTGGTGTACCAAAACATTTTTGGATTGGAGTTGGGACTCTGTGTCACAAACACGGTACCTACCTAGCATGTTCAAATGCCTGACTCATGGGTAGTATACACACAAGTAACCATGAAGTGGTATCCAACATTTAATTACATGTGATGGCTAACATTTTTGACATTGCCATTATCAACCGTCCTCTATCTATCCTGTGTATAGTTTGTCATGGGAGATGTTTTGTCCCCAAAATCAGGGAAGTTCACACAACATAAGACACAACAGATATGACAAACACATATCATGAGTTATGTACCTCAATGAATGGCATCTGATGGTTATCCACAATTACAACACATGCATACAAGCACATTATGCAAAACACGTATTGTGATGTTCACATAGAGGCACAACAACAATTGAAATAGCCAATTCACAGACATAAACACACAGGCCATGAGTAAATTCTTTAAGTTGCATAGCCTTGCTATCCTCTATTGATGCAGCACCTGCTCAAACTAGGAAATACCAATTTTAATTCCAAAAGTTTGTGTTGCTGTTGCGTCAGTTAAGAGTGGTAATCCGGCACAACAACATGAGTATTATGGTCCGCAGTAGTGTGCTCTGCCACATGTTCCCAAACACTAGAACACACACAACAGGCCATAACATCCTATCTTTGTATAGTTATAGCCTCTGTGTATGCTAAAAAAGAGAAAAAGGACACAAACACAGTTATAGACAGATATTTTGACGCAAAAGCATAAAAAAAGATGCATATGTGTCAAAATATGACGCATATGTGTTAAAAAATTACTCTCACACCCATTATATATCGATTGGTCCCTAGCATTAATTCCAACACTGCACCCGATGAAATCGGTTATCCATTAAAAAAAATATTGATCCTTGAATGCGGGGGAATTTTTAATCATATGCATCAAAAAATATTGACGCAAAGCCCGTAAGCGTCATAAAATTCCATCATGATAAAAATGCATCGCATTTGAGACAGGAAGTGATGTAACAGGATATCCTGTTTACAGAAATGGTAAAGTGGGTGTAATTTCACTTTCACTTTCCAGTCTGTGATTCTGCTAGACTGTGTGGCTGAGTAGAGAGTTGTGTCTGTCAATATTGAGCTTTTGTCTCCTGTGTGCCATTTCCATTGTCATCTGTTGTTTTTGTAAGTGTCTGTGTAAATCAGTGTGAGTGTGTTTTTGTCATTTTTTTTAATTAAATTTGTCTTTGTACTGTTGGGAGTGTGTAGTTGGTATTGTTGGGCTGTTTGTGGGTTCTTTAAGTTTCATTTCCATACCTCATATCCCTGTATTTCCCTCTTTTCCCTTTCCTATCCCTATTACTTTTGAGATGTTGGGAAGGCTACGTCTGGGGAGAATGGGTGAGGAGGAGCTGGGGGCTTTTATATGGCTGGTGTGCCACTTCCTCCCCCTAATGTTAGAGGCTGGTGGCAGGGTGATACAGATGTATCACATCAAGACGAGGAGGCGCAGGTAGTCAAAGGTGCTGTTCCACCTAAGGAGACTTTTCAACAGCCAGCGCAACGACCACCAACTTAAACATCGCTGGGCTGACCTGGTGGCCATAGAGCACGACCTGCTGAACCACTTGGTTGTAGTGATTGGTAGCCCTGTTGGTGAGTACAAATTAGACTAATGTGGATAGTTAAATGCTCTGTAGTTACAGTAGCAGATTTTGTGACATGCTGCATGCAATGTTTGTGGACATGTGGAATGCAAATTGAACAAACTGTGGCACTGATGAATACAATTTTTGCAACACATTACCTTCATTTGTTGAAGCAAAAGCTGCACAAACTTACATAATACAACTTTATCTTGTTATTAAGTGTTGCTTTTATATCAATAGATGATGGTAATGTGCCACAAACAAAATTATTATTCAGGGCCTGTGAGTGTACCAGGAATGAGATGTATCTCACATGCTAATACTAGTTACCAAAGTAGTCCCCAAATTTTTGAATACATGTCTGCACAGTATTCATGGCCCTACGTGCAAATATCTTCCTTACGTCTGTTAATTTCTTCGGCTGATATTTCGACTTGGTTTGTGCAGCATTTAAAATAATAATGGATGCCAATGTAAGGCACACTTGATTTTATCTACGTTTTTGGTGCTACTTTCCATAGCTGTAGCATAAACAAATGAAGCAAATGCTAAATATAAAAAAATGATAATATCTGGCCCTAAGTTCATTGTTTCTGTGTGTTTACATCTGGACAGAGAATCTTTCACATGGCCAAACGTAATTGTGCCCGGATTCTAACAGATTGCAGTAGCAGCACACAGGATCCTCTTGTGGCTTTTTGGAGTAGGCGTGGAATTCACATCATTGAGTAGCATGGTCTAACAACAATTTTGGCTGGGGCACAATTGCTGGTACAGAGCTGGTGCTTTTGCCATCTGTGTCACTTTATAGCCAAACATTTTTATAAAGTTAATGGATCATCATGGGATCTCTGAACTTTGTGAATGTATGGTCAGAAAATATTTATTTGCATGGTGTTGCGCAAGGGACCACTAATGCTTCCATCATACATTTAAAGTGACTAAATAGTTTGGTAGTTTAGGTTTGGTACACCCCTGCTGATCTAGTGCTGCATATGTACTATTGTTAACTTCTCAGTATGAAGGCTATCACAGACATGGGTGTATGCTAAGATCAGCAGGCCAGCATTCCTGTGAGTGCCGCCATTTCCAAGGTGCATACAAATACAGACCTATGTCATCAAGATTGCCGAAGAAGGACATTTGCTAAACCATGTTTCAATTAGGGGACAGTGTCAGTTCAGTTTTATAACCACAGATCACCCAAGTTGGCAAATGTAAGATAATGAATGTGGCAAACTGTGATCTACAATGCCTGATGTAGGTACACAGGGCCCTGAGTAATACATTTCAGGTGCAATGACTACACCTGTGCCCATGCATTCTGTCACGGATGACCAAATTAGACACTGTCAGCATATATTTCTTTGTTGTTTTGATTTAGATAAATGGCCAATCCATGTTTAGCGTAACAGTGTCATCAAGTAACACAGAGGATCCCTGCCATCATGGTCTCTTAGGGGGCATATACTGCTCTGGGTACACTGCCAATGTGACATATGTAACCTACATACAAGATAGGCACACATATAATGGACCATAGAAAGCACAATAACTCCAGAACTAAACTCAACCCACATGAGCATCACACAGTAACTCATTGTCCCTTGATGCACAAGCCACAATACCTGAGTCATTGGTATTGCAGTGCACCAGGAATGTGGCTTTGCGTGTCTCTCATAACAACAAATGATGAAATGGAGTACTCTCTAGAAATAATTCTGCACAAAACAGAGTAATCACGTTTGGCACCACATGATTGTTAGGGCCTGTGCATGTGTGCATACGTGTGTCTATCACTCACTGGAGTGACAGGGTCAATGCATGTTTGCAGTAGTATGTCTGTTGGGGTGTCCACATGCCTGATGTGCTGCTCTATCATAAAATGTCACACACAGTAATTTGTTGATCCAAGTTCTGTACAGGGAGCAGACATTGAATACATTTCACCCTCCCATCTTTTACAGGTGGACCAGCCCCCTACACAATTGGTGAAGTGGCTCGATTTGCGGACCCCGACATATCCAGTAAGTGTTAATATGTTTGTCCTGTGTTGTGTTTGCAGCTGTTGTGTGATTGACTCCTGCGTGTTGGACTCATTGCAAGGTATGATATGCTGCCACATGATCTGACTTGTGACTTGACTGGAGTTTGACATTTTGTTCCATGTTTGAGTTGGACAATCTATGGTGGAGAGTCATATATTGGGAGTTGAGTGCTGCGCTATAGGCATGGGCAGGTGATCAGGGTGATATTTGTTGCTACATGTATGCCAATGAATAATTTGGAGGTGGCCATTTTCATGATTTAGGCAGCAAGTCATACCCTGATTCACAAAGACCAGTGATGCCGAAGTATTTACCACAGACTTGAGCAAATAGGAAGGGAACACCCATTCCTATTTGGGAGTCGCAGCCTCAAATTGCGAGTCGTTACCGACTCGCAAATTGAGGTTGTGCATCGCGTAAGGCCTTTTGCACGTTGTAAACTGCGTTTTTCACAGTTTGCGACGTGCAAAAGGCTTTCTACATCCGGCCCTTAGTGTTAGCTTAGAGTAGGCTGTTAGTTTAGTTAGTATACGTGGGTTGGGGTGGGGGATGATGTTCCACATTATTACATGTGTTTTTAGTGGGTGGATGGGTGGGGGATCATGTTTGGTTGATATATATAAAAAAAAAAATATATAAAAAAAATCCAAATACATATATATTTGTTTAGGATAAGATAGTATGGGCCAAGGTACCGCCGCTGAATGACCGCGGTGCAGTCAAAAGACCGCGGCGGCCATTTAGACATTTCCTCTGGACCGGCGGGCGCTCTCCAAAAGAGCGCCCGCCGGCCCAGAGGAAATGCCCCTGCAACGAGGACGCCGGCTCAGAATTGAGCCGGCGTAGTTGCAGGGGTGCAACGGGTGCAGTTTGCACCCGTCGCGTATTTCAGTGTCTGCTTAGCAGACACTGAAATACTTTGCGGGGCCCTCTTACGGGGGCCCCTGCCGTGCCCATGCCATTGGCATGGGCACGGCAGGGGCCCCCAGGGGCCCCGCGGCACCCCCTACCGCCATCCTGTTCCTGGCGGGCGAACCGCCAGGAACAGGATGGCGGTAGGGGGTGTCAGAATCCCCCATGGCGGCGCAGCAAGCTGCGCCGCCATGGGGGATTCTAAGGGCAGCGGTAAACCGGCGGGAGACCGCCGGTTTGCCTCTTCTGACCGCGGCTGAACCGCCGCGGTCAGAATGCCCTGCAGGGCACCGCCGGCCTGTCGGCGGTGCTCCCGCCGACCCTGGCCCCGGCGGTCTTAGACCGCCGGGGTCAGAATGACCCCCTATGTGTTTAGGTTAGTGTGTGTTGTCCTAGATGTGTCCCGTCATATAAGGGGGGTGGGGGGTTGATGTTTAGAGTGTTTAGTTGAATGTGATAGGTAATTTTAGATTAGGGTAGTTAGGGCCAGTTGTGGGTAATGTGGAGTAAGGATAGGTTAGGTTAGTCAAGGTGTTTCTCCAAGTTATTACTGTTAATATGCTTGGGAATCAGGGCCTTGGCATGGGTGAACAATGTCAATCTAGTATTCGCATTTGTGTTCCATCCTGCATCCGAATCCCATTATTGACATAGTTATTCACAATTCCTAATGTGCAGTTACATTGGCAGCTACACTTAAGCTACTTCTCTAAGCATCTGCCATCCATTGCACCTACCACTCAAGGTTACTATGGTTCCCAATGTGTTGTGAAGTTTGGATTTGTTTTTAAATCTGTCATCGTTTGAGTCCTGATTTGGAATCTTGGACACTGTGGTACGTCTGCCTGAAGCCTGATGTTCGTGTGAACCCTGATAAGCTGAGTGATGTTATAATATTATGTAGTATTGTACACACAAACCACACCTATCATTTCTTACATTGTACTCCCAGGTTACATATTTGTCCATACACTCGTACACATCCATTCCTGTTGTATGGGGTGTGTGTGTGATGAAAGTTTATAGTCAGATGTCACATACATAAAGATTGTCTTGAAGGGAATGTTGGGCACATTGATTTTTAGCTTACACATACCTTGAAGCTGACTTTTTCAGTCCAACACAGCATTATACTGTTTGTTTTCAATTTACTTCAGAAATAAGCCTCAGGAAGCGCAGATGATGATACATTCCAGACCCCATAGCATAGTTATCAGCCCACAATCTTTTAATGCAGTTGTATTGGCATTCTATGGCCATTGACACGTGACATACATCACTAATCTCCTACACAGTTGATGGGTCACATTACACAGAGACAAATTGGTTGTGTAAGTGTTATTTATTTTAAAGTGCTGTAGTGCAATATTTACATAGTCCAGGATTGTGAGTCCATTAGTGTGACGCCTTCTATTGTGATGCAACACAAGTGCAATGGGACATGCCATTGGACATGCTGGGGGGAAGTGTCATACAGTGCAGAGGAACATGAATTGCCAATGATGTAGTAAGAGACAATCACAGAGCATAGTGTCAAGGTAAACAGTGTGCTGGAGAACAGTGCATGGGACCAACTGTAGCAAGACTGTCATATTAACAAGCTCAGGACCTAGGATATCAGTGCCAATGTGGCATGGACTGGTGCTACCGGGTAATCCTACGGGTGAAGGTGATCTGTTCCATGTCTTCATCTTCTGAAGTGTGTGTCGTCTCCTCTGCCCTTGGTGGTGGTGGGTTTGGAGGGACAACACATACTTCAGTGTTTGAAGATGTGGAGTCAGAATTCCCGGTACCTGCCAACGGTGGGGCTATTAAGGGCATTACTGCAGGAAAGAGGAGCTGCTGGTTCTTGAGTATAGCAGCTACATCACTGTGGTAGGCAGCCAGGTCAGCTCTGAGGGGGTCATGATTGTATTAGTGCATGCAGTGAAAGGTTTGGGATGCCAGGTGTTGAGGCAACTCCCTTACTGCTGTGGTGAATTCCCTTACACTTTGTTATATTCCTTGCAGGATGGATGTTAGCACTTGCATGTCTGCTCTCGGTTCTGCAGATGACATCATGCACGTATGCATCCCCTCAAGGCTGGCTGCCATATTTTGCATCCCCACCCACACCTCCTTGGCCAGCTCTCGCTGTACTCCAACTACAGTCCTCTCAAAGGTGGTACCAGTGTCCTCAGAGTCCTGAGCTGGGTTAGAGCTGGTAGGTCATACTGTTGGGGTGGTGGGTGAGACCTCTGTGATGGCTGCTACTTCTGTGCTCCTCCTTGCGACTCAAGGTGGGGTCTGGAGGGTTCAAGGACATCTTGGAGGGTCAGCTGGTTAATGTTTGTCACCTCGTCATCCATGTCATCAGGGAAGTCCTGGACAGGCATATCCCTTGGTGAGCCACCGTCCTCTGCAATGAGATATTGCACAATTAGTGTGTCTGTGTTGTGGCATTTGTAATGTGGCGTTACTGACTTCTTATTAGTGGAACATTGTAATCTTGGTTCCTGTTCATTGTTCCTATCATTAAGATTAGTATTCTCACAGGCCTATGCCCCACCTGCATGTCACATGTAATGTGGGCAGTTTGGGGAATTGTCTGCGTCACATCCTCTAGGTGTAGATTCTGTCAAAATTGTATGTTGCCACCTTATTGTCCTACTCAACCCTCTGTCTACGTCCATTAGCATGGTGAGGCCTTACACTGGCTGTGGGTGTTCTGATGCCACTTGCACCACACTTAACAATCTGGAACTGACCCATTCTCAGATATTTCACATCCACCTATATGTTGCTGAGACCTAGCATATACTATGTATAGCACTGGCATGGCACGATACAGGTGTCAGCATTGGTAGGGTTTAATGTTGATGTTGGGAAATGTGTGCTACATTGGATTGCACTGATGGTCCTAGCAGTGTTCCATTTCCTCTTATGACTGTGCGGGTGTGTTTAACTAGCTAGACACATAAGTCTTCACCCTCAATGCTGTTGTCTTAGCAGTATGACGGTTGGGATGTTGCAAGGTGGCGTTGCAGCTATTGTAACACAGGCAGGGGGTAGACCCTGAAATGTGCAGCATGGATATGACATTACTGTTGTGTACTTCATAATGTTAATAACAGTACCTAATGTTTATTGCTCCTATAGACATGAGCATTTGACACGATTTGCACTTTGTTAGGAATTACAGGGGATTGATAATGTCGTCATCCTGAACCCCCTGTTTTCGGTGTGTTTGATCCATGGGCACGTAACTGCCATAAGCTACTTAACCTGCACACACAGCACAAGTGGTAGTGGCAACTGTTGTCAATGGTAAATATTACTTGCGGATATGGCCTGAGACTAGAAATTGAGCCCTACTTCATGTAGCAACAATACCAGCTGTTGTGTGACAGCACGCCAGTTTTACGTTGTACCCTACCCTCATGGAGTGCCTTTGCCTTTCCAACATCCTTGGCAGGCAGAGTACCCCCATGCAAAGGTTGTTGGTGTAGTCTTGTGCTGTGCCCCAGGTTTCCCCTGCACAGCCCATGCAACCGTGCTATGTCTCTTTGCCCTTTCCACTACCTGATTACGATGGCCGACATGCATTGTGCAGTAGGTATGTCCCTCCTCCGCTTACCATTTAGGCATTTTTGTCCCCCTTGCAACTTACCCTGCATCTGTGTTGTTTCCTGGTAGTCTGTGCTGCCCTGTCCTTGAATCCCTGTGACAATCTCCTCAGGGATGATGGTTGCCACCATCTCCTCCATCTAGTCCAGGGCCTCCTGCGGTGCTCGACTCCCACCTCCAGTCTGCAGTACTGCCTTCCTGTTCCTTGGCATCTTTTCCTTGGTCCTGCGCTTTCAGTCATGCCAGCGTTTCTCACACTCAGTGACTCTGCTCCGTACTTCTGCCACACTGTTTATCTTGTCCACAATTTGTTGCCAAATTGCCTCTCTCCTCCCAATTGCCAATTTTGAGGTGACAAAAAGTTGATGCTGTTGTTCCATCACCTCTTTCACCAGTATTTTCTGCTCCTCTGCACTGAACCGGCACTTCCTTTTCTTCTTCTCCCTCTCCTGGGTTTGTCTGGGTCCTCCTGGCTGGTTCCTAGTCGGTTATAGTCTTCCTGGGGTCTCTCATGGCTTCTGGGATCCATTTTGGGGCTCCTTTGCACATTTTGCTGTGTTTGCGCTGCTTTTGACGCTATTGCAGCGAAAAAAGGCAGGTATCCGGTTTGCGACGTCGTAAACCGGATAAAAGTCATTTTCGCTGCATTAACGTTGTTTTTCATTACAACGTGGTGCAATGGTTCAAGTAAAAAAAAATGACTCTTACCCGTGGTTTGCGCCACAGAGCATCAAAGTATAAATTTGACGCCCGGGTGGTGCAAAGAAATGGAGTTAGCCGGCGTTAAACTTTTGGCGCAAAACTGTGTCATTGCATTTTTGCATCAAAAAGTATGAATATTGCCCTGAGTTTGCTGATTTTCTGTGATCTCAATGTCATCATCTGATTCAGATGAGAACACTACTCCTGTTGATGCAAGTCATCCATCTTTGCCAACCAGGAAGACCTTGGTCTGGCAATTTTTTCAATTGAGGCTTGATGGAAAGATAGCACCTGCAAAATATTCAATTTGTAACATATGCAAAAAAGAGTTCAGCAGAGACAGCCATAATAAGCATTATTCCATGACTACCACTGGGATGTGGCAACATTTGAGAGCTATGCACCCTGAATGCCTTTCGCTGACTGTTAGTCCATGCTGCAGAGCAAGATAATTCCTCAGGGGTGTCTACATGTCTTCCACCGGATGACAGTGTGCTTGCCCAGGTACTCACTGCGCACACAGATAACAACTCTGAGCAAAGCCCTTTTTTGCTTCTTATTCAAGCAGATTATTTATTGTTCCAAGAAAAGCAGGGCGGCACATGATAGGATAATAAATCGCCACCTAGGCAGTAGTTTTTTAAATCCTTTTTTCTATATTTTTCTCCTCTTTGTTTTGAAGGACATGTTGTTTTTTTACTCCTAGATTCTTGTTTTGGTTCTATTCCATCTTTTAAAAAAATACAAAAAAAGTTACAAATATTAAAACACAAAATAAAATACAGGTGTTCAAGATGTTAGCTTTTCAGAGCTACTCTATACTGTCATTATATATGTTGTTTGTACTATGTACCCTCTTTTTTCCTTCTCTATGACTCTTGCAAGATACTCGCAAGAGCCATGATCCTCCCATACATAGCATGGGTGATTCTTGGGAGCCTCTGAAAGAGTCAGGTGTGCATTCCTCCGCTGTGTGTTTTCTGGTTTGGGTTCGCGAGCATCTTGTAAGACTGTCCTTTTGTAAAGGAGCTTTTCATTTTCACTGAACACAACCTTTTGTTATAGGAATAATTTAATGCAACAGATTTTAGATACAGAATTTCTTAATGTGATCTTGCAAGACTTTCACAAAATTGTAATGTTTTTTATGTCACATAATAAACTCTCCTTCATTACAAAACTTACAACGTGTACTTCAGTCACATCTTTCCATAGCATGGCAGCAGTACATAGTAGGGAGTGAGGAGAGACTGTACTCTTCAAAAACATGTCTCCACAGGATAACCACTCTACATGGTAGGTTGGAATAAGGATTGACCATTCCACTAAGACTTCCACTAAGACTTCTCTTCAGGTCAATAAGGATGAACAATAGAATGTGGCAAAGGACTGTCCAGAACACTGAGAACTCTCTCTTGGATGGAAAGTGTGTGTACTAGGGTGTAGAAAAACTAGCCTCCTCACTGATAGCTCTAGCAGATCACAGGTGTGCATAGTAGAGTGTGGAAAACTGTATTCTCCACTGAGACTGCTTTCTGGGATGACGGTTGTAAGTCATATGGTATTTGAAGAGACTGGCTCATATCCTTAGATCTCTTTCCTGGATGATGAGTACACATAGAAGTGTGTTGGTATGGACTGGTACTCTGCTGAGACATCTTTGCTGAGTAAATATGTTGAGTCACAGATGTACATCTATGGTCCAGAGAGAAATTAAGCTCTATACAGAGACGTTTTTCTTGGATGATCAACATACAGACTAAAGTATATAGAGACTGCCAGGTCAGTGGAGATATCTTCCTCGAGTAACACATATGCAAAGTAGGCTGTGGTAGAGACTGCTCTCTCTGCTCAAACCTCTCTTTATGATAATGGATGTCATTATTAGAGTATAAAATGGAGTATCCTCTCTGTTGACAACTGTGTCCTGGACAACCAGTGTGCATATTTGAATGTAAACACAGACTCTCCTATCTCTCAGGCACCTCCTATTGAGGACTGGCCTGTGTAGTATGGTGTATACAGAGACAGATCTCTGCATTGACACTTCTCTCTAGAGGGACATGCATATACCATGATTGGCAGAAGAACTGCTATTTCCACTAGACAGCAGTGTATAGTATACAATGAGGATGCATTTTCTACTGTTTCAAAACTTCTCTCTTGTATAAAAATCTTTATACTGCAATGGAAGAAGCACTAATCTCTCTATATTACCGTATACATATATATAACTTAAGCAGCTCAGTGACTTCTTGAAGAAGGAACTGCCACTTTAAGTCAACATTGAAAGACTGTAATAATATTAAAATCTTTCAAAGCTATTACAGAATAAAATCATTAGTAACGTTAAACGTTTTATTACAAAAAACAGTTTAACAACTTCATAAACAACAGCTATATTAACTAACTACCACAATATCAACTGTAAAATAGACAAAATCACAAACTTAACTACACTATGATATTTGTTCCTCACTGTGATACCAACACCTCATCCCCTTTCGCTTCATTTGCCCACTGGATTTTAATTTATGCAGATCTTCCTTTCCTTTGTTTCAGTCACCTTAGCCTGCCAGAAAACATCTGCTGTAATATCTTTTTTCTGGTAGGCTAGAAATGTGTACCTTTGAAGAAGCTTGTTCTATGTAGAGGTACTCCTTTTTTTATGACAAAATGATCTAGCTACTTTTACAGCAAATTGTGCCTTACTTGGAAAAAGCGGGTAGGTAGCTGCTTTAGCAGCTGTAGATTCCTGTAATGATGTAGCACACTGATTGTTTCTAATGTCCCAGTTTGCAAATTGTATTTTATTTTAAGTGATTCATATGCCACATGCCGCCGGTTTACCCCCGCCCCAAAGAATCCTCCATGGCGGCACTGCTCGCAGCACCGCCATGGGGATTCCGACCCCCTTCCCGCCATCCTGGTCCTGGCGGTAAAAACCGTGGGGCCCCTGGGGGCCCCTGCACTGCCCATGCCACAGGCATGGGCAGTGCAGGGGCCCCCTAACAGGGCCCCATAATGATTTTCAGTGTCTGCCTAGCAGACACTGAAAATCGCGACGGGTGCCACTGCACCCGTCGCACACCAGCAACTCCGCCAGCTCCATTCGGAGCTGGCTTCATCGTTGCTGGGGCTTTCCCGCTGGGCAGACGGGCGGCCTTTTGGCAGTCGCCCGCCCGCCCAGCGGGAAAGTCAGAATGACCGCCGCGGTCATTTGACCGCGGTGCAGTCTTCTGGCGGTCTCCGCCCGGCGGGCGGTGCCCGCCGCCAGCCGGGGTCGGAATGACCCCCTATGTGTTGAATTAGGTTCATAAAACACTAGGTCCCTCATTACAACCCTGGCGCTCAGTGTAGAAGTGGCAGTAATTCCGCAAACAGGCCAGCGGATAAAAAAATTCAATTACAAGCATGGGGGTTACCGCCATGCCAAACCGCCACTTCTACACTCCTGCCATCAGGGTGGGAACGATTTCTGGGTTAGAGACTTCAGTCTCCAGCCCGGTGGCCGTCACTAGACTGCCGGCGGCATCACGACCCTACATACCGCCATGGATTTCGTGGGGTTCTGTACCGCCACAAAATCCATGGCGGTATGCACTATCAGTGCCAGGGAATTCGTTCCCTGGCACTTATAGGGGTCTCCCCCACTCTCCTCCCCCTTCCCAGAGTCCTCCCCCCAAACCCATGACCCTCCTACCACTCCCCAAAGGTGGCAGGATGCCCCTCCCCACACCCCAAAACATTGACACACACACCTCCCTGCACGCAAGTTCACACAACTGCTACACATACACACACATCTATGCACACATACACACAGACATATACCCACACATGTCCCATACACACAACACACCCCCATGCATACACACACTCACACACACCCTCTACACACTCACAAGCACACCCCCATGCACCCATACAACACACAACACCCACCCACCCTCCTCCCCTAACAGACGATCACCTTACCTTGTCTGGTGATCCTCCGGGAGCGAACGGGATCCATGGGGGCTTCTCCGCCGCCAGCTCCCCATCACCAGAACACCGCCACACCGAAACCTGGGACGTGATTCAGTGGGTGGTGTTCTAATGATGTGGCAGTGGAGGTGAAGCTGCCTCCACTTCCCCGCCGACCGCCAGTATGGCTACTGGTGGCTCTCAGTCCGAAAAAGGGCAGAGGGCTGCCAGCAGTTAAGATACGCTGGGTGGAAAACCGCCTGCACTGGGAGTCTTCAGCCCGGCGGTACCTCAGCGGTCTTTGAAAAAGACCACCGAGGTCCAAATGAGAGCCTAGGTCTTGTATCAACAGATTGCAGATTATTTTTCTAATTTCAGAAACACTGCCTCTTCTACTTTCAGCTACACATATATTGAACATTTCATTTTTAAACGAAATTTCTAATAATTGGTGATATCTCTCTATATTCTAAACTCTACCTATCAAAATCCATATTAAAAATATGCACCTCTACAAACAGCTTTTCACTCACTAAACCTTGTATAGAATAAGTTTTCCAACATTAGTGTACTTATTGATACTTCTCAACAAAGTTCATAATTTATATATTTAATTAGCTGAATATAGAGCAGTTTCGTATCTGCAGCTGAATACACTATTCTATCTCAGTTCCACATTCAGTCACTTCTGTTCGGCATAAAACCAATAGGTTTCCTTCTCCTCCAAATTACCAAATAAAATGTGAACTATCTCTCGTTCTGCACCCAATCACATCATAGTATTTGTTTCAACCATGAAATATAACTGGAAACTATTGGTTGAGCCCCAACCCTTATGTTACTTCCCCCCATATGATATTGCAAGGGTCTTGCAGGATCATAAAAAACCTTGTTGCAGGCCCAGTCATTTTCTACGCTGGTCTTGCAAGAGGCTCATGAAATGTAAAACACATTGTGGCAGACTCAGCAATTTCCCCTATAGTCTTGCAAAGTCTCTTGGGAGACCACATGTTCATGCAGCAAGCTTCACTCCCTAAATCTTGTGCGCTACTGTCACAAGAGTCTTGGGGAATCGGAGCAACATTGGAGGGAAATAGTAGTATGTGGGATAGAGTATCCTTTCTATGGAGACCTATCTCTTACATGACAGGTATGTGTAGTTGGATGAGGGGAGAGACTGGCCTCTCCACACAGACCTGTGTCTTAGATGACAAGTGTATGTAGTTTTATGTATGCCTCAATACTGAGACCAATATCTTGAATGATGGGGGTGAGTAGTAGGGTATGAGGAAAGACTAGATTCTTCCCTCATATTTCTCTTTTACATATGAGGTATCTGTTTAGTAGGGTGTCTGCATGCACTGCCCTCACGTTCCACACCTCTTTCTGAGATAACAAGATTGTGTAGTAAATATACATGGACTGCCCTCTCCTTCCACACCTCTCTCTCAGATTGCGGGTTTGCGTAGTAGGGTGTATGGATAGGGACCGCTTCTCCATTAAGTCCTCTCTCTTAGATGTTGTGTACATATTAGGGTGTTTACATGGACTGGCCTCTCCTGTCAGATCTCTGTCTTAGGTGATGTCTGCTTATAGTAGGGTGTGTACATGGACTACCCTCTCCCTCTAGACCACTTTCTCCGATGACAGGTGTACTTAGGCTATGTGGAAAAAGACTGGCCTCTCCAGTGATAATGGATGTGTGTAGTAGGGTGCAATTATGTACTAGCCTCTTCTGCCACACCTCTGCCTCAGATGATGGCTGTGCATAGTATGTTGTGTACTTGGACTGACCTCTTTTGTCATATCTCTTTCTCAGATAATGCCTGTGCAGAGTATCATTTGTAAATAGTCTGGCCTCCGTCTCTCATATAACAGTTGTGCATAGTAGGGTTTGTAGAGAAAGACTGACCTCTCCACTAAGACCTCTCTCTTGGATTACATTTGTGCATAGTATGCGCTGTCGAGGGACTGTCCTTCCTGCTAACAGCCCTTTCTTTGATCATGGTTTTGCCTATTTGGGTGTGAGAAGAGACTGTACTCTACCAACAACGCTTACAACATCAAAGGGTGTAAATAGTACACTCTGACAAACACAATCTCCAGTAATACTCCTTTCTACAGTAGCAATTGTGTATACTACAGTGTATTTAAAGATCACCTACTCATTTCTACTGTTCAGGATCCTGATCTTGAGATCAGTCCTTTATGTAAGATTGGAACTAATCATCCACTCAGCACAGTAATTACTCCTTACACATTCCTCTCAAAAACAATGACCACAATATGCATGCCAGCTAATGGAATGTATTCAGAAACTCATCTATCCCTTTTTACTGTTCACAATTCCCCAAGAAAGATTCCTGCAAGATCTTAAAAATAAGTTACAAACAATGTATATTTAATTTTTTCACAGTTGTTAAACCTTAGACACCTCG
Source organism: Pleurodeles waltl (assembly GCF_031143425.1). Lineage (NCBI taxonomy): Eukaryota > Metazoa > Chordata > Amphibia > Caudata > Salamandridae > Pleurodeles > Pleurodeles waltl. The sequence goes on along the minus strand of NC_090438.1, from coordinate 793,448,620 downwards.
GGCCAGATGTAGAAAGATTTTTGCATGTCACAAACAGTGAATTTCTCTGTTTGCGACATGCAAAAAGCACATCGCAATGCACAAACCTCATTTTGCGATTCGGTAACCTGGTTACGGATTTGCGAGTCACAATTAGGAAGAGGTGTTCCCTTCCTAATTGCGAGTCGCAGTGCTATGTAGGATTGTTTGTGACACGAACGCGGTCACAAACCAATTGCATTTATCTCCCATTTCCAATGAGTGGTAACCCATTCGCAAAAGGGAAGGGGTCCCCATAGAACCCCTTCCCCGTTGTGAATGGAACTGCAAAAAAATTTTCAGAGCAGGCAGTGGTCCTATGGACCACTGCCTGATCTGAAAAAATGGACCACTCCCTGCTCTGAAAAAATGTAACAAAAATTTGTCATTTTTAGTTTTTGTAATGCATCTAATTTTCCTTTAAGGAAAATGGGCTGCATTATAAAAATAAAAAAAAATGCTTTATTAAAAAGCAGTCACACACATGGTGGTCTGCTGTCCGCAGCAGGCCCTCATCCCTGTGAGGGCCGCCATTCGCAAGGGGGTCACAAATTGCGACCCACCTCATGATTATTCATGAGGTGGGCATTTGCGACCCCCTTGCGAATCGTAGAAGGTGTCAGGGACACCATCCAACATTCAGAATTGCAACTCGCAAACTGCAAGTCGCTCTGACTCACAATTTACAACTTGCAATTCTAAATGTTGCTACATCTGGCCCCTCATCTATATATCTAGGGGGACAGCATGCCTTTCTGCTTCCCACCTATGTAGCTTTTTTACTTAATTTCTACCACACGTTGAGTTTTTTACAGTAAAAATTAATTGGCACCAGCCAATCAGAGTGTTTGTTCTCTTAAGACTCATAGGAGCCTCTCGCTCCCACGAGAGTGTGACGGCTCCTGGGAAAAACAGGTCACTTGGCTCCATTTTTGAATTCACGCTCTGTCAGGACTCCTGTAGGACTATCATGAGACAAACTATCCAAATACATATAATTTTTTACCCTTAAATTCTCAAAAACTACTCCCCAGATTTATCACAAAAAAGCACAATCTGCGGACCAAGATCTAACTTACTCCTGAATCGGGTGTAATTCTGTTTAGCCCCATCTAAAGAAGTCTGTGAATTGTGCATGGGAATTTTACATTTTGGGACCCCCTTTTTTCTGGAACCCCACTTGACAGATCACCCCAAAACATTCGATGAAGGAACTTAGGCGGATGAACATTTGTTTAGAAAGTTTTGAGCAGATTCGTCAAACAGGACCAATGTTATTAGCAAACCAACTACACTATGGTGGTCATTATGACGGTGGTGGTCTTCTGAACACCAGGGTTAATGTGGCTTTATCACCGCCAACAGGCTGGCGGTAATGAACGCCAAATAATGACCATAGCGGTGATCCCTCCCATAGACAGCCAATGTACCACACCAACCGCCAGCGAGGTACGAACACCGAACACAGCGGTAGTCGCCTACAGGCAGGTGGAAGACAAGGATCTGCCCACCATATCATGACATAGCACACCACAACGATTTACGGGGCGGTAGCAGCGACACCAAAAGCCTGGGAGACACAGATCATTTAAAAGGAGACAATCACCTCCAGGGACACACAGGAGTCCAGGTCCCCCATGGAACCTGAACTGCAAATATTCCAGATGCTTTACCACGACATGGTCATCCTGGAGCACCAACGCTGATGAAGTCGACAACAGTGAGTACAACCGCCTAGCACATAAGGGTGGGAGAGAGGGGAGAGAGTGACACACACCCAATGTACACCATAGACACACCACACACATAGTACCACATGAACAGGAATAAACAGCAACAGAACCCTGGAGTAAATAAAATCAGGACACAGTTCTAACCACTGTATTCCTTTTGTATGATTATGGAAAATGCAAAAACATTCACAACTGCAGTAATAAAGAACTACAGGCCCAAAAGCCAGTCCAAAGTCACTAATGCCCACAGGGAAAAGTCCAAGCCTCAACTTGACTCCTGACAACATTGAGACTCCACTGTTCAGGGGCATCAGGTTGGAAATGGGCAGGCACCTGAGGGGGTGGGGGTGGGGTGGGTGGTTATTGCAACTCTTTGTGAGGGGACTCCTAGCCCACTGGTTCTGGAGGGGGCTGGCTGCCCACTGGTTCTGGAGGGGGCTGGCTGCCCATAGGATGAGGAGGAGGATGGCTACCCACTTGCTCTGGAGGGGGCTGGCTACCAACAGGATGAGTAGGGGGCTGGCTGCCCACTGGTTACTGATGATGCCCCTCGGCCTCTGGTTCGGGATGCTGCTCCTTGGCCTCAAGTTCTGGATGCTGCTTCATGGCCACTATATTTTGGGCCTCCTGGTCCAGGGTTATCAGTGGGGCCTCCTTGTCCAGGGATTCCTGGGGCTCATACTTGTCCAGGGATTTCTGGGGTTCTCCCTTGTCCAGGGTTTCCTGTGGAGCCTCCTTGTCCAGGGGTTTCTGGGGTTCTTCCTTGTCCAGGGATTCCTGTTTGCTTCCTTCTTCAGGGATGTCTGGCACTTCTCCTTGGCCTTGGATGTCTGGGGGCCCTCCTTGACCTCTGATTTATTGGGCTCTGTCTTGGCCTTTGAATTCTTGGGCTCCTCCTTGGCCATTCATTTCTTTGCTTCCTCCTTGGCCTTTGATTTTTTTGGGGCCACCTTGGCCTTTCGTTTCTTGGGCTCCTACTTGGACCTTGATTTTGTGGGGCCTCCTTGGGCCTGGGTTTTGAAGGTGTCCCCATGATCTTGCCAGTCTGGGAGGAGGCTGCACTTTAGCCCTCCGTTTTGGGGGGAGGAGTGTCCACGGTGCGGGGGTGGCTTCTCACTCATGTGCCCCTTAGTGGTAGCTGGAGACTTTGGGGGTGGAGCTGTGTCAGACTCGGTGCTTAAGGTACTGGGCTGGAGTGGACGGGGCAGGACAGGGGAGCGACAGGGAAGAGGTCAAAGAGGGTAAGGAAAAGCTTCTTAGGAACAATGGGGTGGGATGTGGGAGGAGGGATGGAGTGGAGGTAGAGGGAGTGGTTGTAAGAGGAGGAGGTCTGCTGGACTTAGGTGCAGGGGCATGGACAGTGTGCGTGTATGAGGTGGATATCTGTTTGAGGTCTGAGTGCGAGCGAGCGTTTGTGTGTTACTGGAGAGGGGAGGCAGACAGTGTGGGGGAGGGCAAACATGACGTGTGGATGGATGTTGTGGTGGTGTCTGTAAGTGAGGTGGGTGTGCTGCATGTGGTGGTGGTGGTGGTGGTGACGGCTCATGTGGTGTGTAGGGTGCATGTCTGTGGGTTTGCTGTTATGGTGACTGTCAGGAAGGCTGTGCAGGTGGTTGGATCTGATAATGTTGATGCAGTGCATTCAGATGTGAGTGAGGATGTGACTGTGAGGGATGAGGGGGAGACAGTGGAGGCAGTGGATGATGTTGTGTGCACATCTGGGTGTTGGCTGTGTGAGTGCTTGTGGACTGAAATGATCTCTGTAGGGCCGTCAGCCCACCGTGGGTGCCCTCCAGGAAGGCATTGCATTGCTGCATCTTGGATGCCAGCCCCTGGATGCCATTCACAATGGTTGACTGCCCTACAGATATGGATTTCAGGAGGTTAATAGCCTCCTCACTGAGGGCAGAAGGGTTGACTGGGTCAGGGCCTGAGGTGCCTGGGGTGAAGGAGATGCCCACCCTCCTTGGTGAGCAGGCACGCACAACTCGGTGGGGGACTACTGGGAGGGCAGTAGAACCTGTAGCTGGGGTGGTGCCAGAGGGGTCCTCCACCACTGGGGAGCTTCTACTTGGAGACAATTCAGAGTCAGTGGTGTCACCTCCTGTCCCCGCCATGGTGCCCCCCTCTCCCTCTGTTCCACTGGTCTCCTCGGCATCAGTGGACTCTGCCTCTTAGGTCCCGTGGCCTGCAGCTCCCTCACTCGCCAGTGCCCCTGCTCCTTCTCCAGATGGTGCTAATGCACACATAGACAGGATGACAGAAGGAAAGAGGGGGGAGAGAAAGGGAGCACATGGCCAATGTCAGCACCAATAGCACAGGTGGCAGACATATCACTGTCACACATTGAGCCTGAGAATGGGCAGTATGGACCACACTGGCATACCATTAGCTAAGTACCACACCATGTAGGAGCCAAACACTGCCAGCCACACACCAACTGGGACCAGCTAAGCCCTGCCTCACATGGGCCATCACCTACCTAGTGTAGGAAAGTACCATCTTGCCTGGCATGTTACCCCCATTTTTCACTGTATATATGTTGTTTTAGTTGTATGTGTCACTGGGACCTTGCCAGCCAGGGCCCCAGTGCTCATAAGTGTGCCTGAATGTGTTACTTGTGTTATGACTAACTGTCTCACTGAGGCTCTGCTAATCAGAACCTCAGTGGTTATGCTCTCTCATTTATTTCAAATTGTCACTAACAGGCTAGTGACCAATTTTAACAATTTACATTGGCATACTGGAACACCCTTATAATTCCCTAGTATATGGTACTGAGGTACCCAGAGTATTGGGGTTCCAGGAGATCCCTATGGGCCTGCAGCATTTCTTTTGCCACCCATAGGGAGCTCTGACAATTCTTACACAGGCCTGCCACTGCAGCCTGAGTGAAATAACGTCCATGTTATTTCACAGCCATTTTACACTGCACTTAAGTAACTTATAAGTCACCTATATGTCTAACCTTTACCTGGTAAAGGTTGGGTGCTAAGTTACTTAGTGTGTGGGCACCCTGGCACTAGCCAAGGTGCCCCCACATTGTTCAGGGCCAATTCCCCGGACTTTGTGAGTGCGGGGACACCATTACACGCGTGCACTACATATAGGTCACTACCTATATGTAGCTTCACAATGGTAACTCCGAATATGGCCATGTAACATGTCTATGATTATGGAATTGCCCCCTCTATGCCATCCTAGCATAGTTGGCACAATCCCATGATCCCACAGGTCTGTAGCTCAGACCTGGGTACTGGCAAACTGACTTTCCCGGGGTTTCACTGCAGCTGCTGCTGCTGCCAACCCCTCAGACAGGTTTCTGCCCTCCTGGGGTCCAGCCAGGCCTGGCCCAGGAAGGCAGAACAAAGGACTTCCTCAGAGAGAGGCTTTTACACCCTCTTCCTTTCGAAAATGGTGTTAGGGCTGGGGAGGAGTAGCCTCCCCCAGCCTCTGGAAATGCTTTCATGGGCACAGATGGTGCCCATTTCTGCATAAGTCAGTCTACACCGGTTCAGGGACCCCTCAGCCCTGCTCTGGCGCGAAACTGGACAAAGGAAAGGGGAGTGACCACTCCCCTGACCTGCACCTCCCCTGGGAGGTGCCCAGAGCTCCTCCAGTGTGCTCCAGACCTCTGCCATCTTGGAAACAGAGGTGCTGCTGGCACACTGGACTGCTCTGAGTGGCCAGTGCCAGCAGGTGACGTCAGAGACTCCTTCTGATAGGCTCCTTCCGGTGTTGCTAGCTTATCCTCTCTCCTAAGTAGCCAAACCATATTTTCTGGCTATTTAGGGTCTCTGTCTTTGGGGATTCCTTAGATAACGAATGCAAGAGCTCATCCGAGTTCCTCTGCATCTCTCTCTTCACCTTCTGCCAAGGAATCGACTGCTGACCGCGCTGGAAGCCTGCAAAACTGCAACAAAGTAGCGAAGACGACTACTGCAACTCTGTAACGCTGATCCTGCCGCCTTCTCGACTGTTTTCCTGGAGGTGCATGTTGTGGGGGTAGTCTGCCTCCTCTCTGCACTAGAAGCTCCGAAGAAATCTCCTGTGGGTCGACGGAATCGTCCCCCTGCAACCGCAGGCACCAAAGAACTGCATCACCGGTACCCTGGGTCTCCTCTCAGCACGACGGGCGAGGTCCCTTGAATCCAGCAACTCTGTCCAAGTGACTCCCACAGTCCAGTGACTCTTCAGTCCAAGTTTGGTGGAGGTAAGTCCTTGCCTCCCCACGCCAGACTGCATTGCTGGGAACCGCGACTTTTGCAGCTACTCCGGCCTCCGTGCACTTCCGGTGGAAATCCTTTGTGCACAGTCCAGCCTGGGTCCACGGCACTCTAACCTGGATTGCACGACCTCCTAAGTTGTCCTCCGGCGACGTGGGACTCCTTTGTGCAACTTCGGGTGAGCACCATTTCACTCCACTTTGTAGTGCCTGTTCTGGCACTTCTGCGGGTGCTGCCTGCTTCTGAGAGGGCTCCTTGTTTTGCTTGACACCCTCTCTGTCCCCAGACGCAATTGGCGACATCCTGGTCCCTCCTGGGCCACAGCAGCATCCAAAAACCCTAACCGCATGATTTGCAGCTAGCAAGGCTTGTTGGCAGTCTTTCTTCAGGAAAATACTTTTGCACGACTCTCCACGGCGTGAGGGATCCGTCCTCCAAAGGGGAAGTTTCTAGCCCTTGTCGTTCCTGCAGAATCTTCAGCTTCTACTGTCCAGTAGCAGCTTCTTTGCACCCACAGCTGGCATTTCCTGGGCATCTGCCTATCTCCGACTTGCTTGTGACTTTTGGACTTGGTCCCCTTGTTCCACAGGTACCCTCGTTTGGAAATCCATTGTTGTTGCATTGCTGATTGGTGTCTTTCCTGCAGAATTCCCCTATCACGACTTCTATGTCCTTTGGGGAACTTTAGTGCATTTTGCACTCACTTTTCAGGGTCTTGGGGTGGGCTATTTTTCTAACCCTAACTGTTTTCTTACAGTCCCAGCGACCCTCTACAAGGTCACATAGGTTTGGGGTCCATTCGTGGTTCGCATTCCACTTTTGGAGTATATGGCTTGTGTTGCCCCTATCCCTATGTGTCCCCATTGCATCCTATTGTAACTATACATTGTTTGCACTGTTTTCTAATACTATTACTGCATATTTTGGTATTGTGTACATATATCTTGTGTATATTTGCTGTCCTCATACTGAGGGTACTCACTGAGATACTTTTGGCATATTGTCATAAAAATAAAGTACCTTTATTTTTAGTATATCTGTGTATTGTGTTTTCTTATGATATTGTGCATATGACACTAGTGGTACTGTAGGAGTGTCTCTCGTCTCCTAGTTCAGCCTAAGCTGCTCTGCTAAGCTACCATAATCTATCAGCCTAAGCTGCTAGACACCCTATACACTAATAAGGGATAACTGGGCCTGGTGCAAGGTGTAAGTACCCCTTGGTACTCACTACAAGCCAGTCCAGCCTCCTACACCTACCTATCTAATACATGCGTTCAACCCTATTATCCTGATCTGCACCAAGCAGCAATATCTGAAGTGGCATAGTGGGGCATCCACTGACTAGTACCATGCACTCAAATCCTATGCCTGACAACAGAGGTGGTTGACATACACACTATACTCACCTCCTTGTGGCTGCTGTGATACCCTCAAGTGCCCATCCGCCTCTGGGTAGGCCACCATCAGTATGCGGGCCATCATGGGGGTCAGGTTCCGACAGGCACCCCTCCTTCGTTGGGAGGTCATCCCCACCTGGGCCTCCGCTGTCTTCCAGACCCAGCATCTCAGGTTCTCCCACTGTTTCCTGCAATGGGTACTCTGCCTGCTATAGACCCCCAGGGTCCACACGTCCTTGGCGATGGCACAATACAATCCCTTCTTCTGATGGGCGCTGACCTGCAGAGGAAACACAGACAGGGAACACCATTAGCCTGACAATCCCGCCTGTCACACATATGGCCCACAAAAATCACTTCCCCTCAACAGGCACACACATGACGTGTACCACTGCGTTGACTCTGCCACCAGCCATTCCCCCACCTGATACACTGCCAGCACACACACATCTCCATGCAGTCATGTCGTATGCAACGTCCCCATGGTGTACTAACCTGTTGTTTTGGAGGCCCATACAACTGGCTATACTGGGGTAGGACCCCATCCACGAGGCACTCCAACTCCTTCTATGTGAAGACTGGGGCCCTTTCCCCCGTAGCACAAGCCATGGCAGGTTACAGACATAGGTCACAGCAGCACATAAAGTGGAGATGTCGTTCTGTTGAAAGTCAGGATACAAGTGAAGTGTTAGAAAGGAAATAGTGGTCACGTTAGAGGCGGTGAACACCATCACCGCCAGCGTTGATCATCATTTATTTCCCATACTCCATTTAGGGCCATGTTAGCCAATGAGGAATTGCACAGCGGTACAGACCACCTTCCACCATGATGTTAATGCCAGCGGTGTGAGGTTACTTCCACTTGTCCCTGAACACAGGACAGGCGGTGCCATTTTCTAATGCTGGTACACATGTACAGATTAATAAGTATATCATTGTAGTCTAATGTACTCTCCTACACATTTCCAGTGTCCAGAATACAAACGTGCTCTGTGTACACTGCTGTAGTGTGGTCATGGTTCCTGTTGGCACTCCTTTTCTACATTTGGGTCCCTTAGGTACCAACCACTGCAGAGGAATAGGAGGTGGCAAACACCGGTGTACAGACTCCTTGTGGACATGGCTACACTGGAGGTCCTGCACATCATGCTCACCTATCATCTAGACATGGCCAGAATCACAAAGCTGTGTGCACAATTGGAGCCTGATCTGCTATCAGTAGCACCACAACAATCCCCCCTTTTGTGCAGGTACTCTCAGTGCTCCATTTCCTGGCTCCTTCCAAGTGACAGTGTGCTTGGCTGCAGGGATATCACAGCCAATGTTCTCTATTGTGCTTGCAAAGCTTCTGTCTGCCTTGCTCAAACACATGTGCAGCTACATCGCATTCCCCCAGGTAGATGACTTACCCACTGTGAAGGCTGGATTCTATGCAACGGGATATATAACTCGTGTTAATGGGGCCATCAACGGGGCCCATATTGCCTTAGTTCCCCCCAGGCCAATGAACAGGTGTACAGGAATCAGAAGAGTTTCCCCTCAGTGAGTTTCCAGATGCTGTGCCTGGCTGACCAGTACATCTCCCACGTCACTGTCAAGTATCTAGGATCGGTGCATGATGCCTTTGTCCTGAGGAGTAGCAGTGTCCCACAGCTGATAGCACAACTACAGAGGTAAGGAGTGTGGCTCATAGATGTGCCTGAGTATCCACACAATGTATTTCATGGTATGCCTTCAGGAGTAATTCCCTCTGCCAATGTGTAAGACTAACGTTTGTCCCTCAGTTCTTGCAGGTGAGTCCGGCTACCCAAAGCTGTGCTGGCTCATGAACCCTGTTAGTAATCTGAGAACTGGGGCTGAAAATAGGTATGATGACGCCCATGGGCGTACCAGGAGGATTGTCAAAAGGACCTTCAGTCTCCTGAAGGCTAGGTTCAGGTGCCTCCCTCTGACAGGTGGATCCCTATGCTACTCCCCTGAGAAAGTCTGCAGAATCGTTGTTGTGTGCTGAATGTTACATAATTTGGCCCTCAGACGGCATGTTCCCTATCTACAGGAGAACAGGGGTGACAGTGTAGCTGTGGCATCAGTGAACACTGAGGACAGTGAGGAGGAGGAAGAGGAGGAAGATGTGGACAACAGGCCACATTTGATCCAGCAGTACTTCCAATGACACTCAGGTAAAACTGTTGAACTAAGCAAGACTACATTTTAGTGCTGTACTGTGTGACTGCAGCATGATGCCATTCATTCCCATTTCATCCCACCTGACTGTCACCTATATCTTCACTTATTGCAGATGTTGGAGTTGTTCCAACAGTGTACTACTGTGATGTGTATAGACTGCTGAGACACATTTGTTGGATGGGTCAACATTTTACTGGACATTTACACAGGATCATGCAGTTCATTACAGTTTGTTACATTGTACATTACCTGTAGATAAAGCACTATTACACAAGTTGTGTCCAAGGGTGTTTATTGAAAATTGCTCTACAATGGGAAATGCAATAGAGTGGGGTGATGGTTGAGAATAGTCTAGGGTATTAGTCCAGTCAGTCTGTAGCAGAGCTCCAGTGTCCAGGGGGCCATAGGAAGGAAGCAATGACAGTTCAAAGTGAACAAGGTGACACAGTGGAACACAAGGAGGACATTCAGGAGGGTCTAATTTCCTGGCGGTGGTCTTTGTCTCAGCAAGTGTCTCTGGTGTCTGTCTGGGTCGCAGGAACCATTTGTGGGGTGGTTCACCTTCTGCAGGGGGAGGGGTGCTGGTGGCCTGGGAGTCCTGTGGCAGTGCCTCCTGTCCACTAACTACAGCAGATGTGGAAAGCTGGTCAGTTGACTGGCTAGTGGAAGGGGCCCGCTGGCGTGATGTGTAGTCCCTCATAATGTTGGCCATATCACCCAGAACTTCTCCTATGGAGACCATGTTGGTGTTGAGAGCCTGCAATTCTTTCCTGATCTCCTGGTGGTGTTCCTCTTGCAGCCTCTGGTTCTCCTGCATGTTGTCTATCACCTGACCCATCTTGTCCTGGGATTGTTGGAAAGCTCCTAGGACATTGGTTAGTGCCTCATTAACAGTTGGTTCCCTGCCATTTGCTCCCCCGCGCCCACGGCTGTCCTCCAAGTGTCCCTGGTCCCCTGTGCCTGTGTCCCCTGAACGGCGTGCCCGCTGACACTGACCTCAGGACCGTCATTGTCTTGCCTGTGAGGTGTGGACTGGGGTCCCTGTACAGGTGGGCACACTACTGATTGACATGTCCTGGGGACAGGGATCTGGGGACATTGGGTGGCTGCTGTGGTGTTGGATACTGAGGTGAAAGGTTCTGTGGTGGATGGGTGTGGGCTGGGGTATCTGACAGACCAGTGGTCCCAGATGGGCTAGAGAGTTCATCCAGATCCAGAAGTCCAGAGTTGCTTTCATTACTGGGGGCATCTTCTGGTGGGGGACTGGGCAGCCATGGCACCTCCTCACCGCTGGCAGTGGCTGCGGTACCTGTGGGGTTGTAAGTGGAGTATTATTTTACATGTCTGTGACATATTCTGTACCCCTAGCTTCCCCTATATCATTGTTGTAGCCCTGCCACCTTTGTTTGTGCACGTTGATGTATTGTGGGATTGTTAATTCTCCATGCTGTACATGCATTGGTGGTGGGTGTACATGCAGGGCTTCAAGGGGTGTGCATGCAGTGGGTATAGCATGCAGGGCTTGGCATTTGGGTTAGTTAATTGTGGTGATGCACTGTGCTGAATGGAGCGGAGTGATGTGTTTCAGGGTGAAGGGTGGTGGTGGCATGCAGGTATGGGGGTGATAGGTATTAAAATTGACTCACCAGTGTCTAGTCCTCCGGCAACTCCAGTGAGTCTCTCAGTTTTGCCAAGACTTGCTCCCATGCTGCCAGCTGTGGGGGAGGAGGTGGGGGTCTACCACCAGTCCTCTGGAGGGCAAGCTGGTACCTTACTGCTATGGAATGTATCTTTCCCCGTAGGTCGTTCCACCTCTTCCTGATGTCATCCCTTGTTCATGGATGCTGTCCCATGGCGATCATTCACCATAGCTCCATCTTCCTAGTAATCGATATCTGCTGGATCTGTGCTTCAAACAGCTGTGGCTCTACCCCTACTATTTCCTCCACCATGACCCACACTTCTCATCAGTGAATCTGGGGTGCCTTTGTGGAGACATGGGTGTTGTGTGGTGTGTGTGTTGTACAGAGGGTGTAGAGTAATGTGGTGGGGTGTTTGGTGCATGACAGATGAATGGGTGGTTGTGGTGTATGTGTGTGAAGTTATTTTTGTGATTTGCGTGGCTAGCTGTTGCGTTGTTGTCGTGTTGACAAAGTATTGTGGGTGATGTGGGTGGGTGTTTTATAGTGCTGTTGGTGTGTGTGTGTGGTGTGTGTATTTGTGTCAGGTGTGGGTTTTTAGTTCTGGACAATCTTGTCTTGTTTTGTCTTTGGGTGGCCTTATCCACTGTTGCGGTGTTCACCGCCAATGGTTTTCTGTTGTTGAATTTCAGCTGTGGTGATTGGTGGTTCATTATTTGGAGGGTGTAGTGTTGGTGGCACAATGGTATGGGTGGTAGTACTGACAGGTTGTCACATTCAGGCGGATTTCTGGTTGTGGCTGTTTTCTGTCAGTTTTGGATGTATATGTCATAATGTGGCGGACGGATATCCACCTCTGCGGTGGTATGTTGGTGGCAGTCACCATGGCGGTATTTGTTTTTTACCGCCAATGTCATAATGAGGGTCTATGTCTTTGAAAGGGCAGACCTAAATATAAGTACTTAATGATGAAAAGTTGAAAAGAGTATGTAACAAGGCACACTACTTATAATTATTTGAAGGTGGTGGACAAACTGTAAATTAAATTTATAACTATAACTTTAGAAATTTTAAAGTTTGTGTACTTTAAACTTTGGTTGTATGTGGAAAATAAGTTCTCCGAAGTATAACTGAACTTTAACCTTTGTTTTTTCATTGAATTTCAATGTTTTTAAATTTTTTCATAAAAACGTGTTTCAAATCCTGAAATCCAGTATCACCAGTGGAGAGGTGTTATGTGGAGGGTCGTTCAGTACAGTGGAGGAGATTATTGTAAAGTCTATTGCCATAGGCAATAGTATTGTAGAGTGGAAGCAAGAGGACTAGAGTGAAGTATTATAGTGTATTGTACAGTGTAGTAAGGTGTTACATAATGTAGTGGCGTGGTGTCTTATGTAGTGGAGTCAAGTATCGTACACTGGAGCAGTGAGTTATTCAGTGGAATGCCATGTCAAACAGTAGATTAGAGTGTCATAGCCTGTTACAGAGGGAGTATAATATTTTAGAGTGGAGTGGGGTGAAGCAGAGTGTCATAGAGTGGAGTGTAATCAAGTGGAGTGTTGTAGATTCAGAGTGGATGAGAGTGTCATGGAGTGGAATGCTGTTTCATATAGTGGATGTTGGAGAGTGGATTATTGGTAAGGGCAAGTAGGTACCTATATTTAGAAATAGGCCACAAACCCCCACTAGGGCCAGTCAAGGTCTCAATAAATTAATCCTTGCTCAACACTTGGTAGATTGGCCCAGGACCAGTTAGGCTTATTTAGGAGACATAGGGTGACTCATGTGTAAAAGTAGTGTAGTTTAGGACTTTGGAAGTATTTTTAATTCCATAGGCAAATTTGGTGTTAACTTTAATTTAGAAGCAGCCAACAATGCAGGCCTGTCTTTAAAATGACACCAGGGACCGCATCAGTGCACCCATGGGTGCCCTATCTATCCTGGGGTCCCTAAATCTACAAGTCCCATCATAAACTGGGGACTTATCGGGAGGTTGTCACAGCCAATTACAATTATGCCTACTTTACATGTACCATTTTGCAAAGGTCACTGGCCCTGGGACTGGTTAGCAATGCTCATGGCACAGTCAGAGCAAGAAACCACCAGTATTAGCTACAAATGTGTGCAAAAAGTGAGGGGGCTTCTGCAATCAACCCAGTTTTCCCACAGTGGAGAGGTGTATCATAGAGAGAAATTGGGTGGTGTGTCATTGAGTGTTATGCAGTATAGCACAGTGAAATAGAGTGGATGGGCATAGACTGGAGTAGAGTGTCATAGAGTGGCATAAAGTGGCATAGAATGTAATGCAGTGTTGTAGAGTCGGGTTTCGTACATTGGATGTTAGAATTTGAGTCTCTAGTTGGCAGAGGTATGCACTCTGTCCAAGTAGGGACCACAATCCTAGAAGGGTAAGTCAGATACACAACATAAATTAATGTGTGCTGACCTTCTGGTAGCTTGGCACAGAGAAGTCAGGCCTAAACTAAGAGGAAAAGTGTAAAGTATTTCTGCAACACTTAATTTATAGTAACAGTGAAAAACACCACATAGAAGACTACAGACCACTTCAGAAAAGTAGACAATATTTACCTAAGTAAATGAAGACCAAAATGACAAAAATACAATAAGTAGAACCCAAGATACAAATTTTTAGAGAATAAACTGTAATGTAATGCTTAGAAGTCAATAGTGCTAACAGGTTAATTGAGGTTGCAATAGACTGGGGTAAATTCATGCCAACTGCAATGGAGGGCAGGCTGACTACAGGACTCACTCAAAGCCCACAGAAAAAGTAGTTTTGATGGAGCAAGCTTCGAGGAGTGATACAAAGGCAATACGTCAGTTCTGATCCATGCAGTCAGGTATATATGTCAGTGTTGAGCCTTGCAGACTGGTCTACGTCGACTCCATTGACAGGTATGTAATGCATCACCATCGAGTTGTGCAGTCATGTCATCTGATCAGCTCTGTGCCATCATCTAACCTCGCAGTGAGGTCCTGCGTCATTTTCGAATTGGCAATGCATCAGAATCAGAAGGCACTAGGGGCCAGATGTAGGAAAAATAAAAATTGCGAGTCGCATTTTGCGAGTCAATGCGACTCGCAAAATGCGACTCGCAATTTGGTATGCCAGGAAAATAACCGGTCCGATTTAGCGACTCGCAGCCGGACTCGCAACGCTGTGTGCGAGTCCGCAGATTGTGAGGTCGCTGTTTGCGAGTGTGCAAAAAACGAACTCGCAATTAGCGAGTGGGTGTCGCAAATTGCGAGTACCCTCAAAATTGCTTGCAGGTGCAGCAGAACACTCCAGAAAGCACACCAGAACACTCTGGAAACACTTCCTGGCACATGATGATGACATCACAGCCAGGAAGTTAACAAATACACCTGGGAGGAGGCAGGACCACACCCTTTTATAACTGCCAGTCTTCACACTGAACAAGCAGCAGCAGCCATGGAGGGAACCCCCCGAAAAAGGAAAATGAAATTCTCTGAGAGGGAGCTTGAGGTGCTGACCGAAGAATGTTGTCAGCACCATGATGAGCTCTTTGGGAGAGCAGCCCACACTGTTCCTGAGGCCACCAAAAAGAAAATCTGGCAGGAAATGCAAGAGAAAATTAATTCCCTGGGTGTGAGCCACAGGACAATTGAGGACATAAGGAAGAGGTGGTATGACCTCTGCTCCCGGACCAAGGAGAGGGTGGCAGAAAGGCTCCGGGAGATGAGAGGCACTGGAGGGGGACCATCATCTGTGCCACCACCCACACCCCTTGAAGACATGATTGAGGAAACCTTTGAGCCGGAGGCAGTGTGTGGATTTGGGGACCTGGACACCTCAGAGCCCAGCACATCAACCGGTGAGTACCATGTGACATGCCTGTACCCCTATCAATGTCATACCCCACCCACCATGTACACAGGTGCATGCACAACCAAAATAGCTCCATTTCAGGGTAGAAAAAGCCAGAATGATGCATTATGGGAAATGTAGTCAAATAGGCAGTTCATAGGCAAATGTTTATTAGGAATTGTGCAATAGATACTAGACACTGACAGTGTGTTCCTCATGTCCCACAGGTCTCCAGCAAGACACCCCCTACACCCCAAGCACCCAGGCCCAGGAGGACACCCCAGGACCCGCCAGCACCCCCACATGCACAGTCAGCAGCATTCCTGCAGTGGTAACGCCTGCTGCAACAACAACGCCAGGAGCTGCCCCAGCAACAGCCAGGGAGGATACAGGTGGGAGCACAGGGCAGCCACCACAGCGCAGGCGTCGCAGGGCAAGAGCGTCTGGATCCCGGATACTTCCTCCAACCAGCAGTGAGGCACATCTGCTGCGGGGTCAGCGCCTGCAGAACACAATATTGGGCAGGAATAGTGGGGTGCTGCACCGCTTTGTAAGACACAACCATGCAAGCATGCAGCACATCAACAGACGCATGGACCTGATGTGCCAGAACACTGGGGACATTGCCTCTGCCATCAGGGAACTGGCGGCCGGACTGCTGGGCCAGGCAGAGGCTGGGCGGCGCAGAGATCGCCAGATTATGCTAAGACTGGACAGCAGAGTCTTGTGTTCTAGCTGTGGTTTTAGTAAATCTATTAATTCTAGAATGGCTGCGCTGCTAAGGCGGTATTTATCATAGATCTCCTCTTCAGTTTGCTGGAAAAGGGTCTGCCTGGTTCTATATATCTTCTCCTGTCTGTGGCCCCTCCTCCTCCTCTGCTGGGCTGCGTAGACTCTCCTCCTCACTGCTATCAGGTATATGTCCGCCATCTTGAGTAACCCAGATGTCTTCTGGGTCTCCTTTTATACTTTGGTAATGGTTACCACCTGCTCTGAGTTAGTGGTAAATGCGACATGCAAACTGGGCTTTTTGCGACTAGTCGCAATTTGCGACTTGCAATTGCATATTGGTTGCGAGTCGCAAAATGCGAGTCGCAATTTGCGGGTCGCAAAATGGGGTCGCAACGGATGCGACTCGCAAACGGGTCCCATCGCTTTTTGCGAGTCGGAAATGGGCTTTTTGCATCCCATTTCCGAATTTGCACTGTCGCAAATTGCGAATCGCCCCGTTTGCGAGTCGCAAACGTTTGCTACATCTGGCCCTAGGTCTGTTCTGAGCAGTACAATGGCTCTGATGTGTTGATTAATGCTGAGAAACAGATATTCAATATCACGTCTAAGGGCCAGGAGTTGATTGGCTCCTCTGCAAGGGTAGGACTCACAGACGGCAGAGTCCGGGAGCAGGAGCAGAGTTGCAGGCAGTCTTTGATGTCCTTGAGACTTCAAGAACAGTGGGCAAGCCCTTGAAGAAACTTGGGTTCCAGGATCTAGAGAGTAGGCCCAGTCCTTCTCACTCCCAGGCAAGACGCAGCAGGAAACAGGTGAACATACTAAAGCAGGTATCAAAGTGGCAGTCCCTCCTAGAGCATAGCAATCAGCAGGCAGCAGGCCAACACAGAATAGCAGTTAGCAAAGTGACAGTCCCTCCTGGACCACAGCAACTCTTCTTCCAGGCAGAATGTCTTTGGCTCTGCAGAATTCTGATTTGGTGGGGATTGGGGTCTAGTGCCTATGCCAAGTTGAACCATTGAAGTGGAGGAGACTTCAAAAAGAGGCCTTTGGGGTGCACAAGGTCTCTGCCCTAATGTCCCTGTCTCCAGACACTCTACAGGGGATAATACAGCCCTTTGTGTGGGGAGAGGCACAGCCCTATTTAGGTGTATGTGTCAGCTCCTCCCTCCCATCTACCCCAGTAAGACCCATCAGTCTGGTGATGTGCCATCATAATGCAAAGGTCACACCCAGCTTCCTTTGTGTGTGACTGTCTAGAGGGAATGCGCAAGGCCTTTCTGTCACCCTCATCAGACGTGTATTCAGAGACAGGCAGAGGCACAGAATGGTTAAAGTGAGAAAATGTCAACTTTCTAAAATGGCATTTTCAGACTCGCAATTTAAAATCCGACTTCACCATAAGTTGTGATTCTAAATTGTGAGTTCAGAGACAACAAACTCCTAAGAGTCACACTAATAAAGCCTTGACTCAGTCTTGGTAGTGTGGCAAAGAGAAGTCAGGCTTTACTAGAGGAACATGTATTAAGCAGTTAAGCATTTCAGACAACCAACATGGGCGATAAGTAATTGACATGACTCAAAAAAAATCTGACATCAAATTAAAAACAATTAAGCTTATTTTATTCTTAATTTAAACACCGAAATGAATGGAATTGTATCAGTGCAGCCAGAGTTATAGAATTTGGAAGCAAAATTAAATCACAGGAAAAATGGGCATTTCAACGTTACATTGAAGTCAATGGAGAAGTACCACTAGTGACAAACAACCACTTCGAGGTCGAGTTACGTGGAACCCTTGCAGGGTTAAGGTGGTGCAGATCCTAGGACCAGTCCGTGGTAGTCAGTTCAGTTTCACCTGGCCCAGAGCATCCAAGTAAAGAGTTGTCTTGGCTGTCCATGGTGCTGTGTGGGACTCACACTGGTGCTAATTTTACTGCCTTCATGATGTTTCAGAAAATAACTCATCAGGGGCTTGATTGTCAATGTTAGATGCAGGCTGCACAGTGTGCCATGCATGCAACATTGAGTGTGGTGGTCAGTTACCCAACCAACAGGCCTTAACAGCTGTAAAGGTGAAGAAATGCTTTGAGAACTTCATAGGATCTACAGGAGTGACACAGCAGCCTGAAACTTCAGGGCAGGCAACACTACAACTCCCAGAAGAAACTGGACAACCTGGATTTGGGCAGTCCCACAGAGGGCCCATGGTCGGTAAATCTTTGAAGTCTACAAGTGTTTTTACCTGCAGTTTGCAGGGGACTAGTGCCACTAGTCCTGGGGAGACTGAGGGTGCTTCTGGTGTCCACAGGGGTCCTTCTGGTTGGGGGTGCTGAGTTTGAGCCAAGGACAAGGGTTGTTCATGCAATTCCCAGTCTGTTGCCTCAGGGACAGAGCATCCCTTTTTGCTTTGCTGCAGTGAGCAAAGTCCTGTTGTCAGTGACACAGAGCTTCTCTTGGTCCTTCTTCGAAGTCAATTGTTCAGATATGAGGTTGTGGTGTCACAGGTCTCCCTTAAATCCTGGATTTAGGGTAGGTAGGGGTGTGGAGGCTAGTGGCCAATGGGTAGCTAGTGCCTACAGCTAATTCTAACCTGAGGTGACCGTATCTGATAGGGTGGGTCACCTTTTGCTACCGAGAACTCTCTATTCTTCCACTCCTAAGATGATAGAAATCAAAAAGTAATGCACGAACTTAGCTGCTCACTCTAGACGTACGGTCAGCGTTCTGGGCGTGTGCTCTGCCCTGCATAGCTAATTTCTGACCTGTCTACAAGCAAATGTGCCTGGGGCATGAGGAGAGGTGTGCTTCCTCTGAGGGACACCACCGATGCCTTTCAGGGGTGGGGAAGCCTTTGAAACTCAATACCCTGAAGTGTGACTTCCTTCCAGTCTCAGCCCTTGTCTCTGTTTCCAGGGAAGGTTCATACTACCTGGCAGGATGTCAGAATCCTGTCTTAGTGGCTGCAAGCGTGAGACAGTGTGGGCTGACAAGCCAGAGCACAAAGAAGTTGGGGCAAACAGGTGGGTAACCTCTAAGGTGCCACCTGGGAACATGGCTGTCATCCCTCAACACCATATTTGTGACAGGGAAGAGAAGGCACATTGTTTGACCCCAAATTCGACATATCTAGGCAGCACCATAATGGAGCAACTGAAATCTGCCCTGGTGCAAGTCCCATGTTATCTTATGGACCGGATATCACTTTTAGCAAACTTTAATGAAAAAGATAGAGACATATAAGCACATTCTTACAAGCATAAAGCTTAAATATAATGCATTCTGATTCCTGGGCTGCAGAGGCATTCCTTAGGCGTGCCTTACATGATTAAATGCAATGTATAAGACTGTGCCACACATGGTGATGGCACAGTTCAGATTAAGAAGTTTGCCCTGCTCCTGCTGTCTGCAATAGTAGGCCTGCAATCAGTAATTTGTTTGGGCCACTCAGGGTGGCACAAACTCATGCTCCATCACCAGGGACACTTCACCAACTATGCCTTGGCTACCCTAGATACCATTTACTAGGGACTTAGAAGGGATAGGGTCTTTGCCAATTAAAGAATTACCAAGTCGGCATATCAGTTTTGGGAGAATACACTAGCACTGGGGTATGGTTAGAAGGCTCCAGCACACTAGACGAGTCATAACCATTAGCGTTGGGGCAAAAAAACATTAGTGGACAAGCCAATGTTACAATGGGTTAGAGAACACCTGCACTTTAGCACTGGTCAGCAGAGGTAAAGTGCCCAGAATCTTAAACGTCATCAAAAATTAAGTCAGGTTAAGGAGGTCAGAGGGCAAAATGATAGGGGAAACCACATCAAGGAGGCTAAGTTTAACAGATGTCATCCCACGTCAAAGCTGGGACAGCTATCCAACCTCTTGGGAGTTCGCTTTGCCAAGGCAGACAGATACGGAGCAGCCATTAGCGTTGCTGTGGTCTGTTCCATGGTGATGTTCCACAATAAAGTCCATTCCGTGCAGGGCATCTCAACAGTTTAGGATCTGACCCCTCATCTGCATTAACCATCTGAGGGGCCTGTGGTCTGTCTGAACCCAGAAGTGAGTGCCAAACAGGAATGGGTTTAGCTTCTTCAGCACCCAGATCAGAGCAAAGGTTTCCCCTTCAACTCTGCTCCACCTCTGTTCCCTTGGAAGTAGCCTTCTACTGATGAAAGCTATGGATTGACTCAGGCCTTCTTTAATCAGCTGTGAGAGAACAACCTCTATGCCATACTCTGAGGCATCCATCTGAACAACAAATCATTTGGTGAAATCTGGGGCCTTGAGCACAGGTGCTGTGCAGAAGACTTCCTTTAGGGAGTCAAAAGCTTTCTGGCATACCTTGGTCGAGTTTACCTGACGTGACTGCTTCTTGGAAGTCAGTTCTACCAGGGGGCAAAAATTGTGCCGTACCCCTTGATGAGTCTCCTGTAATATCTAGTGAGGCCTAGGAAGGCTCTCACTTCTGTCTAGGTCTTAGAGGGTTGCCCAAGCCAGAATGGTGTCAGTTTTGGGTTGCAAAGACTGCACCTTGCCAGCCCCTACTTGGTGTCCCAAGTAGACCACAGAACCCTGCCCTATCTGGCACTTACTGGCATTGATAGCCAGGCCTGCTCTCTGCAAAACCTGAAGCCCTTCCCTTAGCACAAGTAGTCCTCCCAGCTAGAACTGCAGACCACAATGTATTCTAGGTAGGCAGCGCTGAAGTTCTCCAGACCAGCTAGGACCTGTTTTACCAACCTCTGGAAGGTGAAGGGGACATTCTTCAAGCTTAAGGCCAAAACCCGGAAATGGAAGTGCCCTTCTGGTGTGAAGAATGCAGACCTCTCTTTGACCCCATTGGTCAAGTCAATCTGCCAGTAAGCAGATGTTAAGTCAAACGTGCTGAGGAACTTAGCAGCCCCAAGCCAATGTATGACCTCATCAGCTCTGGAGATGGGATGTGAGTCAGTCCTGGTGATTGCAATGAGCCCATGGTAGTCTCCACAGAACCAGAGTTTAGGTGTGACACCTGGCAGGGCCAGCCTTGGGGACCAGCGCCAGCAAGGGCAGATTGAGGGCTCAATTACCCCACATGACAACATTGTGGAGACTTCCTTCTTACTGTTAGCCCTCACTTTGACAGACAACCTGTAAATGTTAATCGTCACATGTGGACTGCACCAGTGTAATATCATGGGTGCACCTTGTTGTGTGAGTCTTGGGGTATGTAAGAATAGGGAGGCAAACTGCCCCAGCAACTAGCGTCAGTCCCTCTGTTGATCTAGGGTCAATATAGGGGAGAGGCTGACACTCTCCAGTGAACCTGCTCTTTGGGAGGTAGGAGGTCAGAGAGAGATTCACTCTCCTCTTCAACCCCATCATCAGTTACCAAGAGCATGGCAATTTTGGACCTCTAAAAGTGGGACTTGAGGCCATTTACATGTAGGACCCTCAAGGGGTTCCTAGAGGTTTTGAGGTCCACTAGGTAGGTCACATCACTCCTACATTCCTTGACCTCATGGGGCCCCAACCAAATGTCCAGTAGAGCATGGGGCTCCATGGGCTCATGACTCACACTTTTTGGCCAGGCTGAAACACCATCAGAGTGGCATTCTGTTCACACCAGCATTTCATGTTCCCCTGGCTGGCTTCTAGGTGCTCTTGGGTAAGCTTCCTGAAGCACACTCTCTGGTTGTGGAGGGCCAGCAAGTAGCTAACCACATCCCTGGGGGTTCTCCTAGGCTTTTGCTCCCATTCCTCCTTCACCATAGTGATACACCCTCTCGTGGGGAACTCATACAGAAGTTCAAAGGAGCTGTAGCCAACCCCCCTTCTGCTGTACATCCCTGTATACAAAAAACAGGCATGGGGAAGGATGTCCTACGTACACCTCATTGGTTCAGGTAGACCCATATTCATGTCTTTCAGGGAATGGTTGAACTTTTCAGTCAACCAATTGGTTTAGGGGTGGTAAGGAGTGGTGAATTTATATGTCACCCCACACTCCTTCCACATGTCCTTCATGTAGTTAGACATGAAGTTGGTGCCTCCGCTCAGATATCACCTCCTTGGGGAATCCCACCTGGGTAAATGTCCCATCAGTGCCCTGGCCACCACGGCCACCATGGCACAGCATGGGCAGTGCAGGGTTCCCCCCTGCCCAGCACCCTTGAAATGCACACTGTCTGCTGTGGAGACAGTGTACATTTTGAGAGTGCTGGTGCTCCCTGTGTGCAGCAGCATTGCCACCGGCTCTATAACGAGCAGGTGACAGTGCTGCTACACCTTTCCCACTGGGCTGACTGGCGGAGAGCTGAGCAGCCGAAACCTTGGTTTCTGCTGGTCAGCCTTGTGGGAAAGTTGCAATAGGGCTGGGGGGGGAAGGGGGTCGCCAGTTCTTCATGTTGCAGTACATGCCAGTAACGTATTAAGATAGTTCTGATAAGATCATGTTGATCATTAAATTAGAAAAAAAGCTGAGTTGTTGTATTCTCTGATCCCATCCTGATGTGGCACTAACTTGACTGGCATCCTTGCCCATCCTCTTTCTGTAGAACAGGTTATCCCTAGTTTTAGTTAACACTCTATGATGTCCCTCCTCAAGAATCTTTCTGTGATATCCCCTTTCCAGGAATTGTTATATCATCGCCTCTGCCTCAATTTAATAGAGGAAATCAGTTGAGCAAATCAGGTATGCTCTAAGTAACTGGCATTATGGGATGCTCCATTTTTGAGCCATGGAGTGTCCACTATTTCCATGCGCAATGGAGTTGCACGCTGTTTTGTGAAATATGTTGGTGTGAATAGTGTCATTGTGAATATTAAGTTTGACATTCAAAAATATAATTCAGCTCCTGCTCCAATTGACTGTAAATTGAATATTAAAGATGTTAATCTTCAGGGACACAGGGACAAGTCCAAGAACCCCCACGTGTTCTCCAGGAGTGAGCCTACCATGCTATCTATGATTGTTGTTGATCCTTGTGAATTTTGGAAGAAAGTTGATGAACAGGTTCCTGGGATGGTTAACTTTGAGATAAGAGAATTCATCAAATGAAAGAAGCCCTTGGTCTAACCATGTTTTCAGTAATCCGTAATATTTATTTTGATTTTCACAAAAAGGATTATGCTTCAGCACCTCATAATGTTCCTTAATATTCAGTTGCCTGTAAGCTTCTTTGATAGAAAACTGTTTGTCCATAATAATGATATTACCGCAACTGTCAGAGGGCTTAATGATTAATGACGTTATAGTTAGGAAATATAATTGTTTAAAAAAATAGAAATTCATTTCAAAATATCAAAGGTTACAGGGACGTTATAGTCAAGCTCACATTTTGAATGTACAAAACCATAGAAATTCACCTGTTAGAGTTATTTCAAGTAACTATACCTTGTGCCCTAAGGTAACCATATCTCAGGCACAAGCCATGCACAGGTTTGTATAAATAATTTGACAGCAAATGTTATATTGATATTATCAATAATGTTATAAAAGATTACTCCGGGTGCAGAGGTAGCCTTGAAGCTGCCATTCACTGGAGTGTCGCGCCAAAGAAGCTTTGCCAATTGGGCAAAGTCACCTTTTCAGAATGCCGGGTCTCAGCAGTGGGGTCGTTTCCAACATCGGTCACTATTGCTGGGAGTTGCTCTTGAGTCGGTGATGTCTAGGAAGAGGTCAGTTATTGGGCTGGTGACAGACAAGCCTTGTCAGCAGCAAAAGTAGTCCAAGGGTACTTCATTTGCTAGAGGTTGACAGGAGCGGTGCAGCAACTTGAAATTACAGCTCCTGGGGTGCACATCACTGACTTTCTTTGGGCTCACTCAAGAGGGGCCTGATGGGTTGCAGTTCTTGTGACGCAGTATGACAATTCTTCTGCAGGTTGCAGGTAACTGATTCCACAGTCAGTGGAGTCTGCTTCAGTTTCTGGCATCCACTGGAGTCCCTCTTGATGGGGCAACAAGCTTTTGCCACCGGTACACATCAAAAACACAGTTCCAGTATATGGTTTCTTTAGGGCACATGAGTGTCCTCTCTTTACGTTGCAACAGAGTCCAAAGTGCAGTTTTTGTGATGGCATCTTCTCCGCACCTCTTCTCAGGTTCACAGTCAGAACTGAGGTTATAGTGAGAGGGCAGCCCCTCAAAACCTAGTTTATGGGGAGTTATGGGTATGAGGGACAGTACCAGTGGGCAAGTCGCCCACTCCAGAGACTATGGCCTTGTACTCCCCAGGACAGAGTAAAGGCCATGTTAACCCCTCCAGAACCAGTGAGAATGTCACCCACCTGAGAGACTGAGGCCTTGCACTCCTCAGGACTGAGCAATGGGCATGTTGCCCACTCCTGAACCAGTGGGAAAGTCACCCACCTGAGAGACTGTGGCCTTGCACTCCCCAGGACAGAGCAATGTGCATGTTGTCCCCTCCAGAACCAGTGAGAAAGTCACCCACATGAGAGACTGTGGCCTTGCACTCCCCAGGACAGAGTAATGGGCATGGATCTCCCTCCAAAACCAGTGGGCTTATTCCAGAATCCAGCTGAGGTGCCCCCCCGAGGTTCCTGCCCACTTGCAAACTGATGCCCCTGCAGATTACTATCCGGATGAAGTCAGTATTTGAGTTGAGCCTTAGACTGTGCCCTGTGGCCATGTGGGACCTTTGAACAGTGGACTGGGCAGTGTCCCTTTGTATACATGTGTACATATCTGTTTCATGGACAATTCGATAACTTATTACCTGTCGATATTAATACATTCACTTTAGTGCATTCCTGTTGTCCTTGCATTATTCTGCTGTGTATCGGGTGCAAATTGTTTTTCGTGTGAGGCTGGTCGTATGTATGGTGTGTGTGTCCATGGTGTGTGTCGTGCTTGTGTGTGTCATTCTCGTTTTCCTCCCTTCCACACTTGTGTGCTAGGCGGCTGTACTCACCGTTGTAATCTTCGTCGGCATTGGTGTTCCAGGTGGAACATAACATAGAAGATCATCGGGAAAACTTGCAGTTCGGGTTCCATAGCGGCGTTGTTCTTCCCTGTGTCTCTGATGGTGAGTCTTTTCTCTTAAGTGATGTTTTTCCACCAGGCTTTTGATGGAGTTGGTACCGCCCTGGAAAAGGTGGTAGTTTCCTGTGTCATAATATGTGTCATAATATGGGGGCAGTACTTTGTCTCCCACATGGCTGTTGGCGCCTACCGCTGTGGTGAGTGTTGTTTACGCCCTGGCGGTTGGAGTGGTACATTGTCTGTCTATGGGAGCTATCACCCCCATGGTCATAGTTTGGCAGTAGTTCCGGCCGCCAGTGTCATAATGAGGGCCTAAGTTTGCCTTCACCAAGTTCAGGAGTTAGGATCATATGTCCTTTCCAGAAGTGGGGGTTTAACTGGAGCACCTGGTACGTTTATATTTGTGCTTCCTGTTGGGGTTCAATTTCTGTGAAATAAGCACCATGGCCAGAACAGCTGGTCTTCTTTCTTTTTTTTAAGGGGTATGGGCCCCTGGCTGTTTTTGGCCCCAAGGACCCCATCCTCCAGGTGCTGGCCTTTTAATATTTTAATATTCATGTATTTTTTTATGAGAGGGGGACTTTGTGGCCCTCCTGCCCTGGCTAACTTCTGCTGTGGGGACCCATTCCCCTGGGGCTTGGCCTTACCATTTACATTTTCTCTTTTGGGGAAGGGGGGTCACGAGGCCCCCTCCTCTGGCTAATTTCAGGCTCCAGGACCTCACCTCCAGGGCCCAGCCTCACCACTTACTTTTGTTTGGTGGGGCATGCAGCCTCCTTTTCCAGCCAATTTTGTGCCTGGGAACCCCATCTCCTGGGGCCTGGCCTCACCATTTACATGTTTTTTTTGGGTAAGGGGGGCCGCATGACCTTCTCCCCTGGCTGATTTTAGTCCTTGGGACCGCATCCTCTTGCTAAATGACCTGGGTGCCCGCAGGGTGCCCAATGTGCAATGGGACTGTGGAGGGAGCCTGAAGGCGCCTGTGGTCACAGCTGGCTCCCCTCCTCCTGCAGGAGCCAACATTGCTTTTGCACACAAGGAGCTGATAAGGATGCAGCTCCCTGTCTGAAAAAAACATTAGTTTCCTCTGGTTCCCTGCCTGCAGACATTGAAACAGATGAAACCTCCACTTGCTGCACGTGGGAGCAGTGAGCAGAGTGTTTGCTGTGACTTGGCAGGAACTGTCACAGTAAAAAGCTTTGTTCCTGGGTGGGCACTCTAGGACATAGAAGGAGACGCCCTGGGGTACCAGTACCCAGGGCCATTATAGGCTCCACTAGGGGGAACGCGTGGCCTCCCTTCAAGGTTAAAATAGCGTTGGGGAGTTGCTGGTCTGGGGGGGTCCACAATAGACTAATTTCATTATTTTTGTAATCAGCCCTGGGGAGGTGGTGGTTCCTGCTGCTGTAGGGAGGTCAAGTAAGTCTAGGAGGGGGGCTCAATGCACCCTCCCTCCCCTATTATAAACATACAACCAGGCCATGGCCCACCCTGGGGCTTTAGTCAAACATGGGCAGGAGAACGTGCTTGTATTTTTAAAAACATTTGACTGCCAAATTGTGACATTGTCGCAAATTCAATCCAAATAATTTTTTTTTTAAGTGCTTTTCTGCCCTGGCAGGGTCCCTGTGGGACCTCAGCATCACAGCTAAGGGGTCAGGGTGTCCCTACCCTGGCCCCATTTATTTATTTTCAGGGCTGAAGCCGTGTCCCAAGATGGCTGCCAGTACTTCATGGTCGAGGGGGTGGCAGCCAATCAGTGTACTGCAGATCTCTGCACCAAGCTGTGATTATTTGTGAAGTCGTCCTGGAGGATCAGCAGCCCTAGATATACAAATTTAGATTTCCTTTAATTTCTCTTAAACTTCTGAACACATATAAACCAATTTTTTTTAAAAGTGTGATCTGGGTACTAAAAGCCACCTTTCTGCCAAATTTTGTGTAGTTTTGTCCAATGGTTTGGCCTCTAGTCGTGTTCAAAACTCTTATGCGAATTAACATGGGAAAACCACATTTTTTACTTCCCCTTTTTCGCAGCCCCCACTTGTTGGATCATCACAAAACTTTCTGTGTGCAACAAGAATCACAGTCTGTGGGAAGTGTTAGGCCCGGCATACTTGACATTGTCTCCCCTGTCTTTTTTGTCTCTACTTCCCAGGTTTTGACTGCTACAAATGGATCTGCAGCACTGATTGTACCACCCACATGTGTAGCCCTGTAAACAAGGCCCAGACCTGCCCATGCAGTATCTGCATGTACAGCTTATAGGCTACCAATTCGACCTGGTAAGCGTACCCACTTGCCAGGCCAAAACCTTCCCTTTTTATACATTTAATGCACCCACAAAGTAGGCCCTAGGTAGCGGCATAGGCAGGGTTCAGTGTAGGTTAAATGTAGAACATGAACTTATGTGTTTTTATATGTCCTAACAGTGGAATACTGCCAAATTCAGTTTTCAATATAGCAAGGCATATCTCTCTTATAGGTTAACATGAGGGCTCCCTTTAAATAACCTTTAAGTGCAGTTTCCCTTTGGGAGCAGAGGGAGACTTGGAGTTTGGGGTATCTGGACTCAAAATTAAAAAATACATCATTTAGTGAAGTTGGTCGTTAGATTTCCAGTTTGAATAAGTAACTTTCAGAAAGTGGGCATTTTCTTGCTTAAACCATTCTGTGACTCTGCCTGCTTGTGCATGTCTTGTCTGGGTCTGACTGATAGTTGGTCGGTTTGTGAATCTCCACTAGACAGTGACACAAAGGGTGCTATGGTGTAGCCTGCATATCCTTATGGGCCAGGCTAGGTTAAAGGGAGGAGTGGTCACTTACACCTGAAAGGGCTATACGTACCCTCACACAATAGAGTTCTAACCCTCTGGTGCGAGTCTGGAGGAAGGAGTGGGCAAGGCAGGATCTTGTCAACAACTGAGACTTTCCTTTGAAGTTTGCCAACTTCAGAGGCAGAAAGGGGAATAAGTAGTGGGCCCAAAACCCCAGACTTTTAGATTACTTCAAGATTCAAGAGGAACCTCTGCCAAGGAGAAGAGCTGAAGAGCTGGAGTAGGAGTACTGCCCCTTTTCCTGTGATTGCGCTTTGCTGGGTTGGCTTACAGTTGCTGCTTCTGCCTGAAAGAGGACAAAGGCTGAACTTTGTGGTATATTCCTGCTTGAGAGGTATCTCCAAGCTTGGACTGAGCTTGCCTCCTGTTTTGAAGTCTCAGGGACTGCAAAGACTTTGACAACCAGTCTCTGAGTTCATTTGCTGTGGACTCTTGCATGCCAGCTGGTGCCATTCCAGCTCCTGGGCCTCTGGAAATGAAATCTGTTGAAATTCCCAGTGAAACGACTTTGGACGACTCTGAGCAACTTTGCAAGGACACCGTTGCACGAAACCCATGACGATGCCTGCACCTGAAGCAGCGGACATCTCCGAAGCACGACGGAGCCCCAACGTGGCCGCTAAAGTCCCGAGATCTCATGAGAATGGAGTATTTATAGCACTGATGTTCATGACACCCAACTCTGTTGCACCACCTGCAAACCCTGTGGCATGATCATGACCCTGTGAGGTCACCCCACATAGTCTTCACCTGACAGACATTGACCTTGCCAGAGGTGTAAGGGACAGACACCTCACTCTGACGCCCCCTCACCTCCACTGCTCAACAGCAAGGATCAATGTCTCTCACCGACGCCTCCGCTCCTTTGCCCTGCAGCACCGGAACTGATGCCACCTCGGATCCAGCGACGCTTCGCACCAGTTTGTTTCTTCACTTTTGCATAAGTTACTGTACCTGATGGTCCGTGTGACTTCATGACCGGTACCAGTGTCATCGCATCATGGGGAACAACTCCGTCATGTGCTGTGATAACAGCCAATTGCATCATTTATGCTTCTAGGCATTATTTTTGTGTTTAATCTAAAGCCATATCTTTACTAGTGTATGTCATATTTTTGTTGTAAGGGTCTTGTTTTATTTAGATAAATATTCACTATTTTTCTAAACCTGTGTGATGTCCATTTTGTAGAGTTTTCACTGTATTACTGTGTGTGTTGGTATAAATACGTTACACATTGCATTTGGGAAAGCCTGACTGCTCGTGCCAACCTACCAAGGGGGTGAACAGGGGTTATCCAAGTGTGTATCTCTTTTACCCTGACTAGAGTGAGGGTCCCTGCTTCGACAGAGTGCAAACTGACTGCCAACCAGAGACCCCATTTCTAACATTGGTGATCTGCGATTGGGATAGAACTTGTAGGTGTACTTGACAAACAGTGATTACGTTTACTCTACTATCAGTGCAGACCATAATGTTGACAACATACTACTTGTTTTAGATTTTTCTCTTTTTGGATTTTTCCTGCTTCTGGTTTTTGATCTTTTTTTGAGATCTCTCTGAACTGCTTCTTGGAACTTTGCATTTCTGGAGTGAACTCACCAACATGTCTGAATCTGGAGATGCACCTGCTGTGGCTACAAAGGTTGTTTTTTAGTTCTAAAAACTGGTGGAGTATACAGTGGCTCCAATGAAAGAGTTTTGTAAAGATATTTCCTGCCCAATCAGGAGCTCCACCAGGAAGGAGGAGCTGCAAAAGGCATTGAGGCCTGGGAGGCAGCCAAGGAGGCTGGGGAGCACACAGAA
This sequence comes from Pleurodeles waltl, assembly GCF_031143425.1. NCBI lineage: Eukaryota > Metazoa > Chordata > Amphibia > Caudata > Salamandridae > Pleurodeles > Pleurodeles waltl. The sequence continues at coordinate 793,419,205 of NC_090438.1, read as the reverse complement.
GAGGACAATGAGGGTGATGAGGTACACAGTAATTCTGATGGTGTGTTGGATAACCCTGTTCTGCCTGAGGGTCTCCAGGGCAGGTAGCAGTGTGTCCTCCAAAGGTTTGACCCCTGAGGAGTTGCAGGATAGACAAGTAGAGAGGGTGCACCAGTTTGAGTTACAAAAGTTTAAAATGGAGATGGAGGAGAGAAGGTTGACCAAAGAGGAGAAAAATATGCTTTTGGCTCATGAGTTGAGTTTAAGGGAGCGTAATCAAAGGAGCCAGTCCAGCAGAGATGGTGGCAGCAGTATCTCAGTGAAGCCTGAGAGGAGGGTGCACATTCCAAAGGATCTGGTGAAAGATTTTAAGAGAGAGGATGAAATATATCTATGGTTTAAGGAGTATGAGTCTGCCTTAAACACGAACATGGAAACTTAAGCACATTTGGGGTATGTAGGAGGGTGGCCTGGTTTGTAGTGGATACCTTGGGTACTTACACCTTACACCAAGTCCAGTTATCCCTTATCAGTCAAATGTAGTAGTGTTCTAGCAGCTTAGGCTGAACTAGGAGACATGCAAAGTTCCTGCAATACCACTTATAGTTACACAGTACATATACACAAGTAAAGACAATACTCAGTGTTACCAAAAATAAAGGTAGTTTATTCGGGGACACATGGCCAAAAATATCTTAGAGGCAATATGCCTTCTGCAGGTAAGTATTATACACAATATATACACTAGACACCAAAATAAGGTAAGTAATTAGACATTGGATGGTGCGAACAATAGGAAATGCTTTAGAATGCAATGGGAGACAATAGGTCTAGGGCCAACACAAACCATATACTAAGAAAGTAGAATGTGAATCACAAATTCCCCCCAGACAAGTGTAGTGTGTACAGAATCACTGGGCGAGTAAGAATACAGGAAAAGTAAGTAAAATACCCCACCCCAGAGCCCAGGAAAGTAGGAGGAAAGTACTGCAAGTTTTCTTAGGACACACTACAAGTTGTGATTAGAGTTAATGCAAGAACCAAGCAAGACTGTAAATAACAAATGGTAGATTCCTGGACCTGAAGACCTGCAAAGGAAGGAGACCAAGTTCAGAAGCCGAAAGAAGTTCCAGGAAGGACAGGAGCCTCTGCCAACCCAGAAGAGGGTGCAAAAGAAGAGTCCATGGTTTGACGAAGACTGCAGAAATGCACCCAAGGAAGATGTCAGCTGGTTCCTGCATTATGCACTGGATGTCCCATGGAGAGAAGTTGGATGCAGGTGAGTTTTGGTGCTGGATTCCTCCAACAGTCCTTGGTTCTGGCAAAGTCGCATTTTGCATCAAAGTGGTGCTGCCTGGACCCAAGAGGGCCCTGGGGGCCTCAACTCTGTGAGAGGAGGAAGAGAAGGCTCTCAGCACTTCAGAGAGCCCTCAGAACATCAGACAGCACCCACGGGAGTCCCAGGACACGGGGACTAAGGAGGTGCAAAATGCGGTTGGTGCAGCACTACAAAGGAGGGTCCCACGCCGCCGGAGGTCATCTCAGTGAGTTGAGCGTCATAGGATAGAGTGCTGGGGACTTGGGCCAGGCTTTGCATAAAGGAATTTTGCAAATAGTGCACAGAGGCCTCAGGAGGTGAAGAAGACGAGGTGCACAAGGGTACTGTGCTTATTGGGGAAGGGAAGGAATGGTCTTGCCTCCTCCAAATTGGGACAGCAGGACCTCAGGACAGTCTGTGTCAAAAGGTTCAACCCTCTGTGTTCCAAGGAGCACGCTCGTTGCCAGAAGAGGAGTCCAAGAGAACCGGTCGTTGACTTAGAAGGTGCCTGCTTGAGCAGGTAAGTGACTCTGTCACTCCACAGGAGATTTCTTCAGTCCTTCTGGTGCAGGGTGAAGACAGCGCGTCCACAGAGCATGGACACTGTGGAAACTGTTGCAATTGCTGGCTGGAGCTGAAGCTGCAGGGGAAAAGTAGTCCTTCTGGATACTTTGTTGCTGTTACAGCTGTTCCTGGAGCAGTCTGTGGTTGATCCGCGATCAGAGGATGAAGTAGTAGTTGCAGAGGATTCCTGCTGGAAACTTGAAAGTAGAATCTGAAGAGAAACCCACAGGAGAGACCCTAAATAGCCTTGAGAGGGGATTGGCTACCTTATCAGGTATGGACCTATCAGGAAGGGTCTCTGACATCACCTGATGGCACTGGCCACTCAGAGGCCTCCAGAATGTCCCCACACCTTGGAAAACAAGATGGCTGAAGTCTGGGACACACTGAAGGAGATCTGGGCACCACCCCTGGGGTGGTGATGGACAGGGGAGTGGTCATTCCCCTTTCCTTTGTACAGTTTCTAGCCAGATCGGGGACTGGGGTTCCCTGAACCAGTGTAGGCTGGCTTATGCAAGGAGGGCACCATCTGTGCCCTGCAAAGCATTTCCAGAGGCTGGGGTAGGCTACCCCTCCCCAGCCTGAAACACCTATTTCCAAAGGGAGAGGGTGTAACACCCTGCTCCCAAAGGAAATTCTTTGTTCTGCCTTCCAGGGACTGAGCTGCTCAGACCCCTGGAGGGTAGAACTCTGTCTGTAAGGTGGCAGCAGCTGTAGCTGCATTACAAGCCTCAGAGAGCTGGTTTGGCAGTGCCGGGGTCCATGGTGGAGCCCCCAGGATGCATGGCATTGGCTCCCTAAAACCAAATTTGGAATGGGGAGACAATTCCATGATCTTAGACACCTTACATGGGTAAAGGCAGGGAGTCCCCAGGGGGTGCACACCATGGAAACTATAACAGTTGCTGGCTGTAGCTGAAGTTGCAGAGGATAAGTAGCCCTTCTGGATACTCTATTACAGCGGTTCCTGGAGCAGTCTGCGGTTGATCAGAGGTCAGAGGATGAAGTAGGAGTTGCAGAGTATTCCTGCTGGAAACTTGCAAGTAGAATCTGACGAGAAACCCACAGGAGAGACCCTAAGTAGCCCTGAGAGGGGATTGGCTACCTTATCAGGAATGGACATATCAGGAGGGGTCTCTGACGTCACCTGCTGGCACTGGCCACTCAGAGGCCTCCAGAGTGTCCCCACACCTTGGAAAACAAGATGACTGAAGTCTGGGACACACTGGAGAAGTTCTGGGCACCACCCCTGGGGTGGTGATGGACAGGGGAGTGGTTACTCCCCTCTCCTTTGTCCATTTTCAAGACAGATCAGGGACTTGGGGTCCCTGAACCGGTATAGACTGGCTTATGCAAGGAGGGCACCATCTGTGCCCTTCAAAGCATTTCCAGAGGATGGGGGAGGCTACCCCTCCCCAGCCTGTAACACCTATTTCCAAAGGGAGAGGGTGTTACACCCTGCTCCCAAAGGAAATGCTTTGTTCTGCCTTCCTGGGACTGAGCTGCTCAGACTCCAGGAGAGCAGAACCCTGTCTGTGAGGTGACAGCAGCTGTAGCTGAATTGCAAGCCTCAGAGAGCTGGTTTGGCAGTACTGGGGGTCCATGGTGGAGCTCCCAGGATGCATGGAATTGGCTCTCCACTACCAAATTTGGAATTGGGGGATAATTCCATGATCTTAGACACCTTACATGGCCATATTCAGAGTTACCATTGTGAAGCTACATGTAGGTATTGACCTATATGTAGTGCACGGTTGTAATGGTGTCACCGCACTCACACAGTCCTGGGAATTGGCCCTGAACTACGTGGGGGCACCTTTGCTAGTGCTAGGGTGCCCTCACGCTTAGTAACTTTGCACCTAACCTTCAGTAAATGAAGGTTAGACAAATATGTGACTTATAAGTTTCTTAAGTGCAGTGAAAATAGTTGTGAAATAGTGTGTGCACTTTTCACGCAGGCTGCAATGGCAGGCCTGTGGAAGGGTTTGTCTGAGCTCCTTATGGGTGGCAAAAGAAATGTTGCAGCCCATAAGGATCTCCTAGAACCCCAATGCCCTGTGTACCAAGGTACCATATACTAGGGACTTATAAGGGGAGTCCAGTGTGCCAATTGTTATTGGTGAATGAACTCACTAACCTATAGTGACAAATGTAAAAGCAGAGAGAGCATAAGCACTGAGGTTCTGGTTAGCAGAGCCTCAGTGACACAGTTAAGCACTACTTACAGTACACACATTAGGGCACAAACTATGAGCACTGGGGACCTGGCTAGCAGGATCCCAGTGAGACAGGCAAAACACACTGACATATAGGTTTTTATCTATGAGCACTGGGGTCCTGGCCAGCAGGATCCCAGTGACAGTAAAAAAACACTGACATACACTCACAAACAGGCCAAAAGTGGGGGTAACTATGCTAAAAAGAGGCTATTTTCTAACAGGGTGGGTCTGTTGAAGCACTTCAAGGTAGAGGGAAGGGGCAGTCTGACATCTTTAGGGTATCCTCAGGTACTGAACTACTCTATAATGAAGGATCCCGTAATCACTAGGTATGGTCTCAGCCCTGAGCAGTACAACAACAAGTTTAGGTCCTACAAAAAGAAAGAATCCTAAACTTGGCTAGAATGTGTGGACTCTTTTTGCAGTAAGATAGCAAATTATGGGTAGCTGTACAATTTGATTGCGTGGGAGCACTGGTATATTCTTTGTTTTCCAGAGCTGCACCAGCACCTGTCTCACAGCAAGCTGACTGACCCCAGAAAGCTTGCGCAGGAAGCGGATTGGTGGGAGAGCACCAGGGTCCACAAGAAGTATGCGGGAGACTTTGCCAAGGGTGGGTAGGTTCCCCTTCAGAAGAAGTGGGGCGGGTAAGGGTACGCAAGGGGAGTTGTCTGAAAGGCCTCAAACTAGTTACCAGTGAAATGATTCCAAGCTCCCCAGTGAAAAGAAGCCATGGGTGTCTACAGGGAAACCTGCAGGGAAGGGTCCTAACAAGTGCTTTGCATGTGATCAGGTGGGTCACATAGGGGGGACCCCAAATGTCCCAAGGTGACATCGGCACCCACTGGTGCTTATTCACAGGGTTTGGCCAGTGCAACTCTTGGGGATGATTTGGGTTCAGGTGGGTGGGAGCCTGCTGAGGTGACCCTTGTCTCAGTATAGATGGTGAGGTGGTCCAGAGGACCCTCGTGCCAGAGAACACTAAGAAATACAGGCAGTTGGTGATCATCAATGGGCACAGGGTAGAGGCTCTGAGAGACACAGGAGCCAGTGTGACTATTGTGAGAAGTCTTCTGGTGTGTGAAGAGCAGGTAGTTCCCAATGCACGTTAACAAGTTGTTGCGGTAGACAACTCTAAGCACCTGTGCAAATTGTAGCAGATTCCATTTGAGTGGGTGGGGTGGTTAGGTTCCTTGAGGGTAGTTGTGAGCCCGACCATGTCTGCTGATTGTCTGCTTGGCAGTGACCTGGAGAATTCCCCTTGGAGTGAAGCGGAACACAGGTCTTACTTGGAGATGTTGGGTTTGCCTGGGTAGGTGTATGTGTCCCCCTGGTCAATGGCAGCCTGTCAGGGTGATAAGGAGGCTCTGGAGCCTGAAAGAGTGGCCCAGTTGCCTGCCAGAAGGAGGAAGGGCAAGGAGCACAGGAAACTGCCCCCAGAAGTTCCCAAGGTCCAGGATGAGGCTGAACCTGTGTGGACGCCCCATAAACCTACAGGGGAACAGATGGCTGAAATGGAGGTGGTACCCGAGCTGACTCATTGGCAGCAGGAATGGGGGTCCCACCAGGGAAGCATTCTGTGAGGCTGGGAAGACATGCCCTACCTTATAGGGTTTGTGGCAGCAGGCTTCAGACCAGGCATGTGGCAAGGAGTTTAGATAACACTTGATTTACTGGGTGGATGGCATCTTGTATAGTGAGCCTAAGGCAGCTGAGCCTGGGGCAGCCCGTTTGCTGGTGATTCCAGAGTGCTTCAGATCCTTCTTACTAGGTCTGGCTCATGATCTGCCTTAACCTGGTCATTTGGGGCAGAACAAGACCTTTGAAACACTTTTAGTGGTTCCAAAAGCACAGGCACACTGATGCACACTGTAGGTCTTGTCAAACTTGTCAGGCAAGTGGCAAGATTGGGGCAAAATGAAAGGCTTCCCTCCAACATTTCCTGTAGTCAGTACCCCCTTTGAAATGGTTGGTATTGACATTGTGTGGCCCTTCACGCCAAGGCAGCCCTGGGCAAAAGGTTTATCCTGGTCTTGGTGGACCATGCTATCTGGTACCCCGAAGCTATACCTCTAAGATCAATCACAGTTCCTGTTGTGGGCCAGGCATTGATGGGAGTTTTTACCTGCATGGGGTTCCCTAAGGAGGTGGTATTTGACAGGGGTACCAACTTCATATCTACTTATATGAAGTCTCTGTGGAAGGAGTGTGGGGTAACGTAAAAGTTCACCACTCCTTACCACTCTCCAAGGAAATGGTTTAGTTGAGAGATTCAACCAAACCTTGAAGGACATGATTATGGGGCTGTCAGTGCCCATGAGGTGTAAGTGGGACGTCCTCTTGCCATGCCTTCTGTTTGCTTATTGGGAGGTGCCATAAAACGGACTTGGTTTTAGCCAATTAGGATTGTTGTATGGCCACCTTGTGAGGGGACCTCTGAGTCTAGTGAAGGAGGGCTTGGAGAAAGCCTCCTGCAAGACCCCCCCAGGATCTATTCAGTTACATGCTGGCTTTTAGAAACCAGACAGCACGCTTTAGGAAGCTCACTCAAGAGAACCTGGAGGCAAGCCAGGACGACATGAAACAATGTTATGACCAGAATGCCACTCTGGTTGAGTTTCAGCCTGGCCAGAAAGTGTGGGTCATGGCCCCAGTGGATCCCCATGCCCTCCAGGACAAGTGGGCTAGGCCTTTTGAGATGTTGGAGCACAAGAGTGATGTCACCTATCTGGTGAACTTGCAGACTCCCAGAAACTCTTTGAGGGTCCTGCATGTGAACTGCCTCAAACCTCACTTTGAGAAGTCTGAAGGGACGATGCACCTAGCAACAGGTGATGGGGTGGAGGAAGAGATTGAGCCTCTTTCTGACCTCCTGTCTTCTCAGGAGAAAGATGGGTCTTTGGAGGGTTTGAACCTCTCCACCTCATTGACCCCAGAGCACCAGAGGGATTGTCGCCAGGTGTTGGGGCAGTTTGCCTCATTGTTTTCCTCTATCCCAGGGGTCACTTATTTGTGTACACATAATGTGGACACTGAGGACAGTCCACCTATAAACCACAATAACATTTTTTGCATTAGAGGTTATTGAGTTCTCCAATAGCCCTTGGGACAGTCCAATGGTCTTGGTCCCAAAGGCTACTGCCACCGGTGCCACACCAGAGCTCAGGTTCTGTATGGACTATCATAGACCAAATGCTGTCAAGAAGACTGACGCATACCCCATCCCCTGAGCTGATGAGCTCAATGATTGGTTGGGAGCTGCCAAGTTTCTCAGGACACTTGGGCCCTGATTTATACTTTTTTTGCGCCGCACTACTGTCATTTTTTTACACAATTGTAATTCTGCGCAGTTTTTTCATCAATAAACTACGGTAATGCAGCGCAAAAAAAGTACAAATCAGGGCCTTGATCTTACTACTGGGTATTGACAGATTGCTCTGACTGAGGGGGCAAAGGATAGGTCTGCATTTTCTATACCAGATGGGCATTACCAGTTCCGGATGGTGTCCTTTTGGATGAAAAATTCCACTGCCACCTTTCAAAGGTTGGTTAACTAGGTTTTGGCTGGTTTGGAGGACATCAGCGCAGACTTCCTGGATGACATTGCTGTGTTCAGGTCCAGCTGGGAGAAACACTTGCAGCACCTCTGCAAAGTGATGGAGGCTCTGCAGAAGGCATGTCTCACTGTTAAAGCGGGTAAGTGCCAAACAGGGTAGGGCTCTGTGGTGTACTTGTGACACCAGGAAGTGGCCAGGTGGTACCCCTTAAGCCAAAGATTGATATCATTCTTGTCTGGGAGCCTCCCAAGATCCAGGTAAGAGCCTTTTTAGGTCTCACAGGATACTACTATAGGAGGTGTGTCAAGGGGTATGGCACTATTGTTGCTCCCTTGACTGAGTTAACCTCCAAAATGCAACCTAAAATGGTGATCTTGACTGAGGCTTACCAGACAGGTTTTGATGCCCTGAAGGCAGCCATGTGCACGGCACCCATGCTGAAGGCGCCTGACTTCTCCAAGGAGTTTGTCATGCAGACTGATGCTTCTGAGTATGGTGTGGGAGCGGTACTAGCACAGTTCATCGAAGAGGGCCTAGACTAGCCTGTAACCTTCATCAGTAGGAGATTACTTCAGCGCGAATGGTCTCTCAGATGGTTAATGCAGATGAGGGGTGAGAACCCAAAACTGTTGAGGTGGTCCATCTCCCTACAGGGAATGAACTTCCTTTTGGGACACCACCTTGGAACAGAGGACGCCACTGCTGATGGTCTGTATAGATTCTTCAGTCTTAGTGATGAGAACTCTGATGAGGGTTAGTAGTTCTCCCCACTTTCAGCTTAGGGGGACACATGGTATCCTTGGCTTGGTCTCCCCTGTCCTTTTTGTTTCTAATTCCCATGTTTTGACTGTGTTGGGTCTCTGGGCACTTTACTACTGCTGACCAATGCTAAGGTGGAAGTGCTCCATGTGTGAAATGTATGTGTAATTGGCTTTTCCATGATTGGCATATTTGATTTACTAGTAAGTCCCCAGTAAATTGCACTAAAGATAACCAGAGCTTGTAAGTCAAATGCTATAGTGGGCCTGCAGCCCTGATTGTGCCACCCACGTGAGTGGCCCTATAAACCTGGCTTAGACCTGCCACTGTAGTGTCTGTGTGTGCAATTTTTAAGCTGCCAATTTGACCTGACAAGTGTACCCACTTGCTAGGCCCAAACCTTCAATTTTTTATAAAGTTAAGGCACCCGTAAGGTAGGGCCTAAGTAGCCCCTTACTGCCAAATTCAGTTTTCACTGTTGCAAGGCCTATCTCTCTCATTTGTAAACATGGGGGCTGCCTTTAAATAACGTTTTTAATTGGGATGATAAGTGCACACTGATTGTAGTGTCTGTTGTGCATTATGGACTCCACTATTACCTTCTCTGGGCCTGAACCATAACGATTTGGTTCTGCCTTATTCTTGAATTAGTCCTAGCTTGCTCCTGAACTCCAAACAGGAGCATTCTTAGCTTTCTTTGTTATTTCAGTGGTAAGCCAACAGTACTAAGACGGTTATACACAACCATCTATAGTAAAAAGTTCAATTTTGAAAATAGACATCTGAATATGATTGATGACCTCAAATAGAATTTAGAGGTATAAATCATCAGAGGTTGCTTTGAAGAGACACAAGCCTTCTCAAAAAGGAAAATGGAAATGTTTATCATTGTCTCGATCCCTGTAACTGTATCAAGATTGTAAGTTATTAAGTAAAATATGATTAGCATTGCTTTTAAGTTTTGGGAGGAGGCAACTAGTCCTAGTAGAAGGCATACAATAATGCTGGTATTGGAGGGGAAATTTCACTTACAATGTGAAAAATAAAATGCAAGGCAATCCATTTATCACAATGTCTTTACCACGCAAACAAGTTTACCATGAATGGCTTTACCACTCATGTCTTTACCACGAATATACCTTTCCCATGCATGCCTTTACAACAAATTTCGGGTATGCGTGGAAGACGAAACGGTAAGTACAGATAAGTGTTAAGTCGGTTGAGTGATGTGTGTTTAGGGTGGGCAATGGTTATTGGTGGTAAAGGTATTTTAAATTTTTAGGGATGGGTATGGGATATTTAGGGTGGTAACGGCATTTTTAGGTTTTAGGGTAGATATGGGCTTTTAGGCGTTAGGGGCATTTTTAGGTTTTAGGGTGGGTATGTGTTTTTGTGTGGTAAAGAAACTTTTAGGTTTTGGGATGGGTATGGGTTTTTAGGTGGTAAGGAAATTTTTAGGTTTTAGGGTGGATATGGGTTTGGGGTGGTAGGGGCATTTTTAGGTTTAATGGTTGATATGGTTTTTGGGGTGGTAAGGGCATTTTTAGGTTCTAGGGTGGGTATGGGTATTGGGTGGTAAGGGCATTTTTAGGTATTAAGGTGGATTTGGGATATTTGGGGTGGTAAGGTCATTTTTAGGTTTTAGGGTGAGAACGGGTTTTGGAGTGGTAAGGACATTTTTAGGTTTCTGAGTGGGTATGGGTTTTTTGGGTGGTAAGGGCATTTTTAGATATTATTGTGGGTATGGGTTTTTGGGTGGTAAGGGCATTTTTGGGTTTTGGAGTGGGTATAGGTTTTTCGATGGTAAGGGCATTTTTAGATTTTACGGTCAGTATGGGGTTTTGGGTGGTAAAAGCATTTTTAGGTTTTAGGGTAGGCATGGTTTTTGAGTGGTAAGGGCATTTTTAGATTTTAGGGCAGGAATGGGGTTTGGGGTCCTATGAGCATTTTTAGGTTTTAGTATGGGTATGGGTTTTTGGGTAGTATTGGTATTTTTAGATTTTATGGAGGTTATGGGTTTTTGGGTGGTAAGGGTATTTTTAGGTTTTAGGGTGAGTAGGGGTTTTGGGGTGCTAAGGGTAATTTAAAGTTTTATGGTGGGTATCGGTTTTGGGGTGGTTAGGGCATTTTTACGTTTTATGGTGAGTATGGGATTTGGGGTTTTAAGGTTGTTTTTAGGTTTTAGGATGGGCATGGGATTTGCGGGTGGTAAGGGGTGTTTAGGTGGGTGGGTATGAGATTGGGGTGGCATGGGCATTTTTAGGGTTTAGGGTGAGGGTTGTTTGGGGGTGGTAAGGGCTTTTTTAGGTTTTAGGGTGGGTATGTCTCTTTGGGTGGTAAGGGCATTTTAGGATTTAGGTTGGGTATAGCTCTTTGGATGGTAAGGGCATTTTTAGATTCATGGGTGGGAGTGGGGTTTTGGGTGGTAAGGACATTTTTAGTTTTTAGGGTGGGTATGGGTTTTGGGCCGGTAAGGGCATTTTTAGGTTTTACTGTGGGTATGGATTTTGGGGTAGTAGGGGCATTTTTAGGTTTTATGGTGGGTGTGTCTTTTTGGGTGGTAAGAGCATTTTAGGTTTGAGGGTGAGTATGGCTCTATGGGTAGTAAGGGTATTTTTAGTTTTTGGGTGGGTATAGGATTTTGGGTGGTAAGGGCATTTTAGGGTGGGTATGGGATTTGGGGTGCTAATTACATTTTTAGATTTTAGGGTGGGTATGGGCTTTTGTGTGGTAAGGGCATTTTTAGTTTTTAGGGTGGGTATAGGTTTTGGGGCGGTAGGGGCCTTTTTAGGGTGGGTATGGATTTTGGGCTAGTAAGGACATTTTTAGCTTTTAGAGTGGGTATGGATTTTGGGGTGGTAAGGGCATTTTTAGGTTTTAGGTGAGTATGGGTTTTGGGGTGGAAAGGGCATTTTTAGATTCTAGGGTGGGTATGGAATTTGGGGTGGTAAGGTAATTATTAGGTTTTAGGGTGTGTATGGAATTTGGGGTGCTAAAGGGTGTTTAGGTTTAAGGGTGGGTATGGGATTTGGGATGGTAAGGGCATTTTTAGGTTTTGGAGTGATTATGGGATTTGGGGTGGTAAGAGTATTTTTAGGGTTTAGGGTCAACATGTATTTTGGTTAGGGTGGCAAGGGGTGTTTAAGGTGTTTAGTTTTTAGGGTGGGTATGGCTTTTGAGATGGTAATGTATTTTTTAGGATTTTTGTCTGGAAAGGTGTGTGTGTGTAGTAAAGGCATGCACGGACTAAGTGCATGTGTTGTTCTGTCATACATTCATATTGGAGTACTCTGCATAGACTCTCAGAACAAATATAATTCTATTAAAATTTCTGTCCTACATCTGTGGCTTTTGCCCCCTAAATCATTTTATATGTTTTATATGGGGGAAAATGACCACTGTTACTGACCAGTTTTATAGTCATAATAATTGCAGTTTTCAATCATCATCATCTTCATTGTGTGATTGTAACAAGAAAACGGTGGCTGTTATAGTGAATGAAAACATGTTTCAAATTGTTAGGTGATATGAGGATAATCAGTTTACTCTGATCTGAATGCAGAAACCAATTTTTCTAGAAATGTTCAGACAAACTAAAAAAGACTCAAGTGTTGGCAGCAGAGTTTGATATCTTGCTAAACACATTGCAGGCCGGAAAAGAAAACAATGCTGGCTATTGATCTCACGAACACCTGGCTTTTTGGCAGTGTTATACAAATCTTATGCCAAGGAAGATGCTTTGCAGCCGAGAAGAAATAGCACCAGGATTCTGTTTGACCAGTTTATAGTTTTCATCTGAAAGGTGAAGAGAACTCAGTGTTCAACGGAAAATGTCCTGCAACAATAGATTTGTTTTAAAGTATTCGGCATGCTCTTAGCGCCTTAATCTGCCATTTTATTAACTTTCCTTTTGTTGACATATTTTCTGGAATGACCAGACAGTTTTAAATACGTTATTTTTGCAAATACTCAGGTATCGTAAAATAATTTGGTAACAAATAACCCTATCATTGTTAAAAAGTGTGTTACAAATACAATTTGTATTAGGTAGTGATAGCAATAGAACACAAATAGGGAAATAGGGTGTATGCATTCCACATTTTCTCGTTTTAAGATCAAATAAACCTGCGGCTAGGTGAACATCAAGAATGATAGTTTTTGATGAATCAGGATTCCTTAGCCCATAAAGATCTCCATTTATCTCTGGCTGACTCTTAGAGAGAACCAATAGTCGTATTATTTTGAGGGGAGTTGTTACTATGGTGATTTTCTTCAACACGCGTTTTCTTCAATTAGTATTATTGACAGAGTTTTAACAGAAAATTGCGTTTTTTGTATTTTACTTTTGCAGACGTCCAACACTGTAAGTGTATTATTTTAGCTCAGTTCTGCAAAATGTTCAGCTACGGCCAGATTTGTATTGTCTTTTAATGCCACATTCGGGGCTGGTCTGAATTTCTTTTTCTAAGTTTAAAAAGAAAGTTTATTGATAGTTAATACAATAATCAAAGTATAGAAATACAATTGATAGTATGAATAAAAAGTACAATAACAGTTCAAGTACATGAGAAAATACTCTCTTCCGAAACACAGCTTACATTTTAATGTATTGAGAGGTAAATATACATGCACTATTGTTAGAAATGGGGTTTCTGGTTGGCTAGGGAGATGCAACTAAGACAGGCAGAACCTACCCACTCTAGTCAGGGCAAGGGACTTACACATCCAAGATAACCCCTGTTCATCCCCTTGGTAACTTGGCACGAGCAGTCAGGCTTATCCCAGAGGCAATGTGTAAAGCGCTTGCACAACACACAAACACACATGATGCACTATCCCCACCACCAAGAAAACACAACACCCAGTTACATAAAAATAAACTGTATTGTAGAAAACATCATAAGACCTAACACATGTCATTAATACCCTGCTACCGAAACAGTTATTAGAACATTGCACAATACTGCTACCTTGCATAAATGAGCAGCAGTCACATGTAACACACAGGTTACTCATTATTCTGCAACAAAAGCAGTAGTCAGGAACACATTACTATAGAAATGCATGAAAGTATCACAAATGCCCATACCAGGAACATTAGGAAATACAAGGCAAGTTATAAACATGGATTAGCATAAATGCCCATAGCCGGAACATTAGTAAACATATGGCAAATCATGAGAAACACTTCGCCCAAGGGAATGTCAAGAAGAACATATAATCACTGCACTGCTACAAAACAATGTTATGAATGCACCCCACACAACAGCAGGCGTGCACATAAAAACATATGTTCCTTGTATTGTTGCAAAGACAACCTTATGAGTCTACCCCACACCTATATTTATAAAAGGGGCGGTAGTCCTAGCCCCATAGGTAACACACAGGAGTTCTGGTGCTCAGAGTACTGAGGGGCTCAGATGGGCCGTCAGCGGGATGGGGCCTCCATTGATGCCCCTGTCCATCCCGCGCTACACTGCCCTCAGTAACCAAGGTACCCCAGTGATTCCTCACATATGCCGGTGGGGGGGGAACAACCAAGAAAGCCTGCACTGACGCAGGAGGCAAACCCACTCCTCACATGGGGGATGCCTTCCAAACAAGAGCCTCCTGGCTCGGGGGCCACAATCCAGCCCTCCCACCAAGACACATGTCTTCCCACTGCAGTCGGGGGTGGGAGACAGGTGGCCCGGCTCACCCCTCTGAGGGACAGGGAAGGCCTTGCGAGGCCTCATCTCCTCCTGCAACCAGGAAGGAAGGGGGTGCACCAGGGGCCCTCCTGGCCTGGCGCCTCACTTCCCTCTGTAGTCTGGCTCAACCACAGCCTATCCTGGTGCGCAAGCTCCTAGGGTCTATTCTCCTGGCTGCAGCGGTGATTGCACCGAGGCAGGTGCCTGCTAGTGCCCCGGGGAGCACATCATAGCGTGCTCCGCCCCGGGGGTAACGTCCAGAGCGTAGGCATTCTGGATTACACTTCCTCGTGCCCCGGGGGCACATTTCCCAGTGCAACTTCAATGTGCTCAATGTACATGAATGCCTGGGTTGCGACGGTGATCCTCCTTGTTCAGAGAAAATAAAGAGAGCTCTCTCATGGCACTTTATCAATTTAGGTAGAGGTTTAGGTGCTGTCAAGGTGCTCAGCAAACTAGGTGGAGTGCTCACCAGGCACTTTGACCCACCCCATAAAGAGAGCAAGAGCAGCACTCCTCATGTGCTGCCAGCAGGCATTTGCAGGGGCCAGAAGCCACAACACCCAACCCCTGGGGGACACAAAAGGTGGAGCACAGGGCAGCAGGGCCCAGCAGCAGGCCAGCACAAAGGGGATGCAGACAGTGGCAGTTCCTCCCACTGACCCAGCAGGTCTCAGGTCAACACAGGAAATTATAAAATATAGGTTAGTACATTGAATGTAATGGAAAACAATTCATAGAGATGTAGAAACCTCTTCATTTCTAGGAAAATGATTACGTGAAGAGTAAGCCAAAGAGTTAAGGTAATTTATAATGGGCATCCATAGCATATCTTGTTTGACAGCAAGGGATTAGGTGGAGACATAAGCTCTATCTAGTCTATGGTTATAACATACACCATACCACCAAGCTTGAAAGGATAATTTAGAAGAATATTTCCAAGATTTTGTCAATTGCTGAAAAGCAACAGCTAATAATAAATCTAAAATTAAGATATTTATTCTC
Organism: Pleurodeles waltl; assembly: GCF_031143425.1. Taxonomy (NCBI): domain Eukaryota; kingdom Metazoa; phylum Chordata; class Amphibia; order Caudata; family Salamandridae; genus Pleurodeles; species Pleurodeles waltl. The sequence continues at coordinate 793,404,114 of NC_090438.1, read as the reverse complement.
TGATAGTGAGACCATTCCTCTGCAAGACTGCCTAAAACTATATTTGTAAAACTTAAAATTATTTGAGTATTACAAATAATATTTACTTGGCTCCATACTTTAACCCAAAACTGCAATGTAAAATGACAATCAAATAGCACATGTTTAAGATCTGAGAATGGCATATTAAAGGAACATCAAGAGGATGAAAGACTATAATCCATGTTATTTAAAGATGATGGGGTGATTAATAATCTATTATATATAAAGAATAACGTTTGTATTGCATTAGCTGCTCTTGAGGATTTACATATTTTAATCCACACCTAATTCCATAATGAAGTTGAAAACGAAGTTTCCCAATCTTTCTCCCACTGCAATTCTATTATAGATTTAGATCTTTCATCAGGAGGAGAAGTAATCACCTGATAAATACAGGAAGCTGAAGAGGATTGTAATAGAAGATTTTTTATCTGAGAAGGTTGAACAGTAGATCTTTGCTGAGCTGAAACATGTTGATATGAACTATTTACAACATGTATTAAAGCACCATATCTTATAGCAAAAGACAATGGAAAAGAAAAATGATGTTGTGCCTGTACAAAAGAAAGAAGAGTCTCATTTTCAAATAGTTGGCGTACCCATCTTCACTCCCTTAAATGCCACATTTTCCACTAAATAGTCCTATTATTCAACATGATGTATTTATTATACCAAATTGATGAGTTCAGAAACTGCTCTTTGCTTCCATTATATGAAGCATAAGTTGGCTGTAGAATTCTGCAGGAATTTTTCATAATTGGAAGAGAAATAGATGCTGGCTTATGTATTAGAGTTAAAACCTCTGGAAATGTAAAGGGGATCAAAAATGATTTTTCAACTTCAACCCATAATGATGAAATATTAGAGTCATCCCCATTTAATAAAAAAAATGGTTGCTTGAGGGAGAAGACCATATGACAGGAGCAAAGATCTGGAAATATTAACCGCTCCAAAATGTTTAGGTTTCATTCATTTTTTAAGGGACATTCGAGTTTTTTTTTATTATTCCATATAAATTTAGATAAAATAAAATTAATCTTCTTAAAATAATGACATGGGATATTAATTGGAATGTTTGATAAATAAAAGAGGGTTACAGGGAGCAACATCGTTTTAAGAGAATCAAATCTACCCCACCAGGATAAATATAGAGGATTCCATTTAGATATGAGAGATTTAAGAGCACAAAATAATTATAAACAAGTTACAAAAAATTGTATCTTTAAAAGAAGGCTTAAACCAAATGCCCAAATATTTATTTATTTAATTTTATCATTGTTTTAGTAAAAGTTTGATAATTTAAAATCTTCAGAAATACAGAATTTATTTAAACAAGTATTCCACACGTATCTTTTTTAAATGTATATACAGAAATAGAAGCAAAATTCTCTACTTATAATAAGAAAGTAGGAAGTGAAAATAGCGGTTTTGATATAAATAGTAAAATATAATCAGAATAGGCCGAAAATTTTACTTGTCTTTCCCCATATTGAAAAACATGCAATTTTGGTTTAGTTCTAAGCTTCATTAGAAAAGGTTCCAAAGCAAGAACAAAAAAAAAGCAGTGATAACGGACATCCCTGGCAAACTCCTCTATAAAGTGAGAAAGAGGGAGAGATGAGACCGTTTAGAAAAATGGCTGCTTTAGGGGTGGAATATAATAATGAAAATAGATTCATGAGTTTAGTTCCAAAACCAAACTATGAAAGAGTTGAGAAAATAAAAAGCCAATTAACAAAATCAGAAGCTTTTTCAGCATCCAGAGCAATTGCTGATAGAGTGTCTTTGTAATCAACAGATTTACTTAAAATATAAAAAAAACAATCTTGTGTCATCAGATAATAGGCACCCTTTAATAAATCCAGATTGCTCCTTCCCAATTAACCAAGGTAGAAGCAGTTTTAAACGCAGAGCTTGAATTTTAGCAAAACATGTATAATCAAAATTAACTAGAGAAATTGGCCTATAATTCTTACAAAACTTTGAAACTTTGTTATCTTTTGGTATAAGACAAATTAAAGCATTTTGAAAAGAGCCTTCAGACACGTTAGCTGTGATGAAATATGTAAAAAGTTGAAATAATTTTGGAACTAATATTTTAGTAAATTTCTATAGTTAACCCATCCAGTCCTGGTGCGTTACCTTGTCTTCATAAGATTTAGTGCATTGAGAATTTCTTTTCCTGGAAATATCATTATCTAGAGCAGAGAATTCAAAAAGGGGAAGTACAGGTGGATTAATAAAACACAAATATTGATTAATAAGATCCTGCAAAGGGTGAAATGCAGGAGTATATAATTGTGTAAAGAAACAAACAAATTCATCTAAAATGATATAATTTCTATGCAACAAAGAACTGGAAGTATTGTAAATAGATTCTATCTTTGTTCTATCCTTTTTAATTTTAAGATAGTTTGCTAGAGGGCTAGAGGCTTTCCTGATTTATTTTGTCCCTCATGGTACTTAATACTAGATTTAAGAAAATAAGAATTAGCAATATCTGTCAAATTCTTATTAAAAGTAAATTTAGCGTAAAGTAGTTCATTAAGACATCTTGTAGATTTGAATGAGTAATATAAATGTTCTAATTGTTTGACGTGATCCATGTATTGAAGTAATTTTTGATAGCTATTTGTCTTTTGTTGGCTACATAGGAAATAAAATCCCCAACATGCAGCCTTGAAAAAAGTATCCCAAATAATCTGAACAGATTACTGAGAGGTATCATTGTCCCAAACGAATTGTGTTGCAAACTTTTCAAAAAGTTGAGAAAAAATAGTGTTAAGAAGCAAATAATTATTAAATCTCCATCTTTTATTAGGCTGGCTATACGGTATGTTTTTGAGATCCATACTCACTGGAGCATGATCTGAGATTAATATAGATCCAATTTCTGAACCCAAAACATGTTGTACAAGATGTTGCAAGGCAAAAAAATAATTGATCCTAGATTAAGAAGAATGTGCAGAGGAGAAAAGGGAATACTCCTGTAATGTGGGATTACACAATCTCCAAACATCTGATAATGCTCTTCGCTTATTCATAGAGGTACACTGTGAGAATATAGTGGACGGTATAAATTTAGAATTGGAATTGAGATCAATAAAAGGATCCCTAATCATATTACAATCCCCACCAAAAAATAAATATTCATCATAAAGATTCATGAACTTTGCTAATATTTCATTCCACAATGACTTATCAGGTTGAGTGGGAGCATAAACATTTCATATAGTTAAACATATTTTGTTAATAGACAATGAAGCAATAACCCATCTGCCCATAGCATAAAATTCTTGACCTATAACAGAAACATTTAAAGCTTTATGACACAGTACAATTGTTCCATTTTCCCCCCGTGCCAGGAGATGAGAAAACATGACCTACCCATTGTTTTTTAAGTTTGGCTGCTTCATTATCTGAAATAAGAGTTTCCTGTAATACGGCAACTTCAGCTTCTCATTTGAAAATATGTGGTAAACCTCTTTGATGTTTTATTGGAGTTCCTAAACCTTTCATATTCCAGGAAATAAATCCAAGTGTCATTTCAAATGTAAATTTTATAGTATAGCCACAAAATTCTAAATATAAGCCAACTATATATTTTAAAACATTTTCTTTGTTTCTTTGACGTCAAAGCCACATGGGAAGGATGACCAAGTCTATGTACTCTATGTATATTTAAAGCTGGAGAAGTATGCAGAACAAGAATTTTGGGTAATAACGATTGAAAGAAAGATGATGAATCTGATCCTTCAATTCCCTCAGGCAGACATTAAGTAGGGAGATTATTTCTTCGATTCTGATTTTCCATATCCTCTGCATATTTCTTCAGCATAGACACTTCAGACACTTCAGATTGTAAATAGTTAATAGATGCAACTGAATCTTCAAGCACTTCCACTGTCACGTAGGCTCTCATTATTCTAATGAGACTACTGGATTTCGAGGGGCAGAATAGCCCGCGGTGTGTGGGAGAGCACAGCATGTTAAGCTCTAATTCTAATTCTAATTCCCCTGGGAAGACATCATCCCCCATACCTGAGCAAAGGCATGCAGTCTGTGTTAGCATCTTTAGCGAATCATTCAGCAATCAGCATACAGTTGTGGTTCTCTGGCTGGAATCTCCCTCTAACGTGTAAGGAACAAGGAAGTATTTTTATAAAAACACAGCTGAGTTCTGGGAAAATGTCCCTACTTAAGGATGTGTGTTTTCTACGAATGTTGGAGACTAAACCTCTACCACGTTCACCGGCAATGTACCATTCTGTAGCCTTGGAAGAAGCACAGAGTGATCAAGAATGTCTTGTTTGAGAACAGAGTGCTGGCCTAGGCAAAAACAGTTAGATAAACAGAAAATATTGTAACAATAATAAAATGAAGCCGAATAAAATATATCTAGGTTAAGGTGCACAGCGGCCTGGCGTAGTGTGTTAAAATAACCAGAGACACCGAAACATGGGCTGCACACAATGTAAAACCGGTGTGAATGACAAAGACCAGCCCCATTCCAATTGCTCCAGGAGTGTTGCTCCTAAACACTGCATCATGCGTTCAGGACACAGCTACGCTGATGGGAGCACTTTTATTCCTCTTTGTTGCGGCAGGACAGCCATTGTGCATAAAAAAATAGCAACAGCAGAATGCCAGCTAATAAAACCAAAGTTATTGGAAATCCCCAGAAAATGCTAAAAGAAATTGAGTGGACAGCTGATGGTATTAAACCGAATATGGAGGAGAAAGTGTGAATGAAACCAGAACCAACAACTTTAAAGATATGTGTGATTCCAGTTGTACTGGACACATTAAATATCTGTCCCACGAGTTCACCAAAGTGTCTCAGAAAGTTTGTACTTAAAAGGGACTGTATTTCTGCTGATGACCTTGCCATCTGAAGTGCGTAGGTCTCACGTACAGATGTAAGGGCCACATGCTTTTGAAACAATAAAGCCTGGAGTCTGCTCAACTTGTCAAAATTCACATTTGAAGTAGCAATATGAGGCCAAACGTCAGCTACTTCATTAATCTTAGTGGGGGGAAAATTACGTTCCCGCAGAATGTAACGACCTTAGAGACCGAAACAATATAAACTATTCTGGTTCGTATACCACAACAGTCTTCACCGTTGAATTCTTTGATCTTTGCCAAGCCTAAACAACTTGTTTGTTGTACTGTTTCATTTAAGGATATCATTTGTACAGGTATCAGGCATGCTCTGAATAAAGCCTCCTTCCCCCTTCTGTGCCAATGTCTAATTCCCCATACACTTTTCAAGTCAATCAACTTCAGCCAATACTCATAGACTTCTATCGACAACCACGAAACAAAGGATTCCGAATATATAAATTTCGTATTTGTCAATAGTATACGTATGTCCTTAGTAGGAGGCAATTTAAAATAATATGATTCAGCATTTTTTATATTATGCCCAGAAAAATATGTAAACTTTTCAGAATATGTTTTAGAACTCCTTTGTGGTGGAATACAACAATGTTCCCATTGTGTATAATTAAAAACAGTTTTGAGGCTGCTCGCTCTATGTATGAAATGGTGCCCATAATAATTATAGAAAAACATATCAGCATAACTTTCCTTAGATTGATAAACATCTTCGTTTTCAAATACAGTATAATACTGTAATTCAGTCATCATATAATCCCAATCATCAGAAACAATGCCTGGTATTATAACATTGTTCATTGTTAATTTGAACACATATGGTATTTGAATAACTTCCATGGGACCGTATATGTCAAATATTACTTTATCCCAAACAATCCCATCAGGAATCGGTATTGCAGAAATGTTCACAAAGGATAAGTCCTTATGTGATGAGAAATGTGGTTTTAGGACCTCATCCACCAGTTCAACTATTGACTTTTCTGGAAGAAAATGACCATTTATTAATAAAAAGAAAGTGATAACAAAACCAATCCAAAGTAGGAAAGCTAGTTCACCCAAGGCGAGCCATAGATAGTTCCATGGAAAAATAAAGTATGTTATTTTAAGCCAGTTCATTATCTTACGTGTCTTTTATAGTTCAGGTGTCAAAGAGGCAAATGAGTCTGAGACATCATCATTGATGTCGGCAAAATATCCAGAAGCAGTTTGTGCAAATGCTGGAATTGTGTCCATTGCTGGAGTTGGTGTTCCTTGCGGTGGCACAGAATAAATCGGACCATCCGTTTGTGTTGAAGCTGTATCGGAACAATCAACTATTTCTGTATTATTTAATATCAGTGGAACCAATGCAAGATCATTTTCACCCCCCCCACCAAGCTCAGAGAGGTGTTGGTTGTTGCTTACAACTTGTAGAGGAACGTCTTGACCAGTAGTGAGACGGATTTGGGAACTACCGGGTGTTCCTCTTGGTCTGCTGTGCAGGATCTGCCACATGTTGTAGTTTGATATTGTCGATGGAGGCAAAACGATTTTCTTTGGCAGCTGCCAATGGTGGTAGAATTACATTTCTGGTACTGGTGCTCGATACGAAGGGCCAAATTCCTTTTTCACATACTAGGTCCCTAACCCTGGGAATCCAGCTGGTAGATGTTACAGGTACATCTTTGATTCCTGTGGAGGCAGCACTGATAGAAGAACTGTCATCACAGAACTGTTGCAATTCCTGTAGTACAGTGACATGTTCATTTATGTCAAAAGGTGTTTCTTTCGCCTCCACGCCAAGACCATCAAGATCAGGAACATACATTTGAGTTCCGAACAGGCACACATATGAAGTACGACCCCCTAGGGACCTTCTAGGTAGATTATTAAGTTCTCTCTGAACTCCATACAGGTGATTAAGCCAACTACGACCCATACCTACAACTCTGGCTGTTAAGGATTGCTTTAAATCACAGTTTAGCCGCTCCACTACACAATTTCCCTCGGGATGAAATGGAGACGAGTACTGGAGTTGGACCCCCACGAAGCCATGGCATCCCTGAATGCCCTTGAGGTGAAAGCAGGGCCCCGGTCCAAGTGGAAAGCCGCAACTGCATATGTACTGGTAAAGACTCGCAAATCTTTAATATCAGTCCGAGCGTCAGCCGAGCATTGTGGCCACAACCATAAAAATCTGGAGCAAGAATCAACAGCAACTAATATATACTTGTATGCACTATCCGGTGTGGACCGAAATGGTCCATGTGCACACATTGTAATGGTTTATTTGAATTCAAGAGAGGTGTCTGCGGCGGGCATTTAGCAGTGGAAACTTTGATTTGTTGGCAGATGTCACAGCAAAGGACATACTGCTTGGTCCCTATATAAAGGCCTGGCCACAAATAGCGGGCTTGTAAGATTGAAATTGTAGCCGCCGCAACAGCATGTGCAGATGCCACCCCTTCATGCGCTGCTTTAATCAATTGTGATGCTATATCTCTGTTGGGAATATCTCGTACCCCTACGCCCGGTATCTTAATCTCAGCGTTCAGCATACCTCTCATACGGTAGGAATATTTGTCAGGAACTCCTTTTGGATAGGGCGTACCATCCACTGTAGCTGTCACGGCAGCTCATATGTCTGCGTCCGGTTTTGAACTTAAGCGAGCTACTGCAGCAACAGCAGCCTCAGCCACTGCTGACTTCGCGGCTTCATCAGGCAATGTATTTCCAGTGACATGTATTCCAACACGCTGGTGTCCAAGTGTGTGTACTACATGGACATTTGGTAGTGTCTCTTTTAGGTCTGCTACTTTCCCCCACAGAAGTCTGTGTTTAATGGTGTTGCCTTTACAATCTCTCAACCCATTCTGGTTTCAGTAATGCAGGTATTCATTGAATGACTGGGCACAATAATAAGAATCACAAACAATCAGCGTTGGCTTTGTAGGATCTGTATGTTCCAGTGCCATCAGCAGTGCTTTTAGCTCTGCCAGTTGTGCAGTGCAATCCCCTAAGGTTTGCGTAAATTTATGTAGGGGACAGAATTTATTGTCCTCCATATAGCCGCTTACGACAGCGCAAGGAGCAGAATACTGGTGTTTTGTGCCAATTGCAGGTTGTGCAGAGCCATTGGTGTACATGACTCTATGATATTGTTCGATAGGCAGTGTATTTGCTGTAACTGGGTATTCTAGTTCATACTGCAAAAATTCTTGAGTTTGTAACTTTGGATCAAAAATATAGTCTACATCAGTGTATCCAACGTGGATGTAATGCTTTCGCGTTTGGAACACTGGCTTTTGTAACAGCCTCCAGGGCTGGGATTAGAGAAACATCAATAATGTGTTTTCCTTGGGCTAGAGGTCGTTCTTTAATGACAGCCATTTGTACAGCAGTGAGGATTTTCTCAGTGGGAGCAAAACATTGTTCTGGCGCTGAGTATAAATGTGATTTATACGCAATCAGGACAGTCTCACCTTCATTAAATGTCACATAGGTGAAACCGATGGCACCAGCAATTACTCTGATGACCAAATGTGCTTTGTTGTCCCTCGTGTGTAAATGTTGTGCTGCAAGCATGTCTGTCTGCAGTTCTCTAAGTGTTCATGAATGTTCAATTGTCCAAAATTTACTTGAGAAATCAGGACGTATCAAATCATGTAAAGGTTTTATGTGTGTAGCATAATCTGGAATGTAAATTCTGCCAAAATTTAGGAAACCCAATAGAGATTGGGATTTTTTTATCGTATTTGGTGGTTGTAGTTGTGCGCATTTTTCTAAGAATTGTGGCGCTAGGCTCTTTCCTTCACTTGACAGCTCACATCCCAGAAACAGGATGCTGAGGAAGGCAATTTTTGTTTTTTTGGAGTTGAATTTGTAACCAGATTCAGCAAATCCGACAACAATGCGGGCTACCCATCTTAAATGTTGTAGCAATTCATCATCCGTAAAATGAATATTGTATATGTAGGACAATGCTTCAGGGTCAATCTTGTGCAAAATTGCAGTAGCACGACCTGCAAACAGTCTTGGGCTGTTCTTATACCCCTGAGATACACGACAGAATTTTTTTCTGGGTGCTTAGTGCACTGAAACTTGTTAGGTCTCTACTCTCAGGCGCTATATTCTGGCAGAAAAAAACATTGGAAATGTCCAGTGTTGTTTTTTATTTTTTACGCACTGTATTGTTCATCAATGCTGTGCTATGTGAGTTTTGTATAGTATATGTGCGTGTATGATGATTTAAGTGTTTGTAGTCTAAGACTATTCTGTATGAATGGTCTGGTTTTGCTACTGGGAATAACAGATTATTCAGTGGGGAGACACAGGGTTCAATTACACCCTGGTACTCTAATTGTGTGAGCATTTCCCTCACGGGTTCTTTTGCATCATGCTTTATTGGATGCTGAGGTGATGGTTGGGGTTGATTTTTAATAGGAATTACATGGTAGGGGGATTCTTCATCCCATCCTACAAGATTGCCATATAACGCATGTGCCTGTGCCAAAGGCCAATCAATGACATAGGATTTAGCGAGTTCCTCTGGAACAAGGGGCAAGAAAGAAGGTTTAATAACGTCTTCCCCATATGGGCAGGTACAGACAAATTCAGGTGGCCAATCTTGTTCGGCCAGCAAAACATCATATATATTTACTACGCGATCCCAAACGATTGCGTCTATGATGCGTTCAATGTCTCCTTCTAACTGTAGCGTTACTTTATACATGCATGTCCGCAGTTTCTACTTGTATAAAGTCATCAGTTGCTTTCACCTCCAGATGCTCTAGAAGACTCTGGCAAACAATTGTGACCTCTGCTGCGCTGTCTAGCAGTGCTAGTGCCCACTTCTTGTTCTTCAAGAGGACCCTCTTCCTGTGTGGCATGTCGGACAGAGACTGCTGCCACCTTTTTCTTTTTGAATTGGGGGTTTTGTTCGGCAGGTTTCACCTTTTTAACAGAAACCTCCGACGAGCGTTGTGATTCCTGTCTCGGTTTCACGTAACTGTTCTTCGCTCTGACCTCCCACCTCTCTCATTTTGTTTTTCCGATGAGTCCTGAAAGGAACGAGATTGGCGTGTATCAGTATATTGATATCTATCAGGCATTTGTATATTATCTCTATTTCTGAGATTATATCTATTCTGTGGGGTCTCCATTCACGGAGATTCTCCCCTCTTTTTTAGGAGTTTTTTTTTTATCCCAACGTTTCTTATCACCCTCAGGAGCTTGCTTGGAAAAATCTTTATTAGATTTGCCCTGAAATTGTGGTTTAGTTGGACTGGTCCCTAAACTATCTCGACCAATGCTAGAATAGGTCTCTGCGATAATCTTAGGCAGCTCGCATTCCTGATCCTGTTGAGGAACATCACGGTGCTGCATGCGCACTGCGAGTGCAACCGCTTCCCCTTTAAGATTACCTAAAATAATTGAGGACACTGTGGCAAAATTGCCCATTAATTGCATCCCGAAGTGCAGAGTCGGGGCAGCCCCGTATTCCTCATGAATGTGTTTCAACACTTCTGGCAAATTGGCAAGTGTCAGTGTACCGTGTGCGGTTGTATAGAGCGTGGCAAATACTGTGCCCCAAGTATTGCAGTTATCAACTGGCAAGCACATCGTTAGAATTCTATGTTTATCCTGAGGTCCCGTATGGGGAAATACTGCTTCCAGCGCATTTATTTTTTGTGCTAACCAAAACTGAGTTTACTCTCGTTTGGTGGGTACTTTACTCATGATCGAATGTGTACAGTAGCAGGATTTATACCTGACGTTACTGCATGTGGTTGGGCTGGAGCAGCTCGTGCTGGGTTTGTATTTAATGTTTGCATCACAAACTGCACCAATCGTCTATATGTTGCTGTTAGTTCAGTATATAAGTGACGAATCTCAGTTGCTGCTAAATGCGCTACTTCAGGATGTGGTGTATAAGTGGCCAATAAAGGCCAGGTAGGACCATCGTTACTGAGAGGACCTTACTGGTAATATTGTGTGGGGTAGGGCACCATCAATCCAATTATTCTTTTCTAAGCTGGATGGGCGTCCACCACAAATGTGACTGTACCCCCTGGGCCATTAGGCCGTTTGGTAATAAGTGTGCAGTCAGAGGTTGCCTCATATTGACTGCTATTACTATCTGCTGTGTATTCGACATACTAGATCGAAGAAATGTTCAGAGAAAGCACACCAAATAGGGTTTTCCTTTTAAAGTTCAAGCTTGAACAATCTCCAGCTTCAGATAGGATAACCTACATAGCTAGGGTGGAAATCCTCAGTACCACGGACGTCTCTGTATACAGTATTGAGGCATCATTGTATATAATGAGACAGAGATAGGGGGTCATTCCAACCCTGGCGGTCGGTGTTAAAGCGGCGGCCAACCCGAAAACAGGCAGGCAGCCAAAAAAATGGAATTCCGACCCTGGCGGGAACCGCCACCACAGCCCGCCACTTTAACACTCTGACCGCCACGGCGGTACAGACAAGCAGCGCGGCGGTCACCGCCAACAGACAGGCGGCCGACAATGTACCGCCCACCCTATCACAACTCACCAATCCGCCACCTTTTCCGGGGCGGGAGCCCCGCCGATAAAAACACGGCGGAAACAGACTACGAACGGGAAAACGCTCACCTCTACACACTCCACGAGGAATCTGGACAGCATGGAACCAGAACTACACATCCTACCAGCTATTGTCTACCTGCTCCTCTACCAGGAGCACGAACGCCGGCGCAGAAGACAACAGTGAGAACTGCACCTACGACACACGGGAGGGGGGAGGAGAAAAGATTACGGGCACACACATACGCGACACCCCCCCCCCCAACTACCTACACACCAATGCAGAGCAACAACTCAGAGTGACAGTGGGTGGGTTGCCCACTGTGCCATCCTGGGGAGTGCAAAGCCACAGTCTCTCAAGTCTCTACAGTGGGTGGGTTGCCCACTGTGCCATCCTGGGGAGTGCAAAGCCACAGTTTCACAAGTGGATGACAGACTCCAGCGGTAGTGGAGGACTCTTGGTGCCCAGAGTGTATCGTGCAGCCCTGTCCGACACTGATCCGGGCCTGCCCCTTCTGCCAATGTGTCGGCGGTGCTTGCGATGAAGGCCCCAGCGGAGCGGTGCTTGAGATGAAGGGCCCAGCGGAGCGGTGCTTGAGATGAAGGGCCCAGCGGAGCGGTGCAGAGACGGCGGTGTCCAGCGGAGCGGTGCAGAGACGGCGGTGCCCAGCGGAGCGGTGCTTGAGATAAAGGGCCCAGCGGAGCGGTGCTTGAGATGAAGGGCCAAGCGGAGCGGTGCAGAGACGGCGGTGCCCAGCGGAGCGGTGCTTGAGATGAAGGGCCCAGCGGAGCGGTGCTTGAGATGAAGGCCCCAGCGGAGCGGTGCTTGAGATGAAGGGCCCAGCAGAGCGGTGCAGAGACGGCGGTGCCCAGCGGAGCGGTGCTTGAGATGAAGGGCCCAGCGGAGCGGTGCTTGAGATGAAGGGCCAAGCGGAGCAGTGCAGAGACGGCGGTGACCTGTTCAGCGGTGCCTGTCTTGAAGGGCCCTGTTCAGCGGTTCTTGAGACGGCGGTGCCCTGTTCAGCGGTGCCTGTCTTGAAGGGCCCTGTTCAGCGGTGCTTGACACGGCGGTGCCATGTTCAGCAGTGCTTGTCTTGAAGGGCCCTGTTCAGCGGTGCCTGTCTTGAGGGCCCTGTTCAGCGGTTCTTGAGACGGCAGTGCCCTGTTCAGCGGTGCCTGTCTTGAAGGGCCCTGTTCAGCGGTTCTTGACACGGCGGTGCCCTGTTCAGCGGTGCTTGTCTTGAAGGGCCCTGTTAAGCGGTTCTTGACACGGCGGTGCCCTGTTCAGCGGTGCCTGTCTTCAAGGGCCCTGTTCAGCGGTGCCTGTCTTGAAGGGCCCTGTTCAGCGGTTCTTGAGACGGCGGTGCCCTGTTCAGCGGTGCCTGTCTTGAAGGGCCCTGTTCAGCGGTGCTTGACACGTCGGTGCCCTGTTCAGCGGTGCTTGTCTTGAAGGGCCCTGTTCAGCGGTGCCTGTCTTGAAGGGCCCTGTTCAGCGGTGCCTGTCTTGAAGGGTCCTGTTCAGCGGTTCTTGAGACGGTGGTGTCCTGTTCAGCGGTGACTGTCTTGAAGGGCCCTGTTCAGCGGTTCTTGACACGGCGGTGCCCTGTTCAGCGGTGCTTGTCTTGAAGGGCCCTGTTCATCGGTTCTTGACACGGCAGTGCCCTGTTCAGCGGTGCCTGTCTTGAAGGGCCCTGTTCAGCGGTTCTTGAGACGGCGGTGCCCTGTTCAGCGGTGCCTGTCTTTAAGGGCCCTGTTCAGCGGTGCTTGACACGGCGGTGCCCTGTTCAGCGGTGCTTGACTTGAAGGGCCCTGTTCAGCAGTGCCTGTCTTGAAGGGCCCTGTTCAGCGGTTCTTGTGACGGCGGTGCCCTGTTCAGCGGTGCCTGTCTTGAAGGGCCCTGTTCAGCGGTGCCTGTCTAGAAGGGCCCTGTTCAGCTGTGCTTGTCTTGAAGGGCCCTGTTCAGCGGTGCTTGTCTTGAAGGGCCCTGTTCAGCGGTTCTTGACACGGCGGTGCCCTGTTCAGCGGTGCCTGTCTTGAAGGGCCCTGTTCAGCGGTGCCTGTCTTGAAGGGCCCTGTTCAGCGGTGCTTGTCTTGAAGGGCCCTGTTCAGTGGTGCCTGTCTTGAAGGGCCCTGTTCAGCGGTGCTTGTCTAGAAGGGCCCTGTTCAGCGGTTCTTGACACGGCGGTGCCCTGTTCAGCGGTGCTTGTCTTGAAGGGCCCTGTTCAGCGGTGCTTCACATGTGTCTCCAGGGCACCAGATCCGGCCAATAGATGGTGTTCACTCGCCATGCGACTTCTCGCTTGCTGGGCCCTCCTGTGCTGGTGGCCCGTGGGTGTCCTCCTTCACCCCCGGAATGGGGCTGGTGGGGCCCTCCTGGGCAGCTCGCCTGCTGCCGGACTTGTCGGCCGTGCTGCCCTTGCCATCCTTGCCTGATCCTCTGTGGCCCTTGCCTCCCTTTGGAGATGTGCCAGGTGGCACCCCACTCCCTGACGGTGCCAGGGTGGTGCCTGTGGAGGCTGCCGTCTCTGTTTTCTCGCGCCGGCCCTTGGCTTTTTTTGTTTTTTTCCCAGGGGGTGGGCTGGCTGTCCCTTTGCTGCTGGCCGATGTGGCTGCCCTCGAAGGTGGGGGACTCCAATATCCCTGGACTATGGTCCTTGTAGGTCCAGGGGTTGTGGTGGCTGAGGTGCAGATTGGACTTTTACGAGATGGAGGGGGTGGGTCAGGTGATGGAAAGAGGTTAATTTTGGAGAGGAAAAACTTTTTGGGAGCAATGGGAAGGGTAGGTGCAGTGGGTATGGGAGTGAAGGAAGAGGATGTGGTTGTAGGAGAGTCAAGTGTGCTGTCTATGGGTGCAGGTGCTTGTGACAGAGGCTGTCGTGAGGTGGATGGCGTGTTGGGTGGGTGGCTGCCTGCGTTTGTGTGGTTTGGAAGAGGGGGTGACAGACACACTGGGAGAGGACACAGGGGACATGTAAATGGCAGTGGGGGTGGTGACTGCACGTGTGCGGAGTGTTCTGGTGGGTGTGCTGGTGATGGTCGTAGTGGCTGATGAAGTGGTGCATGCAAGTGTGAGTTGGGACGTCACAGGGAGGGAGGAGGGAGACGAGGAGGAGGGGGACACAGAGGAGGCAGTGGCTGTTGGCATGTCTGCATGTGGATGTTGCTTGTGTGAATGCTTCTGTGATGTGTGGTGCTTATGTTTGGATGAGCTGACCTTGGGTGTTTAGGTGTGTGCAGGCTGGTCTGTAGGTGTGTCTGGGATAGGCAGAGGAACAGGGGAGTGGGACTGGGTGGAGGGAGTTGGAGGAGGGAGGCAGGAGACAGGGACAATGGCTGCCGTCAGTGCTGAGGCCAGAGCGTTGAACGATCGCTGATGGGCAGCCTGACCCGAATGAATGCCCTCCAGGTATGCATTGCTCCGATGCACCTCCCTTCCCACCCCCTGGATGGCATTCAAAAGGGTAGACTGCCCAACAATGAGCGTCCGGAGGAGGTCGATGACCTCCTCACTGAGGGCAACAGGGGTAACTGGGGCAGGGCCTGAGGTGCCTGGGGCGAAGGAGATGCCCGCCTTGGTGTGCTAGCGGGCACGGGGCGAACGCTGAGGGGATGCTGGGAGGGCGGAGCTGGTGCGCTGGGTGGCGGCTGTACCTGTTGTTGCGGTGGGCACGGATGTTGCCGCCACCACAAGGGTGCTCCCTTCCGAGGACGGTTTCGGTGTCGCTGATGTCTCCACGTGTCCCTGTTGTGGAGCCCCCCTCCGTTGTGAGATGCAGCTCCCTCGTGCTCCAATGCCTCTTCTCCTCCGCCAGATGATGCTAATGCACACATGAACAGGAAGAGCAGACAAAAAAAGGGGGGGGAAGAACAAAGACATGTTGAGTGCATACATTGGCAACACAGTTGGCGGAGAGGACAGACACAGAAGCCCCCTGCACTACGCCACGCACTTGGGGTACACTACTCAATCAGTGGGACATGGCCTACAAGCCTATGGACGACAAATGCACACATAGATGACACAGGTCCATGGATAGCTGTACTTGGCACCCTGCAGAGGTGGGGGGCGGGGGCACAGGGCCATGCCTTACGGAGGGGCATAGCCTACAGAAATCGCCCTGGCCTAGGGATACCCACAGCCCTCCTCCCCCACCCAGACACCTCCACTGTGCGCATAGTCAGCAGAATGAGAGTGTACTCACCCCCTTGTGTCTGACGCGCCCATCCAAATCTGGGTAGGCCACCACCAGGATCCGAGACATCAGGGGGGTCAATTGACGCGTGGCACCCCTCCCACGTTGGGAGGCCATCCCCAGCAGAGCCTCCGCGGTCTTTCTGCTCCCGCGGCGGATGTCCTCCCACCTCTTGCGGCAGTGGGTGCCCCGTCTGTTTTGGAACCCCAGGGTCCGGACGTCCTTGGCGATGGCATGCCAAATGTCGACTTTCTGATGGGCGCTGACCTATGTGACACGTACAGGGAGAGAAAATACAATATCAGAATTTTCTGCATGCTCGATGTGAGTGTCCCCCCATTCCCACACTTGCCATGTGGCACATGCTCTCATCTGTCGTTTGATGCATGCCTCATACGCTCCCCTCCGCACCATCGTTCATTCACCCCACTCAACCCAGGCATTGCCCACAAAGAATGGTCCCAGTGTACTTACCTGTTGGTCTGGAGGACCGTAGAGTAGCGCATACTGGGGGAGGACCCCATCAACAAGTTTCTCCAATTCCTCAGATGTGAAGGCAGGGGCCCTTTCCCCGGTCGCAGCAGCCATTGTCTCTTCCAGACCGAGGTCACAGCAGCACTTGCAGTATAGGTCCTCTCCTGTGGATGATCAGGTCTCGAGTGATTAAGCAGATAGAAAATGGCGGTCATGCCCGCGGTAGTGAGTACCACGGCGGTGCGTACTGCGACCGCCGGCGCACATCGTCATTGGCTCCTGAGACCCATAAGGTTCAATGTTAACCAATGCTGCTTTGACCGCCTACCGCCACGGTGTGCCACGCCAGCGCATTGACCTCACATCCCATTGTCACACTTCACAGGTCAGGCAGCCGCCATTTCAAGGGCCCACATGGCTTAATTTCTACTGCGTCACACAGGCCTAGGCGTTGCATTGCGACTCATACAAGCCATTCAATGCATAGCGAATCGTGTTCTGTGCAAGCTGTGGTTACGTACCTGTGGGTTGCTTGACTCTGTGCTCCATGTTGTCCTTCCTAGGCACCGTCCGCAGGTGCTGTCAGTACTCCATTTTTTGGCAAGTGGATCATTCCAAACAACAGTGGCCATATCTCAGCCTATGTTTTCCAAGGTTTTGTCCAGAGTGTTGTCTGCCCTGATGAAATACATGCGGAGCTACATTGTTTTCCCTGAGGTGGGCGATGTGGCTACAGTGAAGGGTGATTTCTATGCCCTTGGACATATCCCCAACATCATTGGTGCCATTGATGGGACCCAAGTGGCTTTGGTTCCCCCCAGTGAAAGTGAGCAGGTGTACAGGAACAGAAAAAGTTATCATTCGATGAATGTCCAGGTGGTCTGTTTGGCTGACCAGTACATCTCCCATGTAAATGCCAGGGCCCGTATTAATACTTTTTTTGCGCCGCATTTGCGTCGTTTTTTGACGCAAAAACGGCGCAAACTTGCAAAATACCATTGTATTTTGTAGGTTTGCGCAGTTTTGCGTCAAAAAGCGGCGCTAATGCGGCGCTAAAAAAAGTATAAATACGGGCCCAAGTTCCCTGGGTCAGTGCATGACGCGTACATCATACGAAATAGCAGCATCCCTTATGTGATGGAACAGTTACAGAGACACCGTGTTTGGCTAATTGGTGACTCTGGTTACCCCAACCTGTCGTGGCTACTGACCCCAGTGAGGAATCCCCGGACCAGGGCAGAGGAACGGTACAATGAGGCCCATGGGCGGACTAGGAGGGTGATCGAGCGGACCTTCGGCCTCCTGAAGGCCAGGTTTAGGTGCCTGCATATGACAGGTGGATCCCTAATGTACTCACCAAAGAAGGTGTGCCATATCATCGTGGCCTGCTGTATGCTTCACAACCTGGCTTTGCGACGCCAGGTGCCTTTCCTGCAGGAGGATGGTCCAGATGGTGGTGTTGTTGCAGCTGTGGAGCCTGTGGAGAGTGAAGAGGAGGAAGACGACGGGGACGACACAGACAAAAGGGACACAGTGATACAACAGTATTTTTAGTAGCACACAGGTACGAATCAACCCCGCCATTTTACATTTACTTAAAGTCTCCTGCCTCTCTACTGTCTGTGTTTCCCCCCAGTTCCTGTTAACTGAGTTGTGACTTTCCCTTCCGTTTTCAGAGCTGTGGGCCCCACTGCGTGACCTCTGCTTTGTTTGCCCATGGACTACAGCTGTGTGACAGTGGTATGTTGTCATCACAATGTAACTGAACATTTTGGCACCGTTATGTCTAATACATTTGTTCAAAATACAAGCAGACTCCAGATTTTTTAAGTGCAATAAATGATTTTATTAAAGTGCTAAATTTAGGGACATGATTGAAAAACGGTGATGGGTGATGGTGGAGTAATGTCCATGGCAGAGTCCAGTTTTCAGTCTCACAGGTGCATTGTCCATATGCCTGTGAAAGGATGGAGCAGGGGCAGTTTAAGTTTGGACAGGGTGACAATGTGGGACAGTGGGATGACATCAGGGGGTATCCTTTGCTGGCGGGGGTCTTGGCATCCTACTCTGTCTTCTTCTGAGATCTCAGGTACCGGGCTGCGGGGTGGTTCTTCTTCTGCAGGAGGTGGGGTTCTGGTGGCCTGTCGTTGTGTGGGGGCCTCCTGTCCACTAGCGCTGGCGGAGGTGGTAGCCTGGTCTGGGTCCATGCTAGTGACAGGGGCCCTTTGTGGTGCCACATGGTCCCGCAATGTGGTGACTATCTGGTTAAGAGCCACGACAATGGTCCCCATTGCGGAACTAATGTTTCTCAGTTCCTCTCTGAACCCCATGTACTGTTCCTCCTGCTGTACCTGGATCTCCTGGAACCTGGCCAGTACCGTAGCCATCGTCTCCTGGGAGCGGTGGTATGCTCCCATGATGGAGGAGAGGGCCTCTTGGAGAGTCGGTTCCCTGGGCCTGTCCCCCCCTGTCACACAGCAGCCCTCCCAGTTCCCCTGTTTCCCTGGGCCTCTGTCCCCTGGACCGTGTGCCCACTACCACTGCCCCCAGGTCCCTGTTGTTGTTGGGGTGGTGGGTCAACCTGGGTGCCCTGTAGTGGTGGTTCACTGCTGATTGACGTGTCCTGGAGACAGAGGCATGGGCCCGCTGGGTGGGAGCTGTGCTGGTGTTCCCAGAGGGGGTTAGGTCTGCTGTAGCCTGTGGCTGTCTGTGGGGAACCGACTGTCCTGAGGTCCCTGATGCGCCGGGCTGGTCATCTGGGTCCAGGGAGACAGAGCTGCTGTCATCACTGGGGGCCTCTTCTGGGGGTGGGATGGACATCTCTGGACCCTCCTGGGCGGTGTGGTGGCGTTCGGGTCCTGCAGGGGTATAAGAGTATGGTTATTGCTTCTGTGTGTGCCATTTCGTGTAATGGGTGGGTGGCCGTGTACCCCAGTGCTGGCATTCCCTTGTGGGGGCTTTTGTGACGGTGGCTTGTGGGGGAGATGGGTATGTGCAGTGGGCAGGCTTTGGTGACGGGTGTCCATGCCTTGGGGACGCATGCAGGGCTAGGTTTTGGGATGGGTGGGTTGTGATGGTGAGCCATTTGCAAGGAGTTGGTGTGATGGGGGTGGGGGTATGATTTGGCATGCAGGTGGGGTGAGGGGAATGAAGTAGTGAAGATTTGACTTACCAGAGTCCATTCCTCCGCCTACTCCTGCGAGGCCCTCAGGATGCAGGATGTGCAAGACTTCCTCCTCCCATGCTGTGAATTCTGGGGGAGTAGGTGGGGGTCCGCCACCAGTCTTCTGCACCGCGATGTTGCGCCTTGATACCATGGAACGCACCTTCCCCCGTAGGTCGTTCCACCGCTTCCTGATGTCGTCCCGATTTCGTGGATGCTGTCCCACAGCGTTGACCCTGTCCACTATTCTTTGCCATAGCTCCATCTTCCTGGCAAAGGTGGTGTGCTGCACCTGTGTCCCGAAGAGCTGGGGCTCTACCCGAACTATTTCCTCCACCATGACCCTGAGTTCTGCGTCAGAGAACCTGGGGTGTCTTTGGGGTGCCATGGGGTGGTGTGGATGCGGTGAGGGGTGGTATATGTGTTGTAGAGTGTGGTGAGTGTTGTGGTGTATGGTGTTTTGTGCGTGGATATTGTGTGGGTGATGTTGTGATTTGCCTCTGTGTGATGGTCTACTCTATTCTGTGCTGTCTCTCTCTGTCCTTCAGTCGCAATTGTGGTCGTAAGGGTTTGTGGGTGATGTGGGTGTGTGTTTTATATTGTATTGGGTGTGTGGGAGTGGTGTGTGGCCGTTGCTGTGGCGGAATTTTATTGATGTCGGGTTTTTGGCGGTTTGCCAGTTGCGGGTCAGAATGACCGTGGCGGTTTACCGCGACCGAGGCGGTGTTATGGCAGTCTTCTGACCGGCGGTAAGCGCCTTTTACCGCCGAGGTCAGAATGACCCCCATAGTCTGGAGGACCCGAAAATTAGAGCCTGACCAAACGTTGGCTGCTCCATGTCACGTAGGCTCTCATTATTCTAATGAGACTACTGGATTTTGAGCAGCAGAATCGCCCGTGGTGTGGGAGACTTTGGTGGTCATTATGAACATGGCGGGATAGACCGCTGACCGCCGTGGCGACGGTGAACAGAATCCCGCCGGCGGAGGCGAATGGAAACCAGCCATATAATAAACAAAAACCCAAACCCCGCCAAACATTCCCACACCACCACTCCCCGCCAGGACCCTGTTGACGGGAATCCCGGCCCACCCCTCCACCACCAAGCACACCCACATCCCGCCCTCCAAATAATGATGCACAAATCACCACAGCGGACAGTGGAGGCCGGACGACCATTGGCGGCTGCAACCGCCACGGGCGGCAAGTGGGCCCAACAGCAACCAATGCACACATTGGCTAGGCTTAGCACTCACACACCAGACACACATCCGGAACATCATAAAACATCCTCAGACACACCCCACAATCCCTTGCAAGGAAACCAGGACCAGAAGACGGAGAGCACCAGAGCCAGAAAGAGAACGCCAGCAGACAGGACACGCATTGACTCACACAGGAGCACCCAAACACCGTCCCCAGTCCCGACACCATCCAACACCCTCACCACGTCCCCCCCAAAAATCCATGCTTCACCAAAATGGAGCTAAGGACCATGGTGGACGGATCCTAAAAGTTGAGCCACAAATATTTGGGTCTGAGGTGCAGCACACACCCATCACCCTGAAAACAGAGCTGTGGCAGACCATCGTCAACAGGGTGAATGCAGTGGGACACCATCCACGCACCAGGGACGACATCCGCAAGAGATGGAACGACCTGCAGGGGAAGGTCCGGGCCATGGCATCCAGGTACCACATCGCAGTGAAGAAGACTGAGGGAGGACCACCACCCGACTACACCGACTGCACCCAGAAGGACTCACTGGACTCACTGGAGGAATGGACTTGGGTAAGTCATCTATATTTACCACAAATACACCATACCTGTAATGCATGTACCACCCCACCCCACCCCACCCACACCGACCTAGACCCACACCCCTCCCAGCCATTACCCACCACATCCACCACCCTGCATCACCCACAACTCACTACCAGGCCCACATCACTCCCGCTGTGCACAGCCACCCACCCTTGCACGTACCCACAATGGAATAATAACCCCCACCACAATGTAACCCCACCACTGCCACTAACTGCAATGTCCACCTCACAAAGGCACCCCTGAGGGCCACTAAAAGGCACACCAGCACTAAATTGCACAGTACAGTCCACCTCAAACCCTCATGCATATGTAACAAACATTTCTATGTCCCCCAACAGGCACCACCACCCATGCAACCCTAATGGAGGGGACAAGGAGTGTCACAGCATTCCAGGGAGACAGAAGCACATCACAGGACACTGGTGAAGGATCCCTGGACACTGATGAGCAGGCAGGCCCCTCACACAGCCCTGGATGCTCACCATGCAGCAGCTCCACCCAGGAAAACACTGTCACCCCTAACACCCAGTCAAGACCAGCAGGCCAGGGGAGGCGTGCCCACACCAGTGGACCCAGGGCACAAACAGGTGGAACACAGCAACAGAGGCCACAGTCTCCCACCCCCAACATGCAGGAAGATGAGGGCCCCAGTACTAGTGGCACGTCAAGACCTGCGCAGGGGACACAGGCACAGAGGCCCAGGGCAAGGTCAAGTGCCCCAGGGGGTCAGGGGGTAGGGCACCGGATAGATGCAGCAGCCCAGGACATCATTCCAGAGGTATTGGGGCCATACCAACATACCCAAGACAGGTTGGCACAGACTGTAACCACCCTGGAGCAAAGTCAGAGGATGCAGCTGGACCACCAACAACAGGCCATGGAGCAGTGGAAAGAACACAATGCCACAATGGCCACTTGCTGGGGCACTGCTGCAGTTGGTCAACAAACCCTCAGACACCCACACCGGACAAGAGGCCCCCATGACAGCCCTGGACAACCAGCAACAGTTGCCCCAAGCAGCTGAAACAGCACAAGAAATACCCTCCCAGGAATCACAAGGGCCAACCATGTCACCCCAAGTAGCTCCACAGCAGGCGCCCAAACGTAGTCTCAGGCCAAGATATGGCACTGGAAACCCAGCTAAGACCAAGCCCCCTTCCAACAATTGACACTGCTACTACTGCCAAGCAACCATCCCACCCATTCACCAACTGCACTTAGCTGAGGGCTAAAAATAAAGTACTAAACTACAAATAGGACCCACCTATGATATCAAACAGGCCTGCCACCAAGTCGGTTTTGAGGACACCCAACCATTATGACTTCCATCACTGTACATAGCACATTTCACTGTATTCCACCAATAAACAACATATCTCACCTGTAACACTGTCCCCTGTCTTCAATGTTAATCAAAGTGAAGTAATGATGCAACAGGCAGTGGTAAACTTTATTGTCAAATTGTGCATGGTGGTGTACAGTGTGTTTCAAAATAGTCAAGAAGGGAATGCACATATTGTCTGTCTGTACCATGCTGAAGAGGTCAATGACTCGCATATCATGACCAATTCCCCCTAGTTGACATGGCACATTTACAGTATCAGTCCCTAAACACATATACAGGCTGAAGACCCAGACAGTTATTGGAAGTAGAGTTGTATCAGTTGGTTTCTGGAATTGACATCTTCCCCTTCCTCATCCTCACCATCACTCTCCTCACCTCTCTGACGTAACAGATCAGGACCTATAGCACCCTCTACCTCCAAAAGGGGGATTGAATGTCTCACTGCCACGTTGTGCAGCATGCAGCACGCCACGACTATCCTACACACCTTATCAGGCCCATAGGCCAGGTAACCCCCAGAGATATGTAGGCACCGAAATCTAGCCTTCAGGAGACCTATAGTACGTTCTATTACCCTCCTAGTACATCCATGGGCCTCATTGTATTTCCTCTCTGCATCCGTCCTCGGATTCCTCACTGGTGTCAGGGGCCAACGCAAGTTTGGATAGCCAGAATCACCTAGAGAAATGGTCAATACAGAGTCGTCATTGGAATGTCCTTAGTCAGACAGGCTGTTTTTCTGCAATGTGTCAGTTAGTGACAGGCACACTTATCTATGAGCCACCCTCTGTCCTCTTGGAGTTGTTCCATCATTTGTGGCACACTACTGTTCCTCAAAAGAAATGAATCATGGACTGAACCCGGAAACATGGCATTCACATGTATGTACTGGTCTGCAGTACATACCAATTGGATGTTCATGGAGTGAAAGTTCTTCCTGTTTCTGTACACCTGTTCACTCACTCTTGGGGGGATGATGGGTATGTGGGCTCCATCGATGGCACCAATAACATGGGGAATGTTTGCAAAGGCATAGAATTCTGACTTGATGGCAGGGAGCTCAGCACTTTGGGGGAATCACACATAGGATTGCAGATGTTGTACAAATGCATTCAGAAATCTTTTCAGTACCTGGCTGAAAATTGGTTGTGAGAAACCAGCACCTATGCCCACTGTCACTTGAAAAGAGCCTGTGGCCAGGAAATGTAGTGCGGAGAGCACCTGCACCTCAGTTGGAATGGCATGCTGATTACGATTTCCAGGAGTCAGTGCAGGATCCAGTAATGCACATAGGTCCTGAATAGTTGCACATGTGAGTCTGTAAGTGATAATGATCTGACGCTCCACCATGGTCCCCATATCCACAAGTGGTCTGTACACTGATGGTGCCCTTCCTCGCCACAGGGGTCGGTACCTACGAGGGGTAAGAACAAGGAGTCATGTGCACACATACACTGGCATATTTGCTATAAACATTCACTACATTCTTCATAGTAGTGTCTGTACAATAACTGCAACCTGACAGATGTACATTTACATCACTAAGAGGGAACGGAGTAAATCATGTGTGATTATATACTCTATGAATAGAGACATAGGTGCTTCATATGGCTAGTAGGCCCAGCATTGTGAGTAATTTGAATTTCAAGATGCATAGGTGATGGCAAAATGTCTGCCCAATGTAGTTCTGCCCTTTCGTTGTGGAAGTGACCTAAGACCGCTAGGGGTTGACGTCACAGCATACTGCAGTGTTGACCGTTGTTCGCACCCTCATTGGCTAACATGGATGCCGATGGGGAATCCTGGCGTATCATGATCGCCGCCGGTGGTGACGGTGCATTCCGCCGCAGAACGTACGCTTGTTCGTCATTGTGTGATCACTTGACTCCCTGATACTGTGCGGACAAGTACTCCACTCTGTGTACCTCTGTGGCCTGCCTCTGGCTATGGATGTTCCATGTGGTGCAGGGGAAAGGGCCCGCCTTCACTCAGGAAGAACTGGAGACATTGGTGGAAGGGGTCCTGCCCCTGTACGGCCGACTCTACGGCCGGCCAGAGGTAGAGGTGAGTCCGGGTTTGGGGGGCACTGTGTGTGTAATGGATGGAGTGGATTGCTCAGATGTGCACTCCTGTGAGCCAGAATGTGGCTTGGTGCATGGAATGCTGCGTGCCACTGTCCTGCATGTCTGGGAGTACTGTCTGTGCTATGTCTAACAGTCAGCCTGCTATTGCCATTGTGCAGGTGCCTGACCTCTGTGTTTCTTCTCTGGGCCTCCTTACTAGGTCAGCCCCCCCCCCAGAAGAGGGCACATTGGCATGCCATCGCCAAGGAGGTACGCACCATG
This sequence comes from Pleurodeles waltl, assembly GCF_031143425.1. Taxonomy (NCBI): domain Eukaryota; kingdom Metazoa; phylum Chordata; class Amphibia; order Caudata; family Salamandridae; genus Pleurodeles; species Pleurodeles waltl. The sequence continues at coordinate 793,379,299 of NC_090438.1, read as the reverse complement.
GGGGTCTACAACCAGAGGAGCACCAACTGTCATAAGAGGTGGGAGAACCTGCGGCGCTGATCGCAGAAGATCAGTGAGGCCCACCTGGGGAAGTCCTCCCAATGTCGTAGGGGTGCCCGTTGGACACTGACCCCCCTCATGCGAAGGATCCTAGCGGTGGCGTACCCAGACCTGGATGGGCGCTTGAATGCTGCACAGCAGTCACAAGGGGGTGAGTACTCACAGCCCATGCTTCAGCCTGGAAGGATGAGTGTGTGTGCGATAGGGCTCATGGTGCTTAGAGCAGGATTTTTGGCTGTTGTCCAGCTACTGTCTGCCCCCAAAGGGTGAGAGGGGTGTCCCTGTCAGGTTTCACCTACCTCAGCTTCAATGCAATGACAGGATATGGGTTTAGGTCAGTATACTGCTCAGTAGTCAGGGCCATGGTCATGGGCCTAGTGCATGGTGCTGCCTGTTGGGTGTGTCTGCTGGGTAGGTGTATGTCTGGCCATTGTGTATCAGCATTCAGCTACTTACAAGTGTCTCTCCAGTTTTGTCTCCCGACCCTGTTCTCTTTTGTGTGTCTGGTACAGCATTAACATCAGGCGAGGGAGCTGAGGCACTGGCCGTGAGATCTTCCGCCACCACCCATATCATCAGCGCCCTCCTTTCTGCTCCCCACTGATTTGCCCGTGCCCGCCCACCCAGAAAGGTGGGCATCTCCTTCGCCCCAGGCACCTCCTCCCCGGCCCCAGTCAGCCCTGCTGCCCTCACAGGTTAGGCTATTGTCCTCCTGAGAACCATCTCTGAAGGGCAGACAACCATCGTCAATGCCATCCAGGGGCTAGGATCAGAGGTGCAGTAGACTAATGCCTATCTGGATGGCATTCACGGTGCTGTGTCAGCCCTACAGAGATCTTTTCAGGCTCTGGCCTCCTCTTGGACGACAGCCAATTTCCCTGGCCATTCCGTCACCCCTCTAACCTCCTCTAACCCTTCCAGCACCCCACTCCCTTCACCCATCCAAGGAACACATTCAGACATGCAGTCAAGCACATCAACACACAAGAAAAACACTTCCAAACACAAGCACCACACATCCCACCACAAGCATTCACACAGCCAACAGACACCTGCACACACAACAATGTCCACTTCGCCCAGTGTGCCCACCTCTTCCGCCTCCCTGTCTGTCCCCTCTCCATGCACACCCTCATGCACTGCACCTTCACTCACTGTTACTGCTCCTCTTCCTGCACTCCCCACAATAGCAGACAGCCACACATGCACCCCATACACCACAATTGCACTCACCAGCTCCACTATAGTTGACACATGCAGCACACTCACCTGACTTGCAGACACCCACCCAACATACATCCACACTAGTTGCCTGTCTTCTCCCACTGTGTCCACCCCCCACCTCCCAAAACACACAAACGCACCAAGACACCCACCCATCAGACATCCAACACACCACAGCATACTGAGCAGTCACCGGCACCCACTACATGCACACCTACACCTCATACATCAACTCCCTTTGCCTCCACTCCCACGCCCTCATCCACACCCACCCCAATTGCTCCCAAAAAACGTTTACTCTCCCGTGTAGACCTGTTCGAACCCACTGGCCACCCCGTCTTGTCCCGAAACGTGCCCACCTCCTTGCCCTTTCCGCTCCTTCCACATTGCAGCCCACCCCGGTCCAGCCTTCCCATTCCCCTGCCCCTTCTCCAGTTAAGAAGAAGGCAAGTCTAAGTCCCACCCCCATCGTAAATCCCCACCCCACCATTCTCCCATCCCGTGAGGTGCCTGGATCCCCCTATGGTGCCCTGTTGAGTGGAGTACCCAGCACTTGTGGGAGTGAGGTGTGGCCAGTTGTGGCCAAGGACAATTGACTGTTTATGGACTGGCCATTGGCCCTGTTAGCATCATTTAGCTCACTGAGCTACTGAATAAAGTTTCTGCGTGGCCTGTGTTTGGGCTGCACGCAGTTCCACCCTGGTGTTTTTTTAAATAATTTATGGCTGTGGTGCTATTGTATGTCCTATGGCCAAGTTGCAGTGGCCTTCGGTCGGGTATGTCCCGCTTGGTGTGGGGTGTCTGACTATTGCTGCTGGGAAGGGTTGGGGGGGCTTTGCAGGGTAGGTGGGTATGTAACTTTGCCCTTTCCTCCCTTGTTTAGTAGGTGGCGCTACTTACCGTCGTCGTCTTCGTCGGCGGTCTCGGTCATGTAGATATATGGCAAGGAGCACGGCTGGCATGATCTGCAGCTCTCTGTCCATGGCTGCCGCTGCACGTTTTGTTGACCTCCGGTGAGTGTTTCCTTCTATTTGTTTATTTTCCGCCTGGCTTTGTGTGGCAGTGGTTCCCGTCCCAGAACTGGTGGCGGAATGGTGGTTCATAATTTGATGGGCGGTTTGAGCCTTTCAAACGGCCTGTGGGGGGTCTCTGCCGTCGTCAGCGGGACTCCTTTCCTGGCAGTGGGTGGTGCGCGGGATGCATGAGTTTCATTTGGTTCATTATTTGGCGGTCCTGACCGCTCCTCTGTTGGCGGTTTCTACCGCCGGCGGTGCGGGCCGGAACGCCATGTTCCTAATGAAGGCCTATGTCTAATCCACTGCAGGTAACACCTGTCGCTCCAATCTGAGTTTTGCTCCGGCTAACTAGCAGTGCCTCATCTCTATCCAAGAATAGGGATGATTGGGCAGCCGAGGGGATGGCATAATTGGTTTCTCAGGGAAGCCATGGTCACTCAGGTCTCATCCATTTCTCTCAGTTAGATTTAGTCTCATATATAAATGACAAGCAGAGGCAGTATATGTTTTAGTAATGAGTTTAATAAAATGACTGCATCTTAGATAGCAAAGCGTGAGCTGCAATAACCAGGACGACACAACATGACAGTATTAAAATTGTGACGAGAAGAGTGAAGCATAAGAATAACGCTATCATATTGTCACTATTGCCAATAGACTATCTCCTACCTAAGCTATGGAAGAGCACAGCATGTTAAGCTCTAATTCTGCCATTCAGGTTCTCCTTGGAAGACATCATCCCCCATACCTGAGCAAATGCCTGCAGTCTGCGTTGGCATCTGTTGCGAAGCATTCAGCAATCAGCAATCAGTATACAGTTGTGGTTCTCTGGCTGGAATCTCCCTCTAACGTGTAAGGGACTAGGAAGTGCTTTTATAACAAAACAGGTGATGTTCTGGGAAAATGTCTCTATGTAAGGATATGTGTTTTCGACAAATGTTGGAGACTAAGTTGGTCATTACAACATTGGCGGTAAAAGCCGCTTACCGCCGTGCAGAAGACTGCCAACACACCGCCGCGGCCACGGAATTCCGCCACAGCTATTATGACCCACATCTCAGAATCTGACAAAATTCAAACAACCACACAAGTCCGCCACACCAAAGGTCAGCGATAAACTGTCGAAAACAAATCCTCCACCGTCACGCCAACAGAAATACGCCCACACTATCACGACACACGAATCCATGCGGCGGTCTTTCAACCGCGGTATTCCATTGGTGGTACACACCGCCGCGCTCAAAATACACACACTTCTACAAAACATCCCCACATTGGACAATTCGAATTACACACACCTGATACACATACACAAACCACTCCCACACACCCATTACAATATAAAACACACACCCACAAACCCTTACAACCAGTATTACAGAGAGAAGGCTAGAGAGAGACACCACCATCCACAAACTAGGATCCACAGGCACACAACACCATCACCCACACAACTTCCACGCACCACACACAACACACCACTACATATCACCACACTTATCACCCCACACATCACCTACACCACCCCATGGTATGGCAAAGACACCCCAGGTTCTCCGAGGAGGAGCTCAGGGTCGTGGTGGAGGAAATCGTCCGGGTAGAGCCACAGCTATTTGGAGCACAGGTGCAGCACACATCAATTGCAAGGAAGATGGAGCTATGGCGAAGAATAGTCGACAGGGTCAACGCAGTGAGACAGCACCCAAGAAATCGGGAGGACATCAGGAAGAGGTGGAACGACCTACGGGGAAGGTGCGTTCTGTGGTCTCAAGACACCACCAGGCGGTTCAGTGGACTGGTGGCGGACCCCCACCTCCTCACCCACAACTAACAACATGGGAGGAGCAGGTCTTGGCGATTCTGCATCCTGAGGGCCTTGCAGAGGTCGGCGGAGGAATGCACTCTGGTAAGTCAAATCTTAACTATTATATCCCCCACCCTACCTGCATGCTATCACATACCCCCACCCTCGCCCCCACCCCTATCGCTCCAACTCTTCACAAATGTACCAATATCACAAACCACACATCCCAACACCAAGCCCTGCATGCAACACCAACGCATGGACACCCATCACTAAAGCATGCCCACTGCACATACCCATACCCCCCCTAAACCATCAACACACAAGTCCCCACACAGGAATGCCAGCACTGGGGTACACGCACCCATCGCAAACCATGACACACACAGATGCAATAATCATTTTTTCCACCCCTGCAGGACCACTACCCAACGTCACCAGACAGGAGGGTCCAGACATCTCCACTCCACCCACAGAAGAGGCCCACAGTGATGACAGCACCTCTGTCCACCTGGATCTAGATGACCAGCCCAGACCATCGTGGGCCTCGGGACAGTCGGTTCCCCTCACACAGGCACAGGCCACCACAGACCTCCCCCATCTGGTAACACCAGCGCAGCACCCACCCAGCTGGCCCATACCTCTGTCCCCAGGACACGTCAATCAGCTGTGTGTCCACCACCACAGGGAGCCCAGGATAACCCACCACCCCAACAACAACACGGACCTGGGGGCAGTGGGCACACGGTCCAGGGGACAGAAGCCCAGGAACACAGGGGAACTGGGAGGGCTGCTGTGCGACAGAGGGCGGACAGGCCAAGGGAACCCACTCTTCACGAGGCCCTCTCCTCCATCATGGGAGCATACCACCCCTCTCAGGAGACGATGGCAACGGTCCTGGCTAAGTTTCAGGAGACCCAGCGCATGCCGGAGGAACAGTATTTGGGGTTCAGGGAGGAACTCAGAACCAGCAGCTCCACCCTGGGCACCATCGTAGGGGTGCTGAAGGAAATACTCAACACCAGGAGGGACAATGTGGCACTACAAGGGGACCCTGACACTAGCATGGACGATGAACTGCCCACCACCTCCGCAGGACGCCCCGTCACAGGACCACCACACCAGCACCCCACCCCCTGCAGAGGGAGAACCACCCCGCAAACGGTCCCTGAGATCCAGGACAAAGACAGAGCACAATGCCAAGACCCCCGCCAAGAAATGAGACCACCCTGATTGTCATCCCACTGTCCCACTTTGTCACTCCGTCCATAATTAAACTGCCCCAGCTCCACTTCCTATGCCCATATGGGCAATGCACCTGTGAGACTAATAGACTCGACTCTGCCATGGACACTCCTCCGCCATCACCCCTCACCATTTAACTTCCCCCTCCAATATTTTTTATTTGAATAAACACACGTAAAGCACCAAAAGATCTGGAGTCTGTCTGTGATTTGGAAATAGTGTATTTGCAATTACAGTGACAAAATGTTCTTGAAATAGTAATGTCAACATACCTATGTCACACAGCTCGAGTCCATGAGGAATCTAAGCAGATGACACACGTTGGGACCCACAACTGTGAAACCGTAAGGGAAAGTGACAACTCAGTGACCATACACTGGGTGAAGTCGACAGACAGGATAGAGGTAGAAGTGTAAAAGTACATGTAGTAGGCAGGAATGTAATCTCACCTGTGTTTCACTGGAAATATTGCTGGATGACTGCGTCCCTGTTGTCTATGTCTTCTTCCTCTGCTTCCTCCTCATCACTGTCCACAGGCTCCACAGCTGCCACAACACCGCCATCTGGACCATCCTCCTGCAGAAAAGGCACTTGTCGTCGCTAAGCCAAGTTGTGAAGCATACAGCAGGCCACGATGATCTGGCACACCTTCTTTGGTGAGTAGAATAGGGATCCACCTGTCATATGGAGGCACCGGAACCTTGCCTTCAGGAGGCCGAAGGTCCGCTCGATCACCCTCCTAGTTCGCCCATGGGCATCATTGTAGCGTTCCTCTGCCCTTGTCCTTTGATTCCTCACTGGGGTCAATAGCCATGACAGGTTGGGGTACCCAGAGTCACCTAATAGCCACACATGGTGCCTCTAGAGTTGACCCATCACATAAGGGATGCTGCTATTCCGCATGACGTTCCCTGAGCCAGGGAACATGGCATTCACATGGGAGATGTACTGGTCTGCCAAACATACCATCTGTACATTCATCGAATGATAACTCTTCCGGTTCCTGTACACCTGTTCACTCCTGCAGGGGGGTACCAATGCCACATGTGTCCCATCAATGGCACCTATGATGTTGGGGGTATGTCCAAGGGCATAGAAGTCACCTTTCACTGTAGGCAAATCCTCCCCTGAGGGAAAACGATGTAGCTCCGCCTGTGTTTCAGAAGGGCAGACAACACTCTGGACAATACGTTGGAAAACATAGGCTGGGACATCCCTGATGCCATGGCCACTGTTGTTTGAAATGACCCACTTGCAATGAAATGGAGCACTGATAGCACTTGCATTTGAGGGGGGATTCCTGTGGGATGGCGGATTGCTGACATCAGGTCTGGCTCCAACTGGGTACAGAGTTCCTGGATTGTGGCACGGTCAAACCTCTAGGTGATTATCAAATTTCTTTTCTCCATTGTCGACAGGTCCACCAGCGGTCGGTACACCGGAGGATTCCGCCATCTCCTCACATGTCCCAGCAGATGGTGCCTATGAAGGACAACAGCGAGCACAGAGTCAAACAACTCAGAGGTATTTACCCACAGCTTACACAGAACACGAATCCTAATCTGAAATTTGCCCTGTATGAGTGTTGAGGCAAGGCCTAGGTATGTGGGGGGAAAGGGCCCCTGCCTTCACATCGGAGGAGTTGGAGAAGCTGGTCAATGGGGTCCTCCCCCAGTACACGCTACTCTACGGTCCTCCAGACCAACAGGTAAGTACACAGTGAGCATGCTGTATGGGCTATGCCTGTGTGGAGAGGGCTGGTTGTAAGAAGGAAGGAGGCAGAGTGCTGAGTGCATGAAAGACGGTGGGTGCATGTGCAACATGGCAAGGGTAGGGATGGGGGCCACTCACTTTGACAGCGCAGTGGGTAATGACTTCTCTTCTTCCCCTGTACATTTCATGTAGGTCAGCACCCACCAGAAGAAGGATATTTGGCGTGCCATCGCCAAGGACGTCCGGACCCTGGGGGTCCACCACAGATGGAGCACCCACTGCCAGAAAAGATGGGAGGACATTCGCCGCTGGAGCAAGAAGACGGCGGAGGCTCAGCTGGGGATGGCCTCCCAACGTGGGAGGGGTGGCCGTCGAACCATGACCCTCCTGATGTACCGGATCCTGGTGGTGGCTTACCCGGAGTTGGATGGGCGCTTGAGGGCATCACAGCAGACACAAGGGGGTGAGCACACTCTCATTCAGCTGACTTAGCACGCAGTGGAGGGGTCTGGGTGGGGTAGAAGGGCTGTGGGTTTCCCTAGGCCAGGGTGAGTTCCGTAGGCTAGGCCCCTTCATAAGGCATGGCCCTGTGGCCCCCCACCCCACCTCTGTAGAGTGCCAAGTACAGCTATTCATGCACCTGTGTCATCCATGTGTGCAGATGTCGTCCATAGCCTTGTAGGCCATTTCTCAGGAATTCCACTGTAGAGCCCAACAGCGCTACGTAGTGCAGGGGGCTGCTGTGTCTGTCTTGTCCGTCAATGGTAGCGGTAAGCCATGCACTCAACATGTCTTTCTTCTGTTTCCCCCCCTTTTTTTGCGGTCTCCCTGTTCTTGTGTGCATTAGCATCATCAGGCGGAGGAGCAGTGGCACCGGAGCACGAGAGAGCTGCATCCCACATGGCCATGGAGGGCCACACTACGGACTCTGAATACACCAGTGGGACGGAGGGCGAGGGGAGCACCGCGGCGGGGACAGGAGCTGAAACCAGCGACACGGACTCGTCCTCCGATGGGAGCTCCCTTGTGGTTGCGGCAATATCTGTGCCCCCCACTACTACAGGTAAAGCCGCCACCCCCTCTACCAGCACCGACCTCCCATCAGCCCCTCAGTGTGTGCCCTGTGCCCGCTCACCCAGGAGGGTGGGCATCACCTTCGCCCCAGGCACCTCAGCCCCTGCCCCTGTCACCTCTGCTGCCCTCAGTGAGGAGGCCATTGACCTCCTCAGGTCCCTCACTGTTGGGCAGTCTACCATTTTGAATGCCATCCAGGGTGTAGAAAGGGAGTTGCAACAAACAAATGCATTCCTGGAGGGCATTCATTCTGGTCAGGCTGCCCTTCATCGAACCTTTCAAACTCTGGCCTCAGCACTGATTGCAGCCATTGTCCCTGTGTCTAGCCTCCCCCCTCCAACTTCCTCCACCCAGACCCAATCCCCTGTACCTCTGCCTATCCCAATGTGAGGAAAACAGTAGAGTATACCAAATGTGACTTCACCTCAGAAAAAAGTAGATTAAAATGTGAGGCAATACTGGATATATTCTGACTGGAATTAGGATATAATAAGCAGAAGAACATAAAAATTGCTTTAGCCCATAAGGAATATCTCAGGCAACGATGAATACAAAAGAGAAAGAAAAAATTGTGAGGTGAAAACAAAAACAAAATGGAGGTTGCAATCGATTCCCCAGATGACAGCCATGATTTCCAATGAAATTATGACATTATGCGGCTCTTAAGAGTTACCCAAGGGGAATAACTTCAATCTATACACTTTCCCCTAACATTTTCTGTTTTCAGGTTCAAAGAAAAATACAACCAAAAATGAGCCAGCTGCTTTGCCTCCTGTGCCGTCATGGAGCTCACAGAAAGGCGGCCATCTTCTCTCGGCGACAAGCCATGCCTCCCGCTGGTCTGAATTTCTAATGCAAACTTTTCCACAAATTTGAATACAGATTTAGGGGAGACAGAATTTAGTCTATTTAGCTTAAAATATTACAACATGGAAGAGATCATGGCACGAGCTGCTTGGCAACAGAAAGAGCTCTTTACAGTAACCCTATAAATTATTAGTGTGCTATGGTCACAGGTAATGTAGACATGTCGGTTTTTTTGTGATGAAACACCTTCATTGATTGAGTGTTCTTCCACTCAGTCTAGAATGGACAATGAAAATGTAACTGCTGTTGTTAGAGAGATCAGATTACCATGTTTCATTATGGCCCAATGATGAATGCACCATATCTCAATGTGCTTTCATGAACTTTAGGCTCATGACTCAATGACTCAAGCATTGTACTCAAGTTAAATTAACCCCATTTATACCAACAAACAAAGCACCTGACTTAAACTTAATTAGTGATTGGGTTTGCTTGATTGATGTGGCGACATGTGTCATTTTAAGGGGACTTGCTTGTAATATCAATTAGTGCTCTTAGAAACACACCAATCAGCCCTCGGTCCTGATAACGGCCGATTGATATTTCGGTCTAAAAGGTGACTAAATTCATATGGCCTAAAACGAATCTCAGTATGCTTAATCAAAATCATTACATCCCCAAATCATTTGTGATATGCACTCAAAATATATTTCCGATTTCCCTTAAATGTTCTATTTGTTCATATAATATGAGACTACATTTTTTTATTTCTTTATATTTCCCTGAACACTTATCTCATTTATGCATATTTGAACTGAGAAATGCACCATCCACACTGCACCAGTATCCTGTGCCACTGTGTATTTTGTTTCATTTTTTTTATACAAATTTATGCTACATTTATTTCTGTGTTTTCAGTAATTCAGTTACTGCTGACAACTTGCTAAAAGAAACAACATGAAACATGAAAATGACACAATTATACAGGAGTGCTATTGTTTCATGTTACCTACTAATAGACCCAGGTTCTTCTACTAATTGGGTTAACCCTTTTCAGTACGTACATTCGTTTTCAAAGTTGGAAGGCATATCCCAATATGGAGAAAAATCTATGTTCGCACTACACATAATATTAGGGATAAACTACCCCTTGCCATACATTACAATGGTATTGCATGTAACAGGGAAGTTCCTTAACTATATTGAGGAATGAGGCCTAATAAATACAGAAGCTTGAAAACACTGTGGGCCTGATTAAGATCTCAATGGATGGGTTAATCCATCACAACGGTGATGGATATCCCATTTGCCGAAATATAAGTCGCATCGGATATAATGGGATTTATATTTCAGTGGAGGAGATATCCATCACCGTTGTGTGACAGAGTAACTCATTGGCCGAGATCTAAATGAGGCCCTTAGTATTTGCTGGAGAAACTGTAGCTGATAAACTTATCGAAATTGGATCATTTGTGAAACTCATGATGTAGCCAGCCTTCAGACGTTGGCCTTTGACTATGGTCATGATACAGAGGCTTGCAACAACTTTGTGCGACATAAATTGAAATTTCAGCATTTTGCCAACTGCACCAGATGCTGCTTTGAAGCTAGCCTTAGGCCCACCCCCCAGAAGTAGAGTGAGGTATGAGTATAAATGTACTGTATCTTTCCATGCACCTACCCACCCTAGAATACTACAAAAATATTAAGCTGTCGTCAGATGTCTTTGGCAGCAGGAAGTTTGCTTGTGGGCTCAAAGCTAGAGTTTTCAGTTTCCGTTTAGGGGCGGAGAGAAAAAGCCATGTTAAAGAAAAATATTATCTGTACAGAAGTAATGTGCACCAAAACTGAACTTACCATATGTTGTCACTGCATCATGGAGCTGGATACTATTGATCCTAGCACTGCCAACCAATTAAGAAATTAGGTTATTAGGATATGAGGCTGTTAGAAATGGGTCTCTAGTTGGCAGTCAGTTTGCACCCGGTCCAAGCAGGGACCCTCACTCTAGTCAGGGAAAGAGAGATTCACAGTTCGGATAACCCCTGCTCACATTCCTGGTAGCTTGGCACACGATATCAGGCTTATCTCAGAGTTAATGTGTCAAGTATTTGTACAAACACAGACAGTAATACAGTGATAACACCACAAAAGGACTCTGCACTAGTTTATAAAAATAGCCAATGATTATCTAAATCGAACAAGACCAAAATGACAAAAATCCACATACACAAGCAAAGATATGATTTTAAAAGATTAAGGGGGTGATTCTAACCCTGGCGGTCGGTGTTAAAGCGGCGGCCAACCCGCCAACAGGCTGGCGGTCAAAAAAATGGAATTCTGACCCTGGCGGGAACCGCCAACACAGACAGCCACTTTAACACTCCGACCGACGGCGGTACAAACAAACAGCGCTGCGGTCACCGCCAACAGCCAGGCGGCAGACAATGTACCGCCCACACTATCACAACTCACCAATCCGCCACCTTTTCCGGGGCGGGAGCACCGCCGATAAAAACACGGCGGAAACAGACTACGAACGGGAAAACGCACACCACTACGCACTCCAGGAGGAAGGAGGACAGCATGGAACCCGAATTAAACATCCTACCTGCTCTCGTCTACCTTCTCATCTACCACGAGTACGAAGTCCGGCGCAGATGACAACGGTGAGTACTGCACCTACGACACACGGAGGGGGAGGACGAATGGTTACGGCCACACACATATGCGACCCACCCCCCCCAACTATGTACACACCAATGCAGAGCAACAAGTCACAGTGACACCACCCAAACACCCCTGAAAAATGCTATGACATAATCAAATTTGGAATAAATATTTATGTACCAAAAAGCTCCTGAAAATTATCGTACAACCATGAAAGATATTTACAAGAAAACAAATGATATACACATCAGTGTATAACTGAAGTAACAAGTCCTGCACATCCTACGAATTCATCATGTCCGTGGGCCAAAGTTTTGAGAAACAAGGGCAAAGCCCACACAGGAGACCTGAGTCCTTTGGAGAGAACACTGCAGGGGCATCAGATGTAAAAACTACAGGCACCTCAGGGGGAAGGGAAGGGGGGGGGCACCACAGCCACATGAGTCCACGACACCAGATCCACGAGGAGCCACCATGCCCACTGTACCATCCTGGGGAGTGCAAAGCCACAGTCTCTCAATGTCTCTACAGTGGGTGGGCTGCCCACTGTACCATCCTGGGGAGTGCAAAGCCACAGTCTCTCAATGTCTCTGGGGAGTGCAAAGCCACAGTCTCTCAATGTCTCTACAGTGGGTGGGCTGCCCACTGTACCATCCTGGGGAGTGCAAAGCCACAGTCCATCAGGTGGATGACAGTCTCCACTGGTCAAGGAGGAGGCATGGTGGGCACAGTGAACCATAAACAGTGCTTGAGACGGCGGTGCCCAGCGGAGCGGTGCTTGAGACGGCGGTGCCCAGCGGAGCGGTGCTTGAGATGAAGGGCCCAGCGGAGCGGTGCTTGAGACGGCGGTGCCCAGCGGAGCGGTGCTTGAGAAGAAGGGCCCAGCGGAGCGGTGCTTGAGACGGCGGTGCCCAGCGGAGCGGTGCTTGAGACGGCGGTGCCCAGCGGAGCGGTGCTTGAGAAGAAGGGCCCAGCGGAGCGGTGCTTGAGACGGCGGTGCCCAGCGGAGCGGTGCTTGAGATGAAGGGCCCAGCGGAGCGGTGCTTGAGACGGCGGTGCCCAGCGGAGCGGTGCTTGAGATGAAGGGCCCAGCGGAGCGGTGCTTGAGACGGCGGTGCCCAGCGGAGCGGTGCTTGAGACGGCGGTGCCCAGCGGAGCGGTGCTTGAGAAGAAGGGCCCAGCGGAGCAGTGCTTGAGAAGAAGGGCCCAGCGGAGCGGTGCTTGAGAAGAAGGGCCCAGCGGAGCGGTGCTTGAGATGAAGGGCCCAGCGGAGCGGTGCTTGACAGGAAGGGCCCAGCGGAGCGGTGCTTGAGACGGCGGTGCCCAGCGGCGCGGTGCTTGAGAAGAAGGGCCCAGCGGAGCGGTGCTTGAGACGGCGGTGCCCAACGGAGCGGTGCTTGAGATGAAGGGCCCAGCGGAGCGGTGCTTGAGAAGAAGGGCCCAGCGGAGCAGTGCTTGAGATGAAGGGCCCAGCGGAGCGGTGCTTGACAGGAAGGGCCCAGCGGAGCGGTGCTTGACAGGAAGGGCCCAGCGGAGCGGTGCAGAGACGGCGGGGCCCAGCGGAGCGGTGCTTGACAGGAAGGGCCCAGCGGAGCGGTGCTTGACAGGAAGCGCCCAGCGGAGCGGTGCTTGACAGGAAGGGCCCAGCGGAGCGGTGCAGAGACGGCGGGGCCCAGCGGAGCGGTGCTTGAGATGAAGGGCCCAGCGGAGCGGTGCTTGAGACGGCGGTGCCCAGCGGAGCGGTGCTTGAGATGAAGGGCCCAGCGGAGCGGTGCTTGAGACGGCGGTGCCCAGCGGAGCGGTGCTTGAGATGAAGGGCCCAGCGGAGCGGTGCTTGAGACGGCGGTGCCCAGCGGAGCGGTGCTTGAGACGGCGGTGCCCAGCGGAGCGGTGCTTGAGAAGAAGGGCCCAGCGGAGCGGTGCTTGAGATGGCGGGTGCCTCTTCAGCGGTGCCTATCTTCACGGCGGGGCCCTCTTCAGCGGTGCTCTTCTGCACGGCGGGCCCTCTTCAGCGGTGCTCTTCTGCACGGCGGGCCCTCTTCAGCAGTGCCTATCTTCACGGCGGGGCCCTGTTCAGCCGTGCTCTTCTGCACCGCGGGCCCTGTTCAGCGGTGCTCTTCTGCACCGCGGGCCCTCTTCAGCGGTGCATATCTTCACGGCGGGGCCCTCTTCAGCGGTGCTCTTCTGCACGGCGGGCCCTCTTCAGCGGTGCTCTTCTGCACCGCGGGCCCTGTTCAGCGGTGCCTATCTTCACGGCTGGGCCCTCTTCAGCGGTGCTCTTCTGCACGGCGGGCACTCTTCAGCGGTGCCTATCTTCACGGCGGGGCCCTCTTCAGCGGTGCTCTTCTGCACGGCGGGCCCTCTTCAGCGGTGCCTATCTTCACGGCGGGGCCCTCTTCAGCGGTGCCTATCTTCACGGCGGGGCCCTGTTCAGCGGTGCTCTTCTGCACCGCGGGCCCAGGTTCAGCGGTGCTCTTCTGCACCGCGGGCCCTGTTCAGCGGTGCTCTTCTGCACCGCGGGCCCTGTTCAGCGGTGCCTATCTTCACGGCGGGGCCCTCTTCAGCGGTGCTCTTCTGCACCGCGGGCCCTGTTCAGCGGTGCTCATCCAGCAGGTCAAGGGAGCCAGACCTGGCCTGGACTCCCTTCTCAGTCGCCCTCGGACCTTGACGTTTCTGGACCCTTCGGGGACGGACTCCTGGCCTCTTTAGTGTCCTCCTTCCCAGCTGGGATGTGACATGTGGGGTCCACCTTCTCCGCGCTCCTGCTGCCCTTCCGCTCCTTTGATGGGGCTCTCGGGCCCTTGCCTCCCCTAGATGGTGTGGCTGGTGAAGTGGCCGCACATTGCTCCTTGGGGGCAGCCCTGTCAGTCCTCGCACGGCGGCCCTTGTTTTTGCGGGTCCTCTTGCCGGGGGGGGGGCTGGACGTGTCCTTGCTGCTGATCGATGTGTCACTGCTGGCAAAGGGTGGACTCCAGAACCCATGCACAACAGTGACACTCGAAGCTGGGCTGGTGGTGGCTGCGGTGCTCTTGGGACTCTTTGCAGATGGAGGGGGGAGCTCATCGGAGGGAAAGAGGTCAAGATTAGCCAGGAAAAGCTTTTTAGGTCCAAGGTAAAGGGTAGGAGAAGTGGTGATGGGAGTGGAGGAAGAGGATGTGGTTGTAGGAGAGTCAGGTGTGCTGTCATTGGGTGAAGGTGCTGGTGCTGTAGGCTGTCGTGAGGTGGATGTCTGTTGGGTGGGTGGCTGCCTGCGTTTGTGTGTCTTGGAAGAGGGGGTGACAGACACAGTGGGAGAGGACACAGGGGACGTGTAAATGGCAGTGGGGGTGGTGACTGCACGAGTGTGGACTGTACTGGAGGGTGAGGTGGTGATGGAAGCACTGGCTGATGTTGGGGTGCATGCAGGTGTGAGTGTAGACGTCACAGGGAGGGAGGAGGGAGACGAGGAGGAGGGGGACACAGAGGTGGTTGTGACTGCTGGAATGTCTGCATCTATGTGTTGCTTGGGTGAGTGTTTGTGGGATCTGTGGTGCTTGTGTCTGGATGAGCTGCTCTTGGGTGTTGAGGTGTGTGCAGGCTGGTCTGATGGTGTGTATGGGATAGGCTGAGGAACAGGAGACAGAGACAGGCTGGAGGCAGTAAGAAGAGGGAGGCTGGAAAAAGGGACAATGGCTGCCGTCAGTGCTGAGGCCAGAGCAGTGAACGCTCGTTGATGGGCAGCCTGACCCGAATGAATGCCCTCCAGGTACGCATTGCTCTGTTGCACCTCCCTTTGCACACCCTGGATGGCATTCAAAAGGGTCGTCTGCCCAACAATGAGCGTCCTCACCAGGTCAATGAGCTCCGCACTGAGGGCAGCAGGGGCAACAGGGGCAGGGGCTGAGGTGCCTGGGGCGAAGGAGACGCGCGCCTTCCTGGGCGAGCGGGCACGGAGCGTAGGCTGAGGGGCTGCTGGGAGGGCGGTGCTGGTGCGCTGGGTGGCGGCTGTACCTGTAGAGGCGGGGTGCCCGGATGTTGCCGCCACCGCTAGGGAGCTCCCATCCGAGGACGTGTCTGAGTCGCTGGTGTCACCACCGGTCCCCGTTGTGGTGCTCCCCTCGCCCTCCAGATCACTGGTGCCATCGGTGTCTGTTCCTGGGCCCACCGGGGCCTTGTGTCCTGCAGCTCCCTCGTGCTCTGATGCCAAATCTCCTCCGCCTGATGATGCTAATGCACACATGCACAAGAAGATGAAGAGAAAGGGTGGGGGGAGAAAAAAGAAGACCAGGTTGAGTGCATGCAATGTCAACACCGTTGGCGGAAAGGACAGACACAGGAGCCTCATGCACTAAGCCGCGCATTCGGGGTACACTACTCAGTACTACTGACTAGGACAACAGGCCAAGAGACGTCAAACGCGCACATGGGTGATGCTGGACCATCAATGGCTGTACTTGTCACCCTACAGAGGTGGGGGCCGGGGGCACAGGGCCATGCCTAAGAAATCCATGGCCATGCCATGCCATACACTACAGAAAGCGCCCTGGCCTAATGTCACCCACAGCCCTCCTCCCCCACCCAGACGCCTCCACTGCGCAGAAAGATAGGAGAATGTGCTGATTCTCACCCCCTTGTGTCTGCTGTGATGTCTTAAAGCGCCCATCCAATTCAGGGTAGGCCACCGCCAGGATCCGGGACATCAGGGGGGTCATGGTGCGACTGGCACCCCTCCTAGGTTGGGAGGCCATCCCCAGCAGTGTTTCTGCGGTCTTCCTTGTTCCGCGGCGGATGTCCTCCCACCTCTTGCGGCAGTGGGTGCCCCGTCTGTTGTGGACCCACAAGTTCCGGACTTCCTTGGCGATGGCACGCCAAATCTCGATCTTCTGATGGGCGCTGACCTATTTGACATGTACAGGGTGTAAAGGAGGAAATCATCAATGACCTGCATGTTAGATGTGATTGGCCCCCCACCACCAACTTTGCCATAAGGCACATGCTCTCATCTGTCGTGCGTTGCACTCCTCATTCGCCCCCACCCCACCAACTTACATCCACCCCACTCCACACAGGCATTGCCCATTCCATGTGCACCCGGTGTACTCACTTGTTGGTCTGGAGGACCGTAGAGTAGCGCATACTGGGGGAGGACCCCATCCACGAGCTTCTCCAACTCTTCAGACGTGAAGGCAGGGGCCCTTTCCCCAGTCGCAGCAGCCATTGTCACTTCCAGACCGAGGTCACAGCAGCACTTGCAGTATAGGTCCTCTCCTGTGGATGATCAGGTCTCGAGTGATCAATCAGCTAGGAAATTGCGGTCACGCCTGCGGCGGTGCGTACCGCGGCGGTGCGTACCGCGACCGCCGGCGCACATCGTCATTGGCTCCTGAAACCCATAGGGTTCAATGTTAACCAATGCGGCTTTGCGCCGCGGTCTTCGACCGCCTACCGCCACGGTGTGCCCCGCCAGCGCATTGACCTCACATCCCATTGTCCCACTTCACAGGTCAGGCAGCTGCCATTTTAAGGGCCTACATGGCTTAATTTTGACTGCGACACACAGGCCTAGGCCTTGCATTGCCACACATACACACCTTTCAACCCATTGCCATTCTTTAACTGTGCAAGCTGTCTGTACGTACCTGTGGTTTGCCTGACTCTGTGCTCCATGTTGTCCTTCCTAGGCACCGTCCGCTGGGACTTGCGAGGAGAAGGACGAATCCTCGCGTGTACTGACCGCTGGTGGACCTGTCGACAATGGAAGAACGCCATATAATACTTCGATACAGACTTGACCGTGCCACTATCCATGAACTGTGTGCCCAGCTGGAGCCAGCCCTGATGTCCCCCATCCGCCAACCCACAGGGTTTCCCCCTCTGGTGCAGGTTTTGTCAGTCCTCCATTTTTTGGCAAGTGGGTCATTCCAGACAACAGTGGCCATGTCATCTGGAATGTCTCAGCCTATGTTTTCAAAGATTTTGAGCAGAGTGTTGTCTTCCCTGATGAAACTCATGCGGAGCTACATCATTTTCCCAGAGGAGGGTGACTTGCCTACAGTGAAGAGTGATTTCTATGCCCTTGGACATATCCCCAACATCGTTGGTGCCATTGATGGGACCCATGTGGCTTTGGTACCCCCAAAAGACGATGAGCAGGTGTACAGAAACAGAAAAAGTTATCATTCGATGAATGTCCAGGTGGTCTGTTTGGCTGACCAGTACATCTCCCATGTAAATGCCAAGTTCCCAGGGTCAGTGCATGACGCGTTTGTTATGCGAAATAGCAGCATCCCCTATGTGATGGAGCAGCTACAGAGACAACGTGTGTGGCTAATAGGTGACTCTGGTTACCCCAACCTGCCTTGGCTACTGACCCCAGTGAGGAATCCCCGGACCAGGGCAGAGGAACGGTACAATGAGGCCCATGGGCAAACTAGGAGGATCATCGAAAGGACCTTTGGCCTCCTGAAGGCCAGGTTTAGGTGCCTGCATATGACAGGGGGATCCCTGATGTACTCACCAAAGAAGGTGTGCCATATCATCGTGGCCTGCTGTATGCTTCACAATCTGGCATTGCGACGTCAGGTTCCTTTCCTGCAGGAGGATGGTGCAGATGGTGGTGTTGAAGCAGCTGTGGAGCCTGCGGAGAGTGAAGAGGAGGAAGACTCAGAGGACGACAGACAACAGGGACAGAGTAATAGAACAGTATTTCCAGTAGCACATAGGTAATAATCACCCATGCCATTTTACATTTCCTGAAAGCCTCCTGCATCTCAACTTTGTCGATTTCCCCCCAGAACTATAAACATGATGTTTGATTTTCCCTTCCCTTTTCTGTGCTGTATGAGCCACTGCGTGACCTCGGCTTGGTTGGCCCATGGACTAATGCTAAGTTACCTCGGTATGTGTAATTCACAATGTTAAAAATACGTAACTGATATGTAATGTGTCATACATTTGTAAATAAGACAGGCTGAGTCCTGATTGATTTCAGTGCAATGTGTGATTTATTATTAGTGCATAGATATTGGTACATGTTAGTGAAACAGTGATGGGTGGGGGTGGAGTAATGTCCATGGCAGAGTCCAGTTCTCAGTCTCACAGGTGCATTGTCCATATGCCTGTGGCAGGATGGAGCAGGGGCAGTTCAAGGTTTGACAGGGTGGCAATGTTGAACAGTGGGAGGACTTCAGGGGGTATGTGATGCTGGCGGGGGTCTTGACATCCTACTCTGTCGGTTTTTTTGATCTCAGGCTCCTTTTGCGGGGTGGTTGTTGTTCAGCAGGAGGTGGGGTTCTGGTGGGCTGTCGTTGTGGTGGGGCCTCCTGTCCACTAGCGCTGGCGGAGGTGGTAGGCTGTTCCTGTTCCTGGCTAGTGACAGGGGCCCTGTGTGATGCCACATGGTCCCGAAACGTGTCCTCTATTCGGTTCAGGGCCTGGACTATGCTCCCCATAGCGGTTGAGATGTTGGTGAGTTGGTCGCTGAACCCCATGTAGCGTTGCTCCTGCTGTGCCTGGATCTCCTGGAACCTGGCCAGTACCGTCGCCATCGTCTCTTGTGAGTGGTGGTAGGCTGCCATGATGGTGGTGAGGGCCTCTTGGAGAGTGGGTTCCCTGGGCCTCTCCTCCCCCCCCTGTCGCACAGCAGCCCTCTGAGTTGCCCTGTTTCCCTGGGCCTCTGTCCCCTGGACGGTGTGCCCACTCCCACTGCCCCCAGGTCCCTGTTGTTGTTGGGTTGGTGGGTTACCCTGGGGGCCCTGTAGTGGTAGACACACCGCTGCTTGACGTGTCCTAGAGACAGAGGCATGGGCCCGCTGGGTGGGAGCTGTGCTGTTGTTCCCAGAGGGGGTTGGGTCTGCAGTGGCCTGTGTCTGGGTGAGGGGAACCGACTGCCCAGAGGTCCCCGATGGTCCGGGCTGGTCATCAGGGTCCAGGTCGACAGAGCTGCTGTCATCACTAGGGGCCTGTTCCGGGGGTGGGATGGACATTTCTGGTCCCTCCTGACCGGTGTGTTGTCGTTCGGGTCATGCATGGGGTAAGAGGGTATGGTTATTGTTTCTGTGTGTGCATTAGCTTGCGTTTTATGGGTGCCCTTGTCCCCCAGTGCTGGCATTCCCTTGGGGGAGGTGTTGTGAGGGTGTTTTGTGGGGGGGGGATGGGTATGTGCAGTGGTCATGCTTAGGTGATGGGTGTCCATAGTTTGGGGATGGCATGCAGGGGTTGGTGTTGGGTGGGTTGTGCTGGAGAGACATTCTCAGGGAGGATGTGTGCTGGGGGGTTGGGGGTGAGGGTGGGGGTTAGCATGCTGGGGGGGGGGTGAAGTGGTTGGCCTTGTACTTACCAGAGTCCATTCCTCCGTGTACTCCAGCGAGGCCATCAGGATGCAGGATGTTGAGTACCTCTTGCTCCCATGCTGTGAATTCGGGTGGAGTGGGTGGGGGTCCCCCGCCAGTCTTCTGCACTGCGATGTTGTGTAGCGAGACCATCGATTGCACCTTCCCCCGTAGGTCATGCCATCGTTTGCGGATGTCATCCCTATTTCTGGGATGCTGTCCCACCATGTTGACCCTGTCCACGATCCGCTGCCAGAGCTCCGCCTTCCTTGCTATGGTGGTGTGCTGAACCTGTGAGCCGAAGAGCTGGGGTTCCACTCTTATGATTTCCTCCACCATGACCCGGAGTTCTTGGTCCGAAAAGCGTGGGTGCCTTTGTGGTGCCATGGGGTGGTGTGTATGAGGTGTGGGGTGGTGTATGTGATGATGTGTGTGTTGGTGTGTGGTGCTTTGTGCTTCTATGTGGTGTGTGTGATGTTGTGGTGTGCCTCTGTGTGTCTGGCTATCTATTCTCAGATGTGTCTCTCTCTCCTTCGTCTCTGGTTTTTGTTGGTAGGGGTTTGTGGGTGATGTGGGTGTGTGTTTTATATGGTATTGGATGTGTGGGAGTGGTGTGTGTATGTGTTTCAGGTGTGTGCCTTTCAAATTGTCCAATGTGGTAGGGGTTTGTAAAGGTGTGTGTATTTTGACCGCGGCGGTGTGTACCGCCAATGGAATACCGCGGTTGAATGACCGCCGCGTGGATTTGCGGGTCATAATGGGATGGGCGTATCTCTGTTGGCGTGGCGGTGGAGGTTTGGTCTTCTCCAGTTTACCGCTGGCCGCTGATGTGGCGGACTGCAGTGGAGGGCGGATTTTTGGAGGTTTTGCAGTTGTGGGTCAGAATGTCCGTGGCGGCTGACCGCGGCCGCGGCGGTATTGTGGCGGCCTTCTGACCGGCGGTAAGCGGCTTTTACCGCCGAGGTCAGAATGACCCCCTAAATCCAAATACAAACACTTAGGAACGTAATAGCTCCAACTGGGGCTATCACAATGTCATTAACGGAGTAAATCCCAACAGTCTGACGCCACTTGTGGGGAAGGGGGTGCCAGTCACACAGCTGCACGGTCCCCCAGGTACAGGACCTTTGGTAATGAGTAAAACAAGCTGGTGCACAGAGTTTGGGAGGTCGCTGGATCCGGTGTGGTGTCGACTCCTTACTGCAGAACAGGGGAGGTGATGAGGCATCAGTGTGAGGTGTCGACCCCTTCTGATCTGGCAGGGTTGATGAATCTGACAGGTCAAGATGCAGTACGGTGACCTCTCGGGGTTGCAGTCACGCCACGGAGCTCCAGGCACCGCTGCAGAGTTGGGTGTCAAGGACGTCTGTGAAACAGCACTCAGGACTCAGGATGTAATAAGACTCCAGTGAGGCTGCAATGGCGTCCAGCCTGAGACATCTGTCTGGGTCGTCGCACTCCAGCGAGGACCACGGCTTCGGGTTGCTGGCAGCGGCATGGAGTCGTGCAGGGGTGCCAGTTCTGGAGCCGTCCGGAGTCGATGGGCCTGTTTTTTCTAGATTTTCCGGTCAGCTTTCATTCCCAATGGCCCAGGAACTAGATTAGTACCACTTGGAAAATCAGGGTCCTTAGCAGGAGTACCCAGGTGCTGGCAGGTGTAGTCTTTGCTGTCCCTGATACTTCTTAACACAAGGCAAGCTCAGATTAAGCCCTTGGAGAAACTTCACAAGCAGAATGCCCAGCAAAGTCCAGTCTTTGTCCTTTCTCAGGCAGAAGCAACAACTGCAGGTTAACCCAGCAAAGCACACACAGCAAAGCAGCAGTACTCAACCTCACATCTCTTCAGCTCTTGTATTTGGCAGAGATTCCTCCTGATCCAGAAGTGTTAAAAAATGTCTGGGGTTTTGGGTCCACTACTTATACTCATTTCTGCCTTTGAAGTATGGAAACTTCCAAAGACAGTGTTGGACCTGGCCCTTTTTGCAGGGTCATCCCCAAACTTTTTGCCTCCTTCCTCCTATTTTTCCTGACCTGTTTTTGTTGGCTTTTGAACTCTGAGCACTTTACCACTGCTAACCAGTGCTAAAGTGCATATGCTCTTTGTATAAATTGTCCTGTTAATTGGTTTATCACTGAATGGCATATTTGATTTACTAGTAAGTCCCTAGTAAGGTGCACTTGAGGTGCCCAGGGCCTGTAAATCAAATGTTACTAATGGGCCTGCAGCACTGATTGTGCCACCCACATAAGCATAAGTAGCCCTGTAATCATGTCTCAGACCTGCCACTGAAGTGTCTGTGTGTGCAGTTTTAAATAAATTCGACTTGGCAAGTGTCCCCACTTGCCAGGCCTAACCCTTCCCTTTTCCTACATATAAGACATCCCTAAAGTAGGCCCTAGGTAGCCCCATGGGCAGAGTGCAGTGTATGGTTAAGGTAGGACATGTACTATTTTTTATATGTCATGACAGTGAAATACTGCCAAATTCGGTTTTCACTGTTGCAAGGCCTATCTCTCTCATAGGTTAACCTGGGGGCTGCCTTTAAACATGATTAAAGCGTAGCTTCCCTTTTTGAGCAGATAGACATGTGGAGTTTGGGACCTCTGAACTCACAATTTAAAATATACATCTTTTAGGAGGTTGATTTCGTGATTGTGTGTTTGAAAATGCCACTTTTAGAAAGTGGGCATTTTCTTGCTTGAATCATTTTATGACTCTGCCTGTTTGTGGATTCCCTGTCTGGGTTAGTTTGACAGTTGGGCTGTTTGCACCTCTCTTCAGACAGTGACACAAAGGGCCCTGGGGTGTAGCCTGCATATTCTGATGAGCCATCTGTGCTAGGAGGGAGGGAAGGAGTGGTCACTCGCACCTGAAAGGGCTGTGCCTGCCCTCACACAATGCAGACTCCAACCCCCTGGTGTGTGCCTGAGGCCTTGCCTGGGCAAGGCAAGATTTCAAAATCAAGTGATACTTTCCTTTGGAATAAGCCTACTTCAAAGGCCAAAATGGGTATAAGAAGAGGACCCAAAACCACAGACTTTAGACACTTCCTGGGGTAGACACTCTACCCCACAGACACTTCTGGACAAGAAACCTGCTGGTGAAGAATCCCTGAACCAGACCTGCCAAGAGGAACTGCCTGGCTGCCCAAAAGACTCACTTGGACTGCTTTTCTGACAAGGACTGCTGCCTTGCTGTTGCCCTGCTGCCTTGCTGCTCTGTGGCTGTGCTGAGAAGTGCTCTCCAAGGGCTTGGATAGAGCTTGCCTCCTGTTCCCTGAAGTCTCAGGACCAAAAAGACTTCACTCCTGCAACTGGATTCCTTGTGTGGCGACAATGCGACGCACACCCTGCTAAAAACAATGCACAGCCTGCCCCGCGGTGAGAAATTCACCACACGCCGAACAGGAATGACGCAGCGCAACTTTGCAAGGAGAAGATCGATGCAGCGCCTGCGTTGTGACCGGAACTTCAACGCACGGCCCACCGGATCAACACACAGCCAACCCAGGACGACACAGCCCGACTTCCAGAGAGGAATCGACACAGCGCCTGCCATGCGGGAGAAATTTCCATGCAACGCCCACTGGATCGACGCATCGCTTTTGACTTCGCTCCGCAAGCCCAGGATTCCACGCACAGTCTCCGGGGCTCCAGAAACCCCCGCAACCCGAAGAAGAACCAATTCTGCACGCCGGAAAACGATGCAAAGCCTTCCCCTGCATGGAAAATAACAACGCAAGTCAGTGTGGGAAGGGGCAAAACCGACGCACACTTCCCCATTTTCCACGCATCACCTTCTCTGCGGTACCTTTATTGTTTTTAAGAGACTTAAGACACTTCTGCCCTCATTACAACCCTGGTGGTAAATCCCGCTTTCCGCCGTGCTGAAGACCAATAATATACTGTGGCAGCAGTGGAATTCCGCTACAAGTATCATGACCCACAGTTCGGAACCCTCCACAATACAGACACCCACACAAGTCCGCCACACCAAAGGTCAGTGATAAACTGGCGATAGCAAAACCTACACTATCATGCCAACAAGAATATGCCCACACTATCACGACCCACGAATCAACACAGCAGTCATTCAACCGTGGTAATCCATTGGCGGTGCACCCCGCCGCGCTCAAAATACACACACATTTACAAAACATAACTACATTGGACAATTCTAAATACACACACCACACCCACACACTCACAACACTATAAAACACTCACCCACATTACCCACAAACCCTTACAACAACATTTTGTTTAAAAAGCTGTGAGAGAGAGAATAGCAAACACAACACCTGCATCCACAGGCACACAGCACCATCACTCATACAACATCCATGCACCTCAAACAATACACACCAACACATCCTCCCACACATTACAACAGACAGCACCTCACACATCACCCACACCATATCTTGGCACCTCAAAGACACCCCAGGTTTTTTGAGGAGGAGCTCAGGGTCATGGTGGAGGAAATCATCCAGGAAGAGCCACAGCTATTCGGATCACAGGTGCAGCAGACATCCATTGTAAGGAAGATTGAGCTATGGCGAAGAATTGTCGACAGGGTCAATGCAGTGGGACAGCATCCAAGAACGCGGGATGACATCAGGAAGAGGTGGAACGACCTACGGGGGAAGGTACATTCCGTGGTACCAAGACACCAGATTGCTGTACAGAGGACTGGCAGTGGACCCCCACCTCCACTCCCACAACTAACAACATGGGAGGAGCAAGTCTTGACAATACTGCATCCTGAGGGCCTCGCAGGAGTAGCAGGAGGATTGGACTCTGGTAAGTCATATCTTAACTACCATATCCCCCTACCCCACCTGCATGCCATCATATTCCCCCACCCTCATCACTCCAACACCTCACATATGCCCCACTATCACAACCCACACATCCCAAAACCAAGCCCTGCATGCAACACCAAAGCATGGACATCCATTACCAAAGCATGTCCAGTATAGATACCCACACAGACCCCAAAACACTAATCACACAAGGGCAAACACAACAATGCAATCACAGGAGTAGAGGGTAACTCACCCAATGCACCAGATGGCACACCCAGATACTAAAACTACACATTTACACCCCAACAGGACCCAAAGCCAACGTCACCGGACAGGAGGTGCCAGACATATCCAGTCCCCCCACAGAAGAGGCTCACAGTGATGACAAATAGCACTGCACGCCTGGATCAAGATGACCAGCCCGGCCCATCAGGGACCTCTGGACAGTCGGTTCCCCTGCCACAGTCACAAACCACCACTGAACCTCCCCCCTCAGAAAACACCACCACAGCACCCACCCAGCGGGCCCATCCCATGTCCCTAGGACACGTCAATCAGCAGTGTGTCCACCACTACAGGGAACCCAGCCAAACCCATCAACCCAAGACAATCATGGACCTGAGGTCAGTGGGCACATGGTTCAGGAGACAGAGGCACAGGATAACAGGGAAACTGGGAGGACTGCTGAGCGACAGGGGGAGGACAGGCCCTTGGAATCCACTTTCCACAAGGCACTCTCCAACATCATGGGAGCTTGCCATCATTCCCAGGAGACCATGTGCACGGTACTGGCCAAGTTTCAGGAGACCCAGCGGATGCAAGAGGAACACTACCTTGGGATCAGGGAGGATTTGAAGTCCACTAACACCACCCTGGTCACCATTGCAGGGGTGCTGGGAGACCTTGTCATCACCATGAGGGACACAGCGGGGCAGAAACAGGCCCCTGACACTAGCCTGGACGATGAACAGCCCTCCACCTCCGCCGGCGCTAGAGGACAGGAAGCACCACCACAGGACCAACAGGCCACCAGCATCCCATCCCCTGCAGAAGGAGAACCAGCCTGCAAACGGTCCCTGAGAAACAGGAACAAGACAGAGAACATTGCCAAGACCCCCGCCAGGAAATAAGACCCTCCTGAATGTCAGCCTTCTGTCCCACTTTGCCACCCTGTCTACCTTAAACTGCCATTGCTGCACTTCCTATGCCCGATTGGACAATGCACTTGTGATACGAATGGACTGGACTCTGCCATGGACATTCCTCCACCAACACCCAATACCCATTTCACAACCCCCTCCACTTATTTGCACAGAAATAAACAACCTTGATTCACTAAACAATCTGGAGTCAGTCTGTGCTTTCACAAATGTTTAATTGCAAATCTCAGGAATACAGCAATGTCAATGTACTTGTTCACATACCAATATTACACAGCTGTAGGCCAGGAGTGAACATAGCAGAGGGCACAAATTGGGAGCCACATCTGCGAAATGGAAAGCCAAAGTGACAAGTCAGGGTCCATACACAGAGTGAAAAAGGCAGATTTATGCTAACTCCTACAATAGTATGAGAAGTGGGAAGCAGTTCCATCTTCTTACCTGTGTCTCACTGGAAGTATTGCATGATGATGTTGTTTCCGTTGTCTACATCTTCTTCTTCTGCCTCCTCTTCTTCACTATCCACAGGCTCCACAGCTGCCCCAAGACCAACATCAGGCCCATCCTCCTGCAAAAAAATCACCTGGCATCTCAAAGTCAGGCTGTGCAACATACAGCAGGCCAGGATGATCTGGCACACCTTCTTCGGTGAGTAGTATAGGGATCCACCTGTCAGATGGAAGCACCGGAATCTAGCCTTCAGGAGGCTGAAGGTGCATTCTATTATCCTCCTAGTTTGCCCATGTGCCTCATTGTAGCGTTCCTCTGCCCTTGTCCTGGGATTCCTCACTGGGATCAGTAAGCATGACAGGTTTGGGTAACCAGAGTCACCTGCAAATATCGAGGGAAAACTTCCAAACATTAGGGAATCTCCTATACCCAGACACCAAATGGAACAGTGTGGGGACTTTAGGCTCACCTTAGCCACACACGGTGCCTCTGGATTTGCCCCATCACATAAGGGATGCTGCTATTCCTCAAAATGTAAGCGTCATGCACTGAGCCAGGATACTTGGCATTCACCTGGGAGATGTACTGCTCTGCCAAACACACCATCTGCACATTCATTGAATGGTAGCTTTTCCGGTTTCTGTACACCTGTTCATTCCTGTGGGGGGGAACAAATGCCACATCTGTACCATCAATGGCACCAATGATGTTGGGGATATGTCCCAGGACACAGAAGTCACCTTTCACTGTGGGCAAATCCTCCACTTGAGGGAAAACGATGTAGCTGCGCATGTGTTTAAGCAGGGCAGACAACACTCTGGACAACACGTTAGAGAACATTGGCTGGGATATCCCTGATGCCAATGCCACTGTTGTTTGAAAAGACCCACTGGCCAGGAAATGTAGTACAGACAGAACCTGCATTAGAAGGGGTATTCCTGTGGGATGGCGGATAGCTGACATCAGGTCTGGCTTCAACTGGGCAAACAGGTCCTGGATTGTTGCACGATCAAGTCTGTAAGTGATGATGATGTGTCTGTCTTCCATTGTCGACAGGTCCAACAGGGGCCTGTACACCGGAGGATGCTGCCATCTCATCACCTGCCCCAGCTGACGTGCCCTATGGAGGAGAACAGTGAGCAGAAAGGTCATCCAACACTTAGGTATCCCAATGTGTTTTTTGCAAAAACGTTACCAATTCGCCATGTGCCTTTGTCTGTCCGTATTCCTGGCCTAAATAGGTGTGACTCCGTTTTTATTGCCTGCCATGTGGCCCCCTGAAATGGCGGCTGCCTGAACTGTAAAGTGGGACAAGGGGAAATGAAGTAACTGTGCTGGCGTTGTACACCGTCGCGGTAGGCGGTCGAAGACCGCGGTGCAATTCTGCATTTGTTAACATTGGGCCCTATGAGTTCCAGGAGCCAATAACGATGTACGCCGGCGGTGACGGTACGCACCGCCGCAGACGTGGCCGCCATTTTCTACCTGTTCTGTCACTTGATACATGACCTTGAACAGGAGAGTACCTACAGTGTCTATGGAAAGGGCCCCTGCCTTCACTTCGGAGGAGTTGGAGAAACTGGTGGATGGGGTCCTCCCCCAGTACACGCAACTGTACGGTCCTCCAGACAAACAGGTGAATACACTGTGAGCATGGTGGATGGCACATGATTGTATGGAGTGTTGTGGATGGAAGAGGGTGGGGAGGGGAACAAGCCAGCATGTGAGGATAGTGTGTGTGTATGTATGTCTGGGCCAGGGTAGGAGGTGTTTAGGCAATGCGTGAGATGAACTATATGGGATAGTAGCATCCATTCTAACTTCACTTGTCCTCTAGGTCAGCGCCCACCAGAAGAAGGGTATTTGGCGTGCCATAGCTAAGGACGTCCGGACCCTGGTGGTCTACCATAGACGGAGCACCCACTGCCAGAAAAGATGGGAGGACCTGCGCCGCTGGAGAAAGAAGACAGCGAAGGCCCAGCTGGGGATGGCCTCCCAACATGGAAGGGGTGCCCGTCACACCATGACCCCCCTGATATTCCGGATCCTGGCGGTGGCCTATCTGGAGTTGGATGGGCGCTTGAGGCATCACAGCAGCCACAAGGGTGTGTGTACAGTCTCATTCAGCTGACTGCCCGCTTTACGAGGTGCCTGGCTGGGGGAAATGGGCTGTGGGTTCCCCTAGGCCAGGGCGAACTTGTTAGGGTAGGTCGCTTGTTAGGCAGGCTCTGTGGCACTCCAACCCCAATAGTGGTAATAACCATCTACACCTAGTCAGGGTCCTGTGGGTTCCGAATGTGCAGCAAATGGGCTTCGGCATCATCCTCCATGGGCATGTGAATTTCCTAAGAACTGTTAGTGCATGGCTTAGTGCAAGTGCTACTCCCTTGGTGTTGTGTCATCCTCTTCTTGCGTGCATTAGCATCATCTGGCTGAGGAGCAGAGGCACGGGAGCAGGAGGGAGCTGCATCCCACATGGCCCTGGAGGGTGAAGCAATGGAGTCTGAAGCCACCAGTGGGACGGAGGTCGAGGGGAGCTCCACGATGGGGACAGGAGCATACACCAGCGACAGCGACTCCTCCTCTGATGGGAGCTCCCTTGCGGTGGCGGGTACCTATGTGCCCACCACATCAACAGGAACAGCCGCCACCCCCCCCACCAGCACCGCCCTCCCAGCAGCCCCTCAGCGTGTGTCCCATGGCCGCTCACCCAGGAGGGTGGGCATCTCCTTCACCCCAGGCATCTCAGGCCCTGCCCCAGTCAGCCCTGCTGCCCTCAGTGAGGAGGCTATTGACCTCCTGACTGTTTGGCAATCTTCCATTTTGAATGCCATCCAGGGTGTTGAGAGGCATTTGCAACAAACAAATGCATACCTGGAGGGCATTAATTCTGGGCAGGCGGCCCAACAGAGTGCATTTCAGGCTCTGGCCTCAGCACTGATTGCAGCCCTTGTCCCTGTGTCCAGCCTCCACCTCCAACTTCCTCCACCCGACCCAATCACCTGTACCTCAGCCTATCCCAAGCACACCATCAGACCAGCATGCACACTCATCAACACACAAGAGTGGACATGGCAAACATAAGCACCACACATCCCACAGGCACTCACACAAGCACCATTCCCATACAGACACAGCAGCATCCACTGCCTCCACTGTGTCCCCCTCCTCCACGTCCTCCTCCTCCTCCCTCCCTGTCTCGTCTGCACTCACACCTGCATGCACTACATCCTCAGCCACTACCTCCATCACCAGCACGCCCATCACCCACACCGCTCACGTGTACTCAGCACCCCCGCTACCATTCACACATCCCCTGTGTCCTCTACCAGTGTGTCTGTGAGCCCTCCTCCCAAGGTACACAAACGCAGGCACACACCCACACAACAGCCATCCACCTCACAACAACCTCCGGCCCATGCACCTTCACCCAAATTCAGCAAAAGTACACCTCCTACAACCACTACCTCTTCCTCCACTCCCAAACCCCCTCCATCTTCCCGTCCCAGTGTGTCTAAGAAACCTTTCCTGGCTAACACTGACCTCTTCCCTACACCTCCCCCCTGTCCTTCCCCTAGGGCAAGGCTTTCCAGGTCCCAGCCCAGCACCTCAGCCACCAAATCCCCAAGCACAGTGGTGCCAGCAACTCCGGTCTCATTGAGGGCGCCACCCATCAGGGCTGCCAGTGTGCCACCTAGCGGGGCCAAGGACATTCCCCCACCTGCCAAGGTGAAGAAGGTGCTCACATGCCGGAGGGAGAAGCCGCACCTACCAGCAAGCAAGGGCTCCTCCAAACCAAAAGGGGACAGTGGCAAGACACCAGTGGCAACATCAAAGGTGGGGAAGGGACACAAGACGAAGAGCAAGTCAGGACAGGGCACGGGGGCTCCGACTGAGGGACTTGAGTCACCCCTTCTGTTAACCACTACACCAACCTGTACGGTGGTGGACACGGCCACCTGCATCGCCACCTGCACCGCCACCAGCACTGCCACCTGCACCGCCACCAGCACCGCCACGTGCAAGTCTGCTGCCTCAGCAACAGTCCCAAGCATCATCCCCAGTGGGCAGCCGTCCGAGGCTGCAGGAGACGTCCTGCTGTGTCCCTCAACAGGTGCAGACACATGCACCACCGCCAGCACCTCTGCCACAGACATCGCCGCAAGCACCGCCACCAGCCCTGCAATGTGCTCAGACAGTGCCACCACAGCTGACTTGGCTATTATCCCCAGTGGGAAGCCGTCTGAGGCTGGAGGAGATGTCCTGGACCCTGCCCAGCTTCCATGAGCATGACTCTCATCACTGTTTGCACCTGCAGGTGGCAGGCGTAGCCGCAGCAGGGTGGGGTATGTCTCTGCCTCCATAGTGTATCATGCTACCTGTTCCCAGGCAATCTCGTGGCACACACACCCACATGAGGGGATGGGACCAGCCACACTGCATGTGATGCACTCTGGGCACCAAGCCCCCTCCAGAACCAATGGAGATTCACATCCACTTCCTCAGTCCTTGGCAGGATGAAGCACTCTGGGCACAAAGCCCCCTCCAGAACCAGTGGAGATTCACATCCACTTCCTCAGTCCTTGGCAGGATGAAGCACTCTGGGCACAAAGCCCCCTCCAGAACCAGTGGAGATTCACACACACTTCCTCAGTCTTTGGCAGGATGAAGCACTCTGGGCACAGAACCCCCTCCAGAACCAGTGGAGATTCACATCCACTTCCTCAGTCCTTGGCAGGATGAAGCACTCTGGGCACAAAGCCCCCTCCAGAACTACTGGAGATTCACATCCACTTCCTCAGTCCTTGGCAGGATGAAGCACTCTGGGCACCAAGCCCCCTCCAGAACCAATGGAGATTCACATCCACTTCCTCAGTCCTTGGCAGGATGAAGCACTCTGGGCACAAAGCCCCCTCCAGAACCAGTGGAGATTCACATCCACTTCCTCAGTTCTTGGCAGGATGAAGCACCTTGGGCACAATACCCCCTCCAGAACCAGTGGAGACTGTTATCCACTTGTGAGACTGTGGCTTTGCACTCCTGAGGATACAGCAGTGGGCAAACCACCCACTGGAAAGACTAGTGAGACTGTGGCTTTGCACTCCCCAGGATAAAGCAGTGGGCAAACCACCCACTTGAGATACTTGAAAGACTGTGGCTTTGCACTCCCCAAGATACAGCAGTGGGCAAACCACCCACTGGAAAGACTTGAGAGACTGTGGCTTTGCACTCCCCAGGATACAGCAGTGGGCAAACCACCCACTGGAAAGACTTGTGAGACTGTGGGTGGCTTTGCACTCCCCAGGATACAGCAGTGGGCATGGAGCCCCCTTATGGAGCAGTGGTGTTGTCCTTTCATCCGGCTGAGGTGCCCCCCTCCCCCGAGGTGCCTGTTTCATTTCGATCTGATGCCCCTGCATTGTTCTCTACGTCTTGAGTCAGGTATCTTGTGTGGGTTTTGCCCATGCATTTTGGGACACTGATCCACGGACGATGTTTGATTACTATCCCGACTTGTGTAGTTGGTGTACATATTTGTATATAGTGATTTTTGAACTTGCACTATCTGATTTTTCTTGATTACAATTGTTACAATCATTTAATTGTGTCCTTGCATTCTTCCAGGGGATGAGGGGGTGTAATATGTAATGTTGCTGCATGTATTTGTGTGTATGGTGTTGTGGGTGAGGGTGGGGGTGGGGGTATTGCGTGTTGCGTGTGTGTGTCACTCTCTTTTCCATCCCCCCTCCCCTGTGTAGTAGGTGCAGTACTCTCTGTGGTCGTCGACAGCGTCTTTCATGCTCCTGAAACAGAAGGAGGAAAAGCAGCATTGGCAGGACATGTAGTTCGGGCTCCATGGCGTCCTGGTTCCTCATTGGGTGTCGAGAAGTGAGTGGTTTCCCTTTCCAGTACTGTTTCTGCCGTGCTTTTGATCGCATTGGTACCGTCCCGGAAAAGGTGGCGAATAGGCCTCTTGTAATAGTGTGGGCGGTACATTGTCTTCCGCCTGTATGTTGGCGGTTACCGCTGAGGTGTTTGTTTCTACCGCCGTGGCGGTCGGAGTGTTAAAGTGGCTGTCTATGTTGGCGGTTTCCGCCATGGTCGTGATTCCATTTTTTTTTCGCTGGGCTGTTGGCGGTATTACCGCTGCTTTAACACCGACCGCCAGGGTTGTAATGAAGGCCTTTATATCACTTTTACAGTGATATCTCAACATCTACTTATTGCATTTGAATCGTTTTACCTGCATCCTATCAGATAAATATTATATATTTTTCTAAACACTGTGTGGTGTATTGTTTGTGATGCTATATGATGTTATTGTATGATGTATTGCACAAATACTTTACACATTGCCTTCTAAGTTAAGCCTGACTGCTCAGTGCCAAGCTACCAGAGGGTGGGCACAGGATCATTTGGATTGTGTTTGACTTACCATGACTAGAGTAAGGGTCCCTGCTTGGAAAGGGGAGAACCTGACTGCCAACCAAAGACCCAATTTCTAACAGACAGTCTCTGCTATTTACAAGATCCTGACTTACCCGGGCTTGGCTCCAGACATACTGCAGGGGGTGGGGACTGCACAGCCCTTTTCGCTGCACGTGTCAACTCACAAACAGCCCAATTGTTAGTCTGACCCAGGCGTGGATTCCACAGGCAGGCAGAGGCACAGAATCGTTAATCAAGAAAATGTCTTCCTACTAAAAGTGGCATTTTCAAACAAACAATCTAAATACCAACTTTACCTGAGGATGTGTTTTTAAATTGTGAGTTCAGAGACCCCAAACTCCACATCTCTATCTGCTCCCAATGGGAAATACAACATAAAAGATATTTAATTTAAAGGCAATCCTAATGTTAACCTATGGGCGAGATAGGTCTTGCAATAGTGAAAACTAATTTATCGATGTTTCAATATCAGGACATATAAAAGACACCAGTTCATGCCCTAACTTTTAAACACACTGCACCGTGCCCATGGGGCTGCCTTGAGTCTACCTTAGAGGTGACGTAGACGAGGTAAAAGGGAAGGTTTGGGCCTTGCAAGTCGGGCCGTTTGCGACTCGTAAAACTTTGCTACATCTGGCCCTTAATTTCTAACACTCACTTTCTAAAAGTGGCATTTTCAAACACACATTCTCAAAGTCAATATTTATTAAAAGATGTATTTTTAAATTGTGATCTCAGAGACCCCAAACTCCACATGTCCATCCGCTCCCAAAGGGAATCTACACTTTAATCAGATTTAAAGGTAGCCCCCATGTTAACCTATGAGAGGGACAGGCCTTGCAACAGTGAAAAACAAATTTAGCAATTTTTCACTGACAGGACATATAAAACACATTACTATGGGCCTGATTCTGATTCTGGCGGGCGGCGGAGGCCGCCCGCCAGAATTCCGCCCTCCAAAATACCGCGCGGCGGTCAAAAGACCGCGGCGGGTATTTCAAGTTTTCCCCTGGGCTGGCGGGCGGCCGCCAAAAGGCCGCCCGCCAGCCCAGGGGAAAACTCCCTTCCCACGAGGATGCCGGCTCGTAATCGAGCCGGCGGAGTGGGAAGGTGCGACGGGTGCATTTGCACCCATCGCGTATTTCACTGTCTGCCAAGCAGACAGTGAAATACTTGTAGGGGCCCTCTTACGGGGGCCCCTGCAGTGCCCATGCCATTGGCATGGGCACTGCAGGGGCCACCAGGGGCCCCGCGACTCCCCCTCCCGCCATTCGGTTCCCGGCGGGAGAACCGCCAGGAACTGGATGGCGGGAGGGGGAGTCGGAATCCCCAAGCCGGCGCAGCAAGCTGCGCCGGCTTGGAGGATTCCTGGGGGCAGCGGGAAACCGGCGGGAGACCGCCGGTTTCCCTTTACTGACCGCGGCTAAGCCGCCGCGGTCAGAATGCCCCGCGGGGCACCGCCGGCCTGTCGGTGGTGCCACCGCGTCCCGCGGCCCTGGCGGACGAAATCCGCCAGGGTCGTAATGACCCCCTATATGTCCTACCTTAACCATTTGCTGCACCCTCCCCTTGGGGCTACCTAGGGCCTACCTTAGGGGTGCCTTACATGTAAGAAAAGGGAAGGTTTAGGCCTGGCACTTGCCAAGTCGAATTTACAGTTAAAACTGCACACATAGACACTGCAGTGGCAGGTCTGAGACATGTTTACAGGGCTACTCCTGTGGGTGGCACAATCAGAGCTGCAGGTTCACTAGTAGCTTTAATTTACAGGCCATGGGCACCTCTAGGACACTTTTCATTGGACCTTACTAATAAATCAAATATGCCAATCATGGAAAAGCCAATTATCAATACATTTTAGACAGAGAGCACTTGCACTTTAGCACTGGTCGGCAATGGCAAAGTGCCAGAGTACTGAAACCAGCAAAAACAAAGTCCAGCACACAGTAAAAAATACAGTAAGCAAAGGCAAAAAGACAGAGGAAACCACACCAAGGATGCCAGGTCTTACAGAGACCTTCACATGTAATATGTCTGAAGTTGTCTTTTTGTTCAGAAAAAGGTACCCCATTGTAAAGCTTGACTGTATCAGGGTAGTGAAGCAGAGCAGCCCATGGTCTACAAAGGGACGGTGGTGTGGGCTAGTAATCACATGCCTCTGTTACACAAAATAAGACTCATTATATGATTGCCCAGATGGTGCTTTTCCTTTTTAAAAAGAAAAGTAGTTTTGTTACACTCTTCATAAAATACTATGCATTCAATTGTAAATATGCATATAATGAAGATGGGAATACCTCTGATGACACTCTCATATCACATTTCATCCCTAAGGGGTTCTGAAACCTATTACCACAATGCCCCCAACGTCTACCATACAAACATTACAATATAAGAGGATCATAAAAAAGCCCGCCCTACTGACTTTGTCAGGATGTCACCACATCAGTAGAAGCAACCACATATTATATTTTACTCTTGAACCACAATTCAAAGCAATGACCTCAGTACCAATATTGTAGTAAAAATATTGCATTGTCCACATTCACATTTATTAATAAAGCAGAATCAGAGTTCCTCACATGTGCCTCTGTATCTTTCTTTGACTCTTATTAGACTACAACTACAGCATAGTGCCATCCAGTAGAGAGCTTTCACACTCTAGAAACACAGTGCAAACACTCCAACTCTGGGAGCACTTTGAAAGGAAAATCTCTCCTGGAGTCAAGAATTAATTTCCCTGGAAGAGGTAGGGTGAAATACTAACATCATTCCTGGGGGGGAGCTGTTGCACCTTCTACAGCCTCTCACATACATTTACAATATGTTGATGGTGCCCTTTGCCAATTTTGAGGTATCACAGAAGCCAACTGATATGTAATTTAGATCCCTTCTGGAGCATTCTGAGGTCCTGCAGCCTGCAAACGTTTAATTTTTAATGTTTTTTTCCCTTCTACGACCTTGTGCTGTGTTTATCATTTCCCTTGATTTTCTTTTTAAATCATTGATGCTCATGCTTACTGGGCTCCAAGGTACTAGTGTGGTGAAGGCAGCACAGGGAGCACCCCTCTAGTGCAGCACACGGGTGCCAGCAAATCTTCTTCTGCTCCTTTTGGGGGAGCATCTGTTTGCTCTGCTCCCTCCTGTTGTTGGAGTAGCAAAGTGGTATTGGGCACTCCCACCCCCAGGCACAGTCACAAGACAGGCCAGCCCAGTGGACAGGTTTCTGCCGTGGAGGATGGGATCCCTGAGGCAGGAAGATAGATGCACCAGTCCCCAGAGTGATGGGACCTATCATGGGGAGGATTTCATTTACCACTGGGGGCCTGACCCTGCTCGGGGAAAATTGAAGGACTCTCTGAAGAGTGCTATGCACCCACTTTCCAGCAGTTTTCTTCTTGAAGGAGGCGAAATATCTCAGGCCGGTTTCTCTGAACCACTTGTGCCATTTTTAGCATATTGGAGCTTTTTTTTATCCTTGTGGCCAGCTCTAGCCAACAGGTAAATGTTATTCAGGCCATTTTGTTCGTATTTCTTTCCTGGCTTCCAAAAAGGGTGTTTTCCATAGAGAACCTGATTTTCTGGCTGCTTGCGACCTGGCCTATTCTCTTCCTGGTTTCCGGTGCTCTTTTTCTGCTGTTGAAGGCAACTTGCATTGCCCCTGTACAGCCTCCAGCAAAATACTTCCTCTGCTATACCCATTTACCCCAGAGCCTCCTGGTTGCTTAAAGGATACCTAGGGGTCATAAAGTTCAGGGCAGGTCCAAAGAGGGTCCAGGATCATGCAGGGGTCCACACAGGCCTATTCTGCCACCTTTCCCATTCTGGCACATATGGGACCCGCAACACTAACCTTGGCAAGGCCCATCCTATTCATGGAGTTCAGCTAGAGTCAAAGCCCCAAAGTCCGTACTTGTAAAACCTTAAGTGGGATCTTCTTCAAGCTAGGTATTCTTTCATCATCAGCTATGCCAGGTCCAATGTATTGTTAACTGTATCTTTCTTGTGCGGGGGCTTTTACATGTAGTAGAATAGTTCTAGGGCCCGGAACTCATTGCCAGTCCTAGGATGACACCTCATACCACCACCCATTCCCCAACCCTCCTGCACAGGATTCCGGGAGAAACAAATCTGGCAACTTCATATTGTTTACATACAGAGCTCCCCTGAGTGCCTCAATTCCTCCCTTGATGACACAGCTGCCTCATCCCTTCCCACTAAAACTTCAATTATAAGTTCCTCCTGTGCTCATTCCAGAGGTCTGGCCTTCCTGTTTTATTGTAGTGGGTCTAGGATGTCCCAGCCGAGGTGATGTAATTAGCAGATTATGATGTCTTCCTACCCCTTCCTTTCACAGGGACTGGGTCAAGCACTGTTATTTGCTCTAGTGTGTGGGGGGGTATATAATCCCTCTGCTGGAGAGCATAGCATTTTACTTGGCCTAATAGGGGAGACAAAGGCCTGGAATCTGATTCTGAGCTGAGCCAGGAAAATATGACAAGTATTAAAGCACATTAATCTGTATATGTGAACTATTGGGGTCTGTAAATTCACACTCATGGTGCATGTTTATATTCAGAAGGATACTTTGCTGGACCCTAAGTAGTGCTAAAGTCTACAAATGGCACATTTCCTCTATAATGTGTACACTGTGCAAGCGTTACAGTTTTTTCAGTAAGCACAACAGACCTGCACCTACCACTCACATTACAAGGCCTATCACATGGCAGTACAAATCCCTGAAGAGTCTCTTCTGCAAGTCTACCTGTGTGCAGATACTGGGCTGGGCAAGATAGTAGTCTCACAAATGTAGCCCACACTCTTGTACAAATATGTGTGCACACATTTTCTTGTGCAACCACTTAAGAGCCTCTTATCCTAGCTTTGAAGAAGCAGCCTTATCTTTGAAGGAGAACACAAGAAGTTAGCATGCTCAGTCCAATTACTGTGATTTTACTATGAGTGACAATCAGGTAGTGAAACTCAGTCACAGTAAAAGCTTACAAACTGGGTAGTCAAATGTGAGTCAACATTGGTGGGGCTGAATCGGTGGAACCCATTTGCAACACTTGGACATTCATTTATATCATACAAATCTACCCATTCATTGGAATATAATTTGATAATGGCCACAGCATACGTGAGTTACTCTTCCTCTTGAGAGGTACTTTGCACAAGTGACTGTAATTTCATCTACAGTGCCACAGAGCTTTGCAAGATAAAGAAAGACATTGACGCTGATCCAGATTCATTACCTAGACTGAAATTTGTGCAGGAGGCAAGAAGCCAGATACTCTCTGCTAAAAGATGGCACACTTTACAAATGCTGTATGCAGATACATTGACTAGCACAATTCCTAAATGACTGCCTTTTAACATGAATGTCAGGTATCAACTCTACCAAAAGAACTCTTATAAATTAAGACACATACTTTTGGTCTGAAGAGTACCCAAGTCTACATCAATCATCACTACACTGAACCACTAGTTTTAGTCCTGGCTTTCAAACACACCAAGATTTAACAGTAGGCAAATGATGCTTTGTTTCCAGACAGATTGAACATCTAAAGAAGTGTATCTGCACCATTCACGTCTGGGTGTTGATGGTCTACTTGAAGCAGAATTTCCTGCTAACAGAATTCTTGCTGACTGTCCAACAGAACAAACAAGCTCAAGTAGAAGTACAGATCATTGCAAAGAACCTCAAAATGTACCTTTGAAAACCACCACACCAGGGGCCTTATTTATACTTTTTGGTGCAAAACTGCACTAACGCAGTTTTGCACCAAAAAGTTTTGCACCGGCTTGCACCATTTTTTAGCACCAGCTGGGCACCATATTTATGGAATGGTGCAAGGCAGTGCAAAGGGTAGGCTAGCTTTAAAGAAAATTACATTAGGCAGGTTTGAGTCAAAATGAATGATTCTGACCAGATTAGCATCATTTTTTGACGCTAAGGGGCATATTTATACTCTGTTTGCACTGAATTAGCGTCATTTGTTTTACTGTAATTCAGTGCAAAACGAACTCCATATTTATACTTTGGTGCTAGACCCGTCTAGCGCCAAATTTATGGAGTTAAAGTCATTTTTGGGAACTGGAAACCTACCTTGCCTTAATGAG
Source organism: Pleurodeles waltl (assembly GCF_031143425.1). Taxonomy (NCBI): domain Eukaryota; kingdom Metazoa; phylum Chordata; class Amphibia; order Caudata; family Salamandridae; genus Pleurodeles; species Pleurodeles waltl. The sequence continues at coordinate 793,340,386 of NC_090438.1, read as the reverse complement.
ATGCAAGGTAGGCATTCCTGTGCAAAAAATGACTCTATGGCCTTAACGCCATATTTATACTCCCATGCAAAAATGGTGCAAGGAAGGGAGGAGTGGTCAAAAAATGGGGCAAAGCTTGCTTTGCCCCACTTTGCCCCATTTTTTAAAGCCTGGGTCAGGGCAGGCGTTAGGGGACCTGTGGGCCTATTTCCATGGTGGAACACCATGGAATAAGACCACAGGTGCCCTCCTCGGGCCCCAGGGGCACCCCCACCCACACCAGAGGGACTGCAGAGGATGTGGAACCCAATCCCAGGTAAGTACAGGTAAGATTGCATTTTTTTTTTTTTTATGTGCCATAGGTGGCCCTGAAATGGGCCCCATACATTGCACAGGGTGCAATGGCCATGGCCAGGGGACCCCTGTCTTCTGTGCTGGCCATTGGGGTGGTGGGCATGACTCCTGCCTTTTCTAAGGCAGGAGTCATGTGGCATGGTAGGTTTAGCACTATAAAATGACGCTAATCTCGTTAGAGTCATTTCTTTTTACTCTAACCTTCCTAAAGTCATTTTTTGGTTCTAAACCCTCTTCTACTATACTGCCAGCTTCACCCGACCAAAGTCATTTTGTTTTTACTCAAGCCTACCCTTTGCACTGGCTTGCACCATTCCATAAATATGATGCCTGGCTGGTGCACAAAAATGGTGCAAGCCGGTGCTAAACTTTTTGTTGCAAAACCGAGTTAGTGCAGTTTTGCAGCAAAAAGTATACGTTTGCGCCACTTTTACGCCAAAAAATGACGGCGCAAAAAAAGTATAAATCACGGCCTTGGTGCTAGACAGGTCTAGCACCAAAGTATAAATATGGAGTTAGAGTTGCACTGAATTAGAGTAAAAAAAATTATGCTAATTCAGTGCAAACAGAGTATAAATATGCTGCAGAGTATAAATATGACCCTAAATATGGCGTTAAGGCCATAGAGTAATTTTTGGCACGGGAACGCCTACCTTGCATCTCATTAAGGCAAGGTAGGTCTTCACTTTAAAAAAATTACTTTAACTCCATAAATTTGGTGCTAGAGGGGTCTAGCACCAAAGTATAAATATGGAGTGTGTTTTGCACCGAATTAGAGTAAAAAAAATTACACTAATTCGGTGCAAACAGAGTATAAATATGCCCCCAAATATCTTCTTCTCCACATTGATACCAGACTCTCTTCAATACGTGCCTGATAAGATGATACAGACAGTACATCTTGCAGTAAAGCTAACCAACGAATTCAGTAAATACCACTAATTTAAGCCACTTTCCATCAACGTAATTGGCACTCTCTGCTAGCCCAAATCACCTTCAGCACACAATGGATAACATTTGGGGCTGTTACTTTCAATACCACACCCTCTCTAGCAGACAAGTTAAACATATATTGAATATATTAAGGTAATTACAATACATACAGCCAGAATGTCATCAGGCTTGAAACAAAGAAATACAAGAAGGAAACAAACATAAAGCAGGAGAGCAAAACGTTCCCACTACAAAACCTGATTTGCAGAATCCAGATTTGTGAAATTCGAAACTGGCATAGTGAACTAGTGAACATAAAAAGTCCATCGACGTTTTGGATTGTCTGTTATTTTAAGGGCAGTGGAAGAGGCGACATTCTGAACGTTTTTAGATGGACAAACCTTGCAGTACGTATGACACCTTTAGAATGCATGCACATTTGCCCCCCGGCAAAAGCTGGAGTAAATGTGCATCTATGAAGGGGATGAAAAGGGAAAATTCTCAGGGCTGAGTGAAAAAGGATTGACTATGGAGAATTAAAAAAATGTGCATCCAAACTCACATTTGCGTCAAAATTCTATGGATGTAGTTTTCCTCTTGGTGGTTCTTCTGTCTGCATGAATTGTATGCATGCGTGTACTTTTAGACATCCATAGTTTATATCAATTTCTAAAAGGATTTTTTTCTGAATGCCATGAAACTCTGAAGTTTGCCCTAATCATATCAATAACCCCATAGCAAATTTATTTATTTTTCTCTCACGTCATTCGTTTTCAAAGTTGGATCACGAGTTTATTAAAGTTAATTCACCGCACATAAAAGCTAAAAAATACAAAACATAAACCAGTTTATGGCATTTTCCCCAGTACAATTATGTATATGTCAATCTCAATTAGCCCTAGCTAAACACACTCCAGAACAAAAAATGAATACACTGCGAGCTGCTGACCTTTAATTTCACTGAATGGTGGCTTGCGCTTAAATTCCTTTTGTAACTTTGACTTGAAGAGATTGCCCTACTTATCCAGAATGTAAATTGTCCTTTGCATTTTTAGCAAGCAATTGGACACTTTCATTATGTCTCATGTTGAGAGGCGGTTCAATTTTCTACTGGCTTGATTGCCTTTGTGTGGCCCAGTGAGTGTAGATGAATGCGTGTTCTTAATTATTAAAATGCCGTTCAACTCCAAGTGCTCCAATTATAATCAAGAAATCACACACAATGTAGACATAACTTTAATTGCAGAACATCACAATGGCAATTTGTTCATGTCACACTAGACAAGAACTTGTCTTTCTCTTAGTCATCGTTTACAGTGCATAAGACATGGAAGTCTGCATCCATGTCTTTTACAGCTTCTGATCTCTTTGCCTGACTTGTGTTGACATATGGTAATAGAGCCCCTTTATTTGTGATGCATCTTGAGAGGCAACTGATGAGTGATTTGCGCTTTTCTTCTTAGAAACTTATAAATGCCTGCTGATTTCTCATTTCTGAAGTGTCAAGTTGCCAAGATTATGGCATGCTAAATTGCTTTCTACTTTTTGCACACAAGACAGTAAGGTACTGGTTATTTCTGTTTGAGGGATTTGGAGTCAGGCCTGCACATTTTGAGTTCTGAGTGGACCATGATGTAGTTTGATATGACTCGTCTTGTTTCTGAACGTTTGATATAATAATAGTAATAATAATAATGCTAATAATAATAATAATTACATTCAGAACAGTTAGGAGGGAAATGAGACTTAATGCCCAGGAACTCTGCCTGTAATCCTCTAGTACGAATAAGGCGGGGCTTGACACTGATAAACATCTACCCATTCCTGTAGAGCTTCTGAAACTTCCCGCCCAGGTATGACTGGAACTGAGTCAGAGAACAGCACATTTTAGGTAATTAATTATATCCATCAAGAGTGTAGTTGGCCCACTTTTGCTTGTGAACCAATTTCATTTTAGAATCAATAAATCTCCCCTCTGTCATGGACAGAGACAGACCTGTGCTGGTGGAAATTGGTGTTGCTGTGCAGACTGATCTGCTTCCCAAAAATGAGGAATGTGCCATGCAGCTTAATTCCTCCATCTCAACTGCAATCGCACTGACACGCTCAAGGTCTGGCTAGGACTGGGGCAGGAAAGATCGGGAAGTGCTAGAAAATAACACTGAGGCAGAAATGTAGGAAGCAGTGAGTGACTGACGTAATGATGGCCAACTGTGCCATATTGGAGGAAGACCTGCTCCATAATTGGAGAGTGGAGAGGTATGACAGTCCAATGTCTGGCAGCAACAGCCATGTCCGGGGATCGGTGCCATATTGGAATCGTCAGTGATGAATAGTGAAAGTGGACTAATGTTCCAGTCTGGTAGACACTAATAATAAATCATTGCTGCATCAAAGCTCTGGCTCTTACAGTTACTGAAAGTGTTTCGCACTTGAACGTATATCTTGTCACCACATACCTACATTTCCACTGCAGTGATGAGCTTTACTGAACTGCATAACCGTTTCATATTTCCGCTAACTTTTGTCTTAAGACACATTGATTGAGGACCATAGTGTTATGTAACCAACGTTTCTGGGCATTGGGAAAAAACTGCATATCATAAACAACCCCTCGGATATAGGATGGGTCAAATTATGACTTCCACATGACTCACAGCCGTACTGCTCTCAGAGGCTGGCGACCGGGTGATGAGGGATAGATGCTAATGACCACTTTCAAGTGCTCTGGCTTTTGCACTGGAGGTTCGGTTTCCTGATATGAATTGGACTGGTGCTGCCTGTATTCTTTTAACATTCACCCAGACCCTGAATGGACTTAATTTATTCCTCCTAATACATACACCAGGGCTAAAAGGGTCTCGGTGCACCATGCCTTCATGGACTTCAACTCTGCCTTTGATTAGGTTAACAGAGATAAGCCCTGGGCAGAGCTGAGGACCAGGGGGCTCGAACCTGCTCTTGTAGCCTTCTTGAAAGACATTCATCATGGTTTGATGGGTTCACTAAGATTCGGGAGTAATGGGGAATGCACTGAGCACTTTACCCTGAAGTGTGGTGTCCCTCAGTGCTGCATCTGGCATCCTTTCTTCTTAGCTTGTATATTAATTGATTGGAGGGGGTGGTTTTTGCACATGGATTGAACATTCCAAGAGCAGGTGGGAGACTGCTCACCCTTCGCCTATATGCAGATGATGCAGTCCTAAATGCTCGTATAGGCAGAATTCTTCAACAGCTTGTAGATCTTTTTAATGTTTTTATGGAAAGTTTGGATATGTGAGTCTTTTTTTTTTTAAATCCCATTTTACTTTGGAAGTCCCCAATAAAACCAAAATCTCTAGTCTCTCGGTGCAGGGACAGGTTTTAGGCACGGTGGATAATGCTTCCTACACAGGGATTTTATTAGATTCTGGTCTTGATGGCAACCTTTGAGTAAAACACAGGAATATTTTTAGAGAGCCATTGCTAGTGTTGAAGTGTGTTTTTTTAACCAATATTTATTATGTGATCTGGCAATATATTTTGTGATGGAAATGCGTAGAAAAAGTGTTAACCTAGGAAATAATGCACATGTTGAAATGTGCCCACAGGGAGTGGCTTCCAATGTATACGAAAACTAATGAAAAGCTTATTAATTCTGAGTTTAATTTTGCAATATTGTTTTGAACTGTATTAGGATAGCATAATTAGAGTTATGTGTTAAGAGTTGTTTAATTAATTTAGAGGGCCATAGCTCAGCGAGGGTTTGAGCCTAGCTGCTTGACCTCATATTGAATTGTGTTTCTAAGGTGTTATGTGCTGTTTCCTGAAGGACACGAAGCTGTACTTTTCCAGAAGATTGTATGTGTGTAGCCGTAGTAAATTCTTTCTCATGAGAACCGACTTGCTCAAGGCGATGTTCTTGTTAGCTGCAACATTGTAATTCGTAACAGGTGCAAGATTAACCGTACTAGAAGACAATGAAGACACTGACTGGAGTGCAGAGTGTAACAGTTTCCACCGGACATTCCAACTGTTGAAGACGTCAATAACATGGACCAATCCGCGACATGGTAACTGTGGTTTGGGGAAAATTCTATCAGGGTGCTTACCAAATTATTGGACAAAGATAACGATGCACCAAACTTTATCCAATGAGAAATTAGGAAATAGTTAGACAGTTTTGATTTAACGGCGTGACTCAAGGAGAAAACGGATCAGAGACACACACTTTTGGACTTTATTCCACCTTCCCTTTTGTGTTATTGAGCTATTATTCTTTCAGCGTTTGCGCTAATATTCTAAACCATCCTTTTCCCCACTCTTGCCTGATACTTACTTTGCCTCTATCTGAGGGAAGTAATTTGTTTCAGAACTATGCTATCTTAAGACCTTGTCCGTCTTATCTCTGCTGATGCTGACGCACTGATGTCCTGAGGACGAAGACTGAAGCTGTTTGCTGATCTGTTGGATGGGTAATTATCTGATGAAAATTGTAATTGTCTATTTGCCTTTCCTTTCTAGGTACCAACTGCTATTTTGATAGTTAGTTGTTTTCCTAAATTTGTGTTTCTCTAAATTGTTTTGCATGAAGCCCAACATGCTAATGCTGATTTGAGGTTAGTTAAGGCGTTCATAATAATCTTATGCAAATAGACAAATGACTGAGTTCTTACTTTGTTGAATTATGTACTAATGAGAATCTGCTAAGTTGCTTCATATCAACGATGTGCCTGAATACTGAATGACTATAACTAATGGAATAATTGAAGTTGTGTTTGATTACTAATTAGGATTGTTTTGTGTGGTTTGGGTTAATAAGATTAACAGATATGATGTTAGATTGTAACCAATAGGGAAACAAATCTATTAACTCTTAATTAAACTGGTGTGGCTATTCATGACTGAAGGTTTATGGTGTGTTAAAGTGTGAATCTTATTGATTTGTCATTGATTAGTAATTGTCAATATTGATTACTTGTTGATATTGTGGACTGATGATTCACGAGGGCAAACGTTTCGTACTGGGAAGTCTCGGAACGTGGCCCAAAAGTCTGTCGACCTAAACGCGTCTCCTGGTAAGTTTACTTAATAAGGCTCTGACGCGCTAACACTAGCCTAAATTGTTTTATTAATCCTGCTTGGGTCACAAGCCAACCCAGATATTGCTGGATGTTTACAAGGCAGAGTGTATCCCCATAGCCACTTTTGGCTGTGAAATATGTGGCTATGCTACTGTTGCCCTAATGCAGGTGGGGGAAAACAACTTTATGAGGTTCGTTTTAGGCATGGGATAAGGTTACTCCTCAGAGATTATTCACGAAGAACTGTGCATGGGTTATATCACAGATTTGATCCGCCTTTGTCCTCTTTTGTTGTTGTGATAAGTTTGGCTCAAGGATGAGTTAAATATAAATATGTTAATTATTCTGGATGGTTTGAATCTGGCAAATAAGTCTCACATACCTTTGTGACATTATTTAGGGGCAAATTATAAAGCTCTGGGGAGGCCAGAGCTATTTTCTCATCCTGATGGCATCATAAAAGAAGACATTGTGTAGCTGAAGCAGCCATTTCATTTTAGAGTGGTAGCCGAGAGGGAAGCTTCTGCTCTATCCAAACAGCTGATGCATCAGTTTCTCATGGTAAAGTAGTAAATGGAATAAAACCATACCTCCTCCTGGAGATGACCAATCACCATCGACACTTACTGACTTATTTTAGATTGGGCGTATGTCTTCAGTTTTTGTTTACAAAAGGCGAATGGTATAAAATGGTTGATTTACCACCCTTTATCTATGATAAGGTTTCAAACTGTGACACTATGCACATTGTTCCTTTTTGCCCCAGATTTAATACTCTTCTCCACAAATGTTTTAAGTTCCTTTTGTTACCTACATACTTGAGACATGTCAGACCTGTCTTTTTTATATCTACACTAAATATTTGCTTTTATATGTCTTGGTTTTTGGCTCGGGTTTTTAGCTCAAAATATTAGTCCACTTTAAGTATTTTCCTTTGAGAAACAACCTTTTTTATGCCAACTTGAGAACACAAAGACTACAACAAAACCATCAGAACGATGTTGTCAGTACCACACCTGTTTTTTTAATGTTCCATTCAACAAAACAAAAGTCTTTTGCATGGGAAGCATTACAACGAAAATGTAAACAATGTTTTACTTACCATACTATGGGGGTTATTACAACTTTGGAGGAGGTGTTAATCCGTCCCAAAAGTGACGGTAAAGTGACGGATATACCACCAGCCGTATTACGAGTTCCATAGGATATAATGGACTCATAATACGGCTGGTGGTATATCCGTCACTTTACCGTCACTTTTGGGACGGATTAACACCTCCTCCAAAGTTGTAATAACCCCCTATATTTGGGACCTTTGTTGTTGAGCCACAAAGCGTACCTGCTTGGCGAAATCCTTGAACTAGTTTACAAGCAGCATTGCAATTTTCATTCCCAAGCATACATACAGTATGGAAATGTAGGTATAGTCCTACCTTACTGTTGTTAGTACGTTAGACCTTATTAAGTAAACTTACAAGGAAATGCGAATAGGCCGATGGACCTTTTGACTGCACTTCGAGTAATTCCCACCATATAACCCTGTACCAATACAGATCAATAGCGATAACTATCAATTACATCAATAATTAATAGGAGTCAGTAATTTCCACACGCCATGACCTCAAGGCCATGAACAACCATATCTTTATGTAAAACTTAAAATGTTTATTTCCCTATATTAACAATGCTAATGTCACGTAACTTAGTCTCAAAATCAACTGATAAACATACAGAAACAATAGTGGTTGACCAAAACAAAAGAATCACAATCTAATCAAAGCTTGAGCCACTATACATTCTAAGGTTACAGTACAAATTAATAGCAAGAATAACTGTGCAAACGAAATAACATACATTTAGATTCAGCAAAGAAAATATATCAACTCTCCTTACATGTAGCGAACATCATCAGTGAGAATCCTTACTAACATCAGATTAGAATAGCATGTTTGGAGTTTGTTAGAAATTGGGTCTTTGCTTGGCAGTCCCCCTTGTCCAAGAAAGGACACTCACTCTGTCAGGGTAAAAGAGAATCACCCTCAGCTAACCCCTGCTTGCCCCCTTGGTAACTTGGCACGAGCAGTAGGCTTAACTTCAGAGTGCTAGGTGTAAAGTATTTGTACCAACACGCACAGTAATTCAATGAAAATACAATAAAATGACACAACACAGGTTTAGAAAGCTAGAAAATATTTATCTACACAAAACCAGACCAAAACGACAAAAATCAACAATACGCAAGTCAAGTTATCACTAAAAATGCAAAAAGAGTCTTCATGTAATTTGAATTTATCTTATTTAGTGTGAACCCGTTCAGTAGTTTTTTAGTTATTAAACGAAAACCAAATGTGTATATCTGGGTGGAGCAAAAGCACAGATCTCATGGCAAGAGCTGATTGGCTTTCAGCACTTTACCAGGAAGTTCTGCCAGCCATCTTAGGATCAATATACATGATAGCACCCTTTGAAATGCATTGTAGTGAAAGACAGGTTTTGAAGGTCACAAAAAGGAGAAGTATAAAGTGTGATATATATATATATATATATGGGGACAGGAGGATAGGCTCCCATTACTCTTTACAACCCAAAGGTATTTATTTGTCAGATGTCAACCTTTTCATCTGCTGCACAGGACAAGTCATATTATGATCTCCAATTCCCATTCCTTATATTGCCTCCTCATAATTTACATGCAGGGTTTGTTCACTCATCTTTGTGTGTGTGTTTAGGTTGGAATTTGTGTCACATACTTGATACAAGCAATGTTAAACGTGAAAACTGTACAATTGCTTTAGGATTACTCCATAGAGACCTTTAGAGAGTAGTCATTCAGCTATCAAATCAAATGTACACTCAATGTGAAACTGAATTAATGTTTACCATGTTGTAAATAAAATATGAATTATCCAAGGTTCTAACCCCATATCGAACCACAGTTCAGTTTGCTCTTCATATAATTGTCTTCAGTTGCAATAATCACAGTAACAAATGTATTCACCTAAAGCTGGGCTCCATATGAAGCAGAGAAAGCAGCTTTGGAATTATAAAACTTTAAAGTCATGTCCGCAATTCAGTTTTCATCCTGCTAAGCAAAAAATATTTTGTTGGCACCCAATAACATTCCAAACTTATTCTTGCCGCTGGAGCAAAATCATATATCTAACCCTGAACATGTCAAATAGTTTAACCTTTTCCAGTGTACTTGGATTCCTAGAGGTCAGTATCCTACAAGAGGGAAACCTTGCAGAGAATTGTGGATTTGTTTTGATTTGTTTCGACCAACCATTTCTGTTACACTCAACCTATTGTAGTAATGAGAGAACCCAGGATATTATTCATACATACACACGTCTATCAGTGTGAATAGTCATGTGTAATCCCCAAAATGAAGAATTATCACTTGTGAGAAATTGTCCTTTTTTGCATGGTCTCCCAAATTGTTTGCTGAATTTAACTGCTGGTTTTAAACTTCTGGTTTTAAAAGTCTTCACACTGGAACCCCGTTGTCTACTGCCCACTGTATGTGCTCCTAAAACATGCTGAAGGTTAAATGTCACTTGTGGACTGCATCCCTGATTGTGCCTTCCACTAGTGTGACAAGAAAAGCCATTGTAGCCTAAAGGATGCAGCTTCATCCTGCAATACGACCTGTTAAAATAACCTATTTTGACAGGTAAATATCTAATTTCAAATAGAAGGTATTGAAAGTCCTATTCAATAGTGAGGTTGAGTTTTCATAAATATTAAGAAAAATAACTCTTGTTCAAATATAACCTCTATTTAGGACTTGTTGCCAACAAAGTATGATGAGTGATATTTATAATTAGGACACGCAGAAAATTATGCTTGTCATTTTTCTACTGTAATAAGGCTTAAAAGCTATTTTCACTGTGATTTAGTAAGATACTTTCAATTAATGGTAAAACTATCGGTAATCTGCCAAAAATACTTGAAAAAAGGGAGTGTTTGGCTGAGGGTACAACTCCAAAAACAGTCTGGTAGCTGCTGACAAATCTTAAACCTACAGCCCTAAAACAGTGTACCATCCCAGTGGTGTTAGATGCACTGAAGATGAGACTGACCAATTCTGCAAAGTGTTTTGGAAAGTTGGCATTTAAAAGGGGCTGTATCTCTGCAGATGACCTTGCCAATTGCGAGTCATAAATTTCACAGGCGGATGTGAGGTCCGCATGGTTTTGAAACAAAAGTGCTTTCAGTCTGCTCAGCTTTTCTAGCATAAGTAGCAATGTGAGGCCAGAAATCACAAAAGCGACAGCTGCTTTCATCCCAAAGCAACTTTGATCACTCAGCATCAAGTAACCCCCATTTGAAAGCAACTAAAACACTGGGTGAATCAAAGAGATGGCAATACCCCTCCAGAAGCAAGCTAAATTCACTGCAGACACATTACATGCGCCGTGCAAGGGTACCTGTTTACAAATCATAGAATGGTTTACAGAAGCTTCACAAATAGTTCTGCTACGAAAAACCTCCTTGTTGCCATTAAAACATTTGAAATCGAAGGGCAGCTTCCACACCTCATTGATGTAAATATCCCCTAACGGCTCAAACTTGACAACAGGGAAATGTTGATATTGGGAGTGAGATCACCCCATCTATTAACCACACTGACGATGGAGTTTTGGTGACAGTAAAAGGCAGCTTTTCTAATTTCTCAATATAAAGAATTTTGTAATTAGCTTTCTTAGCCATTATCTCTTGGTTATCTGTGAGGTAAAATGTAGCAAATAACTCCATAGAGTGTGTGTGCTTCGAAGGCACACAGCCACTTTTCAGAACTTGTAAAGTCCAACACGGCTAAATAATGGACTTAAGTGGACCTTGTCCATGGTGTAAAAATGGCATATCTTTTTGAATAATGTCAATTGCAGAAGACACAATGTTGATAATTGTGCACATGCAAGTGGACAATGTGTTTATACTATTACCGACAATGGGTAATGTTTCTCTAAATTTCCCTTCTCTATCTGTCTTAAACCTGCAGTGACTTCCATTTACAAAAGCTTCCAAATCTCATTGAGCATAGACTTCTGGAGCCTAACAAGAAATCATGTAAGTCAATATCATCAGAAAGGAGAGGAATGTTTTCTTTTTCAACTGTTGGTGTGGAAGATTCTAACCATTGCTGACAGTGTTTATGTATGCTGTATGTGATGAGAATAAGTGAGTGCTGTGTAATGACGCCTGGCTAACTCTAAAACTCCATATGGAATTGATAAAAAGTGCATGACAACCATTTGTGTTCACTGGCAATAATAACCACCCATTGGGACCTAAACATGATGAATTAAAGGTACTGTTCTGTACTCAACCATTGAGATGTTCTTCTGTGACATTCAGGATATTTTGCCAATTTTTAAATCTACCTACAGAAGGAATACTGGGCATATCAATTTCTTTTGCTAACCATGGGCAAGTCATTTTCTGTCCAGTGTCATTTAGAAAACAAATTTACCATGTAATTAAACATGCTCTAAATAAATCCACTGTGCCTTGAATTTGCCAGTCTTTCATTCCCCAAACACTTTTTAAGTCAATTGATTTCTTCCAGTATCCATAACCTCTTATGGCAAACTGGGAAAAAGGAATTCAAATAGATCAATTTAGTGCTATTTAGCAGTATTTTCCTCATTTTGAATTTGGTAATTCAAAATAATAGAACTCAGCAAATTTAACATCATGACCAGATAAATAAGCAACCTTTCCTATAAATGTTTTGTAACTCCCCACTGGTGGGGTCAGACAATCTCTCTGCTGTACATAGTTAAATTTGATGTAAAAAAAATGGTGTCCAGAATAATGCTAACAGAACAGTTGACCATAATTTGTGATTTTATATAGATATATATATATGTATCTATATATATATATATATATAAAAAAATATTATATATATATATATGTACATATATATATATATATATATAGAGAGAGAGAGAGAGATACAGATATATAGAAATATATATATATATATATGACAATCCTCCAAGTTGGCTGAAGAGTCAGTGCCAGGATCAACAAAGCTGTCAATGGAATGGTATAGGTCACAAAGAGGCCATGACTGTTATGCCCTCTGCCCTCTATGGGCCTACATGGTGTTCATATAACAAATCTTACAGTGTTCTAAGAACAGGCTTGACATGATAATATGTCTAAAAATAAGGGCCTGCTTCCTAACTTCTGGAGCGACAATATTAGTTAGAATATCATGTACCAAACCTGACAGCCTCGAGCAGGGCCCAAAGTGAAATGCATGTGAAGGGCTTATAAAATATGCAACACAAACATTATGCCTTCTCAGAAAAGGCAGCTGATTAAAAAATAAAAAATAATGAGCTAACAGCTGGCTTTGCTAAAAAATATGAAAAGAAATACATGAATAAAATGTGTCTATGTATTTAAAAGCACAGGCTACGGATCTAAAGCTAAAATAAGGGGTCTCCAATCCAGGTACTAAGGGGAATCCACAAAAACATCTTTCACAGTTATGAAACTGAGGTTTTTCCTAATACCACGAGTAGGTACTCAGAACAGAGTGGAGGACAGAGTGCACCTTAAAACAATTGGATTCCAGATATGTATTGTAATTGAACACCAAGGCCCAGATTTATACTTTTTTGTGCGCAACTGCACTAACGCAGTTTTGTACCAAAAAGTTTAGCACCGGCTTGCACCATTTCTGCGCACCAGCCGGGCACCATATTTATGGAATGGTGCAAGCTGGTGCAAAGGGTAGGCTAGTGTAAACAAAATGATGTTAGCCGGTGGGGCTGGTGGTATGGAAGAAGGGGGTTTTGCACCAACAAATTACATTAGGCAGATTACAGTAAAAAAAATACTCTAACCTGCCTAGAGTCATTTTCTGACACAAAACTATCCATACCACATTACTCCTGTCTTAAAAAAGACAGGAGTCATGTCCACCACCCCAATGGCCAGCACAGGTGACCAGAGTCCCCTGGGCATGGCCATTGCATCCAGTGCCATGTAGGGGGCCAATTTCAGGGCCCCCAATGACACTTTAAAAAACAATACTTACCTGTACTTACCTATAGTTATCTCGGATGGGGTCCCCCATCCTCTGCTGTGGGTAGGGGGTGTCCCTGAGCCCTGGGGAGGGCACCTGTGGCCTTATTCCATGGTGTTCCGCCGTGGAAATAGGTCCACAGCTGCTCTGACCCAGGTGTTAAAAAATTGTGCAAAGCAAGCTTTGCACAATTTTTTGACCCCTCCAGTGCATGATTTTAGCATGGGGGGATAAATATGTCGCTAAGGCCATAGAGTAATTTTTTGCACGGAAACGCCTACTTTGCATCTCATTGTCGCAAAGTAGATTTCCACATTGAAAAACTGAATTTAACTCCACAAATTTGGTGCTAGACGGGTCTAGCGCAAAAGTATAAATATGGAGTTAGTTTTGCACTGAATTTGCGTTACAAAAATGATGCAAATTCGGTGCAAAACAAATATAAATATGCCCCCAAATCTCCAAATAGCTTGGATGCGGCTGAGGAATTATATAGCCATTTTAAATGAGTGGTGATTATCTGACAGTTGTCAGTATAAAAAAGCTAGACATTTGTTTTCCTGAGAGTATAAGTGCTGTATGAGTACGTTTTCGATCAATCTATATATAGAGTCCATAGCTGTCTTTCCTTCCGCCTTTCCCCCTACTTTCTTCTCATCACAATAGCTTTTAAATTCAACAACTTTTTCTTGTTCTTTTCTTGCAGGGTTGCAGGAGACAGGAGAGGTGTGCCTGTCTGTCTATTAGTTTTTAAACAAACTTCTTATTAGCAGATATGACTTGCAAGCAACCATATAATAACATTTCAGCATACATTTGTCAGCCTGCATTTTTTGGTATTGGCCCCAAATGTCATATACTTAGTAACTGACTATTACACCACCCCTCTACCCTCTTCCCCCTCCCTAATGAGTCAGGTCCAATATGCTTGGGGTGTAGTGTATCATTAGGCCATCTATGTCTAATATTATTGTGAGTAGGATATCTAGGCCTCGTCTTCAGGGTGGATCCTTAATATTTAGTGAGAGGCAGTTGTGCAGAATCACCCCCTATTCGCGTCCTGTACATTCTGAATCATCTCCCTCATACTATCCATAAGGGTTTCCCATGCCCTTGCCATATCTAGAGGTCTCAACCCCCTCTTGGCCTCCCAGAAGAGAGAGTTCCCTTCACAGATTGCCCATCTTTCTAGTTACCTGTACCACCTAGTTACCTTCGGGGTGAGAGGATTTTTCAAGTTCATGGCAATTTCCCTCTTGGTTAGGATGTAAGCCATGTCTTGGAATCTGCTGGTCACCTGCGTCTTAAGTGTATGCGGAAACCAGCCCAGCAAACAATGGCCCAATGTGTAAGGGACTTCCCTATTTATCACATCTGCTACCTTCTGTGTTACCTTGTCCCAGTATACCCTAAACTGTGGGCAATCTCAGCTTGAATTCCACCACTAGTGTTCCACATCTTGGGCACTCCACTCCCTCTGTATTAAAATGTCTGTTAATCTGACCTGGCATCAAGTACGCCCTATGTATTATGAAGAAGTTTATCAATTCAAATCTGGCATTTCTCGAAACCTTGGGTTTCTTTTCCAGTTAGATTTCCCAAGATTTGTCTGGGATGCAGGTTCCCAAATACTCTTCCTATTTAGGGCCTCAGCAATTCCAGTGGGAGGGTCATATCTGTTTGTATTCTATTATAGAAGTTTGTGACTACCTTTACCATGCCTGGTGAAGCTACTAGATAGACACAGGTGGTCTGTGTTTGGGGCTCAGCTATGCCTGCACTCCATTGGTGACAAATTACTGCAGCGACCGAGCCAGGCAACAGAAAGTGTCCTCCCGGTAGGTCAAACTCTGCTCTGAAATCTTCAGGGGATCAGAGTGCCATCTCTAAAAAGGCTACCAACTGTAAACACTCCTGCTGTGTACCAAGATTGTAACCTCTCCCAGTTACCCATATGTGGCAGTGCTTGCAATAACAAGAAAGGGAGGTCCAGAGAGTAGGGAACTTTTATCTTAGTCTTACATAAATAGCATGCCCAGCATTTAGTGAGTACTTTCAATTTGGATGAGTCAAACCTCCTGGGTCATCGGATTCTCAGCAAGACTTCTATCAGTCTCATTAGTGGAAGGGTAAATAGTTTCACCAATGCACCAGGGGCACATTTACTCACCAGCCACTGTGTGAACCATTGGAGGTGTGCTGCAAGACAATAGGCTTCAAAGTCAGGCACTGCTAACCCCCATCCGCCGATTGTCTCTGCAGTTTGGCCAAAGCAACCACTTCTGTTTATTTCCCCATAGGAATGACATTACTAGGGTATCTAACTCTATAGAAATTTCCCTGGGTATCCACACTGGTAACACCATAAAACAGTACAGCAACCTTGGCAAGACTACCATTTTGAGGAGTGCCACCCTACCAGTCAGTGACAGGGGCAATGTCTGCCAAAAGGGCATACTTGCTTGGGTGAATCGCACCGCATGCCCCACGTTTCCGTCTACGATGTTGTGCATATATTGATATATTTTAATCCCAAATTAAGAGAAACTTCGTGGCTCCCATAATAATGCACCTAGGTCTGTGGGGGCAACCCCAGCAGACCCCAGGGGGAAAAGGTGGAATTTGGACAATTCACGCCGAGTCCCGATAGGGCCCCAAAGTTGGACAACATGAGCTGGGCCCTTGGTAGATTTCTCTGCATATGTCTCAGGAAAATAAGAAAGTCATCCGTATCTAAGGCTATGTGGTGCCATGCATTGCCTGCTCCTATCCATTGGCCCCGCCTCCCCTGCGAGCCAATGCTGCCATGGTTCCATAGCTTTCGTGAACAACAGCGGGGAAAAGGGGCAGCCCTGCCTGGTGGCCCGTTCAACCACATAGCCATCTGAAATTGTCCAGCCGGTGCAGAATCTAGCCTTTGGGGCAGTGTAGAGTAGTTTTACCCATGCTATATATTCTTCTCCCAATCCCATCTTTCCCATCACTCCATAGATAAAGCACCATTCAAGACTGTCAAATGCCTTTTCAATATCTACTGGGGGCACTCCTGCCTCCGTTTCACCATAGGAGGGGTCTCTCATGACAGCCAGCAGTTGACATATGTTACCAGCTGTATTCTGTCCTGGGACAAAGCCTGCTTGGTCGGGTGTACCAAAAGCATCATATAAGAGAGGAGTCTCATTGCCAGGATTTTACTAAGAATCTTATAATCCAGATTCAGCATGGATAGTGGCCTACACATCCCACATTCAGTCGGGTCTTTACCGGGTTTAACAGGGTTATCACCACTGCCTCCCTTGTTATAACCGGCAATAGTCCCCTCTCCTTTGCAACCTTATAGAGGGTCAAGGTCAGAGTACATGGCATACAACTCCACAGGGAAGCCATCAGACTCCGGCATCTTTCCCCTAGCTAAGTCCTTAATGGCATTCCTAATCTCCTGCAGTGTAATAGTCCCCCCCAGCTGTTCAGCCGCCTCCAGTGTAAGTGTGGTGAGTGGCACCTGTTCCAAGTATGTATGGGTGGCCTCTACATCATATTGAAGTGCATTTTTGTAAAGCCTCTCATAATAGTGCATGAAATGGGCATTAATCTCCTCCTGTTTGTAAAGGCTGTTC
Source organism: Pleurodeles waltl (assembly GCF_031143425.1). Taxonomy (NCBI): domain Eukaryota; kingdom Metazoa; phylum Chordata; class Amphibia; order Caudata; family Salamandridae; genus Pleurodeles; species Pleurodeles waltl. The sequence goes on along the minus strand of NC_090438.1, from coordinate 793,323,392 downwards.
CATGTATCCGTTTGTACCTCCCTAATGACGACCCTCTCTTAGTCGGTGACGCCACCCATGCAAGCATTCGACCCACCTCATCTCTCTCTGCATGGGCCCGTCATATGTAGTTCTTATAATCAAAGCAGTGAAGTCGCTCAACGTGTTCCAATACTGTCTCTTTTAATTCTAATGCTGTATGCTGGAGGCCTGGTTGTTCTTGTCTATTCTTTTCCTCCTCTCTCAGCTTATCTTCTGCCTCTATTGTATCTCTGACCAAGGCTCGCCGTACTCCCACTGAACCTGCTATACATCTTACCCTCAGCACCACCTTGAAAGCATCCCACTCGATTATCGGGCTGCTAGCTGTGGCATCGTTTTCCATACAGAAATGGGCAATATGTTGTCTCACCGCACCTTGGTATTGTGCATCCTCCAATGAGTACATTTTTTATTTCAATGCAGGGATACGTGGTAGGGTGTGGCCCCACCTCAGCGATAGTAATATGGACTTGTGGTCAGAGATGGTGCGGGCCAGATATTCAGCATTCTGTATGGATTAAAAGACATCAGAGGTGCAAAGGAATGAGTCCAAGCGAATATGTAGTTCATGTAAATGGGAGAAATACGAGTAATGCGGACATGCAGGTATAGCCTACTCCATGCGTATACCAGGCCACATTGTGTTTGCCAGGTTGTGAACTGTCATTCCACCTTTGCTATCTGGAAGTCGTTCAGTGGGGAGTAGGATCGGTCCATATTGGGATCTGCCACACAATTAAATCCCCTCCCAACACTATTGATTGTAGAAGGTGTGGGGCCAGGCTGGCAGAAGGTTTTGCAAATAATGACCCCGGATCTGAGTTAGGCACGTAGAAGTTGACCAAGACTAACTCCCAGCCCTCAAATCTCCCCTGTACAGCCAAGTATCGCCTGTCAGGGTCTATGACTCTATCCAGTGGTTAAAATGGAACCCCAGCCTGTATCCAGATCAGGGTACCATTGGCATAGGCTGAATAAGTGGTAAAGTATACCTGTCCCCTCCAACGTTTCTCTATAGCCCTCCCCTCAGTCCATGTCAAATGTGTTTCTTGGAGCTTCGCCACCTGAGCGCCCACCTCTGTAAGTATGAGAAGACCTTATTCCTTTTTGCCATTGTATTCATATCCTGGATGTTCCATGAAATGAATTTATATGTCTCTAGTGTAGCCATAATCCTGCTTCAATCCTGAGCATCTTTATTCACCCCCTCCACCCCAATTCCTTCATTTGGACCTCCCTCCACCACAAGTCTAGTTGTTTTCCTAAAAAAGCATGTGACTCATAGTTTCCCATATAACTAAACCAACAATTAACCTCCCAACTCCTCTTCCCCAGGACAAAAAGACAACTGCCTCTCATCCAAACCAAAAACGTATCAACTAGTCTCACGAAACTGGGAGCAGCCACTTGGATTGTTTGGAGGGTGCTACAGTATCGCCTGTATTCCTCCCCCATTCTTTCTCTCTCTGGTGGGTCACCTTACCCGGCTCCCCGATCTGAAATCGGCCCATTAAATCTCTCCGTTAAAATGGAAGGTCTCCTGTTCATATCACAGCAACTTTATAGCATTGGTTAATTTCCCTTAGAGATCTAGGAAAGAGAAAGTCAAATTATGCAGTCCAATGCCCCTGGTGTCATCTCTCGTCCTGCCTCTTCAGATGTCCATGTGATGTCTGAGTCTCAGTCCGATACTGACTAGTCCATCTCTTCACCAATCGTTGGAGTTGGGCTTATGTCTTGACTGTTCAGAGAGGCTACAGCCTCCACCACACTTTGGCGTTCCTGTTGTACCTCTGTTTTTGAAAGGGCAGATGGTCTGTGGTGCAGTTTATGCTGAGGATGTCTGTGTTGCTGTTGAAGGTTGTTGCCAAAGTCGGTGTACTTTACAGATGATGGATGAATGTCTATCCACTGCCATACCTCTTGTGGAGAGTTGAAGAATTACACCCCTTCTTTGGTTATCACACGCAACCAGGCCGGGAACAGCATACCATACTGAATGCCCATTTGCCTTAATTTTTGTTCAGCATCTCTAAAGGTCTCCTATCTTCCTTGCCTACCCCAGCAGATAGTCTCTGTCCCCATAATGTAGCAGTCATGCTATAACCAGTCTTGGTGGAGCCCCTGATGGGGCTGGGTGCGCTGGGACCCTCTGTGCTCTCTTTAGGGTGAAAAAGGGTGAAAGTCAGTTCTCTATACTGCCTCCCTAAGCCATCTTGTGAAGAATTCCACCATATTATTCTTTTCTATGCTCTGCGGTAGGCCAATCACGCAGAGATTAATTTGCCCTGATTTATTTTCTGCATTCTCTGCTCTTAGTTCTAAGTCATGAATTTGCCTGTCCAACTTATGAAGTTTGTTGGTTGAATCGTTTACAACTGGTAGGGCCTCTTTGATTTGTTTCTTCGGCGTAGATACTCTTTCTGCCAGATGGCAGTGATCATCATGTAGTTCGGACAGGTCCATTGCCAAAGCATCAATTTTCCCTTCCAAGACTGCACAGGAGGCCATCATGGCATGTAGAATATCTTGGAGGGTAGGGTCCCCAGAGCTCTCTATTGAATAGGTGCATTTAGCCTCCAGGTGTGGGGTTGAAGTATCTGCAGTGGTTTCCTTCCTCATCTCCGGGTCCCTCTTGCATCCTGTTTTCCCCATGACTGGTTCTCTGGCTCCCAATGACTGTCCCAGGCTGGTCCAGGTGTTTTCTCAGGGGGCCCATGTCCCTCACTCATTTGGCTATTGTTTGAGCTTAGCCTATGGCAACGGGTGGAAAGTCCTCAGTTTAAGCAGCGCAGGATATTCAATCTAAGTGGTTTTCTGTGGGTCCCTTGATGTGCCTCTAGGGCATGTCAACCAGGAGGGGAAAGAAACTCCCTCTCCCAGCACTGCTCCTCCACCTCTCCAGATTCAACTGGTGTGCCACCGCTTCTGCGTCCCTTTCACATCTCTCCCACAGGCTTCTTTCTGTTCTTCTTTTCCTTCTGCTGTTTGCCCCCGAAATGCACAGTCCCATGTGATAGGCAGTATCCACAAGTCCATGGTTGGAAGTATGAATGTGGCCAGAGCCATCAGGGTACTCAATAGCCTGGGCCGCGCCAGCACACCGCTCGGGGACTCCCACAGCTTGGTGCCCCCTCCAGGCCCAGGTTTCCAGCTGCTGGGCCAACTCCTCAACAGGATCGCCGCTCTCCCCTCCATGCTCTGCAGCTCACAGCAGGCCGTCACCTACGCACCACTGAATCACCGCAAGGTCATCTCATGCAGGTAGGGGATGGGGGCTGTTGCATCCGCATCTTCACCACAAAGCCAAGTTGCTGCCGTGTTGGCACCTCTGCCCAGTTTCCCCTCAACACCCACTCCTCCCCGGCTCATCCTCACCTCTGGGGCCTCACAGCCATTGCTGGCAAAGCACTTGTCAATGATGGGCGAGATGCAAGGTCGGTGACCCCAGTCCACGAGTCATCAGTTTCCCCTCCTCGCTGGGGTTGGTCTTCATAGCTTAGGTGGTCACGGCCACCATTTTGTGCTCCTCGCGGCTTCCTCCGCCATAGTGGCTCTTGTTGCTAGAACTGCGTCAGCACTGCTTCCAAGTGATTCATTTTCCTCTGGGGCCCGAGGTGACATTGGCTGCAAGTTGGGAGGCTTGGGGGACTCACTGGAAGTCATGATAACATGGGGTGGGAGGAATCTCTAGAAGAAGCCTCCCGAAGAGGCTTTTTCCACCATCAGCATCTGGCCACATCCCCCCTTCCTGTCTGACTATGACAATGATTCAGTTAAGATTTTGATTAGACCTTATTGTTTACTGCTGAGAAAATAGTGATTTTGCCCACTGCGGCATAATGTTTTCATTATCAGTTCGCTGCTTTTATGATTTATTGTGTTCAGCCAATGATCATAGATACTGTAATAATAAGTGGATTAGCACTGCAGAGTAAGGAAACCGGTATAGTATGAATACATGCATGTACATGAATGGGATGCCAGTGTTGATTCATGAAGGCATAATGCGATATGAGATTACATTGTAGAAACTGGCATGACAGAAAAGTGGCTGAAAGCATTGCCCACTTGTGCCATATTGGGACATGTCCAAGAGAAAGGAACATCTGTCATTGACATTACTTTTGTTGATGACGGGGACCTGGTTATAGAGAAAGAATCCTTTATTTTTTATTGATGTATGTAATGTGGGGTTGATTAGCCTTAGGCATAATTGAAATATAATTTTTGATCCAGAGAAAGCGAGTATGTTTGATACAATTCAACATGATTTTATTTTACTGATGCTGGGCTCGACAAGATTAACACTACTAACGCCTCTTTCATTATACCAGTCATCCTGGTTGGTCATGTATGATTAAATATGATTTCCTTATGTTATTTTTGTACTGATAAACTCTTTTACAGTTGGGATAATTTTACTCATGCTGTAAGACATAAAATAACTTCATTGGATACAATAATGAGACAACTATCTTTATTTACATCATTATTTACATCATTTTTTGGTGGCTGTCATGTTACTACATTGTTTTCTTTCATACAAAAATTATGGATATTTGGTTGCTATATTTGTTCCTTAATGCCATTTATCATATGCAGTTGCCTGGACTACCTAATATGTTGCAAGAATCATTGTTATTAATGTTCTTGAAAGTGATAATAGTATTTTTTTCACTGTGTATAATGTGAGCAAATGATGATATAGTACTAAAAGATGGCCACCTCACTAGCGCATAGCTCTACTCTACCTGCAAGTACTTCTTTAATGTTCACATGTTGTGCTACGAGTTAAGTTTACATGTATTGTGGAAACTTTAGTCCTTTACTCTGAACCGCGCAGGGTGTTTTCTTTCCCTAGCAGATGGCACACAAGGAGGCTGAATTGAGGGCTAATATACTCACATTGCACATTGCTGGTGTGTGTGTTATGCTTTCAGTGAAGGTGAAAGAGGAATGTTTGCAATGTATGTATATTCACTGAAAAAATCAAAGTTTACAGGGACGTTAGAGTTGGGAAATAGAATTTTAAAAAACACAGACATTCAGGTAAAAAAACAAAGGTTTCAGGGACGTTGAAATTAGGTTCTGAATTTACTCGTACATAACCTGAGAAAATCACCAGTTATAGTTATAGTTATTTCAAGTAACTTGTGTATAACTGTTAGACTTGGCATCCTTGGTGTGGTCTCCCTTAACGTTTTGCCTCTGTTTCCCAGGTTATTGATATGTGCTGGTCTCTGTTTTTGCTGTTTTTGTTACTCTGGGCACTTTACCACTCCTATCCAGTGCTAAAGTGCAAGTGTTCCTATGTAAAATGTATGTGTAATTGGATTTCCATGATTGGCATATTTGATTTACTGGTAAGTCCCTAGTACAGTGCACTAGAGGTGCCCAGTGCCTGTGAATCAAATGTTACTAGTTGGCCTGCAGCACTGGTTGTGCCACCCACATTATTAGCCCTGTAAACATGGCTCAGACCTGCCACTGCAGTGTCTGTTTGTGCAGATTTTAACTGCCAATTTGACTTGGCAAGTGTACCCACTTGCCAGGCCTAATCCTTCCCTTTTCTTACTTGTAAGGCACCCTTAAGGTAGGCCCTAGGTACCCCCATGGGCAGGGTGCAGTGTATTTTTAAGGTAAGACATATACTAATGTGTTTTATAAGTCCTGATGTAACAGTTATGCATGTGACCAGTGGGGTCATGTGAGGGGGATCCCAAATGCCCCAAGAGTACACCTGTGCCCTCTGGTGCGCAGTCCCAGGGTTTGGCTAGTGTAGCGCTTGCAGAGGTGTTGGTTCCAGGTGGGTGGGAGCCAGCTGAGATGACCCTTGTCTCACTAGGGGACAGAGAGATGGTCCAGAGAACCCTAGTGACTGAGAACACTAAGAAGTACAGGCAGTGTGTGACCATCAATGGACAGCGGGTGGAGGCTCTGAGAGACACGGGAGCCAGTGTGACTACAGTGAGGAGTCACCCGGTGTCTGAAGAGCAGATAGGTCCGTAGGTACTTCACCAAACAGTTGCAGTAGACAACTTAGAGCACCTGTGGAGAGTGGTGCAGGTTCCCTTTGAATGGGGGGGTCTCAGGTTCCTTGAAGGTAGCTGTGAGTCCAACCATGCCTGTAGATTGATTGCTTGGCAATGACCTGGAGGTTTCCCCTTGGAAGGAGGTGGAACACACCTCACACTTGATAATCTTGGGTCTGCCTGGATGGGTATGCGTATCTACCATGTCAATGGCAGCCAATCAGGGTAGTCAAGAGCCCCCAGTGCCTGAAACAGTGGCCCAGGGGGCCACCAAAAAATGGAAGGGCAGGGGGTTTGGAAAACCATCCCCAGAAGTTTCCACAGTCCAGGAGGAGGTGGAGCCTGAGGGTGACGCCCCGGAGCCTACATGGGGACAGGTGGCTGAAATGAGGGAGGTCCCTGAGCTGTCGCAGTGGCAGCAGGAAGGGGGACCCACCAGGGAGGCCTTCTGTGAGGCACAGAAGACATGTCCTACTCTAGAGGAGTTGTGGCACCAGGCTGCAGCCCAGGTGGCTGGCGAGGAGCCATGATCTCACCTGATCTATTGGGAGGACGGCCACCTGCATAGTGAGCCTAAGGTACCTGGGTCAGCCCATGTGCTGGTGGTACCCCAGTGATTTATGACCTTCCTACTAGGTCTGGCTCATGTTGTGCATTTAGCTGGGCATTAGGGGCAGTGCAAGACCTTTGACAGGCTTGTCACCCACTTATATTGGCCCCAAATGCGCAAGCACTCTGATGCACACTGTAGGTCTTGCCAAACTTGTCAGGCAAGTGGCAAGACTGGGGGGACATGTAAGGCTCCCCTCCAACCTTTTCCTGTTGTCAGTACCCCCTTTGAAAAGGTTAGCATTTACATTGTCGGGCCTCTGCATCCCAAGACAGCCATGGGTGACAGGTTTATCCTGGACTTGGTGGACCATGCCACCCTTCCCTTAAGATTAATCACTGCCCCTGTGGTGGGCCGTGCCTTGATGGGAGTTTTTACCCGCATGGGGTTCCCAAAGGAAGTGGTGTCCGATAGGGGTACCAACTTCATATCAACATATATGAGGTCCCTGTGGAAGGTGTGTGGGGTAACGGACAAGTTCACCACGCCTTACCACCCCCAAAGCAATGGTCTGGTTGAGAGATTCAACTGCACCTTGAAAGGCATGATCATGGGCCTGTCAGAGCCCTTGAGGCGGAAGTGGGACGTCCTCTTGACATGCCTTCTGTTCGCTTACAGGGAGGTGCCTCAAAAGGGACTTGGTTTTAGTCCCTTTGAGTTGACCTATGGCCACCCTGTGAGGGGACTGTTAAGTCTGGTGAAGGAGGCTTTGGAAAAAGGTGCTAAAGTGCAAGCGCTCCTATGTAGAATGTATGTGTAATTGGAATTCCATGATTGGTATGTTTGTTTACTGGTAAGTCCCTAGAACAGTGCACTAGAGGCACCCAGGCCCTGTAAATCAAATGCTGCTAGTGGGCCTGCAGCACTGGTTGTGCCACCCACATTAGTAGCCCAGTAAACATGGTTCAGACCGGCCACTGCATTGTCTCTGTGTGCAGATTTTAACTGTCAATATAACTTGGCAAGTGTACCCACTTGCCAGGCCTAAACCTTCCCCTTTTCTTACATGTAAGGCACCCCTAAGGTAGGTCCTAGGTAGCCACATGGGCAGGGTGCAGTGTATGTTTGAGGTAGGACATATACTAATGTGTTTTATATGTCCTGACAGTGAAATACTGCCAGATTCGTTTTTCGCTGTTGCAAGGCCTATGTCTCTCATAGGTTAACATGGGGGCTGCCTTTAAATATGATTAAAGCGTAGATTCCCTTTGGTAGCAGAAAGACATGTGGAGTTTGGGGTCTCTGAACTCACAATTTAAAAATACATCTTTTAATCAAGTTGGTTTTGAAATTGTGTGTTTGAGAATGCCACTTTTAGAAAGTGGGCATTTTCCTGCTTAAACCATTCTGTGACTCTGCCTGTTTGTGGATTCCCTGTCTGGGTCAGTATGACAGTTGGGCTGTTTGCACCTCTCTCTAGACAGTGACACACAGGGAGTTGGGGTGTCGCCTTCGTATCCTGATGAGCCATCTGTGCTAGGAGGGAGAGGAGGAGTGGTCACTCACACCTGAAAGGGCTGTGTCTGCCCTCACACAATGCAGTCTCCAACCCCATGGTGTGTGTCTGGGGCCTGGCTTGGGCAAGGCAGGATTATACAAACAAGAGAGACTTTCCTTTGAAGTAAGCCTACTTCAGAGGCCAAAATGGGTATTAGAAGGGCACCCAAAACCACAGCCTTTAGATCACTTCTATATATCAAGAAGAACCTCTGCATGGAGCAGAGCTGAAGAGCTGAGGAGAAGTGCTGCCCTGCCTGTGACTGTTCTTTGTGGAGCATCCTGCAGTTGCTGCTTGTGCCTGTGCAAGGGGGCAAACACTGGACTTTGTTGTGCATTCCTGCTTGTGAAGAAATCTCCAAGGGCTTGTCCTGAGCTTGCCTCCTGTTGTTGAAGTCTCAGGGCCATGAAATACTTCTCCTGCCAGCACCTGGACTGTCTGCTAAAAGCCCTGCCAAGTGGGGCACTATCCAGTTCCTGGGGCCTTGGAAGGTGAAGCTGGCAGATCAAAACTGAGAATCCACACACAGACCGCCGTGCAGGGAAAATATCGATACACCTTCCGAGATGCTGGTGAAAAACGACGCGCTGCCGGCTTCGTGGCTGGAATTCATACTATACCGGCATCATGGCTGGAAGATCAACGTATGCAGCTGGAGAAATGACACGCAACACCCGCTGACGGAGCCTAACGTCGTAACCCACATTGTGCAGTTTTGCTGTTACCACGTGGCAGGATTTCCGAAGCAAACCTTACTGGGTGTGGTAAAATTATGCAACGCCTGTCCGGACCCGAGTGCTAGCCCGGATCGAGGCATTGCTCTCCTGCGGAGAGGAAAAACGGCACAGGCCAACCCAACCGGAGAAGGAGAAATGACGCACAGTTTCCCTCGCAGGTGAGAAATCGACGCATTGCTACCCTTTTTCGATGCACACTCACCTGTGCTTGTTATGTTGCTGCTACCCAGGTACTGTTCAATGCTAACAGTGTTTTTACTGTTTACAAAAGAATTTAAGACTAGATTTTTAAATTAATAACTTGACTTGTGTATGTTGGATTTTAGTTTTTTGGTCTTGTTTTGCTTAGATAAATATTTTCTATTTTTCTAAACCGGTGTTGTGTCATTTTGTAGTGTTGGTACAAATACTTTACACCTAGACTCTGAAGTTAAGCCTGCCTGCTTGTGCCAAGCTACCAAAGGGGTGAGTGGGGATTAACTAAGGGTGAGTGACATTTTCTGAGGAGGTGACGGTCCCTGGGGTTGCGGGGAGCCCAGTAACTCCCCCAGATTTGAATTCTTTAAAGCCCTGGAGAGGTGGTGGTCTCTGGGGCTGTGGGTGGGCAGGACAGCCCCCCACATTCAATTTTTTTAAAGGTCCAGGGAGGTGGTAGTCCACAGGATGTGGGAGGGCTGGGCATCCCCTTGAATTGCATTTGTTATTTACCCTGGGGAGGTGGTAGTCCCCGGGGCTGCAGTGAGGCCGAGCACCACCCTGTATTCAATTTCTTTAAAGCCCTGAGGGGGTGGCAGAATCCGGGGCTGTGGGGGTACCCCATGGAGGTGGTGGTCCCTAAAGCAACAGAGGAGGTAGCCCCCTGCATACAATTTATTTATAGCCCCAGGGAAGTGGCAGTCCCACATTATGCTTGATTTTAGACCTGGGGAGGTGGTAATTTCTGGGGCAATGGGGGGGGGGGCAAGCATTTATTATAAATAAGTTCCGGTAGGTAGTAGTCCCTGGGGCACCAAACTGCCCTGGTGGGGGTCCTTGTGCAGCCATATCCTTTACTTCAAAATGCCCCCGAGTCCTGGCCCACCCGAGGGATTCTTAAAAACAAGCATGGAAGCCCATGCTTATGTTTTTTTTAGTATTGCTGCAAATTCACAGATTCACTGTAAATTCACAGCACAAATAACAAACATTATTTTTTGCATAGGGGGAGGGTCCCTCAGGGACCCTGGCACCAGAGTTAACAGGTTTGTATGTCCCTACCCTGGCTCCTTTTCTGTTTTTCATCTTTCTTTGTGGGACTCAGCTGAAACCGAGTCCAACGATGGCTGTCAACACTTCCTGGTTGAAGTGTTGGCAGGAAATCAGAGCTCTGCATTTCCCTGCACAAGTTTGTTGTTATTCACAAACCCTTCGCACCTGTTGATATCTATATTTAGTTTTCTATTAATATTTCAAAAAGTATTTAATGGATTTACACCAAATAACAAAAAACACTCTTTCTGAACCAGGCGCTACTTTCTGCCAAATTTGGTGTAAATCCACCTAGAGGTTCGGGTCGTAGTCGTATCATAAATCCCTTTGGGAATTAAAACGGGAAACCCAAGTTTGTTGATCTCCCTTTCTCTCAGCCCCCGCTTAACTGATCACCCTGAAACTTACCATGCAGAACAAGATTCACTGGAACATTCTCTTTTGGAAAATTTTGCGAAGAGACATCAAAGATATGGGCAAGTCAAAAAAACGCTCTTTCAATAAAAAAATGGTCCTAACTATACAACTACCTACTGGTATATATATCTATTTATATACATATATATAAATGTATATATATATATATCTATATATATATATATATATATTTATTCACTGAATTAACCAAAGGTTACAAGGATGTTATAGTTCACTCACACAAAACCTTAGAAATTCAGCAGCTATAAATACTTGAAATAAGTCTATCTATAACTGCTAAATTTCTATGGTTTTATGCGAGTAAATTGAGAACGTAAATGTAACGTCCTTGTAACATTTGTTTTTTTTCAGTGAATTTCCATGGTTTTTTTTTAAATATAAAGTAATTTTTATTACTGTACATTATTCCAAGCACTGCTCCTCACAGCCTTCCGCCAACCCCTTATGAAAGGTGGCGGTCCCCGGGGCTGTGAGGGGCGTGGTGGCCCCCACATTGTATTTATTATTAGACCCAGGGAGGTGGCGGTACCTAGGGCTGCGGGAGGGCAGCACAGCACTTCTCGCATTCAAGTTCTTTAAAGCACCACAGAGGTAGAGGTCCCAGGGGTGGCCAAAGGCCAGGCCTGGTGCTGTTGGCCAAATGGCCTGGCCTGCAGCCAGGCCCTGCCGCCATCCCCCTATAACCACCTAACCCTGCGTCACTCAGAATGATAAATGTTTTTACAAACTGAAAATAAATGAATTTAACAAGTACAAAGATTAAGTTCACCTTTCTGTTTGTACCTTAAATATTTGAATTTGAAAACAATGTAATGCAGAGATGTGAGGAAACTGGGCTTAGTGCAGAAGCTCCCTAACTTTTTGCCCCCATTTTTCGCTTTTTGCTGATACTTTCCTGACTCTGATGGTGCCCTGGGTGCTGCTAACAAGACCCAGTGCCTGTGCTCTGATTAAAAGGAGTATGCAAATTAGGCTAATTATAATTGACAGTATCAACCTACCTATTAGTCCCTAGCATGTGGTAGGGCATGTAGGTTTAGGGACCCCAGCATAGTTAGTGTCCCCATAGGTGCCCTGCTGAGGTGCCGGGGGTCATTTTGAAGGCAGGCCTGCCTTGCTCCTTTAAGAGTAGTCATTTTAGAGAGAGAGCCAGGGTCATTCTTGGAGTCCTAGCCCTCAAGGAGCAACTCAGAGCTTCCAGAACCTTGCGGTGAGCAGTAGCCTCCTGAAGGAACTTCAAAAGCCTTCTGGAAGAATATCCACGAGTTTGGAGAAGAGTGGAGAACTTTTTGTCAAAAGCTCCATAAAGGGACCGTCTCACCCTCAAGAGTCAAGGCGGCTTACATCGACCGCGACCCAGCCTGACTTGCAGGTTCATCCCACTAAAAAAGCTCTGGAGCCCCAGACTTCCATGGTTTCATCAGGGGCTCCTGGAAAGGCAATCCAACAATGTCACTTGCTCTGGAGGGGGCAACATGCCCTGTCCGTGATCCTGGGGAGTGCAAGGCCACAGTCTCTGAAGTGGGTGTCTTACCCACTGGTTCTGGAGGGGGCCTTGTGCCCTGTGTTCTTTATCCTGGGCAGTCTTGGCAATGTGGGTGTCATACTCACTGGTTCTGGAGGGGCTCTCGTGCCCTGTGTTCTTGATCCTGGGTAGTCTTGGCGATGTGGGTGTCATACCCATCAATGCTGGAGGGGGCATCGTGCCCTCTGTTCTTGATCTTGGGTAGTCTTGGCTATGTGGGTGTCATATCCACTTGTTCTGGAGGTGGCCTCGTGCCCTGTGCCCTTGATCCTGGGTAGTCTTGGTGATGTGGGTGTCATACCCGCTGGTTTTGGAAGGGGCCTCGTGCCCTGTGTTCTTGAACCTGGGGAGTGCAAGGTCACATTCTCTCATGAGGGTGTAATACCCACTGGATTTGAAGGTGGCAGGCCTCACAGCTGACCATGGAGGCAGGATTACATATCGTCCGCCGGCGGTGATGACTGCTCAGTAGTAGTGCTGCTGCTGGTGGGGGGAGGGTCTTGCCCACCCCCTGCAACTTCTGACGGCTGCCCACTGGAGGTGGTGGTGCTGCTAGGAGGGGGAGGCTCCTGCCCATCCCCTGCTACCTCGCAACTGTGAAAAGGAAGTTGGAGGGGGGGAGGGAGAAACAAGGACAATGGCTGCCATCAGAGAGGAGGCCAGATCCTGGGTCGATCTCTGTTAGTCCACCAAGCCAGTGTGAATGCATTAGTCTGTTGCATCTGGGCTGCCAGCCCCTCAATGGCATTCACAATGGTTGACTGCCCTACAGAGATGGATCTCAGGTCAATAGCCTCCTCACTCAGGGCAGCAGGGCTCATTGGGGCAGGGCCTAAGGTGCCTGGGTCGAAGGAGATGCCCACTGTCCTGGGTGAGTGGGCACAGGCAACTTGATGAGGGGTTGCTGGGAGGGCGGTGTTGGTATTTGGGGGGCTGTGGTACCTGTAGTTGGGGTGGTCACAGAGGTGTCCGCCACCACCTTGGAGCTTCCGTCGGATGAGGTATCCGTGTCAGAACTGTCCCCTCCAGTCTCCGCCGTGGTATTCCCCTCGCCCTCTGTCCCACTGGTGCCCTCAGCACTGGTGGACTCTGCCTCCTGGGTCCTGTGGGATGCAGCTCCCTCCATCGCCGGTGCCTCTGCTCACCCATCAGCTGATGATAATGCATATAAGGACAGGATGACAAAACAAGAAAGGGGGAGAGAGAGACAAAGGATACACTCAGTCAATGGCTGTACCAACACCACTGTTGGGGTGCATAGCACCCCCACACACAGGGAACAGCCCTACGCAATATGGCATAGCACTACCTGAGAAATAGTTAGCAGCCAAGCCCTGGAGAGGGGCACACACCGCCAAATGCAGAACACCTGGAACCCACCCAACCCTGACCAGTTGTAGATGCCTCCGAGCTAGGTAGCAAGATTCTCCCTTCTGAACCCTAGCCACCATGGGACCTATGCTGCAATGTCAGGCCTGGCCAAGAGACACCCACTGAAACACTTCCCCCAACTGGATACCACCCTACCATGCGCAAGTTGTAATGATGGTAACTGTACTAACCCCCTTGTGGCTGCTGTGATGCCCTCAAGCTCCCATCCAGCTCAGGATAGGCCACCACCAGTATGCAGGCCATCAGGGGGGTTCAGGGTTCAACGAGCACCCCTTCCTCGTTGGGAGGCCATCCCCAGCTGGGCCTCCACCGTCTTCCGTGCCGAGCATCTCTGGTCCTCCCACCGATTCCGACAGTGGTTGCTCCGCCTGCCGTAGACCCCCATGGTCCGCACGTCCTTGGCAATAGCACGCCATATACCCTTCTTTTGATGGGAGCTGACCTGCAGAGGCAATTCACACAGGAAAATGGATTTAGTCTAACAGCCCTACATGTTACACCATACCCCTTCACATCACCATTTACACACACATGGCCCAGCACACAACCAATACGCCGCCCAGAGGACATCCACCCACCCCCCTACACGAGGCTTTCACACACACCACTCCATGCATTCATGTCACATGCATCATGCTCAAAGTGTACTCACCTGTTGGTCTGGGGGCCCATACAGCACTGGGGTAGCACCTCATCCATCAGTCTCTCCAACTCCACTGAAGTGAAGGCTTGGACCCTTTCCTCAGTCACACGGGCCATGGTAGGTTCCAGACACAGGTCACAGCAGCACATGCAGTGTAGGTCCTCTCCTGTTGAAGATCAGGTAGCAAGTGAGGGATCAGATAGAAAATGGCAGTTATGTCCGCAGCGGTGCACACCATCATCTCCGGCGTAGATCACCATTGGCCACTGTACCCCATAGGGCCCAATGTTTACCAATGAGGAGTTGTACGGCGGTTCCCGCTCGCCTGCTTACTGCAATGGGGCACAACGTCAGCGGAATTACCTCACTTCCATCTGTCTCTCCTAACAGGACAGGCGGATGCCATTTCAGTGGTGGGTGGCCCTGGATAATTGCTACTTCACTGGTGAAATTAGGACATTCTGTACAAATCACACTGACCCATTACAAGTTAACAGCATGCAAAGTTCTGTTGTAGCCCCATTGTTCAGTTTTTGACTGGCTCTGCACTTTTTTTTCCAATAGATTGATACTTCTGCGGATGAATAGGAGATGGAGACATACCCCCGTCTACAGACCCCTGGTGGACCTGGCAACAATGGAGGACTGGCACATTATCCTCACCTATAGACTGGACAGGGCCAAAACCACAGAGCTGTGTGCCCAATTGGAGCCTGACCTATCTGTCACCGCACTGGGATCCCCCCTTTTGTGCAAGTTCAGTGCTCCATTTCCTGGCAACTGGTTCTTTTCAAGTGACAGTGGGCTTGGCAGCAGGAATGTCACAGCCAATGTTCTCAATAGTGCTAGCAAGAATGTCGTCTGCCTTGATTAAACACATGTACAGCTACATTGTATTTCCCCAGGTTGAAGATTTGGCCACAGTGAAGGCCAAGTTCTATGCAATGGGACATATCCCCAACATAAGTGGGGCGATTGATGGAACATATATTGCATTTGTCCCTTCCCTTCAGAATGAACAGGTGTCGGAAAAGTTTCCATTCTATGAATGTACAGATGGTATGCCTGGTGGACCAGTACATCTCCCACGTCAATGCTAAGTATCCTGTGTCGGTGCATGATGCCTTTGTCCAGAGGAATAGCAGCATCCCAAATGTGATGGTCCAACTACAGAGGCACAGGGTGTGGCTAATGGGTGAGCCCTGGTTCCTACCCAGTAGATGTTGGGATATGAGTATGGTGCAGGCCATATGGGCTGGTGTGTGGTTAAATGTTGTCCCTCAAAATTTGCAGGTGACTCTGGTTACCCCAACCTATCATGGCTGCTGACCCCTGTGAGGAATTCAAGGACAAGGGTAGAAGAACGCTATAATGGGGTACATGGGCGAACCAGGAGGATAATTGAAAGAACCTTCGGCCTCCTGAAGGCCAGGTTCAGATGCCTGCATCTGACAGGTGCATCTGTGTGCTACTCTCCCAAGAAGGTCTGCCAAATAGTAGTGGCATTCTACATGTTACACAACCTTGCCGTGAGATGCTATGTGCCTTTTCTGCAGGAGGAGGAGGAGGAGGCTGGAGATGCCTGTGTAGCAGCAGTGGAGCCTGTGGACAGTGAGGATGAGGAGGCAGAGGATGAGGATGAGAACAACAGAACATCATTGATCAGACAATACTTCCAATGACACAGGTAAGACAGTGTTACTTCACTTTTCTTTCACATTAGTTTGAATATCTGTGGCAGTGGCATGGTGTTTTTGCACACTTCTATGCCCACTTACTGTACCCTTTGGCAATTCATTTTGCAGATGTTGGTGACCTCACATATGCTCCTGGTGTGATCACTGCAGCCAGCTACAGGTCATTAATCTATACCAATTTTCTATACAGTTGAATTGCAATGTTTGTACCTGTTTCAATGAAGACATACTTGAAAGATTTGACATACTCATACTTCTTTTTTTTCCAAGGGTGTTTATTGAAGTGCTAAAATATAGAGGGACATGTGCTATTGGAATGGGGTGATGATGTAGGAAAGTCCAGGGTATTACTCCAGTCTGTTTGTAGCACAGGTGCATTGTCTAAGGAGACATAGGAAGGGGAGCAATGGCAGTTCAAGGTGGATAGGGTGACAGAGTGGGACACAAGGGTGATAATCAGGAGAGTCTCATTTCCTTGCGGGGGTCTTGGCAAGTGTCTCTGGCTTCTGTCTGGATCGCAGGGAACGTTTGTGAGGTGGTTCTCCTTCTGCAGGGGAGGGGTGCTGGTGGCCCGTGAGTCCTTTGGCAGGGCCTCCTGGCCACTAGTGGCAGCGGAGGTGGAAGGTTGTTCAGATGTCTGGCTAGTGGCAGGGTCCCGCTGTTGTGTGACTGCCTCCCTCATAATATTGTCCATGTCTGCCAGCACCCCTGTTATGGCGATCAGGTTGTTGTTGATGGCCTGCAAGTCCTCCCTGATCCCCTGGTACTGTCCCTCCTGCAGCCGCCTGTTCTCTTGCACATTATCCAGGATCTGGCCCATTGTGTCCTGGGAATGTTGATATGCTCCCAGGATCTCTGCAAGTGCATACAATACAATACCCCTGAGCTAATAGATGCATAACCCCTGTGCATCTATCGCACATCCACAGGCCTTTTCCACGCTAATGGTGTGAAAATACAACGCAAAGCCGTCATGTGTATTTAAAAAAATGACACATGACTGAAAAACATGACGCACACTTCCAGGAAGTGATGTACCAGAACATCCTGCCTGCAAACATGCTACTGTGAGTGTAGTTTCACTTTGATTTTACAGTCTGTTTCTCTATGACTGAGTGAGGTTGTGTGTTTTAGGTGCTGGTGGATTTGTGGAGTGCTTGCTCTGTTAGTTGCTGATACATCCTGCTTTAGGTGCTGGTGGATTTGTGGAGTGTTTGCTCTGTTAGTTGTGTTCATTGTGCTGAGTCCTGTGTTACGTTGTGGTGTTATTGTCTCAAAACATGTATTTTGTATAGTGAGTGTTCTGCTATTGTCTCTGTATTGTCTGGGAGTTTGCTTAGGGTAGTTTAGAGGTTGTGGAAGTTTGGGTAGTTAGGGTAGGTGTGTGGGTTAAGTATAATTTATTTTATATTTAGGTGAACTCCATTAACCACTGTGAATGTCTGGGAAAGGGAGGATGAGCTGGATGTCTGCTGATGAGCTAGGAGGGTTCATCTGACTTGTGGCACACTACCTCCCCATGATGCTGCAACTGGGTGGCCGGGTGACACTTGACTATCCCACTGAGAACAGGCGACTGCGGTGGGGCAAGGTGCTCCACCAACTTACCTGGATTTTTCAAATAGGAAGGAACGACCACCAAATCAAGCACCGCTGGGCAGATCTAGTCTTTAGGGAGCAGGATCTGCTTGACCACTTGGCAATAGAAATTGGTGGAACAGTTGGTAGGTCTCCCATTTCCATACAACCTCATCTTGCTAGCATGTGCATAACAGTTGCTGTTAAGTTTGAGTGCTGTAGGCAATGGATATGGACATGTCGTATGCAACATATTGGAAAATGGGTTATTGGCAAGGGCAGGTAAGTACCTACACTTAGCAATAGGCACTAACCTCCACTTAGGTCCAGTTAGGTCTCAGTTAATTAAACCTAGCTCTACCCTTGGTGGCTTGGCAACGAGCAACAATCTTAACTTAGGAGACAAAGCATTAAGCATTGAAATATCACAAAACGGGAATAAATAAAAAACAGGAATCATTCTAAAAATCCTAAATCAATTTATAAAAACAGGAAATATTTTTAACTTCAAAATGACATGAAAACTAATAAAATCAGATAAAGGGAAACAGAGATATGAATTTTTAAAGAATTCATGCTTTTTAGCGCTTAGAAACGAATCGCGCCTATCTGGTCATCTGGTTGTACCTCGACTGGGGAAAAGTCAAAGTTAAAGGCCGACCACGATGGAGCTCTGCTCGGCTACAGCCCACGGGAGGCCTCGGTCAAAAGTTTACCTTAGGACTTAGTTGTTTTTCTGAAGATTCTCTTCAGTGGGACTAAGCCGCCAGTCCAGTCCGACCTCCTGGAACTCTTCCTTGGGTATGCGTTAGGGGAGCCCTCAGTGGAGATTTTTACCTTTGGACCTCAGTTTTGTTCGAGATGAAATTCCTTTGACTAGGACAAATCTGAATCTTGATCCAACATCCCTGGTGCCCTCACTGGATACACTGCCTGGAGGTCCCGGTGAACCTCCTATGTTCGGACGTAGTCACTTTTTCAGAGATTTTCTTCACCGGGACGAACCTGCAAGTCAGGCCGGGTCACGGTTGAGGAATGCTGGCTAGAGTTGCCGCAGTGGGTCGGTCCCTTTATGTGGCTTTTTTCTAAAATTCTCCAAACTTCTGGATCTTCTTCCAGATGTTCTTTTAAGGTTCTTTTGAGATCCACAACTCATGCCAAGGTTTCAGAAGCTCTGAGATGCTCCTCGGGGGTGCAGACTACAACTCCCAGAATGCACCTGGCGCAAACTCCTGTATGGCCACTGGACAGTGGTCAGCTGGTCAGTTTCTTCAGGAGTTTGTGCAGGGGACTCTGGTTAGCAGGTTTTCACCTGTAGCAAACCGAGAGTCCCTTCTTGAACCAGTTGAAGTCAGGCAAAGTCCTTCTTCTGGTGAAGCCCAAGTGTGCAGCAGGTGCAGTCCTCCAGAGTGCAGTGTCCAGCTGCAGGTCAGGGATCGAGGAGGGCAGTTCTTCTTCTCTTGTAGTTCTTCCTAGTAGGGATCTGAGGTGTGGGTGCAGGTCTTCCAGTTTCATCCTTGCTCCTGGGTGAAAAACAGGGGGGTCCTGGTTCTCAAATCAGGTGCAGGGTCCTTCCCCTTGTGATGACCACTTCCTGGGCAGTGTGGCAAAAATCAATCCCAGGGAGCAACATTTCTCAAAAATCCATCATGTCTGAAAGGGATATTAGGAGGCTACATCTGGCTGAGCCCACCTACTGGTGTGGCTAAAAATCTTAAATACACCCTTCTCCTGCCTTCTCCTAATCTAATCAGGGGCACCTAATTGTCTGGGTTTGCAGGATGTGAGGTTGGTGCTGGGTTGTTCCAAATGTCCTTCACTGCCTTTGAAGACCAGTTTGGCAGCCCTCCCCCTTCCTGCTTTCCCATCTGCTGAGGGACGATGTCCTCCCCCAGGCACATTCCATTGTGCTGAGCCCAGGCTACTTCCCACCTCATCAAGACAGCCAGGCCAGGCTGCCGGAAGCTGTACAATCAGAGCAAAGCAGCAAAACACTGCAGGGCTGAAGTTGGCAACTTTTTAGGAAAAGTTTAAAACTCTTTACCTGAACAAGTTATATTAAATCCATAATTGTAAGTTGTGGGATTTATTATTACAATTAATTTGATAACAAACTTAAGGTACCTGATACTTAAGGGGACTTTATAATTTAAAATAAAGTCTCCCCGATCTAGCCTATGGAGGCCATTCACTACAATGAGTGAAAAACAAATGTGGCTGTTTTATCTCACCAGGTATTATAAAACTATTTTTATAAGGTCCCTGCTTATAGTTACATGGCACCCTGCCTTAGGCGTATATGGGGCACGCCTGAGGTGTAACTTATATGTAAAAATAAGGTTGTGTAAGACTTTGGAACTACTTTTAATTCCAAAGTCGAATTTGCACATAACTGTAAATTAAAAGCAGCCAGCAAACCAGGCCTGCCTTTAAAATGACATTGGGCATGTCAGTTGTACACCTATGGGTGCTCCACCTATGCTGGGGTCCCTAAACCTACATGCCCTACCATCTACTAGGGACCTATAGGTAGGTTGACTTAGCTAAATATAATTAGCCTAATTTGCATACTCATTTTACACAGAGCACAGGCCATGGGACTGTTTAGCAGTACCCAGGGCATCATTAGAGTCAGAAAAACACCATCAGAAAGTGAAAAATGGGGGCACAAATTCAGGGGGCTTCTGCAATCAGCCCTGTTTTCCCACACAACCTGTATGAAGAGTCCATGTCCCACGTTACTGCTGCATTTCAATTGTACAACAAGATAGCAAATGCTGGACAGCTGTATAGGTTACCCTGCACAATCGTATAAAGAGTTGTGAAGCATGTATAGGCCCCAAGGTTATGAGCGGCTGCAAATGAGGCCTGTGCCATGCAACATGCATGAAAGGGGGCCCCTAAATGTTGTTGGGATCCAAAAGTATCATGCTCTGAGTCAGAAGATAATTCCCTATGTATCATTTTCCAGCACTCAGAACGGCTGCTGAGAGGTGTGTAATGTGAGTATTCAAATGTAAGAGAAGGGCCCCATGTACTCAGCAGTAGATGTGATGATCTGTTGCATCTCCTGCTAAGTATATCATTGACCTTCACATGAATAGATGATGTTGAATGACACATGCACCATGCTGTAACATATTTCTGACTACGCATACACATGGCTGTGAGTAAGGGGTGCACTGACAGCCACAAGTACAGATGTAATTGGTGATGCACCACTGCAGTTCTATGGAGCCCTTTGTGTAATTAGCTACTGGTCTTGATCCTCCAGGCAAGCACTGCAGTTAGCACTGCCCTCCAGATTGTTATCCCACTTTCCCAACAGCATTTGCATGGCACGTATGCCACGTAAAGGCTGGTAGTAATGGGGTGTGGGGTGCCCTTGGGTGCCTCTGCACTGCCCATGCACTTAGAATGAGCAGTGCAGGTGCCCCCAGGGGCAGTCACTTTGCGCTTTCCACTTCCCAATTTACGCAAGGCCTGTGCCATGCAACATGCATGAAAGGGGGCCCCAAAACATTGTTGGGATCCCGAATTATCATCCTCTGAGTCAGAAGATAATTCCCTATGTATCATTTTCCAGCACTCAGAATGGCTGCTGAAAGAAGGTGTGTAATGTGGGCATATAAATGTATGAGAAGGGCCCCCATATACTCAGCAGTAGTTGTGATGATCTGTTGCATCTCCGGCTGAGTGCATCATTGACTTTCACATGAATAGATGATGTTGGATGACACATGCATCATGCTGTGACATATTTCAGACTACGTACACACATGGCAGTGAGTAAGGGGTGCACTCAGGGCCACAAGTACAGATGCAATTGGTAGTGCACCACTGTAGTTCTATCAGGCCCCTTGTGCAGTTAGCCAAGCATGTGTAAGGGTGCTTGATCATGCAATGGTCCAGACTATTGGAAGTTCCATGCTCCAGTTCATTGTGTATCACAGACAGCCTATACGATGTCTATAACAAAACACATGTGCTGAGTCAGTTCCACAGGCCTGCCGCTTTTCACTGACAGTATGGGGCTGCCCTGAATCAGCTCCATCACTGGCATACCACTCACTTACCTGCACCACCAGATGCATCATTTGACCACTGAGCAAGTGTGTTCATGTTGAGCCGTACTCCTATGTCCATGCACTTATCCCTCACTAGACTAACAATGGTACACGATGGCAACAATGGCAGCCACACACTATTGGCACTACATCCATGATTTTATCCAGTCAATGTGTAGGTAGGTACATCAACTTCATATGTGTACACTCCCAGAGCAACGTTTGAAAGTATGTAAGCCTTGAGATGAGACACACAGATTACTTAATTCACTGAAGGATATATGATGACTTTCCTCAACACCTTGGAAAACCCACACAACCCCAGGGCAGTAGTTTGTCAGTTTGCTGTGACAATGATGTACATGTATGCAAAATCACATGCAGGCTGAAATGCTATGGGGGTTACAATGGGCCAGGCACTGCAACAACCACCCGTGCCCCTCAGATGGAATATACATTATCAAGCAGTCACATATGTTAATGGAGGTGTCGTGCTAACAGACAGGTGCATGACAATGTCATGTATAAATGGTGCAATGAGAACCACCACAGGAGTGTCAGGGACATTGATGGTTTGTAGGTATGTGGGTCTACC
The DNA here is from genome assembly GCF_031143425.1 of Pleurodeles waltl. NCBI lineage: Eukaryota > Metazoa > Chordata > Amphibia > Caudata > Salamandridae > Pleurodeles > Pleurodeles waltl. The sequence goes on along the minus strand of NC_090438.1, from coordinate 793,301,308 downwards.
TTATCTGAGAGTATGTGTGATAGAGTGATCATAGATGTTGGTCAGTTACTATGATCTACCACTAGGACGACTACCTCACTCAGCCTAACAAGTTTATACTGTACAATTGTGTCCATGTACTGAAACTTGGGTTTTACACTAAGCAATGTTTTCCATTCATGTCTTGCAGAGGGACCAGTGCCCTACACCATAGGAGAGGTGGCTCATTTTCACAACCCAGAAGAATCCAGTAAGTGTCATATTGTGCACCCTGTGAGCCACTCCAGGGAATGCTGTGAGTCAGTCAGAAGTGTGAATTGCAATGACAGAAGTATTTTGCATTAACCAATGATCTGATATTGGAGGATGATGGATGGTGACATCATGTATGTTGGAATGTTATACAATGAAAATGGCTTTCATGTAGTTCACGGGCCAACGTATTCTGGCATGGAATTGTGTGTAGTATGAGTAATGGCTGACCACATATTCATTGCTGTCTACAATAATGGGTCACAGGACAGCTGTACATGTACATAGCATGCCTGTTGACAACCACTTTGTCACAGCACCATTGACAGCACTGTGTGCCACACATAGCATACACGTATTGACATGATGGTACAGATGTGGGTTCTGTCTGCAGAAGTCACTAAGGGGATTATGTAGGAAACACACACACCACAGGTACCTCAGTAACCTTCACATATAATGAGTTTGTAGGACAGCAAGGAGCCATAATGTGCTGCACAACAGTCAGTAGTGTACACAATTTGTAGACAACTCCACTCCAGATGGTTGTGGGAAAAGTCTATGATTCTCCCACACCACAGGGCATAATATTGAGCCCCTACCGCCACTGGTGCATTACTTTACATGACACTCCAGTGGCGCTAACCTCTGCTCCATATTTACAAGGAGATGTATCCCACTTTATGTGGGGTTACGCCTCCTTGTAAATATGGGCCCTTCCGATGCAGTTTTCTGCGTCACAGGGGGGTTCAATGGGTGTTGCTGTGGGTGTGCCACAGCAACACCCATTTCATTTTGACGCTACCTCAGATTTATGGGATTCCGTAAACCTGAGGCAGCTCCAAAATCTAACACCACCCCAAGAATGGCATTAGCAAGGTGCTACGAGGAGGAATATTCTAATCCTCGTTTTTTGCTTTTTCTATGCGTGCTGCACTCTGCAGCACGCACAGAAAGAGTAAAATTGCCAGAAATTATTGTTTATGTGCAGGAAGGTATCCCTTCCTGCACATAAACAATCATTTGAATAAGACATTTTGGCACTTATGTGTGGTGCCAAAGCGTCTTCTTCAAATGATTGTTTATGTGCAGGAAGGGGCACCATTCTGCACATAAACAAACACAGCCCTCAACCCAGACATCCCTGCATGATGGTGCAAGGATGCCTGAGTTGGCGCTGGCAGATACATTTTGCACCAATGCAAGGGACAACACAGGTGTGCGCCGTGTTCAATTAAATACGGCGCATCCCTGCATTGTGAAACTGACGGAGCGCGACGCTGCCAATTTTGGTACAGAGTCTCGCTCAATCATTTTCCCATAAATATGAGCCCAGATGTCTTCAGTTTTCACAACATGATCCTGCCACCATGATAATTGTGACTGATGTAGGTCACATCACATATGCATATGATGTGAATTGTGTGTGTGTAGCTGGTACCTTAATGATGTATGACATGCATGTGCTAATCATGTAACATGTTTCAGGATACAGTTGGAGCACCCAATGCAGTGCCAATGTCACTGTTGGCTTAAGACCATCCATACAGCCACCTTGTGTGTGTCGTTTAGCAGATATAGGACTACATAGCACAGCCTAGGGGGCTTCAGTTCTGTGATGTGTTTACAACTATGATGTGCAGCTCAGGCTTTGCCCAACCTTTCTTCTGCCAACATTGCATCGTTGTACATGTGGGCAGATAATGGGAAATGGCGTGGCCCCTTGCAACATATGCTCAGGCCAGGTCTTACACCAGGACACATGAATATAGATTTACGAAATCTCAGAATAGAAGGTTGGTAGTCAGCAACCCCACTATGGTATGGGCCACACCTTGACTCCATAATGAGTGGTCAAGCCTTTATGTATCTCCAGGGGTGTTGATGAGATGGATAGCATGCCCAGCCCCCTTATGGCCAGGGAGACAGTAATTTAAGACCTGTAGAAGGTCATAATCCTCACAAGTTAGATGACACAAATGTTGATCAGTGTTGTATTTGTTCCTATCAGCTCTGGGCCCTTTTGATTTACTGTAATCCTCACAAGTTAGATGACACAAATGTTGATCAGTGTTGTATTTGTTCCTATCAGCTCTGGGCCCTTTTGATTTACTGTACATTGCAGTCCTCTCACTGACATGTACATGATAATGGTGATGTCTGGTTGGTAGTAGACATAGAAGAGGAGGAAGTCATTGTTGTAGAATGTGTGTGGGACTGTATGTGTAAGTTGTTGTTGCAGTGTAATTTAAAACTCTGTACAAACTCCTCCCAATGCTGATACTGATGCTTGCTTGTCCTCATATTTCAGCTGCCAACTTGACTCATGACCAGAGGCGCATGTTTATAAAGAGGGCAGAATGTTATCATCACATCGTTGAGGTGAAAGCAGGATACTGCAAAATATCCAGGCGTTTCAGGCATGAGTAAGCTTCGGGGAAATGGCGTGCCTTTGCACGTGGTGATCCAATAAAGCAGGCACCAAGGGACACAGGAGCAAACTCTTCAAGGATGCAGGGGGCCATAGCTGGACCTACGCCCTCAACATCAGCTCCACCTGTCACCACACAGCCACAGGTACTGACACCAGCAGCCGGTGTACCAACTCTATTTGACCTCGACCTCAAGAGGGACCTGAATGGAATCCTTAAACGACTGGACAAATTGGAGGAGGAATTGGCTGACAACCGGAGAATGTTGAAGTTCATAAAGAAAAAAACAAAAAGAAAAAAAATGAACTTTTGGATTTGAGGACCACCTCACAGTTCTTTCCCCTCCCTATTGAAGTTTTGTTAATTTTGGGTTGGGTTTTAGATAGTTAGTATTAGGTTAGTGTTAGGGTAGGCATAAGTTAATTGGGGGTGGGTTAATATTTTTACTGGTGGGGGTTGAGGGGTCATATTGGGGTAACAATAAACAAAAAAATATATATATATTTACAAAATTACAAAAAAATATATATTTGTTTAGGCCATAGGATTAGTTAGTACATGTGTAGTTATAGTACTTGTTGTCCTACTTGAATCTTGTTTTTTAAAGGGTGTGGGGGGGCAATATTTAGAGTGTGGTGTTCCATGTGTAAGATAAGTTTGAATTAGGTTAGATAGATGTAGTTTTTGGATGAGTATAGTTAGTATAGGTTAGTTTAGGAGAGAGTAGTTTAATGTTTTTATAAGAAATCCTCTTTAACATATGCTAGCATACATTTTGTGTAAGTTGCCTGAGTATCTGGGTCTTCTCATTAGGGCACTGGGCAAATTGGGGGAATGGCCTATGGAATCCTTACTGTCTTGATATCCCTGATTTACCATGTGCTTCCCCTATTGACGAAGGCGCTTTCACATTGGCTGCAACATCAAGTCTACTGGTCCATGCATTTGCCATCCGGTGTACCCACCATTCTCAATGTCTACATGTACTCCGTCTTCGACAGCTGTCATTGGTGGGGTCCTGCAGTTTCAATATTGGGAACTGTGACACATCGGACAACAGGCCCAATTGGAACTTTATCCTGCAAAAATGACAAGTTCTCATCACTGATGAGGTTAGCTATCTCTGTAACACACATATGAGTTGTTCTGGGACTCCCAGCTTGCCATTGACTTAGTTCTCAGCTATACCTGCCATATATCAGAAGTGAATGATATATGCAAACATTTTTGTTTTTATACTCAGTGAATTGTTTGTATCAGAAAACACCATCACACCTTTCTCATGTTAGCATCCTTATGTGTGCCTTGGTGTCCCACAGTCCTGCACTCATGTACTGCTATACTGTAGTCATTGACATGGATTCACACAATTCAATCATTTAGCTGAGTAGATGGATCACAGAAAACATAGCCATGTTAAATGTGTACAGGGTGTTTATATGCAGGTGGACGTGTGAAAGTTAATTATTTACAATGTCCAGGTCTGAGACCCCATTAGTGAAAGTCATGGATATGTGACACAATCAGAATCTAGGGCTGAGGGACATGTCATGAGACATGCTTAGGAGTAGTGTTCATTAGTGAGAAGCAACAAAATGTGCCAACATTTCCTACTGTGACAACACTGACATGATCTTAAGGCCCGAAATAAGGAGCATTGTGCATGTGGCACATACTGGTGCTACTGGGTACTCTTCCTACTGAAAGTAATTTGTTCCACATCTTCATCCTCTGGTATGTGTGGTGCCTCTTGTGCCATTGGTGGTGCTGTTGTAGAGGTAGAGGGAGCCACTCATACTTCAGGGGATGAAGATGAGGAGTCCCAAGCTCCCAGCAGCTGCCATTTGTGGAAATAAATAAGGCATCACTGAAGCAAGGAGGAACTGCTGATTTTTCAATATACCTGCAACATTACGGTGGTAGACAGCCATGTCTTCCCTGACGGAGGCTACCTCTCGCTGAATGCAGTCTAGCCTGTTTTTCTGTTATGCTGCTGCCAGTTTAGGATGGGGATTTTGTGTGGCCTCTCCCTCTATGTCTGCCAGGGACTGCTGGAGTCCATGCAGTGGGGAGTGTGTGCCTCAGATGGCAGCTGTATTTTCATTAGGTGTTATGAGGCGCATCTCCACTTCCTCTAGGCCACCTGCCACGGTTTTCATCCCTACCCTCACCTGCTTGGCCAGCTCCCACTGGACTCCTACCACTGCCCTTTGAAAGCTGTCCTCTGAAAGCTGTTCTCTGGGTCCTCGGAGTCCAGGGCTGTGTCATTACTGGCAGATGGTATATTTTGGCTGTTGGGTGGTTCACGTGGAGACCCCGAACCACTGTGTTCTCCTTTAACTGGAGGTGGAGTCTGGAGAGATCCTAGGACATCCTGCAGAGTTGGTTCATTGATGGTTGTCAGCTGGTCATTCAGGTTGTCTTTGAAATCCAGGACAGGCAGGTCAGCAGGAGGAAAGCCATCATCCTCTGCAATGAGATAGTGTAAAATCAATCTTAGATTATTGTGGCAGTTGACATGGCATACCATCTATTCAGTAGTGGAGACTTAGGTGGTCATTACAACCTCGGCGGTCTTTTTCCAAGACCGCCGAGGGACAGCCATGCGGAAGACCGCCAGTGGTGGCGGTTTGCCGCTCTGCCTATTATGACCGTTGGCAGCTTTCCGTCCTTTTACGGATGGAGAGCCGCCAACAGCCATACTGGTGGGAGGCGGGGAAGTGGAGGTTACTCCAACTCCACCACCACGCCAACAGAACACCGCCCAGCGAATCACGTCCTGTGATTCGCCGTGGCGGTGTTCTGTTGGTGGTGTGGTGTCGGGGGAGCTGTCCCCATGGCTCCCGTCCCCTCCTGGAGGATTGACAGAACAGGTAAGTCGATCGTCTGTTAGGGGAGGTGGTGGGGGTTGTTGTGTGTTGTGTAGGTGCATGGTGGTGTGCTTTTGTGTATTTAGAGGGGGTGTGTGAGTGCGTGTATGCTTGCGGGGGTGTTGCGTGTTTTGGGAATGAGTGTGTGTATGTCTGTGGGTATATCTGTATGGATGTGTGCATGTATGTTTGTATGTGGGTGTGCGTGTCTGACTGTGTGTGTGGATGTAGGCATGTATGTCAGCGTGTGTGCGTGTAAGTGTGTAGGTGGTGCCTGCATGCGTGTCGTGTGGGTATGGGTGATGTGATGTTGGGGGTCAGTGGTGGGGGGGTAGGGGAGGGAGTCGGGGTGGGGATGGGCGGTAGGGGAGACCCCTATCAGTGCCAGGGAAGGAATTCCCTGGCACTGATAGTGCTTAACGCCATGGATTTCATGGCGGTTCAAACCGCAGGAAATCCACAGCGGTAAGCCGAGTCAAAATACCGCCGGCGGTATAGTGACGGCCGCCGGGCTGGAGACCCAGGTCTCCAGCCCGGCAGGCGGAACGGAGAACCGGCGGATGACCATGGCGGTAACCGCCATGGTCATAATTCCACAAAGTAAGACCGCCAGCCTGTTGGCGGTCTTACCGCCGGTTCTCCGCCTTCTGCCCGGGTCATAATGACCCCCTTAGTGACTAGTTAAAGGCCCACAGTTGTTATTGTACATTATGTGGCATATTGTTTTAAACACTGGAGTGTCATGTAAAGGGACACTCCGGTGGCGCTATGGGCTGCGTCGTATTTACTCGGTGGCATTAAGCCACTTATTGTGCCTTGATACCACCTTGTAAATACGGTCCCTTCCCATGCAGCACTTTGTGTGGAAGGGGCATGCAATGGCTTTTGCCATGGGTGAGCCAAACCAACACCCATTACATTTTGACCCTGTCCCAGATTTACGTCTTTTTGTAGACCTGGTGCTGTGCCAATATCTAACACCACCCCAGGGCTGACATTAGCAGGGTACAATGTTGACATGTTGATGAATACTTTAATTCCTCCTCATGTTTTCCTTTGTCAATGTGTGCTGCTTTACACTGCACACATGGACCGAGCAGATTGCCATATCAGTTTCTTATTGTGTAGGAAGGTGCTCCTTCCTACACAACAATATCCTCCCCCTCAACACAGCCATCCTTGCACTATGATGCAAGGGATGCAGTGTTGAGGCTGGACAGCTAATTTACCACCGGCACAGGGGGGGACACAGGGATGATCCGTATGTTTTGATTTTTGGTCAAGACTACATTTACTAAATGTCAGTGTGTGATTCAGCCTGATTTGGCACACAGGCACCCACCTTCATTTCCAGCTTGATCAGGGACCCTATCTTGCTTGATGGTGGGATTGCAGCTACTTGTGCTACTGAACACATGGGCCCTCATGTAAGTCTGGTGGTCCTAGGACTGCCTGACTTGCAGTGGCGCTCGGACCACCGCCAACAGCTGCGTTCCATCTGGCACATTGGGACCATGGTGTAAGTGCCACGGACCAATGGCTTGGCACTGCCAGTTTGCCGCCAGCCTACGGGCTGGCGGTGCTACCGGTCTTGATCCTCCAGGCCAGGACTGCAATCATCGCTGCCTTCCAGATTATTATCCCACTTTCCCACCAGCCTTTGCTTGGTAGTCCATCCACCATGCAAAGGCTGGTGGTAATGGGGTATGGGGTGCCCCTGGGTGCCCCTGCACTGCTCATGCACTAGGCATCCCCTTTGTGCTTTCCACTGCCCAATTTATGGGCAGTGATAAGTGCACCCCAACATTGGCGCTCACTATATTATAACCCTGCATTTATGTTGTGGTGAGTTTCCCACAGAGCTGGCAGTCCAAGACAAAGTTTTCCACCCACCTTTCCAGCTGCAATCTCGTAATGGCCTACCACGGAGGGAAGCCCGCTCTGGAGGTCTTTTCAACACAGAAGTTTTGATGGCAGCCTCCGCCGGCTGCCAATTTCGTAATGGGCGCCATTATATTCAACAACATCACCATGTGTTGTATTTGTACTATTGTTTGCCCATTCCCAATTGGGTAAAATGGTTGTATCTGAGTTGCTGTGGGTTCACCCTGTATGTGTTGTGTTCCACATGTTGCAAGCTTCAGTGCAGATATTTCTCTTGTGGCACAGCTCAGGTCAGCAGCAATGTGTAGCTCAACACTGCACCAGGTTAGTTATGCAGGGAAGTGCCATGTTTACTGGGATATGGGACAGCACTGCAATTTCCCCAGCAGATGCATTGGTTTGTTCTCCCTGCACTGAGACAGGCATTGTTGCAGCATGATGTAGGAGTTGCTGCCTTGAGGGATTGAATTGTTCATGTGCAGGATGGTGTCCCTTCCTGCACGTGTACAAGTCATGTTAGCTAAGGTGGCATTTCAATGTGTGTTGCAAGATGAAACACACATGTGCAATGGCAATGCAACATGGAGGTAGGGTAGCATTTTTGCGAGATACACCACCCAGAGCCCACTAAATGGTATTGATTTTCATCCTAGCCTCAGATGTCTAAGTTGTGTGGGTACAGGAAGTTTGACAATATGCAAGGGGTGTTGTGAAGGCACAGCCGCAGGCATGGTATTTACATGTCCCTTTCATCCAATGTGCTGCATATTTACATGGTGGAGTATAGCCCTGGTAATTGGCATATATCCATGTTGTGTATATGTTGGTGAGCATAGCACAACCAAGGAGTGTGTACATGTGTTGCTTGTATGGGGCATCTGGATTCAGGATGCATGTGTGCCCATGAAATCCTTTAGCATGTATTGGGTGTGTCCTATCTACCATTTGTGAGATTCCTGTTAATTCCCCCATGCACCCTGTATTTGTTGTGTTCCACATGTTGCAAGCTTTAGTGCAGATTTTTCTCTTGTGACACAGTTCAGGTCATCTGCAATATGTGTAGCTGAACACTGCACCAGGTTAGTTACGCAGGAAAGTGCCATGTTTACTGGGATACAGGACAGCCCTGCAATTCCCCCTGTAGATGCACTGATTTGTTCTCCCTGCACGAGACAGGCATTGTTGCAGCATGATGCAAGAGTGGCTGCCTTGAGAGGTTGAATTGTATAGGTGCAGGATGGTGTCCCTTCCTGTGGTGGTGGTTGGTAGTCTGTACTGTCCTGTCCTGTCCTTGGATTCCTGTGACCAGATTTTTCTGGATGACCGCTGCAACCATCTCCACCACCTCATCCAGGTCCTCCTGTGGTTCAGGACTTCCACCTCCAGTCTGCAGTGCTTCCTTTCTGTTCTTGGCCAATTTCTCCTTAGTTCCGCACTTGCAATCATGCCAGCACTTCTTGCACTCAGTAACAGTTCTCTTCACCTCTGTCAGGCAGTTGATTTTGTCCACTATTTGCCTCCATATAGCCTCTCTCTTACCAATTGGCAATTTGGAGGTGACAAAGAGCTGGTGTTGGTGCTCTGTCACCTCTCTGACAAGGATGTTGTGCTCCTCTCACTAAAGTGACACGTGCTTTTTCTTCACCTTCTCCAGGGATTTCTGTGGATCCTCCTGGCTGGTGCTGGGGTGATTAGGGTCTTCCTGGGGTGTCTCCTGGTCTGATTCTTCCATTTTCAGTTGCAATTGCACTCTTAACTGCTTGTACATTGAAATTTGGCACTAATGCGAGCAAGAAATGTTGGTTAACCCTTTTGCGAGATGTTTACTTGCCGCAAAATGTTTTTGCGTCACTTTTGCAGTATTAATATCATTTTTCATTATGACAGGACGCAATGGTTACCGTCATTTTTTTTATGCGCACTGTTCCTTAGCGCCGTCGTACGTCATACCTTAAATATGGTGCACGGCTGACACTATGGAGTGGCGCTAGCTCACACTAAATAAAATGACGTAAGACTTTATTTGCACAGCTGTGCGTCATTTTGTATAAATATGGGTCTAAGTCCGAAGGTAAACTTTTGACCGAGGCCTCCCGCTTGCTGTAGCTGAGCAGAGCTCCATCGCGGTTGACGCCAAACTTTAACTTTTCCCCGGTCTAGTGTGCCCAGATGACCAGATCTGCGCTTTTAGTTTTGATGTGCTAGAAAACAGTAATTCTTTAAAAAATCATATCTCCGGTTCCCGTTATCCGATTCTAATCGTTTTGGTGTCATTTTAAAGATAAAAATATAGTCTATTTTTACAATGTTTTGGATTTTTATTATGTTTTGTGTTTTACTTATTTGCTGTTTTGTGTTTTTTAAATGCTTTACACACGTCTCCTAAGTTAAGACTTGACGCTTATTGCCAAGCTACCAAGGGTTGAGCAGAGATTAATTTATCGTGGCCTGACTAGACCTAGAGTGGGTTAGTGGCTTATTGCTAAGTGTAGGTACTTACTTGCCCTTACCAATAATCCACTTTCTGACATTTTTAGTGCACAGTGGTGGGATCCAGTACTTATGTTTCATATCATAATAAAGATTTAAGTGAAGCAATTTAAACATCCTCCAAATTGACCTAGAGCAAAAGTATAAGTATTTTTGATTTTTCAGATTTAGACTAAGTTTTTAATTATTTCATTTTTGATTTTTCTGTATTGTTCTGATCAATTGGTGCTAAAGTTTTTTAAGTGACACAAAACTGAAAGGAGACCATGGAGCTTGATCTGGCCAGCCTACTCACACTCACTGCATCTGAGCTCAGGATGATGTGCAGAAAGAGGGAATTACCTGCTGCTAAAATCATTAGGAAGGCTGTGATGATCAAGTCCCTTGAAGCCTTGGTAGTGCAGATGGAGGCAGAGAAAGCTTCATAGATAGGAAAAAGAAGGTCGATGTCTTCTCCAACCTTTAGGAGTAGGAGGATGATCACCTGTCAGTGACATCAGTCGTTAGGGCCCCATCCAGAGCTACTGGGAGGGGAGGGTCTCTGGCATCAGCCCAAGAAGAAGCTGACCTCGATCTCACGAAAAATAACTTATTGAAAAGGTAGTCCTCGTAGCTTTGGAGGCAGAGAAGTTGGCCCTAGAGAAGAAGAAGTGGGCAAAGATTGAATAGAGAGATGGTGGCAACAACAGAGAAGTTGAGGTTTCCATGGGTGATGGGTTCTGCTCCAGGTTACCCAAGTAGTTGTTTATGTAGAGGGGGGTGATATAGACACATGGTTGGAGGCCTTTGAGAGGGCTTTCCAAATGAGAAGGGTTAAACCCCAATATTGGGGTTCACTCCTATGAGAGTTGGTCCCAATATCTGGGAGGGATGGGCTCTTGACCCTAGGAGGGAGGATATTATTGATACGTGGTCACTACAAGGGGAAAGTAAACCTAGGCTTCCACTGTAAAAAAAAATTAAATTATTATATTCGATGCATCCCGTCTGCTTGGATTAATTTAAGTATTTTATTTATTTTACAAACGCAGTTAATGTCATCTAAAAAACCCCAACATACAATATTCTCATTAAAGAATGTATAGCAATAGGTGCTCATATATTGAGAAACACAGTGAAAGTGAATATTGTGAACAAAAGTGATGTGTTATATACAATATATACAAAATATGTGGTTACAATCAGAGTGACCTTCCAGAGGCTCTGTCAACGCAGGAGTCCTAAAGTCACTTAGACACATGTAATGTCAATCCACATTTCAATTTTTGACGACGTTTCGACCCTGCATATAGATATGAATCAACAACTGGTCATCATCGGGACTGGGAATCATTCTACATAGTAGCACCTACAAAATAATAATTAAACATCTATTTTAATGAAGGGACTCTTTTCATTAAAAAAACAATGTATCAAATAATCCAAAGCGTAATCACTCACCTAGTAGTTGAAATTATAGATTATCATTTCTTGATAGAGTCATCTTCCTAATAAAGACATAACTTCTATGAACAATCAATGTTCCTTCATCTAATATTACAGAAAGATAAGATAATAATCCACCATAGAAACGTACTTACAGTATTAGTGATTCTGCACAGTCTTAATACTGATTCCCTCACCAACCTACTTGCTTTCAGCATGTCACCCCACCCAGGGGAGGTAATTCAATTACGACCTCCCGTCTGCATATAATGGGAGCGTTTGAATAGAGCCGGCCTGTGTGTATCCAGTCACATCAACTGTTTGCCTTTCAGGTCCGCCTTCTAGTGAAACAACGTCCTTTCAGAAAGCCGTATCGGGAAACAACCTGTACCCTTTCTGGTCCGAAGGGGCAGGCTTATACAAAACACTTGCGTATTTCCAGTTCAGTTCTCATACAACCATGTTTCCTATATGGTCCGCCTGTAGGCGGGACATCTTCATATCTAATTCAGCCAATCCTTTTATAATTCCACAGGGGTACGTTGAATTTTTCATATTCCAACGACATGCGCAATCCCTACTAATCTCCGGCATTTGTATAATACTTGTTCGCAGCCCCCTATTCCCTCTACAAGAACATACATTTCCTGATGAGAATAGCCCGTCAAATATAGTCAATGTGACAAGTATGGCTCCTATTTTTAACCTCTCAAAATGTAAATTGACATAATACGAGCTATCAGTACTGAGTAAAGGTTTATCATTTGTACCGACTGTTCAAACAAATTTTTTGAGGTGAAATTAGAAATGCAAAGATTTTTTAGAAGTCTAAGTAATTTCTACAAGGGATGTTCAGTTGAAGGTCTGATAGACGTGACTGGTTTAAGATCGCCGTCTTCTTTTACACCTCATTCTAACGCAATGCCAGTAGAAATTTTGACTTTCGAAAAAATGGTTCTGAAAGACGTTGACATTTTTAGTAAAAAACTGAAGTATGTCAAATACAACCTTACTTATGATGAAAATACAGCCTTGAAAAGTCTGAAAGAGAGACGTGCCATAGTGATTAAGGCTGCTGATAAAGGGGGAGGGATAGTCTTACAAGATATGATAGACTATCGACAGGAAATCCTCAACCAATTGAGTGACAAAAATTGTTACAAAGAGATTGGCATGGATCCCGCGAAGGAACTGAAAGAACGAATTGCGGAGTTAACTAAAATAGGACTAGATCGAGGCTTTTTGAGCAAAAACGAGTACCAGTTTCTTAATAAGAAGGCTCCTCGCACTCCTGTGTTATACACTTTGCCCAAAATACATAAAAGGTTGGAAAATCCCCCGGGTAGACCTATTCTATCAGGATGTGGTTCCTTATTGGAACCCTTATGTAAATATCTTGATTGTTTTCTTGAAACCGTTTGTACCTTTGACAAACGCGTATATAAGGGACAGTATGCACTTGATCACCATGTATGAAGACTTGGAGTGCTCCACTATCACAGATTTGCTAGTGACAATGGATATACAATCATTATGCACTAACATTCCACAACAAGAGGCCCTTAGAGTAATAACAGAGGTGCTAGATTCTCGTACTCAACCGGTGCAGGTGCCCACTTGGTTTTTGGTATACATGATGGATATAGCGATGGGTAAGAATTATTTTCTATTCAATAACAGTTTTTATTACCAAGTGAAAGGTGTAGCCAAGGGACCAACCTTTGCACCTAATCTGGCTAATCTGTATATGGCCGATTATGAGACCAATAATCGTCTGAACCATACAAACCCTTCCTAGGGCATAGAAGGAAGTGTTCCAGGTATATTGACGATGTGTTGTTCATCTGGCGGGGGTCAGTGACTGAACTTCAATAATTTCAGACTTGGTTAAATAACAAGTCAAAAGATATACAATTTACTATGGATTTTAACAGAGAAAACATTAATTTCTAGATTTAAAAATAGGAGTAGATGACAATAAGTTATTTGTTTTGTTATACCGAAAACCGACAGAAAGGAATACATTGCTACATTATACTAGTAATCAACCTAGAAGCTTGAGAGATAATCTTCCATTTGGACAGTTCCTCTGGATTCAGAGAAACTGCACAAAAAAATCTGATTATTTCAGAGAATCGGATACTCTTATAGAAAGACTCATAGGAAGGGATTACCCAAAAAGACTTGTAAAGAGAGCGAGAAAGCTGGCTTTGTACAATCATAGAGAATATTTCTTAGAACCAAAGCCATTGAAAGAGAACCACAATAGATTAGCGTGTGTAACTACATTCAGTCCGGCTAGTAATGATATTAAGAAAAGTATTCTACACCGTTGGGAACTAATTAAAAATCACCTTCATGTACAGGATTCCCCACTATTTTCCTTCAAGAAAGGCAAGAACCTAAAAGATACTTTGACACAAGCACTTTTAACCCCTTCTGTGCCCAGGACGTAATGGTTACGTCCTGAGGCACAGTGCTGCTGTGCCCAGGACGTAACCATTACGTCCTGTGCACAGAGCCCAGAGGGAGCGCTCTCGCTCCCTCTGTGGGGTTCCCCCCCACCCCCCCAAGTCAGGGATGGAAGGGGAAGCCCTTCCCCTCCCACCCCCGACCCCCCCCAACCCCCCCTGTGACGTCAGCGCGCGAGTGCGCGCTGATTAGTACAGGGTCTCCCCCATCGCGCTGGAAGCAGAGCTTCCAGCGCGATTGAAAAAGAAATGCTTTTGCATTTCTTTTTCAATCCCATGGGGGAGGCCCCGAGAGGCTTCAAAGGGAAGGAAATGTATTTCCTTCCCTTTGAAGTCTCTCACAGGTTTCAAAAGCCGGATTGCTTGCAATCCGGCTTTTGAAACCCCACTAGACACCAGGGATTTTTTTTTTTCTTCTTGAAATTGGCAAAAGGGAGCGACCCCTTGGGCAAGGGTCGCTCCCAGGGGGGCATTTTTTTAGGAAGGCCTTTTCTGCCCCCCCTGGGGGCAGATTGGCCTATTATTAGGCCGGTCTGCCCCCAGGGGGGGCAGAAACCTCTAGGCACCAGGGACCATTTTTTTTCTTTTTTTTTTTTTTTTGTGATGAATTTTTTTTTTTTAGGTGGGGAGCGATCCCTTAGGCAAGGGTCGCTCCCCTACGGGGCAATATATATTTAGGCCATTTCTGCCCCCCTTGGGGGCAGATTGGCCTATTTTGATAAGGCCAATCTGCCCCCAAGGGGGGCAGAAACCATTAGACACCAGGGAGTTTTTTTTTGCGCGCGAATGTCACGCAACAAAGCGACCCCTTTGGCAAGGGTCGCTCCCAGGGGGGGCAATATTTTGGGAAGGCCTTTTCTGCCCCCCCTGGGGGCAGATCGGCCTATTATTAGGCCGATCTGCCCCCAGGGGGGGAAGAAACCTCTAGGCGCCAGGGTAAATTTTTTTTTGTTCTTTTTTTTTTTTTGTTCTTTTTTTTTTTTTAGAGATGGGGAGCGACCCATCAGGCAAGGGTCGCTCCCCTGGGGGGGCAAATTGTATTTAGACCATTTCTGCCCCCCTGGGGGCAGATTGGCCAATTTTAGGTCAATCTGCCCCCAAGGGGGCAGAAACCACTAGACACCGGGGATTTGTTTTTTGGCGCCAATGTCACGCAGGGGGAGCGACCCCGTAGGCAAGGGTCGCTCCCGGGGGGGGGTGGGGGTTGGGGGGGCAAATTTATTTTAGGCCATTTCTGCCCCCCCGGGGGACAGATCGGCCTATTATTAGGCCGAACTGCCCCCGGGGGGGGGCAGAACACTCTAGGCGCCAGGGCAATTTTTTTTTTTTGTTTTTTTTTTTTTGTTGTTTCTTTTTTTAGAGATGGGGAGCGACCCATCAGGCAAGGGTCGCTCCCCTGGGGGGGCAAATTGTATTTAGACCATTTCTGCCCCCCTGGGGGCAGATTGGCCAATTTTAGGTCAATCTGCCCCCAAGGGGGCAGAAACCACTAGGCACCGGGGATTTGTTTTTTGGCGCCAATGTCACGCAGGGGGAGCGACCCCGTAGGCAAGGGTCGCTCCCGGGGGGGGTGGGGGTTGGGGGGGCAAATTTATTTTAGGCCATTTCTGCCCCCCCGGGGGACAGATCGGCCTATTATTAGGCCGAACTGCCCCCGGGGGGGGGGGGCAGAACACTCTAGGCGCCAGGGCAATTTTTTTTTTGTGTTTTTTTTTTTTGTTGTTTCTTTTTTTAGAGATGGGGAGCGACCCATCAGGCAAGGGTCGCTCCCCTGGGGGGGCAAATTGTATTTAGACCATTTCTGCCCCCCTGGGGGCAGATTGGCCAATTTTAGGTCAATCTGCCCCCAAGGGGGCAGAAACCACTAGGCACCGGGGATTTGTTTTTTGGCGCCAATGTCACGCAGGGGGAGCGACCCCGTAGGCAAGGGTCGCTCCGGGGGGGGGTGGGGGGGCAAATTTATTTTAGGCCATTTCTGCCCCCCCGGGGGACAGATCGGCCTATTATTAGGCCGAACTGCCCCCGGGGGGGGGGCAGAACACTCTAGGCGCCAGGGCAATTTTTTTTTTGTGTTTTTTTTTTTTTTTGTTTCTTTTTTTAGAGATGGGGAGCGACCCATCAGGCAAGGGTCGCTCCCCTGGGGGGGCAAATTGTATTTAGACCATTTCTGCCCCCCTGGGGGCAGATTGGCCAATTTTAGGTCAATCTGCCCCCAAGGGGGCAGAAACCACTAGGCACCGGGGATTTGTTTTTTGGCGCCAATGTCACGCAGGGGGAGCGACCCCGTAGGCAAGGGTCGCTCCCGGGGGGGGGGTGGGGGTTGGGGGGGCAAATTTATTTTAGGCCATTTCTGCCCCCCCGGGGGACAGATCGGCCTATTATTAGGCCGAACTGCCCCCGGGGGGGGGCAGAACACTCTAGGCGCCAGGGCAATTTTTTTTTTGTGTTTTTTTTTTTGTTGTTTCTTTTTTTAGAGATGGGGAGCGACCCATCAGGCAAGGGTCGCTCCCCTGGGGGGGCAAATTGTATTTAGACCATTTCTGCCCCCCTGGGGGCAGATTGGCCAATTTTAGGTCAATCTGCCCCCAAGGGGGCAGAAACCACTAGGCACCGGGGATTTGTTTTTTGGCGCCAATGTCACGCAGGGGGAGCGACCCCGTAGGCAAGGGTCGCTCCCGGGGGGGGGTGGGGGTTGGGGGGGCAAATTTATTTTAGGCCATTTCTGCCCCCCCGGGGGACAGATCGGCCTATTATTAGGCCGAACTGCCCCCGGGGGGGGAGGGGCAGAACACTCTAGGCGCCAGGGCAATTTTTTTTTGTGTTTTTTTTTTTTGTTGTTTCTTTTTTTTAGAGATGGGGAGCGACCCATCAGGCAAGGGTCGCTCCCCTGGGGGGGCAAATTGTATTTAGACCATTTCTGCCCCCCTGGGGGCAGATTGGCCAATTTTAGGTCAATCTGCCCCCAAGGGGGCAGAAACCACTAGGCACCGGGGATTTGTTTTTTGGCGCCAATGTCACGCAGGGGGAGCGACCCCGTAGGCAAGGGTCGCTCCGGGGGGGGGTGGGGGTTGGGGGGGCAAATTTATTTTAGGCCATTTCTGCCCCCCCGGGGGACAGATCGGCCTATTATTAGGCCGAACTGCCCCCGGGGGGGGGGCAGAACACTCTAGGCGCCAGGGCAATTTTTTTTTTGTGTTTTTTTTTTTTGTTGTTTGTTTTTTTAGAGATGGGGAGCGACCCATCAGGCAAGGGTCGCTCCCCTGGGGGGGCAAATTGTATTTAGACCATTTCTGCCCCCCTGGGGGCAGATTGGCCAATTTTAGGTCAATCTGCCCCCAAGGGGGCAGAAACCACTAGGCACCGGGGATTTGTTTTTTGGCGCCAATGTCACGCAGGGGGAGCGACCCCGTAGGCAAGGGTCGCTCCCGGGGGGGGGGGAAGGTTAGGGGGGCAAATTTATTTTAGGCCATTTCTGCCCCCCCGGGGGACAGATCGGCCTATTATTAGGCCGAACTGCCCCCGGGGGGGGCAGAACACTCTAGGCGCCAGGGCAATTTTTTTTTTGTGTTTTTTTTTTTTGTTGTTTCTTTTTTTAGAGATGGGGAGCGACCCATCAGGCAAGGGTCGCTCCCCTGGGGGGGCAAATTGTATTTAGACCATTTCTGCCCCCCTGGGGGCAGATTGGCCAATTTTAGGTCAATCTGCCCCCAAGGGGGCAGAAACCACTAGGCACCGGGGATTTGTTTTTTGGCGCCAATGTCACGCAGGGGGAGCGACCCGTAGGCAAGGGTCGCTCCCGGGGGGGGGTGGGGGTTGGGGGGGCAAATTTATTTTAGGCCATTTCTGCCCCCCCGGGGGACAGATCGGCCTATTATTAGGCCGAACTGCCCCCGGGGGGGGAGGGGCAGAACACTCTAGGCGCCAGGGCAATTTTTTTTTGTGTTTTTTTTTTTTGTTGTTTCTTTTTTTTAGAGATGGGGAGCGACCCATCAGGCAAGGGTCGCTCCCCTGGGGGGGCAAATTGTATTTAGACCATTTCTGCCCCCCTGGGGGCAGATTGGCCAATTTTAGGTCAATCTGCCCCCAAGGGGGCAGAAACCACTAGGCACCGGGGATTTGTTTTTTGGCGCCAATGTCACGCAGGGGGAGCGACCCCGTAGGCAAGGGTCGCTCCGGGGGGGGGTGGGGGTTGGGGGGGCAAATTTATTTTAGGCCATTTCTGCCCCCCCGGGGGACAGATCGGCCTATTATTAGGCCGAACTGCCCCCGGGGGGGGGGCAGAACACTCTAGGCGCCAGGGCAATTTTTTTTTTGTGTTTTTTTTTTTTGTTGTTTCTTTTTTTAGAGATGGGGAGCGACCCATCAGGCAAAAGTCGCTCCCTTGGGGGACAAATTGTATTTAGGCCATTTCTGCCCCCCTTGGGGGCAGATTGGCTGAGTTTAGGTCAACCTGCCCCCAAGGGGGCAGAAACCACTAGGCACCGGGGATTTGTTTTTTGGCGCCAATGTCACGCAGGGGGAGCGACCCCGTAGGCAAGGGTCGCTCCCGGGGGGGGGAGTGGGTGTTGGGGGGGCAAATTTATTTTAGGCCATTTCTGCCCCCCCCGGGGGGCAGATCGGCCTATTATTAGGCCGATCTGCCCCCGGGGGGGGGGGGGGCAGAAACCTCTAGGCGCCAGGGGAATTTTTCTTTTTTTTCTTCTTGGTTTTTTTTTTTTAGAGATGGGGAGCGACCCATCAGGCAAAAGTCGCTCCCCTGGGGGACAAATTGTATTTAGGCCATTTCTGCCCCCCTTGGGGGCAGATTGGCTGAGTTTAGGTCAACCTGCCCCCAAGGGGGCAGAAACCACTAGGCACCGGGGATTTGTTTTTTGGGGCCAATGTCACGCAGGGGGAGCGACCCCGTAGGCAAGGGTCGCTCCCGGCGGGGGAGGGTGGGGGTTGGGGGGGCAAATTTATTTTAGGGCATTTCTGCCCCCCCCCCCCTGGGGCCGGCTGAGCTACAGGCCAAACACCACAGGTAGGCACCTTGCAAAAAACACCTCTGTTTTCTGTGAAAAAATATGTTGTGTCCACGTTGTGTTTTGGGCCATTTCCTTTTGTGGGCGCAAGGCCTACCCACAGAAGTGATGTACCATTTTTATCGAGAGACTTAGGGGAACGCTGGTTGGAAGGAAATTTGTGGCTCCTCTCAGATTCCAGAACTTTCTGTCACCGAAATGAGAGGAAAAAGTGTTTTTTGGGCCAAATTTGGAGGTTTGCAAAGGATTCTGGGTAACATAACCTGGTCAGAGCCCCGCAAGTCACCCCATCATGGATTCCCCTGGGTTTCTAGTTTTCAAAAATGCACTGGTTTGCTAGGTTTCCTCAGGTGTCGGCTGAGCTACAGGCCAAAATCCACAGGTAGGCACTGCTTTTTATAAAAAAATGTGATGTGTCCACGTTGTGTTTTGGGCCCTTTCCTTTCGTGGGCGCTAGTCCTACCCACACAAGTGAGGTATCATTTTTATCGGGAGACTTGGGGGAACGCTGGGTAGAAGGAAATTTGTGGCTCCTCTCAGATTCCAGAACTTTCTGCCACAGAAATGTGAGTAACATGTGTATTTTTAGCCAAATTTTGAGGTTTGCAAAGGATTCTGGGTAACAGAACCTGGTCCGAGCCCCGCAAGTCACCCCTCCTTGGATTCCCCTAGGTCTCTAGTTTTCAGAAATGCACAGGTTTGGTAGGTTTCCCTAGGTGCCGGCTGAGCTAGAGGCCAAAATCTACAGGTAGGCACTTCGCAAAAAACACCTCTGTTTTTTTCCAACATTTAGGATGTGTCCACGTTGCGCTTTGGGGTGTTTCCTGTCGCCGGCGCTAGGCCTACCCACGCAAGTGAGGTATCATTTTTATCGGGAGACTTGGGGGAACACTGGGTGGAAGGAAATTTGTAGCTCCTCTCAGATTCCAGAACTTTCTGCCACAGAAATGTGAGGGACATGTGTTTTTTTTAGCCAAATTTTGAGGTTTGCAAAGGATTCTGGGTAACCGAACCTGGTCCGAGCCACACAAGTCACCCCTCCTTGGATTCCCCTAGGTCTCTAGTTTTCAGAAATGCACAGGTTTGGTAGGTTTCCCTATGTGGCGGCTGAGCTAGAGGCCAAAATCTCCAGGTAGTCACTTTGCTAAAAACAGCTCTGTTTTCTGTGATGTGTCCACGTTGTGTTTTGGGGCATATCCTGTCGCGGGCGCTAGGCCTACCCACACAAGTGAGGTATCATTTTTATCGGGAGACGTGGGGGAACGCTGGGTGGAAGGAAATTTGTGGCTCCTCTCAGATTCCAGAACTTTCTGCCACAGAAATGTGAGGAACATGTGTTTTTTTAGCCAAATTTTGAGGTTTGCAAAGGATTCTGGGTAACAGAACTTGGTCCGAGCCCCGCAAGTCACCCCTCCTTGGATTCCCCTAGGTCTCTAGTATTCAGAAATGCACAGGTTTGGTAGGTTTCCCTAGGTGCCGGCTGAGCTAGAGGCCAAAATCTACAGGTAGGCACTTCGCAAAAAACACCTCTGTTTTTTTCCAAAATTTAGGATGTGTCCACGTTGCGCTTTGGGGTGTTTCCTGTCGCCGGCGCTAGGCCTACCCACGCAAGTGAGGTATCATTGTTATCGGGAGACTTGGGGGAACGCTGGGTGGAAGGAAATTTGGAGCTCCTCTCAGATTCCAGAACTTTCTGCCACAGAAATGTGAGGGACATGTGTTTTTTTAGCCAAATTTTGAGGTTTGCAAAGGATTCTGGGTAACAGAACCTGGTCCGAGCCCCACAAGTCACCCCTCCTTGGATTCCCCTAGGTCTCTAGTTTACAGAAATGTACAGGTTTGGTAGGTTTCCCTAGGTGGCGGCTGAGCTAGAGGCCAAAATCTCCAGGTAGTCACTTTGCTAAAAACAGCTCTGTTTTCTGTGATGTGTCCACGTTGTGTTTTGGGGCATATCCTGTCGCGGGCGCTAGGCCTACCCACACAAGTGAGGTATCATTTTGATCAGGAGACGTGGGGGAACGCTGGGTGGAAGGAAATTTGTGGCTCCTGTCAGATTCCAGAACTTTCTGCCACAGAAATGTGAGGAACATGTGTTTTTTTAGCCAAATTTTGAGGTTTGCAAAGGATTCTGGGTAACAGAACCTGGTCCGAGCCACACAAGTCACCCCTCCTTGGATTCCCCTAGGTCTCTAGTTTTCAGAAATGCACAGGTTTGGTAGGTTTCCCTAGGTGCCGGCTGAGCTAGAGGCCAAAATCTACAGGTAGTCACTTTGCTAAAAACAGCTCTGTTTTCTGTGATATGTCCACGTTGTGTTTTGGGGCACATCCTGTCGCGGGCGCTAGGCCTACCCACACAAGTGAGGTATCATTTTTATCGGGAGACGTGGGGGAACGCTGGGTGGAAGGAAATTTGTGGCTCCTCTCAGATTCCAGAACTTTCTGCCACAGAAATGTGAGGAACATGTGTTTTTTTAGCCAAATTTTGAGATTTGCAAAGGATTCTGGGTAACAGAACCTGGTCCGAGCCCCGCAAGTCACCCCTCCTTGGATTCCCCTAGGTCTCTAGTTTTCAGAAATGCACAGGTTTGGTAGGTTTCCCTAGGTGGCGGCTGAGCTAGAGGCCAAAATCTACAGGTAGTCACTTTGCTAAAAACAGCTCTGTTTTCTGTGATATGTCCACGTTGTGTTTTGGGGCATATCCTGTCGCGGGCGCTAGGCCTACCCACACAAGTGAGGTATCATTTTTATCGGGAGACGTGGGGGAACGCTGGGTGGAAGGAAATTTGTGGCTCCTCTCAGATTCCAGAACTTTCTGCCACAGAAATGTGAGGAACATGTGTTTTTTAAGCCAAATTTTGAGATTTGCAAAGGATTCTGGGTAACAGAACCTGGTCCGAGCCCCGCAAGTCACCCCTCCTTGGATTCCCCTAGGTCTCTAGTTTTCAGAAATGCACAGGTTTGGTAGGTTTCCCTAGGTGGCGGCTGAGCTAGAGGCCAAAATCTACAGGTAGTCACTTTGCTAAAAACAGCTCTGTTTTCTGAGATATGTCCACGTTGTGTTTGAGGGCATATCCTGTCGCGGGCGCTAGGCCTACCCACACAAGTGAGGTATCATTTTTATCGGGAGACGTGGGGGAACGCTGGGTGGAAGGAAATTTGTGGCTCCTCTCAGATTCCAGAACTTTCTGCCACAGAAATGTGAGGAACATGTGTTTTTTTAGCCAAATTTTGAGGTTTGCAAAGGATTCTGGGTAACAGAACCTGGTCCGAGCCCCGCAAGTCACCCCTCCTTGGATTCCCCTAGGTCTCTAGTTTTCAGAAATGCACAGATTTGGTAGGTTTCCCTAGGTGGCGGCTGAGCTAGAGGCCAAAATCTACAGGTAGTCACTTTGCTAAAAACAGCTCTGTTTTCTGTGATATGTCCACGTTGTGTTTTGGGGCATATCCTGTCGCGGGCGCTAGGCCTACCCACACAAGTGAGGTATCATTTTGATCGGGAGACGTGGGGGAACGCTGGGTATAAGGAAATTTGTGGCTCCTCTCAGATTCCAGAACTTTCTGCCACAGAAATGTGAGGAACATGTGTTTTTTTAGCCAAATTTTGAGGTTTGCAAAGGATTCTGGGTAACAGAACCTGGTCCGAGCCACACAAGTCACCCCTCCTTGGATTCCCCTCGGTCTCTAGTTTTCAGAAATGCACAGGTTTGGTAGGTTTCCATAGGTGCCGGCTGAGCTAGAGGCCAAAATCTACAGGTAGTCACTTTGCTAAAAACAGCTCTGTTTTCTGTGATATGTCCACGTTGTGTTTTGGGGCATATCCTGTCGCGGGCGCTAGGCCTACCCACACAAGTGAGGTATCATTTTTATCGGGAGACGTGGGGGAACGCTGGGTGGAAGGAAATTTGTGGCTCCTCTCAGATTCCAGAACTTTCTGCCACAGAAATGTGAGGAACATGTGTTTTTTTAGCCAAATTTTGAGATTTGCAAAGGATTCTGGGTAACAGAACCTGGTCCGAGCCCCGCAAGTCACCCCTCCTTGGATTCCCCTAGGTCTCTAGTTTTCAGAAATGCACAGGTTTGGTAGGTTTCCCTAGGTGGCGGCTGAGCTAGAGGCCAAAATCTACAGGTAGTCACTTTGCTAAAAACAGCTCTGTTTTCTGTGATATGTCCACGTTGTGTTTTGGGGCATATCCTGTCGCGGGCGCTAGGCCTACCCACACAAGTGAGGTATCATTTTTATCGGGAGACGTGGGGGAACGCTGGGTGGAAGGAAATTTGTGGCTCCTCTCAGATTCCAGAACTTTCTGCCACAGAAATGTGAGGAACATGTGTTTTTTTAGCCAAATTTTGAGATTTGCAAAGGATTCTGGGTAACAGAACCTGGTCCGAGCCCCGCAAGTCACCCCTCCTTGGATTCCCCTTGGTCTCTAGTTTTCAGAAATGCACAGGTTTGATAGGTTTCCCTAGGTGGCGGCTGAGCTAGAGGCCAAAATCTACAGGTAGTCACTTTGCTAAAAACAGCTCTGTTTTCTGTGATGTGTCCACGTTGTGTTTTGGGGCATATCCTGTCGCGGGTGCTAGGCCTACCCACACAAGTGAGGTACCATTTTTATCGGGAGACTTGGGGGAACATAGATTAGCAAAACAAGTACTATTGCCCCTTGTCTTTCTCTACATTTTTTCCTTCCAAATATAGGAGTGTGTGTAAAAAAGACATCTATTTGAGAAATTCCCTGTAATTCACGTGCTACTATGGTCACCCCGGAATTCAGAGATGTGCAAATAACCACTGCTCCTCAACACCTTATCTTGTGCCCTTTTTGGAAATGCAAAGGTTTTCTTGATAGCAATTTTTTACTCCTTATATTTCAGCAAATGAATTGCTGTATACCCGGTATAGAATGAAAACGCACTGCAGGGTGCAGCTCATTTATTGGCTCGGGGTTCCTCGGGTTCTTGATGAACCTACAAACCCTATATATCCCCGCAACCAGAGGAGTCCAGCAGACGTAACGGTATATTGCTTTCGATAATCTGACATTGCAGGGAAAAGTTACAGAGTAAAACGTAGAGAAAAATTGATGGTTTTTTCACCTCAATTTCAATATTTTTCTTTTTCAGCTGTTATTTTCTGTAGGAAACCCTTGTAGGATCTACACAAATGACCCCTTGCTGAATTCAGAATTTTGTCTACTTTTCAGAAATGTTTAGGTTTCTGGGATCCAGCATTGGTTTCATGACCATTCCTGTCACTGACTGGAAGGAGGCTGAAAGCACAAAAAATTGCACAAATGGGGTATGCCCCAGTAAAATGCCAAAATTGTGTTGAAAAATTGGGTTTTCTGATTCAAGTCTGCCTGTTCCTGAAAGCTGAGAAGCTGCTGAGTTTAGCACCGCAAACCCTTTGTTGATGCCATTTTCAGGGGAAAAACCACAAGCCTTCTTCTGCAGCCACTTTTTCCAATTTTTTTGAAAAAAACGAAATTTTCACTGTATTTTGGCCAATTTCTTGGCCTCCTTCAAGGGAACCCACAAAGTCTGGGTACCTCTAGAATCCCTAGGATGTTGGAAAAAAAGGACGCAAATTTGGCTTGGTTAGCTTATGTGGACAAAAAGTTATGAGGGCCTAAGTGCGAACTGCCCCAAATAGGCAAAAAAAGGCCCGGCACAGGAGGGGGAAAAGGCCTGGCAGCGAAGGGGTTAACACAGATGCCTAAAAGGAAAGACAATGCACTATGGGGTTTGCCAGCAGTTGTGGGACACTATAAATGTGGACACTGTGCGGCATGCAAACTTAGCTTTAATACAACAGAATCTTGCTATAGTGATGACACATTTACTTTACCTGCTTTTACAAATTGTAACACACAGGGTATTATTACATAATCTGGTGCCCATGTTAGCTTTTGTATATTGGAAAAATGACACAGAAGGCTAAATGCTGGATCCTGCAGCACAAGAGCAGGATTAAATGTAAATCAGTGGGAGTGCCACTAGTGGAACATTTTGAAAAATTTCAGCATAAAAGTGAGGATTTGAAATGGCAAATTATTGAACAAATCAATTTGGGTCCACGAGGAGGAGATAAGGATTATCTCCTCTCCAAACGTGAATTGTTCTGGATGGAAAAATGTGGAACTATAAATGATGGACTGAATACTTTAGAGGATTGGAGACAGGCATCTTTATTATAATTGTTAAGCTATTTCCATCACCTTTAGAGGTTCTGTTTTTCATGTATTTTAAACTTAGATATCAGTTGATTTATTTGATCGCTGTGACTTGTGTATATATATATATATATATGAATCACACAGATCTATACACTTAAATTGGTGGCTTAACATATATAATTATGTCTTATCACAGGGTTGGTCCTTTCAGGTAGAGATCTAGTATGTATTCAGGGTGGCTGTTGGTTTTGTTTATTGGTAACAAATATACAGTGACTCGTCCTTTCTCTCCTTTTTTTGATGAGAGCCTCTATTGATAGTGACGACAACTTAGTGGCCTATGGAGTTGAGACTGTTGTATGGGCCTCGTACAAAGAATTTACGAAGGCCTTGAATGATGAGAGATTCAACCAGTAGTTATAACACTCATGAGAATAGGCAAGGGATTGTTTGCACTTGATAGACTGACGTTCCATCCACTGATGGACCAGTAAGATAACTTCTTTTAAGTAGGATATTGGATGTCGATATTATTGTGGAGGGCATCCACTGTTCATGATGGCAAATCAGTGCCTACGGTCTGCGTACAAGTGTTATACAAATGCCTGAGATTAGTAGAGCTTGCGCATGTCATTGGAATATGAAAAATTCAAAGTGCCTCTGTGGAATTATAAGGGGATTGGCTGAATTAGATATGATGATGTTCCGCCTACAGGCGGACCGGGTAGGAAACATGGTTGTATGCGTACTGAACTGGAAATACGTAGGTGTTTTGTATAAGCCTGCCCCTTCGGACCAGAAAGGGTACAGGTTGTTTCCTGATACGGCTTTCTAAAAGGACGTTGTTTCACTAGGAGGCGGACCTGAAAGGAAACACTTGATGTGACCTGATACACACAGGCCGGCTCTATTTAAACGCTCCTGTTATACGCAGACAGGAGGTCGTAATTGAATTAGCTCCACTGCGTGGCTTGAATGCCGGTATTTTCGGCATTCTAATCTTCATATATTTTTGATTAAGTTTTGCAATTGAACATCAGCCGCCATTATTGCCCAGACTCTTTTCAGGAGACAAAGGAATTAAGGGAGAGACTATATGCCTGTTGAAGAGCCCGTTTTGAGGCTTACTGAATAATGTTTACTGTTGAGAATCACTAATAATGTAAGTACTTTTGCATGGTGGATTATTAGTTTATCTTTCTGTATTATTAGATGAAGGAACATTGATTGTTCATAGAAGTTATGTCTTTATTAGGAAGATGACTCTATCAAGAAATGATAATCTATCATTTCAACTACTAGGTGAGTGATTACGCTTTGGATTATTTGATACATTGTTTTTTTAATGAAAAGAGTCCCTTCATTAAAATAGATGTTTAATTATTATTTTGTAGGTGCTACTATATAGAATGATTGCCAGTCCTGATGATGACCCGTTGTTGATTCATATCTATATACAGGGTCGAAACGTCGACATAAATTGAAATGTGGATTGACATTACATGTGTCTAAGTGACTTTAGGACTCCTGCGTTGACAGAGCCTCTGGAAGTTCAATCTGATTTTAACCACATATTTTGTATATATTGTATATAACACCATCACGTTTGTTCACAATATTCACTTTCACTGTGTTTCTCAATATATGAGCACCTATTGCTATACATTATTCAATGAGAAATATTGTATGTTGGTTTTTTTTAGATGACATTAATTGAGTTTGTAAATTTTAAAAAAACTTAAACTAATCCAAGGAGACTGGATGCATTAAATATAATAATTAAAAATTTTTTACTGTGGAAGTCTAGGTTTACTTTCCCCTTGTAGTGACCACGTATCATTATTATTGTTTATTTACCCAGGTCAAAGGGTTAGTGAGTTTTGCCTCATTTTCTTTATTCCTAGGGGGGAGGAAGCAGATTCCTATTCTAGTATGAAGAGGTGTTCAACCAAGATGTTTGGTCTGACCCCAGAGCAATACAGAATGAAGTTCATGGACACCCAGAAGGTCAACACCCAGTCTTGGGTTGACTTTGTAGACACCTTACTTAAGGCACTAAAGGGCTAGATACATGGTAACAAAGTAAATACTTATGAGGGGTTATACAAGTTGATCATGAGAGAGCACATCTTGACCAACTATATCCAAGAGAGGTTATGCCAGCATTTAGTGGACTCTAAGCTGACCAACCCCAGATATCTGGGGGAGGTAGCTGATGAGTGGTTCAGTACCAGGGTGGTTGTCAAGTAAGGGGGGATGACTCCAAGAAGGGGAGGTCAGGTCCCCAAAAACATAAAGAGGGAGGTGGTAAGCCCACTCTAGAAACTCCCTCTGTACTCCAGAACCCTAAGAAGGAGGGTAGTAAAGCAGAGGTGGGAGACCCAGGGTTAAAGAAGCTCTTGGACAATAAGGCCTGCTTTGAGTGTCAGCAGACAGGTCACTTCAGAGGAAATGCAGCCTGTCCCAAGAGGGTGGTTATCACTGGGGTGTCCAGTGTAGCCATAAAGGACGACTCCTCAGATGATGAGGACCTCATAGCATTGGGCTCGGAGACAGGACGAGATGGTAAGCTGGTGATTCCTGAGGGTGGGAGTAGGCACTTTCACTCCATTCAGGTGAATGAGAACTTTACTACTGGCCTGAGAGACACCTGTGCCAGTTTCAATGTAGTGAGTGTCCGGTTGGTGACCCCAGACATAAATATCCCAAGGGAGACCAGGAAAGTCAAGATAGCCACAGGTAAGGTCACCACCAAACCTGCAGCCATAGTGCCCCTAGAGGGGGGGGGGGCTATGCTTGACTGGTTTGGGGTGCTGGTCAGTGCTGACCTCCCCCTGAGATTGTATCTTGGGCAATGACCTCCCAGAGGTGAGTCTGGTCTCAGAGAGGGTGGTCGCCCAGGGCACCCTCCATCCCAAAGTGCTGGGGAGCCAGTCCTTACAGTTAGGAGACAGGGGTCTCCAAGAAAAGGGAAAAAGAAAAAGAAGGGTAGGCCACTCTTAAAGAGAGTTCCAGTGAGCCTAAGGCCTTCTGCCTCAGTAGTGGGGAGCCCAGAATTGGCATTGGGGAGGCCTCACCTGACCCCAAGGAAGTCCTGAGTAGTCAGGCAGCTGTCCAGCTTCAGGGTGTTGCCCCTGCACTGACAGAAGGGAGAGTGGAAGGAGGGTGTCTGCCACAAGAGGTGGTAGCCCCCACTCTAAACAGCAAGGGGGTGACAGGACCCCAAAGTTGCCCCTAAAGCATTTCACCCACCTGTCAGTGGAGATCTTAGGGTGTGGTTCTGGGTTCTGACTTCTTTCAGTAGCCTCTACCTGGTGCTGGCCTTCAAGGCAGCACTTCACTTGGCCTGGGAGGCAGACCCCAGGGCCAAAAGAAAAGTAGGCCCGCTGACCATGTTGGTCATTGTGGGGTTGCTCAAGTGTTGGGTGACCTCTTTGGGTAAGCTAGGCGTTTCCCCTAGCAAAGTTAGGGATAGGGGAGGTGGGCACCTCACTACCCAAGTTGTCAGAGAGAGAGGAGGAAGACTTCCCTAGATGGAAGTTACAGTTTAAAATGGGTCCTTTTGCTGTTGGGATGGGTTTTTTACCATGACAAGAGAACTTAAGGCAAAGTAGGCCCTGCAAAGAGACAGCTAGGTTTCCTCACTGTCTTCCTTGCTGGAGAAGCCAGGAAGATGCTCCCAGAGTTAGGCTGAGTCTCCTGGGTGTGTGGGATGAGGGGGGGCTTGTGTGAGAAAAATCGGCTGATTGTAGAAGCCCCCTAACTTTTGCCCACATTTTTCACTTTTTGCTGGTGTTTTCCTGAGTCTGATGGTGCCCTGGGTACTGCTAACCGGTCCCAGGGCCTGTGCTCTGATTAAAATGAGTATGCAAATTAGGCTAATTATAATTAGCAATATCAGCCTACCTATAAGTCCCTAGATTATGGTAGGGCGTGTTAAGGACCCCAGCATAGGTAGTGTCCCCATAGGTGCACTACAGAGGTGCCAAGGGTAATTGTAAAAGCAGACCTGCCTTGTTGGCTGCTTTTAAATTAAAGTTACATGCAAATTTGACTTTGGAATTAAAAGTACTTCCAAAGTCTAAAACTACTTTATTCTTATATATAGGTCACCTCTAAGGTGTGTCCTAGGTGCCTCCAGGGTTGGATGCAGTGTAATTATATGCAGCAACCTTATAAAATATGTTTTATAAGCCCTGATGAGGAAGATTAGCCAAATGCAAGTTTCCTTCATTGAAGTGAATAGGTTGAATAGCCTAAAATGGGAAGACATTATTTTAATTAATAATGTCTCCAAAGGAGCTGAATATGTCAAGTTCGGTCTCAAACTGATTGTTATAATGAATGGAACAACTTGCCATTGTTGGATTTAATATAACTAGTTCAGGGAAAGACTTTTAGAACTCTTCCTAAAAGTTACCAGTTTCAGATCTGCAGTGCCCTTCCCTTATTGGTCAGCAATTGGCAGCCTGGCCAGGCTGACGTGATAAGGTGTGAAGTGGCCTGGGCTGAACACAAAGGAGGAGATCTGCGTCAGCAGATGGTGAAACAGGAAGGGGAGAGCAGCGAAACTGGTGTTCGAGAAAGGGAAGGACATTTGGCACAGCTCAGGACCTCCCCCATTTCCTGAAAACCCAAACAACCAGGTTCCCTCTTGATTAGACTAGGAGAAGACAGGAGAGGGGAGAGTTAAGGATTTTTTGCCACACCAGTAGGTGGGCTCAGCCAGGTCTAACCTCCAAATTCAGTTTCTACCATTTTGGATTTTTAAGGAATGTGTCTCACTGGGATTGTTTTTTGTCAAACATCCCAGTAAGAAGTCATCCAAAGGGTGGTGGCCTGCCTCTGATTGGACAGTTGCCCCCCTGCTTTTCAACCCAGGAGCAAGGATACATTTGTCAGAGCTGCACCCACACCTCAGATTTCTGCAAGGAAAAATATCAGAAGAAGAAGGACTGCCCTGCTGGACCCCTGACCTGCAGCTGGACACTGCACTCTGAAGAACTGCACCAGCTGCACACTTGGGATTCACCACAAAAATGACCTTGCCTGGCTTCAACTGGTTCAAGAAGGAGCTCTCTGCATTCTATAGGTGAAAACCTGCTAACCATTGTCCCCTGCATCACATCCTGAAGAAACTGGCCTCTGACCACTGTGCAGTGGTCATTTTGGAGTTTGGGCCAGGTGTATCTGGGAGTTGGGGTTCTCGCTCTCAAGGACTGTTAATGTTTTGTTGTTATTTTAAAGATTTTAAATATAATTTGTTTTTTATAAATTGTTGTTGGATTTTTATTTTTATTTATATTTTACTTATTTACTGTTCTGTTATTTTTAAATGCTTTACACACCTGTCTCCTAAATTAATCCATGACGCTCATTGCCAAACTATCAAGGTTTGAGCAGGGATTAATATATTGACACCTGACCACACCTAGTGAGGGTTAGTGGTGTAGTGCTAAGTGTAGGTATTTACCTGTCCTTACCAATAGTCCACTTTCCAAAAAATGACAACTGACACCCCTAGACTGAAACCTTCAATTTTTTTGTGAGGGTCTGAGAACTTAACCACTTGGTCACAACTGACTCCTTACTGAGCAGCGTCCTAACATCTCTATGACATTCAACCCAAAGATTGTGAAAAAAGACATAAATGTTTCATCACTAGGAATGTTTAGCATTCAAAACACGAGTAAATTAGCAGATACACTCCCAAGAGATACAAGGATTTTAACCTCC
Organism: Pleurodeles waltl; assembly: GCF_031143425.1. Taxonomy (NCBI): domain Eukaryota; kingdom Metazoa; phylum Chordata; class Amphibia; order Caudata; family Salamandridae; genus Pleurodeles; species Pleurodeles waltl. Next base: position 793,270,575 of record NC_090438.1, on the reverse strand, counting down.
AACCTACTGAGTGACAGTCCAAGAGCCGAACCAGTAGGCCAGTGGTGACTCTGTTCTGCTGTGCATCAAAAGGTAACTATAACATTCCAACCAAAGATCTTGCTTGTGTGTCACTTTAAAGTCATTGTATGGTGGTGACCATTACAATAACAATCTTTCTCTCTCTCTTCCATTCCATTATGGGACAGAAGAGAGAGAGAGAGCAAGAGAGAGAGAGAGAGATAGAGAGAGAAAGTGACAGGAACCCTGGAGGAGCCTCGAGGACCCCACAGTCCTAGCCGGCTGCCTGCATCCTGAAGGAGCTGGCATTGCTCTAAGGTGGTGAGTGGCCCCCTAAATACTATTAAGAGATAGCTACAGGGAGGTTTCAGTCCCCAAGGGGGTCTGCAGCACCCCGCTATTATTTTTATAACATCTTGCCCCAAGGATGCGGTGGTCTCTGGGGCTCGGCAGGCCAATCGCCCCCCCTACATACTTAACAGGCAAAGCTCTGGAGATGTGGTGGTCCCCAGGGCTTTTGAAAGCACTAGGAGCAGGCCCTGTGTTTTTTTGCTGAAAATACTCCCGGAACCTGTGGATTTATATGTAGATCTTCTAATAATAATAGCATAAGTTTTAAAAAAGCTTCAAAACTTAAAACAACACTCATTTCTACAATGCATAACTGACCTAAGTGTAACTTGCCCACCATAGATTTCAGATGTCATCAGAGATGTAATATATGAGGTCATGAGCACTGCATCATAGAGGACACCTTATGCTTAGATCTATTAAGTATGATTGGTGAATTTCAGTTGAATTTCAGTGTGCCTTGGTTTGTAAACATTAGTTTTTTCATTATTAGAAGACCTGTTAAGAACTCCACTTTAGCATTTGTTTTTTTTTCAGGGAATTTCGAAGTTTTTTTTAAATAAACCACAATCTCACTCCCTTACATACGTGTAACGGCACTTTAACCTTTATCTCATTTTGTGATTTTTTTTTTTTTTTACTGTGTAAAGAGACCTTGTAAACATATGTGTGTGGCCAATTGCCATGTGTGGCCAACACTCCCTGAATGGCCAACTGGCCACGAATCCCCATGTCACATTTCCTCTTTTCTTTTTTTTTTCCATCCCATGGGACTTGGGGGAGAGCACAAAGAGGGTACATACTGGCTCCCGTAGTAGTCTAGCAGGACCATATGGGGCCCTGGTGGGTTCTGCAGGACTCCCATGTGACCTGTAAAAAGCTCCAACTAGAGTACCGTTGGACCAGCAGATATTTTTTTTTTGGGGGGGGCCTGGGAGCCAGTGGCGTCTCTGAGGGATGACCAAATAAAGGTCAGTGCATATGAGTACTGCTACTCTGACCCCTTACACTGTTTTTGAGGTTTTTTTCAGGGCAGCAAACAAAAGGACTGAGTTCCCATTTCCTGTAATGGCGGCTGCAAAAGTTTTCTTCATGTTGCCGCCAGCCAAAAGGGCATGAGTTCCCATGAAACTGCTCTGTCGTGGAGGTACCAAGTAGGCCAACGAAGAATAAAGCCCTTGTGACAAACCAGATCACTCTATTTTTTGAATTCGCAATACAAAAACTCCTGTGGAACACCTTGTAAAGATATCTCTATTTGTGAACCGTAATTTCTAAAAAACGGCAGAAAAGATTTTCAACAAACACCAAAAAGTATATTTTCTGGGTAAAGATTTAGCTTTCTGCCAGACGTGGTGTAATTATGTCTTAGAGGTCTATCACACTACAGGAAAACTGGGCTGTTTTATATGGCTATTATTAAGATTGGTCGCTATTTATAAATCAATGATTCTCTGTTGTAAATAAACCGGTTTGATCCAGGCCTTGTTCAAGACTGGAGTAGGTTACCGTTGCTGATAGTCAACCAATTTGAAACATTGAAGAAAATAAATAAAGCAACAGCTATAATACAGTTTCTTTGAGGTGCCTAACTTTATGAATAATGTGATTGGAGCCATTATCCCAAACATCTAAAACTTTCGGCACTGACTGAAGGAGACAGACATGTGCACTTTGGATGATTCGAGGAAGAATATATCTAGATATAAATATAGCTAGAAATACAGACAGATAAATGATAGATAGATAGATAGATAGATAGATAGATAGATAGATAGATAGATAGATAGATAGATAGATAGATAGATAGATAGATATTCACCTTTGTTTACCAAAATGTTACTATTGGAAAAATAGGGACCTTTTAAGTGACTGAGAAAATCGGAAGGCTGATTAAACAGATGAAGAAAGAGGATAGGTACTTAAGCATACGTCTCTCTCCTTAACTATTTTTAGCTCCTTTAAAAATATATTATGCCTTCGATTACTAAAAATTATTCTTCTCAGAATCTGAACCCAATGGTTTTATACCTGCATTAACATCTTAATACTTGTTTACTTTAGCCTGCTTTTCATGAAAGGCTTTCAAATGAACAGCTCTTATTCTAACAAAATGGTGCTGAGGAGTGCTCTGCTTTTGTATTGAATAATACACGTCAGTACTTTAGTTCTTCATTAGAACACTTTGGGAAACTGTAGTAGAACACTAGGGAGGTAACTGGCAGACTAAAACTGCTGTTAATATTATATGTTTTAGTCTGCATGTCAGAACGTTTGACTGACATGGATGAGAAAGATATTTGAGAACTCACAGAAAATGTTTTTAGCTTTTTAAAGCACTAACCTTAATTTCTGTGACGTAAAGAGCCCTGTCCTTTTGTTCTTTTCTAAAGGAAATGTTTTAGGTTTTACATGTTTGATTCCATCAATATGTCTTCAGGTGTGCCACATGTTTGTCATGAATACAGACTGTTAATGTTCTAATTGTTAATTAGAACACTGTAAGAAGTTGCAGTAGAACACTGAGGAATCAACTGACAGGCTGCTGCTCATTTGTAAGTACATTTTTTGCATAGCAGTTCAGATGTTATTCTCACATGGCTGAGGAGGACAGTGTGAACTTAAACTGGAGCACCTTTCAAAACATCTAAATGAAAATCAATAGAGACAACGATGTTTTCTCAGTTAAGGGTGTTAATATCTCAGTAGGGGGAATCAGCATTTTTAACATGATATGATCACCTGGGCCCTCACCAGAATACCTAAAATGAGTATTCCATCACCAGCAAATTATTTATATTGTGACTTAAATATGTGATTACTCTTTATTTGTTCTACTTTTTGTGACCCTTAAATCCCAGCATTCACTGCATGCATTTAAGTGAGGACCATGAACCAGCGTCATATAGTGACTTTCACAATAGGTTGTCCATGTTGCGATGAGCCAATCCTGGTAGAGGTATATTGTTTTCATTCAGTTTCAGGACACAGGGACAATGTCCCTGAGTCCTGTAACCGCTGCCAGAATATGTTATTCAGGTTGTGGCCAGCCAATCAGGTCTGACTAATCCCCTTGAAAGTGGCCAATCAGAACATATCTGGAAAGCACAGTCCAGATAAACCTGTTTTTGTAATCCTTTCATTACCACCATGAGCACCTCTTTGATTACAAATGTCTCAAAAAGGGCTTTAAGGATTTACGCCAAATTACAAAAATGAAACATTTCTGGATAAAGCTTTAACGTTTTACCAAACCTGGTGTAATACCTTTCAGTTGTTTATTCTGTATCTGCAACAGATGTTTCCTTTGGGAATTAATATGAGAAATCAACATTTCTTTTTTTTTGTGGGGGGGGGGGGATTTTTCTTGGTACCTGCCTGACAGATCACCACAAAATGTCCAGGAAGTCAAGGTGGATGAACTTTTTTAGAAAATGTTAGTGCAGATTCACTATTATCAAAGCAAAAAATGCTTTTCTTATGGAAACTCAGACCTAGCTATATCTTCACAGTGGTAGCTGCAAATGTAAAATTAAAGTATTATTAATGATAATGTCACATTTTAAACATACAAAACCACTGAAATTAACCAGTTATGGTTCCCTCAAGTAGTTATAACTTATGCTCTAAGGTAACTATAAGTTATACCCCCACATGCAGTTTTCACATCCATAATTTCATTGTGAATGCTGCAGTGATATTATCAATGTTGAAATGGAAAATGTCATGAGTGATGAAATTTATGGGGTAATTAGGAGTCCAGTGCCAGGTCTTGTATCCAACCCTCTGCAGGCAACCAACCCCATGGCACACAAGGCCTTCGGCTGTGCAATGTGTGGGGTTGGACACAGGATCAGGCCTCCAGCCTAGCCCTGCTTTTAACCTATTAGCAGAGCTCCCCTCCCCAAGCCAATTTGAGCCTCTGGGATCCCATCTCAAAAGACTTTTAATTTTTTTAATGAGGAAGGGGCACGTGGCTGCCCTCCACAAGGCACTTTAGCCCTCAGTACAACCCTGGCGGTAAATGCCGCTTACCGCTGTGCAGAAGACCGCCAACATACCGCTGCGGCCGCGGAATTCCGGTACAGCTATTACGACCCACAGCTCGGAAACCGCCATAATCCAGACACCCACACAAGTCCGCCACACCAAAGGTCAGTGATAAACTGGCGATAACAAAACCTCCAACGTCACGCCAACAGGAATACGCCCACACTATCACGACCCACAAATCTACGCATCAGTCTTTCAACCGCGGTATTCCATTGGCAGTACACACCGCTGCGCTCAAAATACACACAGATTTACAAAATACAACCACATTGGACAATTCAAAATACACTCACCTGACACACATACACACACCACACCCACACACCCAATCCAATATAAAGCACACACCCACATCACCCACAAACCCATATTACCAGATTTCTGAAACCACGCCAGAGAGAGACACCACCATAAACAACACCAGCATCAACAGACACACAACACCATCACTTACACAACATCCACGCACCTCAAACAACACACACCAACACATCCCCTCACACATCACAACACACACCATCTCACACATCACCCACACCACATCATGGCACCTCAACGACACCCCAGGTTCTCAGGAGGAGGAGGAGCTCAGGGTCATGGTGGAGGAAATCATTCGGGTAGAGCCACAGCTATTCGGATCACAGGTGCAGCACACCTCCATTGCAAGGAAGATGGAGCTATGGTGCAGAATTGTCGACAGGGTCACCGCAGTGGGACAGCATGCAAGAACAGGGATGACATCAGGAAGAGGTGGAACGACCTACGGGGGAAGGTGCGCTCCGTGGTCTCCAGACACCAGATTACTGTACAGAGGACTGGTGGTGGACCCCCACCTCCTACCCCACAACTAACCACATGGGAGGAGCAGATGTTGGCAATACTGCATCCTGAGGGCCTCGCAGGAGTAGCAGGAGGACTGGACTCTGGTAAGTCAAATCTTTACTACCTCACCCCCCCACCTGCATGCCATCACATACTCCCACCCTCACCCTCACCCCCATCACTCCAACACCTCGCATATGCCCCACTATCACAACCCACCCATCCCAATACCAAGCCCTGCATGCAACACCAAAGCATGGACACCCATCACCAAAACATGTCCACCACAGATACCCACACAGACCCCAAACCAAATATCACACAAGGACCAAGCCAAGAATGCAAGCACTGGAGTACAGGGTCACTCACCCATTGCACACAATGGCACACACAGATGCAATAATCATGCCTTTACACCTCTGCAGGACCCCAACCCAACGTCACCGGACAGAAGGTAACAGGCATATCCAGTCACCCCACAGAAGAGACCCACAGTGATGACAGCAGCTCTGCCCAACTGGATCAAGATGACCAGCCTGGCCCATCAGAGACCTCAGGACATTCGGTTCCCCTGACACTGTCACAAGCCACCACAGAGCCTCCCCCCTCAGGAAACAACAGCACTGCACACACCCAGTGGGCCGATCCCTCTGTCCCCAGGACACGTCAATCAGCAGTGTGTCCACCACTACAGTGAACCCAGGCAAACCCACCAACCCCAAAAAATCAGGGACCTGGGGCAGTGGGCACATGGTTCAGGGGACAGAGGCTCAGGAAAACAGGGAAGCTGGGAGGACTGTTGTGCGACAGGGGGAGGACAGGCCCAGGGAACCCACTCTCCACGAGGCCCTCTCCAACATCATGGGAGCTTACCATAATTCCTGGGAGATGATGGCAACGGTACTGGCCAAGTTTCAGGATACCCAGCGGCTGCAGGAGGAACACTATCTGGGGATCAGGGAGGACCTGAAGTCCATAAACAACACCCTGGTCACCATTGCATGGGTGCTGCAAGACCTTGTCAACACCAGGAGGGACACTGTGGCACAACAAGGGGCCCCTGACACTAGCCTGGATGATGAACAGCCCTCCTCCTCCGCCGGCGCTAGTGGATAGGAGGCACTGCCACAGGAACACAACACCAGCACCCCCTGCAGATGGTGAATCACCCTGCAAACGGTCCCTGAGATCCAGGAACAAGACAGAGAACATTGCCATGACCCCCGCCAGGAAATGAGACCCCCCTGAATGTCACCCTTCTGTCCCACTTTGTCACCCTGTCGATCCTTCAACTGCCATTGCTCCACTTCCTATGCCCCTTTGGACAATGCACCTGTGAAACAAATAGACTGGACTCTGCCATGGACATTCCTCCACCACCTCCCCTGCCCATTTTGCAATCCCCTCCACTTATTTACACAGAAATAAACACACTTCAATTACAAAACAATCTGGAGTCAGTCTTTGCTTTCACAAATGTGTAATTGCAATAACCATGGAATATAGCACTGTCAATTTACTTGTGCACATACCGATGTAACACAGCTGTAGGCCAGGAGGAAATATAGCAGAGGGCACAAAGTGGGACCCACATCTGTGAAATGGAAAGGCAAAGTGACAAGTCAGGGTCCATACACTGAGTAAAAATGACAGACTTATGCTAGCTCCAATAATAGTATGAGATATGGGAGGCATGACATCTTCTTACCTGTGTCTCACTGGAAGTATTGCATGATTATGCTGTTCCTGTTGTCGATATCCTTTTCTTCTGCCTCCTTTTCTTCACTGTCCACAGGCTCCACAGCTGCCACAAGACCACCAGCTGGCCCATCCTCCTGCAGAAAAGGCACCTGGCACTCCTTCTTTGGTGAGTAGTAGAGAGAACCACCTGTCGTATGGAGGCACCGGAATCTGGCCTTCAGGAGGCCGAAAGTGCGTTCAATCACCCTCCTAGTTCACCCATGTGTCTCATTGTAGCATTCTTCTGTGCTTGTCCTGGGATTTCTCACTGGGGTCAGTAGCCATGACAGGTTGGGGTAACCAGAGTCACCTGCAAATATGGAGGGACAACTGTTAGACACACACTAACCTGTAGTGACAACCCCATACCCAGACACCTATTCAGACTGTATAGGGTCCTTGTCCTCACCTATTAGCCATACACGGTGCCTCTGGAGTTGCCCCGTCACATAAGGGATGCTGCTATTCCTCAAAATGTAAGCGTCATGCACTGACCCAGGAAATTTGGCATTCACATGGGAGATGTACTGGTCTGCCAAACACACCATCTGCACATTCATAGAATGGTAGCTCTTCTGGTTAATGTACACCTGTTCACTCCTGCAGGGGGTACCAAGGCCACATGTGTCCCATCAATGGCACCAATGATGTTGGGGATATGTCCCAGGGCATAGAAGTCACCTTTCACTGTGGGCAAATCCTCCACCTGAGGGAACACAATGTAGCTGCGCATCTGTTTCAGCAGGGCAGACAACACTCTGGACAACACGTTGGAGAACATTGGCTGGGACATCCCTGATGCAATGGCCACTGTTGTTTGAAAGGACCCACTTTCCAGGAAATGGAGTACTGACAGGACCTGCACTACCGGGGGTATTCCTGTGGGATGGCGGATAGCTGACATCAGGTCTGGCTCCAACTGGGCACACACTTCATGGATTGTTGCACGATCAAGTCTGTAGGTGTCTCTCTTCCATTGTCGACAGGTCCACCAGTGGTCTGTACACCGGAGGATGCCACCATCTCATCACCTGCCCCAGCAGACGTGCCCTATGGAGGAGAACAGCGAGCGGAGAGTCAGCCAACACTGAGGTATCACAAAATGTCATTTGCACACATTTATTAATCCGTAATGTGCCTGTAACTGTCTGTATTCAAGGCCTACCTTGGTGTGACGCAGTTAATATTAATGCCATGTGGCCCCCTGAAATGGCGGCTGCCTGACCTGTAAGGTGGGACAAGGGGATATGAGGTAACTGCGCTGGCATTGTACACCGTTGCGGTGGGCGGTCGAAGACCGCAACGCAATCCAGCATTGGTTAACATGGGACCCTATGGGTCCGAGGAGCCAATGACGATGCACGCCGGTGGGGACGGTACGCACCGCCACAGACGTGACCGCCATTTTCTGTCTGTTCACTCACTTGATACCTGACCTTCAACAGGAGAGGACCTACACTGCAAGTGCTGCTGTGACCTGTGTCTGGAAGCGACGATGACTCATGTGTCTGGGGAAAGGGCCCCTGCCTTCACTTCGGAAGAGTTGGAGAAACTAGTGGATGGGGTCCTCCCCCAGTACACACAACTGTATGGTCCTCCAGACAAACAGGTGAGTACACTGTGAGCATGCTGCATGGGCAATGCCTGTTTGAAGTGGTGTGGATGGCAGATAAATGGGGGAGGGCTGAGGCCTGCATGTGCGGATGGTGAGAGTATGTGCGTCAGGGCAAGGGTGGGAACGTGGGTCAATGAGTATGATGATCCGGACGAGTAATGATTTTCCTTCCCCCCTGTACTATTCATCTAGGTCAGCGCCCACCAGAAGAAGGCTATTTGGCGTGCCATCGTCAAGGACGTCCGGACCCTGGGGGTCCAACACAGACGGAGCACCCACTGCCGTAAAAGATGGGAGGACCTGTGCCGCTGGAGCAAGGAGTCAACGGAGGCCCAGCTGGGGATGGCCTCCCAACTTGGGAGGGGTACCCGTCACACCATGACCCCCCTGTTGTTCCTGATCCTGGCAGTGGCATATCCAGAGTTGGATGGGTGCTTGAGGGCATCACAGCAGCCACAAGGGGGTGAGTACACTCTCATTCAGCTGACTGTGTGCATTACGAGGTGTCTGTGTGGGGGAGGTGGGCAGTGGGTTCCCCTAGGCCAGGGCGATCTTGGTAGGCAAGGTCCCTTGACAGGCAGGCTCTGTGGCACCCCAACCCCACTAGTGGTTAGTGCCATCTACACCTAGTCAGGCTCCTGTGACTTCCAGGTGTGCAGCAATTGGGCTTAGGCCTTGTACCCCATGGGCATGTGATTAATCTAGGAACTATAAGTGCATGGCGTAGAGCAGAGGGCTGCTGTGTCTGTTGTGTCTTCCAACTGTAGTGGTGTTGCATGCACTGAACATGTCTTTCTCCTGTCTTCCCCCCTCTTTTTGTGGTCTCCCTGTTCTTGTGTGCAATAGCATCATCAGGCGGAGGAGCATTGGCACCAGAGCAGGAGGGAGCTGCATCCCACTTGGCCCTGGAGGGCGAAACAACGGAGTCTGAAGCCACCAGTGGGATGGAGGGTGAGGGGAGCTTCATGGCAGGGACAGGAGCAGAGACCAGCGACAGCGACTCCTCCTCTGATGGGAGCTCCCTTGCGGTGGCAGGCACCTCTGTGCCCACCGCATCAACAGGTACAGCTGCCACCCCCCTCTACCAGCACCGCCATCCCAGCAGCCCCTCAGCGTGTGTCCCGTGCCCGCTCACCCAGGAGGGTGGGCATCTCCTTCACCCCAGGCATCTCAGGCCATGTCCCAGTCAGCCCTGCTGCCCTCAGTGAGGAGGCTATTGACCTCTTGAGATCCATCACTGTTGGGCAGTCTACCATTCTGAATGCCATCCAGGGTGTTGAGAGGCATTTGCAACAAACAAATGCATACCTGGAGGGCATTCATTCTGGCCAGGCAGCCCAACAGTGAGCATTTCATGCTCTGGTCTCAGCACTGATGGCAGCCATTGTCCCTGTGTCCAGCCTCCCACCTCCAACTTCCTCCACCCAGACCCAATCCCCTGTACCTCAGTCTATCCCAAGCACACCATCAGACCAGCATGCACATACATCAACACACAAGAGTGGCTCAGGCAAACATAAGCACCACACATCTCACAGGCACTCACACAAGCATCATACCCATGCACACATACCAACATCCACTGCCTCCACTGTGTCCCCCTCCTCCACATCTCCCTCCTCCCTCCCAGTCTCGTCTCCACTCACACCTGCATGCACTACATCCTCAGCCACTACCTCCATCACCAGCACGCCCATCACCACACACCGCTCACGTGCACTCACCACCCCCACTACCATTCACACATCCCCAGTGTCCTCTCCCACTGTGTCTGTGAGCCCTCCTCCCGAAGTACACAAACGCTGGCACACACCCACCCAACAGCCATCCACCTCACAACAGCCTCCAGCCCATGCACCTTCACCCAAATTCAGCAGACGTATACCTCCTACAACCACTACCTCTACCTCTACCTCCACTCCCAAACTCCCTCCATCTATCCATCCCAGTGTGTCTAAAAAACTTTTCCTGACTAACATTGATCTCTTCCCTACACCTCCCCCCGTCCTTCCCCTAGGGCCAGGCTTTCCAGGTCCCAGCCCAGCACCTCAGCCACCACATCCCCAGGCACAGTGGTGCCAGCAACTGCGGGGTCATGGAGTGCGCCAACCATCAGGGCTGCCAGTGTGCTACGGAGCGAGGGCAATGACATTCCGCCACCTGCCAAGGTGAAAAAGGTGCCCACATCCCAGAGGGAGAAGCCGAAAACACCTGCCATCAAGGGGTCAGGGAAAACAAAAAGGGATAGTGGCAAGACAGCTGTGCCACCTTCAAAGGTGGGGAAGGGCCAAAAACTGAAGGGCAGGTGAGGAGAGGGCATGGTGGCACCGACTGAGGGACCAGTGTCACACCTTCTGTCAACGTCGACGCCAACCTGTACGGCGGAGAACACCGCCACCAGCACCGCCACCTGCACCGCCACAGACCCTGCTGCCAGCACCGCCGCCACAGACCCCGATGCCAGCACCGCTGCCACAGACCCTGCCGCCAACACCGCCACCACAGACCCTGCAGCCAGCACCGCTGCCACAGACCCCGCCGCAAGCACCACCGCGACTGACACCGCTGCAAGCACCCCCACCACTGACACCACCGCAAGCACCACCAGCGCCCCTGCGACGTCCTCAGACTGTGGCACCACCGCTGACATGGCTCCCATCCCCAGTGGTCAGTCATCCGAGGCTGGTGGTGAGTTCCAGGACCCTGGGCAGCTTCAATGAAGCATCACTGTCATCACAGTTCTCACCTGCATATGAAATGCGAAGCCGCAGCAGTGTGGGATATGTCTCTGCCTCCATTGCGTATCATGCTAACTGTACCTCGACTATCTTGTGGCACACACACCCAGGCGAGTGTATTGTTCTGGCCACACTGCACATGGAGCACTCTAGGCACCAAGCCCCCTCCAGAACCAGTGGAGAGATACATCCACTACCCTAGTCCTTGGCAGGATGAAGCACTCTGGGCACCATGCCCCCTCCAGAACCAGTGGAGTATCACATCCACTACCTCAGTCCTTGGCTGGATGAAGCACTCTGGGCACCACTGACCCTCAGGTAGGTCGCTCCCCTGCTCACGCAGCGCCACCAGTCCCTGACTGCCCTCCTCTCCATTCTCCTCCTGTGAGTGTGTGCGAGTGTGCTCCTTTCTCTACCCGTGTACCCCGAGTGCTTGTGTTGACAGGACTGACTGGAACCCTCCTTTCTTTCCGTGTATCCCGTGCGTGTGCCCCTGAGTGCCCCTGAGTGCGCCTGAGTGCCGTGTGCCCCCCCCGCCGTTCTCCCTCATTCTCAGCCCCTCCCTTTAGAGTTTTCTTGGGCTTCTCGCCGTTTTTTGCCGCCGTTCTTTTGCCGCCTTTTTTGCCGCCTTTTCTCTTCCCGCCTCCAGATTCCCCCGCCCGTCCGCCTCCCACCTCCCAGCTGACCCCTCCTCCCCGGCTACCCTTAAATGGCGGCCGCTGCGAGGCAGAGGTAGCAACCACTGACCCTCGGGTAGGTCGCTCCCCTGCTCACGCAGCGCCACCAGTCCCTGACTGCCCTCCTCTCCGTTCTCCTGTGAGTGTGTGCGAGTGTGCTCCTTTCTCTACCCGTGTACCCCGAGTGCTTGTGTTGACAGGACTGACTGGAACCCTCCTTTCTTTCCGTGTATCCCGTGCGTGTGCCCCTGAGTGCCCCTGAGTGCCGTGTGCCCCCCCCCGCCGTTCTCCCTCATTCTCAGCCCCTCCCTTTAGAGTTTTCTTGGCCTTCTCACCATTTTTTGCTGCCGTTCTTTTGCCGCCTTTTTTGCCGCCTTTTCTCTTCCCGCCTCCAGATTCCCCCGCCCGCCTGCCTCCCGCCTCCCAGCTGACCCCTCCTCCCCGGCTACCCTTAAATGGCGGCTGCTGCGAGGCCGCGCAGCGGGCGAGCCGCTGGCGCGCCGAAGGCGCGCCTAAGGCAAGCCCGTCCGCGCCTGGACCGCGCCTAGCGCCACAACCCCTGGCCCCCGCGACCCCCACCTCCCCCGCCTGACCCACAACTCCGCCGCCCTCACCGCTCTCAACCCCGGCCGCACGCCGGGCTGCTGCCACGCCACCCCAAAGCGGACCCACGGACCCTTCACCTGCCGCAACTGCCATTTCACCTGCCTTCGAACTCACACCACACCCAACAGGAACGACTCGCCCGGAAACAACCTCGACTGCATCCTGGTCAACACCAGATCCGTCCACAGGCACGCCATCGAACTGTGGAACCTCATCGACTCCACAAACCCGGACATCGCCTTCCTCACCGAGACCTGGATGAACCCCTCCTCGGCACCCGACATCGCCATAGCTATCCCCGACGGCTACAAAATCATCAGAAAAGACCGCACCAACCGCACCAGAGGAGGCATCGCCATCGCCCACAAGAGCTCCATCCGCATCGCAACCTACACCGACAACTCACTGCCCGACGCCGAGCACCTCCACTTCTCAATCAACAGCGACCCCAAGACCACCCTCAGAGGCACCCTCATATACAGACCACCAGGACCACGCACAAAGTTCAGCGAAGACATCGCAGACTTCATCAGCCCACACGCACTCCCGTCCACCAACTACATCCTCCTAGGGGACCTCAACTTCCACCTGGAGAATCGCACCGACAACAACACCACCGCCTTATTGGACAACCTCGCCAACCTGGGACTGAAACAACTAGTCAACACCCCCACCCACTACGCCGGACACACGCTCGACCCCATCTTCTCCTCCAGCAAACACATCTCTTTCAGCCACACCACCGCACTCTCCTGGACAGACCACAGCTGTGTCCACTTCAGCTTCAAGAAGACCAACCTACACCACCACGCCCAACAACCACCAAGAAGACAGTGGAACCGAATCTCCTCGGAACAACTCGCATCGACCCTCTCTCAGAACCCACCCACCAGCACTACAGACCCCAACGAAGCCGCCAACAACCTCACAAGCTGGATCTCAGACTGCGCCAACCTCCTGGCCCCCATGAAGACCCAAGCAAACAGAAACAGCCACAAGAAAAATTCCTGGTTCACCCCCGACCTCAAGGACTCCAAAAAAGAATGCCGCACCCTCGAGAAAACTTGGCGCCTCAACCAGACCGACGAGAACATGTCTGCTCTCAAATACGCCACCCGCAAACACCACCAACTCCTCCGCGCAGCACGAAAATCAGCCTTCCAGAACAGACTAGACAGCAACGCCCACAACAGCAAGGAACTATTTGGCATCGTCAAAGAGCTCTCCAACCCCGACGCCGAAAACAACTCCATCCCTCCCTCACAGGACCTCTGCGACTCCCTCGCAGCCTTCTTCCACCACAAGATCACCGACATCTACAACAGCTTCACCACAACCAACACGAGCCCTCCACCGGAACCCGCCACCTACAACACAACCATCCACACCTGGAACCCAACCTCCACTGAGGAAACCACCCACGTCATGAACTCCATCCACTCAGGATCACCATCCGACCCCTGCCCGCACCACATCTTCAACAAAGCCGACAACATCATCGCACCCCACCTCCGAGACGTCATCAACACATCTTTTTCCACCGCCACCTTCCCAGAGAACTGGAAGCACGCCGAACTGAACGCCCTCCTAAAGAAACCAACAGCAGACCCCACCGAACTCAAAAACTTCCGGCCCATCTCGCTCCTACCGTTCCCCGCCAAAGAGATTGAGAAAATCGTCAACGCTCAACTCACCACCGCCCTGGAAAACAACGACTCACTCGACCCCTCACAGTTCGGCTTCAGAGCTAACCACAGCACCGAGACCGCCCTCATCGCAGCCATGGATGATATCAGATCCCTGACTGACAAAGGAGAAACCATGGCCCTCATACTCCTGGATCTCTCTGCAGCATTCGACACGGTCTGCCACCGTACCCTGATACGTCGCCTCAGCAACGCTGGCATCAGAGGCAAGGCCCTGGAATGGATCACCTCCTTCCTCTCCGGAAGAACTCAGAGAGTCCGCCTCCCCCCTTTCAGATCCACAGCTACGGAGATCATCTGCGGTGTCCCCCAGGGATCCTCCCTCAGCCCCACCCTCTTCAACATCTACATGACCCCCCTGGCGAACATCGCACGCAAACACGGACTCGACCTCATATCCTACGCAGACGACACCTAGCTCATCCTATCCCTCACCAACAACCCCACCTCAGCAAGAACCAGACTACACGAAGGCATGAAGGAAGTAGGGAACTGGATGACAGACAGCCGACTTAAACTGAATACAGAGAAGACGGAGGTCCTCATCCTCGGCCCTACACCAACCGCCTGGGACGACTCCTGGTGGCCTCCCGCCCTAGGCAGCACTCCCCAACCCACCGACCACGCATGCAACCTCGGTTTCATCCTGGACTCTTCCCTCTCCATGACCAGACAGGTCAACTCAGTGACCTCAGCATGCTTCAACACCCTCTGCATGCTCCGCAAGATCTTCCGCTGGATCCCCACCGACACCAGGAAGACCGTCACCCACGCCCTCGTCACCAGTCGCTTGGACTATGGGAACGCTCTGTACGCCGGCATCAGCATCAAGCTACAGAGGAAACTTCAACGAATCCAGAACGCCGCCGCACGACTTATCCTGAACATACCCCGCCACCACCACATCTCCGGACACCTGAAGAAACTCCACTGGCTCCCAGTCAATAAGAGGATCACCTTCAGACTCCTCACCCACGCACACAAAGCCCTGCACAACCTCGGACCAAAACTCATCAACCACCGCATCTCCTTCTACACTCCTCCTCGCACCCTATGCTCAACCGGACAAGCCCTGGCAGCCGTACCTCGCATTCGCAAAGCCACCGCCGGAGGCAAGTCCTTCTCTTACCTAGCACCGAAGACCTGGAACTCACTTCCCAGACACCTTCGCGCCATACAAGACCACCTCCCCTTCAGAAGGCAGCTCAAGACCTGGCTCTTCGAGCACTGACCCCCCCCCCCCAGCGCCTTGAGACCCTTGCGGGTGAGTAGCGCGCTTTATAAATGCGATTGATTGATTGATTGATTGATGCCCCCTCCAGAACCAGTGGAGACTGTTATACACTAGAGAGACTGTGGCTTTGCACTCCCCGGGATGCAGCAGTGGGCAACCCACCCACTGGAAAGACTTGAGAGACTGTGGCTTTGCACTCCCCAGGATAAAGCAGTGGGCAAACCACCCACTGGAAAGACTTGAGAGACTGTGGCTTTGCACTCCCCAGGATAAAGCAGTGGGCAAACCATCCACTGGAAAGACTTGAGATACTGTGGCTTTGCACTCCCCAGGACCAACCTGTGGGCATGGAGCCCTCTCGTGGATCAGTGGCGTTGTGCGTTCATCAGGCTGAGGTGCCGCCCCTCCCCCTGAGGTGCCTATATATTTTCTATGTGATGTCCCTCCAGTGTTCTCTCCGTTTGGAGTCAGGTATCTAGTGTGGGCCTCACCCATGCATTTTGGGCCCAGTGGTCCACGGACAATGATTGGTGCACTGTCCGGACTTGTGTATTTGGTGTACATAATTGTAAATACTGGATTTTGCATTTTGATAATGATATTTCACATGATTAAGTTTGTTCAAATCATTTCCTTTTGTCAGGGGGTCTGGGGGGTGTATATGTAATGTTGCAGCATGTGTTTGTGTGTATGGTGTTGTGGGTGAAGGTGGGGGTGGGGCTGTTGCGTGTTGCGTGTGTGTGTCACTCTCTTTTCCCTGCCCCCTCCCCTGTTGTAGGTGCAATATTCACCGTGGTCGTCGCGTGGAGAGGTGAGTGTTTTCCCTTCTGTGTACTGCTTCTGCCATGTTTTTATTTGTGTTGGTTCCGCCCCGGAAAAGGTGGCGGATAGGAATCTGGTGATAGGGTGTGCGGTACATTGTCTCCCGTCTGTCTGTTGGCGGTGTCCGCAGCGCTGTTTGTTTTTACTGCCGTGGCGATCGGAGTGTTAAAGTGGCTGTCTATGTTGGCGGTTTCCGCCACGGTTGTAATCCCTTTTTTTTCCAGCTGGCCTGTTGGCGGTATTACCGCTGCTTTAACACTGACCGCCAGGGTTGTAATGAGGGCCTTTGTGCAAAAAGATAATCCTAAAAGGGAAGGGGTGCATTGCTCCCTTTCTGGAACTTTGATTTATAGAAGGCACACATCCAATATTAAGTCCATTGTCAGTCAATGTTCATATCTTTATCATCCAAATTTCAAAAGCGAATACTCATATCTCCAGTTCTTCAATTTTTATTGTCCAAATTTAAAAAAAAAGTAGAATACTCATGTCTTCAGTTCTTCAATTTTCCAGCTGTTAATTGTAGATGGCCAAAAGAAACTCGCCAACACGTGTTTCGTCAGGGGTGTACCCCAAGACTTCATCAGGGATGTCTGCTCCTAATTTGAATCGTAAAGGCTTCCTCATTAATTAATCATAATTGGTATTGACTCCAGCGATGAGAACAATGAGGGAAAAGACATCCAGTATCTCTTTCTAGCAACTTCTATCTGTGACGCGAGTCCACTCGTCCGGTTATGTTTATTTTAGTTAGTTTGCACCACCAAAAATAATTGATATATAACGAATTTTGACAAGTAGCACCATACATTCCCCTTATTTGGTCATCCCGTGTTGTTATCAGTCCCTTTCTGGAACCACAAGGGGCCCTAGGGATCCCAACCCTTTAAGAGGAGGGATGTGCAGCTTCCCTACCTAAGCCAATAGAGCCCCACCCCCTGGACAATTCCCTAAATATAGGGGGCATGTGATTCCTCCTTCCCAGAGCCTAAATAGGTCCCAAGGACCTCCCCCCTGGGACCAAATTCCATTAAAAGGGGAAGGGGGCCACACAGCCCTCCTCCCACTGCCCTAATAGTCCCAGGGACCCCAACAGTGAAGCCAATTGCCATTATAAAGGTGGCCATGTATCCATCCTCCCCCAGCCTATTGTAGGCCCGGAGCCCCCACGTCCCAGGGCATCACCTATTTGTAGGTGGGTTCCTTGGTGCCCACCTAAGGCACCCACCAATCAGCAGATTGGGGGTCACCTGGTGGAGCTCATGGCTCCGGTGGCCATAGCCAGCTCCCCGCATACTGTGGGGGCTGCACTACTCTGCCTGGTAAAAGCAGCTGCTAATGCTTGCCCCCATCGGGTGGGGTATAATATGTGCTTTCCTGCCCACAGGAGAGCGGGCAGGGAAGCAGCCAGTGTGAGTGGGCAGGGAGTGCGGCCAGTGGATGCATTTGAAAGGCTCCCGCTGAGTTACCGCAGGCATGCCTTACCTTCCTGAAATTCCTGCAGGCAGAGAAAGCATGATTGGTCCCACATGGTGGAAAGATTTAAAAATGATCCTGTTGGGTGGGAGCAACCATATGTTTCCCTGCCAACACTTAGGCAGACAGGGAAACTGTTGAGTCCCTGGGGTAGACTCCCTGTGACACAGTCTGTGAAACAGCCCTGGGAAATGGGGTCCCTGGGTCCTTAAGAGGCTCAGGGAGTAAGATTGCATTGCTCCCCTTCATTTTCAGTTTAGTTTGGCTTATTTGTACCATTATGGGCCTTTAAGGCTCAGGGATTGGGGCCACAAGGCCCCTCGCCTTTTATTGTAGAATTTGACCCTGGGATAGGGTCCCTGGGACCTAATAAGTCTCAGGGAGGGGTTAGGAAACCCTCTCATCTTTTATTATGGTTTTTTGAGTCAGCAAAGGGGTACTCTGGGCCTAATAGTCTGAGGGAGAGGGGGCTATGTGACACTTCTCCACATATTATTCATCAACCACAGGGTAGAGGGTCCTTGGGGCCTTATAGAGGCTCGGGGTGGAGTGCCACATGCTCCCCTCCCAAATTAAATATATTGTACCACTGCCCTGGGCCCTGGTCCACCCAGGTTTTTTTTAAAGAGTAGAGGTCTGTGAATTCATGGCAAAATGATAAAAACATTTTTGACCTCCACCACCATGTCTAGAGGAGTCAGGAATTCCCTGATCTGCCCCCTTATATATTTTTGTAGTTTTTTTGTTACGACCCAGGACTTTGGCCCAGATTTAAGAAAAAGTAGCACAGTGCCGCACTGCACCACTTTTGAAGCACTGGGATGAACCATATTTATAGGAATACGGTGCACCACTGTGTTGCCCCATGCACCAGTGCTGAATTAAGGTGCCTGCGCCAATGCAGGCATCCTTGCACCACAGTGCAAGGGTTTCTGCGTTGAGGGGATAGATTGTTTATATACAGGAAGGTGTCCCTTCCTGTCATAAACAATCTACAATGGCGATCTGGGAGTGGTCTGTGTGCTGCAAAATGCAGCTCACATAGAAGAACCAAAGCGTCTTTTCGGAATGATTGTTTATGTGCAGGAAAGGACACCTTTCTGCACGTAAACAATCATTCATGGCCTTTTGCTCCTTCTATGTGTGCTGTGGAGTGTAGTACACATAGAAAAAGCAAAAAACAAGGAGAAATACAAGTATTTCCCCTCGTTGTGCCATGGTGCTGCCTCAGATTTACACTCTGATGCAGAAAACTGCTTTGGGACCATATTTACAAGGAGGCATTAAGCCACAAAAAGTGGCTTAACGCCTCCTTATAAATATGGTGCAGTGAAAAGCGCCACCGGAGCTGAAAGTGATGCTCTGGTGGTGTTATGGCCTTGTAAATCTGGCCATTAGGGCCTGATTACAACTTTGGCGGAGGGGGTTAATCCGTCCCAAATGTGACGGATATCCCGCCCACTGTATTACAAGTCCATTATATCCTATGGAACTCGTAATACGGTGGGCTGGATATCCGTCACATTTGGGACGGATTAACCCCCTCTGGTCAAAGTTGTAATCAGGCCCTTAGTCCTGAGCCCAAGATGGCTGCCACCACATTATTGTTGATGTGGAGGCAGTCAATTAGATCTCAACTTGAGATCTGTCAGTTTTACAAGTCCTCCACAGCATGATATATACTGTACAAGTTTTATAGCATTAATTGCTCAAAAACTGCTGAGTGGATTAACACTAAATAACAACAACTACACTTTCTGGATGAACATCTAGTTTTATGACATATTTGGTCTAAATACGTTCAGTGGTTCGGGCTATAACTATGTCTAAAGTTCCTATCGAAAAATGAATAGGGAAAACATGTTTTGGGCCCACCCATTTTGTCTCGGCCCCCACTTGACAGATCACCCAGAAACTTGCAAACTAGTCATAAAGCTGCACCTTTTTGGAAAGTTTTTTGGAGATTTGTCAAACAGAGCCAAAGTTATTAGTTTCCTATAAAAATGTGATCGCAATTATAACTCCCCAGTTGCGACCACCACGATAGATAGATAGATAGATAGATAGATAGATAGATAGATAGATAGATAGATAGATAGATAGATAGATAGATAGATGTGTATTTAGATAGTATGAATGTGAAGACAGGACATTTAGAGGCATATTTATACTCTGCTTGCCCCGAATGTGCGTCAAAAAGGTTGACGCACATTCAGCGCAAACCCTGCCCCATATTTATACTTTGACACCCGACCCCGCGGACGTCAAAATCCCACCATGTGCGTAATTTTTTGGAAGGGGGAACCTGCCTTGCGTTAATTATATGCAAGGTAGGCATTCCCTTCCAAAAAATGACTTTAAGGCCTGTGCGTCTTATTTATACTCTGGTTTCATTTTGACGCACAGGAGGGGGCGGGCCTTAAAAAACAGCGCCCAGCCTGATGGGTGCCATTTTTTAACACCTGGGTCAGGGCAGGCTTTAGGGGCCTGTGGGCTCAGAAGGAGCCCAGGCGTGCCCTCCCATGCCCCCAGGGACACCCCCTGCCACGCTTGCCCACCCCAGGAGGACACACAAGCAAGGATGGAGGGACCCATCCCAGGGAAGGAAAGGTAAGTTCTGGTAAGTATATATATATATTTTTTTTTTAAGTGGCAGAGGGGGGCCTGATTTGGGCCCCCCGACATGCCACTATGCCACTATGCCTAATGACCATGCCCAGGGGACAGAAGTCCCCTGGGCATGCCCTTTGGGCAAGGGGGCATGACTCCTGTCTTTGCTATGACAGGAGTCATGTCAATGGAGGTTGGGCGTAAAAAAAAAATTACGCAAGTCCGTTGTGAGGCCTGATTTTTGCCTCAGACCTGACTTGCACCATTTTTTGACGCACAACCCCCATTTTCCCATACGCCGGTGCTGCCTCGTGTGAGTCATTTTTTTTCCCCCGTACCAGTCCGCAGCGCTGGCTAAAGTCATTCCATAAATAAGGCACCCGCATGGTGCGTTTGAATGGCGTTAGCCGGCGGTAACATTTTTGACGCACAACTGCCTTGGCACAGTTGTGCGTCAAAAAGTATAAATATGGCCCTTAAGGTCATGGGTCAATATTGTAAAATTCAAAAAGTTGTATATATTGATGATTTTTATTACATTGATGAGTTTTTATTTTGACAGAAGTAAAATAGAAGTTATAAATGATGTCCAGTTTGATTGTGCAGGTTAATACATTTGCAATCAGGCCTGGGCAGGAGAAGCTCTGAATAAACTGGTGAAGATCCACTGGAATCTGAAATGAGAAAAAGATGTATTCTGCTGTTTGCACTTTTTAATCCTTTCAAAAATGATCCTGCTCCTGGTACAGCTGTCTCAGCATTAGGCATTTCCTGTGTAGGAGGCTTGCTTATAAATAACTTTCTTTGTGCAGACGATGCAGCATTTCATGCCAGAATCCCTAACACTCTTTATAAACAGCTAAGTAATCTGGAAACAAACTATTGCAGCCAGTAAATCAACTCTGGATCTTGGTAAAGAGACAGCATTTGAATTTACTCATCATAGGGTAAGCATGGCTTTTAAATCAATGTTGTAACCAAACCATAGAAGATGTTCTCTCATATGCCTGTTTAGATATGAGGTTTACAGAAAAAATAAACTAAATGAAACCTGTGTGAATTATCACACATACAAAGAAGTAGGTATCTTTTGACGTGTCAAAGCTGTACACACAACATATAACATTAAAAAAACTATGATGAAATACTGGCGAGCCTAGTAAACTGCTTTGTTAGCTATTCAGCTAAAAAGTCTGTGTTTATGAATAAACCAAAAAAAAATAAGGTCTGAAATGATTGAATTAATTTCGACCACTTGTGATTAGTCATGCCTTATCTCAGTCCATCATTATTTTGTACACCATGCCACCTCGTTTTGGTCCCAGTTATATCTAAATTATTCTAGACTCTGCCCCAGTAGGAACAGTAGACCAAAACAGCCAGAACAGGTCCTCCCGTAACCGGAACACAAACAACCCAAGACTGTTTTTTATTCTTATTAGGACTACTATACGTGTATTGTTTGGATTCATTTGCACAGTGAGAACTGCACCCATGTCTGGACCTACCTTTCCCACTTAAGGCATCTCTCCGAAGTGTACAAAGAGTGATGTATGGAAGCTTGAAATAATCTCTGCCACTGGTAATTACTCAGGGCGGTGTGCTAGTCCATCATTATTTTGCACATTAGGCCACCTTAGTTTACAAAAAACAGTGGATTTAAATGTGCCTTAATTATTTAATTATTTGATTAATTCAAGCAGTCCATTCATCACCTTGTTGTTTTTGCAGTTCACCTCCTAAGTACAAATATTCTGCACAGACATGGGCCCCATACCCACTGTGTCATTCAACTCAAGCTACATCTCACTGTGTAAACCTAAGTAGGTAATAACGGGTTTAGGGTTACTTTTCAGGACAAACTGTTCCTATGAGGAGCAGGGTTGGTATTGATTTGCATAGGACAAGCCTTTGTTTTCGGTTTCATGGTCGAAGAAAAACAGTTGACTTGAATGTGGCCAAGTGTTTACCTTTGCATGAGATTAATGCAAGCATTCCACTCATCACCTTGTTCTGCAACATCAGTGTTTATCACAAGCATGTGGCACATAGTGCTTATGACAAATGTGTGGCACACCTGAAGTCAGTTTCAAAGAAGTCAAACCTCTACAACTTATTGCATTTCCTATAGAAATTATCATATCAAAAGGGTTCTTTTTATCACAGAAGTTATGGTTAGTCCTTTACAAAGTAAAAATAATGCCCATTTTCAAAAGTCTTTCTCGTCCATACCTGTAAATTGTGACATGCAGAGTTATACATGTACTTTCAACACCAGCAACAGTCTCAGTGCTCTACAAAGCTAAAATGAGTACAGGGGTGGTCATTATGAACATGGCGGTAAACATCGCACTGGTGGCGGTAACTACCGTCAACAGGCTGGTGGTCCAGACCACCAAATAATGAAACCCACGAGAAACAGGTAGTGGCCCATCCACACACTGCCATCTTTGTAGTCCTGATGATGACGGAGGAGGCCGCCCACATGCCAGCGCAAGGTCCCTACCCACCCACGAAATAATGAAACACCAGAATGCCTTCAGTTCTTGGGGGGGAACCACCGCCAGGCAAAGCGTGGCAGAAACGAACAATATAAAAGGAAACAGTCACTGGAGGTACACAGAACACGCTGACGCAGACATGGAGCGAGAGTTGGAAATAATGCCAGTGCTTCTCCTTGCCATATTCCTCCAGGACCGTGATCGACGACGAAGACAACGACGGTAAGTACTGCAGCCTATTACACATGGGAAGAAAGGGCACGGTTACACACCACCCCACAACACACTTCCAACCCCTCCCACATCCCAAGCCATACATACCATAACAAGATGTATTTACCAGACACAAGCCAAGAAATACCTGCACCAATGTACACACATATGCAAACCACACCCCCACAGTGAAACACTGAAAAACATCATAATATTGTGCCAACAGCACTGCTGGGCACTTTAAATATATTTGACATAACAAAACTAATGTCCAAATAAGGCCATAGGCCAGTCCATTGTTAAGTCCCTGAAAGGCCAATATAGCCCGAACTTGACTCCCCCGTGTGCATAGGGTACTCCACTGGAAAGTGGAATCAATGGGGCTGCCAGGCACCTCAGGGAACAGGGGCAGGGGGTGGTGGGGGTGGTGGGGGTGGGGACTTAGGTCTGGAAGAGGGGGTCCTGGGCTTAGGTTTGGGAGGTGGAGGGGGTTTGGAAGGAGGGAGAGTGGACCTCGACCGGGGGGTGGCAGAGGAACCTGGGGCAACACAGGACCTCTTCCTCCCTGGGGAAGTGGCACAGGAATGGGATCGGTGGTCTGGGGTGGACTTAGACGAGAAAGCAGTGGACTGAAATGGACATGGGAACGTTTAGGGACAAGACAGGGTGGGCCAGTGGGTCAATGTGGGATAGGAAAAGCTTATTAGGTGCAGTTGGAGAAGATTTGGTGGGAGGTCTGGGAGTGGAGGTTGAGGGAGTGCTCGTACCAGGTGTATGTGTGCCAGATGTAGATGCAGGTTCCTGTATAGTATGCTTATGTGTGGAGGATGTGTGTGGTGTGGATGTGTGCAAATGTTTGAGTGTTTGGGAGGGGAGGTGGACACAGTGGAAGAAGACAGGCTGCCAGTGTAGATGGATGTTGTCTGAGTGTCTGCAGGTCTGGTGAGTGTGTTGCAAGTGTTTGTGTATGTAGTCGTGGTGAGTGCAGGTGTGGGGTCAGGGGTGTATGTCTGGATGTCAGATGTTGTGGTGATGGCATGAATGGGGGCAGCAGCAGAGACTGAGGGTGCAGTGCGTGTGGGTGTGCATGGTGAGGTGACAGACAGGGTGGCGGGGGAGGTTGACATACTGGGGGAAGTGGATGTTGTTGTGTGTGCTTTGGTATGTTGGGTGTGTGCCTGCCTGAGGTGGGAAGTGTGGTGCTTGTGTTTGTCTGTGTGGTTCTTGTGTGTTGATCTGTGTGCATGGCTGTCTGTATGTGTGCTTGGGATGAGTGAAGGGAGTGGGGGTCTGGAAGGGGTAGTGATGGTGGAGGGGGAACGGAAAGACCAAGGACACTGGCCTCCATCAAAGAGGAGGCCAGAGCCTGAAAAGATTTCTGTAGGCCAGACATGGCATCGTGAATGCCTTCCAGGTATGAATTACATTGCTGCATCTAGGATGCTAGTCCCTCTATGGCATTCACAATGGGGTTCTGCCCAACCGCGATGGTTCTCAGGAGGTTAATAGCCTCCTCCATGAGGGCTGCAGGGCTGACTTGGTCAGGGGATGAGGTGGCTGGGGAAAAGGAGACGCCCACCCTCCTGGGTGAGCAGGCACGGGCAATTAGGTGGGGAGCAACTGGGAGGGCGGTGATGGTATGGGGGTGGCGGAAGATAACAAAGAATGGGTAGGCCCAATAGGGTCCACCTCCACCAAGGATCTCCTATCGGAGGAGGTATCAGAGCCACTACCTCCAGTGGTAGTTGCATCCCCGTGGTACTCCTCTCGCACTCCAACCCACTGGTCCCCTTGGCGCTGGTTGATTCTGCCTCCTTGGAATCGTGAGCTGCTGCAACCCCACCTGCCAGTACCTCATCTCCCTCGGCAGTTGATGCTAATGTACACAAGTACACAAGAGCACAGGGGTGGGGAAACAAAACAAGAAAGAAGTATGTCAAATCCTGAATATATGTACATTTTCGGGTCACGCACACTCCCACCCAGGTCAGGCACATACCCTCCGCAGAAACAACATACATTATGAATGTGCCCCTGACTAGTGGGCATGACCCCAGAATACACCACATAACCCTCACGAAACACGACCCTGATACACTGTGTGAAATACACCCATGAGAGACCATGACCTGCCAATGCACTTACAAGTCCATAAGGCCACAATGAATATCAGATGACAGAAAGGGACCCCTCATAGGCCTATAGAGCCTGCCAAAACTAGCTATTAGACCATCCCAAGGACTTGGAGGGGGGCAGGACTGCAGGGACACACCTGTCTAAGTGACTGGTACTACAATGCATACATCCCACAGCATCCAAATTCAACCATCAAAGTGGTACCACAACAGTGTTGCTACTCACCCCCTTGTGGCTGCTGTGCAGCCTTCAAGCGCCCATCCAAATCTGGATAGGCCACTGCTAGAATGCGGTCAATTAGGGGGGTCAAGGTCCAACAGGCCCCCCTCCCTCATTGGGAGGCCTTCCCCGGGTAGGCCTCTTCGGTCTTCCTGGCCCATCGCCTCAGGTCCTCCCACAGCTTCCTGCACTTCTTTGGCGATGGCTTGCCACAGGCCTTTCTTTTGGTAGGCACTGACTTGCATGGGACACACAGAGCAAAGAAACAGATGTCAGTATGGTGCTTCGTATACAAATGCCATGCTGTTCCAAATTGAACGGCCAATGTTGACATGCATTTGAACAAATTACAGGCAGAACGTGCCAGCTTCTCCAGCTCCTCCGCGGTGAAGGCCAGGGTCCGTTCCCCCTGTGAAATACGCCATCTCAGGGACCAGAGTCAGGACACAGCACCACACGCAGTAGAGTACTACCCTTCACGTGATTCAGAAATCAAGTGTCTGACAAAATGGCGGTAGATACCGCGGCGGTGTGCACCTTCACTGACAGCAGCGATCATGATTGGCCAAGGTTCCCCATTGACAACCATGTAATCCAATGATCAGGTGCACGGCGGTGAACACCGCCTTCCACCATGATGACTAACGCCAGCGGAATTAAGTCACTTCCATTCTATCATACCTGGATGGCAGGAGGCTGCAATTTTGCTTCCACCACGTCTCCATAGCTTGGCCGGGAGCCTCAGCCATGGCCCCATTCTCTCTCCCCTTCATTGCTTGCTGACATGATTCTATGATCCCCACATGTACCCATGGTTGGAAGTATGTCCACACTTGATGACATTATGACAGAGAAACCTCAGCACACATTTGCCTGATGGTGTACCTCACTCTTTCCGTTTGTGTGCGTTACCTATGTGACTCATTTTGAAAAGTACAGTGACATCATGCGATACAAGTGTATGTTGACATTCAGAATGTGTTCTTTTCTCCCCCATAGGTACAGACCCATATGGCGAGAGAGGGTCCCATCTGTTTACAGATCCCTGGTGGATCTGGCCACTATGAAGGAACACCACATCATTATCACCTAGCTACTCAATAGAGCTACAATCCATGAGCTCTATGCATTAATGGATCATGTTGTGAAGCCGGCCAATGGGAATCAGCATGCCATCCCTACAACAGTGCATGTGCATTCTGTGCTCCATTTTTTGGTCACGGGCTAATTTCAGGTGACAGTGGGCATGGCTGCAGGGGTCTCACAGCCAATGTTCAGCCTCATCCTGTCCACATTCCTGGATGCCTTTGTTCACCACTTGCAAACTTATGTCCAGTTTCCTCAAAGGGCTGAATTTACCGCCATCAAATCTGGATTCTATTTTTTCTCTAATATCACCCATGTGATAGGTGCCATTGATGGGACCCACATAGCTCTCATATGCCCAAAAGTGAATGAAGAGGTGTATGGAAATCGTAAGAACTATCACTCCATGAACATACAATTGGTGTGTACTGCTGATCAGTACATATCACATGTCAATGCCAGGTTCCCAGGATCAGTCCATGATTATTTTGTCCTGAGAAACAGCAGTGTGCCACACATAATGGGACAACTACAAGGGGACAGAACTTGGCTCATTGGTGAGTGTATATGACACTGGATCAGTTACATAGCTGACAGCCAGGCTGTATGCAAGTAAAGGCAGTTTGTTCAAGTCCTCTTTTGCCCACTTTTGTAGGTGATTCTGGCTACCTCAACTTGCAATTTCACTTGACACCTTTGAGGAATCCCAGGACAGATGCAGAGAGAATTATGATGAGGTCCATGGTCATACTAGAAGGGTGATTGAGCGCCCTATAGGACTCCTGAAGGCAAGATTTTGCTGTCTCCATCTCCCTTTGTGATCCCTGTGCTATGTCCCTGACAAGGTGTGTAAGATAGTGGTGGCCTGCTGAATGCTGCACAACTTGGCTGTGAGAAAAGCTATCCCACCTCTGGGAGAGGAGGGTGCCGTCCAACCAGCCCTGCAACCTCAGAGAGGGGATGAGAGTGATGGTGAGGAAGAAGAGTGGGAAGATCTCAACTCCAGGACCCAGCTAATCTGGCTATACTTCCAGTGGCCCTAAGGTACTGTTCATTGATGCTGATGTCTTCACTGCATAGTTACAGTCTGTCTCATGTAATAACTATTGTGGTGTCTTTTGTCAGTGACAATGCTAAATCATGACTGTAGTGACATGTGCCATGGAATTCAATATTAGGTACAGTGTGACATGCCTCAGACACTACAGTGTGTTGAATCCCGTCCTGCAATAAAAGTGTGATTATGATAGTAACTGGCTAATGCATTCACAATCACAATTGATCTCTCATAGTGATGAAGGACATATGATTTGAGTGCATCGGTGTATTTATTTAATGGCAATATATTCATAGGTTTTGGGACAGTGAAAGGGAGTGGGCACATGGTGAAAAACATACTCAGTTACATATGCTCAGCTGTTGGTTGCACTGGGGTATAGTCCATGTGGTCATTGGAAGATGGTGTGATGGCAGTGGCCTGTCAACAAGGAAGCTCTGTGGCACACAAGGGAGGCAGTTCAGGTCAGAGTCACTTCCTGGCACTGGGCTTGGTCTTGGCTGTTGTTTCAGTGGGGTATCTGGGTGTCAGGGCACATTTGCGAAGGTGCAGCTGGGCTGCAGGGGTAGGGGTGCTGGTTTCCTGTGAGTCCTCTGGCAGTGCCCCCAGTCCAGTGGATGCTGTAGATGTAGATGGCCGGGCAGTGTCTTGGCTAATGGTAGGGGCTTGCAGGTTAGTGGAGGACTCAGGCTGACTGTGGTACGGGTGCTTCAGCACCCCTACAAATGGAGGCCATGGTGGCGTTGAGCAGTTTCCAATGCTCCATAGCCTCCTGGTGGTGTGCTATCTGCAGCCTCTGATTCTGCTCCAGGGTGGCCAGATCTGGCCCATCCTGTCCTGGGTATGGTGGTATGCTCCCAGGACCTCAGATATCACCTCCTGGGCTGCTGCATCCATCCTTTGGCCACCCCTGGGCCACTGATGCCCTCCCACTGGCCATAGCCCCCTGTGCCTGTGTCCACTGCACAGGTTTAGTAGTTCCACTTGCAGTTGGCCCTTCATCATCCTGTCTGTTGGTGGGTGGAGACTCTGGCTTCTGTACATGTGGGCAGCCAATCCGTGGCCATGAGCCAGCAGACACTGGTGTGGGGTCATTTGGCAGAGTGGTGTGCTGGGTGGGGCTTCTGGAGGGTGACAGTCCAGGACTGTGGGATGGGCCAGGGATTTCCTCTGTGTCCAGACATCCCTCTGCACTCTCCTGAGTGGGGCATCCATCTTCAGGTGGAGGGCGGGTACTCCTTGACGTCTCTGTCCAGGTGGCATGGGTGGTGCTGCCTATATGTGGGAGAATAGACATGTGGGTGTCCTGTACTTTTTCAGCAATTGCTGCACTGGTCTGCACTATTTTATGCTTATATTCTCCTGTAGTGGCATGCAAGGTCCCTTCCTGTACATTTTTGGTGCATTGTTTTGGGGGGTAGAGGTGCATTGTGGGTGCTGTAGTGCCACTGGGATTCCATGCAGGGGTAGGTGACTCTGCACAGGAGGCTGGATAGAGATATGTTTGTGGGATTCTGGCCATGCAGGGGACTTGGATGTGGGTGTTGTGAACTGGGTAGCGGATGGGGTCCTGGTGCTAGTGAGGGGATGGGGTGATACATGCATTACAGGTGTGGTGAATATGAAGATATTGTGGTTGACTTGCCCAAGTCCGGTCCTCCAGTGAGTCTGGTGAGGCCCTTGGGGTCCAGGGTAGCAAGGGCCTTCTCCTCCCAGGTGGAGTATTCAGGGGGTAGGTGGGGGACCACAACCAGTCTTCTGTACGTCGATGTTGTGCCTGGATGCCAAAGACCGAACCTTCCCACGCAGGTCGGTCCATCTCTTCCGGATGTCGTCCTTGTGCGTGGATGATTTCCCAATGCGTTAGCTCCATCTTCCTGGCCACAGGTGTCTGCTGCACCAGTGTCCCCAAAATTTGTGGCTCGATCCTGAGTATTTTTGTCCACAATGGTCCTTAGCTCCCTGTTTGTGAAGCAGGGGTGCTTAGGGGGTGCCATGGTGTGTGTTGTGGGTGGTGTGTTGCAGGTGTATTGGTGAGGGTGCTGTTGTGTGTTTAGGTGTGTGACTTGTGTGATGTTGAGTTCAGTGTATGCGTGCTGTGTTGTCAAGATCTGTCATGCTACTGGCGTTGCAAACGATTGTGGGCTGTGTATGTGAGTGTTTTATAGTGTTGTGGATGTGTGGGTTTCAAACTTGACAATGTGTGCATTTGTTGTTTGTGGGTCCCATTGCTAGCCGTGGCGGTCCGTACCGCCAATGGTCGGTCCTTGGAGGGGAGTCCAGGCTGACCCTCAGGATACAGGGGAGACAGAAGAAGCAGTAAGACCCCCCACAAGCAACCTACTAGCAGCAGGAACAGTTAGTCGTAATGAGGCCTATTCAGCACACCTGAAGAGGAGTCCCACGTCACTGGAGCTGCAGAGAGGAGAGACAAGGGCTCACCATCTCCCAGATTGGACAGAAGGCATGGAGAACCAAGGGGATCCCTTAGAACCACTACCCATGTTGGAGAATATTCATAGATCTGACAGACAGAAGATCCCACCAGCTGGAAATCATTGCCTTAGGTGCCTGTGGATGCAGGGGAGTGACTTCTTCCCTCCAAGGGAGATTCCTTCCAGTGGTCCCTTGACTGCTGCAAACTGGATTATGTGAGGCAGGCACCAAATGTGGCCTTCAAAGCAGTCCAGTGTTGTGGGGAGGCTACCCCTCCCCAGGCCAGTAACACCTATTTACACAGGAAAGGAGGTTGCCCCCCTCTCCGACAGGAATCCATTTGTTTCGCTGTCCCCTCTCTGAGCTGGTCAAGCAGCAGGAAACAAGAAGCATCTCTGGGGGACTGCAGCAGCACAGGTTGCCCGCAGACCTTGAAAGACTGGTAGAAGCAGAACTGGGGGATCTTCTAAGGATCCTGCAGGTACATGGAATCATGCAACCAATACTGGAATCAGTATTGGGGGTTATTTCCAATATGTTTGATACCAAACATGTCCAGGTTCAGAGTTACCATTATGTAGCTGGCTTCCCTGCACTTAGGAAGTCCAAGGAATTGGAACTAAAATTTGTAGGGGCACCTTCGCTCATACTTGAAAGAATCCTAACTATAACTGGTGAATTTCTAAAGTTTTGTATGAGTAAATTCAGAACCCAACTATAATGTCCCTGTTCAATGAATTTCTATGGTTTTTCTAACAAAAAGTAATTTTAATGATTATGGCCCTCATTATAACCCTGGTAGTAAATCCCACTTACCACCGTGCTGAAGGACGCCAACATACCGTGGCGGCGACAGAAATCCACTACAGGTATTACGACCCACATCTTGGAATCTGCCACAATACAGACACCCACACAAGTCTGCCACACCAAAGGTCAGGGATAAACTGGTGATAGCAAAACCTACATCGTCACGCCAACAAGAATACGCCCACAGTATCACGGCCAACGAATCAATGCAGTGGTCTTTCAACTGTGGTAATCCATTGGCGGTACACACTGCCGCGCTCAAAATACACACACATTTACAAAACACAACCACATTGGACATTTCAAAATATACACACCCGATAAACATACACATACAACACCCACACACTCACAACACTATAAAACACACACCCACATTACCCACAAACTCTTACAACAACATTTTTTTTTCAAAAGCTGAGAGAGAGAGAATAGCAAACACAACACCAGCATCCACAGGCACACAACACCATCACTCATACAACATCCACGCACCTCAAACAACGCACCCCAACACAACACATCACACAGCACAACAAACATCACCTCACACATCACCCACACCACATCATGGCACCTCAAATACACCCCAGGTTTTCTGAGGAGGAGCTCAGGGTCATGGTGGAGGAAATCATCCGGGTAGAGCCACAGCTTTTCGGATGACAGGTGCAGCTCACCTCCATTGCTAGGAAGATGGAGCTATGGCGGAGAATCGTTGACAGGGTCAACGCAGTGGGACAGCATCCAAGAACACAGGATGACATCAGGATGAGTTGGAAGGACCTACAGGGGAAGGTGCGTTCCGTGGTATCCAAACACCAGATTGCTATACAGAGGACTGGTGGTGGACCCCCACCTCCTCCCCCACAACTAACAACATGGGAGGAGCGAATCTTGGCAATACTGTATCCTGAGGGCCTTGCAGGAATAGCAGGAGGACTGGACTCTGGTAAGTCATATCTTATTTACCATATCCCCCCAACCCACCTGCATGCCATCACATACCCCCACCCTCATCCTCACACCCATCACTCCAACACCTCACATATGCCCCACTATCACAACCCAGCCATCCCAATACCAAGGCCATGCATGCAACACCTATGCATGGACCCCATCACCAAAGCATGTCCAGTACAGATACCTACCCAGACCCCAAAACAACAATCACACAAGAGCAAACACAATAATGCAAGCACCGGAGTAGAGGGTAACTCACCCAATGCTCAAGATGGCACACACAGAGACTAAAACTATGCATTTACACCCCAACAGGACCCATACCCAACGTCACTGGACAGGAGGTGCCAGACATATCCAGTCCCCCCACAGAAGAGGCCCACAGTGATGAAAATGACCAGCCCGGCCCATCAGGGACCTCTGGACAGTCGGTTTCCCTGCCACTGTCACAAGCCACCACAGACCCTCCCCCCTCAGGAGACACCACCACAGCACCCAACCAGTGGGCCCATGCCACTGTCCCCAGGACACGTCAATCAGCAGTGTGTCAACCACTACAGGGACCCCAGGCAAACCCACCAACCCAAGACAATTGGGGCCCAGGGGTCAGTGGCAGAGGACACACGGTTCAGGGGACAGAGGCATAGGACAACAGGTGAAGCTAGGAGGACTGCTGTGCAACAGGGGGAGGACAGGCCCAGGGAACCCTCTCTCCACGAGGCACTCTCCAACATCATGGGAGCATTCCACCATTCCGAGGAGACCATGGGCATGGTACTGGCCAAGTTT
Organism: Pleurodeles waltl; assembly: GCF_031143425.1. Classification (NCBI taxonomy): domain Eukaryota; kingdom Metazoa; phylum Chordata; class Amphibia; order Caudata; family Salamandridae; genus Pleurodeles; species Pleurodeles waltl. The sequence goes on along the minus strand of NC_090438.1, from coordinate 793,237,918 downwards.
CAGGAGACCCAGCGGCTGCAGGAGGAACACTACCTTGGGATCAGGGAGGGCTTAAAGTCCATTAACACCACCCTATTCACCATTGCAGGGGTGCTGGCAGACCTGGTCAACACCATGAGGGACACAGTGGCACACAAACGTGCCCCTGACACTAGCCTGGATGATGAACAGCCCTCCACCTCCACCGGCGCTAGTGGACAGGAGGCTCCGCCAGGACCAATAGGTCACCAGCACCCCACCCCCTGCAGAAAGAGAATCAGCCGACAAACGGTCCCTGTGATCCAGGAACAAGACAGAGAACATGACCAAGACCCCCACCAGGAAATAAGACCCTCCTGACTGTCACCCTTCTGTCCCACTTTGTCACCCTGTCCACCTTAAACTGCCATTGCTCTCCTTCCTATGCCCCCATGGACAATGCACCTGTGAGACCAAGAGACTGAACTCTACCATGGACATTCCTCCACCATCACCCTAGCCCATTGCACACCCCCTCCACTTATTAGCACCGAAATAAACACCCTTGAATCACAAATCAATCTGGAGTCAGTCTGTACTTTCACAAATGTGTAATTGCAACCTCTCAGAAATATAGCCATGTCAATGTACATGTTCACATACCAATGTTACTCAGTTGTTGCCCAACAGTAAACATAGCAGAGGGCACGAAGTGGGACCCAGATCTGTGAAATTAAAAGGCAAAGTGACATGTCAGGGTCCATACACAGAGGTAAAAAGGCAGATTTATGCTTGGTCCTACAATTGCATGAGATGTGGGAAGCAGTGTCATCCTCTTACCTGTGTCTTACTGGATGATGATGTTGGTACGGTTGTCTACATCTTCTTCTTCTGCCTCCTCTTCTTCACTGTCCACAGGCTCCACAGCTGCCACAAGACCACCATCAGGCCCATCCTCCTGCAGAAAAGGCAGGTTGTGCAACATATAGCATGCCACGATGATCTAGCACACTTTTTTCGGTGAGTAGTATAGGGATCCACCTGTCAGAGGGAGGCACCGGAATCTGGCCTTAAGGAACCCGAAGGTGCGCTCTATTATCCTCCTAGTTCGCCCAGGCAGCGTTCCTCTGCCCTTGTCCTGGGATTCCTCACTGGGGTCAGTAGCCATGACAGGTTGGGGTAACCAGAGTCACCTTCAAATATCGAGGGACAGCTGTTAGACATCCTCCAAACATTAGGTAATATCCCATACCCAGACACCTATTTAAACTGTGTGGGTACCTTGGGCTCACCTATTAGCCACACATGGTGCCTTTGGAATTGCCCCATCACATAAGGGATGCTGCTATTCCTCAAAATGTAAGCGTCATGCACAGAGCCTGGATACTTGGCATTCACATGGGAGATGTACTGGTCTGCCAAACACACCATCTGCACATTCATTGAATGGTAGCTTTTCCGGTTTCTGTACACCTGTTCATTCCTGCTGGGGGGACAACTGCCACATGCGTACCATCAACGGCAGCAATGATGTTGGGGATATGTCCCAGGGCATAAAAGTCAACTTTCACTGTGGGCAGATCCTCCACCTGAGGGAAAGCGATATAGCTGTACATGTGTTTCAGCAGGGCAGATAACACTCTGGACAACACATTAGAGAACATTGGCTGTGATATCCCTGATGCCATCGCTACTGTTGTTTGAAAAGACCCACTTGCCAGGAAATGGAGCACTGACAGGACCTGCACTAGAGGGGGGATTCCTTTGGGATGGCAGATAGCTGACATCAGGTCTGGCTCCAACTGGGCACACAGTTCCTGGATTAATGCACGATTAAGTCTGTAAGTGATAATGATGTGTCTGTCTACCATTGTCGACTGGTCCACCAGGGGTCTGTACACCGGAGGATGCTGCCATCTCACCACTTGCCCCAGCGGACGTGCCCTATGGAGGAGAACGGTGAGCAGAGGGTCATAAACCAGATAGGTTTCACAAGACTGTAATGCACAATCGTGAAATTATCTCTATGTGCCTTTGTCTGTCCGTATTCCTGGCTTCAATAGGTGTGAAGCAGTTAGTTGGCCTGCAATGTGGCCCCCTGAAATGGCACCTGCCTGACCTGTAAGGAGGGACAAGGGGAAATGAGGTAACTGCGCTGGCGCTGTGCAGCGTCGCGTTAGGCAGTCGAAGACCGCTGAGCCATTCAGCATTGGTTATCATTGGGCCCTATGGGTTTCAGGAGCCAATGACGATGTAGGCCGGTGGTGACGGTACGCACCACCGCGGACGTGACCACCATTTTCAATCTCTTCACTCACTTGATACCTGACCTTCAACAGGAGAGGACCTACATTGCAAGTGCTGCTGTGACCTGCGCCTGGAAGCGACAATGGCTACAGTGTCTGGGGAAAGGGCCCCTGCCTTCACTGCAGAGGAGTTGGACAAACTGGTGGATGGGGTTCTACCCCAGTACACGTTACTCTACGGTCCTCCAGACAAACAGGTGAGTGAACCGTGTGCATGGTGGATAGGACATGATTGTATGGAGTGTCGAAGATGGAAGAGACAGGGGGGACAGGCCAGCATGTGAGGATGGTGAGTGTATGTTTGTTTGGGACATGGTGGGAGGTTTGTGGCCAATGTATGAGAAGAACTGTACGGGAAAGTAACATCCTTTTTAACTTCACTATTCCTCTAGGTCAGCATCCACCAGAAGAAGGATATTTGGAGTGCCATCGCCAAGGGAGTGCGGACCCTTGGGGTCTACCATAGACGGAGCACCCACTGCCAGAAAAGATGGGAGGACCTGCACCGCAGGAGCAAGAAGATGGTGGAGGCCCAACTGGAGATGGCCTCCCAAAGTGGAAGGGGTGCCCGTCGCACCATGACCCCCCTGATGTACCGGATCCTGGCAGTGGCATATCCGGAGTTGGATGGGAGCTTGAGGGCATCACAGCAGCCACAAGGGGGTGAGTACACTCTCATTCAGCTGACTCTGTGTGCTTGACGAGGTGTCTGGGTGGTGGGGGTGGGCTGTGGGTTCCCCTAGGCCAGGGCAGACGTGCAAAGGGAGATCCATTGATTTGCAGCCTCATTCCCACTCCAACCCCAAAGGTGGTATTTGCCCTCTACACCAAGTCAGGCTCCCATGGGTTCCAGCTGTGCAAGAAATGGGTCTAGACAGAATCCCCCTTGGGCATGTGCTTTTCCCCTGCACTGTTAGTGCATGGCTTAGTGCATAGGGCTGCTCCCTGTGTGTTGTGTCTGCCAACGGTGGTGGTGTTGCAGGCATTGACTCCTCTGTCTTTCCCCCCCTTTTTGTTTTGTCACCCTGTCATTATGTGCATCAGCATCATCTGGCGGAGGAGCATTGGCACCGGAGCAGGAGGGAGCTGCAACTCACATGGCCCGGGAGGGTGAAGTAACAGAGTCAGAAGGCACCAGTGGGACGGAGGGCGAGTCAAGCTCCACGACGGGGACAGGAGCAGACACCAGCAACAGCGACTCCTCCTCTGATGGGAACTCCATTGCGGTGGCGGGCACCTCTGTGCCCACCGCATTAACAGGTATAGCGGCGCCCCCCCACCAGCACCGCCCTCCCAACAGCCCCTCATCGAGTTTCCTGTGCCCACTCACCCAGGATGATGGGCATATCCTTCACCCCAGACACCTCAGGCCTTGCCACAGTCAGTTCTGCTGCCCTCAGTGAGGAGGCCATTGACCTCCTGAGATCCCTCACTGTTGGGTAAACAACCATTTTGAATGCCATCCAGGGTGTTTAGAGGCATTGCAGCAGCAAATGCATACCTGGAGGGCATTCATTCTGGCGTGGCAGCCGAACAGAGAGCATTTCAGGCTCTGCACTCAGCACTGATGGCAGCCATTGTCCCTGTGTCCAGCCTCCCCCTCCAACTTCCTCCACCCAGACCCAATCCCATGTACCTCAGCCTACCCCAAGCACACCATCAGACCAGCATGCACACTCATCAACACACAAGAGTGGACATGGCAAACATAAGCACCACATATCCCACAGGCACTCACACAAGCACCATCCCCATGCAGACACACCAACATCCACTGCATCCACTGTGTCCCCCTCCTCCACGTCCTCCTCCTCCCTCCCTGTCTCGTCTCCACTCACACCTGCATGCACTACATCTTCTGCCACTACCTCCATCATCAGCACGCCCATCACCACACACCGCTCAAGTGCAATCACCACACCCACTACCATTCACACATCCCCTGTGTCTTCTACCAGTGTGTCTGTGAGCCCTTCTCCCAAACTACACAAACGCAGGCACACACCCACCCAACAGCCATCCACCTTACAACAGCCTCCGGCCCATGAACCTTCACCCAAATTCAGCAGACGTACACCTCCTACAACCACTACCTCTTCCTCCACTCCCAAACGCCCTCCATCTTCCCATCCCAGTGTGTCTAAGAATCTCTTCCTGGCTAATATTGACCTCTTCCCTACACCTCCCCCACCCATCCTTCACCTAGGGCCAGGATGTCCAGCCCCCAGCCCAGCACCACAGCCACCAAATCCTCCAGCACCATTGTCTCAGCAAGTCCGGTCACATCTCGGGGGGCACCCATCAGGTATGCCAGTGTGCCACCTAGCGAGGCCGAGGATCAGCCCATTCTACCACCTGCCAAGGTGAAGAAGATGTGCACATGCCAGAGGGAGAAGCCGCACCAACCACCCAGCAAGGGCTCCTCCAAGCCAAAAGGGGACAGTGCCAAGGGACCAGCAGCAAAATCAAAGGTGGGGAAGGGACACAGGGCGAAGGGCAAGTCACACCTTCTGTCAACCAGAACATCAACCTGTACGGCGATGGACACCGCCACCTGCACATCTGCTGCCTCAGCAACAGTCCCCAGCATCATCCCCAGTGGGCAGTCGTCCGAGGCTGCAGGAGACGTCCTGCTGTGTCCCTCCACAGGTGCTGATACATGCACCACGGCCAGCATCTCCGCCTCAGACACTGTCGCAACCACCGCCACCAGCCCAACGAAGTGCTCAGACAGTGCCACCACAGCTGACATGGCTATCATGCCCAGTGGGCAGCCGTCCGAGGCTGCAGGAGACGTCGTGGACCCTGCACAGCGTACATGAGGCATGACACCCAACACTGTTTGTACCTGCAGGTGGCAGGCGAAGTCGCAGCAGGGTGGAGTGTGTCTCTGCCTCCATGGAGTATCATGCTACCTGTTCCCAGGCAATCTCGTGGCACGAGAGAATGGGACCTGCCACACTGCATGTGAAGCACTCTGGGCACAATGCCCCCTCCAGAACCAGTGGAGAAAAGCATCCACTCCCCCAGTCCTTGGCAGGATGAAGCATTCTGGGCACTAAGCCCCCTCCAGAACCAGTGGAGAATGACATCCACTCGAGAGACTGTGGCTTTGCACTCCCCAGGATAAAGCAGTTGGCAAACCACCCACTGGAGAGACTTGAGAGACTGTGGCTTTGCACTCCCTAAGAATAAGCAGTGGGCAAATCACCCACTGGAGAGACTTGAGAGACTGTGGCTTTGCCCTTCCCAGGACCAAACTGTGGGCATGCAGCCCCCTCGTGGAGCAGTGGCGTTAATCCGGCTGAGGTGCCCCCCTCCCCCTGAGGTGCCTGTTTATTTTCGATCTGATGCCCCAGCAGTGTTCTCTCCGTTTCGAGTCAGGTATCATGTGTGGGCTTCGCCAATGCATTTTGGGACCACTGGTCCACGGACAATGATTTCATTACTATCCGGACTTGTGTAGTTGGTATACATATTTGTATATACTGATATTTTAATTTGGCCTATCTGATTTTTCAATGATTACACTTGTTACAATAATTTCATTTTGTCCTTGCGTTCTTCCAGGGGGTGACGGGTGTATATGTAATGTTACTGCATGCATTTGTGTGTATGGTGTTGTGGGTGAGGGTGGGGGTGTTGCGTGCTGCGTGTGTGTGTCACTCTCTTTCCCTCCCCTCCCCTGTGTGCTAGGTGCAGCACTCACTGTGGTCATCACCGGCATCTTTGCTGCTCTTGAAAGAAGAGGAGATGAAACAACATGGGCAGGACCTGTAACTCAGGCTTCATGGCGTCCTGGTTCCTCGTTGGGTGTTGAAAGGTGAGTGGTTTCTGTTCCACAGACTGTTTCTGCTGTGCTTTTGATGGCGTTGGTACCGCCCCAGAAAAAGTGGCAGATAGCCCTCTTGTAATACAGTGGGCGGAACCTTGTCTTCCGCCTGTCTGTTGGCGGATACCGTCGCGGTGTTTGTTTCTACTGCTGTGTCAGTCGGAGTGTTAATGTGGCTGTCTATGTTGGCAGTTTCCGCCATGGTAGTGATCTCATTTTTTTTACCACCGGCCTGTTGGCGGTATTACCGCCACTTTAACACCGACCGCCAGGGTTATAATGAGAACCTATATGTTATTCTAACCTTCGCTACACATGGCCTTTGGCTGTGCATGGCAGGGGTTGGTCACAAAACCTGGCCTGCAGCCAGGCCTTGCAGCCAAGCCCTTATAACGACCCAACACCGGCCATGCATGGCATTTAGCCATGGGCAGTGCAGGTTGGCCACAAGCCCTGTGTTTCTCAGTGGATCTGTGAGTGGGTGTATGAGTGTCTGAGTGGGTTTGAAAGTGGATATGTGATTCTATGAGTGGATCTGAGTGGGTGCATGAGTGTCTAAGTGGGTCTGTGAGTGGACACATGAGTCTCTGAGTGCATCTATGAGTGAATGAATTAGTGTATGAAAGAGTCTGTGGTTTTTCTTTAAATTTTTTCACAATTGTGAATATTTTGTGAATAATTCATGGAAATTTGTGGAAAAACATGAATTTTTGTGGCTATCGAGCATGGCAACGCAAAAGTATTTTCAACCCATCATTTGCCCCTAAAACACACCTATATCACATCCCTGGTTCAGGGTTCCTTCACCCTGGTCCCTTAGGTCACTTTCAATTAGGATTTTCAGCTCTGGGGACCGTGTCCCATGAAATAACATGGCGGTCGCAACTTTCTAGTCAGGTTGTGGTCAGCCAATTACAGAGCTTCTTTTCGCATTGGCATTCACAACAATTCCAAAAAAATTTGCTAAATATCAGCAAAATATTAGTGAAATAATCACAAAATTGCTGCTGCCAGATACATCCAAATTTGGATTTCCCTGAATTTTTCAAAGACTACTGAACAAATTTACATCAAATAATCAAAAGCACAATCTGCGTACCGAAAGCTAGCTGTTTGCCAAATTTGGTGTCATTCCATCCAGCAGTTCAGGCTGCAGTTGTGTCACCCCCTTTTAACCAGTCCCCACTTGAAGGATCACCCCAAAACCTTCCATGTGTAGCACTTTTTTTAAAAAAGTTGAGAAGATTCATCAAAGGTGCCAAAGATATAGGCAAGCCAAAAAATGCTTTTTCTATAGAAGCATGGTTCTAACCGTAACTAACTAGAGGTGACCGCCACTAGGTAATATATATATATATATATATATATATATATATATATATATATATATATATATTAAACAATAATCTAGACTGAATTTTGCGAAGTGACTGCAAAACTCCACAAGAACTTTGCCTTACTCCGCAAACTAGTGCTCAGCCACCCATTTGCACTTATTGGTGCAAGTAGCGCATTCCGCATTGTAAAAGAAGCGCAAATGGCACCACCCAGTCGCATTCACACGCAGCCATTTTGTTTTTCCTTTTCTGTGCACAGTGCTGGACCACCTTCAATCTTTGAATCTACCCTCAATCTCTGTAATCATTTCCTTATCCCACTTATCCACTCCTATTTTACTTTTATTATATTAGTGTGTGTGTCCTTGTGTTTGCTTTACGTTTTTGCCTTTTTTTACTTTCTGTGACTTTTTGTCCTTTTTTTGTTTTGCCTTTACTTCCTCATTTCTCCTTTAAATTGCTTTTATTTCCTATTTCTTTTTTCCCCCTCCCTTCATCGTGGCAAAGCATGAATGAGGCAGTGCCAGTGAAGTTGGGTGTGCTAAACGCACACCTTGCCATTGCCAGGGCGGCTAAGGGGTGCAATCCAAAACCGTTTTCACTGAGGCGGAGGTGACCGCAAGAGGTTTTTTTGGTGAAGCAGCATTTCCCCCTCTATGCTGACAGCTGGCTGCAGGCCTGGCAGTGGGTACAGCCTGCAGGAGCATTGGCTGCTATTGGGGAGAGTGTGCCAGTGTGTGCAGAGAAGTACTGGAGGAGATGACTCACCACTGGGCTTATATCCTCAAACAGGAGAAGGACCTGCTAGACCTGAGATCATCGAGATTGTGGGCTTGGTGAGTAATTACTAATTATGTTTTTGTTGTGTCCTATATCAATATTTCTTTCCAAATAACATTCTGCTTGTACTCAGAGATAAGTTAAGTTCACGTAACATTACAAATATTATATGGTTCAATTTGAGCTAGCCAGGTGCTCGTTGATACCTGGTGGTACTCATTGCAGTAGGTGCTTGCTTAGACTGATTATTTAAGAATTCAGGAAGACTCCTCTACTCTGTCACTAAGATAGTGGTACTGTAGTAGTAATGTCAGTGAGTTAGCATTCTCCGTGTCTTTCCTTTTATGTAGTTCATTCAGTCCTAAGCAATCTCCCAGTGATGTGTAGTATGCATCTATGCAATAAAAAGGGAAATTGACTGAGTTGGCACATCAAAATAGGCTGTGAAGCAAATATAATTAATTGCAACATATTAGTAGTTCCAAATGTATTTTCAGTAATTTGGAATAGAGCTTAGGTATGATTTCGGAAGCTAGGAATAGGGCAACTCGATACTAGTAATATAGATGTTCTGATTTAGAAAAGTGCAACGTCAATATGTTACTCCCTTTGCCTGTCAAATTATTTTCTGAGAGATTAACTGTACCACTAATTTATTTTTATTATCTTCTTCATTTCCTACAGCAGCACCCAATGGCAAGAAGAAGAGGGCATCGGAGGGTCAGACCAAGGCTGCCACCACCATGCCACTGAGTCTGGAAGTACCACCACCACCCCTACTAGTGTTGGGGCAATGGATGATGGCTATGTTGGTCCCAGTGAGTTCTCCCCATTAGAATATTGTTCCTTGTTTCTCTTATACTGTGACTTTTTTTCAAAACCTTTTTGATCTATTTGTTTAATGTTTGCTAATGAACCAACTTATTCTACCCTTTAATTGAGCTTCAAAAGATTTGCAGTCTTCATCATATCTCTGCCACTCCAGTACGAAAATCTTTTGGTTGCTTTGATTACCTGGCTTTTCTAACATTGTCAGTCAACAAAATGCCCAAAGTGATACTTTAGATAGAAGAGAGATACTGCAAACTGAACTGTAGTCAAGTATTGTGATTGTATTTTTTTTTTATTTTTTTTAAAGGAGGCATTTTTTGCATCTAAAATGTTGAATGTTTTTTCTAGCCACACAGACCACCGGTACTGAAGCCAGGGCTGGGCTGTTCCCATGGAGAGCAGGGTCAAGAATGATTTGCAAATGGCTAGGTCCAAACTTGATTGGTCGGCAAAAAAATAATGGATGAAACCCAGATCGCTGTGACTGGGGTGGATGCTTGCATTGTTCAGCATTCTGTTATAATTTGTTCCTTTTGCGACATGTGGTGGGCCACCGTAGATCAGACACAAACACAATGTTACACTAGGTATATCTTATTTTTGCAAAAGGGAAGTTCAACGATAAATATTTAAAAAGTATTACTGTGGCATACTCAGTCAGAGAAGTAGAGTTTGTTGTCAGACTCAGGTGGTTTCAACCAGAAGTTGGACAGATGGCACACTTGATTCTGACCAATCATCTTCCTCCTCTTTTTGTGCATTCTCAGGAACAGTGTATTCGTGTAGTATGAAATATTTTTTCATTTTGATCCTGGTCAATCTCTCCACAATTACACCAGATGCACTGAATAAATGCTCAGCAGACACATTGGCTACAGGACCAACCAGATACTATATTGCCAGCTTACTGAGCACTGGCCATTGGTGCATCTTTGTGTACCAATGCACAAATGGGTTATGATCCACCTAGACCCCCTTTTAGGTCATCCAGATATTCCTGAAACAAATTCTCAATGTTCATTGGTGCTACCACTTGCTCAACCACGTTTGCCTTCTTCTCTGCATTGGACTTCAGACCTGCCACTTGAAACCAAGCCAATGCAGAGGTTGTCGCCAATTCTTCTGTTCCTTTAGTTGTTACTGTTGCAGTTGTTCTTGTTGCTGCTGATGGCTGCTGTGCGATAAGACTGCCCTCTCTGGATGTTGGAGGCAGCACCCCAGAACTTCTGCCAGGGAGTGGAACTCTACTAATTTCCAGTCATTCTTCTTCCAGCTCCCCAATGTGCTCAACAATCCACCTCTTGTACTTTGAAACATCCCCTTCAGAAAAGGAATGAAAGTGGAGAGAATGTATTTGTACTGTGGATCAAATAGTGTGGCACAGGTGTACTCTTTGGACAACTATATGTCATGTTGCAGCTTTGCATTAAGAGCCAAGTGAAGGATTAAGCTCCCAACCAAGGCATGCCCTTCTGCATTTTCATTCACGACAGCAATGGTTAACCTTTCAGATACCCTGTTTAGCTGGTCCTGTAGCAGATGTGACAATGGAATAACTTGACCCATTGTACAGTCCTCTTTGTTAACTTCACTTGTAAAAACCTCAAAAGGCAGTAGTATCTGTTTCAGGAATTTGACTAGGCCCCATTTGTCCACATCCATGGTCACACATTTCCCAACTCCAACCCTGATTCTTTGAATTACATAGTTATTGATCTGTCTGTATTACTCAAGCAGATGGTGTAACATGTTGGCACCTCCTGTATAAAGGCTTTGACTGGTACTCTATTAGCATGCTGAATAATCTGCAACTGCTTCTGGGCTTTAAAAGAATGGATGAAATGAGTGCAGATTATTCTGCAGGTGGTCAGTATGTTGCTGAGTATGTCTTCTTTTTTTAGAAAGTCCTGCACTATCAGGTTGATGCAATGAACCAAAAACAGGACCCTGAAATAGCCATTATATTAATATATCTCTATATTACTGCCATTGTCTGTGACAACAAATCCAATTGTGAGACCTCTAGGTTGCAGCTATTCTAACACCCAGCTGTTAAAATAAGCGAAGATGCTTGCAGCTGTATGGATTTTTTTAAACATGGTGAACATGGCTACTCTAGCATGCCGTTGAATGTCTTTAAAAGTATTTTACGTGTTGAGACCTGTAGATATATGTTACCTAAACTACCCCAAAGAGATCCAGTGTGCAGTGATAAACATGTATGCAGTTGCTTGACAACTGGTACACATGTCTGTTGTCAGATGGATAGTGTGAACAGAATATGGCTGCAAAGCTTGTACAATCAGTTGTAGCATATTGTGATTGAGTGCTGGAACAGCACCTCTGGCAAAATAGGTCTGACTTGGAACTTTCCTTTTTGGGCAGATGACCGCCACAAATTTAAAAATCCCACTCATTCCATAAAAGACAAAGGGAGGAGGTTCAGCACTAACATTTTAGCCAGCTTCCTAATGTACAAATGGGCAACTGGGTGGTTGCAGTTCTAAGGTCCCTCTGACCTAAACAATCTGTTACTAATAGCTTAGATTTTCTTCTTCACTGGGGCCGCTGCTGCAGGGGACTTCTGAGAAGTAGGAGGTGGTAGACTCAATGTACATCTTGGGGCAGTCAGTTTATGCCATGGAGTCTCCATGTGACTCTGAATCTTGTGCCAGTTTGATGTCGTTGAGACGGGTGATACTGGTGAACTGCTGGAGACAGGGCTGCTTTGCGTAAAGATGTCACCCTCATCTTTCTCTTGACCTCCAATTATGATTGGAGCTGATGTTTCCCGGCTCTCCTCACCTTCACCACCACCACATTCAGCAATGTTTTTAAGGTGCTCGTGCCACCGGATTGCATGATGTTATATCATATGTGTCATTGGACCTCCAATAGCATAGTGTGAACCAGGCTGAACTCGACAAACACTCTCAAGGCAAATGGAGCATGTTGCAAATTCTCCTTCCTGCTTGTGAAGTGTTAAAAAGTCCCAAACTAGGGAGGAGCATTTTCTTTGTGTGAGAGTGCAAATCCCTAAAGAAGAACTGGAGGTAGGTCATGTGTTGTCGATTGCCCTTCTTCAGTGCCCTTCTATTGAAAAAGGGGTGGTGCAGGTCTCAGCTAGGGCTTTATAAATACGAGAGCTAGCTGTGGTACTTGTGCCACATCTTCCAGAACAGGTTCAATAGGAGGGGTAATGTCGTTCTCAGTTGCAGCTTCAATACAAATGACTGGCTCATTGTAGAAAAGCGACAGTTTTATGTGGTATGACCGGGAAGTCTTACCATGTTATACTAGCACTTTACCCAGAAGTGGACCTTGTGTTCACACTGGTAAACCTTAGCTCAGTCCTGGTAGAGTGGTAAAGAGCAGTCTGGCAATTTAGAGGAACATCTGTAAAGTATTTCACAACACCCACAAGGACGATAAGAAAATGACACAATTCGTAATAAATCCAACACCAATTTAGAAAAATAAATACGATTTTTATCTTAATTTAGACACCAAAACAACCTTTGCATCTTACATACAACCTAAGTTTCTGAATTTTTAAGGTTTTGAAAAATAGAGTACATTTAATGGTCAAGCTGCTACTATTATTGAAGTCAATGGGGAAAATCACAGTGTGCAATTGGTCACTTGTGAGGTGAGCTCCGGAGAACTCACTTGGAGTTAAGGTCTTGTGAGTCCCTAGACCAATATTCAACAATCAGTTTCTAGTTTCCTTGCCCAGGGAGTCCAGACTGTTCTTGGCACTGATGGGATCCGCTGGTACTGTCAAAATTGCAGCATTTGACAAAAGCACACTTTCGGGTTGACTCACACTCTACCCTCGGGAAGTAGAGGCCTATTATGTCCCAGGATCTGGATTCCACAGCTGAACTTTGCCACCATATCTGGTGGATCCAGATGCAAAGGTGGCCTTGCAGGCTGTCAATCCCTGGACTGGTCGTACCAAAAGTGCTTTGCTGCCCTTCTTGTAGTTGCCTCCTTCAGGATGGAGGATCTTAGGAGTGGGATCATTGCTGATGTCGGTCACTATGCTGGGAACCGCTCTGGAGTCGGTGGTGTCCGAGAAGCCGTTTGTTATCGGGCTGACAACAGACAAGCCTTGGCAGCAGCAGAAGTAGTCCACTGTTATTTCGTTGGCTGGAGGTCATCCAGAAGGGGAAAGCAGCTTCAAACTTGGTGAGAGCCTCACTACTACACCCGGGATGCAGGTCACTGACATCATTTGGGTTAACTCAAGAGGTCACTGACGTGTTGCACTTCTTGTGATGCAACAGGACAATTCTTCTGCGGGTGACTGGTTCCACCAGTCAAGGGAGGCTTTCTGGCATCCACTAGATACCTCTTACTGGGAGCAATGAGTTTTCACCACTGGCACAGTAAGATCACACAATTCCAGTATATGGTCTCCTCAAGGCTCTTAAGTGTCCTCTCTTTGCAAGGCGGCATAGTTCCAAGCCCTGGTACTGGTGATGGCCTCCTCTTTGTCCCTATTCTCAGATTCAAAGTCAGAACTTAGGTTATTTTGCCAGGAAAGCCCCTTAACTACTGGTTTGGGATGTGTTAAGGGTGTGAGGGACAGTGGCCAATGAACTACGGGTCCCTGCAGCTATTCCGCCACTGAAGTGATGACTTTTTGTGGGAGTGCATCACTTTTCTACCCAAAAACCATTATTTCTAGGGTTTGCCAACATGGCAGAGCCTTCACTTGGCTGTATAGTCCTTCTATCCCTCTCTAAAGGTGTGGCTACCCTTTTGGAAGTGCACACCTCCTGAATAGTTCATTATCCCAACTGTAAGCCTGGACAGGGTGGGAAGGGCCTTGTCCTCGAGTAGGGGACAAGAGATTACACATCAAGAGCAGTAAAGCCTCTGAGGCTCATCTTCCTGATTACTGTAAACACAAGCCATCCTGGGAGGGAGGAGGTGTGAGCTCGTTCCTGTGCAGGTCCTTTGTCTCCATCCTGGAGGAGTTGTTTCTTCCGTGACTATTTTCCGTGCTCAAAATGTGGAGCCACACATAGAAATTGCCTATTGAAACAGTTTACTTTGAACAAAAGGCACCCTTGTGTCAAATAATCACATAACTCTTAACTCTAGGTGTTGATTTCCATAATGAAATCTTCTGAGACAAAATATGAACTCAGTTTGCTGAGTGGGGATGATGGCAGTGTCATTAATGAATCTGTGGCTAGATCCTGTCTCTACCAGATAATGCGTTACCAAAGGTAAGTAACTTGTTCCTGTGAGAGACATATCTAGCAGCATACTCCTAACTTTAGAATCTGATGCCAAAGCATAGTAACCCAGAGGAGAAACTGCAAACTTAAACCTTCGAAAAAAGCTTGAAGTATCACAAAACCAGTCTAGAAAAAAGAAAAAGACCAGACAATTAAAATAATTAAGGAGAGCAATAATATACTGTACAAGATCAAAACTTGTGGATGTACCACAGGAAAATAAACCATAAAACATGAGAGCATGGAAATAAGCAAATCCATGTTAGCATGCCAAATGTGTGCCAGAAGTGACCTAACAACATTGAAAGTATTTTATCCAGAAGGAAACTGCTGTACTACTGGAGGAATAGACTATGCACTCGTAACATGTCATGAAGTAGAACCTCTTACCATGTAAATGTGTATAAAAACCACTCCTACATTATAAGAGACACATAAAATGTTATTCTCTTGCAGAGCAAACATACAATCGCCCTCATTACAATGATAGTAACCATTTGGGGTATAACTACATTTTTCCCTAGTAAAAGTAGCAGATATTATAAAAACATCTTCAAGATATCCTAAATATATTTTTCTAAAAACATAGGAGGGAAACAAACAAATTCTTATGTATGTGATATGTATATATTAGGGGTGGGTGGAGCTCACAGAGTTCTATTCCCTAGAATTCTGCAGAGTTAGGTAAACATTTCAGAAAAATTCCACGGAGTTCTATGTGCGGCGGAGTGCCACCTGCCCTACCACCCTGACCTGAATACGCCCAATTTTAGAAGCTCTAAGCAGGGATGGTCCTTGTTAGTATTACAGATATATATATTACAGATATATATATACATATATATATATATATATATATATATATATATATATATGTATATATATATATATATATATATATATATATATAGATATATTTTTTATCTCTCTCTCTCTCTCTCTCTCTCTACACTCACACACATATATATAATATATATATATATATATATATATATATATATCAAAAACCAAACATCCACAACGCTCGGGGACTAAAGTACCAAGCGTAAACAGACGAGTCTCCATCACTTCAGAGAGTTGAAATGCAACCATTTATTTAGTGATGTCCCAACGCGTTTTGGAAATGTAAATGTCCCTGTTCACGGGTAACTGACCCGTTCCTTTCACCTAATTTAAATACACCAAGTGCAAAGTGCAATATACAAACAATATCAAAATAATTTCCGAAACGCGTTGGGACATCGCTAAATAAATGGTTGCATTTCAACTCTCTGAAGTGATGGAGACTCGTCTGTTTACGCTTGGGGCGCTGACACTTTAGTCCCCGAGCGTTGTGGATGATTGGTTTTTTAAATATTGGGTGTAGCGACCCCGTCTCCGTCTGCCGCGGTGAGGCTAAGACGTTGCGGCTTTTATGCTCTATATATATATATATATATATATATCTATAAATGTATACCACTGGGACTCTCCTACCATCATGGTGGGTACTGCCATGATATATATAAAGCCTTTTCTGAAGTTAATCTGTTAAATGCCATCTATAATGCAGAAGATAGGAGACATTTTTCCTACCTTCTTGCCGTATATCAGGCTAAGATCCCTTCCACCATGCTGTATGCTGTGGAGCTAACAGATGCAGCAGATTTGGGTTTTCTTGATAAAATGGAGGGTAACATTTTAAGACGTCTGATCTCTTGTAAGACCTTAGCAACAACTGCCAACCTAAGATTGGGGCTTGGGATCAAAAGTTTGTTTGTTCAAGGCCTGGTAGGAGTGATACAATGGGCTTCACTAAGGCATCTTATACATAAAAATAATTTTGCACTGAAGGGAATGTTGGTCTGAGGAGAGAGAAGTCTCTGTTTTAAAAAAAACTGTAAGTACACTCTAGAACAAATGGAGTTAGACCAAAGCATTATATTTTCTTTGTTGCCATCCTAACTGAAAGCTTGCCTAAAGTATATTCCTATAAATGCAAGTTATTGTTTTGATGCAGATTCCTGCAGTCAAAAAAAGAGGTATGATGTCTTGGTCAACTCTGCTATTGTAAAAAGACTGCAACCTTATCTATTGTGGAATCTGCTGCATGGGTTAGACATGTTTGCACTTTATTAAAACTGGATATGCTCCCACTAAAGTTTTGACTTCTAAATGGTATGGTATTCCAAATGGCTGTGATTTATGCCAAAATGAAATTCAGGATCTAAAACATGTTGTATGTGTTTATCCTGCTTTGATGTTATGTCACCAAAAGTTGTTGAGGCCTCTCTTTTTGAAACTTTGCTCAGGAACAATAGAAGAGGCTCTTTGATTGTTATATAATCCTCCCAATGAAATGCTTTGCTTTCAAGTTTTAAACTTTTTAAAAACATTTCTAAGTGTTTACTGATTCTTTTTATATGAACTCATGATCTGCTTCTTTCATTTGCTTAAATTGAGAGCAGCAAATCATTTTGTTCTACTGCCCTATCACCTATGTTGTTTTGTATTTGTATTGTTTCTGTTTTTTTTCTTTGTGTGGACCTCCTAGCAGTTCCAAAGCATGAAATAAACTTTGACTTCGACATAAATAGTAACTTTCTGAATGTAAGCAGTTATAACAATTATAAGGAAACTTCCACCTGTCACAGTCTGGCAAGATACATTGTAACATAGGAAGAAAAATTGGACATATAAATAAACTATGATAAACTATCATAATGAAGGCCATGAACTAAAGTTGCTTGAATATGTTGAAATATTTCAAGCTATTCAGTATTTAATTCCGACATAAGGTATTCCAAGTTCTCACCACCCTTTAGAATTTCACCCATTGCAAGTTATATCTCACCCAGAGAGAGTAGCTTCATTACCAATATTTGTTTCTCCAAGCAGGTCTGCAGGTGTAATATTGGAAGGGTTATTGCTGCTTGCAGTATTGCATAGTATTTGCGATAGTATTTTTGCTTTTCCCTCTGAAACTTCTTAGTCCAGCACTTCAACATAAATCTGGAACACTTGTATTGTGATATGTGTTTTATATGCATAAAAGGCTTCTTCATATGATACTGATTTTCCAAGCAATTCCTCCTCATTTCTGCACAGTTTAAATAACTGTAAAAGTGAGAGGAAATAAAATTCTTTATTAGGACTATTGTCATATGTAAGTTTTCAGTGATAACTTAGCATAGGTATGGAATGACGTATTAAGCAGCCATCTGTTCCATCAACATTACATTTTCATTCATTAATATCCTCAACTACATTATTTCTTTAAGAATAAAAATGAACTATTTCATATGGTGGCAAATGTCACAATAAAAGACTCCTGTTAGGGTAGTAATGGTCCAATATATTAGTTTTTACAATGTTTTTGTTCTCTAGTGCAGAGTGAGCAAAATATTTAATTTCTGGCAAACCTTTCAGAATTCTTCTTCAAGAGCATGTTCATCCTAAGCTAAGCCATGCAACAGTTTAAGATTTAGCATAGAAACTTGAAAAGCCTAAAAGGTCACACTCCTCATAACTGCTTACCTTCAGGTCACAGCATTTGAAGGCTTAATCAAATCAATACAGCTTTTTATTTAAAGATTGCACTGCAGATATCTCTTCCCAAGCCTCCTTCACATTAGTTTTTTGATCCTAAGTAATATAAGAAGTGACATAATGGGCTTCACCTGTAGAAGTATTGGCAACAAAGTGTATGTCCTTATTAGTATTCCTCATGTGTAGTATTACAGCTTGTAGCCATTGATCTGCTGTGATGTCTGTCCTCTTTCTAAATTACATGTTGTTTTAGGAGACTTTCCTATAACAATATGCCTAACAAAACACATAAGATTGTTCACTCTTTCCCTATTTAGAACTGGTCTTGGGAAACCACAACAACATTTTGTGCATTGTTTAGATTTTGCCTTAAATGTATGTAAGCAGTATTTTCCACATTTATTACTTTGACATTGTACAACTTGTTTAAACAGTTTATTATTATTTTCATTGTTAGGGATATCACAAATAACATTTTGCTCAATAAGATTAAGAACAGATTCAATTGAGTCATATCCAAATGTTGGATCACTTTTAAACCATAAGGGCATATGAATGTAAGGAGCCCCTCTTGCTTGGTACTTTTTCCTCCAAAAGAAATCAATGACCTCCCCTAATGGATTTTGTGTTTTATTGTTTAAGAACTGAATCACAGTGTGTAATTTGTGATTAAAAAGCTGCAAATATCTAAAGAATTCAATTCCCTAGTTCTGTTAAAGGCATCATCTGTCAGATTATTGTTTGCTTCAGGTGGGAAAGTATATAAATCATCCCATGGGAATTTTGCACAACTCAAAGTAAGAAACCAAGTAAGTGGTCTCAAATTCTGCAAAACACATCTTAGTTCTCCATGTCTTCAGAACCTATATGAATGTGTACCTCTCTGACATGCCATAATACAAATTACATGATATTATAGGTTTTCTCATTGTTTTCTACCTTCTTTAGGAAATCATTAGCAGTTATATCCATGAATCCTGTTCCATTTTACCTCACGTGTGTAACAACATAAGAGGCGACTGATCGTTCACTTTCATATAATAGAATTAAAACATAAGGGATATTTTGCCTAAAATGTGGATCTTTTGATTATAATCTTGTGGAACAATATTCTAAAGCATGAAATTGAGTAGGACAATCAACATATTGACCTCTTTTTCCTGTTGGAAATAAATTTGGAAAACATCTAGCCTTTAACCCCTTCGCTGCCAGGCCTTTTCCCCCCTCAGGTGCCAAGCATTTTTTTGGCTATTTGGGGCAGTTCGCACTTAGGCCCGCATAACTTTTTGTCCACATAAGCTACCCACGCCAAATAGGAATCCTTTTTTTCCAACATCGTAGGCATTCTAGAGGGACCCAGGCCTTTAGGGTTACCCTGAAGGAGACCAAGAAATTAACCAAAATACAGCAAAAACGTAGTTTAAAAAAAAAAAGAAATGGAATAAGGGCTGCAGAAGAAGGCTTGTGGTTTTCCCTGAAAATGGCATCAACAAAGGGTTTGCATTGCTAAAATCACCATCTTCTCAGCTTTCAGGAACAGGCAGACTTAAATAAGAAAACCCAATTTTTCAACACAATTTTGGCATTTTACTGGGACATTCTCCATTTTTACTATTTTTTGTGCTTTCAGTCTCCATCCAGTTAGTGACAGAAATGGGTGTGAAACCAATGCTGGATCCCAGAAAGCTAAACATTTCTGAAAAGTAGACAAAATTCTAAATTTTAGCAAGGTGTAATTTGTGTAGATCCTACAAGGTTTTCCTGCGATGTCAGATTTTGTAAAGCAACATACCATTACGTCTACTGGATTCTTCTGGTTGCTGGGATATATAGGGCTTGTAGGTTCATAAGAACCCTTCGTACCCAGAGCCAATAAATGAGCTGCACCTTGCAATGGATTTTCATTCTATACCAGGTATACAGCAATTCATTTGCTGAAATGTAAAGAGTGAAAAATAGGAATCAAGAAAACCTTTGTATTTCCAAAATGGGCACAAGATAAGGTGTTGGGGAAGCAGTGGTTATTTTCACATCTCTGAATTCCGGGATGCCCATACTAGCATGTGAATTACAGGGCATTTCTCAAATAGATGTCTTTTTTACACACTGTCTTATATTTGGAAGGAAAAAATGTAGAGAAAGACAAGGGGCAATAAAACTTGTTTTGCTATTCTGTGTTCCCCAAAGTCTCCCGATAAAAATAGTATCTCACTTGCGTGGGTAGGCTTAATGCTCGTGACAGTAAACGCAACATGGACACATCACATTTTTACATTGAAATCGGGTGTGTTTTTTTCAAAGTGCCTAGCTGTAGGTTGTGGCATCTACCTCAGCCGGCACGTAGGGAAACCCACCCAACCTGTAAATTTTCTAAAACTAGACAACTAGGGGAATCCAAAAATGGGGCAACTTGTGTGGATCTCACCAAGTTTCGTTACCCAGAATCCTATGCAAACCTCAAAATTTGGGCCAAAAAACACTTTTTCCTCACATTTCAGGGACAGAAAGTTCTGGAACCTGAGAGGAGCCACACATTGTTTCTACTAGCGTTCCCCCAAGTCTGTCGATAAAAATGGTACCTCACTTGTGTGGGTAGGCCTAGTGCCCGTGACAGGAAATGCCCCAAAACACAAGGTGGACACATCACATTTTCCCAAAGAAAACAGAGCTGTTTTTTGCAAAGTGCCTACCTGTGGATTTTGGAATCTAGCTCAGCCGGCACATATGGAAACCTATCAAACCTGTACATTTTTAAAACGTAGACACATAGAGGAATCCAAGATGGGGTGACTTATGGGGCTCTCACAACATTCTTTTACCCAGAATCCTGTGCAAACCTCAAAATGTGGCACAAAAAACACTTATTCCTCACATTTCAGTGACAGAAAGTTATGGAATCTCAGAGCAGCCACAAATGTCCTTCCACCCAGCGTTCCCCCAAGTATCCCGATAAAAATGGTACCGGGCTTGTGCGGTTAGGCCTACTGCCCGCAACAGGAAATGCCCCCAAACAACGTGGACACATCACAATTTTCCAGAGAAAACAGAGCTGTTTTTTTGCAAAGTGACTAGCTGTGGATTTTGGCCTCTAGCTCAGCCTGCACCTAGGGGAACCAACCAAACCTGTGAATTTTTGAAAAGTATACACCTAGGGGAATACAAGATTCAGTGACTTGTGGGGTTCTCACCAGGTTCTTTTACCCAGAATCTAAAAATGGTACCTCGCATGGACACATCACAGTTTCACAAAGTAAACAGAGCTGTCTTTTGCAAAGTGCCTAGCTGTGGATTTTGGCCTCTAGTTCAGCCGGCACCTAAGGAAACCTACCAATCTACTATTTTTGAAAAGTAGACACCTAGGGGAATCCAAGATGGGATGACTTGTGGGGCTCTCACCAGGTTCTGTTACCCGGAATGCTATGCAAACCTCAAAATTTGGCAAAAAAACACTTTTTCCTCACATTTCGGTGACCGAAATATGTGGAACCTCAGAGGAGACACAAATTTCCTTCCACCCAGCGTTCCTCCCAGTCTCCCGATAAAAATGGTACCTCACTTGTTTGGGTAGGCCTAGTGCCCGCGACAGGAAATTCCCCAAAACACAATGTGGACACATCATATTTTCCAAAAGAAAACAGAGATGTTTTTTTCAAAGTGCCTAGCTGTGGAGTTTGGCCTCTAGCTCAGCTGGCACCTAGGGGAACCTACCAAAACTGTGAATTGTTAGGAAAATAGAAGATGGGGTGACTTGTGGGGTTCTCACCAGGTTCTGTTACCCTGTGCAAAACTAAAAATTTGGCAAAAAAAACACCTTTTCCTCACATTTCAGTGACAGAAAGTAGGTGCATCAGAGAGGAGCCATAAATTTCCACTCACCCAGCGATCCCCCAAGTCTCCCTATATAAATGGTACATCGTTTGTGTGGGTAGGCCTAGTGCCCGTGACCGGAAATGCCCCAAAACACAACGTGGACACATCATATTTTCCCAAAGAAAACAGAGCGTTTTTTTGCAAAGTGCCTTTCTGTGGATTTTGGCCTCTAGCTCAGCCGGCACCTAAGGAAACCTACCAATCTACTATTTTTAAAAAGTAGACACCTAGGGTAATCCAAGATGGGATGACTTGTGAGGCTTTCACCAAGTTCTGTTACCCAGAATCCTGTGCAAACTGGAAAATTTGGCAAAAAAAAACACTTATTCCTCACATTTCGGTGAGAGAAAGTTCCTGAATCTGAGAGGAGCCACAAATTTTCTTAAGCCCAGCGTTGCCCCTAGTCTCCCAATAGAAATTCTACCTCTCTCGTGTGGTTAGGCCTACAGCCCGCAACAGGAAATGCCCCAAAACACAACGTGGACACATCACATTTTCCCAAAGAAAACAGAGCTGTTTTTTGCAAAGTTCCTAGCTGTGGATTTTGGCCTCTAGCTCAGCCGGCACCTAGGGAAACCAACCAAACCTGTGCATTTTTTAAAAGGAAGCATCCTAGGGGAATACAAGATGGGGTGACTTGTGGGTCTCTCACTAGGTTCGGTTACCCAGGATCCTGTGCAAACCTCAAAATATTGCAAAAAACACTTTTTCATCATATTTCGGTCACAGAAAGTTCTGGGATCTGAGAGGATCCACAAATTAACTTACACCCAGCGTTCCCCCAAGTCTCCCAGTAAAAATGGTACCTCGCTTGCGTGGTTAGGCCACAACAGGAAATGCTCCAAAACACAATGTGGATACATCACATTTTCAAAAAGTAAACAGAGCTGTTTTTTGCAAAGTGCCTAGCTGTAGATTTTGGCCTCTAGCTCAGCCGGCACGCACGGAAACCTAGCAAACCTGAGCATTTTATAAATTAAACACATGGGGGAATACAAGATGGGGTGACTTGTGGGGCTCTCACCAGGGTCTGTTACCCCGAATCCTGTGCAAACCTCAGAATTTGGCAGAAAACAAACTTTTTCCTCAGGATTCGGTGACAGAAAGTTCTGGAATCTCAGAGGAGCCGCAAATTTCCACACACCCAGTGTTGCTCCTAGTCTCCCGATAAAAATTCTACCTCGCTTGTGTGGTTAGGCCTACAGCCCGCAACAGGAAATGCCCCAAAACACAATGTGGACACATCATGTTTCCCCAAACAAAACAGAGCTGTTTTTTGAAAAATGTCCAGCTTTGGATTTTGGCCTCTAGCTCAGCCGGCGCCTAGGAAAACCAATCAAATCTGTGAATTTTTTAAAAGTCGACACCTAGGAGAATTCAAGATGGGTGACTTGTGGGGCTCTCACCAGGTTCTGTTACCCAGAATCCTGTGCAAACCTCAAAATTTGGCAAAAACAACACTTTGTCCTTAGATTTCGATGAGAGAAAGATATGGAATATGAGAGGAGACACAAATTTCCTTCTACCCAGCGGTCCTCCCAGTCTTTCGATAAAAATGGTACCTCACTTGTTTTGGTAGGCCTAGTGCCCGCGTCAGGAAATACCAGAAAACACAACATGGACACATCACATTTTCCCAAAGAAAACAGAGCTGTTTTTTGCAAAGTGCCTAGCTGTGGATTTTGGGCTCTTGCTCGAGCGGCACAAATGGGATCCTACCAAACCTGTGCATTTTTAAAAAGCAGACCAAGATGGGGTAACTTGTGGGGATCTCAGCAGGTTCTGTTACCAAGAATCCTATGCAAAAATCAAAATTTGGCAAAGAAAAACACGTTTTCATCATATATCGGTGACAGAAAGATAATGAATCTGAGAGGAGAACCAAATTTTCTTCCACCCATCGTTCCTCCAAGTCTCCCGATAAAAATGATACCTCACTTGTGTGGGTAGGCCTAGTGCCCGCAACAGGAAATTCCCCAAAACACAATGTGGACACATCATATTTTCCCAAAGAAAACAGAGATGTTTTATGCAAAGTGCATAGCTGTAGAGTTTGGACTCTAGCTCAGCTGGCACCTAGGGAAACCTACCAAAACTGTGAATTGTTAGGAAAATAGAAGATGGGGTGACTTGTGGGGTTCTCACCAGGTTCTGTTACCCCAAATCCTGTGCAAAACTCAAAATTAGGCCCAAAAAAACACCTTTTCCTCACATTTCAGTGGCAGAAAGTTGGTGCATCTAAGAGGAGCCATAGATTTCCACTCACCCAGCGTTCCCCCAAGTCTCCCTATATAAATAGTACATCGTTTGTGTGGGTAGGCCTAGTGCCCGTGACCGGAAATGCCCCAAAACACAACGTGGACACATCATGTTTTCCCAAAGAAAACAAAGCGTTTTTTTGCAAAGTGCCTTTCTGTGGATTTTGGCCTCTAGCTCAGCCAGCACCTAAGGAAACCTACCAATCTACTATTTTTGAAAAGTAGACACCTAGGGGAA
Organism: Pleurodeles waltl; assembly: GCF_031143425.1. Classification (NCBI taxonomy): domain Eukaryota; kingdom Metazoa; phylum Chordata; class Amphibia; order Caudata; family Salamandridae; genus Pleurodeles; species Pleurodeles waltl. Next base: position 793,213,728 of record NC_090438.1, on the reverse strand, counting down.
TCCAAGAGGGGATGACTTGTGGGGCTTTCACCAAGTTCTGTTACCCAGAATCCTGTGCAAACTGGAAAAGTTTGCAAAAAAACCCACTTATTCCTCACATTTCGGTGAGAGAAAGTTCTTGAATCTGAGAGGAGCCACAAATTTCCTTCCACCCAGCGTTGCCCCTAGTCTCTCCATAAAAATGGTACATCGCTTGTGTGGGTAGGCCTAGTGCCCGCGACAGGAAATGCCCCACAACACAATCTGGACACATCACATTTTCACAACAAATACAGAGCTGTTTTTTGCAAAGTGCCTAGCTGTGGATTTTGGCCTTTTGCTCAGCCGACACCTATTGAAACCTATTAAACCTGTGCATTTTTTAAATGTAGACACCTAGGGGAATCCAGGATGGGGTGACTTGTGGGGCTCTCTCCAGGTTCTGTTACCCAGAATGCTGTGTAAACTTCAAAGTTTGACAAAAAAAACTCTTTTTCCACACATTTCGGTGACAGAAAGTTCTGGAATCTGAGAGGAGCCACTAATTTCCACCTACCCATCGTTCTCTCAAGTTTCCCGCTAAAAATGGTACACTGCTTATGTGGGTAGGCCTAGTGCCCGCAATAGGAAATTCCCCAGAACACAATGTGGACACATCACATTTTACTAAAGAAAACAGAGATGTTTTTTGCAAAGTGCCTAGCTGTGGAGTTTGGCTTCTAGCTCAGATGGCACCTAGGGGAACCTACCAAAACTGTGAATTGTTAGGAAAATAGAAGATGGGGTGACTTGTGGGGCTCTCACCAGGTTCTGTTACCCCGAATGTTGTGCAAAACTCAAAATTTGGCAAAAAAAACCACCTTTTCCTCACATTTCAGTGACAGAAAGTTGGTGCATCTGAGAGGAGCCATACATTTCCACTCACCCAGCGTTCCCCCAAGTCTCCCTATATAAATGGTACATCGTTTGTGTGGGTAGGCCTAGTGCCCATGAACGGAAATGCCCCAAAACACAACGTGGACACATCATATTTTCCCAAAGAAAACAGAGCGTTTTTTTGCAAAGTGCCTTTCTGTGGATTTTGGCCTCTAGCTCAGCCGGCACCTAAGGAAACCTACCAATCTACTATTTCTAAAAAGTAGACACCTGGGGGAATCCAAGATGGGATGACTTGTGGGGCTTTCACCAAGTTCTGTTACCCAGAATCCTGTGCAAACTGGATAATTTGGCAAAAAAAAACCACTTATTCCTCACATTTCAGTGAGAGAAAGTTCTTGAATCTGAGAGGAGTCACAAATTTCCTTCCACCCAGCCTTGCCCCTAGTCTCCCGATAAAAATTCTACCTCGCTTGTGTGGTTAGGCCTACAGCTCGCAACAGGAAATGCCCCAAAACACAACGTGGACACATCATGTTTCCCCAAACAAAACAGAGATGTTTTTTGTAAAATGTCTAGCTGTGGATTTTGGCCTCTAGCTCAGCCGGCACCTAGAGAAACCTATCAAACGTGTGCATTTTTTAAATGTAGACACATAGGTGAATACAAGATGGGGTGACTTGTGGGGCTCTCAATAGGTTCTGTTACACAGAATGTTGTGCCACTCTCAAAACTTGTAAAAAAAAAAAACACTTTTTCCTCACATTTTGGTGACAGAAAGTTCTGGAATCTAAGAGGAGCCACGAATTTCCACCCACACAGCATTCACTCAAGTCTCCCCATAAGAATGGTACATCGCTTGTGTGGGTAGGCCTAGTACCCGCGACAGGAAATGCCCCACAACACAATGTGGACACATCACATTTTCACAACGAATACAGAGCTGTTATTTGCAAAGTGCCTAGCTGTGGATTTTGGCCTCTAGCTCAGCCGACACCTATTGAAACCTATCAAACCTGTGCATTTTTTAAATGTAGACACCTAGGGGAATCCAAGATGGGGTGACTTGTGGGGCTCTCTCCAGGTTCTGTTACCCAGAATGCTGTGCAAACTTCAAAGTTTGAGAAAAAAAACTCTTTTTCCACACATTTCGGTGACAGAAAGTTCTGGAATCTGAGAGGAGCCACTAATTTCCACCTACCTATCGTTCTCCCAAGTCTCCCGCTAAAAATGGTACACTGCTTATGTGGGTAGGCCTAGTGCCCGCAATAGGAAATTCCCCAAAACACAATGTGGACACATCACATTTTCCTAAAGAAAACAGAGATGTTTTTTGCAAAGTGCCTAGCTGTGGAGTTTGGCTTCTAGCTCAGATGGCACCTAGGGAAACCTACCAAAACTGTGAATTGTTAGGAAAATAGAAGATGGGGTGACTTGTGGGGTTCTCACCAGGTTCTGTTACCCTGTGCAAAACTAAAAATTTGGCAAAAAAAACACCTTTTCCTCACATTTCAGTGACAGAAAGTTGGTGCATCTGAGAGGAGCCATGCATTTCCACTCACAATCGTTCCCCCAAGTCTCCCTATATAAATGGTACATCGTTTGTGTGGGTAGGCTTAGTGCCCGTGACCGGAAATGCCCCAAAACACAACGTGGACACTTCAAATTTTCCCAAAGAAAACAGAGCGTTTTTTTGCAAACGTGCCTTTCTGTGGATTTTGGCCTCTTGCACAGCCGGCACCTAAGGAAACCTACCAACCTACTATTTTTGAAAAGTAGACACCGAGGGGATTCCAAGATGGGGTGACTTGTGGGGCTCTCACCAGGTTCTGTTATCCAGAATGCTGTGCAAACCTCAAAATTTGGCAAAAAAACACTTTTTCCTCACATTTCGGTGACCGAAAGATGTGGAACCTCAGAGGAGACATAAAATTTCTTTCCACCCAGCGTTCCTCCCAGTCTCCCGATAAAAATGGTACCTTCTCTTGTTTGGGTAGGCCTAGTGCCGCGTCAGGAAATACCCAAAAACACAAAATGGACACATTACATTTTCACAACGAATACAGAGCTGTTTTTTTGCAAAGTGCCTAGCTGTGGATTTTGGCATCTAACTCAGCCGACCCCTATTGAAACCTATCAAACCTATGCATTTTTTAAATGTAGACACCTAGGGGAATTCAAGATGGGGTGACTTGTGGGGCTCTCTCCAGGTTCTGTTACTCAGAATGCTGTGCAAACCTCAACGTTTGGCAAACAAAATACTTTTTCCTCACATTTCGGTGACAGAAAGTTCTGGAATCTGAGAGGAGCCACTAATTTCCACGTACCCATCGTTCTCTCAAGTCTCTCGCTAAAAATGGTACACTGCTTGTGTGGGTAGGCCTAGTGCCTGTGACAGGAAAGTCCCCAAAACACAATGTGGACACATCATATTTTCCCAAAGAAAACAGAGATGTTTTTTGCAAAGTGCCTAGCTGTGGAGTTTGGCCTCTAGTTCAGCTGGCACCTAGGAAAACCTACCAAAGCTGTGAATTGTTAGGAAAATAGAAGATGGGGTGACTTGTGGGAATCTCACCAGGTTCTGTTACCCCGAATCCTGTGCACAATTTGAAATTTGGAAAAATAAACACCTCTTCCTCACATTTCAGTGACAGAAAGTTGGTGCATCTGAGAGGAGCCATACATTTCCACTCACATAGCGTTCCCCCAAGTCTCCCTATATAAATGGTACATCGTTTGTGTGGGTAGGCCTAGTGCCCGTGACTGGAAATGCCCCAAAACACAACGTGGACACATCATATTTTCCCAAAGAAAACAGAGCGTTTTTTTGCAAAGTGCCTTTCTGTGGATTTTGGCCTCTAGCTCAGCCGGCACCTAAGGAAACCTACCAATCTACTATTTCTAAAAAGTAGACACCTGGGGGAATCCAAGATGGGATGACTTGTGGAGCTTTCACTAAGTTCTGTTACCCAGAATCCTGTGCAAACTGGAAAATTTGGCAAAAAAATCCCACTTATTCTTCACATTTCAGTGAGAGAAAGTTCTTGAATCTGAGAGGAGTCACAAATTTCCTTCCACCCAGCCTTGCCCCTAGTCTCCCGATAAACATTCTACCTCGCCTGTGTGGTTAGGCCTACTGCTCGCAACAAGAAATGCCCCAAAACACAATGTGGACACATCATGTTTCCCCAAACAAAACAGAGCTGTTTTTTGTAAAATGTCTAGCTGTGGATTTTGGCCTCTAGCTCAGCCGGTACCTAGAGAAACCTATCAAACGTGTGCATTTTTTAAATGTAGACACATAGGTGAATACAAGATGGGGTGACTTGTGGGGCTCTCAATAGGTTCTCTTACACAGAATGTTGTGCCACTCTCATTTTTTTTTTTAAAAAACACTTTTTCCTCACATTTTGGTGACAGAAAGTTCTGGAATCTAAGAGGAGCCACGAATTTCCACCCACACAGCATTCAATCAAGTCTCCCCAGAAGAATGGTCTATCGCTTGTGTGGCTAGGCCTATTGCCCGCAACAGGAAATGCCCCACAATACAACGTGGACCCATCACATTTTCACAACGAATACAGAGCTGTTTTTTGCAAAGTGCCTAGCTGTGGATTTTGGCCTCTAGCTCAGCCGACACCTATTGAAACCTATCAAACCTGTGCATTTTTTAAATGTAGACACCTAGGGGAATCCAAGATGGGGTGACTTGTGGGGCTCTCTCCAGGTTCTGTTACCCAGAATGCTATGCAAACTTCAAAGTTTGACAAAAAAAAACTTTTACCTCACATTTCGGTGACAGAAAGTTCTGGAATCCGAGAGGAGCCACTAATTTCCACCTACCCATCGTTCTCTCAAGTCTCCCGCTAAAAATGGTACACTGCTTGTGTGGGTACGCCTAGTGCCCGCGACAGGAAATTCCCCAAAACACAATGTGGACACATCATATTTTCCAAAAGAAAACAGAGATGTTTTTTGCAAAGTGCCTAGCTGTGGAGTTTGGCCTCTAGCTCAGCTGGCACCTAGGGAAACCTACCAAAACTGAGAATTGTTAGGAAAATAGAAGATGGGGTGACTTGTGGGGTTCTCACCAGGTTCTGTTACCCTGTGCAAAACTCAAAATTTGGCAAAAAAAACACCTTTTCCTCACATTTCAGTGACAGAAAGTTGGTGCATCTGCGAGGAGCCATGCATTTCCACTCACCCAGCGTTCCCCCAAGTCTCCCTATGTAAATGGTACATCGTTTGTGTGGGTAGGCTTAGTGCCCGTGACCGGAAATGCCCCAAAACACAACGTGGACACTACAAATTTTCCCAAAGAATACAGAGCGTTTTTTTGCAAAGTGCCTTTCTGTGGATTTTGGCCTCTAGCACAGCCGGCACCTAAGGAAACCTACCAACCTACTATTTTTGAAAAGTAGACACCTAGGGGAATCCAAGATGGGGTGACTTGTGGGGCTTTCACCAGGTTCTGTTACCCAGAATGCTGTGCAAACCTCAAAATTTGGCAAAAAAACACTTTTTCCTCACATTTCGGTGACCGAAAGATGTGGAACCTCAGAGGAGACATAAAATTTCCTTCCACCCAGCGTTCCTCCCAGTCTCCCGATAAAAATGGTACCTTATCCTGTTTGGGTAGGCCTAGTGCCGTGTCAGGAAATACCCCAAAACACAAAATGGACACATCACATTTTCACAACGAATAGAGAGCTGTTTTTTTGCAAAGTGCCTATTTGTGGATTTTGGCATCTAGCTCAGCCGACCATTATTGAAACCTATCAAACCTGTGCATTTTTTAAATGTAGACACCTAGGGGAATCCAAGATGGGGTGACTTGTGGGGCTCTCTCCAGGTTCTGTTACCCAGAATACTGTGCAAACCTCAAAGTTTGGCAAAAAAAATACTTTTTCCTCACATTTTGGTGACAGAAAGTTCTGGAATCTGAGAGGAGCCACTAATTTCCACCTACCCATCGTTCTCTCAAGTCTCCCGCTAAAAATGGTACACTGCTTGTGTGGATAGGCCTAGTGTCAGTGACAGGAAATTCCCCAAAACACAATGTGGACACATCATATTTTCCCAAAGAAAACAGAGATGTTTTTTGCAAAGTGCCTAGCTGTGGAGTTTGGCCTCTAGCTCAGCTGGCACCTAGGGAAACCTACCAAAACTGTGAATTGTTAGGAGAATAGAAGATGGGGTGACTTGTGGGAATCTCACCAGGTTCTGTTACCACGAATCCTGGGCAAAATTTAAAATTTGGAAAAAAAAACACCTTTTCCTCACATTTCAGTGACAGAAAGTTGGTGCATCTGAGAGGAGCCATGCTTTTCCACTCACCCAGCGTTCCCCCAAGTCTCCCTATCTAAATGGTACATCGTTTGTGTGAGTAGGCCTAGTGCCCGTGACCGGAAATGCCCCAAAACACAACGTGGACACATCATATTTTCCCAAAGAAAACAGAAAGTTTTTTTGCAAAGTGCCTTTCTGTGGATTTTGGCCTCTAGCTCAGCCGGCACCTAAGGAAACCTACCAATCTACTATTTCTAAAAAGTAGACACCTGGGGGAATCCAAGATGGGATGACTTGTGGGGCTTTCACCGAGTTCTGTTACCCAGATTCATGGGCAAACTGGAAAATTTGGCAAAAAACCCCCACTTATTCCTCACATTTCAGTGAGAGAAAGTTCTTGAATCTGAGAGGAGTCACAAATTTCCTTCCACCCAGCCTTGCTCCTAGTCTCCCGATAAAAATTCTACCTCCCTTGTGTGGTTAGGCCTACAGCCTGCAACAGGAAATGCCCCAAAACACAATGTGGACACATCATGTTTCCCCAAACAAAACAGAGCTGCTTTTTGAAAAATGTCTAACTGTGGATTTTGGCCTCTAGCTCAGCCAGCACCTAGAGAAACCTATCAAACGTGTACATTTTTTAAATATAGACACATAGGTGAATACAAGATGGGGTGACCTGTGGGGCTCTCAATAGGTTCTGTTACACAGAATGTTGTGCCACCCTCAAAGTATGTTAAAAAAAACACTTTTTCCTCACATTTTGGTGACAGAAAGTTCTGGAATCTAAGAGGAGCCACGAATTTCCACCCACACAGCATTCACTCAAGTCTCCCCATAAGAATGGTCTATTGCTTGTTTGGCTGGGCCTAGTGCCCGTGACAGGAAATGCCCCACAACACAACGTGGACACATCACATTTTCACAACGAATACAGAGCTGTTTTTTGCAAAGGGCCTAGCTGTGGATTTTGGCCTCTAGCTCAGCCAACACCTATTGAAACCTATCAAACCTGTGCATTTTTTAAATGTAGACACCTAGGGGAATCCAAGATGGGGTGACTTGTGGGGCTCTCTCCAGGGTCTGTTACCCAGAATGCTGTGCAAACTTCAAAGTTTGACAAAAAAAAAACTTTTTCCTCACATTTCAGTGACAGAAAGTTCTGGAATCTGAGAGGAGCCACTCATTTCCACCCAACCATCGTTCTCTCAAGTCTCCCGCTAAAAATGGTACACTGCTTGTGTGGGTACGCCTAGTGCCCGCGACAGGAAATTCCCCAAAACACAATGTGGACACATCATATTTTCCGAAAGGAAACAGAGATGTTTTTTGCAAAGTGCCTAGCTGTGGAGTTTGGCCTCTAGCTCAGCTGGCACCTAGGGAAACCTACCAAAACTGTGAATTGTTAGGAAAATAGAAGATGGGGTGACTTGTGGGGCTCTCACCAGGTTCTGTTACCCCGAATGTTGTGCAAAACTCAAAATTTGGCAAAAAAACCACCTTTTCCTCACATTTCAGAGACAGAAAGTTGGTGCATCTGAGAGGAGCGATACATTTCCACTCACCCAGCGTTCCCCCAAGTCTCCCTATATAAATGGTACATCGTTTGTGTGGGTAGGCCTAGTGCCCGTGACCGGAAATGCCCCAAAACACAACGTAGACACATCATATTTTCCCAAAGAAAACAGAGCGTTTTTTGCAAAGTGCCTTTCTGTGGATTTTGACCTCTAGCTCAGCCGGCACCTAAGGAAACCTACCAATCCACTATTTTTAAAAAGCAGACACCTAGGGGAATCCAAGATGGGATGACTTGTGGGGCTTTCACCAAGTTCTGTTACCTAGAATCCTGTGCAAACTGGAAAATTTGGCAAGAAAAAACACTTATTCCTCACATTTCAGTTAGAGGAAGTTCTTGAATCTGAGAGGAGCCACAAATTTCCTTCCACCCAGCATTGCACCTAGTCTCCCGATAAAAATTCTACCTCGCTTGTGTGGTTAGGCCTACAGCCCGCAACAGGAAATGCCCCAAAACACAACGTGGACACATCACATTTTCCCAAAGAAAACAGAGCTGTTTTTTGCAAGTTCCTAGCTGTGCATTTTGGCCTCTAGCTCAGCCGGCACCTAGGGAAACCAACCAAACCTGTGCATTTTTTTAAAAGGAAACATCCTAGAGGAATACAAGATGGGGTGACTTGTGGGGCTCTCACTAGGTTCGGTTACCCAGGATCCTGTGCAACCCTCAAAATATTGCAAAAAACACTTTTTCATCATATTTCGGTCACAGAAAGTTCTGGAATCTGAGAGGATCCACAAATTAACTTACACCCAGCGTTCCCCCAAGTCTCCCAGTAAAAATGGTACCTCGCTTGCGTGGTTAGGCCAGGACAGGAAAAGCCCCAAAACACAATGTGGATACATCACATTTTCACAAAGTAAACAGCTGTTTTTTGCAAAGTGCCTAGCTGTAGATTTTGGCCTCTAGCTCAGCCGGCACCCACGGAAACCTACCAAACCTGAGCATTTTATAAATTAAACACATGGGGGAATACAAGATGGGGTGACTTGTGGGGCTCTCACCAGGTTCTGTTACCCCGAATGCTGTGCAAACCTCAGAATTTGGCAAAAAAAACAAACTTTTTCCTTAGGATTCGGTGACAGAAAGTTCTGGAATCTCAGAGGAGCCGCAAATTTCCACACACCCAGTGTTCCCCCAAGTCTCCCGCTAAAAATGTTACATCGCTTGTGTGGGTAGGCCTAGTGCCCGCGACAGGAAATGCCCCAAAACACAATGTGGACACATCATATTTTCCCAAAGAAAACAGAGATGTTTTTTGCAAAGTGCCTAGCTGTGGAGTTTGGCCTCTAGCTCAGCTGGCACCTAGGGAAACCTACCAAAACTGTGAATTGTTAGGAAAATAGAAGATGGGGTGACTTGTGGGGTTCTCACCAGGTTCTGTTACCCTGTGCAAAACTCAAAATTTGGCAAAAAAAACACCTTTTCCTCAAATTTCAGTGACAGAAAGTTGGTGCATCTGAGAGGAACCATGCATTTCCACTCACCCAGCGTTCCCCCAAGTCTCCCAATATAAATGGTACATCGTTTGTGTGGGTAGGCTCAGTGCCCGTGACCGGAAATGCACCAAAACACAACGTGGACACATCACATTTTCACAAAGTAAACATAGCTGTTTTTTGCAAAGTGCCAAGCTGTAGATTTTGGTCTCTAGCTCTGCCGACACTACGGAAACCTACCAAACCTGTGCATTTTATAAATTAGACACATAGGGGAATAATAGATGGGTGACTTGTGGGGCTCTCACCAGGTTCTGTTACCCAGAATGTTGTGCAAACCTCAAAATTTGGCCAAAAAAAATACATTTTCCTCACATTTCGATGACAGAATGTTCTGGAATCTCAGTGGAGCTGCAAATTTCCACACACCCAGTGTTCCCCAAAGTCTCCTGCTAAAAATGGTACATCGCTTGTGTGGGTAGGCATAGTGCCTGTAAGAGGAAATGCCCCAAAACACAAAGTGGACACATCACACATACCCAAATAAAACAGAGCTGTTTTTTGCAAAGTGTCTAGCTGTGGATTTTGGCCTCTAGCTCAGTCGGCACATAGGGAAACCTATCAAACGTGTGCATTTTTTAAATGTAGACACCTAGGGGAATCCAACATGGGTTGACTTGTGGGGCTCTCAATAGTTTCTGTTACCCAGAATGCTGTGGCAACCTCAAAATTTGTCAAAAAAACACTTTGTCCTCACATTTTGGTGACAGAAAGTTCTGGAATCTCGACGAGCCACGAATTTCTACCCACACAGCGTTCCCTCAAGTCTCCTCATAAGAATGGTATATCACTTGTGTGGTTAGGCCTAGTGCCCGCGACAGGAAATGCCCCACAACACAACGTGGGCACATCATATCATCCCAAAGAAAACAGCTGTTTTTTGCAAAGTGCCTAGCTGTGGATTTTGTCCTCTAGCTCAGCCGGCACCTAGGGAAACCTGCCATTCCTGTGCATTTTTTACAAGTAAACACCTAGGGGAATACAAGATGGGGTGACCTGTGGGGCTTTTACCAGGTTCTGTTACCCAGAATCCTGTGCAAACCTCAAAATATGGCAGAAAAAACACTTTTTCATCATATTTCGGTGATAGAAAGATGTGGAATCAGAGAGGAGACATGCATTTGCTTCCACCCAGCGTTCCTCCAAGTCTCCCGATAAAAAATGGTACCTCACTTGTGTGGGTAGGCCAAGTGCCCGCAACAGGAAATGCCCCAAAACACAACATGGACACATCACATTTTCCCAACGAACACAGAGCTGTTTTATGCAAAGTGCCTAGCTGTGGATTTTGGCCTTTAGCTCAGCCGGCACCTAGAAAAACCTGCCATTCCTATGCATTATTTACAAGTAAACACCTAGGGGAATACAAGATGGGGTGACCTGTGGGGCTTTTACCAGGTTCTGTTACCCAGAATCCTGTGCAAACCTCAAAATATGGCAAAAAAAACACTTTTTCATCATATTTTGGTGATAGAAAGATGTGGAATCTGAGAGGAGACATAAATTTCCTTCCACCCATCGTTCCTCCAAGTCTCCCGATAAAAATGGTACCTCACTTGTGTGGGTAGGCCCAGTGCCCGCAACAGGAAATGCCCCAAAACACAACATGGACACATCACATTTTCCCAACGAACACAGAGCTGTTTTATGCAAAGTGCCTAGCTGTGGATTTTGACCTCTAGCTCAGCCGGTACCTAGGGAAGCCCACCAAACCTGTGTATTTTTGAAAAGTAGACCCCTAGGGGAGTCCAAGATGGGTTGACTTGTGGGGCTCTCACCAGGTTCTGTTACCCAGAATCCTATGCAAACCTCAACATTTGGCAAAAAAACACTTATTCCTCACATTTCAGTGACAGAAGGTTCTGGAATCTGAGAGGAGCCACAAATTTCCACCCACCCAGCATTCCTCAAAGTCTTCAATTAAAAATGGTACCTCACTTATGTGGTTAGGCCTACTGCTCGCAACAGGAAATGCACCAAAACACAACGTGGACACACCACATTTCTCCAAAGAAAACAGAGCTGTTTTTTGCAAAGTGCCTAGCTTTAGATTTTGGTCTCTAGCTCTGCCGGCACCTACGGAAACCTGCCATTCCTGTGCATTATTTACAAGTAAATACCTAGGGGAATACAAGATGGGGTGACCTGTGGGGCTTTTACCAGGTTCTGTTACCCAGAATCCTGCGCAAACCTCAAAATATGACAAAATAAACACTTTTTCATCATATTTCGGTGATAGAAAGATGTGGAATCTGAGAGGAGACAGAAAGTTCCTTCCACCCACCATTCCTCCAAGTCTCCCGATAAAAATGGTACCTCACTTGTGTGGGTAGGATCAGTGCCCGCAACAGGAAATGCCCCAAAACACAACATGGACACATCACATTTTCCCAACGAACACAGAGCTGTTTTATGCAAAGTGCCTAGCTGTGGATTTTGGCCTCTAGCTCAGCCGGTACCTAGGGAAGCCCACCAAACCTGTGTATTTTTGAAAAGTAGACCCCTAGGGGAGTCCAAGATGGGTTGACTTGTGGGGCTCTCACCAGGTTCTGTTACCCAGAATCCTATGCAAACCTCAACATTTGGCAAAAAAAACACTTATTCCTCACATTTCAGTGACAGAAAGTTCTGGAATCTGAGAGGAGCCACAAATTTCCACCCACCCAGCATTCCTCAGTCTTCAATTAAAAATGGTACCTCACTTGTGTGGTTAGGCCTACTGCTCGCAACAGGAAATGCACCAAAACACAACGTGGACACATCATATTTTCCCATAGAAACTAGAGCTGTTTTTTGCAAAGTGCCTATCTGTGGAGTTTGGCCTCTAGCTCAGCCGGCACCTAAGGAAACCTACCATACTAGTACATTTTTGAAAAGTAGAGACCTAGAGGAATCCAAGATGGGGAGACTTGTGGGGCTCTCACCAGGTTCTGTGACCCAGAATCCTATGCAAACCTCAAAATTTGGCAAAAAAAACACTTATTCCTCACATTTCAGTGACAGAAGGTTCTGGAATCTGAGAGGAGCCACAAATTTCCACCCACCCAGCATTTCTCAAAGTCTTCAATTAAAAATGGTACCTCACTTATGTGGTTAGTCCTACTGCTCGCAGCAGGAAATGCACCAAAACACAATGGACACATCACATTTCTCCAAAGAAAACAGAGCTGTTTTTTGCAAAGTGCCTAGCTTTGGATTTTGGTCTCTAGCTCAGTCGGCTCCTAGGGGAACCAACCAAACCTGTGAATTTTTTAAAAGTAAACACCTATAGGAATACAAGATGGGGTGACTTGTGGGGCTCTCACTAGGTTCTGTTACCCAGAATCCTGTGCAAACCTCAAAATTTTGCAACAAAAACACTTTTTCATTATATTTCAGTGACAGAAAGTTCTGGAATGTCACAGGAGCCACAAATTTCCTTCCACCCAGCGTTCCCCCAAGTCTCCGGATAAAAATGGTACCTTGCTTGGGTGGTTAGGCCTATTGCCCACGACAGGAAATGCCCCAAAACACAACATGGACACATCACATTTTCCCAACTAACAGAGCTGTTTTATGCAAAGTGCCTAGCTGTGGATTTTGGCCTCTAGCTCAGCCGGTACCTAGGGAAGCCTACCAAACCTGTGTATTTTTGAAAAGTAGACCCCTAGGGGAATACAAGATGGGTTGACTTGTGGGGCTCTCACCAGGTTCTGTTACCCAGAATCCTATGCAAACCTCAACATTTGGCAAAAAAACACTTATTCCTCACATTTCAGTGACAGAAAGTTCTGGAATCTGAGAGGAACCACAAATTTCCACCCACCCAGCATTCCTCAAAGTCTTCAATTAAAAATGGTACCTCACTTGTGTGGTTAGGCCTACTGCTCGCAACAGGAAATGCACCAAAACACAACGTGGACACATCATATTTTCCCATAGAAACTAGAGCTGTTTTTTGCAAACTGCCTATCTGTGGAGTTTGGCCTCTAGTTCAGCCGGCACCTAAGGAAACCTACCATACTAGTGAATTTTTTAAAAGTAGATACCTAGAGGAATCCAAGATGGGGAGACTTGTGGGGCTCTCACCAGGTTCTGTGACCCAGAATCCTATGCAAACCTCAAAATCTGGCAAAAAAAACACTTATTCCTCACATTTCAGTGACAGAAGGTTCTGGAATCTGAGAGGAGCCACAAATTTCCACCCACCCAGCATTCCTCAAAGTCTTCAATTAAAAATGGTACCTCACTTATGTGGTTAGGCCTACTGTTCGCAGCAGGAATTGCACCAAAACACAACGTGGACACATCACATTTCTCCAAAGACAACAGAGCTGTTTTTTGCAAAGTGCCTATCTGTGGAGTTTGGCCTCTAGCTCAGCCGGCACCTAAGGAAACCTACCATACTAGTGAATTTTTGAAAAGTAGATACCTAGAGGAATCCAAGATGGGGAGACTTGTGGGGCTCTCACCAGGTTCTGTTAACAAGAATCCTATGCAAACCTCAACATTTGGCAAAAAAACACTTATTCCTCACATTTCAGTGACAGAAAGTTCTGGAATCTGAGAGGAGCCACAAATTTCCACCCACCCAGCATTCCTCAAAGTCTTCAATTAAAAATGGTACCTCACTTGTGTGGTTAGGCCTACTGCTCGCAACAGGAAATGCACCAAAACACAACGTGGACACATCACATTTCTCCAAAGAAAACAGAGCTGTTTTTTGCAAAGTGCCTAGCTTTGGATTTTGGTCTCTAGCTCAGTCGGCTCCTAGGGGAACCAACCAAACCTGTGAATTTTTGAAAAGTAAACACCTATAGGAATACAAGATGGGGTGACTTTTGGGGCTCTCACCAGGTTCTGTTACCCAGAATCCTGTGCAAACCTCAACATTTTGCAACAAAAAAACTTTTTCATCATATTTCAGTGACAGAAAGTTCTGGAATGTCAGAGGAGCCACAAATTTCCTTCCACCCAGCGTTCCCCCAAGTCTCCGGATAAAAATGGTACCTTGCTTGGGTGGTTAGGCCTATTGCCCACGACAGGAAATGCCCCAACCTGTGCATTTTATAAATTAGACACATAGGGGAATAATAGATGGGTGACTTGTGGGGCTCTCACCAGGTTCTGTTACCCAGAATGTTGTGCAAACCTCAAAATTTGGCAAAAAAAAATACTTTTTCCTCACATTTCGGTGACAAATGTTCTGGAATCTAAGAGGAGCTGCAAATTTCCACACACCCAGTGTTCCCCTAAGTCTCCTGCTAAAAATGGTACATCGCTTGTGTGGGTAGGCCTAGTGCCCGTGACAGGAAATGCCCCAAAACACAATGTGGACACATCACATTTCCCCAAATAAAACAGAGCTGTTTTTTGCAAACTGTCTGCCTGTGGATTTTGGCCTCTAGCTCAGTCGGCACATAGGGAAACCTTTCAAACGTGTGCATTTTTTAAATGTAGACACCTAGGGGAATCCAACATGGGGTGACTTGTGGGGCTCTCAATTGGTTCTGTTACCCAGAATGCTGTGCCAACCTCAAAATTTGTCAAAAAAACACTTTTTCCTCACATTTTGGTGACAGAAAGTTCTGGAATCTGAGAGGAGCCACGAATTTCCACCCACACAGCGTTCCCTCAAGTCTCCCCATAAGAATGGTATATCACTTGTGTGGTTAGGCCTAGTGCCCGCGACAAGAAATGCCGCACAACACAACGTGGGCACATCATATTATCCCAAAGAAAACAGCTGTTTTTTGCAAAGTGCCTAACTGTGGATTTTGTCCTCTAGCTCAGCCTGCACCTAGGGAAACCTGCCATACCTGTGCATTTTTGACAAGTAAACACCTAGGGGTATACAAGATGGGGTGACCTGTGGGGCTTTTACCATGTGCTGTTACCCAGAATCCTGTGCAAACCTCAAAATATGGCAAAAAAAAACACTTTTTCATCATATTTCAGTGACAGAAAGTTCTGGAATGTCACAGGAGCCACAAATTTCCTGCCACCCAGCGTTCCCCCAAGTCTCCGGATAAAAATGGTACCTTGCTTGGGTGGTTAGGCCTAT
The DNA here is from genome assembly GCF_031143425.1 of Pleurodeles waltl. NCBI lineage: Eukaryota > Metazoa > Chordata > Amphibia > Caudata > Salamandridae > Pleurodeles > Pleurodeles waltl. Next base: position 793,198,466 of record NC_090438.1, on the reverse strand, counting down.
TGCCCACAACAGGAAATGCACCAAAACACAACATGGACACATCACAGTTTTCCCAACGAAAACAGAGCTGTTTTTTCAAAGTGCCTAGCAGTTGATTTTGGCCTGTAGCTCAGCCGGCACCTAGGGAAACCAACCAAACCTGTGCATTTTTGAAAAGTAAACACCTAGAGGAATACAAGATGGGGTGACTTGTGGGGCTCTCACCAGGTTCTGTTACCCAGAATCCTGTGCAAACCTCAGAATATGGCAAAAAAAACACTTTTTCATCATATTTTGGTGACAGAAAGTTCTGGAATCTCAGAGAAGCCACAAGTTTCCTTCCACCCAGCGTTCCCCGAAGTCTCCCGATAAAAATTGTACCTCGCTTGTGTGGTTAGGCCACAACAGGAAATGCACCAAAACACAACGTGGACACATCACATTTTCACAAAGTAAACAGAGCTGTTTTTTCCAAAGTGCCTAGCTGTAGATTTTGGTCTCTAGCTCTGCCGACACCTACGGAAACCTACCAAACCTGTGCATTTTATAAATTAGACACATAGGGGAATAATAGATGGGTGACTTGTGGGGCTCTCACCAGGTTCTGTTACCCTGAATGTTGTGGAAACATCAAAATTTGGCCAAAATAAAATACTTTTTCCTCACATTTCGGTGACAGAATGTTCTGGAATCTCAGAGGAGCTGCAAATTTCCACACACCCAGTGTTCCCCAAAGTCTCCTGCTAAAAATGGTACATCGCTTGTAAGGGTAGGCTTAGCGCCCGTGACAGGAAATGCCCCAAAACACAATGTGGACACATCACATTTCCCCCAAATAAACCAGAGCTGTTTTTTGCAAACTGTCTAGCTGTGGATTTTGGCCTCTAGCTCAGTCGGCACATAGGGAAACCTATCAAACATGTGCATTTTTTAAATGTAGACACCTAGGGGAATCCAACATGGGGTGACTTGTGGGGCTCTCAATAGGTTCTGTTACCCAGAATGCTCTGCCAACCTCAAAATGTGTCAAAAAAACACTTTTTTCTCACATTTTGGTGACAGAAAGTTCTGGAATCTGAGAGGAGCCACAAATGTCCACCCACACAGCGTTCCCTCAAGTCTCCCCATAAGAATGGTATATCACTTGTGTGGTTAGGCCTAGTGCCTGCGACAGGAAATGCTCCACAACACAACGTGGGACATCATATTATCCCAAAGAAAACAGCTGTTTTTTGCAAAGTGCCTAGCTGTGGATTTTGTCCTCTAGCTCAGCCGGCACCTAGGCAAACCTGCCATACCTGTGAATTTTTGAAAAGTAAACACCTATAGGAATACAAGATGGGGTGACTTTTGGGGCTCTCACCAGGTTCTGTTACCCAGAATCCTGTGCAAACCTCAACATTTTGCAACAAAAAAACTTTTTCATCATATTTCAGTGACAGAAAGTTCTGGAATGTCAGAGGAGCCACAAATGTCCTTCCACCCAGCGTTCCCCCAAGTCTCCGGATAAAAATGGTACCTTGCTTGGGTGGTTAGGCCTATTGCCCACGACAGGAAATGCCCCAACCTGTGCATTTTATAAATTAGACACATAGGGGAATAATAGATGGGTGACTTGTGGGGCTCTCACCAGGTTCTGTTACCCAGAATGTTGTGCAAACCTCAAAATTTGGCAAAAAAAAATACTTTTTCCTCACATTTCGGTGACGGAATGTTCTGGAATCTAAGAGGAGCTGCAAATTTCCACACACCCAGTGTTCCCCTAAGTCTCCTGCTAAAAATGGTACATCGCTTGTGTGGGTAGGCCTAGTGCCCGTGACAGGAAATGCCCCAAAACACAATGTGGACACATCACATTTCCCCAAATAAAACAGAGCTGTTTTTTGCAAACTGTCTGCCTGTGGATTTTGGCCTCTAGCTCAGTCGGCACATAGGGAAACCTTTCAAACGTGTGCATTTTTTAAATGTAGACACCTAGGGGAATCCAACATGGGGTGACTTGTGGGGCTCTCAATTGGTTCTGTTACCCAGAATGCTGTGCCAACCTCAAAATTTGTCAAAAAAACACTTTTTCCTCACATTTTGGTGACAGAAAGTTCTGGAATCTGAGAGGAGCCACGAATTTCCACCCACACAGCGTTCCCTCAAGTCTCCCCATAAGAATGGTATATCACTTGTGTGGTTAGGCCTAGTGCCCGCGACAAGAAATGCCGCACAACACAACGTGGGCACATCATATTATCCCAAAGAAAACAGCTGTTTTTTGCAAAGTGCCTAACTGTGGATTTTGTCCTCTAGCTCAGCCTGCACCTAGGGAAACCTGCCATACCTGTGCATTTTTGACAAGTAAACACCTAGGGGTATACAAGATGGGGTGACCTGTGGGGCTTTTACCATGTGCTGTTACCCAGAATCCTGTGCAAACCTCAAAATATGGCAAAAAAAACACTTTTTCATCATATTTCAGTGACAGAAAGTTCTGGAATGTCACAGGAGCCACAAATTTCCTGCCACCCAGCGTTCCCCCAAGTCTCCGGATAAAAATGGTACCTTGCTTGGGTGGTTAGGCCTATTGCCCACAACAGGAAATGCACCAAAACACAACATGGACACATCACAGTTTCCCAACGAAAACAGAGCTGTTTTTTCAAAGTGCCTAGCAGTTGATTTTGGCCTGTAGCTCAGCCGGCACCTAGGGAAACCAACCAAACCTGTGCATTTTTGAAAAGTAAACACCTACAGGAATACAAGATGGGGTGACTTGTGGGGCTCTCACCAGGTTCTGTTACCCAGAATCCTGTGCAAACCTCAGAATATGGCAAAAAAAACACTTTTTCATCATATTTTGGTGACAGAAAGTTCTGGAATCTCAGAGAAGCCACAAGTTTCCTTCCACCCAGCGTTCCCCGAAGTCTCCCGATAAAAATTGTACCTCGCTTGTGTGGTTAGGCCACAACAGGAAATGCACCAAAACACAACGTGGACACATCACATTTTCACAAAGTAAACAGAGCTGTTTTTTCCAAAGTGCCTAGCTGTAGATTTTGGTCTCTAGCTCTGCCGACACCTACGGAAACCTACCAAACCTGTGCATTTTATAAATTAGACACATAGGGGAATAATAGATGGGTGACTTGTGGGGCTCTCACCAGGTTCTGTTACCCTGAATGTTGTGGAAACATCAAAATTTGGCCAAAATAAAATACTTTTTCCTCACATTTCGGTGACAGAATGTTCTGGAATCTCAGAGGAGCTGCAAATTTCCACACACCCAGTGTTCCCCAAAGTCTCCTGCTAAAAATGGTACATCGCTTGTAAGGGTAGGCTTAGCGCCCGTGACAGGAAATGCCCCAAAACACAATGTGGACACATCACATTTCCCCCAAATAAAACAGAGCTGTTTTTTGCAAACTGTCTAGCTGTGGATTTTGGCCTCTAGCTCAGTCGGCACATAGGGAAACCTATCAAACATGTGCATTTTTTAAATGTAGACACCTAGGGGAATCCAACATGGGGTGACTTGTGGGGCTCTCAATAGGTTCTGTTACCCAGAATGCTCTGCCAACCTCAAAATGTGTCAAAAAAACACTTTTTCCTCACATTTTGGTGACAGAAAGTTCTGGAATCTGAGAGGAGCCACAAATGTCCACCCACACAGCGTTCCCTAAAGTCTCCCCATAAGAATGGTATATCACTTGTGTGGTTAGGCCTAGTGCCTGCGACAGGAAATGCTCCACAACACAACGTGGGACATCATATTATCCCAAAGAAAACAGCTGTTTTTTGCAAAGTGCCTAGCTGTGGATTTTGTCCTCTAGCTCAGCCGGCACCTAGGCAAACCTGCCATACCTGTGCATTTTTTACAAGTAAACACCTAGGGGAATACAAGATGGGGTGACCTGTGGGGCTTTTACCAGGTTGTGTTACCCAGAATCCTCTGCAAACCTCAAAATATGGAAAAAAAAAAAAATTCATCATATTTCGGTGACAGAAAGATGGGGAATCTGAGAAGAGACATAAATTTCCTTCCACCCAGCGTTCCTCCAAGTCTCCCGATGAAAATGGTACCTCACTTGTGTGGGTAGGCCCAGTGCCCGCAACAGGAAATGCCCCAAAACACATCATGGACACATCACATTTTCCCAAAGAACACAGAGCTGTTTTATGCAAAGTGCCTAGCTGTGGATTTTGGCCTCTATCTCAGCCGGTTCCTAGGGAAGCCTACCAAACCTGTGTAGTTTTGAAAAGTAGACCCCTAGGGGAGTCCAAGATGGGTTGACTTGTGGGGCTCTCACCAGGTTCTGTTACCCAGAATCCTATGCAAACCTCAACATTTGGCAAAAAAACACTTATTCCTCATATTTCAGTGACAGAAAGTTCTGGAAACTGAGAGGAGCCACAAATTTCCACCCACCCAGCATTCCTCAAAGTCTTCAATTAAAAATGGTACCTCACTTGTGTGGTTAGGCCTACTGCTCGCAACAGGAAATGCACCAAAACACAACGTGGACACATCACATTTCTCCAAAGAAAACAGAGCTGTTTTTTGCAAAGTGCCTAGCTTTGGATTTTGGTCTCTAGCTCAGTCGGCTCCTAGGGGAACCAACCAAACCTGTGAATTTTTGAAAAGTAAACACCTATAGGAATACAAGATGGGGTGACTTTTGGGGCTCTCACCAGGTTCTGTTACCCAGAATCCTGTGCAAACCTCAACATTTTGCAACAAAAAAACTTTTTCATCATATTTCAGTGACAGAAAGTTCTGGAATGTCAGAGGAGCCACAAATTTCCTTCCACCCAGCGTTCCCCCAAGTCTCCGGATAAAAATGGTACCTTGCTTGGGTGGTTAGGCCTATTGCCCACGACAGGAAATGCCCCAACCTGTGCATTTTATAAATTAGACACATAGGGGAATAATAGATGGGTGACTTGTGGGGCTCTCACCAGGTTCTGTTACCCAGAATGTTGTGCAAACCTCAAAATTTGGCCAAAAAAAATACTTTTTCCTCACATTTCGGTGACGGAATGTTCTGGAATCTAAGAGGAGCTGCAAATTTCCACACACCCAGTGTTCCCCTAAGTCTCCTGCTAAAAATGGTACATCGCTTGTGTGGGTAGGCCTAGTGCCCGTGACAGGAAATGCCCCAAAACACAATGTGGACACATCACATTTCCCCAAATAAAACAGAGCTGTTTTTTGCAAACTGTCTGGCTGTGGATTTTGGCCTCTAGCTCAGTCGGCACATAGGGAAACCTTTCAAACGTGTGCATTTTTTAAATGTAGACACCTAGGGGAATCCAACATGGGGTGACTTGTGGGGCTCTCAATTGGTTCTGTTACCCATAATGCTGTGCCAACCTCAAAATTTGTCAAAAAAACACTTTTTCCTCACATTTTGGTGACAGAAAGTTCTGGAATCTGAGAGGAGCCACGAATTTCCACCCACACAGCGTTCCCTCCAGTCTCCCCATAAGAATGGTATATCACTTGTGTGGTTAGGCCTAGTGCCCGCGACAAGAAATGCCGCACAACACAACGTGGGCACATCATATTATCCCAAAGAAAACAGCTGTTTTTTGCAAAGTGCCTAACTGTGGATTTTGTCCTCTAGCTCAGCCTGCACCTAGGGAAACCTGCCATACCTGTGCATTTTTGACAAGTAAACACCTAGGGGTGTACAACATGGGGTGACCTGTGGGGCTTTTACCAGGTGCTGTTACCCAGAATCCTGTGCAAACCTCATAATATGGCAAAAAAAACACTTTTTCATCATATTTCAGTGACAGAAAGTTCTGGAATGTCACAGGAGCCACAAATTTCCTTCCACCCAGCGTTCCCCCAAGTCTCCGGATAAAAATGGTACCTTGCTTGGGTGGTTAGGCCTATTGCCCACAACAGGAAATGCACCAAAACACAACATGGACACATCACAGTTTCCCAACGAAAACAGAGCTGTTTTTTCAAAGTGCCTAGCAGTTGATTTTGGCCTGTAGCTCAGCCGGCACCTAGGGAAACCAACCAAACCTGTGCATTTTTGAAAAGTAAACACCTAGAGGAATACAAGATGGGGTCACTTGTGGGGCTCTCACCAGGTTCTGTTACCCAGAATCCTGTGCAAACCTCAGAATATGGCAAAAAAAACACTTTTTCATCATATTTTGGTGACAGAAAGTTCTGGAATCTCAGAGAAGCCACAAGTTTCCTTCCACCCAGCGTTCCCCGAAGTCTCCCGATAAAAATTGTACCTCGCTTGTGTGGTTAGGCCACAACAGGAAATGCACCAAAACACAACATGGACACATCACATTTTCACAAAGTAAACAGAGCTGTTTTTTGCAAAGTGCCTAGCTGTAGATTTTGGTCTCTAGCTCTGCCGACACCTACGGAAACCTACCAAACCTGTGCATTTTATAAATTAGACACAATAGGGAATAATAGATGGGTGACTTGTGGGGCTCTCACCAGGTTCTGTTACCCTGAATGTTGTGGAAACATCAAAATTTGGCCAAAAAAAAATACTTTTTCCTCACATTTCGGTGACAGAATGTTCTGGAATCTCAGAGGAGCTGCAAATTTCCACACACCCAGTGTTCCCCAAAGTCTCCTGCTAAAAATGGTACATCGCTTGTGTGGGTAGGCTTAGCGCCCGTGACAGGAAATGCCCCAAAACACAATGTGGACACATCACATTTCCCCCAAATAAAACAGAACTGTTTTTTGCAAACTGTCTAGCTGTGGATTTTGGCCTCTAGCTCAGTCGGCACATAGGGAAACCTATCAAACGTGTGCATTTTTTAAATGTAGACACCTAGGGGAATCCAACATGGGGTGACTTGTGGGGCTCTTAATAGGTTCTGTTACCCAGAATGCTCTGCCAACCTCAAAATGTGTCAAAAAAACACTTTTTCCTCACATTTTGGTGACAGAAAGTTCTGGAATCTGAGAGGAGCCACAAATGTCCACCCACACAGCGTTCCCTCAAGTCTCCCCATAAGAATGGTATATCACTTGTGTGGTTAGGCCTAGTGCCTGCGACAGGAAATGCTCCACAACACAACGTGGGCACATCATATTATCCCAAAGAAAACAGCTGTTTTTTGCAAAGTGCCTAGCTGTGGATTTTGTCCTCTAGCTCAGCCGGCACCTAGGGAAACCTGCCATACCTGTGCATTTTTTACAAGTAAACACCTAGGGGAATACAAGATGGGGTGACCTGTGGGGCTTTTACCAGGTTCTGTTACCCAGAATCCTGTGCAAACCTCAAAATATGGCAAAAAAAACAATTTTTCATCATATTTCGGTGACAGAAAGATGGGGAATCTGAGAAGAGACATAAATTTCCTTCCACCCAGCGTTCCTCCAAGTCTCCCGATAAAAATGGTACCTCGCTTGTGTGGGTAGGCCCAGTGCCCGCAACAGGAAATGCCCCAAAACACAACATGGACACATCACATTTTCCCAACGAACACAGAGCTGTTTTATGCAAAGTGCCTAGCTGTGGATTTTGGCCTCTATCTCAGCCGGTACCTAGGGAAGCCTACCAAACCTGTGTAGTTTTGAAAAGTAGACCCCTAGGGGAGTCCAAGATGGGTTGACTTGTGGGGCTCTCACCAGGTTCTGTTACCCAGAATCCTATGCAAACCTCAACATTTGGCAAAAAAACACTTATTCCTCATATTTCAGTGACAGAAAGTTCTGGAATCTGAGAGGAGCCACAAATTTCCACCCACCCAGCATTCCTCAAAGTCTTCAATTAAAAATGGTACCTCACTTGTGTGGTTAGGCCTACTGCTCGCAACAGGAAATGCACCAAAACACAACGTGGACACATCACATTTCTCCAAAGAAAACAGAGCTGTTTTTTGCAAAGTGCCTAGCTTTGGATTTTGGTCTCTACCTCAGTCGGCTTCTAGGGGAACCAACCAAACCTGTGAATTTTTGAAAAGTAAACACCTATAGGAATACAAGATGGGGTGACTTGTGGGGCTCTCACCAGGTTCTGTTACCCAGAATCCTGTGCAGACCTCAACATTTTGCAACAAAAACACTTTTTCCTCACATTTTGGTGACAGAAAGTTCTGGAATCTGAGAGGAGCCACGAATTTCCACCCACACAGCGTTCCCTCAAGTCTCCCCATAAGAAGGGTATATCACTTGTGTGGTTAGGCCTAGTGGCCGCATCAGGAAATGCCCCACAACACAACATGGGCACATCATATTATCCCAAAGAAAACAGCTGTTTTTTGCAAAGTGCCTAGCTGTGGATTTTGTCCTCTAGCTCAGCCGGCAACTAGGGAAACCTGCCATACCTGTGCTTTTTTGACAAGTAAACACCTAGGGGAATACAAGATGGGGTGACCTGTGGGGCTTTTACCAGGTTCTGTTACCCAGAATCCTGTGCAAACCTCAAAATATGGCCAAAAAAAAACTTTTTCATCATATTTCGGTGACAGAAAGATGTGGAATCTGAGAGGAGACATACATTTCCTTCCACCCAGCGTTCCTCCAAGTCGCCCGATAAAAATGGTACCTCACTTGTGTGGGTAGGCCCAGTGCCCGCAACAGGAAATGCCCCAAAACACAACATGGACACATCACATTTTCCCAACGAACACAGAGCTGTTTTATGCAAAGTGCCTAGCTGTGGATTTTGGCCTCTAGCTCAGCCGGTACCTAGGGAAGCCTACCAAACCTGTGTATTTTTGAAAAGTAGACCCATAGGGGAGTCCAAGATGGGTTGACTTGTGGGGCTCTCACCAGGTTCTTCTACCCAGAATCCTATGCAAACCTCAACATTTGGCAAAAAAACACTTATTCCTCATATTTCAGTGAAAGTAAGTTCTGGAATCTGAGAGGAATCACAAATTTCCACCCACCCAGCATTCCTCAAAGTCTTCAATTAAAAATGGTACCTCACTTGTGTGGTTAGGCCTACTGCTCGCAACAGGAAATGCACCAAAACACAACGTGGACACATCATATTTTCCCATAGAAACTAGAGCTGTTTTTTGCAAAGTGCCTATCTGTGGAGTTTGGCCTCTAGCTAAGCCGGCACCTAAGGAAACCTACCATACTAGTGAATTTTTGAAAAGTAGATACCTAGGGGAATCCAAGATGGGGAGACTTGTGGGGCTCTCACCAGGTTCTGTGACCCAGAATCCTATGCAAACCTCAAAATGTGGTAAAAAAACACTTATTCCTCACATTTCAGTGACAGAAGGTTCTGGAATCTGAGAGGAGCCACAAATTTCCACCCACCCAGCATTCCTCAAAGTCTTCAATTAAAAATGGTACCTCACTTCTGTGGTTAGGCCTACTGCTGGCAACAGGAAATGCACCAAAACACAACGTGGACACATCACATTTCTCCAAAGAAAACAGAGCTGTTTTTTGCAAAGTGCCTAGCTTTGGATTTTGGTCTCTAGCTCAGTAGGCTCCTAGGGGAACCAACCAAACCTGTGAATTTTTGAAAAGTAAACACCTATAGGAATACAAGATGGGGTGACTTTTGGGGCTCTCATCAGGTTCTGTTACCCAGAATCCTGTGCAAACCTCAACATTTTGCAACAAAAAAACTTTTTCATCATATTTCAGTGAAAGAAAGTTCTGGAATGTCAGAGGAGCCACAAATTTCCTTCCACCCAGCGTTCCCCCAAGTCTCCGGATAAAAATGGTACCTTGCTTGGGTGGTTAGGCCTATTGCCCACAACAGGAAATGCCCCAACCTGTGCTTTTTATAAATTAGACACATAGGGGAATAATAGATGGGTGACTTGTGGGGCTCTCACCAGGTTCTGTTACCCAGAATGTTGTGCAAACCTCAAAATTTGGCAAAAAAAAATACTTTTTCCTCACATTTCGGTGACGGAATGTTCTGGAATCTCAGAGGAGCTGCAAATTTCCACACACCCAGTGTTCCCCAAAGTCTCCTGCTAAAAATGGTACATCGCTTGTGTGGGTAGGCCTAGTGCCCATGACAGGAAATGCCCCAAAACACAATGTGGACACATCACATTTCCCCAAATAAAACAGAGCTGTTTTTTGCAAACTGTCTGGCTGTGGATTTTGGCCTCTAGCTCAGTCGGCACATAGGGAAACCTTTCAAACGTGTGCATTTTTTAAATGTAGACACCTAGGGGAATCCAACATGGGGTGACTTGTGGGGCTCTCAATTGGTTCTGTTACCCAGAATGCTGTGCCAACCTCAAAATTTGTCAAAAAAACACTTTTTCCTCACATTTTGGTGACAGAAAGTTCTGGAATCTGAGAGGAGCCACGAATTTCCACCCACACAGCGTTCCCTCAAGTCTCCCCATAAGAATGGTATATCACTTGTGTGGTTAGGCCTAGTGCCCGCGACAAGAAATGCCGCACAACACAACGTGGGCACATCATATTATCCCAAAGAAAACAGCTGTTTTTTGCAAAGTGCCTAACTGTGGATTTTGTCCTCTAGCTCAGCCTGCACCTAGGGAAACCTGCCATACCTGTGCATTTTTGACAAGTAAACACCTAGGGGTATACAACATGGGGTGACCTGTGGGGCTTTTACCAGGTGCTGTTACCCAGAATCCTGTGCAAACCTCAAAATATGGCAAAAAAAACACTTTTTCATCATATTTCAGTGACAGAAAGTTCTGGAATGTCACAGGAGCCACATATTTCCTTCCACCCAGCGTTCCCCCAAGTCTCCGGATAAAAATGGTACCTTGCTTGGGTGGTTAGGCCTATTGCCCACAACAGGAAATGCACCAAAACACAACATGGACACATCACAGTTTCCCAACGAAAACAGAGCTGTTTTTTCAAAGTGCCTAGCAGTTGATTTTGGCCTGTAGCTCAGCCGGCACCTAGGGAAACCAACCAAACCTGTGCATTTTTGAAAAGTAAACACCTAGAGGAATACAAGATGGGGTGACTTGTGGGGCTCTCACCAGGTTCTGTTACCCAGAATCCTGTGCAAACCTCAGAATATGGCAAAAAAAACACTTTTTCATCATATTTTGGTGACAGAAAGTTCTGGAATCTCAGAGAAGCCACAAGTTTCCTTCCACCCAGCGTTCCCCGAAGTCTCCCGATAAAAATTGTACCTCGCTTGTGTGGTTAGGCCACAACAGGAAATGCACCAAAACACAACGTGGACACATCACATTTTCACAAAGTAAACAGAGCTGTTTTTTGCAAAGTGCCTAGCTGTAGATTTTGGTCTCTAGCTCTGCCGACACCTACGGAAACCTACCAAACCTGTGCATTTTATAAATTAGACACAATAGGGAATAATAGATGGGTGACTTGTGGGGCTCTCACCAGGTTCTGTTACCCTGAATGTTGTGGAAACATCAAAATTTGGCCAAAAAAAAATACTTTTTCCTCACATTTCGGTGACAGAATGTTCTGGAATCTCAGAGGAGCTGCAAATTTCCACACACCCAGTGTTCCCCAAAGTCTCCTGCTAAAAATGGTACATCGCTTGTGTGGGTAGGCTTAGCGCCCGTGACAGGAAATGCCCCAAAACACAATGTGGACACATCACATTTCCCCCAAATAAAACAGAGCTGTTTTTTGCAAACTGTCTAGCTGTGGATTTTGGCCTCTAGCTCAGTCGGCACATAGGGAAACCTATCAAACGTGTGCATTTTTTAAATGTAGACACCTAGGGGAATCCAACATGGGGTGACATGTGGGGCTCTTAATAGGTTCTGTTACCCAGAATGCTCTGCCAACCTCAAAATGTGTCAAAAAAACACTTTTTCCTCACATTTTGGTGACAGAAAGTTCTGGAATCTGAGAGGAGCCACAAATGTCCACCCACACAGCGTTCCCTCAAGTCTCCCCATAAGAATGGTATATCACTTGTGTGGTTAGGCCTAGTGCCTGCGACAGGAAATGCTCCACAACACAACGTGGGCACATCATATTATCCCAAAGAAAACAGCTGTTTTTTGCAAAGTGCCTAGCTGTGGATTTTGTCCTCTAGCTCAGCCGGCACCTAGGGAAACCTGCCATACCTGTGCATTTTTTACAAGTAAACACCTAGGGGAATACAAGATGGGGTGACCTGTGGGGCTTTTACCAGGTTCTGTTACCCAGAATCCTGTGCAAACCTCAAAATATGGCAAAAAAAACAATTTTTCATCATATTTCGGTGACAGAAAGATGGGGAATCTGAGAAGAGACATAAATTTCCTTCCACCCAGCGTTCCTCCAAGTCTCCCGATAAAAATGGTACCTCCCTTGTGTGGGTAGGCCCAGTGCCCGCAACAGGAAATGCCCCAAAACACAACATGGACACATCACATTTTCCCAACGAACACAGAGCTGTTTTATGCAAAGTGCCTAGCTGTGGATTTTGGCCTCTATCTCAGCCGGTACCTAGGGAAGCCTACCAAACCTGTGTAGTTTTGAAAAGTAGACCCCTAGGGGAGTCCAAGATGGGTTGACTTGTGGCGCTCTCACCAGGTTCTGTTACCTAGAATCCTATGCAAACCTCAACATTTGGCAAAAAAACACTTATTCCTCATATTTCAGTGACAGAAAGTTCTGGAATGTGAGAGGAGCCACAAATTTCCACCCACCCAGCATTCCTCAAAGTCTTCAATTAAAAATGGTACCTCACTTGTGTGGTTAGGCCTACTGCTCGCAACAGGAAATGCACCAAAACACAACGTGGACACATCACATTTCTCCAAAGAAAACAGAGCTGTTTTTTGCAAAGTGCCTAGCTTTGGATTTTGGTCTCTACCTCAGTCGGCTTCTAGGGGAACCAACCAAACCTGTGAATTTTTGAAAAGTAAACACCTATAGGAATACAAGATGGGGTGACTTGTGGGGCTCTCACCAGGTTCTGTTACCCAGAATCCTGTGCAAACCTCAACATTTTGCAACAAAAACACTTTTTCCTCACATTTTGGTGACAGAAAGTTCTGGAATCTGAGAGGAGCCACGAATTTCCACCCACACAGCGTTCCCTCAAGTCTCCCCATAAGAAGGGTATATCACTTGTGTGGTTAGGCCTAGTGCCCGCATCAGGAAATGCCCCACAACACAACATGGGCACATCATATTATCCCAAAGAAAACAGCTGTTTTTTGCAAAGTGCCTAGCTGTGGATTTTGTCCTCTAGCTCAGCCGGCAACTAGGGAAACCTGCCATACCTGTGCTTTTTTGACAAGTAAACACCTAGGGGAATACAAGATGGGGTGACCTGTGGGGCTTTTACCAGGTTCTGTTACCCAGAATCCTGTGCAATCCTCAAAATATGGCCAAAAAAAAACTTTTTCATCATATTTCGGTGACAGAAAGATGTGGAATCTGAGAGGAGACATAAATTTCCTTCCACCCAGCGTTCCTCCAAGTCTCCCGATAAAAATGTTACCTCACTTGTGTGGGTAGGCCCAGTGCCCGCAACAGGAAATGCCCCAAAACACAACATGGACACATCACATTTTCCCAACGAACACAGAGCTGTTTTATGCAAAGTGCCTAGCTGTGGATTTTGGCCTCTAGCTCAGCCGGTACCTAGGGAAGCCTACCAAACCTCTGTATTTTTGAAAAGTAGACCCATAGGGGAGTCCAAGATGGGTTGACTTGTGGGGCTCTCACCAGGTTCTTCTACCCAGAACCCTATGCAAACCTCAACATTTGGCAAAAAAACACTTATTCCTCATATTTCAGTGAAAGTAAGTTCTGGAATCTGAGAGGAGCCACAAATTTCCACCCACCCAGCATTCCTCAAAGTCTTCAATTAAAAATAGTACCTCACTTGTGTGGTTAGGCCTACTGCTCGCAACAGGAAATGCACCAAAACACAACGTGGACACATCATATTTTGTCATAGAAACTAGAGCTGTTTTTTGCAAAGTGCCTATCTGTGGAGTTTGGCCTCTAGCTAAGCCGGCACCTAAGGAAACCTACCATACTAGTGAATTTTTGAAAAGTAGATACCTAGGGGAATCCAAGATGGGGAGACTTGTGGGGCTCTCACCAGGTTCTGTGACCCAGAATCCTATGCAAACCTCAAAATGTGGTAAAAAAACACTTATTCCTCACATTTCAGTGACAGAAGGTTCTGGAATCTGAGAGGAGCCACAAATTTCCACCCACCCAGCATTCCTCAAAGTCTTCAATTAAAAATGGTACCTCACTTATGTGGTTAGGCCTACTGCTGGCAACAGGAAATGCACCAAAACACAACGTGGACACATCACATTTCTCCAAATAAAACAGAGCTGTTTTTTGCCTAGCTTTGGATTTTGGTCTCTAGCTCAGTCGGCTCCTAGGGGAACCAACCAAACCTGTGAATTTTTGAAAAGTAAACACCTATAGGAATACAAGATGGGGTGACTTTTGGGGCTCTCACCAGGTTCTGTTACCCAGAATCCTGTGCAAACCTCAACATTTTGCAACAAAAAAACTTTTTCATCATATTTCAGTGACAGAAAGTTCTGGAATGTCAGAGGAGCCACAAATTTCCTTCCACCCAGTGTTCCCTCAAGTCTCCCGATAAAAATGGTACCTCGCTTGTGTGGTTAGGCCTATTGCCCACAACAGGAAATGCCCCAAAACAAAACATGGACACATCACAGTTTCACAAAAGAAACAGCTGTTTTTTGCAAAGTTCCTAGCTGTGAATTTTGGCCTCTTGCTCAGCCGGCATCTATGGAAACCTACCAAACCTGTGCATTTTTTAAAGTAGACACATAGGGGAATACAACATGGGGTGACTTGTGGGGCTCTCACCAGGTTCTGTTACCCAGAATGCTATGCAAACCTCAAAATTTGGCAAACAAAACACTTTTTCCTCACATTTCGGTGACAGAAAGTTCTGTAATCTGAGAGAAGCCAATAAGTTCCACCCACCCAGCGTTCTCTCAAGTCTCCTGGTAAGAATGGTACAGTGCTTTTGTGGGTAGGCCTAGTGCCCGTGACAGGAAATGCCCCACAACACAACGTGGACACATCATATTTTCCCAAAGAAAACAGAGATGTTTTTTCAAAGTGCCTAGCTGTGGAGTTTGGCCTCTAGCTCAGCTGGCACCTAGGGAAACCTACCAAACCTGTGAATTTTTGTAAAGTAGACAACTTGGAGAATACAAGATGGGGTGACCCGTGGGGCTCTCACCAGGTTCTGTTACACAGAATCCCATGCAAACCTCAATATTTTGCAAAACAAAACACTTATTCATCACATTTCGGTTTTGTCTTGCCATCCTGTCCCTATGTGCATTAGCATCATCTGCCAGAGGATCAGAGGCACCAGCGACGAAGGGAGCTGCATCCTACAGGACCCAGGAGGCAGAGTCCACCGACGCTGAGGGCACCAGTGGGACGAAGGGCAAGGGGAGCACAACAGCAGAGACTGGAGGGGACAGTTCTGACACAGATACCTCCACCGATGGAAGCTCCCTGGTGGTGGCGGACACTTCTGTGACCACCCCAGCTACAGGTGCAGCCAACACCCCGCGTACCAGCACCTCCCTCCAAGCAGACCCTCATTGTGTTGCTCGTGCCTGCTCATCCAGGAGGGTGGGCATCTCCTTTGCCCAGGCATCTCAGACCCTGCCCCAGTGAGCCCTGCTGCCTTGAGTGAGGAGGCTATTGATCTCCTGAGATCCATCTCTGTAGGGCAGTCAACCATTGTGAATGCCATCCAGGGGCTGGCAGCCCAGATGCTAGAATCTAAGGCATTCCTGGAGGGCATTCACACCAGATTGGTGGCCCGACAGATATGAATTCAGGCTCTGGCCTCCTCTCTGATGGCAGCCATTGTCCCTGTTCCCACCATCCCCCTCCAACTTCCACTGCCCAGTCCCATTCCCCTCAACCCCAACCTATCCCAAGCACACATATAGATGAGCATGGACACAAGACAACACCCAAGAGTGTCACAGGTAAACACAAGCACCACACTTCATCCCACAGGCACTCACACAAACACCGTCCAGTTGCAGACACACCAACATCCACTATTTCCACTTTCTCCCCCTCCTCCTCCTCCTCTACCTCCCACCCAGTTACATCCACACTCACACCTCCATGCACTACATCATCATTCACTACCAGCATCACCACATCAAGCAGAACACACACCTCACTGGCAGACACCTCCACAACAGCGCAGCACATGTCCCCTATGTCCTCTCCCACTGTGTATGTCCCCCCTCCTAGAATACACAAACGCTAGCTCTCAGACACCCAACAGGCATCCACCTCACAAAAGCATAGAGCCCATGCACCTGCACCCCAAAGCAGTAGACAGACTCCTCCAACAACCACTCCCTCATCCCCATTCCTTCTCCCTCTTCCCACCCTAATGTCCCTTAAAAATTGTTCCTAATGAAAATTGACCTCTTCCCTACGCCGTACCACCCACTGTCGTGCACGTATGGCCAGGGTAGGAAGAACCCAGCCAAGCACCTCAGCCACACAGTCCACGGCCCCATTCGTCACTGCACCCACTCATGGTGGAAAGGGATCCAGGCCACATGTCCTCAAGGGGAAGGAGCCTGCACCAGCCAGCCTAAAGAGGAAGGAGACTGCCCCAGCAGGCAGGAAGACAAAGGAGCCTGCCCCAGCAGGCAGGAATACCAATGGGCCTGCCCATCAGGCAGGAAGGGAACGGAGCCTGCACCTGCCATCCTAAAGGCCAAGGAGCCTGCCCCGGCAGGCAGGAAGACCAAGGAGCTTGCCCCAGCAGGCAGGAAGACCAAGGGGCCTGCCCCAGCATGCAGGAAGACCAAGGGGCCTGGACCAGGAGCTGTGATGGAGCCCCCACCTCCTGCCATGGTTGTGCAGCCATCTGAGGTTGCAGGGGATGGGCAGGTGGCTCCCCAACCAGCGGCACCACCACTGTGCAGCTGTCCAAGGTTGCAGGGGATGAGCAGGAGCCTCCCCTCACGAGTAGCACCATCACTGTGCAGCCGTCGGAGGTTGCAGGGGATGGACAGGAGCCTCCCCCCACCAGCAGCACCACCACTGTGCAGCCGTCACCTCCGGCGGACGGTATGTAATCCTGCCTCCATGGGCTGCTGTGTGGCCTGCCCCCTCCAAAACCAGTGGGCGAGACACCCAGCTGAGAGACTGTGGCCTTGCACTCCCCAGGACCAAGCATAGGGCATGTTGCCCCATCCAGAACCAGTGGTCTTGTTACATCTCCCACCTGAGGTGCCCCCATCCCCTGTTCCCCTGAGGTGCCTGCCTATTTACCAACTGATGCCCCTGCAGTGTTCTCTCCGTGTTGAAGCAGGTGACATGTGTGGCCTTGGACTTTTGCATGTGGCCTACGCATATTGTGAACTGGGCTGTGTCTGTTTTTCTATACATATGTATATATCTATTATCTTGCCTTACTTATTTTTCATACTGAGTTGATCTCATTACATAACTTTTGCGAAATTGTTTTTTCCTTGCCTTATTCAGGGGGGAGTAACTTGCTTTCTTGTGCTCTGGTTGTGGGTATGGGGTGTGTGTGTGTTGTGCGTGTGTGTGTCACTCTCTTTTTCTTCCCCCCCTCTCTTGTTTGCTAGGTGGCTGTACTCACCATCTTCGTCTTCACCAGCGTTGGTGTTCATGGTAGAGCAGAACATAGAAGATCATCGGGAAGACATGCAGTTTAGGTTTCATGGCGGCGTGGTTGTTCCCTTTCCCTGTGTCTCCAATGGTGAGTTTTTTTGCCCTTGTGAGCTCTGTTTCCGCCAGGCTTTTGATGTATTTGGTACCACCTTGGAAAAGGTGGCGGATTGCAGGGTCTTAATATGGTGGGTGGAACACTGACTTCCGCCTGGCTGTAGGTGGCTACCACCGTGGTGGCTGTTGTTTCTACCCTGGCATTCGGTGTTGTACATTGGCTGTCTATCAGAGATCTTTCTGCCATGGTCATAATTTGGCAGTAGTTACCGCCAGCCTGTTGGCGGTATTACCGCCACTTTATCACCAACCGCCATGGTTGTAATGAGGGCCTGTGTTTGCTGAGAAAATTATGGCAATATTGAGTAGCCCTGCATACTGGCTATTCAGTAGCTGGCATCTCTCCCAGGGACCTGTAATTAAAGTCTCTGCAGATTAAAACGTTGTAGCTAATGTGATCACAAAGTAGTCCATCCAGAATATCTACTAGGTGGGCCATATTTTCTGCTCCGTCATAACCAAATTTATTAAAATAAAGATTAACTATAAAAAAAAATGACTTTTGGTATTTTGGTATTGAGGTTTCTAGCCTAATTATCTGTTATATTTCATTTTGTGTGTGAACCACTCGGACTGTAAAGTCAAGATTGACATTTAGATATATTGAGAGGCTGCCAGACGGTCTGCCAAATATAATTTTTGTTATTGCAACTTTTTGGATTTCCTGAAAGCCCAGGATTGTCAATGGCAAAATTAGCAATTTTTCTTGTAGGCATATTATATCAGTATTTTTTAGGAGCAGTTGTGCCTGGTCATACTTCATAAGTCTAGTCAGGCCTGCCACATTCCACGAGACAAATGTCCGATGGCGCTGCAGCGACTTTGTGGTGCTTTCATTGTTAGGTATATTGCTGGCTGATAGGCTGAGAGAATGGGGGGCTTCTGTCGGTGTTGTTTTCAGTTCCTTGGGTGTGGAGTACTTTTCTAGTGCTGTTCGTTGGAGGCCAATAGTTGCAAAGTATTGAGAAATTGGTATGCTGCCCTGCTACCTTGGAGTAGCTTTTCCCTTTTACAATGCTGTTGGTGTTATTTTATTTCTGCTGTTTATCACTACGTTCTTTTTTTAGCTGGATGTGGTATTTGGTCTGGCCAGACGTTACTAATTTAATACCCCATTCGTCAAGGACCAGCTTGTTTGCCTGTATCTGATCAGCCAATGTTGGGGGACTTAAAGTTATTATGTTTGATTCTCGGTAACTGTTGTGTTTGGGTAGTACTTTAAACGCCACCTTTAAAATATTATCAGAGTTGATACTAAACTGTACTGGTAATGCCTTAAATAACCTCAGTAGATTCGACCGGTTCAGGATATCATAGCTCCCTTCTGAGCAGTAATGGGTTTTAAAAACTAATTCAGAGGAAGGCACACTATTCCTTCGGGTGTTTGTCCCTTGGATCCCTTCTTCACTGGCTTTTAATTTTTCTAGGGTATTTCCTCTCGTCTAAGATTGTGCTGAGTTATTAGAGCTTTGCGCTTCAGGTTTATGTACTAAAAACACAATGTTTAAGGAGGCAGGCAGAGAGGGGTTATCATTTCTGAGATAGAGTGTGGATCCAGTAGAAGGTAACTGGTCATCTTGCTCGATCATTGTTGTACTCAGTTGTCCGTTGTTGTGTTAACAGTTCCAATTCAGTGTCAGTATAGGATGGTTATCCGCCGTCCATCTATCATCATTGTGCTTCTGATTTGTTTGGTCAATCTTTGTGCCCTTGAAAATAGGGTATGTGCTAAGATCGCCTGGTGGTGCTGTCTTATTTTCTGTGTTTTGCTGTGCCTGTATTGAGGCTTTATTTGTTTTGAGCTTTGCCTTTTTAAATCTCTTTTTTGCTTTCTTTGATAACACTTGCGTCTAATGTGGCGTATTGCTCTTCCGATCACCAGGTATGTCTACATTTGTGCATTTCACTGCTTCAGTGTCACTTTGAGGGAGTGAGAGAGGTTTTTGGAGGGTGTGGATCTCATCCGTTTGTAAATTTTCCCTTGAGACTGCGAAACAGGGCTGGTTAAGATGATTGTCCTGCTGGTGTGCCGGAGGTAAGATCGTAGTTTGCGAAGTGTGGACCACTTCAGTTGATACTTCAGTTGGTGCTTTCATTAGAGACTAATCTGAGTAATTTGCTTGTGCTGTGTCAAGCGTTGATGGCCTGGCTATGCGGGTGCTTTGCATTGCTTTTTTCTATGAAGTAACCATGGAGGGCAGAACTTCTGGCAGAGATGACAATTTGTCCACAATCGCCATGCAGGCACAAATGCGCTTGTAGATGAAGTGTTGCCCAATGTTACAGAGTCGATGTTTAACCCTCTTTGTTCTAAGGCTGTGAATTTCGATTCCAGTTTAGTAATGAATTTGTCTAATGCACATATGCGAACTAGTTGAATTTTCAAGTTTGTCCGATTGCTAGGTGAGCATGTTCATTGCAGTTGTCAGAGTGGAGGTGATTGATGCCCACAAACCTGTTTGGTCTTTATCCATTCAAAGTTCCAAGATGCTGTTTCTTTCCTGGGTGTTTGGTAGATCCATCTGGCTCAAGGTGTAAGGCGAGTAGTGTTGATTATTGAGGCAATCTCTGTTCCTCTTTTCATTGCTGAACCTCAGTCTGCCATCTCGTTCAATAGTGGGTTCGTACTCAGAATCAGATTGTCCTGTCTGCCCTGGCCTGGGATAGCAAGTTGATTTTCCTAGTTCGCAGATATCTCCCAATGGAGTCTGTGGTGATTGAATGGTGCAGGACGCAGGGGTGCAAGTGCTGTATTCCTGTCTTTTCAGAGCTGGCTGAAGGGTTTCCTCGTTTGGGGTCCTGGACAGGGTGGTCATGCTACATCCATGGTCAAATTGATACTCGTGGCATAGGTAATCCTTTATTAATGGTGGATTGTTATCTATAATACTGTTGGATGATATATCGATGATTGTGCTGTCCTTCAGCCGGACCAACCCATTGTATGATTGAACTTGAGGTTGCTTTGTGCGCTGTTCAGTCCCTATCTTAGCGATGGAATTGCTTTTGCGCAGAGGATAGTCTTCAGCTGAAGTGAGTTTTTTTGGGGCCCTGTTGAAAAAATCTAAAACTGATATTTGAGCTAGTCAGCACTGTTTTGTTGTTACTGCCTTGGTGCTGTTCCTAATCAGATGTTTTTCTTTTTTTAAATATTGATTTTGCGCCTTTATGCTTTGATGATGTTTGAGCAGTTCATTTTTTCATAGGTTCTGGTCTGCGAGCAGCTGCAGCCCGGATGCCCTGGGCCTCCGTAGCTGTATATTGATTGAGCTTGAAACCATGAGGTCACCTCCCGGAACTTCCTTCTAGGGGGTTTTGACAGTTTCTTCTGCGGCCTCAGATTGAAAGTTGTGTTGGAAATATGTCTTGCCATTGGATACCTTGCTTTCAGATCAGTTCGTCAGCAGAAGGTTAACAGGTTTGATATTTTCCAGGTGCATGGTGGCAGGTGCGGAATTTTAAGTTGGTGTGAAAGCCTTCCTGATCTCATGCTGAGGCCCCTAGTTTTGCCCCTAGCTTTGCACAAGGTGAATAAGTGGGGCACAGAGGACATTACTCAACTATCATTTTGGTTTGGGGCTGAGATTTGAGATTTGGAGGTTTAAGTTGGGGTGCTAAGTGGCAGTTGAGGAAAGAAAGAAGAAAAGTTCTCCGCAGACCTTGCGTGGTCATTATAATTGTGTACTGCTAGTTGTGCTGCTAGTTGCCCAGCTATCTAGCAGTGTGTCAAATGCCCTGGGGAAATCAAGTAGAGACCAGGGTCCAGAGAGCTGGAGGGCCAGGAGATACTGACTAGGTCGAGATAGAATGGATGGGCACTCTGCTGGCATGGGGGTGGAGGTTGGGGGAGATGGGAGTGAGGCTCACCAGCCCTTCAGCAAGCCGCACCCAGCACTATCCGGGCCGCCTCTGCTGGGTTCTGCAGGCGCAAGCTTAGCCAAGGCTGACCACAGCCTCAGTGCTCCACGAACTGCTCCCCCTAGGCTGCCCACAACACCCCAACCCCCTGCTCACCTTGCCTCACTTTGCCTCTGTCCATCTCTGTCTCTCAGCAGTCTCGGAAGAGATTCGCAGTGTCACTGGGTCCCGGCAGTAGTTACGTGCAGCCTGGTGCCTGTGTACCTGCATGCGCCAGACTCAGGTCCAGCCCAGCCTGATTGTGCCTGATTGTGACTGCCGCCCACCCGGTGAGGAGGGTTTCTTGGTGGCAGCTTGGTGTTGTCTCTTGGTGTCCAGAGCCAAGGTGATGCAAGTGCCGGTCAAACTAAACCGCCCGTAGCCCTCTGTGTGGCCGAGATCAGCAGCACCTAACTCCGTCAGTGCCGGTTTGGTTACTTTTGTTTGTTCGACTGTGTGTATAATCTGGCACTGCGTCATCTCGGAGCTCTGGCACTGGCAGTGTTCACCAGAAACAGCAGAGAAGTCTCCAGCAGCTGCAACAACAGCAGCACTCGCATTAACGGCTCCTACTCTTGCAAATACGACAGACCCCTCCGCGATGGACTTCACAGTCACTTCAGAAGCATCCACCATCTTCAGGTACCTGTAGAAGGCTTTGTCCACAGTGCTTAGGAGGGCACACTCCAAGTATGCAATTTCTGCACCTGCAACAACTGGACTGAGAGAAGCAAGTGGTCTCAATCAAACACAATGGGGGTCATTCTGACCTCGGCAGTAAAAGGCCCTTACCGCCGGTCAGAAGTCCGCCATTCTACCGCCGCGGTAAACCGCCACGGTCATTCTGACCACCAACTGTGAAACCGCCAAAAACCCGACATCCAAGGAAGGCCGCCTCATCAGCGGGCCGCGGAAAACTGGAGATGACCAAACCTCCACCGTCACGCCAACACAAACACGCCCATGCCATTCTGACCCACGAATCCACGCGGCGGTCTTTCAACCGCGGTATTCCATTGGCGGTACACACCGCCGCGCTCAAAATACACACACAGCTCCAAAACACTGCCACATTGGACAATTTGAAATACACACACCTGACACACATACAAACAACACTCCCACACATCCAATCAACTATAAAACACACACCCACATCACCCACAAACCCCCACTAGTTGGAAATTGGAGAGAAGGTGATAGAGATAGAGATAGAGAGAGCGAGCACAGCAATCGAATACCCCAACACACACAGGAACCCAACTTCATCACCCACACCACATTTACGCACACATCACCACATATCACCACGCACATCACCACAAACACCACCCCACACCTCATCCACACCACCCCATGGCACCCCAAAGACACCCCAGGTTCTCGGACCAAGAACTCAGGGTCATGGTGGAGGAAATTATAAGGGTTGAGCCCCAGCTCTTCGGCACACAGGTGCAGCACACCACTATAGCAAGGAAGGCTGAGCTATGGCAAAGGATCGTAGACAGGGTCAACGCTGTGGGACAGCATCCCAGAAACCGGGAAGATATCAGAAAGCGATGGAACGACCTACGGGGGAAGGTGCGCTCGATGGTGTCGCGACACAACATCGCTGTGCAGAAGACTGGCGGCGGACCCCCACCCACTCCACCCCAATTCACAGCATGGGAGCAAGAGGTAGTAAACATCATGCATCCTGATGGCCTCGCTGGAGTACACGGAGGAATGGACTCTGGTAAGTCGAATCTCAACTACTTCACCCCCCCAACCACCAGCATGCCAACCCCCCCCCCTCACCCCCAATCTCAACCCCCCAGCACACAACCTCCCTGCCAATGTCTCACCAGCACAACCCACCCTAAACCACACCAACCCCTGAATGCCAACACAAACCACAGACAGCCACCACCAAAGCATGACCATTGCACATACCCATACACCCCCCCCCTCACAACAACTCCCACAAGGGAATGCCAGCACTGGGGGACAAGGGCACTCAAAATGCACGCCATGGCACACACAGAAACAATAACCATACTCCTTTACCCCTGCAGGGCCCGAACGCCAACACACCGCCACGGAGGGTCCAGATTTGTCCATCCCACCCCCAGAACAGGCCCCCAGAGAGGACAGCAGCTCTGTCGACCTAGAACCTGATGACCAGCCCGGACCATCGGGGACCTCTGGACAGTCGGTTCCCCACACACACACACAGGCCACAGCAGACCCAACCCCCTCTGGGAACACCAGTACAGCTCCCACCCAGCGGGCCCATGCCTCTGTCTCCAGGACGTGTCAATCAGCGGTGTGTCCGCCACTACAGGGCACCCAGGCTGACCCAACACCCCAACAACAACAGGGACCTGGGGGCAGTGGTAGTGGGCACACCGTCCAGGGGACAGAGGCCCGGGGAAACAGGGCAACTGGGAGGGCTGCTGTGCGACAGGGGGGGGAGGACAGGCCCAGGGAACCCACTCTCCAAGAGGCCCTCACCACCATCATGGGAGCATACCATCACTCCCAGGAGACGATGGCGACGGTACTGGGCAGGTTCACCGAGATCCAGGCACAGCAGGAGGAACGGTACATGGGGTTCAGCAATGAACTCAGGAACATCGCTACCGCTATGGGGACCATAGTCCAGGCCCTCAACCGGATAGAAAACACATTGCGGGACCATGTGGCACCACAAAGGGCCCCTGTCACTAGCCAGGAACAGCCTACCACCTCCGCCGGCGCTAGTGATCAGGAGGCCCCCACAGAACGACGGGCCATCAGAACACCACCTCCTGCTGAAGAACAACCACCCCGCAAGAGGAACCTGAGATCTCACAGGAAGACAGAGTAGGATGCCAACACCCCCGCCAGCATAAGATACCCCCTGATGTCATCCCACTGTCCCACAGTGTCACCCTGTCCAACCTTGAACTGCCCCTGCTCCATCCTTCCACAGGCATATGGAAAATGCATCTGTGAAACTGAGAACTGGACTCTGCCATGGACATAACTCCACCCTCACCCATCACCGTTTTAATATCATGTACCAATATCTAGCACTAAAAATAAATCACTCATTGCACTGAAATCATTCAGGAGTCAGCCTGTATTATTTACATATGTATAACACATTACTGATCAATAATGTTCTGTTATTTTTGTGATGACAACATACCGATGTCAATAAGCATTAGTCCATGGGCTAACCAAGCAGAAGTCACGCAGTGGGTCATACAGCACTGAAAAGGGAAGGGAAAATCAAACATCAGTTTAAAAGAACTGTGGGGAAATACACAAAGTAAAGATGCAGGGGGCTTTCAGGAAATGTTAAATGGCGTGGGTGATTCTTACCTGTGTGCTACTGAAAATACTGTTGGATAACTCTGTCCCTGTTGTCTGTGTCGTCCTCTTCGTCTTCCTCCTCTTCACTCTCCGCAGGCTCCACAGCTGCTTCAACACCACCATCTGGACCATCGTCCTGCAGGAAAGGCACCTGACGTCGCAATGCCAGATTGTGAAGCATACAGCAGGCCACGATGATCTGGCACACCTTCTTTGGTGAGTACATCAGGGATCCCCCTGTCATATGCAGGGACCTAAACCTGGCCTTCAGGAGCCCAAAGGTTCTTTCTATGACCCTCCTAGTTCGCCCATGGGCCTCATTGTACTGTTCCTCTGCCCTGGTCCGGGGATTCCTCACTGGGGTCAATAGCCAAGGCAGGTTGGGGTAACCAGAGTCACCAATTAGCCACACACGTTGTCTCTGTAGCTGTTCCATCACATAAGGGATGCTGCTATTACGCATCACATACGCGTCATGCACTGACCCAGGGAACTTGGCATTCACATGGGAGATGTACTGGTCAGCCAAACAGACCACCTGGACGTTCATAGAATGGTAACTTTTCCTGTTTCTGAACACCTGCTCATCGTCTTTTGGGGGTACTAAAGCCACATGGGTCCCATCAATGGCACCAATTATGTTGGGGATATGTCCAAGGGCATAAAAATCACCCTTCACAGAGGCCAAATCAACCTCCTCAGGGAATACAATGTAGCTCCGCATGGGTTTCGTCAGGGCAGACAACACTCTAGACAAAAATTTTGAAAACATAGGCTGAGACATTCCAGATGGCATGGCCACTGTTGTCTGGAAGGAGCCACTTGCCAAAAAATGGAGGACTGACAGAACCTGCACTAGAGGGGGAATTCCTGTGGGTTGGCGGATGGGGGACATCAGGGCTGGCTCCAGCTGGGCACACAGTTCATGGATAGTGGCTCGGTCAAGTCGGTATCGTAGTATGATATGGCGTTCTTCCATTGTCGACAGCTCCACCAGCGGTCGGTACACGCGAGGATTCATCCTTCTTCTCGCAAGTCCCAGCGGACGGTGCCTAGGAAGGACAACATGGAGCACAGAGTCAAGCAAATCACAGGTACGTTCACCACAGCATGCCTAGCACACGATTATCTATGTATTGAAAGGCGTGTATGTGTGGCAATGCAAGGCCTAGGCCTGTGTGACGCAGTACAAATTATGCCATGTGGGCCCTTGAAATGGCGGCTGCCTGACCTGTGAAGTGGGACAATGGGATGTGAGGTCAATGCGCTGGCGTGGCACACCGTGGCGGTAGGTGGTCGAAGACCGCTATACGAAGCCGCATTGGTTAACATTGAAGCCTATGGGTTTCAGGAGCCACATTGAAGCCTATGGGTTTCAGGTACGCACCGCCGCGGGCGTGACCGCCATTTTCTATCTGCTTAATCACTCGAGACCTGATCATCCACAGGAGAGAACCTATACTGCAAGTGCTGCTGTGACCTCGGTCTGGAAGTGACAATGGCTGCTGCGACTGGGGAAAGGGCCCCTGCCTTCACGTCTGAGGAGTTGGAGAAACTTGTGGATGGGGTCCTCCCCCAGTATGCGTTACTCTACGGTCCTCCAGACCAACAGGTAAGTACACTGGGTGCACATTGAATGGGCTATGCCTGTGTGGAGTGGGGTGGATGTAAATTGGTGGGGTGGGGGGCGAATGAGGAGTGCAACGCACGACAGATGAGAGCATGTGCCATATGGCAAGGTTGGGGAGGGGGGCCAATCACATCTAACATGCAGAAAATTGATGAATTTTTCCTTCCCACCCTGTACATGTCAAATAGGTCAGCGCCCATCAGAAAGTGGACATTTGGCGTGCCATCGCCAAGGAAGTCCGGGCCCTGGGGGTCCACGTCAGACGGGGCACCCACTGCCGCAAGAGGTGGGAGGACATCCGCCGCGGAACCAGGAAGACCGCCGAGTCACTGCTGGGGATGGCCTCCCAACCTAGGAGGGGTGCCAGTCGTAC
This sequence comes from Pleurodeles waltl, assembly GCF_031143425.1. Classification (NCBI taxonomy): domain Eukaryota; kingdom Metazoa; phylum Chordata; class Amphibia; order Caudata; family Salamandridae; genus Pleurodeles; species Pleurodeles waltl. Next base: position 793,171,562 of record NC_090438.1, on the reverse strand, counting down.
CCTGACCCCCCTGATGTCCCGGATCCTGGCGGTGGCCTACCCTGACTTGGATGGGCGCTTGAGGACATCACAGCAGACACAAGGGGGTGAGTATCAGCACATTCTGCTATCTTTCTGCGCAGTGGAGGCGTCTGGGTGGGGGAGGAGGGTTGTGGGTGACATTAGGCCAGGGCGCTTTCTGTAGTGTAGTCCTCTCCTTTAGGCATGGCCCTGTGCTCCCAGACCCCACCTCTGTAGGGTGACAAGTACAGCTATCGATGGTCCAGCATCACACATGTGCGCGTTTGTCGTCTCTAGACCTGTTGTCCTAGTCAGAAGTACTGAGTAGTGTACCCCGAATGCGCGGCTTAGTGCATGAGGCTCCTGTGTCTGTCCTCTCCGCCAACGGTGTTGACATTGCATGCACTCAACCTGGTCTTCGTTTTTCTCCCCCCACCCTTCTTCTTCATCTTCTTGTGCATGTGTGCATTAGCATCATCAGGCGGAGGAGAATTGGCATCGGAGCACGAGGGAGCTGCTAGTCACAAGGCCCCGGTGGGCCCAGGAACAGACACCAAGGGCACCAGTGATCCGGAGGGCGAGGGGAGCACCACAACGGGGACCGGTGGTGACACCAGCGACACCGACACGTCCTCGGATGGGAGCTCCCTAGCGGTGGCGGCAACATCCGGGCCCCCCGCCTCTACAGGTACAGCCGCCACCCAGCGCACCAGCCGCCCTCCCAGCAGCCCCTCAGCCTACGCTCCGTGCCCGCTCGCCCAGGAAGGCGGGCATCTCCTTCGCCCCAGGCACCTCAGCCCCTGCCCCTGTCACCCGTGCTGCCCTCAGTGAGGAGGTCATTGACCTCCTTCAGACCATCATTGTTGGGCAGACTACCCTTTTGAATGCCATCCAGGGGGTAGAAAGGGAGGTGCATCGGAGCAATGCCTACCTGGAGGGCATTCATTCGGGTCAGGCTGCCCATCAACGATCGTTCAATGCTCTGGCCTCAGCACTGACGGCAGCCATTGTCCCTGTTTCCAGCCTCCCTCTTCTAACTGCCTCCACCCTGTCTCTGTCTCCTGTTCCTCAGCCTATCCCATCCACACCATCAGACCAGCCTGCACACACCTCAACACCCAAGGGCAGCTCATCCAGACACAAGCACCACAGAACCCACAAGCATTCACCCAAGCAACACCCAGATGCAGACATTCCAACAGTCACTACCACCTCTGTGTCCCCCTCCTCCTCGTCTCCCTCCTCCCTCCCTGTGACGTCTACACTCACACCTGCATGCACACCACCATCAGCCAGTGCTTCCATCACCACCACACCCTCCAGTACAGTCCGCACACGTGCAGTCACCACCCCCACTACCATTTACACGTCCCCTGTGTCCTCTCCCACTGTGTCTGTCACCCCCTCATACAAGACACACAAACGCAGGCAGACACCCACCCAACAGCCATCCACCTCACGACAGCCTCCAGCACAATCACCTGCACCCAAAGACAGCACACCTGACTCTCCTACAACCACATCCTCTTCCTCCACTCCCATCACCACTTCTCCTACCCTTTACCTTGGTCCTAAAAAACTTTTCCTCGCTAATCTTAACCTCTTTCCCTCCCATGACCCACCCCCTCCATCTGCAAAGAGTCCCAAGAGCACCTCAGCCACCACCAGCCCAGCTTCGAGTGTCACTGTGGTGCATGGGTTCTGGAGTCCACCCTTTGCCAGCAGTGACACTTCAATCAGCAGCCAGGGGACAGCCAGCCCCCCCCCCAGGCATGAGGACCAGGAAACTAAAGGGCCGCCGTGAGAGGACTGACACGGCTGCCCCCAAGGAGCAAAGTTCGCCCACTTCACCAGCCACAACATCGAGGGGAGGCAAGGGCCCGAGAGCCCCATCTAAGGAGCGAAAGGGCAGCAGGGCGGAGAAGTCAGCCAGCAGGAGCGCGGAGCAGGAGGGCCCCACAAGCCCCATCCCGGGTGTTAGGGAGGACACCAAAGGGCCCAGGACTCCGTCACCGAAGGGTCCAGCAACAGCACGGTCGGAGGGCGACTGAGCAGGGAGTCCAGGCCAGGTCTGGCTCCCTTGACTTACTGGACGAGCACCGCTGAAGAGGGCCCTTCCTGTCAAGCACCGCTCCGCTGAGCCCCGCCGTCTCAAGCACCGCTGAACAGGGCCCTTCCTGTCAAGCACCGCTCCGCTAGGCCCCGCCGTCTCAAGCACCGCTCCGCTGGGCACCGCCGTCTCAAGCACCGCTCCGCTGGGCCCTTCCTGTCAAGCACCGCTCCGCTGGGCCCAGCCGTCTCAAGCACCGCTCCGCTGGGCACCGCCGTCTCAAGCACCGCTCCGCTGGGCCCTTCCTGTCAAGCACCGCTACGCTGGGCCCCGCCGTCTCAAGCACCGCTGAACAGGGCCCTTCCTGTCAAGCACCGCTCCGCTGGGCCCCGCCGTCTCAAGCACCGCTGAACAGGGCCCTTCCTGTCAAGCACCGCTCCGCTGGGCCCCGCCGGGCCCCGCCGGGCCCCGCCGTCTCAAGCACCGCTCCGCTGGGCACCGCCGTCTCAATCACCGCTCCGCTGGGCACCGCCGTCTCAAGCACCGCTCCCCTGGGCCCTTCCTGTCAAGCACCGCTCCGCTGGGCCCCGCCGTCTCAAGCACATCTCCGCTGGGCCCCGCCGTCTCAAGCACCGCTCCGCTGGGCCCTTCCTGTCAAGCACCGCTCCGCTGGGCCCCGCCGTCTCAAGCACCGCTCCGCTGGGCACCGCCGTCTCAAGCACCGCTCCGCTGGGCCCTTCCTGTCAAGCACCGCTCCGCTGGTCCCCGCCGTCTCAAGCACCGCTCCGCTGGGCACCGCCGTCTCAAGCACCGCTCCGCTGGGCCCTTCCTGTCAAGCACCGCTCCGCTGGGCCCCGCCGTCTCAAGCACCGCTCCGCTGGGCACCGCCGTCTCAAGCACCGCTCCGCTGGGCCCTTCCTGCATGCACTGTTAACGGTTCACTGTGCCCACCATGCCTCCACCTGATGGACTGTGGCTTTGCACTCCCCAGGATGATACAGTGGGCAACCCACCCACTGTAGAGACTTGAGAGACTGTGGCATTGCACTCCCCAGGATGTTACAGTGGGCAAAACACCCACTGTAGAGACTTGAGAGACTGTGGCTTTGCACTCCCCAGGATGGTACAGTGGGCAACCCACCCACTGTAGAGACTTGAGAGACTGTGGCTTTGCACTCCCCAGGATGGTACAGTGGGCAACCCACCCACTGTAGAGACTTGAGAGACTGTGGCTTTGCACTCCCCAGGATGGTACAGTGGGCAAGCCACCCACTGTAGAGACTTGAGAGACTGTGGCTTTGCACTCCCCAGGATTGAACAGTGGCCATGGAGGCCCCTCGTGGATATGGCGTCGTGGACTCATCTGGCTGAGGTGCCCCCCCCTTCCCTTCCCCCTGAGGTGCCTGTAGTTTTGTCATCAGATGCCCCTGCAGTGTTCTCTCCAAAGGACTCAGGTCTCCTGTGTGGGCTTTGCCCTTGTGTTGTTACACTTTGGCCCACGGACACTTCGATTTTCTTTTGATGTGCAGGACTAATTGCCTCGGTTATCCATTGCACTGTATATAGAATTATTTTGATATTGATTTTTTGGCAAGTTGACCAATACTTTTCAGAGCCTATTTTGTACATACATCTTTATTCACAATTTAATTATGTCTTTGCATTTTTCAGGGGGGTTTGGGTGGTGTCACTGTGACTTGTTGCTCTGCATTGGTGTGTACATTTTGGGGGGGTGGGAGTGTATCGCGTATGTGTGTGCCCGTAAGCTTTCCTCCTCCCCCCTCCCGTGTGTCGTAGGTGCAGTACTCACCGTTGTCGTCTGTGCCGGCGTTCCTACTCGTGGTAGATGAGCAGGTAGGATGTTTAATTCGGGTTCCATGCTGTCCTCCTTCCTCGTGGAGTGCGTAGAGGTGCGCGTTTTCCCGTTCGTAGTCTGTTTCCGCCGTGTTTTTATCGGCGGTGCTCCCGCCCCGGAAAAGGTGGCGGATTGGTGAGTTATGATACTGTGGGCGGTACATTGTCTGCCGCCTGTCTGTTGGCGGTGACCGCCGCGCTGTTTGTCTGTACCGCCGTGGCGGGCGGAGTGTTAATGTGGCGGTCTGTGTTGGCGGTTCCCGCCAGGGTCAGAATTCCATTTTTTGGACCGCCAGCCTGTTGGCGGGTTGGCCGCCGCTTTATCACCGACCGCCAGGGTTAGAATCACCCCCAATGTGTCTTCCAAAAATGCATCGTCCATATACAACTCAAAAAAGTTGACAGGCAAAACGTTTTCCATATTTACCCTACACCCTGGGAGACCAGTAAAAGCAGGAAACTGTGGCTGCCTCATGTTTGGTGCAACCCAGGTGTCAGGTCTTCCAATGTGAAACCATTCAGCCGCTAAAACAGGCATTTTCATCAGCACTGAGAGTGGCTTCATCATCAGATGATTCTTCTCTGATAGAAAATTCCCTTCCAGAATCTTGCACTTCCTCCTCTGCCTCAGATGCAGAGTCAGTCTCATAATCATGGTCAGCAGATGACTCAAAAAGCACACCAACAACCTGCTGAGCGGTCATCCTACGGCTAGCCATGATCCTACCTACAAAAAGTAACTGGACAAATGCACCACCAACAACCAGTACTGTGTAAGATATGTAATAAACAAAGTGTGGCTTTATAACTAAGAGTTATAAACTCAAAAACTATATCACTTACTTACCTGAAAAAGCTAGACTCACCAGCAACTACTCTGCACAGCCACAACAATCACCAATGATATCCCACTAAAAAGAAAAAAGAAAAGCAAATTAGACATAAGACAACACAAATATCATTGTGCATAAATCTAAGGACAATTTCACACACAATCCATCATTTAGTACATCACCTACAAACATGTAATTCATGCATGGCAACAATACTCCTTTGGAGTAAATTTATTTACTTACCTAAAACATGCAACAATGCAAACTGCAGGATAACCACTGCCAAAACCACAAAAAGCCACAGCAAAGGAAGCAAATGTTTTGAACTAGAACAAAAAGCAGAAATAAACTGTTCAAACTAAACTGCCCGTAATCACAAATGTCAATACTTCACCATTTGACAAACACCCCACCACCAAACAATTATACATTTTTCCTGGTGTCTAGTGTTCTCTGCCCCCCTTGTGGGCAGATGGGCCTAAAAGTAAATAGGCCGATCTGCACCCCAAGGGGGAAGAAATACCTAATGGTGCTTTGCTCACTTTGGGGGGTGACCCTTGCCAAAGGGGGCACCCCCAACACAAAAAAACAAAGGAAGAAAAAAAATAAATCCCTAGCATCTTGGTGGCTTCTGCCCCACCTACTGGCAGAGGGGCCTAAAAAAAATAAGCCAATCTGCCCCCAAGGGGGGCATAAATGGCATAGAATATATTGCTCCCTTTGGGGGGTGACCCTTGCCCAAGGGGCCACCCCCCACACAATGCACACACACACACACACATAAATGATCCCTGGTGCTAAGTGGATTCTGCCCCCCTTGGGGGAAGATGGGCCAAAAAAAATAGGCCGAAACAACACAACAGTCCTTTGCCGCCAAACACAAAAAAAAGAAAATCCCTGGCGTCTTTATGGCTTCTGCCCCCCCGGGGTCAGATGGGCCTAAAAAAAATAGGTGAACTACCCAACAGTGCTTTGCCCCCTTTGGGGGATGACCCTTGCCAAAAGGGGTGCCCCCAAAACAAAAAAAAACAAAGGAAAGAAAAGAAAAGAAAAATCCCAGGCGACTTGGTGGCTTCCGCCCTCCCTGGGGGCAGATGGGCCTAAATAAAATAAGCCAACTTGCCCCCAAGAGGGGTAGAAATGGCATATAATATAGTGCCCCTTTTGGGGGGGCTACCCTTGCCCAAGGGGCCACCTCCCACAAAAAGCACACACACACACATAATCCCTGGCAATAAGTGGATTCTGCCCTTAAATAAAAATAAGCTGATCTGCCCAAAAATGCTTTTTCACCTCTGGGGGTGACCCTGCCGAAGGGGCTGCCCACGCAAAAAAAAAAAAAACACACACACACAAAAGCAATCCCTGATTTCTAGTAGCTTCTGCCACCCTTGGGGGCAGATTGGCCTAAACATAAAAGGCCGATCTGCCCCCAAGGAGGGCAGAAACAGCAATAAATACATTTCCCCCCCAAAAGGAGCGACCCTTGCCCAAGGAGTCACTCCCCTGCACAGTAAACACACACACATAAACAAATCAGTGGTGTCTAGTGGGCATTCCTGCTGCCCGACAGCAGGAATGTTGAAAGAGAAATTGAGGGAAAGGAACCCCCTTTCCTTTCCCACGATGCCTCTTTTGCAGCAACCCCCTCCCCCCCAGCCAGAGGAGAAACTCACCTCCTTCCCTGCAGACGCGCAGGAAGCAAATGGCTTCCAGTGCTTCTGGCACCCTCTGATGATGTCAGCACGCGATGGTGTGCTGATGTCATGGGGGGGTAGGGGTGGAAGGGGAAGCCATTCCCCTTCCAACCCTAGCCTGGGGGGTTGGAGGGGCAGTCCTCGGGGGGAGTTCTAGCGCATCCCCCGAGGGCAGGTCCCAGGACATAATGGTTGCGTCCGTGGCACCTGAGAGACGCAGCCACGGACGTAATCATTACAAACTTGGCGGGGAAGGGGTTAAGGTGTTTCCCCATAACTAAATGGGTCTTCTGTAGCCTCTCTCATTTAATACCGTTCTAAGCCATTAGCTAACACATCTCTAGAATGCAGTGGGTACATAGTGTAGCGCTCATAGATTTGCTCAGAGTGTTCATTATTAATTTTTTGAAACTGTCCAACTTGTCTTTCACCTGTGAAAAGCAGGTCAGTGGTATTTATGAAGTCATCAAGTTCCATATTCTTTAAGTGTATGTTGTTTTCTAAAAGGTAACAAATGGTATCTTGTATTTTAGTAATACTTATTAATTCTTGCAATTTTTTGTCTTTTGTTTTGACTCCATTAACTAATACAACTAAAGGTTGTTCTACTTTACATTGGACTCACACAGGTTCATTTTTGTAAAATCTAATGGCAGAAAAGTAGCCTTTTAGCTCATGGACTATTTCTTGTGATTTAAATTTGGCTAATTTAGGTTGCATTCTAATACTAGTTTGAAAGGGATATAAAATTTGAATCAATATACTTTTGTATAAATTTAGATTTTATAATTGTGAAGGTATGGGGGAAATCTTTAAATTGTTATGAATTGCACATTCTGCAATTCATAAAACAAACTGTGCCTGTTTTACTGTGGACTCTCTGTGTTTCAGGCAGCCTGGTCTTTTTAAAGTGGTGATTTAGTTTTTGCCGTGACTGTGTAAATTACTTTGCTAGTTGTGGCGCATGACTTCATAAATCCCCCGCCCCCTACCCTTTCTCTAAGTAAAAAGGCTACATACATCTTGCAGAGTGTATTTTTAGGAGACTGTTTTAATCTGTTTCTGTGATTTAAATTGTGTTTAGAAACTGTCTGCCCCCCTGTTTTTTGCCTTTAAAAAAGCCACATTTCAGAGTATTCCAGTGTTTGTTTTTAAACAATCTCTCCCTTACCTGGAAAGTGCTAGCTTGGAAGTGTGGATTTAGCCTGTCTGTATCCAAGGAGATCCTGAATAGAGCAGCAGCTGCCTCCTCCCTGGCCACAGGGACTGGACTTCAGTTAACTTGCTCCTTATATAAGTTCCTATTGGTTGTTGCATATGTTGTTGTGATAGGTTGTTGGGAGCTGGTCTTTCCATTGGTTGCTGGCTCCAGGGCTGGGGTTATGATTGGTGGATAGGGCTGAGATTCTGATTGGCTGTTGGTTCTAGGGCTGGGCCTCCCATTAGTTGTTTGAATCAGGGATAGAAATTGGATTGGTTAGGGTTAGGACCAGGTTCTTATTGGTCAATAGGGCTATTTAAGCTTAGGACTCAGGGCGTCTCAGCCATGCGTTGAAGCAAAGGGCGGAGAGGACAAGGGCAGTTCCCTGTTTGGACCTGTTCGGGACAGGTAGGGACTATGGCCAGAAATGCTGCCCAATTCACTATTGACCAGGATTGATTTCAGTCCCTACGCATCCATCAACATGCAAACACATTATCTGCAAAGACATCCAACTTGTGCATCACAAATTGACCACAGACAGATTGCAATGTCCTATCACCCAACACAATATCCCTTATACAACACATATACACATATCCTCCACAACTACAACAGTCAAACACCTGCATTCTCACAACAAACACTACTCAGTCCACCCCCACTAACACAATCTGCCATCAACCACACAACACAAAACCACACTATACATTTCTCTCAGTCTCAGCCTTCCAGATACACACTCCCTGTTCATACTAACCAACAACACTATCCTCTGTTTGCTCCACACAGACCATCTATCATCATAACAATGCCCAAACCCAGCCTTCCAACACACCATCTACAAACACCCTTCCCCTCCCTTCACCAATTACACACAACCATAGAATCCCCACACTTCACTCCACCACTCATATTACCTCTTCCAGTCATCACAACGAACACCAACTCCCCTGACACACATCCATCGCCTCTTACACACCTCGCACATTCATCTCCTAAACACATCAACACCTCATCTAACACTCTAATTCCACTCACCAGCAAAATCTCACATACAAATCCCTCACCAAAAACAACAACATCAATATCCCCTCTCACTATTCCACAAAAATAATACAGACCAAACACATCAGCACATCCAATCAACTTAAACTTTCATTACTCTTATCGTCACACCCACCACCACCCCCACCCTCAGGACTACACAAAGAATACAAGTCCCATCCTATCTTTACCCCTACTTTCTCACTCTTCACAAACACCTACCACAAGCACCCCAACCCAGCAACCTTCATCCACTCACCTCTCCTCCATTGCACAATTTAGAACCTTACATCATGATCCACATGCTCCTCCACCACCTCTAAACCATACTCCATCCACACTAAACAGACACAAACAAAATAAACAACATGTCACTCTGAACAACCTCGCATCCCCTTGTCTATTACATAATAAGACTACCCTTCATGTCTCTCTCTGCCACCAAGTCCACCACCCACACACACAGACCCAACAAAATGCCTCCTTAACCTTCCGGAAGATGAATACTATATTGAAAAGCAAGACTATGGTGGGGGCACGTGGCCAGGGACCAATGGAGCTGCACGCGTAGTGCGGCGCTCTCGGACCACAATCCAGGCCCGAAGCTTAAATCCTGCCATGATAACGACCGGAGGTCTCAAAAATTGAAGAGAAGTGACCGGAGAATATACAGCACGAGTAGAGACCGCGGCGATACACTTTGGGGCAGAGTTTACCCGGAAAACTCCCCCCGACAACTTCGCGGCTACCGTGACCCAAAATGGCGGCCGCGACAGAGCAGTGAACCCGTTGCAGCCGCGGCTCGCGGCCAAGAGGATACCAGGGTCTCGTGGAGGTGAGGGCCCTCACACCATTCATTTGGGGGCACGAGAGGCTCAGACACCTTCGCCACAAACGGCGAGAGCAACAGTACGAAGCGGAACATTAACGAATGTGGCATAGTGTGGCGCCCTTGGGCCACAATCCAGACCCGAAGTTTAAATCCTGCCATAATGACAACCGGAGGTCTTGGGGTTTGAAGAGAAGTGATCGGAGAATACACAGCACAAATAGGAACCGCGACGCCCCAACCTGGAGCAGAGATCGCCCGGATAACTCCCCCCGAAAACTTTGTGGCTGCCGCAACCCAAAATGGCAGCCGCGACAGAATAGTGAGCTTGCGGCGGCTGCAGCCCTCGAATGAGAGGACACGAAGGTCTCGGGGAGGTGAAGACTCTCACACCATCCATCGAAGGACACAAGGGGCTCAGACGCCATCGCCACCAACGGCGAGAACAACATTACGAAGCGGAACATCAGCGAATGCGAAGTAGGACGGCGCCCTCAGGCCACAAACCAGGCCCGAAGCCTAAATCCTGCCATAATAACGACTGGAGGTCTTAAAAATTATAGGGAAGCGATCGAAGAATATGCAGCACAGGTAGGAACCGCGGCGCTCCACTTTGGGGCAGAGATCACCCAAAAAACTCCCCCCGACAATTTAGAGGCTACCGCGACATAAAATGGCGGCTGCGACAGAGCAGGGAACCAGCTACAGCCGCAGCCCTCTGCTGAGAGGATACGAAGGTCCTGTGGAGGTGAGATCTCCCACACCGTCCATTGAAGGGCGCAAAGGACTCAGCTACCTTTGCCACTAACGACGAGAGCAACAGTACGAAGCGGAACATCAGCGAATATAGCGTAGTGCAGCACCCTCGGGCCACAATCCAGGCACAAAACTTAAATCCTGCCATAATAACGACCGAAGGTCTCAAAAATTGAAGAGAAGCGTCTGGGACCTCTTACAATTGTAAAACCAAAAAACCAAGACAAATCGCCAGCGGGGGACTCCTCGCACACTGAGAATCCACCCCCAACGCCCGCCAGAGAATCGCAAACGGGGCACGAACAACAAGAAACAACTCTGGACACTGTACTGCTGGCCATTAAAGATTCCCGGGAAGCGCTTGAGCGTAAAATCGATAACCTTACCGCAGATCTTTCCCTTTTGAGAGACGATCACCGTAAATTAAAGGAAACGGTGGGTTTGCACAAGACTACGCTGACAGGGGTATTAGCGGCGCACAAAAACTCGTCCTCAGAAATTAAAGACCTGACCACCTGGCTGAAAACATTGGAGGCAAGGGCGGAGGATGCAGAAAACCGAGCCCGACGGAACAACATCAGATTGGTCGGGGTTCCGGAAGGGGCAGAGGCCTCCGCGGCTAATACAGAAATATTCCTAGAACAGTGGCTCTGAGACACGATAGCATCAGAGGGCTTCTCACCATTTTTTGCGGTGGAACGAGCCCACAGGATCCCTGGCGGACCACACCCACCAGGAGTCAGGCCACGGCCAATAATCGAGAGTTGTAGGTACCGGTCCTGGGGAGAGGGAGTTACAAAAGGGGTTTGATTTTGGTTGTGTTGTTTTCAGGGTTTATCAGGCACATCTATCTCGCAGCCCAAACGGTTAACACATTAGATTACGAAACTCAATAGGTTTGTCCAGTAGTAGTAGTAGAGCAGTGTTAGCGGACTGCCTCTGCACCCCTCCTTAAATTATGCCCACAGAATATAAGATAATCACACGGAATGTCAGGGGCCTAAATAACATGTCCAAGAGGTACAAGGTTCACAGCTTTCTTAAACGAAGGGGAGTGCACATAGCTATCTTACAAGAAACTCACTTGTTGGAGCAGGAGATCAAGGCCTTGAAAAAGCGCTGGAGGGGACAAATATTCGCTACTACCCACTCAGCGTTTGCGAGGGGAGTGTTGATATGGGTCAGACCAGGCGTCCCATTACAGGTTCTTCATACCTTGATCGACACTGAGGGGAGATACGTAGTGATTTCTGGTAGATTGGATGGGAGAGAGGTAACTCTTGCGGGACTATACGCCCCAAATCACGAACAGGGAAGATTGCCAGACAGATTATCACTGATCATGAGCACACTTCTCACTAGCACTACGTTAATAGGAGGAGACTTTAATTCTGTAATGGATACCGCAATGGATAGATCGCACCCACCATTGTCACAATCCGTAAACCATAAAAAAGCATTACACTTCCAGCAGTGGCAAAAACACTGGCAATTAACGGATTGTTGGAGCAAACTTAATCCCCCCAATAGAGAATACTCTTTCTATTCAGCAGTTCATGACCTGCATGTACGACTGGACACCTTTTTGGCGTCTCCAGAGGTGCAATCTGTGGTGACGAAGGCCGAGTATCTTGGCCGCACCATCTCAGATCATAATCCCTTATTGATTTCTTTGGCCTGGTGCGGCGAGAGACCTTTGATTCCCACTTGGCGTCTGAGAGCAGAGTCACTTGAAGACGAAGCTTTTAGAGCCCAACTGGGCACGCAGATTACGGAATTCTTCGAGAATAATGCTGGAACTGCCTCATCCAGATCTGTAGAATGGGAATCCTTTAAAACAGTGATCAGGGGATATTGTAGTAGCACAACTGTGGGAGTACGGAAGGTGCTAGAGATAGAATTAACCGATCTCGAGAACTCCCTAAGAGATCTCGAACGTAAGCACCCAACACAACCCGACCTCTCAACACAACTAGAAGAAACAAGGACTATAATAATAGAAACTAACACTAGATTGTCTTGTTTTGACTACAAACAATTCTTGCAGAAGCAACATACAGAGGGCGACAGAGCAGGTGCCCTACTGGCCTGGCTGGCCAAACCGCCCCAACATCAAACCATAGTGGTGGAGTTAGAGACCACCCCGGGTATTAAAGTATATGGACAGAAGGAGATTAATGCCACCTTTCTTAAATATTACTCAGAGCTATATGCCCCTCCCACCGAAGTACTCAGCTACGCTCAATTACAAGATCTGGGGAACCTCAACCTCCCGGCATTGAAAGGGGACGATAGAATAGCCCTGGCGACTCCCATATCGCTTACAGAAATAAAGACTGCCATCCAGAGTATGGCAAGGGGCAAGGTAACGGGAGCAGCCGGTCTCCCTTTGGAGTTCTACCTTACGTACTAGGACTCATTAACCTCCCAGCTCAGCATCTTATATTCAGAGGCATGGAATAACAACAGCTTACCTCCTTCCACTACGGAGGCCATAATGATTCCCCTTCTGAAACCCACCAAACCCCCCACAGAAGTTCGATCATACCGACCACTATCAATGTTGAACATAGATTATAAAATATTAAGCAGAGTACTAGCTAACAGACTTCTACCATACATGTCCTCATTAATCCATCAGGATCAATCGGGATTTATCCCAAAGCGAAGCACTGCCCAAAATATCCGTTGGTTGATTTCACTCCTCATGCCCTGCCCTCTGACGCAAATAGAGCAGTAATCATCTCGATAGATGTCGAGAAGGATTTTGATAGCCTACGATGGGACTACCTAGAACGAGTGATGCTGCAGGTAGGACTGGGAGAAGGGTTTGTCAAATGGACGAGGCTTCTCTACACAAACCACACAGCAAGAGTACGCACTGGCCGTACAATATCCCCTTCCTTTGCCATAGGTAGGGGTACAAGACAGGGCTGCCCGCTATCACCTTTGCTTTTTGCGTTGGCAGTTGAGCCTCTCGCCCAATCAGCTAGGTCCCAGAGGTTCTACGAAGGCATTACAATCAATGCTTGGACGCATCATATTGCTCTCTATGCGGATGACATGTTACTCTTCCTCCGGAATGCAGAGACCGATCTACCAGGAGCAATGACAATGTTAGACAACTTTGGAGCTGCATCTGGGCTCCGGATAAACTGGGGGAAGTCGTCCATTTTCCCAGCTACTAGGGGTATCGAAGAACCAATAGACAATCGGGGTCTCCCGTGGTCCCCGTCCACATTCAAATATTTAGGGGTCAATATCTATCACTCTGCTGAGGATTTACTAGAGGGGAACATTCAGAGCACGATTAGGAGTATCAAAAACAGCATGATATTCTGGCAGACACTTCCGCTAGCGGTCATTGGGAGAATTGCACTGATTAAGATGATAGTATTACCCAGAATGTTATATTATTTCACAACCATCCCACTCATTATACCGAAGGTGGTATTTAAAACAATTTTGTCCTTGATTACAGGATTTATATGGGGAACCAACAGACAAAGGATAGCATGTCGCACCCTCCAGAGAACAACAGCAGAGGGTGGTTTGGCTGTTCCTGACTTTGAATTATACCATTGGGCGAGCCAACTCCAATGGCTGGCGCGATTCATCAGCGCACCCCCAGTGGGGGAAGCACTGAGAGCCCCTCTCCACTGTACCCGTGATAGAATTCTGGGCATTCTACTAAACCCCAAGAAACAGAACAAACCTCTTCCGATAGAATGGGAAGCATCACGTCACTGCTGGGAACAATACCTAAAACGAACACATACCCGAACACCGTACTCACCAGAGGCCCCCCTGATCTGTATAGGAACCACCACAGGAAACCATGTGATAAGGGGTATCACCCAATTCATGGCACTTCAGATCGACACTATAGGGGGCTCTATATAATAATGGGAAACTGTGCACTTATGCAGAACTGCAGGAAAGGTTCCAGATACCACCAGGGCTGTTCCTAACTTTTAACGCAATTGCTAGGACTCTTCGTAGACAATGGGGCACAGGACTAGAAGAACCCCCCAGACATAATACCTGTGACCAAATATGCACTATAGGAGACCAAGGGAAGTTGATATCAGGGATATATACATCTCTACTAACCAGCATATGTCTTCCCTTAAATAAACTTAAGACCAAATGGCAGGGGGAATTAGATGTTACAATAGATGACACACAGTGGACCAGAATAACCACACACATATATACAGTTTCCAGAAATGCCAGGTTTAAATTAATAAACGCATATGTTTATCACAGAGCTTACTTAACCCCCTATATGATATCAAAGATTTATGGTGTAGAAAATGCCAGCTGCCCCCGATGTGCAGAACTAGCAGTAGAGTTGCTGCACATGCTTTGGAGTTGCCCTCTAATCGGGGACTTCTGGACGGGGATATTTGAAGCACTCTCCATCTGCACGGGCAGAACATTATCCCAATCAGCCATGGTGGCGGTTTTGGGAGATTTCCCTCGCCCCAGCAAGCATAAAATCACCAACCGATTCATAGACCTGGCTCTGATATTGGCAAGGAGAGAAATAACCTCACACTGGAAAGATCCGAAGGGACCACAGATAAATCGCTGGAGAAATGCATTAATCAAATGGGCGGAAATTGAAGGGACAGTATTATTAAGGGAAACACTCAAGGGCCTAGGAACTAGAGACAATGCCCAGCATTGGAACACGATACTGGACAATTTTAGAACACCTGACACCTCTAACTTTGATGCAGAGGCAAATTTATCAGAGTCAGATCATGTATAGTTGACCAGGATATTCCTGTTGAAGATCGTACAAGAGACCAAATAAGTGACTCATTTGTGAACCGAACAAACACCTCTGTATAATTGATGAGAAGTGCGAAAGGGGAGAGGGAGGGGGGGATACAAAAAGATGGGAAGTTATTTTGTTCTGTATGCGTTTTCATGCAATTATAAAGCAATAAAAGAGATCTTAAATAAAAAAAAAAAGAAAAGCAAGACTATGGTGAGCCTCACACAGTTATCACAACCGACAACACTCCTGCTTGAAGATCATATTATACTACTTACCGTTCCCCTAAACAACACTACTACTAACACACCTTTGCTAAACTGCCAGCTCATAAATGCTTGATCACTCTCAAAACAAGAACCACATCTACGACCTGCTCACAGACACACAACCTGACTTACTATTCATAACGGAATCCTGGTTGGGAGATGACATGGCTGCAGTGTTGCACGAAGCCCTTCCCCCGGGCTATCAAACCATCACACAAAACCGTATAGGCAAGACAGGAGGTGGACTAGCTATTATATTCAAACAGGCAAAAAAACCTCAGAAAAAGACAACATTTCTGTACAAGGTTGTGAAGCCCTCCTCACCATATGCCAACCTACTCCAACTTCCTCCTGTAACTTTCTCTTCCTTTACAGACCTCCACCTAACAACTCCACATTCCCAGGTGCCTTTCTAGATACAGTCTCAAACCTTATTACACTATACTCCGATCTTGGGGATCTAAACATTTGGTTTGACAAACCCAATATGCCCCATCCAAAAGCTATCACCACTGGCCTAGTCGCATTGAACCTACATCAGATTGTACACAATCCCACACACATCGCTGGACACATCCTAGATGTTATTTTTGCTAAGTCTGAACTAGTTACCATTCATAGCATCACGCCAATCACTTGGTCAGACCACCATTTGATAACATTCCGACATAAAACTCCACAAATCAACACACCCCACAACTACTTACACACACGCACCTATTGACCATGGAGCAAACTCAATTTGGATGACTTAGAAACACAACTAACAGCCAACACAGATCTAGATACAAATATTTTTGTGCCAAAAAGTTATGAGTGGCTACAGGAAGCTTTTGAATTCCTAATACCACTCAGAAAAAACTAAACACAACAAAGTAAAACCAACACCTTGGAGAAACACAGAACTTAAAAAGATAAAACAACAAATCAGAAAGTTTCAGCTGACCTGGCTCAAAACAAACAACAGTTAAGACAAACTGCAGCTACAGAAACTTAACAGAATATACAAATCATCAATCAAAAAAGCTAAAAAAAGGTACTACTCAGACAGAATTCAAAATGCTAAATCTACAACCAAGGAATTTTATAAAATTCTCAATGAATTTCGAAAACCTACATGCATGGAAGGAAGTCATCCCACTACACAAGATTTCACAAACAAATTGGCAACACACTACACAACCAAGGCAGACACATTGGACTCCTATTTAAAACAGAAGAAAACCATCAGCACCAACCCCTTTCCTAAAATACCCTTTAAGAATAAACCAACCCAGCCTCTACAGTCCTTCCAACAAATATCCCAAGATGAATTTATGGACTTGGTCAAAGCAAGCAGACCTTCCGGTTGCCCTTCTGACCCTTGCCCACCACAAATCTTCAAGAACATTCTTCTATCTTCTTCTGCTGCCACACCTGTAAGAAGAATCATCAACAACTCTTTAACTACAGGAACGTTTCCTGTAGACCTGAAAAAGGCATTCATACGACCGTTATTAAAGAAAACAAACCTAGACCCACAAGACCCCAACAACTACAGACCGATCACAAATGTTCCTTTTTCTGGGCAAATTCATAGAAAGAGCAGCATTCGCCCAGATGTCACAATTCATTGAAGACAATTCTATACTTTCAGACTTCCAAACTGGATTCCGCCCAGGAAGAGGCACTGAATCGGTACTCATAGCAATCTGGGATGATCTTAAAAACACAGCCGAACGCAATGGAGTTGCTGCACTACTTCTCTTAGACCTCTCTGCTGCCTTTGATATGGCTGACCATGACACCCTAATTCAAAGACTCCACAAAGCCGGCATATAAGGGACTAATCTCGACTGGATTACTTCCTATCTTCAAATAAGATCTACCTCACAAAAGCAGGGGTCCCCCAAGGATCTATCATCTCACCTTTGCTTTTCAACATCTACATGATATCATTACCAGAACTGATCAATGATTTCCATCTCACATGCTACAACTATGCAGATGACACACAAATACTACTTAAATTAGAATGCCCCAAAAACATTGAAAACTCTGAAATCTTCAGTTGTCTCAGAGCCATTGATGAGTGGATGACCTGTAGCCATCTCAAATTAAATATCTTTAAAACAGAAATACTAATTTGTGGTGACTGGAAAAGTTATGACCCTCTGTGCGTCTGGTCTGACTATCTCGGACCACCTCCTCAATTATCCAAGGAAGTTAAACACCTTGGAATCACCATGGATTCCAAGTTAACTATGAATGCCCAAGTGGACAAATTAGCACGAACAAGCTTCATCACCTTGAAGACTCTACAAGGCATCTTCCCCCACCTCGGATTTCCACACAAGGTGCAAGATACTATCTTGCTTGTACTATCCAAACTGGATTATGCCAATGGTCTCTACCATGGATCATCTCTATCTATTATGAAAAAACTACAATGTATTCAGAACTCCGCAGCCAGGCTACTATTACATGTAAAGCTGCAAGCCCACCTCTCCCCTGCCTTGAGAGCACTACACTGGTTACCCGTTGCCAGAAGATGCACTTTCAAACTGCTTTGTATCACCCACAAAGCTATACATGGAACAGGACCTTTTTATCAGAAACAAAATAACCAAATATATCCAACAAAGAAACCTCAGCTCAAGATTGGCACCCCGCCTTAGAACACCACCATACAAGAAAAAGACTACAGGTAGTACATCCTTCTCCATTCAAGCAGCCAAACTATGGAATTCATTACCCCCAACTATAAGAGCCACCAATAACTTTCTTGTCTTCAGAAAACGACTCAAAAGTTGTCTCTTTCCTTCATAACCACCATATTCAAACCACTATGGACTGCATATGCCTATGTTGTTAAATAGTTTTTCTGATTATGTGTCTATTTCTAGTTATGTATAGTTCTTTAGAAAATATGTATTGCTACTATGTCATAACAATAAAATACACACACTCTTTAAACCTGTTTGACTAAGTATATTTAGTCATCGTTCTAATTATGTATTGTATGTACATATATGTGTGCATATGTGTGCATATGTGTGTCTGTTCATTGTGTATATATATATGTATGTATGTGTGTATGTTGTTCTGTGCTTGGCATGTTTGTGGGTCATTGCATGGCTCCTGGGTGGGGTGTTATACTAGATATCTATGAATCCCTGCTCTCATCTTATCACACTTATCTACCCATCATCATATGTCATGTCTCTATCAATCTATCCTCCATTCCCACTCTGATTCATCCCAAATCCATTCTACTATTTTCATCTCCAAAATAACTCTGCCTAAGCTCTTTCCTCCGCTTCCACATCTAACTCACCGAACCTCACTCTACTACCATGACCTCCCAAACAACCCTACTAAATTCACCCTTTTTTATCTCATGATCATGATCTCCCTAAACCTTGCACAGACTCTTCCCTCCTCCATCTCCCTTTACTCATACCAAGCCTTTGGGATGAGTAAATAAGGGATATTCTCCCAATTAACAATTCTGGATTTCTTTCCTCCTACACCCCTCCATTACTTCAGTCAATCTAACTAACAAACTATCATATCCGCAGCTCAAATTAACTCATGATAATACTAAAACTATACTCATATTTCCCGATACTAATCCATCACTAATTCTTGTTGGGTTCCGGAGTAGCATACTACTTGCCGAAAAGCGCTTTGACACCTCGTCAGGGGTAGTAAGCGCTATATAAATACTATTACAATACAATACAATACAATACATGAAGGCATACAGTTATGGTCCAGTTTTCCAAAACAACAATGACATACGATTTAATCAGCACAAACATCATACCTGTTTTCTTCAATAAGATAAATGGACAAGTTTTCACAAAGCTACACTATGGCCCTCATTATGACATTGGCGGCAAATGCCGCCTACCGTCACTGTGACGGCCGCCAACATATCGTCGCCGTGGCTACCAGCCGTCAACCGCATTATGACCGTAGGCAGAATTCTGCCAGAAGGCTGGTGGAATTCCGTCGACGGTCATGGTGTCGGGCAGCGCCACGCCAGCAAAACACTGCCTACCATATCTGGCAGCAGCGCCGCATCCCGTCTCCTGCCGGAGGACCCCCTGCAAGCAGGTATGTTGGGTTCTCTGACAGGAAAGGGGGGTGGGGATGTTATGTGTGTGGGGGTGTGTGTCTGTTTTTGTATGCATGCATGCAGGTGTGAGTCGCGTGGAATGCGTGTGTGAATGAATAAATGTGAGTGTATTTGTATGTTGTGTGTTGTGAATGCATGTGTGCTACAATGTATGTTAGTGTGTGTTGCGGGGTGTGGGTATTTATTTGTGCATTCGTGGATGGATGTGGGTATGCATGTGTGTATGTGTGCGCGTGTGGGTGTGTGGATATTGGGGGGGTCGGGTGAGGGAGGCGGAGGGTGGGGGAGGGCTCTGGGGATCGGGAGGGGGAGACCCCTATCAGAGCCAGGGCTATCACCACCCTGGCAGACAGAGTGGTACATTGGTGGTTTGGCTTGACTTGCAATTACAAGCAATATCACTAGCCACATCTCTCAAATTGCAAGCATTGCATCTGTCATTGGATGAATCACTGAGCCCAATCATATATGATGCAAACATCAATGAATGACAAACCATTATGCATCCCGACAGTCAGGGCACACTTCACAATCATTACACATGTTCATCAAATGTAGCAACATGATCACACATCAAGGGTACATATGAACATGAACTGGAAAACCATGAGCTGGAAGACATCTATCTCTTGCCCTACCACTCATGACCCTATATGCTACTGCAGTTGTGCAAGACTAATGGCATACTGTGATGCATTATGGTATCAGTCTGATGAGATATGATGGTGAAACAACCCAGTGTGTGAATTCTCAAGAACAAAGTAAATTATTTTAGCCTACTATTACAACCAGAATTCACAAAGCACAAGTATGTGAGAGACTCCTGACATCATCCCATCCACATGGATGCCACATGCCTTTTCCACTAGCCTAGATATGTAAATTTAAGGGGAATGGTGCACATACAGAAATGTAGCCACAAGGACGTTTGGATACAGTAAAGAGAGAGAGAAATGTCTCCTTCACATTCCCCACTTACAAAGGTAATGTAGTGTGCTACAGTAGCCAAGATGTAGCCACGTAAGTCATGACACTTGTGTGATGAACACTTACACATCAGAATTTGCAGTGATGCACCTGCTGCCACTACGTGATTAACAAAACCTGCCCTAGTTTGCCACATGTCAATATGCACATCATCCCAGACAGATGGCAGGGAGCAGTGACCCAATTCATACTCATCTTTAGACTGCATCAATTGGGAAGAGTAACCTGTTGCTAAAAACTGAGAGCCACCAGAAGAACAAATGATTTATATTGGATCACTAAACATACACATATGACCTCCCTGCTGAGTTGATAGTCTGAGAGTTTCCCACAGCAGTATCTATGGAGCCAGTTAAAAAATACAGAGCCCACCAGTCGGAAACAAATGGCCTGTCCATTAATTCTACATAGCATATTAACTGTAATGCATTACACATTCCTCATAGTCAAGGGTAGTAGTCACCTCCTCACAAAAACATCTTATCAATAGCTCAAGTTAGAAATGTCACTTGTATTCACCCCCTTGTGGCTACTGTGCTGCCCTCAAATGCCCATCCAGCTCCGGGTAGGCCACTGCCAGAATGCAGGCCATTAGGAGATGAATGTCTGACATGCACCCCGTTCACATTGGAAGGACAGCCCCAGCTGAGCCTTCGTGGTGTTCCAGGCCCAGCATGTCAGGCCCTCCCACCTCTTCCGACAGTGGGTGCTCTGCCAGCTTTGTATTACCGGATTCCACACCTTCTTTGAGAAAGGCTTACCAGATCCCCAGACCCACACACCACCCAGCTTAGGCCCAGCATTGACTAGGAAGGTCAGCTATAGAGTAGGTCTCTCAGGTAGGCTGTGATGTGGCAGTCACAGGGGATGTACAGGATGAGGTGTGCAGAGGCGTTCTGGATGCCTTGTAGTCTTTTCTGGAGTTTGGCCATGGTTCCTGCATAGAGGGCATTATAGTGGTCCAGCTTGCTGCTCACAAGGGCTTGGGTGACTGTTCTTCTGGTTTCCGTGGGGATCCCTTTGTAGATCTTCAGAAGCATGCAGAGGGTGTTGAAGCAGGAGGAGGTGATGGCAGGGACACAATTCTACGCAAAACACCAAGGCCCTCATTACAACATTGGCAGAAAATACCGCTTATCGCCGTGCAGAAGACCGCCAACACACCGCTGCAGCAGTGGAATTCCGCTACAGCTATTACGACCTACAGCTCGGAATCTGCCAAAATCCAGACACCAACACAAGTCCGCCACACCGAAGTTCAGTGATGAACTGGCGATAACAAAACTGACACCGTCACGCCAACAGGAATACGCCCACACTATCATGACCCACGAATCCACGCGGCGGTCTTTCAACCGTGGTATTCCATTGGGGGTACACACCGCTGCACTCAAAATACACACGCATTCACAAAACACAACCACATTGGACAAACCGAAATACACACACCTGATACACATACACACACCACTCCCACACATCCAATACAATATAAAATACACACCCACATCACCCAAAAACCCTTACTACCAAAATTGCGAAAGAAGGCCAGAAAGAGACACCACTAGAAATAACACTAGCATCCACAGGCACACAACACCATCACTCACACACCATCCACGCACCTCAGACAACACACACAAACACATCCCCTCACACATCACAACTGACACCACCTCACACATCACCCACACCACATCATGGCACCTCAACGACACCCCAGGTTCTTTGAGGAGGAGCTCACGGTCACGGTGGAGGAAATCGGCCGGGTAGAGCCACAGCTATTCGAATCACAGGTGTGGCACACCTCCATTGCTAGGAAGATGGAGCTATGGCGCAGAATCGTCGACAGGGTCAACACAGTGGGACAGCACCCACAACTAACAACATGGGAGGAGCAAGTCTTGGCTATACTGCATCCTGAGGCCTCGCAGGAGTAGCAGGAGGAATGGACTCGGGTAAGGCAAATCTTTACTACTTTATCCCCCCCACACTACCTGCATGCTATCACGTACCCCCACCCTCCCCCTCACCCCATCACTCCAACCCCTCACAAATGTCCCACTATCACAACCCACACATCCCAACACCAAACCCTGCATGCAACGCCAAAGCATGGACACCAATCACTAAAGCATGTCCACAACAGATACCCACACATACCCCAAACCAATTATCACACAAGGTCCTAGACAAGAATGCAAGCACTGGAGTACAGGGTCACTAACCCATTGCACACAATGGTACACACAGATGCAACAATCATGCCTTTACACCCCTGCAGGACCCCTACCCAACGTCACCAGACAGGAGGTTCCAGACATGTCCACTCCCCCCACAGAAGAGGCCCACAGTGATGACAGCAGCTCTGTCCAACTGGATCAAGATGACCAGCCCGGCCCATCTGGGACCTCAGGACAGTCGGTTCACCTGACCCTGGCACAAGCCACCACAAAGCCTCCCCCCTCAGGAAACACCAGCAGAGCACCCACCCAGTGGGCCCATCCCTCTGCCCCCAGGACACGTCAAGCAGTAGTGTGTCCACCACTACAGGGAACCCAGGCAAACCCACCACCCCAAGAAAATCAGGGACCTGGGGGCAGTGGCAGTGGGCACACGGTTCAGGGGACAGAGGCACAGGAAAACAGGGGAACTGGGAGGACCTCTGTGCGACAGGGGGAGGACAGGCCCAGGGAACCCACTCTCCACAAGACACTCTCCAACATCATGGGAGCGTACCATCATTCCCAGGAGACAATAGCAATGGTACTGGCCAACTTTCAGGAGACCCAGCGGCTGGAGGAGGAACACTATCTGGGGATCGGCGAGGAACTCAAGTCCATCAACACCACCCTGGTCACCATTGTAGGGCGCTGAAGGACCTTGTCAACACCAGGAAGGACACTGTGGCACAGCAAGGGGCCCCTGACACTATCCTGGATGATGAACAGCCCACCACCTCCACCAGCGCTAGTGGACAGGAGGCACCGCCACAGGATCACGACACCAGCACCCCACCCCCTGCAGATGCAGAACCACCCCGCAAACGGTCCCTGAGATCCAGGAACAAGACAGAGAACAATGTCAAGACCCCCACCAGGAAATGAGACCCCCCTAATTGTCATCCTTCTGTCCCACTTTATCACCCTGTCCATCCATCAACTGCTCTAGCTCCACTTCCTATTCCCCTTTGGACAATGCACCTGTGAAATGAATATTCTGGACTCTGCCATGGACATTCCTCCACCATCACCCCTGCCCATTTTACAACCCCCTCCACCTATTTTCACAGAAATAAACACCCTTGAATCACAAAACAATCTGGAGTCAGTCTGTGCTTTCACAAATGTGTATTTACAATAACTATGGAACATAGCAATGTCAATTTTATTGTCAACATACCAATGTAACACAGCTCTAGTCCATGAGGTAATATAGCAGACGTCACACAGTGGGACCCACATCTGTTAAATGGAAAGGCAAAGTGACAAGTCAGGGTCCTTACACTGGGTAAAAGTGACATACTTATGATAGGTCAAACAATTGTATGAGATGTGTGAGGCAGTGACATCTTCTTACCTGTGTCTCACTGGAAGTATTGCTGGATAACGTTGTTTCTGTTGTCGATATCCTCTTCTTCTGCCTCCTCTTCTTCACTGTCCACAGGCTCCACAGCTGGCACAAGACCTACAGCTGGACAATCATCCTGCAGAATAGGCACCTGTCGTCGCAAAGCCAGGTTGTCAGCATACAGCAGGCCACGATGATCTGGCACACCTTCTCTGGTGAGTAGTAGAGAGAACCACCTGTCATATGGAGGCACCAGAACCTGGCCTTCAGGAGGCCGAAGGTTCTTTCTATAATCCATCTAGTTCACCCATGGGCCACATTGTAGCGTTCCTCTGCCCTTGTCCTGGGATTCCTCACTGGGGTCCTTAGCCATGACAGGTTGGGGTACCCAGAGTCACCTGCAAATGTCGAGGGACAACTGTCAGACACACACTAACCCGTAGGGACAACCCCAGACCCAGACAACTATTCACAGGGTATAGGGTCTTTGTCGTCACCTATTAGCCACACACGGTGCCTCTGGAGTTGCCCCATCACATAAGGGATGCTGCTATTCCTCAGAATGTAAGCGTCATGAACTGAGCCAGGAAACTTGGCATTCACATGGGAGATGTACTGGTCGGCCAAACACACCATCTGCACATTCATAGAATGGTAGCTCTTTCGGTTTCTGTACACCTGTCCACTCCTGCGGGGGGTACTAATGCCACATGTATACCATCAATATATGTCCCAGGGCATAGAAGTCACCTTTCACTGTAGGCAAATCCTCCACCTGAGGGAAAACGATGTAGCTGCTCATGTGTTTCAGCAGGGCAGACAACACTCTGGACAACACGTTAGAGAACATTGGCTGGGACATCCCTGATGTCATGGCCACTGTAGTTTGGAAAGACCCACTTGCCAGGAAATGGAGTACTGACAGGACCTGCACTAGAGGGGGGATTCCTGTGGGATGGTGGATAGCTGACATCAGGTCTGGCTCCAACTGGGCACACAATTCATGGATTGTAGCACGATCAAGTCTGTAGGTGACTATTATGTGTCTCTCTTCCTTTGTCAACAGGTCCACCAGCGGTCTGTACACTGGAGGATGCCTCCATCTCATCACCTGCCACAGCGGACGTGCCCTATGGAGGAGAACAGCGAGCAGAGAGTCAGCCAACACTGAGGTATTACAAATTGTCATTAGCACACATTTCTAAATCTGCAATGTGCCTGTTACTGTGTGTATGCAAGGCCTAGATAGGTGTGATGCAGTTATTATTAATGCCATGTGTTCCCCTGAAATGGCGGCTGCCTGACCTGTAAGGTGGGACAAGGGGATATGAGGTAACTGCGCTGGAGTTCTACACCGTCACAGTAGGCGGTCGAAGACTGCTGCACAATCCTGCATTGGATAACATTGAACCCTATGGGTCCCAGGAGCCAATGACGATGTACGCCGGTTGCGACAGTACGTACCACCATGGACGTGACCACCATTTTCTATCTGTACACTCACTTGATACCTGACCTTCAACAGGAGAGGACCTACACTGCAAGTGCTGCTGTGACCTCAGTCTGGAAGTGACGATGGCTCATGTGTGTTGGGAAAGGGCCCCTGCCTTCACTTCGAAGGAGTTGGAAAAGTTAGTGGATGGGGTCCTCCCCCAGTACACAGTACTCTACGGTCCTCCAGACAAACAGGTGAGTACACTGTGAGCATGCTGCATGGGCAATGCCTGTTTGGTGTGGTGTGGATGGAAGATACATGGATGGGGGGGACTAAGCCCTGCATGAGCAGACCATGAGTGTATGTGCGTTAGGACAAGGGTGGGAACGTGGGCCAATGTCTGTGATGGTCCAGATGGTTAAAGTTTTTCCTTATCCCCTGTACTATTCCTGTAGGTCAGCGCCCACCAGAAGAAGGATATTTGGCGTTCCATCGCCAAGGACGTCCGGACCCTGGAGGTCCACCACAGACGGAGCACCCACTGTCGGAAAAGATGGGAGGACATTTGCCGCTGGAGCAAGAAGACGGCAGAGGCCCAGCTGGGGATGGCCTCCCAATGTGGGAGGGGTGCCCGTCGCACCATGACCCCCCTGATGTTCTGGATCCTGGCGGTGGCGTATCTGGAGTTGGATGGGCCCTTAAGGGCATCACAGCAGCTACAAGGTTGTTGAGTACAGTCACATCCATCTGACTCTGCGCGCATTACGAGGTGTCTGGGTGGGGGAGGTGGGCAGTGGGTTCTCCTAGGCCAGGGAGAGCTTAGTAGGCAAGGTTGATTTGTGAGGTAACCTATGTGGGACCCCATCCCCACCAGTGTAAGAGCCATCTACACCTAGTCAGGCTCCTGTGACTTTCATGTTTGCAGCAATCAGGTATAGGCCTTGTACCCCATGGCCCTGTGAATAATCTAGGAACTATACATGCATGGCGTAGTGCAGAGGGCTGCTGTGTCTGTAGTGTCCACCAATGGTAGTGGTATTGCATGCACTGAACATGTCTTTCTTCTGTCTTCCCTCCCCCCTTTTTGTGGTCTCCCTGTTCTTGTGTGCAATAGCATCATTAGGCGGAGGAGCAGTGGCATCGGAGCAGGAGGGAGCTGCCTCCCACTTGGCCCTGGAGGGCGAGACAACGGAGTCTGAATCCACCAGTGGGACAGACGGTGATGGGAGCTCCATGGCGGGGACAGGAGGTGACAGCAGCGACTCCTCCTCTGATGGGAGTTCCCTTGCGGTGACGGGCCCCTCTGTACACCGCATCAAAAGGTACAGCTGCCACACCCCCACCAGCACTGCCCTCCCAGCAGCCCCTCAGCGTGTGTCCTGTGGCCGCTCACCCAGTAGGGTGAGCATATCCTTCACCACAGGCACCTCAGGCCCAGCCCTAGTCAACCCTGCTGGCCTCAGTGAGGAGGCTATTGACCTCCTGAGATCCCTCACTTTTGGGCAATCTACCATTGTGAATGCCATCTAGGGTGTTGAGAGGCATTTGCAACAAACAAATGCATACCTGGAGGGCATTAATTCTGGCCAGGCAGCCCAACAGAGAGCATTTCAGGCTCTGGCCTCAGCACTGATGGCAGCCATTGTCCCTGTGTCCAGCCTCCCCCCTCCAACTTCCTCCACCCATACCCAATCCCCTGTACCTCCGCCTATCCCAAGCACACCATCAGACCGGCATGCACTCACCTCAACACACAAGGGTGGCTTAGGCAAACATATGCACCACACATCCCACAGGCACTCACATAAGCATCATACCCATGCACACATACCAACATCCACTGCATCCACTGTGTCCCCCTCCTCCACATCCTCCTCCTCCCTCCCTGTCTCGTCTCCATTCACACCTGCATGCACTACATCTTCTGCCACTACCTCCATCACCAGCACGCCCATCACCACACACCGCTCAAGTGCACTCACCACCCCCACTACCATTCACACATCCCCTGTGTCTTCTACCAGTGTGTCTGTGAGCCCTCCTCCCAAAGTACACAAACGCAGGCACACACCCACCCATCAGCCATCTACCTCACAGCAACCTCCAGCCCATGTACCTTCACCCAAATTCAGCAAACGTACAACTCCTACAACCACTACCTCTTCCTCTACTCCCAAACCCCCTCCATCTACCTGTCCCAGTGTGTCTAAAAAACTTTGCCTGGCTAATATTGACCTCTTCCCTACACCTCCCCCCGTCCTTCCCCTAGGGCCAGGCTTTCCATGTCCCAACCCAGCACCTCAGCCACCACATCACCAGGCACAGTGGTGCCAGCAACTGCGGGCTATTGGAGTGCGCCAACCAACAGGGCTGCCAGTGTGCCACGGAGCGAGGGCAAGGACATTCCGCCACCTGCAAAAGTAAAAAAGTTGCCCACATCCCAGAGGGAGAAGTAGAAAACACCTGCCACCAAGGGCTCAGGGAAAACAAAAGGGGATGGTGGCAAGACAGCTGCGCCACCATCCAGGGTGGAGAAGGGCCAGAACATAAAGGGCAGGTCAGGTCAGGAGAGGGCATGGTGACACCGACAATTGGACCAGTGTCACACCTTCTGTCCACGCCAACGCCAACCTATGCGGCGGAGAAGACTGCCACCTGCACTGCCAACTGCACCGCCACCAGCACCGCTGTCATTGAGCCCCCTACCAGCACTGCTGTCATTGAGCCCACCACTGCAGTCACTGAGCCCGACACCAGCACCACAGTCACGGAGCCTGCCACAGAGCCCACCGCCAGCACCACTGCCACAGAGCCTGCAGCCAGCACCGCTGCCACAGAGCCCGCCACCAGCCCCGATGCCACAGAGCCCACTGCCAGCACCGCTGCCACAGAGCCCGCCACCAGCACCGCAGTCACTGAGCCCGACACCAGCACCGCAGTCACAGAGCCCGCCACAGAGCCCACCGCCAGCACCACTGCCACAGAGCCCGCCGCCAGCACCGCTGCCACAGAGCCCGCCACCAGCCCCGATGCCACAGAGCCCGCCGCCATCCCCGATGCCACAGAGCCCACCGCCAGCACCGCTGCCACAGAGCCGCCAGCACCGCCGCGACTAACCCCACCGCAGGCACCACCAGCGGCCCTGCGACATCCTGAGCCTGTGGCACCACCGCAGACATTACTGCCATCCCCAGTGGTCAGTCGTCCGAGGCTGGTGGTGAGTTCCAGGAACCTGGGCAGGTTCCATGATGCATGACTTTCAGTGGAGAAAGACATCCACTCTACCTCAGTCCTTGGCAGAATTAAGCACTCTGGGTACAATGCCCCCTCCAGAACCAGTGGAGAAAGGCATCCACTACCTCAGTCCTTGGCAGGATGAAGCACTCTGGGCACAAAGCCCCCTCCAGAACCAGTGGAGTATCACATCCACTACCTCAGTCCTTGGCAGGATGAAGCACTCTGGGCACAAAGCCCCCTCCAGAACCAGTGGAGTATCACATCCACGACCTCTGTCCTTGGCAGGATGAAGCACTGTGGGCACAAAGCAACCTCCAGAAGCAGTGTAGAAAGGCATCCACTACCTCAGTCCTTGGCAGGATGAAGCACTCTGGGCACATAGCCCCCTCCAGAACCAGTGGAGTATCACATCCACTACCTCAGTCCTTGGCAGGATGAAGCACTCTGGGCACAAAGCCCCCTCCAGAACCAGTGGAGTATCACATCCACGACCTCTGTCCTTGGCAGGATGAAGCACTGTGGGCACAAAGCAACCTCCAGAAGCAGTGTAGAAAGGCATCCACTACCTCAGTCCTTGGCAGGATGAAGCACTCTGGGCACATAGCCCCCTCCAAAACCAGTGGAGTATCACATCCACTACCTCTGTCCTTGGCAGGATGAAGCACTCTGGGCACAAAGCCCCCTCCAGAACCAGTGGAGTATCACATCCACTACCTCAGTCCTTGGCAGGATGAAGCACTCTGGGCACAAAGCCCCCTCCAAAACCAGTGGAGTATCACATCCACTACCTCTGTCCTTGGCAGGATGAAGCACTCTGGGCACAAAGCCCCCTCCAGAACCAGTGGAGTATCACATCCACTACCTCTGTCCTTGGCAGGATGAAGGCATCCACTACCCCAGTCCTTGGCAGGATGAAGCACTCTGGGCACAATGCCTCCTACAGAACCAGTGGAGAAAGGCATCCACTACCTCACTCCTTGGCAGGATGAAGCACTCTGGGCACAAAGCCCGCTCCAGAACCAGTGGAGTATCACATCCACTACCTCTGTTTTTGGCAGGATGAAGCACTCTGGGCCCAAAGCCCCCTCCAGAACCAGTGGAGAAAGGCATCCACTACCTCAGTCCTTGGCAGGATGAAGCACTCTGGGCACAATGCCTCCTACAGAACCAGTGGAGAAAGGCATCCACTACCTCTGTCCTTGGCCGGATGAAGCACTCTGGGCACAAAGCCCCCTCCAGAACCAGTGGAGAAAGGCATCCACTACCTCAGTCCTTGGCAGGATGAAGCACTCTGGGCACAATGCCCCCTCCAGAACCAGTGGAGAAAGGCATCCACTACCTCAGTCCTTGGCAGGATGAAGCACTCTGGACACAAAGCCCCCTCCAGAACCAGTGAAGTATCACATCCACTACCTCAGTCCTTGGCAGGATGAAGCACTCTGGGCACAAAGCCCCCTCCAGAACCAGTTGAGGCTGTTATCCACTTGAAAGACTGTGGCTTTGCACTCCCCAGGATATAGCAGTGGGCAAACCACCCACTGGAGGGACTTGAGAGACTGTGGCTTTGCACTCCCCAGGATACAGCAGTGGGCAAACCACCCACTGGAGAGACTTGAGAGACTATGGCTTTGAACTCCCCAGGATACAGCAGTGGGCAAACCACCCACTGGAGAGACTTGAGAGACTGTGGCTTTGCAGTCCCCAGGAGAAAGCAGTGGGCAAACCACCCACTGGAGAGATTTGAGAGACTGTGGCTTTGCACTCCCCATGATACAGCAGTGGGCATGGATCCCCCTCGTGGAGCAGTGGCATTGTGCATTCATCAGGCTGAGGTGCCCCCTTCCCCCTCCCCCTGAGGTGCCTGTTTAATTTTGATCTGATGCCCCTGCAGTGTTCTCTCCGTTTGAAGTCTGGTGTCATGTGTGGGCCTCGCCCATGCATTTTGGGACTCTGATCCACGGACGATGTTTGAGTAATATCCGGACTTGTGTAGTTGGTCCACATATTTGTATATACTGATTTTTGAAATTGCACTATCTGATTTTTATTG
Source organism: Pleurodeles waltl (assembly GCF_031143425.1). NCBI lineage: Eukaryota > Metazoa > Chordata > Amphibia > Caudata > Salamandridae > Pleurodeles > Pleurodeles waltl. The sequence continues at coordinate 793,140,838 of NC_090438.1, read as the reverse complement.
ATTACGTTCATTCAAATCAATTCCTTTTGTCCTTGTGTTATTGAAGGGGGGCTGGAGCGCGGTATATGTAATGTTGCTGCATGTATTTGTGAGTATGGTGTTGTGTTTGAGGGTGGGGGTGTTGCATTTTGCGTGTGTGTGTCACTCTCTTTTCCCTCCCCCCTCCCCTGTGTTGTAGGTGCAGTACTCACCGTGGTTGTCGCTGACGTCTTTGGTGCTCCTGATAGAGGAGCAGGAAGACCATCGCAGGGAGTATCTGGAGTTCTGGCTCCATGGCTCCTCGTGGGGTGTGGAGAAGTGAGTGTTTTCCCTTCCAAGTCCTGTTTCCGCCGTGTTTATGTTAGCGTTGGTTCCGCCCCGGAAAAGGTGGCAGATTGCCGGGTTGTGATAGGGTTGGGGGGACATTGTGTTCCGCCTGTCTGTTAGAGGTGATCGCCGCTTTGTTTGTTTGTACCGCCATGGCGGTCGGAGTGTTAAAGTGGCTGTCTATGTTGGTGGTTTCCGCCATGGTCGTGATTCCATTTTTTTTACCGCAGGCCTGTTGGCGGTCTTACCGTCGCTTTAACACCGACCGCCAGGGTTGTAATGAGGGCCCAAGTGACCATTGATTTGTAAAATCCACACCCATTATTGCACATAAACAACCAATATGTCAGATTAGCAACCACAGCATACAGTCCATACAGGCCACAGCCAGCCTACTAACTCAAGGGTCGCACTTGGCTCACACGGCAGCATGCTTTTTGACTCACCAATTAATACACACTGACAGCACTTACAGCCATCACAATCCATCACATTATATGCTGTGATAAAGTCTATCCTATCTAAAGTTCATTCATGTTACAGTATAGGGGAAACTGTGAACATGGGGTACTTACCTGCCCCTCTAGTGCACCGCAAAGCTGTTCATACAGGGGTAGGACCTCATCTACAAGCTTGTCCAGTTCCTCAGTGGTGAAAGCAGGGGCCCTCTCACTTGTTGGACGTGGCATGAATGCTCCCAGAGGCAGTACACAGCAGCTCAGGTAGTGGAGGTCTTGCTGGCACCAGTGTCAGGAGTCAAGTGAGTTAATTTGCAGGCCAAAGACTGCCACTGGCAAAAACATACACCTATGGCTGTGTCCACTGTGGCTGTGTCTTCCAAACGCTATGACAATGTCCGTTGGAGGTCGCTGATGGTTCTCCAATTTCCAGTAGAGTAGGTAAGGCAGCCACCATTTTGGAGGCAAGCAATGCCAGTATTGGTATTTTCAGATGGTTTACAAATCTGATTTTGTCATTCTGGAGAATTCTGAGTGCTGGTTGTGTCCTGTCATGTTTGTTAACATATCTAACCCTCACATCGGTATGTTGTCAAGCACAAGGTGTAGGTTCATGAAGTCACAGTCAGAGTGGAAACACGCACATTTTGCTGTGGACCAGGTAGCTGATGGAAAATTGTATCTGATGAAAACCAAGGGAGAAATGTATCACTCGTGTTTCTTGAAAGTGGTGATGTATACTGTGTAGCATGTACTCTGCTAATCAGATGCCATGTCACTGTTTGAAAATGACAAGCTTTTGATATTTTGCAAGGGGTACATTGTATGATGGCTGTACTCTACTTTTATCCCACATAGTTATCCTAGGAGGGGAAGGATCTAACAACCTCCTGTGTACCATCCACTGACTAATCTGCAAGCCATGAAAGACAGGCTCAGCATACAGATTCACCACTTGGATAGGAAGAACATCATGGATTTTTTCATCAGTTAGAGCCAGATCTCATGCTAGCCATCAGTCTACCAAATAGCATACCACCCGTTCTTGAAGTCATGGCAGTGTTGCACTTCCTGGCCACAGAGTCCTTCCAAATACAGTGGCCCTATCTGCTGGGATGTCCCAGTCTATGTTCAGTCTGGTCTTTAAGGATGTACTTTTTGCAATGTTGAAACACCTGGACAGCTATATTGGCTTCCCTCAGCGTGAGGATTTGCCTCTTGTGAAGGAAGACTTCTATGGTTTGGCACACATTTCACATGTGGTTGGAGCGATTGATGATATGCATATATCCTTGGTTGCACTGCATGGCAATGAACAAGTGTATGGGAACTGTAAAAACTTCCATTCCATCTATGTCCAAGTTGTCTGTTTGGTGGGCCTCTACATTTTCCAAGTCTGTGCCCATTATATGGGGTCAGTTCATGATGCATTCATCGAGTGGAGTAGCGCTAGTCCACAGTTGATGACATGACTGTGTCCAGAGAGGGCCTGGCTGGTTGATACAACACAGCCACAAATGCGCCCAATTTTGAACTTGCAATCATTCAGAAAATCATGTCACCATCTACACCTCACAACAATGAACATTTACCAAACATCACCAGCCCAAATAGAGTCTAGGAGGTAGGTGCAATGTCATATAGCTATACCCCACAAGTGACATCAAACAAACAACTATGTAGTCAGCTCACAAAGCTAATGGAGTGACAGCTTCTGAATACACACAAGAATGATTCCATAAGGGCAATGATAGCCTCCACCAGTGTCAGATATACAGTTCCATGTCTACATCTTACTGTGTGGAAAGTGGTTGGAGTAGAGTCAATAGGGTGGATACATGGCACACACAGGACTGTAATCAGAAAGAGTTCACTTTCTGGCAGTGGTGTCTGTTTTACCATACAATGCTCTTGACTTCTTGGCTGGAAGTCCCCGCTTGTAGGGGTGATCAGTAGATACAGAGGCAGGGGTGTCTGAGGTGGTAGCTTCCCCTGAGAGGGACTGTCTTCCAGTTGCTGGCACCGATGTCGAAGAGCCTGGTGTTGCAGGGCCACTGGAAGGCGTATAGTTTGTTAACGGTCCCTGCTCAGGACGGTGCAGATGTCAGTGAACACCCCATATATTGAGACCAAGATGTTATTGGTGGCCTCCCACTTCTCTATACCCTCTTGATGATTGTCCATCTGCATCTGCCTCATTTCGCTGAGTTTAGTGAGTACCTGACCCATCATGCCTTGCATTTGCTGCTGTGCTCCCAAGACTTGTGTGACAGTGTTCTAGCCAGGCTTTTCCCCAGTGGCCTCACAAAACTTGGCCACAGCATCCCTCAGGTGCAGCTTACCCCTTCCCACTCGTTCCAGGACTATCATTGTTGTAGGTGGGTTGCTGTGACACAGTAACCTGGACTGGGGGTCACAAGATGTTTATAACTGGCCCTGGTGCACAGGCTTGGGGCCGATAGTCTTCCTCTGAGCATGCAATGGACCTGGGAGGATTTGATGTGATCAGTCTGAGGCTCACAGGTGTTGTCTGACCAGGTTGCCCAGATGGGCCAACACAGTCCTCAACCTCCACTGGTCCAGGAGTGTTCTCCTCACCGAAGGCTTTCTCCGTGGGGTGGTGGCAATCTCTTCAATGACCTCTGTGGTCGCAGTGGCAGCTCGATCTGTTGATGTGATAGATACATGGTTAAAGGTTGTAATTTGACATCTACCTTCTACATTTGACATTGACATTGGTCTAGGCCCATGCTCACAATGGATTTGCTGATTTACTATAGTAACACGTACACATCTCAAGATTTGCAGTGTCCTGTTAATGTAGTTACATGTCAGTCCCATTTTGGTGCAGTAAGGTCAGACTGTCTGCAAGGTTTTAGCTGGAAGAGGGATGGCTGTGAACTACTATCTTGCAAGCAGTGCAGGCAGAACAGTGGGTGGGCAGACTGTACTTTGTGTTCTCTTGATGTCACTTTTGTGTCATGCAGCCAGTGATGGGACTCAGCCTCTGGCGCATTTGCTGTCAACCTAAGGTCATGGCAATGTGGATGTGACTTCTGCCAAATCCAATCATACTACACATATTGTGGCCTTAGATCTGTCATAGATGTTCTTTGACAGCATTTTGTGGTGTTCTTACTGAGCAAACAATTTCCATTTTTGCATACTTGCTGGAGATGGATTAGTTATGTGATACACCATCAGAGGGTGTATCTATATCCTGCATCCTTGTCCCTCCTAGGTGTGTCAAGTTCATAAGAGAGTAGGTAGACAGTAGGACATTATCATACGTAGAGTGGCCTGGTATTTGAGGATGCATAGGCTTGGGCTCCTGGGCTTTCGAGTGAAGTTGCTCAATACACAACTCCCCGTTTACATTGTCACTCCACTAAGGAGGGTTTTCTTTCAATGCAAGTATACCTACAGGTATAATTGACCTTGTGCAGAGTGGGCTGGGTCATTGGATGAAGTAGATAGATCCTCCTGACAATAGCAGTGCTGTGTTTCCTTATATTACAGGCAGTTCCCTTATATATCTTTCCCAGGTGTTTGCACTTCATGTGTGAATTTCAGATATCACAGTAATTTTTGCAGGTGTTTGCTGTACTGCTGCTTGTTGTGAGAGTAAGGGATCCTCCTATGAGATCCAGCCATTTTCCTGCCAACACTGCACTCATACACTCTACAGGTGTTCTCCCCTTAGGTAAGTATATTTCAATGGGTGAGTGGAGGGAGAAGGGTGTATTGTTTAAGGTGTCTAGTGTGTTGACTGGGGTGAGTAACGCTACTATTGCCCCCTGGCCATAGCATTTCTGTCAGTACATGTCCTGCAGTCACACAGTCCAGTTGTCCCCCCTAAAGTGAGTACAGTTCACAAGGGGTTTGCACAACAAGGTTAATTTGGGTGTGGTACACTGTTCTTGCTTTTGTTATGATAGAACCATGCCTGCTGGGAGTTGTGGTTCTGTCAGCCCCTCTACTACCCACACCTTACCCAGATGCTGTGCCCCCAGGTGAATTAACCTCACATGTGAGATACCAGACAGGGGTCTTTGTAAGGTTGGACACAGGGGTGGTGAGTGTGGTGACATTGTAGGTGGCAAAAGGTGATTAGTGTGCATGCATAATAATACATTTTGATGACATTGTAATTGTTGTGACTTACCTACTCCACTCCCCAGGTATACCTGTCAAGCTCAAGACCACCATGGCAGAATGACCACTGTGATTTTTGACTTGCAATACAGTCAGTGGTAGGTTAACTGGTTGGCGGTGCCGGTGGTTGAGCCTCCTATTTCTTTCCCTCCTAAGTCCTGGAGGTGTTGGGCTTTTAGCTAGGTTTTGGCAGTCCTTCCTGTGCAACTAGTGGCTGTATGACCACCAATCTGCCCGTTCGGCAAACTAATTTTGAGGCCCATATTTTGTGCATTACTGTGTAGTAGAGCAAAATTAATTTACTACAATTGCATTGCTCATCCTATACAAAGTATCATGTATGTTCAAGCTGTCTTATATTTGAACGATGAGTGGAAAGAATTTCAATGTAATGGAAAATAGAATTACATGTGTCATTCTAAAGGCAGACGAAAGAATGGCCTTGTAGCAGAGTAAAATTTCTAAATTTTCAATTTTTATTTTCTTTTCAAAAATTAATTTTGCCTTGCAGATGTGTTTTCTTAAAAGTAGCTATAACGTGTTGTAGTTTTTCAATGTATTGCTTCTGGATCAATCAATCAATCAGGAATTTGTAAAGTGCACTCAAGGTGCTGAAGGGGGGGAAGAGCTGGGGTAGGTGCAGCTACTGCTCAAACAGCCAGGTCTTGAGAAGTTTCCTGAAGGTTACGAGGCCTTTGGTCGGGTGCAGGTGGGTGGGAAGAGTGTTTGACGTTTTGGCGGCGAGGTGCGAGAATCATCTACCGCTGATTGTTGTTCTGCAGATGCGTGGGATGGTTACGACGGCGGAGCAGAAATGCCGGGTCGGGGTGTAGAAGGAGAGTCGTCTGTTGAGGTATTCTGGTGCGGTGTTGTGCAGTGCTTTGTGAGCGTAGGTGAGCAGTTTGAAGGTGATTCTCTTGTTGACTGGGAGCCAGTGCAGTTTTTTCAGGTGGTCTGTGATGTAGCAGTGGCGGGGAATGTCCAGGATGAGGCGGGCAGAGGTGTTCTGCATGTGTTGCAGCCTCTTGTGGAGTTTGGCCATGGTTCCTGCATAGAGGGCATTGCCGTAGTCCAGCTTGCTGCTTACGAGGGCTTGGATGACTGTTCCTCTGGTTTTAGTGGGTATCCATTTGTAGATTTTTCAGAGCATGCGGAGGGTGTTGAAGCAGGAGGAGGAGATGGTGTTGCCTTGCTGGGTCATGAATAGTGAGGGGTCCAAGATGAATCCTAGGTTGCGTGCGTGGTTGGTGGGAGTCGGAGTGGCTCAGAGAGTGGCAGGCCACCAAGAGTCATCCCATGCGGAGGGGGTGGAGCCGAAGATGAGGACTTATATCTTGTCGGAATTGAGTTTGAGGCAGCTGCTCTTCATCCATTTAGTGATGGCCTTCATTCCTTTGTGGAGGTAGGTCTTGACGGAGTCCTTGGTGAGGGAAAGGATCAGCTTGGTGTTGTCGGTGTATGAGATGATGTTGAGGTTGTGGGATTGGGCGATATTAGTGAGCAGGGCAATGTATATGTTGAAGAGGGTCAGGCTGAGGGACGAACCCTGGGATGTGCTGTAGATGATTTTGGTGGCCTCCGAGCAGAATGGGGGGAGGTTGACTCTCTAGGTTCTGCTGGTGAGAAATGAGGTGACCCAGTCCATGGCTCTGTCATGGATTCCAGCATTGCTGAGGCGTGAGCGTAGGGTGTGGTGGCAGATGGTGTCGAACATGGCCGAGAGGTCCAGGAGGATGGGGGCCGCAGTCCGCCGCTGTCCAGTATGGTTCTGATGTCATCGGTGGCGGCGATGAGGGTGGTTTTGGTGCTGTGGTTGCTGCGGAATCTGGATTGGGAAGAGTCCAGGGTGCAGTTCTCTTTGAGGAAGCAGGTTAGTTGTCTGTTGACAGCCTTCTAGATGACCTTTGTCAGGAAGGGGAGCAGGGAGAAAGGCCGTAAGTTCTTGAGGTCCTTTGGGTCTGCCTTAGGTTTTTTGAGGAGGGCGTTGAGCTCAGTGTGTTTTCAGCTTTCCAGGAAGGTGGCGGACTCGAAGGAGCTGTTGATGATCTTCCGTAGTTAGGGTGCAATGACAGAGCTTGCTTTGTTGAGGATGTGGTGATGGCAGAGGTCAGATGGAGAGCCGGAGTGGATGGTGTTCATGATTTTGAAGGTGTCGTTGTCGTTGACGGGGGTCCAGGAGAGCAGGAGATTGGTCAGAGGTGAATCTGTGGTGTTGGTGGTTGCCGGGAGGATGTGGGTGCTGAAGCTGTCATGGATGTCTGCAATCTTGCGGTGGAAGTAGGAGGCTCGGGAGTTGCAGAGATCTTGGGATGGTGGGATGTCGTTGGCATTGGAGCTGGGGTTGGAGAGTTCCTTCACGATGTTTAAGAGCTCCTTGTCTCTGTGTGCATTGTTGTTGATTCGGTCTTTGAAGGCAGTTCTCTTGGCGGCTTGGATGAGTTGGCGGTGTCTGCTGATGGTGTTCTTGAAGGCTGTGAGGTTGTCCAGGGTCTGATCTGGGCCCGACTTTCACTCCTGTCTTCAGCAGCTTTGTAGTTTCTGTAGTTGCATCTGTTGAAGGGATTCTTGATTGGAGCGAGAATATTTGCACACATGTTGACCCATTGCCTGAAGTTGCGGGCAGCTGCATCAGTGTCGGTGGTGTCGATGGGTGGGGTCTGGGAGTGGGTCGCGATAAGTTGGTCTTCGGTGACCTTGTTCCAACTGCAGTGGGGGATCCGTTGTGGGTGATGGTGTATTGTAGGTTTCTTGAAGGTGAAGTGGATGCAGCAGTGGTCTGTCCAGTGGAGTTCGGTGGTGTGGCTCAAAGAGAAGTGATTGTTGGCAGAGAAAATAGGTTTGAGTGTGGTGTCGTGACAAACTGTTTGAGGCCAAGGTTGGAGAGGTTGTCGAGCAGGGTGGCGGTGTTGTAGCCGTTAGTGTTCTCAAGGTGGAAGTTTAGGTCTCCGAGGAGTATGTAGTCAGTGGATGCGAGCGCGTGTGTGCTGATGATATCGGTAATGGAGTCGCTGAACCGCTGTTGTGGGCCAGTGTGGATTTGGAAATGCAGGTGTTCGGCTGTGTCTTCAGTGTTGGTCGTGAGCCTGAGGGTGTTCTTGTGGATGATGGTGATGCCTCCTCCTGGTTTGTTAATGTGGTCCCTGCAGGTGATCTTGTAGCAGTCCAGGATGGCTATGGCGATATCAGACGCTGAGGAGGGGTTCATCCAGGTCTCAGTCAGGAAGGGGACGTCTGGGGAGGCTGAGTCAAGTAGATTCCAGAGCTCTACTGCGTGCTTGTGGACGGAGCGGGTGTTGAGGAAGATACATCTGTGATCGTTGTGTCCTGCCTTGGTGGGTAGGTCGTTGGCATGGAGGCTGGTGAAGGTGCAGTTCTGGCAGGAGAAGGGTCCATGGGTGGCCTGCGGGGAGGTTTCAAGGCAGGCGGGAGAGCAGCTGGTGTTGAGGGCGCGGAGGGTGGCAGCATCATAGTGAACATGTGCGTGGCATCAGTGGGGGGGGCGGGAGCCAGGGGTTCTGGCACTGGGTGCGGTCCAGGCACCTTTGGCGCACCAGTAGTGTGCCCGCTGCGCGTGGCCACCATTAAGTAGGGAGGTGGGGGGAGGAGGGGACAGCTGGGAGGCAGGAGGGGGATGAAAAATGGCACGAAAAAGGGGGTGGAGCTGAAAAAAGGGGGCGGGACGTGGGGGCAGCAGCAGCGGGGGAGAGAGAGAGAGGGAGAGCAAAAGTGAGAGGTAGAGAGAGAGCGGAGTGAGAGAGAAACGAGGAAAAGGAGCACTAAGGGACAGTAGAGAGCAAAGCAAAGCAAAAGGAGGAAAGAGGCAGAAGGTAGCCTAGTAGGAGAGCAGAGCTCTCCCACTAGACACCAGGGATGAGGTGCAGGCAGAAGCTTGCGGGTGGAGGAGGGCCTCGAACTCCTGACAGGGGTCAGGAATTCAGTGGAGCCAGGGAAAGAGCTGTACTGATAGGGTGGAGCCACAAGAGGCAGAGCAATGCACTGACCAGGTCAGTGGTATTGCTTAGCCCGCCACGCAGCGGCCGCCATTAAGTAGGGGGGCGGGGGGGAGGAGAGGACAGCTGGGAGTATTATAGAATTACAATTCCATTCATAAACAGGATGTTTACTAGATTGCTTTTCCAAATGCTGTTTACACTGTTCCGATACATTTTTCACATTTTTCTGAAGCCTACCAAAGACCTGTGTGTCACTTCATCGCAGCTTCATTCCTCAGTGACAGATAGGAACCAATTAGTGTATATCTTAGTGTTTTTTATGATAAGCCTCTTGATGAAAATATAGTCCTGTGCTGGACATGTGCCTCCAACAGCCTCCAAATATGTTACAAACGTTTAATACATCAATAGTTTTTTCTAGGTTTCCAAGTTTTTTATATGTCAAAATTAAACTTGGTAGTGTTTTCATATGACTTCTAGTTAAAATGAATATTTTTCTTTTTATAGCAAATGGTTTCTCCACAATATGTTAAACTGTTTATATTTCAGTCTGGCAGTATTGTTTCTGGCAGTGGGATAATTTTGGAGCCAATGTGCATAGACTCTATTTTTCAGCTGATTAAATATAATATTTATAAGGCTATCCCCTCTTGTACAATAATGATACACGCCAAATAAATGCTCCCTTTTCTGTTCTGGTGTGTACACATCTTAGGTTTCTTTGTAATCTTTACACATGGATAGCCCAATTATCACCGCAAAGTGGTTCCTCAGTGTGCAACAATTTACTTGTAAACTTACCAATCTTATTTTTTCATCCACTTTCTCTTTTTGTAGGTGTCAATCAATCAATCAAGCAACTTGTAGAGCCCGACTTGTCACCCGTTAGGATTGACAGGATCCAGGGTCTCAGTTGAAGAGACAGGTTTTCAGCATCTCACAGAACTTCTGTAGAGTTGGGGAGGTCCTGCAGTGCAGGGGGGCTGTTCCAGGGTATGAGGTAGGAGAAGGAGCATCCTACTGCTCTGCTACATTATATGCAGTGGGTACGGACCAGAACAAGGGAAGTGTAGCTAGGTGTCTAAAGTATTTGTGAAATATCAGACAGTGGTTGATGTAAGTGGGTCCAGACTCATGCAGGGCCTTGAATATGTAGGTGAGGAGCTTGAACTGGCATCTCTTCTGAACTGGGAGCCAGTGGAGTTTTTTGAGGTGGAGTGATGTGGGTGCCATGAGGGAGATCCAGGATGAATCTTGCTGCGGTGTTCTGGATGGTTTGTAATATTTGAACTAGGAGGGCCTTGATTCCCACATAGAGAGTGCTTCCATAGTTGAACCTCCTGCTGATGAGAGTTTGGGTGACGGTGCATCTTGCATTTGGGGAAACCACTTAAAAATTTTACTTAACATGCTCAGGATGAAGAAGCAGGATGATGACACTGCATTGATTTGGGACCATTTGGTGAGTTTGTTGTCTAGGATGATACCGAGATTCCTGGCATGCTCAGATGGGGTTGGAATGGGCCCCAGTTCTGTGGGCAACCAGGAAGCATCCATTGGGAGCTGTCACTGCTGAAGATCAATACGTCAGTCTTGCCTGTGTTGAACTTGAGGCAGATATTCCTCATCCATTTGGCAATGCTGGTCATGGATTAGTGGAAGTTGGTTCATGTGGTGGTGGAGTTTTCATAGTGGGAGAGAATTAGCTGCTTGTCATTGGTACATTGGTATAGGGTATGATGTTGAGTCTGTGGGATCTGACTATGTTGACAAGGGGGGACATGTAGTTGTTGAAGAGAGTGGGGCTGAGTGTTGAGCCTTGAGGACTCTGGAGATGACTGGTTTGGCTTTGGAGGTGAAGGGTGGAAGGTGAACTCATGTTTTGTCAGTGAGGAAGGTGATCCATCTGAGGGTAGCTCCTTGAAAGCCCATGTCATGAAGTCTAGAGATTAATGCATGGTGGGAGATGGTGTTAAAGGCTGTTGAGACATCTAGGAGTTCAATCGCTGTGCTCTCTCCTTTGGTGAGAAGGGCCCAGATGTCATCTGTGGCTGCAATAAGGGCTGCCTTGTTGCTGTGGCTGCTGCAGAATCCGGATTGAGGGTCATACAGGAGGTGATTGTGTTGTAGGTAGATGATGAGTTGCTGGTTGATGGCTTTTGTGATGGCTTTGGCCGGGAAAGGGGGCATGGAGATGGGTCTGTAGCCACTAAGTTTGTTGGGGTCTGCTGAAGGTTTCTCCAGAGAGGAGTTTGATTTCTGCATGCTTCCAGTCTTTTGGGAAGATGGTAGAACCCAGTGAGGTGTGGATTAGGGTGGAAAGTTTGAGGTCTAAGAAGGTCTAGACGGATTTCACTGAGTTGCACCACGCGTAACTCCACATAGACATAAAAATACACTACTGTGCTACGCAGAGTTCCACGGGAGGGCCATATTGTCAGTTTGCTTTGCGTTTTATGTCAAGTGCAACACAAAGTACATTCTTGTGTTCAAAATCACATAAAAACCTTATAGTTCGCATGGATGCGCCCATCGTGTTTTTCTTACTCTGTTCATGGTGCTGGACCTATTTTTTGGATCTTTCCAAATCTTATCAATCCTCCACCCTCCTAATTGATCTATCCCTCATTTTTATTTATTGTTTAGTTTGTGTTTTTGTGCCTGTATATTTTACGACTTAAAAAAAAAAAGTGTTTTCTTGACATTTTGTATTTTGTTTATTTTTCCCTTTACTTCCATATTCCTTCCTTTCTTCTCCAGTTACTTATCATTTTCTTTACCCCCCAGTGACATACAAGAACAGGGCGGCAACCAGGAGAGCAGCATCACCAGGCCACCCCCAAACAGGAAGCAGCAGCTTGTGGAAGCACGTTTTTTTTACATGCAGTTCCACCTCCTCTCCTTGTTGGCACCGCAGGGAGGATATCCTTGACCGGGAGAAGGATATCTGTTAGGCGTCAAGATTCTGGGGCTTGGTGAAAATTAATTAATTCTATTATTTGTTGTGTTTGAGCTCTACAGCGTTAACTTTTTTTTTTAACAAATAGCACGCTGCTCACACTCAGAGATAAGTTATGTTTAGTTTACATTAAGAAAATTATTATGTGATCCAGTTTGAGCTAGGCAGGTATTTGGTGCTATCCAATCGTACTCGTCAGCGGTTGCTTTGGATGATTATTTAAGAAGCCATTGCAATGCAGACTCCTCTGTACTCCTGTCACCACAGTAAATTAGTGATATCAGTGAGTTAGCATTCTCTGTGACATTTATTTATGTAGCAAGTGATGTGTAGTACTAGTATGTATCTGAGCACTGGAAAAAAGGGAGATTGAGTTGGTCAGTGAAAGGGGCAGAGATATGAGAATGGAATCAAAGATCATTCATTGCAATGCATTAGTTCCAAATGCAGTTTTTGTTAACAAGATTTGGAATAGGGATTTTAAGATTAGTGTAGCCAACTCAACAATAGTGAATGCTAGTACCATAGACAATCTGATTTAGATAAGTACAATGTTACTGTATTTGCCTGCTATGATAGTTTTGTATAGATTAACTGAACTGCTAATCTATTTTGTATTTCTTATTTCTTACACCAGCACCCAAGGGACTGAAGAGAAGCAGCACCAAGGCAAGTCCAGGAAGACCTGATAGGGAGGAGGCGCCGACCACCATCGCCACTGCTGAGAGTGCTGACCATCCCAGTAAGTTATTATTATTATTATTATTATTATTATTATTATTATTATTATTATTATTATTATTTCCCTAGCTATTATCTCTGCCCACTACTATGCTGCTTTTAATTTTGCCTTGTTTATTTTTTATACTGTCACCTTTTTTTCCAACTCCCCTACCAATTTTTGTTTAATTTCTGTCATCCCTGCATTATCATTTATTTCCATCTTTCATTGACCATCATTATCACATTCCGTGATTGGGCTTCAATGATTCTGAGTCATCCTCATCCTAGGCTGTAGTTCTGCCCCCTCATTATGAAACATTTTTGATTGGCTTGACTACCTGGCCTTTCTAACATTGTGAACCTACAAAATGTCCAGAGTGATATTTTAGATAGAAGATACTGCAGTGCTAACTGAAATGTAGTGATGTATTGCAGTTGCATTTTTTTATTAAAAAAATTAAGTGGAGGCGTATCTGACATTCAAACAATATATAATGTTTTTTCTAGTCACAACGACCACCAGTGCCACTGGCTCAAATGCCCTCCAAGAGGAAAGTCAGTTGGAGGGGGAGAGGCAGCAGCAGAAACAGGTGGTGGGAAGTCACATTGCTTGCTTATACTCATAGCTCAAGGGTGTCATCGTGACTTGTGATCATGACCTCCCTTCACCAGCTACAGTGGTGGTTAAGTTATGGCCTCTTTTATCTGCAACTCAGAAAAAGCTCTTATAATGTGCACTAAAAATGATGGCTTGATGGAAACAGAAAAGAATTGAAGCTTAAAAGGAAGAATGGGTGAAATGAGTAAAAGCAAAGGATGTGGGGGTGGTCGAAAGGTTGCATGGGTGAGTATTGGGTAAAAGGATGGATGGGTGAAAGGATGATTGAAAGAAAGGGTGGATATTGAATGGATGGATAATGGATTGGAAATTTTGGTGAAAGACTGGTTGAGAGAAAGTACAGCTTAAATCATTGTGGTTATAAGAAAATACAGTAGGAAGGATGATTGAATAATTGCTTGGGTGAAAAAGGCATGCTGCTCACCTACTTCACTTACTTTGTTTAATGGTTATCAGAGCTATGGTTCAAAGTGGGTTTAATTTGTGTTCTAATCCCTTGACTCACTATATTTGTCAAGCGAAGCAGATATGTATCCCACCCATAATCATTTATCAACCCAGCATTTCACCAGCCATGACTGAAGAAGTGAAGTATGGTTCAATTTATGACTGCAGTGTTGGGTGTGGAATGTGCATTTGATTCAGTTAATGCAGCATTTACCATGTTTTCAATGCATTGCAAAGCAAGCACACAAGGCATATTTCCCTTTGCCCACTTAGTCACCTCTAAGTACCTTTATTCTTTCATAAGTTCTTTTGTACCAGCCTACCAAAAAAAAGGAAAAATCCATTCTTGGTGTGTGCCACATTTTTATGGCCATGTGAAGTGCTTCCAAAATATATTTCATGGTTTTCCATATTAGATTTATTTTATGCCTGTTCAGATTTTTCCCTTTGGACTTTCATCTATACAGTGACTTAATTAGCCAAAATAGGCATATGACAAATCAATGATCAGTGACACCCCTCTATTCTATAGCTAAGCTCTACCTATCCGCCTAATCCCTCTACCTTACCCTGCAGTAGACTAAATCAAGGTTCCTTTCTTTGCTGCCCAGCAAATGAATTTGTTGGAAATAATTTGTGGTGGTGGGTGAGGCCAGCGAGTAAAGTGGGACGAGTAAGTGTCTGAATTGATTTCAAGTTTGGCGTAAGGGATACCCTGTGACAAACATGTCAAATACAATCGCTATAAACCATTCCTTTTTCTGTAGTGCATTGCATCATTTTCCCTATGGCAGAAAAGATAATATATTCACATTTTATATGTTGCATGGTATCATAATTACTATTCATCTGCCTCTTTGGAGTAGGGTAGAAATGATTGTAATTGCATATTTTGCCTATAAAAACTTAGATACACACACACAACTTCTTCAGTAGAGGTTAATTACTAACTAAACAAGTTCACTTCAAGCCATAGTTCTTCTCCTACCTGAATAGATGAATCACAGGCTGACACCTCCATGTTTTTAGTATGGGTTTTTCCCAAGGTGGCATCTTATCTTAAGGGGGTGGTAGTGGTAGTAGCAGGCTAGCAGGGTAACAGAGAAAACACAAGGTACCTCTCTCACCTATACGAACTCCAACTGCAGGACAAATCAAAGGGTCATCCATTATTGTCAACTAGATTGCATGAAAAGTGGGTCATGTATTATATCATAACTTTAGGAAAACTGCGACCGGACTACCACATTGAGAGTATCTGACACACAACAAGAAGACCTGATATGATAATAAAAACTAGCAACATCAACTTCTTCTGAGAAATGGTGAACTATTATGAAAACTAAAGTTAGGAAATGAAATGCTCAGGTCAAGAGAAGTGTGCTCAGAGTCAGGAGTGGATGGACAGGATTAAGCATTTACAAAAAAACAAGGCTTTCATGATGATGATTAGGCCAGCGTAGAATATTGCTCAGGTAATAGAAGGTCACGCAGCAAGTTGGTGTTGCTTTCACTACATCCACTGCAGCAAGTGTGTCATCCATTTATGGTGTAAAATTTAGTCACACCTCAATAAATCACACAGCCCAGGGGAAAAAGGTTAGGGGCTTGATGAATGGATGGAAAAGGGGATTTGGGGGAAGGTGTGACAAAGAAAAACACTACACAAAAAAAAACAGAACAATATTCATCTGGACGATGAACAGCACACCAATACAATCTGCTGTGGAAGCAAACGATGACAGGATAAGTATGACACAGTTCAGTTCAATGCATTGCAAACAGTCCTTCTGCCCCGGAGAGACCCAAGATAGTATATCTCTAAAATGTATGTCTTTTAGGTTTGAAAAATACTAATTATGGAGGATTGAAGTTAACCGAAGCAGTTCTAAAAATTACGATTGGAAAAGGGAAAATGATACTGTATTGCCAAACTGGACTGTTCATCTTCATTCATCTTGGAATATCTGTCACTGTTGGGTGTCTGTCTTAACCTGTCTGCTAGGTAAGCTGAAGTGTGTTGAGCTTTCACCAAGTTTTGTTTGTGCAGGAGAGGAGAGAACTAAGAAAAGGCCTGCTTATTGAAAAAAAGTAATTTATTATAGGGTAAAGGAGAAGGACTGAGCAGGCTTTAAAAGTGCCAAAAAAATGGCACCATGAAATCTTTAAGATTTCCTTGCATCATTGTTTCAGCCTCCCTAATGGGGGAACCCCCCCTTTCATACATTTTGCCTGGCACAGTTATAATGTGGCACAAGAGTTTACAAAGTGGCACACTGCATGCATTGTGCCACCTTGTAAATATGGAGAAAGGGAAATAGCACATTAGCGCCACCTTAGCTTAAAAAAAATGGCTGTATGGTGGTACTAGCACGGTTCTAGGGGGCTCTTAAATCTGCCCCTAAGTGCTTAGGCACTCTCTTTGGTAGTCTTCAAACAACATGGTTTGTGTGTGGAAAATTGGAAACAGTTAAATATTTTGAGCTAGTGGGAACACCAAAAAGAGTGTGCATGCAGTCCTAAGAGACCGTTATTTAGGTTTAGCAAATGTTGATAAAACCTGAGTGGCTGAAAGAGGTTTAAGATTGAATAAATCCTACCTCTCTTTTTTTATAAGTATTAATTGTGAAGGGAATGATATAGGTCACCTCACCGGCGTTCGATCAGAGATGGAGATAAAAGCTACTTTTCAGTGTTTAGCGACTAGGGGCCTGATTTAGATATTGGTGTACAAGTTACTCCGTCACAAGGGTGATGGATATCCTGTCCACCAAAATCTAAATCTCAGTATATCCTATGGGATTTAGATTTCATTGGAAGGGATATCTGTCACCACACCTTTGAGACAGAGTAACCCATCCGGCAATATCTAAACCCGGCCCTATATTTCCTTATAATCATTTTGCATTTTCACATTTTTGTCAAAGGATAACATGGAAGTACTCATTTGCCAATGCTGCAAAGTTTGTAAAAACCTGTAGACATATTAACAAAACTGTGTCTGCATTCCAAAGAGATCATAGCATGCCTTCTATGTATCACTTAAACATTGTTTTGTCCAAATCTTATCAAAAGCGTGGAGATGATGTACATTTGACCTCTATTGGCAATAATCTGTTCCTTCCAAGAATCCAACAATGGCTTTGAAATCATATCTAAATCCAATTTCAACACTTAAAATCAAAGGCTATTTTAAGATTCAACACAAATTATTAAAATTGTGAAAATATGTGCCTTCTTTACTTAAATAAACTTTCACTGTACCATGGTTCTCTGTAGAAACATCTGAGGTAGTATTGCAGTAAATATTTTTAGAGGCACATAGGGACTTTTCTATAATGTTCCCTTCTTATTACCACTTTCTAAAGTGGTAAGAGATAAATAAAAAAAACACAATAAAGAACAATTAAGTTAGTATTTATGTTTAAGAGAAAACAGAGACAAGCTGCTGTAAAGAAACAGGATGGCTGCCTTATTATTTTGGAAAAGAACACATTAGCCAATTGCATAATCCCTTGTCATCGTTATGTACTGCAGCACTACCCGAGTACTACGATAATCACTGACTTCACTAAGTTGCCATATCTTATAATTTGAAAACATACTTACCCTAGTTACCTAACCTACCCAAACGAATCATATAGGCACACTAATATGTAATGCAACCAAATTTAATCAAAATCCGACAGTAGTTTTTTGCACTATGCTAAATTAAAAAATCAATGTAAAATACTTTGGATTACAAGTTCATTTTGGGACCCACCTTTTTTTCTTTGTACACCCTTGAACCAAACACTAAAAATTAAATGGGTACAACAGGTCTTCAAAGTTTCACAATAATTTGTAAAACTGGTGCAAAGTCAATCAGGGACAAAAATCCCCCAAAATCATATCAATAGTGTCAATTGAGATGTCATCAGTGATGTTATAAATGATGTCATAGAACATGTCATGAGTGATGTCATATGTGAGGTCATCAGCACTGCATGGCAGCGGTGCCAGTTATAGTTAATACAGCTAACTATAACTGGTGAATTTCTGTGTTTTTGGGCATTTCTGTAATTATGTGCAGGAGCCGCACAGATCCCCAAAGCCCCAGGGACCACCACCTCCTTTGCGCATTTCTGTAATTATGTGCAGGGGGGCAGCATGGCCCCCACAGACCCGGGGACCTCCATCTCCTTGGGGCAAACATTAAAACAAGAGAAGGAGGTCCATTTAGGACCACCACAGCTCTGGGGACCACTACCTCCCTGTGCTATTTTAGTTGGAAGGGGCCACACAGCCCACACCAAGGAGCCACAGATGGCCCTGATGAATGCCACTCCACTGGGCGGCTCCTGCTATGTCCCAGGATACTCACTCCCACGACATAGCACTTAAACTCACTGGTTGATGTTGTTAGTGATGTCATCAGTGATGTCATTTGAGGTGTCATCAGTGATGTCACTGACCATGTCATGAGTGATGTAATATGTGTGGTAATAAAGAGCACATTATGGGGACGCAAGGTATAGTTAGCTGAGATAAGTATAACTGCTGAATTTCTATGGTTTTGAATGTGTCAAATGGGAGCCTATCTATAATGTCCCTGTAACCTTTGTTTTATCAGTGAATTTTTTAGGCTTTTATAATTCTATTCCCTAACTATATCATCCCCGTATCCTTTGTTTTTTTCAGTGAATTTCTTAGGTTTTTATAATTCTATATTCTACTATGACATTTCTGTAACCTTTGATTTATCCAGTGAATTTCTGTGTTTTTTAAATTTTATTTCTTAACTGTAAAATACCAGCAAGCTTTGTTTTTTTCAGCAAATTTGAATGCTTTTTTAAATGTAATTTCCTAACTATAACTTCCCTGTAAGATTTTGTTTTTTAGTGAAGTTTTCTGTTTTTTTATAGTGGTTGCAAGGTAACTATGTTATTATGATGTTTAAATATGTATAGTACCTAAGAGCATGAGTGCATGTATAGGTCTGTGACCTAGTGCATGAGTAGTGCATGGGTGAATTTACTGACTTGATATCATACTACTCTGTACATAGCTGTTGTGTGGATGTATAAATTGGTATTTTTGTTATGTTATCTGTGAGTGGTCTATTATTTCTTCATATAGGTTGCAGTATAGATAGCACAGTAAATATATACCTAAGAATAGTAGTTTACAAGTGGCAATAAAAGTTGCTTAAACTCAATAGGTCAATTTTTACCGTTTTATCACTGGGTATTGAGCAATATATCTACGTATAGTATTGCTCATGAGTACGTTTTGTGTTTTAAAATAGGAGTATAACTATTATTAATCAGGCTAAATAATTAAAAGTACTGGTGACAGTAAAGCTGTACATGGATGCTCATCACTACTAGGTTCAAAGCTTATTTAAATGGTCAATTGTTTTAATCACTAAGGAAGTAATAATAGGTTTTGACTCCATATGAGAGTGACTGTATGAGTTGCTAACTATGTGTGATAATACAGCACACATAGGTGCTCTCTGCATCTATTTAGTATTAATAAATTAGATATAAGTATATTTTTTTAATTATTTTTTTAATTCATCCAGATCCGTGGATCCAGATCCGCGATGCCCGAAAACATAAAGGGCCACACTCTAGAGTTTTTATTCTGATCACAGGATTGGGTGGGATCCGCAGCTCCGGATCTGCAGATCCTGCTATATTTTTATAAGGTTAGTTTTCGTTTATACATGCATCTGTTTTTTATATTGGAGCCAGGGTTCACCCATATATTAGTATTTATCAATTGATTTACAGTTTATTTATATAAAGTATGTGATTTTATGTGTTATCTGGAACCACAGATTCACGAAGGGAGATGCGGATCCACCCAATGTTGAAAAAGAAATAGCCTCGTTTGATCAGTTAGGTTTTGACTATACCTAGTTTTGAGTAGGACCACTCCCTAAAACAGTTAGTAGATCTCTGGGTATTGTAAGAGAAAGGTGATTTTTGGAGATCTTATAGATTTGATGGTAGTGCTGGACCACCTGCAGAAGGTTTACATGGTGAACATGAAGAAGAGGAAGAACATATGCCTTCAGGTTCACTTAAGGAGAGCGAGGTTAGGAAAATGTTTACTATACCTAGCGGAGAGAAGAAAGTTATGGCCCAAATCATTAAATGCAACTTGTGTGGCAAGGAATTGTCTTGTGACACATCAAAAAAGTATAGCCATGGCACATCTAGCATGTGGAGGCACATGCGCACAATACATGAATGGGCATATCTCCAAATGATGATGCAGAGAGAAGGAGGAGATTTAACTGGGAATCTGGTTGTTCGTTAACTAGCCATGTACCTCCTGCAACCATCACTATGGAAGCCACATGCACAGAATTAGGCCAAATGGTAACATCCTGCGCCATCAGGCACAACCTTGTTGTCACAAAAGTTAAAGATGTTAATTATTTTTTTCCCATGTAAAGAAGAACCATTGCTGATTTTCTTTGACAGTTTATTGTTTTAAACACATTTTATGCAGCACTGTTGTGCTTTTAAAAAGCAAATGTTTTGCATTTATGGTTTTCTAAAGTTTTCTTTCATATGTTTTTAAAATAAAAAATAAAAGAAATAAAAAAAGGTTTTCAACAAATCAATTTAGAAACTTAGAACCACCATGTTATCAAAGAAAGAGTTGTATTTGACTCTTTATTATTCTTTTATATTTTTGTGTATATGGTGTTTAGTGTGTAAAACACTTTTCTGCAGTTGTGTTAGTGTATGTGTTAATGTGTATCAGGGTGTGTTAGTGTGTATATGAGTGACTGAATGGGTGAGTTACTGGATGCATCACTGTGTACCAGTGTATGTTAGTGTATGTATCAGTGTATCCCTAGGTATGTTAGGGTATCCATCTGTATGTGCCTGGGTGTGTCAGCGTTTGTATTGGTGTGTAACTTGGTGTATCAGTTTATGTCTCAGTGTTATCAGTGTATCCCTGTGTGTGCCACTGTATGCAACAGAGTGTGCATAGGTTTATGAGTGGATGCATCAGCTTGTCTCAGGCTGATTAAGTATATGTATCAGTGTATGCCTAGGTGTGTCACTGTGTGCATCAGTGTGTGTCTAGGTGTGTAAGTGCATGCATCGGAGTGTGCATGGTTGTATGAGTGTATGCATTAGTGTGTGCGAAGTCATGCCAGTATATGTATATGTTTATTCCTAGCTGTGTAAATGTATGCATCAGTCTGGCTGGCTTTGACAGTGTATTCATCAGTGTATGTGTGGGTATCTCAATATATGCATCAGTATGTGACTGGTTCTATCAGGGTGTGCCTGGGTCGGTCACTGTATGCAACAGAGTGTGCCTGGGTATCTCACTGAATGCATCAGTGTCTTCTTGGGTATGTCAGTGTATGCATCAGTGTGTGTCTGGTTGTATCAATGTGTGCCTGGGTATGTTAGTTAAAGCATCAGTATGTGCCTAAGTGTGTCAGTGTGTGCATCAGTGTGCCTATGTTTGTCAGTGTATACATCACACTTATGCCTGGGTGTGCCAATGTATGCATCAGTGTGAACCTGGGTGTCTTAGCATATGCATCAGTTTGTATCTGAGTGTGCTAGTGTGTGCATTAATGTGTCCCTGGGTATATCAGTAAATGCATCAGTGTATCTCTAAGTGTGTCAGTGTATGCATCAGTGTCTGGATGTGCCAGCTTTGTTTTGAGATATTCTTGCTATTTGAATATCAGCACAATTAAATATCGAATTGAAAGACTCCTATTCAGGATGGCCGCTATACATATTTTAGAGTTGATGAAGTTTCTGTGGATCGAATGAAATGGTTTTGTTACTGCCCATGAGCTGAGATCTACAAATAAGCGGCTCTATTCTGTGTTATCTACTAATATAGCAGGGTTTTTGGTATTCCTTCTGTTGGTACCCCATAGTTCCTAATTGAAGGACTCTATCCTATGATGGCCGCCATATGAGTTCAGGGAATAGTTTTGTTGTGTGATATTCTTCATATTTGAATATTGGCACAATTGAGTTTTCAGTTGAAAGACTCCATTCCAAGATGGCCGCTATCCACATTTTAGGAATAATAAATTTTTCGTATATCGAATGAAACAGTTCTGGTACTGCTTGTGGGTTTTGATCAACAAATACGCGTAAACAAAAACTTTTACCTCTCTATTATGTCGTGTTTACTATTGTAGCAAGTTTTTGGTACTCCTCTTGGTGGTACGCTATAGTTTTCAATTGATGGATTCCATTCTCAGATGGCAGCTATATACGTTTAGGGATATCTAACTTTTTTGCTGATTGCATTGGAACAGTTATGTTTCCACTAATGGGTTAGGACAAACAAATATTATGAATTACAACAAGTATTTTGGTCACTTTGAAATGTTGGTACAATCTATGAATTTTATTGAGTTAGTCACTAGTGTGGTTTTTCTTTCTAAAGATGGGTTTCAATAAATAAATATCACATTATTGATAATTGGGATTCTCGTTTCAAATGTTGTTATTTTTTATGTAAATTTAGGTTTTTGTGGGATATGATATAGTTTTCTATTTTAAATTAGGTTCTGGTATTAAGTGCATTGGACGCTTTGCTTACAATATGAATACTTTCCTGAATATGGCTGATTAATACAAATTGTATCAATAGGTATGTTCAATTTTCCATACATTGTCCTAGCATGACTCTGTCCACACTTTTTAGGAATTCCTTTGTTATTTATTTGCGTTTGGTTTAAAAAAAACTTCCCAATTTGTCGTTACACATTAGTTGTTGCAAATTACATATGACTTGATTAATTATATCCCATTATTCCATTGGGTTCAATTAAAACAATTTGGCAAATACATTTAATATCAACACCATCGTTCATGCTGAAGATTGGCCCGGTGTATAATAATTGTAAGTACATTTATTAGACGTGTTGTTTATATTGTTTGTACTCATTCTTGTGTTTGTAGTTATGTCTGTTCTTCCTTTATTGATTTTTTCCTTTGCCCTTATTGAATTCCAAATAGGTATTGTATAAATTATGTATGTGGTGTTTTAATGTGTCTCTGAACATATATTTATGTCTTTGTAAATATATTTCTGTTTGTACTATAAGTGCGTATGTTAGTGGATGCGTATGTTAGTGCCTGGGTGTTATAGTGTATGCATCAGTGTGTGCCTGGGTGTGTCACTGATTACATCAGTGAGTGCATGTGTGTGTAAGTGTATGCATCAGTGTGTCTTTTTGTGTTAGTGTATGCACATCTGTACACAAAGCTGTATTTACACTAGTGTGTTGGTATATCAGTATAATTAACTATGTGTACTTAGGTATATTTATGGATGGTCTATCAATGAAGAAAGTTGCAATTAGTTACCTACATTATTGCAATAAATAGGTCCTCTAATCTATGTAAAAAGAGACCAAACATAAATAAAAGTTATACATTTATATTATTAACTTATCTATTAAAATTTTGCAATCTGTTTTAGAAATGATATTATTAAATACAACACACAAGAAATATATATTCCTGTACAGAAATTACAAATATTATTGAAGCATGTCACACTCCCCTGTCCATTGTTCTCAGCTTCTATACTTTTGCACTATAAATCAAGTGCATATAGAGACTCATCCTTGAACAGTGGGGTGGTAAAAGTCATTTAGACTGTAAAAAAAACAGAAGTACATATTACCTTATTTCAAATAAACATTACTACATGTGACACTCACTACAAATATTTACCACACTCTTTTAGCTATGCTTGTTATTATATAATATAAAGTATTCTATAGCTTTATAATGTAATTCAGCTGTATGAATCATACTAGTAGTTAAAAAGGTGGCATAAGACATCACCCTTGGTAGGCCTCATGGTGTCAAAAAGTCCACTAATCCATTGAACAGGAGTAGAGTATATCAGTTGTGTTGTTATTCTTATTATTTTCAGCCTGTTGAGACGTTTAGTAGTCTTACTTTTCATCTTCTGTCGATGTTTGTCCTAGTTCAAACTTTCTGCTCTCTATTTCCAGATTAGTAGTATATCTATAGCTTTTTTCAAGAGTAGAAATATTTGAAGATTTAAGATTCCTTAGAAAGACATCACCCTTGTTAGGCAGCATGAGGTCCTATTTTGACTTATTGAAAATCCTAGAGGTGTGCTATTTCATTTATCCAGTAGTAATTCTCCTTAGAACTCTGGTTCAAGAAATGGAAGGTAAGAATGTGGTAATTTATAGGCTAATCTTTGCTTAAATATATGTTTGCTATCATTAGACTCTGTCCATCCAGTTGTATATTTTATGTAGATGGTGTAATGTCCAGAAGTAAAACTCCTTCATAGAAAATAATGGGTGAGCAGTTATAGGTTTTACCAGAAGTAGAGATTTGAACAGGTTTAAAATTTGTAATTTGAGTTTCCAATTTAGTTCTGTCTGCTTTGCATTGTTGTAACATTAAAATGATATGCTTGCCAGTTCTCCTGATGTTCAAAGTTGATAGAAGGCCTGAGGTACATTTTGTGCAGGTATTATTCTATGATGAATCTTTAAACAATTTCCCAAAACTAACATATTTACAGTCTGGTAGAGTTAGGTGGATAAATCATTCTGAATCTAATTCTGTTCTTTAGGAAATAGAACAATTTTCACAATCATGCTGTCATGAATAACTTAGTTCAAATAGCTCCTCAATTGGTACCATCTCTTCTTCTAAAATACTTAGTAAGACCATAAAAAAATTGTGGGCATCTTATTGAGTGTTTTGAGCAAACTGTACTGATCTAGTGCACAGGTCTACAAGATCTCTAATGGAAGATGCTGAGGGCCATATTTATACTTTTTGACGCAAAACTGCGCTAACGCAGTTTTGCGTCAAAAGAATTAGCGCCGGCTAACGCCATTCTGAAGCGCCATGCGGGCGCCGTATTTATTCAATGACGTTAGCCGGCGTTAGCCGCCGGCGCTGCCTGGTGTGCGTGAAAAAAAACGACGTACACCAGGCAGTGCCGGCGTAGGGGGATATGGAGCTTGGGCGCCAAAAAATGGGGCAAGTCAGGCTGAGGCAAATTTTTAGCCTCAACCCGATTTGCGCCATTTTTTCCGACTCCCAACCCCCATAGAAATGACTCCTGTCTTAGCAAAGACAGGAGACATGCCCCCTTGCCCAATGGCCATGCCCAGGGGACTTCTGTCCCCTGGGCATGGTCATTGGGCATAGTGGCATGTAGGGGGGCACAAATCAGGCCCCCCTATGCCACCAAAAAAAAAAAAAAACACACTTACCTGAACTTACCTTCATGTCCCTGGGATGGGTCCCTCCATCCTTAGGCGTCCTTCTGGGGTGGGCAAGGGTGACAGGGGGGGTCCCTGGGGGCATGGGAGGGCACCTCTGGGCTCCTTCTGAGCCCACAGGTCCCTTAACGCCTGCCCTGACCAGGCGCTAAAAAACGGCCCAAAAGCGGCCGTATGTCATTTTTTTTGACCCGCCCACTCCCGGGCGTGAATTTTGCCCGGGAGTGTAAATACGGCACACATGCCTCGGAGTCAATTTTTTAGACGGAAACGCCTACCTTGCATATCATTAACGCAAAGTAGGTGTCCACGCTAAAAAATGACGCAAACTCCATGGACTTTGGCGCTAGATGCGTCTAACGCCAAAGTATAAATATGGAGTTAGTTTTGTGTCGGAATTGCATAAAAAAAAACTACTCAATTCCGGCGCAAACAGAGTATAAATATGCCCCTCAGCATATTTTTGTTCTATCACCTCACAAACATCCAACATGCTCAAGAGTGCAGAGCATAATAATTTTTCCTTTCTCTGTTCTTGAACCACAGTAGGTAATCAGAATTGTACATTGAGAATGACATCAGCATAGCAGTTGACTTCAGAGAAATTTGATAACTTGTAACCTACGATTTCAGCATTTGTTTTCTCCAATACTTCTTTCTTTTTTTTCCTTTTGTCAGGAACATCACTCTAATTCTTTGAAATCTTTCATTTTGGTAACATTGTAGGCTTTTTGTAAACTCGGTACTGCCCTAGACACAGGCTTCTCAAATGGTTGTGCTCCAGTA
Organism: Pleurodeles waltl; assembly: GCF_031143425.1. NCBI lineage: Eukaryota > Metazoa > Chordata > Amphibia > Caudata > Salamandridae > Pleurodeles > Pleurodeles waltl. The sequence goes on along the minus strand of NC_090438.1, from coordinate 793,115,154 downwards.
CACAACTGGAATCAGCATTTACTTGACTCTCATCAAACTCTATCAGATACAAACCAGACAAAGTTCTAACATGTGACAGTGCTACATAAGTCATTCCTTTCTTGATCACAGTGCTACCAATATTATTAATGCTTCCTCTAGACTTAAACCTTGAGACTTATATATTGTTAAAGCATATGCTAGAGATATTGGAAACTGCTTTCTACAAACTTACAGGTCTATCACAAGTATGTAACACGTAACAGACCTTGCTATCTGTTTTACACATTCAAGATCATCCAATTTAATTGCTAGACACTCAACTTCATTTCTGTGTGGATACAAAATGAAATCAATTATTTTTCCAATAGCTTCATTAACTAATCCTTCCTCAATATTTAAACTAAGTTGTAAAATTGCCCCATAGTTCCTACAAACAGGTAAACACTATTAATCCTGCAGTTTTGGAATCAGGCTTTTCCAAATAATTCAGTTTTGATTGTAGTTTTTCAATCAATAGTATTGTTACTCCTTGGTGTTCCACTTTATCAACTGATATTTGTTAGACATGAAATCACTGGCATTATTTTCCCCTAACATTTTGCCTCTACTTCCGAGGTTGTTTCTGTGTGCTGGACTCTGTTTTTGCTGTTGTGTTTGCTCTGGAAACTTTACCACTGCTGACCAGTGCTAAAGTGTAAGTGTTCCCTGTATAAATTATATTGTACATTGGCTTATCCATGATTAGCATATTTAATTTACTAGTAAGTCCCTCGTGAAGTGCACTAGAAGTGCCCAGGGCCTGTCAATCAAGTTATTAGTAAGCCTGCAGCACTGGTTGTAGCAACCCCTTTAGTAGCCCTGTAAACATGGTTCAGACCTATCACTGCAATGTCCGTGAGTGCAGTTTTTAAACTGCCAATTTGACTTGGCAAGTGTACCCACTTGCCAGGCCTAAACGTTCCCTTTTTATGCATGTAAGGCACCCCTACGGTAGGCTCAAGTAACCTTATGGGCAGGGTGCAGTGTATGTTAAAGGTGGGACATGTACTTAAGTGTTTTTTATGTCCTGACAGTGAAATACTGCCAAATTCGGTTTTCACTGCAAGGCCTATCCCTCTCATAGGTGAACATGGGGGATTCCTTTAAATATGATTAAAGCACAGGTTCCCTATGGGAGCAGATAGACATGTGAAGGTTGGGGTCTATAAACTCACAATTTAAAAACACATCTTTTAGCAAAATTGGTTTATAGGTTGTGTGTTTGAAAATGCCACTTTCAGAAAGTAGTTTTTTTTTGCTTAAACCATTCTGTGACTTTACTTGTTTGTAGATTCCCTTCTGGGTCAGTTTGACCGTTGGGCTGTTTGCACCTCTCCTCTAGACAGTGAGACAAAGGGAGATGGGATGTAGCCTGCATATCCTGATGGGCCATCTGGGCTGAGGGGGGCCTTACACCTGAAACTTTCAATGCACCACCTATCTTGCACCTGAAAAACGACACACAGTGGGCCTTGTTGCTAAAATCGATGGTCCATCTGCATCATGGCTGGGAGATTGATGCAACGTGGCTATAAAAACGACGTGCAACACCCGCAGCAGCTGCTGTTAACAACGCAAGCCCCCACGCAGGGTGGTTTCTTGACACCATGCAACAGGATTTCGAAGCAACATCGCTGGGTGTGGATAATCAATGCAAAGCCTGCCCAGACCCAAGGTGCCTGTCCGGATCAACGCATCACTCTCTTGCGGGAGAGAAGAAACGATGCACGGCGACCTGACTGAAGGAGGAACGATGCACCTTCTTGTATGCCGGTGAGAAATCGATGCTTCGCTGGCCTTTTTCAATGTAATCGCCTGTGCGGCTTTATTTTGATGTTCCCCAGGTACTTTTGGTGAAATAACAGCATTCACACTCTTTTCTAAGGATTAAGATTCTTATTCTTTTAAAAATTCATAACCTGACTTTTGTATTTCAGATTTTTGGCGTTTTGGTCTTGTTTTGTTTACATAAATATGACCTCTTTTAATGAACCGATGTTGTGTCATTTTTTTGTGTTTTCACTAAGATACTGTATGTGTTGGTACAAATACTTTACACCTTGTTTCTGAAGGTAAACCTGTCTGCTCGTGCCAAGGTACCAAGGGGGTGAGCGGGAGTTAACTGGGGTGATTTTCTTTTACCCTGACTAGAGTGAGGGTCCTTGCTTCGACGGGGGTAACCTGACTGCCAACCAAAGACCCATTCCTAACAATATTATTTCCAATATTTGTTCCTTCTCCAGTTCTAGTAATTGTTCATTAAAAAATGTAAATTCTTGGACTGTAGGCACTAAGCACACAACTGTTTTTTGTTGCTGTATAGATTAAAACATTAGCTGTGCTACAGGTGAATTGGAAGACAATATATTCTTGATAAGTTAAGTTTCCAAGCAATTGTTTGCTTCTTTTGAGAGTATTCCTACTCTCATATCCTTTAGAATATTTGCAGATTGAGAATCAGATGCTTGACACACATTTGTAATTAAGTCAACCAAATGTTGGCATTTCCAATACTTCATAAAGAATTATGAGGTTCTTCACAAAAGAGTGTCTTAAAGACAGGCTGTCCTTTTTGAGGTAAGTTAAAGCAAATCACCAAAAACAATTAGATGTTTTCCTCCTAAAAGAATATCATACTCTGTCTTCAAGATCTGTTGCATTCTGTGTATATTCTGTGTATATTACTTTCTGCTCATTACTGAGTTGCTCTACTAACTCTTCCAAGTTAACATTTTCTTGACTTGTTTGTTGAATTGCTGTGTCCACTTCATTTAATGCTACGGCAGCTTCATTTTCAAATATTCGCTGCCAGGAGGATATTGGATGAAAGGTGCAGAACTCTTGCTGCGTTGTGAATTTTCCTTTGCTAGCTCAGTAGCAATTGTTTCTTCTCGTTCAATTTCTTCATTTAACATATTGATAGTTGTAAAATATTGGGCACAGAATAGTGTATTTTACAGCATTAAAAGATTCTTCATAGCAGTAAAATTATCCAAGTCACTATGTTTCACAATGCCAAGGTTTGAATAGCTGGAGAAGTGAGAAAAAAAATTCTCAGCAGTTTGACAAGTAGATTTTCTCTGGTTGATTCAATTAACTTTTACATGCCAAACTAAACAACCATCACAACCAGCTACACCATATTTGTCTTGATCAATGTTTTCTGACATTTTATCTCTGAATGTATGTTTTTAAGGTATGGACTTCTTCTTGGATTTAAGTATCCAGTATATTTGTTTTAACCATATCTGTATTCTCTGGTTCAAACTCTGCTAAGCACTAAAGTTCTGGGTAAGATTTCAACGCTCTGTTTCGCATGTTGGCAAGACCTAGACTAACCCAAACAATTCTTCTAGACTTTGAGGACAAACTATCCAAACTTAACCTGTCACAGAACTCAATTGATCTTTTCTCTCTAAGGGAGAGCGTTTTCAAACTGAAACTGTATCATTTCTTTGAGAAAGGTTTTTTGACAGAAATCTCCTCCCACGTTTCCTTTTTCTCTATTTTCTCTGCTTTGTGATATTTGCAGTGACATAGCGAGCAATAGCAATGCAATTGTCAGCAACAAACTGGATGCCGATATTTGCATTCCATCATTTTAGGATGACCGGATCATAATTGTTAATATATTTGGAATCCTCTGATCTTTTTAGATTTTATGCATTTTTTGGTGATTGTCTTGTCAGTGTGTGCCTCACTGCAGATAAAAAGCTGTTCACTCTTCTTTTTGAAATGATAGGCCTTGGAAATCCAAAAAGACATCTTATATAAAACATTCCTTTACATCTATATCTTTGGCAGCAATATTTGGTGCATCCTTTATCCATAGTAGAATGTGTATATAAGGAGCTCTTCTTGTCTGTATTCTTATCTTCAAATAAATATGTAAACTTCTCCAAGAGGAGGATTTATTTTATATCATATAAAACCCAGTACCACTCAAAAATTGTGATTGAAATATCTACGAACATTAGCATGATTCAAAGTTCTCCTGCTGTCTTCAAATGGATTTCCTTGATGTTAGAGTTTGCTTCTCTTAGAAATTCTTGTAAATCATCCCAAGCATACTCTGCACAACTAAGTGTCGCAAACCAAATAGGTGAACCTATGTTGCAGGGCATACACTAGAGTTCTCTATGACGTCTGTACCAGTATTCATTAGTCGCACATTGACATGCCACCAACTTAAATTGTACTCCAGATTTTCATCCTTACAATGTATTTTATCAACAAACTCTCTTGCAGGAAGGCTTTGCAGATTGACTCCTGTCTTAAGAATATGGTAAATGGCATAAGGGAGTCCTGACAAGTCACTCTCAAACAACAGATGAAATATGTAAGGAATACATTGTCGAAACCTGGGGTTCCCTGAACATAACCTTGCTGACCTATATTCAACTGCTGGTATTTGTATAGGTCTCTCAGCGTAGGGCCAACCTGCTCCTGTGGTAACTAGCTGTGAAAAACAACAAGCCTCTAAACTTTTTCCCACACACTCATGGGAGCTTCTCTAGCTTGTTTCATTTGAAACAGCTCAATAGCATCCCCAACATCTATTGAATGAAGTGAATGAATACTATTGTGTTGATATAATTTATATTAGACTTCTGCTTATCCATTTTTATTATTTGTCCGCTAGATGGTACTTCTTCATCATCAATAGAACTTAAATCTCCAGTAATATCAACATTTTTATTTAAAAAAAACATTATTTTCTTTTCTATATATTGCAGCTTTTTTACTTTATTTACATCCTCTAATTCTTGACAGATTGTTTTACTTTTTGTGGGAACTCCATTTACTTGAAACTAAATCATTCATCTACATCTTTTTCAACACCCGCAGTATCTACATTTTTATTAAATTGAGCGGTAAATACACAACTCTTCCTTAAAGTCCTTGCTGTGGTTCTATTGGTGGCAGTTTCCCAGTTTTTGGCTCCACTTGAATGATTTCTTGAAATGGGTGCACTGTTTGAATTAGAATAAATTCATACACATTTATCTTATTCAGTTCTTCTGGAAATTGCACTAATTCTAAAGTATTATAAATTGCTTTAGCCGGCATTGTATCATTCTCTAATTTGTCATAGCAATACTTACAAATTCTTTACTTTGCATCTAAATCAAAGTGTTCTTCTGCAAACAGATATGCACCAAATTCCTTCCATTCATCATTGTTGTCTTGCTCAGCTTTAGAAAATACAACTACACAACAAGTTTGTATTTTGTAGTGAGTGTGTTAACATCAAATTCAAATACACTCAGGTTATTCACAACAGAGTGTATTGAACTTTTCTATTTCTTTTGTAAAGGTTTCAGTATTTATCTGTGTATCCACTTCTTCTACAGCTCTCAACAGTGGTCTTTCCCATGTTCTCTATTATCTTCTTCAGGACCAAAGTAACTGAACTTAATATCTTCTGAAACATTCTCAAACTCTGCCATACTACCATGTAACAGCGCTATTGAAATCTCCTAAACATAAAGATGGATATTTTACGTAATAAAGGCTCCTAACTAAATTGATAATTTTTTAATGATGTACAGTCGACAGCTAACATTCAAAAATGGTAAAACGTGCTTTTGCACACTTTCTTTGAAAGGCATGCCAATGAATGACCATGTAAGTTGGTATATTTTCTGACTTTCCATGGATCTAATTCTTGAAGCATCTTAATTTTCTACTTGAGATTCTTCATTGAAAATCTCTTAGGAACTTTTTCAATTTATCAATTGCTTCCTGACGTACGGTACAGATACTGCTACACTTTCACTTGTACACAGGACATTGTTTACCCCTTCCCTGATCTTCTTCAGCTATTACTTGATCTACAGTCCTAGCAACTATCTGTTATTTTTCTATAGGACTGCCATCCTTCACTTCATAGCATTGGTCACTTGTGTCAACCTCATGCCCTAATGTGTTCTCTTGTAAATAGCTCTCTTCATTAAAAAATGGTTCTGGGCTAGATGTGTGTGTCCGTTCACCTTTAAAAACATATTACTTTTGTTAATAAGCTTTTTCCTTAATGTTATTTTCCTCATGCATACTACTGTTTTCTCCAGTGTCTTCATTCTGTTTAATACTAGGATAAAACATTTTCTTTTCAAAACAAATGCCTTGCCCACTAGACTTTCAATAAGTTCCTTCTGCTTAATTATAGCACTTTTCTTTTTATACCTCTTTATCTTTTCAGGAAATGTTGTACTACTCTAGTTTGAAACATTTTTATTCTTAGGTCCTTAAACAGTTTTTGTCTCCAAGTCAACTCCTTCCCTTCCTGATTACATTTTCTAATTTTACTAGCATGTACTCCTTACTTTTTGTCATTTGTTTTACAACTCCCCCTTTTCATTGGACACATTTTTCAGTGTGCAATTTTTGGCATACTTGTTTAAGAAAGTCCTTTGTGTTCTTACCAGCTGTTCTTTTCTTCGTGCCCACATGTACCACCTTATCTGTCCTTTTACTGTAAGTTAGACTCAGGTAGTATTGTTTCCACTGTTCCTTTTTCTCTGCCTCTCATCAGGGACTGTGATATTTCTTTTTTCAGTACTAGAGGACATCTACATATCAGATAAAAATGAATTTACCTCTACAGAAAATAGTATAATATTACATACTAGAAATGATTACGTGTATTATCAGTGTGTTCACTGCCTGCCACATGTTTGTCCGTAACTGTCTAAGTGAGAGTTGAGTTATTTGTAGTAAAAGTAGATTTTAAGACTTGGGAAATGGATTTTAATGGAAAGTCAAAGTAGCACTACAACTGCACACTCACGCTCCAAAGTAACAGGCCTTAGTTGTGTGTAAAGGACTACTTGTCTGGATGGGATTGTAGATTGTATCAGTACTTGGCTACATATCTGACAGAGTGTTTCAGTACCTAACTGTCTGAGTGGATATCTCATTAGCTGTATCCTTTTGTTGATGGGTATATCAGTTGTAGTATGAGTGGATATATGAGTTCATATATATGGCTGAGCATAAGAGTTAGCAAGTGCATGTCTAACTCACTGAAACTTAGAAGAACATTTTACATCTTTTAACCATGCAGCACCCTGTTCTATTACCTAGCTACATCCTATCTGGGTGCTTAACTTTCTGTAGTAAAATGACAGTTTAAAGATTGGCAAACACATTTTTTAACAGCAAGTTGAACTGACAATGAAGATGTGCACTTTGTGGCATATTTATATGAAATGTGCATCAGTCGTGATGTGCCACTTTTCTTGCATCGCTGCTGCTCCACCTAACAACACCATGGTTTTGTCGTATTTACATTATGCCACACTGTGGCGGTCATTAGGATAATTGCATCAACATTTTTGACGCTATTGTGGCACTTTGCTGCACTAGCATCAAAAATGTTGAAGCTAGTGAAGCAAAGCACAGGGAGGCCCATCAATTAAATTGGGTGCATCAATTTAACACCTGCTCTGAGCAGTCGTTAAAAATGACAGAAAAACTGTGCAGTGAAACCAGATGTTTAAGCAAATATGCTGCCCACAGGGGTATCTAACTGTGTATGGAACTGGTTCCAGTACTAATGGGAACATAAGTGCTGCCTGACAATGTGCATTCATGTATAAGGAGTTCTTTCAGTGTATGACTGGATGTGTCAGTGGCTCGCTCTATCCTTTTGCTATTAGCTATATCAGTTGTAGTATGAGTTAGACAGTGCATATATAATTGAGCATAAGACTCTGTAACTGCATATCTAACTCAGTGAAATTTAGAATGACATGTTTCATCTTTTAAATATGAAACTCCCTGTTCTATGCCGTACCTACAGCCTACCTGAGAAGTAAACTTTAACCACTAAAATAACAATTTAAGGAATGACAAACAGCCTTTCTAATGGGTAGCCCAGCTGACAGGAAAACTAGATACTCAGGGTCCATAGTGCTAGACCAGAGCCATGTTTTAAATAGTACTTGTTTTAAAGTGAATTATTGGTAAAGGCAGGTAAGTACCTACATTTAGCAATAGACCACTAACCCCATTACGTTCAGCTAGGTCAGAATAAATTAACCCCATATCAACCCTTGGTAGCTTGGCAAAGAGCAACAAGGCTTAACCTAGGACAAGGTTCTGCAAAGTCGGTCCTGGAGAGCCAGGTCCATGCCAGATTTTTAGCATATCCACATTTAGAACAATGTAGATTTCTGAAACATCTTTTTTTCAAAATGTGGATATGCTTAAAATCTGCTATGGACCTGGCTCTCCAGGACCGACTTTGCAGAATCCTGATCTAGGAGACAAAGGTCCCCATTACGATGCTGGCATAATCAGACCTGGCGGTAAAGTGGGCCACATCACGAGTGGTGGGGCTTGGCAGACGCCAAACCTCCACAACGCTGCCTGGCCCCCTGGTGCGGGTGCACCAACGCAGCCGGCAGCGTGCACCTCCAAACCAGCGGCAGGACTCAGCCTGCTGGCCTGATAATAAGGCCGCAGCCTGCTGGGCTTTCTGTGGGGGTCACCCTGCCATGAAAACCTTGGCAGTCATGCACCCCACAACAGGAATCCCCATTCCTGTTCCTGGCACATGCACCCCCACGTGTCAACACACATGCACACCCCCAACCCATCCACACATTTACAAACACCCCCATCCCTTCATGCATGCATGCATTTACATACACACCCCTCAGCATATGCATTCATCCACATAGACACCCCCACTCACTTGCATACATGCAGACATATACCGGCATTCACTCAGATACATGCAGACACACAACCCCATTCACTCGTATACATGCAGACACTCCCATTCACACTCACATACACACACACTAACATTCACATTCAATCACATACATGCCCACATTCAGCACCCCCTCCACATATTTGCACTCACAATACACCCCCCTCTGCATACACTCACACACACAGACACCCCCTTTCGGATGACCACTTACCTTCTCCAGCAAGGCGGTCGTACGGGAGGGGATGGGTCCTGGCGGCCTTTACCATCAGCACCATCACACCACCAGGACTCCACCAAGCAATATCACAGCTTGTAATATGATAGACTGAGTCTTACTGACATGATGTTGCTGGCAATGCAACCGGCTCTTTGGAGTCTGACTTCCGCCCAGAAATGGGCAGAAGTCCTCCAAAGAATCCTAATATGGTGGGCAATAGACTGCCAGCACTGGCGGTCTGTTGCCTGCAGCGGCTTCGGCGGACTTCCAAGAAGACCACCGAAGTCGTAATGAGGCCCAAAGTGTGTAAAGCATTCAAGTATCACAAAACATTAATGAAATAAAACACAGGAAACAGTTTAAAAATCTAAAACCTATTTATGAAAATAGGAAGTATTTTTGGGCCATATGTACAAACACTTTATCCCATAGACACAGAAGGGGTAAAAACCTTTGATACATCTGGCCCTTTATCTTTCGTTTGACACCAAAACAGATAAAATTGAATAAGGGAAATCGGAGATATGATTTTTTAAAGAATTAATGTTTTTTAGCGCTTAGAAACTAAAAACAACACTTGGGATTTCTAGTCGTACCTTGACCGGGGCAAAGTCAAAGTTTAAGGCCAACCGTGATTGAGCCCTGCTCGGCTACGGCAAGCGGGAGGGCTCATTCAAAAGTTTACCATCGGTCTTAGGCCCATTTATACTTTTTTAGCACCACATTTTCATTATTTTGTGATGCAAAATTGGTGCAAATTTACAAAATACAGTTGTATTTTTTAAGTTTGAGCTGCTTTTGCGTCAAAAAGCAGCGCAAATGCGGGGCTAAAAAAGTATAAATTTGGGCCTTAGTCTTTTTTTGAAGACTTTCTTCAGCAGGATGAAGTCACCAACCCAATCCGCCCCCCCTAGAGTCCTCTTCGGATACGCATCACAGGAGACCTAGGTAAAGAATTCTATGTTTGGACAATATTTCAGGACAAAAATCTTTGTCTGAACCAAAGGTAAATCTTGAATCTGGAACCCTCCTTAGATGTGCTGCACAGGAAGTCCCAGTCAACTTTTTAGCTTTGGACTTTTTTGGAGCTTTTTCTCTCTGACGCCTGACGACTGTCCATAGCAAGCCGACTTCGTGGGATTGCCTTTTCAAGAGCCCCCAATAAAATCCTGGATGTCTGGGGTGCTGGAGCTTTTCAAAAGGATGAACCTGCAAGTCAGGCCAGGTCACGGTCGACGTAAGCCAGCTTTACTCTCGGCGGTGGGTCAGTCCCTTTGTGGAGCTTTTGACCAATAGTTGAGGGCTAGGACTCCAAATCCCATAATGCAACTGGCTCAAACTCCAAACTGACCACTGGACAGTGGTCAGCTATCCAGTTTCTACAGGATGTCATGCAGGGGACTCTGGTTAGCAATTTTCCACCTGTAGCAAGCATGCCATCCCTTCTTGAACTACTTGAAGTCAGGCAAAGTCCTTTTAGTCGTGAAGCTCAAGGGTGCAGCTGGTGCAGTCCTTCAGAGTGCAGTGTCCAGGTGCAGGCCAGGGGCCCTGCAGGGCAGTCCTTCTTCTTCTAATGTTGTTGCTTGAGGGATCTGAGGTGTGGGAGAAGCTTTGCAATATTTATCCTTGCTCCTGGGGTGTAAAGCAGGGGGGTGACTGTCCAATCATAGGCAGGCCATTACCCCCTTGGATGACCACTTCCTGGGAAGTGTGGTAAAAATCATTCTCAGGGAGCAACATTCTTTAAAAATCCAACTTGGCTAAAACTGATTTTTGGAGGTTAGGTCTGAAAGAGCCTACCCACTGTTGTGGCTAAACATCCTTAACAAACCCCTCTCCTGCATTCTCCTAATCTAATCTAACCTAATCGTCTGGAGTTGAAGGAAACAGGGGAGGTCCTGAGATGCTCCAAATGTCCTTCCTTCCTTTGAGGACCAGTTTGACTGCTCTCCCCCATCCTGTTTCACCATCCGCTGAGGCAGATCTCCTCCCCTAGGCACATCCTTTGTGTTCAGCCACAGCCACTTCACACTTCATCAGGGCAGCCTGGCCAGCTTGCCAGAGACTGGCCAATCAGAGAAGGGAAGTACAGATCTGAAGTTGGCAACTTTCAGGTGGAGTTTTAAAACTCTTTAACTGAACTAGTTATTTAAATCCAACAATGGCAAGTTGTGGGATTTATTATAACAATTAATTTGATACCAAACTAGAAATATCTGGCTCCTGTTGGGACTCTATTAATTAAAATAAATTATCTCCATGTTAGCCTATAGAGCCCATTCCCTACAATGAGGGAAAAACATTTGGCAATTTTACATCACCAGGGCTTATAAAACAATTTGCTTGTAGTTACCTGGCATAAGGTAGTTTAAGCATTTGGAAGTACTTTTAATTCTAAAGTCAAATTTGCATATAACTTTAGTTTAAAAGCAGCCAGCAAGGCAGGCCTGCCTTGGAAATGATACTGGACACCTCAGCAGTGCACCAATGGGAGTACTACCTATGCTAGGGCCCCTAAACCTATATGCCCTACCATATACTAGGGACTAGGTCAATTATAATTAGCGTAATTTACATACTCATTTTACAAAGAGCACAGGCCTTGGGACTGGTTAGCAGTGGCCAGGGCTCCATGACAGTCAGGAAAGCACCAGCTAAAAGTGAAAATGGGGGCAAAACGTTAGGGGGCTTCTGCAATCAGACCAGCTTTCTCATAGTACTTATGTACATAGGTGTGTACATTGATTTAGTATTTGATACATATCTGATTGCGTGTATCAGTACCTCAATGACTATCCAGTCTGATATTTAAGTATTTATGATGAGTAAGGGGCATGTAACTGTGTGTGCAACTACTGCCAGTCGTGCTGGATATATATGTGCTATATCACTGTACACATGAATGTATACGTGGCACTCTAACTGCCTGACTGCTTGTCTGTCACTGATTGTCTAACTGAAAGGTGAGTTATTTGTATTAAAAACACACCTTAAAGCTAGAGAAGTGCATTTTTAATGTCCAGTTGCACGAGCAGTAAAACAGCACATTCAGTTTCTGTAGAAGTAGGTTGAATCCACCTATAAAGGAGTACATATTTGTGAATGACTAGTTTGTGTCAGTAGAGTGAGTGTATGAGTCCCTGTATGAGTATTCCATTGGATGTTTAACTAAATATGAGAGTATATCACTTGCTTTCTTGCTAAGTCTATGGGGCCGTAACTCTCTCTATGAATATCTACCTTTCAGTGTTGGTGACTATAGTAGTATGAAACTGTGTGTGCAACTGGCTGTGATAGTGCAGACTACATACCTACTGTATGAGTATGTGCATGAGTTTATAAGCAGAAATCTCACAATCACACTTCTGTGTCAATGGTTCTATCCTTTCATTATAAGGTATGTGAGTTGCATTATGACTTGCACACTATGGGCCAGATGTATCAAAGGTTTTTACCCATTCTGTGTCTGTGGGAAAATGTGTTTGTACATATGGCCCTATATATATCTATAAGAGGGCATAGGAGTCTGGCACTGCATGTCTAATTCGGTGAAGCTTATCTTTCAATTACAAAGATCCCTGCAATATAGGCTGTACCTACAGCCTACCTGAGTACTGAACTTTTAGTAGTAAATAATATTTTGAGAATTTACAAGCAGCCTTTATAATGGTTCTACTGACAGTACAACTGCATATTCAGGGTCTACAGTGGTAGGTCTGAGCCATGTTTAAATTAATACTTCTGTGGATAGATGAGCAGATTATGTCAGTATTTGGCACATATCTCTGTGAATGTATCAGTATCTCTATGAGTGTCACACCAAATGCCTAAATAAAAATGGTAAATACAGACATTTGTATCTGTGTGTGAAAGGGACTCAGGGACTGATTACGACTTTTCCAGCGGGGATTACTCTGTCCCAAATTTGACAGATACCCCATCCGCTGTATTACAAGTTCCATTATATTCTATGGAACTTTTAAAATGGCAGGCAGGATGTCCGTCACGTTTGGGACAGCGTAATCCCTTCTGCGAAGGTTGAAAACAGGCCCTTAGTGTCTATTGGAAACATAAATACTGCCTCCATATGTTAAGGAATCTATAAGCAGACGTCTCACAGTCTCTGTAACTGTGTCAGTGGGTATATCCTTTTCTTAATAGATGTATGAGTGCCTTTATAAGTTAGTATAGGATAGTAGAACTCCATCTTTAACACAGAAAAACTTAGAAAGACATGTTTAATGTTTTAAGCAGAAAGCACTGTCTTTCATCACCTACCTACACTCTAGCTGAGAGTTCAAGTTACTGTAGCAGAACAACAGTTTGGGAATTCTCAACCAGCTTTTGTGATGGGTACTCAAGTTGACACTGGAAATGCATACTTGCAGTCTCCAGCAGTAGATCTCAACTATGTTCAAAGTAGTACTTGTGTGGATAAGTGAGTAAAATGTGTCACTACTTAGCTACACATCTGTCTGACTGTATCATTAGCTTTGTGTGAGTGTCCCCACATGGGTACAGTGGTATTTAACTATGTGTGCAACTGGCTCCAATGCTAATGAAAATATAACTACTCTCTGCCCCGTATGCATGAATGTATAAGCAGCCCTCTAAATATCTAAATGTTATGTCAGTGATTCAATTTCTCTATTAATAACAATATGAGTTGTACTATCTAACTTTGATTTGATAGAAATATGAGCATAATACTTTGCAAGGCCAAATATAAGTCAGTGAAACTTAAATCAACATATTACTTAATAAGAAAGTAACCTGCTGCATCGCCCACCTTTACCCCACCTAAGGGTTAACTCTTGTGTGGTAAAAAGGAACTGTGATCGTTCTTTCCTCAATAGTATGCCTTTCTGTATGGTAATTATATACATATTATTTATATTGCTATTTAGTGCTCATGAACATACTACTCGCTCTCATACATCTGACATACAATTACCCCTGTAGTAATTTACTTCGATTTAAAATATATCACACTACACATACCTGTTCAGTATGTCTCTTGTGCTGTTTCTTTGTTTCAGTAGTTCTTTGATTTTTTTGTCACTTAAAATATGCAAAAAACAAACAGAAGAACTATAGACCACTCTCAAGCAAGTGTACCATTATTGGCAACTTTTTCAACTTTGCTTTCAAGATTAGTCAATCTGAAAGCCAATCAAAATCTCTCTTTCACATATAAGTATTGCTATACAACTTTTGACTGGATATCATAGTTAACCCTTTCCAACGCTCCTTAAAAGATGGCCCAATTCCATACCAGTATTCTCCGGATCCGTGGATCCACAGTGGTGCTCAGCTCTGCCCCGTGTAACTCCATGGTTTGATCCATGGATCCGTGTGGGAGGACAAAATTTATTTTTAGTATATATTCTAAAATAATGGTATATATATATATATATTCCTCTTTGAATAAACACATGTGTTCTTACCTAAACAGACTTTTAAACACGTTTTTCCCTGTGGAACTGTAACTGCCAAGTTACAGTCTACTTTTTTTTTAAAGCCTTTCCCCCATGCCCCTCTAGCTGTGTTACCATGGTAACATAGTTTGTAACATTCTCTTGAAGCAGTAGATCAAAAGTTCATAACAGTCTCTGCAAAACCCATTCTTGCATTTAAGTGAAAAATAGCAGGTGTGGTTGACATTCTCAAACAGTACACATATTGCAAACAGCTACAGTTATTCTGCTTTCTCAATAGTCAATCCCACATCTATTTACTTTTCTCACAATATCACTATCTACCTTTTGGTACCAAACAAGTGTTGTTTAAACATTTAAGTATTACCCTTCATTTTCAATTGCATTTCTGTTTTTCATTTCAACACTGCCTCATTCAGCTATAGCCTTGTCTTATGTACTACTCCAGCTTTCCTCTGGAATGCTCAGAGTGTGGATTGTGGGACACAACTATGTGTTTTTGGCTAGAGAAAGTGCAAGAAGAAGTGACATTGACAGGGCCCTGGGTTTATGTAATGTGGACATTACTTGGATAGGGCAGAGAGGGTTAAAGTGGCAGCAGTTGCTCCCTTTGGTTGAGGCCATTATGGATTGCCAACATCCAGACCTTGTGATTGTGCACTGTGGTGGCAATGACATAGACACAGTTACAGGGGTGGGATTGGAAATATTAAAGAAGGCTACCTTTGAAAATTAATTGCACTTCTGTCACACACTGTCTTGGTTTTTTTCTAACATTTGCTACAGGCAGAAGTGGAGGTGGTCAAGTGAATTCTCTCCACAAATAGACAGATTCAGGAAACATGTTAATATTACTGTTTCTGCATTCGTCAGAGGCTATAACATGGGTTCTATTTACCACAATAATTTGCGGTTTGATATTGACGGTATATAAGAAATGATGGAGTTCACTTCACAGAGAAGGGCAACAGAGTGTTCCTACAGAACTTGAGAGACTGCATCCTGTTTCATGTGTAGTGATCACCTACACATCATAAACAAATAAAAGCTCTTTTAAGAGCGAATCCTTTTACCACACATATATTAATTTATGTTTGAATACATAATTTATTTTAAAAATCTCGGATCTGCAGCTCCATCCGTATATCTCAAAACTAAAGAAACAATTGTTTGCATTCTCTTCCCAATGATTTCTGTTGTGTCACATACATTTGAACCCCAGTAGGCTATCTGGGTATAAGAGAGGGTGAGAGAGTGTCTGTCTTGATGTGAGAGTGGGTGTGAGAGTGCTTGTCTTGGTGTGAGATTGGGTGTGACAGGGTATATCTTGGTGTGAAAGTGGGTGTGAGAGTGCCGCTGTTAGTGTCCAAGTGGGTGTGAAAGTGTCTGTCTTGGTGTGAGAGTGTTTATCTTGGTGTCCAAAGGGGTGTGACAATGTCTGTCTTGATGTGAGAATGAGTGTGAGAGTGTTTGTCTGGGTGTGGGGCTTGGTGTGACAGGGTATGTATTGGTGTGAGAGTGGGAGTGGGAGTGTCTTTGTTGGTGTCCAAGTGGGTGTGAGACTCTGTCTTGGTGTGAGAGTGTTTCTGTTGGTGTTCAAGTGGCGTGAGAGTGTTTCTCTTGATGTCCAAAGGGGTGTGAAAAGGTCTGTCTTGATGTGAGAATGAGTGTGAGAGTGTTTGTCCGGGTGTGAGGCTTGGTCTGACAGGGTATGTCTTGGTGTGAGAGTGGGTGTGGGAGTGTCTTTGTTGATGTCCACGTAGATGTGAGAGTGTGAGAGTGTTTCTGTTGGTGTCCAAGTGGGTGCGAGAGAGTCTGTCTGGGTGTGAGAGTGGATGTGACAGGGTATGTATTGGTGTTAGAGTGGGTGTGAGAGTGTTTCTGTTGGTGTCCAAAGGAGAGTGAGGATGTTGGTCTTGATGTGAGAGTGGGTGTGAGAGTGTTCGTCTTGGTGTGAGGCTTGGTGTGACAGGGTATGTCTTGGTGTGAGAATAGGTGTGGGAGTGTCTTTGTTGGTGTCCAAGTGGGTCTGAGACTCTGTCTTGGTGTGAGTGTTTCTGTTGGTTTCCAAGTGGGTGCGAGAGAGTCTGTCTGGGTGTGAGAGTGGGTGAGACAGGGTATGTATTGGTGTTAGAGTGGGTGGGAGAGTGTTTCTGTTGGTGTCCAAATGGGAGTGAGAGTCTCTGTCTTGGAGTGAGACTGGGTATGAAAGTGTCTGTCGTAGTGTAACAATTGGTGTGACAGTGTCTGTCTAGGTGTGCCAGTAGGTGTGACAGGTTATCTTGGTATGAGAGTGGCCTGTATGGATACCTGAGTCTGTGCACTAGTATTTGATATATACATTTTTTTCATGTTTTTTTAGCTCTGCAGATCCATCCACGAGGCTCAGCATGGCCACTTGTGTAAATTCGCAGGTGGATCTGCAGATCTCGGAAAATGTACAAAAAAATTACTTTATCACAATTTTTACACTGTATTTATTCAGCAGCCACATTTACATCAACCTCTACCCTGGCCTCTTTGTATCAATTGTATCCCCACATTTCAGCCCCAGGGACCATTCCCTAATAAAACAAAATGGCAGTTGCAACTTCCCCATCAGATTGCGACCAGACGATTGGAAGCTTTCTATGGCTTGTGGATCCATGGTAGATCCACGGAGGATCCTCGTTCCTATATAACTTTATTTTTTTTGCCTTAAATATCTCCAAAATCTCTGAACAGGTTCACACCAAATCACAAAAACATGCTTTATGGGACCAAGATCTAGCTTTCTGCCAAATGTAGTGTAATTTCATTCAGTGGTTCAGGCTGTAGTTGTGTTCAAAATTTAGAAAAATCCCGTTGACATAGAATTGGGAAAATGCATTTTGAGACCACCATTTTTCAGCCTCTGCCTGACAGATCACCCCCAAACTTTCAAGAGAGCAGCTGAACTGACCAAAGTATGTATAAGTTTTGAATATTTTGTGAAGATTCACCAAGCAGTGCCAAAGTTATTGGAAAAAAACACTAGAATATATATCTCTGTATACATATATGTGTGTGTGTTTGTATGTGTATATATATTGATATATATATATATATATATGTATATAAATATATATATATATAGAGAGAGAGAGAGATGTATATATATATATATATATATATATATATATATATATATACGCACATACCAAATGCTCCTCTAGGAGTCTAGGAGTCTGTACCCATGGGAGAGAGAGTGGTCTATGCCAGCGGAGGAACCTGGAGGTCAATTACAATCACAAAGAAACATAATCCAGGACACTCTCAAGCAGGTGAAAACCTCATTTACTGCTTTACATCACAACGTTTACTGCTTCAGATGACACATTTTGCCTTATAACCGGACTCATTCACATTAAATCACAATATTGTCATACCCATTTAAACCCTTGTGCCTTGTGATGACACACAGAGAAATAAACACCGAACTAACTAGTCCAAATTATTATGGCACACATCTTTGAATATGTTTTCAGCCTATTGTGTATCTATCAAAACCAAACATCATACTAATAAATCACTTTAGTGCAGTAGAAAAATATATAAAGAAATATAATCATATTATAATCAAGTCTTTAAACATTTATTGTGCTGATATTTTTGTCACAAAAGGGCTATGATCTTACATATTAGTAAGTCAACTAACTACCCCACCTAATAACATAGTAGAACAATCATGGTTGCACAGTACTTACTTGCATGTCACAATAAATATAATGTATCAGAATAATCACTTAATGTGTTACACTTTTGCACAACCAAAAGTGAGACAGTCAATAGGGAACCCCTTCATGAGAATTCAATATTTTTTAAATCTTCGTAACGTGCATGATAGTGCATATCTGACTGTTTTCAGAAGCTCATTAATTGCACATTAGCTAAAGGGATGCTCCACTTTTTTGTAGAGTCATTAGACTTCCACCGGCCCTTTTCTCAATCTAGAAAAACATAGCCACGAAAAATATTTTACAGAAAGTTAAAAATGGAACTCTTCACAAAACCATAGCTCTTTATGACTATAGTGCTCATTGTAAGGACATTTGAAAACCTGTTCAACTAATTAAAAATTACTGATTGTAGTCTATTCTGATAATCAACCTTAGAACTCATACCTATTGGCAAATGAATATTCACCATGATAGAGATGTTTAGTTTTATTCTGCATAGAGATGCACTTCCCAATTCTTCATCCTTATTGAAACCTGTAGGAGTCTTAGTTTCAAAATCCAGTATAAAGCTCGACTCCTGGTGTTTTTATTTAAGTTCTCTATTGCCCACTCTTGGATTTTGTAGTACATGCTGAATAGCATAAAAAGACATATGAGTGCTTTTACTGCCATGCTTCTCATTAAAATGTCTAGCTACATTATAAAAAGGATCAAAATTGTTAATCGCCCTCGTGTGTTACATAACTCTCTTCTTGCCATCAGTGTGGTACTTCCTATGTATCTAAGTTTGCATGGGCATTCCAAGTTATATATTACATATGTAGTACTACACATAAAAAATTGTTATATTATTCATTCTTCACTTTTAAGGTTACATTAATATTTTCTGACTTTTTGTACCATCTTGCTATTACAACATACCTTGCAATGACCGCATAGGAAAAAACCCTGAATTGGAAGGTCTCCTATACTTTTGTATACAGTAATGTCATTATACATAACCATATCTCTCAGGTTTCGACCTCTTGTATGAGTTACTTTCGGATGCAAGTCCACTTTATCTCCAATCTGAGTATTGTTTTTTATTATATTCCAATGTTTACAGAGAGTCCCTCTGATCTCACCTGCCTTGTTGTTATAATTCATGATAGCACGACAACTGTCCTGATTCTTATCCACTGATGCATCCTGTTCACCTAGAATTTCATTTCTATTTACTTTTTTAATCTTCCTTCAGGCCTGATTTAAGACCTACAGTGGATAACTCCTCACAGTGAACCTATTTATCATGATCTCTTCTTCTTTTTTGTATATCTCATCACTACTGAAATTTCGTTTAGCTCTTATTTATTCTCCAAATGGAATACTTCACTTAAGGTTGATCGGATGATCACTAAGAGCATGAAGAAGACTAATACCTGCAGGTGTCTTCATATGAAGTTTGGTCTCAAGCTTATTATTCACTATTTCCACCTCTATATCCAGGTAAATAACCCTTTCTTTACTAATATGTTCGGTAAATACCAGATTATATGGGTTGTTGCTTAGTTCATACACAAATGCTTCTGCCTCATCAATGGTTCCTTTCCATACTATAAACAAATTGTCTATGTACCGTAGCCACAGTACAACCTTTTGGAGATGCAGGGAATAATCTATTAGTGATTTTTCTCACCATCCCAAAAGTAAACTTGCTAGACTTGGGGTGAAGCAAGTACCCATAGCCACCCCAAACTTTTGTCTGTAAAACACACAATTGAATAGGAAGATGTTATTCTTAAAGCAGTATTCAATCATTTCAACATGGGAGAGAGTGTGCATGTTATAGCTACCCTAAGGCATGAGTTATAGTTACTTGAGATATTTATAACTGATGAATTTCAGTGGTTTATTGAGGCTTAATCCCTAAATTGTCAGTGGATTTTCACCTACGTACTTTAACCTTTGATTTTTTCAGTAAATTCCTACGTAAAGTAGCATTTAATCATAATACATAGTGCCAACCCCCAGCTATGCACAGCCAGGCCCTGCAGACAACCCCCCCCATGGGCAACCAACCCAACACCACACACTGCCTTCGGACATTCATGGTTTGAGATAAGCCGTAGGGCCTGCTTCCACCCTGGCTGGCAACAAAACCCACAGCGCGGATGGCCTTTGGTCATGTACAGCAAGAACTTGGCCATAGGGCCTGGCCTGAAACATATTGGATCCCCTTTCTTAGCCACTTTGGACCCCAGGGACCCCATCCTCTTGGGCCTTTTTTAATTAAGGAATGGGGCAAACAGCTCTTCTCCTGTCCAAGCCAATAATTACTCTGAGGACCCCATCACAAAGGGCCAAAACATATATTTTAAGGTGAAGGGGACTGTACCCCCTCCCTGATCCTTAATAGACCCTAACAATCCCATATTGAGACACAATTTCCTTCAAAAATTGGAGGAGGGTCAGGCAGCTCTCCTCCTTGAGCCTTATTAGGCACTGGGGACCTCATTCTCTGGGGCCAAATTCCTTTGACAAGGGGGGGGCATATAGATCCCTTCTCTTCATAGATCCCAGGGATCGCAACCACTGGAGCTGAACTCCTTTCAGAATGGTATAGGGAACTCAGTCACTCCTCCTAAGCCTTAACAGGCCTTAAGGACCCTGTCTACTGAGGCTGCAGTTAACTTAAAGGGTGGGGTTACGAGGAAGGACCCCTTTCCAAGCGCATTGTTACCCTCGGACCCCCATCCCCTGGAGTCTATTATTTGCAGGGAAGGCACATCTGCTCCCACCCGGCGAGAAATTCAAAAATGGTCTTTCCATGTTTTCCTGCTCCTGCTATTGCAGGCAGGGAAACTACTGCATCCCGGGGTGGGCCAACAGTAGCAGAGCCCACCCCGTGGCTGGGGTCCCTGGATCCTTTCCAGGCTCAGAGATGGGTACTTTGCAGACCCCCTCCCAGTTAAGATCTGTTCAGCCCTTGGGATGGGTTCCACAAGGCCTTTTAAGGCTTGATGAGGGGGTCTCTCGGACTACTCAATTTGTTTGTGAGTTTCAGCCCAGGGGATGGAGTCCCCATGGCGTCTTAGAGGCTCGGGAGGGTAGGCACTCATTCCCCTCTCCTTAATATAGCAGGCTTAGGGCTCCCTGGGGCACTGATTGAAACATCATTCCTCCCCTAATAGAGGTCACAGGGCCTTTAGTGGCTCGGGGAGGGGGGATGAGTTGTCCCTCTCCTTTTTTATGAGATTCAGCCATGGGGGATGGGGTCCCCAGGATCTAGTATGACATGGGGATTGGGGACACCCATCCCCTTACGTAAATTAATGTACATGGCCCCGGGTAAAAGGGTACCCAAAGCCCAAGTTGGGCTTAGGTACGGGACCCCACTCAAGGCCTCCTCCCCAGTTTTGTGTTTAAAAATGGCAGGTGGACACTTTCTTTTTTCCCCCATTGTACCACAAGGGCCTCACAGAATCACAGCAAAAACAGCTGTTTTTTTAGATTTTTGGGCTGGGAAATCTGTTGGAACCTCTCCAAAAATGCTAGTGGGGTCAGGGTATCCCTATTCTGTCCTCTTTTGTTTTTTTTTAATTGCAAGACAGGAGACTAAATACTAAAATCCTGTGATGGCTGCCTGCAACATTTTTCTTTATGCTACATTCAGCCAATCAAAGTGCTAATTCCCATTGAAGCAAATTGGCAAAAAAGGAAAAAAGCCTATGGGTCAATCAGAACCCTCTATTTTTTAAAGTTGTGTTTTATTAGACTCTTTGAGAGTTCTTTGAACTGAACCATCCAGATATAGAAATATTTTTCTTCCTGAATATCTCAAAAACTACTAAGAAGATATACAACACATCACAAAATACATGCTTTCAGGACCAAGATGTGGCTTCCTCCCAAACTACTGGTGTGATTCAGTTCATAGGTTTTGTTGAAACATTGTTAAGAAAAAGTCTATGGAAAAACATTTTAGGATTCCCCTTCTTTCTTGATCCCACTGGATTGATCACCCTAAAACTTACCATGCACAAACTTAACAAAAAGGATAATTTTTTTTGGAAAGCTTTATGAAAATTTGTAAAATGCCATCAAAGTTATTAGCATACCAAAAACGTAATTTCCTATGGAAACACAATCCTTCCTTAAACTAACCAGTGATGGTCACCATTGTGTGCTTATAGTTAGGCCTGTTTTTCCATAGATAGAGTGTGTTTTTTAGTTTGTTCATAACTTTGGTGTCGTTTAATGAGTTTTTACAAAACTTAAAAAAAAGTTTATCCACCTCAGCTCCTTCCCATAAAGTTTGAGGGTAATCCATCACTGGGAGAAAAGAGGGGGATCCAAAAACAGAAAATCCCCATGTATTTTCCTAACACTTTTTTGGAAAGCTAAATTGCAAAAACTGCTGAACAGTGTTACACCAAATTTGCCAATGAGCTAGATCTTAGTCCAAAAAGTGTGACTTTTGGATTTGCTGAAAATCTGTTCAGTAGGGTTTTTTTTAGATAATAATGGACAGTTGGGTTCACCAGTGTCTCGCAAGAGTCCTACATTCGCACAGATTCTAAAATGGAGTCATCTGACAGATCAATTTTTTGTTCAGCCCTCTCACTCTTGTAGACCTGAGCGGCTCCTATTAATCCCTACTATGCATGTCTGTCATTCAAGAGAGAGGACGATGTGGAGGGGCAAGTACCTCCTGACACCCTACTATGCTCAACTATCATGAAAGATAGAGGTCTCAGAAGAGAGGCCAGGTCTTCCCCACAGAATGCTACACACAACTGTTATTCAAGACATAGGGGGTCATTATGACCATGGCGGTAGGTGATAATGTGGCGGTAGTACCGCCAACAGGCTGGCAGTACATACCGTCACATTATGACATTGGTGGGTTGGCTGGAGCCAACCCGCAAAATTAACCGTTCCCAACGCCATGGTGGTAGCAGCTGCTGGGCCAGAGATAACAACAAAATCGAGTTTGCAACACCACAAAAACCATGGTGGGAATTCCTTCCCTGTCACTGGTAGGAGGCTCACCCACCCCCCAAACACTCCCCTGATGCCCCCTCCCCCTCCATCCACGCTCTCCCCCTTCTGATTCCTCTCCCCATACACACACAATTGCAGACACGCAACACACATACACACACTCACTCACACTGGCATACACACATTAATTCACGCATGCATCCATTCATTCTCACACACTTCTGTACACACATTCACACTGACATGCAGAAAAGCATTCACATTTCCATTGGTACACGCATACTCACACATGTATACAACCATGAAAACAATACTACACACACAGTCGCATTCACGCACACACTCACACTTACATGCATACAACCCCACACACACAAACACACACATGCACACACAACACCCTCCACCACCCTCCCCAGGTAAGCCCAACTTACCTGCATCCAGGGGGTCTTCCGGCAGGAAACGGGAAGGGGCGCTGCTACCGCCAGCAGCCCCCGCCAGCAGAACACCAACAGGCTGTATCATGTGTCATGATACGCCTGGTGGCCCTCTACTGGTGTGGCTCTGCTGGTGGTAGCAGGGCCACCTTACCACCATCTGCCAGTATGGCTACAGCTGGAGTTCTTCCCTTCTTGTGGTGGAAATCCAGCTGAGGTCATAATTTGGTGAACGGATGTTAGCCGCAGTGATGGTGACGGCATTAACCGCCATTATCATAATGAGTACCATAGAACTTAGAAGTCCCACCGCACACTCTACTATGTACTCCTGTCACCTAGGACAGATGTCTTAGCAGAGTTAGTCCTTTACCAAACCTTGTTACACACACCCAGCATGCAACAGAGAGGTCTTAGCTAGGTGACCGTTACTCCCAACCCCCTATAAAGCTCTCTTGGGAGGAGTGTAAGTGACAATGCTAATCTCTCCCCATACCCTACTGTGCACACCCATCATCCAAGAGAGTTCTTAGCAGAGATGCCATTCCCTCCCCATACCGTACAATACACATCCATTACCCAAAAGAGATGTATGACCAGAGATGCCAGTCCTTCCCCACACCTAACTACACACTCCTGTCATTTAAGACAGAGGTCTTAGCAGAGATGCCAGACTAACCTTACAGTTTACTGCACATGGCTGTCACACTGTGTAGTATTTTCAGTGCAGAGGCCATTTCCTCCCCACACCCTACAATTCACCCTTGTTATCCATGAGAGAGGTGTCAGTAGAGATCAGTTGCACCCCACACCCTACTATACACACCTGTCATCCAAGAGAGAACCCTTAGCCGAAGGGGCATTCCCTCCTCACATAACCTACTATGCACATCTGGTACAATGTGGAGTGCTATCTACAGAGAGGCCAGTCTCTCTCATAACCTACACCACATACCTATCATTCAAGAGATATATCTTAATGGAGAAGTTTGTTCCTGCCCACTCCCTGTTATACACATCCTCCATGCAAGAGAAAAGTCTTAGCTAAATAGCCAATGTTCCCCATACTGGTCTGTCACCCTAGAAAGGAGCGTGAGTGAAGAGAGCAGTCCATCTCCACACCCAAATACACACTTCTGTCTTCCAAGACAGAGTTGTCTGCAGGAAGAGGAGACCCTCCCCACATCCTACTATGTTTACCCATTATGCACAAGAGGGGTCCTAGCAGAGAGGCCAGTTCCTCCCATACTCTTTTATACATACCTATTATCCAAGAGAAAGGTCTCAGTGGAGACACCAGTCCCTCTGTAAACTATACTATGCATGCCCATCAATTTGAGGGAGGTCTCAGGTTAGTCTAGCATAGATTGTAGAGCTGGCAGTTAATAGTTTGTTTCTATATATATTAGATGTAGGAGCTCACAAGATTCTCATGTGAGTTGAAAAAATATAAGACTGGAGGTAGCTGTTTTGGTGCTACGGCTGCCACAAGAGTCCTGAGGGTGTTCATTTTACCTACACAAGGGAGTTGTAACATAAAGTAACCAAATTATATTTAAGTAGTGCGGCTCTAAAAAAAGCCTTTGTGTTTATATTGTATAGCGTACATTTAGATGTACAACTGGATTCATTCTTGGATGTTAATAAGGAAGATTCTGTTTCCTTCTGCATTGAAGTGTACTCCACCTCACCTGGTGAGAAGTGGCATATGAAAACAAATAATTTCATGATAAATGGAGCCCATCAAATAGTCACAGATAAAGTTATTCTTTTTTATTAATATGTCTAGGGGATTTCTCAATCTTTGGACAATTTTTTTTTTACGATTGGCATTTTTGCCTCTGATATATGTTGTAAAACACAAAGGCTATATGAGGAAAGAGAGACATCAAATGAGAAAAGGTCTTGTTCATTTTGATGTCAAGTGTGACCTCTCTGATTGAGCCTAGGTAATTGCAACCACAGTCACTATCATGACGTCTGGGTGCTCACAATCCAAAATTTTCTCAACCATTGGTAACAATTAATGCCATCTCATACCTGTATGGCTAATCCAACTGATGTCCAAGTTTGTAAATTGAAGATCTTTGTTAATACTGCAATCAATGGCATATTTTCTAGCGCAGTAGATAAAGCTGTGTCCCAAAATCCAGAGGCAAACCATGCTGTAGAATTGAGACGCCAGTCAAAACAGGAGTGTGCAACAGAATGACAAATCTTCATGAGGAACATGGAGTTAGATGTTACAGAAAAAAGGGAATGTGGAAAGAATAGACATGCTATTGGCAGATTTTTGTCAGCTAAAAAGTAAGTTAGGCTGAGATCTACTGTTGTTTGATGTTTTTGAAAGTCCCCTATGATTCCACAAGAGTCTAGCAGTAGTTAGTTGCAAGCTTCTGCAAGTGGAGCTTACTGTATGGGGTCTGTGTGGTCCTGTGAGAGTCACATAGAAACTTACTAAGTGACCCTGCCATGTTGTCTTTTTCGCCCCCGCAAGCGTCTGCAAGATTATCTAGAGAAGACTAGGAAACAATTGTGAAACAAGATAGAACAGGAATTATAAAGGGCAGTAAACAACCATAAAAGAAATGAGATAAACCACATCTTTCCCATGTTGAGAATTGTATTACATCAAAAGCTTACTAAATGCATTACAGGAGATTAGGATACATGCAGTACATGTACAGTGGAAGAGAGACATTTGCTGTAAGAAGAATGGAAGACTGAGGTAATATTAAGGTCAAGTAATAATTGACATTCCCACTAGACAACTAAAAAAGTTGCAATGTGATTGTCTACAAGAGTTGAATGTTCGATACTTTAATCGGTTGTATAACCACAGACACCAGGGATTGCTCTTGGTGGTGTGGGGGTAAGGCAGGTGTAATCCCTTTGACTTGTTCTCAGCAGAACTCCTTTGATTTGAAAGTAAAATATTTTGCTGTATTCCACTACTTTCAGTATATAGCTTCAATTACAGGTAATTCAAAATATAATGTAACTAATGCATTAAGTCTGTGATTACAGATTTAAAGAATATTTCATTTTTCAAATATTTTAAAATAGTGTGCTTTCTAAGGGATTGGAGATCATTTGTCAAATTTAAATTGTGAATACCAACAGCTTTATTGATGTAGAAATTAAAAAATAATGGTAAACAATTAATATTTAAAATAATATAAAGATATTGTCATTCTGGTGATAATTGGAGTTTACACTTTGTTGTTTGTATTTGTTGTAATATGTTGATTTCTGTTGAAATTCCAAAGTTGGTACAAAGTTGTGTCAAATTTAAATTCACCCTTTGCTGATTGCATGTGTGTTATTTTGTTGAATTCATGGGGTCTATTGATATTTTTTTGTATTTGAGGAGTGATTGATGTATTATGCGAGCATTTTTGTCACTATATATCAATTTGAAGTGCGGGCTTAGCAAACACAATCATAAAATCTGTTTTCTCAGTAAACTTGTCTTTGTAGTGGAAAGAGTTCCTCAGTAAACCTTTCTACCTGGTTTTGACCAGTACAGATGTCTCAACACTATGAATATATTGCCATAAGTCTGAAGTGCTGACCCTGTATAGAGCGCTAAGAAAAGGAGCTAATCTTATATGGTAGTGTGCTATAAATAATGTGCTGCATGGTATAATGTGATGACAGAGAGCAGAGTGATTGTGTTTTACTTTTTAGTTTGAAATTATGTGTTATTCTATGGGATGTTTTTGTAAGCCCAATGTTGAATCTTGTCCTTTAAAAAGGTTGCTTACAGAGTGCTCAGTTTCTTATTGAACCTTTTCTCACCCATGTATTTCTGTTTGACACTAGTTATGCTACTCTTAGCAAACCCAATCAGACATTGAATTCATCCCATACAAAAGATTTACTATGTACTGAGTTGTTACTGCAGAAGGAATTCTTAACAAACCCATATATATTCCCTGTTTACACACACACATCTGTTTTTGTAGTGGTCACTCCCTCAATAAAGACTTTCACACAACTCTTTCACCCTGTAAAGAGGTCTCAGCAGAGAGGCCATGTTATTATAGAATGGAAGCATTCACCTTTTATTGAGTTGTGAGGAAAAGAAGCCAGTCTCTGGAATTAATTCTTTAGAGAGCTTGAACTCTGTTACAATGGCATAATATAGGGCCCGGGGATTCTCTAAATCCTGCAACTCATAGCTTTTACTGTAAAGAAAGCTGTGAATACTTGGGTTGTTCTTACCAAACCCAATTAGACACCCTATTGACACTTGGTCAAATATCTTTGCAGAGTAAAGACTTTCATAGCCATTCTCCGCCGTGCACAGAACTCTCAGCAGAGGGTACATGCAATCATAAAACTGAACCATTTACCCTGTATAGAGTTGTAAGAAAAGGAGCCAGTCTCTTATGAGGATCTATCACTAAAGAATCTGCATCCTGATACAATGGCTTGACATAGTGCCTAGGGGTTCTCTAAATCCTTCCACACATAGCCTTAACTGTTACAGAGCTATTACAGAGCTGTCATTATAGAGTGTTCTCAGCAGAACCAATAATACACCCTTTTGACACATAAAAGAGGTATTTGCAAAGCAATGAGTAGTACAAGGATGGCTGTGTTGAGGGGGAGATTGTTTTTTGTGCAGGAAGGAACACCTTAAATCTTAACAATCTTACATTGCAAATTTGCTTTTAATATGTGTGATGCAAAATGCAGCACATATAGAAGGAGTAAAAAGCAAGGAGAGATGTGCCACTCTAACGCAACCTTATAAATACGGCACAGGACATAGAGCCACCAGAGCATCACTAAAAGTGACACTCTGGTTGCGCTTGGGGCTCTTATATATGCCCCATAATCTTTACTCTGTACAGAGCTGTCACTATAGAGGCTGTTGTTAGCAAATCCAATCATACAAGCTTTTGACACAAAAAATGTCTTTGCAGTGTGGTGAAATCCTCAGTACAGACTTTTACACCGATTCTTCACTGTGTAGAGAGCTCTAAGCAGAGACGCTATCTTGTTGTAAGAAAAGGATCCACTCTGTTATGAAATTGCACCATAGAAAATCTGCAACTTATTAAATGTTAAATATTGAGTTGTGAATATTAATATACATAACGTTCTGTACAATATTGCTCATTTTTACTGATAACATTGTCAGAAAAATAAATAAATGGGATGTGCTTTTTCTCTTTTATGTTAGTCTATCAATTGAGTGAGATGCCAACAAGGGGGACAGAGGAGAAGAATCATAGATGCACCTTGTACAGAAAGAAATGCTAAGTTTTGAGACAGGAGACCAACAAAAATATGATTAAAAAATCCAAATCTAGCAGTATTTTTTTAATAAAAAAATAGCTAAGTTCTGTATTTATTTCTAATGGAGCTGTCACTTCTCATAAAAATATATAAATGCATGAGAAAAAAATCACAATCTTGTTTTAAAAACAACAAATTTTACAAATGAAAACTAAGCAGCAAACTAGATTAAGGAACATGAAATTAAGAGAACGTCACTAGACGTTCTTCTTCTGTATTACAGTAGCTAAAAATATTATGATTACCATAAAAGCAGTGAAAAGCACAAAAGCAATAATTAAACAGAAACAGTTTGTTGATTCACTGGTACAAGAGGCATTTGTGATAAACAGAAAATTAAACAGAATGGCATGTTTTGATAAACTGATTAATTGTCTTAAAAAGAAGTGCTGACAAAAGGTGTAAATTAATAAAAAAAAGTTTGGAATACAAACAAGTGTTTCCAATCGATACAGATGCTCATACATGTGAAATGAATGAATTTACAGCAATTTTTAAAGAGAAATGAGTGCCTAGAAATGTAAAAAGAAGATACAACCAAAGAAAATTTAGGTCAACATTACCAATGTACATTTTTAGTGGGAGGGCAGGAAAATTTGCAACATAAGACAACAGTCTATGAAAAAACTCAGAGAATTCTTAGCTAAGTATAGCAAAGCAACTGTGGAACAAAAACAAAAAAAATACTGCAATGCCATGATCCTTGTGGAGCTAGAAGATCTCAACACATTTATGAGAGTACACTTCATCACATACGAATGCTTTCTGTGCCCCATCTAAAATGCATAACCTAGTAAGAAAGTTGCATCTTGTTAAAACCCCAGCCCTTCAGCTTGAAAAACTAAACAACACATTACTAAGAGGTAATAATGTTGAACTGGCCTCTTTCACAGATGATATTCTTTGGCCCTGAAAGGCCAACTGAATTAAATGAGATTTTGGGGATAAGCTATGGGATACCCAAAGCAAACCAGAAATATTTGCAATGATATCTGTAGAAATTCCTAGCAAAGGTTATGTTTGTTGAAGACAAACCTTCTACAAAGCGCAAACAAAAAATGTGAAAGAACAGAAGAGAGTGATCTAGTACAACAGTTTAACAGTTTAAGCTGGCACTTTACTGAATAGTAGAAGATGGTTTTGACTTGTGCATGAGCCCGATTGTCTGTAAATATTGTGTTGAGAAACTGGATGATAATAACTTACTGGCAAGAGGTGTTCATAGTAAATCAGAACTTTTCTCCATTCCTTCTGAGCTTCAACACCTCAAGGTATTTTTCTTTTAACACAAGCTTTATTGCTTTTACATTTACAGGCAAAGGGGATTTACCTGGCAAAAAAGAAAAATTGCAGTGTATGTGTTACAACCTAAACTTTGAAAATAAAGCCTGGAATTATCACTAAGCACAATAGAAAGTGCTGGAAATGGCCCTTTATGCAGGATTGCCCCAAACTGTTTCTCTTCCTCCTCCCCTTTTTTCTGAATTTGTTTGTGTTAGTTTTAAGACTCTTGGCACTTTACCACTGCTAACCAGTGCTAAAGACCTGTGCTCTCTATCCTAAACATAATAACATTGGTGTAACCACAATTGGCATATTTAAATTTCTTATAAGTCCCTGGTAAAGTTCCCTAGACGTCCCCAGGGCCTGTAAATTAAATGGTGCTAGTGGGCCTGCAGCACTGATTGTCCCTTCCACTTAAGTAGCCCTTTAAACAGGTCTCAGGCCTATCACTGCAGAGCGTGTATGTGACGTTTTACTGGCATGTCGATTTAGAATTTAAAACCCCATGCCAAGCCTTAAACTCTTCTTTTATTGCACATAAGACAATCCTAAAGTGGGCCCTAGATAACCCATAGGGCAGTGTGCTGTGTATGTAAAAGGCAGGACATGTATGTTTACTTTTACATGTCCTGGTAGTGAAAGACTCTCAAATGTGTCTTGTATTACTGTGAGGCCTACAGCTCTCATAGGATAACATTAGGGATTCCTTAATACATTTATTGGACATAATCCTCATTGGGAAGAGGTAGAGTTATCAAGTTCAATGCCTATGGAATTGTATTGATAAATCCTTTTTGATGGTAAAGTTGAATTCATAATTACAATTTTAAAAATACTGCTTTTCGAAAGTTGTCCTTTTTTTGCTATTAGCCCTGTATACCTGCTGCCTGTCTCCAGTACACATCTGGGGTGGGTGTTGTACATGCCCTCTAGATAGCCACACACATTGGGAGATTAGGTGTGACTTGATGGACCTTAATAGGCCATTAACTGGCTTCATAGGGGTAGAGCATAGCATTGACTCACTTAAACCTGAATAGGTTTGCTCTGTCCATATGCAATAGGACTTAACAACCTGCACTGTCACTGCAGTCAGCTTGGAGCAAAGGCAGGGGAGGCAGGACATCTGTGCACTTCAGAGGCATGCCTCTAGAGGCTTCTCCCATCTCCTAGAACCCAGGCACCAACGTGTAAATACTAGACCTCAGATACCACTCCTTCAGCACACTTCTGGACCTGTAGAAACTCTACCAGGAAGAAGGATTGCTGTGCTGTTGAATGGACAGCCACTCTACTGGA
The DNA here is from genome assembly GCF_031143425.1 of Pleurodeles waltl. Taxonomy (NCBI): domain Eukaryota; kingdom Metazoa; phylum Chordata; class Amphibia; order Caudata; family Salamandridae; genus Pleurodeles; species Pleurodeles waltl. Next base: position 793,083,742 of record NC_090438.1, on the reverse strand, counting down.
CTGCTACTTTGCAGGACTCTGCTTTGCTGTGCTGAGCTGTTCCTGCTGCCCTCTTGCCTGGGAGTGAGAAGAAATGGACTTGTATCTCTACAACCCAGAATCCAGAGTGACGCCAAGGGCCAGCAGACCAGTCTCCTGTGTTCTGAAGTCTCAGGGACACAAAAGACTTCCAACCAACCTGCTCCTGTACCTGGACTCTGCACTCTGTGAGTCAGCACTGCCAAGCAGTACCACCCCATTCCTGAACCCTTGGGAGTGGGCCTAAAGTGCTCTGTAGTCCTCACTGGAACTATTGCAAAGCCTTGCAAAGCAATGTGTGTAGACTGCGCATCAGGATCTAGGGTATTATGTTCAGCGGCCCTAAGTGGGTCCCTGTATCCTGCTAACGTTCTATCATGGTCAGCCTGAACTCTTGACTTTGTCCCAGTCCGGCGCGACCAGATGACCAATGTTAGTGCTTTGTGCTTTTTCTTCTATTTTCACCTACATTTTTACCTACATTTCCAGATCTACTTGTTGGATGTTTTTCTATTTGGTCTTGTTTTTCTCATATATATATTCTCTGTTTTTCTCAAATGTGTGGAATCGTTCTGTGGGATTTTCACTGTGTTTCTGTAATTTAAGTGCTGCTCAAACACTTTGCACATTGCCTCAAGTTAAGCCTGACTGCTCTATGCCAAGTTACCAGGGGGTGAGCACTGGTTGGTTTAGGGTGTGTATCTGACTTCCTCTGAGTAAGATTGTGCTCCTTACTTGCATGGGGTATAGACCTCTGCCAATTAGAGACCCAATTTCTAATACAAAGTATTAAGGGTAGAGAAAGGATCCAACAGTGTCCTACATGTAGACATTCAGATATCGCGTGATGGGTCTCACACATGAACAACCAACCCTCAGCTAGCCATCCCCACAAATCCGACAAACTTTACATTGTCACAAGCATAAAGTTATATTTTAATGTCGTACTACTGGGTGGATACATCTGGGTGGTGACCAGATTAACAGTTCTAGCTATTTCTTCAGGAGCAAGTCATAACATCAGCATGAACCATAATCCACCCCATATAGCATACTATTCCTATATCACAGGGTATCATAATGGCATTTCCTCTCAAATAAAGGCTGCAGTTGTAGGAAAGTAGCCTCTTTGTAGCACGGTTACCCCCACTTTTGGCCTGTTTGTCAGTGTGTTTGACTGTTTGACTGTTGCTACATCATAGGGTATTGTAGTAGCATTTCCTCTCAAATAAAGGCTGCGGTTGTAGGAAAGTAGCATCTTTCTACTACAGTTATCCACACTTTTGGCCTGTTTGTCAGTGTGTTTGACTGTGTCTCTTGGGATCCTGCTAATGAGGACCACAGTAGTTATGTTCTCTCCCTTAAATTATGATTGTAGAATACTGGTAATCCAGTACTTCATCCACAAATGGCATACTGATGCCCCCTTATAAGTCCCTAGTATATGGTATGAAGGTAGGGCATTGGGGTTCCAGGAGATCCCTAAGGGCTGCAGCATTTCTTTTGCCACCCATAGCGAGCCCATGTAAAGGCTTCTACAGGACTGCCATTTCAGCCTGTGTGAAATGGGCCATGCCCCCTTTCACTGTCATTTACAAAGCGCCAGGTCACTTGTAAGTCACCCCTAATGCAGGCCTTCCAGCCCTAAAGGCAGGGTGCAGAGTACCTGTGTGTGAGGTCGTGAGGGCACCTCTGCTAGTGCAGGGGTGGCCCCATGACCTCCAGGACCATTTTCTCAGACTTCGTGAGTGCGGGGACGCCATTTTATGTGTGCACTGGACATGGGTCACCAGCTGTGTCCAGCTTCACAATGGTATCTCCGAATGTTTGGTATCAAACATTTTGGAATCATACCCCAAGGCTTTTGCAAGCGTTGGTTGTATGATTCCATGCACTCTGGAGGCTCCTTAGAGGACCCCCAGTATTGCCATTACAATCTTCTGAGGTTTCCCAGCAGCCCCAGCTGCTGCCACCTCACAGACAGGTTTCTGTCCTCCTGTTGCTCAAGCAGCTCGAGCCCAGGAAGGCAGACCAAATGGTTTCCTTTGAGAGAGGTGTGTTATACCATCTCCCTTTGGAAATAGGTGTTACAGGCATGGGAGGCACAGCCTCTCAGTGTCTCTGGAAATGCTTTGAAGGGCACAGATGGTGCTCTCCTTGCATAATCCAGTCTATACCAGTTTAGGGACCCCCAGTCGCTGCTCTGGTGTGAAACTGGACGAAGGAAAGGGGAGTGATCACTCCCCTGTCCATCACCACCCCAGGGGTGGTGCTCAGAGCTCCTCCAGAGGGTCACTGGGTTTTGCCATCTTAGATTCCAAGGTGGCAGGGAACTCTGGCTGCATCTGAGTAGCCAGTGTCAGCAGGTGATGTCAGAGCCCTCCCCTGATAGGTGATTGCCTGTGTAGCTGACCAATCCCCCTTTCAGGGCTATTTAGGGTCTCTCTCTTTGATGGTTCTTCAGATTCAGATTGCAAGACTCCAGCAGGAATCCTCTGCATCCTTTACTTCACCTTCTTACCGAAGAAACTGCATCTGGGTCCTCCAGAAACTCTACAACTGCAACAAAGAAGCAAAGACGGCTTCTGCAACATTCTATCTTCAGCTCCTGCCAGCAACTGCAACTGTTTCCCAGCCTTGCTTCCTCTGAGGACTTCTAGTCTTCAGCCTGCACCAGAAGAATGAAGGAACTTCCCTTGAAGTAAAGGATTCACTTTCCTGCTTCAGCAGGCATCCCTCTGCAGCGACAACTTGTGGCTTTGGTCTCCTCTCCTGATGAAGTGCATGAATCCAGCATCATGGGTGGTGGATGGAAGTGGTCCTGATGATCCTGACGTCCAACTGTCCAACTTTGGTGGAGGTAAGAGCTTGCCTTCCTATGCAAGACAGTACCCTCATGCACTGCGTGTTTTGCAGTTGCCAAGGCTTGTCGGCATCCTTCCATGAACATCTTTGTGCACTGTGTAGCTCCAGCCCCTAGCACTCCCTCCTGCGACACACAGCCTTCTGCGTCCTTCTCCGGCGGTGTGGGATCACTTTGTGTAGTGCTGTAAGGGCCTCCTTTTGCACCTTCTTTGTTCCCATGCTGTGAGACCCCTGTGCATGCTGTCTGGTCTTCTGAGGGCTCTATGAGTTGCTGAAAGCCTCCTCTGACTCTCCCTCCTGGATAGAGTCCACCAGATCCCTCCTGGGCACAGGCAGCGCCATTTCCCACTAACCGCAAGCTTTGCATGTGCCAAGGCTTGTTGGCGGTATCCAGCAACACAAACTAGACTGCAATCATCCATCTGGCATGGGACATCTTCTGCACCAACCAGGAATCCGCGTCTGTCTTCTTGGGTGCAGTACTGACTGTTGTTCTTCACCGGTGGTTCTTCTTTTGCACCTTCATCCGGGTTAGCAGGGGCTCCTATTCTCCCTGGACTCTTCAGTGCTTTTTGGACTTGGTCCCCTTCTTTCATAAGCCTTCAGGTCCAGGAATCCATCATTGTTGTCTTGCAGTCTCTTCTGGTTCCTGTATAATCTTCTTTCTCATGTTCTTGTGTGTTCTAGGAAAGTTACTGTGATTCACTCCTGCATTCCTGGGCTCTGGGGTGGGTTCTATAACTTATCAGATTGGTGTAATCCAATACTCCCAGTGCCCCTCTACACACCACACTTGCCTAGGGGGGAAACCGAGTTTCGCATTCCACTTTCTTAGTATATGGTTTGTGTTCTCCGTAGACCCATTTCTAACTTGTGATTTTCACTTTTTGCATTTTTTCTGTTTTTACAGCTATTTCTTCATACTAGTGTATATAATTTGTGTATTACTTACCGCCTAAAGGAGTGTAGTCTCTATGGTATTTTTGGCATTTGTGTCACCAAAATAAAGTACCTTTATTTTTGTAACACTGAGTATTTTCTTTCATGTGTGTGAGTACTGTGTTTTGCATGACCTTTGCATGACTCCTACTTAGGCTTTGGCTGCTCATCCACACTACTGCTAGAGAGCCTTGCTTCTAGACACTGCCTACATTTCACTAATAAGGGATAACTGGACCTGGTATAAGGTGTAGGTACCTTAGGTACCCACTCCAAACCAGCCCAGGGTCCTACAGCGGTAACATATTACAGTGGACCCATTACCAAGTTAGGTTAACCGTCAACAGTCTTTTGGGCTGTGAAGAACTCAAGCAACGCATCCCATTCCATTGATTGGCCATCTCAGGAATCCCTTATGTTCCTTTTTACGCAAAGCACCACTCTCCACCAATCCCCATCACATCACCTCATCACACCACTGTGAGATAAGGGTCACTGTCCAAGATTTCCAGTGTCTCGCAAAGGGGTGCTTTGCTGTCAAGAGCACCAAATGCACAAAGCATGCTACCATCTTAGTGCCCTTGGGCCTAGAGAACAATCCTAGAATGCAGTGTTCCACTATGTGCCAATAATCAGATAGCTCCAATAATGCTTTGTGGATACCTGCCCAATAAGAGGCTGGCGAGGGAGAGGCCCATAGCAAATGCAGACTGTCTGCATCCTGATTGAGACAACGGGGACAGGCAGAGGATACATTAGGGTACATAGTGTGAAGTTTGGGTGGTTTATTATAAGCTTGATGTGGAATGGAGAACTGAATGCATTTGAAGCAGGCATTGTGCGAAATTTGAACTGGACATGTACGGAGGAAGACCCGTTTCTTGTCTAAAGGTTATGTGTGAGATCTTCTTCACACTTTGCATGCAGTGGATTCAGGGAAACAAGTACATGCATATGGAGACCATGATAAAGACAACAAATGAGGTGACTACCATGTCCCATAACATGCATCGCCGGTATAAAATCATGAGTATTCAGATAGCAACCATGTGTCGCCCAAAGTTGACCATCATAGCGAATAATACTAGCATGGGTTAAAAACAATGTTTATACCATGTGCATGTGCAAAATTTGTATGAGGGATGAGAGTGCCACCTTCACACATCACTCCCACTGGTGTACCTTCCTCCTGTACCAATTGAGCAAGCCTTTTTGAAATTAGGGTACCTGCAAATGTAGTAAGACCACACAGGGGAATATTCAGGGCATGGGGCATCCAATGCGCAGGATAACGAATGGTCACTCACCAACACACATGAGCTATGTGTAATAGAATAGGGCAAGGCAAACGCTCTGCAGACACAGGGCAGAGTAGGCTACACAGTTTACCCTGATTGAGCATGGTGTTTGTGTCTCCTATCCCTGACAGAGTATGTCCCGCTAGACAATAGGATAGTAATTGCTGCTGCCATGCAAAGCAGTAGGTATCAAAATCCGGAGCACCATCTAACCCTTATCAGGGGGCAGCTGCAGCTTGGCCAAGCCAGCCTCGTGCCGTTCACTTCCCCATATCAATTCAGTCAACAGTGTATTTAGTATTCTGGACATTTGTGCCCATTCCAGCACTGGTAAATTCACAAAGTAATAAAGCAGTCAGGGTGTTAGACCTGACAGCATTAGGGTGGTCACCCCAAACATTTTGCCTGCCTCCCTCCACTTTTTGGACACTGTTTTTGCTGGTTTTACTACTCTGCACACTTTACCACTGCTAACCAGTGCTAAAGTGCATATGCTCTCTCCCTTTACACATGGTAACATTGGATCATACCCATCTGGACTATTTAATTTACTTATAAGTCCTTAGTAGAGTGCACTATGTGTGTTCAGGGCCTGTAGATTAAATGCTACTAGTGGGCCTACAGCACTGATTGTGCCACCCACGTAAGAAGCCCCTTTACGTTGTCTCAGCCCTGCCATTGCAAGGCCTGTGTGTGCAGTTTCACTGCCAATTCAACTTGGCATTTAAAGGTACTTGCCAAGCCTAAAACTCCCCTTTTTTTTTTACATATGACACCCCTAGGGTATGCCCTAGGTAACCCATAGGGCAGGGTGCTGTGTAGGCAAAAGGCAGAGCATGTACCCATGTAGTTTACATGAGCTGGTAGTGTAAAACTCCTAAACTCATTTTTACACTGCTGAAAGGCCTGCTCCCTTCATAGGCTAACATTGGGGCTGCCCTCATACATTGTTTGAGCGGTAGCTTCTGATCTGAAAGGAGTAGGAAGGTCATATTTAGTATGGCCAGAATGGTGATATAAAATCCTGCTGACTGGTAAAGTTGGATTCAATATTACTATTTTAGAAATGCCACTTTTAGAAAGTGAGCATTTCTCTGCACTCAAATCTTTCTGTGCCTTACAATCCACGTCTGGCTGGGTTTAGTTGACAGCTCCTTGCGCATTCACTCAGACACACCATAAACACAGGATACTCCGCCTCACTTGCATACATATGCATTTTGAATGGGTCTTCATGTGCGGAGAGGGTGGAAGGCCTGATCTCACTCAAAGGACTACCACACCCACTACTGGGACCCTGGCATACAGGAATGAACTGAAAGGGGACATGGGCCACTTCTAAGCCACTCTTTGAAGTCTCCCCCACTTCAAAGGCACATTTGGGTATAAAAACAGGGCCTCTGCCCTACCAACTCAGACACTTCTTTGGGTAGACACTCTACCTCACAGACACTTCCTGGAGAAGAAACTTGTAACCAGAACCTGCATCCTGCCAATAAGAACTGCCTGACTGCCCATTGGACTCACTTGACTGCTTTCTGTGAAGGGCTTCTGCCTTGCTGTTGCCCTGCTGCCTTGCTGCTCTCTGGCTGAGGTGAAGAAGTGCTCTCCAAGGGCTTGGAGCTTGCATCCTGTTCCCTGAAGTCTCAGGACCAAAAAGACTTCGGGCCTCATTCCGACCCTGGCGGTCAAGGGTCGGCGGGAGCACCGCCAACAGGCTGGCGGTGCTCCTAAGGGCATTCTGACCGCGGCGGTTTGGCCGCGGTCAGACACGGAAAACCGGCGGTCTCCCGCCGGTTTTCCGCTGCCCTGAGGAATCCCCCATGGCGGCGCAGCTTGCTGCGCCGCCATGGGGGATTCCGACCCCCTCACCGCCATCCTGTTCCTGGCGGTTTTGCCCACCAGTGGGCGGTGCTGGTGCGGGGGTGGCGGCTGTACCTGTAGATGCAGGGGCACAGATGGGCCCGCCACCGCAAGGGAGCTCCCATCAGAGGAGGAGTCTGTATCGCTGGTGTCAGCTCCTGTCCCCGCCATGGAGCTCCCCTCGCCCTCCGTCCCACTGGTGAATTCAGACTCCGTAGTGTCGCCCTTCAGGTCCATGTGGGATGCAGCTCCCTCCTGCTCCGGTGCCACTGCTCCTCCGCCTGATGATGCTAATGCACACAAGAACAGGGAGACCACAAAAAGGGGGGGAGGACTGAAGAAAAACAAATGTTGAGTGCATGCAATACTGCTACAGTTAGCGGACACGACAGACACAGAAGCCCCCTGCACTACGCCGCACACTTGGAGTCCACTATTCAATCCCAGGGACATGGGTTACACGGTTATGCCCAATTTCTGCACACATGGATGTCACAGGAGCCTGACTAGGTTTAGTTGGCACTGTACACAGGTGGGGTGGGGTGCTACAGGGACTGCCTTAAGAAAGGTCCTTGCCTACTAAACGTGTCCTGGCCCAGGGGAACCCACAGCCCACCTCCCCCACCCAGACACCTACAATGCGCGCTTAATCAGCAGAATGAGAGTGTACTCACCCCCTTGTGTCTGCTGTGATCAGAGGGTCATGGTGCGAAGGGCACCCCTCCCACATTGGGAGGCCATCCCCAGCTGGGCCTCCGCCGTCTTCTTGCTCATTTGGCGAATCTCCTCCCATATTTTCCGGCAGTGGGGGGTCCGGACTTCCTTGGCAATGGCACGCCAAATATCCATCTTCTAGTGGGCGCTGACCTACAGGAATTGTACGGGGAAAAAGAGAAGTAATTACCATCTGCACCGTCACAGTCATTGGCCCCCATCCCTACCCTTGCCATGACGCACATGCACTCTCCGTCGTTTCATGCACGCCTCATTCTCCACCTCCTATCTTTCATCCACCCAACTCCACACAGGCATTGCCCATACAACATGCTCACAGTGTACTTACCTGTTTGTCTGGAGGACCATAGATTAGCACGTACTGGGGGAGGACCCCATCCATGAGTTTCTCCAACTCCTCCGTTCTGAAGGCAGGGGCCTTTTCCCCAGACACACGAGCCATTGTCTCTTCCAGAATAAGGTCACAGCAGCACTTGCAGTGTAGGTCCTCTCTTGTCAAAGATGCATCGTCATTAGCTCCTGGGACCCATAGGGTCCAATGTTAACCAATGCAGGATTGTGCTGCAGTCTTCGACCGCCTACCGTGACGGTGTACAACGCCAGCGCAGTTACCTCATATCCCCCTGCCCCACTTTACAGGTCAGGCAGCCGCCATTTCACGGGCCCACATAGCATTAATTTGGACTGCGTCACACATATCTAGGCCTTGCCTAAACACTCATACAGGCAAATTTCGATTTGCTAATAATTTCAGAGTAAGCTGTGTTTACGTACCTCAGAGTTGGTTGACTCTTTGCTCGCTGTTCTCCTCCATAGGCAACATCCGCTGGGGCATGTGAGGAGATGGCGGCATCCTCCAGTGTACAGACCGCTGGTGGACCTGTCGACAATGGAGGAGCGACATGTGATCATCACCTACAGGCTTGATCGTGCCACAATCCAGGAACTGTGTGCCCAGTTGTAGCCAGACCTGATGTCAGCTATCCGCCATCCCACAGGAATCCCCCCTCAAGTGCAGGTGCTGTCAGTACTCCATTTCCTAGCAAGTGGGTCTTTTCAAACAGTGGCCATAGCATCAGGGATGTCCCAGCCTATGTTTTCCAACGTGTTGTCCAGAGTGTTGCCTGCCCTGCTGAAACACATCCGGAGCTACATCGTTTTCCCTCAGGTGGAGGATTTTCCTACAGTGAAATTTGATTTCTATGCCCTGGGACATATCCCCAACATCATAGGTGCCATTGATGGGACACATGTGGCCTTGGTACCCCCCTGCAGGAGTGAACAGGTATACAGAAACCGGAAGAGGTCCATTCTGTCGAAGTAACCCTCAGCAAGGTCTACTAGTGCAAGGGGTTCGCCCTTCTCTGCACAAAGTCCTCAGACCATATAGGAAGAAGTTGGCACAGAAACTGAAATAAAAGACAAAGGGCCTCATTCAGACCCTGGCGGTCATGGACCGCCAGGGCCGGGGACGGAGGAAGCACCGCCAACAGGCTGGCGGTGCTTCTGGGGCAATTCTGACCGCGGCGGTAAAGCTCTACAAGGAGCACGAACGCTGGCGCAGAAGACAACGGTGAGTACTGCACCTACGACACAGGGGAGGGGGAGGCAAAAAATTACGGGGACACACATATGCGACACACCCACCCTCACCCTCAACCACTACAACACACACATCAATGCATAGCAACACATCACAGTTACACCCCCAAGCCCCCCGGAAGAATGCAAAGGCAAAAGGAAATGATTATAAATATAGAAATATATTGTAAGACTGAGTATAAAATATATCACACATCTATAACTTCATATACATAAATTGTCCAGTCCGATATGTCTATCAGCCATTGTTCTTGGGCCACTGGGCCAAAACACATGGGCAAAACCCACACAGGATACCTGCCTCCAACGGAGAGAACACTGCAGGGGCATCAGATAGGAAAACTACAGGCACCTCAGGGGGAAGGGAAGGGGGGGGCACCTCAGCCAGATGAGTCCACGACGCCAGATCCACGAGGGGCCTCCATGGCCACTGTGCCATCCTGGGGAGTGCAAAGCCACAGTCTCTCAAGTCTCTACAGTGGGTGGGGTGCCCACTGTGCCATCCCGGGGAGTGCAAAGCCACAGTCTCTCAAGTCTCTACAGTGGGTGGCTTGCCCACTGCCATATCCTGGGGAGTGCAAAGCCACAGTCTCTCAAGTCTCTACAGTGGGTGGGTTGCCCACTGTGCCATCCTGGGGAGTGCAAAGCCACAGTCTCTCAAGTGGATAACAGTCTCCACTGGTACTGGAGGGGGATTAGTGCCCAGAGTGCTTCGTGCAGCCCTGCCCGACACAGATGCGGGCCTGCCCCTTCCGCCAATGGGCCAGCGGTGCTTGAGAAGAATGGGCCCAGTTCAGCGGTTCCTGAGACGGCGGTGCCCAGCGGAGCGGTGCTTGAGATGAAGGGCCCTGTTCAGCGGTGCTTGAGACGGCGGTGCCCTGTTCAGCAGTGCTTGAGACGGCGGTGCCCTGTTCACCGGTGCTTGAGATGAAGGGCCCAGTTTAGCGGTGCTTGAGATGAAGGGCCCAGTTCAGCGGTTCTTGAGACGGCGGTGCCCAGCGGAGCGGTGCTTGAGATGAAGGGCCCAGTTCAGCGGTGCTTGAGATGAAGGGCCCAGTTCAGCGGTTCTTGAGACGGCGGTGCCCAGCGGAGCGGTGCTTGAGATGAAGGGCCCTGTTCAGCGTTGCTTGAGATGAAGGGCCCAGTTCAGCGGTGCTTGAGACGGCGGTGCCCAGCAGAGCAGTGCTTGAGATGAAGGGCCCAGCGGAGCGGTGCTTGAGATGAAGGGCCCTGTTCAGCAGTGCTTGAGACGGCGGTGCCCTGTTCAGTGGTGCTTGAGACGGCGGTGCCCTGTTCAGCGGTGCTTGAGATGAAGGGCCCAGTTCAGCGGTTCTTGAGACGACGGTGCCCAGCGGAGCGGTGCTTGAGATGAGTGTCCTGGTCAGCAGATCCGGCCCAGGCATGGATGTCACTCGCCACCTGACATGTGGCTGGCGGGGCCTTCCTGCCCATCTGTCTGGTGGCTTGCGGGCCCTCCTGGGCCGCAGTTCTCGGCCTGTGGGTGTCCTCCTGCCCACCTGGGACGTGGCTTGCGGGACCCTCCTGGGCTGCAGTACCGGGCCTGTGTGTGTCCTCCTGCACACCTGGGATGGGGCTGGTGGGGCCCTCCTGGCCAGCTGGCCTGCTGCCGGACTTGTCGGGCGTGCTGCCCTTCCCACCCTTCCCTGCTCGCTTGTGTCCCTTTCCCACCTTTGGCGGTGTGCCAGGTGGCACCCGACTTCCTGCCGGAGCCAATGTAGGGATTTTTGTCCCTGGGGTCTTTGGTCGCTCGCGCCGGGCACTGGCAATCTTAGGATGCTTTTCCGGTGGTGGGCTGGCCGTGCCTTGGCTCCTAGCTGAACTGGATGCCCTTGAGGGTGGGGGACTCAACAGTCCATGGACAACAGTCTTCACAGGTCCCGGTTTTGTGGTGGCTGAGGTGCTGATTGGAGTCTTATGAGATGGACGGGGTGGGGGAGTTGTAGGAAAGAGGTCAAGTTTGGAAAAGAAAAGCAATTTGGAAAGAGAGGGACGGGTAGGTGTAGTGGGTATGGGAGTGGAGGAAGAGGATGTGGTTGTAGGAGTGTGAAGTCTGGTGTCTTTGGGTGCAGGTGCTTGGGCTGGAGGCTGCCGTGAGGTGGATGGCTGTTGGGTGGGTGGCTGCCTGCGTTTGTGTAGTTTGGAGGAGGGGGTGACAGACACACTTAGAGAGGACACAGGGGACGTGTAAATGGTAGTGGGGGTGGTGACTGTATGTGTGCGGAGTGTTCTGGTGGGTGTGCTGGTGATGGACGTAGTGGCTGAACATGTTGTGCATGCAAGTGTGAGTGGAGACGTCACAGGGAGGGAGGAGGGAGACGAGGAGGAGGGGGACACAGTGGAGGCAGTGGCTGTTGGTATGTCTGCATGTGGATGTTGCTTGTGTGAATGCTTATGTGATGTGTGGTGCTTAGGTCTGGATGAGCTTCCCTTGGGTGTTGAGGTGTGTGCAGGCTGGTCTGTAGGTGTGTCTGGGATAGGCAGAGGTACAGGGGATTGGGTCTGGGTGGAGGAAGTTGGAGGGGGGAGGCTAGAGACAGGGACAATTGCTGCCGTCAGTGCTGAGGCCAGAGCGTTGAACGATCGCTGATGGGCAGCCTGACCCGAATGAATGCCCTCCAGGTATGCATTACTCTGGTGCACCTCTCTTTGTACACCCTGGATGGCATTCAAAAGGGTAGACTGCCCAACAATGATGGTCCTTAGGAGGTCCATGACCTCCTCACTGAGGGCAGCAGGGGTGACAGGGGCAGGGCCTGAGGTGCCTGGGGCGAAGGAGATGCCCACGTTCCTGGGTGAGTGGGCACGGGGCAAACGCTGAGGGGCTGCTGGGAGGGCGGTGCTGGTGCGCTGGTTGGCGGCTGTACCTGTTGTTGTGGGGGGCACGGATGTTGCCGCCACCACAAGGGAGCTCCCTTCAGAGGACGAGTCGCTGTCACTGACATCAGCACGAGTCCCCGCTGTGGAGCTCCCCTCGCCCTCCGTCTCACTGGTGAAATCCGAGTCAGTTGCATGGCCCGCCATGGCCATGTGAGATGCAGCTCCCTCGTGCTCCGATGCCACTTCTCCTCTGCCTGATGATGCTAATGCACACATGAACAGGAAGACCACAGAAAAGGGGGGGAGGAGAAATAAAGACATGTTGAGTGCATGGATTACCGCTACCGTCAGTGGACAAGACAGACACAGAAGACCCCTGGACTACGCCGCGCACTTGGGGTCCACTACGCAATCCGTGGGACATGGCCTACAAGCCTATGGACGACAACTGCACACATAGATGACACAGGGCCATGGATACCTGTACTTGGCACCCTACAGAGGTGGGGGGCGGGGGCACAGGGCTGCCTTACGGAGGGGCCTAGCCTACAGAAATCGCCCTGGCCTAGGGATACCCACAGCCCTCCACCCCCACCCAGACACCTCCACTGCGCGCAAAGTCAGCAGAATGTATTTGTACTCACCCCCTTGTGTCTGCTGTGATGTCCTCACGCGCCCATCCAAATCGGGTTAGGCCACCGCCACGATCCGGGACATCAGGGGGGTCAAATGACGACTGGCACCCCTCCTACGTTGGGAGGCCATCCCCAGCTGAGCCTCCGCCGTCTTCCTGCTCCAGCGTCGGATGTCCTCCCACCTCTTCCGGCAGTGGGTGCCCCGTCTGTTGTGGACCCCCAGTGTCCGGACGTCCTTGGCGATGGCACGCCAAATCGCGACTTTCTGGTGGGCGCTGACCTATGTGACATGTACAGGGAGAGAAAAATTGTCATCACCTTCTGCATGCTCGATGTGAGTGGCCCCCCCATCCCCACCCTTGCCATGTGGCACATGCTCTCATCTGTCGTTTGATGCATGCCTCAATCGCTCCCCTCCCCACCATCTTTCATCCACCCCACTCAACCCAGGCATTGCCCACTAAGCATGGTCCCAGTGTGCTTACCTGTTGGTCTGGAGGACCGTAGAGTAGTGCATACTGGGGGAGGACCCCATCCACAAGTTTCTCCAACTCCTCCGCAGTGAAGGCAGGGGCCCTTTCCCCAGTCGCATGAGCCATTGTCTCTTCCAGACCGAGGTTACAGCAGCACTTGCAGTGTAGGTCCTCTCCTGTCGAAGATCAGGTATCGAGTGATTAAGCAGATAGAAAATGGCGCACATCGTCATTGGCTCCTGAAACCCATAGGGTTCAATGTAAACCAATGCGGCTTAGCGCCGTGGTCTTCGACCGCCTACCGCCGCGGTGTGCCACGCCAGCGCATTGACCTCACATCCCACTGCCGCACTTCACAGGTCAGACAGCCGCCATTTCAAGGGCCCACATGGCCTAATTACCAACTGCGTCACACATACCTAGGCCATGCACCAACACTCATACAAGCCATTCAATGCATTGGGAATCGTGTTATGTGCAAGCTGTGGTTACGTACCTGTGGGTTGCTTGACTCTGTGCTCGCTGTTGTCCTTCATAGGCACCGTCCGCTGGGACATGCGAGGAGATGGAGGAATCTTCCTGTGTACAGACCGCTGGTGGACCTGTCGACAATGGAGGAACGACATGTCATACTGACATACAGGCTTGACCGAGCCACTATACAGGAACTGTGTGCCCAGCTGGAGCCAGACCTGATGTCACCCATCCGCCAACCCACAGGGATCCCCCCTCTAGTGCAGGTGCTGTCAGTACTCCATTTCTTAGCAAGTGGGTCATTTCAAACAACAGCGGCCATATCATCAGGGATGTCCCAGCCTATGTTTTCCAAGGTGTTGTCCAGAGTGTTGTCTGCCCTGCTGAAACACATGCGGAGCTACATCGTTTTCCCTGATGTGGGGGATTTGCCTACAGTGAAGGGTGATTTCTATGCCCTTGGACATATCCCCAACATCATAGGTGCCATTGATGGGACACATGTTGCTTTTGTCCCCCCCAGCAGGAGTGAACAGGTGTACAGGAACCGGAAGAGTTATCATTCCATGAATGTACAGATGGTGTGTTTGGCTGACCAGTACATCTCAATGCCAAGTTCCCTGGGTCAGTGCATGACGCCTACATCCTGCGGAATAGCAGCATCCCGTATGTGATGGGTCAACTCCAGAGGCACCGGGTGTGGCTATTAGGGGACTCTGGTTACCCTAACCTGTCCTGGCTACTGACCCCAGTGAGGAATCCCAGGACAAGGGCAGAGGAACGGTACAATGAGGCCCATGGGCGGACTAGGAGGGTGATCGAGCGAACCTTTGGCCTCCTGAAGGCCAGGTTCAGGTGCCTCCATATGACAGGTGGATCCCTAATGTACTCACCAAAGAAGGTGTGCCAGATCATCGTGGCCTGCTGTATGCTTCACAACCTGGCTTTGCGCCGCCAGGTGCCTTTTCTGCAGGAGGATGGTCCAGATGGTGGTGTTGTAGCAGCTGTGGAGCCTGTGGAGAGTGAAGTGGAGGAAGCCAAAGAGGACGACATAGAGAACAGGAACACAGTAATACAGCAGTATTTTCAGTGACACACAGGTAAGAGTAGACACCGGCATATTACATTTACTTAATGACTCCTACCTCTCTACTGTCTGACTTTTTCCCCCAGTGTATGGTAACTGTGTTGTGACTTTCCCTTCCATTTTCAGAGATGTGGGCCCCACTGTGTGACATCTGCTTTGTTTCCCCATGGACTACAGCTGTGGGACAGCGGTTCGTTAGCATCACAATGTGAATGAACATTTTGGCACGGTCATGTCTAATACATTTGTTCTAAATCACAGCCAGACTCCAGATTGTTTTGTGCAATAAGTGTTTTTATTCAAGTGCTCTAAATTGGATGGGTGGTTGCAAATCGGTGAGGGGTGATGGTGGAGGATTGTCCATGGCAGAGTCCAGACTATCAGTTTCACAGGTGCATTGTCCAAATGCCTGTGGGAAGTGGAGCAGGGGCAGTTTAAGGTTGGACAGGGTGACAATATGGGACAGTGGGATGACAATCAGGGCTATATCCTTTGCTGGCGGGGGTGTTGACATCTTACTCTGTCTTCTTCCTGGATCTCAGGGCCCGCTTGCGGGGTGGTTCTCCTTCTGCAGGGGGTGGGGTTCTGGTGGCCTCTTGTGTCAGGGCCTCCTGTCCACTAGCGCCGGCGGAGGTGGTAGGCAGTTCTTGGTGCATGCTAGTGTCAGGGGCCCTTTGAGGTGCCACAGTGTCCCGCAATGTCGTGACTACCTCATTCAGGGCCACTACGATGGTACCCATGGCGGAACTGACGTTTCTTAGTTCCTCCCTGAACCCCATATACTGTTGCTCCTGCAGAAGCTGGATCTCCTGAAACCTGGCCAGGACCGTCGCCATCGTCTCCTGGGAGCGGTGGTATGCTCCCATGATGGAGGAGAGGGCCTCGTGGAGAATGGGTTCCCTGGGCCTGTCCCCCCCCTGTTGCACAGCAGCCCTCCCAGTTCCCCTGTTTCCCTTGGCCTCTGTCCCCTGGACCGTGAGCCCACTACCACTGCCCCCAGGTCCCTGTTGTTGTTGGGGTGGTGGGTTAGCCTGGGTTCCCTGTAGTGATGGACACACCGCTGATTGATGTGTCCTGGGGATAGAGGTATGGGCCCGCTGGGTGGGTGCTGTGCTGGTGTTCCCAGAGGGGGGAAGGTCTACTGTGGCCTGTGGCTGTTTGAGGGGAACCGACTGTCTCGAGGTCCCCGATGGACCGGGCTGGTCATCTAGATCCAGGGAGACAGAGCTGCTGTCCTCACTGTGGGCCTCTTCTGGGGTGGAGTGGACATTTGTGGACCCTCCTGCGCGGTGACGTGGCGTTCGGGTCCTGTAGGGGTAGAAAAGTATGGTTATTGCTTCTGTGTGTGTCATAGCGTGCAATGGGTGGGTGCCCGTGTACCCCAGTGCTGGCATTCCTTTGTGGGGGCTGTTGTGACTGTGATTGGGGGTGGGGTTGTATGTGTATGTGCAGTGGGCATGCTTAGGTGATGGGTGTCCATTCTTTGTGGACGCATGCAGGGCTAGGTGTTGGGATGGGTGGGTTGTGATGGTGAGACAGTTGCAAGGAGTAGGATGTGATGGGGGTGAGGGTGAGGGTGGGGGTATGAGTTGGCATGCAGGTGGGGTGGGGGGAAGAAGTAGTTAAGATTTGCCTTACCAGAGTCCATTCCTCCGCCTACTCCAGCAAGGCCCTCAGGATGCAGGATGTTCAAGACTTGCTCCTCCCATGTTGTAAATTCGGCGGGAGGAGGTGGGGGTCCGCCGCCAGTCCGCTGCACCGCGATGTTGTGCCTGGATACCATGGAACGCACCTTCCCCCGTAGGTCGTTCCACCTCTTCCTGATGTCGTCCCGATTTCTTGGGTGCTGTCCCACAGCGTTGACCCTGTCCACTATTCTGCTCCATAGCTCCATCTTCCTGGCAATGGTGGTGTGCTGCACCTGTGCCCCGAACAGCTGTGGCTCTACTCGTACAATTTCCTCCACCATGACCCTGAGTTCATCATCAGAGAACCTGGGGTGTCTTTGCGGTGCCATGGGGTGGTGTGGGTGATGTGTAGGGTGGATTGTGTGGTGCTAAGTGTGGTGATGTGTATTGTTGTGTTGTGTGAAGTGCGTGCAAATATTGGTGGGTGACAGTGAATTGGGCGTCTGGGTGCTCGAATGTCTTTTCTCGGTGCGTGTTCACGAATCTCTAGGAGTGGAGGTTTGTGGGTGATGTGAGTGTGTATTTTTTATTTAATTGGGTGTGTGGGAGTGGTGTGTGTATGTGTCTCAGGTGTGTGTATTTTGAATTGTCCAATGTGGTTGTATTTTGTAAGAGTGTGTGTATTTTGAGCGCAGAGGTGTGTACCGCCAATGGAATACCGTGGATGAAAGACCGCCGCGTGGATTCGTGTGTCGTGATAGTGTGGGCGTATTTCTGTTGGCGTGACGGTGGAGGTTTGGTCATCGCCAGTTTCTCGCTGCCCTTTGGTGTGGCGGACTTTTGTGGATGTCTGTATTTTGGCGGTTTGCCTGTTGTGGGTCAGAATGACCGTGGCGGTTTACCGCGACCGCGGCAGTGTTATGGCGGTCTTCTGAACGGCGGTAAGCGCCTTTTACCACTGAGGTTGGAATGACCACCATGGTATTGAAACATTGTCCGGTTGATACTCTTCCCATTCCCATTAAGTTCCTTTGGCTTGGGGATACCCATCTTTGTCTTGGTAGCATACTTTATTAAGGCGAAAAAGAAGTCCGCCATCTGTACGTTTTGCAGATGCACACAAAAGCGTATACCAAGCTTGACAAGAACCATTGTGTGAAAAAGGAAGAGGAATGAAAGGTGTTCCTCCTTTCTTTTGATGAGCAGGTATCATTCCACATACCCAACAGTTAGTAGTATTTGTAGCATTATGAGTATGATGCAACATCTGAATGAAAGTATTATTGAAGTACGATTGACAGTGCTTCTGCTTCTGACAGGGAAGCATAAAGTAATCGTGATCCTCTGGTACTGGAGTAGTGGCAACAAAAAACTCACGAGCAGGAGCCATCTTTTCAACAAACCAAGTGATTATTGCTATAACCACCAAAACAACAACAAACCCCATAGTACTAATGATCACTTTGTTATTCAATTTGGCAACAGTGATAATCGACCCTTCCAGAAATTAATTAAAAACAATAGTTGGAGCTCTTATCCCTGGGCAGCCGCTGATTTCTTCACCACAGGCCAAGACGGGTGTCACTACTCTAATGCATGGCTGATCCCCACCCCCCTTGCCACATTGGCTCTCGTTTTCACTAACCCAGGGAGGTAGCTCAACCAGTTTTTTCCAGCACTACAGAATCTTTCCTCAGTCTCAAATTATATTGCAACACTCCAGAAATCGTATGGTCCGGGAAGAACTCCGCAGATTCGTCAGGTGATATAGAACGACCTTTCTCCGTAGTCAAAATCTCTCGATGATCGGTCAGCACAGCAGGTTCCACCAAGGTAGGTAGCACTCTCTTGCAGTGAGTAGTATGGACCCAATTCTTTCGGTTCGTCACTCAAACTGCTGTCCTTGTCGCAAGGAGCACCTTCTCTGGGCCTCGCCACCTTGGTTCCAAGCTGCTTGATCTTTCAAAGGACTTAATTCTCACCTGGTCACCAGGTCGGAGTTCATGGCCTTCACCTGTAGATCTGTCAGGAAGTGTTTCTCGAACCTGTTGATGAATAGAAACCAAATTGTCGGTTAACTGTGCCAAATAATCATTCATTAGGACACAAGGTACATCATATACAGAATTTGGCTTAGGAACTCCCAAATGTTCATTGGCCTTCCAAATACTATTTCATAGGGGGTAAGGCATGTTCGAGAGTATGGCACTGACCTAATAGACAATAATGCCAACGGTAATGCATCCGGCCAAGTTAGAGATGTGGAAGCCTGTATCTTTGCTAACTTCAGCTTCAAAGCATTATACCTTTCCACCAACCCTGCTGATTGTGTGTGGAAAACCGCATGGAACTTCTCTTTGATCCCTAATCCTTTCAGGACATACTTAATAACTTCGCCAACAAAATGAGGTCCGTTATCATTCCATAAAAGTCTGCAAACACCAAACCTAGGGAAAAATTATTTCAAAAGCACCTTTGCTGTGGTAATGGCAGTATTATCCTTTGTGAGGTAGGCCTCTATCCATTTACTAAAGGCACATACCACCACCAAGACATACTTTAAATTTTGCAGCGTTCGTGTCCCTTTTCCAGGATTGTATTGTAAACAGATCAAACAAGACTGTACTACTCTCTTGGCTGTACTGGAAATTTCTGGATGCTCCCATACTTGCGTAAGCAACTTCGTTATTGTTAAAGCTCCAACATGTGCCAGTCCATGTGCCATCTGGACCATAGGTTGTACAAAAGCTATAGGCAATTTCCATTTATCCATCTGCTCATTCCACCAACAGCCCTCATCATCCAATTCTCCTTCTTCAGACCATTGCTCATGTTCTTTCACAGAAGCAGATTTCTGTATATCTAATACGTCTTGTCTAGCATTATGCCAATGTTCAGCTTGTGACTTCACTACATACATAGAAGTAGTACTTGCATCGCAGTTTCACGTGCTACGCGGTCCGCAAGGGCATTACCTTGCCCTATCTTATCGGTCACTCTCTTGTGTGCACTACATTTCACAATGGCTATTTTCTTTGGATATGTCAATGCAGTCAAGAGGTTATGCACTAATTCTCTGTGAATTATCTGCATCCCGTGGGATGTGAGAAAGCCTCTCTCCTTCCAAAGCAAACCAAAATCATGAGCCACTCCAAAAGCATAGCGGGTGTCTGTATAAATATTCACACATAAGTCAGTACTAAGCTCACATGCTCGTGTCAAAGCTATTAGTTCAGCTTCTTGAGCTGACTTCTGTGGTATACGAGCTGTCTCCACTACCGTGTGTATTGTGGTGAGTACCGTCTGGCAACTTCAAACAAGATCCATCAACCCACAATTCCCCGTCTACATCTGGAAGGGGCGTATCTTGCAAATCAATATGACCCTTTGTTTGTTCTTCGGTAAGGAATATACAATCATGTGTTTCTTGTGACTGAGGCTGAGTCACCAGATATGGCAACAAAGTGGCTGGATTTAGTGTTGCACATCTCTTCAGTGTAATGTGAGGAGCCAGCAATGTCAATTCATATCCTGTCAGGCGAGCGCTAGTTAAATGTTGCGTCTTTTTTTGATTTAAAAGAGCATCAACCGCATGGGGTACTAACACCAACAGTTTATGTGACAAAACTATCCCTTCACTCTGACGTATTGACACAGCTGTTGCCGCAACAGAACGAAAACACCCAGGCAACGCTCGAGCGACAGGATCAAGTACTGCTGAAAAATATGCACAGGGACGCTGCTTATCGCCATGTGTCTGTACTAAAACTGACAATGCACATCCATCTTTCTCATGTACGTAAAGTGCAAAAGGCTTCATGTAATCTGGAGTACCTAACACTGGTGCTGAACAAAGGGCTTGTCGTAGTTGCCGGAAAGCAGTCTCACATTCATCTGTCCATGGGAGAGGCACTGGAGTATCTTTAGTCAAAAGTGCTAGGAAAGGTTTGACAATGTGTGTAAAACCCTAATAGCCATTGCCTACAAAAAGAAGTAAGACCAAGGAATGCACGAACATCTTTCTGAGTAGAGGGTACTGGTGTGTCGAAAATTGCTTGAATACGATCTGATGTTAGTGCACGGCCCACCTTAGACAAAAGGTGACCTATATAGGTTACCTTTGGTCTACAATATTGCAATTTGTTCTGTGACACTTTATGATGGTGTGAAGCAAGAAAAGAAAGTAAGGACAAAGTGCACTTTTCCCATTGCTCAGGGGTATCAGCTGCCAACAAAATATCATCGACATATTGTATGAGAGCCACACCTTCAGGCAAAACAAAAGAATCAAGTTGTCGTTTTAACGCTTGACTATAAATACTAGGACTCTCAGCATAGCCTTGAGGAACTCTGCAAAATCTAAATGATTGTTTATTCAAAGTAAAACCAAACAAATATCGGCTGTCAGGATGAATAGGGATCGAAAAGAAAGCATTCTTCAAGTCTATCACAGAGAACGTAGTTGCTGTCGGGGGGACCAAAGTAAGAAGTGTTGTGATGTCAGATACCACAGGATATTGTGGTACCACAATCTTATTCACTTCTCGTAAATCAATAATGAATAGGTAAATCCTAGTATCAGTATCCTTTTTCAGAATAGGAAGAATCGGACTGTTACAAACATTATACGGAACTTCCTCAACAACTCCAACTGCAATAAGATCATGCACAATTCGTGTGAGTGCTTCTTCGCCCTCCTGTGAAATTGTGTATTGAGGCAAATGTGGCAATACAGCACCCTCCTTGACACTAATATGTACCGGTGGAATAATCATTTGTCCCACATCAGTATCTGAAGTAGCCCACAAAGTACTAGGGAGTAAAGCTAATGCAATATCCTCTTTAACAAGACAAACTCTTTCCATCACAGGATGATTATCATTCAAAATAACACGCACCCCTTCAGGAGAGCATCGTATTGTAGCCCGGAAATATTTGAGCATATCAAGACCCACACTATTGTCTGGTGTATTTGGAGAAAGCAAAAACGGACATGGAGCAGTAAATTTATCAACATGGAATGCAAGTAGTTGTGACAATGGGCTAGGGGAAGGTGTTCCATCGAAACCTATTGATGTAATGGTTAAGCCAGACAGGGGAGCCCTTGGAATCAATTGTTTAGACAAGGCGCTACGAGTAGCTCCTGTATCAACCAGAAACTGATCAGTAGAACCCAAAACGTGCTGTAACATAGGGACCCCTCTGATCTACTGGAACTTCAACTGATTCCTTACCCCATCCTAGGCAATCCTATGCATAAGCAGAATCTTGGAAATCAGGCTGCACATAGTTAAACATCTGGTATTGGTTCCGTCTATCAAAAGTGTTAAACCCATCCTGCCTTCGTAGATTAGCATCAAACCTAGCATGATCATTCATGCTTCTTCTAGGCCCTGAATATCCTGAGCGATTTCTCATTTATCCCCGACCACGTGAACACTGCTGAACACGTAG
This sequence comes from Pleurodeles waltl, assembly GCF_031143425.1. NCBI lineage: Eukaryota > Metazoa > Chordata > Amphibia > Caudata > Salamandridae > Pleurodeles > Pleurodeles waltl. Next base: position 793,061,833 of record NC_090438.1, on the reverse strand, counting down.
TGCTGGACAATCAGCAGCCCAATGCCCAAATTTCTTACAATACACACACTGATCAACAGACAAATTCGAACGAGTGTAAGAAGAACCATAAGATCCACGTCCACCTCTATCACTACCTCTAAAAGGCAGACCATAAGCTTGAACCAACATAACCTTCGTCTTTAATTCTTTAATCTTTTTATCCTCGCTACCTTTTGCTTCTAATTCCTGACGTTCATAATACTGAGCCATAGTCAAAAGAGAAACCGGAGTAGAGGTAGTCCATGAACTTTCACTAGCTTTTAGACGACTAGCTATTCCTGGTAACAGATTTGCGACATACTTATCGACGAACAAATCATCTGACAATAACTGGCCGCTAAAATCATGAAATTCTTCTTCAAAGCGTGTAAAGAAATCAGAGCCCGATTCATCTGCCTTTTGCTTACCAGACGCTAAAACAGTCCAATCTATCTTTATAGGGGGAATAATCATTTTTAACTTAACTAATATGGCTGAGGGAAGATCTAGAATCAACTGATACGGCTTTTTCACAGGTTCCCTTCCCTGTCCATCTGTTCTAATTCTTTCCATGAGGCCCCAAAAACTACACGATCATCAACGTTACGAACAGTTCTCCACATGTCTGGCGGTAATATCAATCCGAAAAATAAATCAATGTCAGCCAAAGTCATAGTACAAGAACTTATTGCTCCCTAAACTTCCTCATAAAAGGCAGCTGGATTTTTCCACATGTCAGGTAATGCTGTTTTAAGTGCCATTACATCTGCCCTATTCCAAGGAGTATACACCCAATTATAAATAAAACAATCCTTAGCATCAACAGAAGTTTTATCATCACTTGTACCCGATCCTTTAGGAGGAACATACAAAGGCGCGGCCTCCTGCATTGGTTTCGTGTGAACTATCTTAGTCTTATCTGTTCCGAAGATGGAAGCTTGCACCCCGCTGGTCTGAGACGTCCATGCAACTACACCCACGGCCCTTTTCTTCTCTCGCAAACGGTCTGCCGCAACACATAATTTCACCAAACGCCTGATTGCATCAGCCACCTGGGAGAAAACAAAAAGACCATCACGCATTGCTTATGGCGAGCACATGGCAGCATGTGGCAGAGATAATGGCTGCCATGAATACAAAATGGATTCCGCGAAATGTTTACAATAGTTGCTAAATACGAGATGTCTTCTGCTAATGCTTAATCTAATCGCTACTAAAGTACAACAATTCCATGAATGTGCAGATGGTGTGTTTGACAGACCAGTACATCTCCCATGTTAATGCTAAATTCCCTGACTCAGTGCATGACGCTTACATCCTGCGGAATAGCAGCATCCCTTATGTGATGGGGCAACTCCAGAGGCACCGGGTGTGGCCATCAGGTGAGGACATGGACCCAATACAGTGGGAATAGTTGTCTGGTTCTGTGGATGTCCCTATGAGTTAGTGTGTGTCTAACAGTTGTCTCTCACCATTTGCAGGTGACTCTGGTTACCCCAACCTGTCATGGCTACTGACCCCAGTGAGGAATCCCAGGACATGGGCAGAGGAACGCTACAAAGAGGCCTATGGGTGAACTAGGAGAATTATAGAGCGGACCTCCAGCCTCATGAAGGCCAGGTTCCGGTGTCTCCATATGACAGGTGGTTCCCTATTCTACTCACAAAAGAAGGTATGCCAGATCATCGTGGCCTGCTGTATGCTTCACAACTTGGCTTTGCGACGACAGGTGCCTTTTCTGCAGGAGGATGGTCCAGATGGAGGTCTTGTGGCTGCTGTGGACCCTGTGGACAGTGAAGACGAGGAAGCAGAAGAAGAGGACATCAACAACAGGAACACGGTGGTCCTGCAATACTTCCAGTGAGACAAAGGTAAGAAAACAACACTGCCTGCTACATCTGATTTTAATCTACTACCTCTCTACTGTCTGTCATTTTCACCCAGTGTATGGTCACTGAGTTGTCACTTTCCCTTATGATTCCACAGATGTGGGTCCCACTGTGTGACATCTGCTTTGTTTCCTTATGGACTAGAGCTGTGTGACATAGGTATGTTGACATTACATTTGAAAGAGCATTTTGCCACTGTAATTGCTAATACACTATTTTGAAATCACAGACAGACTCCTGATTGTTTTGTGCTTTAAGGGTGTTTATTTAAGTGCTCAATATTGGAGGGGGTTGTAAAATGGTGAGGGGTGATGGTGGAGGAATGTCCATGGCAGAGTCCAGTCTATTAGTCTCACATGTGCATTGTCCAAAGGGGTATAGGAAGTGGAGCTGGGGCAGTTTAAGGATGGACAGGGTTACAAGGTGGGACAAAAGGATGACAATCAGGGTGGTCTCATTTCTTGGCGGGGGTCTTGGCATCGTTCTCTGTCTTTGTCCTGGATCTCAGGGACCGTTTGCCGGATAGTTCTCCCTCTGCAGGGGTTGGGGTGCTGGTGTGGTGGTCCTGTGGCGGTGCCTCCTGTCCACTAGCGCCGGCGAAAGTGGTGGGCAGTTCATCGTCCAAGCTAGTGTCAGGGGCCCCTTGTTATGCCACAGTGTCCCTCCTGGTGTTGACGAGTTCCTTCAGCACCCCTACAATTGTGCCCAGGGTGGAATTGATGGATTTGAGTTCCTCCCTGAAGCCCAAATACTGTTCCTCCTGCAGCCGCTGGGTCTCCTGAAACTTGGCCAGTACCGTTGCCATTGTCTCCTGGGAATGGTGGTAGGCTCCCATGATGTTGGAGAGGGCCTCATGGAGAGTGGGTTCCCTGGGCCTGTCCTCCCCCTGTCACACGCAGCCCTCCCAGTTCCCCTGTGTTCTTGGGCCTCTGTCCCCTGAACCGTGCACCCACTGCCACTGCCCCCAGGTCCCTGTTGTTGTTGGGGTGGTGGGTTAGCCTGGGTTCCCTGTAGTGGTGGACACACTGCTGCTTGACGTGTCCTGGGGACAGAGGTATGGTCCCGTTGGGTGGGTGCTGTGCTGGTGTTTCCAGAGGGGGGAAGCTCTGTAGTGGCTTGTGCTAGTGTGAGGGAAACCGACTGTCCTGAGGTCCCAGATGGGCCGGGCTGGTCATCCTGATCCAGTTGGACAGAGCTGCTGTCATCACTGTGGGCCTCTTCTGTGGGTGGAGTGGACATATCTGGACCCTCCTGTCCGGTGACGTTGGGTAGGGGTCATGCAGGGGTGTAAAAGCATGGATATTGCATCTACGTGTGCAATGGTGTGCAATGGGTGGGTTACCGTGTACCCCAGTGCTTGCATTCCGGTGCAGGACCTTGTGTGATGATGGTTTAGGGGGGTGTATAGGTATGTGCTGTGGCCATGCTTTGGTGATGGGTGTCCATGCTTTAGAGTTGCATGCAGGGCTTGGGTTTGGGATGAGTGGTTTGTGATATTGGGACATGTGTGAGGAGTTGGAGTGATGGGGTGAGGGCGAGGGTGGGGGTATGTGATGGCATGCAGGTTGGGTGGGGGATGAAGTAGTAAAGATTTGACTTAGCAGAGTCCATTCCTCCAGCTACTCCTTCGAGGCCCTCAGGATGCAGTATAGCCAAGACTTGCTCCTCCCATGTTGTTAGTTGTGGGGGAGGATGTGGGGGTACGCCGCCAGTCCTCTGAACCGCAATATGGTGTCTTGAGACCACGGAACGCACCTTCCCCCATAGGTCGCTCCACCTCTTCCTGATGTTATCCCTAGTTCTTGGGTGCTGTCCCACTGCATTGATCCTGTCCACGATTTTTCGCCATAGCTCCATCTTCCTAGCTATGGAGGTGTGCTGCACCTGTGATCCGAATAGCTGTGGCTCTACCCGGATGATTTCCTCCACCATGACCCTGAGCTCCTCCTCAGAGAACCTGGGGTGTCTTTGCGGTGCCATGGGGTGGTGTGGGTGATGTGTGGGGTGGTGTGTGTTGGGATGTGTGTGGTGATATTTAGAGTTGTGTTGTGTGAGGTGCATGGATGTTATGTGAGTGATGGTGTTGAGTGCATGTGGATGCTAGTTTGTAGATGGTGGTGTCTCTCTCAGGCCTTCAGTCGCAATTGTGGTCGTAGGGGTTTGTGGGTGATGTGGGTGTGTGTTTTATATTGTATTGAGTGTGTGGAAGTGATGTGTGTATGTGTATCAGGTGTGTGTATTTCGATTTGTCCAATGTGGTAATGTTTTGTATGTGTGTGTGTACTTTGAGCGGGCGGAGTGTACCGCGGTTGAAAGACCGCCGCGTTGATTCGTGGGTCATGATAGTGTGGGCGTATTCCTGTTGGTGTGACGGTGGAGGTTTTGTTATCGCCAGTTTATCACTTTCCTTTGGTGTGGCGGACTTGTGTGGGTGTCTAGATTTTGGCGGATTCCGGGCTTTGGGTCATAATAACCGTGGCAAAATTCTGCGGCATCGGCCGTGTGTTGGCAGTCTTCTGCACGGCGGTAAGCGGCTTTTACTGCCAATGTTGTAATGACCCCCATCATTTAGCATATTTGACCAGAAAAGTCACCAAATACAGACAGCAATAGTAAGAGCCTTGACAAGTCCACTAAGAGATCCATTACATACACCACCATATGATCAATGTATAACAAGACAGCGTGTTTAAAGGGACCCTGAAGAGTCCATCAACCCTGTGCGTCCTACCAAATTTGTTGTGCTAGTGGTCCCAGCAGCATAACGAAGAGTAACAGGAAAAGTGGCTATCCCTGTCTAGTGCCATGGCCCACTGGGTATGGGGGCCTGTCCTAGCTTATGCAGAGGGACTGGTGTACAATAATTAAAAAATGTAATGTGGCATAAAATTCTATAGGGAGGCCATCTGAGAATGATGTTATGTTAGAGGCAAGCTCCTTGGTGGCACTCGGATGTCAATAGTATTCGTCATTGTGTCATAAACACTGCATCCTCCAAACGCAGGAACTGCATTTGCATAATGGGGTTAGGATTCAGCATCCGACCCCATACAAGAGTGAGCTCCAAGGGATTATGGTGAGATAAAGTTTTGCCTATGTATGTAACATGAGTGACCTATGCTTGTAGAGAATCAGTACATAGTTTACTCATGAGGCCAGTCAGTCCTCCATAACTTTCCTGGATCTCACCATATACATTAAACAGGGTAAAATCTGCACTAAACTGTTCAGAAAACCTACAGCCTGCAATGCTGTGTTGCACGCCACCAGCTCACATCCTAAGCCCCAAATCAATGCCATTCCATATGGGGAAAGCACGAGGATCCGCCGTAATTGTAGTGAGGATCAAGTGTTCCGAGAAGAATTGCATAACATGGAACTACGCTTCATACAGAGAGGCTATCACCCACAGACTCTCAACAAAGCCTCTAATATGATTATGAAATCAAAACGTTCCAATCTACTTACCAACTCTAGGAGGGATAGTTCACACAAACATATCTCTCTTGTGATAAAACATAGTGCACTGAGCTCTCAAGTCTTTAGTACCATACGCAAGCATTGGTCATTACTACTAACGGACGATACACTAAAAAATGTTCTCACTGTAAAGCCCAGCATCATTTACAAGAGGGGCACCACCCTATGTCATAGCTTCATGCCACCAGAAAGTAGGGATACCTGGTTGCCGAAACCACCACCAGGCACATACAGATGTGGTCATTGTACCATTTGTGGGTACATTAAAAACAAGACAGTGAGTTTCCAGTACAATACTCAGGTTAGACACAAACTTAAACATTTTATCAATTGCAACTCAAGTTTTGTATTGTATTGCATTGTCTGTATGTGTGGGCTCATTTATGTTGGAAATACTATCCGACCAGTAAAAGAGAGGATACAAGAACACCTGAGAACTATTCGGTCATCTAACACCAATTATCCCTTTGCGACTCACTATGATGAGACACATGGACACAGAGAAGTCTTGGACATTTCTATCCATGGGATTGACTCCCTAAACAAGACACCTCGTGGAGGCAACCGGACTTTGGCCCTTAGACACCTTGAAAACAGATGGATCATTAAACTACGAGCGGTAGAACAGGGCCTTAACTTTAACAAGGACCTTCATGTATTTCTCTAATCTTTGACTTTGTCTGCTACTTTCCTTTTTTTCACCACACCTTCATTGTGAGATAACTGGACATTTTTTCCAGTAGTTACTATTATGTATATTTTGGGACACAGTATCACCACGCCCTGCTTCGGAAAAGGGGAGGGGAGAAAAAAGAAAAAAAGGAGTAAAAAAGATATATTACAGATGTATTTTTAGGATTGTCTGCCTATGGAACTATGGGGGTCATTCCGACCCTGGCGGTCCATGACCGCCAGGGCCGGGGACCGCGGAAGCACCGCCAACAGGCTGGCGGTGCTTCCTGGGCCATTCAGACCGCGGCGGTAAAGCCGCGGTCAGAAAAGGGCAACCAGCGGTTTCCCGCCGGTTTACCCCTGGCCCAGGGAATCCTCCATGGCGGCGCTGCTTGCAGCGCCGCCATGGGGATTCCGACCCCCTTCCCGCCATCCTGTTCCTGGCGGTTTTTACCGCCAGGAACAGGATGGCGGGAACGGGTGTTGTGGGGACCCCTAACAGGGCCCCATAATGATTTTCAGTGTCTGCTTTGCAGACACTGTAAATCGCAACGGGTGCCACTGCACCCGTCGCACCCCTACAACTCCGCCGGCTCCATTCGGAGCCGGCTTCATTGTTGAGGGGGGTTTCCCGCTGGGCCGGCGGGCGGCCTTCTGGCGGTCGCCCGCCGGCCCAACGGGAAAGCCAGAATGGCCGCCGCGGTCTTTTGACCGCGGTGCGGTCATTCGGCGGTTCCCTCCAGGTGGGCGGCTTCCGCAGCCCGCCGGGGTCAGAATGACCCCCTATGTTTTTTGTCTTCTCTCTCTCTCCTGTGTACATCATATAAACACATTTTTAATAGCACCCTGCATTAGGGCCATAAATGATTATGTTTCCTTTGAACAATCTATATGTATATTTTTTTCTACTATATCTGACAGTTTTTTATGTCTTACTTATTGATGTTTATTGTCATATGCAACCGTATTTTTATATGTATGAAATTACTCTCTACTAGTGCCTCTTTTGGTCTTTTTCCCAAAAATTCCGGTTAAGGGACCTTTCTCACATCACTCTTTATCTAAGGGCACATTATCACTGGAGGTAATTGTAACTTCCGCTCGATTTTCTTCACTAATTTCTACACATTCTATTATGTGTCTCTGCTTTACAATGATTGCCTTGGCACAGCGTTTATAACTTCCAACATGGCGCCCGTTAACATTTATGAACGACGAGGTGTGTATGCTCGTGTTTCTCTCCTTAGATTTTGAGTCCTTCTTTTATTTTATTTCGTTGGTGGAGTGCGCGTATTTAGACGCCGACACTCACCGGGGCATGTTTGCATGAGAATACGGAAGCGTTATCATGCGCTGCAATTGAACGAACACGCTTGTGTTTCCTGACTCTCGGATTCCTGGAGAGTACAGGTAAGGGGGAATGCATATTGCCTTCTTTATGCATTCTCCATACAGTGGCTGACTTTTGGGGAATGGGAGACGCTTAATGGGAGGTACGCTTTACCTATATAGTGATCATTTTGTTACTAACTTTTTAATGTGGTCACACTAACGGAGCCTAAGACCCCATACAACCAGGATGTTTACATCCTGGTGACTACTCAGTTTATTTAACAGCTGCCTTAGGAGTTTGGGTTATTTGACATTAGTTTGCGTGAACTGCCCATTTGGTTTCTTCACCCGTTCTGCTACATTAGCTTTGGACATGGTTTTTGGCTGGCTTGCCGTACAGGGCAGGTCATTTTCCTGCTCAATTTCTCTTTCATGCACGAATTCCTGCATCTTCCAGTGGCTTACCTTATTGAAGCTATCATAATTCATGCTTTTTATATCCACGTGGCCCTGCTTAAGTATTTGTCGCCTCTTATATGTTTTACTCTTTTTTCTTAATTACAGGTTGGGTCTAATTTTGGCCACCTGCACAGAGTTATTCTAATTACGGATATGCTCAATGCCTACAGTCTATACCGATTTGGAAAATCACTTCTTTCCCTATACTACAAGGGACGGTTCTATTTGCTGCTGGACTACCCATGTTTGTTTGGTAGGAAAACAATTGTTTTCTTTTTCCCTCCCTGTTTCTCCTTTACATACTTAATGGTTTGGATCTCACAAGTATAATGCGCATTCCTTCTGGGCCTCTCTGAGATCTAGAACCGCAGTTTTTGGCTATTACAGAATGACTCTAAGAATTGGTCGGCTCACTGTAGCCATATAGTTGAAAATCTCCATGGGCATCGGTTGTCCCACTCTTGTATTTAGCATGCACAATATTTCCCCTTTCTCTATTTTTATGTCTGTTAATCAGACTTTTGTCTGCACTTACTATTCATGTGGTGGCTCTTCACATCTTCACTTGTTAATACAAACATTTTCCTCTCACCTCTGGCCTTTATCCACCAGTTTTACCAGGGTGGCATGTTTCTTTGTGCTCAACTTTTCAATAATGGGAGTATCTCTATCTAGATCCCCCTTGCACACCAAAGGGCCATACATTCTATGCAATAATCTTTTTGCTGTAATTTCAATTTTAATTTGGTATATCTTTGTTCATTGTACCTACCAGGATGGTAGAGTTATTACTTTTAAGAATTCCTATTTGTTTCTATTTCCAGCCTTGAAAAAGTCCGTGTGGACGAAACACGTGTTGGCTGTTTCTTAACTCTGTTATGCCTTTCCTAACATGTGGACATGATTATCACTGAGTACCTATTGGATTTTTCCAGCACAAAGGATTAAAGCATTTCCTGCAACTTTATTAATCTCGGACTGATCATTTCGGAGTGCCCTGGTTGCTCTTTTTTTCTTGCATTTTGTACATAGGATTCTGTTGAGGCGTGTGAGCAGTCGTGATTTGCCTTTGGCCTTGCGTGGCTTGGTGCAAGAAAAATGGAAACCAGACCATAAATCTGTGGCTATGTTTGGATGCAGCAATAATAAATATAGGTCACACATGTCTTATGTTGTATTATCATTGGTTAGGAAACTATCAGGATTGTACCTTCCTTAGTTTAATTTCAACAAAGTGAATGCTGACACATCATGGGTCACAGAATTCAATTATTTGAGAGGGCTCTATGCTCCACATTGGGGTCTATATCCTATTTTTGAAAAACCTGGAATATAATGGAAGTGCAAAAGTGCTGCAGTTGCAGGTAACACATAACTTAAAAAATAAAAATAAAGTATCTATAAAGATTTTAAAAAACAATGAAAACTGATAAAACTCAGGACATTGTGGGGGTGATTCTAACATTGGCGGGCGGCGGAGGCCGCCCGCCAATGTTCCCCCGTCAAAATACCGCTCCGCGGTCACAAGACCGCTGAGGGTATTTTGAGATTTGCCCTGGGCTGGCGGGCGGCCGCCAAAAGGCCGCCCGCCAGCCCAGGGCAAATCTACCTTCCCACGAGGACGCCGGCTCCGAATGGAGCCGCCGTAGTGGGAAGGTGCAACGGGTGCAGTTGCACCCGTCGCGTATTTCAGTGTCTGCTTTGCAGACACTGAAATACTTTGTGGGGCCCTCTTACGGGGGCCCCTGCAGTGCCCATGCCATTGGCCCCGCGGCACCCCCCGAACAGGATGGCGGTAGGGGGTGTCAGAATCCCCATGGCGGCGGAGCGCGCTCCGCCGCCATGGAGGATTCTGTAGGGCAGTGGTAAACCGGCGGGAGACCGCCGGTTTACCCTTTCTGGCCGCGGCTGAACCGCCGCGGTCAGAATGCCCTTGGGAGCACCGCCAGCCTGTTGGCGGTGCTCCCGTGGTCGGTGACCCTGGCGGTCACCAGCCGCCAGGGTCAGAATGACCCCCTGTATGCTTACATTTTTCAAACAGTTCAGATGTTTCCTGTTACTGTAATGCAGTTGTGTATGTTTAATTTCACTTACCAGAAGTGGTTGAAATCATTGAACAAAACAAACATGAACATTTGTGTTGAACTTTTAAAAATCTACTGAATTTAGTGCAGGCGGGAAAGCATGTGTGTTTTTCAATCATAGCTACATGTGAGATTGTTGACCAACAAATCAATGTCATACAATTCACTTAGAATTTTCAACAGGATGCTCAGGAATTTACAATCATAATCCTGAAATAAGGGAATTTCAGTTAATTGATTCTTGGAAATAAGGTATTCATGGAATCCTGAATACTACCTGTTTCTATGCAAGAAGAATAGGCATTTATTCAGACCAATTTTTGTTCCTTACTGTACGAGATTGTAAGTCAATGCTTTTAAAAAAAAGTACTGGATAACTTGTGTCCAGACTGCAGATCTTAGGTGATGTTTACATCAGTTGTGAGACACAGTTTGACATATGTTATTCTCATGGTACAAAGGTGTAGAGCAGATGGCAGTAAAATAAATACAGATAACACCAACTTTATAACTGGTCAGATAACTTACAGGAAACATACAGTACTATTGCTATTATTTTCCATCTAAAAACTTATCTCAATGTACTGAATGTAATGACATGACTTACACTAAATCAAAGTTTGCCCTGGAAACTTCCAAGCTCTTACATGAAATTTTGGGAACCAAAGTTCTAGAGAAAATGAGGTTTACATGACTTTGGGGGTCATTCTGACCCCGGTGGGCGGCGGTTGCCGCCCGCCTGGAGGGAACCGCCATTTGGCCGCCCCGCGGTCAAAAGACCGCTGGCGCCATTACAACTTTCCTGCTGGGCCGGCGGGCGCTACCTAAGGTAGCGCCAGCCGGCCCAGCGGGAAAGGGGCCTGCAACGCTGAACCCGGCTCCGAATGGAGCCGGCGGTGTTGCAGGTGTGCGACGGGTGCAGTTGCACCCGTCGCGCTTTTCACTGTCTGCTAGGCAGACAGTGAAAAGCATGCTGGGGCCCCGTTAGGGGGCCCCTGCACTGCCCATGCCATTGGCAAAAACCGCCAGAAACAGGCTGGCGGTAAGGGGGTCAGAATCCCCATGGCGGCGCTGCTTGCAGCGCCGCCATGGCGGATTCGCCCAGCCAGGGGAAAAGCCGGCGGGAAACCGCCGGACCCGGTTTTCTGCCGCGGTCAGAATGAGCAAGGAAGCACCGCCAGCCTGTTGGCGGTGCTTCCGTCACCCGCGGCCCTGGCGGTCTATGACCGCCAGGGTCAGAATGAGGGCCTTTATGTTCAATTAAACCAGCAAACAAGTGGGAATGTTCATGTTCATCACCATTATGTTACTTACCAATGATAATGACCATCTAATGAATGAACGTTTTGCAATTGTAGGGACGTTTCTATAAAATAAATTAATAATAGTTATGAATGTGCAGGAGACAAACAAGTTAGTTTACTAATTGGCTTTGTTTAGTTCTAAAGTTATATTAATGAGTTACTAGCAGTGATGCACAGTAAGTACTCTTTAAAATTCTCATATGACATATTTGATAGGTATGTTTTTTAAAATCTTAATGATATAGACCCTCATTATGAACTTGGCGGTAATCACCGCTGACCGCCGTGCTGACGGTGAACAAAAGACTGCCAGTGGCGTTGAACTGCATACAGCCGAATAATGATGCCAAAAAGACAAACCTCCAAAAATCCTGCAACCTCCACCCACCGCCAGGGCCATTTACGGCAGAAAGGAAGTACACCCCATCCCGCCACCACCATGCAGACAAATCCTCTGCCCACCAAACAATGATGCACAAATCAGCTTGGCGGACAGTGAATGTTGAACGACCATTGGCGGTACGGACCGCCACGGCCAGCAATAGGACCCACCACCAAAAAATGCACACATTAGCAAGTTTGAAACCCACACACCTGATGCACATCCACAACACTATAAAACACACACATACACACCCCACAGTCCTTTGCAACCCCAATAGCACAACAGATATTGACAACACAACATACATACACTGAACTCATTATCACACAAGACACACACACAAATATACCACCAAAACCCATATGTACCCCAAACACCATCACAAGCCACACACCCAACCACACAACAGCACACTCACCAACACATCTAAAACACACCACTCACAACACACACCATGGCACCCACTAAGACCCCCGCTTCACAGACAGGGAGCTAAGGACCATAGTGGATGAAATACTCATGGTCGAGCCACAACTATTCGTGGCACTGGTGCAGCAGACACCCATGGCCAGGAAGATGGAGCTATGACACAGGATAGTCAACAAGGTCAACGCTGTGGGAAACCATCCATGCACAAGGGAGGACATCAGGAATAGATGGAACGACATGCAGGGGAAGGTGCCGTCCATGGCACAACATCGCTGTACAGAAGACTGGAGGTGGTCCCCCACCTCCTCCCCCGAAATACACTGACTGGGAGGAGAAGGTCCTGGCTATCCTGCATCCAGAGGGCCTCACCAGACGCACAGGAGGACTGGACTGAGGTAAGTCAGCTACAATTTGTTAACAGTCACTACTCCTGTAATGCATGTACCACCCCATCCCCTCACTACCACCAGGACCCCATCCCCTACACATTCCACAACACCTACATTAAAGTCCCTTGCATGGCCAGAATCCCACAAACAAATCACCATCCAGCCCCCTATGCACACTCACCTACCACTGCATGGTATACCAGTTGCACTACAGCACCCACAATCAACCTCCACCCCCCACAAAAAATGCTCCACAATGTACATGAAGGGACCTTGTATGCCACCACAGGGGAAAATAAGCATCAGATAGTGCAGACGAGTGCAGCAATTGCAAAAGAAAAGGACACCCACATCTCTGTTCTCTTACACACACACACCACACCCATGCCAGCCAGACGGACACATCAAGGAGGGCCAGTCCTCCAACTGAAGACTGAGGCCCCACTCAGGAGAGTGCAGAGAGATGTCTGGACACAGAGGAAATCCCTGGCCCATCCCACAGTCCTGGACTGTCACCCTCCAGAAGCCCCACCCAGGACACCACTGACATCCCTACCACTCAACCACCATCATCAGCTCTCACCAAACGACCCCACACCAGTGTCTTCTGGCCACGGACTAGCTGTCCACATGTGCAGAGGCCAGAGTCTCCACCCACCAGAAGGCAGGATGATGAAGGGCCCAGTGCAGGACTTCCAGACCTGTGCTGGGGACACAACCACAGGGGGCTAGGGCCATTGGGAGGGCATCAGTGGCCCAGGGTGGTGGCGAAAGGATGGATGCAGCAGCCCAGGAGGTGATATCTGAGATCCTGGGAGCATACCACCATACCCAGGACAGGATGGGCCAGATCCTGGCCACCCTGGAGCTGAGTCAGAGGCTGTAGATAGCACACCACCAGGGGGCCATGGAGCAATGGAAACAGCTCAATCCCACCATGGCCTCCATTGCAGGGGTGCTGCAGCACAAGTACTACAGCCAGCCTGAGTCTTCCGCCTACCTGCAAGCCCCTACCACTAGCCAGGACACTGCCCTGTCATCTACATCTGCAGCATCTACTGGACTGGTGGCACTGTGAGAGGATTCACAGAACACCAGCACCCCCACCCCTGAAGCCCAGCTGCACCTTCGCAAACATGCCCTCAGACCCAGATGTGCCACTGAAACACCAGCCAAGACCAAGCCCAGCACCAGGAAGTGACTCTGCCCTGAACTGTCTCCCTAGCGTGCCACTGAGCTACCTTGTTGACATGCCACTGCCATCACACCATCTTCCAAGGGCTACATGGACTATACTCCAGTGCAACAAACAGCTGAGCATATGTACCTGGGTATGTTTTTCACCATGTGCCCACTCCCTTTCACTGTCCCAACACTTATGTATATATTGCCATTGAATAAATACTCCTATGCACTCAAATGATATGTCCTTAATCAATATAAGAGTTCAATTGTGAACGTGAATGCATTAGCCATTTACTATCATAATCCCACTTTTATTGTAGGAGGGGATCCAACACACTGTGGTGTCTGCACAATGTCACACTGTACCTAAAATTGCGTTCCCTGGCACATGGCACTTCAGACATGATTTAGCATTGTCACTGACAAAAGACACCACCGTACTTATTACATGAGTCAGACTAAAACTATACAATGAAGACATCATCATCATTGAACAGTACCTTAGAGTCACTGGAAGTATAACCGGATTAGCTGGGTCCTGGAGTTGAGATCTTCCCCTATTCTTCCTCACCATCACTCTCATCCCTCCGCTGAGGTTGCAGGGCTGGTTGGACAGCACCCTTCTCTGCCAGAAGGGGGATGGCTTTCCTCACAGCCAAGTTGTGCAGCATGCAGCAGGCCACCACTATCTTACACACATTGTCAGGCGCATAGCACAGGGATCCTCCAGAACGATGGAAGCAACAAAATATTGCCTTCATGAGTCCTATGGTGCGCTCTATCACCCTCCTAGTATGACCATGGGCCTCATTATAATTCCTCTCTGCATCTGTCCTGGGATTCCTCACAGGTGTCAGGAGCCATTGCAAATTGGAGTAGCCAGAATCACCTGCAAAAGTGGGCAAAAGAGGACTTGAACAAACAGGTTTTACTTGCAAACAGCCTGGCTGCCAGCTATGTAACTGATCCAGTGTCATACACACTCACCTATGAGCCAAGCTCTGTCCCCCTGTAGTTGTCCCATCATTTATGGCACACTGCTGTTTCTCAGGACAAATGAATCATGGACTGTTCCTGGGAACCTTCCATTGAAATGTGAAATGTACTGATCAGCAGTACACACCAATTATACATTCATGGAGTGATAGCTCTTACGATTCCTATACATCTGTTCATTTCTTCTAGGGGGTATGAGAACTATGTGGGCTCCATCAATGGCACCTATCACATGTGGGATATTAGCAAAGGCATAGAATCCAGATTTCATGGCAGTGAGTTCAGCCCTTTGGGAAAACTGGACATAAGTTTGCAAGTGTTGAACAAATGCATCCAGGAAATTGGACACGAGGTGGATGAACATTGGCTGTGAGACCCCTGCAGCCATGCCCACTGTCACTTGAAATGAGCCCGTGGCCAAAAAAAGAAGCACAGATAGCACTTGCACAGTTGCAGGTTTGGCATGCTGATTCCAATTGGCCGGCATCAGAACAAGATCCATTAATGCACAGAGGTCATGGATTGTAGCTCTATTAAGTCAGTAGGTGATAATGATGTGACATTCCTCCTAAGTGGCCAGATCTACCAGGTGTCTGTGAAGAGATGGAGCTCTCCCTCGCCACATGGGTCTGTACCTATGAGGGAGGAAAGAACACATTTTGAGTGTCACCATACACTTGCATCACATGATGTCACTGTACCTTTCAAAATGCGACACTTAGTTAACGCACACAAATGGAAAGGATGAGGTACACCATCAGGCAAATGTGTGCTGAGGTTTCTCTGTCATAATGGCATCACAGTGTGGACACAATTCCAACTATGGGTACATGTGGGGATCATAGAATCATGTCAGCAAGAAACGAAGGGGAGAGAGAATGGGGCCATGGCTGAGGCCCCCAGCCAGGCCATGGAGACATGGAAAAAGCAAAATGACAGCCTCCTGACATCCAGGTATGGTAGTGTGGGAGTGACTTCATTCCACTGGAGTTAGTCGCCATGGCAGTAGGCGGTGTTCACCGCAGTGCACCTGATCATTGGATTACATGGTTGTCAATGGGGAACCTGGGCCAATCATGATCGCTGGCGGCAGTGACTGTGCACACCGCCACAGTATCTACCGCCATTTTGACAGAGTCTTGACACTTGACTCCTGCATCACATGAAGGGTAGTACTCCACTGCGTGTGCTGCTGTGTCCTGACTCTGGTCCCTGAGATGGGGCGTGTCACAAGGGAATGGGCCGCGGCCTTCACCGCGGAGGAGCTGGATAAGCTGTTTGATGGGGTCCTACCCCTATATGCAAAGTTGTATGGGTGACCAGAGGAGCAGGTGGGTTGCCATCTGTCATCCTTAGATGTGTATGATCGTGGTAGATGCCTGTATACATGTGTGTTCGATGTGTGACTGCCCAGTCGTAGGTTGTCTGGCACTTTCTGCTTGTAATTTGTTCATATGCATGTCTACATGGGCCATGTCAGAATGAAAGTTATGGCATTTGTGTACGAGGCACCCACACTTTCGTCTGTTTCTTTGCTCTGTGTGACCCATGCAGATCAGTACCCATCAAAAGAAAGGCCTGTGGCAAGCCATCGCCAAGGAAATGCAGACCCTGGGGGTCTACAACCAGCAGAGCACCCACTGCATGAAGCGGTGGGAGGACCTGAGGTGCTGAGCAAGGAAGACCGGAGGGGCACAGCTGGGGAAGGCCTCCCAACAAAGAAGGGGTGCCTGTCGGACCCTGGCCCCCCTAATGGCCCGCATTCTGGTGGTGGCCTACCTGGATTTGGATGGGCGCTTGAAGGCAGCACAGCAGCCACAAGGGGGTAGTATATGCTGGGGTCATGCCTACTAGTCAGGGGCACATTCATAACATATGTTGTGTCTGCTGAGGGTTCGTGCCTGACCTGGTTCGGAGTATCTGTGACCCAAAATGTACATATTTTCAGGATTTGACATACTTCTTTCTTGTTTTGTTTCCCCACCCCTGTGCTCTTGTGTCCCTGTGTACATTAGCATCATCAGGCGAGGGAGCTGAGGCAAAGGTGAGTGGGGATGCAGTAGCCCACAGTTCCAAGGAGGCAAAGTCTACCAATGGCAAAGGGACCAGTGTGTTGGAGGGCGAAGGGAGTACCACAGGAGAGGCAACTACTACTCAAGGTAGTGACTCTGATACCTCCTCTGATGGCAGCTCCCTGGTGGTGACGGATCCTACTGGGCTCACCCATTCCTTGTCATCTTACACCACCCCCCATTCCATCACCTCCCTCCTAGTTGCTCCCCAAAGAGTTGCCTGTGCCCACTCACCCAGGAGGGTGGGTGTCTCCTTCGCCCCAGGCACCTCATATCCTGCCTCAGTCAGCCCTGCTGCCCTCACGGAGGAGGCTATTGACCTCCTGAGAACCATCGCGGTAGGGCAGAACCCCATTGTGAATGCAATGTGGCAATGCAATGCCTATCTGGAAGGCATTCATGGAGTCATATCTGGCCTACAGAGATCTTTTCAGGCTCTGTCCTCCTCTTTGACGGTAGCGAGTGTCCCTGTTTTATCTATCTCCCCTCCCACCACCTCTACTCCTTCCAGCACTCCACTCCCTTCACCCATCCCAAGCACTCATACAGACAGGCATGCACACTGATCAACACTCAAGAAGCACACAGAAAAACACAAGCACCACAGGCAGGAATACTCCCAACATACCAAAGCACACACAACAACATCCACCTCCCTGAGTGTCAACCTTCCCCGCCACCCTGTCTGTCACCTCACCATGCACACCCACATGCACTGCACCCTCAGTCACTGCTGCTACCCCCATTCATGCAGTCACCACAACATCTAACATCCAGACATGCACCCCAGACACCACACCTGCACTCACCACGACTACATTCACAGACACTTGCAGCACACTCACAAGACCTGCAGACACCCAGACAACATCCATCTACACTGGCAGCCTGTCTTCTCCCACTGTGTCTACCCCCTCCTCCTAAAACTCTCAAAAGTTCACACACATCCACACCACACAAATCCACCACATATAAGCATACTATACAGGCACCTTCATCCATGTCCGGCACACTTACACCTGGTACGAGCACTCCTTCAACCTCCACTCCCAGACCTGGTTTCAGAGCCCCTACAACTGCACCTAAAAAGCTTTTCTTATCCTGTGTTGACCTGTTTGAACCCACTGGCCCACCCCGTCTTGTCCCTAAACGTTCCACTCCTTCATTGTCTAAGTCCGCCCCCAGTCCGCCCTTCCCATTCTCATGCCCCTTCCCCAGGGAGGAAGAAGCCCTGTGTTGCCCCAGGTCCCTCTGCCACCACTCGGTCCAGGACCCACTCCCCCTCCTTCCAAAGGCAAGCCCAAACTCTTTCCACCTCCCAAACATAAGCCCAAGACCCCCCCTTCCAGACCTGAGTCCCCACCCCGCCACCCCCTGGCCCTGTTCCCTGAGGTGCCTGGCTACCTCATTGATGCCCCTTTCCAGTGGAGTTCCCCTTGCACACATGGGAGTCAAGCTTGGGCTATATTTGCCCTTCGGGGACTTTCCAATGGACTGGCCAATGGCCTTATTTGGACATTACTTTTATTATTTATAATATAAATTGAGAGCCCAGCAGTGCTGTTGGCACAATATAGTGACGTTGTTCAGCGTTTCACTGGGGGTGTGTGGTGTGCACATGTGTGTACATTGGTGCAGGTATTTGTTGGCTTGTGTCTGGTGAGTACATTTTGTTATGGTATGTATCATGTATAGCTTGGGATGGTGGGATGGGTTGAGAGTGCGTTGCGGGTGGGTGTGGAACTGTGCCCTTTCTTTCCATGTGTATTACGCTGCAGTACTTACCGTCATCGCCTGCGTCAGCAGTCATGGTCCTGGAGGAATACTGCAAGGAGAAGAACTGCCATTATTTTCAACTCGCGCTCATTTCTGCATCAGCGTTTTCTCTGTACCTCTGAAGAGTGTTTTATATATTGTTTGTTTCCACCACACTTTGACTGGTGGTGCTTCCTGCCCCCGAACTGATGGCGGTGTGGTGTTTCATTATTTGGTGGGTGGGTAGGGCCTTTCTGCCTGCCTGAGGGCGGCTTCCTCTGTTGTCATCGGGACTACAAAAATGCCGGTGTGTGGATGGACCACTACTTGTTTCTCATTGGCTTCATTAATTGGCCGTCTGGACCTCCAGCCTTTTGGCGGTAGTTACCGCCACCGCTGGCGGTGCAGTGTTTACCACAATGTTCATAATGACCACCTTAGTTTTCCTCATAATTCAATGATTGTCTCCACTGCACTGTTTGTATTATAATATAGACATATGCCATATATGAGTTCAGGATATATACAGTGTGAATTAAGGTTCTGAGTATAAAAAATGAGTTTACTAGTAATTACATTAAATAATGATATTACAGTAATAATATGTACAAAACAT
This sequence comes from Pleurodeles waltl, assembly GCF_031143425.1. Lineage (NCBI taxonomy): Eukaryota > Metazoa > Chordata > Amphibia > Caudata > Salamandridae > Pleurodeles > Pleurodeles waltl. Next base: position 793,042,786 of record NC_090438.1, on the reverse strand, counting down.
AATTAAGATAGTTTGTGCTACCGTGCAAGGTTGTCAACTCAGAGAGAGCTATTTCCAGAGACTTCGCTTTCTGCATGCCCTCTACTATGAATTGCTGACATCCAGATGAGAGGTGTTGCTGCATAGACCTGTTGCTGGCCACAAACTAAGCACACATGTTAGCCTGAAGAAAAGTATGTTTAAATAGGGTAGTTTCTCTCCACACTTTGCAACACACACATCTTATTATTTGGGGGCCTGTGAGCTGACAGTATAGTGCCTCTTTACATGGTACTATGCAGACATATTATTCAAAAGAGAGGTGTCAGCATAGAGACAGTCTTTCTGTAGTCTCTACTACTTCTTCCATCATTTTAGGGAAGTGTCAGACAAGAAGAATATACATGTGCACACTACTACAGTCATGTATCATCTAAGGAGATGTGTCAGTGCAGATTCTAATGTTTTACACATTCCTCCATACACAACTTGTTACTAATGGAAGTGGTTTGAGAAAATAATCTAGTATCTCACTTCACCCTACTATCTAGACTTTTACCCTGGAGGAAAGTCTTGCCAGAGAGTGCAGTGTCTCTCCATACTCTACTGCATACACTCACCACACAGATGAGATGTCTATTTGGTACATTGAATATTGAAGAATGAGGTGGCCACTTCCCCCACACAGTCTATTACACACAGCTATTATAAAAGAGACAGGTTTCACAACAGAGGCCAATCCCATTCTGAACTCTACTGCGGGCAGTCATCATCCATGCCAGAATTGTCTTTGGCGATGTCGTTGTCTTTCAACATTGTAGTACACACAGATCTCACCATGAGCACCTCTCCTCACTAAGCTCAGGAGTTGGCAGGCCCGCAAAAGCTTGAAATTGCCGTTTTGACACCCCAGGGCCCTTGCAAATGCTAATGGAGGTAAAGGGATCCTCTGCCTGGTGAGACAGAAGGAGATCTGCCCCTCCTAGGAAGTGTGGTGCATGGAAGAGGTGTCTCAGGGATAGACTCCCCTTGGCCACTGCTAGAGTGACAAGATTGTCACAGCCACTTACATCTCGCGCTGAGGCATAGGGCTCGACCCTAATAGTGACTTGCTGAGTTTGGGATGGTGTCCCCCATAATTCCAATCCCAGGGTCTGTAGAGACAGCTGTGATAAGATTAGGCGGCCCTGTCAGAGCACTTATTTAGAAGAGGATTGCAGGGGGCACGGGTGATTACCCCATATGCTGATAGGCCACAGAGAAGAGTCATGAGCCGTGCCAGCAGTTAACAGCTCCCAGACGGGACCGCTGGATTTGGATGTGGGCCATTACACAGTGAGTGGTACCATTCCCTCTGTAGCCATTCACAGCTTTCCTTCGAAGACGGGGAGGTAGCAACAGAGAGTTAAAGCACCTTCTGCCCTGAAGACCGCGCCAGGGCAATACAGAAGGCCTACAGATTTTGGGGGAGTGGCGATATACCCTGGTAGGCTAAAGGAGACCCTCAGAGTTAAATCAACAGGTCGGAGGCTGCAACTGGAGACAGTGGTCTGTGACTTGGAGCCTCCACTGTGCTACACATCATGCTCACGGCTTTGTGAGGATTCCAGACAGCATGGGTTTGTCCTAGTGACTTCTACAGGCCTGATTCTGGTTTGTGTTGTCCAAGTGCTTTGGCCCCGGCCTGCAATAGCAGGTGCTTGTGCTAAAAAAACAAAAAGAATGCTATTTTAAGGATTTCCAAGTGGTCTCTAACAGGTCACGGAGTCCCTGCACTGCCAGCTGGTGATGCTGCTCTATGCAGGTACATGGGGGGAACATGTACTTCCTAGCCACCTGCAGTGATATTCTGAAGATGATGTCAGCCTCTATGAAGGAAATTAGCCTCTTGACTTGAGACAGGATGTTTCTAAATCTATGAGTGAGTTCGATCATGTCGTGCTCTGACTAGGTACTAGTCTGGATTAGGGGTAATCCAGCAATGATACTGGGCTCTGAACAGATGAGTTATGTCCAAGACCTTTTTGTCTCATTTTTGGAAACCCCTTTAAAATTGGTTGTCAAGCATGATTGCTCTCATAGGGTGTTCAGCGCTTTGCAGTCAAAGAACAGGTTCACACTGGATGTCCTCACTAGGGTCTATCATTATCAGCAGAAGAAAGAGCTCATGTGGGTATCTGGAATGATGGAACCGATCATCTTCCCGAAGTCCACCCTCATACTGTTTCAAGATGTATCTAGCCAGACTCTCGCACAATGCAAGTCTTTGAAAATAGTGACTGACTTTTTGTAAGCTCATAAGATCGCTTGCAAGTGGGAGTTTCCGGTCTGACTCCTCTTCTAATATAAAGATCGACAGGTCTCTCTCACCAACCTTCAGGATGGTCTGGATCTTTTTCAGCTGAGTGAAGCATTGAGGGGGATAGCCCCCAGTCTCTGCGACTGAAGTGGAAAGGACAACAAAACCAATGATCCAGGTGCAAGAAGGCCCTGCGAGTGGCTCGAGAGCAGCAAGGTTCCCCTATAGTGTCCTCCCTGCATAATGAACCCTGATGTTGCAGTGAGACTGAGAGGGAGAAGTTCCCTAGAAGGCCTCTCCTGGCTGGGTAGGTGGACTGGTGGTGGCTTTCGCCCATTGTGGTACGGCCTTTGGGGCCATTGGAAGCTATGAGACATGTCCAGCCCTTTTGTACACATTTGGCTGGACAATGGCTGAGGTGAGGTTGGAGTATACACTTTCATTATGTTCAGTGAGGGGAGGACGACCTCCAACACTTAAGCTGTTTTGTGGTTTGAGGGTTTATTTGGGATTGCAGGGGGAGGCGCACTAAAAGTGTAGTGAAACAGGCCTTCTACCCTGCAAAAAGTTAGCCCGAACATTGGTGGGTGACCAGTTTATGTTATCCGGGGGGGAGGTAGATCTTCAACATCCTCAGGATATACAGAGTCTATTTAGGGAGCTTGCTGTATTGGGATCTGTCCTATGTATGGACCTTTCTTATTCTATTGTTGGTTTATGTTAATTTGTTCAATGTTTCTTTTTGCCTGAGAGCTGTGTTACAAGGAGCAATAGCCTTCAGAGAGCGGATCTCGGGTGCATGTAATTCTGAGTCATTTATGGAATGATCACAGGACTCCTGTAGGGCCACCCTAAACCCAATGCAGGACAAAGGACAATGTATGTCTAGATTTTGAGTAACTTTATACTTAGGTTTTGAGAATAGGCATTAGGAAATAGGCATGTAATTTACTCAGAAGTATACGTTACCTTTGGAAATAGCCCCATACAGTCCTAACAATTATGCTTAAATCCTTAAATTCATGTTACATAACCCTAACACCTTAGCAAGTCCAAGAGAGCCACTTTAATTAAAGTATGTCAGAGGAATTAGTTCAAATGAAAATACGCCAGCAAATGTGTGATTTTCTCCTTTATCTCGTTGAATACATAACCCCGCTAAAGTAATTGTTATTATGGGCAATTTCTGTTGTTAATCTATGGGATGGTGTGCTAAGGTTTTGACCAATTTCATAATGGAGTAGCTCACCTTGAAATCTCTAGAATGAAGCATTTAAAATCTCTGGTGCCATTTTCCATCTCTAACCACTACGTTATCCACTACTTTAACCTCTTCAGTGCATGCGTCGGCCACTGGCTGACACACGCACACCTTCAAGGGTGAGGTTCACGACCATGTTTCGTTTAAAACCCCCTCAGGAGAAACAGAAGAGCTTCCGTGTCTCACTTCCGCGCCCTCACCCCACCTCTGTGACATCAGCATGCCGCAATGCACGCTGACATCACAGTTTGTTTTCCCCACCAGAGCAGAAAGCAGCAGGTAAGGCCATTTTCTACTCCGATGGGGAAAACCATCCCAAAAGGGCCTCCCTGGCCTTCAGGAAGGTCTCATTTGAAAGGGGAGATTTTCCACTTCCAAACGAGGCCTTCCTGAAATGATTTCCTGGCTGTGGATCGCAGCAAAGCTGCAATCCACATGCAGGAAACCTCACAAGACACCAGGGATTACACTAGGGGGGTGTCGCCCCTCTCTGAAAATGGGCTGCCACCCCTGGGGCATATTAAAAAAAAAAAACATTAGTTTACCCTTGGAGGGGTGTGATCACTCCCCCCCAGGGGTTAAAAATAAATAAATATATATATATTTTTAAATCAAAATGACACGGGATTGCCCGTGAGCAGGGCTGACCCACTGTGGGGACAATTTTTAAAAATAGATGTATGGTTTCCCTGGAGGCCACAATTGCCTCCCCAAGGGAAATCATACAGCTCTTTAAAAAAAATACATATCGAGCTATATATTTATATATCTATATATATAGATCTCTCTTTCTATATAGATATATGTCTATATGTATAGATATAGATAGACATAGGCATATATACATATAGGTTTTATATATATATATATATATATATATATATATATATATATATATATATATATATATGTATATATATATATATATATATATTCGCCACCAGTTGTCTTGCGGCGCACATCTTCAAAGCATTATAAATACTCCAACCGCGGCGTTACAGCCCTAGCTTTTAGGCAGCAATAAAAAAGTCAAGCTAACTCTTGTGATCATGTTTCTGCAAGAGAAAGATCAGACTTTTGTCTAGTGGCAGTTTTGATGCCTTAAAGTAAGGCAGAAGGTTTATATTCCTGCTGCAAAGATCAAATCTGTATTTTATGTAAATAGCTAAGTGGATTAATAAAGCCAGCCATTACCTGCGCTATAATGCAAATGAAATGTCTGTGGGAGGGGAGCTATGGAGAGATGAAGGGCACTTTTGCTGGGTGGTAGTGAGGAAATCTGAGGAGGAGGTCATGGGAGTGGGAGCACCAATAATGTTTGTCAGACTGGGTGCCACAGGCGCTAAAGACTGCAAGGGTGGGTATGTCACAAGGTGAAGTAATGGTGTGACTTTTTTTTTTGTGGCTTGAGAGAATGTGCTGATTGAGGGAAGAAGCGAAGGTAAGGTGAATGACCTTTAGTTTTGCACGCATCACACACACACCCACCAGCAATTTTATGACTGTCTACGTAGGCTAGTGTTTTAGAGGGACGGTTTAGCCAGTAGCAGAGATGGTGTCTCGTTGGATGACTGCTGCTCAAGGCCTAATTCGGCTTATGGAGGACAGCTCTGACATAGGATCAGAGGCTGAGATAGATACTGAGACAGCATCTGAGGGATAGGACAATAGAGCAGATTCTGATAGTAATTTTTCAGTCAGAGACGTCCCATCCAACAACTCCTCTTCTAGTGATTATTAGGGAGGTGAGGAGGACAGTCGTGCTGTCCCTTTGCAAGCACAGTCTGTAAAGAAGGACAATAACGTGTTAGCCCAACCCAGAGAGCAGGTGCATGTGGCAGTAAGCATACAGAGGGGGTCATTCTGACCCTGGCGGCCGGTGGCCGCCAGGGCCACCGACCACGGGAGCACCGCCAACAGGCTGGCGGTGCTCCCATGAGCATTCTGACCGCAGCAGTTCAGCCGCGGTCAGAAGCGGAAAGTCGGCGGTCTCCCGCTGACTTCCCGCTGCTCGGGGGAATCCTCCATGGCGGCGGAGCGCGCTCCGCCGCCATGGGGATTCTGACACCCCCTACCGCCATCCTGTTCATGGCGGGTCTCCCGCCATGAACAGGATGGCGGTAGGGGGTGCCGCGGGGCCCCCGTAAGAGGGCCCCGCAAAGTATTTCAGTGTCTGCTATGCAGACACTGAAATACGCGACGGGTGCAAACTGCACCCGTCGCACCCCTGCAACTACGCCGGCTCAATTCTGAGCCGGCGTCCTCGTTGCAGGGGCATTTTCTCTGGGCCGGCGGGCGCTCTTTTGGAGAGCGCCCGCCGGCCCAGAGGAAATGTCTGAATGGCCGCCGCGATCTTTTGACGTCCGCCAAGGTCATAATCAACCCCAGAGTGTGCTCTCTTGGGAGCTCCCCAATTTAGCTCAGCCCCAAATTCCACCACCCAAATCATATTGTGAGTCATGAAAATGATCTCTCACAAAACAACCTGGTTTTGTAAGGAAGGCACCTGCATTTTCGGTCCTGTACTCAGCAGCCATATAGAGAAACCTACCAAACCCAGACATTTCTGGAAACTAGAAACCCGGGGAAGTCAACAGAGGTGCGGCTTGAGTGGATTCTCTAAAGTTTTCTTACCCAGAATGCCTTGCAAATGTGAAATGTTGAATAAAAACTTTATTTTTTCTTGCATTTCTGTCACACAAGCTACAGGGATATGTTGGGATGCACAAAATTCCTACTACCCAGTGTTTCCCCACCTGTCCTGATAAAAAAGGTACCCCACTTGAGTGCCGGTACCAAATGCCTACATCAGGAATGGATCACCCATGGTCAACAGTTGCCCTCAAGTAAGGACTAACATTGACCGTTGTGTGATCCATTCCTGTCATGGGATCTAGGCCTACCCACACAAGTGAGGTACAATTTGAATCTGGAGATTTGAGGGATTGCTGGGTGGAAGGAAGTTTGTGACTCCCCTCGGATTCCAGAACTTTCCATCATCAAAATGTGCAGCAAATGTGTATTTTTAACCACATTTTAAGGTTTGCAAAGGATTATGGATGACAGAACCTGGTGAGATCCCCACAAGTCACCGCATTCTGGATTTCCCTAGGTATCTACTTTCCAAAAAATGTATAGGTTTGGTAGTTTCTTTAGGTGCCGGCTGAGCTAGAGGCCAAATTCCACAGCTAGGCACTTTGCATTAGAAAAATATGATGTGTCCACGTTGTGTTTTGGGGCATTTCCTGTTGTGGGCACTAGGCCTACCCACACAAGTGAATTGCAATTTTTATCAGGAGACTTGAGAAAATGCTGTGTGGAAGGAAGTTTGTGGCTCCCCTCAGATTCCAGAACTTTGCAGTACCGAGATATGAGGAAAACCTGTTTTCTTAGCCCAGTTTGAGGTTTGAAAAGGATTCTGGTTGACAGAACCCAGTGAGAGCCCCACAAGTCATCCCATTCTGGTTTTCCCTAAGTGTCTACTTTCCATAAATGTATAGCTTTAATAGGTTTTCCTAGTTGCCGGCTGAGGTTTGGTAGGTTTCCCTAGGTGCTGGCTGAGCTACAGCCAAAAATCCACAGCTAGGCACTTTGTAAAAAACACATCATTTTTCAATGGAAAAATGTGATGTGTGCATGTTGAGTTTTGGGGTGTTACCTGTTGTGAGCACTAGGCCTATCCATACAAGTGAGGTACCATTTTTATCAGGAGACTTTGGGGAACGCAGAATAGAAGAACAAGTGTTATTGCCAATTGTATTTTTCTATTGTTTTCCTTCCAAATGTAAGTCAGTGTATAAGAAAAAAGTCATTTTGAGAAATTCCCACATGCTAGTATGAGGACCCCCGAATTCAGAGATGTTCAAAGATCCACTGTTTCTAAAATCCTTAGCTTGTGCACATTTCGGAAATACATAGGTTTCCTTGATACCTATTTTTCACTCTTATATTTTACCAAATTAATTGTTGAATAACCGGTATACAATGAAAACCCATTGCAAGGTGCAGCCCATTTATTGGCTCTGAATAGCTTGGGTTCTTAATGAACCTACAAGACGTATATATATATATATATATATATATATATATATATATATATATATATATATATATATATCCCCGCATCTGGGAGGGTCCGGCAAATATAACAGTAGATTGCTTTAAAAAATCTATCATAGTTGGAAAAAGTTACAGAAGAGAACAAAATAATAAAAGGGCTGTTTTTTCAACTCAATTACAATATTTTTTAATTTCAACTTTCAAATCTTGAAGGATCTACACAAATGGCCCCTTACTGAATTTTGTCTACTTTTTAGAAATGTTTAGCTGTCTGGCATCCACCATTGGTTTCACACCCATTCTGTCACTAACTGAAGGAGGCTGAAAGCATAAAATATAGTAAAAATGGGGTATGTCCCAGTAAAATTCCAAAACTGTGTTGAAAAATATGGTTTTCTGGGTCGACTCTGCCTGTTCCTGAAAGCTGGGACAATGGTGATTTTAGCACCTAAACATATTGTTGATACCATTTGCAGGGAAAACAAACAGATGCTATCTTCGGCAGCACTTTTCTCCCATTGTTTTGAAAAAAAACAACACACTTTAGCTGTATTTTGGCTAATTTATTGGTCTCCTCCAAGAGACCCACAAATTCTGAGTACCTTTACAATCCCCAGGATGTTGGGGAAAAAGGACGCAATTTTGGCGTGGATAGCTATGTGCACAAAACGTTACAGGGGGTCTAAGCACAAACTACCCCAAATAGCCAAAAAAGGGCTCAGCACGGGGAGTGGAGGGTGAGGAGGCCCAGCAACTAAGGGGTTAAGCCCCTCCATTACTAGTCTTGTATCTCTTGCACATATGTCTGGTGTACCTCAGAAAAAAAGACCCTACTGTTATTGGTTCCCCATCCTCTTCGTGCTCCCACACAAAATCATGGCAAAACCATTGTCTATTTAGAACGTTAGTGAAACACTACTCTTCTGTAAACGAGTATATATATCCAGACCCCCCACCATGCCAGCCTTGAAACCTAATGAAACCTGGTGAAAATATCATCCTTTTTTCCAGCCTTGGCCTGTGTGCCTCTAGAGCAGGAGCTCATTATATCACTGTAATAGAAAGTGAGAAAGGGGTGGGCACAATGGAAGGCTGTTCTGCATCTATGCAGTTAGAGCAGCAGGTGGCGCTCTCTGCTATTACCTTTCTATGTACTCAATTTAGGTCAGTGAAGAAAAATGGCAACCTGGAGCACTGTACTGCCAGGGCTGTTGTACAGGAAGCAACTGTCAATTCTAAACTTGGTTTTCATGAGGTATATCAAGAGGTATGGCGTATTATTTGCGCTCGATTGTAGTTCTCACATCAGCACTATATACAGGAGGGGGGTCATATATTGTGTCTGTCTTAAGAATGTAGTAATTATATTTGTATATGTACCAATCTACTGTTTTATTCTTTCCACAGGGAATACATATTCCACTTTTTCTACTCGTTTCCTGTTATATGTTACCTTTAGCCGTTGTAAAACGTTAGCCTTTGCTTGCTTGTTGAATGCAAAAGCCATCTTAAATAACTGTAATTTACGTAGCGCCTAGTGGCTTGGATGTCATAAAACATAAAAGCACAGCATATTTGATGTTTTATTTTGAAAAGTATTGGGCTGTGCTACAGTATGGATAACAAAAACGTTTATTTCCTAAAGGAAAGCATGTAAGTCATTGTGCCCCATTTTTCCTAGCAGGTAATTCTGTAGAACAAAACTCAGGACAAAAGATCAGATCTATTTTGAAAGCATGCTCATCCGGTTCGGTAAACGGCAATTTCCTCAACATGGTCTACTAGAGCAGTGATTCTGCACATCAAAAGAAAACCGCACAACACAGAAAATTGATGTGCTGGTTTTCGTAAACAATGCAGTGACCTTTAGAGAGGATAATAAAATGACTTTTTCTGTATTATATTTACTTAATGTCCTGTTCATTTAGCAGTGAAGAGCTTGCGCGTTTTCACGCATCACGATTTATGCGCCATGTTTACAATGTTCCTCCCACTGGGACCAAACCGTCTGGCTCCACAATCCTTGTTTCATTATTAACACACTTAAAGGTGAGTTTTACTTCGTGTACTTTAAAATTAGAATGTACGGAAAATGCGGTATTAGAGTAGCTTCACTTCCGTGTTAATAGTACTCACATTATTATCAAACCTTTGTCAAAGTGATAATTATAGTGACGGTATTCGTACACACATTATATTAAAATAGATGAAGCACAAAAGTTGTCATAAGAAGATGTTAATTTTTCAAACAAATGGATGGTGCGACTAGAGTTTGAAAAAGTACATTAGTATCATATACCCTTGTCTATAGCCATAATCAATGAAAATTACTTTCTTGTTGGATTATTAACTGGCACTCTGATGGATTTTATATGGTGTAAAATATGGTAATTTTTCAAATGACATTAAAAATACACCAATTTGTATATATGCAAAATAAATAAAGGAACTTTGACATGAATGAGGAATTACCATGGCTCGATTATCTGCTTTAAGGCCATTTATTCGGATGAACATATAGGGAGAAAACAGCTATGACTGGTAAATGTCAGTGTTTTTTTGTTTTAAATGGTATGTTTATTGTGACATTTTCACCTAACAAATGCATCACTTTAACCTTTGTTGTTTTCGGTAGAGTTCTATGGCATTTTACTTGCATAGCAGACAGTGAAAAGCGCGATGGGTGCAACTGCACCCGTTGCACGGCCGCAACACCGCCGGCTCCATTTGGAGCCGGCTCCTGTATTGCGGCCGAGATCCCTGCTGGGCCGGCAGGTGGAAACCGGGTTTCAGACCCCGGCCCAGTGGGGATCTCCTAATGACCGCGGCGGGAGTGTGGCCGCATTGGCGGCCGCCCGGCGGTCAGATCTTGGCGGGCGGCTAAAGCCTCCCGCCAAGGTCATAATGAGGGCCTAAGTCTTTTTATACATGCACTCAGAGGCTCAGTGCGCATTTTTATTTTTGATGGTGTTCCCTTTGGAATCTCTGAACCCATTCATGCACCAATGGTGTAGCTAATTATTATAGGATTAGACACAGTAGTACGAATCACACACAGTCAGTGTTGGATTTATGGGATCTGTATGTTCCTATGCCAAAACAACAGCTCTACGCTCTGCCAGCTGTGCAGTACAGTCTCCGAGGGTCCGAGGGAAAGTACCATCCCTCCTTACTCTGCTTATGACTGCGCAAGCAGCTGAGTATTGATGTTTGGTACCTATAGCTGGTTGTGCTGAACCATCAGTGCAAATGATAGCTCGATATTGATCAAACAGTAGTAAGTTAGTAGGTGCAAGGTATTCCTGTTCATATTGGAGAAATTCTTTGGTCTGAATTTTTGAAGATGTAATCAACATTAGTGGCAGTCAGGGAGGTTGCCCATTTAATCCATTGTGGATGCAATGCTTCAGCGTTTGGAACACTGGTGTTGGTGACTGCCTCAAGGGCTGGAACCAGGTTAACAATAATGTGTTTCCTTTGGGCATGTGTCCTCTTCTTAATGACAGCCACCTGAACAGCATTGAGTGTTTTTTCTGTTGGTGCAAAAGGTTGCTCTGCACTGGAGAGCAAATGTGATTTGCATGCTAAGGGTACTGTGTTTCCCTCATTGAATGTGACATAGTTGAACTCAATGGCACCAGCAATTATTCTGATGACCACATTTGTCTTATTGTTTCACCTGTGTAAATGTTTTGTTTCTAACATACCCTTTTGCAGTTCTCTAAGAACCTGTGTGTGTTCTGCTGTCCAGTGTTTGTTTGAAAAGTCTGGACAAATTAGGTCAAAAAGGGTTTTATGCATTGTACATAATCAGGTATGTATGTTCGGCCATAGTTATAGAAACCCAGTAATGACTGTAGTTTCTTAATGGTGTTTGGAATTTGCAATTGAGTGCATTTCTCTAGAGGGGGGCCAGGCTCCTGCCTTCATCTGATAACTCATATCCCAAAAATAGGACACTAAGAAAGGACATTTTTGTTTTCTTGAAACTGAATTTATAGCCCTGGATGCCCACATCCTGTTCTTCAACTACATTCTCAATATGAGTGGCATCTATGACTGTTATTGCATCCACTTTTTCTTTTTAAATTGGGGCTTTTATTGAAAAACCTTGTCCTACTTCTTAACGTATGTGTCTGAAGATCGTTGTGAGTCCTTTTTCTTCTTCACATAGTCACCTCAGTGTTCTGACTATCCCACTATGTCTCGCCCTTCATCCAGTGTGTTCTGAAAGGAACGAGATGGCTGGATATAAGTATATTGATAGCTGTCAGGAGTTTTTATAGTTTCTCTATTTCTTAGATTGTATCTTCTTTCTGAGGTCTCCAGTTGAGGAGATTCTTCTATTGAACTTCTTCTGTCTTTATTCTGATTTTGTTTATCCAAGTGATTTTTAGAACCCTCATGTGCTTGTTTAGTACAATCCTTAGCAGAGGTACTTTGAATTTGTGGTTTTGTTGGTCTGGCCCCCAGGCTACCCCAACCTGTACTTGGTCTTGGAAATAATCTTTGACAGCCTGTTTCCTGTTGAAGAATCTCATGGAGCCGCTGGTGAATTGCAAGTGCTCCTGCTTCCCCTTTAATGTTACTTAATATCGTTGGGCACTGTGTCAAAGTTGTGCATCAGTTTCATCCTCACATCTAGGGCCGGTGCTGCCTCGTATTCCTTTTGAATTTGTTTGAACACTTCTGATAAATTTGCAAGTGTCTGTGTACCATGTTTAGTGGTATAAATTGCAGCTAAGACTGAGCCATAAGCGTCACAGTCCTCTGTTGACGGAACCATTCCACATGGCAAGCTCTATGTTTATCTTGGGGTGCTGTATGGGGAAACACTGCTTCCAGCTGGTTTGTTTTTTGCACAACCGGTAACAACATTTTCTCCCACTTGGTGGATGCTTTACCAATGATGGAGTGGACTGTTTGTGGATTTATTCATGTAATTGCTAACTGGTGTATAGCTGAAGCAGCCCTCACTTGGGGGTTGTTTAAAGACCGCATCACAAATTGTATTAATTGTCTATATATTGCTTCTAGCTCATTATATAATTTGCTTATGTCAGCTATATGCATATCCTGCAAATTGGAATGTGGTGTATATGTGGCAAATGTTGGCCACCTTGGTCCATCATTACTTAAAGGACCTAATCTAACAGGTTATACTACATGTGGGAGGGCACCATTAAACCAATACTGGCGTTCTTCATAAGTCAGAGGTATTTCTAAATATTGGTATGCTCTGTACTGTTGTGGTAGCTTTGAAATTCTCTATGTGTGAAATGTATTTGAGTCTGCATTTAGTTTGGGAACGGTGACCCAAGAATGAAATATTTCTGTTCTGTATGTGTTGTAAGCTTCTATGATGAATGTAATATTGTCACCCTCATTTGTTAAGTCATTAGCTAAAAGAAACTGTGTGACTGGTTGTCTACAGATTTCTCAAATATGTACTGGCCGTGCCATGTTAACTGTAGTATAAAAGAAGGGAACACCAATGGGGGAAATCATTTTAAGGTGCAAGCTTGAATAACCTACAGTCTAGATAGGTATTCGCTATTCAGCTGAGGAAAATGTTCCCTAAGACCATGGACATCTCTGTATAATGGTACTTAGGGTACCTTTTTGTGTGTAAGACAAAGATACTCAGGAGACCTATGTAATCAGTGCCTAATCATTGTTTGCAGGACCACGTTGTGTGACTCTCATGATTCCACAAGACTGGTAAACTTGGGGCAGCAGCACCACTGCTTGCGGGTGACTGAGTCTCTCCCACTCCATTTTGCCAACTGTCAGCCCAACCCTACTGGTTGCTAGTAGTATCTCATCCAGAAACAAAGGGAGGAGGTGATTTGTGGCAGTCTAGTGCATGATATTCCAGTGACCTCTCAGGGAGTTGTGGTGAATTAGCCATTGGCTTTTCTCTCATCAGCAACAAGTCTCGTACACACATACAGGCAAAGAAGGAGATGCCAGATAGTTACCAATAGATTTCTTTAAAGGACTGAATTCTACAAGAAAATGCATGAGCTACACTAATGAGAATGATGAGACAAAACTGAATTAGGATTGTGAAAATCAGTGATGTGAAAATGAACAATCCCAACATATTGTAATAAACATGGATAAATGATTCCTAACTATGCCTAATCCCTAGTCTATAGTGAGAGCATGGCAGTGTTAGCTCAATCTGTCCACTCAGAGTTGAGGAAAGACGTACCCATCCCATTACCTTGGCACAAGCATCTGCCCTCTGTCTTCTGATCAGGCTGTAGAGACAAGGCTGAGGTTGACTGCAAAATAGCATGCAGCATTGATGGAAATTCCTGGACGGAAGGACCCCTCTAAGGACCCTTGGCCCACATGATATTTACATAGATGAACATGTTTTGTTCTGCAAATTATGCCTGACGTTAACATGTGCCTAAGTAACAGACTGTTTACTCAGTCTTGTAGCAGCAATACCAGATATTATCTTGTGCCATTCTCATTATTTTCTTGTCAACACTAGAGCAAAGAACAATGATGAAAGTGCTTTCGCTAAATGACAAGTGATAACGAAAAAATATATATCAAGGCTGAAAAGTAGGCCATTCTAAAATGATGAATAAATGGAAACAGAATAGTGTATCTAGGTAAAATGGCACAGGTTGCAGGCATCAGCTAAGCTAAAATAAATAATGCCAAAGAGACTAAAATGGACCCACAACAGCTGCTACCTAGTAACTGGTGAATTTCTGTGTTTTAATTGTTTTTAGTTCAAAAGGTTAATGTTGTCAATGGGAAATTCACTGAGGGACGCTATGGTTGGGTTTTGAATCTACTCACATAAAACCATAGAGATTAAGCAGATATAGTTACCAGTCCTAACTATAAGTACAACACCACAAAACACTGCTTATGATTGCACATATTACATCACTCATGTCATGGTCAGTGACATCACTCATGACACCTCAAATGATATTAGTGATGACATCACAGATGACATCATCCAGCTTGTAAGTGTGTAAAAACGTTTCCATGAGTTAAAGATGCATACTAGGGTAATGTATAAGCTGCATAAGTGCCCTTCCAGAGCTAAGGATTAGTAATACTATTTGTAATATATATGATCTGAGTGGAAATTAGTTTGTCTGCATTTGTATGTGAGTGGTTGTGTGAGTGGCTGTACAGGAGGGTAGCGGTCTGGATCGGTAGCTGCTTTACTGGGTGAATGGTTTTCTGTATAACTGTATGGGTAAACAAGGGGATGTGTGTGTGAGTGGTTTTATCAGTAGTTGTAGTGATAAGTGAGTATCTGAGTGCTTTTATAGCTGAGTGAGTGACTTTGTGAGTGGCTGTTTGAGTGAGTTAGAGGCTGTTTCAGTATCTGTGTGGGTGAGTTAGTGGGTGTTTCAGTGACAAAATTCTGAATGAGTGCATGAGTGCATGTATGGGTGAGTGTGCTTGTATCAGTGACTACATAGGAGATAGAGTATATGTGTTAGCATCTACATGATTAAGTGAGTGGATGTGCAACTGTGTCGGCGAGTGAGTGGTTGTGTTATTTGTTGTATGGGTGACTAAGTGGTTGTAAAAGTAATTTTGTGGGTGGCTGTATGTCTGTATGATAGGGTGTCTGTGTGGCTGTAATGCTGAGTATATGTATGAGTGGGTGTATGGGTGTATGAAGGGCTCAGTCAATGGCTGTATATGAGAATAAGTGAAGATTGTGTTAGCTGCTTGGGTGGCTGTGTCGCTGTCTGAATGGCTTTATGAGTGTTTAAGTTAGTGTGTGTGTAATTGCATGACAAAGTGAGTGGTTGTGTGACTGGCTATATGAGTAAGCGAATGGGTGTGTGAGTGCATTTTACAATGAGTGAGTATTTTTGTGTGTAGTTGTTTTGGTGTATGAATGGGTATGTAAGTGGTTCTGTGATGGTGTGCATAGGTATATGAGAGGTCTGTATGGGCATGTGAGTGGGATGGGAGAGTCTGTTGGTGGATGATGTCATGAGTGATGTAATATGAAGGTCATAAGCAGTGCATTGCAGAGGCATAAGTTATAGTTACAGCTGGCAACTATAACTGCTGAATTTCAATGAGTTTGTGCGAGTAAGTTCAGTACTTAAGTACAATGTCCCTGTGAGCTTTGGTTTTTAAAGTGAATTTATAAGATTTTTTAAATTCTATTTGCTAACTATAACGCCTCTTTCTCCCCTGGTTTTTGCAGTTAATTTCAATGTTTATTTTTTTAATTCAATTTCTTAATTATAACATCCCTGTAACTTTTGTTTTTTAGTGAATTTCTAGTTTGTTTTTTTATTCTGTTACCTAACTATAACATCCCTGTAACCGTAGCCTTTTTTAGTGAATTTCTAAGGTTTTTTAAAGTCTAGTCCTTAACTATAACGGTCCCTATAACCAGTGTTTTTTTAGTGAAATCCTAAGATTTTTTCATTATATTTAATAAGTATAAAATCTCTGTAACCTTTGGAATTTTCAGTGAATTTCTGTTCTTATACACTGAGGGAGTTGTGGGGTAATCCCAGGCATTGCACAGTATTCAAGGGAAAATCAAGGGGAAGGCACACACAAAACTGGAGTGTTAATCATGAACTGTTGCTTGCCTTTCACTCATTCCCACTGTTTTCTCCTTGCCTCCTCTCCACAAATTTTGTGTGCCTGCTCCTTCATTTTCCCTCCTCACTGCTTTCTCCTTGCTCTCAGTCCTGTTTTGTGAAGCCTGCTACTTGCCTTTCCCTCTTTCTCACTGCTTTCTCCTTGCTCTCAGCCCATTTTTATGTATGCCTGCTCCTTGTCTTTCCCTCCTTCTCACTGCTTTCACCTTGCTCTCAGCCCTGTTTTGTGCGTGCCTTCTGCTTGCCTTTCTCTTGTTCTCTCTGCTCTCTCCTCCATCTCAACATATGGTCTGTGTGCCTCCTAACTGCCTGTCCCTTTTTCTCACTGCTTACTACAGGATTTCAGCCCATGATATGCATGCCTGCTGCCTGCCTGTCCCTCCTTCTCACTGCTTTCTCCTTTGTCATAGCCGTGTTTTTTGTGTAATGACTGCCGGACTGTCCATTTTCCTCACCACTTTCTCTATGCTCTCAACCTCATGGTCTGCTCGCCTGCTGCCTGCCTGTCCTTCCTTGTCAACTCTTTCTCTGGGCTCTCAGCCTCATGGTCTATGTGCCTGCTTCCTGCCTTCCCTCTTGCCATTTTGTCGGTACTCTCAGCCCTGTGGTCTACGTGTCTGCTGGCTGCCTGTACCTTCTTCTCACTGCTTTCTCCTTCCTCTCAGCCCCGATTTTGTCTGCATACCTGCTCCCTGCCTGTCTATCCTTCTCACCACTTGCTCCTTCCTCTCAGCCCCATTTTCACTGTGACTGCTGCCTGCCTTTCCCTCCTTATCACTGCATGCGCTGAGCCTCATGGTCTGATGGCCTGCATGCCTGCACCTGCCTGTTCCTCCTTCTCATAGCTTACCCCTCCTTCTCAGCCTGGTGGTCTGCATCCCTGCTGCCTGCCTGTCCCTCCTTCTCACTGCTTTCGGTTCCCTCTCAGTCCAGTGGTCTGTGTGCCTGCTGCCTGTCTCTCCCTCCTTTTCTTCACTTTCTCCAGTGTCTCAGCCACATGGTCTACGTGCCTATTGCCTACCTGTCCCTCCTTCTCACCACTTTATCCTCTCTATCAGCCCTGTGGTCTGTGTCCCTTCTGCCTGCCCCTCCTTCTCACTGCTTTCTCCAGGCTTTCATCCTTGTGGTCAGTGTGCCTTCAGCCTGCCTGTCCCTCCTCTGCACTTTTGTGGTCTGCATGCCTTCTGCCTTCCTGTCCCTCCTACTATCAGAAGAGTAGGTTTAGCAAGAATAAGAAAAACATACGTGGAGGCGTTTGTAATGCCAGTTCTAAATTCTATGTTAAACTCAGACCAGATGCATTTCAACAAAATTGCAAATTTGTCTTGAACCTAAATTAACTCTAATGCTGTTTATATCACATCCTATACTTCATAAACAGTCTCCTTCCTCTCAGCCCATTGTTGGCATGCCTGCTGCCTGCCTGTCCTTCCTTCTCACTGCATTTTCCGTGCTCTCAGCCTTGTAGTCTGCAATGCTGCTGCCTGCCTGTCCCTCCTTCTCACCACTTTCTCTGGGCTCTCAGCTCCATGGTCTGTGTGTCTGCTGCCTGTCCCTCCTTCGCACTGCATTCTCCAGGCTCTCAGCCCTGTGGTCTGCATATGTGCTGCCTGCCTGTCCCCCCTTCTTACCTCTTTCTCATTCTTCTCAGCCCTGTTTTCTGTTTGACTGCTGCCTGCCTGTCCCTCCTTCTCACAGCTTTCTCCTTGCTCTCATCCTTGTGGTCTGCGTGCCTGCTGCCTTCCTGTCCCTCCTTCTCACAGCTTTCTCTGTTCTCTTTGCCTTGTGGTCTATGTGCCTGCTACCTGCCTTTCGCTTCTTCTCAGTGCTTTTTCCTTCCTCTCAGGCCTGTGATCTCCATGCTTACTGCCTCCCTGCCCCTCTGTCTCAGCCCCATGGCCTGCATGCCTGCCGCCTGCCTGTCCTTCCTTCTCACTGCTTTCTTTTTCCTCTCAGCCCTATGGTCAGTATGCCTGCTGCCTGCCTGTCCCTCCTCATCGCTTTCTTCGTGCTCTTAGCCCCATGATCTGGGTGCCTGCTGCCTGCCTGTTTCTCTTTCTTACCCGGTTTCTCCTTCCTCTCAGCCATCTTTTGTGAATGCCTGCTTCCTACTTGTCCCTCCTCACTGCTTTCTCCTCCTTTACAGACCCGTGGTCAGAGGCAACAGATAAAATGCTAAGATGCTTATTTTAGCCATTGTAAAACTCTGGCATTTAATTATTTAAAGATCATTCCAGCTGTGTGCACTTTCTCCATGGAGGATGCTGAAATTGCTGCATGCTTAACATTTCCTTCCATTGCAGTCTGAGCAGTAGTTGCCTTCTTGCCAAACTCCTGGAAAAAAGTACCTTGTCTAACTTCAATACTTGTAAAGTCCCACTACTTCGAGCACCAGCCTACACTGCAATTCATCCATGGTCAATGCGACCTGCTAACTTTCCTCTCTCATATTTTGAGAAACCCCCGGCTCATCATAACAATAGCTATACTTTAGCTTTATATTAATTTGTGGTCATTTCCCTGGGACTCTGTTGAGCTCCATGAGTTAATCTCTGAACATCACTTTGACATGTTATTCACCATTTAAACCTGTCTCCTTGACTCCTCTAGTCCTGACCAGGGACTAGCAGTATTTCCCCTCTATAAGATGCTTCATGATGACCAAAAAGGTCAGCCTACAGGTGGAGTCACTACAATTGTCTGAGAAAATGTCATAGGTGGTCATTACAACCTCGGCGGTCTTTTTGAAAGACCGCCGTGTTGAAGACCGCCAGTGCAGGTGGTTTTCCGCTTGGTGAATTATGACTGCTGGCAGCCCTCCGTCCTTTTTCGGACGGAGAGCCTCCAGCAGCCATACTGGCGGTCGGCGGGGAAGTGGAGGTTACTCCACCTCCACCACCCCGTCATCAGAACACCGCTCACCGAATCACGTTCCGTGATACGGCGTGGTGGTGTTCTGGTAACGGGGTGCTGGCGGCAGAGCAGCCCCCATGGATCCCGTCCGCTCCCGGAGGATCAACGGACCAGGTAAGTTGATTGTCCGTTAGGGGAGGAGGGGTGTTGTGTCTTGTGTGTGTGCATGGAGGTGTGCGTTTGAGTATGTAGAGGGGGTGTGTGAGTGCGTGAATGCATGCAGGGGTGTAGTGTGTTCGGAAATGTGTGCATGTCTGTCTGTATGTATGTCTGTATGGATGTGTGCATGTATGTCTGTATGTGGGTGTGTTTGTATGACTGTGTGTGTGTCTGTAGGCATGTTTGTCGGTATGTGTGCGGGTATGTGTCTTGGTGGTGTATGCATGCATGTACAGTGTGTGTCTGTGTAGCAATGTTAGGGGTAGGGGTGGGGAGGGGGGTCCTGCCACCTTTGGGGGGTTGCACGGGGTGGGTGGTGTGGGGGGAGGACTCGGTGGGGGTGGGTGGTGGGGGAGACCCCTATCAGTGCCAGGGAATTATTTCCCTGGCACTGATAGTGCTTCCATGAAATCCATGGCGGTCAGCCGGGTCGTGACATCCTTCTGCTTCCCTCTGTGTAACTTTCTCACCCACTTTTTGATGAAAGCCCCCAAATTCATTTTTTGGAGGATTTGAGTGTCTGGTTGGAAAGCATCTTCAGCATGAGTGTCTTCAATCTACTAAACACATGTTTCATCCTATGTCTGTCCTACACATATGTTGCTGGTCATCTTTTCGATAGTATCTTGATCCTATTCATTTCAATCTTTTCAGTGTAACTGGTACACCCGTTTCCCATTACACACACTATTCATCTTTTTTGCAACCTACCCAACTTGCTGAAATCTTAGTATCTCACCCCCTTTGTCTAATACTGGCTAGTAGCTATTACTGGCTGCAAATGATTTATATAATCGGTTCTAGACTCAGGGGGTCCTCCGGCAAGAGAGGGGAGGCGGCGCTGCTGCCAGCAGCAGCATCCGCCAGCAAAACACCACCAGGCAGTATAATTGAACATGATACAGTAGGCGGTATTTTACTGGCGTGGCGCTGCTGCTGACAGCAGCGCCACCTTACTTTAGTCTGCCACCATGACCGTAGCTGTAATTTTACCAGCCTTCTGGCAGAATTCCGGCTACTGTCATAATTCCATGGATGGTCGGTAGCCACGGCAATGGTATGTTGGCGGCCGTCGCCGTGGCGGTAGGTGGCTTTTGCCACCAATGTCATAATGAGGCCCTGAGTGCAACCTACAAAAAAAATTACACAATCCCAGTTCCTGGCTCAATGGTACACTTTTGATCTGACCTCAGCCAAATGCCATTCCAAACCTTTTGAAGGGGCCTGATGCCGCAATTACTCCACTGATTACCCCTTTACTATAATACCATCCTCAGGAACTTTCTTTAATTGCAATATGGTGACTATTGCTGCTTTTTTATCCACTTCATCTTTTCCTCTTCCTCCCCTCTCCTCCAAATTTGCACTCCCATCCTTTCTAAATTTTCACTGCTGAATTTTGAGTCTTTTTCCTCCTGGCTTTGCAGCATTGAATCTAGAACTCCTCTTCATACCTGTCCACCATTTACTACCCTGGTCTCCAACCTTTGCAACTTTTCTATTAGCTCTACTACAGTCCAACCCTTTGTTAATTGTCATGGTGATTCTTCCATTGAAAGCTCTTTTGTTGATCCTGTAATCCTTTATAAATATCACCCTCTCTCTCTTGTCCTACCCTTCAAATCTTTTTTACTTGTAGTTCACTCTGTTTTTGACTCCTTTCAACCAGGTTTGAGGCATTGCCACAGCACAAAATTGGTGTTCCTTGCTTTGGCTGTTGATCTCCAAACGAACCGGGATCAGGGCAACCCTGTCTTCTTGATTCTCCTAGATATGTCTGCCACTTTCAAAACAATCTTCATCCTCTTCTTCCCTCTCAGTTTTTTTAACATGGTGGTAAGATTCAAGCACTGTCTTCACTTTTCTCTCTGGTCAAAAGCAGGCAGTTCAACTTCCCACTTTTGCTTCAAATTAGTTTTCAGTGTAATCCGTCAAGCATCCTTCTTGAGCCTGACCCTCTTCAATACTTATATCCTATTGTGCGTTGATGACACTCAGATCTTACTTAGACAGGGTTGCAGTTCCCAACTGTTTTAAAATAACATGTCTGTCTGACGTAGCCATGTGGATGACTATGAACTGGCTGAAACTCAACTCATTTAACAACAGGGTCCTGATTGTTGGTGACAACCCATTTTTATGGTCTTCCACCTAGTGGGCTTCTAACTTTGGCTCTACCGCAATCCCTGCCACCACAGTCCACAACATTGGTGTTCTCCTTGACTCTGCTCTTTCATTTGCCCTTTGATTTATCTAAAGTTCTACTAACTGCTTTTTTACATCTGGCTATAGTGTTAAAAATGTCATTTCTTCTTCTACAGTTCAAGGAAACAGTTGTTCAAGATGCTATCCTCTCTAACTTGGACTATAACAACCTGCTCACTATCTTCTCTATCATCTATAAACTATTAAAAATGATGCAATCCACCTTATTTTCAACCTTCCTTACCATTTCGAAATGTGTCACATTTTATCCAAAAAGCATTGGCTCCCTGTCTTGCAGTGTTCTAATTTCAAAACCAAAACTCTTCACCTTTATCATTGGGCTGTCCATGAATGTGGCCCTCTCTAACTCCCAGAAATAATCCTTTCCTATAGTTTCCATGCCCTATCAATTCACTCATTGTGTTCCCCAAGATTCATTGCTGAGGATTAGGTGGCTGTGCCTTATCTTACTTAGCCTTAAAACACTAGAACATTCTTCCTCTTTCACTTTGTAAACTGTGAAATTTTCTTTCCATCCACAAGTATTTTAAAACTTATCATTTCCTTTCCTAAATGTCCCTGTTTTTGGTCTTCTCAATTCTTCTTCTATTCTTACTCATTAGAAACCTTAAAACCCAAACACCATTCCCTGGTAATCGTGCTCTTACAAAATGTCATCATAATCTTCATGGTGAATAAGAATCCTCTGCTGTGAATTTACATTGCCTGGGAGCAAAGTGGTGATTGTGATATGCTTCTCTTTGTGTCATTTAATGGTTACTGATGCTGCATATAAACTATTGGTGGCAAGGTTTGGCATTCTGACAACTGGGGAAGTAACATATTATGTACCACCATCTTCATCTTCATCATATCTTTGGGCTACTCTAGCTATGCAGATGCCCTTCTTTGATACTTTGTTGTTTGGTGCATAGTCGCTTTTGATATGGACCAATAAATGCCCAGTTCCATAATGTCTGCTTGGTTTCCCAATTGTATGTCAGTGCTGAAAAATATCCACACTGCTATGTGTTCTTGGGTCCTCTTTATAGTAAACAAATCCCAGAGCATGGATGTAATGTTCATACTGAGTCAAATTCAGATCTAGCTGTGGAGCCCGATTCATGGGTTTAGGAGTGAGTACTAACATGTGAGCTGTTGCTACTGTTTGTTTTGATTTCAATACAGGTAACAGAGACTGTTGCAGTATGAACAAAGGTACTTGTGTTCCTCCAGTGCTACTGTCAATATAAACAACAACAACTTTATCTGCACCACCATAATTACTGCCACCTGTGCTTTCTGGAAGCTTCCTCTAAATAAGACTGCCATGCTACCAAAGTATAATAATTGTTTTTTTAAACAAACTTTTTATTAGCAGATACGATTTGTAAGTGGCTGTACAGCAACATACAACATTTCAGCATATATTTGTCAACCCACATTTTCTCGGTGTCGCACCCACATGACTTATACTTAGTAAATGTCTATTATCCAACCACTCCCCCACCACATCCCCTCTCCCTAGTGAGTCAGGTCCAATATGCTTGGGGTGCAGAATATTGTTGGGCCATCTATGTCTAATGTTCATGTGAGTGGGATATCTCAGCACATTGTTCAGGTTGGATCAGTAATATTGTGGGGGAGGCAGTAGGGCCGAATCAGCCCAGAGATGGGTCCGGGGCGCTTTGGGTCATCTCCTTCATACCTTCCACAAGGTTTTCAAATGCCTTTGCAATCTCTATAATCATTCTTATCTTCATTTGAAGGTGCAGTGGAAAGGACTGAGGACCTATTTTCATTATCCTGGAGGTAAAAAAAGGAAAAAGAAAACAAATGTTGACGATAAAGTAATAATGACCATTGCTTTGCTTGTAACTCAGGTGATTGATACTCGTCTTCCTGTTTTGTTTGCTTTGGGGATCATGTCTCACTCTCAGCCATAACTGCATTCATTGATGCTCTAATAGGAATCAGCTTTTCTCTTTGATGGACTATTGATTTTGGTAGTAGCCCAATGGATTCAGGACTGGTTCCAACATCTTTCCAGTCAGATGAGGGTGCACCAGGTAGACCATAATCCACACTTTAGCCAAAGAAAGAAGAGTATTTGATTAAATGTTATACACTGTTGTTGGCTTTTTCAGAAGGGTCATACTTGCCACTACCTACTTTCTATCAAGAGCTGGCTCTCCTGGAGCAAAGCAACACCTTTAGCAGTCACAGGACACGTTTTTGAAAAGAATGGCAACAATCCTACAGCCCCTATAGCTCCCTGGTTAACTGTAGTAAGAATAATATTTTGGAAAAGTAATATCTGCGGCCTTTATAAAGCACAGGGTCCCAAACACACTAAAAAAATATGTTGTAAATTTGGACAAAAATGTGAAAACTCAGTAATAATATCTGTGGACCAGACCAGGGCAATGGGGTTTTCAGGGTAGTAGAAGGCAGAGTGGATTAATCTAATGGAAAAATATATGTGGCCTGCAAAATCTAGGTGGTTAACAAAATTGATCTCTAGAACATGTCAAGAAAGAAGGCATAGAGAACAAAGGCAGTGTTGTTGACAGCCTTGCCCCCACCATTAAACACATGCAAGGATTGCACAGGAATCCCCAAAACATGGTAAATAAGCTCAGCCATGATAAGTTCCCTAATACCACCAAGATAGTAACAGTGAGACATTGGGGATTTGTTCTAAAACTGGGAAATACATCCCCGGGCCCTACAATCCGCTCAGGGCTGCAACACATAAATTAACATACATGCACCATATTTCAAAATACAATTCATGGCAAATGTAGTATATTAAACCTCAATTCCCCCGTCCAAGGGCAATAATACTAAAACAGCCAATTGAGACAAGGAATCAGTAAAATCATCAAAAATATCAGTGGCCTCAAAAAGGATTCACTTGATACTCATGGCACCATCAGCAGAAGGGTTCAAAAGTGAAACATTCATGAACAATGGTCAGCCAGTACACCCATGCAAACACTGAGAGATTTACGAATTCGTTGACAAGGACATGCTCTTAAGACGGTATGGGGAAGACAAGTCCCATGGCTGACAGTCGTGTTTTCCCCCCACCACCGAACAATTATATGCTGAGAAAGGAGTGTATTAAAATATCAAAATTTTTGCATAGAATCAAGGGCCCTTTTACCCCTGCAGAGCAGTAATGAGATTGTGAAAAATCTATGTGAATGAAGTAAAATGGTGCTGTTTACAGGCCATATTAACAATAGAAGTTTATGTAGACAGATATTAAGAGTAGATAAGAAAACTATCTAGAGGCATTCAGCATGCAGTACAGTGCAAAAGATGCCACACTAACTTTACAGTACTCTACAAACTCTTGCTTGATAATTCCCACCTGGCCGCTATAAGGCCTGCAATGCACGCTTACATTTCCCTGGTAGTCACGCAACGCAAGTGGAGAATTCTCCACAAAGTGCCCCAGGGGCACTGAAAAGGTTAGCTCTGCGATAACCGTGAACTCATGGCGCTCACCACGGAGAAAGAAAAGGAGAGCAAGAGAGACCGGGACGTCTCTCCTCAAAATAGGATCGACACGAGCAAAAACCATAGGAGGAAGAAACAACGCGGGACGGGGAGGGGCAAAGTGAGAAAGAACACAGAAGTGGAGAGAGCCCGGAGGTGTCACGACAGGAGCAGGCTAAGCATTCTTCTCATCTCCAGGCAAAGAACACCATGGAACAGCCCAGCCACGTTTCAGGAGGAACGTGGCTCCACAAGGTACAGGCTTATTGGAAGGAGGGCCGGGTAGCAGTTACATGACACTCACGGAGAACCAGGGGAGGGAGAGTCAGGAGGGAAACCCCAATAATCAGGGGAACTAGTGGGATACTACTGCTTATGTTTAGAAGAAGAGGAGAAGTATTCTTCCAATAGGAGACTCTCAGTCTCCCTTGCGTGCAGTACAACAACAGTCTGCTTCACTACTTTAGTGGTGTCTATCACTGTGTGCACTTAAAAGGTATTCTTATTCCACCCTCATTTACCTCCCACTCACACCTCCCTGGTACAGTGGAGAGTTGTCCCTATTTTACCCCAGCGAGGCCACTTACCTGATTGTGCCCTTTCTGTATTTTGTTTGAGGGACATCCGCATGAAGACTGACAACACAGGACCAAGCCAGGACAGTTCATGCAGGTCTCCTTCCTGATAGCTACAAAAGAGGAAAGAAAAGACTGTTTAAAAAGAGAAGCCCATAAGCCAATTCTTATGTTTAAATTTTTTTCTGGAAAGAAAGGAAGTGAAAAGAAAATAAAGACCTTACCATTGAAAGCACCCTTACAGACCTCTTCCCAGTTATTTGGCACCCTTACACTGGTCTTCCTGGTTACCAGCTATGGCTCCTCTGCTATGGCTAAGGAGCCTTGCCCTCCCCCCATCAGCACAGCCACTGCAAACTTGAAGAATAAAACCATAATAAACCATGTTAATTATTGATTTATTTTTCGGGGGCAGGGCCATGGGGTGACAGCATGAGGGGAAGTGGTAGGTGCACTCCCCTTAGTGCGCACATGTGTTTCGCGCACTGAGCTGTCTTCAACGTGGCACTGTGTTGCTGGGTTAGAGAGATCAGGCACAGGCTCCCATTCTGCCTGGGAATGCAAATCTCGAGTGCTCAGGCCAATCCTGACGTTGCTCTCATGCTGCCAGCAGCATAAGAACAGCATCAGGACTGGCCGCAGGGCAGGCTGGCAACCTGTGCCTTCAGTGAGGGACCCAGAAGAGTGGTGAGCTGGTGGCAATGCGGCAGGAAGCAGGTACAATGTTTTAGGGTTTTTTGTGTGTCTTTTTTGTTTTGAGTCTCCCCACCACTTTGCTTCAACTTCAGCTGCCACTGGCAGCAACAAACAAAAAATCTGAAAATTATGTCATCCTTGTGCCTTCTTCAACCATCACTCCACTAAACAGGCATATTCTACTAAGTGTGTAATTTGTTTTCTTAAATAATAGTAATGATGATGCAGTCAAAGGATGAGTGATGCTCACCTTTTAGAATTCAAAGTTGGGCGAACAGAAACACTGGATGTAAAGTAATCTCCATGGCATTTTCTCTGCTGTAAACCTCAAAATTAGTAAATTGGATGATTAAGTTCCATGAATAGTGTCATTGGAATAAAACTCAGCTCAGAGGTGAATTTCTTTAAAATTATTGTAAAAGGAAACTATGTATAGGAGCACATGCAGTGGAAGGTAGGGAAACACAGCACTCCTGTGTACGTTTTGAATACCGACCCTTGAATATCCAGGAGACAGAATACTGAGGACTGATCTTCGAAAAAAAATATTGACAGGAAAGTAAATAGGATTTTCTATACCTAACTCCACATATATGTACCTACACGTACCTGTATATATATATTCAAGGTATGTCGATGTGGAGTTACAAATAGAACCAATGTATTTTTTAACCAAAATGCAATGAATTAAAACTTTTACGTGATAAAAAGTGCAAGTAGCAAATATGAAAATAAGTAGAAGGCATGTGCACAATCAAAGGACATTTTTAAAACATGTGCAAAAATGCTACATGCTATAAAGGTTATCCAATGCTCTCATTCAAAGTGTGCACACCAGTGCCAATAGTTCATTTAAGTATTGCCCATAGTAGTGCAAAAACATGCATGATAAAGGGGAGAGTGATTAACAAGTGCAATTAGAAAATAGAGAAACAGATAGTGGATGCACAGTCATAGTACTCTTTTAAAAACATTTGTAAAGATATTGTATGCTATCGGGGTCATTCAGGGGCATATTTATACTCCGTTTGCGCCAAATTTGCGTTGTTTTTTTCGACGCAAATTCGGCGCAAAACTAACGCCATATTTATACTTTGGCGTTAGACGCGTCTAGCGCCAAAGTATGAGTAAAGAGCGTCATTTTTTTGCGTGAACGCCTTCCT
Source organism: Pleurodeles waltl (assembly GCF_031143425.1). Taxonomy (NCBI): domain Eukaryota; kingdom Metazoa; phylum Chordata; class Amphibia; order Caudata; family Salamandridae; genus Pleurodeles; species Pleurodeles waltl. The sequence goes on along the minus strand of NC_090438.1, from coordinate 793,015,349 downwards.
TGCGTTAATGAGATGCAAGGTAGGCGTTCCCGTCCCAAAAAAATTACTGCGACGCAAATGCGTCGTATTTATACTCCCGGGCAAAAATCACGCCCGGGAGTGGTCGGGTCAAAAACCCCGCATTTGCGCCTCTTTTTAACGCCTGGGTCAGGGCAGGCGTTAAGGGACCTGTGGGCTCAAAATGAGCCCACAGCTGCCCTCCCATGCCCCCAGGGACCCCCCCTGCCACCCTTGCCCACCCCAGGAGGACACCCAAGGATGGAGGGACCCACCCCAGGGACATTCAGGTAAGTTCAGGTAAGTATAAATTTGTTTTTTTTTTATATATTTTTTTTGGCATAGGGGGGCCTGATTTGTGCCCCCCTACATGCCACAATGCCCAATGACCATGCCCAGGGGACATAAGTAAATGGCGTCTGGGCGTCGTTAAAAATGGCGCAAATCGGGTGGAGGCGATTTTTTAGCGTCAACCTGACTTGCACCATTTTTAAGACGCCCTAACGCCATTTTCCCCAACGCCGGCGCTGCCTGGTGTACGTGGTTTTTTTCCACGCACACCAGGCAGCGCCGGTCTGCTAGCGCCGGCTAACGCCATTCAATAAATACGGCGCCCGCATGGCGCTTCAGAATGGCGTTAGCCGGCGCTAAACTTTTTGACGCTAAACTGCGTTAGCGCAGTTTAGCGTCAAAAAGTATAAATACGGCCCTCAATGTCACCATTCAGAGTGTACACACCAACGCCAATGGGCCATTTCAACATTGTCCATAATAGTGGAAAAACATGCAGGGTAAAAGTGGCGTGCTTAAAAAGAGCAGCTAAGCATACGTGAAGGTTCCTATAGCACATGGGGACAGATTTAAAGAAAAGTGGAGCAGCGCAGTGCTGTGCCAAAATTGTCAGCACTGTGCTGCATCACTTTAGAAATGCAGTGATGTGCAGTATTTAAGGGAATACGGTGCACCTCTGCATTTCCCACTGTACTAGCGCTAACTTTAGCTGCCAGCAAGCACGCAGGCATCCTTGCACCATCGTGCATGGATGTTTGTGTTGAGGGGTGTGATTGTTTATGTGCAGGAAGGTGTCCCTTCCTGCACATAAACAATCACTAATGGTGCTTTTGCACTTCTGTGTGTGTTGCACAAAGCAGCACACACCGAAGTGCCAAAGCATAATTTTCAAATGATTGTTTATATGTAGGAAGGGACACCTTCCAGCACATAGACAATCATTTCTGGGATTTCGATTTTTCTATGCATGCAGCAGAATGCAGCATGCATAGAAAAAGCAAAACACAAGAAGGAATAAAAGTATTCCTCCTCGTTGCGCCCTACTAACGCCACCCCTGGGAGTTACATTAGATTTTGGCGCTGCCTCAGGTTTATGGGATTTCATAAATGTAAGGCAGCGTTAAAATGAAATGGGTGTTGCTGTGGCACGCCCACAGCAACACCCATCACACGCCCCTTCCAGGCACAGTGCTGTATGGGAAGGGGCCGTATTTACAAGGTGGTGTAAGCCACAAAAAGTGGCTTAACACCACCTTGCAAATACGATACTGTACTTAGCTCCACAGGAGCGTCACTAAAAGTGTCGCTCCTCTGGCACTAAGGGCTTATAAATACGGCCCTTGGTTCCTCTATAAATGTACTCAAATAAAATCAGCAGTTGCTATTTTGCCCCCAGCAGACGGTAGCCAAACAAAACAGAGTAAAAAGTGGCAGGGCTTAGAAAGTGCAGCAAAGGATTTGTGATGGCCGCCACTTCTACAGCTCCTCAGATAGTCAGGAGATACACTCAAGTAATGTCATGGTATTTGTTCATACGACCTGAGTGAGTCATTATCTTGCAATGCTAAGTTCAACTCAGGATGTGTGGCAAACATTTTACTTGCTAGTGATTCCATTTATGATCCTTTCGTCCATCTATTTCAATATTTGATACAGTGTCTGAGGCTCTTTTTGAGTTTTGTTGGCAGCTTTGAGTTATGACTAGTAAATCTATACTTCCCTATTTCGACTTACCTTTCGATGGTTTGTGCCTCGACATTCTGTGCTCAATATTCTTTTATGGCAATATTCTGGGGGGTCAATTTTCAGTAGTACAGACACACTCATCTGCTTCCACAGTTCTTGTAAAAAAATTCTGTGCAAATTAATACTTAAGCAAACAATGTGAATGATGTAAAAAGGCTGTGCATAAAAAAAAAAACTAAGGAAATTACAAAGGCTGCAAGAGCTTAATGATCTGGGTTAATACGACACTATACCTGTGTAAGAAAAACTATGCATTGGTTGTTTAAGTACATTGTCAATATAAAATGGAATGCTAAACCTAATTGCACACTGGCACTATGTAATACGAGGGTCAAATGGGAAGTATTCCGAGATGTGGGTCCCGTCCTGGCTGATGAAGGGTGATACCCTGAAACCAGTCCCAGGATGCTTGTTTCTGGTTGGGGAGGACCTGGCCTAGCAGTTCGGGCTGGACAGTTCCCATGGGGAACAGGGTCAAGACTGATTTGCATATGGCTGGGTACAAACTGCAATGCCATGGCAAGCAAAAAAACTGATGCCCAGATCTGTGACTGGGGTGAATGTTTGATTTGTTCTGCATTCTGTCCATCATCTGTTGTTTTTGCATTTGTTGCCTCAAGTGGGAAGTGTATGTCCAGACGTGGGTCCCGTGATTGCTATACCAGCAGATTCAAGCTAGCCTAGCTGATGAAGGGTGATACCCTGAAACCAGTCCTAGGATGCTTGTTTCTGGTTCATAGAGGACCTTGCTTGGCAGTTAAGGCTGGACTGTTCCCATGATGAACAGTGTCAAGACTGATTTGCACATGGCTGGATCCAAACTGGGGTGGTGTGGTGAGCAATAAAACGATGGATTAAACCCAGATCTTTGTGACTGGGGTTGAATGTTTGCATTGTTCAGCATTTGTCCATCAGCTGCTCTTTTTGAAATAATCTATAGACATAGAAAAAAGGCACATAAGAATAAACTTTATTGCATGATTAGCTCAAATAGCGGAATGATGAAGCTTGTCATGTACCTTCTTGAACAGCTATAGGAATGTAAACATATATTTATTACTCAAGAGGATTGGAACAAGGCACTAATATGTAGGTGGCTGATATAAAATGCACACTGTCATAGTGTATGTTCCTCATCTAATCATATTACCTGGTTGTCTACATGACATATGACATTAGTGTTAGATACTGAACACCATATGTAGACTAAATAATAAAATAAGAGGCATGACTTTGGAACTAATCATACCACAGGTTAATCAATGTAATGAAAAGTGTAATTATTTACCTAAAAATGTAAAAAATCAATAAAATGTTTAATAAAGAAATAGTATTATGAATATGTTTATGCTCAGGGTCAATATCGGAATAATGGATAATTGTGGTTTTAGTATTAGGATTATCTTCAAGCTTGTAGGCCCTGACTTATACTTTTTGACACAAACCTGCATTAGCGCAGGTTTGCATAAAAAATTGTACCGCCAGCTAGCACCATTCCTGGACACCAGCCGGGCGTCATATTTAAGGAATTACACTAGCCAGCGGTAAGGCCCGATTAGCGTAAAAATAAATGATGCTAACTGGGTGAGGGAGGCGTAGGTGCAATAGGAGGTTGTGCGTCGAAGAATGGCGCTAGTCAGGTTAGAGTCAGAAAAATTTGTCTAACCTGACTAGCGTCATTTTTTGATGCACAACCCCAATGGTCATGACTCCTGTCTTAGTAAAGACAGGAGTCATGCCTCCCTGCCCAATGGACATGCCCAGGGGACTTATGTCCCCTGGGCATGGCCACTGGGCACAGTGCCATGTAGGGGGACCTAAGTTTGGCCCTTCTATGGCACATGTAAAAACAAATGTTAAACTTACCAGGACTTATCTTGGATGGGTCCCCCCATCCTTAGGTGTCCTCCAGGTGTGGGTGGGGGGTGGCTGGGGGTGTCCCTGGGGGCACAGAAGTGCACCTGTGGACTGCTTACATGGTCTCTGACCATGGAAACGAGCTCACAGGTCCCCTAACGCCTTCCCTTACCCAGGCGTTAAATAATGGCGCTAAACAGGCTTAGCACCATTATTTAAGGCCCTCCTCCTTCCATGTGTGATTTTTGCATGGGAGGATAAATAAGGCGCAAAGGTCTTAGGGGCATTTTTTTGCCCGGGAATGCCTACCTTGCATCTCATTGAGGCTAGGTAGGTTTTCACTGTAAAAAACAATATGTTAACTCCAATATTTTGATGCTAGACTGGTCTAGCATCAAAATATGAATATGGAGTTAAGTTTGTGCAGGATTTGCGGTAAAAAACAAATGATGCAAATCCGGTGCAAACAGAGTATAAATATGCCCCTTTATTTGTAGGCCCAGATTTACTAGAGTTTTGCATGGCAAAAGAGTGACACAAAGCGGAGCATGGTATTTACTATCCAGCACAAAAAGTTGTTTTGCATTGAAGAAGGCCAAACTGGGCTTTGTATGAAAATGATTTGCATCAATCTGTGAAGTGCTGGTAATGCTGTATATTCACTTTGTGAAGAATTCTGCTTTTTAAGTAGTGATTCATAGCAGCTGTTAGACCAGTGGCGACCTGTAGGGTTAAAATATGGTGGGATGCAATGGCACCAAATACACCATATTTCAGGCTTCCACCAGTGCAGCACTTCTCTTCTGTGTCTACAAGCAGTAACGGAAGGACTTCCTTCCTGCTCGTGGACACAGGATTACAACCAAACCTGGAGCTGCTCTTATGCTGTTTCAGCAGGGCATAAGTCCCCTGGGCATGGCCATTGGGCAGGGGGCATGACTCCTGTCTTTATTAAGACAGGAGTCATGTCATTGGGGGTTGAGCATCAAAAAATGACGCTAGTCTGGTTAGTGTCATTTTTTCTGACTCTAACCTGACTAGCGCCATTCTTCTACGCACAACCCAGTTAGTGTCATTTATTTTGACGTTAACCGGGCTTTACCACGCCGGCTAGCGTCATTTCTTAAATATGATGCCCCGCTGGCATCCAGTAATGGCTCTAGCCGGCGGTAAACATACAAAAAGTATAAATCAAGGCCAAAGTCTCTTGCATCAACACCTTTCTCATCCACAACAAAAGTAGCACTCAATCATATGACAATTTGGGAGGTGCCCTGGGGCCTCTACAGGTTTTAGGAAAGTGCTATATATGTGACACTACATTATAAAGTACAATATATTTTCCCAGGACAATGTCCATCTACCCCCCAAGTTTCCAAATATAGAAGATTCCACAAAATGGAGCCACACATAAATTGTTTTTTCAAATGTATTTTTTAGTTCACATTGCAGTTATTTCTTCTTATTCTTAGTAAGCATTTGTCATTGTGCCTTTGATTGCATGCCCAAATGCCAAGTAATGATAACTTTCCATCCTTACCCTAAAAGGGAATTCTACCTAAATGTCATCTGGCTGAGTGGTGATTAGCATTTTATCATTGGACTGGAATCTGATCAGTAGCGATGCAAAGGCATCAAACAAGGTATTAACATTTACACTATTTCCAAATTGCACCATCTGGTGCAGTCTTATCTCCAATATAAAAAAATATATTCGAGCAGAAAGGTTAATAATGTTGCCAGTTTTCATCCATATTTCAAGTGGGAGGTAAATGACTTGACACTTGCACAGAAACTAAGTTTAAAACACATAAATGGATGCGAGGGTGCAGTGGTATTGTGTTCGAGCATATTGTGCATGGAGGCCCAGAAGTGTGCCGGGATTCAGCTTAATTTTTCCTATATTTTAAGACTCTTTTATCAGGGATTACAAGAATCTCAGCTTTCAGAGTAAGGCTCATAATTGTTCAGCCGTTCCCATTGCCTTTTAGTGTGCACCGCATTTTTTGCATTTTGAATTCTTGTGTAAAGTATGAGTGAATTAGCATCTGGTTTTATATAGCAATGAAAGGCTAATATATCAGATTCAGGAACCGCACGAGGCTCTATATTTAATTTTCTTTTCAGTGTTATAATTCTGAAATATTTGTCTGTGGCCTCTACTTTAGGTGGCTATTATATAAGTTTTGACTGGCTAATCTGATGCAAATTAACATCTGACCATTTGCTCTGTTTTCGTGTAAGGCTTTTGAAGCCGCTCTTCAAACAAAGTATGTGAAACAAACACTGGTCGCAAACTTTAAAAAAATATATTCAGTATAAACGAACCAGAAGGTTACTTTAATCGTTAGTTAAAATAAATCATATGTGAAGAGCGTATGTAAAACATAATTATGTTATGCCGGCTAGTGGTGTGTAGTGAGAAATGTGCATAGTGTTCTTATCAAAGTGATACACACGTAACCAAATTCAGTGATCAAAGCTGTATATTTGAAAAACACGAACAGCACAGCCCATTTATACATAATGTGATCTACCTAGAATGCATAGTGATAGTCCATCGCTGCAGAAGATACTGCGACGGCCATCAGGACTCATAATAAAGAGTAGCTCAAAACTGGAGATTGAGGGCTGAACGAAACAGTAGCAACCATGGGGCCAGATTTAAGAGGCCCTAGCGCCACCAGAGCGTCACTTTTAGTGACGCTCCGGTGGCGCTGTGCAGTTCACCACATTTACAAGGTGGCACTAAGCCACTTTTGTGGCTTAACGCCGCCTTGTAAATGTGGGCCCCTCTGACGCAGTGTTCTGTTTAAGAGGGATGTGCAATGGGTTTTGCTGTGGGCGTTCTACCTCAACACCCATTGCTTTAGACACTGCCACAGATTTTCTAGAAGGTGTAAATCTGTGGCAGCTCCACAAACTAACACCACCCCAGGGGTGGTGTTGGAATGGCACAATGAGAAGTAATACTTTTATTTCTACTCTTTTTTTGCTTTTTCTATGTGTGCTGCATTCTGCATCACACACACAAAGAGCAAAATGCCATGAATGGTTGTTTATGTGCAGGGAAGGTGTCCCTTCCTGCACATAAACAGTTATTAAAAAATGACAATTTGATACCTCTATGTGCGGCTGCATTCTGTGCCAAATCACCCTTGTAGATTGTTTATGTGCAGGAAGGGACACCTTTCCCCACATAAACAAACATGTTCCTGAGTGGAGACACCCTTGGACTATAGAGCAAGGACACCTGCGTTGGCGCAGGTTGCTTAATTTTCTGCCTGGGGAAATGCAGGGCTTCACCGTATTCTTGTAAATATGGCGCATCCCTGCATTTCAAAGTACTGCACAGAGCTGCTATTTTTGATGCTCACCGCGCTGCGCCAGTTTCTTGTAGATCTGGCCCATAGTTTGGAAAAGTGAGGGTTACTGTGTGTGGTGTAACCCTTTGATATAGAGGGTATATTCACACATCAGATTGAAAGCTTCTATGGGGAAAAACGGAGGATGTGCCTAAAATAAAAGGTCAGAGTTTAAGATATAACCAGTAGGCTGCCCAATAAAAACTAAAAATACAGAAATGGAGAGAACAAAATGTACCTGAATCCTTATAGGTCGAAGGAGCAGGTAACAATTTTGTAACTGTGATGTCAGTCCCATTGGAGTATCGCTAAAAAAAGAGAAAGGACTTGAACTGCCCTTAGGAAAGAAGTGTGAATACAAAAAACATAAAAAATGAAAAAGGCCATGGCTTTCAGATCTTCCAGCTGAAAAATTGTAATGGCAGGAAATACCATTGATTCCTTGATAACAAAGCATCATGCCAATAGAACCGAATAAGGCGGGGGACACCAAATTTTTTAAGCTAAAAATTGCTTTATTTTGGTTGTCTCCTGACTGAAATTGTCTCCATTAGAAGTCAATGGGAGAAATACATTTTCCCAATTAGTTTTTATAAATCTCTAACTTTCCTCTTCTAAAATGATGACATGTATGTCAGAGGTAACGTGGGGTTCCAAAAGTCCTTACTGTATTCACTAGGAAGGAAGAAAGAAAGCCAGCACATGTGTGTAGAGAAATCATGTGCACTGTGTCACAGTGCATGTGAGCACAGAGTGCTCTGATGTGCTCAGAAAATAAAAGGGAATTCCCAAGAATGGTCAATGGACAGCAGGTCTGCATGCCAGTAAGGCAAATTCAGGCACAGGGAGATCTGTGCTTGTATGTATAGGTGAAGTATCTGTAACAGCACAGGCTCCATAGGGGAGGCCCATAATGTTATGGCAGAGTGGAGGTCCTCTCTGAAGGATCACCCCAAAGGTTTTGCCTTCTTCCTCCTCTTTTTCAGATCTCCATTTTGCTGGTTTTAGAACTCTGCACACTTTACCACTGCTGACCAGTGCTAAAGCGCTTGGTCTCTCACCCCTAAACATGGTAACATTCGCTCATACCTAATTGGCATATTTAATTTACTTCTAAGTCCCTAGTAAAGTGCACTAGATGTGCCCAGGACCTGTAAATTAAATGCTACCAGCAGACCTGCAGCACTGATTGTGCAACCCACATAAGTAGCCCCTTAACCATGTCTCAGGTTTGCCATTGCTAGACCTGTGTGTGCAGTTTCACTGCCACTTCCACTTGCCATTTAAAACTACTTGCCAAGCCTAAAATACCCCTTTTCTTCCAGTATAAGTCACCCCTAAGGTAGGCCCTAGAAAACACGAAGTGCAGAGTGCTATGTAAATGAAAGGCAGGACATCTACTTATAGGGTTTTCATGTCCTGGTAACGGAAAACTCCCAAAGTAATTTGTCAGTACTGGGAAGCCTGCTCCTCTCATAGGCTGGCATTAGAGATTCCCTTCTATACTTTTAAGTGGTCATTTCTGATCTAAGATGGATAGGCTTGTCATATTTGGTATGGTTGAAATGGTAGTAAGAGGATCAGGTTCAGAGCAAGAAGGATTAGGAGTGCCAGGAGGACAATGAAGCCTAGTACCAGGGATTAGAGTACCAAGTGGGACAGAAAGAACAAGACTGGGGGCAGCAAGACAAAGATGAGGAAGGTCAGGCTGACCAGAACAGTCGGAGCCAGGAAGACTAAGGGGACAGGACCTGGATGCCAGTAAGATCAGGACCAAGATTACAAGGTTCAGAAGGTCCCAAACAAAGAGAACCAGGACCAGGAGGGTCTAGTCTATTGGGTACAGTGCCAGATGGAGCAAGAGGAGGAGGGACAAGGAACAGGGCCAGGAGGGTAGGAATGATACAAGTCAGACATGAGCTAATAAAGGAAGGCCTGTGAGAGCCAGGCAGAAGAAGCCAGGTAGATTAAAGGGACCAACAAGACCATGAACTTATCCACTGAGATTCAGATGAACAGGGTGGGAAGGAACAGAAAGACCAGATCAAATTGATGAGGGTCTAGAGAATCAGGAAAGAACAGGAAGTGCCTGGAGAAGAAGACCTGAAACTACCTGGATGACCAGGGGGACCAGAACCAAGAGGATTAGGCATACAAAAACCAAATCAAGAAGGACTACAACAAAAGGATCAAGTGATTTGGGAACAAACCAGGAAGAGTGCACAGATTGTGAGGATCAGGAATAGAAGTGCATACTAATATCAGACTGAGAGTGAGGAAGAGGAGAAGAGGAGAGGAAGCCCTAAAGAATAAAGAGGAGATGACAAGGCAACCAGAGCCAATAAGGCAAGAGTTATGAGGACTAGCGCAATGAAGATCTGTGGGACAACAACTATGCTGAAAAAGAAGCTCAAGTCATAGATGGCAGGGAGTATAAGAACCTGACATACCAGGACAAGCAGTACTTGAACAACTTGGCTAGGTAGATAAGGAGCTAGCGGAGCAACATGATCAGGGTGAGGATCAGTAGACAAGAATCAAGAGGCTGAGTAAGGGTTAATACAAGGAAGAGCCAGGAGCAGTGGCAGAAAAACCAGGGTCAGGAAGGACTACAACCAGAACAACAGGATTCAGGAAACCAAGGTGCCCAGAACTAGTTGGACCAGGGCCAGAATGAGGATCAGGAGGACCGTAACGACCCCAAAAAAAGAGGACTTCGAACAGGACTTGGAGGAGGGACAAAGTCTACATGCACAGAGAGCAATAGAACATCTATGTGATTCAAAGCCACATGTATTATGGTATCTCTTTATAAATGGTTCTTATTCATCCTTCTTATACTGCCAACCCCTAACAACTCTCACTTCTTTAGCGCATATTTAGACCTAGTAAGTATTTGCTGAAAAATAAGAGCATCCAAAGTAAACAAAAAGCAATGTGAATGTTAGATTCTGACCTCTAAGTGTAGAAGTTGCATTCTGATGCTGGCACAGTAGTCTGAGGATGGATGTAAGAGAATAGGGATTGAAACTTGGCAAAGGAGTTTAGAGATAGGTGGGTGAAAATTATTGTGGTCTGTGAAGGATGGCAGAATGTGTTTGAGAAACTCAGATTACTGAAGTCTGTAAAAATGGTAAATGAATAACAAAAGAGTCAAAGTAATAAGGCTGTCAGCAAAGGAACATAAGAAGGCTCTGATGACCCGAAGAAGATGTGATGGAGACTCCAGATAGATAATCTCAGATAGCCCAAAGAGGGATTAAGTGTGACACCCAGATGTGTGCACTGACATTTTATGTGTGTGTATGTGAGGTGCCTATGTGCAAGTAAATAATGGTAATACTCCTTGTGTGATGAAAGTCTAAATGCATTGACCAGTGGGAGGCACTTTGCATGAAGTGATGTTGAGTAGATACCACTTTCCCAAGCAGTGGGCATGTATTGACTGCATCCCTGTGGCTAGAGGGTGGAGATGCAGAAATGAAGTTAAGGACAATGGAGAAAAGGCTACCCAAATAAATTCTGTGAGACCCTTCTTAAAAAAGATCTGCAGGTTAGTTCTTCCTGAGTGACGACATAGGATAGATGGTAATAAGAGGTAAGTTATAAGTTTATCTTGTTAAAGGTGCTATCGCTTCTCACAGAGCTGCCTTTTTGTCTATGCGTGATGACTGCTCAGAAAGGCTGATGAAAGTTGCATGCTAAAATCTAATAATTCATTGTGTCCTTGTTTTGAATACTACTACTTGGAGCCAGCACTCTTGATACTGATGTGAGAGCTGTGAGAGCCATCAACTAGCACATAGACTGTGTCTGAGCTATCGCAAGGAAGTGATATTTGAAAGAAACACATCACAAATCATTTCTGAAACCTCAATATGAGTATTCATGTGGTACTGTGAAATGATCAATCTATAAGTCACAAGAATGGAGGTAATAAAATATCTGTTCATTCAGTGCCTTATTTCTTACAATATTTGTAATAAGTTCAATGAATACAAATTTCTGTGATTTTCTTGTCTTCTGTATCTTGATGCCTACATGTCTTGCTCTAATTTACTGGGATCATTAATTCTTATTTCAATGATATTCAATTCAATTCTGTGCTTGTGGCTCCTCAACAGAATACTTCCTCTCATGGCCCAACATTGTAGGGGCCTTTGGAGGAAGGGCTTTATATCATTTGACCAGTTTACAGTAAAAGCTAGCTGTAAGTGATAAGAAAAAATAATGACCCCCTAACCCTAGGTGAAAACTTCCATATAGCAAAATGGGATGCATTTAAAAAGAAAAAAAGAAAATGTTTCAGTTTCATTTTGCAAGAGCTCCATGCGACCACTGCCTTCTCTTAAACATTGTCTTAGCATGCATTCACAAAGGGGTTAAAACCAGTTTGAAATTGGTGCTAAATGCGATTGTTTTGTGACCGCATTCACGGTCACAAAGCAATCATACATACCATTCAGATTTGGTATTAGGAAGGGATACCTTAAACATGCCCCTTCCTAATACCAAATCGCAAAACCCAAATTGCAATTTGGCAACAAGTTACTAAATCACAATTTAGACTTTGCACATCCCAAAATGCTTTTTTCTCATTGCAAACGGGCCAATTCTGCAAATCAGACCGTTTGCGACTAGAAAAATGCTTTGTACTTGTGACCTCTAGTGCCTTCTGCCTGTCTCTGAATATAAGTCTGATGGGTGACAGCTGGGATCTTGTGTATTTCCTGCAGACAGCCTCAGACAAAGGAAGCTTAGGTGTGACTCAATACCCATCAGCGTTTTGATGCCCGTCCTGTGTAGGATGGGAGGGAGGAGGTGTCACATGCACCTGAATGGGCTGTGCCTGCCCCACACAAAGAGTTGAATAACTCCAAGTAGTGTGTCAGAAATCAGGGCAGGAATGGCGGGGATCCTGTACCCTTCCAAGGCCTTTCTTTGACATCTCTCCCACTTCAAAGGCAGCACTAGGTATGAGAACTGGACTTCTGATCCAACCAAATCAGTACAGTTCTGGATCTGAGGACATTCTGCCACAAAGAAGGACTGCTGTGCTGCTGAAGGGACTGTCACTCTGCTGGAATTCTGCTGAACTTTGCTGGACTCCTACTTTGCTGTGTCTGCCGTGCTGTATGCTGCCTTCTTTGCCCGGGAGTGAGAAATACTGGATCTGCATCTCTACGTCCCAGAACCAAAGTGACTCTAAGGGCTTCCAGGCTTGCCTCCTCCTCTGAAGACTCAAGGGCATTAAAGACTTCACTCAACCCTGCTACAGCCTCTGGACCCTGTCAACTGTGAGTCTTGCCAGGTAGTGTCAATCCAGTTCTGGGCCCTTGGAAGTAGGGTCTTCAGCTGTATCCTCCTATAATCCATGCATCACCATCACTGCACTGGCCAGAACCACTGCATCTTTCCTCAACAATGACGCATCAGCGCTACTGAGGATAAAGACATTGTATCATCAGCTGCACAGCTTGTCGACAATCGTCACCTTCATCACAAAAGGTTAGAAGCCTTACCACTGCATGAGGACATACTATTGATGACTGTGTGGCTCGATGACGACACATCCTAGACTGCACCGATGCATCACCTTCTCATCCTCTCCTCTGCTTTTTGCATTGGATCTTCAACATCAACACAACCCTCTGCAGATGGTACTTCTTTTGGTAAGACATGGTTGGTCCCTATAGCCGGCCCATGCTCCATTGAGGTTGGACTGTACTCTTGGATTACTCTACTCTAGCATGACCAGTTGGCCCGGTTGGCGCTTTAAGCTTCTGAAGACTACATTTGCAGATATTCTTTAAAACGTCTGCTCATTTAATTTTTGTTCTTTTGGTCATGTTTTACTCATAAAAGGATAATCTTTCTTCCCAATGTTATGGAGTCTTTTTGTGGTGTTTTCACTGTGTTACTGTTTTAAGTTTTGCATAAATACTTTGGGCCATATTTATACTTTTTGACGCAGTTTTGCGTCAAAAAAATTAGCGCCAGCTAACGCCATTCTGAAGCACCATGCGGGCGCCGTATTTAATCAATGACGTTAGCCGGCGTTAGCCGCCGGCGCTGCCTGGTGTGCGTGGAAAAAAACGACGTACACCAGGCAGCGCCGGCGTAGGGGGATATGGAGCTTGGGCGCCAAAAAATGGGGCAAGTCAGGCAGAGGCAAATTTTTCGCCTCAACCCGATTTGAGCCATTTATTTCGACTCCCAACCCCCATAGAAATGACTCCTGTCTTAGCAAAGACAGGAGTCATGCCCCCTTGCCCAATGGCCATGCCCAGGGGACTTCTGCCCCTGGGCATGGTCATTGGGCATAGTGGCATGTAGGGGGGCACAAATCAGGCCCCCCTATGCCACAAAAAAATAAAAAATAAAATACTTACCAGAACTTAACGGAACTTACCTGAATGTCCCTGGGATGGGTCCCTCCAGCCTTGGGTGTCCTCCTGGGGTGGGCAAGGGTGACAGGGGGTGTCCCTGGGGGCATGGGAGGGCACCTCTGGGCTCCTTCTGAGCCCACAGGTCCCTTAACGCCTGCCTTGTCCAGGCGCTAAAAAACGGCGCAAAAGCGGCCGTACGTCATTTTTTTTTACCCGCCCACTCCCGGGTGTGAATTTTGCCCGGGAGTGTAAATACGGCGCACATGCCTCAGAGTCAATTTTTTAGACGGGAATGCCTACCTTGCATATCATTAACGCAAAGTAGGTGTCCACGCTAAAAAATGACGCAAACTCCATGGACTTTGGCGCTAGACGTGTCTAACGCCAAAGTATAAATATGGAGTTAGTTTTGCGTCGGAATTGCGTAAAAAAAAACGACGCAATTCTGGCGCAAACAGAGTATAAATATGCCCCTTTATACATTGCTTCCTGAGTTAAGCCTGCCTGCCCTGTGCCAAGCTTCCAGAGGGTGAGCACAGGTTAATTTATGGTGTGTAAGTGACTTACTCTGACTAGGATTGTGATCCTTACTTGGACAGGGTGCATACCTCTGCTAACTAGAGACCCAGTTCCTAACAATAGTTTTAGAAGAGTAAATAATTTTAAATAGCCTTGCAAAGGTTCTAATCACCTTTATCATTAGTCATCTCTGCAGGTAAATGTAAAGGAGTAGGAGCATTTTTGAAGCAAAAGACAGCTTCATAAAGAGCCTCCCAAGTTGCTATGTCTTGCCCCATTTTGTAATGGCTTTCTATTCTGTGACGTGTCTGTCAAAATAACTTGAAAACATTCAAACATTTGATACCTTCAGACCTATATGCTAGTACCTGCATAAAACTAAGGACCTCATGTCACAAAATCACAGGGCAGGTGCCACAAACGTACTTATCATTTTGTACTAAACCCTTTTTACGAGTTGGAAATTGCTTTCAACTAACAAAAGGAGTTTTGTGATTGCATCTGAATTGCAAATAGAAGGGCTCATGAAAGGCGTTTCCTCTCTCCCCTTTCACACTCTGAAAGGAATTCATTGGTGGTTTGTGACTGCAATTGCTGTTCCAAACCACTGATGACCTAACGACCCCAAGTTTGAGTGGTAACTAACTTTCAAAGGGGAACAGATCCTCTTTGGACCTTTTCCTCTTTGAAATCATGTTGGGAGACTCAGGTGTGAAAAGTTTTCTAGAACCAGTTTTTTAAAGCAGCACTGGTTCCTTTAAGAAACACAGACTGCTTTGAAAAAAATAAATTTTCCATTTTGGAACGCAGTCATAAATTGTGCTCTTTCCCTTGCGGGCCACCATCCCTGTGATAGTAGCTGATCACAGAGGGTCAATGTGGGAAAACAGGGCTGATTGCAGAGGCCCCGTAACTTTTTGCCCCCATTTTCCACTTTTTGCTGGTGTTTTCCTGACTCTGATGGTGCCCTGGGTACTGCTAACCAGTCCCAGGGCCTGTGCTCTGTGTAAAATGG
The DNA here is from genome assembly GCF_031143425.1 of Pleurodeles waltl. NCBI lineage: Eukaryota > Metazoa > Chordata > Amphibia > Caudata > Salamandridae > Pleurodeles > Pleurodeles waltl. The sequence continues at coordinate 793,000,170 of NC_090438.1, read as the reverse complement.
ATATGCAAATTAGGCTAATTATAATTGGCTAAGTTAACCTACCTATAAGTCCCTAGTATATGGTAGGGCATGTAGGTTTAGGGACCACAGCATAGGTAGTGCACCCGTAGGTGCACTGCTGAGGCGCCCAGTGTCATTTTAAAGGCAGGCCTGCCTTGCTGGCTGCTTTTAAAATAAAGTTATATGCAAATTCGACTTTGGAATTAAAAGTAGTTCCAAAGTCTTAAACTACCTTATTTTTACATATAAGTCACCCCTAAGGTGTGCCCTATGTGCCCCTAGGGCTGGGTGCCATGTAACTATAAGCAGGGACCTTATAAAAATAGTTTTATAAGCTCTGGTGAGGTAAAAACAGCCAAATTCGTTTTTTCCTCATTGTAGTAAATGGCCTTCATAGGCTAGAATGGGGAGACTTTATTTACATTTTTAAAGTCTCCTTAAATGATGCATACCAAGAGTTTGGTATCAAATTAATTGTTGTAATAAATCCCACAACTTCCAGTTGTGGGATTTAATATAACTTGTTCAGGTAAAGAGTTTTAAACTTTACCTGAAAAAGTTGCCAATTTCAGCCCTGCATTGTTTTTGCTGCTGTGCTCTGATTGGCCAGCCTCTAGCAAGCTTAGCCAAGCTGCCTTGATGAGGTGTGAAGTGGCCTGGCTTCACACAAAGAAATGTGCCTGTGGGAAGGAATCTCCCCTCAGCAGATGGTGAGGCAGGAAGGGGGAGGGCTGCCAAACTTGTCTTCAAAGGCAGAAAAGGACATTTGGAGCAACCAGCAACACCCCCACATCCTGCAACCCCAGACAACAAGGTGCCCCCTTGATTAGATTAGGAGAGGGCAGGAGAGGGGTGTGTTAATGATTTTTAGCCACACCAGTGGGTGGGCTCAGCCAAATGTAACCTCCAAAAATCAGATTCAGCCATGATGGATTTTTGGAGAATGTTGCCTCCTGGGATTGATTTTTGCCACACTTCCCAGGAAGTGGTCATCACAGGGGGAAGGACCCTGCACCTGATTGGAGAACCAGGACCCCCCTGCTTTTCACCCAGGAGCAAGGATAAAACTGGCAGACCTGCACCCACACCTCAGTTCCCTACCACATCCAACAAGGAAGAACAACAGAAGAAGAAGGACTGCCCTGCTGGACCCCTGGCCTGCACCTGGAACCTGCACTCAGAAGGACTGCACCAGCTGCACACTTGGGCTTCACAACAAGAAGGACTTTGCCTGGCTTCAACTGGCTCAAGGAGGGACTCCCTGTTTGCTACAGGTGAAAAATTGCTATCCAGAGTCCCCTGCACCAACTCCTGAAGAAAGCGACCAGCTGACCACTGTCCAGTGGCCATTAAGGAGTTTGCGCCAGGTGCATTCTGGGGGTTGTAGTCCGCACCCCCCAAGGACCATCTCAGAACTTCTGGACCCTTGGGGTGAGCTGTGGACCCCAAAAGAACCTTAAAAGGACAAGGTCCCAGAAGCCCCAGAAGTTTGGAGAAGTTTGGACAACTTTTGTAAAAAAGCTCCATAGAGGGACCGACCCACCGCGGCAACTCTATCCGGCTTGCCTCAACCGCGACCTGGCCTGATTTGCTGGTTCGTCCCGGTAAAGAAAATCTCAGAAAAAGAGACTAAGTCCGAAGGTAAAAAGTTGACCGGGACCTCCCAGCCAGCGTATCTGAGGAGGGCTCCATGGACGTCGGATCAAGATCCAGGTTTACCCCGGTAGAAGGATTTTCACCTCGAAAAAATGACTAAGTCCGAAGGTTAAAATCTCCACCGAGGATTCCCGCATCGCGTATCTGGAGAAGGGCTCCAGGAGGTCGGATTGGACTGGCAGGTTCGTCCCGCTGAAGAAAAATCTTCGAAAAAGAGACTAAGTGTGAAGGTAAACTTTTAACTGAGGCCTCCCGTGACCTGTAGCCGAGCAGGGCTCCATCGCGGTCAGCCTTAAACTTTGACTTTGCCCTGGTCGAGGTGCAACCAGATGACCCGATTGGCGCTTTAAAGATAAAAATATAATCTATTTTTATAAATTGGTTTTGGATTTTTAAACTGTTTCCTGTGTTTATTTAATTACTGTTTTGTGATATTTGAATGCTTTACACTCTGTCTCCTAAGTTAAGCCTTGACGCTCGTTGCCAAGCTACCAAGGGTTGAGCTGGGTTTAATTTACTGAGACCTAACTGGACCTTAGTGGAGGTTAGTGGCCTGTTGCTAATTGTAGGTACCTACCTGCCCTTACCAATAACCCATTTTCCAACAGTCACTATTTAGCAATTGGCTGAAGATTATTAATTAAGGAGGTGGTTCTGCAACCGCTTGTGATTCAGTATTTTGTAACGCACCAAACAGTATATAGGTGGGTTTGCAAAATGCTATTCCATTAGCACAAAGTATGTCCAGAATTTTCTATCACTTTTTGTGAATGAACTAATAATACATCAGGACCCAATCTTTCATATAGAGAAACTTTTGTTCACTCCTTGCTTGCAGTTCTACCTGGTGCAAGTATGTGTTGAAATCTGCACAAGGCATATTAAAACAATATTTAAGCTGTGAGACTGTAGCTAGGTAGATAGTGAAGTTCAGCTGAAAGCTACTGTCCAAGTTGTGCATACTGTCTATTATTAATCCAGCCACAAGGTGAATAGTGAAGTACTTTTCAAGTTATCTGCAAGGTCACTGGCAGCACAGTACATCATACTTGCTATTTAGCAAGCTGCTGGGTAAATATTGAAAAATTATTTGCTACAAACAAGGCTAATGGGCAAATAATATATCATTTCTGCTATTTAACCAGCAGCCACATAAATATGTATGTTTGTTTATTTGGTGCAGAATTCTTACTATTTAGCCATTGACTAAAAAAATAGTGATACTGATCTGCTATTTGAACAGATGCTTGCTGCACAGTGCAGAATCTCTACTATTTAGCCAAGTAATCAAATAAGTATTTCTGCTATTTGCAGGTCAGCAGGCCAGACAGTGCAGATTCTCTAATATTTTGCCAGCAGTCAGATAAACAGAGATGTTTCCCTGCTACTTTCAAGGCCAGCCATTGAACAGTAAATAATTTCTACTATTCAACCAGCCAATGAGTAACTAGCAGAGAAAATCCACTGTTTACCTACCGGCCAGATAAATAGCTTCTACTTTTTTATTTTACAAATATCTGATCATTCAATGGGAGGCAGCCTTGAAGTTGACTGCCCTTTCCCTCCAAACATTGATGACTTGTTTTTTTGTTATGCAGGTGTTCATATTGGATATTTGCTTGAGTTGATGATTTTGAAAAAGGAAGACTCATGATTTTCATGTCACCAGACAATATTGATGAAAATATTGAAACATATTATACAGTTAACCACTATGTATGCAATCTCTCCCTCTCTCTTTCTTACCCATTCTCTCTCTCTCTCTACATATACTGTATATATATATAGCCAGTTTCTGCGGGCTTGCAGAATATGCTCCAATGAGAGTAGATATGATTTAGAAATTAGGACAATGACGGAAAGATTTCTAAACAGAGGATATCCTTTCAAAATTTTGGTGGATGCACAGAATAGAGTCAAAAACAAAAGCAGAGATGAGTTACTTTTTAACAACACACCTACAAATAGTGAGACAAAACAACCGTCTCCTAGAATATTTCTGCAATACAACCAACAACATGGCTCTTTGAAAACCATATTACAAAAGAACTAGCACATCTTACAGAATTATCCCAGTATTAGGGATATTATTGACCCTCATCCATCCATAACTTTTCGTAAGGCTCGCTCACTAGGGGATCGTTTAACTAGAAGCTTTTTCTCTACAAAAGAAAATACATCCTGGTTGAGCAAAAAAGGTTTGGGATTTTGGAAGTGTAGCCACTGCAGAGATACCAAACTTTGGATGGTCGCTATTGTGACATCAAGGATCGCATCACGTGTGACACTGAATTTGTGGTTTATGTTGTTGAATGTGGATGTCATAAAAAATACATTGGTAGTACCATCCACAAGTTAAAAGTCCGATTTTTGGGGACGTGGTCTGGCCGCGATCCATGATGGGCGCCTGAGAGCCGAGCTCCCCACGGCGGCGGGCCACGCGGTGGTGGCGGCAGCGCTGGAGGCGCTCCACGGGACCCCTGAATGCAGCGGGGGCTGACATAGGAGTTGGAGACGGTGAACGACCGACGTCCGTGACGTGGGGGCAGCGCCCTCCCCGGAGGCACCGGACGGAGCGAGGGGAGCAGGCCTGAGGCCTACGGCAGGCCTCTGAGCCGCGGCCTCGAGTGAGGAATCACCCCGACACGGAGAGACGCGTCCCTCGCTGAAGCCTGAAGTGGGAGAGAGCGCGCCCTTCGTCCCTACCCACGCCTTGACAGCGGCTCAACTGCGGCTCCCGGAGCCGGCAACAGGCCGGGACGCCGCCTGACCCCTCCCTCCCTCCTGATCGATAGCTGCCGAAGGGGGAGAACGGAGCCGACCAACATCACGGCCTGGAACAACAACAGGAGGTGGCCCGATGCTGACGACGCGCCTCCCAGTGCCTCTCCACCCTTCCCCTTTCTGCCGGGGGTGACGGGATCGGCGACAAGAGGCCTCACCACCAGTGGAGCGCAACGGATGGCTACCCCCACCCCCCCAGCCTTACCTGCTCCAGAGAAGACCCCCTGAGAAACGACAGAGGCCCCGAAGAGGATGGAGAGGTGAGAGCCGAGCCGGTGAGTCAGAGAGGATGAGAGACGTACGGAGATGAGGGTGGTGGATGAGTGAGAGAGGGGCTGGGAGTGAGGAGAGAGAGAGAGGAATATAACAACGAGCGGAGAGAGGAGGAAGACGACAGGAAGAGGAGAAGGTACAGAGTAAAGGAGCAAACACTACCTAATAAAAAGAGGGGCAAGCACAAGAGGGGGCAAAGAGTAAGAAAACAAAAAACAAAAAGAGGAGAAAAAGAAAAAAATAAGAGAAAGGAAAACGATCAACACAAACATAACAACAAAAGAAGCAATACCACACTAACAGGAACTAACGAGGCATGGAGAGCAAAGAGGGCCAGGAATAACATCGGACCTCGGCTCCAAAACAACCCCTCTCTCCACGGAACAGCCCTGCGGGACACTGAACGCTATAGAGCCAACACCGTGATCCTTCCCCTTGTACATATATACCAACGACAGCCCTCCCAGGAGGCCACTTAGAGAGGTACCCCTCTGAACTCTGAACCCCACCCGCCACCCTCTCTCTGCCGCGCACGCTGATCGCCCTCATTGAGACACGGACAGGCACCCCCTTGGATCCCCACCTGCAGGGAGAAACCCGCAATGCCCAGAGGCAAGACGGCGGGTAAAGCACAGTGTAAACCTGCTCGCCAACTACTATTCTCTGAAGCCCTGCGTCAACAGAAACATCCTGCTCCCGCAGACTCTCCGCCCCCCTCACACGACACCATGTCAGACAATACTCAAGGAGCATCAATGGATCGTATACTGCAGGAGATATCGGCAGTAGGCCGCAAGCTGGAAGGTATGGACACTGCCATGTCAGCATTAACAGCGGAAACGAGATCCATGCGCTTGGAAATAGCGGGCTTCCAGTCACAAATCTCCGGACTGGACCATCGAGTAGGGGCCGTGGAAAGTCAAGTGGTCTTACAGACTGACAGAGATCAGGAACTCTTGTACCTTCGCAGCAAGTTAACCAACCTTGAGGACCGAAGCCGCAGAAACAACATCTGCTTCCTTGGATTTCCGGAAGGCATTGAGGGTACAGATATCCTCTCTTACCTGCGAGACACGCTTCCCAAACTAGCCGACATAACATTTGACCCTCCTCTGGCATTTCAAAGAGCGCATAGACTTGGTCTCAAGAGACAAAACGGACAAGATTGTCCTCGTCCAATCATAGCCTGCTTCCTCCGGCACGGACAGGTCCGCCAATTGCTACAGCTGCCCCGAAGGCAAAGCCCACTCTGGCTCGGTCCCCTCGAAATCCGCCTTTCAGCAGACTTCTCCAAAGAAACAGCAGATCGAAGAAGAGCCTTTCTCTCCTTCCGCCCTCGCCTTCGCCATCTGGACGTTAAATTCGGCCTCTTCGAGCCAGCCAGGATGTGGATAACTAAGAACGGAGAGTCACGAATCTTCTATGACCTAGAGGATCTGAAGTCATTCCTAGAGGGGCTGCATGATCCGACACAATCCATGGAATCAACAACCCAACCCCCCCAAGACACACAGAACCAAACCAGGGGAATGGGCCAATCGGAAATTGCTCTGGACACCGACGGAAGACCTACTACAGACCCCCAAACCAGGGGCAGACACCTGGAGAGATTAACAAAAAGTTTTGATGACAGGGGACAAGTCCTACAGGCGGTGGCGATGCACACACAACTGCCGGACAGAGACAAGTCCCGATCCCCTTTGAAACCCTAGGTGCCTACTACCTGAAACCAACATGGACACAGTTTTCCAAAAAGCCCTCCATATCTACAACCACAGACTGTCATAGAAATGTTGCAGGAAACATAGGAACTTTGATGAAAAAGCCCTGACACAGAGACATGATGAGTACTCTACTTTAATGTACACTCTTCAGACATGGAACCACAGAGAACCGCCCCCCCCCCCCCAGAAGGCTTTAACCGCCTCGGACTGCTTAGACTGTTCGGATTGTGTGATAGTTTTTGTTGGCTCCCGATTACTTTTGTTTCTCAACGTCCCTCCCTTTCATGCCGGGTAACACTTACCATATCCCGTATCACTTCTCCCATCTAGAATCAGGATCCATAACGTCCTCTGGAAAATATGGGAACTGACGCAATACCCTTGCACACTACTGGCTTGCCCTGGCAGGGTTGGGGCAAAACGATTCTGAACTGGGTTTTGAGCTCTAGACCCCGATCTACTAACAAACGCAATAGTGACATAATGATGGGCGTTGGTGCAAAGCAGAACAGACCACAGATGCCAAGTCCCAGAGCATATACATGCCACAACCCCTCAGAATAACCAAGGGGAAGCGACCTCAGTAACAACAATACTTGCCAATGTCCTTTCCTCGCGCTTCCCCCATCCCCCCCGCACAGGGACGTGGCCAACATGCGACCTCCCCTCCTCCCCCCATCCTCTGGTCACAAACACATTCCACACCCCCCCGGACATAATTGGATGCATCCACGCGGAGGTCTGGGGCGCCTCGTGGGCGCCGCCCCCCTCCCCCCCCCCCGCGCGGGGCCCGCTGGCCGGGCGTCGAAGCTCATTCGGCCTAGGTTTTAGACCCGCCGGTCAAAGTTTGTGTACTTCGGGATTTGTTTCCCGGTCTCCCCTCTTTACCTTCTTTTTTATTTCTTCTTCCCCCCACTGTCTTCTCTTTATTCTCTTTTCAACTCCTCTTCGTATCCAACGTGCCCGCCACCCTTCCCCCCCTCTTCCCTCTCCCCGACATCCTCTTCAGTTCACAGAGTCCACCCCACTCCCCCGAGCTCATACCCCCGGGTGGGCGGACACAGGAAACAAGGATACCCAACCAGATGGGAGCACCGGTAGTTCCCCTCAGGGTGATATCATGGAACGTAAACGGCCTTACCCACTTTATCAAACGGAAGAAAGTCCTATCCTACCTTAATTCTAAGCAGGCAGACATCGCCTTATTACAAGAGACACACCTAGACAGTCTTGAATCTGATAGATTACGACGTGACTGGGTGGGAACCGTCTTGTTTAGTTGCACCCCACCCACACCCGATACGGAGAATGTCCCAAGAAAAAGCAGGTTGGCGATCCTCTTACGCAAAACCCTCCCTTTCACGGTCGTCAAATCGTGGACAGACCCCGAGGGCCGATACATATTTACCAAACTGAAAATCGGGGACTCAACACTGTGTGTGGGATCAGTCTATGCACCAACAGGTCCCAAACGCCTCTTCTTTCTCCAGCTCAATCGACTTCTAACCGAGATAGGGGCATCCCGTTACGTTATAGGAGGAGACTGGAACCTAGCAAGGGACGCAGCATTGGACAGGACGGGGCCTCTAGACACGAGTAACAACGCAGACAGGGCCATCCAGTCTGATATACTCACGGATAACGGTTTGGTTGACCACTGGAGGCTGACTCACCCAACGGACAGAGAATTTACCTTTCTCTCGCCGGTGCACGGTATCCAATCACGGATCGATTACTTTCTCCTATCCCACAATCTTATGGCCCACACCTTGGAGGACGACATACTGGAGAGAGGCCTTTCAGACCACTCCCCAGTCCTTATAGCCATCCGCTTAGTTCTGGTATCCCCAGGCCGCAAACCCTGGAGATTAGCGATCCATCGATATCGATCCCCCCAAGGTAAGTTGCAGCTACAGGATCATGCGACCACTTTCGCCCAAGACAACCTCGGTACGGTTGATTTGAGTCAAACTATGTGGGCCGCAGCCAAAGCCTCGATACGGGGACAGCTCATGCGGGATGCGGCGATAGCGAACAAAGACAGAAAAGAGCAACAAGCGGCTCTGGAACTCGACATACGCCGACTAACCAGACAATATACGGCACACCCCTCCCTTCCAGGCCGCCGAAGTTTAGAGCAAGCACAAATGGCCCTTAATGAGCTATACACCACCAAGGCCGAATTCGCATTACAGAGACTCCAAGGGAGACACTATGAACAGGGTGAGAAGGCGGGACGACTGCTCGCAGCCCAACTCCGTCAAAGAGCAGCCGCCCTAGCCATCCCAGCCATTCGCTCTCCCTCCGTGGACATACTGACCCACCCGCAGGCCATTGCAAACGAATTTGCCCAATTCTATAGACACCTTTAAACGTCGGAAACCACGACCAACCTAGCGCAAGCTACCACCTTTTTAAAGAAGCTAGACCTCCCCTCCCTAACAGACGAGGGCCGTAGCCTATTAGAAAGGGAAATAAGCAGACAGGAGATAGATAAAGTCATCTCTGACCTCCCGTACCACAAATCACCCGGAGAGGATGGATTCCCTGCAGAATTTTATAAATGGGTAGGGGCAGAGGCGATTGATATCCTATGCGAAGCCCTCAATGAAGCCTGCGAAACACAGACATTAGGGGCCATATCCAATAATGCCACAATAGCTGTCATACCGAAGCCTCGGAGAGATCCTTTATTATGCGGCAGCTACCGACCCATCTCTCTACTAAACGGGGACATCAAAATTCTAGCAAGCGTCCTGGCAAACAGACTACGTAAAGTAATCCCGTCCTTAATACACTATACACAGGTGGGGTTTGTACCGGGCCGCACGTCTAGGAACCACCTACGAACCCTATGCCATACCTTATGGGCGGCCAGAGACTCCCCGGAGTCGGCGCTGGCCCTGTCCTTAGACGCCGAAAAAGCGTTTGACCGCATAGAATGGCCCTACCTATTTGCAGCCTTAGAGAGATTTGGCCTAGGCAACAAATTTATCTCCATGTTACGACTGCTCTATGATCAACCCGCGGCCAGAGTCAACTGCGGAGGCTTCCTCTCAGACCCTTTCCCTATCCGAAGGGGTACACGGCAGGGGTGCCCCCTTTCACCTCTCCTGTTCCTTTTGGCGATGGAGCCCTTGGCGGCAGCCATCCGGTCCTTCTCCTCCATAACCGGCCTACCACTACCCGAAGGCACCTCCAAGATATACCTCTATGCTGACGATATCCTCTTAACACTCACGGACCTGGAAAGATCCATATCGGCCCTATTAGAGGTAATCGAGGACTTCGCAGCCCTATCGGGATACGGTATTAACTGGGACAAAAGCGAGGCACTTCCGCTATCGCGAGTAACCACAAAAGCGGCACTCCTAGGCTACCCATTCCGGTGGACGCCAAAACGTCTTAAATACCTAGGAGTGCTTGTTAACCCTGGACTGGCACACATGGTTGCGGACAACATTGACCCTCTCATCACGCGGATGAAACTGGACTTTGCGAAATGGACCCAGTTAGGCCTTTCCATGTGGGGCAGAGTACAAGCGGTTAGAATGGTGACAGTACCCCGCTTCACCTATATCCTAGGTCTCCTGCCCTTACAAGTGCCCCTCTCCACACTAAGAGGCATTGATGCACTAATTAGATCATTTGTGTGGGGCACAATGCAACCGCGGCTACCACCAGCCAAGCTTTTGGCCCACCGCATAAACGGGGGAATGGGACTCCCATCAGTGGAACACTACTCTTTAGCTCTCCAAATGTCTCAGTTATCCAATACACTATCGAATATACCAGATCCCCCCTTGTGGATAGCAGTGGAAAAACGACTCCTGACTGCGAACGAAGGACTCGGTGGACCCTACCGTGCAGACCTCCCAGCCACTAACTCAGTGAATTCTATCCTGGCGGCGACCAGGGCATCCTGGCAAAGGGCCCACCGACTGTTTGGGGTCCACCCCCTCATACATGCCCAAGCACCCCTGTGGCACAACAGTGGCCTACGCATAGGTGGCGAGGTACTCCATTGGCCGCAATGGAAACAGGCAGGCATCCTCACCCTCTCACAGGTCCTGGAGAACGATGTGCTCAAACCCTTCCCCAAGCTACGGGAGGAGTTAGGCCTACACCCGAACCAGGAATGGAGATACATGCAACTCAAGCATTGTCTCTCCCAAGGGAGTACACCTCCACAGCGGGGATCCCTGCCCTCACCGATAGTGGCTTACCTGCAGCAATGGGGACAATGCAAGGGAGTAATGTCGGGTCTATATGATCTAATTATTCGACGGCTTTACTCCCAACCGCTAATGGACAAACTACGTCTACGGTGGCAAACCAGGCTGCAGCAGGATCTAGACCCAGATGATTGGGAAGCTACTCTAGAGACACTAGACAGAGGTACCCGGGAAGCACGCTTGAAATTCTGCCTCTTCAAAATCTTACATGAATGGCACTGGTCCCCAGCGAAACTGCATAGGACCGGACTCCTCCCGCATGCGAACTGCTGGCGATGTCCAGAAACATCCTGTGACCTGATACATATCTTAGTAAACTGTACAACAGAACGACCACTCTGGGATGCTGTGAGCTCCACTCTGGCTGAAGTAATGTCACTTCCGTCACCACTTCCTCCTGCCCTTATACTTCTGCAAGATACGACCTCCCTACCAGACCTCCCTAGACCACACAAGAGACTGTTGCACACAGCGTTAGCTACTGCAAAAATTTGCATACTCAGACACTGGCGGTCAGAGACCCCCCCAAGCCCGGAGGAATGGATTACAGCCATGATCCGCACTGCTATGCATGAACGGATCATCTATAACTTACAAGACCAAGCTCAATTATTCCTACAGGTATGGGCTCCCTTCCTTACAAGGGGGCAATAGTGCCCTACCCGGAACCACCACTGTTCCCTTCTCCCTTCCCTTTCCCTCCCCTCCCCCACATGCGTCTCTTCCCCCTTCTCCCCCTCGCTCCCGTACCTCCCCCTCCCTCTGTATTTTCCCCCCTCTCCCCCTCCTTATCTCCCCTTCTCTTCCTCTCTTTTCTATTCTTTTCTCCTCTCCCACTCTTCCTTTTCTTTCCTCTTCTTCCCCTTCTCCCTCTCCCTTTTCCTACTGTTTCTTCTTCTTTTCTCCTTTTCCCTCTTTCTTACTTTCTTTCCTCTCTCTCTCTCTTTCTCTCTCCCCCTCGCCCCTTATCCCCACGTCTCTTTCTAAAATTCCCACTAGAGTCCGAACGTCGCCTCCCAGCAACGCTCCAAACAGACCTCAATGGTAGATCCTTTTCCCTATGTCGTCTGCTAGTCACCGGGTCCCAACCGAAACTGACCACAGAGTTGACATGAGCTGCAACACCCATTATCCGTGCAGCAACATCCCTCGCTTCCCAGGGTGGCACTCCCCGGTCCTTTCGTCTGAACAGGTACAACCTACCTTTTACCCTCATATCTTTACCCTCTTTAAACCCCCCCCACATAGCCTAAAATATGTTGGAAGTGAACTCTACCTCAAGTTTTTATATTGCGACTGATACCTTGTTTGTACCTTACGAGTTTTTTCTTCTCCTTCGGTTTCCTAATATCACTGAGGTGTAATTACTCCCGATTGACGGGACCCTGATCCCACTGACTCTGTATCATATTGTGTTATTAACAATAAAAGAAAAGTAAAAAAAGACAACAAAAAAAAAAAAAAAAAAAAAAAAAAGAAAAAGAGATTTTTACAACATTTTAGAGCCATTAAAAATCAGGATAGAACATATCCCTTGGCCAAACATTTTTGGAACATACATAAAGGGGACACTAATATTTTATGGCATTAAATCCATTAAAAGCAATCCTAGGGCTGGTGATCTGAGCTCAGACAAATGGAATCTAAGATGATTTTATTACTTGGTTCAGAATCTCCCTGGGGGCACAATCTTGATGCGGAATTACATGTCCATTTAGGATAAAGCATTGAACGTTTATTCCATTCATGGAATATTAGGAAAGGGGTCTAAAGTGATGTGAAGGTTTGCTTATATTGGACTGTAGACACAATGTAATTTTTATAACTGCCATTTACAAGGGGTGAGTCTAATGATATATGTGATTTTGAAGAATGTATGGGAATATATGTTTGTCCCCAATAGATTTTTTGGTCTTTTGACCTTTTGATTGTTTGATTTTTAGATTTTTAGATTTTCAGATTTTGCTTTTTGCTTCCCTTCAGATTTTTTCATCCCTTTAGATTTTTTTCATCCCTTTAGATTCTTTCTTCCTTTCAAAATTGAAATTTACAGAAGAGTTGTTATATAGATATAAGTTCTCATCACTGTTTTTCACTTGTAATAGGGACATAATTTGATATAGAAGTGGTTTTGTTTAATAAACACTTTGCACTTTATCTTGTGGCCTTTTCTATCTTTATCTTTAATATGTGCATAAATTATGATTCTGCAATATAGATGGAAATAGAGTAGAGCAACTTTACAAAATAAACTTTTTTTTTTTTCAGGTTATCAACCTTAGACATTTTGAAAGATCAAGGTAAATCCAAGACCCAAGAATAAAATGATCACATATAGGGGCCAAATTATAGGTTGGCTTCAAAGATGTAGGCTATACAGAAGACAAAACTCCCAGTATGGTTTAGATATATATTGTGATTATTTGTATATATTTATTGCATCCAACACTTTACAATTTGTTTTAGATTATGAATTCAACAATGACTAAGATTTTATTTACTGTAAAATTGTAACAACAATGGATCTTATTTGAGTACTTAACTGTAGAATTTTAGCTATTTTGCTGATAGGATTGCATTCATTCATAATTTACAACATTTTATAGTATTTAAGATATTTACAATGTTTAAATTGTTTACAATATTTAAAGTATTTATATATAAAAACCAACATTGAAGAATATATCTCATAAATATTTGATAAATTAGATTGAAAATTGTTGATTAGGAGAAATTGATGACACTGGTGCAAAAAGGGTAATAATACAACCCCTTTTAGAAATGTTAAATTTGGGTATGATATTGAGATAATGATGATAGATTTATGTGCAAGGATTTTGTTGCACATTAGGCGAATATATTAATGAGACATAGAATTGATTATTAATTCTTAATTTTACATTTTTTGTTAAGTCTCTATCACATTATTGGCATGCATCATATATTAATGAAATATGTATGGTATACACAATGATTCAATGTCTAGATTACCGAAAGTAGTTTATGTAATATTGTTGATTTAAAACTGGGTATTTATATGCTGATTGTTGTTAGTTTCTTGCATGTTTAAAGATGGCCACTGTAGTAGATCACACTAGAATGTAATGAAAACAAATGATGGAGTCTATCTTGTATATATGGTGCAGGTCTTATGGCCGAGTTTGTCCAGTAGAAGGCGTTGACATTTCATTGCAGGATTACTGCGTAACCATTATATGGAATAAACTCGATACAATCTAACTCCGTATTGTTGAACTTAACTTAGTTCTAAGGATTGGGATTCAACCAAGGGAGTGGTGCAGCCGTCAGATGGTTACTGCTCCATCTGTTGAGGGTTATATATATATATATATATATATATATATATATATATATATATATATATATATATATAATCTTCCTTTATCATTTGCTTCGGTCTGCGCCCATATGGCAGACAGACACAGGATCGCAGAATCCTTAAAAATACCTCCTCATGTTTTCTTCCGTAGAAAAAATGTCTCTGTCACACAATGTCATCATCCAAAATCAGTTTATTCCGGCAAATCTACAAATCGCCCAATGCGTTTCGGGAGTCCGAGCTCCCTTGATCAGGAGCAATTTCAGTCTATATCTCCATTGCTATGAATTCCCTTCACCCTGATCACAGACATAAATGACGGTCAAAAAACCTCATACCCAATACAGCACCATCTTTAAACATGTTTTCTATCCCTTCACCATATAACAAACACAAATGACGGACTAAAACCATATATACAATTTCGCGGCCATCTTTAAACATGTTATCTATTACCTTTATGTCATTCATTGTACAATACATTTGTTCTATGAGAATATACATATCCCATTTAATATACAATCCATCTATCAACTTAACACTATCATAACACAATTATAATCATCACATATTGATATTTATCATTCATTTCGATTTCAGCAAAGACGAAAAACAATTCCACAATTTTACCCATATCATCTCTATTAACTCGACAGCTCACTCCCCCAATTCACATTGTATTAAATCATTTTATATCATTTGATCTCCACATATGAATCACAGATTCATTAATCAAATTTCACAATCATATAACTTTACCGTCTTTTTCTCAAACCTATTGATTAGTACTCATTGGTTTTGCCCAAGAGGGCAAAAATCTATAGTTCAGTTCTTATTATACTTTCATCCTTGCCTAATCTTTATAACTTTAAGAATTTTTGTGTTAATCCATCATTATTCTCACTAAAAATGGTTAACCTTTACATCACCACATGATCTCAATTCGATATATTAGCTCCTTTGCTTTTCAATGACCGTTTACATTTATTTCTTCTTATCTAAAAAGAAAAAAGAGAATACACTTTATGTTAAAAACCAAAAGTGAAAAAACACACATTAAAATCTTTTTCAATGTGTGCTACCTACATCAATCTTACACTTTTCCATTACATCGTGCACATTTTTCAACAATATTACATCATATTTTTCCATCAGTATATCAAATGTACAGCCAGTTCTTCATCTTTATTTAATCCTTCAGGTACCATGGTGTTGCACTGAATAATTAAACGAGATTCCAATTTTTTCAATTCCAATATTCTATTTCCTCCTTGTATGTTCATCATAATTCTATCTAATACCACAAATTCTAGTTCATTCACATTATTTCCATGATATTCCTTAAAGTGTCTGGCCACCGGATACGACTTATCCTCATTTTTTATCACTCTCATATGCTCCAATACTCTTTTCTTTGCCATATGTGTAGTGCTCCCTATATAAAATTTATCACAGGGGCATTTAAAAGCAAATAAACAATGATCAGACACACATGTTACCTGTTTCCTAATTTTAAATGGTCTTATATTCCCTGAGAACTTCACTTCTTTACAGTTTTTGCTGTGTTTACAGGCTTTACATTTACCGCAAACAAAAAAACCCTGGATAGGTTTTGTCTTATCCATTGCTGGTATCAGGCATTGACTTAATGTATCTTTGAAAGACTTTCTCCTTCTAAATGTGAATGTGGGTCTTCTTTAATCACCTTCGCTAAGCTCTCGTCCGTTTTTAATGCTGCCCAATATTTATTAAACATCCTTCTTAATTCTCCTGTTTTGTTATGATATGTTGTAATAAATCGCATTTGGTCATCATCTTGCTTATTCGTCTTTGATTTAGTTACTAATAAGTCTTCCCTTTTCACTTGTTTAACTTTTTTCAATGCCTTTTCTATGCTACTACCCGAATATCCTCTATCTCTGAACCTTCTAATCATAAGAATAGCTTATTTTTCAAAAATAGTGTCCAAACTGCAATTTCTTCTAGCCCTAAGTAGTTCACCATACGGAATACTCTGGATTAGATTATTTGGGTGAGTGCTAGTGGCATGAAGTAGACTATTACCAGCTGTGTCCTTTCTAAATAACTGATATTCCAATTTGTTATTTATCACACTTAGTTTAACATCTAGGAGTATCAACTCACAATGATGTATTTCACTGATAAATTAGAAATTTAGAGAATTATCATTAAATGTTGACACAAATTTCAGGGCAGATTCTCGACTTCCTTTCCAGATACAGAAAATATAATCTATGTATCTTACCCAGAAAACTGCCTGATCTTCAAAACCCGTGATATCTCTGACCACCTGTTTCTCCCACCAGCCCATGTGCAAACCCGCATAGCTGGGGGCAAAACAGGTGCCCATCGCAGTCCCTTGGCACTGTCGATACAGTGTGTTCTCAAAAATAAAGAAATTGTTTATTAAACACATGTTAATCATTTCGAACAATATCTCTGTATATAAGAGATACAATAGTGATTTTGCTCTCAGAAAATACCTTAAAGCTTTTATACCATCATCATGGGGTATACATGTACATAGACTAATAACATCTAGGCTCATTAGAATATAATCCTCTTCCCACATAATTCCATCAATTATCCTTAAAAAGTCTCTAGTATCCTTGATGTATGAAGGTAGTGTTTCTACAAAAGGACAGAAGAAAACGGAAGAGAACATGAGTATATATATATATATATATATATATATATATATATATATATATATAT
This sequence comes from Pleurodeles waltl, assembly GCF_031143425.1. NCBI lineage: Eukaryota > Metazoa > Chordata > Amphibia > Caudata > Salamandridae > Pleurodeles > Pleurodeles waltl. The sequence goes on along the minus strand of NC_090438.1, from coordinate 792,983,422 downwards.
AACATGGTTGAGCCTTCCTATTGAATGTTTGTAAGTGGTTGTGAAACTCCAATTTAACAGAAAAGAGGTATAACTGTAAATCATTTCCTGTAATGCACAGACCTGAGAAGATTTGAAAGGTCTGCCCTTATGTCTAAAGAATGAAGAGTGGACCTACTTGCCTTGGGCCCAGGAACCCAGAAATGACTGAAAGGGGCAACCTGTTTAAACTACAGACACACAACAAGCCTCCAGAGGTCTCTCTCCCTGCAACTGCTCAGCTGATCAGCACCTACTGGACCTGCCTGGAGCCTGCTGCTGGCCTCTGCTGGGGTGAGGCCTGACACCCAAGAGGTGCCTTCTCAAGCCTTGGTCCCTTGGCTCATGTTAGAGTATGATCCTCCATCCTGTAAACTGCAAGAACAGGCAACCAGGCAGAAATTCAGAGGTTTTGGGTTCTCTGCAAGCGCAAATGACAATCATGTCCCATGCCAATGTGAAGTTCGGATGGACGATGTTGTCTTTATGTCTACAACTATCTCCTTGACCTCAACCTCTGACAGCAATCAGTTTCTCATGCCAGCAATTATCTATTCATATCTCTCACCAATACAATGCTCTAACGGAGGCTCCTCGCATTAAATTGTACTGTGTTAGAAGTTAAACTTTCCAATGGGACAAACATAGTAACTGACCCGATAGAATACGACCAGATGACCCTCCTTGGTTTTTGTGCTCTTTTGAGCTACTTTTACCTAAATCTTAAAAAATTCATAACTCTGGGTCTACGTATTGGATTTTTGTTGCTTTGGTGTAATTTTATTTATTACATATTTTTCATTTTTCTAAATTGGGTTGTGAGGTTTTCTGTGTTGTGTTTTCCCTGTTTTATTTTTTGAGTGCTGCATAAATATTTTATACATTGCCTCTCAGTTAAGCATGCCTGCTTTGTGCCACGCTTAAGTACAGGTTCCTTTAGTCATTTTGGAGATTCACCTTGACAAGGATTATTCGAGTTGGGCTCTCACCCCTCTCAACTAATAATCTATTTCCCTACATTTTTTTCATTGCTATTAAAAAAGAAAACTTCAGTAATGACAGTTCTACCCTTGGACCATTAATCTGCACACCTGATGAACTCATCTTCACATGCCCATCATTGGTGCAAGCATCTACCAGTGTATCTTCCCAGTGAATAAAATAAATATTGCAAATGCAAAACCCATTTTTAGATATGTTGCTTGTTAAATATATCTTATAGTGTTTTTGTACTACAAAAGAAAAGCACATTTAAGCACATATAATTTCCATTCACAGTGCTTTGTATTCAAAATTTGATTTACTATAATCTATATTGCTACATAAAAACATTTGAAATATTAACACGTTAGCCCAACAAAAGCACACATTTCTCAAAATATTGACAGAAATATCTGTAGTTTTAAGCAAACATTGAGTACTAAAGAGAAATTAATAAATCATGTAAATATTCATAACAATTAAAGTGTAATATAGGCCTACATTGATATTTCCAGGTTCTGATGACATTTAAAAAACGCTTGGCTTTTGACCTTGTGGTTTGTAAATGTCACCAGAACCCCTTAACGCTGAGATAGCCTCATACTATACAGTTTCCCTTTGTGAGAAAACTGTGCTTTTTGCAGATGTCCCATCAGTTTTTCCCCAAGTTTTTGACTGATACTGGTGTTTTCTGAATCTGATTGTGCACTGGTCTCTGCTAACCAGGCCCGGGGACAGTGTTCTGTGTGAAAAGGTATATAGTGATTAGGTATATTTCCAATTGGTACTGACAACCTACCAGTAAGTCCCTGGTATATGGTAGGGCATGTGGGTTCAGAGGCCCAGTAGATGTAATGCACTTGAGTGTGCACTGCTGTGGTGCCTGCTGTCATTTTAAAAGCCTGCCCTGCCTTAAAATAAAACTATGTCCAAATTCAACTTTGGAATTAAAAGTACTTCCAAAGTCTTAAACAAGTCATCCCTAAGGTCTACCCTAGGTGTCTCAAGAGTAGGATGCAGTGTTCTCATAATCAGGAACATTATAAAACCTTGTTTTATTCACCCTGCTGAGGAAAAACCTGCCAAATTCATTGTTTCCCTATTGTGATTCATTAGATCTATAGGCCAACATGGGAAGACTTTATTTAACATTAATAAAGTTTATCTTTTGAACGTGGTTACAATAAATCCAACAACTGGCCAATGTTAGATCTATAACTATTACAGGAAAGCATTTTTTAGAACTTCTTTCCTAAAATTACCTAGCATTGGGCCTGTAGTAGCCTTTCCAGATTGGTCAGCCTTTTATTGAAGTGTGAAGTGGCTTGGACTGAAACAAAGGAGACATCTGGTGGGAAGAGATATGTAGCAGCAGATTCCCGAGCAGAAAGGTGGATAGGTAACCAAACTGGTATTGAAAGATGGAAAGACAGTTGGGACAGAAACCTGACCTCCTCTACGTGCTCCCCCCCAGCCAAGTCAGAGCCTCTCTATTTAGATTAGAGGAGGGGCTGGAAGGGGAGTGTAGGGGAAAGGTAGCCACATCTGTCGGTGGGCTTAGTCAGACCTGAACCTTCTGGAGAGATTTGTTCTCCATTTTGGATTTTTAAGAAACAGTTCTTTCTTCAAGAAACATGTGCCACACTTCTAAGGAAGTTGGCATCAGAGAGGGTGGCACCCTGTACCCCATTGATCAGGGGTGCCACCCGGCTTGCCAGTTCAGAAACCTGGATACAAGTGGGAGAGCTGCCCAGCAACTCACATCCCTGTCTTCAAACATCTGGAAAAAGAAGGACTGCCCTACTGAACCACTGGTCTGCACCAAGAAGGACTGTACTCATAAGGACTGCACCTGCTGCACACTCTCAGCTTCACCAAAAAGAGGACTTTGCCTTGCTTTAAAGGATTTGGCAGTGGACTCTCTGTAAACAACAGGTGAAAAGGACCTACCAAGAATCCCCTGCATGAACTCCTGCAACAAGAGCCCAGCTGATCAGTGTCCAGTGGACTTTTAAGGTTTTGACCAGGTTCATTGTGCAAATTGTAGTCCCAACTCTCCAAGGAGCAACTCATTAGCTTCTCGAAACTTGGCTGGTGTTATGGATACTTCAAGAACCCTAAAGGACCTTCTGGAAAATGCTCCAGAAGTCTGGAAGCATTTGGAGAATTTTTGGAAAAAAACTCCATAGGTTGATTGACTTGTCATTGAGAGTCAAGCCAGCGACATCAAACAGGGGCCTGGCCTGAATTTCAGATTTCTCCTTCTGAAGCTCCAGAGCTTCTCACTATCAACGACGAGAACCAATACCTGCATGTTTTCAGCAAGGCCTCATGCTGATACAACCTGCTGTTGTTGAACCGCAATATTACCTGACAAGGAGCCTCACTCGACGTTGAGAGAAAAAGAACCAAAAAGGTGCTAAGTCAGAAGGTAAAATTTTGACAGAGGCCTACCGCTCAGTGTATCTGACCTGGGCTCCATCACTGTCAGCCTCAAACTGTGACCCGATCATTTGCAATCAGATAGACCCAGTTAGCACATTTCACTTTTGGTGCTAGATAGTTCATTTTTACATCTAGGGACATATTTAAGAAAAGTGGTGCTGCACACAGTGCAGTGCCACTTTTCTTGAGCATTTAGCGCCCTCCTAATGCCACCAGGTGTGCGCTGTTTTTTAAAAATAGCGCCATATGTCACAGGGTAGGGGACAATAGCAGCACTTGTTTGACGCTATTGATGTACTCTGCAGGAGTAGAGCCAAAATGTTGGAGCTACCCCTGCAGGGCACATAGGGGACCATTGTATTCAATGACATGCCTTATTTTAACGCCTGCTCTGAGCATGAATGAGTTGTGGTTTTGGCCTTCTGACACCACATTAGCGTAAAACAATGACACTAATGTGGTGCTAGAATGGTGTTAAATATGCCGCTTAATCTTTAAAAATTCACATCTCAGGTTTCCTACATTGGATTTTTTTGGGATTTGTGTTATTTTAAAGATATAAATATTTCCTATTTTCATAAATTGGTGGTGCATTTCTATTGTGTCTTATGTCTTACTTATTCACTGTTTTGTTGGTATTAAATGCTTTACACATTAGTCTCCTAAGTTAAGCCTGACTGCTTGTGAGCCAAGTTGCCAAGGGTTGAGCAAGGGTTAATTTATTGTGACCTTGACAGAACTTCATGTGTGATAGTGGCCTTATTGCTAGCTGTAGGTCCCTGCATGTACCTACTACTAATTTACTTTCAAACAGTATTACACAGTGCTGGTGTAGACTGTGTAGATAGAGTTCAGCCACACTTTCTGTTGAAGAAGAAGGTGGACCCATGGACAGATTTACATGAAACTTTTCACTTTAGTTCAATCAGTTAAGATTGGATATGCTACGTTTTGTGAAGACTTGTTCATAAGACAAAAAATTTATGGGAGGTGGGAAAGATTATCATTTACCATTTTAGCTCCCATGGGAAATATTACTAAACGATAGAGCAAAAGCCACTGAGCAGATACCACCAAACATGCCATGAAAGTAGAATTTTGCCTAGAAAACATTCTTTCTTTATTTGGTGTAAGTTCTTTCAGTAGTGTTTGAGATATTTACAAAGAGGAACTTAAAAGGTTAACACTTTTGTATACATTTGTTAAACTTCCCGAGCCATGGCTAGTGTCCTCTGTGAATCACATTTGAAATGTATTAAAATGTGGTTGGCTAGTTAGGACTACATTTATTTTTTAGCCAACATTTGGAAACTTGCAAGTCAAGGTTGACTCAGAAGGTTGCCATAAATAAAAATAATTGTCCCTGGGGATCCTTTCCAACCCATGGACTGATGCCAAGAAAATAATTATGTAGACATAGTATATACAAAAAAGAGCCTTGCTAAACTCCTTCTAATAATGTCCCTGGGGATCGCCATCACCTTGTGACCGAAGCACACTGAGTGACACAGTGCTCTTCTAAATGATATTGCTCAGGTCCACCTCTGCCCCACGGAACTCAGGAATAGTGAGTGTCGCCATTCTCTATCTAACAATGTCTCTAGGACTACCACAGGGATCAAAGGCATGTTGAGTGCAGCCACAATGTTTATATAAATGGCTCCTGAGGAGGGCCATAGCCCTAAGAACAATGTGTTGTGTCACAACCCTCTTCTCATGTCTGGAGGGAGCAGGATTATGCTTGCTCTTGCACCGAAATCAATAGCGGGATTGGGTACAAAGCAGCTGGCTTGAACTGCCATCACAGTGGTGCTCCCCCGCAATCCCCATCCAACCCTTGTGACAGGGATGTCTGGTCTAAAATGCAAATCTGTGCTCAAAAGCTCCTATAAATACATCTTTTAAAAAGCTGAGCAGCTGTAGCACAATCAAAGGAATAGCTGCGGCCAGCTCAGCTGTGTAAGAGGTTTGACTTAAAAATGTACACAATGAGCTCTGTGGTGCCTCAGAGAGAGCAGGGACACCACCAATGTTTTGTTGTGGATTTCAGGGGCTGCTAGAAGTATTGTTCACCAAGTACCCCAGGGTTTAGGATTGATTTTTGAGTATTCTTGTATTTCTGGAGCCAGAAATGTTAGCGTTATGGCTCTAGAGTACATTAAGGAAGAAGGAAGCCATTTAGCAGTCCATAGCGGATAAGATCAACACTGCTGTTTCTGAGATGAAGAAAGGAGGCATAATTATAAGAGCTGGACCAAGGAGAAACTAGCCAAGTGCCTGAGGGCAGCAATGTGGACTGGAGGAGAACCAGAGGAACAGGAGATGTACCCATCGGAGTAGCATGGGCATCACTCTTCCCAACAGAGTTGATGGAAGGAGTTGCCGTAGAGGACAGTGGTGCTGTTGAAGATCTGGGCGATCTACAGGGAAATGTCATCAATACACAAATATGGTTAAAAGTGTCATGTTGTGCAGTGCATCAACACACTATGCTCTGCTGCACTGCGTTGTGTCTGAGGGAAAAGGCAGGAATGTCTAGAAAGCCAACACATGCATCACCGAAATGTTAGTCAGTTTGCCAGATGACAGTTTGTTCAGTACATCTCAGCTAGGTTTCTCATGTCCATGCATGATGTGCTTCCCCAGTCCAGGCTGTCCTTTGAATACTACAACTTGTGGTCTAATGTTTTACATGAGTGACCAGGACTACAAGTCCTGCAATACAAAACAAAAAACCTGGAGTGGAGCAGCACATCATGCATGAACATGAGAAACCTGCCCAGTCTGACTGTTGCAATAAAGTCCCCTTGCACCACGAGGCAAATGTGTTTGTCTTGGGGCTACACTGCTAAATGTGGAGTTGAATTAGTGGAATGGAATGAGGTTGCCAGAAAATCAACTTTTCACCTGAGATGTGATCCTGGGATTCATTATGTGGAGTATTTCCAAGTAAGATCATGTGAGCAGCCGTGTGTACAGTCACTAGCATGACACTGAAATGCATGTAACTGTCCTGATGTGCTGGGCCAGATCTCACAGGTGTTGTCTGCCATATTAGAGACAACACTACATCCTGTCTTGTACAAATGAATATTGCGGGTGAGAGTTTATTCAAGTGATGCACACCAGAGGTACATGGTTGTTTGTCAGAAGCAAAGATGACGTGAGACCTTGGTGCTTACCTATTGGTGTAGTGCCTTTTGGTGCAGAAGAGCACATTGAACTGGCAGTGTGTCTGAATGGGGAGACATTGGATCTCAAGGAGAAGAGGGGTGATGCAAAGCTATCCTGAGTGAAAGTGATGCACTTGTTCTTTTTGATAGTGTTGCACATGTGTAGTAGCTGGGAAGGAATACAGTAGAAGAGGGTATTAGTGCAATACAGTTGACATGTGATGTAAGCCAGGCAGAAAGTTGTTGCAAGTGTCAGGACACAGGTGTAAATAGACACAAGTATGACTATGCTACACATGCCCAAACAGAAGACTGTTAAACAGGGAAATGTGAAGTGACAGGATGATTCAGTTGTCCAGGATTATAGGCTGGTTTTAGGGATGGTTGGTGGGTGAATTGTTTGTGCCAAGTCCTGTTGGCAACCAGGGTAGGTAAATGTTATAGATTGTCATTAATACTCTCTTGAGAGGTTTGGCATGGGCCCTAGTTCTGACATACAGGATAGGCATGTTGGCCATATGTATTGTGGACCTAATGTTGGCTGTGTTGGCTTCATTAATTACTAGTAGCACATGTTCAACACATTTATGTGTAACATAAATATATTGTTAATCAAGTATATTTGTCTTTTAACATACTCTAGACAACCTCTATAATAGATCATGATAAAAAATGAATACCAGTAATTGCAGCTGGACAATCAACACCTCCTGTACAGCACCCTGTCCTGGATGGCCCACCTGTTGGTGATGAGCTCTTGCCCACATGGATGGTGTCCTGCAGAGGAGGGTTGATGAGGTGCGTGCACAGATGAAGATCATAGTGGGCACTCTAGTAGGAGTCCATAGGTGCCTTAGTCCAAATAAGGATACATCTGAGGCAATATAAGTCACCTACACCTGCCTCCATAGTATGGCTCAATCACTAACTGACGTTTCTGGTGACATGAGACACCAGTGAAGTAGCCACTCACATAACATTACATTATGGAATCCCAAAACTGTCACTTTCTGTTAGTACAACTATTAATCTTACTCACCTGTGGCTTTGTGAAGTGCCCTACCTTCCCTAATGACGCAACCTGGGCATCATCCTGGACTCTTCTCTATCAATGTCCCACCAAGTCAACCCCGTCTCCTTGTAATGCTTCCACACCCTCTGACTCATGTGGAAGATTTTCAAATGGATTCCCCCCGACACGAGGAAGACAGTCACCCACACACTCATCACCAGCAAACTGGACTACAGCAATGCATTCTATGCCAACATCACCAAGAAACTTCAATCAAGACTACAAAGAGTCCAGAATGCAGCACCCAGACCCATCGGAAGGCATCCCTCAACACAGCCGCATCTCCTCCCACCTCAGAGTCCTATACTGGCTCCCAGTTAACAAGCACATCACATATAAACTCCTGATTGACACTTTCAAGGCACTGCACTACATAGGACTGGCATACCTCAACCACAACCTCACCTTCAACGTACCTAAACAGACATCTTCGTTCCTCGCAGCTTGAAACCATCCAAATGACACATGGTGTATCTCTTTCACACACAGTGCTGCTACAGTGGGTGAGTATCTGTGTTGGCCTGTGTGTGAAATCACACTAAGACAATCACATACAATGAATTAAGATACACTACCTGTTGGCCACAGTCCTCTTACAAAATCATATACACATTTAAAGGCAGCAGGGCAATGCAGCATTATGCATTCAACTCAATAGTCAATGTTAGAAACTCACAATGATGCAATAATTATGAGGTTATGAAAGTAGAAAAGTATTTACTGAATATATCTCAATGGAAAAAACAACTAAACCTACCTAATATACGTTACCTACCTAATTACTACCTAAGATTATCTACACTTATCCTTATCTAACTATATCTATGTATCCTAAACTAACTATCCTAAACACTACCTAACACTAAATTAACATAATCTACAGTAACTTAACTACGGAGTGCAAAACATGTTAAATATCAACCCCCCACAACCCTTAACACAGATAGAATGACACAATACAAATATAAACTACACCTACACATAAATTAACTGCGCATTAAACTCTAAACAAATTATATATTTTTGGTATTTATTTATGTATTTATTTATTCAAGCCTAAAGATTATCCTCCCACCCAGTAAAACGTTATAAAAATAGAAATATATAAAAACAAGAAACTATAAAATAACATAAAAGTCTAAAACCTACCATATCTAAACCTACCCTACCACTAACTAACATTTCAACTACTGAAATGCAACAATATAAAAGTATATTTATAACACACTAAATACAAATGTTCAAACAAGTTGGGAGCAGTGGCATCTTTCGGCAATCTAAAGTGGTGTGTCAGGGGGCGATTAGAGAATTAAAAATTAAACAAAAGTCTTAACTGCTGCTGACAGCCGCCTCAGCAGTGCTCCTCTCCTCCTGTCACGGTCCACAAGCACAGGTTCCCTACCCAATCCAGATGCTGCTCTCATGCTATACCAACCATGAGAGCAGCACCAGGATTGACCTGAGCCTTTTCCCCATCTGGCTGTGTAACACAGCTGGGCTGGAGAAATATAAGTGTGCATGCCAGTTTGGCCATACTGAGATGGCTGGTCAAACCATCATGCACACTTAGGGGGTTATTCTAACTTTGGAGGAGGTGTTAATCCGTCCCAAAAGTGACGGAAAAGTGACGGATTTACCACCAGCCATATTACGAGTCCATTATATCCTATGGAACTCGTAATACGGCTGGTGGTATATCCGTCACTTTACCGTCACTTTTGGGACGGATTAACACTCCTCCAAAGTTAGAATAACCCCCTTAGAGTGCCCACCACTCCTCCTCCCTTCCATGGCCCAGCCCCGCTCTAGATTCTATTGGCTCAGTCAGTTGAAAACAAAATGATAGTAAAATTGTTTTATTATAATTTTATTTCTCCCTGACTGACTGAGCAGGGAGGTGACACTCCTCCACTATTATGGAGGAGCCACCCTGGTTGGGAGAGCTGTTCCATTACATCCTAAAGGGTGGTCATGCGCATCCACAAGCTGGCCTGCTCCTCCTGAATACCATCCAGTTTTTTTCTACCTTTTGCTATTCCTTTATTATGGTGTAGTAGAACACTGATTCCCATCTCTGCAAACCCTCTTGGCCTGTGTGGGTCCCTGATTTGTGGCTGCAGGAGCAGCAAGTGGAATTGGTAGCTGGAGTGCCTGTTTGTGGCTTGGCCCTGCTCTGTCCTGGTCACTAGAAGATGTGGGCATTTCAGGTGTTGTTGGTCTTGGAACGTCCCAGGACCCCGCGGCCTTTGCATGTTCATAAAGTTTGTGCATTTCCCTATATGCCTTTGAAGTATTTCATACATGGCGGAAACAATCATTGCGCATCTCAAAAGTATGTGTTTCCTCAGCTATTATGTTATCTAGGGTTAAACTGTAAAAAAATATTTAGCGTGTGCTGTACATGTACATGTACATGATGTGTGTGACATTGTAGTACATTCTCATGACCCTGATGAAACCAATTATAACAATATATATGGATACATGGACACTATATTGTCACTAAATATACATCCACTATTTGAGCCAAGAAACATGAGTCAGGTGCCATCTGTGTGGGTGAACAAAATATATCATTAGTCACAATGACAGAAATACCATATAATACAGGACTAAAAATCACGCTCATGTTAATGTCCATATATAAAATTGTACACATGGGCCTGTTTCACAAAATTTGGGATTAAGATTTCTATCACGCAAATGTGCTGATCATTGATTATTCACATAAGTATAAGTGGGTAAGAGATTCTGTCCAGGCACTGTGGCTTGGCTTTTCAGATCCATGTGGGATATCATCAGCCTGCACACATTGCTGCCTTCACTCACTCTGTGCCCAAAAGTTAATAAATGGATAGTGGGTTGTCATGCACCGCCTGTAGATCATGATTAGGGAACATTGCTAACACTGAGACTCAGGCAATTGTACAGAAATCTAATAAGTATCTCTAGCTTCAGACATGTAAGGAAAATCATTAGGAGTCATACTTAAATATACTTATGTATAGACGTCATCTCAAGGCTGCAATCAAATGTGTGCATAATTTAGGCCCTCGTTACTACATTGCCAGTATTGACCGCCTACCGCCACGGTGACGGCAGCCAACATACTGTCACCATGGCTACCAGCAGCCCACCGGCATTATGGCCATAGATGGAACTCCGCCAGAAGGCTGGCGGAATACCATCGACGGTCATGGCTGCGGATGGCAGTAAGGTGGTGCTGCCACACCAGCAAAACACCGCCGACCGTATCATGAGCAGTGATACGGCCTGGCGGTGTTTTGCTGGCAGATGCTGCTGCTGGCAGCAGTGCTGAATCCCGTCTCCTACCAGAGGACCCCCTGCAAGCAGGTAAGTCAGGTTCTCCAACAGGAGAGGGGGTGGAGGGTGTTGTATGTGTGGGGGTGTTGTGTGTGTGGGGGGGGGGTTGTGTGTGCCTGCATGTGGGTTCGAGTTGCGTTGAATGAATGCATGAATTACTGAATTTGAGTGTACGGGTATATTGTGTGTTGTGAAAGCGTGTGTGCGACAATGTATGTTAGTATGTGTTGAGGTGTGTGGGTATGTATGTATGCATGGGTGAATGTGGGTATGTGTGTGTGTATGAGTGTGTATGTGTGCGCCTGTGGGTGTGTAAATATGCGGGGGTCTGGAGAGGGAGGGGAAGGGTGGGGGAGGACTCTGGGGAGAGGGGCGGGGGAGACCCCTATCAGTGCCAGGGAAGGAATTCACTGGCACTGATAGTGCCTACCGCCATGGTTTTCGTGGCGGTACAGAAGCCATGGAAACCATGGTGGTGGGTGGGATCATAATTCCATGGGCGGCCTAGTGACGGCTGCCAGGCCGTCTCCAGCCCAGCGGTCATTACCATTGTCTTAAATTGGCTTTGCCAAACCGCCAATGTCATAATAGTGGTGGTGTGTATCGCCAGTCTGTTGGCAGTACTACCGCCACTATTACACTGACCGCCGGGGTCGTAATGACCCCCATAGTGTTTTGGTCTTGTCAGTGTGTGTTCTGTCCATATTTTGTTTCTGTCTGTTACATATTTGGTCCAGTGTCATTGTGTAATATTTATCTTGGTATTGTCTGGAGTGGTCTTTTTTGGGTTTTCTCCCCCGCCCCTCCCCCTCCGCAGAGTCTTCCCCCACTTTCCCCTCCCCCACCCAACCCCCCGACATACACACACCTACAGATACATACATACATACACACTCATACACACATACACACACGCATACCCATATTCACCCACGCATGCATACATTCATACACACACACAGCAACACTCACAAACATACATACTAGCACACATGCAATCACACAACACAACATACACGTACACTCACACCCATTCATGCACACACGCCTCACACCCGCACATAAACACAGTAACACACCCCGGACACACACACAACACCCCCGCCCCTGTTGGGGAACCTCACTTACCTGCTTGCAGGGGGTCCTCAGGCCTTACTGCCGTCTGTAGCCATGACCGTAGCCAGAATTCTGCCAGCCTTCTGGCAGAATTCCAGCTACAGTCATATTTTGGTGGACAGTTGCTAGCCACAGCGTCGGTATGTTGGCGGCCTTCGCCGTGGCAGTAGGTGGCATTTGCTGCCAGTGTTATAATGAGGGCCTACATATCCACTGGCACACTCTCAAAACACCTCCAACATCAAGCACAGACTAACAGAAAGTAAGGGAAAGTGAAAGTTACTTCGCACTTCCTAGTTTGCAGCTTGCCACACCCATTGTGTCACTTCTTAAGTATATCCCACCAGTTTTTTACAGTTGTGTAATTTTTTCTGGACCATCAGTACAGAAATTGCCAATGTGTGCTTAATGCACATTGCATTAGTCACAAGAAATTATTTTCAACGTATTGGCGCCAAGACATAGCTTATGGCCACTCAATCAATACTTCTATAGTGCAGCTCATCACCCATGGGGTCTCAAGGTGCTGTTGCGGGTGTGTTGTTCAATTGAGTAGCTAGGTCTTGCGTTCCTTCCTGAACTGCTTCAATGATGCTGTCTATCCAAGTTTCAAAGGTAACGTGTTCCATGTCTGAGCAGCGAGGTAGAAGGCTCTTCCCCCTGCTGTACTTTTTCAGATTCTTGGAATGGCTGTGAGGGCAAGCTGGAAAGAATGGAGTTGTCCGTTGGGTGCGTAGAAGGTGAAGCGGTGGTTGAGGTAGGCCGGTCCTATGATGTGAAGTGCCTTGTGGGTGTGTTTCAGAAGCTTGTAGGTGAGGCGTTTGTTGACCAGAAGCCAGTGTAGGAATTTGAGGTGAAGTGTATGTATTTGAGGTGACCCACACAATCGGGGCAATGCAGTGCACAAATGGGTTGATGAATGGGTTCTGACCCACGTAGCTGGCATATTGTCTGGGATAAATTGTAGAAAATTGTGCAATGCAAGAAAAAACACCTTGGGCTCATTTTACTTGTTCCTCTTTTCTTACCTAACAGGTTGTTTTTACTGATGTGTGATTTATCAATGGTTATATAGTGTGTCTATGTTTGAATATTTACCTTCTTAGTGTTGATATATTGATGGACAAAATAATTACTTGGATAACACAAATATATTTCCCAATTTTTTGTATTTTGCCGTTTGAAGTTCACTTGGGTGAACTTAGCTGTAGAGTAGGCAGATTTATGTCTAATATATAGCGCTACTATGTCTATGGTCAACACTATTGTATTACCTTCTATGCCCAATATCTACATTCAGACCATCTGACAAGGTTCCTGCCATAAGATGAGCTACAGATCCATTACACACTCAGGGAAGCACAGAGAATGGCTGGGTCAACCAGTCTAAAGTGTATGTGGTATCCAGCATACTGAGTAACTGGATGAATATGATAGAATTGGTGTAAGACCATTATGACACCTGTGATTTTCCAGCAGACAATAATTTGCACACTAACATAGGCAACGTACACAATGTAATGTGGAACAGATACATCTGCTGCCTGGCCTATATGTCTGAAACAATATGTGTGGTGCATGCACAATCCTCCTTGCTAAATGTATTTTAGAAATCTGTTTGTGTGTAGTGTGAGCATGGGAAATTCAGCTTGAGTAGCCCTGTCAAGTGTGATTAATCATGAGTGCACAATATATAGCAAATCACTGTATAGCCTTACTCTGCACCTATGAGAGGTTCGATGACCTTTACATGTAGGTAGTTATTCACATCAGATAGTAATCTATGCATTTGCAAAGAGACAACACCAGGCAAACCTACAAATTACATGGAGTTAGAACTTGACATATTCCAGTTACATTTCTTTGTGTGCTGTGGACAGCAGCCCACAAAGATGAAGCATCATGGCTCACAGCATGTCTTGGTTAGCAGAAAGATGCACCATCAGGGCCATATCTATTCCTGCATGTAACATTTGCATCCTTTCCTCATGGTGCAGGTGGGCTTGCATTTGTCCTAGGCAGTCAATGTAGCCCTGACACAGGGCAAAAACAAGATTTTAAAGTTTTGTAAGATAAAGTAAATTTTTAGCAATTTGCCTGTAGACATAGCTGGGGCAGAGGGAGAATATCTGTGCTGCACTGTGTTGCCAAACCTATCATATGGCCATCTCTTTATACTCACAGGACAATATGTAAACTGTACTGTGTTCCACATATGTTAGAAGGAAACAAACATCATGAGGTGAGGCACACACACTCAGTCATGCTGCAATGTTTGAAACTACACTCCCTCTGGACTGTGGTAGAGGGTCTGAAGCTGAATACACTGTAGCAGCCTACACAATCTCAGCATGTGCACGCTGTTACACATTGCCCACTTTGGCCCTCATTACAACCCTGGCGGTTGGTGTAGAAGTGGCGGTAATACTGCAAATAGGCCAGCGGTAAAAAAAATGAAATTACAAGCATGGCGGTTACCGCCATGCCAAACTGCCACTTCTACACTCCGACCGCCAGGGTGGTAACAACCGATGGGCTGGAGACTCCAGTCTCCAGCCCAGCGGCCATCACTAGACTGCTGCCGGTATCACGACCCCACATACCGCCATGGATTTCGTGGGGTTCTGTACTGCCACAAAATCCATGGCGGTAGCACTATCAGTGCCAAGGAATTCAATCCCTGGCACTGATAGGGGTCTCCAACCTCCCCAGAGTCCTCCTCCCAAACCCACAACCCCCCTACCGCCCCCAAATGTGGCATGACCCCCTCCCCGTCCCCCAAAACATTGACACACACACCTCCCAACCCCTACACGCACACTTACACAACTACTACACATACACGCAGACATACACACACATGCACACAGACATATTCGCACACATTTCGCATATACACAACACCCCGCATGCATACACGCACTCACACAACCCCTCTACACACTCACATTCACACCCCCAAGCACGCACACAACACCCCCCCACCTCTACCCCCTAACGGACGATCACCTTACCTGGTCCGGTGATCCTCCGGAGGGAATGGGATCCATGAGGGCTGCTCTACCGCCAGCTCCCCATCACCAGAACACTGCTACGCCGAATACAGGGATGTAATTCTGTGGGCGGTGTTCTGATGACGTGGCGGTGAAGATGGAGCAGCCTCCACTTCACCGCCGACCGCCAGTATGGCTGTTGGTGGCTCTCCGTCCGAAAAAGGGCAGAGGGCTGCCAGCAGTCATGATACGCTGGGCGGAAAACCACCTGCACTGGCGGTCTTCAGCACGTCGGTACCTCAGCAGTCTTTGAAAAAGACCGCTGAGGTCCAAATGAGGCCCTTTATGTTGTGTATGATTTGCACAGGCAGACTTGGGGGCATATTTATGAGCCCCTAGCTCCACCAGAGTGTCACGATTTGTGATGCTCCTGTGGTGCAATGCCCTATGCCGTATTTATAAGGTGGCGTTAAGTCACTTTTTGTGGCTTAACGCCACCTTGCAAATGCGGCCCCTTCACACTCAGCCCTTTGTCTCAAAGTTACGAGTTTTAATAAACCTGAGGCAGCATTAAAGTCTAATGCCACCCCAGGGGGCCTCATTTTTTGCTTCTTCTATGTGTGCTGCATTCTTCAGCACTCATAGAAGAGCAAAATGCCAGACACGATTAGTGCTGGAAGGTGTCCCTTCCTGCACATAAACAATCATTTCAAAATGGCATTTTAGCACTTCTGTGTTTGCTGCATTCTGCAGCGAACACAGAAGTGATAACTCACCATTAGTTATTGTTTATGTGCAGGAAGGGACACCTTTCCAAACATAAACAATTAACTCACTCAAAGCAGACATTCTTGCACTATGGTGCAAGGATGCCTGCATTGGCGCTAGGCAGCTCAGTTTGGCGCCAGGGAAGGAACAACACAGGGGTGTGCCATATTCAATTAAATACGGCACATCCCTGTGTTATGAAAATGACAGAGCGTGGTGCTGCCAATTTTGGTGCAGGCCCTCTGTCATTTTCCATTAAATATGGGCATTGTTCTATACATGATATTATCATGCACACAAATTTCAGGAAATCTGATGTTCGTTAGGGGTGAATGCGGCACACACCAACAGACTTTTCAAATAGGTGATTGATCCCTTAGGCATCACTGCAGTGTGACATTGTCAAATAGTCAAATAAACAGGTGATGTAAAAAAAAAATAATGCTGCCATACACACGATTTCTGTCTTAGTCCCATCAATGTTAGTAGCGATACATCTTAGTAGCTGTGTCAGAAATACTATATATTGCTAGGAAGCCATCTTGTTCTACCAGGACTAATACTGATGTCTCGTCTGTCTCTCCCCGTGGGGTTCCTGAAAGTAACTGTTCTGAGTTCTGCTCCCCCACACACCCTCTCCTGGAGAGGTACTTTAACATCATTACCTTTACCATGTTAAGCCATGTTAAATACACTATGGGGTCTCCCGGCAGTAACAGGACACTTTAAATGTGGTCTCTGCATGGCGTGTAATTCTGTGGTAATACAAGTAATTTACCCATAATATTGTGGATGTTACTCTGCCCGCCAGTTGGAAAGTAGATTATTAGTAAGAGCAGGTAAGTGCCTACACCAAGAAATAGGCCACTAACCCCCACGTAGGCTCAGTTATGTCTCAATTAATTAAACCCAGCCCAAACCTCTGTAGCTTGGCAACGAGCGACAAGGCTTAACTTAGGAGAAAAGTGTGTAAAGCATTTGAAAAATACAAAATAGTAAATAAGTTAACCACAAAACGCATTAAAAATCAAACACCAATGTGCACCCAAATCAATAAAATCAGATAAGGGGAACCAGAGATATGAATTTTAGGAGAATTAATTTTCTAGCGCACAGAAGCAACTAGCGCTCAAAGGGTTCAAAAAGAACACACTGCACAGGGACAAAGTCCAGAGTTCTGGCCACTCATGAGTGATAAGATAGCACTGTTACACTTACTTTCAGAAGTGTTTCTTGACTCAGGAAAGTGGTCTACAGCACTACCCAAGGGTTCAGATTTTCTGGTTTGCCTCTTGGGGACTGGGACTAAAACTCCCCCAATGCACCTCTTCAACTTATGGAGTTGCTCAAAATGCCTCCACACTTCTGGATCTTCTAGCAGGGGTCATTCTAGGGTCCTTGAAGTGTCTACAACTTGATCCAAGGTTCCAGAAGCTCTGAGTTGCTCCTTGGGAGTTGGGACTACAATTCCCAGAATGCACCTGGTCAGAATCCTCAAATGGTCACTGGAGGCTGGTCAGCTAGGCTCTGCTTGCAGGAGTTGATGCAGGGGTCTCTGGGCAGCTCATTTGTACCTATAGCAAACAGGGAGTCCCTTCTTGAAGCAGTAGAAGACAGACAAAAGCTTTTTAGCGGTGAAGCCCAAGTGTGCATGTGCTGCAGTCCTTCAGATTGCAGGGTCCAGGTGTAGATCAGGGGTCCAGCAGGACAGTCCTTCTTCTTCTTTGTCTTGTTCCTTGTAGGGATCTGAGGTGTGGTGCAGCTCTGATTTATCCTTGCTCCTGGGTGGAAAGCAGAGGGGTCTTGGTTGTCCAATCACAGACAGGCTCCTTCCCCCTTTGATGACCACTTCCTGGGAAGTGTATCAAGAATCAGTCCCAGGGAGCAATATTCTTCAAAAATCCAACATGACGGAAAGTGATTTTTGGAGGTTAGATCTGGCTGAGCCCACCCCCTCGCATGGCTAAAAAAACTAAATACACCCGTCTCCTGCCCTCTCCTAATCCCATCAAGAGGGCACCTAATTGTCTGGGGTTGCTGGAAGAGAGGGAGGTCCTGAGCTGCTCCAAATGTCCTTCCCTGCCTTTGAAGACCAGTATGACTGCTCCCTGTTGGAAAATGGGTTATTGGTAAGGGCAGTTAAGTGCCAACACATAGCAATAGGCCACCAACCTCCACTTAGGTCCAGTTAGGTCTCAGTAAATTAAACCCAGCTCAACCCTTGGTAGCTTGGCAACGAGTGACAAGGCTTAACTTAGGTGACAAAGCATAAAGCATTCAAATATCACAAAACAGTAATTAAATAAAACACATTGACCGCGATGGAGCCCGGCTCGGATAAAGCCCGTGGGAGGCCTCAGTCAAAAGTTTACCTTAGGACTTATGCGTTTTACTGGAGATTTTCTTCAGCGGGACGAACCTGCCAGTCCAATCCGACCTCCTGGAACTCTTCCTCGGATACGCTTTGCGGAAGACCTCGGTGGAGATTTTTACCTTCATGCGTAGTCGTTTTTTTAAGGTGAAAATCCTTTGACCGGGGCAAACCTGAAGCTTGATCTGACGTCCGTGGAGCCCTCTTCGGACACGTTGGCTGGGATTTCCAGGTCAACTTCCTACGTTCGGACTTAGGCCCTCATCCTGACCATGGCGGGCGGCGGAGGCCGCCCGCCAAAGTCCCGCCGTCAGGTTACTGTTCCGCGGTCGAAAGACAGCGGCGGTAATTCGGACATTCCCGCTGGGCTGGCGGGCGGCCGCCTTCAGGCCGCCCGCCAGCCCAGCGGGAAAGAGGCTTCCACGATGAAGCCGGCTCGGAATCGAGCCGGCGGAGTGGAAGCTGTGCGACGGGTGCAGTTGCACCCGTCGCGTATTTCACTGTCTGCGCAGCAGACAGTGAAATACATTTAGGGGCCCTCTTACGGGGGCCCCTGCAGTGCCCATGCCAGTGGCATGGGCACTGCAGGGGCCCCCAGGGGCCCCGCGACCCCCCCTACCGCCATCCGGTTCCCGGCGGGCGGACCGCCGGGAACTGGATGGCGGTAGGGGGGGTCGGAATCCCCTCGGCGGCGCAGCAAGCTGCGCCGCCTTGGAGGATTCCAAGGGGCAGCGGAAAACCGGCGGGAGACCGCCGGTTTTCCTGCACTGACCGCGGCCAAAGCGCCGCGGTCAGAATGCCCTGCGGGGCACCGCCGGTCTGTCGGCGGTGCTCCCGCCGACCCTGGCCCCGGCGGTCTAAGACCGCCGGGGTTAGAATCACCCCCTTAGTCTCTTTTTTGGAGATTTTTCCACTGGGACGAACCTGCAAGTCAGGCCAGGCCGCAGTTGAGGCAAGGCGGCTAGAGTTGCCGCGGCGGGCCAGTCCCTCTATAGAACTTTCCTTCAAATGTTCTCCAAACTTCTCTAAACTTCTGGATCGTCTTCCAGATGTTCTTTTAAGGTCCTTTTGAGGTTCACAGTTCACCCCAAGGTTCCATAAGCTCTGAGATGCTCCTTTAGTGTGTGGACTACAACTCCCAGAATGCACCTGACACAAACTCCTTTTTGGCAACTGGACAGTGGTCAGCTGGTTGGTTTCTTCAGGAGTTGGTGCAGTTTTTCAAGTGTAGCAAACAGGGAGTCCCTCCTTGAACCAGTTGAAGCCAGGCAAACTCCTTCCTTCAATCACAGGGAGAAACATTCCTCAAATATCCATCATAGCTGAAAGTGATTTTTGGAGGTTACACCTTGCTGAGCCCTCCCACTGTTGTGGCTAAAAGTCCTAAACAAACCTGACTCCTGCCCTCTCCTAATCTAATCAAGGGGACACCTAATTGTCTGGGTTTGCAAGATGTGAGGGTGTTGCTGGGTTGCTCCAAATGTCCTTCTCTGCCTTTGAAGACTAGTTTGGCAGCCCTCCCCCTCCCTCTTCCCCATCTGCTGAGGGGAGAGCTCCTCCCCCAGGCACATCTCTTTGTGTGGAGTCAGGCCACTTCACACCTCATCAATGCAGCCTGGCCTGGCTGCCAGAGGCTAGCCAATCAGAGCAAAGCAGCAAAAACACTGCAAGGCTGAAGTTGGCAACTTTTCAGGTACATTTTAAAACTCTTTACCTGAACATGTTATATTAAATCCCACAACTGGAAGTTGTGGGATTTATTATAACAATTAATTTGATACCAAACTTGTAGTGTCTTTTACTTAAGGGGATTTTTTTAATTAAAATAAAGTCTCCCCATTCTAGCCTATGGAGGCCATTCTCTACAATGAGGGAAAATATAATTTGGCTGTTTTACCTCACCAGGCCTTATAAAACTATTTTTATAAGGTCCCTACTTATAGTTACAAGGCACCTAGCCCTAGGGCTACATAGGGCACACCTTAGGGGTGACTTATATGTACAAATAAGGTAGATAAATACTTTGGAAATACTTTTAATTCCAAAGTCGAATTTGCATATAACTTTAGTTTAAATGCAGCCAGCAACGTAAGCCTGCCTTTACAATGACACTCGGCACCTCAGCAGGGCACTTATGGGTGCTCTACCTATGTTGGGGTCCCTGAACCTGCATGCCCTTCCATATACTAGGGACATATAGGTAGGTTGACATAGCCAATTACAATTAGCCTAATTTGCATTCTCATTTTATACAGAGCACAGGTCCTGGGACTGGTTAGCAGTACCCAGGGCTCCATCTGAGTCAAGAAAACACCAGCAAAAAGTGAAAAATGGGGGCAAAAAGCTAGCGGGCCCTGTTTTCTCACACTGCTGTCACCACCTGCAATACACAGGTTATGATTTATGCTATTAGGTGTCCATGTGGTTTCATCTATTTGGGACAGAATCCACAAAAGGTGAAGTGTAGAATTATACAGCATAGGAGCAAAATAAAGTGTGGTACAACCGAAGCCCCAATGGTGGATCACTATCAAAGACAGCAACATAGCAGTGAGGATTTTAAATTACCAGTAGGTGAGCGTTTCACACTGGGACCGTTGGAGGGGACAAGGCTAGTCTGCTCTCTGGGAGAGAATTATTTTGGATTTATAAATGCTGTTCAGAGACCAGGTGGTTGATTACCCTTGAAGATTGGCAAAAGGCCGCCTTATTATGACATTGTATTTTAATCGGAAATCATTGAATAATGTTATGCAGAAGCTTTTCGGAACATGGTCTGTAATTTACTCTCATTATTGTGCCCACAAGATGCTGCATGCAATTATGACACATTGAATAATGCTATATTTTTAACAGGAAACCTCTAGTTACATGTGATGCAATCTGTAATCATTGTAGCATTTACAGGATCCTGTATGCATTTTCATTCATGATGCTAAAGCCATTGCCAAAGCTTTTAGTTATATATTTCTGCATTTTTTTATCATGGTATATACTCTCTTTTTTGTCATTGATGCTACACAACACATTTTCAGTTCTTGCAGCAGTGAATTTATGACCTGTTACTATCTAGGAGTTTAGTGACACGCTGATTGCTATGTATGGACTGTTTTGCCCGTTTCTTTTTTCCATCGGGCTTAGCACTACTTCACATTTCTGTAAAAGCAAGCGATGGTTGAATAGTTAATCCAAGACACTGACGCCACTGTCTGATGTAAGCTTAAGTGACGTATTTAGGCAGACAGAAGCCTTGCGCCTCGGGCTTTAACCTTGGTCTGTGACTGAGCACGATTGTTGGGTACCCAGTTCATTTGAAATTCAACTTCAATAAGTAGGGGTCGAGTTCTGTTTTTAGGATTATGGGCAGAATATGTGAGACTACTTTACTGATCACTTTTTCAATTGTTTAAATCGTTGCACAGTAGCAGTCTTTGATTTCTACAGTATCATTTGATGGTGAGTTTCTTTCTGTCTTTATGAGTCTCGCATGCTGATTGTAACTTACCTGGGTGTCACTCGTACGGGGACAATAGTTTTACAAGCCATTTGGACACAACTGTTTTTTCACTTTTCGAATGCTGGGCATTTGGATGGTCTTCCACCAGTTACATGAAAGAAACGCCGCGGAATGCACGGGCATGTTTACATTGGTGGCATATACTTTGTAATAGGATACTCACATGAAGAACAGAGACACTTGCATGTTTGGTTTGATTACCATTGGTATACTAGTTTGTTGTGACTTGTGTATGTTTTTTTAATCACTACAGGCAAACGAGGTAGGCTGCATGATTTGGAACATAAGGGGCTCTCGTTGGAGGTGGTAGTAAACGTTAAAGGTAACGGCGTTTTGGAGGATTTATCGGCCAAATAGCATTTCACTTCATAAAATCTCACGCACTAACCTGGTTTAGTCAAGATATATCAACTATTGATGCATTTCTTTGATATCATAAGTTGGCAAAGGATTCCGGGATTTTGGATTTTCCTATATGTTAAGGTTGAAAATGAGTGTTGCATCAATGAGTCTACACAACATTAGCCTTCTGTTTCATTTCATTTCTAGTATTCATTAGAAGCCTTCACAACTGTGATAATTCATGAAGAGAAGGGAAAAGTGGTGAAATACCCTTCGGTAAAATATTTTTTTCAGTGCAATTTTGAAGGGAGGTTAAATACACATATTCCCCTGAATTCTCATGCTTGATATTTTGTTTGCTTTAAGGTCTCTCCTCAATATTTGCTGTCCTGATGATGACCCTGCACTGGAGCCGGAACGTAGACAGAACTCATAAATGTGGACAGTTTTTTAAATCTACAATGTGGATAGGAATATCTGATGTACAGATATCCCATACATCACACTGTCCCTTTCAGTCACATGTATTTGTTGTATATGTAGCACCAGTGCACTTTTTTCACCTTGTCACTTTGCACTGTTCCGTCACTATATATACAGGAACACCTTTGACATTAGGATATTATGAAATTCTGGTTCTGAAATTGTTTTTTGAATATAAAAATAAAACTGTATTTAATGTCTCAAGAATTTAATTGTAGAAGGGTTTCTAAAAATAAATAGTGGCCTTGGAAGTCAAGGGCTACACTTCCCCCTTGGGAACCATTTGCAACTGATACTGTTTATACCCGGGTCCATGGGTTATGGATTACTACCCCGTATTCTCGACTATACACTTAGTCATTGCAATAGCAGTTGTGTCTTACACCATTTAAAACGTGGACATTTGACTGATCCCAAGAGTATGTACAGCATTGAGGAGACACTCATCTCATAATTATCTGCTTTGTAGCCTTTGTACTCATATGGACTTTCCTAGCATTCACACGGATTTTGACGTGGTTCCTTAACCATTACAGATGATGAGGTTCAATTTTTTGACACAGAGAGAAGTGATACATTATTGCTCACAGATGTTCCGTAGCTACTGGCATAGACAGATCAGTGTAGGAATGTCATTAGGTGAAATCATTAGGTACTTGTTGCTGTATGTTGTTCCCACTATGTGGACATGACACTAAGGGCCAGAAATGTTGGAAGGTGGCACAGTGCAGCACATAAAGTCAAACATCTACCCAGCACTGCATCACTGGGAAAGGGCGATGTTGCACAGTATTTGGGCTACATAACACCTTTCTGACCTTTCACCCTGCACTGGCACACAATGGGCTGCCTAGCACAGGCACCCTTGCACCATGGTGCAAGGGTGCTTGTGTTGCATGCAGATTACTCTTTGTGCAGGAAAAGACACATTCCTGCACATATATTACCTTTAGAGGCATTGTCAACAATGTATGTGTGCCACACAATGAAACACACATAGCAGACAGTAGTGACTACAGGGACTACAGGTATGTATCCTTCTTACACATCAGCTGGGTGCAGGATTTTCTGTGACACAATCCAGGTTTCCCATGTTTGGTATAGATAACATATGTCATCAACCATGATAGTTTGATGGAAACACCAGCACAAGACACATGAAACATCTCCCTTGAATACAGTGAAGCAACACAGCATTTTGTACATGGGTTGCATTTGTGCTACATGTTTTGAAATAGTAAACCACCCAAAGGTGCTTTGTGTGCCTTAACATATCAGAGTTAGGGAATTGCATTTTGCATGCACCATGATGCATGGTGCAAGTTTGAGGCACACCCCGTGTACAGATGGCCTTTTCTCCATCAACAGACAGAGATATGGCTATTCTGTCATAAATGTTTACATTTTAGTTGGTGTATTGTATGGTTCAGATTTACTCACCAACAAGTAGATCATTCACATATCACCCACTCTGGAAGCACTCATTTATGATGCTGGGTCTGAAGATGTATGCATCATATGCACTCCCTGGTTATTTGGCTAGCACATTGGTGAGCCTCCCCAGATGATCCACAATGGCCTGGAAGTTGATGGCATATGCATGCTTGCAATTGTGGAACAGATGTGCTGTTTCAGCAGGGGGAACTAATTGTACATGTGTGCAGTCCATAGCCCCCAAGACACATGGAAACCCTGAAATGGCATAAAAGCCTTGCATGGTCTCCAGCTGTTGTTGTTATGTCTTGGGGAAGAGGAGGTACTGAGGTGTGAGGGGAATTATGGCATCCAGGACAATGGGCAAGAAGGCAGAAAAAGACGCCAGCATGTGCAGCACAGCCATCAGTTTCACATAGGGCGGATCAATGGTGGGCCTGACAGTTGGTGGCAGCAGACTTGGCCCAATCTTCTGCAGCAGTTCTATTGTGGACTACCACCTGAGCTTATAGAATTTGATCTCCTCATCCTCCCTAAGGTTGATGAGGGTGATTCACTGGCAGAAGACACGCTCCTCTTTCTTTGCTGTTTTTAGATTTTCAGGTTTAAATAGCAGAGCCACTGCATCATTTCCTATGCCTGGGTTTACAATGCGCTGGAAATTTTAACATATTTGGACTATGCATGCTGCATCCATACGATGTGGCATACATTGCCAAAGCCATGGAACGCCTGCCTTGCATATATTCATTTCTGCATATTGCAGTTGGTTGTGGGGCAACTTTAAGATGGTGCAAAGCTAAACTAAGGATGCATTTGGGAAAATGTGTTGTCTCATAGATTCTGTAGTGTTTGCACCACCAAAGCATGAAAAGGTTTGGCACAACAGCGGTGCAAGGATCTTGTAAATATGCCCTCTAATATTGAAGCTATCAGATTTCTATTTACCAACAAGCACTACCAGTATATTGGCAAAAGGCTTGACATTTTGTTCCACAAATACCTGAATCTTTGAAACATCAACAAAAGGCCTTTTTAAATTTATAGGCAAATATAAACTTTACTCTTTCTTCAGGGAAAAAAAATCTACTAACAAAGCTGAAGTGACCTTGAAGATGCCCACTAACCTTTGCAATACAGACCAAGAGCACCTAGGTATTGAGAACTGAGCAAAGGGACTTCAGATGGATATTTGCCATACTAAGGAAACTGCCCCTCAAAACAAAATCCAACTTCACACTGAATCACCACCAGAAAATTACATATCCCTTTTCTTATTTCACTGTAACAAATGAACCTCAAAATGAATGCTAGAAATATAAAAAGATAAAACATTTCCTCCCAAAAATTAACACCAACAATGAATGGAGTGCCCACCATGAATTGGAAGAATCCAAAGCTATTCATGAAGGAAGCAGGCAAAGGTGGTAATATAGCCCTACTACAGTAGAATAGAACAAGACCTAGCAATCAAATCCAGAAAATGACCCGGTATAATGACGGGGTAAATAACTATGAAAAAGTACCTACATCTACGTGGAATATCCATGCATGACTACTTTTACTTACTATCAAAATTCCCCCCAAAATCCCCTCCACCTGGAGGCCTCATTATTTACAAGATTTATTCTGTGACGGGGGAGTCACGCCACTGTTCAAGATGTTTGCTGTCCTTTAAGCTCCACTGTAGTGGGAGGAATAGTGAGGCTAATCACATAGAAGGCACTGATGCAGACAGGAGGGAGCACCGGGATTGGGGTGAAAATATGCCCCTGGTACACCCGCCCCTGAACCAACAAGTGGATGTCTAACCCCTCTTTGGGCTTGCAAGACCTGCTGTGGCTGCCTTCCTTTCAGTGGTAGAAGTATAAGACTTTGTGCCTTTACCCTGGCACCTCTGCGGGTCCTTAAGTTGGGTGCATTGAGATTGGGGACCCCACCTTCCACAAGACTACCACTGTACCCTTTCCTTCTATTGCTCTGTTGATGGGGGTGAATGACGGGAGTGCCGTCCCTCTATGCTAGGCAACGTGCAGTTCCACTAGTGGGTGAAGTTTTTTGCTGCACACGTTCGTGTGACGTTTAACATCACTGGCAACGTGAAGTATGTCCTCGCGTTGGAATTCTCGCATGAACAGCACCACACGGTTCGTATGGGTGCGGTCATTTTGTTTTTTGCGTTGTTATGGTGCTGATACTTAGTTTTATGTCCCTCTATACCTGTCCCATCCCACACTTTTTAAAGCAATTTTCCCCTAGTTTCTTTTTATTATATTACCTTTTCTCTTTGTGTCTGTACATTTAATATAATTTTGTTTCCGGTTCTTTTGCAACTTTTTTACCTTTTAATTTTTTTGCTTTACTTTCTTTTCTTTTCTTTCCCTTCCTTTTTTCTTATCTCTTCCCCCCCTAAGTCCCCAGCGCCATGTCAAAGTAGGGGAGCAGCAGCACCAGGCCCCCAACCACCACCGCAGCTGCCTTCCTTGCAGGCATGGCAAATGTGAAAGGGTGCCTTTTTTTCCAAGGTGGAGGTTGCTGTCTGGGTGGTTTATGTACAGCGCCACCTCCCCTCCACCTTGGCAGCAGTGGTCAGGCCTGAGTCTGGGTATGGGCTCGGGGGCACCAGCAACGCTGGGAGTGGGTGCGCCGGGCTCCATGCCGCAGCTCTGGGCTCCGGCGCACCCAGCAACAGCTAAGGCACCAGTGGATCGATATCCTAGACCATGAAATGGACCTGCTCGACCTGCTAGAGGTTGCAGGACTCGGTGAGTAATAATTAATTATTAGTTTGTTCTATGCTAATAGTTTCTTCCCAACTAGCAAGCATGCTGCGCACACACAGTTAAGCTGACTTTATATTATGTGATTGTCACCTAGACAGGTGCTTGGCGCTCCCTAATTGCACTTGTTCTTGGTGCTTGCTTGGGCTGATTAAGAAGTAAAGCAGATACTCCTCCTGCGCCCTGTCTAAGATAGTCATAGTTAATATTAGCATGTTCTCTCACTTCTCTGTGCCTTTATTTTTTGTAGCTCATACGGTGCCAACTGCCACAAAATTTCCTAGTGATGTGTGGTAGTTTTGCATTCATGCATCCAGTCTATACATTGATGGATTGAGAATGAGAAGAGAACTATAGAAATCATTCATTGCAATTTGTTAGTAATTCCAAAATGTAGTTTAGGAAAATAGGGGTAGGAAATGTGTAATAGGATAGACAATGATACTAGTATTATTATTATTATACAGGTGCTCTGAGCCTTTGATGTAGAAATGTTAGTGCGTTTGCCTTTTCCGTTAGAAAAAATGATATTCTTGGAGAGATTGTTTATTAACAGTACCACTAATGTTTTCTAATTTTTGTACGTATATGATCCACCATACAGGGGCAGGAAGAGGGCTGGTGATGTGGGTGAGTCGGGTAAAGGTGCCCCCTCCACGTTTCCCAGGGCAAAAGGCTCTGCTGGCCCCAGTAAGCCCTCCTATCGTTTTTTATTAATATTAAGATTTATTTCTCTAACTTTTACTGCTCCATATTAATTTTTTTTAACCTTTTTACTGTGTCTGTCTCCTATTTTTTTTTCAACTCCACTTCAATTTAGCTGTTTCGTAAATTTTCCTTATTCCTGCCTTATCCTATTTACTTATTTTCTATATTTCAAGTTCCTACACTTCAAGCTGTCTGGCTGTACTAGTCTATTTGTAGCTTCCTTTCTTCTGCTTTGTCAGTGAGCTGTCCCTCTCCCTTTATATATCTTATCTTGTTGAGTGGTGGTAAGGCTCAGAGAACCCATGTACTGAAGATTACATGCCCATGTAAGGTATTTTATGCATGTTTCATGAGAAGGCTTTCTTTTTCTTGCTCCAGCTCAATCATTAAAAAAGGGAAAAAAAGGTGCTTTTGAACATTGTCATGTAATTGTTTGTACCCTCTAATGTTGTGTGTGTATTATTAGTATACTAGTAAGTGATGACTATACACCATGGGTGGGAGTATGAGGAGGATGGCCCCATTGCATTAGCCAACCAAAACCATATGTCCTTCATTTACTAATTCTTGCACCCTTTTATTTCTCCTGAATAACTCAGATTCATCAATAGCTTGTTCTGCCCCTCCATTACCAAAAGTTTTTTTTTACTTGACTGCTTGACTTTTAAAAAATTGCCAATCAACAAAGTGCCCACCTGATATTTTAATAGAAGAGAAGTCTGTAACTGAAATATAGTGATGTATTGTGGTTGTATTTTGCTATTAAAAAAACAATAGGGGAGGCATATCTGGCATCTAAATTGTATAATATATTTTTCTAGTCACACCGATCACCAGTGCTGGGGCCAGCAGTGACAGCACCAGTGCAGATGTGGCTGTGGGAGCAAATGAGGGGGGAGTCTCAGCGGCAGCAGTGGAGGGCGATGGTATGTCCTATTGTTGTGCTCATTGACAATTAGTAATATAGTCACTACAAGGGTGTACTAATGCTGTTGACTCACTCGTCAACACCCTGCTTTAGCAGGTGCAACAGGAGTTAAGTATTAAAGGCCTCTTCTATCTGCAATTCAGCAGACTAAGATTCATAAAATGAACTGGAACTTTGATGTGTTTTGGAAAATTGAAAGAAGGATGGAAGGAGGAAAGATGGGTGAAAATGAATATGAGTGAAAGGATGTGTGGAAGAAAGGGTGCATAATAATCATATAGGTGAGTGATGAGGATGATAGGATGCATAAGTGGGTGAAGGAAGAATGAAAGGGTATACAGGTGAAAATATGCCTGCCCAGGTTGGTAAAAGGGTATGGGTGAAAGGATTCCATGCCTAGATAGGTGAATGGACTCGTCAGGTGGGTTTTAATCTCTTGGATGGGTGAATGGGTGAAAGGATGCATGTGTGGGTATTGGGTAAATGGATGATGGTGAAAGGTGAAAGGTTAGTTGAGAGCCAGGTTTGGAATTTGGATGGTTTTAAATGGCAAATGACTGGATGAGAGAATGTGAAGCTTAAGTAGTGTGAATTAAAGCCAAGGGTGAATAATAAGAGTACTAGAAGAACATATTTGGAATGATGACTAGATTACAGTTTGGAATGAAGAATCAAGGGAGCTCTTCTGGATAGGGGTGTTCTTCTCACCTACTTTATTTGCTTGGAATGGTTTTTATCAAAGGTTTGATTCAAAGAGTTGGATGATATTTCTGAATATTCCCTTGACTCACAGTATTTTTCAAGCGAAGCAGGTAATATGTATCCCAGCAACCATTAACCATCACCTCCCTCCCCGCTATAGCCTTTCACCAGTGCCACCCTTAATGACCTAACAGCAGCATGGTTCAATTCGGCAGAAACGGCACTGCAATGTTGGCTGTGCAATCTGCGTCTCTTTGCTTAACTTAAGTTAATGTGTCAAACACTTTTCAATGCATGGCAATGCACAAAAACAAGGTGTGTTCCCTTCCAGTGCCCACTGGGTCAGTCACTTCCTAGTCCTTCACTCCTGTAATATTTCTTAAGTTCTGTCCCAGCTTTCCGAATAATGTAAAAAATCCAATCTTTGCTTGTGCCACAGTTTTCTAGCCAAGTGATATAAATATAATTCATTATGGATTCCATAATTAATTTACTTCTGTTCAAAATGTTCCCCTTCAACATTTGCCAACCACAGTGAGTCACACTACTAACCAAACCTTAGGCACATGATGATGATGTGAAATTGATTGATCAGTAAAGTGTGTACACTACCTACCCATCCTAATCCCCTCTAACTTAAACAGCAGTTGAGTAAGTTAAGAAGATTCCTTTCCTTACTGCAAAGCAAATGTATTGTTAAGGAAAAAAAGTAGTTATTACAAAGTGAGATGGAGGGTGATGAGGACAGTGAGTAAGGTGGTACTAAGTAAGTGCCTTGATTTTCCTGAATGGGATAGTCTTGACAAATGTGCCAAATAAAATCTATATCTATACATATCTGATTCCTAAATCCTTTTCCTGTACTGGAGTGTATCACTTTTCCCATCTACTTATGGCAGAAAGGATGTCTGCATGATTGATTTTATTATGGTATGTGGTGTTTCATTCTTAGCATTCATCTGACGTGTATTCAGTGTACAATTGAAAGGCATTTACTTAGGAGAAGAACAGGGCCATTGGAATAAGATAATTTTCTAGTATAGCTGAACTAGTAATGCCACCATTAATTTAGCACAAGAGGAGAGAGAAGAATACTTGTACTCCATAGTACATTACAGGTGTGTCTCTAATCACCTTAAATTGAATGGCATGAGGTGACCAGCAAATATACTGCTACTGTGTTACTACATGATTTTAAACAAGTGTTTTGCTCAGAGCACTGTTTACAATTTCTCTTCTTTCTTTCTTTCTCAATATGGCTATTCCTGGTGGTCCACCATAACAGCAGGAAATAGTAGCTCGCCTTCTGCAGCAA
The DNA here is from genome assembly GCF_031143425.1 of Pleurodeles waltl. Lineage (NCBI taxonomy): Eukaryota > Metazoa > Chordata > Amphibia > Caudata > Salamandridae > Pleurodeles > Pleurodeles waltl. The sequence continues at coordinate 792,952,952 of NC_090438.1, read as the reverse complement.
AAGCTGAACTACATACAGGCCAAGTATCAGTGACTGGAGGTCCTCAAGGAGAAGGAGGCAGCAGCAGCAGTTGCTGGCAATACTCAGGACCCCAGCTAGCCCCCAGTGCCTCCAGACCAACAAATCCAGTGCTGCAGTTCTAGGACAGCCACCTGCTGCTATACCATCACTGCTGCCCTCCCCCCAGACACCGTTTTCCAACACTCCGTCCTTCAAAGGCTGGTTCTATTAGAGGCCTGCAAGCACGCATTAAGGGGCTCCTCAAACAAATCCTGGCCTGCTTTTATTGCCTTCCTCTGCCCCTTTTCTAACCTTCTGTTTTGATGGGTTGGACTTGTGGGTGGATAGGGTGGTGTTGTAGTTTGACTCTTGTTCTAGGGAAGACTGCTGGTTTAGGGATGACAGCACTTATGTTCGTAGGTGACTAGGCCAATCCTACAACAAGTCGCAACTGTCAGCCCAACCCTCCCAGCTCACAAGCAGTACCTCATCAAAAACCCAAACAGTAAAATGTGATTTGTAGTAGCCCTTACGCATGGACTTAAGAGTACGATATCTCAGGGGAATCGTGCTTAAACGGAGATTACCCTTTTCTCACATGAGCAACAGGTCTCAGTCACACACAGGCAATAAAGGAGAAGAAGTGAAGTTTCAAAAGGTTTTATTAACAAGACTGTGATCTACTGTAAATTGCATGGGCTGCAATGATTAGGATAATGAATAATGCAAGAAACAGAATATTAAAAACAAGAGTCATGAAGAAAAAGACCCCCACCATCTTGCAATAACATAAAATGTGGAATAGATGTGAAATAGACCCTAATTCCCTAGCATGATTAACCTAATCTCTAACCTAAAGAGAGCTAGATGTGTTCAATCCAATCTGCCAGTACTGTGTCCATGAGAAGAGGCCTCAGCCTTCGTTACCTTGGAATGAGGTCTCTAGATCAGACTCCGTGGTGACACGAAAACTGGGTCAGCATCAAGGCGACTTGTAGAATAGAAAGAGTTGATAGCATCTGGTAAGAATCCCTCTGATACTCATGTCTTTGTGAGATGTATTTATACAGATCCAGTAGGATCCCTGATGCAGGTATGTTCCCAAACAATGGATAAGAAGGCATGCTTAGGGTGACAGTTATAAAAACAATTCCCTGAAAAGGTACATTATGTTACTGTCACACCAAAGTGGGAAAGTACATGATGTAAATACCTATGCATCTCATTTATCTTTGACGCTGATGTGGTGCCTTTACAGAGTGACACTGATAAGATGAAACTGAAACATCTTCCTAACTATAAACATGTCATCTTGGAAGAATTAATTAAATAAATGTGCTGCAAGCTAAGTAGGTTAAACGTCACTAAGTGACTGGGGCACAAGCCTTCAACTCCTGATTCCCATCAAAACTAAACAGGATCCACTGCAGTGAGAATGGGTTTTTGGACTCTGGACTTTTGAACATTAGGACATTGGTTGGGGAAGGGGCATTTGTTTGGGGATGGGGTGGGCCAGGTGTGGTTGGAAGGGGTAGGTATTTATTTTTTTTGTTAGGGACAGGGAGAATAAATATTTATTTAGAGTTGTTTATGCCTAATGTCTTTTTGTGGTGTTTTACTTCGCATTATTGCCTTTACGCAGCATGTTTTTCAAATCTGCTGCTAGTACATTCCTTTTAGTGCTGATAGTGTATAACAATTAATGATGCGGTTAGGTATCCTTGTCCTAATACTCTCCTAATCTCTGCAGTGCACTTTGCAAAATTTGACCCGTAGGATTGGGGTAGAGAGATTTGCCATTGTCAATTATATTGCCTAAACTAAAAGTACAACAATGCTCCACAATTCTCTTACCTGAATAGATAAAGTGAGGGCAGCATGATTTCTCAAGGTACCATGGTGGTGTAGTAGTAGCATGCTAATGCACTAACAATGAAGGCATCGGAAGCGATGCCCCACTCCACCTAGGTGAACTCAAATGAAGATCCTGCACACTGAGTTGGTGTTGCTTCCACCACATTTACCCCACCAAGTGTGTGATTAAACTATGGTGTAAATTATTAGTTAGCACCTAGAAAAATCACACAGCCTGGGGGAAGAGGGTTAGGGATTTGATAAATGGATGGGAAAGGGATTTGGGGAAAGGTGTGACAAAAAGACAAATACTACACAAACACATTATTCATCTGGGAAATAATCAGCAGCCTGTTGTGGGAGGAGTAGAAAAAATGAATATGTATGACACAGATAACTTCACATTCCGTCAGCCCAGTGAGACCCATGTTGTCATATAGATAAAAATGTTCAGTCACCTACATTTGCAAAATAGTACATATGAATAATGTCGGGGTGAAGCTAACCCAGACAGTTCTAAAAAAAATTATTGAAAGAAAAATTATACTAGTCTTGGATTGCCCTGTCAATCTTCTTGGGTGCCTGTCTGAAGCAGTCCGATAAGTTAAGCATGGGTATTATGGTGCAAGAGAAGAGAAGGCCTGCTGATTGTAAAACAGAAATGATTATCAAGATTTTGTAGAATCAAGAAGGATTGAATGGAAGGTAAGCTTCCCAAGGAGTAGTGTTTCAAGAAGACTCAGAGGTGGCAGAACAAGATTGAAGACCTTTGCAATCATTCATTTTATGATTGATGTGTGATCAATTAAGCGAGAGGAATTACAACAATCACAGACAAGTGGCGCTTGTTTCAGGATGATCAAACTCACAACTCTCATTATCATCATAACATTTTGCCTAGAATACATGCATGATGTGACATCATCCATCACATGTCTGTCTCTTCCAGTTGCCTACAACAACAGGCCCTACACCCCACCACATAGTTTCACATTTGAGCCAGCCACACACACACACATGCAGCAGCATTGCATTTCCTAAAACATGTAATCGATGCACCTCTCACCACCAGTCCACCGTTTAGAGTAGACCTCTTAGACCCATCATCATCCATGATGATTTCCATGCAATTTATAACTTCCTTATTCTGTCAGTTGTTGAAGTTGTCAATTCACGCTCTGAGTCCTTCCATCATCCCCCAGACTCTGATTCAAGATTATTGTGTCCAACTCCATACTAACTGCTCCTGAGAGTCACAGTTTCCTGACCCAATTGAGATAGAACAAACTGTAGCATACAGATGTGTTTAACAATAAGAGAAACATTGAGTATTTTTTTTTTGTCTAGACTAGATTTTTGTTTCTTAGCTAAATGGACTGGCCGGGTCTTCTTTGACAAATGTGAATCAGAAAACAAAGCACCAGAAAACAAATTTCCCTAAGTATCAAAGGGGAAGGTAAAAAAATCACCTTTAGGAACAAAATTATCACCTATTATTAGGCCACCAACATTGCAAATCAATCACAACCTAAACTCAAGCCAGCTTAATAATATAGTTAAACAATAAACACCCACTCTCACTATCTGCCACCACTAGACAAGAGTCACATGAACCATCTCAACATTGAAACTAGTATCCCTCATATCACTGATAGTGGCATATATCATCACTTACCTGTTCCAATCAAGCACATTGTGGTCCTATTTAATTCACTAAATTAAACAAACATTGGCCAGAAGTTATACAACAAATATCTGGAGCAGCCCTGCTAGGGAACAAAAAGGAAGGGTAGGTACAGAATGGAGGCAGGCATTGTCTCTCAAATCTCCTTGAAGTGATTTTGGGGATTGGAAAGAGGGCTTCTTCAATGCACACTGGTCCATCATCAATCTGGCCATACATGCGCCTAAAACAGTTGTGGTTCATTGGTCATTTAGACAGAAACAAACAAAATAAAATATTAATGTTCCCCTAGCTAGCTATATTATTTTATTTTCCTCAAAGCAGTTCAATAGAAGAAAATAGACAATTATATGGTGCCCCAGATCTAGTCAGAGAAATAGTGGTTGTACTCAAACTCAGGTGGTTCACTCAGACGTTGGTCAGTTAATATACTACCATGACCTGAGTCTAACCAATCTCTCCCATCCACCTCCTATTGTACTTAAAGAATGCTGTAATACAGGAGTATAAAGTGCTGATTCATTTTGATCATGATCATTCTCATTATGTTTTGGGACGAGAGACTGGTCCTTCTCACTGTGTCAACTGCACCAGCTGCACTGAAAACACGCTGAGCAGACTACAAGGCCAGCCAGATACTTTATTGCCAGCCTGCTGAGCACTGGCCATTGGCGCCTCTTCCCATACCAATACACCAATGTGTTTTGATCCAGCTAGACCTCCGTTGGGTCATCCAGGTAGGCTTGGACCATCCTCTCAATAGTCATTGGTGCTCCACCTTGCTCAGCCTCTTTTGCCTTTGCCTCTGCTTTAGACTTAAGCCTTGCCTTTAGAAACAAATCAAATGCAGATTTTGCGGCTGCTGCTCCTGTTCCTGTTTTTGTTGCTGGTGATGATTTTGGATGCTGTAAGCCAACAGCACTGTCTGCAGGCTCTATGGAAATTGTAGGCTGCACCCCAGAACTTCCGTCCATGAGTAGGCCTCAAATTTCCAGCCATTCTTTTTCTAGGTCTCCCGCTTGCTTGCTCAGATGTCTTCTAGGTTGAAACATCCCCACCTGAAAAAGGAATGAAAATGGTCAGTAACTGTAGTGTGGGTCAAGAATTGTGCACAGATATAATGTTTGGATGACACAATGGGCCTGATTTATGAAAAGTGTGCACCGTCTTAATTCATTTATTGTACATAAAAGAAGAGCAAATTTACAAAATAGAATCATAGTTTGTAAATTTGCGTCACTTTTATGTCAAAAAATGATGTTAAGGTGGCACACACTTCTCATAAATGAAGCCCAATGTCTATTTGTAGCCCTGTAACAGAAAAGCAAAGGATTAATCTATCCTCCAACTCCTGCGCATCTGTTTTTTTATCCACACCTATATACGATTCAGACAAATCCTTTAGCTGTTTCTGCAGCATGTGCACCAATGGGCTAGCTTGGCCCTTGGTACAGTACTCCTTACTGAATTCTCGTGTGAAAATTTCAAAAGGAAGCAGCATCTCTGTCAGGCATTTGACCAGGTCCCATTGGTCCATCTTAATGATCAGGCCTTTCACAGTTACATCCCCTGTTTGCATGACATATTCATTGATCGGTCTGCACTGCTGAAACAGACGTTGCAACATGTAATAAGTTGAATTCCAACATGTTGGCACTTCCTGTGTGAGGGGTTTAACTGGCATTCTATTATCATACTGGCTAATCCCCAACAGCTTGTGGGCTTTAAAAGAATGGTTAAAATGAGTGCAGATTCTTCTGCATCTATACAGTAAGTTGCTAACTCAACACCAAACACAGGACCCTGAAATAGCCACCATTTGAGATGGCCTTAAATATATTACTGTCATTGACCCTGGCACAAATGAAATGTTAAGCCATCTGGGGCGCAGCTATTCAAAGACCTTGTTTTTAAAGTCATTTAAGATTTTTGCAGCTGTCTGGGATTTTTCCTTGGCGAACATAGCTACTGTTGCATACCTCAGAGCACCATTAAACATTTCTGCAGATGTAATTTACCTAACCTCCACAAAAGAGATCCGTTTGTACAGTGATGCACATGTAATCAGTGGGTTGGCAACTGGTCTACATGTCTGTCGTTAGGTGGATTGTGTGGACAGTTGACAACTGATGAGGGCAACAATACTACTGCACTGCTGGGAACAGGGCTGATTGTGTAACAGAAATGTCACCTCCTTCACCTTCACCTTCCACCAAGATTGGATCTCATTCTCTGCTTTCAACACTTTTACCAACACCACATGCAGGCTTTTGGCCACTAAGGTGTGCCTACTAGCGGATTGCGTGGTGTTTTCTCAAATGGGTTGTTTGGTCTCCGGTTCCATAGTTTGTACCAGGCTTATCCTGACTAACACTTGCTCAGCAAATGGAGTATATAGCAATGTTTCGATCCTTTTCACTAACCATAAAGAAGTCCCAAACTGGGGAGGTCAACTTTCCAACACTGGTGCCACTGCCAATGTCTGAAGAAGTGGCGGTAGGTGGATGTTGTTTTGATGACATTTGCCTTACTGCAGTACCTTCTTCTACTGAGGTGGCTGTGGATGTAGGTCACAGCCGGGGCCTTGTAAATATGGAAGCTGGTGGAGATGGAGGTGGTGGTATCTGTGTCACATCCCTCAGAGCAGGATGAGAAGATGGGGTAGTGTCTGACTCCAATGGGACTAGGCTAACATCGAGAATGACTGGCTTGTTATCAGACTTGTCATCCTCCTCTTCTTCATCCATAACTCCAAGGCTTTCAGGAACCTTCCTATTCACTCCTTGCCTCTCATTGCTTGTCTCAGATTGAGGTGTCATCCAAGTAGAGTCTTGATCATCAGAAGGGGGGGCATGATGAAGAAGATGGAAGAGATTTGAAAGACAGTGGATCTTGTAAAAAAGGGGCTTCTTCAGCTTGCTCAGCATAAAGCTCAACATCCTGATGTGCTCCCTCTTTGGGAGGAATTGCTATTGCTTGCTTCGGCTGTTGTTGTCCACTAACCTGAGTTTCCGGCAACGATTGGTTACTGCTTTGAGGAAGAGATAAGTCGAATTCAACGTGGCTGCTCATCAGTGTTCCTGTGATTCGAAAGGCGGTTTCTGTGCCTGACATGGGCTTGGGCCTAGTTTGGAGTGGGCCCGCATATGCGGGAGTGCTGGTCCCAGCGTGCTCCCCAGAGGCTGGTGCGCCAGGCACATGTTTTTGCCCAAAAATTGTCTGGGGTGACATACCAGTGGTGGGAAGTTCCTTTTTATCACTGGCTGCTTTCTTGGTAGCGCATTTTTGGGGCCATCTTGTAGCTGTGAGTTGGTCACTTAGCTTCATAAGCTGAAGAGATGTCTGTGTGGTCATGAGTGTGGTCACGCGTCATGTTGTGCACATGCCTTCCGTCTGGCAGTACTCTGGGCGATGTCTCTTTCTCTTTATGCATCTAAAAGCAAACATGCAAGAACGATATCAGTCAAACATGGCATTGTTTTAGTTGCATTAGTAGAAGAAACAATATAATTTAATGGTTACTTAACTTATAAATAATTATGAAATAATACAGTGTGTCCATTTGTAAAACCACAGCAACATTCACTTTTCTTATTATGTACACTCATGAAGGATAAGAAAGAGCACGAACTACAACATACAGAATGTAACTGTTAGCTTTATGTGCATTAAGCTGGCAAGTGGCACTCAGGGAGGTGCTGGTGACAAATGGAATAAACCTTGAATAATGTAATGTAGTGCAACTGTACACCTATGGCAGTAATAGGGTTAAGGGGGAAATGGAAATTGTTTAAAAAATTAAAATAATAAGAAAAACAAAAATTTGTAATTTATGTTAGAAAAAATCTAAAACCAAGCATTTTAAAAAAAAATGAAATTATATTGTTATATTATTATTATAAAATTAAATAAAATACAGTTTGCAAAACAAATTATTATAAAAAAGGAATACATAAAAAAAAAGTAGAATTCAATTGCTGATGTATTAGAGGAAGGTGACTACCATGAAGAACTACAGGGATTTGGGAGGCAAGGAGTGGTCCCAGTGACAAATGCAAAAAAAGTATATAATAAAATATAAAACACTGCTCATACAGTACATTTAATAATAAGCATTGCCCTACAACGCCTGAAGCACAACAAACAAAATGCCCGCCAGCCATATGGTCAAACAACAACTAGTAAGGACCTATGTTGACCATGATAAAGATGAACACATGCAACCCTAAACTCACACTGGCTGTCTACACAAAATGGCCACCAGCCACATGGTCAAACAACAACAAGCAAGGAGGCATGGCCACCACAACAAAGAACACATGCAGGCCTAAAAGCACGCTGGCTGCCTGCACACAATGGCCACCAGCCACATGGCCAAACAACAACCAGCAAGGAGGCATGGCCACCACAACAAAGAAGAGCACATACAGGCCTAAAGGCACAATGGCTGCCTACACAAAATGGTCACCAGCGATTTGGTTCAACAACAACCAGCAAGGAGGCATAGCCACCACAACAAGGAATACATGCAGGCCTAAAAGCACACTGGCTGTCTACAAAAAATGACCACCAGCCACATGGTCAAACAACAACCAGCAAGGAGGCATGGCTACCACGACAAAGAAGAGCACATGCAGATCTATTGGCTACCTACACAAAATGGTCACCAGCCCCATCGTCAAACAACAAGCAGGATGAATAGAAAACAAAAAACACATATAGGTATAGGACCATAATTGACTATACAAAAAGGGCCCCTGGCCACATGGCATGGGGAACGAAGACAAATGGTGGCCTATGACAAACACTCTCACGCACTGGTCAGATAATGATGGATTAAACCCAGATCTGTGACTGGGGATGAGTGGTTGAAAAGTTTCTACACTCCATCCATCATCCTTTTGTGTTGCTAAAGTTGCCCTAAGTGGGAACGGTATGCCCAGATTTGGGTCCCCTGCTCACTGTGCCACTAGATTCAAGCTAGCCTGGCTTATGAAGGGTGATAACCTGAAACCGGTCCCAGGATGCTTGTTTCTGATCTACTGAGGACCTGGCCTGGCTGTTCGGGCTGGACTGTTTCTATGGGGAACAGGGTCAAGACTGATTTGCATATGGCTGGGTCCAAACTAGGGTGGCATGGTGAACAAAATAACAGTGGATTAAACCCAGATCTTTGACTGCGGGTGAGTGGTAAAAGAATTTCAGCACTCTGATCATCATCCTTTTGTGTTGTTTCAGTTCAACCGATACCACAAACAGTTGTTTCATCATGCACCCATGACATGTACTGGGCCTACAGCTGGAAGACATATTCCATTAGCAGACTAGGCCACTTAGCATTAACATAATGAATTAAATGAATATTGCAAATTTACAAAACAAAACATGGAGAAAATGTAGTGAACTACAAAGCATTTTTCCTTTATAGAACAAAAACTACAAGTAAAGCTATAACTAGGCCCCAAACGCAGGTCACCCACCACAATAAATTGTAAAAATTGAATAAAAGTATGGAAAATCCTGGTGCATGTCACCTAGCAATCAAACAAGTTGTACAATACCCTTATACGAGTCTTTTTTAAACTTATTTGTGAAATCTCAAATACATCAAAGTCCTTAAATCCAATGATACACCCAGGAGACGAAAAAGTGATCCTTCCAGCTCGATATCCAAGTGAAAATTGACCGGGGATCAACAAAACACTGGGAGGAGCCTGCTTGACATGAACAGGAAGTTGGAGTCTTTGGGGCACTTCCAGTTGTTGAAAAAAAAATCTAAAGTACTCTTGGCACAAAAAAATAAACACAAACAATCATTAGAGAAGATTTTGACCTAAAAGTAGTAGATTTTAGCTGCTTGAGCTTCACCAGGTTGCAGCTGCAGTTGATCGTGCTCACTCGTGCTCGCCTACATCACAAAAGTTGCACCGGAGGTCACTGACGTGGTGCTAAATTTCGCAGGCATTGAAAAAAACGTGTTTGTGCTCCTGAGTGACCTGATGTCTCTCATCTCACTTCCTGTGCACGCAAAATGACATTAAGCACGTGCCAATGGGGAAAAATAGAAAAAACTTCACTACGTTGGATAGTCTATCTGTAACTCTACATTCTCCTTGGAACGCGGAGTTGCCAATTCTGCAAACTCTGTCAGTGGAGCAGAGTTTTTTGCCCAGACCTAATCCTTAGAGAAATTACTGCAGCCCGCCTTTCCACCATGGATGAGAAAATCACAGATCTTATTCAAGAAATGAAACACATCAAGATGGACATGGGCCTCTTTCACTGACGAGTGTACAACCTGGGCCATTGTTTCACTGTCCCTGAGGACAAGCTGTAAGATTTTGAGTCCATTGACTTGGTAGACCACTTCTGCCATGATAGCATCTGTTCTTATGGAGTTCCCAAGAAGCTACAACTTTCAGATATGCAGGTGTTTCTGTTTCATTTCATTCCTAAGCTGACAGGGCTTTCCTTCACTCCCCCTTGAAATGCAGAAGGCTCACAGAATCTGAGCCAGCCCCCCAGCGGAGTCTGGACTACCAAACCCTGCTCTGTTATTTCCTGCCTTCTCCAGTACACTCATACCCACCAGATCATCCTAGAGGCACGCAAACATAGCCCATTCTAATGGGATGGTCATCAGAGCTATGTAGCAGCAGACTTTTCCCCAGACACCAACTGCAAATGGTGGGAATTTCTGGACTACGTCCCCAGCTGCAAAAATGTGATATCAAGTAGTGATGGGTAGAACTCTGCGAGTTTTACTTTGCGGAATTCATTGAAGTTACCTAAAACTCTGCAGAATTCAGCAAGTGGCTAAATTCCAGTCCGATGCTCATTGTGACTTTTCCAAACAACACTGCCATCAGATGATCCAGGTTTTGGCTTGAATTCTGGGTCTTTGGTTTTCTCCAGTACAAGTCACTCACAGCATGCAAAGCAAAAGCTGGCTTGGACAAAAATGTACTCACGCATGTGATGAGGTGAACCATGCTAACATGTGCTCATGGCAAACTTGAGCACTCTGCTTTATTTAAAATCATTTCTAGTCTTCAGCTGAGCCTTGCAGGATCTCATCTCACTGGCTTAATGGAGATATCTATAATTGGAATTGGAGAGCCACAGTACCCTACATATGTGATAATATAGGTTTCCCCAAATCCTCTAATCAGGGTGGACTCACACTTCTTTCGTTTACACAGGGAGAGTGGGTCCTTAAAGCTGTGAAACTGAAGTAATGCTACTCCCTGGTCTGAGTGACAGTGCAGAGGCCAGCAGCAGGACCGGCTTCTTCAGAAGTCATAGGATAGGGCGAAGCTAATAAAACCAGCTTAGGAACTGACCCACTCTGAGGACAGACACAAATCCAGATCCCCTTTGAAGCCTGTCCTCCCATGGACTGACAACCACAGACAGCTTACATGATAGATGCTGATCTCCCTCTCTTGCTGTGTCACATCATACTTTGATGATGATTGGTAACTTCTTCACGGGCTGATGGGACTGTGTTTCCCTGTGTCCTGTTCAGCACCCCTTTGCCCTAATTTCCCACAATCTCCCTACCAGTCTTTCCTCCTCTTGTCCCACATTCCCATGTTCACACATTGTTCACCCTCACTCCCCCCCCTTCTTCTCAACCCATTTCCCCACCCCCTCCCCCATGGGATATCTGTCACAGACGCTCATTACTCCTTTCTTTCCTCTGACATCTTACACCCTTTTTCCCTACTCCCCCATCATGCCCTGCCCTACTCTCATCACCTTGCTCACTTCCCCTTCCCTATAAATACCTCCTCTCCCTCTGTGATTCCCCCTTCCCTCACCACCCACTGGGTGGCTACTAAAGGGGTCCATTGACCATCTCTTATGACCCATGTTTTGTCCCCCTGCTCTTGCAAACCCATGTGACTATGTTGCTGTTTTGTTCTGGGGGGCTGCTAACAGCTGCTTATGTTTCTGTTCATGTTTCGTGGATGTATATGTTATATCTTGTCTTTACATGCTTATTGAGTATCTCAGTATAGGCCGTGTGCTATGTCTTTGTATCTGCTTCATTGACTCAGGGGGCCCCAACCTAGTCCCCTCCTTTGTTGAAAATCCCACATTGCTGAGGGCCCTCTTTGCTGCCATGTTCCCTAGGGGCTTTTACACATCTCACCAGCACTGGACATTAATTCTCTACTGTTTCTGTCCCCTATTAGACCTCCTTGGCACCCCCCAATACTGGGTGACATGACCAGCTCTCTGCCCACATGCTGTCTTGCTGCCTTCCTTCTCCTATTCCACCATTACTGGAGTCCCAACATACCATCCTTATTCGGTTAATCTCCCCCATTCTGTGCCCAACCTCTCTCCATATTCAAATCCAGTACTGCTATCCTACCGGACTGCTTGGCAAGTCTGGATGCTGCTCTCATGCTTTGGCCTGACCACATAGGGTGACCCGCTCACCCATACCCAGCTTCCTTGTCCTCTTGTTGCTCTGTACCAACCCACCATTCTGGCCATCTCTCCTGCTTTCCCTGTCTGGCAGCAGCAGCCGCTTATTACTTTCAGGGCCACTGGTCTTCCTTATTGGCGCTTGCTGTTGCTTCCCATCGGTGGTTGTCTTTTTGGATTCTTGGAGGGCCCTGACTCACTGCAGACAGATTAGGACATAGGAATGCATTTGTCCTTCCCACAGGAGTCATACCACACATCCCAATTCGGTTGTCAACTGTGCCATTACCTGCCTCCTTACATTTTGTTGCCCCCCTGGGGGTTCCCTGCTTTATAATCCCCTCCGACCCTTGACAGCCCTTCCTTGTCCCCTGTCCCACCACCTAGCCACTACCAACCCCAGACACTTGCTCTTCCTCCTATTGTGCTGGTTCTAGTGGCTGCACTCACAAACTCTTCAAACTTCACTGCCACATGCCTGGCCTCCCCCTGAACAGCACCTACCACAATGGCCTCCCAACCACTTTTGGTTATCTCCCTTAATGTGAATAGCCTGACCATTGACATGAAATGCAAAGCAAATCTGTCTTATTTAGCCTCACAGTAGTTGGACATTGCATTCATACAGGAAACACACCTTTCCCCTAAGGAGGTTTATAAACTTAATGGGGGATTGAGTGGGAAGTATAATCCATTGCTGTTTTCCCATAGGCACCCACCCACTACTCCAGCTTCCCTATCACATCGAATGTCCACGAAGAGTTGAGTGGCCACCCTTATCCAAACATCTCTTCCTTGTATGGTGTGATGGCCACTATTATCTAGCAAAGCTTAGGATTTGCTCCAAGACCCTTTGAATTGCTTCCATCTCTGCCCCAACATGCCTAAATTCACCTTTCTCTCCCACCTCTACATACTGCTGCCTGAGATGACCACCCCTTATGCTAAGTTAGGAGTGGCTTGGAACCTGACACCTGACCCAATTTTGGACCAGACAGGTCCTGTACATAGATCAAATGAGAGAGGCAGGGCCTCTCTGACATCTGGCACCTCCTAGGCACAGTGTATAGGGAATACTACAACCTGCGATCTACGGTATGCAACCACGCTTGGATTCCTTTCTTGTATCCCACAGGCCCCAATCAGTTGTATGGGGCTGCACAATCATGAAGGTGTTTCATTCAGACCACACCCCGGTTTGTTGTGCCTGGACCCCTCACAAGCCCTCACATTTCTAGGTAGCCCGTTACTGATCACCCCGAGTGATTAAACAACTGCAAGGCAATATGGCCTCCTATCAGTATGTCAACAAGGGGTTCATCACCTCACCTTAGACTCTGCTGAGCGCAACGAAAGCCACTCTTGAAGTCAGGGTATCCAAGTGCTGTTGCAGCTGTGTCACTCTTAGTCGAACAGACACATCTTGAGACCTCATCTGAACTCCTGAATGGAGGGAGATGCCTGTAGGTGGGGGAGGCTGTTCCAGGCCTTTGCTTCTAGGTATGTGAAACAGCACCCACCGTAGATGCTGCAGTGGTTTCGTGGTGTGATTGTGAGGGAGACCGAGGCAAAGCAAAGGAGTCTGGAAGGGTGGTGGAAGTTCAGGCGATGGATGAAGCACGTTAGTACACGAACGTCCGGAGCTTGAATTGGCATTTTTTGTGTACAGAGATCCAGTGGAGGTTTCTTAGATGGGGTTGATATGTGCTCATTTCGCGAGGTTTAGGACGAGTCTGGCAACTGAGTTCTAGATGATTTGAAGTATTTTCATGAGTGAGTGGTGTGACCGGCATAGAGCAGTTGATGTAGTTTATTCACATAGTTATGAGGGCTTGTGCAACAGTACGTCTGGTGTTGAGAGGGAGCCATTTGAAGATCTTGTGGAGCATTAGGAGGGTGAGGAAGCAGGTGAAAGAGACTGCTTTGACCTTCATGTTGTTTGTTGCCTATAATGATTCCTAGGATTATAGCGTGGTTCGTTGGGATGGGGCTATCCCAGCTCGACTGCCCACCCAGAGTCTTCCCAAGGTGAGGCGATGTTACAGAACAGTAGTACCTCCATTTTATCACTGTTGAATTTGAGGCATCTGTCCTTCATCTATCATGCAATGCGGTTCATGCAGTTGTGGAAGTTGGATTGATTGTGGAGGGGTCTTTGGAGAGTGTGAGGATGAGGTGCGTGTTGTCAGCATAAGAGATTATGTTGAGTCAGTGGTTTCTGATGATGTTGGCAAAGGAGATCATGTAGGTGTTGAAGAGGGTGGGGCTAAGTGATGATCCCTGAGGGACAATGCAGGAGATCTCCTTGGACTTTGAAATTAAGGGTGGGGGGTGGACTCTCTGAGATCTGCCTGCTAGAAAAGAGGCAATCCATTTTAAGAGCTTTTCTCTTTCTAAAAAGAAGGCACAGGTATAAAAATAGGACCCTCCGAACCACTCTTCAGTTCACTTTATGAACCTGTGAAAGGGCTCTCAGAGGATCACCTGCTGTAGTGGCATGATGCACCTGCTGCACCTGGAAGGACTGCTGTTCTGCCTGGAGCCTGCATTGAACCCTAAGGTGCCTACCCTGCTGCTTGAGCCCTGTTTCACTGCTTGAACCCAGAACTACCAGAGTGACTCCAAGGGCTAGTTTACTGGCCTTCTGAACAAAGCCGCAGGGACATAAAAGGCTTTAACCATCTTGAACCCGCAGCTGGGTCCATCTCAAGTGAGTCCTAACCACCGAAGTGGTAACTCTCCAATCTTCAACTCTTGGTTATAGGTGCCCAGATAGCCAAAATCCAAACCTTGGGACTTAGAACATTTTTGGGGAAAAACTGCTCTGAGAACCGAGCTTGCTTGTGCATCTGCTGAAGATAGGCCTGTCCTACCTTTTTTGTAAGGAGTACTCCCTCTTGACTGCAGAATCTCTGTAGTCATAAACTTGCTATTAACTCAGCTCTTGTGAATAGCTATAAATACTAACAGTAGACAAATGTGTAAGATTACTATCTTTATGAATCAGGATCTACATTTACAATACTATTATTGTGACTTTTATTCTGGGTTAAATTTCAAAAGGTATTATTCTGAATGAACTATAACTGAGTACAGTATAAATATTGTGGTCATAATTTTCATCCTGGGCTACATTTTGGAATGTATACATGAAATCACGCTATATGCACTTCTAAATGATGAATGTGTTTAACCTGTGTTGTAAATTCCTCAATCTCTTCTTTCTCACATCTTTACTTGTATTCCCTCTTTCCAGTAAACTGTAAAGGAATGGGCAGCAAGAATTGGGCCACAAACAACTCCCCTTCCCATATGGATTTCTGTACTGACATCAACTACTACTGGACAGCCCAAACACATGGGCCCGGTTCACAAATGGAAAGTTATACCAAGAATCTAAGTTTCGACCTGAAGTCATAAGGCCCGATTCTCAAAGGTAAAGTTAGACCTAAAAATCTAAGGGCCTGAGTTAGATCTTGGCAGAGTGGAATAGTTACTTTTGCCCCACAACTAGATTATAATGCACATGCAAATAATAGCTATGGTTTTCAGGATGATTTTGTGCCTCCTTGTGATAAAAAAAAAATCAGAGTAATTATAACACTGAAGAAGCAGACATGTTCACTTTAGAAGGTTCAGTGACTGCAACAGGTTTGATGATATTTTGCAACCAAGGGACAAATTAATTGTGATTGACTACTCACTGCTCTGATGCATATGCATTGTCTGACATAAGGGACTTTGTTCACAAAATTAAGCTTTCTTTTTTGTGCAAGTTTACGTTATTTTGATATTCAGAAAATAATCTTACAATTGGTATCTTTAAGAACTGCAGAGTCTCTGCACATTAAAAGATAGAACAGTCCTATATTTTTATGTGCAGAAGAAAAAGGTAAGTTTACCTTTGTGAATCAGGCCCCGAGTTTTTTTTTTTTTTTTTGCTCTCTACTCAGTCAATGGATTGAGTTCAACTTATCAGTTTAACCATGGGCCATATCATGACTTTAGTGGTGCAGTGCTGAGCAAACCGTTAGGGCATAAAATAAATGATTTTAACTCAATATTTATCTGATTTAGGCTTTGATTTTTAGACAACGGAGCTCAGATACAGTGAACAAGATTTTTATTTTTCTAATTCGTAGCTGCACTGTCTGAAATTAAAGCACTAACTCAAAGAAATGCTATTATTCGAAGACTGGGGCTTAAAGGATTGGAGGAGGTGCAAGTAGTACTAGACTTTGGTCTGGACTAGCCCAGAGAAGATCCTTATCCTTCCAAGAGGGATTTAGCAGAGGTGTTTAGAATTGTGCATTATAATTTAATATGACTTTTATCTTTTGGAATAGAGATGGACTCTCTTGACAGCTAACGTACAAGAAGCACCTGGTAGAAAGCCAACAGTGAATTTATGAGTTTCCTTGCATTTTAAATCCCAACTGCACATCCACCTTTCTTTCTCAGATCTGGACCAAACATATCTGAAATATGACCTAAATGGGACACACTAAAATCTCAGCTCTCACTATTTCCAACATTAGCGTATTTATGAAGAAAGCAGAGATGGGGAGATAAAGGCAGACAGCTTTTCCTAGATTAATGATGATCGATTATCTCTCCCGCAAAAAAACAGAGCATTAAACACACTCCGAAGATGCTCCATGCTCACAGGTAACAAACAACTTCATCAACCTTGTAAAAACAAATAGGAAAAGCAAGCTCCACTGTGTGTAAAACCAATGAGTGGTCAATTAATGTTATTTGTGAGTTTCTGCACCATTTGTAAAATAAATACAAAAAATTAGCCCTTACTAAAATCAGTGTCAAAATGCAGCCCAAGAAGAGGTAGAGTAGCGTCTGGATATTTCCTGTCTCTTTTATACTGTCATGTCAGATTTCAGAATATAAGGTGAGATTGTGCAGACTTTTTAATGAACAACATTTATTGACACATTTTGGAATGGTGAGAAAATGTCATAAACACATAGAACTCTACATTGGAACTACTTCCTAACTAGAAAATACCAATAGCACATACACCTCTTTAAGCACAAGTATAAAAACAACACCTGTGTTTTAAAAATACAAATCTTCTTGACTCAGAAGTGTGTCAGTTTCAAATTCATACCACCATCTGCAAAACTGAAGAAGCATAATGTAACGACTTTTGTTGTAAATTAGACTTTTCTGAAGCATCACTGCAGATTTTTTGCCTTTTCCTGCACCCTATTTTTGCTGGCGATACGACGTTACTAATCACTGGCACAGTGTGTGCTATGGCCTTAAAAAGGTAGGTAGCTGTAAACTTAGATTCACCCAACTGCTCAATTTAACTGTGCTGTAAAACCATTTCAGATGTGCAAATGTCATATGTGGGCTGTATTGTGTATTTGCATCCCCCAAATAGAAAGGATAATATTATATGACAGACAGGAGTACCACTGTGCTGTGGTGGAATACACCAGATGTGCAAATGTCATATGTGGGCTGTATTGTGTATTTGCATCCCCCAAATAGAAAGGATAATATTATATGACAGACAGGAGTACCACTGTGCTGTGGTGGAATACACTACAGTGGTACATAATAGGGAAAAGTGCAACTGAAGTGGCACACAGAAATGCAGGAAAAGCTTATTTTTATTTATTCATAAGTCACATTTAAGTTTTATTTGCTAGCCTGCGTGGCAGGGTGCTGCTGTATACAACTAAGGGCACAATGCATATTTAGGTTGATGTGCTCTCACAGTGAAATAAAACCCAAAAGCTTTTTCACTGTGTAAGCATTGCTATACTTTTCTCTGAGCGAACCCTGATGTGATTAAAATCCTTAATTCTTATATCATTGGGGGAAATATCTCACAATTATTTCTTACTTAAATTTCCAAATCTGCCCTAATAGTGAAATAAGATTTTTAATAAATTAAATAATTGAAGCGGAATAGCAATTTTGTGACTGTGCCAGAGCAGGCTTATACTAGTTCTGCCACTCATTACACCTCCAGAGCTGGAATACACATCCTTTGTCAGGAGAGTTAATTAATCTGGCTCGGGGGACAACTGCTTGTCCCTGAGACCAGGAAGAACAAACGGATGTTAATTGCTAAGGGATTAGCTAACTGGGACTGGACAGGAACAGTTCACAGAACAAAGGGCAGAAATAGGACTACTTATTTTGAACTGGAGATGCGAAGAAGGGTATCCTTCATTCAGTCCCATAACCGTGCAAGGCAGTGTGGCTCCAGCCACAATGGGAGCGGGGGACAATTTTGACCCTATCAGAAGGTAGTAGAGCTCATGCCAAGGAGCTGAAAATTGACCTGCACTCTTACAGCTTGGTTCTGCCCCCTTGAAACAGGGGTTCTTGAATAATTTTACAGTATGGCAATGAGAAGAGGAAGTGCTGAATAAGGAGGTGAGGCATTGTGAGTAAATAGTGAGGATTTGTTTCTAGAATTTTCTGCAGTTACTTGCTAGCGTCTACGATAAATTTTTCACCTTCACTATCACCTCTTTACAATATTCCAGGACCCGGGAAGGCTCCACTCAAAGCAGAAAACTACTAATTTTTTATTCTTGCTGGAAGAGAAGGACTCAGACAAGGACTCCTGAACGTTCCTGTCACCCAAAGACTGGAGCTGCTCTTCAAGGGTCAAATGGTTGACTTTCTGTTTACCTTTGTTGAAGGACACATAAAGCAGACAGGCTCTTGACTCCAGATGGACCCATAAGTCCACAGAGGACAGAAGCCTGCTGGAGTCCTGGTTACTGTGAAACCTGGTGCCCAGACATTCTGCCTGAAGAACTAGGGGATCACCAGAAGCAACCTTCCTATCCATTGGAGACTAGGGGCCAAATCTTGAGTTTGGAGAAAGGGATTACACTGCATACTATCTGGGTGGGTGGTGTGACTTTTTGGCTGTTTGTCTGGAGAGGTGAAACAGAAGAAACCAGTAATGACCCCCACAACCACTCTCTGGCTATGGGGTTCATTTGTTATTAGATGTGCAATAGCAAACTCCCACATTCAGAGTTTGTTTTTGAAAATCAAAAACATATTCAAGTTTGGTGACTAGCCACC
This sequence comes from Pleurodeles waltl, assembly GCF_031143425.1. Lineage (NCBI taxonomy): Eukaryota > Metazoa > Chordata > Amphibia > Caudata > Salamandridae > Pleurodeles > Pleurodeles waltl. Next base: position 792,933,898 of record NC_090438.1, on the reverse strand, counting down.
GAAATCAACAACAAATGCCCACCAAACTTTTTGTACCTTGACAAGAACCAATATGACAGCAGTTCTTGTCAAGGTACAGGCATCACCATTGGGCCAAAGGTGATCTCTAGATTTGGTGGACGGTAGTCATGAGGGTGGGGGGTGTAATTTCCTCCATCATCCTAGTGGATATTACTCTGCCTGTCAAACTTTAAATTTCACCTTTAGTCTGATGGTGAAATCTTTGACAGAGATGACCGTCTTGGTTTACTCAACCTTCGTTTCATTGCAAAATTGCACATAAATACCAATGCACCATGAACCACTTTTGTTCAATGGCACTTTACTTTATTTTGTGTTAAAAAATCAAATATTCATTATTCCTGTTTCCTGTAAACTATTTTAATGATACTGGTGTCTGTTTGTTCATTATATTTAGTCTATCTTTCCAAATATATTTGGGAATTTTTGTGTGGATTTTGCCTGTTACTTGTGCCATAACTACCAGGGTTGAGAAGTTCTCTGAGAACTATGAATTGACCTAATCAGATTGGGTTTATCGAGTTGGTATGGGTTTCCTCTCCCAAATTAATAACTACTTTCCTGACAACTAGGATTTTGTCATATTTATTATTTACCATCATTACACATCTGCAGAAGCAGTGAGCTGCACTGCAGAAAAGGATTCATACACCCGGCCTAACTTTCATTAATTATAATAACTTTGACTATAATAGAACTTGTGATTAATGTCACTATGGCCATCATTAAAAGTTTCTTGGCGGTGGGGGCCATAAGTCCACAACCCCGAAGTTAACAGAACCAAGGTAATGTTAACTCTAGGAGGGCATAATTACCTAGGACAATAAGAGGAACAAGTAAAAAATTCCTTTTAGGAATAGTGAATTACTAGAAGTATCAGTAATTCCAAGTTCAATGCAATGGTTACTTCTCATTGCCCTCCCACATAGTTTCCCCTCTAGATTTCATCTGAAGTGGTTATGCAAATATGTATATAATGGCTGTATATGATTTATACTCAGCAACAATCATACTACTGTATATAACTAGGGTTAATAATTATGCCATCTGATTGAAGTGTTATGGTCAAGCAGCCTACGAAGCTACAGCAGAGTCTGGAAACCTATGTTTGGGACGGAGGTACTGTTTTCTAAAACACACCAGTCCACAACAATAAAAAAACAACATTTCTGTCTTGGACCGTTAAACCACAGTCTAACAACAAATGTTAATAAATAAGAAAATAGAATAACCTATTTGCTTCAGTACAAATAGTTTAATATGCTAACAATAACTGTGATAAATTGGGTACTGTGTTGAATTGGGGTGACCCCTGTTCCAACAACAGCCAGAATCCCGGTTATGGTCAACCATAAAAGCCTTAACTTTGAGGCAATGTGTGAAGAAGCTATGCAGCACACAAATAATAATATAATGAAAACACAACACAAGTAAAATCCCACACCAATTTAGAAAAGTAGAATACATTTTAATAAATGAAACACCAAAATAATAAAACTTAAATTAGTAGAACCAGAAATACATTTCGTTATCGTTAGAAGTAAAAACTAAGATCAAAGCAACAACTGTGAACAGCTTATCGACAAGAAAACAACAAAAACCCAATAAGTAGAATCAGAGTTATGAATTTTGAAGGTTTAAAGTGAAAACTAGCAACTAAGAGATCACAGCGCCAACTGCGGACATCTTGTCATGTGAGACCAGTCAAAGTTGAAAAATATGGTAGACAGTGACTCATATACAAGAAGTGAATTGGGCCCAGTTGGTGGTTACCTTGAGATTCAGAAGAAATTCAGAGAAAACTGTTCTAAGATAGTAAAGTTTAATGGGGCACGAGAGCAGACAGTGTCCAAGGAGGGAACACCATTGTTCGGAGCCACTAAATAAAGCTGCGGTGAAGATTTCCTTGTTTGAACTACATCTTTTTTTTCGGAGTCAAAATTATCCAGTGCGATGAGGCTAGAGGCTGTAGCTGATGAAAGTTCCATGTGGCCAGTTACCCATTTTGGCGAAGGACCACTAAACAGGTTTTGTTGCTATAGAGAAGCGATGGTAGCTGCAGTAAAGTCAGGCTGAACGGTGATGCACCTTGGGCAGAAGGACAAACAGGTTTGTCCCAGTCTTTTCTTGGTTCTCAGAGCAGTTTTTAGCCAAAAAAGTCCCAAATGTTTTATTTCGGCTATCTGGGCACCTTTAACATTACAACAAAGGGTCTAGGACTAGAGGGGCACCATCTGAGGCTTTAGGACTCACTCAGGCAGGGTCCAAGTGCTGGTTCAAGATGGTTGGAGCCTTTTTGTCCCTGAGGTTCTGATCCAGAGACAGCCAACTAGCCCTTGTAGTCACTCTGGTACTCCTGGATTCAAGTGATTAATCAGAATTCAAAGAGCAAGGCAGGCCTTTGAGAGTTTCAGGCAGTTTCCAGGCAGCAAAGCAGTAATTCCAGGTGCAGCAAAGCAGTCTTGTAGAGTACACAGCATGTTACCAGCAGCAGGCAGTCCTCTATGAGCCCCTCTGCATGTCCAAAATGTGTACTGAATAGTGGGTCCTAATTTTTATACCCGTTGCCTTCTTTGAAGTAGGAAAAGCTTCTAGAAAATTCCCCTTGAAGTGCATGAAGCTTCTGGACTCCCCTGCCCTGGTTCCAAGCAGACTGCAAGTACAAGGCAGAGGTAAAAAGTCCCTTGTGCGAGGGCAGAGCACAGCCTATTCAGTTACAAGTGGGGCTGTACCCAGCTACACCCGCTCATCCTGACAGTTGATTGTCTATTCAGGCACACTTAAACCCTCGATTGTGTATCTTTCCAGGCAGAATAAACAAAAGTCAACTGCCAACTACACCTAGTCATGTGGCCTATGACAGGCTGCAGACATCAAATAGCTAGCGCAGGAAAATGGCAACTTTCTTGATGTGGCATTTTCAAAATTGTAACTTAAAATTGGACTTAACCATTAAAGAGGCTTCTTTCAGTTTCTTAGACAGTAAACATGAAATGTTTACTTATTCCCAATCAAAGGTTAGTACTTCTTAAATGTAATAAGGCAACCCAGTGTTATCCAACGGGTGCAGTAGGTCTTCACAGTGGTTAGGAGTTTTTCATTGCTAGGACATGTAAAGATTAAAAGTAAGTGTCAAGTCTTTGAATTACAATGCACCCTGCCCTATAGTGCGCCTAGGGTGTACCTTAGGGGTACCTTTTATGGACTAAAAAGGGAGTTTACAGCGTGGTAAGGAGTATATATTGCCAAGTCAAATTAGCAGTTTAAGACTGCATTCAGGCAGCAATGGCAGACCAGGGACATGTTTTAAGGAGCTACTAATGTATGTGGCTCAATAGGTTTTGCATGACACTAGTAGCATTTTATTTACAGGCCTTAGGTACATGGCATTCAACTCTATAAGGGACCTATAAGTAAATTAGATATGCCAAAGAAGAGAAAGGTAATGTTACCATGTTTAGGGCAGAGAGCACACACGGTTTGGCACATGCTAGCAGATGTAAAGTGCACAGTCTTAAGGCCAACAAAAATACATTCAGCAAAAATAGGAGGGGTGAAGGCAACATTTTTGGGGATGATCTTGCTGAGAGGGCCAAGTCCAATAATCATCCAAAAGATCATGTTATTTATAAATATCTAGACCTAAGAAAACAATGATTTACAAGGCTCAGTGTGACAGAAGGTTATAACTGCAACTCCCTTTTGTAACGTATCCAAGAGAAACAACATTTGCACATACCAAAGTCACTAGTGTAAGTTTGGATGAATAACTGATCCACTCACACATTATTTTACTACTGAGGACAACCTCACTAATTAACCATTTCACCCACACTAATTGGTGACTTACTAATTAAAGAGCTACATCCTCAAAGCCTTTATATAGACAGGTTTAAAACCACAGGCATCAGTGTGCAAAGTGAAGCTCCTAGAGCCTATGTATTTGGTAAAGGTGGCAGTTTGAATACTACTGCAGAGCAAGATTTGGGTAAACAGCTGAAAATTCCACACATTAGTAGATTCACAATAAAAAAAGTGACACCAGAAATGCTGTAATTAATTTCATCCACCAGTAAACACTCTAGTCCATAGTGAATATCTTCATTCTTTTACTCACGGTACCACTTAACACTGAGACCAACCATATGCAAATCAGTTTTAGGCACACACCAAAAAAGGGCAGCCAAGTCAAACGGCAAGGTCAAGCAACACTAAACATGTTTTGTCCTTATATTAGCACACTTGTGAGAAACAACATCAGTCCTCTGAAACATAAACAATAGCACCCACTTCAGGCAATAGCATGCCACTCAGGGGGACTAACTGAGAAAAACCAAAAGTTATTGATTTCATTTATTTACGTGCCTATCTATTTATGACATATTTAATTAATTATTTATTTGTTGTTTACTATTGTGTAAACCAGGCCCAGCTGCACAGTGGAGTGTGTACAGAGGTACAGAATGAATAAAGGTACACCTTTGTAAAAACTAGAGGTACAGTATTAAAGTTATGATCCAGAACTATATGATATGAGATGCAACAATAAAATATATGCATAGATATCCCCATCTGTTGAGTGTTTTACAAGTGGAGATACCTGAAGCACATAAAGAATATGCAATTGGAGCACCTCCAATTCGTGAGCCTCAGCATCTTCCCTGTGTCCTAATACAGCCCAGTGTTCAAGGATTGCAAAAGACCTAGGTAAGGAGCCACCAGAATTTTCTCGGTAAATAGTATTATTTGTTCAAAAGTGTTTATTTCAGCTACCTGTGCCTGTTTTACTGTGGACTCTCTGTGTTTCAGGCAGCCTGGTCTTTTCAAGAGTGGTGATTTTTTAAAACTTGTTTTTGCTGTGACTGTGTGAATCACCTTGCTAGTTTGTGGCACATGACTTCATAAACCCCCCAACCCCCATTTTTCTAAGTAAAAAAGGCTACATACATCTTGCAGAGTGTGTTTTTAGGAGACTGTTTTAATCTGTTTCTGTGATTTCAATTGTATTTAGAAACTGTCTGCCCCACCTGTTTTTTGCCTTTAAAAAAGCCACATTTCAGAGTGCACGACCAGCAGTATTCCAGTGTTTGTTTTTAAACGCTCTCTCCCTTACCTGGAAAGTAGACTCTGCTAGCTTGGAAGTGTGGATTCAGACTGTCAGTATCCAAAGAGATTGTGAATAGAGCAGCAGCTGCCTCCTCCCTGCCCACAGGGACTGGACTTAGCTGATTGGCTCTCTGAGTCCCTGTTGAACCTGAGCCCTACCCCCCACACCTGCTCTGGCCCCTTAAGTTTGTGGAGGGAAGCCCAAGACAGCCACGTCCATTTTGTGAGCCTCAGCATCTTCCCTGTGTCCTAATGCAGCCCAGTGTTGAAGGATTGCAAAAAGACCTAGGTAAGGAGCCCCCGGAATTTTCTGGCTAAATAGTATTATTTGTTCAAAAGTGTTTATTTCAGCTACCTGTGCCTGTTTTACTGTGGACTCTCTGTGTTTCAAGCAGCCTGGCCTTTTTAAAGTGGTGATTTTTTTAAATTTGTTTTTGCTTTGACTGTGTGAATTACCTTGCTAGTTTGCGGCACATGACTTCATAAACCCCCCACACCCCCGCCACCCTTTTTTTAAGTAAAAAGGATACATACATCTTGCAGAGTGTGTTTTTAGGATACTGTTTTAATCTATCTGTTTCTGTGATTTAAATTGTGTTTAGAAACTGTCTCCCCCCTCCCCCCCTGTTTTTTGCCTTTAAAAAAGCCACATTTCAGAGTGCGCGACCAGCAGGAGAAGTGTGGATTCAGCCTGTCTGTATCAAAGGAGATTCTGAATAGAGCAGCAGCTGCCTCCTCCCTGCCCACAGGGACTGGACTTAGCTGATTGGCTCTCTGAGTCCCTGTTGAACCTGAGCCCTCCCCCCACAACTGTTCTGGCCCCTTAAGTTTGTGGAGGAAAGCCCAAGCCAGCCACCTCCATTTTGTGAGCCTCAGTATCTTCCCTGTGTCCTAATACAGCCCAGTGTTCAAGGATTGCAAAAAGACCCAGGTAAGGAGCCCCCAGAATTTTCTGAGTAAATAGTATTATTTGTTCAAAAGTGTTTATTTCAGCTACGTGTGCCTGTTTTTCTGTGGACTCTCTGTGTGTCAGGCAGCCTGGGCTTTTTAAAGTGGTGATTTAAAAAAAAAAATGTTGCCGTGACTGTGTGAATTACCTTGCTAGTTTGTGGCACATGACTTCATAAACCCTCCACCACCCCCCCCCCTTTTTTCTAAGTAAAAAACTACATACATCTTGCAGAGTGTGTTTTTAGGAGACTGTTTTAATCTGTTTCTGTGATTTAAATTGTGTTTAGAAACTGTCTGGCCCCCCTGTTTTTTGCCTTTAAAAAAGCCACATTTCAGAGTGCGCAACAAGCAGTATTCCAGTTTTTGTTTTGAAACAATCTCTCCCTTACCTGGAAAGCAGACTCTGCTAGCTTGGAAGTGTGGATTCAGCCTGTCTGTATCCAAGGAGATTCTGAATAGAGCAGCAGCTGCCTCCTCCCTGCCCACAGGGACTGGACTTAGCTGATTGGCTCTCTGAGTCCCTGTTGAATCTGAGCCCTCCCCCCCACACCTGCTCTGGCCCCTTAAGTTTGTGGAGGGAAGCCCAAGACAGCCACCTCCATTTTGTGAGCCTCAGCATTTCCCCTGTGTCCTAATACAGCCCAGTGTTCAAGGATTGCAAAAAGACCTATATAAGGAGCCCCCAGAATGTTCTGGGTAAATAGTATTATTTGTTCAAAAGTGTTTATTTCAGCTACCTGTGCCTGTTTTACTTTGGACTCTCTGTGTTTCAGGCAGCCTGGCCTTTTTAAAGTGGTGATTTTTTAAAATGTGTTTTTGCCGTGACTGTGTGAATTACCTTGCTAGTTTGTGACACATGACTTCATAACCCCCCACCTTTTCTAAGTAAAAAGGCTACATACATCTTGCAGAGTGTGTCTTTAGGAGACTGTTTTAATCTTTTTCTGTGATTTAAATTGTGTTTAGAAACTGTCTGCCCCCCCTGTTTTTTGGCTTTAAAAAAGCCACATTTCAGAGTGCGCGACCAGCAGTATTCCAGTGTTTGTTTTTAAACAATCTCTCCCTTACCTGGAAAGTAGACTCTGCTAGCTTGGAAGTGTTGATTCAGCCTGTCTGTATCAAAGGAGATTCTGAATAGAGCAGCAGCTGCCTCCTCCCTGCCCACAGGGATTGGACTTCAGTTAACTTGCTCCTTATATAAGTTCCCATTCTATGGTTGTTGTATATGTTGTTGTGATAGGTTGTTGGGAGCTGGTCTTTCCATTGGTTGCTGGCTCTAGGGCGGGGGTTATGATTGGTGGATAAGGCTGAGGATCTGATTAGCTGTTGGTTCTAGGGCTGTGTCTGATTGGCTGTTGGTTATATGGCTGTGATTGGTGGATAGGGCTGGGATTCTGATTGGCTGTTGGTTCTAGGGCTGTGATTGGTGGATAGGGCTGTGATTCTGATTGGCTGTTGGTTCTAGGGCTGTGATTGGTGTATAGGGCTGTGATTCTGATTGGCTGTTGGTTCTAGGGCTATGATTGGTGGATAGGGCTGGGATTCTGATTGGTTGCTGGTTCTGGGGCTGTGATTCATGGCTAGGGCTGGGAATCTGATTGGTTGCTGGTTCTAGGGCTGGGACTGTAATTGGTGGTCAGGAATAGGGCTATGATTGGTGATTAGGGCTGGGTCCCCCATTAGTTGTTTGAATCAGGGCTAGAAATTCGATTGGTTACGGTTAGGGCCAGGTTCTTATTGGCCAGTAGGGCTATTTAAGCCTAGGACTCAGGGCGTCTCAGCCTGGGCGTCAAGGCAAAGGGCAGTTGCCTGTCTGGGCCTGTTTGGGACAGGTAGGGACTAGGGAATATGGCCAGAAATGCTGCCCAATTCACTATTGACCAAGATTGATTTCAGTCCCTACACATCCATCAACATGCAAACACATAACCTGCAAAGACATCCAACTCATGCATCACAAACTGACCAAAGACAGATTGCAATGTCCCATCACTCAACACAATATCCCTTATACAACACATATACACTTATCCTCCACAACTACAACAGTCAAACACCTGCATTCACACAACACACAATACTGAGTCCACTCCCACTAACACAACCTGCCACCATCCACACAACACAAAACCACACTATACATTTCTCTCAGCCTTCCAGATACACACTCCCTGTTCATACTAACCAACAACACTATCCTCTGTTTGCTCCACACAGACCACCTGTCATCATAACAATGCCCAAACCCAGCCTTCCAACACACCATCTACAAACACCCTTCCCCTCCCTTCACCAATTACACACAAACATACAATCCCCACACTTCACTCCAACACACATATTACCTCTTCCAGTCATCACAACCAACATCAACTCCACTGACACACACATCCATCGCCTCTTGCACACCTCGCACATTCATCTCCAAAACACATCAACACACCATCTAACACTCTAATTCCACTCACCATCACTATCTCACATACAAATCCCTCACCAAAAACAACAACATCAATATCCCCTCTCACTATTCCACAAAAACAATACAGACCACACACATCTGCACATCTAATCAACATAAAATGTCATTACTCTTATTGTCACCCCCACCCTCAGGACTATACAAAGAATACAAGTCCTGTCTTATCTTTACCCCTACTTTCTCACTCTTCAAAAACACCTACAACAAGCACCCCAACCCAGCAACCTTCATCCACTCGCTTCTCCTCCATTGCACAATTTAGAGCCTGACATCATGATCCACATGCTCCTCCACCACCCCTAACCCATACTCCATCCACACTAAACAAACACAAACAAAACAAACAACATGCCACTCTGAACAACCTCACATCCCCTTGTCTATCACATAATAAGACTACCCTACAAAAAACAGTACACTCTTCATGTCTCTCTCTGCCACCAAGTCCACCACCCACACATACAGACCCAACAAAATGCCTCCTTAATCTTCTGGAACAGGAATACTATATTGAAAAGCAAGACTATGGTGAGCCTCACACAGTTATCACAACTAACAACACTCCTGCTTCAAGCTCATATTATACTACTTACCCTTCTCCTAAACAAAACAACACTACCACTAACACACCTTTTCTAAACTGCCAGCTCATAAATGCTCGAACACTCTCAAAAAACAAGCACCACATCTACGACCTGCTCACAGACACACAACCTGACTTACTATTCATAACGGAATCCTGGTTGGGAGATGACATGGCTCCAGTGTTGCACGAAGCCCTTCCCCCGGGCTATCAAACCATCACACAAAACCGTATAGGCAAGAGAGGAGATGGACTAGCTATTATATTCAAACAGGCAATAAACCTCAGAAAAACAGACAATATTTCCATACAAGGTTGTGAAGCCCTCCTCACCAGATGCCACCTTACTCCAACTTCCTCCTGTATCTTTCTGCTCCTTTACAGACCTCCACCTAACAACTCCACATTCCCAGATGCCTTTCTAGATACAGTCTCAAACCTTATTACACTGTACTCCAACCTATGCATTCTTGGGGATCTAAACATTTGGTTTGACAAACTCAATATGCCCCATACAAAAGCTATCACCACTGGCCTAGTCACATTGAACCTACATCAGATTGTACACAATCCCACACACATCGCTGGACACATCCTAGATGTCATTTTTGCTAAGCCTGAACTATTTACCATTCATAGCATCACGCCAATCACCTGGTCAGACCACCATTTGATAACTTTCCAACATAAAACTCCACATATCAACACACCCCACAACTGCTTACATACACGCACCTATCGACCATGGAGCAAAATAAATTTGGGTGACTTAGAAACACAACTAACAGCCAACGCAGATCTAGATACAATTAGTTCTGTGCCAAAACTTTATGAGTGGCTACAGGAAGCTTTTGAATTCCCAACACCTTGGAGAAACACAGAACTTAAAAAGATAAATCAACAAATCATAAAGTTGCAGAGGACCTGGCTCAAAACAAACAACAGTCAAGACAAACTGCAGCTACACAAACGTAACAGAATATACAAATCATCAATCAAAAAAGCTAAAAAAAGGTACTACTCAGACAGAATTCAAAATGCTCAATCTACAACCAAGGAATTTTATAAAATTCTCAATGAATTTCGAAAACCTACATGCATGGAAGGAAGTCATCCCACTACTCAAGATTTCACAAACAAATTGGCAACTCACTACACAACCAAGGCAGACACATTGGACTCCTATTTAAAACAGAAGAAAACCATCAGCACCAACCCCTTTCCTAAAATACCCTTTAAGAATAAACCAACCCAGCCTCTACAGTCCTTCCAAATGGTGAATTTATGGACTTGGTCAAAGCAAGCAGACCTTCCGATTGACCTTCTGACCCTTGCCCACTACAAATCTTCAAGAACATTCTTCTGTCTTCTTCTGCTGCCACACCTGTAAGAAGAATCATCAACAACTCTTTAACTACAGGAATTTTTCCTGTAGACCTGAAAAAGGCATACTTACGACGTTATTAAAGAAAACAAACCTTGACCCGCAAGACCCAAACAACTAAAAACCTATCACAAATGGACCTTTCCTGGGAAAATTGATAGAAAGAGCAGCATTTGCCTAGATGTCACAATTCATTGAAGAAAATTCTATACTTTCAGACCTCAAAACTGGATTCCGCCCAGGAAGAGGCACTGAATCGGCACTCACAGCAATCTGGGCTGATCTTAACAACACAGTCGACCGCAATGGAGTTTATGCACTACTTCTCTTAGATCTCTCAGCTGCCTTTGATATGGTTGATCATGACACCCTAATTCAAAGACTCCCCGAAGCCGGCATACAAGGGACTGCTCTTGACTGGATTACTTCCTATCTTCAAAAAAGATCTAATATCATCTACTCGCCCTCCTTCTCGTCCAAACCCTACCTCACAAATGCAGGGATCCCCCAAGGATCTATCATCTCACCTTTGCTTTTCAACAAAGACATTTACATAAAAAAAATATAGAAATTTCCTGGAAAAACCAAAGGCTACAGGGTCGCAATAGTTAGGGCATAGAAATTCACTTAAAAGCAGGTTACTTGGGGGTTATAGTTACTTTCTGAATTTACTATCACAAAATCAGAGAAATTCACCAGTCATAGTTAGAGCTATTTAAAGTAACTATAACTCACGGCCTAAATTAACTATAATTCATGCCCTCACCATGCACTGCTAATTACCCCAAATATTACAGTGCACATGACAACTTTGGTAACCTCAATAAAATCATCAACAATGGAACATTAGCAGTCCAATTATTGAAAAAAAAAAACTGTGCATGGCGGGGCAGAGAAAAGGGGTGGGGGTCCCAAAATGCTTTTCCCCCATGCAAGTTCCTATACGGATTTTGAGCACGACTACAGACCTAACCACTGGACCAAATTACAACAAGTTTGGTTGAAAGGTAGCTCATGGTCCAGAAAGCAACCTTTTTGTTATTTGGTGTAATTCTGTTCAACAATTTTAAAGGAAAACCACATTTATATATCTAGAGGCGCAGACCCTCGCTAATCTTGCTGATATCGTGCAGAGAGTGGATTGGCTGACATCACTTCAACCAGGAACGGTTGGTAGCCATTTTGAGACAGTCGAGTCCCAGACAAAAAGCTAAAAAGTAACAGAAGAGGGCACAATAAAAATACCTTAACCCCCTAGCTCTGGTGCTGGGGTCCCCCAGGAACCGTGCCAGGGAAAAAAATTTTTTTTTCAATTTTGCAGTGATTCTGTGACAGATTCATGACAGATTTGTGAATTTGTGCTCCTTGCTTCTAGTTGAGCCCTCAGGTGGCCCAATTCCCCGGGCCTTAATATTATATATAGTATGCATATAATACTCATTCTCCACACATCTTTCCTATGCTATTCCTTCTGGACGGCTCTGAACCTGCTGAACCCAAGCTATGACTCCTCAATTTCTTTCACAGCATGGGGGCATCTGCCATGGCATTTCAAACTAAACACATTGAGGGCCTGATTTATACTTTTTTAGCGTCGCATTTGCATCATTTTTTGACACAAAAGCGGTGCAAACTTACAACATTCAATTACATTTTGTACATTTGCGCCGCTTTTGCATCAAAAATTTACGCAAATGCAGTACTAAAAAAGTATAAATTAGGCCCTGTTTTTTAGGGGGCGAGGCTGCAGGCTGGCCCTTGCAGGTGCTGTGCGTGAGACCTAATGCTCCTCATTTATATCTGTGCACTGTGTGTGGCACTGGTATTGTTCATTACCAGAACCTCTGAGAATGAATGAATGTGAGGAAGCAAGAGACAGCAGTAGTGATGTAGGGCATGTCAGAAGAGGCAGCAGCACTGACGCAGAGGGTGGCATGGCTTGTGAAACAGCTGGGGCTGAGATACTACCATCACCACCCTTGCAATAGCCAGCACACAGACAGTTCCACAGATAGCAGATGCTGTGAAGATGTCTTGCAGAGGGCATGGGATCGAGGTAAACCCCATCTTTTCTCTATGATCAAAGCTCACGTTGTGTAACTCCCCACAAAAACAGTCCTAACACTTGCAGGGCTTTGTCTTGGATCCCAGAACTGCCGGCCACGTCCCACTCCCCAGGTGGCACACTCACCAAGGGCGCTGCAGGATAGCGATGTGTAATAAAGTGATGGGGCCAGCAGGTGTTTCAATGGCAGCAGAGAGCCCGAGGCCTGCTCTGACCCTTGTAGTGTTGGGGGCCCTAGGACCTTATGTTAATGACAAGGGTGACTCAGATACAGTGGTTGGGTTCATATAACTGGCTTCAGGCATGTGCGCCCAGCCTCTTTTATTTGAAGGTTTATCTGACTGGTAACGTCTGTGATGGATGGGCGTGGGGTTACTATGGAAGAGAGCCCTCAGCAGAGTGGCTGGTGGAAACACTAGAATGTATTCAGCAAGACACTACATCCCTCCCAAACTTTATTGAAAAGCAAACAACCAAGTCCACCCTGTGGGAGAGAAACATAAACACAAAAATAAACACTGAGGGCCTGATTACAACTTTGGAGGAGGTGTTAATCCATCCCAAATGTGACAGATATACCACCAGCCGTATTACGAGTTCCATAGGATATAATGGACTCGTAATACGGCTGGTGGTATATCCGTCACATTTGGGACGGATTAACACCTTCCTCCAAAGTTGTAATCAGGCCCTGAGTCTCTTCAGGTGGCCCGCCAGATGTGCTGCATGTAAGAGGTGCAGCTGGGGGTACTCGGCATCGCAGCAAGACTCTGTAGTTTAACCAGACTGCTTTGGACATGAATGGCAGTGTGCATGAAGTCCTGAACCTCAAATGCTGGTCTATGACATCACAATGCACTTGGACACAGTCGGTCCTGCCCCACCTTGGCTCACATTCTCGGAGTCTATTTACAGAGTTCAATGCAGGTGCATCAGAAGCAGTGGGGAGCCCACTTCAAGGATTTCTGGGAAGGCATTCAGACTCACTCCAGGGATGGCAAACCTCCAAAGACTGAGGATGACCTGGATAAAAAGGCATTGTGCTTCAAAGTCTTGGTGCATCCAAATGTCCGTTGGTAGAGCAGCCTCAAGCTTCCATCACGTGCCAGAACTCCATTGGAGAGGAGTCTCCTTGAAGCCCTTTGGCGCACTGCCATGGGACCAGGTGGACTGTGCCAGGCCTATCGCAGGCCAAGTGAAGGCATCACTGAGAAACTGCCAACAGGACCACATCCAAGTCGAGCTTGGAGCCACAAGGGTGGTTGTCATAGGTCAGTGTGCTCCAGCAGTCAGGACTCAGGTGCACTGGCCTTGTGCAGTAGTGTTGGGTGACCAGTCTCTGTCTGTGACCTCAGTGCGTCCCGGTGCCTGTTGTGGACCTGCCTCTGATGCATCTCTCTTGGCCGGATTCCTCTTTTACCAGAATTTCCTTGAGACCCTTGCCCTTAACATTTATTACAGTACTCTTAAAACCTGATCAGAGCAGCAATTGAAAGGATTCATGCCATTGTTTTCAATGGGCCTCAATAGGCTTTTCAGGATTAGCGTCAACATTTTTTATGCTAATCATGCATTTCTCCAAATCAGCATCAAAAATGTGGACGCTAGTCCCCCTAGCTACCTCCATAGTGTGCTGCATCTTAGAAATGGTACACACATAGGACCTGATTCTGACTATGGCGGGCGGTGGAGGCCGCCCGCCATAGTCCCGCCGACAAATGACCGCACCGCGGTCAAAAGACCGCGGCGGCCTTTCTTACATTTCCGCTGGGCCGGAGGGCGCTCTCCAAAAGAGCGCCCGCCGGCCCAGCGGAAATGCCCCTGCAACGAGGATGCCGGCTCCGAATGTAGCCGGCGGAGTTGCAGGGGTGCGACGGGTGCAGTGGCACCCGTCGCGTATTTCAGTGTCTGCATGGCAGACACTGAAATACTTTGTGGGGCCCTCTTACGGGGGCCCCTGCAGTGCCCATGCCATGGGCATGGGCACTGCAGGGGCCCCCAGGGGCCCCGCGGCACCCCCTACCGTCATCCTGTTCCTGGCGGGAGACCCGCCAGGAACAGGAGGGCGGTAGGGGGTGTCAGAATCCACATGGCGGCGGAGCACGCTCCGCCGCCATGGAGGATTCTGTAGGGCAGTGGTAAACCGGCGGGAGACCGCCGGTTTACCCTTTCTGGCCGCGGCTGAACCGCCGCGGTCAGAATGCCCTTGGGAGCACCGCCAGCCTGTTGGCGGTGCTCCCGTGGTCGGTGACCCTGGCGGTCACCGGCCGCCAGGGTCAGAATGACCCCCATAGTGGTGTTAGGGGGCGCTAAGAGGTGCAAGAAAAATTGTGCTGCACTGGGTCTCATTCTCCAATACAGCCACTCACACACCAACTCACATAAGCAAACACCCACTCAACCAGCCACTTACTCACCCTATGGTAACTTGCAAACTTAGTCTCTCACTCAAACAGCCACTCACACAGCCACTCAGTCACCCATATATCCACTCACAAACCCACTTGTCCACCCATACAGCCAATCACACAGACACTCACTCCCTTATACAACCAGTCACAAACCCACTTACAGACCCATAGAACAACACAAACCCCGACTCACACACCCAAACAATTACTCATACACCCACTCACACAAAAACACTCACACACCCATACAGCCACTCAGACACCCACTCACACATGGATACACACAGTCAACACTGCCACTCTCATAATATGTTTTAGAAGTAATATTGCTCATTAGAAGTACACAAGGTATAGTAATTGAACTTTTGTAGTAGCTTAGCATATATGCTGCACAGTCATATAGTTTTAGAAAACACTCACAATCACTTATTGATGTCATCAGTGATGTCATTTGAGTTGTCATCAATGATGTCATCAGTGGTGTCTCTTACTATGTCTTGAGTGATGTAAAATGTGAGGTCATAAGCAGTCCATTGAGGGGACATAAGTTATAAAGAACATTGTTTTATTTACAAGCAATCACAGTCATGGTGGTCTGCTGACGCCAGCAAGTCACCATCCCTTTGATATTTGCTATTCCCAATGGGTCTCAAACTGAGACCTGCCTTATTAATAATAAGGACTTAGGTCTATTTGCCAGATACTGGGAAATGGAAAAAGTGTGCAATGCACTTCACTACTTATGTGTTTGCGATTACCAAATAGCGAATCACAAAAAATGTCTAATTCGTAATCGTAAACACTAACATTTATATGTCTTGCCCAATGTGTTTTATTTGTGCAAGAAACAAGGAAAGGATCAAATTAGGCTCTGCTAACACATAGTTTATTTATTCTTCCTCTTTCTACATGGTGACTAAGACCTATGGAAGCAATACATTTAGAGTAAGGGTCTCCCAGTTTCTGTAA
Organism: Pleurodeles waltl; assembly: GCF_031143425.1. Classification (NCBI taxonomy): domain Eukaryota; kingdom Metazoa; phylum Chordata; class Amphibia; order Caudata; family Salamandridae; genus Pleurodeles; species Pleurodeles waltl. Next base: position 792,917,926 of record NC_090438.1, on the reverse strand, counting down.
AAGCCCCTAGATGCATGATTACACTGTAGTAAAGACTAATACTTGTCACTACAGTTATGGCAATCAGGAGGATATCATAACACTTCTAACTCTTGCCTTTCCCTTGTTACATTAAAATCTTAAAAATTAAGTGGTTACACCTATACTTACCGGAATACAATTTTAATAGTTCTCTTTCCAGCCCATTAGTAGCCCAAACAAGGCTCACATACATAAAAACCATAAAACAAAAGAGCTCGGGATGAGCCCACCGTGCACTAATAAGGTGTCGCCGCAGGAAAGCCCCTATGATGGAGCATGCGACAGAGTGTAGTGTGGGCTGTGTGCTTTTAAAAAACATATATTACTCTGGGGGACAAATGATACACAAGAGTATTATAATTGACCACTGTGTCAATTTTTATATGTAGGTATTTATTTCAGGAACACTGGGAGACAGCTTCTTATCGACAATAAAGGGCCTACCAGTCTTTTGTTCTTGGCTATAATCATATTGACAGTAAGTAGTAGTAGCAAAATAAATAATAACAACTATATTCAATCTCAGAATAGCTATTGTTGTTGTTAGACCTGACAACCCTGGTGTGGTATTCACCCACAATGTTTTCTGTCTACCCTCCTCCTATTTGTTAATTTTTTTTTTTTGTTGGTTTTAGGACTCTGTGCATTTTCCCACTGCTAACCAGTTAAAAGTGCTTGTGCGCTCTCCTTCAAACCTTATAAAATTGTATTGTACCTAATTTGCACAGTGAATTTATTAGCGAGACCCTAGTAAATGGTACTACCTCTACTTAGGGCCTGGAAATTAAATGCTACTAATGGTCCTGCAGAACTTCTATTTCAGTCCACTAATGTAGCACTTTAAAACATGTCTCAGGCTTGCCACTGCAGTTTGTAGCCCATTTTTACACAATTTCAACATGGCACAATAACCCTTTTGCCAGAACTAAACCCTTCTTTGTTATACTCATTAGTCTCCCCTAAAGTAGGCTTTTAAGGCTCATAGGGCAGGGTGCACTGTATTGAAAACAGTGAGACATGTGTACTTAAGTTTTACATATCCTGACAGTGAAAACTACTAAAGAAGTGTTTCACTGTTGTAACACCCTTCTTTTCCATTGGTAAACATTGGGTTATCTTGTGACATTTAATAAGTGCTAACTTTAGATTGTGAGCAGGTAGAAAGATATTGTTGACAGTCAAATGAATTGTATTTAACAATCTTCTTCAATGGTGAAGCAGGATTTTAAGTTACTATTCTGAAAATGCCACTTTTAGAAAGTTGTCATTTTCTTATCCCAATCAATTGGGCCTTCTGCCAGAGTGCTGAGTAACATGACTGTGAATGGCTCTGCTGTTTGGGTTTGTGTATTGCAGTAAAACAAAGGGAGCTTAGGTGTGGAAAAGATGGATGCCTGGGATCAGGGTCTACGCTCAATTGCACTTCAAATAGCTTTGCCCAAAGCACATACAAAGGAATCTGACATCAGGCCTTGACCAAGTGAAGAACTTTCCTGACCCAGTTGTGTGGGCAGGACAGGCAGTCCATTCACAAAGGTTGACACTAGGTATAAATGTTGAACCTCCAGCTCCACTCTTCAGAACACTCCTGGATCTGCCAAGTGCTGGCCTCCTAGCTGGCCTCATAGCTGGCCTCATAGCTCACACCTCCTAAATAAGAGGCAAAAATCCTGAAGTTTGGGCTCTTTGTGACAGCAAATGGGCCCATTAGTGCCAAACCTCTGTCCCCCACAAAGACCAGCAACCGCAAGCTCCGATGAGGCCTGCTCTATGCACTGACAGTGACTGGTAGTAATGACTATCAACATGGGAGCTTCACTTTGTGCTACAGCAATGACAGCCCTCAATAACAGCCAAAGCAAAGCTACAGAAACCAATGTCAATGATGCTCGGCAAGCTGTTCACATTACAGCATCAAACATGTGCACGACCTGCTCCTCGTGGCGTCCTCCAAGGTAGATGAAAGTCTTAGCGCCGTAAATTAGAAAGTAACTTTTCAGTGGGACTAACCTGGTCCCTGTATCGAACCTGTGCGCCATCGTGATCGGTCTGAACTTATGACTTTCTCCAGGTCTAGAATGGCCAGATGATCTTGAGTGCAGATTTGTGCTTTTAGGCACTATTTTCACCCAAAAATTTAAAATTGAATATCTCCAGTTCTACTGATTAGACTTTTGTTTATCTGGTATTATTCTATTAATTAAAGTTTACTCTAGTTTTCTAAACTGGTTTGGGATTTGTCTTGTGTTGTGTTTTCACCTTATTACTGTTTTGTGCTGCATAAATACTTTACACGTTGCACCTAAGTTAAACCTGACTCCTTTGTGCCAAGCTACCAGAGGGCTAGTCACAGGATAATTTAGTGACTGTTTGTGATTCACGTTGACAAGGAGTGTGGTTGATGTCTGATTGTGGCTTCCACAACTCTCACCTAATAACCGAGTTGCATACAGTTGTTGTTTGCAAATAAAGGTCATCCTTGTTAAAATTGAATAGAGTCTTGGCCAACTTGTGGTCCCTCCTCAATCCTAGTCTGGCTGCGAATAGCCTTGCACACCCACCAATAGCATATCACACTTTGGTAGTAATTTCTACATGCAGCATCTTTATTACTCCAGTTCTTGCTGGAGCAATTCTCCCTTCCAGCACCGACTTTTGGGGCTTAAGTAGTATATACTGTCTACTGTATAGAATACTCTGTTTTGTCCAGAAAAGCCAAAAACAGGTCTCACTAAATCGATTCAATGAAATAGGTGGAACTTTAGTGAGTAAATAATTGTTATCATAAATGCAACAAAAATTACAAATGTGTAGAATTGTAAAAATAATTGTTAACTGTCAAATAGCTACAAAATATTTACATTGACCTTTTCACAAATATTATCTTAAATGCTCACTTCTTGAGCCCATGAATCTCAATCTTATAATGTGGTGCTTACTTACACTCCCACCCCCCAAAACATACAGGGGAAAGTTTATCAAAGGGTAGTGTCAGTTTTGCACCAGTGAATAGAATGTAAAAGCACCACAACTCTTAAAGTGCGATTTAGCAGCCCACGCAAGGACACTGTGCATGGTCCTGAGCAAGTCGCTGCAATGTGTTATTCTGCCCCAGGGAGGTGTTCCATGGGTGGTGCGTGGGTGTTCCCATGCAATACACTTGAATTTTGACGCATTTCCAGATTTACCATAAGTGTTAGAACTGGGAATGGCTCAAAACTGGTACGCCAGGTGAGGCGTAACGAGGAGAAATATGTTTATTTCTCTTCATTTTTATCTCTCTCTGTGCTTCATTCTGCAGCACACATAGAAAGAGGAAAATGCCTCAGGGGATTGTTTTCGTGTGCCCCTTCTTACACAAAGCAATCCTGCTTACAATGAAGGCACCCTTGCACCATGGAGCAAGATTGGCTGAGTTGGCGCTAGGCATCACATTATCCTCCAGCGCTGGGAAAATATAATGTTAGATACAGCACATTCCAGCCCTTTCCCTGTCACACAGCGCAGCAAGGTGACTTGCTACACTGTGTGACTTTTTAATAAATGTGCCCTTTAGAATTTTTTATAGTGGTCACAAAAAATTACAATTAGTTCAGAATTAAAGTACAAGTACATTTATTACCCACAATAAAATCTAATACTGTGGCTTTGTGTTGTAGTGAAAAAGTGAAGGACAATAACGAGGTCTGGGTGTGTACAGTTGTGATCACTTGTCAGTTTAAACCACTATTATTGTATCAAGATTTAAACGCATGTTGTAACTTTTGAAACTTTGCTGATTTGCTTCTGCGATAAATGACCTCTGAAAGTCGATGTTGATTTGTTCAGCAGACCAGTTAAATGCGCTTGATTTATGCTCACAAGTGTATTTTAAAAAATGGCATTCTCAAATGTCACATATGTTTCTTTCATTCAGATTATTTTACTCTGCTTCTGCCTATAGAAGCCTTGTCCTTCAAATGTAATTAAATGTCCTTCTTATAAGTTGGCGAACAGAATAGCAGCACGAAATGTTTGTGGATACAAGCAAGGTTATAGCATTGATTTCGTTAGGAAAATAATTATTTTCCTCACCTTTCAGACTTTGTGAATTACTTTTTCTTTGCAAACTCAAATACTGGAGGTATTTTCTTTATTTCATACAGTATAAGACCATATTATGAAATGGTTTATACACCAGCCTTACATCACAATGGTAGCAGAGCTGTTGAAACTCTCATAGGAGTGCTGCTCTTGTCTTGAATTTTTATGTCTTGTCTGAGACAGCACATGTAATGTTGCTTGTGAGCCTCTTGTGATTAAACATGAAACCTCAATAGGGCTTAAAGCCCTCTCATTACTTACCATTACTTACCATTGGTTGACCTTTATGTCATTTTCATTCCTTTGTTTTTCATTGGTCAGCTTTCTCGTTCTCTTCCTGTGTATGTCAGATCCATGCAGCATGGGCCAAGTACAGCTTTGTGTCTGGGTCCAGTGTGGTACACTAGCTGCACTCTTACAGAGGTACAGTTTTTTTTTTTTTATTGTAGCATGCTGTTAGAAATTGAGTTTCTGGTTTGTTACGGTGGGCATCTCAACCAGGCAGAACGCACCACTCTAGTCAAGGCAAGTAAGTTGCACACCAAAGATAACCTGTGCTCAACCTCTGGTAGCTTGGTGCAGAGCAGTAATACTTATCCTCAGAGGCAATGTGTAAAGCGTTTAGGCAACACACATCAGTGACTCAATAAATATATAAATATACCACAAAAGAGACTACACAAGAGATTATATAAAAAAATTGTTTCCATCATATATATATATATATATATGACCAAAAAAAGACATAAATCATAAATACTATGCATATTATGTCCTTACTGAAATAGTACTTGATGTCATGGTATTCTGATAAAGCAAGGCAAAGTGCCATTATTAGATCAGTAAATACTTTGGTCCTCATTGGTATCAGGTTTTAGAAACAAGGTGCATAAATCCCCATATTAGTGTAGGTACTGCCACCTGGGTTTAGAAAACACACAACTGACAATCACAGTGCGCCGGGACACCTGCACTTACTTGGGTAAATATAGGAGGTTTTGGTACACAACAGTCACAGAACTTTCCTAACTGGGGCAAGTGTGTTGGCAATGATGTGGACCCTTTACATTTGGGTGAGTTTCTAGCCCAGGAAAACGAGGGCCAGTGCAAAGTTCTTGACCCGGGAACAGTGCTTGCTCCCTGTGGCAGGACCAGGCAGGAAGAAATGCCCACCAGCTGAATCAACCCCAGGAAGTTAACTTTGTAAGTTTACAGCGGCCACCTCCAGAACGGTGCTTAGAACATCTGTAGGAAACCAGTGGATCTCAGGAATAGGGTCTGCTTCTTCCTATTCCCAGCCTTGCCCGACTGGGCGTGCATGGCAAAGGGGTAAAGGGGAATGCAGCAGAAAAGTAGCAATCCCTCTCTACAGGAAAGGAGGTGGGTCAAGCTTCTACAGCTGGGCAGGCAGTCAAACTGGATCTCCTCAGCAGCAAGGAGGTCCACATTCTCCTCATCCAGGGAAGTGCAGCTCAATGGTTCAACACGCTTAGTGCAATGCAAATCGGAAAGGGGACATGCCCGTCCTAGGGGGCTGCACTCACTTTACATAATGCTAAAGCAGGTCAGGACAGTGCCAGTCGTCGGTGAAGCGCTTGCCCTGGCCTTGCAGGGAGCAGGTAGTACTCAGCAAGGGAAGCACCAAAGGTTCAGCCACGCATTAATCACGTCAACGCCCCACTGCCGGACTCACCAGGTACCCAGTTCTACAACAGTGGTGGAATGAAGGAATCTTTTGAGGGCCCTGAGATTTTTTTTAATAGGAATGGGGTCAACAATTAAGCCCTTAGAGAACACTGGGGCTCTAAGCAGGGAGCAGGCCAGCTCATCCAACCTAATTAGAAGAAAGACAGCACCACAAAGCAGTTAGTGATCTAGGGGTGACTTCAAAGGTACCCTTTCAAGTGTACAATAAACCCCTTTCAACCCAGGCCTGGCTCCAGACATCAGTAAGGGGTAGATCAGCCCTTTGTGTGAGAGCAGGACACAACCTATGCAAATGCAAAGTGTGAACGGCCTCTCCCTCTACCAGCCCAGGAAGACTACCAGTATGTAGATAAACGCAAATCGATCCCCTGTCACACCCAGCCCTTCCTGTGTTGTGGATGTCAGGAAAATATGCACAATTGTAGATGTCACTCTCCCCTAGACATGGATTGGAGTCAGGCTGTAAAACACATAGACTTATAAGCACAGAGAAATGCCTACTCTCTAAATGTGGCATTTCTAAAATAGTAATGTAAAATCTAACTACACCAGTAAGCAGGATTTCTCACAACCATTCTAAATATTTCAATGGCCCCTCTCTGTTTAGCTTAGAAATTACTACATAAGAGTATATAAGGGAATTCCCAATGCTAACCTATGAGAGGAGCATTCCTCCCAGTAGTGAAAAATTAAGTAGGCTGTTTGTCACTACTAGGACATGTTAAACATAAAGGACCGTGTCCTTCCTTTCACTTACAGAGCACCCTGCCCATAGGGCTACCTATGACTTACCTTAGGGGTGACCTAGGTGTAATGTAAGGGGACTTTAGGCCTTGGCAAGTAGTTAGATTGCCAAGTCAGGGTGGCAGTAAACTGTACATGTAGGCCCGGCAGTGGCAGGCCTGAGACAGGTTTGAAAGGCTATATCTGTGGGTGGCACAATCAGTGCTGTGGGCACACTAGTAGCATTTAATTAAGAGACCCTGGATATATGGTATACCACTTTACAAGTGACTTACAGGTACATCAAATATGCCAAACAGGTGTAAGCCAATCATATCATGTTTTAGGGAGAGAACACATGCACTTTAGCACTGATTAGCAGTGGTAAAGTGCCCAGAGTCCTAAAGCCAACAAAAAGAATGTCAGAAAAATAGGAGGAGGAAGGCAAAATGTTTACAGTAACCCTGTAAAAAGTGCCAGGTTCAACAAATGCCATGTGTTTGCAGGCCCTCTCTACCCCTCAACCCATCCTGAGACTCTGTTGCTTGCCCCATTTCTCCCATCCCCTCCTGTATCTGTGTTGCTCGCCAATTATTTCCCATTCCCTACCACTTCATCACTGCTTACATCCATCTCTACCCCCTCCTGCTTTGTCAATGTTTGCCCCATCCCTTCCACCCCTCCTGCTTCATCATTGCTTGCCCCGTCCCACCCACCCCCATTTGCATTTTGATTGCTTCCCCTGTCCCATCAGAAAAAGCACTATGATGCCAGTCGGGCTGGCCACGTCATAGCACCTTTTTCTAATTTTAAGCCATGATGCACAGCAGGGGCCGTGCTGCTGTGCAACGGGGCTGAAAGTAAAGAAAATAAAAGTGGTATGATGAGGTCAACGCTGGCCACATGATAACATGTTTTTCTTTACTTTCAGCAATGTTCCACAGCAGCCACAGTACTTTGCAATAGGGCTAAAAACCTTTGAGAAGGCCAATGGATCTCATAAAGGCAACACCTAATGGCTTTGTCAATGCTTGCTATGAGTGTAATTTATTGCTAAATGGTCCCTCACTGCAGAGACATTTGGGTATGGTACCATAATATCGTTACCTAAATTTGGTATGACAGCTCTTTCTCATTCTAGATATTGCGACATTTACGTCAATAACGGAAAAAGTACATCCAATCGAACAATATTTTGGCAAACGGTATTTAAGCAATACAATTTATGTCAGACAATATTTTTGTAAATAATGTGCTACTTGCTGTTTAACAGTCTTGATAGATGAGTTAGGCCTTGTTAACGTTCCTGGACTGTTTTGAATGAACTGGTAATTATTCTTCTACTATCAGTCAGTCAGTCAGTCAAAGTACTTTATTTCGATAAATAAATATCATAAAAAGACATAAAAACAGTACAATCAAAAATTACAGGCAATCAACGATTCATATTATCTACAATGTTTAAAAGGGGGGTCAGTAAAGTAAAACATCCTAAAAACATCATTTAACGTGAGACATTAATAATCTCCCAGATTCGCAGAAATTACGTTTCCTATAAAGAGTTAATTAATCACTCAATTCATTACAATAAAATAATCGGATTGATGGCAAACTTCTTTTTCTTAACCCTAACAGCTCCCACTAAAAAACTAGCAACATGGAACATAATCCTAGGGGTCTGCAATAACTGTAAGAACAAAAGGGCAGGTTTGACCTGTATAAACCCCTCCTCCTTTAAAATTGGGAACAAATATTTATTTCTTAAGACCGCGTAATGGTCACAGAATAACAGAAAATGCATTGTATTCTGGATCGAAAAATTATCACAATTACACGGCGTTCCTTTTTCCGGAGGAGACCAAGTTTGAAAATGGCCAAGAGTTAGATGAATCAGGTTAAACCGAAAGCGTGTGAGTAGAAACCGGTGGAAAGGTTGATTTACAATAGACAAATATAATTTAGGGCCCACATAAGTACTCAAAATGATACTGGCCCGCACCAATGGTTTCTCATATTCAACTTGTTCTCTTTCTAAACATAACAGATCTTTCATCATGCTTTTAATCTGTCCAATATCTTTAACAGTTATTGTTTCCGGGGAGTTAAAAAGATCCGATCTCCCTAATCTAACGAATTTTTTTTTTATATAAACTAGCCACGCTATTTTGTTTACTTTATCCAGCTGCAGACAATCTTTTAAAATGGAGTGGTTAAGCGGAATTTCTTGATTCAGCCAGATCTTTAGCCAGGCTAGAACGGGGGCCATTTTAATCAAGTCTGAAATGTAGCCCACACCCAATTCAGTATGGACAATGTGTGTGGAAATAGACTGGGGAAGTGAGAGAACCGATCTTAAAAATTTATTTTCCGTGATCTGTATGCTTTCCATAGAGCAATAGCCCCATATCGCACTTCCATACGTTGCTATTGCAAGACATTTTGCTTCATAAATTTTTAACAAACTAACAATTGGCCTCGGCCCGAGTTTATTCATAAAACCCCGAAGAGCAGAAGACGACTTTACAAGGGCAACATTTCTATTTTTTATCTGGGGGCCCCAGGAGCCTTTCTCATCGAAAGTGATCCCTAAGTATGGAAACATTGCTACTCTACACAATTCTTGCCTCCCACAAGTAAAAATTTTGGGGAGTTTATTTTTATTACCCTTACCCATGATCATAATCTGGGACTTTTTAACATTGATCTTTAAATCCAGGGAAGTCATAAAAACCTCAAAGGCATCCAATAATCGTTGAAGACCAACACCAGTACGAGAAAGCAGGACAGCATCGTCCGCGTATAGGAGAACCGGAATACCGAGTTCTTCTATCCGTGGGGTGTCCTGAGTAGCATCTTTTAGTGTGGATTCCAAGGCATTTATATAAATAGTAAAAAGGAGGGGAGCCAGAATGCACCCCTGCCTGACTCCCCTTTCTGAATTAAAGTGGCTAGTGCATCGCCCCGCAGTAGTAACTCTACCAGAAGCTGTTAGGTCAGTATGTAAATCTACTAGGAGGTTAACAAGAGCCTTGTCCAGTCCCATGTCAAGTAAGATTTTCCATAATTTAGATCGATTTACAAGATCAAAGGCTGACGAGAGGTCCATGAACCCCAGATACATGGAACCCTCCTTCACCTTTGTGTATTTCTCTATTAATAAATACAAATTCAAGCCTTGATCTATAGTACTCCTTTTAGGTCTAAAACCATACTGCACCTCTGCTAGGACCCCTTTCTCTGTTAACCAATCGTTCAATTTATTTAAAATAACTCGACCTAAAATTTTCACTGAGGAATCAATCAGTGAAATCGGCCTGTAACAAGATGGGTCTTGCCTATTACCTTTTTTAAACACTGGTATAATTATAGATTTCTTCCAGGAAGACGGGATTTTATCAAATGCAAGATTATTAAAAACCTTGCATAATACCTTAGACCAGAATTTTGGAAAACTTTTAAAAATGTCCCCAGGAACCCCATCTGGGCCCGGGGCTTTGTTTTTTGTGGTTAGGTCTATAGCCCTTTCAACGTCTGCGATTGCAAAAATAACTGCATCCTTGTCAGGGGAGGTTTCCCCAACTTCATCTGCTAAAATACCACCAGGAGGACCAATATTAAAGTATATCTGACTAAAGTGTTTTATCCAGCCCTCATCAGGAATGTTTGCCTCTAAGGGAGTATTAGTTTCATCAGAAAAAAAGGGCTGATTTATTATTTTCCAGAATAAACCACTATTTTTTAGGGTATCTGGATCCAAGAGTTGAGCCAAAGCGTTATCTTTCAGAGTCCTTTTCCTCTCTAAAATAGTTTTTTTATACACTTTCCTAGCATTTACTATTTTTGATCGATCTTTAGGAATAGTTTTTAATGCCTTTAGTAGTACACCATGTGATTTAGAGCATTCCTTGTCAAACCATCTATTGCCCTCTAGCACCTTCTGGCTAGATTTAGCCTGGAGACTACAATTAATTTCTAAGCAAATCTGATCAAATGCTACTATAACCTCCTTAGGATCTGGATTTTCCGCTAAACATATAGAGATTTCATCCTCCACTTTAGATAAGACCTCCTGAAAAAAAGTTTCAGGGACTATTTTTGTCCACTTCAACCTACGATTCTGGTCTTTGACTTTAAGGTTCAAGCCCCCACTCTCTGCGACTAATTTGAGAGAAATCAGTTCAGTGTTCTTAAAAACGAGTACAACAGGATTATGATCACTAAAAACTGACACCTCAGTACAATAATTTAAAACACTATTTAACAAAAAAGAAGACAAATAAATATAATCTATAATAGTACCATTTTCATTGCCCTTAAACGTAGGGGACCTACTATTCCCGTCTCCACAACCAGACTCATATAAATTCCATTTAGCGAGGAAAAGCTCAAGACAATCCCCCTGCCTAGTATGTTCTGGATGAGCAGTTGAGGAAAGGGGAGGGCCTTCCTCATCCCTCCTAATACATGGTAGGGTACATGGATATATGTTAATGTCCCCTAATAATATTAACTCAAAAGTATTAACATTTATACTATAGACTGACAAAAATTTATCCAAGTCATCCAGATTTTGACTGGTGCAATCATTTGCATGCAAATTATAAAAATTTATAAAAAGAATCTTACCCTTATCCTGGGTGGAAAGTTCAACAATTAGACAATTTACTGAGCCCGAGGGGCATTGAGTTAAAGTACCTTTCATATCCAGTTTGAAAAGGCTTAATAATCCCCCCTTAGGTCTTCCTGCCATACTGTTTGTAGCTGGAATGCAAAAATGACAAAAGCCATCTAAGGAAAAGCTATTCGTTTGATCCCAGGTCTCTTGTAAAGCAATGACGTCAAAAGATTTTAGTGTCCTTTCCCATTCGGCTATCCCAGACTTGCTCTTTAAACCAGCAATGTTCCAAGTAGCAATCTTGATCGACGATGCTGAAGACTGGGAAGAATTTCCCAAGACATTTGGCAGTCAATCATTTTCCTCCATAGAAGATAAGGCAGCATACCGATTGTGAAGAGGTAAAGTATTAACGGTCTGCCTGTAAATCAGCTGATGACGACTTGGCTCCCCCCTAATTTGAGACCGGGACATATTCACAAATACATTCGGGGTACAGGCATCCATACCTCTTCCGTTCTCATTTGAACATTGCCCTTGCACATACAACGAGCGACATTGAGTATTGGCCCCATGATTATAAAAGAAGCCAAGAGGTCTTGCAAGAACCGCATTTTCTAAAGTTGGCAAAATTGCAGCTCTCAGAAGCACTGTTGCCACGTGTTGTGGGTATTTAAAATTTATAATAATACAGTCCCCACCTCTATTTTTAGGGCCATTGCCAATCCAGCTAACTCTGCGGGTAAATAAAATGTCATTTGCAAGGGCACAAGGAAATCCACAGTTCTTATTCAACCAAGCAAGTGTCTTGTTTTTAAGAGCAGGATACGTTTCTACCCCAGAAACATTCAAGCACATGTCAACCTCTGGGACATTTGTTAGAACCACAGTATATGGTGCACATTCTGGCGGGAGATTAATATAATTATGTCGCCTAGTTGTACTTCTTCTATCAATGACTGTCCCTCGTATAGTGTCCTGAGTACTCCTTTGTACTGATCGTGGTTGACTAGATGTATTTTGTGCACTAGCCGACCCTACTGGCAATGTAGACAAGGATGAGGCAGTCGGCACACTTACAGTCGGTGGGGCCTGAACAATAGCCCCCAAGCTCTCCACCCTATTACTGACTATAGAGTGTGTAACTGAACCCACTGGGCGATTATCCATAGAGCCTATTGAGTCTAAGTGGGTACTCAGTGGAACAGTGGACCGAGTCAGACAAGATTCTACAAGGCCTTCCAATCTAGTAACCCTAAGAAGCACTAATTCTACCTTGGCCACCAGGGGACTGACCAGTACTTCCAATTTAGATTCAAGAATTGTAACCAGATAATCAATTTGACTTGAATGCAGACTAGTCCCCTCAATAATATTGGTGGGCTCAGGGACATTTCCCCTATTGATAGCTGTTGGACCAGCTTTTTTTGGCTTCCGACACCCCGCTTTCTTGACAGGCCCCTTCCTACAGGCACGTACCGCTCTCCTAGTAGGAGATTGAATAAGAGGAGACCTTGATGGTAATGTCCGATCCTGTACTTGAATAGGTTCCGAACAACAAACCTGCTCTACCACAGAAACATCAATATTTAAATCATTCTCATTGTTAAAAATAGTCGAGACACTCTGAGACATTGATGTAGGGGATAAACACTGCCTTGTGGGAGATGTTTCTGGACTAACCCTACTTAATGATGATCTCCTATCTTTGTTAATTTTACTAACTACTTTAAAAAGATAGTTATCCAAAGTCTTTGAGTCATTATTTATAGCCATTTTAGAGGACCTCAGTTTGGACATGGTGGAAAACAGCGGAGTCGTCGATTATCTAGTGGAAGAATTCCTCAATAAATTGACTCAATGAATTGACTGGTTGCCTATTTATCAAAGTGCCCCCACAACAATACAAGTCAACCGTCAACCGGTTATCTCGATTTATTACCCGTTTGAATCCATTGCGATGGTTCATCAACCAAAACATAGCATTCTCTGCCTTCGTGGTAATGACTCCCAGTGACTGTCAGGGAGATTCCGCAGCACACGGGCCACGATGCGCTACTTCCGTTCCTTTTGCCTGCCGGGCATTCGGCTCCTTCCTCTTTCCAAAATAGAACAGGAAAACTTCCTAGTTTTCGCTAGCGGGAGACTTCCTCTTATGGCGGTGCACACCCGCCCACCCAGCGCCTGCACTTTTTCTACCCGGGCTCACACAGCTCCGGGGCTGCTGCTGCTCCGAAAGCCCCCAGGCCCTGCCCCTCTCGCCGTACCTCGCACTGAGATCCCCTCGGCGGGGGCTGCGGGCTCCAGGGCCGGTGTTGTTGCGCAGGCCGCAGCGGGAGGAGTGGGTGGGTTTCCTGGTTCTGCCCCCTCCCCTGCTCCCGGGTTTGCACTACCTGCGAGCTCGGGTCCTGGTGCCTCCCTCTCAGTGAATCATGGAGCGACGGGGAGCGCAACAGGCGGGACGAGGCAGAGGGAGTCAATTGGTACGCCAATGAAACAAACCGAGTTTCTTCTCTGAGTGAAAAAAAAACAATAGCTGTATTTAAAGATCTGTTTTACGACTATACATGTCAAACAGTTGAGATCGTGCTAGCAAATGACTGCTGTAGCTTTAAGGACTCCAAGATGAACGCCCCAATGTTGTATTCAAAGCTTTGCAGGGTAAGTAAGAGAGGATCTGGCATCAATCAATCTTAACGAGCGATTAATTGGCAGGAAGGCCCTTCGCGCCTCCCCTCTGATACTGCCGTTCTCTGTCCACCACTATGATAGGGAGTCTACCACCAGTCCTCCAGTCCTCCAGAGGGGCCAAGGCCAGCCCCAGATCAGGCCCCCTCAGGGCGCAAGCCTACTCCTCCTGCCTCAAAAGGGCCAAAACGACCCTCCGGTCTGATCTGACCGGCGATGGGACTGCCCAGAGGCCCTTCACCAAGCGCCTTCGCCAGCGAGGCCAAAGAAAGCCCCAGTCCAAGAGCAGGGCTCAGTCCAGTTCCCCTGCGAAACAGAAGGGGCCCAATCTGTCACAAAACTTCAGGGCGGCCGCCCCAGATAAGATCCTCGAGGGTCAGGCGGGTCTCCGCTGGCTGACCAGGCGCCCGGGCTCGGCAGAGCCGTGCAACCCACAGGCACCAAGTGCGGGAAAGCGCCACTCCCGCGGAGCCACAGGTCAGCAAAGGCCAAATACCGCGAAGGTATGATGAGGTCAACGCTGGCCACATGATAACATGTTTTTCTTTACTTTCAGCAATGTTCCACAGCAGCCACAGTACTTTGCAATAGGGCTAAAAACCTTTGAGAAGGCCAATGGATCTCATAAAGGCAACACCTAATGGCTTTGTCAATGCTTGCTATGAGTGTAATGTATTGCTAAATGGTCCCTCACTGCAGAGACATTTGGGTATGGTACCATAATATCGTTACCTAAATTTGGTATGACAGATCTTTCTCATTCTAGATATTGCGACATTTACGTCAATAACGGAAAAAGTACATCCAATCGAACAATATTTTGGCAAACGGTATTTAAGCAATACAATTTATGTCAGACAATATTTTTGTAAATAATGTGCTACTTGCTGTTGAACAGTCTTGATAGATGAGTTAGGCCTTGTTAACGTTCCTGGACTGTTTTGAATGAACTGGTAATTATTCTTCTACTATCATTCATCCGTACGTTGATCAAATTAACTTTTTCATATCTAATTACTTATTGAACTTTGAATGACAAACCTATGTGCAAGTAGGCTGTTTTCTAGTAAGAGTTCAACCACTCCAGTATGTCCTAGAGAAACCCAGGTGACACATTTTATAGAGAGAAACTGTACTTTGTATTGAAGATGCCAACACCCTTTGCGAAAGAGCCAGAAATTAATTGAATTTCGAATTGCGGCTTCAAAAATGGCGTGTACTTTGAGTGCCAAATATATTAGTTGTCACATCTCTAATAAGATTGTCATTGCAATAGCTTTCTGCCAGTATTTTAAATAACAACGTTTCACAAGATAACCTTTATAAATGTATGCCTTTCTGTTCTTGCAAACTGATCTGTAATTCGTGTTTTTTTTAAAATGTGTTATCATCTCAAGCTCATTTGATTTTCCTTAATGAGGCCTCTCAGTGTAGAGAAAAAAACACTTCTCTTTTCCCAGCTTTGCATTGCTAACAATCGCCTCCAGTTGGCACTCTGGAACGCAGCTATGTTTGATGCTATCAGTTTGGGTTTTTGGGTGCATTGTGATATCTTTCACCAGAAACCCCCTTTAATTATTCCCTTAGTTAACTCCCTTTTTACATGAATCTCAAGTGTTGGTGCAGCCATTTTTCTTCAGCGAAGTCTTACATACATTTCCCTAATTGGCTTTTACCATCTAACCACTCTTCCTTAATGGTCGGTGCCGCGCCCTTGGACACGAAGACATGTCAAAGACAAATACATATAATTCGTTTTAAAGGTTTGCACGTTAAATTGTCACCTGGTGATACTTTTTTATAGTGATCTGTAGCAGTGTGGCCCGTATTTATACTCCGTTTGCGCCGAATTTGCGTCGTTTTTTTCGACGCAAATTCGGCGCAAAACTAACGCCATATTTATACTTTGGCGTTAGACGCGTCTAGCGCCAAAGTATGGGCAAATAGCGTCATTTTTTGGCGTGAACGCCTTCCTTGCGTTAATGAGATGCAAGGAAGGCGTTCCCGTCTAAAAACAGACGCACATAGCGGTGCGTGGTATTTATGCTCCAGGGCAAAAATCACTCCCGCGCGGCAGGCGGCGCAAAAAAATGGCGCAAAGCATGAATAGCGTGAAATTTTAACGCCTGGGTCAGGGCAGGCGTTAAAATGGGGCAAACACACCTGTACTTAATCAGAACACACAGAACAAACAACAGAGCAGCAGAGCAGCAACAGGGAGACAAGGAGGTGCTTTTTCTTCAACGTGCACGTAGACGCAGAGCCCTGCAGCAACAACAGCAGCCACAACAACAACAGCAGGGACCCCAAAGACAGCGCAGAAGGCAGGAGAGGATATTCCGCCCAAGAACAACCCTGCATGGCCTCAGGGAACGAGACATCATCCAGAGGTACCGGTTGAACTGGCAGGCCATTCAGCAGCTGCTGACAAATATTGAACAGCAATTGGCCCCCACTTTAGTGACTCCACGCACTATCCCAACAGAAACAAAGCTGCTTGCCGTACTTCACCTGCTGGCAAGTGGCTCCTTTCAGACAACTGGTGCCCTGGTTGGTGGAATCTCACAACCATCTTTCTCCGCATTCCTGCCTAAAGTACTGGATGCCATCATTGGACTGACACCCCGCCACATCTGCTTCCCTAACACACTGCAGAAGCAGCAGGAAACAAAATAGGGGTTCTACACCATCAGTGGCTTTCCGCACGTCCTTGGTGCAATCGACTGCACACACGTACGCCTTGTTCCACCCGTTGCGAGTGAACACCTCTACCGCAACAGGAAGCACACACATTCCATCAACGTGCAGGCCATAGTCGATCACCAAGGACTGATCAGCAACATTGTGGCTAAATATCCTGGGAGTGTACATGATGCATTCATCTTCCGTCACTGCACCATCAACCAACACTTCCAGGATGGACGGTATGGCAATGGACTACTTGTTGGTAAGGACAAAAATCTACTTATATACTCACTGCACAGAAACCCTCTAGGATAAACAACACATACACCACAATAGCAACACCTAGACAGGAACACACTGAGGTACTCACATCACTAGCCATGTGTCACAAGTCACCATTGAACCTCTCACACATTTGAATTTACTCCACAGCTTAGTGTGAAGACATTCATGACTGTGGTTGCCTAAATGTCAGCTTGCAAATTGGAAGTCTCACAATAACCTGTACACTAATACAATGCATAACTTTTAAGGGATGGGATGGCCTGGCTATGTTCATATGGACGTTTCTAATACCCTTTCATGTTTCAACTCTGCATGGAACTATCATCACACCCCCAGTGAGGACACACGGACACCTGTGTCACAAGTCACAATGCAAGGGAGGGCACACTGTACTTGAGAAACCAATACATCCTGCTGACAAACAGTTAGACAACAAACACTTGCTCAGCCAAGGAAAAAAAACAATGCCAAAGTTTCCACCAACAACCATAGGTTGTCACATTAGTACACAAAATAGTCACAGACAACACAACACAACTACTGCCATCAAAGATACGTACAACAGTGCCTCCTACATCTAATTGATACCATTCTGTGTTTCTCTTTCAGCTGATCAGGGGTATGGCATCCAGCCTTGGATAATGACACCATATGGGAACCCAAATACTGCTGCTGAGCGGGCATACAATGACGCCCACAAGAGGACACGCAGCATTGTGGAGAGGACCTTTGGGATCCTAAAGTCAAGGTTCCGCTGCCTTGACATCACTGGCGGAAGCCTACTATACTCCCCAGAGATGGTATGCAAAATTATACTCACTTGTGCCTATTACACAATATTTGTGTACAAAGGAACATTCCCCTCCTTGAACCGGACCCAGACATGCCTGAGGATGATGATGAGGAGGATGCTGGCCTGCAACAGGAGGGGGAACAACCTAACACCGCAGCAGGAGTGCGTAGGCGCCAACAGCTTGTGAACAATTTTTTTACTTAAGTCATTATAATCACTTGTATTCCACACTTGTAAATAAACACAGATCACAAACACCACATCATGCTTTGGCCTATTCATTTCTGACCACCTTTAGTTTGAAATAGCTGAAGATGAATGTCGTCTCATTGATCAAGAATGCCATTAAAAATCATCACACCAAAAATAAACATCACAACTGTATGCACAGAGGGTAGGATGTGACATGTTACATTACCATACACAGAGCCCAACAAGAGTACAAATGTGACAATTAGACATGCCGGATCCAAACAACTGAAACAGTCTCTCATCCAGCCCAAAATTGGAGATCATTTGAAAGTCACATCACACGGGTTCAGAGACAGGGTGGGACCATCCATGTGTACGTGAACATGTCATCAATGGCTTCTCTCAAGTGTATGATGTGAGCAATACACAATTGCAACAACATCAGCTGCCACTAACTCAGGAGGAGACCTTGAAGTTACAGTGACAACATACACACAGACAGGTCATACTGGATCCACATTCCCACACACATGTACACATATGTCATACAACCAACCTAATATTTGAAAGTAGACCATCACAGTTGTGTCCCAGTTTGAACCTAGCAGGAAGATTGTAACATGACACTAAACCAGTTTATGCAGAAAGGGACACAGACAAGCAAAACAATCTTCGCATTATCACATCGTGAACGCTGAGAGTCTTGCAAACTTAGGGGGTCATTCTGACCCTGGCGGTAATTACCGCCCTGGCGGAGGTCGGCGGTAGCACCGCCAACAGGCTGGCGGTGCACCGATGGGCATTCTGACCGCGGCGGTTCAGCCGCGGCCAGAAACGGACTTCCCGCTGCCCTTGAGAATCCACCATGGCGGCGGAGCGCGCTCCGCCGCCATGGGGATTCTGACACCCCCTACCGCCATCCTGTTCCTGGCGGGTCTTCCGCCAGGAACAGGATGGCGGTAGGGGGTGCCGCGGGGCCCCTGGGGGCCCCTGCAGTGCCCATGCCAATGGCATGGGCACTGCAGGGGCCCCCGTAAGAGGGACCCACAAAGAATTTCAGTGTCTGCTTTGCAGACACAGAAATTCGCAACGGGTGCAACTGCACCCGTCGCACCTTCCCACTCCGCCGGCTCCATTCTGAGCCGGCGTCCTCGTGGGAAGGGTGTTTCCCGCTGAGCTGGCGGGCGGACTTTTGGCGGTTGCCCGCCAGCCCAGTGGGAAAGCCAGAATGACCGCCGCGGTCTTTCGGCGGGAACCGCTTGGCGGGCGGCGACCGCCGCCCGCCGCGGTCAGAATGACCCCCTTAGTCATATGAAAATGGTATGCAACTTAGCTCCAAATCATCAATACTGCAAACGTCAAATGGGCTAATGAGATGAATGAATGGTCAACAGTCATTCATACCATATGGCCTTACATTCGCCCGCTGCTGCAGGTTTGCCAGGATATGATAAAAATACTCCATGGATACAGTAGCTATTCTGGATGGTCAAATCCTAGGGTGCTGGGGGCCTAACTCCACCTCTACCACCCCCAAAACATACAGGAATCATGTACTTGTGAACTAAACACATGCATAAGGCACATATGTGGCCTCCATGTCACAAGTCCTACACAAATATGAAACACAAAATCATAATGGGACATGGTCAGCCCCCTAAAAACTGAAAGTGACTCTCCCACTCCCTGTTAGGACTACAGATAAAAGCATCCCCATCATAAAGGTGGGGACATTTTGGAGACGGAATACATAATGGTATCAAAAACCTCATTTCAAAATAGCCATCAGCAATTACCCCAAATATGTTGTCAAATATGGTCAATACATTAGTTAACGTATCCCAAACATCACAGTGTGAAGGCCGTCTATACATAAAAGTACAGACATTTGTCAGATACAAACACAAATGTGTCTCACATCGCACCGTTTTACCATGACAAATCACCTTTCCAAAGCTAAACACATGAAGACATTTGGATCAATTTGCTCCATATTCTACGCATACAGCATGGCCGTCATAATTTGTTCATGTACATGAGTGCACACAATGCAGAGTCAGATACAAATGTATCCAAAAGTGTCTTGATATTTCACCTTCAAATTATTATTTACATCCACAATATTTTTGACTCTGCATCATGTGCACTACTGTACGTGTAATAAAAACCACGCACATGATGTATGCGTGGTCAAAATGACGCTATATGCACAATATATTGCTCATTTCATGTACTTTATTAATTATTAATATTCATAGCATTTTTTTTGACTCCGCATCATGTGCACCACTGTACGTGTAATAAAAACCACGCACATGATGTATGCGTGGTCAAAATGACGCTATATGCACAATATATTGCTCATTTCATGTACAGTATTAATTATTAATATTCATAGCATTTTTTTTGACTCCGCATCATGTGCACCACTGTACGTGTAATAAAAACCACGCACATGATGTATGCGTGGTCAAAATGACGCTATATGCACAATATATTGCTCATTTCATGTACAGTATTAATTATTAATATTCATAGCATTTTTTTTGACTCCGCATCATGTGCACCACTGTACGTGTAATAAAAACCACGCACATGATGTATGCGTGGTCAAAATGACGCTACATGGACAATATGTTGGTCATCTCATGTACATTATCAATTATTAATATTTATATCATATTTTTTGACTCCGCATCATGTGCACCACTGTACGTGTAATAAAAACCACGCACATGATGTATGCGTGGTCAAAATGACGCTACATGGACAATATGTTGGTCATCTCATGTACATTATCAATTATTAATATTCATATCATATTTTTTGACTCCGCATCATGTGCACCACTGTACGTGTAATAAAAACCACGCACATGATGTATGCGTGGTCAAAATGACGCTATATGCACAATATATTGCTCATTTCATGTACAGTATTAATTATTAATATTCATAGCATTTTTTTTGACTCCGCATCATGTGCACCACTGTACGTGTAATAAAAACCACGCACATGATGTATGCGTGGTCAAAATGACGCTACATGGACAATATGTTGGTCATCTCATGTACATTATCAATTATTAATATTCATATCATATTTTTTGACTCCGCATCATGTGCACCACTGTACGTGTAAAAAAAACGACGCCCATGATGTATGCGTGGTGAAATTGACGCTACATGCACAATATGTTGGTCATCTCATGTACAATTTGAAATATTAATATTCATAGCATATTTTTACACTCCGCATCATGTGCACTGTAATGCGTCAAAAAAATATGACGCACATCTGTGTATGCGTGAAAATATGACGCATTACGCGAAAATAAAAACGGCGGCCATTTTATGCAGGAAGTGATGTAATAGGATATCCTGTTTACCAAATCTGTACTGGGAGTTGACTTTCACTTTCACTTTGCAGTCTCAGAGTTATCTAGACTGTGTGGTTGTGTGAAAGGTGTTGTCCTGTGTTTTACTGCTTTAGTGTCCTGTGTGCCTTGTATTTTGTCTTTGTGTCAATCTTTTATTGTTGTCAAACATTGTCTCAGTCTGTTTAGTGTTGTTTTGTCTATACCTGTGATAGTTTGTATTGTCTGTGGGAGTCTGTTGTGGGTAGCATAGTTTGGGGTGTTAGTTGGGCTATTTTTCTCCTTCTTCTTTTTCTTTCACACCTCTACCTTTCCCCATTTCCCACTTTTTCTTTCATTTTTCTTTGGTACTTTTTTACACCTCGCATCATGTCAGGTAGGCCTCGCCTGTCCAGGATGGGTGAGGACGAATTGGGGGGCTTCATATGGCTCGTAAGCCATTTCCTCCCACTGATGCTGGAGGCTGGGGGCCGTGTGATACAGGGGTATCACACGGAGGCGAGGAAAATCCGTTGGGAGAAGGTGCGCCATCACCTGGTCCGGGTCTACGGGAGTCTGAGGAATGTCCATCAACTCAAGCACCGCTGGGCAGATCTGATCAGCAGGGAACAGGACCTGCTGGACCACCTGGGACTCCGGATTGGTGGCTATGTTGGTGAGTAATAATCAATTACATGGGAATAATAGGAATGTGTGCGTGAACATGTGATGATTGGTAGCCAATCTGCAAAATAAGTAGCTGACTGCGTGTTATACTAGGGAAACCTAGGCCCATGGGCATACACATAAATCCCCATTTTTGCTACACATGTACACCCAATAACAGCAGTAAAATGCTACATCTATTTGTATTTTGCTAAGTAGCCCCCTCTCTGCGTCACAAAATGATGCAAATGCTGCGCTACAAAGGTATACATATGTGTCCAAATGTGTATTTGTTGCCGGGTGTGTATGAAGACCTATGCTACCAGGCCGATGCCTTATTTTTGCAACACATACCAGATGGCTGTAGCTGCATGGAATGTAGTGTTGCATTTGTGTCTGAAAAGCAACACGTGAACTGCTCTATTTGTACTCTACTGGTCATAATGGCCAGTGAGTACGTCATGTAGAAACAACATACCTACATATGTAGACGCCATAGCTAGACCGAAAATTGCAAACACATGATGATGCAACACCTGTGTGTTGCCTTCACGTCACATGAAGTTAGTCATGTTGTCCACACATATGTCACATGTGTGTCTGGTTGCTGTGTGTTGAACCTGTCCACATAGCCTGTTTGATTGTGAGTGGTCATGCAGTCCTCATGGAACCAGTTTTGGAATGTTTCTCTCTGGGATGCACATGCTGAGATGTATGGATCACATGATTGTTCGGGCCTACTAATGGAGGAGTAACTTGGACGACACATGACTGTCCTGGCCACTGCATGAGTGTAGTAGGGTGTGTCACTGGAGCAGGAGACTCATCCAATGATAATCTAGAATACAAAGTCAGCCAGGCAGGATGAGCATGTGTGAAAGTGTATCATTACCATGTAATATTCACACACTGTCATTGTAACAGAAATTATTTGTCTGTTCACCCAGTCTCAGTATAATCTTCCTTTCATGCTTTACAGGTGGACCAGCCCCGTACACCGTTGGTGAGGTAGCCCATTTTGACGACCCCGATACCTACAGTGAGTGTTGCTTAAGTGCTATTTACATTGTTTGGAAATGAAGCATGATGGATTACTGTGTGTTCAGGACAATTCATGATATGATGTGCTGGCCGTTCATTGGCTTTGTTGTTTTGGTGTGATATCAAATTGGAATAATGTTTCGGTAAAGCAATCCCTAGTCATCTCTCAGATTGAGGGGCAGTAGGTCATTCAATTAGTGCGACTATTGGGAATAGCATGACTCATTTTGAATACACTGGTCAATGTTAGACTTGGTCAGGAACTTGCCATTAACTGAGTCAGCATATCAGACTGACAGTCTCCCAGATAGCTTAGGCACATGGCTTCGATGACAAGTGCTTCTTCCTAGTTGAGGATGGACTGTGTACACTGTAGGTCGGATCTTCCGGGGGCATGTACTTCCACAAGGTGACCTCGAAGTGTGTGTGACTTGAGTGCAATGGCCTAGGTTTTCTGTTGAATCATGTGAATGGGTGTTCTACCTCCTCTGTGTGTGTTGTAAAACATGCCTCACTAATAGTATGTTATGTTTGGCTAAGTCATATCATTTTGACATGTGTGGACCTGGGATGTGACAAGGTTGGGCTGACTCCAACGTGTTGCTAGCCCTTCATAGGTGTTGTGTGTGAAGGCACATGCTTGTTGAACTTTCTGTACACTCCTGGTTGTGCATTGATCATGGGATTGTTGTTTGTTCTTCCCACACCACCCACAAAGACTGGGATGTTACTGTGAAACAGGGTACCTAGGACTGTAGCAAACAGTATGTTACACGTACTTAACACCTTTTGTGACTTGAGTTTGTACCTAGGTCCAGATGTAGCAAAATGTCTCCACATTGCAAATAGCATAATTTGATGTTAGTGAGTTGCAAACGTCTGTTTCCTAATCCGAAATGTTTTTGGTGGTCATGTACATATTCGCAAAATGCTTTTCTAAAGTAAAAAAATAAAGGAGTTTACCAGCCCTACTTGCAAATCACAGTGTTAGGCAATCCCATTTGCTAACGAGTACGTGGTTGCAAAGTGAGTAGCTGTTATCATCCACTTGAAGTGGCTGCTAACCAACTTGCTGACTGGAAGGGGTCCTCATTGTGAACCTTCACCTTTGTGAGTGGACCAAAATACTCCTGCACAAAACAGCCAGTGGTCTAGGGGAGCAATAATTATTGTGTAAATTACGAACAATCAATTGTTGTGAATTTAAACAAATCGCAGCTCATTTTCCTTTCAGATAAAGGGCCTACACTTGGTGAAAAATAACTTGCTTCATTTAAAAGCAGTCACGTCTATGGAGTTCTGCTGTTCCCAGCAGGCCTCCATCCCCGTGAGTGCCCATAGTTGCTAAGGTGGTGCAAGTTGGAACCCACATCATTGATGTTCATGAGGTGGGATTTAGGGACCCCATAGTGACTCGCAGACGGTGTCAGAGACACCGTTCAGCTTTGCAATTTGCTAGTTGATTTCCCATCAATTCCTACATCTGGCCCATAGTGTCGACATATGATTCATGGCCAGGGGTTCAATCTTAGCACACAACTATTTCGAAATGCCATTGAGTGAGGAGTGTGATTCTTATCACATAGAATGACATATGTAGTGAAGTCAGTATGCGGACGAGCTGGTGCCATAATGTATAATGGCTTAGGTATGAATTGTAGGAGTAGTTTAGGGTGATGTCATCCATCATGTAGAGACATGGATATGCTATATGTGATATGCCCTTCAGTATGCATGATTCACATGTACTTCCTCTGAGCCTTCCCGTGAAATATGTTGTAACAATTGCTGCAACCAATACATTGCTAGTAATGGTCAAATTACCCATTGTGGTATTCAACCCACTGTAAATTCTATGCTCAATATTTGCCTTTTCCCTTCACAGCTGCAAACCTGAGTGCCGCAGCTCGCAACCAGTTTGAGCGCCGTGCAATGAGGTACAGGCACATCCTGCAGGTGCAGTGTGGGTATCGGAGGATGGCCCGCAGATACAATTCGGAACGGGCCTCCGGGGCGTGGTATGCCACACCACAGGCTCCACCAACGGTGCCACCTACAACCACCAGGTCTGCCCAAGGGGACCCAGCGACGGACCAGCCATCTTCCTCAAGACCTGGACCCAGCCGTGTGTTGGGAGCAGGGCTGTCCCGTGGCCACTCCACTCCAGCGACAATCTCCACCTCCACCGGCACGCAGAACAGCAGTGACCCTCCAATTGACCCTGCAGCCTTCCAGGCATTGTCTAGGAAACTGGACAGGTTAATTCAAAAGGTTGACAACCTGACGGAGGACATGGCGGAGGTTAAAAAGAAGGTGCGCTCCATCCGGCGCACACTTCAGAGGGCAAATCTTTAGTTATTTTGCCCTCCTGAACTTTTACCCCTCCCCTCTCCCCTCTTTCCTCTTTTCATACTGTTAGTTGGGTTTGGGGGGTTAGTTGTAGGATAAGTATAGGTAATTAGCTTAGTTAGTGTTAGGTAAGAGGGTGGGGGGTCCTTATACTTTCTATCTAATATTTTTGTGTGGGTGGGTGGGTGGGGGGCAATGTTGGGATTCCTGTTTGATAAAAAAAAAAAAAAAAAAAAAAAAGAATTACAAAAAAAAAAAGAAAAAAAAAATATAGGTGTTTGTTTAGGATAGTATAGTATGTGTGTAGGTTAGTAAGTGTTGTCCTGCATGTGTCTTGTCTCATAATGGTGGGTGGGGGGTTGATGTTTAGATCGTTTCGTTACATGTGTAGAGTAAGTTTAGCTTAGGTTAGTTAGGGACAGTTGTGGGTTAGTAGTAGTCAGGTTAGATTAGTGTAGGTTTATCTTTCCCTTAGTTGCCTCTTTTCTTACTTATTGGAAATAAAAAAATTGTTAACCCTTTACCAGATGCGTTAGGTGCTACCTTTTCATGGCCTTGACATCAGTGTAGCAGAAAGTTTTAGTATGACATTTGTGTCCTATGCTCGCTATCCCCAGGCTATTGAGGTTTAACATGCCAGCTACCCGTGTGCTAACTTGGTAAGTATCCACCGTGTGGGAGAGCCACCATTGGTAGTGTGCATAGATCATCAAGATTTGGGGTTGGTATGTATCCTACTTCACAAAGAGTGCTTCCAGAGTTGATTTTGTAGGTAAATAGATAGGTCGGACAGCATTGTGAAGTTCAGGGAGAGCTTTGTAGATGAGTATTTGTTCACACTCTTGTCTTGTTGCTGTCATTGCTGACCTACATCATGTGTGTACTGCTTGAGCATGACTTTCCTTCATGGTAGTATACGCTGTAAGGGTGATTGATGCAGTGTAATTTGGTTATCATTCCTTTCATTTTACAGCATAATGTATTGTGTTAGTATCGCAAGGTGCCTACATTTCTCATCCACCATTAGTTGTCTAGAATAGCTATGGATGGGGCCTCATTCTGTCCAACACAGCATGATTGTGTGTGCTTAGTCCCTACATCAGTTATTTTCCTCAGTCTAGTAAAGCTATGATGCAATCCTGGCCACTGCACAGATGTTTCAGTATACATGAAATCAGGACAGTAGTCTAGAGAATCAACATGGTTGCCACACAGCCACTTTGGAGTTATGTACTTCACAGTTGAAGTGTGAAATGACACAGAGACACAATAGGTGTGCAAGTGATATTTATTTTTAGGTGGAGTAGTGCAAAAAGTCCATTAACAATGTTAGGTGAGTCCGTTCTGGTGCATTCTTAAATGGTGATCCTATTTACAGGGTGTGGATGATGCTCCTGACATGCTGGGGTGATGTCACAGACAGTGCAGAGGAACAGGAATTGCCAAATGGTAGGAGAGAAACATTTACAGCCAATGTGGACAAGTTAAACAGTAGATTGCCGAACAGTCATTGAGGGTAGTTGGAGTGAGGCTGGCATGTGTCAAAACGTAGGACCTTGGTCAGAGTGGGGCATGGTGCAGGGACTAGGGCTTCCGGGTACTCTTGCGTGTGAATGTTATCTGTTCCATGTCTTCTTCTTCTGATGTGTGTGTTGCCTGGTGTGTCCTTGTTGTTGTTGGTTTTGAAGGGGCAACACACACCTCAGTGTCAGAAGACATGGAGGCAGACATCCCGGGGGCTGATCCCTGTCCAGTTATGAAGGGCAGTACTGCAGCAAGGAGAGCGTGCTGGTTTTTCAGAATGGCAGCCACATCCCGATGGTAGGCAGCCAGGTCTGCCCTGAGGGGTTCTATGTTGCATTCGTGCACACGCTGACTGGCTTGCTGTTGGAGTTGTTTGGTCAACTGGATGACAGCTGTGCAGATTGCCTTCTGTGTTACTAAAAGTTCCTCCAACAGCGATGTTCTGGCTTGCATTGCAGCTGCCTGATCAGCAGTTGACAGCATGCACGAACGCACCCCCTCAAGGCTGGCTGCCATAGTTTGCATCCCCACCCGCACCTCCTTGGCCAGCTCCCGCTGGACCCCAACGACTGTTCTTTCGAAGCTGGTGCCAGTGTCGTCAGAGTCCTCAGCTGTGTTGGAGCTGGCAGGTCTTACAATTGGGGTGGCGGGTGGTTCTACTGTGGTGGCTGCTTCATCTTGGCTCCTCCTTGTTACTGAAGGGGGGGTTTGGAGGCTTTCGAGGACCATGTCAATGGTCTCTTGTGTGAGGTTGATGTTCTCGTCATCCATGTCATCAGGGAACTCATGGACAGGCATATCGGCAGGAGATCCGTGTTCCTCTGCAAAGAAACAGGGTACAATTAGTGTGTCTGTGTTGAGATCATTTAGCACTAAGATACAAGCCTTTGGATGCCTTTACTTTGTACTCTGATTTTGTCTTGGTATCTGCTGTCTGTCATAGGGCATTGTTGTAGGCCTATGGCCCACCTGTGTGTCACATATATGATATGGAGCTATCAGACATGCCTGCCAGGTCATCTCTAGGTGTTGATTTGTAATTATTTTGGAATATGCATTTTTTTGTCCTACTCCTCCCTCGGTGTTTCACTATTGTTATGGAGGGACATTTGTTTGGGTGGGCTCTCATTATCCTACATGTGATTCTTGGCTTTCTAGGCAGCAGGATAGCTAATGGTGTGGGGGACTAAGTTTGACCCACTTGTAAATAACTCTGTCACCCAGATATTGTATTTAGCTCAGACAGACTAGCAGTGCCTCTGGTCTCCCACAACAGAGGAATGTTTAGAAGTCCAAGCCCATGACATCTTTGGGACTTCTCAGGGAAGTGGTGGTCACTCAGGTCCTACACATTTCTATCTTTTCCGGTATGTTCCCATACACAAATGACACAGACAGTATTTGTTTGATATGAAGTTTCATTGTACAACTGACTTGTAGGAATTTAGGTGTGAGCCCCAATAACCAAAACAATACACACAGTTAGAACTGAAATAGTCCGCAGGAGAGTAATACATTGGTACACAGCTATCATGGTGCCTAACAGTTTCTACTCTCCCTCTGCTTGTTCTATATATAGCACTGCATGTTAAGTTTGGAGCTTGGCTGTCTGAATCACAGGGGAGACATCATCCCTCATATCAGAGGAATGGGCTGGGATCTGGTTGTGCATCAGCAGCAAGGCAGGCAGCATCTAGATGTGATTTTCTGTTTGTAAACTCCCCCATGCGTGTCTTGGGACGAGGAAGTGAATTTAAAAGACATATGTCATTGTGATGACAAAGTTTCCCTACGCAGGAATGGCAAACCTTAACCCCTACCACATCTATCATCAACGAACCAGACGGTATCCTTGACTGGGCCACAGAGTGAATATGTTCTGGCAAACTCCAGTGCAGAAGTAGGCAAAACAGGGTGATTTGACTAATTGCCAACACCTTAGGACTGACTATTTGCTACATTAACTGATAGGAAGGGCTATGAGATTCATTTAGTGCAAAGTGCTCTGAGGCACTTAGATGTGAGCAAATGAGTATAAGTACATTCAGGGTAAGATGCACAAAGGCCTCCAGCCTGAGGCTATTGCGCAAAGTATACGTTTCACTTGCCACGCTACACTTTGACTGACTGTGGGTGTTGTGACTGCCCTGCCAGCACACTTGCCTCACAGGCCCTGCACCATACACTTTTTATTCACATTGCATGATCTGTACATGTTAGGTGGCATGACCTATGTATGTCAATGTTAGGATGTGGTATGGATGTAAACATTGTTGATGTTTGTATCTGATGGGGTCTCATGTGTGTCTTACTGGATTGGCCTGTTTATCGTATGAATGTCCTATTTTTTGGTTAGACTGTGCAGATGTGTTTCATTGACCAGTTGCCTGTGTCCCCTCATCAATGTTGTTGTCTGAGCAGTATGACATTTGTGATGTTGCATTGTTAGGCAGGCACGTGAGGGACCCTGACGTATGCAGCATGTGTGTGTCGTTAGTGCTGTGTGGCTCCTATTGCTGTTTACTTAGGCTTATGTATGTGTCAGTTATGGACATTCGGCATTTAAGTGTACTGGTAGCTTTGTCTTATTTCTAGGAGTAGTTGCAGATGTCATCCTCACCCCCTAATTTAGGAATGTATGTTCCAGGGTGGGGTTCCTGCCATTTGGTACTATAGCTGCCCAGAGATGAGAGGTGTTATTGTCAACTGTGGTGGCAGTTAAGTTGCAGTTGTTGTATTTGCTACTGCATTACAGGTAGGGACCTAGTTGATGGGGAATAGTTTGTGCAAAACAAGTGCCTGGGTGTGGATTCAGGGTAGTGTCCTTCCCACCTGTCACTGGTTTCCCTTGGCTCTCTTGTTGTAATTACAGGATGTCCCCATGGGACTGTAGTGGTGGCAGTATTTTGTCGTGCCCCGGCTATGGTCAGTACTGGGCATTCCCCCCTGCCGTGCCCCTTTCCCCATGCCACTTCATATATGTGCTAAGTTACATGCATTGTGTAGTAGGTATCCCCCCCCCTGCTTACAGTCCCCATTATTGCATTGTAATTCCCCATGCGACTTACCCTGCATGTGCGTAGTGTCGTGGTAGTCTGCGCTGTCCAGTCCTTGTATCCCTGTGACGATCTCCTCTGGGATGACGGCTGCGACGATCTCCTCCATGTGGTCCAGAGCCTCCTGTTGTGCTGGACTCCCCCCTCCAGTCTGCATTGCTGCCTTCCTGTTCCTGGCCATTTTCTCTTTGGTCCTACGTTTACAGTCATGCCAGCGTTTCTTACACTCAGTGACTGTCCGGCGTTCTTCAGCCACACTGTTTATCTTGTCCACAATTTCTTTCCAGATGGCCTCTCTCCTACTGAGTGGCAATTTTGAGGATATGAAAAGTTGGTGCTGGTGTTCCGTCACCTCTTTCACCAGGATTTCCTGCTCCTCTGCACTGAAGCGACACTTTCTTTTTTTCTTTAACATGTCCTGGTTCCTGTATGCTTCCTCCTGGCTGGGTCCTGGTCTGCTCTCATCCTCCTGGGGTCTGTTGGGGCATCTGGGATCCATTTTGGGTCTCCTCTCCTGTAAGTGCAGTTTTCGCGCTAAAATGTCACGCAATAGCGTGAAAAAAAACGGCGTATTCACGATTGCGCTGTCGTAAATCGACCCACAGTGATTTGCGTCACTTTTACGTCGGTTTCCCTTACGACAGACCGACGCTGTTTGCGTCACGAAATAATGACTCCCACCTGTTGGTTGCGCCGCCGTACGTCAAAGTATAAATTTGACGCCCGAATGGCGCATCCAAATGGCGTTAGACGGCGCAAATTTTTTTGACGCAAAACTGCGATAGCGCAGTTTTGCGTCAAAAAGTATAAATATGGGCCTGTATTTTTACATACCACGTTCTATACTCTTGGAAGGCCTAAAACACGTTCTGAATTTTGCTAAATCTGTAATTGAATCTATTGACACTACTGATCTATTTGATCAAAGCCTTATTGCTGTACTTGTGAATTGATAACATGAACTGCCATGTACACTGAAAAAAAGTTGGTTTAGTTATAGTCTTGATATTGACAGTAGTTTTAATGGAGTATCAGAAGTCTGAAATTGTTTGGGCCCAATTGTGCAAAACAGTACTGGTAGCAAAACTGGTTGATGACAAATGGTTGCTTATTACGCATTAATCTACTGTCAGTAGATAAGAAATCAATGGTTTATCTCTCTGAATCAGATGACATTTCAAACATTAAGATAATCTTATAATCATGAGTATGTTTGTAGCATGAGAAATTAAAGAATATAAAAATTCCTAGGAGGGGGATTTGGTACATATTCAATAAAAGGGGTGCAAAGATGGAAAACTGTGAGGCAGGTGTATCAGTTTTGATGTGTGGATTTGAAGGGTGGTAGGAAAACTATTTGTTGTCTTACTTGAAGGTAAAATTCGATTGGGTCTGGGAAGACTTTCTGAATGTCTTGAGAGAGCCAAAAGGATTGACTGATATTGGTTTTAGAGACACTTTTGCCTCCTGGTGTCTTTGCATATTTGGTTGTGAAGGTTCAGTTTGCATATTTCTCTTATTTAATTTGACTTTTTTCACTTCCTTGGTGAACCAAGCTATGTTGAGTGGTCTTTTGAAGAGAGGCAAAACTTCACTGAAAGCATTGATGACCACATGTGCAAATGGGAAAATGATTGAGGGTTTGCAGGGCAAGCTGCTCATAAAAGGGATGCTCATACCCATAAGATCTATTATGTTATTTAAGTGTAGTGTTTGCGTCTTGACATTCAGTGAAGAAGAAAGCTTTGGTGATAAAGAGCGGTTAATGGTGAACCTGTGAAATCCCAAAATATCCATAGATTGTGATGATCCAGTGTGAGGGCACAGAAAGTCCTATTTTTAAGGTGTGTGTACATAAGGGCATATTGAGTAGGGTGTAAGAGGGGTAAGGTGCTTTGCTGGTGGAGAAGGGATATGCAATAGAATAGAGAGGCAAGTGGATAGAGTATATAAGGACGGTCAACGGGAAGATGCAGAAGTTTGTAAAAGTAAACAGCAAAAAAATTATAAAAAGCCTGATACCGCAGTATGGGCAGTGCAGCTTAGTTTTCATTGCCTGGGGGGTGCAAAGTGGTGAGTGCATAAGAGATGAAATGGGATATAAACATGGATTTGCAGGCTGAAGTTGACACATGGGGAAAGGCAGAAGCCTACAGTTTGGTATACAGTGGATGAGTGGGAGATGGTAGGGAGAGGGGAAAAGAGAAGTAAACATCTAGGTCACATGGGGGCATTGGGAGGGAAGAGATTTTAGGAATGGGATCATAGAAGTGTGCTGCATTTACTGAGTTAGGCCGTGTGTGGTAAACGTATTGTGGTGGATGGTCCGTTGACTGGATAACCACGCAGGAGGGTTTATGAGCAAAATGGCAGGTGGCATAAGGTATTTAATGAATAAGCATAGGAAGAATGCTAGAGTGGCTAAAGTGCATGAATGAGAAGGCTTAAGAAGAAGGCAGAGAGATGAGGGATGAAAGAGAAGAGTGAAAATGTAAGGCAGAGGAAATTGAGTGGTTGGGTTATCAATGGAGAGAAAAAGATGAGGAGATATGGTAGATTCTAGAGCAGAGATTGAGAATGTGTCAAGAAGATGACGTGTTTAACAATGGTGGTTCTATGACTGTAACATAAGGGTCTACAGAGACATCTTGAAGGTAGGTCTAGGCTTGGGAATGCAGCTAAGTAAAACATAGCACTGCTGCCTAGAGGGACCACTGAGCTGAATGTTGTTGCTAAGGGCCAGATGTAGCAAAATTGCAAATTGCGACTTGCAATTTGCGAGTCCTTCCGACTCGCAAATTGCAAGTCGCAATTTGCAATGCAGAACGGTGTCTCAGACACCGTCTGTGAGTCGGTATGGGGTCGCAAAGACCCACCTCATTAATATTAATGAGGTGGGTCGCAAATTGCGGCCCCATACCGACTATGGGCACTCGCAAACATGGAGGCCTGCTGTAGTCAGCAGACCTCCATGTTCGTGACTGCTTTTAAATAAAGCAGTTTTTTTTTTTTTAAGTGTAGCCCGTTTTCCTTAAAGGAAAACGAGCTGCACTTAAAAAAAATCCGATAGTTTCGGTATTTTTTCAGGGCAGGTAGTCCCTTGGACCACTACCTACCCTGAAAAAATAATTTGTGGTCCATTCAGAAAGGGGAAGGGGTCCCATGGGGACTCCTTCCAATTTGCGAGTGGGTTACCATCCACTTGAAGTGGATGGTAACTGCGATACCATTTGCGACCGCATATGCGGTCGCAAATGGTATTGCATGCCACTCCGAATCGCAAATAGGAAGGGAACACCCCTTCCTATTTGCGATTCTGAAATGCATATTGCGAGTCGGTCCCGACTCGCAATATGTTTTTCTGCATCGGGAAATGCGATTAGCGAGTCGCAAACGGCAATTTTTGCCGTTTGCGACTCGCTAATCGTTTCCTGCATCTGGCCCTAAGTGCGGTTGGTTGCAGTTCGAAATCCCGAAATGCACTTGGTAGTATGAGCAGTACAATGTACTCCCCTGAGATATTCATGGGCAACATATTTTACAGACCTATGGATTTTCCTCGGGGGTACCATGGCTGAGATCAGAGGGAAGATTCAGCTTCCTAGCACAGAAGATATATATTTAAAATACTTTATCAAGTATTTTGCAGTAAAGGACAACTGAGGTATACTTGTATAATATTAACCAAGGCCCAAAAAGTGAATACCGGAACCGACCCTTGCTTCAGTACCTCCCTGGGTGGAAAGATATTTGCCTGCCTCTCTACTGCGGGTGAATACAATGAGACACCAGCCCCTTTTTATAGCCACTGTCTGGCTACATAAGAGCAGTGACTTGCCTCTGAACACAGATCTCCGTACCTCCCCTAGCTACCCTGAATCAACCATAACATATCTCCATTAGGCTGATTTCAAGTTGTTTATGGGGTTGGGGAGGTGATGGTGACGTGTGCCAGCAGGTGTAAGCAATAGATGGGAGGGCAAGGTAAGGTGCTGATAGGGTGCGAATAACAGCAACTGTGGCACGTTAAAAACGACCAAGAGCACTTTGAATGGAATCACTGGAGCCAAGGAAGAGGGGCCTTGCTGTTTGCAGGGCCTTTATTCAGGCAATTCTTTTCACTTCTTGTAAGAATGGATCCATGGGCTTGAGCCCAGCTCACGCATGTCAAAAGCTGGCCCTGGTGAATACAGTTCATATTTTATACTCTGGAAGCTTTCTGTGGTTTTGGTCCTGATATTTTTAAAAACACACTGCAGAGATATGTCCTGGGGCAAGCACTTCCCTCTGGTTCTTTATTTCAACTCTCAAATCCTCACTTTAGGTTCTCCTGTTGTCGTGACACATCATTTTCAACATAAGTCCCATGCATATGAATGACGTTACTTTTAGCAATGCAACAAATTAGAAACCGTGTTACATTCTAGCGAGTACGGGAAGAAGTATTACATGAGTACTCTTTTATGTACTCTTACATGACTTTACGTGCCTTTGTGAAGCAGCCCTGAAACTTACAAACCCATGTTATTTAAATGCAATAGTTCATAGTTTTATTTGTTCTAATTGTGTATGACTGTTCCCTGAAAATTCCCATTTTATTTCCATTTTAGATGCTTTGCAGGCAGTTCACTAAGGCATGCAAAGCTACTTAACAGAATACTAAGGGAGGGCTACTTCGTTTCTCCAAAACGACTTTGTGACTAGGCTCCCTCGTGTTAGTGCTTACAATATGGTAGTATTAATTCTTAGACTTTTAGCTAGTTAATGTCCTACCAAGCAATACTAATAAGTTGTGTGAAACATAAGATTACAACTGCAAATGTGTCAAACAGCATGCTTGCCATCTCTCATAACAAAATAATTACTTTGTCCAGCTCTTGAACGTATTTTATGGCACCCTGCTTTCTTGAAGCAGGTGAAGGCTATGAATAACCTAGCCCATGGGTCACAACACATTATTGACAACTAAATAAAAAAGAGCTTTCAATTACATCAAATATTATCACAGTGTTGGAAAAGCATGCCTATTGCCAGGGAGCAAATTGCTGGACTGACTCACAAATGTGCAGTGCACTGTGGCAGTTACTGCCAGCTGAGATGTTGTTCTTAATGCACTTTCTCAGACGCACTGGTTCTTATACCAGAGAGAAGCCGCAGTAATTTAAGGGCAAACAAATTAGGTGTGATTGGGGAGCCTTGGAAAGTGGTAGAAACAGCAGAAAATCTTAACTTCAAGGTGCACCCACACCCCAGATAGCGTAGGGGGAAGTCGTGCTTTTAACTCAACAGTGTCCAAAGGAAATATTTCAATATCAGCCTTCAAACACATGGCAAAACATTCGTACTGCTGCAAGTAATCATTTTGGTTCCGACAAAAAGAGAAAGGGCAAGGCGTGCTGTATTTTTCCAGGTGTTGGCTTCAATTTGTAATAGTTACTGAAAACACACTTTGGCAGAGGCTCAAAGATAATAACTACATGTCAAAATGGTATCATGTTTTTAGGAACCATATTCTGACCTAATAGGGAGCTACAAAGAAGAACATGTAAAACAGAGGCAGCTATAATACAATTATTCTTATTTAAGTATTGTGCTACTCCAGGCTACCTCATTGATATGGCTATCTCCTCCCCTCTTCCTAGGGCCTGCGCTGATTTCAGCTGCCGTGCACCACAAACAAACCTTAGAGACATTTTAAGAGAGTAAGGCCTTCCTTATGACATTGGCGGTAAATCCCACTTACCGCCATGCTGACTGCCGCCAACATATCGCTGCCGCAGCGAATTACCACCACCCATATTATGCCCCACACATAGCAATCCGTCACTATACAGCCACACACACAGCTCCGCCAGCCCAAAGGTCAGTTATAAATTGGTGGTAGCAAAACCCACACCGTTACGCCAACAGAACTACGCCTACAGCATTATGACCCACAAATTACCATGGAGGACATTCAATGGCGCTAAACCATTGGCGCTACATACCGCAGAGCTCAAAATACACACACACATACAAAACAACACTACATTGGACAATTTGAATAAAACACACCTGACACCCATACACACACCACACCCACACCACTATAATACACACACCCACATTACCCACAACCCTTTATGACTAAAAACAATTGCCACAAGGGAGATAGCAAAACCACAGACAAGACCACAGACAAACCCCTATCAGCTATACACCATCCACGCACCTCA
The DNA here is from genome assembly GCF_031143425.1 of Pleurodeles waltl. Classification (NCBI taxonomy): domain Eukaryota; kingdom Metazoa; phylum Chordata; class Amphibia; order Caudata; family Salamandridae; genus Pleurodeles; species Pleurodeles waltl. The sequence continues at coordinate 792,881,928 of NC_090438.1, read as the reverse complement.
CATCACACACCCCAACACAGCACCCCACACACCCTCACCCACACCACTCACACTACACCCATGGCACCGCAACGATCCTCCCCGGTTCTCTGAGGAGGAGCTAAGGGTCATGTGGGAGGAAATCATCCGGGTAGAGCCACAGCTATTCTGATCACAGGTGCAGCAGACGTCCATTGCAAGGAAGATGGAGCAATGGCGGAGAATCGCGGACAGGGTCAACACCGTGGGACAGCACGCCAGAACAAGGGATGACATCAGGAAGAGGTGGAATGACCTACGGGGGAAGGTATGTTCCACAGCAGCAAGACACCAACTAGCTGTATAGAGGACTGGCGGTGGACCCCCACCTCCTCCCCCACAACTAATAACATGGGAGGAGCAAGTCTTGGCAATCATGCATCCAGAGGGCCTGGCAGGAGAAGGAGGAGGACTGGACTCTGGTAAGTCAAATCTCTATTACTATTACTCTCCCCACCTGCATGCTATCACAAACCCCCACCCTTACCCTCACTCCCATCACTCCACCAACTCACACACCCCACCATCACAACCCACTCATCCCAATACCAAGCCCTGCATGCAAAACCAATGCCTGGACACCCCTCACAGACCTGCATGGACACCCATCATTCAAACATGCACATTCAAGAGAATCACCTAGCCCACAAAATCACTACTCACACAAGGCAAAGCTGCCAGGGCAATAACAACCATACAGGGCAACACACCCATGCACAAGATGACACACACAGAAACAATAACACTTAATTTACATCCCCACAGGTTCCCCACCCAACGTCACGGGAGAGGAGATGCCAGCAACATCCAGTCCCTCCCCAGAAGAGGCCCACAGTAATGACAGCAGCTCTGGACGCCTGGATCTGGATGACCAACCTGGCCCATCAGGGATCTCCGGACAGTCTGTAACCCAGGCACAGTCCCATATTATCACAGAACCTCCCCCCTCAGGAAACACCACCACAGTACACACCCAGCAGGCCCATACCTCTGTGCCCAGGACACGTCAATCAGTAGCATGTCCACCACTACAGGGACCCCAGGACACCCACAAACACAGGACTATGAGGGACCTGGGGTCAGTGACAGTGGGCACACGATTCTGGGGACAGAGGCACAGGACAACAGGGAAGCTGGGAGGACTGCTGTGTGACGGGGGAGGACAGGCTCAGGCAACCAACTCTCCAGAAGGCACTCACCAACATCCTGGAAGCATACCACCATTCCCAGGAGATGATGTGCCAGATACTGGACACGTTGCAGGAGAGCCAGCGGCTGCAGGAGGGACAGTACCTGGGGATCAGGGAGGACTTGAAGTCCATTAACACCACCCTGGTCACCATTGCTGGGGTGCTGGCAGACATGGCCAACACAGGAGGTAGGGAGTGCACACCACCGGGCCCCTGACACTAGCCAAACTGATGAACAGCCTTCCACCTCTGCTGCCGATAGTGGACAGGAGGCCCTGCCACAAGAACAACAGGCCACCAGCACTCCACCCCCATGCAGAAGGAGAACCACCCTGCAAACGGTCCCTACAATCCAGGCAGAAGCCAGAGAACATTGCCAAGATCCCCACCAGGAAATAAGACTCTCCTGAATGTCACCCTTGTGTCCCACTCTGTCACCCTGTCCACCTTGAACTGCTTTTGCTCCCCTTCCTATGCCCCCTTAGACAATGCACCTGTGATACAAATAGACTGGACTCTATCCTGGACTTTCCTCCATCATCACCCCAGCCCATTGCACATCCCCCTCTAATCATTAACACTTAAATAAACACAATTTGAATAAATAAGTATGGAGTCTGTCAAATAATGTAACCATGTATTCGTTTAACAAGTTTTAAACACTGCAATATAACTGTACAGTATTGTATACATAGGAAGGACCTGTAGTCGGCTGCAATCAACACACGAGGCGTGATAGTGGGACACAAATACCTGAAAATAGAGATGCCAAAGGGTACAGTAAGTGGCCATAAACGTTGGAAAATCAGCCTGCCAGTGACAATGTCAAATACAAAACTGTCAATGTAAAGTGTAATTACAGTGTCTTACCTGTGTGTCATTGGAAGTACTGTCTTATGATAGCACTTCTGTTGTCCTCATCCTCATCCTCTGACTCCTCATCTTCACTGTCCACAGCGTCCACTGCTGCCACATGCCCATCTCCAGCCTCATCCTCCTGCGGAAAAGGCACCTGGTGACGTCTGGCAAGGTTGTGCAACATACAGCATGCCACGATGATCTGGCACACCTACTTGGGTGAGTATTACGGGGACCCACCTGTTAGATGGAGGCAGCGAAACCTGGCCTTCAGGAGGCCAAATGTCTTTTCTATTATTGTTCTTGTTCACCCATGTGCCTCATTGTAAAGTTCCTCTGCCCGTGTCCTTGGATTCCTCACAGGGGTCAGTAGCCATGAGAGGTTGGGGTAACCAGAGTCACCTGCAAATATCGAGGCACAACTGTTAGACGCACACTAACCCATAGGGCCCACACCATACCCATACACCAACACCTACTGGGTGGGAACCAGGGCGCACCTATTAGCCACACCCGGTGCCTCTGGAGTTGAGCCATCACACATGGGATGCTGCTATGCCTCAGGAAAAAGGCATCATGCACAGACCCAGTATACTTTGCATTGACATGGGAGATGTACTGGTATGCCAGGAACACTATCTGCACATTCATGGAGTGAAAGCTCTTTCGATTTCTAAATGCCTGTTCATTTCTCCGGGAGGGACAAATGCAATATCCGTACCATCAATCGCCCCAATAATGTTGGGAATATGTCCCATTGCATAGAAATCAGCTTTTACTGTGGCCAAATCCTCCACCTGTTGGAAAACAATGTAGCTGTGCATGTGTTTAATCAGGGCAAACAATACTCTGGTCAGCACTATTGAGAACATTGGCTGAGACATTCCTGCTGCCAAGCCCACTGTCACTTGGAAGGAGCCACTTGCCAGGAAATGGGGCACAGATAGGACTTACACAAGAGGGGGTTACCAGTGGGCTGATGGATAGCAGATATCAGGTCAGGTTCCAATTGGGCACACAGCTCTGTGATTGTGGCCCTGTCAAGTCTATAGGTGAGGATAATGTGCCTGTCCTTCATTGTTGCCAAGTCCACCAGGGGCCCATTCACAGGGGGATGTCTCCATCTCCTATTCATCCACAGCGGTTGCTATCTAGGGGGCAAACGTGACTAGCTGGTCAGAATTCCATATTTCCAAACACTACACTGCATTGCATGTTGTGACTGTAACACAATATTGTTGTATAGGCCCGAATGGTGCCTATGTGTACTGTGACGCAGTTAGGTGCCATGGCCTGCCCCCCCCCCCCCAAAATGGTGTCCGCCTGTTTTGTATGGAGGGACATGTAAAATGAGGTAATTCCGGTGATGTTGTGCGTCGTTGCGGGAGGTGGTTGAAAACTGCTGTGCAACTCCTCATTGGATCCCATTGGGCCCTATGGGTTACAGTGACCAATGGTGTTGTATGCCGGTGGTGACGGTACGCACCGCTGCGGACGTGACCACCATTTTCTATCTGTTCATCCACTTGCTACCTGACCTTCAACAGGAGATGACCTACACTGCAAGTGCTGCTGTGACCTGTGTCTGGAACCGACCATGGCTCGTGTCACTGGGGAAAGGGTGCCTGGCTTACCCGCTGCGGAGTTGGAGAGACTGGTGGATGGGGTCGTACCCCAGTACCGATTGCTGTATGGGCCTCCAGACCAACAGGTGTGTACATTGTGAGCACGATGCATGGGGCATGAATGCATGGAGTGCTGTGTGTGAGGTCCTCGTGTAGGGCGTGGGTTGGTGGAAGGGCCCTGGGCTGCGTGCTGCATGTATGGTGGGCCATGTCTGTGCATAAGGGGATGGGAGGGCGATGGTGGGACATGAGTGTAACAGGCCAGACGGTCTGAATGATACCTTTTTCTACGTGTATATTTCAACAGGTCAGCGCCCATCAGAAAAAGGGTATATGGCGTGCCATCGCCAAGGACATGCGGACCCTGGGGATCTATGGCAGACGGAGCACCCACTGTCACAAACGGTGGGAGGACCTGAGACGCTAGGTAAGGAGGACAGCGGAGACCCAGCTAGGGATGGCCTCCCATCGAGGAAAGGGTGCCCGTCGAACCCTGACCCCCGTGATGGCCCGCATACTGGCAGTGGCCTATCCGGTGCTGGACGGGCGCTTGATGGCATCACAGCAGCCACAAATGGGTGAGTACAGTTTCCCAATATACAACTTGCGCCTGGTGGGGTGGATTCCAGGCGGGGGATGTGGGCCTGTGGGTGCCCCTAGGCCCACATTGCAGGGTAGGTCCCATGTTGGGTAGGGCATGATTTGAACCACCTCCAACCAAGCTAGTAGGCATCCACTACTGTGGAGGGGTCTGTGGGTTACAAGTATGTTGTTATTGGCATTAGGCATTACTGTCCATGGCCTGGTGAGTAGCATTGTGACTGGTAGTGCATTGCCTACTGCCTAGGGCTGTTCACTGTGTGTATGTGTGTCATGAATGCCAACTGTGGTGTGTCCCCCCTTTTTGTCTTGTCACCCTGTCCTTCTGTGCATTAGCATCATCTGGCGGAGGAGCTGAGGCACCGGTGACGGAGGGAGATGCATCCCACAGGGCCCAGGATGCCGAATCTACCGATGGTGAGGGCACCAGTGGGACAGAGGGCAAGGGGAGCACCACAGCGGAGACAAGAGGGGACAGTTCGGACAGTGATACCTCCTCCGATGGAAGCTCCGTGGTGGTGGGGGACACCTCTGTGCCCACCCCAACTACAGGTACAATCGCCACCCCCTTTCCAGCACCGCCCTCCCAGCAGCCCCTCAGCGTGTTTCCCGTGCCTGCTCACCCGGGAGGGTGGGCACCTCCTTCGCCCCAGTCACCTCAGGCCTTGCCCCAGTTAGCCCTGCTGCCCTGAGTGAGGAGGCTATTGACCTCCTGCGATCCATCTCTGTTGGGCAGTCAACCATTGTGAATGCCATCCAGGAGCTGGCAGGCCATTTGCAACAAACAAATGCATTCCTGAAGGGCATTCACTCTGGCATGGCGGGCAAACAGAGATCAATCCAGGCTCTGGCCTCCTCTCTGATGGCAGCCGTTGTCCCAATTTCTAGCCTCCCCCCTCCAACTTCCTCTACCCAATCCCATTCCCCTCAACCCCAACCTATCCCAAGCACACAGGCAGACCAGCATGCACCCAGGACAACACACAGGAGTTGTTCAGGCAAACACAAGCACCACACATCATCTCACAGGCGCTCACACAAACACCATCCAGATGCAGACATACCAACATCCACTGCCTCCACTGTGTCTCCCTCCTCCTCCTCGTCAACCTCCCTCCCAGTTGCATCGATACTTACACCTGCATGCATTACATCCTCATCCACTACCACCATCACGCCTATCACTACACGCCCCTCCCTGTCAGTTACCATCCCCACATCCATGCACACGTCCCCTGTGTCCTCTCTCACTTTGTCTTTGCCCCCTCCTACCAAAGTACACAAACGCAAGCACTCAGATACCCAACAGTCATCCACCTCACAACAGCATCCAGCCCATGCACCTGCACCCAAACACAACAGACAGACACCTCCTACAACCTCTTCCTCTTCCTCCACTCCCAAACCTTCACCCTCTTCCCACCCCAATGTCCCTAAGAAGCTTTTTCTGTCCACTGTTGACCTCTGCCCTACCCCTCCCCCCTCTGTCCTTTACGTCGGGCCAGGGTGGTCAGTACCCAGGCGAGCACCTCAGCCACCCAGTCCACAGCCACAGTAGTGTCGACAGGTACTGCAGGTGGGAGAAGATCCCAGGAACCAGCTAGCAGCACTGAAAGTGTGCCTGCACCAGGTGCATCAAGTAAGGGCAAGGAGGCACCACCTGCTGCGAAACGGAAGAACAAGGAGGCACCACCAGCTGCCAAAATGAAGGGCAAGGGGCCTGCACCAGCAGGCAGGAAGGACAGGAGGCCTGGTGCTGGGACTCATTCGGAGCCCCCACCACCAACCATGGCGGTTGAGTCATCTGAGGCTGCAGGGGAAGGGCTGGAGCCTCCTCCCACCACTGCCAGCACTGCCACCAGCACCGCTGCCAGCAGCAGCAGCCGCAGTGGGCAGCTGTCTGACGCTGCAGGGGAAGGGCTGGAGCCTCCCCCCACCACTGCCAGCACTGCCACCAGCACCACTGCCAGCAGCAACAGCCCCAGTGGGCAGCCATCCAAGGCTGTAGGGGAAGGGCTGGAACCTCCCCCCACTACTGCCAGCACCACCACCAGCACCACTGCCAGCAGCAGCAGCCCAAGTGGGCAGCTGTCCAAGGCAGCAGAGGAAGGGCTGGAGCCTACCCCCATCACTGCCAGCCCCAACACCAGCCCTGCCACTGCCACCACTGAGCAGCCGTCACCGCCGGCGAGCAGTGTGTAGTCCTGCCTCCATGGGCTGTAGTGCATCCTGAACCCTGCAAATCCTGTAGGTGTGACACCCAGGTTAGAGACGGTGACCTTGCACTCCCCAAGATCTGCATCACAGTGCACAATGCCCCCTCCAGAACTAGTGGAAGAAGTCATCCACTCACGCCATCCTTCCCAGGATGAAGCACACTCGGCACAATGCCCCCTCCAGAACCAGTGGTGAAGCCATCCACTAGAGAGACTGTGGCCTTGCACTCCCCAGGACCAAGCAGTTGGCAACCCACCCATTTGAGAGACTGTTGTATTTTGATGCACTTATTCATGTTCTTTAATTGAATTACACCCACTTTCTTCCAATCTTTTTTTCCTTGCATTATTCCTGAGGGGTACGGGATGTATATGTAATATTACTGCATCTGGTTGTGTGTATGGTGTCGGGGGTCAGGGTGTTGCGTGTTGCGTGTGTGTGTCACTCTATTTTTCCTCCCCCCTCTCGTGTGTGCTAGGCAGCAGCACTCACCATAGTCGTCTTCTCCGGCGTTGCTGCTCATAATGCAGGAAAAGGTAGACGAGCATCGGAAAAATGTGCAACTCGGGCTTCATGGCGTCGTGGTTGTTCCCTGAGCCTCCAGAGGTGAGTCCTTTGACTTCTGTGTTCTGTTTTCGCCGTGCTTTTGATGTTGTTGGTTCCGACCCGGAAAAGGTGGCGGATAGGCCTTGTTCTTTAATCGAATTACACCCACTTTCTTCCAATCTTTTTGTCCTTGCATTATTCCTGAGGGGTACGGGATGTATATGTAATGTTACTGCATCTGGTTGTGTGTATGCTGTCGGGGGTCAGGGTGTTGCGTGTGTGTGTCACTCTCTTTTCCCTCCCCCCTCTCTTGTGTGCTAGGCAGCAGTACTCACCATGGTCGTCTTCACCAGCGTTGCTGCTCATAATGCAGGAAAAGGTAGACGAGCATCGGAAAAATGTGCAACTCGGGCTCCATGGCGTCGTGGTTGTTCCCTGAGTCTCCAGAGGTGAGTCCTTTGACTTCTGTGTTCTGTTTCCGCCGTGCTTTTGATGTTGTTGGTACCGCCCCGGAAAAGGTGGCGGATAGGCCTGTCATAATACAGTGGGCGGTACATTGTCTACCGCCTGGCTGTTGGCGGTTACAGCCGTGGAGCTTGTTGCTACCACCATGGCGGTCAGTGTGTTGAAGTGGCTGTCTGTCTGAACGGTTTCCGCTGTGGTCATAATTCCTTTTTTTTTACCGCCGGCCTGTTGGTGGTATTACCGCCACTTTATCACCGACTGCCAGGGTTGTAATGAGGGTCTAAGGGTGTAAATCTAGCATAGCTTTTGTACAGGAAGGGTTCCCCTCCAACACAAAATACTAAGCCTAGACAAGTGTAAATGCTTTTCCTACTTTGTATGTGTGCTGTGCAGCACAAATGCAAAGTCAGAAAAGGATGGAGAAATAAAAACATTTTTCTGTTTAACACCTGCTTTTCAGCAGTGTTAATTTCTGGCACTAAACCCTTTCTACTGATGTTTCAGAATGGGGCTTAGCACTAAAAAGAATGGATGGGTAGCACAGATACACCCATGCACAATCCCTGCAATGCCCCCTTGATGCAAAGTAATGCAAAGCAGCGTTTCGTGCTGCTTTGCATTACTTTACCACACAAACCAATGCAAATACCAATTTGCATTGGTTTGTGAATCCCAAATAAAGTTTAGAGCTGGTTTAGCGCTACAAAAGTAATGCTAGACTGGCGCTAAACCTAAAACTTTGCATCTGGAATAATGCACAAAATGGTATGTTTTCCTTCTACCCTTGATGAGGAAAAGTGGAACTTTTATTATTTGGCCCAAAAGATTTTTGTTTGGGTTTACCTGACAAAATCTTTGTAGTGTTTACTTTTCAAGAAAATAATTGCAGTGTCCCATATTTTTTCTGCAGAATTCTGGGTAGGAGATGAACAAGTTTTGAGTCCAACTCATACCTCTTTCTTCCACTATCTTACACGTCCTGTCACTTTATAACATTCTTACAGGTTCATAATCACTCCTACTTTCTGCCTTTGCCTCTGTTTTCCTATTCTCTTTCTTTCAACTTTCTTTCTTCCATTTCCTGCCTGTCTCTTTCTTGCTCATGGTTAAAGTGAGATGATGAAAAAGAAGACCTAGTCCTCAAAAATTAGTATGGATCCCCACCACCTTCAACCATCAGTGGCATAAATTAGGCACTGCTTAGGGAGAAATTGCACAGGAGGTGCAGTTTCCACCCTTCTTGAATTAGCGATGTACTTTGAGGGCTTTTGCTGAGAGACTTAAATTATTAACAATGATATTTAAGAATCCGTTTAAGACACATAAACCTACTCAGGAAAGAACATCTGCATTCTTTTTCAATTATTGTAAGCTACTTTCATATCTAACTACCAAAACAACCAGCAAGTGTCAAAGTAAAAGATCAGTGTGATATACTCCAGTCTCACCATTAATCATGCCCAGTTAACTCATTTTTTATACCTCGTTTCCAGAAAGACTATTTGAGACTTTGCTTACCACTAGGTTGCTTGAGGTCACAGCTTGAACACAGAGATTTTTTTTTTAGGTCTTTAGCTGTTGGGTGGAAGACCTTCTGTATCCATTTCATTACACATACTTCGAGTGTGTGTTGGATCACCTCCTTGCCTGTTGGCTTTCTACTTCCCTGGGCCTGCTTTGATGGCTTTCCTTCCTTTTCTTGTTATTGTCCTATCCAGTACCATTTCACTTACACAGTGGTCTGATTGGATGATGTATACTTTCACTGCTGACATCAGATTTTGCTTTGCAGAGCATCAAAGGAACTAATTTCCATCCCTCTATCTCCTTGCTTGACTCCCATCCTCCCACATCCCCGTATACTCTCTTCCTTTATCCACCCATCATCCTCCTCCACCCTTGCTTTTAAGCTTTTTTACTGTGTGTTGTGTTATCAGCCATTTCAAAATACTTTTCTAACCATTCGAAAATGGCCACTCATGCATGCACACACAGCATAATGAGCATCTCAAAACGGGTTTTGCTTTAATGTAGCATTTCCAATTCAAATATGTATGCCATGGATACTTATGGATTGATGGTAGCCATAGTGAATGGGTTTTAGTAAAATGAAACAAAGAGTATTCGTAGATGGCTTTTGTGGATGAATGTGCATCTGCAGTAGCCATATTTTCATGCATATTGTAATACTTAACAAAATGCCATTCAAAGGTGGCCACCACAGTTGGCCATGGATACAAAGAGGCTATTTTGTAAAACAATCTGTTAAATTAAGGTATAATGCTGTTCCAAGATGGATGCTTTGGATGTGCATGCACTGCCAGATATTGGCCTTTGCGAAAGGAACTCACAAAATTATGAATGTTTCATTTTCAAACCCAACTGACATTTCCAATGCTTGCTTCATCAATGCTGCTAAATAGGTGGGTATGGCTCAAAAAGGCATATTTACAAGAAAGTGGTGCATCGCTCCTTATGCACCAATTTTCATGTGTTGCCCTGCCCCAACTAACAACACCATGCTTGCACAATATTTACAATATGGCATACCATGGCAATTGTTAGGACAATAGCGTCAAAATGTGTGATGCTATTGTGGTGCTTTGCTGCAGTAGCGTCAAACATTTTAACTCTGGTGCAGCAAAGTACAGGGAGGCCAATTTTTTTAAATGGGTGGGTTATTTTAATGCCTGCTCTGAGCAGGTATTGAAAATGAGGAAAAATGGCACAGTGAAATGATGTACATTTCACTACACCATGTTTTCAGGCCTCCCTGCGTAAGAACGCTCACTTGCAAACATTATGCCTGGCGCAGGCATAACCTGGCACATGGGTTTACAAATTGGTGCAATGCAAGCATTGTGCCACTTTGTAAAAATGGCACGGGAGAAAGGCCTCCTTAATGCCACCTTTGTCGAAAAAAAAATGATGCTAGGGCGGCGCCAGGTGGCTTGTAAATATACCCCAATGTGTTTTCATTGGGAAATATAAATCATCAGGTCAAGATAAAAAAGGATGAGCAACTACTGCTAAATATTATTTCACATCATACCTCAAAACAGAACCATTGCTATTGCTTATATGTTCTCCTTAGTTTTTTTTCTGACAACAGATGCATTGTCTGATAGTAAAGATTATTTTTAGGTAAGATTGCAGAGAATGCACTCTAATATGAGCCTGACAAACAATAAAACGGTTTAAAGAAAAGTTTAGAAATTTGCATCCCAAACGTTCTATCATTTCGAAACATACGGAAACATCTAGACAAAAATAGTGTATATTTGTTTTCTATTTGATTAACATTTTATTTATATTAATTTGTTACCAGAGAGTGGAGAAGGTAGCTTTCTTTTCTCCTCTAGAAATCTTTGGCGATCAGTCCCTAGGTTTTTCCTTTGTTCTTCAATGTCTTTCTTTTTCCACTGGTGCGCCCAACAAATTACTTATATCATTCCTAAAGCTGCGTTATTTACTCTATAAAAATATTTTGTAACTTCAACTTTTAACTTTTGCTACTGCGCTAAAGCAGTTTTGGAAAGATTTTCTTTTTTTTTTTTTTTATTATATTTTTTAACGGTGACTTTATAAGTCTGATGAATTGCTGAAAAAGTGGCAACAAGAATGGCATTTATAACAGGCATTGCTTCCATATACTTAGCTCAATTTGCCAAGAGTTCTGCGAGTGGCAGAGTTTAGGTCAGACGTGCTGTTCATATTGATTTTTTGTGCAGAAGTTTCTCTCGCACTGTAAAATCCGTGCAAACTGCATCATGTGGAGGGCCAGAGGGCGCTAACTTCTTTTTGCCACTCAAGCAGATTTTCTACTCAAGCAGCAGCTTCCTCAATGCAAGCGGCAGCTTTCTCATTGTGAGCGGTTGCAGCCTACCGCGACGCTCGTATTCAGAAATCTCACTTGCGCGCACCAATTTAGCAATTTTTGTCGCTCGCACTCACCAACTTAACATTGGTGAGTGAAAGAAAAATCTCTGCTCTGTGTCACTTTGCTGAGTTTTTCAGAACTCTGCATGGAGTGCGGAGTGGGGAAAACTCTGCAAAGTCCACCACCGGAATGGAATTCTTCACCCACCCCTACTAATTTTAGTATTCCAAATGACCATGGTATTCCACGTTTTCACCTGTGGATTAATGAAGTCAGTGTTAGTGCAACAACTTCAGTGACTAACTCCTGATTATTAACCTTATTTTCTAGGGACAAATTCTACCAAAGTTGACCTGGAGCAAAAATGTTCTCAGAATACAGTGGTGCAGTAAAAATGCATGTGAAATCTTTTTTTACTTTGAAATCTAATGCAGGTGGAATCGATAGTTCAGTGTAAGAACCTTAAGGTCACCACCTTCGTCAAATCTCACACGATATCCGGACTCATGCTTACACCATTAATTTTCTTAATCTAACTGCCTGAGCCTGCTTTAAAAATGCAGGTGAACACTTGTGTGCACTCTTTAGTGGTTTTAACAGTTCGTATAGAGACTTGATTGTGTAAGAAGTGTCTCCCAATGTTTAATTCTTTTGTTTTAATTCTTATTACTTCTGGATATTCACACAGTATACGTTGTTGCCTGGTATATACATATCTAAGTAGTAGACTTTCTTTTCGTCAAAAGTGCAGCTCTCAAAGGATAACTCACTCTGAAGTTGTCCTAGACACGTATGGTTTCTTCTATATAACATTCATTAGACAGGTTGCAATCATTGAATCCCGCAATTGGCTACAATCACAGATGGTTATCTGCAAGGACCTGCTCATCACCAGCCCTGTGACTGCATTTCAAAATTTAAAAACTGTTTATTTTAAAGAAAGGAGTCTGAGATTCATAAATGAGCAAGGACTCTTTACAAAGGTTTTCTGCTTCGGAAAAGCTCAGGAGGAACAGGCAGTGGTCCCTTGGACGTTTGCATACTACACTCAAAGCTGCCACACTGATCGACAAAATGGAAAGTGAAAGGACACAAATAGGACCCCTTCCACTTTGTGAATGAATTACCACCCCTAAGTTGGGAGTCAGTAACGAATCAATGGTTTATGACAGGAAAAGTGCTAGATACATACCATACCGAATCACAATCTATAAGAAACACTTCGGGGCATATTTATACTCTGTTTGCGCCGGAATTGCGTCGTTTTTTTGACGCAATTCTGACGCAAAACTAACTCCATATTTATACTTTGGCGTTAGACGCGTCTAGCGCCAAAGTCCATGGAGTTTGCGTTATTTTTTTGCGTGGACACCTACTTTGCGTTAATGATATGCAAGGTAGGCGTTCCCGTCTAAACAATTCTGCCTTCAATGGGTCAGAAAGATAGTTTGTTCCCTAGGTTTGGGCCAGATTCCAAGATGGTATAGTGTCCACCCCATTCTATTTTATACTTTTTTCAGTGGTGTTCTAGTGAGCCTCTTGGCTCCCCGGGATGAGAAAAGTGTTGGAAAAAGCCCCAATCAGCCACTGATGGAGCAGAAAGGCTGTCACAGTTCCAGGGCACTGGGAAGCTGTCAAATATAAGAACAGGCCTGCCCAACCCTATACACTGTTATACCTTTTCAAAGGTAGTCTGGTGGGCTTTCTGTCTCCTCTCCCTCGTTAGATTGAGCTGTTTAAACCCAATCTGCCCATCCCAGGGAGCAAAAGGCACACCAGACCAACAGGCAAAAAGTGAAAAAGGGAATGTGGTATGGGTATTTATCTACCTGATGCTGGGCTACACTCCTCACTTATAGGCACCATTCTTTCTGCCTCCTTTGGGGCACAGATAGTAGGGTTCACTTCCAATGTTTCTGCCCCCCAGTGGGTAAAATGTCCAACAGACAGCAGAGAAATATGTTCAGAAAAAGAATGATGCAGGGCGTTGGCCTGTTTTGGCAACTGATCTCACTCCGTTATACCAGACTGCCTTTTTACTCCCCCAGGTGAGGCATAATGGAGCAACCCCCCCCCCCCAAATAGTCCAAATATGATTTCCATACTCAAAGAAATCCATTACTTTCTATTAACTGGTGACATTATTGGTGTCCTGCCTCACACGTGGGCTGATTGCAGTAATTTCCTCAACATCCCACCAACTGTTAGCCACCACAAACCCAATCTGCCAGAAATGTCACTTTAATCACATAATTTGGCTATAGTCTCACATTATGAGCATTCTTTGTGATTTGCATGAGACTCTGCAAAGGAAGTGCTGCTTGACAGTGTGGGCTGCTGCACTGGGAGAAAGGGGTAAAATCAGCATAGAACATCCAGTGTGCTGTGCCTGTCATGTAGACTATACTTCTGCACACATACTGTCTATTGTCAGGTGCACTAAACTGTACTTCACTTTGCCTAGTGCACAACTTACTGCAGTTACATCAGTTCAAAAAAATTGTCAACTGCTCCTGGGGTTGGTATAGGTGAGTTGTATCTTCCATCACAGTGCCGAGAAATTAATGAGTTGTCAGGACCTTCCATGTTACACTTATGACAACGGTAACAGGTCATCAGACAACATCCTTTCCATTAGGACATTAAGGGCCTGTGGGCAGATGTGCAAACCATTTTTATGGTTGCATATACGGACCGATTTTCAGCATTTCTATAACAAAAATGCATTTTTATGAACAAATAACAAATTGCAGAACCTCAATTTTGGGTTTGTGTCCCAATACCAATTCGGTATTTGGATGAAGCGTGTTTAAGGCATCCCTTCTAAGTATTGAGTTAGTATGTACTCAATTCTGGTTGCAAAACTTCAATCTTTTGCCACTTCCCTAAGGAAGCCATGTATGTTTCATTATTCAAGAGTAGGCAGTGTGGATCACTGACAGAATATACAAAAGAGATATATTGTGTGGATATGATATTGTGTCAAAAATATCAAGGATCAAAATATTCAGAAGGTAAGTAAGCAAATAGGGAAGTACATATGTACTATTCTAAACTCCACATCAACATACCTTGAAGATATATATATATATATATATATATATATATATATATATATATATCATCCAGGTACTAGTATAACTTTGCTTACTAATAGAAACTTACTTTAGTTATATTTGTGTCCTCAATATTCTTGACAGAACATCTTGGTCCACAATGTCTTTGTTTCCAATATTCGGTCTAAAACCCAGCACTGGTCCATGAGACCACTACCTACCCTTAAAAGATATTTTTGTTAACATTCACAAAGGGAAAGGGGTTTCTTAAAGGAAATCCATTGAGGAGGTGGTAATAAATTAATGTTTTACATTGGGAATTTGGTCACAGATCATTAATACATACTAATCAAATTCAGTATGTGGAAGGGTCACTCTAAACATGCCCCTTCCGGATAACAAATCGGTATTGGATCACAAATTCAAATTGTGATTCTTTAATTTGTGGCTTGTGCGTAAGAAGGTGCTGAGAATTAGGATGCTTTAGACTGCAAAAATGATTTGTACAACTGACCCTAGATGGCTATACTACATTGTACTTCCTGTCATATGGCCTCTGGCACTCTAAAACTTTAGGCATGGTTGGCTAGCACCAATAGCCTTAGGTCTGTGATGATGGTGGTGTGACTGTGAGGGTGATGCTAGACACTTCTCAGGCACTGATGGGCACCTAGAGCCTATTGTTTACTCAGTATACCCATTTAATTGTGCATGTTGGCTTTCACCCAAAAAGATTTATTGTGTTGCTGCAAGTAGGCAATTTTCTAAAAACATGCCCAAATATCCATCTAACTACCTCTGTTGGCACTTTCAAGACATACAGAGCAAAGAGTGCAATACTTTTGCTCTTGTCATTAGATAAGTAGAACCTCCCAAAGGATTTAGGGGGGGCAGGACGGTTTGCCACTGACCACTCAATAGGTAGAAGTTGGTATTTTGCAGACCAGACAAAACCCCTGTTGTGATGAACACCATGCTGTTGAATCACAAATGGTGGAGGGGTTCTCTGAACATGGTGACAGATCCAAAAACCTACCGTCATCATCATTTTTTAAAGCAAGCTTCATATTCAGGGCTATATTTATGACCCGATTTGTGCCACTCTGGCACCATGCAATGTGGTGCAAGAGTGACGCAAACCTTAAGTCATATTTTTGAAGCCACGCAAAGCTACTTTGCATGACTCTGAGTGGCTTAAAAAATCCAGAATAAGGCAGTGCAGAGCGAATCACTGCATTGCCTTAATCTGCACTAGGAAGGTGTTCCATGGATGTTGCATTAGTGTTCACAGGCAACTCCCATGGATTTTGCAGCGTCCCCCAGATTTACAAGAACTTGTGCACCAAAATCTTGCGCCCTCCCAGGAGAAGTGTAACGGGGAGTAATATCTCTAATCTTCTTTCTATGTGAGCTGCATTCTGTAGAACACATAGGAAGAGGAATATGCCTTCCAGGATTGTTTTTGTGCAGGAAGGTGTCCCTTCCCACCCAAAAAGCAATACTGCATGCAATGCAGGTACCCTTGCACCATCGTGCAAGGGTGCCTACATTGGTTCTAGGCAGCCCATTGTGTGAAAAGTCAAGAATATGGTGTATCCCTTAAATACAGGGCATTCATGTCCTTTCCCTGTCATAGAGTGCAGCACAGCCAGATTACTTGCTGTGCTGCACTGCGTGAGAATCTGATAAATATGCCCCTCTGTTCCTGCAGGACTGTTGTTATCATGGTGCAAATCTTTAGCTGACGCAGGCTACCACTCAAAACCTGAATAATGGTGAAATAATCTTCCTAATTTTCTGTCTCAAGTTTTGCCAGCAATGTCCTATGAGTCAAAGCCCTTATCTTTGGCATTTACTTTCTGGGATGACCTTATCATCTCCTATTGCTCATGTTGCACAATTTGACAGTGAAGGAAAAAGCCAAAGCATGAGCACTATCACACCCAGCACACGTTTACCATTGGTGCTGTAAGGTGTATTGTAGAGACAGCACAAAGCAGAGAAAAAGATTGTTAAAATGTTGCTGTAAATGGAGAGCAAGATTTCACCAATATTAGACTTGTCAGCTTTTTGTGTGGTCTTTTCCCAAACATTTCACCTTCTCTCCCTCCCATCCTGTTTGTTGAAATTAATTTTGTTGGCTTCAGGGTTCTGTGCACTTTACCACTGCTGACCACTGCTAAGGTGCTCGAGTTCACTCCTTACAACATGGTAAAAATGTAATTTGCTTATAAATCCTTTGTAAAGTGGTACTACATGTACCCAGGGCCTGTAAATTAAATGCCATAAATGATCCTGCAGCACTTATTGGACCACCTACTTAAGTAACTCTTTACAGCATGTCTCAGACCTGTCAGTGTAGCCTCTGTGCCGTTTTAAACTGCTATTTTGACCTGGTAAATAAACCTTTGCCAGTCTCAAACTTTTGTTTTTTGATACCTATAAGTCACTCCTATGGCAGGCCTTAACCTTCACTTAGGGCAGGGTGCGGTGCATTTTAAAAGGTGGACATGTTTGTCATGATAGTGAAAAACTCTTAAATTATTTTTTTACTACTGAAGGGCCTACCTTTCCCATATGAAAACATTGGGTTACGATGTTACATTTAATACGTGAACACTTTTGTTTGGGAACAGATAGAGTGTCATGTTTAGTTTCAAATAAATTGTAATTTGAAATCCCTTTTAATATTACAGTTAAATTTTAAGTCACAATTCTGAAAGTGACACTTTTAGAAAAGTCCCACCTTGTCCTAACTATTTGGTCCCTGTAGCCTGTATCCTGAGTCACATGACTAACTGTAGTTGACAATTGGCCTTTGATTATTCCTCCCAGACAATGAGACAAAGGGGAACTACCTGTTGACAGGATGGGCCATCCTGCCAGGACGGGAGAGGCGGTTGATTCCCTGCCCCAATTACATTTCAAAGGGGCTGCCTCCAGCGCTTACAAAGAATCACACACCAGCCTAGTGTCACCCCAGTCTCTTGGAGGCTGAGCAGAGGAAGAAAGGAAATTCCAGAACCACATGGGAGGGAAAATCTAGAAGTTTTTCCCACTTCAAAGTTGACACCAGGTATAAACATTGGACCCACAGACCAACTCCTCATTTCACTCCAGTGCTTGTGGACACTGCAGAAGAAAGGCCACCCTGCTGCTTCAGGATTGCCATGCTGTCTAAGAAGAAAGACTGAACCTGTTCCCTTTATCCCCTTCATCCCATGCAGAGCGACTCCAAGGTTCAGGTGGCAGACCTCCTGTTCTGAGCTAAAGGGACACAACAAGCTCCAGAGCCCCCCCTGCAATTACCCAGCTGACCTGCTGCACTAGCTTGTCATAGACATGTAACTGGACTTGCAACTGGACCTGCTACTGAACCTGCCTGATCTCTGTTCACTTCAGCTGGACTGAGTTCCTGATCTCCAAGAGGAGCATCCCCAGGTCCTGGACCCTTGGTTGGCCTCCGTTGAGCTGCTCCTTTGAAGAAAAGGAGAAAATCTAAATTTGTGGGCTCTTCACAACTGCAACACCAGATCACGCTGAGATCTTGCTGTCTAAGACAACTGCCAGGATGAAGCTCTAGTGGCTTCATGCCAACAACAACATGCAATGTGAGATCTCTATTTTAAGGTACAGCACTTACAGTCCTCAGTGGCTGCCAATGTGAAGCTCCATCAATAACCAGGAGCTTCAGAAGGCCTTCAAGGCCTAGGAGGTGGACTGCCAGTTGCAGGCTATAGCACAGGAGAAGGATGAGGAGGTGAACTTTGAGGAGGGGCAGCGGGAGGAAAGCGTTGGTGGCAGCAAACTAGTGTCCAATGGAGAGATGAGAGTCTACATACCACAAGACCTGTTGGCTCGCTATACAGTGGAGGATGATATACACAAATTGTGTTCTTCTTTTGAGGTAGCTCTGAGGCTGCACAGGGTCTTAGAGGAGGATTAGAGGGATAGCTTCTGGAAACACATGCCCACAGTGGGGAGGCATATTCTTCTTACATTAGAGGAAGTGGAGCAGATGAAGAATGATCCTCTGAAAGCCATTCTCCTCACCAAGTTTGGACTGACCCTGAGAAGTATTGAATCAGGTTCAGGGACAACCAGAAATTGCCAAACCTGTGTTGTGTGGATTTCTTGACTACTCCAGGAAGGTACTGAGAGACTGGGTGAAGGGCAGGAAAGTTTTCAGAGGGCTGTCTGACTTGATTTTCAGAGAGCACATGCTCGGAGCATGCTTTACAGAGTTGGACCAGCGGCTGGTAGAAGGCGTGCTAACTGACCTCAGGAAGCTCATAAATGAGGCAGAGGCAGAACTTCTGGTCAGCTCTGGAATGTCAAAGAAGGTACCCATGGGGATCCAAAAAGGGTGGTCAAGATGACCAACAGAAGAAAGATGGGGAAGATGAAAACTAAATTAAGGGGTTCTCTAAAGGCCTCCAAAATAGTTCATAGGGTTAGGAGACCAGACCCCTTCCGACTAGAAAAAGAATGGGTTTATCGATAAGTTTGTCCTCAAGTGCTATGAATGCTATCAGTATGGTCACGCGAAAGGGGTTGCCAAAGTATTCCTAGAGGGCACAGTCCTCCACTTTGGGGCAGACCAAACGGTTGGCCAGTGTAGTGCTTGGAGAAGAGTGTGACTCATTTAGCTTGAGGGGAGATGAGAGGTTACCTTAGTGTCCCTGCATGACAAAGAGACGGTGCCCCAATCCCATATGCCTTGAAATACTTAAAAGTGCAGGGAGTTGGTCACCATCAACTGGCAGAGGATGGAGGCACTGAGGACTACAGGCGCTAGCATGACTACTGTCTGGTGTCATCTGCTGTCCTCAAAGCAGGTAATCCCCAGTACATTAGACCAGCATGTAATGGCAGACACCCGTGAGATTCACTACCCAATGGTTCAAATTCCCTTTGGGGGGGGCGGCGTCTCAGGTTCTCTAAAAGTAGCCGGGAGTCCTACCATACCTGTTGATTGTCTGCTAGGGAGTGACCTAGAGTACAATATCTAGAAGGAAGTGGAGCTCAGATCACACCTGGAGGTGTTGGGGTTGCCTGAGTGGTTGCACTTGACCACAAGATCTATGGCAGCCCAAGAGGGATGTCAAAGAAGCTTGGAGCCTGGAAAAACTGTGTCCCAGGCACCTGTCAAAAAGAGGAAGGGTAAAGGGTGTGGAAAACCAACCCCTGAAACTCCCAGAGTCCATGAGGATGCTAAACGTGAAGGTACCACTCTGGAGCCTCCAGGGGAGGACATGGCAGCGACGTGCATGATGACAAGTTAAGGGTGGGCCCACGAGGTAGGAGTTCTATAGACCTCCAAAGGAGTAACCAACTCTAGAGAGCTCAAGGCAACAAGCTGACATCCAGGAGGCTGGTGACACGCCTGGAGATCACCTCATCTATTGGGAGAATGACCTGCTACATAGTGAGCCTATGCTTCCTGAGCCTGTGACAACTCATGTTTTGGCAGTCCTCCGAGGCTACAGAGCTTTTCCACTTGGTCTGGTTCATGATTTACCCCTGACAGGATATCTGGGGTAGCAGAAAACCAATGCCAGGTGTGTCACCAACTTTTACTGGCCCTGGATGGATACAGCCTCAGGTAAATGGTGTAGGTCATGACACACCTGTCAGGCCAGTGGGAAGTCAGGGGAAAAAGCTCATGGCTCCCACAGTCCCTCGCTTGTCATTGACACCCCTTTCATTTTGAAAGGATGGTTATAAACATTGTTCTGGCCATGGACCCCAAAACAGCCATAGGCAGCAGGTTTATCCTGGTTTTGGTGGCCCATGCTTCTCGATACCCAGAGACCATACTTCTGAGGTCTGTGTCCATCTGCAGTGGCTAAGGCCCTGGTGGGGATTTTTACAAAGGATTTGTAGCCAACTAGTAGTGCCTGACAGGTGCACAACCTACATGTCTACATACATGAAGTCAATGTGGGATGAGTGTGTGGTGACATATGTTCTTCACACCCTATCACCTTCAGACAAATGATAAATTCAACAAGACCATAAAGGGCGTGATAATGGGACTAGTTAGCGCATGAGATGGAAGTGGAATGTCCTTTTACCAAGTCTGCTTTTTGCCCACAGGGAGGTGACACAGAAGGGAATTGGGTTTAGCCCATTTAAGCTCCTCTATGGCCACTCTGGTAAGGGAACTGTCTGTTTGGTGAACGAAGGGTAGAGCAAGCCCCCAAGAAGGCCCCCAGGATACACTCAGCTATATGCTGGCTCTCAGAAACCAGATACAGTGCTTATGGAAAAAGATTTCTGAGAATCTGGAGCAGTCCAAGAAGATGATCTGGACAAAGGCCTGCCAGAAAGTCTTTGAAACCTGCAAGGAGACCATCTGACTTCACCCAGGACTTCATAGTGAAAACAGTTGCTTCAGTGTATGACATAGGAGCTGTTCTATCATAATGAAAGGAGAGGACCTAGACCATCCTTTAGCCTCTATAAGTAGAAGGTTTCTCCCCAGGAAATAGAGGTAGAGATCTATTCAGTGAGTAGTCTTTGCTGTGGTCTGGGTATTGAAGGAACTGAGACTATACCTGTTTGGGGCTTAGTTCTGAGTTCAGACTAACCACAGCCCCCTCCCAGATAGCTCATGCGGACTAGGGGTGAGAATCTCAAATTGTTATGGTAGTCATCACCCTACAGGGAATGGATCTTACAGTTGGATACTGTCCTGGGTCATTCTACTCCAGTGCTGATGGTTTATCCAGGTTCTTCTGCCTTAGTGATGAAAACTCCCATGAGGGTGGTTAGTTCTCAGCTGGGCAGCTGGGAAAACACAAGTTAAATCTGTCAGCTTTTTGTGTGGTCTTCCCCTAAATGTTTTACCTTCTCCTCTCCTGTTTGCTATAATTTATTTTTGTTGGCTTTAGGTCTCTGTGCACTTACCCACTGCTAAACAGTGCTAAAGGGCTTGTGCTCACTCCTTAAAATGTGGTAACATTGACTTATATCTAATTACCACATTTGATCTATTTATAAGTCTGTAGTAAAATGGTACTACGTGTGCCCAGGGCCTATAAATTAAATGCTAGTAGTAGGCCAGCAGCATTTATTAAGCTAACCAATTAAGTATCCTTTTACAACATGTTTCAGGCCTGCCATTACATCCTGTGTGCAGTTTTAAACTACCATTTCTACATAACAAAGTTATCCTTTTGCCAGTTTTGCCATTTTATATATGTCACACCTGGGGTAGGCCTTAGACAGCCCTTATGCAGTGTGGCATGTATTTATAAAGTTGGACATGTACGTTAAGTTTTACATGTCCTGGTAGTGAAAAACTCTTAAATATGTTTTTTACTTCTGCAAGGCCTACCTCTCCCAATGGATAACATTGGGTTTCCTCAATACATTTAATAGCTGACATGTTTTATTAGAAACAGGTAGAAATGTCATATTTGGTCTCAAATGAATTCTAGTTTAAAATCCTTTTTAATGGCAAAGTCAGATTTTAAGTTGGATTCTAAGTCACAGTTCTGAAAATGACACTTTTAGGAAGTTGTCATTTTCTTGGCCTAACCATTTGGTGCCTGCAGCCTGTGTCCTGGGTCACATGACTAGCTGTGGTAGGCAATTGGCCTTTGTGTATTCCTATGAGACAGTGAGACAAAGGGGGCTAGGTGTTGGTTGGATGCGCCATCATTTCAAGATAAGGGAAGCAGAGCTGTTCCCTGGTCAAGTTAGATTTCAAAGGGAATGGCCTCCAACTCACTCACTAAAACATTGATACCAGCCTATTGTCACCCCAGACTCCTTGGAACCTGAGAAGGGGAAAGAAGTAAATCCCAGAATCAGATGTAGGAGGACGTCTAGACGTTTCGCCAACTTCAAACCTGGTACCAGGTATAAATAATGGACCACCAGGCTAACTCTTCAGTACACCCCTGGACATGTGGACACCAGAGAAGAAGTGCTGCCCTCTGCCAGGTGATTGCCTTGCTGTTTCAGGACTGTTCTGCTCTCTGAGACGGAAGGCTCCACTGGTTCTTTTCATCCCAAGTGACATCAGGGGTCAACTGGCTGCCGTCCTGTTCTGAGCAACATGAACCAGAGCCCCCCTGCAATTACCCAGTGGACCTGCTGTTCTGGGCCTGCCTGGACGTGCAACTGCGCCTGTCTAAAGCTTGCTGGTTCCTGCTGAAGACCCCTTCACACTCTCTTGGCTCCCCTGGGGTGCTGGGCATCCAGCAGTTCACAGTCATGGCACTGGTCATGGCACTGCTGCTCACTAAAGGTTGTATTATGATGCACTGGGGTGGTAGACTTCATCCAGAAGATGCAGACTGGCTTCATGACATGATCTACTGTGACCCTACCAGTAAGGTATACGAAGCACTGCAACCCTCCACACCGTGACCTAAAGATATATGGAGCCTTCTGCTGAGCTATTTGCTGTCCATAGATACTAAGGCAGGATCTTAGACATGTCAGTGTCAAGAAAGCACACCAAGATGGTGGTCTGGACAGAGGCCTGATTGACACCCTCAAGGAGGCCATGTTTACAAGCACTTATGTGCGTTAAGAAGGGCAACCACCATGGGGAGGTCAGGAGCTATCTGATTTATCACAGCAAAGATGGGACACAAGTTGATGGTAGTGGACCTACGCAGAACAAGGTCTGATTGCCCTGGGGATATCATGTGTTCCAGAATACATAAGTGGGTACCAATAGCCTTAGAGACTATTTTAGTGTCATGATGAAGAAAGTAGAGGGGTCTGTACAATGAACATTGGATAGTAGTCATAACCAGCTTAGCAGTGTAATCACTACCTCTCAGAGTATGGGATGAAGGGATACGGCCTCCAGCACATCCACATAAACCTCCAGCAGGTGAAGGGCAAGCAAATGTTTATAGATTTTGTAAACGTTGCCGGTAGGGACATCAAGGCCAAGGGACTTAATGTCATCAAGGGCATTGATGGCCTGGACTATCTCCTCACTAGAAATGGGGGATCTCAATAACTGTTACTGTCCGTCAGTAAGACAGATCATTGCCACATTGGCGAGGTAGTCCATGCGATAGACTCTGTGGTATGGGTTGTGTTAAAGTCCCTATAATAATAGACTAGCTCTTGCATGATATATGTGTTAGTGAGTATAGGCTTGCCACAGAAACCAAGTACTTCTGTTATGTACCCATTCATTTGGTTAGGGCCCAGCAGGCTGGCCAGTGTTCACCCTCTCCATCTTGCCGAGCATGAGCATACTTTTCCAAATAGGCGACCTCTCTGTCCTCTAGTTACCTAAGTTCCTCATAAGCAGGGAACAGCAATGTAGGATTTCATCGTGACCCTGCTCTCCTGCGGACTAATCAAGCTCAGTCAATTAAGCCTCAAGACAACCTAGTTCAGAGAGGATGCTCAGTGAGACCCATGGGTGCTTAGCAATATTAACAACACATATTTAGGATTTGAAGGCCTCCCAGAGAGTTACATGAGTAGAGATGGTGTCAATATTGAGTGCAAAATATTGAACCATTGAGGCTCAAATCTCAGCTCAAAACACAGAGCCATGCTAAGCCTCAGTGGAGAACTGCCATGGCGGTCATAAGTTGCTATCGCTAGTCATATCCAATACCATTCTCAATGGAGCATGATCAGACAATGAATGTGGTAAATGGGCAACTCCAGCCACCCATGAAGCAGCGGACCGGGAAAGGAACCAATAGTCAATGCAGGACCATGTGCCATGGGGTGGGGGCAGAGTAAAATGTGTAATCTAATGCAGTGATGTGTCATAGGTGCCACGCATCCACCAGATCATGGCTGTCAATGAGCTCATTAACAACACGTAGTGCCTGCGGCTTGTTGCTCAGACTAATGCAGTAGTGTGCAAGGATGAGTTGATCACCATGTTTAGATCTCTGCCCCAAATCACCAATTTAGCACTGATATGTTTCATCACGGCAGAAATGTAGTAAAAATAATCAGGACTGTCCACATTAGGGTTGCACACAACCATGAGGACTCTTGTCCCGGCTAGTATGCCAGAGAGAATCACATATCTACTGCTGCATCTATAAATATGGACCTTAGCTGAAAAAAGATGCTTTTGAAAATCAGATTGCTTACTCCCCTCAAAAAGGTGATACAGGAGTAGTAGTAATGATTGTCTCCCCATGCCACTGCAAACATGTGGGCAACATGTGTGGGGAGTTGGGTCTCCTTTAGGAAAGCAATTTTTATGCCATATCACGTTAAGTAGTAGACGACTTGTTTTTCTTTGAGAGGGTTGTTGCCTCTTATATTCCATGTTATGAATACTAGCTCCATGGAGTGCAACTGACTAGTGTATCCCCCCATTACATTAGGTCCTGATTAAAACCACTCACTGATGTGTGTTCATAAAATTCACTAATCCAACCTGGCAGAGAACAACAATGTGGCAATAACTGAACATTGACCAATTCCCAACCATCCCGCCCACTGTAAACTGTAGAATATGCATTGACTCCCCATACAAAACAAGAATAGTTGCAACAGGTAGAAAGTCGGCACGCCCCAGCAGGTGGCGCCCAGTGAAATATCACTGTAGAAAAAAAGGTATGTAAGTGAGTCCAAAGATTAGTGAATGATATAGAGCACATAGCCAACCCGGGGCCTCCTTATCATCAGTGTGCAGTGCCTCGGCAGTGACCGATCCAAGGGCTGGGGTGATGCATGAAGACTTCAGAATGCTACTGAGCTGCAGGGTGGCTGACATCAGCATTTCCAGCAGTCGAGGATTGAGTAGGGGAGGTTCGCCTTGGAGACCTTGCACCATTTTGCCGGCAGAAATTGACATCTTCATCTGGAAAAAATCTACATTGTACCATCAACCTTGATCCTCAAACCGGGTAGAACAGGCTGTACTTGAGCCCCTACTTTCAGAGTGCATCCTTGACATCAGCAGACTTCTGTTGTGTCTCCTGCACCACTAGTGTAAAATCAGGGCAAATAGCAAAAGTGGAGCCTTGGAAAGTCAGTGTAGCATGCTCTTCAGCCAAAGGTAGAACAGGATAATGGTGCCGGAAATAGAGAAGGTGTGCTATTGATGGTCGGGGGGCTTGGATGGGGGTGAGGGCTCAGGGAGATCTGACACACTCCGCGACAGAGGTACTCGTGAAGTTGTTTTTATCAAAGAGATCCTGGATCAGTTTTTGATGAACTTGTCCAGTCACCCCAGGGCTTTGGATTTTGCCACCGCTATTATGCGGATGTTGTTGCAGCGAGGCCTGGCCTCAAAGTCTTTGTTCTTGGACACAACAGACTTCAGGAGCTTGTCCACCTTCTCCAGCCATTTAGTGGACAAAGAAAAGGTGTCTTCCAGCTCGGAGATGCATTTTTCAGTGCTGTACAACCTGAGGTTCTGGCGATCTATGCATTCAATCACTTGGGCAAGTGAGTCAAAATGGGCATCAATGGACAGAAATTCAGCTCAAAGTTCAGCAAGTATAGTGCTGGTGCCATCCACAGTGCCGCCTTCTACCCCCTCAGAGGGGGTCTCTTCAAAGTCAGACTGATTGGGGTCGCCAAGTCTCAAACTGAGGAGATTAACAGGTGGTGATGAAGTTACAGTGAGGTTAGCAAATGTAGCTAGCAGTCAGTGACCCCTCCAGCACTAGCCATGGGCCAAGGAGTTTGGAGTCCTCAAAACTGGTGATTGAGAACAGACTGCAATCAGTGCGTTGGAGTACAGACAAAGGGCGACAGAATTGGGGCTACAGTGCTCTGCTCAGGGCCCCAAAACACAATCATTCAGCGATATAGGGTCAGTGGTGGCCATGGTCCAAAGCTCACCTTTGTTGATCCAAGAATTGCCAGCGGTTTCCAATGAGTAATGGGTCCACACAGGTATGAGAAGGTCCGTGATCCACACAGGGCGGTCACTAGCAGCCAAAAAAAAAATATGCCACAGAGTCTGGGAACAGCCACTCCGCCACCTTCAGAGAGCAGGGCCCAGGTTTTAAGTCGAGGGGCCCAAGCAAAAGTCGGCATGCCTCGTGGTCACCTCCACACAGTTGAATCCGTTCACCCACAGCAGCAAAGGAGGCCCTCGATGGAGTCGCAATATGGCACCTGCTTTCAGCAAGTGTGACTGGTTAATATAAAAGAGGCACATCGTGTACCTGCATAGTTTGAAGATCATTCAGCATTGGCACCCATATGCAGGTCGCCACGGAACCAAGCAGACCACCGCATCAGGTCCCGGTAGCCAGAGAAAACAGAGAGGCATTATTGATTAGCCACATGACCTGGAAAAGTGAATGCCGGCGTCAAGTTCACCAACGGCCCCTTTTTACCTTCATATTAATGTGCATTCTGAGTCTAAAAAGAAGGGAATGGCATGAGAGATCCAGGTCACGAGGCAGTCACTCGCCAGGGCCCGTATTACCTTAAAATGGCAAAGAGCCCTGGGTTGCACCAAAATACCCCCTATTCGGACATAAAATATGCTCTCAGGTGAATTCATGAACTCCTGTTTGGAATGAGGATTGAACAGCTTTGAAAGACTGACTATCACTTTAAATCAGTAAGTCCATCGTTACTGCTGATGGAATTAGAGCAGTCAGGGGTCCCCCATGCAGGCAGATGTAGATTTTAACTGTGCCTCCCCTCCCCCAACGGTGTTGCTCAAAGGTTCCTAAGGCCCCAGTGTCCCCTTCAAAGTTGTATTTCAGGGTGCACACTAACGCAATACCACGTCCTATGTGGTGCCCAGACAGTGCTCCTCTCAACAGCCTGTTAGTCCCTGTGCTGCATTGTTACAAGCAAGGGCACAGCAGCAACGGTGTTCCTAAATTTGCATGAGTCACACCTTCCTGCAAATGAGTGACTTACTTATTGTGAATTTTTGGATGTAAAATTTGCATGAGCACAATGAATATCACATAAGGGAAAGCACGAGCACCTGCGGCCTCTCATGAAATCTATACGTGTCCCCCAGTGCACAAGTAGGTCACGCAGTGATACAATAATTGAACTAAGTAAGGTAGGGCCAATAACCGATTGTTTAATCAGTCTTCTATTCTAAATGTGCTATATTGTTAAACGAGGCTGACTTAATTGTTCAAGTAACATGCTTTAACCTTATGTATGAAATGTCATATGGAAATAGTATAAACAGTTATATGTGAATCATTCAAAACAAGGAATGTTACATGTACCTGGTAGTATTTTTTAAGTTGTTGCCACTAATTAGAGAATACGGATTGGAGACTTTCATACACAGTAGGTTGCCTATAGATACACATTGCCCATCTGCATTCCATTCCTCTTTGTAATATGTCAGCACCAGTTCAATTTGC
This sequence comes from Pleurodeles waltl, assembly GCF_031143425.1. Lineage (NCBI taxonomy): Eukaryota > Metazoa > Chordata > Amphibia > Caudata > Salamandridae > Pleurodeles > Pleurodeles waltl. The sequence goes on along the minus strand of NC_090438.1, from coordinate 792,854,160 downwards.
AGAAACTTAGTACTCGTGGGAATGACATTTCTGTCCAGTGCATCTTTAAAAGTAGAACAAGCAAGCGGGCAGCCCTCATGTAGAAATACGCCTTCTGTGCACTCTGCAAAAATAAACACAATCTTTATGTACAAAGAAGCAGAAGCGAAATGTGAAAAGCCTGTTTTCCAGCGTTCTGAAAATATCAAGGAACTGCATTTTTGATTGTTTTTATGGATGCACATGGAAAAAGGCAAAAACACTAAAGGCTCAGGCCAGGGGGGTTTGGACTGTCTACAACCTTATTATGCATTCCTTTAATTTCTTATCATTTGTATCGTCCCACTTGCATTTCAAAGTTCAGCTCCTGACATATCACTTAAGGACTATTTCATTGGCCACTGATACAGATCACCCAGCCACTAGACACAGGAAGGAATCGGTCTAAAAAATGAGGTAAAGCCTGATTTGCATCAAATTTTAATGCCTGGTCAGACCAGGCGTTAAAATGAGGCCCACACACCACAACTCAGAGAAAACACACAGAAGGAGTATTGCCCACCTCCTGGACAACATGGAACTGTTAATGCTCCAGCTTGGCACACGCCGCAGGTGACAGCGACCACAACAGGTCCCTCCAGCACCACCGCAGCAACCGCAAACACCGCCACAGCAGCCACAAAGACAGCGTAGAAGGCGGGAGAGGATATTCCAACAGCATACAACCATCCTTGGGTTCAGGGAACAAGATGTCATCAGAACCTACTGCCTGAAGCAGGAGTCCATTGTACACCTGCTGCACCACAGTGCGCCAGAAATCACTGCAAGGGTGGAAACTCCAACTAATATATCATCCATGACCAAACTCCTCACAGTCCTCCATATGCTGGCATCAGGATCTTTCAAGACAACGGGTGCACCAGTGGCTGGTATCGCCCAGCCATCCTTCTCATCCTTTCTACCAAAGGTTCTGGATGCAATTATCCGCCTCGCACCCCACCACATCTGCTTCCCCAACATCCAGCAACTGCATCAGGAGGCCAAACAAGGTTTCTGCCAAATTTCTGGGTTCCCGCATGTGCTGGGTGGAATGGACTTCACTCCTGCTGTTGACTTTGTCTACTATTGCCTGCCATATGGCCTTTCTCCTACATATTGGCAATTTGGAGGTTACGAAGATCTGGTGTTGGTGCTCCGTCACCTCTCTGACCAGGACCATGACGTCATGCTCCTCCTCATTAAAGCAACACATCCCCTTCCGCTTCCTCTTCTACTTCTCCTGGGACTTTCCTGGATCCTCCTAGCTGTGTCACAGTGTCCTTTCCTCAGGATCTGCACGTCGCTGAACAAAAGGCCCACCTTCCGGCGTCACCAACTCAGAAAGCTATTATAGCACAGAGTTATGGTGAAGCCAGTCGAGGGGAAGGGTATTAGGGTAGGGGAACAGCAGGGAGAGAGATCTGAAAAGAAAAGGTTAGAACAAATATGCATTTACTCATTCATAGAAAATGCAACTTGTCAATAGACTCTTGACTAACTGTGACACCGAGATATCAGATGGAGACCACTTTTGAAATGAGGGCCAAGCCCCTTCTTTGAAACATGGAACAAGAATAAACTACGACCTCAGAAACGAGAGATGGCAAGAGGTTAGGACTATGATTACACTCAGAATATCAATCTTGTAACATCTCTGCATTCACAACATAAACCTTTGATCATGACCTAGAAAATCTCAAAGAATTAAATATGCTTTTCACATCTTAAGCTTTTCAAAGAACAATAAAAACTATGATTTGCTTATCTCCAAAAATACTTTTACATTCACAACTATAAAGACCAAAAAGTTTTTTCTCATTGAACTTGAAGCGCTTTACTTATAATACCAGGAAGCGCTTTTACTTGTCTTGCTTTAAAGCACTACGCTCATTATACTAAGGGGGAGCTTTTACTCAAGTGGTCTAAATCACTTTGATTGTTGTGCCAAGAACCTTTTACTCCTGTGAACTGAATCACTTTGATTGTCGTGCCAAGAGCGCTTTACATCTGTGAACTGAAGCACTTGAATTGCCGTGCCAAGAGCGCTTTACATCTGTGAACTGAAGCGCTTGAATTGACGTGAACTGAAGCGATTGAATTGCCGTGCCAAGAGCACTTTACATCTGTGAACTGACCGATTGAATTGTCGTGCCAAGAGCGCTTTACATATGTGGACTGAATCGCTTGAATTGCCGTGCCTAGAGCGCTTTACAACTGTGAACAAAAGTGCTTGAATTGCTGTGCTTAAAGCGCTTTAAATCTGTGAACTGAAACACTTGAATTGCTGTGCAAAGAGCGCTTTACACCTGTGCTCTGAAATGCCTTTCATCGTTGCGCCAAGGCCGCTGTACTCTGGAGACTGAAAACGCTTTGCTTGTTATGCTAAGGGGCGCTTTACCTTTTGGAAGTAACGACTTCCTCCAAACTTGGATTCATCAAGGCCTTACCGCTACGAGTACGACCTACTCATTTTTGAATGCACCATGGAAACAAGGATACTTCAGTTGGATGACACTCTGCCATTCCGGAACTCTGCTCTTCTTCAGAGAAACCCCCACGAGGTCTGGCTGCATCAAAGACTTCAAAATAGTGAGCGATGTGCTCGGGTGTGGCTGGGCTTTATAGGCCTGCCACACCCCAAGATGGCTGCTGCCTCTAAAAACATGGGAATTGTACTCCCTTCATGGAATAGCACTGATAAGTGTATCTTGTCCACCAATGTCCTGAACCTGTAGCTCTATGAGCTTTGCCTCAGGGCAGACAACGCTGATAGCCACCTTTGGAGCAAGAGGGGATGACAAGTGGTGCACATAAAGCGCAGCAGAGTTGTGCAGCGGAGTTTCGGGCGAGACCTGGACCGCGCATGGCCCTTATTGCTGACAAGCTTGAACTTGGGTGACTGAGGTCTCCCTAGGGTCTCTCTTGGCCTGCATTCTCCATCAGGACTTCCCAAACATTTTTTCTTGCTTGTGCATTTTATTTATGCTAATCTGTTTAAAAATGGCGCAAACTCGTTTTGTGTCAAAAATATGTGCCCCAAAATGGTCTAGCGCCACTTTTGCAGCATTAGCGTAATTTTTTTCTTACGGCATATCACCAAGGTGAGCGTCTTTTTCTATACAGTTACCATTCCTTAGAGCCATTGTGTGTCATTTTTTAAATATGGCGCTAGGAAATGACGGTAGCTCGCGTTAACATTTTTGATGCACAACTGCAAAACCCCATTCCTCAGACTTCAAGCCATCTTTCTTCTTTGCACCCCATACCTGATCAACACTTAAGTCTATCTGACCCAAGCATCCTTCCCCCAAATACCTGACTGAGTCCCTCACTGCAGAACATCATTATGACCCATCCTCCCTTTATATTACTACTCATATGTTCCACATGTTTTTTACTCAAATTGCGGTCTGAAAAAATTTAAATATTGACATTGTGAACTTCATTCATAACAAGTCCCCAGACATACCTAGTTTAACTGAAACATGCTTGTAAACCAGTAGTGCTTCAATGTTTTAAACTATTGTTCCCTCTGGCTTCAATATTTAATGCTGACCGCTACACCCGTCTTGTGGTGGAGTGCTGCTTGTTTTTCACTCTTATCTCAAGGGCACTTTGATTAACCCTTAAATCTTTTCTATTGTGATACTTTTGATTGCGTATTTCAAACTCCATTCGATATATTTAACAATAATTGCAATTTACATGCTTCCTGACTATTCTCTTTCCACCATAGATGGGTATTCTGCTTTTTCTGTGTCACTTTATGCTAACATATAAAACTGCTATTGTCATTGGACTTTTAAATCTCTGGCTTGAATACTCTAAAGGAGTTTATAAATCTTTAATTGCAAACCTTACGATGCTAGGCCTTATCCTTATTTTTCCTACTCACGGTGCTGACATTCTTCTCAATCTCATTTATTTCTCCTGATAAATTGTTTTGTGCATCTTCATCCTATCCTATTAACTGGTCAGGCCACTTTGTTGTGGCACCTGACAATTCTGAGCTTTCTCTTGACTTTTTTGGGTTCACAGTTCCAAAGTTCACATAGCTCTTACCTTTATACAAGCCAGATTAACCAGGGCTAATAGCACCTTCTTGGGATCTTCTGCTTCCTCCGTCAGTTGTCTATAAATGAGAGAAAACAGCAACATAGACTGCTCACTGGCTTTAAAAACATTGGAGCATATTTTTTGGTTGAGCAAAGCAGCAAGCAAGCGCTGCTTTTCGACCTGTTGCAATCTATTCTGTGGGCTTTGCAACATCCATCTCACACCCATCACTTACATTAGTTACTGGGCCTTCCTTTGAAAAATCCCTTAATGTCGTTGGTAAATGCTTTACGTTTCTACTGCCTTGAGTCTGTTTGTTACTGCCTTGGAGACTGACAGGGATTATTGCACAATCAACCAGATAGCTCCGGTGTTGGCACACTATTTTATCTTTCGCCCTTCCACTTCACTCATGGCTGTATGTTGCTTCTTCGTCTTCCTTGGTTTCTGCCATCTTGCTGTTTCTTTGCAGTATCTTTTTTTTTGCAGTTTTATGTAGTGCGAACTCGATAGAGGAACCTGAGTGCTTTAATTATTTATTTTGGGCAGTTTTATATAGAGCAAACTCAATATAAAGGTATTACAGTGCTTCACACCAGTTACATTACACAAGAATACATTCATTTTTGACAGCAAGGGGAGATTAAACAATTTGCCCAGAATCACAGGATTTTGAGGCCGCACCGAGACTCGAACTATGTTCCCCAACTCAAAAGCCAGCAGCTCTGGCCCTTACACCACATGCTCTCTAAGGTTCTTCGTCTGGTGCTTGTTGGGGCAGTCTGGGAATAACTTTTTTTATTTTATTTTAATAGTGCTTGGTAATACAGGTTCTGCCACTTCACAGTGCTGCAAAGCAGGTGACAGTATCAAGAAAATTGCTATAATTCATTTGCATCAACCTTGCAGAGATAAAAAAGCATTATCAGGATTATTATTATTTTTTTGTAGTTTTATGTAGCATGAACTCAACACAACGGTATTGGATCACTTTATTTATGTTGTTTGCAGTTTTATACAGCGCTAAGTTGATACAAAGGTATTACAGCACTTTACATGAGCACCGGTTACATTACACAAGAGCACATTCATATTTGGTGGTAAGAGAAGACTTAGGGCCTCATTTTGGTGATTGTACCGTCAAAACGATGGCGGTACAATTTGCCGTATTATGACCGCGGGGTAGCACCGCGGTCGCACCGCCGGGACCGCGGTTTCCCGCCATCGTTGTCCCGGCGGTTATAATCCGCCAGGTCAGCGCTCCTTGCAGCGCTGCCCTGGGGATTATGACTCCCCTTCCCACCAGCCTGTACATGGCAGTAGAGAACTTGGCATGGGCAGTGCAGGGGTCACCAGGCACAGCCCCACCCTCCTTTTCACTGTCTGCACAGCAGACAGTGAAAAGCGCAATGGGTGCAGCTGCACCCGTCGCACGGCCGCAACACCGCCGGCTCCATTAGGAGCCGGCTCCAATGTTACGGCTGCCGGCCCAGGGGGGATGTTGTAATGCGACCGGCTGGATTGCGGCTGCATAGGCGGCTGCTCGGCAGTCCAGCCTTGGCAAGGTCATAATGAGGGCCTAAGAGATTTGCCCAGAATCACAGGATGCTGAACCAGCAACGAGACTCAAACCGTGTTTCCCAGCACCAAGGTTAGCAACTCTGGCCCCTATGCCACATCCTCTCTCCTAATGTTCTTTGTCTGATGCATGTTGGCGCAGTCTGGAAAAAACTATTTTTTAAATATAGTGCTTGTGATACAGATTCTCCCAGTTCATAGCACTGCAAAGCAGGTGCCATTCTTAACAAAATCACCATATTTCATTAGCAGTTAAGTTGCCTCTTCTGTTATTCTGTTTGAACACAATCAATGTTTTCAAAAGTTAGTCTGGTATTGCCAATTTAGAGGAATAATTTCTTTAAAAGTTTAACACAGAGAAATATATGGCTGTTCTCTTTTCTTTGCTCCTAACTCTTTTGACTCCCTCATTCTCAGGGTTAACTGCCACAAAGGTCCTTGCTTGGTGCTATAAAAGTTTAGGTAAACACACTAGAAAAGGTTGCATCTCTAGGGTATCACAGGCAATCTGTAAGAATGAGGCAAAAACACTCCCAAGATGGTGGTCTTGTGGTGTTCTCTCTCCTGCAGCGACAGGCCTGGGAGAGTTGCTGTGGCACCTGCCAAACATCCACTGCATTCCAAACCGAAACAAATAGGTAAAAGACATTGGGGGTCAGTACGACCGCCGTGCAGGCGGTTTGCCGCTCGGCGTATTATGACAGTTGGCTGCTCTCGTCGTTATTCCGACGGAGAGCCACCAACAGCCATACTTGCGGGTGGCGGGGAAGTGGAGGTTGCTCCACCTCCACCGCCACGCCAACAGAACACTGCCCAGCGAATCACGTCCTGTGATTCGCCGTGGCGGTGTTCTGTTGGCGGTGTGGTGTCGGCGGAGCTGCCCCCATGGCTCCCGTCCCCTCCTGGAGGATCGACGGACCAGGTAAGTCGATCGTCCGTTAGGGGAGGGGGGTGGGGGGGTGTTGTGTGCGTGCATGGGGGTGGGCGTGTGTGTATGTAGAGGGGGTGTGTGGGTGCGTGTATGCTTGTGGGGGCGTTGTGTGTATGGGAATGAGTGCGTGTATGGCTGTGGGTATGGCTGTATGGATGTGTGCGTGTATGTCTGAATGTGGGTGTGCGTGTCTGACTGTGTGTGTGGATGTGGGCATGTATGTCGGGGTGTGTGCGTGTGTGTGTTGGTGGTGCCTGCGTGCGTGTCGGGTGTGTGTGAGTAATGTTATGTTGGGGGTCGGGGTGGGGAGGGGGGCCCTGCCAACTTTGGGGGGTGGCAGGGGTGGTGGGGTGTGTAGGGGAGGGAGTAGGGGTGGGGGTGGGGGGTGGGGGAGACTCCTATCAGTGCCAGGGAAGGAATTCCCTGGCACTGATAGTGCTTACCGCCATGGATTTCATGGCGGTTCAAACCGCTGGAAATCCACGGCGGTAAGCCGGGTCAAAATACCGCTGGTGGTATACTGACGGCCGCCGGGCTGGAGACCCAGGTCTCCAGCCCGACGGTCGTCTCCGCCCTGGCGGGCGGGACGGAGAACCGGCGGATGACCATGGCGGTAACCGCCATGGTCATAATTCACCAAGGTAAGACCGCCAGCCTGTTGGCGGTCTTACCACCGGTTCTCCGCCATCCGCCAGGGTTGTAATGACCCCCATTGTCATTTACAACACCAATAGCTCCAAATCTCACAAATGTGAGACCTATTGCTTTGCAAAGGCTTGTTCCATTTGCATTCGCTCCTCGTCTGTAAGTGTATCTGTTTTAATCTCTAATCATTGTCACAAAGCTGTGCATTATCTTTTCCTTCTTTCTGTGTCCTCTAAATTTAGTTGAAATGTCCCCCTTTGTTCTTTTGAATTTTTCTAATCAGTTCCTTCTTTCTATCCCGTCTTGCAAACAATTAGGAGATTTAACTTGATTCTCTCCTTATTTAAAAATCCTTTTAATTTATTTTTGCAGCTACTGGATAGGATTTATTAATTTTTTTCATTGTGAGTCTTTCATTTTGTTCAAACACGCAAACGAGATGCATTTTACTTGTGGTATACTGACGTTTATTCCACGCAATGTCCTCAATTAAGGCTTGGATTTCAGTTTGTTTTTGAGATCATTATTTTATTCCCTGCTGATCTACCATTATTGCTTTTTCACACAGCCACTTTTATGATGTGTGTTTCTATACGCAGTATTTCTGTACATGGTAAATAGGCACTTGAAACAAAGAGCATCTAACAATTGCAAAGTTCAGTCACTGCACATCATTTATGGACATTGTTCTACCTTTATGTCTACATAAGGTTATAAAGTAAGCACAAAAACACCGAATTACAAAGTACAAACCCCAAACGATGGACACTGCAAATAATGATACCAAAATGACGCTGATACAGTACTGTTACAAAGTCACAAACGGAATCATCTCTCAAATCAATTATTCATGCTGACATGTCCTGTTGTGTAAGGAACTGTGAACACTGCCCCAGGAACACCTTTCATTTTAACCAGGATCTGTCAGTCAAGGGTAGGAAAAGATTCATGGTCACGCAATTAACAACGAACCAGGAAATATATACGATGGGTGCAACTCACGTCAATGCTTCAACCCAACATTAAAGTAGCACTGGAAATTCGCAACAAAATTCATCATGCGATACACAAAACAAACTGAGGTATTTGAGGAAGTGGCACGTTGAAGCCTTACCTGCAGCTAGAAATCACACACATTGTGCTGCAAACCACAATTTTGATGAAACAACCTTTCCCGTGGGCTGTTTAACAAGATGGGGCTTATTTACAAGCCCCTTGCTCAAAAAGTGTTGCACCAACGGCTCAATGGGCTTGTAAATAAGCCCCTATGTTTGATGTCAATTGCTGTCTAGCTGCTACTGCTGGATTCAACAGCCTTGCAAATAAAATAGCTACACACCTTAATTAATACAAACCCCATCACCGTGCTTGAAAAAATGCAATGTTACGGAAAGGCTCTAGATCTCATAGCCAGCAAATTAATATTGCCCAAGTATTCAAGCTCTCAGATGCTATATCAGGACTACACATTGAAGGAGATACCTGGGCAACTATAAACGACTCATCAAAAATGCCACACTGGCAAAGAATCCAAATAATTGCAGAGCTTTCCTTCAACCAGCAGAAGTTTTGCACCATCCCATAATAAGCCAAGGCCTGAGCAGATGGGTAAGCCAAAGGAACAGGGAACTTAGCTTCTCCCATTCAATCACATACCAATCACATAAGTACAAGCTAACTTCTAGTTCAGTACACAAGCCAGCCTCGGCCACACCTACAACCCAGCATAGTCAAGTAATTGATGACGGGTAGAGTGGAACCCAGAATGGGAAACAGTGGTCAAAAGGCAAGATGTTATTTCATCTCTAGGAAATATGGGCCATATTTACAAGAAAGTGACACATCAGTACTGATGCACCACTTTTCTTGTGTCACTCTTGTCCCACCTAATGACACCATATATGGGTTGTATTTATAATAATATGGCACACCATGTTGGTCTTTAGAGCAATAGCATAAACATTTTTGACACTGTTGTGGTGCTTTGCTACACTAGCAGCAAAAATTTTGATGATAGAGCAGCAAAGTGCAAGGAGGCCCATTGATTTCAATAGGTGCGTCATTTTAATGCCTGCTCTGAGCAGGCATTAAAAATGACATCAAAAATCGTGCTGGGAAAACTTGTAGATTTTACTGTGCCAGCTTTTTGGGCCTCCTAATGCCGGAACACCCTCCTGGCATACATTATACCTGATGCAGGCATAACTTGGTGCAAGGGGTCGCAAAGTAGTGCAATGCATGCATTGCACCACTTTGTAAATATGGCACAGCGAAAATTGCCTCCTTAAGCCACATTAGCATAACAAAATGCCGCTAATGTGGCGTAAGGAGGTCCTAGGACCTTGTAAATCTGGCCTTCTGTCTTCCTTCTGGTCACCCTGGATTTTTAGCCTTTTTTCTGGACTCTATTTTTGGCCGTTTTAAGTTTCTGTGTATTCTCCAGTGCTCTCCCTTTAAACATGGTATATTTGTGTTTAACATTTTTTGTTGTTATTAAAGCAGGAAATGCATACAATACAGCATACATATGCAAAAACGTGAACAGAAATAACACCTCAACAGAAACCAATAGTAGTAAGACTGAGAGACGTTTGCATTCACAACAGCCCCATCTGATTCAGAGGATGGTGTCAAAGCATACAAAAAATACAAAAGAAGAGGGGAAAAGTGTGGGTATTGAAACCACAGGTAGGTCACCGACATAGCAAGGGGCAGGAAACCAACACTGTGGGAGGTGGAGAGGACTGAGAGAGCTAGCAGGAATATGGCCAAATGGGAACAGTGATAGATATACCATGGATGGTGTTGCACCTGGCCCTTTTTGCAAGTTCATCCCCATACGTTTTGCCTCCTTCCTTCTATTTTTTCTGACTAGTTTTTGTTGGCTTTAGGACTCTGGGCACTTTACCACTGCTAATCAGTGCTAAAGTGCATATGCTCTCTGTGTAAGTTGTATTAGTGATTGTTTATCTATGATTGGTATATTTTATTTACTAGTAAGTCCCTAGTAAGGTGCACTAGAGGTGCCCATGGCTTGCAAATCAAATGCTACTATTGAGCCGGCAGCACTGATTGTGCCACTCTCATGAGTAGCCCTGTAAGCATGGCCCAGACCTGCTACTGCAATGTCTGTGTGTACAGTTTTAACCTGCCAATCAAAGAAAAAGAACTTGCAACAAACCTGTCAAGTAGTCCACTTGCCAGGCCCAAACCTTCTCTTTTTACACATGTAAGGCACCCCTAAAGTAGGCTCTAGGTAGCCCTATGGGCAGGGCGCAGTGTATGTTAAAGGTAGGACAAGTGCTGGTATGTTTTTACATGTCCTAACAGAAATACTGCCAACTTCATTTTTCACTATTGCAAGGCCTATCTCTCTTGTAGGCTAACATGGGGGCTGCCTTTAAATAACTTTCAAGTCCACTTTCCCTTTGGGAGAAGATAGAAATGTGGAGTTTGGTGTCTCAGAACTAACAATTTTAAAATACAACTCTTGGCAAAGTTAGTTTCTAAATTGTCAGTTGGAAAATGCCACCTTTAGAAAGTGGGCATCTTCTTGCTTAAGCCATTCTTTAACTCTGCCTGCTTATTTATTCCCTGGCTGGGTCAGACTGACAGTTGGGCTGTTTGTGAATCTTCACTAGACATTGACACAAAGGGAGCTGGGGTGTAGCCTGCATATCCTGATGTGCCATCTGGGCTAGAGTGGAGGGAGGAGTGGTCACTTACACCTGAATGGGCTATGCCTGCCCTCACACAATGCAGTCTCCAACACCCTGGTGTGTGTCTAGGGACAGGCTTGAGCAAGGCAGGATCTTGTGAACAACAGTGACTTTCCTTTGAAGTGTCCTACTCCAAAGGCAGAAAGGGGTATAAGCATTGGACAAAAAAGCCCAGATTTTCGGGATACTTCTGGAACCAAGAGGAACCCCTGCCAAGGAGAAGAGCTGAGGAGAAGTACTGCCTCTGCCTGTGACTGTGCTTTGTTGGGCTATCCTACAGTTGCTGCTTCTACCTGAGGAAGGGGACAGAGACTGGACTTTGTGGTTTATTCCTGCTTGTGAAAAATCTCCAAGAGCTTGGACTGAACTTGCCTCCTGTTCTGAAGTCTCAGTGCCATCAAAGACTTCCTCTCCCAGCACTTAGACTCTGCTGAGACTCCTGCCAAGTGGTGCCCTAACCAGTCCCTGGGCCCTTGAAAGGTGAATATGGTAGAACAAGGATGGGAATCCATGCCTAGGGAGCCATGCAGGGAAATTTTTGATGCATCACCTGCAATGAAGTTGTAAAATCAATGCGCCACCCGCTTCACTGCTGAAATCGGTGTACTACCTGCATCGCAGAAGAGAAATCAATGCATCACCTTCATCGTGGATGGAGCTACAGCGCAACACCTGCTTGTGACTGCTGAAAATGACGCAACCCCCACTCGGGTTGATTTCACATGTGTTGGAAATGGCCTTTCTGCAGGGTCACCCACACACTTTTTGCCTTCCTCCTCCTCTTTTTCTGACCTCATTTTTTCTGGCTTTAGGACTGTGCGCACTTTACCACTGCTAATCGGTGCTAAAGTGCATATGCTCTCTCCTTAAAACATGTTGACATTGGCTCATACCCAATTGGATTATTTAATTTACTTGTAAGTCCCTAGTCAAGTGCAGTACATGTGTCCAGAGCCTGTAAACTAAATGCTACTAGTGGGCTGAAGCACTGGTTTTGCCACCCACATAAGTAGGCCCCTAACCATGTCTCAGGCCTGCCTCTGCAGTGTCTGTGTGTGCAGTTTCACTACCAATTCGACTTGGCATTTAAAAGTAATTGCCAAGCCTTAAACTCCTCTTTTTCTACATATAAGTCACTCCTAATTAGGCCGTATGTAGGCCTTTGTGCCAGGTGCTGTGTAGGTAAAAGTCAGGACATGAACATGTGTGTTCTATATGTCCTGGTAGTGTAAAACTCCTAAATTCAATTTACACAGCTGTGGGGCCTGCTCCTTTCATAGGATAGCATTAGGGCTACCCTCATATACTGTTTGAGTAGTAGATCCTGACCTGAAAGGAGTAGCCAAGCCATATTTATTATGGCCAGAATGGTGATGGTGAAGTGGATTTTATATTACTATTTTAGAAATGCTACTTTTAGAAAGTGAGCATTTCTCTACAATTAAATCCTTCTGTGCCTTCCAATCCACATCTGGCTAGGTTTAGTTGACAGCTCCCTTGTGCATTCACTCAGACAACTCCAGTCACACTTGCATAGATCTGCATATTGGATGGGTCTTCCTGGGCTGGGAGGGTGGAAGGCCTGACACTTACATGTCAAAGGACAGTAGCCTGCCCTCACACAAAGGACTGCCACACCCCCTACTAAGACCCTGGCAGACAGAATGGAACTGAAAAGGGACCTTGTGCACTTCTAAGCCACTCTTTGAAATCCCCCCACTTCAAAGGCGCATTTGGGTATTTAAGCAGGGTCTCTGACCCTACCAACTTAGACACTTCTGAGGTTCTGAGGTAGACACTCTACTTCATTAAGACACTTCGTGGAGAAGAACCTGAACCAGAACCTGCAACCTGCCAAGAAGAACTGCCTACCTGCCCAAAGGACTCACCTGACTGCTTTCTGAGAAGGACTGCATGAAAAATTCACTGCACGCCATACCGGAACGACACAGCCTGACCTCGTAAGGAGAAGACTGACGCAGCGCCAGCGTAGTGACTGGAAATTTGATGCACGGCCGACTGGATCAACGTAAAGCCAAGCCGGAACGACACAGCCTGACTTCCTAAAAGGAATCGACGCAGCACCTGCCGTGTGGTAGAAATTTCCACGCAACACCCACCGGATCAACACAGCCCCTGTGACTTCATCCTGCAAGCTCTGGATTTCAACGCATCGGCCCCGGGGCGTCCGAAAACCCCACAACCCGAAGAGGATCCAAGAGAGAGCGCCGGAAATCAATGCAATGCCTTCCCTGTGTAAAAAATAAACGACGCATCGCTGTGTACAGCCCAAGAAATCTAAGCACACCTCACTGTTTTCCATGCATCCTCCTCTACGGTTTCTTGCGGAGATTTTGAACACTTACCAGGTACTTTGTGCTTGCAAGAGACATTTGTTGCTTTTAAGAGACTAAAGACACTTTATATCATTTTTACAGTGATATTTCAAAATATACTCATTACATCTTAATCGTTTTGACCTGCATCTTACCAGATAAATATTATTTATTTTTCTAAACACTGTGTGGTGTATTTTTTTGGTGTTCTACTGTGTTATTGCATGATTTATTTCACAAACACTTTACACATTGCCTTCTAAATTAATCCTGACTGCTCATTGCCAAGCTACCAGATGGTGGGCACAGGATAATTTGGAATGTGTGTGACTTGCCCTGACTAGAGTGAGGGTCCTTGCTTGGACAGAAGGTAACCTGACTGCCAACGGAAGACCCCATTTCTAACAACATGCATCATTGCTGGGTGTCAAAATCATCATGAACCTGCGTGGATCCGAGGTGCACAGTCCATAAATTGATGCATCGCTCTCTTGTGGGAGAGAAAAATGCATGCTCACCCGTGCAGCTTTATTTTTGATGCACACCAGGGACTTTGTGTAGAAACAAAATTTTCGATTGTTTTCTATGGAGTAAGAATCTATTCTTTTGAAAATTCATATCTTGAATTGTGTATGTTGGATTTTGTTGGTCTTGTTTGATTTAGGTGAATATTGGCTATTTTCTAAACTAGTGTCCATAGTGTAGTGTTTTCACTGTATTACTGTGTGTGTTGGTACAAATACACTTTGCCTTTGAGATAAGCCTGACTGGTTGTGCCAAGCTACCAAGATGTGCAGGGCTTATTTAAGTGTGTATCTCCATTGCCCTGACTAGAGTAAGGGTCCCTGCTTGGACAGAGTGCAAACTGACTGCCAACCAGAGACCTTATTTCTGAAAGATTGTGAAGCACAGAACAAAGAGAAAGCAGTAAGGAAGGAAGGGCAGGTAAGGAAGTCGGTGACAGAACCCTCAATGTCAAGGCAACAAGTCAAGTTTGAGACAAAGACCAATGGTAAGAGTGAGAAGGGGGATGGCAGCCATACAAACATATGTAGAAACATATGAACAAGCCCCGAAGGACAAACTCGGAGGGAGAAAAATATCGATGAAGGTGCACCCAGTAGTACAAGTCTAAGGGAGTGACACCCCATCATAGTGCGTCATGCAGTAGAGGAATCCAATTGTCAGTAAATAAATGCTCCTGGTTATTAAATCAGTAGATCTGCTGTTCATGAGCCACAGTGGTCGCCACACTTTCAAGCCAGTCCTCCTGAGTTGAAACAGCCAGGCTGGACCACTGGCGGATGATGCATAGCTTGGCTGCAGTCAGTATTAAGGCCTCCCAGCGGACTTTGTGTGAAGTGAATGTCGGAAGGCCCCACGTATCATGAAGGATGGCCAAGGAGGTTTGGAGGGGAGTGGTGTGGCTGAGTGTATCGCATAGGATAGGATCAACCCGAATCCAAAAGCTTGTGAGGTCCAGCCAGGACCAAAGCATGTGAAGTATGCCACAATTCAGGGCATGACAATTCCAACAGACTGATGTGGATTTCAGCTGCACTCTTTGTAATTTAGACCCGTGCTAGTCTTGCAAGACTTTGAAGTAACAAAGCTTTACTCTGGCTTCCCGCAGTCCCCTACTAGGGGAGACCAAGAGATGTGACCATCGTTCTAGAGAATAGTCAGTTTGGAAACAAGTCTGCCATTGAGTCCAGAGAAAGTGTTCCAGTGATGCAGAGAACCATTTGGACACCAACAGTCCAGAAAGTCTACAGACTAGTTATTTGTTGGAGCCTCATTGCACCAGGTAACTATGAAGGGAGAAGGGCAGGGCCAGGCCCCCTCACACAAGTGAGAGTGAAGGCAGTGACAAAACTGGTGGGACTCACAGAATTTGGAATGTGGCATATGGTGGTCCCCAACAAGACTCTCAAAATACCTAAAGGTATTGTCAGTCATGAGAAGGTGGATCTCCAAAATTCCAGCACAGGATTAATCAGGCCAGAACAGCTGTAAGCAATTGATCAGAATGGTTCTATAGGGCCACAAAGGTGCTTTTGGGTGTAATAGGCCATCTTCTTTCAGGAGAGCATGAGTCCATTTCCAGATCGCATTCATTTCTAACAACATGTAGTGGTGTGGGTTTTGCAATGCCTGTGGCCCTGCATAGAGTACCGAAAGTCCTGAGGTGTCATTGTAAAGTCTCCATTCAACCCTGACCCACAAGGGATGTTTGCTGTGCAGAAGGTGGTTATACGCTGTCTAAGATGAATGCTGAGCGCTATAACAGGAGAGAAAGTGGGGAAGTTGGAGCCCTCCAGAGGATGTGGTGACATAGAGTTTGGCAAGAGTGAGTCTCGAGGGCAGAGAGCCTCGAACATAATTGTAGACCAGATACTCAATCTGCAGGAGAAGTCTAGCTGGTACATGGAAAGAAAGCAAGCCAAGCAGGTAATTAAATCTTGGGGCAGTCACAATTTTAACTGTCTGGACTCTGCCCCAGAGAGATAGGTGGAAGGTTGACCAATTGACAAAGTCCTGTTTTGTTGAGTCCAGGACCGTGCAAAAATTATTCTGCACCATGGTACAAAAGTCGCTGTGTAAGGAGATCCTAGCTATTGGAGTCTGTTCAGGAGCCATGACAGTGGCAATTAAGCCAGTGAGCATTCTAAAATCTGAGGGTTCAGTGCGATCACCTCCGTCTTGGCCCAATTGATTTTATAGCCAAAAAAGTGGGAAAAAGAGTTTACAAGATATGGAAGAGCTAGGGTAAATACTCCTGGGTTGACTAATGTCAAGAGGATAACGTCCACATATAATAGTAGCTTTAATTGTGCTGCCCTTGTCTGTTTTCCTGAAATGTGTGCTGAAAATCAAATCTAGTGGCCAGTACTAGGGGCTCCAATGCCAGAAGGACAAGGAGGGGTGAGAGAGCATCCCTGTCTGGTGTCCTGGGTAAAGGAGATTGGGGTGAAAAGGATGCTGTTTCAGTTGATCAGTGCCACAGGGGACTGATATAGGCAACAACCCATTTGGATAAACATGGGGCCAATTCTGACCTAGCCATGGTGTGGAAGAGGAAAGGCCATTCGGCCCACTCAAAGACCTTATGCGCATCAAGGAATATCAGCATATTAGGGGTGGTTGGAACTAGCAGAGTTACATAAAAGCAACATGAGATGCCACAGAGGTCCATGAGCAGACAGAAATCTGTATGTCACGATGCCTAGCACCCGGACCTTGATGTACGCTGAGAAATCAGTGCAAATGGCATCATGAGACGAGTCAGAGGCTGCTGCAGCTCAGGTTTGTTTTGCTGCAGCCCGAGTAGATTTTCTACTAGAGTAGCAACTTTTCCAATTTAAAAGGTCGCAACCGCCCAAGACCACCCACGTCACTGTATCACTTGGTGCCCTCCTAGCTCCCGAAAAGCATACTAGGGGATGCCAGTTCTCACACATGCTCCAAATATTACCTCACAAGAAAAAACTGTGGTGGAATGCAGAATTTGGCTAGAGCTCCATGTTACATCCGTAACTCTGAGTGGACAAAACTCAGTGAACTTCACTGGCGGAGCAGAATTTTTCACCAACCCCTATGGCAGATTCTCTTTCATAGCTGACTTGGTAGACCATATGATATGCGCCAAAGTGCTTAGGTGATTGCAGGATGATCAATATGTGATGATACCCACCTGATTGCCATGCTTCAGTTACTTGATCACAAGTCCTAGTCTGAAGGCCAGGACCATGGCCAGTATTTTCACATGACAATTCAAAAGGGAAATGAGGTGGTAATTGGCACAGGAGAGACAACCTTTCCACAGATTTTGAATGAGGAAGATATGCTCTCTATTGAATTCAGGACAAAGAAAGCCCATAAATGTGGCTTCCTTGAGCATTGAAGCAAAGAGGGGCATGGTCAGGTAAATAGTAGCCCTGTAGTATTCCAGGAGGAAACCATCTTCACCAGGTATTTCAGTCTTGTTCAAGGATTTGATGGCTTCTGCAATCTCCTCCTCTGAGGTGGGCAAGTGCAGGGCCGTCCGCTCACATTCCTAGGGAGGGTGAAAGCCTGCTCTTGCGTGGTATCAGTGGGGCAGCAGTAGTATAAAGTGCTGTGCAAAAGGTAGAGAATTCTTGCACCAAGTCCAGTGTGTGGGTCTGGAGGGTTTTGACGGCCATCCAAGTTCTGGAATTGTCGTTTGTGCTTCCTGTTTTCTCAATTGCATTTCCAATTGGTGCCTCGCCTTCTCACTGTGTTTATATATGGTCTGACATATGTTGGATAGCGCTTGTTTTGCTGACAGCTAGTACATACTATTGAGTTCAAATTTGTTTGCCATAAGGATCTGCAGACCAAAGGGACTGAGGCAGCCTTAGCACATTTCCAGAAGGGTTTGAACATTTTTTTTCAATGCCGTCCTCTTAGCAATAGCCTTAGAGTGTGCAATACCAGACTCCCTCATTAACATGCCACACGGGTACTTCTCCCCCACTGCCCAAAGGAGTTGTTTAGAGGTCACTGTTGGTTCAATAAGCCTATGGTAGTCATGAAGTAATGTCTGCAATCAGGATTTCTCCTCTGGTGATTTGAGCCTCAGAGTATTTAGGCACCAGGTGTGGGAAACAGGCAGTGTCAACTGTAGATTGAAAATTAGGACAATGGGGGACATTATCCAAAACAGCTCCAGCATCAATATAGCACATGCAGGTTAGCGGCAGCTGTCAGGAGGAAAAAGTCCAGCTGTGAATCCGAACTGTTGGCTGAAGAAAGGTAAAGATATTCTCTGTCTGTGGAATGGAGCAGGTGCAACACATCATGTAAGGAGGGGTCGTCCATCAGGTCACGGAGCATGGACTGGTCATTGTCCCAGTGCAGATCAGGTTTCCTCGATTTATCCAAGAAAGGATCCAGCATCAAATTCCAGTCACCATCTATGATGAGTTTATGGGAGCCAAACACCAAAAGCAGCCTGTAAAGGTTGGAAATCCAAGGGTGCTCCACCCTAACGGGGACATATATGGAGCCAATAATATGTATTCAGTCTGGAATTTTGATTTGTGCAAACATGTAGCAACTGTGGTCATCCAACCTTCATTTCAGGACTGCGGCTGGGAGCCTCTTGTGGAAAAGAAGTGCCACACCAGTTTTCCTCAGGAGAGACTTGCCAGTGCAGGTCATCAGCAGGTCCTCATTGGACTCCATGGAAAAGAGGACGGTGTCCACTCAGTCACCTTTAAGTTTTGCTGATTCCTCTGCTGTAACATGCTTTTCCTGCATAAGGACAAAATCCAGAGGATAAGAACCTAAGAGGGTGAGTCTTTTTACCGTTAATGAAGTGGGTCATGCTGTTCTCATTGAGCAACCAAAGAGATAAGTGTTTAACACGATGATGTGGCATGGTTAAATGAGCAGTGTTAGGCAAAGGATGAGGAGATAAAGAAGGGTCAACCTGCCTTTTGGTGTGGGAGATTGACAACCACAAGTGGCCACCGCCCCCTAAAAAAGAAGGGAGAAGAGCCAGTCCATTTGAGAGGTAGGGATGGGATAAACAACCCTCAGAGTCTGGTCAATGATGGAAAAGTGTCATTGTTTATGAGAGGTTCTGGATTTATCCCTATCATGGAGAGAATGCAACTAGGGATTTGTGTCTGAATCTCTGTCCCTGGTACTAGTTTCCTTTTCTGACGCTGATGATGGGAGAGAAGGAAGCAGAATAGTATCCATTAATGTGTGCCATTGTGTTTCCATATCCTCCAGCCAAAACCCAGCAGGATCAGGAATTCCTTGATTGCACCATTAACCATCATCAACATGGTGGCTAGTTCCTGCAGTCAAAATAGAAAGTCCAGTTTCTAGAACGTTGCATGCAGGTCCAAAAACTTCTTCAATATGTGGGTCTTGTAGGAAAAGTCAGCTGAGAAAGTGATCCACTTTCCATAATAAGAATGCAGACCATGTTTACCAACTTCAAAAAGGACCATCTGCGCATGCTGATGGCAGAAAAAGCAGGCTATGATTGGGCATGCCCCTTGGTGGGAAGAGGTAGAACCAAAGGCAGTGTGATGAGCTCATTCAAACACTAGCGGGAAGATGAGGGTCAAGCCCAATAACTATGGGAGGAAGAAGGAACTGGGGGACATCCTGCGAGCAAGCCAACTCAGGGACTCCAAAAAAATGAACATTGTTTCTGCGGTTGTAATCCTCCAGGTCTGTCATGTTCTTCTTGGTGTTCCTGAGACCACTGCTCCAGGTCATGGCCTCTCTCACCCATAAGTCAAGGTCATCAACCTTGTGTTCTGTAGTATATATGCAGTGTCTCAATTGTGTCAAGTCACCTTTCAAGGTAAGTTTTGCATTTGTTTCCGTAGTGGCGAATTCAGCTGTGGGGATATAGGTCTGTAGGAGCATTCAGTATAAACTCCAGGGTGATATCCAATGGAGCCTGGGAATACAGGGCTAAGAGATATTTAGTGGCCTGTGGAACATCCATGAAGGTTAATTGACATGTGACTTTGTCCAAAGCCATGAGCTGCCTGAGATGGTGGGATGTGAAAGAAGTTTGAGGACCCCAAAGTCCACTGGTTGCTTCACCAAGATGTTTCCCAGTTGGTCTCCCAGGTGTCAGTAGTGTAGGTGATCTCCAGGGTTCCGCCTCCAGGAAAAAAGAAAAACATGCTGAGAGTAGGGGCAAGATACGTCCAGGGAAGAAGGGACCTGTAATCGGGAGAACGTGGAGAGCATTCCTCCCACTGAAGACTCCGGGCTGACCACAGAGTACCATGGCGGCACTGAGAAGACATTAGCCTCAGCTGGAATTGCTCTCTTAAACCGGGATAAATAAAAGAGAGGACGGACACCCCGCAAGCAGAAGACGCCAAAAGCAGAGAAGAGGAAAAAGAAGATGCCGAGAGCGGAGAAAAGGAGAGAGACGAACAACCAGATAAGGAAAAAACAGCAGAATCCAGGAAGTCGACTGCCTAGAGGAAAAGAGACCTGAAAAAAG
Source organism: Pleurodeles waltl (assembly GCF_031143425.1). NCBI lineage: Eukaryota > Metazoa > Chordata > Amphibia > Caudata > Salamandridae > Pleurodeles > Pleurodeles waltl. The sequence goes on along the minus strand of NC_090438.1, from coordinate 792,833,868 downwards.
AGAAGAAGGAGAACAGTAGAGGAAGGACTCCCTGGAGGTGCCGGATCTTCCAGAAGAAGGCCCTGAAGCCAGGACCCACTGTGAAAGCTCCAGCCACGTCTCAGGAGAGAGGTGGCTTAGCCAGGTACATGCCCAGGGTTGGCACTGGATTAAAAAGATCACGGCGATCTGACAGGGCAAGGATGATAGGGTTGAGGGGCAAGGGAGCACTATACATTAAATAATCCAATTAAGGCACGAGGAAAACACAGGATTGGTGTTATATTGCACTACCCTTTAACCCCCTCACTGATAGAGACAGATCCATCCCTCCCCTATCTCTAAAACTAATCACAAAAGATATCCTAAAATCACTTACCTGCTTGCGAGTCCATTTCTTGTCTCTTCTGTTGTCTGAGGGTCCTTCACCAGCCAGGATGGAGTGCCCGAAAACCGAGGAAGAAAGAAGAGGAGACCCAAACAAAGACGTTATCTAAAAGATTACTTATCCTAGACATAGAGAAATATACATATATACATAAAAAGAGCCATTAAAATGGAACCAAAACTCCAGTATATACTCTTGCATGCTACATTCATTCCACAGACCCTTTAACAGGACCAAACAGAAACACCTGAGTGGTGGCATGTGGTAAAGAACACACCAACAGCACAAGCGCCCAGAACGGGGGCCAAATAAATTGTAAGCAAGTCTAAAGACGAGGCTTCAAAAGCACTAGGTGGCAGCTTACTGGGCATCGCATCCCGGCAGCACCAGCACATACCACAGGGGTCAGAGTAGGTTCCCTGAGGAGACCCCCGGAGTTGTCTTGCCAGGCTCAACCCGCCGGCAGCACCACCATCACCTCAGCAGAGAAGACCATGGCTGTCAGGTGGTGAGAGGCCAAGGCATAAGGGTGCAGTCTGTTGTCATGCAGGAGCGCAGTGTGGCTGAATCCCTTCAGGCCACAAAGATCCTTCTGCAGCACAGGTTAGTCCTCTAGTGTATCTGTGGGACCAACAGAATTCAGGAGGGCCTGCCGGACACAGCAGGACAGGAAGGAAGACAGAATTATCCCCCCAGACCTAGGTAGGTTGCCATATAGATCAGGAGGCTCTGGAGCTTCACTTAACACAGGAGCCACCATCTTCTCTTGTGGTGTAGCTGTGTCCCCTCCCCATGGCATTTTCCTGATTGGCTCATTTAATTTGTCTGTAAGCCCCCAGTATTTGATGTGAAAAGGGCACCCAGGGCCTGGATATTAATTGGCACTTGTGGACATCAGCACCTATTGATATGTGCCATCGACTATAGTGGCAGTGCAAACATGGCTTCAGGCCTAACCTTTGCAGCCTGACTGCTGCAGTAGATAACATGCAGCGTGGTCTGTCAAAATAATCCTTTTTGACAGGAGAAAACCTCCCTTTTAAATATTAATAGGTCACCCCATGTACACTTTGTACCCTATAAGGTAGGGTGCACATATTTTAAAAGTTGAGCCTGTAGAAAATTAATATTATCACTCCAATACAGTGACAGGGCCCAAAAAGATATTTTTGCTGTGGCAGGCTTAGCTGTCCTATGTAGAAAAACAGATTATAGAATTAAATAATGTTAGAAAGGGGGTTACCCCCTGTCCAAGCAAGGACCCTCACTCTAGTCAGGGTAAACGAGAATCACCCTCAGCTAACCCCTTCTTAACCCCTTGGTAGCTTGGCAGAGCAGTAGGCTTAACTTCAGAGTGCTAGGTGTAAAGTATTTGTACCAACACACATAGGGGGTCATTCTGACCCCCGCGGGCGGCGGTCGCCGCCCGCCTGGAGGGAGCCGCCAAATGGCTTTCCCGCTGGGCTGGCGGGCGACCGCCAGAAGGCCGCCTGCCAGCCCAGCGGGAAACCCCTCCCCACGAGGAAGCCGGCTCCGAATGGAGCCGGCGGAGTGGGTATGTGCGACGGGTGCAGTGGCACCCAAATAATGGAAGCCCATTTTTAATGCCTGCTCTGAGCCTTCCTTCACCATTCAGGAAATGGACAACATAGTAAACAAAATATAATAATGAGTAAAATAGCCACAAGCTAATTTCAATTAACAGTCAAGAAAAACCTAAAGAGCACTAAAACATATTAGACTCATAGGCTACTTAAACTGTGCTTTTTTAGATGTATTGAAGTCAGTGATAAATGTGCTTGTGTTGCACTGAACAGGACTGTCTGGGATTACAGCTTGATTTGGCGCTTCCCTGCTGGAAGAATACAAGTAGTTTGGAAGAGTTTTCAGCCTAAGGGCTTGCAAAAATCAAAGAAAAATGTCCACCAACTAGATTAAATTAATCCTGGAGGCAAAAATAAGATCGACAGTTATTCTTGTTTTGCATAAACAGTGTCAGGCCTGCACATACCACAAGCTTACAGAATTTACGAAATTTTTCCTAGGATTAACAGCAAAGGGCTGTTCATCATCTGACTACGTAAAATGTAGTAAACATGAAACCAGTGCAGGATTTCGTTTCCCATGATTCTTCAATCAGTATATCTTTTCACTGAAATCCAGGAGATTACATAGCCATCAACGTTTACTTGAATATGCAGCATCAAAGCCTGGTAAAGGTTACACATTTCACGTGTTAAAGAGGCAGTGCTCCATTCTTCCCAGTACAATTCAGTGTAATAAATTAAATCAGATAATAACTTCTTTAGACCCAGTCATTAGCCGTCAATATGCATTTCCCAATTAGCAGTGAGCTTGACAAGGCGACACAGGAATAAAGTGTTTACAGTGACAGCTCATCAAGACTATTGAGCTCGAAGGGGCTTAATGTGATTAACATTTTTTTCTGTTATGTTAGGAAGCCTTCAGGATCAAAGTGGAGTGGAAAGCTTACATTTGCCCAACCAGAAACTGTGACCTACGGGTTCCAGACAGGCATATATCAGTGTTGTGTAATCAGAGAAGCTTAGCGCCGTCGGCCATTTTATCTCTACTGTTTCATAGGCGGTATCTTTTATGAAGCAGTGTAAACACTAAAATGGAACCATAATCCTGCATTAGTCCCTAAGAACTCAAGGGATAAAAGGAAATTCCTTTATTAAGAAGAAAAAGTAAAGTCGTTTAGAGAGATTCCTTTAGCATCTAACAACCGTGCTCTTGAAAACAGAGTGGGTACTATAGTATATGGCTTGATGAGCTCCAAATTAAAATTTTGAGAGATTCCAGTCAATTTGAAGTTCAATGTGCCGTACTCGTACGTGCTCATTTTGCATTCATTATCTAACCTACAGATGTTCGCATGGTTGCTCGAATCAGCACAAATTCGAATGTGGCTTTTATGGAGAGATTTAGGGCCAGATGTATAAAGCTCTTTTAGGCTTTTGCCATGTACCATTCCTATTTTACGAGTCTGACTTGCAAAATAGGGATTGCGACTCAGTGTTAGGAAGGGGCATGCCAAGGGTGTCCCTTCCTAATGTAGACTCTCAAGACCACGTATGATTGATTTGCAACCCGGAATGCAATATATAATAATATTTCTCCTTGTTACACCTCAACTGGCGAGACGTAGCATTTTGATGCTTTCCCAGGTCTACCACTAATGGTAAACCTGGGAATGCACAAAATCCATGCGTATATGAGTGGGAACACCCACTCTCCTCCCATGGAACACCTCCCCAAGGCAGACTAACATAACACAGTGATTTGAGCTGCTTTGCATTACTCTATTTTTTTCGAGCCATGCACGGACATGCAATGTGGCCTTGCATGGCTAGATAGGTCTGACATAGTAGTTGTATTGATCTAGCTCCCCCTTGCGTGGGATAATGGTGACACAACTCAATGATAAATATGCCCCTCAGTTTCAGCAGAAGATAATTATTTTCTTTACCTAAGTGTAACTTTATTTTTTCTTTTCAGCCTATGTTTACATCCTTATATTTAAGCACACTGGATAAACATTGTTCTAAATGTGATGGAGTATTCAACCAAGTCTTTTCTTGAAGGGAGGGCTCGCCAGCCTTTGCTGGAGCAAAATACAAACCCATTTGAGCACAGCTCTCAGTATTTTGAAGCAGTTTGGAGAGTGAAACACACGGGAGCAGATTTATCAAACTTTCACGCAGCGCAGAAAGTCACCTGGTTCTCTGTGTGAAAACACAGGGATCTGCAGGCCCATATTTATACCTTTTTAGCACCGCATTTGTGACATTTTTTTATGCAAAAGTGGCGCAAACTTACAAAATACAATTGTATTCTGTAAGTTTGCCCCGCTTTTGTGTAAAAAAACAGCGCAAATGGTGCGCTACAAAAGTATAAATATGGGCCTCAGTGTTTAACGTTATATGGCACATTCCTGTCCTTTCTGTGTGTTGGTGCCCTTTTGGCTGCCTACCACCAGCACAAGCACCTCTTCGCCGTGCTGCAATGGTGCCTGTGTTGCAGGCAGGACTGTTTGTGTTCAGGAAGGGATATCTTTCTGCACAAAAACAATCATCAGAGGCATTTATAAAGAGGAACAAATAAGGATAAATAAAAATATTTCTCATTGTTACGCCTCACCTGGGGGGGCATAGCATTTTGATGCATTCCCATATCTACCAGCAATGGCAAATCTGGGAATGTGCCAAAAGTCCTGGGTATATGCATGGGAACACCCACTCTCCACCCATGGAACACCTCCCTGAGGCAGAGTAACGTAACCCAGCAAATTGTGCTACTTTGAGTTACTGTAGTTTTATCAAGCCATGAAGGGACATGCAACAAGGCCTTGCTTGGCTATATAAGTGTGACATTGTAGTTGTGTTTCCCTTGCGCCTCTTTGCGTGCCATGATGATGACGCAACTCAATGATAACTATGCCCCTCAGTTTCAGCAGACGCCACACAATTATTTGCTTTACCTAACTTTGACTTTTTTTACTTATTAGCCTATATATACATCCTTATATTTAAGCACACTGGATAAACATTGTTCTAAATGTGATGGAATATTCAACAAAATCTTTTTTTATATTTCATAGGTGGGATTTCTTACAATGCACTCTTTTCCTAGCCGCAATGCATCTGTCAGTGCTCCAAAGGGATATCTCAAACTAATTAACATTGGTCACTAAAAGTAGTGAGTCTCAGTTCCTTAGTTTGTAGCGTTACATCTGTTAATTATCAACAAGTTATTATTGTTATATGCAAACAGTTGCAAGCCATTGTTCTGTTGCTGCAAGATGGATGAAGAAGATAGGTTGGTGGGAGAGTGGATGTCACTCTCTAAAGGCGTATGGCTTGGGAGGTATAAGAAAGTGAACTATTAAATTGGGTGGGAGGGGGTCCATCTCACGTACTAAAGTAATTTACTTGTTAGGTTTAGTCAACATTTTCAGTAAGTGAAAACTGAACTTTACCCCTGGTAGGCATGTCACAGAGATTTATCCTAAAGAAAACATGCAAAGCATTTAAAGATCCCAAAAACCTAAAAAGTCACAATAACAACCTAATAAAAATCCTGGTTTAATTTACAACAATAGAGAAAGATTTATAAGAAAAGTGGTACCAAAATGACATCAATCCAATTAGAGAATTGGGGATATCAATGTTTAAGTATTTAAGTGAAAAAGTGAAAAAAGTAAACTAAAGTGCCAATGATGTTCATGGTTGCGGTTGACTGAGACCTAGGAGTTATATAGGTTGACGGCGATGAAACGCGGGTCAGTTACACCAAGTACCTTTGTTACCTTGGGATTTAGGACCTTATTTAGATTTCAGCAGATGGGTTACTCCGTTACAACGGTGACGGATATCCTGTATGCCAAAATAGAAATCCCATTATTTTCTATGGGATATATAATCCAGCAGATGGAATATCCATCATCGTTGTGATCGAGTAACCACCAAAACCTGAATCAGGCCCTTGGTCTATTAATACAAGTGGAAATCCTCAAGTTGGACAAGGTTACAGGCTGTGTCTGCATACATTTCCACAAAGCTGAACAGCTGTTGCACAAGATCACGCTGAAGCTATTAGTGTGTGTGGGCAAAGTTTCAAGTCATTAAATTCACATTTCACACCATAAAAAGTGCTGGTACTTTTGGTGCCTTGGCCCAGTCAAGATTTTTAGGAGCAGTGGCATATTTACTAATGTTTCATGCAACACAGAGAAGTTAAAAAAAGTTGCTGCCCTGCATCACGTGAAGTAGAGAAAGCAGAAATGCATCATTTGATGGAGCATTTCTGCTCTTTCTTGAGATGGCGCACTATGTACTGCTCTGCTCAGCGCAAAAGCAGACAACCCTTACACCATAGTGCAAGGGTGCCTGCTTTACCTACAGGATTGTTTTTTTGTGCAGGAATAGTTTTCCTGTACTAAGACAATCCTCAGAAACAATTTCCTTGTTCTATGTGTGCTGCAGAACGCAGTACGTGTGGAAACTTACTTGGCTTTATAAATATCCTGACGCTGTTGCATGGTCCTTGTGTCACCTTGCATGACACACAGACAATGCTAAGGCTTGATGAATCTGGGCCTTAGTCTGTTTTTGGACATTCCACGAGCCTGGATACCTTCTCGCTGAGAGCCTGATGAAATGGATTTGCTGCTGCAGAGAGGCTCCAACTGAGAGAAATCTATTTCTTCCGCACAGTTAAGTTATGCCTTGGGCAGATTGGCTTGGGTGGTTGGTACCAGTCTTCCGGTGGTTTGAAAGTCAAGATATTTTCAAAGAACCAAATTTTCAGGGTTGTTAGGAAAAGTGCAGTCATACGCATCCAAGTATCCCAGAACCTCAAGAACAGTACTTGAGGGTCAAACCTCACTGCAGCAGAGGCCACCAGCATGGTGCTATCCAGGTCCAGTTGCTACTGGCCAGTTGGGCACTTCACTGGAAAGATCTCTTGAAGTTTTTTGTTTCCCTATAGCCACACAGGAGGTCAGTCAACTAACCCTTGCTTTCAACTTCGTTGCCCTGGGTACATGTGGGAGAGTGTAGCCCTTTAGGTCTCTTCACAGTTCTCAAACAGTTGCAGAGTGCATTCTGAGGAGGGTGCATTAGAGTGCTATATGTATACTTGCCACCAGATAGTGGGTGTGGTTGACTACTGTAGGTGGCTAGCCTGGTTTGTAGTGGGTACCTTGGGTACTTAAACCGTAAACCAGGTCCAGTTATCCCTTATTAGTGAAATGTAGTAGTGTTCTAGCAGCTTAGGCTGATAGAGGTAGCTATAACAGAGCAGCTTAGGCTGAATTAGGAGACATGCAAAGCTCCTGCAATACCACATATAGTTACACAGTACTTATACACAAGTAAAGACAACACTCAGTGTTACCAAAAATAAAGGTAGTTTATTTGGGTTACACAATGCCAAAAATATCTTAGATGCAATACTCCTTCTGGAGGTAAGTATTATACACAATATGTACACTAGACACCAAAATAAGGTAAGTTTAGACATAGGATAATGCAAACAATAGGAAATGCTATAGAATGCAATGGGAGAAAATAGGTCTAAACCATATACTGAGAAAGGGGAATGTGAATCACAAATCCCCCCCCTAGACAAGTGTAGTGTGTAGAGAATCGCTGGGCGATTAAGAATACAGTAAAGGTAAGTAACTTACCCTACCCTAGAGCCCAGAAAAGCAGGAGTAAAGTACTGCAAGTTTCCCTAGGACACACTACAAGTCGTGCTTAAAGGTATTGCAAAAACCAAGCCAAACTGCAAACAACAATTGGTGGATTCCTGTACCTGAAGACCTGCAAAGGAAGGAGACCAAGTCCAGAAGTCAAAAGAAGTTCGAGGAAGGACAGGAGCCCCTGCCAACCCAGAAGAGGGTGCAAAAGAGTCCCAGTAGGACAAAGACTGCAGAAATGCCCCCAAGAATGATGTCAGTGGTTTCCTGCATAATACACTGGATATCCCACTAAGAGAAGTTGGATGCAGGTGAGTTTTGGTGCTGGATTCTTCCAACAAGCCTTGGTTCCGGCAAAGTTGCATTTTGCGTCAAATTAACTCTATCTGGACCCAAAAGCAACCTGGGGGCCTCAACTTTGTGTGAGGAGGAAGAGGGGGCTCTCAGCACTTTAGAGAGCCTTCAGAACACCAGATAGCACCCACGGGAGTCCCAGGACACAGGGACAAAGGAGGTGCAAAATGCAGTCGGTGCAGCATTACAAACTAAGGTCCCACACCGCCGGAAATCAACTCAGCAAGTTAAGTGTCACAGGATAGAGTGCTGGGGACCTGGGCCAGGCTGTGCATGAAGGAATTTTGCAAATAGTGCACAGAGGCTCAGGAGGTGAAGAAGACACAATGCACAGGGGTACTGTCGTTCACGGGGAAGGCAAGGTCTCACCTCCTCCAAATTGAGACAGCAGGACCTCAGGACAGTCTGTGTCGATGGGGTCCACCCTCTGTGTTCCAAGGAGCATGCTCGTCACCAGGAGAGGAGTCCAAGACAACCGGTCGTCGACTTAGAAGGTGCCTTCTTGAGCAGGAGAGTGCCTCTGTCACTCCACAGGAGATTATTTTGGTCCTTCTGGTGCAGGGTGAAGACAGGGAGTCCTCAGAGCATGCACACCATGGAAACTGTTGCAGTTACTGGCTGGAGCTGACATTGCAGAGGGAAAGTAGCCCTTCTGGATACTTTGTTACTGTTACAACGGTTCCTGGAGCAGTCTGCGGTTGATCCAAGGTCAGAGGATGAAGTAGTAGTTGCAGAGGATTCCTGCTGGAAACTTGCAAGTAGAATCTGAAGAGAACCCACAGGAGAGACCCTAAATAGCCCTGAGAGGGGGATTAGCTACCTTATCAGGAATGGACCTATCAGGAGGGGCCTCTGATGTCACCTGCTGGCACTGGCCACTCAGAGGCCTCCAGAGTGTCCCCACACCGTGCAAAGCTAGATGGCTGAAGTCTGAGACACACTGCAGGAGCTCTGGGTGGCGATGGACAGGGGACTGGTCACTCCCCTTTCCCTTGTCCAGTTTCGCGCCAGAGCAGGGACAAGGAGTCCCTGAACCGGTGCAGACTGGCTTATGCAAGGAGGGCACCATCTGTGCTCTTCAAAGCATTTCCAGAGGCTGGGGGAGGCTACCCCTCCCCAGCCTGTAACAGTTATTTCCAAAGGGAGAGGGTGTAACACCCTCCTCCCAAAGGAAATGTTTTGTTCTGCTTTCCTGGGACTGAGCTGCTCAGACCCCAGGAGGGCAGAACCCTGTCTGTGAGGTGACAGCAGCTGTAGCTGCATTGCAAGCATCGGAGAGCTGGCTTAGCAGTACTGGGGGTCCATGGTGGAGCTCCCAGGATGCAGGAAAATAGCTATCCAATACCAGATTTGGAATGGGGGGACATTTCCATGATCTTAGACACCTTACATGGTCATATTTAGAGTTACCATTGTGAAGCTACATATAGGTATTGACCTATGTGTAGTGCACGCGGGTAATGGCGTCCCCACACTCAAAAAGTCCTGGGAACTGGCCTTTAACTATATGGGGGCACCTTTGCTAGTGTAAGGGTGCCCTCACACTTAGTAACTTTGCACTTAGCCTTTATTAAATAAAGGTTAGACATATAGGTGACTTGTAAGTTACTTAAGTGCAGTGAAAATGGCTGTGAAATGATGTGTGCACTATTTCACGCAGGCTGCAGTGGCAGTTCTGTGAAAGGGTTTGTCTGAGCTCCTTATGGGTGCAAAAGAAATGCTGCAGCCCATAAGGATCTCCTGGAACCCCAATGCCCAGGGTACCTCGGTACCATATCCTAGAGACTTATAAGGGGGGTTCCGTGTTCCAATTGAAATTGGTAAATTAAGTCACTAGCCCATAGTGACAAATTTAAAAGCAGAGAGAGCATAAGCATTGAGGTTCTGGTTAGCAGAGCCTCAGTGGCACAGGTAAGGACTACTGACAACACACACATTAGGCCACAAACTACGAGCACTGGGTTCCTGGCTAACAGGATCCGAGTGAGACAGGCAAAACACACTGACATTTAGGTTTTTATGTAGGAGCACTGGGGTCCTGGCTAGAAGGATCCCAGTGACAAGTAAAAACACACTGACATACACTCACAAACCTGCCAAAAGTGGGGGTAACCATGCCAGAAGGAGGCTACTTCCTCACAACTACTACATTTTTTAGGAGTTAGAGCATGTAGAATGAGCACTGGGCAGAAGTGCCCCTGTATGTAGAGTATAAAAATCGCCATTAAGATTCAGCAAACAAGTGAGGGGGACCATGCAAAATGGGGCATTTTCTCACAAGTAGAAGGGCAAACTCATAACTTACAATGGTAAGTTGTACCTTCTTCTGCTCTCTTGCGACCCCTTGTGTGGGAGTCAATACTGTGTAATTATAGGCATGTGTGGCTCAGAATCACACAACAGTACAATTATTTCCACCTGTAAGGAATCCTTCAGTGAATTATTGCCATGTGTAATTGAAGATATTTTGAACCATAAAGAAACAGACCTGTCCGGCTGAAGATGTTTTTTTAATTGGGCCCCTGACCTCTAATGCAGTGTGATAATCTTGTAGCTATTGGCCATTAACAATAGGAAAAAAGACCATTACCCTCTCGCTCCCTATATGGGAGGCCACATATTTGCAATTCAAGGAACACTATTATGGTTTCCTACTGTGGAACTACATCAGACTAAAAATGTGTGTAACATTTCAACATATGTGGTACAATCTCAAAGTCTATGTGCTTTATTACTGTGGTTTGAATATATACCTGTTTAGATCAAATTACCATTCCCCTTTAATTTTTGTGAGCCCTTGAGCTAACAAGCAGTTACAACTGTTCTTAAAATGAAGTGTGCTACTTGAGACTGTGACGTGACATCTTAAGAAGAGATTGTCCTCGGCCATTAATGTACATTATGTGCCACCTGTCCTTGATATATTCACACTGTAACCATTCCTCCCTAACTAATGGGGAATAAATTCCCATCGGCAATCCTACCTACATTTGCAGCATTTCCTGTTTGCCCTCCTCTAAACAATCTCACTGTGCACCATACTTCCAAAATCCAAGATGGGGAAACCCTTTTCTGTTGTGCAGACCCTCTGTACCCACCCAGGCATGTGTCCAGAGCAATAAGCAGCCCTCCACTCTGTGGTCACTTACAGCCTTTTCTAGGGATAGCTCTCCTCCCACCGGATTTGATGCTAGCCTATCATGGGGGACAAACAGATGCTCCTCTCGAGGTGTTCCCTGGCATTTGTCTTTGAAGTTAATTATTTTCTAGGGCCCACCTAAACTGGTCTTCTTAAAAGGGAACGAAAGAACCTTCCCACACCCAGGCCATTGTCCCTTCTCTAGGAGCAGTTTCCGTACATCATTAATTTGAGAGGAGGCCTCTTTATGCATGGTTAGCCCCCCACTTTTTGCCTGATGTTGATGTGTCCTAAAAGTTATGGTGCCCAGGGCCCCTGCTAACCAGGTTCCCTGGACCAGAGCTCTTTCCCTAAATCTGATGCTTGGCACAATTGGATACACTCTTAAATATCACTGTAAGTCCCTAGTAAATGGATACACCTGTACTCAGGGCATGGGATATTTGGGGTAGGCCCCTGAGGGCAGCAAACACTGATTGTGCCAGCCTCTAGGGCCCTGCAACCAGATGCACCCAACACTACCATTGCAGGCTGAGTGTTTTCTGGGGCAAATCTAAAAAGACAAATTCGACATAGCACAGTCCCTGTGTGCCCTGTCCACCCTACACTGTATACGTTATGGAAAAGGCACCCCTCTAGCAGGCCTTCCAGCCCCATGGCAGAGTGTACCATAAAATATGTGAGGGCATAGGTGCATGAGCAATATGCCCCCACTGTGTCCTAGCCAAACCTGGGACATAGTGAGTGAACAGAGCAGCCATTTTAAGTACACATACTGTACACTGGTCAAACACAAGTTCCCCAGTGACATGATGGCCATTCTGCACCCTGGGTTGTTTCGTATCAAACAACTCAGGATGATAAATCCAAACTGGAACCAGAATTGGATTTATCCCTAAATGTACCCAGGGATCACCTTTGAGGCGCCCCCTGCAAAAGCTAACCTGTCTGTCATGGTTGCTGACTGGTTCCATCCAGCATGCTACCTCCAGACAGCCAATACATAAAACTTGGGGGAGAGCCCTGTCTCTCTAGTTTGTGAGACAATGCCTTTCCTGTGTAGAGGAGCTAGCACCCCCACCCTCAGGAATGTGCACTCCCCTGGCAGTGAGGTTCAAAGGGCTCCTGTCCTTGAAACTCAAGCCCCCAGGCCTGCAGCTAGAAGCAGATGGCTTCCCCTTTTGTCAGCCCCCACTTTTGGTGGGAGCAAAGGCAGGAAACCACACAAAGGGTAGGAGGAGGGGTCTCACTGAGCATGCACCACTCCTACGGGCTTGCAGGCGAAGTGGATTCTCCATTTCATTTTCTATGTTGCATTGCAGGAAAATAGCCAATGAGGTTTAGTGTAATGACCCTTCCCACAGGAAGTGGGCACTGTAGTCGGTGTAGTCATTGTAGGAGGCTGGCCTGGCTTGTAGTGGGTACCTGATGGTACTTACACCTTGTGCCAGGACCAGTTATCCCTTATTAGTAGATTAGTAGTGTTCTAGCAGCTTAGGCTGATAGAGGTAGCTATAGCAGAGCAGCTTAGGCTGAACTAGGAGACATGCAAAGCTCCTACTATACCACTTATATCATGTAGCACTAAATCATAAGAAACACAATTCTAAGAGTTACTAAAATTTAAGGTACTTTATTTTAGTGACAATATGCCAAAAGAATCTCAGAGGATATACTCCCTTAGGAGGTAAGTAAAATACACAAAATATACACATAAACCAAAATCAGGTAAGTAAACAGTTAGAAAAGTAGTGCAAACACTGTAGAATACAATAGGATGCAATAGGAGACAATAGGCCTAGGGGCAACACAAACCATAAACTCCAAAAGTGGAATACAAACCATGAATGGACTCCAGGCCTAGTGTAGTGTGTAGAGGGTTGCTGGGAGTGTAAGAAAACACTAAGGATGTCCAGGATACCCCACCCCAAGACCCTGAAAAGTAGGAGTAAAGTTACCCTAAACCCCAGAAATACACTAAAGTCGTGATAGGGGATTCTGCAAAGGCAACAACTGACTGCAAAGCACTGAAGATCGATTCCTGGACCTGAGGACCTGTAAAGGAAGGGGATCAAGTCCAAGAGTCACGCAAGTGTCCAGGGGAGTAGGAGCCCCCTAAACCCCGGAAGTAGGTGGAAAAGGGCTGCCTCCAGGTGGAAGAAGCTGAAGATTCTGCAACAACGGAAGGTGCCAGGAACTTCTCCTTTGCACAGAAGATGTCCCACGGCTTGCTGGAGGATGTAGAGTTGTTTCCATGCAGAAAGATCTCAAACAAGCCTTGCTAGCTGCAAGAGACGCAGTTGAGGAAAATGGGTGCTGCCCGTGCCCAGGAAGGACCAGGAGGTTGTCCCTTGGAGGAGGAGACTGAGGGGGTGCTCAGCAGCACAGGGAGCCCACGCAGAGCAGGCAGCACCCGCAGAAGCACTTGAACAGGCATTCAAGAAATCTGAGCACAGCAGTCATCTCAACACAACAAAAGATGGTCCCACAAAGCCAGTGGTCAACTCAGCGAGTTGAGCAATGCAGGAGGGAGTGCTGGGGACCTGGGCTGTGCTGTGCACGAAGGATTCCTTGCAAAATTGCACAGAAGCCCTAGCAGCTGCAGATCACGCAGTACACAGGATTACTGTCTGGCGTGGGGAGGCAAGGATTTACCTCCAGCGAACTTGGACAGAAGGACCACTGGACTGTTGGGGTCACTTGGATCCAGCTCCTGTGTTCCAGGGACCACGCTTGTCAAGATGAGAGGGGACCCAGAGGACCGGCGATGCAGAAGTTTGGTGCCTGCGTTAGCAGGGGGAAGATTCCGTCGACCCACTGGAGATTTCTTCTTGGCTTCTTCTTGGCTTCCAGAGCAGAGTGAAGGCAGACGGCCGTCAGAGCATGCACCACCAGGAAACAGTTGAGAAAGCCAGCAGGATTAGGCGCTATAATGTTGCTGGTAGTCATCTTGCTACTTTGTTGCGGTTTTGCAGGCGTCCTGGAGCAGTCAGCAGTCGATCCTTGGCAGAAGTCGAAGAGGGAGATGCAGAGGAACTCTGGTGAGCTCTTGCATTCATTTTCTTACGAGAAACCCACAGGAGAGACCCTAAATAGCCCTCAGAGGAGGATTGGCCACCTAACCAGGTAAGGGAGTAAGGCCTCCATTGTGCTCTCACACCTCTGCAGTCAAGATGGCAGCGGTCTGGGGCACGCTGGAGGAACTTTGGGCACCACCCCTGGGGAGTGGTCACTCCCCTTTCCTTTGTCCAGTTTTGCAACAGAGCAGGGGCTGGGGGATCTCTGAACCGGTGTAGACTGGTTTATGCAAGGAGGGCACCATCTGTGCCCTTCAAAGCATTCCCAAAGGCCAGGAAAGGCTACTCCTCTCAGGCCCTTAACACCTATTTCCAAAGGCAGAGGGTGTAACACCCTCTCTCACACTAAATCCTTTGTTCTGCCTTCCTGGGACTGGGCTGCCCAGATCCCAGGAGGGCAGAAGCCTGTCTGTTGGTTGGCAGCAGCATTAGCTGCAGTGAAAACCCCAGAGAGCTAGTTTGGCAGTACCCGGGGTCCATGCTGGAGCCCCAGGGAGGCATGGGATTGGCACTCCAATAGCAGATTTGGCTTGGGGGGACAATTGCATGATCTTAGACATGTTACATTACCATAGTAAAACTACATATAGGTATTGACCTATATGTAGTGCACATGTGTAATGGTGTCCCCTCACTCACAAAATCTGGGGAAATTGCCCTGAACAATGTGGGGCACCTTGGCTAGTACCAGGGTGCCCCCACACTTAGTAACTTTGCACCTAACCTTCACTAGGTGCGGGTTAGACATATAGGTGACTTATAAGTTACTTAAGTGCAGTGAAAAATGCAGTGGCAGTCCTGTGTAAGAATTGTCTGAGCTCCCTATGGGTGGCAAAAGAAATGCTGCAGCCCATAGGGATCTCCTGGAACCCCAATACCCTGGGTACCTAGGTACCATATACTAGAGAATTATAAGGGTGTTTCAGTGTGCCAATCAGAATTGGTGAAAATGGTCACTAGCCTGCAGTGCCAATTTTAAAAGCAGAGAGAGCATAAACAACAAGGTTCTGGTTAGCAGAGCCTCAGTGATACAGTTAGGCACCATACAGGGAACACATATAGGCCACAAACTATGAGCACTGGGGTCCTGGCTAGCAGGATCCCAGTGACACAGGCAAAAACAAACTGACACACAAGTAAAAATGGGGGTAACATGTCAGGCAAGATGGTACTTTCCTACAGTCACCCAAGGGAAATTGTCCCATTGGACACTACCAGGTTCCCCCTAAAATGTCCACTAAATTCAGTATTTGGTGAGCTCCCCTAGACCAAGAAGATAGATTCATCAGGAAGAAAAGAAGACAGCACCAAAGACCACAACATCACGAGAACAAAGGACCCGCTGCACCAGAAGAGGCTCAAAGACCCCTGCTTGCTGCTCCAGAGTCCCGACAATCGCTGCGGAGGAGGAGTTGACCACTGGACCCACCTAAAAAGACCCATAGGACATGCAGGCTTTGCAAATAGCCTGAGATCTCCCTCCTGAGTGGAGGCACCACTCAAGAAACCAAAGAACCCTGCAAAGAACCAGCAAACCGGTGAAGGTCACTTCTATATCTCCGCAACCGGAAGTCTCTGAGACCTACAAGTGTGCTAATATTGGTGGCACTGTGCCCTTCTGTGGCTGAGTTGTGCCAATACCCAAGATACTGGTCAGTGCACGTAGGATAACAGCAAAAACAGTTCACTTCGAGCTGCAACTAGACCAGGAGGAAGCCCCAGTCGAGGGACTTCAGGAACACCCTGGACCTCAGACAAGAGTGCCCTTGTCGTCCTGCAAGGCCCCGGAAGAAGACTTCCCTTCTGCTCCTAAGGGTTCCAATGCACACAGCCTCCAAGACCTCCAACTCACCCTGCAACTGGCTGTCCTGATCCCTGCATCATGGAACCAGGTCTGTGCCATGGGTCCCTAACCCCTTGTATCCTTTACAGCCCCAAGGGACCCTAAGGCATCACCTTTAAATTTGCACAACACCTCCTTTTCCAGGTGGCCCCTCCAAGTGTCCCTGTGCCAAGAGACTTTCCAGCTCTGCTCCCACCAGAACCGGGAGCCACACAAGGCTCTCCAGCTGGCACAAGGTGTCCACCAACTGCATCGACCATCCTGCAAAAGAAGAGAGTGGTAACTCAACTGTACGATTTTTAATGCATTTTTAAAAGTGACTGCCTATTGATTCCTATGGTGCATAATTATGCACAGAAAGACCAACTCTATTAAAGGTTTGAAAAATCATAACTAAAAAAGTACCTAACGTATGTTAACTATTTTGGTCTTTATAGTTAAATAAAAATCTGAAAAATCTTTATAAATCCTGGTCTTGAGTTATTTACTGAGTGTGTGTTGTGCATGATTGATACTGTGAGTACAACAAATGCTTAGCACATCTCCTGGATTAGCCTAACTGCTCAATCAACTACCTCAAAAATTAGAGCATTTGGTGATCTGATTTTTACCTCTGTAAACTAACATATGGTTGTCTGGCCCCCCTGCACAGTGTGCCTAGCTTTGCACACTACATAGAGGGCACGCCTCCTACATTTGGTGTGTCAGCAGTGGGATAAAGACATTTGGTGATACCACTCTGTGAATTGTATAAACACATGAATAACTCTCTAAATTGTCTTTAGATAATTATTTCTGATTTATTAACTGACTAACAATTATTTTTGCAAATTTTAAAAATAATTGTCAAGGCCCTGGTTTAGTTCCTACAACTCTAGAAAAAGTTGTAAAAATCCTTGCTTTAGTTGGTTATCCAAAAATTGGGAGTCCTAAATTCTAAAGAGGTCCCACCTTTAGTAAGATAAAAAATGTCAGAAGTAGAGTCCAGAACCCAGGATCTCCACCTGGAACCTTATGAGGCATATAACTATGACCAATTAAGGAAACTCTGCAAGCTGTACAAGATTCATACTGGTAAAAACCCCAAAACAGAGAAACTTAGGTTTCTGGTGGCCCAGCATGAAAGAGATAATCTCCCAGGTGAGTAAGATGATCATGATGCATCTGTGGTGAAAGAAGATTCTGTGGAGAATGGGGATGAGGGTAGCCCTTCTTCCCTCAGAAGCCCTAGAGCACCTCACAGACACAGTCCTAGATTTTGCCAGGCTGACCAAAAGACTGGCTTTAGAGAGTCAGCTTTTGGAGATAGAGAAGCAAAGAAAAGAGTTGGGCTTGGCACCCATCTCTGGTGGCAGCATTCAAGTGCTGAAAGAAAAAGCTTTCAACATCAAACTCCCAAAAGGAGTTGGCCCTCCCTTCACTGAAGGGGATGATATAGTCAAATGGTTTTCTGCCTTTGAAAGAGCCTGCATTGGGTGGGAAACTGAGAAGAAACACTGGGTCACACTTATGTGGGTGTTATTCTCAGGAAAATGCGGGGATAGGCTCTTGACACTGAATGAGGCAGATTCTAAATCATGTGACCTCATAAAGGGTACCCTGATTGAGGGCTTTGGATTTACAACTGAAGAGTATAGGATAAAGTTCAGGGAGGCTTGAAAATCCCAGAACCAGACCTGGGTGGACCTTGTGGACAATTCAGTCAAAATGCTGAGCGGTTCATGAGCTGGGAACAAGGGACACAATTATGATGGGCTGTACAATTTATTTATGAAAGAGCATCTGTTGAGAAATTGTTCCAATGATCGGCTACATCAACATCTGGTAGACCTAGGTCCACTTTCCCCTCACGAACTGGGAGGAAGGCAGACAAGTGGGTCAAGACAAGGGTGACCAAAACTATGACTGGTGGGGGGGATCAAAATAAAGAGGCCAAAAAGCTCCCCCAAAGGGAAAGAGGGGAAATAGGGTAAAAACAATAGAGTCTTCTAAATGCCCCTAAAACTCTGCACAGGAGAGGAAGCCCAGAGACTACTCACAGTCCAGGGGTGGGTATAAAGGGAAACACATTGACCCCAGCAAGGTTTGGTGCCAAGATTGCAGAACCAAAGGACACTAAACTGGAGACTCTGGCTGTGGAAACAAAAAAAATGCCTCTAGGTAACCTGCAGTAAATGCAGCTGCCAATATCCAGATGGGGCCAAAGGTGTGGCCTGACCCCACTGAGGCTACATTAGTCACTGAGGGTGGGGTAGATTTATCCTGTGCTGCCTGGCCAAGTAACATGAAAAAATACAGGCAGCACACTATGATTAATGAGGAGAAAACAAAATCCTTGAGGGATACAGGGGCTAGTATCACCATAGTATCTCAGTACCTGGTTACCTCAACTTAGTTCCTGGTAGGGAGGTCTTATCCTGTCACCAGTGCTGATAATGAGACCAAGTTCCACCCCATGGCTATTGTAAACATTGAATGGGGAGGAGTAGCAGGGCAGAAAGAAGTAGTTGTGTCCCCATCCACCCTGTAAATTGCCTGCTTGTAATTGACCTGGAACATTCCCCCAGGACTTAGATAGAGCTAAAGACCCATGCTGCAATGCTAGGGATCCCTGAGTGGGCATATGTCAAAATTAGGGCACAGAGTAAACTTCAGAGAGAAAAAAGGAGAGCTGGATCCCGAAATAGTGAACCAGCCTCCCAAGAGAAAAGGCAAGAATACTGGGGGACCAGCTTCAAAACATATCACAAGAGAGGACCCCTCTTCTCAGGAGGAGGCGTCACCCAGCTTAGAGGGAACTGAGCCTGAAGAGCTTGGGCCTTGCCACCCAAAGCTCTTAGGCCCAGAGGGATCCTCTAGGGAGGATCTGTGCCAGGGACAAAGAGAGTGTTTCACAGTTGAAGGACTGAAACAGCAAGATGTTCAGGAGGAGCTAGGAAATATCAGCGGTACCCACAGGATCTACTGGGGGGAGGGGCTCCAATACACTGAGGCCAGAAACCTCAAGCCTCGTGCAACCAGGAGGGTGTTAGTGGCACAGAAGTTCAGGTACTTCAGTCTCACTTTAGCCAATGACATCCCCCGTGCAGGGCATCCGGGCAAGGAAAAAACATGGAGTAATTTGGTTAACCATTTCTACTGTTCAGTTATGTCTCAAAAAGTGAAGGACTTTTGCCAGTCCTGTCCTGAAAAATATTTTTCCGATTTTCATGCAGCGGTTACTAAATTTGACCCTTGTACACTATGAATCTTGTTATCATCCTCAAATCATTCCGGACAAGGAACATAGTACCAAAGTTGTCATATATATTTTGCAGCCTTGAGAAAGTCACCTTGTGATGAAACGTGTGTTGGCTTGCCTTTACAACAATGTTCTTCCATTTGAATACAATGGCTGTATGGCATGATGATTCCTGGTTGGACTATATGCTGATGTCTTCGAATAAAAGAACCTACTACTTCTGAACTTTATTGAGGTACTTGTTTTGTTGATGAACTTCTTTGAGTACTGCAATGTCTGTAACTAATCCTATGTGGTGTTGCCCCAGAACATCACAATATGCTCTAGGGTAGTGGAGCTCACTTAACCGCATAGGACCTCAGCTTGTTGTTATAGACTCAATATCATTTACATACTACTCCAACGTTTGGGAAGTGCACCTCATTTACCACCACTACCCATTCTTTTCTATGTAAGGTATCCTTAAGGTATTCCCTTAGGACAATCATTGCTCCTGCAGTTGCCACGGCCCTCCTGGGTGTCTTTACCAGGGTCGTGTTCACCAAGGAAGTAGTATCAGACAGAGTGTGCAACTTCATGTCTGCATATCTAAAACACATGTGGCAGGAATGTGGAGTGACTTATAAATTCACCACCCCATACCACCCAAGAAAGATTCAGCCAGACCCTAAAAGGTAAGATTGGAGGACTCCCCAAAAAACTCAGGAGATGGGATGTCCTACTTCCTAGCCTGCTGTTTGCCTACAGGGAAGTGCCACAAAAAGGAGTAGGTTTTTCTCCATTTGAACTTTTGTTTGGGCACCCTGTTAGGGGACCACTAATTCTTGTAAATGAAGGCTGGGAGAGACCTCTCAAAGAGCCCAAACAGGATATTGTGGACTATGTGCTTGGCCTACGTTGTAGAGTAGCTGAGTATAAGGAGAAAGCCAGCAAAAATCTTCAGGCCAGCCAAGACCTTCAAAAGCTTTGGTTTGACCAAAAAGCTGCTATGGTGGATTTCCGACCCGGGCAGAAAGCTTGGTTATTGTAGCCTGTTGCTCAAAGGGCCCTCCAAGACAAGTGATCTGGGCCCTATCCCATTCTTGAAAAGAAATGGGAGGTCACTCATCTAATGGACCTAGGCAGTTGCAAGTACCCCAAAAGAATCATACATGTCAACCACCAAAACCATTTTATGATAGAGCAGATGTGACCATGCTTATGGTTACAGATGAGGGACAGGAGCATGGGAGTGAGTATCTCCCTGATCTCCTCTACAGCTACTCCCAAGATGGGATAACAATAGCAGACTGATTTCAGGCAAGTTCTCAACCAGTATGCTGGGTTATTTTCTCAGACCCCTGGGAAGACAAATTGTTGTACCCATGATGTAGACAATGGTGACAGCCTGCCTGTCAAAAACAACATTTACAGAGAGTCTCATCATGTCAGGGGAAGCATAGAAGCTAAAGTAAAGAAAATATAGGATTTGGGTATCATTGAACCCTCAGAGAGCCCCTGGGCTAGCCCAATAACTGTGAGTCCACAAACCTCACTCCAAGGGTGACAAGAAGGAAATGAGGGGTTTTGTGTGGATTACAGGGGCCTCAGCTCAACAACTAAAACCGATGCACACCCAATCCCAAGTGCTGATGAGCTCATTGACAGATTAGGGGCAGCCAAGTATCTGAGTACTTTTGATTTAACATAAGGGTACTGGCAGATTGGTCTGATCCCAGGACCAAAAGAGAGGTCAGCATTTTCTATTCCTAGTAGGCATCATCAGTTCACTGTTATGCCCTTTGGACTAAAGAATGCACCTGCCACCCTCCAGAGGTTAGTGAACAAAGTCCTTGTTGGACTGTAAACATTTAGTGCAGCTTACTTAGATGACATAGTTGTCGATAGTTCCACCTGGCAGGATCACCTGATCCACCTCGGAAAGGTCCTTGAGTATCAGCAAAAGGCAGGCCTCACTATCAAGACCAGTAAGTGCCAGATAGGGGGAAAGTTTTTTACTTGGGCCACCTGGTTGGTAGAGGCCAAGTGCAACCCCTCCAACCCTAGATAAAGACTTTTCTGGATTGGGCAACTCCCACAACCCAGACCCAACTCAGGGCATACCTTGGATTAACTGGATATTGCAGGAGGTTTGTGAAGGATTATGGCACAATAGTTGCCCCCTCACAGAGCTTACCCCCAAGAAGATGCCCAAAAAATCAACCGGACAGTGAGTTGTCAAAACGCCTTTCACACTCTGAAGAAAGCTATGTGCTCTGCTCTAGTTCTACAAGCCCCAGAGTACTGCAGAACATTCATAGTCCGGACAGATGAAGTGGTCCTTTCCCAAAGGAATGATGATGGACATGACCAGGATGTTGCTGTTATTAGCAAAAAGGTACTCCCTTGGGAACAAAAATGGAGTGCAATAGAGAGGCAAGCCTTTGCTGTGGTTTGTGCCCTGAAGAAATTGAGGCAATACTCGTTTGGCTCTCACTTCACTGTTCAGACTGACCACAGGCCTATCCGATGGCTACAACAAAGGAAAGGTGTTAGAAATTGGGTTTCTGGTTGGCTAGGGTATGCACATAAGCCAGGCAGAACCCACCCACTCTAGTCAGGGTGAGGGAGTTACACACCCAAGATAACCCCTGCTCACACCATTGGTAGCTTGGCACAAGCAGACAGGCCTGTCCCAGAGGCAATGTGTAAAGTGTTTGCACAACACACACAACACATGTGATGCACTTTCCCCACCACACAGGAAACATAATACTAAGGCCCTCATTTCGACCTCTGCGGTCTTTTTCAAAGACCGCAGAGGTACCGCCGAGCTGATGACCGCCAGTGCAGGCGGTTTTCAGCGCAGCGTATTGTGACTGCTGGCAGCCCTCCATCCTTTTTCAGACTGAGAGCCACCAGCAGCCATACTGGCGGTCGGCAGGGAAGTGGAGGCTGCCCGACCTCCACAGCCCCGTCATCAGAACACCGCCCACCGAATCACGTTCCATGATTCAGCGTGGTGGTGTTCTGGTGACGGGGTTCTGGCGGCGGAGCAGCCCCCATGGATCCCGTCCCCTCCCGGAGGATCAACAGACAAGGTAAGTTTATCGTCTGTTAGGGTAGTGGGGTGAGGGGGTGTTGTGTGTTGTGTGCGTTCATGGGGGTGTGCTTGTGAGTATGTAGAGGAGTTGTGTGAGTGCGTGTATGCATGCGGGGTGTGTGTTGTGTGTATGTGAAATGTGTGCGGGTCGATATGTGTGCATGTCTGTTTGTATGTGTGTGGGTATGTGTTGTTATAGTGTATGTGTGCGTGTAGGGGTGTGTGTAAGTGCATGTTGGGGGTGGGGGAGGGGAGTGGGGTCCTGCCACCTTTGGGGGGTGGCAGGGGGGTAGATGGTGTGGTGGGAGGACTCAGGGTGGGGGAGGGGGGAGGGGGGAGACCCCTATCAGTGCCAGGGAAGGAATTCCCTGGCACTGATAGTGCCTACCGCCATGGATTTCGTGGCGGTTCCAAACCACCTGAAATCCATGGTGGTATGCAGGGTCCTGATACCGCCGGCGGTCTGGTGATTGCCTCCGGGCTGGAGACCGAAGTCTCCAGCCCAGCGGTCGTCACCGCCGTGGCGGTCGAAGTGGAGAAGTGGCGGATGACCATGGCGGTAACCATGAGAGGGAGAGGGAGAGGAGGTTCCAACCAGTTACATCTGGTTCTGGGAGTGTCCCCTCTCTCCTCCAGCACAGGCTCCAGATATCAGTTGGGGGTAAACAAGCCCTTTGTGTGAGGCCAGGGCACAGTCTTTAAAATGTAAGTGTGCCCCACCTCCCCTTCTCTCAGCCCAGGAGAGACCATTCAAAATGCAGATGCCCCTCTGTGACACCTCCACCCTCCCTGTGTACAGGCTGTCTGAAAATCTGCCCAGACATGGATTGGAGTCATGGTGCACATCACCAGAGTCATAAGCACAGAGAAATTCTCACTTTCCTTTTTTGTTGCAAAAGTTGCCCTAAGTGGGAAGGAAATGCCCAGACGTGGGGCCCTTGCTCACTGTCCCACTGGATTCAAGCTAGGATGGCTGATGAAGGGTGATATCCCTAAACCGGCTCCTGGATGCTTATTTCTGGTCTGGGGAGGACCTAGCCTGGCAGTTCAGGCTGGACTGTTCCCATGGTGAACAGGGTCAAGACTGATTTGCATTTTGCTGGGTCCAAACTGGGGCCGCATGGTGAGCAAAAGAATGATGTATTAAACCCAGATCTGTGACTGAGGGTCAGTGTTTAAAAAGTTTCAACACTCCATACATCATACTTTTTCTATAATGGTAATAAAAATCCACCTATACAAGTAAGCAGCATTTCTCACTACCATTACAACCATACCAAACATTACCCCTCATAAATCAAACAATACCCCCTACACATAAGGAAGGGCATTTGCAATCCTATGAGAAGACAGCACTCACAGCAGTGAGAAACCAAGTAGGCTGTTTGGCACTACCAGGACCTGCCGCGCAACCAGGCACATGTTCTGTCATCTACATACATAGCACCCTGCCCATAGGACTATCTAGGGCCGGCCTTAGGAGTGACTTACATGTAGTAAAAGGGGAGTTCTGGGCTTGGCAAGTAAATTTGGATGCCAGGTCCCTGTGGCAGTAAACGGTGTATGCAGGCCCTGCGTTAGCAGGCCTAAAACAGGTTTAAAAGGCTACCTCTGTGGGTGGCGCAAGCAGCGCTGCAGGCCCACTAGAAGCAATTAATTTGCAGGCCCTGGATATAGGGATACCACTTTACAAGGGACTTACAGGTAAATTAAATGTGCCAATTAGGTATAGTCCAATCGTACCAACTTTAGAAGGGAGAGAACCTGCACTTTAGCACTGATCAACAGTGATAAAGTGCTGAAAGTCCTAGAGCCAACAACAAGAGGTGAGGAAAAATAGGAGGAAAGAGGCAAAAAGTCTGGGGATGAACCTGCAATAAGGGCTAGGTCCAACCAAAGGTGAGAACCCCAAACTCCTTAGGTGGTCCATTTCTCTACAGGGGATGGACTTTAAAGTAGAACACAGATCTGTGACTGCCCATGCCAATACAGATGGCCTCTCCGGGTTCTTCTACTTAGAAGATGAAGACTCACTTGGGAAAGGGCAGTCTCTCGTTGGGGGGGACAGTGTGAGAGGAGCCCTCTTTTTGCATGGTTAGCCCCTCATATTTTGCCTGATGTTGACGTGTCCTAGAAGTTATAGTGCCCAGGGCCCCTGCTAACCAGGTTCCCGGGGTCACAGCTCTTTACCCTAAATCTGTTGTGATGCTCAGCACTATTGGAGACTGTTAGACTTGGCATCCTTGGCGTGGTTTCCCCTAACTTTTTGCCTCTGTTTCCCAAGTTGTTGATGTATGCTGGACTCTGTTTTTGATGTTTTTGTTACTCTGGGCACTTTACCACTGCAATCCAGTGCAAAAGTGCAAGTGCTCCAATGTAAAATGTATGTGTAATTGACTTTCCATGATTGTCATATTTGATTTACCAGTAAGTCCCTAGTACAGTGCACTAGAGGTGCCCAGGGCCTGTAAATCAAATGCTACTACTGGGCCAGCAGCAATGGTTGTGCTACCCACATAAGTAGCCCTGTAAACATTGCTCAGACCTGCCAATGTAGTGTTTGTGTATGTAGTTTAAACTGCCAATTTGACTTGGCAAGTGCACCCATTTTCCAGGCCCAACCCTTCCCTTTTTATACATGTAAGGCACCCATAAGGTAGTCCCTAGGTAGCCCCATTGGCAGGGTGCAGTGTATGTTAAAGGTGGGACATGTACGTATGTGATTTACATGTCCTGACAGTGAAATATTGCTAAATTCGTTTTTTCTCTGTTGCAAGGCCTATTACTCTCAGAGGTTAACATGGGGGCTGCCTTTAAATATTGTTAAAGTGCAGATTCCTTTTGGGAGCAGATAGAAAGATGGAATTTAAGTTCTCTGAACTCACAATTTAAAAGTACATCTTTTAGTAAAGTTTGTTTTTAGATTGTGTGTTTGAAAATGCCACTTTTAAAAAGTAGGCATTTTCTTGCTTACACCATTCTGTGACCCTGCTTGTTTGTGGATTCCCTGTC
This sequence comes from Pleurodeles waltl, assembly GCF_031143425.1. Taxonomy (NCBI): domain Eukaryota; kingdom Metazoa; phylum Chordata; class Amphibia; order Caudata; family Salamandridae; genus Pleurodeles; species Pleurodeles waltl. The sequence continues at coordinate 792,808,528 of NC_090438.1, read as the reverse complement.
TGGGTCAGTTAGACAGGTGGGTTGTTGTACACCTCTCCTCTAGACAGTGACACAAAGGGAGTTGGGGTGTAGCTTGCATATCCCGATGGGCCATCTGAGCTGAGGGGAGGGGAAGAGTGGTCACTTACACCTGAAAGGGCTGTGCCTGCCCTCACACAATGCAGTCTCCAAACCCCTGGTGTGTGTCTGGAGCCTGGCCTAGGCAAGGCAGGATCTTGAAAACAACAGAGACTTCTCTTTGAAGTAGGCCTACTTCAAAGTCATAAAGGGGTATAGAAGAGCACCCAAAACCCCTGAAAATTAGATCACTTCTGGAAAAAAGAGAAACCTCTGCCAAGGAGAAGAATCTCTAAGGGCTTAGACTGAGCTTGCCTTTTGTTGTTGAAGTCTCAGGGACAACAAAGACTTCTCTCTGTCAGTACTTGGGCTTTCTGCTGAGAGTCCTGCCTGCCAAGTGGTGCCCTAACCTGTCTCTGGGCCATTGAAAGGTGATGCTGGTGGAAAAGAACAGAAATCTACGCAAAGACTGCCGTATGCGGAAACTTTTGATGTACCACTCGCGGCTGATAAAAGACGCGCCACCAACTTTGCAGCTAAAACCGACGCTCCACCTGCATCTCAGCTGGAAGATTGACGCAACTTGTCTGGAGAAACGATGCGCAACACCCACAGTGGCTGCTGTTAACAACGCAAGCCCCTCATGCATCGTGTTTTCTTGACACCGTGCAACCGGATTTTAACACAACATCACTGGCCGTGTGTTAGAAATTGGGTCTCTAGTTGGCAGAGGTATACACCCTTGTCCAAGTATGGACCACAATCCTAGTCAGGGTAACTCACACACAATCCAAATTATCCTATGCCTACCCTCTGGAAGCTTGGCACTGAGCAGTCAGGCCTAACTTAGAAGGCAATGTGTAAAGTAATTGTGCAATAAATCATGCAATAACACAGTAAAGACACCATAAAAATACACCACACAGGTTTAGAAAATTATAAGATATTTATCTGCATGAATTAAGGTCAACATGATCAATATTTGATAAGTACAAGTTGAAATATGACTTTTTGTAAAGATGAGAAGAGTTTTAAGTCTTTAAAAAGCAACAAGTGTCAAAGTACCTTGTATGCATCAAAATTACATACACAGAGACTGCAGAGGATGGTATGCAAGGAAAATGAAGAGTGTGCGTTGGGTTTTTGGGTGCACACAGATGATGCGTTGTTTATTTTCCACATGGCAAGGAATTTGTGTTGAATTCCGGTGCGCAGGCTTGAATCCTCTTTGCGATGCGCGGTCTTTTGACACCCAGAGACGATGCATGTAAATCCTGAGCATGCAGGATGAAGTCACTGGTGCCTCGTTTTATCCGGTAGGCGATGCGTCAGAGTTTCTGTCGCACAGCAGTCGCTGCATTGATTCCTCCCGCAGGAAGTCAGGCTGCGTCGTTCTGGCCCGGTGATGCGCCAATCCAGTGGGCTGTGTGTCGATGTTCCGGTTGCAACTCTGGTGCTGCGTCGATCTCCACTCAGGGAGCCGGTTGCGTTATTCCGGTTCAGCGATGTGGTGATTCTTTCACCGCTAGACAGGCTGTGCATCAATTCCGGCAGGTTGTGCGTTGATTTTCGCCACACAAGGAGTTCCTTTGCAGAAGTGAAATCTTTTTGGCCCTGAGACTTCAAGAAACAAGAGGCAAGCTCAATACAAGCCCTTGGAGAGCACTTCTCAGCTGAGCTAGAGGCCAGCAAGGCAGCAGTCCTTCACAGCAAAGCAGTCCAGGTGAGCCCTTTGGAGAGCCAGGCAGCTCCTCTTGGCATGTTGCAGGATCTGGTTTAGAGTATCTGTCCTAGGAAGCATCTAAGGTGGTATGGCCAGGGACCCAGTTTATATGCCCAAAAGTGCCTTTGAAGTGGGGGAGGCATCAAAGACTGGTTTTGAAGTGCAAAAGTTCCCCATTCAGTACAACCTTGTCTGCCAGGGTTCCAGTAGGGGGTTTGGCAGTCCATTGTGTGAGGGCAGGCCATTGGCCTTTGAAATGTAAGTGGCATGCCCTCCACCCTTCCAGCCTAGGAAGACCCATTCAGTATGCAGATGTGTGCAGGTGTGACTGGGCATCCTGTGTTTTTGGTTGTCTGGGTGAAATGCACAAGGGGTCGGTCAACCAGCCCACTCCAGACGTGGATTGGAGACAGGCTGTAAGGCACAGAAGGATTTTAAGTGCAGAGAAATGCTCACTTTCAAAAAGTGCAATTTTTAAGATATTAGTATAAATTCCAACCTCACCAGTCAGTAAGATTTTGGATTAGCAATCTAGCCATACTAAATATGACCCATATAACCCTTTCTGATCAGAACCTACAACTCAAACAGTATGTGAGAGTAGCCCTAATGTTATCCTATGAAAGGAGCAGGCCTAACATAAGTGGAAAACAAATTTAGGAGTTTTGCACTACCAGGACATATAAAGCACACGTATATGTCCTGCCTTTTACCTAAGTATCACCCTGCCCTGGGGGTTATCCAGGGCCTACCTTAGGGATGACTTATATGTAGAAAAAGAGGAGCTTCAGGCTTCGCGAGTACTTTTAAATGGCAAGTTGAAGTGGCAGTGAAACTGCACACACAGGCCTTGCAATGGCACACCTGAGTCATGGTTAAGAGGCTACTTATGTGGGTGGCACAATCAGTGCTGCAGGCCCACTAGTGGCATTTAATTTACATGCCCTGGGCACCTGTGATGCACTTAACTAGGGACTTACAAGTAAATTAAATATGCCAATTGGGTATGAGCCAATGTCACCATGTTTTAAGGAAGAGAGCATTTGCACTTTAGCACTAGTTAGCAGTGGTAAAGTGTGCAAAGTCTTAAAACTAGCAAAAACAGTGTCAAAAAGTGGAGGGAGGCAGGCAAAAAGTTGGCGGTGACCACCCTAAGGATGTTAGGTCTAACATGTGTGTGCCCCAGCTGAAAGTGTGGAGAGCTACCCAACCCCTTAGGAGCTCTCATCGCTAAGGTGGAAGTATCTGGACAGACCATCAGCATTGGCATGGTCAGTCCCCAGGCAATGCTCAACTGTAAAGTCAATCCCCTGTAGGGAAAAGGACCAGCTCAAGAGTTTAGGATTTTTACCCCTCATCTGCATGAGCCATCTGAGGGGCCTGTGGTCTGTCTGAACCCGGAAATGAGTCCCAAATAGGTATGGTCTCAGCTTCTTCAGTGCCCAGACGACAGCAAATGCTTCTCTTTCAATAGCACTCCACCTCTGTTCCCGTGGTAATAGTCTTCTGTTAATAAAGACTACTGGTTATTCTATGCCCACCTCATTAAGCTGTGCTAGAACTGACCATATACCATGCTCTGAAGCATCTGTCTGCATGATGAATTCTTTGGAGTAGCCAGGTGCCTTGAGCACAGTTGCCATGTACATGGTTTCCTTTAGGGAGTCAGAGGCTTTCTGACAAGCCTCTGTCCACTTCAACAACCTAGGTTGCTTTTTGGATGTGAGTTCTGTTAAGGGGGCCACTATGGTGTCATAACCCTTAACAAATCTTCAGTAGTATCCGATGAGACCTAAGAAGGCTCTCACTTCTGCCTGGGTTCTAGGTGGTTGCCAGGTCTTGATTGTTTCAAACTTGGCCTGGAGGGGCTGCACCTTGCCACCACCTACTAGGTGTCCCAAGTACACCACAGAACCCTGTCCAATCCAGCAATTACTGGCCTTGAGGGTCAAGCCTGCCTGTTAGAGGGCCTGAAGGGCCTCCTTGAGGTAGAACAGGTATTCCTCCCAGCTTGAACTATGGACGGCGATATCATCTAGGTAGGCTGCAAAGAAGACATCCTTGCCAGCTAGGACCCCATTAACCAACTGTTGCAAGGTAGCGGGGCATTCTTCAGCCCAAAGGGCATTACTTTGAACTGGTAATGACCCTCAGGAATAGACAGAGTGGATCTCCCTTTTGCCTCCTCAGTCAAGGCGATCTGCCAGTACCCTGACATGAGGTCAAATGTACATAGGAACTTGACTTAGCCTAGCCTGTCTACGAGCTCATCAGCTCGGGGGATGGGGTGAGCACCTGTCTTCGTGACAGAGTTGAGACCCCAGTAGTCCACACAGAGCCTAAGCTCTGGCTTGGTACCGGGAGCGGCAGACTTGGGAACCAACACCACTGGGCTGGACCAGGGACTGCTGGACTTCTCAATCACCCCCAGAGCCAGCATCTTAGCAACTTCATCCTTGATGCTGAACCTCAGCTTATCAGACACTCTGTAAATTGTATTCTTTAGAGGAGACTGTCTCCTGTGTCAATATCATGGACATTCAAGTGTGTGAGCCGAGGGGTGAGAGAAAACAGGGAAGAGAACTGCGTCAATAACTCGTAGCAGACTCTTCTCTGATCTTAGGTCAGGAAGTCAGAGCAATTGACACCCTCCACTGACCCATCACCTTCCTTGGCAGAGAGAAGGTCGGGGAGAGGCTCACTCTCCTTTTCCATACCCTCATCTGTCACCAGAAGCATGCTGACTTCAGACCTCTCAAAATGAGGCTTCAGTCCTTTCTGATGGAGCACCCTTCGGGGGTTTCTAGGGGACTTGAGGTCCCCTAAGTAAGTGGCCTCCCCCTTTTGCTCCTTGATCTCAAATGGGCCAGTCCAGTGGTCCTGGAGAGCTCTAGGCTCTACTGGCTCCATTACCCATTCTTTGTCTCCAGGTGAAAATTCTACCAGGGTGGCGTTCTGGTCATACCATTGCTTCAACACCTCTTGACTGGCCTCAAGGTTGCTCTTGGCCTGTTTCCAGAAGTGTTGCCTTTGGTTGCGAAGGGCCAGCATGTAACTGACCACATCCTGGGGGGGGTTTCCTGGGAGCTTTCTCCCACCCCTCTTTCACTATGCCTAGGGGTCCCTGGGCAGGGTGCCCATAGGGAAGTTCAAATGAGCTGAACCCCACCACATTCTGGGGCACCTGTCGATAAGCGAAGAGATGGCATGGCAAGAGGACGTCCCACTTACGCCTCATGGCCTCAGGTAGGCCTGTGATTTTGCCTTTTAGGGTCTTTTTCAACCTTTCCACAAGCTCACTGGATTGAGGATGGTAACGGGTGGTGGACCGGTAGGTCACCCCACGTGCATCCCACATGGACTTCATGTACGCAGACATGAAGTTTGTGCCTCCGTCAGACACAACTTCTTTTGAGAATCCCACATGGGTAAATATCCCCATCAGAGCTTTGGTCACCACCAGTGCAGTCACTGTCCTTAGAGGGATCGCTTCTAGATAGTGGGTGGCATGGTCCATCAAAACCAGGATAAACCAAGGGCAGTTTTGGGGTCCAAAGGAACAATTATGTCTATGCCCACCCTTTCAGTGGGGGTGCCAATGATGGAGAGTGGAACCAGGGGGGCTTTTTGTCTTTTCCCTGCCTTTCCACTAGCCTGGTAGTTTAGCCAGGACCTACAGAAAGCATCTGAGGCCACCCGCATTCGGGGCCAATAAAAGTGGATGACAAGCCTGGCAAAGGTTTTGCCTTGCCCCAAATGTCCTGCCAGAGGGATGTCATGAGCCAAACCCAGTAGGAAGGCCCGGTAGCACTGGGGGACCACCAGCACATGTGCTGCCCCAGCTTCCGGCACCTTGGGCTCACTGTAAAGGAGATCATTCTCCCAATAGATATAGTGAGCGCCAGAGGCTTCACCTGCTGCCCGGGCCATGGCCTGCTGCCTGAAACCCTCAAGAATGGGGCAGTCTTTTTGTGCTTTGCAGAATTCCTCTCTGGTTGGCCCACCCTCAACTTGCAAGCCAGCAAGCTCAGGCAGGTTACCCAGGGCGGCAATGTCCTCCCCAGTTGGCTAAGGGGCCTCTTCCTCTGGAACCCTGTCAACCACTGCGGGAACGTCTGGGACCGGTTTCCCCACCTCTTGCCCCTCATCTTTGCAGCTATCTGAACCATTATTGCATGCTCCAGACACCCTTGACTCCCTTCCCAGGCAGCCATGGACAGTGTGGTCAAGCAGACCCGCTCAGGCAAACCTAACATCTCCAGGTGGGATCTGAGCTCCACCTCTGGCTAGGCAGTATGCTCAAGGTCATTGCCTAACAGACAATCTACAGGAATGGTAGGACTCACAGCCACTTTTAGAGTACCAGAGACCCACCCCACACTCAAAGGTAACGAGAGCCACCGGTAGGTAACTTTCATGATTGTTAGCGACTCTGACCTGTTTGAATGTATTGGGGATGACCTGCTTTGATGACACCAGCAGACCCCCGATAGTAGTCATGCTGGCTCCTGTGTCATACAGAGTCTCCACACTTTACCCATTAATGGTGACCCACTGCCTATACTTGGAAGTATTTGCAGGCATGTGGGATTTTGGCACCATTTTCTCATCTCCCAGGGACACTAGGGTTGCCTCTGTCTGTTCCGCAAAGCTACCTGGGGCGACCTCCTTCCCGCGCTCTACACTAGCGAAACCCCAGTGTCTGCCCTCCAATGGGGGGCTGTGCCTTCAGTGGACACTTGGGCCCCTATTTATACTTTTTTAGCGCTGCATTAGTGCCACTTTTTGACACAAAAGCGGTGAAAAATTACAAAATACGTTTGCACCACTTTCACGTCAAAAAATTACACAAATGCGGTACTAAAAAAGTATAAATATGGGCCTTGGAGTCACCCTTGAATTGACCATACTTGGTGCACTCCAAGCATTTGGGCACAAACTTCCTATTCTTGTTGTCAAAGAAGCCTATCTTCTTTTCATAATCAGGTTGGGACTGGTTACCACCATCCCCTGGGAGTTATTTTCGGGGCCTTTTGAGAACCTCTTATTTTTAAGTTTTTCTCTCCCCTGTTTCTTCTGAAGGGAACCCTGACCACCCTTGTTGGTGTCCCCCTACATACCTTTTCGGACACTCTGATGCTAACCCAGAGGTCTGCCTCCTCCACAAGCTTCCTTGGATCCATCAATTAGGTGCTGGCGCAACTCTGTAAAGCAAACACAGAGCATATGCTCTCTCAGGATCAAATTATACAACCCCACATAGTCATCTACTTTACTGCCCCACACCCATCCATTCAGTGCCTTACTGGAAAAATAAAAACAAATCTTCCCAAGTTTGTGTGGAGAGTTTGGTGCTGTCTCTGAACCTCTGATGGTACTTCTCAGAGGGTCAGCCCAAACTTGGCAATCAAAATGGCCTTTATGAGTGAGTACGTGTTCTGATCCTTTGGGTCTAAAGTGAGGAGTGTGTCACTGCTGGACTCAGACTGCCTAAACTTGAGGTCCAACTCTTTGAGACTCAGTTCATGAGCCAGAAGAAGTTTCTTTTCAGCCAAGACTCTCTCAGCTTCAGCTTGCTTGGCTTCTCTCTCAGCCTTCCTCTCCTCTGCCTCCATGTTTAACCTTGCCATGTGCAATTGAAATTCTCTCTCCTCCCTCCTTTGATTTGCGGTCAGGCCATGGCTAGAGATACTGCTACCTGGTTTAGCAGGGGCCACAATTCCAGGGGTAACATCTTCCACGGCCAGTGGAAAATCCTCTGAGGGGCCATTCTCTCGCTCCTCCATTTCAACATCCTCTTGTGAACGGGCTTCTTCCCAGGCCCTCAGTGCCTTTTGGTAGCCAGGTAGGTACTCCCATCCCATTGCAGAACCCTTTCAGCTGGCTGACAGTGTATGTCTCCAGGTTGGCTAGGTCGAACTCTCCAGCTCCTAACTGAGACCCAGCCAGAGGCATGTTGTTTGAAGATTAGGTTAAAATGTCAAGCAGAAAATTGCATAAAAAGAGAAAAAAAACAAGTTCACCTTTAACTGTGGGTAGGTAGTGTACACGTAGCCATTTTATGTTACTGCACAAATACAAGTCCTATCCTCACCGCTGATCACCAATGTTAGAAATGGGGTCTCTAGTTGGCAGAGGTATATACCTCGTCCAAGTAGGGACCACAATCTTAGTCAGGGTAAGTCACACACAATCCAAATGATCCTGTGCCCACCCTCTGGTAGCTTGGCACTGAGCAGTCAGGCTTAACTTAGAAGGCAATGTGTAAAGTATTTGTGCAATAAATCATGCAACAACACAGTGAAGACACCACAAAAATACACCACACAGGTTTAGATAAATATACGATATTTATCTGAGTGAATTAACCCTTTCTGTGCCAGGGACGTAACAGTTACATCCACTGGCACAGTGTTCCTGTGCCGAGGATGTAACCATTACGTCCTTGGCACTGAGCTCAGAGGGAGTGCTAGCACTTCCTCTGTGGGCTTCCCTCCCACCCCCCAAAGGCAGGGATGAAAAGGGAAGCCTTCCCCTTCCACCCCACCCCCCTCCCCCCAATGACGCCAGCACGCAATTGCACGCTGACATCATTACAGGGTGCCAGTCGCACTGGACGCCATTTGTTTCCAGTGCGACCTAGGAGAAACAGGTGAGTTTCTCCTCTGGCGGGTGGGGGGTTTCAAACAAAGGGTTTTCCTTTCCCCTGGTGTCTCTTTGAGCATTCCTGCTGCCTGATCGCATTGCGATCGGGCAACAGGAATGCCCACTAGATGCCAGGGATTTTTTGTTGTTGTTTGTTTTTGATGTATTTTGTGTTGGGGAGCGGCCCAGTTGGGCAAGGGTCACTTCCATTTAGGGGGAATGATTGATGTGTCCATTTCTGCCCCCCTTAGGGGCAAATCGGCCTATTATTTTTAGGCTGATCTGCCCAAAGGGGGGAAGAAACCACTAGAACAGCAGGGATTTTTGTTCATATGTTTATTTATGTGGGGAGAATATTCAGGACCAGGACAACCCTTCAGGGCCTCAGGGAACATGACATCATCCATAGGTAGAGACTAAACTGGCAAGCCAAACAGCAGCTGCTGCGCCACATTGAGCTACAGTTGGCACCTAGCTTGCAGAAACCCCACATCATTCCACCAGAGACCAAGCTGCTAGCTGTCATCCACATGTTTGCAAGTGGCTCTTTTCAAACCACTGGTGCCCTGGTTGTCGGGATCTCACAACCCTCATTCTCTGCCTTCCTATCCAAGGTACTGGATGCCTTCATCTCCCTCACCCCGCCACATCAGCTTCCCCAACACACAGCAGAAGCAGCAGGAGACCAAACAGGGCTTCTACCAAATCAATGGCTTCCCACACGTGCTTGGTGGCATTGACTGCACACATGTACTGATTGTGCCACCTGCTGCAACAGAACATCTATACCGCAACAGGAAGCACACACACTCCATCAATGTGCAGGCCATTGTGGATCACCGGTGATTGATCACCAACATCGTGGCAAAGTATCCTGGGAGTGGACATGATTCATTCATCTTCCGCCACAGCACCATCAATCAAGACTTCCAGGATGGACGATATGGACATGGCCTACTTGTTGGTAAGTACAGAAACCTAGTTATATACACACTGCACAGCAACCCTGAAGGACATACAACACATACACCACTACATGGACAAGTGGCCAGGAAGACACTGAGGTTGTGACACTGCTAGTCATGTTTGATATCCTGGCCCAATGGGATACACACCTATGGACAAATGACAGATGCAAATAACAACAGATGTCACTCCAGAGCCACAATGGACCAATTGAAAACCGCAATGACATGGCCTTAACTGGCAGTACAACTTGGAAGATGAATCTTACAATATCACATCAATAACACTCAATCGCACACCCTTCCAACCAATATGTACTGTGTAAGGGGTGTGTAATGTGTTTCTCTGCAGGTCAAACACCATGAGGCACATAGCATGATGATGATGACTCGAATGAAGGTGACATGGAATCATTGAGGCAGTGCCAATGTCTCACATCACTACTGGGGTGACATTGCCCGCTAGCAATAAGAAAGTGAACTATGCTGAGAACACATATTGATGTGACAGTATTGCAAAGTGCACATTGCTCCACATACGGATTGAGACAATTACACATATACACAACAGATGTACAGGCATATGAACCTTCTGACACTTAAACCATCACCCCCACAACCAAGCTAGCCAGCTTAATTGGACCAGGTTCAGTAGTGCAGGTATGTGTTTGCACATGAGCCAACTCAGTGATGACACAAAAATAGAACCTGTCACACATGAGATTTTTGTGCATTGTCAATTGTGAATACTTCAGTGCTGCAAACTTATGGAGATGTGTTGTACATTGTCACCTAGCCAAATCAAAGGGCCTCACTGTTGTTTTTCACATTCTATTACATAAGTTGAATTGGATGAGATGTTCAGGCCACATAGTGCAACCGTGTTACCACCACAGTGGAATCGATTCTGTGTGTGGAAGTATCATGTCACCTCCAGTGAAGGCACATGGATACTTCTTTCACATGACATAATGCATGGGAGATACACAATGAACTGCAAGTTTACAAATATACTGCTGATATCCGGTCAATCAGCTAAAACACCAGTTTAGATAAATAAACAACTCAGCGCTGAAAGAACATCCTAGAAGCCTAGGATCCCACACAATAACACAAACACTGATGAGTCACAGACGACACAAGATAACAACTGCCATGCAAAGTGATAATCAGGGTGCAAGCAACATCCAAATATTATACTCATTTTCTCTTTCAGCTCATCAGGGTTATGGGATCAATCAATCAATCAACATATTTGTTGAGCGCACTACTCACCCAGAAGGGTCTCAAGGCGCTGGGTGGTGGGGGAGCCAGGTCTTGAGGTGCTTCCTGAAGGTCAGGAGGTCTTGGGTTTTACGTATGTTGGCAGGGAGTGAGTTCCGGATTTTGGCTGCGAGGTGAGAGAAGGATCTGCCACTGGTTGTGGTACGGTAAATGCGAGGGACTGTTGTGAGGGCAAGGTTGGCGGAGCTGGCGTGTCAGGATGTGGAATTTGAGTCGATCGTTGAGTTAGGCCGGTCCGGTGTCATGGAGAGCTTTGTGAGCGTGGATTAGGATTTTGAAGACGACCCTTTTGTCAAAGGGTAGCCAGTGGAGGTCCTTGAGGTGGGCAAAGATGTGTTCACGGCAAAGGAGATTGAGGATGAGATGTGGTGAGGCGTTCTGGATGCTCTGGAGTTTTTTCTGGAGCTTGGCCATTGTTCCCGCGTAGAGGGTGTTGTCGTAGTCCAGTCTGCTGCTAACAAGGGCGTGGGTGACCGTTCTTCTGGTTTCTACGGGAATCCACTTGAAGGTCTTGCGGAGCATTCGAAGGGTGTTGAAGCATGAGGACGAGATGGCGTTGACTTGCTGGGTCATGGAGAGTGAAGAGTCTAGCATGAAGCCGAGCTTGTGTGCGTAGGTGGTGGGTGTTGGGGGCGACCCCAGGATGGCTGGCCACCAGGAGTCGTCCCATGCTCACTTGTTGGGGCCAAAGATATTGATCTTGTCTTTTTCTGAGTTCAGCTTGAGGTGGCTTGCTGTCATCCAGTTGGCAATAGCGAGGAGTCCGGTGTAGAGGTTGTTCTTGGCGGTTGCAGGGTTTCTTATTAGGGAGAGGATGAGCTGAGTGTCATCTGCGTAGGAAATGATGTTGAGGCCGTGGGATCGGACGATGTTGGCGAGCGGAGCCATGTAGATATTGAAGAGGGTGGGGCTGAGTGAGAATCCCTGAGGGACTGCACAGATGGTTTTGGTGGCCTTAGACCGGAACGGGGGAGGCAAACTCTTTGTGTTCTCTCGGAGAGGTAGGTGGTGAGTCCAGGGTTCTGTGGTGAATTCCGCCGTTGAAGAGGCGTGTGCGAAGGGTTTGGTGACATACGGTGTCGAAGGCTGCGGAGAGGTCGAGGAGGATGAGGTCAATGGTTTCACCTTTGTCGAGCCTGGTCCTGATGTCATCGGTGCAGGCGATGAGGGCGGTCTCGGTGCTGTGTTTTTTGCGGAATCCAGACTGGGAGACGTCAAGTAGGCTGTTGTCCTCCAGGAAGCGGGAAAGTTGGTTGTTGACTATCTTCTCTATGACCTTCGTGGGGAAGGGGAGTAGGGAGATAGGTCGGTAGTTTTTGAGGTCTTTGGGGTCGACTTTGGGATTTTTGAGTAAGGCATTGTCTTCGGTGTGATTCCAGCTTTCCGGAAAAAAGGCGGTCTCGAAGGAGCTGTTGATGATGGTCCGGAGCTGGGGAGCGATGATTTGGCTGGCCTTAATGAAGACGTGGTGAGGGCAGGGGTCTGAGGGAGAGCCGGAGTGGATGGTGCTCATGGTTTTGGTGGTTTCCTCATCATTAATGGGGGTCCAGGCGCTCAGTACGTTAGTGCAGCAGGGTACGATGGGGTCGACCATGTCGGTGGTGGTGGTGGTGGGACACAGCGTCGCGAAGCTTCCATGAATGTCTGTGATCTTGCAGTGGAAAAAGATGGAGAGGGAGTCGCAGAGGTCTTGTGCGGAGGGTCGGTGGAGCAGGACTTGGGGTTGGTGAGTTCCTTGATGATGTTGATTAGCTCCTTGCTGTTGTGTGTGTTGTTGTCAATTAATTCTTTGTAGAAAGATCTTTTGGTGGTCCGGATGAGCAGGTGGTGTTTGCGCATGGCTGATTTGAGGGCGGTGAAGTTACTCTCTGATTGTTCTTGGCTCCTGGTTTTCTCAGCTTTCCGGCATTCTCTTTTGGAGGCCTGGAGGTCTGCGGTGAACCAGGGAGCTTTCTTTTTCGCGCGGGTGTTGCTGGTTTTCTTGAGTGGAGCTAGGGTGTTGGCGTAGTCGTCGAGCCATTGCTTGAGGCTGAGGGCGGGCGGTGTTGGGGTCGTTGGTTTTGGGTGGTAGGGTTTGGGCGAGGTTTGAGATCAGTTGTTCCTTGGAGACCTTGTTCCACTTGCGGTGAGGGAGCGGATGCTGTTGGTGGTGGTTGGTGGGCTTCAGGAAGGAAAAATGAATGCAATGGTGGTCGGTCCAATGGAGTTCGGTGGTGTGAGTGAAGGTGATGTGGCTGCTGAAGGAGTAGATGGCGTCGAGAGTGTGCCTAGCTGTGTGGGTGGGCGAGGTGACTAGTAGCTTGAGGCCGAGGTTGGCGAGGTTGTCCAGTAAGGCAGCGGAGTTGCAGTCGTTGGTGTTCTCCAGGTGGAAATTTAGGTCACCAAGGAGCAGGTAGTCCGAGGAGGCGAGGGCGTGGGAGCTGATTGTGTCGGTGATGGTGTTGCAGAAGTGGGAGCGGGGCCTGGTGGTCTGTAGACAAGGGTTCCTTTCAGGGTGGTGTTGGCGTTGATGTGTATCTGAAAGTGCAGGTGTTCTGTGGCATCTAGGGCGTCGTTGGTGTCGGTGGAGATCCTGATGGAGCTTCTGTGTATTATGGCGATTCCTCCTCCAGGTTTGTTGATACGGTCTCTTCGGTTGATCTTGTAGCCCTCAGGGATGGCTATGGCGATGTCTGGTTCTGAAGAGGGGTTCATCCATGTTTCGGTGAGGAAGGCAATGTCAGGGGAGGTTGACGTGAGTAGGTCTCAGAGCTCGATGGCGTGCTTGTGGACGTAGTGGGTGTTGAGGAGGATGCAGTTGAGATGGTTGGGGTGTCTGGCATTGTTGTGGTGCTTGGAGGCTTAATTGCAGGTAAAACGGCATGAGTGGCAGGCAAATGGTCCGTAGGTGTGCCTGGGGGCGGCCTGGGTGCAGGCGGTGGGCCGGCTGGGGTTGTGTGCGTGGAGCTCAGTGGTGGTGTAGTGGCGTCTGGGGGTGTGGGAGGTGCGAGGGGCAGGGGGACAGGCGCTGGGCGCGGTCCAGGAATGGACGGGCGCAGACAGGCTTGCCTCTGGGGCGCTAGAGGCGCGGCCGCAGAGCGACTGCCATTAAGAAGGGGAGGTGTGAGGGAGGAGCAGCTGGGAGGCAGGAGGGGGTGGCGAATGGGGGCAAAAGGGGGGTGGGCCGCAGGGGATGCAGTGGCAGGAACTGGGCAGAACAAGCAAAGCAAGCAAAGCAGAATGAGCAAAAAAGGCAGAGACAGCAGAAAAGGCAAAAGCAGAAAAATGGCACATCAGGCACAGAAAACAGAAGCAAGATAAACACACAAGATAATAAGATAAACACACAATACTTATGTCTACCACTAGACACCAGGGATGAGGCGCAGGTGGGTGTCTGTGGGTGGTGGAGGGCCTCAAACTCGCGGCAGCAGCAAGTGCGGGGTTAGGAGCACGAGGGCAGTCTGGTGGAGCTGCTCGGCACGAAGAGTGGTTCCTGGCCTTAAGTCAGATCAGGGGTCACTCTGGGCACCGCGCAGCAGCTGCCATTAAGAAGGGGATGTGGGAGGGAGGAGCAGCTGGGAGGCGGGAGGGGGTGGCGAATGGGGGCATGAGGGGGTGGGGCCGCAGGTGACACAGCAGCAGGAACGGGGAATCGGGAAGAACAAGCAAAGCAGGACAGGCAAAAAAGGCAAAGACAGCAGAAAAGGCAGAAGCAGAAAAACGGCACAATAGGCACAGAAAACAGAAGCAAGATAAACACACAAGATAACAAGAAAAACACACAATACTTACGTCTACCACTAGACACCAGGGATGAGGCGCAGGCGGGTGCCTGCGGGCGGTGGAGGACCTCGAACTTGCGGCAGCAGCGAGGGCGGGATTAGGAGCACGAGGGCAATATGGTGGAGCTGCTCGGCACACAGAGTGGTTCCTGGCGTTAAGTCAGGTCAGGGGTCACTGTGATCATGACCCCATGTGCAAACCCAAGCACAGCAGCAGAGCGTGCCTATAATGAGGCACATCAGAGGACACGCACCATAGTTGAGAGGACCTTTGGCATCCTGAAGTCAAGATTCAGGTTCCTCAAGATCACCGGAGGCAGCCTCTTATATTCACCTGAAACGGTCTGGAAGATCATTTTGAACTGTGCCATCCTGCACAACATTTGTGTAAGGAGGAACATTCCCCTCTATGAACCAGACCCACAAATGCCTGAAGAGGAGGAAGAGGAGGATGCTGTTCATTAAAATGAGGGGGACCATCCAAACACTGCAGCAGGATTGCGTCGGAGACAACACATTGTACAAAACTTCTTTTAACTCTAGTCACCATCACCACTTTCTTACCATATGTCAATAAACACCTCACTTCACCACTCAATAATGGTCTGGGTAATTATTTATGCATCACATGATCCCTAGGAATCATAATCAGAGTTTAGCCTCATGGAGCATTGCAGAAATACAGATTAGGATACTGAAAAAGACACATCTCATTTGATGGGTATGAATGTACAGCCAACATCACACACAGTGAAAATGACATATGTCCTGTCTATTTCACATGTGAAGGGCAAAATCAGAGGACCACAGCTATGACACACATCCATATTGCCAACATGGTTCATTGCAGCACATGACACACAAATAAGAAACCATTAATTATAAGGTAAAAAAGTGTTTCATACATGAGGCAGTGGATGTGCTATTGCATTGCTAGCAGGAATATATGACCAGGCCCTTGACAGCAGTAAGTGTGACATCAGCTATCTTTGCAAGGAGCATGTGTGACAAGGAGTCCAACTACGCTGGAAATGGCTAGCACGAGTCCCCCAGGTATGACAAGCATTGCTCACAAGACAAGCTCTGCGCAGTCCATCCCAGGAAATAAGTCCTGCCACTGCCATGTTTTAAGTCTCTCCCCACCCTTCTCTAGGGGGCCCTGTAAATTGACTATCTGTACCCTGATAACCTTTATCTACACACACCCAGGCTCCCATTCTGACTCCTGTGTGCTTCCGTCTTCAGTATGGCATGCCATAGTCATAGTTCATCAGTCTGCATGGACTTCAGGTCCGATAATGCACTGCCTGGTAGTTGGTACGACCTGTAATCAGCTGTTCAATGCTTGCTATGTGAAAGGACCAGTTGGCCCTTTGAACTTGATTCTCAACTACAGGACTTGTGAGAGACTTAAGCTGCACACACCTGTAAGCACTTCCATGCAGACCAGCCATTTGAACCTGCACCTCCATTGCTGCTGCCTGGAACTTCTTAGAAGCTGCCATTTTCTGAATATCCTTGTTGTGCATTGCCGTATAAATCACTTGTGTAACAGAGCCCTTGGGGGATTGTGTAACATTGCAGCCCACAGCACAAATACAGTTTTTAGTTCCCACAGTTTTGTTCCAGCTTTTCCCAGTCAGAGTGTGCCCACTGTGTATTTGCCTTGTTCATGTTTGTTCCTGACAGAGCCTGCATCCTGTTAGCCTGACTGGTTCCTGTCTTTGCGTTAAACATAGAGGATCTCTGTGGCTACATTTGTCTCATAGTTGCTTTCCATGCCCTCTCTTTCCTCCTGGGGTATTGTGTCTGGTAGGTCTACGATGAATCCTCAAATGTATAGTATAGTTTAATCAGTTTACATATCGTATTATAGTCTGGGACATGTGTTCAAATTGCCTAATCCAGCCCCCATCCCTTGTCTGGGTTTCATGTATTCATGAGTGCTAAACAGTCACAGTGTACTATGGCTGTATGCATGGATTTGGTATAGTGCCTCCAGCACAACAAACAAGGTTTGCTAATGTGTACGAAAGGACAAAACATGTTTGTTCCCTGACGTTCCACACACAGATTCACATCAGCCCCAACCTATTGATGGGCCTTGCGTGGTGACTAGCTGTGAGATTAATCAGCACAGAGGCACTGAAGTTCTCTGTTGTAGTGGGAATTTTAGAGGCCACCCTGTGTACAAATGTTGTGACGAAACCTACCTGTTTCCTATTACTGATCCAAAATGTTTGTAAGCACACCAAGGTTGCCCTGTCGTCTGCCTTGTTAAAGATCTGCAGTGCCATAGCTGGACTATCCCCATGTGTGTCGTCAATTTATTTTTGGTTTTAGGTCAATTTTGCTTTAAAGGATACTCTGTTAATTCATGGAATGGCTCCACAGACTCATGACTAGACCTGCACGTAACTGTGACAACATGGTGGCCAATACTGACACAGGGTACACATGTCCACACACTTGAACTGGACACCTTTGTGCAATGAACCAATGGAAATATGTGAATACATGCAGCATGGTCTGCTGGTCCTCCACTGCCACAGGAGAAAAATAGGTCATTTATATGACTCAAACTGTGGTGTACCATAACTTTTTTGGATTGGTGTTGGGACTCTGTGTCACAAACACTGTACCTACCTAACATGTTCAAATGCCTGACTCATGGTAGTATACAAACAATTGACTAAGAAGTGGTATCCAACATTCCAGTACATGTGATGGCTTACCCTTGTAACATTGTCATTATCAACCGTCCTCTATCTTTCCTGCGCATAGTTTGTCAGGGGAGATGTTTTGTCCCTAAAGTCAGGGAACTTCACACAGCATAAGATGCTACGGGTATGACAAACACATATCTTGACTGATGTGCCTCAATGAATGGCATCTGATGGTTATCCACATTTACAACACATGCATACAAGCACATTATGCAAAACACGTCTTGTGACATTCACACAGAGGCACAACAACAATTGAAATAGCCAATTCAAAGACATAAACGCACAGGCCATGATTGAATGTATTAAGTTGCGTAGCCTTGCTATCCTCCATTTACGCACCATCTGCTCAAACTAGGGAATACCAATTTTTATTCCAAATGTTTAGGTTGCTGTTGCGTCAGTTAAGAGTGCTAATCCGGCACAACAACATGAGTATTATGGTCCGCAGTAGTGTGGTCTGCCACATGTGCCCAATCACTGGAACACACACAGCAGGCCCTAACAGCCTATCTCTGTATAGTTACAGCTTTAATGTACATTAAAAATGAGAAAAATGACACAAACACAGTTAAAGAAAGATATTTTGACGCAAATATGTGGAAAAAGATGCACATGCATCAAAATATGCTGAATATGCGTTGAAAAATGGCGCTCATAGCCATTATTCATCCATTGGCCCCTAGCGGTAATTCCAACACTGCACCCCATGAAATTGGTTATCCATGAAAAATATATTGATCTTTGAAAGCGGGTAATTTTTAAGCATATGCGTCAAAAAATATTGACGCAAAGCCGGTAAGCATCATAAAATTTTCACGCATCATAATATAAACGCACCGCATTTGAGACAGGAAGTGATGTAATAGGATATCCTGTTTACAGAAATGGTACAGTGGGTGTACTTTCACTTTCACTTTGCAGTCTGTGATTCTTTTAGATTGTGTGGCTGTGTTGAGAGTTGTGTCTGTCCAAATTGTGCTTTTGTCTCCTGTGTGCCATTCTAATTGTCATCTGTTCTTTTTGTAATTGTAAATCAGTGTAAGTGTTTTTTTGCCATTTTTGGTGTCTAAGTTTGTCTTTGTACTGTTGGGAGTGTGTAGTGGGTATTGTTAGTTGGGGTATTATTGGGCTGTTTGTGGGTTCTTTAAGTTTCATTTTCCTACCTTCTTTCCCTGTATTTTCCTATTTTCCCTTTCCTATCCCTATTATTTTTGTCATGTTGGGAAGGCCACGTCTGGGGAGAATGGGTGAGGA
Source organism: Pleurodeles waltl (assembly GCF_031143425.1). Taxonomy (NCBI): domain Eukaryota; kingdom Metazoa; phylum Chordata; class Amphibia; order Caudata; family Salamandridae; genus Pleurodeles; species Pleurodeles waltl. The sequence continues at coordinate 792,790,107 of NC_090438.1, read as the reverse complement.
GGAGCTGGGGGCTTTAATTTGGCTGGTGTGCCACTTCCTCTCCCTGATGTTAGAGGCTGGTGGCAGGGTGATACAGGGGTATCACACCAAGGAGGCTCAGGTGGTGTGGTTCTAAAAATTCTGGACCCATGTAATTTACTTTGCCACAGCAGTACGATTTTAGTATCAAAAGACCGATAATGACTAGTACACTAAGCATGAGCATTTCCGCTCAATTCCAGCAGCGTTTTCACCTCGAAATCACCATTTTCGTCCTGCACTCGTGGCTCCCATTTTATACACGGCAGCCATTTTTAAAAAGTTGCCCTCACATAGGCTTATAATACAGTCAGATTTGATTCCAAGGACACGTACACCTTGATTGACTTTTCTCTGACCTGGGCAAGCTGGAACCATTGCCTGAGGCCAAACCTGTTTGGTCAGTCCCTCTCCCAGTGGCCGAATCAGATAACATCAAGGCACACCAGGCCATAAAACCCTTATTATCGCTCACACACCCTGCCTAACTTGCTCACACCTGCACCTGCTCTTTTCTTCTTCTTACTTTACGAGGGGGAGGTGCCCGTTTTTATTAGGGGTCCACACTTATCTGATGTAAAATACTAGGCCTTGCCGGGTAATTTATTATGGGTTGGATGACATGAAATATGAGGTTTCATCATGACACTGTTTTTCCTTTGTAGTGAAAACACGTGAATGACCAACCAAAATGTCAAGAATGTTTGCCTGAAGCTTAAAAAACTGTATATAAGGAAACCTGACTTTGGATTGAAACACAGTCTCCTGAGAACATACAAACCGTGCTGTTGTACTTCTAGGACGCTTGTTACTTGGCTGCAGCCAATAAATTCGATCTTTGACTTCACCTAGAAGACTCTGAGTTTCTGTGGTCTGAATCAGGGAAGTACCCGAGGTCTTTGGGTGTACCCTGGCACCGCTGGGTTACCCGATCAGTACCGGTTCTGAAAAACCCAGTACCTCAGTTGGCGCCCAATGTGGGGCGATACCAGCGGTACCGGTCCAAGCCTGAGGTCCGTGGGGAGCTTCGTGTGAAAATTCTGGAGGAAGGCCGCCACTTCATCGACCCCTGCATGTCGACGTGGTCCGAAAGTCTTTGCTGCGAGGTTCCCCGCTTCCCGACGGCTACGAAGGACTGCTGCCCTAGCTATCGCCCTGATTTGGACCCTTGATGTTTGGTAGAGCAAAACGATAAGACGAGTCTTCTGGTGACGTCATCGATATTTTCAGTTAAGTATAAGTGGAGCGTCTCCCAGTCCTTAGTTGGACACTTGGTTTGGTCCTTAAGTTGGACATTTGGTTTGGTATCCCTTTGGGATCACTTTGATTTGGAACTTGCAAGTACCAAAGCCGAAGGACTCGTGTATTCACGAGACTATCGTAAACGATAATCCTTTGAAGTTTGAAGCTAGACTAGTGAGCGAAGATGCCTGGTCTTAGCAGACTTGGAAATTTGTTTTGTCTTGGTTGTAAAAGGGACTCCTGGTTGGAGGACTCATGTCCGGTTCCTCCGATTGGAACTCCAACCTATGAACTATATGTGAAGCACGGAGTAGGCCCCATCACGTTTAATAAAGTATGGGTCCGCTATTCTTGGAAATAATTGAGAAAAGTTTTCTTTTTTTCTTGTAAATATGACTTACAACTAGGATCTGCAAACGGTTCTGTAAGTAAATTGCGACGGCGCTATTTATGAAAAATGGCTAAAGCGTGCTGTATTGTGTGTACTGAGTGTTTTCTGTTTATATCTGAAATGAGCTCAATGTGTGTTTGTGGGTCTTCTTGATGTTTACAGTTTGTTAAGTAAAATGTTGGTTAATTAATATTAAGTAGAAACTTAGAAAAAATCCAGAAATGAACCATGTGATGTGCTAACATAGCTATATGTTGCTCTTTAATTTATAGAATGAGCAATTGTGCACATATACAAAACTGCCGTTAAATGCTTAATAAATTAGTAAACACATTCAATAGATATAAATAGGGCCCCAAAAAAAAAAACGAAATTATCTATTTTTGCAAAAAAATAAATAAATTTACAGCATTTTTCTTAGATGCATTGTATTAGATGTTCACAGGCAAACTTTTCAGCTGCAGTATATTTGATAGGAATGTTCAATTCAGCCAGCACTTTCCCAGTTAAACACGGGTGGAATTTTGCATAACCTTCCTTTTAAATGAAAGTGGCGCAAAAATGTGACGCATTTCAAGTTAGGCTTATGCGCTTAGGCTTGTGAGTTAATGTATCCCAAATAATAGGCAAGGGATGCAGCTTGCTTTTATATGTGGAATTATCACAAAAAAAAGAATAATTGGGTTTTTCTTTTTTTTTTAAAAGAAAATTATTAATTATGGAAAAATTATTTAAAAAATAAGTGCCTTTCAAAATCGTTTTTTAATATTTATAAAGCTTAATACCTATACTATGACCTCCTAACATTAAAATGTAATTTAAGTTATGTTGCACCGCCAAAATGACATTTGTATGTGCAATTTTCCCTTGGCGCAGGAGCAAACAAGCTCATTTCTATAAAGTATAAGTTAATATTTTCAATGGCTGACTCATGGATTGTGTAATAGACATTCTGGTAATGCATATTATGCAAGAAAATTGTAGGATATTGATTTTTTAATGCCTAAAATATCAAAGTCGATTTTGGGCAAAAGCACTGTTTAAACTGCATTTTCTTTCATTCAGAGTACTTTTTAAAGTGTCTCAGGCTTCAGTAAATGCATACATTTAGGTTTGATATATATTTGCAGGTTGTGCCTTCTTATGATTCAATGAGTCAATGTGCCAGTACAAAGGCTTGTTTTAATATCAAGGTTGAAGGTTCTAACTTCAGCTGGGCCTACTGAGACGTTCATTCATTCGAGGTTGATGAAATACGTACCATTGCATGGGATTGCAACAAGCATTTATTCTAACAACTGGTATGTGTGTTATTAAGGTTTGTGAATTATTCACAGTAAATGTAGTTGAATAATCTGGAAATAGAGATATTTTTTTTTTAGCGCCTAAAAATGATTTTTTTTTTTTTTAAATAGAGTGAATTATTGCAGGTTAGAAGGAAAATAGGAAGGCCTACTGTCTTTGACAGATTCAGAGTGGCAGAAGCTAGGAGAGCTACAGAGGCTGGCTCAAGTCACGCTGCTGAGATGCTATCTTTAGTTTTCCCATAAACAATGGAGGAGGCTGTCATGTTGACACTTGTGACCTTTTAAATTAGGGCCTTGTCTCTGTGAAATGCAGAATGACCCTACAAGCCTCTAAAAGTGGGATTTCTGGTTTCTCCAGAAGAACATCAATACAATTAAAGAACTTAATTCCAAAGGGAAAATATAAAAAAAAGGGGTTTCTTCGAAAGTCCCAACATCATGTTAAATGCTCTGCAGAACTGATACATTTGTGTCTCCGCTCTAAAAAAATAAAATGATGCCTGCTAGTTGCTTTTATTTGACAGAAAACAAAGTGTTGCATTAAGTCTTAGACAGAAAATAAGATGCAGCCCTTTTCTAAAATTTTGAAGGCTACATGCCTTAATGAGAACGATTTGCCAATTAAGACTTATTTTTCACAGTGGAAATTGTAGGTGCCAAATTAATATGGAGTGTCAGTGTAACAATTTTTACTTTTAGAAAGGTAAAACTAAGGTGGCTTGATGTTGCGAAGTAACTGACAAGAGGGTAACAGTTAAGTAATGGAAATTTATTTTCATGTATTTGGTCCTATCATGAATTGTTCTTGCTGGTCCTGTATGTTAGAAGAGAAACAGTAAAGTTATATTTGACAGCAGATTTCCATTGCCTGGTGATCTACTGTCAAAAGGAGGGTAAGGATTTTAAACCTGACAAATTAAACAGGCCCGAATATTGGGTTTTGGGCTGCAGGTTTACAGTGCATAAAGTACATGACATGGTGTTGTGTGTCACCGCTTATTCACACATGCTATTGTTTTGTCTATCCTTTTTGTGCTTGATGCACAGCAAGTATATCTGATAGCTTGACGTTTTGTGCGTTTTTATTATTTTTTATTTGTTTTTTTGCATGTTTGTTGCTGCTTTTGATACTATTACAAGCTCCCCTGTGTTGTGAGGGGATGGTCATGACGATGCCCATCGCTACGCAACAGTTGGTTGAACTTGTTCTGGTTACTAAATTCCACAAGATAATGATATTTCATGCTGTGAACATAAAAGACAACACTTCACCAGTGCATGTCTATTTGGCTATAATGGTATTGAAGGAAAATAAAAAGAGATATACAGGATCAAAGTGTGTCACCTGCAGTTAGTCACGTTACTGCCCCTTCCCTTAAAGGAACAGGCAGCCCTACATTTATGTAGCCTTGATTGGACCTAAGGATGAAATTATAGATCTGTGACTCAAGGTGGCCTAATTTCTATATTACATTAGTTAATGATGTTCTGTTTCCTAAGTAGCATATGGCTTTCGTTCCTTAAATCCTTAAAAGAAAACCAGGTTTTCATTTTTTCCTGAAGAAGGAACTGAAACATTAGCTAGGAGTACCGTATATGGTGTAGTCGCCAACGGTAGAGTTAAAATTTGTGTAACTTTGGCCTTTGTGTATCACCCGTACTCTCGGTGTTGTGTCACATGCCTGACTATCACCCAAATAATTTTTTTTGTTCTTCCTATAGATTTTTTCTTTTGTTACTTCCCCTGACCAATGTCGCATCATGCTTAGTTATTGAGATTTTAGCTATGTCCTAGTCCCATTTCTCTTTTTCAAATTCCTTTCACCAGTCAGACCTTTTTATTATTATTGATGTATTGTTCAGGTTCACATTTCCAGACTGCAGTGATGTACCAGGGACCCCCATGTTATGTATAATTCCCTTTGGTATGACCAGACTGGTTTTCAAGAATTTGCCTTAGGCCTGCTTCAATGTTTTCCAGCCTGACTGTCAGGGTAGCAATAGACTGGTTAACTGACTCAATATTATAGTAAGACAAGTTTTCCATTTCAATAGGAGATATCTTATGTTTACTTTTTTGAACATGACGAATTTTCAATGTCTATTTTAATTTGGTTTTCGGTTCCTTTCTGTTCCTGCTACTTTAATTTTTGGTGGGATCAGATGTGTCCTAATCATGCAAATATCAGGACCCTCTAGTTCTTGTCTTTTTGTTTGCACATTTGACTATTAGCCTGTGTATTGCATAGTGCACCTGATGCACAGTTTTTAAAGGAAGGTTTCTACATGTCCCTGATAATCGGTATCATGTGATTTCTCTATTGAGATGTTCTAAGGTAAGGAGGAACACCTAGACTTAATCATTGAGGAAAATATGTGTTTACCCCATTAGACAATGCCACTGTGTGAGGAAATCCATTCAGATAGAATTCTCATGTAGCTATAGATGGCAGAGAATAATGGAGAGAACCCAATTAAAGATGCTAGAGACCCTGTTTTGCCCTTCTGCCTTTGTCTTTGTATTTTATGCCCATGGTGTATGGCTACTCCTTTGAAGATTCCAGACCACCTGCTTGCAGTCCCTTTGTTAAAAACCATGAACTGTTTTTTTTACTAAATTGAAGGAAACTAACAACTGTGGCACATTTACTACGTCACTAGATTCTGCGGGTATCAAGTCATAATAACCTGCAGGACATTGATTTAAGCCTAATTCCCATCAGTGACAGCTACAGATGAAAGACGGACGTCTTGGCCCTACAGTCTCAGCACCCAGAAAGTAGCAAAGCTGGACAGCGATCGCCAGCGCATGGTATCGTACTTGCTCCATCAGACGGCGTTGGACATCACAAAACCAAAGTTACAGTGTAAAGGAGCTAAAGAGAAGGATTCCTGTTGTTGATGGCAGAGCTGTTTTGAGGTTTCATTTCTCTACCTGTCATGAGCTGGTAACCTCTGACAGTGTGCAATCCCTTGAGCCCCTTGGCCTGAGTTTTGGCCACACACCCCCTTTTCTTTGCTCCAACGGAAGAAGGGCAGTGCACCGGAGATTTCGAGTTTGGAAAAAGGCACTATATTGTGGTGCCCATGAAAGAGCAGCTTGAGCGTCCTCTGACACTAAATAATGAGTGTTGGAGTCTGAAAGTGCTGCTGAGCTTGAGCTATTTCCCAATTAATGGTGCTTGGGTCTGCACGAGATGATTTGTGCCCTTGATCAATGAAGAGCACATTGTTTGTAGTGTCTGCCACAGAGGAGAGACACTGGTGCATTGCTTTAAGACATTGAGACTTTCGAGTGAGCTGTGGGTGTTTGCCAGGAGGGCACTCCAACTAAGCAGTACTTTTCTCACGAAGAGGCCTGAATTGAGAGGCCCATGCGAAAGAAAACAACAAAAGAAAATTTTATGGACAATAGAAGCCTGCCAGAGAGGCTTTTTGAACGGACTCTGGGCATAGTTGGTTTCACAAGAGGTTTCCATGTGATTGTATAGACTAGGTGTTAGGAGACTGATTGTTTTGCTGGCATTGTTTTAAAGTACTATTCTGTTTAGTAAAAGCAGAATAAAGTCCATTTTCTGTGGAAAGAGTACCCCCTTTTCACCTTAGAGCATTGATGAGAGTCACCACTGTTCCACCTGAACATACAAAAATTACTGAAATGCAGAGGAGCCCTAAAAATGTTACTAGATAATTTTAGGATTTGCTTTTTGGTTAGGGTTGTGAAAAATAATTATTTCATTTGTAATAGTGGTCACTACTTTCTCCCGTTGTCTATATGTTCTTAATAACTTGTTTTCTAGTGTCTTTTAAACATGACGTTGTCATTTATGGGTGGGATTGTTTTTCTCTACTCAATTGACTTCTGCACCCACTTCCCAACCTATGTCTTTTCCTACTATTGTTTCTTTGCACTCTTTTCACCCTTTTCCTGAACATGAGCAGGTTAGAAGATCAGAATTCGTAAGCAATTCTTTTGTACAGCTTCTGCATCAACACTCGTTAGTAGTGAACATCACTAATTGTTGGGTGTGTGATCTTATGCCACCTACTGCAGATATAGGTATTCCTTATTTTGTCCTGCCATATGTGGCCTTTTGTGCTACTTCATGTTCGAGGAGACCTGTCCAGAGAGAGTTACCAAGTACTAGAATTTTTCTCCAGCAACATCTCCATGGCCTTATAAACATAGACCTGGACTCAGATTAGCATGAGAATAGGTTTATTGCCTATGTAAGGGCAAAAGGAGGGTTTGTGGTTCTAAAAATTCTGGACCCATGTAATTTACTTTGCCACAGCAGTACGATTTTAGTATCAAAAGACCGATAATGACTAGTACACTAAGCATGAGCATTTTCGCTCAATTCCAGCAGCGTTTTCACCTCGAAATCACCATTTTCGTCCTGCACTCGTGGCTCCCATTTTATACACGGCAGCCATTTTTAAAAAGTTGCCCTCACATAGGCTTATAATACAGTCAGATTTGATTCCAAGGACACGTACACCTTGATTGACTTTTCTCTGACCTGGGCAAGCTGGAACCATTGCCTCAGGCCAAACCTGTTTGGTCAGTCCCTCTCCCAGTGGCCGAATCAGATAACATCAAGGCACACCAGGCCATAAAACCCTTATTATCGCTCACACACCCTGCCTAACTTGCTCACACCTGCACCTGCTCTTTTCTTCTTCTTACTTTACGAGGGGGAGGTGCCCGTTTTTATTAGGGGTCCACACTTATCTGATGTAAAATACTAGGCCTTGCCGGGTAATTTATTATGGGTTGGATGACATGAAATATGAGGTTTCATCATGACACTGTTTTTTCCTTTGTAGTGAAAACATGTGAATGACCAACCAAAATGTCAAGAATGTTTGCCTGAAGCTTAAAAAACTGTATATAAGGAAACCTGACTTTGGATTGAAACACAGTCTCCTGAGAACATACAAACCGTGCTGTTGTACTTCTAGGACGCTTGTTACTTGGCTGCAGCCAATAAATTCGATCTTTGACTTCACCTAGAAGACTCTGAGTTTCTGTGGTCTGAATCAGGAAGGTACCCGAGGTCTTTGGGTGTACCCTGGCACCGCTGGGTTACCGGATCAGTACCGGTTCTGAAAAACCCAGTACCTCAGTGGTACAAGGTGCGGTTCAATCTGAAGAGAGTATTCAACAGCCAGCGTAATGACCACCAACTCAAACATCGTTGGGCTGACCTTGTGGCCAGAGAGCAAGATCTGCTGGACCACCTGGGTGTGGTGATTGGTGGCCCTGTTGGTGAGTACAAATCAGACTAATGTGCACATTTCAATGTTCTATAGTGACAGTAGCAGATTTGTTGACATGATGCATGCAATGTTTGTGGACATGTGGAATGCAAGTTAAATATACAGTTGCCCTGATTTATACAATATTTGCTACACATTACCATCATTTGTTGACGCAAAAGCTGCACAAACACAACTTGATCTTGTAAATTAGTGCTGCTTTGACGTCAATTGATGGAGGTAATGCGTCTCAAACATATGTTTTATTCATGGCTTGTGAGTGTACCAGGAATGAGATGTATTTCACATGCTACATCAAGGAATTAATGTAGTCCCCAATTATTTGAAATACATGCCTGAACTGTATTCATGGCCTTACGTAAAAAGTTCCTAGCTTGCCTGCTAGAAGGAGCATCCCGTTGCCAAGAGACCGGATACGACCACAGCTTCTCGGTTTCTACAAAGAGGCGCATCTCCCGCGGGACGTGGGACGCGCGCAGGTCGGGACGGGTCTGGTCCCTTAAAGGAAGTCACTAAGTAAGGGTATTTCTCCCTGCTATTTTTTTTTTTCTTGGATTATGGGGAAAAGATTATGGGGAAAAGAAAGGCTGTTGGCCCGCCGGCACCATTGGAAGGTATAAAAAAGCTGAAAAAGCGACCTAGGAAATTAACTATTAAGCCTGCTCAAGGGGAACCGAAATCACTTGATGAGATTGACATACTTTTTGAGGAGGTGGAGGCTATACTTAATAGCGAACTAGGTACTCATGGCCTCTTACCCCCGAAGAAGCCTCCACTCCAACCTAAAAAGATCCAGGAGTTTTTCACCAAGAACAGAAAAGTTTGATCAGTGATTTCTGGGGGTTTAATAGATTGCGTAATTACTGTTAATGCCAATGTTCCCTCACTTCAACAGGGTATCGTGGCTTGTAGCAGTATCTCTAATCCTTCACAAACTCAGGGGATTTTGCACGTGGAGGAAACAGATTGTATACCCCTACCATTGAGTCCTGAGATAAGGTTGGCCCCTAATATTCCATGTAAAAATCGCTTTAAGCTTCTGTCTGAGGGAAGCGATTTGATTGAGGCCCACAACCCCTACACGGCTGTCATAGCTACTGAAGCTGCCACTTCCCCTCCTACTACTATTGCTATGTGTTCTGATCCGTCTGCTGGTGTAGCTAATCTCCCTTTAATTCTTCAGAGAGTAGATGAAGTCAAGAAACTAGTATTGCAGCTAACTAAACTGCTACAGGAGAATATGGCTCAACAGTTGGGATACAAATGTCATAAGCCAGAGGCAGAAGGGGCAGGTGGAATTTTGGTAGTCGACTCCGCTACATCTAATGCTAATATATGTGAGGGGCCAACTTACCATGCCCAGAGATCTGGATCTTATAGGAGGGCCGCAGAAGGTAATATATCTTCTCACATTATCCATCCAGAAAATAAATACACTGAGGGCAACAGTATCCCCCTCGGAGGAGATAAGACAAGGAACGGGGAAGACCTTATTGGTAGCTTCTTTGCCCCATCGAACTGTCATTCCACTATGAGAAAAAACCCTACTATCAAAATACCAAAGAATAGGGAAAGCCCTTTTCTCACTAATAGAAAGATACTTGTTAACCCTCTAACTAAGGATCCAGCTTGCATTTTTTCTTCTCGAAGAATGAATAGTGCCTTAGATGTGTCTTCAAATAGTATTGGTCTTAGACACAGAGCCAAAACTCTTTTCCTAACTAATGTCCCAAAGTTGCCATCCAGGTCTGTTGAGGACCAAGAGTCTAGACTTAACAAGGTTATTCACTGGCTACGCAATCGTCAGGGATGCCTTTCAGTTATATGCTCGGACATTCTAAAAACTGAAAGATGGAGCCCCTCTGGATCAAATCTTGATGTAATTATGATTGTGTTTTTGGACAAATTCTTGGCAGACCAACTTATTGACTCTGTTGCACGCAAGGGACAGCACAAGGGGCTAAAAGGAGGAGGCATTAGGCTAGTTTCTAATCTAACTGACTCAAAACAGGTTCCTGTGTCTGGTCCCATTGCCCATGTTAATGAGAGAGGCTCTAGGGAGGAAGGCGTATTTTCACATCATGGTCCTGTATGACTGTCTTCCGCCCAGAAAGCCGTCAATCAGGATAATTTAGTGGCATCCACAATAGTTAAATCAGATAAGACCTTAGTTAATGAGCCGAATTATAAGGATGCTCTTCCCTCCAACCATGGGACTGCAACAGGAACTAATGGGTTATCCATTAAGACTTGGAATCTTGCTGGCCTTGCTAGGGAATTGGATGATATGGACTGGGTTGCCTACATAAAGTCTCAAGATGTGTGTCTTTTCCAAGAAACCTGGGTCGAGGGCCAATCAAGTATGGATGGGTTTCTCTCCTTTAATATCCCTGCACAGCCATCAGAGAAAGCGACCGGTCGTGCTAAAGGGGGACTTTTAATTCTTTTAAATTTAAAGCTTCAATGTGACTATAAGGTTTTAGAATTTGATTGTCCCGACTTGATGGGCTTACAAATTTCTTTTCATCAAAACTTTAACATAACTCTTATCAATGTTTATGCCCGTTCTGTTGCACGTGGTTCAGAATCACATATTTTAACTCTACTTTCTGACTTTTTAGACACCATACAAACTAATTCCTATTTAATTATTGCAGGGGATGTAAATTGCACTTTTGAAAACTCTGCATTTCTTAGTGATTTAACTGTGGAAGAGGACGAACTATGGGGGATTGCACAATTGGATGGTGATAGTCATCGTCCACGCTCTCGTGTCGCAGCACTGCTTGCTACATTATGTTTAAAGTTTGGCCTAAGGGCTTGCAATGGTCGAACTCCTTCTGATTTAAACCTTGCACCGACATTCCTACGAGGTTCTGTGACCAGTGTAATTGATTATTTTTTGGTGGATGTGCGTCTTTGGCCGTTGCTGCTAGACATGAGGGTAGATTCAAGGTGCGAGAGTGATCACTTCCCACTGCTGCTTACCCTTTCTGAGAATATCCTTGGTAGAACCTCGAATACGCAACCATCAACGGTCCCTCCCCCTATTTTAAATAATGCTAATACTAAGGTGAGGTGGCCCAAAGTCATGTCAAACCCCTATTTGCTACATGAGATTTACCAAGTGTTTTTAGATAATTTGTCAGCTTACGAAGACCTCGAGCATGAAGCCATCCCACTTCTTGATATACACAAAGATATGATGGTCAAACTTCAAAGTGTTTTTTACAAAAAGGCAGCTATGATTAGCCGGCAACACGGGGGTTCGTCCAACTGTAGATGGTTTAATGATGCATGTATGAGGGCTAAGACCGAGCTAAAAAAGGCCATAAAGGCCGAGACCCGGGGGGTGATTAAACAAGCAAGATGTATGTATAAAAAGACAATTTTAGAATCAAAGAAAACTTGGGAAGATGTTATTTGGCAGGATTTGTTTGATGCTACAACAGCAAACAACAATACGCTTTTCTGGGAACTATTGACTAAGCACGAGAGAGGGGGTAGGTCTACTCTAAGGAACCATATCCAACCCGGAACCTGGGTGGAGCACTTTACTCTCCTTTATGAAGGAACTATCTCCACTGGGGCTGTTGATTGCGATATAGTTGGATTAGGCCCCCTTATTTTACCAAATGCTAACCCTGTCACTTCTCCACCTGATGGGAACTTATATAACTCTGAGAGTTATATTTGTTTCTCCTTAGAAGAAACTGCAGATGCTATCAACTCTTTGAAGTCAGTTAAAGCCCCAGGTCCCGATAAAATTCCAGGCGACCTTTACAAATCAGAGTTATCCATATGGACCTGGTATATTAACCTACTGTCAAATAAAATCACAAAAGGAGGACAGATCCCTGAGACGTGGAAGGGTGCAGAAATTATCCCAATCTACAAAAAGGGTAATGTAAATCTTCCAATCAATTACAGACCGGTCAGTTTAATCTACAACTTACAAAAAATCTTTGCCAAACAGCTGCTAATTAGACTATCGAGCTGGGTGACGGAGCAGCAGATCCTCTCACCGCTTCAGGCAGGGTTTCGCTCTAGAGTTAGCACGGTTGACCAGGCTTTTAGGTTGTCCGTGCTACACTGGAAATACACAGTCTTGGCAAAGCAAACTTTATATGTCGCTTTTGTTGATCTGCGTTCTGCTTTTGATTTGATCCAAAGAGATAAGCTTTGGGGAATGTTAAACAAAATAGGGGCACCACCCGAAATTATCCATCTATTGACATGCATGCATGAAGGCACATATGCGCAAGTAAGATGGGGCAACCAAGGTGAATTGACTAAAAAATTTCCCATTAAAAGAGGTGTCCATCAGGGATGTGTGCTTGCACCACTTCTGTTTTCTTTATTTATCAACGAGGTGGTCCAAGAATTAATGACATGCCAGAATGATGCTCCCACCCTAGTCAATCAGAAAATCCCTATTCTCCTTTTTGCGGATGACTCTCTATTGATATAAAAAAAAAACATGGGTTTGCAAATTCTTGTGGACAGATTTAAATCATTCTGCTGGAATTTTGGTTTAGAGCTGAATTCGAAGAAAACGAAATTGATGGTACTTCGCTCTGGCTCTCGTAAGAAATGTACTATTAGGTTAGATGGAGCTATTTTGGACCAGGTTAGCTCCATTGACTATTTGGGTGTGAGACTTACAGATTCACTCCTTTGGGAGGAACAAGTTGGCAAGAGTGCTGGGCTTTTGCAACATCGGGCAGCATCCATATTGCGCCTTTATAGGAATACGATTGCTAAAGTTGTGTCTCCAGCAGTAAAGATTTATGTGGCTAAGGCACAGGGTGCTGCTGTTTACGGCGCAGAGATTTGGGGCATGTCAGATAGCAGTAGGATAACCAAAATCGAGAATAGCTTTGCACGGGCTTTATGTGCTTGCTCTACTAGCACCCCATGAACCCCCCTATTTTTAGACCTAGGGTTTAAACGAATGGCTGACCTAATTATCTTACGGCCTCTATTATATTGGGTGAAGCTTTGGATAGTCCCTGAATTGGCCATATATAAGTCTTCTTTATTCGAACTGTTAAAAAGCCCCAAATCTATGTCCATCCCATGGATCAAACACGTATCCTGTTGGTTTTGTACGCTGGGATTGAGGAATTTTTGGGAGAACCACCAGCAACTTGTGAAGTCCCATGTAAAAGCACCGAAAGGAGCTTACTGGTCCCACATACGTAATAATTACATTTCCCAAAAATCGAATGGTCATTTAACTAATTTGTTTATTGATTTCAAATGGTACCCAGAGTTCAAACTATATTTAGATATAATACCTGATTTACTAGGCAAAAGTTTGTATGCCAGATTTCGATTCGGAACATTACCTTTGAAGGCCTTGACGAGCAGATGGGGACCCAAGTTAAACTCTGACATTTGTCCAGCATGTGGCACTTCTTCTGAAACAGTAGAACATTTTATGTTTTTTTGTCTCGCTTACTCAACCCCAAGGTTCAAATGGATTCGCAAAATCTGTCGGGAATTGAACTTAAGGAAATATGTTTTAGCTTTGAGGATTTTAAAAAGCCATAATTCAAATGTGACAATTTATGCAGTAAGCAAGTTTTTAGTAACGGCATGGCGCATACGCATCTTTCATTTACAATGATTTGAAATTTTTCTAAGTTAAGCAAACATGGATTTTATTCTTTTAAATTTTGCCATTATGATGTTTATTTATATTTATATTGTATTGTATTGTATTGCTTTGATGGTCTGTTGGCCGAATAAAGCTTATGTGTGAAACAAACAAAGTTCCTCCTAACCTCTGGTAATATCTTAGGCTGATACTTTGACTTGGTTTGTGCAGCATTTAAATTAATTATGGATGCCAAATTAATGCACATCTGGATAATATCTAAATGTTTTGTGCTACTTTCCATAGCTGTAGCGTAAAAACATGAAGCAAATGCTACACATTTAAAAAAAAGAATATCTGGCCCTATGTTCATAGTTCCTGTGTGTTTTAATTTGCCTTGGGCACAGTTGCTGGTACAGAGCTGATGCATTTGCCATCTATGTCACTTTATAGCCAAGCAAATTTCTTAAGTTAATGGGTCATCATTGGATCCCTGAACTTGGTGAATGCATGGTCACAAATTATTTATTTGCATGATGTTGTGCAAGGGACCCCTGACTGCTTCCATCATACATTTAAAGTGAGGAAATAGTTTGCTTGTTTACGTTTGGTACACCCCTGCTGATCTAGTGCAGCATATGTACAATTGTTAACTTCTCAGTATGAAGGCTATCACAGACATGGGCGTATGCTAAGATCAGCAGACCAGCATTCCTGTGACTGCTGCCATTCCCAAGGTGCATACAAATGGAGACCTAACTCATCAAGATTGCCACAGTAGGACATTTGCTAAACCATGTTTCAATTAGGGGACAGTGTCAGTTCGTTGTATAACCACTGATCACCCAACTTGGCAAATATAAGATGATGAATATGGCTAACTGTGATTTACAATACCTGATATAGGTACACAGGGCCCTGAGTAACACATTTCTGGTGCTATGACTACACCCGTGCCCATGCATTCTGTCACGGGTGATCAAATTAGACACTGTCAGCATATATTACTTTGTTGTTTTGATTTCGATAAATGCCAATCCATGTTTAACGTTACATTGTCATCAAGTCACAAACAGTATCCATGCGATCATGGTGTCACAGGGGGCATATACGGCTCTGGGAACACTGGCAATGTGGCATACGTAACCTACAGACAACACAGGCCCACATATAATGGACCATAAAAAGCACAATAATTCATGAGCTAAACTCAACCCACATGAGCATCACACAGTAAATGATTGTGCCTTGATGCACAAGCCACAGTATCTGAGTGACTGGTATTGCAGTGCACCAGGAATGTGGCTTTTCATGTCTCTCACAACAACAATTGAAGAAATGGAGCACCCTCTATAAATAATTCAGCACAAAATTCAGTAATCATGTTTGTCACCACATGATTGTTAGGGCCAGTGCATGTGTGCATATGTGTGTCTATCACTCACTGGAGTGACAGGGTCAATGCATGTTTGCAGTAGTAAGTCTGTTGGAGTGTGTACATGCCTGAGGTGCTGCTCTATCATATAGAATGTCACACACAGTGATTTGTTGTTCCAAGTTTTGTACAGTGACCAGACACGGAGCCCATTTCACCCTTCCATGTTTTACAGGTGGACCAGCCCCCTACACAGTTGGAGAAGTGGCTCGATTTGCGGACCCAGACATTTCTAGTAAGTGTTGATAATTTAGTTCTGTGTTGTTTTTGCAGCTGTTGTGTGATTGACTCCTGTGTGTTGGACACATAGCAAGGTATGATGTGCTAGCACATGATCTGATATGTGACTTGACTGGACTTTGACATTTTGTTCCATTTTTGATTTGGACAATCAGTGGTGGAGAGTCATATTTAGGGATTCTAGTGCTGCGCTGTAGGGCAGGCGAACAGGGTGATATTTGTTGCTACATTAATGCCAATGAAAGTTTTGGAGGTAGCCATGTTCATGATTTAGTCAGCAAGTCATGCCCTGATTCACACAGACCAGTGGTGCCGAAGTATTACCCACAGACATGAGCCTCCCTTTGAACTAATGAACATGTAGGACTGTATGTTTGACTTCCTAGCAGTATCTAGCTCCACATGTTGTGCTACGTTTATGTGGCACTTGAGTAGAATGTCATAGGTGTGAATGCAGCTCAAGCCCAGATGGCTGCTTGCATCTATGTGCTTGTTTTTAGAAAGGTATTAGTGAGGTCAAATGATGTTGACAATTGTCAGCAATTAGGAACATAAATGTGGAAGTGATTGTCCAATGTTTGAGTCTCTACTAGTTGGCAGCCCTCCTTACCTGTGGTTGACTGACTAAACCCATAGACAGCTGTCCAAAGCTTCCTGGCTGTCCTTTATGTTTGAAAGTATGAGTTGCATGTCCATCACCCCGTGCGGCACAGGGTTAGGATTATGAAGTATGTGTACCTAAGTGTGAGGATCCCAGTGTAGAAGACAGACATGTAATTCCAACATTCCTTTGTTCCAACCAAGGATACCCCATCATGATTGGCAACTGCATATCGTCCTGGCAATTCCATTTACAAATCGCAGATTTTGTGGGCCTTGATTGTCATCCAGAAGATAGTCATTAGTTGGCATGTCACATGTGGAGTACTTGCACCATTTGTTATGTGACTAATGGCAGAACAATGATGCACAGATCATTTAAGTAGGTACACACCTTTTTGAGCATTGCTGTGCTGTTAGATAGGAGAAGTGTAGGCTGCTTTCGCATGTAAATTCCTCAGGGACAATCTATGATCTGTACTGTGATTTGGACTGTTTAAGCTAATTTTGAGGAAGTGTTAGAATATCATCAGTAGATGTATCACACAATGATGTCACTAATGTTTGGCTTTCTCTATTTTGACAGCTGCCAACATGGATGCCAATTAGATCAGAGAATTCCAGAGGAGGGTGTTACGTTACCACCACATTCTAGATGTGGAGTCTGGGTTCTGCAACATGGCACAGCGTTATCGCCATGAGAGTGCCACAGGGGTCTGAAGGGCATTTGCCCAAGGGGGGGAGGGGGGCATCCTTACCCACAACAGCCACCAGCAGAACGGCTCCAACGACAGTCACATAAAAGTTGACAGCCACTGTTGCAGGTCTCTCTACCTCATCAGCTCCAGGACCACAGACAGCAGCTCCTGCGCCTCCCCCTCCAAGCACGACACCGGAACCAGCACAACCATCCACTAGTGGCACACAGACAACCCGTGATGCAGTCATAGACAATGCCGAATTTATGAACATGAGACATGACATGCAACAGATGTTGCGCAGGATGGACAGGCTGCAGCAGGAGGTGTCCCGCAATAGCAGGAGACTGCGTGGGATAAAGAAGATCCTGTGGAGGGCAAACTTCTGACTTTGTGACCCTCAGCCATGATTCCGTCCCCTACCTACTCTTTCCTGGTTCTTATATTTAGTGGGTTTAGGGGGCTTAGTGTTAGGTTAGAATAGGCTGTTACTTTAGTTAGTATAAGTGGTTTGGGGGTGGAGGGGATTATATATTAACATATGTTTTTTTGTGGATGGGTGGGGGATGATGTTGAGGCTTATGTGTATAAAAATAAAAATAAAAAATATATTAAAAAAATACAAATATATATATATATATATATATATATATACCTATATATATATATATATATATATATATATATATATATATATATATATATATCCACAAAGAAAGGTTGTCCCAAGACGGAGGCGCACTCTCAACCGGTTTCATTTATGTTTATTTTCAGATCCAGCAAAGCCGATAACAGACATGGAATTCATTCTCTCCAGGCCAGACGCGTTTCGGGCATCCTTGCCCTTGTTCACAGGCCAAATGCGAGGCAAATCATTAAGTCAATTGCAGGCACATGATTAACCATTAAATACCTCCCCTATACTGGGCCTCCAGTGAGTCACAGCCAGTGCATGTTGGTATACGTGGTCCTGCAAGTTCGTTTTTTCCAAGTAGGTGTAATTTTCACAAGCCTCATGTTTAAATACAGTACATTACCCTCCAGTGGGCTGAATTCAAAGTCGAGTTAGCAGATTTGCTTGTATTTCCTAACCTGTTGAACTATACGTGACTTTAAGTGAGGTCACGCAGCCCTGCTCCTTCTGCAGTGGTGCTCCCTCCACGGCTGGACAGGCCGTCATAAATCCACAAAGAAAGGTTGTCCCAAGACGGAGGCGCACTCTCAACCGGTTTCATTTATGTTTATTTTCAGATCCAGCAAAGCCGATAACAGACATGGAATTCATTCTCTCCAGGCCAGACGCGTTTCGGGCATCCTTGCCCTTGTTCACAGGCCAAATGCGAGGCAAATCATTAAGTCAATTGCAGGCACATGATTAACCATTAAATACCTCCCCTATACTGGGCCTCCAGTGAGTCACAGCCAGTGCATGTTGGTATACGTGGTCCTGCAAGTTCGTTTTTTCCAAGTAGGTGTAATTTTCACAAGCCTCATGTTTAAATACAGTACATTACCCTCCAGTGGGCTGAATTCAAAGTCGAGTTAGCAGATTTGCTTGTATTTCCTAACCTGTTGAACTATACGTGACTTTAAGTGAGGTCACGCAGCCCTGCTCCTTCTGCAGTGGTGCTCCCTCCACGGCTGGACAGGCCGTCATAAATCCACAAAGAAAGGTTGTCCCAAGACGGAGGCGCACTCTCAACCGGTTTCATTTATGTTTATTTTCAGATCCAGCAAGGCCGATAACAGACATGGAATTCATTCTCTCCAGGCCAGACGCGTTTCGGGCAATATTTCAACGCAGTTGTATTGACATTCTATGGCCATTGACGTGTGACATAAATCACTAATCTCCTCTACGTTGATGTGTCACATTACACAGAGACAAAGTGGTTGTGTAAGTGCTATTTATTTTAAAGTGCTGTAGTGCAATATTTGCATAGTCCAGGATTGTGAGTCCATTAGTGTGACGCCTTCTATTGTGATACTACACAGGTGCAATGGGACATGTCATTGGACATGCTGAGGTGAAGTGTCATACAGTGCAGAGGAACATGAATTGCCAATGAGGTAGTGAGAGTCAATCACAGAGCATAGTGTCAAGGTAAACAGTGGGTTGGCGAACAGTGCATGTGAGCAGCTGTTGCAAGACTGGCATGTTAACAAGCACAGGACCTAGGATATAAGTGCACATGTGGCATGGAATTGTGCTACCTGGAACTCTTACGGGTGAAGGTGATCTGTTCCACGTCTCATCTTCTGATGTGTGTTTCATCTCCTCTGCCCTGGGTGGTGGTGGGTTTGAAGGGGCAACACACACTTCAGTGTTTGCAGATGTGGAGTCAGAAATCCCGGTAGCTGCCAACTGTGGGGCGATTAAGGGTAGTACTGCAGCAAGGAGCAGCTGCTGGTTCTTAAGTATAGCAGCTACATCACTGTGGTAGGCAGCCAGGTCGGCCCTGAGGGGGTCATGATTGCATTTGTGCTTGCAGTGAAAGGTTTGGTGTGCGAGGCGTTGTGGCAACTCCCTTACTGCAGTGGTGATTTCCTTTATACTTTGTTGAAGTTCTTGCAGGATAGATGTTCGCGCTTGCATGGCTGCTGCCTGTTTTGCAGATGACATCATGCACGAACGTATCCCCTCAAGTCTGGCCGCCATATCTTGCATCCTCACCCGCAACTCCTTGGCCAGCTCCCGCTGTACTCCAACTACAGTCCTGTCAAAGGTGGTGCCAGTGTCCTCAGAGTCCTCAGCTGGGTTGGAGCTGGCAGGTCGTACAATTTGGGTGTCGAGTGGGTCCTCTGTGATGGCTGCTAATTGAGGGCTCCTCCCCTTGCGACTGAAGGTGGGGTCTGGAGGGTTCCAAGGACATCTTGGAGGGTCTACTGGCTGATGTTTGTCAGCTCGTCAACCATGTCATCAGGGAAGTCCAGGACAGGCATATCCCCAGGAGTGCGATCGTCCTCTGCAATGAGATATTGTACAATTAGTGTGTCTGTGTTGTGGCATTTGTAATGTGAAGTGCCTGAATTCCTATTAGTTGCACAGTGTGATCTTGGTTCCTGTTCATTGTTAGTGTCATAAAGATTAGCATTCTCCCAGGCCTCTGCCCTACCTGCATGTCACATGTAGTGTGGGCAGTTTGGGGAAATGTCTGCGTCACATCCTCTAGGCGTACGTTCTGCCAAAATTGTATGTTGCCACCTTCTTGACCTACTCAACCCTCCGTCTGCTTCCGTTATTGTGGTGTGGCCTTGCACTGACTGTGGGTGTTCTGATGGCACTTGCACTACACTTAACAATCTGGAACTGATCCAGTCTCTGATATTTCACATCCACCTATATGTTATTGAGACTTAGCATATACTATGTATAGCATTAGCATGGCACGATACAGGTGTCAGCTTTGGTAGTGTGTACTGCTGATGTTGAGGAATGTGTGCTACATTGGATTGCACTGATAATCCTAGCAGTGTTCCATTTCCTCTTGTGACTGTACAGGTGTGTTTCACTAGCTGGAAACATATGTCCTCCCCCTCAATGCTGTTGTCTTAGCACTATGACAGTTGAGATGTTGCATGGTGGCATTGCAGCTATTGTGACACAGGCACAGGTTAGACCCTGACATGTGCAGCATGGGTATGACATTACTGCTGTATACCTCATAATGTTAAATACAATACCTGATGTTTATAGCGCCTATAGACATGAGCATTTGACAGGATTTGCACATGCTTATAAATTACAGGGGATTGATAGCGTTGTCACCCTGAACCCTCTAATTTGGGTGTGTTTGATCTATGGGCACGTACTGCCATTAGCTACTTGACATACACAAAAAGCAGAGGTGGTAGTGGCAACTGTTGTCATTGGTAAATACCACTTGCAGATATGGCCTGAGACTGGAAATTGAACCCTAGTTCTTGTAGCGACAATACCAGCTGTTGTGTGACAGCAGGCCAGTTTTACGTTGTACCCTACCCTCTTGGACTGGCTTTCCCTTTCCAACAGCCGTGGCATAGCAGAGTACCCCCATGCAAAGGTTGTTGGTGTACTGTTGTGCTGTGGCCCACGTTTCCCCTGCACAGCCCATGCACCCGTGTCGTGCCCCTTTGCCCTTTCCAAAACCTGATTATCAAGGCTGACATGTATTGTGTAGTAGGTATGTCCCCCCCACTGCTTGCAGTTAACAATTAGGCACTTTTGTTCCCCATGTCAATTACCCTACATCTGTGTTGTATCCTGGTAGTTGTGCTGTCCTGTCCTTGAATCCCTGTGACAATCTCCTCAGGAATGACAGTGCCACCATCTCCTCCATGTGGTCCAGGGCCTCCTGCGGTGCTGACCTCCCACCTCCAGTCTGCAGTGCTGCCTTCCTTTTCCTTGCCATTTTTTCCTTGGCCCTGCGCTTGCAGTCATACCAGCGTTTCTTGCACTCAGTGACTGTTCTCTGTACTTCTGCCATACTGTTGATCTTATCGACAATTTTTTTCCAAACTGCCTCTCTCCTACCAATTGGCAATTTAGAGGTGACAAAAAGTTGATGCTGGTGTTCCATCTCCTCTTTCACCAGTATTTCATGCTCCTCTGCACTGAACCAACACTTCCTTTTCTTCTTCTCCCTCTCCTGGCTCTTGTGTGGGACATCCTTGCTGGTTCATCCTTGCTGGTTCCTGGTCGGCTGTCATCTTCCTGGGGTCTCTCATGGCTTCTGGGATCCATTTTGGGTCTCTTTTGAACATTTTGCTGTTTTTTACACTATTGCAGCGGCAAATGGCACATATCCGGTTTGCGCATTAAAGTCATTTTCGCCCCGTTAATATAGTTTTTCTTTACGACGTGGCGCATTGGTTTTAGTAAAAAAAAAATGACTCTAACCAGTAGTTTGCTCCGCCGAGCTTCAAAGTATAAATTTGATGCCCTGGTGGTGCAAGGAAATAGCATTAGCCGGCGTTAAACTTTTTGATGCAAAACTGCGTTGGCGCAGTTTTGTGTCAAAAAGTATAAATATGGCCCTCAGAGAGTTACATAAAGAATAACAGAGAACAGGGCAGCATTAGATCCTGGAAGAATCACTTTGAAAAAACAATGGATAACAATGAAGCCTAACACATTTACAGCCCAGGAGAGAAGAGAAAAGGTGACTCTCCATAATCCAAAGAAGATTCAGCAAAGTCTTGAAAATTAGTCTTAACTCTTCTTTCATCCCTCCCCCTTCCCTGTAGTGGTGTCAAATCCTCTGTATAATCAGGCAGAGATGCGTCAGCTTGAAGTGGAATCTAATAGAAAATCCTCACTCTGAATCCATGTAATTTCCACAGGATAAAGGAAAAACAGATTAGTATTCAAGGTTTATGACACACGCTCATTAGTTGAGCTAAGCAAAAATTATTTATTGACATGCCTGCCATTTGGCAGGGTATTTTTTTTTCCATATTCTTTCTTGCAAGGCAAGCTCCACATATTCTATCAATGTCTTTCAAATCATACATTGTTGCAAATCCTATTGCTGTATGCCATCTTCAGCTTAGTTCCATTGGTTCGAAGCAAGATGCCTGGAAAAACACCCAACCCACTGTCAAGTTAAATGCAAATTTCAGACTTACTCCTATATTTTATGGCCTTTAAGTGAGTGGTTCACTATGTTCTGCAAAGCATTGTCTGAATCAGAGTGAAACTGATGCTAATATACTTTGAATAGCATCTGGAATACCTAGACCCTGATTCTAAATGATTGATGTCTTGCACTCTCATACATATACACTAGAGTTGTGGCTTGTCTCTCATTGATTGGTGCCCTATACCCCGATAATGGTGCTTTTAGAATGTGATTTTACCCTGAGTCAGAAATGTATTCTGTTACAAAAATGATGAACCTGAATGTGACTGCAAGCTATCACCAGTGGCTGAGATTATTTAAGCATTCTTCTCATCACTTTGCTTTCAAAAAGTGGCAGTTACTGCACCCATTGCAATTATGTGATCTCCAGAAATACCTTGGATCTTTTAACACATGGGAATTTCTGCTGTCAAAAGCAGCAGAATATTACTGGAGATGCGCTAGACTTTGGACCAGGGGGACGCCTGAATTGCTGCCTATATTCTCCATCAGGCAGTGCAGCAGGGGGGCCACGCGGTCATCAAGCACGTCAGGCGACACATATCTACAGCAGCCCACACCTTTGGCGCAGGACGTACCAAGGGGCATGCCCGAGACCAGACCCATCTCCACCCGTCATTGGCCGGCAAAGGCTGTGCTGGGCCTACTTTCTTTCGTCAGCTCTCAGCCACCAGGGAGGTCTCATGGACATTTAACAAGTGAGTAATCAGTGCAGCTGATTAGCCACTGGTGTGTGTGGTGAAAATAATGGGAAAGTGCAAGGCAGGGGACACTGAGACACCAGTAAGTAGCGCTAGGAAATTAAGAAAGCCATCACGACATGCAACCTGGAGGTCATCCTTGAGTGCTGAAGCAGGTACACTCTCAGACATTGACAGTCTTACTGGGGAGGTAGCATCACTGCTAAATGATAAAACAATCAAAGGGGCAAAGACTGGAGTGCAAAGTAAGGTCCCCGATATTTTCACTAAATCAAGGAATGCTGTAAGGCTCACTCGAGCTGGTGCTGAAGCTCCGCCATTGCCTAGCGCTAAAAATTCCTGTGATTTGATTGAGATAACTGAGCCTCCTACTGCTGACACAGCTCAGCCAAGCATTCCTCTTTCTCCAGCAGTAATAATTCATAAGAACATACATTGCTCAAACAAGTCTGACCGTTTGGCCACAACGGATAGCACTGTCATGTTTATGAATGCCCAGGACAAACTCCGCAATAGGCCTAATGATGGAACAAATGTAAAGGAGAACTCCATTGATCCTGAACATTTACATCACAAATTAAACAAACTTAAATCATTGGCTACTGGCTTAGGCAGCAGGATGGACAACCATGTAAGAAAGTGAGAAGAGTGCTGATGCTTATGCCAGGGTGGATGTAAAGAATCTAAAGCAAAGCATCAGTCCTGAGAAGAAGTTCAATCCATTCAGTGATACCTCACATCGAGGCCGTTTCTCCCACAGAGCAGCAATGTCTGGTGGTCTTTGGCCAAAGTGTCACTCATGCTTCTGGGATGGGACCTGTGGTGACAAACAAGCTATTTGAACTAAAACAAACTATGTGCCCTGTGGAAATAGCTAGGCCAGATACTAAATTTACAAATAATCCACACCTCCCAGCTTACTCAGACACTAATGGCCATCCAATGTATTTAAATTATTCAGACTGTCAAAGTGCAAAATAAAATTTTAACCTGGGGGGGTCGCTTCCTAGTAGATGACCGTGAGCCAGTTAGAAGGCTTCACTTAAGGCACAAGAAAGATTTTGCAGACTGGAAGGATTTGATCCATTATCCCAGGTGCCCACAATGAAGGAGGGCTCTCATGAGAATACTGAATCCTTGATTAACAAAGTTATATTTTGGCTTAGGAAACAATGCAACTGTTTGTCTGTAGTTAGGTCAGATATTATGCATGCAAAGAGATTTAGATATAAACTGGCAGTGTAGTGGAGATTTAATGTACTACTTGACATTCTTATAAACTTTGAGTTACGCACTTGCCACCTCAGGAAGAGCCAATTGACAGCAATTGGACTGAAACTATTCCGTCCGGAGAATGGGTTAGGGGAGAAATGTGAAGGGGGTGCTCTAGTGTGTGCTCAAGGGGAATCCCCTAATTATGGACCAAGCCCTCTTCCTCATGAGCCTTCTACCCTCAATAAAGTGGATTGACTGTCTCTGGGGGTTAAGACAGAGGTTAACCTTTGCATGTCTAGCCAAATGTTCTAATATTGAAGACAAGCCTGTGGTGGGATCTTATTTTGATACTCCCACCATTGACTTCCTAGGTACTATCAATGATGAGTTAACAGTAGTCCAAGGCGATTTATTGCCCCCTGTGGATCATTATGGGAGGGAAATTAGTACATATTTTCATTTGTACCACAAATGGCAGTTCCTTGCAACACCACTGCAAGCCTCCCCCCAGGCTGGGAGATTTGACGTCAGTATATTACATACTCTTTACCTGATCCAACTGATCAGAGAGTCCTCACAATTTGATATCATGACTGTGCTGAGATATTCAGCATGTCCCCTTCCATTCATGGTGCAATGGAAGGTACAGTCCACAGGAACGTCATAGCGTTCTTAGGTGACTTCTACTCACACAAGTGCATTCCATTCCCAGCAGACCACTACAGCACCTGCACCCACATATTCAGTATCCACATTGTAGTACCTTCCTCCCGCATGCCCACCCAAGTCGAAGCAACTAAGGGAGCAGGGTGCAATTGCTGCAAATTAGGCTCAGATTTCAAATGGTGACAGCAAATCTTCCAAACGCATAGCAATCATGGCCAGACAGAGAAAATCTTTAAGGCAGAAGGAAAGTGACATTTAGATTGTTAGAATGTTCATCTGACCACCCCATCATAATCCTGTTAAACTGCAATACACCTTTTTTTGTCCTGGAGAAGCATTCATTGGCAACAAAATTAAAAGTGGATCTCGAATTCAGCACACGGATAACCACGGATTTAGCACTGCCCCAATACTGATTGAAAGATGCTAAAGTAAGCATGAATAGGCTTAATTTGCTGTACAATACTCTCATCAGATAAGGGTTCTGTGGAATAAAGATAACATTCAAACTTCGGCTAACCTTTAAAAGGAAGAAAGTACTCTGTGATCTTCAGAGTCACATTAATCCAGACCCAACATAATGACATTGTAAAGTGAGTTGCCCCAACCTTGGTCATTTCAAGAAATAACCATAGGTCATAAAGACCTAAGGTTTACAAAGGAAACCACTCATTTAGAGCTTCCCTAAAAAATACATCAAGTCAGCTGTTGTACAGATCCTTTCCTTGTATAACAACACCAAAGCTATGTCCTCAGCCCTTGGCACACATGTAGAGGAGTACTGGGAGTGCCAAACAGTACTCATAACAGATTGTTTTCAAGAAACTGTTTCCATTGATAATGTGGAGGTGTTTATGTACCACCATGTTCAGACAGTCAGTCAAATACACTTTATTCGTCTTACAAGGAGCTATAAAAGCACAAGCTAAAACCATGTTTCTGCAAAATGCATAATCACATTTTGACCTTGAACTTTATACTCTTAAATCTCTAGCAATATTGCTGATTCATGCAATCTCCTTGTGAAATCTGCAGTGGTACCTATGGGCTGTGCTAGAAAGGTGTTACCATAGAGCATTTGTTTCACCCAGTTCACCATCACGGCCTATTTGGTTGGTGGGGATCATCCATCCTGATGTTGTTTCTGAGGCATTTTTAATGGTAGATATACTTCACATTCAACATAGCAAAAATCTAAAAATCTAGCCAATCGCACTGACATATTTCCTAAACCCAGCTTGACAGTGGGAGAATGTAGCATGTGTTAGTGTCCAGTTTTCTAGTCTTGAGAAGATTAACTTTCCAAAACTCTTCTGCATATCATCAGTTAAGCTAATTGGATAGAATCTTATTGGATCATTACTGCTCTCTATCATATAGATGAAGACAGTCTCTGATCTGAACTAAAATGAGGGAATGGGACTCCACTTTATATCTCGAAAGACTATGCACTGGTCCCAAATCATATCTCAGACCTATAGCCATTTGAGGAATTCTATGCAGCCAGATGTCTTCCCCGACTTCTGCCTCTGTTTTGCAGTAAGCACCTACTCCCTTGTGAACAATTTCTGTAGGTCACATTCAGTGACATACACGAAAGGTGAAATCTCTAGGCTAAAGTCACTTGTAGCCCTATTGTGTCAGAATTTGTTTAATAAATGAGGATGCCTTCTTTTCTCTGAAATAGCAGATTCTGGGTAAAAAAATTTGACTTTGTTGTGCTTAACAATCAGAGGCCAAAAAAGTATATTTAATATTGGTCCTTGTTTCCATCGCAAGATCTGAAATATGCTTACATTTGCATGTAACTTTACTTTCTTTCACTAGTAGTTTATATGGCCTCTTTTGGCACTTCACTTCTTCAGTTGACCATGTTTCCAAAGCTTACAATCGGCCTACCTAACTTGGCTACTTGTCCTATAGTTATGCTTTAATAAACAAGGTTTAGATATTAATGAAAAAATAAGGGACAGATGTATGTAGCACTAATCACAAAATACTAGTCGCAATTTGCGACCAGAAATCTAGCAGCCAGTGTGGTAATTTGCGAACCGACCTATGTACTAATAGGTCGGTTCACAAATTACTGTTTTCTAGTCAGTCACAATTTAAAATACCTTATGAATATTAATGAGGTAGTTCGCAAATTTTGATCCACTAGGAATCAAAGTCATCACAGAGATGTTACCAACTGGACCACCATCTCTGTGATTGTTTTTAAATAAAGCCATTTTTTAATGCAACCCATTTTCCTTTAAAGAAAACGAGATTTCTTAAAAAACAAAAAAAGAAAAGTGTGAGTTTCATTTATTTTTAAGTAAACAGTGGCCCATGGGACCACTGCCTTCTCTTAAAAAAAAATCAGTCAATATTCACAATGGGGAAAGGGCCCTTTTGGGACCTCCTCCCATTTGCAAACTACTTTCCATCTCTTTTGAGGAGATGATAAAAGATTAATGTTTGCAGTTGGAATCTGGTTGTAAAACATTAATACATACCACTATGATTCAATATTTGGAAAGTATGCCCTAAACACACCTCTTCCAAACAGGAAATCAATATAGTTTTGCAACTTGTTACCAAATCTCAATTTGAGATTTGTATTAGGGGTGGGCGGAACTCACAGTTTTTCACTCTGTGGAATGCAACAGAGTTACAGAAAAATCTGCGTGATTTCACAGAATTCTAATTATGGGCAGAAAATATGCAGCTTGAAATGAACTTTAGTCCCAGCAACGTGAGAAGCAGTGAACATCAACGTGAACAGCACCATGCGTTGCTCAAGAATCTACTTGAGCGGCAGCAAATCTACTCGAACGGCAGCCCTCTTACTGCTTGCATATGCTGGCAACCACTGCATTAGAAAATTGCGCTAGGGGATGACAAATCTTGCTCACGGTCTCACATCCTGGTACCTGAACTCCATGCTAAAGAGTAACACGGGGAGGAGCAAAATTCCACCAGTTCCACTGGAAGAGTGGAAAATTTCACCCACCACTAGTTTGTGCATATGAAAAGGCGCTATTGTGATCTCAAATGGCCTAGGTCTGCAAATAGGGCTGTTTGTTACCACAACCCTGGCGGTCGGTGTTAAAGCGGCGGCTAACCCGCCAACAGGCTGGCGGTTAAAAAAATTGAATTCTGACCCTGGCGGAAATCGCCAACAGAGACCGCCACTTTAACACTCTGACAGCCACGGCGGGACAAACAAACAGCACGGCGGTCACTGCCAACAGATGGGCGGAAGACAATGTACCGCCCACCCTATCACAACCCACCAATCCGCCACCTTTTCCGGAGCGGTAGCCCCGCCGATAAAAACACGGCGGAAACAGACATTTCAAACCGAAAACGCTCACCTCCATACACCCCACCAGGAATCTGGACAGCATGGAACCCGAATTACACATCCTACCAGCTATTGTATTCCTGCTCCTCTCCCAGGAGCACGAACGCCGGCGCAGAAGACAACGGTGAGTACTGCACCTATGACACAGGGGAGGCGAAAATATTACGGGGACACACATACGCGACACACCCACCCCCACCCCCTACAACACACACATCAATGCATAGCAATACATCACTGTTACAACCCCAAAACCCAACCAGAAAGAATGCAAAGACAAATGGAATAGATCATAAACAGTCGAATATATTGTATTATTGCCTTATAAAAATATCACACATTTAAAACTAATATATACATAAATATTAAAAGTCCGATAATTCTAGCTGTCATTGTCCGCGGACCACTGGGCCCAAATCACATGGGCAAGGCCCACGCAAGATACCTGACACCAACGTAGAGAACACTGCAGGGGCATCAGTTAGAAAAATTACAGGCACCTCAGGGGGAAGGGAAGGGGGGGCACCTCAGCCACATGAGTACACGACGCCAGATCCATGAGGGGCCTCCATGGCCACTGTCCCATCCTGGGGAGTGCAAAGCCACAGTCTCACAAGTCTCTACAGTGGGTGGGTTGCCCACTGTCCCATCCTGGGGAGTGCAAAGCCACAGTCTCACAAGTCTCTACAGTGGGTGGGTTGCCCACTGCCATATCGTGGGGAGTGCAAAGCCACAGTCTCTCAAGTCTCTACAGTGGGTGGCTTGCCCACTGCCATATCCTGGGGAGTGCAAAGCCACAGTCTCTCAAGTCTCTACAGTGGGTGGGTTGCCCACTGTTCAATCCTGGGGAGTGCAAAGCCACAGTCTCTCAAGTGGATAACAGTCTCCACTGGTACTGGAGGGGGACTAGTGCCCAGAGTGCTTCGTGCAGCCCTGCCCCGACACAGATGCGGGCCTGCCCCTTCCGCCAATGGGCCAGCGGTGCTTGAGATGAAGGGCCCAGTTCAGCGGTTCTTGAGACGGCGGTGCCCAGCGGAGTGGTGCTTGAGATGAAGGGCCCAGTTCAGCGGTGCTTGAGATGGCGATGCCCTGTTCAGCGGTGCTTGAGACGGCGGTGCCCAGCGGAGCGGTGCTTGAGATGAAGGGCCCAGCGGAGCGGTGCTTGAGATGAAGGGCCCAGTTCAGCGGTGCTTGAGATGAAGGGCCCAGCGGAGCGGTGCTTGAGATGAAGGGCCCAGTTCAGCGGTGCTTGAGACAGCAGTGCCCTGTTCAGCGGTTCTTGAGACGGCGGTGCCCAGCGGAGCGGTGCTTGAGATGAAGGGCCCAGTTCAGCGGTGCTTGAGACGGCGGTGCCCTGTTCAGCGGTGCTTGAGACGGCGGTGCCCAGCGGAGCGGTGCTTGAGATGAAGGGCCCAGCGCAGCGGTGCTTGAGATGAAGAGCCCAGTTCAGCGGTGCTTGAGATGAAGGGCCCAGCGGAGCAGTGCTTGAGATGAAGGGCCCAGCGGAGCGGTGCTTGAGATGAAGGGCCCAGTTGAGCGGTGCTTGAGATGAAGGGCCCAGCGGAGCGGTGCTTGAGATGAAGGGCCCAGTTTAGCGGTGCTTGAGACGGCGGTGCCCAGTTCAGCGGTGCTTGAGACGGCGGTGCCCTGTTCAGCGGTGCTTGAGACGGCGGTGCCCAGTTCAGCGGTGCTTGAGACGGCGGTGCCCAGTTCAGCGGTGCTTGAGACGGCGGTGCCCAGTTCAGCGGTGCTTAAGATGAAGGGCCCAGTTCAGCGGTGCTTGAGATGAAGGGCCCAGTTCAGCGGTGCTTGAGATGAAGGGCCCAGCGGAGCGGTGCTTGAGATGAAGGGCCCAGTGGAGCGGTGCTTGAGATGAAGGGCCCAGCGGAGCGGTGCTTGAGATGAAGGGCCCAGTTCAGCGGTGCTTGAGACGGCGGTGCCCTGTTCAGCGGTGCTTGAGACGGCGGTGCCCAGTTCAGCAGTGCTTGAGACGGCGGTGCCCAGTTCAGCGGTGCTTGAAGCGGCGGTGCCCTGTTCAGCGGTGCTTGAGACGGCGGAGCCCTGTTCAGCGGTGCTTGAGACGGCGGTGCCCAGTTCAGCCGTGCTTGAGACGGCAGTGCCCTGTTCAGCGGTGCTTGAGACAGCGGTGCCCAGTTCAGCGGTGCTTGAGACGGCGGTGCCCTGTTCAGCGGTGCTTGAGACGGCGGTGCCCAGTTCAGCGGTGCTTGAGACGGCGGTGCCAGTTCAGCGGTGCTTGAGACGGCGGTGCCCAGTTCAGCTGTGCTTGAGACGGCGGTGCCCAGTTCAGCGGTGCTTGAGATGGCGGTGCCCTGTTCAGCGGTGCTTGAGACGGAGGTGACCAGTTCAGCGGTGCTTGATTGAAAGGGCCCAGTTCAGCGGTGCTTGTTTGAAAGGGCCCAGTTCAGCGGTTCCGGCCCAGGCATGGGTGTCCCTCGCCACCTGGCATGTGGCTGGCAGGGCCTTCATGCCCATCTGTCCGTTGGCTTGCGGGGCCCTCCTGGGCTGCGTACCGGGCCTTTGGGTGTCCTCCTGCACACCTGGGAGGGGGCTGGTGGGGCACTCCTGGGCAGCTGGCCTGCTGCCGGACTTGTCGGGCGTGCTGCCCTTCCCACCCTTCCCTGGTTGTCTGTGGCCCTTTGACACCTTTGGCGGTGTGCCAGGTGACACCCCACTTCCAGACGGAGCCAGGGTAGGGATTTTGGTCCCTGGTGTCCGTGGCCTCTCGCGCCGGGCACTGCTAACTTTTGGGTGCTTTTTCGGGGGTGGGCTGGCCGTGCCTTGGCTCCTCGCCGGAGTTGTTGCACTTGAGGGTGGGGGACTCCACTGTCCTTGGACAACAGTCCTGATAGGTCCTGATTTGGTGGTGGCTGAGGTGCTGATTACAGTCTTATGAGATGGACGGGGTGGGGGAGTTGTTGGAAAGAGGTTAAGGTTGGCAAGGAAAAGCAATTTGGAAAGAGAGTGACGGGTAGGTGTAGTGGGTATGGGAGTGAAGGAAGAGGATGTGGTTGTAGGAGTGTAAAGTCTGGTGTCTTTGGGTGCAGGTGCTTGGGCTGGAGGCTGTTGTGAGGTGGATGGCTGTTGGGTGGGTGGCTGCTTGCGTTTGTGTGGTTTGGAAGAGGGGGTGACAGACACACTTGGAGAGGACACAGGGGACGTGTAAATGGTAGTAGGGGTGGTGACTGCACGTGTGCGGAGTGTTCTGCTGGGTGTGCTGGTGATGGACGTAGTGGCTTAAGATGTTGTGCATGCAAGTGTGAGTGGAGACGTCACAGGGAGGGAGGAGGGAGACGAGGAGGAGGGGGACACAGTGGAGGCAGTGGCTGTTGGTATGTCTGCATGTGGATGTTGCTTGAGTGAATGCTTGTGTGATGTGTGGTGCTTATGTCTGGATGAGCTTCCCTTGGGTGTTGAGGTGTGTGCAGGCTGGTCTCATGGTGTGTCTGGGATAGGCAGAGGTACTGGGGATTGGGTCTGGGTGGAGGAAGTTGGAGGGGGGAGGCTAGAGACAGGGACAATTGCTGCCGTCAGTGCTGAGGCCAGAGCGTTGAACGATCGCTGATGCGCAGCCTGACCCGAATGAATGCCCTCCAGGTATGCATTACTCCGGTGCACCTCCCTTTCTACACCCTGGATGGCATTCAAAAGGGTAGACTGCCCAACAATGATGGTCCTCAGGAGGTCAATGACCTCCTCACTGAGGCCAGCAGGGGTGACTGGGGCAGGGCCTGAGGTGCCTGGGGCGAAGGAGATGCCCACCTTTCTGGTTGAGCGGGCACGGGCGAAGGCTGAGGGGCTGCTGGGAGGGCGGTGCTGGTGCGCTGGGTGGCGGCTGTACCTGTTGTTGCGGGGGCACGGATGTTGCCGCCACCACAAGGGAGCTCCCTTCAGAGGACGAGTCGCTGCCACTGACATCAGCACGAGTCCCCGCTGTGGAGCTCCCCTCGCCCTCCGTCTCACTGGTGAAATCCAAGTCAGTTGCATGGCCCGCCATGGCCATGTGAGATGCAGCTCCCTCGTGCTCCGAAGCCACTTCTCCTCTGCCTGATGATGCTGATGCACACATGAACAGGAAGACCACAAAAAAGGGGGGGGGAGAAATAAAGACATGTTGAGTGCATGGATTACCGCTACCGTTGGCGGACAAGACAGACACAGAAGCCCCCTGCACTACGCCGCGCACTTGGGGTCCACTACGCAATCCGTGGGACATGGCCTACAAGCCTATCGACGACAACTGCACACATAGATGACACAGGGCCATGGATACCTGAACTTGGCACCCTACAGAGGTGGGGGGCGGGGGCACAGGGCCATGCCTTACGGAGGGGCCTAGCCTACAGAATTCGCCCTGGCCTAGGTAGACCCACAGCCCTCCTCCCCCACCCAGACACCTCCAATGCGTGCAAAGTCACCAGAATGAGAGTGTACTCACCCCCTTGTGTCTGCTGTGATGTCCTCACGCGCCCATCCAAATCGGGGTAGGCCACCGCCAGGATCCGGGACATCAGGGGGGTCAATTGACGACTGGCACCCCTCCTACGTTGGGAGGCCATCCCCAGCAGAGCCTCTGCCGTCTTCCTGCTCCCGCGGCGGATGTCCTCCCACCTCTTCCGGCAGTGGTTGCCCCGTCTGTTGTGGACCCCCAGGGTCCGGGCGTCCTTGGCGATGGCACGCCAAATCGCGATTTTCTGGTGGGCGCTGGCCTATGTGACATGTACAGGGAGAGAAAAATTGTCATCACCTTCTGCATGCTTGATGTGAGTGGCCCCCCATCCCCACCCTTGCCATGTGGCACATGCTCTCATCTGTCGTCTGATGCATGACTCAATCGCTCCCCTCCCCACCATCTTTCATCCACCCGACTCAACCCAGGCATTGCGCATACTGGGGGAGGACCCCATCCACGAGTTTCTCCAATTCTTCAGAAGTGAAGGCAGGGGCCCTTTCCCCAGTCGCAGCAGCCATTGTCTCTTCCAGACCGAGGTCACAGCAGCACTTGCAGTGTAGGTCCTCTCCTGTGGAAGATCAGATATCGAGTGATTAAGCTGATAGAAAATGGCGGTCACGCCTGCGGCGGTGCGTACCGCGGCGGTGCGTACCACGACCGCCGGCGCACATCGTCATTGGATCCTGAAACCCATAGGTTTCAATGTTAACCAATGCGGCTTTGCGCCGCGGTCTTCGACCGCCTACCGCATTGACCTCACATCGCATTGTCACACTTCACAGGTCAGGCAGCCGCCATTTCAAGGGCCCACATGGCTTAATTTCTACTGCATCACACATACCTAGGCCTTTCCTCAACACTCATACACACCATGCAATGCATAGTGAATCGTGTTGTGTGCAAGCTGTGGGAACGTACCTGTGGGTTGATTGACTGTGCGCTCGCTGTTGTCCTTCCTAGGCACCGTCCGCTTGGCAATGCAAGAAGATGGAGGAATCTTCCCGTGTACAGACCGCTGGTGGACCTGTCGACAATGGAGGAACGACATGTCATTCTGACATACAGGCTTGACCGAGCCACTATACATGAACTGTGTGCCCAGCTGGAGGCAGACCTGATGTCACCCATCCGCCAACCCACAGGGATCCCCCCTCTAGTGCAGGTGCTGTCAGTACTCCATTTCTTAGTAAGTGGGTCATTTCAAACAACAGTGGCCATATCATCAGGGATGTCTCAACCTATGTTTTCCAAGGTGTGGTCCAGAGTGTTGTCTGCCCTGCTCAAACACATGCGGAGCTACATCGTTTTCCCTGAGGTGGGGGATTTGCCTACAGTGAAGGGTGACTTCTATGCCCTTGGACATATCCCCAACATCATAGGTGCCATTGATGGGACCCATGTGGCTTTGGTACCCCCCAGAGAAAGTGAACAGGTGTACAGGAACAGGAAAAGTTATCATTCGATGAATGTACAGATGGTCTGTTTGGCAGACCAGTACATCTCCCATGTTAATGCCAAGTTCCCTGGCTCTGTGCATGACGCCTACATCCTGCGGAATAGCAGCATCCCGTATGTGATGGGTCAACTCCAGAGGCACCGTGTGTGGCTATTAGGGGACTCTGGTTACCCCAACCTTTCCTGGCTATTGACCCCAGTGAGGAATCCCAGGACCAGGGCAGAGGAACGCTACAATGAGGCCCATGGGCGGACTAGGAGGGTGATCGAATGCACCTTTGGCCTCCTGAAGGCCAGGTTCAGGTGCCTCCATATGACAGGTGGATCCCTAATGTACTCACCAAAGAAGGTGTGCCAGATCATCGTGGCTTGCTGTATGCTTCACAACCTGGCTTTGCGCCGCCAGGTGCCTTTTCTGCAGGAGGAAGGTCCAGATGGTGGTGTTGTAGCAGCTGTGGAGCCTGTGGAGAGTGAAGAAGAGGAAGCCGAAGAGGACGACATAGACAACAGGAACACAGTAATAGAGCAATACTTTCAGTGACACACAGGTTAGAGTAGACACCGGCATATTACATTTACTTAAAGACTCCTACCTCTCTACTGTCTGACTTTTCCCCCCAGTGTATGGTAACTGTGTTGTGACATTCCCTTCTGTTTTCAGAGCTGTGGGCCCCACTGCGTGACATCTGCTTAGTTTCCCCATGGACTACAGCTGTGTGACAGCGTTTTTTTGGCATCACAATGTGAATAACAATTTTGGCACTGTCATGTCTAATACATTTGTTAAAATCACAGACAGACTCCAGATTGTTTATGTGCAATAAGTGTGTTTATTCAAGTGCTCTAATTTGGAAGGGTGGTTGCAAATCGGTGAGGGGTGATGGTGGAGGATTGTCCATGGCAGAGTCCAGACTATCAGGTTCACAGGTGCATTGTCCAAATGCCTGTGGGAAGTTGAGCAGGGGCAGTTTAAGGTTGGACAGGGTGACAATGTGGGACAGTGGGATGACAATCAGGGCGGTATCCTTTGCTGGCGGGGGTCTTGACATGTTACTCTGTCTTCTTCCTGGATCTCAGGGCCCGCTTGCGGGGTGGTTCTCCTTCTGCAGGGGGTGGGGTTCTGGTGGCCTGTTGGTCTTCTGTCGGGGCCTCCTGTCCACTAGCGCCGGCGGAGGTGGTAGCCAGTTCTTGGTCCATGCTAGTGTCAGGGGCCCATTGAGGTGCCAGAGTGGTCCGCAATGTGGAGATTAACTCATTCAGGGCCACTACGATGGTACCCATGGCGGTACTGATGTTTCTCAGTTCCTCCCTGAACTCCATATACTGTTGTTCCTGCAGAAGCTGGATTTCCTGAAACCTGGCCAGGACCGTCGCCATCGTCTCCTGGGAGTGGTGGTATGCTCCCATGATGGAGGAGAGGGCCTCGTGGAGTGGGTTCCCTTGGCCTGTCCCCCCCTGTCGCACAGCTGCCCTCTCAGTTCCCCTGTTTCCTTGGGCCTCCGTCCCCTGGACAGTGTGCCCACTACCACTGCCCCCAGGTCCCTGTTGTTGTTGGGGTGGTGGGTTAGCCTGGGTTCCCTGTAGTGGTGGACACACCGCTGATTGACGTGTCCTGGGGCCAGAGGTATGGGCCCGCTGGGTGGGTGCTGTGCTGGTGTTCCCAGAGGGGGGTAGGTCTGCTGTGGCCTGTGCCTGTCTGAGGGGAACCGACTGTCCAGAGGTCCCTGATGGACCGGGCTGGTCATCTAGATCCAGGGAGACAGAGCTGCTGTCATCACTGTGGGCCTCTTCTGGGGGTGGAGGGGACATTTGTGGACCCTCCTGCGCGGTGACCTGGCGTTCGGGTCCTGCAGGGGTATAAAAGCATGGTTATTGCTTCTGTGTGTGCCAATGGCGTGCAATGGGTGGGTGCCCGTGTACCCCAGTGCTGGCATTCCTTTGTGGGGGCTGTTGTGACGGTGTTTTGGGGGGGGTGATGGGTATGTGCATTGGGCATGCTTTGGTGATGGGTGTCCATGCTTTGGGGCCGCATGCAGGGCTAAGTTTTGGGATGGGTGGGTTGTGATGGTGAGACATTTGCAAGGGGTAGTTGTGAAGGGGGTGAGGGATGGGGGTATGAGTTGGCATGCAGGTGGGGGTGGGGGGGATGAAGTAGTGAAGATGAGACTTACCAGAGTCCATTCCTCCAGATATTCCAGCAAGGCCCTCAGGATGCAGGATGTTCAAGACTTGCTCCTCCCATGTTGTAAATTCGGGGGGAGGAGGTGGGGGTCCGCCGCCAGTCCGCTGTACCGCGATGTTGTACCTTGATACCATGGAACGCACCTTCCCCCGTAGGTCGTTCCACCTCTTCCTGATGTCATCCCGATTTCTTGGGTGCTGTCCCACAGCGTTGACTCTGTCCACTATTCTGCTCCATAGCTCCATCTTTCTGACAATGGTGGTGTGCTGCACCTGTGTCCCGAACAGCTGGGGCTCTACTCGTAGGATTTCCTCCACCATGACCCTGAGTTCAGGATCTGAGAACCTGGGGTGTCTTTGAGGTGCCATGGGGTGGTGTGGATGATGTGTGGGATGGAGTGTGTAGTGATAGGTGGGGTGCTATTTAGTGGTGTGTTGTGTGAGGTGCGTGGAAGTTCTGTGGGTATTGGTATTGTGTGCCTGTGGATGCTTGGTAGTTGACTGTGGTGTCTCTCTCTGGTCTTCGTTCGAAATTCTTGGCCGTAGGGGTTTGTGGGTGATGTGGGTGTGTGTTATATATTGTATTGGGTGTGTGGGAGTGGTGTGTGTATGTGTATCAGGTGTGTGTATTTCGAATTGTCCAATGTGGTAGTGTTTTGTAGGTGTATGTGTATTTCGACCGCAGCGGTGTGTACCGCTAATAGAATACCGCGGTTGAAAGACCGCCGCGTGGATTCATGGGTCGTAATGGCATGGGCGTATTTCTGTTGGCGTGACGGTGGAGGTTTGGTCATCGCCAGTTTATCGCTGACCTTTGGTGTGGCGGACTTTTGTGGATGGCGGTATTTTGTCGGTTTGCCTAGTGTGGGTCAGAATGACTGTGGCGGTTTACCGCGACAGCGGCGGTGTTATGGCGGTCTTCTGTCTGGCGGTAAGCGCCTTTTACAGCCGAGGTTGGAATAACCACCAAAATGCTTCGTACATATGGCCCTAAGTTTGTCATTTTATTGTGGAATTCTGATGGGGATCCATTGGGGCATCCAGGAAACAACCTAAAGTGAAAAAGGGAGGCGGTAAGCAATTGTTAAAACATTAACTCACTGTAACCTTTTTCTTGTACTTTATATGATTAAGCTAAATTGTCTTATAGACTATGGTGGTCACCGCCATGCGGTTACCGCCGAATGACCGCCATTCCAACTTTCCCGCTGGGCCAGCGGACGACCACCAAATGGCCGCCCGCTGGCCCAGCGGCAAAGCCCCTGCAACGAGGAAGCCGGCTCCGAATGGATCCGACGGAGTTGCAGGGGTGCGACGGGTGCAGTGGCACCCGTCGCGATTATTACTGTCTGCAAAGCAGACAGTGAAAATATGTATGGGGCCCTGTGAGGGGGCCCCCGTACTGCCCATGCCAGTGGCATGGGCAGTGCAGGGGCCCCCAGGGGCCCCACAACACCCGTTCCCGCCATCCTGGTTCTGGCGGTGAAAACCGCCAGAAACAGGCTGGCGTGAAGGGGGTCGGAATCCCCATGGCGGAGCTGCAAGCAGCGCCGCCATGGAGGATTCCCTGGGCCAGGGGAAAACCGGCGGGAAACCGCCGGTTCCCCTTTTCTGATGCGGTCAGAATAGCCCAGGAAGCACCGCCAGCCTGTTGGAATGACCCCCTATATTACAGAAGTTGGAGGTCTACTTCCTTCCAATTAGTACCAACCCTTGCTTTCAGTGTGCGTTCCCCAACACAATATAATTAATCGTATGCCATCCTACTTCCGTAATGATTATGTATTCAATGTGCCTACTGTGCAATCCTGGATTATAATTTGGCTGGAAGGTGCAATCTGAAAGTGTTGTACCATTGTAGGAGTGTACACATTGTAAGAATGCCTACCTGGTTAATTGGGCTGATACGTTATACCTACAAAAGAGTTTCAGACTTCTCCAAGCCTGATCTTCTTCTTCCGCTATGATTTCACATTTGCCTCTTGGTTGTTAAGGGCAACAGAAGCTACCAGTCACTATGTTAAGGCACTCATTTATGGCATGGTTATTTGTCTATTAGACAATGGAGTTTCAGGCATAAGTAATGGTTAGGTCGATTCATTATGCCTGTTCCTTATGTTATACATTTTGAAAACAACTAACTGAGTGAAAGGGCATTTGAAGTTCTCCGATGTCCAAGTAGATGGCATTCAACATAGTTACTCCTCAATTTAAATAAATATGCCCCCAAATTGTTGAACATCATGAAATGAGACACTAGCAGGAATTCTAACACTCAAGAATCCCTGCATGTAAACTGGGATTCAAATCTATCTTTCTTGAAACATGCAGATTGTGCTAGTTGAAATAAATATGCACCAATAAGTATTGTTTGCTTTTATAGCGAGGCCTGATATTTCCACGACACCACTGCTTCCCTCCCAAAGATGTCATTGTTTGCTGGAAAATCACCTCTCTTTCTTGATCAATTTTTATCCTGTATGACTGATAAGTATAATTAATGATATAATTGTAGATTATATCGTATATCTTCAGTACCTACAACCTGATCAGTACCTAGGGCCATTGTCCTATGTTAGCTAAGTTGACTGTACCTGTGGGTCAATTTTCCTCTAGCAAGTCACCCTCTAAACATTCATCAATTATCAGGTTAATTACGACCCTGTTATTTGAGCTCATGGGGCAATTGGTCTTAATATTTGAGAGCTGAGGTCTATAGGCCTTTCAGATTGACAGGCACTGTGCTTAACATTTATGCAGAACTTAGAGTATTTCCCTGGGCACAGTTGGAGTTATAACCTGATGTTCTATAATATGTCAGATTGTAAGGTTATTTTTTCATATATGTAATCCTTGAACTGCCAATACATTTTTGAAAAGTGACAAGATTTTACATGCTTTTGCCTTCCTCCCCTCTACTTATCTTCGTAATTTGTTTGTGGGGTTACCCTGCTAAGAGATGAAATTCAATTGAAGAACTGTAACTTGAGGAAATGTAATCAAATACTTCATAATTTCACAACAAAGGTATCATATTATTCTGGTTTCAATATCATGAGGAAGAATGTGTCAGTAGCAACTCTAATACTAAGCAGTCATAAGAGCCCACGGTCTCTTTGCTCTCAGGGTCCCCATTCCCATGTTTTTCATGTACAGTACTTGGAGAAGATATCGATGCACCCTTACTAAATTTAGATGTCAGACCGAAATTCATGCAGGCAACAGACTTGTCCTCTCTGTGTACTAATACAATCAGTCAGGTTCTTTTATGCTTATTTCATCAGTGTCATGATAAACACTATCTAGTGATATAAACAACAGGATTACCCATGAATGTTGTCAAATCCTCTGTACATTTACTAGGAATTCGATCACACATTCCTGATTGAGACAACATTGAAGGGCATGCACAGATTTATTTAGCCACAGTACTCAGGATACTTATTGATTATAATGTTGTTGGGGAGCCACTGGATGAGGTCACAGTGAAGATTTCTACATTCAAACTTTGTCACTTTTTTGGAGGTCAAAATTTTCCAGTGGGATGAGGCAGGAGACTGTAGCCAAAGAAAGTTCCGGGAGCTGGGATCCCACTTCACCCAGGACTGCTGAACAGGATTTGCTGATGTGGAAGAAGTATATAATGGAAGCAGCTGCAAATTCATGCCGACCAACGATGCACCTTGAGCAGATTGCCGAACAGGTTGATCCAGGTCTTCCAGAACACCTTTTAGCCCAAAGAAATTAAGCCAAATGTTTTGCATTTTGGCTAGCTGGGCACCTTTAAGAGCACAACCAAATGTTCAGGATTGGTTGGAAACTACTTAGGAATACAGGACTCACTCCGGCTGGGTTCCAGTGCGAGTTCAAGGTGGCAGGAGCCTTTAATGTCCCAGTGGCTCTGAACAGGAGGCCAACAAACTAACTGTAGGAGTAACTCTGGTGGTCATGGGTACAGGTGAAGATGCAGGGCTTAAACAGCAGTGGTGGCCTCTAAGGATTCAAGGCAGGTGCAAGGGAATAAAGCAGCCCTTCCAGGCACAGCAAAGTAGTCTTTTGGAACTACACAGCAGGCAACAGCAGAAGGCAGTCCTCTAAGAGACCTTCTGCAGGTCTGAAAAGTGAACTGTGAATTTGGGAGAAGTTTCTACAGGCTTCTCTTCAAAAGTGCTTGTTATTTCCTGACTTCCCTGCCCCAGCTCCAAGCTGGCTGCAGTGACAATGTGGAGGTGACAAACCATTTGCTTGCAGGCAGAGCACAGCCTATTCAGTAGCAAGTGGGATGTGCCGAGCTCTGCATCCCACCCTGCCAGCAGATGGCCCATACAGGCATACCTAATCCTTCTATTGTGTAACTATCTGGAAGGAATTTATGAAGTCTAACTGTCAGTTACATATAGTAATGTGACCTAAGACAGGTTGCAAGCACCAAAAGGCTAAGGGCAAGAAAATGTAAACTTTCCATAAGTGACATTTTCTAAATTGTAATTTAAAATCTGACTTTACCGTTAAATAGGATATTTCATTACAATATCAAAGATGCTGAACATGAAATACTTACATGGTCCCAATCAAAATTTACCACTTATTAGATGTAATAAGTCAACACAATATTATCTTATGGGACAAGTAGGCTTCACAATAGTGAAAAACAAATTTAGGACTTTCACTACCAGGACATGGAAAACTTTAAAGTACATATCCAGCATTTTAATTACAAGGCACCCTGTCCTATGAGGACCTGAGGGTCTGCCCTAGGGGTGACATGTGTAATAAAAGCAGAATTAGGGCTTCACAAGTCGAATTGGCAGTTAAAAACAACATTCATGCTGCAATGGCAGGCCTTGGACATGTTCTAAGGGGTTATTTAGGTTGGTAGGTAATGGTAGGAATGTGATGCAATAAGTGCTGCCGGACCACTAGTAGCATTTCAGGCCCTGGGTATATGGTATACCTCTGTACAAGGGACTTGCAAGTAAGTTAAACATGACACTCAAGTGTAAGCCAATTTAACCACGTTTAGATGAGTGAACACAATCACTTTATCACTGGTAAAGTGCACAGAGAAGGCCAACAAAAATGAAATTCAGCATTACCAACTATAAAATAGCTAGGTGTCCATCAAATGACAAAGAAGAATATTGTATACCAGCCAGCATTTACAAAGTCTCTATTGTGATCATGAGGGAAACAGGACCTCTGCAGTTGACTAAGACACAACTCTATTTTCTTTTCTGCCACAAATTCGGTCAACACCTAAGACATTTAGGACATGGCTATTTTACTCACAAATCCCAGTTTGGATTAGACTAGCTCCCATTTGTTCTCAGCCATTGATGAACTACAAATGTAGGTCATTATTAACTTGAACAAGAATACCAGACTGGATTAAAATGATTGAAATTGTTGCAGTGGAGGATACACAAACACAGTTGGTATAAATCACTAAACTGAAACTGAAATTACTTTGGTTATTTTTTCATATTGTTCTACCGTTAGCTCTCTGGGGCATGTTTATACTCTGTTTCTGCCGAATTTGTGTCATTTTTTTTTACGCAAATTCAGTGCAAACTTAACTCTATATTTCTATTTTGATGATAGACACGTCTAGCGTCAAAATATTGGAGCATGTGCTATTTTTGTTTTGTATGCATGAACCTACCTTGCATCAATGAGATGCAAGGTAAGCATTTCCATCTAAAAAATGGTGCTATCTTCATTGTCCCACATTTATTCCCCATGCTCAAATAATGCACCGGTGGTAGGAGGGGCTAATTAATGATGCAAAGTTTGAGTTTGCCTTGCACCATTATTTAACGCCTAGGTCAGACCAGGCGTTAGGGGACCTGTGGACCCATTTCCGTGATTAAACACCATGGAATGGGTCCACAGGTGCCCACCCCAAGTCCCAGAACCATCCCCACCCACACTAGAGGGACACCGGAGGATGGGGGACCCCATCCCAGGTAAGTAGGGTAAGTATAGGTAAATATTGTTTGTTTTAATTTTAAGGTGCATTGGGGACCCTTGCATAGCACTGGGTGCAATGGCC
Source organism: Pleurodeles waltl (assembly GCF_031143425.1). Classification (NCBI taxonomy): domain Eukaryota; kingdom Metazoa; phylum Chordata; class Amphibia; order Caudata; family Salamandridae; genus Pleurodeles; species Pleurodeles waltl. Next base: position 792,747,580 of record NC_090438.1, on the reverse strand, counting down.
ATGCCCAGGGGACATTGGTCCCCTGTGCTGCCAATTGGGGTCGTGGGTGGGCATGACTTCTGTTTTTTAGAAGACAGGAGTCATGTGTTATAGATGGTTGTGCGTCAGGAAATGACGTTAGGCTAGTTTGAGGCATTTTATTTGCCTCTAACCAGCGTAGCGTAATCGTTTGATGCTCAACCTCCATCTCATCTTTCTCACCCCACCCGGCTAGCCTCATAATAGTTGATGCTAGGCCATGCTTAGGGCTGGCTTGCAACATTCATTAATATGGCACCCAGCTGGCGCTCAGGAATGGCGCAAGCCGGCACTAAACGTTTTGATGCAAAACTGCGTTAGCGAGTTTTGCACCTAGATTTTTCACCTGTGATTTAGAATGCATGACCATTCCTTCCACAATGGCATGACAAATGGTTAAATATGTTTAGCTAGGAGGCTCAATTCATTACCCCACTAGGAGTTACAATGAATGAATGTGCTTGTTTCTGATTATGTATTGATCTAGTGGCAGGGTTTTGCACATCGCTGAATCCAAGTCATATGGGCCTGTTCTCCAGCAAGGCAATGAATGCTGAACATTGTGTAATGGGTCCTAAGTCACTTTCTCCTTAGGAGTGTGGGGCATTGCACAATAAAACCAAGCTAATTTTCTTTGGGGTAGTATAGTCCAATATCTTCAGGCCCTATTATAAATGCATTTTTATTCCAGAAACACACAATGTGAGCACTGCAGGGTTAAAATGTGATCAGCTGCATTTACCAAGTGCTCTTGCATTGCTGGATCTAATCCTCAGGTGTTCCTAGTCTTCAGCAATGACCCTTAAGTGAGAAGAGTTACAGTGCAAGGGAAAACGCAAAAATGAAGAAACGGATCACTGATATAATATTGGTTCATTAAATATAAACATTCACTAATATTAGAAATTAAATATCAATAACATAACTATTGGCTCTATATACCCTACTATAAAAATCACAAATATCAAGTACACAAATATTGTTGTATAAAATACTGCCTTCTACATTTATCATGAACAAAAATATTGGAAACAAAAATATCATCATCTATAAATAAACATAATATATCTAAACTATCAATTCAAACAATATTGACCACAATATTAATGCAAACATAACTCAATATTCATTATTAAAAACATACAATAACAGTTTTAAGATACAACGATTACTTGAGATTAACACAAAACTTCTTATACACTTATTTAAACAAATATTTATTACATTATTACACAAATATTAAACATTTATCCAAAAGAATTATACATCTATAGTACATACATAAAACAACAAAAACATGAACATTAATGATTACGATTTAAACACAAACCTAAATATTAATTAATAGATATAAACCATACATTTATTTCTAAAATAAACAAACTAGTGTTTACCATGGAAAGACTCAAATGATCAAAGAATTTGAGCTTCACTAAACCAACCAGTAAAATAAAAGTATAACCAACTTTAACCCAAAAAATCAAACAATTCAACAATTTAAACAATGAAGTACTTCAAAATAATAAACCCTGCGAGATGCGAAAACTCTGCTGAATTCTCTCAACACTTACATCAATCAGTAAATAATACTTATATTTAAACTTAGATGTAACTGTTACTAAACATAAAAAAGTAACAAATAAATAGTAACTCACTCTAGAACTTGTATTTTTATATAGACTACCCATAAACAACTTCCAAACCAAGAAAGTGCCAGAAAATATAAACTGTAACAAATCAGTAAAAAGATAGACAAAGTAAGTATACTAAAATAATAAATTATAAACTCCCCAAAAAAGAAATGGAAATAAACCTAACACCTTAAACTTCAACAAACCACCAAAAATAAAATTTATAATAAACAAACTTTTTTTCTCTTTCAAGAGAAATTAAAGGACCTTCTCCACATTAAAATGAGGTCAAAAGAAAAGCTACAAATCAGTGCAAAACAAATCTCAACAAAACATACAAGTAAGTAAATGAAATAAAAACAAATTATTAAATTAATAACAATTGTGGAGAATTTAAAATACAGTATATATATTTATACTATTAAACTACTTACAGATACAAATATTTCACTTCAGAGAAAGGAAAATTATTATAAAACAACATGAGTTACACCTATAGCCAAGAAGGTGCATCAACAGAAATGATAAACTGGAACTGTACTAAATACTATTCTAGTGCACCTAGTGCATCCTATGGGAAAACGATGATGTTGTAATTCATGCAAAAGAGCACAACTACCCCCCAATTGTGGCAGAAATAAACATTAGAGAAATCTTGCAAGATATAAGAGGAGGAAGCACTAGCTTCCAGGAAACCGAAAGCAAAGTCAACTACCACCTATCCTCACTTTATAATGTTTAACCTTCAAAATGTGTCCCAAACCATTCACTCAAATATACACCATACGTGGTGAATATCAACACACCGATATCCCTTTCTTATATTCTCTATTACCAAACAAAGCACCACATACTATGAACTCCTAAACTATAGAAAACAACAAACAAATAAATACTACACCAAAATTAATCATAGACTTTGAACAAGCCATGATTCAAACCTTTCTACAAATATAGCCCCACACAGTCATACAAGGATCATGTTAAAGCAAAGTATATGGAAATACCTCACAAAATCTACACATAGGTACTGATTACGAGTTTGGCTGTCGTACTGCCAAACCACCCTGTTGGCGGTCCAAAAAAGACTGCAGTGCTGGCAGTCTTAAAGAGACCACCACACTGGGGGTCCTAAAAAGACTGCTGCACTGGTGGTCCCCAGACCGCCATATTAGGAGTTATACAGGCTGGACCGCGTCCGCCAAGCAAAAAAGGCAGAGTGCCAGTGGCACAGTGGCTTGGATATAGACGTCCAAACGCCATTGCTGTCAGCACCGTGGCCAACCACCCAGCATATTACAAACATTCAGTTGCCATGGCAGTCCCCTCGCGGTGGTCAGCCAATGGTGGTTGACCACCGTGGCTCATTTTCAGCAAAGTTACAGACAAGTGCACAATGGATGAATTAAAAAACAACACAACTGAAGCACATTTGCAAGTGGACACACCTGCAAAGGACGCTATAAAACACACCCCTTCACATACCACAATCCTTTTCATTTCTTCTGCAGCATAGCAAGACAGACCACACATCTTGCTGTCTATTTTTTTGTCATAAGCCCTTTTTTCCCCATCCCATTTTACATCCTTCACACACATTGTCTACTTGTTGCCCACTATTCACCTGTCTTGTTTAGTGAGTCACTGTCATCCCCCCTTTAACTTACAGTCATGTCACGGGTCAAAAACCCACAATTTTCAGAAGATGACTTGAAAGTCATGGTGGATGAAATCATTAGAGTAGATCCACAATTATTCCAGCACACTCCTCTCAGTAGGAAAATGGAAATGTAGGCCAGGATAGTCAACAAAGTGAATTCTGTAGGCACCACCCTGCACGCAAAGGAGGATGTTAGGTAGAGGTGGAACGACCTCAGGGGCAAGGTCCATTTCCTGGTCTCCAGGTACCAGATGCAGGCCAAAAAGACTGGTGGTGGCCCTCCCAGGTCCCCACTACAACCCTTTCCCTGGTTAGAAAAGATCTTGGGCATCCTGCATCCTAAGGGTTTGACAAGAATTCCTGAAGGAGAAGAGGTTGGTAAGTCACGACACAAAAACTGTCACAAACATTCAATGTCATGCATGCCCACAGCTCAGCTTTTGCCAGTCTTGTTTATTTACCTCAACAACATTCAATTCATATAACTGGATCCAACATCACAGCTCCCAAGGCCCATCATATGCCATATGTCCAAATGGTGTCTGGAAATCTCACAATAACAAAAACATATTACAGGATTCATGGTATGTTCCAAAATTTAAACTTATGCTCAACCCTAAATGCAGCCTGCATACAGAAATGTAATACCAAACATTTGTCAAGTGTTAGGCAGTAGAGAGTGACCTGACTGCAGCTCCCAGAAGACCCTGTTTCAGTAACTCGAAACACCATCACAGTGATATCTTGTCTAAATTACCTGTTTGTGAACTCCCAAATGAGGTGTACTCACCTGGGAGGATACCTTGGGTCATATTTATACTCTGTTTGCGCCGGAATTGCATCGTTTTTTTGACGCAAAGCTAACTCCATATTTATACTTTGGCGTTAGACCCGTCTAGCGCCAAAGATCTTGGAGTTAGCTTCATTTTTTAGCGTGGACACCTACCTTGCGTTAATGATATGCAAGGTAGGCGTTCCCGTCTAAAAAATGACTCCAAGGCATGTGCGCCTTATTTAAACTCCCGTGCAAAAATAGCGCACGGGAGTGGGCGGGTAAAAAAAAAATGACGTCCAGCAGATTTTGCGTAATTTTTTAGCGCCTGGTCAGGGCAGGCGTTAAGGGACCTGTGGGCTCGGAAGGAGCCCAGAGGTGCCCTCCCATGCCCCCAGGGACACACCCTGCCACCCTTGCCCACCCCAGGAGGATGCCCAAGGATGGAGGGACCCATCCCAGGGAGCTTAAGGTAAGTTCAGGTAAGTATTTTTTTTTTTTTTTTTTTGTGGCATAGAGGGGCCTGATTTGTGTCCCCCTACATGCCACTATGCCCAATGACCATGCCCAGGGGACATAAGTCCCCTGGGCATAGCCATTGGGCAAGGGGGCATGACTCCTGTCTTTGTTAAGACAGGAGTCATGTCAATGGAGGGTGGGAGTAAAAAAAAATGGCGCAACTCGGGTTGAGGCAGATTTTTTGCCTCAGACCGACTTGCCCCATTTTGTGACGCCCAAGCTCCATTTTCCCCTACGCCGGCGCTGCCTGGTGTGGGTCATTTTTTTTTACACACACCAGTCAGCTCTGCCGGCTAACGTCATTCCATAAATAAGGCGCCCGCAAGGCGCTTTGGAATGGCGTTAGCCGGCGTTAACATTTTTGACGCACAACTGCGTTGGCGCAGTTGTGCGACAAAAAGTATAAATATGGCCGCATGTGTATAGTGTGTGTAACAGAGGGAGTGACCTGACTGCATCTCCCAGCAGGCCCTATTTCAGTAACTCCAACCATCAGCCCAGTGGTCACTTTTTTAAATACCCTTGTATGTGAACTCACAATTGAAGTGTACTCACCTGAGGTTATGCCATTTGTCAAGTGTTTGGGAGTAGGGAGTGACCTAACTACAACTCCCAGGAGGCCCTGTTTCTGTAAATTTAACCAGCAGCACAGTGGTCATTTGTCAAAGTACCCTTGTTTGTGAACTCTCAAATGAAGTGTATTCACCTGGGAGAATAACATGTGTATAGTGTTTGTATTAGAGAGAGTAACCTGACTGCAACTCCTTGCAGGCCCTGTTTCTGTAACTCAAACCACCAGCACAATGGTTACTTGTCCAACTGCCCCTGTTTGTAAACTCCCAAATGAAGTGCACTCGCCTTGGAAGATACCATTTGTATAGTGTGTACTAGAGAGAGTGACCTGAATGCAACTCACAGCAGACCATGCTTCTGTAACTCGAACCACCAACCCAGTGGTCACTTGTAAAAATATCCATGTTTGTGAACTCACAATAAAAGGGTGCTCACCTGGGGAGTACAAGTGATGGGGAGTAGAGCATGTCCCCACTGCAGCTCGCAGCATGCCCTGTTTCAGTAACTCTAACCACCAGTACAGTGGTCACTTGTCCAAATACTCCTGTTTATGAACTCACAAATTAAGTGTTCTCACCTGGGAGGATACCATTTGTGTAATGTATGTACTAGAGAGAGTGGCCTGACTGCAACTCCCAACAGGTTCTGTTTCAGTAACTCCAACCACTAGCACAGTGGTCACTTGTCCAAAAGCCCCTGTTTGTAAACTTTCAATTGAAATGTACTTACCTGGGAGGGATCAAGATAAAAATCATGCTCAAATCAGAGACATATCTGTCTACCTAGCTCCATCTTGAGTTGTTAAGCCACGTTGAAAGTATTGAGAATAGGAATGACACCTTACCCAGTGAGTACAACAAGTATTCCTAAGGCCTCAAGCTGCATCACCAGATGGTAGCTGCAGCATTCGCAATGACAAGGCACTGTTCACATGATGACTCCAGTCACATATACAACCAGGTCCTGTGTTTGCCTGCATCCAACTCAACTAGGCCTCCAAAAAGTCAAAGACATAACTTGCCTCTCGACTTTGTTGGCTTCACTGGTGGAAAAATGTAATTTTCAGGCCATCTTTCAAAGTGAGCTGATCTGCACATCTCATCAGCTGCTTGAGTGAAATTGGGTTGGCATGCTTCACACGTCATGTCAAATTACCCAATACCATTTTTACTTAACACAATTGGATTACCTACAACTTACCTTTGTCCAAGTTCTCTGCTTACTGTAACTCTAAAACCTTGGATGTAATAATGTAGATTTTACATCAACAGGTGGATCTGCCGCTGGACACATGGAGGCCATGGAACAGACTACCACTACCCTTCTGGATGAAGCCCTCAGTGACGACAACACTCCTGGACTTCTGTATGTGGGGGATGGTTCTGGCCTATCTGGGCAACCTGGTCAGACAGCAACAGTGAGTCTCATTGTGGCCACAACATCACCTCCCAGCCCTGTTCTATCAACATCACAGAAAACCATTTGCCCCCCAACCTGTGTCCCTAGCACAGTGTCTACCATCATGTGCCCCCCAGTCCTGGATCCTGAACAGCAGCGCAACACTTCGGACAGTATATTTTACCACATAGATATGTCACACCATGTGAGCCATACGATGATGATCCAAGGTAATTGTTCAAGTTGGAATAGGTTGCATGTACAGTTTCCTGCTCAGGAGTACAACCATTCCACACAAACACATGCAGAGCAGTTTCTGGTCAAACAAAAAATGTATTACAGTGTTCAGCACATAGGCTGTCAATCTGTCAGAACAATTGGTATTCATAAATGATTGGCTCATACTGAGTAAATGCACATACAGGTTCAGACCTCCAGACCATGGAAGGAAGAGATTTGTCAGACATTGTCATGTAGAATAGGTAAACATTGAAGTGGTTGATGTCATCAGCTTGAGCCTTAGCACATACCACACCAAGTAATTCAACACCACATTATCCAAGATTTCAACAGATGGCAGTTCAACAGTACCTGATCATGGCCATTATCATCCAATTCTCATGCATCAGGTTGTATGACTCAAACCCATGTAAGTGCTTTGGCACAGGTCTGTGGCCTACACTGATGAAACACATCTATAGCTATATACAGGTTATACAAAAAGAGTGTTTAGCCAGTGTCATTGGAAGATGACTTTGTCGTAAGCTAGGACTACATATTTAATGACAACGGGATGACACACATGATGCATCAGGCCCATCACAGTTCACAAAACAAGCCCAATAGGCACTTCTGTCCTTCCATCCAAACACTGTGCAAGCTGTCTTGGCACAGGTCTCATATACCCAAAGTATGTGACCTACATTACCTGGACCAGTCCATGTTCACTTTGTATGTCAGAACAGCCTCAGATAACTGCCAATGTCACAGCTCTGAAATGCCCACATGAAGATGTCTTGGTGAATGTACCTATACATAGAACAAAACAAGGAGTATAGGCTTGAAACCATACATAGCAAATCACATAGCAAGCATTTGGAAAACAAAGTACATTTCAATAAATCTGACACACACAAAGCAAAATCATCAAGGTGAGGATGTGTCAAAAGCTATTTCATCAATCAACCTTTGCCAGATTTTTCCAGAGTATCAGCTCCCTAGCTGTTTCAAAAATAATAAACTTCACACATTGTCACAACCACAGTTCATTGTACAGTCACAGTCATAACATTACATGACATAACTGCACTCATGAGACGTAGCTATGAACAAGATCTTCTCACTGGTGAGCTCTTTTCTCTTCACCATTGTCATCTTCAGTTGGCATTTCAGAATTCTCACCCAGTGGCAATGCAGGCTCCCCCTTCTCTGGGATATATAGGATATTACATTGCAGGTCAATGTTGTGGAGTGTGCCAGAGTGATCTGATACACTTTCCCCTGTCGGTAGAGGAGGGCTCCCTTGTCCTGTCCAGACAACAAAATCCGGCCTTCAGGAACACAAAAGCCTGCTCCACTGCCCACTGTGTTCTTCGATGGACCTTATTGAAGCAGACTTTCCCTGGCATAGCTGGATTCCTCAGCCGCGTCAGTAACCAAAGATGGTTTGGATATGCTGAGTCTCCTGTTAGGAATGCAACATAAGTGTAACAATGAGTCACTTACTTCATTATAGTAGCACCTGACATTGTACACATACAATCAGGACAGATGTGACTTGTCAACTAGCCATGCCTTCTCTAACTGCAGTTGTGGCATCAGCTGGAGTATGGAGCTGTTCTCCATTATAAAAGAATCAGGGCCTGATCCAGGAAAACAGGCCCACACATTTGAGATCGAGAGATCCACCAAACAGACAACTTGCATGTTTGTGGAATGGAAGTTTTTTCTGTTGCAATAGACTTGTTCAGTGGCATGTGGTGGAACCTGACTTAACTGTCAATGTGTTTCAACATTGCTGATAGGAAATCATTCAACACCAGACTGAACATGGATTATGACATACCAGCTGATAAGGTCACTGTATGTTGGAAGGACCAAGTGACCAGGAAGCGCAATACTGACATGACATGTACAATGGATGGTATGCAGTATGGATTACTTTTAGCTGGCATCAGATCTGGCTCCATCGGATGGCACAAATCTAGTACTGGTTGCCTGATCAGATTGTACAGCTGGATGACATGGCATTCCTCCATGGTCTGAAGGTCTGCCAATGGATGGTAGACAGAAAGTTGTTGCATCCTCCCTCTCCCAGGACATGGGAGGACCTGAGACGCTGGGTTCAGAAGATCAGAGAGGTCCAGCTGGAGCTGTCCTCCATTCTGGCGGTGGCGAACCTAGACCTTGATGGGCATTTGATAGGAGCTCAGTAGCCACAAGAGGGTGAGTAGAGGGCATATTCTTGCCTGTCACACAGCCAAGTTGATATGTTAAGTTCTTACATCTCCCCCTGATGATTGGGGATGGGCCATGTGTGACACACTAGAGGAGTAAATGTTTGTGTAGATATGCCATGTGGTGCATACTGATGTGCCTTGCCTAGTAACCCAGGGATCTAGGACACAACTGAGTACAATCCACAGACAATGTGCTCCCCAGGGAAAACACATGAGTGTGTATATTGTTCAACCACATAATGTTTGTTGCTGTAGTGTGTCTAAATTCTTTGCATCAGACTAGTACTCATCAGTGTTGCAGGACAATGAAAAAGAAGTGATGGATCACTGTGCTCAGTGTGTCTGGTCTAGTAAATAAATTGTCATCTGCCCCCCCCCAGAGGCCACATGTCTTCAGTGTGTGATGAGTGCTGGTCACTCACCACTGTTTGTCTGCAAAGGTGCCCTTGATACATGTGACAGAGCATACATTGTTATTTGGGTGCAGCTACATATTAGACCTTTCCCTTGGTAAGTGGGGAATGTCTGTTGTCATGATTTATGTGCCATCACTGTTGTCAACATTCCTTGTGCCAACATGTTAGCATGTGTCTCTTTCTCTTTTGATAAAATGTGTACACTGATGTGTCATGCGTGGCCTACCTGTGTTCATGCATGATTTGTGTATTCCCTCACATATATGTGCATGCCAAAGTATGTTTGGAATTGGAAATATGCAATGGGACCACATTTCATGTGGTGCCATAGACAGGAGTGTTTTGTCATTGGTTGTTGGCTCATACATACCCTCACCTGGCAGTGCATGTCATTTGTCATGTACAACTGCAGTAGCAATGAGGAACATGACAGGTAGGATTGGAGTTTTTGCACACAATGTGCATTTCCATCCCATTAAAGTGGCATCATGTGGAATAGTGCACTGCACATGTGTACTGGGGAAGGGTAGTTACCTGACTGTTGCCATGTATTATGGAGTGACTTGCAGTTATGTTGGAATTACATGTAGTTGGGGACAACCATTCATCCACAGACTTCTCGGTTTTCAGGACCAAAATGGAGAATGTGATATAGCTTCCCATTCGGCAACAAGTCAAGGGTCTTCTACAAGTCCTTGTAAAACTCTGGACCTCCACTACATACAAAGGACTTATGGCTTCTACTGATGCAATTAGAGTGTTTCATTGTAAGGGGTGACAGACAGTAGTGGTGATTTCCCTGGGGCTAGATGATTCATTGTGTTGTGGAATTTAGAGACATATCTTCCTGACAGTTTGCCCATTTTGTCGACAGTGTGCATGTCCATGTCAAATATGTAGCATACCTGAGCAACATTAGTACTACCTCCACGACTCCATTAGGAGAAATTACACATGGTGAAGTTTACATTGTTGATATGTTTCCAGTGTGACATGAGTATTTTCATGTAACATTCTTCAGGCTACAGAACTGCTGTCAGCAATATAGTAGAATTTTGAAGAATGATTTCTTATTGTGCTATTATTCTGTACGTGACAAATAGATGTCTGCATGACCTTTTGTGGGACCTGTGGGAATGAGCTTGACATTAGCCTACTATTGCATTACAACAGGTAACTGAGATATGCTCTATGAGGCAAAGCATTGAGGGTGATATGGCCTCCTGTTTGTTCAATGGTTAATGTGATTGCACAATTTCACCCATGCAATTGTAGTTGTCTGAGGTCTTGATTTTCCTGTGGGCAACTGTTGACAGTTAATGTGGAATGCATGCATATGGCATGCGTTAGACCTGGCATCCTTTGCATGGTTTCCCAAGTCTTTTTGGCTCTGTTTCCTGTATTTTTTACTTTTGATTTTTGGTACTCTGGGCACTTTACCACTGCTAACCAGTGCCAAAGGGCAAGTGCTCCCTGTGTAAATTGTGATTATGATTGGTTATCCTGGATTGGCATATTTGATTTACTAGTAAGTCTCTAGTAAAGTGCACTAGAGGTGCCCAGGGCCTGCAGCACTGATTGTGTCACCCACAATAGTAGCCCTGTGAACATGTCTCAGACCTTCCACTTCAGTGTCTGTGTGTTTAGTTGTAAATTGCCATTTCGACCTGTCCAATGTATTTAAAAGGTAGGACATGTATTGATATGTTTTATGTGTCCTGATAGTAAAACACTGCAAAAATCAGTTTTCACTATTGTAAGGCCTATTTCTCCCATAGGATAACCTGGATTGCCTTGAAATATCTTTTGAGTGCAGCTTAGTTCTTAAATTGTCAGTATATAAATGGCACTTTTAAAAAGTGGGCATTTTCTTTCTTAACCATTCTGTGTCTCAGCCTGGCTGTTGAATCCACTTCTGGGACAGACTGTTCTACATTCATTATAGGCAATAACACAAAGGGAGATGAAGAGTATCCTGCATATTCTGATGGGTTGTCCTGGGCTAGAGTGGGAGAGAGGAGCTGACACTTGCACTTGAAAGGGCTGTGTTTGTCCTCTCACAATACAGCCTCCTACCCCCTGGAGTGTGGCTGGGGTAGGTCAAGGAAGAGGCAGGGTCTTGTGCACTACTAAGACTTTTATCTAAAGTTTGCCTTCTTCAACAGCAGAAATGAGTATAAGTAGTGCCCCCAAAACCCCAGACTTTTAGAACATTTGGATCAAGAGGAACCTCTGCCAAGGAAAAGAGCTGTGTGTGCTTTACTGGGTTGGCCTGTAATTGCTGTTTCTGCCTTAGAGAGGACAAAGACTGGACTTTACTATTTATCATGTTTGTGGAGATTCTTCAAGGGATTGGACTGAGCTTGCCTCCTGTTAAGAAGTCTCAGGGACATGAAAGACTTCATTTGCCAGCACCTGGGCTCTCTTGCTGAGGCCTCCTGAGTTGATAAGTTGTCCCTGGGCCACTGGAAGGAGAAGCTGGCAGAACCAGAGTTAAAATCTTGTGCCCAAGTCGACCGGCAGAAAAATCGATGCAGGCCAGTGATATCGACACATTGTCAACTCAATTCGGATTCATTGCTGCTGGGCATCTGGATTTTCCACGCATCATCCCTGGGTGTCAAAATAGTCAACATCACCGCAAAAACCTGAGGGTTCTTGTCTGGAAACTGACGCATCACTCACCTAGCAGAGAAAGAATCAGCACACGGCCTCACTTGCAAGTAAGAAATCGACACATCCCTTGCTTTTCTGACGCACGCTCGCCCAGCTGCTTTATTTTTGATGCATACCAGGCACTTTGTGCTAAAACAACACATCCGTTGATTGTTATGGATTAAGACTCTCTTTACTTTAAAAATGTATACCTTTTCTTTTGTATGTTGGATTTTACTTGTTATCTGTTGTTGAACCTCATGACAAAGGTAGGTGTGTGTTCTTACTGTCGGGTGCATCCAATGAGGCATGGATTTTGGGCTCCATCAAAGAGGAGCAGCGGCAGGACATGTGTGATGGGCTCCATGGTGGCAAAGAACAGGTAACGCTGCCTGCAGTTGAGTTGCTTCTTTTATGCTCTCCATTTCCACCTGCTGGAATGTGGTGGTTGGACCACCATGGTCACATTGGTGGTGTGCAACACCATAACGTGTCCGGCGAAAACACTGGCTTCTTCAGCCTGTTTGGCCTGCCGTGCCACTAAGGCATTGCCTGGCAGTGCCGCAGGACTGCAGTGGTCTTTCCTCTATGGGCCCGTCACCACCATTATAAAGTGGTACAACCGCCAAGCTGGTAGTGGTTGGACCACTGCTGCCCCCATGGCGGTGCAAGGACTGCCAAACCCATATCGAGGGCCAAAGTGTAGAATATTCCACTTACAGCCAATTCACCTTTGAAATCAAAAACATGATAGCACCAGCTGATGTCACTGTCACAGAGGAAGCCAAACACTATAACTTACTAATAGAAAGTCATTTCTACCAACAAAATGAAGACAAACTTAGGTCCTCATTTTGATGTTGGTCATTTTGAGACCACCAGCCCTGCCGTGATGGTCAGGTCACTGCACTCAAGCGGGTCCGACTGCCACATTCTGAACTTGCTGCTCCAACTGCCAGGGGACTTCTGTCACCACTGGGAACAAGGTCCCCAATGGGGTGACGGAGGGTGGACTCCTGGTCAGCCACAGCAGCACTGAACTCAATCACCAAAGTCGTAACTGAGGGCCTAAGTTCCCTAGTGGATTATATTGAAGACACTTGGGTTGGCAGACTGCATTGCTCAGGACACAGATGCCAAGCCTAGTTCCAGATACCATGGTGGAATGTCCATCACAGCACCCTGGCACAGGAAGCCAAAACAAGCAACACAGTAGAAATATGTCACACAGCCTTCCAATCCACACTAGCCTACACTATACAAATTCAGTGAGGCATTGCAAAAAGAGTAAAGCTACCAAGAACTAAGAAAAGAGGAATCTGTTTTAGCAAACAAACTAAAAGAATATGTGACATGCTGTAATTTAAAGTCAAACTCATCATAAATAACAAAGGACTTGACTACTTGGAAATTATAGCTTAAACCATACTATAAAATAAATGTAAACCTAAACTACAATAAACATACCAAACTATTTTTTTTGCGTAGTAAATATAATATTTAATTACATCAGTGAAACAATTATTTTAAATTGCAAAGTAACACACACATATATATATACATCTCAATCGAACACCTTCCTGCTTACAGAAAGACGCCTCTGCCACACGGTGTCTTCTTACATGATCTTTTTATTTTGGCACACAAACAGAATCACCCAATGCGTTTCGGGAGTCACAGCTCCCTTGTTCACGAGTAATCATAGTCCATACTTCTCTTTCTATATATTACTCCAAGAGTACTAACAAAATAAAAAACTGACTCATACTATTCCTCATAATACGGCAGCAATCTACAAACTTATTGCTTGTGAATATTTAAACATATGCATTGTATTAAACAGGTTATTTCTTCCACCACCTTCTTCCTTATCTCAAATTTGCACACACCAAAATCACAGATTGCTATAATCTTATGGTACATTTTTTAAATACAATTCCTTAAATACCATTTTATAAAACCAATTGTTTACTCCAATTTTTTTATTTAAACAATCCAATTATCTACACAGTCATTGATTATACTTCACCAATTGTTCTCTTATCAGATATAATAGCTCTTTCGCGTTTCCAAGTCTTAATAATCCTTCTTTCTGTATATATATGTATATATATATATAGATATATGTGTGTATATATATGTGTGTATATATATATATATATATATATATATATATATATATATATATATATATATATATATATGCAAAATACAAGCGAGAACTGGGTAGCGAGTACTTCCCAAATTTAGGTGGAGAGCAGCTCCAATAAGGAGAACTCTACAACACCAGTGACACTCTAGATTTGCTCACCTCAAATGTCTGCTTATCTAGCAAAGTTTTTAAGCATAGGATCAGCATAGTGCTATCCACGCTGAGCTGGACAGAGACAAAGGCCCTCATTACACCCTGGCGGACGGTGGTAAAGCAGCGGTAATACCACCAACAGGCCAACGGAAAAAAAATTGAATCACAACCATGGCGGAAACCGCCAACATAGACAACCACTTTAACACTCCATAGACAATCACTTTAACACTCCGACCGCCACGGCGGTAGAGACAAACACTGCGGCAGTAACTGCCAACAGACAGGCGGAGGACAAAGTACCACCCACCGTATCACAACAGGCCTATCCCCCAACTTTTCTGGGGCGGAACCAATGCTATCAAAAGCACAGCGGAAACAGTACACAGAAGGGAAACCACTCACCTCTCAACACCCAACGAGGAACCAGGACGCCATGGAGCCTGAACTACACGGCCTGCCCATGCTGGTCTTCCTCCTGCTCCTGCATCAGATTGAAAATAAACAGGCACCTCAGGGGGAAGGGAAGGGTGGGCACCTTAGCCGGATGAACGCACAATGCCACTGCTGCACGAGGAGGCTCCATGCCCATTGTTTTATCTTGGGGAGTGCAAAGCCAAAGTCTCTCAAGTCTTTCCAGTAGGTGGTTTGCCCACTGCTTTATCCTGGGGAGTGCAAAGCCACAGTCTCTCAAGTCTTTCCAGTGGGTGGTGCAAAGCCACAGTCTCTCAAGTCTTTGCAGTGGGTGGTTTGCCCACTGCTTTATCCTGGGGAGTGAAAAGCCACAGTCTCTCAAGTGGATAACAGTCTCCACTGGTTCTGGAGGGGACCTTGTGCCCAGAGTGCTTCATCCTGCCAAGGACTGAGGTATTGGATGCCTTTAACCACTGGTTCTGGAGGGGGCAATGTGCCCAGAGTGCTTCATCCTGCCATGACTGAGGTAGTGGATGCCTTTCTCCACTGGTTCTGGAGGGGGCTTTGTGCCCAGAGTGCTTCATCCTGCCAAGGACTGAGGTAGTGGATGCCTTTCTCCACTGGTTCTTGAGGGGGAATTGTGCCCAGAGTGTTTCATCCTGCCAAGGTCTGAGGTAGTGGATGCTTTTCTCCACTGGTTCTGGAGGGGGCTTTGTGCCCAGAGTGCTTCATCCTGCCAAGGACTGAGGTAGAGGATGCCTTTCTCCACTGGTTCTGGAGGGGGCATTGTGCCCAGAGTGCTTCATCGTGCCAAGGACTGAGGTAGTGGATGCCTTTCTCCACTGGTTCTGGAGGGGGCTTTGTGCCCAGAGTGCTTCATCCTGCCAAGGACTGAGGTAGTGGATGTGAATCTCCACTGGTTCTGGAGGGGGCATTGTGCCCACAGTGCTTCATCCTGCCAAGGACTGAGGTAGTGGATGTGAGTCTCCACTGGTTCTGGAGGGGGCATTGTGCCAAGAGTGCTTCATCCTGCCAAGGACTGAGGTAGTGGATGCCTTTCTCCACTGGTTCTGGAGGGGACGTTGTTCCCAGAGTGCTTCATCCTGCCAAGGACTGAGGTAGTAGATGTGAATCTCTACTGGTTCTGGAGGGGGCATTGTGCCCAGAGTGCTTCATCCTGCCAAGGACTGAGGTAGTGGATGCCTTTAACCACTGGTTCTGGAGGGGGCATTGTGCCCAGAGTGCTCTACATGCAGTGGGACAGGTCCCATTCCCTCTCCTGGCTGTGTGTGCCACGAGATTGCCTAGGAACAGGTAGCATGATACGCCATGGTGGCAGAGACATACCCCACACTGCTGCGGCTTCGCCTTCCACCTGCAGGTGCAAACAGTGATGGAAGTCATGCCTCCTGGAAGCTGGGCAGGGTCCAGGAAGTCTCCTCCAGCCTCGGACGACTGACCAATGGGGATGGTAGCCATGTCAGCGGTGGTGCCACTGTCCGAGCACATCGCGGGGCTGGTCGCGGTGCTTGCGGCGGTGTCTGTGGCGGCGATGCTGGTGGTAGTACATGTGTCAGCATCTGTTGAGGGACACAGCAGGACGTCTCCTGCAGCCTCGGGCGGCTGCCCACTGGGGATGATGCTGGGGACTGTTGCTGAGGCTGCAGACGTGCCGGTGGTGGTGCAGGTGGCTGTGCAGGTGGCGGTGCTGGTGGCGGGACAGGTGGAGGTGCTAGTGGCGGTGCAGGTGGTGGGCAGGTTGCGGTGTTCACCGCCGTACAGGTTGGTGTAGTTGTGGACAGAAGGGGTGACACTAGTCCCCCAGTCGGTGCCACCGTGCCCTGTCCTGACCTGCTCTTCTACTTTTGTCCCTTCCCCACCTTTGATGGTGCTGCAGGTGTCTTGCCACTATCCCCTTTTGTTGTGGCGGAGCCCTTGGTGGCTGGTAGGTGCAGCTTCTCCCTCTGGGATGTGGGCACCTTCTTCACCTTGGCAGGTGGCGGAATGTCCTTGCCCTCGCAGGTGGCACACTGGCAGCCCTGATGGGTGGTGCACTCGATGACCCCGCAGTTACTGGCACCACTGTGCCTGGGGATTTGGTGGCTGAGGTGCTGGGCTGGGACCAGGAAAGCCTGGCCCTAGGGGAAAGACGGGGGGAGGTGAAGGGAAGAGGTCAAAGTTTGTCAGGAAAAGTTTTTTAGACACACTGGGACGGGAAGATGGAGGGGGTTTGGTAGTGGAGGAAGAGGGAGTGTTTGTAGGAGGTTTACGTTTGCTGAATTTGGGTGAAGGTGCATGGGCCGGAGGCTGTTGTGAGGTGGATGGCTGTTGGGTGGGTGTGTGCCTGCATTTGTGTACTTTGGGAGGAGGGCTCACAGACACACTGGGAGAGGACACTGGGGATGTGTGCATGGTAGTGGGGGTGGTGATTGCACATGAGCGGTGTGTGGTGATGAGTGAGCTGGTGATGGAGGTAGTGGCTGAGGATGTAGTGCATGCAGGTGTGAGTGGGGATGAGATAGGGAGGGAGGAGGAGGACATGGAGGAGGGGGACACAGTGGAGACAGTGGATGTTGCTGTGTCTGCATGGGTATGGTGCTTGTGTGAGTGCTTGTGAGATGTGTGGTGCTTATGTTTGCCATGTCCACTCTTGTGTGTTGATGATTGTGCATGCTGGTTTGATGGTGTGCTTGGTATAGGCTGATTTACAGGGGATTGGAGGAAGTTGGAGGGGGAGGCTGGATACAGGGAAAATGGCTGCCATCAGTGCTGCGGCCAGAGCCTGAAATGCTCTCTGTTGGGCCGCCTGCTCAGAATGAATGCCCTCCAGGTATGCATTTGTTTGTTGCAAATGCCTCTCAAAACCCTAGATGGCATTCAAAATGGTAGATTGCCCAACAGTGAGGGATCTCAGGAGGTCAATAGCCTCCTCACTGAGGGAAGAAGGGCTGACTGGGTCAGGGGCTGAGGTGCCTGGGGTGAAGAAGATGCCCACCTTCCTGGTTGAGTGGGCACAGGACACATGCTGAGAGGCTGCTGGGAGGGCAGTGCTGGCAGGGGGGTTGGCGGCTGTACCTGTTGATGTAGTGGGCACAGAGGTGCCCGCCACCGCAAGGGAGCTCCCATCAGAGGAGGAGTCGCTGTCACTGGTGTATGCTCCTGTCCCCGTCGTGGAGCTCCCCTCACCCTCCATCCCCTTTGGTGGCTTCAGACTCCATTGCTTCACCCTTCCAGCGCCAAGTGGGTTGCAGCTCCCTCCTGCTCCGTTGCCACTGCTCCTCTGCTAGATGATGCTATTGCACACAAAAACAGGGAGACAAAACAAAAAGGGGGGGAAGACACAAGAAAACATGTTCATTGCATGCAACACCACTACCATTGGCGGACACAACACACAGGGATCAGCCCTATGCACTAAGCCATACACTAACAGTGCCTAGCAAATTCACATGCCCTAGGGGTACGAGGCATAAGCCCAATTGCTGCACACCTAGAAATCACAGGAGCCTGACTATGTGTAGATGGCTATCACCACTAGTGGGGTTGGTGTGCCACAGAGCCTGCTTAACAAGGGACCTTGCATACCAAGTTTGCCCTGGCTTAGGGGAACACACAGCCCAAATCCCCCACCCAGACACCTCGTAATGTGCGCAGAGTCAGCTCAATGAGAGTGTACTCACACCCTTGTGGCTGCTGTGATGCCGTCAAGCGCTCATCTAACTCCGGATAGGTCACCGCCAGGATCCGGTACATCAGGGGGTCATGGTGCAACGGGCACCCCTTCCATGTTGGGAGGCCATCCCCAGCTGGGCCTCCACCATCTTCTTGCTCCAGCGGCGCAGGTCCTCCCATCTTTTACGGCAGTGGGTGCTCCGTCTATGGTAGACCCCCAGGGTCTGGACGTCCTTGGCGATGGCACGCCAAATACCATTCTTCTGGTGGGCGCTGACCTAGAGGAAAGGTACAGGAGGAAAGGAAACTACTCACCCTTCCGGACCGTCATACTCATTGCCCACCAGTTCCCACCCATGCCCTGACTCACATGCAGGCCTCAGCCCCCCTATGTATCTTCCATCCACACCACTCAAAACAGGCATTGCCCACGCAGCATGCTCACAGTGTACTCAACTGTTTGTCTGGAGGACCGTACAGTTACGTGTACTGGGGGAGGACCCCATCCACCAGTTTCTCCAACTCCTCCGAAGTGAAGGCAGGGGCCCTTTCCCCAGTCACTGTAGCTATCGTCGCTTCCAGACACAGGTCACAGCAGCTCTTGCAGTGTAGGTCCTCTCCTGTTGAAGGTCAGGTATCAAGTGAGTGATCAGATAGAAAATGGCGGTCACATCCGCGGCGGTGTGTACCGTCACCGCCGGCGTACATGATTATTGGCTCCTGGGACCCAATGGGCCCAATGTTAACCAATGCTGAATTGCGCCGTGGCCTTCGACCACCCACCACGACGATGTACAACGCCAGCGCAGTTACCTCATTTCCCCTTGTCCCACCTTACAGGTCAGGCACCCGCCATTTCAGGGGGCCACATGGGATTCATAAAAACTGCGTCACACCTATCTTGGCCAGGAATACAGACAGATACCGGCAAATTGCGATTTACCAACGTTTCAGCAAATAATACAATGTGATACCTCAGTGTTGGATGACCCTCTGCTCACTGTTTTCCTCCATAGGGCACGTCTGCTGGGGCAGGTGATGAGATGGCGGCATCCTCCTGTGTACAGACACCTGGTGGACCTGTCAACAATGGAAGAGAGACACAACATAATCACATACAGACTTGATCGTGCAACAATCATGGAACTGTGTGCCCAGTTGGAGCCAGACCAGATATCAGCTATCCGCCAGCCCATAGGAATCCCCCCTCTAGTGCAGGTTCTGTCTTTACTCCATTTCCTGGCCAGTGGTTTTTTTCAAACAACAGTGGCCATGGCATCAGGGATGTCCCAGCCAATGTTCTCTAACGTGTTGGCCAGAGTGTTATCTGCCCTGCTGAAACACATGCGCAGCTACATCATTTTCCCTCAGGTGGAGATTTGCCCACAGTGAAAGGTGACTTCTGTGCCCTGGGACATATCCCCAACATCATTGGTGCCACTGATGGTACACATGTGGCATTTGTACCTCCCGCAGGAATGAACAGGCATACAGAAACCGGAAAAGCCACTGTTCCATGAATGTGCAGATGGTGTGTTTGGCAGACCAGTACATCTCCCATGTGAATGCCAAATTTCCTGGCTCAGTGCATGACGCTTACATTTTGAGGAATAGCAGCATCCCTTATGTAATGGCGCAACTCCTGAGGCACCGTGTGTGGCTAATAGGTGAGGTCAAGGTCCCAACACAGTTGACATAGGTGTCTGGGTATGGGGTTGTCCCTAAGGGTTAGTGTGTGTCTAACAGTTGTCCCTCGACATTTGCAGGTGACTCTGGTTACCCCAACCTGTCATGGCTACTGACCCCAGTGAGGAATACCAGGACAAGGGCAGAGGAAGGCAACAATGAGACACATGGGTGAACTAGGAGGATTATAGAACGCACCTTCGGCCTCCTGAAGGCCAGATTCCGGTGCCTCCATCAGACAGGTGGCTCCCTATACTACTCACCGAAGAAGGTGTGCCAGATAATCGTGGCCTGCTGTATGCTGCACAACCTGGCTTTGCAACGCCAGGTGCCTTTTCTACAGGAGGATGGGCCAGATGGTGGTCTTGTGGCAGCTGTGGAGCCTGTGGACAGTGAAGAAGAGGAGACAGAAGAAGAATATGTCGACAACCAAAACAACATCATTATGCAATACTTCCAGTGAGACACAGGTAAGAAGATGTAACTGCTTCCCACATCTCATACTATTGTTGGAGCTAGCATACGTCTGTCATTTTCACTCAGTGTATGGACCCTGACTTCTTACTTTGCCTTTCCATTTCACAGATCGGTGTCCCACTTTGTGCCCTCTGCTATGTTTACTGCTGGCCTACAGCTGTGTTACATTGTTATGTGAACAAGTACATTGACATTGCTATGTTCCAGAGATTTTACAATTACACATTTGTGAAAGCACAGACTGACTCCAGATTGTTTTGTGATTCAAGTGTGTTTATTTCTGTGCAAATAAGTGGAGGGGGTTGTAAAATGGGCTAGGGTGATGGTGGAGGAATGTCCATGGCAGAGTCCCGTCTATTTGTTTCACAAGTGCATTGTCTAATGGGGCATAGGAAGTGGAGCGATGGCAGTTTAAGATGGACAGTGTGTCAAAGTGGGACAGAAGGGTGACATTCAGGGGGGTCTTATTTGCTGGCGGGGTCTTGGCAATGTTCTCTGTCTTGTTCCTGGATCTCAGGGACCGTTTGCGGGGTGGTTCTCCATCTGCAGGGGGTGGGGTGCTGGTGGCCTGTTGGTCCTGTGGCGGTGCCTCCTGTCCACTAGCACCGGCAGAGGTGGAGGGCTGTTTATTGTCCAGGCTAGTGTCAGGTGCCCGTTAGTGTGCCACTGTGTCCCTCCTTGTGTTTAGAAGGTCTGCCAGCATCTCTGCAATGGTGACCAGGGTGGTGTTGATGGACTTCAAGTCCTCCCTGATCCCCCAGGTAGTGTTCCTCCTGCAGCTGCTGGGTCTCCTGAAACTTGGCCAGTACCGTGCCCATGATCTCCTGGGAATGGTGGTAAGCTCCTATGATGTTGGAGAGCGAATCGTGGAGAGTGGGTTCCCTGGGCCTGTCCTCCCCATGTTGCACAGCAGTCCTCCCACCTTCCCTGTTATCCTGTGCCTCTGTCCCCTGAACCGTGTGCCCACTGCCCCCAGGTCCCTGATCGTCCTGTGTTAGTGGGGTTGCCTGGGTTCCCTGTAGTGGTGGACACACTGCTAATTGACGTGTCCTGGGGACAGAGGGATGGGCCCGCTGGGTGGGTGCTGTGGTGGTGTTTCCTGAGGTGGGAGGTTCAGTGGTGGTTTGTGACTGTGTCAGAGGAACCGACTGTCCCAAGGTCCCTGATGGGCCGGACTGGTCATCTTGATCCAGGCGTGCAGAGCTGCTGTCATCACTGTGGGCCTCTTCTGTGGGGGACTGGATATGTCTGGCACCTCCTGTCCGGTGACGTTGGGTAGGGGTCCTGCTGGGGTGTAAATGCATAGTTATTGTATCTGTGTGTGCCATCTTGTGCAACAGGTGAGTTACCCTCTACTCTTGTGCTTGCATTATTGGCTTGGCCCTTGTGTGATTGGTGATTTTGGGGCATGAGTGAGTCTCTCTACTGGACATGCTTTGGTGATGGGTGTCCATGCATTGGTGTTACATGCAGGGCTTGATTTCTGGATGTGTGGGTTGTGTTAGTGGGGTATCTGTGGGTTGTTGGGGTGATGGGTGTGAGGGTGAGGGTGGGAGTATGTGATGGCATGTAGGTGGGGTGGGGGGGATAAAGTAGTAAAGATTTGCCTTACCAGAGTTCAGTCCTCCTGCTACTCCTGCGAGGTCTTCAGGATTCATGATCACCAAGACTTGCTCCTCCCATGTTGTTAGTTGTGGGGGAGGATGTGGGGGTCAACCGCCAGTCCTCTGTACAGCAATCAGGTGTCTGGATACCACGGAACGTACCTTCCCCCGTAGGTCGTTCCACCTCTTCCTGATGTCATCCCGCGTTCTTGGATGCTGTCCCACTGCGTTAACCCTGTCGACAATTCTGCGCCATAGCTCCATCTTCCTTGCAATGGATGTCTGTTGCACTTGTGATCTGAATAGCTGAGGCTCTACCTGGACGATTTCCACCACCATGACCCTGAGATCCTCCTCAGAGAACCTGGGGTGTCTTTGAGGTGCCATGATGCGGTGTGGGTGATGTGTGAGGTGCTGTCTGTTGTGATGTGTGAGGGTATGTGTTGGTGTGTGTTGTTTGAGGTGCGTGGATGTTGTATGAGTGATGGTTTTGTGTGTCTGTGGATACTGGTGTTGTGTGATAGGTAGTCTCTCTCTCTGGCCTTCTTTCAGAATTTTGGTTGTAACGGGTTGTGGGTAATGTGGGTGGGTGTTTTATAGTGTTGTGGGTGTGGTTTGTGTATGTGTATCAGGTGTGTGTATTTTGAATTGTCCAATGTGGTTGTGTTTTGTAAGTGTGTGTGTATTTTGAGCGGTGTGGTGTGTACCACCACTGGAATACCGTGGGTGAAAGACCGCTGCGTTGATCCGTGGGTCATGATAGTGTGGGCATATTCCTGTTGGCGTGACGGTGTCGGTTTTGCTATCGCCAGTTTATCACTGACCTTTGGTGTGGCAGACTTGTGTGGGTGTCTGTATTGTGGCGGATTCCGAGCTGTGAGTCGTAATACCTGTAGTAGAATTCCACTGCCGCAACGGTGTGTTGGCGGCCTCCTGCACAGCGGAAAGCGGGATTTGCCACGAGGGTTGTAATGAGGGCCAAAGTCTTTTGCCATTTGCACAGAAAAACCTTTAATATAATCATCAACCAAAAGACTTAAAAGGTAACACAAAACAGAAAACAGAAAAATGACACAAAATTCAAACAATTCCACAAAATAATCTCATAAATATAACAAAAAAAGATATATCACATTTCTCACCCAAAATAAAAGAGAGAAATGTACAGTTCTGTAGCTGCAGAGCAACCCATCACCATGCAAACAAAATAGTAGTCCGCAAAAATGGAGTAAATAAATCCAAAAAAGCCCAAAAGAAAATGCTAAATTATAAGGAATTCAATTGAAATCCCTAGAAGCAATACAAAGTCTCTAGGTTCAATAAAAACCTTAAAAAGTTTTTTTAAAAAGAGCCGCTCGAGGAAACCCAAAACAAAGGAAATCTGAGTAAAACCCATTGGTTTATAATAAATCAAAACTGATTTCCTTAAAAAACTCCAGATGCCCATCGAAACTGTTTGTAAAAAAAAAAACTGTAAAAAATGTTAAAAAACCACCCACTCAACACATTACATTCTTAAATAAATACATTACATTGAATCATCAAAATATAAATTAACAGAACATACTCATACTTTACTAAAATAATGGAAAAAATGAAAAATGACAAACTTGTGTAAAACGCTGTTAAGAATACATCTAAGTGTAGCAAAAACCCTCCAACAATACTAAAACCTTCTTTCCTCCTAAATCCCTACCCTCAACAAATCCTTATAAAAGGACTTACCAGTGTCGACAAACAGCAGCACCTTAACGTGACCTGGTTCAAGGAAAATAGACTCAAAATAATGCCAAAAGTCTACAAACTAGAAGGTAGCTGTAAAGAAAAATGTCCACTAAACGTAACTAAATAAAAGATCCCCCAATAGAAATGAATGGGTAAATATTGCAAAATACTTTAATATATGTCTAAAAAACATACATAGTTATTAAAAATGTAAAACATCTCAACTAATTTTAGAAGAAAAAATGAAAAAATCATAAACTATTTATTAAATAATTGTATAAAATGTATACTATTATTTAATATATATATAATATATACTAATAGAATGTATGTTAAAATAATGTTAAAAAAGGATCTAAAAAGAAATGTAAAAACATTGTTAACAATGATAAAAAGCAATTGAAAATGTACAAATACAAATGTATTAAAAATATGATTTACTTGATTTTTTATTATAAACAAATATAAAAAATATCTCATTTACCTCACGTCATATTTATATTATTTTCACTTAAACTACGCATCTTTCAAAATGTAGACATTATAATACATTAAAATGGAAAACAAATAAAAATACAAATTGTGTGACATTTCTTTATTATATAAAATTTGGGAAAGGTGTTGGATGCTAAAGGGGTGATATTTGCTATTCTCACTCTAACCAAAACCAATCTGTGGAAAGGTGCTGGACACCAAAGGGGGTGATATCTACTATTCCCACTTCAATCTAAACCAATTTGAGGACAGGGTTTGTGCACTAAATGGGTGACATTTACTATTCACATTACAACATAACCAATTTGGTATAATATGTTGGACTCTAAAGGGATGATATTTACTATTCCCACTCCAACCTAATCCAATTTGGGAGAAGGAGTTGTACACCAAAAAGATAACACTAACTATTCCCATTCCAATGTAAACCAACTTGCGGAAGGTGTTGGGCAATAATGAGGTTATATGTATTATTAAAACATTGGAATGTTTGCGCTCCATTGAAAACAATGGAGTGCTCTGGGCTTTTACTGGCCAGTAAAAGTCCGGAGCGCCAACATTCCAATCTTCTTTGTTCACAGCAACAGCTGTGAACAAAGCCTCACAGAGCCTGAGGGGATTTTAATCCCCTCCGGTTCCGTGAAGCCTTTGTTTTATTTATGAGAACATTGTGCCCTCTAATGGCAGAATGTTCTAATAGCCTTAGAACCCGCCCTAGCGGGCTCTACTGGCTATTAAAGGCCCTCTCCCTTGTTAAAGGCCCTCACCGAACGCGGGAGCGGGCCTACAATAGACAGTAGAGCCCGCTATGGTGGGTTCTAAGGCTATATTCTATCTCCAATCTAAACCAACTTGGGGAAGGTGTTGAACACTAAAGTGGGTGACATTTATGATTCCCACTTCAACATAACCAATTTGGGAAAAGGTGTTGGCCTCTAACGATGTGGCATTAGCTATTCCCACTGTAATCCAAACCAATTTAGGGGAAGATGTTGGGCACTACAGGGGTGACATTTACTATTCTCAGATCAATTTAATAACATTTAAACACATTTGGGGAAGATGTTGGACACTAAGGAGGTAAATTTCACTATTCCCACTCCAACAGAACCAATTTAGGGGAAGGTGTTGGGCACTAACAGTATAAGTATGACATTTAGTATTCTGACTCCAATCTAAAGCAACTTATACAAGGTATTGAACATTAAAGGGATGACATTTACTATACCCACTCCAAACTAAACCAATTTGGGGGAAGGTTTGGAATAAAACAAGGGTGATATTTCCTATTTCCAGTCCAAGCTATGTGAATGGGAGGAAAGCCATTGGACATTAAAGACTTCAAATTTACAATATACACTCCAAAATAAAAGATTTCACTGCCATATAAAAAATGTTACAAATATTACAAACACAGTCAATACTTCACATTCTCACATTTTTTTATATATAAGTTAAAAAAAGTTATGTAAAAACTACACTAACGCATAAATATTTATACTTTAAAATTTAGAAACCATATTTTGATTGTTAATAAATATTAAAATGTTGTGCAAATGTTTACTATCATTCATAAATTAAAAAAATACAATTATATAAAATTCTGAAAACAAAAATAAAATTAGATACTTCATAAATATTTTATACATTTTTAAATTTCTTATTTATTTCTAAAAAAATTAATTCATATTAATTTTTAATACTTTTTTATACAATTATAAACATTTACTAAATGTTTTTACTATTTTTAATTTTAACCTAAGAAACTCAAAAATAGTAGTTTTTAAAGGAATTGCCTTTTCATTATATTAATTTTTTTTGTTTAAATTACATCTTCAGTAAAATCAAATGTAATACTATACAAATGATATATTAAAATACATTTTACAATTCAAAACTATGTTTGCATATCTTTAAAATTATGAATTCAAAATTAAAACCCACATTTTTTAAACACCTCCCAACTCTTATCCCCTCAAACCCCAACATCCTGCTACTAAAAATGATACAATAATTAAGTATAAACTTTAACACAATTTAAATTAGAAAATTAGACAATTTCATGCATAACTAATTCATACTAAACACACAGATAAAAAAATAATAAATGCATAAAATAAAAACACTACAATACATTACATTCTAATTAACACTTAAAATGATAATATATATAATGATATTAAAAACAACAATAAAACAATATTTCTACCTTCAATATTTCTGTCCATGATATTTCTGAAGTCCCTATAGTCTTGACACAGTATTTTGTAGCACAATATGCATTCTGATATTTTGTCCAAAGAAACATTAGAATGTAGATAAAGAATGGACTCCTAGTTTGCTGTTGTAGAATCCATTTATGAGGTTATTAGGCTGCTTGTTTACTTTATTGAGATCCGGCCTGCTAAATACAGAATTAAAAAAGATAAACAAAGACAAACCAGGTATATTAGACAAAAGTCTAAAAGTTTAAAATGGACTGTGAGCTCCCAAGGAAGCCACATTGAACTTCTTCAGTGAAATTTCAGTGGTTTTAGTAGACCAACACTTTGATTTAACACCATCTCTGTCCACACAAATGAGACCTGTAATGGGGATGGGCACTCCTTCCCCAGGCTCCACGTATTCCTCACACTCCTTGAACATTGCTAACTCCCACTCTCACTACTGACAACAGTGTCAACATTCAGCATGCTAAGTAGCAGACTGGTTGCTTGCACCAGTTGATCCTGAAAGAACCAGAGCAATTCTAGCTGCTAGTAACCAGTCAATGCCTTCTCCCACATCAAATATAGTGTGCCTTGATCCACAGTTCTAAATTCCGCCTCTCTCTTCCCACAACGCCTCTACATGACTCCATTGATAAGTTCTACCTTCAGGGTGACAAGAGGAAGCACAGGAGCAGCTCAATGGCCCACTCCATCGATCGTCCTTGGAGTGCAGACAGAGCAGATGGGAGTGAGTATGAGTGTCTGCTTCTGAGCACATGTAAAATAAACAATCAGGTCCCTTCAAAAATTGGCTTTGCAGTAAAATATGTGTGAATGCCAAGAAATGTTTCAAGTGCAGACCGATGAAAGCATTCCCCCACGTACTTTTGACATATAAATATTCAAGTCCAAAAACCAGAATAAAAACAGAATCATTGTAACAGACCTCCCAAGTTTTACCCACAACCCCAAAATGTGGCAAGAGGAATTCACTTAAAAACTCACCATCTCTAATTATCAAGGGAGAGAGTGTACTAGTTATCACTTAAAACTCATCTTTTCATACAACATACACAGTCAGATTCTATTCTAATAGTACAAGATTCATCCAAAAATAGGAACTTGAAATTTTCCATGCTGCTGTCCAAGAGCAAGCAATTACAAGTCCTGACCTGGCTCAACAACATTAATCTGTAATGGTTAGGACACCCTACTGTCACCCAACCCCAAGACACTTGGGGCCAGATGTATCAAGCGTTTTTGCATTCGCAAACTCTGCGAATGGCCGGTTACGAATGCAAAAATGCCTTTCAGTATGTATGAGAGGCATTCGCTATGCAATTTTAAGGAATTGCTAAAATAGCAATTCCTAAAAATTGCGACCCCATTTAGAGGATTGCAAATTGCGATTCTCTAAATAAGAAATCGCAAATAAGGAATCCTTATTTGCGATTTCATAAGCACATGTATCAAGCTTTTCCTTAATACAAATTGGGTATTAAGGAATAGCAATTACCACCAAATACAACTTGGTGGTAACCATGTGAAAATTTAAAAAATGTCTTAAAAATGCATTTTTAAAATTGACATGTAACGCACACTTGCCCCTTTGGCATCTGTGCCCCTTACATTTCCTTAAATATTTTTTGGGGTGCAGCAGAGGGGTCCTTAGGCCCCCAGCACCCTGGGGTTTTGCATTTCCCAAATTGCAAATTCCAGTTAGGAGTTCACAATTTGGGAAATGCAAAAAAATTGCAAATATGGGCCTACAGGCCCATAGGTGCGAATGGGCTCAGAATCACTATTTGCGATTTGGTAATAGCATTTGCGATTTTTAAGAAATCGCTATTACTGAATCTCAAATATGATACATACCATTTTGCGACTGTGAAATAGCGATTTCCTAAAAATCGCTATTAGAGAATTGCAAAGTGGATTCTTGATACATCTTGCCCTTGGATTCACCCTGGAAACTAACCTCACCCTAAAGAAACACATTGTCAAGAAAACCAAGATGACCAGGTACCACTTCTCCATACAAGAGAAAGTGAAACTGTTCCTCCCAGAAAGTGATCTATCACAATAAATAACAGTTAAATGTTGGTGCGAAAAGGTATTAGAATCAGTATACAGAAAGTTAAATTTTACAAATACTGTAGCTCCGAATTTATAGAAATGAGATTAGAGATTCTGCTCTTCCTATAATTGTCTGCAAAGTACAGAAAACTATACATATTGTATATGATTTTTCCTTTCCGTTGATGACTGTTCATTTAGGAAAACATAAAATTAGAAGAAAAAGCAGGTTTTGTTTTTCTTGTTTTAATTGCTCATGTAATTTATGTAAAAAAGTATGGTGCTGTGGGCTGGAGTCCCCATAGCCCCTAAAATAGTTGGTGATGAGGCCTGCATGGCCCCGTTTCCAAAAATGTGATTGTGATGCCCCCGCCCCCCGAGATCTGACTCACCTTAGGGGTGTGGGTTTTTATAAAAGGTGAGAAACCATCATAATTTCTTTCTATATGCATCATGGATTCACCAGGACAGGGAAACGGGTCAAGGAGTCCCAATATGGCTGCTGCCATATTTCTTTAGATGTAGTGACAGCTATCCAATCTTATCCCGATATCTGTTAGCTCTGCCGATCATCCACAGCATCAAAAATCTATAAATTCTGAGCCTTGATTTCGGAAGAACTACATAAAGGAATTACAACAAATCACAAAAACACACGCTTTCTGAAGCGGATCTTGCTTTCTGCCAAATGTGGTGTACTTCTGTTCAGCTGTTCTGGCTGTATCTCAGCCTAATTTTTTATGAAAAATTGCATTGGGAAAACAACATTTGGGACCCCCCGTTTTTATTAGCCTTCAATTGACGGATGATATATATATATATATATCTATATTTATAGATATATATTTATATAGATAGCTAGAGAGAGAAAGAAAGAAAGAAATACATTCAGATAGAGATATAAATGTAGATTACCTACTGAATGTCACCAGTAAGTAGTTATAGTAAGGACCTAGGGACCAATTGAGTGGCTGGCTGTAGAACCGCCAGACCGCTGTGGCGGAGCCTGGGAGGACGCAGTTATGACAGTGACCTCCCAGCCGCCTTATTTTGACATCCCCATGAGTCTGGAGGAGCGGACAGCACAGTTAGTGCACCAATGCCAGCTGCACTGACTGCACAGCCAGCAAGTTGTCTGCCATGCAGAATGTATTGCATGGCAGACAGTGCGTGCTGTGATGATGCTGGCAGGGGGGCCCACGCAATGCCAACAACATTGGCAATTGCCATCCTGGGGCTCCCATGTGGCCCCTTCCCTGCCTTTCCCCTGACATTTTCATGGTAGTGTCCCTGCCATGAGAAGGTTAGAGGAAAGGCAAGTTGGAAAATGGACTGCATTGCCACTGCTGGCACTGCCTTAATTTTACCCAGGTATGCTAACTGCTGCAGCTGCTGTGAGACAGTAGTTGGTGGTGGCGGCGGGCTGGTGGTGGTCTGACCACGAAGAACATGCTAGTCACGCTGCTAAAGTTGGTATGGCGGTCTTGGGACTGACATACTTCTAATCGGCCCCCTACTTTCCATGGGAAAAGAGTGTTTTTGACTTGGCTATGTCTTTGGTACCGTTTGACAATCTTCTTGACATTTTCCAAAAAAAGTGTCTTGTTGGGTCTTGTTGTGCATGGAAAGTTTCCTTGCAATCTGTCAAGAGAGGGATGAGAAAAAGGGGAGGTAAAGAAAAGGGTGCTTCCCATGTTAATTCCCATAGAGATTTCAGACATGGCTACAGCCCCTAAACGCAGGACGGAACTACACCAAGTTCAGCAGAATGGTAGCTTTTGGTCCCAAAAACACCCTTTTGGTTATTTGGTATAAAATCAGTTCAGTTGTTTTCGAGATATTAAAGGAAAATAAAATGTGTATATCTGGAGGGAGCCTAAGCACGGATCTCATAGTCAGATCTGATTGGCTGTCACCACTACAACCAGGAAGTGCTGACAGCCATCTTGGGACCAATATACATGATAGCACCCGATTGAAATGCATTGTAGTGTATGGCAAGCTTTGAGGGTCACAAAAAGGAGAACGTATAAAGGGTGATAACAAATTTTAGCTACAATATAAATCATGTTTGTAAGAACACTGTTTTCTGATAATTGTCCCATAGAGGTTATGGAAGGTGCTGCAGAAGCCAAAATGAGCCCACATTTTCTGTAAATTCACAGTATCTTTCTCAGACACATAAGAATTACGTCTGACATTCTCAGTAAAACATGAACTTTCAACAGGAGCAGCCTGTCAGTTGATTCCCTTGAACAGCCCTTGATTCCCTTGCAGCCTCCCAGAGTGTTCTAAAGAAGAACTAGAGAACTAACAGTCTTACTTATGATAAAAGTGTGGCACATAGGAAGCCATCTTGATTGAATCAAATTGGTAAAACTTTTAACATTTAATTAGAAAGGAACAAAATGAGGAGGTTCATTTTGTCATATAAATTATGGTTAGTGCTGTAGAAAGGAAAATTAGGACACATTTTAAATCAGTTCTCAAATATCTTTCTCTTCTATTTCATTAAAACATTCTGACATGCAGCCTGAAAGATGCACTTTCAACACCAGCACCAGACTGTCAATTGACTCCCTGGTGATCAGTGGCTTTACTACAATGTTTTAATGAGCACCTAGAGGCTTAAAATTCTGAATTTGTGCCAAAAGTGTAACCCATCTGAACGCCATCCTGATGGAATCGAAGTTGAAACTGAAAGCATTTTCAGCTGAGGATACTGCAGTAAATGAGGAAATTAAGAAGCTTCATACCAGGTAAGCCTCCAAAGATGGCCACCAGAGAAAAAAGACCCCAAATGTAGCACAATATCACTCAAATATAGCCGAAGTATAGCCCAATGACAGAAGTGTGCAAAACAATTAGGCCCATATTTATATTTTTTGACGCAAAACTGCGCTAACGCAGTTTTGCGTCAAAAAAATTAGCGCCGGCTAACGCCATTCTGAAGCGCCATGCGGGCGCCGTATTTATTGAATGACGTTAGCCGGCGTTAGCCGCCGTCGCCGTCTGGTGTGCGTTAAAAAAAACGACGTACACCAGGCAGCGCCGGCGTAGGGGGATATGGGGCTTGGGTGTCAAGAAATGGGGCAAGTCAGGTTGAGGCAATTTTTTCGCCTCAACCCGATTTGCGCCATTTTTTTTCCACTCCCAACCCCCATAGAAATAACTCCTGTCTTAGCAAAGACAGGAGTCATGCCCCCTTGCCCAATGGCCATGCCCAGGGGACTTCTGTCCCCTGGGCATGGTCATTGGGCATAGTGGCATGTAGGGGGGCACAAATCAGGCCCCTGTATGCCACAAAAAAAAATTTAAAAAAACACTTACCTGAACTTACCTTAATGTCCCTGGGATGGGTCCCTCCAGCCTTGGGTGTCCTCCTGGGGTGGGCAAGGGTGACAGGGGGTGTCCCTGGGGGCATGGGAGGGCACCTCTGGGCTCCTTCAGAGCCCACAGGTCCCTTAACGCCTGCCTTTTGCAGGCACTAAAAAACGGCACAAAAGCGGCCGTACGTCATTTTTTTTGACCCGCCCGGGTGTGATTTTTGCCCGGAAGTATAAATCCGACGCACATGCCTCGGAGTCGATTTTTTAGACGGGAACGCCTACCTCGCATATAATTAACGCAAAGTAGGTGTCCACGCTAAAAAATGACGCTAACTCCATGGACTTTGGCGCTAGACACGTCTAACGCCAAAGTATAAATATGGAGTTAGTTTTGCGTCCGCCAAACTCACTAGAGGCTGCCCCTGCCATGCTGGTGGTGTACTCCCGCTCATATTCCAAATTTTTGCAGGGCTGACCAGCAGGTTCATTGTATTATGACGTTCCTGCTGGACTGCCCAGTGAGAACAGTGCTGCAGTATTGCCAAGACCAATACTGTAGCAAAACAGCATGATAGGAATGATTACTGTCTACTTTGCAGACAGTGCGCATTCCGATGGAGCTGTTGTTCGATAGAACTGCTGTTCAATCGGAATGCGCACTATGTGCTTTGCAGACAGTGTACATTCTGATGGTTCTGGGTAGGGGGGACCCTGCACTGCAATTTGCATGGGCAGTGCAGGGCTCCCCATTGCCCCAGCACTGGCTTTCCAATAGCCTCTTCATGTCAGGCATGGGGTCAGGACAGGAGCAGCAAGTTGACCATGGAGGGCAGGAGGGATGGACTCTGGCAGCACAACACACTATGGAGGGCAACAGTGGAATTATAATGGCTTACGGAGGGAAGGCGGGAGGGGTCAGGCGCAAGCTGCTGACCACACCGGGCAGGTGGAAGGGGCTGTGGCACCACAGAAGCATGTGCATGGTATGCAAGAGGGTTAGTGGCAGCACAAGCACCATAGTGGGCAAGAAGAAAGTGGCAGAGACATGCACAATGGACCATGGAGGGCAGAAGGGAGGGGTAGGGGCTAGCACAGACAAGAGGGTTCAGGGGAACGGGCTTCACAACAGACCACGGAGGGCAGGCATGAGGAGCAGTTGCAACACAACAGAGCACAGAGCACAGAAGGCAGTGACAGCAAATTGGACCATGGAGGACAGGAGGGAGTGGATAGAAGCAGGGAACTCAGAGAAGCAGGGTGGAGGTGGCAGGTACAGACAGCAGCCATCTGATCATGCTAGGCAGGTGGAAGGGGCAGTGGCAGCTCAACAGAACACTCAGAGTAGATAGGAGTAACAGTGGCAGGCCCATGGAACATGGTGGATAAAAAGGAGTGAGCAGGGGCATGCACACAGACATCGGAGGGCAGGGGGAAGGAGGATAGGGGGAGCAAGCTAAGCACAGAGGCTAAGCAGAAGGGTAATGATGGGTCATAGAATTGGGCAACAGAGGGCCGCAGGAGTGGGCAGGGATATCAAGCTAAATGGAGGGCAGTGGCAGCACATCGGACCATGCAGGGCAGGAGGGAGGGATCTGTTGCATGGAATCAGACACCAGAGGGTAGGGAGGAGGTAGATGAGGAAGCAATCTAACTGTTCAGTGAAGGGGGAAAGTGGCAGAGCAATGGCCATGCAGGCCTGTAATGAAGAAACAGTGGCATGGACTTGGAAATTGGATGGCAAGGAAGGGAGGGCAGGAGCAGCAATCTTGGGTGGGAAAACACAAAGCCAGGCCAGGCCCTGTGTCCAACCCCCCCACCACCATGTATTTCAATGGGCATATTACTGAACACTTAAAAAAATGTAGAGGGACATTATAGTTAGGAAATATGATAAAAAGCATTCGCAATTCAATAAAAAAACAAAAGGTACATGGATGTCATAGTTAGGTTCAGATTTTACACGCTCAAAACCGTAGAAATTCAGCTTTTATAGTTAGAGTTATTTCAAGTAGCTATAGCTAGTGCCCTAAGGTAACTGCAACTTGTGCCCTGTGAATCGAGATATAGCTATAGATATAGATAGATATATTAGAAAGAACCTTTCACCAAATAGCTCTATCCATTAGTGTGCATTTTGCTTCTTCCTACCACAGCCGGTATCATAAGGAATTAAGGGCCAGATGTAGCAAAGAAGCAAATTGCGACTTGCAATTTGCGAGTCTGTGTGACTCGCAAATTGCAAGTCGCAATTTGCTATGCAGAAAGGTGTCTCAGACACCTTCTGCAACTCGCAATGGGGTCGCAAAGACCCACCTCATTAATATTAATGAGGTGGGTTGCAGTTTGCGACCCCATTGCGAGTATGGGCACTCACGGGGATGGTGGCCTGCTGGAGACAGCAGACCACCATGTCCGTGACTGCTTTTTAATAAAGCAGTTTTTTTTTTTCTATCTGCAGCCCGTTTTCCTTAAAGGAAAACGACCTGCACTTAGAAAAAAAACCGAAACCTTTTGTTTCGGTATTTTTCAGAGCAGGCAGTGGTCCATAGGACCACTACCTGCTCTGAAAAATTATTTTTGTTTCCATTCACAAAGGGGAAGGGGTCCCATGGGGACCCCTTCCCGTTTGCGACTGGGTTACCATCCACCTCAAGTGGATGGTAACTGCGATTTCATTTGCGACCGCAAATGAAATTGCATAGCATTGCAAGTCGCAAATAGGAAGGCAACACCCCTTCCTATTTGCGAGTTGGAAATGCATTTTGCGAGTTGGATCCGACTCGCAAAATGCATTTCTGCATAGCGGAGTGGCTTTTGAGACTCGCAAACGGTGTTTTTCGCCGTTTGCGAGTCGCAAAACCCTTCCTACATCTGGCCCTAAGCATTTTATGTGCTACTCAAAAAACTGTTTACTACGAATACGGTTGAAGGCACCTGACTTATCAAGTGGCTGCTTGTACATACATATTCTGATTTTTATAGAAAGTTACAATATTGATTTATCAGCACATATCATTATTGGCATATTTACTTAACCTATAGAAAACAAGCACAATTCGCTAGAGCAGCAAAAATGCATGTGAACATTATTATGTTGAAGACACAACCCCTCAACTTTATGAAGGACATTTGAAGTAGATGCAGCAGACTTGATATGAACGTTTAGTAATAATTTAAATTATTGCAGCTTTGTGATAGACTTGCTATGCAGATGCATCTGACTT
This sequence comes from Pleurodeles waltl, assembly GCF_031143425.1. Classification (NCBI taxonomy): domain Eukaryota; kingdom Metazoa; phylum Chordata; class Amphibia; order Caudata; family Salamandridae; genus Pleurodeles; species Pleurodeles waltl. The sequence goes on along the minus strand of NC_090438.1, from coordinate 792,712,262 downwards.
GAGAGGGGCATCTAGTAAAGTTTTGAAGGGCTGTAGCCTTACTAAATACTTCAAGCTGTTGCTTCTGACTCGAGAAGACCATCTAGTAATTACTTGAGCTACTATAAGGTATATGAAAGATCAGACTGATTTTCTTTGCCAGTTGTTGGAAATGGGGTCTTTGGTTGGCAATCAGGTTACCCCCCTGTCCGAGCAAGGACCCTCACTCTATTCAGGGTAAAGGAGAAACACACCTGGTTAAACCCCACTCGTCCCCTTGTAGCTTGACAAGAGCAGGTAGGCTTAAACCAAGAGCAATGTGTAGAGTTTTTGTACCAAAACACACAGTGATACAGTAAAAACACTACAAAATGAACACCACACCAGTTTAGAAAAATAGGCAATATTTATATAAATCAAACAAGACCAAAACAACAAAAATCCAACATACACAAGTTAAAATATGAATTTTCAAAAGAACTTAAGTATTACTCTATAGAAATAGAAAAAAATGAAAACGTTGATTTTGCACAAAGTACCTGGTTGAATATCTGGTCGCACGGTGTTAGAAAACTGTGTTGTGTGGGGTTTGCGTCATTATCAGCAGCCGCAAGCGAATGTGGCGTGTCGTTTCTCCAGCTGCAATGCGTTGATCTCCCAGCTGCGATGCAGGTGGAGTGTTGATTTGAGCCACGAAGATGGCAGCGTGTTTTTATCAGCTGCGTTGCGTTGCGTATGTCGAAAATTTACCTGCACTGTGTTCTAAACGTGGATTTTCAGCTCTTGTTCTGCCAACTTCACCCTTAAAGGACCAAGGATGTATAGGGCACCACTTGGCAGGGCACGACTCTCAGCAGAGAGCCCAGGTGCTGGCAGAGGAAGTCTTTGATGGCCTGAGACTTCAAAAAAGGAGGCAAGCTCAGGTCATGCCTTTGGAGATTCTTCACAAGCAGGAATATACCACAAAGTCCTGTCTTTGTCCCCTTTCACATGCAGAAGCAGCAACTGCAGGATATCCCAACAAAGCACAGTCACAGGCAGGGGCAGAACTTCTTTTCAGCTCTTCAGCTCTTCTATTTTTCAGAGGTTCCTGTTGGTTCCAGAAGTGATCTTGAAGAAATCTAAAATCTGGGGTTTTGGGTCCACTTCTTGTACCCCTTTCTGCCTTTGACGTAGGAACACTTTGAAGGAAAGCCTCTGTTGTTCACAAGATTCTGCCTTGCCCAGGACAGGCTGCAGAAACACACCAGGGGTTGGAGATTGCATTGTGAGAGGGCAGGCACAGACCATTCAGGTGTAAGTGACCACTCCTCCCTCCACTCTAGCACAGATGGCTCATCAGGATATGCAGGCTACACCCCAGCTCCCTTTGTCTCACTGTCTAGAGGGAATGCACAAACAGCCCAACTGTTAAACTGACCCAGACAGACAAACCACAAACAGGGAGAGTCACAGAATGGTTTAAGCAAGAAAATACCTACTTTCTAAAAGTGGCATTTTCAAATTAACAATCTAAAAAACAACTTTACTAAAAGGTGTATTTTTAAATTGTGAGCTCAGAGACACCAAACTCCTCATTTCAGTCTGCTCTCAAAGGGAATCTATACTTTAAAGTTATTTAAAGGTGGCCCCCATGGTAACCTATGAGAAAGAAAGGCTTTGCAATAGTGAAAACTGAGCTTAGCAGTATTTCACAGTTAGGACATGTGAAACACACCAGTACATGTCCCACCTTTAACATACACTGCACCCTGCCCATGGGGCTACCTAAGGCCTACTTTAGGGGTGACTTACATGTATAAAAAGGGAAGTTTAGGCCTGGAAAGGGGGTCCACTTGCCAAGTCAAACTGGCAGTTCAAAACTGCACGCAGAGATGCTGCAGTGGCAGGACTGATCCATGTTCACAGGGCTACCAATGTGAGTGTCACAACCAGTGCTGCAGGCCCACTAGTAAAATTTGATTTACAGGCCCTGGACACCTCTAGTGCACTTTACTAGGGACTTACTAGTAAATCAAATATGCCAATTATGAATAAGGCAATTACACATACATTTTACATAGGAGCACTTACACTTTAGCACTGGTTAGCAGTGGTAAAGTGACCAGAGTATCAAAAACAACAAAAACAGAGTCCAGCGCACATAAGCAACCTGTAAATCAGAGGCGAGAAAAGAGAGAGTCCAGCCAGTTGACTTCCTAAGAATGCCGTATTTATAAGATGGTTGTGAGAACTCTAAACCAGAAGGCCTGGACTCTAAGCCTCCCAATAATTATAGTGCCAGATTAAATGTAGGTGAGTTCCCACTTCAAAAATTACTGAATAGTAAGCACAATGCTTGAATAGTTGTTTATTACATAAGAAAAAGAAATCAGTTCCATAAGTTTGTAGTCCAATTGATTTATCGCAGTCTTAGAACTGAAATTAAGTTCCAAAAATCAGCAAAATAGCAATCCAATCAACTAGTGCCAGGGTTGAGAGAAAATCAAGTAGCCATATTCGATGGAGAAACAGCCAACACGTGTTTCGCCCCGTGGGCGGGTAGGCGGGGGCTTTCTCAAGGCCAATGTAGAGCAAAAGGACAAACTTCTTACATCAGTTGTCACTATCGTGAATAGGAATCTGTAGTTGCGGTAAACAAAGGAAAAACCTGCCAAACAATCTGCCGAAACAATCACCAACACGTCCTGCGTTAAATCGCTGGAATCAGAGGCAAAAAGTTAGGGGAGATCACGCCAAGGATGCCAAATCTAACACATTTCCTCTCCGGCTGAAAGTGGGGAGAAACTGCCAACCACATGGGAGTTCTCATCACTAAGGTGGAGGAATCCAGAAAGACCATCAGCATTGGCGTGTTCTGTGCAAGGGCAATGTTTCACCATAAAGTCCATCCCCTGTAGGGAAACTGAGCACCTCAACAGTTTTGAATTCTCATCCCTCATCGGCATTAACCATCTGAGGGGCCTGTGGTCTGTGTGAACCTGGAAGCGAGTCCCAAACAAGTAGGATCTTAGCTTCTTCAGCGTCCAGAGCACAGCAATAGCTTCACGCTTAATTGTACTCCACCTATGTTCCCTGGGAAGTAACCTCCTGCTGATGAAGGCTACAGGTTGAACTAGGCCCTCTTCATTTAGCCGTGAGAGTACTGCTCCAATACCATGCTCTGAAGCATCAGTTTGCATAACAAACTCCTTGGAGAAATCAGGTGCCTTCAGAACAGGTGCTGTGCACGTGGCTGCCTTCAGGGTATCAAAAGCTGGCTTGCAAGACTCAGTCCAGATAACCTTCTTTGGTTGCTTCTTGGAAGTCTTCTCGTTCTAGGGAGCAACAATGGTGCCATACCCCTTGACAAAACTCGTATAATAGCCAGTGAAGCCCAAAAAGGCCCTCACCTCTGTCTGGGTCTTGGGAGGCTTCCAAAATAGTGCCAATTTTTGGCTGTTGTGGTGCCACCTGGTCACTCCCCACCTGGGAGGGTACACCACTGGATCCTGTCCTATTTGGCACTTACTAACCCTAATAGCGAGGCCTGCCTTTTGCAGGGACTTAAACACTTTACAGAGGTGCTGCAAGTGTTCCTCCCAAATAGTACTGAACACAGCAATGTTGTCCAGGTAGGAAGCTTACTTCAAAGAAAAGTCTCTCTTGTTTGTGAAATCCTGCATTGCCCAGGCCAGGCCCCAGACACCCGTAGGTGGGCCTGTGGTTGTGTAGAGCCTTGTAGGGATGGGTCAGGAGCTTGAACTAGTATAATTTCTATACAGGGAGCCAATGTAGTTCCCTGGCCTTGGGGTTGAAGCGACGTGGTCTAGGGAGATTCAAAATGAGTCTGGCTGTAGAGTTCTCTATAGTATGTAGTCGTTGGTGGAGGGGAACTGCAATCCCTATGTAAAGAGTGTTACCCTAGTCCAGTCAGCTGGAGATGAGGGCATGGGAGGAGGTGCGTCTGGAGCAGTGGGGTAGTCATTTCAATATCTTATGAAGCATGTAAAGGATGAAGGAGGAGGAAGAAGAGACAGAGTTTACTTGAGTCATCATAGTAAGCTTGTTGTCCAGAATGATGTCTAGGTTCCTAGCACGGTCAGTGTGGGTAAGAGTAGGTCCGAGTCCTGGGGGCCACCAGGATGCATCTCATGGGAAGCTTTTGCTTCTGAAAATCAGTACCTCTTCTTGTCCATGTTGAGCTTCAGACAGTTGTCCTTCATTCAGTTCTCAACATCTGGTATGCAGTATGCAGTTGTAGAAGTGAGTCTTGTTGTTGGTGATTTCTTCAGAGAGGGTGAGGATGAATTGTGTCATCAGCATAGGATATGATGTGGAGCCCATGGGTTTTGGTGATGCTGGCCAGAAGTGTCATATCAGTGTTGAAGAGGGAGAGGCTGAGCGAGGATCCTCGGGGTACTTTACAGATGGTTTCCTTGGATTGGGAGGTGTAGAAGGAAAAGCAGACTTTTTGCATTCTTCAGGTGAGAAAAGAGGCAATCCATCTGAGGGCGGCTGCTAGGATGACTACGTTGTACAGCCTTGTGATGAGTATGTGGTGGGAGAACATACTGAAGACTGCTAAGAGGTCTAGGAGGATCAGAGCTTCAGTTCCTCCTTGGTTGAGTAGGGCTTGAATGTCATCGATGAGGGCTGTCACAGTGCGGTGGTTGCTGCCAAATCTGGATTGGGAGGAGTGCAGTCAATAGGAGGTTCTGTTCCATATGTGAGGAGAGTTGTTGGTTGATGGTTTTTCCAAATACTTTATCCAGGAATGGGAACAGGGAGATTGGTTGGTAGTTTTTGTGTTCTCTGGGGTCTGTCAATGGTTTCTTTAGTAGAGCATTGACCTCAATGTGTTTCTAGTAGTTGTGGATGGTGGTCAGGGCAATTGAGGCATTGTTGAAGGTGGTGAATTTGTGGCTGATTCTCGCTTCACCTAGGTTGAAGATGCGGTGAGGGCATGGGTCGATTGAGGCCCCTGATTGGACCGAGTTGTTGGAGGCTCTGTTCTGTTGGGCGACCTGGCTACATTCAGTTAGTGAGATGTCTGTGGTGGTAGCAGAGTGGTGTGTTGCTTGAAGAAATCGGTGGCTTTGGGCTGGGGTTTGAAGCTTCTGTAGATGTTGCGGAAGAAGCTTGCAAGGTTGTCACAGAGTTCCTGTGAGGGGCTAATGTTGTTTGTTGCAGCTGAGGGGGTTGGAGAATTATTTGACAATGTAGAATAGTTTTTTGCTGTTATTGGTGATTGATTCAATGCATGAGGCTAAGGCCTTTTTTTCTATTCTCTCAACTGTCTGTGGTAGAGGATGAGGGCTGTTTGGAAGGTGGTCCTGGCAGTTGTACCCTTACCGGTGAGCCATCTCCTTTTCGGTGAGCCATCTCCTTTCTGGCTGTTTCCAGTGTTGTTTAAAGTTCAGAGGTCTTCAATGTACCAGATATCCTGTTCGGTGGACCTTCTGTGGGTGTTGATGCTGTTAGGAGCAATGCTGCGGGCACAGTTGGTGATCCAATTGCTAAAGTTTCTGAATTTCTAGTCCAGGTTGTTAGAGGAGATGGGTGGTGGTGTTGAAGGTTATTGATTCATGTGTCCTTTGAGACTTTGCTTCAGCTGTGCTAGGGGGTTTTGGGCAGGCTGTGGGTGGAGGTCCATGAGCTGGTGATTTTAAAGTGAATAATGAAGTCCACGTGAGTTCCATGGTATGGCTATACCGGATGCGGTCGCTGGTGGTGAAGATGGCGTCTAGCATAAGGGCTGCGGTGTGCATGGGGCGATGGATGAGTTAGGTGAGCCCATTGTTGTTCATTCTGTCGAGAAGATTGGTAGCGTTGATGTCATTGTGGTTGTCGAAATGGAAGTTGAGGTCACCAAGGAAATTATAGTTGTTGGAGTCTGTGGTGAGGGGGTGATGACATTGGCTAAGAAGTTGCAAAAAGCTGGGCATGGTCCTGCAAGACTGTAGGTGAGGGTGCACCTGATGGTGGTTTTGTTGTCTGTTTGCAATTGGAAGTTAGGTGTTCCATACGTAGGGTGATATCCTCATTTGTGGTGGTGCATTTGATGGATTCCTTTTGTATGAGGGCAATCCCTCCGCCAGGCTTGTTGATGCAGTCGCAGTGGGTAATCTTGTATCCTTCAGGTATTGCAGTTGCAGTGTTGGGTATGAAACTGGGGTTGAGTAAGGTCTCAGTGAGGAAGAAACCGTTGGGTGTGAGAGTGGAGATGAGGTCCCAATCTCAGGGGTGTTTTTGCATAGTGAGCGTGTGTTGAGAAGGGAGCAGACAATTTGGTGTTATTGTTCAGGAGGTGCCTGTGGTGTGTTTGGGGTGAAGCTGGTTGGTGGGCTGGTGTGTGTGCTGTGGCAGATGAAGTGACAGTGGGTGCAAATGAAAGATTCTACCATGGATCGTGTGTTGGGACGGTGGCAGTGTTCATTGCAGTATTAGGGGTTGAGTGTGTAGAGCTCAGCAATGGTGTATCTTCGGGGGGACAGAGGGTCAGGTGTCATGGTGCTGGGCATCGTCGAGGTGCAGACAGGTGCAAATGGACTTGCCTTCGGCATGCCATCGGCGCAGTCGCAATGCAGCCTGCCTTATGTAGGTCCTGCGGTGGGTGGATCTTCTGTTGGCAGGAAGAACGGTGACTGAGAAAATCTGAGTAAGAAAACCCAGATGAGAAAACTCAGGCAGTGGCGGTGTCACTGGATCAGGCTGGACCCAGCAGGAACTGAAGCCCACAGGCAAGTGGCAAGTTAGGTGTCCAGGTGCCTAATGTTTTACTAAGTGGTGGTAGCCCCCACTTGATGAATCTCCACATCAATTTCCAGACCTATTTCTTTTCCTACATTGACAAACAATACAAAAGTTCATGGTGATTCATGATGTGGGGGAAAAGAAAAAAAGGAGGTGTCTCAAAACAGGTTTTCCACCAATGCATTTTCCATAGATATTTGTGTCACATGTGGTTCAAAAACTGCTAAATGGATTTTAAATAAATTTGGCCAGAACATAGATTATAGTATGTAGTGGATCCTTTTGGGTATTTACACTAAATACCTGCAGTACTTGTTAATATATAAGGCACAAACTTTGGTGATATCTCAGGCCGCATTATACTGTGGTAGTACTGCAGTACTACACTGGTTGAAGACTGTAATAAAACACAATATGATTGACTAATTAAATCCTTTCCATATTCATAATGCAGCCATCTTGATTACAACAGTTTTACTGTGTTGTTTGTTTCAATATAAAATGTAAGTGATTACTTATGATGCACATCAAAGGACTAAAGCAGCCATTGTAGAAAACTGTGCAGTGGTAGGGAAAGTTAGTTTTGTACATTTACAGTATTTTAAAACATTTTACAGAGTACTGTTGTATTACCACAGTGGTATCTAGGAAGTACTGCAGTACTTAAAAAAAATCTAAAATCTATATGACTACGTAAATAAATTAGTTATAAAGAATATAGGGTGGCTCATGCAAAAAGTTGTTTTCCAGAGCTAACATACTTAAATATGTTGCATACGCCAATTTCTTAGGTTAGATAGGAAAATATGGTTTCCTTAGGCTATATAATGGACCCCAGCTGACTGATACAGTGCTGCACTGGAATATTTGTCTTCCAAATTAAAAATGCAAGACATTCCCTGATCTTGTGAATATATCTCAACGTCTATTACATTTTTCCTGTGATTACAGTAAACCACTTCCACTTTTGTCTCTGACAAATAGAGGGAGATGCAAATGTGTGCCTGGAAACACAGACATTAAGGTTGAAAACGCTTTCTTTATGTAAATTTCTAGTATAGTTCCCATTATGTGTTCAATAGCATTCTTATCACAGTGGATAATGATAAAATGAAGTTGTTTACTTGCATTAACAGAAAAAAGTAGAGGGAATAACTGATGCCACCTCATATGGCCAAATAATAGAACTGTGCCCGACAAGCCAGGAAGAAACCACCTTATTCCTGTAGTTACATACAATAATGATGAAGAGCCCGAAAGAAAAACAAATATACACAGGCTTAGATAATTTGACAGCAAAAAAGTACTTTGCATTGACACATTTTCAAAGGAGAGCAATTATTTGTTTAGATTCATTTTGGGCTACTAATGTAGAACAGTTCTACCTGATATAAAAATAATGTCATTATATCAACTAGCCTGAAACTATAAAGATTGAGATGTTTTAGAAAGGCATGGAAAAACACCCATTTCTGGTCATTTGAGAATTTAAAGCAACTGACAACTACATGACAGAGACAATAAAGAAAGCAAGGATTATGTAATTGGTTATGAACGGAAAGTGGGCTATAAGCACAGCCTAATACTACCAAAATACAGTCGTGGCCACATGACAATAACAGCAAATGGAAATAAATAACTAATCTCATTCAGAAGTAATGCTGCACTTCATTGATTTGTAATACTCAGTGAGCTATTAACAAAACCAAATACTACTAATTGACAGCTACAACTATAGCCGCTCTGGTGACTGTTAAAAAGCAATACAGCTGTTTTTCTTCTTCAAAGAGATTAAACTAAAATGTTACATGATGCCTCCTCATCTACATATTACAGTCTAAAACAGGTACATGTTATTAACCCTTTTGTGCATGTGTCGGCCAATGTCTGACACATGCACACGTACCGTGGTTCGTCTGTAGGCCATTGGCTGACACCGAGAATTACTTTAAAAAATACTTCGGTGCTAGCACCGGAGGATTCCTTTAAAAAAAAAATCAGAGGAGATATGGAATCACTTTTGCATCTCCTACTGCCCCGCCCATCTGTGACGTCAGCGAGCTGCAAGGCATGCTGGCATAACTTTTTCCCCCTCAAAGCAAAGAGAGAAGCAGGTAAGCTTTGTCTTCCACTCCAGTGGGGATAAAACAGTCAAAACGGCATCCCAAGCTTTCAGGGAGGCATCATTTGAAAGTGCAGTCTCCCCTTTCAAACAAGGTCTTCCTGAAAGGATTTCCTGGCTGTGGCTCATGGTCGCGCCATAATCAACAGCTAGGAGACCCCACTAGACACGAGGAAAGCAACATGAGGGGACCGCCCTGGAGCAAGTGCCCCCTCCTCGCAGGGCATCTATTTTTAATAAATACTGAAGATTCAGGAAAGAAGATAAGGCAAGATTACTTCATCTTTATTTAGTGTTGCACATCTCTCACACACCCAAACACAGACTGTTTTAGAACAACAAATCTGCATTGTTGCAGTGGATGACTGTTGCTCAAGTCCTAACCAAGGTAATGGAGGACAGCAATGAGGCAGGATCGAAGACTGAGACAGCAGATTCTGAGACAGCATCTGAAGGAATGGAAAATGCAGTAAAATCTGGTAGTGTTTTTTCAATGGGCAGAGTCCCATCTAACAACTCATCTTCCAGTGAAAATATGATGCCAGTCGTGCTGACTCCTTGCAAGCATAGCCTGTGCAGTCGGGAGAGCCATAGCAGGTTAGACCAACCAAGAGAACAGGCATATATGTTTGTAAGCACAAACAGAGTGCTCTCTTGGCAATACCCCAATTTAGTTCAGCCCCAAATGCTTTTATTGGCAATTCTGGATGTAAATTCAATACGGCCAACTTTTTGCCAATTGACCGCGTCCACCTCTTTTTGGATGTTAACTTAATTGAGCAAATTGTACAGTAAACACATTTGCATGCCAAGCAATTTCTGAGGGAGTATGGAGGCAGTCTAGGGCCTCATTCTAGGACTCCCACTTCGCTTGCGGAGTTCAAGCAATGTTTAGGCCTTACACTAAAAATACACAAACCAAACTGGCAATTCTTCTGGTTTACTCACACGGTTTGGGTTACCCTCATCCTCACACTATTCATGACCAGAGACAGTTTTTACCATTGCAGCGCATGCTGAATTTCAATGACAATTCTGATGCATTTCCCCAGACCATCCAGACCATGACTGGTTGTTCTAAATTGGGCCTTACATAGAACATTTGTCTGGCAGGTTTCCAGAGATTTCCATTTCCTGGAAAGAATGTAGCCATCAATGTGCCCTTGATCCTGCAGGACAGCTGCTATTCAGGCAGTACATTGCGAGCAAAAGACCTCGCTATGAAATCAAGCCATACATGCTGTGTGAGAGCTCAACTGACAATGTGTACAGCCTGAGATTTTATACAAAGAAGGACTCCTCTCCAAACTCTGAAGGTTGCCCTCCCATGCTAGGAGTCACAGGAAAGAATGTATGGGAGCTTGTCAAGCCACTCCTCTACAAAGGATATAACCTTTATGTGGAGAATTTCTATATGGGGGTATAGCTGTTCACTGTGCTGTATAAAGCTGGCACTATGGCCTGCAGTACAGTTTCTTGTTGTCACAAAGGAGTCCCACAGGAGCTTGTTTATAAGAAGTTCCTGAAATCCCAGAGTATTGTGTTGCACTCCAACAACCTACCCGCAATCAAGTTCTCAGATAGGCGTGATGTGTACGTGCTTATTACAATTCCTGATGAGAGCACTTCCCCCATCATGGTTTGAGGGAAGATGGCAAAAGTTCACAAGCCAACCTGTATGCTTGATTACAACAAGTAAATAGGTGGAGTGGATGTAAGCGGCCAGGTGCTACAGCCATACAATTCAAGTCATAAAAATCAAACTTGGCACAATAAATTGTTTACCCTTCTGATCCAGATGGCAACATACAATGAGTATGTTGTTTATCTAAGGACAACCACAGGAAGACTCATGTCTTTACATATTTTTCACTATCCGTCATTGAAAGTCTCACTGCTACAGAAGCAGCAGCTTCCACTTCATATGTTCTGGATGACGTGGCAAGGCTGCAGGATCTACACTTTGCTGATTACATTCCTGAAACAGCTTAAAAAGGCTCGACCATGATGTCATTGTAAAGTCCACTGTAAGCAGGGAACAAGGATGGAGAGTTAAATGTACTGTCCCCGGTGCCCATCTCAGGCAGGCTTGTGTTTTCCTATGTGCTTTATGTTGTGTCATACAAAAATGAAGTACTGGGAATTTGACTGAGGTGGAGCTGCCGTTAGGTAAACCTTTCAATGGCTATGCATGGATACCTATCTTCCATTGACCACTACTTTGCTATGCAAGCAGCCTGGGGCTTTAGGCTCATATTTATACTTTTTGACACAAAACTGCGCTAATGAAGTTTTGCGTCAAAAAATGTAATACAGGCTAACATCATTTCTTAGTGCCACCATGCATCAAATTTATAATTTGACGCACAGTGGCGCAAAGAACCGGTTAGAGTCTTTTTTACGCTAACCATTGCGCCGCTTCGTAAAGCAAAATGACGTTAACGCAGGAAAACATGACTCCAAACCGGATATGCGCCATTTTCCACTGCAATAGCGTCAAAAGCGATGCAAAAGCAGCCAACACTGCTAAGGTGCCCCAAAATGGATCCCAGAGGGCAGGAGAGACCCCAGGGAGACCTCAATCTACCAAGAACCAGCCTGCAGGACACAGACAAGACCCAGGGGATAGACAAGAGGAAAAGGAAATGTTGTTTCAGTGCAGAGGAGCATGAAATACTGGTCAGAGAGGTGACGGAGCACCAGCATCAACTTTTCATCACCTCTAAATTGCCAATTGGGAGGAAAGAGGCAATGTGGCAACATATTGTCGACAAGATAAACAGTGTGGGAGAGGTCAGGAGAACTGTCACTGAGTGCAAGAAACACTGGCATGACTGCAAGCGCAGGACAAAGGAGAAAATGGCAAGGAACAGGAAGGCAGCACTGCAGACTGGAGGTGGGAGTCGAGCACCGCAGGAGGCCCTGGACAAGATGGAGGAGATGGTTGCAGCCGTCATCCCGCATGAGCTCGACACAGGAATTGCAGGACAGGACAGCGCAGACTACCAGGAAACAACACATATGCAGGTTAAGTTGTATGGGGGCCAAAATGCCTAAATGTCCAGTGCAAGAAGGGGGAGGTACATACCTACTACCGAGTGCATGTCAGCCATGGAAATCAGACAGCGGAAAGGTCTAAGGGGCACAACACGGGTGCATGGGCTGTGAAGGGGCATCCAGGGGCACAGCACAGCACAAGACCAACAACCTTTGCATAGGGGTACATCGCCATGTCAAGGCTGCTGGAAAGGCAAAGCCAGTCCAGGAGGGTAGGCTAGAATGTAAAACTGGGCTGCTGTCACAGGATAGCTGGTATTGTCAGAATGTGAAATAGGGGACAATGCTCAGTCTCAGGCCATTGCCTCAAGAGGCATTTACCATTGACAACATTTGACACTACTACCAGTGCTGTATGTGCTGATCAATTAGGAAATGGCAGTTAGGTGCCCATGGCACAAACACACTCAAAATGAGGGTTCAGGATGACTAAGTGATCAATCTTCTTCAATTCCTATCCAAGTGCAACTCCTGTCAAATGCTCATGTCCATAGGCTCAATAAACATCAGGCACTGTCACTTACATGATGAAGTACACAGCAGTAATGTAATACCCATGCTGCCTATTCCAGGGTCTACAATGTACCTGTGTTACAATAGCTGCAATGCCGCCTTGCAACATCTCAACTATCATACTGCTAAGACAACAGCATTGAGGGAGAGGATATATGTGTGTAGCTAGGCAACCACACCTGCACAGTCATAAGAGGAAATGTAACTCTGCCAGGCCCATCAGTGCAATGCAGTGTAGCACACAAACACAAACACCAACATGACAAACTATCAATGCTGACACCTGTATTTTGGCATGCCAATGCAATACATGGTAGGTGCTAGGTCTCAGCAACGTATAAGTGTATGTGAAATATCATTGACTGGGTCAGGGCCATATTGTTATGTGTGGTGAAAGTGGCAAGTGGCATCAGAACATCAACAGGCATTGCAAGGCCTCACCATGCTAATGGTAGCAGAGGGAGGGTTGAGTGGGACAAGAATGTGGCAAGACACAATTCTCAAAACTGCCTATACTACATGTAACATGCAGGTGGGGCACAGGCCTGTGAGAAAGCAAATATAAATTACAGGAACAATGAACGGGAACCCAGATTACAATGTTCCACTAATAGGAAGTCAGTGACGTTGCATTACAACTGCCACAACAAAGACACAACAATTGTACAATATCTCATTGCAGAGGACTATGGCTCTCTTGTGGACCTGCCTGTCCTGGACTGCCCTGATGAAATGGATGACGAGCTGACAACATTAGACAGGAAACCCTCCAAGATGTCCTGGAACCCTCCAGACCCCACCTCCAGTCTCAAGGAGGAGCACAGATGTAGCAGCCATCCCAGAGGAACCACCCACCACCACAATAGTACAACCTGCCAGCTCAAACACAGCTGAGGACTCTGATGGCACTGGGACCACCTTTGAGAGGACAGTAGTAGGAATACAGCGGAAGCTGGCCAAAGAGGTGTGGGTGGGGATGCAAAATATGGCAGCCAGCCTCGAGGGGATGTACATGTGCATGATGACATCTGCAGAACAGTCAGCAACCATGCAAGTCCAACAATCTTTCCTGCGAAGACTACAACAGTGTGTGAGGGACTTCATCACAGCAGTGAGGGATTTGCCACAACACCTGGCCTCACAAAATTTTCATTGCATGCATGACAACAATCAGGACTCCCTTGGGCCCGGCCTGGCTGCCTACCACAGGGATGTTACTGCCATACTCAATAACTAGCAGCTCCTCCTTGCTGCAGTTATGCCCTTAATAGTTCCACAGTTGGCAGCTACTGGAAATTCAGAGTCCACTTCTCCAAACACTGAAGTGTGTGTTGCCCCCTCAAACCCACCACCACCACGAAGGGCAGAGGAAACGACACACACATAAGAAGATGAAGACGTAGAACAGATCACCTTCACCCGTAGGAGTACCCAGTAGCACCAGCCCATGCCACATAGGCACTGTTTTTCCTTTGTCCTGTGCTTGACAACATGTCAGTCTTGCTAAAGTTGGTAACATGCACTGTTCTCCGACACACTGTTTACCTGTCCACTATGGACTGCAATTGTCTCTCACTACCCAATTGGCAATTCATGTTCCTCTGCACTGAATGTCACTCCATCGCAGCATGTCCAATGACATGTCCCTCAACATTGCACTTGTATTGCATCACAATAGAATGCATCACACCAATGGACTTACAGACCTGGACTATGTAAATATTGCACTGCAGCACTTTAAAATAAACAGCACCTACACAACCACTTTGTCTCTGTGTAATGTGACACATCTACTGTGCAGAAGATTTGTGATGCACGTAACAACATGTCAATGGCCACAGAATGTCAATACAAGAGTGTAGAAAGGATGTCGGCTGATATCTATGCACAAGGGTCTGGATTTTACAATCATCTGTGCTGCTTGTGGCTCATTTCTGAAGTTAAAACAGCACAAACAGTCAAATGCTGTTTAAAAATTGTATATGTCAGGCTACAAGATTAAACTCAATGCTGGCCACATCCCTAACAAGACAATCATTGTTTGTGTGACATTTGACTCTAAACATACATGCCACAACCACAACATACAGCAGGAATGGATGTGTAAGAGTGTTTGGACAATAACGTCACCTGGGAGTACAATGAAAAAACGCATAGGCGTGAATTTTGTATACTGAACCTCATAAGATTATGACACCGCTCAGTTTATCAGGGTTCAAATGAACATCAGGCTGCAGGCAGACGTCCCACAGTGGCCAAGATTCCAACACAGGACCCAAACAATGAAAGCTTTAAAATCACACCTAGCTGTCCAATACATGGGAACCATAGTCACCTTGAGTGGTGGGTACAATGGATGGCAGATACATAGATAGGTAGCTTTTTTGTAGTTGCCAATGTGACAGCTCATTTGGAATTGGGAATAAACATGTCAGGAATGGGATGTGGATGCAGGATGGAATACACAGGGCAACACAAATTTGCCACTTTACACTCATGCAAAGAGCCAGATCCCCAAGCATATGACACATACCGTAAAGGAGTACCTAAAACTTTTTTAGATATGAATGAAAGTAAACTTAAATGTTGTCAAACACATATACTAACCTAACCTATCCTAACTATACATTACCCACAACTGGCCCTAACTACCCTATGCTAAACTTACTTACCACATGTAACTAAACACTTTAAACATCAACCCCCCTTATATGACGGGACATGTGTAGTAAACATATACTAACCTAAACAGATACTAACTGATACTAAACAAATATATATATATATATTTTTTTTTTTTTTCAAGAATACACATAAACCCCAACATCAACCCCCACCCACCCGCAAACTAACATGTAATAATATAACTCCCCCAACCTACTTATCCTAGCTAAACTAGTAGCCTACTCTAACCTATCACCAAAGCCCCTAAACTCACTAAAAACAGTATAAGGAAAGAACTGGGAGGGGACAGAATTAGAGGTGAGGCAAAACTGGACTCAGAGGCTTGCCCTTCTCAGAGTTTTTTTAATTGAGTTAAGTCTTCGGCTGTTGCGGGCTACCTCACGCTGGAGACTGCCCATTCTCCTTAGGACCCTAGGCATGTCCTGCTGTAGCTGCTGCAATGAGACCATGACCATACCCGCTCCTGTGGTGGTTTATGTCGCTGTGGTTGTAGCAACTGCAGGTGCCGTGGTTGGGGGAGGTGGCATAGATGGTGCATCCGTTGTTGTGCCTTGTGCTCCAGATGTTGAGAGTGCAGGAGGTGTGGCAGACATACCAGTGCCCACTGTGCCAGTGCCTGCAGTTGGGGTGGTGGCGGCATCTGTTGTGGCCATGCTGGGCCCCCTTGGCTAAAAGCCTGCCATGCCCCTGTGGCTCTTTCACAACAATAGCATCTTGTCATCATTCTATACCCTGCCTCCACATCGAGGATGTGCCTGTACTGCACTGCCCGCCTCTGAAACTCTTGAATTTGTTTGCCATTCATGTTGGCAGCTGTAAAAAAGAGACAGGCAAACATTAGTGTCATCATTGTGTGATGCATGTACAGATGATAATCTAACACTTCCTCACAAACTGCACATGCAGTCCAAATCAAAGTAAAGATGATAGATTGTCACTGAGAAATGACATGCCAACGCAGCCTACCCATCAACTATCTAACAGCGCAGCAATGCACAACAAGGAGTGTACCAAATTAACCGATGTGTGCATATATGTAGTGCAATGTGTCACATTGCAAATACAGCAATTACTCAACATATGCCAGGCCAACTAATCCCTATCATCTGGATCAACTTCAAGGCACACAAGACCTGTGATTTGTATATGGAAATGGCAGGATGGTATGCAGTTGCTAATCATAAGGGGTCAGTGTAGTTTGGCACATATGCATGCTTGAATTACTTGTCTGTCACCTACACTGTGACCATCACACCTAGCTACATATATTTTCTCCCCCTAACCCTGTGTCTCAGGGGGGATGGGCATGCAATACATATTTTCAGCCATCAAGGCCGACCACTAAGCTTTGTCAATCTGTACATGGATTTAGTGAGTGGAACACATGTAAGGAGGCCTACCAACGAGGAGTGAGTCAACCATTGGTCAATCACATCTACATTCATGTTCCATTTGTGGACAACCATCAATATCAGATCACATTGACAAATTTCCTAAATCACCCACATTGATGCAAGCACACATCTGGCCTTGACCTGCATTCACACCTGTAACATAACACTTAAGTGCCACGTAATTGGAGGACATGTTGGGCTAGATGCTGGCGGGCAGTCACCCATACAGTCCTACATATTCATTACATTAGAGGGATGCACAATTTTGTGTGTTAAAATGATGTATCACTGTTTTGTGTGAATTAGGGTATGACTTGCTGACTACATTATGACACTGGACCACCTCCAAATCAAATGTGGGCCTACATGTGGCTATAAATCACCTTGTTCACCTGCCCATGCCTATGGCGCAGAACTAGACTCCCAAGATAGGACTCTCTGCCAGTGAAAGTCTAACTCTTCCATGGAACACTATGTCAACCTCCAGTCAAGTTACATATCAGATCACGTGCCAGCTCATCATATCTTGCAATGAGTCCAACACACAGGAGTCAATCACACAACAGCTGCAATCACAACACAGGACAGACATTTTCACACTTACTGGATACGTCTGGGTCCTCAAATTGAGCAACTTCACCAATGATATAGGGAGCTGGCCTACCTGTAAAACATGGAAGGGAGATATATGCTCAATGTCTGATCACTGTACAAATGTGGGAACAACATATCACAGTGTGTGACATTTATATGATAGAGCTGCATATCAGGCATGTAGATATTCCAAAAAACATACCACTGCAAACTTGCATTGACACTGTCACTCCAGTGAGTGATAGACACACATATGCACACATGTACTGGCCCTAACAATCATGAGGTGCTAAACCTGACTACACACTTTTGTGGCTAATCCTTTTCAGATGGTACTCCATTTATCATTTGTTGTTGGGTGACAATTGCAACGCAACTTTCCTGGTGCACTGCAATATCAGTGACTCAGGTATTATGGCTTGTGCATCAAGGGACAATGAGTAACTGTGTGATGGACATGTGGGTTGATTTGCATTCAGGAATTATCGTGCTTTCAGTGGTCCATAATAGGTGTGCCAGTGTTGTATGTAGGTTACATATGCCCTATTGGTAGTGTCCCCTAAGCCGCATATGCCCCCTCTGACATCATGATGGCAGGGATCCTGTGTGTGAAATGATGACAATGTAGCGCTAAACATGGATTGGCCACTTTGCTGTTCCAAAACTGCGAAATAATGTATGCTGACAGTGTCTTAGCTGATCATCGCTGACAGAATGCATGGGCACAGGTGTAGTTATTGCACCTGGAATGTGTCACTCAGGGCCATGTGCACCTATATTCAGTGCCATGTGCACCTATATTAGGTATTGTGAATCACACATTGCGAGACTCAGCAACTAGCAATTAGCAAGTTGGATGATCAGAGGTAGAACACTGAAAATGACACTATTTGCAAATAACAAATGGGGTAGCAAATGACCTACCTCTTCAATCATAATGAGGTAGGTCTAATTTTTCAAACCCCCTGAGAATGGCGGCACTCACAGGAATGCTGGCCTGCTGAGCTTCTCAGACAACCATATCTGTGATTGCTTTCATACTGAGATGTTAACATTTGTTGAAATGCAGCAATATTTCAGCAGGGGTTATAGAAAGTATTTTAACAATCTATTTCATTACTAAAATAGATTTTTTGGAAGCAGAAAGTGGTCTCTTGCACAACTTCATGCTCAAACATATTTTGTGGCCATGCATTCACAAAGAGGAGGGATGCCATGCTGAACCTTTCCCTTTTGAAAATGGGTTGGCACTAATTTGAAACAGATGGTAACTGCAATAGCTCAGTCCCGGCAATTATGCCCAAGAAAGAAATGTAATAGGCGCCTGCGACTCAATGATAGGATTTGAACGCCTAATCCTAAATCCCACTAGAAGACCCTGTTTTGTTATTGTGCAATCTGTTAGTAGAATGGGCCATTTGGGTTTGTCCATGTGAATGAATATTTGTCCTGATGTAAACATAAGAATTCAGTGAACTTAGATATTAGTGAAGGTTATAAAGAGCTTGGCACATATGGCCCTGAATACTGTTTGGACATGCCTCACAGAAACTGTGGACTGTATTGTTACCATGTATTACCATGTGTAATACATCACATTACTGGTAAACTTACAGTTTGTTCAACTTCCACTCCACATGACCACAAACATTGCATGCAGCATGTCACAGCATGTCAATGTGATACTCACCAACAGGGCCACCAACCACCCCACTCAGGTGGTCCAGCAGGTCCTGCTCTCGGGCCACCAGGTCAGCCCAGCAATGCTTAAGCTGGTGCTCATTCCGGGCGTTGTTGAACATCCTTCTCAGATGGAACAGCAAATTTGACCAGTGCAGCCGTCTTGACTCAAAGGGGTATCACATGGCCCCCAGCCTCCATCATTATGGGGAGAAAGTGGCACACCAGCCACACAAATGCCCCAAGCTCCTCCTCACCCATGTGCCCCAGCCTTGTGCTTTCCAACATGGTACAAAACACAATGTTTGACAGTAAATAGGGAAAAAAAAGGAAAAGGAAGTAGAAAAAAGGAAACTTACAAAACCCAATTAAAGACCCAAACTACCCCAACTGATCCTACCCACAAACAGACCCCCAACAGTACAAATACAATTTTAACACCAATAAAAGACACAAAAACACTTACACAGGTACAAAATACAGTTAGTGAACACCAAAAGACAAAAGAGGGACCACACAGGAGACAAAATACAAAATCCACAGAAGAGCAAACCAACACACAGCCACACAGTCTAGACAAATCACAGACTGCAAAGTGAAAGTACACCTACCATTTCTGTAAACAGGAAATCCTATTACATCATTCCTGTCCCATTTGCCCCCAGTTTTCTGTCTTGCATGTAATTTTTTGATGCTGACGTAGTGTGCATCAAAATTTGTGATGCATAGACGTTAAAATCCCACGCATTAATGGAACAATACATTTTCAATGGATATCCGCATGCCTGGGGTGCGCTGATGGAATTAACGCTAGAGATCCGTTGATGTATTTTGAGCGTTTGCATCATTTTTTGACGCATGTGTGTCAAAATTTCTGACTCAAACTGTGTTTCCATCATTTTTCATATTTTAACATGCATGCAGCCTATAACTAGACAAAGATAGATGGTATGACCTGCAGTGTGTGTTCTAGTGTTTGGCCACATGTGGTAGACCATGCTACTGCGGCCCACATTACTAATATTCTTGTGCAGGATTTATTTTTTACCTGACACAACAGCAGCACAAACTTTGGAATTTGAAATGGAATTTTTAAGTTTGCACAGATGTTGCATTAAGAGAGGACAGCAAGGCTACGCTACAAAAATATGAATCATGGCCTATGTGTTTTGTGTGAATTGACTGTTAAAGCTATTTGTTTGCTTCTATTGGAACGGCATGCAATACATTATACGTGATGTTCATGTATGAATGTGTTACAAATGGGTATCAACATCAGATGCCAATCAATGAGGTACAACAGTCATGATATGTGTCTGTAATATGTGTCAACTCTTTTGCTGTGTGTAGTTGTTTGACTTTGTGGACAATACATTTCCCATGACAAACAATACACAGGGAAGATGGAGGATGGCTGATGAGGGCTATGTTGGATATGTTACCCCTCACATGTTATTAATTGTTGGCTACCACTTCATGGTCACTTGTGTGTATACTACCCATGAGTCAGGCATTTCAACATGTTTGGTAGGTACAGTGTTTGCAACACAGAGTCTCAATTCCAATCATAAAATAGTTTGGCTAATGTAAATTACATATGTTTCTCCTGTGGCTGTGGTGCATGTGTTCACATATTTTCAGAGGTTCATTGATCAAATGTGCCCATATTAAGTATGTGGCCATGTGTACCCTGTGCCAGTATTGGCCTCCATGGTGTAACGGTGACGTGCAGGTCTAGTCAGGAGTCTGTGGAGGCAACCCTTGAGTTCACAGAGTATCTTTCAAAGCAGTTTTGACCTAAAGCAGAAGATCAGCTAAAGGCATACAAGGGGATAGGGCAGCTATGGTGTAGCAGAAAATACAGAAGAGTGAAGACAGAGCAACCATGGTGTGGACAAATATGTAACGGATCAGTAATGGACAAACATGCAGGTCTCATCACTACGTTTGTATACAGAGTAGGGCTCTGAATTTCTCACACCAACAGGGGAAATCAGTGCCTATGTGCAGATTAATCTCAGAGATAGTCACCACGCAAGCCCCATGGAAAGGTGGAGGCAGAAGTGAATCTGTGTCTGGACCCTTAGAGCACAAACATGTATTGTCCTTACATACTCACTACCAGGACTTGTTTGTTGGGCTGGAGGCACAGTACCAAATCCAGGAATACAGCCATAGCATACTGTCACTGTTTGGCACTAATGAATACATGCAAAACCAGACAAAGGATGGGGGCTGGATTCGCCCCCTGGAAAACATGTGCCAGTACAAAAACAAAATTAAACTATTCTGTACAGTTGAGGACTGATCGTACACTTAACAGGCACAATACCCAAGAGGAAACGGAGGGCATGGAAACCAACTATGAGGCAAATGAAGGCACAGGTAACAGGCTCTGGTTGACTCCAAGACTGGAACCAATCTGGCTAACATGAAGCAGGCTCTGTCAGGAACAAACATGAACAAGGCAGAAAAACTGGGAGAAGAGTCTGACTGGAACAAGCAGGAACAACACTGTGGAAACAAAGAGCACTTTCAGAGGTACTCAACACTGTAACACAATCCAATAAGGGCTCTGGTACACAATGAATTGTACTCCAATGCACAACAAGGAGCTTCAGGGAATGGCAGCTTCTAAGCAGTTCCAGGCGGCAGCAAGGCCGGGTCAGAGTCAAACGGCTGGGCTGTATGAGAAAGCTCACAGGTGTGTGCAGCTTCAGTTTCTCACAAGTTCTGGAGGTGAGAATCCAGTATAAGGGGCCAACCAGACTTTTCCCATGGGAAGCAATAAACAGAGATTACAGGTCTTACCGACAACCAGGCAGTGCATTATGGGACATGAAGGCCATGCAGGCTGATGCAGTTGAACTATGGCATGCCATACTGAAAAGGGAAGCACACAGGAGTCAGAATTGTCCTGGGTGAGTGTAGATGATGATTCCCAGAGTACAGATACTCCATTCACAGTGCCCCATAGAGAATGGAGGGCAGAGACTTAAAACATGCCTGTGGCAGGATTTATTACCTGGGATGGACTGCACAGGGCATTCCTTGTGAGCATTCCTTGTAATACTTGGGACACTCGTGCTATCCGTTTTCAGGATTGATGCACCACTTGTCACCCAAGCTCCATCACAGGTGTGTGCAGCTTCAGTCTCTCACAAGTCCTGGAGGTGAGAATGCAGTATAAGGGAGCAACCAGACTTTTCCTGTGGAAAGCAATGGACAGAGATTACAGGTCTTACCGACTACCAGGCAGTGCATTATGGGACATGTAGTCCATGCAGGCTGATGTAGTTGACCTATGGCATGCCATACTGAAAGGGGAAGCACACAGGAGTCAGAATGAGAGTCTGGGTGGGTGTAGATGATTATTCCCAGGGTACAGATAGTCCATTTACAGCGCCCCCTAGAGAAGGGAGGGCAGAGAGTTAAAACGTGCCTATAGCAGGACTTATTACCTGGGATGGACTGTGCAGGGCATGTCTTGTAACCATTGCTTGTCATACCTGGGACACTCGTGATATTCATTTTCAGGATTGATGCACCATTGTCACACATGTTCCTTGCAGAGATAGCTGATGTCACACTTACTGATGTCAAGGGTCTGGTCATGCATTCCTGTTACCAATGCTATTTCACATCTACTGCCTCATTTATGATGTGCTTATTTACCTTATGATTGATGATGTCATAGTTGTGTGTCATATGCTGCAATAGACCACGTTGGCAACATGGATGTCTCTCATAGATGTAGTCCTATGAATTTGCCCTTCAAATGTGAACTAGAAAATATGTTTTTCATACAAACTGTGTGTGATGTTTGCTGTACAATCATACCCATCAAATATGATGTGGCATCAGAAGTAGTCAGATTTGTCTTTGTGACATGCTCCCTGAGGTAATACTCTGATTCCTAAAGATCTTGTGATGCATAAATAATTACCCAGAGCAGGAGTGAGTGATAAAGTGAGGTGTTTAATTCCATATCGTAACAATGTGTTGATAGTAACTATTGTTGAAAAACGTTTTGAACTATCTGTTGCCTGTGACGCATTCCTACAGCTGTGTTTGGTTGTTCCCCCTTATTTTTCCGGGCAGCATCCACCTCCTCCTCCTCTTCAGGCAGTTTTTGTTCAGGTTCATACAGGGGAATGTTCCTCCTAACACAAATCTTGTGCAGAATGGCACAGGCCAAAATTATCTTGCAGACCATTTCTGGGAAATATAGGAGGATGCCTCCGGTGATGTCCAGGCAGTTGAATCTGGACTTCAGGATGCCAAAGTCAGTTCAACAATGGTGCATGTCCTCCGATGTGCCTTATTATATGCACGCTCTGCTGCTGTGATTGGGTTGGCAAATGGGGTCATGATCCACGGCTAGTACACATAACCTTGATCAGCTGAGAGAGAAAATAGGAATAAGTATTTTGTTGTTTCTTGCACCAGGAATGTCATGTAGCATGGCAGTTGATACCTTGTGTTGTCTGTGACTCATATGTGTTTGTGGTATTGTGTGGGATCCTAGGCTTCTATGAGGTTCTTTCTGCATTGCGTTGTTTGACTTGAAAAACTTGAGTTTGGCTAATTGACCTGATATCTCTGGTTTATTTTCAAACTTGCAGTTCAGTGTGCATCTCACATGCATTATGTAGTGAGCAAGATGTTTTAGTGTACATGCACTTGAGGGGACATGATACTTTCACAGATCCAATAGATTCCACTGCGGTGGTAACATGGTTGACCTACATGGCCTGGACATCCCATCCAAATGGACATATGTCATAGCAGATGAAATGCAACAGTGAGGCCCTTTGATTAGGCTGGGTGACAATGCACAACACATCTCCATAAGTTGGAAGCACTGAGATGTTCAGTATTGACAATCCACAGTTGTCCCATGTGTTATTAGGTTCTATGCAAACCTTTGTTGTTCCCTCTGCCAGTGGCTCCTCTGCAACCGTGCACCTACACTACTGACCTTGCTCCAGGTGTGCTGGCTAACTGGGTTGTGGAGGTGGATGTATGTGTACAGGAAGGGCCATCTTCCTCTACATCTGTTATGTAGATGGAGAATTGTCTCTTTCAGTATGTGCAGCAGTGTGTACTTTGCATTAGTGTCACATCAACATGTTTTCATAGCACAGTCCACTTCCTTATTGCTAGCTGGCAATGTCACCCCAGGAGTGATGTGAAATGTTGGTACTGCCTCAGTATTTCCATGTCACCTACACATGAGTCAGCATCATCATGCTATGTGTCTCATGATATTTTACCTGCAGCAACACATATTGCACACCACTTACACAATACATATTGTTTAGGAGGGTGTGGGATTGACTATGTGGCCTTATGTGATATTAAATGGTTAATCTTCCAAGATGTACTACCAGTGCAGGCCATGGCATTGTCACTGTGTGGTTTTAAATTGGTCCCTTTTGGCTCTAGAGAGGCATGTATGGTTATTGGTAGCCATCATTTGTCCATCGGTGTGTATTCAATTGGGTCAGGATATCAAACATCCACTGACCTGTGTCACATCTCAGTGTCTTCCTGGCCACGTGTCAATGTAGCGGTGTATGTCTTGTGTGTCCTACAGGGTTGCTGTGCTGTGTGTACATTACTAGGTTTCTGGACTTACCGACAAGAAGGCCATTGCCATATCGTCCTTCTTGGAAGTGCCGATTGATGGTGCTGTGGCAGAAGATGAAGGAATCATGTACACTCCCAGAATACTTTGCCAAGATGTTGGTGAACAATCCCTGATGGTCAACAATAGCCTGCACATTTATGGAGTGGGTGTGCTTTCTGTTGTGGTACAGGTGCTCGGTTGCAGCACCTGGTACAATCCGGACATGTGTGCAGTCAATGGCACCAAGCACATGCAGGAAGCCATGTATTTGGTAAAACCCCTGTTTGGTCTCCTGCTGCTTCTGCTGTGTGTTGGGGAAGCTGATCAGGCGGGGTGTGAGGGAGATGATGGCATCTAGAACCTTGGGAAGGAAGGCAGAGAATGAGGGCTGTGATACCCCAGCAACCAGGGCACCCGTAGTTTGGAATGAGCCACTTTCCAACATGTGCAGGACAGCTAGCAGCTTGGTCTCTAGTAGAATAATGTAGGGTGTCTGCAGGCTGGCTGAGAACTGTGGCTCAATTTGGCTCAGCAGCTGCTGTATGGCTTGCCAGTTGAGTCTGTACCTCTGGATGATATCCTGTTCCCTGAGGTCCAGGAGGGTTGTCCTGGTCCTGAATAGCCTCTCCTGCCTTCTACGTTGCCTTTGGGGTCCTCGTTGGTGTGGTGGTAGCTGCTGTTGTTGGTCCTGTGCTCTGCGTCATCTGGCATGCTGCATAAGTAGCACCTCCATGTTGTCCTTCTTGAGCAATGATGTTGCTTGTGTGAGTTTTCCTTAAGTAGAGTTGTGTTTGCCCCATTTTAACACCTGCCCTGACCCAGGCGTTAAACTTTGTCGCAAATCGGGCTTTGCGTCATTTTTCAGGTCCGCTTCCCAGCCGTGCATCATTTTTGTCCAGTTGGAAAAATATGGCGCACAGGTGTTTAAGTCATTTTTTTTAACAGTAACACCTACCTTGTATCTCATTGACGCAAGGCGGTTTCACGCCTCCAGAAAATGACGCACACTCTGATATTTTGACGCTAGATGGGTCTAGCGTCAAAATATAAATCTGGTGTTAAATTTGCACCGGATTAGCGTAAAAAAATGGCGCTAGTCCAGCACAAAGGGAGTATAAATATGGGCCTTAGTTCCTCTGCTTGATGAAATCATGGACTTCTTTATGGCCTGCTCTGCACCTTTATCCACACTCAGAACGTGGTAGATATTCTTTTCGCCAATTCAAAGTGCAATAGAGTCTCAACATTGCATACAATGGTAGCTAGGGCATATGCCACATTGTCACAGAGTACCCTGTGTGGCAAAATGTTAAAGGCTTGACTAAATTTTAAAGTGCTTTTTAGGGAACATATGTATACTACAAAGGGAACACACTGATTGCCCATGAGAACCAGAGTAAGTGTAAAATGTCAATCAAGTGTCTCCTGGGACTTTATCACCAACATTTCTACTTGCAAACTCAATTAGTTACTTGTATAATAACCAATGTTATTGAAAAGGGGGACAAGACCTAATATCTTGTTTAGTGATTGTTTTCACATCTTTAACATAACATGTGAAAACAATCATTATACAAGATATTGTGTCCTGTACCTTTTTTCAATTACATTAGGAAAGATACAGGTTAGTAACTAAGTTTTCATACTTTTCAGATCAAAAGTAGACGTGTTGGTGAATGAGTCCCACAAAACATTTGTTTGGCTTATTGCTTTAGCCAACATAGGCAGTATTCCCTATCATGTTTGTCCTAGTTTTAATGATAGATATGCTTGCTCAGTTTGAGAAATGAGACCTCTGAAGGTATACTCAGACATCCCTAACTTGCATTCACAAACTGGAAGGAATAGGATTTATCCCAGTAAGGGCCGGATTTAGTGTTAGGCGGGGGGGTTACTCCATCACAAAAGTGACGGATATCCCGTCAGCCGTATTACGATCTCATTATAGCCTATGGAGATTGTAATATGTTGTACGGGATACCTGTCACATTTATAATGGAGTAACCCATCCGCCAAACTCTAAATCAGGCCCTTAGGGTGCTAATGGCGCATAAACAACATATTTGCGTAGGATATTGCGTAGGTAGAAGGCAGATACTAAATGGAGTACAGATACATATGCCATGACTTCATTTTCATCTACAGATTCAAACTCGTTGGTGCTGCACTCGCCCCAATACTGAATTACTATAGCATTTATGGATAAATGTTTGACCTGCGTGCCGTGTTCATCCTTCATCAGAACTTAGTAGATGTTGAGTTTGCTGTATGATGAGCACATTTCAGTCACAGCATTGCACATAACTGTGGGAAAGAACCCTTTTCCTTGGCAAGGTTAACCCCTTTTTCTGCCTGATGTCAGTGTGTTTGACTGTGTTCCCTGGGATCCTGCTAACCAGGACCCTAGTGAGTATGCTCTCTCTCCAAAAACTATGTATTCATTTCAAAATTGGCATACTGGTGCCACCAAGTAAGCCCCTAGTAAGTATGTGGTACCTAGGTACCCAGGACATTGGGGGTTCCAGGGGATCCCTATGGGCTTATGCTGCCACCCCTAGGGAACCCATACAGAGGCTTCTGCATGCCTGTCATAAGGTCTGCGTGAACCGGGTGCATGCACCCATTTTCACTGTAGGTCACTGCACCAGGTCACTGCACCAGGTCACATAAATTACCCCTATGGTAGGTCATCTCAACCCAGAGGGAGGGTGCAGGTACCTGTGTGTGAGGGCACTCATTCACTAGCACAGGTGCCCCCACAAACTCCAAACCCACTTTACTGGACTTTGAGAGTGCAGGGATGCCATTTTAAGCGTGTACTGGACACAGGTCGTTACCTATGTCCAGCTACATAATGGTAACTCCTAACCTAGGCATGTTTGGTATCAAACATGTTGGAATCATACCCCAATACTTTTACAAGTATTGGTTGTATGATTCCATGCACTCTGGGGGCTCCTTAGCGGATTCCCAGCATTGCTTCCTCAGCCTTCTGAGGTTTTCCCAGCTGCTGCCACGTCACAGACGGGCTTCTGTCCTCCTGTTGCTTGAGCAGCTCAAGCACAGGAAGGCAGATCAAAGGATTTTCTTTGGGAGATGGGTGTTACACCCGCTATCTTTGGAAATAGGTGTTACATGGATTGGGAGGGGTAGCTCCCCAAGCTACTGGTATGCTTTCAAGGGCACATTTGGTGCCCTCCATGCATAAACCAGTCTACACTGGATCAGTAACCTCCAGCCCCTGCTCTGGTGAGAAACCGGACAATGGAAAGGGGACTGGCCACTCCCCTGTCCATCGTCACCCCAAGGGTGGTGCCCAGAGCTCCTCCAGAGGGTCTCTGGATTTTGTCATCTTGAATCCAAGGTTGGCAGGGAACTGTGGGAGCATCTGATAGCCAGGCCAGGCAGGTTATGTCAGAGCCTCCTCCTGATAGGTGGTCACCCAGCTAGGTGACCAATCCTCTTTTCAGGGCTATTTAGGGCCTCTCCTTTGAGTGGTTCCACGGATTCAGCTAGCAAGATTCCAGCAGGATTCCTCTGCATCCTTTACTTTGACTTCTGACTAAAGAAACAGCATCTTGACTCTCCAGGACTCGAATATCTGCAGCAAAGACAGAGAATTTGCCTGCAACATTGTTTCTCTGGCTCCTCCCAGCTTCTGCAACATTTCCCCAGTTGTGCATCATCTGACAGCCCATCTTCACTCTACACAGGAAAGAAGAAGGAATATCCCTTGGAGTGAAGGAGTCACTCCCCTGCATCTGCAGGAAATAACAGCAACAACGACCAGTTGCGTGGATCTCCTCTCTTGCTGAGCTGCATGGATCCTGCAACATGGCTGGTGGTAAGAAGTGTTCCAGATGGTCCTCTCTATGAGCTGTACAACTTGGGTGGAGGTAAGCCCTTGCTTTCCCACTCAGGACAGTAGTCGCATGCACAGCATCATTTGCAGCTGCCAATGCTTGTTGGCACTTATTCCAATGGGTCTTTAGTCTTCGTGTAGCTCCAGCCCTCAGCACTCCTTCTTGTGATGCACAGCTCCCTGAGTGACTCTCCTGCGGCGTGGGAACCTTCTTTACAGTGCTGCATGGACTCCTCCTGCACCTTCTGTGTCCCCGTCCTGTGGGACTCCTATGCTTGCTGACTGTGCTTCTGTATGTTCTCTGCAACGCTGAGGGCCCCCTCTCACTATCCTCCTGGGTTGAGTCCTCCTGTGCCTTGCTGGTCCCAGCAGCACCACTTTAAACTAACCACAAGTTTTGCCTGTCCCAAGGCTTGTTGGTGGAATCTGAACACACAATCCTGACTACAATCTTCCTTCCAGTGTGGGACATCACCTGCATCCTCCAGGACCTCAACTCCACCTCCAAGGCTGCAGTGCTGACTCTTCTTCCTCACTGTCAACCAACTCTTGCTAGCCTCAGCTTGGTGGGTAGGGGTTCATGCTCCCACCAGACTCTGCAGTCTTCTGGACTTGGTCACCTCTTTTCACAGGTCTTCCTCTCTAGGAATACACCGTTGGTTTCTCGAAGTCATCACTGGGTTTTGCAATCCTCTTCTTTTCTTCTAAGTGGGTGTTCCGGGGAAATCCTATAAATTTACTCCTGATTACCTGGGTTCTGGGGGTGTTGTGGTACTTACCTTTGTGCTTTTCTGATACCCCCATTGACCCTTTACACACTCCATTCTGGATACCCCAAAGTGTTCAGTTTTCAAAAATGTACTGGTTAGCTAGGTTTACTAGGTCCCGGCTGAGGTAGGGTGCAAAATATAGAGCTACCTACATTGGAAAAAAATGTCAGTTTTTGGTAAAAAAATATGATGTGTCCATGTTGTGCTTTGGACAAGGGCACTAGGCCTACCCACATAAGTGAGGTACCATTTTTATCAAGAGACTTGGGGAAACGCTGAGTGGATGGAAGTTTATCGCTTCCTGCTCATTCTAGCGCTTTCCTCATAGAAATGTGAGTAAAAGGTGTTTTTTTTAGTTAAAGTTCCAGGTTTACAAGAGATTCTCTGGAAGAAATCCTGGTAAAACCCATGCAAGTCTGCCCAGTCTGGAATACCCCAAGGTGTCTAGGTTTCAAAAATGTCCAGGTTTGCTAGGTTTTCATGGGTGCCGGGTGAGCTAGGGACCAAAATCTACAGCTACACATATTGGAAAAAAGGTCCATTTTTTATGGAAAAATGTGATGCATCCATGTTGAGTTTTGTGCTGTTTTCTGTTGTGGACACTAGGCATACCCACACAAGTGAGGTATCATTTTTATGAGGAGACTAGGGGAAATGCCAGGTTGAGTGAAGTTTTTGGCTCCTCACAGATTCCAGAACTTTCCATCAAAGAAATGTGAGAAAATGTGTTTTGTTAGTAAAGGTTTTAGGTTTGCAAGATTTTCTGGTTAAAAAACATGGAGAGACCCATGCAAGTCAGTTCACCCTTGATAACACTAGGGGGGTGATTCTAACTTCGGCGGGCGGCGGAGGCCGCCCGCCAAAGTTCCCCCACCAAAATACCGCTCCGCGGTCGAAAGACCGCTGAGGGTATTTTGGGATTTGCCCTGGGCTGGCGGGCGGCCGCCAAAAGGCTGCCCGCCAGCCCAGGGCAAATCAACCTTCCCACGAGGACGCCGGCTCAGAATTGAGCCGGCGTAGTGGGAAGGTGCGACGGGTGCAGTGGCACCCGTCGCGTATTTCAGTGTCTGCATAGCAGACACTGAAATACTTTGTGGGGCCCTCTTACGGGGGCCCCTGCAGTGCCCATGCCATTGCCATGGGCACTGCAGGGGCCCCCAGGGGCCCCGCGGCACCCCCTACCGCCATCCTGTTCCTGGCGGGTCTCGGCGGTAGGGGGTGTCAGAATCCCCATGGCGGCGGAGCGCGCTCCGCCGCCATGGAGGATTCTGCAGGGCAGCGGGAAACCGGCGGGAGACTGCCGGTTTCCCGCATCTGACCGCGGCCGAACCGCCGCGGTCAGAATGCTCCCGCCGACCCCGGGGTCAGAATGACCCCCTAGGTGTCTAGTTTTTAAAAACGTACTAAACAGGTTGGCTAGGTTTCCTTAGGTGTCAGCTGATCTAGGGCAGTGGTTCCTAACCTTTTGACTTCTGTGGACCCCCACTTTATCAATACTGGAACCCGGCGACCCCAACTGAATCATTATTGGAATCTGGGGACCCCCCCCAAATGAGTCATTACTGAAAGCTGGGGACCTAATCAGCTAATATTATTTAATTTTCTCGCCAGTCATGGACTCCCTGATAAGGCTTCATGGATCCCAGGGGTCCCTGGACCACAGGATGGGAACCACTGATCAAGGGTAAAAAATCTAGAGTTACTCACATTGGAAAAAAGGTCAGTTTTTTGGGGAAAAAATGTGATGCATTTATGTTGCATTTTGGGACATTTAAGATCACAGGCACTAGGCCTATCCACACAAGTAAGATACCATTTTTATTGGGGGACTTGGGGGATTGCTGGGGGGAATGAAGTTTGTGGCACACTGTAGAATCCCAAACTTTTCATCACCCAGATGTGAGGAAAATGTTTTTTTTAAATCAAAGTTTGATGTTAGCAAGGGATTCTGGGTAACAAGACATAGTGAGAGCCATGCAAGTCAGCCCACCCTGGATATCCCTATGAGTCTAGTTTTCAAGCATATACAGGTTGGCTAGTTTTCTAGAACTATCCACATTGGAAAAAGGATTGGGTTTTGGTGGAAAAATGCAATGTCTCCATGTTGCATTAGGGCCATTTCCTGTCATGGCCACTAGCCCTACCCATACAACTGACATACCTTTTTTATTGGAAAACGTGTGGGAATGTATAATAGTGGAACGTTTGTTATTACCAATTGGATTTCTCTGCACTTGTGCCTTTCAAATTTTTCATGTGTCCATTTCAGAAATACATAGGTTTTTTATATCCATTTTTTACTTTGCCTATTTTGCTATATGCCTTGGTCTATACTTGGTACAAAATGAAAAAACCATTGTATGGTGCTGCTCACCTGTTGACTCTTGATACCTTAGGTTCTTGTTGACCATACAGACCTTGTATCGCCCCACAACCAGATGTGTCTAGCAGATGTAATGGCATATTGCTTTTGTAAATCGGCCATCCTGACTAAACCTTACAGATAACAATGTCACCAATAACCACTTTTTTCTACTAATTTTAATTGTTTATTTATTTCAACAGTTATTCTCCTTCGGAAAACCTAGAGCGATCTTTACATATGAAAAAACTCTAAATCTTACTATATTTGACCTATTCTCTACATCAGTGGTTCCCAACCTTTTGACTTCCTTGGACACCCACTTTATCATTACTGGAGCCTGGGGACACCCACTGAATCGTTATTGGAATCCGGGGACACCCCACTGAGTCATTACTGAAAGCTGGGGACAATATCTATTAATATTACTTAATTTTCTAAGCAGTCGCGGACCTCTCTAGGGGACTACACAAAACCTTGGTACCTTTGGCATTCAAAGAACATTGGATTGAAAGAGTGCACATTTGGCCTGGATACCTTGTCTGGAAAAAAGTTATTGAGCCAAATACCCCAAAAAGAGCTCAGCACTGGAGGGGGTGGGGCACTTTTGGGAAGGCCTAGCAGCTAACTACTACTGTTACAAAAACAACACAAGTTATAACATGATAACTACTTCCTCTTGTATTTGGATCATAAGTCCTAGAAATATTACTTGTCCATGTCTTTTATATAATAGATTTGCTGATGTTCACAGAATACCGACACAGCACTGCCTGCTGAAGCAACAAATTAAATTGTACACGAGAGACATAAGAGAAAAAAAGAAAGGAAGTGATAGAAGTAGAGTGTGTTCAGAAAAAAAATGGCAAGGGTATAAAAATGGTTAATACTGCTTATACACAGCATAGGATTAATATTAAAAAGGTTACTGCAAAGATACTGTCAAACAGAGCAAAAGGAACAGTCAGTCAATCCACCAACACAAATGCTGCCTATTCTGGAAAAATATACACTTTAAACATACACGTCAAAAGCAGGAACATTACTGCAAGGCATTATAAATTGGGTCCCCACAAATCTGCTCCAAACCCTTCCTTTCATAAGGAAATAATGGATAAAGACACAGAAACAATATGTTCAACATATTGTTTAAAGAAGATGTAATGTCAAAAGAAAACTATTTATTTTTATAATAATGAGTCACATCAATGAACTTCTCCAACATTTTCCAGAGAACTTGGAGATATGCATCAAGTTTCATGAAGAGACTTATTAACAACACAATGAATGTGAACTTTTAGTCACACGTAAACACAGTATTATGAAGTAGTACATGTAAATACAGGAAAAAAACACTAAATCTACTAAAGATTTACAGAAGAACATAAACAAAAACCCGCATGTAAATAGACTTGCACTTCTATTTGCAATATTTGAGATAAATGAATTCTGAATCCTACAACTTTTTCTGGTGTCACTTAAAAATTCATCAATACCTAACAAAATAAAACTACAACAAACCCTGGATGACTGCCCATTTGCGAGTATGACTAAACTATAAGGACATTCTTTAGGTTACCTTATAAATCATGTCTGACAGCACATTCCACCACATCAAAATGCTCTCCACACATCATTCAACTATAACAAATGCCCAGACGTGGGTCCCTTGCTCACTGTGCCACTGGATTCAAGCCAGCCTGGCTGATGAAGGGTGAAACCCTGAAACTGGTCCCAGGATGCTTGTTTCCAGTCCAGGGAGGACCTGGCTTGGCAGTTTGGGCTGGACTGTTCCCATGAGGAACAGGGTCAAGACTGGGGTGGCATGGTGAGCAAAAGAACAATGGATTAAACCCAGATCTGTGACTGGCGGTGAGTGTTTGCATTGTTCAGCGCTCCTTCCATCATCCTTTTGTGTTGCTGAAGTGCTTTATGCCAAGCAGCACTTTGCTTTGGAGCCAAGGTAATTTGCAATACAGTGCTTTTTTTCATAAAGGGTTTAGTCTAGTTATTGCAAAGAGACAAATCCATGTGTCTGCATGTCCACCCCAAGTCTTTGAGGTATATTATTATCAGTTAGATATAATCATTAGCAGGGGCAGGTATGTGAGTTCATGCAGATGGTCTGTGGGATTAGTAGATGATCTTGAGCAGATTAGGTATTACTAAATTACATGGTATGATTTACCATGAAGGACAGGTTGCATTCTTTGAAAAGAAGTGTGGGCAGTTTACACAACTACAACAATAGAGATTAAGGCAAACAATCACATGACTCAGAGAAAAGGCACGAAGATTATGGGTAGCAAGGACAGGTTCATTCACAGAAAAAAGAAGATGTGAGAATTGGATGTTTTAAGTCAAGGTCAAAATGTTCAGGGTGGGGTTATGGCCTGATTTACATTTTCATGGTCGCACTATCAAACTGCGTCTGATAGGGACCCAAAAAGACCATCAAGTCGACAGTCTTCCACACACCATACTTAGAAGTATTGTGGCTGAGCCTAGGAGTGCCAGAATAGAGGCCTCTCTGCAGTGCAAGCTGCATCCCGCTGCCAATGTGGCAGACTCCAATGCTGACGAGCAGTCCTCCATCATTGTTGGGTAGCAGGATTCTGCAGAGCCTATTTACGATGCTGGTGGAGTTTCAGTGGCAGTCCTATGATGACAGGAGTCTGTTGCGGACCCGTTAATTATAGTACCATGGATGCAGCTATTAGTTGGCTTCTAGAAGCCCACACCTGTTATATATTGGACAATTGAGAACACCTGCAAAGCACAATATAAAACACACTCCATTTCAGAACATGATCCTTTGCCATCACACTGCAGAAGACGAGTCAGCCAGCAGAGTTTCAACACAGGAGACAGGTTTTTTTTCTGTGTTCCTCTCCCTCTGTGTTTTTGTGTTACTTGTACTTTGTCTCATTTTCCTTCCTTCGTTTGGGCACTATAGTTTTTTTTAGCAAACATTCTCAATGGCAGGGAAGAGAAATCCCCATTTTTCAGAGGGAGAGTTGTTTCTCATGGTGGATCAAAATCGTAAGAGTAGAGCCACAATTGTTTAGAGCACAAGTACAAAATATAACCATATCCAATTAGAGGCACATGTGGTCAGAATAGTTGACAGAGTGCATGATCTAGCTAACAATCTGCACACACCAGGAGGATTTAAGGAAGAGGTGGGATGACCTGCAGGTAAAATTCTGTTCAATGGCTTCCAAGTGTGACCTTGAGTCCCAGAGGACTGGTGGTGGTTCTCCCCCTCCCCATTACAAGTTTTTCCCTGGGAGGAAAGGTTTTTGCAGATCTATCAAAACTTGACTCATACCAATTACTAGCATCATGGTTGTAGCTCTCCTTTTAACAATGTTCAATATGTACAGCCAGATTGCGTGTTGTTCCCCATGGATCATCCCTGACATGTGCTCAGCCTCTTGCTTTCTATCAATATATGTTGTTGTTCTCCCAGAAACAGGTCCAAAACTCCATCCATTTTCACAGGAATGTATAGTGTTTCTAAGTGATAGTTTCTCCTATTCATATCATTCCCATAAGTGTACATGTTGCACAAGTGTGTTAATCGCCACTATAGTCATTGAAATAGATATGTGTAACTCACTTTTCAAACAACTATTGTCTATGGTGTCAACAGATGACTACAACTACCATGATGCCATGTTTTTGTATCTACAAAACAATAGTGTAATGTCATGTTGCTCCACCTTCCTTTGCTTCCGCATGTCCATACATCTAAAACACTTGCACACTTGACAGTCGCCATGTCATGCTATGGATTAAAATGTCACTTCTTGTATATCCTAAGCATGCTGACACCTCATAACTACAACTGAAGCGACGCAAATGGTGATATAATCCATTGTATTTTAAATCCAAGATTTCAAACAATTTGTTGTGACTTGCTGAATAGAAATAGTAGCCAAACACAAGTTAATTTGCCTTCTCCATACAATGACCAACTACTTTTTTATTTGTAAGTTGAACCACTTTGAATCCAATATTTTATAGCCTGCTAGACCTGGGAATGATCCAGTAGTCCAATCTACTCACCACTGTGTTGGCTTGAATGTCTGCTACACATAACGTACAATTCTGAATTAACACTTTTGCATTTCATGATAGCTCTACAACGTCATCAACACTGGAGTTGTCATCTGTGTAAAATGGACTGCATGTGTGAAATAATGAAAATCATGCAAAGGTCTAATCAGTCTGTTTCTACTTTTTAAGGTTGGACCATTTGTAGACAAAGACACATAAAATACACAAATTATATATTATTTACATATTTTCTGCAACCTTCACAGGTCCAACTACTCGGCCCAATGCACCACCAACTGCCAGGAAAGATAATTCCACTCCAGACCAGGAACAAACCTCCAGTGAGGACTCCACTGCTGCAAGTCTGAATGATCAGGAGCCAGTTGGTCATCTGGTCTGTCTGACCAGACAGCTCCAGTGAGCCTCACACAGCCCATACCCACACCTTCCCACACCTCACCACAGTTGCAACACCATCTCAGCATGAGGACACCTCCACTCCCTGTGCACAAAGAAGATACACACCAATTAAGTGCCCCCTATCCTGACTTCTGTTGAAACAATGCCAACATTGCCTCCAGTTCTGCCAGGAACCAGTGGGATGGGGCACACTTCCTTAAGGGCACAGGGTAGTGGGGATAGGGGTCATGGGAGGGAATCTGTAGGCCAGCAAAGTGAGGCTATTGGAGTCTTTGTCAGCCAAACCACCATTGTCTAAGTCTTGAGATCAGAACGACAGTTCCAAGACGTGATGGGCCAGGCTGTAACTGGGCTCCGGGCAATCAAGGAGGTGCAGAGGCAGCACGTCTTGGAACTACTACTCTATTCTATTCACTTGTATTTGTAAAGTTCATGGCTACCCAACGGTCTTCCCAGCACTATTAAGGCTGATTAAAACCAAGAACGCATGAACTGATAATCAATACTTACAAAAAGAGGTTTCTTTCTAAAGCTCATTTGGCTATTTTTTGTCTTAGCTCAATATGTTAGGCATTCCAGATTTTTGGTCCCAGACATGTAAACGAATGACCTCCACATTTAGTTATTTTAATTACGGGAACAACTAGGAGGTCAAGATTGTTTGACCTAGGATCCCTATTGGACTGATGAGGAGTAATCAACTGCCACAAACTAGGTGGACCTAAATTATGTGTTGCTTGATGTACAACTCAAAGAGCCTTAAACTGTATTTTGCAATACTTAATGGGTAACCAATGCAAATCATTAAGAGGTGGTTGTGCTGATTGCGTTTTTAGAACACTCTTCAGTAGTCGGGCAGCTATGTTCTGGATAATTTGAAATCTAGAGATAACCTTCTGCGGACTGCCCAAATACAGTGATTTGCCATAGTCCAAGCGAGAAAGGATTAGGCCTTGAACCACTGTAGTACGAGCATCCACTGGTAGCCATTTCAAAGTTTTTCTTAAGGCTCTCACAAGGCGAAAGACAGCTGCCTGCCATCTTCTGTACTTGGGAAGTCAAAGCAAGATGCTTTTCCAGAGTAAATCCTAGGCTCCCAACTTTCAAATCAGGAGACAGGAGTTCTCCTAAGGAAGGGGGCAACAAATTTGGTTCCACAGGGAGGGGTTATTGCCAACTATCATAACCTATGTTTTTCTCCATTTCGTTTTAAAGAGCTGGCTGCCATCCAACTAGAAACTTTCTCTAGGCAACTGTTACATCTCATGGAGGTGGAATCTATGGCAGGGGATAGTGAGACAATCAGCTGAGCATCATCTGCGACAATACCCTTTTAAAACCAGATGGGCAAATAAGGTCAGAAAGAGAGTGGATATACACAGATTAAAGAGTGTTGGACTCTGGGATGGGCCCTGAGGAACCCTACATATCAGCTGATATCTGGCAGAGAGGAAAGGTCCCTCTCTGACTTGGAAGCTATGCTTCTCTAACAAAGATGCAAGCCATCTAAGGGCTCTCACTGTGATTCCCACTTCTTCTAATTAATAAAGTAACATGGA
This sequence comes from Pleurodeles waltl, assembly GCF_031143425.1. Lineage (NCBI taxonomy): Eukaryota > Metazoa > Chordata > Amphibia > Caudata > Salamandridae > Pleurodeles > Pleurodeles waltl. Next base: position 792,674,836 of record NC_090438.1, on the reverse strand, counting down.
GTGGGAAACCGTATCAAACACAGAACCCAAGTCTAAGAGGACCATCACTTTATCTAAAACTGATTGAAGATCTTCTGTAGCTATTAGTAGGGCTGTTTCTGTGCTGCAGCCCATACAGAATCCTGTTTGGATGGAATGGAGAATGGAATTAGCTTCCAAACTGTCTGCAAGCCACTTATTTATTATCTTTTCTAAGATCAGGACAGATTATTTTGGTCTGTTAGCGCACTATGTACCACATCTCCCCCTTTCAACAGTATGGGGGTCATTCTGACCTTGGCGGTCTTTTCGCAAGACCGCCGAGTTACCGCCGCGGTGAAGACCGCCGACCGCGGCGGTATGCCGCTGTGCGCATTCTGACCGCTGGGAGCGTTCCGCCGGAAAACCGCCAGCAGCCACACTGGCGGTCGGCGGGAAAGTGGAGACTGGTCAACCTCCACCGCCACGCCAGCAGAACACCGCCCACAGAATTACGACCCACATTTCTGTGTGGCGGTCTTCTGTTGGCGGTCTTCTGTTGGCGGTCACCTCCCCATGGCTCCTGTCACCTCCCGGAGGACCAACGCACAAGGTAAGTTGATCGTCCGTGAGGGGAGGGGGTGGGGGGGTGTTGTGTGATGTGTGCGTGCATGGGGGTGTGCGTGTGAGTGTGTAGAGGGGGTGTGTGAGTGCGTGCATGCGGGCGGGGAGTGCTGCTGTGCCTATGGGCAATGTGTGTAGTTCGGCGGGTGCGCATGTCGGCATGTATGTGTGCGGGTATGTGTCCCCGTTGTGTATGTGTGTGTGTAGAGGGGTGTGTATATGTGCATGTTGGGGGTGTGTGCATGTCAGGGTGCGTGTATGTGCATGTCGGGGTGGGGGTGGGGAGGGGGTTCGTACCACCTCTGGGGGGTGGCAGGGGGGTGGAGGGTGTGGGGGGAGGACTCAGGGGGGCAGTGGGGGGTGAGGGAGACCCCTATCAGTGCCAGGGAAGGAATTCCCTGGCCCCGATAGTGCCTACCGCCATGGTTCGCATGGCGGTTCCCGAACACCAGAAACCGCGGCGGTAAGCAGGGTCATGATACCGTTGGCGGTCTTGGGTCGACCGCCGGACCGGAGTGCGCAGACTCCAGCCCGTCGGTCATGACCGCCGTGGCTGTCGGAGTGGGGAAGTGGCGGTCGGTCGCGGCGGTGACCGCCGCGGTCAGAATGCCATTTTTAATACCGCCGGTCTGTTCGCGGTCCGACCGCCGCCTCTCCGCCGACCGCCAAGGTCAGAATGAGGGCCTATGTCTACTGGAGCAGAGTGCATTGGTGAACCAGATATGACTGTGTTTGCCACTGTAATGACATCCTCTATAACCATTGGGGAAATGTGACAGGTTCAGCTTTGGTGTTAGTGATTGGGCATTTCCTCCTGATTTTTTATCATGGCCTACTGATTCAACTAGAGCATCATAGAAGCTCCTTACTTTCTCAAGAAAGTTATTTTCCAATGCCTCACAGCGTTTTTTCGATGGAAATGGGGCTCCTTTAGGCTGATCAAGTTTAAAGAAGAAATTAACAACCGACTACAGTTCTTTACCAGAATTAGAGGACTGATCAATCCTTTTGCAAAATCATCTACCCGGGCTCTCTGAATAGCATGCTAATATTTTTTTCAATGAGGCCTTATACATCTTTATATAGGTGTTGCCGTAGTTAGCTCTCCATTCTCATTGAGACTTCTTGCAATACTTTTCTGATTGTTTCAGTTTTTGTAAGAATGAAGTAATTTTATTGTGGGGCTACCGTTTCTTTTTTAGAAATGATTAATGTAATTTGCCTTTCTAGGGCCTTATTAATCCAGTTCTTTAAAGATAAATAGGATGAGGATGTCTCTTGTTCTTTACTAAACTTCAGAATAGACTCATGTGAAGACAGGATCCAGCTGGCTGTATCCAGTTAGGACCAATGTTGAATTTCCTTAGGATATACCTTTTTAACAATTGGTTCCCCTATTATTAGAATTGAAAGTGGGATGAGATAATGATCAGTCCACGTAAGGGGTAGAAGGAGATCAGCTGTCATTACATATGACAGATCCAACACATGACACTTGATAAGCGTTGGACAGCTAATAAGTTGATGTAGATTGATCGCAGACAGATCCTGCATAAGAATGGTGGTCTTGGTGAATTTAGGGTCTTTGAAATTAATGTTTAGATAACCTGACAGAGAATAGTTAGCTGTCTGAAGACTATGGGCAGTTAATATGTTTGGTAGGATTCTTACAAACTCTGTGGCTGAACCTGGTGCTTGATAAATCAATATCCTTGCAAATGTGTAAGTGTGCAAGAGTTTTATCGAGTATGAGAGGCTCTCGCAGCCTGGGTTAACTAAAGAAGTATGCTTTCACTCTACAGAACCATAACAAAAGAATGAGTTCCCTGATTTGGGTGATTTTTTTACATCTATCACCATATGTGCAGGGCTGTTCCCATTCCAACAGACCCTGTCTGTGATCCCTCCACATCTGGGCATAGTGCCCCACTGCCAGTTGCAGACAATGTAGGCCTTGCCACATGAGGAGCTTGCTCCCCAAACCCCAGTCACTGCACCTGTGCCCCTCTCACCCCCAGAGGGGATGATCATCCAGACCAGTAGGAGAGGATGGAAAGATCACCACCTCCAAGAGACGCAGATCCTAGTTTCCTCAGTTGTGTGTCTACCATTCACTCTGTGGACTATTTCATGGACACATTTACCTTTGCTGAGGATAGTTGTTTTATGTACATTAGACTTCAAACTGATTTTGGCTCTACTATCATACTTTCCATTTACGACAATGAACTTTTTTGGATCATTTCCTCATCTTTTGATTCACCTTTCTGTTCTTTGGTGTCATGCCAATAAATGGTATGGACACAGACTACAAGACTCTTGCTGGTTTATTTGTGACCTTTCATTTGTCATGGCGGTCTTCTACCATCATGTTGTCAATAAGCCTGGGCAGAGTCTGCGAAGTTGCGTTATGCGGAGTTCAACGAAGTGCCCAAAAAACTCTGCTGCACTAAGTGGAATTCCGCAAGTGGTGGAGTGCATTAGGTTGCACAGTTCATGCTGATTTTAGCATCAGATGTTGTCCCGCACTGAAAAATCTAGTTGATTTTCTACTCGAGCGGCAGCTACCTCAACGCGAATGGAAGGTTTCTCAACACGAGCAGTCACAACCATATTGCGACTGCTTGCATTGAGAAATCTCGCTGGGAGGTGGTTTTGAACAAGATTATCATTGCTCGCGCTCACCAACCAAAAATCTCCACTCTGCCCTACTACGTGGAGTTTTTCAGAACTCCAAGCTCTACATGGACTGTGAAGTGGTAAAAAGTTCCCCGAGCGTAGCGTAGTTCACCACCCACCCCTAGTTGTCAATTCTTTTGAACATTTATTTGCTAATGAAAATTAGAAATGGCAAAGGGGTAACGTGTTACCCTTTTTATTCAAACAAAACAAACACAATACATAATATATTGGGAATATACATATGTAGCTAACAAGTCCTGGAAGAAATCAGAGCTGCGTTTCTCTAGCCATACCTAAGCCAAATAGTCTGTGCCATTCAGGGTTAGACACTCGATGAGCTTGACACCGTGGAAGAAGGGGAATATTTGATGGGCTTAAATTAAATAGCCACACTTTCACTGATGCATGACCTCAGTTGGAGCCTAACATCCTGCCCTCACAATAGGAAACCTAGATCAATAGCAGCAGTAGTCTACAACTTGGCAGTAAGAACATTTGAGGTCACATGACCATTACAGGATGAATGGAATGAAAAATTCACAATCCATTGGTATGCTAATCAACTATGAGGAGACACATACACATGTAGTTTGAGCAAGTTATGTGGAACACATTGCCTTGATTGCACCATCACGCAGAAAACAGGTCTGATACAATATCCTGTGCACGATCTGTCCATCCCAAGAGGGTGTCTGTCTCAGAATCAACACATGTTCACTTTGTACTTTCAAGCAGCAACACATCACTGCAAATGTCATAACTTTGAAGTGTCCAAATGAAGATGACATGGTGAAGGACCCTGAAACTGAATAGCAAGGGATCATTAATGATTTCACATATTAAATCTGACTTGAATTACATGTTATGAGGACACACAAACTTAGCACAAGCAAACTTATTCAATGTCAATGACCACAATACTCAATGTAGGGAAACTCTGATCCGCTAACATTTTTGTCTTGGAATTTCCTGCACTGACCATTCCTAACAAATTACCACTGCACACTGATATGTTCCCTGTTTTACAAGTTGTTCTGACATTGGAGGGAACAGTTTGTAAATGTAATCTTGTGAAGAAGTGGACCATCACACCTTGATGTAAGTCAAGTCCTTATTCTTCACCACAGTCATCGTCTTTGCGTACTTTGACATGTTCACTCAGTGGCTCATCACAGTCTACCTCCTCTGCAATTATAAGGATGTTTTGTCACAGGCAATGTTATGGAGAATGTAGTAGATCAATGTGATTTAGCACACCTTATCCGGTGAGTAGAGGAAGGCTCCACCATCTTGTCCAGCAACCTAAACCTGGCCTCTGGGAGCCTGAAAGCCCGCTACACTGGCCTTCGTGTTCTTCCATGAGCCTCATTGAATCAGACTTTCCCTGGCATTGTTGGATTCCACAGTGATGCCAATAACCATGGTCAACTAGGATACACTGAGGGCCTGATTTTGACCCTGGCGGAGGCCGTCCGCCAAGGTACCGCCGCTGAATGACCGCACCGCGGTCAAAAGACCGCTGCGGCCATTTAGACATTTCCTCTGGGCCGGCGGGCGCTCTCCAAAAGAGCGCCCGCCGGCCCAGAGGAAATGCCCCTGCAACGAGGACGCCGGCTCAGAATTGAGCCGGCGGAGTTGCAGGGGTGCGACGGGTGCAGTTGCACCCGTCGCGTATTTCAGTGTCTGCTTAGCAGACACTGAAATACTTTGCGGGGCCCTCTTACGGGGGCCCCGCGGCACCCCCTACCGCCATCCTGTTCCTGGAGGGCGAACCGCCAGGAACAGGATGGCGGTAGGGGGTGTCAGAATCCCCCATGGGGGATTCTAAGGGCAGCGGTAAACCGGCAGGAGACCGCCGGTTTGCCTGCCCTGCGGGGCACCGCCGGCCTGTCGGCGGTGCTCCCGCCGACCCTGGCCCCGGCGGTCTTGTACAGCCGGGGTCAGAATCACCCCCTGAGTCTCCTACATGGAAGCAACACATCAACAGATAACCTACATAGCAAGCTGTTGTCCCTTCCTGAACTAAGATTCAGGCAAAAGGTCATCAAGTCATACTGTACGTACCAATAAGACAGGCCCCCTCCGGTCCAGGTTGTGACATCTGCATGGGTATTGTGCTGTTCCGTAGTACATATGCATCATGTGTTGACCCAGGAACATTAGCACACACACTTGAGATATATAAAACCGATAAGCAGACAACTTGCACATTGATGAAATGGAAATAATTCTGATTGCGGTAGACCTGTTCCCTTGCGTGTGGTGGCACCAAGGCAATATGTGTGCTATCTATTGCTCCAACCCCATGTGGTAGTCCACCGAAAGCATAACATTCTCCCTTCATAGTGGCCAAATCCTGTTGACATAGGAACTGGATGTAACTGTTGATGTGTCTCATCAAGGAAGCATGGACTTCTTGTAGCACACTATCGAAAGTTGGTTAGGACATGCCCTCAGATATGGCCACAGTGTTTCGAAAAGAGCCAATAGCCAAAAAATGCAGTACTGCCATAAGTTTCACTATTGGAGTAATGGCTGTTGGATTCATAGTGTGAGGCAGATATTAGGCTCCAACTGCTGACACAAATCCAAGATAGCTTGCATATTCAGCCGAAATTGTTTTATAACATCCATTTCCTCCATGGTGGCAAGGTCTGGAAAGGGCCAGAACACATGGTGCAATCCTCTCCTACCCATGGCTGGGTTCAGAGGTGTGTATGTATGGAAAGAAAATTCTTAGCTGAAATGGTCACTGTTAGAGCTGGCATCCTTGGCGTGGTCTCCCCTATCTTTTTTTGCCTCTGCTTCCTATGTTTTGACTGTGTGCTGAACTTTGTTTTTGCTGTTTCTGGTACTCTAGGCACTTTACCACTGCTGACCAGTGCTAAAGTGCAAGTGCTTCCTGTGTAAATTGTATGTGTAATTGGCTTTTCCATGATTAGCATATTTGATTTACCATTAAGTCCCTAATAAAGTGCACTGGAGGTTGCCAGAGCCTGTAAGTCAAATGCTACTAATGGGCTTCCAGCACTGGTTGGGCCGTCCACATGAGTATCCCGGTAAACATGGCTCAGACCTGCCACTGCAGTTTTAAACTGCCAATTCGACCTGGCAAGTGCACCCACTTGACAGGCCAACCCTTCTCTTTTTATACATGTAAGACACCCCTAAGGTAGGCCCTAGGTGGCCCCATGGGCAGGGTGCAGTGTATGTAAAAGGTGGGACATGTATGGATGTGTTTTACATGTCCTAACAGTGAAATACTACCAAATTCGGGTTTCACTGTTGCAAGGCCTATCTTTCTCATAGGTTAACGTGGAGGCTGCCTTTAAATATATGCAGATTGAGATCTGGAGTTTGGGGTCCCTGAACTCACAATTTGACAAATACATCTTTTGGTATTTTTTTTTTCTTTTTTTTAATTGTCTGTTTGAAAATGACACTTTTAGAAAGTGGGTACTTTCTTGCTTAAACCATTGTGTGACTCTGCCTGCTTATGTATTCCCTGTCTGGGTCAGAGTGACAGTCGGACTGTTTGTGAATCTCCACTAGCTAGTGAGACAAATGTAGCTGGAGTGTAGCCTGGATATCCCGATTGACCATCTGGGCTAGAGTGGAGGGAGGAGTGGTCATTTATATCTGAAAGTACTGTGTCTGCCCTCACATAATACAGTCTCTAACCCCCTGGTGTGAGTCTGGAACCAGGCCAGATCAAGGCACGATATTGTGAACAACAGACTTTCCTTTGAAGTTTGCCTACTTCAAAAGACAGAAAGGGATATTAGCAGTGGACCCAAAACCCCAGATTTTCAGATTACTTCAAGGATTCAAGAGGAACCTCTGCTAGGAGAAGAGCTGAAGGAAAAGTGCTGCCCCTGCCTGTGACTGTGCTTTGTCGGGCTATCCTGCAGTTTGTTGCTTCTGTCTGAGAAAGGGGACAAAGACTGGACTTTGTAGCATATTCCTGCTTGAGAGATATCTCTAAGGGCTTGGACTGAGCTTTCCCCCTGTTCTGGACTTCATCTGCCAGGACCTGGACTCTCTGATGAGAATACCACCCTGTTAAGTGGTGCGCTATCCAGTCCCTGGGCTCTTGAAAGGAGAAACTGGTGAAAAACAAAAAAGAACCAAGTGTACCGACTTCAGACGACTCTGGACTGAAGCTGCTGCCGGATCCCATAATGCACCTGCAACTGAAGCTGCAGGCCAGATGCTGCTGCAGCCTTGCTGAAGTCTGTGACTCCACAAGTCCTGAAGTGCCATGCCAGCAAAACCCGTGACACCTGACTTTGCCGCACCACAGCGTGACCGCCGGATATCTACACCACCAGAAGTAGAAGGACCCAATGCTTCACACCACCGCTGCTTCACCTCCACAACTTTGCAGCAAGGACCCGATGGCTCATAGCGATGCTTCTTTTCCTTCTCTCCGCCATACCAGAACCACTGTCACATTACATCCAGTGATGCCTCGATCCCTGAATCCATGCACACGCTTGTTTGCTCATTTACACAAGGCATTGTACCTGAGTTTCCGTGTGACTCCATGACCAGTGCCATTAGCATCAGATTACTGGGAACGACTCATCACAATACTGTGATATCACCAAATGGAAGCATTTGTGTTTCCAAGCATTATATTGAAGTTTGATCTTTAAACCTTTCTGTATTACTGTGTGTGTTGATACAAATACTTTACACATTGCCTCTAGGTTAAGCCTTTCTGCTCGTGTCAAGCTACCAAGGGGGTGAGCAGGGGTTAATTGGGTGTGTTTCTCCTTTACCCTGACTGGAGTGAGGGTCCTTGCTTAGACAGGCGGCAACCTGACTGCCAACCAAAGACCCCATTTCTAACAGTCACACCATACATTTAACATCAACACACACCTTAAGTCTTGGTAACATTAGGAATGTCATTGTTTGATACATTTACACACATTGTTAACTGATTTTTTAAACTGAAAAAAAAAATCATTTAATATTTGTTTTTATCATGTGCAAATAATACAATTGAAATGTATTATTTGCACCTTTTTTTAATACCTTAAACAGGCCTGGCTGAGGGTGATACCCTGATACCGGTCCCAGAATGCTTGTTTTCAGTCCAGGGAGGACCTGGCAGTTCTGGCTAGACTGTTCCAATTGGGAACAGGGTCAAGACTGTTTTGCATATGGGTGGAGGTAAGCCCTTGCTTTCCCACTCAGGACAGTAGTCGCATGCACAGCATCATTTGCAGCTGCCAATGCTTGTTGGCACTTATTCCAATGGGTCTTTAGTCTTCGTGTAGCTCCAGCCCTCAGCACTCCTTCTTGTGATGCACAGCTCCCTGAGTGACTCTCCTGCGGCGTGGGAACCTTCTTTACAGTGCTGCATGGACTCCTCCTGCACCTTCTGTGTCCCCGTCCTGTGGGACTCCTATGCTTGCTGACTGTGCTTCTGTATGTTCTCTGCAACGCTGAGGGCCCCCTCTCACTATCCTCCTGGGTTGAGTCCTCCTGTGCCTTGCTGGTCCCAGCAGCACCACTTTCAACTAACCACAAGTTTTGCCTGTCCCAAGGCTTGTTGGTGGAATCTGAACACACAATCCTGACTACAATCTTCCTTCCAGTGTGGGACATCACCTGCATCCTCCAGGACCTCAACTCCACCTCCAAGGCTGCAGCGCTGACTCTTCTTCCTCACTGTCAACCAACTCTTGCTAGCCTCAGCTTGGTGGGTAGGGGTTCATGCTCCCACCAGACTCTGCAGTCTTCTGGACTTGGTCACCTCTTTTCACAGGTCTTCCTCTCTAGGAATACACCGTTGGTTTCTTGAAGTCATCACTGGGTTTTGCAATCCTCTTCTTTTCTTCTAAGTGGGTGTTCCGGGGAAATCCTATAAATTTACTCCTGATTACCTGGGTTCTGGGGGTGTTGTGGTACTTACCTTTGTGCTTTTCTGATACCCCCATTGACCCTTTACACACTCCATTCTGGATACCCCAAAGTGTTCAGTTTTCAAAAATGTACTGGTTAGCTAGGTTTACTAGGTCCCGGCTGAGGTAGGGTGCAAAATATAGAGCTACCTACATTGGAAAAAAATGTCAGTTTTTGGTAAAAAAATATGATGTGTCCATGTTGTGCTTTGGACAAGGGCACTAGGCCTACCCACATAAGTGAGGTACCATTTTTATCAAGAGACTTGGGGAAACGCTGAGTGGATGGAAGTTTATCGCTTCCTGCTGATTCTAGCGCTTTCCTCATAGAAATGTGAGTAAAAGGTGTTTTTTTTAGTTAAAGTTCCAGGTTTACAAGAGATTCTCTGGAAGAAATCCTGGTAAAACCCATGCAAGTCTGCCCAGTCTGGAATACCCCAAGGTGTCTAGGTTTCAAAAATGTCCAGGTTTGCTAGGTTTTCATGGGTGCCGGGTGAGCTAGGGACCAAAATCTACAGCTACACATATTGGAAAAAAGGTCAATTTTTTATGGAAAAATGTGATGCATCCATGTTGAGTTTTGTGCTGTTTTCTGTTGTGGACACTACAAGTGAGGTATCCCCACACAAGTGAGGTATCATTTTTATGAGGAGACTAGGGGAAATGCCAGGTTGAGTGAAGTTTTTGGCTCCTCACAGATTCCAGAACTTTCCATCAAAGAAATGTGAGAAAATGTGTTTTGTTAGTAAAGGTTTTAGGTTTGCAAGATTTTCTGGTTAAAAAACATGGAGAGACCCATGCAAGTCAGTTCACCCTTGATAACACTAGGGGGGTGATTCTAACTTCGGCGGGCGGCGGAGGCTGCCCGACAAAGTTCCCCCACCAAAATACCGCTCCGCGGTCGAAAGACCGCTGAGGGTATTTTGGGATTTGCCCTGGGCTGGCGGGCGGCCGCCAAAAGGCCGCCCGCCAGCCCAGGGCAAATCAACCTTCCCACGAGGACGCCGGCTCAGAATTGAGCCGGCGTAGTGGGAAGGTGCGACGGGTGCGGTGGCACCCGTCGCGTATTTCAGTGTCTGCATAGCAGACACTGAAATACTTTGTGGGGCCCTCTTACGGGGGCCCCTGCAGTGCCCATGCCATTGCCATGGGCACTGCAGGGGCCCCCAGGGGCCCCGCGGCACCCCCTACCGCCATCCTGTTCCTGGCGGGTCTCGGCGGTAGGGGGTGTCAGAATCCCCATGGCGGCGGACCGCCGGTTTCCCGCATCTGACCACGGCCGAACCGCCCCGGTCAGAATGCCCTGCGGGGCACCGCAGGTGTGTCGGCGGTGTTCCCGCCTACCCTAGACCGCCGGGGTCAGAATGACCCCCTAGGTGTCTAGTTTTTAAAAATGTACTAAACAGGTTGGCTAGGTTTCCTTAGGTGTCAGCTGATCTAGGGCAGTGGTTCCTAACCTTTCGACTTCTGTGGACCCCCACTTTATCAATACTGGAACCCGGGGACCCCAACTGAATCATTATTGGAATCTGGGGACCCCCCCCCCCAAATGAGTCATTACTGAAAGCTGGGGACCTAATCAGCTAATATTATTTAATTTTCTCGGCAGTCATGGACTCCCTGATAAGGCTTCATGGATCCCAGGGGTCCCTGGACCACAGGATGGGAACCACTGATCAAGGGTAAAAAATCTAGAGTTACTCACATTGGAAAAAAGGTCAGTTTTTTGGGGAAAAAATGTGATGCATTTATGTTGCATTTTGGGACATTTAAGATCACAGGCACTAGGCCTATCCACACAAGTAAGATACCATTTTTATTGGGGGACTTGGGGGATTGCTGGGGGGAATGAAGTTTGTAGCACACTGTAGAATCCCAAACTTTTCATCACCCAGATGTGAGGAAAATGTTTTTTTTAAATCAAAGTTTGATGTTAGCAAGGGATTCTGGGTAACAAGACATAGTGAGAGCCATGCAAGTCAGCCCACCCTGGATATCCCTATGAGTCTAGTTTTCAAGCATATACAGGTTGGCTAGTTTTCTAGAACTATCCACATTGGAAAAAGGATTGGGTTTTGGTGGAAAAATGCAATGTCTCCATGTTGCATTAGGGCCATTTCCTGTCATGGCCACTAGCCCTACCCATACAACTGACATACCTTTTTTATTGGAAAACGTGTGGGAATGTATAATAGTGGAACGTTTGTTATTACCAATTGGATTTCTCTGCACTTGTGCCTTTCAAATTTTTCATGTGTCCATTTCAGAAATACATAGGTTTTTTATATCCATTTTTTACTTTGCCTATTTTCCTATATGCCTTGGTCTATACTTGGTACAAAATGAAAAAACCATTGTATGGTGCTGCTCACCTGTTGACTCTTGATACCTTAGGTTCTTGTTGGCCATACAGACCTTGTATCGCCCCACAACCAGATGTGTCTAGCAGATGTAATGGCATATTGCTTTTGTAAATCGGCCATCCTGACTAAACCTTACAGATAACAATGTCACCAATAACCAATTTTTTCTACTAATTTTAATTGTTTATTTATTTCAACAGTTATTCTCCTTCGGAAAACCTAGAGCGATCTATACATATGAAAAAACTCTAAATCTTACTATATTTGACCTATTCTCTACATCAGTGGTTCCCAACCTTTTGACTTCCTTGGACACCCACTTTATCATTACTGGAGCCTGGGGACACCCACTGAATCGTTATTGGAATCCGGGGACACCCCACTGAGTCATTACTGAAAGCTGGGGACAATATCTATTAATATTACTTAATTTTCTAAGCAGTCGCGGACCTCTCTAGGGGACTACACAAAACCTTTGTACCTTTGGCATTCAAAGAACATTGGATTGAAAGAGTGCACATTTGGCCTGGATACCTTGTCTGGAAAAAAGTTATTGAGCCAAATACCCCAAAAAGAGCTCAGCACTGGAGGGGGTGGGGCACTTTTGGGAAGGCCTAGCAGCTAACTACTACTGTTACAAAAACAACACAAGTTATAACATGATAACTACTTCCTCTTGTATTTGGATCATAAGTCCTAGAAATATTACTTGTCCATGTCTTTTATATAATAGATTTGCTGATGTTCACAGAATACCGACACAGCACTGCCTGCTGAAGCAACAAATTAAATTGTACAGGAGAGACATAAGAGAAAAAAAGAAAGGAAGTGATAGAAGTAGAGTGTGTTCAGAAAAAAAAATGGCCAGGGTATAAAAATGGTTAATACTGCTTATACACAGCATAGGATTAATATTAAAAAGGTTACTGCAAAGATACTGTCAAACAGAGCAAAAGGAACAGTCAGGCAATCCACCAACACAAATGCTGCCTATTCTGGAAAAATATACACTTTAAACATACACGTCAAAAGCAGGAACATTACTGCAAGGCATTATAAATTGGGTCCCCACAAATCTGCTCCAAACCCTTCCTTTCATAAGGAAATAATGGATAAAGACACAGAAACAATATGTTCAACATATTGTTTAAAGAAGATGTAATGTCAAAAGAAAACTATTTATTTTTATAATAATGAGTCACATCAATGAACTTCTCCAACATTTTCCAGAGAACTTGGAGATATGCATCAAGTTTCATGAAGAGACTTATTAACAACACAATGAATGTGAACTTTTAGTCACACGTAAACACAGTATTATGAAGTAGTACATGTAAATACAGGAAAAAAACACTAAATCTACTAAAGATTTACAGAAGAACATAAACAAAAACCCGCATGTAAATAGACTTGCACTTCTATTTGCAATATTTGAGATAAATGAATTCTGAATCCTACAACTTTTTCTGGTGTCACTTAAAAATTCATCAATACCTAACAAAATAAAACTACAACAAACCCTGGATGACTGCCCATTTGCGAGTATGACTAAACTATAAGGACATTCTTTAGGTTACCTTATAAATCATGTCTGACAGCACATTCCACCACATCAAAATGCTCTCCACACATCATTCAACTATAACAAATGCCCAGACGTGGGTCCCTTGCTCACTGTGCCACTGGATTCAAGCCAGCCTGGCTGATGAAGGGTGAAACCCTGAAACTGGTCCCAGGATGCTTGTTTCCAGTCCAGGGAGGACCTGGCTTGGCAGTTTGGGCTGGACTGTTCCCATGAGGAACAGGGTCAAGACTGGGGTGGCATGGTGAGCAAAAGAACAATGGATTAAACCCAGATCTGTGACTGGCGGTGAGTGTTTGCATTGTTCAGCGCTCCTTCCATCATCCTTTTGTGTTGCTGAAGTGCTTTATGCCAAGCAGCACTTTGCTTTGGAGCCAAGGTAATTTGCAATACAGTGCTTTTTTTCATAAAGGGTTTAGTCTAGTTATTGCAAAGAGACAAATCCATGTGTCTGCATGTCCACCCCAAGTCTTTGAGGTATATTATTATCAGTTAGATATAATCATTAGCAGGGGCAGGTATGTGAGTTCATGCAGATGGTCTGTGGGATTAGTAGATGATCTTGAGCAGATTAGGTATTACTAAATTACATGGTATGATTTACCATGAAGGACAGGTTGCATTCTTTGAAAAGAAGTGTGGGCAGTTTACACAACTACAACAATAGAGATTAAGGCAAACATTCACATGACTCAGAGAAAAGGCACGAAGATTATGGGTAGCAAGGACAGGTTCATTCACAGAAAAAAGAAGATGTGAGAATTGGATGTTTTAAGTCAAGGTCAAAATGTTCAGGGTGGGGTTATGGCCTGATTTACATTTTCATGGTCGCACTATCAAACTGCGTCTGATAGGGACCCAAAAAGACCATCAAGTCGACAGTCTTCCACACACCATACTTAGAAGTATTGTGGCTGAGCCTAAGAGTGCCAGAATAGAGGCCTCTCTGCAGTGCAAGCTGCATCCCGCTGCCAATGTGGCAGACTCAAATGCTGACGAGCAGTCCTCCATCATTGTTGGGTAGCAGGATTCTGCAGAGCCTATTTACGATGCTGGTGTAGTTTCAGTGGCAGTCCTATGATGACAGGAGTCTGTTGCGGACCCGTTAATTATAGTACCATGGATGCAGCTATTAGTTGGCTTCTAGAAGCCCACACCTGTTATATATTGGACAATTGAGAACACCTGCAAAGCACAATATAAAACACACTCCATTTCAGAACATGATCCTTTGCCATCACACTGCAGAAGACCAGTCAGCCAGCAGAGTTTCAACACAGGAGACAGGTTTTTTTTCTGTGTTCCTCTCCCTCTGTGTTATTGTGTTACTTGTACTTTGTCTCATTTTCCTTCCTTCGTTTGGGCACTATAGTTTTTTTTAGCAAACATTCTCAATGGCAGGGAAGAGAAATCCCCATTTTTCAGAGGGAGAGTTGTTTCTCATGGTGGATCGAAATCGTAAGAGTAGAGCCACAATTGTTTAGAGCACAAGTACAAAATATAACCATATCCAATTAGAGGCACATGTGGTCAGAATAGTTGACAGAGTGCATGATCTAGCTAACAATCTGCACACACCAGGAGGATTTACTAAGGAAGAGGTGGGATGACCTGCAGGTAAAATTCTGTTCAATGGCTTCCAAGTGTGACCTTGAGTCCCAGAGGACTGGTGGTGGTTCTCCCCCTCCCCATTACAAGTTTTTCCCTGGGAGGAAAGGTTTTTGCAGATCTATCAAAACTTGACTCATACCAATTACTAGCATCATGGTTGTAGCTCTCCTTTTAACAATGTTCAATATGTACAGCCAGATTGCGTGTTGTTCCCCATGGATCATCCCTGACATGTGCTCAGCCTCTTGCTTTCTATCAATATATGTTGTTGTTCTCCCAGAAACAGGTCCAAAACTCCATCCATTTTCACAGGAATGTATAGTGTTTCTAAGTGATAGTTTCTCCTATTCATATCATTCCCATAAGTGTACATGTTGCACAAGTGTGTTAATCGCCACTATAGTCATTGAAATAGATATGTGTAACTCACTTTTCAAACAACTATTGTCTATGGTGTCAACAGATGACTACAACTACCATGATGCCATGTTTTTGTATCTACAAAACAATAGTGTAATGTCATGTTGCTCCACCTTCCTTTGCTTCCGTATGTCCATACATCTAAAACACTTGCACACTTGACAGTCGCCATGTCATGCTATCGATTAAAATGTCACTTCTTGTATATCCTAAGCATGCTGACACCTCATAACTACAACTGAAGCGACGCAAATGGTGATATAATCCATTGTATTTTAAATCCAAGATTTCAAACAATTTGTTGTGACTTGCTGAATAGAAATAGTAGCCAAACACAAGTTAATTTGCCTTCTCCATACAATGACCAACTACTTTTTTATTTGTAAGTTGAACCACTTTGAATCCAATGTTTTATAGCCTGCTAGACCTGGGAATGATCCAGTAGTCCAATCTACTCACCACTGTGTTGGCTTGAATGTCTGCTACACATAACGTACAATTCTGAATTAACACTTTTGCATTTCATGATAGCTCTACAACGTCATCAACACTGGAGTTGTCATCTGTGTAAAATGGACTGCATGTGTGAAATAATGAAAATCATGCAAAGGTCTAATCAGTCTGTTTCTACTTTTTAAGGTTGGACCATTTGTAGACAAAGACACATAAAATACACAAATTATATATTATTTACATATTTTCTGCAACCTTCACAGGTCTAACTACTCGGCCCAGTGCACCACCAACTGCCAGGAAAGATAATTCCACTCCAGACCAGGAACAAACCTCCAGTGAGGACTCCACTGCTGCAAGTCTGAATGATCAGGAGCCAGTTGGTCATCTGGTCTGTCTGACCAGACAGCTCCAGTGAGCCTCACACAGCCCATACCCACACCTTCCCACACCTCACCACAGTTGCAACACCATCTCAGCATGAGGACACCTCCACTCCCTGTGCACAAAGAAGATACACACCAATTAAGTGCCCCCTATCCTGACTTCTGTTGAAACAACGCCAACATTGCCTCCAGTTCTGCCAGGAACCAGTGGGATGGGGCACACTTCCTTAAGGGCACAGGGTAGTGGGGATAGGGGTCATGGGAGGGAATCTGTAGGCCAGCAAAGTGAGGCTATTGGAGTCTTTGTCAGCCAAACCACCATTGACTAAGTCTTGAGATCAGAACAACAGTTCCAAGACGTGATGGGCCAGGCTGTAACTGGGCTCCGGGCAATCAAGGAGGTGCAGAGGCAGCACGTCTTGGAACTACTACTCTATTCTATTCACTTGTATTTGTAAAGTTCATGGCTACCCAACGGTCTTCCCAGCGCAATTAAGGCTGATTAAAACCAAGAACGCATGAACTGATAATCAATACTTACAAAAAGAGGTTTCTTTCTAAAGCTCATTTGGCTATTTTTTGTCTTAGCTCAATATGTTAGGCATTCCAGATTTTTGGTCCCAGACATGTAAACGAATGACCTCCACATTTAGTTATTTTAATTACGGGAACAACTAGGAGGTCAAGATTGTTTGACCTAGGATCCCTATTGGACTGATGAGGAGTAATCAACTGAAACAAACTAGGTGGACCTAAATTATATGTTGCTTGATGTACAACTCACAGAGACTTAAACTGTATTTTGCAATACTTAATGGGTAACCAATGCAAATCATTAAGAGGTGGTTGTGCTGATTGTGTTTTTAGAACACTCTTCAGTAGTCGGGCAGCTATGTTCTGGATAATTTGTAATCTAGAGATAACCTTCTGTGGACTGCCCAAATACAGTGATTTGCCATAGTCCAAGCGAGAAAGGATTAGGCCTTGAACCACTGTAGTACGAGCATCCACTGGTAGCCATTTCAAAGTTTTTCTTAAGGCTCTCACAAGGCGAAAGACAGCTGCCTGCCATCTTCTGTACTTGGGAAGTCAAAGCAAGATGCTTTTCCAGAGTAAATCCTAGGCTCCCAACTTTCAAATCAGGAGACAGGAGTTCTCCTAAGGAAGGGGGCAACAAATTTGGTTCCACAGGGAGGGGTTATTGCCAACTATCATAACCTATGTTTTTCTCCATTTCGTTTTAAAGAGCTTGCTGCCATCCAACTAGAAACTTTCTCTAGGCAACTGTTACATCTCATGGAGGTGGAATCTATGGCAGGGGATAGTGAGACAATCAGCTGAGCATCATCTGCGACAATACCCTTTTAAAACCAGATGGGCAAATAAGGTCAGAAAGAGAGTGGATATACACAGATTAAAGAGTGTTGGACTCTGGGATGGGCCCTGAGGAACCCTACATATCAGCTGATATCTGGCAAAGAGGAAAGGTCCCTCTCTGACTTGGAAGCTATGCTTCTCTAACAAAGACGCAAGCCATCTAAGGGCTCTCACTGTGATTCCCACTTCTTCTAATTAATAAAGTAACATGGAGTGGGAAACCGTATCAAACACAGAACCCAAGTCTAAGAGGACCATCACTTTATCTAAAACTGATTGAAGATCTTATGTAGCTATTAGTAGGGCTGTTTCTGTGCTGCAGCCCATACAGAATCCTGTTTGGATGGAATGGAGAATGGAATTAGCTTCCAAACTGTCTGCAAGCCACTTATTTATTATCTTTTCTAAGATCAGGACAGATTATTTAGGTCTGTTAGCGCACTATGTACCACATCTCCCCCTTTCAACAGTATGTCTACTGGAGCAGAGTGCATTGGTGAACCAGATATGACTGTGTTTGCCACTGTAATGACATCCTCTATAACCATTGGGGAAATGTGACAGGTTCAGCTTTGGTGTTAGTGATTGGGCATTTCCTCCTGATTTTTTATCATGGCCTACTGATTCAACTAGAGCATCATAGAAGCTCCTTACTTTCTCAAGAAAGTTATTTTCCAATGCCTCACAGCGTTTTTTCGATGGAAATGGGGCTCCTTTATGCTGATAAAGTTTAAAGAAGAAATTAACAACCGACTACAGTTCTTTACCAGAATTAGAGGACTGATCAATCCTTTTGCAAAATCATCTACCCGGGCTCTCTGAATAGCATGCTAATATTTTTTTCAATGAGGCCTTATAAATCTTTATATAGGTGTTGCCGTAGTTAGCTCTCCATTCTCATTCAGACTTCTTGCAATACTTTTCTGATTGTTTCAGTTTTTGTAAGAATGAAGTAATTTTATTGTGGGGTTACCGTTTCTTTTTTAGAAATGATTAATGTAATTTGCCCTTCTAGGGCCTTATTAATCCAGTTCTTTAAAGATAAATAGGATGAGGATGTCTCTTGTTCTTTACTAAACTTCAGAATAGACTCATGTGAAGACAGGATCCAGCTGGCTGTATCCAGTTAGGACCAATGTTGAATTTCCTTAGGATATACCTTTTTAACAATTGGTTCCCCTATTATTAGAATTGAAAGTGGGATGAGATAATGATCAGTCCACGTAAGGGGTAGAAGGAGATCAGCTGTCATTACATATGACAGATCCAACACATGACACTTGATAAGCGTTGGACAGCTAATAAGTTGATGTAGATTGATCGCAGACAGATCCTGCATAAGAATGGTGGTCTTGGTGAATTTAGGGTCTTTGAAATTAATGTTTAGATCACCTGACAGAGAATAGTTAGCTGTCTGAAGACTATGGGCAGTTAATATGTTTGGTAGGATTCTTACAAACTCTGTGGCTGAACCTGGTGCTTGATAAATCAATATCCTTGCAAATGTGTAAGTGTGCAAGAGTTTTATCGAGTATGAGAGGCTCTCGCAGCCTGGGTTAACTAAAGAAGTATGCTTTCACTCTACAGAACCATAACAAAAGAATGAGTTCCCTGATTTGGGTGATTTTTTTACATCTATCACCATATGTGCAGGGCTGTTCCCATTCCAACAGACCCTGTCTGTGATCCCTCTACATCTGGGCATAGTGCCCCACTGCCAGTTGCAGACAATGTAGGCCTTGCCACATGAGGAGCTTGCTCCCCAAACCCCAGTCACTGCACCTGTGCCCCTCTCACCCCCAGAGGGGATGATCATCCAGACCAGTAGGAGAGGATGGAAAGATCACCACCTCCAAGAGACGCAGATCCTAGTTTCCTCAGTTGTGTGTCTACCATTCACTCTGTGGACTATTTCATGGACACATTTACCTTTGCTGAGGATAGTTGTTTTATGTACATTAGACTTCAAACTGATTTTGGCTCTACTATCATACTTTCCATTTACGACAATGAACTTTTTTGGATCATTTCCTCATCTTTTGATTCACCTTTCTGTTCTTTGGTGTCATGCCAATAAATGGTATGGACACAGACTACAAGACTCTTGCTGGTTTATTTGTGACCTTTCATTTGTCATGGCGGTCTTCTACCATCATGTTGTCAATAAGCCTGGGCAGAGTCTGCGAAGTTGCGTTATGCGGAGTTCAACGAAGTGCCCAAAAAACTCTGCTGCACTAAGTGGAATTCCGCAAGTGGTGGAGTGCATTAGGTTGCACAGTTCATGCTGATTTTAGCATCAGGTGTTGTCCCGCACTGAAAAATCTAGTTGGTTTTCTACTCGAGCGGCAGCTACCTCAACGCGAATGGAAGGTTTCTCAACACGAGCAGTCACAACCATATTGCGACTGCTTGCATTGAGAAATCTCGCTGGGAGGTGGTTTTGAACAAGATTATCATTGCTCGCGCTCACCAACTCACTGTTGACAAGCGCTAGCAAGGAAAAATCTCCACTCTGCCCTACTACGTGGAGTTTTTCAGAACTCCAAGCTCTACATGGACTGTGAAGTGGTAAAAAGTTCCCCGAGCGTAGCGTAGTTCACCACCCACCCCTAGTTGTCAATTCTTTTGAACATTTATTTGCTAATGAAAATTAGAAATGGCAAAGGGGTAACGTGTTACCCTTTTTATTCAAACAAAACAAACACAATACATAATATATTGGGAATATACATATGTAGCTAACAAGTCCTGGAAGAAATCAGAGCTGCGTTTCTCTAGCCATACCTAAGCCAAATAGTCTGTGCCATTCAGGGTTAGATACTCGATGAGCTTGACACCGTGGAAGAAGGGGAATATTTGATGGGCTTAAATTAAATAGCCACACTTTCACTGATGCATGACCTCAGTTGGAGCCTAACATCCTGCCCTCACAATAGGAAACCTAGATCAATAGCAGCAGTAGTCTACAACATGGCAGTAAGAACATTTGAGGTCACATGACCATTACAGGATGAATGGAATGAAAAATTCACAATCCATTGGTATGCTAATCAACTATGAGGAGACACATACACATGTAGTTTGAGCAAGTTATGTGGAACACATTGCCTTGATTGCACCATCACGCAGAAAACAGGTCTGATACAATATCCTGTGCACGATCTGTCCATCCCAAGAGGGTGTCTGTCTCAGAATCAACACATGTTCACTTTGTACTTTCAAGCAGCAACACATCACTGCAAATGTCATAACTTTGAAGTGTCCAAATGAAGATGACATGGTGAAGGACCCTGAAACTGAATAGCAAGGGATCATTAATGATTTCACATATTAAATCTGACTTGAATTACATGTTATGAGGACACACAAACTTAGCACAAGCAAACTTATTCAATGTCAATGACCACAATACTCAATGTAGGGAAACTCTGATCCGCTAACATTTTTGTCTTGGAATTTCCTGCACTGACCATTCCTAACAAATTACCACTGCACACTGATATGTTCCCTGTTTTACAAGTTGTTCTGACATTGGAGGGAACAGTTTGTAAATGTAATCTTGTGAAGAAGTGGACCATCACACCTTGATGTAAGTCAAGTCCTTATTCTTCACCACAGTCATCGTCTTTGCGTACTTCGACATGTTCACTCAGTGGCTCATCACAGTCTACCTCCTCTGCAATTATAAGGATGTTTTGTCACAGGCAATGTTATGGAGAATGTAGTAGATCAATGTGATTTAGCACACCTTATCCGGTGAGTAGAGGAAGGCTCCACCATCTTGTCCAGCAACCTAAACCTGGCCTCTGAGAGCCTGAAAGCCCGCTACACTGGCCTTCGTGTTCTTCCATGAGCCTCATTGAATCAGACTTTCCCTGGCATTGTTGGATTCAACAGTGATGCCAATAACCATGGTCAACTAGGATACACTGAGGGCCTGATTTTGACCCTGGCGGACGGCGGAGGCCGTCCGCCAAGGTACCGCCGCTGAATGACCGCACCGCGGTCATAAGACCGCGGCGGCCATTTAGACATTTCCTCTGGGCCGGCGGGCGCTCTCCAAAAGAGCGCCCGCCGGCCCAGAGGAAATGCCCCTGCAACGAGGACGCCGGCTCAGAATTGAGCCGGCGGAGTTGCAGGGGTGCGACGGGTGCAGTTGCACCCGTCGCGTATTTCAGTGTCTGCTTAGCAGACACTGAAATACTTTGCAGGGCCCTCTTACGGGGGCCACGCGGCACCCCCTAACGCCATCCTGTTCCTGGCGGGCGAACCGCCAGGAACAGGATGGCGGTAGGGGGTGTCAGAATCCCCCATGGGGGATTCTAAGGGCAGCGGTAAACCGGCGGGAGACCGCCGGTTTGCCTCTTCTGACCGCGGCCGCGGTCAGAATGCCCTGCGGGGCACCGCCGGCCTGTCGGCGGTGCTCCCGCCGACCCTGGCCCCGGCGGTCTTGTACCGCCGGGGTCAGAATCACCCCCTGAGTCTCCTACATGGAAGCAACACATCAACAGGTAACCTACATAGCAAGCCGTTGTCCCTTCCTGAACTAAGATTCAGGCAAAAGGTCATCAAGTCATACTGTACGTACCAATAAGACAGGCCCCCTCCGGTCCAGGTTGTGACATCTGCATGGGTATTGTGCTGTTCCGTAGTACATATGCATCATGTGTTGACCCAGGAACATTAGCACACACACTTGAGATGTATAAAGCCGATAAGCAGACAACTTGCACATTGATGAAATGGAAATAATTCTGATTGCGGTAAACCTGTTCCCTTGTGTGTGGTGGCACCAAGGCAATATGTGTGCTATCTATTGCTCCAACCCCATGTGGTAGTCCACCGAAAGCATAACATTCTCCCTTCATAGTGGCCAAATCCTGTTGACATAGGAACTGGATGTAACTGTTGATGTGTCTCATCAAGGAAGCATGGACTTCTTGTAGCAAACTATCGAAAGTTGGTTAGGACATGCCCTCAGATATGGCCACAGTGTTTCGAAAAGAGCCAATAGCCAAAAAATGCAGTACTGCCATAAGTTTCACTATTGGAGTAATGGCTGTTGGATTCATAGTGTGAGGCAGATATTAGGCTCCAACTGCTGACACAAATCCAAGATAGCTTGCATATTCAGCCGAAATTGTTTTATAACATCCATTTCCGCCATGGTGGCAAGGTCTGGAAAGGGCCAGAACACATGGTGCAATCCTCTCCTACCCATGGCTGGGTTCAGAGGTGTGTATGTATGGAAAGAAAATTCTTAGCTGAAATGGTCACTGTTAGAGCTGGCATCCTTGGCGTGGTCTCCCCTATCTTTTTTTGCCTCTGCTTCCTATGTTTTGACTGTGTGCTGAACTTTGTTTTTGCTGTTTCTGGTACTCTAGGCACTTTACCACTGCTGACCAGTGCTAAAGTGCAAGTGCTTCCTGTGTAAATTGTATGTGTAATTGGCTTTTCCATGATTAGCATATTTGATTTACCATTAAGTCCCTAATAAAGTGCACTGGAGGTTGCCAGAGCCTGTAAGTCAAATGCTACTAATGGGCTTCCAGCACTGGTTGGGCCGTCCACATGAGTATCCCGGTAAACATGGCTCAGACCTGCCACTGCAGTTTTAAACTGCCAATTCGACCTGGCAAGTGCACCCACTTGACAGGCCAACCCTTCTCTTTTTATACATGTAAGACACCCCTAAGGTAGGCCCTAGGTGGCCCCATGGGCAGGGTGCAGTGTATGTAAAAGGTGGGACATGTATGGATGTGTTTTACATGTCCTAACAGTGAAATACTACCAAATTCGGGTTTCACTGTTGCAAGGCCTATCTTTCTCATAGGTTAACGTGGAGGCTGCCTTTAAATATATGCAGATTGAGATCTGGAGTTTGGGGTCCCTGAACTCACAATTTGACAAATACATCTTTTGGTATTTTTTTTTTCTTTTTTTTAATTGTCTGTTTGAAAATGACACTTTTAGAAAGTGGGTACTTTCTTGCTTAAACCATTGTGTGACTCTGCCTGCTTATGTATTCCCTGTCTGGGTCAGAGTGACAATCGGACTGTTTGTGAATCTCCACTAGACAGTGAGACAAATGTAGCTGGAGTGTAGCCTGGATATCCCGATTGACCATCTGGGCTAGAGTGGAGGGAGGAGTGGTCATTTATATCTGAAAGTACTGTGTCTGCCCTCACATAATACAGTCTCTAACCCCCTGGTGTGAGTCTGGAACCAGGCCAGATCAAGGCACGATATTGTGAACAACAGACTTTCCTTTGAAGTTTGCCTACTTCAAAAGACAGAAAGGGATATTAGCAGTGGACCCAAAACCCCAGATTTTCAGATTACTTCAAGGATTCAAGAGGAACCTCTGCTAGGAGAAGAGCTGAAGGAAAAGTGCTGCCCCTGCCTGTGACTGTGCTTTGTCGGGCTATCCTGCAGTTTGTTGCTTCTGTCTGAGAAAGGGGACAAAGACTGGACTTTGTAGCATATTCCTGCTTGAGAGATATCTCTAAGGGCTTGGACTGAGCTTTCCCCCTGTTCTGGACTTCCTCTGCCAGGACCTGGACTCTCTGATGAGAATACCACCCTGTTAAGTGGTGCACTATCCAGTCCCTGGGCTCTTGAAAGGAGAAACTGGTGAAAAACAAAAAAGAACCAAGTGTACCGACTTCAGACGACTCTGGACTGAAGCTGCTGCCGGATCCCATAATGCACCTGCAACTGAAGCTGCAGGCCAGATGCTGCTGCAGCCTTGTTGAAGTCTGTGACTCCACAAGTCCTGAAGTGCCATGCCAGCAAAATCCGTGACACCTGACTTTGCCGCACCACAGCGTGACCGCCGGATATCTACACCACCAGAAGTAGAAGGACCCAATGCTTCACACCACCGCTGCTTCACCTCCACAACTTTGCAGCAAGGACCCGATGGCTCATAGCGATGCTTCTTTTCCTTCTCTCCGCCATACCAGAACCACTGTCACATTACATCCAGTGATGCCTCGATCCCTGAATCCATGCACACGCTTGTTTGCTCATTTACACAAGGCATTGTACCTGAGTTTCCGTGTGACTCCATGACCAGTGCCATTAGCATCAGATTACTGGGAACGACTCATCACAATACTGTGATATCACCAAATGGAAGCATTTGTGTTTCCAAGCATTATATTGAAGTTTGATCTTTAAACCTTTCTGTATTACTGTGTGTGTTGATACAAATACTTTACACATTGCCTCTAGGTTAAGCCTTTCTGCTCGTGTCAAGGTACCAAGGGGGTGAGCAGGGGTTAATTGGGTGTGTTTCTCCTTTACCCTGACTGGAGTGAGGGTCCTTGCTTAGACAGGCGGCAACCTGACTGCCAACCAAAGACCCCATTTCTAACAGTCACACCATACATTTAACATCAACACACACCTTAAGTCTTGGTAACATTAGGAATGTCATTGTTTGATACATTTACACACATTGTTAACTGATTTTTTAAACTGAAAAAAAAAATCATTTAATATTTGTTTTTATCATGTGCAAATAATACAATTGAAATGTATTATTTGCACCTTTTTTTAATACCTTAAACAGGCCTGGCTGAGGGTGATACCCTGATACCGGTCCCAGAATGCTTGTTTTCAGTCCAGGGAGGACCTGGCAGTTCTGGCTAGACTGTTCCAATTGGGAACAGGGTCAAGACTGTTTTGCATATGGCTAAGTCCAAACTGGGGTGGAGTGGTGAGCAAAAGAAATGATGAACTAAACCCAGATCTGTGACTAGGGGTGAATGTCTGATTGTTTCTGCATTTTTGATGCAGGAAGGACCTGGTCCAGCAGTTCTGGCTAGACTTTTCCCATTGGGAACAAGGTCAAGACTGATTTATATATGGCTGGGTCCAAACTGGGGTGGAGTGGTGAGCAAAAGAAATGATGAATTAAATCCAGATCTGTGACTGGGGGTGAATGTTTGATTGGTTCTGCATTCTGTCTATTATTGGTGTTTGCTATCACCATTAAGGTTGACACATCTAAATCCCATGTGGATTCCTGGAGGAGTATGTTAGTCAGACCGTGTCTGATGCTGTATATGTTGTATTTGTTTGTGCAGATATTTGTCAATGGATTCCTCATCACAAGCCAAGTCCTGCTGTGTGCACACACATGGCTGCCTGCAAAGAAACAGGGTACCTGCATTTTCTCAATGCCATGAGGGACAGTTGCACAAAACATGCCTCATGTCATGATTGAGTCACACCGGATGCTCCATCACAAGTATGAGTAGGTAATATAGGCTCTGTCACTGGTGACAATCACAAACTGGGCAAGTATGATTCAGTTGATACATCAGACTTTACATTCTTAAGTCTGTGCTATGGCAGTATGAGAATGTGCATCAGCACCAAATGGAACGGAATTCAGTGTACAGTGGCATCATTCATAATCTGAAATATGTTTTAAAACCCGTTTGCCCAGCAAAGTTCCAGTAGCAGGTTAACTTGAGGCCTTTGTCATTTACAAATGTGCATGTAAGCCAGTCTGTGTCAAACAAAGTGAATTTGAATGCCATGCTGTATTGATTGCACCAGACAGGTATGTGTCCGCATTGGTGAGAGAGTCACAAGTCCCACAAACAATATTTTGGTGTCCTTATTTCTGTCCAGCTGAGAAATAAATGATGGAGAGCAATGTGATACTTAAAGGGACATTTGCAAATGGAAGGTTACATCACACAGATGTTGTAGTGTTCCATATTGAGAAGTCAATTCCCAGTCCAACACATGGCCCTTTGGGAAATGTGAATACATTTTAGTTCTGTACTGCAGTGGGTCAGAGATATTCTCAAGGCCTATGTCTTAACTCTTGCTGTCTTAACACTTTTTCATGGAAGGACCTACAAGTGTAAATGTGAAAAAGGCATACATGATACGGGAGTTGACATGGGGCATTACTGGACTTAGTGCAAATGTTGTGTGTTGGACACTAATGTCCAATTGAAATTGCACAGATACCCTCAAACTGTTGCATCTGTGTTTTCACTATCATCTAGGTATGGTGATGGTGACAGTCCACGTTGGCAGGGAGGAAGCAGGCCACTGTGAATGGGGCGTGGACACCACCAACACCTAGGGACATAGTGGCATGGAACGTGAGGGGACTGGCAAGGAGGCCATGACTGATTAAACATCTTCTTCAGAGCCCTCCAATAAAGACCAGTCTCTTGTGGTGGCAGACCATGGAGAAATATGGCACCTTTGTCATTATCTACCACCTACTTTCCAAGCTCCACCTTACCTCTTGCTACCCCACCAATTGGCCTTAGCCACCCCATAAAAGGGGCGGTGTCTCCTTTACTGAAGGCACCTCCACCCTTACCCCAGTGTCCCAGGCACTCAATCAGAAGGCTGTTTACCTATTATGGATCCCCCTCCCAGTGAGATTATTGAGGTGCCTTCCCTCTTCCCCCTAGATTCCCCTTCCAGGGAAGGGTTATTTTGGCAGTGACATAAGGAGGCAGGTTGTGTGTATGCACACACACTCTGGACTGCAAGCCTAGTGCCTTTTTTGTTTATGTACAGTTTCTTTCATTTGTTTTGAGAGAATTGTCTCATGTTTATAAAACATTTTTATTTTCAGAACACCTTTGTCCTGGCCTTATTTGATGAATGTTACTGATTGTTTGCTGATAATGTAATTTCTGCTGATGTGTGTGCCATGCACCTGTTCTCATTTGTGACAGTGACCAGCACAGTTTGTGTGTTTCTGTGACTGGAGAATGCATGTGTGTTTACTTTGACATGATGTGTCAATCATATGCACATATGCTTTAAGAGAACCTCCCACTTCACAGTTAAGTGGCATCTAATGTTTATGACGTAATGCACACACCAAGGTGACATGTGACCTTTTACATCTCTGTCATGTTTGCAGTTTAACAGTAAGATTAGTAGTACATTTTGTGTACACCTGCTTGTAGCATGTTTTAGTGTAATTGCTGCATTATCATGGAATTGTTTGGTTCAGATTGGGTATACTGTTGAAGCTAAATAAAGAGGCAGTGGCAAAGTCAAGTTGCACCTGGAGCTGTATTCATAAATTCATGGAGCTTGTGTTTAGAAATAACATGTCCAATTTGGAAACGTTTCATCAGATCTTTTATGCATGAAAATGACTAAGGTGTAGTATAGTCCAATTACATTACAGAAAGGTGATTTTTTGATCAAATTCATGACGTGATGTTGATCAGAAGATGCATGGTGCTACACATATATTAGGCATCTAACCTATAACAATAAAACAACCTTTTGTGTTGGCAGTATAATTGAGGATGACCACAAGTATGACCTTCACATTGCTCACATAGTTGGGACTTTCCAAGTCATCAACAAAACAATTTCTTCACAACCCCTGTCCAGACCCATGTGGACAACCAGATGTTGCTGGGCAAGTGAAGCAATTTATGTCACATTAGGTGTCTCTTTTAAGCAAGCCTTGCATTACAAGCTATTTGTCTGAGTACAATCTTTTTTCTGCAGTTACCAATTCTGAACACACTTTTCAGGCCTTATATCTCACTGTCTTTTCTGATACATTTTCAAACTACAACATTACACACTCAAGCAGTGCACATCACCATGATGTGCTTGCTAAAAATATTTACCCAATCACAAGTTCAGTACTATTATGAGGATAACAGGTCTGACCACGACTTACCTTCTGTCCCGGGGTTGATTTCCATCTTGGACCTGGCCCAGGAGCAACACCAAGACAGGTATGAGCCGGTTCATGCAGCAGGATATATGGAAGGTGTAAAAAAGGTAAGTTTCGGGGTTATATAACTCCCAATCTGCCAACTCCGGTGTGGAGGTTTAGCTGCCATAGTTGCGTCTGGTGGAATGCACATTGTGATTAGGTCAGTGCTAAAAGAGGCTAGCGTCCCACTATTTTAGCCTATGTTGCCGTCAACGCAGGTGATGATTGTTGGTGGTGACGAAGGACCGTCGGTGGTCTTTTGCCAATGCTCCCTTTAACATCTAAATACGGCGGGCAGACCATCATGGCAGTGGATGGGTTTACAGACAAAGGGGGTTATTCTAACTTTGGAGGAGTGTTAATCCGTCCCAAAAGTGACGGTAAAGTGACGGATA
Source organism: Pleurodeles waltl (assembly GCF_031143425.1). Lineage (NCBI taxonomy): Eukaryota > Metazoa > Chordata > Amphibia > Caudata > Salamandridae > Pleurodeles > Pleurodeles waltl. The sequence goes on along the minus strand of NC_090438.1, from coordinate 792,646,335 downwards.
TACCACCAGCCGTATTACGAGTTCCATAGGATATAATGGACTCGTAATACGGCTGGTGGTAAATCCGTCACTTTTCCGTCACTTTTGGGACGGATTAACACCTCCTCCAAAGTTAGAATAACCCCCAAAATCTTGATGGCGGGACCATTACTGCTAACATCTAAATCATGCCGTTAGTCAGATAGAGTAGATGTTGGACATAACATGCACTCCGAGGATGCTAAACTGTGAAAAGAAACATCATTATTTGCATGTGAGACGGTTATATATTAGGCAGCTTTGATAGGCCTTAGAATAAGGTGAATAGTAAGTCAACTACTTGACTATTGTTAAACCACTGCTACAGCATGGACAGCTGATGAGCAGGGAGTTGGAAGCATACACAAATGTCTGTAAGCATATATAGGGATCTATAATGCACTTTAGGTTACACTAGACTAATGCAATACCCTCATGATCAAAGCAACATGAGAGAATATACAGGCTAAATAATGTAAACACAGAAAGGAAATTCTGCAAATGTGGGAGCCATGTCTCCTTAAAATTTGCCTTATAAATGCTTTGCTTAAGTACCAAAGGAAAGCATTTGAATGATCCTGGTTTAGCATGGCTTTGAGGTGAGAATAGCTTCCCAGAGAGTGGAAGTGCATAGCCTCCATTCCTGTAGCTGGAGGGAGGAAACCAAGGGGCAGGTGTATCAAAGCTTTTTGCATTTGCAAACGGTGCGAATGCCCGTTAGCGAATGCAAAAAGCCCTTTCAGAATGTATCAAAGGCATTGTGAATGCAATTTTAAGGAATCGCTAATATAGCGATTCCTTAAAATTGCGACCCTGTTTAGAGAGTCGCAAATTGTGACTCTCTAAATAAGAAATCGCAAATAAGGAATCCTTATTTGCGATTTCTAAAGCACATGTATGAAGCAATTCCTTAATGCGAATTGGGCATTAAGGAATCGCTACTACCACCAAGTTGAACTTGGTGGTAACCATGTGCAAATTAAAAAAATGCATTTAAAATGCATTTTTTAAATTTACATGTAAAGCACACATGCCCTATTGACATGTGTGCACCTTACATGTTGTTAAAAAATGTTTTGGGTGCATCAGAGGGGGCCTTAGGCCCCTAGCCCCCTGGACTTTGTATTTCCCAAAATTGCGAATTCCAGTTAGGAATTTGCAATTTGGGACATGCAAAATATTCGCAAATATGGGGCCCATAGATGCGAATGGTGGCTGGTATCGCAATTTGCGATTCGGTGATAGCATTTGTGATTTTTAAGAAATCACTATTACCAAATCGCAAATATAATACATTGCATTTTGCGAATCAGAAATTGCGATTTCTTAAAAATCACTATTTCCGAATCGCAAAAATCCTTTTTCATACATCTGGCCCCAAGTCACTGAAGTTAAAAAATTCAATTACACTTAATTTAACAAGGCAATGCAGATTAGTCTACTTGAGCACTGCCATTTGGTGAATGACAAGAAGAAGACATTTGGCTGTACTTGTTTTTTCAAGGTGAGGACATTTCTAGGTCAGGTATGTCCATTGTCTGTCCCTGACTGCTGCTTCAAGACGAATGATGACAGCCAGGTGCTGAGATCTCACACTTCCTTGTGCCCTCGTGTTGTGTTTGCTCCTGCTTAGAGACAACCCCAGTGTTTGCTGCTATGAGAAACATTGTTTTGGACAAAGGATGCTTCTAGAGAACAGCCTGAGTAAGCAAATAGAAGCCCCAGTCTAGCACAGGGCTCATGTAGGGAAACAAACAACGCATGTAGAGGACAAGGCATGTGGTTTGATGTGCAGATTTAATTTCAAATCCTAAGAGTAAAATCATTTACATGGACCTGCACAGATGTGCTACCGGTGGACCGTGAGTGGAGAGGCAAAGACTTTCCATGTGACATACCTGTGCTCTTGTGAAGAATATGTTTAAGTTACTCTTGATCAGCAGTCTGCAAAACAACACTGGGCAAGTAACATACAACTAACACACACAATTGAGCTCTTTGGAACATACTGTTTTAACTTCTGCATGAAGGTGGTATTGTTAGGGCTGCACTTCACCTCTTACATGTAGAGAAACAAACTTTAACAGCTTTACTGAATACATTTTAGGAATGACACCAGCCAGATTAAATTTTTCTACATGATATATATGGCTACAAAACAATGAGTAAATGTTTAAAAAAATCTAACCAGCACCTGCTTGTTATAAAAGTATTAACATTATTACGGCGGAGCAGCTGTACAAAGTAATTTAGCCCTACCCTTCAGTTTTCTGAGCTGAAGTTAAACTAGCCTGCGTATCAGTAAAGCACACATACAGATATATTTGCAGACAGGTGGAAATAAAGTTCCAACTCACAACACAAACATGGTGTGTTTTAAGATCAACATGATAACAATATACTAAAATAATGAGGGAATAACTCGTAATTTTAAATTTGAATGGCAGAAACTCTAATGTCGGGCTACAAAGACCCGCTCCCTTTATCAATCTTTAAGGTAAAGTTCGGCGAGCCAACATACTAACGGGAAGAGCAAACCAGAGCTGAGCCAAGGGCTGGCTTGGCTCCTAGAGCCAGTGCAGAAGCCAAGCCATGAAAATGTTTGCTATGTAATCATGCAACAAACATCTTAACTACGGGGAAGCTTTGACATGGATACATCACGTTAGAACAATGCGTTGAGAAGTAATTATTAAAAATGATCGTTTTGAGACATGAACCACCAGTGCTCTAAGAGAGTAGACGGTTGTCATGTAAACCCAGCTGGTGGCCCAGATTGTAATAGAGCAACATTATAGTCTGTTAAAGCAAGCACAATAGGTTTTTGTACAAATGGTATTCTGAACTCACATAGGCCCTCATTACGACCCTGGAGGTTGGTGATGAAGTGGCGGTAATACCACCAACAGGCTGGCGGTAACTACTGTCAAATTATAACCATTGCGGTGACATCTCCGAAATACAGCCAATGTACCACACCCACCGCCAGGGCGTCACCACAGCGGTAGCTGCCAACAGCCAGGAGAAAGTCAAAGTTCCGCAAATCATATTATAACATGGCAATCCAACACCTTTTCCAGGGCGGTACCAATGCCATCAAAAGCCTGGCGTAAACAGAGCTCAGAAGTCAAAGGACTCACCATTGGAGACACAGGGAAGAACCACGCTGCCATGGAACCAGAACTGCAAGCCTTTTTCGATGAGCTTCTATGTTATGCTCCACCATGAACACCAACGCCGGCGAAGATGACAGTGAGTACAGCCGCCTAGCACACAAGGAAGGGTGGGAGGAAAATGACAGTGACACACACATGCACAACACACACCCCATACACACACCATACACACAACCAGCTGCACAAGAAAACAAGTTATCCCCCAAAATTGGCTGAATAATGCAAGGACAACAGGAATTGACTAAAGTGATTGTAATAAGATCAACATCAAGAATAATAAGTCAATGTGGCAATGCAACAGATATGTACAAATGAACAAAAAAGGGACACTGCCCAGCCCGGAGTTCACAAGGGCCACAGGGCCAAAGGGCAAAGTCCAAGGCCCCACTCGATCCCTGCACCAATACGGAGAGAACACTGCAGGTGCATCAGTTGGCAAATAGGCAGGCAACTCGGGGGGAGTGGGGGCACCTCAGTCGGATGCGGAAACAAGACCACTGGTTCTGGAGGGGGCAACATGCCCTGTGCTCTGTCTTGGGGAGGGATGAGAGACAGTCTCTGGATTGGGTGTCTTGCCCACTGTTTTTGGAAGGGGCAACATGCCCTGTGCTTGGTCCTGGGGAGTGATGGGCCACAGTTTCTCGAGTGGGTGACTTGCCCACTGGTTCTGGAGGGGGCAACATTCCCTGTGCTTGGTCCTGGGGAGTGCAAGGCCACAGTCTCTGGAGTGGGTGACTTGCTCAATGGTTCTGGTGGGGGCAGGCCGCACAGCAGCCCATGAAGGCTGGATCATATGGCGTCCACTGGCAGTGACGGCTGAACTGTGGTGGTGGTAGTGGGAGGCTCCTGCACCCTCTGATGGCTGCACTGTGGTGGTGGTTGTGGGAGGCTCCTGCTCAGCCCCTGCACCTTTTGATATCTGCACTGTGGTGGTGGTTGTGGGAGGCCCCGGCTCAGCCACTGCACCCTCCAATGGCTGCACTGTGGTGGTGGTAGTGGGAGGCTCCTGCTCAGCCCCTACACCCTCAGATGGCTGCACTGTGGGATGGTAGTAGGAGGCTCCTGCTCAGCCCCTCCACCCTCTGATGGCTGCACTGTGGTGGTGGTTGTGGGAGGCTCATGCTCAGCCCCTGCACAACCACGGCTGGCGGTGGGGGCTCTGTGACAGCTGGTGGTGCAGGCTCCTTCCCCTTCTTGCTGGCTGGTGAAGGCTCCTTCCCCTTCCTGCTGGCTGGTGCAGGCTCCTTTCCCCTCTTGCTGGCTGGTACAGGCTCCTCCCACTTCTTGCTGGCTGGTGCAGGCTCCTGCCCCTTCTTGCTGGCTAGTGCAGGCTCCTTCCTCTTCCTGCTGGCTGGTGCAGGCTCCTTTCCCTTCTTGCTGGCTGGTGCAGGCTCCTTCCCCTTCAGTACTTGTAGCCTGGAATCCTTTCCACCATGAGTAGGTGCTGATGAAACTGGGCCTGTTTGGCTGAGGTGCTTGGCTGGGTCCTTGATACACTGGCCATACTTGCAGGACTGGGGGAAGGGATAGGGAAGAGGTCAATCTGGGAAAGAAAAAGCTATTAGGGACATTGGGGCGGGAAGAGGGAGAAGTAATTGGAGTGGAGGAAGAGGGAGTGGTTGTTGGAGGTGTTTGTCTGCTGGATTTGGGTGCAGGTGCATAAGTTACATGCTGTTGTGAGGAGGATGGATGTCGGGTGTCTGAGTGCTTGCGTTTGTGTACTTTAGGAGAGGACACAGACACGTGGGAGAGGACACAGGGGATGTGTGCATGGATGTTGTGGAGCTGTCTGCCAGTGAGGTGTGTGCTCTGGTTGGTGTGTTGATGATGCTGGTAGCTGATTTTGATGTAGTGTATGCAGGTGTGCATGTGGGCGCAACTGGGTGGGAGGTGGAGGAGGAGGAGGAGGGGAGACAGTGGAGGCTGTGGATGTTGTAGTGTCTGCAAATTAATAGTGTTTGTGTGAGTGCCTGTGAGATGAAGTGTTGTGCTTGTGTTTGCCTGTGACACTCTTGGGTGTTGTCCTGTGTGCATGTTCTTCTGGTTGTGTGCTTGGGATGGGATGGGGTTGAAAAGAATGGGAATGGGAAGTGTTAGTTGGAGGGGGGATGGTTGAAACAGGGACAATGACAGATATCAAAGAGGAGTCCAGAGCCTGAATTGATCTCTGTTGAGCCGCAAATCCACTGTGAATGCCCTCCAGGAATGCATTAGATTGCTGCATCTGGGCTGCCAGCCCCTGGATGGCATTCACAATGGTTGACTGCCCTACAGAGATGGGTCTCAGGAGGTCAATAGCCTCCTCACTCAGAGCAGCAGGGCTCACTGGGGCAGGGCCTTAGGTGCCTGGGGCGAAGGAGATGCCCAACCTCCTGGATGAGTGGGCACAGGCAACTTGCTGAGGGGCTCCTGGGAAGGCGGTGCTGGTACAGGGAGTGGCGGCTGTACCTGTAGCTGGGGCTGTTCACAGAGGTGTCTGCAACCACCAGGGAGCTCCCATCGGAGGAGGTATCATCTTCTGTATTGTTCCCTCCAGTCTCCGCTGTGATGCTCCCCTCGCCCTCTGTCCCACTGGTGCCCTCAGCGTCAGTGGACTCCACCTCCAGGGTCCTGTTGTATGCAGCTCCATCCGTCGCTGGTGCTTCTGCTCCTCTGCCAGATGATGCTAATGAACATAAGGACAGGATGACACACAAGAGTGGAGAGAGAGAGAGAGACAAAGGATATACTGGGTCAATGACTGCACCAACACCACCATTGGCATACACAGCACCCTGACATACAAGGTACAGGCCTACGCACTATACATTGCACTACCAGTGATATTGCTAGCCACTAAGGCATAGGAGGAGCACAAACCGCCAACTGCAGCACACCAGGGACCCACGCAGCCCTGACCAGTAGTGGATGCTAACAAGCTAGGTAGGTAGTATTTCCCCTTCAGACCCTTAGCCACCAGAGGTCCTATGCTGCTATGTCTGGCCTGGCCTAGGGGCACCCACTGACACACACCCACTCCCCGGATACCACCCCTCAAACCGTTTCCTTCAATGATGGCCACTGTACTCACCCCGTGTGGCTGCTGTGATGCCCTCAAGCGCCCATCCAGCTCTGGATAGGCCACCACCAGTATCCGGGCCATCACGGGGTCAGGGTTGGATAGGCACCCCTTCCTCGTTTGGAGGCCATCCCCAGAAGGGCCTCCGTGGTCTTCCGTGCCCAGCATCTCAGGCCCTCCCACTGTTTGTGACAGTGGGTACTCTGCCTGCCATAGACCCACAGGGTCCACATCTCCTAGGCAATGGCACACCATATACCCTGCTGACCTGCAGAGGCAATACAGGCAGGAGAACACCATTAGACAAACAGTCTAGCTTGTAACACAAATGACCCACAGTACCCGTTTCCATCACTATTGGTACACACATAGCCCAGCACTCAATGTGCACCCAGCCAAAAGGACATCCCTACCCCCTTACAGGATGCCTTCACACACACCTCCACACATTCATGCCACATGCATCGTGCCCACAGTGTACTCACCTGTGGGTCTGGAGGCTCATACAGCAGTCCGTACTGGGGTAGGTCCCCATACTCCAGTCTCTCCAATTCCTCTGAAGTGAAGGGTAGGGCCCTTTTCCAGGTCACACGGGCCATGGAATGTTCCAGACACAGGTCACAACAGCACATGCAGTGTAGGTCCTCTTCTATGGAAGGTTGGGAAACAAGTGAGGGATCAGATAGAAAATGGCAGTCACGTCCGCAACGGTGCATACTGTCACCGAAGGCCTATATCACCATTGGCCACTGTACCCAATTGGGCCCAATATCAACCAATGAGGAATTGCATGGTGGTTCCCGACCGCCTCCCACCACGGCGCACAACGTCAGCGGCATTATATAATTTCAATCTGTCCCTCCACACAGGACAGGCGGATGTCATTTCAGGGGGGGGGCAGGCCTTTGGAATGCTGCGTCACAGGATAAATAGGCACACACTGTCCCAGAACATATTTACTGATTACAGACTACTATTGGGGCTCCATTGTTCAGTTTGTGACATCCTACTCACTCTTTTGTCCCTTAGATACCTACTGCTGCAGATGAAAAGGAGATGGAGACATACCCCATGTACAGACCCCTGGTGGGCTTGGCTACACTGGAAGACATGCACATAATACTCACCTATAGACTGTACAGGGCCACAATCACAGAGCTGTGTGCCCAATTGGAGCCTGAGCTGATATCTGCTATACGTCATCCCACTGGGATCCCCACTCTTGTGCAAGTGCTATCAGTTCTCCATTGCCTGGCAACTGGTTTTTTCCAAGTGACAGTGGGCTTGGCAGCAGGAATGTCACAGCCAATGTTCTCAATAGTGCTGGCAAGATTGTTGTCTGCCCTGATAAAATACATGTGCAGCTACATTGCATTCCCCCAGGGTTGAGGATTTGGCCACTGTGAAGGCTGGGTTTCATGAAATGGGACATATCCCCAATGTAATAAGGGTGATTGACAGAACATATATTGCATTTGTCCCCCCCGACAGAATGAACAGGTGTTCGGGAATCATATGAGTTTACACTCTATGAATGTGCAGATGGTGTGCTTGGCAGACCAGTACATCTCCCATGTCAATGCTAAGTATCCTGGGTTGGGCAAGGAGGGAAGCCAAGCTGCAGGACGGAAGGGCAAGGAGGCAACCCCAGCTGCAGGACAGAAGGGCAAAGAGGCAGCCCCAGCTGCAGAAAGGAGGGGCAGGGGGCCTGCAACAGCAGGCAGTAGAGACAAGAGGCCTGGTGCAGGGACCCAGTCGGAGCCCCCACCACCAACCATGGTGGTGCAGCCATCCGAGGCTGCAGTGGATGGGCTGGAGCCTCCCCCCACCACTGCCAGCACTGCCACCAGCATTACTGCCAGCAGCCCCACTGGGCAGCCATCTGAGGCTGCAGGGGATGGGCTGGAGCCTCCCCCCACCACTGCCAGCACCGCCACCAGCCCCTCCACCAGCACCACTGCCAGCAGCAGCAGCCCCTTTGGGCAGCCATCCGAGGCTGCAGGGGATGGGCTAGAGCCTCTCCCTACCACTGCCAGCTCCACCACCAGCACCACTGCCAGCAGCACCAGTGGGCAGCCATCCGAGGCTGCAGGGCACTGCCAGCTCCACCAGCAGCACCACCACTGCCACTACTGAGCAGCCATCACCGCCGGCAGAGAGTGTGTAGTCCTGCATCCATGGGCTGTTGTGCGGCCTGGCCCCTGCAAATCCTGTGGGTTTGACACCCAAGTGAGAGACTGTGACCTTGCACTCCCCAAGATCTGCACCACAGGGCACAATGCCCCCTCCAGAACCAGTGGAGAAGCCATCCACTCACCCCATCCTCCACAGGATGAAGCTCACTGGGCTCAATGCCCCCTCCAGAACCAGTGGAGAAGCCATCCACTCACCCCATCCTCCACAGGATGAAGCTCACTGGGCACAATGCCCCCTCCAGAACCAGTGGAGAAGCCATCCACTTGAGAGACTGTGGTCTTGTACTCCCCTGGACCAAGCACAGGGCATGTTGCCCCTTCCAGAGCCAGTGGGCAAGTCACCCACGTGAGAGGCTGTGACCTTGCACTCCCCAGGATCAAGCACAGGGCATGTTGCCCCCTCCAGAGCCAGTGGGCAAGTCACCCACTTGAGAGACTGTTGCCTTGCACTCCCCAGGATCAAACACAGGGCATGTTGCCCCCTCCAGAGCCAGTGGGCAAGTCACCCACTTGCGAGACTGTGGCCTTACACTCCCCAGTACAGAGTAAGGGGTATGTTGCCCCCTCCAGGACCAGTGGTGTTGTACCATCTTCCTGCTGAGGTGCCCCCCCCCCATTCCCCGTCCCCCTGAGGTGCCTGGCTATTTTTGGCCTGATGCCCCTGCAGTGTTCTCTCCATGTTGTTGCAGGAGTGAGGTGGGGCCTTGGACTATGTGATGCGGACATTAAGGACTGGGCAGTGTCCCTACATTTGTAAATATGTATACGCTTGTTGATTTGGATGCACGTATTTATACTATTTTATCTTATTACACTCACTTTAATCAATTCATTTTGTCCTTGCATTATTCCTGAGGGGTATGGGGTAAATATGTAATGTTATTGCATCTGGTTATGTGTGTGGTATTGGGGGTGGGGGTGTTGCGTGTGTGTGACACTCTCTTTTTCCTCCCCCCCTGTGTGCTAGGCGGCACTACTCACTGTGGTCATCTTCGCCGGAGTTGGTGTTCGTTGTGGAGCAGAAGAAGAGCACGGGAACACATGCAACTTGGGCTCCATGGGGCCGTGGTTTTTCCTTGAGTCTCCAGAGGTGAGTCATTTCCCTTTTATGCAGTGTTTCTGCCAGGCTAAAAGGTCTCCCAATATACGAGATTTAGTTGTCCACACTCGCCCTCGCCTACATCCTGACTCAGCTAAACAAACTACTCTATGGAATTTACCTCCGGTCATTGGGCATCACCCGTGTGGCTCTTGTAATGTCTGCCCTCTCACTAAGCGCATTGATAGAGTGGACCTTGACCATTTTGGTACCTGGCATTTGAATAAACATACCCATTGTAACACACGCCAATGTATTTACTTGATTTCTTGTCCTTGCGATTTGAAATATATTGAGATGACAACCCGCCCCGGTTAAACAACATATCAATGAAAACTGGAGCAACATCAGATGCTCCCGCATCACAACGAAACTCAGCTCACACTTTCTAGAAGCTAAACAATGTCCTGATGACATGTGGTGGATTGTGCTACAGGTGCCGAGAAACAATAGTAATGATCCAAACTTCTTATTTAAAATTGAACAACAATGGGTGTTCAGACTCAAGACCTATAGTGAAGGTCTAAACGATGAGATTCCTTGGAATTCTTTAACACTCTAGAACGTGACTACAGTTTCAAGACCACATATACAAACATTTTTGTTCACCATCTATCTTTGGTGCCTTACTTTTCTAGGTTCTCAGATGACTAATTTTCAGTTTTGTGACTCAAGACTAAAATACCTTAATATCCTCACTCCGTGGGGACTACTGTTTTCTGAGTTTGTTTGTATATTGGGACCTGGATGTGAACTTAATATCCATATTTTTAAGTGTAGATATACGCCACCCACTTGGTTGAGTAACTGCATTTGGATTGCATAAGCTTGCATTCCAAGTTGATCCTGACACTGCACGTTTTTTTCATTTTTTTTTTTCGCTTTGGACTAGAAACTACCTTTGGTAAGATGGCCGCCACTTATATATACTAGGTGCCCATGCCTGACTTCGATGCCCGTTTTTATATTTGTTCATATATTTTTGTATATATGTACTTGATAACACTGATGCGCTCGTTTCTAAATTTGCAGTGACCCTATGATGTCGATTTTCTCACGGAGGTTTGACATAATCCTTGTTATTTACGTGGACATTCATGCCCTTTTAAAGATGGCTGATGGGCTAGAACAAGGATCCTTCTTTTATTTCCCCGACCCAGAGCAACCAGCTGGTTGCTTCCGGATCGAGACGCAAGTAGAAGCTTCTCTACGATCATATATAAAGAGCCTGAAGACGCCGCTTGAGCGTCTACATGCGCGCAGCACGGGGCAGGTGATCTGCTGGACCACGGGAATGGTTGAAGTAAGTCCTTTGGAGGTTTGGGGGCTCTGAAGTTCGCCCCTTCCCCCTTTTTTTTATTAGGTTGCAGTTTTTGCTTTCATAATATATAGACGTATGAACGCGCTTTGTTTGCAGACTGCTTATACCTAACTATGTATACATAGGCTATTCTTAGCCTCTTACTTTACCTCCCCTGCTTGGCTTTCTCCTTCTTGCTACTTCATGAGTAAGTCCTCCTCTATGTGCAGGGACCTTGCACCTGCATTTAAGGTTGAAATTTAACCCATATAGGAATTAAGATTTTCTTAGGCTAACAGTTCCTATTGACTGATGTTTGATTTTTTGTCATTACTATTCTTATTTCATGAATGTTGTGACCATATCAAATTGATGTTTTTGGCACTTCCCCTATGACCTGCTAGTTTGTACATATTGACGTGCAGTTGTTTGTCACTGTGTTGTTTTCATACGTAGTAATACCTCCTTGGATGAGGCTAGCGCGGTCCTAGGGAGCTCTATCTCGAATATGGGATGGTAAGCCTTCTATTTATTTATTTTTATATGTGGCACTTTGGGGGTGGTGTTATTGTGATTGCACCGTTCTATGTGCTTTTTTGCACGTTGGCACTAATTTGTGCTTGTCTTTTACTTTCATGCAGGGCGACTGATTGACCAACTGACTTTGACAATTTGTCTTCAGTTTGTAAGTGACACTTCAGCACTTCATGATTATCTTTTGAATAGGAGAAGTAGTTTTCTGGATCCTGACGAAGCGTCACAGGATCATTTTTTGACCAAAAACATGTTGACCACAAATAGAAAGGATTAGGCATACTACCCTTCCTTCTTTATAGAGTACAGCGGTACATTATTACCGCTAAGACTCTGAATGATTTTAATCTTGGCCTGAACCTTTCCTCTGATTTATTAAAGTGATGTTTTAGGTTCAGAGCCAATTTTATTTGATTTTATTCTCACTCTCCTTCACTCACACATCCTTCTCTATCTCTTTAGTCAGTTTTCATTCCAGACCTTCACCTGGCAAATTGCCTCCGGTTTAGTACCATCCCAATTTGTGGGTGGTCCGCCAGACATTGCAGCACCGGTCTGACGAGGAGATAGCCCAATGATGAAACCTGTCACCCTAGTGGGTACTTGAGGGCTCTCCTGAGATCAGTTAGATCTCTGACTCCCTACACCCTTGCTTTCCTACACAGTAAATAGGTTTGTCGTCTTTTGGAACAGTGTACTTTTCTATATAACAGGTTATTTGGGAGACCGTACACTGGACCAGTAATCTCCCGGTCCCTCTCTTGTATTTAATAGTTGTAGGAGATAGCCAATCCAAAATGGGTGAAACTTTGCATGAATCTATGGAAGCTCCAGTAATATTTAAATGAAAACCTAAGTAATCAACCTCAGGCTGGTCGAATTCACATTTTCAAACTTGCAGTACAGTTGATTTTAATGCAGTCTAGTTAACACTTATCTGACATGCTAGGATGTAGCTGGGAATCTTTCAAGAAGACAAGCATATTGTCAAGTTACATTATGCCACATTGATTGAGTGAAACTGAGAATATGTGATCCATAAAATGCTGAAATATGGATTGTGACCTAATGGAGTCCCAAAGGTCGACTTCCATTAATCTCCCTCCTTTATCTAGAGAAGGTTCAAAGCTCCTCAAATATTAAGGTGGTCATCATGACATTGACGGTGACTGTTAAAGTGGTGGTTAGAACACCAACAGGCTGGCAGTAATTACTGCCAAATAATGACCATGGTGGTGATAATTCCCAAAGACAGGCAATGTTCCACACCACGCAGTAGCCATCAACAGCCAGGCGTAAGACAAGGTACCTCCCAGCACATTATGACACAGCACATCACCACAATTTCCGGGCCTGTACTAACTCCATCAAAAGCCTGGCAGAAACACATCACAGAAAACCACTCACCAACAGAGACACAGAGAAGCTCAACGCTGGTATGGAACCAGAACTTCAAGTCTTCCCGATGCTCCACCTGGAGCACCAATTCCGATGAAGATGATGACGGTGAGTACAGCCGCTTAGCACACAAGGGAGGGAGGGAGGAAGAGGAGCTTGACACACACACGCACGACACACACCATTCACAGGACACACAGCATAATAATACAAGGACTAGAGGTCGGCAGTACTTTCATCACTGAAACCTGGGCTAGAGATGACTCTAACCCAGATTTTTTAATTGCTGCTCCCCCAGGTATTCCTTCTCTAGACAGAAAAGAGGAGGGGGGCTTGCTATCATTTTTAAAAATCATTTGAGCTGCGTGCTGGAGGCGCTCGATTGCAGGCAACTGGTATGTGAAGGCTCTTAATTCAAAATTAAATCCCAAAATACCATTTTAACGGAGGGCCTCCAACTTTACAGACCCCCTGGGCCCAAGAAGGCCTTCCTCACTGCCTGGCCTTCAATCCTTGAACCATTGATTCTAGCAAAGAATGCTATTGTTCTAGGCAATTTTAACTTACATCTAGAAGAGTCAACTGATCCAGCCATAATAGATTTCACTAGCTACATGCAGAGTTTGGACTGGCATCTTGGAGTCACTTCTCCATCCCATAAGGCGGGCCATATGCTTGACGCTATCTTTACGAGATCGGAACTGATCTCTAGATATGACAATAGGGCTTTGGATTGGACGGATCATTATCTGCTATCTATTAAGGTAATTAGTCCTGACCTTGCCCCCAAATTGCCCATTAAAGCTGCATTAAAAAGACCATGGCACAAAATTAATGTGACTAATTTACCCCAGGCGCTTGAATATGGCTGGGCACAGGCGAAAGCGATGAACCGCACCAATTTAGAGATCTTTGACCTTGGATTGGGAATTGCTATTGACTCGTTAGCTACTCAGACTTTGGCAACCCCTAAAGCACAGTGATCCCCTTCTGCACCATGGTACTCAAAGGATCTGAAAAATCTGTAAAGAGTTTATCGCAGGCAGGAGCGTAATTGGCTAATAAACAAAACTCAATTGGAAAGAGATAAACTTAGATGTACTCTTGAAAAGTATAAGTCGGCCATTAGGTTAGCCAAAATTAAATATTATTCTAAAGCCATTGGAGAGGCGATCAATGTCCTGAAAGAACAGTTTAAAACAGTACGTGCCCTGACGGCCACCCCTATTCCAGAGAACTCCCCTCTACATTGTCAAAAGGTAGCTGACTTTTTTAAAAACAAAATTGTCAATCTGCAGACAGATTTTAGGTCTCCCCCCTAGACTTAGAGGAAGACAGGGAGGAGGCTACATCTCACCCTAACCAGGGAAACCAATTACATAGCTTTCAATCTCTCTCTGTCAATAAAAATTGCAGAACTTCTGCTGTCGGTTAAATCCGGCTCTCCCAACGATCCTTGCCCACGGCACATTTTAAAATTAGCTCCTACCCTTATTGCCCCTGCTTTGGAACTTGTGTTTGCAGAGGCTCTGCTGGAAGGTCGCTTCCCTGCGAACTGGAAATAATCTATGGTCATCCCTCTTACTAAAAAACCTGGTAAAGATGCTGAAGACTTTTCTAATCTACGCCCGGTTTCACTCTTACCCATCCTAACTAGCCATAATGCTAGAAAAACACCTCAACATGATTTTCTTCAAGCTAATGGAAGGTTGGATCTGTCCCAACATGGTTTCCGTCGTGCGCACAGCACAGAATCAGCTCTAATTTCCACATCTGACATGATCCGCAAAAGAGTGGACATGGTAGAAGGTACCATTCTAGTTCTTCTTGATTTGTCTGCCGCCTTTGACACCATCTCTCCCCTCATCCAGCTCCCGCGCCTACATCAGGCTGCCGTGAGGGGCAAGGCTTGGAATTTACTCAGATCCTTCCTAACTGACAGATCCATCACGGTGTCCTGTGGGGAGCAGCGTGCTTTCCCCTTTCAACTTCCTTGTGGAGTTCCGCAGGGCTCGTTTCTTAGTCCAACTCTTTTCTTTTTAATTTGTACATGGCGCCCTTAGCAGGCCTGGTACGCTCTTTTGGTTTCCAGATTGTATCCTACGCTGCTGATACTCAGTGGATTGTTCCTGTAGCTCACAACTGGGAGGAATCAAGAGAGAAATTTTTACTTTGTATGGCAGCGATCAATAACGGGATGGCTAGCAATTGGCTCAAACTCAATGGGGATAAGACCGTAATTATGTGCTTCGGTCGTAATAATATTCCCTGGGACAGTAGCTGGTGGCCAGAAGACTGCGGGGGATGCCCAACACCTTGCCTCTCGGCTAAAAACCTTGGCATTATGTTTGATACTTCTCTTTCTTTTGATTAATCAAACTATTAAAGTCTGTTTCTGGACCCTGAAAACTATCAGAAAAATCTTGCATCTTTTGGAGGATGACCTGAGAATCTCTGTTGTGTTGGCACTAGTCACGTCAAGATTAGATTACTGCAATGCCCTTTTGTTAAATGCTAACAAGACTTCCCTTAACAAACTGCAGACTATTCAGAACACTGTGGCGTGCCTTATACTGAATCTTCCTCAGTCCTCTTCTGCCAGTAGCAGCTTGAAATTACTACATTGGTTACCTATTAATAAGAGAATTACCTTTAAATCCCTCTGCCTAACTCATAAAGCTATACAGTGAGAGGGCTGCGAATACTTGAAGTCCACTCTTCGACAGTACCAACCTACCAAAAACCTGAGATCCTCTTCCAAACACTTGATTGCGGTGCCCCGCTGTAATAGGGCTAGATGGGGGGATCGCGCTTTTACCGTGGAAGCCGCAAGGCTATGGAATGTTCTACCCATTGCGCTTCGTCAAACAGCTACCCACACTACTTTCAGAAAAAATCTTAAAACCTGGCTTTTCTCTCAATAGGCGTGTTATTCTTCCTGTAGGGAGCCTGCTGATTTTCCGTTGACTTGCCCAGTTTAGCGCTTCGATGCGTCTTGCCGGAACGCGCTTTATAAATAAATCAATACAATACAATAAATCAATACAAAATGTAATTGCAAGGAAAAAGCCCCCACATGAACCAATTTTAGAACAGTTATACATAAACAATTGTCCAGAAAGGGCCAATGCCCAGTCCAAAGTCCATAAGGCCCCCATGGCCACAGGGCACAGTCCAAGCCCCATCTTGATCCTGACTAACTACGCACAAAACTGTGCAGTGGCACATCACGGAAGTGGACAGGCAGCTCAAGGGGGGGGGGACCTCAGCTGAAGTCAGGAACTTGCCCACTGGTTCTGGAGGGGCTCCATGCCCAATTCCCAATGCTGGGGAGTGCAAGGTCACAGTCACTGAGGTGGGGAACTTGCCCACAGATCCTGGAGGGGACTCCATACCCAATTCCCAATGCTGGGAAGTGCAAGGTCACAGTCACTGAAGTGGAGAACTTGCCCACTGATCCTGGAGGGGGCTTCATGCCCATTTCCCAATTCCGAGGAGTGCAAGGTCACAGTCACTGAGGAGGGGAACTTGCCCAATGATCCTGTAGAGGGCTCCTTGTACAACAGTCCCTGGAGGGTGGTCTATATTCCCTCTGCTGGAAGTGAGGGCTGCTGTGTCTTAGCTCGAGGTGAGGGCTGCATTGTCTCTGCTGGAGGAGGTGTCTCCTGGGCAGCCTCTGCCGGAGGTGTGGGCTGTATTGTCTCTGCTGGAGTAAGTGTCTTCTGGGCAGCCTCTGCTGGAGGTGAGGGGTGCTGTGTCCCAGCTGGAGGTGGGAGATTCCTGCATGTCATTGGTGTTTGAGTGGGAACCTTTTCTTGCATTGGTGGTTGCGTGGGAAGCTTTTCTTGCATTGGTGGTTGAGTGGGAAGTTTTGTTTGCATTGGTGGTTGAGTAGGAAATCTTTTCTTGCATTGGTGGCTGAGTGGGAACCATTTTTTGCATTGGTGGTTGAGTGGGAAGCTTGTCTTGCATTGCTGGTTGAGTGGGAAGCTTTTCTTGCATTGCTGGTTGAGTGGGGACATTTCCTTGCATTGGTGGTTGAGTGGGAACCTTTTCCTACTTTGGTGGTTGAGTGGGAAGCTTTTCTTGCATTGGTGGTTGAGTGGGAACCTTTTCTTGCATTGGTTGTTGAGTGGGAACCTTACCCTTCCTGGCTGGTGGAATGTGAACCTTACCCCTCCTGGCTGGTGGAGTGTGATCCCTCCCTTTCTTGGCTGGTGGAGTGGGATCCTTCCCTTTCCTGGCTGGTCGAGTGGGATCCGTCCCTATCCTGGCTGGTGGAGTGGGATGCTTCACTGTCTTACCTCCACGAGTAGGAGGTGCCTCCACTGTCACCATGGACTGTTTAGCTGAGGTGCTGGGCTGGGTCATTGGGACACTGCTCTTACAGGAAGGGCAGAGGAGGGGCAGGTAAGAGGTCAAGTTGGGCAAGGAAAAGCTTCTTAGGGATGGTGAGGCAGGATGAGGGAGGAGGGATTGGAGTGGAGTCTGCTGGACTTGGGTACAGGTGCATGGGCAGTGTACTGATGTAAGGTGGATCGCTGTTGGGTGTGTGAGTGCCTGTGTTTGTGTCCTTAGGAGGGGGACAGACAGGATGGGAGAGGACATAGGGGACACGTGGATGGATGTTTTGGAGGTGTCTGCTAGTGAGGTGTGATACTGGTGGTGGCTGTTGAAGCAGTGCTTGCAGGTGTGAGTGTGGACGTGACTGTGAGGAAGGTGGAGGAGGAGGAGGGGGATACAGTGGAGGCAGTGGATGTGGATGTGTGTGCAACTGTCTGGTGTTTGTGTGTGTGCTTTTGGACTGAAGTGTGGTGCCTGTGTTTGACTGTGCCACTATTGTGTGATGTCTTGTGTGCATGCTCGTCTGTATGTGTGCATGGGATGGGTTGGGGTTGAGGAGACTGGGACTGGGAAGTGGTAGTTGGAGGGGGGATGGTAGAAACAGGGACAATGGCTGCCATCGGAGAGAAGGCCTGAGCCTGAATCAATCTCTGTTGGGCCACCAATCCACTGTGGAATGCCTCCAGGAATGCCTTGCATTGCTGCATCTGGGATGCCAGCCCCTGGATGGCATTCACATTGGTTCACTGCCCTACAGAGATGAGTCTCAGGAGGTCAAAAGCCTCCTCACTCAGGGCAGCAGGGCTCACTGGGGCAGGGCCTGAGGTTGTTGGGAGAAGAAGATGCCCACCATCCTGGGTTGGTGGGCACAGGCAACTTGCTGAGGGGCTACTGGGATGGCAGTGTGGGCACAGGGGGTGCCAGCTGTACCTGCAGCTGGGGTGGTCACAGAGGTGTCCACCACCACCAGGGAGCTTCCATCGGAGGAGGAATCAGATTCATTGTAGTCTCCGCCTGTCTCTGCCGAGGAGCTCCCCTCGCCCTCTGTCCCATTGGTTCCCTCAGCATCGGTGAACTCTGCCTCCTGTATACTGTGGGATGCAGCTTCCTCTGTCGCCGTTTCCCCTGCTCCTCCGCCAGACGATGCTAATGCACACAAGAATAGGATGAGAGAAGGAGGAAGAGGGGGGAGGGAGAGAAGGGGAGCACTAAGTCAATTACTGCACCAACAACACAGTTGGCATACACGGTACCGTCACACACAGGGATCAGGAATGAGCACTATGCATTGCACTGGCACGCAATTGGCTGGATGGCACAGCAAGATGAGGGCCAACCACCACCAACTGCACCCCTCCTGCGACACACAAAGCCCTGACTGACATGGAATACAACTGAGCTAGGTTACCTGAATTTGCTAGACACCCATTACCCTTGAGCTGGATAACGCTGCAAACTCTGACCTGGCAGTAGGGGGCACCCACTAACTGACACCCACCACCCAGATCCCATGCTACCTACCAATGATTGTAGTAACGCCCACTGTACTCACCCCCTTGTTGCTGCTGTGATGCCCTCAAGTGCCCATTCAGCCCTGGGTAGGCCACCGCAAGTATGCCGGCCATCGGGGGGGGGGTGGGTCAAGCTCAGACAGGCACCCTTTCCTCATTGGGAGGCCATCCCCAGCTTGGCCTCCATGGTCTTCCATGCACAGTGTCTCAGGTCCTCCCACCGTTTCTGACAGTGGCTTCTCTGCCTGCCCAGGGTACGCACGTCCTTGGCAATGGCACGCCACAATCCCTTCTTTTGATGGGAGCTGACCTGGAGAGGAAATACAGACAGGAAGACACCATTACACATACAATCCAGCCTGTCACACATATGGCCCACAAATCCTGTTTCCAACTCGATTGCCACACACATTGCCTGGCACCCACCATGTACACTACCAACAGACACCCCCATTCTTCCCCAAATGACATAATGACTGCACACACATCTCCATGCAACCTTCCCACATGCATCGTGCCCAAGGTGTACTCACCTGTTGGTCAGGAGGCCCATACAGCTGTCCTTCTGGGGTAGGACCCCATCCGCCAAGCGCTCTAACTCCTCTGAAGTGAAGGCAGGGGCCTTTTCCCCGGTCACATGGGCCCTGGTAGGTTCCAGACACAGTTCACAGCAGCACACGCAGTGTAAGTGTTCTTCTGTGGAAAGTCAGGAACCAAGTGAGGTTATAGACAGAAAATAGCGGTCACGTCCACAGGGGTGTACACCGTTACTGCTGCCGCTGATCCCCACTGGCCAGTGTACTCCATAGAGCCCCATATTAGCCAATGAGGAATTGCACGGCGGTGCAAGACTGCCTTCTGCCACAATGCCCAACGTCAGCAGAGTTACCTCACTTCCACCTTTCCCTAGATACAGGACAGGCGGTCACCATTTCATGGTGCTGGACTACATACAGATCTCCCATAACTGCATCATTGCTAAAAATTGCACACACACTGCCATTCCCACTGTCCCATCACATTAATGCTGTATCCACACTGAGGTGGTGGTTCCATTGTTCAAAGTTTGATGACCTACTCACTCTTCTGTCCCTTAGATACCTACCACTGTGGATGAATAGGAGGAGGAGACAAACCCCTGTGTACAGACCTCTTGTGGAATTGGCTACACTGGAGGACAGGCACATTACACTCACCTATAGACTGGACAGAGCCACAATCAAAGAGCTGTGTGCACAGTTGGAGCCAGACCTGATATTAGTTATCCGTCATCCCATTGGGATCCACCCTCTTGTGCAGGTTCTATCAGTGCTCCATTTCCTGGCAACTGGTTCTTTCAAAGTGACAGAGGGGCTTGCTGCAAGAATGTCACAGCCAATGTTCTCAATCATGCTGGCAAGGGTAATGTCTGTCTTGGTGAAACACATATGCAGCTACATTTCTTTCCCCCAGATGGAAGATTTGGCCACTGTGAAGGCTGGATTCTATGCAATGGGACATATGCCCAATATTATTGGAGCCACTGAGGTACTCATATTGCATTTGCCCCCCCCCCCCACCAGAATTAAAAGGTGTTCTGGAATCGGAAGAGTTTCCACTCACTCAATGTGCAAATGGTGTGCCTAGCAGACCAGTACATCTCCCACATCACTGCCAAGTATCTTGGGTCGGTGCATGATGCCTTCGTTCTGAGGAATAGGAGCATCCCAAATCTGATGGCCCAACTACAGAGGCACAGGGTGTGGCTAATAGGTAAGCCAGACTCCCCACCCACCGTATGTCAGTGTATGCCTTCCAGTGTTATCCCCATAGGATTGTATAAGGCTATATTTTGCCCCTCAATATTTGCAGGTGACTCTGGCTACCCAAACCTATCGTAGCGCCTGACCCCTGTGAGGAATGCCAGGAAAGGGGCTGAGGAGCGTTATAATGATGCACATGGGTGAACTAAGAGAATAATCAAGAGGACCTTCGGCCTCCTCAAGGCCAGGTACAGATGCCTACATCTGACAGGTGGATCCCTGGGTTACTCACCCGAGAAGGTCTGCCAGATAGTAGTGGCATGCTGCATGTTGCACAACCTGGCCCTCAGACGACATGTGCCTTTTCTGTAGGAGTAGGTGACTGGAGATGACCCGGTGTCAGCAGTGGACCCTGAGGACAGTGAGGATGAGGAGGCAGAGGATGAGGTTGTGGATAAAAGAACATCAGTTATACGTCAATACTTCCAATGACACACAGGTGAGACAGTGCAACTGACCATTACTCTGACTATTGAAGTTTTCTGTGTGACTGTAGAATGAAGGCATTCACGCCCTTTGCATCTAAAATTACTGTCACCTACGGCTTGTCCTTCTACAGATGTTGGTTATATGACAACAGTGTCCTGATGTGTTTACTGCAAACAGCTACACAGGTCATTATTTGTATGCTATCACACTGTCCAGATCATTTGCACTAGATGCGACTGTTCCCATAAATGCACATTTTCAGCACATAAAATGGTGTCACTCAAATTGTGTTCAAGGGTGTTTATTGTAGTGCAAATAATTGACTGAAAAGTGCAATGGAATGGGGTAATGGTAGAGGAAAGTCCAGGGTATGGTTTCAGTCTGTTTGTAGCACAGGTCCGGTGTCTAAGGGCCATAGGAAGCAGAGCAAAGGCAGTTCAAAGTGGACAAGGTGACAGGGTGGGACACAAGGGGGACAATCAGGAGAGTCACATTTCCTGGTAGTGGTCTTGGTCTTGACAAGTGTCTCTGGCTCCTGTCTGGGTTGCAGGGTATGTTTGCGAGGTGGTTCACCTTCTGCAGGGGGAGGGGTGCTGGTGGCCTGTGGGTCCTTTGGCAGGGCCTCCTGCCCACTAGCTGAAGTGGAAGTGGAGGGCTGGTTAATAGACTGGCTAGTTGTAGGGGCCTGCTGGTGTGCTGTCCATTTCTTCATGATGTTGGCCATGTCTACCAGCACCTCTGCTATGGAGATCATGGTGGTGTTGAGAGCCTGCAAGTCCTCTCTGATCTCCTGATGGTGTTCCTCCTGCAGCCGCTTGTTCTCCTGCATGTTGGTAAGGATCTGGCCCATCGTGTCCTGGGATTGTTGGTAGGCCCCAAGGACATTGGTGAGGTGTCTCCTGGAGATTCGGTTCCCTGGGCCTGTCCTCCCCCTGGCGCATAGCGATCCTCCCTGTGTCCCTGTTGCCCTGTGCCTCTGTCCCATGAATAGTGTGCCTACTGCCACTGACCCCAGGTCCCTGATTGTCTTGGGTGTGAGGTGTGGACTTGGGTCCCTGTACAGGTGGGCACACTGCTGATTGACGTGTCCTGGGGACAGAGGTGTGGGGATGCTGGGTGGGTGCTGTGGTGTTGGATACTGATGGGGGAGGCTCTGTGGTTGATTGGGAGTTAGCTGGGGTGACCAACTGACCAGTGGTCCCTGATGAGCCAGGTAGTTTATCCAGATCCTGAAGTCCAGAGTTACTGTCATCATTGGGGGCAACTTCTGTTGGGGGACTGATTAGTCATGGCACCTCCTCTCCGCTGAGATTGGCTGAGGCACCTGTAGGGATGTAAGTGATGTATTATGCTTCATGTCTGTGACATATTGTACATCCCTAGCTTCCCCTTTGTGGTTGCTGTTTCCCTGCCACCTTTGTATATGGAGATGTATTGTGGGATTGTTAGTTCTCCATGCTGTGCATGCTTTTGTGATGGGGGTCCATGCAGGACTGGGAGGGCTGTCCATGCATTGGTACTGTATGCAGGGCTTGGCATTGGGGTTAGTCACATGTGTAGGTGCAGTGTGTGTAAGTCTGTGGGTGTTGGATACTGTGGTTGGGTGTGCGAAGTGGGGTGTGTGAGGGATGCGTGGGTGTATGTGTCTAGTTGTTGCAGTGAACTGGGTGTCAGTCTGGTGGCAATTATTTGTATTCATAAAGGGTTGTGGGTAATGTGGGTGTGTACTTTATAGTGCTGTTGGTGGGTGGGTGTGGTGTCTGTATCAGTGTGAGGTGTGTGTATTTGGTATTGGCCAATGTTGTGTAGTTTAGTATTTGGGTGGCCATTGTGAGTGCGCCGGTGTATACCACCAATGGTTTACCGCCATTAAATGTCCACCATGGTGATTCGTGGGTCATGATGTGGTGGGCATTGTTCTGTTGGTGTAAAGGTATGGGTGTCGGTACCCATACTTTAGCACTGACCTTTGGGCTGTCAGATTTGTGTATGTGGCAGTATTCTGTCGGATTGGTGTGGCTGTGTTATATTATGGGGAACGGATATTTGTCACTGCAGTGGTATGTTGTTGGCCTTCACCAAGGCGGGAAGCAGGATTTACTGCCAATGTCATGATAAGGGCCTTAGTTTGGTGAATGTATTATTAGCATTCTATATTGATTCTAAGATGCCCTTGATTAAAAGAAGGGGATATCTGTCCTTTATGGTGACCCTGTTCAATCCTTTGAAGTCAATGCATGGACTCAGATCTTTGGATCATGTTTTGGAACAAATAATTGTGAAGCCCACACAGAGAGGTAGACTGGGTTATAAGGCTGTTTTTTTAAACGTTCTTGTAAATATCCTTTTTAGTTTGGGATATAAAATACTCCCTTCCAAAAGAAACAGTTGCTCTGGGTTTGATAGGAATAGCACACTCAAACTCTCGATGGAAAAGAAGGGATATTTATTTTGGTTTCTCAAAGAGGTCAGAAAAAGAGCAATATTGAGCAGGAACTCCTTAAAGAAGGTGTATCATTCCAGCGTATTATCCTGCAGCCATTTTCTTAGAGTTCCAGTAATCATCTAATTAATACAATTGTTAGAAAAGGTTTATGAACATGAGGATATAGTTCTGGTACCCCTATTGATAAATGGGATATGGTGAGTTAATCAAGGAATGCCCAGTAACGTAGTGTGATTTGGAGATGAAGTTAGGTCAAAAGAGACAGTTTCCTGATGTCTTACAAAGGTCATCTTTACTGGTTTGGTCATCTTCTTGAATGACACAGAAATTAGAGGAGTGTCATTGACAGTCTGGACTTGTTCCAGGGAATCTTTAGCATTCCTAGGTACAGTCTTGTTTCTGGACAAGTCCTCATCTAGGTTCAGGCCTATTCAATTTGTTGGAGATAACCCTGCAGTGGGTGCATATCACGTTACTTCCCATATTAAAAGGCTATAAAAACTGATGTAAAGGAAGTATGGGAAGAACTATCTTCAGAGAAATCATCAAGTAAAAGGTTATTCTGATTTAGCCTCCATATATCTCACAGACAAGTCAGTAGCTATGACGCATACGACCGTTTGAGTTCTTCAAGTTTATATGTTAAATTAGGGGCAAATATGTGCCTTAGCCTAGGATTATCATCTTCACACTGAAGAGTTCTCAAAGGGCTTCCAGAAATGTAATACTTTGTACATTTTAATCTGAATAACAAAGATATTTTGACATTTATTTTTACTGAAACAAAAGTGCTTTGTTAGAAAACCTATCACTCTATGAAGTTGCTGAGGTCTACTCATATCGAAATAGTGTAGCAGAAAAGTTAAACGGTGGAAAATTTTGAGTTCAAGGGACCAATGGATGTTTAAATACGTCATTCTAAACCTGCTTTTTTTAATCAACAAAAACTGAAATGTGACACAGGAGAAAACAAATATTTTACCATTCAGTACTTCTGCCACTATTTAAACTAAGAAAAAGAGATTATAGGTCCCTTTGAATCCAATGAAGAGTCCTGTTATGTGAATAAAAATCACATTGAGGTACCTCAATTTCACACATAATTAGAAATGTTGTAATAAGAAATAGCAGAAGAGAATGACATTAATGCAGAATTACAATGCAGTACTGCAAAAATAATATTTCCACTTTCAGGACTGCTGACCCACTTGGACAACCAACGATTGATAATAAAGCTATGGTTTAAATTGCAGAGGTTGAAGAGGCAATGGGCAAAGTAAAAGATGACATTGAGAATTTGGATTACTTACTATCATAATTAAATTTGGAACAACTACAAATATACAAAGACATAAAGCAGTCTGTTGATAATGAACTTTAAAATGAAAATGGAAAACTTAAACAACGAGGTGCGTTGTCCACTAATGTGGAACAAAGCTTTCATGAACAACGACTCTGTTTTCCTCTGCCTTAACCACGTATGTCCTGAACAACGAACATGCATGGTTAAGGCAGAGGAAAACAGACTCACGATTGGGAGAGGACGCAGTCAGGTAAGTGGGGTTGGGGGATAGTTTTAGGGGTGTGGTAGGGGTAGTTTTAATTTTTAAGGGTGGGATGGGGCGGGTAGTTTTAGTTTTTTAGGGGTGGGGTCGGGTAATTTTAGTTTTTAGGGACAGGGTTGGGGTCAGGGTAGTACTAGGTTTTAAGGGCAGAGGTCAGGGTAGTTTGCGTTTTAGGGGTGAGGGTGGGGGGTCAGGCAAATTTTTGTTTTTAGGGGTGGGGGTCAGGGTAGTTTTAGTTTTTAGGGGTGGGGGGTCAGAGTAGTTTTAGGGGTGGGATAAGGGGTCGGGGTAGTTTAAGATTTAGGGGCAGGGGGGGTCAGGATAGTTTTAGGGGCGGGTGGGGGTCGCAGTAGTTCTAGGGGCAGGGGTCAGGGTAATTTTAGTTTTTAGCGGCGGGTAGTGGGTCAGGGTTAGGGGTGGGGTGGGGGTTGGGGTAGTTTTAGGTTTACGGGTGGGGCTTCAGGGTATTTTTATGGGTGGGATGGGGTCAGGGTAGTTTAAGTTTTAGGAGCAGGGGTGGGGGGTCGGGTAGTTTTAGGTTTTAACAGTGGGGGTGGGGCGTTGTGGTAGTTCTAGGGCTGGGGTGGGGGAGTCAGGGTGATTTTAGTTTTTAGGGACAAAGTCAGGGTTTTGGGTAGATTTAGGGGCTGTGTGGAGGGTCGGGGTAATTTTAGCTTTTAGGGGTGTGAGGTCAGAGGGGTCACATGCTGGAACCATGCATGCCGTTCCACGCATGCCTTTACCAGGCATGCCTTTACAATGAAAAATAGTTTTTAAGGCATTCGTGGTAAAGGCATTAGTGGTAACAAAGCGGTCATTGTCCCAGCCACATTGTTCAGGCATGTGTAGTTTCAGCATGCGTTGTTCCGACCTATATTCCGTGAAAATAGATTATGTGATTGTAGTAGTTTTTAACCTACATTACAATATGTCAACACCCAAGATGGCACAGGGAAAAGCTTTATTATTAAGGTAATTCCTACCTATGTACATAAGTTTACCAGTTCAAATTCAGCTTGTGTGGTTTTTGCTCCTACTGTATTCTTAGCACATAATATCAGAGAAATAACTTTACATCATCTACTATTACTGCCTGTGAAGCATGATAACAAATTAGAATAACTTATACATATGAAGAACTTGGAAGAGTTTTAAAAATATAAACGTTTTGATCATAGATGAAGTCAGCATGGTTTCAAACTTGATGTTGGTATCTTTCATTTGCAGATGCACAAACTACTGTGGACATCTTATGATCTCTTCTTTGGAGGGCACATGTCATTGTTTTAGGAGACCTATTACAACTTACACCTCTAAAGGTTAAACTGTTTTTCAAAAAACCTTAACAGGAGCAAACTCAGAACTCTTTAGGAAGTATAGGGAATGTGGACATTTGTTTGATTTTTGCATACATTGACTATGAGGCAAGTTAAAGATGAAGAATATGCCATAATATTACAAGGCATTCAGTTTGGCATTCTCACAAAAGAAGCAAAGATTTTGCTAAAGGAATGAACTACAAGTCTATTGTTTGCTAACCTTCCTTCACCTGCTGAATTAGTTAATTTTCTTCCTTTACAGTCAGAATCCATGGTTTGTGTATTGCCACTTCATCGAAAATGCACTAAAATAAATAATGCAATGCTAAATCTAGAAAAACAAGAAACTGTACATCTTCTGTGAAAGGATAAAGTTGACATTCATGAACTGACCATTATGCTACAAAATTACAAAACATGGATAATATCCGTGTTTCATAGAGAGGGATTGGAGAAAGATTTACATCTGTGTAAAAATTGTGGTGTTATTTTATGTCACAATTTACATGCAGAAGAAGCACTTTAAAATGGAGTCATGGGATTTGTAGTGGACTTTGTCATGTGTGCACAGAATGAAGAAATTTAATTTATTGTGGTCAAATTTGACAACATTGAAGAGCAAATCAAATCTCACTGTTCAGCACAGTTCTTACTTACCAAAGATTTATATATATGAAAAGAGCAGTTTCTTCGTTATTTAGTTTACGTGATTACAATACACAAATCACACGGACTAAGCTTAGACTATACAGTAATTAACATTGGCTTTACAGTATTAAAAAGAGAATCACATATGTTCTTTTGTCTCTCATTGAAGTTAATGCAGACAGTAGTTTTGTGAACAAATGCATTCTTTTGCAAAAGGCATATGGTTCGTATATTGGTGAATATTCCTCCTTTACAAAACTAAAACTGTTTATCAAAAGAAAAATTACATCAAACTAAAGTCACAAACAAGATTTGTAACCACCAAAGAAGAAGAAAGAAAAATTAAGTACACAAAAATTATGAGGCATCAGTTTAAAAATCAAAATGGTCTGTTACAATAGCAATGCCATTGTTAACCTGCTTATATATGTACCATGAGTGAAAGAAGTAAAACAGCAACATGTACGATAACGCTTCTGCAAGACTTTCACAAATCTTCATCCACAAAGTCTATCAGGTGACCAAATATGACACTGTATGTGTGACATTAGAGATATAGTGCATATCTGTAGAGGTGCAGTTCACTTTTCTATCAGTGAACCGCAAGATGCTCAGAAATTATGTTGTGTTCTTCTACAAACAATAGGAGAATACAAGTACTCTGCCGGACAGGGACTACATGCCTGACAACCTCTTCTGTCCTCCATGACTGTCTGGGAGGAGGCGGGGCCTGCAACTGACTTGCGCTTCATATCGCTGTACACATTCCCGCTGTGCGGGGTACAAGGACTCTGCTGAACAGGGACTATACTTCCCACAACTTATTCTGCCCTCCAAGACGACCTGGTGGTAGGTGGAGCCCGTAACTGACTCATGCTTCATAGTGCTGCCCGCATTCTCGCCATGCGACACCCAAGGACTCTGCTGTGCATGGACTCCTCATCCCACAACCTCTTCTGCCTTCCATGACTGCCTGGGAGGAGGTGGGGCCCACAACTGGCTCCCACTTCACAGTGCTGCCCGCATTCCCACTGCGGGCCCGTCTTTGCCCATTAGTGACTGGAGGAGGGTGAATCTGGCCCACCCCTCTTGGTTTTAGTTTCTGGGGGCCGGTTGCCAGCCACCCCTGCTGTTTATTATCAATGACTTAAGGTGTGACTTAAGTTTCTTTTGTACCCCCACCAGTCCTTTGGGCCTTATGTGTACTTGTTGACCATTGGACCAGACTAAGGATGCTGAATGGGGTCTTCATAGATTTTATTTTGCATAGTCAGTATTCAAAGTCTGGCGGTCCTGGTAGCCTCAATTGCTTCATCTACCCCATCAGTTCCGGCTAACCCTAGGGCCCATTCTCCAGTGTTACATTTACCACCAGCTTTCTACCCGTATGTTGTGGTTTTAGCTAATATTCCCAAACTTGACTCTCAGGCCACTGAGAGTAATAAACAATCAGTGAACAAGTTCACCTATTGACTTCACCCCCACTTTTCGGGCAAAACTGATTTGTTTTCATGTATTTTGGTTGCTTGCAGGGTGGCTTGAGTGGGTCATCTGGAAAAGGAGTTAAAGGGAGATTGTGTGATTGTTAATTTTGCTAATCCACTTGTTGCAGGTGAACTTATTTCTTCCTCTTATCAAGGTCTGATTATGGCAGGTGAAGTAAAGACGCTACTACTGGGATATTTCTATGGAGATTTAAGGCCAAGGGCTGGGCACGTAAGGGGCAGGCATGCTCCTTTGCCCATGCAAAGTGTACCCACTTACATTTGTTTTTCTGTCTTATCAGGGATGGTTGATAATGATTGAATTAACAAATCTAAAAAACGTATTTTTCTACTTTGACACTATCAAGTGAATGTATTACAAACTGCAATGTGTCTATTAGTTAGCCCACTGTGTCATCTGTTAATGATTCAATCTTAGAAGGCTCTGGTAGTACCCATGTCAGGCCAATACCAGCCCCCCTTTTGTTCCTCCAACAAGGTTAAGTTGTTTAGTTGGAACATTGCCAGGCTAGCAGCCAAGGTACAATGGAGGAACTGGGTCAATTTTATGTCTGCTTTTGATATTGTTATCCTGCAGTAGACCTGGGCCTTCAGGGATCTGTTTTGTGATGGTATAACTGTTTTTCAATCCCCACTATTCCATCAGCTATGGCCAGGGCTAGGGCTGGGCTAGCTGTGTGGTTTAAGATTACCCTTGACGGTCTTATCTATCTCAGCTCTAATAAAAGTAGGCTAATCTAGGCATTCACTATCCAGTGGCCTAATTTTCCAAGTTTTGTTTTAATACATTTTTGTAATGATATCTTTTCTACTAGTGCTAATCCCAAATTTGTATTCCTTTTTTAATATATTGATGAGTTTAAATCCAGTCCTGCCTACTTGAATCCTGTTTTGAATACCATGTTGGCAGGGGATTTGAATGCTAATCTTGTTACTGAGGTGGTAGGACCAGCTGACCGAGATTCACAGTCTCCTAATTATCAAAACTTGGTGACTTCTACTGGCCCAAGAGAACGTAGATGCCTGTTGCTGCTTCCCAATTTGCTCAAACATGACATATGTAACACATTTGGATTGGCTGTGCATGGGAGTCTCATGCCCCCCCAATTTTGTTGGAGGGGCAGCTTTGTCTATCATTAACTGTATATTTGCTAGTAGGAACTTGTCAGACTATATTAGGAATGGGGCGGTTATCCTCAACCCTTTTAGTGATCACAACCCACTTTTACTACATTGGCATTCCCAGTGCGTTGTCCTTGTGCTATTGCCGTGGGAGATTCCAACCTAATCCAGAAAAATGAAAATTGAGGAATGCTTGAAGGTCTGCAATCCCAGACAATAAGCAGTGTGGGCTCTGCATCGATCATCTGAACCTGCTTTTTGAATGTCTCAGATCTACTTTTGATCAAGATTGCAATGTGGATACTTTAGTCCTCTTAGATCATACCATTAGATCCTATCTCTTGAAGCCACCTGTTTATAACAGGAGCCCCAGTTATTCTTGGTTTGAATGGCAATATATGGAGTCCCAGAGGCACCTTCATTGTATCTTAAGGGCAACCCCTAGGGACACAGTGGCCAGTGCCGTAAATAGGAGGCAATATAAGTCAGCTATTACCAAAAGGAAGTTTAAACTGAGGGATAAAGTCTGGACTATCCTGGTTATTTCCTCTAAGGCCTGAAATCCTGGATCATTTTGGAATTTTGTTAACAACAATAAAATTTTGAAAACTGACTGTAACCAGGTTTGTAATAACATCCCACAGACTCCTGGGTGGAGCACTTTAGCCAAGTGTACCATTCAGCTGATATTGATAGCAAGGCACCTATCTCCATTCTGCCCATGTATCCTTTGGGCATCGAGTTCAACGCTGATGAAGTCACAAACGCAATCTACAAGAGCCCCGGGTTTAAAGCCCCGGGTCCTGATGAGGTTCCTATGGACTTATATAAATTGGAGATGTTCTATGGGTGGCTATTATCACCTGCTTTGCAAATGTTGCTTGCAAAAAAAAGACATTCCAGAGTCTTAGCATTTGCTAGTTATTATAGGCAGATTTCCCATATCGATTCCACTGTTAAGGTAATTGGCAGGATAGTTCCTGACAGGATCATGCCCTGGCCTACTGAGAACTGCATGCATTAATTCTGATGTTCAATGTGGTGTCAGAATTGGCCTGGTCATCCAAGAGCAGTGTCTTAACTTAATTAGCAAATATACTTTCGTGAAAAGAGGCCAAGTCTATCTTGTCTTTATGGACCTGGCCTGCGCTTTTGACAGCATGGTCAGGTAAGATCTCTGTGAGGTACTTGAAGCTAAGGGCTTGGATCATGGCCTGGAGTACTTTTTGAGAGCTCTTCATACAAATTTAAATGCTGCCATCAAATATGGGCCTAAGGGTGAATGCAGTGAAAGTTTCAGCCTGATATGAGGAGTCCATATGGAGCTGGCTTGTGGGGCTTTAAGGGAATCAGGTTCCTGTAGGGAGATGAGATCAGGATTGTCTGCAT
Source organism: Pleurodeles waltl (assembly GCF_031143425.1). Taxonomy (NCBI): domain Eukaryota; kingdom Metazoa; phylum Chordata; class Amphibia; order Caudata; family Salamandridae; genus Pleurodeles; species Pleurodeles waltl. The sequence continues at coordinate 792,615,477 of NC_090438.1, read as the reverse complement.
GCTCTGTACATGAAGAACCTGTTATACCCTATGCAGCTGACTGAATTAGTTCTGCACAACTGGTGTTATGGTGTTCAATTTGGAAAAAACCCAAAGCCTGCTTGAATAAAAGATTATTTTGAACAGCCAGTCGTGTGATACGGTCCTCTGTATCTCGTGGGTTTCATATATTTAGGATACATGCATCAAGTTAGGCAGACCCAATATGTTGAAAAATGGGTTATTGGTATGGGCAGGTGTAGGAAGTTGGCTCTGTATATACTATCTCAAGGTGAGAGATAGTGTGCACAGTGTCCAAGGGTTCACCTTAGAGGTTGATAGTGGCAAAATTAGATAATACTAATGCTCTATTTTGTGGTTGTGTGGTCGAGCAGTAGGCTTATCATAGGGTATTGTTAAGCATTTGTTGTAAACACACAGGCAATAACTGAGGAACACACACTCAAAGACTTAACTCCAGGCCAATAGGTTTTTATATAGAAAAAAATTATTTTTAGAACCACAAGATTCAAATTTTGATTTAAAACAGTACACACAGCTTTGGTTAAAATGGCAAATAGCTATTTCTACGGTTAGCAGGATCCCAGCACACTTTCAATCATAACTGGCATCAACAAAAGGCAAACAGTTAGGGGGTAACCATGCCAAGGGAGGCATTTCCCTACAGCAGGTAAGTACCTATACTTAGCAATAGGCTACTAACCTCCACTTGGGTCCAGTTAGGGCTCATTAAATTAAACCCAGCTCAACCCTTGGTAGCTTGGCAACGAGTGACAAGGCTTAACTTAGAAGACAAAGCGTAAAGCATTCAAATGTCACTAAACAGTAATCAAATTAAACAGTTTAAAATTCCAAAACCAATTTACACAAACAGGAATAATTTTCGCTTTAAAATGACAACAAAACAAATAAAATCGGATAAAGGGAACCGGATATATGAATTTTTAAAGAATTAGTCGTTTGTTTGAGATAAAAATCCTTCGACCAGGGCAAACCTGAATGTTGATCCGACGTCCTAGGGGCCCTCTTCGGATACACTGCCTGGGAGGTCCCGGTCAACTTTCTATGTTCGGACTTAGTCACTTTTTGGGGGATTTTCTTCACCGAGACGAACCTGCAAGTCAGGCCGGGTCGCGGTTGAGGCAGGCCAGATAGAGTTTCCGTGGCGGATCGGTATCTTTAGGAGCTTTTTTTCAAAAGTTCTCCAAATTTCTCCAAACTTCTGGATCTTCTTCCAGATGTTCCCTTAAAGTTCTTTTGAGGTCCACAGCTCACCCCAAGGTTCCAGAAGCTCTGAGATGCTCCTTGAGGGTGCAGACTACAACTCTCAGAATGCACCTTGTGCAAACTCCTTTTTGGCCACTGGACAGTGGTCAGCTGGTCACATTCTTCAGCAGTTGGTGCAGGGGACTCTGATTAGCAAGTTTTCACCTGTAGCAAACAGGGAGTCCCTTCTTGAATCAGATGAAGCCAGGCAAAGTCATTCTTGTGGTGAAGCCCAAGTGTGCACCTGGTGTAGTCCTTCAGAGTGCAGGGTCCAGGTGCAGGACAGGGGTCCAGCAGGGGCAGTCCTTCTTCTTCTGTAGTTCTTCCTGGTGGGGATCTGAGGTGTGGGTGCAGGTCTGCCAGTTTTATCCTTGCTCCTGGGTGAAAAACACGGGGGTCCTGGTTCTCCAATCAGGTGCAGGGTCCTTCCCCCTGTGATGACCACTTCCTGGGAAGTGTGGCAAAAATCAATCCCAGAGCACAACATTCCTCAAAAATCCATCATGGCTGAAAATGATTTTTAGAGGTTACATCTGGCTGAGCCCATCCACTGGTGTAGCTAAAAATCCTAAACACACCTCTCTCATGCCCTCTCCTAATCTAATCAAGGGGGCACCCCTTCCCTCCCTTTGAAGACCAGTTTAGCAGCCCTCCCTTCTTCCTGCTTCCACATCTGCTGAGGGAAGATCTCCTCCTCCAGGCACATCTCTTTGTGTTGAGCCAGGCCACTTCACACCTCATCAAGGCAGCCTGGCCAGGCTGCCAGAGGCTGGCCAATCAGAGCAAAGCAGCAAAAACACTGCAGCGCTGAAGTTGGCAACTTTTCAGGTAAAGTTAAAAACTCTTTACCTGAACAAGTGATATTAAATCCAACAACTGGAAGTTGCGGAGTTTATTATAACAATTAATTTGATACCAAACTTGACTTGTGACTTAAGGGGACTTTTAAAATTAAAATAAAGTATCCCCATTCTAGCCTACGGAGGCCATTCACTACAATGAGGGTAAAACAAATGTGGCTGTTTTACCTCACTAGGGCTTATAAAACTATTTTTATAAGGTTCCTGCTTATAGTTACATGGCTCCCAACCCTGGGGGCACATAGCACACCCCTTAGGGGTGCCTTATATGTAAAAATCAGGTAGTTTAAGACTTTGGAAGTACTTTTAATTCTAATGTCAAATTTGCATGTAACTCTAATTTAGAGCAGCCAGCAAAACAGACCTACCTTTAAAAAGACACTGGACACCTCAGCAGTGTACTACCTATGCTAGGGTCCCTAAACCTACATGCCCTACCATATACTAGGGACTTATAGGTAGGTTAGTTTTGCCATTTATAATCATCCTAATTTCATATCCACTTTACACAGAGCACTGGCCCTGGGACTGGTAAGTAGTACTCAGGGCACAGCCAAGAGTCAGTAACCACCAGTATCTGTCCAAAATGTTAGGGGTGACCAGGACAAAAATGAGGACTTTCCTACACAATATATTTCTTCATCCTGATAATATTTCAAACAGTGATAAATCCGGATCAATTCCAGAATCTTGGACCTTAAAAGGGGGGTGGGATTAAGAGTATTGTTAGGGCTGAAGAAATAGGAGTATATGTTGGTCCAAACCACACTAGGCCTTGAATCATAATTGGAGTGGGTTCCGAAATCATGGATCAGGACTCTATTGGCTATATTTAGACTGAGGCTGATAAGGAGTCAGCTTTCACTTCCCCTGGGCCAGTATGATCCTAATTTTATTCTGGTATGCCCTTGTGAAGAACACTTTCTGCAAACTCTGTCACACTTTTTCTGTAGATTGTATTGCTGTTTTACCAAAAGGTTCTTAATTTCACTCCTCAAAGGTGCCTCGATTAACAGGTATGATGAAGCCCTCTTATTTGAACAAAGGCTCCCTTCTCTGGAAGTTTGTTTAGGTGTGCCTACCTACTTGACTTGTGCCCCCACAATTTGAAATTTATACCAGTATCTTGCTGTAAATCAGTTCCATTCATAAGTGTAAAATGTAAGGCTGCGCAACCAAACTTTTTTCCAAACTGTAAATAGGAACTAGTTGCCACCCTAAATTTAGATATGTAATTTCAATAACGCATTTCAAACTTTATTGCTTATCAAATTTCTATTTCATGGTGTACTTTTACTTGTGCTATAATTTGTCTCATGAAAAGATTACAGCATCAACACATCACTATTTGCTTAAAAGATCCCTGGCTTGATAGGCTGAAGAGAATGCAATGACAACACTCTTACTTTTAAGCACAAGCTGCTGAAAAATGTACAAGTCTGTGGTCTGTTATTTTTAATTCCTAAATTCTGAGCCAAAATGTTACCATTGTGATAAAGCTACATAGGTGTTAGAGAGTTCAACTTATATAATTCAGTAGATATGTTGTTATGTGGCCTTGCATGGTTGATGATATTAGAAAAAATCTACTGTAAATATTGTTCAGTTGTATGATTTTCAATATATGGATTACTTAGATAGGTATGTAAAGAGGTGGACATGCACACCATCTATGTTTTATTTCACAATCCAATTGATTTGTTTTCCCATTCTTTCATCATGAATACAACAATAGGATCATCTTGACCTGTAAAGTTTCTAAATGATGGCATACTTGTGTTGCAATAATGTTACTTAAGTTTGAGAAACATATAGAAAAGACAATCAATTTTGGAATTCATTGTGTTTCGTATTACCTTGTACATTCAAATATTACTCTAGCACTGTGTGATAAATTGCTAACTTTTCAAATTGCATGCATCTATTTCTTATAAGCTGTCTTAAAAAACAACACAAATATACATGATTCTTCTCTCAAACACATTACACGCTGTATACATTTCTTAACACTATTTCCAAACATACTCAACTGAACCAGTTTTCACTCAACAACCCACAATTAAACATTAGTTAATTAATTAAGACTTGTGAGTATAACAACCCACTCTACTGTTTAGCACACCAGTAAACTCAACCCTAGATATCTCACTCACCTTTCACTTACCTTTCATGATTATAAAATCAAATAGACTTTTATGTTGCCTGTAATAGATATGGTTAATATGAACACAAGCTCTTTAATGTTTAAAATATTTGGGTACTCTGAAAAGAACCACTTTTTTGGGCCTGCACTCTGTATTAACAGCCTTACGTCTTTGATCAATCCCCATTACATGAACAGGGAGGGGATGGAGAAGATCCACTTGAAGCCCTAATTTGTTGGAATGGAACATGAAACCTAAGGAAACTGTGTGCAAATTCTGTGACACTGTGTTTCAAAGTGGTATCTTTGAGAGGGCCTGGGGGACCACGCTATTAGATTACCCATCTCTTTTGCGTTTAACTGCTGTCATGACAGATCCTGCTCTGTAGGGTGTACTTTCAATGACTGGAGAGTCACTGGCAAATGGCACCACCTTTAAAGCTTCCTCTTGTGTTATTTGCGTAACTCTTGGAGTCTGTTTCGTTGAGCTTTTACTGGCTCCTTCATCTGGTTTCTGCTTTCAACCATTTGTATTTTGTGGGAATCTTAATATGTTGTGCCTCATTTTCAATGCCTGATCCTTGTTCTTAGTCTGCTTCAGTGTTAATTTCTAGTAGAGTTATTGCCTCCTTAAGAGGCCTTGTCTGGAAGCTTTAACCATTACAGTGAAACATAAGCCTAAAAGGATGAGCCCATTTGTAGGGTATTTGCTTGGTTCTGTAGGCAGTCTTTAATCACATTAAATGACGTGTGATTTTGTAGTATTAGGGGGCAAAAGTCTTGAAATCAAAGGATTGTGTCCCCTTCGAATTGGACATTCTCCTAAGTTCTCGCTGCTGTATTGATTTACTCTTTCAAAAGGACATGGTGCACCTTTGTAAGGATATCTATTGTTCCTTTTCTTGGGAGTTAGGATCCTTAGTAGTACAGTGAGTTCTATCTGCTTCAATGTTTAGAGAGTCATCTGCCTGCAATAGTGTCAGTGAGACAACAGCTTAGTTCATTGGGATCATGGGCCAATAAACTGCAGCAAAATAAAGTAAGAAGGCAGATAGCATTATATACTTAAAATGTGTCTGCTTGGGCATGAACAGTTTCTTAACCTAAAGCTCTGTGTTAGATACTTGCACTCCATATGAGGCTTCTCTGATGCAAAAATTATTTCCTCAGGTTCCATTCTTGAAATACTTAATTTTTCTTTTAAGATAACATTCCCTTCTTATGGAGTTATGATTTCATGGCCCATAAATTCAACCTTGTCTTATTGCCCAAGTTGTCCCCAGCTGTGTCCTTTATTGTGAAATCCTTTCATCAAATTAATTGACCACTTTTTTCATGGCCTGTATATCATTTGTGATATCAAATCGCAGATCTCCTTTTTTAAATCTGTGTAAAAGGTTCTCCATAAAGCCTCTTGTAACCGTCTTCTCCTGGTAACCGCTCATTTTCTTTTCTCCTGATCATGTGCGACTGGGTTTTATTAGCTCTTTCTGATGTCTTGCTTGAAGGATTAAATATTGCTGTTGCCGACCTTGTAAATAGTTCCTTTATTAACCCCTTGGGTGCCCTCAACTCAACGATTATGTCCTGGGCATCACCGCTCGGGTGCCCAGGACGTAACCGTTACGTCCGGATGGGAGCCCTCGGGGGAACTGCTAGCACTCCCCCCAGGGCCCTCACCCCCCCCCTCCCCTGGGCAGGGATAGAAGGGGAATCACTTCCCTTCCCATCCCCGCCCCCAAGCCCTCCTTTGGTGTCTGATGATGTCATCAGAGGCCTGTCCCTCCGCGCTGGAAGCTCAGCTTCCAGCGCTGATACATTCACGTGGAGGGGCCGAGAGAGGCATCAAAGGAAAGGAAAGGCCTTTCCTTTCCTTTGATATCTTTCTCAGCGTTTCTGCTGCCCGATGGCGATGTGATCGGGCAACATGAAATGCCACTAGACACCAGGGATTTTTTTTTCTGTAATTGAGTAAGGGGAGCAGCCTTTGAACAAGGGCAGCTCTCCAGGGGTGCAAATTATTTTTAGGCCATTTCTGGCCCCCTGGACGCAGATCTGCCTATTATAATTAGCCCGCTCTGCCCCGAGGAGGGCCGAAACCGCTAGACACCAGGGATAGTCATATATATATATATATCTATGTCCTTTTGAAGGCTTCGGCCGAAACGCGTAGACATTTGGTTGGGACAGCGTGTGTGTCTTTTGAATGGTGGGCACATTGTCGATCTTTTTTTTGTGCTTTTTGTACCAACTTTTGCTGGTGTGATTTACCTGCAATCTAATCTTTTTTCAATAAATAGCAGCCGATGAATTTATCGATAATAAGTGTTTTTTTGAGTATTTTACCAGCTGGTATTGAATGATGTGCAGCCCTTGGTGTGCAATTTAAATACACCATTTTTCTGGATATATTTATAGGTATATATATATATATATATATATATATATATATATATATATATATATATATATATAATTTTATATGTGGGGAGTGACCCCTTAGGCAAGGGTCACTCCCCAAAATTACTCTTAGGTCATTTCTGCCCCTCTCGAGGGGAGCAGATCGGCCTATTTTTATTAGGCCACTCTGCCCCCATGGGGGGCAGAAACTACTAGACACCAGGGATTTTTTTTTTATATATTATTGAATGAGGGGAGCAGCCCCTAGAGCAATGGCTGCTCCCCAGAGGGTAAAAATATTTTTAGACCTTTTTTATCCCTCTGGGGGCAGATTGGCCTGTTATAATTAGGCCGATCTCCCCTTAGGGGGACAAAAACCCTTAGACACCAGGGATAATTATATATATATATTTGTTTAATTTTATATGTGGGGAGCGACCCCTTCGGCAAGATCCACTCCCCGTGGACGAAATTACTCTTAGGGCATTTCTGCCCCCCTTGGGGGCAGATCAGCCTATTTTTATTAGGCCAATCTGGCACCAATTTCACACAAGGGGAGCGACCCCTTAGGCAAGAGTCGCTCCCTGGGGGGGATTTATTTCAGGCTATTTCTGCCCCCCTTGGGGGCAGATCAGCCTGTTTATATTAGGCCGATCTGCCCCTGGGGGAGGCAGAAACCACTGAGGCATCAGGGTTTGGTGTGTGTGTATGTGTGTGTTTTGTTTGGGGGGCAGCCCCTTGGGTAAGGGTCGCTCCCCATGGGGGCACATTACTGTTGGTGCCGGCTGAGCTAGAGACCAAAATCCACAGCTAGGCACTTTCCCAAAAAACGCTCTGTTTTAAGGTTTGCAAAGGATTCTGGGTAACAGAACTTGATGAGAGCCCCACAAGTCACCCCATCCAGGATTCCCTGAGTTGTCTAGTTTAAAAAAATGCCCAGGTTTGGTAGGTTTCCCTAGGTGCCAGCTGAGCTAGAGGCTAAAATCTACAGCTAGGTGCAAAAAACAAGTCATATTTTACTGAAAAATTTGATGTGTCCATGTTGCGTTTCCTGTTGTGAGCATTAGGCCTACCCACGCATTGAGGTGGTACCATTTGTATCAGTAGGCTTGGGAGAATAAAGAATAGCAAAACAAGTGTTATTGCCCTTTGTCTTTCTCTACATTTTTTCCCTCCAAATGTAAGACAGTGTGTAAAAAAGACGTCAATTTGAGAAATGCCCTGTAATTCACATGCTAGTATGGGCACCTCGGAACTCAGAGATGCAAGGTGCAGCTCATTCATTGGCTCTCTGGTACCTACGGTTCTTAATGAACCAGAGGAATCCAGCCGATGTAAGGGTATATTGCTTTCAAAAATCAGACATTGCAGAAAGAAGTTACAGAGTAAAACATGGAGAAAAATGACTGTTTTTTTCACCTCACTTTCAACATGTTTTTATTTCAGCTGTTATTTTCTGAAATAATGACACCCTTGTAGGATCTACACAAATTACCCCTTGCTGAATTCAGACTTTTATCTACGTTTCAGAAATGTTTAGCTTTCTGGGATCCAGCATTGGTTGCACATCCATTTCTGTCACTAACTGGAAGGAGGATAAAAGTACAAAAAATTGTAAAAATGGGGTATGTCCCAGTAAAATGCCAATATTGTGTTGAAAAATGTGTTTTTCTGATTCAAGTCTGCCTGTTCCTGAAAACTGGGAAGATGGTGATTTTAGCGTGGCAAACCCTTTGTTGGTTCAATTTTCAGGGAAAAAACCACAAACCTTCTTCTGCAGCCCTTTTTTCCAATTTGTTTGAAAAAAGAAAAAAAATGGTGTATTTTGGCTAATTTCTTTGTCTCCTTCAGGGAAACCCACAAACTCTGGGAACCTCTAGAATCCCTAGGATGTTTGAAAAAAAAGACGCAAATTTGGCATGGCTAGCTTATGTGGACCAAAAGTAATGAGGGCCTAAGCGCAAACTGCCCCGAATAGCCAAAAAAAGGCTTGTCACCTGAGGGGAAAAGGCCTGGCAGCAAATAAGTTAATGTCTCCCTCTTTTGCTTTGGGGACACCATGACGCAGTTGTGGTACCTACAGAAAATACTCAATCAGCAGGAGTGGCAGAGAGTCCCCCCTCTGACCAACATCTGGTGTCCTGAGTGCTGAACGTTACTGCAATCTTGCCCTCAGGCTCCCTTTTCTATACTTGACATTTGAGCGTGTTTGTGCCTTTTATTCAATGCCAGAGATACAGGCCGTGGTCTAGGCAGGTTGCATCTCTTGTTCTCACTAGTGTATAGCTCCTAACTTACTGTGATCAGGCTTAACTCTTACGGACCCTAAATTTGGTCCTACTGGTCAACGACAATGCAGGGCACCATACAGACTCCATTTTCCTTCTGGTATGGCCCAGCTTGTACCTCCCAGTATCTGAATAGCTTTCTTCTTCTCCTACGGTTCAATAGATGCAAGTATGCCTTGTTACTTGTTTGAGGTCTGCGCACCCTGAGGTGCTCAATGAACACTTTGGTAGCTTGCCCTCACTTCTCTGCTCCCTGTCTTTTAACTGTTCTTCTGCTTAAGGTGAGGGTGTGGCTTCTCTCACATGTCTTTATCTAACCCCAGAACACACTGCATACCCCTATGCACGTCACTCCCCTCTAAATGCCACTGCACTACTTGAGACATCACCATTCTATCAGTCTGTTTTACACAGCTCTGGCAATTGTCCATCTCTGGGATCCAGCACAGGTCAGAGTGGGTGAACATCAGGCCTGGTCTTGTCACCCAGCCCTCGGTTTATTGCTGTGCATCAGCCTAGTCTTTTAGGGCACTGGTGAGTCACTTTCACTGGTGCGGTCTCCCGGTTCCTGGAGTCAATGTGTTGGCCTCACTTGCTGTCCCTCTGCTCAGGATGTGGGCTCTGCTACTTATTTTTCTGGTGACCATCATGCTAGCAGGACGGGTGTAGCTGAATTGGGGGCATAGAACTCACCAAAATGCCCCCACTATCTTGCAGATACAAGTCACACCCTACTTCTTCATTATTGTAAACACATGGCACACAGTCACACAACCTTGTAAAATAAAGGAGGTCAAAATACTGCCTAGATTAGAGGATAACTGAAGGACAGCTATTCAGATGTAGAGGGAGAAAGGTATCTATGTGTTGCATCAGATTCAAGATAATAATTTCCTCAATGTCCTGGTGCAAGACTGGGTTATGATGATTTTTTCTAATGATTCTTTCCCATCCAAGCTTTGTTATTCCGCCTCATATATATCTTATTTCTTACTTACCCCTTCCTGCCCGGTCCCTTCTGGTTTAAAATCGTCTCCTTAATATTTTTCACCTTACCTAGAAAGTAGCTCCAAATTCACTTATATTATTAGCTGCTTACTGTTTTCCCAAATGTACTTCATACAAAATGGCAAAAAGCTCTTGTTAGAATTGTGGTCTCTAATTTGCAGTGGTTTGCGCCCTGTCCAAGTAGCGACCCTCACTCTAGTCAGGGCAAGGGAGCCACACAGCTAAGATAACCCCTGCTTACCTCCTTCTTTGCTTGTCATGAGCAGTCAGTCTTATCTCAGAGGTAACGTGTAAAGTATTTGTACACACACACAGAGTAACACAGTGAAAACACAACAAAAGGACTCCACACCAGTTTAGAACAATAACCAATATTTATCTGAGTAAAACCAGACCAAACTGACAAAAATCCAACATACACAATTAAAGATATCACTTTTTAAAGGTTTAAATTAATCTTAGTCCATAGGAATCAATGGCTGTATCTTTTTAGCACAAAGTACCTGGGATGCTTCAAAAACAAGGAGGTTGCGGACCACAGGGGAGGTGAGGAACTGAAAAAGCAAAGGAATGCATTGGTTCCTTACTGCACAGGTGAGATGATGCGTCTATTCTTTCCTAGCAGGAAAGGTGATCCGTTGATTTCCAGGTACGCAGCCTCAGTTCCTTACTGCAGTGCAGGGTCAATGAGTAATGAGAAATTGATGCCCAGGGAAGATGTGTGGAAAATCCAGACATGCTGTGATGATGGAATCACAGTGAAACAGGCGCTGCATCGATTCTGCAGGAGTGAAACAGGCACTGCATCAATTCTGCAGCCATGACATAGCCGCTGAGTTGATTCTCCAACTGCTGGAAAGGAGCTTAAGGGTACCAGCTTACATTTCCAAGCTCCAGGGACTAGAACTGACAGTACTTGGCAAGTCTGGACTTTCAACAAGAGAACCTAGACACTGGCAGATGAGGTCTTTGAAGTCCCTGAGTCTTCTTAACAGGAGGCAGGCTCAGTACAAGCCCTTGGGGAGCCTTTGGAAGCAGGATGTAGAAAGCCAAGTCCAGTCATTTAAGGTGCAAGTGTCAGCTCCTCCCACCACAATAGCTCATGAAAACCCATCAGCCTGGTGATGGGCCATCAGGATATGCAGGCCAAACCTCAGCTCCCTTTGTGTGACTGTCTAGAGTGAATGCAGCAACAGCTCAACTATCATCCTGACCCAGACCTGCATTAAGTAGACAGGCAGAGGCACACAAGGGTTAAGTAAGAAAATCAACACTTTCTAAAAGTGGCATTTTCAAACTAACAATTGAAAAGCCAACTTCACCAGACAATGGTGGTCATTACAACCCTGGAGGTCGATGCTAAAGCGGCGGTAAGACCACCAACAGGCCGGCAAAAAAAAATGGAATTACGACCATGGCGGAAACCGCCAACAAAGACAGACACTTTAACACTCCGACCGCCACTGCGGTACAAACAAACAGCGCAGCAGTCACCGACAACAGACAGGCGGGAGACAATGTACCGCTCACAGTATCACAACCTACCAATCCACCACCTTTTCTGGGGCGGATTCACCGTGAACAAAAACACAGCAGAAACAGGACTTCGAAGGGAAAACGCTCACCTCTGCACACCCCACGCGGAACCAGGACGCCATGGAACCCGAGCTCCACATTTTACCAGCCTTTATCTTCTTGCTCCTCTACCAGGAGCACGAACGCCGGCGGTGAAGACCACGGTGAGTACTGCACCTACGACACAGGGGAGGGGGGAAGGAAAAAAGAGTGACACACAAACGCAACACGCAACACCCCCACCCCCACCCTCACCCACGACAACACACACACTAATACAGCATGATACATTACAGTTACACCCCCCAACCCCCCTGGAAGAATGCAAAGACAAAAGGAAATGAGGTGAACGATTGTAATATATTCAAATTCAGTAGTCAAATAATATACATACACTATTTACAAATATATACACCAAGAATATTAGTTCATGGTATTCTACCCTTAAAGTCCGTGGACCACTGGGCCCACACTGCATGGGCGAGGCCCACACAAGATACCCGAACATGACGGAGAGAACACTGCAGGGGCATCAGATAGAATTAAAACAGGCACCTCAGGGGAAGGGTAAGGGGGGCACCTCAGCTGGTTGAGTGCACAACGCCAAATCCACAAGGGGGCCCCATGCCCACTGTTCAATCCTGGGGAGTGCAAAGCCACAGTCTCACAAGTCTGACAGTGGATGGTTTGCCCACTGTTCAATCCTGGGAAGTGCAAAGCCACAGTCTCACAAGTGGATAACATTCTCCACTGGTTTCTGGAGGGGGCTTGGTGCCCAGAGTGCTTCATCCTGCCAAGGACAGAGGTAGTGGATGTAAATCTCCACTAGTTCTGGAGGGGGCTTGGTGCCCAGAGTGCTTCATCCTGCTCGTGGCGGCCTCAGTAGCGTCAGTGCTTTTGGCGCTCATGGGCCTGCGGTGCTTGTGGCGGCGGTGTCCTTGGCAGTGGTGCTTGTGGCAGCGGTGTCTGTGGCAACGGTGCTTGTGGCGGCGGTGTCCTTGGCAGCGGTGCTTGTGGCGGTGGTGTCCTTGGCAGCGCTTCAGCTGCTGGCGGTCCTGTCTTGGGCAGCGGGGCTGCTGGCGGTCGCCTCCTGGGCAGCGGGGCTGATGCTGGCGGTCCTGTCTGGGCCAGCGGGGCTGCTGGCGGTCGCCTCCTGGGCAGCGGGGCTGCTGCTGGCGGTCCTGTCTGGGGCAGCAGGGCTGCTGGCGGTCACCTCCTGGGCAGCAGGGCTGCTGCTGGCAGTCCTGTCTGGGGCAGCGGGCTGATGGCGGTCTTCTCTGCCGTGCTGATCTTCCCAGACTTGCTGGGTTTCTTGTGCCCCTTCCCCACCTTGGAAGGCGTCGTAGCTGACTCTACACTCCCACCTGTACCCCTGGGAGCGGCTTTGGTGGCTGGTGTCTTCCCCCTCTCCCGCCGGGCACTGGCAAACTTTTGATGCTTGACAGATGGGGGACTGTCCGTGCTGTGGCTCCTTGCCACACTGGCGGCCCTGCTGCACTCCAGAATCCGGTGACTACTGGCACCACTGGTCCCGCCGATGTTGTGGCTGAGGTGCTAGGTTGGGACCTGGAGAATCGGGACCTAGGAGACTGATGGGGTGGGGGAGGTGAGGGAAAGAGGTCAAGGGTGGACAGGAAAAGTTTCTTAGGAAAACTGGGACGGGTAGCTGGATGGGGTTTGGGAGTGGAGGAAGAGGTTCTGGTTGTAGGAGGTGTACGTTTGGTGACTTTGGGTGAAGGTGCATGCGCTGGAGGCTGTCGTGAGGTGGATGGTTGTTGGGTGGGTGTGTGCCTGCGTTTGTGTACCTTGGGAGCGGCATCACAGACACACTGGGAGAGGACACAGGGGATATGTGAATGGTAGTGGGGGTGGTGACTGCACGTGAGCGGGGTGTGGTGGTGGGTGTGCTGGTGATGGAAGTAGTGGCTGTAGATGTAGTGCATGCAGGTGTGAGTGCAGACGAGACTGGGAGGGAGGAGTGAGAGGAGGAGGAGGGGGACACAGTGGAGGCAGTGGATGTTGCTATGTCTGCATGTGTGTAATGCTTGCGTGAGTGCCTGTGGGATGTGTGGTGCTTATGTTTGCCTGAGCTTCCTTTGTGTGTTGAGGTGTGTGCCTGCTGGTCTGATGGTGTGCTTAGGGTGGGCTGAGGTACAGGGGATTGGGTCTGGGTGGAGGAAGTTGGAGGGGGGAGGCTAGAGACAGGGACAATGGCTGCCATCAGTGCTGAGGCCAGAGTCTGAAAAGCTCGCTGAAGGGCTGCCTGACCAGAATGAATGCCCTCCAGGAAAGCATTGGTTTGTTGCAACTGTCTCTCTACACCCTGGATGGCATTCAAAATGGTAGACTGCCCAACAGTGAGGGGCCTAAGGAGCTCAATGGCCTCCTCAATGAGGGCAGCAGGGGTGACTGGGGCAGGGGCTGAGGTGCCTGGAGCGAAGGAGATGCCCACCCTCCTGGGTGAGCGGGCACGGGGCAAAGGCTGAGGGGCTGCTAGGAGGGCAGTGCTGGAGGGGGGTGGCGGCCGTACCTGTAGATGCAGGGGCACAGATGGGGCCACCACCACAAAGGAGCTCCCATCAGAGGACGAGTCCGTATCACTGGTGTCAGCTCCTGTCCCCGCCGTGGAGCTCCCCTTGCCCTCCGTCCCACTGGTGAAATCAGACTCTGTAGTGTCGCTCTCCAAAGCCATGTGGGATGCAGCTCCCTCCTGCTCCGGTGCCACTGCTCCTCCAACTGATGATGCTAATGGACACATGTACAGGGAGACCACAAAAAGGGGACGACGACAGAAGAAAGACATGTTGAGTGCATACATTACGGCTACAGTTGGCGGACACGACAGACACAGAAGCCCCCTGCACTACGCCGCGCACTTGGGGTCCACTATTCAATCCCTGGGACATGGCCCACAAGGCTATGGCCGATATCCGCACACATGGATGTCACAGGAGCCTGACTAGGTATAGTTGGCACTGTACACAGGTGGGGTGGGGTGCCACAGGGTCTGCCTGAAAAAGGGGACTTAACTAGCACACTCGCCCTGGGCTAGGGAAAGCCACAGACCACCTCCCCCACCCAGACACCTCCACTGCGCGCTGAATCAGCAGAATGAGAGTGTACTCTCCCCCTTGTTGCTGCTGTGATGCCCTCAAGCGCCTATCCAACTCCGGGTACGCCATCGCCAGGATGCTGAACATCAGGTGGGTCATGGTGCAACGGGCACCCCTCCCACGTTGGGAGGCCATCCCCAGCTGGGCCTCCGCCGTCTTCTTGCTCCAGTGGCGAATGTCCTCCCATCTTTTCCGGAGGCGGGTGCTCCGTCTGTGATAGACCCCCAGGGTCCAGACGTCCTTGGCGATGGCACGCCAAATATGCTTCTTCTGGTGGGTGCTGACCTACATGAATTGTACAGGGAAAAAGAGAAGTTATTACCAACTGCACCGTCACAGTCATTGGCCCGCATCCCTATCCTTGCCATGTGGCACATGCACTCACCGTCGTTTCATGCATGCATCATTCCCCCCCTATCTTTCATCCGCACCACTTCACACAGGCATTGCCCATACAGCATGCTCCCAATGTACTTACCTGTTTGTCTGGAGGACCGTAGAGTAGCGTGTACTGGGGGAGGACCACATCCACG
The DNA here is from genome assembly GCF_031143425.1 of Pleurodeles waltl. Lineage (NCBI taxonomy): Eukaryota > Metazoa > Chordata > Amphibia > Caudata > Salamandridae > Pleurodeles > Pleurodeles waltl. The sequence continues at coordinate 792,600,291 of NC_090438.1, read as the reverse complement.
AGTTTCTCCAACTCCTCTGTGCTGTAGGCAGGGGCCCTTTCCCCAGACGCACGAGCCATTGTCTCTTCCAGACTGAGGTCACAGCAGAACTTGCAGTGTAGGTTCTCTCCTGTCGAAGATCAGGTATGGAATGATTGAACAGATAGAAAATGCCAGTCACGTCCGTGGCGCTGCGTACCGTCACCGCCGGCGTACATCGTCATTGGCTCCTGGGACCCATAGGGTCCAATGTTAACCAATGCAGAATTGCGTTGCGGTCTTCAACCGCCCACCACGATGGTGTACAACGCCAGCGCAGTTACCTCACATCCCATTGTCCCACTTTACAGGTCAGGCAGCCGCCATTTCAGGGGCCCACATGGCTTTAATTTTTAACTGCGTCACATATACCTAGGCCTTGCCTCAACACTCATACAGGCAAAATTCAGGTTATGAATGGTTTTCTGAGTAAGCTGTGTTTATGTACCTCTGAGTTGGTTGACTCTGTGCTCGCTGTTGTCCTTCATAGGCACCGTCCGCTGGGACATGTGAGGAGATGGCGGCATCCTCCGGTGTACAGACCGCTGGTGGACCTGTCGACAATAGAGGAAAGACATATAATCATCACCTACATGCTTGATCGTGCCACAGTCTTGGAACTGTGTGCCCAGTTGGAGCCAGACCTGATGTCAGCTATCTGCCATCCCACAGGAATCCCCCCTCAAGTGCAGGTGCTGTCAGTACTCCATTTCCTTGCAAGTTGGTCTTTTCAAACTACAGTGGCCATAGCATCAGGGATGTCCCAGCCTATGTTTTCCAACGTGTTGTCCAGAGTGTTGTCTGCCCTGCTGAAACACATGTGGAGCTACATCGTTTTCCCTCAGGTGCAGGATTTGCCTACAGTGAAAGGTGACTTCTATGCCCTGGGACATATCCCCAACATCATAGGTGCCATTGATGGAACACATGTGGCCTTGGTCCACTCCCGCAGAAGTGAACAGGTGTACAGAAACCGGAAGAGTTACCATTCGATGAATGTGCAGATCGTGTGTTTGGCAGACCAGTACATCTCACATGTTAATGCCAAATTCCCTGGCTCAGTGCATGACGCTTACATCCTGCGGAATAGCAGCATCCCTTATGTGATGGGGCAACTCCAGAGGCACCGTGTGTGGCTATTAGGTAAGCACCTGGAACCAAATCAGTGGGAATAGTTGTCTGGGTCTGGGGATATCCCTACAGCTTAGTGTGTGTCTAACAGTTGTCCCTCGCCATTTGCAGGTGACTCTGGTTACCCCAACCTCTCATGGCTACTGACCCCAGAGAGGAATTCCAGGACAAGGGCAGAGGAACACTACAATGAGGCCCATGGGTGAACTAGGAGGATTATAGAGCGGACCTTCGGCCTCCTGAAGGCCAGGTTCCGGTGCCTCCATATGACAGGTGGTTCCCTATTCTACTCACCAAAGAAGGTGTGCCAGATCATCGTGGCCTGCTGTATGCTTCACAACTTAGCTTTGCGATGACAGGTGCCTTTTCTGCATGAGGATGGTCCAGATGGAGGTGTTGTGGCAGCTGTGGAGCCTGTGGACAGCGAAGATGAGGAAGCAGAAGAAGAGGACATCGACAACAGGAACTCTGTGATCCTGCAATACTTCCAATGAGACATAGGTAAGAATACAAACCAGCCTACTACATGTACTTGTAACACTACTACCTCTCTACTGTCTGTCCTTTTCACCCAGTGTATGGTCACTGAGTTGTCACTTTCCCTTACGATTTCACAGATGTTGGTCCCACTGTGTTACAATTGAAAGAGCATTTTGTCACTGTAATTGCTAATACACTATTTCGAAATCACAGACAGACTCCAGATTGTTTTGTGCTTTAAGGGTGTTTATTTAAGTGCTCATTATTGGTGGGGGTTGTAAAATGGTGAGGGGTGATGGTGGAGGAATGTCCATGGCAGAGTCCAGTCTATTAGTCTCACAGGTCCATTGTCCAAAGGGGCATAGGAAGTGGAGCTGGGGCAGTTTGAAGATGGACAGGGTGACAAGGTGGGACAAAAGGATTACATTCAGGGCGGTCTAATTTCTTGGCGGGGGTCTTGGCATCATTCTCTGTCTTTGTCCTGGATCTCAGGGACCGTTTGCGGGGTGGTTCTCCCTCTGCAGGGGGTGGGGTGCTGGTGTGGTGGTCCTGTGGCGGTGCCTCCTGTCCACTAGCGCCGGCAGAGGTGGTGGGCAGTTCATCGTCCAGGCTAGTGTCAGGGGCCCCTTGTTGTGCCACTGTGTCCCTCCTGGTGTTGAGGACTTCCTTCAGCACCCCTACGATGGTGCCCAGGGTGGAATTGATGGATCTGAGTTCCTCCCTGAAGCCCAAATACTGTTCCTCCTGCAGCCGCTGGGTCTCCTGAAACTTGGCCAGTACCGTTGCCATCGTCTCCTGGGAATGATGGTACGCTCCTATGATGTTGGAGAGGGCCTCGTGGAGAGTGGGTTCCCTGGGCCTGTCCTCCCCCTGTTGCACAGCAGCCCTCCCAGTTCCCCTGTTTCCCTGTGCCTCTCTCCCCTGAACAGTGTGCCCACTGCCGCCAGGTCCCTGTTGTTGTTCGGGTGGTGGGTTAGCCTGGGTTCCCTGTAGTGGTGGACACACTGCTGATTGACGTGTGCTGGGGACAGAGGTATAGGCCTGCTGGGTGGGTGCTGTGCTGGTGTTTCCAGAGGGGGCAAGCTCTATAGTGGCGTGTGCCAGTGTGAGGGGAACCAACTGTCCTGAGGTCCCAGATGGGCCGGGCTGGTCGTCTAGATCCAGTTGGACAGAGCTGCTGTCATCACTGTGGGCCTCTTCTGTTGGTGGTGTGGACATGTGTGGACCCTCCTGTGCGGTGACTTTGGGTAGGGGTCCTGCAGTGGTGTAAAAGCATGATTATTGCATGTGTGTGTACCATGGTGTGCAATGGGTGGGTGACCGTGTACCCCAGTGCTTGCATTCCTGTTTGGGACCTTGTGTGATGATGGTTTAGGTGTGTGCAGTGGCCATGCATTGGTGATGGGTGTCCATGCTTTGGTGTTGCATGCCGGGCTTGGTGTTGGGATGTGTGGTTTGTGATATTGGGACATTATGAGGACTAGGAGTGATGGGGGTGAGGGCGAGGGTGGGGGTATGTGATGGCATGCAGGTAGGGTGGAGGATATAGTAGTTAAGGCTTGACTTACCAGAGTCCATTCCTCCAGCTACTCCTTCGAGGCCCTCAGGATGCAGAATAACCAAGACTTGCTCCTCCCATGCTGTTAGTTGTGGGGGAGGAGGTGGGGGTCCGCCGCCGGTCCTCAGAACCGCAAGGTGGTGTCTTGAGACCATGGAACGCACCTTCCCCCATAGGTCATTCCACCTCTTCCTGATGTCATCCCTATTTCTTGGGTGCTGTCCCACTGCATTGACCCTGTCCACTATTCTTCCCCATAGCTCCATCCTCCTAGCTATGGAGGTGTGCTGCACCTGTGATCCGAATAGCTGTGGCTCTTCCCAGATGATTTCCTCCACCATGACCCTGAGCTCCTCCTCAGAGAATCTGGGGTGTCTTTGCCGTGCCATGGGGTGGTGTGGGTGATGTGTGGGGTGGTGTGTGTTGTGATATGTGGGTCGTGATAGTGTGTGCGTATTCCTGTTGGCGTGACGGTGGAGGTTTTGTTTTCGCCAGTTTATCACTGACCTTTGGTGTGGCGGACTTGTGTGGGTGTCTCAATTTTGGCAGATTCCGAGCTGTGGGTCATAATGACCATGGTGGAATTCCGCGGCGGTGTGTTGGCGGTCTTCTGCACGGCGGTAAGCGGCTTTTACCGCCAATGTTGTAATGACCCCCAATGTATTTTAAATTGTGAGTTCAGAGATCTCACACTCCATGGCCCATATTTAACAAAAATGACGCACAACTGTGCTACCACAATTGTACATCAGAAATATTACCATGAGCTAACGCCATTCCTTAGTGCCGTCTTTACGCCATATTTATAAAATGATGCACAATGGTGCTAAGGAATGGTTAGTGCAAAAATAAATTACGCTAACCTCTGCAACATGCTGTAAGTACAAATGACACTAATGCTGTAAAAGTGGCATTAGAATGTTTTGTGGCTCGCTTTTTGACGCAAAATGTGTTAGCGCCATATTTAACAGCATTTGCTTCAAAAACACGCACGAGCAAGAAAAAAAATCGGGAGATAAGATGGATAATGCAGGCAAGGAGAGACCCCAGAGAGCTCCCAAGCAGCCTTACACCAGCCAGGAGGGACCAGCAAAGTCCCAGGAAAAGAGAAGGAGAAGGAGAAGGAGAAGGAGAAGGAGAAGAGGAAGCAGATTTTTTGCTGTAGTGAGGTGGAGAATGACATTGTGATCAAAGAAGTGACAGAGCACCAACACTTGCTCTTCCTCACCTCCAAATTGCTTATAGGTAGAAAAGAGGCTATATGGCAGGCAATAGTAGATAAAGTCAATAGCGTAGCAGGGGTGCAGAGGTCTGCCATTGATTATAATAAGTGCTTGCACGATTGCAAGCACAGAACTAAGGAGAAACTGGCCAGGAACCACAAGGCAGCACTACAGACTGGAGGTGGAAGTCTTGCACCCCAGGAGGACCTGGATGAGCTGGAGGAGATGGGAGCAGTGTCCTCCCGGGGTAGCTGGTCACTGGAATTGCAAGACAGCGTAGACTACCAAGAACTACCACAAATGCATGGTAAGTTGCAGGGAGGACTATCTGGATTTTCACAAATGGAAGAAGGAGGAGGCATATAGGACACACTGAATGCATTCAAAAGGGTCACATCAGGACACATAGGGACAGAATCAGAAGGTTCCATTGCCACTGAGCCTCTCTTTTAGTAATGCTCTGGTATGCACTCCTACATATACACAACATGGTGTTAAGCCACTTACTTTGGCTTAACACCAACTTGTAAATATGGCCCATACACATGCATCACTTTACCTGGAAAGGACATGCAATCAGTGTGGCTGTGGCTGTGCCACAACAACACCCATTGCATGTTGTTGTTGTTACCCCTGATCCAGGACAACATGTTCGCCTGAGACTGTGACTAAAGTCAACACCACCCCAGGGGTGGTGTTAGTATGGCACAACAAGGTGAAATACTTTCCATCCTTCTCGTGTCATTGCCCTTCTTATGGGTTCTGCATCCTGCAGCACACATAGAAATGTCATCTTGCTATAATAGATTGTTTATGTGCAGGAAGGGACACGTTCCTGCACATAAACAATCTATCTCCTCAATGCAAGCACCCTTGCACTATGGTGCAAGGATTCCTGCATTGGTGCAGGGAGCCTAAATATGCAGAGGCCCTGGAGGAAATGCATTCCTTTAAATACGGCACATCCCTGTGTTTCAAAACTTGGGCAGGTAGGTGCAGCTATTTTTGCCACTGCACTGAGCTCTGGCACTTTAGAAATAATCAGGGCCTCAATGTGCAACATTTGATACGTAACTCACAGAGGGTGGCTGAACAACAACTCTTACACACCTCCATGCACCATTCGGGAATGGGCACAAAAGTGAACACATACAACATATGGGGCATATCTTTTGTCATCATTTATGCTTCTGTACAAGTAGTTTCAATTTCACCAGGTAACAAGGTTGTCTGTGTTGTGTGAATGGTTAGTGTTTTGCATAAAGAGACACCTTCGTGCATAGGAATAAGCACATGTGGCATCAATGTTGTACTACATGCACAATGCCACTATCCTGTAATGTAACTGTACTATCATACAAATAGTTGCCAATGTGGATCCAAGCTGCACATTCCCCTTGTGCCACATTAACAAACTCTCAAAATGCATGCATTGATCCTCATTGTACATGCTTACACCAACACATGCCTGTCACAAATGTTATGTTATGATATATCGATTTATAAAGCGCATGGCTACCCGTAAGCCTCCCAGCGCTGATAGCGAGGCGGCTTAGACAACCTGAGAATTATGCTTGGAACAACCACGTTTTCAGAGCCTTCTGGAAGGCTAAATCGTGACTAGTAAGGTGAATCCTGAGTGGAAGTGAGTTCCACAGCTTAGCTCCCTAATATCTTAGGGAGCTTCCACCCCATCTAGTCTTGCTAACTCTGGGGACCATTGCTAGGAAGGCAGTGGAGGATCTAAGATATCTAGATGGAGTGTAGCAGGAAGCTAAAGTCGTAAGCAAGAATGGGCCTCTATTCTACATGGCTCTGTGGAAGTTACACAGGGTTTTAAATTCTATCCGTCGTGCAACAGAGAGCCAGTGAAGAGAAGAGATAGCTGACTTAGCAGATTCATGCCTTGGGATGTCAAGAAGCAGCCGTGGCATTCTGTACCACCTGAAGCTTCTTGATCACATACATGGGAGATCCAATGTATAGAACATTACCATAGTCGAGCCGCGAACTGATCACGGCCTGTATTATAAGTCTTTTGGCTTCAAAAGGGAGGGTTCTAAAAACCTTCCTCAGGAGCCTAAGCAGGCCAAAAGTGGTTGCAGAGAACTTGTTGGCTTGATAAGCCATACTGAGTTGCGGATCCAGCCACACTACCAGGATCCTAATACAATCTTTAGGGGGCAGCAGATTGCCCAATTCTTCCCGGATGATGGAATTAGTTTTAGCCTGTAAAATGTGTCCGAGTACCATAACCTCAGTCTTGTTATCATTAAGTTTAAGCATACTTAGGGACATCCATGCTGCAACTGCTTGTAGACATGGAGAAAGTGATGAGTTGTTTGCACTGGAATTTGTAGATAGTGATACAACAAGCTGTGTGTCATCCGCGTATGACACGAGGGACAACCCAAAAGGCTTAACAACTTCAGCTAGGGGTAGCATATATATGTTAAATAGAGTGGGGCTTAGAGAGAAACCCTGGGGTACTCCAAAACTATTCTTAACTGGTACTGCTGTATGCAGGAAAATGTCCCTAATGTAGGGAGGGACAAACTAATGCGGCTGACAATCTTTTAAGGTTGCACTGTGCCATCTAAATAGCACTTGTGTGGGGACTGCTAAAGGAAGATGACAAAGTTTCACAAGCATTGTAAACAATAGACCTCCCTGTGCTTTGCTGCACTAGTACCATCATTCATTGTGCCAATGCAGTAAAGCACAGAAATAGTGACAACACTCTTTACACTACTGTGGGAATGTCCACCATGGTGATTAGGAATGTAAATGATGTGTTACCATGGTGTCAGTGGCTGCGGCAAGGGACCTGCAAGAAATACTGTGGTGAGAACAATGCCCAAAATATCTTGTAAGGTTGCCCCATGTGTGATGCACAATGCAACACATAATTAGCACCTACAACCTGAACTCCTTAACATGTCACTGAGCCACCAGTAGCAAGTAAATGATGAGCCATGTCAACAGCCACTATAGTCAAATATTGACATTTCACTATCCCATGGCAGAGGATGATGCCTTACTTCCTGCTGAACTGCCTGTCCTGGATTTTACAGATGACATGTATAACCAGATGCCGACCATCAATGAAAAGACTCTCCAGGATGTCCTATGTTCCTTCCAGACACCACCTCCAGTTGCAGGGAGGACACACAGGCGGTCATTCTGACCCTGGCGGTTGAAAACCGCCAGGGCAGAGTGCCGCGGAAGCACCGCCAACAGGCTGGCGGTGCTTCAGGGCAATTCTGACCGCGGCGGTAAAGCCGCGGTCAGAAAAGGGCAACCGGCGGTTTCCCGCCTGTTTACCCCTGCCCCAAAGAATTCTCCATGGCGGCGCTGCTCGCAGCACCGCCATGGGGATTCCGACCCCCTTCCCGCCATCCTGGTCCTGGCGGTAAAAACCGCCAGGAACAGGATGGCCGGAACAGGTGTCGTGGGGCCCCCTAACAGGGCCCCATAATGATTTTCAGTGACTGCCTAGCAGACACTGAAAATCGCGACGGGTGCCACTGCACCCGTTGCACCCCTTCAACTCCGCCGGCTCCATTCGGAGCCGGCTTCATTGTTGAAGGGGCTTTCCCGCTGGGCCGTCAGGCGGCCTTCTGGCGGTCGCCCGCCGGCCCAGCGGGAAAGTCAGAATGACCGCCGCGGTCATTTGACCACGGTACGGTCTTCTAGTGGTCTCCACCCGGCGGGCGGTGCCCGCCGCCCACCGGGGTCGGAATGACCCCCACAGTGTTGCAGGGTCTCCAGATAAGCCACCCAACTACCAACACACAGCACCAACCAGTACTGCTGCAGCCCTGGACTCTAAGGACACATATATCACCTTGTAGAGTACAGTGGTAGGAGTCCAGCAGAAGCTGGCCAAGCATGTGCAGGTCGGAATGGAGACCATAGCAGACAGTCTAAGGGGAGTCAGAGGTGCCTCAATCCAAATAAGGACAACTTAGCTGCCATCAGAGGCACCCACTCCCTGCTACGTGGTTTCCAGCAGTCCCTGGCCAACATAGCTGCTGTCATGAGGCAGAGGCTTCAACAGTTTCCCTCAAAAAGTGACAGCATGATGTATAACAGCCTGGATGCTATAGAAAATGCCCTGGAATACATACAGCGGAAAGTAACCTCCATCAGGGAAAACATGGCTGCCTACCACCGTGATGCAGCTGCAGTGTTGAGAAATCAGCATTTCCTCCTTGCTGCAGTGATGCCTTATGTGTTCCCACACAAGGCAGCTGCAGGGACCTTTTATTCCACATCTCTATCCCCTGATGTGTGTGTGCCCCTCTCAACTTCAACAATAGCACCACCCATGAACTGGAGGCACCACACATTAGAGGATGAAGATGTGGAAGGATCAACATTCTCACGTAAAATCACCCAATAGCACCAGTCTGTACCACATGGACAGAATCTCCTTAGTTCTGTGTTTAAGATCATTTTAGTGTTGTAACAGCTGGCAATGCGCACTCTTCACTCAACCACTGTTGACTTTTCTGCTATAGACTCATTATCTCAATTCCTACCTATTGTCAATTTGGACACCTCCTCACTAATGCATACTTCTCTTACCCATGTCTCATGACATGTCCCTCTCCCTTGGACTCTGAATGTATAACAAATGGCTCAGGATTTCTCATGGGATCTGTGAACTAGACAATGTACTGCATTGGAAAATATACTTGCACATGTAAATAAACCTCCATATTCACATGTATCATGCCATCTTTTACTGTGATCCATCAACTCATCTAAATGTATGTATTGTGTGAAGCTATGTCAAAGAGAACAGAACCTAATTACATGTGTGGCTTACTGTTAGACACAAAGCCACACACTCGGGGGCACATGTATGTACCATTTTTCCTGTCACAAATGGCTCGATTCACAGAATTGGACCATTTGCGACAGGAAAAAACATTTTGTTGTGTACAGAGCCGATTTTGTGATTTGGTCATCTATTTACAAAATCACAAAATATGTTTGCGAGTCGCAATTAAGAAGGGGCATTCACTTCCTAATTGTGAGTCGCAGCGTGATGTAGCATTGTTTTGTGACTGTGAATGCAGTCACCAAACAATCACAGTTAGCACTAGTTGCAAACTGGTGCTAACCCATTCGCAAACGGGAAGGGGTCCCTATGGGACCCCTTCCCCTTTGTGAATGGCAACGAAAATATTTTTTCAGAACAGGCAGTGGTCCCACGGACCACTGCCTGCTCTGAAAAATTGAAAAGAAAACTTAATTTTTGTTTTTGAAATGCATCTTGTTTTCCTTTAAGGAAAATAGGCTGCATTTTTTTTTTTGAAACCTGCTTTATTTAAAAGCACTCACAGACATGGTGGTCTGCTGTTTCCAGCAGCCCATCATCCCTGTGAGGGCTGCCACTCCCAATGGGGTTGCAAATTGCAACCTACATCATGACTACTCATGCAGTAGGTCATTTGCGACCCAATTGAGAATAGCAAACAGTGTACAGTGCACTGTTGTACATCCAGTTTTGTGACTCGCAGTTTGTGAGTCGCAAAACCGGATCTTTGTACACGTGGCCCTAGGACTCTAACATGAAAAAGGTGAATGATAGTGTTGTGGGCTACAGCCAACTTAAAGAGCCTTAAATGCATTACTGAACAGATATTTATGCAAGTTGAAACTTGACATGTATGGGTTGGGACTCAAATGTCTGGAATCAAGTGTCTGGAATTTTCCCTGATTGTAGCACCAATACAAACAAATATGTGTGGAACAGAAGAGGCAAAATTGATCAGTTACGGGCATATGTCAGTGTGCCATGATACATTCCCCAAATAAAGTGAAGTATTATGAGATAGACTTTAAAGATTATTTGTGACAGAACTCAGCGATGACAGTTGATGTTCCATTCTAACGTGTCAAATATTTTGTATACACACACAATGTGATTGTCAGGACCTGGGGATGACAATTTTTTGAGTAGCCAATTTCATATTGCAGCCTATTAGACAGCTCCTAGGTAATAGGGGATACACATAGTCATACGTGTAAATTAATACAGAAAGCATACCCTAAGGCATTCCTCTAACTTGCCAGTGCACAAAGAGAACACTCAGGCACTCAATCATCATAGACACCTAATTGTCCACAATGAACAGAATTTATTGGTACTTAAAAACAACACCTTACATAAACCTAAACTAGACACTATCCTACATTTAGCTAACCTATACTAACTTAGCTAAACTTACCCCTACAGCTATCTATCCCAATCTAAACTTATTTTGTACATTTAATGCCACACACTAAACATTGTACCCACGCCCCCTTAAGAGACAAGGCACAAGTAGAATAACATTAACTAAAGCTACACATATACAAATTTAACCTATATCCTAATGAAATATATATATATATATACATGCATATATATATATATATATATATATATATATATATATATATATATTTGTAAATTTGTTATGGATTTTTTTATTTTACTTTTAGTTTTTTGTTTAACATAGAGCCCCATACATACACAACCTCCAACCAACCTCCCAAAACAAAAACAGTTTCTAAAACCTACCCCCAACCATACTTACCGTATCTTACAACTAACCTAATCTATGTTACCTAACCTATTACTACCCGCCTAAAACCCACTAAAACTGAATACAAAATGCAACAATAAAAGGGAAGGAACTGGGAGGCTGTGCATATACAGTGTTACAGCTTCTTTTTGCAAAATTTTAAGAGTTTGAAATTATGAGCATTGTCTTGATCCAACCTGGCTATAATAGCTGCCATGTCCCTGCCATGTCCCTCCTCATGTACGCCTCAAAGCTGGAGGATATGACTGCTGCAGGTGGCTATTGCAGTGCTTGTGTTGCCATAGGTGCTGTCAATGTGGAGGGTTCGGACCAGCTGCGGGCAACCCAACCCTTGATATGGTGCCCGATGTGCTCTGCACTGTTGCGGTCTATTTAGGAGGTCCCCATGTGTGAAGGCAAGCCAAGCCCCCAATGACTTCTTCCACTGATATCTCATGGACATCTTCCTGTACCCTTGCTTGTACCACCATGATGTGGTAGAAACGCTCTGCCCTCACATCGAAAGCACACTTCTATGCTGGAGTTACAGTGGCAGCTAAAACATGAGGAGAATATGGAAACAAATGCTGCTTTAGGTAGAAGTAGAACAAACATGCAATGTACCCAGCATCATCAGATGACACATGCTGTCCACCAGACATTCCACAATACTGTCAATTACCAAATCAAGGCTGAACTTCCAACCAGCCATCTATGGTATCATGTTCATGTCAAAGGGTTAACGGCTATCTATTGTTGACCATTGGGGCCCAGAGGTAAGTTGACTAGTGCCTCTTTGCGCCACATTTGTGTCATCATACTTGTGAGGATCAAGTGGCCCAACAAGTCCCAAATCCCTCTTCCATAGTCACACATTAGTGCAATGCATGCATTCCACCACTTTGACACCCCGTGCGCTACATTAAGCATTGACCAGACATTATGGATGGAGTGTGGGTTTCACCCGGTAGAGGGGCAGGAAAAATGGCATCGGGAATTCTAAGGAATTCCAATGCATCATTTATGTTTCCTGCAGTTAGCACCTGCTCAGAGCAGGCGTTACAAGGGGGCACAACATTACTTACAATGGGCCCCTATGTACAGTTCAAGGTTAGTGCCCATATCATTGCCCTAAGCCTGAACAGTACATCTATATTGTCTACAGATTGCGTACCTATTCCCCCTACTCTGTGGTATGTGTGCAAAATTTATTATGCAGTCCACAGATGGTGTCAGTTGGGGTTCCCTAAGTGATACAGGAAGAGTGGTGCTGCAGTGGGTGCAGCAACAATTTGCCTTCTTTTTGAACTAGGCTGTTTCACATCTCCTAAGTATCAGGTATACACTCAGCATCCACATTCTATACACACGTGATGTGACCAAGCTTACTCACAATTATCACGATGGTTAGACATCTTGTTTTCTAAAACTCATGAACATGTCCAGCATCCATCTAGAGCAGAGTTGAAATTTCATTGTGTACTCAGCTGACTGTTGCCCAGCACAATAAGGCTCCTTTCATGGCTGCTGTCTCACTTAATTTCTGAAGACTAGTGAGGCACCGGTGGTGCAAGTGTCTCCTTGATAAGCCCCCTAGAGACCTCAACACATGTACCATGTATTGAGTAAATTAAAGCAACATGTGGCACACAGTGATGTCAAATGTGCTGTGACAAATATGTTGGCAACAGGCATGTTAATCAGATAAACAGCACCTCTGACACATATCTTGACTGACATCATTGTGTATGTATATATGCTTTTCTTTTCCTAGCACCGACAATTCCATAGCAGCACACGTTGGCACTTGTGCAACTATCAACTTAATCTATATCCTCAACATTGCATCAGACATAGGCGGTCATTATGAACACCGCGGTAAACACCGCTGACCACCGTGGTGACGGTAAACAGAAGACCGCCATTGGCGGTGAACAGAAACCCGTCATATAATGAACCAAAAATCTGATTCCGCCAAAAATCACCAGTCCACCAGTATCCGCTAGGACCTTGGCAGCGGAAATGCTGGACCTCCCACCCCGCCACCGCTGAGCACACCCACATCCCGCCCTCCAAATATTGATGCACAAATCACCTTGGTGGTCAGTGGAAGCCGAACGACCATTGGCGGTGCAGACCGCCACGGGCTCAAGTGGACCCAACAGTAAGAAGTGCACACATTGGATAAGTTAGAAACCCACACACCTGACAGACATCCACAACACCATAAACCACTCACAGACACACCCACAATCCTTTGCAATGAAAGTAGGCCAACGAAGACAGAGATCACCAGAAGCAGACACCGAATGCCACAGTCCACAATACTTACACCCAACCAAAGAAGAGCACCCTCACCGAGATCCACATCAGACACCATTCACAACACTCCCCATGGCACCCGCCAAACACCCACGCTTCACAGAAAGGGAGCTAAGGACCCTGGTGGACAAGATCTTGAAGGTCGAGCCACAGCTATTCGGGGCTCAGGTGCAGCACACACCAATCACCAGGAAGATGGAGCTATGGCAGACAATTGTCAACAGGGTCAATGCAGTGGGACACCATCCACGCACCAGGGACGACATCCGCAAGAGATGGAACGACCTGCGTGGGAATGTCAGGGCCATGGCATCCAGGCACCACATTGCAATCCAGAAGACTGGGGGAGGACCTCCACCAACACCACCCGACTACACTGACTAGGTGGAAAAGGTACTGGCCATCCTGAATATTGAGGGCCTCACTGGACTCACTGGAGGAATGGACTCGGATAAGTCATCTACATTTACCCCATATCCATCACACCTGTAATGCAAGCACCACCCCACCCCTCCAGCACCCACCAGGACCATTACCCCACCCAGCCCACAATCACTGGATCCACTACCCCTGCATGCCCACAAACACACTAACAGGCCCACATCCCTCCCCCTGTGCACAGCCACCCATCCCTGCAAGGAAACACAATGGCCTATAACACCCACAATACACCTCCACATTCTAAGCTAAAAGCAATGCTAACCCCACTAAAGCATCCTGCATGGCCCCAAAGTGTGTAAGCTGCACAAACCCGCCCAGGCACCTGCCCCCCATCTGACCGTGCAAATTTAACAGACATGTCCATTTCCCCACCACCCATGCCACCTTGAATGAGAGGACAAGGAGTGGCAGTGCCCCCCAAGGAGACAGAGGCACCTCAGAGGACACTGGGGATGGAACCCTGGACACTGTTGAGCAGGCTGGTCCCTCACACAGTCCTGGGCTGTCACCATCCAGCAGCCCCACCCAGGATACCACTGACACCCCTACCACCCAGCCAATATCATCAGCACAGGGCAACCGTCCCCACACCTGTGTATCCAGGACACAGGCTGGTGGAACACAGGTACAGAGGCCACAGTCACCCCCAACCAACAGGCAGGAAGACAATGGCCCAATTACAAGTGGTACCGTCAGACCTGTGCATGGGACACAGACATGAGGGGCTAGGCCTAGTGGGAGGGCATCACTGGCCCAGGGGAGAGGCCACAGGATGGATGCTGCAGCCCAGGACATGATCTCTGAGGTTCTGTGAGCCTACCACCATACCCAGGACAGATTGGCCCAGATAGTATCCACCCTGGAGCAGAGTCAGAGCATGCAGCAAGCACACCACCAAGAGGCCATGGAGCAGTGGAAACTATACAATGCCAAAATGGCCAGCATAGCAGGTGCGCTGCAGCAGCTTGTCCAAACACAGCCTCAGGCCCACATAGAACAGGAAGCCCCCACTACAGCACAAGAGACAGACCGGACAATAAGAGCATCAGCAGCAACTTCACATGAACTACCCTCTGAGGAAACACAGGGGACATCCATCTCATCCCCTACAGCCCAACAACAGGCGCCCACACAGACCCGCAGGCCAAGATATGGGACAGGAACACCTGCCAAGAACAAGGCCCTCTCTAAGAAGTGACTCTGCAAAAAACTGTCTACCAACTATCCCACTCAACCACCAAACAGTGCTAACAATAATTAAAAACTCATGTAAGCATTGATGGACCTACCAATACTGACAACAATCCTGCCACCATGTTGCGATTTTGGATAACCACCATTGACCCACTGCCATCAAAGTGATTTGCACAATTTTATCCCTGCACCAAATAAAACACATATCACACCTGCTACAATGTCCCCTGTCCTTATGTGTGAACAAGGGAAAGTATGGATGCAACTGGTTGATAACTCCTTTATTTGTACCTGCGTAGCATAAAATGCACCACTTGCCTTATATGTTATTGTGCCTAAATATGTTTAGAAAAAATACACTAAATTGTATTCTGTCCTATGCAGACTCGGACACAGTGGCAATTAGTATATTCCAACCCCCCCTAAATGACAAGGCACACTGACAGTATGATGCACAGACACCAATCTCATCCAATTGTCCCACATAGTTACTGGAAGTAGAGTTGTATCAGTTGGGTCCTGGAATTTACATCTTCCCCTTCCTCTTCATCATCATCACTCTTGTCCCCTCTCTGAGGAAGCTGGTATGGATATTCGGCACCCTCCTCCTCCAAGAGGGGGATGGAATTTCTCACAACCACGTTGTGCAGCATGCAGCAGGCCACCACTATTCTACACACATTTTCAGGCCCATAGGCCAGGGAACCGCCAGAGATATGTAGACAACGAAATATAGCCTTCAGGAGACCTATTGTGCACTCTATCACCCTCCTAGTACGTCCATGGGCCTCATTGTAATTCCTCTCTTCCTTTGTTCTAGGATTCCTCACTGGTGTCAGGAGCAAACGCAAGTTGGGATAGCCAGAATCACCTAGTAAAAGGTTAACAGCACAACTTAAAATGACAAGCCTCAGAGGCAGACGGGCTGGCTGTCTGCAGGGTGGCAATAAGTGACAGAAACACATACCTATGATCCATCCTCTGTCCTCTTGTAGTTGTTCCATCTTCTGTGGCACACTACTGTTCCTCAGCACAAATGAATCATGGACTGAACCAGGGAACATGGCATTCACATGTGTGATGTACTGCTCTGCAGTACACACCAATTGAATGTTCATGGAGTGAATTTTTTTCCGGTTTCTGTACACCTGTTCACTTACTCTTGGGGGGATTATAGGTATGTGGGTGCCATCGATGGCACCTTTCTCATGGGGTATGTTGGCAAAGGCATAGAAGTCCGACTTGATGGCAGGGAGGTCAGTACTTTGCGGAAACCTCACACAGGAATGCAGGGGTCGTAAAAATGCATTCAGGAATCTTGTCAGTATAATGCTAAACATTGGCTGTGAAAAACCAGCACCCATGCCCACTGTCACTTGAAATGAGCCTGTGGCCAGGAAATGGAGTGCAGAAAGCACCTGCACTTCAGTAGGGATGGCATGCTGATTATGGTTTGCTGAAGTCAGTGCAGGATCCAGTAATGCACAAAGTTCAAGAATAGTGGAACGGGTGAGTCTGTAATTGATAATGATGTTATGCTCCACCATGGTCCACAAATCCACAGGTGGTCTGTACACTGATGGGGCCCTTCCTCGCCACAAGGGTCTGTACATAGGAGGAGTTAGAAACACGTGTGAGGAACACACATACATGGGCAACATTGTCAGTCATTGAGCACTGCTGGCTTGATTGTCGCGGCACAAAATGCATAATGTGCATGACATAACATCAACTTGACCACAATGATAGACAGGGTTTGTCAGGTGAGGTAATGGTAAATGTCACATGCCTATGTGTGTTTAGGGAACAGTAGGGCCTGCATTGTGCAGATGGGAGTTTTATAAATGCTTAGTTTTTGCCAAAATGTCTGCCCCATGTAATCAGGAACTGTTGTTGTGAAAGTAACCCCATACCGCTTGCGGTTGACGTAACAGAGTAAGGCAGTGTTTACCTCTGTGCGCAAATTCATTGGTTGACATCGATGTCAATGGGGAATCCTAGCGTAACATGATCGTCGCCGGCGGTGACGGTGCACACCGCCGCGGTGCGTGCGCAAAATCGTCACTCCAACTTCACTTGACTCCCTGATCTCGTGCAAGCAGGTACTCCACTGAGTGTTCTGCTGTGTCCTGCCTCTGGTCATGGAAGTAGCACATGTTGCAGGGGAAAGGGGCCCACCCCTCACTGAAGAGGAATTGGAGAGGCTCGTGGACGGGGCCCTGACCCTGTACGCCAAGCTCTACGGACGGCCAGAGGTACAGGTGAGTAGGAAGATTGTGGGCCATGGATGTGTGTAATGGTTGGTGTTGGCAGCATACATGTGTGCACCTCTGACTCTGGATGGGCAAGGGTTCCTGACATGCTGTGCGTGTATGTGCTGTTAGTCCGTTTGGACTGTCCGTCCCATAGAGGACGTATAGCCAGCTGTATATATTTGGCCAGTGCCTGACCCCTGTGTTACATTTATGTGTGCCCCTTTTAGGTAAGCGCCCACCAGAAGAGGGCACTTTAGCATGCCATCGCCAAGGAGGTGTGGACCCTGGGGGGGCTACAACCGGCGGAGCACCCACTGCAGGAAGAGGTTGGAGGACCTGTGGCGCTGGGCGTGAAAAATCTGCAAGGCCCAGCTGTGGAAGTCCTCCCAACAGGGAAGGGGTGCCCGTCGGGCACTGACCCACCCTTATGCTATGCATCCTGGCGGTGGCGTACCCAGACCTGGATGGGCGGTTGAAGGCTGCACAGCAGTCACAAGGGGGTGAGTACACATACCATATATTTGACCCTTGATGGATGTCTGTGTGTGCATTCGGGTTTATGCTGCTTAGTTGTAGGGACTCTGACTGATGTCCATCTACATTATGGCCCCGTGGAGAGTAGGGGTGTTTTGGTCAAGTCTCCTACATGTCGGGTCCTTAAGTTGTTTGGGGAATGGCTGTAGAGCAGGGTTCAGGGCCCTAGTCAGGGGCATAGCCATGGGTATAGTGGTAGGTGCTATCTGAACCACTATGTTCACTATATTCAGCTATTTACAAATGTCCCTGCTTTTTTGTCTCCCCATCCCTGTTCTCTTGTGTTGTCTGTGTACATCAGCATCATCTGGCGAGGGAGCTGAGGCACCAGTGAGGGGGGATGCAGCGGCCCACAGATCCTCGGAGGCAGAGTCGTCCAATGCGAAGGGGACCAGTGGGTTGGAAGGCGAGAGGAGTACCACGTGGGAGGCAACTACCACTGGAGGTAGTGATTCCGATACCTCCTCGGATGGGGGCTCCCAGGCGGTGGCAGACCCTTGTTGGCCCAAACCTACTGTGTCATCTTCCACCACCCCCATACCATCACCGCCCTCCCATTTTCTCCCCACTGAGTTGCCTATGCCCGCTCACCCAGAAGGGTGGGCTTCTTCTTCACCCCAGGCACCTCTTCTCCTGCCCCAGTCAGCCCTGCTGCCCTCACGGAGGAGGCTATTGACCTCCTGAGAACCATCTCTGTAGGGTAGACAACGATCGTTAATGCCATCCAGGGGTTAGCATCAGAGATGCAGCTGACCAATGCCTATCTGGATGGCATTCACGGTGCCGAGTCTGGCTTACAGAGATCTTTTCAGGCTCTGGCCTCCTCTTTGACAGCAGCCAGTGTCCCTGGTCATTCTGTCCCCCCTCCAACCTCCTCTACCCCTTCCAGCACCTCACTCCCTTCACCCGTCCAAAGCACACATTCTAACACACAGGTACACACCTCAACACACAAGAAGCACACTTCAAAACCCAAGCACCACACCTCCCACCACAAGCATTCACAAAGCCAACATACACATGCACACATAGCAACATCCACTTCCCCCATTGTGCCCACCTCTTCCTCCTCCCTGTCTGTCCACTCTACATACACAACCCCAGGCACTGCACCTTCATTCACTGTTGCTGACACTATTCCTGCGGTCACCACAATAGCACACATCCTTACATGCAGCCCAGACACCACACCTGCACTCACCACAACTACTTTAGTTGACACATGCAGCACACTCACCAGACTTGCAGACACCCAAACAACATACATTCACACTGGCAGCCTGTCTTGTCCCACTGTGTCCTGCCCCCCTCCAAAAACACACAAACGTACCAAAACACCCACCCATTACACATCCACCACACCTCAGCATACTGTCTAGTCACCTGCACCCACAACACACACACCTACACCACTTACGACCACACCCTCTACCTCCACTCCCATGCCTTCCTCCAGGTCCAACCCAATTGCACCAAAGAAACTTTTCCTCTCCATTACTGACCTATTCCAACCCACTGGCTCACCCTGTCTCGTCCCTAAACATGCACACCTCCTTGCCCTTTCCACTCCTTCCATGTCACAGCCCACCCCTGTCTGCCCTTCACATTCCCGTGCCCCTTCCCCAGAGAGGAAGAAGGCCCGTGCTGAGCCTATTCCATCTGGCTCCACCCGGTCCAAGTACATTCCCCCACATTCCAAGGTCAAACTCAAACCCCCTCCACCTTCCAAACGCAAATCCAAGCCCCACCCCGTCATAAATCCCTACCAACCCCTGACCCTGTTCCCTGAGGTGCCTGGATGCCCTATTGTTGCCCCTATGAGGTGGAGTACCGTAGCACTTGTGGGAGTCAGGTTGGGGCCTTTGTGGCCCATGGGACTTCTAGCACTATGGACTGGCCATTGGCCTTATTTACAATTCATTTGCTCAGAGAGCTGAATTAAAAGTTAATGTGTGGCCTGTGTTTTGGTGGCACACTCTGGATCTCTGGTCTCTCATTTCATTGTTTGTGGGTGTGGGGCACATGTATGTACTTTGGACAGGTTGGATTTACCTTGTGTCGGGTAAGTCCCTCTTGCTGTGGGGTCTATGGCTTGTGCTGCTGTGAAGGGTTAGGGGTGCGTTGCGGGGTGGGTGGGTATGTAACTGTGCCCTTTCTTCCCTTGTTTCGTAGGTTTCGGTACTTACCGTCATCGTCTTCTTCGGCGGTCTCGTCGTGGAGGTATATGGCAAGGAGAAGGGCTGGCATGATCTGCAGCTCCCTCTCCATGTCTGCATTGGCGTGTTTTGTTAGCCTCCAGTGAGTGTTTCCTTATATTGGGTTTGTTTCCGTCTAGCTTTGCGTGGCAGTAGTTCCTGCCCCGGAACTGACTTTAGTCTAGTGGTTCCTTATTTGATGTCGGGTTGGGCCTTTCCGTTGGCCTGTAGACGGGCTCTGCCATTTTTGTCGGCACTCCTCTGCTGGCGGTGGGTGGTTTTCAGGATGCCTGTGTTTCAGTTGGTTCATTATTTGGCGGTCCGGACCGCTCCTCTGTTGGCGTTTTTTACCACCGCTGCTGGCAGTGCGGTGTTTACCGCCGTGTTCATAATGAGGGCTATAATGTCAATACACCAACTCATATGATGTTATCTTATTGGTCACACATGCAATTTTAAGATTGCATTTCACACATCATACACTTTCACATTAGACCCTGGTATGACACATGATGCACAAGTTGACATTTACTGGCTGTATCAAGGTCTTCAAACTGGGACACCTCTCCAGTTGTGTAGGGTAGAGATCCACCTTCAAAACATGACAGGAACACCTAGCTTTGTGATTTTTTAACATTTATGAGAATGGACTACTGTTACATATTCAACTTTGTTAAGCTGAATAAGCTAGTCTACTTCGTGTTATTCATGAACAACTGCCAACCAGTACATTTCTGTCTGTAAGATAAAGGGCCAGATTAAAGAGGCCCTGGCACCACCAGAGCGTCACTTTCCATGATGCTCCAGTGGCACTTTTAAGTGCACCATATGTACAAGGAGTTTTTATGCCACTTTTTGTAGCATAACGCCTCCATGTACTTATGGCACAGCATGCCACAGTATTCTGCGCCAGAGGAGCATGCACTGGTTGTTGCAGTGCCATCCCATTGTAACACACGTAGCTTTTGACGCTGCCCCAGATTTACATGATATCATACGTACTGTCATCGCCAAAAATGTAGCAACAGCCCAGGGGTGGTGTTAGCATGGCAAAGAGTTGCGGAACGCTTTAATACCTCCTTGTTTATCACTTTTTATATGTGTGCGCCATTTGAAGGCACACACAATAGAGGTAAAATGCCAAGGATGCTTGCTTGTGTGTAGGTAGGCGTCCCTTCTTGTACATTTACAAACTAACATAACAGATGTTTGGAAGTGGCATATTGCCGCTGTAGACTGTTTATGTCCAGGAAGGGATATCTACCTGCACATAGACACTACCCTCGACACGGACACACTTGGTCCAACACGGCACTGTGGTCCAACTATGCCTGCGTTGGTGCTGTTTACTGAGTTATGTGCTGTGCAGATGCAGGACTGCTGCATACTCTGGGTAATACGGGGCAGGCCTATGTTTAAGATCCAGTGCACACAGTGCTGCTGCTGTAGCTCAGCACTCTGTTAAACCTGTTTCTCACATGTGTAGCTCACAGTGATCACACAAAAACATGCACAGATTTGGGTGGCAGACATGTGTTTCAGATACATACATATACCAATATAGGGGGACAGGATACTGGCCACTGGCTAAAGCTTTAATTCTTCCAGTTGATCTATGTGAAGAGGCAGGCAACAACTCTGCATGTCTGCTTTCAATCCCAGAGCACCAACACATACCTCTATCATGTGCTTGCCATATGTAACATATGGCACACCATGGTGGTTGTCAGGACACTTATGTTGGGAACCCTGTTAGTGTGGTTGCACTTGGCATGTTTAGATACATACATAAATATGCTACACGTGCAAAGTGGAAATTGGCTTTTTGATGTAACCAAGTTCATGTTAAGGATATATTTTTTGGGTGCCCCTATAGTAGGAATACACAGCTTGAATTCCTCAGGCTTGGTTCCGCTGTCATGTGGCACCAGCCTTTCACACTGCCACAATGCTTGCACATTGCAATTTGATACATGGTTAGGTAGTAGTTACTTCAATTGGCAACAATACCTTCAGAAAAATTAGACATAGATGTAGCAGCATCATGAGGTAACTCTCATGTCACTTTGCACATACTTGACTCTCGGCAGACACTCACAACCATGACTGACAATACTCCTGTGTCATGCTTCCCATCACTTCAGCATTACTTATCCCATTTACAAAGTTTTAATGACCATGATGAACATATAGGCCCTCATTATGAACATGGCAGTCCGTTCCGCTCCGCCAGTTGTGGCGGTAGAAACCGCCAACAGAGGAGCGGGCCGGACCGCCAAATAATGAAGCAAATGAAACACACGCATCCCGCGCACCACCCACCGCCAGGAAAGGAGTCCCACTGACGACGGCAGAGTCCGCCCACAGGCCGTCGGAAAGGCCCAACCCGCCCATCAGATAATGAACCACCATTCCGTTGCCAGTCCAGGGCGGGAACCACCGCCACACAAAGCCAGACAAATTGAAGGAAACACTCACCGGAGTTCCACAAAACGTGCACCCCCGATGGGGGTGGGACTTCGATTTGCATGAGGAGGTTGGAGGGGGGTGGGCTTCTCCTTTCAAGGGGTGGGGGCTGTTTGGCTCGAGTGGAGCTGGATGCCTTAGGCTCTGAGTGGGCCTTCTTTTTCACTGGAGAAGGGGCACAGGATTGGGAAGGCTGGACCAGGGTGGGCTGTGAGGTGGAAGGAGCGGAAAGGGCAAGGAGGTGGGCACGTTTCAGGACAAGACAGGGTGGGCCAGTGGGTTGGAACAGGTCTGAACAGGAGAGGAAAAGTTTTTTTGGGAGCAATTGAGGTGGGGTGGATGAGGGCGTGGGAGTGGAGGCAGAGGGGGTTGATGTATGGGGTGTAGGTGTGCGTGTAGTGGGTGCAGGTGACTGATCAGTATGCTGTGGTGTGGTGGATGTCTGATGGGTGGGTGTCTTGGTGCGTCTGAGTGTTTTGGGAGGTGGGGGTGGACACAGTGGGAGAAGACAGACAGCTAGTGTGGATGTATGTTGGGTGGGTATCTGCAAGTCTGGTGAGTGTGCTGAATGTGTCAACTACAGTGGAGGTGGTGAGTGCAGGTGTGGTGTATGGGGTGCATGTATGACTGTCTGCTATTGTGGTGAGTGCAGGAAGAGGAGCAGTAACAGTGAGTGAAGGTGCAGTGCATGAGGGTGTGAATGTAGAGGGGACAGACAGGGAGGCGGAAGAGGCAGAATCACTGGGGGAAGTGGACGCTTTTGGGTGTGCAGGTGTCTGTTGGCTGTGTGAATGCTTGTGGTGGGAGGTGTGGTGCTTGTGTTTGGAAATGTGCTTCTTGTGTGTTGATGTGCCTGTAAGCGGGTCTGATTGTGTGCTTTGGACGGGTGAAGGGAGTGGGGTGCTGGAAGGGGTAGAGGAGGGGGGACGGAATGGCCAGGGAAACTGGCTGCCGTCCAGGTGGAAGAGCCAGAAAAGATCTCTGTAGGGCAGACACGGCACCGTGAATGCCATCCAGATAGGCATTGGTCTGCTGCACCTCAGAAGCCAGACCCTGGATGGCATTGACGATGGTTGTCTGCACTACAGACATGGTTCTCAGGAGGTCAATAGCCCCCTCTGTGAGGGCAGCAGGGCTGACTGGGGCAGGGGAGGAGGTGCCTGGGGCGAAGGAGACACCCACCTTTCTGGGTGGGCGGGCACGGGCAACTCGGTGGGGAGCAGAAGGGAGGGCGCTGATGGTATGGGGGTGGTGGAAGATCCCACGGTAGTGGTTTGTCCACTAGGATCCGCCACCGCCGGAGGATCCCCATCGGAGGAGTTCTCAGAATCACTACCTCCTGTGGTTGTAGCCTCCCCCGTGGAAGTCCCCTCACCCTCCCACCCACTGGTCCCCTGGGCGTCCGTTGTCTCTGCCTCGGAGGATCCGTGGGCCGCTGCCTCCCCACTTGCAGGTGCCTCAGCTCCCTCGCCTGATGTTGATGCTGTACCAAACAAACACAGGGATGGGGAGACAAAACAGGAGAGACACTTGTAAGTAGCTGAATGCTGATACACAATGGCCAGACATGCACCTGCCCAGCAGACACACCCAACAGGCAGCACTGTGCACTATGGCCATGGCCATGGCCCTGACTACTGAGCAGTATACTGACCTACACCCATCCCCTGAAATTGTATTGGAGCTGAGGTAGGTGAAACCTGACAGGGACAACCCTACACCCTTTGGGGAGCAGAAAGTAGCTGGACACCAGTCAAATTGCCTGCTCTAAGCACCATGAGCCTTATCGCACACACACACATCCTTCCAGGCTGAAGTATGGGCTGTGAGTACTCACCCCCTTGTGACTGCTGTGCAGCCTTCAAGCAACCATCCAAGTCTGGGTACGCCACCCCCAGGATCCTTCGCATGAGGGGGGTCAGTGCCCGACTGGCACCCCTTCCACGTTGGGAGGACTTCCCCAGCTGGACCTCAGTGATCTTCCGCGCCCAGCGCCGCAGGTCCTCCCCCCTCTTTCGACAGTGGGTGCTCCACCAGTTGTAGACCCCCAGTGATGGCATGTCAATGTGCCCTCTTCTGGTGGGCGCTGACCTTGTAGGGTGACACAGGAATGGAACACAGAGGTCAGGCACCTGCACGATGGCAACAGCTGGCAGATTGTCAGACATAGGACAGAGAGTACTCCCAGACATGCAGGACAGTGGCACGCAGCATTCCATGCTCCAAGGCCCATCCTGGCTCACAGGAGCACACATCTGTGCAATCCACTCCATCCATTACTCACACAGTGCCTCCCAAACCCGGACTCACCTGTACCTCTGGCCGGCCGTAGAGTCTGCCGTACAGGGGCAGGACCCCTTCCACAAGTTTCTCCAGTTCTTCCTGGGTGAAGGCAGGGGCCCTTTCCTCTGCACCACGTGGAACATCCATAGCCAGTGGCAGGCCACAGCAGTACACAGAGTGGAGTACCTGTCTGCACAAGATCAGGGAGTCAAGTGATCAAACCATGACAAATGCGCATACGTTCCGCGGCGATATGCACCGTCACCGCCGGCGGGGATCATGATTCGCCAGGATTCCCCATTGGCATCCATGTTAGCCAATGAGGGTGTGAACAGCGGTTAACACCGCTGTACTCTGTGACGTCAACCGCTAGCGGTATTAGATCACTTTCACAACGAAGGGGCAGAACTAAAGTGGGCAGACATTTTGCCATCACCTATGCATCTTTAAATTCATAATACTCACAATGCTGGGCCTACCAGCCATATGAAGCACCTAGGCATCTATCCATTGAGTATATAATAACACATGATTTACTCCATTCCCTCCTAGTGATGTACATGTACATCTGTCGGGTTGCAGTTATTGTACAGACACTCCTATGAAGAATGCACCGCATGTATGTAGCAAATCTGCCAGTGTATGTGTGCACATCACTCCTTTTTCGTATCCCTCATAGGTACCGACCCTTGTGGCGAGAAAGGGCACCATCGGTGTACAGACCGCTTGAGGATATGGGGACCATGGTGGAGCATCAGATCATAATCACCTACAGACTCACACGTGCAAAAGTTCAGGACCTATGTGCATTATTGGATCCGGCACTGACTCCCGGAAATCCTAATCAGCATGCCATTCCAACTGAGGTACAGGTGCTCTCCGCACTCCATTTCCTGGCCACAGGCTCATTTCAAATGACAGTGGACATGGGTGCTGGTTTCTCATAGCCAATATTCAGCCAGGTACTGACAAGAGTTCTGAATGCAATTGTACAACATCTGCAATCTTATGTGTGATTCCCCCAAAGTGCTGACCTCCCTGCCATCAAGTCTGACTTCTATGCCATTGCAAACATTCCCCATCTCATAGGTGCCATCGATGGCACCCACATAGCTATCATCCCCCTAAGAGTGAGTGAACAGGTGTACAGAAACAGGAAGAACTTTCACTCCATGAACATCCAATTGGTATGTACTGCAGACCAGAACATTTCCCATGTGAATGCCATGTTTCCGGGTTCTGTCCATGATTCATTTGTTTTGAGGAACAGTAGTATGCCACAGAAGATGGAACCACTCCAAGAGGACAGAGGGTGGATCATAGGTAAGTTTGCCTGTCACTAACTGACACATTGCAGAAAATCAGCCTGTCTGACTAAGGGACATTGCAATGACGACTCTGTAATGAGCATTTCTCTAGGTGATTCTGGCTATCCAAACTTGCGTTGTCTCCTGACACCAGTGGGACTTAAGCCTGTAATTGTGGTTAGTGACTTATACTGTAAGTGTGCCATGTCATATAGGGGGGATTGGTCATGATAGGCGAGACAAGGACCTCTTCAGCATGGTACTGATAGACAATATATGCATTACCTCCTTGCCTAATTTGAAACACACATTACCACCACCAAGCACAAATTGACAATAAACTTGTTCCCTGCCAGTTGCATCCATACTCCACTTTGTTTAACATTGAAGACAGGGGACAGTGTTACAGGTGAGAAATGTTGTTTATTGGTCGAATACAGTGAAATTTGCTATGTATAGTGATGGAAGTCGTAAGGGTTGGGTGTCCTCAAAACCTACTTGGTGGCAGCCCTGTTGGATGTCATAGGTGGGTCCTATTTGTAGTATAGTACTTTATTTAGCCCTCAGCTAAGTGTAGTTGGTGAATGGGTGGGATGGTTGCTTTGCAGTAGTAGCTGTGTCAATTGTTGGAGTGGGGCTTGTTCTTAGCTGGGTTTCCAGTGCCATATCTTGGCCTAAGACTATGTTTGGGTGCCTGCTGTGGAGCTTCATGAGGTGTCATGGTTGGCCCTTGTGATTCCTGGGAGGGTATTTCCTGTGCTGATTCTGCTGCTTGGGTCCTCTGTTGCTGGTTGCCCAGGGCTCTTGTGGGGGCCTCTTGTCCAGTGTGGGTGTCTGACTGTTTGTTGACCAACTGCAGCAGTGCTCCAGCAATGGTGGCCATTGAGGCATTGTGTTCTTTCCACTGCTCCATGGCCTTTGGTGTTGTTCGAGCTGCATCCTCTGACTTTGCTCCAAGGTGGATACAATCTGTGCCAACCTGTCTTGGGTATGTTGTTAGGCCCCCAATACCTCTGCAATGACGTCCTGGGCTGCTGCATCTATCCGGTGCCCTACCCCCTGACCCACTGGGGCACTTGACCTTGGCCTGGCCCCCTGTGCCTGTGTCCCCTGCGCAGGTCTTGACGTGCCACTTGTACTGGGGCCCTCACCTTCCTGCATGTTGGGAGTGGGAGACTGTGGCCTCTGTAGCTGTGTCCACCTGTCTGTGCCCTGGGTCCACTGGTGTGGGTACGCCTCCCCTGGCCTGCTGGTCTTCACTGGATGTTAGGGGTGACAGTGTTTTCCTGGGTGGGGCTGCTGCATGGTGAGCATCCAGGGCTGTGTGAGGGGCCTGCCTGCTCATCAGTGTCCAGGGGTCCTTCGCCAAGGTCTTGTGATGTGCATCTGTCTCCCTGGAGTGCTGTGGCACTACTTGTCCCCTCCATTAGGGTTGCATGGGTGGTGGTGCCTGGGGACATAGACATGTCCGTTACATATGCATGAGGGTTTGAGGTGTACTGAACTGTGCAACTTTGTGCTGGTGTGCCTTTCAGTGGCCTTCCAGGGTGCCTTTGTGATGTGGTCATTCCATTTAGTGGCAGTGGTTGGGTTACTTTGTGGTGGGGGTTATTATTCCATTGTGGGTACGTGCAGGGGTGGGTGGCTGTGCACAGCGGTAGTGATGTGGGTCTGGTAGTGAGTTGTGGGTGATGCAGGGTGGTGGATGTGGTGGGTAATAGCTGGGTGGGGTGTGGGTCTAGGTGGGTGTGCGCGTGGTAGGGTGGTGCATGCATTACAGGTATGGCGTATATGGGGTAATTGTAAATGACTTAACCAAGTCTATTCCTCCAGTGAGTCCAGTGAGTCCCTCTGGGTAGAGGATGGCGAGTACCTTCTCCTCCCAGTCGGTGTAGTCGGGTGGTGTTGGTGGTGGTCCTCTCCCAGTCTTCTGCACTGCGATGTGGTGCCTCAATGCCATGGCCCTGACCTTCCCCAGCAGGTAATTTCATCTCTTGCAGATGTCGTCCCTGCTGCGTGGATGGGGTCCCACTGCATTCACCCTGTTGACAATGGTCTGCCACAGCTCCATTTTCCGCGCAATGGGTGTATGCTGCACCTTGGACCCGGATATTTGTGGCTCCACCTTTATGATCTCGTCCACCATGGTCCTTAGCTCCCTCTCAGTGAAGTGTGGATTTTTGGGGGGGACATGGTGAGGGTGGTGGATGGCGTCGGGACTGGGGATGGGGTTTGGGGGCTCCTGTGTGGGTCGCTATGTGTGTCCTGTCTGCTGGCGTTCTCTGTCTGGCTCTGATGCTCTCCATCTTCTGGTCCTGGTTTCGTTGCAAAGGATTGTGGGGTGTGTCTGGGGGTGTTTTATGGTGTTCTGGATGTGTGTGAGCTGTGTGGGTGCTAGGCCTAGCCATTGTGTGCAGTGGTTGCTGTTGAGCCCACTTGCTGCCCGTGGCGGGTTCAGCCGTCAAGTGTCGTCCGCCCTCCACTGTCCGCCGAGGTGATTTGTGCATCATTATTTGGAGGGTGGGATGTGGGTGTGCTTGGTGGTGGCGGGGTGGGGTAGGGCGGTATTCCTGCCGACAGGGTCCTGGCGGGGAGTGGTGGTCTGGGATTTTTTGGCGAGGTTGTTTTTTTTTATCATTATATGGTGGGTTTCCATTTGCCGCCGCCGGTGGGATTCTGTTCACCGCCGCCATGGCGGTCGGTGGTCTTTCCCGCCATGTTCATAATGACCGCCATAATTTTGTTCATGGGAACCATGTACACTTGCAACATTGCCCATGTGTGTCTGATATTTACAAGTTTATGGTTGTTAGAAATGGAGTCTTTGGTTGGCAGTCAGGTTACCCCCTGTCCATGCAAGGACCCTCACTCTGGTCAAAAAAGAGAATCACCCTCAGCTAACCCCCACTCACCCCCTTTGTAGCTTGGCAGGGACAGCAGGCTTAACTTCAGAGTGCTAGGTGTAAAGTATTTGTACCAACAAACACAGTAATTCCATGAAAACACTACAAAATGACACATCAGAGGTTTAGAAAAATAGGAAATATTTATCTAAACAAAACAAGACAAAAACAACAAAAATCCACCATTCACAAGTTAAGTTATCTATTAAAAACCAAAAAGAGTCTTCATGTAATTTTAAACACAACACTAAAGCTGATAGCGTGGAAATGTACCTGGGTGCACAGGCGAGTGTGCATCAAAAAGGGCTTGCTATGCATTAATATCACTCACTCACGAGACCGTGAGTATTTTCTCTGTCAGTCGAGTCGACATGGGTCATTTCTTCTCTCCACAGGAGAGCGATGCATCGACTTGAACCGCACTCCCAGGTCCGGGCAAGCCTTGCATCGTTTCTACATGCCCAGCGATGTTTGCTTCGGAAATCTTGTAGCACGATGATCCGAAAATCACAGAGCACCGGTTGTGATCTCACCAGCCTCCATCGGCAATGCTGTGCATCGTTTCTCCAGCCACGTGTGTCAATCTTTCAGTCACGCTGCAAGGGAACATCGATTTTCAGCTGTGAAGCCGGCGGCGCATCGATTTTTCAGCCGCAGATCGGACTTGTGTCAATCTTTTTCGTGTACGGGGTTCGTTTCGTGGATTTCTTACTCTTGGTCTGCCAGCGACTCCTTTCAGGGTTCCAGGAACTGGATGGGCACCACTTGGCAGAGTAGGAGTCTCAGCAGAGGCTCCAGGTGCTGGCAGAGAGAAGTCTTTGCTGTCCCTGAGACTTCAAACAACAGGAGGTAAGCTCTAATTCAAGCCCTTGGAGAGTTCTTCAAAAGAAGGAAGGCACAAAAAGTCCAGTCTTTGTCCTCTAGCACAGGCAGAAGCAGCAACTGCAGGATAGCTCCACAAAACACAATCACAGACAGGGTAGCTCTTCTTCCTCAGCTCTTCAGCTCTTCTCCAGGCAGAGGTTCCTCTTGGTTTCCAGAAGAGTTCTAAAGTCAGTGCTTTTGGGTTCCCTTCTTATACCTATTTTGCCCTTTGAAGTAGGCTTACTTCAAAGAAAAGTCTCTCTTGTTTGTGAAATCCTGCCTTGCCCAGGCCAGGTCCCAGACACACAAAAGGGGGTTGGAGATTGCTTAGTGTGAGGGCAGGCACAGCCCTTTCAGGTGTGAGTGACCACTCCTCCACTACCTCCTCACACAGATGGCTCATCAGGAAATGCAGACTACACCCCAGCTCCCTTTGTGTCACTGTCTAGTGAGAGGTGCAACCAGCCCAACTGTCAAACTGACCCAGACAGGGAATCCACAAACTGGCAGAGTCACAGAAATTGTTCAAGCAAGAAAATGCTCACTTTCTAAAAGTGGCATTTTAAAACACACAATCTGAAAATCAACTTCACTAAAAGATGTTTTCTTAAATTGTGAGCTCAGAGACACCAAACTCCAAATGTCTATCTGCTCTCAAAGGGAATCTACACTTTAATCATATTTAAAGGTAGCCTCATGTTAACCATGTTAACCTTTGAGAGGGACAGGCCTTGCAACAGTGAAAAACAAATTTAGCAGTATTTCACTGTCAGGACACATAAAACACATTACTATATGTCCTACCTTAACCATGCACTGCACCATGCCCTTGTGGGTACCTAGGGCCTACCTTAGGGGTGTCTTACATGTAAGAAAAGAGAAGGTTTAGGCCTGGCAAGTGGGGACACTTGCCAAATCGAATTTATAATTTCAAACTGCACACACAGACATTACAGTGGCAGGTCTGACCCATGTTTACAGGGCTACTAATGTGGGTTTCACAAGCAGTGCTGCAGGCCCACTAGTAGCATTTGATTTACAGGTCCTGTGCAATTTTTCTGCAACTGGTGCATAGCTAAGCACTCTTAAAAGTGGTTTGCTTTAGACACTAAGGCCCGTATTTATACTTTTTTTGCGCCGCATTTGCATCGTTTTTTGACGCAAAAACGGCGCAAACTTGCAAAATGCCATTGTATTTTGTAGGATTGCGCCGTTTTGCGTCAAAAAGCGGCGCAAATGCGGCACTAAAAAAAAGTATAAATACGGGCCTAAACTTCCTGTCTTAACAATTGACAAAACACAGTGCAGTCAACATTTTGTCAATCTGTCACACACATGCAAATGAGGATGTTGCAACGCAAAAGGGGTACTTACCAAATGGTCCACCAATACAAATCGCCAGGTGATCCAGTCGTGAAATGAGGTCTGCCCATTGGTGTTTGAGTTGGTGGTCCGTCCGCACAACACCATTGATCCTCCATAGGTGGTGGAGCGCCTTGCCCCAACGCAGCCTCCTTGCCTCTATTGGGTAACCCTAGATGACCTGGCCACCCCTACCCAACATCATTGGGAAGTAGTGCTTGACCAACCAAATTAACCCTCACAGTTCATCTCCACTCATGCGTTGCAGTCTCCTCTTCCCCGACATATTGCAGTTTCCCCCTACTGCAAACAAATTAGCCCCAAAAATAATCAAACACTATCCCACCTAACCCCCAAATACCCCAACAGACCACGCTACCCCAAGACAAACACCCTACTAAACAATTACTATGGCAGGACAAAAACACTACACAAAACTTGGCAAAATGACAAAATGAACAGGACAGTAACAGGACACAGCACAAAACTCTGAAAAAACACCACTCCTCGACCAGCACCAGCTTCACACACCCTCTCACAATCACAGACAAACAAACTGTAAATTAAAAGTGAAAGTGAAAGTGAAATCACTGTACCGTGTTTTCATCAAGGAAGACCTGTTTCATCACTTCCTGGGTGTGTGCGTCACGTTTTCTGATATGCAGTGGGTTTTTTTTGACGCATGACGTCATGCATGGTATTTTTTCCATGAAGGCTGACAAGGCCTGTTGACTTGTGATTGATGCACAGGGGCCAGGCATCATTGTATTGAGTTGCGATGTATGGAGAATTGCTGTTTGCGTCAAAAAGTTTGACTCATAACGGAAATGTATGGATTTTGTTGGAAAGGCTGACAGTGCACCCAGATTCACATTCCTTGTTACAGGGGCTATGCATGTATGTGGTCAGTATGATAAGGTTACGTATGTGTGCATGTGCATTCATATATGTAACGGTAACATCGGAATGTGTTACCACATGTTTGTATTATGTGTGATGCATGCAATGGCTGATACTGTTTGCGTATGTGCATGTGTTGGTAGATTTTTTCACGCACATGTTACCACATGTGTACTAGGAGTGTATATATGTGATGAAACACATATTTGTAGGTCCACCACATTGTCATGGCTGATTTCCAAATGCAAGTTTGACAACACCACTTTAGATATGATGGGCTATGTCCAATACATGTTAATGCATGTGATACCCATGACACATTGTACTCAAAGGATGCAGTGTATTACGGCTGGGTTGATTTCACATAACCCATGGCAATGTGAGTGCATGTGTGTCCACACTGTGGTGTGTTGTATAGTTCAGGGTTCATGATGCTATGCTGCACATGTAACATATGGTTCCCCTTGCATATATGGTGCAGGAGATGGTGTACTGACGTGTTGATGAAGGTCAGTATGTGACGTGTGTGGAAAGATATGTTTAGTGTAATATGTGTAATGAATGCCAAAGCGATGTGTCCCTGGGATATGAAACCTCCTAAATCTATCTTCAAGCATGGACATATGTTGGCCATTGTTTCATGGCTGTGTATTCATATCTGAGCCACATATGATTCCCTATATAGGAACGTATCTGAAAGTCATATTAACCTATGTATGATCATGTGATACATTTACATTTTCATTAGTAGAAAGTTTACTTTGGTGCACAATTCAATAAATGAGAACAGTCCTGAACCATTGAAGTAGTACATGTGTGCTGAGAAATTAGACATATGTGTGAAAGGCACACACTTGGTACATACAATCAACCGAAACATGTTTGTTTTGAATGTTACATTCAATGGCATACAACTCTATTGCAGGGCTGTTGTCAGGCAGTGATGGCACCCTAGTCATCATTGCTAATGTGGCACTTTGTGTGCCCACATAGACCTATGGTTGCATGTATTGATGATGGTTGATGGTGCTCCACTCAGCTCACTCCATTGTGCACAAGCAGCAGGCCCCTGACTGTATCATGAGTCAATCTAGCCTAAGCAGGGGAGTTAGGGGGTATAGGGCAGGGATCTACCTTCATCATGATTGCTCTTCAGCAGTGCATTGCACAGTCCCCTGCAGACAGACACCTGCACAAATGTGATCCCATGGCCCGGTATGTTTTGCTTCCTTTGGGGTACTTGATGCCAGGCTTGCCTATCATGTACAGGGGACTGGTTGCTTGTTTGTGTAGGCCATGTCTCATCATTGTGCATGGTTTGACAACAAATGGTCATGCATTGTTTGTATTTTCCATATGAAGCTTGGTTAGGACATTTATATCTAGTGAAACTTGCTTATGTTTTTTGACCCAGGGGACAGATAGGGGGTCATTCCGACTTTGGCGGGCGGCAGAGGCCGCCCGCCAAAGTAACCCCGTCGGAAGACCGCGAGGGTCATTCCGACTTTCCCGCTGGGCCGGCGGGCGACCGCCAAAAGGGCACCCGCCAGCCCAGCGGGAAAGACCCTGCAACAAGAAAGCCGGCTCTGAATGGAGCCAGCGGAGTTGCAGGGGTGCGACGGGTGCAGTGGCACCCGTCGCGATTTTCACTGTCTGCAAAGCAGACAGTGAAAATCTTTATTTCTTAATCTTTGTTTTCTAAATCTTTATTTCTTAATCTTTGTTAGGGGGCCCCTGCACTGACCATGCCAGTGGCATGGGCAGTGCAGGGGCCCCCAGGGGCCCCATGACACCCGTTCCCGCCATCCTTTTTTCTGGCGGTGAAAACCGCCAGAAACAGGGTGGCGGGAAGGGGGTCGTAATCCCCATGGCGGCGCTGCAAGCAGCGCCGCCATGGAGGATTCCCTGGGCCAGGGGAAAACCGGCGGGAAACCGCTGGTTCCCCTTTTCTGACCGCGGCTTTACCGCCGCGGTCAGAATGGCCCTGGAAGCACCACCAGCCTGTTGGCGGTGCTTCCGTGGTCCCCGGCCCTGGCGGTCATGGACCGCCAGGGTCGGAATGACCCCCATAATGTCATCTGTCACTGCTTTCTGTCACAATAATATGTGATGGGCAACTACATTGTTATTGCTGCTGCAAACATGAATGGGTTATGTACTGACCTAGATATCCTCTGTAAATATGTGTCTAGTGATCACATGGTAACATTGTTGTGTTGTACAGTCAGTATTGGTCTATGTGTGTTCCTTCTCTAACATTAACAGCAAATCTTGTTTGGAATTGATTTGGTCCTACATTGCTAGCATTCTTTAGGATGCTCACCCTTTGTACACATCTCTTACTGCAACATTGTCCTGTCATACATGGACAGGATGCTACATGAGCCTTGTGTACTTTGTAGATGAACACATCTTCTTCTACTGGCTATGTGATAGTATCCCTCCCATTTCCAGGCTTTGCTAGATGACATGACTTCCACACACACATGACAGTGCATCAGCCACAGCACTTGTGCAGTGTCAGAGTGCCTCCCCATGTTGTATCTCCAAGTATCTGAGGAAGTCTCTCAGCTGTTCTTACACATTCTGTGGTGTGCATGGGCATGCACTCACATCTGCATTTCACAACCTATGTCACTTTCACCATGAGTGTTTCTTGTTAGTGTGTGGAGTCATCTCAGCTCTGATTATGTGAAATGTCACATGCAGTCTCCTTCTTCACCCATACAATTTTGGATGGGACTTTGACATGCTTGGACATTGCAGGACATGCACATCCCAAACCAGATTGCCATGTGGGAAACCTAGTCATTTTAGGGGTTTGGTCCCCGTAGGTCACTTTCTCTTGGTCAGACATGTGTGTGTCAATAAGAAGTATACTTTAATATAATATGTGTGATTGTTTCATACAAACTTTACTAGGTTACCTTGCAGACACAAACCAACCAATGTAGGTAAATGCTATCCTTTTCCTACCTAGGACATATACCAGTACACCAGTCTTCACATTTATTTTCAGGTTTGCTGCAAGCATGTGTTAAGAGACAACACAACTGTGTGACATGTGTCTAAGAATGTACATTGGAAGTGCTACAGACTGCCTACATTCCACCCACATATTCATGTGGAGGTGCATTCTCCCAGTCTATTGATCATTCCTGGCTATGGGGCATATGTGCGGAGAGTTGATCAGCAACCATTGTTACTCCACTTGTCTTGCGGCCCTTAGTGCACCCCACAGCCAACATGTGTGTGCTATATTTCAGAGACAGCACACAATGGGGCAGGGTTGGGGCCACTAGCATTCTCGGTATGTAATGCCATTGATATATGGTGAGTGGTTAGGGTCAGACGTTTGGCCCTAACCCTGACCAGTACATAATAGTCCATTGATACCAATGGTGTTCCCCCTTGTCACACCTGCTCGGTGCTGGTGTTACAGCTACCCGGCTGAGATGTGACGCAGTTTAGTTCCTAAGTTTCAAGTACCCCATTTTGAGGCAGCCCCTACCAAATATATGCCCTCTTGCATCCATCTTACCTGACGTGGGTATGATGTGGTACAAGGGGTCAAAATTGGCACAATATTTACATTACACCACATAGTATTTCTTGTGCGTGGATCTATGCATTCAAGAGCCACATGAGCGTGAGTAATGTGACGCTGATGTCTAGCATGGAGGCTCTAGACCCTCTTAAATCACAACCTATGTTCCAACATTCTTTGTAACTGTTGTGGTTTTTTCCTGCTCTCTGGGGTATGGGCACCTTACCAACGGTATATGAAGCAGAGAGTGAGTATGTAATTGGCAATCTGGTGCAAAGTGAATGAATGATGATAAATACAAGTGATTATTTTTGTACAGTGTCCAGGTGAAGAAGTTCAGTACAATTTGTTGTCTCCTGCGAACTGCTTCAGCAGTGTTTTGTTGTTCCTTCTTCACCTGTGCTGCACCATTGTCATCCTCCTCCTCAATGGGGTCATCTAATAGTTCATCCCAGGGGGGATTAGTCTGCACACAAACGTTATGCAAGAAGGCCCATACAAGGATCATCTTGTATACCAGGGGTGATGCATACAACAGGCTTCCTCGTGTCAGGGATAGGCACCTGAACCTTGAGTTCAGGAGCCCAAATGTCCTCTCTACCTCATTTTGTGTCCTTCTGTGGCCTTTATTGTATGCCCTCTCTTCCTCCATTGTCAGGTTGCCAAAACAGGTCATCACCCATGGCTGGATGCCGTAACCTTGGTAGGCTGCAAAGGCATGTGAGAACATGTGTCTGTCATGCATATTTTTGGATTCCTGTGTGCCATGGCAGATGGTAATTCTATGTGAAGTGGTGCCTCAGACTTGCATCTGATATTGTATGTGTTCCCGTTTTGTTGAATTGTTGCATTGGTGTGTGGTGATGGACATTACTATCATGGGTTATGCCTCAGGGACCTCGTGATTGTCAAATTAAATCTGGACTGACAGTTCGAATACGTCAAGTATGTGTTGTGTTGTCCATATTTGAGGCTGTGCCCTAATGTTAGTGGAATCTACCACCTCCTTGCACCACAATAGCGTCATTTGTGTCAACACTATGGTAGCCCTATGTAGGAAAGTACCATCTTGCCTGGCATGCTACCCCCATCTTTACATGTATGTAAGTTTGTTTTTGCCTGCCTCACTGAGATCCTGCTAGCCAGGACCCCAGTGCTCATAGTTTGTGGCCTGAATGTGTGTACCTGTGTAGTGACTAAATGTGTCTCTGAGGCTCTGCTAACCAGAACCTCAGTGCTTATGCTCTCTCTGTCTTTAAAATTGTCACTATAGGCTAGTGACAATTTTCACCAATTCTAATTGGCACACTGGAACACCCTTATAACACCCTAGTATATGGTACCTAGGTACCCAGTGTATTGGGCTTCCAGGAGATCCCTATGGGCTGCAGCATTTATTTTGCCACCCATAGGGAGCTCAGACAAATCTTACACAGGACTGCCACTGCAGCCTGAGTGAAATAACGCATACGTTATTTCACAGCCATTTTACACTGCACTTACGTAACTTGTAAGTCATCTATCTGTCTAACCTTCACTTAGTGAACATTAGGTGCAAAGATACTAAGTGTGAGGGCACCCTGGCACTAGCCAAGATGCCCCCACATAGTTCAGGGCAGCTTCCCCAGACTTAGGCGGTCATTCTGACCGCCATGCGGTTACCGCCATTTGGCCGCTCCGCGGTCAAAAGACCGCGGTGGCCATTCTGCCTTTCCCGCTGCGCCGGCGGGCGCACGCCAAAGGATCGCCCGCCGGCCCAGCAGGAAAGGCCCTGCAACACAGAGGCCGGCTCCGAATGGAGCCGGCGGTGTTGCAGGGGTGCGACGGGTGCAAAGCAGACAGTGAAAATCTGTATGGGACCCGTTCCCGCCATCCTGGTTCTGGCGGTGAAAACCGCCAGAAACAGGCTGGCGGGAAGGGGGTCGGAATCCCCATGGCGGCACTGGAGGATTCCCTGGGCCAGGGGAAAACCGGTGGGAAGCCGCCGGTTCCCCTTTTCTGACCGCAGCTTTACCGCCACGGTCAGAATAGCCCTGGAAGCACAGCCTGCCTGTTGGCGGTGCTTCCGCTGCCCTCCGCCCTGGCGGTCAGAGACCTCCAGGGTTGGAATGAGGGCCTTAGTGATTGCGGGGACACCATTACACACGTGCACTACATATAGGTCAATACCTATATGTAGCTTCACAATGGGAACTCCGAATATGGCCATGTAACATGTCTAAGATCATGGAATTGTCCCCCCATGCCAAATCTGGTATTGGGGTGCCAATCCCATGCTTCCCTGGGCCTCCACTATGGATCCCGGCTACTGCCAAACCAGCTCTCTGGGGTTTTTTCTGCAGCTACCGCTGCTGTCAACCCACAGACAGGGTTCTGCCCTCCTGGGGTCTGGGCATCCCAGTCCCAGGAAGGCAGAACAAAGAATTTCCTCTGAGAGAGGGTGTTACACCCTCTCCCTTTGGAAATAGGTGTTAAGGGCTGGGGAGGAGTAGCTTCCCCCAACCTCTGGAAATTCTTTGAAAGGCACAAGCCAGTCTACACCAGTTCAGGGACCCCCAGTCCTTGCTCTGGCGCGAAACTGGACAAAGGAAAGGGGAGTGACCACTCCCCTGTACATCACCACCCCAGGGGTGGTGCCCAGAGCTCCTCCAGTGTGTCCCAGACCTCTGCCATCTTGAATACAGAGGTGTGAGGGCACAATGGAGGCTTCTGAGTGGCCAGTGCCAGCAGGTGATGTCAGAGACCCCTCCTGATAGGTGCTTACCTCACTAGGTGGCCAATCCGCCTCTGAGGGCTATTTAGGGTCTCTCCTGTGGGCTTTTCCTCAAATAACGACTTGCAAGAATTCATCAGAGTTCCTCTGCACCTCTCTCTTCGACTTCTGCCAAGGATCGACCGCTGACTGCTCCATGACGCCTGCAAAACTGCAACAAAGTATCAAGAAGACTACCAGCGACATTGTAGCACCTAGTCCTGCCAGCTTTCACAACTGTTTCCTGGTGGTGCATGCTTTGGGGTCTGCCTGCCTTCATCCTGCACTTGAAGCCATGAAGAAATCTCCCGTGGGTCGACGGAATCTTCCCCCTACTTCAGCAGGCACCAAACTTCAGCATCACCGGTACTCTGGGACCTCTCTCATCCTGACGAGTGTGGCCCCTGTGACCCCGACTGTCCAGTGGTCCAACTGTCCAAATTTGGAGGAGGTAAGTCCTTACCTCCCCTCTCGAGACAGTAATCCTGTGCACTGCATGAACTGCAGCTGCTAGGACTTCTGTGCACTTTTGCAAGAAATCCTTTGTGCACAGCCTAGTCCAGGTCCCCAGCACCCCTTCCTGCATTGCTCAACTCGCTGAGTTGACCTCCTCTGGCTTCGTGGGACCCTCTTCTGTAGTGTTGAGATGACCGCCATGCTCAGTCTTCTTGAACCCATGTTCAAGGACTTCTCTGGGTGCTGCCTTCTTGTGCATGGACTCTGTGTTGCTGAGGGTCCCCTCTGTCGTCTCTCCCAAGTGGCAACATCCTGGTCCTTCCTGGGCCGGGGAAGCACCCGTTTTCTTCAACCGTGACCTTTGCAGCTAGCAAGGCTTGTTTGTGGTCTTTCTTCAAAGAAGCAACACTGCATCCTCCAGCAGTCCGTGGAACATCTTCTGCACAAAGGAGAAGTTCCTAGCACCTTTCGTTGTTGCAGAATGTTTGGCTTCTTCCATCCGGGGTTTAGTGGGCTCCTGCCTTTGCAGGTCCTCAGGTCCACGAATACGTCTTCAGGGCTTTGCAGTCTGTTTTGGTCTTTGCAGAATCCTCTATCATGTGTTTAGTGTGTTTCTGGGGAAGTAGTATCACTTTACTCCTACTTTTCAGGGGTGGGGTATCTTGGACACCCTTAGTGTTTTCTTACACTCCCAGTGACCCTTTACACACTACACTAGCCTAGGAGTCCATTTGTGGTTGCCATTCCACTTTCAGAGTAAATGGTTTGTGTTGCCCCTAGGCCTATTGCATCCTATTGTATTCTACTGTGTTTGCACTATTTTTCTAACTATTTACTTACCTGATTTTGGTTTGTGTGTATATTTTGTTTATTTTCCTTACCTCCTAAGGGAGTATATCCTCTGAGATATTTTTGGCACATTGGCACTAAAATAAAGTACCTTTATTCTTAGTAACTCTGAGTATTGTGTTTCTTATGCTATAGTACCTATATGACATACGTGGTATGGTAGGAGCTTTGCATGTCTCCTAGCTCAGCCTAAGCTGCTCTGCTATAGCTACCTCTATCAGCCTAAGCTGCTAGAACACTACTAATCTACTAATAAGGGATAATTGGACCTGGCACAAGGTGTAAGTACCATCAGGTCCCCACTATAAGCCAGGCCAGCCTCCTACACCCTACAAGGTCAAACTCAGGTCACCATGTTTCCATGTGGCACTACGCATGCAGTGTGACACTTAGTGACCCTTTGTGGCAGAATATGCCTTTGCCAGGCATCATGGGTACAAGGGGGAGATTCACACAATAGGAGGACTAGCAAAATGGGTGCAGAGGATTCTCCAAAGTTCCTAGACATGATTTTTCACAGATAGTTTCAATGCCTGCACAGAGCAGGCATTAGGAGGGAGCACACCACATTTGAATGGGTCCCTATGTACTGTGCATGAAAAGGTCAGGAATGTTGTCAGTACTCCTACAGCGTCCATTAATGGCATCAGTTATTATTACACTATTGCACCTACTCTGCACCATGGTGTGCTGTATATTGTATATGGTATCCACATGGTGGCAGTAGGGTGTGGCGAAGGGGCACAATTACAGTGGCGCTGCTGTCGATGCTACGCCACTTTCCTGACATGTGGCCCTCTGTCTCTTCACTTTAGACCTGCAGAAAGAGTGATGTGCTGGGAGTTTGAACATATTTTGTGTGTTGTATGCCATGACACATGTGTTGTGCCCTGTGTTTGGAATGTGATTCCCACCACTTTTCCCTTGGAAAAGCACGCTTGCACAGTGTTGTTTTTATTGCCAAATGTTGGCTGGCATATGTATCTGTATGTGGATCATGGGCACAGTGTGGCACAGTTGGATGGTATGCTTTGTGATGTATGCATGTGTGACAGGAGAGGGAATGATGTGTTTTTCTGCAATGCCCTGCATCACATTACCAGTCCTGCTAGGTCCCATGTCTCCTTATTCACATACATCTCTATCTTCTCCCAGTACATTGTCAGTACTCCAGCTGCCACAGACTCCTGTTGGTACTCTGGTATCATGTTAGGGAGTTGTGGAATTACCAGGTGTGATTGTAGGTGTCCTGTGAGGTGTCCATCCCTACACATGGTCTTTCATGGCTGGTGTTGTTGTATTCCTATGTATGCAGCACAATGCACCAGTCAGGTGAAGGTGGACACAAAGGGTACGTCTGGTATGTTTTGGTGATGGCAACACTTGGATGGGATTTAATATTGGTGCTGCCGGAGGCTTCTACACAATGACACATGTGGGGCTGTGCCTGAATGTGACTTTCTTTACATTGACATGGCCAATGCCTTTCACATAGCTGAGCTATTCCTTGTTAACTGTTCTCTATGTGGGATCTGTATCTAGTTATCCACCAAAGGACACTTGTAGTGGTTTGGGCCCAGCTTCTGTATGCTAAGGAGACATAGCTCCACCTGTCCTTCACGTGGTGTGCTTGTCAGGTTGTGTCTGTATTATGTACATATAGGGTATGTGTGTGTGTGATGTGCAATGACTGCAGTGTAGTGTGTCATGCGGCCTATGTTTTGTTTTCTGTACATTTGTGTTCCCCTGTCCATGTGTGTTTAGTGTGGTGTATGAATTATTTGTCCTACAAGGTTGATGGGTTGTCTATGTAATGATTTGTCTGGTGGCTTACCTACGAGTAACCCATTGCCATATTGCCGATCCTGTAACCGCTTATTGATGGTGAAGTGCCTGAGAAGGTAGGCACCATGGACGCTGCTGGGATATTTGGCTAGGATGTTTGTGAAGAGCCCACAGGGGTCTACTGTGGCCTGTATATTTATAGGATGGGTGTGTTTGTGGTTACTGTAGAGGTGTTTAATTGTAGCAGGTGGCACAAGTTGGACATGGTTGCAATCCA
Source organism: Pleurodeles waltl (assembly GCF_031143425.1). NCBI lineage: Eukaryota > Metazoa > Chordata > Amphibia > Caudata > Salamandridae > Pleurodeles > Pleurodeles waltl. The sequence goes on along the minus strand of NC_090438.1, from coordinate 792,558,608 downwards.
TTGCACCCAGTACATGCGGGAACCCAGCAATTTGGTAGAAACCTTGCTTGTTGTCCTGCTGCAGTTGCTGGGTGTTGGGGAACCAGATGTGGTGGGGAGTGGGGTGGATGATTGCGCCCAGAGCCTTTGGAAGGAAGGCTAAGAAGGATGGCTGGCAGATACCACCCACTTGTGCGCAAGTTGTCTGGAAAGATCCTGATGCCAGCATATGGAGGACAGACAGGAGTTTGGTCAAAGGTGGAATAGTTGTTAAAGCTTTCCACCCTTGTAGTGATGCCTGGTGCAATGTGGTGCAGCAGGCGTACAATCGACTCCCAATTCGGACGGTAGATTCTGCTGACATCTTTTTCCCCAAGCACTAGGATGGTTGTGCACTGTCAAAATATCCTCTCCCACCTTCTGCGCTGCCCTTGTGGCTGCTGTGGTGAAGTTTGGGGTTGCTGCTGTGTTGCTGGTAGGACATGTTGTCGTTGCTGTTGTTTGCGAGGTTTGCCAAGCTGGAGAATTGACAGATCCATGTAGTCCCAGGAGTTGCCAATGCTCCTTATGTGTGTTTTCCTTGTGTAGTACTGTGTGGGCCTCATTTTAACTCCTGGTCTAACCAGGCGTAAAATGTTTATGCTAATTGGACTTTGCATCATCTTTTTGGACCAGTACCTTAAATTGGGTTGTTTTTGGGCTAGGCAGTTTGTATGGCGCTAGAGGGCTACCTTGCATATCATTGTCGCTAAATGACACAAGGTGGGGTGGTAGTCCCGAAAAATGGCGCTAACTCTGAAATGTTGTCGCTGGACAGATCTAGCAACAAAATATAAATATGGCACTAGGTTAGCGCTGCTTTTTCATCAGGGAAAAATGGCGCAAACTCAGCGCTAAGTTTTCTTAAATATGGGCCCATGTCTTTATCTGCTCCCAATGGGAAATTACACTTAAAAGGCATTTCAAGGCAATCCCCATATTACCCTATGTGAGAGATAGGTCTTTCAATAGTGAAAAAACAAAATCAGATATATTTCACTATTATGACATGTAAAACATATCAGTATGTGTCCTGCTGTTTAAAAAAACTGCACCCTGCCCATGGGGCTGTCTTGGGCCTATCTTAGGGGTGACTTACAGGTAATAAAAGGGATGGCTTGGGCTTGGCAAGTGAGTGCACGTGCCAGGTCAAAATGGCAGTTTAAAACTGCACATACAGACACTGTAATACCAGGCCTGAGACATGTTTGCAGGGCTACTCATGTGAGTGGCACAAGCAGTGCTGCAAGCCTACTAGAAGCATTTGATTACAGGCCCTGGGCACATCTGGTGCACTATACTAGGGACTTACTAGTCAATCAAAAGCCAATCATGGATAAACCAATCCCAAATATATGTTATACAGAGAGCATTTGCACTTTATCACTGGTTAGCAGTGGTAAAGTGCCCAGAGTCCTAAAGCCAAGAACAACAGGTCAAGAAAAATAGGAGTTTGGGGATAACCCTGCAAAAAGGGCCAGGACCAACTGCTATCTTATCCAGTTGCCAGCCAAAGTCTGTCACTCGCAAAAGTAATACAGTTTTTTCTTGGCAATCACCTGACAATTATTTTCAAGACCATGGTGACCACAGTCTTGTTCACTAGTGATATAGATTTACACCACTTAATAATCATTGGATAGTTTTGTTTTAATCTTTCTTGTGTTTGGATTGTAGTATTTTTAGAAGGATTGTCAATATCCTTCATTACATTTTTCCTTGAATATGCCAGAGGATCACGAATTAGTGGTCCATTTTCAATCCCATCAAAGGTATGAATTCCCTCCTATTCCTTCCTTTATTTCAATATGAGATGATAATAGTGAGTGGTCAAACTTTGTTTCTGTTAGACTGTTGAAAATAGGGCTATATGTACTAAGATTAGAAATAGCCATTCCCTAATTGTGGTTTCCTGCAAATTGCAATTAGGAAATCACTATTTCTAATGTATGAACCTCTTTAGAGTTTCACTTGCAATTCCCACTGAGTTCCCAGTGAGTTGCAGATAGACTTACCACATGATTATTAATGAAGTAGGTCACAAGTTGTTACCCCATAGGAATCACAGCCATCACAGGGATGTTGGCCTGCTGGGGTTTGCAGGCCACATTTCAGCGTTGTACACGTCAAAAAACATTTTTCTGGTTGCAAACGCCCTGATTCTATGAATTGAACCATTTGCAACGAGAAAGATACTTTGTACATTTGTCTCTAGATCCCAGGGTCCAGACCTGATTAATCCCTTTTTCTTGGGTGTACTAGGTGACCCATCATTCCAGGCCTCAAGATGCCTCGTCATCAACGCCAGCCACTTTCTGGTTCATGGTATTCCTTCATGAATGAAAGACACTAGAAATAACATTTTTGCCTTTAAGGATACAATGGGCATGCACCTTTTTTCAAAATTCTTGGCTCATCCAGATGTCTGTACAAAGACACTAAGAACAACATAACCTGAAATGTCACCACCATTCTATGTATTGTATCTATAAAAATGCACATTTTATAATTTCTATTTGAGCCCCTGCCCACTTTCTGTTAACTAGAATCACCTCTATGCCTTCACTGTGTTTCCCTCAATTCATTCGAGAAATCCTGCGGGTAGAAGGAAGCATCAGATGGGTATCTACAGTGTTGTGATCAGTGGACCATGTTTCGCAGATGAGCAGCATACATTATCTTCTCCTTTTCCTTCAACAATACATGAATGTCTGACATTTGTGTTGCAATAGACCCATCATTTAGTTGAAATATATTTATTAAGGGGGACTAAATTCTCAACTCAGTGAGGTTTACAACGGTATTTAGTTTCTCCTTCAAAAGTGTTCAAACCTGAGACTGCAGACTCAAAATTAAGATGTTTTATATTTTTGGTTTATTTCTGAATTTAGACTGGATTTTTAGGGCATCATTTTAATCTGCTTTCAATGCCATAACTGCCTTCTTAATCCTTTTAACAAGGTAACACAAATTCTTATTGCCAATTATATAGAGTTGGCCTGCCAAGTAATACTATCAATCACCAGGTGTCATTGCTACCTCACTATTATGATCTTCCAACAATCTTTGAGTTTCTTTCATTATCTTTTTTTCTTACCCCTACCAAAATGGTTTAACCTCTCCATGTTGCTTCAATTCCTTCTCAGTTTCACATAGGAAACGAGTTAAGATCTGTCATTTCTCTCTTATAATTTGAAGCTCCTTGTTTCCAGTAGTTCCAATTCACACAAGGAGAAAATAAAATTGCCCTATATGAATTTCATACAGTAATGCTTTATTTTGAAAGCTCCTAAAATATCTATTGAATATATTTAAACTTAAAAAATTACAGTTGTGAAATATTGAGACCCGACACACACTATAATGTGCAATGATAATCTCACAATATGGTGCAAATGCACATACCTAGACAGGATTATATATATGAACAATAGCAATGCATCTGATCATGTTAGTTAACATGCAAGTTCATATCATAGAAAATGAGCACTGATGCACAAAACACAGCATCTCCATTTGTACAATTTTAGCTGTTAAGCTAATGGACTAATGGTGGGAGCCCGTATTTATGCCAAAAGGTGGCAAATCAGAGGATGTCACGCAGTTTGTTCTCTATGTAAGTTATGCGCTTGTCTTCCCACATGGGCCATTGAGTTTCCACTTCTCCTATTGTGATGTTCCTATTTTTCCAGATGGGTTAATGTAAATAAATAGTGTAGGAAGATTTAAGCAATGATTGAGGCCACTCCCATGCATAGCATGAGACAAGAGGTATAGGTTTACCATTGAGGCTGTTTTGGGCATGACTGGAGTAATTAGACCGCAAGATTGACTTTTGTTTGCAGTATTTTTTGCAGCTGAGCCCACTCAGGTGTCTCTTAGTGGGTCTTCAGCATTATAACTTAAGTGCCAGCTGGGAAGCTGACCAAAATGATTTCAAGTGTGGGGGACTATTCCCCCTGCAGTGGTTTTGGCATAGAACTTGGAAGCTTTCAGACATGCTGTGTCCACTCCATATGAAATTCCTAATGAGGTGGTCTATCTCCTGTGGTAAAGCCCGAAAGACTCTTGGCGGCAACATGCTGATGATGTAATTAAACCTTGGTATCACATTCATTTTGACAATCGCACCTTGTCCCATAAGGATTGTTGGAGTTTGGACCAGTTTGTGAATTATGTAGTGATTTTGTAGTGACTTTGTCTATGATAGGGATGATATTGTCCATGACCATGTTGAAGAGCTCATATTTAAGTACATGCCAAAGTATTTAAGACAACTGATTTGCCAAGTAAATGGTGAGGTTCCCAGGGAGGCTTTAGGGTAGTAGGTGTCAGTGTCACCAGAGAATTCAGATAAAGATTCTATTACGGCCTTGGGTGCCAGGATAGGCTCCAGTGGGGTGAACAGTATATCCAATTTACTGTATAATCTGCTTCGTAAAATACTTCTGTTCTCCTACAGCTGTTTGCACCGCATCATTGGTGTGTTACATATGGTTGCCACCAGTGGCTCCATTGCTATCAGACACAATGGACAGCCTTGTCTCGTGCCATGACAAAAATCAAAGAAGTGGGAGGAGAAGCCTTTGCATGTCACTGCGGCGGTGGGTGAACTGTATGAAGTTTGCCATGACTCCGAAAAGGTATGACCGCTCAACACGAACAAACACCTTTTCGGTGCTGAGGGACATAAGAATCTGTCCTGTATAACCTGAAACAATATATAAGAAAATGATTTCAGGTGTTTTGTTGACGAGTAACCTGGGTACAAACCCGACATGGGAGGAAAGAATTAAGAAAGACATATGTCACAAGCCTCATGGCTAAGACTTTTACTAAAATCTGTGTGCCTCATTTTCAAGGATTAACACCTCGTTGCATTGCAGCAGTGGTTTGTCAAAAATTCTTGTGCTGCAGTAAGACAGGTTACGATGCTATGGATGCATTGTATTTACAATATGAGGCACTATGTTGTAAGGTCCCAAGGATGAGTCAGAAATTCTGACGTTTCCAGGGGAACTCTGCCACAATGCATGAGCCCAAAAAAGGTGCCTTGCTGAAGTTGTTCCTACACCAACGCAACTTCAGCAATGCAGCAAAAATCAGTAGCCTATTGTGTAGGAACCTTTGTAAAAGACTGTAAAATGGTGGTGTCAGTCTCTTACCAGACTTCTTTCGCAGGAGTGAAACGGAGAGAACGAAAATTCCCTATTTCCCTTCAGTTCAAACAGGTCTAATAGACCAGTTGTAATGACGTGGCTTGGAATGCTATACATGTCACATAGAATCTGGTGACATCGCATGCAGATGAGGTTTCAGAGATTCGTTGGTGTCTCTCTGTCTTATGCTACATTTGTGCTCTGTGTCCCTTCTTTGTTTGTTTCATATTGTGCCTTCAATCAAATAACTCCTTATGAAAAGGATCTTGTGACTCGTCATTATGAAGTGACAACGAGGATGAAAACGGTGGTGGGATAACAAAGCTGTTTTCCAACCATTTTATTCAAGGAACGGTTCCTACCCACTTCGACAACTGCCAACAACCTGCTGTGAGTGTATCGTTCTTCCGTGGGAGGAACAGAGTTATTTTTTTTCTCGGCGGGTTGTTTTTGGGCAGTTGTGGGAGTTTGTAAAACACCCAAAGCGCATGCAGTAATGTCTTTCTGCAGTGCGCGCAAGGCGGTGCGTTTGAAGCACCTAAAGCGCGTGCGGTAACGTTTTCTGCACGCGCGCCTGTAGTGTGTTTATAACATGGTTTTTTCATGCATGTTGCATGAGTAACACTGCGTAGAGTGTCTGTCAGAAGCTGTCAAGAATATAAAAGAGACTTACAGAATCTTCAGGAGTCTCTGTGTTCACACCTTTTTTCAGTTTTTTTCTCTTCTGTGCTCGGCATTTCCTGTTGATTTCTGGAACACAAAAGAAGACCTACACGTTTTTGGTTTCGTTTCCTGCAGTTCAGTGACATAGTGGAAGGACTGTGTTTTTTTGTGTGGTTCTATTTAATTTGGCCACCTTAATTTGGGGAAGAAGACATTTTTTCAGAACAATTTTTTTTACTAAATTTTTTAAATATTTTATTTACTTTCAAGAAGTGTTCTATAAAGAAAAAAGAAACAACAGTTCTCTTGGAATATTTTTTGTTGTTGTCTGTGAGAACAAGTTCTGACATACGTTTTACAATGCAGAATGTAGTGCCTCCTGCGCCTTTTTTGCAAAAGATCCTGGAGACCCCCTCTGGAATGGAAGCTCTGGCTACGTTCTTTTAAAGCGTACTTAGGGGCTATTGATGGACACAAATTCAGACCAGAAAGGAAAAAAAGTCTAATGTACTATTATTTGGGGGTGGATGGTCAGAATATCTTTGATCATTTACCAGCTTACGCAATGGGTGATTAAGAAGAGTTGGATGAATTTGACATGGTGTTTGCACAATTGGACAAAGATTTTACCAAAACTAAGAATAATGTAGTACATAGGTATACGTTTTTTACTAGATCTCAAAATCCCAATGAAAGTTTTGACAAGTTTATCACAGCATTAAAGGTGTTAGCTGCTAAATGTGAATTTGAGAATTTTACTTCTCAACTTATCAGAGATCAATTAGTGGCAAGATGTTATTCCAAAAGAATTCAAGAGAAATTACTTACGTGTAAAGATCCTTTGCTGGACAAAGCTATTGATATAGCAAAAAGTATTGAATGTTCTTTAGAAGATGCTAAACAATTAAAGCTCTCTTTATCCAATACAACCATTTTGGGTGCACTGTCAAGTGTACAGAGTAATGATAACAAAAAGTATTCACGTAGTGAGAGAAAAAAGGATAATTCTTCAACTTCTAGAAACACTTCTTCATTTAAAAACAATCAAAAGACTATTTGTTTTAGATGTGGTTCTACAGCTCATGTATCTTCTTTCAGAAACTGTCCTGCAATTAACCAGGAATGTAGGAATTGTATCAAGATTAGGCATTTTTCAAGAGTTTGCAGAAGTGCACACAAGAATAATGTTTGTTGTGTGATAAGTGAGGATACAGAAATTGTGAAACATGATGATAATGAACTTGTATTAGTCGTTAACAATATTACAACATCGAATAGCAGGCTAGTCATGGATCCTGATGTTGATATATTAATAGAGGGGGTTGTTGTTAAACTTTTAGTAGACACAGGAGCTGCATTACAATTGTCTCTTAAGAAAAGTTTGATGAGTTTTGGGTATCGAAACCTCTTTTATCTCCTGATGTTTCTACAGTTGCTTTTGAGGGGAGCAAAATTGATTTAATTGGCTATTTTTGGGCTTCCTTGTCAATTTTTAATGAAATCATACAAGGGAAAGTATATGTGGCCAAAAAGGGGATTCATGTTTTAGGATTGATTCATCAAGCTGAATTCAAGCTAGTGATTAAACCAGGACGGGAAAAACCTGTGTCTATTGAAAATGACAATTCAAATTGTGTTAAAACAATTTCAGACCCTGTAAGTGTTTGGCAACAGAAATTGAATAGATTATTCCAGGGCAAGTTGGAAAAATAAGTAATTTTACGCATACGACAAAATTGAAACAGGGTGCTGTGCCTGTTAAACATAAATTGAGTAATGTTCCTTTCAGTGTAAGAACAGATTTATCCAAATTACTAAAGGAAATGTGTGACCAAGGAATAATTGAGAAGTTGGAAGCAACGTTGTGGTTGTCTCCCATTGTTTTGGCTAAAAAGAGTTCAGGGGACTTAAGAATGTGCGTAGATTTAAGAAATCTTAATGAGATGATTTGGATGGACAGCTTTCCTTTACCAAGGATTGATGATCTCATCACAAAAGTTGGGTCGGCTAGTTGGTTCACAAAACTGGATTTGAAGTCAGCATATCATCAAGTAGAATTGGATGTCAATTCCAGACATCTGACAGCATTTAAACCTTCAGCTGGGACCTTCCAGTTTTGCAGGCTCCCCTTTGGTCTTGCCTCTGCCGCAGCAGTTTTCCAGAGATTGATGTCTGACATGCTTATTGACAATCCGAATGTAGTGGTCTTCCAGGATGATATTTAGTTTTTTTCAGATACGGAATTAGCACATGATAAAATTTTAGAAGGCGTGTTAACTTTAAGAAAGGAGAAGTGCGTATTCAAAACTAGAGAAATTGAGTATCTCGGACACGTTTTATCTGAACAAGGTGTTAAGCCAAAACGAGGATTAGTAAAAATCATTCTAGACGCTCCTGCTCCTAAGACCAAAGAACAACTTTTATCTTTTTTGGGGTTGTGTGAGTTCTATGTGAAATTTAAAAAAAAACTTTGCTAAGACCTTTGAGTGTTTTCGATCTGTGCTTAAGAAAAAGTCGACTTTTTACTGGTCGTCTGACTGCAATAGAGTGTTTGAACACGTTAAATATGATATTATTAATGCTCCTGTTTTGCAGCCCTTCTCGGAAACTAAGGAAACAGTTGTGACGGTGGATGCTTGTGAGTATGGATTGGGTGCAGTTTTGAGGCAAGTATCAAGTGATGAACATGACAGCACTATTGGGTTTGCTTCGAGAACCTTGCGTCTGGTGGAACGTAAATATTCAGTGATTGAAAAAGAACTTTTGGCTGATGTATGGAGTGTAGAGAAGTTTAAACAATATCTTTGGGGCAGGCATTTAGTTTTGAAAACTAATCATCGACCTTTAGTTGAAATATTGTCAGGAAGGAAAAATAAACATTCTGCAGCTCGTATAGCTAGATTGTCAGATAAACTCTTGGAATTTAACTTCTCTGTTGAGTATATTCCTGGAGGTAAGAATTGCAGGGCAGACTGTCTTTCTTGCTTGCCCATTAAAGAGGATGATGAACTAAAATGGGAAACAGAAATTGAGGAATGTTTTGCAGCCTGTACCACTCAGTATGATTAAAATTTGGATGAGAATGCATGGATTGAGTCAGTACAGAAGGATAAGTTGTTAGTGAAGGTGATGCATTTGGTAAGGTCTGGTTGGCCCAAAGAGAAGAATCTGTTACCTAAGCTTCAACCTTATTGGAAAGTGTCTGATGAGTTGTCCATTGAAGGAGATAAATTGGTTAGGAGCGATAAGCTTATTCCGCCTGAATGTTTTAGAACAGATTTAATTGCCAAAGCTCATACTGGTAATTTGGGTGCCACCATTACTAAAAGAAAATTGAGATCTGATTTCTGATGGCCTAGAATGGAAAAAGAGATAGAAGAATATGTCAGAAATTGTACAAGATGCACTATGAGTGACAAAGTTGTGGTCACTGAGAGAAGTACTGATTCTTATGTGTCTTCACCAGATAGGGCCTGGCAGAAAATTGGTTTAGATTTTTTAGGTCCATATCATGTTTTACCATTTGACATGAGGTATTTTGTAGTGATAGTTGACCATCTTTTAAGGTGGGTTGAGGTAGAATCTGTAAAGTTCCCAACTACCCAAAGTGTTATTATCAATTGTTTTAAAAAAGTTTTCATCCGTGAAGGTTTTCCGGAACTAATTTTAACTGATAATGGGGTTCAATTTGTTTCAACAGAAATGCTTCAATTTTTAAGCAAATGTGGCATTAACCTCATTAGAACTCCATTGAATCATCCACAAAGCAATGGAATGGTAGAACGATTTAACCGTGTTCTAGTGGATTGTACCCAGGCTGCATATAGGAGCAATATGTCTGTGGATCAAGCTATTAAAGATCTGGTTTGGTCCTATCGTACTACACCACACGTGGCCACAGGCAAAAGCCCATTTGAACTTATGAGGGGTAGAATTGCAGCGTCTGAACTCTGTCCTTTTTGGATGATTAAGTTGTTTCATGATGGGAATAATTTGAAAGAAATATGGCGAACTGCAAAAAATAATTACAATTTTGTAGTAAAGAAAAGACTGAGTGGAATGAGAGATAGAATTTGGAAATTGCACGTAGAAGATTGGGTGAGGGTGAAGAATCCCATGTTAGTTAGGAAAGGTATGTCTAAGTTTAAGGATTCCCAACAAATTCATGACATACGCAGGAATGCCACAAAGCTTTCTGATGGTACTTGATGGAGTATCACACGGTTAGCTTTGGATCCCAGTATGCAGACACAGAGAAAACTTAATCAACCCATTGAAGGTAGCTCTAGAAAACTTAATCAACCCATTGAAGGTAGCTCTAAAGGAAAAGGTGATAAGAGAAGTGTGAGAGTTAGTTATAAGCCTACAAAATTTCAAGATTATGTCATGTATTGATACATTCACTAAAAAAATATATATTCACTGTGTTCTGTATTAAGTTTGTTTAGTTTCTTCTTGTATTTCTCTTTGGTTGCTTTTGTTAATTTTATGGTTTGGTTTTAAGAGGGGAAGAAGTGTAATGACGTGGCTTGGAAAGTTATGCATATCACATAGAATCTGGTGACATCGCATGCAGATGAGATTTCGGAGATTCGTTGGTGTCTCTTCATCTTATGCTACGTTTGTGCTCTGTGCCCCTTCTTTGTGTGTTTCATCTTGTACCTTCAATCAAATAAATCCTTACAAAAAGGGTCTTGTGACTCGTCATTATAACCATTATAGCCATCTAACCTGACCCAGGGGGACGAAGGGAGCTCCAGAGTTAAACTTCAGGGTTTTTGAGTTGTCATGACCTTTGCAGCATCTATAAACAAAACAGGAATTATATAGATTTAAATAATTATAAATTTAATTAAGTTAAGTATGGAAAGACAAATTCCTGAATTACCTAATCTCTTTTCTTCTATTGCTCGATGTACTGAACTTTTCAAGACGTATATTAGCTATATCTACAAGACAAAACCATAAATGTAAGCTCTAAATAACCCAGCAAGGTAATTGTATGCTGTCCTAATCTCTTTAAAAAACAACTATGTATTCTACTGAGTGTTGACTTCTAGTTATTGTACTTCATTAATGCTCACATAAGGCAACAAAAATCAATTTCCTTCTATAGTACAAAAGTATTCAAATGAATAAATCTTTCAGAGAATCTCTAATGCAGTTCTAACCAGGTCTAAGAGTTTGTAAATGTTCTGTTTCCTTTTTCTCAGTCTTTTATCACATTCAACCTATAATCATTATTATTAAGCAGTTTTCCATTTGCTTTGTTTTCTTTTAGACTTGAGAGTAGCCAGTTTCATCAACAATTTAAGTACAAGTTCATCAGATAAGTATTCTAGTAAATATTGCGAGCACTATCTGCGCATTACCCAGTTGAAGAGATTGCTGCTTTATTCAGTTTTTTGCATTTTTTCAGGAATTGGAACCTCGTCGTGAATCCCATGAGGACAAATGAAGCCCACCAGACCAGACGACAAAAAGGGCAAACCCGATGAAAACACACAAGAACTGAGATCATCGAACACTAGAGCCATAGGACGCAGCTGGAGAAGTAGGATACAGGAACAGGACACAGAGAGGAAACAGGTGAGTAACTCCACTCCAGAGCAGGATGCCTGAACAAATCAGGTGAGTAGCTTCAATTGACTCTGGGAATGATGAACAGTCATTCACTGTGCTGTGCGCAGCCTTAACGGCTATGCGCTCCACCTATTAAATGGACCTCGTTGTCTGGGCGCCACATTTGCAGCCTGCCCGGCAGGTGGACTAGCACCTTGTACACTCTTACATTGGTCCTGGATTAAATGTATGCAGTATGGCTATGTGTCACAGTACAGTGGTCATAGACTAATTATGTGTATGTAGAGACCTGAGTATGTTTGACATAGTGAGTGACTGTGTAATGTGAGTAAATAAGAATCTGTTGTAATGTTAAGTGGTAATACATGTATTACCTTCCTTATGTTGGCAATTACCTGTTGTTCTTTGGAGTATGGTGGCCTGGTCTTGGGGACCCACTCCTCTATGAAGACGTGACAATCCTGCCCAGTCCCTTACAGGGAGTACTTAACATCACATAGCCTTGCTTCAGCGGATGATGATATCATAGGTGTCATGGTTCCAGGTGGGTCAAGGGGTCCTACAACATGATTGTCACTTGTGTAGAAACTCTACTTGTAGAGGGGATTTTAAATACAGACATAGTCCAGTGTCTAAAGTGCCTTTAGATGGTCAGATTCCTGTTACACAGCCACTGTGCCAGTTCCTATGCCTGAGTTGAAGAGGTGTAGGACTTTTGTTGGACTATAGGATTAGTGTGACGCATCTCTAAGATTCATCACACATTGAAAATCTTTTAAATATCTCTGCATCAGTTCTAAGTGGGTTATTACGAGGAAAAGCCTACCGTGAATACATTGTAAACTGTGTGGCACAGCTGGATTCAGCGCAGGTGTGTTTTTACACAGGCCATCAAAAACTGATGCATTTGGCCTAATGTGTCATTTTGTAAATATGGGGCAACATGGGGCAGAGGTTGTGCTGCCGTGCACAAAAAAAATATGCAATGCCGACGCAAACTCCTTGTAAATAAGCCCCTTCATTTCCACATGGAGGAGGGATATAGGCCTGTAGTTGGTGAAGCATAGTGGGTCGCTTCCAGGATTCAGTATTAAAGAACAGAGGTCTGTTAAATTTCGGTGAAGAGACATTGATGGCTGCAAGTTCCTTGATTAGTTTACGGAGCAGTGGCACGACAAAGATTGGTTATTTTGTGAAAGTGTACCAGGAGTCCATCATCTCCTGGCACCTTCAGAGTTGCCATGGCATCAACAGATTGTGCTACTTCATTACTGCTAATATCACCATCAAGGGCAGCAGCCTGGTAATGCGAAAGTGTTGGTAAGTTGAGCCGGTCCATGAATTACATTTCATCTTGTGAAGTGTCAAACTCATCTGAGGAATATAGTCATTCATAAGCATGTAAATTCCTATAATATGTCTTGTGGGTCTGTTACAAGCACCTTGTGAGTGGTTGAAATGGCTAGTAAAATACAGAGGCGTTTTCAATTGCGCTACTAGAATTATCCCTCCTTTCTCCCCCCTTTAGTAATACCTTTGTTTAAGCCTAAAGAGTGCTGATTCTGCCTCCAAAGTGTAGAGGGACTTTGGGTGATACTTTGCCTTAACGAGTTCCCTAAGGTGTGGTGGTTAGAGTAGCATTATACTTTGCAGTCTGTCGATGTGTGACAGCGGTCAGTCTACAACGGTGATCTTCATGGCGCTACCTATAGGCCGCATAGTCCAGCATCATGATGCCCTGAAGGCATGAGTTCTCATGTGTCCGGCGCACTTTTGTTGAGGAAACCGAGCCCTCATTTTCCTTCATGTACTGGTGCAAATAGGAATTTATGTGGTGTTTATCCCCTGGATCCTTATATTTGGATGCATGTCTAGGATTCTCCCTGTGTGAATAAAAGTGATAAAGCTGCATCAGAAAAACTATTTACTTTGTATCTCTAACCCTTCCTGTGGAATGCACACAACATATAAGAATCTAGAACCTGTGTGAATCTTCTCTTCCATCTTAGTATTGGAATAAAAAGGTCAACTGTAATACCACATAACTCAATAAATGTAAAGAGATACTGGTGAGTATGAATATGGGGGCACACATTAATTTCCTAAATATTATATATACATTAAGCAGTGCATACCTCATATATGTGAAACTGACTTCACAAAATAGGCTCATGAGAAATGGCTGAAAAATAAAATGCATAAGGAGAAAAAATACGCACAAATACTGATTCAACGCATTACAACATATGCCTAGTATTCAGCCATTTTAACAATGTCAAAAAAGCACACAAAATAAAAAAAATATCAAGCCTAAAAAAAAGGTAATGAACTAAGGAGCCTAATGTGGTATTCAGAACTGATCAAAATCCATATGATTTATAATGTTTGTTTTCTCAAACTTTCTTCTAGGGAAGAAGACAAACATATGTTTCCTTTGTAGTCCCAAGTAACAGAACAGAAGTTCAGAGTCAGGTATGTATCCTCTATTAAGGCAGTCTTTACTATGCATGCATAGCACGTTAACACATTACAAAAACCATGAAGTAGCAACTTGATTCTTGTCTTTCTGTTTTCTTTTTCTGGTACGTCTGTGGAGGAGTCCCCACAACTGAAGAGAAAGTTGAGGAGTCCACACAAGCAGTGGCATAGGAAAATGCCAAGATCTGCGAGGGAAGAACCGGAAGTGCAGGAAAGGAAAGTGACACAGGATGCTGCAGGCCAAAAAATAACTAGAACACCAAACAGCTTACTGCCCATCGGTGTGGTTTTTATCCTCTGTGAGCTCCACTCTCATCACAATCAGTGGACGGCTTGGGGTATTGGCAGGTGTGACTAAAACACCTAATTTAACCTAAAACATCCTCAACTGTTTTGGGCTTGTCGTGGCATCGATGATGAAATTGGCAAAGAAAACAGGGGTGCATATACATGACTAGCGGGTTTACAAGCGTGATCCTCGGGTCCATAGCCCTTTCAATGGATGAGATAATGCAATTCAAATCATATTCTTTTGGAGTCCAGTATGGCCTCAACTTCAACCTCAGGTTCATCATTGAGTACTAGTGGCAATGCTTTTGTGGCAATTTGAGTTCCTGACATAACTGGCTTCAACAATGAGACATGAAAGACAGTATGTATTTGTGACATAGATGGTAGTTCCAGCTCCATTGCTACATTGTTGATTTTCTTTGTGATTTTGTAAGGACCAATGAATCGAGGTTCAAATTTACTTGATCCCTTCAATCCTTTGTAGTGTATGGATAACCACACTTTGTATCCGATTTCATAGTTAGGACATAGCCGGCAATGTTGGTCTTCATATTTTCTGTACATTTTCCTAGCTTGCTTTGAATTCTTTTGTGGTGTTTTTTGTATCTCATACACATGATCAACAAAGGCCTGTACAGCAGGGACACCATGTGTAAGCAAACAAGTGAGCAATAGAAAGCAGGATGAAAACTATAGTAACAGAAAAATGTGGAACAGTTGGTAAAACTGTGAATGATATTATTATAAGCAAATTCTGCCACCCATAAATAGATATCCCAGTCTGTAACATTGTGTAGCAATTGGCACCATAAATATTGTTTAGGACACTGATTCACCCTCTCCATTTGTCCATCTGTTTGTGGGTGGTGACTGGAGGACAACTGTAGGTCTACCAGTAATGTTTCTCCCAACCCCCTCCAGAATTTAGAGACAAATTGAGAATCCCGATCTGAGATCATAAGGGATGGAGGACCATGAAATTATACAATATTTTGTAAAAAGACCTCAGACAGCTCTTTAGTGGTAGGTAAACTCTTCGTAGTGATACAATGTGACATCTTTGTCAGTTGATCCACAGGAACCAAAATCATTGAGAGACCCTGTTCAGCTTTAGGCTTTTCAACAGTGAAATCCATAGAAATGGAATGCCAGGGAGCAGGAGGAGTGAGTAACAGAGTTAACAACCCTGTGGATACTTGATGAGAACTTATGCTTTGTGCACAGGTACTACATTTCTGTATGTATAGTTTAGTGTCATCTGTGAGAGTTGCCCACCAAAAGTGTCTTTTTAAGGAGTTCTATGGTTTTCTTTTCATCAGGCTGCCTGGCTACTTATATGAGTATGGCGCCACTCTAATGCCTGCTTTTGAAGCGAGGCAGTTAAAATATACAAAACCCTGGGAATATTTATTAGATTGTCAACCTTTTAGCCATTAAGTGTGTGTGCTACAGCCTCTGATTCTTTAGTTTTCTCTGTCATAGACATCCCCTGAATGAACTGCTCTTCGAGTATATGTCCCCTAAGATTTGTTCAACTGGTATGATGTGTGAATGTCATGTTGGGGATTTGTGTGTCTGGTACCCTAGATCGGAAAGGGCATCAGCCTTACCATGTTGTCACCCTGATTAAAACTAGATAACAAAGTCAAATTTGTTTTAAAACTAAGTCCAGGGATACTGTTGCATGGACATGGGTTGGGCTGATTTTTAGAACTTCAGACATCTGTGGTCTGTTAGAACTGTGACCATATGTAAGACATCTAACAAGTAATGTTGCCACTCATCAAAAGCCCTAAATGGCCTATAACTCCCTTTCACCCACTGCATAATTGATTTCAGCTGGCATATGCTTGTGGGAAAAAAAAGCAACTGGATGTAGTGTCCCGCTGCTCTTATCCCTCTGAGGCAACACCCCACACCCAGCTACCTGCAGTGCGTCTACTTCAACAATGATTGGTTGAGTGGGATCTGGATGATTCAGGATGGCGCACTGATAAATGTAATCTTTAGTTGTTATAATGCTTCCTCTGCTTTCTCAGTCCACTGAAACCGTATATCCTTGAATAATTGCCTGGTAATGGGACAGACCGAGATGGAAAAATGATCATTAAATCTGCGATAAAAAGTAGCGAAACTCAGAACACTCTGAACTTCCTTAACAGTAATTTCTACCTTGTGATAGTTGAGACCTTCTGGGGATCCATGCTAATCCCTTGTGCTGACAAAATGAATCCCAAAAAAGAGACAGGGGAATGCATGAAATTCACATGTCTCCAATTTTATCAAACAGACTGTGTTCTCTTGATCTTTGTAAAATAGCTCTGACTTGCTTTTCATGTTCTTGTGCTGAGGAGGAGTATATCAAAATGTCATCAAGGTAAGCAACAGCACATATGTCCAGAAAATCCCTCAAGGTCTCATTTCTGAACAATTGGAACATGCTGAAGCATTACACAGGCCGAAGGACATCACTGAGTATTTGTATAAACCAAATTTAGCACGAAAGGCAGTTTTCCACTCGTCTCCCTCTCTCACTCGTACCAAATGGTGCACACCCCTCCAGTCTAATTTAGTAAAGATTTTTGCATTCCTAACCTGAGCCCCATGTATAAGGTCAATGTGACAATCATATGACTTGTGAGGAGAGAGGACAGTAGCCTTTTTAGTCAAACACATCAGTGAGATCATGGTAGCAGGGAGGCAAAACAGGAGTAGCAATCTCTGTGGTTGCCACCACCTCTGTTTGAGGACCAGATATAGGAGTATCAGACAAGCAATATTTAGCACAAAAGGTAGATCGAAACATTAGAGTATGCTTACTTCAATAAATATCAGGACTATGCTTCTCCAAGCAGGGTATTCCAAGTACAGCTTGGAATTGAGGGACCTGAATCAAATAAAAACTAATTACTTCTTTGTGAAACGTGAAAAAGCAAATATATGCTACAATGAATAATGGGTCCTAACATTATGGGACTTCCATCAATAGTTTTAACCTCATCCACCATATCTTTAGACAACGTGGGTATACCAAAGTGGTTGGCTAAGGCTGTATCCATAAAATTCCTGGTAGCACTAGTATCAATTAATAAATGCATAGGTGTGGAATGCTCACCCGAAGTCATCCAGGCGCGATAGATATGCAACTATGTGACTTGTACTAAAGATTGTGAGACTATAGGACTAGGATAACCTGAAGCATGTGACTCAGCAGGTCTTGGGTTTGCTAGTTGCTAGTTTCCTGACCCCCTCTTCTTTTAGCCTTTCTAGTACAGTCCCTTAAAAAATGGCCTTTCTGGCCACAATATAGACACAACTTCAGGTGCCGATGTCTCTGTCTTTCTTCCTCAGTTAATAATCCTCTTAAACTACCTTTCTGCATAGGTTCTGTCTCCTCTGAGCTCTTTTCTTTCTCTATTCACAAGTTCCTTGGTTCCTTGTCTCTATGTCTTTCTGGAAGGTGGTGGTCCAGTTTTACTACTAAATCATTTAAATCACTACAGGAATCAGGGGATCTACCACTTAAATCTTTTAGCTCACCTGTCAAACCTCTGTAAAGGTCTTTTTGGGCCAGTTGGCTCCTGCAACTAACCTATTGAATTAAGAAATATACGCTATGCTGTAAATTTAGCAGTTCTGTGTCTACGGATTGAACAAAGGAGTGACGATCAAATAGCCTTTTTAGTTCTGTTTTGAAGGCACGGTAGTCATACAAGAAAGGATAATTTTATTCTGCTAGTGGAATGTACCATGTAGCCAAGGTGCCCCCTAAATATGATAAAATGAAACCTACTTTTCACTGTTCATCAGGGAAGCAAGATGCTTTGACCATGAAATGGCATGAATGATAAAGGAAGCAAACTTCACAGGATCCCTTGGGAACCTCTCTGAGGAGCTAACAGAATAGTGGTAGGGGAGGTGACTTTATAACCAGTGCCCCCAAATTCTGGCTAATCCCTGTGATAATGGACATAGGAATAGTACAACCCATTTCCTGCGTCCTGATGTTTTCCCACTAATTCCCTGTAATGTGTCTATTCTTTGGGTCAATGCTTGTGTTTCTTTTTCTATGTGCCTACCAAATGCGCTAAGTCTGCTAGGGTGATATCTTGTGCCTTCATCTCGCTCAGGCAGAAACTCCTCCTGGCCTTGGCATTCTGTCAGAATCTCACATGGGTTTTCCACAGGAGTGAGATATAGCCACAATGTAAGGTCTCAACCTCCCCAATGATCGAAATGACCCAACAGTAGTCAAAGTCACGTCTGACCTGCGCTGCAGGAGGTGTGTCTATCAAGACCCATCTAGGATTTTTCCTGGTTGACCAAAAATTATAAAAGTGCATCAGAGAAGCTATTTATGATGTACCTTTAACCGTTCTTGTGGAATGTACACAATACATAGGAACCCAGTAACTGTGTGAATCCTTTCTTCTGTCTTAGTATTGGAATAACTAGGTCAACTGGTAATACCACATATCTAAAAGTAAAGAGATACTAGTGGGTATGAGTCTGGTGACACAAATTAGTTTCCTAAATATCACACACACATTAAGCTGTGCATACCACATGTATTTGAAAATTACTTCACAAAATATGCTCATGAGAAACTGCTGGACAATAAAATACTTAGAGAAACAACATACAGAAATACTGGTTCGGTGCATTACTACATGCACCTAGTATTCAGCCAGCTTAACAAAGGCAGAAAAATGCACAAAATAAGCAAAATATCGAGCCCAAAAAAGTGTGCAATTTTAAACTGTCATTTGTACCTGGTACAATAAACCTTTTACCAGGGCTAAACTTTCCTTTTTGATACATATAAGTCACCTTAGTGTAGACAGGTATTTTATGTTTTACATGTCCACTCCTAAATGTGTTTTTCTCTTCTGCAAGGCCTACCTCTCCCATTGCATAGCATTGGGTTACCTTATTACATTTAATAAGTAATAACTTTCAACTTGGAGCTGGAAGTCAAATCAAGTTTGGCGCCTAAGGAATTGTTAGTGAAAGCCCTGTTTCAGGGTGAAGTCAGATTTGTAGTCACAGTTCTGAAACTGCCACATTTAGAAAGTTGTAATTTTCCTCTTCTAACCATCTGGTGCCTGTAGCCTGGCCCTGGGTAACATAACTAGGTGCAGCTAGCAGTTGGTCTTTGTGTATTGCTCTCAGACATTGACACAAAGGTACACTATGGCCCATATTCAAGAAGGGCCTAGTGCCAATTATTGCCACATTAGCATCATGACATTTACGCTAATGTGGCAATAATGTGGCAAAACAAACCATATTTAGAAAGTGGTGCAGTGCTTGCATTGCACCACTTTGTAAACCCTTGTGCTACATTATGTCTGAGCTGGGCATAATGTATGCAATGGGGGGCGTTCCCCCGTTAGGGACCCGCAAAAATGGCACAGTGGAATCTCTGAGATTCCACTGTGCTATTTTTAGCAGCATTTTTAACACCTGCACAGAGCAGGCATTAAAAGGAGGCACACCATTATTTTTAATGGGCCTCTGTGTACTTTGCAGGATTAGCGCCAAAATTAGCACCAACATTTTTGGCGCTAATCCTGCAAAGTACAATAGCATACAAAAATGATTACGCTATTGTCCCTAACCTGCACCATGGTGCACGGTATGTTAAATACAGCACACACAGGGTGGCGTTAGGGGGCACAGTGGGCCACAAGGAGCGGCAAGAAAAGTGACGCTTCATGACATGAAATGACACCTTTCTTAAATATGGGCCTACGTGATTACAGGAAGCACAACGCTGAGTTGATGAGGAGGAAGAGGTATAACTTATTATATCACTGCAACTGTACCATCCTGAGCTCTGCTAGCCTCTGCTTGAGTGAGTTTTTGACCAACAAGTGCTGCCCCTCAGGTCCTCGACCATTGGTGTGGCCTCAGTTGTTCTCCCCTGAAGGTTTTAGGCTCCTCACAAAAATGAACAGGCAAAAATCATGTTGCCCATGCTGCCTGCCAATGCAAAGTCCAACCAAACCCAAATCTTTGCGCCACAGCAGGTGTCTCCAACCGGTTGATCACGAGCTTCTGGTAGTTTGCCAACCGCGTCATAGTAGACCATGAACTTGTAGCTTTACTAAAAAGGCTGTGTACTTTATATTTTGCATACTTATATTGTATATTTTACCTGTACTACCACTTCTGTGTAAATTAGCACTTTCCCCCCTCATCCATACCTGTTGCTGATGGCTCAGTGAGGGACAGAAGATTACGCATTTCAAAATCCTGTCATCACAAGGTATGGTACAATCTACCTTGCGCTACCTCAAACCGCGCTCAGGTACACTTTGCCTGCTACCTTTAAATTCAGGCTGGGCTCTGGCTTGCAGCACAGCACAGGAGTCTTGAAACAGGCCGGGAACTGTGGCTGTTGGCAGCATCCAACACACTGCCAGTCATTGGGATAAAGCACAGGAGCAATGCACTGAGAAACAAGGACCTGATTTATACTTTTTGGTACAAAACTGCACTAACGCAGTTTTACACCAAGAAGTTTAGCACCGGCTTACACCATTTCTGTGCACCAGTCGTGCACCATATTTATGGTATGGTGCAAGCTGGTGCAAAAGGTAGGCTAGCGTAAAGAAAATGACGTTAGTCTGGTGGGGCTAGCGGTATGGAAGAAGGGGGTTTTGCACCAAAAAATGACATTAGGAAGGTTAGAGTAACACAAAAATGGATCTAACCTGCCTATAGTCATTTTCTGATGCAAAACCATCCATACCACATGACCCCTGTCTTAGAAAAGACAAGAGTCATGCCCACCACCCCAATGTCCAGCACAGGGGACCAGGGACTCCTGGGCATGGCCATTGCACCCAGTGACATGTAGGGGGGGCCATTTCTGGGGCCCCAATGGCACTTTTAGAAACAAAATACTTACCTGTACTTACCTATACTTACCTTGGAAGGGCACATATGGGCTTGATTCATGGTGTTCCACCATGGAAATAGGCCCACAGGTCCCCTAACACCTGTTCTGACCCAGGCATTAAAATATGGTGCAAAGCAAGCTTTGCATAATTTTTTGACCTCTCCTCCCTCCCGTGCGTGACTTTAGCACAGGAGTATAAATGTGGCGCTAAGACCATAGAGTCATTTTTTACACAGTAACGTCTACATTTCATTTCATTGACGCAAAGTAGGTTTCCACGTTCAAAAAATGAATTAACTCCATAAATTTGGCGCTAGACCCGTGGATTTAGTTTTGCACCAAATTTACGTTAAAAAACATTACGCTGAGATAAACGGGGATGGAGTGAGAAACTAAGCACCAATGTATTTCTGCCTGTGTGGCACATTTCTGCACAGTGAAAGCCCCTTGGAATTATTGTATCGGTATCCAATGCAATTACTGTGATGGCAAAAAGATATCCATGTTTGGCAAACTGGCACAATTATGCAGAGAGAAACAAAATTACCTTTCAGAAAAAAACTGCCAGGAAATTGAAAGTGCATGAAAGTGAGCTCATATCCACTATACAAAACACATCAGTATGGCTATTCTTTAAAAGGGGCTTTCTGATGTGTGCTGTTACAGTTACTGGTGCGTTAGGGATGTCTCAATAACTCTGACTTAACAGTAGATCTTAGTTGCAGTAAGAGTGGACTAGAAATGGGCATGGTTTTGTAGGAAACCACACAGTGTTTTTTTTGCGTGTGAAATAAGGAAGAGTTTCACCGTCCTTCTCGGTGTCAAACGCTTTGGACAGTGGCAAAGTACCATAAGTGATCGCTCAAATTCAGTGTTGAATAAACAGTTTAGAAAACCGTAAGGGGGAGATTTTGGAGACGAATGATTCGCCTTTAGTGCAGATAAAATAAATTAGAACCAAATTACTTCGGTAAGTAACCAAATCCAAATATCAGCGCCAAGACAGCTTGGGGCAATTACGCGCTATATAAGTAACCAAGGGCCACATGTAGCAAAGGGTTTTACCCATTTTGTGTCTATGGGAAAATGTGTTCATACATACGGCCCCAAATTCATATTTTTAAGAGAAAAGGGTCGCATTTGCATAAGTTGCAAGTTGTAGATCCCCGTCTAGCGCCCTCCTCCTAAAATTGGGCAAGTGGTATGACTGCAGGAGGTCGCCCACGTACCCTGCAGATCCTGGTGCCTGTTTGAAAAGATGACACTCTGTACTTTCTCTTCCTCTACTGTAATAAAACTTTACTTTTCCAACTCCTGGTCCTAGCCAAGAACTAGGACCCTCTCGACAGCACTTCTCTTTCTTGAGACACTTTTTCTTTTATCAGATCATCTGACTTTGTCTCAGATTATCATTCCAGTTCTTAGGAGAAATGGCATGCCACTGGTGGTCTTGGTAATCCTCAGAGATAGGGAGTGATAAGTGGCTGTGTGCTAACCAGTAGCATAGTCAGTGTGCGATTAGCCTCAGTACAAGGAAGGAAATGCCCCTCTACCTCTACCCCAAGACTGCTTTTTGAACTATTGAATACAGCAATAATCAGGGTTTAATGGGCTCCTCAGGCCTTTGAGCTCCAGTGCCCCTGGGCCTGATGCACCAATGGTAGCTATGCCCCTGGTGTTAAAGGACAGCATAGCAGGTGAACTGTAGGAGAGGCTGGAGGAGGTGGCATGGTATATTCCACCAACAGCTCGACCTGCCTAAATTACATTACCAATCACAGTGTGGTCAATAGCTTTCAAATTGCAGTTTTTCATACCAGAGCTCCAGCACTGACTTTTAAAGCACCTAGAATCCACTGCACGCATAATGTCTATAAATATGGTGGTGATACAATGTATGAGTTGCTCTGTACTTTTAGTGGCTCCAAGTGATTTTCACTGATCATAAGTAGCTCTCACTACACAAACAGTTGGGTGCCGCTGTGCTGTATTAACCACCAGCGATACCCGGCAGCACAAGATGCTACAGCATCAACTGCTCCCAGGGACCACCAATGTGAAGCTCCAGCCCTGACTATCTGTGATGTCTGACAGGATCTTGATGCTACAGCGATGGTACCCGGCCCTCATTTCATGGTACTTTGATGGCCATCCGCAGTACTCTCCCTGCTACTCTCGGTCCCTTCCACCATGAATGCAACTCTTTGAATTGGAATGTGAAGGTAACACTATAGGAGGGACTAATCTGATCTCTGTATCCGGCCCTTGCTCTGTCAGGGTCAGCCGGAACTTGTGATTTTCAGCCAGTCTGCATAACCAGAGAACAGTGAGTGGCTCTTTGTGCTTTTTAGGGCAATTTACTCTCAAATCTCTCAAATTGCATATTTCCAGTTCTGAAGATTGGATTTTTGTGATTTAGGTGTCAAGGTAATTATGACATTTTACCCTATTTGTTCATTTGGTGCAGGATTCTTCTTGTGTTGTGTTTCACTTTATTACTGTTCGAAGTACTGCCTAAATACTTTACACATTACCTCTAGGTTAAGCCTGACTGCTCTGCATCAAGCTACCAGAGGGTTCAGCACAGATTAGTTTGTTGTCAGCTTGTGACTTCACCCTAACAGATAATTGTGGTTATTCCTTGGGAAGGGTTTCACCCCCCTCGACCAGTTACCCAATTTCTTACATTGCTTTTCAGCCATGAGGGTTTGGACTTGTGTTTGTGCAGCGCCATACAATGATTTTGTGCTACATTTAATATCCCGGGGGTAATCTGAGGCCACTGAGAGCTTTTTTGAGTAATTCCTAGTATTCAGATAGGTGTTTTTTCTTATCCAAATTTAAGCTCCCTGCTTGTTTGTTGTACATCATGGAGATGGATATTGTCAAGGTGGACAGCCTCTACAGCGCTGAGCTGCAGAAACTCTGCAATGAAAGGGGTCTGCATGTGGGAAAGAGGGCCACAAACCTGGACCTTCAGATAGCCCTACATGGCCTTGAGAAGGTCAGAAGGATGCAATCAAATTCTGTGGAGTCAGAGGAAGAAGACCCTAAAGAGGACAATCCTGATGAGGGAGAACTTGATTTAGGAGCAGAGGTGGGCCTAGCTGTAGGCCCCCAGGTGGGAGCTCCCTGAGAAAGGAGACCGTGGGGGTCATTCCAACCCTGGCGGTCGGTGTTAAAGTAGCGGCCAACCCGCCAACAGGCAGGCGGTCAAAAAAATGGAATTCTGACCCTGGCGGGAACCGCCAACACAGGCCGCCACTTTAACACTACGACCGCCACGGCGGGACAGACAAACAGCGCGGCGGTCACCGCCAACATGCAGGCAGCAGACAATGTACCGCCCACCCTATCACAACTCACCAATCCGCCACCTTTTCCGGGGTGGGAGCCCCGCCGATAAAAACACGGCGGAAACAGACTACGAACGGGAAAACGCTCACCTCTATACACTCCACGAGGACGGAGGACAGCATGGAACCCGAATTAAACATCCTACCAGCTATTGTCTACCTGCTCATCTACCACGAGTACGAACTCCGGCGCAGAAGACAACGGTGAGTACTGCACCTATGACACAGGGGAGGGGGGAGCACAAAAGGTTACGGGCACACACATACACCCCCCACCCCCCCCAACTATAAACACACCAATGCAGAGCAACAACTGAGTGACACCCCTCCAAACCCCCCTGAAAAATGCAAAGACAAAATAAAAATGTAAATTTAAATTTATGTATAAATTAGGTTCATTGAAGTCATGGAAAATTATCGATATGAAATATAAAAGGAAAAATAATGAACAGTGCGAAAGCCATGTACATAGTCAATAAGTCCTGCTCAGTTGCCAAATATCCACAGTCCGTGGGCCAATGTCTAGCAAACACATGGGCAAAGCCTACACAGGAGACCTGAGTCCGATGGAGAGAACACTGCTGGGGCATCAGATGATAAAACTACAGGCACCTCAGGGGGAAGGAAAGGGGGGGCACCTCAGCCACATGAGTCCACGACGCCAGAACCACGAAGGGGCCACCATGCCCACTGTGCCGTCCTGGGGAGTGCAAAGCCACAGTCTCTCAAGTCTCTACAGTGGGTGGGTTGCCCACTGTTACATCCTGGGGAGTGCAAAGCCACAGTCTCTCAAGTCTCTAAGATGGGTGGGTTGTCCACTGTACCATCCTGGGGATTGCAAAGCCACAGTCCATCAGGTGGATTACAGACTCCACTGGTTATGGAGGAGGCAGGGTGCCCAGAGTGCAGCGTGAACACTAGCTCGACACAGAACCGGCACTGTCAATGGGCCAGCGGAGCTTGACAGGAAGGGCCCAGCGGAGCGGTGCTTGAGACGGCGGGGCCCAGCGGAGCGGTGCTTGAGATGAAGTGCCCAGCGGAGCGGTGCTTGACAGGAAGGGCCCAGCGGAGCGGTGCTGGAGACGGCGGGCCCAGCGGAACGGTGCTTGAGATTAAGGGCCCAGCGGAGCGGTGCTTGACAGGAAGGGCCCAGCGGAGCGGTGCTTGACAGGAAGGGCCCAGCGGAGCGGTGCTTGAGACGGCGGGGCCCAGCGGAGCGGTGCTTGAGATGAAGGGCCCAGCGGAGCAGTGCTTGACAGGAAGGGCCCAGCGGAGCGGTGCTTGACAGGAAGGGCCCAGCGGAGCGGTGCTTAACAGGAAGGGCCCAGCGGAGCGGTGCTTGAGACGGCGGGGCCCAGCGGGGCCCAGCGGAGCGGTGCTTGAGATGAAGGGCCCAGCGGAGCGGTGCTTGACAGGAAGGGCCCAGCGGAGCGGTGCTTGAGACGGCGGGGCCCAGCGGAGTGGTGCTTGAGATGAAGGGCCCAGCGGAGCGGTGCTTGACAGGAAGGGCCCAGCGGAGCGGTGCTTAACAGGAAGGGCCCAGCGGAGCGGTGCTTGAGACGGCGGGGCCCAGCGGAGCGGTGCTTGAGATGAAGGGCCCAGCGGAGCGGTGCTTGACAGGAAGGGCCCAGCGGAGCGGTGCTTGAGACGGCGGGGCCCAGCGGAGCGGTGCTTGAGATGAAGGGCCCAGCGGAGCGGTGCTTAACAGGAAGGGCACAGCGGAGCGGTGCTTGAGACGGCGGGGCCCAGCGGAGCGGTGCTTGAGACGGCGGGGCCCAGCGGAGCGGTGCCTTTCTTCACGGCAGGGCCCTGTTCAGCGGTGCCTTTCTTCACGGCGGGTCCCTGTTCAGCGGTGCCTTACTTCACGGCGGGGCCCTGTTCAGCGGTGCCTTTCTTCACGGCGGGGCCCTGTTCAGCGGTGCCTTTCTTCACGGCGGGGCCCTGTTCAGCGGTGCCTTACTTCACGCGGGGCCCTGTTCAGCGGTGCCTTTCTTCACGGCGGGGCCCTGTTCAGCGGTGCCTTTCTTCACGGCAGGGCCCTGTTCAGCGGTGCCTTTCTTGTCTTTCAAGGGAGCCAGGCCAGAACTCCCTGCTTAGTCGCCCTCCGACCGTGCAGTTGCTGGACCCTCCTGTGACGGAGTCCTGGGCCCGTGGGTGTCGTCCGTCACACCCGGGATGGGGCTAGTGGGGCCCTCCTGGTCCGCGCCCCTGCTGGCTGACTTCTCCACCCTGCTGCCCTTGCCCTCCTTCGATGAGGCTCTCTGGCCCTTGCCTCCCCTTGTTGTTGTGGCAGGTGACGGGCCACGACTTAGCTCCATGGTGGCAGCCGTGTCAGCCTTCTCGCGGCGGCCCTTGGTTTTACGGGTTCTCTTTCCAGGGGGTGGGCTGGCTGTCCCCTTGCTGCTGGCCGATGTATCTGTGCTGGGAAAGGGTGGACTCCAAAACCCGTGCACAATGGTCAGACTTGATGCAGGGCTGGTGGTGGCTGAGGTGCTCTTCGGACTCTTACCAGATGGAGGGGGTGGGTCAGGTGGTGCAAAGAAGTTAACTTTGGAGAGGAAAAGTTTTTTAGGAGCAATGGGAAGGGTAGGTGCAGTGGGTATGGGAGTGGAGGAAGAGGATGTGGTTGTAGGAGAGTCAGGTGTGTTGTCTTTGGGTGCAGGTGCTTGTGACGGAGGCTGTCATGAGGTGGTTGGCTGTTGGGTGGGTGGCTGCCTGCGTTTGTGTGTCTTGGAAGAGGGGGTGACAGACACAGTGGGAGAGGACACAGGGGATGTGTAAATGGCAGTGGGGTGGTGACTGCACGTGTGCGGACTGTACTGGAGGGTGTGGTGGTGATGGAAGTACTGGCTGATGGTGGTGTGCATGCAGGTGTGAGTGGAGACGTCACAGGGAGGGAGGAAGGAGACGAGGAGGAGGGGGACACAGAGGTGGTAGTGACTGTTGCCATGTCTGCATCTGGATGTTGCTTGGGTGAATGCTTGTTGGATCTGTGGTGCTTATGTCTGCATGAGCTGGCCTTGGGTGTTGAGGTGTGTGCAGGCTGGTCAGATGGTGTGGGTGGGATAGGCTGAGGAACAGGAGACTGGGAGAGGGTGGAGGCAGTTAGAAGAGGGAGGCTGGAAACAGGGACAATGGCTGCCGTCAGTGCTGAGGCCAGAGCATTGAACGATCGTTGATGGGCAGCCTGACCCGAATGAATGCCCTCCAGGTATGCATTGCTCCGATGCACCTCCCTTTCTACACCCTGGATGGCATTCAAAAGGGTAGACTGCCCAACAATGATGGTCTGTAGGAGGTCAATGACCTCCTCACTGAGGGCAGCAGGGGTAACTGGGGCAGGGCCTGAGGTGCCTGGGGCAAAGGAGATTGCCGCCTTCTTGGGTGAGCGGGTACGGAGCGAAGGCTGAGGGGCTGCTGGGACGGCGGAGCTGGTGCGCTGGGTGCGGCTGTACCTGTTGAGGCGGGGGTACGGATGTTGCCGCCACCGCTAGGGAGCTCCCTTCCGAGGATGTGTCGGTGTCGCTGGTGTCACCACGGGTCCCCGTTGTGGAGCTCCCCTCGCCCTCCGTATCACTGGTGACCTCGGTGTCTGTAGCATGGCCCACCGGGGCGTTGTGAGTTGCAGCTCCCTCGTGCTCCGATGCCAATTCTCTTCCGCCTGATGATGCTAATTCACACATGCACAAGAAGATAAAGAAAAAGGGTGGGGGGAGAAATAAAGACAGGTTGAGTGCATGCATTGTCAACACCGTTGTCGGAGAGGACAGACACAGGAGCCTCCTGCACTACGCCGCGCAATCGGGGTACACTACTCAGTACTTGTGACTAGGCCTACAGGTCTATGGACAACAAATGCACACATGGGTGATGCTGGACCATGGATTGCTGTACTTCGCACCCTACTGAGGTGGGGGGCGGGGGCACAGGGCCATGCCTAAAGGAGGGGACTACACTACAGAAAGCGCCCTGGCCTAATGTCACCCACAGCCCTCCTCCCCCACCCAGACACCTCCACTGCGTGCAAATATAGCAGAATGTGCTGATACACACCCCCTTGTGTCTGCTGTGATGTCCTCACGCGCCCATCCAAATCGGGGTAGGCCACCGCCAGGATCCGGGACATCACGGGGGTCAAGGTACGAATGGCACCCCTCCTACGTTGGGAGGCCATCCCCAGCAGTGACTCGGCGGTCTTCCTGGTCCCGCGGCGGATGTCCTCCCACCTCTTTCGGCAGTGGGTGCCCCGTCTGTTGTGGACCCCCAGGGCCCGGACTTCCTTGGCGATGGCACGACAAATGTCGACTTTCTGATGGGCGCTGACCTATTTGACATGTACAGGGTGGGAAAGGAAATATCATAATTTTTCTGCATGTTAGATGTGATTGGGCCCCCCTCCCCAACCTTGCCATGTGGCACATGCTCTCCTCTGTCGTGCCTTGCACTCCTCATTCGCTCCCCTCCCCACCATCTTACATCCACCCCACTCAACCCAGGCATAGCCCATTCAACGTGCACCCAGTGTACTTACCTGTTGGTCTGGAGGACCGTAGAGTAGCGCATACTGGGGCAGGACCCCATCCACAAGTTTCTCCAACTCTTCTGAAGTGAAGGCAGGGGCCCTTTCCCCAGTCGCAGCAGCCATTGTCTCTTCCAGACCGAGGTCACAGCAGCACTTGCAGTATAGGTCCTCTCCTGTGGATGATCAGGTCTCGAGTGATTTATCATATAGAAAATGGCGGTCACGCCCGCGGCGGTGCGTGCCGCGGCGGTGCGTACCGCGACCGCCGGCGCACATCGTCATTGGCTACTGAAACCCATAGGGTTCAATGTTAAACAATGCGCCTTCGCACTGCGGTCTTCGACCGCCTACCGCCACGTTGTGCCATGCCAGCGCGTTGACCTCACATCCCACTGTCACACTTCTCAGGTCAGGCAGCCGCCATTTCAAGGGCCCACATGGCTCAATTTCTACTGCGTCACACAGGCCTAGGCCTTGCATTGCCACTCATATAAGCCTTTCAATGCATAGCGATTTGTGTACTGTGCAAGCTGTGTGAACGAACCTGTGGGTTGCTTGACTCTGTACTCCATGTTGTCCTCCTAGGCACCGTCCGCTGGGACTTGCGAGGAGAAGGATGAATCCTCCCGTGAACCGACCGCTGGTGGACCTGTCGAAAATGGAAGAACGACATATTATACTTCGATACCGACTTGACCGAGCCACTATACAGGAACTGTGTGCCCAGCTGGAGCCAGACCTGATGTCCCCCATCCGCCAACCCACAGGAATTCCCCCTCTGGTGCAGGTTCTGTCAGTACTCCATTTTTTGGCAAGTGGGTCTTTTCAGACAACAGTGGCCATGTCATCAGGGATGTCTCAGCCTATGTTTTCTAAGGTTTTGTCCAGAGTGTTGTCTGCCCTGATGAAATACATGCTGAGCTACATTGTTTTCCCTGAGGAGGAGGATTTGGCCACAGTGAAGGGTGATTTCTATGCCCTTGGACATATCCCCAACATCATTGGTGCCATTGATGGGACCCATGTGGCTTTAGTACCCCCAAAAGACAATGAGCAGGTGTACATAAATAGAAACAATTACCATTCGATGAATGTCCAGGTGGTCTGTTTGGCTGACCAGTACATCTCCCATTTAAATGCCAAGTTCCCTGGGTCAGTGCATGACGCGTACATCATGCGAAATAGCAGCATCCCTTATGTGATGGAACAGCTACAGAGACACCGTGTGTGGCTAATAGGTGACTCTGGTTACCCCAACCTGCCTTGGCTATTGACCCCAGTGAGGAATCCCCGGACCAGGGCAGAGGAACGGTACAATGAGGCCCATGGGCGTACTAGGAGGATCATAGAAAGGACCTTCGGGGTCCTGAAGGCCAGGTTTAGGTGCCTGCATATGACAGGTGGATCCCTAATGTACTCACCAAAGAAGGTGTGCCAGATCATCGTGGCCTGCTGTATGCTTCACAATCTTGCAACGCCAGGTGCCTTTCCTGCAGGAGGATGGTCCAGATGGTGGTGTTGTAGCAGCTGTGGATCCTGTGGAGAGTGAAGAGGAGGAAGACGACGGGGACGACACGGACAACAGGGACAGAGTTATACAACAGTATTTTCAGTAGCACACAGGTAAGAATCACCCACGACATTTTACATTTACTTCTGGCCTCCTGCATCTCTACTTTCTGTGTTTCCCCCCAGTTCCTTTTAACTGATTTGTGACTTTCCCTTCCCTTTTCAGAGCTGGATGACCCACTGCGTGACTTCTGCTTTGTTTGCCCATGGACTAAAGCTTATTGACATTGGTATGTTGTCATCACAATGTAACTGAACATTATTGCACCGTTATGTGTAATAAATTTGTCAAGTATACAAGCAGACTCCTGATTTTTGAAGTGCAATTAGTGATTTATTTTAAGTGCTACATATAGTTCCATGATAGTAAAACGGTGATGGGTGGGGGTGGAGTAATGTCCATGGCAGAGTCCAGTTCTCAGTCTCACAGGTGCATTGTCCATATGCCTGTGGAAGGATGGAGCAGGGGCTGTTTAAGGTTGGACAGGGTGACAATGTGGGACAGTGGGATGACATCAGGGGGTATCTTATGCTGGCGGGGGTCTTGCAATCCTACTCTGTCTTCTTGTGTGATCTCAGGTTCCGCTTGCGGGGTGGTTGTTCTTCAGCACGAGGTGGGGTTCTGGTGGCCTGTCGTTGTGTGGGGGCCTCCTGTCCACTAGCGCCGGCGGAGGTGGTAGGCTGTTCGTGGTCCTGGCTAGTGACAGGGGCCCTTCATGGTGCCACATGGTCCCGCAATGTGGTGACTATCTGGTTGAGGGCCAGGACGATGGTCCCCATTGCGGAACCGATGTTCCTGAGTTCGTCTCTGAACCCCATGTACCGTTCCTCCTGCTGTGCCTGGATCTCCTGGAACCTGGCCAGTACCGTCGCCATCGTCTCCTGTGAGTGTTGGTATGCTCCCATGATGGTGGTGAGGGCCTCTTGGAGAGTGGGTTCCCTGGGCCTGTCCCCCCACTGTCGCACAGCAGCCCTCCCAGTTCCCCTGTTTCCCCGGGCCTCTGTCCCCTGGACGGTGTGCCCAATACCACTGCCCCCAGGTCCCTGTTGTTGTTGGGGTGGTGGGTCAGCCTGGGTGCCCTGTAGTGGCGGACACACCGCTGATTGACGCGTCCTGGAGACAGAGGCATGGGCCCGCTGGGTGGGAGCTGTGCTGGTATTCCCAGAGGGGGTTAGGTCTGCTGTGGCCTGTGGCTGTGTGTGGGGAACCGACTGTCCAGAGGTCCCCGATGGTCCGGGCTGGTCATCAGGTTCTAGGTCGACAGAGCTGCTGTCATCACTGGGGGCCTGTTCTGGGGGTGGGATGGACAAATCTGGACCCTCCTGGCCGGTGTGTTGGCGTTCGGGCCCTGCAGGGGTAAAAGAGTATGGTTATTGCTTCTGTGTGTGCCATGGCGTGCAATTTGTGGGTGCCCTTGTCCCCCAGTGCTGGCATTCCCTTGTGGGAGGAGTTGTGAGGGTGGTTTGTGGTGGGGGATGGGTATGTGCAGTGGTCATGCTTAGGTGATGGGTGTCCATGGTTTGTGTTTGCATTCAGGGATTGGTGTTGGGTTGGGTGGGTTGTGCTGGTGAGACATTGGCAGGGAGGATGTGTGGTGGGGGGTTGGGGGTGAGGGTGGGGGTTGGCATGCTGGTGGTTGGGGGGGGGTGAAGTCGTTGAGATTAGACTTACCAGAGTCCATTCCTCCGCCTACTCCAGCGAGGCCCTCAGGATGCAGGATGTTCAAGACCTCTTGCTCCCATGCTGAGAATTCGGGTGGAGTGGGTGGGGGTCCGCCACCAGTCTTCTGCACAGCGATGAGGTGTCTTGACACCATCGACCGCACTTTCCCCCGTAGGTCGTTCCAGGGCTTTCGGATGTCTTCCCGATTTCTGGGATGCTGTCCCACAGCGTTGACCCTGTCGACGATCCTTTGCCATAGCTCCGCCTTCCTGGCTATTGTAGTGTGCTGCACCTGTGTGCCGAAGAGCTGGGGCTCTACCCTAATTATTTCCTCCACCATGACCCTGAGTTCTTGGTCCGAGAACCTGGGGTGTCTTTGGGGTGCCATGGGGTGGTGTGGATGAGGTGTGGGGTGGTGTTTGTGGTGATGTGAGTGGTGGTGTGTGGTGATGTGTGCGTAGATGTGGTGTGGGTGATGATGTTGGGTTCCTGTGTGTGTTGTGGTTTGCGTTCCCTGTGCTCTCTCTCTGTGTATTGCGCCTTGTCTCTGAATTTCGATTTGTGGGGGTTTGTGGGTGATGTGGGTGTGTGTTTTATATGGTGATGGGTGTGTGGGAGTGTTGTGTGTATGTGTATCAGGTGTGTGTATTTTGAATTGTCCAATGTGGCTGTGTTTTGGAAGGGTGTGTGTATTTTGAGCGCGGCGGTGTGTACCGCCAATGGAATACCGCGGTTGAAAGACCGCCGCGTGGATTCGTGGGTCGTAATGGCATGGGCGTGTTTGTGTTGGCGTGACGGGGGAGGTTTGGTCATCTCCAGTTTATCGCTGACCGCTGATGAGACGCCCTTCCGTGGATGTCGGGTTTTTGGCGGTTTGGCAGTTGTGGGTCAGAATGACTGTGGCGGTTTGCCGCAGCGGTATAATGGCTGTCTTCTGACCGGCGGTTGGAGCCTTTTACCGCCGAGGTCAGAATGATCCCCCATCTGTCCACTGAAAGAGAGCCCAGTGTGAGTGTAGGGAGGCGTGTTTCTTTAAGGAACACTTCCCCAGAGGAGCTTGGAGACAGGAAGGTAAAAAGGGAGTTCTGGCTGCAAATGGCCAAGCTCAAGGTGCATGACAAGGTAATGGCCCATGTGCTAAGCTTCTGGGATTTGGGCATATAGCTAGGGAAGCAGAGTCTAGCACTGATGGCAGCATTACACCAGTGTCCAGTGCAGAAAAAAGGGTTCTGATCCCTAAAGATCTGGTACCAAACTTTACTGTGGGTGATGACATAGATAACTTGTTTGAGGCTTAAAAGGTTGCCTTGAAGATGAACGAGGTGGCTGAGAAGGATTGGGGGCATTCTCCCAATAAAGGAAGGGATACCCTTTTAGCCAAAGGGAAAGGGGACAGGATGAAGTATTCCCTCATGAATGTGGCCCTGACCAGGGAATACAGGTCCACCCCAGAAAATATACGCAGAAGTTTAGGGACAGCCAGAAGCTCCCCCAGCAGACCTGAGTGGATCATGTGTATCACTTTTGCATGGTAGTGGATGGTTGGGTGAAGGGCAGTGAAGTGAAAGATTACAAAGGACTACATAACCTGATTGATAGAAAGCACATGTTTGATATGATCTGCTATATCACCTTTTGGATAGTAAGCTCACTGATCACAGGGAACCTGCTAGGGAGACTGACCACTGGATCAGTGCCAGGGTCCACAAGAAGGAATGTGAGGGTGACCCCAAGAAGAGTGGTTCAGGTTCCCCCCAGCAGAGAGAGGGCAACATCAAGGGAAAAACAGACAAGTTCCAGAGAAAGGAGGGAGGGAAGGGGACGCATGCCCTTTCCGAAAAACAGGGAGGAGGCTATTGGGGGAGGTGCTCAGGCCATCCCATTTTCTACTCTGCTATTCTGATTATTCTCAGCTAGGATACAAGCAGGGTACATGGTCTGTACTAAGAAACCGAACACTGGTGGGATCTCTACAAGGGTGACCAATATAGCCTTAGGGGTAAGCAGTCCATCGGGTTGAAAGGTAGAAAAAACCCTAATTTCCTTGAGTTGTGAGGTGAACTCCACACCTGAGAAGGGAGTCAGGTGTTGGGTATGTGAAGTATCACCACATAGGACCATGTGCAAAGCCATGGCCAGAGTGGCATAATTATTACAATAGTGTCTCAGGGCAGCAAAGCAAGTGACCATGCTGTGCTGTCCTGCACCACAGGGAAAGTGCAGAAATCCAATGCATTTTCAATGTTTGGTGCATTCCTGTTCCTTACTCCAGCGCTGGTGCCCTTTTGGCTGCCTAGTGTGAATGCAGGCACCCTTGCAACATGTAGCAAGGGTGCCTGAATTGCATGCAGGATTGTCTTTGTGCAGAAAAGCACACCTTCCTGCACAATAACAGTCCATGGAGGCATTTACCTCTTCCCATCTGTGCAGCTGAATGCAGCACACATGGGAAGAGGCAAAAAGGAGGAGAAATAAAGTTATTCCTCCTAGCTATGTCTACCCTGGGGAGGTATGTGGTTTTTACTCATTTCCAGGTTTACCAGTCCATTTAAATCTGGGAATGAGCCAAACCCCATGAGAGTTGCACTGGAAAACACACCACAACGTCCATGGAATGCCCCCCTGACACAGACTAAGGCAACACAGCCATTTTCACTGCCTTGCCTTATTCCATATATGTTAGGCCAATCAAAGACATGCAAATAGTCTTTGCGTGGCCTCATAGATATGGGTCTACCTTCTGCACAGTTGGTGCATCAAAACAAGAGTTGCACTTGAAGTGCATGGGGCTTGTAAATATGTCCTGTATTCCCTAGCATTCAACTAAATTGCACAAAGCTTCACTGATTGATTTGTGGGGTGTAAGCACACACGTGTAGCTTGCCGTGGTAGGCAAGACCCTAAATCCTGATATGTAAAATATCTCGGGGGTGATGCAAGTGATGCATAAAATAGTGGCTTATGCTCATATTTATACTTTTTTGCCACAAACTGCACAAATGCATTTTTGTAGGAAAAAGTATAGTGCCGGCTTGCGTC
Source organism: Pleurodeles waltl (assembly GCF_031143425.1). Classification (NCBI taxonomy): domain Eukaryota; kingdom Metazoa; phylum Chordata; class Amphibia; order Caudata; family Salamandridae; genus Pleurodeles; species Pleurodeles waltl. Next base: position 792,523,360 of record NC_090438.1, on the reverse strand, counting down.
ATTCCAAAGCACCAGCCGGGCGTAAAATGTATGGAATCCCACAAGCCGGCTCTAAGGGTGGGCTAGCATCAGGAAAAATTACGTTAGCCGGGTGGGGGTGGCGGTATGGGGAAGGGGGCTTTGCCTTAAAAAATTATGCTAGGCTGGTTGGAGGCAAAATAAAAATGCCGTTTACTAGCCTAGGTCACTTCCTGATGCAAACCCCATCCATATAACATGACTCCTGTCTTAAAAAAGACAGGAGTCATGCCCACCACCCCCAATGGGCAGCACAGGGGGCCAGTGTACAATGGGTATGGCCATTGCACCCAGTACCATGCAGAAGGGCCCATTTCTGGGCCCCCAATTGCACCTTAATAATTTCAAAAAAATACTTACTTATACTTACCCTACTTACCTGGGATTGGGTCCCCCATCCTCTTGTGTCCCTCTGATGTGGGTGGGGTGTTCCTGGGGCTTGGGGTGGACACCTGTGGGCTCTTTTCATGGTGTTTGACTATGGAAATGGGTCCACAGCTCCCCTAACGCTTGCTCTGACCCAGTCGTAAAATAATAATGGCGCTAAGCAGGGTTAGTGCCATTATTTAGGCCCGCCACCCACTCGTGCACCTTTTTGCATTGGATGATAAATAAGGCGCTAGGGGCTTTGAGTCATTTTTTGGATGGGAATGCCTAGCTTGCATCTCATTGATGAAAAGGGGGTTCATGCATCCAAAAAATGACTTTAACTCCAATATTTTGATGCTAGACTGGTTTAGCAGCAAAACATAAATATGGAGTTAAGTTTGCGCTGAATTTGCGCAAAAAAAATGAGGCAAATTCAGAGAAAACAGAGTATAAATGTGCCCCTTTGGCCCATATTTATACTTTTTTAGCGCTGCATTTGCGTCATTTTTTGACACAAAAACGGCACAAACTTGCAAAATACAATTGTATTTTGTAAGTTTGCGCACTTTTTGCATAAAAAAATTACGCAAATGTGGCGCTAAAAAAGTATAAATATGGGCCTTTGCATTTTGTTAAGGAATAGGTGGTGTATGAGACAGGTTGCCCCCTGGTAGTGCTATTTAGAGTAGGTGTTGCTGAGCACATTGAACTGTCACTGTATTTGAATGGAGGCACATTGTATAGCAATTAGGTGAGAAGTAGTATGTGTACTGCAAGGTAGCCTGAGCTATAAACACGCACTGCTGAGTTTGACAGTGTCACATATCTGTGCAGTTGGGAAGGGATGACATAGAAGAGGGCATAGATGCACTACATCCTACATGTGATGTGCACCGGGGGAAGATGTAGCATGTGTTAGGAGGGAGATGGAAGAAGAAATCTCATACCAGGCTACGTATGTCAAAGGAGGAGGATGACAATAGGGAATTCAGAAGTGACAGGATGAACTAGGTTGCCATAACTATGGACAGGAATCTGTGATGGTTTGAGACGGATAAGTATGGGTAAAGTTGTGTGGCAAACCAGGGTACATATATGTCATGCATTATCAAAACTACTAGCATGTGTGGGTCCAGCCTGATACATAGCTCACAAATATACACAGCTATGGTAGGCAATTGGAAGTGGTGAATGCAAATGTAGGCTTTGCCATCACGTGTGAGTCAATGTATAGTCAGGCTTCCATCTGTGTGTGACAGTAAGTGGAGTCACTGAGCCTACATGAGGATTGCTAAAGGAGTAATGTTCACGTTCAAGTGAGTGGGTCTGAGTCTAACAATGTAGGCTATTCAGCAGATAAAAAACTCTGGCAATGATGAAATGGGAAGAGCCTCAGTGCTAGCTATCTACTTAGTTTGACTTTGAGCCCTCAGAGTTAGCACAAACTGGCCACTGTTTTCAGAGATAGCACACCCATGAGAATTACATGCACTCATTCCTTCAGTGTAGTAGGTTGCTAGCTGTGTAGAGTAGTATGGACGCATGACCAACATGAACCTTTGCCACATAAATGCACAATGTGCATGCCAGACAGCACAACACGACAGACTTCTATGATGTAGCATGTGTAAGGCTGACAGCAGGATCAAATTTTATATATCCACACACCCTGTTCCCTTTCACTGGAGCTGTGGTGTGAGTAGTGGCCACAGGTAAGGCTTGGTATGCTGGTGACTCGGACAATGTTGGTGCAATGTGCACAGTACTGCTGTAAATTCATGAAAAAAAAACATTAGGCATAGCCATCATGAAAAGAAGTGCCAATCTCCAAGCTCGATATATACCTTACCTCAACATTTCAGCATTGGCAGGGCAGGCCTGTAAGCTGTGTAACTGTGTTGCATTGTGTGGTATCACACAAACAAACACCCTTGTCACACAGTGCCATGTGAACAATGTGCAGATACTGCCATCTGAAAGGCCACTACAGTGCGACTTTTCCTCAATACATAAATGTCACATCAATGTTGAGATGAAAGTGAATAAGGATATAAATACTGTATGTCAGCCAGATAACTACTGTCAAAATCTAGCACTGATCAATCCTGTTATATATCCATTTGATTGCTGAGGGAGGATGACCAACCTGCTGCCAATGACATCCTGCCCCCATGTAAAATAATGCCCCCATGGATGAAGAAGTTTCGCCAAATCCTGGATTACATTGTCTCCCCTTCTCCAGGAGTGGGAGGGTCTGACAGCATCATCGGGTCTCCAGAGGAATTACCTACAAATCAACCTCCCCCATCAGCAAGTCCTAGGCCAGCTTTGGTCTCTGAGGACCCACAGATTGTATTTCAACGTCAAGCAGTAGGATTCCAGCAGCAGATGTTGGGTGAGGTGCGGGTGGGGATGGAGACCCTAGAGGGAGTCTGTAGTTGCCTCAGTCCCCATAAGGACACCTTTGATGCAATTAGAGGCACCTACACTCCGCTCTGGGGACTGGAACAGTCCCTGGCTGACATAGCTGGTGCTATGAAGCAGAGGCAACAACAACAGCCCTGCCAATGTGACACCAATGAGGTTGCCACCTAGCTGGTGGCTATACATATGGTCCTTCAATTTATAGAGCAGAAGCAGGACTCCTATATAGCAACAATGGGTGCCTTTGACCGTGATGGTGCTGTGCTGACAGGCCAGCATTACCTTCTCAGTGCTGCGCTGCCTTCCTTGTTGGCACAGGAAAATGTTACTGGGGGCAGGGGATCCTCATCTTAATCCTCTGTGTGTGTCCCTCAGGTGCCTCTGCACAAATACCACCATGCTCAGGGGAGGCTCACCACACATTAGAGGCAGACAATGTGGGCCCTCCCAGTTTCAGGAGGAGAACTTTCCAGTAACATTTGTCTGTGGCCCTTGGCCAGTTTCCCATTGGACATGTGTTGAGTAACATGCCATTGCCCTTGTCATATGGAATTGTCTACATTGCCCTCTTATTGCTCTCATCCATTTGTGGACTCTCAATGTGACCTATCTTCTCTAATAGCAATTTGGACCTTCTCCTCACTGGAATACTCTCCTCCACGAGTCACATGACATGTATCCCACATTTAATAAAATGCACTATCTTCAACCTGCGTGTTGTATGTCTGTTTATGATTGGACTAAGTAGACCATGGTGGATGTGCTGACCCTGAGGACGCTTCCTACTGTCTAAAGGAAATTGTTTTTCATGGAGCCATGGGCAAATCTGCACAGGGCAAGGTAAATAGTTTATGTGAACCCTATGTGCACCTAAACTAGCAACTATGTACCCCAGGTCACAAGCTTTAAGTGCAACAATTAGCAATCCGCCTACGGTAAGGCTAAATTAAGTTTTTAAACAGGTGGGGCAACCTCCATGGATACTAGCCAGCAAACAACACCGATGTTACACTAAAATGGGGGAAGGGTGAGTGTGTACGTATTTGGTATCAGTGTGTGACCCAAAACCTCCTTGATTAGTGACAATGGGTTGACATAATCATCCATTAAATACATGTAGCATTACTTATAAACACAGTACAACAGTATGTGAATACCTGTTTTGGGTTGTGTGCCCATTCATAGCAAGAGTGTCACTTTCAGTGGACAATCGTGTTTGAAGATTCCTTGAGTGACTCCATTGTAAACTTGACACGGCTCTTCTTTGTAGGTGTGTTACACATGTATACAAACACTGCCTGTAAATCCCACAGCATGTGCTCAACACAACCTAAGCATATATGACAATTCCAGCACAGTAAATTATGAAGCAGTCATGAAAGTGGAAAACATTGTTTATTATTGTCAATATAAAATGTTTAAAGTCTAAAACTAACTACACTGCACTACATTACTTACCCTATCTAAACTATTACTAAACTAACCTATGCTAATTACCCTACATAACTTTAACAATAATATATCTTAACCTACCTAACATTAACTTACACCGTAACATACATGTTAAACATAAACCTCCCCCCTTTAATACACATTTTCACACAATAACAACATAAACTACATCTATACACAAACTACCTAAACATTGAAACCTAAACAAATATATATGTTTTGGTCTTTTGTATGTGTTTTTTATTTTTTTTTAACATATCCTAAACATCAACACCCACCCACTTAATAACCTACCCGCTCGTATCCCCACCTGACAACAAATCACTAATAGAATCCTAAAATTATTGATGCTAAACTACCCTATTCATATGCTACAACCTAACCTAATCTATTCTAAAATACTAATCTATAAAAGCAATATCTAACAAACAGAGCTGGGCAGAAATTCCAAGGGAGACGTAAATCTAGTCAGCAATCCTATCCCCCAACTACTGGCAAGTGTTAGCCATCTGCATTAGAGTGCCTATCTGTAGTTCAATGCCAAGCACACATAGTTTTAGGTCAGAAAGGTCTTTAAGGGCCTGTTGTTCAAAAGCAGAGGGCTGTCCTGGGGTTGTGGCCTGGGGCAGTGGTGCTTGTGTTGGCTGTGCTGTATCCTGGAACCAAACCTACTCTGCTACCATGGGGCACATCAACATCTTAGATGGTGCCTGCTTTGTACTGTCTTTGGAGCCCCTGTGGTCCCTTACTTCCATATCCCAGCCGCCTTCCCTTCAACGTTCAAATGTCCCATGTATCAGTAGGCCCAGGCAACATGCCTGAAGTGTCAGTATCTTTCAAGGTGGATAGCATATGCGTTTTCCTGGTCAGGCATCATGTTGTTTGTTCGAGAGGAAGGAAATATGTATGAGAAAAAGCTGAACATGTACATATTGTAATCAGTAATAGGCTTAAGTTACTAAAAACATCACATGTGGCATGTCCTGCCAAAAAACATTTTTTCTAAAAATGTCAAGACATCATAATAAACATATACTTCTCCTGATGTAACAATGCAAAGATACTCATGTGTCAGCATTGTAGGTATTTGAATTGGCAATATATGCCCTAATAAAAGTATACCCATAATAATATTAAGTCTGATTAGGAATTATGATGTTATGCACACATGGAATGGTACGCATAGTCCACCTAGCTACATCCTAGGGTTTGTCATGCAGCATGCAAGCGGATATATTCTATGGTCAATAACCTATATGAAAAGAGCAATGTCTAGCAAGTACAGGTATTGTACATCACCATTGCGTAAATGACACGGCACATACACAAGGCTGCACACATTGCAGCATAGACAGACTATGTGCCAGATAGCTGAAACATAGATGGAGGGTGGCTAGCGACCCCCAATTCAACTGACCTTTAGGACACTTTTCCAATATTGACTCATGGAAATACCTGGAACCCTAATACAAATTTCATGTAGTGAAATTCAATCAATACCATGTGGCCCTTTGCACTTCCTAGTTCCTGTCCATGCATGTCAGTTAGGAATGTTACCTTGAGGCACATAAACTCAAACCATATCCATGTGATGTGTGTGCACACGAATGCTGTAGTTCTGATATGTATAAGTATCTTGTGTTATAACTTGCAGGTATATGCAAAAAACGAATCAAGGGTGACACATTTTTGGGGGAGACAGAATGAGTAATAGCACCAGTAGGTGGACTGTGTAATAGGCTATATGCTGACAACCCAGTCCCGACATGCATGTGGTACTTTACGCGTTGACTTTTTTCTTCACAAAACACTACAAAGATATGATCATGTGTCGATTATAGAACATTGTGTATATGGGGGTATGAGCCATGCCCTTAACTGCATTACCATCTGTGTACTGGAAACATGTGCCACATCTATTCATACCTATTCTGTCTGCACTGAGGTAGGAATCCTTACCTCCCGTGTGGCCCTGCCACACAAAATATCCACACATTGTCATTTGGACAATTACACTAGCAATATGCATCAGACAGGCAGATTGAAGTTATACCATCCAAAGCCATAGACTTTCTCTCAAACATCCTTCAAACCAACATGCCATTTTTTAAATTGCTCCTGTGTCACCCCTTTATACATATCATTGATAGGCAGTACTCTGAGAGGTGCTCAGGTACCGATGATGCTGGATAATAGTTGCCACATATCATGATAAATGTAGGCTAAGTGGTGAACACAAGTAAATGATAGCTATAGACAAGGCACTTACAAACTCACAGCAGCATATGGGGATATGCCATTTGGCCACAGGATTTGCTCTAATGAATAATATATGTATTAACTTTGCTACATTATAAATACATATGCAGCATCTATTCTGGAAAGGAATCCTGTTTTGTGATGTATAGTCTGCTCACATGGTCACACAAGATTATTATATTACAAACTTTGGCTAGATGTCTAGCTACCCGTACAGATATTGATCCAAAAACATTTTGCTGTTCGAAGGCATGGATGTCTGAACATTCCTTCAATCATACACACTATATGTGTATGTGTATGATTATGTGTCAATCATACTACTCAATTGTGGTAGTGATGATACATTTATTTTGCATGTATGGGCATAGCATGATGTGAAAACACAATAGGAGGTCTATTAAATTTGAATATAAATTCACTCTATATTGCTTCCCATAAACATATATTGATGACTATTGGCATTGTTGGTAGTGGTAGAACGGAGCCTTTGAATTGTCCAGTTCCTTTAGTGAATGATATATGGTTAGCATGTCTGTTGCATTCTACACAGGTTCCCTTGATAGTTGTATGCTTGATTGTCAGCCTTCAACTGATGCTTTTCATCAGTCAAAATGTCATGGTGCTCTGAGATTGACACATCGATATGAATGACTTCTCTAGTTAGGACACTTACTGATGTTGTAACTTATATCTGTCTGTGACAGACCTGTACACAGTACATTGGTCTTCACACATATGTGTTGTACTTTAAATGGATGTGGATTATGTGCCTATTTTGATTTGTTAGATGTGGTAAAACTCAGAGATAACAAGTGTTTTTGGTACCTGGTTGAACACAACAGGCGTAGAGGTCCAGCCAGTCCTGATTGCCATATTGCCCCTGAAGACTGAGTTATGTTAAACATTTTTCAGCCCTTTAGGGTGATGATAATCTAGGTGATGGGACAGCAGAAATCTTGCCAGCCATATTTCCTGACTAAACATTTTTCAGCCCTTTATGGTGATGATAATCTAGGTGATGGGACAACAGAAATCTTGCCAGCCATATTTGCTGAATTCCCAGGAGAAGAGGTTAAACCAATTAAACATAAGAAAACTAGTGTTATAATCCAGGCTCAGAAACCTGGGAAATCCCTGGGTTTCAACAGGACATCTGCAGATTTATTCCATTGCTAATTCCAGATATGGGGCCCGTATATGAACACCCTGTCAAATGCCTTGAAAGCAGGAGCTCAAATTCAAGCTCTTGGAAAAGAGCATAAATAATCTCCATTCATAAGAAGGGAGAAAAATCTACTCAGGGGGATTACAGACCCATAACTCCAATTGATAATATTCAAAAGATGTACAGCATGTAAGTTTTAACCAGACTATGGGACTGGATTTCCCAAGACATTCTCATTTACAGGCAGGATTTAGACTGAATATTAGCACAATCAATCAGATTATATGTTTTCTGTCTATTAAGAAGAAGATGGTTGATATTAAAAGGGGTTGTTGTTTGTTGCATTCGTGGACCTTCCAGCTGCGTTTGATCTTCTTCTGAGGGATAACTTATGGGAGGTTCTGCATAGGATTGGGGACCTATGTGGCTTATTGTCATAAATACAGGATTTGTATTCACAAAATTATGCAAGGTTTAGTTGGGGCCGTACAGTGGAACTGACAGAGGACATCCCATTAGGAGCGGAGTTAGAAAAGGGTGCATTTTGGCCCCTACGCTTTTTCTTCTGTACATAAATAGCTGCATCCCCTACTTTGTAAATTGCAAAAATGATTCTCAAAAGGTGAAGGATCACAAAGAATCCTGCCCACTTTTATAGATGACACCTTGTTATTGTTCAAAACTCCTTGAGGTTTATCCATTTGTTTGGGTAAATCTAGCCTTTTTTTTTGCAAAGAGAATGGTTTAGAAATCAATAGCAACAAAACAAAATGTATGGGGGAATATTTAAGAAATCTGGCACTCCACACAGTGCAGCACCACATTTCTTGTTCCCCTTAGTAGCCCCCTAAGGCTACCACGTGTGCGCTGTATTTAAAATACGGCGCACCATGGCGGTAGTTATTGGACTAGCATCATCATTTTTGATGCAAGTTTGGAGCTTTACAGTACTACCTTAAAAAATTCTAATGCCTGCTTTGAGCAGTTGTTAAAAGTGCAGAAAAAACTGACACAAAAAAATCTCTTAGATTTCTTTGCGTCATTTTTTTGGCCTCGCCAATGGGGGTATTCCCCTTTTGCATACATTATGCCTGGTGCAGATATAGGTGGTCATTACAACCCTGGCGGTCGGTGTCAAAGCGGCGGTAAAACCGCCAACAGGCCGGCGGTTAAAAAAATGGAATCACGACCGTGGCGGAAACCGCCAACACAGACAGCCACTTTAACACTCCGACCACCACGGCGGTACAAACAAACACCGCAGCGGTACCCGCCAACAGACAGGCGGAGGACAATGTACGGCCCACACTATTACAACCCACCAATCTGCCACCTTTTCCGGGGCGGATTCACCGCAAACAAAAACACGGCAGAAACAGGACTTCAAAGGGAAAACACTCACCTCTACACATCCCATGAGGAACCAGGACGCCATTTAACCAGAACTTCAGATACTCCCAGCCTTTATCTTCCTGCTCCTCTACCAGGAGCACGAACGGCGAAGACCACGGTGAGTACTGCACCTACGACACAGGGGAGGGAAAAACAGTGACACACACACGCAACATGCAACATCCCCACCCCCACCCTCACCCACTACAACACACACACTAATACATGTTGATAGATTACAATTACAGCCCCCAATTTCCCCCTGGAAGAATGTAAGGACAAAAGGAAATGAGTCGAATAATTGTGATATATTACATTACATAAATCATAAATATATACAAATATATACATTTATGCTATATGCAATTATATACACCAAGAACACAAGTCCAAGGGATTCCACCATCACAGACTGTGGATCACTGGGCCCAAAAGGCATGGGCGAGGCCCACACTCAATACCTGAACAAGACGGAGAGAACACTGCAGGGGCATCAGATAGAAATAAAACAGGCACCTCAGGAGGAAGGGAAGGGGGGGCACCTCAACCGGTTGAGTGCACGACGCCAGATCCATGAGGGGGCTCCATGCCCACTGTTCAATCCTGGGGAGTGCAAAGCCACAGTCTCTCAAGTCTCTACAGTGGGTGGTTTGCCCACTGATCAATCCTGGGAGTGCAAAGCCACAGTCTCTCAAGTCTCTACAGTGGGTGGTTTGCCCACTGATCAATCCTGGGGCGTGCAAAGCCACAGTCTCTCAAGTCTCTACAGTGGGTGGTTTGCCCACTGATCAATCCTGGGGAGTGCAGAGCCACAGTCTCTCAAGTCTCTACAGTGGGTGGTTTGCCCACTGTTCAATCCTGGGGAGTACAATGCCACAGTCTCTCAAGTGGATGTAATTCTCCACTGGTTCTGGAGGGGGCTTTGTGCCCAGAGTGCTTCATCCTGCCCGTGGCGGCCTCAGTAGCATTGGAATCATTGGCGCTCACTGGCCTGCGGTTCTGCTGGTGGCGGTCTGGCCTGGCCTGGGGTGCTGCTGGCGGCGGTGTCCTGGGCAGCGGCAGCGGTGTCCTGGGCAGTGGTTCAGCTGGTGGCGGTCTTGTCCTGGCCTGCGGTGCTGCTGGCAGCGGTGTCCTGGGCAGCGGTTCAGCTGGTGGTGGTCTCGTCCTGGCCTGCGGTGCTGCTGGCAGTGGTGTCCTGGGCAGCGGTTCAGCTGATGGCGGTACTGTCTTGGGCAGCGGGCTGCTGCTGGCGGTCTTCTCCTGGGCAGCGGGGCTGCTGGTGGTCTTGTCCGCCGTGCTTCCCAGACTTGCCGGTTTTAATGTGCCCCTTCCCCACTTTGGATGGTGTTGCAGCTATCTCCACACTCCTAACTGTACCCCTGGGAGCAGCTTTGGTGGCTGATTTCTTTCCCCTCTCCCGCCGGGCATTGTCCCACTTTTTATGCTTGACAGGTGGGGGACTGTCCGTGCTGTGGCCCCTGCTGCCTGGTGCACTCCATAATCCGGTGACTACTGGCATCACTGGTCCTGCCGATGTCGTGGCTGAGATGCTAGGTTGGGACCTGGAGAGTCGGGCCCTAGGAGACTGAAGGGGAGGGGGAGGTGAGGGAAAGAGGTCAAGGCTAGCCAGGAAAAGTTTCTTAGGAACACTGGGACGGGTAGCTGGAGGGGGTTTGGGAGTGGAGGAAGAGGTTGTGGTTGTAGGAGGTTTACGTTTGGTGACTTTGGGTGACATCCCCAGCTGGGCCTCCGCCGCCTTCTTGCTCCAGCAGCGAATGTCCTCCCATCTTTCCGGCAGTGGGTGCTCCGTCTGTGGTAGACCCCCAGGGTCCGGACTTCCTTGGCGATGGCACGCCAAATGTCCTTCTTCTGGTGGGCACTGACCTACAGGAGTTGTACAGGGGAAAAAGAGAAGTAATTACCAACTGCACCGTCACAGTCATTGGCCCGCATCCCTACCCTTGCCATGACGCACATGCGCTCACCGTCATTTCATGCACGCCTCATTCTCCCCCCCCTATCTTTCATCCACCCCACACCACACCACACAGGCATTGCCCATACAGCACGTTCACAGTGTACTTACCTGTTTGTCTGGAGGACCGTAGAGTAGTGTGTACTGGGGAGGACCCCATCCACGAGTTTCTCCAACTCCTCTGTGCTGAAGACAGGGGCCCTTTCCCCAGACACACGAGCCATTGTCTCTTCCAGACTGAGGACACAGCAGCACTTGCAGTGTAGGTCCTCTCCTGTCGAAGGTCAGGTATCAAGTGAGTGAACAGACAGAAAATGTCACGTCTGCGGCGGTGCGTACCGTCACCGCCGGCATACATCGTCATTGGCTCCTGGGACCCATAGGGTCCAATGTTAACCAATTGTGGTCTTGACTGCCTACTGCGACGGTGTACAACGCCAGCGCAGTTACCTCATATCCCCTTTTCCCACATTACAGGTCAGGCAGCCGCCATTTCAGGGAGCCACATGGCATTATTTTTAAATGCGCCACACATATCTAGGCCTTGCATAAACACAGAGACAGGCACATTGCGGATTGACAAATGTTTGCTAATGAAATGTAGTAATACCTCAGTATTGGCTGACTCTGTGCTCGCTGTTCTCGTCCATAGGACATGTCCGGTGGGACAGGTGAGGAGATGGCGGCATCCTCCGGCGTACAGATCGCTGGTGGACCTGTCAACAATGGAAGAGAGACATGTAATAGTCACCTACAGACTTGATCGTGCCACAATCCAGGAACTGTGTGCCCAGTTGGGGCCAGACCTGATGTCAGCTATCCGCCATCCCACAGGAATCCCCCCTCTATGGCAGGTCCTGTCAATACTCCATTTCCTGGCAAGTGGGTCTTTTCAAACAACAGTGGCCATTGCTGTCTGCCCTGCTGAAACACATGCGCAGCTACATCGTTTTCCCTCAGGTGGAGGATTTGCCCACAGTGAAAGGTGACTTCTATGCCCTGGGACATATCCTCAACATCATAGGTGCCATTGATGGGACACATGTGGCCTTGGTACCCCCCCACATGAGTGAACAGGTGTACAAAAACAGGAAGAGCTAACATTCAATGAATGTGCAGATGGTGTGTTTGGCCGACCAGTACATCTCCCATGTGAATGTCAAATTTCCTGGCTCAATGCATGACGCTTACATTCTGAGGAATAGCAGCATCCCTTATGTGATGGTGCAACTCCAAAGGCACCGTGTGTGACTAATAGGTGAGGACAAGGACGCTATACAGTGTGAATAGTTGTCTGGGTCTGGGGTTGTCCCTATGGGTTAGTTTGTGTCTAACAGTTGTCCCTTGACAATTGCAGGTGACTCTGGGTACCCCAACCTGTCATGGCTACTGACCCCAGTGAGAAATCCCAGGACAAGGGCAGAAGAATGCTACAATGAGGCACATGGGCGAACTAGGAGGATTATAGAAAGAACCTTCAGCCTCTGGAAGGCCAGGTTCCGGTGCCTCCATATGACAGGTGGTATTCTGTACTACTCACCAAAGAAGGTGTGCCACATCATCGTGGCCTGCAGTATGCTGCACAACTTGGCTTTGGGACGACAGATGCCTTTTCTGCAGGAGGATGGTCCAGAAAGAGGTCTTGTGGCAGCTGTGGAGCCTGTGGACAGTGAAGAAGAAGAGGCAGAAGAAGAGGATATAGACAACAGAAACAACGTGATCCAGCAATACTTCCAGTGAGACAAAGGTATGAAGACATCACTGCACCCTACATCTCATACAATTGTTAGACCTATCATATATCTGTCACTTTCACCCAGTGTATGGACCCTGACCTGTCACTTTGCCTTTCCATTTCACAGATGTGGGTCCCACTGTGTGACCTCTGCTATGTTACCTCATGGACTAGAGCTGTGTGACATAGGTATGTTGACAATACAATGGACATTGCTATTTTCCTCAGTTATTGCAAATACACATTTGTGAAAGCACAGACTGACTCCAGATTGTTTTGTGATTCAAGGGTGTTTATTTAAGTGCATATTAGTGGAGGGGGTTGTACAATGGTCAGGGGTGATGGTGGAGGAATGTCCATGGCAGAGTCCAGTTATTTGTCTCACAGGTGCATTGTCCAAAGGGGAATAGGAAGTGGAGCTAGGGCAGTTTAAGGATGGACAGGGTGACGAAGTGGGACAGAAGGGTGACATTCAGGGTGGTCTCATTTCTTGGCGGGGGTCTTGGCATTGTTCTCTGCCTTTGTCCTGGATCTCAGGGACCATTTGTGGGGTGGTTCTCCTTCTGCAGGGGATGGGGTGCTGGTGTCATGGTCCTGTGGCGGTGCCTCCTGTCCACTAGCGCCGCGGAGGTGGTGGGCAGTTCATCATCGAGGCTAGTGTCAGGGGCCCCTTGTTGTGCCACAGTGTCCCTCCTGGTGTTCACAAGGTCCTTCAGCACCCCTACAATGGTGACCAGGGTGGTGATAATGGACTTCAAGTCCTCCCTGATCCCCAAATACTGTTCCTCCTGCAGCCGCTGGGTCTCCTGAAACTTGGCTAGTACCGTTGCCATCGTCTCCTGGGAATGATGGTACGCTCCCATGATGTTGGAGAGGGCCTCGTGGAGAGTGGGTTCAATGGGCCTGTCCTCCCTCTGTCGCAAAGCAGTCCTCCCAGTTCCCCTGTTTTCCTGTTCCTCTGTCCCCTGAACCGTGAGCCCATTGCCACTGCGCCCAGGTCCCTGATGTTCTTGGGTTGGTGGGTTTGCCTGGGTTCACTGTAGTGGTGGACACACTGCTGCTTGACGTGTCCTGGGGACAGAGGGTTGGGCCTGCTGGGTGGATGCTGTGTTGGTGTTTCCTGAGGGGGAAGGCTCTGTGGTGGCATGTGCCAGTGTGTGGGGAACCGACTGGCCCGAGGTCCCAGATGGGCCAGGCTGGTCACCTAGATCCAGTTGGACAGAGCTGCTGTCATCACTGTGGGCCTCTTCTGTGGGGGGGTGGACATGTTTGGAACCTCCTGTTCGGTGACGTTGGGTAGGGGTCCTGCAGGGGTGTAAAGGCATGATTATTGCATCTGTGTGTGCCATCGTGTGCAATGGGTGGGTGACCTTGTACCCCAGTGCTTACATTCTTGTCTAAGACCTTGTGTGATATTTGGTTTGGGGATCTGTGTGGGTATGTGTAGTGGACATGCTTTGGTGATGGGCGTCCATGCTTTGGTGTTGCGTGCAGGGCTTGGTGTTGGGATGGGTGGTTTGTGATAGTGGGACATATGTGAGGTGTTGGGGTGATGGGTGTGAGGGTAAGTGTGGGAGTATGTGATGGCATGCAGGTAGGGTGGGGGGGCTAAAGTAATAAAGATTTGCCTTACCAGAGTCCATTCCTCCTGCTACTCCTGGGAGGCCCTCAGGATGCAATATAGCCAAGACCTGCTACTCCCATGTTGCTAGTTGTGGGGGAGGAGGTGGAGGTCTGCTGCCAGTCCTCTGAAGTGCAATCTGGTGTCTTGAGACCATGGAACACACCTTTCCCCATAGGTCGATCCAGCTCTTCCTGATGTCATCCCGTGTTCTTGGATGCTGTCCCACTGCGTTGACCCTGTCGATGATTCTGCGCCATAGCTCCATCTTCCTTGCAATGGAGGTGTGCTGCACCTGTGATCTGAATAGCTGTGGCTCTACCCGGATGATTTCCTCCACCATGACCCTGAGCTCCTCCTCAGAGAACCTGGGGTGTCTTTGTGGTGCCATGGGGTCGTGTGGGTGATGTGTGAGGTGGCGTGTGTTGTGATGTGTGAGGGGATGTGTTTGTGTGTGTTATGTAAGGTGTGTGGATGTTGTGTGAGTGATGGTGTTGTGTGCCTGTGGATGCTAGTTTGTTGATGGTGGTGTCTCTCTGTGTGCTTTGTTCTAAATTTTTGTTGTAGGGGTTTGTGGGTGATGTGGGTGTGTGTTTTATATTGTATTGGGTGTGTGGGAGTGGAGTGTGTATGTGTATCAGGTGTGTGTATTTCGATTTGTCCAATGTGGTTGTGTTTTCTAAATGTTTGTGTATTATGAGCGTGCCGGTGTGTACCGCCAATGGAATACCACGGTTGAAAGACCGCCGCGTGGATTTGTGGGTCATGATAGTGTGGGCGTATTCCTGTTGGCGTGACGGTGGAGGTTTTGTTATCACCAGTTTATCACTGACCTTTGGTGTGGCGGACTTGTGTGGGTGTCTAGATTTTGGCGGATTCCTAACTGTGGGTCGTAATAGCTGTAGCGGAATTCCGACACCGCAGCGGTGTGTTGGCGGTCTTCTGCACGGCGGTAAGTGGGATTTACCGCCAATGTTGTAATGAGGGCCCTTAAGTGGCTTAGCATATCTTCACATGTGTGACTTGCGCGTTTGCACAGGAGCCATGATGTATGTTGCACGTTTGAGGCACACCCCTCCTCCATATGTACTGTCTCAGGTAGCACGCACACAGAAGGCTATTTTCTCATACATTATTTACTGTTACTAGATCTGCTATGTATTTCAGATGTACTTAAAACCAATAAGCCATTCCTGTATCTCCTACTCTGGAAGCCCTCATTGATGACAGAGTGCCTGAAGATGTAGGCATTATTAGCACTTCCAGGGTACTTGCCAGCACATTGATGAACATTCCTAGATGGTCTACAATTGCCTGTACATGTATTGAACAGGTATGTTTGTTATTGTGGTACAGGTAGGATGTTGCAGCAGGAGGCACCAGTTGCAGATGTGTGCAATGCATTGTCCTCAAGATGTGAGATGCCAGCTATTGCATAAAAGCCTTGCTTTGTGTCCAGTTGTTGCTGCTGTGTCTTGGGGAACATGAGGTATTGGGGTGTCAGGCTAATCATGGCATCCAGGGCGGAGGGTATGAAGTCTGATAAAGATGGCTGGGAGATTCCTCGTACTCTGGCAGTGGGGTTCTGAAATGACCCAGATGCCAGCATGTGGAGGACTGCCATCAGCTTGACCTGTGAAAGGATGTTAGTGGATATCTAAGATGTTGGCTGTAGCCTTGGTGCAATTGGGTTCAGAAGTTGTATGATGGTCTCTCTCCTGAGTCTGTAGTAGATGATGACCTCCTCCTCCCTGAGGTCAATGAGGGTAGTCCTTTGGCGGTATATACGCTTTCTTTTTCTCTGCTGCCTATGTGGTGGTGGTGGAGATGATGGTGGTGGTCTTCTCGCTGCTACTAGCTGAAGTATTAGCACCACCATGGGGTAGTTGAGGTTGCCAAATTACTTTGGTTATGTTCTTTTTATATACCAATGTGCCATTTCGGATGCCTGGGTTGCAGATGCACAGGAATTTTGATGTATATCAGGCTCTGTAGATCGCATCACAATTATGCGTCACTTTTCCCTAAACTCATAAATATCACTGCATCAGTTTTATGTTAATATTTACGATGGAATGCCTACCTTGCATTTATTAATACTTGCATGACGCAGCCGGTTCAGGCACAGGTACATTCCAACGCAGTCCTCCTAAAAGTAACGCATTGACCTCGATGTGTCACCTTGTAAATGTGGAGTTCTGCTTGGGCCGCTGAAGCACCAAAGAAAATGATGCAACAACAGATCAAGCTCCTTGTAAATATGCCCCTTAGTATTTTCTCCTATCTTATTGTATAAGTAGGAAGAAATGTGTAAACTCAGTTTACTTCAAAGGTTGTGCTTGTGCAAATACAATTTTCTGAATTCCTTATTACAAATGTAGCAAATGTTAGTGCATATGGATTACAGTCTTTTTTGGAACTAGTGCAGTTTTCGGCAATATATCTACTGAACATGATGGATGAATGGTAAGGAAGACTATGGGGGTCATTACGACCCTGGCGGAACAAGTCCGCCAGGGCCGTGGGACGCGGTGGCACCGCCGACAGGCCGGCGGTGCCCCGCGGGGCATTCTGACCGCGGCGGCTCAGCCGCGGTCAGAGAAGGGAAACCGGCGGTCTCCCGCCGGTTTCCCGCTGCCCCAAAGGAATCCTCCAAGCCGGCGCAGCATGCTGCGCCGGCATGGGGATTCCGACTCCCCCTCCCGCCATCCAGTTCCTGGCGGTTCTCCCGCCGGGAACCGGATGGCGGGAGGGGGAGTCGCGGGGCCCCCGTAAGAGGGCCCCTAAAAGTATTTCAGTGTCTGCAAAGCAGACACTGAAATACGCGACGGGTGCAACTGCACCCGTCGCACCTTCCCACTCCGCCGGCTCTATTACGAGCCGGCGTCATCGTGGGAAGGGAGTTTTCCCCTGGGCTGGCGGGCGGTCTTGTGAAGACCGCCCGCCAGCCCAGGGGAAAACTCTGAATACCCTCCGTGGTCTTACGACCGCGGAGCGGTATTTCGGAGGGGGGAAGCCTGGCGGGCGGCCTCCGCCGCCCGCCAGGCTCGGAATGAGGGCCTATGTCACAAAAGTCCAGTGCTGTAGTTTATGTGTCACATCATCCCTTGACTTGCTAGTGGATCACAATGAATACACAGAGCCTTCATTATGAGTCAAAAACAGTAGTATTTTCTAGGTGTACCGGCCTAAACAAATTTTAGTCACCCTGTTTTCCTGCACTTTAAATTGCTGGGAGTGAGAATACTGGGCTCAACTTCACCTGGTTTGGAAATTCGCCCTGTAACACCCCAGGGCAGGCCAGAGCCCCAAAGTCAGAGGTGACTCTTCCTGACAGATACTCCACTCATCTCAAAACATTTTATGATACTCGTCCCACTTAACCATCTCCATTCCCGGAGCAACTTGTTGCACTCCATTACATTTATCACCTTTGGTAAATACACATAACATAATGAAACATAACATAGCATAACACAAAACTATAGGGTGCTGGGCACCCTGCGCTGCCTCAGATTCCATGTTTGCACATTTAATTGCAGTAGCCCCGTGTTTAAGAGGAGGGCTTTGGACACCGGCACATTTTTATTTACAAATTAAGCACTGCCTCAGTCACAGATCTGGGTCTAAATCCATTGTTTTTTCTCACCACATCATTCCAGTTTGGACCCAGCCATGTGCAAATCAGTCTTGACTCTGCGCCTCATGGGAACAGTCTAGCCCTAACTGCTCTAGAATCAGCCCTGCAGGAGAACCCTGTGAAACGCTCCTTCAAATCTGAAAGCTTGACAACAATAGCACGCTCAACCTGGAGGAGTCAGGCCTTGTTCTACTTTAAAAGAAGCAAACCTTTTCTTGTGCTGTTCAAGTCCCTAATTGCTTGCTATTAATGACAGTATTCCTGATGTAAAATATGAAGTCAACGTGACACTTTATAAAATGTTTATGTGAGCAAAGACTTAATTAAGGATCCTTTAAAAATGATTTTATTGCATTGCTAGTCGATCCAATTCCCAGCCGGAGCGCTCGCTTTGCCTTTCTTCTGATAATGATGCAGATGAAGGGTTGGCGCGAGAGGACCAGTAAAGTTTAATAATGACGACCACAGCAAAAGCGAAATTGAGAGGAAAAAAATTCTAGGGCACTGTTCTCGCGGTGTTCACCTGAGGCCAATAAATTATGACCGTAGTGTTAGCGGCTTTTCTTTAAGTACTGTTTTGTTTCTGACGATGAAGCACTGACTCATCACCGTGCTGACAACTGCAGGCACCCGTAGCCCCAGGTCACTGTTTTACTCTTACCAAATCACTAACTCAAAGTTTATTAGAGTATAAACTAAGACACTCGAGCACACTATCAGGCTGATGTATGCGTCGAATCATCTGAGATAAAATTGCATACCTCCTGACCGCATGTACCTTGTTTGGGTTTTGGATACTACGGAAATGTTGCCGAGTGAAAACAATACAATGCAATGAAGAAATGTCTCAGCTCAGGGGCGTATGCAGGACCCTGTAGCCCCTGCGGCGCAGTGGGCCCTCAACCCTTTATGAAGCCTCCTCTCCTTCAGGGTACTCCAGTTCAGCCCAAGCCCTCTTTACATTTTACAAAGGGGCCGCGACATTTTGAGTTACGCCACTCACTGTCTCTGCTTCCTTGGAATGTTCAAATATGGAACGTGGTAAAAACTCTCAAAACACACTCCTCAATAAATCATCTGTGATTGTCCTCTAGACTTACTCGGTCATTTAGACTCTAGAAATGGAATGAAAACATATTAGGAAATAACATTTTTGCGAGTTATCAGGTACTTTTTGCACCTAAATTAAACCCTTGTATTACATATGGGGAAATTCCATGCGTAAAGGTTTTGGTACGCATTTTGCATGAGTTAATATCCATTTTGTACGATTAGCTTGAGCACGTTCCATCAGGGAGTGTCTGGTTAGAGCAATTGTTGCGGTGCGTAGTAAAATGAGGGCAAATTGTGGGGCTTATTTACAAGCCCCAGGTACTGCTGGTGCATCACTTTTTGTAACACACCAGCGGCGCATAGTTCAGGCCCATATCTACAATGCCATGCAAACCCACTTTGTGTGGCATTTAATGGCCTTGTAGATATGGTGTAAGGCACCTCACAAGTTGTTGCATTGCCTTACACTGCATCAGGGGGCATTCCATAGGTGTTGCGGTGGGTTTACCCATGCAACACCCAAGGGTTTTGGCACATTCCCAGATTTACAAGCATCTGTAAACCTGGAAATGTGTCAAAATCTTATGCCCCCAACCCCCAGGGGACGCGCAGCAAAGAGAAATATCTTGATTTCTCCATGTTTGTTCATCTTGTGTGCTGCATTGCAGGGAGGATAAAAACTCAATGAATTCTTTTTGTGCAGGAAGGTGTCCCTTCCTGCACAGAAACAATTCTGTCTGTGATGCAGGTACCCTTGCACCATGGTGAAGGGTGCCTGTACCAGCACGAGGCAGCCGATTGTGCGGTAGTGAAGGTGGGAGGACAGAAATATGCCGGATCATGAACATGTGGTGCATTTCTGACCTTGCTCTGTAGCCCAGGGCAGCTCAGCAAGATCACTTGCCCTGGACCTACGGGCTTGTAATTATGCCTCCGTGGTTCCATGCATTTGTTGTACTTCCACCTTGGCCTAAGATGCGCCCCACTTGGCTAGAAAATCATGGTATTGAGCAAAGTAAGGATTACCTTATTTGCACTATATGTTTTAAGGTGTCGGTGCTAAACTTCAATTACTAGGACAAAGAAAATGAAACGCAGCGAGTACTGCTGTGGTTTGAAAAAGTGGGCCATGATCAGGTAGTGCAATATGTTTAAAGTGTTTCTGCAGGCAGGGCACCAGAGCATTTGTTTAAGGGAGTGAGAAATGTGTATAATTTATTTTAGAGTAATTATGTGACATTTTGTAAAAACTTAGCAAAGTTACACATAATTTAAAAAAGCAAATCCATTGTTTAGTTCTATATATGTGGAAATTACTGTTAGACCTGTCAGCCTTAGGGTAGCTTTCCCCAAACATTTTGCCTACTTATCTCCATTTGTGCTGACATTTGTTATTGTTGGTCTTGGGGCCTCTCTGCATTTCCCCACTGCTAGCCAGGGCTAAAGTGCTTGTGCTCACTCCCCTAAACATGGTAAATTTGGTTTACACCTGATTGGCACATTTAATTTACTCATATGTCCCTTGTAGTGTTGTATAACATATACTCAGGGCCAGTAAATTAAATGCTACTAATGAGCTTGCATCATTCATTGTGCCACCAACTTAACTAACACCTTAAAACATGTCCCAAGCCTGCCATTTCAGCCTAAAAGCAGTTGTAGGCTGCCAATTCGACTTGGCAATATAACCACCTTATCAAGCCCTAAACTCCCTTTTTATTGCAAATAAGACACCCTTAATGTAGATTCTATGTGGCCCATACAGCAGGGCACCTTTTATTTAAAAGGTTGGACATGTATGCTTACGTTTTCCATGTCCTGGGAATGAAAAACTCCTAAATTCATTTTTTTCTAACGTGAGGCCTACCTTTCCTGTAGGATAACATTAGATGACATATTACATTTAATAAGTGGTACATTTTGATTGGCCCCCGGGAAGCACTTAATGTTTGGTATCTATGACATTGTAATGAAAAATCCTCTTTAATGGTAAAGTCAGATTTTACATTATAATTTTGAAAATGGCATTTATAGGAAGTTGACATTTCCTCCCTTTACCCATTTGGTGCCTGAAGACTTTCCTGGGTCACGTGACTGAGTGTAACTGACTGACTTTGTGAATTCTCCCCAGACAGTCACTTAATAGAGGGATTTGGTGTTTCACAATGGGTCATATGCTAGCAGGGTGACAGGAATGGGGCTGGGCATAGCCCCCACTTGCAACTGAATAGGCTGTGCTCTGCCTTCACCCAGACGCCTTATCACCTCAAAATTGTCACCTCAGCCAACTTGAAGCCAGGGCAGACGAGTCGGGAAATTCCAAGCAAAACCTCTCGAAACATCTCCCTTCTTTAAGGCGGCACCATATATAAAAGTAGGGCTCTCAGATCCTCTCTTCAGTTCACTTTCTGGACCTTCGAAAGCACTCTTAGAGGACGGCCTGCTGCTGAAACCTGCTGTGCACTCAGCAAGGCTGCTTTGCTGTACCTCGAAGGGCTGCTTTCCTGCTTTAAGCCTGCCTTGAAATCTCAGAGGCCAGCCCCGCTGTTTGAGTCTTGCATTTTAACCTGAAACCAGGACTACCAGAGTGTGACTCCAAAGGCTAGTTTGCTGACCTCCTGTTCAGGGACACAGGGACATAAAAGGCTCCCACTATCTTTTACTTTAACCCTGTCTCATGCAAACAGATGTTCGCAGTTGGTGCTTTGTTCTTAGGGGAGCTAGTTTCAACTAAATACTTGAAACCTTCATACCTCCAGTTCTACTGATTGGATTTTTGTTGTTTTGGCGGCAAACAATTTACTACAATTTACTCTATTTTTGTACATTTGTGTGTGTTTTTTTTTGTGTTGTGTTTTTACTTTATTACTATTTATGTGCGGCATAAACACTTTACACGTTGCCTCTAAATTAAACCTGACTGCTTTTTGTTCGCAGCTAAACAGGGGTAGGCACAGGTTAATTTATTGACTTTTAGTGGTTCACCATGCCAGGGATTGTGGCTGTTGCTTGACCAGGGCTGACACCCTGGTCAACAAACAACCCTTTCAAACATGCCCTTAAGTCAATTTTTGATGCAAACGTACATTTTGAACAAAAAAACACAAAAAAATAAATTGCCTTGAACAACAGCCGCTTGCATTCTTTGCGCACACCTTCACTATAATGTTGCCATGAACTCCATCCTCATGAAGAGACCATGATGTGTCAGTGATTGTCAGAGTCTGATTGCTCTTTATGGAGTGCAGATAGTGTTAGATGTACCACACTGTAGTCTGTCTATTGGGCAGTGTTGGTTAATGTGTGCTGTCTGTTATGAGTGAGGCCCCCACTTCTCCCATAATTCAAGATCAATATGTGTGGCATTTTTGTCTGTTGTGCTGCCACTGGTTGTGGCTCCTCCTCAATAAGGATAGCACTATTTGTGGATTACCATGAGTCAGCGATAGATGTTGCTGATAACTGACCCCACTTTTTCCCCTTGCATGTCCTTGTGTTGATCCCTCTTCTACCTTTCCTGAACAAAACCACTGTAGACTACACTACTCTGTGCTTCTGTAAGGTGAACAATTTCGCAGTCGAGAAGAGAGGCGCACTTTCTGTCCCCTAATGGACTGAGTCAGTTTTGAATGGTCTAATTGTGACCAGCGAGATACAACAACTGCACGCCAAAAATGTCTAAAAGCATGATCAGTTCTGTCTTCTGAAGAAAGGGGTGCGCGATTTGCCTATTCTCTGCAATCTGCGTCCAACTTTGGCAATAGAGAAGAAGCCATAACTACATTCCCTAAGTGCCTTAGGAATGTCTAAAAGCAATCAATATCCCTGGTGGCATAATGGAACATCCACTATCACCATGGAATCAGACAATTTGGACATTATGATTTGTTACTGTTGGGAAGGAAAAATCCATCACATGTAGATAAACATGTTCCTGTGTCCTGAGGGCCCTCAACAACGATGATGTATGGATCTCTGGTGCTGTTTTTTTGTTGTCAATGGCAAACACTGCCTTTGGTGGCAGCATACCCTGTACTGCTCAGTAGAAATGAACAGGCCATTTTATGTGTTTTACTGAAGTGAGGTCTACAGGCTCACTAATGTAAAGTTCCACAGCTGTGTGATTAACTTGCCCTTGGCCTACATCAGGTTAGCATGTAGTGCTGTACAAGGCGTGTGTATTGTATGGATGTTCTGGCAGAATGTGTGACTGTGAACGGTACAATACATGGAAGATTCTGTTTTCCATTTTGGGAGACCCAGGGATGACTGGAGGAGCATAACCAGATTGAGGCATCCCCCGGACAGATTTGTGGATTGCTGCATTCCTGTGAGCTGGGTGGGACAAACAATGGAGGAGGAGAACAAGACCCTCCTGCACACTTAAAATGTTTCTCTTTCATTCAGATAGGTGTCATTGGCAAGGGGCCTGGGCACATCTCAGTAGGAAGATGGGGCTGATAAGAGAATCATAGAGTTTAGAGCTAGCCCCTTAGGGTAACGTTTCGATTCACGTATCACTGAGGCTGACATCCAGGTGTAAACCTCTAATCATCACAATGGCTTGTGACCTATCAGATATGGAGCTGCTTCTGATAAAACATACTGCTTTCTGGAAGAAAGGTAGGGCAGAGGAGAGGCCAATTCAAAAGTAAGCAGACCCTCAACACACACTTCAAAGACTCAGACCCTAAATCACATTTGGTGTCTGGAAATGGCCTTGAGACGGAGAGCTCAACAGCCCCCAAATTGTCAACTGTCAAGCAGCCAGATGGGCTGGGCCAGGAAAAGAAGCTCTGCAAGACTTCTGCTTGTGACCTGGGCTAGAGGTCAAGGCCTGTCACTGTCCCAGCTGGTTGAGGGGACATCAGTCAGGGACATCCAAGACCACCTGCCCCAGCAGCCTGGAGCACCAGTGTATGGCTACATGCCAATACCAGGAAGTTCTGTGAGGAAACAAGGCCCAATGGGGAATCATGCTGAGTGCATCCCTGCACCTAGGTGTGAGAAAATGGCTGCTGCACTGATCAAGTCATTGCTAGTGTGCAGGTTTAAGTCGCAACCTCTATATGCCAGAGTAGGGTCTCTGTAAAGCTAGTTGTGTTCTTTGCTTCACTGATCAGGTCATTGCCTGTGTGCAGTTTTAAGTCAGCAACCCCCGTATGCCAGAGGAGAGCGGCTATGAAGTGAGCCATGAAGATTACCATTCCCAGCAGGTGGTTGTCCATGTACTGTGTGAGTTAGTGACCCAGTATGCCAAAAGGGGCAACAGTGAAGAGGAACCTTCTGCTGTGCCAATTGAGCCATCGGCTGAGTAAAGTGCAAGTGTTGTGACCCCCATGTGCCAGAGGGGGCCACCAGAGGAAGACAAGGAGAGCAGCCTAATGGATGCCATCATTGTGAGGATGAGGTCACCTTGGTTGCCCATGTGGGCATGAGCCCCAGCTGGGAATCAAAACCATGAACCACCCACAACTATCCTTGAGGGGAAGGCCAAAAGACACATACCGTTGCATCGGCGGAGGATCAAGGACACCCAGTCATAGCCCCTTCGGAGTCATGTGTGTGAGACTCACCGGAGACAGCTGCTGGAACTGCCATGCCCATGACAGAAATGCTCTTGGAGAATTTGGTCAGATGATCCCTGCTGGTCTAGGTAAGACTTAGCTATGGGCTGGAAGGCACCAGGGGAACATACCTGGCAGATGGCGCTTCAGCGCTGGAAAACCTTTGACTTTTCTGACTAAGTAGGAACAGAACTCCTGAGACTCAGACTTCTATTGGGGCCTAATGTGAATGGCTCATATAATGAATGGGGAATAAACATTACTTCTAGTGAGAGGGAACTGGGACTCAGGGGACTGACCTCAGGAGGAAATGATTATTGTATGTGTATGTGTTATTTCACTTTGTTTTTGTATATGAATAGTACTTTTGTCATTTAAAAAAATTATTTGTCTGGACAATCATTTATTGCTGCTATTGAATGGATTTTGAGTTGCAAGCCTGTTCTCACCACATGTATCTAAGCCACCCTCCTGGAAAAACCTTGGACTGCTTGTCCTGCGCTATCACTGAGAGTCAAGTGCTGGAGAGGCAGTTGGCACAGTTGCTCATGTTCAATAACAGGTCAGGCCTTGGGACATCAGGAGTAAAAGGCCTCACTCCCAGGGTTGGGCCTAGGAGCTACTGCTTTACTTGTAGCCCTTTGAACGGGATTTAGCCAGTTACCATGGGATTGAAATACCTGCTGAGAAAGTGCTTTTTTCTGTATCCCTGTAAATTTAGAAGACTGCATGTGTGTGGTATTTCTATAGTGCAAACCTAGACAGAAGAATGCTGTGCAGGGTCAAATACATCAATCCTTGTTTAAAATAGTGCAGTAGGTGAAAAACAATGGTTTGGAATGCAACCACAGTGTTTGCCTTTGGTTAAACGTTTTTCAAGCATTTCTCAAAGGGGATTCCCAGACATGGATTCTTGTTCCCTATGCTATAGGATCCAAGCTATACCTCACTGACGAGGCCAAAAATGGGTTGGGGTTGCTTATGTTGCCCTCTGAAGCAGTCTCATTTAGGAGTTTGGGATGGACTGTTCCCAGGAAGAGCAGGGTCAGGGCTGATTTGCATAAGGCGTGTATTTGCAGAGAGTGGTATGGTGGATGAAAAACAATGGGCTAGAATGTCACCCTGAGCAATTGCCAGTGGTTAGACTTTTTGCAAGCATTCTTACCATCACCTCTTATGACTTATACTATGGTCTACGTCACCAAGAGTATACTGAGATGAAGGTCCCTTGCTCGCAATGCCATAGTATTTGTGCTATACCTCACTGACCAGGCCTAATAAGGCCAAAATCAGTCTGAGGTTCCTTGTGTTTCCTTCTGAGCGGGCCCCATCTGGCAGTTTAGGATGGACTGCTCCAGAAGAAGCAGAGTCAGTACTAATTTGCATAAGGCAGGCCTTTGTCTAGAGTGGTACAGTGGTACAAAACTAAGGGTTGAAACACTAACTTGATCAGTTGCCAGTGATTAGACTTTTTTCAAGTATTTCTCCCATCACCTTCTGTGTGATTGGTTGTCAGTGTCAAAGACAAGAATACAGTCGATGAGTGATAGGAGAGGTAGCTGGTTTGGGAACTATAAATGCATTGTAAGGTAGTGATCTTTAAAGAGGTGTGCCTTCAACATTTTCCTAGAATGGAGCAGTTTTGGTAGTTCCTGATAGAAACAGGGATGTTGTTCTAGATCCTGTGTGCATAGATGGAAAAGGTCTGCTGCACAGTGTTTTCTTTTTTATACTTCTTAGTCCACAGTCTGATGTTCTCCTGCCTGTGGGAGTTCAGAGAACTTCCAGAGATGGTGACCTTGTCCCCAAAATAAGCAGAGGTGATGGCTTTGTAAATGAACAGACAACAGAATAAACCTGGAGGATTTTTTTAAATATTACTTTGGTACTATAATGTTGGTCATAAGATCCAACAACATATATAACCTACTTAAGTATCAAACAAATGACAGGGTCATGTTTTAACCAAATTACTTTAGTATACATATGAAATTCAGAGCAAATTCTCTTGATCACTCAGAACATATCAATACATCAACACTTCTCCCCCCAACATGATCATCAGCATAATATTCGAATAAAGCAGATCTAGAGATTACTGAGAGGTGTAAACTCTTATTAACATTATAGGTTGTTGAATCCACAGTGCACTTGAAAGTAGTTTCATAGGTAAAAAGGACTGGTAAGTCAGTATGAGACAGTGGGTGGTGTTAAAGAGGAGCAACTGTCAACATTTGGGGGGTCATTCTGACCCCGGCCGGCGGCGGAAACCGCCGGCCTGGCTGGGACCGCCAGAATACCGCTGCGCGGTCAAAAGACCGTCGCGGGTATTCTGGGTTTCCCGCTGGGCTGGCGGGCGACCGCCAGAAGGCCGCCCGCCAGCCCAGCGGGAAACACCCTTCCATGAGGATGCCGGCTCCGAATGGAGCCGGCGGAGTGGAAGGGGTGCGACGGGTGCACCCGTCGCGATTTTCAGTGTCTACATGTCAGACACTGAAAATCATGGTGGGGCCCTGTTACGGGGGCCCCTGCAGGGCCCATGCCATTAGCATGGGCACTGCAGGGGCCCCCAGGTGCCCCACGACTCCCCATACCGCCATCCTGTTCCTGGCGGCCAAAACCGCCAGGAACAGGATGGCGGTATGGGGGTCGGAATCCCCATGACGGCGCAGCAAGCTGCGCCGCCATGGAGGATTCCACAGGGCAGCGGAAAACCGGCGGTACACCGCCGGTTTTCCGTTTCTGACCGCGGCTGTACCGCTGCGGTCAGAATGCCCAAGGGAGCACCGCCAGCCTTTTGGCGGTGCTCCCGCGGTCGTTGGCCCTGGCGGATTTTACAGCCAGGGTCAGACTGACCCCCTTGGTCTCTAAGAGGCCACCAGGTTCGCAAGACCATCATCAGGGAACAGTGTTGTAAAGGCGCAAAAGGGGCCCAACCTAGACAGACAGAGTCCCAAACCAATTGCACTTAATATCAAACTACAATCATATATAAATGCCAGGGTCAGCTGGGTACATTTATTTGACCTTGGAAGACAGCACATATCCACTCATATGGCAATGCTGCTCATAGACAAAGAAGTTATGGAAGACGTTAAAAGTTTTAGCATCTTCTATAGCTTCTTTGATCTGGCATATGATATATTCCTGAAAGATTAAGTGAATTTGCTCTGAATTTCTTAGGTATAATAAAGTGTACTAGAGTAATTTAGTTCAACCAGTATGCTGTCATTGTTGGCTCTTATGACCATCATAATATGAAAGTAACATTTAAATTCTGTTATCTGTTTATACATTTACTCAGTTCTCTGTGGCGATATTGGCTTGCTTTGTCTGTGAAAGGCTCTGTAGATGAGGCACCTGATTTTGAAGAGGGTGTGGCTCAGCAAGGGGAGCCAATGGTGTTCCGTCAGGATAGTGGGGGGCATGTGAGTATATCTCCTCAGGCTCTGTATTGTTTCACTATCTCTGGGTGGCGGTTGGTATGGCACCAGCAATCACAATGTTTTGATATAAAATAGCTTTGTGGTTCAGGAACTAAATTCATCTTTTATTTTTGGCAAAACTGTGCACTAGCACAGAGGAAAAATGTGAATCATGGACAGGGATCGTGTCTGCATAACTATAGGACTTTGATGTAGACATTAGGCCAAGGAACAACATTCTGCTGTATTTTGCACCTGCAGAGTGAGAGTAAGACTGTGGTTTGAGCTGGGATCCTTTCTTAACCCATGTGAAGAACGATTAAGAATGATTAAGGCTGAGAAACTGTGAGTACTGTCATATGGACTAAGAGCAAGATGCCACCAAAAATTGGATTGCTGCTGCAGATGCTCAGCTTGACCCAAGAAACGTTGCATCTTAAATTCCTTCATGTTTTCTTGCTGAGAGCGAACCCTGTTCTGTGCAACTATGCTGGGGTGCTCTGAGGGATGAGCTTAAGAGTCTTATCATATGATCTGCTTCTATTTTTGTGGGTTGCGGTCTTCCGCCTATACTGCTGCACTCCACTATCTCCATAATCATAGATGGCATGGGACCTCCACAATCCAGCTATTAATATTGGATCATCTGAACACTGAGTGAACCTTGTTTATAGTTTCCTGACAGCTTGTATTGCTTCTGCTCTATGTTGTCTTTGTGCCAATGAGACCATTAACTCATCTCTTGCAACTAATACACCCATACAAGCATATTACTCAGTTTTGGTCTTGGAAACTGTAGAATTAGATATTACTGCAGATTAACTGAATGCACAGAACCTTTTTCACAATTTGACTCCCCATGTGTGATGTTTAGCAATCCCTTAAAGTGTGGTATTGGGTTGAAAGTTGAGACACACCCAACACTAGAATGGCACCTAATAGCAATA
Source organism: Pleurodeles waltl (assembly GCF_031143425.1). NCBI lineage: Eukaryota > Metazoa > Chordata > Amphibia > Caudata > Salamandridae > Pleurodeles > Pleurodeles waltl. Next base: position 792,494,315 of record NC_090438.1, on the reverse strand, counting down.
ATGTCTAGACAGTTTTAGATATTTGTAAAATAACATTTTACCATTAGACAATCCATGGCTCTGTAAAATGGTGTGCTTACCCCAAATGAAGTCAAGTTCAATACAAACTATCTCTGTGGGGTATGCAACGGTAATGTACGCATATAAATAGTATTGTGTACACCCTCAAGGTGTGAGGACAAGACAATCAAGGTGTGGTGGTCTTCTTCCAGGGAACCACGGAAAGAGTTTGACCAGAATCAATGCTTCCGAAGGCTCATAAAGGAGAGCAATGCGTTTTGGGGGTAGAAACAGAGCCTCTGGCAAGTTGTATGGCACAGCTGTGCACCCGGGAGGTATTTCTGCCCTTCCACAAACATTTAACTGTTGACTCAACAGGATATTCTTTGTTTTGTCATGTAAATTTAAGTTGCTCTCTATGAAGTCGTAGTTGTGATCAGGGTGAGCAGCAGCTCAAATATCCAGCAGAAATTAATGCTTTACACACTAACCTTCAAGACATCAAGCTGATCAAGTAGTTTCTCAACAAATGCATAGAATAGACACTGGAAGTCAAATATAAAAACATTTTCATGGCTAACAGAGCTATATGTTATCATCATGAAGTGACCATTTAGGGGACCAAATTAGCAACTCAGAAATGGTGCTGTACCTCAGTTTTTTGGACATTCAGTAAGGTTAAAGTGAATCGCACTCAAAGTTCAGTTTTGTCTTTTTTTATAGCAAAAATACAATATTATACATAGGGTTGTTGTTCCATTGCGGTGAAAACTGTCCATTAATATACCCACCACTTCTGGAGTCGACCCAGACAGTGCTTCAGCTAATCAGCCACATTTTGATGGGGTTCAGTCCACTTCTGAGTGGGTTGGTCATTGGAGATAGGCATGGGCAATCATAATTGTTTTTTTCAGGCTTTAGCAGTGACTCCACTATTGCCCACATCTATTGTCAAGGTAATGTTTCCTTGCTGGTGACCTATTGTACTAGCTAAGGTACTGAGGACCACTGAGGTTGGCACAAAGGATCTTGCTCTGTTCCATTGAACGTTTTTGAATCTAATTTAGACAATAATCTAGCTGTACTTGATAAAACATAGAGACAGTCAAGGGAAACAGTAAATACTAGTCTTTGCTGTCTAACCTGTACCCCTATAAATACACTGAGAGTCCTCCAGTGTGGAATACCCCAACCCTTCATCCATTCTAAAATCGTGCTCTATACTTATTTCATTCTATGGCTGAGGTGAGGAGTTCCAGTTAATGCATACTATGTAGATATAGTTGGGAGGGGAAGAACTTTGCAGCCAGGACACACTAACGTGGAAATCCAGATCTCAATTGAGCGATTACATTTTCTACACTTTGCCATACCCACAGCCAACTCCACAACCCCATCATGGATTGTTGTAGAAAGCGGAACTGAGAAAATGGAGTGAACAAAAGATAAAAAACATAGATATATGCCTCATCGTACACCTGGGTTAAATCTGCACTACCTGAGCATTGATATCTAAAAAGCAAAAGAGAGCTTTTAGTATAGCTACAGTTTGAACTCATATTCCTATGGATGGTTCTTGTGCAACTAACACATGCCAACTAGTTTATGATTCCTATGGATGACTCATTTAAAAACAAGCAATTGTCATAGAGTTCACAATCCCTATGAATTACTTATTGTGAACAAGTGCTATTGAGTTGATAATCCTTATGAGTGAGACTTACTAAATCAAACAAGTAAAAGTCTAATTGTTGCAAGATACTTCTTTGACTCGCAAATGTCTTTGTGGACCTCATTGAAAAACAGATAAAAGGAATACAACACTACTTCCCAGCCAAAGCAAAAGCACATTGCAATTTCCTAATAAGGGCACTATGGACCACAAGGAATGTATATTCTGAACTTCAAGGTGGACCCCACCTACAGCAGGTCTTGTGAGAGTCCAGTTGTCTTATGAGAAATTTAATCCTTCTTGTTATTGTTCCTGTGTTTCATAAGATGTGTCATTCTAAGATAAGAAGGGGCATTTTTACAAGAAATTATGCATCGCTGCCACACCGCAGTGTTGGGTCAAAATTTTTTATGCTGCTGTGCAACATGGATGCGTTGTATTTACCATACGGTGCAACATGGGGTAAGAAGCCAGTCAGTGTATAAAAAGTAACGTAACCCTGTGTGCCATGTTGTTTGGAAATCTGACACTACTGCTGCAAAAGTGATGCTGGTCTGATTAGTATCACATAAAGAAATGCATTTTTGAGCTCCAAATGTGCCAAAAAAGATTGTAAAAAATGCTGCATTTGGAAAAAAAACACTCTCCTGAAGCAGCCATGCAGGATAGAGCAGACCGCAGAGTCCAGGACAACAAACTCAATGACTCCAGTACCAGCCAGGAAATCCAGACAGAATCCCAGGTGAAGAGGAAAAGGAAATGCAAGTTCAGTGAGGAGGAGGATAACATCCTCATCACTAAGGTGACAGAGCACCAACACCAGCTCTTCATCAACCCCAAAATTGCCATTAGGAAGGAAAGAGGTCATATGGCAGTTCATTTTGGACAAGGTCAGCAGTGTGGCAGAAACCAAGAGGACAATGACTGACTGCAAAAGTGCTGGTGTGATTGCAAACGCAGGACAAAGGAGAAACCTGCCAGCAACCTCAAGGCAGTATTGCAGACCAGAGGTGGAAGTCCAGTACCCCAGGAGCAGCTGGATGCACTGGAGGAGATGGTGGCAGCTGTCATCCAGAGGAGTTGTGGCAGGAGTCCCAGGACAAGACAGTGCTGCCTATGAAGAACAACAAGACCTGCATGGTAAGTTGCAATGAGGGGCAATGTGGCAACTAAGTAATGTCGTGAGGCACAGGCATTTATGTCCCAGCGCTCTACTGCACTGTCTGCAGGGCAAAGGGTACTATGCTAGCTCATCTACGGTTAAACATCAAATAAATGTAATATGCACTGACCAGTTACAATTTGCACAGCTCAGTTCAGCTCCGTCATCTTCCTCACTTCAATGTGTCAAGTGCAGCATCAATCCATGTTCACCTTTCTTTGCATACTGGCACTTGCAGTGGAACGTACAACATCACTCACCACAACTACAACTCCCAGAATTCAAAGCAAAAAACATGGACTAGAACAATACATCATGCATGCACACTGCTACCTTACGCAACCTGACTGTGATAATGCAGTTCATCTTGCACCTTGTTGCTACCCGGTCTCAATTGAGCCCATGCATGCTAATATAGACTGTAAATCCTTGGAATGGAATGGGCGTGTCAGAGGAGAAACCACTCATTTGAAAGATGGGGTCAGGTGTGGGCCATGGGAAGTATCTACACATAGAGACATGGCAAGAGACACTTCTGTAGTACCCTGCATGAAACTATATTGTACCCAGCGGACCTGACATGAAGGGTGAGAGCACACAGGCGTCAGCTGCCATGGAAGGGACCACCTGAACTCATCGCACCTACTAAATCGGATGTGGTGTGGGTGCTGCAAGAGAGTGGGCCTGGTGGGCCCCTGCTAGTGCTGTGCATTGCAGGTGCTGGCTGTGCACGTAAAACTGCCACTCGGTCTGAAGGGGGAGACCGTGCATACAAGGGAGGTGGGAATGGAAATGTGTACTGTAAGGTAGCCTCACCAATACACATGCACTGCTGAGTCTGACTATGCCATACTTATGTCGCAGCTGCATGGGGATAGCAGAGAACAGCCCATTGGGATACTACATCCAACATGTCACCTTGGGAAAGATGTAGCATGTGCAAGGTGGGAGTCTGGTGCAACATTGTCTCACAGTGCCACATATATAGGTTGGAGGATGTCAAACAGGGACCTGACAAGGGATAGTAAAAACTACTTAACCACCACAAATGACAGGAGTCATGGAAGGTCTGAGGCTGAAGTGGGTGGGTCTAATGATGTGAGAAACATAGGTAGGTGCTTGGCATTATTCCAACACTACTTCCATGTATGGTGATGCCTGACCCATAGTCCTCAATAATAACCCAACATGCAGCTCCATTGGATATGGTCACACCTAATCTTTGTGTTTTAGGCACATGGGAGTGAATGTATGATCTGGGTAGCATTACTGTGTGGAACTAACTCATGTCCTAGAACCCAAAGGTGGCTAACCAGAGGAGGCATATGCACATACACAGGGGCGTAGCTTGCTCGGTAAGATTGAGGGGTTAGAGCATCAGACTTTCCAACAATCATGCAGGCACATACACTGTTCAACAATGTTTGTAGATAGCTCATGTGATTCCATGTCCAACCTGACAGTTACATATCCATAAATCACCTAGTCACACATGTTGCAAACACTGCTAGCAAAGCCAAAGCCATGTACTTAACATTACCTGAGAAGACATGCTAACTCCCACACAATAAATCATGATGCAGACTTGTATGTAGCAAACAATGATATTTAAAGTGATCTTAAAACTTTCTCTAACTAAAAGTACCTAAACTACAAAAACTAACTTTTCTAACCTAACCTATACTACCTTATCCTAAATACTATCTAAACTACCTTACCTTAACCTACCTTACTCTACAAATTTAACACAACATATTAAAAATAAGCCCCCCACCCCCTCAAAACAGATCTTCAGACAAGGACAACAGAAACTACATCTGTGTACCAACTACCTGCACATATAGCCCTAAACAAATATGTGTTTTGTCATATTTTTTTAAACTTTTGCATTTTAACATAAACAAATATACTACACATCAACCCCCACCCACAAAAAAACTAAATATCCCAAACCCCTAAAATTGTACCTAACCCTACTAAAACCCATAACCTACTATACCTACCCTATTCTATACCAACTAACCTAAACTAAGCTATAGAAACATCTTATGCTAAAAACATCTATATACAAGGGAAAGGCCAGAAAGGGTCCCTGTGGCTCATTGGCGGTGTGGTTATCTCTACACAGCCTGCCTAAATTCATAGAGGAGACAAATTACACTGTCTAAATTATACTCCAGCCCTGCCACTCTGAATTTAAGGTTTGTGATGTCCCTCCGCATATCCTGCTCAAAGGCGCTCATCTGTCTTGTTTCCATAGTGTGGCATATGTCTGGTGCTCTGTGCTTGCCAGTGGCTGTGCTGGCAACCGGTCATGCAGAACCACCATGGTCAGCTCCAACTGCCTTGCCTTTGGTAGACCTGTCCACTGTAGGTGGCCTCTGTGGAAAGACTTCCGATTTTCTGGATGCCGTCTCCTCTGCAGATTTCTTTCCCATTACCCGATATGCTTTGCTGACATATAAATGTGACTGCATCCTTCCTCACGGATAAAATGCTTCCCCTTCTGCTCCAGACTGGCTGCACTCACAGGGATGGTGGCCTGCTGGGGACAGCAGACCACCATGTCTGTGACTGTTTATAATTAAATACTTTTTTTTAAAGTTCAGCCCGTTTTCCTTAAAAGAAAATGAGATGCATTTCAAAAACAAAAATGTTTTTTTTCTGTGGGACACTGCCTGCTCTGAAAAAAATATTTTCACTACCATTCACAAATGGGGACCCCTTCCCATTTGCGAATGGGATAGCACCAATTTGAAATTGGTGCTAACTGCGATTGTTTTGTGACCAAATTCACAGGCACAAAACATTCATAAATCACTGCGACTCACAATTGGGAATGGAACACCCCTTCCTAATTGCGACTCGCAAACCTATTTTGTGATTTGGTAAGTAGATTAATGAATCGCAAAATAGAGTTTGTACATACCAAAATTCTTTTTTCTTGTCGTAAACTGCCCAATTCTGCTAATCGGGCTGTTTGCGACTAGAAAAAAGCTATATCCATATGGTCCTTAGTCTGTCTGTCATTACTGTGGTGTGAATTGCCCCTTCCTGTGAGGAGTAGCCATAAACATCAGCCAGAGAATGCAATCTGGTCAACAACAGTAGATCTGTGCATCTGAAATGCATTTGTTAGGTTTCGCATCCCCAGCCACATTCACCTATGAATCCATTACCACATATGTTCACAGACTATGGCATTGGGGTCATTGCTGTTCTGTCAGACCATCGATCATGTGGTCCATCAGTGACAGCAAATATATGTACTTTGACATTAGTCAGAGGCGACTGCACATCCAACAATTAATATCTACATTTCTGTCCAAATCTTTATGTTACTTTTTTGTGTGTAAGGGATGCACATTGAACATGGCATTGCGCAAAGCATCAAACATCACACACAATCCTTGCATTACACAATGAGCATTCAGGATGACACTCACTAGTAATATTGGGACCATTGAAGCTTTCCACCCCTCCACATCACATGATACATTTCCCTGTGACTGTAGAACACATACACTGTGGTCAAGTGTAGCACAGTACTTATGAATAACAATTGGCTATGTAACCCTTCTGGATGTAATGAATCAAATGGCTCATGTGACATGCCTCAATCATACACATCGATCGGTAAGGCAGATAAACATGTGCACACAGATGATGAGCCAAAAAACGCATCAGGTGGGCACATTGCAGAACTCACTACTACACAATTTCACAAAGTTAAGAGACTTTCATGGCTCTCTGCCCCTAAATAAGTCGTCACAGACCACACGCAACAAGGTATAGCAATATCCATGCCTAATTATTTTCTTTACATGACTGCGCTATATATGTCACACATGGGTCATCCCTGTTCCTTCATTTAACAAATAACTGTATCTGTCTGTGCTGCATAGTTCCAGACATTGACCACACATGTCTTGTAAACCCCTAAAGGTTAATTTTTGGATACTGAACACCAACATGTATGAGATATGTTAAGATATGTAACATTCTGCCCGTCAGAACTTTGGATAAAGTAACATGTGAGTGGGGTCCCCGGTAACATACATCGGGCCTTATTTATATGAGACATGAACAACTGGAGTGTAATGAATAAGAACAGCTCCAGGGACTTAGCCCTCTCAATCATTTATATGAGGCAATACAAATACACCCAGCGTGAATTTACACACATTAGGAGGTATGGAGTCAGGAAACCAGTGGAAAGCACAGTGTAGCGATACTCTATATTAAGGAGACATTTCTTTACCATGGCAATTGGTATAGCATGGCAATTGCTGTCCCAAACAAGATAAATATGTTTTGACACCTTCCCCGAATAGCTAAACCATGTAAATCATGGAAGGCCTCAGTACTATGTGGCTACCCAGGAGCGGTATAAAAGTGAGGGTCCTCTGCACATATCTTGTGTTTTATACTATTGTATGTGTGCTGCATTTCATGACGCACATAGAAATGAAGAACACCTACATTGAATCACTTTGTGCAGAAAGCTGGCCTTTTGAATTACAAAAACATTGTGTCAACAATGCAGACACACCTGCACCCTGGTGCAAGGGGGCCTGTGTAATCTAAAGACACCTAATATGGCACCTGTGCAAAAATTACACAAAGGAATGGGTGTTGTAAATGACTTCAGTCCAGACCTGAAATTTGATTCTGAAGCTGCCCAGCACAACCAGAATCCTTGTTGAAATGCCCTGCACCAGATCTTGTGAATTGAACTCCCACATAGTTTTACTGAAACCTTTGTGTGTAACTTATGTGCTATAATGGGCAGTTACAACAGTACCTGACAAATGTTTGTGGTGCAAGAAGCATCTCTGGAGCTGCCCTGCACCACCTGGTTCACTATCAGATATGTTGGCCGGGGTTGTTACAGGCATGTGGATGGTTCATGCTTCCCTTGAACACTTTAGTATTACCAAAACTACTGCAGACACTTGTGCGGCCCATTCCATGACACAGATACCACTGGTCCACATATAGTGCCAGCGCTATTGCCACAGCATGCTCCCTCATTTGCATGTGGGCATTGTCACTTGAAAAAGAGGACATCCCTGTGCCTCTGTATTAGGACCATATGTTAGAGGCAGGTACTGACTGTTAATAAGCTGTCAGGATGCACAGTGACAGTGCATACCCTGGGTCTTGTCGCCCTGGATAACCTATCCACCACTGGCTACCATGTTGGGCAGGTAGTGTGTGAGAAGCCACAGTAACCCACTGAACTCCTGGGCATTCATATTATGTACCCTTCCTCAACATGTCCCTCCCCAAACACAATCTGAGGCAAAACAAGCCAAAAAAATCCCTAAAATTATACACAACTACCCCTAACAACGATGCCCCTAAAGACAAAACACAGCACAAAACAATACAATAGACAATTACAAAGGACAATTTAAATGTTAGGGTCACTACAGGGATGGTAGACAGTACAACAATCTCCAAAAATAACACTTCTCTCCAGCACAACCAAAACAAGCCCTCTCACAATCACAGACAAATATACTGGGAGTAAAATTGAAAATGAAAGTAACACAGTTTCTGGTTTGCAGCATGCCTGACTTATTGCATTGCTTCCTGTGGGTGTGTCACATTTTCAGCTGATGCTTCAATTTTTTTAAAACTTCCAGTCAGTGCGTGGATTTCACACAAGGCCTGACAAGGCACCTGCAATAATTCAAATTTGTGAGGTGGGAAGCGTCTGGCTTTTGTATATTCCTCCCAGATAGTATCCATAATACAGTTCTGGATGCTGGCCGGATGTGTAATCCTGATTTAATGGAGGGGCAAGCTGTCACCCATCACCCTTGCACTTCAAAGGCACTGGCCCAGCACACTCACAGAGGAATTCAAACTAGTCTGTTGTGCCCCCAAACAGAATAGGACCAGAATAGGACCAGTAAAGGGAGACAGGAAGTTCCAAACATCTCTGTAGGGGGAAAATTCCAGAAGCTTTTCTCACTTCAAAGGGGGCGCAAGGTGTAAAAATAGGGCCCTCATACTCACTCCTCAGTACCCTCCTGGACCTGTGGATACTGCCAAAGAAGGACTTCCTGCTGCTTGAGGCAGACTGTGGTGACTACTACTGTAATGTGAATGTCCAGGAACAATCATTTGTGATGCCTGACAGGTTCTTCGCACCACAGTGATGACCGTCTATGACGTCCGTCCAGCTCTTCACACTACTGCAATGACCATCCGCAATTCTCTCTCGGCTCTTCATCATGTTTTGGTGTCAAATACTTTATTAAATAGTACTCTATTTTCCTCAATTGATGTGACATTTTTCTCATGTTGTATGTTCACTTTATTTCAGTTTTTGTGCTGCATAAATACTTTACATGTTGCCTCTAAGTTAAGCCTGGCTTCTTTTGTGCTAAACTACAAGACGGTTAAGCACAGGTTAATTTAGTGACTTTTTGTGGTTCACCCTGACAAGGACTGTGGCTGTTTCTTGAGTAGGGATTAACCTCCCTCAACCAACAACCCAATTACTTATACGTGGTATGGTTGATTTCATGGTGAATGGGTGGGTAGAGATCAAGGAAGGTAAGGATTATTTTAGGTTTTGGGGTGGATAGAGGAAAAGGAGGGTAAAGTGTCTTTAGGGATAAGGCGTAGTTGAGGTCAAGTGGGATAAGCAGAATTTTAGGATTTTATGATTAAGGGGTGTGTAGAGGTAAAGGGACGTAAAGAATGATTTTAGTGTTAATGAGTAGGTAGAGGTAAAGGGGGGATTGTGGGTGTCACCTACCAAAAAAAAGATACAAATATGTATGTGCGTGTGTGTGTGTGTGTGTGCATATATATCTACATCTATATATATATATATATATATATATATATATATATATACACACACATACACACACAAAAATGTAGCATAAAAAACTATATGAGGAGAAAAACGTTTGTAGTGTAAGTCAATTATTATTATTTTAAATTAAATTGCGGTGTAAAGGCTTGCGAAGTAAAGTGCAAGGGGTAAAGGCATGCAGACTAAACGTTTACAGACTAACGACCTTCACTGGCTACCCATCAACAAAAGAATTACCTTGAAGCTCCTCCTGCACACTTACAAAACCCTCCAGAATGTCACACCTGCATACCTCAACCACCTCCTCTCCTTCTACACTCCCACCATACATCTTCCTTCCGTCAAACTGGCCCTGGCCACCATCCCATGGATCTGCAAGTCCATGGCTGGAGGAAGATCCTTCTCCTATCTTGCTGCGAAGACCTGGAACTCCCTGCCTCTACACCTCAGGCAATCACCATTGCTGCCACATTTCAGGAAGGACCTCAAGACCTGGCTCTTCAACTAATCCACAGACCCACCTCCCCCCACACTCAGAGCCTTGAGACCCACACTGGTGAGTAGTCGCACTTTATAAGAACCCTGATTGATTGATAGATAATCATTTTTTCTGTATAAATCCCATATATCATTTGGAAATGGAAATTTTGGAAGAAGATAATCACCCGGCTTTTTCCAGACAGATGAAGGAGGGTCACACCACCTTTCAAATGTATAGTACCTTCTAAAAGGAAACAATTGACATCTTATAATTTAGACTATAACCACCCGAAAAATATTAACTCTTCCCCAGAATGACTATTGACATGATCACATCCATATATCTATGTATTTCATTCTGCTCCAGGCAAAAGTGCAGCTCCGCAAATGCGCCAACACACACCGACATCAAACCTGAAATCCAATACTTGTAATGCACAACACTAACATACTTCCCACATAAATCTCGTTCTAAATTAACACCATTTGAAACAAACACAATAACATAAATCTCGTACATTACATTACTCATTCCTCTTCTCTTCACTCCGTGGCTATAAGCAGTGGCAGGAAATTAATCACACATAAAATTCAAAACACTTCCTATATGGGCAACAGTGCAATCAAACTTTCTTCTGAACGTTTGCGCGCGCATGGTGTAGCAAGCCGCCTGTCTGCTAATGCACTTTGGCGCCTTCTCAGGAGTTGCAAGTACTATAGTAAAGCTGCTACAAAACTATGTGATAATGTTATACATGCATCTCAGCATTTCGAGCTTCATTTCGATTGCCTCGGTAGCCCAGAGCGAGCTGGTAATAGAAATAACCAGCTAAGTTTTAATTATAACATTTGAAGCAACACTAATAAGGAGTCATTTTCTAGGACATTTCTCATGCTCAAAGCAGGCAAAATGTTCAATTAAAAAATACCTAGGATTTATGAAAAATAATCCGGAAGCATTGCGGAATCGTCAATTCTTGAATGTTAGCCCCATTTGTCTCCTAATGAGAAGTCATTTTCATACCCCACAACAATTGCACCCCATAGTATTAGTTATTCAAAAGTGTGGGAATGGCCTAATTATCAGCCACGTGTTCTCAGCCCTTAGTGTCCAGTTTTGCTTTATCTAGTGTTTCATAGTTCCAGGGCTGCACAGTGCTCGTTAATGTTTGTATAATGCTATATGGACTGTCGCTGCCTCTAAACGCTATTTCCTTGAGTTGAACAGCGATTCAGTGAAACAAATTAAAATAAATCTGTGATCAAAGCTGGGCAAGAATCATAAAGGTCAATGGCAAACTCAGAGAGTCATGTTAAAGTAAAACACCATGACAATGGTTTACTGATCTTCAAATGTAGGGATATGTGCCTTCTGCTTCTGGCAAGACATGAGGCTTAAATATCAGATGCACCCGTTCAATTGTTTATCAGTCGTGCAAGTCTGAACTGTCTGCAGATTGTGTACCCAGTAAATGTCGGACCTCATGCAATTGGTCATTTGTTCCCTTCCAATTTGTGCAGCCTATTGTGGTCAGGGACTGAGGGGCATATTTATACTCTGTTTGCGCCGGAATTGCGTTGTTTTTTTTTACGCAAATCCGACGCAAAGCTAACTCCATATTTATACTTTGGCGTTAGACCCGTCTAGCGCCAAAGATCTTGGAGTTTGCATCATTTTTTCGCGTGGACACCTACCTTGCGTTAATGATATGCAAGGTAGGCGTTCCTGTCTAAAAAATGACTCCAAGGCATGTGCGCCTTATTTAAACTCCCGTGCAAAAATGACGCACGGGAGTGGGCGGGTCAAAAAAAATGACGTCCAGCTGCTTTTGCGTCATTTTTTAACTCCTGGTCAGGCCAGGTGTTAAGGGACCTGTGGGCTCGGAAGGAGCCCAGAGGTGCCCTCCCATGCCCCCAGGGACACCCCCTGCCACCCTTGCCCACCCCAGGAGGACGCCCACGGATGGAGGGACCCATCCCAAGGAACTTAAGGTAAGTTCAGGTAAGTATTTTTTTTTTTTTTTTGTGGCATAGGGGGGCCTCATTTGTGCCCCCCTACATGCCACTATGCCCAATGACCATGCCCAGGGGACATAAGTCCCCTGGGCATGGCCATTGGGCAAGGGGGCATGACTCCTGTCTGTGCTAAGACAGGAGTCATTTCAATGGGGGTTGGGAGTAAAAAAAAATGGCGCAAATCGGGTTGAGGCCAAAATTTTGCCTCAGACCTGACTTGCCCCATTTTTTGACGCCCAAGCTCCATTTTCCCCTACGCCGGCGCAGCCTGGTGTGGGTCATTTTTTTTTACGCACACCAGTCAGCTGCGCCGGCTAACGTCATTCCATAAATAAGGCGCCCGCATGGCGCTTTGGAATGGCGTTAGCCGGCGTTAACATTTTTGACGCACAACTGCGTTGGCGCAGTTGTGCGTCAAAAAGTAAAAATATGGCCCTGAGTATGTAAGTTCTCTACAAATCAAATACTGTCTCGCTGTACCTTCGACTAACTGTTTCAACAGCAGCTCCCTAATTAAAGATCCTGGTATATATGCATTACAGTGACCCGTGCTGTTAAAACAGAGTGAAGAACACAAACTGCGGTCACCTTGGGACATTAGAATTGTGTATTGTGCATTTGCTGCGTGTTTCCGAATATCTTGGATTGCTTCCCGCTAAGAAAGTAACGACCTTTTCATCTTTCATTTATCTGAATTGTAATTTCCTTTAATTTAATTTGATACGCTGGCATACTCAATACGTTGTGGTCACAATTTGATTTAGTCAGCGGTCAAAAAAGACTTCCATTTAAACCTTGACATTTTTTAATGCCAGAAAGAAATTGAGTAATTAGTGCTGTATTTCTGTGGAAGACAGGGAAGTCATTTCATTTTACCTAAGGGGGAGCAATTTGGTACCAAGGGGGGTGCGGTTAGCAGTATGGCTCATAGTCCAAGCTTCTAGTGCATTGTAAGCGCAAGTCTTTCAGGAAACGTCAATACACTGAAATTGATATAATTACGTGTATTTTTCACTATAGATCCCTCAGGCCTATTACCAAATAGCAATCAAAAATAATACTTCCGTGCAACTTGTTCTATAATGGCATTTATGCGTATTACGATAGTTGAAGACACCCTGTATTCTTTCAAAAGAAAGCACAGAGGACAACCAAAAACATAAGGAAATTAAATACATTTTTCACGAGGGTTGTTTCATCTCGGTCGTTATGTCTATGTTCACTTTGTGGAATTTTGAGGGTGCTTTGAGTATGTCTGAAGCAATGATGGCTAATGGATGAGCTCATCAGTGTGTCATTGAAGACGTATTAATGATTTGGAAGCTGCACAGTAACCTATGGCGAGCCTTTATTTCTGAGGCAACAAATTTATCAATGCAATGACTTAATGGGTTGCAGTCAAGTTTTGGTTAATGATTGTATGCAATATGCATATGTTGTGACTTAAAATTGTGACGTAAAGACAGAAAAGGCAAGCTAGATGTACGTGCCACTGAGGATGTGTCACTGAACATGCTGCTTCATCCACTGCACATCATCCAGGGACAGCAAGAACTTTCTGCTTTCTTTCTGTTTCACAAGTTAGCCTATCAAACATTCTTACCCTCACATGGCTAAGGGAGGATTCAGGGAGTTTGACCATTCAAGACTTCTGTGTCTAGCAAATGGATCAAAAGGGCAATTTGACCCAAAAAAATGTTTTTTCAACTCTTATGCCTTGTATGCTCTTTATTTCTTATTTGCTGCTTGCTGCCGGGACCCAGACTGTGAACCTTCATGTGCAATATGTTTTCCAGCTTGGGTATAGATCTATCATTTATCGTCAAACTGCCCAGTCTGTGATATCTCTGGGGGTTTAGTGCCGGACTGCTGCACCATTATTAGCAGCCATTTTGGGCACCTTTCCCCTTCCTTCATACATCATGGTAGAGACCTCGAGGTCTACAATCTTGCTCATCAGATAGTGCCAATTTTCACAAGAGCCTAATTGTGGACCAATAGAACTTGACTTCTAGGTTACTGACAACACCATGAGAGAAAAGTGGTCATTGGTCCCTTTAGTGATACTGTACATAGTTGCTATGTGTCATCCTGATCTAACCTTTCTTTTCTATGTGGAGTGAAAAAATTAGTTTTTTCTTCTATTTCATAGAGCTTATTTGTATATGGTATAGATATAGCAAGCTAAGATTTTGAAGGGGTTCTTAACTCTGTGAAAAGATACTCATATCAACCACATCCAGCACTAATCTGGAAAATTCATACTGTGACCTTCTTTTTACTCCCTTCCTTGGCCCATGAGAAAGGGTGCACGTTAGACCTGACACAGCTTTAGTGTGGTCACCACGAACCTTTTTTGCATGCCTCCCTCCACTTTTTAGATATCATTTTTGCTGGTTTTAAGACTCTGCGCACTTTACCACTGCCAAACAGTGCTAAAGTGCATATGCTCTTTCCCTTTAAATTTGGTAACATTGAATCATACCCAATTTGTCCATTTAATTTACTTATAAGTCCCTAGTACAGTACACTATATGTGTCCAGGGCCTGTAGATTAAATGCTACTAGTGGGTCTGCAGCACTGATTGTGCCACCCACTTAAGTAGCCCCTTAACCTTGTTTCAGGCCTACCATTGCAAGGCCTGTGTGTGCAGTTTCACTGCCAATTCAACTTGGCATTTAAAAGTACTTGCCAAGCCTAAAACTCCCCTTTTTCTACATATAATACACCCCTAAGGTAGGCCTTAGGTATCCCATAGGGCAGGGTGCTGTGTAGGCAAAAGGCAGGACATGTACCTGTGTAGTTTACATGTCCTGGTAGTGTGAAACCCCTAAATACGTTTTTACACTGCTGTGAGGCCTGCTCCCTTCATAGGCTAACATTGGGGCTACCCTCATACGTTGTTTGAGTGGTGGCTGTTGATCTGAAAGGAGTAGGAAGGTCATATTTAGTATGGCCAGAATGGTGATACAAAATCCTGCTGACTGGTGAAGTTTGATTTAACATTACTATTTTAGAAATGTCACTTTTAGAAAGTGAGCATTTCTCTGCACTTAAATATTTCTGTGCCTTACCATCCATGTCTGGCTGGGTTAAGTTAACAGCTCCCTTGTGCATTCACTCAGACACACCCCAAACACAGGATACTCAGCCTCACTTGCATACATCTGAATTTTGAAGGGGTCTTCCTGGGCTGGGAGGGTGGAGGGCCTGACACTTGCATGTCAAAGGACAGTAGCCTGCCCTCACACAAAGGACTGCCACCCCCCCTGCTGGGACCCTGGCAGACAGGGTTGAACTGAAAGGGGACCTTGTGCACTTCTAGGCCACTCTTTGAAGTCTCCCCCACTTCAAGGGCACATTTGGGTTTCTAAACAGGGCCTTTGCCCCTACCAACTCAGACATTTCCTGGAGAAGAAACCTGAACCAGAACCTGCATCCTGCCAAGAAGAACTGCCTGGCTGCCCAAAGGGCTCACCTGTATGCTTTCTGTGAAGGACTGCTGCCTTGCTGTTGCCCTGCTGCCTTGCTGCTCTATGGTGGTGGTGAAGAAGTGCTCTCCAAGGGCTTGGATAGAGCTTGCCTCCTGTTCCATGAAGTCTCAGGACCAAAAGGACTTCATCTCTACAAGAAGGACTCCTTGTGCGGCAAAATTCGATGCACAGCCGGCCAGAAACGACACACAGCCTGCACAGCGGTGAAAGGTTCACTGCACGCCGAACCAGAATGATGTAGCCCAACTTCACATCGAGAAGATCGAAGCAGCACCAGCGTAGTGACCAGAAATTTGATGCATAGCCCACCGGATCGACGCAAGCCGAGCGAGAACGATGCAGTCCGACTTCCAGAGGGGGATCAACACAGCACTTGCTGTGCAGTAGAAAATTCGACGCAACGCCCACCGAATCGACACAGCTCTTGTGACTTCGTTCTGCCAGCGCATCATCCCCGGGGCATCCGGAAAACCCGCAACCCGAAGAGGATCCTCGATCGAGCGCCGGAAATCGACACCCAACCGTCCCTGCATGAAAACGAAATGACGCATCGCCGTGTGTGGCCCGAGAAATCGACGCACAACCCTTTGTTTCCAGGCATATCCTCCTCTGCGGTTCTTTGCAGAGATTTTTCACGCAAACCAGGTACTTTGTGCTTGAAAGAGACTTTTATTGCTTTTAAAAGACTTAAGACACTTTAGATCACTTTTACAGTGATATCTCAACATATACTTATTGCATTTTAATCGTTTTGACCAGCATCTTATCAGATAAATATTATACATTT
Source organism: Pleurodeles waltl (assembly GCF_031143425.1). Classification (NCBI taxonomy): domain Eukaryota; kingdom Metazoa; phylum Chordata; class Amphibia; order Caudata; family Salamandridae; genus Pleurodeles; species Pleurodeles waltl. The sequence goes on along the minus strand of NC_090438.1, from coordinate 792,477,865 downwards.
TTCTAAACATTGTGTGGTGTATTTTTGTGCTGCTATATGGTGTTATTGTATGATTTATTGCACAAATACTTTACACATTGCCTTCTAAGTTAAGCCTGGCTGCTCAGTGCCAAGCTACCAGAGGGTGGGCACTGGATAATTTGGTTTGTGTGTGATTTACCCTGACTAGAGTGAGGGTCCTTGCTTGGACAGGGGGTAACCTGACTGTCAACCAAAGACCCCATTTCTAAAAGTGTACATCCCATGGTCACTCATGTTGAATTGATGATTACACATGTTTTAGACGGTATGTGAAAGTAAAATAAAGGGCAGTCAAAATGATTACATTTGAGAATGTACAGCAGAGGGAAATAGTCACATCATTTTCAGCTGCCCAGGTTCCACTGGAAGTAATCTCTGCAGCTACTGAGGCCGAGTAGCCCACTTTTGTTGTCTATGAGCAGACTTTCAACTCATTTCAGCAAAGCCCTAATTTGATTGCCCCCATTTTGGGTTTTTATTGCCCCTCCAAGCAACGTCTGTCTCCCCCAAGGCAGCCATCTTCTTTTCTTTCCTTCAATCTTTCCCAAAACAAAAAAAGGAATATGACCCTATACTAGCTCAGATCTTTGAATCAGAGCAATTAAGAGGACTTTGCCTCTTCTACAGGTCTGGAGCTTCACCTAAAGGCATAAATATAAATGACGATCTACATAACTAACCTCCATGAGAACCAAAATTACAAACCATCAAACTGTCTGTATCGGCGCATAGTGAATGGAAATGCTTCAGATAGCTACTGGAACTGGCAATCCATAGCCAGTGAATTTAAATAGGGACAGAGCAAGATGATGGAATGGCTTCACCCAGAAAACACTACAGGACCAGAAGAACCCAACTTCTTCTCAATACTTCGGCCCGCAACCCTGACGGTGAGTGCTTTTCACTCGTTCTCCCTTGGGGAACCACCTCAGATCCCCACGCCATTAAAGGTGATGACCATCCTTAACCTAGCAAAGGTTGCTAAGGTCAATACCTATAACTTCCCAACTGGCATCTGGCCACCTAAACTCTCTGAGATGCCGAACACTCCCAAGGAGTCACTTTCAGTCATTCGAAAGCTTGTCGGTGAAACCGTCCACATCCACTGTCTCTAACCTCTAAATGAAGGTGATTTATCATCCACTCCACTGAGGAATGCATAGATTTCGTCACCTCTCAACTTATCAGCTCTGATCTTCCTTGGTGACTTCAATATCCACTGGGGAGATGTGGCCAATAGTTATGTGAACACTTTTACCTCCTTTTTCAATGCCAACGATCTCCAACAACAGTGCTGTAAACCTACACACCACAAAGGTGTCATTATGTATCTGATAATCTCCAATTCCCCCTACCTAAAGATATGAAACCCCATTCCAGTCGACTGGTCTGATCACATGCAGATCCCGTTCTCTATAACTGGCTCTTACACCAAAGCTTATGAGCAACCCAAGAAAGAAAATATATGGTTTAAAGACACACCCAACCTTGGCACAGAGACCACTGCCAGCATGGCCTTTCCCATCCTAATTGTGGTCACACCTCATCTTGACATCAATGAGGCCACTGACAAGTTCAGCTCCTTCATGGAATCCCTTATTGGCAAATGTGCACCACTGAAGTGCAAATTATCCAGACCAAAATCCTCTGGGCTCTTGTTCTCTAAAGAGCTTTATGAAGAACGAAAGCTTATCAGAAAATATAATAAAGGATGAAGAAAAGCACCATCCTTCCTCAATATGAGTAAGCTTCACAAAGCAAGAAACCAATACAAAGACCAAAGCCTCAGAGCCAAATCTTCCCATATCAGAGCCCTTTTGAATCCTGCAAAGAATAGACCGAGGCACCTGTTCGAGGTTATTGCACAGTCTACTAACCCCGCTATCATGTTGGCTCATAAGCTATCCGTGGCTGTTTGCAATTACTTTGTGGATTTCTATGATTAAAAAAAGTTAGAGACATCCATAATACCACTTACCATCAATTACTCCCTTGCAATGGTTGAGTCTCTATCGTGCAAAGCAATGCAATCATGGTCATCTTTCTCTCCAATCTCTGAGCCGGACATACTATAAACTATCTCCAAAGGAAAATCCTCAAACCATCCACAGGGCGCTATTCCAGGATCTATGAGCAAATCTCTTGCCACACAGCTGCTCCTAATGGACCACCTTGGTCAATTCCTCTCCCAATCAGGGCCTCTTCCCTGAATGACTGAAAATGGGTCAAATCACTCCTCTCTTAAAAAAACAACCTCTCGACACAGAGAACCTGAACAACTACCGCCCAGTCTTCACACTCCCATTTTCAGATAAAGTCACCAAAAGCTAAGTAGTTTCCCAACTAGCCTCGCACATCCAAATGAACATCCTCCTTGACCCTCTCCAATCAAGTTTCCACCAGGGTCACAGTACAGAAACAGCGAAGCTCCAGTGGTTGATGATTCCCTTAGAATCCTCAACTCCAGCAACTCCAGCCTCCTGGTCCTCCTGGAATTATCCACCCCATTTGTTACTGATAACCATTATGACCTCCTTCATATTCTTGAACTACGCATGGGATGTGGAGGAACGGTCCTCAACTGGTTTTCCTCCAACTTATCCAACCATTCTCAAATTGTGAAAATGGACACCTCATTCTGGAGACCAATCAGATTTCACTAATGTGTCCCCCAAGGTTCGATCCTCTCTCCAACCTCTTCAACCTCTACCTAAAACCACTGTGTGATTCTCAGAAAGTCTGGTATTCTCTTCCACCTCTATGCCAACGATACACAAATATACTTGAAAATCTCATCCCTGGAGGACATTGTCCTGCTACCAAATACACTCTTAGAGATTCAAAACTGGATGTCCAGCCACCATTTGAAACTCAACCCAACTAAAACATAATTCCTTTTGATCTCACCTCCGAAAGCAAAAACTCCTTTACAAGAATGAATGGCCATTTTTACCGCCTTCTAAGGCTGCCCTGCCATTGTCACAAGAGCCAGAACACCCAGCATCACCCTGGACAAGCATCTTTATCTTAGAATGAACAGAGATGACCAACACACTCATGTATCGTATTGCTCAGTTATAGTACAATGCATGTTGCATATATTAAGTCAAGAACAGATAATGCAAAGTCCTTCATTAAGTTCCAGTAGATCTTTAATTGAACTTTAGTCGTCACTTCATAGTTACATCCAGACAGGTACAGCCAATGAAATCTCAACAGATACAGCCGACACGTGTTTCGTCACACCTGTGACTTTATCAAGTCTGAAAAATACATATAGTAATGGCTATTGTAAGATGTACATGTATACTGCAACATAGGTGATAGAGAATGGCATATAGGTGTGTTGGTGTAAAGAGACATGGCAAAATCCACACATGTGAAAGGTGACACCCAATTCCTATAGTAAAAATTGTGTGTAAGTACCAAACAGAAATGAAAAGTAGCATGTGGAGACCAAAGTAAACCAAACAGTGCCAAACAGAATAAAGATATAAGCACTCACAATGTGCATGGTTGTAGCCAGGACCGAGTGAAGTAGTGTGTACCATAAGTAGACACCGGTGAACGAAAGTAAAGGTAAGTGAACCTTGTGTTGCAATTGATGAATTCCTTTATTGAAAATGTAATTGAAGTGTTATACTAGAAGGTGGTAGTTTTTTTTAAGTGTGAATTGGCAGGAGATACAGCCACCACACTTAAAAAAACCTGTTGGTGTATTGGGTAACCATAGTGATGGTGGGGGGGGAGTGACAAAGAATGTTCCGGCGTGTGCGTCCCCTACTGTGTGTGATGGACGGTGATTGTTCAATGAGCTTGCCCAGCTTGGTGTCTAGAAGTAGTAGATGACAATGTTTTCTGAGTGTACGAAATGTGTACAGAATGGCTATCCAGCCCCTTCACTGTTACCGTAAATTTGCTCTTGCCTTGGCCTCGTTTACCCAGTTTTCCACCATTTGTCCACTTCCACTGCTTTACATTCGTACCTTTCGTCTGCTTAGGACTTACCAAGGTCCACATTCTCTTCCTTACCTGGGGCTGTACACAGATTACTGCCTGTCTCACCCCCTCGAACACCTTCCCGGTCAACCATATACCTTCAGATGATTCGGACGTCTACTTGACCTCATTACAGGTATTTTCCTAACCCCCCTGTTTACTATATGTCTCTGCTTGGTTTGCCACCTAACTCTTGGCGTCCATCACTCCTTATATCCATTCTTTATCTTTTCTCATACCTTAGCCTTCCCCGGATACGATATACACGTATTCCTGTTTTTTTTTCGATCCCTCTACAGCTTCCATAGGTAGGCATTTCTACTTGTTTCCCTTATACGCTTACCTTTACTTTCGTTCACCGGTCTCTACTTATGGTACACACTACTTCACTGAGTCCTGGCTACAACCATGCACATTGTGAGTGTTTATATCTTTATTCTGTTTGGCACTGTTCGGTTTATTTTGGTCTCCACATGCTACTTTTCATTTCTGTTTGGTACTTACACACTATTTTTACTATAGGAATTGGGCGTCACCTTTCACATGTGTGGATTTTGCCATGTCTCTTTACACCAACACACCTATATGCCATTCTCTATCACCTATGTTTCAGTATACATGTACATCTTACAATAGCCATTACTATATGTATTTTTCAGCCTTGATAAAGTCACAGGTGTGATGAAACACGTGTCGGCTGTATCTGTTGAGATTTCACTGGCTGTACCTGTCTGGATGTAACTATGAAGTGACGACTACAGTTCAATTAAAGATCTACTGGAACTTAACGAAGGACTTTGCATTATCTGTTCTTGACTTAAGATATGCAACATGCATTGTACTATAACTGAGCAATACGATACATGAGTGCGTTAGTCATCTCTGTTCATTCCATGTTGTGTATCTGATACACTTTACAGTGCCTTTTTGGTAGTAGGGCACCAGACCACACGCACCAACCATTTCTCACCTCTATACATTTTTGCCACTGCGGACACCGTTCTTGATGTGCGATCAATTCCATTCACTACCTCCTTGCTGTCCTTTTCAAGCATCTTAATCTTCACAGCCACATAGCAGCCATGGCCGACAGTGCACAACACCAGCTTAGGCAGCTTTGGGCCTTGAGACAAATGATTCTGGGGCAAGACCTCAAAATAGTAGTGTAGTGTCTCCAGTCTAGGCTATGGAATTGACCCCCTCAGGCATTCCCAAAGTTCACTTGGGCTCCTCTGAGAGCAACACTACATGATGCAGCACGCTTCATCTTAGGTCTCAAGAACCTTGACCACATTTCCCCTGCCCTGCTAACCCTTCAATGACTCCCCATTGACGCACAGGCCCAATTCCAAATCTCTGGCATCACCCACAAAGCATTGCACTCCTCCTCACCCTCCTATCTAAATCTGAAACAGTACATTTCTGGAGCAAATAACTCTTCCAGAAATGCCCAGTTGCTGCTCCCGGAACCCCCCACCTTCAAGTGAGAACAATACATGAATCAGTGCTTCTCTGGTAGTGCTTCTAGAATCTGGATCCCTCTGCCTCCATCACTCCATCTAACTACCTGCGTAGCAACCTTCAAAAAGGACCTTAAGCTGCTACCATTTGACAGATATATTGGTTATTTCACCTTCGACCAGATTTATTTACTTTCTCCAGTGCCCCCCTCATCTTCCTTCATTTAACTGTGGTGACTAGCATCACAGATTCACTGGAGAGAGTACCTTTTTCTACAGATTGGGTTCACTGCTCCTAGGTGCTCCAGCCACATCTCCTTCAGTAGTGTTCAAGAAATCCAGGATACCTAGGATTCTGCCCAAGGTGATCAGCTTGAAGACCTCATTAAACTACTTAAAGAAAGATCTAACATGTTAGAATGAAGAATGTAGATGGTCATTTCTTACTTTAATATAATATATGTAACATGCAACTTGTGGTCCAGGTTGCATGGAAATTAAATTTGTGCACCGTCGAGCAGTTCACCCAGACTGTAGAAAAAGGTACTCTCTCCAGTGCATCTGTAATGCTAGTTACCACATAAAGTGAAAACACCACAGCAGGACACTTTGGCCCTCATTACAACCCTGGCGGTCAGTGATAAAACGGCAGTATTACTGCCAACAGGAAGCGGTAAATACTGCCAAATTATGACCATGGTGGAAAGAGCTGAGACAGACAGCCACTTTACCACACCGACCGCCAGGGCAGAATCAACAGCGACCACAGCGGTAGGTGCCAACAGCCAGGTGGAAGCCAATGTTCCACCCACTGTATCGTGACAATCCAGTCCGCCACCTTTTCTGGGGCGGTACCAACGACATCAAAAGCTTGGTGGAAACACTGCACAGAAGGGAAACGACACACCATTGGAGACTGCAGATCTTCCCAATGCTTTTCTACGTCCTGCTCCACCACGAACACCAATGACAGCGAAGATGACCACGGTGAGTACTGCCACCTAGCACACAGGGGAGGGGGAGGAAAAAGGGAGTGACACACACATGCAACACCCGCACCCCCAACACCATACACACAAGCAGATGCAGTAACATAACATATTTACCCCGTACCCCTCAGGACCACAGTAATAGATGAAAGTGAGTGTAATATTATAAATAATGTAGAAATAAGAAAATGCAATCTAAAAGTATTTACATATACATATGTACAAACAAGGGACACTGCCCAGTCATCAACGTGCGTGGGCCACAGGCCACATTACAAAGTCGAAGGCCCCACTTGACTCCTGCAACAACACGGAGAGAACACTGCAGGGGCATCAGTTTGAAAATAGGCAGGCACCTCAGGGGGACGGGGAACGGTGGGCACCTCAGCTGGAAGATGGAACAAATCCACTGGTTCTGGAGGGGGCAACATGCTCTGTGCCAGGTCCTGGGGAATGCAAGGCCACAGACTCTCAAGTGAATGACTTGCCCACTGGCTCTGGAGGGGGCAACATGCCCTGTTCTCAGTCCTGGGGAGTGCAAGGCAACAGCCTCTCAAGTGGGTGCCATATCCACTGGTTCTGGAGGGGGCATCATGCCCTGTGATCTTCATCCTGGAGAGGATGGGGTGAGTGGGTGTCATACCCACTGGTTCTGGAGGGGACATTGTGCCCTGTGATCTTCATCCTGGGGAGGATGGGGTGAGTGGGTGCTATACCCACTGGTTCTGGAGGGGGCATAGTGCCCTGTGATCTTCATCCTAGAGAGGATGGGGTGAGTGGGTGCCATACCCACTGGTTCTGGAGGGGGCATCGAGCCCCATTAATGCAGATCGTTGGGGAGTGCAAAGTCACAGTCTCTCAGGTGGGTGTCATACCCACAGGATTTGCAAGGGGCACAACAGCCCATGGATGCAGGACTACAGACTGTCCACCGGCAGTGATGGCTGTTCATTGGTGGTGCTGCTGATGCTGCTGCTGGTGGTGGGAGGAGGGACCTGCCCATCCCCTGCAGCCTCGGACGGCTGCTCACTGCTGCTGGTGGTGGTGCTGCTGCTGCTGGTGATGGGGGGGAGGCACCTACCCATCCCCCACAACCTCGACAGCTGCTCACTGCTGCTGGTGGTGCTGGTGGGGGTGCTGCTGTTGCTGGTGGTGTTCGAAGGAGGCTCCTACCCATCCCCTGCAGCCTCGGAAGACTGCTCACCACTGCTGGTGGTGCTGGTGGTGGTGCTGCTGCTGGTGGTGGTGGGGGAGGCTCCTTTCCATCCCCTGCAGCCTCGGACAGCTGCTAACTGCTGCTGGTGGTGCTGGTGGTGGTGCTGCTCTTGCTGGTGGTTGTGGGGGGAGGCTCCTGCCCATCCCCTGCAGCCTCGGATGGCTGCACGACCTAGTTGGTGGTGTGGGCTCCGACTGAGTCCCACCACCAGGCCCCTTGTCCTTTCTGCCTGCTGGTGCAGGACCCTTGCCCTTCCTTGCAGAAGCTGGTGGTGGCTCCTTGGCCTTCCTTGCAGCAGCTGGGGGTGGCTCATTGCCCTTCTTTGCAGCAGCTGGGGGTGGCTCCTTGCTGTTCCTTGCAGCAGCTGGGGATGCCCCCTTGACCTTCTTGGCCGCAGCTGGGGAGGGCTCCTTGTCCTTCCTGGCAGTACTTGGGACAGGCACCCTTTCTGTGTGGCTGCCTGGTGCCCGGGATCCTTTCCCACCACGAGTTGCTGTGGACACTACTGGGCCTGTGGACGTGGTAGGTGAGGTGCTAGCCTGGGTTTTATCTACCCTGGCCAGACATGAAGGATGGTGGGGGGAAGGGATAGGGAAGAGGTCAATGGTAGAGAGAGGAAAAGCTGCTTAGGGACATTGGGGCGGGAAGAGGGAGAAGGTCTGGGAGTGGAGGAAGAGAGAGTGGTTGTAGGAGGTGTCTGTCTGCTGTTTTTGTGTGCAGGTGCATGGGCTGAATGCAGTTGTGAGGTGGATGGCTGTTGGGTGTCTGAGTGCTTGTGTTTGTGTACCTTGGGAGGGGGGAAACAGACAAAGTGGGAGAGGACACAGGGGACGTGTGCATTGATGTTGGGGTGGTGACTGCCAGTGAAGTGTGTGTTCTGATAGGTGTTCTGGTGATGGAGGTAGTGGATGAGGATGTTCTGCATGCAGGTGTGAGTGTAGATGCAACTGGGAGGGAGGTGGAGGATGAGGGGAGGGGGCCACAGTGGAGACAGTGGATGTTGGTATGTCTGCATCAGGATGGCACTTGTGTGAGTGCCTGTGGGATGAAGTGTGGTGCCTGTGTTTGTCTGTGCCACTCTTGTGTGTTGTCCTGTGTGCATGCTCGTCTGCCTGTGTGCTTGGGATAGGTTGGGGTTGAGGGGGATGGGAATTGGGTAGAGGAGTTGGAGGGGGAAACAGGGACAATGGCTGCCATCAGAGAGGAACCAGAGCCTGGATTGATCTCTGTTGGGCCGCCAAGCCGGTGTGAATGCCCTCCAGAAATGCATTGGTCTGTTGCATTTGGGCTGCCAGCCCCTGGATGGCATGCACAATGGTTGACTGCCCAACAGAGATGGATCGCAGGAAGTCAATAGCCTCCTCACTCAGGGCAACAGAGCTACATGGGGCAGGGCCTGAGGTGCCTGGGGCGAAGGAGATGCCCACCCTCCTGGGTGAACGGGCAACAGATGAGGGGCTGCTGGGAGGGCGGTGCTGGTACAGGGGTGGCAGCTGTAACTGTAGATGGGGTGGGCACAGAGGTGTCCGCCACCACCAAGGAGCTTCCATCGGAGGAGGTATCCATGTCCGAACTGTCCCCTCCAGTCTCCGCCATGGTGCTCCCCTCACCCTCCGTCCCACTGGTGCCCTCAGCATTGGTGGACTCTGCCTCCTGGGTCCTGTGGGATGTAGCTCCCTCCATTGCCAGTGCCTCTGCTCCTTTGCTAGATGATGCTAATGCCCATAAGGAAAGGGTGACAAAACAAAAAGGGGGGAGAGACAAATGGTACACTTGGTTCATGGCTGCACCAACACCACAGTTCACGTACACACCACTCTCACACACAGAGAACAGCCCTATACACTATGCAAAGCATTATCATTAACAATGCTAGTCACCAGGGCATAGGGAGGGACACATATCGTCACATGCAGCATACCTGGGGCCTGAAAAGGTGAGGCGTACACCGGAATAGTTTCCAAATTTCTTCTTTATTTCTGATCTCGAGTAACACAGCCTCTACTCCCATCCTCCCGCAACAGCTCTGCCCACCAACCGCCCCCAACACCTTTAAACCAACACACATTCTAAGTTCGATCCATTTTAGATCGCACGCATAGTCGCGCGGGAGAGCGCGTCGCGTGCACAACCCAACACATCTCCCTCCTTATAACAAAGCTTACAAAATGACTACAAACGACATTAATAAAACATTTACATGTTGCCACAATATGGTAAATATAACACTTATGCGTACTAATTATGGTGCAGTTACATCAGTACATAATCATTGAATTTCTCAGGCAGCTTAATGTTCCTAGAAGCTCGCCTACAATGCTCTGCAGATGGATTACATGTTCTTGAAGAACGCAAGCTAACACGTTCAACCTGTTTGTCGTCGCACACGTCAGATACATTCGAAGTTTTAGACAAAGATAGACTGCCCTTGTTCCACCATTTAACATCCTGCAACTTAACGGCACTGTTTCCTACACGAATAATCTTCTTGCAGTCGCCAAACCTGGATTGACCCTTCACCATGGCTCTTGGATACTTCACCCTCACTAAATCCCCCACCTTCCAATCAGTCATACGGTTGCGACATCTTTTGGTTGATTCAACAGCAAATTCAGAGTCCACCTTAGTTCAATATTTGTGTTGTGCTGCTACACGTTTCTCCATAACACCGTCAACTTTATGCCATGGCACACCGAAACAACCCATCCATTCCTCAGTTAATTTTGAAGATGGAATACGGCCACGTAGCAGGACAAAGGGCGAAACTTGAGTGTCAGAATTGTTCGTGGTACGAACCACCCACAACAATTTAGCTAACTCCGACTTGCAGTGTAGACCACTAGACTTGGACAACTGAATATTATCCTTGAGTACCCTGTTGAACCTTTCTATAAGTCCATTGCTACGAGGATGATACAATGATGTCTTGGAATGTTTGATGCCCAAAAACTTCATAAAGTTCTCAAATTGAGCTGAAATAAACTAGGGTCCATTATCCGTCAAAATCTCATCCGGAATACCTTCTCTAGAAAAAATACATTCCAACCACTGGATTACATTGTTAGAATCGGGAACCTTAACAAATTTGACTTCTGGCCATCTGCTATAGTAATCGATAAGCACCAATCCATACTCTTGGGACCCATAAGACAAACTTACCAGACCAATAATGTCAATTGCAAGCTTACTCCAGGGTTTATTCGGAACTGCAACAGCTTCAATTGGACTTGGAATAGTAACTTGGGACTTATCGCTGACAGCGCAATGCACGCAATCCCTCACAAAGTGATCTATGCATTTATCAACACCAGGCCACCAAATCCCCTCTCTGACCCTTCTTTTCATCGCACGCATTCCAATGTGGCCTTCGTGCGCCAAGCACAAAACTCTCTTCCTCATACTATCCGGTACTACCATCTGCCTTGATCTGAATAACAACCCATTGATCACTGATAGTTCGTCAAAAACATGTTTGTACTTGTTCTTTAGATCATCATCGGAGGACCACGAAGACCACCCATTGGAGACAGCACGCACAACATATTTCATGTTCTGGTCTGTCTCACAAGCCTCCCTCCACTCCTGTTCGTTAAGCGCACCATCCAACGGTTCACTCACTGAACACACCATTACATCATTATCATCTTCCTTGGAACTAAAGCTGGTTGATAATTCTGCAGAAGAGTCGGAGCCAGATAGTCTAGACAAACAATCCGCCAAAATGTTTTTTTTTCCTGGTACATATTCTAACCTAAAATTGTGTTCACGCAATTTGTACTGCCATTTAGCAATTCTCGGAGTGGCTTTCTCAGAACCTTTGGCAGTGCAAAGTTGAACTAGAGGCTTGTGGTCAGTTCTAACAGTAAATCTAGTAACCCAAATAAACAGTTTGAAATAACTGACACCCCACCAACATGCTAGAGCCTCCCGTTCAATCACAGAGTACGTCGCCTCAGCACCTTTCAGACTTCTCGACGCAAATGCTACGACTTCGTCCTTACCATCTCTCCTTTGTAATAACACGGCCCCCAACCCTTTTTGGCTGGCATCTGTCATAATAATAGAGGGATCCCGGGTGTCAAAGGGCTTTAAAGGAATCGCATGAGCAATCTCTTGCTTCATACTTTCAAATTCATGGTTGCAATTAGAGTCCCACAAGAATTTTACATTCTTCTTCAATAGAGTTCTCAGGTTATAGGTCTTTTCTGAACAATTTGGTGCAAACCTGGCATAAAATTCTATTAACCCATGAAAGACCTCAATTGGTCTTTATTTTCTGGGCATACAAAGTCCTGAATGGCTTTTACCAAACTTACTTTAGGTTTGATGCCTTCAGCAGATAATTCAAACCCCAAATAATTCACAGAAGACACACCAAAACGACATTTTGAACTGAGTGTTACACCTTTCAACTTCAAAACATCTAGCACAAGACTTAGGCGGTCATTCCAACCGCGGCGGGTGGCGGGAGCCGCCCTCCTGGCGGGAACCGCCGAATGACCGCACCACGGTCAAAAGACAGCAGCGGCCATTCTGGCCTACCCGCTGGGCCGGCGGGCGACCGCCAAAGGGCCGCCCGCCGGCCCAGCGGGAAAGACCCAGCAACGATGAAGCCGGCTCCGAATGGAGCCAGCGGAGTTGCTGGGGTGCGACAGGTGCAGTGGCACCCGTCGCGATTTTCAGTGTCTGCAAAGCAGACACTGAAAATCATTATGGGGCCCTGTTAGGGGGCCCCTGCACTGCCCATGCCAGTGGCATGGGCAGTGCAGGGGCCCCCAGGGGACCCACGACACCCGTTCCTGCCATCCTGTTCCTGCCGGTAAAAACCCACAGGAACGGGATGGCGGGAAGGGGGTCGGAATCCCCATGGCAGGATTCCCTGGGCCAGGGGAAAACCGGCGGGAAACCACTGGTTCCCCTTTTCTGACCGCGGCTTTACCGCCACGGTCAGAATGGCCCAGGAAGCACCGCCAGCCTGTTGCCGGTGCTTCGGCGGTCGTTGGCCCTGGCGGTCGGTGACTGCCAGGGTCAGAATGACCCCCTTAATCTTTCATCATGCTGAGATTTGTCTCTGCCATAAATCAAGATATCATCCTGAAATGCCTTCACACCACTTAACTTATTGAACATGCTTTCCACTGTTCTCTGAAATGCGGCTGATGCGGATGCTAACCCAAAAGGCATACGCTTGAACTGAAATAAACCAAAGGGTGTAATAAAGGCTGTGTAATGTCTTGAGCTAGGATGTAGACTAATCTGATGGTAAGCGGATGTCATGTCGAGTAAGGAAAATACTTTAAAATCTTTGATAGATGATAGCATTTCCGAAATGTTGAGTAGAGGATATTGATCTACCCAAATTTGGTCGTTCAAATCACGCAAGTCCACACACATTCTTAACGATCCATTCGCCTTACGGGCTAATACAACAGGTGCAACCCAATCTGAGGATTCAATAGGTTCAATTATATCTAGGGTACACAATTTGTCTAGCTCTTCCTTAAAATCGTCTCTTAAGGTGAAGGGAACCTTCTGTACCTTGTGTACCTTTGGTTGTGCATCCTTATTAACTTTAATTTTGTGAGCAAAACCCTTGAACAAGCCTAAATTACTATTGAAAATCTCAGGATAACGCGATTCCCATTCATTACACATAATAGAAGACACCTGCAAATACTCATTTTTCATAACAACTTGCTCAGGATTGTTTGGATCTAATACCAGCATTAATTTACCCTGATCATACCATCCTAAAAGGCATGTGTCATCCTTAGCTACCTAAATAGTAGCAGGCGAGATGTTATTTTTAAATTTGAGTGTAGCTTGGAATTCTCCAACTACATCTATTGCTTTCCCTCCATACGCAATAGGATGGATTGGTGAAGGTTTTAAGGTGACTCTGCGGGCACTAAACAAGTCATTCCACATGGTTTCGCTCAAAATGGTGAACCCGAATCAGCCATCATGTGAACCTGAACACCATCTATCTCAACCAAACAAAATTGTCTTCTAAAGTCCCTCACTTCACCAATCAAGAGTTCTTTGTCATATATCATAAATATTTCCCCTTCCTCACTACTATAAGAAGAGTAATTATTTGCAACAACACTATTGACCTTGTGGTTGAGTTTGTCCGAACTATTGGATCCGCTCGATCTACATACTCTCGCAAAACGTCCTTTCTTGTAACATTTAGCACACATCTTATCCAAAGCTGGGCAACATTTAGCATTACCTAAATGAGTAGTATTACCACATCTGTAACACTCTAGAGGTTTGGAAACATTTTTTCCAGTCTTGCTTCCGAAAGGTTGGGGTGCATTTCCATTTTTCACATTCCTATTTTTGTATTTAGACTTAACTGCTAACACCTCTGATCGCAGCGACTGGTTCTTGTTGTCAGCGATTGACATTTGTTCCATGTATGACACAGTGCTTTCAATTCTGGTAGCAATCTCTAAGGCTTTCTGTAAAGTTAAGTTGGGGGTGGATAATAACGCTTCTTGTATTTTCTTATTATTTGTTTTTTCCACCAGTTGGTCTTTTATCATTTCTTCCTCAAATTCTTTATAATCACATGAGACAGCTAAAAGTCTTAAAGCCCCAACATAACTGGACGCAGATTCGCCTTCAGATTGAACCCTTTTGTAGAATTTGTTTCCTTCCAAAGTGACATTTCTGCATTTTTTAAACCTCAAATTAAGCGAATTGATAGCAGTCTGATATTCGTCTTCTACACCATCACCCTCCCCTTCAATTGCTAAAACAGGCACTTTGGGAATATATTTTAAAATTTTACGGCCTTCACTGCCCAAACAATGTCTTAAAAGTGCAAATTTCCTCTTATGGGTGAAGGTTTCACCCTCTAAGGCATCCAAATACGCCTCAAATGCCTCTTTCCATTGTTCCCAATCTGCATCTGGTAACGCTGGATTGGGAACAAAATGAGGAGGAGGAGTGATTGATTGTTGCATAGTGATAATTGCAGGAAGTAAGAATGGGTGTACTGAGGATTGTTGTATTGTAAAAAGAAAAAAATGGCAGCTAAAAATGATCAACAATTCAATTAACAACAGCGTTGGTTGACATGACGGTCGAGGTGTGCGTGTCACCGTAACACTCAAGCGGAATACAATAAAGTGCTGAGCTTCCAAAATGGCCGTCGATGTGTGCAGCAGAGTGGAGAAGCTGTAGACTAGTTTGCGAATACACAATACATGAAGTGTGTCCAAAATGGCCATCGATGTATCCAGCTGAGTGTAGAAGCTGTAGACTAGATGGCGAATACACAGTACAATGATGAGATGTGCCCATAAAATGGGTGTCGAAATGTTTAACAAACGTAACACCGTAGACTTAAATGACTAGAAATGTTCGATCACAGTAACAATTGTAATTTAGTAGGAACCAGAATAATAGTTATAACACAATCGGGGGGTGTGCGCATCACCGTGACACGCAGCAGGACCAATTTCAAATTCTCTCAAGATGGCCGCCGGGGTGTGCGTGTCATCGTGAAACGCAGACGACCTTGAAATGATGTGCTTCAAAATGGCCGAAGGAATGTCCCACTAGAAAAACAGTGGTCTAGATACTAAAGAAAATGTACTTACAGTGCGTCAGGAAAGCGTGTTATACTGTATTGGCATGCGCTGATTCCCAAAGCACAAAACAGAGCAAATGCCTCCCAGGGCACAGAGTAGAGCGGAACCAGCCGTGGGAAATGTACGCTGTTCCCCAAGGCGTAAATCAAGGTAAATGCCTCAGCGGCACAGAGCGGACCGGCCTTGGTTGCGAAATGGAAAGCTTGTGCGCTGGGCACAGAGTGGAGCGGCACTGAAAAGTGGAAATGGCAGGTTGCAGCACTGTGATCCGAACATGAGAGGATGTAGATACAGGAGAAGAGGCTGAGTAAGAAGACCCTCGTCGCCACTGAAAAGGTGAGGCGTACACCGGAATAGTCTCAAAATGTCTTTTTTATTTCTGAGCTCGAGTAATACAGCCTCTACTCCCGTCCTCCCGCAACAGCTCTGCCCACCAACCGCCCCCAACACCTTCAAACCAACACACATTCTAAGTTTGATCCATTTTAGATCGCACGCATAGTCGCACGGAAGAGCGCATCGCGTGCACAACCCAACAGGGCCCACACTGCCCTGCCCAGTAGTGGATGCCTACTAGCTAGGTTGGAGGAATTTTACATCAGATCCCTACCCAACATGGATCCTACTCTGCAAAGTCAGGCCTGGCCTAGGGGCACCCACAGACACACATCCCCCACCCGGATACCACCCCACCATGCGAAAGTAGTAATGATAGGCACTGTACTCACCCCCTTGTGGCTGCTGTGATGCTCTCAAGCACCCATCCAGCTCCGGATAGGCCACTGCCATTATGCAGGCCATCAGGGGGGTCAGGGTTCGATGGGTACCCCTTCCTCATTGGGAGGCCATGTCCAGCTGGGTCTCCGCCGTCTTCCGTGCCCAGCGTCTCAGGTCCTCCCACCGTTTCAGACAGTGGGTGCTCTGCCTGCCATAGACCCCCAGAATCCGCACGTCCTTGGCGATGGCACACCATATACCCTTCTTATGATGGGTGTTGACCTGCAGAGGAAATATACAGAGGGAAAGGTATTAGTTAGACCATCCTAGCTGTTACACTCATGGCTCACTATAGCCCTTTCCATCCCCTTTCGCACAGACATGGCTCAGCATACATGCTGCATGCTGCCCAGGGCCCATCCAGCAACACCCCCCCACACGAGGCCTTCACACATAGCACTCCATGCATTCATGCCCCATGCATCGTGCTCACAGTGTACTCACCTGTTGGTCTGGAGGCTCATACAGCATTCAGTACTGGGGTAGGACCCCAACCACTAGTCTCTCCAACTCCGCTGAGCTGAAGGCAGGGGCCCTTTCCCCAGTCACACTGGCAATGGTAGGTTCTAGACACAGGTCACAGAAGCACATGCAGTGTAGGTCCTCTCCTGTTGAAGGTCAGGTAGCAAGTTAGCGAAAAGATAGAAAATGGTGATGATGTCCGCAGTAGTGCATACCATTACCGCCGGCGTACATCACCATTGGCTACTGTACCCCATAGGGCCCAAAATTATCCACTGAGGCGTTGCATCGCGGAACCCGACCGCCTCCCGCAATGGCACACAATGTCAGCAGAATTACCTCACGTCCACCTGTCCCTCCATACAGGACAGGCGGATGCCATTTCAAGGGTGGGGCCAGTGCATGGATCATAACTGCATCACAGATTACAATGGTACATACAGGACATATGCCACTAATTCATTTACAATTCACGTCATGCATTGAACTGTAGTGGCTACAATGTACAGTTTATGACAGGCTCCTCACTCTTTTGCCCCATAGATTGCAATCGCTGAAGGTGAATATGAGATGGAGACACCCTCCCGTGTACAGACCGCTGATGGACTTGGCAACAATGGAGGACAGGTACATTATCCTCACCTATAGACTTGGCAGGGCCACAATCACGGAGCTGTGTGCCCAATTGGAGCCTGACCTGATATCTACTATCCGTCATCACACTGGGATCCCCCCTCTTGTGCAAGTCCTATCTGTGCTCCATTTCTTGGCAACTGGTTCTTTCCAAGTGACAGTGGGCTTGGCAGCAGGAATGTCACAGCCAATGTTCTCAATAGTGCTGGCCAGAGTGTTGTCTGCCCTGATTAAACACACGTGCAGCTACATTGTTTTTCCCCAGGTGGAGGATTTGCTCACAGTGAAGGCTGACTTCTATGCAATGGGACATATACCCAACATAATTGGGGTGATTGATTGAACACATATAGCATTTGTTCCCCCCAGGCAAAATGAACAGGTCTTCAGAAATAAAAACGTTTTCACTCGATGAATGTGCAGATGGTGTGTTTGTCGAACCAGTACATCTCCCACGTCAGTGCTAAGTATCCTGGGTCAGTGCATGATGCCTTTATCCTGAGGAATAGCAGCATTCCAACTGTGATGACCCAACTACAGAGGCACAGGGTGTGGCTAATAGGTGAGCCCTGGTTCCCACCCAGTGGATGCTGGTGTATGGGTATGGTGTGGGCCATAAGGGATAGTGTGGCTAACAGTCCTCCCTCAATATTTTCAGATGACTCTGGTTACCCCAACCTATCATGGCTACTGACCCCTGTGATGAATCCCAGGGCAAGGGCTGAGGAACGTTATAGTGAGGCACATGGACAAACAAGAAGGATCATTGAATGTACATTTTGGCTCCTGAAGGCCAGGTTTCAGTGTCTCCATCTGACTGGTGGATCCCTGTGCTACTCATCCAAGAAAGTCTGCCAGATAATCGTGGCATGCTGCATGTTGCATAATATTGCCTTGAGACGCCTTGTGCCTTTTCTGCAGGAGAAGGAGGCTGGAGATAGCTGTGTGGCAGCAGTGGACCCTGTGGACAGTGAAGATGAGGAGACAGAGGATGAAGATGAGGACAACAAAACTGCAGTGATACAACAATACTTCCAATGACACACAGGTAAGACAGTGTAACTTCACATTTCATTTTAATTTTTTTGTTTCACATTGTAACTGGCAGGCTGTGATTTCCCACTTCTATAGCCACTCACTGTACACTTTGGCAACTCTTTTTGCAGATGTTGGTGCCCCACTGTCGCTCTTGGTGTGTTCACTGCAGCAACTACAGGTCTTTCCTATGTAAACATTACTGTACAGTTGAATTGCAATGTTTAAACATTGTTAAACTAATACATACTAAAATCATTTGACATTCTCCATAATTGTATTTTTTCAAAGTGTGTGTATTGCTGTGCTATGAAGAAAAGGGGGAAGTGCAATGGGCTGGGGTGCTGATGGAGGAAAGTCCAGGGTATAGTTCCAGTCTATTGGAAGCACAGGTGCATTGTCCAAGGGGACATAGGAAGGGGAGCAATGTCAGTTCAAGGTGGACAGTGTGACAGAGTGGGACAGAAGAGTGACATTCAGGAGAGTCTCATTTCCTGGCGGGGTCTTGGCAATAGTCTCTGGCTTCTGCCTGGATCACAGGAAACGTTTGCGGGTGGTTCTCCTTCTGCAGGGGGAGGAGTGCTGGTGGCCTGTTGGTCCTGTAGCGGGCCTCCTGTCCACTAGCGGCAGCGGAGATGGAGGGCTTTTCAGTAGTCTGGTTAGTGGCAGGGGCCTGCTGGTGTTACACTGCCTCCCTCATAATGTTGGCCATGTCTGTCAGCACCCCTGCAATAGAGACCAGGGTGGTGTTCATGGCCTGCAAGTCCTCCCTGATCCCCTGGTACTTTCCCTCCTGCAGCCACCTGTTCTCCTGCATGTTGTCCAGGATCTGGCCCAGTGTATCCTGGGAATGTTCATATGCTCCCAGGATCTCAGTGAGTGCCTCCTGGAGAGTCGGTTCCCTGGGCCTGTCCTCCCCCTGGAGCACAGCAGTCCTCCCAGCTTCCCTGTTGTTCTGTGCCTCTCTCCCCTGAACTGTGTGCCCACTGCCATTGACCCCAGGTCCCTGATTGTCTTGGGGGTGAGGTGTGCCATGGGGTCCCTGTAGCGGTGGACACACTGCTGATTGATGTGTCCTGGGGACAGAGGTATGGGTCCTGTGGTCGTGTTTCCTGAGACGGGAGGCTCTGTGGTGGTGTGTGACTGTGCCTGGGTAACCAACTGTCCTAAGGTCCCTGATGGGCCAGGTTGGACATCCAGATCCATGCGAGCAAAGTTGCCGTCATCACTGTAGGCCTCTTCTGTGTGCAGGACTGGATGTTGCTGGTTCCGCTTCTCCAGTGTCATTGGCTGGGATACCTGTGGGGATGCAAATGCAGTGTTATTTTTTCTCTGTGTGACATATTGCGCATGGGTGGGTTGTCTTCTATAGTTGTATTTGCCCTGGCAGCTTTCACTTGTGTACGTTGGTGTATGGTGGGATGATTAGTTCTCTCTAGTGTGAATGATTTAGTGATAGGCCTCCATGCAGGTCTGTGAGGGGCGTCCATGCATTGGTGGTGCATGTAGGGGTTGGCATTGGGATGAGTGAGATGTGATGGTGGGGTGTGTGGGATGGAGTGGAGTGATGGTAGTGAGGGTGGGGATATGTGATGGCCTGCAGTCCTCCTTCAACTCCTGCCAGGCCCTCAGGATGCATGATTGCCAAGACTTGCTCCTCCCATGTTGTTAGTTGTGGGGGAGGTAGTGGGGGTCCACCGCCAATACTCTGTACTGCGAGCTGGTGTCTTGCTGCAATGGAACGTACCTTCCCCCGTGGGTCATTCCACATCTTCTTGATGTCATCCCTTGTTCTTGGTTGCTGTCCCATGGCGTTGACCCTGTCCACGATCCTCTGCCATAGCTCCATCTTCCTAGCAATGGATATCTGCTGCACCTGTGCTCCAAATAGCTCAGGCTCTACCCTGGTGATTTCCTCCACCATGACCCTTAGCTCCTCCTCAGAGAATCTGGGGTGTCGTTGTGGTGCCATGGATGTTGTATGAGTATTGTGGGTGAGGGTGTGTAGGTGATGTGTTAGGGTTTGTGATGTGGGGTGCGTAGGTGGTATATAGGTGTAGGTGGTGTGTGTCTCTGGCCTTCTCTATGGTCGTGGTGTCTGTCTTGTGGCAATTGTATTCGTAAATGGTTGTTGGTAATGTGCGTGTGTTTTTTATAGTGGTGTGGGTGTGGTATGTGTATTGGTGTCAGGTGTGTGTAGTTTAAATTGTCCAATGTGGTGTTGTTTTATATGTGTGTGTGTGTATTTTGAGCGCGGCGGTATGTACTGCAAATGGGTTACCGCCATTGAATGTCCGCCGTTGTGATTTGTGAGTCATAATGTGATGGGCATAATTCTGTCGGTGTAACGGTGTGGGTTTTGTTTGCTACCGCCTGTTTATCACTGACCTTTGGTGTGGCGGGGTTGTGTCTGTGGCTGAATAGTGACGGATTGGTGTGTGTGTGTCATAATATGGTGAACGGATATCCGCAGCGGCAGTGGTATGTTGGTGGCAGTCAGCATGGCGGTAAGTGGGATTTACTGCCAATGTCATATTGAGGGCCTTTGTCTCTAACCTCTCTTTAAGGTGCAGGTGAGGTGCCGCCTGTACAGATAAGCGTGGAGTGAGTTTAAAGCATCTACTCAGTATTTCAGTGAATGCACTTTTCTCAGGGCAGAGCAAGATTGCAGCTGATTTGAGAGCAGCACATTCATCATATTAGAGTGCACTGTCAGTGTTTGCTCCTGACACACCTACTTAAAGGAGATCATTCACGCAAACAAGAGTAGTGCACCCTATCAGTAATATGGGATTAGTGTAACCCAGCCTAATAGGATTCAGTGGAAAGGACTCTGAACGATGGAAGTCTGAGATGACATGATCACAATTAGATCTTGTGACCTCCAGATCAGTACAGATGATAGAGGCAATAATGCACCTCACTGAGCTATTTTGCTCACATTCAGAATACCAGTGATAATCTTTGCTGATCTTCATAGCATCATTAACAGTGACATCGAAGTGTTTCACTCTATTTCTTAACCATTAAATATGACTGTCAGTGGTTTATTAAAATATGAGGATATGTTAGTACATGGAAACAGTGTTATACAATAAAATGGCATTTATTTTTTCCTTTCGATCTCCTCCAGTTATGTGCCTGCGATAGTTCAAGCATGCATCATTATATTGCAAAATACATTCATAGATCAAAAATGCAAGCGCGCATTGCTTTAACATTTTGAAAATTGCAGAGGAAAATGGGCACGCTAATTAGATTTCAGGGTTCTGATCTGGGCTGCTATTAAGTTTAATATTAATAATAAACAGGATGAAATGCACAACTGTTATAAATTCTGTTTTATTCATTTGCAAAACATGTTTGGTGAAGTCAGTTTGGAGGAACAAATTGCTCTGCAAGAACATTGGAATTTACTTTGCAATCTATTCTCAGAAGGAAATGTAATAAAATATTACTCCTTCCAGTCTTGGTCAATCGGTAAGAAAGGCCAACAACTAAATGCCTCGAGAACAATCCAATTAAACAGGAATAGAGTCACAAAATGGAGGTTTTTTGTGGAATGTGCAGATGCTGTAGGGCAAGCCTCTTTGTAGGTTGAAAAGGAGAGCGAGATAGAGAGACGTTCCGTGCTTGATGACTTTGCAGGCATTGCTGCATGCTATTCCGCTTCCGTGTCCAGATCTATCCAGTTTCCTGTCAGAAATCCAAACCCTTTCCCCTTGTAACAAAACTCTGGACCTAAACTGGGGGGGTAAATGCAAAGGGCCAATCCCGAGTTGGCCTGTACCCCAATTAGCTGAATCAGGATTATATGAAACACTGCAAGGCAGGAAGGAGTTTAACGCCGTCTTGTAAATATGGAGCAGGGTACCGCGCCACCGCAGCGTCACTAAAAGTGACGCTCCAGTGGCGCGAGGGGCTTGTAAGTGAGCCCCAAGGTATCACATTAATTGCCCATTCCAACTACGGAAACCCTTAATGGTGCTCAATGTTATCGCACCCTGTTACCTGGCCATTTATGATCAGCCTCTAATTGTTACACATCTCCATTGTACCAGGAAAATGACAAGAGGCAAAAGAGTTCATTAAAATGAGAATGTGTTTAGCATTTATATTTTGGCCCAATCTTATTAAGGGCTATTTTCCCTCTAGTTGTTCAGCAATACTGGAAGTTCTTCTTTGGTGCAAGTGGGTTCAGTTAGAAAATGGGTATAGGATTCAATGACAAACACCATCTTAATGCATAGCGGTCAGAAACATGGGTGTGATAACGCGTCCCTTTATGTTAATTTATACACATTAGGACTCGTTTTAGGCCAATGAATCTTGTGACCCAGTGGTGAGACACCGTAAGACGAGATAACTGATCAATATGTCAAGCAAGATATCAATAATGTCATCAATATTCACCACCACAATGCACTTTACTTTGGTTAAAGACATTAATCAAATTGTCGACGCAACCATGACCTTTCAGCCATGAATAACCACACCTGTTGATAGAATTTTATGAATTTTATTCCCTATTGATTACAATCTACGAGCCGAAGGGTCAATCTCAAAACCAAGAAACATAAAAGCATAGTCACAATATGGCAACTTTGATATCATTTCATTAATGCAAGAATCACGAACATAAGAACACAGCACGGCGTGAACATAGATCAGAATACATAGAGTATCACATATGTCTCAGTTCAGCATAGCGCAACGTCAGTCTTTGTCTATTTGCGTCAGTCAGAGAGATCACCTATCCTAACCACTAATTAGCATCAGCATGTTGGGCTTCATGCAAAACAATTTAGAACATCAATTTAGAAAACATCTAACTACGGCCTCTATTAAAAAATGAGCAGTTGGTACCTAGAAAGTAAAAGCAAACAGACAAATTACATATCGCATTGTCATAATTACCCTCCAAGGATTAGGTCAGCACACAGGATCAGTCTGATCTTCAGGACATCAGTCGAACCTTGTCTAAAAGACAGGGGACACTTTCCCTCATAAGGAGGAAAAGCGAAAAGGGGCAATCTATGGGTGAGGATGGTTTATTAAATTTCAAAAATCACCAAACAAAGTGACAGAGTTTCTGGATAAATTCAACAGCATTCCATACCTAGTCCTAACGACCCTTCTGTGACATGGGTTTTTAATCCCTTTTTCGTAATACCTTCCCCCAAAATTCTATTGGACATTTACTATACCCCACTATCTTTAACCTATCAAATTAAGCATTAGATAATTCCAATTGTCACCCCATGATAATCCATAACATTTTGATTGGTCTTCGTAACTGACGCCTTCGGAGGTGGCACATCCGGATTTTTCTTCACCATTTGGCACATCTTCTCGGGTCATGAGTTTCCTTTGTCCATGGTTAAACGTCCTTGTACATTATATTAATCTACTTTTGTTTCAACTTTTGTACATAACTCATACTAAACAACGAGCATGCGAGTGAGAACAGAATCTAGGTTGATACATGAAATGAAAGGAAAGGAACAAATGCAGGGTCATGGCCCTTTGCAAGTCAGCACACTGGAAAACAGAGAAAAATGCTTTAATATGTGCGCTAGGCAGCTAAATCTACAACTCACGCTAACTTAAGGCCTACGAGTTTTTTTAATACAAACGAGATATAGTAAATGTTAAGATAAAACTATAGCATGAACAGTTTTACTCATTATTGTTAGTTCACATATATTGGTGACCCCATACATTATAGTCGTAATTCAGAAGCGTGTTTAAGCAAAACCCTTATTATTGTCGTTTTCTATGCAGCATCATTAAGCATTTCACTTTTAGTATATGTAATATTTAAACTACGCTCTCTCAGTCCCTCCTCTGATGATCGTCATCACACAAACCTTTCAATTGACCTTTCACTTTTAATTTTTCACCTTGCGCATAATGCGCATTTCAACATCTTGCCCTTTATGTGAACTTTCCCAAATTTCATTGAAAATTTTCTCTCTTTCACTTTCTTCGTTTCTTCTGGTTCTTTTAGTCCAATAATTTTTCTTGATTCTGGTATTGATTTTGCATGCCCCCCACAATCCTAATAGACAGGCCAAAACAATTAATAGACCCATTAATTATTTTTGCAAGTACCCCATTCCAAATATTGGTAAACCAGCTCCCAACTCTGGCAATTCCTTTTCCAAACTTTTCCCAAACACCAAGTTCCTTCAAATCCTTCAAATCTGTACTGTCTCTAGTAAGGTTAGTAAGCATACTTCTAATCTTTTTACTATTGTCCGGAATGAACGAGCAACAATGACGCTCGTTGAGCATCTTGCAGACCCCTCCACTCTTTGCTAAAAGAATGTCTAAAGCAAGCCGATTTTGAAGAGTCATAGCTCTTTCTGCAGCAAGTTCAGTATCCATCAGGAGTATAGCCCCTGTGAAATTTGTCAGCATGTTATCCACAATAGTAGACAACTTTTGGATTTTCATAGAATTCAAGATAACCCCCACTGAAGGGATTATAGCTCCAAATATGTCACCAATGACAGCAGCCACTGATTCTCGTTTTTGTCTAGGATGTTGTAATTCAGACTTTTTAGGTATTTGTTTTAAATCATCAATCTGGTAAATCTTTGGGAAAACTATTCCCAAATAACATGTCCCATACCATCCCTTAGGGAGACGGTAATAAGCATTTAGCCCACAGATGTAATAAATCCCAGGGATCGCTGGATCCTGTCCATTCAACATAAATGTCCATTTACTCTGAAACAAAAACACATGTCTACATTCAATCGTTCCCACAAACAAATTGTCTTACTCAGATTTCGGTCTATATATACAAAGCCTACCTACATGTAATGCATCTATAGCTAGTTTGCCTTGTGTTTTAATTGCAGTGTAAGCATAATCATTTGCATACGTGTGTTTTTCTAACCCTTTTTCTAATCTCTCCTTCAATGCTTTGCGTCTATCATCAGTGTGATCTAAAAAGCTTTTCTCTACAGGTGATAGCAAGCAAGTCAAATTATTGCGATGTGCATATGCAGTTCCAAATGTAAGAGTTGGCTCAAAGAATCCTCTAACTATTTTTATATCGTGTTCCTTAGCTAGTTTGTTCAAAAATTCAATCACAGGCACAAAAGAAAACACAACATTCAGATTTGAATAAAAGTATTGCACATGCTCTTGATTATAGAACCTTGTTAGTAGCAAGCTGCAACTAATCCCATAAATTAGAGGGAGGCTATGATAAGTAACTCCCTCCTGCACAGATGAAGGAATCTTAGTACACACATAACAATCTTTCGCATCCATAGTTTCCACATCCTCGTTTAGCAAGCGATAGAAGACATTAGTAGAAAGTTCCCCTTTTGAATTAGTTCCCTCATGCAAGTGTCTTGCATCCTGCTCAAATCTTTCCCACGGTGTTAGTGTTGTAGTTTCAGGTTTTGAAGTAGCATTAATGGTCTCTTTCTCTATCCATGGCATTCCCACAATCACTCCCACAATTATTATTGCACACACAACACCTGTTATAAGCCCTAGCCAACCACACTCCTTACTTCCCTTGTTACTACTTCTATTATAAGCCATGTCTGTATAGAATCAGATAGTAGATCAGCAATCAACTTAAGGATGATTTAGAATATTCTCTTGCTTTCTGCGTATATTTATAGCATCTTCACTCACTCCAGGACCCCCTTTGTCAAATCAGGTTAGCAGCTTGTCATAATCAGGTTTCTTTGAAAGTCAATCCGGTTCTAGTGTCACTTTCGGTAATTTATAGAGTCTCTCTTTCAGTTTTCTGATTTTAATTTGTTTTTTTTCAGGTACCGTAGTATTGGCCTGGTACTTCTCGATCAAAACAGAATGCTAGGAATTCTTGTTGCCATTCAGATGTTGTAGCATATGCCCATTCAGGACCTGTATATCTTCTGTTTGCGACTCTCTTTCTTTTCAGCCTTCGTTCACCTTGTTGTTCTCCTTCGCTTAGGTCTTCCTCTCGAGATGTATCGTTCTCTTCTGTTATTGTTTCGTTTGATGTGTCTCTTATCTTGAAGAGTGGTTTTTCGGGCCAATTATCACCTATATGTGTCTTCTTTCGATGTGTCTTTTCAGGACGTTGGACAGCACCCTCCTCTTGTGATATGGCGTTTTCAATTGATGGACATGCAGCTGGCTCGGGAGACTCTGGCACGCTCTGATTTCTCTCTATTATTTCTCCTTCTTCTTCTTCTTCTCCTTCTTCTTCTGGGTCTGTACCGGGTTCGAGTTCTAACCCGTATCTGTCTACTTCTGGGAGAACCTCTCCTTGATTTAGTTCTCCTGCTGCCTCTACTGAGATAGGCACTCTGTCACCTCTCTCGAACTCATTGACTGTTTGAGGGACGAGGCTGTTCTCAGTGGGCCCTCCGACAGTCTCAGTTCCTTCTTGAATGTTTTCTGTCCCTGAGACTTCTCTTCCTGAAGCTGTTGTGCCGGAAACTTCAAGTTCCTCTTCAGCAGGACACGTCTCCTTATTTGTGTGACTGGCATGTATCCAGTTTGGAACTCCGGCACACTTTACAGCAGTAGTAGTTGTCAAGATTACTTGATATGGCCCTTTCCAACGTGGTTCCAGACACGACTTTCTTACGTGCTTCTTGACAACCACCCAGTCACCAGCTTGTAGAGAGTGGCCTGGATCGCCAATAGGTGGCAATGTGTTAGCTTCCACCTGGTGAGAGAAAGAGCGAATCACATCAGCCAAACCCTTGCAGTACTCCAACACCATATCATCTGTAATATTCACTAGAGCATTTGCAGGTACTGCTGGTAATCTCATAGCTCTACCCATGAGGATTTCATGGGGGATAATCCAGTTTTCTTGTCTGGGGTGTTTCTCATTGACATCAGCACTAAAGGCAATGCATCTGGCCATTTCATATTGGTAGCTGCGCACATTTTTGCCATTCTCGATTTCAAAGTACCGTTCATTTGTTCTACTAGTCCAGATGCTTTGGGCGGTAGCTACAATGCAGCTTTTGTTCGATGTCAAGTGCGGCACACAGGAGTTTAATCACCTCATTGTCGAAGTGTCTGCCCCTATCTGACTCTATAGAGACCGGAAACCCGAACCTTGGTATCAGTTCCCTAAGTAGTAATTTTGCAACTGTAAGACTGTCATTCCTACGTGTAGGGTATGCTTCAATCCAGTGACTGAAAACACACACAATCACCAACACGTACTTCAATCCTCCACAAACAGGCATTTCAATGAAGTCCATTTGCATCTTGCTGAATGGACCGCCAGCTCTCCCAATGTGGCTCAAGGTTACCACGGTTCCTTTTCCGGCATTCATCGTTGACAGATGATGCACCTGTGACAGGTAACCTCTGCGGCATGTCTGAATTTTGGGTTGAACCAATCGATTTTAAATGACCTGATCATTACATCTCTCCCAAGGTGAACCTGTCCGTGATATAGCCTGGCAAACTGAGATAGAAGACTGTTTGGCAAGACTAGTTTTCCTTCCTCTGAGACCCACAAATCATCGGCCCTTTGTACACATTGCATTCTTTGCCAAGAGCGTTTTTCCTCTTTGCTTGCACGACTCTGTAATGTTTTCAACTCATCTAACGTGTCAACCACCCATAATGCAAGGTTCAGACATGTGTAATTTTCAGTTTGTGGTAACAGTTCCCATTGCTCTTTGAATGATATACAGTTCAATGCGCAAAACCTTGCGACTTGATCTGCATAGCCGTTTCCCATGGACACAAAGTCTTGTGATCTAATATGAGCACTGCACTTCACCACGGCAATTTCAAGAGGTAACTGAATTGCATGTAACAAATCCTTTATTTGTTCACCATTTTTCACAGGACAACCAGAAGAGATCATGAAAGCTCTCTGTGACCAAAGTTGGCCAAAATCATGTACGATTCCGAATCCGTATCTGCTATCGGTATAGATAGTAACCTTTAGATTCACAGCTGAGTGGCATGCCTTAGTAAGGGCAATTAATTCTGCCACTTGAGCGGAAAACACTCTCTCGAGCCAGGAGGCTTCAACGATACCAGCTATGGTGCATACCGCATAGCCAGCTCTCAGTGTTCCAGCAGAATCTCTTAGACAGGACCCATCTACAAACATGATACAGTCATTTTCTTTCAACTGTGTGTCCTGAATGTCTGGACGAGGTTTGGTACATAGCTCAGTTGCCTCAAGACAGTCATGTTCAAATTCTTCCTCATTTTTGATTTCAGTATTTTCAACAGGAAGTAAAGTTGCCGGGTTCAATACAGTGCACCGCTTGAGAGAAACATTTGGTGACCCCAATATGCTTGTCTCATACCTAGTGAGAAGAGCATTTGTCATGTGCTGAGTTTTAGTTTGAGT
Source organism: Pleurodeles waltl (assembly GCF_031143425.1). Classification (NCBI taxonomy): domain Eukaryota; kingdom Metazoa; phylum Chordata; class Amphibia; order Caudata; family Salamandridae; genus Pleurodeles; species Pleurodeles waltl. The sequence goes on along the minus strand of NC_090438.1, from coordinate 792,449,315 downwards.
CAACAGAATTTCAACTGAATGCAGAACCATTACTGTTAGGGGGTATCCCATGACTATGCCTTCACATTGTGTAAGGCTCTGACCAACTGCTGCAACTGCACGCAAACAACCCGGTAAGGCTGCTGCGACAGGGTCCAAGGTAGCTGAAAAATATGCTACAGGGCGATATGCATCTCAATGGACCTGTGTTAAGACAGACAAAGAACAAGCATCACGTTCATGACAGAACAACAGAAAAGGTTTTGTATAATCAGGCATTCCTAACGCTGGTGTCTTGCACATGCATTCTCTTAACTTCATAAATGACTCAAGTTCTTCCTTAGACAAAGTTATGGTGTATGGCTCATCTTTGATCTCTTTGCCTGTCAGTTTTATCAAAGGTTTTGAAATGTTCGAGAAGTTGGGTATCCACTGGCGACAGTAGCCCACCATTCCCAAAAACATCCTGACATCTCTTTTTTTCGTTGTGGGGTTCATTTGTAAGATGGCTGTTATTCTTTCCTTTGATATTCTCCTGGAACCTCTTTCGATCAAATGCCCTAAGTATTTCACCTCTTTCTGACAGTATTGTAGCTTCCTGGGTGACACCTTATGCCCATTTTTTCCCAGATGATTCAGTAATGCAATGGTATTGTATTTACAACTGTGCCTAGTTTTGGATGCAATCAGCAAATCGTCAATGTGCTGCACAAGAGTCAAATTAAAAGGCAGTACCAGGGATTCCAAATCCTTTTTCAGTATCTGGTTAAAGATGGACGGTGACTCAGAAAACCCTTGAGGAATTCTGCACCAACTGTACACCTTATCCAGGAATTTGAAACTGAACAAAAATTGGCTATCCTCATGAAGAGGTATCGAAAAGAAGGCTTGTGACAGGTCTATAACGGTGAACCACTCAGCATCACAGGGAACCAGAAACATTATTACTGCTGGATTGGGTACCACAGGGCAACATTTTACCACGATTTCATTTATTTTTCTCAAATCCTGTACAATTCGAACTTTCCCACAGGGCTTTTTTAAACCCATTATGGGAGAGTTACATGGACTGCTCAAAACTTCTTTCAGGACTCCCTGAGAAAATCTGCAATTATTTGTGATACTTCGATGAGAACGTCTTGGGTCATATGATATTGTGGCACCTGAGGGAATACTGCATTTGGCTTTATCTGGACCTTAACTGGTTCTACCCCTTTTATTAGTCCTACTTCCTTTCCGGTCAGGTCCCATACTTTCTCTGTTACTGTCCCCTGTAACTCGACAGGTAAATCAATCAAGGTAAGCATCGGGAACAGAGTAATCAAAGGGTAATCCTCATTAGCTGTTCCTGTGTCCTCTTCTGAGAACTGTCCTTCATCTCCCTCATCATCACTATTTGTCTGTACCTCGATTCCGTCATTGGAACAGGTAATTGAACATTTTGTCTTGCACATTAAGTCCCTTCCCAGTAGGGATACCGGACTCGAGTCACAGACTACAAACCTATGTAGCCCTTGAAAGTTGCCGATCTCAACCTGCACTGGATCTGTAATCGGATTTGTCAAATACTTGTTTGCTACTCCAACCACTCTTATGGTACGCCCTGAAAGGGGCAATTTTTGAACCTCTGCACTTCTGACTGTAGAGCGAGTGGCTCCCGTGTCAACCAGGAACGAGACCTTGTAACCCATCACCTTTCCTTCCACATATGGACCCCTCTGATCCACCTCTAAGGATGCTGCAAGCCTACATCCTTCACTGTCTGAGCTATCATCTGACCACTCTTCATTCATTCCATTTTCACCTCGTAACGGGAATTGTTGTACTGTATTATTTTGACTCGTTACCTGACCTGTGACCTGTTGAGGAACCATCACCTGTTGCTGTCCCATCGGAGCCATTGGTAATTGCATTTGCTCTCTAGGCACCATAGGAATCTGCTGTTGTACTGGTTGTATTTGCACTGACTGAAACCGCTGCATTTGTATCTGTTGCCTGGGCTGTACCCCTTGCATTTGTACTAGATTGTTCTGAAAATTCGGGTTTTGGTGCCTCATTTTCAGGCCCCGTACATTTTGTAATGTACCGACATTAGCACTTTGCTGAACAACGCCATCCTGCACCAGATTCGGGCACTCCCGTTTCCAGTGCCCCACGCCCCCGAATGCGTGACATGGTGACATCTTTTTCGCTCCTTGTACATCATTTTGCACCACAACAGTATTTAAGTCTGGACCGCGATTCACAAATCCTCTACCTCGACCCCTCGGCTGTGTCTGAAACACACCATTCATTTGCGGCTGTTGCTGTATCATCTGTTGAACTCCGTTTCCCTGTATTCCTGCCTGTGCAGCCCTTATCTGCATCACCATCACTTTCTCTTTCAGCTTCTTTTGCTTCAGTTCAATCTCATCACTACAGTATTTCGCATACTGCAACACCTCAATCGGCTTTGCTTGCCAAAAAATCAAATGATTCTTAATCATCTGGCTAACTTCTGGTCTCAATCCTTCGACGAACCTAAATACACAATGATTTATGTCCTTCGGTTCAATTGTCTCAGTACCACTATAGTGTTTAAATGCCTTTAGCAGTCTTTCATAGTACGCATGTATTGATTCCTTAACCTCTTGAGAGGTTCGGTCAATTTTCTGCCAATCAGTCACCTTCGGTGACACCTTTTGCTTAGAAAACTCAATCACCTTATGATAATACTTCATCACCTCTTCGGAGGGTGCCCCGGTCACCTTATCTCTTGCCGGCTCCTTCGTTGGCCAATCTACCCCTCTCTTGCACTCAAGCCACAAATCAGGTGGAACAATGATCTCAAACATGGTATTCAAGTGTTCCCAGAGACACTTTGCAAGTTTCACAAACCTATCTGTTTGCTAATACCACTCGATCGGTTTCTCTCTCAATCTGGGATAATCGTTAGTAAAAGATAGGATGTCTCCTCTGGACCACGGTACATGGACTAAGACACCACCAGCAGTATCTCTCATAGGTAATATTTTTACTGATTCCAGGTCGGGTGAGGCCTTGGCTTGATTAGACCCTGGACTGTCACTCTTTTCCTTATCTCGTTTCTTTGCCCACCTGCCTTCCCATTTCTCCAGTGCACCCCAAATTTGTGCGCTTTGCAACAATTCTTTCAAATGTGCTTTCATTCCCGCAGACCTCATGTGCTCAAAGTCTTTGGAGTCAAAATCCAATCTGTAACTTCTTTTCAGATGTTTAGTATTTCCGATATCAATATTGTATTTATCTGCCAGGTTCGCTAATCTCTGATGCACCTTGCCTACTTCTTTGGTAATTTTTGGGCATAAGAATCTTAATTCTGCTTCCGTGTATGACTCCAATCTGTTTACTCCCATTGTACCTTCCACTAAATTGGCAGCTTCTGCACCTAATCTTACAAAGTTCAGGCACTCGTCTTGCTTTTTCTTTTCTGTTTCAACTGTGACTACTGCAGCCTTTTGTGAAGTATAAGTCTTCTCTAGCCACTTATTTAGCTGTTGAACTGTAAAACCCTGCAATGAGATGTTCCCTGCATGTATCATTGGTGAATGTGAGGTGTTTGTGCTCATCGTCTGAGGGGTTAAAACCCCTAGCCCCGCTTGACGCATTGCTTCTATGGGTGCCCCCACTGGGCTAAGGTCCATTAAAGACCTCGGCTGTTCAACTGCTTGCTCTCCTGGTGCCATTATTTGGGGGGTTCCCATAGACCCTCCTCTTATTACGTCTTGAGTCATTACTCCCTGATCACATACACCAGTTTTACCCTGCGCATACAATGGCACTGGTGGACCAACAGTGATTGGCAATGATATGGCAGCAGGTGTCTGACCTTGTCCCAGACTTCGTGGAGCAGTAACTCCATAGGTCTGTTCCAAGGTACCCGGAACAGGTACTAATGGCGGACCAGCTACAGGGTTGTACCGTGGTATCAGCTGTGGTTGCGGTTGGGACAGTAATTTTGGAGTTGACTCAATCTGTACTAACTTTGATTTTGTGTATATAGGGTCTGGCGGCACTATCAGATTTGTAGTAGTCTCAAGTACTGGAACGTCTGGATAGATTCTCTGTATCTGCGGTGGAGGTTGCAACTGTATTGGTATGTCTGGTGCAGTGGGTACACTGACACCATTCTGTATCGAAGCTGTATCACTAGTCTGTACCGTATCAGCAACTCCCTTTTCCTGCGTCTGGTTCCCAGGATCCATGCTAGTGTTTGGAGCACTATCGCTCACCGCATAAGATGGCGGGCGATCATGTAGTAATCTGTCCATAAATTCCTCATCGTCTGAATCATCTTCCTCTTCCCAAGGTCTTTTATTCTCTTTAGATTTGCCTGAGTCTTTATCTGTCTTACAGGAGGCTTTCTTTCCCTGTGTTTCTTCTCCCTGTGTTATTGCTGGGAACAGCTTTAGTCGGTCAACAATTCCCCTTCTCCACATTTTATTCTCATTATCCGATCTAGCCTCAGCATAGGATTTTTCTGCCCTTCTCAGCCTTCTATGAAACCTTTCTTGTCTATGTTTAAGAGCCATCAAATCCTAAATCGCTAAAGCCTCATATTGAGCTGGCCTCGGGGGTGGTTTCTGTGTACTTAGCATCCACCTTACGTTTTCCAACACCTTTGGATTGAATGTCCCATGTTCCGGAAACGCTAAACATCCCTCCTTCTCTGTTAGTTTGCGCCACTGTTTCATCCATAAACATGGCGCAACACCCTTCTCTTCCATAACCATATAAGCTGGAGTACCCTAGGGTGGTGTAGGCTCCCCATCAGTTGCTACGATATATGTGTCTCCCTTCAGAGCGCTCTTAAATGCTTTAACAAAATTCATTTTGCGATTTCCCCTTGTTTGTATTTTAATCAGAAGTGACTTAGTTCCCAGGACACTCTTCACCCACCTTTCTCAATCTATTGCCTCTCACGGACGGCAGCCAATCCGTGCGCGACCCCTCTCGACAACTGACCTATCCCAGCGCGGCACCACTGACGTCACACTCACACACTCACACACTCTGCAGCTGACAAAGTCTTGCGGCTCGTCCGCTCCTCGCTAAACTAATGCGAATTATTGCGAGCACCTTAAATGACAACACAAATCTGCCGGTTTACTACAGGAAGGGTAACACATTCGCTTCAGAACTTTACAGAGATTTCACTTGAAGCCTCAGCTGCTACTTTCTCCTTATCAGCTCCCGCATATTCAAGTAGAATTCGACCCGCAAATTCTACTCTTGACTTGTCAACGGCTCGTCCTAGTGCACTTTAGAATTTGTCAAATCTCCATCGAAGGTTTCACACAAACGTTTCAACTCAAACCTGACTTGTCAACCGCGCCCGATTGACCTATTAAACCGCACAGATTACAACATAAATCCAAGTGTCTTCTACACTTGTCAACATACTCCGGAGTCTTAGACCACAACAGGTCTGTACATAAACAACCAACCAAGTGGATAATTATTATTATTTTTTTAGCACCAAGCGCCACACTCATATGAAGTACGCCGACTTCCCTACTCTCATACTGCGGAGTACGCCTACTCCTACTAAACAACACATACTTGGCCTAAATACACACAAATCTTGCAATCACCCGCAAAAAGGCATAAGCTAGCAAGCGCAAAACCCTAAACCACACACATTATGGCGCCGAGAACATTCCCAACTCACTTAGGCAGGCTCCGAGATCCCGGGAAAGTCATGGTGAACTTAAAAACCCATCATACCACCAATTTTCATTATCACAGAAAAACAAATTAAACAATGGTTCTCTGTCCTAGGGCCCCCAAGGGCCAAAACCGTCGCTCTGCTACCAGAACTGATAACGCGTCCCTTTATGTTAATTTATACACATTAGGACTCGTTTTAGGCCAATGAATCTTGTGACCCAGTGGTGAGACAGCATAAGACGAGATAACTGATCAATATGTCAAGCAAGATATCAATAATGTCATCAATATTCACCACCACAATGCACTTTACTTTGGTTAAAGACATTAATCAAATTGTCGACACAACCATGACCTTTCAGCCATGAATAACCACACCTGTCGATAGAATTTTATGAATTTTATTCCCTATTGATTACAATCTACGAGCAGAAGAGTCAATCTCAAAACCAAGAAACATAAGAGCATAGTCACAATATGGCAACTTTGATATGATTTCATTAATGCAAGAATCATGAACATAAGAACATAGCACGGCGTGAACATAGATCAGAATACAAAGAGTATCACATATGTCTCAGTTCAGCATAGCGAAACGTCAGTCTTTGTCTATTTGCGTCAGTCAGAGAGATCACCTATCCTAACCACTAATTAGCATCAGCATGTTGGGCTTCATGCAAAACAATTTAGAACATCAATTTAGAAAACATCTAACTATGGCCTCTATTAAAAAATGAGCAGTTGGTACCTAGAAAGGAAAAGCAAACAGACAAATTACATATCGCATTGTCATAATTACCCTCCAAGGATTAGGTCAGCACACAGAATCAGTCTTTGTCTTCAGGACATCAGTCGAATCGCCATCAGTCTAACCTTGTCTAAAAGACAGGGGACACTTTCCCTCATAAGGAGGAAAAGCGAAAAGAGGCAATCTATGGGTGAGGATGGTTTATTAAATTTCAAAAATCACCAAACAAAGTGACAGAGTTTCTGGATAAATTCAACAGCATTCCCTACCTAGTTCTAACGACCCTTCTGTGACATTGGTTTTTATCCCTTTTTCGTAATACCTTCCCCCAAAATTCTATTGGACATTTACTATACCCCACTATCTTTAACCTATCAAATTAAGCATTAGGTAATTCCAATTGTCACCCCATGATAATCCATAACATTTTGATTGGTCTTCGTAATTGACGCCTTCGGAGGTGGCACATCTGGATTTTTCTTCACCATTTGGCACGTCTTCTCGGGTCATGAGTTTACTTTGTCCATGGTTAAACGTCCTTGTACATTATATTAATCTACTTTTGTTTCAACTTTTGTACATAACTCATACTAAATAACGAGCATGCGAGTGAGAACAGAATCTAGGTTGATACATGAAATGAAAGGAAAGGAACAAATGCAGGGTCATGGCCCTTTGCAAGTCAGCACACTGTAAAACAGAGAAAAATGCTTTAATATGAGAGCTAGGCAGCTAAATCTACAACTCACGCTAACTTAAGGCCTATGAGTTTTTTAATACAAAAGCGATATAGTAAATGTTAAGATAAAACTATAGCATGAACAGTTTTACTCATTATTGTTAGTTCACGTATATTGGTGACCCCATACATTATAGTCGTGATTTAGAAGCGTGTTTAAGCAAAACACTAATTATTGTCGTTTTCTATGCAGCATCATTAAGCATTTCACTTTTAGTATATGTAATATTTAAACTACGCTCTCTCAGGTGGATACAGGTACCAATGTCCAACTTAGCAGCTGTGGCAATAGAAAAAGAAAACACTTTAGTTAGTCTTCTCAGTGTCTGATGGTACATCTCTAACCGATACCCATCTGCACAGGTAGCGCTGGCATACAGTGCAGAATGACATATAAATCACAGGTGAGGGAGCATACACTTTTATTTTATTGTAGTAAATGTTATTCTTCATTTCATTAAAAAAACAGCCAACACGTGTGATATCTGACATAATGTTCAGAACTTCTTCAAGAGTGCAATTTAATGGAAGCGTACCATATTTACATTCACATAATGTAGTTTTCATGCATACATAAAGCAATATATTATAAAAAAAATATAAAAACATTCACATACATATAAACATTATGAGTCTGGTTCACAAAGGTAAGTTACACTTTCGGTTAAGTTTACCCTTTGTAGTAAGTTTGCTGCTTTCAGTATTCACATACTCCTAGTTTAAATTGACTGCAAACGTGTAAACTCTACCATCAGCATAATGTAATTGGCTTACCCCTGTGTGGGTGGGTGACATCAATCCCTATACCTCTCCCTCACTTTCCCTAAACCGCTCTCACTCATCTATAATCCCATCCCCTTTACTGGTAAGTCTGACCCTTTTTCCATAAACGTACCTACTAAAATTTAAACGTACATATGCAGAGGCTTCACAGTCAGGGCAGTGAAGAACCAGAACCTTATGGGCCTGGCGGCGCAGGGTACGCCTGAAATCTCCTTGGATTCACCTGCCTCAACTAACAGAGACACGGGACACTCTGTCAGGCGTAAAAGATCAGATTTTATTAGCTGCAGCTAGTACAGTTGTCCAAGAAGTACACAAGGTATGTTCTCAGGAGACTGCCACTTTACTTTGTGGCGCACAATCTTATATACCGTATAAAAACCATTTATTAACTACATACACTCCCAGAACACATAGAAAGGAGCCAGTAAGAATGATGTAAAGATAGAACAGAGCCAATAGAAATGTCGGAAAACAAGACAGAACAAAGTATCAAGTGACTTAAGGTTGCCTCCCCTCCAGCTGTGTTTGTCACCCCTCCCTTGAACTAATTCATTAACCGATCCACAACGAAGTTGCATGTGGTGCGATAAGTTTGTGTGCGTTTGGAAGACAGTTGTGAAATGAGAGAATACTAGCAAAGGACAGCGAAGGCCAGACGATAAGATAAGATCGGCGGAGAATAGTGTGAGCCTACGGATAGTTGAAACAAGGATTAGAAAACCAGACAGGGATTAGTGTACTCGGTCAGACCTTAATACCAGCCTTGTAAAGATAGAGGCAGAAGGCTGTTTTGAACACCATGTTGCAGAATAAGCAGAAAAGGCAGAATGGACTTCGTTCGCTGTGCTGCCTGAGTGAAGGCAACATAAAATGGCGGCGGGCCACAAAATGGCGGGTCGATACGATCGTATTAAGAATCGAATTTCCTCAGACCCTCCTTTTGCCAGAACTCAGGCAAGATACACAAACTCATGTTAATCTGAGTCGATGTCTATGGCCATGAGGTCATCAAGCTGTTGCTGTACCATCATTTTGATATTCTCTGCTCTTTGTGACTTGGGTTTGGGAATACATGCAGTAGCACATAGGTTGCAGACGGCAGGACCGCAGTGCATACAAAGACAACAAGAGAATATAAAAGCTAAAATTACTCCAAAGAATGTCAATACCTTCCAACCCCATTTGGACAGTAATCCCCAAAACCACTCTGAAAAGGACCAATCTCCTTCGTCCTGATGAATCGACTCGGAGATTATGTGTAACTTAGAGATAGCTTGGTATACTGTCGGAGCGTCATTAGGTATGAAAATACAGCAACTTGATCCGATCAATTTGCATACTCCACCACGGTCCGCAAGAACAAAGTCTAAGGCAACACGGTTCTGCAAGGTCATAAGACGATCAGCCTGTAGTTCAGCTGTAATGTTACTTAAAGCTCCTACAGTGATGTCTATGGTGGTTTCTACGACACGAACCAATTGCCTTATATTTCTGCTGTTGGCCATTGGACCCCAGAAGGGAAGAAATCCTTTGAGGAAATCTCCTCCCTCTTGTCCTGCTGTGTCTTTCGAATCCACAATCCCTCTGCCATATCTATTTTTATGATGGTTCGCAGGAGCGGTGTATGTAGGGGGAAGAAGAAAGGCTATATAACAAGTACCAGAGAAATCAGCTGGCAACCATGTATAATCCCTATCGTGGCAAACGAAGTATGTACCTTGAGATGGTACTAACGGCGGTGAATTCAGGGCTGAATAAACATATGTATGGGAACATAAACTTTCTCTTTGTCCGGTGTTTGGAGTTCTACCATTTATTTGCAGACAGAAATTTCCTTGTTGGGGTATGACCCGTATCGGAGGAGATTTTCCTTGCTCAATCTTATCATTGAGGCTGGAAATGTAATTAGTTATGTTCCAATTGGTATATGCTTTTCTTTCATCTATGGAAGCTTCACTTTTTTCCATGATTTTAGCCATAGCTACCATTCCCTTTATCAATAAACTATGACTGAAATCTGAACCAACACTATGTGAACTGACAGGTTGTTTAATTTTACTTTGATATGCATTATTGAAAATGACAAAATAAGCCCAAGCGGAACCTTCATAGGAGAATGGAAGAACTAAATATGGCATTCCTTTTTCTACTGTATGTGGTATGAGTCCACACACCCAACAGTCAGTTGTATTGATCACTAACTGATGTTGATGTAACAACTGGACGAAGGAATTGTTAAAGTATTCAGTTCTTCTGATGAGTTCATGCTGGGGAAGAGTGTGAAATAGGTGCGGAGAGATAGTAGAAGAAGATGTAGAGGTAGGAGAAGAGACAACTTTTTGCTGCAGAGTAATAATGATCCAGTTTACAGATGCCAAAAGAATACACGACAATATAATGACGCATAGAGCAATACTACAACGACTACATATTTCTTTACAATTATTCTTTACATTTTTACTTTCTCTTTTATCTAATGTAGCCTCCATCTTTCTAAGTGGATGCTCACGGCAATCTTCCTCAATCACTGTAGTCACGATTATCTACCGTCCTATGACACTGTGAGGTCCTGCAGGCCTATTGCCACTTACTCAGGTCGTAACTAAGACTCCTACCGTGACCCTGCAACCGGGATAGAGTACTACATAGGAGAGAAATTTACAAGTTCTTTGGTCTTGGTCTCAAATTATAGCGTTCCTGTCCAGAGGCAGTCTGGTTTTGAAACAATGTTCCTGGATTTGTCGTGTTCAAGCGACGATGCGATGGTATTGCTTCTTGAAGGATGTCGTCGTCCTCTTTCTCAGAAAGTGTTCCAATTAGACGCGCATCACTGAATGGTACAAATTGCGGAACTTTCTCACTTTCAGAGTCACTGATGCCTCTACGGACCCACTGATCGAAAGGCAAGGGCAAAGGCACTTTCTTGCAGTGCACGGCATGCACCCAGTTTTTCTTTCCTTCGACTTTAACTGCTGTTCTTGTGGTCAAAAGAACCAGGCGTGGCTCTCTCCATCTGGGCTCCAAATTTCTCTGTCGTTGGAAATTTTTCGTGCAGACCCAGTCACCTGGTCGGATGGAATGACCTGGGTCTGTGGAAGCCTCTGGTAGAGCACTCTGAACCTGTTGATGAAGAACACGCAATTTAGTTGTAAGGTCATGCAAGTAGTCAATCAACATCGGGTATGGCAAGTCTGAGTATTTCTTAGGGCGAGGAACTCCCCATACATTAGCTGGGCGACCAAAAATCACTTCGTAAGGGCTAAGCCCCAAACGAGAGTGTACTGCTGTTCTGGTGGACAGAAGAGCCAATGGTAAAGCATCAGGCCAATTAAGTCCTGTGCTAGCTTGCACCTTAGCAATTTTAAGCTTCAAGGTTCCATTGTAGCATTCTACTAAACCAGCCGACTGTGGGTGATTCGCCGCGTGGAACTTCTGTTTTATGCCAAGACCTGCACAAACTTTTTGCATGACTTGACCCACAAATTCGCTCCCATTGTCACTCCAGACAATGCGCGGCAAACCAAACCTAGGGAAGAATTCTTTCAAAAGTATTTTGGCAGTTGATAAAGCAGTATTGTCCTTCAGAGGGTAGGCTTCTACCCATCTAGAAAAAGCACATACTACCACCAGAACATATTTGAGGTTGTTGCATCGTTCCATGTGAATATAATCGATCTGCAACACCTCAAATGGATATGTTGGAGGAGCAAAATGACCTGCTGGAGTTGGGGTTCCCTTTCCCGGATTGTACATCAAGCAAACAATACAATGTTTTACTACATTATTTGCACACTTTGGGATCCCCTCATTTTGCCACACTGGAGCCAGAAGTTTACATATTCCTTTTGCACTTAGGTGAGCTGGACCATGTGCCATAGTAACTACAGGTAGTACATAAGCATCTGGTAACAGCCAACGTTGATGTTCTGATAATTCAACCCAACATCCCATCTCATCTAACATTCCTGTACTTTCCTTCCACTTTCTCAACTCATTCTCCGTAGCCTCTCCTTGAATTGATTTCACACTCTCTACTGTATCTTCACACATTCCCTTTTCTCTTACGCAGTTTGCGGGACCTGCAACATACATTCGACTTGTGTTGTCTCTGGCTGTCTTTTTCGCTACCTCATCTGCAAATGCATTTCCTCGACCAACATCGTCCACAATCTTTTTGTGTGCACTACACTTCACGATCGCTATCTGAGTAGGCATTGTAAGTGACTCAAGAAGTTCAGTCACTAATTGACCATGTTGTATCTTAGTACCATGGGAAGTAAAGAATCCTCTTTCCTTCCATAAGCGCCCAAAGTTAAACGCTACACCAAAAGCGTATTGGCTATCAGTGTACACGTTTACTCTTTTTCCTTCGGATAACACACACGCTCTAGTTAAGGCTATCAATTCAGCTGCCTGAGCTGAATTATGTCTAATGCGTGCTGTCTCCACAATCGTATGCAAAGTAGTAATAGCGTAGGCTGAAACTGTATCTCCATTCGGGAGCTTGAAACAAGAACCATCTACCCATAGTGTTCCATCTGGATTCACTAATGGCGTGTCTTTTAGGTCAATTCTACCCTTAGTCTCTTCTTCAGTACGGAGAAAACAATCATGCTGTTCAGAGACATCTCTCTCTTCTGGAAGAGGCAACAAAGTAGCTGGATTCAGGGTATTACATCGTTTGATGTGTATGTGACTAGCCAAAAGCGTCAGCTCATATCCTGACAACCGAGCACTCGTAAGATGCTGCGTTTTTGTCCTATTTAGTAAAATATCCACTGCATGTGGCACCATAACAATGAGAGTATTATCTAGCACTACTCCAGCAGACTGTCGAATAGAAATTGCTGCTGCCGCTGTCGCCTTAAGACAACTAGGCAATGCTTTAGCTACTGGATCTAACGTAGCTGAGAAATATGCGCATGGTCGCTGTTGATCTCCAAAACGCTGCGTTAAGACTGACAATGCACAACCCTCTCTTTCGTGGACATAGAGCGTAAAGGGCTTACTGTAATCAGGAGTACCCAATACAGGAGCAGAACACAAAGCAATACGCAAATCAGTAAAACTCTTCTGACACTCGTCAGTCCATGGAAGAGGCTGAGGCGTATCTTTTAAAGTTAGCGCCAACAGCGGTTTAGCCAATAAAGAGAAACTCGGAATCCACTGTCTACAATAAGAAGTAATGCCCAAAAAGGCACGTACCTCTCTTTGTGTGGATGGGACTGACATTTGTGCAATTGCCTGAATTCGTTCGGGGGTCAATCGTCGTCCCTCCTTTGACAAGAGATGACCCAAATAAGTCACCTCGCGACAGACATATTGTAATTTAGAAGGAGAAACCTTGTGATTCAGATCAAACAAATGACGCAACAGTGCAACGGTCACGTTTTTGCAAATCTCCTCTGAATCAGCGGCAACTAATAAGTCATCCATGTACTGAATGAGAGCGGCACCGGACGGTAAGGAAAAGGCATAAAGATGACATTTTAGAGCTTGACTGTAAACAGAGGGACTTTCACAATAACCTTGAGGTGCGCGTTTAAACCGGAAGCTTCGGCCTCCGAGGGAAAAACCAAAAATATCTCTACTCTCTTCGGCGATGGGAATACTAAAGAAAGCATTCTTTAAATCGATAACTGAAAACCAAGTCGCTGTAGAAGGTATCATCGTCAACAGAGCAGTGATATCTGGGACTACAGGAAACTGCGGTACGACAATCTTGTTTACCTCCCGAAGATCAATTACAAAACGATAAACAGGAGGCTGAGAAGGATCAGTGCGTTTAAGAACCGGAAGAACAGGACTGTTACATGTATTTCCTCTCGTTTCCTCAACCACACCCTTCTGAATCAAATCATGGACAATTTCCAGAAGTGCTTTCTCACCTTCAGTAGAGATTCTGTATTGCGGAATACGTGGCATTTCAGCATTGGGCTTAAGAGTAACAACATAAGGTGGGATCTCAAGACAACCAACGTCATTCGGACCCGTAGCCCAAAGCGTTTCGGGAAGAGAAAGCAATTCAGGTGGGAATTGATCTTTTGATAAGTACATTGGACTAGTCATTTTCTGTCCTAGAGTGAGGTATACACCAGAAGGTGAACAATATATCGTAGCATGCATTCTTTTTAATAGATCTAAACCCAACAGATTTTCACCACAACCATTCGTCAGAAGAAGCGGAGCTTCTAAATCATAAGGGCCTATTGAAACAGGCAAAGGGCAAGAAACTGGATTGCGAACAGGGGCGCCAGAAAATCCTACAGATACATTCGTTAAGCCAGACAAAGGTGCGCCAGGGAGTTTAGAATGAATGATAGAGCTTCTCATGGCACCAGTATCTAAAAGAAATGGCTCTGAAACACCCATTGTAGTGACATTAACATAAGGTCCATTCTGATCCACTGGAATTGACGTAACCCCCTTACTTTGTCCATGGCTGTCCTATTCAAAATGAAGACTTTCATTCCCTCCTTCAATATACTGATCCTCACTGTAATACTGTGTAGACCTAACATTTTGCTGGTCTAAGTAATTTCCGGAATTTGGAGGAACAAAAGAACGCTGCTCTCGGGTTAACACACCTCGACCTCTACCTCTATTTGCTGACTGAAGACCACCACGACCTCGTGAAGCAGATGTTGCTCCATTACGTTGCAACAATGCTGGACAACTGTTCTTAAAATGACCTTCCTCCCTACAATAAGCACATTGATTGGGACCTAGCAAAGGTCTTGGAATGAATGGTTCAGGCTTTTGATACAACCTCTGAAACTGCGGAGGCTGTTGAAACTGAGGCTGAACATAACGAGGAGGATAAGCCTGTTGCAAGAGAACTTTAGTTTTTAATTCTTTCGTCTTTTTCTCTTGTTTTTCCCTTTCTTCTTTGTCTCTATTTTCATAATATTGTGCAGTAGCCAATATCTGGGCGGAAGAAGAAACTGCCCATGAACTCTCGGAGTCTTTTAGCTTGTGTGATAGTTCAGGAAGCAAGTTATATACGAACTTATCCACAAATAATCGCTGTCCCCCTTCTGTAGCCATATCTTGACCACTGTGATCAATGAATGTCTCCTCGAATCGGGTAAAGAAATCGGAAACACTTTCATCTTTCTTTTGTTTACATGCTGCTAGCTTATCCCAATTAACTCTCAAAGCAGGCATCATTGTTTTCATTAATGTAATAATCCTACCAGGGAGTTCTGAGATCAAAGCATCGGGCTTTGCACCACCTACTTGACCTCTATCTGCGGCAATAATAGCGTTCCAATCGCCGCCTAATTCTTGAGCGTGATCCTCTCTACGAATTTTAGCCCATATTGTCTGTGGAACTACATTTCCCATCAACATGTCAATATCTGCTAGATTCATAATACATGCATCAACTGTTTGCGACAACTCTTTATAGTAACCAGCAGGATTTTTGCGTGGATCTGGTAGTGACTGTTTAAGTGCTAAAACTTCAGACCTTTTCCAGGGGACATGTATCCATATGCGCTGAAAATGCGCAGGAATAGCTGGATTAGCACCTGCTGCTGCAACTTCTTCCTTCCATATTGGAGAAACCTCTCTCATGGGATAGTTTTTCAGTGCTGTCCTAACTGAAGGATCAGAATCAGGAAAAGTCTGTGAGAACAATAGGGATCTGAAAGAAATAAGTGTTCTGACAGCGTTTTCAACCTTAGGACCCACAATAAGTCCTTTGTCAAAGTCAGCCTGAACATCTAACAGATCCTGTGGGACCGAACCCAAATTCATATCCTCCCATTCTTTAGCGAGAGTATCGCACATAACTTTAAAAACATATCTCTGCGTAGGTGCATTCCATTGCAGAAAGGTGGACATAATATCAGACGTACTATATTGGGGACCCTTCTTGATCCATCTACAAGCAAGTGAGTCCAATTTTTCTCGCTCTTCGGAGTCTGGGAATTGACTACGAGACTGTCTTCGAGAAAAAGCTGGAGACACATTTAAAGCTTCAAAGAAAGGTGATAAGAGACTAGAGACAGTATCTGCAAATCGCTTACGCATAGATGGAGAATTTGACATAAGGATAGGGGACAAGGTATTAGGTGAATTAACTAAAGGAGCATTAGGAATTGCCAAAGGAGCAGAAGGCAAAGGAGTTAAAGGCAAAGCTGGCATAGGCAATACTTGAGGAGGCAAATGTGGAAAAGCTGGAGCAGGCGGAAGCACAACTGGCGGCTGAACAGGCTGTAACATCGGGGGTGCATTAGCACCTTGTACATAGGGCGGAGGCAATTTCAATAAGTGGGACATTAAGGAATCTTCCTCAAAATCTTTTCTTTGATCAAGGGAAGAGATAGGCAACGTCGGATAGCATTTATCTATTGCCATTCGATGCTGTCTGTCTGAAATTTCCATTGCATTATCTATTTCATCATTTTTGAATTGCTGAGCAGCCTGTATAATCGTCATTCCCTGTGTTTTCCTATCTCGTTTCGCTTGTTTAATTTCTCTCTGTTTGGCTTCCTTACGCCAAAGGCGAAAAGAGTCAAACATTGCCGGCCGGGCTTTTCTTTTAAATAACGTTGCTTCTAAATTATCTAGCACATCAGTTTCGAAACTACCATTTTCTGGCCATTTTAAAACACCATCTTTCTTTGTATATCGGGTCCATGTCTTATTAAAGGCAATAGGACCAACACCATGTTTAGAATAGAGCTCATATGTGGGAGTTCCAACCGAAGGAATCGGACAGGAGTCCTCAAGCTGGGAGTCCCTATTACAACCAAAGCAACAAAGTTTTCCAAACTTAGTCAGACCAGACATCTCACGATTTTTACTGGCTGTTCACAAACATCAAGGGGGTAAATTTTTCAGTTTACACAGCACAAATGCACTTACCCCTCGGCTTTGGCCACTGCAATGGCCAAATCTAAGGACCTAAGGACAAAACAAAGACCAAAATTTGTGGGCGCGACCCACCAAATACTTAACTAAGGATGTCTTCTTACACCAACAGAGGCCCGTCTATCGTCTCGCTTTACCATACATCATCAAAGAAAGGGCCAAGGCAGGGCGGCAGTCAGGGCAGCAGTCGTCAGTAGCCGTCAGGAAGGAGTAACCGCGCTGAAAAAGACCTTCGGACCACTTCGACATACAGGGGTCGCTTGACGTGGCTCGCGATTCCTCCAGAATTTTCTTGCGGGGTTCCTCACGACCTTCAGGCAGAACCGGTACCGCTGAAGCCACCCCACGATGGGCGCCAGTTGAAGAACCAGAACCTTATGGGCCTGGCGGCACAGGGTACGCCTGAAATCTCCTTGGATTCACCTGCCTCAACTAACAGAGACACGGGACACTCTGTCAGGCGTAAAAGATCAGATTTTATTAGCTGCAGCTAGTACAGTTGTCCAAGAAGTACACAAGGTATGTTCTCAGGAGACTGCCACTTTACTTTGTGGCGCACAATCTTATATACCGTATAAAAACCATTTATTAACTACATACACTCCCAGAACACATAGAAAGGAGCCAGTAAGAATGATGTAAAGATAGAACAGAGCCAATAGAAATGTCGGAAAACAAGACAGAACAAAGTATCAAGTGACTTAAGGTTGCCTCCCCTCCAGCTGTGTTTGTCACCCCTCCCTTGAACTAATTCATTAACCGATCCACAACGAAGTTGCATGTGGTGCGATAAGTTTGTGTGCGTTTGGAGGACAGTTGTGAAATGAGAGAATACTAGCAAAGGACAGCGAAGGCCAGACGATAAGATAAGATCGGCGGAGAATAGTGTGAGCCTACGGATAGTTGAAACAAGGATTAGAAAACCAGACAGGGATTAGTGTACTCGGTCAGACCTTAATACCAGCCTTGTAAAGATAGAGGCAGAAGGCTGTTTTGAACACCATGTTGCAGAATAAGCAGAAAAGGCAGAATGGACTTCGTTCGCTGTGCTGCCTGAGTGAAGGCAACATAAAATGGCGGCGGGCCACAAAATGGCGGGTCGATACGATCGTATTAAGAATCGAATTTCCTCAGCAGAGAACCCTGTGCATTTAAATACAGGCAAAACTTACATTTTGTAGTATGTTTCGTAGTATTAGAAAACATGCACCAAATTGCAGATTAAGAATCAGGCCGATTGAAAGAATTTTCGATCTACTGATTGCTGGCCCTCTGTGTAACACAAAAAATGCAAACATAATTGCCATTCAAATCATTCACAACTGAAATATGGCAGATACGTTTTAAGAAACATTCCCTTACATGGGATAATAACCAAATAGCATCCCAAGGAACCAAAATTAGTTATCAACATTATGGGTGTCATTACAACCCTGGCGGATGGTGTTAAAGCGGCGGTAAGACCGCCAACAGGCTTCGGTCTTTTTTTCCGTATTATGACCATTGCGGTTACCGCCATGGTCATCCGCCGCTTCACCGTTCCGCCCGCCAGGGCGGAGATGACCGCTGGGCTGGAGACCTGGGTCTCCAGCCCGGCGGCTGTCACAGTAACGCCGCCGGTATATCGACCCGGCTTACCGCCGTGGATTTCCAGCGGTAGGAACCGCCATGAAATCCATGGCGGTAAGCCCTATCAGTGCCAGGGAATTCCTTCCCTGGCACTGATAGGGGTCTCCCCCACCCAACTCCCTCCCCTACACCCCCCACCACCCCTGCCACCCCCCAAAGGTGACAGGGCCCTCCTCCCCACCCGACCCCCAACATCACATAACTCACACACACACACGACACGCACGCAAGGCACCACCAACACACAAACACGCACACACACCAACATACATGTCCACATCCACACACTCAGTCAGACACGCACACCCATATACAGACATACATGCACACATCCATACAGACATACATACAGACATATTCCCAACACACGCAACACACCCGCAAGCATACACGCACTCACACCCCCCCTACATACACAGACGCACACCCCCATGCACCCACACAACACACAACACCCCCCCACCCCCCTCCCCTAACGGATGATCGACTTACCATGTCCGTTGATCCTCCGGGAGGGGACCGGAGCCATGGGGGCTGCTCCGCCGACACCACACCGCCAACAGAAGACCGCCGCGCCGAATCACAGGACGTGATTCGCTGGGCGGTGTTCTGTTGGCGTGGCGGTGGAGGTGGAGCAACCTCCACTTCCCCGCCGCCCGCCAGTATGGCTGTTGGCGGCTCTCCATCGTAAAAAGGACGGAGAGCAGCCAACAGTCATAATAAGCCGAGTGACGAACCGCCACTACTGGCGGTCTTCCGCACGGCGGTCCCTCGGCGGTCTTGTTAAAAGACCGCCGAGGTTGTAATGACCCCCTATGTACCTTATCATAAAGTGCAACCATGTGATATCTCATCTCTGTATGTTGAATAGCTCTAACATATTCTTGTTTTATAATTTTTAACAAACGTGTGGTACTTCATTTGTTTATTTTGTTACGTGTACAGCCAAGAACATAAATTACAAAGCGAGTAATGCAATTATTAAATTGGAAGATCTCATATTTCCTACTGGTAGGATATGAAGGAACTTCTGTTCTTGTAGAAAAAGCATTAACAGACATTACAATTACTGCATTTATCAAATCAAGGGGGTTTGTAGGTGGAAATGTAACTAGGACATAAATGGTTTTGTAATGTCATTGCTCTACGGTAAACAATTTTGGGTTTACCTATAAGATCACTTCTAAGTTAGGCACCTCTGATAATAAGGGCCAGTGGTTTTTCTTTAATTAATCTGAAGTTTTTTTCACAAGCACTGTACCCACGCCATAAGTAATTTCCTTCTATGCTTAAGCTTATTATTACAAAACTGTTCTCCCTACTTATTCTTTGGAATTTTGTTTCAAACTTACAGAAGCAGGTTAGACTATGGGGGTCATTCCGACCCCGGCGGTCATGGACCGCCAGGGCCGGGGACGGAGGAAGCACCGCCAACAGGCTGGCGGTGCTTCAGGGCCAATTCTGACCGCGGCGGTAAAGCCACGGTCAGAAAAAGGAAACCGGCGGTTTCCCGCCGGTTTTCCCCTGCCCCAGGGAATCCTCCACGGTGGCGCTGCAAGCAGCGCCGCCATGGGGATTCCGACCCCCTTCCCGCCAGCCTATTCCTGGCGGTTTACACCTCCAGGAAGAGGCTGGCGGGAACGGGTGTCGTGGGGCCCCTGGGGGCCCTGCAGTGCCCATGCCACTGGCATGGGCACTGCAGGGGCCCCCTAACAGGGCCCCATTAAGATTTTCAGTGTCTGCAAAGCAGACACTGAAAATCGCGACGGGTGCCACTGCACCCGTCGCACACCAGCAACTCCGCCGGCTCCATTCGGAGCCGGCTTCATCGTTGCTGGGGCTTTCCCGCTGGGCAGGCGGGCGGCCTTTTGGCGGTCGCCGGCCTGCCCAGCGGGAAAGTCAAAATGACCGCCGCGGCCATTTGACCGCGGTACGGTCTTTTGGCGGTCTCCGCCCGCCGCCCGCCGGGGTCGGAATGACCCCCTATATTCCTACAGTGAACATCTTCTTGAGAAGGAAAGCATTTGTGGAGAAATTAACCTGATTACTACAATTGCATTGTAACCCTACCATCTCTCTATATATGATGTGTAACCAATGGCTGATCTGCGATGCGCACTGATGGCATGCAATATGCTGTTACACAAAGTGGATTTCTTATATATGGAACTATTTAGCTTTCTGTTTTTAACATACAATTCCATATCCCAAAAATATTCTTTTTGCCATAATTCATGATGTGATGCAGTGCGATGGTTCTATATGGATTATCATAAAGGAAGTTACGGTAGGAGTGGCGTTGTTCCTTCTCGAGAAATATATATGCTCCATCCAATATGTAGCGTATCTTCTCCAACCATGCTCCCGCCCCTACGACTCCATAAGAAGGCTGGCATAGGAGGAAGTGTAAGAAAAAGAGTTGCTGGTTTCGGGGGGGGGGGGGGATAGAAATACTTCTCAAGCAATTCCTCTCAGGGTGAAGTTACCTGCAAATTCTAAATTACCTGTGCTCAGCCCTTGGATAGCTTGGCACAGAACAGTCAGGCTTAACTCAGATGCAATGTATATTTGTCAAACACTTCAAACAGTAATACAGTGAATAGAATATTGTTTAATAAACAAAACAAGACCAAAATTACCAAAATCCAAAAGCTGAACCGGAGATATTTAATTTGATAGATTTTAATAAAAATAGCGGAAAAAGGCATAAAGTGCTGCATGTGGATATCCGGTCATTTTGCACTCGGAGAAAGTCACAAGTTCAGGAGGACCTCATAGAAGCGTGGGATGGCTACAGGTACCCAGTTAGGCCAGCTGTATAGAATATCTTGAATCCTGGTTTACAGAGTGTTGTGCGGCTCCTCATCAAAAATGCATCATGCCGCTGAAGCAATGCGTTTGTTCCGGAATGCACTTAGGCTGCGGTGCAAAGCCTTTTGGTGTCATTGAGGATCCTGTAGATGGATGCTTGAGATGTGAAGCCTGGCATTGAGGATGTGTTGTACAGTGAGGGATACACATCGGTTCTGAGGAGCTGTGAGGCTGTGAAGCAGAGTTCAGTGTCATTGTCGAGGCTGCTGTCAATGAGAGCTGCAAGGGCCTTCATCCAGGATTCGTCATGCTGTGGTAGTTCTGATGCGGCAACAAGCTGTGAAATGTTGCATGTATTTGTGAAGGTTCAGTCCATGCAGTAGCAGAAATGCTTTGGTTCTGCTTGGGGTTGACCCATGCAGCAGAGGAGATGTGTCAGTTCTGCTGGATCCACAGAGGCTGGCATAGTACCTTAAACCTGCTTCCAAGGGTCCAGAACTAGGGTGGCACCACTTGGCAGGTTCTACTCGCAGATGGCAGAGTGTAGGCAATAGGTTGTTGGAAACCACTGATGTCTCTAAGGCTTCAGTTTGGGATGCCAGCCATTAGCCCTAGGAGTCACTCTGGAGTCCTGGGTTCAAGAGATGCAGGTCCAGTCCTTTTCACTGAAGCAGGAGGACACCACTGTTCCCCTGCAAATTATTTTAGAGGTCTTTTGAGAACTCCTTACTTTTAAGCTTTTATACTTTTAGGAGTTTCCCCCAGATGCCTTTTTGGATCCTATGGTGCTGACGCAGAGGTCCACCTTCTCACCAATCTTACTAGGGACAGTCAGCTTGCTGTTTATTAGGTGCTGATGCAGCTCTGTAAAACAGATGATGAACATGTGCGCCCTCAGAATCAAGTTGTCGAGCCCAATATAATCATTGACCTTTCTGCTCCTCACCCAGGCCTTCAGTGCCTTGCTGGAATATTCCACAAAATCCACCTAAGGCTGATTTGGGAGCTTGTGACTGTCCCTGAAACTATAGTGATACTTTTCAGGAGTCAGCCCAAATGTAGCTAACAAGATGGCTTTCATTGGGGTGTATCTGGTTTGGTCCTCTATTTCTAGGGTCAAAAGAGTGTCCCTCCCCACTGGAGGCATATGCTTCTATAGACCACAACCCCAATGTTCTTTTGGATTTATGGTTTTATGTGCTCTCAGGGTAGCCTTCTAAGCTGAAATCATTTGTCAATGTCTCATAAATGGGCATCAGGTCTTTGGGTATCTGGACCCTCTTGGATCCTTCAGATGGTGAGTGTATCCTGCTACCACTACTGGAATATGCCTTTTTTGCCTCTGATTCCAGCTCTCTTAGGCTCCTTTTATGATTCAAATGCTCCAAAGCAAGTTTATTTTCTACAAGTGACAGTTTTTTCTCCATCTTTAATTTGCCTATGGGGAACTGACATTTTGTCTCTGCCTTCATGTCCACTAGCTCCTCTGGGAACAGGCTTTATGAGGACAAACTGCTCCTGCTTTGGCAGGGAGCTTCAATGCAGGAGTGGGGTCATCTTCCTCCACTGGAGGCTGCATTTTAGGGTTTATGTCCTAGTCCTGACCCTGTTCATCTAGACCATTTTCATCCTCTTGCTCCTCCGTGGTGGCCACTTTTCAGTGACTGGTGGATCCCCCACCAGACCCCCAGAGGTTTCTGCAGCTCCAGATTCATGGTACCCTTCTTGGTGCAAAGCCTCCTTTCCTGGCAGAACTGATTGAGCTCACCCAGAGTGTAACTTTCCAAGTTGGCCATCTCAAACTCCATCACTGCAGATATGGTCAAAAACAGTCAGTTAGCAAAGAGAGTAGATTTAGAAAAGCAAAAGTAGCCAATCAAGGAGAATGAAAAAAAAATCTAATTGGTCCAAATCTTCACTGATGAACACCAGTGTAAATAATTAGGTTGCTGGTTGGGGTGATGTGAAATCCTTTAAAGCAGCAACCACAATTGTTCTCAGGGCAAAGCCCTACGCATGCCCTAAATTAACCTGTGCTCAACCCTCAGGTAGCTGGGCACATAGCAGTCAGGCTTAATTCAGAGGCAATGTGTAAAGTATTTGAGCAACACTTCAAATAGTAATACAGTGAAAACACACCATGAAAGAATCCCACAACAGAGTTAGAAACAGTAGAGTCATTGTTAATAAATAAAGCAAGACCAAAATGGCAAACATCCAATCAGTGGAACAAGCGATATTCAATTATTTATATTTTGGTAAAAATAGTGTCAAAAGGTGTAAAGCACAAACTGTGGATATCTCGCCACGCTGGAATTGGTCAAAAACTCAAGTTCAGGTCGACCAAGATAGAACAAAGGCCAACGACAGAGACTCAATTAGTCCTGATGAACAAACTACCTTACATTCTGTTTTGTGGAGGATTTGCATCAAAGATGCAGCACACAGCTGAACGGATGGTTGCGGTGGGATGTCCTGCGACATCATTAAGGATCCTGTTGACAAGGGCTTTTGAAAAGAGGTCTGCCGTCAAGCATGATTTGTGCAGTTGGGGTTTTGTGTGGCTTCCAAGGAACTGCAAGGCTGCAATGTGGAGTCCGGCATTGTCACTGAGGATACCGCCAACGAGAGATGCAAGGGCTTGCACCAAGGCAGAATTGTGCAGCAGCAGGACTGATGTGACGATGGGCTGTGGTAGAATGTGGGTCTTCGCAATGATCCCAATCCTAGCAGCAGTGGCAATGAATCAGTCCTGCTTAGAGTTGTGCCACATGTCGGAGGAGAAGTGTCATGGCTGATGGATACACAGAGGCTGGCAGAGTACCTCAGACCCACTTTCAAGGGTCCAGGACTGGGATGGCACCACTTGGCAGGTCACAGATAACACAGCCCAGGTGCAGGCACAAAGTTGTTGGAAGCCCGTTGTGTCACTCAGGGTTCTGATCATTAGGCTAGCCAACTAGACCTTTAAGTCATTATCGAATCCTAGGTTTATAAGATACAGGTTCAGTCCCTCTCGTTGAGGCAGGAGGGCAGCAGGTCAGCCAAGCATTACAGACATCCAGAAGGACAGCAATCCAGCAGAGTGTCAGGCCTTCAGCAACATAGCAGTCCTTCTTCCTGGCAGAGCAGCCACAGAGCCAGAAGTGAAGTGTACTGAACAGATGATGTCTGAGATCCAATATTTACACCCAATTGTGCTTTTTAAGTGGGGTAGAAGCTTATAGAGGTTGTCCGTTGAAGTATTGCATCCCTTACACTGACTCCAGACTAACTGCAGGAGGTATGCAGCCCTTTTTGTGGAGACAGAACAAAGCCTATTCAAATGTAAGTCACACCTAAGCATTCTATTGTGTGTGGATGTCTAGGAGGACTACATAGCCCAACTATCAACTACACACAGTCTTGTGACCCAGGACAGGCTACTGGCACTAAATGGAGATCACAGGAAAATTCCAACTTTCTAAACGTGTTAACGAGTAATGGCCATAAGGGGGAAGAGTGGCCTTTAACTTCCACAGCAAGTAATTTCTTTAATTCCTTGTACCCCCACAAAGTTGAAAGAACTTCATTTCCATTGCATGTAAATAAATTACCAACATGAATAAATGTACTTCAAGAAAAACTATTTAAATTAGGTGCACCAAAGAAAACGGCACAGTGAAAAGTGTTTAGTGCAAAAATGGTGGGCCAAGTGTTATCTACAATATGTATAAAATGTGGTTAAAAACTGTATGGCAAGTGAACTTGAAAAAATACCTCTTTGATCCAGGTTTCCGAAAGACACTTATTTCAATAAAGAACCATCCACAAGAATTATTGTTGATGTTTCGGCTTCACACAGAAAACCAATCATAAAGGGGTCTTCATCATGACAGACGTCATATCTCTCTTAGGGGCCAGATGTAGCAAACCATTTGCGACTCGCAAACGGCGAAAATCGCCGTTTGCGAGTCGCAAACGTTGGTTTGCCATGCAGAAATGCATATTGCGAGTCGTTACCGACTCGCAATATGCATTTCCGACTCGCAAATAGGAAGGGATGTTCCCTTCCTATATGCGAGTCGCAGTGGGATGCAATACAATGGCATCGCAGTTACCATCCACTTCAAGTGGATGGTAACCCACTCGCAAATTGGAAGGGGTCCCCATGGGACCCCTTCCAGTTTGTGACTGGACCCAAAAATATTTTTTCAGGGCAGGGAGAGGTCCAAGGGACCACTCCCTGCCCTGTAAAAATACTGAAGCAAAAGGTTTCCGTTTTTTTTTAAGTGCAGCTCGTTTTCCTGTAAGGAAAACGGGCTACACTTAAAAAAAAAAAACTGCTTTATTTAAAAGCAGGTCACGAACATGGAGGTCTGCTGACGTCAGCAGGCCTCCATGTTAGAAGTGCCTATACTCGCTATGGGGCCGCAATTTGCGACCCACCTCATGAATATTCATGAGGTGGGTCATTGCGACCCCATAGCGAGTCGCAGTCGGTGTCTGAGACACCGTACTGCATAGCAATTTGCGACTTGCAAATTGCGAGTCGCAGGGACTCGCAATTTGCAAGTCGCAAATTGCCGTTTTGCTACATCTGGCCCAACGTTAGCACCTAAAATTAGCCCAAAGGTGTTTGAATCAGTCATCTCACCCAGCAATATCGTGTTTGTGTAAAACATTGGAAGACAATCCCTTTCTAGGGGCTACTTAGCCTTACAGTTCTCTGTTGAGATTACATCTTTACTACTGTTATCAGCCTCTCCGTCAACAATATCTGTATCAGTTTGAGCCCTTGTCAAATCTCTCCTTATACTTGAATAAATCATATTCTGAAATAATTTTCCCTTTCTCTTTTTAAGCTGTTGATTGTAGAGACACTGGTCCACCACCATCTTTCAAGACATGGATCCAGCTGCTGATACATAGGGGTCCATCCACAAAAGAATTATCTATGGTAGTAGCTATTGAGACACTATTACATATTATTTGCATGGTCATATATTAACCAACAACTAACATTTTGCACATGGTCTTTGTCTTCATGATTTGCAGATGATTAGATAGAGAGGATGTGGCCTAGTAGCCTGAGCTGCCAACTTCGGAGCTGAGATGAACCAGGATCGAGTCTCAGCATCAGGTCTACATCCTGTGATTCTGGGCAAATAACCTAATCTTCCCCTGTCTACAATTCAGTGACTTGAGGCTCTCAAGGGTGATTTGCTGTGCTTTATTGTGAGAAAGGGCCTCTTTTGACAGGGTAGACCCCGATTTGTGTGCCTGGAAAATGATGTTGTTTCAAAATTGTAAATGCCCTGGACCCCTGCTAAACAGGTTCCTGGGGCCAGATCACTTCCCCCAAAACTGTTCTATGTATTGGCATTTCAGCTATCCTTGTAAGTCCCTAGTAAATGGTACCTCTGGTACCCAGGTTATTGGTACTGGAAAAGGCCACCCAGAGCTGCAGCACTAATTGTGCCACTCT
The DNA here is from genome assembly GCF_031143425.1 of Pleurodeles waltl. Classification (NCBI taxonomy): domain Eukaryota; kingdom Metazoa; phylum Chordata; class Amphibia; order Caudata; family Salamandridae; genus Pleurodeles; species Pleurodeles waltl. The sequence continues at coordinate 792,422,588 of NC_090438.1, read as the reverse complement.
GAGAGGCCCCACACCAGCCACCTACAGACTGCCATTGTAAGTGCCTGACAAGATGTATTTAAGAGTTGCAAACTCAACATGAGACTCACCAAGAGTGCCCTGTCCACTAACACTGCATGCAGTATGTGTAAGTCACCCCTCCAGCAGGCTTTATAGCCCAAGGCAAGGTACACTATAATGCATGTGAGGGCATATTTTTGCATGAGCGGATATGCCCCTACTGTGTCTTTACAAAACCTTAAGACCTAGTAAGTGTACAGGGAAGCCATAGCAAGTATATGTGATGGACATTGGCCATTCTGAGTTCCCCAGCTAAATGATGGAATATCTGGATATTGGGTTGTTTGGTATCAGAATAATAAACCCACACTGATGCCAGTGTTTGATTTATTTTAACGTACCCAGAGGGCACCTTGAAAGTGCCCCCATGTACATTCTACCAGCCCTGATTCCTAGCTAATTTGTACCAGACTGCTACCACCAGACACAGATCTGGACTCCTGAGGTAAGGGCCTCTGCTCTTAGGAGCCAAAAAACTAATCCTTTCCTGAGTGGAGGTGTTACACCTCCTCCCCCAGGCAGATGCACAGGTCCAATGGTCAGCTTTTAAGGCTTTATCGTCTTTGAATTCTGACCTCTGACTGTAGGTCAGGGTAGGAGGAATAGCCCCACTCAGCGTGCACCACCCCCCAGGTGTGGCAGGTGAGGTGACCATTCCATTTCATTTTCCTCCATCTTGAATGGCAGGAAAATAGCCTATCAGGGTTAGGGATGTGACCTCTTCCTACAGGAAACGGTTGCATTCTGGGTGTAGCTACCCTAAGGTAAGTGGCCCATTGGCCACTACCAGATACTCCCCCAAACACCCACTAAATGCAGTATTTAGTGGGCATCCCTAGACCTGCAGATCAGATTTGATCCACACAAGAAGGTCAGTGACAAAGAAGTCCCCTGGCTAGAGAACAAAAGTCATACTGCAAGAAGAAAAAGGAACCAACACTGCCTGCTGCACACAGGACACAACAATCACCACTGAGGGGTGGACTGGACATCAGACAGACTGTAGGAAACCCCAGAGGACCTCCAACCTTCTAAAACGTGCCAAGATCCTCCCTCCACATTGAAGGCATCACTCCCTTCACCCAACAAGCAAGATCCAGTGAAGCCCAGTTCAGTGGCTGGCTGCTGACCAATGAACCGGACAGAGAAGCCAGATCAAATTTCACCCAATGGATCCGAAGGACAATCCCTGCCAGTATACCAAGTTTGGTGACACTGCAACCTCCAGTGGCTGAGACGTACTACAGCCTGGGAAATTGGACCCCCAATATCGGACAATCTGAAGAAAAGTTCACTCCAGACTCTCTGAGGACCACAAGGAAGCACCTGTTGAGTGACTTCAGGTCACCCAAGAACCATCCTCCGGAGTGGCTCTGCTGACCTGCAATCCACCCTCCAAATGACCTGCCCCTGGCTCCAAAGTCTCCTTTACCCATAGCCCTTGGTTAACTTATCTGCACTGCACACAGCCTCCCTGGCCCCTGCATTAGAACACTAGCTGTGCTCTAGGGGTCCCCAGCCAAGGCCCCTTTGCAACCTCTAGGCTCCAAGGGTACCCACCAGGCTTACCTTTAAGACCTCCTGTGCAGTGTGTTTCCAAGTGGTCCCATTCTCCATTGTGCACCAGCACTAGGATGTACAGCTGCTGCTCTCGCTTGAACTGGGAACTGCCCAAACTTCTCCGGCTGGCCCATAGGACATCTCTGTGACCTCAACCCCAAAATAGGCATCCTCTTACATTTGAATGAATGCTTTTGGTTGTGAACAGACCTGCGTATTTGTCACAGAGCCAAAATGTGTTGCTGTTTTGTGTTGAATGTGTGCTTTTGGTTGGGGATCCACAACTGATCTGAGGATCTGAGTGAGAATTTTTTTTTAAATGATTTAAAAACAAAACAAACCAGTGTTTCTGAAAAGGGTTGGTTCTGAAAAGAGCCTTTGTGTTTATGGTGTGTAGATGATTATTACACATAGAAGAGGGTGTAGTCTTTGAAGTTGTTGAGGTACACCCTGTTGCCTCTGTCTGTGAAATGCATTCCGCCTTTTCAATATATTCCATCCATATTGCAGTGTAAGATGTGGTTTAATACAAAGCTCTTGATGTGGCCTTGAAGGAATGCAGAAACAGTTTTTTGATATGTGTCCTAGATTTCTCTATCTGTGAACAAAATTTGGTTAACCACTGTCACTTCTGTCTTTGGCAAATGTTGGCGATTACTAAGGCAGTATGTGGTAAAAGTGTCATTAGTTTACCAAAATTATACTTCATTCAGATTCCAGCACTACCCAGTAATTGTGCCTAGGTTATTGCCACCACAGTGTACAATCATGAGGTCTGGATGTTGGCAGTTCTCAATGCTATAAAACATACACAATAATTTATGCCACTTTAATCCTCTCAGGCCAACCCAAGGGATTATGTTAGGTAAACCTAGGGCCCTGTCAATACCACTCTTCTAGCACTTTTCCCAACCTAAAACACAAACCTATGGACCTCAAAACAAAGGGAAGCACCTAAAATTTAAAGTATCATATTTGATTGGGTGATGGAGATGTATAGGAAAGTAAATTTAGGTAGTGAGTTTAAGAGAAAAAGTAACTAACTCTGTGACTGGCTTTGGAAAACTAAAAAAATATGTGATGGTATTTGGGATATGCTTAGAATTACAAACAGTCAACCAAACCTGCTACAGTTTAATTTGAAGCTACTATGCTGCTCAGAACAATTCTTGTGAAATTTTGACCTAGTGCTAGTAGAGAGAGTTTCAATCCTGATTACTATGGAAATGGAGCTAAAAGAGTGCTCGGGGAAAGGAACAAAAGGGGCTGCACTGTGAAGATCAAAAGCAGAGTAGAGTACAAGCATTGCTGATTACGGAGTGCTTGGATTCTAATTGAGTATCTTTTCCAAAATAAAATATAAATCAAAGCATTAAAGCAGATTTTAACTGCTTTTACAGACGTTGGTGTGGATCCACAGATATGCTGCGAATTTACCCGTGGGGCCATGCTGAGCACCGTGGCAGATCCACCAGAAACACTACCAAATTGAGCTTCTTTATAGGAGACTTAGAAAGGGATAAAAATACTGACCATTTGGAAGTTAGACCCCAAAAATAAAAGATGAAAGGATGGCTGTGATGTTCTAAATACTGGAGTACCAGCAGTGGCGTTTGGTGAGATTTTTAAATGGAGGGGATCAAAGCAACATTATAAATCTTAAAAAAAGTTTCACCTACCTTTCACTGCAAGCAGCATGTCCCCAATGTTCTGCAGCACAACCTCAATGATGCTGGGTTCGAACTCCAGTCCAAGCATGGAGTCCCACAGCCATAGGCTTTATCCAATCAAGATACTGCTATCATGCTCTTAGGAAGCATGAGAGAAGCATCTGGATTGGCTGAAGCAGGCTACCTCAGCACTCCAAAAAGCACTGAAGACCTGTGCCTGCTCACCATCCCAGCTGCCTAAGAAAGGCTGGGTTTGAGTAGTTTGAATTGCACATGTTGGTTTGGCTGTTGCAAGGTAGCCGGTCAAACTAACATGTGCACTACAAACTGAAGTGGCCACTCCTCACTGCTGCCAATCAGCAGCAGTGGCACAACGGCCCTGCCCTCACACTCCATTTGCTGCCAAAGAGTAAATAATAAAATGGCAAAAAAAATGTTTTATTGTAATTTCTTCCACACTTCTGCACAGTAGTGTGTGGGGGGCACACTCTTCCTCTTCTATAGAGGAACCACCCCTGAATATCAGTGAAGCAAGTATGCTGCTCACAGAAAGTCTTGTGAACTGTTGACCTAGTGATAGCAGAGATTGGTCCAAACTAGGTTACTATGGAAATGGAGCTAAAAGAGTAAAGTGAAAAGACTGCATTGTAAAACTCAAAAGAAAAGTGGTGTACATGTATTGCTCATTAGGAAGTTTTTGGCTTCTATTTGAGTATTTTTAATAACGTAAAATATAAGTGCAAAGTATTAATTGCTTAGAGAAGGTCATGTGAATTTTTGACATACTGGTATCTAGAAATTATTTCAAACATGAAAATGGAGCTAAAGGAGTGTGGGAGAAAGGGGACAAAAAAGACTGCATTGTGAAAATAAAACGCAGATTGGTGCACAAACATAGCCCATTGGGGTATGTTTTGCTTACAAGTGAGTACTATTTGAAAAGTGAAATGTTAAATGCAAAGCATTAACAGCAGATGGTTGAATGCTTTTACAGGCTTCCATGCAGATCTATGCATTCGGTGCAAATTTACAATGGGGACTGCACTGTGTGCCAAAAAGGATCCACGGATCCTCAAGAAACAGTAGTAAATTGGACTTTTTTACAAGAGACTTAGAAAATGTTTAAAATGTACTGACCATTTAGAAGTGGTATAGCACAATGAAAAGATGAAAGGAAGCCTGTGGTTTGCTAAGTACAGTATTATCAATCAGAGGAGAGTGGAAAGAGTAGTCATTATTGAAGAGTGGAAGAGCATTGCTATAGTTCTGACTTGAGATTTTCACTGATAAGAGATATTAAGTGATATTGAGATACACATTTTAGAACAGCAAAAAGATTTCACAGGTATGTGAATTAAGGTGTACTCTTAACAAGTATATGTAAATAAAAAGTATGAGAGTGTATTAGCTGAAAGAAAATGTGAAGGTTCTACACAACAGTTAAAGACAAAATAAAAGGGAGGGTAGATGAGGACATTAAGTAAACACATAGGCCCTAATTATGAGTTTGGCGGGCAGTCTCTCAAACTGCTGAGAGACCGCATGTGCAATCCAAACACCGCCAGCCCTATTTGGAGTTTACCGCAGCACTGGTGGGCGGAAACAGTGTTTCAGATTGCCAGCCCCGCAGTGAACAGGGCCTTAACATTGCAGCCAGCTTGTTATTGAGCCGGCGGCAATGTGGAGGTGCAGAGGGTGCAGCAGCATCCGTCGCACATTCCACTGCCAGTAATTCGGGCAGTGGAATGTGCAACAGGACTGTGCATGGGGGTCCATGCCAAGTGCATGGGCAGTGCAGGGGCCACAAGGGGGCCCGATGCCCCCATTACGCCACCCTTTTCATGTTGGTGGACCCACCATGAAAAGGCTGACGGCAAGGGAATTTGTAATCCAGAGGCAGATTACAACCCCCAGGACCGCTAGGCTGCCAGCTGGCGGCAACCTGGCAGTGTCGGCAGTCTGACCGTGGTGGCTCCGCCATGGTCTTAATGTGGCAGTCCGTCCGACACGACCGTGGCGGTCCGACTGCCACCATGAGTCTGCTGTCTTAATGTTGAAGTAAGCCTCAGCAAGGCCTACTAGTGCAAGGGGTTCACCTTTCTCTGCACAAAGTCCTCAGACCATGTAGGAAGAAGTTGGCACAGAAACTGGAATAAAAGACAAAAGTTTATTAACCTCATGAGGTGGTACTACAGTTCAGACAGCACCCTTGGGTAATGTCTGAAGTAGCACACTGAACTGAGAGAGCATGGTCCTTTTATACCCACACAGGGGCTAAAAGGAGATTGTACAATTATGGAAACAAGACTTGTATACATGTAAGGTCATGTGGAAAATGCACAGTCGACAGGTAGGAGGAGCTAACAGTTTCCAAGGACTAACAGCTGCAGACCTTACTGAGCATGTGCAAAAGTAAGAGATGCTAAATATAACTTGTCACTAGGCAGATTTCAAGAGCAGTTAACAGAAAGGTAGGACAGAGCACACGGTGAGCACATGGCAGCATGTAGCAGAGAAAATGGCTGCCATGAATACAAAATGGATTCCGCAAAATGTTCACAATAGTTACTAAATACAAGATGTCTTCTGCTAATGCTTAATCTAATCACTGCTAAATTACAACAGACGACCCTTTCAGCATTAGCTGAAGACATTCGTCTTTCTGGGATAATCTAAATATTCATCCTGTGTATTTATGCTCATCATTTCAGCTATTTCCTTATCTAACATATGTTGTGCCTTCATTTCTGTAATATTTCTTTTGGTAGACATACAAGAAGTAATACACATGGAGCAGAACATTGGACCACACTGAATACAGATACAGCATGTAAAAAATATTGCAATTATTACACACAGGACCTTCCAACAGGTAGTTGGTAATATCCATAGTTAACACAAACAAAATATGTATTATGTGAAGCTGTAAAACTACTATTATTTACACCCTCAATAGTTAAAATCAGGGTACAATCGCTTATCCCTACTGGAATTCGTCCAATGCTTCGTATACATAAATCTGCTTTAGTTTTTGTAATAGAAATCACAAATTGTTCTTTCTTGTCAGAGTCTTGTATATTTGTGAAGACATATGGTATTGAAACATTGTCCGGTTGATACTCTTCCGATTCCCATTTAGTTCCTTTAGCTTGGGGATACCCATCTTTGTCTTGGTAGCATACTTTATTAAGGCGAAAAAGAAGTCCGCCCTCTGTACGTTATCCAGATACAAACAAAAGCATGTACCAAGCATGACAAGAACCATTGTGTGAAAAAGGAAGAGGAATGAAAGGTGTTCCTCCTTTCTTTTGATGCGCAGATATCATTCCACATACCCAACAGTTAGTAGTATTTGTAGCATTTTGAGTATGATGCAACATCTGAATGAAAGTATTATTGAAGTACGATTGACGTTGCTTCTGCTCCTGATAGGGAAGCGTAAAGTAATAGTGATCCTCTGGTACTGGAGTAGTGGCAACAAAAAACTCACGAGCAGGAGACTTCTTTTCAATAAACCAGGTGATTGTTGCTGTAACCACCAAAACAACAACAAACCCCATAATACTAATGATCAATTTGTTATTCATTTTAGCAACAGTGATAATCGACCCTTTCAGAAATGAATTAAAAACAATCGTTGGAGCTCTTATCCCTGGACAGCCGCTGATTTCTTCACCACGGGCCAAGACGGGTGTCACTACTCTAATGCACGGCTGATCCACCCACCTTGCCACATTGGCTCTCCGTTTCACTAACCCAGGGCGGGAGCTCAACCAGTCTTTTCAAAACAATTTTCAGATTCTTTCCTTGGTCTCAAATTATATCGCGACACTCCATAGTTGTATGGTCCGGGAAGACCTCTGCAGATTCGTCAGGTGATATAGCACGGCCTTTCTCCGTAGTCAAAATCTCTCGATGATCGGTCAGCACAGCAGGTTCCACCAAGGTAGGTAGCACTCTCTTGCAGTGAGTACTATGGACCCAATTCTTTCGGTTCGTCACTCGAACTGCTGTCCTTGTCGCAAGGAGCACCTGTTCTGGGCCTCGCCACCTTGGTTCCAAGCTGCTTGATCTTTCAAAAGACTTAATCATCACCTGGTCACCAGGTCGGAGTTCATGGCCTTCACCTGTAGATCTGTCAGGAAGTGCTTCTCGAACCTGTTGATGAATAGAAACCAAATTGTCGGTTAACTGTGCCAAATAATCATTCATCAGGACACAAGGTACATCATATACAGATTTTGGTTTAGGAACTCCCCAAATATTCATTGGTCTCCCAAATACTACTTCATAGGGGCTAAGGCCAAGTCGGAAGTGTGGCACTGACCTAATAGACAATAATGCCAATGGTAATGCATCCGGCCAAGTTAAGGATGTGGAAGCCTGTATCTTCGCTAATTTCAGCTTCAATGTAGCATTATACCTTTCCACCAACCCTGCTGATTGTGGGTGGAAAACCGCATGGAACTTCTGTTTGATCCCTAATCCTTTCAGGACATACTTAATAACTTCCCCAACAAAATGAGGTCCGTTATCACTCCATAAAAGTCTGCAAACACCAAACCTGGGGAAAAATTCTTTCAAAAGCACCTTCGCTGTGGTAATGGCAGTATTATCCTTTGTGGGGTATGCCTCTATCCATTTACTGAAGGCACAAACCACCACCAAGACATACTTTAAATTGTTGCAGTGTTCAAGCTGAATATAATCCATTTGTAGAACTTCAAAAGGTGCAGTTGGGGTTGCAAACCCTCCCGCAGGAGTACGTGTCCCTTTTCCAGGATTGTATTGTAAGCAGATCAAACAAGACTGTACTTTTCTCAAACTGTACTGGAACTTTCTGAATGCTCCCAAACTTGCGTAAGCAACTTCGTTATTGTTGAAGCTCCAACATGTGCCAGCCCATGTGCCATCTGAACCATAGGTTGTACAAAAGCTATAGGCAATTTCCATTTATCCATCTGCTTATTCCGCCAACAGCCCTCATCATCCAATTCTCCATCTTTAGACCAATGCTCACGTTCTTTCACAGAAGCAGATTTCTGTATATCTAGTACGTCTTGTCTAGCATTATGCCAACGTTCAACTTGTGACTTCACTACATACATAGAAGTAGTACTTCGCTGCATCGCAGTCTCACGTGGTACACGGTCTGCAAGAGCATTACCTTGCCCTATCTTATTGGTCACTTTCTTATGTGCACTACATTTCACAATAGCTAGTTTATTTGGATATGTCAATGCAGTCAAGAGGTTATGCACTAATTCTCCGTGCATTATCTGCATCCCGTGGGATGTGAGAAAACCTCTCTCCTTCCAAAGCAAACCAAAATCATGAGCCACTCCAAAAGCATAGCGGCTGTCTGTGTAAATGTTCACACTTAAATCAGTACTAAGCTCACATGCTTGTGTCAAAGCTATTAGTTCAGCTGTCTCCACTACCGTGTGTATTGTGGTGATTGCATATGCAGCTGAGGTCGTACCATCTGGCAACTTCAAACAAGACCCATCAACCCACAGTTCACCGTCTACATCTAAAAGGGGCGTATCTTGTAAATCAACATGACCCTTTGTCTGTTCTTCGGTAAGGAATATACAATCATGTGTTTCTTGTGACTGAGGCTGAGTCACTGGATATGGCAACAAAGTAGCTGGATTTAGTGTCGCACATCTCTTCAGTGGATTGTGAGGAGCCAACAATGTCAACTCATAACCTGTCATACGGGCGCTAGTTAAATGTTGTGTCTTTGTTTGATTTAAAAGAGCATCAACCGCATGGGGTACTAGCACCAACAGCTTATGTGACAAAACTATCCCTTCACTCTGACGTATTGAGACAGCTGTTGCGGCAACTGAACGAAAACACCCAGGCAATATGCACAGGGATGGTGCTTATTGCCATGTGTCTGTACTAAAACTGACAATGCACATCCATCTTTCTCGTGTACGTAAAGTGCAAAAGGCTTCATGTAATCTGGAGTACCTAACACTGGTGCAGAACAAAGGGCTTGTCGCAGCTGCCAGAAAGCAGTCTCACATTCATCTGTCCATGGGAGGGGCATTGGAGTATCTTTAGTCAAAAGTGCTAGCAAAGGTTTGGCAATGTGTGAAAACCCTAATATCCATTGCCTACAAAAAGAAGTAAGACCAAGGAATGCACAAACATCTTTCTGAGTAGAGGGTACTGGTGTGTCTAAAATTGCTTGAATACGATTAAGTGCACGGCCCTCCTTAGACAAAAGGTGACCTAAATAGGTTACCTTTGGTCTACAATATTGCAATTTCTTTCGTGACACTTTATGATGGTGTGAAGCAAGAAAAGAAAGTAAGGACAAAGTGCACTTTTCACATTGCTCCGGGGTATCAGCTGCCAACAAAATATCATCAACATATTGTATGAGAGGCACACCTTCAGGTAAAACAAAAGAATCAAGGTGTCCAAAGTCATAGTACAAGAACTAATTGCTCCCTCAACTTCCTCATAAAAGGCGGCTGGATTTTTCCGCGGGTCAGGTAATGCTGTTTTAAGTGCCATTACATCTGCCCTATTCCAAGGAGTATACACCCAATTATAAATAAAATAACCCTTAGCATCAACAGAAGTTTTATCATCACTTGTACCCAATCCTTTAGGAGGAACATACAAAGGCGCGGCCTCCCGCATTGGTTTCGCGTGAACTATCATAATCTTATCTGTTTCAAAGATGGAAGCTTGCGCCCCTTCGGTCTGAGATGCTCGTGCAACTGCGTCCACCGCCCTTTTCTCTTCTTGCAAACGGACTGCCACAATATGTAATTTCATTAAAAGCCTGATTGCATCAGCCACCTGGGAGAAAACAAAAAGACCATCACGCATTTGCTTATGATCAGCTGCTGCATCATCGGGCTCTAACTCATCAGAATATTTCCGATATAGTTCAATAACTTCTGAGCCAAATGCCTTAGTAAAATATAGCTGCTCCTTTTCTGTCCACCCTTTCATGTTGTCTAAAAGTTCAGAAGCAGAAACAACGCTACAAATTGTTTTACGAGCAATAGATCTAAGCTCAGACGCACGGTCAGCAGGCAGCATAGAGCGACTGTCCCGCATCTTCTGTTGCTCCGAACTGGAGACTTTAGGTAACTCATGAGGGGCAGAAGGGACAACATACGGAGGTGGAGGGCGATCTAGTAACAATAAATCATCATGTGGTTTATTAAGGATAGGATAGAGAGGTTGCCTAACAGTGTATTGGCCAGTTTCCTGTAGCTTACGTTCTTTCTCTTCTAGCTCCTTTAAGTCATTTATTTCTTTCTTTCTCATTTCCAATGCTTTCACATATACATTCTTCCGCTGCTCTTTCTCAAGCAAGGCTTGCTCACGCTTCACTCGTCCACGCGCTTCTTTCTCCCACATTCGTACACATTCAAACATATCTTGCCTAGACTTTCGCTTACACATACATTGTTCCACATACTCAATCTTTCGCAAATCAAATGACCCATGCATAGGCCAACGTAACTCAGGATCCGCGCGGGTGTATTTATTCCATATTGTGCTGTACATTATAGAAGAAAGACCATGTTTAACATACATATCTCTATTTGGCGTCCCCTCTGGGAGTGCCGGTTGCGATTCTTCCAGTCTCAAATTGGTACCATTACAAAAGCAACACATCCTACGAAGTGTGCTAAAAAACAGGCATGCCAAAAATAGTGCAGAATATGCAATATTATAATCAAAGTAGCACTTAAGGTGCCGTTCAAATCAAAATTAAATTGGAGAAAATTCTCCTCATTATCTGCCTATATAAATTGCAATTTATATATCAAATCCAAAGAATACAAATTGACTAGTCACCCAAATCACGAAAGCCACAGTAAGTAGTGCTAAACTACATTACCAAACACAGGCATCAAAACCCCACAGCAAGTGCCGTAAAACGGCTCTTACCAATCACAGGGTGTCCAGGTTCCAACTGCCAAGTTCTAAAATCGACCAAATGGTCACTGCATGACGAATGAACAAAAAGGATCTCAGTCGAGGACCGGCGCCACCGGGATGGTCAAGTCAGAAGGAAGGGAAAAACGCTGTGGTTGCCAAGACTCGGTCTCCTCAGGCATTGATCGTCCGCAGCGAGATCCCAATCCTTCGTCGCGACCAATCCGTTGGGCATCCGAGTCACCGATGAGTCCCTGTTTGGGCGCCAATTTGTTGAAGTAAGCCTCAGCAAGGCCTACTAATGCAAGGGGTTCACCTTTCTCTGCACAAAGTCCTCAGACCATGTAGGAAGAAGTTGGCACAGAAACTGGAATAAAAGACCTGCCACTGCAGTGTCTGTCTGTGCAGTTTTGCCAATTCGAACTGGCAAGTGTAGGCACACCTTCCCTTTTTATACATAAAAGGTACTTCTAAGGTAGGCCCTAGGTAGCCCCATTGGCAGGATGCAGTGTATGTTAAAGGTGGGACATGTACTGATGTATTTTATTTGTCCTAACAGTGAAATACTGCCATATTCGGTTATCACCGCTGTAAGGCCTATCTCTCTCATAGTTTAACATGGGGGCTGCCTTTAAATAACTTTTAAGTGCTGCTTCTCTTTGGGACCAGACAGAGATGTGGAGTTTGAGGTCTCTGATCTCAGAAATTAAAAATACATCTTTTGATAAAGTTGTTTTTTGAATTGTCAGTTTGAAAATGCCACTTTTAGAAAGTATGCATTTTCTTGCTTAAACCATTATGGGTCAGACTGAGTGCATCTCCACTAAAGAGTGACACAAAGGGTGCTGAGGTGTAGCCTACATATCTTGATGGGCCACCTGTACTAGGCTGGAGGGAGTAGTGGTTACTTATATCTGAAAGGGGTGTGCCTGCCCCCACACAAAGTAATCTCCAACCCCCTGGTGTGCGTCTGGAGCCAGGCCTGGGCAAGGCAGGATCCTATAAACAACAGAGACTTTTCTTTGAAGTTTGGGCAACTTCAAAGGCAGCAATGGGTATAAGTATTGGACCCAAAACCCGAGACTTTAGATTACTTCAAGGATTCAAGAGGAAATTCTGCCAGGAGAAGAGCAGAAGGAGAATTGCTGCCCCTGCCTGTGCTTTGTGGGGCTATCCTCCAGTGGCTGCTTCTATCTGTGAAAGGGGACAAAGATTGGACCCTTGTGCCTGACAGCAAAAGTACAGGCAATGGGTGAGCATCAATGGACAGAGGGTGGAAGCTCTGAGGGACACATGAGCCAGTGTGACTAGTGTGAGAAGTCACCTGGTGACTGAGGAGCAGGTAGTTCCCCATGCACTTCACCAAGTAGATGCTGTAGACAACTCAGAACGCCTGTGCAGAGTGGCACAAGTTCATTTTGAATGGGGTGGTGTCTCAGGTAACTTGAGAGTCACTGTGAGTCCATCCATGCCTGTAGATTGTCTGCTTGTCAATGACCTGGAGGAGGTGGAACACAGGTCTCATGTGTAGATTTGGGTTTGCCTGGGTGGGTGTGGGTGTCCACCCGGTCTATGGCAGCCTGCCATGGTGACAAGGAGGACCTGGAGCCTGAAAGAGTGGCCCAGGTGCTTGCCGGAAGGAGGAAGGACAAGAGGCATGGGAAATCTGCTCCAGAAGTTCCCACGGTCTGGGAGGAGGTTGAACCTGAGGGGGATGCCACAGAGCCCTCAGGGGAACAGGTGGCTGCAATGGGGGAGGCCCCTCAGCTGACTCAGTGGCAGCAGGAAGGGAGACACACCAGGGAAGCATTCTGAGAGGCACAGAAAACATGCCCTTCTCTTGTTGCAGCAGGTTGCAGACCAGGCGTCTGGCAGGGAGTCTGGTACACACTTGATTTATTGGGAGGATGGCCTCCTATATATAGAGCCTAAGGTTGCTGAGCCTGGGGCAGCCCGTGTTCCGAACCTTCCTATTGGGATTGGCTCATGATGTGCCTTTAGCTGGACATTTGGAACAGGACAAGACTTTTGAGAGGCTTGTCACCCACTTTTACTGGCCACAAATGTGCAGGCACTCTGAAGCGCACTGTAGGTCTTCCAAACTTGTCAGGCAAGTGGCAAGAGTGGGGAAAATGTAAGGCTCCCCTCCAACTGTTTCCTGTTTTCAGCACTCCCTTTGAAAGGATTGGTATTGACGTTGTGGGTCTCTATATCCCCAGACCGCCATGGACAACATGTTTATCCTGGTCTTGGTGGACCATGCCACCAGATACCCAAAAGCCATTCCTTTAAGATCAATCACTGCCCCTGTGGTGGAACGTACATTGATGGGGTTTTTATGTGCATAAGTTTCCCAAGGAGGTAGTATATGATAGGGATACCAACTTCATATCTACATATATGAAGTCTCTGTGGAAGGACTGTGGGTAACCTACAAGATTACCACTCCTTACCACTCCCAAGGAACCAATCTGGTTGAGAGATTCAAACGCCCTTGAAGGGCATGATCATGGGCCTGTTAGAGCCCTTGAGGCATAAGTGGGACATCCTCTTGCCATGCCTTCTGTTCGCCTACAGGGAGGTGTCACAAAAGGATTTTGAATTTTGCCCTTTTGAGTTGTTGTATGGCCACCTTGTAAGGGGACCTTTAAGTCTGGTTAGGAAAGGCTTGGAGCAATCCTCCAGTAAGCCCCCTGAGGATGTAATCAGTTGCATGCTGGCTTTTAGAAACCACACTGCCCGCTTCAGGAAACTCACTCAAGAGACACTTGAAGCAAGCCAGGAAGATGTGAAGCTGTGGTATGACCAGAATGCCACTCTGGTTTAGTTTCCTCCTGGACAAAAAGTGTGGGTGATGGCCCCAGTGGAGCCTCGTGCTCTCCAAGATAAGTGGACAGGGTCTTTTGAGGTGGTGGAGCGCAAGATTGGTATAACCTATCTGGTGAACTTGTGGATACCTAGGAACCCTTTGAGGGTCCTGGATGTGAACCTCCTCAAGCCTCACTTTGAGAAGACAGAAGTGACTATGCCCTTGACAACAGTTGATGGGGTGGAGGAAGAGAGTGAGCCTCTTCCTGTCCTCCTGTCTGACAAAGAGAAAGATGGTTCAGTGGTGGGTGTGTACATCTCCCTCTTACTGACTCTAGAACAACAGAGGAACTGTCGCCAAGTGTTGAGACAGTTTGCCTCTCTCTTTTCCTTGATCCCAGGGTTCACCCACTTGTGCACACATGATGTACAAACTGGGGACAGGCTAGAGCCAGCATTAAGGACGAGGTATCCAAAGTTTTAGCTTTTGGGGTTATTGAATTTTCCAGAAGCCCTTGGGCCAGTCCTGTGGTCTTTGTCCCCAAAGCTGCTGCTCCTGGTGCCACTCCAAAACTCAGGTTCAGTGTGGATTACCTCAATGTGGTCATGAAGACTGAAGTGCACCCCATCCCCCGAGCTGATGATCTCATTGATCAGTTAGGGGCTGCCAAATATCTCAGCACATTTGATTTAACGTCTGGATATTTGCAGATTGCTCTGACTAAGGGGTCCAAGGAGAGGTATGTGTTTTCTACCCCAGATGGGCACTACCAGTTTAGGGCGATGCCCTTTTAGAGGCTGGTTAACTAGGTGTTGGCTGGAATGGAGGATCTCAGTGCAGCCTACCTAGATGAAATTGCTGTGTATAGTTCCACTTGGGAGGAACACTTGCTGCACCTCTGCAAAGTGTTAGAGGCCCTACAAAAGGCAGGCCTGACTATCATGGAAAGTAAGTGCCAAATAGGGCAGGGTTCTGTGGTGTACTTGGGACATCAGAAAGGGATTGGCCAGGTGGTCCCCTACAACCCAAGATTGACAGAATCCTGGCTTTCGATCCCCCCCAAAATATGGACTGAGGTGAGAGTCTTTTTAGGCCTCACATTTTACTATAGGAGATTTGTTAACGGGTATGGCACTATTGTTGCTCCCTTAACAGAGTTAACTTCCAAGATGCAACCAAATAAAGTGATCTGGACCGAGCCTTGCCAGACAGCTTTTGATGTCCAGAAGCCAGCCATGTGCATGGCACCCATGCTGAAGGCACCTGACTTCTCTAAAGAATGTGTAGTGCAGACTGATGCTTCAGAGCATGGTGTGGGAGCAGTGTTGACACTGTTAAATAAAGAGGGCATAGACCAGCCTATAACATTCATTAGCTGTAGGTTATTCCCTCAGGAACATAGGTGGAGTGCAATTGAGTGTGAAGCTTTTGCTGTGGTCTGCGTGCTGAAGAAGCTAAGACCCTACTTGTTTATGACTCACTTCTGGGTTCAGACAGACCACAGGCCCCTCAGATGATTAATGCAGATGAGGGGTGAGAACCCAAAACTGATGGGGTGGTCTATCTCCCTACAGGGAATGGACTTTAGGGTGGAACACATGCTGGAACAGAACACGCCAATATTGATAGTCTGTCCAGATTCGTACGCCTTAGTGAAGAAAACTTCCATGAGGTAGGGTAGTTCTCCCCACTTTCAGTTGGAGGGGCACATGTTAGACCTGGCATCTTTGGCATGGTCTCCCCTGTCTTTTTTGCCTCTGCTTCCCATGTTTTGACTGTGTGCTGGACCCTGGGCACTTTACCACTGCTGACCAGTGCTAAAGTACAAGTGCTACCTCTGTAAATTACATATGTAATTGGTTTTTCCATGATTGGCATATATGATTTACTAGTAAGTCCCTAGCAAAGTGTATTAGAGATGCCCAGGGCCTGTATATCAAATTCTGCTAGTGGCCCTGCAGCACTAGTTGTGCCACCCATATGAGTAGCCCTGTATACATGTCTCAGACCTGCCACTGCAGTGTCTGTGTGTCCAGTTTTAACCTACCAATTCGACCTGGCAAGTGTACCCACTTGACAGGCTCAAACCTTCCCTTTTTATACATGTAAGGCACCCCTATGTTAGGCCCTAGGTAGCCCCATTGGCAGGGTTCAGTGCATGTTAAGGGTGGGACATGTACTGATGTGTTGTGCATGTTGTAACAGTGATATACTGCCAAATTCGGTTATCACTGTTGCAAGACCTATCTCTCTCATAGGTTAGCATGGGGCTGCCTTTAAATAACTTTTAAGTGCAGTTTCCCTTTGGGAGCAGATTGAGATGGCAGTTTTGGGGCTCTGAACTCACAAAGAAAAATACATATTTTGATTAAGTTGGTTTTTAAGTTGTCAGTTTGAAAATGCCACTTTTATAAAGTGGGTATTTTCTTGCTTAAACCATTCGGTGACTCTGCCTGTTTGTGGATTCCATGTCTGGGTCAGACTGACAGTTTCTCTGGAATTTCAAACACCTCTAACTTATTGTGTGTTTATCTGGAAGGTATTTTGTTGTCCTCTAATTCGTCATAGCAATACTTACACATGACTTGGTGTGTCGACATTTCAAAATGTCCTCCACAGATAAATACGCTGCAAATTCCATACACTCATCTCTGTTTTCTTGCTCAGTTTTTTAGATCAAATCAATATTTTGACTTTGTGCATCAACAACATATAAAAACGAAGGGCCCAGTTCACAAAGGTAAACTTAGACCTGAAGTTTAATTTTAAATCGAAATTCTAAGTATACACCTAAAGTCTAATTTTACACCTGTTGTTTGTAAGTGAAGTCTAAGTCTAGACCTAAAGTGTAACTTCGAACTAAAGTCTAAGGCCCTGATTTAAGAAAAGTGGCACTGCAGCCAGTGCAGCGCCACTTTTCTTGCAGTCCTTAGTCCCCCTCTAATGTCATCATGTGTGCGCCGTACCTAAGATATGGCGCACCACTGCGGTAGTTAGGGGAAATAGCATAAAAATCTTTATGCTAGTTTGGAGCTTTGCAGGATTAGAGTTAAAAATGTTAACACTAATCCTGAAAAGCCCATTGAAAACAATGGTGTGCCTCTTTTTAACCCCTGCTCTGAGCAGGCGTTCAAAGATCTGAAAAAAATTACTCAAAGAAATCTGTTAGATTTCTTTCCACCATTTTTTGCCCCCCCCCCAAAAAAGGGGGAATGCCCCCTTTGCATACATTATGCCTGGTGCAGGGATTATGTAGAATAAAGGGTTACAAAGTGGTGCAGTGCTTGCATTGCACCACTTTGTAAATTTAGTGTAGCGATTTTGGTCTCATTGGGCCAGATTAGTGTAAAGAAATGTATACTGATGTGGCACAAGGAGGCGCTATGGGCTTTTAAATCAGCCCCTAACTTTACTAGTAGTAAGTCACCTTTGTGAATGCTGAAAAGTACTAAAGTTGGACTTTTGGTCTATGTTAGACTTGAGGGCTAAACTTAAGCTTCTGATCTAAAGTTAGAATTCAGGTATGAAATTAGGCTTTAGGTCTAAGCTTAGACTTAAGGTCTAAAGTTAGACTTTTGATCTAACTTTACCTTTGTGAATTAGGTTTTTCTTGTCCTTAGAAAATGCATTAACCATTGCCATCTCTTATGCAAAGTTATCAGTACTCATATCTGTGTTTTGTTCCTCTACACCTGAACATACCAACTCCTCATTTTTCCCAGACTCCACATTAGGACCAAAGAAATGTAAATCAATTTCAACCTCTAATACTGTACCACATAAAGGTGTTTTGTTCGTTTTGAATAAGCAAAATGCAGGACATTTTACAAAATGACATCTTCTAACTAAATATTCAATTTTTCAATGATGACATCATTCTAAAATGATGAAAAATACTTTCTACAGTTTAATCGAGAGGCATACCAGTGAGTGCCCTTGCAAACTGGTATATTTCCTGACTCTGCATGGATTTAACGCTTGCAACATTGCAATTTTCTGCTTAACACTTCTGAAAATTTCTTAACATGTCAATTGATTTCTGGTAAACACAAAAAATACTACTGCAGTCCCATTTATACACAGTGACATGTCTACAACCTCCTTTTACCACTTCAGCTATCAGTTCCTCTCCATTTCCAGGAATCATCTCCTCTTTTGCAATGGAGGTACCATCTTGTACACCTTTTGTTTCAACTGCTTGCACTAATGTGTTCTGGTGTAAGTAGCTTTCTTCATTAAAGAAATTGTCAGTACTAGATGTATGTTTCCATTATCCTTTTAACATTTTTCAAAAATAACTTTTATTAATAAGCCTTTTCTGGGCTTCTCTTCTTCATAGCCAGCCTTTTTATCCAGTTGTCTTATTCTATTTAGTTTCAAAATTAATACTTTATGCCTCAGGGCGAATGCTTTATAAAAGACACTCCCAATATGTTGATTTTGCTGTCCTTCTCCTCTTATAGTGCTTTGTGTTTTGTACCAAATTCTGCACCACCCTACCTCTAAAAATCCTCATTCGTTTTTCTTTAAATTGTTTCTGTCTCCTTGTCAAAGTAACTATTTTCTTATAAGATTTCTCCTTTCAACGTGACTTACTCCTTCTCCTTTGTGTGTTGATTTTAAATCTCGATGTTTATTATAAAGTGTTTCCACATTTTGCATTTTTCCACATACTGTGTTAAGAAACTCCCTAGTTCTCTTACCAGCAGCTCTTTTTTTCCAACAGGTTCTCCGCATAATGTCCCTTTTACTCCGTTTAAAGCAGATAGTACTCTTTGTTTTTTTTCTTCTTTGTGTATTTGTCAGAATTTAAAATCCTGCTCTTTAAACACAAGTAGATATATGAAAAGCAGATATATACTATATTTACCTTTATATTACATACTTTTAGATCACATATTATAGTCAAGTGAGTAGCTATATAAGTGGTTGTGAAAGTATGTAAGAGACTGTGTGAGTGTCTGAGTATGGGTGTATAAATGCACATACGAGTTACCGCACGGGTGGGTCACTGGGTATGTGAGTAAGAGAGTGCATTTGTGAGTGAGTGTATCAGTGCCTCTGTGGGTGTGTCCATGAATGTGTAGGTAACTGTGTGGGTGTGCGATTGGCCGTGTTAGTGTTAGAAATGGGGATTTGGCTGGCAGTCAGGTTTCCCCCTGTCCAAGCAAGGACCCTCACTCTCGTCAGGGTAACGGAGAAACACACCCAGTTGAGCCCCCTCACCCTTTCAGTAGCCTTCCATGAAAGGCTTAACACAGAGGCAATGTGTAAAGTATTTATACCAACACACACAGTAACACAGTGAAACACTACAAAATGGATACCACACAGATTTAAAAAAATAGTAAATATTTATCGATATAAAATAGGATCAAATACAATAAAAATCTGCAATACACAATTAAAAATATGACTTGAGCAATTAAAAACACAAAAATAGTGTCTACAGACACAAATGCTACAATCCGATGTTAAAGCGGTGTCGTGACAGAGTTGTTTTTCACAATGCAACACCACTCGCACCAGCTACAGAGTTTCACGGACCCCCAGGTACAGTACCTTAGCAAAAGTGTGGGAGGACAGGTCAGTGCACGGAACCGGGGAGCGAGGCATCGCTGGAGCTGAGGCGACATCAGTTCTGGTGCTGCAGGGCAAAGGAGCAGAGGCTTTGTGAAGAAGCATCAGGTCCTTGCTGCAGAGCTGTTTAAGTGAGGCAGTGTTGGTTGCGAGGAATTGGTCCCTTCGCACATCCAGGGAAGTCATGATGCTGCGGGGCAACCTCACGTGTTTGGGATCCCATCACAGATGCTGCAATGGAGTCAGGTGTCAAAAACGCTGGGTGCACGGCTCTCCAACCCATTCATTCGTGCAGACTTCAGAAGCTGCAGCGAAGTTTGTCTTATGTTGACTGTGGGGTTGTGGCACATTAATGAGGTCCATGGATCCAGGTGTAGGTGGCATCGCGGGCTTCGTTCAGCGGTGTCCTTAGCGTACTTGCACAGAGTTGTCTGGTGAAGATTCACAGGATTTCACCAGAAATTCACTTCCAAGGGCCCAGGAATGGGAATGGCACCCTCTGGCAAGCTAGAGTCCACAGCATGGAGACTCAGAGACTGGTTGGTGAAGCCTTTGCTGTCCCTGAGGCTTCGAAAACAGGAGGCAAGCTTAGTCCAAGCCCCTGGAGATACCTCTCAAGCAAGAATGCAGAACAAAATCCAGTCTTTGTCCCGTTTCATAGGCAAAAGCAGCCACTGCAGGATAGACCAACAAAGCACATTCAGAGGTGGGGCAGCAATTCTCCTTCAGCTCATCTCCTGGCAGATGTTCCTCTTGAATCTTTGAAGTAATCTAAAGTCTGGGGTTTTGAGTCCGATATTTATACCCCTTTCTGCCTTTGAGGTTTCCCAACTTCAAAGAAAAATCTGTGTTGTTTACAGGATCCTACCTTGCCAAGGCCTGTCTCCAGATGCACACAAGGGGTGTAGAAAGCTGGCCTGGGGTGTGGGGGGTACCTATAGTACTTACACCTTATAACAGGTATCCCCGCTTAGTGAAGCATAGGCAGCATCTAGAAGCCAGGCTCTCTAGAGGTAGCTGTTGATGAGCAGCTGAGCCTTATCTAGGAAACATTTAAAGCTCATGCAATACCACCACAGTCACACAGTACTTACACACAAGAAAGAAAACACTTGGTTGAATAGAAATAAAGGTACTTTATTTTTGGCACACAGTATCAGAAATAACTAGATAATCAACCCTCCAATATGAGGTAAGTAATTACACTATATGGATACACAAATAAACAGTTAGAGGCATGTAAAAGTTAGAAAATAATGTAAAATAGCAATAAGCAATATTGGCCCTAGGGGGAGCCCAAACCATATGCTAAGAAAGTGGAATGCGAACGCAGGGCCCCCACCTAGGTAAGTAAATCATGTAGAGGGGAGCTGTGAGTACTATGCATATCCGGAGGAGCCATCTGAGCTAAAGTAGAGGGAGGAGTGGTCACTTACACCTGAATGGACCCAAACCCCCTGAAAATCAGATTTCTTGAAGGATTCAAGAGCAACCTCTGCCAAAGAGAAGAGCTGAAGAGTGCTGCCCTTGCCTGTGAAAGGGGACGAAGACTGGACTTTGTTGTGCATTCCTTCTTGAGAAGAATCTCCAAGGGCTTGAACTGAGCTTGCCTCCTGTTTTGAAGTGTCAAGGGCATCAAAGACTTCCTCTGCCAGCACCTGGACTCTCTGCTGAGACTCTTACCCTGCCAAGTGGTACCCTATCCAGTCCCTGGACCCTTGACAGGTGAAGTTGGCAGAACAAGAGCTGAAAATCCACGCACAGAATGCTGTGATGGGAAATGTTTGACACACCATCTGCAACGCGGCTGATAAACGACACGCCGCCAGCTTTGTGGCTAAAATAGATGCTCCACCTGCATCGTGGCTGGGAGATCGACGCATCGCAGCTGGAGAAATGATGCACAACATCCGCTTGCGACTGCTGATAACAATGCAAACCCCACACAGTGTGGTTTTCTAACACAGTGAGACTGGATTTTCCACGCATTTTCCCTGGGTGTCAAAGTCATCCCGACTCTACGTGGATTTGAGGTGCCCCATCCGGAAATCGACGCATCACTCTCTTGTGAGGAAAAAAAAACAACACCTCACCGACCTGACCAGAGAAGAACTAAAGCATGGCCACCCATGCGAGGAAGCAATCCACGCATCGCTGCCTTTACCGATGCCCGCTTGCCCATGCGGCTTTATTTTTTACGCTAAACAAGTACTTCTATTGAGTAGGGCTCTTATTCTTTTAAAAATTCATATCTTGATTTGTGTATGTTGGATTTTTGTTGTTTTGGTCTTGTTTGATTTAGATAAATATTGCCTATTTTTCTAAACTGGTGCAGTGTCCATTTTGTAGTGTTTTCACTGTATTACTGTGTGTGTTTGTATAAATACTTAACATATTGCTTCTGGGATAAGCCTTTCTGCTTGTGCCAAGCTACCAATGGGGTGAGTGGGGTTAACCAGGTGTGTTTCTCCTTTGCCCTGACTAGAGTGAGGGTCCATGTTTGGACAGGGGTAACCTGACTGCCATCCAAAGAACCCATTTCTAACAATGCTAATGGTAAAGCAGTTGATTTTGCTAATAGGAATGAGGTAGAATACCTTGTGGTTAAATTTGATCAGATTGACAATGCACAGCAGATAGGACAGTCTATTGCATATTTTTTGCTTGTGAAAGATTTATATGTTCAACAGAAACAGGTTCCAGTTTCTCTAGCATGTGATATTGTTATTCATAAATCACAAGGTTTAAGTTTCTTTGGCATTTGTTAACATTGCTAGCACTGTGTTTACGGAAGGTATGTCATATGGAGCTTTGTCATAAGTTAGGACATTGTCTGGTTTGTACCTAGTTGTAGTTGAAGAGAGCAGCACAGTAAATGCATACTCCATTAGTGTTACAGAATACACCCAATTAAGATGTCTTTATGCAGCTCATTTAGGATAGTATCCAGTTTATGAGAAACTCTCCTTCTGTCTGAAGTTGAACATTTCAAAGCAGTTTGAAGGGGTCTGGCCTGGTTTGTAATGGGTACCAAAGGTGCTTTCACCTTATATCTGGTCCAGTTATCCCTTATTAGTGAAATGTAGACAGTGTCTAGAAGCCAGGCTGTCTAGAGGTAGCTGTAGGCAGAGCAACCAAGGTTGAACTAGATACATGCAAAGCTCTTGCAATACCACTGTAGTCACACAGTACTCACACACATGAAAGACAATACTCAGTGTTACAAACATAAAGGTACTTTATTTTAGTGACACAATGCCAAAATTACTTTGGAGATAATACTCCATTAGGAGGTCAGTAAAATACACAATATATACACTAGTAACCAAAAACAGATAAGTAAATAGAAAACAGTGCAAACAGTGAAAATCACAATATGTTGCAATGGACCATATACTAAAATAGTGGAATGCGAAAGTCGGTTTCCTACCTAGACAAGTGTAGTGTGTAGAGGGGCGCTGGAAGTGTAAGAAAACACCAAAGGTAAGTAATAGACCCCACCCCAAAGCCCAGGAAAGGAGGAGAAAATCACAGTAAGTTTCCCAAAACACACAAGAAGTCGTGATAGAAGATTATGCAAAAAACAGAAGAGACTACAAGACACCAACAATGGATTCCTCGACCTGAAGACCTGTGGAAGAAGGGGACCAAGTCCAAGAAGCACTGAAGAGTCCAGGGAGAACAGGAGCCCCTGCTAACCCAGATGAAGGTGCAAGAGAAAAACCACCGGTGAGAAGACAAAGTCAGTATTGCACCAAAGAAGATAGATGCGGGTTCCTGGTTGGTGCAGAAGTTGTCCAACACTGGACATATGAATGCAGTCTGGTTTGCATTGCTGGATTCCGCCAACAAGCCTTGGCACATGCAAAGCTTGCGTTTAGCAGAAAATGGCGCTGCGCGGGACCAGGATAGACCTGGTGGCCTATACCAGAAGCGGTAGACAGAAGGGGCTCTCAGCAACTCAGAGAGCCCTCAGAAGACCAGGCAGCACACACAGGAGTCTCACAGCCCAGGGACAAAGAAGATGCAAATGGAGGCCCACACAGCACGACACAAAGGATTCCCACACCACTGGAGAACCACGCAGGAAGCTGTGCATCACAGGATGGCGTGCTGGGGGCCTAAGCTGTGCTGTGAATAAAGAATTTTGTGGAAGGTCGCGCACAAGCCTTTGCAACTGCAAGTCATGTGGTGCACGGGGTACTGTCTTGCGTAGGGAGGCAAGCTCTTACTTCCACTAAAGTTGGACAGCTGGACGTTGGGACTGTCGAGGTCACTTTAGTCTACCACCAGTGTTGCTGCATCCAAGCCTGTCATCTGGAGAGGGGACCAAAGCCACCATCGTTGCTGCAGAGAGGTGCTTGCTGAAGCAGGGAAGTGACTCCTTCACTCCACAAGAGATTTCTCTGGTTCTTCTGGTGCAGGCTGGAGACAGGCAGTCCTCGGAGGATGCATGACATGGAAACTGTTGCAGTTGCTGGCAGGAGCTGAAGTTACAATATTGTAGAAGTCGTCTTTGCTTCTTTGTTGCAGTTTTGAAGAGTTCCTGGAGCAGTCAGAGGTTCTTCCGTTGGTAGAAGATGAAGTAAAGGATAAAGTAAAGGATACAGAGGATTCCTGCTGGAGTCTTGCAATCCGAATCTGAAGAAACACCCAGAGGAGAGACCCTAAATAGCCCTGAGGGGGTGGTTGGTCACCTAACCAGGTAAGCACCTATCAGGAGGGGTCTCTGACGTAACCTGCTGGCACTGGCAACTCACATGTTCCCAGAGTGCCCCACCACCTTGGAATCCAAGATGGGAAAACCCAGGGACACTCTGAAGGAGCTCTGGACACTCCCCTTTCCTTTGTCCAGTTTCACACCAAAGCAGGGACTGGGGGTCCCTGAACCGGTGTAGACTAGATTATGCAAGGAGGCACTATCTGTGCCCTTCAAAGCATTTCTAGAGGCTCTGGGAGGATACCTGTCCCATGCCTGTAACACCTATTTCGAAAGGGAGAGGGTGTAACACTCCTCTCCCAAATGAAATCCTTTGTTCTGCCCTCCTGGGCTTGAGCTGCTCATGCAACAGGAGGGCAGAAACCTGTCTGTGAGGTGGCAGCAGCTGGGGCTGCCTGGAAAACCTCAGAAGGCTGGTATGGCAGAACTGGAGTTCCGTAGTGGAGCCCCAGAGTGCATGGAATTGTTCAACCAATACTGGAATCAGTATTGGGGTACAATTTCCAGATGTACACCTTACATGGCCAAATTTGGGGTTACCATTGTGAAGCTGGACATAGGCATTGACCTATGTCCAGTGCATGTATAAAATGGCATCCCCACACTCACAAAGTCTAGGAAAATTGGCCTGGATGACGTGGTACACACAGGTACTATGCACCCAGCCTTCAAGGTTGGAAGATCCTGATAAAGAGGTGACTTATAAGTGACCTGGTGCAGTAAAAATGGCTGTGAAATAGTGCACACACTATTTCACACAGACAGCAATGGCAGCCCTGTAGAAGGCTTTGCATGGGCTCCCTATGTGTGGCAAAATAAATTCTGCAGCCCATAGGGATCCCCTGGAACCGCAATGCCCTAGGTACCCGGGTACCATATATTAGGCGATTTATAAGGGGGCACCAGTATGCCAGTTTGGAGTGAAATACTGGGTTACCAGTATGTAAGGACAAATTTGGAACAAGAGAGAGTACAGTATAAGCACTGGGGTCCTGGTTAGCAGGATCCCAGTGGCACAGTCAAGCATACTGACAAAAACACTGAAACATTCTGAGATGTAGGCCACAAACCATAAGCACTGGGGTCCTGGCTAGCAGGATCCCAGTTACACAGTCAAAACACACTGACAAACAGGCCAAAAATGGGGGTAACCATGCCAGAAAGGAAAGAGACTACTTTTTCACACAGTGTAGTAATGGTATTGGAAAGAAGGAAATGAAAGTGAAGAAGGAAGTAGCTAAGAAACAAAAAATGAAAATTATGGGGATATTGTAGTTTATGTATTGTCAAACCCCTCTGATATAAACTGCTATGCTAATGTTGTGGTAAACAATTGGTTTACATTACCTCATGCTGTAGATGCAATTCAAGAGAAACAACAGAAGGTATTGTGTTCTGCACTGTGTAGCTTGTTGAACCATCTGCCTAATGAGAGAACAAAAATACATTCTTCGTCGGTAATTCGAGACACTGTAGATCTATGTAGTGGATCTGTACAGTTTACTCAAAATACCCAAGCCAAGAGGATTAACATGAGTTTTTAATGGTGATATTTTATGTCTTTGAAGAAGAAGAGATACCTGTAAATGACAAGTTTAGTCTTAGACACCATGAATGTGAATATGGCTCATACAAATCAACTACACAAATAAAATCAGAACATTTTATTTACTTAACGTCACCAGATTTTAAAAGTGTAAATTTTGACACATTAGTAAAAAAAGCAACTCACAGCAATGTATGTTCAAATTGTCAAACAGATGTTCTGTTGAATTTACATATAGCAAGAAATGAGAACTATTTTACTTTATTGATACAACAATCCAGAGCAGATGGTAGTATATTACAAACTGAGATTAAACACTTTAAAGCAGGACAAATATTTATCTCTGGTAAAAAGTATACTTCAGTCTTTATCATTTTCATGAAGGAGTTAGTATTAGCTCTGGTTGTTACACTGTCTATTTAAAATGTAGGAGTGAATTAACAGAATGTAACGATATGGACCCTAAATGTAGACAAAGATTGGCTTGGATGTTGAGAAATTCATATCTTTTGTTTTTGGAAGCAAAATTCTAAGTAGGGTCACTGTTGTAAGTGTGGAATACTCTAGTTGTTGTAGATGCATTATCAGGACTTATGACAACATAGGGCCTACGAAGGGTGATGTCTTTATAAGTGTTAGAATTTGGGCTCTTGGTTGGCAGAGGTACGCACCCTGTCCAAGCAGGAATCATGATCCTAGTCTGGGTAAATCAAATACACGTCACAAATTAACCCATCCTCAACCTCTGGTACCTTTTCACAGAGCAGTCTGGCTTAACTAAGAGACAATGGTCTGTATTTATGAAACGTTTGCACCGCCTTTACGTCATTATTTTTTACTCAAAAGCAATGCAAACCTACCGTGATAATTATACTTTGACGCTAGACCCATCTAGTGTCAAAAAATCTGAGTTTGCATAATTTTTTGGGAGTGCCAACCCACCTTGTGTCGTTTTGTCGTTTTGCAACAATGATGTGCAAGTTAGGCGTTCACTTCCATAAAATTACGCTAGCCCTCTAGAGCCATTTCTACTGCACAGTGCAAAAATGATACACAGGTAGGAATCGGTCTCAAAAAATGACACAAAGCATGATTTGCATCAAATTTTAACACCTGTTCATATCAGATGTGAAAATGAGGCCCACGTGGCGTTACGTGGCCATTGTGCAAATATCTATCCCTTTCCCCACATCTTCCCCCTGCCTAGCAAGATGTATGCAAGGGGGGAATACCTACGGTAGGGGCTGTTTCCAAATGGTGCATTAGAAAAATAGGTACTGAATTGTGTCACATCTCAGGTGGATAGATGCTGTGCCAGCTTTGACCATGTGTGACAGGGGTGGAGAACATTGGTATCAACGGACCTCCATTGACTCTTCAGGGTTAGGAACCAAAATTTGACACTAAGCCTGTACTGTGTATCAATGGTGTTACATTCTGGCACTGCCATTGGGCCCAACTCTGCCACATGGTGTGCTGTATCTCAAATATAGCACACACATGTTGATTGTGGAGTGTGCTAAGGGTTGCTAGACAAATGAAGCAGCAATGGGTGTTGATACGCTCTTCATACATTTGGCCCATAGCCAGGATTTAGCTATAAAATGGGAGAATGTATCACCAAATTAATGTCTGGGTAGAATGTAGGCAAGGTCTGTCCCACTCCCTATGTACATCCTAACACACGTGCCACACAAATCTGCTGTCTTGACTAAAGCATGCAGCTAATTTGGATATACATGTGAAAACTGATGTACAGATGTATGGCCTAGGCAGGAAAGGGTTTGCAATTAAATACAATGTTGACATGTGTCAGCAGGTAACCCAGTATAGTCTGTATGATACCATCACATACCACATATAAAAACACATCTCTTATTGACCCTCACATGCCTGACCAAGAGAAAGTTACCAACACTGACAAAATCCCCTAAATGTCTAGGTCTCCAAAATGTCACTCAGGTGTGGGATGTGCAAGTATGTCTAGCAATGTCCAAACATGTCCCAGAACCATCTGAAAATGTATGTCAGAAGAAGGAGACAAATATGTTGCATGTGACCAGAAAACAATACAGGCTGAGATGATTTCACTCACTAACAAGATACACTCATGGTGACACTGGCATAGGTTGTGGAATGCAGAATTTAGTACAAACCCATGTACACCAAAGGATGTAGGACACCTGAGACAATCCCACAGAAACGTGGAGATACAACATTGGAAGTTCACTTGGAGACTACACAAGTGCTGTGGCAGGTGTACTGTTGTGTGTGTGGAAGTTATGTAATCTCACAAAGCCTGTAAATGGGTTGGAAGCTATCATGTAGCCAGTAGTAGAAGATGTGTACACCTCCAAATTACACAAGTCACACGTTGCATCCTGTCAATGTATGACCGGACAATGTTGTAGTAGTAGATGTGTACAAAGTGTAAGCACTCTAAAGAATGCCAGCAATGTAGAACTGAATTCATTCCAAATATGATATGCTGTAAAAGATGGAGAAGGTACACACATACACAAATACTGACTGTGCAACACAAACATGTCATCTTGTGAATACCCAACATAGGTAGGTACAGAGAGAATGGCTAGATCAGTACATAACCCACTCATGTTTGCTACAACAACAACGTTGTAGTTGCCCACTGTATACTATTCTGACAGAAAGCAGTGACAGATGACAATGTCTATCCCCTGGGTCGTACAAAAATTACAAGTTACACTAGAGATACAGGCCTTAACCAAGCTGCAAATGGAAATTACAAATAATGTATTACCTTGTCTGTGAGACCAAGCCAAATGATGGGACATGTCCTATACATACAAGTAGTTAGTCCTCTGTACAAGATAGGGCAAGCCTGACATCAAGTACCCCAAAGGAAAATGAAAATCCCAGGCCATTTGATCACAAATGCACATGTGTCAATCTGCAGGGGACTGTCTGTTGCTCTGCTGAAGAGCTATCATGAAGAGGCTAGATTCCTGCCCTTCACCCCTCAACCCCAATGCTGAGGTTACATTGAAATTTGATACAGTCAGGGCCTGATGCATGTGCACAGTAGACTGAGCAGAGTGGAGCTATGTAAAGCTCTGTCAAAACATGCAACCATTGTAGGTGGCTGGCCTGGTTTGTAGTTGGTACCTAAGGTACTTACACCTTACATCATGTCCAAATATCCCTTATTAGTTAAATGTAGACAGTGTCTAGAAGCCAGGCTCTCTATGGGGAGCTGTAACTGAGCAGCCAAGGCTTATTTAGGAGACATGCAAGTCTCATGCAATACCACTGTAGTCACACAGTACTCACACACATGAATGAAAAAACTCTGTGTTACAAAAATTAAAGCATTTTATTTTGGTGACACAAATGCCAAAAATACCATAGAGACTATACTTCAATAGGAGGTAAGTAATACACAAATTGAATAAACTAGTATGCAGATACAGGTGTAAAGATACTAAGAAAACAGTGCAATTAGTGAAAATCACAATAGTTGGAAATGGGCCTAGGGGGAACACAAACCATATACTAAGAAAGTGGAATGCAAAAGTTGGTTTCCCACCTAGGCAAGTGTAGTTTGTAGATGGGTGCAGGGAGTGTAAGAAAACACCAAAGGTAAGTAAAGTACCCCACCCCAGAGCCCATGAAAGCAGCAGTAAATCACAGCAACTTTCCTAGAACACACAAGAATACTAGAAAGAAGATTATGCAATAACCAGAAGAGACTGCAAGACACCAACAGTGGATTCCTGGACCTGAAGACCTGTGGAAGAAGGGGAACAGAATGTCCAGGGAGAACAGGAGCCCCTGCTAACCCGAATGAAGGTGCGAAAGAAGAATCACCATTGAAGAACAACAGTCAGTACTGCACCCAAGAAGATGGATGCGGGTTCCTGGTTGGTGCAGATGATATTTCACACCGGAGGGAATATTGCAGTCTTTTTTGTGTCACTGGATTCCACCAACAAGCTTTAGCACACACAAAGCTCGCGGTTAGCGGAAAATGGTGCTGCCTGGGACCAGGAGGGACCTTGTGGACTCTATCGAGGAGGGGTAGCCAAAGGGGCTCACAGCTTCTCAGAGAGGCCACAGAAGACAAGGCAGTATGCACAGGAGTCCCATAGCATGGTGACAAAGGAGGTGCAAGAGGAGGCCCATGCAGCACAACAACAAAGGATCCCACGCCACAGGAGAACAAATGAGGAAGCTGTGCATCACAGGATAGAGTACTGGGGGCCAGAGCTGCACAATGCATGAAGAACTTTGTGGAAGGATGCCAATAAGCCTTGGCAACTGCCAAAAATGCGGTGCACGGGGGGACTGTCTTGAGAGGGGAGGCAAGCTCTTACCTCCACCAAAGTTGGACAGTGGGACATCAGGACCGTCAGGACCACTTCAGTCCACCACCCATAATGCAGGATCCATGCAACTTATTAGGAGAGAGGACCCTCACAGCCAGTTGTCATTGAAGAGAGGTGCCTGCTGAAGCATGGGAGTGACTCCTTCACTCCAAGGGAGATTCCTTTGTTCTTCTGGTGCAGCCTGAAGACAGGCTGTCCTCTGAGGATACACGACCAGGAAACAGTTGCAGTTGCTGGCAGGAGCTGAAGATACAATGTTGCAGAAGTCATTTTTGCTTCTTTGTTGCAGGTTGTAGAGTTCCTGGAGGGTCCAGATGCAGTTTCGTCCCTGAGAATGTGAAGTAAAGGATGCAGAGGATTCCTGATGGAGTCCTGCAATCCAAATCTGAAGAACCACCCAAGAGAGAGACCCTAAATAGCCCTGAAAGGGGGATTGGTCAGCTAAACAGGTAAGCACCTATCAGCGGAGCGCTCTGATGTCACCTGCTGGCACTGGCCACTCAAATGCTCCCAGAGTTCCATGCCAACTTGGAATCCAAGATGGCAAAACCCAGGGACCCTCTGGAGGAGCTCTGAGCACCACCCCTGGGGTAGTGATGGACAGGGGAGTGGTCACTCCCCTTTCCTGTGTCCAGGTCCATGCCAGAGCAGAGCCCAGAGATCCCTGAACTGGTATATACTGGAGTATGCAAGGAGGGCACCAAATGTGCCCTTCAGAGCATTTCCAGTGGCTTGGGGAGGCTACCACCAATTTCCAAAGGGAGAGGGTGTAACACCCCTCTCCCAAAGAAAATCATGTGTTCTGCCTTTCTGGGCTTGAGCTGCTCAAGCAACAGGAGGGCACAAACCTGTCTGAGAGGTGCCTGCAGCTGGGGCTGCCTTGAAAACCTCAAAAGGCTGGAATGACAATATTAGGGGTCCTCTAAGGAGCCCCCAGAGTGCATGGAATCATACAGCCAATGCTTGCAAAAGCATTGGGGTATGATTCCAACATGTTTGATACCAAACATGTCTATGTTCGGAGTTACCATTATATAGCTGATATAGGTAGTGGCCTGGTCCAGTACACATATAAAACGGCATCCCCATACTTACGAAGTCCCGGAAAATTGTTCTGGAGGTCGTGGGGGCACCTCTGATACTGCAGGGGCGCCATCACACACACATACTCTGCACCCTGCCCTCAGGGCTGGATGGCCTGCTATAGGGTGACTTCTAAGTGACCTGGTGCAGTGTAAATGGCAGTGAAAGGGTGCATGCACCTTTTCATGCAGGTTAGGGTGCATGCACCTTTTCATGCAGGCTCCAGTAGCAGTCCTGCAGAAGCATTTGCATGGGCTTCCTATGGGTGGCAAAAAAATGCTACAGCCCATAGGGATCCCTTGGAACCCCAATGCCCTGGGTACTTAAGTGCCACATAGTAGGGACTTATAAGGGGGAACCAGTATGCCAAATGTGGGTGAAATACTGGGTTACCAGTATGCAATAACCATAATTTAAGGGAGAGAGCATAACTACTGGGGTCCTGATTAGCAGGATCTCAATAGACACAGTCAAACACACTGACAAACAGGCCAAAGGTGGGGGTAACCAAGCTAGAAGGAGGCTACTTTCCTACAACCATGTCTCTGTGTGGGTACAAATAGTCGCACAGTACAAAGGATCAATAGGCTGCCATTATTGCCTGATGCCAACACTACTACAAAGTTGTTTGCCGTTCTATGTGACAATTATAACAAACATGTTGTGGTCAATAGTAAGTACCTAGTTTGTCGCATGCACACATATGTCTGATATTTCTGCACACATGTACCACTTAAATGGCACAGGCCTGGTATTTTGTGTTGGAGTCTGTACAAAAGTCAGTTTTCCACTAATGAAAATGAATTTGCATCACATGATCATTGACATACTTAAATGACCATCAGATGTGTTCCAACATACGGAAACATAGGTGGGACTTGTAGGAAGTTGGCTCTGTATATAGTATCTCAAAGTGACAGATAGTGTGCACAGAGTCCAAGGGATCCCCTTAGAGGTTGATAGTGGCAATAATAGATAATACTAATGCTCTATTTTGTGGTAGTGTGGTCGAGCAGTAGGCTTATCAGAGGGTAGTGTTAAGCATTTGTTGTACACACACAGGCAATACAGGGGAACACACGCTCAAAGACTTAACTCCAGGCCATTAGGTTTTTATATCGAAAAAGATTATTTTCTTAATTTATTTTAATTTATTTTAGAACCGCAAGATTCAGAATTCAAGTAAATACATAAATTGTAAGGTACTTGGCATAGGTAAGTATGGAACTTTGAAGTAAAACAGTAAGGTACACTATTTTGGCAAAAATCGCAATAAGCTATTTTAAAAGTGGGCACAGTGCAAAAATCAACAGTTCCTGAGGGAGGTAAGTACAAGTTAGTTCAGCAGGTAAGTAAAACACTTACAAGTTCACTCTCCGAAGCCTAGGAAGCCCACTGTTGGAGGTTCAAGGGAACTCCAAACACCCAGCACCAGCAACACAGGGACGGTCAGGTGCGGAGGTCAAAGTAGGCCCCAAATAACATAGGTGCCTATGGAGACTAGGGGTGCTCCGGTTCTGCTAACAGGTAAGTACCGACGTCCTCAACGAGCAGACCAGGGGGGGTTTGTAGAGCTCTGGGAGGGTCACAAACAGGCATACAAAATACACGCTCAGCGGCACAGGGGCGCCCGCGTGCAGTGTGCAAAGTAGGTATTGGGTTTTGCATTGAAAGCAATGGAGGGACCCAGGGGTCGCTCTGGCGATGCAGGCAGGGCACAGGGGGTCTTCTCAGGCCAGCCACCGACTGGGCAAAGATGTGGGCCGCCTGCTGGTCACTCCCGCACCGGTAGTTGGTTTTTCTCGGTCCTGGAGGCTGTGGGGACAGTGCTTCTTCCAGGAGTCAGGTTCTTTGATTCTCTCTGCAGGCATCGCCGTGGTGGTGCAGGGAGGTCGTCTCAGGGTGGCCACGTCATGGGAGTTGCCTGAGGGGTCCTTGCTGCAGTGTTGGTTTCTCTGGACATGAGCAGGGGATGTCGGGTGCAGAGTGTTGAGGACTCACGCTTCCAGAGTGAGGCAGGAGTCCCTTTAAATTTGGTTTCTTCTTTGTAGTTTAGACAGAGCTGCTGTCCACAGGAGTTTATTGGGCCTCTGGGTTGCAGGGCAGTCCTCTGAGTTGGCAGAGGTCGCTGGTCCCACTGGATGCGTCACTGTTGCAGATTCTTTGAGTCTGGAGACAGGCCGGTAGGGCTGGGGCCAAGTCAGTTGTTGTCTCCGTCGTCTCTGCGGGGCTTTCAGGTCAGCAGTCCTTCTTCTTGTTCATGTCATCAGGAAATCTGTATTTCTGGGTTTAGGGTTGCCCCTAAATACTCAGTTTAGGGGGACGTTTAGGTCTGGAGGGCAGTAGCCAATGGTTACTGTCCCGGAGGGTGGCTACACCCTCCTTGTGCCTCCTCCCTGTGGGGAGGGGGCACATCCCTAATCCTATTGGGGGAAATCCTCCAAAGCAAGATGGAGGATTTTCTTAGGCAGGGGTCACCTTAGCTCAGGACACCTTCCTCCTTGTTTTTCTCATTATCTACTCCGGAATTGCCGCCAAAGGTGAGGGCTGTGTCCGGGGGGGCAGGCATCTCCACTAGCTGGAATGCCCTGGGGTGCTGTAACACCAGGCTTGAGTCTTTGAGGCTCACCGCCAGGTGTTACAGTTCCTGCAGGGGGAGGTGTGAATCACCTCCACCCAGTACAGGCTTTGTTCTTGGTCAGAGAGTGCACAAAGGCACTCACCCCATGTGGCCAGAAACATGTCTGGATGTGGCAGACTGTAAGAAACTGGTTAGCCTAGCACTAGTAGTTGGGCTGGTATGCAAGGGGCATCTCTAAGATGCCCTCTGTGTGCCTTTCTCAATAAATACCACACTGATATCAGTGTGGGTTTATTGTGCTCAGAAGTTTGAAACCAAACTTCCAAGTATTCAGTGTAGCTATTATGAAACTGTGGAGTTTGTGTTTGACAAACTCAGAGACCATATACTCTTTATGGCTACCCTGCACTTACAATGTCTAACCATTGGCTTAGACACTGTAGGGACATAGTGCTCATGCAGCGATGCTCTCACCTGTGGTATAGTGCATCCTGCCTTAGGGTTGTAAGGCCTGCTAGAGGGGTGACTTACCTATTCCACAGGCAGTGGGTTGTAGGTATGGCACCCTGGGGGTAGTGCCACGTTGACTTAGGCGGCCATTATGAACATGGCGGGAAAGACCGCCGACCGCAGTGTCGGCGGTGAACCGAATCCCGCCTTTGGCGGTGAATGGAAACCCGCCATATAATGAACGAAAAACCCAACCCCGACAAAAATTCCCTCACCGCCACTCCCCACCATGACTCTGTCGGCGGGAATCCCGGCCCACCCCACCCCGCCAAGCACACCCACATCCCGTCCTCCAAATAATGATGCACAAATCACCTCAGCGGACAGTGGAGGCCGGATGACCATTGGTGGCTGCGACCGCCACGGGCGGCAAATGGACTCAACAGCAACAAGAGGACACATTGGATAGGCGTATGACCCCCATACCTGACACACATCCAGAACCCCATAAAACACCCCCAGACACACCGCACAATCCCTTGTAATGAAACCAGGACAAGAAGACAGAGAGCACCAGAGCCAGACAGCGAATGGCAGCATACAGGAGATGCACATTGACCCACACAGGAGCACCCTTACCCCGTCCCCAGTCCCGACGCCATCCACCACACTCACCATGTCCCCCCCAAAAAATCCACGCTTCACCGAAAGGGAGCTAAGGACCATGGTGGACGAGATCCTGAAGGTGGAGCCACAAATATTCGGGTCGAGGTGCAGTACACACCCATCTCCCGGAAATTGGAGCTGTGGCAGACCATTGTGAACAGGTGAATGCAGTGGGACACCATCCATGCACCAGGGACGACATCTAGAAGAGACAGAAGAACCTGGGCTGGAAGGTCAGGGCCATGGCATCTAGGCACCATATCGCAGTGCAGAAGACTGGGGGAGGGCTGCCACCAACACCACACGACTACACTGACTGGGAGGAGAAGGTCCTCGCCATCCTGCACCCAGAGCGACTCACTGGATTCACTGGAGGAATTTACTCGGTAAATCATCTACAATTACCCCATATACACCACAATTGCAATGCATGCACCACCCCACCCCACCCACACCCAGCTGGACCTACACCCCACCCAGCCATTACCCACCACATACACAACCCTGCATTACCTACAACCCACTAACAGGCCACCATCACTCCCGCTGTGCACAGCCACCCACCCCTGCAGGTACCCACAATGGAACAATACCCCCCCACCACAATGCAACCCCACCACTGGTGCTAAATGCTATGTCAACCTCACAAAGGCACCCTGGAAGGCCACTGAAATTAACACCAGCACAAAATAGCACAGTCCTGTACACCTCAAACCATCATGCATATGTAACGGACATGTCTATGTCCCCCAACAGGCACCACCACCCATGCAACCCTAACGTATGGGACAAGGAGTGCCACTGCCCTCCAGGGAGACAGAGGCACCTCACAAGACCTTGGCGAAGGATCCCCGGACACTGATGAGCAGGCAGGCCCCTCACACAGTCCTGGATTCTCACCATGCAGCAGCCCTACCCAGGAAACCACTGTCACCCCTAACACCCAGTCAAGACCAGCAGGCCAGGGGAGGCGTACCCACACCAGCGTACTCAGGGCACAGACTGGTGGAACACAGCTACAGAGGCCACAGTCACCCACTCCCAACCTGCAGGAAGGTGAGGGCCCCAGTACAAGTGGCACTGCCAGACCTGTGCAGGGGACACAGGCACAGGGGGTTAGGGCAAGTTCAACTGTCCCAGTGGGCCAGGGGGAGACCACAGGATGGATGCAGCAGCCCAGGACATTATTTCAGAGGTATTGGGGGCCTACCAACATACCCAAGACAGGTTGGCACAGATTGTGTCCACCCTGGAGAAAGTCAGAGGATGCAGCAGCAACAACACCAGCAGGCCATGGAGCAGTGGAAAGAGCACAATGCCACAATGGCCACCATTGCTGGAGCACTGCTGCAGTTGGTAAAAAAACAGTCTGACACCCACACCAGACAAGAAGCCCCTACAACAGACCTGGAAAACCAGCATTTGATGACCCAAGCAGCAGAAACATCCTAGGAAATATCCTCGCAGGAAACCCAAGGGCCAACCATGCCACCCCAAGAAGTCCACAGCAGACGCCCAAATGTACTCTTAGGCCAAGATCTGACACTGGAAACCCAGCTAAGAACAAGGCTCCCTCCAACAATTGACTCTGCAACTAATGCAAAGCAACCATCCCACCCATTCACCAATAACACTTAGCTGAGGGCAATATGAAGTACTGTTCGACAAAATGGACCCATCTAAACCATCCAACAAGTCTGCCACCAAGTTGGTTTTGAGGAACCCTAACCCTTACGACTCCCATCACTGTACATAGCACAATTCACTCAATTCTACCAATAAAACACATTTCACACCTGTAACACTGTCCCCTGTCTTAAATTGTGAACAAAGTGGAGTATGGATGCAACTGGCAGAGAACAACTTTATTGTCAATTTGTGCTTGATGGTGGTACTGGTTGCCCAAATGGTGCCAAGGAGGGAATGCATATATTTTTTGTCAGTACAATGCAGAAGTGGTCCATGTATCGCCTATCATGACCGACCCCCCTGAATGAGAGAGCACACTGACAGTATTAGTCACTAACCCCAATTACAGGCTTAAGTCCCACACAGTTATTGGAAGTAGAGTTGTATCAGTTGGTTCCTGGAATGGACACCTTCCCCTTCCTCATCCTCACCATCACTCTCCTCACCTCTCTGAGTTAGCTGATCAGGACCTATAGCACCCTCCACCTCCAAGAGGGGGATAGAATGTCTCACTGCCACGTTGTGCAGCATGCAGCAGGCCACCACTATTCTACACACCTTATCAGGCCCATAGGCCAGTAACCCACAGATATATGTAGTCACTGAAAACCTAGCCTTCAGGAGACCTATAGTACGCTCTATTACCCTCCTAGTATGTCCATGTGCCTCATTGTATTTCCTCTTTGCATCCATCCTGGGATTCCTCACTGGTGTCAGGAGCCAATGCAAGTTTGGATAGCCAGAATCACCTACAAAATAGTTCGAAACAGACTCATCATTGTTATGTCCCTTAGTCAGACAGGCTGGTTTTCTGCAATATGTCAGTTAATGACAGGCAAACTTACCTATGTTCCACCCTCTGTCCTCTTGTAGTTGTTCCATCTTCTGTGGCACACTACTGTTCCTCAACACAAATGAATAATGGACTGAACCTGGAAACATGGCATTCACATGTACTGGTCTGCAGTAAACACCAATTGGATGTTCATGGAGTGAAAGTTCTTCCTGTTTCTGTACACCTGTTCACTCACTCTTGGGGGGATGATGGGTATGTGTGATCCATCATTGGCACCTATGACATGGGGAATGTTTGCAAAGGCATAGAAGTCAGACTTGATGGCAGGGAGGTCAGTACTTCGGGGAAACCACACATAGGATTGCAGATGTTGTACAAATGCATTCAGAAATCTTGTCAGTACCTGGCTGAACATTGGCTGTGAGAAACCAGCACCCATGCCCACTGTCACTTGAAATGAGCCTGTGGCCAGGAAATGGAGTGCGGAGAGCACCTGCACCTCAGTTGATATGGCATGCTGATTACAATTTCCCGGAGTTAGTGCAGGATCAAGTAATGCACAAAGGTCCTGAATAGTTGCATGTGTGAGTCTGTAAGTGATTATGATCTGGCGCTCCACCATGGTCCCCATATCCACAAGTGGTCTGTACACCGATGGTGCCCTTCCTCGGGACAAGAGTCGGTACCAACGAGGGGATAAAAAAAGGAGTGATGAAAACACATACATAGGCACACTTCTCATCTTTTCTGCACTGCATTGTTCATTGTAGTGTCTCGACAGTAACTGCTACCGGACAGATGTACATGTACATCACTAGGCGGGAACAGAGTAATTCATGTGTGCTACTGTACAGAATTGATAGAGGCCTAGGTGCTTCATGTGGCAAATAGGCCATGCATTGTGAGTAGTAGGAAATTCTAGATGCGTAGGTGATGGCAAAATGTCTGCCCACTATAGATCTGCCCCTTCGTTGTGGAAGTGACCTCATACCGCTATCAGTTGATGTCACAGCGTAAGGCGGTGTTGACCGGTGTTCGCACTCTCATTTTCTAACATGGATGCCAATGGTGAATCCTGGTGTATCATGATCGCCGGCGGCAGTGATGGTGCATACCACCGTGGAAAGTATGCGCGTTCGTCATAGTTTGATCACTTGACTCCCTGATCTCGTGCAGACAGGTACTCCATTCTTTGTACTGCTATGGCCTGCCTCTGGCTATGGATGTGCTACGTGGTGCAGGAGAAAGGGCCCCGGCCTTCACCCAGGAAGAACTGGAGAAGCTAGTGGACAGGGTCCTGCCCCTGTACGGCAAACTGTACGGACGGCCAGCGGTACAGGTTAGTCTGGGTTTGGAGGGCACTGTGTGTGTAATGGATGGTGTGGATTGGACATATTTTGGCTCCTCTGAGCCTGCATGGGCCATGGTGCATGGAATGCTGCGTGCAACTGTCCTGTATGTCTGAGAGTACTGTCCATCCCATGTTGGACAATTTGCCTGCTGTTCCTATAGTGTAAGTGCCTGACCTCTGTGTTCCATTTCTGTGTCGCCCACTGTCGAAAGAGGTGGGAGGACCTGCGGCGCTGGGCGTGAAAGAACAGTGAGGCCCAGCTGGGGAAGTCCTCCCAACGTGGAAGGGGTACCCGTCGGGCACTGACCCCCCTCATCCAACAGATCCTGGCGGTGGCGTACCCAGATCTGGATGGGTGCTTGAAGGCTGCACAGCAATCACAAGGGGGTTCGTACTCATTGACCATACTTCAGTCTGGAAGGATGTCTGGGTGTGCAATAGGGCTCATGCTGCTTAGAGGCAGGGAATTTGACTAATGTCCGTCTACTGTATGTTCCCCAAAGGGTGTAGGGGTGTCCCTGTCAGGTTTCACCTACCTCAGCTCCAAAAGTATTTCAGGGGATGGGCATAGAGCAGTATTCTGGTCAGTAGTCAGGGGCATGGCCATGAGCATAGTGGACGGTGCGGCCTGTTGGGTGTGTTTGCTGGGTTGGTGCATGTCTGGCCATTCTGTATCTGAATTCAGCTATTTACATGTGTCTCTCCAGTTTTGTCTCCCCATCCCTGTTCTCCTGTGTTGGTTTGGTACAGCATCAACTTCAGGCGAGGGAGCTGAGGCACCGAGACGTGGGGAGGCAGCGGCCCACGGATCTTCTGAGGCAGAGACAACGGACGCCCAGGGGACCAGTGGGTGGGAGGGCGAGGGGACTTCCGCGGGGGAGGCTACTACCACAGGAGGTAGTGACTTTGAAACCTCCTCTGACGGGTGTCCCCCGGCAGTGGTGGACCCTAGTGCACACACCACTACCGTGAAATCTTCCGCCACCCCATACCATCACCGCCTTCCCTTCTGCTCCCCACCCAGTTGCCCGTGCCCGCCCACCCAGAAAGGTGGGCGTCTCCTTCGCCCCAGGCATCTCCTCCCCTGCCCCAGTCAGCCCTGCTGGCCTCACTTAGGTGGCTATTGACCTCCTGAGAACCATCTCTGTAGGGCAGACAACCATTGTCAATGCCATCCAGGGGCTAGCATCAGAGGTGCAGCAGACAAATGCCTATCTGGATTGCATTCACAGTGCCGTGTCTGACCTACAGAGATCTTTTCAGGCTCTGGCCTACTCTCGGACGGCAGCCAGTTTCCCTGGCCATTCTGTCCCCCCTCCAACCTCCTCTACCCCTTCCAGCACCCCACTCCCTTCACCCATCCAAAGCACACAATCAGACCCGCTGACAGGCACATCAACACACAAGAAGCACACTTCAAAACACAAGCACCACACCTTCCACCACAAGCATTCACACAGCCAACAGACACCTGCAAACACAATAACGTCCACTTCCCTCAATGTGCCCACCTCTTCTGCCTCCTGTCTGTCCCCTCTAAATCCACACTCTCATGCACTGCACCTTCCCTCACTGTTACTGCTCCTCTTCCTGCACTCACCACAATCGCAGACAGCCATACATGCACCCCATACAGCACACCTTCACTCACCACCTCTACTGTAGTTGACACATGCAGCACACTCACCAGACTTGCAGACACCCACACAACATACATCCACACTAGCTGTCTGTCTTCTCCCAATGTGTCCACCCCCCCACCTCCCAAGACACACAAATGCACCAAGACACCCACCCATCAGACATCCACCACACAACAGCATACTAAGCAGTCACCTGCACCCACTACACGCACCCCTACACCCCATACATCCACTCCCTCTGCCTCCACTCTCACGCCCTCATCCACACCCACCCCAATTGCTCCCCAAAAACTTTTCCACTCCCGTGCTGACCTATTCCAACCCACTGGCCCACCCCGTATTGTCCCCAAACGTGCCCACCTCCTTGCCCTTTCTGCTCCTTCCACATCACAGCCCACCTCGGTCCACCCTTCACATTCCCATGCCCCTTGCCCAGAGAAGAAGAAGGCCCAGACAGAGCCTAGGCCATCCAGCTCCACCTGAGCCAAACAGCCCCCACCCCCTTCAAAGGAGAAGCCCATCTCCCTTCCACCCTCCACAAGAAAGTCAAAGGCCCACCCCTGTTGAAAATCCAAACCCCCACCACCCCCACCACCCCCGCCACACTTCCGTGAGGTGCCTGGATCCCCAAATGGTGCCCCATTCTGTGGAGTACCCAGCGCTTGTGGGAGTCAGGTGGGGTCCGTTGTGGCCCATGACAATTGGGATATTACGGACTGGCCATTGGCCCTGTTTACACTGTTTGGCTCAGTGAGCTTCTTAATAAAGTTTCTGTGTGACCTGTGTTTGGGCTGCACGCCGTTACACCCTGGTGTTTGTTTTACTTTTTTATGGGTGTGGGGCTTTTGTATATACTATGGTCAAGTTGCAATAGCCTTCGGTCGGGTACGTACCTCTTGGTGTGGGGTGTATGACTTGTGCTGCTTCGAAAGGTTGGGGAGGCATTGCCTGACGGGTGGAGTGGGTGAGTATGTAACTGTGCCCTTTCCTCCCTTGTGTCGTAGGTTGCGGTACTTAGAGTCGTCTTCATCGGCGGTCTCGGTTGTGTAGGTGTATGGCAAGGAGCAGGGCTGGCATGATCTGCAGCTCTCTATTCATGGCTGCCGCTGCACATTCTGTGGGACTCGGGTACGTGGTTCCTTATATTTGATTCATTTCTGCCTGGCTTTGTGTGGCGGTGGTTCCCGCCCCAGAACTGGTGGCGGAATGGTGTTTCATTATTTGATGGACAGGTTTGGCCTTTCAGATGGCCTGTGGGTGGACTCTGCCGTCATCGTTGAGACTTCTCTCCTGGCGGTGGGTGGTTCACGGAATGCGTGTGTTTTGTTTGGATCATTATTTGGCGGTCCGGACCGCTCCTCTGTCGGCGGTTTCAACTGCCACCGCCAGCGGGACGGACCGCCATGTTCGTAATGAGGGCCTTAGTATTTTTCTCCCCACCAGCACACACAAGCTGTGAGGCAGTGTGCATGTGCTGAGTGAGGGATCCCCAGGGTGGTATAATACATGCTGCAGCCCTTAGAGACCATCCCTGGCCACAGGTCCCTTGGTACCAGGGGTATCATTTACAAGGGACTTATCTGTGTACCAGGGCTGTGCCAATTGTGGCGACAAAGGTAGAGTTTTAGGGAAACAACACTGGTACTGGGGCCTGGTTAGCAGGGTCCCAGCACACTTTCAATCATAACTAGCATCAACAAAACGCAAAAAGTTAGGGGGTAACCATGCCAATAGTGGCAATTTCCTACAGGACTCATATGACTATACAGTCATTTAACAACGCCCAACATGTGTCCATGCAGGAAGATAGATATGTAAGGTTTCCTAACCCATGAACACACTCCTATTGTACATTTTGCACATATGACACTACACATCTCTTCCAACCCACACAGCACATACCAACCTTCATTGACACATATGAGTACACCATCTCCTGCATCATAGATGCATGGGGAACTATATGACACACGTGTAGCAGAGCATCATGAAGGACGAGCTTCAGTGTGGACACATGCACTCACATTGCCAGGTATAAAGTGAAATCAAACCAGCCATTGTCCACTGCACCCTCAGAGTATGATTTGACATGGGTATTATATGCATTAGAATGCATTGGACATAGACCATCATATCTACTTGTGTTGTAGTCATATGTACATTTGGAAATCAAACATTAAAATGTGGTAGACCCACATATATGTGTTAGATCACATATGTGCACTCCTTGTACACATGTGATAACATGTATGTATACAAAGTCTAACACATGCTCATTTGCAAACAATATCAGTTATTGCATGCATCACACACACATACAAACACAATGGTAACACATACAGGTGTTACTGTTAAGATCTGTACAAACATACACACACAGGTAGCCATACCATACGTACTACATACATGCATAGCCCCTGTGACATGCTATGTGAATCTGGGTGCACTGTCAGCCTTTCCAACAAAATCCACGCATTCCCATTATGCATAAAAACATTTGAAGCAAACAGCAATATCCAATACTCCGATATGCCAAAAATATGATGCCTGGCCCTTTTGCATTAATCTCAAATCCACAGGCCTTGTCAGGCTTAATGGGAAGGAATACCAGGCATGACCATCATGCATAAAAAATGTAAATGCGAATACTACTATCTTTGCTAAGGCAAAAATGACACCTGGCCCCTGCGCATCAATTGCAGGTCTTGAGGCCTTGTCATCCTTAATTGGGGAAAATTGATGCTTGACTGTCATGCATGGAGAAGAATTACTCATATCAGAAAACGTGACACACAGGCCCAGGAAGTGATGAAACAGGACTTCCTGGTTGCATACATGGTACAGTGCATTCACTTTCTCTTCACAGTTATTTTTTCTGTGACTGTGTCAGGGTGTGTGGAGCTGGTGCTGGTTGAGGATTGGTGTTGTTTGAGAGTTTTGCCATTCTGAAATTTAAAAATTACGCTAAGCCAGGGCTGCAGGGCCATTTTCCCGTGCCATATTCACAAATTATTGCGATGCATACATAGCACCACTTTGTTAAGCCTTGCACAACGTGATAGCTGCGCCAGACCTCATGTATGGGAGGGTGGCCTTCCCCAGTAAATGAGGCAAAATAAATGGGACTGGGAATAATGTTACATATCCTAAGGACAATTTGTACCTTTATATATGATGGCTCCCCTAACCACTCTGCAGCAGTTGTGCTAAATATTTGGTGCCACTCCTAGAGAGTACATATTTTGCATCTATATGGAATGACGCATTTGCCTACTACACTGAGGCATGGTGCACCATATATTACATATGGTGCACACATGGTGGGGGGAAGGGTGGCACCAAGGGCCACAAGGACAGTTGCAAGGCACTATGTGCAGCACCACGTTCCTTAAATGAGCCCCTTTGTCTCTTTGCCCAACAGCATTTAAAGGAACTTAGCTAGGCACTGAGTCTAGACTATTTACACATTCTTCTTTGTGTACATGGTGTATCACATACACCCCATAATGTTATTAAATTTGGCATGTGCAGATTTTGTACTACAGGCCTGCCCCGTTTTACAGACAGTATGGGGCAG
This sequence comes from Pleurodeles waltl, assembly GCF_031143425.1. NCBI lineage: Eukaryota > Metazoa > Chordata > Amphibia > Caudata > Salamandridae > Pleurodeles > Pleurodeles waltl. Next base: position 792,378,523 of record NC_090438.1, on the reverse strand, counting down.
GCCAGGATCTGCGGCAGCACTAGCACATTACTCAGTACCAAGCACCAGCTCAGGCATAGTTGGACCACAGTGCAAGTGTGTCTGTGTTGAGGGGAGTGCACATTCGCAGATTGGTATTCTTTACTGGACATATGTGGTCTACTATGATGAAAATGGCTGCCCACACAGTATTGGCACGGCATCCGTAATGTTATTCAGTTAATGTGCAGGAAAGAACAACTATGTGAACATGAGGAAACTGCCATGGCGTTTTAGCTCTAGTGTGTGTTCCTTGACATGGCACACACATATTAGTGACAAGAAACAAAGATGTATCAATGATTTCCTTATCACTTTGCTATGCTCACACCACACCTGGGCAGTTGTTATATATTTTTGCGGTAATAATGACTAAGATGTCTTCAACACCTGGGGAAGGGTTACAAGCAATGGGTGTTACAATGGGACGGCCAATGCAACAACCATTGCATGCTCCTCAGATGCAGAATACTTTGTCATGCTGCCCCATTTGGACTTTGAGGTATAATGATAATCAACAGCTGCATGCCAAAACCATGTGCTTATAGTGCAGTGAAATGCACCAAAAAAGCATCAGGGGAACTGATGATTTGGTGGTGCAAAGTTCTCCATTATCTGGCCTTTAATCTCACAGACAGATTTTAGATGCTTGGCAGTTGTTCTGACCTACCACTAAGTTGACTTGCTCACTCTGCTTAACAAGTTGAACACGACCATGTTGTCCATGCACTCAAATGTCCAAGCTTCACTAAGCTATGTTTTCCTGTCATGTATTGCAGGTGGACACTTAAGAATGAAATGTAAAACGCGAAGTTTTGAGCTGTTTATCAGTGGATATCATTTTCATCTTGATGGCTGTAAATGATAAGCCAAAGGACTTATATATCTGAAGGAGCTAAACACCTAGAACAGATACGGCAATCAGAGACAATCGGTCATTGTAGCCTCGGGTACCACTAGGAGAGGGCTTGGACTCATATATCTCTATTGAGAATTGTGTCAATCTGAGAGCTCCATTAACATTCACCCAAAAAAAGATATAGGCCCTAATTACAACCCTGGTGGTAAATGCCGCCTACCGCTGTGCTGACGGCCACCAAGATACCGTGACTGCGGCGGTAATCCGCCACAGGTATTATGACCCACACAGAGAATCCTGCCACAATACAGACATCTACACAAGTCCACCACACCAAAGGTCACTGATAAACTGGCGATAGCAAAACCCACAATGTTACACCAACAGGAATACGGCCACAGTATCACAACCCACGAATCAACGCAGCAGTCATTCAACCGCAGTAATCAATTGGCGGTACACACCGCCATGCTCAAAATACAAATACAATTACAAAACCACACCACATTGGACAATTCAAAATACACACACCTGACACACATACACACACCACAAAGAGACCAAGCACAGAGAGACAAGCAAAGGGCACCCACTCAATCAGAGGCGCAGAACCCCATCAGCCATACATCATCCACGCACATCACAGTATATACCCCAACACATCACCCCACACATCACCTCGCACATCCTCACACCTATCACTCACACCACATCCACGGCACCCCAAAGACACCCCAGGTTTTCAGAGGAGGAGCTAAGGGTCATGATGGAGAAAATCGTAAGGGTAGAGCCACAGCTGTTCGGATCACAGCTGCAGCAGACGTCCATTGCAAGGAAGATGGAGCTATGGCAGAGAATCGTGGACAAGGTCAACGCCGTGGGACAGCACCCAAGAACAAGGGATGACACCAGGAAGAGGTGGAATGACCTACGGGGTAAGGTACGTTCCATGGTTTCAAGACACCTGATTGCTGTACAGAGGACTGGCAGAGGACCCCCACCTCCTCTTCCACAACTAACAACATGGGAGGAGCAAGTCCTGTCAATAATGCATCGTGAGGGCCTCACAGGAGGAACAGGAGGACTGGACTCTGGTAAGTCAAAGCTTTACTATTATATCCCCCACCCTACCTGCATGCCATCACATACTCCCACCCTTTCCCTCACTCCCATCTCTCCACCAACTCACATATATCTCACAATCGCAACCCACCCATTCCAATGCCAAGCCCTGCATGCAACAACAATGCATGGACACCCATCACAGACCTGCATGGACAACCATCACCCCAGCATGCCCAATAGAGAGACTCACCCAGCCCACAAAATCACCACTCACACAAGGCCAAGCTGACAGGGAAAGCATAGTCATACAGGGAAACATACCAATTGCATAAGATGGCACACACAGATACAATAACAATTCATTTGCATCCCAACAGGACCCCTACCCAACGTCACCGGAGAGGAGGTGCCTGCTACATCCAGCCCCCCACAGAAGAGGCCCACAGTGATGAAAGCAGCTCTTCACGCCTGGATCATGATGACCAGCCCGGCCCATCAGGGACCTCTGGATAGTTGGTTACCCTGCCACACTCCCAGAAAACCACAGAGCCTCCCCCCTCAGGAAACACCACCACAGCACCCACCCAGCAGGCCCATACCTCTGTTACCAGGACACGTCAATCAGCAGTGTGTCCACCACTACAGGGACCCCAGGCAACCCCACAAGCCCAGGGCGATCAGGGACCTGGGGTCAGTGGCAGTGGGCACATGGTTCAGGGGACAGAGGCACAGGACAACAGGGAAGCTGGGAGGACTGCTGTGTGACAGGGGGAGGACAGGCCCAGGGAACTGACCCTCCACGAGGCACTCTCAAACATCATAGGAGCATATAACCATTCCCAGAAGACCATGGGCCAGGTACTGGTCAAGTTACAGGAGACCCACTGGCTGCAGGATGGACAGTACCTGGGGATCAGGGAGGACCTAACTAAAATATACACCATCCTGGTCACCATTGCAGGGGTGCTGGCTGACATGGGCAAGACCATGATGGAGGCAGTGGGACAACAAAAGGCCAATCAGAGAAACAGCCCTCCACCTCCGCCGGCGCTAGTGTACAGGAAGCACCGCCAAAGGACCAACAGGCCACCAGCACCCCACCCCCTGCAGAAGGAGAACCACCCTGCAAACGGTCCCTGCGATCCAGACAGAAGCCAGAGAGCATTGGCAAGACCCCCACCAGGAAATAAAACTCTCCTGATTGTCACCCTTCTGTCCCACTATGTCACCCTGTCCACCTTGAACTGCCATTGCACCCCTTCCAATGCCCCATTGGACATTGCACCTGTGATACAAATAGACTGGACTCTACCCTGGACTTTCATCCACCATCACCCCAGCCCCTTGCCCTTACTCCCATACTAATTTGCACGAAAAATAAACACCCTTGAAACATAAACCATACTGGAGTCAGTGTAATGATTAGAAAGATGCATTATTACAACATTACCAAAGCATTGCAACAGCTATGTTCAGTGAAATATACCACAGGATGACCTTTGGTGGGCAGCAGTACATATAGCAGTAGCCAGAATGGGGTGCACATATCTGAAAATAGACAATCCAAAGGGAACAGTCAGTGTCCATAGACAGAGGGTAAGAGGCTGCCATGTACAATGTCCAAAAGTTTACTGTAATGTAAATTTGAGTTACAGTCTCTTACCTGTGTGTCACTGGAAGTAGTGCTGTATAATGTTTGTTCTTTTGTCCACATCTTCTTCATCTGCCTCCTCTTCCTCACTGTCCACAGGCTCCACTGCTGCCACAAGACCATCTCCAGGCTCATCCTTCTGCACGAAAGGCACCTGGCATCTCAAGGTCAGGTTGTGCAACATACAGCATGCCACGATGATCTGGCACACCTTCTTGGGTGAGTAGTACAGGGATCTACCTGTCAGATGGAGGCACTGGAACCTGGCCTTCAGGAGGCCAAAAGTTCTCTCAATTATCCTCCTTGTACGCCCATGTGCCTCATTGTAACGTTCCTCTCCCTTTGCCCCTGGGAGTCCTCACTGGGGTCAGTGGCCATGAGAGGTTGGGATGACCAGAGTCACCTGCAAATATCGAGGGACAACTGTTAGACATACACCACCACTCAGGGACTACCCCATACTCAGACCCCAACTTATACTGTGTGAGGATCTTGGGCTCACCTATTAGCCTCACCCGGTGCCTCTGGAGTTGCCCCATCACATAAGGGATTCTGCTATTCATCAAGATATAGGTGTCATGCACTGAGCCAGGATATTTGGCATTCACATGGGAGATGTGCTGGTCCGCCAAACACATCATTTGCACATTCATTGAGTGATAGCTTTTTCTATTCCTGTAGACCTGTTCATTTCTCCGGGGGGGGGGCGGCAAATGCCACATTTGTACCATCAATGGCACCAGTGATGTTTGAGATATGTCCCAGGGCATAGAAGTCAGCTTTCACTGTGGCCAGATCATCCACCTGGGGGAAAACGATGTAGCTGCGCATGTGCTTCAGCAGGGCAGACAACACTCTGGTCAACACGTTGGAGATCATTGGCTGAGACATCCCTGATGCCATGGCCACTGTAGTCTGAAAGGAACCACTTGCCAGAAAATGGAGCGCTGACAGAACCTGCATAGAGGGGGTATTCCTGTGGGCTGACGGATAGCTGACATCAGGTCTGGCTCCAATTGTGCACACAGTTCTTGGATTGTGGCACGATCAAGTCTGTATGTGATGATAATGTGTCTGTCCTCCATTGTCGACAGGTCTACCAGGGGTCTGTACACCGGAGGATGCCGCCATCTTATCATCTGCCTCAGCAGTTGTAGCCTATGGAGGAGAACGGTGAGAAGAAGGTCATTTTCCACATAGATGGCACAACTGTTTTTGAATTAATGTCACAGAAGCAGTGTGTGAATTCGAGAGTCAGTAAATGTGCCATTATATGCTGTGACCATGCCATGTGCCCCCCTGAAATCACGGCTGTCTGACCTGTGAGGAGGGACAAGGAAAAATGAGGTAACTGTGCTGGCATTGTGCTGCATCGCGGTAGGCGGTAGATGACTGCCAGGTAACTCTGCATTGGTTATCATTGGGCCCTGTGGGTCCCAGGAGCCAATGGCGATGTACGCCGGCGGTGACGGTACGCACTGCCGCGGACATCACTGACATTTTCTAGCTATTCACTCACTTGCTACCTGACCATCAACAGAAGAGGACCTACACTGCAAATGCTGCTGTGACCTGAGTCAGGAAGCAACAATGGCTAGAGTATCTGGGGAAAGGGCCCCTGCCTTCACTGCGGAGGAGTTGGAGAAACTGGTGGATGGGGTCCTCCTCCAGTACACGTTACTCTACGGTGCTCCAGACAAACAGGTGAGTACACTGTGAGCATGATGCGTGGGCAATGCCTGTTTGGAGTGGTGTGGATGGAAGCCACATGTAGGTGGGTGCTAAGGCATCCTGGCCTGAGTGCTGCATGAGAGGTGGTCAGTGTATGTACGTCAGGGCATGGGTGGGAACTGGTGGGAAATGAGTATGACGGTCCGGACGGGTGAGTAATTACATTTTCTGCTGTCTTTCTCCTCTAGGTCAGAGCCAACCAGAAAAAGGGTATTTGGCGTGCCATCGCCAAGGAGGTGCGGACCCTGGGGGTCTATCACAGGCAGAGCACCCACTGCCGCAAGAGATGGAAGGACCTGTGCCACTGGACGAAGAAAATGGCAGAGGCCCAGCTGGGGCTGGCCTCCCAACGTGGAAGGGGTGCCCGCCGCACCATGACCCCCCTGATGTTCCACATCCTGGCGGTGGCCTATATGGAGTTGGATGGGCACTTGAGGACATCACAGCAGCCACAAGGGGTGTGTACAGATTCAGAAAGCTGACTTTGCGTGCTTTAGGAGCTAGCTGGGTGGGGAAGGGGGCAGTGGGTGCCCTTAGGCCAGGGCGATCATGGCAGAGTAGGTCCCTTGTGTGCAGGCTCTTAAGCACTCCTACCCCAATGGTACAAGTGGCCAACTACTACTGGGCAGGCTCCTGTGGTTGTCAGGTGTGCAGATGCTGGCATTAGGCATTGTACCCCATGGGCTGGTGACTACCAAAGTTACTGGTTGGGCATGGCCTAGTGCATAGGGCTGCTCCCTGTGTGTTGTGTCCACCAACTATAGTGTTGTTGCTGGCATTGACCGAGTGTATCCTCTGTCTCTCTCCCCCCACTTTTTGTTTTGTCACCCTGTCCTTGTGTGCATTAGCATCATCTGGTGGAGGCGCAGAGGCACCGGTGACGGACGGAGCTGCATCCCACATGGGCCTGGAGGCCGAATCCACCGAGGGTGAAGGCACTAGTGGGACAGAGGGCAAGGGGAGCACCACAACGGGGACAGGAAGGGAGACTAGTGACAGCGATTCCTCCTCCAATGGAAGCTCCCCGGTGGTGACGGACACATATGTGCCCACCCCAACCACAGGTACAGCCACCCCCCCCCCACCAGCACTGCCCTCCCAGCAGCCCCTCAGTGTGTTTCCCGTGCCCGCTCATCCGGGAGGGTGGGCATCTCCTTCGCCCCAGGCACCTCAGGCCCTGCCCCAGTCAGCCCTGCTGCCCTCAGTGAGGAGGCTATTGACCTCCGGAGATCCCTCTCTGTTGGGCAGTCAACCATTCCGAATGCCATCCAGGGTGTCGAGAGGCATTTACAACAAACAAATGCATACCTGAAGGGCATTCATTCTGCTGTGGTGGCCCAACAAAGAGCATTTCAGGCTCTGGCCTCAGCACTGATGGCAGCCATTGTCTCTGTGTCCAGCCTCCCCCCTCCAACTTTCACTACCCAGACCCAATCCCCTCTACCTCACCCTATCCCAAGCACACCTTCAGACCAGCATGCACACAAATCAACACACAAAAGTGGTTCAGGAAAACATAAACACCACACATCATCACACAGGCACTCACACAAGCACCATACCCATGCAAACATACCAACATCCACTTCCTCCACTGTGTATCCCTCCTCCTCTTCATCCACCTCCCTCCCAGTAGCATCTCCACTCACACCTGCATGCACTTCGTCATCAGCCACTACCTCCATGGCCAGCATGCCCATCACAACACAGCCCTCACGGCAGTCACCACCCCCACAACCATGCACACGTCCCCTGTGTCCTCTCCCATTGTGTCTGTGAGCCCTCCTCCCAAAGTACACAAATGCAGGCACACACCCACTCAACAGCCATCCACCTCACAACAGCATCCAGCCCATGCACCTTCACCCAAACTCAGCAGACGTACACCTCCTACAACCACTACCTCTTCCTCCACTCCCAAACCCCCTCTATCTTCCCGTCCCAGTGTGTCTAAAAAACGTTTCCTAGCTAACATTGACCTCTTTCCTACGCCTCCCCTGTCATCCTTCCCCTAGGGCCAGGGTGTCAAGATCCCAGGCCAGCACCTCAGCCACCAAATCGGCGTCCACTGTGGTACCTGCAAGTCCCAGGGGATCAAAGGGGGCACCCGTCAGGGCTAGCAGTGTGCCACCAAACAATGCAAAGGACCAACCGATTCCACCAACTGCCAAGGTGAAGAAGGGACCATCATGCAGCATGGACCAGACGCACAACCCACCCAGCAAGGCCTCATCCAAAATACAAAAGGACAGTGCCAAGGGCCCAGCAGCATCTTCCAAGGTGGGGAAGGGAAAAATAACCAAAGGCAAGGCACTTCATGGCTCAGAGCCTCCAGGTGAGGGACTGGTCACCACCATTAGTCCTGACAGCCCAGCAACCTGTACCCCAGAAAGCACCGCCGCAAGCACCACCACCTGCACCGTCATCTGCACCACCACCTGCACCGCCGCTGCCACAACAACAGTCAGCAGCATCATCCCCAGTGGGCAGCCATCCGAGGCTGCAGGGGACGGCCTGGACCCTGCACCCACCACTTGAAGCACCACCACCAGCACTGGCACTACCAGCAGTTTGCAGCCCAAGTCGCCACAGGATGGAGTCTCGCTCTGCCTCCATGAAGTATCATGCTACCTGTTCCCTTCATATCTCGTGCCTCAGACACCCAGGTGAGGGAATATGAACTACCACACCCCAGCATGACTGGGCACAAATGCCTCCTCCAGTACCAGTAGAGATATGCATCCACTTCATCCTGTCAAGGGCACAAGGCCCCCTCCAGAACCAGTGGAGATATGCATCCACTCCCCCTATCCTTGGCAGGATAAAGCAGACTGGGCACAAGGCCCCCTCCAGAACCAGTGGAGATATGAAGCAGACGGGGCACAAGGCCCCTTCCAGAACCAGTGGAGATATGCATCCACTCACTCTATCCTTGGTAGGATGAAGCAGACAGGGCACAAGGCCCCCTCCAGAACCAGTGGAACATATCACTACTTGAGAGACTGTGGCTTTGAACTCCCCAGGACCAAGCAGTGGGCAAACCACCCACTTGAGAGACTTGAGAGACTGTGGCTTTGAACTCCCCAGGACATAGCTGTGGGCATGTTGCCCCCTCCAGGAGCAGTGGCATAGTACCTTCTTCCGGCTGAGGTGCCCCCCTCCCCTTCTCCCTGAGGTGCCTGTGTGTTTTTGACCTGATGCCCCTGTAGTGTTCTCTCCGTTTTGAGGCAGGAGTCAAGTGTAGGCTTTGCCCATGTTTTTTTGGCCCACTGGTCCACGGACATTTGGAAAGGACAGTGTACGGCCCTCTGTACATATTGTAAATATTTGTATATACTGTTGTTTACAATCGTTAACTTTATCTGCATTTTCTAAATATCACTTATTTCACTCAATTCCTTTTGTCCTTGCGTTCTTCCAGGGGGTTACGGGCTGTAAATGAAATGTTGCTGCATGTTTTTGTGTGTATGGTGTTGTGGGTGAGGGTGGGGGTGTTGCGTGTTGCGTGTCACTCTCTTTTATCCTCTCCCCTCCCGTGTGTGCTAGGTGCAGTACTCACCGTGGTCGTCGCCGCCACCTTCTTTGATATTCCTGGTGTATTAGCAGATACACAAGCATCGGCAAGACCTGTAGTTCGGGCTCCATGGCGTTCTGGTTCTTCGTTGAGTTTCAAAAGGTGAGTGGTTCCCCTTCAGTGCAGTGTTTCCGCTGTGCTTTTGATGTCGTTGGTACCGCCCCAGAAAAGCTGGCGGATTGGTGCCTTGTAATAACATGGGCAGTACATTGTCTTCCACCTGGCTGTTGGCGGTGACGGCCGCGGTGTTTGTTGCTTCCGCTGTGGCGGTCAGTGTGTTAAAGTGGCTGTCTATGTTGACGTGGTCGTGATCCCATTTTTTTTACCGCCGCCTGTTGGCGGTATTACCGCCGCTTTTTCACCGACCGCCAGGGTTGTAATGAGAACCATTATCTACAGACATGGTTGTTACTAAAATAATTGGAGTGTATGTCAGTACGCCTGTCCCTTCTGTATTTTTTTCCCCCCTATATAAACTTCTGAATTGGATCCGCCCTGAGGAAGGTGGCCTCCCTATGTGAGAGATACCGAAACGCCCGTAGGCTATGGGTTCTGAAATCCTGTGGTATTGATTTTATCTACATTGTTCCATCATTTTGTGTTCTGTATCACACAAGACCATTGAACTTACAGTAACATATTGTTATGTGTATGTATGTATATGATTCAAGGATTCATTTTATATTAGAATTTATATTACACATAGGTTTCTTGGGTCGTATGGTTGAGTCTGGCTTTATCTGAGTATGAATGAGGTATAAGTGTTATGGTTGTCTGTAGTTTCATGTGGGGCTCTATATTGGTCTGTATTGTATTTGTTGGACTTTTTTTCCATACGCAGGGTCATCCCCAGTCTTTTTGCCTCCTTCCTCCTGGTTTTACTGACCTCTCCCTGTTCGCTGTGGGACTCTCAGCACTTTATCACTGCTGACCAGTGCTAAAGTGCAGGTGCTCTCCCATCTAAAGTTGGTATGATTGGCTTATACCAAATTGGCACATTTAATTTACCTATAAGTCCCTTGTACAGTGGTATCCCTATACTCAGGGCCTCTAAATTAAATACTACTAGTGGGCCTGCAGCGCTGCTTGCGCCACCCACTGAAGAAGACTTTCAAACCTGTCTCAGGCCTGGTAGGATAGGGCCTGTGTGCGCAGCTTTCAGCCACAGGGACCTGGCATCTAAATGTACTTGTCAGGCCCAGAACTCCCCTTTTCCTACATGTAAGTCACCCCTAAGGTACGCCCTAGCTAGCCCTATGGGCAGGGTGCCATTTATGTAGAAGCCAGGTTTCGTGGCCTGTCCTGGTAGTGACAAACAGCCTAACTTGGTGTCTCACTGCTGTTAGTACGGCCTTCTCATAGGATTGCATTAGAAATGCCCTGCCTTATGTGTAAGGGGTAGTGTCTGATTTATGAGGGGTATCGTAGGTGTGTTTGGTATGGTTGTGATGGTGATAATAAATGCTGCTTACTGGTATGAGTGTATGTTTTATTACTATCACAGAAATGCCACTTCTAGAAAGTGTGCATTTATCTGTGCTTATGACTCTGGTGTTTTGCAGTTTGACTCCAATCCACGTCTGGGCAGAGTGACAGTTGGGGCTTTGTGCATACTTTTCAGACAGCCTGTACACAGGGAGGGTGGAGGTGTCACAGAGGTGCATCTGCATACTGAATAGTCTTCCTGAGCTGAGAGAAGGGAGAGGCGGGGCACACCTACATTTGTAAAGGCCTCACACAATAGGGTCGTTAAACCCCCACTGATGTTTTGAGCCTGTGCTGAAAGGAGAGAGGGGGCACTCCCAGAACCAGTTGTTACAGGCTGGAACCTCCTCTCCCTACCATTGCAAAACACTGTAAAGACTGAGTATAACTACAGGGGAATTTTCCCCACAATTTGGAGACTCTTAATCATCCTTGAACCGGACCCAGAAATGCTCACCGGGAACTGCCATGGACTACTGCTGCTGTGCTGACCTGTGACCTGCTTGGTCACTGAAGAGGACTTTCCACTTGCTGCATACTCCTTGAGCTGGCCTGTTGTTGGGCCAAGTTACCTGTGGGCCTTTTCTTGTAACTTGGCTCCCCAGGGGCAGGGTGCTGTGACCCCTGACTCCTGCATTTCACCCTGAAGCACGAGGGGTGCTTCACTTTGTTCAGGAGCTAAGCACTTGGGATAGCGCTCCTTTGGGGGATTTTCTTAGTGCTTGGAAGAGCTCCCCCTCGCTGGTGTCCCGGACTGTGAAAAGCGCTATTTTCTTTTTGGCCAAAGAAATCACCGCCGCAGCCCGGGGGAAGTTGTTGCACCGAGCGCGAGTGAGTGCGCTGCTTTGTGCCCCCGGGGCAGCAGAAGGATCCATTTCCCGCCAAACTTGGAGCACAAGCGCTCCTGTCGTGCCCCCGGGGTGAAGCGTGCTCTGTAGAACGCCCACCGGGGCACTGGCAGGCACCAACTTTGGTGCCTGCCTCCTTTCCAATGGCCAGACGGGCCGCCGACTGCTGCAGGAGCCGTGGGTAGGCAAGGAAGCCTCATCGGAGGCTCCCTCGCCCCACCAGGCCCTCTGTGAGTATTTCTGTGGAGTCAGGGGGAAGGGAAGCCTCACCGGAGGCTCCCCCTGCTCCTCCATATATTTTCTAATGTTCCTATTATGGGCATTTTATGATATTCTTATGACAAGTGCTTTGGTGTAATAACGTGTTTCCTGACTACTGCTTATGTTGCAGAATACTGAGTAACCTGTGTGTTATGTGTGACTACTGCTCGTTTTCAGAGTAACTAGTGTGTAACATTCTGACAACTGTTAAGGTAGCAGGATAGTACTGATATATGATGTTTTGTCTGATAATAGCATTGTGTACAATACAGTATATTATACAGCAAGGCTGGATAAGTTGGAGAGAGACAATCCCTGTAATTATAAACTTCTAAATTACTGCAAGAAAAAAATAAAGACGTTTTAAAAGAATATGTGCCACAGGCTTCCAGTTCCTCCCTCTCACTTTTAGTGATGTTAAATTATTAAGTGGGTTTTGGGTTGGTACTTTTAGGATAGTAAAATAGTTTAGTTTAGGTGCAGGTTGGTATAAGTATAGTTGAAGGTGGATTTTAGAACATTTTGTGTTTTGGGGGGTTGGGTGGCGGTCATGTTGGGGTTTCTATGTTTATATAAAAGCAAATCTAAAAAAATACAAAAAACAATATATTTGTTAAGATAATAGTTTAGGTTAGTACATGTGTAGCCTTAGCTTATGTTGCCCTAATCATGTCTTGTCACTTAAGGGATTGTTCGACTTGGCATCATTGGCATGGTCTCCCCTAATGTTTTGCCTCTACTTCTACTGCTTCTGTGTGCTGGACTCTTTTTCTGCTGTTTTCGTTTGCTCTGGACACTTTATCACTGCTGACCAGCGCTAAAGTGTAAGTGTTCCCTGTATAAATTTTATGTGTACATTGGCTTATCCATGATTGGCATATTGGATTTACTACTAAGTCCCTAGTAAAGTGCACTAGAGGTGCACTGGACCTGTAAATCAAATGCTACTAGTTGGCCTGCAACACTGGTTGTGCAACCCACATTAGTAGCCCTGTAAAAATGGCTCAGGCCTGCCACTGCAGTGTCTGTGTCTGCAATTTTAAACTGCCACTTAGACATGTAAGTGTACCCACTTGCCAGGCCTAAAACATCTCTTTTTATACATGTAAGGCACTCCTAAGTTAGGCCCTAGGTATCCCCATGGGCAGGGTGCAGTGTATGTTACAGGTGGGACATGTACTTATGTGTTTTACATGTCCTGACAGTGAAATACTGCCAAATTTGTTTTTCACTGTTGCAAGGACTATCTCTCTCATAGGTTAACATGAGGGCTGCATTTAAATATTATTTAAGTGCAGATTCCCTTTGGGAGCAGCGAGACATTTGGGGCCAGATGAATCAAAAAAATGAATTTCGTCTCTTAAATAGCAAATTTTAAGAAATTGCTATTTGGGAAATGCAAAATGGTATTTATGATTTGTGCGATTCGGTAATAGCGATTTCTTAAAAATCGCAAATGCTATTACTGAATCGCAAATAGAGAATCTGACCCAATTCGCACCTATGGGCCTGTTGCAAATGTTTTTTCCATTCCCAAATTACAAATTCCAGTTAGGAATTTGCAAATTAGGAAATGCAAATCCCAGGGTGCTGGGGACCTAAGGCCCCCTCTGCTGCACCCCAAAAATATTTTTATGGACATGTGAAGCACACACATGCCTTAGGGGCATGTGTGCACTACATGTCAATTTTAAAAATGCATTTATAATGCATTTATAAAGTTTGCAAATGCTTACCACCAAACTTTTATTTGTGGTAATTGCATTTCCTAAATGCCCAATTCACATTTAGGAAATGCTTGATACATTTGATTTGGAAATCACAAATAGGAATTCTCTATTTGCGATTTTCAATCTAGAGAATCGTAATTTGCGATTCTCTAAATGGGGTCGCAATTTTATGGAATTGCTATTTTAGCAATTCCTTAAAATTTCACTGTGAATGCCTTTCATACATTTTGAAAGGTATTTTTGCATTCGCAAAAGTCCGAATTTTGCAATTCACACCATTTGCGAATGCAAAAAAGCTTGATACATCTGACCCTTGGAGTTTGGGGTGTCTGAACTCACATTCAAAAAAATACATCTGTTAGTGAAGTTGGATTTTAGATGGTGTGTTTGAAAATACCACTTTTAGAAAGTAGGCATTTTCTTGCTCAAACCATTCTGTGACTCTGCTTTGTTGAGGATTCCCTGTCTCGGTCAATTTGACAGTTGGCAAGTTTGCACCTCTCCTCTAGAGAGTGACAAAAAGGGAGCTGGGGAGTAGTCTGCATATCCTGATGGGCCATCTGGTATGAGGGGATAGGAGGAGTGGTCACTTACACCTGAATGGGCTGTGCCTGCCCACACACAATGCAGTCTCCAACGCCCCGGTGTGTGTGTGTGGTGCCTGGCCTGGGCAAGGCAGGATCTTGAAAACAACAGATTTCTCTTTGAAGTAGGCCTACTTCAAAGGTAGAAAGGAGTATAAGAAGAGCACCCAAAACCCCTGAAAATCAGATTAGTTCTGGAACCAAGAGGAACCTCTGCCAAGGAGAAGAGCTGAAGAAGCTGGAGTAGGAGTACTGCCCCTTTGCCTGTGACTGTGCTTTTCTGGGTTGGCCTGCAGTAGCTGCTTCTGCCTGAAAGAGGACAAAGACTGACTTTTGTGTGACTTCCCACTGGTGAAGAATCTCCAAGGGATTGAATTGAGCTTTCCTCCTGTTGTTGAAGTCTCAGGGGCAACAATGAATTCTCACTGCCAGTATTTGGGCTTTCTGCTGAGAGTCCCTCCTGCCACGTGGTGGCAAGTGGTGACCTAACCTGTCTCTGGGCCCTTGAAAGGTGCAGCTGGTGGAAAAGGACAGAAATCCATGCACAGGCCGCCCTGCGGGGAAGCTTTTGATGCACCACCCACCTCGCGGCTGAAAAACAACAGGCCGCTGGCCTCACAGCTAACACCGATGCTCCAACTGCATCGCAGCTGGAATGTCGATGCAACACGGATGTAGAAACAACAAGCAATACCTGCAGCGGCTGCTGTCAATGATGAAAGCCCCCACGCATCATGGTTTCTTGACACCGTGCGACCAGATTTTGACGTAACATCGCTGGGCGTGGAAACTCAATGCAAGGCCTGCCTGGACCAGAGGTGCCCATCTGGTTCGACACATCGCTCTCTTGTGGAAGAGAAGAAATGGCGCACACGGACCCAGAGGAGGAATGATGCACGTTCTTGTTTGCGAGTGAGAAACCAATGCATCGCTGGCCTTTTCCGACACACACTCGCCCATGCGACTTTGTTATGATGTTACCCAGGTACTTTTGTACGCTAACAACGTTTTTACTGTTTTCTAAAAGGATTTAAGACTCTTTTGCATTTTAAACTCAGAACTTGACTTGTGTATGTTGGATCTTTGCCATTTTGGTCTTGTTTTGTTTGGATAGATATTACCTATTTTTCTAAACCTGTGTTGTGTCATTTTGCAGTGTTTTTACTAAGTTACTGTGTGTGTGTAGGTACAAATACTTTACACATTGCTTCTAAGGTTAAGCCTGCCTGCTCGCGGCAAGCTATCAAGGCGGTGAAGGGGGTTAACTGAGGGTGATTCTCCTTTACCTTGATTAGAGTGAGGGTCCTTCCTTGGGCAGGGGGTAACCTGACTGCCAACCAAAGACCCCATTTTTAACAGGGAGTGTGGGGGGATAATGTTTAGAGCATGGCGTTACATGTGTAAGATTAGTTTAGAATCAGTAGATATGAGTAGGTGTAAGTTAAGTTAGTTTAGGTTAGTTTAGTGTAGGGTAGTGTATAGGATAGGTTTTCATATGATGTTTTTAGTATGTTTTAATAAATCCCGTTAGTATTAGATAATTTTCTCTCGAGTGTCTGGGTGTTCGTATGTGTGCACTTGCCAAGTATGAGGAATGGCTTAGGGTGTGCTTTCTGTCTTTATTTACATGGTTGACCATGTGCATCCCCTATGACCAAGGAGCTGTCCGATTGGCTGCTAAATGACATTAGCTATTCCAAACATTTGTCATCCACAGTCATTCACATTGTATATGCATGTGGTATCTTGGACAGGTAAGTATGGAACTTCAACTGTCATTGCTGGGGTCCAGCAGTATCATTGTTGGAAAGTGTGGCACATAAGACATTAGCCATATTTGGGTCTGTATCCTGCCACACTGACAGCTTCCCATCACTGATTATATTTGCCTCTTCTGAATCACACATATTAGTTATACTGATGCTTTCATCTGGGTAAATTATTATACACGTGGTTCACACCCATACATGCCAAATGGCAACTTCCATGGATATCTGTTCAATACATGTATTTAAGACTCTGTAAGTTGGTTGTAACCCACAAAACCATCATTCAACTTCTTCATGTTAGGATCCTAGTGTGTGGTTTTATGTCTGACAGTAATGCACACATATAATTAGGTTCTGTTAACATAGCTTCACACATTCCATACATTTAGCTGAGTTGATGAATTACAGTAAACGTTGAATTGCTATTGTGAACAAGATGATTTATTTACAGGTTCAAGTGAAATTTTCAATGTTGTACAATGTCCCATTCACAGACCCCATGAGAGATACTGAGCCATTTGTTGTACAATCAGAGTCCAGGGGTGAGGGACATGTCATTAGACGTGGTTAAGAGAAGTGTGCATTAGTGAGCAGATATCCAAAGTGCCAATGGGTAAGATTTGAGACAATGACAGTACATAGCAGACAAGTCAACAGTGGTAGAGTGAACAGGACACATTGCCTTCTGTCAGAACACTATCATGGTCTTAAGCACAGAACCAAGGAGATACTGTCTATGTGGCACAGACTGGTGCTACTGGGTGGTTTTCCGTGTGAATGTTGTTCTTTCCACATCTTCATCCTCTGATGTGTGTGGTGCCTCATGTGCCATGGGTGGTGCTGTTGTTGAGGTTGACGGGGCCACACACATGTCAGGGGATAGAGATGAGGAGTCAAAGGTCCTGGCAGCTACAATTTGTGGAACACTTAAGGCATCACTGCAACAAGGAGGAACTGCTGAATTCTCAACACCGCAGCAGCATCCTGGTGGTAAGCAGCGATGCTTTCCCTGAGGGTGGCCACTTTTTGGTACATGGATTCCAGGGTATTCTGTACAGCCCCCAGCCATGTGTCTATCACGCTGCTGCCACTTTGGGAGGGCAATTGTTGAAGCCTCTATTCATGACAGCAGCTATGACACCCAGACACTGCTAAAGTCCATGTAAAGGGGAGTGGGTGACTCTGATGGCACCTGAGTTGTCCTTAATTGGACTGAGGCATCTCTGCACTCCCTCTTGGTTGCCTGCCATGGTCTCCATCCCCACCCACACCTGCTTGGTCAGCTCCTGCTAGATTCCTACCACTGTCCTCTGGAAGGTAATGTCTAGGCCCTCGGAGTACAGGGCTGTGGCAGCACTGGCTGGTGCTGTGTGTTGATAGCTGGGTGGTTCACGTGGAGAGCCTGCAACACTGAGTGTCCACCCTGTGACTGGACATGGTGCCTGGAGGGAACCTAGGAGATCCTAGAGCCTCTCTTCATTGATGGTCAGCAGCTGGTCAGCCATGTCATCTGTAAAATCCAGGACAGTCAGGTCGGCAGGAGGTAAGGCATCATCCTCTGCAATGAAATAGTGATATGTCAATCTTTGATTGTGGTGGATATTAACATGGCACATCATTTACTTGCTAATGGAGGCTCAGTGACATGTTACAGACCCCAGCTTGTAATTGTATATTATGTGTAGCATTGTGCATCAAATACGGGGCAACCTTACAAGATATTTTGTGCTTTGATCTCACACCACCTACTTCCTTGCAGGCCCCTTGTTCCTGCCACTGACACCATGGTGGCATGTAATTTGACTTCCTATTCACCATGGTGGACATTCGCAGAGTAGTGTAATGTGTGCTGTCACTCTTTTGGTGCTATAATGCATTGGCACCATGAATGATGGCACTAGTGCAGCATAGCACAGGAAGGTCCATTGTGCACAATGCTTGTGTTACATTCTCATCTGCCTGTAGCAGGCCCCACACATGTGCTAATTGGAAAGGACCATGCTTCCATTATGGCTTGTCTGCCCCATTAGTTTGTCCCTCCTAAATTTGGGACATTTCCTTGCATACATCATATCTTCCACAGGTATATGTTGGTGGAAGTTGGTAGAATGTGGATCAATACATGCATTTGAGACTTTGTTGATGTGGCGCAAGGGGAATGTGCAGCTTGGATCCACATGGGCAACTATTTGTATGATGACACAGTTGTCTTAAGGGCTAGTAAGATTGTGCAGTTAGTGCAAAGTCAATGCCACTTGTGCCAGTTTTTACGCATGTACGCATGTTGAATATTCCATTAAACAGTACACCAACCATTCACACAATGCACTCAATCTTGTTAAATGATGAGATGGCATGTACTTGTACTGTTGCACAAATGATGTTCACAGACGTGCCCCATGCATTGTATGAGTTAACTTCTGTGACCATTCCCAAATGGCGCATGGAGTTGTGTGAGAGTTGTTGTCCAGCCTGTGCGGTTTGCATTCCACAGGTTGCACACTAAAGGTCTGGGGAACAGCTCAGTGCAGCAGCAATATGTGTTTCACGGCACTGCGCCAGTTTTGAAACACAGGGATGAGCCATGTTTACTGGAATATGGAACACACCTGCGATTCCCCCTGCACCTGCACAGATTTGTTTTCCCTGCACCAACGGAGGCATCGTTGCACCATAATGAAGGGGTGCCTGCATTAAGGAGATAGACTGTTTATGGGCAGGGAGGATGCAGCACACATGAGAAGTGCAATGACACAAGAAGGAAAGAAAGCATTTTGCATTGTTAAGGCTTCCTGACACCACACCTGGGGTGGTACTGACTTCAGTCCCAGTCTCTGATGTACATTTTGTGTTAGATCTGGGGCAATGACAATATGCAATGGATGTTGTTGCGGCAAAGCCACAGCCACACTAACTGCACATCCCTTTCAGGCAATGTGCTTCATATTTACATGGTGGTGTAAAGCCATAAGAAGTGGCTTATCTCAATGTTGCGTATGTGGCAGAGTGCATTGTGCAACCACAGTGTCACTACAAATGTGGCTTAGGTGTCAATGGGGCATTTTTCTTTGGGGCCTATCTGTCCCAATGCAACCCTTTAGCATATTTTGAGTGTGTCCTATGTGCCTCCCCCTTCTGCCATTTGTGAGATTCCGGATAGTTCCTCCCTGCAACTTACCCTGCATTTGTGGTAGTTCTTGGTAGTTTTCACTGTCCTGCAATTCCAGTGACCAGCTCCTCCGAGATGACCACTACAACCACATCCTCGAGCTCATCTAGGTCATCCTGTGGTGTGGGATTTCCACTCTCAGTCTACAGTGCTGCCTTTTGGTTTCTGGCCAGTTTCACCTTAATCTTGTGCTTTCAATCATGCCACTGCTTCTTGTAATCGGTGACAGTCCTCCTCACCTCACCATATGGCCTTTCTCCTACCTATTGGCAATTTGGAAGTGACGAAGAGCTAGTGTTGATGCTCTGTCACCTCTCTGAGCAAGATGTCATGCTCCACCTCACTAACGCAACACTTCCGGTTCCTCTTCTCCTGGGACTTTGCTGGACCCTCCTGGCTAGTACTTGGGTGATTGGGTCTCTTTGGGGTCTTTCCTGGCCTACATTCTCGATCTTGTCTTCCTAAATGTTTATTTCTTGCATGTGCATTTTTTTACACTAATGCGGTAAAATATGTCACCAACCCTTTTTGAGCCAAAAATACGATCCGCAAAATGATCTAGCGCCACTTCTGCAGCATTAGCGTCATTTTTTCTTACGCCATGTCACAATGGTTAGCGCAATTTTTTTGGGCTTACCATTCCTTAGCGCCATCATGTGTCATTTTTTAAATACGGTGCACTCATAGTGCTATGGAATGACAGCCGCTTGCATCAAAAGTTAGCTAGCACAGTTGTGTATCATTTATTATAAATATGGGTCTATGTGTAAAACATTTGTACAACACTTCATACTATTACACAGTGAAAACACCACAAAAAGTCTCCACACCAAGTTAGAAAACAGAGTATGTTTTATAAAAAAAACAGGACCAAAACCACAACAATCTAGTAAGTAGAAGTCGAGATATAAACTTTTAAAAATCAAGCAATTCATTTGGTGAAATATAAATGATGAAAAATAGGTATTTGTATTTCACCTTGGATAGCAGAACAGATCTTAAAATGTTCAAACACGATGAAGACCTGGGGAATATCCATTGCTACTCCGCAAAAAGAACTATATCCAACAATACTTCTTGAAAAAGCTACAGACCGAAACATGATGCGTAGGCAAGAGGCAAAAGGCAATTTCGGCTCGATACTTCAGGGAGCAATCAGCTCCAAACAACAACTCCATGAACGAATAAACTTGAGTAACATGAGGTTCTGCCTGGTAGCTAATTCCCCTAGAAACAGTAGGGGTAATTCCCCACAGTTACAGAATTGCAAAGAGCAATCATTTAAAAGCTCGTAGCAAAAAATGGATAACTCGAACATAAAAAATAAAACCAGTCCCATATTAAAAATTCTAAGCTGGAACATAGCAGGTTTAAAAAACAAAATGGAAGATAAAGACTGGGTTGAATTCATTAAAAAACAAGACATCAGCTGCTTCCAAGAAACTTGGTCTACACATGCTATTGACCTAGATGGGTTCGCCACCTTCCACTCACCTGCAATTAAGCAAAAAAAAGGAAGACCCTCGGGAGGTCTGAGTATTTGGATTAGAACTTCATTACTGAGGAACTCCGTAGTAACTCACACCGTACAAAGCAAGGGAATCCAGACGCTCGCAGTCAAATACGAGGAATGGTCACTTGAAATAGTAAATGTGTACTTCCCACCTATCAGCCGGGCTCAAGTTACGCCAGGGGTGCAGCTCCTTAAAGAACATATCCTAAACAAAAGAACTATGGATCGGAGGAACCCAGTACCAGGTCACATGAACAATCGCTCTCTCCAACCTTGTAAAACCTTTTTATTGATATGTGGTGACTTCAACACTAAACCTCATTCTATCCTCTGGGACGAACAAGTAGCAGAGGAAGATTATGCTTGGAATATCCCAACGCCTCTTATCCAACGTTGTAATGACTCCAAGAAAGGAGAATTAATCTTTGAAGCATTAATAGAAGGAGGACTTCGCACATTAAATGGGAGAACAAAGTCAGATAAAACCTTTAAATCTACCTTTCGAACTGGAAAAAGGCAAAGCATAATTGACTATATGGCAATAAACATCGAAGCCTGGCATTACGTCATCGATATGGAAATAAGGGACAGAATCGAGAGTGATCACGACCCACTGCTAATGGAGATAGTCCATCCGGACACGAGCCCAGGGAAGGCGGAGTCTCCATTCAACGGAAAAAGCCTAACAATAACTATGAGACCAAACAGGAAAAACATATTAAGGTCATATGAGGATGAACCTTATATGAGTGTTCCCAGCCAAACCTGGTTGTCATCACTTAGCACGTTCTTAAACCCATCAGATAATGACGCTATACCCCTCCTGCATAACTTTAATAATTTGCTACTGCAAACAAAAAAGGAAAAGATCAAGCATCCTCAAATCAATCCTAAAATGATGGAGGGCTGGTTCGATGAAGAGTGTTTAAAGCTAAAAAAGACCTTATCACAAGCACTGAAGAACCGGCACTTGAATGATTCCAACGAGCAACATTTTCATGGATGTAGGCAACAGTACAAAAAATTATTAAGATACAAAAGGAAGATATTTCCACATAAACTTTGGAAAACTTTACTGCAAGCAATAACGGCAGGGAACTCCAAAAAGTTTTGGGAGATAGTCAGGTGGGGATGCGAAGGCCCCCCGAAAAACCTAGAACTGAATATTAACCCTCAACTTTGGGTAAAGCACTTTACTGCCTTGTATCAGGAAGTGGCCAAGACAGAACCAGGGATGACCATTAACTCAAACATCCTCACTCAAGGGCTGGGAGGCAGAAATCAAAGATCAAGCAAAGTATTTCCTCTTCAAAAGACCTACGCTGCATCTTCAAATTGTCTTTTTAGATTGGTAAACGGAACCCAGAATGTACTAGTCTCTAACGAATTTTCCAGCACAAATTCCACGCAAGTAGCCCACGTCATTCCACGTGCAATGAAGTTAATACCGGAATTTAGTGAAAAAGAGATTAAACAAGTTATCCTCCTTCAAAAGCCGCATAAGGCTGCAGGCCCAGATGGCATCCCTTCAGATGCTTACCGTAACCAGCTAACGTTATGGTTACCTGCTCTAGCCCGTCTATTCAACAGTGTTTGGCATTACGAGGTAATCCCTCCTTCTTGGAAGGAATCAATAATCGTTCCAATTCACAAAAAAGGGCCTCGGGACATGGTGAGCAATTATAGACCTATCTCACTGCTTGATAGTGTTGGAAAGATTTTTGCCAAATTGATTCAGTCGCGTCTAGACCAATGGCTAGAGGACGGAGATTTAATATCAACACACCAAGCTGGTTTTAGGAGAGGCCAAAGTACAACAG
The DNA here is from genome assembly GCF_031143425.1 of Pleurodeles waltl. NCBI lineage: Eukaryota > Metazoa > Chordata > Amphibia > Caudata > Salamandridae > Pleurodeles > Pleurodeles waltl. The sequence continues at coordinate 792,356,446 of NC_090438.1, read as the reverse complement.
ACCAACTTTTTAAGCTTAACATGATCTGTGCTAAATACGCCACCCTTAAAAACAGTCCATTATACCTGGTCTTTGTGGATCTCCAAACAGCCTTCGACAGCGTAAATCGCCAAACATTATGGCAGCTATTGTCGGACATGGGCATACAGGGAAAAATCTTAAGGCTGCTAATTCTATTGCATACAGGAAACACTGCCAGGGTCAGATATTCTACGAGAAATGATTATACGGCCAAAATTCCAATTGAGCGAGGTGTAAAACAAGGCTGCGTTTTGGCCCCAACCTTATTCAATTGTTATATAAATAAAGTAAGTCAAGTTTTGAAGGAATTAAATCTGGACGTGCCAAAACTAGCCAATGAAAGTATACCTATCTTGCTCTTTGCTGATGACGCCGTATTACTGGCAAGAACAGAGATAGCAATGCATGGTCTACTTAGGGGCTTCGAATCTTTCTGTACCTCAAGGAGCATGGTAATCAATGAGGGGAAAACAAAGTTTATGATTCTCAACCAAAAACAGACGTTGCAATCGACTTTTAGGGTAAATAATAAGCCTTTGGCCCGAGTGGCCTCCTATGATTACCTGGGCTGCAGATTAGATGAAAAACAGACATGGAAACCACAAATCTACAAAAGCAGAATTTCCTTGGCCCAACAAGCCGGAGCAGTACTCAGATTTGCAAAGGCTACAGGCAATCACTCCGTGAGCTCCGCGCTGCTTGCATACAAAACAAAAGCAAGAGCCGCAGCACTTTACAGCGCAGAGATCTGGGGATTCAGAAAGATTCCATCAATACAAGTAACCGAGAACAAATTCTTACGCCAATTACTTTGTCTAGGTAATGCTACACCAATGAACGCAATAAGAATTGATCTACAGATGAGAAAGGTTGAGGACTACATCGCTCTGGCTCCAGTAAGATACTGGATCCGTATTTGGACAAAAGAGGCTCTCAAACCATTCAGAGACGTACTTAAGGATATCATGAAGCTGCAAAACCATCGGAAACTGCCCTGGTTCAAACATATTTCAACTATCCTGGCTGCTATTGGCCAGGATGGCTTTTGGCTCCATCCTGAAAAAATCGGAAGGCCTAGTCTTGCTGTCATAAAAAAGGCATATTGGGAGCGAAAGACAGAGATTATGTGCGAGTCATTTAGCCCTTTATTCAAGCGGTATATTTTGTTTAACCAAGAGCTTAAACCAGCAATATTCATAGACAGTATTTATCCGGAGGAAAAAAGGGCTCTCTACTTTAAATTCCGTATGGGCACACTACCAGTGACAGCGGTGGTCAACAGATGGCAATCCGCTCCTCCGGGTAGTTTAGAATTTTGTCCATGTCTTCATGGTGGTCCGGAAACACTTTCCCATTTCCTTTTACTATGTCACTTTACGCTCAGACTCCATAAATTGTACCTTCGTCCACTTTTCAGAACTTTCGGAGTTAGGAAGTGCAAGGAGGCGGAAGCGCTATGTATGCGTTCAGATGAGAAATACATTGTGACAAAGGTCTCAACTTATATCTTGGAAGCATGGAAATTACGTCTATCAATGCACCTACAGTTGGCACAGGCACAATAGCCTATGTTATCCCGTACCTACTTAGCTTGGGAAATCGGTGAAGGGCAATGTAAACTGGGTTAGGCCTCGGTCTTTTATTAAATGGCTGGAAGGCAATGCAAGGCCCCAAATGACTCGTCCCATAATAAGACATTTTAAATATTAGATTCATAATGTTTTTCTAGAATAAGTTAAGTTTTTATGTAAATTATGGTCAAATCAGGTTTTACGATAATGCATGGTAAATTGGATACATTTTGGCACATGTTAAATCAAAAATTCAAGCATAGTTCCTTTTATTGAGATGTTTTTATCTTAATGTGATTTTTATTGAGTTCGAGGGATTGATATCTATTGTGTGATTATTGTTAAGGCCGGATAGGCTAATAACAATTAATTAAATAAATGGTAAAAAATAAAAAAAATGGTATTTGTATTTCCAAAATGGGCACAAGATAAGGCGTTGAGAAACAATGGTTATTTGCACATCTCTGAATTCCAGGGTCCCCATACCAGCATGTGAATTACAGGGCATTTCTCAAATAGACATCTTTTTTTACAAACTTTCTTACATTTGGAGGGAAATAATGTAGAGAAAGACGAGGGGCAATAACACTTGTTCTTCTATTCTGTGTTCTCCAAATCTACTGATAAAAATGGTACCTCACTTGTGTGGTAGGCCTAGTGCCCGCGGCAGGAAACGCAACATAGACACATCACATTTTTACATTGAAATCTGACATGTTTTTTGGAAAGTGCCTAGCTGTGGATTTTGCGCCTCTAGCTTAGCCAGCTCCTATGAAAACCTACCAAAACTGCGCATTTTTAAAACTATACACCTAGAGGAATCCAGGATGGGGTAACTTGTGGGACTCTCACCAGGTTCTGTTACCCAGAATCCTTTGCAAACCTCAGAATTTGGCAAAAAACACTTTTCCCTCACATTTCGGTGCTGCAAATGTTCTGGAACCTGAGGGAGCCACAAACTTCCTCCCACCCAGCATTTCCCCAAGTCTCCCAATAAAAATAGTTCCTCATTTGTGTGGGTAGGCCTAGTGCCAGCGACAGGAAATGCCCCAAAACATAATATGGACACATCACATTTTCCCAAAGAAAACTGACCTGTTTTTTGCAAAGTGCCTAGCTGTGGATTTTGGCCTCCAGCTCAGCCGGCACGTAGGGAAACAGCAAACCTATACATTTTTGAAAACTAGACACCTAGCGGAATTCAGAATAGGGTGACTTGTGGGGCTCTCACCAGGTTCTGTTACCCAGAATCCTTTGCAAACCTCAAAATTTGGCAAAAGAAAACACTTTTTCCTCACATTTCAGTGCTGCAAAGATCTGGAATCTGAGGGGAGCCACAAACTTCCTTCTACCCAGCATTCCCCCATATCTCCTGCTAAAAATGGCTCCTCACTTGTGTGGGTAGGCCTAGTGCCCACAGCAGGAAATGCCCCACAACACTACGTGGACACATCAAAATGATCAATTACAAAACTACTTGTTTTTGGGTGGGGGGAGACCTGCATTTTTGGTCATGGACTCAGCAGCCATCTACGGAAACCTACCAAACTCAGAGATTTCTGAAAACTAGACACCCAAGGCAGTCCAGGGAGGTGTGTCTTCTTACTCAGAATCCTCAGCAAAAATCAAATTTAGCTAAAAAAATCACATTTTCCCCACATTTCTGTCTGGGATGACTGTACATGTACAAACTTCTTACCACCCAATGGTCCTCTCTCCCATGAAAATGGCAGGTGCCTGTGACAGGGAAGAGCCCAAAATGTGTCAGAATTGAGAAGGAACCAAAGGGGGTCCAAAAGGGCAGTTTGAAAAAAAGTGTTTAGGATGACAAGTGGGGCAGAATTTCTATCAATATAGATGCAACAATGCTGGGTGGAAATTTGTGGATTCCTGCAGATTCTCTGACCATGGAAACATTCCCACAGGTCTCCTAATGCCTGCCCTGACCCAGGCATTAAATAATGGTGCAAAGCAAGCTTTGCACCATTATTTGACCCCTCCTCCCCGTGCCTGATTTTAGCACGGGGGTATAAATATGGTTCCAAGGTCATAGAGTCATTTTTTGCACATAATGCTAACCTTGCATCTCATTGACGCAAGGTAGTTTTCCATGTACAACAAATGACTTTAACTCCAAAACTTTGGCACTAGACAGGTCTAGTGCCAACGTATAAATCTGGAGTTAGTTTTGGACCGAATTTGAGTGAAGCAAAAATGACACAAATTTGGCGCAAAACAAGTATAAATATGCCCCTACGTATGGTAGGTGTGGAAAAAAGTTCAACACTTTCACTTCTTCTGCCCCAAATATATAGCCCAAAGGAGAAAGTGGATTGTGTCCTTATTCAAAATCCTGTCTCTTTACGACTATAGCAGTGCTTTATAAAACTGCTTGGCTTATCCACTGCAGAGCACTTAAGGCCCTTGGTAGGGATGGCCCTAAGTGATGGACCATTACAGAAATGTTTACATATGGCTGTTGGTTTATTCAGGAGCCTGGAAGTCCCCTATTCATGCTGCTGTAGTTTTAGAATGCCTCTATTTATTTATTGTTGATTTTATTGAATGTTAGATGTATTTAATTGAAATGATCTGTACTATTTTGGGTTCAATTGTTGTTGACCCCTCAAATTGCTTGTATTACGAACTAAAGGAACCTTTAAACAGTTTTAATGACTGTTTTTATTTAATATATTTGCAATATATATTTTTGTATTATTTAAATGTTTAACAATTTTGCTGATAATTTTTATGCCTGATGATGAGATTTTATATTTCGATATGTCAATAAAATATGTAAATTTGAACTAGGGACATATAAGTAAATTGAATATGTCAAGTATGGATGTACCAATCAAACCATGTTTTTGGGAAAATGTACATGCACTTTAGCACTGGTCAGCTGTGGTAAAGGTGCTCAGAGTCCTAAGGTTAACAAAAAGAATCAGCCAAAGGTTGAGGCAAACAGGCAAAACATTGGGGAGAAGACAACCCTAAGGCTTTCAGGTCTAACAATCAGGCTTCGCCTTTGCTTGTGAACCTTATACATCTAGCAGTACTTCTAATGATGAAGTACTCATTTCAAACATATGTTTCTGTAGATTAGTAGAGCAGGTATAGGAGGTGAAATTATTGTTAAAGAAATTGTCATCAGTGCAAAGAGCAGTGTTGCTTATTTGTAGTGACATACTGTGCACTTTTGGTGAGGTTTATATAGTGTAAGGATATTTTTTTCCTCACTCTTTAAGGATGATTCTTTATACAGTACACCATTTATTTTGTAAAAGTATAAAAGCTGAGAACAGTAAAAAAAAGAAAAAATGTTGATTTTTATTTTTGGCAAGACTGCCACGTGGCGCTGCCAAAAGACCGCCATGTTGGTGGTCATCCGACTGCCATATTAAGAGACACACAGTGATGACCACCAAAAAACAGCCACAAATCTGACACCGACGGGACACTGGAGGGCAGGAAAAAGGTGGTTCCACCACCAGCACCGCCAAGATGACAACTATCCACCCACCAGATTACAAACAATAAATCACCACAGCAGTTCTACCATAGCGGAAAACCATTGACGGTCTGAACCGCTGCGCTCAAGAACTCACCTCAGACAGAACACAACACCACATTGGACAGTTCAAATAACCCACACCTGACACTATACACACCAGACATGCCCACTCACAGCATTACATAACACACCCCCACACAGCCCACAATCCTTTGACAAAAACCACATACACAGACAGGAAGGACCCACAATCTCACTACTTAGCACATTTACAACATAGGCATGCATTCACACCACACAACTGCACAATCAACACTGTACACACATCACAACTGCACACTAACACCACAACCAAGCACCATACACCCTCAAACACATAAACCACACCAAGCACCCAAGACTGCACCCTGACACACACACAATACCCACCCACACCCACAACCACCATGTCCAGTCAAAAGCACCCACGCTTCACAAACGATGAGTTGAGGGTCATGGTCAATGAAATTGTCAGGGTAGAGCCACAACTGTTTGTAGCATAGGTACAGCAAACATCTGTTGCCAGGAAAGTGGAGTTATGGCAGAGAATAGTCAACAGGGTCATCTCAGCGACAAGCGATCTTGCATACACATCCATACCCCTTCTCACTTGGACACCATGCTGCAGTATATAGCCATGCCCACTTACAACTAGCAAGCCTGAATTGCCACATGCTAAAAAAGCACACCTGTCATGTGAACCATCATACAGGAACATAACCTATCCACTAATCTAAAGTTACCAAGCCTGACTGACAACAACCTCGATGGAGCATGTCACAATCCAACATTCAAAACATCCACAAACTGTGGTAGCAGTGCTGCACCTGTCATTGCCATTGCTGGGAATCAAGTCAAGCCACTGTATGCATCACACAATGACACAACCTTTCACAGCTCCACCATTCAACCCCATTTCACTCCATCTACAGGTACCCCTGCCAGTGCCACAATGGAGAGGATACCAGAGACTACCAGCCCTCCATAGGATGAAGGCCCCAGTGCTGACAACACTGCTGGATGTTTGGCCACTGATGACCTACATGGCCGATCTGGGACCCCTGGTCAGTCTATCACTCCCTGCCTTAACCTGTCCACATCAAACCTCCCCCACCTTGTGGCTTCAACATCACAGCAAACCCTTTGTCCCTAAACCTGTGTCCCAAGGACTGTTCAATCAATAGTGTGTCCCACAGTACAAGGACCTGATTCGACCCCTCACACCCAAGACAATGAAGGTCCTGCTGACACTGGGATTGGGCACACCATGCCAGAGGCACAGGCACATGGGGGCACGGAGCGTGAGAGAGAACCTGTGGGACAGAGGACCAGGCACCCAAGGCAGTCACGTGACAAGGAAGCCATCTCCCGAGTCCTGGGAGCATACCATCACTCCCAGGAAAGGATGGGCCAGATCATCAACAAGTTGGGGGAAAACCAAAGGCTGCAGAGAGAATACCACCAGGAGGTCATGGAGCAGTGGCAGGCCCACAGTGCCACCATGGCCTCCATTGCAGGGTGATCAAGGACATTAACACCACCCTGAGTGCATCCTCCACCCACCAGCAGGCCCCTTCCACTAGCCACATCACATCTGAGCCCTCACCATCTGCAACAGCTAGAGTAATGGAGGCCCTGCCAGGGGAACCACAGCCCACAGGCAACTCTCCCTCTGCAGCTGAAGAACTCGCCTGCAAAAGTAGACATCCGGCTGCAGCAGATGCCAAGACAAGACACACTGCCAGGAAGTGACTCTTTTCTGATTTTTTTCTCCCTTGTGTGCCACTGAGACACCCTGTTGACTGTTCAATTACATTTCTCCATTTTCCCATAGCCCTTGGACAATGGACCTGTGCTACTTTCAGATGTGCCACCTACTCTGATGATTACAATCACCAGGACCCCACTTATCACCTGTGTGACAATTAATGCACAATAAACACTGTAGATCACAGAAAATGCATATTTGTCTTTATTTGTACATATTCAAATGTATGGTCAGCAAAATGTTATGTAGGTATGGCCCCATAAACCAGCAGGCAGTGTAATGGACAGCAGAAGGAGGCATCCTCTGTAGGAGACACAGAACAGTAATGTCCCAGGGCAGATGTAAGGGAGTCACTAGTCCAGCCTCACACCACAGCATATCCATTGATCAAACCTGTAAAAAGATCATGACAGAAACTCCCATCAGGATAGTAGTCATGGTGGTATACAAAGCACATATGCAGTTCATAGTTGTTGTGTCCAGTGTGGATTGGCAGCTAAACAGGGCACAACAGATGACACTACTACATCACCTGGCCCAGGAAATGCATAACATAACACTGTAGCTGGCATCTGTCATGGGATATTCTGTACTCTGTTTACAGTTACCAAAGGCTAATGAACACAACTGCCTCAAGCAATATGTAGGTGAGGTACAGATTCACAGTACACAGTTACATGCTGGAATGACATGAGAAGAGGAGAATGCTGGACACATAGCACAAGACATGCTTGTCCATAGACGATGTCAAATTTTGCATAGAGTACACATGTTAGAAAATAGACACTGTAACTCTGCACCTTAAATGTAATCAGTCACCTCCCACAACACACACATAGGGATAGGAAAACATTAAACCACCACTGATTATTCTAATCAGGAGGGCCATTTACACCAAACAATGGGGAAATACAACACTTGCAAATACACACACAACATACCTGTATGTTACTGGAAGTAATAATTGATGAGCTCTGTCATGTAGTCTGCTGCACCTTCCTCATCTGCCTTCTCATCACTTTCCATGTCTGCCTTACCAACCCCTGGGGCAGATGTCTCCTCATCATCAGCTAGCAATGGTATCTGACGTCTTTGGGCTAGATTGTGAACCATGCACCAGGCAACTATGATCTGGCATGCCTTTTGGGGAGGGCACCTCCAAAGAGGTTCAGGCACATGAATCTTGCATTCAGTAGGCCAAATGTCCTTTCAATAGCATACCACGTCTGGCCGTGGGCGTCATTGAAAGGGAGATCCCGTTCTGTGGCAAGATACCGCATTGGTGTCAACATCCAGGGAAGGTTGGGATAGCTTAAATCACCTGTGGACACAGTTGTGGGACCTGTTATAATGCAGGTACAGACACAGGGAAGATTGTGAAGACAGGTGTCAAGACAGAAACACACATCCAAATGCATGCATACCAATGAGCCAAGCCCTCTCTCTCTGTAGATGTGCCGTTATGTGTGGGTCATTGGTGTTCCTCATAATGTAGGTGTCATGTACTGATCTAGGAAACTTGGCTGTCATTTGGGAGATGTACCGGTCTGCCACACACACCACCTGAACATTGATGGAATGGTAGTTTTTTCTGTTTCTATACACCTGTTCATTGGCACTGGGAGGGACCAAACCTCTATGGGTGCCACCAATGGCCTCTATTACATAAGGGATGTGTCCCATCGCATAGAAGTCTGCCTTCACATGGGCCAAATCTGCACGTTGTGGGAACCTGATGTAGCTGTCCAGGTGTTTAAATGAAATCACACGGTACATCCTTCAGAACAAAACTGAACATGGGTGATGAAAGCCCTGCTGCCAAGTCCACTGTATTCTGAAAGGACCCAGTGGCAAGAAAGTGTAGCACTGACTGGAATTGGACTGTGGGAGGGATGGCATAAGGATTACAAATGCCAGGCAAGAGTTTCGGGCTCCAACTGGGTGCAAAGATCCATAACGCTGTGACGATTCAAACGAAAGGTCTGGATGATATGTCTCTCCTCTGAGGTTGCAAGGTCGACTAGCGGACGGTACACTGGTACATGTCCTAATCCACTCCTGAAAGGCTATCTAGGATAGAGAGGAGAGAAGGTGAAATGTGAGAAGCACTCCACACATTTCAGTTGAACATGTCCTCATCGCACAAATCTTTCATTGTAGACATGCCTCGCACTGCTGACACACACTATATTGGGCGTATTGTGTGGCATAGGCTCCATCCTTGCTGTATATTGCGGACTCAGATCAATAGTTTGTGGCACACATCACTTGTGCAATATTCCAAGTCCGGTACACTGAGCTGTCCTGCACTGATCATGTATGTAGCCTTGATATATACCTATATGGTTACTCCGCCTATGAGGCTTACAGCATCAGGACAGTTGGAAGTGACCTAAGTCCACCGAAGTATGTCCTCATGGCGGTTGGCAGTCGCAACTGCTTTGCAACTTCTCATTGGTTAACATTGCTGCCTATGGGGGACTGGGGTCAAGGGCGATCACCACTGAGGGTGACGATCCTATACTCGGCGGCCGTGACTGCCATTTTCTGTAGCCTTCTGACACTCCTGCAAGCAAGACCTCCATGAACTGAGCTGCTGTGTACTGTCTCAGGGAGCCATCATGCCACATTCTGGAGGTGATATCACCCCAGCCTTCACGTAAGAAGAGCCTGAGAAGCTGGTGGAAGGGGTCCTTCCCCTGTATGAACAGCTGTATGGGGCACCAGAGGAGCAGATGAGCCCAATGCCAAAGTCATGTGTGATAGGGGTATGTGTGAGGGTGAATGGCCTAGGTGTGGTGGTCTGGGAGTATACAGATGCAGGGTGCATGGAGTGAAGTCGTGCAAACAGTGATAATGGGCATATGTGGGAAATTGATGAGTCTGCTGTGTACAGTCCACTGCTGTTGGTATGGTGCTAGTCTACATGGCTTTCTCCTTCTGTCTGTGTCACCCATGCAGGTAAATGGCCATCAGAAAAAGGGATCTCGAATGCCATTGTCAAGCAAGTCCATGCCCGGCAGAGCACCCATTGTCACAAGCTGTGGGAGGACCTGAGACACTGGGCCCGGAAGACCATGGAGGCCCAGCAGGAGATGTCCACCCAATGAGGGAGGGGTGCCCATCAGATCCTGAGCCCCCCCATGGCCCGCATTTTGGCAGTGGCCTACCCTGCGATGGATGGGTGTTTGAGGACAGCACAGCAGCCACCAGGGGGTGAGTACTGACTGTATCCTGGAATGTGGCTTCCCTTAAATAGGATTGGGTGCCTAACTGCCGGCAATTTGAATTTGTCGCTTATGCTACATGTTCATCGTCAATTGACAATGGGTATTTGGCACCCTGGCAGAGTATCTTTAGTTGATGTGTTGCCAAACTGTACTTTCAGTGGATGTACATCTCACATTTCCATTCCTCGCTATGTCTGTAATGTGTATATGCACTGAGGATATAGGCAGAGTTCTGACTCCATCCTGATCATGCAATGGATGTGAGCATTTGGATCACCCTAAGCATTGTGTATGACCAGCTCCATCCGTCTGCATTAGTGGCTCTGAGGTGTCAGGCCACTCCCATCTGTGTTGTCAACCTGTAAATGCTACTGCGTGACTCTCCTTTTGTCACTGGGACTATGTACATCATGTACTGTATCTGATAATGATAGGTTGTGAGGCTGCCAATGCAGTTCCACCACATAAATGGTCCTCATGGGACAGGAGTACAAGGCTGATAGCTGTTGAGGCATATATGACTGATCTACTGACTGTAGGGTTTGTGTAGGTAGCCAAACTGGAATACTGCACTGTGTAGAATATATGAGGCCTGAATGCACAGATCATGCATTCCTAGAAGCTATACGTTGGGGTATGTGGCCCTCACAACTATGGGCTGGTACTAGAGTCGGTAAGTACCCTGAGTGATCCCTAATTTGTCACCATGGTGTGTTCATGGCATGTATGTTAAAGCCCTAGCAATTCCTATGCTGCAATATTAAGTAACTGCCTACATGATGTCAAGATAGATATTTGGAGGCACATCTGATGGCCTGTGATTATTACAGTTTGACTTTTGGTAGTGACAGATAATGAGTGGTTTGGGTTTGCATGACACATGGCATGTTGAAGTGATTCACAATTTGGATTCAGTCTCCTCAAGCTGCCTTATGTGGTAGTGGGATCTGTAAATGGTGTACAGCCAGTGATGTTTGCCCATGTGTGCCTAACGAATGCTAAACGTAGCCCTCTGAGATGTGTGTTATCTGGCCTCTGTGACAGGTTTAGCCATATGTGGAATGGTGTGTGAGGCTGGAGTTATCATGGTGTGTAGTCCAACTGGTGCACCTGCATCTGTGGTGGTATTGGAAGTGGTCACTGACGCTACATGTGTGTTCTAGTGGTATATCTGTGGTGATACTGCACCCCGTGGATGTGTACGGCTGTGTTATATGTGTTACATGGCCCATTGTTAGTGCACTTAGCAGTGTGCTGAGTAGTGTCATATGTTTTAGGTGTTAGTTGCTCTGGCTGTGTGATAGGTCTGACTGATTACATCGCTGTACCACAGGTTCACATGGTACACATCAGATGTTAGCTGTTTGGGTGTTTGACTTGTATTGGCAAACTCAGAGTTGTCCTCCATGATGGCATCACTGTAGTGAGTGGCCAGCCATTCAATGTGACAGACAGGTGCAGTGTGGTCTGAGAGTGAAGTTGTCTTCACTTTCATTGACATTTCACAGAGGAAATTGATTATTCAGGTGTTGTTACTGTAGAGGCCTGATGTGTTGTGTTCGTTCAGCTGCACATCCTATAGGTATAAGGGGTATGGAGAGCTAAGATGTGTATTCAGGCATGCTATTGACTGTGCATCCAGGCCATGGTGTGCCAGGTAAGAGGGCTTTGGGTGGCATCATGGGGTTGGCTCTTGTAGCGCTGTCCTACTTAGGTATTGATGTAAGAATGAGGGATGGCATACAGGTCTGGGTAGAAGTGAGATGTAAAAACATGATATAGTTGAAGTGTAATTGCAATTGGCATTGGCTAGCTAGGATAAGTATTGTCACAAATGAACATGTTTTGCCATGTCTATAGGAGGTAAATGTTGACCCTTTCCTCTTATCTGTCTCTCTTTCCCTCCCTTATTCTCTCTCACTTTGTGTGCATCAGCATCGTCTGGTGAACGATAAGGGGGACAGGTGAATGGGGAAGTAGCAGACCACAAGACCCAGGAAGCTGGCACCAACGAGAGAGGGACCAAGTGGGATGGAGAGCGAGGGTAGTCCCACAGGGGAGACAAGAACTACCACCTCTTCTTCAGAATCCTCCTCCAGTTGGCTCATCTGGGACCACCCCAGCACCATCTTTGTCAGCCAGTCCCCTTACTACCATCTCCCTCCCAGTTGTTTCCCACCGAGTTGCCCATGTTCACACACCCAGGAGGGTGGGCATCTCCTTCACCGCAGGCAATGCTGCCCGTGCCCCAGTCAGCCCTGCTGCTCTCAGTGAGGAGTCTATTGACCTCCTGAGGTCCATCTCTGTTGGTCAGTCCACCATCATGAATGCCATCCAGGGACTGCCATCACAAGTCCAAGAAAGCAATGCATTATTGGAGGGCATCCACAGAGCCATGTCTGGCCTACAGAGATCATTTCAGGCTCTGGCCTCCACTCTGATGCCAGCCAGTTTCCCTTTGTCTTCTGCCCCCCCCTCCAACTACCTCTACACAATCCCAAACCCCTCTCTCCATACTCATCCAAAGCACGTACACACACGCATGCATTCACCTCAACAGACAAGGGTAACTCAGAGAAACACAAACACCACAAGACCCACTACCGGCATGGCATGCACACGAGCAACACCCACCTGCAGACACAAAAGCATCCACTCCCTGCACTGACTCCTCCACCACCCACTCCTTCACAGACACTACACTAGACGCACCTGCAGCCACCACAGCATCATTCACAGATCCAGCCACCAGTCCTATCTTACCCACAGTCAGCATAATAGCAGACTTGCAGACATCCACCCACGTCACAACATCCGCACCCACCACAACCACCAATACCCCGACATGCAGCACATGTACCTACCTGAAGACACCACACCAACAGACAGTCACCCACCCACTACGGCAACTTCCTGCACCGCTTCCTAAGACACTTAAATGCCCTCATTCACCCACCCAACAGACACCCAGCACCCTTAAGCATTCCACACACACACCTGCACTCAAGACATACACCAAGACACATCTAACAACCACTTCCTCTCCCTCCACTCTCAAAACCTTTTTCCATGACTGCCCTCTGTGTCAAAGAAACATTTCCTCACTGAGTTTTCCCTGTTGCCTACCCTTCTCCCACCTCGGGAAAGCCCTAAGCGTTCTGTGTACCTCCCCAAGTCCAGCCCTTCTACATCTAAGTCCTCTCCTACCCCCCGGTAGTGCTCATGCCCCTCTGCCTGCCAACAAGTCTGCCCCCATACCCAAGGCCAAGGAACCCCCTCCCAAGCCCAGACTCAAGCCCAAGGACCCCCTCCCAAGCCCAAACCTTTCCCTCCACCCCCTCATCCCTGAGGTGCCTGCCTGTCCCCTTGATGCCCCTACTCTGTGGAGGTCATTTTGCTGTCAGGAGTCAAGTAGGGGCATAGTGAAGTGCCATTTGTGCCTTTGACATGTTGAACATTGGAGTGGCCACTGGTCTTGTGACTGTAAATAGTTATTTCTTTTTTATTACATTTCACCTTACTAACACATCTGGGCCAATCTAGTGTGTGATTCGATGGAACCATCCTTGTCCTGCCTTTCTATCTACATGGCTGTTTAGCGTTTGTGGGCTTTGGTTTGTGTGTGATGTGTGTGTGTGTTTGTTCTGCTAGCTGTTGTGCCTGGCTTGCATGTGTGTATGTGTGGTCCTGCCATTTGTCCCACTTTAACTGCTGTGTATTGTGTGTAGGATATGTTTGTGTTTGATACATTCATGTGTGTAGCTCAATTGTGTACTGTTGGCATTGTCATATGTTATGGTGGTGTTGTGTACCCTTGTGTGGTTGTTGTGTATGCGTCCCTGTGTGAAGATGACACTGTCATATGCATTGTGTGGTATGTGGGTGTAGTGTGACATATGGATCTTTTTTTGGCAGTGTGTTCATGTTGTTCGGCTGTGTGGTGTTGTTATGGGTTGTATGTGTTGTCATGTGCAGGTGTGCAGTGTGATTGCTTGGTAAAGTGTTTGTGTAGTTGCGGTTGTGATCTTGTGTGACTCAGTGATGTTGTGTTTGAATGTGTTGGACAGTGATGGGGATGTGTGTGTGTGGGGGCTGATGTGTGAATGGAATGTGTGTGTTGGACATGGTGTGTGTAGTTTGGGTGTGCATGTGTATATCATGTGTGTGTGTATGTAGGTGTGTGTACTTATGGGTGTGTGGTTTTGTGTTTGTGTGGCGGTCGCAGGCCGTCCTGAGTGTGTGTGTTGTGTGTGCATGTGTACTAATGCCTTTCCCTCCAGTGTGTGCTAGATGGGTGTACTTATGGTTGTTGTCTTCGTCACTGTCGCTGGTTCTTGAGTTGTTGTGCGAGCAGGAGCAGTGGAAGGACTTCGAGATCAGGTTCCACGATGGCTCCCAACGTGTATGGCTTCCTGAAGCTGAGTGTCTCCTTTTATTCTGTTGGTTTCCACCAGGGTTTTTGTAGCGCTGCCACCAAGGTGGAAACGTTGGCAGTGTGCAGCCTCGTAATGTGTCAGGTGGAAACATAGCCCCAGCCGGTCTTTACCGCTGTCCGTGGCGGCCTGACTGCACTGGCAGTCCTGGCGGTAGTTTGGTTCTGCTTTGTTGGGAACACCGCCATGGTAATAATATGGCGGTCTTCACCACCGGGCCATCAGTGGTATGACCGCCACCACCAACATGGCGGTCCTGAGACCACCAAACTCATAATGACCCCCACAGTGTTACAGCACAAGAAATGTGTACTGATTTTTTTCTTGATAAAGGTATGCATTGTGAAATTTCTAACTTTAATTTAGGATTTTATAAACGGAAATACTAATTCATAGATGTTTTGTGTTTTTGTACAGATGGCACCATGTATTAGAGTAATGTGGTTTACAAATGAGTTCTTCCAGTGTTGTTCCATTAGATTACATTGTCAATAGTTTCCCATCTACAATTATAGAGTCAGACACCCACTAATACTCCTATACAAAACACTCATACACCCAATAAAACAACTCTACAGACATTGCTTTCTCACATAACTACTCATTAATTAAAGACCCACTTGGAAACCTATAAAGACACTCTGAGATCTAGTAATGCACTGACACACTTACAAAGTCATTAACACACGCATACAGGAATGCACACACCAACTCACAACCTCACAAAGATACTCACATACCCACTCATACACCCATCCAGCCTTTCTCATTGTCACTCACATACCTACACAGCCACTCATACACCTACTTATACACTCACACAGATATTTACACCCCCAATAACACAGCAATACAGCCACTCATACAGCTACTGACACACCCACACAGTCACATACACACCCACTTAGACACACACTCACAAATCTGCTCAAACACCCATTCAAACACTCAGGCATGTGCTAACACACCCTTTAACACGCTCTCAAAGCCACTACTGCAGCTTCTTCACAGACTCACACAGCCACTCACACATCCAGTCACATACCTATTCAAAATGTCACATATCCACTCACACCCATTTATGTACTTCCACATCTACCCATATACCCACAAAACTACTAACATACCCAGAGCCACACCTACACAGCCACTTACCCACCCAGTCATACACGCATTGACAAACTCACTCACCCACTCACATACCAACATAACCACTACAATACCCACTAATGTACTCACACTGCCACTTACACAGCCACTCAGAGGTAGTGTCAGACACCTACTCAGACACCTATTGACAACTACTCATACTCCTATTCACAATCTGACCCATCATCTGGCACACCAACAAAATCACTATTGTACCTCCTCACATGCCTACAGCCTCTCACACAGCCACTCCCACATTGATTCATACAATGAGAACCAAGTAACACACATATTAACACAGTAGCACACCCACTAATATACCCAATTATACACTCAGATCCACTCACATTGTCAATCACACAGAGACACACCCAGTCACACACTCATTGAAACACTCACAAGTCTATGTATACACGAAGAAAACCACTATTGCACCTTCTCACAGACTCACATAGCCCACTTACACACCCAGCCACACACCTATTTATACACTTACACATCTATTATTTGACCCACACAACCACTCTTAAACACATACAAATACTATCACACTCAGTCACAGTTACATATACGTACACAGGCAGCAGCACCAGGTATTCAGCCATTGACAAATAAACATATATATATATATATATATATATATATTTATATATATATAAAACACCACCAAAAGCCGCTGGAATCCCAAGGCTCACTTGCGGGCGGTCCGAGTGTGGTTCCAGCATACCACATATATAATCCCATGCTTCCTCCAAATAACACGAAAGTCCAAGGACACCAAGATGTGATCAAAAAAATATATTTACTAAGCGAATGCCACTACACAACGCATTTCAGCCGTAGCCTTGTTCACTTGGGAGACGGCTTGTTCAATTTACCTTTTCATACAAACACAGTCACAAAAATAGATATAGGACTACCATCACAGTACAATACAAAACCTATTGTAATCCCTATGATGCCTGGGCGCCATTTTGGAGTGTAGGAATTTTTAGGGCATTTAGATCTCAATACATCCTAATCTCTTCCATTGCTTTATATTTTTAGCAATCTCATCTATGTCAATTCATTCATTGTCATTAATCTTATTCCAATCATTCATTAATCTAAATTGAATTTCACATTATGTCATTTACATGTTTGAGCCAGTACCCAATTTAAAATTAGCAGACTAACCAAACAATATAACCTAGAATATCAAGGTTATAAGGCATTATATCCAATTTATTTATTTTTCTATCCACTCGTGTGTTAAATGCAAGTGCATTTAAATTGGGTACTGGCTACCTCTTCCTCCACTCCCAAACCCCCTCCATCTTCCCGTCCCAGTGTGTCTAAGAAAACTTTTCCTGGCTAACATTGATCTCTTCCCTACACCTCCCCCCCTTCCTTTCCCTAGGGCCAGGCTGTTCACGTCCCAGGCCAGCACCTCAGCCACCAAATCCCCAAGCACAGTGGTCACAGCAACTCTGGTCTCATCGTGGGTGCCACATATCAGGGCTGCTTGTGTGCCACCAAGCGAGGCCGAGGAGCAGGTCATTCTGCCACCTGCCAAGGTGAAGAAGGTGCCCACATGCCGCAGGGAGAAACCGCACCTACCAGCAAGCAAGGGCTCCTCCAAACCAAAAGGGGACAGTGGCAAGACACCAGCAGCAACATCAAAGGTGGGGAAGGGACACAAGCCGAAGAGCAGGTCAGGACAGGGCACGGTGGCTCCGGCTGAGGGACCAGAGTCACCCCATCTGTCAACCAGTACATCAACCTGTATGGCAATGGACACCGCCACCTGCACGGCCACCAGTATCGCTACCTGCACCGCCACCAGCACCGCCACCTGCACGTCTGCTGCTTCACCAACAGTCCCCAGCATCATCCCCAATGGGCAGCCTTCAGAGGCTGCAGGACACATCCTGCTGTGTTTCTCCCAAGGTGCAGACACATGCACCACCGCCAGCACCTCCGCCACAGACACCGCTGCAAGCACCGCCACCAGCCCTGCGACGTGCTCAGACAGTGCCATCACAGCTGACATGGCAATCATCCCCAGTGGACAGCCGTCCGAGGCTGCAGGAGACGTCCTGGACCCTGCCCAGCGTCCATGAGGCACCACAACCAGCACTGACAGTACCAGCAGTTGGCAGGCAAAGTCACCACACGGTGGAGTGTGTCTCTGCGTCCATGGTGTATCATGCTACCTGTTCCCAGGCAATCTTGTGGCACACACACCCAGGTGAGGGAATGGGACCTTCCACACTGCATGTGAAGCACTCTGGGCACCAAGCCCCCTCCAGAACCAGTGGAGATTCACATCCCCTACCTCAGTCCTTGGTAGGATGAAGCACTCTGGGCACAAAGCCCCCTCCAGAAGCAGTGGAGACTGACATCCACTTGAGAGACTGTGGCCTTGCACCCCCCAGGATTGAGCAGTGGGCAAACCACCCACTGGAAAGACTTGAGAGACTGTGGCTTTGCACCCCCCAGGATAGAGCAGTGGGCAAACCACCCACTGGAAAGACTTGAGAGACTGTGGCTTTGTACTCCCCAGGATAGAGCAGTGGGCAAACCACCCACTGGAAAGACTTGAGAGACTGTGGCTTTGCACTCCCCAGGATACAGCAGTGGGCATGGAGTCCCCTCATGGAGCAGTGGCGTCGTGCGTTCATCTGGCTGAGGTGCCCCCCCTCTCCCTCCCTCTGAGGTGCCTGTTTCATTTCGATCTGATGCCCCTGCAGTTTTCTCTCCGTTTCGAGTCAGGTATCTTGTGTGGGCTTCGCCCATGCATTTTAGGACACTGATCCACGGACAGTGATTTGATTAAACATCTGGACTTGTGTAGTTGGTGTAAATATTTGTATATACTGATTTTTTTGCCCTATCTGATTTTTATTGATTACACTCGTTACAACCATTTTCTTTTGTCCTCACGTTCTTCCAGGGGATGAGGGGGTGTATATGTAATGTTGCTGCATGTATTTGTGTGTATGGTGTTATGGGTGAGGGTAGGGGTGGGGGGATTGCGTGTTGCATGTGTGTGTCACTCTCTTTTCCCTACCACCCTCCCCTGTGTTGTAGGTGCAATACTCACTGTGGTCGTCGCCGGCGTCTTTGCTGCTCTTGATACAAGAGGAGGAAAACCAGCATGGGCAGGACCTGTAGTTCGGGCTCCATGGCATCCTGGTTCCTCGTTGGGTGTCGAGAGGTGAGTGGTTTCCGTTCCAAGTCCTGTTTCCACTGTGCTTTTGATAGCGTTGGTACCGTCCCAGAAAAGGTGGCGGTTAGGCCTCTTGTAATGGTGTGGGCGGTACATTGTCTTCCGCCTGTCTGTTGGCGGTTACCGCCGCGGTGTTTGTTTCTATCGCGGTCGGAGTGTTAAGGTGGCTGTCTATGTTGGCAGTTTCCGCCATGGTCGTGATTCCATTTTTTTTTCCACCGGGCTGTTGGCCCGGTATTACCACTGCTTTAGCACTGACCGCCAGGGTTGTAGTGAGGGCCTTGGTCTGAATGGGATGGAAAGGGGAAAGCACGTTGCTTAGACACTAGAGTGGCGGGAGTGAAGCTGTGTTTTTGAAGTAGTTCCCCTCAAACAACTGGCACACTAATTGTAGTTGGGGTGCCAAATAGTAGTGTTCATAATTAGGATCTCTCTCATGTTACAGACAGAACAAATTTAGTCAGAGCCATCTTATGAAGACCTTCTCTTCACCTAAGTTCGCTAAGTAGTGTGTTTAGTGAGTGAAAGAAAGAGACAGGCAGTACAAGAGGAAGATAGCTGAAATAATATAGTTGACTCAGCCGGATTATCATTTTGAAGAGACTATTCGGCTGGCCAGAGATGGGGGCTGGGTGTGCCAAAAGTAGAATTGTCTATGAATGCTGGGCACCACTATCCATATCTCATGGCATCCTCTGCATGGTAGATCTGGATTCTCAAGTAGGGAGACATTTGTGGTTGCCAGTTTAAGAAATCAAACAGCTTTTCCAGGTCTAGCCCTAGGGAGGTTACTTGGGGCCCGGGCCTAGGCCTGATCTCAAAAGCGTAAGAAGCAACAAGGCTTCAAAGACATGTTCCTACCTGTCATTTTGGTCAATATCACCGGACTCAGGATCAAGAGGAGAAGATGGTCAGCCAGTATTTAACTGACAATTTTGTAGTCGGTGTGATGCATAATTGTCAGTTTTTAAGATAGATATTAGTGTGTCCTCCTCGAGCAACAGTATGAGATGACTGCCCTCAATCACCATTCATTTTTATAAAGGTGTTCCAAGCAAGGAGAGAGTAGATCAGCGTAGGTCCTGTTTAATTCTTTTGGTAACCTTTCAGGTTTCATTGGCAGGGAAGGAGAGAACAGCCACCACAATTTCCTTGGCCACAGCAGGGAAAACAAGTGTGTGCCACTGGTTTGGAGTTATCCAAGGTAAAGGAAGGTCAAGGAAAAATGCTGTGAAGCCGTTTTAGTGGGGCCTGGGCCAGGACCATAAACCTTAACATAATGCAAAGTATGTCTGCTTCAGTGTACACAAAGTATCATGTGTGAGGCATAGTAGGGCAGACCCAAAGGGGAACAGTCTTGCTTGAGCAGCCATGCCAGGAGAGCACCAGATTTTCAACTTTCGCATGGTTCCTGACAGTGTGTGCATCGTAGTTTTCACAGTGAAGTCAGTCGATTAGAGCAGCACATTTGGTCTGTGACACTAAAAGTATCTCTCAGTCTTCATCATAAGTGTTGATATAGGTTCTATGGAGAGAAAAGAGTCTTCTCAGTGTTTGATGTCCCTCTCCAAAGTTCTATGAGGTACAACAACTCCCTCAATAGTAGTGCCCCTGATCGTGAACTTGAACCATTCAATGGTCCTGGATGTTGCAGCAACATAATTATGTGGAAAATAAGAGGAGAGCTGTTTGCAGAGATCCACTCAAACCACTTGGTCCTTGAGTACAGAGGGCTGACGATGCCAAGTAAATATTGGGAGAGAAGGGCACCCCAGCGGAGACCCTTAGCCAGGGGGTTGTGATCTGATACAGTCTGGCCCAGATAGTCTGTCAGGAGGCGCTGAGAGCCAGAACATACAATTAGTTGTGCGTGCAGTCTGTGTGGTGGAGAATAGAAGAGTACACGGAGGAAAACAGGTGACACTTTCACCAAATGTCCTTCAAAGAGCAGCCTCAGAGCCATTGGCATTAGGTGTGTATGTCACAACTCGCTGCTGATGTATTCGGCAGAAGGGTAAATGAATGATTCAGCACTGTGTCTAGTACACAATTAAAGTTATCCCCGAGAATCCAAGGGAG
This sequence comes from Pleurodeles waltl, assembly GCF_031143425.1. Lineage (NCBI taxonomy): Eukaryota > Metazoa > Chordata > Amphibia > Caudata > Salamandridae > Pleurodeles > Pleurodeles waltl. The sequence goes on along the minus strand of NC_090438.1, from coordinate 792,335,431 downwards.
GGTGGCCAAGTGTAGGAGGCCGGCATGGTTTGTAGTGGGCACCTAAGGTACTTATACCTTATACGAGGTCAAGTTATCCCTTATTAGTGAAATGTAGACAGTGTCTAGCAGCTTAGGCTGTCTAGGGGTAGCTGTAGCAGAGCAGCCAAGGCTGAACTAGGAGACATGCAAAGTTCTTGCAATACCACTATAGTCACGGAGCACTTATACACAATAAAAGACAATACTGAGTGTTAACAAAAATAAAGGTACTTTATTTTGGTGACACAAGGCCAAAAATATATTATCGGCAATACTCCTTCTGGAGGTAAGTATTATACACAATATACACACTAGTAACCAAAATCAGGTAGTAAACAGTCAAAGAATAGTGCAAACAGTAAAGAAATACAATAAATTGCAATGGGCCTAGGGGCAAAACTAACCATGTACTAAAATAGTAGAATGCAAATGCTGAATTCCCTCCTAGGCAAGTGTAGTGTGTAGAGGGGTGCTGGGAGTGTAGGAATACACCAAAGGTAAGAGTACCCCACCCCAGAGCCCAGGAAAGCAGGAGTAAAGTACAGCAAGTTTCTTCAGAACACACTACAAGTCCTGATGAAGAATTATTCAAGAACCAAGCAAGACTGCAAGCAACCAACTGTGGATTCCTGGACCTGAAGACCTGTGGAGAGAGGAAACCAAGTCCAGAAGTCGAAGAAGAGTCCGGAAGAACAGGAGGCCCTGCCCACCTGGAAGAAGGTGCAAAAGTGGATTCTCCAGTTGGAAGAAATGTACAGAAATTCACCGAACAAGATAGCTGCGGGTTCCTGCTTGGTGCAAGAGATGTCCCACGTTGAGTTGTTGGATGCAGGCTGTTTGCATCACTGGATTCTGCCAACAAGCCTTCGTTCACGCAAGTACACAGTTTGCGTCAAAGGGGAGCTGCTGGACCCAAGAGGGATCTGGAGGTCTCTACTTGGACTGAGGAGACAGAGGGGACTTTCAGCACTTCAGAAAGCCCTCAGAAGGCCAGGCAGCACCCACGGGAGTCCCAGAACATGGGGACAAAGGAGTTGCAAAGTGCGGTCGTCGCAGCACTACACTGGAGGATTCCACGCTACCGCAGAACAACTCAGAAAGCTGTGCGTCACAGGATTGGGTGCTGGGGAGCTGGGCTACGCTGTGCCTGAAGGACATTTGGAAGAAGTGCACAGAAGACCAAGGATCTGCAGAAGATGCAGTACATAGGAGTACTGTCCCTGCACGGGGAGGCAAGCTCTTACCCCAGCTTCCTTCAGTTCTGCTGGTGCAGGGTGAAAACAGGCAGTCCTCATAGCGTGCACACCTTGGAAACTGTTGCAGTTGCTGGCTGGAGCTGAAGTTGCAGGTCACAGGAGTCTTTCTGGATACTTTGTTGCAGTTACAGTGGTTCCTGGAACAATCTGCGGTTGATACGACGGTCAGAAGCTGAAGCAGAGGATGCAGAGGAGTCCTGGATGAGTCTTGCAAACCGAATCTGAGGTAACACCCAGAGGAGAGACCCTAAACAGCCTTGAGAGGGGGATTGGGTACCTACCCAGGTATACACCTATCAGGAGGGGTCTCTGACATCACCTGCTGGCACTAGCCACTCAGAGGTCTCCAGAGGATCCCCACACCTTGGAATCCAAGATGGCTAATGCAAAGGACACGCTAGAGGAGCTCTGGGCACCACCCCTGGGGTGGTGATGGACAGGGGAGTGGCCACTCCATTTTCCTTTGTCTAGTTTTGTGACAGAGCAGAGACTGGGGGTCCCTGAACTGGTGTAGACTGGATAATGCAAGGAGGGCACTGTTTGTGGCCTTCAAAGCATTTCTGAAGGCTCTAGAAGGATACCCCTCCCATGCCTGTAACGCATATTTCCAATGGGAGAGGGTGTAACACCCCTCTCCTAAAGAAAATGCTTTGTTCTGCCTTCCTGGGATTGAGCTGCTCAATCACCAGGAGGGCAGACACCTGTCTGTGAGGTGGCAGCAGCTGGGGCTGCAGTGGAAACCTCAGAGAGCTGGCAGTACTGGGGGTCCATGGTGGAGCCCCCAGGGTGCATGGAATTGCCCCCAATACCAGATTTGGGTGACAAAAGAAATGCTGCAGCCCATAAGGATCTCCTGGAACCCCTAGGTACCATATACTAGGGACTTATAAGGGGGGTCCAGTGTGCCAATCAGAATTGGAATATGGAGTCACTAAACTACAGTATAGTGACAAATTTGGTACACAGAGAGAGCATAAGCACTGGAGTTCTGGTTAGTAGAACTCCAGTGACACAGTCAAGCATACTGACAACACAATAGGCCACAAACTATGAGCTCTTGGGTCCTGGCTAGCAGGATCCCATTAAAAACACACTGACAAATAGGTTTCAAACTATGAGCAGTGGGGTCCTGGCTAGCAGGATCCCAGTGAGATAATAAAAACACACTGACAAACACTGACAAACAGGCCAAAAATGGGGGTAACCATGCTAGAAAGAGGCTACTTTCTCACATACCCCCCCAAACGAAGGACAGTGAGGCTAACCTTGTCCAGTTAAGACTTAGGGCCAGATGCAGGAAGAAAGCAAATTGCGACTTGCAATTTGCGAGTCCGTGCGACTCGCAAATTGCAAGTCGCAATTTGCTATGCAGAAAGGTGTCTCAGACACCTTCTGCAACTCGCAATGGGGTCGCAAAGACCCACCTCATAAATATTTATGAGGTGGGTCGCAGTTTGCGACCCCATTGCGAGTATAGGCACTCGCTAACATGGAGGCCTGCTGTAGTAAGCAGGCGTCCATGTTAGCGACCTGCTTTTAAATAAAGCAGTTTTTTGTTTTTTTTTAAATGTAGCCCGTTTTCCCTAAGGGAAAACGAGCTGCATTTCAAAAAATCCGAAACCTTTTGTTTCGGTTTTTTCAGGGCAGGGAGTGGTCCCTTGGACCACTCCCTGCCCTGAAAAAATGATTTGGGGTCCATTCACAAAGGGGAAGGGGTCCCATGGGGACCCCTTCCCGTTTGCGAATGGGTTACCATCCACTTCAAGTGGATGGTAACTGCGACTCCATTTGCGACCGCATACGCGGTCACAAATGGAATTGCATACCATTGCGAATCGCAAATAGGAAGGGAACACCCCTTCCTATTTGCGATTCGGAAATGCATTTTGCGAGTCGGATCCGACTCGCAAAATGCATTTCTACATAGCAAAGTGGCTTTTGCGAGTCGCAAACGGCGTTTTTCGCCGTTTGCGACTCGCAAAACCCTTGCTACATCTGGCCCTTTATTGTCTAAGTGGTGATAAGTGTATACTTTCAGATTCTCTATTTGTAAGTTTTAAATTGGGGCTATGAGGCTGTTCCACTGAGTCTATGTCAAGACCGGGTTGCTGTCCTAACGATGAGAATGCTAGACAGGGATGTTGTCTCAGTAAGACCATAGCATTTCAAAAAGGTTGTCCAAATGTACAAAAATGGTGCAATTTTGCACATCTGGTTTAGTGGTTCCACAGTGAAGTACTTTTACCTCTGGGAGTTCAGCTGTGGCAGCTGGGAGCTTCCTTGGTACAGGTTCCACCCCAGGAGAGGTTTCTCCCACCACAGGAATGATATCCTTAATGGCACGGTGGGGTGGGGAATACTTCTATACCCTTTTTACCTGTTGGTTGAGAAGGATCTTGAGATTTCTATGAGGGACCCAAAAGTGAACCCAACTACATCCTTTGTTTGATTATTGCCAGTTGTCCAACCACTATTATCACTACTGCTATGGGGTCTAGAGTTTGATGTATTAGTGGTGGTAGGCTCAGGGGCTTTACCTGAGCAGGACTTAGCCCCTGACCTATGGCCTTTACCTCTGCACACATAGCACCAGGGCTGTTTAGTGTGTGTAGAGTGAGAAGAAGAGGAAGATGATTTATCCCCACCCCCAGAGGAGTGTTGTGAACCTTAAGAAGGATCTTTGGGTTTACTTTTATATCCATGCTCATCCTGAGACTTTTCACCATCTTCTTTCTTTTCTTTGTCACCCGTTGTATGAGCTTTTCTGCAGGGAGTTTACAATTACTGACAACAGTATTTAATTGATAGAGCATTCTCCAGAGCACTGAAGCCAGTAGCAACACTTAATAAAGACATACTGTCTAGGGATTACTTCTTTAATGAGGCAAAATTCTAAATGAATCTAAGCTGGTTATGACATTCTTAGGATCTTGAAAACTTGTCTTAAATTTTAGTTATCATTCCGCCAAACAAGGCTATGACTCAACCTCAGAGGGCCTCGCCTCCATAAGTTAGGGTGAGGACAAACTTTGTGGCCATAACTCTCAACATTGGCGTTATTGTGGGACAGTTTAAATTAATATATAATGTGCAAAATGTGGCTATCAAGGTCTTTCCCTTTCTTATTAATTTGGACTTATTGGGTACAAAGGATCCTTTATTATTGACCTTAACCCTCAGGTATTTATAAACATCCAAATGCTCAAGGTGCTGCCCGTATAGAAAACAACTTTTAGTATGATTGACATAACTTTGGTCATATTCCTGTTGATTTCAAAAGTGCTCTCCTGGGCATATTTAGAGAGCTCATCTATTGAGCACTGTAGCCTGAACTTTGTTAGATTACAGAGGAACACATCATCTGCATACAATAGGTGGCTTAGCCGCAGTGGACCATTTGGCTCGGGCAATAGTTTGTCTTGTCAAATTACTTTTTTAGGTCTGATAAAAAAATGGTTAAATAGAAACTGTGCAAGGGCACAACCATATTTAATGCCATTATATGCCCATACTTTCCATGAGACCCAAGTGCCATTACCTTTTTATTACTCAGAATACAGTTGTGTCCCTCTCAGGAGGAGTTGGGGATTCCCCATTTAACGAGCTTTAACCATCATTTCTTGAGATCAACGCAATCAAAAGCTGGCTTAAAGACTACAGAACATAGATGCAAGGGTTGTTTTGCCTGTTTCAATGTATCAATGATGAGTGTCAGTGCCAAGATATTCATTGTCATCCCTGACCTTCTCATGAACCCTCTTTAATGTAAGGGAATGATGTTGTTTGTGCATGCCCAGGTGTTTAATACATCAGGTGAACTGATGTGAAATACCTTTATCTCTTAATCCAATAAGACAATAGTTTTCTGATTTTGACCTTGTATTTGAACCCAGCAATACTCCACAAACGCATTTTTATTGTTCCTGTTGGCCAATTGTTTTGATAGTTAGATGGTAAAGTTCATGATTATAAATGATGGAAAAGAACAGAGGGAAGCCAACCCTAGTAGTCAGAGGCTTTCTTTAGTTCATTTTGAGGTTTTACTTTGCTCGCAACTGGATTTTGTTGGGGTTTTGCTGAGTGCTTCACTGAGGATTGAGTAAATGTGAGGTTTGAATTGTGACCGGGTTACAGTTGGGTCCATTTCCAGTAAGTGGGGATATTACTGGCAAGCAAATGGGGAGATCGTTATTCCCCGTAGGTCAAAGTGAAGCTTATTTTTTAATACTGCTGCCGTTATGTCTGGGGTGGCCTACATAACCAGAGTGGTTTCTCTTTGGTAGTCCTTGTTAGGTAAGAGAAATTCAACAGAGATGATATCCCCTGTTTTGAGTCGGGCAGCTTTGGCAAGGCACCAGTAGCTGCAAGGTGTTCCCTCGATCCAATATACCATGTAGTCTTTTTGAGGCATTATGTGGATGCAGGAGATTTCTTGTTTCTCTTGAGAGAATATGTTTTATGATCTTCTTCCACCTGGCTTTTACAGTTTTCAATGGGGCCAAGAAGGGCTGGCCAGTTAGTGGATGTTGAAACATTGTTTGTCAAGTCTGATAGCAGTCATTTGGCCAAATGCCCTCCATAATTACTACAGTGTTTGTGACCTATCGCTGAAGGGTTTTGGCCTGTCAGTCTTGCCAGGCTTTTTATGGTGTTACTTCCTGAAATCGTTAGAGTTGGGCTTGCTTGATTCATGTGCTGAGACTCTTGTGAGCAAACAATGATGGTACTGGTGGCTTTTAGACTGGCTCCCAGGGAATCTTGCTCTTCTTTTTCTTGCTTTATGGTAAGTGCACTATCTGTTAAGGTGACATCCTTAGACTGGCTAAGTAGCATAGCTTCATTTGTATTTTCCGACACTGGATAAATGCTAGTATGATCACGTGCTGAGGAGCTGCTACCTTGTTGAGTTTTAAAGCATGTCCTTTTGAATTAATTCCCAAAGAGTGAGTAGATTGTATAAATGTTACCTAATTCTGCATTCCTACTTTTTCCTTTATTCCTTGCCTTCCATAGCCTTTTTCTTTGCAGTTTGGTATACGTAGGGAGACGCTGGTTTCTTGCTTAAATTCAGGAATTTAATTCCTGTGGTTTCAGAGGTGCATTTTTATAGTTTATCTTGCAGGGATCTGTCTACTCCTTGTACAGCATTAGATCATTTTTTACTTGTGGACACTTTGCTAGAACCATTCTCTTTGATGTGTTAAACACAAATCTTCACAGTTGAGGCGGCTGACGCATCTGGTCCTGCTTTCCGTATTATCACCTGTTTCTGTCCTTTCTGAGCCTTTGATACACATGAGGCTTGCTGAGGTCGTGATGTTGTGTATACTTTGATTTAATCTCACAACACAGCCAGGTTGGTTGGTAAGGTACTTAGGGGGTTATTACAACTTTGGAGGAGGTGTTAATCCGTCCCAAAAGTGACGGTAAAGTGACGGATATACCACCAGCCGTATTACGAGTTCCATAGGATATAATGGACTCGTAATAAAACAGGTGGTATATCCGTCACTTTACCGTCACTTTTGGGACAGATTACCACCTCCTCCAAAGTTGTAATAACCCCCATAGATTGTCAATAATGGGTGCACAAGAACATTTGACAGGTGAGAAAATGTTAGCTGCCAGGACTCAAATGAGTAAGTTATTCAGCTGTGCTAGTTTGGTGTCTATTTAGGAAATGAAAGATGGAAGCATTCTGCAGCACACATAGACAGAAGAAAATGCTGCTCTAGATTGTTTTTGTGCAGGAAGGTGTCCATTCCTGCACAAAAACAATCCTGGCATCAACACAGACATCCATGGTGCAAGAGTGCCTGCTTTGGTGCTAGAAAGTAATGTTTACTCCAGCACACGGGGGAAAGGGCAGAAATGCACTCCACCTTGTAAATATGGTGCATTTCTGCCCCTCCAAATTGGCGTATGGCAGCGCAGCAGAAAGGCTCATGGTGTTGCCCTATGCCAAATCCTAGTAAATATGCACTCTACAGTTAAGAAGTGGGCAAGTCCAACCTGTGGTTTACATTGAGAATTTTGACCCAAACCCGTGAGTTTTACTTAACATTTACAAACTCCTCTTCACTCCTGCCTTTCTCAATTTCACAATTGTCAGAGATGGATTAAGCAAAGGGCTGGAGTTAGCACCCCTGCCGGGAAGGAAGGGAAAACAGAATAACCCCAATGACGGTGATAATGTCTTTGTCCTCAAGGGTCTGCACATCTGTTCTTTCTCTTTCACCGGAAACGTTGAAAAAATATTTGTGAAACAAATGCTGAATTACCTTTCTTGGCTGTTTTTAGGATCCACCATGTGATTTGCTTACGAACGAACTGTGATCTCTTTTAGGTCGAGCTGAAGCGTTCTCCGTCCTGTATACTTAAGTATACTTATAGGGGATTGTAGCTATTTTATTTGTTAGTTTAAGTGTCAATCAAAACATCTTGCTTGCTAGTGGTTAATCATGCCTCTTTGTCTCGTCTCCTTTTGTGTGGGAGCAGGACCAACTACGGTATAAGTACGCTTTGTCCTGTTTATTGGGTCTGTAGGGTACTTTTTTTTTTAATTCTTTCCCTGCTCCTGTCCATAAAAGCTGCCATTTTAATTTGCACAGCATTCTTGCTCTGAGTTGAACTTAGCTGTAAACAATGCTATAAATCAGGCTATCTTGGTCACGTTTGGTCCCTCCCATCTCCTCTCATGTCACTGATATTTTTCTTTAATTGGTATTAATTATTTTGTCCACCGGTCCCATTCATTGTTACTTTTTTATTAACATCAGTGCAGAGCACGAATCACAGCCACTGCGCTTCATCTATAATCATGGCTGCCGCTTCAGGAGGCCGTCCGACTTTCTTTTGTTCTGCCTGGCTCGCTCTCCAGGCAATTACAAAATATGCCTGTGTTAGCTCGTTGGTCCTTAATAAGTAAACTTACAAGGGGACACATATAGGTCGATGAACCTTTTGATTCATTTAAGGTGTTCTTGACATAGTTTCAGGACAGAAGCAATAATCAACACACAATGATCAGTGATCATTATTCAAATCAACAATCAATGGCGTCAGTAAATTTCACACACCATGACTCTTCAGCCATGAATATACTACACCTTTAAATATAAGTTTAGTAAGTTTTATTTCCCTTATATTAACAATACTAAGTCATGAATCTTAATAATTAACTCAAATCAAACTAGTTTAATAATGCTTTTTAATCAATAAGTCTCAAGAAGCATGATCTAATCAAAGCTTGAATCAAAAGACATTCCAATGCATCAGCACAAAGCATTAATAAAACCCATTTCATCCAGGCTAACATGTCTATAAAGTTCAGCAAAATAGTCTGTCAACTATTTGTCTCTGCAATTCATCAGTCGTCATGTGAATAGCCTCAACTAACCCAGATTAGCATCAGCATGTGGGGCTTCATGCAAAACAATTTAGAACACAAATTTGGAAAACATCTACCTAGAGAAAGTATTAAGACAGCGTAGTTGATACCTAGAAAGAAAAGGCATAAAAATGCAATTCAGTCATTGTCATATCTACCTCTCCACGGTATGGGTCAGCAAGCAAAATCAGTCTTCGTCCTCAAGTCATCAATCGATCAGCAAAAGATCAGGCTCTCAGTCAGAGAGTATGAGCCCAATGACTAAATCTCAAATCTCTTCTAAGTCTCTTCTTCTCCACACCGGTCTGCCTAAAAAAATCTATTCTGAATATTTTCCCTCTGTCACGTTGTTATATCAAAGTCACCCAAACTATGCCCCAATTTCCAATTGGTCAATTAATCATACATTATTACTCTGTCCAATAGTGTTTATATACCAAATCTATGAATTTTTATATTTCACTGTTCACATGTCCACGACATGATTGGTCTGCTTTATGATGTTCTCATCATCCGGCTCATCAGCTATCAATTTTGTTGCATCTTCGTCTCCAGTCAGTGTCTTCATTGTTCATGTCCTGGGAAAGTACATCTCATGCACATTACACGCATTTGGATACATTACTAGAGACCTCATCTCCTGTCCATCGGTTCCCATAGAAAGTTTCTGCTAAGCATTTTATTCAAACAATGAGCATTTCACAGTTAGTTCACTCTGTCAGCATTTTATATTAACTGCTAAGAAATACAGCTTCTGCATGAGGCCGGGCTCTACTAGGCCAAGACACTCGCTAAGTTAAGGCCTACAATTAATAAGCAATAGCATAATTCATAACCCTTAATATGACATATTAATACATTAATCTAAATCATTTTCAATATTTCGTATGTCTTAATCATAAATTAGTACATTTTGTGAACACTGGTGGCCATTCTTCAACGTCACATTTTCAAACTTGCACATTATTTTTTTCTACGTTATTCATTTTTCTACATAAGTCATTATTCACAATGCGTAAACATTCATTAATAAATTCTAATTAAGACATCTGCTTCAACACCCGCAAGGCTGATTGGGCACATTCCTTTCATGATGTTTGTTTTTATAGTCATGCATGCTCAATTATTCTTGCTGGTTGAGTTCCCATGAGACTCTTTGGGAGAGTTCTCTTTGTTTTCAGTGCAAAACCGACCAAATTTCTTGATAACTGGACTTTCTTTTCACTATGCGAGTCCCTTAACCATTTGGTGCCACATGCATGATTACCTGAGTCACTGCCTCATGCACAGGAAGACTCTAGGATCCTGCTTCGTGCTTGAGGCTGCTCTGGTTTGGACCACCTCCATGGTTTGCTTTTGGGCTAGCTGTGTGCCTGTTTTGTGCAGACGTTGCACCTCAGGGTATGCCTCGTTGACTAGGGACCTCTTCGGGTTTCCCTCATGCCTGCTTGCCGCATGATGAAGTCGAGAAAGAATGTGGGAGAGGTTTGTTCATAAGTATTCTGTGCCCCAGGTCTCCTCTCCACACGGATCTGAACTGTGAATCCTGCCTCTTGCACTAGGAGGCTCTGCGGATTCTGTTATGGATAGGATAGCTCCAGAAGGCTTATTCCTTGGAGGGGAGGTTTCTGTGGGCAGAGACATCTTAAGGATATTAGGGGCTCTGGGCCAAATGTATGTTGGGGGCCCTTACTACAACAGTTTTGAATTTATGACCCAATTTTGGATCTTTCATGCCCTCTGTGGCTAGGTCTCTTGACAGTGCACAGGCACACTGCTCCAAATTTGACAATAGAAGCTCACACATCACTTACATCAAAAATGTACAAAAGGAAAATAGAATCTGTTTAAGAATCATTCAAGGGCATCAAAGCAAGACTGCAGAAACAGAGCTGGCTCTATCTGGAGTGGGGGGCTGAAAGGCTGGAACCTGGGCCAGAGTCCACTTTGCCCACGCCTTAAAACCTCTCTGTCTGTAGGAGGTGCTATCTCATACAACACAAATGCTACTCTAGGTGACCTCTCCTACTGTTTGCAGCTCCCGTAGGCCTGGCATTTACACAATGTTTTCCCGAAAACTAATTTGTTTGACGCAAGAACCCTATCATATGCACTGGGCCGCATCAAGGGCCATATGTACGAACACATTTTCCCATAGACACAGAATGGGTAAAACCCTTTGCTACATCTGGCCCCAAGTGTGTTGGCTGGTGCAGTGGCATAATGTTAATGAAAAATGTGCTGAAGTCCCCCTCTAAATTCGCTAGTCCGAGTGGGGTCCCCTAAAGGACCACGGCCCTTATGCACGGTAAGGTTTGAATTTGCATCATTTGCATTTGTAACGCACACCTGAACTCGAGTGTTGGGTGGCGCCAATGGTAAGTCTTGTGCACAGAACGGGTATGGTTACCAGGGCTGCCCCTGCCTTGTTTAGCAAGCGGCTCGCCGCATGCAGTGGGTAGCTGTATTTCAGTGCACAACGTGCCTGTGGATTCGTATTCTCCCCCACAAACCTCGACTCTTGGTTTGGTTTTAAAGAGATTTTGAATAACAAGGCCCCTCTTTGTATGAGGGATGAACACGTACCAAGGACCATATTTATACTTTTTGACGCAAAACTGCGCTAACGCAGATTTGCGCCAAAAAAATTAGCGCCGGCTAACGCCATTCTGAAGTGCCATGCGGGCGCCGTATTTATTGAATGGCGTTAGCCGGCGTTAGCCGACCGGCGCTGCCAGGTGTGCGTGAAAAAAAACTACGTACACCAGGCAGCGCCGGCGTAGGGAAAAATGTCGTTTGGGCGTCCCAAAATGGGGCAAGTCAGGCTGAGGCAAAAAAATCGTCTTAACCCGATTTGCGCCATTTTTTGGGGGCGCCCAGACGCCTTTAACATGACTCCTGTCTTAGCAAAGACAGGAGTCATGCCCCCTTGCCCAATGGCCATGCCTAGGTGACTTATGTCCCCTGGGCATGGTCATTGGGCATAGTGGCATGTAGGGGGGCACAAATCAGGCCCCCCTATGCCACAATTTTTTTTTTACAAAAATACTTACCACAACTTACCTTTTCTTCCCTGGGATGGGTCCCTCCATCCTTGGGTGTCCTCCTGGGGCGGGCAAGGGTGGCAGGGGGTGTCCCTGGGGGCAGGGGAGGGCACCTCTGGGCTCATTCTGAGCCCACAGGTCCCTTAACGCCTGCCCTGACCCAGGCGTTAAAAAGAGGCGCAAAAGCGGGGTTTTTTGCCCCGCCCACTCCCGGGCGTCATTTTTGCCCGGGAGTATAAATACCACGCACATGCCTGGGAGTCATTTTTTAAGACGGGAACGCCTACCTTACATCTCATTAACGCAAGGAAGGTGTTCACGCCAAAAAATTACGCTGACTCCATGAACTTTGGCGCTAGACGCGTCTAGCGCCAAAGTATAAATATGGAGTTAGTTTTGCGTCGAATTTGCGTCGAAAAAAACGACGCAAATTCGGCGCAAACGGAGTATAAATATGCCCCCAAGTATGACTACACTCATGCGCGACTTTCTGAAGAGACTATTGCCTCCTGCCACAGAGATTGCTGTGTGGAGCGCATCGGTGCCAGACATGAATAAGTGTGTAACTAGCCTGTCGCTCCTGTAATATTTAGGGACATATTTCACTGGATTTTGTATTCTAAAAGGATCACAAAGAGAAGAAAGTATTTTGTTTTAGTTCTTGGACATTTTTATGATTTATTCAGAGATTATTCAGATGTATTCTGTTTTTGTCCCGTCTTTTCCAAGTAGTCGATTTCCATTATGTTTCTGCACACGAGAAAGTGACTTGATTGTGCATGTCCGTGCAGTTGATAAATATCCCACTTTACGTGAAATCAGTAAGGTTTGCAGAAGTGTCACCCATCCTAGTGTACAGCTGACAAAGTGCCCATCGCACTTAATAGTGTTGCATGGTTTTATTTGATTGACTGATTCATTCTTGGTAGGAACACTTTGCAGTAAATTACACTTTTGCTGTGTTTAACTGTCATTTGTTATTACCACGCCGCTAGTCAATAATTTTACACCATTTGACCTTTTATCTATCTTTCTGTGGCAAAATGTGCTACGGTCATTTGGACTTGGTCCCTAGCTGTCAAGAGACCCGTTGTATTGAGCATACACAAACACAAAATTCCCTTTATAGATATTTTAGTATCAAAGCCAGAGAAATATTGCTGGCACACCACTACTGTTTCTCAATTAGAATATAGTGGTGATGGTCTAGCCGTGTTAGAACCTATCCTGCTGAGAAAGAACACACTCGTTTCAACCCTTTTCTTATTTATATTAATAATGTTTTCATTTATTGTATACTCATATAAAAATTTCACAAATGTAATCAAAACAATCCCTAGGTATTCTTAATTCTTTCTTGGTATAAAACTTCTGTTTTATAAAACCTATTGCACAATATTCATATTAAAAATATAAAAAGCTTTACAATCAAAAATACAAACACTCATACAATACTTTTTGTATTAAAATATCCTAATTTTATTTTTTACATAAAAACTTTTGTTAATAAAACCTATAAACCAATACAGGCAAATAAGAGTTGCTCATATGCAAGTGTTTATAAAAAAATGTTGACACAGTGTTTCTGTGGTCTTTCCAATGGTTCACCCCACCTTCTTCAGGACAAAGAGCACTTTATGTACAACAAATCATGATTTATTGTGTTATAATGGCACATGATTTCCAATGTATTCACTGCCATCCATTTTCTAAATGTATTTGCTTCTCCAAAATTGTCAGTCTTTTGTTTTCTTCTTCTAATGGAAGAATTGCTTTTCAGTTTAGAAATTCAAAAAACGTTTCCCAGTCGTGCCTTTAGTGATTTTTGTTGTTGGGTGAATTATTCCCGCAGTTTGTTTCCTCTGTATTCCAAATCTCACGTAAAATCAGTACAATAGCGTTCTATGGTCTGTCATGTGATCCTTGGTTAGTGTATTATGAATTAACCCTGTCCCTTTATTGGTTTTGGGGGTTTCTCTCTTAATTGTTTGCCGCTGTATTGAGCAAAACATTGTGTCATCCACTTTAGGTCGCTGGCCTTTTGTAATCTATCTGTGGGCTTTTAACCACGCCGACCGCATGCCCATCACTATCACTTGTTCATGGGCTGGCCTTTAAAAAACCCTCTGTTATCATTGGTAAATGCTTTACATTTATCCCTCCTTGGGGGCAGTTGTGTTACCGCCTTGACCATTAACCCTGTTACATGGATAGTTGCACTTTTGCCCACAGGTATGATTGCGAGCGGACTTCTTTTTCCTTTCGTTTCTATCCTTCACGCTCACGTTCACAGCCCCCATGGCACTTTGGATCGGCTCTATTATTTCAACTGTTTTACTTTTTATTTTCAATGTAAGTGGCAAGAAAAGTCCAGTTAACAATTTACAACGCTAACAGCTTTAACTCGAGCAAAAGCGAGACCCATTGCATTACAAATGCTCGTTTTACTTTGTATACTTTAAAACAGTCACCAAGTAATTATTTTGTTACAACATATGAACACATGACAAGCAGATGCTTGAGATTCACACTGTTAGGCTAGGGTTGTGCTCCCTAATTATTTTGTTTTTCACTATGGACGGCTGGTGTTTGAAAACTGGAGTGTCTGCGGCCTCCTGACCAACACCCATATACACGATAATAGGTTCTTAGAAAATTCATATTTCCAGTCCATAAGTACATCAATGGAATGAAATCAATGGACCTATTCAATTCGTATTAAAAATGCTGTTCATTCATAAATGAAGATGGTTATTGCTTCCTGCCTGAACCTTAGGCTCACTTGTCAACATTGGGCTATTCCATGCCAGATCCATGCAAACAAACTGACTTATACAAAACCTAAAATCTTTTGGAGTTTGTATTTGCTTAGACTTTGCATAAACATAAGTTGATGCAAAAATGTGTAAAGTACGTTTTTTTGGCTATGTATGCACTCCCTTACCTTGCTCATAACGGCATTATTTAGACTATTTTTTGCAATATCCCACCCCCATGCGCCCATTTGTGGTGGCACTATAGAGACCTTCCTGTGGTGCCCTTAAAGTAGGACGGAATATTAGTGTAGCTTGCTTGTGGAGTAAATTATAAAAGTGTCCCTGAAACGTGGTGAACCAATACCATGCTGGTTTGATGTAAAAAAAACGTGCCACCTGACCCACCCAAACAATTGGAATATATGCATATTAATCTGCCTATTTATTCTACTTTTGATATTCAATTTCTTATTGAAAGCATTCAAAAGGTTAGGACAAAAGATATAACAATAACTTTCTGAGCTTACAAAGCAGCCAATCACCTTCTTTATCTTTTCCTCGCCGGATTGTCTCCTCACACCACAGGAGACACATTTTTCGTAAATATAATGCTTATATATTGAACAAATCCCCGTAGATATCACCAATTATCAGTGGGAATACATTTTCGAGAAATACATTAATGCACATCAGTGAAAGGTGAGACTGTGTCGGGTTGTGTAGAAATTAGAACACGCAGCATGTAAGATCTCCAGAGCAGCACTTTCTTGTGATTATAAATTATGTTTTCTCTAATGGTTTTGGACATTATGTTGGTGCCCTTCTGAATTAAAGTAGCAGAGGTTGACTTATATTTATTTGTACGGAACAAAGCTTTAATCAGCTATGTGTGCAGCTCTGCATTTTAGAGTAAGCTTTCCAGCAGCTTCGATTCATACCATCTATAAAGCAATGCCTGCTAATAATTTGTCGAGACACACTTTAGAATAAATGGATGCTGATGAATTTCATGGACATAGTACAAATAAACCATTGATTAAGGTATGATTATTGTCTAAAGATGCCCCATGTAAGATGTTTTAATCATTACTGGCCGGCATTTCCTTTAATTTAGGCCTTGAAAGTGGGCCAGGTGACACCATGCTACGGTATTTAGCTATTATTTTAAAATGTTTGTAGCCTTTTACTCATGCCATTAGAGGGAATTTGGTTCTGCTCTCAATTCCATCTTTAACGATAACCAGCAGTTGATGTCTGCCATTATTCCATCTTTGCATATGAGTGGCGAGTCTAAAATATATTTTTTGGGTGTATGGCTCAAAAAGTTCAGTAATGAAACTCTTGAGGCAAGACATGCCATTCTGTGGTACTTTGCCATTGACCAATGTTTATCACATTTCTATTCAAGAAAGATACACTAAGATACACTAAGCCTCGGCATTCTCAGTCAGATCTACGTACATTTTTACCAACACCATGAAGGAGAACTGCTTCAGTATCTTAACCCCTCTACAGAGAGAAAACGGTTTTATTAAAGCACCGTTTTTTTCCCTACAGTTACCACATAAATATATTTTTCTACGTCATGATGTTTCAAGATAAATATTCATTTTTTAAAAATTACATAACTGAAACATGTAATATTGTCCTATTTTGATATAATGCTGAAGACAGCCAAGATGGCAATGTAGGTCCATATTACTCGGTTATCCATAATTAATTTACCCTCTCTCTCTTTTTATCTATCTAGCTGTATCTTAATCTATCTCTTTGCTGTAAACAAGCCTCAGCGTACGCGCGCCCGTCATTAGAGATATAGGAAAGGAATGCAGAAGAAATTAAAACAAATGACTCCGAAACATCTCATTCTAACCAGGTTGCACAAAATAGCGAAGTGAAGATTGAGAAATTCGTGCTGTGGATTTGCATTGCGACGTTTTCTGATTTACATAATACATGTAGCATCCTATATTTCCAATAATTTGACTTTCATTTACAGTGAGCACAATGGTTGTTCTAAAGGGAAACTATTTTAGTGAGTGTGATTGAATACAAGGTCATGGCTGGATGACGAAAGTGCTTCTTAAAAGCTAGGATTCCATGTCCATTTTGTCAGTGAGGAGAAGCTAATTTTCATGATCTTGTATTGGGAAAGTGAATCATAAAACAGTGCACTTGCATTGTTGCTTATATATGTATGTGTTTTACGGTTTAACTTTCAACCAAAGCATTAGTTTTCAAAGGTTCATATTCCCGTTTATGCACACAGAGAGCGAGAGAGAGAGAGATAGAGAGAGGGAGGGAGTATTTACGAGACACTCACTTCTTCACTATCCATTCTTCTGTCATCTCATTCCGCATGATATTTAGTAAGAATGAGGCTTCAAGAAAGGAGGAGGATCTGAAGCAACTGGGAGTGTCACACCAAACGCGATCAGCTGTCTAGGCTGATGGAGTGTTCAGTCAGGCCCACCAATCTCCAAGCATTTTCCCAAAGGGGTAGCTCTGTTGAGAAGTTTTGATTCAGAGTAAAATCACTCCGAGATGTAGGAGTCAGGCTGCCTATTTGACTCAACACTCATAAAAGGATCATATTAAGGGCGACGAGATCTACAGAACTAAAAACCACAAAAGAAGGAAAATTCCCATACTGACTGATAACAGTTATTGCTGATTTCGATTACTCCCAGAAATTCATAATGCACATATAACTATATGTTAATAATTTACATATTTTGTTTGTTTCTAATAAGATTCAATATGGGTCTGATTCATAAAGAAAAATGTAAAAGTGCAGATAGAATTCTATGCTTTTGCATTAAAAAACTTTCAGACCTATTTCCAATTCCAATACCAGGTCTAAGGGAACATCTGGAAATGCATACAGTTGCAGGTTTCCCAAACTTTTTTTTTATTGGATATGTCCTGTTACTTTTTATGCTGCCTATTTCTCCTGTGTAGAACTGAGCATAGTATACAGCTCTACACATTGCGAAGGACAACGGAATCCTTTTTCTTTCTCCGCTGGGAAAACGTTTTTCTCATTGAGAGAGCCCCTTTCCAACACCCCACCAAATCTGGGGGTGATCTGCCCTGAGTTAGTGAAAGTCTTTGACCACATCCAGAGTGGGCGCGAGTCCGTTAGTGAATGTACCACTTTTGGACAACAACATTCTTAAGGCCACTGGAGTGCCACATTTTGTAATGCTTCTTTGGGTGCTGGGTTATCTTGGGGTATCCAAGGCTGTATGCAAAGTCTTCCACTGCTCACAGTGGAGATTAGCTTCTACTTTCTGTCAAAGATGAGGCTGGAGCTTGGTGCAGTATTTGGTCAATAGGCCTTTCTAGCACTCCTCAGAGAAGAGCCTGCAGACTCTCAATGGAAATCTTATTGAGTCCTTCATAACAGGGGACCTCTGATTAGTGATGTGTGCGCATTTTGAGTATGTAGGAATCCATGTTCTTTCATTATATCATTTAGGACATGGTGATGTGCAAAAATTGTAAAAATGCTGCAATGCACAGAAGATACGAGGAGCTGGATTTCCTTGATATAAGAATGTCTGTCCTCATTGAGAGGATATAGAGCTAAAGTCCATCTGACTAGGATCAGAATGCAAGACCTTCTAGGGGAAAGAGCCTAATTTTAGGCTAAAAGGATATGCAGTCAAATTGACGTGAAACAACAAATAAATCAAAGGAAAATGACAAATTGGCCGAGCAGCACCAACGAGACTCAGTAGGTAGGCTGGAAGGTGCCTAATTTGGTTACCACCGCTCTCCAAATCAACTGATGTAATGACATTTAAGTAGCTCGCAAGTGGGTTTTCACGAGTGGTATTTATCAAAATGTAACAAGCAATTATTAAAGCGATTGCATTATTAAAACATCTGTAGAAATCTTTAAACACCTTTTTAGATATGATGACAAGACATGCTTCTAAACTGGTCAAACAGCACAAGGTATAATATACATTATGAGCAGATTAAAAAGGAGATGGGACTCATTTTGGCACAGCATTCAGTTTGGAGTGCACCCTGAATGCCAATCTCTTAATATCGGTCTGACAGATTGTTGAGGACAACATATTAAAAAAAAATATATCGACAGGTGAGTAAATCTAGATTTTCAAACCATATCTCCACGTCCGTGTACCTAAGTGGGACAGATAACAACAAGATACATAGACTTGGAGTTAGGAATAGTAAATCTGTACCTCCCTATATGCACTTACCTTTCAATATTTTATCCATCGATATTCTGCCTTCAATATTCTTGCCTCATGATATTGTTGGTATCAATATTCAGTCATCCACCCCTCTGATACAGTTTTTATTTCAATTCTATCCATATAGACATAAGTGAAACCACCAACATCTTGGAGAACATTCATAGGCCTAAATCCAATCAGAATCATATTCTGGACTATTTCCCACCAGATTAAGAGGACCTAATTCTAGAAAGTCCTGTGCTCACATGGGTGCAAAGAGTGAAAATGTACAGTGATATTCTCAGTGCTATTCCTTCTTGATTTTGCACAAACTTTGTGAACTGATTGATCATACGTTTTATTTTTTTGATGCTGGATTTTTACTAAAACAGTGGTCTGAGAAAATGGGAATTTCCTTATGTGGCATCAGGTCCGGGCCAGATCACAGGTAAGAAAGGCTCCGGCCAAGTTCGGTTGAACTCATGAAGATAATACTTCTCATGATCACAGTTAAGAAGACACAACATCACAACATTCGACCCATATTTACTGCTCATATACACGCAGTACTTGTGTGGAACAGGACTTGGCACTCCAGCATGGGAAGAGGCCCTCCATTGCCCCCATCATTGCCATAACCCTAGGCCTTTCTGAGCCTAAACAATGGCAGTAATGGGAAAGGGGGAGGGGCCCACAGGCATTCCAACCTAATTTTGGTCACCCCTATGCGTGGTGCTCTCATTCAGAGGATGAGGAGGTCCTATCTTTGTTCCCACCCCCTCCAGCTCAACCAAGTCAATGACATTTGACTAACTTACATTTGGGTTTTTACAAGGGCTGCATGCAACAACCAACTAGAGAATAGAACATCTCATTAAAAAATCAGTAAAAATCTTTCATCACGTTTTTAATATGAAGAAAAAGGACATGAACCAAAACTAGACATTTAATACCCTGTATGGTTTACATGATGAGCAAATGAGAGCTTAGCGGTTGTAATCCTTTGCCTTGCCCGATCTAAGGTATCAGCCACAACCCCATACCTGGATAGAATATCAGGAATCAGCATGTGGTGTAGATCGTAACCTCTCGGGAAGCTGGAAATTCAGTATCAGGAAATCTGTATGTTGTGCAGTAAGCACCCCACAGTGGTCAGGACCCGAATGCCCCCCACTTTCCTTGGGTCAGTGTGTACTTTATATATCAACCCAGGCCATGTTGGAGCACGGTTCTGATGTAATGCTGTGTCCCCAAGACAGAAGCTGGCTCCTGAACTTGTAATACAAGTTAGAATATCATGTACAGTGTGTACCAGCCTTTGACAAAGAGTACAGATTATTTGTAGTGCAAAGGTTGATTAAATGAACAGCACAGTACTTGTGTTAACGCTAAGATTTTAATAAAATTATTAATGAATATTCATGTATTCTAAGTGTTGCGTTTGCGTTGAAAATAAAATAATATAGAGAACAATAATACACACATTTGAAGGTGCGCCCACGCGAGTGGCAACCAATGAACACAAAGTGTGCTTATTAATGGCATATTAATATGAAATGTTGAGCTTTTGTTTGATTAATGCAGTAATATGTCATATTGAGGTGTATGCATTATGTCTTAGCTTTATTAATTGTGGGCCTTAACTTAGCGGAGGTCTTGGCCTAGCTGCACGGCCTCATGTCAAGTTGCATTTCTTAAGCGTTTAATAAAATGTCTACTTAGAGAATTAAATTGTGATTCTCCACTGTGCTGACCTAATGTGTTCGTAGCTAAAAGTCTTTCTAATGAGAACTGCTTGCTAGAAGATGCTGTGCTTGCTAACGCAACATTTTTTAATGTAATGTGTGTAAGACTGAGTTTCTCAGAAGAAGACAATGGAGACTCTGACTGGAGTATAAGCTGCAACAATATTGTTACCTGACGAGCCAGATGATGAGAACATTACGAAAGGAGCCAATCATTGACACATGAACCATGTTCTAGTAGAAATGTAGATTTGAAGTTTTAATTTTATTGGACAGAGTGTGAACATGCGATCCCTTGACAAATAGGGACTTAGGAAATAGTGTTAGGAAATCTAACTTAACCAGACTGCCCAGAGAGGAGATGCCACCATTATTTTCTTGACCATCGTGAGAAGAGACATGCTTAACTTTGTTGCTTAAAGACTTTTCCATTTCTGAACTTTGATGCTGAATCCTGCTGCCTTGCTGACCAAACTGATGTCCTGAGGACGAAGACTGTCACAGCTTGCTGATCCAAACTGAGGATAGATGTATTGACTATGATGTTGTTTGCTATGTCTATTTGCTTTTGTTTCTAGGTACCAACCGCTATTTTGATAGAGCCACAATTAGATTCGTTTTTTCCCAAATTTCTGTTGACTAAATTGTTTTGCATGAAGCCCAAACTTGCTAATTCTAATCTGCTGTTAGTTAGGGATCTCACTAATGAAGTTCGATACGTGGAGTAAAAGCTGATGTCTTTTCTTTGCTGAATCTAAATGTATGTAATATTGCTTGCGCAGTTATTCTTGCTATTAATTTGCACTGTTATTTTAGAATGTGTAGTAGCTCAAGCTTTGATTAGATTGCGATTCTTTTGTAGTTTTGGTTAGCTACTGTTGTTTCTATATGTTCATCAATTGATTTTAAGATTAACCTACATCGCATCAGCTTTGTTAATATAGGAAAATAAATATTCTAACTTTTACATAAAGGTGTGATAATTAATGACGGCAAGGTCATGGTGTGTGACAATTACTGACTCAAATTGATTAGTGATGCTAATGATGAATTATTGATTATTGATCTGCATGTAAGGGATATATGGTAGGAACATCTTAAGCACAGTCAAAAGATTCATTGATGCATTCACGTCCCCTTGTAAGTTTACTTATTGAGGTAAGACGCGCTAGCACTTGCCTTCCTAGAATGAAGCAGTTGATAAACTGTACAAAAGCCATCGCTAAAAAGCAATCTCTCTAATCAATGGTAAAAACATGCATAAAATGTGAATAAAACACAAACTGTAAGACTAAGCTAAAACTGGGGTGCCCGGCTCAGGTTCTAAAGGGACCTCACAATACCCTCAAGATAGAGGATCATTAGATCTAGAGGCAAGAGCTCCTCACTACCTCATGTTGTCTCCACTGCCTCCCACAGCTGTGAAAAGCTCAGACTACCAATATCTAACCACCTGAAGGATGCTTTATTTAACACCCTCAAATTCAGATTATTGGTTTGCTATAGTCTGGCAGCATCCACAAAAAAATAAATGAAACACCCCACGCAATTTGGAGGGCATGGCCTAGAATGAAAAAACAAAGAAATGATGGAAGCACAAATTGTGGTACTCTAAAATAAGTCAAGATGCACATAACACTTGTAACAGACTGATGATCATCTTCCTATGTCCTTCAATTGGCCCTAATTAAATTCTGCTTCTGTAGTCATGGTTTCAGTGTCCAAGTGAAAAAAGAGAAATTTGATGGAGCCTACCCCAAAAACGATTCAAATGTTGAAAACACTGCGGAGAATAGATTGCATTTAAGGAGTTGACTGTTCTCATGATTTGTAATGTGGAAGACACTTTAATGGTGTGAGTCCAAATATCGCCTAATGCACAACCACAGACAACCTAGAGTGTGAGGTGCACTTTGAAGTTAAATGAGAATGCCCTTCTCTTATTTATCTGTCTTTGAGCAATGAAGCTTGATGATCGCACAAAGATCTCCTTGGTGCACATTCTGTGAGTGTAACAACCCCTTCTCGCAGTAAGGTCATATTTGGATTTCCCAAGAAGCTTGCTGAAGCCACAAGCTCCATTGAAGGAAAGTAAGAAAGCTGCCGCAAATAGTTTAAATTTGTGAAACAAACGTGCATGCAACTTTTGAAAGTCTAATGGGGCCTAGCATTTGTCTTTTTCTCTGACAACTGGGACAACCCTGCTTAAGCTCTTTTGGTTTAGAAATTTGATGAATTGTTTAGGGTTCCCCCCAGCCTAGCAAAAATTCTCGAATGTGTGACATGTGTCCATGCACAGGAGTCTACCTGGCCCTGTGCTCACAGATCCTCCATGAATAGAATGGACCATTGTAAAGGCGACATTTTTGTTTCTGTGAAACTGTCTTTCTTCTGCGCTGCATGCATTCTTTTACACAAAGCGACTATCAGAGTCGGCAGAGCAGGGCACCAAGCGTCCGTAGCTCTTCTTGTAATTGTCTCATGCAAACGGTTGAATGGTTCCTTCGGAATTGATGCAACTTACAGGGAGAAAAAGCATTGGATGCCTCATTGATAATAACTGGGACATGTTAGCCTCAAACAAAACATCTTTCTTCAAAAATTACACTACCAGTCAGTCACTTTATCAGTTTCAGAACGTCCGAAAGAAGCTCCTTTACCCATTACTGTCCTGCACTACTGTCATGTTGACAGACCACACTATGACACTCCTGTTCCTAAAGTGTTAACAATAATGAAACTCTAACTTTTACACAAAACAGCTCTAGGAATGTGATATTCGTAACCAGCCATGACTCCACTAATCATAAAGTCATTCAGCCCTGTGGCACTGATATGAACCCCAAATCCTTGCTATTTGCAACATCCTTGTACTGGTCGAAAGACTTGCTGGAAATACGGGGGGTAGGGGAACAACACCTTGCCATTAAACTAAACCAGAAAGGTGTGCCCAATTGTCAAATCTGGTCCGACAATAATAAATATTGATCATGGTGTGGTTACTTAGAACCTTACATGATATAAATGAAGCAAGACAGAAAATACATGTGTACACAATATTAACAAATAAAGGGCCATACTTAGAGCTCAGAGTAGACATCAAAAGGGGACATACCATTATTTATAATGGGCCCCTATGTACTCTGCAGCTACTCCTGCAGAGTACATCATTAGCGAGACATTTTTTTACGATTGCCCCCTACCCAGCACCACAGTGTGCCGTATTTTAAATACGACGCACACATGCTGGCTGTAGGGGTGTCCTGCCATTTGATAAAGTGTTGTTTTGACCAATGACTTTGTGTTTCACCACTGCGCATATTAGTCGCTCAATGTTCACCAGTAGCACATGGTATGTTTTGTTCAGTTTAGCCGCCTATTGGCTTTGACATGGCATTAGCCATTACTTTCTGTATTCAGTTTAGCCGCCTATGGGCTTTGACATTGCATTAGTCTGTATTCTGCCTATTGGCTTTGACATGGCATTAGCCATTACATTCTGTATTCTGCCTATTGGCTTTGACATGCTGTATCCAGTCTAGCCGCCTATTGGCTTTGACATTGCATGCCTATTGACTTTGACATGATGTATTCAATTTAGCTGCCTATTGACTTTGACATGCTATTAGATATTCTGCTTATGGGCTTTGACATGATATAAGACATTGTATTTTGTATTCAGCTTAGATGCCTATTGGCTTTGACATGACACTAGACATTGCATTTGATATTTAGGTTAGCTGCCTATTGCCTTTAACATGACATTGCATTTGATATTTAGGTTAGCTGCCCATTGCCTTTAACGTGGAGTTAGACATTGCAGTTGAGAATAGTTCTGTATTTTTCCAAGCTGTGTTTTTGCACCAGAGAACCAAGATGTTTTGCTCTCACAGTAGACTAGACCTGATAAGAGAGAGTACATGGGCGTTGTTTCTCTTCCCTTGAGCTTGGGAACAGGAGTAGTCTTGGAGACCTGGCCAGTCTCCAAAAGGCTTGCTCAGTTTCCCAGGTCTGAGAGGAGGGGGCACACCTTTGTAACGAATGTAACAGGCTGCAGAGAGTCAGATTCGAATCTGCCGGACCTCGTGCTGGAGCTTGGCGCCAGTTGCCAGCATCCCGTGTGGGTAGATGACACTCTTTCTCGCGGCTGACAGGGGTCTCAGCTTGCAGACCTTAGAAAGATGTAGCTGTAAATAGTTCCTACACGGTGAAGTATTTGTTTTGCTTTGCATTCAATATCTTATAAATATAACCTGCTGTGTATATTGCAAACTGATATATTTTGTTTGATTAACGCGGACTTGAAAGCTACTAATTCGTCATTCATTCATAAACATTGTGGTTGGGGAAGAATAAAATAACAATAAAAGTCTTCTTTGACCTCAGAAGTGCATTTCTGTTGTGTTATGTTAGTGCTTAGAAACTAAAATAAGAGGAAAGCACTACAATTGGTACCAGGAGTGGGGTCGGTCAGTAAGAGGTGATTAAGAAGGGGTTTGACGAGTTAGTAGATTTCTAAGTGCACACTTTAAAAGTGTAATTGTTTTTTTGTTGTTTGGAGAATTACAGAAATTGTTTTCTGTTTGGAGAATCACAGTAGCACGGCAGACCATGTCTGAGAATACATGTGTTGATGAACTGCCTGATGGTGCTAAGAAAAACTGTGAATTGTTTTCTGTTTGGGGAATTACAGAAGAAAATGCATGTGTAGCTAAAAGGCCTGATAATGTTTTGAGAAAGAATTCCTGTTGTATATATGTAGAAAACGTGTGTTTTGGAAGTAATGATGACAGAAAGGTCTGGATACCTTTATCTGCTTACAGAGAAATGCAGGAGAAATGTAGGAAGTTGGAACATGAAAATAGGAATTTACGTGAGCAAATTAGCCAGGATACAATAATTCAAAATAAGACGGAAAGTTATAAAAGGGCTGTTTTTGAAGAATCTTTCTTGTCCCATTCCAGTAATGAGGGGGTTAAGACAGCTCCGAGCTGCATTGAGTTTCCGTGTGAGCCAGGGTTTTTGGCAGCCAAAGTGCATTCCTTAACTGATAACAGGGACGAGAGACCAGAATGTGATTTACGAGTTACGTTGCAAAATGCACAAGTAAAACGAAGGATTTTAGAGCAAGACACCCCGAGTTTCATTAGCTTGTTTGATTTTTGGAAAAAGAATAGCCCTCATTTGAGAGAAATCCTAACACTTTTGTACATGGTCACTGTGAAAAATAATATGCAGCTGCGCGCTTGTGATTTGGCAAATGAAATAATGCAGACTTTAGGTTTCTGCGCAGTGCAAGAAGGAAATACTTATGTACATTTAAATCATGAACAAGGGAAGAAAATAGTGCCCCTAGCTAGAATCATACAATGGATCTGGTACTTGCAAGACAGGGCTAGAGTACCACAGATAAAAGAGTTACCAATGAAATTGTGTGCACCATTTGAATTCGTGTCTACTGAAGATAAAAAGCATGTTTGTTTTATTGATGATTCATTGACTGAAATGTTGCTTTCTGGCACAGTAGAAGAAACAGCGTTGTATAATGTGTGTCAGATTTTAAAGCAAGAGCTACGTGAGATGTGTCATTTTTACGCTGATTTTTGGTTCTTTGATAATGTTTTAGCACCTAACTGGTTCAATTACCTTGCAGATGTTAATGAGAAAAATGCAGAGAGAGAAGTGTTCACCCAGAATTCTGCCTTAGTGGGGATGGCTATGTGGGTGCCCCAGAAATGTGAAAAGGCCACTTACAGGTGGGCAGAGATGAGAGAGATGCCCATTCCCCTAGATTTGATAAAAACTGTGCAGCAAGCACAAAAGCAATCTGTCATGCAAGCAGTCACAGAGCAGTTGGGGAGAGGAAAGTTAC
Source organism: Pleurodeles waltl (assembly GCF_031143425.1). NCBI lineage: Eukaryota > Metazoa > Chordata > Amphibia > Caudata > Salamandridae > Pleurodeles > Pleurodeles waltl. Next base: position 792,309,136 of record NC_090438.1, on the reverse strand, counting down.
CAGAACAGAAATGGCAAATTGATCAGGTTTTAGGGAGAGTGATTGCTGCAAATTACCAAGGAAAAATCGAAATTATGCTGATACCTAGAAAAGAATCTGATTCATTCATACAAATTGGAGACAGAATGGCCCAACTTGACAAAAATGCAGTGAATGGAGGTTTGGTAAAGAAGGAGTCTGCCCCAGCCCTTCTGACAGTGCAAGAAAAAGGAAGCTGTGGCGCAGCAGATAAAAACCTCAGTACTGATGTGTGGGCTGAAGCCCCAAGTGATCCTCCAGAACCTGCAGAAAATATAACAAAGGGCCTCAAAAACGTCCTGCTGATTATAAAACAGGGAAAGAAAGAGGAAGGGTGCAGTTTAAATGAAAAATGTTATTTGCAAGAAAAGTCATACTTGTTTCTTTTGCAGATCCTACCACGTTTCGCCACTGTCCCTGAGTGCGCTGTGTGGTCCCCCTTCCGGTGTGTGCGTGTGGGGTCGGGGAAGGGACCGAATCCCCAACCTGAACCTGGCTGAGTAAAGTGCCAGCACCATGGATCCATTTTGCGCAAACTGCGCCTTCAGTTCAAGTTCAACTTGTTTGCTGTGTTTTTTTTTTTTTTTCCCTCTCGTATGGAACTCTGACTTTTGCTTACCTTCCAGAAAACCTTTCAGGTGGACCGTGCATCTTTACATGAGTAGAACTCATGCCACATCAAATTGCTAACACTGTTGAATTAGAGACTCATTCAGAAAAAAAAAAAAAAAAAAAAATTGCCCAGTCTTTTCTATGTAGATGTATCTGATGTGAAAGGTTATGAGATCAATGTGTTAATTCACTTCTATTGCTTTACAGGGATTGCTTTGATCATAATGTTTTTTTTTGTGCTGATGTTTTTTTTTTGTTTTTTTGAAATATGAGATATGTGAAACAAAAATTCATTGGTCAAAGGGCGGAATGTCCTGCCATTTGATAAAGTGTTGTTTTGACCAATGACTTTGTGTTTCACCACTGCGCATATTAGTCGCTCAATGTTCACCAGTAGCACATGGTATGTTTTGTTCAGTTTAGCCGCCTATTGGCTTTGACATGGCATTAGCCATTACTTTCTGTATTCAGTTTAGCCGCCTATGGGCTTTGACATTGCATTAGTCTGTATTCTGCCTATTGGCTTTGACATGGCATTAGCCATTACATTCTGTATTCTGCCTATTGGCTTTGACATGCTGTATCCAGTCTAGCCGCCTATTGGCTTTGACATTGCATGCCTATTGACTTTGACATGATGTATTCAATTTAGCTGCCTATTGACTTTGACATGCTATTAGATATTCTGCTTATGGGCTTTGACATGATATAAGACATTGTATTTTGTATTCAGCTTAGATGCCTATTGGCTTTGACATGACACTAGACATTGCATTTGATATTTAGGTTAGCTGCCTATTGCCTTTAACATGACATTGCATTTGATATTTAGGTTAGCTGCCCATTGCCTTTAACGTGGAGTTAGACATTGCAGTTGAGAATAGTTCTGTATTTTTCCAAGCTGTGTTTTTGCACCAGAGAACCAAGATGTTTTGCTCTCACAGTAGACTAGACCTGATAAGAGAGAGTACATGGGCGTTGTTTCTCTTCCCTTGAGCTTGGGAACAGGAGTAGTCTTGGAGACCTGGCCAGTCTCCAAAAGGCTTGCTCAGTTTCCCAGGTCTGAGAGGAGGGGGCACACCTTTGTAACGAATGTAACAGGCTGCAGAGAGTCAGATTCGAATCTGCCGGACCTCGTGCTGGAGCTTGGCGCCAGTTGCCAGCATCCCGTGTGGGTAGATGACACTCTTTCTCGCGGCTGACAGGGGTCTCAGCTTGCAGACCTTAGAAAGATGTAGCTGTAAATAGTTCCTACACGGTGAAGTATTTGTTTTGCTTTGCATTCAATATCTTATAAATATAACCTGCTGTGTATATTGCAAACTGATATATTTTGTTTGATTAACGCGGACTTGAAAGCTACTAATTCGTCATTCATTCATAAACATTGTGGTTGGGGAAGAATAAAATAACAATAAAAGTCTTCTTTGACCTCAGAAGTGCATTTCTGTTGTGTTATGTTAGTGCTTAGAAACTAAAATAAGAGGAAAGCACTACAAGGGGGCACTAAGGGGTGCTAGGAAAGTGGCACATTACTCAAATCTGCCCCTAAATGTGCTCACTATATGCTACTGATGAGTGGTTTCTTCAAACACTAACGTAACTTTTGATTATTTCAAATCTCCTCTAATCTCAGGTGCCAGTCTTGTGTGGTAGTGTTTCTGTTCCAAAGACATTTTCAGAGGATTAATGGTTTCAGTAACTGGTGTACCTTTTGGGCTGAGGGGTTGTCTATCAAGTAAAACTATCCAGGGGCCTTTTGCGAGTCTGCATCTAAAGGTGAGCAGGCAAAACCACACATTGGTGGATCTTTCTTAAAACGGGCAGCAATCGGTCCTCTTATCATTTCTTTTAGATCTTTGTTGCCTCTAGTTCATATGCACAAAGACAATTGGTCCTCACTATAACTGTGGCTGTTACACCTTGCAGCTGGGATTCCAAAACCAACCGAGATACCAAAAGACAACTATCCTGCCCATTAATTAGCACAGTACTTAAGATAAGGCTAAAGATTTTCAATTGTAACTAGCATTGGGACTGTTGTCTAAATTCTTAGGATAGTTCGTCTCTGTTTCTTTTTCTTTAGACTTTTTGTCACACTTTGACTTTGGCTGTGAGGGTACGTCAAGGAATGAACACATGCTAAAACCTGCATGTGCCTTCAATGGGGATGCATGTTTTTCATCACAAGTGGGTATATTAATGCAAAGGTTATAGATTAGAAAACAAGTAATTTGTAATAGCCATTTTTAAAAGGAGCTATCAAAATTATATATTTTTTCATTGAATTTCTATTTTAATGTTCAGAACAAGATTTGGATGGTTCGCTGTGTCCAGGTTCACAATGAGGAATAACAGTGAGAATCTGTGTATACTTGTTAATTCCTGGATATTTGTCTCTCCCTTTGGGCACCTTTCACTGCGCTCATGTCACCAGGCTTGTCCTGCTGACCTGCGTGGAGAAAAGATTTTACAAATGTGGTGTCCCTGCAAACTGTTTGATCCTAATTAAATGGAAAAGACCCATTAACAGGCCGAACGAAGATTGAAATGAGACTTAACCTTTGATCAAGACCCTTCGGTTGTACGTCAGAACATCGTATGCAGAAATATCATGTTATACAGATATTGCTTTTTTGTAAATTATTTTAGGATTGAATATATACCCCAGATATTCTGATAACGGTATGCTGGTACCTTAAAAGACCCTTGTCTCTAAAATGCTATTGTTAACGCGTCCCAACCTAGGTACTTTACTTACACGGGGACTCGTTTTAGGCCAATGAACCTTTTGACCCTGATTGGAGACACCTTAAGACGAGATATCTATTCCGCATTTCACTCACTCGATCAATAACCTCATCAATATTCACAATAACAAATCAATCAAATTAGTTAATTGCATTAATAAGAATAGAAACACAACATGACCTTTCAGCCATGAATACCCACACGAATTTAGTGAGATTTATGATATTTATTCCCTGTTGGTTACACTCTACCAGCAGGTTTATTAGTCTCAATACCAGAAAACACATTAACAATGTCACAATGTGACAACTTGAATACGACTTAAGCAAAGCACAGACCATGAACATTAGAACAAAACACAACGTCAACATGAATCAACTTTAGCAGAGTATCATTAGCACGTTATTCAACAAAGCAAAGATTCAGTCATTTGTCTATTTGCATTCGTTTTAGTGGACTCCTTATCTAACCTCTGATTAGCATCGGCATGTTGGGCTTCATGCAAAACAATTTAGTAACACAAATTTAGAAAACATCTAACTAAGGTCTCTATCAAAAGAGCAGTTGGTACCTAGAAAGAAAAGGCAAACAGACAATTACAATTTCATCATCATATAGGTACCCTCCGTAATGGGTCAGCATACAGAATCAGTCTTCATCCTCAGGACAGCAGTCCATCCACCATCAGCCAGGATAGAACAGCAAAATCTCGACAGAATAAGGTAAGTAGGAATACTTCCCTCATAAGGAGGAGAATTGAATATCGGGCAAGACAAAGTGAGGATGGTTTGAAGTATCAATAGCAAGGACTAAATCAGAATATCAGAGCAACACTAAGAGTGTCCCTCTAATGTCTCAGTAAGAGACACGCAAATGGCTGAGTATGTGTGGCAGGATAAAGGCACGCAATGGCTGATTTCTCCTTGTAACACGTCGTTAAATTGAATTTGCCAGACAGGTCTCTAATTTCCAATTGGTCAGTATTTGGTGCGTCATTATCTCTATCCAATAGTCCGTTGATCACCTTACTAGAATTTTCACTTAAATCAGTTCTAATGCAATTTATTGGCTCCTGTGATTTACGTCTTCAACGGGTAGAATGTCAGGTAGGAAAAGTTACACTGCTCGTTTCAGTCAGTAGCTCCATTGTCTTTACCAGTTTGGGCGACCTTGTACCTGTTGCGAATTACACTGTTGCATTCAGCAAGAATGTCTCCTTGAGCAAGTCGGGTCTCATGAGAAAGAATTTACTACGGTTACACACACATCTCTAGCTTCTGGAAAAGTACAGTTTGATGTCCTTCAGCAAGACAGCACATTGCACGTTAGGAAAAAACACATTTAATATGAGACCAGGCAGCTAGGTCCAGACCCTTGCTAACTAAGGCCTAATGATTAATTCAACAAAATCTCAACATATAACTTCTTAATGCTAAAACAGAATCATACATTAGTACATTAATAATTCATTATTAGTCAATTTAATTAATCATCGTTTACATTGTTGGTCACTCCCCGTGGGCACATCTCAAAAGCGTATGTTAACACTAGTCTGTCAGGTTTTCTCTGCAGCTTTATTACACGTTATTTTGCAAGCATTTCATGTTTATTTCGATTATAAAAGCTACACTCCAACACTATCACATTGTTTTCTTAGGCCTCATTTACTGCTTTTATTAAACCTAGAAGAAAGTTCTTAACATCATCAATTCCAACTTGTCCAAACGATCAAGATATACTCCTACCTCATGCTACAGACAGGATGCAGGCTTGTTTACGGTTGAAACCTGGAACCCCTGCAAATTCCTCACCCTACATTCACATTTAAAAATGATAATATCCCTTCACCAAGTCACCACGTCTTCTCATTCCCCTCACAAGACTCAACACACTCCGTACCACAGTCAAAACTATGTAATCTTGACCCTAAGCTACTGGCCATATAGCCCCTTTGTCTTTAGGATTGAAATTCTTAGATCTTAAAAAAAAAATTAATGACCAATCACCTTTATGTCTGTGGCTGGCAGCATAATACCATAATAATTAGCCCCACCAGCACAATACATGCCTTCATAGTATTATTATTGTGACAATATAATCAAAGTGGATGTCAAGTGCTCACTTGACATCACTATTGTTCTATTTGGGCATACAATATTTCCTCTTTTGTTCTAGTTTTTATACATCTCTTTCTTCTGGATTGTCTCACAACATATATAACATTCAAATACTAATATAAATAAAACTCAGTGTAAGCACTCGACAACAGAAATCTCAAAATGGCTATTAAATGACTGATTACAGAGACACAAAGGCCCATATTTATACTTTTTTAGTGCTGCATTTGTGTCGTTTTTTGACGCAAAATCGGCGCAAACTTACAAAATACATTTGTATTTTGTAAGTTTGCACTGCTTTTGCGTAAAAAATTATGCAAATGCGGCGCTAAAAAAGTATAAATATGGGCCAAAGTCTTAACATGGTTTCTTCGACATTCGTTTTTCTCTTTGACTTGCCCATGAGGGGCCTGACTTACAAATAACTTTTTAGAAGCTGAAAATATCATCACCTATAGATTTCTCCTTCAATCATAAATTTCCGTAATCACTCTGTCTACTTCCTTCTTGATGCTCCAGCAGCTGGCTGCTTAGTTAATCTACATGAGTAAGTGGACACCACAAAGAACTGCAATCAATGGAACTGTTATATTGCGGCAGCCGAGTAACATTATTCTCTTGCCAACACTGCCTGCTAAAATTGAAATAAGTAGTTAATATTAAATAACTTGTCCTCAGACATTCAACTGGTTGATGATATTAGAGACTAGGCTCAATGATTGTCCGCAATGCATAAAGTTATAATGCCATGGATTGTTCATCGCTCTGGAAGTTTCATGACATTTAGGGGCAGATTTATTAAAAATGGTGCTGCACCTAGTGCAGTGCCACTTTCCTTGCACCCCTTATCGCCCCCTAACACCACCATGGTAGTGTTGTATTTAAAATATGGTGCACCATGGCGGTAGTTAGGGTGACTAGCATCATACCTTTTTATGCTAGTCTGGCACTTTACAGGATGAGCGTCAAAAATTGTGACGCTAATCCTCCAAAGCACCCAGATTCCCATTCTAATCAATGGCAGCCTCTGTTTAATGCCTGTACTTAGCAGGCGCTAAAAAAGGCTGATAAAAATGACGCAAATCTCATGGATTCCTTTATGCCATTTTTACGCTTGACCCTAGCACTGAAATGCCCCCCCTTACATACATTATGTTTGGTGCAGGCATAATATGGTGCAAGGGGTTACAAAGTGGCGCAATGCAAGTATTGTGGCACTTTATAAATATGGTGCAGCGTTTTTCCGCTTCCAGCGCCACATTAGCATCAATAATATGACTAAGATGTGGCGTTGGCATGGCGCAAGGCCAGCATTAATCTGGCCCTTAAATCCCTTGATGAAACTTTCAAACTGATATACATTTGCCAACCGGCTAACACCTGAGTAGGGCTCAATTGTACAGCAGAGCAAACCTTCAAATAGTTGAAACCCAACAATTCGTCCAAATACCTAATTAAAATATTCCCAAGAATGAATTGATGTTTTACAAATGATAGGAAAGGCATCATTAAAACTATACAAATCAATTACTTAGTTTTCAAGCAAATTTATCACATGGGCAAAAGCAGGGAGATTAATTAGGAGATATTTTTTTTTTTCGCAATTACTTCTGAACCAATCTTTCTCCAATTACTGCTCTGCCCATAGCAGTCGGTGCCTCCTTCCACCACATTTCTCCCTGTCCACTGTCTGTGACAAAATACTGTAATCTTTTCCTTTTCATTCTATTTTTGTTCTTCCTTCCTGAATTGCTTGCTCACATTGAGTGTCGGTAGACTGCTCTGATAGCGTGCATGCTTTGTGGACTGCACCTACAATCACGCAGAGCCATTTTCTATTCAATAGGAAGACGACATACATGAGTAGCACAGATTTTTCAAATTTTGTTCAGAAAGGATGTGTTGCTATGGCTTTTATGTCTAAACACGCCGAATCTCCAAACAATTAGTTTGCATCCAGTCTGCATTGTTCAGAGAGACAATGCTTTCAGGGTGAGCGAGTTCACTATCAGGAAGGGACATAATAACGCCTTTTGTACTAACATTTTTCAATATTTAAATATTTGGAATATTAAATCGCAGTACTTTTCTAATTCTCTAGGATGCAGTATCTTACACTGGTTCCCCAGTGCCCTGCGGTTATTAGCATATTGCGTTTTGTGGTCTCAGTTTATGTCCCTAAGAAACTTCAGAACTTCTGAATGGAGAACGTTCATCTCAGCCTACTGCTCTATGTGTAAATGTATTGGCTGCATTTGAATGCACTGGAATGACCTGTTTACTGACATTAATCTTAACTAGCGTATCACTATGGTAATCTTCGTTATAACAAATACTGAGAGGCATGTTTATGAGCCCCAAGTGCCACTGCAGCGTCACTTTACGTGATGCTCCAGTGGCGCTAATCTCTGCTCCATATTTACAAGGAGGTGTAACGCCACTTTTTGTGGTATTACACCTCCTTGTAAGTATGGGCCCCTCCGATGCAGTTATCTTCATCAGAGGGGCATGAAATGGGTGTTGCTGTGGGCGTGGCACAGCAACACCCATTGCAGTTTGACCCTGCCTCAGATTTATAAGATTTCGTAAACCTGAGGCAGCACCAAAATCTACCGCCACCCACAGGGATGGCGTTAGCAAGGCACAACGAGGAAGAATACTTGTATTCCTTCTCGTTTTTTGCTTTCTCTATGCGTGCTGCATTATGCAGCACTCATAGAAAGAACAAAATCTTAGAAATTATTGTTTATATGGAGGAAGGTATCCCTTCCTGCAGGTAAACAATCATTTGAAAATGATGCTTTGGTACTTCTGTGTGTGCTGCATTGTGCAGCACACACAGAAGTGCCAAAGTGCCATTAGTGATTGTTTATGCGCGGGAAGGGACACTTTCCCGTACACAAACAACCACACTCCTCAATGTAGACATCCTTGCACGATGGTGCAAGGATGCCTGCGCTGGCAGATAAATTTAGCACCAGTGCAGGGGACAACACAGGGGTGTGTCATTTTCACTTAAATACGGCGCATCCCTACATTGTGAAAATGACGGAGTGCTGTGCTGCCAATTTTGTAGCAGCATCGCGCTCCGTCATTTTCCCATAAATATGGTCCTCTATACTTAACATAATTCTTACAAATGAGTTTCAACCATACACTGAAACTATTAACAAGCTGATATAATAATAAAGAAAACTACCAACACATTACTTGATAGAGGAAGTGAAACCACTCCTCACAGAAAGCAGATTCAGATCTAACATTCAAGCTCTCACATTGTACATGCTACATCATACCGCTTGAAGAGCCTGAAAAAATATGACCACATCATCCAGCTGATGGAACTTCATTGGCTCATTTTGCTGGCAGCACCATAAGTAAAGCTATCTCCATCAATTACAAAGGCAAAATTACAAGCAAGCCTTGCTGACAAGGTCACTATATGCAGATGCTTTTGAAACCCTGGAAGCCAGAATCCCACCACAGTTGAGGCAAAGGTTTTCCCAGGACAAGTAACATCCCTATGTCCACCAAGACCACCTAAAAACTGCTCCAAATTAGGAAAGAGACGAAGACACATCCTTTTAAAGTGCACTACATAATGATGATGCAACAGCTCACTTGGACTCTTAGAAAACTAGCCACCACTCCAGTCACTCATTGACTATAGTTTTGCCTTTGACCCTGTACAGTGCTCTGCTGCTTTTCAGCTACGTTAGCACTATGGAAATACCTCATTTGTAATGGATTTCCACAGATCACAATGAAAGGGGACAGGATACGATAACACTAGGTGCAGATGGACTTTCAATGCATTCACTTTCATGTAAAATGATGCCTTTGCTAAACGAATTATATCTTTTATCTCATTGGTTACCCATCAGTTCAAAAGACCTAACTATTCAGCCTCCTTGTCATCACCATAAGTGAGACACTTGGCTGAGGGACTCAACAGGCCGTCAAAATGAAAAGGGGGGCATGGAAGGGTTTACTTGGGACTCACTGATAACATCTGAAAATAGCAAAATAGGTACTGCAACACCTTGGAACACAAGAAGTCCTTATCTTGCGGAATGCCTTAAGCATAAGTGGCAACAAGGGAAAAGCAAACATCAACTATCAAGGTCACTGAAAGGAGGGAGGATCCATCCCCAAGCTTCTGGTGCATTCTCCATTTTGCATAACAGGCATCAAAAAGTTCTGTTTAAGGCAAATATGCCCATCTGTGGAGAACCCAAAGGTCTTTTGATATTGTGGCTGGGAGAGAGGCTTACTGAGGATGGAAGCACCCAACTCAGACCATCCGCCTAGTTATTCTTCTCCATGTCCTATAAGTTGGAGATCTGAAGAAAAATTAGATGAGACTCTATCCTCAACAAAATTATGTGCAACAGGTTACTCAGGGTGGAAGACATTGTGCCTAATTCCTGTTAATTTAAGAATTTGCAAGCTGATTTTCTCTTCTCACAAGATCATTTCTTGATCTTCAGAGCAAACACTGTCATTCCCACATCAATTATTTTTTATGATTCTTGACCTGACTACAGACACTGAGCTGATGGCAAGTACAGAGCGAGACTCTGTCTTCTAAGCCTACCCTCCATTGTTATAATTAGTGGAAATGAAGACTGAAGCTCAGCCTATATATGGATGTGAGCCTACTTCAGACTCCATGGGAAAGGACATTTCGGAGAGTGGGTGACATATACTGGAAGATAGAATTTAAGTGAAATGCAGTCCTAATGCCCCAAAAAGTGTTGAACTGGAGTACCGAGATTAAACCTGGCCCAGGGAAATAGAAACTTACAGGCCCCCATCCCTCCTGCAACCACAGCCACTGATAGACAGGCACCTTATTCAGCCTCAAGAGAGATTTTAGCTGATCACTGGGCTTTACAGCCCTAGCATATGGATGAAATATATGTCATACTTAAGTATATAATGGCGCACCAATTAACTCATTCTGAAGGCAAGGAAAAGTGTGTGATTTAATTCTTGTTTATGATTAAACGTCATGCCGGGATCATACTACATACACCCCAGAACTCAAGTGTGACAGTGAAAGAGGAACAGAATCTAGGCCTGAGTTTGAGTACAGGTAGAATTTAATGCACATAAAAAATACTGATACCATGAGGTACGTCAACTATTGTGTGCAATAAACATTATCTATTACTAGTTTTTGGGAATAACATGCAGATTTTGGTGTTAACACACTAAAATCAGCATGATGTGGTAAATTCGGTATGGTTTTCCCCTGTTAGATTTCGGCAGGTTTGACCTGCCGACACTTAATGCAGGTTGAGTTTTTTAACACATCCAATAAATATTGGATGTGTTAAATACCTACAACTCGTAATTCCAATCATTATATAAACAGGGGTTTATGCACTGGTTGCAATTAACCTCCAAAGTCCTACTCAGGCTCCTAGTATTTAGTGACTCCCTTCAGATACAGAACCATTGACGCAAAGACCTTCAAGAAGACTCTTTGGGCTAATTTTAGTCCTAAGGGAAAGACTAAGGGGCAGATGTAGCAAATAAAAAATTTGCGACTCGGAATTTGCGAGTTGGTGCGACTCGCAAAATGCGAGTCGCAAATCGGAATGCAGGCAAAAAAACAGTGCCGAAATTGCGACTCGCACCCGGACTCGCAACGCAGTGTGCGAGTCCGCCGATTGCTAGGTTGCTTTTTGCGACTGAGCAAAAAACAAACTCGCAATTAGCGAGTGGATGTCGCAAATTGCGATTAGCCTGTTAATTGATTACAGGTGCAGCAGAACACTCCAGAAACCACTCTAGAACACTCTGGAAACACTTCCTGGCACATGATGATGGCATAACAGCCAGGAAGTTTACAAATACACCTGGGAGGAGGGAGGACCACACCCTTTTATAACTGGTGAACTACACACAGGACAAACAGCAGCTGCCATGGAAGGAACTCCAAGGAAGAGGAAGCTGAAGTTCTCTGAGAGGGAGTTGGAGGTGCTGACAGACAAATGCTGTCAGCACTATGACGAATTGTTTGGAAAATCAGCCCTCAGTGTTCCTGAAGCCACCAAGAAACAGCTGTGGCTGGACATCCAGGACAAAATAAATTCCCTGGGGGTGAGCCACAGGAGCATAGATGACATAAAAAAAAGGTGGTATGACCTCCGCTCCCGGACCAAGGAGAGGGTGACTGAAAGGCTCCGGGAGATGAGAGGCACAGGAGGGGGACCATCGTCTGTGCCACCACCCACACCCCTGGAAGAAAGGGTGGAGGAAACCTTGGAGCAGGAGGCAGTTTCTGGATTTGGGGACCTGGACACCTCAGAGCCCAGCACATCAACCGGTGAGTACCATGTGACATGCCTGTACCCCTATCAATGCCATACCCCCACTAACCATGTACATAGGGGCATGCACAACCAAGATAGCTCCATTTCAGGGTAGCAAACGCCAGAATGATGCATTATGGGAAATGTAGTCAAGTAGGCAGTTCATAGGCAAATGTTTATTAGGAAGTGTGCAACAGATAGTAGACACTGACAGTCTGTTCCCCATGTCTCACAGGTCTCCGACAAGACACCACCACTACTCCAATCAGCCAGCCCCATGAGGACACCTCAGGACCCGCAGCACTGCCACCTGCACGGTCAGCAGCATCCCTGCAGTATCCACACCTGCTGCAACAGTATCCCAAGAGGCTGCCCCAGCAACAGGCAGGGATGAGACAGTTGAAATCACAGGGCAGCCACCGCTGCGCAGGCGTCGCAGGTCCAGGACATCAGGGCTGCAGTCTGCATCCGGCCAACTACCTCCCAGCACCAGTGAGGCACAGCTGCTGCATGGTCAGCGCCTACAAAATCGAATTTTAGAGAGGATTAGTGGTGTGCTGCACCGCTTCGTGTGCAATAACCAGGCCAGCATGCAGCAACTAAACTCTAGGATGGACATGGTCTGCACGAACACTGGGGACCTTGCCCTAGCCATGAGGGAACTGGCGGGAGGACTACTGGCCCAGGCCGAGGGTGGGCGGCGCAGGGACCGTCAGCTCCTGCACAGACTGGACCGGATGGCCTCATCCATCGGCAGGCTCGCCATGAACACCACAGGCCTGTCGAGGAGGACAGTTGGGCTGCAGGTGGAAATGGGCCATTTCGCTGGGGATGTGGCTAGGGGCCTGGGACGTCTCACCCACATAATTGACTTGATGGAGGCACGGAATATGTCTAGGGGCACAGGGGAAACACCCCAGGACAGTGAGGAGGGCTCGACAGTGAGCAGTGTCTCTGCCACTGACAGCAGGGTGCTCAGGAGTAGCAGGCAGAGCACCACGGAAGCACCAGGGACCAGCCAGGCTGGCAGGAGGGGCAGAAGGTCATAGAGATTACCCCGGACCATTAGAAGTGGCACATGACGCCAATGTGCCACAGGCCTGGTTTGCATTTTCATGCCCATGGACATTCAGTACTTGTAAATAGTTTCATTTCTGCACTAATAAAATAGTTTTTTTTGTTCCACTTAACAAATGGAGTTTTTGGCAATAGGTGAGTATGGTTGGAGTTGACACGTACCTTCCAAAGTATTGTGTTGCGATGTGTTCCCGTCTCAGTCTGCCTTGATTAGCTATACTCCTATCCCCATGATGGCGATGTGGTTGTTCTTGCTCTTCATCATCAGGATCTGGGTCTGCAGGGGTGAGAGGTAGCCCACGTCGGGTGGCTATGTTGTGGAGGATGGCGCATGCGACCACAATTTTGAATGCTGTAATGGGGGTATACTGGAGGGCACCTCCACTGCGGTGGAGGCATCTGAATCTTGCTTTCAGGAGTCCGAAGGTGCGCTCTATCATATTCCTGGTCCTCTTATGTGCATTGTTGTATCGCCTCTCACATTCATTGCTGGGTGTTAAAAACGGAGTCATAATCCATGGCCTTAGAGCATATGCACTGACACCTGTTGGGCACAAAAAGTACACTGTTAGGAAGTCCTGATTGTTGTGCACAGTGACCTGTGTGTATGTCTGCAAGGTGTCTGTAGCTCTACCTAGGAGGTATCTGTCTCCAAATTCCCCACGTTCCAGGTGTTGATGTATCCCACTATGCCTAAACATGTATGAGTCATGGGTACTGCCTGGAAACTTAGCTACAAGTCAGTGATGACATAATGGGCGACACAAACAACCTGAATATTGAGTGAGTGGGTACACTTTCTGTTGCAGAAAATATGTTCCAGATTTGCAGGGGGGCATATTTGAATGTGTGTCCCATCTACACACCCTATGACATGGGGAAAATTGGCAATGCGGTAAAAGTCCAGCTTGGTGCTGTTTATTTCTGCCTCATTCCTTGGTAGGTATATGAAGTGAAACATGTGCGTGACTAAGGCATCTAGGAAGGCCCTGAGGAACCTGGACACTGCACTTTGGGATACCCCACCTGCCACAGCAATGACCCCCTGATAGCTCCCCGAGGCCACGAGGTGCAGTGAGCATAGCACTTGAAAATGGGTAGGGATGGCGCAGCCACGCAGAGTCTGGTGTTCTAGCTGTGGTTTCAGTAACTCTATTAATTCTAGTATGGCTGCGCTGCTAAGGCGGTATTTATCGTATATCTCATCCTCAGTTTGCCTTGTTCTATATATCTTCTCCTGTCTGTGGCCCCTCCTCCTCCTCTGCTGTGCGGCGTGGACTCTCCTCCTCACTGCTATCAGGTATATCTTCGCCATCTTGAGTAACCCAGATGCTTTCTGGGTCTCCTTTTATGCTTTGGTTACGGTTACCACCTGCTCTGAGTTAGTGGTAAATGGGACATGCAAACTGGGCTTTTTGTGACTAGTCGCAATTTGCGAGTTGCAATTGCATAAGCTTTGCGACTCGCAAATTGCATCTTGCTATTTGCGGGTCGCAAAATGGGGTCACAACTGATGCGACTCGCTAATGGCTCCCATCGCTTTTTGCAAGTCGGAAATGGGGTTTTTGCAAACCATTTCCGAATTTGCACTGTCGCAAATAGCGAATCGGGCCATTTGCGACTCGCAATCTTTTGCTACATCTGGCCCTTAGACCTCTAAAAAGAGATCCATTCAAAACTGCTATTTTTTTGATGCCTTAAGGGCACAGAAAACATTAGAGTAAATGATGGAATGAGATTGATTCTACGGAGAATCTAGGTGAGTGAGGTAGATTTAGTTTTTTATTCTGATCGTTTATGTACATGAAGGGCAATCTTTATATGCAGGGATTGTGATGAAATGGAGTGGACAAGGGTTAATGCTTCCGACCAGTGGTTCCCAACCTGTGGCCCGGGGATGCCTGGGGTCCTTGAAGCCTCCTGAGGGGGTCCTTGACTGCTTAGAAAATTAAATAATATTAACAGATTAGGTCCGCTACTTTCAGTAATGACTCCGTAGGGGGTCCACACATTCCAATAATGATTCAGTGGGGGTCCCCGGGTTCCAGTAATGATAAAGTGCGGGCCCGCCAATGTCAAAAGGCTGTGAACCACTACTTTAGACCACTAATCTTCCCAACCTGCAGCAATTTGGTAATCCACTGCAAGTTAAACACCCTGCCTTTCACCAAATATCGGGACTATGGACCTCCGCACAACATCTAAGCAATTGAGTAAATGATAACATATTCAGTCAAAGTAGGAACATCTTTATCACTTTCTAAAACCTTCAGCTAGATCATCTGACAAGCATTAGTTTGGTCTTCTATCTTTAACAATCTAGCCTGCCACCTGATTATTATTCTAGAGTGCTTTCTGCTGTTAAAAATGAACTCTAAATAAATGGGGTGGCTCCACCTTTAGGGCAGAGGAACGTCACTCCCTCCGCAAGCAGCAGCAGCTGCAAACCTTTATTATCCTTTTCTTTTGAAAGGGGGGGATGGGGTGACAAGCAGTGCATGTATGTTTGGCCAGCTGTCTCTGCCCAGCCACACAGACATACACAAAAGGCTGTCTCCAGCCCGATAACACAGTTGCCGGGCTGGAGAGAGCCTGCACCCCTCTCTGCCTGGGACCGCCCTGGCTGGGCGCTCCCAGCCAATCCTGACGCTACTTTGAGCATTTATTTTAATGTTTATATTTATTTCCCCCTCTGGCCATCCTCCACCCCACCTGCGCGCAGCACCGCCCCCTCCAAGCACCGCAAGCTGCTCCTGTTAATAAAATGTTTTTAAAAAAAAATCCTTTATTGTTCCCTCCCTTGGCTTCACCAAGGCATTTTCTCAAGCATTTAAGGTGCAGGGGAGGAGATCAATAGTTTTGGGTAGCCAAGTATTCCAATATACTGGCAGCTGCGAGTGAGGTAAATGTGGCTTATGCTACTACTGCACTTAGCAATTCTACAAAAGTTGAGCACTGATAAAATGACTTGACAACATTATTGCTCTGAGACATTCTCTGAAAAGGTTCCCACTGCCTTGTGTACTCCTCCAAACGGACACACATCTCATCATGACTACAGAGAAAGTAGGAGATCTTACCAGCTCTGTTGAAGGCGTTCAAGGAAAAAAATAGGATATTCAGCACAGAGAATGTGGTTTGGAGTATCTTGTATATTAAAGGAAGAAGAAGATGGCTCAAAAGGGGTAGATAGAGGCAGCTCCTCCATTAGGGCAGAGGAGAGTCACCCCCCACCAGCAGCAGCAGCTGCAAAACCTTTACAAGAAAACGATGATAAACAGTGTTTATTATTGTTTCCTTATAAAGGGGCGGGCCACGGGGGTGATGAGGAGTCAGGGGGAGTGATCAGGACTTCCCCTCAGAGCGCATGTGTGTGTGGCAAGCCGTCTGGGGCTGGCCAAACACACATGCACAGTAGGCTCTCTCCAGCCCAGCAACACAGTTGCCGGGCTGGAGAGAGCCTGCACAGTCTGCCTGGGAGCGCCCAGGAATGGCCGCAGGGCAGACTAGGAGACCGTACCTGCCTGCAGTGACGGAGGAGAGGAGCGGCGCGCAGCAGAGGCGGTGTTTGGTTTTTTTTTGGGTTAATTTTTTAATCGTACCAGACCCACCTCTTCTGTGCCCTGCCCCCCATGCAGCCCCACCCCTTTCGCACGGTGCAAGACGCAAATGGGGGTAGATTCACAGATGTGTGGTTCACAGATTTGTGGTGCAGAGAAAAACACAGTGCATCCTAAAGTACATTGATGACTATGGTATGAGGTGCACCCCTTGCCTGTGGCAAGTCACCAAGGCCACAGGTTAGCTCACAATCACATTATTGTTGCGTTGAAAAACACATGATGGGCCTAGCACCTGATGAGTAATTTAGAAATGTATAATTGACGCATCTTAAAAAAAAAAGGTTTGTGCCTGAACTTGCAGGTATTCTACGCACAGGTGAGTTTACTTATTTTCATACCTAGGTGAAACAGTTGCTCTGATGGAGAAGCTAGAATATGATACAATACAATCCTTTTTCGCTAAATGATAAAAACACGGATATTTTGATGTACTACTCACAAGTGATGCAAGGTAGTCATGATCCAAGAAATTATTATTAATTGTAATTTCTTAGTATATTGTACATGGTGCCTAACATACTGATTTAGCCAATTACACATTATTATTAACATACATCCTTCCAAAGATGATAATAATTATCATAATTATGTTCATAGGAAATCTATTGTTGACTGACTGAACACAGGAATATAGCAACTCCACATCAAACTGTTAATATCTGCACATTTTACAATAAAATATTTAACTATTTCCACATGCTCCCCTTATTATTATTCTTGCACTTCCTTCTACATGGCTTAAAAAAAAATTAAGTTGCAGATTTGAGAAAAGTATCACTTTCCTTGTGCCCCTTAGCGCCCCCCCTTTCAACATGTGTGCACCGTATTTAAACTACGGTGCATCATGGCGCAGGGTAGGGGGCAATAGCATCATTATTTTGACGCTTTTGATGTAGTCTGCAGGAGTAGTGCCAAAATGTTGGCGGTACTCCTGCAGAGTACATAGGGGCCCATTATAAATCATGGAAGCCCCCTATTAACGCCTGCTCTTGAGCAGGTGTTAAAACTGTTGATAAAAATCCCACAGATTTCCTTGCGCCATTTTTTACACCCCACCTTGCATACATTATGCCTGGCACAGGCATAATGTGGCTCAAGGGTTTACAAAGTGGTGCAATGCATGCACTGCATCACTTTGTAAATATGGCACGGGGAAAATGACATTTTAGTACCACCTTAGCATCATAAACACAACGCTATGGTAGTGCTAAGGTGGTGCTAGGGGCTCTTAAATCTGCCCCTTATATCTCTCTGAGCAGATAATGGCTGCTCAGCCCATTACCTCAATTTCATGAACCGAAGTCACTCCTGTGCCAATGGGAACTGAAAGAATAGACAGGATAGATGCTTTACAGTGGATTAGACTTAGGGCATGATTATGGGTCCTCTTTTAATTCTGATGGGGAAGATAATAGAAGTTGCAAACCGCTTCCAATTTATAAACCCAGTGGGTACACAAAACTATTTTGACGTAGGGAATTCGATTGCTGAAAGCAGCGAAAATCTTTTGGGAAAGAAGTTCTAGGGGGATCAGATACCATGATTGTGATCTTTCTGGTAATTCTTCACTCTGAGGGGACTGTCACAGCTCCTCTCATAAACCCACTGTTTCCTCTCAGAGTTATTAATAACCCTGCTAATGGTCTGTGGATGATGGAGAGAAATACAAAGGCAATTATTGGAGATCAAATTAATGAAGCACTTGGGACCTGATCTAAAAGTTATCAGATGGGTTACTCCTTTACAAATATGACAGATAACCTGTTCGCCTTATTAAAGGTCACTGAATATAATGAATGCCCTTAGGCTCTGAGGCTGCCTTTATTCTTGATGGACTAATACCGCATGTGTGAAAAAAGTGTCTATGCCCAAATGAATATAATATTTATGTAACATTTTTCACTTTCACTGATAAGAAAAGCAGGACTTTTAAAACATGTTTTCGGAGTCCTGATATTGCCTCAGCAGGACTGTTATGTTGTACATTTTATTGCATAATATGATCACTTCACAACAGTTCTATAGGACCTTTAGTGGGGCATTCCCAAAACTCCTTCATAGAGAGCTTTTATATCTAAAAGAAAGCAGCAGCAACACTTAACAATATGGGCTTCATTACGAGACCCCCAAAATGCTAGCGTTTTCAGTATCATGAGTACTGGTAAATGTAGGGGAAGGGAAAGTGGCTGATCGCCTAGCATTGAGACCTTGAGGATCCCCTTAAAATACGGATGTTACTTGGGGTAATCAATAACTCTGGTCTTGGTTTTCCCGATAACTTCTAACTATTCCCAGGTATTTCACACAGAATCTGCTCCTGCTTTCAGCCGGTGGAATCTCTTGTTGCACTACCACAGATCCGGGTTATTGCCACTCATATCAAATTTGTGATTGGGCTAGTAGGATTAGTAACTTCTGTTCCCAGCCCCAAAACAATTACAAGGTTGCTTGAAATGAGGACCATACTTCTTTGCATTCAATCAGCATGCGTCTTAATTTGCTACCGACAGAGGGGGAATCATGCAAGAGAAAGACCAGGACAAAGGGTAAGAGAAGGGAATGGATAGACAGGTAGACTGCAGATAGAAAGAGCAGTAGAAAGAGGGTAGAAGAGTGAGGAAGGGTGGACAAGGAGATGAAGAGTGAGATATTAGAGACAGGTGAGTGTAGTAAAGTGAGGAAGGTGTAAAAATGAGTACATGGTTGAGGTGGAGCAAGAGAGTGAGAGAGGTTGTAGGAGTAAGGGAAGAAAGAGTTAAAAAAAGTAATTGAGAGGCAGGAAAAGACAGAGGGTACAGATAGCGGAGTCATAATTTATTCTGGGGATAAGTTGGACTCCATGGTCCCACTTAGACATGAGACATTAAACAGGACAGTGCAAATTCCAGGATTGATTGCTATGACAATTCTTAGTTTCCCGTACTTTTACATGGCGTTGATGGTTGTTTTCAGAAGCTGAAATCAATGATGAAAGTAAAGAGATGTTTGGTATTCTCACTGATCTCACATTTCCGATGGGGCCATTAACCTCTTTGCTGCGGGCATCGGCCACTGGCCGACGTCCGCACTACCTCCCTGGTGCAAGTCATGATCAGTGGCCGACACCAGGGAGGGGGGTTAAAAAAAACTTTTTTTTAAACTCCCCGGGAGACACAGAAGCTTTTCTCTGTCTCCCCCCTGTCCCCCACCCACCCCTTTGTGATGTCAGCATGCCACAAGGCGTGCTGACATCACATGAAAACAGCCCCAAACGGTCTTCCCCGGGTTTGGGAAGGCCTCGTATGAAAGGGGAGACTCTCCCCTTTCATGCGAGGCCTTCCTGAACGCGTTTCCAGGCCCTCGATTGCAGCACAGCTGCGATCGAGGGCCAGGAAATGCCACTAGCCACCAGGGATTTCACTTTTTTATATGGAGGTAGGTGTCCCCTAGGGGGGCACGATCGCTCTCGATCGCGCCCCCCCCAGGTGCTAATAAAAAAAAAATAATAATAATAATAATGAATTTGACATGGTGTCGCCCGTGGGCAGGGCGACCCCCTGTGGGGGCAATACTTTTTATTCGTAGTTGTAGGGTTTCCCTGGGGGCCATTTTGGCCTCCAAGGAAACCATACAACTACAAAAAAAAAATATTATAGATCTATATATACATATAAATCTATATATATTTATAGATATATCTATCTATGTAGATAGATATGTCTATCTACATGGATATATCTATAGATAGATCTATACATACATATATATATATATATATATATATATAGATCTATCTATAGATACATCTATGTAGATAGATATATCTATCTCTGTAGATAGATATATCTATATAGAGGTAGATCTATATATATATATATATATATATATATATATATATAGGTCACTTTTGTCAATGCATGTGTGGTTTCCCTGGGGGCTGCGATCGGCCCCCAGGAAAACCAGACCCACATATAAAAGTGATATATATATATATATATATATATATATATATTTATATATATATATATATATATACACATATATATATTTGTAAATATATATATATATATTTGCCACCAGTTGTCTTGCAGTTGCAGTTTGCGTCTTCAAAGCAATGCACATACTTCAACTGACGCATTTCAACTGTAGATTTTAGGCAGCAATAAAAAAAGTCAAGTAAGTCTTGTGATTATGTTTCTGCTACAAAAGGATCAGACTATTGTCTAGTGGCATAAAGAAGCACCGAAGGTTTATATGCCTACTGCAAAGAGCAAATCGGTCTTTTATGTAAATAGCTGAGTACATTAGTAAAGTCATCCATTACCGGCACTATAATACAAATGAAATGTATGTGCGGGGTAGGGGGTGACTATGGAGAGATGAAAGGCAATTTTTCTGGATGGTAATGAGGGAATCCGAGGAGGAGGACATGGGAGTGGGAGCACCAATAATGATTGTTGGACTGGGTGCAGGAGGTGCTCAAGACTGTGACGAATGGTATGTGACAAGGTGTTTTACGAGTGTCTTGAAAGAACGTGCTGATTGAGGGAAGAAGTGCAGGTAAGGTGGCCTCTACTGTTGCATGTATCACACACACACCAGCAATTTTGTGACTGTCTACGTAGGCTAGTGTTTTAGAGCAACAGTTTAGCTAATAGCAGAGATGGCAACTTGATGGATGACTGCTGCTGATGCCATCACTCAGGTTATAGAGGACAGCTCTGACATAGGATCAGGGACTGAGACAGCAGATACTGAGACAACATTTGAGGGATAGGATAATGGTGCAGACTCTGGGAGTGATTTTTCAGTCAGAGAAGTCCCATTAGATAACTCCTCTTCCAGTAAACTATGAGGGAGGTGATGAGGACAGTCCTGCTGTCCCTTTGCAAGCACAGTCTGTGCAACAGGACAATAGTGGGTTAGCCCAACCGAGAGAGCAGGTAAATGCGGCAGCAAGCACAGAGAGAGAGTGCTCTCTTGGGTACACCCCAATTTAGTTCAGCCCCAAATTCCACCGCCTAAATCATATTGTGGAGACATCAGAATTATATATAACAAAACAAACTGTTTTTTTAAGGCAGGCACCTGTGTTTTTGGTCCTGGGTTCGGCTGCCATATAGGGAAACATACTAAACCCAAACATTTCTGGAAACTAGACATCCAGGGGAGTTCACAGAGGTGTTACATGTGCGTGTTCCCCAAAGGTTTCTTACCCAGAATACCCTGCAAAGCTGAAATGATGATTTAAACCTCTACTTTTCTTGCATTTCTGTCACACAAACTACAGGAATATGCTGGGATCCACAAAATTCCTACCACCCAGTGATTCCTCACCTTTCCTGATAAAAACACTACCCCACTTGAGAGCCTATACCGAGTGCCTGCGTCAGGAATAGATCACCCCAGGGTCAACAGTTGCCTCATGTAAGGACCAACATTGACCGTTGTGTGATCTATTCCTGTCCCAGGCACTAGGCCTACCCACACAAGTGAGGTACCATTTTTATTGGGAGACTTGGGGGAGCGCTGGGTGGAAGGAAAATTATGGCTCCTCTCAGATTCCAGAACTTTCTGTCACCGAAATGTGAGGAAAAAGTGTTTTTTTGGCCACATTTTGAGGTTTGCAAAGGATTCTGGATAACAGAACCTGGTGAGAGCCCCACAAGTCACCCCATCTTGTGTTCCCCCATGTGTCTAGTTTTCAAAAAGGCACAGGTTTGGTAGGTTTCCCTAGGTGCCGGCTAAGCTAGAGGCCAAAATCCACAGATAGGCACTTTGCAAAAAACAGCTCTGTTTTTTTTAGGAAAATGTGATGTGTCCACGTTGTATTTTGGGGCATTTCCTGTCATAGGCGCTAGGCCTAGTCACACAACTGAGTTACCATTTTTATCGGGAGACTTGGGGGAGCGCTGGGTGGAAGGAAAATTGTGGCTCCTCTCAGATTCCAGAACTTTCTGTCAATGAAATGTGAGGAAAAAGTGTTTTTTTGGCCACATTTTGAAGTTTGAAAAGGATTCTGGGTAACAGAACCTGGTGAGAGCCCCACAAGTCAGCCCATCCTGGATTCCCCTAGGTGTCTAGTTTTCAAAAATGTCCAGATCTGGTAGGTTTCCCTAGGTGCCGGCTAAGCTAGAGGCCAAAATCCACAGCTAGGCACTTTGCAAAAAACAGCTCTGTTTTTTTTAGGAAAATGTGATGTGTCCACGTTATATTTTGGGGCATTTCCTGTTGCAGGCGCTAGGCCTAGCCACACAACTGAGGTACCATTTTTATCGGGAGACTTGGGGGAGCGCTGGGTGGAAGGAAAATTGTGGCTCCTCTCAGATTCCAGAACTTTCTGTCAATGAAATGTGAGGAAAAAGTGTTTTTTTGGCCACATTTTGAAGTTTGAAAAGGATTCTGGGTAACAGAACCTGGTGAGAGCCCCACAAGTCACCCCATCTTGTGTTCCCCTAGGTGTTTAGTTTTCAAAAATGCACAGGTTTGGTAGGTTTCCCTAGGTGCCGGCTAAGCTAGAGGCCAAAATCCACAGCTAGGCACTTTGCAAAAAACAGCTCTGATTTTTTTAGGAAAATGTGATGTGTCCACGTTGTATTTTGGGGCATTTCCTGTCACAGGCGCTAGGCCTAGCCACACAACTGAGGTACCATTTTTATCGGGAGACTTGGGGGAGCGCTGGGTGGAAGGAAAGTTGTGGCTCCTCTCAGATTCCAGAACTTTCTGCCAATGAAATGTGAGGAAAAAGTGTTTTTTGACCACATTTTGAAGTTTGAAAAGGATTCTGGGTAACAGAACCTGGTGAGAGCCCCACAAGTCAACCCATCCTGGATTCCCCTAGGTGTCTAGTTTTAAAAAACGTGCAGATTTGGTAGGTTTCCCTAGGTACCAGCTGAGCTAGAGGCCAAAATCCACAGCTAGGCACTTTGCAAAAAACTGCTCTGTTTTTTTTTTAATTTTTAAGGAAAATGTGATATGTCCACTTTGTGTTTTGTGGCATTTCCTGTTACAGGAGCTAGGCCTACCCACACAAGTGAGGTACCATTTTTATCGGGAGACTTGGGGGAACGCTAGGTGGAAGGAAATTTGTGGCTCCTCTCAGATTTCAGAACTTTCTGTCACCGAAATGTGAGGAAAAAGTGTTTCTTTGGCCACATTTTGAGGCTTACAAAGGATTATGGGTAACAGAACCTGGTGAGAGCCCCACAAGTCAGCCCATCCTGGATTCCCCTAGGTGTCACATTTATAAAAATGCGCAGGTTTGGTAGGTTTCCCTAGGTGGCGGCTGAGCTAGAGCCCAAAATCTACAGCTAGATTTTAATGTAAAAATGTGATGTGTCCATATTGCCTTTCCTTTCACAAGCATTAGGCCTACCCACACAAGTGAGGTACCATTTTTATCGGGAGACTTTGGGAATGCTGGGTGGAAGGAAATTTGTGGCTCCTCTCAGATTGCAGAACTTTCTGTCACCGAAATGTGAGGAAAAAGTGTTTTTTTGGCCACATTTTGAGGTTTGCAAAGGATTCTGGGTAAGAGAACCTGGTGAGAGCCCCACAAGTCACCCCATCTTGGGTTCCCCTAGGTGTCTAGTTTTCAAAAATGCACAGGTTTGGTAGGTTTCCCTGTGCCGGCTAAGCTAGAGGCCAAAATCCACAGCTAGGCACCTTGCAAAAAACAGCTCAGTATTTTTTTAGGAAAATGTGATGTGTCCACCTTATATTTTGGGGTATTTTCTGTCGCAGGCGCTAGGCCTAGCCACACAACTGAGGTACCATTTTTATCGGGAGACTTGGGGGAGCGGTGGGTGGAAGGAAAATTGTGGCTCCTCTCAGATTCCAGAACTTTCTGTCAATGAAATGTGAGGAAAAAGTGTTTTTTTGGCCACATTTTGAAGTTTGAAAAGGTTTCTGATTAACGGAACCTGGTGAGAGCCCCACAAGTCACCCCATCTTGGGTTCCCCTAGGTGTCTAGTTTTCAAAAATGCACAGGTTTGGTAGGTTTCCCTAGGTGCCGGCTAAGCTAGAGGCCAAAATCCACAGCTAGGCACTTTGCAAAACACAGCTATGTTTTTTTTAGGAAAATGTGATGTGTTCACGTTGTATTTTCGGGCATTTCCTGTCAGAGGCGCTAGGTCTAGCCACACAACTGAGGTACCATTTTTATTGGGAGACTTGGGGGAGCGCTGGGTGGAAGGAAAATTGTGGCTCCTCTCAGATTCCAGAACTTTCTGTCACCGAAATGTGAGGAAAAAGTTTTTTTTTTGGCCACATTTTGAGGTTTGCAAAGGATTCTGGATAACAGAACCTGGTGAGAGCCCCACAAGTCACCCCATCTTGTGTTCCCCTAGGTGTCTAGTTTTAAAAAATGCACAGGTTTGGTAGGTTTCCCTAGGTGCCGGCTAAGCTAGAGGCCAAAATCCACAGCTAGGCACTTTGCTAAACACAGCTGTTTTTTTTAGGAAAATGTGATGTGTCCACGTTGTATTTTCGGGCATTTCCTGTCAGATGCGCTAGGCCTAGACACACAACTGAGGTACCATTTTTATCGGGAGACTTGGGGGAGCGCTGGGTGGAAGGAAAATTGTGGCTCCTCTCAGATTCCAGAACTTTCTGTCACCGAAATGTGAGGAAAAAGTGTTTTTTTGGCCACATTTTGAGGTTTGCAAAGGATTCTGGGTAACAGAACCTGGTGTGAGCCCCACAAGTCACCCCATCTTGGGTTCCCCTAGGTGTCTAGTTTTCAAAAATGCACAGGTTTGGTAGGTTTCCCTAGGTGCCGGCTAAGCTAGAGGCCAAAATCCACAGCTAGGCACTTTGCAAAACACAGCTGTTTTTTTTAGGAAAATGTGATGTGTTCACGTTGTATTTTCGGGCATTTCCTGTCAGAGGCGCTAGGCCTAGCCACACAACTGAGGTACCATTTTTATCGGGAGACTTGGGGGAGCGCTGGGTGGAAGGAAAATTGTGGCTCCTCTCAGATTCCAGAACTTTCTGTCAATGAAATGTGAGGAAAAAGTGTTTTTTTGGCCACATTTTGAAGTTTGAAAAGAATTCTGATTAACAGAACCTAGTGAGAGCCCCACAAGTCACTCCATCTTGGGTTCCCCTAGGTGTCTAGTTTTCAAAAATGCACAGGTTTGGTAGGTTTCCCTAGGTGCCGGCTAAGCTAGAGGCCAAAATCCACAGCTAGGCACTTTGCAAAACACAGCTCTGTTTTTTTTAGGAAAATGTGATGTGTCCACGTTGTATTTTCGGGCATTTCCTGTCAGAGGCGCTAGGCCTAGCAACACAACTGAGGTACCATTTTTATTGGGAGACTTGGGGGAGCGCTGGGTGGAAGGAAAATTGTGGCTCCTCTCAGATTCCAGAACTTTCTGTCACCGAAATGTGAGGAAAAAGTGTTTTTTTGGCCACATTTTGAGGTTTGCAAAGGATTCTGGATAGCAGAACCTGGTGAGAGCCCCACAAGTCACCCCATCTTGTGTTCCCCCATGTGTCTAATTTTCAAAAATGCACAGGTTTGGTAGGTTTCCCTAGGTGCCGGCTAAGCTAGAGGCCAAAATCCACAGCTAGGCACTTTGCAAAAAACAGCTCTGTTTTTTTTAGGAAAATGTGATGTGTCCACGTTGCATTTTGGGGCATTTCCTGTCATAGGCGCTAGGCCTAGTCACACAACTGAGTTACCATTTTTATCGGGAGACTTGGGGGAGCGCTGGGTGGAAGGAAAATTGTGGCTCCTCTCAGATTCCAGAACTTTCTGTCAATGAAATGTGAGGAAAAAGTGATTTTTTGGCCACATTTTGAAGTTTGAAAAGGATTCTGGGTAACAGAACCTGGTGAGAGCCCCACAAGTCAGCCCATCCTGGATTCCCCTAGGTGTCTAGTTTTCAAAAATGTCCAGATTTGGTAGGTTTCCCTAGGTGCCGGCTAAGCTAGAGGCCAAAATCCACAGCTAGGCACTTTGCAAAAAACAGCTCTGATTTTTTTAGGAAAATGTGATGTGTCCACGTTGTATTTTGGGGCATTTCCTGTCACAGGCGCTAGGCCTAGCCACACAACTGAGGTACCATTTTTATCGGGAGACTTGGGGGAGCGCTGGGTGGAAGGAAAGTTGTGGCTCCTCTCAGATTCCAGAACTTTCTGCCAATGAAATGTGAGGAAAAAGTGTTTTTTGGCCACATTTTGAAGTTTGAAAAGGATTCTGGGTAACAGAACCTGGTGAGAGCCCCACAAGTCAACCCATCCTGGATTCCCCTAGGTGTCTAGTTTTAAAAAACGTGCAGATTTGGTAGGTTTCCCTAGGTACCAGCTGAGCTAGAGGCCAAAATCCACAGCTAGGCACTTTGCAAAAAACTGCTCTGTTTTATTTTTTATTTTTAAGGAAAATGTGATATGTCCACTTTGTGTTTTGTGGCATTTCCTGTTACAGGAGCAAGGCCTACCCACACAAGTGAGGTACAATTTTTATCGGGAGACTTGGGGGAACGCTAGGTGGAAGGAAATTTGTGGCTCCTCTCAGATTTCAGAACTTTCTGTCACCGAAATGTGAGGAAAAAGTGTTTCTTTGGCCACATTTTGAGGTTTACAAAGGATTCTGGGTAACAGAACCTGGTGAGAGCCCCACAAGTCAGCCCATCCTGGATTCCCCTAGGTGTCACATTTTCAAAAATGCGCAGGTTTGGTAGGTTTCCCTAGGTGGCGGCTGAGCTAGAGGCCAAAATCTACAGCTAGATTTTAATGTAAAAATGTGATGTGTCCATATTGCCTTTCCTTTCACAAGCATTAGGCCTACCCACACAAGTGAGGTACCATTTTTATCGGGAGACTTTGGGAATGCTGGGTGGAAGGAAATTTGTGGCTCCTCTCAGATTGCAGAACTTTCTGTCACCGAAATGTGAGGAAAAAGTGTTTTTTTGGCCACATTTTGAGGTTTGCAAAGGATTCTGGGTAAGAGAACCTAGTGAGAGCCCCACAAGTCACCCCATCTTGGGTTCCCCTAGGTGTCTAGTTTTAAAAAATGCACAGGTTTGGTAGGTTTCCCTGTGCCGGCTAAGCTAGAGGCCAAAATCCACAGCTAGGCACCTTGCAAAAAACAGCTCAGTATTTTTTTAGGAAAATGTGATGTGTCCACCTTATATTTTGGGGTATTTTCTGTCGCAGGCGCTAGGCCTAGCCACACAACTGAGGTACCATTTTTATCGGGAGACTTGGGGGAGCGCTGGGTGGAAGGAAAATTGTGGCTCCTCTCAGATTCCAGAACTTTCTGTCAATGAAATGTGAGGAAAAAGTGTTTTTTTGGCCACATTTTGAAGTTTGAAAAGGATTCTGATTAACAGAACCTGGTGAGAGCCCCACAAGTCACCCCATCTTGTGTTCCCCTAGGTGTCTAGTTTTCAAAAATGCACAGGTTTGGTAGGTTTCCCTAGGTGCCGGCTAAGCTAGAGGCCAAAATCCACAGCTAGGCACTTTGCAAAACACAGCTCTGTTTTTTTTAGGAAAATGTGATGTGTCCACGTTGTATTTTCGGGCATTTCCTGTCAGAGGCGCTAGGCCTAGCAACACAACTGAGGTTCCATTTTTATTGGGAGACTTGGGGGAGCGCTGGGTGGAAGGAAAATTGTGGCTCCTCTCAGATTCCAGAACTTTCTGTCACCGAAATGTGAAAAAAAAGTGTTTTTTTGGCCACATTTTGAGGTTTGCAAAGGATTCTGGATAACAGAACCTGGTGAGAGCCCCACAAGTCACCCCATCTTGTGTTCCCCCATGTGTCTAGTTTTCAAAAAGGCACAGGTTTGGTAGGTTTCCCTAGGTGCCGGCTAAGCTAGAGGCCAAAATCCACAGCTAGGCACTTTGCAAAAAACAGCTCTGTTTTTTTTAGGAAAATGTGATGTGTCCACGTTGTATTTTGGGGCATTTCCTGTCATAGGCGCTAGGCCTAGTCACACAACTGAGTTACCATTTTTATCGGGAGACGTGGGGGAGCGCTGGGTGGAAGGAAAATTGTGGCTCCTCTCAGATTCCAGAACTTTCTGTCAATGAAATGTGAGGAAAAAGTGTTTTTTTGGCCATATTTTGAAGTTTGAAAAGGATTCTGGGTAACAGAACCTGGTGAGAGCCCCACAAGTCAGCCCATCCTGGATTCCCCTAGGTGTCTAGTTTTCAAAAATGTCCAGATTTGGTAGGTTTCCCTAGGTGCCGGCTAAGCTAGAGGACAAAATCCACAGCTAGGCAATTTGCAAAAAACAGCTCTGTTTTTTTTAGGAAAATGTGATGAGTCCACGTTATATTTTGGGGCATTTCCTGTCGCAGGCGCTAGGCCTAGCCACACAACTGAGGTACCATTTTTATCGGGAGACTTGGGGGAGCGCTGGGTGGAAGGAAAATTGTGGCTCCTCTCAGATTCCAGAACTTTCTGTCAATGAAATGTGAGGAAAAAGTGTTTTTTTGGCCACATTTTGAAGTTTGAAAAGGATTCTGGGTAACAGAACCTGGTGAGAGCCCCACAAGTCAGCCCATCCTGGATTCCCCTAGGTGTCTAGTTTTCAAAAATGTCCAGATTTGGTAGGTTTCCCTAGGTGCCGGCTAAGCTAGAGGCCAAAATCCACAGCTAGGCAATTTGCAAAAAACAGCTCTGTTTTTTTTAGGAAAATGTGATGTGTCCACGTTATATTTTGGGGCATTTCCTGTCGCAGGCGCTAGGCCTAGCCACACAACTGAGGTACCATTTTTATCGGGAGACTTGGGGGAGCTCTGGGTGGAAGGAAAATTGTGGCTCCTCTCAGATTCCAGAACTTTCTGTCAATGAAATGTGAGGAAAAAGTGTTTTTTTGGCCACATTTTGAAGTTTGAAAAGGATTCTGGGTAACAGAACCTGGTGAGAGCCCCACAAGTCAGCCCATCCTGGATTCCCCTAGGTGTCTAGTTTTCAAAAATGTCCAGATTTGGTAGGTTTCCCTAGGTGCCGGCTAAGCTAGAGGCCAAAATCCACAGCTAGGCAATTTGCAAAAAACAGCTCTGTTTTTTTTAGGAAAATGTGATGTGTCCACGTTATATTTTGGGGCATTTCCTGTCGCAGGCGCTAGGCCTAGCCACACAACTGAGGTACCATTTTTATCGGGAGACTTGGGGGAGCGCTGGGTGGAAGGAAAATTGTGGCTCCTCTCAGATTCCAGAACTTTCTGTCAATGAAATGTGAGGAAAAAGTGTTTTTTTGGCTACATTTTGAAGTTTGAAAAGGATTCTGGGTAACAGAACCTGGTGAGAGCCCCACAAGTCACCCCATCTTGTGTTCCCCTAGGTGTTTAGTTTTAAAAAATGCACAGGTTTGGTAGGTTTCCCTAGGTGCCGGCTAAGCTAGAGGCCAAAATCCACAGGTAGGCACTT
This sequence comes from Pleurodeles waltl, assembly GCF_031143425.1. Lineage (NCBI taxonomy): Eukaryota > Metazoa > Chordata > Amphibia > Caudata > Salamandridae > Pleurodeles > Pleurodeles waltl. The sequence goes on along the minus strand of NC_090438.1, from coordinate 792,279,252 downwards.
TGCAAAAAACAGCTCTGATTTTTTTAGGAAAATGTGATGTGTCCACGTTGTATTTTGGGGCATTTCCTGTCACAGGCGCTAGGCCTAGCCACACAACTGAGGTACCATTTTTATCGGGAGACTTGGGGGAGCGCTGGGTGAAAGGAAAGTTGTGGCTCCTCTCAGATTCCAGAACTTTCTGCCAATGAAATGTGAGGAAAAAGTGTTTTTTGGCCACATTTTGAAGTTTGAAAAGGATTCTGGGTAACAGAACCTGGTGAGAGCCCCACAAGTCAACCCATCCTGGATTCCCCTAGGTGTCTAGTTTTAAAAAACGTGCAGATTTGGTAGGTTTCCCTAGGTACCAGCTGAGCTAGAGGCCAAAATCTACAGCTAGGCACTTTGCAAAAAACTGCTCTGTTTTTTTTTTAATTTTTAAGGAAAATGTGATATGTCCACTTTGTGTTTTGTGGCATTTCCTGTTACAGGAGCTAGGCCTACCCACACAAGTGAGGTACCATTTTTATCGGGAGACTTGGGGGAACGCTAGGTGGAAGGAAATTTGTGGCTCCTCTCAGATTTCAGAACTTTCTGTCACCGAAATGTGAGGAAAAAGTGTTTCTTTGGCCACATTTTGAGGTTTACAAAGGATTCTGGGTAACAGAACCTGGTGAGAGCCCCACAAGTCAGCCCATCCTGGATTCCCCTAGGTGTCACATTTTCAAAAATGCGCAGGTTTGGTAGGTTTCCCTAGGTGGCGGCTGAGCTAGAGGCCAAAATCTACAGCTAGATTTTAATGTAAAAATGTGATGTGTCCATATTGCCTTTCCTTTCACAAGCATTAGGCCTACCCACACAAGTGAGGTACCATTTTCATCGGGAGACTTTGGGAATGCTGGGTGGAAGGAAATTTGTGGCTCCTCTCAGATTGCAGAACTTTCTGTCACCGAAATGTGAGGAAAAAGTATTTTTTTGGCCACATTTTGAGGTTTGCAAAGGATTCTGGGTAAGAGAACCTAGTGAGAGCCCCACAAGTCACCCCATCTTGGGTTCCCCTAGGTGTCTAGTTTTAAAAAATGCACAGGTTTGGTAGGTTTCCCTGTGCCGGCTAAGCTAGAGGCCAAAATCCACAGCTAGGCACATTGCAAAAAACAGCTCAGTATTTTTTTAGGAAAATGTGATGTGTCCACCTTATATTTTAGGGTATTTTCTGTCGCAGGCGCTAGGCCTAGCCACACAACTGAGGTACCATTTTTATCGGGAGACTTGGGGGAGCGCTGGGTGGAAGGAAAATTGTGGCTCCTCTCAGATTCCAGAACTTTCTGTCAATGAAATGTGATGAAAAAGTGTTTTTTTGGCCACATTTTGAAGTTTGAAAAGGATTCTGATTAACAGAACCTGGTGAGAGCCCCACAAGTCACCCCATCTTGTGTTCCCCTAGGTGTCTAGTTTTCAAAAATGCACAGGTTTGGTAGGTTTCCCTAGATGCCGGCTAAGCTAGAGGCCAAAATCCACAGCTAGGCACTTTGCAAAACACAGCTCTGTTTTTTTTAGGAAAATGTGATGTGTCCACGTTGTATTTTCGGGCATTTCCTGTCAGAGGCGCTAGGCCTAGCAACACAACTGAGGTACCATTTTTATTGGGAGACTTGGGGGAGCGCTGGGTGGAAGGAAAATTGTGGCTCCTCTCAGATTCCAGAACTTTCTGTCACCGAAATGTGAGGAAAAAGTGTTTTTTTGGCCACATTTTGAGGTTTGCAAAGGATTCTGGATAACAGAACCTGGTGAGAGCCCCACAAGTCACCCCATCTTGTGTTCCCCCATGTGTCTAGTTTTCAAAAAGGCACAGGTTTGGTAGGTTTCCCTAGGTGCCGGCTAAGCTAGAGGCCAAAATCCACAGCTAGGCACTTTGCAAAAAACAGCTCTGTTTTTTTTAGGAAAATGTGATGTGTCCACGTTGTATTTTGGGGCATTTCCTGTCATAGGCGCTAGGCCTAGTCACACAACTGAGTTACCATTTTTATCGGGAGACTTGGGGGAGCGCTGGGTGTAAGGAAAATTGTGGCTCCTCTCAGATTCCAGAACTTTCTGTCAATGAAATGTGAGGAAAAAGTGTTTTTTGGCCATATTTTGAAGTTTGAAAAGGATTCTGGGTAACAGAACCTGGTGAGAGCCCCACAAGTCAGCCCATCCTGGATTCCCCTAGGTGTCTAGTTTTCAAAAATGTCCAGATTTGGTAGGTTTCCCTAGGTGCCGGCTAAGCTAGAGGACAAAATCCACAGCTAGGCAATTTGCAAAAAACAGCTCTTTTTTTTTTAGGAAAATGTGATGAGTCCACGTTATATTTTGGGGCATTTCCTGTCGCAGGCGCTAGGCCTAGCCACACAACTGAGGTACCATTTTTATCGGGAGACTTGGGGGAGCGCTGGGTGGAAGGAAAATTGTGGCTCCTCTCAGATTCCAGAACTTTCTGTCAATGAAATGTGAGGAAAAAGTGTTTTTTTGGCCACATTTTGAAGTTTGAAAAGGATTCTGGGTAACAGAACCTGGTGAGAGCCCCACAAGTCACCCCATCTTGTGTTCCCCTAGGTGTTTAGTTTTCAAAAATGCACAGGTTTGGTAGGTTTCCCTAGGTGCCGGCTAAGCTAGAGGCCAAAATCCACAGCTAGGCACTTTGCAAAAAACAGCTCTGATTTTTTTAGGAAAATGTGATGTGTCCACGTTGTATTTTGGGGCATTTCCTGTCACAGGCGCTAGGCCTAGTCACACAACTGAGTTACCATTTTTATCGGGAGACTTGGGGGAGCTCTGGGTGGAAGGAAAATTGTGGCTCCTCTCAGATTCCAGAACTTTCTGTCAATGAAATGTGATGAAAAAGTGTTTTTTTGGCCACATTTTGAAGTTTGAAAAGGATTCTGGGTAACAGAACCTGGTGAGAGCCCCACAAGTCAGCCCATCCTGGATTCCCCTAGGGGTCTAGTTTTCAAAAATGTCCAGATTTGGTAGGTTTCCCTAGGTGCCGGCTAAGCTAGAGGCCAAAATCCACAGCTAGGCAATTTGCAAAAAACAGCTCTGTTTTTTTTAGGAAAATGTGATGTGTCCACGTTATATTTTGGGGCATTTCCTGTCGCAGGCGCTAGGCCTAGCCACACAACTGAGGTACCATTTTTATCGGGAGACTTGGGGGAGCGCTGGGTGGAAGGAAAATTGTGGCTCCTCTCAGATTCCAGAACTTTCTGTCAATGAAATGTGAGGAAAAAGTGTTTTTTTGGCCACATTTTGAAGTTTGAAAAGGATTCTGGGTAACAGAACCTGGTGAGAGCCCCACAAGTCACCCCATCTTGTGTTCCCCTAGGTGTTTAGTTTTAAAAAATGCACAGGTTTGGTAGGTTTCCCTAGGTGCCGGCTAAGCTAGAGGCCAAAATCCACAGCTAGGCACTTTGCAAAAAACAGCTCTGATTTTTTTAGGAAAATGTGATGTGTCCACGTTGTATTTTGGGGCATTTCCTGTCACAGGCGCTAGGCCTAGCCACACAACTGAGGTACCATTTTTATCGGGAGACTTGGGGGAGCGCTGGGTGAAAGGAAAGTTGTGGCTCCTCTCAGATTCCAGAACTTTCTGCCAATGAAATGTGAGGAAAAAGTGTTTTTTGGCCACATTTTGAAGTTTGAAAAGGATTCTGGGTAACAGAACCTGGTGAGAGCCCCACAAGTCAACCCATCCTGGATTCCCCTAGGTGTCTAGTTTTAAAAAACGTGCAGATTTGGTAGGTTTCCCTAGGTACCAGCTGAGCTAGAGGCCAAAATCCACAGCTAGGCACTTTGCAAAAAACTGCTGTTTTTTTTTTTTTTTTTAAGGAAAATGTGATATGTCCACTTTGTGTTTTGTGGCATTTCTTGTTACAGGAGCTAGGCCTACCCACACAAGTGAGGTACCATTTTTATCGGGAGACTTGGGGGAACGCTAGGTGGAAGGAAATTTGTGGCTCCTCTCAGATTTCAGAACTTTCTGTCACCGAAATGTGAGGAAAAAGTGTTTCTTTGGCCACATTTTGAGGTTTACAAAGGATTCTGGGTAACAGAACCTGGTGAGAGCCCCACAAGTCAGCCCATCCTGGATTCCCCTAGGTGTCACATTTTCAAAAATGCGCAGGTTTGGTAGGTTTCCCTAGGTGGCGGCTGAGCTAGAGGCCAAAATCTACAGCTAGATTTTAATGTAAAAATGTGATGTGTCCATATTGCCTTTCCTTTCACAAGCATTAGGCCTACCCACACAAGTGAGGTACCATTTTTATCGGGAGACTTTGGGAATGCTGGGTGGAAGGAAATTTGTGGCTCCTCTCAGATTGCAGAACTTTCTGTCACCGAAATGTGAGGAAAAAGTGTTTTTTTGGCCACATTTTGAGGTTTGCAAAGGATTCTGGGTAAGAGAACCTAGTGAGAGCCCCACAAGTCACCCCATCTTGGGTTCCCCTAGGTGTCTAGTTTTAAAAAATGCACAGGTTTGGTAGGTTTCCCTGTGCCGGCTAAGCTAGAGGCCAAAATCCACAGCTAGGCACCTTGCAAAAAACAGCTCAGTATTTTTTTAGGAAAATGTGATGTGTCCACCTTATATTTTAGGGTATTTTCTGTCGCAGGCGCTAGGCCTAGCCACACAACTGAGGTACCATTTTTATCGGGAGACTTGGGGGAGCGCTGGGTGGAAGGAAAATTGTGGCTCCTCTCAGATTCCAGAACTTTCTGTCAATGAAATGTGAGGAAAAAGTGTTTTTTTGGCCACATTTTGAAGTTTGAAAAGGATTCTGATTAACAGAACCTGGTGAGAGCCCCACAAGTCACCCCATCTTGTGTTCCCCTAGGTGTCTAGTTTTCAAAAATGCACAGGTTTGGTAGGTTTCCCTAGGTGCCGGCTAAGCTAGAGGCCAAAATCCACAGCTAGGCACTTTGCAAAACACAGCTCTGTTTTTTTTAGGAAAATGTGATGTGTCCACGTTGTATTTTCGGGCATTTCCTGTCAGAGGCGCTAGGCCTAGCAACACAACTGAGGTACCATTTTTATTGGGAGACTTGGGGGAGCGCTGGGTGGAAGGAAAATTGTGGCTCCTCTCAGATTCCAGAACTTTCTGTCACCGAAATGTGAGGAAAAAGTGTTTTTTTGGCCACATTTTGAGGTTTGCAAAGGATTCTGGATAACAGAACCTGGTGAGAGCCCCACAAGTCACCCCATCTTGTGTTCCCCCATGTGTCTAGTTTTAAAAAATGCACAGGTTTGGTAGGTTTCCATAGGTGCCGGCTAAGCTAGAGGCCAAAATCCACAGCTAGGCACTTTGCAAAAAACAGCTCTGTTTTTTTTAGGAAAATGTGATGTGTCCACGTTGTATTTTGGGGCATTTCCTGTCACAGGCGCTAGGCCTAGTCACACAACTGAGTTACCATTTTTATCGGGAGACTTGGGGGAGCTCTGGGTGGAAGGAAAATTGTGGCTCCTCTCAGATTCCAGAACTTTCTGTCAATGAAATGTGAGGAAAAAGTGTTTTTTTGGCCACATTTTGAAGTTTGAAAAGGATTCTGGGTAACAGAACCTGGTGAGAGCCCCACAAGTCAGCCCATCCTGGATTCCCCTAGGTGTCTAGTTTTCAAAAATGTCCAGATTTGGTAGGTTTCCCTAGGTGCCGGCTAAGCTAGAGGCCAAAATCCACAGCTAGGCAATTTGCAAAAAACAGCTCTGTTTTTTTTAGGAAAATGTGATGTGTCCACGTTATATTTTGGGGCATTTCCTGTTGCAGGCGCTAGGCCTAGCCACACAACTGAGGTACCATTTTTATCGGGAGACTTGGGGGAGCGCTGGGTGGAAGGAAAATTGTGGCTTCTCTCAGATTCCAGAACTTTCTGTCAATGAAATGTGAGGAAAAAGTGTTTTTTTGGCCACATTTTGAAGTTTGAAAAGGATTCTGGGTAACAGAACCTGGTGAGAGCCCCACAAGTCACCCCATCTTGTGTTCCCCTAGGTGTTTAGTTTTCATAAATGCACAGGTTTGGTAGGTTTCCCTAGGTGCCGGCTAAGCTAGAGGCCAAAATCCACAGCTAGGCACTTTGCAAAAAACAGCTCTGATTTTTTTAGGAAAATGTGATGTGTCCACGTTGTATTTTGGGGCATTTCCTGTCATAGGCGCTAGGCCTAGCCACACAACTGAGGTACCATTTTTATCGGGAGACTGGGGGGAGCGCTGGGTGAAAGGAAAGTTGTGGCTCCTCTCAGATTCCAGAACTTTCTGCCAATGAAATGTGAGGAAAAAGTATTCTTTGGCCACATTTTGAAGTTTGAAAAGGATTCTGGGTAACAGAACCTGGTGAGAGCCCCACAAGTCAACCCATCCTGGATTCCCCTAGGTGTCTAGTTTTAAAAAACGTGCAGATTTGGTAGGTTTCCCTAGGTACCAGCTGAGCTAGAGGCCAAAATCCACAGCTAGGCACTTTGCAAAAAACTGCTCTGTTTTTTTTTTAATTTTTAAGGAAAATGTGATAGGTCCACTTTGTGTTTTGTGGCATTTCCTGTTACAGGAGCTAGGCCTACCCACACAAGTGAGGTACCATTTTTATCGGGAGACTTGGGGGAACGCTAGGTGGAAGGAAATTTGTGGCTCCTCTCAGATTTCAGAACTTTCTGTCACCGAAATGTGAGGAAAAAGTGTTTCTTTGGCCACATTTTGAGGTTTACAAAGGATTCTGGGTAACAGAACCTGGTGAGAGCCCCACAAGTCAGCCCATCCTGGATTCCCCTAGGTGTCACATTTTCCAAAATGCGCAGGTTTGGTAGGTTTCCCTAGGTGGCGGCTGAGCTAGAGGCCAAAATCTACAGCTAGATTTTAATGTAAAAATGTGATGTGTCCATATTGCCTTTCCTTTCACAAGCATTAGGCCTACCCACACAAGTGAGGTACCATTTTTATCGGGAGACTTTGGGAATGCTGGGTGGAAGGAAATTTGTGGCTCCTCTCAGATTGCAGAACTTTCTGTCACCGAAATGTGAGGAAAAATTGTTTTTTTGGCCACATTTTGAGGTTTGCAAAGGATTCTGGGTAAGAGAACCTGGTGAGAGCCCCACAAGTCACCCCATCTTGGGTTCCCCTAGGTGTCTAGTTTTAAAAAATGCACAGGTTTGGTAGGTTTCCCTAGGTGCCGGCTAAGCTAGAGGCCAAAATCCACAGCTAGGCACCTTGCAAAAAACAGCTCAGTATTTTTTTAGGAAAATGTGATGTGTCCACCTTATATTTTGGGGTATTTTCTGTCGCAGGCGCTAGGCCTAGCCACACAACTGAGGTACCATTTTTATCGGGAGACTTGGGGGAGCGCTGGGTGGAAGGAAAATTGTGGCTCCTCTCAGATTCCAGAACTTTCTGTCAATGAAATGTGAGGAAAAAGTGTTTTTTTGGCCACATTTTGAAGTTTGAAAAGGATTCTGATTAACAGAACCTGGTGAAAGCCCCACAAGTCACCCCATCTTGGGTTCCCCTAGGTGTCTAGTTTTCAAAAATGCACAGGTTTGGTAGGTTTCCCTAGGTGCCGGCTAAGCTAGAGGCCAAAATCCACAGCTAGGCACTTTGCAAAACACAGCTCTGTTTTTTTTAGGAAAATGTGATGTGTTCACGTTGTATTTTCGGGCATTTCCTTTCAGAGGTGCTAGGCCTAGCCACACAACTGAGGTACCATTTTTATTGGGAGACTTGGGGGAGCGCTGGGTGGAAGGAAAATTGTGGCTCCTCTCAGATTCCAGAACTTTCTGTCACCGAAATGTGAGGAAAAAGTGTTTTTTTGGCCACATTTTGAGGTTTGCAAAGGATTCTGGATAACAGAACCTGGTGAGAGCCCCACAAGTCACCCCATCTTGTATTCCCCTAGGTGTCTAGTTTTAAAAAATGCACAGGTTTGGTAGGTTTCCCTAGGTGCCGGCTAAGCTAGAGGCCAAAATCCACAGCTAGGCACTTTGCAAAAAATAGCTCCTTTTTTTTTAGGAAAATGTGATGTGTCCACGTTGTATTTTGGGGCATTTCCTGTCACAGGCGCTAGGATAATCACACAAGTGAGTTACCATTTTTATCAGGAGACTTGGGGGAGCGCTGGGTGGAAGGAAAATTGTGGCTCCTCTCAGATTCCAGAACTTTCTGTCACCGAAATGTGAGGAAAAAGTGTTTTTTTGGCCACATTTTGAGGTTTGCAAAGGATTCTGGGTAACAGAACCTGGTGAGAGCCCCACAAGTCACCCCATCTTGGGTTCCCCTAGGTGTCTAGTTTTCCAAAATGCACAGGTTTGGTAGGTTTCCCTAGGTGCCGGCTAAGCTAGAGGCCAAAATCCACAGATAGGCACTTTGCATAAAACAGCTCTGATTTTTTCAGGAAAATGTGATGTGTCCACGTTGTATTTTGGGGCATTTCCTGTCACAGGCGCTAGGCTTAGCCACACAACTGAGGTACCGTTTTTATCGGGAGACTTGGGGGAGCCCTGGGTGGAACGAAAATTGTGGCTCCTCTCAGATTCCAGAACTTTCTGTCAATGAAATGTGAGGAAAAAGTTTTTTTTTGGCCACATTTTGAAGTTTGAAAAGGATTCTGGGTAACAGAACCTGGTGAGAGCCCCACAAGTCAGCTCATCCTGGATTCCCCTAGGTGTCTAGTTTTAAAAAACGTGCAGATTTGGTAGGTTTCCCTAGGTACCAGCTGAGCTAGAGGCCAAAATCCACAGCTAGGCACCTTGCAAAAAACTGCTCTGTTTTTTTAATAATTTTTAAGGAAAATGTGATATGTCCACTTTGTGTTTTGTGGCATTTCCTGTTGCAGGAGCTAGGCCTACCCACACAAGTGAGGTACCATTTTTAACAGGAGACTTGGGGGAACGCTAGGTGGGAGGAAATTTGTGGCTCCTCTCAGATTTCAGAACTTTCTGTCACCGAAATGTGAGGAAAAAGTGTTTCTTTGGCCACATTTTGAGGTTTACAAAGGATTCTGGGTAACAGAACCTGGTGAGAGCCCCACAAGTCAGCCCATCCTGGATTCCCCCAGGTGTCACATTTTCAAAAATGTGCAGGTTTGGTAGGTTTCCCTAGGTGGCGGCTGAGCTAGAGGCCAAAATCTACAGCTAGATTTTAATGTAAAAATGTGATGTGTCCATATTGCCTTTCTTTTCACAAGCATTAGGCCTACCCACACAAGTGAGGTACCATTTTTATCGGGAGACTTTGGGAATGCTGGGTGGAAGGAAATTTGTGGCTCCTCTCAGATTGCAGAACTTTCTGTCACCGAAATGTGAGGAAAAAGTGTTTTTTTGGCCACATTTTGAGGTTTGCAAAGGATTCTGGGTAAGAGAACCTGGTGAGAGCCCCACAAGTCACCCCATCTTGGGTTCCCCTAGGTGTCTAGTTTTAAAAAATGCACAGGTTTGGTAGGTTTCCCTAGGTGCCGGCTAAGCTAGAGGCCAAAATCCACAGCTAGGCACCTTGCAAAAAACAGCTCAATATTTTTTTAGGAAAATGTGATGTGTCCACCTAATATTTTGGGGTATTTTCTGTCGCAGGCGCTAGGCCTAGCCACACAACTGAGGTATCATTTTTATCTGGAGCCTTGGGGGAGCGCTGGGTGGAAGGAAAATTGTGGCTCCTCTCAGATTCCAGAACTTTCTGTCAATGAAATGTGAGGAAAAAGTGGTTTTTTGGCCACATTTTGAAGTTTGAAAAGGATTCTGATTAACAGAACCTGGTGAGAGCCCCACAAGTCACCCCATCTTGGGTTCCCCTAGGTGTCTAGTTTTCAAAAATGCACAGGTTTGGTAGGTTTCCCTAGGCGCCGGCTAAGCTAGAGGCCAAAATCCACAGCTAGGCACTTTGCAAAACACAGCTCTGTTTTTTTTTAGGAAAATGTGATGTGTCCACGTTGTATTTTGGAGCATTTCCTGTCACAGGCGCTCGGATAATCACACAACTGAGTTACCATTTTTATCAGGAGACTTGGGGGAGCGCTGGGTGGAAGGAAAATTGTGGCTCCTCTCAGATTCCAGAACTTTCTGTCACCGAAATGTGAGGAAAAAGTGTTTTTTTGGCCACATTTTGAGGTTTGCAAGGGATTCTGGGTAACAGAACCTGGTGAGAGCCCCACAAGTCACCCCATCTTGGGTTCCCCTAGGTGTCTAGTGTTCCATAATGCACAGGTTTGGTAGGTTTCCCTAGGTGCCGGCTAAGTCAGAGGCCAAAATCCACAGCTAGGCACTTTGCAAAAAACAGCTCTGTTTTTTTTAGGAAAATGTGATGTGTCCACGTTGTACTTTGGGGCATTTCCTGTCACAGGCGCTAGGCCTAGCCACACAACTGAGGTACCATTTTCATCGGGAGACTTGGGGGAGCGCTGGGCGGAAGGAAAATTGTGGCTCCTCTCAGATTCCAGAACTTTCTGTCAATGAAATGTGAGGAAAAAGTGTTTTTTTGGCCACATTTTGAAGTTTGAAAAGGATTCTGATTAACAGAACCTGGTGAGAGCCCCACAAGTCACCCCATCTTGGGTTCCCCTAGGTGTCTAGTTTTCAAAAATGCACAGGTTTGGTAGGTTTCCCTAGGCGCCGGCTAAGCTAGAGGTCAAAATCCACAGCTAGGCACTTTGCAAAACACAGCTCTGTTTTTTTTTAGGAAAATGTGATGTGTCCACGTTGTATTTTGGAGCATTTCCTGTCACAGGCGCTTGGATAATCACACAACTGAGTTACCATTTTTTTCAGGAGACTTGGGGGAGCGCTGGGTGGAAGGAAAATTGTGGCTCCTCTCAGATTCCAGAACTTTCTGTCACCGAAATGTGAGGAAAAAGTGTTTTTTTGGCCACATTTTGAGGTTTGCAAGGGATTCTGGGTAACAGAACCTGGTGAGAGCCCCACAAGTCACCCCATCTTGGGTTCCCCTAGGTGTCTAGTGTTCCATAATGCACAGGTTTGGTAGGTTTCCCTAGGTGCCGGCTAAGTCAGAGGCCAAAATCCACAGCTAGGCACTTTGCAAAAAACAGCTCTGTTTTTTTTAGGAAAATGTGATGTGTCCACGTTGTACTTTGGGGCATTTCCTGTCAGAGGCGCTAGGCCTAGCCACACAACTGAGGTACCATTTTCATCGGGAGACTTGGGGGAGCGCTGGGCGGAAGGAAAATTGTGGCTCCTCTCAGATTCCAGAACTTTCTGTCAATGAAATGTGAGGAAAAAGGTTTTTTTTGGCCACATTTTGAAGTTTGAAAAGGATTCTGGGTAACAGAACCTGGTGAGAGCCCCACAAGTCAGCCCATCCTGGATTCCCCTAGGTGTCTAGTTTTCAAAAATGTGCAGATTTGGTAGGTTTCCCTAGGTGCCGGCTAAGCTAGAGGCCAAAATCCACAGCTAGGCACTTTGCAAAAAACAGCTCTGTTTTTTTTAGGAAAATGTGATGTGTCCACATCATATTTTGGGGCATTTCCTGTCGCAGGCGCTAGGCCTAGCCACACAACTGAGGTACCATTTTTATCGGGAGACTTGGGGGAGCGCTGGGTGGAAGGAAAATTGTGGCTCCTCTCAGATTCCAGAACTTTCTGTCAATGAAATGTGAGGAAAAAGTGTTTTTTTGGCCACATTTTGAAGTTTGAAAAGGATTCTGATTAACAGAACCTGGTGAGAGCCCCACAAGTCACCCCATCTTGGGTTCCCCTAGGTGTCTAGTTTTCAAATATGCACAGGTTTGTTAGGTTTCCCTAGGTGCCGGCTAAGCTAGAGGCCAAAATCCACAGCTAGGCACTTTGCAAAACACAGCTCTGTTTTTTTTAGGAAAATGTGATGTGTTCACGTTGTATTTTCAGGCATTTCCTGTCAGAGGCGCTAGGCCTAGCCACACAACTGAGGTACCATTTTTATTGGGAGACTTGGGGGAGCGCTGGGTGGAAGGAAAATTGTGGCTTCTCTCAGATTCCAGAACTTTCTGTCACCGAAATGTGAGGAAAAAGTGTTTTTTGACCACATTTTGAGGTTTGCAAAGGATTCTGGATAACAGAACCTGGTGAGAGCCCCACAAGTCACCCCATCTTGTGTTCCCCAGGTGTCTAGTTTTAAAAAATGCACAGGTTTGGTAGGTTTCCCTAGGCGCCGGCTAAGCTAGAGGCCAAAATCCACAGCTAGGCACTTTGCAAAAAATAGCTCTGTTTTTTTTAGGAAAATGTGATGTGTCCACGTTGTATTTTGGGGCATTTCCTGTCACAGGCGCTAGGATAATCACACAACTGAGTTACCATTTTTATCAGGAGACTTGGGGGAGCGCTGGGTGGAAGGAAAATTGTGGCTCCTCTCAGATTCCAGAACTTTCTGTCAATGAAATGTGAGGAAAAAGTGATTTTTTGGCCACATTTTGAAGTTTGAAAAGGATTCTGGGTAACAGAACCTGGTGAGAGCCCCACAAGTCAGCCCATCCTGGATTCCCCTAGGTGTCTAGTTTTCAAAAATGTCCAGATTTGGTAGGTTTCCCTAGGTGCCGGCTAAGATAGAGGCCAAAATCCACAGCTAGGCACTTTGCAAAAAACAGCTCTGATTTTTTTAGGAAAATGTGATGTGTCCACGTTGTATTTTGGGGCATTTCCTGTCACAGGCGCTAGGCCTAGCCACACAACTGAGGTACCATTTTTATCGGGAGACTTGGGGGAGCGCTGGGTGGAAGGAAAGTTGTGGCTCCTCTCAGATTTCAGAACTTTCTGTCACCGAAATGTGAGGAAAAAGTGTTTCTTTGGCCACATTTTGAGGTTTACAAAGGATTCTGGCTAACAGAACCTGGTGAGAGCCCCACAAGTCAGCCCATCCTGGATTCCCCCAGGTGTCACATTTTCAAAAATGCGCAGGTTTGGTAGGTTTCCCTAGGTGGCGGCTGAGCTAGAGGCCAAAATCTACAGCTAGATTTTAATGTAAAAATGTGATGTGTCCATATTGCCTTTCTTTTCACAAGCATTAGGCCTACCCACACAAGTGAGGTACCATTTTTATCGGGAGACTTTGGGAATGCTGGGTGGAAGGAAATTTGTGGCTCCTCTCAGATTGCAGAACTTTCTGTCACCGAAATGTGAGGAAAAAGTGTTTTTTTGGCCACATTTTGAGGTTTGCAAAGGATTCTGGGTAAGAGAACCTGGTGAGAGCCCCACAAGTCACCCCATCTTGGGTTCCCCTAGGTGTCTAGTTTTAAAAAATGCACAGGTTTGGTAGGTTTCCCTAGGTGCCGGCTAAGCTAGAGGCCAAAATCCACAGCTAGGCACCTTGCAAAAAACAGCTCAATATTTTTTTAGGAAAATGTGATGTGTCCACCTTATATTTTGGGGTATTTTCTGTCGCAGGCGCTAGGCCTAGCCACACAACTGAGGTATCATTTTTATCGGGAGACTTGGGGGAGCGCTGGGTGGAAGGAAAATTGTGGCTCCTCTCAGATTCCAGAACTTTCTGTCAATGAAATGTGAGGAAAAAGTGTTTTTTTGGCCACATTTTGAAGTTTGAAAAGGATTCTGATTAACAGAACCTGGTGAGAGCCCCACAAGTCACCCCATCTTGGGTTCCCCTAGGTGTCTAGTTTTCAAAAATGCACAGGTTTGGTAGGTTTCCCTAGGCGCCGGCTAAGCTAGAGGCCAAAATCCACAGCTAGGCACTTTGCAAAACACAGCTCTGTTTTTTTTTAGGAAAATGTGATGTGTCCACGTTGTATTTTGGAGCATTTCCTGTCACAGGCGCTCGGATAATCACACAACTGAGTTACCATTTTTATCAGGAGACTTGGGGGAGCGCTGGGTGGAAGGAAAATTGTGGCTCCTCTCAGATTCCAGAACTTTCAGTCACCGAAATGTGAGGAAAAAGTGTTTTTTTGGCCACATTTTGAGGTTTGCAAGGGATTCTGGGTAACAGAACCTGGTGAGAGCCCCACAAGTCACCCCATCTTGGGTTCCCCTAGGTGTCTAGTGTTCCATAATGCACAGGTTTGGTAGGTTTCCCTAGGTGCCGGCTAAGTCAGAGGCCAAAATCCACAGCTAGGCACTTTGCAAAAAACAGCTCTGTTTTTTTTAGGAAAATGTGATGTGTCCACGTTGTACTTTGGGGCATTTCCTGTCACAGGCGCTAGGCCTAGCCACACAACTGAGGTACCATTTTCATCGGGAGACTTGGGGGAGCGCTGGGCGGAAGGAAAATTGTGGCTCCTCTCAGATTCCAGAACTTTCTGTCAATGAAATGTGAGGAAAAAAGTTTTTTTTGGCCACATTTTGAAGTTTGAAAAGGATTCTGGGTAACAGAACCTGGTGAGAGCCCCACAAGTCAGCCCATCCTGGATTCCCCTAGGTGTCTAGTTTTCAAAAATGTGCAGATTTGGTAGGTTTCCCTAGGTGCCGGCTAAGCTAGAGGCCAAAATCCACAGCTAGGCACTTTGCAAAAAACAGCTCTGTTTTTTTTAGGAAAATGTGATGTGTCCACATTATATTTTGGGGCATTTCCTGTCGCAGGCGCTAGGCCTAGCCACACAACTGAGGTACCATTTTTATCGGGAGACTTGGGGGAGCGCTGGGTGGAAGGAAAATTGTGGCTCCTCTCAGATTCCAGAACTTTCTGTCAATGAAATGTGAGGAAAAAGTGTTTTTTTGGCCACATTTTGAAGTTTGAAAAGGATTCTGATTAACAGAACCTGGTGAGAGCCCCACAAGTCCCCCCATCTTGGGTTCCCCTAGGTGTCTAGTTTTCAAATATGCACAGGTTTGTTAGGTTTCCCTAGGTGCCGGCTAAGCTAGAGGCCAAAATCCACAGCTAGGCACTTTGCAAAACACAGCTCTGTTTTTTTTAGGAAAATGTGATGTGTTCACGTTGTATTTTCGGGCATTTCCTGTCAGAGGCGCTAGGCCTAGCCACACAACTGAGGTACCATTTTTATTGGGAGACTTGGGGGAGCGCTGGGTGGAAGGAAAATTGTGGCTTCTCTCAGATTCCAGAACTTTCTGTCACCGAAATGTGAGGAAAAAGTGTTTTTTGACCACATTTTGAGGTTTGCAAAGGATTCTGGATAACAGAACCTGGTGAGAGCCCCACAAGTCACCCCATCTTGTGTTCCCCAGGTGTCTAGTTTTAAAAAATGCACAGGTTTGGTAGGTTTCCCTAGGCGCCGGCTAAGCTAGAGGCCAAAATCCACAGCTAGGCACTTTGCAAAAAATAGCTCTGTTTTTTTTAGGAAAATGTGATGTGTCCACGTTGTATTTTGGGGCATTTCCTGTCACAGGCGCTATGATAATCACACAACTGAGTTACCATTTTTATCAGGAGACTTGGGGGAGCGCTGGGTGGAAGGAAAATTGTGGCTCCTCTCAGATTCCAGAACTTTCTGTCACCGAAATGTGAGGAAAAAGTGTTTTTTTGGCCACATTTTGAGGTTTGCAAAGGATTCTGGGTAACAGAACCTGGTGAGAGCCCCACAAGTCACCCCATCTTGGGTTCCCCTAGATTCTAGTTTTCCAAAATGCACAGGTTTGGTAGGTTTCCCTAGGTGCCGGCTAAGTCAGAGGCCAAAATCCACAGCTAGGCACTTTGCAAAAAACAGCTCTGTTTTTTTAAGGAAAATGTGATGTGTCCACGTTGTATTTTGGGGCATTTCCTGTCACAGGCGCTAGGCCTAGCCACACAACTGAGGTACCATTTTCATCGGGAGACTTGGGGGAGCGCTGGGTGGAAGGAAAATTGTGGCTCCTCTCAGATTCCAGAACTTTCTGTCAATTAAATGTGAGGAAAAAGGGTTTTTTTGGCCACATTTTGAAGTTTGAAAAGGATTCTGGGTAACAGAACCTGGTGAGAGCCCCACAAGTCAGCCCATCCTGGATTCCCCTAGGTGTCTAGTTTTCAAAAATTTGCAGATTTGGTAGGTTTCCCTAGGTGCCGGCTAAGCTAGAGGCCAAAATCCACAGCTAGGCACTTTGCAAAAAACAGCTCTGTTCTATTTAGGAAAATGTGATGTGTCCACGTTGTATTTTGGGGCATTTCCTGTCACAGGCGCTAGGCCTAGTCACACAACTGAGGTACCATTTTTATCGGGAGACTTGGGGGAGCGCTGGGTGTAAGGAAAATTGTGGCTTCTCTCAGATTCCAGAACTTTCTGTCAATGAAATTTGAGGGAAAAGTGTTTTTTTGGCCACATTTTGAAGTTTGAAAAGGATTCTGGGTAACAGAACCTGGTGAGAGCCCCACAAGTCAACCCATCCTGGATTCCCCTAGGTGTCTAGTTTTAAAAAACGTGCAGATTTGGTAGGTTTCCCTAGGTACCAGCTGAGCTAGAGGCCAAAATCCACAGCTAGGCACTTTGCAAAAAACTGCTCTGTTTTTTTTTTAATTTTTAAGGAAAATGTGATATGTCCACTTTGTGTTTTGTGGCATTTCCTGTTGCAGGAGCTAGGCCTACCCACACAAGTGAGGTACCATTTTTATCGGGAGACTTGGGGGAACGCTAGGTGGAAGGAAATTTGTGGCTCCTCTCAGATTTCAGAACTTTCGGTCACCGAAATGTGAGGAAAAAGTGTTTCTTTGGCCACATTTTGAGGTTTACAAAGGATTCTGGGTAACAGAACCTGGTGAGAGCCCCACAAGTCAGCCCATCCTGGATTCCCCTAGGTGTCACATTTCCAAAAATGCGCAGGTTTGGTAGGTTTCCCTAGGTGGCGGCTGAGCTAGAGGCCAAAATCTACAGCTAGATTTCAATGTAAAAATGTGATGTGTCCATATTGCCTTTCCTTTCACAAGCATTAGGCCTAGCCACGCAAGTGAGGCACCATTTTTATCGGGAGACTTGGGGGAACACAGAATAACTCAAGTGTTCTTGCCCCTTGTCTTTCTCTACCTTTTTTCCTTCCAAATGTAAGACAGTGTATAAAAAAGACTTCTATTTGAGAAATGGCCCGTAATTCACATGCTAGTATTGGCACCCTGGAATTCAGAGATGTGCAAATAACCACTGCTTCTCAACACCTTATCTTGTGGCCATTTTGGAAATACAAAGGTTTTCTTGATACCTATTTTTCACTCTTTATATTTCAGCAAATGAATTGCTGTATACCCGGAATAGAATGAAAACACATTGCAAGGTACAGCTTATTTATTGGCTCGGGTTACCTAGGGATCTCTATGAACCTACAAGCCCTATATATCCCTGCAACCAGAAAAGTCCGGCACGCATAATGGTATATCACTTTAAAAAATCTGACACTGCAGGAAAAAGTTACAGAGTAAAACGTGGAGAAAAATGGCTGTTTTTTCAGCTCAATTTCAATAGTTTTTTATTTCAGCTGTTATTTTCTGCAGAAAAACCTTGTAGGGTCTATGCAAATGACCCCTTGCTGAATTCAGAATTTCAGAACTAACTGAAAGGAGGCTGAAAGCACCAAAAATAGTAAAAATGAAGTATGTACCAGTAAAATGCCAAAATTGTGTTGAAAAATGTGGTTTTCAGATTCAACTCTGCCCGTTCCTGAAAGCTGGGAAGATGGTGATTTCAGCACCGCAAACCCTTTGTTGGTGCCATTTTCAGGGGGAAAAACACAAGCCATCTTCTGCAGCCCTTGTTTCCCATTTGTTTTTAAAAAAACTAAATTTTAGGTGTATTCTGGCTAAATTCTTTTGTCCAGAATATGTGGAAATTAATTAAAAAACACGTTATATTTCTAAGGTGGGATTTCGTCACCTCATGGGTGTATTCATGTTACAATGTTACACTATGAAGAGATTCTCTGATAGTTTCTGTGTCTTTTCTTGTAGGTTTCTACTTTTTTCCCCCTCCTGATGAAGACCCCATGTGACTCAGTTTAACGGGTCAAAACGCTGACTTGTCGCATTACACCCATATTATTAATTGATTGCCTATTCCAACCCACTATTAATTGTTAATGAAATATATGTCTGTTTAATGTATGGCTCACTTGTGTGGACTTAGACTGAGCCGTCACTTAGAGGACCTGCATTGTTTTGACTGCTGTGACATCCATTGGTCTCATGTTATGATACTTGAACATAACACATCAATCATCATTTTAGTTGATTTTGTTATCAACTATTTAGCCAATTGCATCATTTATTAGTCACAGATGGAATGATTCCTAGGGACACACAGCGCTTTATGATTATTCAAAAGTGCTACATGCAAGAATTTAGTTTTCTTATGCCTATTATGACTAGCCGCAAAAAGAGTATTTTCATTCTCAATGGCTGTAGCTACCACAAGAGAAAAACCAAAGTTCAGAGAAAAATCATAAATCTGCTATCTCTGGAATGGGACCAGCTACTGGAATAATGCAAACACTATTTTTAATGTTTATTAAAGATCTAATTCAGTGAGCAAGTTGCATTTTTTATAAACATTTAGGAAAGTGACTTTCAAAAAGTTAGACTATTTTAGCCTGAAAGTCTGGTTGGCTAATTAGCATTATCCTGCCAGCAGCTGGCCTGTCCACACTTCCTCTTTATTAGTTTTGGGAACTGATCCCAGAGCAGAAACATTGGCTTACACCTTTTGTCAGCAATACCTGGGTGGTAGGTATGTGACATATATCAGGTGAGGAAGGGTAGCTGGAGAGGGTTTAGGACCATCATTAACTTGAAAGAGACCAGGATGGGGTCTGCCCATTCATAGTTAAGTCTATATGGAGACCTGGGGAAGAAAAGGTTTTGTTTCCCTGGGCTCAATATAGCCAGCTTGGTATTAGCCCACTACGAGGAGGCGGGGACTGCACGTTTCCCTATACACATCTCTAGGTGACACACACTCCACCTCCTAGGCTATAAAGTCAGTACCATCTTGAATGTATTCATAATAGTCCACCAAGGGATAGTTTTTAATAAGGTACATGTAGGAATGTTTTCCCATTGGGGTATTTTTCCTCATTGATTAGGAAGTGTTCAGGAGTCACACCCACCCATTGGATAATGAATCCTACAAAATCAGCACCTCACTCACAGCTCATGAGAACAGCTTGCAGAAGAACAAAACAGGACTGGTTCTGTTGTTTGCAACCCCTGTGTAGTTCTTAAGGGTTGAACTTGCTTCTTTATACACAAAGGACTGAATTGGACTTAAAGTTCAGTTGGCGGACCCTGACCTGTGTGGGTACAGGGACACAAAAGGCTATAAGTGACAATTTTTCTGAAGTCCCCAACTGACCAGTAGCAACTGCTGGAGTTAGCTATCCCTCCGTCTTGTGAGCTTTATAAGTAAACAAGCTGAGCTCCTCCAGAAACTCCAAAAACCTGGGAGTTACTTTTTTTTGCACTTTCAGGGTGTTTTGAGCTTAAGCAGGACCTCTCTTGATGAAACGTCTTTGGGAACAGCTTCAGGCTTCTTCCACTGGAGGATTTTAATTTCCATAAAAAAAGTCTCTGTTAAAAGGGGAAAATCTTAACCAGTGACACGAAAATGTGAATTTCTGCTGCTTGGAACTTTTTCCACCCAAACCAGTAATTTCAGTGTGACTTGATGTAGCAGCTAACCTACTTCAAGATGACTTGAACTCGATACAGGCTGCAGCCTTGCCCTGTTGGAGGATTTTAACTTCATTCTCAGAGACTGTCAGAAGGTAAAACCTTTGACCAGGACAAACTCACGTGGAGTAATCAACCTGTGCTGCATTTTGGTCAGCCTGAAATCTGACCTAGGTCCCAGTCAACTGCAAATACTGACTAAAGATAGGCACTTTACTTTTTTAGCACTTTTTGCCTCGAATATTTAAAAATATGTTTCTCATGTTCCCCTTATTGGATTTTTGTAGTCTTTATGTCATTTTACTACTTACATATTTCTTTATTTTTCTAAATTAGACTGGAGTTTTGTTATGTTGTGCTTTGAAATGTAAACTGTTTTGCCACTGCTAAATTCCTTACTTATTTTCCTCAGTTCTGTTTGTATTTTCTGTGCTATAGCTTCCAGGGGGTTCAGTCCAGGTTTAAATTATTTAAACTGTGTGAACCACTGACAGAATATTAGTAACAAAAATATTGTGGACAGGATATTGTGTCAAAAATATAAAGTACCAACATATTGAGAAGGTAAGTGCAAATGGATACATTTACTATTCTTAACTCCACATCTGCGTACCTTGAAGATAGATATTATATATATATATATATATATATATGTATATATATATATATGTATGTATATATATATATATATATATATATACATATATACATATATATATATATATATATATATATTATCAAGGTACATACAAAGTAAAACTTTGCTTACCTATATTTTTGTCCTCGATATTCTTGTAAGAATATGTTGTCCACATTATGTTTTTTAACTCATATTTAGTCTAAACTCCAACTGTGCTTTACGCTGACATGTTTTTTTAATCTTATTTCTTGTGTTGGACTCACATCCACCCCAATTACAATTCTACCTTCTTACATGCATAGAATGTACAATTACAAAGAAGTGCCCAGAAATACAGAGCTTTCATAATTGTTGTAGTGCAGAGACCTCTACTATAGTGAACAAGTTTTTTTTTAACTTATACGTTGGACTTACATTTTGAATTATTGTAATGTATTCCAGATTTCTTTTTATAACATTAGATGTGTAAAGCCCATTTTCTATAAGAAAATGGACAGTTGACTTTACTTTGTCACATATAATTATGTCAAAGCAACGGCTCTTGGTTTAGGGATACGATGTCAGCAAATGTTCTTTTACATAAATAATAATGTAAACGTTGAACATTGTTATGAGTGACCTTTCAACTAATTAACTTAAACTAAGCTTGCTGGGCCATGTTCACACACGTCTGTGGTCACCTAAGGGACACCTAAGGACACAAATAGCTTCATTTACAAATGAAACTTCATGCTAGTAATAAAAAAGAAAGCCAGATGTATGGCCTTTGCCAGTGTTGGTACATGTTTATTTGTTCTGGGCAAGTCTCACAAAACAACCTCTTCAAACTTTTACATGCAACGTAATCAAACTGTAAGAATCATTCTATAAAGTACTAAACTTTGCTGAACTGTGCTCGTTTTCCTTTGTCAGCTCATAATAAGCTGAGGACATAGAATATGATTAAGAACCTGGCACTCCGACGGGCCATTATTCTATTCCTGCTAAATCACAGGAAGTCTTTATGCCCATAGTCCAGCATGCCAGGTCATCATTAAATCATGCTTACATAATTGATGTGCATCCAAGCCTCATCTCATATCGCGTATATCAGCCTCTATATCTGCTCCATTGTGCGCACAAAACTTCTAGAAGACCGTATTTATTTGTTAGGCACCTTAGAAATAGTGATGTTGAATTGGGTGCTTAACTCGTACAGGAAGCCCTACTTAGGAGCAGAGAATTCTGGGACATGGAATTGTGGCAAAATCTGAACTACTGGCACACAATTAAAATGGAAGTCTGCAGAGAGAAGTCTTCTGCCCACTTGACCTACGTCTATGACTTAGGTAGAATATCAGTATACATAAATATATAATAATACAAAATATCTAAAATCAGGTGCACGTTATACAGCTAAAATATTTACCAACAACTGTGTTTAATGTGTTGCTAATGTCAAATTATTGTATTATTTTTATTATTAGAATTAATATAGCTCAAATATAAAAAATAATATTTTTATGCTGCGGCATTGCAGTGTGGAAACTTTCAGTATGATTGAAAATATAATAAATAACGGCTTAATGTTCTTTAAACTTAGAAGAACAATACGTTTACTGGAAACTGTAGGTCAAAAGAGGTCACATTATCCTAGTTACTTTTTCGAAAGTGATATGACAAAGGAACCTCTCCCTGATCATGAACCCAAATGAGAGGATGACCAGTGTGTGTATCATGTAGGAAAGATGGGACGCTACACCTCAAGGGGAGTCACCGAGAAAGATTTACCCACCATGAGGGAAAAGGAATATAGGGATCTCCCCTTTCACATTGTGTGTGAAGAGTTCATCACTAGAGTACCCCACCTGCAGACAGGTTTGTGAGTGGTATGATGGGTATATCCCCAGAAAGAGATGATAGACAAAATAGTGCACTCTAATCAATCCCAAGTCAAAGTTTCAACGGATTGCAAGGCTTAAATCAATGAGAGACCAGGAGTTAGCTACTCTAAATAAATTGTGCATGCATTGTGTTGCAAAAGGGGAAGAGAGCATCCCAGAACCTTACCAGATAGTTGTGTGCTGCTGCTTGCTCTTTCCGCCACTGCTAGTGCACATAGAGGCTGTATAATGCCATATACAAATCTTTGCACTGTAGTACAAAGGTGTGTGTATGCTGTCTATCACAGGTTTTTTACTGGAAGAGTTGCCTTCATTACAAGACCCTATGCTTAGTCAATGTTTTGTAACAATTCACACATTGGATGTATATTGAAGCACACATAAAATATTTGAAAGTCAGAAGTTATAAGAGTTCTCCACCTTAAGGTACAAAGAGGCTGGGTTGTTTATTTTTTAAAACAAAAAGAAAACATTATTTAGTAGATGTATAAAACATGGCAATTTTCACTTCCTTCAGTGCCACAAAAGGCAGTGAGATCACTGCTCACCAGGTGGGGGTGTCTATGTTTAGAAGGTGTTTCTCCAACAAAGGGGTGAGCCACACGTTCTCTTGTCTGATTCCTAGCCTAAACATTATTTTCAGATGACAACCAAATATACAGTGAATGTTTTTTTCTTGCAGAAACAGTAAAATATTACAGAAAGATAGGCAAAGTAGATTATCTTTCAAATAGAACCATTTCTCCTCAGCATCTTAAGTTAATTATTCTTCCATTCATACATTTTGATTTTGAAAATGGATCACATTTACATCGCTGAGGGAATCTGCAGTCTCCTTGACAAGCATTTCAATGTTAAGGCTGTTGATGCTCATTCACCTATGCTACAAAATACTAGTAGAACACTAAGGCCCTCATTACAACCCTGGCAGTTGGTGATAAAGTGGCGGTAATACCGCCAACAGGCCGGCGGTAAGAAATATGAAATTATGACCATGGCGGAAACCGATCAGACAGACAGCCACTTTAACACACCGACCGCCAGGGTGAAATTAACAGGCACCACGGCAGTAACCGCCAACAGCCAGGTGGAAGACAAAGTACCGCCCACAGTAATATGACCCACCTATCCGCCACCTTTTCTGGAGTGGTACCAACGACATCAAAAGACTGGCGGAAACACTGCACAGAAGGGAAACAACTCACCTCTGGACACTCAAGGAAGAACCACGCCGCCATGGAGCCCGAGTTGCATATCTTCTCCATGCTCTTCTACCTCCTGCTCCACAAAGAACACCAATAACGATGAAGATTACCTATGTGAGTACTGCCGCCTAGAACAGAGGAGGGGAGGAAAAAGAGAGTGACACACGCAACATGCAACAGACCCACACCCAACACCCCACACACAACCAGATGCAATAACATTACATATTCACCCCGTACACCTCAGGAATAATGCAAGGACAACCAAAATAGAGTAAAAAGAGTGTAATAAGATAAATATATTAGTAATACGTGCATTCAAGTAAAAAAGGATAGACATATTTACAATGCAAGGGATCTTATCCACGTCTTGGCCAGGGGTGTTTTGGTCCAGATATGCTTTTTTCCACCAGCTTGATGTCCCATATTACTATTTTGAAAAATAGTCCAGTTCTCCTTGTGTATTTTGAGGCTTTTACCTGTAAATTTAGCAGTTGTTTTTCTTCTCCCTTTTTGGTGGAGGATAATCTCAGAAGCGTTATTTAATGGACTCTCAATCATTAGAGAACCACAGAACTTGCAGGTTGTTTGGATTGGTGCTATTTGGATGCCCCCTCTCTCCTCCTATTAATTCATCTATACATTTTAAGGCAGACACTCCAGGTGAGATGCATCCTTTGCTGTTTGTTGGCAGCTGCCAGTCTCTTCTCAGCATTCCTTATTTCCCTTTCAGTGGCACACATCGCACTTGGTGGTTATAGATCTTGACGTTATACCTGGTAGAGTTCCTCATCACCATTTACTTAATGCATAAATATGAATATAGCTATGCAGCGTCTAACAGGGGTGGCCCAGCACAGTCTTATTCAAGCTCATACGGTTGTGGATGGACCTTCTCTTTGCCTAGTCTTCACCCAACTACACTCGGACACTTCCCATGCAGAGGGATAGAATGTAGCTCTGTAAGCTTGTTGATGGCCATGCCTCCTTGTGTGGAATGCTGTTTAAAGTGGTCCAGGTGAAAGAAGAGTCCTTGACGACTCCCACGCCACCAGCATCTGCCCCTGAAGAGCATATCACACAGCAGGGTAGAAGGATGCATTTTAAGTATATTGGTGGCCATGCCACTTTTTGTGACGGTGTGTCCTCTCTGCCAATATTTAATTTAGGTCCATCAGTGAACAGGATGAAGCAATGGAAAGATTGGGGGGATGGATGGAAATCAACAGATGAAAGGGTAGCGCACAAAGTAGTCAAATCTGAACAATCTAGGAAAGTGCTTTATTGGATCATCTTGAGCAACTCTCTAAAGGAGAGAAGAAATGACTAAGTTACCATTTTGATTGGTATTGAGTTTCATGATGAAGCCACTGACCTGGAGAAGGATCAATACTTAACAAACAATGTTTTGAACCTGGGTACCTCAATGTGTAGGGAGTTCTGGAAATGTCTTTGATCTCCTTAGACAGGCATTAACAAAGAGAGGTAGGGAAAGTTATTGAGAGTTCAGCATAAGTTGAAGGTGATCAAGGTAGCTGGAGGCAGCCAGGAACAATGGGGGGTGATAAAACATTTGTGTTCCAGTGGCTTGTCTGACTGCACAAAAGTGTCATTTTGATATTCCTACAAGAATAGTGTGGCCAAAGTAGTCTTTGCAGAAATAAGTTGGATTCATATCCTTGATAATCAAAGAGAGGGTGGTGTCTTTGTTTGGAACACGGACTGCCCATGAATTTTGCGTCTTCAGTGGGATGGAAAGTGGTGGTTGGATATTGTTCCTGATGGACTTGATTTGGTAGAGAAAAATGGAAAAAGTCATAACATTTGTTTTAAGTGGTAGAGTGGTAGTTCATGTTTAGGGAAAGAGCTGGATTTAAAATGTCTGAAAATGCAACAAATGGTGTTTGGAGCCATATATATTGCTTGGTGTGAATTTAGATTTGGCAAAGAGATGAATTGCTTGTAGTGTTTTTCAGCTTTTTTAATGCAGATACATTTGAGGGAGGCTTATTTTGAGATCTTCTACTAAGCTTTCATTTTGCACTGAGTTGTATAGACTTTAGACAAGCCAGTTCCTCTACAGACTATAGAATATTCAAGATGCAATGATCAAAGGTCTGGTTGATTTCTCTGTAGTGATCAAAGAGGTGAAATTTGCGGATAAGGCAATTGTGGAGAAATCTGAGGCAAATAACTTTGTGTGGGGGAGTCCATCCATAATTGGTGGTTGATATGATGGTTGTGTTTAGAGTAGGAGTAAATATATGAAAAAGGATAGAGAAGGTGTCATGCACTCTATTTGTAGAGAGACATTAATGTTATTTGTATTAGCAAATATCAGTTCTAAGAATTTGCTTTGGTGAGGGTAGTATCTTCAAGTGGGAGGGTGAGGTTAGCTATAAATTCAAGGCCCAGAAATGGGTTACATTTAGGATTTCCCCAATCAGTGTTGAAGGCAACCAGAAGTATGTTGAATGAAGATGGCCATCATATAGTCCAAAATTGCCA
This sequence comes from Pleurodeles waltl, assembly GCF_031143425.1. NCBI lineage: Eukaryota > Metazoa > Chordata > Amphibia > Caudata > Salamandridae > Pleurodeles > Pleurodeles waltl. Next base: position 792,253,527 of record NC_090438.1, on the reverse strand, counting down.
CTAGAAAATTCACCTTGAGACTCAATGGGTGGTAAATAGTCTGTAAGTATGTGGTATTTGATGGGGAAGTCATGCTAAAAAGCCAAGGCATCCAAATGAGGTACAGCTGTGAGCAGGCAAGATTTTGCCTTTGAAGAATGCGCTGTGTAAGGTATCAAGACTGTTACCAATTTTAAGCCTTCGGTCTACTTCAATAATCTTGTTTCTACATGGGTGATCCCACCAATTCATCACTCCTCATTTTACTATCTTCTTTCCTAATAATTGCTGTACTCAACACTGTAAGTTTTTTACTAAAAAAAAGTTCCATAAGGAGTCTTATACTCTCAAAAACGCATGTTCCTTGCAGACAATCTCAGTGAATAGGTCCGACAATTTCAAATGACTTTCTCTCTCTCTAGTTCCTTTGCTAAACATCAAATATTGGCAAACTTAAAAAAAATACAGATTTTTACCAGTGGTATCAAACACATCAATCGTCCCATTCGAGCACTACATTTTTCAAACTGCTTCCCTCTCACTTCTGAACAGTAAGAAGTTACCACTCCCAACTCCCACAATAATGAAACTATTGCTCAGATTTCTATTCATTTGTGGGGGCATGTGTTGATTGCTAAACTGTGCTCATAATTCATCTTTTCTTAGTACAGCAATAGTACAACAAAATTATTATTGCTCAGGAAAACAAATAGAAAGCTAATTTCCAATGCTGAACAATGTGTGTTCAAGATCCAAATTCACTGCTCCAATAATAGATCTAAAAACGACTTCATGCTCTCAAATAGCTACTCTTTGTTCAGTCTTACTGATCTCTTTTCAAATGAGAGGAATTTGCCAATTATATTCTAAAATCTGTATCTTCGTGTATCCTCCCAACCTATCCTTGGATCTATCAGTGTCAAATTGCTATACAAAAAATCTCCCAATACTTTGAGATGTCTCTGATTGTGCTTTTTAAAAGAATATCCAATCATAACCACTAATCACTCTTCTAATCCTATCCATGCGTCCCTGAATAAGGATTGTATCATTTACCTCACTGCTTGTTTGACTAATCTTGTCAATAGCTCTCTTTTGCTCAAGACAAATTACTTGCCTGAGGGAAATTTGGTCAGTCAATCCCAGTACAAAACAAAACAGTACAGACCCAATGCATTGTTATATTTTTTATTCTGTCGTTGTGTCCATGTAAGAAATTGGAAGTATTAGTCAAATCATGATCACAAATTATGTCTGGGTGAACAACAAAAGTCATTAATGTAACCAGTGCTAACTCCCGTGGGAGCTAAGGCACAGAGCAGACAGGTTTTTCTTAGAAGCAATGTAGAAAGTATTTAGGCAGCACTTATATAGTAAAAAAGTCAAAGCACAACACAAGAAATATCCCAAACCCATTTATAAACAGGGAGCACATTTTAATAAATAAAATGATACAAAAACAATTGAAATCCAATTAGGGAAGCCTGAATTTCTTAAGTTTAAATTTGAAAACAGTGCCAAGGCGCAAGATATGGCTGACCACAATGGAGCTTGGGGTGGATACAGAAACCAGGTTTGATTTGGTCAGCAGTTTTACCTTTGAACTTAATCCCTCAAATGGAAGTCAAAAGTTTTCAGTGGGGAAGGAAGCAGGCTGTAGCCGAAGAGGGCTCAATGTCATGGGATAACCAAGTTGTGCAGAAAGTGAGCATTTCGAGGGTGCTGGAGCCCCCTGTGTGCAGTAGCATTGCGACCGGCTCTATCACAAGCCGGCAACAATGCTGCTGCCACTTTCCCACTCTACTGACCAGCAGAAACCTTGGTTTCTGCACCTCATCCCAGTGGGAAAGTACTAAAGGGGTAGGTCACCAGAACGGTGCGACCACCCTGTCGGCAGTTTGGTGGACAGGTGTTCCCATCTGGCAAACTGATAATCGGGCCCATGAGCATGGAGCGTGATTTTCATGCAAAAGCTCCAAGCAGAAGAAGTTGGAATTTCATATCCAAGGAAGCTCCCTCACCGGCTGAATAATTTTTGTGCCTTTACCTGGTGAAGATTTTGACCTTCAAACTTAGCCACTTCTTTGGAGCTTGGGTTCTTCCAGCGGGCGAAGGCTGCAGGCTGTAGCTGGAAAATGCTCCATGAGTTGGGATACCTTATCCATGCAGTGCTGCTGAATTGGATCAACTAGGAGGACTACACTTTGACAAGCACAGGGTGCAGGACCTTCGGTATAGCACTTGGGAGTCAACACTCACTCTTGCAGGGGACAGCAGCAGGGTTTGGGCAGCTTCAGTTGGAACTGGTCAGCAGGTAAATTGCAGTAAAGGACTGTTGTATCTTGTTTTGTCTCTGTAACTTGAACAGTTCAGCCTTATCACCCTTGGAGCCCACTTCCATGTCCTTGGTACAGGAGGATGAGCAGGTCCAGTCTTCTAGGCTCATCTCAGGTCACAGATAGCAGGTCTAGTCCTCTTTTCTTCTCCTACATATACAGAAACTTCAGAGTAGGGGCCTGTGGGAGCCACATTGAAGCCTGGCGCCAACCTATGCATGGGAATTACTTCTGGCCCCTTCCTAACCAATGCAGTAAAAGTTTCCATGGGTAACCATACCCACTTTTTAGGAACTTTCTGTGTGCCCTTCTACAAGCAATCCCACTATTCTCGTCTTCCGCCCAAAACAAAGAGAACAAAACCTTTCTCCCCTGGGCAGAGATCCATACCTAGATGTGCGGTCAGGAAAATGAGCATCTCCTCCCCTGTCGTCATTCTAATCCAAGCCTGGGGACAGCAGCACTCCCATTGGCATTGATGCCTAAATGGATGGGGGGGGACAAACCACAGGATAGGCCTTTTTGAAGGTAATTAAGGGCCAGGCACAGCCCAAATGGTCTTTCTGTCATTGGAGCAGAATACCTACCCACAGTCAAGGCCTTTGTCTCAGATCTAGGACCAATTTACACTTCATCAAGGGAGCTATTCATCTGCTGCGACAGTTGGGGTCATGCAAATGGACATCCAGAGGCAGGGAACAGGTAACTTTCTAAAAGTACCCTAAATTAATTATTCATTACAAATCTGACTTTCCCAATAAATTAGACTTCTAATAAATATTTCAAAAAGTACAAAACACAACTTATAGCTGTTTCTAAGCTGGAGGTAACACTTATTAATTTAATATTCTATCCAGATGCTTTCCTTTGGAACCACCAACCCTGCTATTGTGAATATAGTGTGTAGGGCCCTTTCAATGTAATGACATGTTTAACCTGAAACGTTTACATGTCTTACTTTTAAATGAGCAGGTAGGCCTACTCAGGGATTACTTACTAATATTTAAATGGAAGATTCAGGCATCTCAAAAGGGGTTATTTTTTCAGGTTGAATTTGCAGTTTTAACTTCTCAGGCAGGCTGCAGTGGGTGGACATGCATTCCCAATTACACTGTCACTGCAGTAGGCGGCACAATGGGTGTTCTGTTGTGACATTTAATGTATGGGCCCTGTGTATACTGTTATACTATATGCTAGGGACTTTTACATTAGCTAAATATGCCAATCCGGGGTATGCCACTTTCATCATGTTGAAAGAGGAAGCACAGGTACTTTACCATTGGTGTACAGCAAGCAAAAACAATTTCAGCAAAAATACCACACAAACGATGGACATTGCTACAGTCCCTTCCAGCTAAACCTATGGAAAGTTATGTTGGCAGCTAACTGTTTGCAGCAATTCATAGGCAATAGACCTCTTCTCAATGAACAATAGTATGGATTCATCTGGGTGTAGCATAGAGGCCACAAGGCTACAAATTATTGATGATGCACTGTGCATCCAGGACAATCAAGACTTCTGCTTGCTGTGCCTACTTGACGCTAGATCACATGGGTACCAAAGGCAGTGTCCTAAAATGGTTTATCTCCTACTTCCCTGACTGATTCTAGTAGATCAGTGTAGCCAACTCTCTCCAAACCTGCTGTTATCTTTAATCTATATATTGGACATCGTGGAGCTTTCCTTCCCACCTCCTGAGTAATTAATATGCAATGGAACACATATTTATTGTAAGCTTGCATGTTTTCATAGTTGGACTCCTGCGCTAGGCAAGACTGCTGGTTTAAGGATGACAGTACTTATGTTTGTAGGCGACTATGCCAATCCTACAACAAAATGCAACTATTGTCCCAAACCTTCTGGCTCACAAGCAGTACCTCACCAAAAACCCCAAAACAGTCAAAGGTGATTTGTAGCAGCCTTTACGCATGGACTCAAAAGTGTGACATCTCAAGGAGTGTCATGGTTAAACAGAGATTACCCCTTCCTCACATTAACAACATGTCTCTTTCACACACAGGCAATGAAGAAGCTGCAGTAAAGTTTCAATAGGTTTTATTTTAGTAAGACTGCAATCTGCAATAAGTTGCATGGGCTGCAATGATTACGATAATGAACAGTGCAAGAAATAAAAATGGTAAAAACAAGAGTCATTAATACAAAATCCCCCACCATCTTGTAATATCATGACATAACATGAGGTGTGTGATATGTCCTGATACCCTAGCATAGAGGCCTAACCCCTAACTTAGAAGAGAGCTAGGTATGTTAAACCTCAATATGCCAATACCATGTCCACGAGAATAGCCCCCAACCCTAGCTCCGGACTCCACAGGAACAAGAAGACTGGCTCAGTGTCAAGGCAATGTACCGCTTCGATAGCAGCGATGCCATCTGGTCGGAATCACTCTCACTATCTGATAAAGTGAGGAGTATTTATACAGATCTACTTGGACCCCGAACATAGGTTTGTTCCCAAACAATAGATAACAAGGCATGCTTGGGACAATAATTAGTATGAACAATTCCCTCTACAGCATGTAAAGGGAAAGTGCCTAAAGTGAACACCTACAGTTTGTTTTTATTTGTTGCCTGATCTTGATGCCTTAGCGCGGTGGCACTAATAATGCAAATCAAAACATGGGCCTAAGTCAAAACAAGGTAGCCATCTTAAAATAATTAAATAAATAAATGTGCCTAAACTGAGCAAGCTAAGTAGGGTAAAAGTCACTGGGTGACGTGGACATGAGTCTGCAAGCTGCATGCTAAGCTAACTCCTGTATCCCATTGAAACAAAGTAGGATTCACTACACCCTCCCCATTGCCGTAACAAGTATGATGCCATATATGAACGCCACCGAAGGTGAAATGAATCCAAATGCTAAGAATGCTCTGGACCAAAAGCTAACTACATAAAAACTAGCTAAATATCCTCTAAAAAACATGTTAAAATCAATAGATAAAAAACATATCAAGAGATATAGGGGGTCATTCTGACTCCTGCCGGCCGCGGTATCTGCAGGGCAGGCGGGAGCCGCCAGAATACCGCTGCGCAGTCACAAGACGGCTGCGGGTATTCTGGGTTTCCCGCTGGGCTGGCCGGCGACCACCAGAAGGCCGCCCGCCAGCCCAGCGGGAAACACCCTTCCACAAGGATGCCGGCTCCGAATGGAGCCGGCGGAGTGGAAGGGGTGCGACGGGTGCAGTTGCACCCGTCGCGATTTTCAGTGTCTGCATGGCAGACACTGAAAATCATGGTGGGGCCCTCTTACGGGGGCCCCTGCAGTGCCCATGCCATTGGGCACTGCAGGGGCCCCCAGGGGCCCCACGACACCCCATACCGCCATCCTTTGGCCACCAGGAACAGGATGGCGGTATGGGGGTCGGAATCCCCATGGCGGTGCAGCAAGCTGCGCCGCCATGGAGGATTCCCCAGGGCAGCGGAAAACCGGCGGTACACCTTCGGTTTTCCGTTTCTGACCGCGGCTGTACCGCCGCGGTCAGAATGCCCTTGGGAGCACCGCCAGCCTGTTGGCGGTGCTCCCGCGGTCCCCGGCCCTGGCGGTCCATGACCGCCAGGGTCAGAATGACCGCCATAATGTCAACCAGGATAAGCAAGGCAGGCCAAAGTAAGGACAATAAATGTGTACTTTGATATTAGTCGAAGCCAATCATCAAATTATTTACAATAGTCATGATCTTGAAGAGCATCCCTCGAGTCACTGAATGGAAAGGACCCCAAGAACACATCATCAGATGTTAAATCGATCAAGGGATAGGCAGATGGGTCCACGGACCAATAGTGCGCAGAAGTCTCTTGTGCAGGTCCACCTGCAGTAGTGTCATCCTCCATGGTGTAACAAGCCAACTCGGCGAGCAAGGAAGGCTCATAGGAGGCCTTGTGAATCAGCCTTAGTCTCAAGGGGAATGACTGTGAGTGAACCCTCATCAGGGACATCAGCAGTTCTTGGTCCACAAGAGGTACCGGCGTAACAGCAAGGCAACAGCAAGGCACACTGTTGGCAAATGTTCGAAGAAGCACCATATGCAGTGAAAGACTTGTTGCACGCACCATAGGAATGGTTGGAATGACAATGACCAATCACGCTCCAATTCCACCAGCAAGGAAGCATCAAAGATCCGAACCATGCATTCACGGCACAGTTGAGCTGGTGGCATCGGCTCCATTGCTTTGTGTAGCTGAAAAGACACAACCACAGCGAATCAGAAGAATTAGCAGCAATATCCTGCCAATCAATGTCAAAATAATTGGAAAGCCACCAAACACACTTGAAAATAGTGAATGGATGGCCGATGGGATGACTCAGAAGAAAGTCTGGAAGATGGACACAAATCCAGACTAAATAGCCTTAAAGAAATGTACAATCCTGACTGTGCTCAAGGCGTTAAAAATTCTGGAAACCAATTCTCCAAAGTACTTGGGGAAGTTGGTATTTAATAAGGATTGTATTTCGGCTGATGATCTTTCAATCTGCAGAGCATACATTTCTTTGGCTGATGTCAAAGCGACCTGTTTTTGAAACAGTAGTGCCTTTAGTCTGCTCAGCTTCTCATAATTTACATTAATAGTATCACTGTGAAGCCACATATCTGATTCCTTTATCTCTTGTGTGAGGGGAATAAAACATGTCCACAACACGTAACAACCTTAGAAACTGAAATTGTGTAGGCAATTCCTGGTCACATACCGCAACAGCTTTGGTCGCTCAGCACCACATAGAGACGAGAGTACCATTCAGAAAAAAATAAAAGTTCACAACCGCATTGCAAAGGCCGTGAAGGGACTCCTGTTTGCAAATCATTGAATGACTAACAGTAGTCTCACATTCGCTTCCGCTAAGAAAGATCTCTGTTTCGCTGTTCAGACATTAGTAATCAAAAGGCAACTCCCACTCCTCTTTAATATAGCTATCGCCCAGTCGCTCGTACCCACCCACGGCAAGATGTTTCATGCATTTCGAAAAGCGAAAAGTGAAAATGGGCAGATTAATGATGCCATGTAGGAGCCATACTGTTGATGGACTCTTTGAAACTGTGAAAGGCAGCTTTTCTAACTTCTCTACATGAAGCATGGTGAAACTCGCTTCCCTTTTAGCCATTGTCTGCTGTTCTTGGATAAATTAAAAGCAGAAAGCAATTCACTACCGTTAACATATTTACATGGAATTCAGCCATTTTTCAATGTCTGTAACATCCAACCTAACTGAATGATGGAATGCAGCTGACTTTGCCCATGACATAAATGGGACATGTCTGTCTGAATGATATCTATCACAGATGACACTATGTTTGTCAGTGAATAAATCCTGTTGGAAAAAGTGTTCATGCCGTTACCGACAACAGCTAAAGCCTTTTCCAATTTTTCCTTATCTATTTGCCTAAAACGTGCAGCAGCCTCTATATGAGAAAGTTTCCAGATCTCGTTGTACATAGCATATATGAATCTTTTAAACCGTTGTTTTCTAGGACCTAGCAAAATTAAGATGTTCCTTCACCGCGGCTAATGTGTTAGGCTGTACACATTGTTGGCACACTTTACTCACACTATGGACCTCATTTCAACCTCAGTGGTCTTTTGCCAAGACAGCCGAGGTTACTCCAGGCCGAACGGTCTTCCGCCAACCGTATCATGATTGCTGGCAGCCCTCTGCCCTTTTTCGAACGGAGAGCCGCCAGCAGCCATACTGGCGGTCGGCGGTGAAGTGGAGGCTGCTCCACCTTCACAGCCACGTCATCAGAACACCGCACACCGAATTACATCCCCGTATTCGGCGTGGTGGCGTTCTGGTGCCGGGGTGCTGGTGGCGAAGCAGCCCCCATGGATCCTGTTCCATCCCGGAGGATCACCGGAACAGGTAAGGTGATCGTCCGATAGGGGATGGGGGTGGTGGGGTGTTGTGTGTGTGCATGGGGGTGTGAGTGTGTAGAGGGGTTGTGTGAGTGCTTGTATGCATGTGGGGGGTGTATTGTGTGTGTGGGAAATGTGACGTATATGTCTGTGTGCATGTGTGCATGCATGTGTGCGTGTATGTGTATGAGTGGTGTGAGTGTGTGTAGGGGGTGTAGGGGGTGTGTGTGGGTGTTTCTGTGGGGGAAGGGGGTCCTACCACCTTTGCAGGGTGGAAGGGGGGTCTTGGGTGTTGGGGAGGACTCAGGGGAGGGGGGAGGGGGAGACCCCAATTAGTGCCAGTGAACGAATTCCCTGACAATGATAGTGCTTACTGCCATGGATTTCGTGGCGGTACAAAACCCCATAAAATCCATGGCGGTATGCGGGGTCCTGATACCTCCAGCGGTCTACTGACAGCCACCAGGCTGGAGACCGAAGTCTCCAGCCCAGTGGTCGTTACCACCCTGGCGGTCGAAGTGTAAAAGTGGCGGTTTTGCATGGCTGTAACCGCCATGGTTGTAATTCCATTTTTTTCCCACCGGCCTGTTGGCTGTATTATCGCCACTTTTACACCAACCGCCAGGTTTGTAATGAGGGCCTATATGTTGTAACTTTACCTGTGTGTTGACCCGAGATAAAGCGAGGGTCTGGCCGGCTAATCTTGAAACCCCTTGAGGAATTCAAAAAACATGTCTGACATCCATTGGTGTCTATTGGCCAAATTAACCACCCGCCGGGACTGGAAAGTGAAGAATTATAAGTACCAGGCTGAACCTTTGCATCTAGCTCTTCCTTGGTGACATTCAAGAAGAAGTGGCAATCATTAAACTTTGCAGATATGGGGATACTGGGCGTGTTCATTTCTTTTACTTTTGCTAACCCCAGACAGGATGCCTGTTGAATGGTGCCATTTAAAAAGATCATATGGACAGGAATCAGGCATGCTCTAAATAAAGCTTCCCTATCCTGTATTTGCCAATCTTGTGTTCCCCATACAATTTTTGAATCAACAGTGTTCTTCAGTATTCGTAACCTTCAATTGTAAGATGGGAAACAAAGGACTCTGAATAAATCAGCTTTGTATCAGTTAGCAACATTTTCCTAATTTTGAAGGAGGGAACTTGAAATACTATGACGCTGAATTTTTTGTGTCATGCCCAGTGAAATAAGTGAACTTGTCTAAATAGTGTTTCGGGCTCCCCATTGGTGGTGTTGAACAGTGTTCCCACTGTGCGAAGTTAAGTACAGGTCTTTGTCTAGTAGCACAGTGCAGGTAGTAATGTCCCCAGTTATTAAAACAGAACATTTCCCCATAATTCATTGTACGTCAATATACACCATCACTTTCAAACACTGAATAGTCCTTCATTTCAGTTAACAGAGAATCAACTGTCTGTACATCCCAATCATCAGATACAACACCAGGTGTAATCACATCTGTCATAGAAATGTTGAACACATATGGAATTTGAATGACCTCAGTAGGCCCGTATAGATCAAATGGAATGTTGTCCCACACAATACCATCAGGAATTGGTACAACTGAAATGTTCACAAGGGACAAGTCTGTTTGGACCTTATGTGAGGAATGATGTGGAGTTAAGACTTCATCCACAAGCTCAACTGAGGGGTGTTCAGTAAGGTAATGATCATTTATAAGTAAAAAGAGAACAGTCACAAACCCAATCTATAGGAACAATGCAAAAAAATGTCAAACAGAGCCATTAATAGTTCCATGGGCAAATTAAATAGTTATTTTTAAGCCATAAGTACAGCTTACGTGTCTTTGATACATTTTTAATAGCTGGAGTGGATGAGTCTGAAGAAAAGTCATCAATGTCAATGAAATAACCTTCTCACGTACCAGATCCCCGCCTTTAGAAATCCAGCGAGTGGAAGTTGTTGGTATATCCCTTATTCCTAAGGTGGTAGCTCTGGCAGATGATTTACCATCACAAAATTGCTGAAGCTCCTGTAAGACAGTGAGATGTTCATTTATGTCAAAAGGTGTGTCTGCTGCAAACCAAACCAGGGCCATCAAGATCTGGGACATACATAGGTATACCAAAGAGAACCACATAAGGAGTGCGTCCCCCCCAAGTACCGTCTTAGCAGATTGTTCAGTGCTCTCTGGAACCCATATAGGTGAAAAAGCCAACTGCGGCCAGAACCTAATACTCTGGCTGTGAAGGACTGCTTTAAATAATGGTTCCACCTCTCCACGACCGAATTTCCCTCGGAGTGGTATGGTGAGGAGTAATGGAGTTCAACACCCATCGTCCCCGTGGTGTCCCTGAATGCCTTACAGGCAAATGCAGGGCCCTGGTCCGAATGGAATGCTGCAACCGCATATAAACCGATAAAGATCAGCAAGTGTTTTATAACAGTTTGAATGTCAGCTGACCACTGAGGCCATACCCATAGGAATCTAGTACAAGAATCAACAGCGACTGGGATGTATTTGTATGCACCATCAGGTTGGAGTTGACTGCAATGGTCCAGGTACACACATTGTAGTGGCCTGCTGGACACTAAGAGGAATGTCTGGGGTGGATGTTTGATATTAGACCCCTTTATTTGCTGGCAAATGTCACAACAAAGGATGTATTGTTTTGTCTATTTGTATAGGCCTGGCGACCAGAAGCGTGTCTGTAAGAGTGTTACCCTGTCCGAAATACCAGCATGTGCAGAAGCGATACCCTTATGAGCTGCTTTAATTAGACCTAGGCCCTCTTTATGACATTGACAGTAAATCCCGCTTACCGCCATGCCAACTGCCGCCAACATAACACCGCCGCAGCAGATAACCGCCAAGCATATTATGATACACTCATAGCAATCCGTCACTATACAGCCACAGACACAAGTCCGCCAGCACAATGGTCAGTGATAAACTGGCGGTACCCAAACCCACACCGTTATGCCAACAGAACTATGCCCACAGCATTATGACTCACGAATCACCACGGCGGTACATTCAATGGCGGTAAACCATTGGTGGTACATACAGCTGTGCTCAAAATACACACACTCAAACAAAACAACACCACATTGGACAATTCAAACTACACACACCTGAAACACATACACACACCACACCACAAAAAAACACAAACCCATATTACCCACAACCCTTTAACATTTCAAGCACTTGCCCACAGAGAGAGAGAGCAAGAGCACTCACTCAACCAGAGCCACATAACATCATCACCTATACATCATCCACGCACCCTACATCACACACCCCAACACATCACCCCACACACCCTCACCCACACCACTCACACCACACCCATGGCACCACAATAACACCCCAGGTTCTCAGAAGAGGAGGTAAAGGTCATGGTGGAGGAAATCATCCGGGTAGAGCCACAGCTATGTGGAGCACAGGTGCAACAGACATCCATTGCTAGGAAGATGGAGCTACGGCGGAGAATCGTGGACAGGGTCAACGCCGTGGGACAGCACCCCAGAACAAGGGATGACATCAGGAAGAGGTGGAATGACCTACAGGGGAAGGTGAGTTCCACAGCAGCAAGACACCAACTAGCTGTACAGAGGACTGGCGGTGGACCCCCACCTCCTCCCCCACAACTAACAACATGGGAGGAGCAAGTCTTGGCAATCATCATCCTGAGGGCCTGGCAGGAGTTGGAGGAGGACTGGAGTATGGTAATTCAAATCCCTATTACTATCACCCCCCTACCTGCATGCCATCACAAACGCCCATCCTTACCCTCACTCCCATCACTCCACCCCATCCCACATACCCCACCATCACAACCCACTCATACCAATACCAAGCCCTGCATACAACACCAATGCATGGACCCCTCTCACAGACCTGCATGGACAACTATCACCACTGCATGCACACTGGAGAGAATCACCTAGGCCACCAAATTGTAACTCCCCAAAAAGCAAATCTGCCAGGGCAACAACAACCATAGAGGCCAACACACCCATGTACATGATGTCACACGCAGAAACAATAACACTGCATTTACATCCCCACAGGTCCCCCAGCCAATGTCAAAGGAGAAGAGATGCCAACAACATCCAGTCCCCCCAGAGAAGAGGCCCACAGTGATTATAGCAGCTCTGCTGGCCTGGATCTAGATGACCAACCTGGTCCATCAGTGATCTCCGGACAACCTGGTCCATCAGTGATCTCCGGACAATCAGTTACCAAGGCACAGTCACACACCATCACAGAGCCTCCCCCCTCAGGAAACACCACCACAGCACCCATCCAGTGGGCCCATACCTCTGTCCCCAGGACATGTCAATCAGCAGTGTGCTCACACAACTACAGGGATCCCAGGCCACCCCACAAACACAGGACGATCAGGGACCTGGGGTCAGTAGCAGTGGGCACACGGTTCATGGGACAGAGGAACACGACAACAGGGAAGCTGGGAGGACTGCTGTGTGACAGAGGGAGGACACGCCCAGGGAACCGATTCTGCAGGAGGCACTCACCACCATCCTGGGGGCATAACACCATTCCCAGGAGACGATGGGCCAGATACTGGACAAGTTGCAGAAGACCCAGCGGCTGCAGGAGGGACAGTACCTGGGGATCAGGGAGGACTTGAATGACATCAACACTACCCTGGTCTCCATTGCAGGGGTGCTGGCAGACATGGCCAACACTATGAGGGAGGCAGTGGCACCCCACCGGGCCTCTGCCACTAGCCAAACTGATGAACAGCCCTCCACCTCCTCTGCCGCTAGTGGACAGGAGGCCCAGCCACAGGAACAACCGACCACCAGCACCCCTCCCCTGCAGAAGGAGAACCACCCTGAAAATGTTCCCTGCGATCCAGGCAGAAGCCAGAGACTATTGCCAAGACCCCCGCCAGGAAATAAGACTCTCCTGATTGTCACCCTTGTGTCCCACTCTGTCACCATGTCCACCTTGAACTGCCATTGCTCCCCTTCTTATGCCCCCTTGGACAATGCACCTGTGATACAAATAGACTGGACTGTAACCTGGACTTTCCTCCATCATCACCCCTGCCCAGTGAACATCCCCCTTTACTTCTGGGCACTCAAACACCCTTTGAAAAAATGTATGGAGTATGTCAAATGAATTAAGTTTTATTTGTTTATCAAGGTGTAAACATTGAAAATCAACTGTACAGTAATGTATACATACGAATGACCTGTAGTTGGCTGCAGTCTACACACCAGGAGCGATAGTGGGGCACACATATCTGCAAATAGAGATGACAAAGGGAACAGTGAGTGGCCATAGAAGTGGGAAAATCAGCCTGCCAGTGACAATGTCAAACACAAAACTGCCATTTAAATGTGAAGTTACACTGCCTTACCTGTGTGTCATTGGAAGTATTGTCAAACAATTGCGCTTCTGTTGTCCTCATCCTCTGCCTCCTCATCTTCAGTGCCCACAGGGTCCACTGCTGCCACACGGCCATCTCCAGCCTCATCCTCCTGCAGAAAAGGCACCTGGTGACGTAAGGCAAGGTTGTGCAACATACAGCATGCCACAATGATATGGCAGACCTTCTTGGGTGAGTAGTACAGGGATCCACCTCTTAGATGGAGGGAATGAAACCTGGCCTTCAGGAGGCCAAAGGTCCTCTCTATAATTCTTCTTGTTCGCCCATGTGCCTCATTGTAAGGTTCCTCTGCCTTTGTCCTGGGATTCCTCACAGGGTTCAGTATCCATGAGAGGTTGAGGTAACCAGAGTCACCTGCAAATATCGAGGGGCAACTGTTAGCCACACACCAACCCTTAGGGCCCACACCATACACATACACCAACATCCACTGGGTGGGAACCAGGGTCATCTATTAGCCACACCCTGTGCCTCTGGAGTTGAGCCATCACATATGGGATGCTGCTATTTCGCAGGATAAAGGCATCATGCACAGACCCATGATATTTTGCATTGACGTGGGAGATGTACTGGTCCGCCACGCACACAATCTGCACATTCATGGAGTGAAAGCTCTTTCTATTTCTGAACACCTGTTCATTCCGCCGGGCGGGGAGCAAAAGCAACATGTGTACCATCAATTGCCCCAATAATGTTGGGGATAGGTCCCATTGCATGGAAATTAGCTTTCACTGTGGCCAAATCCTCCACCTGCGGGAAAATGATGTAGCTGTGCATGTGTTTAATCAGGGCAGACAACACTCTGGTCAGCACTATTGAGAACATTGGCTGTGACATTCCAGCTGCCAAGCCCACTGTCACTTGGAAGGAGCCAATTGCCAGGAAATGGAGCACGGATAGCCCTTGCACAAGATGGGGGATCCCGTGGGGTGAGGGATAGAAGAGATTATGTCAGGCTCGAAATGGGCACACAGCTCTGTGATTGTGACTCTGTCCAGCCTGTAGCTGAGGATAATGTGCCTGTCCTCCATTGTTGCCAAGTCCACCAGGGGTCTGTACATGGGGGATGTCTCCATCTCATATTCATCCGCAGGGGTTGCAATCTATGGGGCAAAATGGTGAGGAGCTGGTCAGTATCTCTTATTTCTAAACATCGCACTTTACTGCATGTTGTGATTGTGACAGAAGTTTTGTTGGAGATGTCCAAATGGTACATATATGTACTATGACCCAGTTCGGAACCATGGCCTGCACCCCCCGATGAAATGGCATCCACCTGTCCTGTTTGGAGGGACAGGTGGAAATAAGGCAATTCCGCTGACATTGTGCGCCGTTGTGGGAGGCGGTCGAAAACCGATGTGCAACTCCTCATTGGTTGACATTGGGCCGTAAGGGGTACAATGGCCAATGGTGATGTACGCCGGCAGTGACGTTACCGCCATTTTCTATCTATTCACTCACTTGCTACCTGACCTAAAACAGGAGAGGACCTACACTGCATGTGCTGCTGTGACCAGTGTCTGCAACTGACCATGGCTCATGTCACTGGGGAAAGGGCCCCTGCCTTCATCTCAGCAGAGTTGGATGGGGTCCTACCCCAGTACCAAATGCTGTATGGGCCTCCAGACCAACAGGTGAGTACACCGTGAGTACGATGCACGGGGCGTGAATGCATGGAGTGCTGTGTGTGAAGGCCTTAGGTGGGAGGGGGTGGATGGGCCCTGGGCAGCGTGCAGCATGTGTGGTGGGCCATGTCTGTGCTAATGGGGATGGGAAGGGGCATGGTGGGCCATGAGTGTAACAGGCAGGACAGTTGGACTAATACCTTTCCCTGCAGGTCAGCGCCCATCAGAAAAAGGGTATATGGTGTGCCATCGCCAAGGACGTGCGGACCCTTGGGGTCTACGGCAGGCGGAGCACCCACTGTTGTAAACGGTGGGAGGACCTGAGACGCTGGGCACGGAAGACCAAGTGTATCCTTTGTCTCTTGCCCCCATTTTTGTTTTGTCTCCCTGTCCTTACGTGCATTAGCATCATCAGGCAGAGGAGCAGAGGCACCAGCGACGGATAGAGCTGAATCCCACAGGACTCAGGACACCAAATCCACTGATGGTGAGGGCACCAGTGGGACAGAGGGCGAGGGGAGCACCACGGTGGAGACAGGAGGGAACAGTTCGGACACAGATTCCTCCTCCGATGGAAGCTCCCTGGTGGTGGCGGACACCTCTGTGCCCACCCCAGCTACAGGTACAGCGACCACCCCACGTACCAGCACTGCCCTCCCAGCAGCCCCTCAGCGTGTTTCCTGTGCCAGGTCACGCAGGAGGGTGGGCATCTCCTTCGCCCCAGGCACCTCAGGCCCTGCCCCAGTTAGCCCTGCTGCCCTAACTGAGGAGGCTATTGACCTCCTGCGATTCATCTCTGTTGGGCAGTCAACCATTGTGAATACCATCCAGGGGCTGGCAGCCCAAATGCAACAGACAAATGCATTCCTGGAGGGCATTCACACTGGCATGGAGGCCCGATATAGATCAATCCAGGCTCTGGCCTCCTTTCTGATGGCAGCCATTGTTCCTGTTTGCAGCCTCCCCCTCCCACTTCCTCTACCCAATCCCATTCCCCTCAACCCAATCCCATTCCCCTCAACCCCAACCTATCCCAAGCACACAGTCAAATGAGCATAAACCCAGGACAACACACAAGAGTGGACAAGGCAAACACAAGCACTCACACATACACCCTCCAGATGCAGACATACCAACATCCACTGCCTCCACTGTGGCCCCCTCCTCCACGTCCTACACCTCCCTCCCAGTTGCGTCTACACTCACACTTGCATGCACTATAGCCTCATCCACTACCCCCATCAGCAGCACACCCAACAGCACACGCTCCTCACTGGCAGTCACCGACCCCACTTCCATGCACAAGTCCCCTGTGTACTCTCCCACTGTGTGTGTGCCCCCTCCTCCCAAAATACACAAACGTAAGCACTCAAACACCTAACAGCCATCCACCTCAGAACAGCAGCTCAGGTGGCCAGTCTCTTTTGGCCAATAGGATCTCACAATTAAGTTCATCCCTAAATATCACTTCAATAGTGTGCTCTATATCTCCCTCAATTTGAATTTTTAAATGATAAACCTTATTGGGTGGGAGAACGCACCCATCTGCAGTTTCAACTGCAATGAAATCGCTAGTTGCTGTCGCACCCAGATGATCTTTCAGACTCTGATGACATATTGTGACCTCTGCTACGCTGTCTTACAGTGTCACTGCCCACGTCATGTTCTTCAGCAATGTTCTCAAGTGTACTGGCATTTTTAATTGACAGTGCTACCACCTTTTCAAACTGTGGCTTCTGTTGTGGGGACTTTTCTTCTTTTTTGTCTGAAGACTGTGGTGAGTCTTTCTTTTGTTTCACGTATTCAGGGCGTCGATCAGGATGGTCCCCTCTCTTGCTGCGTCTATCTGGTGCATCCTGAAAGGAACAAGAGGGACGTGAATCAGTATATCTGTCAAGAGTTTTTATACTTTCTCTATTTCTGAGAGTATATCTCCTTTCGAAGTTCTCCGTATGTCGAGAATCCGCTCTCTTATTTCATCTTTCTTTAAACGTTTCTGCTCATCCCAGCACTTCTTAGTATTTTGGCACCTCCAGTTCGCAATCCATCTCCTTTTTTAGTGGAGATGGAAAGGTTGAGATTAGGAAGCAAATTTGTACGAAAAGAAAGAGTGGAAAGACCAGAAGGGGGGGTAAGAGATGGAAACAAAAGCACAGGTTTAGACTCTAGGGGGTACAAACACGCTCCAAGAAAAACTAACTATATGTAATCCGACAAATGCTGATGGTTATATTGTAACATGAACCATTGACCAGACTGTAGAGCAAGAACACCTAGTGATTGTTAATTTATCTGATCATGTACTTAATTAAGATGAATATGGAGTTCTTAGTAAAGGATTGGGCTTTTCTCCAACACAAATGGGTGAACCTACCAACATTTTTGTTGATGTATTTAAATTTACACATTTGTTAAAATTGAAGGACCATTTCAACTCCATGCATATGTCTAGCCGTTTGGCAGTTGAGTCACCACCCGCTCTGTCTCATACGGTGTCTGATTTACAAGATTTGCAATTGCTCATGTCACTTACGGATGATACTAGTGTGGACATAAACAGTTTAAGATACGATTTGGGTATTGAGGAAGATACACAGGCCGCCTCTACACACCTGATAAGGTGTGAAAAAGAATGGTTGCCTGCTGCATGTTGCAATGATTGGGCTGGCCCTGTGACTGAACATCCCAATCATTGCAGAGGATGAAGATCATGAAGAGCTACAGGGTGAGGATATTGACCACGGTGTCAAGGTTGTGGAGTGTCAACTTCTAAATGGCACAGACTATATGGGTTATGCATCGTTTGTGAAAATCATCTATGATTTCTTCAGACTTGTTACCTACAAATTTATGACAGCAATATATTGGGATTTCAGGCTTTCATTTTCTAGTTTTAAAAAAATATAATAATTAGGAAACACATAACCAAGTTTTCTGTTATTTATTTTTGAATCCTATTGGTTGACAGGTTGAAATGGTGTAATGAAGACATAGAATAGGAATAACCCTAATAAATACCACACCAGTTTCTGAACGTGTGCTATGTGCATTTACTGTGATTACAAAAATGAATGAAATATCTTGAAACCCAAACAAACAAGAACAAGAAAAAATAACTAACATCAATCAAGGTTGACTAAACCATTTTTGTTGAGCACAAATTGTTTGGAGTCCAATGTAAAAAATACAACTGTCCTCAAAAAAAGGTAAATGTGTCCATGAAATAGTCCACAGGGTGAATGGTAGGTACTCACTTGAGGAAATTAGGTTTGGTGTCTCTTGGAGGTGGTGATGAAGGGCTTGCCATTCTCTCCTGGTGGTCCAGAGCAACATTTCCTCCCTGGGGGTAGAGGGAATCCCCAGTTGCAGGGACTGGGGTGGGTGAAGCAGTGTCCAGTGCAATGTCCTGGCAGGTTTAGTTTGCCCTGATGTTGAGGGGCCACAGACAGGGGTAGATGGTAGGGGGAAAAAACCTTCACATGTAGAGGCAAATATCACACATTACCCCACTCAATGAGCACAAATTAGAATTGAGATTCTGTATTTCTACATTGTGCTCACTCTGCACCTTCTGCATCTCCTGGATCTCTGCTTTAGCCTGGCACATCATATCTCAGGACTGCCGTAGTGCTCCCAAGACTCAGTTGATGATGGTGTGGGTGACAGTTAGACCAGTGGCCTCAATTTGCTGGCCAACAGATTACTTCCCACAACCCCTACCCCCACTAACCGGGGCTCTTGAGTCAGTGTGGCTCGTCCTACTGGGTCCTGGCACAACTGGAGGTGGTGGTGGTGGTTGCTCAATAGTAGCCCGTCTGGGGGGGCACAAGATGATAGTTTTGTTCCTCTGGACACAGGGAGTGGAGGTATCCTGAGGCTGAGGTGTTGTAGAATCTGGGTTGGAAGGTGTAGGTGTGGGCCGAGTGTGACTCACTGGAGCTGTCTGCCTCGACAGACCAGATAGACCGGGCATGTCCACATCCTCCAGACTTGCAGACATGGTGTCCTCACTGAAGGCATGATCTTGGTTGGGAGTGGAGGTGTATTCTGTTGCAGATGGTAGTTTACGGGCCCTGGGTGTTGAGCCTAAAATGGATTACAAACAAAATGAAAATAAAGGTCTGTATTGTACCTCAAATGTATCTTTAGCTATAAATAAAGCAACCTAAGAAAGAAATTAAGATTAATTGAATGATTGGGCCTTTGTGTGATTTCTAAATTTTACACATGCAGGTTAACTTACATAGATGTAAACTTCAGTAAGAATGACGGAGAGATGTCTTGAATTGTTAAAATGTTATTTGGAAAGTATATATTACATGTATCCGACATTCAACTCAACACAACAGAGAGGAGATTTGAGAGTTGAGCCATTTCAAGGCCCAGCGGCCTCAAATACAAACTATGGTGAAACGTATTAAAATTAATGTCTTTGGGCATCATGTGAACACTGCAAAGTGAAATATGTATCAATACTACTTATAGTCAACATGCCAAAAGAACGTGATTGGAAACCTCTATATCAACAAACTATAAATTATGCAAGTATATCAATGCAATGGAGTAACAAGAAGGTGGCAACATTGTGGATCAACACAGCAGATGAAATTTTCATGCCTACCATGAAAAGGTGAATGACAAATAAATAAAACTTTGACATTATGCATATACAGAAAAAAAAGGTTGAGCAACATCACATTGCCCTACTGTTTTCCAGAAACAAAAACAGGGCATCATGGCACTTGTAGTCATTGGTTAACACCATTAAAAAGACTTGTTAAAAAGTGTTTTACACATACCTATATAAAGAACAAGTGAAATAATAGATGGAGTTTGGAACCTGTTTTGTTGGAGTACAACAACCTACATTGAGATGCAGCAAGGGAGTAGGTAAATGCAAGGGATGATCCTTGGATACAATACATGGTCTGACAGATCATATGGCTCATCGTTAAAAAGAGAGATACAACCATGATTCTAGTAATTTGGATGTAACAAGATATTTTGGAGACTCACGTTTAAATGCATATGTTTTGATAAGGGTCTTAAAACACTCAGAACAGCTAATGTATGGGCAAAAACTTCATTTATGATTAGTGAGACATTGCTAGGTTCAACCTTCCAGTCTCCACTCCATCAGGGACTCCTGTCAAGCCTTGAGGATGCAGGATCTGCAAGCCCTTCTCCTCCCAGGGAAAGAGCTGTAAAGAGGGCCTAGGAGAACAACCACAAGTTC
Organism: Pleurodeles waltl; assembly: GCF_031143425.1. Classification (NCBI taxonomy): domain Eukaryota; kingdom Metazoa; phylum Chordata; class Amphibia; order Caudata; family Salamandridae; genus Pleurodeles; species Pleurodeles waltl. Next base: position 792,233,073 of record NC_090438.1, on the reverse strand, counting down.
TCTGAGTCTCCAGGTGAAACTTGGAGCCTGGGAATGTACTGTTCCCTGCAGGTGGTTCCACCTCTTCCTCATTTCCTCCTGTATGTGGAGATTGTTAGCTACAGCATTCAATCTGTTCACTATTCTTGTCCACATTTCCCATTTCTGAGATATGGTTGTATTTTGTAATTGCACTCCAAACAATTGTGTCTCTTCTCCAATAATTCCCTTTACCATAACAAACAATTATCCCTCTGTGAAAAGTGGATTCCTCCTCCCTCCTATAATGACTGTTTAAATAAAAATGTTGTGCCCCAATAGTTTTTGAATAAACAATGAAATCAAAGGAAATGAAAAAATACTGAGGGAGACAAAAACTGTGCATAAACCTGACATCTGCATCAAAATGCTCTGCTGCAGAAGAATCACAAAGGATCATGGTATGACATGGAGTGTGTTTTATAGTGTGTTTTGCAGGTGTTCTCAGTTCTCCAATATACATTAGGTGTGGTCCAATATCCACAGCCATAGTACAATTCTGGATGGGTCCTTCCACAGACTTCCACCATCATGGTACCAACGCTGGTACACGGCAAGCATGACTGTATTATCTAGATATGATCAGCACAATTCTGCCATCCAGGCGGCAACAGAATAATAATCGCCAACATTGTAGTCCGCTGCATCGGCTGTGGGATACAGCTGGCACGACAGAGTACACTCCGTCAACTCAGACGGCACTTGAACTGCCATGGATCTAAATAAGGCAATCAGAACTCTGTCAGCTTGATTAATTACTCAGGACTGCCATAGTGGTTGGACAGCAGTATTACCATCAAGCTCCAAATCAGGCCATTAGTCTTACAGTAGGACAAGACATATAAGGGAAAAGTGAAAGTTTACTAAAATAGCAGAAGAAAGCTACAAAAAGAGGGACGTTAGATACAGACACAGGACCTATAGAAAAAAATAGATAATGCAGGGATAACAAAAGTTTAAGAAACATTAGGTAGAGGGGTTGAAAAAAGGAACAGTATAAAAAATACACAAGGCAAAATTATTTTACTGGTGTGGAGAGGTAAATGTTACCTAGAAATAGTCATAACAGGACCTACTGTCATCAGCAGACATATCTGCTGCAACCTCAGTGCTGTTGGTTACCACCGCTGCAGTGCTGATAATGGCAGCCCACTAACACTACTCCTATGATGCCATCTTGCCCTTAGGTGTTATATAAGAAATAAAGAAGATTTTAAAAAAAGATTAGTGGTACAGGTAAACTCTAAAAAATATTTTGACAGACAAAGGCAGTAGTAGTCTACTTTTCTAAATCAGATAACCTATTGCCCTATTCCCAATTCCATAAACCTAAACCCTATTCTTAATTTCCTAAACCCAATCTACATTTTGAACTGCTAATGCATTGCAACAAATGACCTTTGCTTCTCCACCCTCTTTAATGGGCCAACTCAGTCTTCCTTTTCAATGCATACTACACATCGCTGGGAGATTGGGACTATATGAGCTACAAAAAGAGGCACAGAGAATGTTAACTCCCTGATACACTGCTTTCATAGGGCCTGATTTAGAGTTTGGTAGAGAAAGTTACTCTGCCACAAATGTGACTGATATCCGGTCCGACATATTCTAATTCCATCATAGCCTGTGAAACTTGTAATGCGGCAGTCAGGATATCTGTCACATTTGTGATTGAATAGCCCCTCATCCAAACTCTAAATCAGGCCCTTAGTTCTTAAATAATCAGCCCAAGCGAGAGCCAAATAGGTAGCACATGGCTAGCTAAAGCTGGAACAGATATTTTTCATAACGTAAACTTAACTTACCTCTGAGTGAGACCAGTATGCTATTTAAAAAAAAAATGAAATTTTAGAACGCAAAAAATTATTAGTACTCTCCAAGCCCTACAACCTTGCCACCTTACAGGTCGAGCAAGTACTGTTTGTAGTCAATTATGTCCGCCCAGCAGTGTGTCAGCTGCTATGTCATGTGCTGCACCACTAAGCTGCAGTGCACACAGCTGTACCCTCCCCCACAGCAGCCGATGCTTCTGAGGGCACATCCTCTTACAGGCCTGCCACCTGCTGTCAGCATGAAGTGGAGGTGTTGTTGGACCCAGAAAATCAGCACAACCACCTTTATAAAATGGGGGGGACTGCAACCCCAGACCAGTCCGACGCCCATGGGGTGTGGGGCTAGGGGTGTTGGCGCTTGCGCTGCTTTCTGCTGCCCTGACATGTGGCCAGATGAAAAAAAAAACTTAAGGAAAACAACACAAAGTAGAGAGGAAGAACTAGGAAATGGAACACAAGAAAAGAAAAGGAAAACAAAAAAGTACAAAAAGTCACAAAAAAGTTAAAAAAAGGCAAATATGTAAAATGGACACAGAGAAAGACACACACTGATAAAAAATAAGTACATGAGGGGTGGATGAGTGAGATGGGGGGACTGGAAAATATTAAAATATATTTTAACTAGCCCAGTACCATGCACAGAACAGCAGAGAAAGCAGATAAAACAAAACGGTTGTGCACATGAGCGCATCATGGTGCCATTTGCACCGATTTTTTGTGTGAAATCCACCACTGGTGTGAAAAAACAGTGCAAAGAGCCAGACAATTAGTTTTTTCGTCCTTTTGTGGTGTTCTACAGAATCTTTCAGAGTTTTTTTTTGTAGCTCCATGGAATTACACAGAGGAAACTCTGTGAGTTCCACCCAGGCCTATTAACAAGTTTATGGCAGTTATGTCTAATAAATCAGGAATATGGTGTTCTGTGGTATAATCTCAAGAAACCCAGACCAATTTATTTATCTTACATGTCCAGGTTTTATGGTTGTGCTGCCTAAAGGAAGTGTTGTGGATGTCTGACCTTAAAAAATATGATTTGCTCTGAGATGAGTATACTGGTTAGGTTTAAGGTTGTCTATTGTGATGTGTGGCACCTTTTATTTTTTAAATATTGAAAGTTCACAAATCAGCATTAGGTTAGCAGAGATATTCACCATAGATGTGTGCTGTGTTTCCACCTGTGGCTCTCAGCTTGAATTCTCAATGATAAGGGGTACTCACAGGATAGCTTTATGAAACACTGGGGAACCCATCCCAGGGAAGTGGGGTAAGTATGAGTGAGTATTTTTATTCAAATTAAGGTGCTATCGGGGGCCCAACTTGTGACCCCCTGCATGGCACAGGGTGCAAATGCCATGCCCAGTCCTCTGTGCTGGCTATTAATGGGGTTTGCATGAATCCTGTCTTTTCTAAAACAGGAGTCATGTGGTATGGATGGTTTTGCATCAGAAAATGACGCTAGGCTGGTTATAGAATTTTTTTTGCCTCTAACTAACCTAACGTCATTTTTTGGAGCAAAACCCACTTCTCCCATACCGTCACCACCACCCGACTAACGTCATTGTTTTTTACGCTAGCGCACCCTTTGCACCGACTTGCGCCTTTCAATAAATATGGCACCCGTCTGGCGCTCAGGAATGGCACAAGTATAAATATGCCCCTCAGTTCTTTCAGTGTTCAGGAATTGATCCAAAAAGAATCTGCTGCTGTAGGAAATTGAATTTTGATTGAAGGTGGTTAATACACTTCTGAAGCAAAAACAACACAAAAATGATCATGGTGAACCACAAACATCACTAAATTAATCTGTACCATATCCTATGGTAGCTTACCACAAAAACAGTCAGGCTTTTCTTAGAGGCACTGTGTTAAGTATTTATACAGCAATAGTCATAAGGTGAAAACACAACACGAGAAAAATCCCACACCAATTTAGAAAAATAAAGTACATTTTAATTGATTATTTGACACACAAATGACAAAAATCCAAATATTAGAATCAGAGCTATGATTTTTAAAGTTTTATGTGAAAAATAGAGTCTAAAAGATCAAAAAGCCAACCACACGTATCTGGTCACATGAGACCGAGGCAAAGTCAGAAGTTGAGGCTGACCACAATGGAGTTAGGCTCGGCTTCATGAGGTGACTTTGGACTGGTCTCAGTTTATCTTCAAACTTATATGAGATTTTGAAGAAAGGTTCCTGAAAAGGTAAAGTTTAGTGGGCCAGGCAGCGGCAGTGTCCAAGGAGGAGGCATCATCAGGGAACTGCTGAATGAAGTTGCATGAATATTTCTATGTTCATACTTTGTCACTTTTTTGGAAGTCAAAATCTCCAATGGGACAAAGCTGCAGGTTGTAGCTGATGAGGGCTCCAGAAGGAAGCAGGCCTCAAGCAGCAGGGCAATCCTCTGAGAGTATAAGGCAGGGTACAAGCATTAGGGCAGTTCTCTGGTAGCAGCAGGGCAGTCATCTGAGTTACAAAGCAGGCCTCAAGCAGCAGTCCTCTGGAATATAAGACAGACCTTCTGAGTGTCTTTCACAGGTCGGTCAAGGAAAGAACTGAGGAGTTGGTCTGAGGATCCAATTCTGTCTTCATTTGAAGTGGGAGAGCCTTTTCTTCCTTCCCCTGCCTAGGCTCCAAGTAGTGTAGGGTGACAAAAGCCTGGTGGTATGTTCCTTTGTGAGTGTGCTGGAAGCTGCCTTTTAAATGTAATTGGGGCTGGGAACATATCCCCCCACCCATCCAAGCAGGATATCCCATCCTTCCATCACCTACTCCCCCTTTATCTCACTGGCTGGGAGGAATACACAAAGGGCAACTGAACCTATTCACAGTCATGTGACCCAGGAAACAGACTGCAGGCACCAAATGACTAACACAAGAAACTTACAACTTTCTAAATGTAGCATTTTCTGAATTATGGCTTACAGTTTGACCTTGCCATTAAAGAGGACATTGGATTATAATTGTTTTGAGACCAAACATGATATTTCTACCTGTTCCCGATTGAAAGTTAACACTTAATAAATACAGAATGGTAACTCAATGTTATCCAATGGGAGTGGTAGGCCTCACTGTAGGGAAAAACAAAGGGGCATATTTATACTCTGTTTGCGCCGGAATTGCGTAGTTTTTTTTTACGCAATTCCGATGCAAAACTAACTCCATATTTATACTTTGGCGTTAGACCCGTCTAGCGCCAAAGATCTTGGAGTTTGCGTAATTTTTTAGCGTGGACACCTACTTTGCGTTAATGAGATGCAAGGTAGGCGTTCCCGTCAAAAAAATGACTCCGAGGCATGTGCGCCGTATTTACACTCCCGGGCAAAAATGACGTCCGGGAGTGGGCGGGTAAAAAAAAATGACGTCCAGCCGTTTTAGCGTCATTTTTTAACGCCTGGTCAGGGCAGGCGTTAAGGGACCTGTGGGCTCGGAAGGAGCCCAGAGGTGCCCTCCCATGCCCCCAGGGACACCCCCTGCCACCCTTGCCCACCCCAGGAGGACACCCAAGGATGGAGGGACCCATCCCAGGGAACTTTAGGTAAGTTCAGGTAAGTATTTGTTTTTTAATTTTTTTTTGGCATGGGGGGCCTGATTTGTGCCCCCCTACATGCCACTATGCCCAATGACCATGCCCAGGGGACAGAAGTCCCCTGGGCATGGCCATTGGGCAAGGGGGCATGACTCCTGTCTTTGCTAAGACAGGAGTCATTTCAATGGGGGTTGGGAGTAAAAAAAAATGGCGCTAATCGGGTTGAGGTGAAAATGTTGCCTCTGCCTGACTTGCCCCATTTTTTGGCGCCCAAGCTCCATTTTCCCCTACGCTGGCGCTGCCTGGTGTAAGTCATTTTCTTTGACGCACACCAGGCAGCTCCGCCGGCTAACGTCATTCCATAAATACGGCGCCCGCATGGCGCTTTGGAATGGCGTTAGCCGGCGTTACATTTTTTGACGCACAACTGCGTTGGAGCAGTTGTGCGCCAAAAAGTATAAATACGGCCCAAAGAGTTTTTCACTACCAGGGCATGTAAAACTTAAAAACACATGTCCTCGTTTTAAATACAATGCAACCTGCCCAAAGGGGTATTGGGGCTTTAGGTGTGAATTATATGTATTCAAAAGGGTGGTTTAGGCCTGGCAAAAACTTCAATTTAACATGCTGAATTTGCAGTTTAAAACTGTATGTATGCTGCAATGGCAGGCCTGAGACTTGTTTTAAAGAACTACTTAAGTGGGTGACACAATAAGTGCTGCAGGCCCACTAGTAAAATTACATTTAAAGGCCCTGGGTATAGGTAGTATTACTTTAGTAGGTTATTGTAAGTATACTAATTGTGCCAATTGGGTTTAAGCAAATTGCACCATGTTTATGTTTTAAGCACAAGCATTTTAGCACTAGTTTGTAGTGATACAGTGCTCAGGGCCCTAAAGCCAGCAAAAACGAATTTCATCAAACAGGAGTGGAGAAGGCAAAAAGTTTGTGGGAAGACCCCACCAAAGCCTTTGAGGTCTAAAAGCTACCCTTCAAGACTCCTCAGTATCTGATAACACTGCAGTCTCTGTGCTATCAGTTTCTGTTGTAGTATTTGAAGACTCAAATGCACTGCCTTGTTTTCAAGGAAGCCACAGGTGGATTGGTAAGGAGACTAGGGGCCATATTTATACTTTTTGACGCAAAACTGCGCTAACGCAGTTTTGCGTCAAAAAAATTAGCGCCGGCTAACGCCATTCTGAAGCGCCATGCGGGCGCCGTATTTAATCAATGACGTTAGCCGGCGTTAGCCGCCGGCGCTGCCTGGTGTGCGTGGAAAAAAACGACGTACACCAGGCAGCGCCGGCGTAGGGGGATATGGGGCTTGGGCGTCAAAAAATGGGGCAAGTCAGGTTGAGGCAAATCTTTCCCCTCAACCCGATTTGCGCCATTTCTTTTCACTCCCAACCCCCATAGAAATGACTCCTGTCTTAGCAAAGACAGGAGTCATGCCCCCTTGCCCAATGGCCATGCCCAGGGGACTTATGTCCCCGGGGCATGGTCATTGGGCATAGTGGCATGTAGGGGGGCACAAATCAGGCCCCCCTATGCCACAAAAAAAACACTTACCTGAACTTACCTTAATGCCCCTGGGATGGGTCCCTCCAGCCTTGGGTGTCCTCCTGGGGTGTGCAAGGGTGACAGGGGGTGTCCCTGGGGGCATGGGAGGGCACCTCTGGGCTCCTTCAGAGCCCACAGGTCCCTTAACGCCTGCCTTTTGCAGGCGCTAAAAAATGGCGCAAAAGCGGCCGTACGTAATTTTTTTTGACCCGCCCACTCCCGGGCGTGAATTTTGCCCGGGAGTGTAAATACGGCGCACATGCCTCGGAGTCAATTTTGTAGACGTGAACGCCGACCTTGCATCTCATTAACGCAAAGTAGGTGTCCACGCTAAAAAATGACGCAAACTCCATGGACTTTGCCGCTAGACGCGTCTAACGCCAAAGTATAAATATGGAGTTAGTTTTGCGTCGGAATTGTGTAAAAAAAAACGACGCAATTCCGGCGCAAACGGAGTATAAATATGCCCCTAGGTGTTCTGTTAGTCAGGTTAGTAAAAGGTAATGTAGCTTATGAACTGAATGCAGGTGTCCACTGTCACTATGGCAGCAAACACAGTTATCAGGCCACATAATGCATTAAGTGTGATAACTTTCAAGTACACTTCTACACATCTTCATATGGTGTGGTTTGTATACATTAAGTCTAAAATCAGGAGACAGTATGAAGGTCCTATGATGAAGGGAAGAAAACCATTGCCTCTGTGGCATTGTCTCAAGTGCTCATCCTGCTCTTGACAACCATCTTAATTTTTGTATTTCATTGAAGTCCATTGCTATTTTAATCTAACTTTAGTGGGCTGGGTTCTGAAATATTTTGCACACCTAACCAAGACATGAAAGCACAAAATGCCTCAACAGAACCTACGTATGTTGGATCCCTGTTCACACAATCCTTATCTGCAGATGTCCTTGAGCACGGGTGACAGCAAAATCCTGCCAAATGGGTGCAGGTTCCCACTGCTTTAATGTATGCTTGGTATTGGAAGATGAGTGTTTCTAGGGATGTTCAGAGGATTTCCAATTGCCAGTGTTGGAAATATTTACAGAGATGTAATTTCATAGGAATTCACTCAACTTGTCAATGCTTTCCCATTCTAACATGCAAGCAAATGTACACCATACAGAAGTAGATGTTTTATGGCAGGGGGGAATACAGAAAATGGAGAAAAATGTCTCCACATGAAGAAAAAAAAAGACAAAAAAGGTCAAAGTGCATTCGCACATTTAAGATAATGGCATGGTGCAATTTACAGTGAAAGGTTATGGCTAACTGTCTTAGTGATGGGTTCCAAATGAATATGTCTTTCAGTTCTGTGAATCATAATAACTTGATGGACCTTATTATAAGTTGCCAGGATATAAGTGCAGTGACACCAAGGACCTAGAATCTAAAATCTGGCCAACATCCATTAATTTAGATACAGCCATAACAGGTTTTACTCCTTTGAAAGTGGAATAAGTATCCAGATCTGGAACCATGAAATGAAAGTCTGTATTTCTAACCGTTTTGTAGCAACTATTCTGCTGACTTTTGGCATCTGCTCTGAGTCAGTGGTAAATATAGGTGGTGGGTATGATGTGGGCCAAGGATTTGTTAGCCAGGGATCAGAAAGTGTATCTGAAGTAAGGGAGGATGATAGTTCTGTCTGTGCTCACAGTCCCTGTCTCTCTTTGCCTACAGTCTCACCAGTTGTGGATCAGCACCAGGTAGAACTAAGTCTGGGGTTTCCTGATCTGGCTATTTTGGGTCTGGAAACCTGGCCCACTAGTTGCCTAAGCTGATATTCCATGTAACTATGGGATAAGTGAGAAGTGGCCCTAGGCTCTCACCCTCAGTAGTCAGTTTATCCCCCTGACTAAATATTCCACTATAACACAGAAATGTGGGGAGAAACAACTAACTCAATACTAGAAACATTTACTAAAAAAAGAACACAAATATTAAATCATTGAAAAATAATTATTATATCATTCAATTCACAGAAATTCATGGTAAAAACAAGACATATCACTATGTTTATCATCTATCTGATCATGAGAATTGTTTCCCATATAACGTTTTCAGCAGTGAAAGGCATCAATAATATTGCATGCTCATAATAATTGCACCTATAATTTTCATAGCATGTTATCATATATTAATCATAGTCGCCAAAATGTATCCATCCACAAGACATAGCTGAAGTTGTCAACCATCGCAGCTGCCAACACGTCTTTCGAGAAATATCCACTTCTTCAGGGCTATATATAGATGGCACAAGAACAAAAAGAATAAATACAATACAACATAAAAATAACACCTAGAAACGTCCGAAAAAATATTGCATTGAATTAGGACCTAAAATCTTCAACTAACAATCTTTCTTGCACAATATCTTCTAGATAGTACATCCTAGGGAGCATATACTAGTTGCTAGCACAAGAGCAAAATATGTAATGACAAAAAAAGAAAAACAAAGGTAGTATGTAGAAGTATTTTGATACAATGAATTTGCATGAACTGAATAATATAATAATTATTTTTCAATGATTTAATATTTGTGGTGTATTTATTTTGTTTTTGTGTAAATTTTTCTAGTGTTGAGTTTTTTCTTCCCACATTTCTGTGGTAAGGTGATATTCCACCCTCCTTTGGGATACCGATCCAGACAACTCATAATGAGGAACTACAGCTACGAAATGTGTGTGTGTATGCATTTGCATGCCTGGATTTATTATGTATGTGCTTTGAGCAATGGGGAGTGGCTAACCAGTCACCTTTCATTCATGTAAGAACAGCCACATTATTCATTAAAACAAAATATTTTTTGAAAAGACGATGTATTGATATGATTCCCTAATGGCAAGTAGTGCACGAGAGAGAATGGCTAAGGGTCTTAGACAGTGTGCCATTTCAAGAGTATCCCATTACTGTGCATGGTATGGGCATGCTATGAACGTCAGATCAGATTGGTGCTTGTTTGGAGGAGCACCTATGGAATGCAACTGTGTATTACTGAGTGAAAATATCTAAATATGTGTACGGTCCTGAAGTCAACTGCCAGAGAGCAGAAATTAAGTGCTGTGTTTTTGTCCTGAATCCCTGGAGGGGATGAGAGAAATGGGGCTCAGTGGGATTCCTGCTCAGGGATTATCATTTGGAAGACAAACAATGGATGGATCGCACAAGGCTGGTTCAGGCTATTAAACACTGCAGAAGAGGGAGGAAACAAATGTATCCTGCTTCCCAATTCATAACACATTACACATCAGAATTAACGAGTAAACATATATTTCACAATCTCTGAGATCCCAGAGCATTTGAAGAAATACCCTCACCTATATTTCAAGCCATCACAAAGCATACTTCACACCCTTGCTTCTCTCAGGAACTAAAAGATGCCAATTTTAAATCACACCAGCTTGAACACTTTTGGTGTGGAGATTATTCAGAGACTGATAGAAATAACGTCAAGAATGGGATGATGGAATAAAAACCATTTAAACCCTAACCATCTTCATACAACCAGGACAACAGAAGACCTCCAGGTGTGCGAGAGGATGCCAAACCCCATCATAGCTGGTTCCCATTCATGCCTCCATAGCTTTCGGAGTCCCCAGTCCCTCTTCCCATTAGACAAAATGGGGAGATGTTGTTGAAGTAGTAAGGGCCGCAGATGTATTACATCAGCAATACATGGTACATAGAAACATTACAATGAGTGTCATAGACATGTTCCATGTATGATCTATTTGATTTTTTGCTTCCTGATTGTCCTCTGGTTCAATTCTTATTAATTCTTTGTCACCAGTGTTTTATGCACAGCCCCCTTGACAATGACCTATAGGTCATGAAACCAGTGTTAAGCAGCTAGGCTCTCAACGTCCTACCAATTTCTGTGGCATGCCCCCCCTTGGCCTTGACTGGGCTGCAAGTGTCATGCCTGCTGGTTGCTCACCCTTTGCTGGTCACCTTCTAGCTCCCCCATGACTCTGCCCTTAGGCACGCCAAGGACATTGTTTGAGCAGGCCTTCTTTTAGGCTGTTGTGCTTGTGGCTGTCTGTGTTTTGCTTCTGCAACACTGCCTCTGGTTTCCTATCCACATGCAGCTCCCCCTTCTTGCATCCTATGAAAAACCTAATGTTCCTATGCTGCCAATATGTTCAATAAGAAGATGTCTATGCCTACTCCAGTCAAGTGGATGCTATCTGTATTGTAGTACCCCGGTGTCTCCAGATTGATAAACCTGTGCCTCACATAGTCCTACGAATTTTCCCTGAAAACTTTTGTCTCTTCTCTGCCCTGTAGTCCCTGGCCCTGCTCAACTTTGGCCTTGTTATGTTTCCAGACCACAAAATGTCAGCCGGGCACAACAGCCGTGCTATTGCTATGAGCCCAGACACCATAGCCCCAAAGCACGATAAGTTGTTTCACCCTAAGTGCATCACCACCTTTCCACCGCCAGCTGCCTTTTACAGTGGGGATCAACTGAGCCCACTTCATGCCCGACTGACCTAACTGTGTCACAGATGTGTTCCGCAACCACAGTCCTTTTAGGTCCATCCCTGACAAAGCCCACCACTGCACTCGCGTAATGTATGAATGTCCTACTATTCGTAGGTTGCGCCTGCTGCCAGGGAGGTCTGATGCTGATATGGGAAGAAAAACTTTAGACTTAGAGGGCTGTAAGTCATCTGTAATGCCTGAAGGTTCCTTTTAGAAATGGGGTCTTTGGTTGGCAGTCAGGTTACCCCCTGTCCAAACAAGGACCCTCACTCTAGACAGGGTAAAAGAGGATCACCCTCAGCTAACCCCTGCTTACCCCCTTGGTAGCTTGGCACGAGCAGTAGGCTTAACTTCAGAGTGCTAGGTATAAAGTATTTGTACCAACACACACAGTAACTCAATGAAAACACTACAAAATGACACATCACAGGTTTAGAAAAATAGAAAATATTGTGTGAGGGCAGGCACAGCCCTTTCAGATGTGAGTGACCACTCCTCCCCTCCCTCCTAGCACAGATGGCTCATCAGGAAATGAAGACTACACCCCAGCCCCCCTTGTGTCACTGTCTAGTCAGAGGTGCAACCAGCCCAACTGTCAAATTGACCCAGACAGGGAATCTACAAACAGGCACAGTCACAGAAATGGTATAAGCAAGAAAATGCACACTTTCTAAAAGTGCCATTTTCAAAAACACACAATCTTAAAATCAACTTTACTAAAAGATGTATATTTAAACTCCACATGTCTATCTGCTCCCAAAGGTAATCTATACTTTAATCAGATTTAAAGGTAGCCCCCATGTTAACCTATGATAGGGACAGGCCTTGCAACAGTGAAAAACGAATTTTAGCAATATTTCACTGTCAGGACATACTGTATAAAACACATTAGTATGGGCCTCGTTACAACCCTTGCGGTCGGTGATAAACCAGCAGTAATTCCACCAACAGGCCGGTGGTAACAAAAATGGAATCATGACCACGGCGGAAACCACTCAGACAGACACCCACTTTAACACACCGACCGTCACGGCGGTAGCAACAAGCACCACAGTGGTAACTGCCAACAGCCAGGCGGAAGACAATGTACCACCCACTGTGTTAAGACAGGCCTATCCGCCACCTTTTCTGGGGCGGTACAAATGACATCAAAAGCACAGCGGAAACAGAACACAGAAGTCAAAAGACTCACCTCTGGAGACTCAGGGAACAACCACAACGCCATGGAGCCCGATTTGCACATCTTCCCCATGCTTCTCTACCTTTTCCTGCATCACGAACAGCAACGCCAGCGAAGACGACCACAGTGAGTACTGCCGCCTAGCACACAAGGGGGGGAGAGAGTGACACACACATGGAACACCCCCACTCCCAACGCCATACACACAACCAGATGCACTAACATTACATGTACACCCCGTACCCCTCAGGAATAATGCAAGGACAAAATGATTGGAAGAAAGTGAATGTAATAAGATAAAATAGGATAAATACGTGCTTCAAAATCAAAAAGTATATACATATTTACAAATGGAGAGACACTGGCCAGTCCTCAATGTCCGTGGGCCACAGGGCCACAACACATAGGTCAAGGCAACACCTCACTCCTGCAACAACACGGAGAGAACATTGCAGGGGCATCAGGTCGAAAATACAAAGGCACCTCATGGGGATGGGGAATGGGGGGGCACCTTAGCCAGAAGATGGTACAACACCACTGGTCCTGGAGGGGGCTAAATGGATTGTGCGATGTCCTGGGGAGTGTAAAGCCACAGTCTCTCTAGTGGGTGGTTTGCCCACTGCTTGGTCCTAGCGAAAGCAAGACCACAGTTTCTCTAGTGAATGGCTTCTCCACTGGTTCTGGAGGGGGCCTTGTGCCCAGTGTGCTTCATCCTGGGAAGGATGGGGTGTGTGGATGGCTTCTCCCACTGGTTCTGGAGGGGGCATTGTGCCCAGTGTGCTTCAGCCTGTGGAGGATGGGGCGAGTGGATGGCTTCTTCCACTGGTTCTAGAGGGGGAATTGTGCCCAGTGTGCTTCATCCTGTGGAGGATGGGGTGAGTGGATGACTTCTTCCACTGGTTCTGGAGGGGGCATTGTGCCCAATGTGCTTCATCCTGTGGAGGATGGGGTGAGTGGATGGCTTCTCCACGGGTTCTGGAGGAGGCCTTGTGCCCTGTGATGCAGATCTTGGGGAGTGCAAGGTCACATTCTCTCATCTGGGTGTCAAACCTACAGGATTTGCAGGGTCCAGGACGCACTGTAGACCATGGAGGCAGGACTACACTCTTCCCGCCGGTGGTGACGGCTGCCCAGTGGTGGCAGTGGCGGTGCTGGTGGTGGTGCTGGCAGTGGTGGGGGGAGGCTCCAGCCCATCCCCTGCAGCCTCGGACGGCTGCCCACTGGGGCTGCTGCTGCTGGCAGTAGTGCTGCTATCTGTGTTGGTGGCAGTGCTGGCAGTGGTGGGGGGAGGCTCCAGCCCATCCCCTGCAGCCTCTGATGGCTGCTCACTGGGACTGCTGCTGCTGGCAGTGGTGCTGGTGGCGCACCTGACAGTGGTGGGGGGAGTCTCCAGCCCATCCCCTGCAGCCTCGGACGGTTGCCCACTGGGGCTGCTGCTGCTGCTGTTGGCAGTGGTCCTGGTGGCAGTGCTGGCAGTGTTGGGGGAAGGCTCCAGCCATTCCCATACAGCCTCAGACGGCTGCCCACTGGGGCTGCTGCTGCTGGCAGTGGTGCTGGTGGTGGTGCTGGCAGTGGTGGGGGGAGGCTCCAACCCATCCCCTGCAGCCTCGGACAGCTGCCCACTGGGACTGCTGCTGCTGGCAAGGGGGCTGCTGGCAGTGCTGGTGGCGGTGCAGGCAGTGGTGGAGTGAGGCTCCAGCCCTTCCCCTGCAGCCTCGGATGGCTGAATCAGCATGGTTGGTGGTGGGGGCTCCGAATGAGTCCTTACACCAGGCCTCCTGTCCTTCCTGCCTGCTGGTGCAAGCCCCTTGCCCTTCACTTTGGAAGCTGGTGGTGCCTCCTTGCCCTTCCCTTTGGCAGCTGGTGGTGCCTCCTTGCCCTTCTCTTTCTCAGCTGGGGGTGCCTCCTTGCCCTTCCTTGATGCACCTGGAGGAGGTTTCAGTGCTGCTGCCTGGTTCCCCGGAGCCTCTCCCACCTGCAGTAGCTGTCGACATTACTGTGGCCGTGGACTGGGAGGCTGAGGTACTCGTCTGCATTCTGACCACCCTGGCCCGATGTGAAGGAGGAGGGGAGGGGTAGGGAAGAGGTCAACGGTGGAGAGGAAAAGCTTCTTAGGGACATTGGGGAGGAAGAGGGTGAAGGTTTGGGAGTAGAGGAAGAAGAAGTGGTTGTAGGAGGTGTCTGTCTGCTGTGTTTAGGTGCGGGTGCATGGGCTGGATGCTGTTGTGAGGTGGATGGCTGTTGGGTGTCTGAGTGCTTGCGTTTGTTTGCTTTGGGAGGAGTGGGTACAGACACAGTGGGAGAGGACACAGGTGACGTGTGCATGGATATGGGGGTGGTGACTGACAGTGAGGGGTGTGTAGTGATAAGCGTGATGGCAATGGAGCTAGTGGATGAGGATGTAGTGCATTCAGGTGTGAGTAGAGACGCTACTGGGAGGGAGGTGGAGGACGAGGAGGAAGGGGCCACAGTGGAGGCAGTGGATGTTGGTATGTCTGCATCTAGATGGTGTTTGTGTGACTGCCTGTGAGATGATGTGTGGTGCTTGTGTTTGCCTGAGCCACTCCTGTGTGATGTCTTGTGTGCATGCTGGTCTGCCTGTGTGCTTGGAGTAGGTTGGGGTTGAGGGGAATGGGACTAGGCAGAGGAAGTTGGAGGGGGGAGGCTAGTACCAGGGACAATGGCTGCCATCAGAGAGGAGGCCAGAGCCTGGATTGATATCTGTTGGGCCACCATGCCAGAGTGAATCTCCTCCAGGAATGCATTTGTTCACAATGGTTTACTGCCCAACAGAGATGGATCGCAGGAGGTCAGTAGCCTCCTCACTCAGGGCAGCAGGGCTAACTGGGGCAGGGCCTGAGGTGCCTGGGGCGAAGGAGATGCCCACCATACTGGGTGAGCAGGCACAGGAAACATACTGAGGGGCTGCTGGGAGGGCAGTGCTGGTACAGGGGGTAGCAGCTGTACCTGTAGTTGGGGTAGCCACAGAGGTGTCCACCATCACCAGGGAGCTTCCATCGGAGGAGGTATCACTGTCCAAACTGTCCCCTCCTGTCTCCACTGCGGTGCTCCACTGCAGTGCTCCCCTCGCCCTCTGTCCCACTGGTGTCCTCACCATCGGTTGATTCGCCTCATGGGCCGTGTGGGATACAGCTCCCACCATCGCCAATGCCTCTGCTCCTCAATCAGATGATTCTAATGCACATAAGGACAGGGTGACAAAACAAAAAGGGGGGGGGAGACAAAGGATACACATGGTCAATGGCTGCTCCAACACCACCGTTGCCGTACAAGTCACACACACACACACAGGGAACAGCCCTACGCACCAGCAATGAACTACCAGTCACAATGCTAGTCACCAGGCCATGGACAGGAATACCTAACGCCAATAGCAGCATACCTTAGACCCACAGACCCCTGCCCTGTAGTGGATGCCTACTAGCTTGGTAGGAGGTGGTGTACATCATACCCTGACCAACATGGGATCTACCTGCAATGACCGGCCTTGGCCTAGGGGCACCCACAGGACTACATCCCCCACCCGGAGACCACCCCACCACCCGCAAGTAGTATATTGGGAAACTGTACTCACCCCCTTGTGGCTGCTGTAATTTCCTCAAGCAGGCCACAGCCAGTATGCGGGCTATCCGGGGGTCAGGGTTCGACGGGCATCCCTTCCACATTGGGAGGCCATCCCCAGCTGGGCCTCCGCCGTCTTCCTTGCCCAGCGTCTCAGGTCCTCCCACCGTATCTGACAGTGGGTGCTCCGTCTGCCGTAGACCCCAAGGGTTCGCACGTCCTTGACGATGGCACGCCACATACCCTTTTTCTGATGGGTGCTGACCTGCACAAAAATACACATAGATAAAGGTCTCAGTCAGACCGTCCGGCCTGTTATACTCATGGCCCACCATAGCCCTCACATCCCCTTATGCACAGACATTGCCCACCATACATGCAGCACGCTGTCCAGGACCCTTCCACCAACCCCCCCCACACAAGGCCCTAACACACAGCACTCCATGCATTCATGCCCCATGCATTGTTCTCACAGTGTACTCACCTGTTGGTCTGGAGGCCCATACAGCGTTCGTTACTGGGGTAGGACCCCATCCACCAATCTCTCCAACTCAGCATGGGTGAAGGCAGGGGCCCTTTGCCCAGTGACACAAGCCATGGTTGGTTCCAGACACAGGTCAGAGCAGCACTTGTAGTGTAGGTCCTCTCCTGTTGAAGGTCAGGTAGAAAGTGAGTGAACAGATAGAAAATGGCAGTCACATCCGCAGCGGTGCATACCGTCACCCCCGGCATACATCACCATTGGCCACTGTAACCCATAGGGCCCAATGACAACCAATGAGGAGTTGCACAGCGGTACTCGACCGCCTCCCGCAACGGCGCACAACGCCAGCGGAATTACCTCATTTCCACATATCCATCCACACAGGACAAGCGGACGCCATTTCAGGGGGGGCAGGCCATGACACCTACCTGCATCACAGTACACATATGCACCTTTTGGGCCTATCCAGCAATATTGTGTTACAGTCACAACATGCAATGCAGTGTAGTTTTGGAAATGTGGAATACTGACCAGCTGCTCCCCGTTTTGCCCCCTAGATTATAACCGCTGTGGATGAATAGGAGATGGAGACATCCCCTGTGTACAGACCCCTGGTGGACTTGGCAACAATGGAGGACATTATCCTCACCAATAGACTATACAGGGCCACAATCACAGAGCTGTGTGCCCAACTGGAGCCTGTCCTGATATCTGCTATCCATCACCCCACCAGGAACCCCCTCTTGTCCAAGTCCAATCTGTGCTCCATTTCTTGGTAACTTCCAAGTGACAGTAGGCTTGGCAGCAGGAATGTCACAGCCAATGTTCTCAATAGTGCTGACCAGAGTGTTGTCTGCCCTGATTAAACACATGCGCAGCTACATCGTTTTCCCCCAGGTGGAGGATTTGGCCACAGTGAAAGCTGACTTCTATGGAATGGGACATATCCCCAACATTATTGGGGCAATTGATGGTACACAAATCCTGGGTCTGTGCATGATGCCTTTACCCTGCGGAATAGCAGCATCCCATATGTGATGGCTCAACTCCAGAGGCACAGGGTGTGGCTAATAAGTGAGCCCTGGTTCCCACCCAGTGGATGTTGGTGTATGGCTATGTTGTGGGCCCTAAGGGTGAGTGTGTTGCTAACAGTTGTCCCTCAATATTTGCAGGTGGCTCTGGTTACCCCAACCTCTCATGGCTACTGACCCCAGTGAGGAATGCCGGGACGAGGGCAGAGGAACGTTACAATGAGGCACATGGGCAGGCAAGAGGGATTATCGAGAGGACCTTTGGCCTCATGAAGCTCAGGATTCGTTGCCTGCATCTAACTGGTGGATCCCTGTACTACTCACCCAAAAAGGTCTGCCAGATAATCGTGGCATGCTGCATGTGGCATAACCTTGCCTTGAGGCGCCAGGTGCCTTTTCTGCAGGAGGATGAGGATGGAGATGGGCTTGTGGCAGCAGTGGACCCTGTGGATAGTGAAGATGAGGAGGCAGAGGATGAGGATGAGGACAACAGAACAGCAATAATACGGCAGTACTTCCAGTGACACACAGGGAAGACACTGTAACTTCACTTTTCATTGACAGTTTTGTGTTTGACATTGTACATGGCAGGCAGATTCTCCCATTTCTATGGCCACTTACTGTACCCTTTGGCATCTCAATTTTCAGATATCTGTGCCCCACTCTGGCACCTGGTGTGTTGACTGCAGCCTATTACAGGTCAGTCCTATGTATACAGTCCTGTACAGTTGTATTGCAGTGTTTACAGCTTGTTTAACAAATACATAGTTTAATCATTTGCCAGACTCCATACTTGTATTTTTTTAAATGGTGTTTATTTACGTGCCAATACGTAGAAGGGTATGTGCAATGGGCTGGGGTGATGGTGGAGGAAAGTCCAGGATAGAGTCCAGTCTATTTTGTCACAGGTGCATTGTCCAAGGGGGCATAGGAAGTTGCGCAATGGCAGTTCAAGGTGGACAGGGTGACAGAGTGGGGCACAAGGGTGACAATCAGGGGAGTCCTATTTCCTGGCGGGGTCTTGGCAATGTTTTCTGGCTTCTGCCTGGATCGCAGGGACCGTTTGTAGGGTGGTTCTTCTGCAGGAGGAGGGGTGCCAGTGGCCTGTTGTTCCTGTGGCAGGGCCTCCTGTCCACTAGTGGCAGCGGAGTTGGAGGGCTATTCATCGGTGTGGCTAGTGTCAGGGGCCCAGTGGTGTGCCACTGCCTCCCTCATGGTGTTGGCCATGTCTGCCAACACCCCTACAGTGGTGACCAGGATGGTGTTGATGTCCTTCCGGTCCTCCCTGATCCCCAGGTACTGTCCCTCCTGCAACCGCTGGGTCTCCTGGAACTTGTCCAGTATCTGACCATCGTCTCCTGGTAATGGTGGTATGCTCCAAGGATATTGGTGAGTGCCTCCTGGAGAGTTGGTTCCCTGGGCCTGTTCTCCCCCTGTCGCACAGCAGTCCTCCCAGCTTCCCTGTTGTACTGTGTCTCTGTCTTCTAAACCGTGTGCCCACTGCCACTGACCCCAGGTCCCTGATTGTCCTGTGTTTGTGGAGTGTCCTGGGGTCCGTGTAGTGGTGGACACACTGCTGATTGACGTGTCCTGAGGACAGAGGTGTGGCCTGCTGTGTGGATGCTGTGCTGGTGATTCCTGAGGGGGGAGGCTCTGTGGTGGTATGGGACTGTACCTGGGTGACCGACTGTCCACAGATCCCTGATGGGCCAGGTTGGTCATCCAGATCCAGGCGTCCAGAGCTGCTGTCATCACTGTGGGCCTCTTCTGTGGGGGGACTTGATGTTGCTGGCACCTCCTTTCCGGTGACGTTGGGTGGGAGACCTGTGGGGATGTAAATGCAGTGTTATTGTTTCTGCATGTGACATCTTGTGCATGCGTGTGTTGCCCTCTATGGTTGTGATTGCCCTGTCAGCTTAGCCTTGTGTAAGTAGTCATTTTGTGGGCTATGTGATTGTCTCTAGTGTGCATGCTTTAGTGATGGGTGTCCATGCAGGTCTATGATGGGGGTCCGTGCATTGATGTTACGTGCAGGGCTTGGTATTGGGATGGGTGGGTTGTGATGGTGGGTTGTATGTTAGGTGGTGGAGTGATGGGGTGAGGGTAGGGGTGGGGGTATGGCTGGCATAGAGGTAGGGGGGGTGAAAGTAGTAAAGAGTTGACTTACCAGAGTCCAGTCCTCCTGCTACTCCTGCCGGGCCCTCAGAATGCATGATTGCCAAGACTTGCTCCTCCCATGTTGTTAGTTATGGGGGAGGAGGTGGGGCTCCACTGCAAGTCCTCTGTACTGCTATCTGATGTCTTGCAACCACGGAATGCACCTTCTCCTGTAGGTCGTTCTACCTCTTCTTGATGTCGTCCCTTGTTCTTGGGTGCTGTCCCACGGCATTGACCCTGTCCACTATTCTCCGCCATAGCTCCATCTTCCTAGCAATGGATGTCTGCTGCACCTGTGATCCAAATAGCTGTGGCTCTACCCAGATGATTTCCTCCACCATGACCCTTAGCTCCTCCTCTGAGAACCTGGGGTGTCTTTGTGGTGCCATGGCTGTAGTGTGAGTGGTGTGTGTGAGGGTGTGTGGGGGATGTGTTGGGGTGTGTGCTGTAAGGTGCGTGGATGGTGTATCGGTGATGGTGTTATGTGGCTCTGGTTCTGTGGGTGCTCTTGGTGTCTCTCTCTCTCTCATTTGGCATTTCTTTTTAGTCGTAAAGGGTTGTGGGTTAGTGTGTATGTGTGTTCTAGTGGTGTGGGTGTGTTGGTGTGGTGTGTGTATGTCTGTCAGGTGTGTGTAGTTTGAATTGTCCAATGTAGTGTTGTTTTGTTTGAGTATGTGTATTTTGAGCACTGCGGTATGTACCGCCAATGGTTTACCGCGGTTGAATGTCCGCCGCAGTGATTCGTGGGCATAGTTCTGTCGGCGTAACAGTGTGGGTTTTGCTACTGCCAGTTTATCAGTGACCTTTCAGCTGGTGGACTTGTGTGAGTGGCTGTATAGTGACAAATTGGTATGTGTGTGTCATAATATGGGTAGCGGTAATCCGCTGTGCCGGCGGTGTGTTTGCGGCACTCAGCATGGCGATAAGCGGGACTTACCACCAATGTCATAATGAGGGCCTATATGTCCTACTTTAACCATACACTGCACCCTGCCCAAGGGGGTACCTAGGGCCTGCCTAAGGGGTGTCTTACAAGTAAGAAAAGGGAAGGGTTAGGCCTGGCAAGTGGGTACACTTGCCAAGTCGAATTTACAGGTAAAACTGCACACACAGACACGGCAGTGGAAGGTCTGAGACATGATTACAGAGCTACTTACATGGGTGGCAGAACAAGTGCATCAGGCCCACTAATAGCATTTGATTTACAGACCTTGGGCACCTATAGAGGACTTTACTAGGGACTTACTAGTACATCAAATATGCCAATCATGGATAAGCCAATTACAAACACATTTTGTAAAGGGGCACTTGCACTTTAGCACTGGTTAGCAGTGGTAAAGTGCTCAGAGTAACAAAAACAGCACACATCAACAATCTTGGAAACAGAGGCAAAAAGTTAAGGGAGACCACGCCAAGGATGATAAATCTAACACGTGTCCCCCCAGCTGAAAGTGGAGAGCAACTACTCAACCTTATGGGAGTTCTCATCACTGAGACTAAAGAATCTGGACAGACCATCAGCACTGGCCTGCTCTGTACCATGGCAGTGTTCCACCGTAAAGTCCATCCCCTGTAGGGAAATGAACCACCTCAACAGTTTTGGATTCTCACCCTTCATCTGCATTAACCATCTGAGGGGCCTGTGGTTGGTCTGATCACGGAAGTGAGTCCCAATCAAGTAGGGTCTTACTTCTTCAGCGCCCAAACCACAGCAAATGCTTCACGTTCTATGGCACTCCACCTACGTTGCCTGGGAGGTAACCTCCTGCTAATGAAGGCTACGGGTTGATCTAGGCCCTCTTCATTAATCTGTGTGAGTACTGCTCCAATACCATGCTCTGAGGCGTCTGTTTGCACAACAAACTCCTTGGGGTAGTCAGGTGCCTTCAACACAGGTGCTGTACACATGGCAGCCTTCAGGGCATCAAAAGCATTCTGGCAAGCCTCTGTCCAGATCACTTTCCTGGGTTGCTTCTTAGAAGACAACTCAGTCAAGAGGGTAACAATGGTACCATATCCCTTGACAAACCTCCTGTAGTATCCTGTGAAACCTAAGAAGGTTCTCACGTCAGTCTGGGTCTTGGGAGGCTCCCAAGCCAGAATGGTATTAATCTTTGGCTATAGGGGTGCCACCTGGCCACTCCCCACCTGGTGCCCCAAGTACACCACCGATCCCTGCCCTATTTGGCACTTGCTCACCTTAATAGTGAGGCCTGCCTTCTGCAGGGCCTCTAACACTCTCCAGAGGTGTTGCAGATGTTTCTCCCAAGTGGAACTAAACACAGCAATGTCATCCAGGTAGGCAGCACTAAACTCATCCAGCCCAGCCAACACCTGGTTGATTAACCTCAGAAAGGTGGCAGGGGCATTCTTTATTCCAAATGGCATGACTTTAAATTGAAAGTGTCCATCTGGAGTAGATAATGCTGACCTCTCCTTGGCCCCCTCTGTTAAGGCAATCTGCCAGTAACCAGGTGTTAAGTCAAACGTACTGAGGAACAGCTCCCAACCGGTCAATGAGCTCATCAGCTCAGGGGATAGGGTGTGCGTCAGTCTTGCTTTGCATTGAGTCCCCAGTAGTCCACACAGAACCTGAGTTCTGGAGTGGCACCAGGTGCAGCAGCCTTTGGGACCAATACCACTGGGCTGGCGCAAGGAATACTGGAGTGCTCAATAACCCCTAGGGTTAACATTTTGGATACTTCATTCTTAATGCAAGCCCTGACCCTGTCAGTCACCCTGTAAACCTTCTGTTTAATGGGTGGACTGTCCCCAGTGTCCACATCATGTGTGCACAAGTGTAAGACCCCTGGGATCAGGGAAAACAGTGAGGCGAACTGTCCTGACACATGGCAACAGTCACCCTGCTGCTCTTCAGTTAGGGAGGGGGAAAGGATCACTCCATCCACAGACCCATCTTTCTCTCCTGTAGACAGGAGGTCAGGAAGAGGCTCACTCTGCTCTTCCACGCCATCATCTGTTGAAAGGAGCATGGGCAGTACAGTCCGCTCAAAGTGCGGCTTGAGGCGGTTGACATGCAGGACCCTTAAAGGTTTCCTTGGAGACTGCAAGTCCACCAGGTAGGTGACTTCACTCTTGCGCTCCACCACCTCAAATGGGCCAGTCCACTTGTCCTGGAGTGCCCTAGGCTCCACTGGTGCCATCACCCGCACTTTTTATCCAGGCTGAAACTCGACCAGAGTGGCAGTCTGGTCATACCAGCGTTTCATGTCCTCTTGGCTTGCTTCCAGGTTCTCTTGTACGAGACTCCTGAAGCGGGCAGTCTGGTTTCTCAGAGCCAGCATGTAACTGATACATCCTTGGGGTTTACTAGGAGCTTTTTCCAAAGCCTCCTTGACCAGACCTAAAGGTCCCCTCACAGGGTGGCCATAGATGAGCTCAAATGGACTAAACCCAAGTCCCTTTTGAGGCACCTCCCTGTCGGCGAACAGAAGGCATGGCAAGAGGACATCCCACTTCTGCCTCAAGGGCTCTGACAGGCACATAATCATGCCTTTCATGGTGCAGTTGAATCTCTCAACCAGACCATTACTTTGGGGGTGGTAAGGGGCGGTGAACTTGTAGGTTACCCCACACTCCTTCCACAGAGACTTCATATATGTGGATATGAAGTTGGTACCCCTATCAGATACCACTTCCTTCGGGAACCCCATGCGGGTAAAAACCCCCATCAAAGCACGACCCACCACAGGGGAAGTGATTGATCTCAAAGGAATGGCTTCAGGGTACCGGGTGGCATGGTCCACCAAGGATAAACTTGTTGCCCATGGCTGTCTTGGGATCCAGAGGCCCAACAATGTCAATCCCTATCCTTTCAAAGGGAGTACTGACAACAGGTAAAGGTTGGAGGAGAGCCTTATATTTCCCCCCACTCTTGCCACTTGACTGACAAGTCTGGCAAGACCTGCAATGTGCATCTGAGTGCCAGTGCATTAGGGGCCAGTAAAAGTGGGTGACAAGCTTCTCAAAGGTCTTGTCCTGCCCCAAATGTCCAGCTAAATGCACATCATGAGCCACCCCCAGGAGGAAGGCACTGAAGCACTGGGGTACCACCAGTACACGGGCTGACCCAGGCTCAGGAACCTTAGGCTCACTATACAGGAGGTCATCCTCCCAATAGATCAGGTGCGATCCGGGCTCCTTGCCAGTCGCCTGGTCTGCAGCCTTCTGCCACAAACCCTTCAGAGTAGGGCATGTCTTCAGTGGTGCACAGAATCCTTTCCTGGCACTGCAACAGCTCTGGGACCTCCCCCAGTTCAACAACCTGTTCCACTGTAGGCTTCAGGTGTCACCCTCAGGCTGCGCCTCCTCCCAGATCGTGGAAACTTCTGGGGCTGGTTTCCTGTGCCCCCTGCCCATCCTCTTCTTGGTGGTCTGGGCCACTGTTTCAGGCTCCAGGGGCTCTTGACAACCCTGATGGGCTGCCATTGACCGGATGGATACACATACCCACCCAGGCAGTCCCAACATCCCCAAGTGAGCCCTGTGTTCCACCTCCTTCCAAGGGGAATCCTCCAGGTCATTGCCAAGCAAACAATCTACAGGCATGGATGGACTCACAGCTACCATCAAGGAACCTGAGACCCCCCCCCACTCAAAGGGAACCTGCGCCATTCTGCACAGGTGCTCTGAGTTGGCCACTGCAACTACTTGGTGAAGTACCCGGGGATCAATCTGCTCTTCAGACACCAGCTGACTCCTCACTGTATTCAAACTGGCTCCTGTGTCTCTCAGAGCCTCCACCCTCTGTCCATTGATGGTCAACCACTGCCTGTACTTCTTAGTGTTCTCAGGCACGGGGGGTTCTCTGGATCATCTCACTGCCCCCTAGTGAGACAAGGGTCATCTCAGCTGGCTCCCACCCACCTGGAACCAAGTCCTCCCCAAGTGCTATACTAGTCAAACCCTTGGATGGTACTTTTGGGGCATTTGGGGTCCCGCCTCACATGACCCACCCTGTCACATGCATAGCACTTACTTTGGGGACCACCTAACCACTGGCTTCCCTTTGGAGAACCATGGCTTCTTCTCACTGGGGGGTTGGGAATCCTTACCTTGGGAATCAGTATGGGGCCCTTTAAAGAACTTCCCCTGTTTACCCTTACCACCCTTTCTTCTGAGAGGGACCCTGCCCACCCTTTGTATGGTCTCCCCCGTACTTCTTTTTTATCCTGGTTCTCTCCCAGCGGTCCGCTTTCTGTGCAAGCTTCCTGGGATCAGTCAGCTAGCTGTCAATCAGGTGCTGGTGCAGCTCTGGAAAACATAAACTGTACAAGTGCTCCAAAGCAATCAGATTGTAAAGCCCCTCATACATAGTTACCTTACTGCCCTTCACCCAACCATCCAGTGACCTGCAAAAAGAATCAACACATTCCAACCATGTTTGCGATTCCTTCTTCTTATAGGACCTAAACGTATCCTTATACTGCTCAGGGGTGAAACCATATCTTGTGAGTAGGGCATCCTTCATGAAATGTAGGTGAGATTCTGAGCATCCCCTAAGGCTGTCAGTGTATCCCTCCTCTCTACCTCAAAGTGCTTCGCCCCAGACCCGCCCCCAATGAGCTTCAGGGACCAGATTCATGTGGAGAGCAGACTCATACCCCTTAAACCACAAGTACATGTCGTCCTCACTTTTGTAATCCTTCACAAGATCCTTAGGAATGTGCAACCTCCTCTCAGGCTGGATCCTCTGATCCAGCTCCCTCAAGCTGAGCTCATGAGCCAACAACAACTTTTTCTCCTCTATGGCCATCCTCATTTTCTCTAATTCCCTCTGGTGCTCCCTCTCTGCCTGTCTGTCCTGCAATTCTTCATGGGTCAGACCCTTAGATGAGACACTGCTACCCACCCTGGAAACCCTCTCCTTGGACATAACAGGCCCACCCACAATACCATTGTGTATGGAATGCTCTTCCTCCTCCTCATCCTCCTCATCCTCTGTGTGTCCTTCAGTGCTCTTGGCTGTCCCCAGGCCCCTGGCGCCTTTTGCAGCTCCTCCTTCTTGGATGAGCTCTTAGTGGGACAGTCAAAACTTTTACAGAACTGATTTATTGGAGCCTTGGTATAACTTTCCAATTTCTGTAGGTGAAAAGCAGCTCCAACTGATGCATCTCCAGATTGGGACATGACGAAAAGTCAACAAAAGTGCAAAATTCCAAAAGGCAGAAAACAAGTTCCCAAATGAAGTTCAGAAGTCAATCAAAGATTACCACAAAAATGGATGTAGGGAAAAAGCTAAGCAAAAGAGAAAAAGCAAAAATCACAAGACAAGTAGTATGTGGTCACGTAGTGGTCTGCACTCAAAATAGTAGTGTACACTTAATCACTGTATGTCAAGTGCAAATACAAGTCCAATCCCAACCGCTGATCACCAATGTTAGAAATGGGGTCTTTGATTGGCAGTCATGTCACCCCCTGTCCAAGCAAGGACCCTCATTCTAGTCAGGGTAAAAGAGAATCACCCTCAGCTAACCCCTGCTTACCCCCTTGGTAGCTTGGCACGAGCAGTAGGCGTAACTTCAGAGTACTAGGTGTATAGTATTTATACCAACACACACAGTAACTCAATGAAAACACTACAAAATGACACAACACAGGTTTAGAAAAATAGAATATACTTATCTAAACAAAACAAGACTAAAACGACAAAAATCCACAATACACAAATCAAGTTATCAATTGAAAACCAAAAAGAGTCTTCATGTAATTTTAAACACACACTAACGCTGTTAGCGTGAAAATGTACCTTGGGTGCATCAAAAATAACCCCGCACGGGTGAGTGTGAGTCAAAAAGGGCTTGCAATGCTTTGATTTCACTCACTAGCGAGACCTTGCATCATTTCTCCTAAAGTTGGGTCGGCGTGCGTCGTTTCTTTTCTCCACAGGAGAGTGATGCATCAATCTGGTCAGCACTCTTGGGTCCGGGCAGGCCTTGCGTTGTTTTTACACGCTCAGCGGTGTTTGTGTCAGAACTGCTGCCGCACGATGATCCGAAAACCACATATCGCGGGTTGCGATCTCACCAGTCTCTGTCAGCAATGCTGTGCGTCGTTTCTCCAGCCCCGGGTGTCAATCTTCCGGTCGCGTTGCAGGCGAGTGTCTATTTTCAGTCACAAAGCCGGCGGCGCATCGATTTTTCAGCCGCAGATCGGAGTTGCGTTGATCGTTTCCCCGCACGGCGGTCAGTGCCTGGATTTCTTACTCTTGGGCTGCCAGCTTATCCTTCCAGGGTCCCAGGAACTGGATTGGCACCACTTGGCAGAGCAGGAGTCTCTCCAGAGACTCCAGGTGCTGGCAGATAGAAGACTT
This sequence comes from Pleurodeles waltl, assembly GCF_031143425.1. Classification (NCBI taxonomy): domain Eukaryota; kingdom Metazoa; phylum Chordata; class Amphibia; order Caudata; family Salamandridae; genus Pleurodeles; species Pleurodeles waltl. The sequence goes on along the minus strand of NC_090438.1, from coordinate 792,205,876 downwards.
TGCTGTCCCTGAGACTTCAAACAACAGGAGGCAAGCTCTATATCAAGCCATTGGAGAGTTCTTCACAAGAAGGAAGGCAACACAAAGTCCAGTCTTTGTCCTCTAGCACAGGTAGAACCAGCAACAGCGTTATATCTCCGCAAAGCACAGTCACAGGCAGGGCAGCTCTTCTTCCTCAGCTCTTCTCCAGGCAGAGGTTCCTCTTGGTTTCCAGAAGTGTTCTAAAGTCTGTGGTTTTGGGGCGCCCTTCTTATATCCATTTTGCCCTTTGAAGTAGGCCTACTTCAAAGGAAAGTGTCTCTTGATTGTGAAATCCTGCCTTGCCCAGGACAGGCCCCAGACACACATGAGAGGATTGGAGACTGCATTGTGTGAGGGCAGGCACAGCCCTTTCAGGTGTGAGTGGCCACTTCTCCCCTCCCTCCTAGCACAGATGGCTCATCAGGAAATGCAGACTACACCCCAGCTCCCTTTGTGTCACTGTCTAGTGAGAGATGCAACCAGCCCAACTGTCAAACGGACCCAGGCAGGGAATCTACAAACAGGCAGAGTCACAGAAATGGTATAAGCAAGAAAATGCTCACTTTCTAAAAGTGGCAGTTTCGAACACACAATCTTAAAATCAACTTTACTAAAAGATGTATTTTTTAATTGTGAGCTCAGAGACCCCAAACTCCACATGTCTATCGGCTCCTAAAGGGAATCTACACTTTAATCAGATTTTAACGTAGCCCCCATGTTAACCTATTAGAGGGACAGGGCTTGCGAAAGTGAAAAACAAATTTAGCATTATTTCACTGTCAGGACATATAAAATACCTTACTATGGCCCTCATTACAACTTTGGTGGGTGGCAACCGCCGGCCGCCAAGTTGTAACCGCTGCGCGCCTGCCAATGCGGCCGCACTTCCACGTTGGCCATTTCAACATCCTCGCTGGGCCGCCGGGTGGAAACCAAGTTTCTGCCCGACGGCCCAGCGGGGATGTCGGCCGCAACACGGGAGCCGGCTCCAAATGGATCCGGCGGTGTTGTGGCGGTGCGACGGGTACAGTTGCATCCGTCGCACTTTTCACTGTCTGCTATGCAGACAGTGAAAAGCTCCATGGGACCGTGGCAGGGGGTCCCATAACTGCCCATGCCAAAGGCATGGGCAGTGCAGGGGCCCCCATGAGCCCCGGGACTCCCCTTTCTGCCAGCCTTTTCATGGTGGTTTCTACCGCCTTGAAAAGGCTGGCGGGAGGGGGTCTCGTAATCCCCTGGAGGATTACAACCGCCGGGACCAACGTGGTGGTAAACCGCTGGTCCCGGTGGGGCGACCGCGGCGCTCCTGCTGCGGTCGTAATACCATGGATTGCACCGCCAGTCTGTTGGCGGTGCATCCGACGAAACAGCCCTGGCGGTCAAAGACTGCCAGGGGTGTAAGGAGGGCCTATATGTTCTACCATAACCATCCTCTGCACCCTGCCCTTGGGACTACCTAGGCCCTACCTTAGGGGTCTCTAACATGTAAAAAAAGGGAAGGTTTGGGCCTGGAAAGTGGGCACACTTGCCAAGTCGAATTTACAGTAAAACTGCACACACAGACACTGCAGTGGCAGGTCTGAGACATGATTACAGAGCTACTTATGTGGGTAGCACAACCACTGCTGCAGGCCCACTAGTAGCATTTGATTTACAGGCCCTGGGACCTCTAGTGCCCTTTACTAGGGACTTACTAGTAAATCAAATATGCCCATCATGGATATGCCAATTACATACAAATTTTGTAGAGGAGCACTTGCTCTTTAACACTGGTCAGCAGTTAAAGTGTCCAGAGTAACAAAAACAGCAAAAACAGAGTCCTGCACACATCAACAACCTCGGAAACAGAGGCAAAAAGTTATGGGAGACCACGCCAAAGATTAAGGCCCTCATTCTGACCTTGGCGGTCGGCGGAGAGGCGGCGGTCGGACCGCGAACAGACCGGCGGTCAGAAAAATGGCATTCTGACCGCGGCGGTCACCGCCGCGATCGCCCGCCACTTCCCCACTCCGACCGCCACGGCGGTCATGACCGCCGGGCTGGAGTTTGCGCACTCCGGCCTGGCGGTCGTCCCAAGACCGCCAACGGTATCATGACCCTGCCTACCGCCGCGGTTTCTTGCGGTCGGGAACCGCCATGCGAACCATGGCGGTAAGCACTATCGGGGCCAGGGAATTCCTTCCCTGGCACTGATAGGGGTCTCCCCCACCCCCCACTACCCACCCGAGTCCTCCCCCACACCCTCCACCCCCCCTGCCACCCCCCAGAGGTGGTACGAACCCCCTCCCCACCCCCACCCCGACATGCACATACATGCACCCCGACATGCACACACCCCCAACATGCACATATACACACCCCCTACACACACATACACAACGGGGACACATACCCGCACACATACATGCAGACATGCGCACCTGCCGAACAGCACACATTACCCATAGACACAGCAGCACCCCCCGCCCGCATACACGCACTCACACACCCCCTCTACACACTCACACGCACACCCCCATGCACGCCCACATCACACAACACCCCCCCTCCTCCTCCCCTCACGGACGGTCAACTTACCTTGTGCGTTGGTCCTCCGGGAGGCGACGAGAGCCATGGGGAGGTGACCGCCAACAGAACACCGCCAACAGAAGACCGCCACACAGATATGTGGGTCGTAATTCTGTGGGCGGTGTTCTGCTGGCGTGGCGGTGGAGGTTGACCAGTCTCCACTTTTCCGCCGACCGCCAGTGTGGCTGCTTGCGGTTTCCCGGCGGAACGCTCCCAGCGGTCAGAATGCGCACAGCGGCATACCGCCGCGGTCGGCGGTCTTCACCGCAGCGGTAACTCGGCGGTCTCGCGAAAAGACCGCCAAGGTCAGAATGAGGGCCTAAATGTCTAACAGCTTCTGAGAGCCAGCACCCTATTTTATGTATTCGCTCCTCATTCACTCCTCTCCCTACCCCCGCTGCTTCTGTCATGGTGGGGCCTATGCGGAAAGAATGAGACCGGACCCTGCCTAAAGAGGGAGCTCTGATTTGGTGATGACCATGTTGACAACTGCTATGAATTGATAGCGTCTTAAGCAGGACCCATCATCATGTCTAAAGAGCAGTAGCCCTTTCTGTAGTCCCGTAGTTGTGTATTCCCTCATGCTGCACACTGTGCAGAAGCTTTCTCATGTATGCAGTCTAAGTGCGAGTACCTCCCTTTCCAATCTTGATCCATCGTTGATCTCCAGAGGAGATTTATTATGTATTTGTCTGCCATGAAAATGTCCTCCCTGCAATGGCAGGCAACCTCAGGATTGCTCTGGAGGAAGCCACTAGCTTGCTAGTGCAACAGGCCCCAAAGAATGCTAACGTGACTGCTGCTTTAAACAGTATGCCCTTGTGATTCAAATTGCATACCATGGGAATGATTGCTAACAGTATCTTCAGCATGGGGAAGTCGATGGGACATCACTGGTCCAGACCTCTGGACTGTAGCCTCCCCTAGCCTTTCATGGCTGCCCTGAAACAGAATTATTTGGCCAGGTCTAACCCAGTCATCAACCTAGCATAGAATGATACCGCATTGAGGTGAGCTTGTACCCATGTCCTGGTCCTCCATGCTTCGAAGGCCAATTGTATGAAATGTTGTACTTCCTCCTCAGTGACGGCACCCTACCCTAGAGTACCGGTAATTCCCTGAACTACCTCCCAGCACTTATGGTATCTTACTGTTGTCTTGGGGGCCAACGCGTTGTCCGCCAGCATTGTCAGGTCGATTAGTCCCCTTGGTACAGGGGGCATGCGTGGATCCATGTGTGGCGCCAGCTCCCTGACCCTCTGCACTGAAAACAAGATAAAGTGTCAGCTACTGTGTTCTTGATTCCCAGAATGTGTCTTGCCTTCACCACAATGTTACCGCTTAGCTGAAACCCCACCAGATGGTGCAGGAGGTGTACTACTACCGGGCAACTAGCTGTCCCTAAGTTCAGTGCCTGTACCACCGTTATCTGACCACAATGTGATCTGTTTGTTAGCTAATTTACCACCGCATATGGTGAACGCAATGATAATGGGGAAGAGTTCCAAGACTGTGATATTCCTGGTGACACCCTTCTTGTGCCATGTGCTGGGCCAGCGTGCCACTGTCCCAGCAGATCTAAGGACTGCCCTAAAGCCCTTGCCCCTGCTGCATCCGTGAATAGCTCTAGCTCTTTCGCTGACACCTAAGGGTCCCACCAGATCAATGTTCTATTATAGCTGCTCAGGAAAGCCAGCCACTGTTCTAGGTCTTTCTTGACCCCTTGCATGAGCTGTACCCTGTGGTGTTTCTGCATGAAACCTTTGCCCAATCGCCCCATATGCCTGGTGAATGGCCTCCAGGCCGGAAAACCTCATTTGCAAAGTTAGGCTCCCCCAAGAGATGTTACAGCTCACCTAGAGTTGCCTTCTTCTTCCCCAACAATGACTCAATGATCTGCATTCGATCCAACAACTTAGGCTGGGGAAGCCTACGTATCCCTTCCACTGTGTCCAGTTCTACCCGAGGAAAGGCAGGCAGGTGGTTGGTCCTTCCATTTTATCCCCCGCTATTGGAAATCCATCATGTCTGCCTTCCGGATGAACAAAAAGCCATCCATGTAATGCGTGCACCCCACTTTTTTGCATTTAACTTGTAGCGCCTATTCAAGAAAGGAGATAAAGGTAGGCACAAGATATTACACAGCCCATTGGCAGGCATATGCCATAGTAGAATGAGCTGTCCAATTGGAAACCCAGCAGATGATAGCTATGTGGGTCAACTGGCAGAAGGTGGAAAGTGGATTTTTATATCCGTTTTCACTAGCAATGTGCCCTTCCCTGCTGCCTTTAACTGGTCTACCACATTGTCTGTGGATCTGTAGGATACCAAGCAGCTTCCTGGATCCAGGCCATCATTTATCGACTCGCCCCCCTGGTGGGTATGACAGCCGATGAATTAGCCTGAATTTAACTTCCTCTTTCCCCGGGGGGAAGGGCCTGCTACCCTCCCCAGTTCAAGTTCCTTGCCCACCTTCTCCCTTGCAACCACCAATCAATCAATCAATCACTCAGGGTTCTAGTAGAGCGCTGCTAATCACCCAATGGGGTCTTAAGGTGCTGGCGGTGCTATATGCAGTTCAGTCAATGAGCTGGTTGGCTGTTTCAGTCAAAGAGCCAGGTCTTGACATCCTTCCTGATTTGAGGCAGTGGGGAGGATTGCCTGAGATGAAGAGGAAGAGAGATCCAGGTCTTAGCAGCGAGGTAGGAGAAGAATCTTCCTTTGGCTGTCATCTCGCAAGATTTGTGAGATAGTGGCCAGGGCCATGTGGGTGGAGAGGAATTGTCTGGTGGGGGTGTAAAGGTGAGGCAGTGATTGAGGTATGTGAGTCCGATGTTGTGGAGGGTATTGTGGGCATGTGTGAGGAACTTGAAGGAGATTCTTGTTTGGATTGGGACCCAGTGGAGGTCTCTCAGGTGCCCGGAGATGTGACAGCAGCAGGGGATGTCCAGGATAAGTCTGGCGGTGGCATTCTGGATTCTTTGCAGCTTTTTTAGAGCTTCTGGGTGGCACCAGCGTACAGTGTGTTGGCGTAACCTGGCTTGCTGCTTATGAGCACCTGGGTAACTGTTTTTCTGGATTTGGTGGGGATCCACCTGAAGATCTTTCAGAGCAGGCAGAGTGTGTGAAAGCAGGAAGATGTGACAGCATTGAACTGGAGGTTCATTGAGAGCGAGGAGTCAAGGATGATGTTGAGGTTGCGTGTGTGGTCGGTCAGTGTGGGGGGCTCTGAGCACAGCCAGTCACCAGGAGTCGGTTTCCAAGATGAGGACTTTTGTTTTGTTGGAATTGAGCTTGAGGCAGCAGTTCTTTATCCAGGCAGTGACTGGCTTCATCCTGTTGTGGATGCTGCTGTTTGTGGCTGCAGGTCCATTGGTGAGGAAGAGAAGCAGTTGGGTGTCATCTGCCTATGATACGACATTCAGTCCATGGTTTCTGATGATGTCTGCAAGCGGGGCCATGTAGATGTTGAAGACAGTAGGGCTCAGGGAGGATCCCTTAGGGATGCTGCAGTTGATCTCTGTAGGTTCGAATGAGAACGGAGGGAGCTTGACTTTCTGGATGTGGCCGGTAAGGAAGGAGAGGCTCTACTCTAGGGCTTTACTGCAGATGCTGGCATCATGTGGTCTTGTGCAGAGGTTGTGGTGGGAGATATTGTCAAAGGAGGCAGAGAGGTCCAGGGTGATGCAGCTTTGCCTCAGTCGCGGAGATTGGGGATGTCGTCAATTGCAGCGAGGAGAGCAGTCTGGGTGCTGTGGTTGCTACTGAAGCCTGATTGGGAGGGGTCCAAGATGCAATTGGTTTGGATAAACTCAGTGAGTTAGGCATTGATGGCTTTCACAATTGTTTTGTCCAGGAAGGGGAGCAGAGAGATGGGTCTGTAGTTCTTGAGGTCCATTGGGTCTGTAGAGGGTTTCTTTAGCAGGGGGTTGATCTCTGCGTGTTTCTAGTCTTCAGGGAAGGTGATGGTCGCGATGAAGCAGTCATGGTGTGGCAGAGTTCAGAGGCAATGGTGTTGCCAGTGGGGGCAGGGGTTTGAATGAGCTCTGGAGTGGGCAGTCTTCATGATCGTTAGGGTGTCATCGGTAGTGAGGGCAGTCCAGTTGGTCAGGGTCGGCTGGGTTCTGGAACATTTTGGTGCAGTGACCGCGAGTAGGGTTCATGGGTCCTGTGTTGCAAAGCTGTCGTAGATGTCTGAGATCTTGAGGTGAAAGAAGGTGGCGAGGTTGTTGCAGAGGGCTTGGGAGGGGGGATGTATGTGGTATCTGTGCTGGTTTTGGTGAATTCTATGATCACTGTGAAGAATACTTTGCTATTGTGAGCATTGCCGTTGATTCATTCCTGTGCGCCAGTTTACTTAGTGGCTTTGATGAGATGGTGTGTGTTTTGAAGGCTGTGTGGTCTGGTGAAGGTCTTACTGCTACTCCATCTACTCTTGAGTCATCTGCAGGTGCATTTCGACTCGTGCAGGGTGAGGGAGAACCAGCTGGCTTTCTTGGCTGTATGTTTGCCAGAGGATTTCCTAAGGGGAACCAGAACATTGGTGCAATCAAAGATCCATAGGTGGAGGTTGTGTGAAAATGTGTTGGCATCCGTGGAGGTTGGCAGTGGTGTGTTTTGGAGGGCGGTGTGAGTTGGTCTTAAGAGTCCCTATTCCTGCTTCTGCATGAGTAGCGGTGGGCAGGGTGGTGATGGGTGAGCTTGGTGAAGGAGAAGTGGATTCAACGGTGATCAGTCAATTGGAATTCAGAGGTATAGCTGACATAGATGTTGCTGCTGGTGAAGAAGATGAGGTGGTGCGTTTGGCCTGCTGACTGCATTGGGGAGATGACCAGTTGTTTGAGTCTGAAAGTAGTGAGATTCTTCAGTAGAGATGAGGTACTGGTGTTGCAGAGATTGTCCCAAGATGAAGACTTCCGTTTTGTTGGAATATCCCGTACATATTTTAGGTTCTTGCAGTGTTGTTGTGCCTGAGGCCCTGGTATCGGATGTGGAAACCTGTGAAAAAACCTTCTGCCAATAGTTGTCCTTCCTTCTTTTTAAGGTACCTGTGGAGAAGCTGCAACAGCTCTCTCATGTCAATGGGGGCGGGAGTTAAGCATTGTGTAACCCTGCCACACAGGGGTGCTGAACTGGATGTGTTACTTCTTGTTATTTGAGTCTTTTCCTTCACCTGTTCCCTTTACCTTCCTGCAATCGACTGCTGGGTGTGCTCCTCCACAGTTGATGCAGCTGTGCCTGAACTTGCAGGCTTGTCCCCATTTGCATTTGTCCTTGTCATATTTTGAGCAGATTTTACCTGTTTGTCCCCAGACTGTGCCCTTGCCCTTCTACTTTGCATAGTCCCTTCATGTTTCTGTTTGCCACCTGATGGGTGAACACTATTGTCCTGTGTGCCTAAACCATCTATGGCGGCCACCATTGGTGATTAGTAAAGCCTTCATCATCCTGTTGGTCCCATTCGATGACAGTCCAGGTTTGCATTTTTTCCCAGAACACTTCATCGTAATGTAGCCTAGCATGCCTGTGGTATTTCAGCTATGCTGCATGTACCCTCTGCTCATGGAGAAACAACACAGTTGCACTCCCTGGGAATTTTTCAATTCCCACCCCACCCCCCCGGTAGTACAGGCAATTAACTGGCTGCGATGCAGCCAGTTCACTACAGTGGTCATAATTTGGCAGTCCAGCACCGCCACGCTGTCAGCGGTCTGGCCGCCACTGCCAGCATTGGGAAGGGAAGGATCGCCAATGTCATAATGACCCCCTATGTCTTGCCCTTATAAGATCACAATGGCTGTTCAGCAGGCCAGCTCTCTTGCTTTTGCACTTTCTGACTTTCCAAGTGGGTAGAGCCCCTTCGCCCTAATGCCATTTGAAATTTAGCAGCTCCCCTGCTTTGCTAGTTGAAGAGCTTACAGCTCCCACCTGCTTTGCCTGGTCTGAGAAATGTGAAAGCTGTATGAGGCGGGCTCTCCTGGGGATGGTTTGTGACAAACACTTTCTCTTTTTTTATGGCTGGTTCCTGGTTGGTGCCACACTTGATGGTTGAGGGCACGTTTCATCACCTGGCTCTGTGGTGGGCTGGTTCTAGCACCTGTATTCAACAGGCCCCGGTATGAGTGTGCCCTCGCCTTCACCAGCCCTGTGATCCTAGCTCCTCCACCACTCCAAGGAAGTGGGTGCTGTGGTCGCCACCTCACCCTTTACTTCATGCCACAGTAGCTCACTGGTGCTGTCATGACTTAGGCCCGCTTCTTCTCTCTGGTTGCCCCCATCTCTCCTTCCTTCGTAGCAGGCCTCCTTCGACTGCGACTCCCCGGCGATCTTATTGGCGGTCCCACGTCAATCCTGGTAGCAATCTCATGTCGGTCTTGGCCGCAATCTTCTCAATGGTGCAAGGTCAGTCTGTGACAGAAATGTCATCCTGCACCCCTTTTGATGTCCTTGGCCTCTCCCGCCCAGTCCTCTGATTGGCAGCTTTAAACAATGCCGTCCAAACACCATGCCTGATTTTTGTGGGCTTGGACTGCCCAAGGTTTGTCAGTCTTGCCCTCGGGAGGAGTTAATCATGGGCCCCAAACCGGTCCACTCCACTGACCGTCCCTCTATGAGACAGTGCAGGAATTGATGGCTAATGACAGAAATACAAGAAGAATGCCTCTACCCAAGAATTTCATAAGTTGTTGAACGGATATTTCACGGACAAAATTAACAAGATCAAAGACAGTATTCCTGATATCCCACATTAATACTAACACATTAGCAGGCCATAAGGAAAAGAACCCTCTGACAATGGCTACTTCTTCCCCTATCAACACAGACCATCTAATTTCCCTGCAGAAAGCTGTCCAACCTGCAATACTAAATCATCTACAATTCCTTTTAAATGACTTCTGGCTTGAGGTGTAGTACACAGTCGATTAAAAAGGGCTGTTATTTCACTACAAAGGAAGCAGATTGAAGATATCTTGAAATGATTGTCCCATTTCATGTCTGCCATTCTACTCTAAGGTTCCAGAGGCTCATGTGACATATAACCTCTGTTGCCACCTACAGGAAACAAATTACTCTGATACTCTTTCAAGATAGAGTTCAACTGGCTCACTTCCCGAAATCAATAATGTTATCAGAATTTGACATGTGCACTGCTGGTGACAGGGGACAAACTAGGGGCTCTGATGTTACTGGATCTCTCTGTGGCTTTCAACATGGCCACCGTGAAATCATGATTGACTGTGTGGAGGTCACTGAGTTAAAAGGCCCCCACTTGAAAAGATCTGGTCATTCTTACACAATCGTTCACAGAGGGTACACCCTGGTCCCTTCAAAGCCACCACAGTTCAGGTGACATGTGGTGTGGCTCTGGGTTCATCCCTCTCCCCCCAAATCTTTATTATTGATGTGAGGTCTCTCATTAAAGAACCCAGCAATTATGCAGAAAACTCCCAGATTCTCTTTTGACAGGATGACTTGATTGCCTTACAGGAAACATTTCAACATACCATGCGCTTATCTGGGATTGGAGGGCTAGCAATCAATTGAAATTATATGCAGTCAAAGCAGATCCTGTAATCTCTGCAATCAACTATATTGGCCAGTAGAACTGGGCAAGGCCCCCACCCCCAAAGTTCAAGCAAAATGTCTTGAAATATCTATCAAAGGAGATATACCTTTAAAACCACAAATTGGTGCTGCAATCGCTGTTTTTTTTTTACCTTGAGAAAGATAAACTTTGCTGTGTTTCTTTCCCAGGATGCTTTACAAAGACTACCTATGGCTTTGGTCATCTCGAAACTTGAGTATACCCATTGCTAATACATAGATCTCCCCAAAAACTGATTCATAGACTACAATGTGTTCAGAATCAAGCAGCAAGGCTGCTCCATAGACGGCTAAGACAGTCCCATGTTACAGAAAACTCCACTGGCTATCTCTAGAACAGAGGATTAAATTCTGTTTCCTTGCTTTTAAAGCAATCATGGGGGACGGTCCATCTATTTTGGGAGAAAGATTAAAGAGGTGGTGCCCAGTATGAGAGCTTCATTCTTCTTCCTCATCTCTCCTGGCATCCCTTGAGTTAAGAAGACTGGAATGGAAAGCAGTGGTTCTCTTTTCTAGCTCCCTCCCTTATGTTCTAACACAAACTACTTCAGCTTTAGGAAACAACTCAAAGCTTGACATTTTAAAAAGGCATACCCTTTTTTCAAACAGCATATACCCACCTAGTAATTCCCCCATAGCACCATGACACCAATGTAAATGAGGATGTAATACATTAAACTAACACAACATAACATATCATAGCACAACAAAACATAACATAACATAGCATAACATAACAAACCATAACACATAGCTTTTCATTTGGGTGGATCTTAATCCATTCTTGGGAGCTCACAATATAGTTAAGTGTCAGAAAAAAACAGAATAAAAATATCTAAGAAACAAATCTAATCTTTTTGATTTATTTTCAGGTTCCCTTGATAGAACTGAAAATTCAAACTTTGGTGGTCCAGGGTGCTAGAACTTGGGCTTCTAGTTGGCAGAGGTAGGCACCCTGACCAAGTACGGACCACAATCCTAGTCAGGGTAAGTCAAATACTCAACCTAAATTAACCTGTGCTTACCCTATGGTAGCTTGGCCCAGAACAGGCCAGCTTAACTTAGAAGGCAAAGTGTAAAGTATCTGTGCAACATTTAATTACAGTAACACAGTGAAAGAACCATAGAAAGGACTCAACACCAGGTTAGAAACTTAGGGGAAGATTTAAGTAAAGTGGCGCTGCACCCAGTGCAGTGCCACTTTTCTTGCGCCCCCCTACCACCACCATGTGTGTTCTGTATTTAAATTATGGCGCACCATGGTGCAGGGTAGGGGGCAATAGCTTCAGAATTTTTTACACTATTGATGTACTGTTCAGGGTTAGCACAGTACCTAGGGGCTCATTGTAACCAATGCTGTGCATCCTTTGAATGCCTGTTCTGAACAGACATTAAAAATTCCTAAACAAAAGGCACAAAGAAATCTTTTAGATTTCTTTGCACCATTTTTTCACCCCCACCCAATGGGGGAAAGCCCCCCTTGCATACATTTTACCTGCAGAAAGCATAATGTGGCGCATAGTGTTACAAAGTGGCACAATGCATACATTGCACCACTTTGTAAATCTGGCACAGTGATTTTGGCCTCTTTGCGCCACATTGGAGTAAAAAAAATGATAGTAATGTGGAAGAAGAAGGCACTAGGCCCTCCTAAATCGGGGCCATAGAGACTATTTATCTGATTAAAATAAGACCAAAATGACAAAAATCCAATAAGGTGGAAATAGCGCATAGAAGCTCTAGCGTCAATGGTGGTTATCTGGTCATGAATGACCGGGACAAAGTCACAAGTTCAGGCTGACTGCGATGGAGCACAGGCCAATTACAGTGACCCACTTGGAACCGCTGAACAGTGTACCTTAAATCCTGGTGCGCGGTCTGCGTGGCGTTGCTTTGTGAGGCTTTGCATCACTGTGCGTTGGTTCTAATGGGCTGGCAGTTGAGTGGTGAGGTCTTGCAGGGCCTCATGTTGCTTCACCTTGCTTTGCAGTGGTTCTGATAAAATGCACAAAAGGCAGAGCACCTTGGGCCCACTTCCAAGAGGATAGACTCAGATGGCAGAGCCCAGGTGCTGTAGGAGGCTAGTTAGAGCTGTCTCTGATGTCCCTGAGATTGCAGAAAAACAGGGGGCAAACCAACAAGCCCTTGGAGATTCTTGGTTTTAAGGATTTAGAGTGAAAGTCAAGTCCCTCTCACTCCAGGTCAGAAGAAGCAGGCAGCAGGCCATCACAGCAGAGCAAACAGCAAAGTGGCAGTTCCTCCTACAGCAGCAGCAGTAGTTCAACAAATCAGAGTAAGTAGCAAAGTGTCAGTCCCTCCTGAAACAGCAGGAGTAGGACAAAACAGCAATGCATTTGCAGTGGCAGTCCTACCAACACAGCAGTCCTTCTTGACAGAGTGTCCCTGGTTCAAGTAGAAACTCATTTTCTGGGGTTTGGGGTCCAGTTTTTATACTTCAGTGCCTTAGTTCTGGAAGGAGGAAGAAAGTTCTAGAGTCAGGCCTTTGACATGTACAGATGCTTTGCGTCCCCAGTCCTGGCTCCAAACTGGCTAGATTGACAAAAGAGGGCCATTAAGCCCTATTGTGAGTAAACAGGGCAAGTTTCTTTAGGTGTAAGTGAGACAGTGTTAAGCTCTGCCCCCCCCCCCAGCAAGCCAGTTAATGGGCCATTAAGACCCATTAGGACCCATTGGGTCACACCTAATCTCCCATTGTGTGTTTTCAGAGGCAGGTAGAGGCACAGAATGGTTAAAGTAATAAAATGCCAACTTTCTAAAAGTGGCATTTTCAGACTTACAATTTCAAATCCGACTTCCCATAGTTTGTGATTTCACATTGTAAGCCCAGAGACACCAAACCACACTTTTCTATTGCCTCCCAATTTGAAGTTACAATTATAATATGTTTTAAGGTAATCCCAATGTTATCCTATGGGAGAGATAGACCTTGCAATAGAGAAGAAGAACTTTAGCAGTTTTTCACTACCTTGACATGTTAAACTTAAAAGTACTTGTCCAACTTTTTAAATAATCTGCACCCTGCCCTTGAGGTTAACTATGGGCTATCTTAGAGGTGACCTAGATGTAAGAAAAAGGAAGATTTTGACCTGGAAAGTGGTTACACTTACCAGATCGAAATGGCAGTTTAAAACTGCACACACAGGACCTGCAGTGGCAGGCCTGAGACATGTTTGAAAGGCTACTGTAGTGGGTGCCACAAACAGTGCTGTAGGCTCACTAGTAGCATTTAATTTACAGGCCCTGGGCACATACAGTGCACTTTACTAGGGACTTACTAGTAAAATAAATATGCCAAAAAGGTGTAACTCAATTATACCATGTTGAGGGGAGAGAGCACATGGACTGTTTTGCAGTGGTAATGTTCCCAGAGTCCTTAAACCAACACAAAAAAATTCAGCAAAATGTCTGGGGATGACCCTGCCGGAAGGGCCATTTTCAACACTGGGGTATTTTCACCCTATAATCTGCACAACCTCAAAAGGTTTCAGCCAGTACTATGTGCCTCAAAAATTGGGTGTGAAGTATGCCCTATGTTGAGGCATGTCATGAAATGTGGGTGACAGTATTTCTTCAAAAAGTAGCTGGATCTCAGGGAATGTAAAACATATATTTATTCAATAATCTTGATGTATAATGTGGTTCAGTAGTATGCCATCTCTGCATCACAGGATATTTCTGGAGCAGAACCCCATTCCATTGGTATCTTACTGCAGTAGTTGACAAGTCACAGTTCACCATTTGAAGGCCATGAAATCAGTGAATTGAGAAGGTACGAGGTGAGACCTTGCTACACATCCATGAAGAAGGCCCTTCTTAAAACATGTGACACTGCTAGGATGATATGAAAAGACCAGCCTGTAGGAAAGTAGCCTCTTTCTAGCTTGGTTACCCCTACTTTTGGCCTGTGTGTCAGTGTGTTTGACTCTGTCCACTGGGATCCAGCTAATCAGGATCCCAGTAGTTATGCTCTTTTCCTTAAAATGTGGTTGATGCATACTGGAAACCCAGTATTTCACCCACAATTGGCATACTGGTTCCTCCTTATAAGTCCCTAGTATATGGTACCTAGATACCCAGGCCATTGGGATTCCAGGGGGTCCCTATGGGCTGTAGGATATCGTTTGCCATCCATAGGGACGCCATGCAAAGGCTTCTGGAGGACTTCCATTGCAGCCTGCGTAAAAAGGTGCATGCACCTTTTCACTGACATTTACACTGCACCAGGTCACTTATAAGTAACCCCTATAGCAGACCCTCCAGCCCTGAGGGCAGGATGCAGAGTACCTGTGTGTGAGGGCACCCCTGCACTAGCAGAGGTACCCCCATGACCAGTGTGGGGATGCCATTTTATGCGTTTACTGGACATAAGTCACTACCTATGTCCAGATACATAAAGGTAACTCCCAACATAGCCATGTTTGGTATCAAACATGTTGTAATCCTACCCCAAGGTTTTTGTAAGCATTGGTTGTATGATTCCATGCACTCTGGGGGCTGCTTAGAGGACCCACAGTAATGCCATAACAGCCTTCTGAGGTCTTCTAGGTACCCCCCTGCTGCTGCCACCCCTCAGACGGGTTTCTGCCCTCCTGCTGCTTGTAGAGCTTGAGCTCAGGAAGGCAGAAACAAAGGATGTCCTTTGGGAGAGGGGTGTTACACCCTTTCCTTTGGAAATAGATGTTACAAGCATGTGAGGGGTTGGCTCCCAGAGCCCCTGGAAATGCTTTGAAAGACACAGATGTCACTCTCCTTGTATAATCCAGTCTACACCAGTTAAGAGATCCCAGTCCCTGCTCTAGTGCGAAACTGGACAAAGGAATGGGGAGTGACCACCCCCCTGTCCATCATTACCCCAGGGGTGGTGCTCAGATCTCCTCCAGAGTGTCCCTGGATTTTGCCATTTTGGATTCCAAGTTGGCAGGGCACTCTGGGAGCATCTGAGTGGCTAGTGCCAGCAGGTGATATCAGAGCCCTCCCCTGATAGGTGCTTTCCTGTTTAGCTGACCAATCCCCCTTTCAGGGCAATTTAGGGTTCCTCTCTTGGGTGGTTCTTCAGATTTGGATTGCAAGACTCCAGCATGAATCCTCTGCATCCTTTACTTCACCTTCTTACTAAAGAAACTTCATCTGGACCCTCCAGGAACTCTACAAACTGCAACAAAGAAGCTAAGATTACTTCTGCAACATTGTCTCTTCATCTCCTGCCAGCAACTGCAACTGTTTCCAGGTTGTGCATCCTCCGAGAACTGCCTGTCTTCAGCTTGCACCAGAAAATCGAAGGAATCTCCCTTGAAGTGAAGGAGTCACTTCCCTGCTTCAGCAGGCACCCCTCTGTAGTGATGACTGGTATGGTGGGCCCCATCTCCTGAAGAAGTCCGTGGCACCAGCAATATGTGTGGTGGACCGAAGTGGTCATGATGGTCCTGACATCCAACTGTGCAACTTTGGTGGAGGTAAGAGCTTGCCTTCCTACGCAAGACAGTAACCACGTGCATCATGTGATTTGCAGTTGCCAAGGCTTGATGGCATTCTTCCATGAAGTGCTTCCTGCACCATGCAGCTCCAGTCCCCAGTACTCCGTCCTGCAATGCACAGCTTCCAGAGTGGTTTTCAGGCGACGTGTGATCCCTTTGTGTAGTGCTGCTTGGGCCTCCTTTTACATCTTCCATGTCCTTGTGCTGTGGGACTCCTGTGCATGCTGCCTGGTCTTCTGTGGGCTCTCTGACCTGCTGGGAGCCCTCTCTGACTCTTCCTCCTGGGTAGAGTCGACCTGGTCCTTTCTGGTCCCGGACAGCGCCATTTTTCGTTAACCGCAAGCATTGCTTCTACCAAGGCTTGTTGTCGGAATTCAGCAATGCAAACCAGACTGCAATCCTCCATCCGGCGTGGGACATTATCTGCACCAACCAGGATCCTGCATCCATCTTCTTGGGTGCAGTACTGACTGTTGTTTTTCACCGGCGGTTCTTTTGCACCTTCATCCGGGTTAGCAGGGGCTCCTGTTGTCCCTGGACACTTCTGTGCTTCTTGGATTTGGTCCCCTTCTTCCATAGGTCTTCAGGTCCAGGAATCCCCTATTGGTGTCTTGGAGTCTCTTCTGGTTCTTGAAATATGTTCTTTTTCGTTTTCTTGTATGTTCTGGGAAGTTCCTGCGATTTACTCCTACTTTCCTGGGCTCTGGGGTGGGTTCTATTACTCATACTCCCAGTACCCCTCTACACACTACACTTGCCTTGGTGGGAAATCGACATTTGCATTCCACTTTATGGTTTGTGTTCCGCCTAGGCCCATTTATAACTATTATGATTTTCACTATTTGCACTATTTTCTAACTGTTTACTTACCTGTTTTTGGATACTAGTGAATATATTGTGTATTTTACATACCTCCTAAGGGAGTATAGTCTCTATGGTATTTTTGGCAAGTGTGTCGCCAAAATAAGGTGCCTTTATTTTTGCAACATTAAGTATTTCCTTTCATGTGTGTAAGTACTGTATGACTGTAGCGATATTGCATGAATTTTGCATGTCTCCTAGTTAGGCCTTGGCTGTTCATCCACACTACCACTAGAGAGCCTGGCTTCTAGACACTGCCTACATTTCACACATAAGGGATAACTGGACCTGGTGTAAGGTTTAAGTACCTGTGGTACCCACTACAAACCAGGCCAGCCTCCTACATTGCTGGTGCAGCGGTGGGATAAGTACTTGCAATTGCCTTATCACTCTGTCGCTGGTGCTTCCCACAGGAAAGAATACTCGGTACCTAGATCTATACACACATACCTAGTTACAGGGGTCTAGTCTCTTACTTTCATTTGCAAGAGACTAGACGTTAGGTAGGGTAGGTTCTCCCTTATACTACATTAACACTCACACTACATCATGTCTACTGCTGGGCCTCGCTCTGAGGTCATGGGTACTCCCTATGAGGGCATGACCTTCAAGATATTGAAGGAGCTTTGCACAGGTAGGGGACTAGATGTAGAGAAGAACCCCAATAAGAATTTCCTGTTGAGTTTCCTTCTCCAAGATGACCAGGAGCATGCTGGTCATCACGAAAAGGAGGAGGAGGTGGAGGGAGATTCTGAACCCTTAAAATTGGAGAATCATCCTTCAGATTCAGGGGAGGGCTCTTCCAAAGATCTTCCCACAGCAAACCTTCTAGTGTAGCTGGCAGTGGGAAGGGGGAACACTCAGGGAGGGCTCCCTTCACACCTAAAGGTCAGGTAACTAGAGACAGCAAAGTTAAGGAAAGATCTACCTCTACTTATTCCCGTATCACCCCAGTGTCTGAGGAATCCCATAGTTGAACTCCAGCTGATGACTTCATAGATAGGGAGCTCAAAAAGCTGAGCCTGGGGGAGGCCAGGCTGAGGCTGCAGCAGCAACAACTAGCCTTAGATAGGGAGGCCTTGGCAGTGGAAAGGGAAAGGCAAGGGTTGGGGTTAGTTCCCCATGGCAGCAGCAGCAGTTTCAGGAGTTATGGAGTTAGGGAGGACACCATTGACTCTAGAAATGTACTTACAATTGTTCCCCCATACAAGGTGGGGGGTGACATACACAAGTGGACTGCTGCACTTGAGAGGGCCTGTAAAGTTCAGAGGGTCCCTCAAAGGGAGTGGGCTGCTATTTATTGGTTGTCCTTCTCTGATAAAATGAGGGACAGACTCCTCACTGTCAGGGAGGAGTTCTCAAACAATTACAGTGTCCTTAAGAATGCACTCTTGAATGGCTTTGACTTAACCGCTGAACAATACAGAATTAAGTTCAGAGAAACCAGAAAAGAGTATTCATGAGATTGGATAGACTTTGTTGGCTGTTCTGTGAAGGCTTTGGAAGGCTGGTTACATGGCAGCAAAGCATCTGACTATGAGGGCTTGTATAATCTAATTTTGATAGACCATATTTTGAATAACTGTGTGTCTGAATTGTTACACAAATACTTGGTAGACTCAGATCTGACCTCTCCCCAAGAATTGGGAAAGAAGGCAGACAAATGGGTCAAAACAAGGGTGAGAAGAAAAGCTCATACAGAGGGTGACAAGGAAAAGAAGAAAAAGGTGAAAAGTCTCAGCATAAGGGTGGGGACAAACATAGAAGTAAAGACTCCTCATCAGGTCCACAACACTCCCCTAGGGGTTGGGATAAAACTTCTTCCTCTTCTTCTTCTGCACACACCAAAATGCCTTGGTGTTATGTGTGCAGAAATAAAGGCCATAGGCCAGGGGATAGGTCCTGCCCAGGAAAAGTCCGAGCCTACCACCACTACTACAAGCACTTCCACTTCTAGTGCCACTAGCAGCAGTAGTAATAGTGGTGGGACTACTGGCAATAGTTAAACTAAAGGTGTGGTTGGGTTCACTTTTGGGTCCATCATAGAAACTGGGGAAGGTGTAGAAACCCCCAAGACAGTTTCTGTCTCAACTGGGGGCACTGGCCTTGCCACCTTGGCTGCGTGTCCCCTTAATATGGATAAGTACAAGCAGTCAATTCAAATAAATGGTGTTGAGCACCCAGGCCTACAGGGACACAGATGCCAATATCACTTTAGTGACTGAAAACCTGGTGTCACCTTCACAACCCCTCCTTGTCCAGAAATACCAGGTTACTGATTTTAACAATCCACTCAGTTTCTCCACTTAGCTGTAGTGCATCTTGGTTGGGGTGGAGCTACTGGCCCTAAGCAGGTGGTGGTGTCACCTACCTTACTTGTAGACTGTCTCTTAGGAAATTACCCAGAGGCCTCAGATTGGGCTGAGGTAGAGTTTATGACCCATACATCCATGCTGGGCAAACCCAAGGAATTGCTTCCTTTAATCTCAGGTGATATTAAAAAGCAAAGAAGAGAAGGAGCCCCGAAGACTCAGGATCTTCCTCTCACCACAGGTAAAAGAGGTATCAAAGAAACCCGAAAACTTTTTGCCCTGCTCTCGACCGTGCTAAGTCAGTATCCCTGTCTGGCATTACAATCCTTAGGACAGTAACCCTGTCTTGACATAGGATCCGAGGGTCAGTCATCCTGCCCCACTTTAAAACATGTTAATAATCTTACAAATAGGGAGTCCAAGTGTTCCCCTTAGAGGTAAGATAGTGGCAAAATTAGATAATTCTAATGCTCTATTTTGTGGTAGTATGGTCGAGCAGTAGGCTTATCAGAGGGTAGTGTTAAGCATTTGTTGTACACACACAGGCAATAAATGAGGAACACACACTCAAAGACTTAACTCCAGGCCAATAGTTTTTATATATAAAAATATATTTTCCTAATTTATTTTTAGAACCACAAGCTCAAGATTTGAAGTAAATACATAAAATGCAAGGTACTCCACACAGGTAAGTTAGGAACTTTGAATTAGAGCAAGAGCACTGGGGAGGACATAAGTGGGTACACAAAACACACCCTCAGCAGCACTGGGCCGGCCGGGTGCGGTGTGCAAAGCAGGCGTTGTAATGGATTCAATGGAGGGACCCGGGGGTCATTCTAGCGGTGGAGGGAGGGCACGGGGGGGCTTCTCGGGCCATACACCAACTGGGCTAGGCAGAGGGTCGCCTGGGGGTCACTCCTGCACTGAGGTTCGGTTCCTTCTGGTCCTGGGGGCTGCGGGTGCAGTGCTAGGTCCAGGCGTCGGGTCCCTTGTTACAGGCAGACGCGGTCAGGAGGAGCCTCTGGATTCTCTCTGCATGCATTGCTGTGGAGGTCCAGGGGGTCGTCTCGGGCTACACACGAGGTCGCAGTTGCCTGGGAGTCCTCCCTGTGGTGTTGGTTCTCTGGATCTCGAGCCAGGGGCGTCGGGTGCAGAGAGTGAAGTCTCACGCTTCCGGCGGGAAGAGTGAAATCCTTAGAAGTTGTGGAAAAATTGCAATATTGTTGCTGTTTGTTGAGCAGAGCCACTGCTCACAGGAGTTTCTTGGTCCTTAGGTTCAGGGCAGTCCTCTGAGGCTTCAGAGGTCGCTGGTCCCTGTTGGATGCGTCGCTGTTTCAGGTCTTCGAGTCAGGAGACAGGCCCGTAGGGCAGGGGCCAAAGCAGTTGTCGTCTTCCGCGTCTGCAGGGCTTTCAGGTCAGCAGTCCTTCTTCTTGTTTCAGGTTGCAGGAATCTGATTTCCTGGGATCTTGGGTGCCCCTAAATACTGAATTTAGGGGTGTGTTTAGGTCTTGGAGGCACTAGCCAATGGCTACTGTCCTGGAGGTTGGCTACACCCTCTTTATGCCTCCTCCCTGAGGGGAGTGGGGCACATCCCTAATCCTATTGGGGGAATCCTCCAAACTTAAGATGGAGGATTTCTAAAGGCAGGGGTCACCTCATCCCAGGACACCTTTGGGGCTGTCCTGACTGGTGGGTGACTCCTCCTTGTTTTTCTAATTATCTCTTCTGGCCTTGCCACCAAAAGTGAGGGCAGTGGCCGGAGGAGCGGGCATCTCCACTAGCTGGGAAGCCCTGTGGCACTGTAACAAAAGGGTTGAGCCTTTGAGGCTCACTACCAGGTGTTACAGTTCCTTCAGGGGGAGGTGAGAAGCACCTCCACCCAGTACAGGCTTTGTTCCTGGCCACAGAGTGACAAAGGCACTCTCCCCATGTGGCCAGCAAATCGTCTGGTTGTGCCAGGCTGGCAGAAACTGCTCAGCCTAACACTAGAAGTCGGATTGGTGTTCATCTCTAAGATGCCCTCTGGTTGCATTTTACAATAAATTCCACACTGGCATCAGTGTGCATTTATTATGCTAAGAAGTTTGATACCACACTTCACAGATTTTAGTGCAGCCATTATGGAACTGTGGAGTTGGTGTTAGACAAACTCCCAGACCATATACTCTTATGGCTACCCTACACTTACAATGTCTAAGGTTTTGCTTAGACACAGTAGGGGCATAGTGCTCATGCACGTATGCCCTCACCTGTGGTATAGTGCACCCTGCCTTAGGGCTGTAAATCCTGCTAGATTGGTGACTTACCTATGCCATAGGCAGAGTGAGGTTGGCATGGCACTCTGAGGGGAGTGCCATGTCGACTTATTCATTTTCTGCCCACCAGCGCACACAAGCTGTGAGGCAGTGTGCATGTGCTGTGTGAGGGGTCCCCAGGGTGGCATAAGACATGCTGCAGCCCTTAGAGACCTTCCCTGGCATCAGGGCCCTTGGTACCAGGGGTACCATTTACAAGGGACTTATCTGAGTGCCAGGGCTGTGCCAATTGTGGAAGCAAATGTACAGTTTAGGGAAA
The DNA here is from genome assembly GCF_031143425.1 of Pleurodeles waltl. Taxonomy (NCBI): domain Eukaryota; kingdom Metazoa; phylum Chordata; class Amphibia; order Caudata; family Salamandridae; genus Pleurodeles; species Pleurodeles waltl. Next base: position 792,184,439 of record NC_090438.1, on the reverse strand, counting down.
GAACACTGGTGCTAGGGCCTGGTTCGCAGGGTCCCAGCGCACTTTCAATCATAACTTGGCATCAGCAAAAGGCAAAACGTCAGGGGTAACCATGCCAAGGAGGCATTTCCTTACAGTGGATGATAAAGGGAGTACCCACTCTATTGCAGATCCACTCTCTACTTATCACCACTCAGACAATAAAGTCTCAACTGGCCAAGGTTAGCCTTATTGTCCTTCGTTTGGGGGGGGGGTTGTGTGAGAAAGTAGTTTCTTTCTAGCACAGCTGTTTGTCAGTGTGTTTGACTGTGTCACTGGGATCCTGCTAACCAAGACCCCATTGCTTATGCTCTCTCTCCTCCAAATGTTGTCACTGAATACTGGTAACCCAGGATTTCATCCAAAATTGGCACCCTAGCCACCCCTTAAAAGTCCCTAGTATATGGTACCTTAGCACCCAGGGCATTGGGGATCCAGGGGATCCCTAGGGGCTGCAACATTTCTTTTGTGACCCATAGGGAGGAGCCTATACAAAGGCCTCTACAGGACTGCCATTGCAGCCTGTGTGAAATGGTGCATGCACCCTTTCACTGATATTAACACTGCACCAGGTCACTTATGAGTCATCTATATGACAGGCATTCCAGCCTTGAAGGCTAGGTGCGGAGTACCTGTGTGTGAGGGCACCCCAGCACTAGCAGAGGTGCCCCCATGTCATTCAGGACCATTTTCCTGGACTTCGTGAGTGCGGGAACGCCATTTTACACGTGCACTGGATGTAGCTCAATACATATGTCCAGCTTCACAATGGTAACTCCGAATATGGCCACGTTTGGTATCAAACATGTTAGAATTAGACCCCAAGGCTTTTTCAAGCATTGGTTGTATGATTCAATGCACTCTTGAGGCTCCTTAGAGGACCCACAGAACTGCCATAAAAAGCCTTCTGAGGTCTTCCAGACAGCCCCAGCTGCTGCTACCCCTCAGACAGTTTTCTGCCCTCCTGCTGCTTGTAGAGCTTGAGCTCAGGAAGGCAGAAACAAAGGACTTCCTTTGGGAGAGGGGTGTTACACCCTCTCCCTTTGGAAATAGGTGTTGCAGGCATTGTAGGGGTAGCCTCCCAGAGCCTCTGGAAATGCTTTGAAGGACACAGATTGTGCCCTCCTTGCATAATCCAGTTTACACTGGTTCAAGGACCCCCATTCCCTGCTCTGGCGCGAACCTGGACAAAGGAAAGGGGAGTGACCACTTCCCTGTCCATCATCACCCCAGGGGTAGTGCTCAGAGCTCCTCCAGAGTGTCCCTGGCTTTTGTCATCTTGGATTCCAAGTTGGCAGGTCACTCTGGGAGCATCTGAGTGGCCAGTGCCATCAGGTGATGTCAGAGCCCTCCCCTGATAGGTGCTTTCCTGTTTAGCTGACCAATACCCCTTCCAGGGCAATTTAGGGTCTTTCTCTTGGGTGGTTCTTCAGATTCAGATTGCAAGACTCTTCCTACCCAAGAAACTGCATCTGGACCCTCCAGGAACTTTACAAACTGTAACAAAGAAGCAAAGATGACTTCTGCAACATTATATCTTCAGCTCCTGCCACCAACTGCAACTGTTTCAAGATCGTGCATCCTCCGAGAACTGCCTGTCTTCAGTCTGCACCAGACGATCGAAGGAATCTCCCTTGAAGTGAAGGAGTCACTTCCATGCTTCAGCAGCCACCCCTCTGCAGTGACGACCGGTGCCGTGGACCCCCTCTCCTAAAGAAGTCCGTGGATCCAGCAACACGGGTGGTGGACCGAAGTGGTCTTGATGCTCCTGACATCCAACTGTCCAACTTTGGTGGAGGTAAGAGCTTGCCTCCCTACGCAAGAGAGTACACCCCGTGCACCACGTGATTTGCAGTTGCCAAGGCTTGTTGGCATTCTTCCATGAAGTTCTTATTGAAAGTCACCTATATGTCAGCTCCAGCCACCAGAACTTCGTCCTGGGACACACAGCTTCCCGAGTGGTTCTCCAGCAGCCTGGGATTTCTTTGTGTAGTGGTGTGTGGGCCTCCTTTTGCACCTTCCTTGTCCTCATGTTGTGGGACTCCTGTGCACGCTGCCTGGTCTTCTGTGGGCTGTCTGAACTGCTGAGAGCCCCCCCTGATTCCGACTTCAGGGTAGAGTCAACCTGGTCCTTCCTGGTTCCAGGCAGTGCCATTTTCCTCTAACTGCGAGCTTTGCATGTGCCAAGGTTTGTTAGTGGACTCCAGCAATGCAAACCAGACTGTAACCCTCCATAAGTATGGGACATCATCTACACCAACCAGGAACCTGCATCCGTCTTCTTGGGTGAAGTACTGACTGTTGTTCTTCACCGGTGGTTCTTCTTTTGCACCTTCATCCAGGTTAGCAGGGGCTCCTGTTCTCCCTGGACTCTTCTGTGCTGCTTGGACTTGGTCCCCTCCTTCCACAGGTGTTCACGTCCAGGAATCCACTATTGGTGTTTTACAGTCTCTTCTGGTTCTTGCATAATCTTCTTTCTTGTGTTTCTGTGTATTCTGGGAAAGTTACTGTACTTTACTCCTTCTTTCCTGGGCTGTGAGGTGGCTTCTAGTACTTTGGTGTTTTCTAGTACTCACAGCGACCCTCTACACACTACACTTGCCTAGGTTGGAAACCGACATTCACATTCCACTTTCTTAGTATATAGTTTGTGTTCCTCCTAGGCCCATTGCTAACTATTGTGATTTTCACTATTTGCCACCGTGTTTTAACTGTTTTACACCTGTTTCTGCATACTATTGTATTTAATTTGTGTAGTACTTACTTCCCAAGGGAGTATAGTCTCTATGGTATTTTTGGCATTTGTGTCACCAAAATAAAGTACCTTCATTTTTGTAACACTGTGTTTTTACTTTCATGTATGTAAGTACTGTGTGACTACAGTGGTATTGCATGAGCTGTGCATGTCTCCTAGAAAAGCCTTGGCTGCTCTGCTATACCTACCTCTACAGAGCCTGGCTTCTAGACACTGCCTACATTCACTAATAAGGGATAACTGGACCTGGTATAAGGTGTAAGTACCATAGGTACCCACTACAAACCAGGCCAGCCTCCTACACAGCCCCCTCGCAATTGGGGGATATGTTTTTTTTCCCACTTATTCAAGACCGCACACGTGATGCTCAAGAGTCTATCTTTTGCATTGCTCAAATGTTTGAGTAGTAAATCTCCATGTTCACTGTCTAAGCAGTCAGAAGTAGATTATAGACGCCACTAGTGTTAGAAATTGGGTCTCTGGTTAGCAGAGGTATACCCCCTTGTCCAAGAAGAGACCACACTCTTAGACAGGATAAGCCACAACACACTCCAAATTATCCTGTGCCCACTCTCCGGTAGCTTGGCACTGAGCTGTCAGGCTTAACTTAGAAGGCAATGTGTAAAGTATTTGTGCAAGAACCTATGTAATAACACAGTGAAAACACCACACCAATACACCACACAGGTGTAGGAAAATAGATAATATATATCTGAATAAAATACTGTTGAAACTATGAAAATCCAATGTACACAAGCAAAGTTATAAATTTTTAAAAATTAAGGCGGTCATTCTGACCCTGGCGGTCATGGACCGCCAGGGCCGGGGACCGCGGGAGCACCGCCAACAGGCTGGCGGTGCTCCCAAGGGCATTCTGACCGCAGCGGTATGGCCGCGGTCAGAGACGGAAAACCGGCGGTCTCCCGCCGGTTTTCCGCTGCCCTGTGGAATCCTCAATGGCGGCGCAGCTTGCTGCGCCGCCATGGGGATTACGACCCCCTCACCGCCATCCTGTTCCTGGCGGTTTTGACCGCCAGGAACAGGATGGCGGTGAGGGGTGTCGTGGAGCCCCTGGGGCCCCTGCAGTGCCCATGCCAATGGCATGGGCACTGCAGGGGCCCCCGTAAGAGGGCCCCTAAAAGATTTTCAGTGTCTGCCATGCAGACACTGAAAATCGCGACGGGTGCTACTGCACCCGTCGCACCCTTCCCACTCCGCCGGCTTCATTCGGAGCCGGCTTCCTCGTGGGAAGGGGTTTCCTACTGGGCTGGCGGGCGGCCTTCTGGCGGTCGCCCGCCAGCCCAGCGGGAGACACAGAATAACCACGGCGGTCTTCTGACCGCGCAGCGGTATTCTGGCGGCTCCCACCGGCACCGCGGTTACCGCGGCCGGCGGGAGTCAGAATGACCCCCTAAATCCCACTAAAGTGCTTAGAAACACAAGAGCTCCAACTGGGGCTATCACAGAAAATTGACGGAGTATTTTCCAATAATCCAACACCACAGGTGCTGGTCACGAAGTTGCACGGACCCCCAGGTACATACCTTTTGAACACAAAGAAGCAAAGACGTTGCATGGAGTCGGGGAGATGAGGTGTCACCAGGGCCGGTGCAGCATCAGTCTCTTATTGTGTCCGGGGAGATGACGTGTCAGTTTCGCACTGCGAGGCAGGGGGAGGTGAGGTGTCGGTTATGTTGAGTTGTAGGGGGAGCTGGTGCAGCGTTGACAGCCAGGCATGCGTTCCTTGTGACCTGGCGGTGTCCATGGATCCAGTTGGTCAAGACATGATGTGTCAACTTCAGACTGTCGCCTTGTCCCTGCATGATGTCAGCTGTGCCGTGGCATTGCAGGCCGCAGTTGTTGCATGCAGTGATGTCCACAGGGTGGGAGCAGGCTGTGGCATTGGTGCTGGCATCGTTGAAGTAACTCCTGGTGTCGCTGAAGTCAGAAAACTAGTTTAAAGCCAGTAGGTGAAGTCTTTGCTGTCCCTGAGACTTCAGAACAGGAGGCAAGCTCAATCCAAACCCTTGCAGAGCACTTTTGGGGAAGGCAGAGCCCTTCCAACACTGTCAAATGCAAGCAGGCAGCAGGGCAACAATCACGGCAACAGTCCTTCTCAGCAAAGCAGTCCAGATGAGTCCTTTGGGTAGCAACGAAATTCCTCTGACAGAGTTCAATTGTATATCCAGAAGTGTTTGATTTGGTGGGGTCAGAGACCCAGTTTATATACCCAAAAATGCCTTTGAAGTGGGTGAAACCTCAAAGAGTGGTTTTGAAGTGCAAAAGTTCCCCTTTCAGCCTAGTCCTGTCTGCCAGGATCCCTGTAGGGGGTTATAAGTCCTTTGTGTGAGGGCAGGCCACTGGCCTTTTAAATGCAAGAAAGATCCATTCCACCCTTCCTACCTAGGGAGACCCATTCAGTATGCAGATGAATGCAGATGTGACTGAGTGCCCTGTGTTTATGGCTGTCTGGGTGGAATGCACAAGGGGACCTGTCAAACAGCACATACCAGACGTGGATTGGAGACAGGCTGTAAGGCACAGATGGCAGTAAGTGCAGAGAAATGTCCACTTTCTAAAAGTGGCATTTCTAAAATATTAATATTAAATCCAACTTCACCAATAAGCAGGATTTTCTATTACCATTCTGGCCATAATAAACATGACAGGGCTACTCCTTCCAACTCATAATCTACCACTTAAAAGTATATGAGGACAGTTCTAATGATAGTCTATGAGAGGAGCAGGCCTCACATGAGTGGAAAACGAATTTGTGACTTTTTCACTACTAGGACATGTAAAACACATTATTACATGTCCTGGCTTTACCTACATCACATCCTGCTCTATGGGTTGTCTAGGGCCTACCTTAGGGGTAACGTTTCTGAAGAAAAAGGGGAGTTTAAGGATTGGCAAAGAATTTTAAATGCCAAGTTGAAGTGGCAGTGAACCTGCCCACACAGGCCTTGCAATGGCAGGCCTGAGACATAGTTAAGGGGCTACTTATGTGGGTGTCAGAACCAATGCTGTCGGCCCACTAGTAGCATTTAAGTTACAGGCCCTGGGCACATATAGTGCACTTTAGTAGGGACTTACAAGTAAATTAAATATGCAAGTTGAGTGTGAGCCAAAGTTGCCATGTTTTAGGGAGACAGCACATGCTCTTTAGCACTGGTTAGCAGCGGTAAAGTGTCTAGAGTCCTAAAGCAAACAAAAATGAGATCAGAGTAAGGAGGAGGAAGGCAAAATGTTTGGGGTGACCCTTCAGAGAGGGACATTTTCTAACAACTAGGAATCTTTCTTGGGAGGGTAGAGAGGCCTCAGGCCCAAATGGTAAATTAACAGATATCATGGATATGATATACCACCGCTAGGAATAAGTAAGGGCAACTATTCCAAATGCTATTGAATTATGCAGTGTCTCTTGTGGCTGTGTGACCTGCCAAAGAGGATCACTCTGACGTTTGTTCTAAAATATGCTATTCCTCTATCGATGTTGTTCGTTTGTAACGGTAACTGGCACCCCACTAACAATTAAAGCCTGGACCACCAGCACTACAAAGTAAGGAAACTTAAGTGTCCTCGCTTGTTCATACAGAGGCCGTCAGTGACCTGTTTGGAGAGATAGATGCATTTGGAGATTAGATGTGAGATCATCTAGGAATAGGGATCCGCATGGAAAATTGATTTTTCCACATTAAAATGCATACAATTTTTCGAAAAAAAATGTTCTGCCACAAATATAGACCTGCCTACCAGTGCAACAGATAGTGTGCGGCCTCGTGGATATAAAAAAAGGGTCGGGACTGTGTTAGGAGACTCGACGGTAACAATGACGAAAAAATGTACTCGAGCCGAACTATTGACCGAAATCGAAGGAGAAATGAGCAGACGCTACGTGTGATCTCTTACTTCACACTAACAGACACAATCACAGAGAGACAAAGGGTTTTTAATTGAAACGACATAAATCAAGTAGGCAAATTATAGGTGGGTGGGGCTGTTGCCAAAAAACATTTTAGAGATCGGGTGTCTTAAAAACGCACCCTGTTTTTCTAACTATTTTATAGGAGATTGGGGAAAATAAGACTAAAAAATAGACTTGTCTTAAAACGGCATTTGGTATGAGTACAGAGGTGTGCACTCAGTGTTAGCAGCAATCTAGAATGATTCCTACAGCTCGTCAAATAATGTTTTCTTGAGTCTGGCATAAGTTTCAGGGTCGCCCAATCCTTACACATATTTACTCGAAACATCGCCTTGTTGAAGTGGCCTTGGAGTGCAATTTCACATCCATATTCTGCGTAAAAGCATTCTCATAAACAATGAGCCTAGTTACTTCGAGGTCATCAACAGATAGTTATGCCTGCACAACCATGGCTAATAATAAGAGTTGATGCACACGGGTGCACATATTACCAGACAAGAGCAGTTCAGGGATAGTCGATGACTGGACCAGATGACTTCTCTAGTACTATCTCATTAAAATGCTGTTCGTTATTCTCTTCAGAAATTTCTTCTTACGCGTGTCGGTAGCGAAGGACACATATATCTCACTGAAAAGGCAGGCCTACATTTAAGCCTTGAAGCGTCTTCCTTGTTCAAATTAAACTCCTGTTGAAACTAAGGCCCATATTTATACTTTTTTAGCGCCGCATTAACATTTTCAAAATACAATTGTAAGTTTGCGCCGCTTTTGGGTCAAAAAGCGGCGCAAATGCGGCGCTAACAAATTATAAATATGGGCCTTAGGAGGTCTATAGTCTTTATGCATGTTGCAGGGTCTCTTCCCACTTATTTATCTGTATTTATAGATTTAAATTGCAAGGCCAGCCTTATTGAAGCAATATATTTCAAAGGGAGGAATACTGCTAGGTAGTATTGATCTGGGAGTGGAGTTAGAGGGGGCGAGGTGAAGCCTCCATCACACTGGTCAAAAAATTTCTAAGAGTGTTTTTTTGCCCTTTTGAAAAAAGCACACGTGGCCAAAGGGGATTAGAGCACTTTTGATGGGGAACCAGGCTAGTTACTAATCTCTATTGTTGATCACCCAAGTTAAATATTTCTATTATTAAATCATACCTTTGAAATATTGGATTACATTTAAGCAGTATTTCTTCAAGGTATTAAAAGCGCGATAATACACCTTTATTTTTGCCACTTTGTAACTCCGAGAGCAACCGAGACTTTCTATTGAAATTTACTTCAATTGATAATTGAGGTTGACAATAATCAAAATATGAACTATTGATGACGATGATATTCTGGCTTCAGGAGCTGAGTAAGATCCACGGCCCATCATGTGAGATCTGATGTGCCTCCATGAGAGAAAACAGCTTTCCTTCCAATAGTTACATGACTATTAAAGATACTCATCTAGAAACCACAATAAAATACATTTTATGCAAAATCATGGATTTTTTACTCATAAACTGACACTAATGGCATGCTGAAATATTCTAAATACATGTACAATTAATCAAATAACACCACTAACACTTCCTTATAATAGAAACAAGATCATCCATGAATAGTATATCCATTTAATTGATAATATGTTTAGGTATCCAGATGAAGGCCCTCATTATGACATTGGTGGTAAATCTCACTTACCGCCATCCTGACTGCCGCCAACATAACGCTGCCGCAGCTGATGTCCGGTGACCATATTATGACACACACACACAAATCCGTCACTATACAGCCACAGACACACGTCTCCCACACCAACGGTCAGTGATAAACTGGCAATATCAAAACCCACACCGTTACGCAAACAGAACAACGCCCAGCACATTTTGACCCACGAATCACCACAGCGGACATTCAATGGCAGTAAACCATTGGCAGTACATACAGCTGCGCTCAAAATACATACACTCAAAAAAACACCACTACATTGGTCAATTTAAATGACACACCTGACGCCCATACACACACCACACCCACACCACTATAAAACACACACGCACATTACCCACAACCCTTTACCATTACAAACAATTGCCACCAGAGAGAGACAGCAAGACCACAGACAACACCAGAGCAACACACCACCATCATCTATACACCACCCACGAACCTCACAATACACACCCCAACACATCATCCTACACATCCTCACCCACACTACTCACACAACACCCGTGGCACAACAACGACACCCCAGATTCTCTTAGGAGGAGCTAAGGGTCATGATGGAGGAAATCATCCGGGTAGAGCCACAGCTATTTGGAGCAAAAGTGCAGCCGATATCCATTGCTAGGAAGATGGAGCAGTGGCGGAGGATCGTGGACAGGGTCAACGCCATGGGACAGCACCCCAGAACAAGGGACGACATCAGGAAGAGGTGGAATGACCTACGTGGGAAGGTGCGTTCCATTGCAGCAAGACACCAACTAGCTGTACAGAGGACTGGCGGTGGACCCCCACCACCTCCCCCACAACTAACAATGTGGGAAGAGCAAGTCTTGGCAATCATGCATCCTGAGGGCCTGGCAGGAGTAGCAGGAGGACTGGACTCTGGTAAGTCAACTCTATACTACTATCACCCCTCTACCTGCATGCCATCACATACCCCCATCCTCACTCCCATCACTCCACCACTACCCACACACCCCACCATCACATCTCACCCATCCGGATGCCAAGCCCTGCAAGCACCACCAATGCATAGACACCAATCACAGACCTGCATGGACACCTATCACTAAAGCATGCACACTGGAGAGAATCAGCTAGCCCACCACATACCAACCTACACAAGTTAAAGCTGCCAGGGCAAATACAACCTAAGACGGCAACTCATCCATGCACAAAATGTCACACACAGAAACAATAACACTACATTTACATCCCCACAGGTATCCCAGCCAATGTCACAGAAGAGGTGCCAGCACTAACCAGTCCCCCCACAAAAGAGGCCCCCAGTGATGACAGTGACTCGGCTCACCTGGATCTGGATGACCAACCTGCCCAATCAGGGACCTCCGGACAGTGGGATACCCAGGCACAGTCACACACCACCACAGAGCCTCCCCCATCTGGAAATACCACCACAGCACCCACCCAGTGTACCCATACCTCTGTCCCCAGGACACGTCAATCAGCAGTGTGTCCACCACTACAGGGACCCCAGGGCACACGTCATACTCAAGACAATCAGGGACATGGTGTCAGTGGCAGTGGGCACACAGTTCAGGGGACAGAGGCACAGGGCAACAGAGAAGCTGGGAGGACTGCTGTGTGCCAGGGGAAGGACAGGCCCAGGGAACCGACTTTCCAGGAGGCACTCACTGAGACTCTGGGAGCATACCAACATTCACAGGATACGCTGGGGCAGATCCTGGCCAATGTGCAGGAGAACAGGCGGCTGCAGGAGGGACAGTACCAGGGGATCAGGGAGGACTTGCAGGCCATTAACACCACTTGGAGTGCAATTGCAGGGGTGCTGGCAGACATGGCCGATATTATGAGGGAGGCAGCCTCACAACAGCGGTCCCCTGCCACTAGCCAGACAACTGAACAACCTCCCACCTCCGCTGCCACTAGTGGCCAGGAGGCCACACCACAGGACGAACAGGCCACCAGCACCACTTCCCCTGCAGAAGGAGAACCACCCCACAAACGTTCCCTGCAATCCAGGCAGAAGCCTAAGACTATTGCCAAGACACCCTCCAGGAAATAAGACTCTCCTGATTGTCGACCTTGTGTTCCACTCTGTCACCCTGTCCACCTTGAACTGCCATTGCTCCCCTTCCTATGCTCCCTTGGACAATGTACCTGTGCTACAAATAGACTGGAACAATACCCTGGACTTTTTTCCATCATCACCCCAGCCCATTGCACTTCTCCCTTTTCTTCTTAGCACACAATAAACACACTTTAAAAAAAATGCAATTCAACTGTACAGTAATGTGTACATAGGATAGACCTGTAGTTGGCTGCAGTCAACAAACCAGGAGCGATAGTGGGGCACCAACATCTGCAAAAAGAGTTACCAAATGGTACAGTGAGTGGGCATAGAAGTAGGAAATCATAGCCTGTCAGTGACAAATGTTAAACAAAAAAATGACAATGAAATGTGAAGTACCACTGTCTTACCTGTGTGTCATTGGAAACATTGTCAAATCACTGCAGTTCTGTTGTCCTCATCCTCATCCTCTGCCTCCTCATCTTCACTGTGCAGAGGGTCCACTGCTGCCACACGGCCATCTCCAGACTCCTCCTCCTGCAGAAAAGGCACATGGCGTCTCAAGGCAAGGTTATGCAACATGCAGCATGCCACAATTATCTGGCAGAACGTCTTGGGTGAGCAGCACAGGGATCCACCTGTTAGATGAAGGCACAGAAACCTGGTCATCAGGAGGCCAAAGGTACATTCAATGATCCTTCTTGTTCTCCCATGTGCCCCATTGTGCCGTTCCTCTGCCCTTGTCCTGGGATTCCTCACAGGGGTCAGTAGCCATGATAGGTTTGGGAAAACAGAGTCACCTGCAAATATTGAGGGACAAGATTTAGCCACACACTATCCCTTGTGGCCCACACTATACCCATACACCAACATCCACTGGGTGGGAACCAGGGCTCACCTATTAGCCACACACGGTGCCTCTGTAGTTGGGCCATCACCTTTGGGATGCTGCTATTTCTCAGGATAAAGGCATCATGCACAGAACCAGGATACTTTGCATTGACGTGGGAGATGTACTGGTCCGCCAAGCACACCATCTGGACAATCATGGAATGAAAACTCTTTCGATTTCTAAAGACCTGTTCATTTTGCTAGCGAGGGACAAATTCAATATGTGTTCCAACAACCGTCCCAATTATGTTGGGGATATGTCCCATTTCATAGAAGTCAACCTTCAATGTGGCAAATCATCTACTTGGGGGAAAACAATGTAGCTGCACATGTGTTTAATCAGGGCAGATAACACTCTTGCCAGCACTATTGAGAACATTGGCTGTGACATTCCTCCTGCCAAGCCCACTGTCACTTGGAAGGAAGCAGTTGCCAGGAAATGGAGCACTGATAGAACTTGAACAAGAGGGGGGATCCCAGTGGGGTGACAGATAGTAGATATCAGGTCAGGGTCCAGTTGGGCACACAGCTCCGTGATTGTGGCCCCTTCAAGTCTGTAGGTGAGGATAATGTGCCTGTCCTCCATTGTTGCCAAGTCTACCAGGGGTCTGTACATGGGGGTATGTCTCCATCTCCTATTCATCCCCAGTGGTTGCAATCTTAGGGGCAAAAGAGTGAGGAGCCGGTCATAAACTGTAGATTGTAGCCACAACAGTACAATGCAAGATGCTATTTTGAAATGTGTATGTGGCATTTGTCCAGAATGCACAATTGTGAACTGTGATGCAGTTGTAATCCAGGGCCTGCTCCACCGATATGGCATCTGCCTGTCCTGTGTGGATTGACAGCTGGAAGTGAGGTAATTCTGCTGACGTTGTGTGTCGTTGCGGGAGACGGTCGGGAACAGCTGTGCAACACCTCATTGGATAATATTGGCCCCTATGGGGTACAGTGGCCAATGGTGTTGTACACCGGCAGTGACGGTATGCACTGCCGCAGACGTCACTGCCATTTTCTATCTGTTCACTCACTTGCTTCCTGAACTTCAACAGGAGAGGGCCTACACTGCATGTGCTGCTGTGACCCATGTCTGGAACCTACCATGGCTCCTGTGACTGGGGAAAGGGCCCCTGCCTTCACCTTGGCAGAGTTGGAGTAACTGGTGAATGGGGTGCTACCCCAGTACGGACTGCTGTATGGGCCTCCAGACCAACAGGTGTGTACACTATGAGCACGATGCATGGGGCATGCATGCATGGAGTAGTGTGTGTGAAGGCCTTGTGTGGGGCGCGGTTGGCGGATGTTCCCTGGGTGATGTGCAGCTTGTGTGCTTGGCCATGTCTGTGCAAATGAGGATGGAAAGGGTTATGGTGGGCTATGAGTGAAACGGGCAGAACGGTTTAATACCTTTCCCTGTGTGTATTGTTTCTGCAGGTCAGCGCCCATCAAAACAAGGGTATATGGCATGCCTTCGCCAAGGACGTGCGGACCATGGGGGTCTACAGCAGGCAGAGCACCCACTGTCAGAAACAGTGGGAGGACCTGAGACGCTGGGCATGGAAGACAGCAGAGGCCCAGCTGGGGATGGCTTTCCAATGAGGAAGGGGTGTGCCGTTCGAACCCTGACCCCCCTGATGGCCCGCATACTGGCGGTGGCCTATCCGGAGCTGTATGGGTGCTTGAGGGCATCACAGCAGCCACAAGGGGGTGAGTACAGTTCCCATCATTACAACTTACAAATGGTAGGGTGGTATCTGGGAGGGGGATGTGTGTCTGTGGGTGCCCTTAGGCCAGACCTGATATCGCATAGTGGGTTCCATGTTGGGCAGGATTCTGATGTGATATTCCTACTACCAAGCTAGTAGACATTCACTACTGGGCAGGGCTGTGTGGGTCCCAGGTATGCTGCAGTTCGCAGTATGAGTCCCTCCCCATGCCCTGGTGTAGGAAAGTACCATCTTGCCTGGCATGTTACCCCCATATTTCACTGTATATATATTGTTTCAGTGTATGTGTCACTGGGACCCTGCCAGCCAGGGCCCCAGTGCTCATAAATGTGCCCTGTATGTGTTCCCTGTATGATGACTAACTGTCTCACTGAGGCTCTGCTAACCAGAACCTCAGTGGTTATGCTCTCTCTGCTTTCTAAATTGTCCCTAACAGGCTAGTGACCAATTTCACCAATTCACATTGGCATACTGGAACACCCTTATAATTCCCTAGTATATGGTACTAAGGTACCAAGGGTATTGGGGTTCCAGGAGATCCCTATGGGTTGCAGCATTTCTTTTGCCACCCATAGGGAGCTCTGACAATTCTTACACAGGCCTGCCATTGCAGCCTGAGTGAAATAACGTCCACGTTGTTTCACAGCCATTTACCACTGCACTTAAGTAACTTATAAGTCACCTATATGTCTAACCTTCACCTGGTGAAGGTTGGGTGCTAAGTTACTTAGTGTGTGGGCACCCTGGCACTAGCCAAGGTGCCCCCACATCGTTCAGGGCAAATTCCCTGGACTTTGTGAGCGCGGGGACACCATTACACGCGTGCCCTATACATAGGTCACTACCTATTTATAGCGTCACAATGGTAACTCCGAACATGGCCATGTAACATGTCTAAGATCATGGAATTGTCACCCCAATGCCATTCTGGCATTGGAGAGACAATTCCATGATCCCCCGAGTCTCTAGCACAGACCCGGGTACTGCCAAACTACCTTTCCCGGGGTTTCACTGCAGCTGCTGCTGCTGCCAACCCCTCAGATAGGTTTCTGCCCTCCTGGGGTCCAGCTAGGCCTGGCCCAGGAAGGCAGAACAAAGGACTTCCTCAGAGAGAGGGTGTTACACCCTCTCCCTTTGGAAAAAGGTTTCAGGGCTGGAGAGGAGTAGCCTCCCCAGCCTCTGGAAATGCTTTGATGGGCACAGATGGTGCCCATCTCTGCATAAGCCAGTCTACACCGGTTCAGGGATCCCCCAGCCCTGCTCTGGCGCAAAACTGGACAAAGGAAATGGGAGTGACCACTCCCCTGACCTGCACCTCCCAGGGGAGGTGCCCAGAGCTCCTCCAGTGTGCTCCAGACCTCTGCCATCTTGGAAACAGAGGTGCTGCTGGCACACTGGACTGCTCTGAGTGGCCAGTGGCAGCAGGTGACGTCAGAGACTCCTTCTGATAGGCTCTTACCTGTGTTGCTAGCCTATCCTCCTTCCTCCTCCTTTCTGGCTATTTAGGGTCTCTGCTTTGGGGAATTCTTTAGATAACGAATGAAAGAGCTCATCAGAGTTCCTTGCATCTCTCTCTTCACCTTCTGCCAAAGGATCGACCGCTGACTGCTCAGGACGCCTGCAAAACTGCAATAAAGTAGCAAAGACGACTACTGCAACCTTGTATCGCTGATCCTGCCGCTTTCTCGCCTGTTTCCTGGTGGTGCATGCTCTGGGGGTAGCCTGCCTCCTTTCTGCACCAGGAGCTCTGAAGAAATCTCCCATGGGACGACGGAATCCTCCCCCTGCAACCGCAGGCAACAAAAGAACTGCATCACCGGTCCTCTGGGTCCCCTCTCAGCACGACGAGCGTGGTCTCTGGAACTCAGCAACTCTGTCCAAGTGTCTCCCACAGTCCAGTGACTCTTCAGTCCAAGTTTGGTGGAGGTAAGTCCTTGCCTCCCCACGCTAGACTGCATTGCTGGGTACCGCGTGATTTGCAGCTGCTCTGGCTCCTGTGCACTCTTCCAGGATTTCCTTCATGCACAGCCAAGCCTGGGTCCCCGACACTCTAACCTGCAGTACACAACCTTCTAAGTTGTCCTCCGGCGTCGTGGGACTCCCTTTTATGTCTTCGGGTGGACTCCGGTTCACTCCTCTTCCAAGTGCCTGTTCCGGTACTTCTGCGGGTGCTGCCTGCTTCTGTGAGGGCTCCCTGACTTGCTGGGTGCCCCCTCTGTCTCCTCATCCAAGTGGCGACCTCCTGGTCCCTCCTGGGCCACAGCAGCATCCAAAAACCCTAACCGCGACCCTTGCAGTTAGCAAGGCTTGTTTGTGGCCTTCTGTGTGGGTACACCTCCACAACCTTCTTCACGACGTGGGACATCCATCCTCCAAAGGGGAAGTTTCTAGCCCTCTTTGTTCTTGCAGAATCCACAGCTTCTACCATCTGGTGGCAGCTTCTTTGCACCCTCAGCTGGCATTTCCTGGGCATCTGCCCACTCTCGACTTTGTTGAGACTCTTGGACTTGGTCCCCTTGTTCCACAGGTTCTCTTGTCCGGAAATCCACTTTGGTTGCTTTGCTGGTGTTGGTCTTCCTTGCAGAATTCCCCTATCACGACTTCTGTGCTCCCTGGGGAATATAGATGAACTTTACACCTACTTTTCAGGGTCTTGGGGTGGGCTATTTTTCTAACCCTCACTGTTTTCTTACAGTCCCAGCGACCCTCTACAAGCTCACATAGTTTTGGGGTCCATCCGTGGTTCGCATTCCACTTTTGGAGTATATGGTTTGTGTTGCCCCTATACCTTATTTGTTTATTTTTGCTATTACAGCATATTTTTGGTATTGTGTACATATATCTTGTGTATATTTGCCATCCTCATACTGAGGGTACTCACTGAGATACTTTTGGCATATTGTCATAAAAATAAAGTACCTTTATTTTTAGTATATCTGTGTATTGTGTTTTCTTATGATATTGTGCATATGACACCAGTGGTATAGTAAGAGCTTTGCATGTCTCCTAGTTCAGCCTAAGCTGCTCTGCTATAGCTACCTTCTATCAGCCTAAGCTGCTAGAAACACCTCTTCTACACTAATAAGGGATAACTGGACCTGGCACAGAGTGTAAGTAACCCTTGGTACCCACCACAAGCCAGGCCAGCCTCCTACACCTGGTGACTAGCATTGTTACTGGTAGTGTACTGCATAGTGCGTAGGGCTGTTCACTGTGTGTGAGGGTGCTGTGTACGCCAACGGTGGTGTTGGTGCAGCCATTGACCAAGCGTTTCCTTTGTCTCTTCCACTCCCTTTTTGTTTTGTCATCCTGTCCTTATGTGCATTAGCATCATCTGGCGGAGGAGCGGAGTCACCGGTGGCGGAGGGAGCTGCATCCCTCAGGACCCAGGAGGCAGAGTCCAGTACGGTGAGGGCACAAGTGGGACGGAAGACGAGGAGATCACCACGGTGGAGACTGGAGGGGACAGTTCGTACACAGATACCTCCTCTGATGGAAGCTCCCTGGTTGTGGCGGACACCTCTGTGACTACCCCAGCTACAGGTACAGCCGCTACCCCGTACCAGCACCACCCTCCCAACAGCCCCTCATCGAGTTGCCCGTGCCTGCTCACCCAGGAGGATGGGCATCTCCTTCGCCCCAGACACCTGAGGCCCTGCCCCAGTGAGCCCTGCTGCCCTGAATGAGGAGGCTATTGACCTCCTGATATCCATCTCTGTTGGGCAGTCAACCATTGTGAATGCTATCCAGGGGCTGGCAGCCAAAATGCAACAAACCAATGAATTTCTGAAGGGCATTCACACTGGCATGGCAACCCAACAGCGATCAATCCAGGCTCTGGCCTCCCCTAAGATGGCAGCCATTGTCCCTGTTTCCACCCTCCCCCCTCCAAGTTCCTCTACCCAATCCCTTTCCCCTCAACCCCAACCTATCACGAGCACACAGGCAGACCAGCATGCACACAAGACAACACACAAGAGTGGTTCAGGCAAACACAAGCACCACACTTCATCCCACAAGCTCTCACACAAACACCATCCAGATGCAGCCATACTAATATACACTGCCTCCACTGTGTCCACCTCCTTCTCCTTCTCCACCTCACTCCCAGTTGCGTCTACACTCACACCTGCATGCACCACATCCTCATCCACTACCGCCATCACCAGCACACCTATCAGAACACACACCTCACTGGCAGACACCACCCCAACAGCCATGCACACGTCCCCTGAGTCCTCTCCCACTCTATCTGTGCCCCCCAAGGTACACAAACACAAACACTCAGACACCCAACAGCCATCCAACTCACAACAGCATCCAGCCCATGCACCTGCACCCAAACACAGCAGACAGACACCTCCTACAACCACTCCCTCTTCCTCCACTCCCAAACCTTCTCCGTGTTCCTGCCCCAATTTCCCTAAGAAGTTATTCCTCTCCACCGTTGACCTCTTCCCTATCCCTCCCCCCTGGCCTTCACGTCTGGCCAGGGTGGGTAAAACCCAGGCAAGCACCTCAGCCACCCAGTCCACCTGCCCAGTATTGTCCACAGCAACTCGTGGTAGTAAAGGATCCAGGGCAACAGCCAGCCTCACGGAAAGGGTGCCTGCCCCAAGTGCTGTCCGGAAGGGCAAGGAGCCATCCCCAGCTGCTGCCAGGAAGGGCAAGGAGCCATCCCCAGCTGCTGCCCAGAGGGGCAAGGAGCCATCCCCAGCTGCTGGCCGGAAGGGCAGGGAGCCGTCCCCAGCTGCTGCCAGGAAGGGCAAGGAGCCATCCCCAGCTGCTGCCAGGAAGGGCAAGAAGCCATCCCCAGCTGCAGCCAGGAAGGGTGAGGGGCCCGCACCAGCAGGCAGGAAGGACAAGGGGCCTGGTGCAGGGAGTCAGCCGGAGCCCCCACCACCAACCATGGTTGTGCAACCGTCTGAGGATGCAGGGGATGGGCTGGAGCTTCTCCCCACAACCACCACCAGCAGCAGCACTGCCACCAGCAGTGGGCAGCTGTCCGAGGCTGCAGGGGATGGGCTGGAGCTTCCCCCCACAACCACCACCAGCAGCAGCAGCACCAGTGGGCAGCCGTCCGAGGCTGCAGGGGATGGGCTGGACCTTCCCCCCACAACCAGCAGCAGCAGCAGCACCACTGCCCACACTAAGCAGCCATCACCACCGGCGGACATTCTTTAGACCTGCCTCCATGGGCTGGTGTGCGGCCTGCCCTCTGCAAATCCTGTGGGTATGACACCCGGCTGAGAGACTGTGACCCTGCACTCCCCAGGATCAGAAGCACAGCGCACGTGGCCACCTCCAGACCCCATCGGTTGCCACCCATTCTCCCATCCTCCACAGGATGAAGAACACAGGGCACGATGCCCCCTCTGGAACCAGTGGGGAAGCCACCCACTCACCCCATCCTCTCCAGGATGAAGATCACAGGGCACGATGCCCCCTCTGGAACCAGTGGGTACGACACCCACTCACCCTGTCCTCCCTAGGAGGAAGATCACAGGGCAGGATGCCCCCCACAGAACCAGTGGGCAAGTCACCCACTTAAGAGACTGTGGCCTTGTAGTACCCACGGCCAAGCACAGGGCCTGTTGCCTCCTCCAGAGCATGTGGGCAAGTCACCCACTTGAGAGACTGTGGCCCTGCACTCCCCAAGACCGAGCACAGGGCATGTTGGCCACCTCCAGAGCATGTGGGCAAGTCGCCCACTTGAGAGGCTGTGGCCTTGCACTCCCCAGGACCAAGCACATGGCATGTTGGCCCCTCCAGGACCAGTGGTGTTGTTCCATCTGCTGGCTGAGGTGCCCCCTGTTCTCTGTTCCCCTAAGGTGCCTACCTATTTTCGAACTGATGCCCCCACAGTGTTCTCTCCGTGTTGGTGCAGGAGACAAGTGGGGCCTTGGACTTTGTGATGTGGTCCTGTGGCCCACGCACATTGAGGACTGGGCAGTGTCCCTCGATTTGTACATATGTATATACTTTTAGATTGGATGTACGTATTTTTGATGTACTTATATTATTACACTCACTTTCATCTATTTGTGTTGTCCTTGCATTATTCCTGAGGGGTACGTGGTATATATGTTTTATTATTGTGTGTATGGTGCCGGGGGTGGGGTGTGTGTGTGTGCTGTGCGTGTGTGTGTCACTCTCTTTTTCCTCCCCACCTCCCCTCTGTGCTAGGTGACTGTACTCACTGTGGTTGTCTTCGCCTTCACTGGTGTTCGTGGTGGAGCAGGACGTAGAAGATCATAGGAAAAATCTGAAGCTCGGGTTCCATGGTGGCATGGTTGTTCCCTGTGTCTCCAAAGGTGAGTCATTTCCCTTCTGTGCAGTGTTTCCACCAGGCTTTTGATGTTGTTGGTACCGCCCCGTAAAAGGTGGTGGATTGGATTGTCATAATACGGTGGGCGGAACATTGTCTTCTGCCTGGCTATAGGCGGCTACCACTGTAGTGGCTGTTGTTTCCGCCCTGGCTGTCAGTGTGGTAAAGTGGGTGTCTGAGCTCTTTCCGCCACGGTCATAATTTGGCGGTATTTACCACCAGCCTGTTGGTTGTATTACTACCACTTTATCACCAACCTCCAGGGTTGTAATGAGGGCCTAAATGTGAAAAGTAGATTATGTTAAATAATGGTGAAAGCAGTGGAGCTTCCACCCTCAGTTGAAAGGGAAGTAAGGGCCAGATGTACAACACGTTTTACATGGCACAAACTGCGAAATATGCGATGCACATTCTTATTTTGCGAGTGTGTACCGACTCGCAAAATGGGAATGCGACTCGCAAATAGGAAGGGGTGTTCCCTTCCTATTTGCGATTGGCACGTGATGCAGAATTGCTTTGTGACCGCGATCGTGGTCGCAAAGGAATTCGCAGTTAGCACCCATGTGAAGTGGGTGCTAACTCATTCTCAAAAGGGAAGGGGTCCCCAAGGGACCCCTTCCCATTTGTGAATGTCGCCCAAAATATTTTTTCAGAGCAGGCAGTGGTCCAGTGCTCCGACTAGCAATTTGCGAGTGGCAAAACCATTTCTACGTACATCTGGCCCTAAGTGAAGTTTTCTCGTGATGATATGGTATAGGTGTAGCCTCTTTCCAGCACACCCACATCTGGACATCAGGTTCTAGTCTCTCATGAAAAGATTGGCATTAAGACTGATGTGAGTGAGAGCAGAATGTGACCTCCAAATATTAGTCTCATGAACTCAGATTTAGAATACCAGTGCTGCATTTTGATTGGCACTTTGTCCATATCTACAAGGTAGATTTATAGTAACTGGGATAAACCTCATTAAAGCCAACAGTCACACATCTGTTCATCAAGTTTCTGTTTTACTGCGCAGTGAAAATGACATGATGGCTGACAAGAAGTTAACTGAGCAACATCTCTTGGAGCTATGTCTCTCTGGCTGACCATATCTAGCCCATTGCTCCTGTCCCTGGGTTATCGGCGCGAAGAACAGTGAGCATGTTTTTCCAGTGATAAACACCAGATAGCAAAATCGAATGTGGGTCTGGAAAGGGCCTGTGTGCACAAGTGGAGCCATTACCTTCCTATACGAAATGGGATGGTCTACAATGCTCACTTCAACCATCACAGAGCCTGCCCTACCCCTGACAGCCTGACAATGTAGTGGTACATGGGATTAGAACTGTCTTCGGAATCAGAATCAGGGATACCCGTACAAATTTTGACCCATTAAGCGTAGATGGTAATTCCCTATTTTTGCTAATAAAACACGCTATTGCCTGGCGGAGAGATGCAATTACAGGCCAGTATTCATGATTTTGTATCTGTTCATTTTAGACCCCCTGCACCATGCAACATGGGATAGGGGCTGCAGCTGAAATGAAGAACTAGAGTGCAATCCTAACTCACAAAGGGCCATATGTACAAACACATTTTCCCACAGACACAGAATGGGTAAAACCCCTCGGTACATCTGGCCCAAAGTGTGTTATCGCTGGCAGACATGATGCTGGACAAAACAGCTTTGTAGTCCAACAATTTCCTGTTTTTTATTTTACTTATGATGCTGTTATTTTTAAACTGGAGAAAACTCACATAAACCTTAGCCATCTAAGGGTTAGTCAGATCTTTACATATGTAAATTGTTGTGAATTTGCGAAACTTGTTTTGCGCTTTGCAGACGCGCAGTACGACTTGAGGAAAGAGATGTGGAACAGTAATTTTGAGCAGTTGGGCACTATTTCATGCCACTTGGCAAACTCTAAATTAACTCTTAATTATCACATGGAGTACAGCCAAGAAATGAGTGACACATTTGCCCCACCTTGACATGCACAACATAACACTAAAGGTGTGGTGTGTCCAATTTAAACCCTTGATTCACTACATGCAGTCTTTTTGGACCAACAATTCTCGCAGCAGGACCAAAACAAAAAACGTATGCTGGACCTTGGATACACTGTCTAGGAGCCTTTCATTGTTTTTGAGCATCTGATCCAAAATGTTCTGGGAGGAGGACAGTGATTTCAGTGGCCAGTGCTAGGTGTGAAGATGTCTGATATGAAAGTGTTTGTAGTTGCTTAAGAGGCTGAGCTATATCCTTTTTGAAATATCACAGCTCCCTTTTGCATACAGCGATGATTCACTCAGCTCGGTTCATATCTTGTGCTCAATGTGAAGTAGCCTTAACATGGGTTCTTAAAATTAAAACTAACATCATTGGGAGTAGCACCTGCACCAAATCAATGAACTATTTTCACTTTCTAAAAACTGGAACAAATTGCCTCCTCTGCCAGCAGGCCTCAACTTTGAAGGAATTACAGCACTTTCTGACATGGCATAGGAGGGTTTACAGCTTACATAATTTTGGAACAGGAAAAGGCTCACTTCATGTCTCTGGAGATCATGCACTCTCGTCTGGAACACCTCATAATAGCTGTAGCTTTCTGACCTCCACCGTAGCACACATGACCACCATGTGTGGTAAGCTTAAGGTATTGTTGTGGAACAGATTCAGCCCCAGTGTGTAGCTCTTCGATCTGGAGGCCTACTGATACCGAGAGTGACTACTGTTAGCTTGTTGAACTGTGAGGACTGACATCGATACTGTTTAAATTGGCAAGGCAGGCCTTTTAGCTGCCAGTGACTGTGTGTGTCACCTAGTAACCTCTCCATCTTTTTGGTAAATTGGTCTGGTAGTAACCTGAATCCATGTCCTTCATTCATCCATGTATGTTTTATGTGTACGTCTTTCTGCGATTATATAAAATGGGTGTATGGACCAAATGTGATACGTGTGACCATAGTCACTTGAATCCGTTCTGCATTTGCTACTTCCAAGTGGAACCTAACATGGAGGGTTGGCTAGATGTCAAACACCACATGCAAACTGCATGCATCTCCCTGGACATTGAAGAGATATTTTGTAGTGGGTCAGACAAAGGGCCCATATGGAAGCTAGAAAGTTTCAGCTTATACTTTGTTGGCTCAATGCTACCTTTAAGGGCTACATCCCTCAGATTATCAGTTAATTTAGTGAAACAGCCTTTTAGCTCTTTCGTATCTTTGTTTTGGGTTTCTCTTGTTTGAAGATCCACAGCTAACATCCTGCCAGCACCTTCTAAAAAAGATCCTGGCTAGGGAAGTGAGGTTACAATAAACAAAAGAGCAGAATTGCACAGAACCAGTCTCATAGGTAACTTATGGAAAGTCCAACTACTGTTAGCAACTTTAGTATGAAGATGAAGCAGAAATTTTCAACCAGTGTGCCAAATTTTCTCCACTACAACCCGGGATCTCCACATCAGAGGCGAGCAAGAAACTCTTGTGTGCTCTAAGGTTGATGTGTCAATCTCCAATTTACCCTGCCAGGTTCAGGACCAGAACCAGGAAAACTTTGGCAAGACTGCAACAAGAGACTGCCTGAACCCTAATTTGAGGGAGAGAACTGCACCCAGCTGCTTGGGTTGGCACTGGATATGACCTTGTAAGAGGAAAGTGCTGCTCATAAGGAGAAGATGATTAATAAGCCAAGGGAGGACAAGCCAAAGGCCTCTACTGCTGCATCCAGGAATTCCAGCATTGCCCTATGAGGCTGAGATGTAGGCATCATAACAACCACATAGTTTCAGTGGAACTGTGTACTCCTACGGACATAGTGTACTTAGGAGCGTTTGTCTAGTTAATGCCTATTTCAGAAGTTTGTGTCAATAAGCCATGTAGTGCAAAAGAAGACCAGGCCACTGGTTAACATCAAAAAGAACCAAGACCCCTAGAGAAGAACCATGTCAACTGATAAACTTGCACCAAGAGCTAACTATTAGCCAGGACCA
This sequence comes from Pleurodeles waltl, assembly GCF_031143425.1. Taxonomy (NCBI): domain Eukaryota; kingdom Metazoa; phylum Chordata; class Amphibia; order Caudata; family Salamandridae; genus Pleurodeles; species Pleurodeles waltl. The sequence continues at coordinate 792,161,050 of NC_090438.1, read as the reverse complement.
CAAGGAGTGAGCCACTGACTTGTTTTGGTTGATAGGTTTGGTTTTGTGGCTGAAGAACTCAATCTGTTGAGTCACAGGCACCATTAATATACCATAGCCACTGCAACTGGCAATGGCACTGCCACTCACCTTGTTCTGTCACAAGACGTGCACTGAGTCAAGTCAAAGAAGTCTTTATTCGATATTTCATCATAAAAGACATGCTACACGTCATAATACTTATAAAATTGTCAGTGCTAATGATTATAACAATAAATACAATATTTCATAAAAGCTACTAAGAACGTATTAAATCTATCTAATGCGTCATTTGTTAAATATTTTAACATAATAATAAAAAGGAGTACATTACTTTAAAAAGGCTCAGTTCTAAAATTCAGGATAATTTACTTATCTAAAACATGTAGCTGTTTTAGTGATTCAAAACGAATTATCCATGCCCACCCCAGGAATTTGGCCACCCCTATTGCTATAGTAGGTGAAGGATCAGTTTTAAGGATCCTACAAGCAGTCCACGGGGCCAAGATAGGATCACGGCTAGTCATGCTCTCTGGACCATGCAGTGTGCACCACGTTAAACAATGTGCCCTACCAGCAGAATACCGGCACACGGTAACAGACTGGGACAACATAAATGGTAGTGTGCATAGACAAGAAATTGAGGTGGGCAGAAACTGAATCCCCACCAACAGGGGGAGCAGAATATTCAAACATTTGGCTTCATACCTGGTCTGCACTGCCCCTGACTCCATCCAGATAATAGACCCTCACCAAGGGAGGTCACAGTAACTTGAACTATCACACAGAGAGTACCATAGGTGGTTGTCCTACAGAAACATATGTTGCCTCCCCAGCAGTTACTGAAGATTATGAAAGCTACCTGGTATATGTTGTTGCTTTTTGAATATTATTTACAGTATTCTTTTGTCTGCAATTTGAGTAAAGTATGTCTACCTTTTGGCAAGTACAAGCACTGAATTAATTACTGGTCTTGGTTGTTTAGGAAGTTCAGCGCCCCTAACCCCACACCACCTCCCTCAGTAAGAGTTAGACTGCTTTACTTCACTATCTTTGATTCAAATTCTAAAGCTGTGGCCTAGGTCTTAATTTTTGGATTCAGGAAAGTTAAGCCTTCCAACAGCAGTGGTTAAAGGCTATATTTGACAGAGTCTGAGCCCGTTCACCCTGACTGCCAGAGGGCTCCTGGAAAGATTCCCACTCTAAAGAAAGTTAAGGGGAGTGATGTTTGCTAGCAAGCAGGTATCATTCTAGGGTAGCACCAGCCTTTGTAGGCTTCAGCTTCAATGCCTGAAGAGTAGGGCATGGTCAGATGGTCTAAGCGCAACCCAAAATGAGAAAAGCATAGTTTCCAATTCCAAGGCATCCAGTTATAAAACAGGCACACAGCGAGCCTGAGCTCTCAGTTATTGTCTATTGACTCGACAGAAGGGTCAGAGAATGGTATAAGGGCCTTTATCTGATGACAAGGCTGCTAAAACAAATCATTCTGTACCATGAAAATGGGATCTGTTTGCCATAGTGTTACAGTCTCAGGTCAGCTATTTGGGCTCTAAAATCTATACCACAACAAACTAGCTAATGTTGTACAATGAAGGCACACTGAAAGTTTGGGACTGTGCAAAGCCAGTTTCCCAGAATATATGACTAACTTTTTGTCTAAGGGCACAGTGCAGTTCCTTTCATTTTAAATATATTTTCAGAAATTCACTGGAAAAACAGCAATTAAAGTGATGGTAGAGTTAGGTGTGGGAATGAGACATAAGCAAACATTAAAAAACCCAAAACACTGTAATATGTTAGTTATAGATCAGTCAACACACTAAAACCTACACCCCCTTCATGCAACGATTATGACCTCCGATGTTACATCACTCATGACATGTAACATGACAGCACAGATGAGATAATATTGTAACAATTGCAGAAATCAATATTGCAGTAAATTCCCATTGCTTAATACACATGCACTGACAACACAACTACATACCCCTCCTACTGAAAAGGCTCCCCAAACCCAATTTCTATTTACATTTCAAACACAAATCTCCCTAAAAGCACAAACACATCCATCAAATATGCATTTACTTTTCCCATATTTACATTATCTCTGAAATATATCACCCTGATCAAAAAGGTGAAAAAATGAACCTATTTATATGAATATAGTGTCTCCACACTAAATAGACTTCAAAACATTGAGATACCCTCCTCTGCTGGAGAATATGTCTAATTCAACGCCAAGTGAATTCATTCTGTGCCTAACTGGACACACGATGCACTTTGATCCAGAAATCAAACCTAAACCAAAATTCTCTGTCTCATTTACAATGTTCCCAATTGTTAGACTTTTCATTCTTGGAGTGGGCTCCCTTAACTTTCTGCCTCTGTTTCCCAGGTTGTTGATGTGTGCTGGAGTCTGATTTTGCTGTTTTTGTTACTCTGGGCACTTTACCACTGCTAACCAGTGCTAGAGTGCAAGTGTTCCTTTACAAAATGTGTATGTAATTGGCTTATCCATGATTGACATATTTGATTTACTAGTAAGACCCAGTAAAGTGCACTAGAGGTCCCCGGGGCCTGTAAACCAAATACTTCTAGTGGGCCTGCAGCCCTGGTTGTGCTCTGTAATCATGTCTCAGACCTGCCACTGCAGTGTGTGTGCAGTTGTAACTGTAAATTCGACTTGGCAAACGTACCCACTTGCCAGGCCTAAACCTTCCATTTTCGTACATGCCGGACACCCCTAAGGTAGGCCCTAGGTAGCCCCAAGGGCAGGGTGCAGTGTAGGGTTAAGGTAGGACATATAGTAATGTGTTTTATATGTCCTGACATTGAAATATTGCTAAATTCGTTTTTCACTGTTGCAAGGCCTGTTCCTCTCATATGTTAACATGGGGGCTACCTTTAAATCTGATTAAAGAGTAGATTCCCTTTGGGAGCAGATGGACATGTGGGGTTTGGGGTCTTTGAGCTCACAATTTAAAAATATATCTTTTAGTAAAGTTGATTTTGAGATTGTGTGTTTGAAAATGCCAATTTTAGAAAGTGAGCATTTTCTTGCTTATACCATTTCTGTGACTCTGTCTGTTTGTGGACTCCCTGTCTGGGTCAGTTTGACAGTTGGGCTGGTTGCACCTCACACTAGACAGTGACACAAAGGGAGCTGGGGTGTAGTCTACATTTCCTGATGAGCCATCTGTGCTAGGAAGGAGGGGAGGAGTGGTCACTCATACCTGAAAGGGCTGTGCTTGCCCTCACACAATGCAGTCTCCAACCCACTGGTGAGTGTCTGGGGCCTGGCATGGGCAAGGCAGGATTTCACATTCAAGAGAGACTTTGCTTTGAAGTAGGCCTACTTCAAAGGAGAAAATGGGTACAAGAAGGGCACCCAAAACCTCAAACTTTAGAACACTTCTGGAAACCAAGAGGAACCTCTGCATGGAGAAGAGCTGAAGAGCCAAAGAAGAAGAGCTGCCCTGCCTGTGACTGTGCTTTGTGGGGCTATGCTGCAGTTGCTGCTTCTGCCAGAGTAAGAGGGCAAATACTGGACTGTGTGTGCCTTCCATTTTGTGAAGATCTCCAAGGGCTTGATTTAGAGCTTGCCTGCTGTTGTTTGAAGTCTCAGGGACAGCAAAGACTTCTCTCTGCCAGCACCTGGAGTCTCTGGAGAAACTCCTACTCTGCCCTGTGGTACCCATCCAGTTCCTGGGACCCTGAAAGGAGAAGCTGGCAGCCTAAGAGGAAAAAATCCACAGACAGAACACTGTGCGGGGAAAAGATTGACGCTACTACGATCTGCGGCTGGGAAATCGACAAACCGCCGGCTTTGCGGCTGAAAATCGACGCTCGCCTGTAATGCGACCGAAGAATCAATGCACAGAGCTGGAGAAAAGACGCGCAGCATCGCTGACAGAGGCTGGTGAGATCGCAACCCGCGCTGCATGGTTTTCAGATCATCCTGCAGCTGGATTTCCCACGCAAGCACTGGTGGGTGGGTAAAAACAACGCAAGGCCTGCCCGGACCCGAGAGTGCTGACCGGAACGACGCATCAATCTCCTGCGGAGAGAAGAAATTACGCGCCCAGACCCGACAAAAGGAGAAACGATGCAAGGTCTTGCTCGTGAGTAAAATCGATACATCGCAAGCCCTTTTTGACGCACACTTGCCCGTGCAGGGTTATTTTTGATGCACCCAACGTACATTTTCACACTAACAGTGTTAGTGTGTGTTTAAAACTACATGAAGACTCTTTTTGCTTTTTGATCGATAACTTGACTTGTGTATGGTGGATTTTTGTCATTTTGGTCTTGTTTTGTTTAGATAAATATTTCCTATTTTTCTAAACCTGTGTTGTGTCATTTTGTAGTGATTTCACTGAGTTACCGTGTGTGTTGGTACAAATACTTTACACCTAGCACTCTGAAGTTAAGCCTACTGGTCGTGGAAAGCTACCAAGGGGGTAAGCAGGGGTTAGCTGAGGGTGATTCTCTTTAACCCTGACTAACGTGCGGATCCTTGCTTGAACAGGGGGTAACCTGACTGTCAACCAAAGACCCCATTTCTAACATTTATTATTATTATGCACATTCCATCCTCAAATTGTTCTACCTCTAGTCCAAACTTTATGACATGATTTTCTTTGTTTAAATCATTTGTACTGTATGTTTACTTTCTACATTTTTAAACACAAGTGACATCAAGTTTCAACAGTACAGTGACAGCAGTTACAATTAGGCTTTGTAATTGTAAGTTTGATGCATTAATAGTAGAGGCAGGACACATAGCCTGATATGGCTCACAGAATTCCAGAGTAGAAATGTGCATATCCAACCTTTAAAAGAAAATGTGATGGTGTGATTGAGAAACACAAGTTCATTACAGGTGTACTTGGGTCACAGTAGGATCAAACTCACAATGTCAGAAATAAACCATGACTATAGCAAATTAGAAAGGAAGAACTTTGATAGGAACTACAGTAGAACAGTAGAAAAATAACTAGTAGTTGTACAGGCCTCCAGTTTAAAGCATCCCTCCTAGTCATTCATTCACAATGCAACCATATAGAGATGGAATAGTACTCTCTATTATTTGAGTAGGTTCTGGAATTGAGTGTACAGTGTCATTATGGGGTACTCTGTGTGCTTGCTCTGTGAGGAAGGGCATAGGTGGCTTCTCTACTCTCATTGTGGCTCTGCCAGATGACTGAGCATGTAATGACACAGTGGTATTGTGTGGATATTGTGTAAGTCAACCATGATGGGGTCCCAGTTAGTGGCTATGGGATATTTGCAAAACCCTAAGTTATCTTCACTGAGTAGGGAGACACTCTTCACCTGTGTCAAAGCAGTCAATGACTGGATCTATGGTTGTGTAGGTTGAAGGGTCAGGTGATTTTCACCTGTCAGTAATGAGTCTCTTGACCAACAATAGGCCAAGGTCAATGAATCGGGATGTGACTTTAAATGCCCCCCACTCAGTGGGCTCAGCCCCAAATACAGGCCTCCCATGTGTCTGACAGGTCCCTACCGGTATAGTGGGATAGGCAGCCCACCACTCTCCATCAAAATTGATGCAAGTACAGGCAAGATCAGAGCATATGTTGAAGATGCGCATGTATCAGTCGGCATCAGGGGCAAACTGCGTCTGTGTGGTGGAATTATTTATTTATATTAGAAGGAGTGAGGTAGGCTCTGTGTATTATGTAGAGTTGGATAAAATAGAATCGAGCATTGTGGGGAATTTGAACAGGGCTTTCCAGCAGAGACAACCACTCTTTGTCTTTGCAAGGGTGATTCAGATCATTTTCTCAGTGAGCACAGAGAGGTGCAAGCAATGGCGCAGAGTGCATGCACAGGGAATCGGCTAAGCAGTGTACCAGGTGTCTGCCCTGACCCATCCCATGAAGATACTATGGCGGTCATTCTGACCTTGGCGGACGGCGGTCGAAAGACCGTGGCGGTGATTCTGACATTTGCCCTGGGCTGGCGGCCGCCAAAAGACCACCCGCCAGCCCAGGGCAAATCAACCTTCCCACTAGGATGCCGGCTCAGAATTGAGCCGGCGGAGTGGGAAGGTGTGACGGGTGCAGTTGCACCCGTCGCGTATTTCAGTGTCTGCTGGGCAGACACTGAAATACTTTTTGGGGCCCTCTTACGGGGGCCCCTGCCGTGCCCATGCCATTGGCATGGGCCCCCAGGGGCCCCACTGCACCCCCTACCGCCATCCTGTTCGTGGCGGGAGAGCCGCCATGAACAGGATGGCGGTAGGGGGTGTCAGAATCCCCATGGCGGCGGAGCGCGCTCCGCCGCCATGGAGGATTCAGACGGGCAGCGGAAAGTCGGCGGTACACCGCCGACTTTCCGTTTCTGGCCGCGGCTGAACCGCCGCGGTCAGAATGCCCAGCGGTGCACCGCCAGCCTGTTGGCGGTGCGACCGCCGACCTCCGCCATGGCGGTAATTACCGCCATGGTCAGAATGACCCCCTATATGTTAAGGTGTGTTTGGGGCTCCAGCACCATGTCATCCCATGCCAATCCCAGGCCCCAGCAAGAGAGTTCTGCAGGAGGAAGAGCCCTGGGGGAGGCCCTCCTCCTCCATCAAGTTCTTATATGAGAGAAGTGTGCCATCTATGTAAAGGTCTCCTACACCGTAGAGTCCCGAATCAATCTAGGCAGAAAACTCTGCTATGGATGTAGTCCAATGCCTTCTTGGTGTGCCCAATAGTGCCAGCGCCAGAGCATAAGAAGTAGTTGCCCTTGTGACATAGATGCATTGACGATGGCAGCAATATACTACTTGTATATATGTAGATTCAAGTGGTGGAGCTTGGATGTATGGATAAAACAGTTTAAGAATTGTAGTGTGGTTCCTGATGGGTAGTGTCAAGGCAGTATCAGACAAGAGATACCCACTGCAACTGGGATGCAAGGTAGTAGAGTTCGAAGTTGGGCACCTCAAGGCCCCCTCGATCTTTTGGTTGGTAAAGTTTTGAAAGCACCACGAGGCAAAGGCAGGAGTTCCAAATGAAATCTCTCACTGCCCATTCGACGGATTGGAAAAATAAGATGGGGACATATAATGGGAGACTAACAAAGGGATACAGAAGGGCAGTGTCCTCCAAAAGGCCACCTGGGCCCGCAAAGAGGTGATGGCACATGTTAAAGTGCTGTGAAATAAATCCATGGGTGAATGGAATATTCAGATGCCCAACCACCTAAACGTGTCGGGTTGCCAGGCAAGGGGAGTGGCAATGGATGAGTTGACAGGATTGGGCATAGCAGGATTCAGCAGAAAGAGGCAAGGCTTGGCCCAGTTTACTCACAGACTGGAAAGGAAAGCATATCTATTGAGTGTGTGGGCAATCATGACAGGAACTGAAGAGATATCCCAAATGTAGATGAGTAGGTCATCTACATAGAAGAAAACAGAATGAACACCGTCCCCCAGGCATATACCCCACCCATCTACCGGCATGTGCAAGGCAGCAGCAAGTTCCTCGATGGCTAAGGAGAAAAGCAATGAGAAGGGGGGAAGCCTTGATGAGTATCTCTGTTTATGCTAATTGAGTCAGATATGATGATACCCATCTTGAAGCGGTCACCAAGACCATATCTTGGGAGCACCATAGATAAGAAGGGCCACTCCAGAGAATCAAAAGCTTTCACCAGGTCTAGAACCAAACAGCCCAAGTGGGGCCATGGGGTAGGTGCATGTTCCTGGACATGAAAGAATCACCTTAAATTAAGGGAGGTGGTACTAGCTGCAACAAACTCTTTCTGATCTGGGTGCACCAAGGTGGGGACTAGTGGCACCAGCTGGTCTGCTAAAATTTTCACCAGGATTTTATAATCAAAATTGAGCAACACTAGTGGCCTATACAAGCCTAGGGCTTCGGTATCTTTGTCTGGCTTGGGTAGTGATATGAGGAGTGCTTCTCAGAGGGAATCAGGAAGGTGGGAAGCCAGTAGGGGCACCTCGTACATAGAATGTAAACAAGGCACTAAGAGCAGGGTGTAAGCTTTATAAAATTCTGTAGACAAGCCATCAGGGGTTTTCCCATTGGTTAGGGCACACATGTCCTCCTGTATCTTGAAAGATGAGATAGGCTTGTCCAGTTCCATCTGTTGATCCTGCGTAATGCTTGGAAAGGACACAGGGTTCAGAAAGAAGGCAACTTCCTCCTGAGTGGCAGTGGATGTTAACTGATATAATGAAGTGTAATGACAGACTAGCTCACCATGAATTTCGTTTTGTGTCTAAAAAAGGATGCCAGCAGTGTATCGCAGCACCCTTGTAGGACTTTGGGGTTGGTCTTGTTGTATTAGCCACACGAGGAGTGCGCCGGCATTATCATCTGCAGTGTGAGTCTTAGCCAAGTGGGCAGCATAATTAAAGGAATGCAATCCTTCTAGTAGTGATCTATGTTCATGCTGTGCCTCTGCCAGCAGAGGTCTGCAGTGTGGGTCACCCACCCCTTTAGTTTCTAAATGTAAAAGTTTTCCCTCAATGTGTGTTATGTCTTTGTCTAGGTGACTACACATGTTCCAGTTGCCAATGCAGGGTCACCTTGAACGCTTCCTACTCCATCAACCTTTTTTCCACAGTGCTGCAATGAAATCAAAATAGTCATCAATAGCTGAGGCAAAAGAGGAATGAAACGATGGGGCTTTCAGCACTGCAGGTTGCAGATGCCAAGTAAGAATAGGGGAGATACTGTGTCCCACACAAGCTGGATGTATTGGAGACTGTGATCCGAGTGGGTAAGGCTGAGATAGTCATAGTGAGTGACAGATGGAATGAGATCCAGTGTGCTAAGCAATCTATCTATCAGACCATGTGGGTGATGTGGTGCTGAGTAATAGGAGTAGGCGCCATGTGTCCGTGAGGTGCCAATTCTGCAGCTAATCGTCAAGAGTTTGCACATGAGAGGATGCAGCTGTGTGGAGAAGGAGGGCAATGATGTCCAGGACATTATTAAAATCACCACCCAATAACCACAAGAGTCCGTTCCAGCAGGACAAGACCCCCGATAGTGTGTGCAGCAATGATGATTGTTCAGTATATGAGGCATATATGTTACCCAAGAGTATGTGGTGGCTGTCTAGTTGGCCCTTGATAAATATGTATCGGCCCTCTGGATCTGACATCACATGTTCTCCCAAAAGAGAAACCCCAAGTGTGAACTAAATCAATACCCCACAACAGTAGGCGGAGGAGTCAACAGTAAAAAACTGTCCACACCAGTGGTGCTGTAGCCTAGTCACCTCTGTAATCATCAGTTGGGATTCTTGGAGCAATGCAATATGTGCAGATTTTCACTTAAGTTAACAGTAGGCAGCATAGTGGCTTGCTGGGGTGTGGATACAGTGCACATCCTAGGCTATCACTTTAGTGGATGTCATGTTGCCTTTGAATGGGGTAGTAGTGGTTAGCTGTGTGGAAAGAAGCTAATGCTCTGCATGGACAGAGGTATTATGTGTCAGGAGAGGAGGGCCTACATATGGGCCATTTTTTTTAAATGATGGAGACGGTGAATACATAGCAAACAAAGATAAGAACAGTAAATACCACAAGAGCACCACTCAAATGAGTGACCACCCAAACCAGGAAATAGTGTATGTCTAGTAGACAGTAAAGGCATCTGTGTAGGCATGAGAAGAAGGTGCAACAATGACAGCCCAGGGAACTCCGTTTGGAAAGATGATGAGTGCCAGAATGAAATATCAGTCATGTACATTAAAAACAATCAGCGTATAACATTACAAAAGAGGCCCAGCTAAAAGAACTACCAATGGATGGATAGGAAAAAGGATTTTCCTGTTAGAAAAACCCTCACCCACCAGGGTTACCCCTTGGTGGCATGCTTCATCATTGGATTGATTCCCGTTCCGCTATGGAGTGGGGCATGCCATGACCTACGGGATACGTGGAAACACTGATGTAGTCAATGTGAATCACAGGAGAGACAGGAGTGGTGGGGTCTTGGGTGAGTTAAAAATACCTGTCTCCTGGTGATTCCAATGATTTAATAGATCTCTTGGAGGTGGTATGAATAAAAAAGGCCTTCGGAAGTGGGGGATGTAATGTACCTGACTTCCTAGTCTACATGTTTCGAAGCCTTAACCCTAGGCTCCTCTTCAGGACCGAGGTCGGCTCCCTGGTGCTACACCTTGTTTGGCTACCTCTAATGAAAGCATAAATAATACATGCTCTGTGATGTGGTGCAATTTACCTAACTAATGTGGTAATTGAATTCAGTAACTTTTCTGTCTCTTTGGTGGAGGAATCGGATCACCAGCGGGCGGGGCTGGATCCCGGTGAGGTTTTCCATGTAGGAACAGAGTGCGCCCTTTCTACAGAGAAGAATTGTGACAAGGCAGCTGGGGGAGTCAGGTCTTGTAGTCTTTTTTCCACTTAAATGACAGAATACAGTCCCTCTGCATCCTCCAGGAGGCTCATTATACATATATTGCTCCTCCTCGACATCCCCTCCATATCCTCAGCTCATCTCTCTAGAGTATGGATGCATCCCAGCAAAATCCATAAGGAGGATTCCATGCGTTGGATTGTCAGTCTGTGGGAGTCTGTTCAGCTGCACTAACCCTATCTGCGAGTTTGGGGTGTTCTGCATGGAGCAATTTGAGGTCCGTAGCCACACTGTCTATCTTTGTTTCTAGAGAAGTCCTAGTGCACTAAGGGCCAGATGTATCAAACATTTCTGCGGTCGCGAACGGCCCAACGGGCCATTTGCGATCACAAAAATGCTTTTTGGTTTGTAACAAGTCCACTTTGCGATTCGGTAACTTGTTACTGAATCGCTAATTGGATTTGCGACTACATACCGAATCACAGAGGTATGTATGATTGTTTTGTGATCGTGAATGCAGTTGCAAAACAATCGCAGTAACCACCAATTTCAAATTGGTGGTAACCCATTCGCAAAGGGGAAGGGGCCCTCAAAGGACCCCTTCGCCTTTGTGAATGCATGTGAAAACGTTTTTAAGAGCAGGTAGTGGTCCCAGGGACCAATGCCTACTCTTAAAAAATTAAAAGAAAACTATATTTTACATTTTTAAACGCATCCCTTTTTCCTTTGAGGAAAACGGGCTGCATTTAAAAAAATAAAAAAAGATTGTTATTGAGAAGCAATCACAGACTTGGTGGTCTGCTGAGCCCAGCAGGCCACAATCCCTGTGACTGTAGCCATTCGCAATTGCTCACAAATTGCGACCTACCTCATGAATATTAATGAGGTAGGTCCATTTGCAAGCCCTTGTGAATCGCAGTATGAAACTCATGGAGTTTCATACATTCCAATAGCGATTACTTAATTGCGATTCACAAAACATTGCAATTAGGTAACCGCTATTGTAAAGAATGATACATCTGGCCTTAAATTCCAGTATGATGTCCAGTTTATCTTCAAGTGAGGGGAAGTGATCAGGGGTTTCCAGGGGTTTCAGGTCTCTGGCTGGCACAGTAGTTATCATTGAGGTGCGTGAAGGAGTATTTTGAGTGGTTGAGCGTAAACACTCCATGGAGATGTAACATAAGCAATGCTCTCTTAATACGGTAAATGTTTCCGACACTTTTCAAGGCCTGCTTCCCGGTACCAAATTGTTTTGGGGGCACAGCAGCACGAGCAACCCAGTGTGGTAGGCTGGGATCAACTAGTGAGATCACTGCAGTCAGGTGGTGAGCTAATACTGGATCCAGAGGCTCAGGCCTCAAGGAAAAGAAAGCAACTGCAACGTCTCAGGAGTCGAAGTAGGGAGCCAGGCACTCAAAGTCTCACGACTGTCAGAGAAAGGGGTAGAAGGAAAATCTCAATGCCACACAGTCTAGGTGGTGGAAGTGTAATTGTAAACAGCAATGCAGGAGTAGTGTAGAGCAGCACCTCAGGTACATCACCAAGTAGTATCCAGTAAGCATGTGAAATGTGTTTGGATGTTGGGCTGAGGCCCGGTCCAACCTCCGAAACCCACAGCCAGCACGTAGTAAACCTAAAACAGGCACACTTCAGCGCAAGTCCACACTGTTTCTGCATTACACTTGGGGGGGTCCACCCTCCTTTTTACTCCAGCTTACCGCTTAAGGGGGGACACCGACCAGATGCAGTGACTATTAGAGTTGGGGGCCCAAAAACAAAGTGCAGCTGCTCTTCACTGGGTTGAGCCAAGTTAATTTGTTATGGCCCGGTCTGACTGCACCGCAAGTGTGCGTTCATCCCCCTGCTCACCTGGGGCAATTTAGTTCTCCAATTGTTGTCACTGGCCAGTATGTTTGGCAGGGGCGGGTGCTGTGGCCTCTCCGATGCCCACACAGCATGTCGGTCAGGCACCACAGGTCCGCTGTTACGGTAATTCTTCCCTGATCCAGGGTATCACTTCACCAGTGGGCACGGGCCTTCCGTGAAGATGGGGGCTCACCTCCACCGTAATGCATCAGGGGCCTCCAAAGCTGTTGGGCTCCGCTATTTGCCATGCAGCAAGGGGCTCAGACTTGGTCAGCCAGTCAGCACCATCTTTGGATGCCTGGATTCTGGTCAAAGTTACATCAGTCAGTGCTGTGTGAGGCCAGGAGCAAGGCAGGGCAGTCTCCAACAGTAGATCATTGGCTGGAACAGATTTGTCGAACAACGGGGTTAGGTGCACCTTGCCTCGTTAGAGTGTATTTGCCATCTTGGCCTTGCAATCCATTCCCCCATGATATGATAACACTCTACAGTCACACCATTCTGAATAATTGATAGGGTAAACAAAATTGAAGATCAGTCTTCTGTAATATTCTCACCCACCCACATCACATTTCCATAAAATGCCATCAAAGCACTCACTAACTACTATCTCAGAGAGGCTCTCCAAAAATTAAAGTAGTTATCAAATCACGTGACTACCAGTGTCCGTATGCAAAACATGATCTTTCATTATTCACTGAAACAATATTTTTCAGTACATCATACTTGTAAACCGATTGGTCCTTGACCAGATGGTCTCCTTCATAAAGCTCCCATTATGCACAAATACTGACCTAAATCACTACCAACCCAGGATAAAAATAGTTAATCCACATCATAAATAGCCTAACTCTTCTAATTATAAAACACAGGAGATCTAACCGAATAAACCATTGAGAAAGCACATTCCTAGATAAAAAAGGGCATAGATAGTGAAAAGTCCCCACTAACACTAAACTCAAACAAGCCATGGTTGAAAATAGATTGCACAATCTCATCTTCTGTAATACAACTAATTAAAATCTCAGGCCGTTATAGAACAGTCAAGCAAACATCCTAACATTTTCTTTAGTATCCTTCATAGCCAATTCTGCAAGCCTATTTCACACCAACTAGATGCATCCAAATGTGACAGACTAGCCAGATATGTCTACCATTTAATTAATACATTTCACATTTGAGAGAACAGAACGATACTTCTTCTCTTGGTGATTTGAACATCAGCATACCTAAAAATAATACATCATTGGAATGCTTTATTGCCACACCCGATATTGTAAACTGCATTGTGAAGGTGATAATTTAAATCCAACTGGCTTAATTCTCATTCAACCCTTTCCCTTAGTCACTAAGTATTTTTTGATATATTCATCAAATGCTAGACTTTTGTCATAAATGAGTGCATAAAACATAATTTGACTGTCTCAAAATTGATCATATCTAGCTTCTCTTCAAACATTCAGATGCTGATCCAGAAGTGACTGAAAACAGAAGGTTGATAGACATACAACCTTAACTTGCACGTCTGGAAATGTTAAATTTTACATTGATAAAGCTTGGCAACGTTTTACAACTTCATTCTCAAGGATTCCCTACGAGCATAAATATGTTGTTCCAAAGCCAAAGCATATTTTGCTTCTGAAATCTAAGGCACTGTGTGACAGAATGCAGCCTTTCCTACAGCAGATTTTGCAGGGAACATGGCATTGATTGGAAATTGGACTAGGAGCTGTGTGGAAGACAGGAACTCTGGATTCATGTGCAGAACCTGCCCCTGGAAAAATATAAGATGACGAGGTCATGTAGAGACACAGAGTGATGTAAAGGGAGAGTGGGAGGACAGTAATATGCTCAGTGTTGTCATTTAGTTTGGGATAGGTTGGAGCTCTAGGGCTGTAACTCAGGGAAGTTGCAGGTATTTGATTTTTAAAAACCCTTCTGAAGAGTGTGGAAATGTGGCACAAGACAAGTAGAGGAGCTAGGTGAGGGGCATGGGACATAATAGGGAGAAGACCTTAGCATGTGGCATCTGTCCCCTGGTCTGTAGACCCCTGTGATAGTGGAAATGGTTTTCCACTGCTGAAAAGAACAACTCAAACCTTTCCGCTTCATGAGTTTTGTGATATCTCAAAATTATTTTTTCAAGTAAATAATATTAACAGTATAATTCCAAGACCCCATGGTAAAGGTCATATTTTACATATATTTCTAAACATTCAGAGATTGATTGGGAAATAATCTATTCCTTGAGAAGAGAAGAAAATACAAGTTGAAAGATGACTTACAATCACGGGAGTAGGAGAAGGAAAAGAAAGGTTCATATCATTCTACAACCTGTTAGCATAAATACAACTATTTTGCATAAATATTACATATTACAATGTACAATCTCATTACAATTGTGATATTAAAGATTAATTTGTTTATGGTGGTTTAATTTTGTCCAAGTAGTTGTCCAGGTTTTTCCATACCACATGTGTTTTGAGTTTCCATGAGAACTGTTGAAGAGAGATATTATCCACGCATCTCATATAGATTAATAATTCCTTCCAGGATTGTAAAGAGGCTTTGCTTGAAAATTTCCAGTTACATCAGATGATCTTAAAGCACAGGGATGATGTGCAACATATCTGTCATTTTGATCTTTAATGATTAGGTCATGAGGACTCATTGTTCTATAAGTAGGTTTACTCTTATTAAAAAGCTCTTCAATAAAGATAAAGAAATGTTGCTGAAATCTTTAAATTAAGTGACAATAAATATCATGTGTGCAAGGTCTTCAGTTGTTATATTACACTTTCAGCAAAATATCTTACTTTTATTTTATATAAATATTGCGGGCTGAAGAAAGTTCTATAAAAAAGGTGATATTTAAATTGCGATAGTAAGGGTGTTAAACAATGACAACCAGAACCCTTGACAATTGAAATTAGCTGGGCCTCTGGTATCCTCTATTTCCCACTTGTTTTGTGTATCTGTCAACAGTCTAGTAGATTTCAGCAGAAGTAGGGAATGTATTTGGCAAAAAACGTGACCACTGCTAGAAAAGATAGTTATGAGATCTATGATCGTTGGGTGGCAATCTTTTATCTTAAGCATTGACAGGGCCAATGTTAGTCTCAGAAAGATATAGCATTTTATGTTATATAAATGGTATGTGTGTTAACAGACTGAAAATGAGAAAGGTGTTTATTTTGAGCCTAGTTGTTTTAGTGTACATATGTCTTGATGTCCATTTAGCAGGATTTATGGTGACTATATTTATTTAAACTGATTTATTTTTCAGTATTGATGCTAGGTAGGTATGTGTCAGTTTGGTTGTGGATTTCAAATCCATTTGTAAGATCATTTTCTTTGAAATATAGAATATGGTAATGATAAAGAGTAGTGTTACTAGATGTCAAAAAGAGGCAAAGCTGGAGTGTTGTAGTACTTGCTTTTCTACCTCAAGTCATATGGGATGACCCTGGTTGGTTTGAGTCACCCAGCTGAAGCTTTGTTTGAAGACCAATCCAGATAAATACAGGGTAAAATCAGCCAATTTAACTCCCCTTTGGGATTTAAGTAGTCTCTTACCATTCCAGTGGAATGTATTCATTATGATACGTAGTTTTGAGAAGAAGTTGTCTGCCAATGTTACAGGTATCATAGAGAGTAAATAATGTATCATGGGTGTAATCATCTTTTTGTTTCAAGTCTGCCCCACCATGTTAAACATTTTGGAGTCCATCCTTCCAAGAGATCTAAAACTTTCTGCAGGGTGATATGTTTTTTAATATCATCATTAAACTTTACGCCAATGTATTTTATATAGTTATCTTCCCAAGCTAGCCATGATGTACATGGTATTTCTGTACCACCCAGATAGCAATCACTCCTGATGTTTTGATATTTAATGTATAGCCCGACACTTGGTAGTAGGAATCAATGATGCTAAATACTGCTTGGATAGATTCTGCCTTTCAGGTTAAAATTAAAATGTGATACGCATATGGGGTCACCTTCACTACTATTTTACCAAATGTTATTCTTTTTTTCTTTAATGGATTGAAATAGATGTTCAATTTTCAGAAGAAACAGTGTGGAAGATAGTGGGCAACCCTGCTTTGTATTTTGTTTTAGGTCAAAATAGTACAAACGTGTACCACTCAATGTCTCACTGGCAAACACAAAAAAATCAGAAAATAAATACTTTGAACAAAAATATCACCCTCATATATTTAACTCATAAAACCCCAAATTTCGAGAAACCAAATATCATTGTTAAAAATATTGATTTTCAATTATGTCAAAACACAAATATAAACACAAAACAATATTGTCACTGCCTGTGTTGCTGCCAGACACATAATGAGTTTGCACACTGCCAATGTGACCATGGCTGTCCAACCACCACAACGCCGCCGTGGGTTCAACCAACAGTAAGTACACACACCTACCTGTGTCATGAACGTTAACAGTAGATCGTAGCACCATCGTCCACATCATATGGGGGTCACATTATGGGCACCGAGTATACGTCTCACTGTGCACACAGTCCAAATCATACATGGAAATGGACACATTCACAGTCACAATACGCTCCCTTTGGGCTTTTCACTCACACTGCACAGCAACACTACACAAAAACATACATCCACACATCTCAGGCACAGGCATATTGCAGGCTACACAACATTGTCACACATCAACAACAAAACACAAACCACATTTACCAATATAACACACACACTCACCTTCCACACGGGCCAGGGACTGTTGTCACATACAACACACATATGTATTGATGTGGCACGGAACACAAACAACACTCCCAATAAACACCCTTGCAATGGACACACACATCACACACATCACAGCACAATGGAAGGACAATGGCATACACAGTACACAGAAAGACAAATAGTTAAAGAGCACTCTGTCAACAATATCTGCACAATGGGGATGGGGCATCAGGAGCATTCATGGAAGGAAGCTGCACTGGGACACTTACCACTTAGCACAGGCCCCTAAAACAACCTGTTCACAGGAAATGGACCTACATCTGTCTCAGGGACAAACAGTACTAGACCTAAATGCCATGCCCATCTGCACAATGTGGAAGTGCAAGTCAACAAAGCACACATCTCCAAATGCATGGTATATACTTCTACAAGAACTAGCTGCAAGGTACACACAGCCAAATGGACACATGCACACTCAAATGCAAACAAAGCTAGCACAACGGAGCACACTCAATGTCTACACAAACAAAACTCAAACTGACACACATCAGAGGAATCCATAATCAGGGGACAAGTCTAACACCATACATGCTCACACTGGACAACACAAGATTACATTTTTACCGTAACAAGCAGTAAACAGTGCCATGACACCGCAATTGCATTTACACCCATATATCAATATACTTAACATATACCCTTTCCTTGGGGACAGTAGCATTGCCCACAAAGTCAGATACTCCAGACAACAGCAAATGGAGCAGCAAGCAGGCTCAAATACAAACAACTGTAGCCACACAACACAAGTCACTTGGGAACAACATTAAGGCAGAAAAAGAATTGTAGGACAAATGTATAACCAAAAAACAGTTGTTTGAGTTTAATGCGCAATAAATATTTGAAGTCCAAAGGCCATTGGTCAATCCAAAAGCAGTCCAAAAATAGCACCGTGATGTGTCTAAACTTGACTGCCAACTGCCATGGAACCTCCACAGAAATTGGCGTCAATGGGGCAGACAGGCACCTCAGGGATTATCTGAGGGATTTGGGTGGGGGGTTGGATTTGGGAGGGGAGTTGGTTTGGACTTGGGCTTGGGAGTGGTGGTCTTCTTTTAGGGAGGGGTGGGCTATGGGTGCTTGCAGGGGATGGGGGGCGTGGCTTGGCGCCATGGCGATAGCAGCTTCTTTCTGAGGCTCCCGCCCTTCTCTCTTCGCCCCCGGGGCTATAGCACTCAGTTCAGCTCCAGATTCCACAAAGAGGGGGTGGAATGTGCGGTGCCCCCCGGGTTGATGCTTCTCAGCCCCTAACCCGAAGAAGCCACTGATTCGGGCTCCGACACGAGCAAGCTCGATATGAAGTGGAAGAATACTCAAAGCGACAAGATGGCGGCTGTCGGGCGCACCGTGGCCTAGGCGATCGGGAGAGTGCCCTCGGGCCACGCCTCGGCTGACGGAGGGAGTCACGGTGGCCCAGATCGAACCTTGCCGATCCAAAGACGAGCAGAGAGAAGTAAGAGAGGGGCAGACCGGGCGATGTCGGAGGAAACGGCCCGATGCATCAGTGACACTGCGAGAGAGGTGAGGAAGCCCGGCATCGGATCGGGAACGGAGGCACGACGATCGGACGCCGCAGACAGTGATAGGCCCACCGGAGGGGCTAGCCTGAGATACCGTAGCCCAGAGACCTGAACAGTGAGAACGACATTGAAGGTGAGGAGGGGCCCGGCGCAGCGAGGCTGTAACCCATCCCGAAACAGTGTGAGGACACTTGAGAGCACGGGGAGACCAACCAAGCCCTGCCGGGTGGGGTTCCAGAGGAACCGGAGCAGAGGGGCGCACCCAAGCTAGGACACTGAGAGGCGGTCGCTGGGAAAATACCGGCCAAACCAAATCTAAGCAGAACCACCTAATGGAAGAGCCGATAAAGGACTAGCGATCGAATAAAGAAGGGAGTTATGGCATAGTTAACAAAACGGACTGGTTCCACCTCTGATCCCTAGTATCCAATAAGTTGATAAAGCTAACCAATGGCTCAAATCCAAAAGGCTAACAGATTATCCATCGGACCAACTTAAAAATCCATATATAGGCCATTTGGCTCAATAAAAGACTTGCCATCCCCCCCCCCAAGTGCTGGATCGATGTCTCCCTGTCGGGCCCTCCTTCCACCCAAAAACATCTGGAAAACAGATAAATAAACAACATCATCGGCTCCATACTGCCCTTTCACTTTCAAGAGAATTGCATCCTCTTAAAAATAAGCAACTACCAGCAAACATGCCGAACACCTCCCGCGATGGGTAAACCAAGCAGACGGTGAGAAACCGATAATACCAGGGATATCTCAGACAATACACCCCCAGAACAAGAGGTTGTGAGGAAATCCCCATCTGAGGATGAAAGAACTCCAAAGGAACCAACCCTGCATGATGTAATGCAAGCCATCACTGCCTCCAGAACCGCGCTTGAGGAGAAAATAGACTCTCTCGCATCAGACTTCTCGGTCCTTAGAGATGACCATCGGCGTCTAGCAGAAAGAGTGACCTCTGCAGAAAAACAGTTGAAGGAATTGGGGCCTGAGATTCAAGGCACTTCCAAAATATCGCGACAAATGGAGAAAAGAATAAAGGATTTGGAACTGAGGGCGGAAGATGCTGAAAACAGATCGAGGCGAAATAATATCGTGAGAAATAATATACCTGAGAAAGTCGAAGGAACCAACATGGTTGACTTCTTAGAAAAATGGCTGAAGGAGAATGTAGCAGAGGTAGGCCTGTCCCAGTTTTTTGCAGTGGAAAGAGCACACAGAGTCCCAGCACGTCCGCCCCCGCTGGGCGCCCCTGCTAGACCTGTAATAGCTATAAAGACAGAGACCACTTACTCAACCAAAGCAGAAAAAAAGGAGACTGCACGGTGGACAACCAAGTGGTTCGGATTTTCCCTGATTTCTCCCGAGAGGTACTGAGACTGAGGGCCTCCTTCAGGGAGGCCAAACAAAGACTCAGAAATATGGGGATTCAATACGGGATGTTATTCCCAGCCAAACCTCTAATAATAACTGCAACAGGCTCACAGTTCTTTAACACGGCGGAGGAGGTCTGGAGCTGGATGGATAAACAACCTCTCAATGAGAAAAGACTCAACCCTGAAAAGCACCATCTAAACCTTAAAGGAAAATCTAACTACAGTAAATCTACAAGACACACTAGTCCATCCCTTCTGGAGATTCCAAACGATCGTCAAAAAGCAGTGGAAGCAGCTGCGTCCCTCAGCTGTTCAGAACAGAGTTCACCTAAGCAAACGCGCGGGGACACAAACCAATCAGATTCGGAACATGAGTCGGACCTATCACTCACGCCTAACCAGAAGGGCCCAGAGGTAACCCCAGGGACGTCAGACATCATAATCTAAAGAACAATCCTGACCCACAAACAGAGACCCAAGGGATTATGGTTTACGTAAACCTATGTAATAATCAAGATTACATCCATAGCTTCTAAGACTGCATTAAAAAACTGAAGGAGGGAATTGGCCTACTGATATCCCGATGATCGAAATCCTGGAGCCACAAAATTCCAGTCTTTCTTCCACCTAGGGGCTGAGGAGAGGTCACCCTGCTGAGCTTCGGTTTTCTACCTGAAGCACCCCCCACGTTGTTGGACAGTTAACATTTTACACGCAAGTTTGGGCGAGAGAGGTTTGACTTTTGTCCTAGGGATGGGGAGTTGGGTAATTAATATGCTAGGGAATTTTCTGGGGTTTAATATCGGACCGAGAATCATCACAGAAATTACAAAATGGGGCAGGGAGCAGGAAAACACTAAGGGACTCACCTTAACACAAGGCTACCAGAAACCACCCCTCAGTAGAACAACAAAAACACCACTATAGCTACACCAAAATTATATAAGTTCCTTACATGGAACATCAGGGGCATGCACTCTCTGGTCAAGAGATATAAGGTGGCATCTTATTTGCAGAGAAGGGGTATTCAAATAGCCATGCTACAGGAAACTCGCTTAACATCAAAAGAAGGCAAAGCCTTACAGAAAAGATGGAGAGGTCAGGCATTCTATACTACTTATTCAGCATACTCGAGGGGCACCCTGATTTGAATCCGAGCAGGGGTCCCTTTCCAGTTGACAGATAGCCTCATAGACCCAGAGGGGAGATTCGTGGCGATCAAAGGCAGGCTGGAGGGGAAGGACCTGGCTTTAATTAATGTATACGCCCCCAACACAGGACAGGGTGAATTCTTCACTCGATTATCCAACTTGCTAGCGGCATACCTACAAGCACCGGTGATAGTAGGGGGGGATTTCAATTGTGTAAGCGACCTCAATGCAGATTGATCACATCCTCCCCTACCGCATTCCCCATTGGTGAAAATAGCTCGACAGTTATCCACCTGGCAAGCAAACTGGGGCCTCATCGATGCTTGGCGAAAATTGCACCCTAATACCAAGGACTACTCCTTTTTCTCTGCCCTCCATGAAATCCATGTCAGATTAGACTCCTTCTTATGCTCACCAGACATACACTCACTTATATCAAACACGGAATACTTGTCTTGTACAATATCTGACCATAACCCCCAATTGCTGTCCTTAAGGTGGGGGTCCCCCACCCCATGTATACCCACGTGGAGACTTAGACCCAAATTACTAGAGGATCCCCCCTTCCGAGACGATATCCGCCAAGGCATAATACGATACTTCGAAGAAAATGACAGCACCGCGACTAGCAGTCTGGTAGAATGGGACGCCTTCAAGGCAGTAATAAGGGGGAGATGCATTGCCGAAACTGTAGGAATTCGTAGGACCTTATTAGGAGAAACTGAGAAAGCTGAGGCTATACTGAGAGAAACAGAGAAAAATAGGCCTGGAAACCCACATTTACGACCCCGAATACAAGAGAACAGGTTAGAAGAAGCACATTGTGTCGAACGGCTCAGATGCTTCGACCATAAACAATATCTTGCAAGAGTGCATGGCGAAAGAGATAAAGCGGGTAAACTGCTTGCCTGGGTAGTATCGCAATCAGAAAAATCCCTCCCCATAATGAGCCTGACTTCAAGGGCTGGGAGCCAAATACAAGACCCTGAACAGATTAACGCCCAATTCTTGGCTTTCTACGAATCACTATACCAAAAAGGATTCAACTTAAACAGGGACCTAACTGAACATTACTTATTAACAATAAACTTAAAACCCTGGGAACCTACACCCACTGACGCACTAGAAGAGAATATTACACTAGATGAGATCAAGGAGGCTGTGCAGGATCTGGCAAGAGGAAAAACACCTGGTACTGACGGCCTGCCTGCCGAGTTTTACAAAGCCTTTGCTGAAATTCTCGCACCCAGACTAGAAAAAATGTTTAAATGCGCCAAGGACCAGGGCCTCTTGCCCGAAACTACTAGGGAAGCCGTTATAGTCCCGCTGCTCAAGCCCGGCAAGGATCCAACTGGGGTGGGAGCATACAGGCCCCTCTCCATGCTGAACCTTGATTATAAAATCCTCAGCAAGATCCTGGCAACCAGACTCCTCCCTCTGATGCCTTCTTTGATCCACCCAGACCAAGCAGGCTTCATTCCAGGACGTAACACAGCGGGAAATATTCGCAGGCTAATCGCAGTTATGGGAGAAGTAATTCCCGCAACGGAGTCCCCGGGCATCTTGGCAGTAGATATTGAAAAAGCCTTCGATAGCCTGGAATGGGACTTCCTTTATAAAGTTATGTCCCAAATGGGAATTGGCCCTGAATACATTGCATGGGTGAAATTACTTTATACTAACTCCACAGCTAGAGTCCGTACGGGGCGTATAATTTCGTCCAGGTACGCAGTGGAACGCGGGACGAGACACGGCTGTCCCTTCTCCCCCCTGTTGTTTGCACTGGCAATGGAACCACTGGCTGCGGCGGCCAGGGCGGGACAGGGAGGACCTGGAATACTGGTCGGAAACATAAGACATTACATAGCCCTGTACACAGACGATCTCCTGATCTTTTTGAATGACGTACGGAGGGATTTACCCATGGCTCAACTAATGCTATCTAACTTCGAAGAACACTCAGGCCTAAAGGTAAACTGGGACAAAACAGGTTTATTCCCCCCTGGTAAAACAACATCAGCCCCCACCGAATATAGGAATGGTCAGATGGATACCTGATGGGCTCCCATATCTAGGGATGAAAATATATCATGAGGCCAGAGATATTCTTGATGGAAATCTGGACGGCGCTGTCCGCTCCATAAAATCCTGCATGACATTCTGGCAAACACTCCCACTATCGGTGACAGGTCGCATCGCGATTCTTAAAATGATAGTACTACTGAGACTGTTATACCATTTCTCGTCCCTTCCGATATGGATTCCTAAGTCCTTCTTCAGGGACCTGAATTTAACAGTAAGCTCATTTGTATGGGGTAACGGCAGGAAAAGAGTAGCTTTAACAAAGCTCCAAAGACAAATGTCAAATTGCGGCCTAGCAACTCCAGACTTCAAGTCGTATTACCTTGCGGCTCAATTACAGTGGCTGGCAGTCTGGATCTCTAACAGCTTGGTGTTAAAACCAAATGCAGAGACCCCCTTGCCGCAGAAAGCAAGACTGTTTGAAATACTACTAGGCTCCCCAAAAGAAGGAAAGCAAGACAGCCCAGAAGCGAAAATAATCACTAAGGGGGTCATAACAACATTGGCGGTAAAAGGCGCTTACCGCCGTGCAGAAGACTGCCAATACACCGCCGCGGCATTCCGCCACAGCTATTATGACACACATCTTGAAATCCGCCGAAATTCAGACACCCACACAACACCGCCACACCAAAGGTCAGTGTTAAACTGGCGAAAACAAATCCTCCACCTCCACGCCAACAGAAACACGCCCATGCTATCACGACCCACGAATCCACGAGGCGGTCTTTCAACTGCGGTATTCCATTGGCGGTACACACCGCCGCGCTCAAAATACACACACATCTCCAAAACACCGCCACATTGGACAATTACAAATACACACACCTGATACATATACAAACAACACTCCCACACACCAAATACAATATAAAACACCCACCCACAAACCCCTACTACCAAACATTAGACATGAAGGCGACAGAGAGAGAGCACAGAATAGACAACCCCACTACACAGAGGCACACAACACCATCACCCTCACAACATCCACTCACAAAACACCACACACCACTACACTCACCACACTCATCACCACATACACCACCCCACACATCACACACACCACCCCATGGCACGCCAAAGACACCCCTGCTTCTCCGAGGAGGAGCTCAGGGTCATGGTGGAGGAAATCCTCCGGGTAGAGCCACAGCTATTTGGAGCACAGGTACAGCACACATCAATAGCCAGGAAGATGGAGTTATGGCGCACAATAGTGGACAGGGTGAACGCCGTGGGACAGCACCCAAGAAATAGGGAGGACATCAGGAAGAGGTGGAACGACCTACGGGGGAAGGTGCGTTCAACGGTCTCCAGGCACAACATCGCGGTGCAGCGGACTGGCAGAGGAGCACCACCTCCTCCCCCACAACTAACAACATGGGAGGAGCAAGTCTTGACCATCTTGCATCCTGAGGGCCTCGCAGGAGTCGGTGGAGGATGGGACACTGGTAAGTCAATTCTTAACTATCATATCCCCCACCCTACGTGCATGCTATCACACACCCCCTCCCTCAGCCCCTCCCCTATCACCACAACTCCTCACTAATGTACCCATGACACAAACCACCCATCCCAACACCAAGCCCTGCATGACACAACTAAGCATGGACACCCCTCACTAAAGCATGCCCACTGCACATACCCAGTACACCCCCCCAACCATCACCACACAAACTCACACACAGGAATGCATGCACTGGGATACACAAACACCCACCCATTGCACACCATTACACACACACATGCAGTTATCATGCTCTTATGCCCCTGCAGGAACCCGAAGGACCATCACCACACCAGAGGGTCCAGACAAAACCACTCCACCCCCAGAAGAGGCCCACAGTGACAAGAGCAGCTCTGCCCTACTGGATCCTGATCACCAGCCCGGACCATCGTGGGCCTCGGGAAAGTCGGTACCCCTTGCACAGGCACAGCCCAACACCAACCTTCCATCCCTGGTAACACCAGCACAGCACCCACCCAGCGGGCCCAAACCTCCCTACCCAGGACAGGTCAATCAGCGGTGTGTCCACCACTACAGGGCACCCAGGCTAACCCACCACCCCAATAACAACAGGGACCTGGGGGCAGTGGTAGTGGGCACACGGTCCAGGGGACGGAGGCACAGGAACACAGAGGAACTGGGAGGGCTGCTGTGCGACAGGGGGTGGACAGGCCAAGGGAACCCACTCTCCACGAGGCCCTCTCCTCCATCATGGGAGCATACCACCACTCCCAGGAGACGATGGCGACGGTTCTGGACAAGTTGCAGGAGACCCTGCGCCTGGAGGACGAACTGTATTTGGGGTTCAGGGAGGAGCTCAGGACCATCAGCTCCGCCCTGGGCACCATCGTAGGGGTGCTGAAGGACATACAGCAGACCTTGAGGGACACCGTGGCACTCCAAGGGGCCCCTGACACTAGCATGGACGATGAAATGCCCACCACCTCCGCCGGTGCTAGTGGACAGGACGCCCCACCACAGGACCAACACACCAGCACCCCACCCCCTGCAGATAGACAACCACCACGCAAGCGGTCCCTGAGATCCAGGAACAGGACAGAGCAAGATGGCAAGACCCCCGCCAGGAAATGAGACCACCCTGATTGTCCTCCCACTGTCCCACTTTGTTACCCTGTCCATACTTTAACTGCCCCAGCTCCTCTTCCTATGCCCAGATGGGCAGTGCACCTGTGAGACGAATAGACTGGACTCTGCCATGGACATTCCTCCACCATCTCCCATCCTCATTTTACAACCCCCTCCCATTTCTGAGCACTTCAATAAACACCCTTGAAACACAAAACAATCTGGAGTCAGTCTGTGATTTAGTAAAAATGTATTATCAATGACAGTGTCATAATGGGTGTACCATTCTAAAGCTAACATACCTATGTCACACATCACAAGCCCTTGAAGGATGCAAGCAGTTGACACGTAGGTAACCACACCTGTGAAACCATAATGGAAGGGTACAACTCAGTTACCAAATGTTGACTTAAATCGAAAAACTGGATAGAGGTAGACGTGTGAAAGTTAATGTAATGCTAAAAATGAAAATGTTCTCACCTGTGTCTCACTGGAAATATTAATGTATGACTGACTCCCTGTTGTCGTTGTCTTCTTCATCAGCTTCATCCTCATCACTGTCCACAGGCTCCACAGCTGCTACAACACCGTCATCTGGATCATCCTCCTGCAGAAAAGACACCTGGCGTCGCAAAGCCAAATTATGGAGCATGGAGCAGGCGATGATGATGTCGCACACCTTCTTTGGTGAGTAGAATAGGGATCCACCTGTCATATGGAGGCACCTGAACCTGGCCTTCAGGAGGCCGAAGGTGCGTTCGATCACCCTCCTAGTCCGCCCATGGGCCTCATTGTAGCGTTCCTCTGCCCAGGTCCTGGGATTCCTCACTGGGGTCAATAACCAGAGTCCCCCAAAAGCCATACACGGTGCCTCTGGAGTTGACCCATCATATCAGGGATGCTGCTATTTCGCAGGATGTAAGCGTCATACACTGAGCCAGGGAACATAGCATTTACCTGCGAGATGTACTGGTCTGCCAATCATACCATCTGTACATTCATGGAATGATAACTCTTCTGGTTCCTGTACACCTGTTCACTCCTGTGGGGGGGACCAGAGCTACATGGGTACCATCAATAGCACCTATGACGTTGGGGATATGTCCAAGGGCATAGAAGTCACCTTTCACTGTAGGCAAATCCTCCACCTGAGGGAAAATGATGTATCTCCTTACGTGTTTCAGCAGGGCAGACAACACTCTGGACAACACGTTGGAAAACATAGGCTGGGACATCCCTGATGCCATGGCCACTGTTGTCTGAAAAGACCCACTTGCAAGGAAATGGAGCACTGACAGCACCTGCACGTCAGGGGGGATTCCAGTCGGATGGCGGATTGGTGACATCAGGTCTGGCTCCAACTGGGTACATAGTTCCTGGATTGTGGCACGGTCAAACCGGTAGGTTACGATGACATGTCGCTCTTCCATTGTCAACAGCTCCACCAGCGGTCGGTACACCGGGGGATTCCGCCATCTTCTCATATGTCCCAGCAGACAGTGCCTACGAAGGACAACAGCGAAGAACCAGTCATTATTCCTCCAGGTATGTACCCACAGTCACACAAAAGACTACACCACTCACATAACCCTTCCTGTATGTGTGTTGAGTGCAGGCCTAGCTATGTGTGACGCAGTATGAAATGAAGCCATGTGGGCCCCTGAAATGGCTGCCTGACCTCTAAACTGGGACAATGGGATTGTGGGGTAACAGCGCTGGCGTTACACACCGTCGCGGTAGGCGGTCGTAGACCGCGGCGCAATGCTGCATTGGTTAACATTGGACCCTATGGGTCCCAGGAGCCAATGAACAGGTTCGCTGGCGTTGATGATGCGCACCGCCGCGGACGTCACTGCCATTTTCTATCTGTTCAATCACTAGATACCTGACCTTCGACAGGAGAGGACCTACACTGCAAGTGCTACTGTGACCTCGGTCTGGAAGCGACGATGGCTGCTGCGTCTGGGGAAAGGGCCCCTGCCTTCACTGCACAGGAGTTGGAGATACTGGTAGACGGGGTCCTCCCCCAGTACACGCTACTCTACGGTCCTCCAGACCAACAGGTTAGTACACAGGGAGCACGTTGTATGGGCTAGGCCTGGGTGGAGAGGGCTGGTTGGAAGAGGGAAGGGGGCAGAGTCCATAGAACATTAATGCATGGGAATGAATGGGCCACAAGGCCAGAGTAGGGAGGGGGCCACTCACAACGACGGTGCAGTTGGTAATGACTGTTCCTCTTCCCTTATACATGTCATGTAGGTCAGCGCCCACCAGAAGAGGGACATATGGCGTGCCATCGCCAAGGAGGTCCGGACCCTGGGGGCCCACCAGAGACGGGGCACCCACTGCCGTAACAGATGGGAGGACATTCGCTGCTGCAGCAAGAAGATGGCGGAGGCTCAGCTGGGGATGGCCTCCCAACATGGGAGGGGTACCCATCGCACCATGACCCCCCTGATGTTCCGGATCCTGGCAGTGGCCTACCCGGAGTTGGATGGGCGCTTGAGGGCATCACAGCAGACACAAGGGGGTGAGTACAACCTCATTCTGCGGACTTTGCGTGCAGTGGAGGTGTCTGGGTGGTGGAGGTGGGCTGTGGGTGTCCCTAGGCCAGGGCGAGTTCGGTAGGCAAGGCCCCTCCGTAATGTAGCCCATGTGACACTCTACCCCACCTCAGCAGAGTGCCAAGTCGAGGTATAGTTGCCCCTGTGGCATCCATGTGCACCGATGTCCACCATTGTCATATAGGCCATATCCCAGAAATTGCATGTGCAGAGGGCAGGAGCACGGCGTAATGCAGGGGGCATCTGCGTTTGTCTTGTCCGCCAACGGTAGCGGTATGCCATGCACTAAAACCCTCTTTCTTCTGTCTCCCCCCCCTTTGTCTGCTCTCCCTGTCCTTTTGTACATCAGCATCAACAGGCGGAGGTACAGTGGCACCGGAGCACGAGGGAGCTGCATCCCACATGGCCATGAAGGGCCACACCACAGACTCTGAATGCACCAGTGGGATGGAGGGTGAGGGGAGCTTCACGTCGGCCACCGGATCACCAAGCAGCGACACAGACTCGTTCGACGATGGGAGCTCCTTTGTGGTGGCGGCACCATCTGTGCCCCCCACCTCTGCAGGTACAGCCGCCACCTCCCCTACCAGCACCGCCCTCCCAGCAGCCCCTCAGCGTTCGCCCGGTGCCTGCTCACCCAGGAGGGTGGGCATCACCTTTGCCCCATGCACCTCAGGCCCTGCCCCAGTCACCCATGCTGCCCTCAGTGAGGAGGCCATTGACCTCCTCAGGTCACTCACTGTTGGGCAGTCTACCATTGTGAATGCCATCCAGGGTGTAGAACGAGTTGCAACACGGTAATGCATTCCTGGATGGCATTCATTATGGCCAGGCTGTCCTTCAGCGAACCCTGCAATCTTTGGCCTCAGCACGGATGCCTGCAATTGTCCCTGTGTCTAGCCTCTCCCCTCCAACCTCCTCCAGCCAGACCCAATCTCCTGTACCCCACCCCATCCCAAGCACACCTACAGACCAGCATGCACACAAGTCAACATACCCAAGTAGCTCAAGCAAACATAGGCACCACACACACCACAAGCACTCACGCAAGCCTCACCCACATACAGACACAACAACATCCACTGCCTCCACTGTGTCCCCCTCCTCCTCTTCTCCCTCCTCCCTCCCAGTGTCGTCTACACTCTCACCTGCATGCACTACATCTACAGCCACTAGGACACGCACCAGAACACCCAGCACCACACCCCGCTCACCTGCACTCACCACCTCCACTGCCATTTACACGTCCCCTGTGTCCTCTCCCAGTGTGTCTGTGACGCCCCCTCCCAAAGTACCCAAACGCCGGCAATCACTCACCCAACATCCATCCACCTCCAGTACCTGCACCTGCACCCAAAACACCTAAAGTGACACCTCCGACAACCACCTCCTCTTCCTCCACTCCCAGACCCCCCTCCAGCTACCCAGCCCAGTGTTCGTCAGAAACTCTCCCTCTGTAAAGTTGACCTTTTTGCCCACACCCCACCCCCTCCAATTCATCAGTCCCCTCGTAGCACCTCAGCCAAAAAGCCTCCAATACCAGTGGTGCCTGTTCAAGGTTTTTGGAGTGCACCGGCCACCAGGGCAGGCAGTAGGACCCGGAGCCAAGGCACTGGCAGCCCACCCCCTGTAAAGGCAATAAAATTGGAGAGTGGACGACGGGACCGTGTTAAGACTCCAGGTGGGAAAACAACTGACATGGGTTCCAAGGGGATTGGAGAGTCAGCTGTGACTCCACCAAAGGTGGGGAAGGGCCAGAGGAAGTCTGCCCAGCCTGTTGTGAGTGTCACGGCGGAGAAGGGCGCCATCATTTCCGGCGGTCGAGACACAACCGCCAGCACCGTCGCCACTGGTCCAGAGACCACCGCCAGAGTCACAGCCCAGGAGGGCCCAAGTATCGTCACTGGTCAGGAGACCACCGCCAGAGTCACAGCCCAGGAGGGCCCAAGTATTGTCACTGGTCCAGAGACCACCGCCAGAGTCACAGCCCAGGAGGGCCCAAGTATCGTTACTGGTCAGGAGACCACCACCACCGCCGGAGTCAGTGCCCAGGAGGGCCCCGGCTGCCACAGCCCCGCTGGGCAATGATGAAACGTTATGCCACACACCAATGTCCAGTGTATAGAACGTCATGCCACACACCAATGTCCTTATCAGAACCGCCATGGCAAAGCACCGCTGAACAGTCCTGAACCGCCATGTCAAAGCACCCCTGAACAGTCCTTAACCGCCATGGCAAAGCACCGCTGAACAGGGCAAAGACCGCCATGGCAAAGCACCGCTGAAGAGTCCTGAACCGCCATGTCAAAGCACAGCTGAACAGTTCTGAACCGCCATGTCAAAGCACCGCTGAACAGTCCTGAAACGCCATGGCAAAGCACCGCTGAACAGGGCAAAGACCGCCATGGAAAAGCACCGCTGAAGAGTCCTGAACCGCCATGTCAAAGCACCGCTGAAGAGTCCTGAACCGCCATGTCAAAGCACCGCTGAACAGTCCTGAACCGCCATGGCAAAGCACCGCTGAACAGTCCTGAACCGCCAAGGCAAAGCACTGCTGAGCTGGGCAAAGACCGCTATGACAAAGCACCGCTGAACAGGGCAAAGACTGCCATGGCAAAGCACCGCTGAACAGTCCTGAACCGCCATGGCAAAGCACCGCTGAACAGGGCAAAGACCGACATGGCTAAGCACCGCTGAACAGGGCAATGCACCGGGTAGGAATGAATGGCCCGCCACATCAGGCATCCTTATCCCATGTGCAGCTGGGACAGTGACAGGACAAAACCTTTCACGGGGAGACTCATCCAGTCTGGGCACCAGTCCCCCCCAGTACCAGTAGAGACCTGCATCAACTTGAGAGACTGTGGCTTTGCACTCCCCAGGATGGCACAGTGGGCAACTTTAACACCGTCCGACAGGGTTGTAATGACCCCCTAAATGTTGGAAATCATACTTACGTAAAATCAAAACTAAGACTCCCTACTCAGCGGAACTCCCCCTCAGTGCGTTGCAGGCAATAACACAGAAGAGGACTGTACTTGAACTTAGAGACTGGCTGGAGGCCGGAATTAATACTGTAGGCATATTATTCGAGAACAATAAGTTGAAATCCTTTGAGACCATTAGCGCACAATATGACATCCCGGCGAAACATTTTTTAACATACGGGACCATAAAAGCCAGTATATGCAATCACTGGCGAACAAAAAATATTGAACCATCAGCGCAAGAACTGTGCACGTACCTGACATCCTCAATTCCCGAGACTAGGGTTATTTCTACTCTGTATGCTTTGATTCGAGCAGACAGTGCAGTCCCTCTTCCCTATCTAAAACAACAATGGGAAAAAACATTTAATCGAGACATCTCTGAAATAGAATGGGAACGTATATTACAGAACCTGCCTAAAGCTTCGCAGAATGCCAGATTTAAACTGATTAATTTTTATGTCCTGCATCAAGCCTACCTAACACCTGCCCGCATTAACAAATACTTCAGTAAAACCACAGAGAGTTGCCCAAGGTGTAGATTAATAGATGCAGAATTTAATCACATGTTTTGGGAATGCCAAATACTGACATCTTACTGGACTGAGATTTGCCAAAAATTGTCCCAGATACTAAGTAAGACTGTGTCATGCTCAGTTGATACCTGCCTATTGCACGCATTTACACACTCTACTAAACATAAGGCCTCAGACAGATTCCTGGACTTAGCCCTAACACTAGCGAAAAGAGAAATAGCCAGCAACTGGAAAAATCCTGTGGGCCCTAAACTAATAAACTGGAAAAACGAACTACTTAGGTGGGCCACTGCCGAGGGTACACTGCTGCAAAGAGAAGCCAAAACCGGGATCAGACCCCCCGAAGTATCAGAAAACTGGGAAATAATTATGGATTCACTTAAAACTGAACTAACCATACAACACCCCCCAACACTCCATAACCAAGACCAAGTTACCTATACCTAAACACAAAAACAGTCAACACTCGAAAACAGAATAAGGCATTTCCATAATCAAAGGAAGAAGACCCCTACACATACAATTAACTACCAAAGACTCATTCGAGTTAACAGAAAATCTCTGGCTCTCATGTTGTAAATATAATATCACCAAATAAGTACTCGGTCCGAGGGGTTAGGGTGGGATTGGGAGGGAGGGAGTTGGAATTAGTTGCTACCAAAGTACATAATGTATACTAAATATGAACCTCTACCAGACTACGCACACAAATTACTAAGATAAATGTGATAAACAGAAAGATGTGTATAAAGAAATAATGTGTAAGTTGTTTTGAATTGTTTATAAAATCAATAAAATCTGGTTTGAAAAAAATGGGTGCTTGCAGGGGACAGGGGGATCTGAGACTTGGAAGGGAGAGACTGGGAGCTTGGTGGTGGCCTGTGTGTTTGGGACGGGGATGAAGGGAACAGGGCAAAGGTCCAGGTCAAACAAAAAAGTTTCTTAGGGACACTGGGATGATCATCAGAAGGGGGTTGGGATTAAGAGGTTGAGGGAGTGGTTATATGCTGTGTTGATGTGGATGTCCTGGGTGCATGCTTCTGGGAGGTATACTTGTTTGTGGTATGTGTCTGTTGGGTGGGTGAGTGAATGCATTTGTGTGTCTTGGGGGACTGGGAAGTAGAGAGGCTGGGGTGGAGTGGTGGATGTGTGTGTGGCTGTTGAGGTGGTGACTGTGGGTTGGCTGGATGTGATAGATGTCTGTGTGTCTGTAGTTGGGTCTCTGTGGAGCTTGTGGTAGAAGTTTAGGGGTCTGCTGGGGTGGAGTCTGTGGGTATGATGGGTGTGATGGGTGTATCAGTGGCTGTTGGTGTTGTGCCTGTGGGTATGCCTGATGTTGTTTGTGTGATGCTGGGGGTGGTAGGAGTGTCTGGGGAAGTCATGACTGCTGTTGTGTCTGTGGGTGGATGTTTGCCAGTGTTTTTTGTGGTGCTTGTGTTTGTGTACGCTCCTCTTGTGTGTTGATGTCAATACATGCAGATCTGTCAGAGTGCTTTGAGTAGGTGGAGGAAGGGTGACTTAGATTGGGAAGAGGGAAGTGGAGGTGGGACAGAAGGTAGGGGGTGACTGCTGCTATTAGTGTGGAGGCCAGCACCTTAAAAGATCTCCGAAGGACAGACATTGCACCATGAATGCCTTCCAGAAATACGCTAGTTTGTTGCAGTTGGGTGGACAAGCTCTGGATGGCATTCACAATGGCTGACTGACGCACAGCGGCCAGTGGTGTCTTGACCTGCGGTCCCGTGGCCAGATGCTTCCCACTTGGCTCTGGCTGTCTCTTTCACTTGCCAGTGATGATGCCGCAAATACAAAGAGAAATAGGGTCATAACATATCCATGATCACAACTTGAATAACTGCTCTGATTAGCAAATATTACCATGATGTCAAGTTGGCCTCAGCAACAAATTCCACCTAAATGGCCCATACATGTACCATACCAAATACATGCATGCCATCTGAACTGTCTGCAGTTTCCCACAGGAAAATCAGGATCACACACAACTACAATTGAATGGTTTAAGTTGCACAGTCACAATGATCATTCAGTCATCAGGAGACATGATCACTCTCAAAGCTTTGCTCCATGGAGCAGACCACAGTCACCTATTGGCATATACAAAATGCATTTCCACAGATCCCACACAAGGTCATCCACACATCTCTTTGTCACATACATGATGACCCAACAATGAAGACTGATGATACAAAATCATGCCATGTTGATGACATCATTACAATATCATGGAGAAGGTGACATGGAAATACCCATGTCACACTGGAAACATCTCAAGAATGTACACTTCACCAAGTGATATTTGTCCCAATAGACTCTAGAAGGTAGTATTACTATTGCTTAGATAAGCCACACATGTGGCATGGAAATGATCACTGTGGACGTCAGGTGCAAGATCTCAGGGAGAGATGTCCACGAAATGCACATTACAATGAATCAGCAAGCCCCAGGGTTATAACCACTAATGTCTTTCATCCCTTACAAGGACATACTCTGAGTGCTTCAGTAGAAGCCATTAGTCCAATGCACGTTGGTGAAACAGCGAAATCTGCCAGGACCTGTAGAAGGGCCCCCAACACGTTGCCCAATGGGAAGCTATATCACTGTCCCCATTTTGCTTATGCAAACCCAGATGTCTGTGTGTGGATAAATGCCTGTACACAAACACATGTTATCTCAACATAACTGCAAGTCACTCCAGGATGCCTACCAACAATCAGGTTTCAAACTTTAACCATTACACATGTACAGTAAACTCTTCCACCTGATGCCACATTTAGGGCATACACATTCACACTGTGGCTCTAAACTCTAAGCCTCCCTGTCCTGTCCCTCACTGATACTACAGTTGTACATGGCAAATGACATGCTATGGTGGGTGAGGGTATGTGTCAGTCAATAAACAATGATGACATACTCCTCTCTGTGGTATAACATTAAGGGGGTCATTACAACATTGACGGTAAAAGCCGCTTACCGCCGTGCAGAAGACCGCCAACACACCGTAGCGGCCGCGGAATTCCGCCACAGCCATTATGACCCACGGCTCGGAATCCGCCAAAATCTACACATCCACACAGCGGACTTTCAACCACGGTATTCCATCGGCGGTACACACCGCCGCGCTCAAAATACACACACATTTACAAAACACATCTATATTGGACAAATTGAAATACACACACCTGATACACATACACACACCACTCCCACACACCCAATATAATATAAAACACCCACCCACATCACCCACAAACCCCTACGACAACAATTGCGACAAAAGGCCAGAGAGAGACACCATCAGAAGCAACACTAGCATCCACAGGCACTCAACACCATCACTCACACAACACCCACACACCTCACACAACACACCTCTAAATATCACCCCACACATCACAACACACACCACCCCACACATCACCCACAACACCCCATGGCACCACAAAGATACCCCAGGTTTTCTGAGGAGGAGCTCAGGGTCATGGTGGAGGAAATCATCCGGGTAGAGCCACAGCTATTTGGATCACAGGTGCAGCAAACCACCATAGCTAGGAAGATGGAGCTATGGCGAAGAATCGTGGACAGGGTCAACGTAGTTGGATAGCACCCAAGAACACGGGATGACATCAGGAAGAAGTGGAACGACCTACAGGGGAAGGTGCGTTCCGTGGTCTCAAGACACCAGATTGCGGTTGAGAGGACTGCCGGCGGACCCCCACCTCCTCCCCCAGAACTTACAACATGGGAGGAGCAGGTTTTGGCTATACTGCATCCTGAGGGCCTTGCAGGAGTAGCTGGAGGAATGGACTCTGGTAAGTCAAACCTTAAATTACCATATTCCCCACCCTACCTGCATGCTATCACCTACCCCCACCCTCGCCCTCACTCCCATCACTCCAACTCCTCACACATGTCCCACTATCACAAACCACACATCCAAAACCCAAGCCCTGCATGCAACACCAAAGCATGGACACCCATCACCAAAGCATGGCCACTGCACATACCCATGCACCCCCCTAAACCATTATCACAGAAGGTCCCACACAAGAATGGAGGCACTGGGGTACAGGGTCACCCACCCATTGCACACCATGGCACATACAGATGCAATAATCATGCCTTTACACCCCTGCAGGACCCCTACCCAACGTCACCGGACAGGAGGGTCCAGACATGTCCACTCCACCCACAGAAGAGGCCCACAGTGATGACAGCAGCTCTGTCCAACTGGATCTAGATGACCAGCCCGGCCCATCTGGGACTTCGGGACAGTCGGTTCCCCTCACACTGGCACAGGCCACTACAGAGCTTCCCCCCTCTGGAAACACCAGCACAGCACCCACCCAGCGGGCCCATACCTCGGTCCCCAGGACACGTCAAGCAGCAGTGTGTCCACCACTACAGGGAACCCAGGCTTACCCACCACCCCAATAACACCAGGGACCTGGGGGCAGTGGTACTGGGCACACGGTTCAGGGGACAGAGGCCCAGGAAAACAGGGGAACTGGGAGGGCTGCTGTGCGACAGGGGGAGGACAGGCCCAGGGAACCCACTCTCCACAAGGCCCTCTCCAACATCATGGGAGCCTACCACCATTCCCAGGAGATGATGGCAACTGTACTGGCCAAGTTTCAGGAGACCCAGCGGCTGCAGGAGGAACAGTATTTGGGGTTCAGGGAGGAACTCAAATCCATCATTTCCACCCTGGGCACCATTGTAGGGGTGCTGAAGGAACTCGTCAACACCAGGAGGGACAATGTGGCACAACAAAAGGCCCCTGACACTAGCCTAGATGATGAACTGCCCATCACCTCCGCCGGCGCTAGTGGACAGGAGGCACCGCTATAAGACCACGACACCAGCACCCCACCCCCTGCAGATGGAGAACCACCCCGCAAGCGGTCCCTGAGATCCAGGACAAAGACAGAGAACAATGCCAAGACCCCTGCCAAGAAATGAGACCACCCTGATTGTCATCCTTCTGTCCCACTTTGTCAACCTGTCCATACTTCAACTGCCCTAGCTCCACTTCCTATGCCCCTTTGGACAATGCACCTGTAAGACTAATAGACTGGCCTCTGCCATGGACATTCCTCCACCATCACTCCTGACCATTTTACAACTCCCTCCACTATTTGACACTTAAATAAACACCCTTAAATCACAAAACAATCTGGAGTGAGTCTCTGCTTTCGAAAATGTGTATTTGCAATAACTGTGGAAAAATGCTATATCCAATGTAATGTCAACATACCTATGTCACTCAGCTCTAGTCCATGCGGAAACAAAGCAGAAGTCACACAGTGGGACCCACATCTGTGAAAGCGAAAGGGAAAGTGAGAACTCAGTGTCCATACACTGGGTGAAAATGACAGACAGATGAGAGGTAGAAGAATTAAATCAGATGTAGCAGGCAGTGTTGTCTTCTTACCTGTGGCTCACTGGAAGTATTGTTGGATCACTGTGTTCCTGTTGTCTATGTCCTCTTCTTCTGCTTCCTCGTCTTCACTGTCCACAGGCTCCACAGTTGCACAACACCTCCATCTGGACCATACTCCTGCAGAAAAGGCACCTGTCGTCGCAAAGCCAAGTTATGAAGCATACAGCAGGCCACGATGATCTGGCATACCTTCTTTGGTGAGTAGAATAGGGAACCACCTGTCATATGGAGGCACCGGAACCTGGCCTTCAGGAGGCCGAAGGTCCTCTCTATAATCCTCCTAGTTCACCCATGGGCCTCATTGTAGCGTTCCTCTGCCCTTGTCCTGGGATTCCTCACTGGGGTCAGTAGCCATGACAGGTTGGGGTAACCAGAGTCACCTGCAAATGTCGAGGGACAACTGTTAGACACACACTAACTCTTAGGGACATCCCCAGACCCAGACACCTAGTCACACTGTATTGGGTCCATGTCCTCACCTAATAGCCACACACGGTGCCTCTGGAGTTGCCCCATCACATAAGGGATGCTGCTATTCCGCAGAATGTAAGCGTCATGCACTGAGCCAGGAAACTTGGCATTTACATGGGAGATGTACTGGTCGGTCAAACACACCATCTGCACGTTCATAGAATGGTAACTCTTCCGGTTTCTGTACACCTGTTCACTCCATAGAAGTCACCTTTCACTGTAGGCAAATCCTCCACCTGAGGGAAAACGATGTAGCTACGCATGTGTTTCAGCAGGGCAGACAACACTCTGGACAACACGTTTGAGAACATAGGCTGGGACATCCCTGATGCAATGGTCACTGTTGTTTGAAAAGACCCACCTGTTAGGAAATGGAGTACTGACAGCCCCTGCACTAGAGTGGGGATTCCTGTGGGATGGCGGATAGCTGACATCAGGTCTGGCTCCAACTGGGCACACAGTTCCAGGATTGTGATAGGATCAAGTCTGTATGTGACAATTACATGTCGATCGTCCATTGTCGACAGGTCCATCAGCGGTCTGTACACCGGAGGATGCCGCCATCTCCTCACCTGCCCCAGCGGACGTGCTCTATGGATGAGAACAGCGATCAGAGGGTCAGCCAACACTAAGGTACGTAAATACAACTTCATAGGAAAGTGTTTGAAAATCGACATATGGCTGTATTAGTGTTTAAGCAAGGCCTAGATATGTGTGACGCAGTCAAAATTAATGCCATGTGGCCCCCTGAAATGGCGGCTGCCTGACCTGTAATGTGGGACAAGGGGATATGAGGTAACTGCGCTGGCGTTGTACACCGTCGCGGTAGGCGGTCGAAGACCGCGGCGCAATCCTGCATTGGTTAACATTGGACCCTATGGGTCCCAGAAGCCAATGACGATATATGCCGGCGGTGATGGTACGCACTGCCGCGGACATCACCGCCATTTTCTGTCTGTTCAGTCACTTGATACCTGATCTTCGACAGGAGAGGACCTACACTGCAAGTGCTGCTGTGACCTCAGTCTGGAAGAGACAATGGCTCGTGTGTCTGGGGAAAGGGCCCCTGCCTTCAGCACAGAGGAGTTGGAGAAACTAGTGGATGGGGTCCTCCCCAAGAACACGCTACTCTACGGTCCTCCAGACAACAGGTGAGTACACTCTGAGCATGCTGTATGGGCAATGCCTGTTTGGAGTGGTGCTGATTAAAGATAGGGGGGGAGAATGATGCATGTTTGATACGACGGTGAGTGCATGTGCGTAATGGCAAGGGTAGGGATACAGGCCAATGACTGTGATGGTGCGGATGGTTATATGTTCTCCTTTTCCCCTGTACTATTCCTGTAGGTCAGCGCCCACCAGAAGAAGGATATTTGGCGTGCCATCGCCAAGGAAGTCCGGACCCTGGGGGTCCACCACAGACGGAGCACCCACTGCCAGAAAAGAAGGGAGGACATTCGCCACTGGAGCAAGAAGACGGCGAAGACCCAACTGGGGATGGCCTCCCAACTTGGGAGGGGTGTCTGTCGCACCATGACACTCCTGATGTTCCGGATCCTGGCGATGGCGTATCCGGAGTTGGATGGGTGCTTGAGGGCATCACAGCAGCCACAAGGGGGTGAGTACACTCTCATTCTGCTGATTCAGCGCGCAGTGGAGGTGTCTGGGTGGGGGAGGTGGGCTGTGGGTTCCCCTAGGCCAGGGCGTGTTTAGTAGGCAAGGTCCTTTCTTAAGGCAGACCCTGTGGCACCCCACCCCACCTGTGTTCAGAGCCAACTACACCTAGTCAGGCTCTTGTAAGTTCCATGTGTGCAGCAATCGGGCATACGCCTTGTAACCCATGTCCCTGTGATTCATTAGGGAACTCTAAGTGCACGGCATAATGCAGAGGGTTTCTGTGTCTGTAGTGTCCGCCAACGGTAGCGGTATTGGATGCACTCAACATGTCTTTCTTCTGTCTCTCCCTGTTCTTGTGTGCATTCGCATCATCAGGCGGAGGAGCAGTGCCACCGGAGCAGGAGGGAGCTGCATCCCACATGGCCCTGGAAGGTGACACAACGGAGTCAGAAGCCACCAGTGGGACGGAGGGCGAGGGGAGCTCCACGGCGGGGACAGGAGCTGAGACCAGCGACATGGACTCCTCCTCTGATGGGAGCTCCCTTGCGGTGGCGAGACCCGCTGTGCCCCCGCATCAACAGGTACAGCCACCACCCCCCCTACCATCACCGCCTTCCCAGCAGCCCCTCAGCGTGTGCCCCGTGGCTGCTCACCCTGGAGGGTGGGCATCTCCTTCACCCCAGGCACCTCAGCCCCTGCCCCAGTCAGCCCTGCTGCCCTCAGTGAGGAGGCCATTGACCTCCTCAGGTCCCTCACTGTTGGGCAGTCTACCATTTTGACAG
The DNA here is from genome assembly GCF_031143425.1 of Pleurodeles waltl. Lineage (NCBI taxonomy): Eukaryota > Metazoa > Chordata > Amphibia > Caudata > Salamandridae > Pleurodeles > Pleurodeles waltl. Next base: position 792,120,861 of record NC_090438.1, on the reverse strand, counting down.
CTATCAAGGGTGTAGAGAGGCAGTAGAAACAGACAAATGCATACCTGGAGGGCATTCATTCTAGTCAGGCAGCCCAACAGCAAGCTTTTCAGACTCTGGACTCAGCACTGATGGCAGCCTTTGTCCCTGTCTCTAGCCTACCCCCTCCAACTTCCTCCACACAGACCCAAACCCCTGTACCTCAGCCTATCCCAAGCACACCATCAGACCAGCATGCACACATGTCAATACATAAGGGAAGCTCAGGCAAACATAAGCACCACACATCCCACAGGCACTCACGCAAGCATCATACACATGCAGACATACCAACAGCCACTGCCTCCACTGTGTCCCCCTCCTCCTCGTCTCCCTCCTCCCTCCCAGTCTCGTCTCCACTCACACCTGCATGCACTACATCTTCAGCCACTACCCCATCACCAGCACACCCACCACCACACCCCGCTCACATGCAGTCACCACTCCCACTACCATTCACACATCCCCTGTGTCCTCTCCCAGTGTGTCTGTGAGCCCACCTCCCAAGGTACACAAACGCAGCCACACACCCACCCAACAGCCATCCACCTCACAACAGCCTCCAGCCCATGCACCTTCACCCAAAGTCAGCAAATGTACACCTCCTACAACCACTACCACTTCCTCCACTCCCAAACCCCCTCCATCTTCCCGTCCCAGTGTGTCCCAAAAAGAATTCCTGTCCAACCTTGACCTCTTCCCCTCACCTCCCCCACCCCTTCAGTCTCCTACGGCCCGCCTTTCCAGGTCCCAACCCAGCACCTCAGCCACAACATCTGCGGGAACAGTGGTGCCAGTAGTAACCAGCTTCTGGAGTGCGCCAGTCAGCAGGGCAGCCAGTGTGCCAAGGAGCCAGACCACGGACAGTCCCCCACCTCCAAAGCACAAAAAGTTGGCCAGTGCCCGGCGGGAGAGAGGCAAAACATCTACCACCAAAGCCTCTCCCAGGGGTACAGTTGGGAGTGTGAAGACAGCTGCGCCACCATCCAAGGTGGGGAAGGGGCACAGAAAAAGAGGCAAGTCTGCGAAAACCTGCACGGCGGACAAGACCGCCACCAGCACCGCTGACCAGGACACCGCCGCCACAAGCACTGCTGCCAAGGACACTGCCGCCACAAGCACCGCTGCCAAGGACACCGCCACCACCAGCACCGCTGAACAGGACACCGCTGCCAAGGACACCGCTGCCACAAGCACCACAGCCAAGGTCACCGCCGCCACAAGCACCGCTGAACAGGACACCGCCGCCACAAGCACCGCTGCCAAGGACACCACCGCCACCAGCACCGCAGGCCAATCAGGCCAATGAGCGCAATAGCTTCAGACGCTACTGAGGCCGCCACAAGCAGGATGAATCACTCTGGGCCAGTGGAGATTTACATCCACTACCTCTGTACTTGGCAGGATGAAGCACTCTGGGCACAAAACCCCCTCCAGAACCAGTGGAGATTTACATCCACTACCTCTGTCCTTGGCAGGGTGAAGCACTCTGGGCACAAGGCCCCCTCCAGAACCAGTTATCCACTTGAGAGACTGTGGCTTTGCACTCCCCAGGATGCAGCAGTGGGCAAACCACCCACTGGAGAGACTTGAGGGACTGTGGCTTTGCACTCCCCAGGATAAAGCAGTGGGCAAACCACCCACTGGAGAGACTTGAGATACTGTGGCTTTGCACTCCCCAGGATAAAGCAGTGGGCAACCAACCCACTGTAAAGACTTGTGAGACTGTGGCTTTGCACTCCCCAGGATGCAGCAGTGGGCAACCCACCCAGTGTAAAGACTTGTGAGACTGTGGCTTTGCACTCCCCAGGATGCAGCAGTGGGCAACCCACCCACTGGAAAGACTTGTGAGACTGTGGGTTTGCACTCCCCAGGATACAGCAGTGGGCATGGAGCCCCCTCGTGGATCTGGCGTTGTGCACTCATCCGGCTGAGGTGCCCCCCCTTTACTTTCCCCTGTGGTGCCTGTTGTATTTCTATCTGATGCCCCAGCAGTGTTCCGTTTTGATCGGGTATTGAGTGTGGGCCTCGCCCATGCATTTTGGGCCCAGTGGTCCACGGACTATGATGGTGAAATACCTTGGACTTGTATTCTTGGTGTGTATATTTGTTTATAGTGTAAATATATATATATATGTATTTTTGATTACTGCATTTGAATAGATTACAAATGTTTGACTCATTTCCTTTTGCCCTTGCATTCTTCCAGGAGGGTTTGTTAATGTAATGTATCAACATGTACTTGTGTGTGTGTTGTAGTGGGTGAAGGTGGGGGTGGGAGTGTTGCGTGTTGGGTGTGTGTGTCACTCTTTTTTCCCTCCCCCCTCCTCTGTGTCATAGGTGCAGTACTCACCGTGGTTTTCGCTGCCGTCTTTGTTGCTCCTGTTAGAGGAGTAGGAAGATAAAGGCTGGAGTATCTGGATCTTGGGTTCCATGGCGTCCTGGTTCCTTGTGGGGTGTGTAGAGGTGAATGTTTTCCCTTCCAAGTCCTGTTTCCGCCATGTTTTTGCTCGCGGTGAATCTGCCCCGGAAAAGGTGGCCGATTGGACTGTTGTAATACAGTGGGCGGAACCTTGTCTTCCGCCTGTCTGTTGGCAGTTACCGCCACAGTGTTTGTTTGTACCGCCGTGGCGGTCTGAGTCTTAAAGTGGCTGTCTATGTTGGTGGTTTCCGCCACGGTCGTGATTAAATTTTTTTTACCGCCGGCCTGTTGGCGGTTTTATCAGCGCTTTAATACTGACCGCCAGGGTTGTAATGACCCCCTAAATGTATCCCAATTGCAAATGGACTTTCTACAAACAGTTTGCCATGCATATATATTTGTGAGGGAATACAGATATCATCCCATCAACATAGGTAGACCATGCATGAAACTGCAGATTACAAACATTTTCTAAAGAGAAAGGAACACATGCCGACATTTAGGTATAAAGAATATTGGCAATAGTTATGGCATATCAATCATTAAAATGGGCATTCCCCACTTATCAAGGGAAAGTAGTGACCTATAACTGCATCAAAAGAAGAACGTAAGCCCTTTCAAATGTATGTTGGACACCTTCACATTACAGACTTCAGATAGGCACCATATGCTAAAGAAAACTGGCTTCTGGGTGGCAGATGCCAACATACACAATTGCCCAGACACATGGCAGAGGACTGTGATCCATCATCTACTTATCTTTGATTTGGCTTACTGAGGATTAGAGGTCTGTTGCATAAAAATTACACCTAGAACGACAAACAGTACATGACAGAACAATGTACACAGCAATATGTGGTCCGTTCAGAGCAAGTGGTTTGTAGATTCCACCCAGTTGTGTCCTAGGTCCCTGGTCCAATAGGCAAGGCACATCATTATACAACAAATGACATGTCACACAAACTATCTCTCATCCGTTGTAGCTGCTGTGCCGCCCTCAAACACTCATCAAGCTCTGGATAGGCCACCGCCAGGATGCAGCCATTAGGGGGTTCATGGTACGACGGGCAACTGCACCATCCATGTTGAGAGGACAGCCCCAGCTGGACCTCTGCAATCTTCCAGGCCCAGCGTATCAGGTCCTCCCACCTTTTTGTTACAGTGGGCAATCTTCTGGCTGTGGACCCCTGGTGTTCGCACCTTCTTCGCGATGCCTCTCCATATCCCCTTCTTTTGATAGGCGTTGACCTGCATGGATGCAAAAGACAAATCAAAAGATTATGATAACAAGTTTCAACACAAATGGTTGTGTCACATACTTGTCAGAAACAGCAAGCCAGAACTTTCCTATTTGTCTATACTCCCCAAGTATAACACATAAAAGCCAATAAGTGCAGGGCCATGGCTCCAGACATACGTTTCCCAATCTGCAGTTAAACCCGCCACCCTGCTCAGGCTCTACAATGACTAAGCAAGCTTACTAACATCATGTAGCCCATGCTCTAGCAACCTGGATGAGATGTAAGCCACAATGAGACACATCACACCTCTATGGCTTCTACAGGGTGAACTCCTAAAGCATGACTGGAACAACACATTCACAGTCTGTGAGGATGACTCTCTGCATACAGCCACTACAGGCTACTGCCAGATTACAAACTCAAACATCACTCATGGGTAACAATGAAGGGACTGGAATGGTGGGTACGGAAAGTGTTTTCCCTGTCCATGTGTGGAGATGTGGGCTAACAAATGAAGACTCATGCCACTTCCGGGGGGTGGGGCTCTATGATATGTGGCCTTAGTACCGAACATATGTGTCCATCCTGCAGAGATGACATTCAATAAACAAAGACATGGTTTGTACAGTTTCTGCAATATGACCAGACTACTGAGTCACATATCATGGCCTCCCAGTAATAAACACATTATCTGCACTCTAAGACTGTCATTTATGCAAGAAGCTTGAATAGGACAAATATGACCTGTGGGAAGATGGCAACAGGGATGTGGGAGTAAGGGACCTGTCATGAGTCAAAGACACACACTGAAAATTACGCAAAATGCATATATGGACTATCTTAATGACTTACCTCTCTACCCATTCCTAATCTAATCAAAGAAATGAGACATTCTAGGCAGAATCTTACACCAGAGCTTCATATTGCCACATGACAGGATCGGCTGGGGCACATGGAATACGCACAGTGCCACAGTTGTATAGCCACAGTGACACCACCCCAGCCAGATTAGGACCCATACTGGGAGATACATGTGACCGACCCTGGTCTCTTCAAGCTGAGCAGACTGAACCTACATGGCACTCCATTCTAAACACTTCCATGCATGACTTGGCATGGGCAGTGCCGGGGCCCCCATGGACAGCCCCGTAAACTTTCCAGTGCCCAGCTTACGGGCAGTGGAAAGCACAGCAGGTACTGCTACACTCTCCACACCACCACATTGCCGCCGGCTCCATTACCGGTGTCATTGTTAAGGCCCTGTTGCCTGCTGGGCGCAAACTTGTAAGAAGGCCAGCGCGTTCTGGCCGCACTGGCAGTCCGATGGCAGTACGAGTTTGGCAGGCGGCGTATGCCTATGATGGCCTATGTCTAACTTAAAAATGCTCCTAGAGGAATTGTTTAGATGTAGTTTGTGTACATATGATTCAGTATTCAACTAATGAATAAGAGAACTCCGTACCTTTAAAATCCAGTATATTACTGAAAAGGATTCAGGAAGTTAAAAAAATGTATAACAAATTCAACGAATGTCCATCGCATAAACAACAACACTATATAACCACCTAGATCACAAGATTGAAACCCAACAGAAGATACAGGAAGGAGTTATAACCCTCCTCTTGACTAAGTCCTGCACAATAATTGCCTGGTTTTCAGTCCCACTTCAAGCAATATCATGGACTTTCAATTCAGCTGGTCAAATGAGAAGGTAATGTCAACGTTTCGGCCTGTAGTGGCAGCCAGAGGTCCGTCAGACCATCATTGGGACTCAGGGGGGTCATTATGACCCCAGTGGTCGGTGTTAATGTGGCGGTTGTACTGCCAACAGGCTGGCGGTACTTACCACCACATTATGACATTGGCGAGTTGGCTGAAGCCAACTCCCAATGTACCACTCCGACGGCCATGGCGGTAGCAGCCTCCGGGCTGGAGATAGCCATCTCCAGCCTGGCGGCTGCCATTGTCCCATCACCAGGATTATGACCCTGCCTACCGCCATGGTTTTCATGGCATTTGTAACGCCATGAGAACCATGACAGTAGGCCCTATCAGTGACAGGGAATTTCTTTGCTGTCACTGATAGGAGGCCTCCACCACCCCACCTCTCCAACACCCTCAACCCCCTACATCCATGCCCCTCATTCACCCACACACACACAGACACACACTCATTCACACATACACACACACACATGCATTCATCCATTCACACACACATCCGCACATATTTCAAAACAAACACGCAGACACCATTCTGATTTCCCATTCATACACGCCCTCACACTTCCATACGTACACGCATGCACGCAATCAACATTAAACACACACTCGCATTCATGCACACACTCACACATACATGCACCCCCCCACACACAACACCCCTTCCCCTGTCGGAGACCCGACTTACCTGGATCTAGGGGGTCTTCCGGCAGGAGACGGGACGGGGCGCTGCTACCGCCAGCAGCACTCACCAGCAGAACACCACCAGGTTGTATTATTTGTCATAATGCGGCTGTCAGCGGTCTACTTGTGTGGCGCTGCTGGTGGTAGCAGTGCCACCTTACCAGTATGGCCACAGCTGGATTTCCACCCTTCTTGTCACGGAAATTCGGCTGTAGTCATAATTTGGTGGACAGATGGTAGCCGCAGCAATGGTCTTTTAGCAGCCGTCGATTTGGCAGTAGGAGGTTTTTACCACCAATTTTATAATGAGGGAATCAGTGTTGTAGAATAATACCTACACATGAGGAAAATTTATTATAAAACAGCAATTGCAATCTGCTAAATCACACCATGTGCACCGCCTGTTGAACCCAAGAAAACACCACAAATACAGGTGTGGATACTTGTATAAGCCACCACCTACATGACAAAGTAAAGTTTAAAAAATACTTTTTTAAACATAGCAAACGTGCACCATATAATAAACTGTGTCAGGCTCCCAACCAGATAAGCTGCATTCTGCTACTTACGACAGGTTGCAAAAATAGACTGTATAGCAACACACAAGGGGACTGCAACCTATAAGCCCCACACATCCACAAAGATGACAATATTTAAAGTGCTTAACCTTCATACAGTATAAACTCTAGAAAAATGCTGCCTCCGTTGCAATGTACTCATACCTTCCAAATATGCAACTGCTAGCTTTTGTCTCCATCAGCATCCGCTCAACCCATGCGAGTCAGAATCAAGCATTGCTGGCCTTCCCGGCGAGTTTAAATAAGGAAGTGATAGGTCATGTGACCATTCCTGTGACTATGGCAGCCATCTTATACTGGTAAAAATGTCTAATTGATACCCAGAGTTTAGACACAGTTGTAATTACGGTACGTATACTGTTGTGGACCTCAGTAATTTATAAAAATAAAATATCCATTTAAGCCATGAGCGCAGTCTGCGTTAGTAAGATACACACGCTGTCTGTCTCCCCATTGCAGAGCATTCAGGTAGTAACATGTCACATGACGAATGCAATAACTGTGGCAGCCATCTTTAAATGTAATACTGGCCCATCTAAATTCTCTCCGACACTAAATCTACTTTCACAATCCTGCTGTAGGTAGCCCCAGAGTTTAGCTTATCCATTGAACAGAAAGAAAGATTGACCCAACCAATTATTCTCAGGGCATTATTAGCCAGCAACCCCAACAACCAATACAACTAGATACTCGGAAATGAAAGTACAGATAAATGGACTCACAGCCCTCATACCAACCATGAGAACAAAAGGTCACAATAGGAAATCCTGAAAGGGACCATACCCTCTCTAGTAGAACAGCTAGATATCGATTCAGCATCCACAATTGCAGGAACAGATTCATGAAAGAAGGTTAAGATCCATAACCCTTTATGTGGAATATGTCACATTAACTGTTCCGTTCAAGATAGTCCACCAATGACGGTGCCAGTATTTGCCATTTCACCTGTTGATTCAGACCCTTTTTAACAGTATCTGCAAGCCAAATGTATTTTCGAGGATTTTATGACATCAAGTACAAACTAGTGCAAATCATTGGGGACATGTCTCATAAGACTGTATTGTTCAACCATAGGAGCATTCACAACATTACACCTTATTCGTGATTGATGTAGAGTAATCCGTTGTCTGACTTCCTGGGTTGTTTTACCAATGTAAAACAAAGAACATGGGCATTGAATGCAATAAATAACATTTTTAGAACCACAATTAGTAAAATGTTTCAGCTGCCAAGTTCTCTCATTTAAACAACATGATTTTATAATTCTAGTGGAAGCACATGCACTGAAGTTCCCACACGGGTAATGTCCCACCCAGATGTTACTCAGTGTGTGTGATTCTGGTTCAATGTTGGCCCTCACTAGACTGCCTTTCAAGTTTTTCCCCTTTTCAAGGGAAATAATGGTTTCTCAAGTGAAATGTCAAAAGAGGCTAATACCTGCCATTTTTAAAAATAATCTTTTTAATTCAATTTGACTCTGAACCAAAAGTTGTAACACAAGTTAAACAAGAGTAAACAGCTTTCTCTGTGAGCTGGAGTAAGGCTTGTCAATCATAATATTAGGCACATTTCAGGGATCTTTTAAACAGTCTATATGGATAGCCTCTTTTAATCAATTTGGACATTAGAGACTTGGGCCCTCATTACAACCCTGGCGGTCGGTGTTAATGCGGTGGTAATACCGCAAACAGGCTGGCAGAAAAAAAAATGGTATTACAACAGTGGCGGAAACCGCCAATATAGACAGCCACTTTAACACTCTGACTGCCATGGAGGAAGAAACAAAGAGCGCGGCGGTCACCGCCAACAGACAGGCGGGAGACAAAGTACCGCCCACCCTATTACAAGAGGCCTATCCTCCACCTTTTCCGGGGCGGAACCAACGCTATCAAAAGCACGGCGGAAACAGTATACAGAAGGGAAAACACCCACCCAACGAGGAACCGTGACGCCATGGAGCCCCAACTACAGGTGTTACCAATGCTGGTCTTCCTCCTCTTGTATCAGGAGCAGCAAAGACGCCATCGACGCCCACGCCCACGGTGAGTACTGCACCTACAACGCAGGGGAGGGTGGGGTGGAAAAGAGAGTGACACACACACGAAACACACAATACCCCCACCCACACCCTCACCCACAACACCATACACACAAATACATGCAGCAACATTACATACACACCCCCTCACCTCCTGGAAGAACGCAAGGACAAAAGGAAATGATTGTAACGATTGTAATCAATAAAAATCAGATAGTGCAATTTCAAAAATCAGTATATACAAATATGTACAGCAGCTACACAAGTCCGGTTAGTGTACTAATCATTGTCCGTGGATCACTGGGCCCAAAATGCATGGGCGAGGCCCACACATGATACCTGACTCGAAACGGAGAGAACATTGCTGGGGCATCAGATCGAAAATATACAGGCACCTCAGGGGGAGGGGGAGGGGAGGCATCTCACCTGGATGAACGCACAACGCCACTGCTGCACGAGGGGGCTCCATGCCCATTGATGTATCCTGGGGAGTGCAAAGCCACAGTCTCTCAAGTCTCTCCAGTGGGTGGTTTGCCCACTGCTTTATCCTGGGGAGTGCAAAGCCACAGTCTCTTAAGTCTTTCCAGTGGGTGGTTTGCCCACTGCTTTATCCTGTGGAGTGCAAAGCCACAGTCTCTCAAGTGGATGTCATTCTCCACTGGTTCTGGAGGGGACCTGGTGCCCAGAGTGCTTCATCCTGTCAAGGACAGAGGTAGTGGATGTATCTCTCCACTGGTTCTGGAGGGGGCCTGGTATTCAGAGTGCTTCATCCTGCCAAGGACAGAGGTAGTGGATATATCTCTCCACTGGTTCTGGAGGGGGCTTGGTGCCCGGAGTGCTCCACGTGCAGTGTGGCCAGTACAATTCCCTCACCTGGGTGTGCGAGCCACGAGATTGGTGAGGGTCAGGTAGCATGATATGCCATGGAGGCAGCTACATACCCCACACTGCTGCGGCTACACCATTCACCTGCAGGTGTAAACAGTGATGGAAGAAATGCCTCATGGAAGCTGCCCAGGGTCCAGGAACTCTCCTCAAGCCTCAGATGACTGACCACTGGGGATGGTAGCCGTGTCAGTGGTGGTGCCTGTGTCTGAGGATGCCTCGGGGTCGGTGGCAGTGCTTGCGGCGGTGTCTGTCATGGCGGTGCTTGCGGCGGTGCTGGCGGCGCTGCTGGCGGCGGTGCATGGGTCAGCACCTGCAGAGGGACACAGCAGGATGTTTCCTGCAGCCTTGGATGGCTGCCCACTGGGGAAGAGGCTGGGGACTGTCGCTGAGGCTGAAGACATGCCGGGGCAGTGCAGGTGACGGTGCAGGTGACAGTTGTGGTGGGGGTTGTGGTGGCAGGCAGCTAGCAGTGTTTGCCGCCGTACAGGTTGGCGTGGTCATGGACAGAAAGTGTGACACTGGTCCCTCAGTCGGTGCCACCATGCCCTCTCCTGACCTGCTCTTCAGCTTTTGGCCCTTCCCCAGCTTTGCTGGTGCCGCAGTTGTCTTGCCACTATCCCCTTTGGTTTTTGCTGAGCCCTTGGTGGCTGGTACTTTAGGCTTCTCCCTCCGGGATGTGGGCACCTTTTTCACCTTGGCAGGTGGCGGAATGTCCTTGCCCTCGCTACGTGGCACACTGGCAACCCTGATAGTTGCTGCACTCCATGACCCCGCAGTTGCTGGCACCACTGTGGCTGGGGATTTGGTGGCTGAGGTGCTGGGCTGGGACTTGGAAAGCCATGGCCCTAGGGAAAGGACGGGGGGAGGTGTAGGGAAGAGGTCAATGTTAGCCAGGAAGAGTTTCTTAGACACACTGCGACGGGAAGATGGAGGGGGTTTGGGAGTGGAGGCAGAGGTAGTGGTTGTAGGAGGTGTACGTCTGCTAAATTTGGGTGAAGGTGCATGGGCCGGAGGCTGTTGTGAGGTGGATGGCTGTTGGGTGGGTGTGTGCCTGCGTTTGTGTACTTTTGGAGGAGGGCTCACAGACACACTGGTAGAGGACACTGGGGATGTGTGCATGGTAGTGGGGGTGGTGAGTGCACGTGAGCGGTGTGTGATGATGGGCGTGCTGGTGATGGAGGCAGTGGCTGAGGATGTAGTGCATGCAGGTGTGAGTGGAGATGAGACTGGGAGGGAGGAGGAGGACACAGTGGAGGCTGCGGATGTTGCTGTGTCTGCATGGGGATGGTGTGAGTGCCTGTGGGATGTGTGGTGCTTATGTTTGCCTGAGCCAGTCTTGTGTGTTGATGAGTGTGCATGCTGGTCTGATGGTGTGCTTGGGATAGTCTGAGGTACAGGGGATTGGGTCTGGGTGGAGGAAGTTGGAGGGGGAGGCTGGAAACAGGGAGAATGGCTGTCATCAGTGCTGAGGCCAGAGCCTGAAATGCTCTCTGTTGGGCTGCCTGCCAGAATGAATGTCCTCCAGGTATGCATTTGTTTGTTGCAAATGCCTCTCAACACCCTGGATGGCATTCACAATGGTAGATTGCCCAACAGTGAGGGATCTCAGGAGGTCAATAGCCTCCTCACTGAGGGCAGCAGGGCTGACTGGGGCAGGGCCTGAGGTGCCTGGGGCGAAGGAGATGCCGACCCTCCTGGGTGAGTGGGCACGGGACACAAGCTGAGGGGCTGCTGGGAGGGCGGTGCTGGTAGGGGGGTGGCAGCTGTACCTGTTGATGTGGTGGGCACAGAGGGGCCCGCCACCGCAAGGGATCTCCCATCGGAGGAGTCACTGTCACTGCTGTCTGCTCCTGTCCCTGCCGTGGAGCTACCCTCGCCCTCCGTCCCACTGGTGCCTTCAGACTCTGTTGTTTCGCCCTCCAGGGCCAAGTGGGTTGCAGCTCCCTCCTGCTCCGGTGCCAATGCTCCACCACCTGATGATGCTATTGCATACAAGAACAGGGAGACCATAAAAAGGGGGGAAGACAGAAGAAAGACATGTTCAGTGCATGCAACACCACTACAGTTGGCGGACACAACACACAGGGAGAAGCCCTCTGCACTAAGCCATGCAGTAACAGTTCCTAGAAATTTCACCGGGCCATGGGGTACGAGGCCTAACACCAATTGGTGCACACCCGGAAGTCACGGGAGCCTGACTATATGTAGATGGCTCTTACCACTGTTGGGGTTGGGGTGCCACATAGCCTGCCTCACAAGGGACCTTACCTACCAACTTCGCCCTGGCCTAGGGGAACCAACTGCCCACCTCCCCAACCCAGACACCTAGCAAGGCGTGCAGAGTCAGCTGATTTAGAGTACACTCACCCCCTTGTGGCTGCTGTGATGCCCTCAAGCACCCATCTAACTGTGGATACGCCACCGCCAGGGTCCGGTACATCAGGGGGGTCATGGTGCGACGGGCACCCCTCCCACGTTGAGAGGCCATCCCCAGCTGGGCCTCTGCCGTCTTCTTGCTCCAGCGGCACAAGTCCTCCCATCTTTTACAGCAGTGGGTGCTCTGTCTGCGGTAGACCCCCAGGGTCCAGACGTCCTTGGCGATGGAATGCCAAATACCATTCTTCTGGTGGGCGCTGACCTAGAGGAATGGTACAGGGGGAAATGGAAATTACTTACCTGTCCGGACCGTCATACTCATTGCCCCCCAGTTCCCACCCATGCCCTGACGCACATACACTCCCCATCCGCACATGAAGGCCTTAGCCCCCCCATGTATCTTCCATCCACACCACTCAAAACAGGCATTGCCCATGCAGCATGCTCACAGTGTACTCACCTGTTTGTCTGGAGGACTGTACAGTTGTGTGTACTGGGGGAGGACCCCTTCCACTAGACTCGCTTCCAGACTGAGGTCACAGCAGCACTTGCAGTGTGGGTCCTCTCCTGTTGAAGGTCAGGTATCAAGTGAGTGAACAGACAGAAAATGGCGGTCACGTCCATGGCGGTGCGTGCGTCACCGCCGGCATACATCGTCATTGGCTCCTGGGACCCATAGGGCCCAATGTTAACCAATGTTGAATTGCACCGCGGTTATCAACCGCCCACCGCGACAGTGTAGAATGCTAGCGCAGTTACCTCATATCCCCTTGTCCCACCATACAGGTTAGGCAGCTGCCATTTCAGGAGGCAACATGGGATGGATGTTAACTGCGTCACACCTATCTAGGCCGGGAATATAGACAGATACTGGCACATTGCAGATTTATTACGTTTCTGAAAATTAAAATTTGTGATACCTCAGTGTTGGATGACTCTCTGCTTGCTATTCTCCTCCATAGGGCACATCCGCTGGGGCAGGTGATGAGATGGCGTCATCCTCCGGTGTACAGACCCCTGGTGGACCTGTCGACAATGGAAGAGAGGCACATCCTGGTCACATACAGACTTGATCGTGCAACAATCCAGGAACTGTGTGCCCAGTTGGAGCCGGACCTGATGTCAGCTATCTGCCATCCCACTGGAATCCCCCCTCTAGTGCAGGTTCTGTCTGTACTCCATTTCCTGGCCAGTGGAACTTTTCAAACAACAGTGGCCATGGCATCAGGGATGTCCCAGCCAATGTTCTCTCACGTGTTGTCCAGAGTGTTATCTGCCCTGCTGAAACATATGCGCAGCTACATCGTTTTCCCTCAGGTGGAGGATTTGCCCATAGTGAAAGGTGACTTCTATCCCCTGGGACATATCCCCAACATTATTGGTGCCATTGATGGGACACATGTGACATTTGTCCCCCCCCCACAGGAATGAACAGGTGTACAGAAACCGGAAGAGCTGCCATTCGATGAATGTGCAGATGGTGTGTTTGGCAGACCAGTACATCTCCCATGTCAATGCCAAGTATCCTGGCTCTATGCATGACACTTACATTTTGAGGAAAAGCAGCATCCCTTATGTGATGGGGCAACTCCAGAAGCACTGTGTGTGGCTATTAGGTGAGGTCAAGGTCCCAATACAGTTGACATAGGTGTCTGGGTATGGGGCTGTCCACAAGGGTTAGTGTGTGTCTAACAGTTGTCCCTCGACATTTGCAGGTGACTCTGGTTACCCCAACCTGTCATGGCTACTGACCCCAGTGAGGAATCCCAGGACAAGGGCAGAGGAACGCTACAATGAGGCACATGGGCGTACTAGGAGGGTGATCGAGCGCACCTTTGGCCTCCTGAAGGTTAGATTCCGGTGCCTCCATCTAACAGGTGGATCCCTCTACTACTGACCAAAGAAGGTGTGCCAGATATTCGTGACCTGCTGTATGCTGCACAACCTGGCTTTGCGACTCCAGGTGCCTTTTCTACAGGAGGATGGGCCAGATGGTGGTCTTGTGGCAGCTGTGAGCCTGTGGACAGTGAAGAAGAGGAGGGAGAAGAAGAGGATATCGACAACCGAAACAATATCATCAGGCAATACTTCCAGTGAGACACAGGTAAGAAGATGCCACTGCTTCCCACATCTCATTCTGTTGTTGGAACTAGCATAAGTGTGTCATTTTCATTTAGTGTATGGACTCTGACTTGTCACTTTGACTTTCCTTTTCACAGATTTGGGTCCCACTTTGTGCCCCCTGCTATGTTTACTGCTGGCCTACATCTGTGTTACATTGGCATGTGAACAAGTAAATTGACATTGCTATATTCCATAGTTGTTGCAATTACACATTTGTAAAAACACAGACTGACTCCAGATTGTTTTGTGATTGAAGTGTGTTTATTCCTGTGCAAATATGTGGAGGGGGTTGTAAAATGGGCTGGGGGGAGGGTGCCAGTGTCAGGGAAACCGACTGTCCAGAGGTCCCTGATGGGCCGGGCTGGTCATCTTGATCCAGTTGTGCAGAGCTGCTGTCACTGTGGGCCTCTTCTGTGTGGGGACTGCATATGTCTGGCACCTCCTGTTCGGTGACGTTGGGTAGCGGTCCTGTTGGGGTGTAAATGCATAGTTATTTATCTGTGTGTGCCATTGTGTGCAATGGGTTAGTGACCCTGTACTCCAGTGCTTGCATTATTGGCTTGGTCCTTTTGTGATTGGTGATTTTGGGGCATGAGTGAGTCTCTCCACTGGACATGCTTGGGTGATGGGTGTCCATGCATTTGTGTTACATGCAGGGCTTGGTTTTGGGATGTGTGGGTTGTGTTGGTGGGGTATCTGTGGGTTGTTGGGGTGATGGGTGTGAGGGTAAGGGTGGGAGTATGTGATGGCATGCAGGTAGGGTGGGAGGGATACAGTAGTAAAGATTTGCCTTACCAGAGTCCAGTGCTCCTGCTACTCCTGCGAGGCCTTCAGGATGCAGTATAGCCAAGACTTGCTCCTCCCATGTTGTTAGTTGTAGGGGAGGAGGTGGGGGTCCACCGCCAGTCCTCTGTACAGCAATCTGGTGTCTGGAGACCACGGAGCACACCTTCCCCCGTAGGTCGTTTCACTTCTTCCTTATGTCATCCCGTGTTCTTGGATACTGTCCCACTGCATTTACCCTGTCGATGATTCTGCGCCATAGCTCCATCTTCCTTGCAATGGATGTCTGCTGCACCTGTGATCCGAATAGCTGTGGCTCTACCCGGATGATTTCCTCCACCATGACCCTGAGCTCCTCCTCAGAGAATCTGGGGTGTCGGTGAGGTGCCATGATGTGGTGTGGGTGATGTGTGAGGTGGTGTCTGTTGTGATGTATGAGGGGATGTGTTGGTGGGTGTTGTTTGAGGTACGTATATATTGTGTAAGTGATGATGTTGTGTCTCTGTGGATGTTGGTGTTGTTTTTGGTAGTGTCTCTCTCGGGTGTGGTTTCAAAATTCTGGTAGTAAGGCTTTGTGGGTGATGTGGGTGTGTGTTTTATAGTGGTGTGAGTGTGTGGGTGTGGTGTGTGTATGTCTATCAGGTGTGTGTATTTTGAATTGTCCAATGTGGTTGTGTTTTGTAAATGTGTGTGTATTTTGAGCGCGGCGGTGTGTACCACCAATGGTTTACTGCGGTTGAAAGACCGCCGCGTTGATTCGTGGGTCGTGATAGTGTGGCCGTATTCCTGTTGGCGTGACAGTGTCGGTTTTGTTATCGCCAGTTTATCACTGACCTTTGGTGTAGTGAACTTGTGTGGGTGTCTGTATTGTGGCGGATTCCGAGCTGAGGATCGTAATACCTGTAGTGGAATTCCGCTGCCGCAATGGTATGTTGGCGGTCTTCTGTATGGTGGAAAGCGAGCTTTACCTCCAGGGTTGTGATGAGGGCCTTGGTTTCCAAAAAATAGTTGTTTTTCTTGGTGCAATTACATTTAATCCTTAAGAATTGCTTAAGTTCCTGGGATGATGACTATTATATCTCAGTAGAGTATTTTTGGCAGTGGGTTTAGTTAAGAGGACTACATACAACTCACCCTCATCAACTGACATTTTTAAATCTAAAAAATTAATAGAATGAGTATCATACTCCAGGATACATTTTAAATTTGTATTTTGATTATTAAATCCATTTGTGAAACTATAGTAAGTCACTTATTGGACCGTGCCAAACAAAGAAGATGTCATCTGTACAGCAGAGCCATTGCGGCACTGTCCACTAATACATGCACATTGACTCTCCCATTGATGCCACAAAGACAGCACCTACAGGCTCATGAGAATTTGATATGCCACACATAGGCACATTCTAGCCTGTGAGGAAGGAAAGGATGATGAAGTACAGAGAAAACTATGCACATGAGGCCCATACCTGCTCCTCATCATAACACAAGGTCCCACACTGGAATGCAAGCACTGGGGTACACGGTCACCCACCCATTGCACACCATGGCACACACAGATGTAATAAACATCCTTTTATACACCTGCAGGACCACTACCCAACGTCACCGGACAGGAGGGTCCACACATGTCCACACCACCAACAGAAGAGGCCCAGAGTGATAGCAGCACCTCTGTCCAACTGGATCTAGATGACCAGCCCGGCCCATCAGGGACCTCGGGACAGTCGGTTCCCATCACACAGTCACAGGCTACTAAAGAACTTCCCCCCTCTGGAAACACCAGCACAGCCCCCACCCAACGGGCCCATACCTCCGTCCCCAGGACACGTCAATCAGCAGTGTGTCCACCACTACAGGGAACCCAGGCTAACCCACCACCCCAACAACAACAGGGACCTGGGGGCAGTGGCAGTGGGCACACGGTCCAGGGGGCGGAGGCCCAGAAACACAGGGGAACTGGGAGGGCTGCTGTGCGACAGGGGGAGGACAGGCCAAGGGAACCCACTCTCCACGAGGCCCTCTCCAACATCATGGGAGCCTACCACCACTCCCAGGAGACGATGGCAACGGTACTGGCCAAGTTTCAGAAGACCCAGCGCCTGCAGGAGGAACAGTATTTGGGCTTCAGGGAGGAACTCAGAGGCATCAATTCCACCCTAGGCACCATCGTAGGGGTGCTGAAGGAAGTACTCAACACCAGGAGGGACACTGTGGCACCACAAGGGGCCCCTGACACTAGCCTGGACGATAAATTGCCCACCACCTCCGCCGGCGCTAGTGGACAGGAGGCACCGCCACAGGACCACCACACCAGTACCCCACCCCCTGCAGAGGGAGAACCAGCTCCCAAACGGTCCCTGAGATCCAGGATAAAGACAGAGAAGAATGCCAAGACCCCCACCAAGAAATGAGACCACCCTGAATGTCATCCTTCTGTCCCACTTTGTCACCCTGTCCATCCTTAAACTGCCCCAGTTGCACTTCCTATGCCCATTTGGGCAATGCACCTGTGAGACTAATAGACTGGACTCTGCCGTGGACATTCCTCCGCCATCACCCCTCACCATTTTGCTACCCCCTCCAATATTGAGCACTAAAATAAACACCCTTAAAGCACAAAACAATCTGGAGTCAGTCTGTGATTTCGGAATAGTGTATTAGCAATTACAGTGCAAAAACTCTTTGTTTTGTAATGTCAACATACCTATGTCACACAGCTTTAGTTAATGATGAATCAAAGCAGAAGTCAAACTGTGGGACACACATCTGTGAAATCGTAAGAGAAAGTGACAACTCAATGACCATACACTGGGTGAAAACAACAGACAGTAGAGAGGTAGTAGTGTTAAAGTACATGTAGTAGGCAGGTTTGTATTCTTACCTGTGTCTCACTGGAAATATTGCTGGTTCACTGAGTCCCTGTTGTCCATGTCTTCTTCTTCTGCTTCCTCGTCTTCACTGTCCACAGGCTCCACAGCTGCAACAACACCGCTATCTGGACCATCCTCCTGCAGAAAAGGCACCTGTCGTCGCAAAGCTAAGTTGTGAAGCATACAGCAGGCCACAATGATCTGACACACCTTCTTTGGTGAGTAGAATAGGGATCCAACTGTCATATGGAGGCACCTGAACCTGGCCTTCAGGAGGCTGAAGGTCCGCTCGATTATCCGCCGTGTACGCCCATGTGCCTCATTGTAGCGTTCCTCTGCCCTTGTCCTGAGATTCCTCACTGGGGTCAGTAGCCATGACAGGTTGGGGTAACCAGAGTCACCTGCAAATGGCGAGGGACAACTGTTAGACACACACTAACCTGTGGGGATATCCCCAGACCCAGACAACCATTCCCACTGTCTTGCTTCCAGGTGTTCACCTAATAGCCACACACGGTGCCTCTGGAGTTGACCCATCACATAAGGGATGCTGCTATTCTGTTCACCTGTTCACTCCTGGGGGGGGGTACCAAAGCCACATGGGTCCCATCAATGGCATCTATGCTGTTGGGGATATGTCCCAGGGCATAGAAATTACCTTTCACTGTAGGCAAATCCTCCACCTGAGGGAAAAGAATGTAGCTCTGCATGTGTTTCAGCAGGGCAGACAACACTCTGGACAACACGCTGGAACACATAGGCTGGGACATCCCTGATGCTATGGCCACTGTTGTTTGAAATTACCCACTTGCAAGGAAATGGAGCACTGACAGCACCTGCACTTGAGGGGGGATTCCTGTGGGATGGCGGATAGCTGACATCAGGTCTGGCTCCAGCTGGGTACACAGTTCCTGGATTGTGGCACGGTCAAGCCTGTATGTGATGATCACATGTCTTTCCTCCATTGTCGACAGGTCCACCAACGGTAGGTACACCGGAGGATGCCACCATCTCCTCACAAGTCCCAGCGGACAGTGCCTATGAAGGACAACAGCGAGCACAGAGTCAACCAACTCAGAGGTACGTACCCACAGCTTACACAGAACACGAATCATAATCCAAAAAGTGGCCTGTATGTGTGTTGAGTCTAGGCCTAGGTATGTGTGACGCAGTTAAAAATGAAGCCATGTGGGCCCCTGAAATGGCGGCTGCCTGACCTGTAAATTGGGACAATGGGATGTGAGGTTACTGCGCTGGCATTGTAAACCGTCGCGGTAGGCAGTCGAAGACCGCAGTGCAATGCTGCATTGGTTAACATTGGACCCTATGGGTCCCAGGAGCCAATGACGATGTACGCCTGCGGTGACGGTATGCACCGCCGCATACGTGACTGCCATTTTCTATCTATTCAATCACTCGATACCTGATCTTCGACAGGAGAGGACCTACACTGCAAGTGCTGCTGTGACCTTGGTCTGGAAGAGACAATGACTTGAGTGTCTGGGGAAAGGGCCCCTGCCTTCACATCAGAGGAGTTGGAGAAACTCGTGGACGGGGTCCTCCCCCAGAACAGGCTACTCTAAGGTCCTCCAGACAAACAGGTAAGTACACTGGGAGCATGCTGTATGGGCTATGCGTGTGTGGAGTGGGGTGGATGTAAGGAGGGGAGATTGCGGCGTGCATGAAACGACGGTGAGTGCATGTGCCACATGGCAAGGGTAGGGAGGGGGGCCAATGACTGTGATGGTGCAGTTGGTAATAAGTTTCTCTTCCCCCTGTACAATTCATGTAGGTCAGCGCCCACCAGAAAAAAGATATTTGGCGTGCCATCGCCAAGGACGTCCAGACCCTGGGGGTCTACCACAGACGGAGCACCCACTGCCGGAAAAGATGGGAGGACATTCGCCGCTGGAGCAAGAAGATGGCGGAGGCTCAGCTGGGGATGGCCTCCCAACGTGGGAGGGGTGTCCGTCGCACCATGACCCCCCTGATGTTCAGGATCATGGCGGTGGTGTACCCGGAGTTGGATGGGCGCTTGAGGGGGGCATCACAGCAGCCACAAGGGGGTGAGTACACTCTCATCCTGCTGATTTTGCACCCAGTGGAGGTGTCTGGGTGGGGGAGGTAGGCTGTGGGTTTCCCTAGGCCAGGGCGAGTTCCGTAGGCAAGGTCCCTCCGTAAGGCAGGCCATGTGGCACCCCACCCCACCTCTGTAGAGTGCCAAGTACACCTAGTCATGCCCCTGTGTCATCCATGTGTGCAGATGTCGTCCATAGCCTAGTAGGCCATCTCCCAGGAATTGAACAGTGGAGCCAAAGAGCGCGGCGTAGTGCAGGGGGCTTCTGTGTCTGTCGTGTCCGCCAAAGCTAGCGGTAATGTATGCACTCAACATGTCTTTCTTCCGTCGTCGTCCCCCTTTTTGTGGTCTCCCTGTTCTTGTGTGCATTAGCATCATCAGGCTGAGGAGCAGTGGCACCGGAGCACGAGGGGGCTGCATCCCACATGGCCATGGAGGGCCACACTACGGACTCGGACTTCACCAGTGGAACGGAGGGCGAGGGGAGCTCCACGGCGGGGACAGGAGCTGAGACCAGCGACACGGACTCGTCCTCTGATGGGAGCTCCCTTATGGTGGCGGCAACATCTGTGCCCCCCCATCTGCAGGTACAGCCGCCACCCCCCCTTCCAGCACCGCCCTCCCAGCAGCCCCTCAGCCTTTGCCCCGTGCCCGCTCACCCGGGAGGGTGGGCATCACCTTTGCCCCAGGCACTTCAGGCCCTGCCCCAGTCACCCCTGCTGCCCTCAGTGAGGAGGCCATTGACCTCCTCAGGTCCCTCAATGTTGGGCAGTCTACCATTTTGAATGCCATCCAGGATGTCGAAAGGCAGTTGCAACAAACCAATGCATTTGTTGGGGGCATTCATTCTGGTCAGGCGGCCCTTCAGCGAGCTTTTCAGACTCTGGCCTCAGCACTGATGGCAGCCATTGTCCCTGTGTCTAGCCTCCCCCCTCCAACTTCCTCCACCCAGACCCAATCCCCTGTACCCCAGCCTATCACAAGCACACCTCTAGACCAGCATGCACACACGTCAACACACAAGTTAAGCTCAGGCAAACATAAGCACCACACATCCCACATGCACTCACGCAAGCATCACACAAATGCAGACACACCAACATCCACTGCCGCCACTGTGTCCCCCTCCTTCTCATCTCCCTCCTCCCTCCCAGTCTCGTCTACACTCACACCTGCATGCACTACATCTACAGCCACTACTGCCATCACCAGCACGCACACCACCACACCCCGCTCACGTGCAGTCACCACCCCCACTACCATTCACACATCCCCTGTTTCCTCTCCCAGTGTGTCTGTGACGCCACCTCCCAAGATACACAAACGCAGGCACACACCCACCCACCAGCCATCCACCTCACGACAGCCTCTAGCGCATGCACCTTCAACTAAAGTCAGCAAACGAACACCTCCTACAACCACAACCTCTTCCTCCACTCCCAAACCCCCTCCAGCTACCTGTCCCCGTGTCTCCAAAAAAGTTTTCCTGTCCAACCTTGACCTCTTTCCCACACCTCCCCCACCCCGTCCGTCTCCTAGGTCCCGAACTACACCTCAGCCACAACATCTCCGGGACCAGTGGTGCCTGTAGTCACCGGAATCTGGAGTGCACCGGCCACCGGGCAGCCAGTGTGGCACGGAGCCACAGCATGGACAGTCCCCCACCTGTGAAGCATCAAAAGTTGGCCAGTGCCCGGCGTGAGAGGGGTAATACTCCAGCCACCAAAGCCGCTCCCAGGGGTCCCGGTGGGAGTGTGGAGTCAGCTGCGACACCTTCCAAGGTGGGGAAGGTCCCCAAGATACCAGGAAAGTCTGGGAAGTTCAGCACGGCGGAGGAGACCGCCATCATCCCCGCTGCCCAGGAGGCCACAGCCGTCATCCCCGCTGCCCATGGGGCCACCACCATCATCCCCGCTGGGCCAGAGAGGACCACCAGCACAAACCCCGCTGGGACAGAGAGGACCGCCAGCACAAGCCCCGCTGGGCTAGAGAGGACCGCCAGCACAAGCCCCGCTGGGACAGAGAGGACCGCCAGCACAAGACCCGCTGGGCTAGAGAGGACCGCCAGCACAAGCCCCGCTGGGCTAGAGAGGACCACCAGCACAAGCCCCGCTGGGCTAGAGAGGACCGCCAGCACAAGCTCCGCTGGGACAGAGAGGACTGCCAGCGCAAGCCCCGCTGGGACAGAGAGGACCGCCAGCAGCTGAGTCACTGCAAAGGAGCCCGCCGCTTCAAGCACTGCTGAACAGGGCACCGCCGCCTCAAGCACCGCTGAACAGGGCATCGCCGCTCCAAGCACTGTGGAACAGGGCACTGCCGCTCCAAGCACCACTGAACAGGGCACCGTCGCTCCAAGCACCGCTGAACAGGGCACCGCCGCCTCAAGCACCGCTGAACAGGGCACCGCCGCCTCAAGCACCGCTGAACAGGGCACCGCCGCCCCAAGCACCGCTGAACAGGGCACCGCCACCTCAAGCATCGCTGGCCCGTGAGCGCCACGGGCACTGACGCTACTGAGTCCGTCACGAGCAGGATGAAGCACTCTGGGCACAATGCCCCCTCCAGAACCAGTGGAGAGATACATCCACTAGCTCTGTCCTTAGCAGGATGAAGCACTCTGGGCACAATGGCCCCTCCATAACCAGTGGAGAAATACATCCACTACCTCTGTCCTTAGCAGGACGAAGCACTCTGGGCACAAGGCCCCCTCCAGAACCAGTGGAGAGATAAATCCACTACCTCTGTCCTTAGCAGGATGAAGCACTCTGGGCACCAAGCCCCCTCCAGAACCAGTGGAGACTGTTATCCACTTGAGAGACTGTGGCTTTGCACTCCCCAGGATGCAGCAGTGGGCAACCACCCACTGTAGAGACTTGAGAGACTGTGGCTTTGCACTCCCCAGGATAAAGCAGTGGGCAACCCACCCACTGTAGAGACTTGAGAGACTGTGGCTTTGCACTCCCCAGGATGGAACAGTGGGCAACCCACCCACTGTATTGACTTGAGAGACTGTGGCTTTGCACTCCCCAGGATGGAACAGTGGGCAACCCAGCCACTGTAGTGACTTGAGAGACTGTGGCTTTGCACTCCCCAGGATTGAACAGTGGGCATGTGGCCCCCTCGTGGATTTGGCGTTGTGCACTCAACCGGCTGAGGTGCCCCTCGTTCCCTCCCCCGGAGGTGCCTGTTTTCTTGCTCTCTGATGCCCCTGCAGTGTTCTCTCTGTCATGGTCGGGGATCTTGTGTGGGCCTCGCCCATACCGTGTGGGCCCAGTGTTTCACAGACTTAATTGGAGCACTACCTGGACTACTATGCTTGGTGTATATTTTGTTTATGGTGTACATATATATATTTTTGCCTACTTGATTTTAATATATTACAATGGTTACACTCATTTCCTTTTGTCTTTGCATTCTTCCGGAGGGGTTGGGGGGTGTAAATGTGATGTATCAATATGTATTAGTGTGTGTGTTGTAGTGTGTGAGGGTGGGGTGGGGTTGTTGCGTGTGTGTGTCCCTGTTTTTCGCCTCCCCCCTCCCCTGTGTCGTAGGTGCAGTACTCACCGTGGTCTTCGCCGCCGGCGTTCGTGCACCTGGTAAAGGAGCAGGAAGACTATCGCAGGGAGAATTTGGAGTTCCGGCTCCATGGTGTCCTGGTTCCTCGTGGGGTGTGTAGAGGTGAGCATTTTCCCTTTGAAATCCTGTTTCCGCCGTGTTTGTATCCACAGTGAATCCACCCCGGAAAACGTGGTGGATTGGTAGGTTGTGATACTTTGGGCGTCACTTTGTCCTCCGCCTGTCTGTTGGCTGGTGGCGGGTCGGTGGCTTAGTGGACTAATGCGTCCACTATAGGGGCCTGTGTTTGACCTCATGGTCACAGGTTCAAATCCCGGCAGGTTCACTCAGCCTTTCATCCAAAATTCTGAGGTCAATAAAATGAGTACCATTGAGTTGGGTAACAATAAACATCTGTTATTCAGCGCCAAGATGCCTGCGGGTGAACGTGCGCTTTACAAATACACATGTTATGTTATGTTATGTTGGCGGTGACCGCCAAACTGTTTGTTTGTACCGCCGTGGCGGACGGAGCGTTAAAGTGGCTGTCTTTGTTGGCGGTTTCCGCGACGGTCGTAATTGCACATTTTTTACCGCCGGCCTGTTGGCGGTCTCACCGCCGCTTTAACACCGACCGCCAGGGTTGTAATGACCACCAATGTCTTGTAGAATAGGTAAACATTAAATTGGTTGATATCATAAGCTGGAGCCATGTCACATACCTCACAAAAGGAATCCAACACCATGTAATGCAATACTCAGACAAATGGCAGTACAACAGTTTCTGATCACAGGGTCATTACAATTGAGTGCATCTGCAACTGGTGGTTTGATACAAACTAATGTCAGTGATGTGTCAGAAGCACTTTGGCCAACAATGATGAAACACATCAACAGATACATATGGTTAATACAAAAAGAGTGTTTAGCCAATGTGAAGGGAAACTAACATGAATTTGGCCTAGTGCTTCATATTCTCTGACCACATGATGATAGACATGATGCATCACGGCCACCACACGACAAGAAACAAGTCAAATGGAATCTTTTAAACTTCCATCCTATCACTGTGCAAGCTGTCATAGTACATGTCTTGTAAACCCAAAGTATGTGACCTACATTCCCAGGAGCAATCCATGTCTACTTCATAGGTCTGAAAAGCATCATGTGCCTGCCAATGTCACATCCAGAAATGTCCCAAAGAAGATCTCATGGTGAAGGTACCTGAACAAACACAAAAACAAGGAGTAGAGTTATGAAGCCATACATATGACACAATTCACATGGCAAATGTCTGGAGAATGCAGTCCATGTCATAAATCTCACACAAGCAAAGCAACATCTCTAAAATGTGATTGTGTCAAAAGCTCCCTCATCAGACACACTTTGCTAGTGTTTGCCAGAGCTTGAGCTTCCACACTTTTCTAACAAATATACTTCTCACATCATCACAAGAGTTTACTGTACAGTCAAAGTCACAACATCTCATGACATACTTACACTCATGAGAAGAAGCTCTTGATGCGATTTTGTCATAAGTCAGCTCCTTCTTCCTCACCACTATTATCTTCATGTAGCATTTCTGGATTCTCTCCTGGTGGCACCACAGGCTCCCTCCCCTCTGGAATGTAAGGTAAATTCCTTTGCAGGGTGATGTTATGAAGCATGCAGCAAGTGACAGTGATCTGACACACCTTGCCAGGTGAGTCAAGGAGGGCTCCCCAAGTCTTGTCCAGGCAGCAAAATCTGGCCTTCAGGAACCCAAAACCCCACTCAATTGGCCGCTGTGTGCTTCCATAGGCCTCATTTAAGAAGACTTCTCCTGACGTAGTTTGATTACTCAGCTGTGTTAACAACCAAGGACAGTTGGAATATACTGAGTCGCCTGTTTTGTAATGAGACATGGGTGCCACAATGAATCATACACTTCCTCATTGTAGCACCTGATATTGCACATACAAGCTCACAAGAGACGTAACTTGCCAACTCTCCGAATGTAGTTGAGACATCATCTGGAGTATATTGCTGTTTAGCATAACAAAGGGATCGTGGGCTGAACCTGAGAACCAGGCACAGACGTTTGAAATGTATAGATCTAACAAGCAGACAACTTGCACGTTGATTGAATGGAAGTGCTTCCTGTTGCGATAGACTTGTTGAATGGCACGTAGCGGCACCAATGCAATGTGGGAGGTGACCAAATCCATAGAAGACAACTTTCACATTGGCTAATTCCTCACATCTGGGGATCCTGATATAGCTGTTTCATCATTGCAGATAGCACGTCTTTTAAAACACCACTGAACATAGTTTGTGACATACCACCAGATATAGCCACTGCATATTGAAATGACCATGTGGCCATGAAGTGTAATACTGCCATGAGTCTCACAATTGGTGGTATCCATGTTGGATTAGTGTTTTGAGGCATGAGATCTGGCTCCAACTGACGACAAAGATTTTGGAGTGTTTGTCTATTCAGATGGAACTGCTTTATTATGTCACACTCTTCCATGGTCTGAAGGTCTGGAAATGCACGGTAGACAGGAGGGTGTTGCATCCTACCTCTCCCAGGGTACCTAATTGTTGAATCAAATCATCTGTAGCATTAGTCACTGTGTCCAGACAAACATATCTGATGAATGACAATAAAGTCATGTGACAAAACATTACTGACAGGAAAAACCTTACACCCATTATACATCAAAACAGTCTGCTACTCAAGATCCAGCTATGATCCCAATGGTTGTCTAGACATGTGTCTACAACATATATGTGCACATTACATACCTATCTGCTCCTCTTGTGGCCCTGATTTTGTAAAGTATGTTCTGACCACCTGAAATACCGTCACCGGAGGATGGCAGTGCCCCATTGTAATATGCCATCTATGACCAGCAAAACACTACAGTGATGATTGTGTAGGGGAATGTACATATCAAGGGATGTTGACATATTTTGAGATGTTAGTGCACATTTATACATGTTGTGACACATTTTACACTCCTCTAAATTGTAGCTTCAACCACCACACGTACATGTGTGCCACATTTTGGAAATTCACTCACTTGCCTCTTGACATTGGTGCCATCAGCACCTCCACCATGTCAACTGCTATGTTCTGCCTCTGGGAGCAATCACAACAGGCCAACCAGGTGAGAGGGCCCCTGCCTTCTCTCCAGAGGAGCTGGAGAGGCTAGTGGAAGAGGTACTTCCCCTGTAAGGCCAGCTCTGTGGCTCACCAGAGGAGCAGGAAACTACCTCATTGACATATTTGACTCTACTCAACATCACCTTTGTCCCAGTGAGTTATTTGGGTGCCTGTTGTCACAATCTGTGGTTCTTACATCGTGTGTATAGGCTGTGGAGTACCGAACTCTGTACTCTGTGTATTTCAAATGACTATTGTGTTGTGTAGTGTGCTACAAGCCCCAGATCCTCTTTGTTTTGCCTTTATATGTCTATGTAAGTGAACTTTACAGACAAACAATGATATATGTGATGATATGATCTGATGATGGTAAGTGACACAGTAAATGTATTGGCAGTACAGCATGAGTTGTGTAGGTATAATTGTTGAGTCCGTTGAGGATGGTGGTAGTAATGTGTAAAGTCCCACTGATCACTCAGCCCAGATCTGACCTTGGGAAACTGTGGTAGGACAGCAAAGCAAATCTCTTGGTTCCCTTCAGAGGGCCACACACCCCTTAACTAACATATAGGATCACCACAGGATGTACTGTCATGTATGGAAGTGATGAAAATGTGATGGTCATGTAGGTTCTGTATGCTCAGCCTGCAGAGGGCAAAGCCTATAAAAGCCTTCTGACATTATGTGACAAGGCCCAGGCTGGCATATATTATCTGTGGCCATGAAACTGAGGCACATGACCCACTCACTGTAGACCTTCAGATCCTTGGATGTGACCAAAATGAGTCTTCATATGCAAGAGTTGATCTGAAAGCCTTTGCCTTTACTACATTAGGAATGCGGCTTAAGGTAACTACCTGACCTGGTACTCATTTACAGTGACCCTTATTGTCAATGTGTGATAATGACTTATGACAGGCCTTTACTCCCACAGATCTGTTGTCACCTTTTCATAAGTCATGTTTGTACAGTGTAGGCAAGTGCAGATAGTTGGTTAATTCAGGGGAAATCATGATATGTGAATCACTAGTTTTGTAACATGTAACCAATCCCATCCAACATACCTTTCTATGTTGAATGTCATCTCTGTTGGAGTACCACATATGATGGCAGGTGTCTTCTCTGACACTAGTACATACCACACAAACCCACTCAGAAGTGCTATATTCTATTAGGTAGACAACATGTCAATACATCCACAGAGAAGAAGCTTTCGGTCACACCCATGCCAGCCCTTTCATCATATCCTAAGTCTATGGGTGTAGTCAGTTACATGGTATTTGCATGTATGAAACTTATGCAGTGAATCATTGTGCATGGATCTTAAGGTGTCTGTATAATCATGCACAAGAAGTTTATGCTTCAGAAGGTTACAATGGTGTGTTGTGTGTCATTGTGGTTCACATCATAGTACAGGTTGCTCGGGCCTGGGCTACATGATGTCAATGGGCCTGCTTAGTAAGTGCAGACCATGACCAGGGTTGTGGATGGCCAGAAGGTGACTCCTAAAGTGCACATTTGTCTCCCTGAACATATCACCATGTCTGCTTTACATATGTAGTGAGCTGCCAATAATAAAATACTGTGCTCAGTGTTTCCAAGATGTGTATTAAACAACCAGTCAACCATTAAAACAAATAAATGGTGACCTCTTCATTTGTCTATTGCATCCATTCAGATAAACGCCCATCAGAAGCAAGGTATTTGGAGAGCCGTCATCCAGATGGTGTGGACTCTTGGGGTCCGATACCGGCGGAGCATACACTGTCAGAAAAGGTGGGAGTACCCAAGAAGCTGGGCCCGGAAGATTGCGGAGGTCCATCTGGGGCAAAGTGAACTTGGGACACTCCATTACCTGGCCCTTTGATGGCCTGCATACTAGTGGTGGCCTACCCACTGCATGATGGGCATTTTAGAGGAGCACAGCAGCTACAAGGGGGTGAGTCCTATGCAGATTTCGGTCTGTTACATTTCCATGCTGATGTGTTAGAGGCAGGCATCTCCCCATGAACATTGGAGGTGACCCATGTGCAATACACAAGATGAGTTGTTGTTTGTGTCGGTATGTTGGTTGGTGCATGCTGATGTGGCTTACATATTGTCCCAGTGACCAGGGACACAACAGAGAACAGTCTCCTACCAATATACTGTCTTGGGCAGACACATGGCTGAATAAAGTGGTCAATCATATCATGTTGTTTTATGTTGTTGGTGTCATTTGTACCCAACAGTCCCCTTTTCTTCAGTGTGTCATCCCCAATATAAAAGAACATGAGGTAATAGATCATTGCATTCCACCATGTCTGCTCAAGTGAGCACTTTGCCATCTGTACCCAACATGCCACTTGTTTTCAGTATGTCAAGAGTGGTGGTGCCTCACTACTGTCTCTCATGTGATGATGGCCATCATACATGTGACATGGCATACATTGTCTTTTGTGTGCAGACAATGAGCAATACTTTGCCTTAGTAAGTAGTGAATATACGGTTAGATGATTTGGGTGACTGTTGGCGAATGTATTTCTGCCAACATGTTAGAATGTGTACCTTGCACTTTCATTGCATATTTCCACTACTGTTTCATACATATTCTACCTGTCTTCATGGAAGGATGTCTGATCCCATCACATATGCGTGCATTCCAAAATCTCTTTGAAAAAATGTGTGTATGATGGGTATGCAGTTCATGTGGTACCACAGACAGGAGTGTGTTGACAATGTTTGTTGGGACACACATACCCTAAGCCGTTACTCCATATCATTTCCCATGAACAATTGCAGGTGCAATGATGGACATGACAGGCAGATCTACATTTCAATGCCATTGATATGGAATTATCTGGCTACATGCTTACCACATGTCAATTGTTGTAGGTTCATTGCCTAATTGTTGACATGCGTCAGGGAGTGACATTGCAGAAATTTTTGAATCATACGTGAGCATGTGCACTCAGTACACCAAAGGAATATCTGTTTGCATGATAAAAAGGTACAGTGACATGCCTTCCCATTGAGAATGATGTTAAAGGCCCACAGATTCCCAGAACCACAACAACATTCAATGGACTATTGTCTTTTAGTTGTGCAATGTTAGAAAGGTGTTATCGCAGTACCAGGTGAGACAGGTGATTTCCCTAGACCTAGCTGATTAATTGTGCCATGGATATTTCTGGACGAATCTCCCAGTCATTTTGACCAGATTGTCCCCATTGAACATATCAGTGCAAGATGTGTCATCTAGCAAAGCAACATTAGCACAACTTCCATGAGACTATTCAGACAATGTACATATTGTGAAGTAACCATTGGTGAGTTCTTACAGTGTGACATGGGAGTGTCAGTTTTACCGTCTTCCTGCTACTGTACTTTCTACTGCAACATGGCCAAATTATTTACGCAACAATTCCTCATGATGTGGTATTATGTATATATACATATGCTGATCACGGGACCTTGTGTTCAATCTGTGCGTAGGGAGTTGGTATTGTCATAATAATTTATGCCAACAGGTTCGTGAGGGGTGCTATAAGAGCCAAACCATTCAAGGTGACAAGGTCTCCTACTTGATCCATGGGTATTTGACTAGACAACTTCACTCATGCAATTGAAGTTGTATGTGAATCTGATTTTCCTGTGTGCAAATGTTTACAGTTCATGTAGCTTTCATGCATGTGGTGTAGCAAATGTTGGATGCACTTGGGAAGTCCTTGAGGCTGGGGTCTAACGTACATTTTGGTAATGTTTTGTGATCAAAGCTGTTGTTTAAGTGTGTTGAGGCACATGGAATTACCCTATTTGTATTTGTCATTTCAACATCATCCCAGGTAAACGGAGGAGACAGGACCAACATAGGTGGGGAAGCAGCTTGCCAGGGTAGCTCCAATCACGAAACAACAGACCCAGAGGGATCCAGTGGCCCAGAGGGTGATTAGAGTGCCATGGAGGGCCCCGTCCACATCATCATCTTCAGAGTCGACCTCCGCTGGATACTCCCTAGTGGTGGCACTCAGGACCTGCTTCTGCTCCAGCCTTATCCACCACCCCCAGTTCCTTCTCCACCCTCCATGTTGATCCCCACCCAATTGCCCAGCCTGTTCCCCCAACTGGGTAGGCATCTCCTTCTCACCAGGCACCTCACCCCCTGCCCATGTTACCCCTGCTGCATTGACTGAGGAAGCTATTAACCTCCTGAGAAACATCTCTGTGGGTCAGACCGCCATTCTGAATGCCATCCAGGTGCAGGGTTCCCAACTCCAATAGATAGTTTTGTACCTGGAAGGCATTCATACTGCTATGTCTGGTCCATAGAGATCTTGTCAGGCTCTGGCCTCCTCTCTCACAGCAGCTTTCAAGGAACCACAATCCTCCAATACCTTCCTCCTCCCCATCCAATTTCCCCATTCCCATACCTGTCAAAGCACAGTCACACATACTCATGCAAACCTCTCAACAGCCACAAACAGCACACATACGCAAAAACACAACACAAGTTTTTTTATCATCTCTTCAAATTCTTATGATGATATACGTGAGGCTAGATATATCTTCTCTTTATTAGGAATCCCTTTGAGTTTTAGGGGCAGATTTAAGAGCCCCTAGCCTTTCCTTGCACCACAATAGCGTAATTTTTTTTTTACACAAATGTGGACCAACGAGGCCAAAATCGCTGCGCCAAATTTACAAAGTGGAGCAATGTATGCATTGTGCCACTTTGTAACCCTTTGCACTATGTTATGCCTGTGCCAGTTAGGGGGGCTGAAAAATGGGGCAAATAAATCTTTCTGTCATTGTTTTTGGCACTTTTAAAGCCTGCTCAGAGCAGGCGTTAAAAGGAGGCACACCACTATTTACAATGGGCCTCAACGGGTTTTCCAGGATTAGCATCAACATTTTTTATGCTAATCATTCAAAGCTCCAAACTAGCATCAACAGTTTTGATACTAGGTCCCTAACAACCGCCATGGTGGGCCATAGCTTAGATATGACACACACATGGTGGAGTTAGGGTCACTAAGGGGCGCAAGGAAAGTGTCACTGCACTGGGTGCAGCGCCACTTTACTTAAATCAGGCCCTTAGTTTATAAAGATATTCTTTACATTTCTCAGGATCGATATTTTTATAATTGTTAAACAAATCTACTGTATAGGAACTTTTAAAACATTCCAGCAATTCTTTCTGGGTGAAAATGGTTTATCTTTTATTCTAGATATAAAGGATTTGTTTTTTTACATATAAAAAATAATGCTAATATGTTTCCAGCTTTATTAGTTTTAAACAGTCAAATATTTTTCCTTTTATGGATCTGTTGGACTAGGTCCTCTCTACAGGGTAACCCCAAGAATATTGACTATCTCCTCCTATTTTTGCTGAATTCATGTTTGTTTGCCTTATGATGCTGTATACTTTACCACTGCTAACCAGAGCTAAAGTGCTTGTGTACTCTCCTTTAAACAAGGCAAAATTGGCTTACACCTAATTGGCATATTTAATTTACTTTTAAGTCCCTAGTAGAGTGGTATATCATATACCCAGGACCTGTGAATTAAATGGTACTTGTGGGCCTGCAGTACTTATTGTGTCACCCAGTTACGTAGACCTATAAAACATGTCCCAGGCAGGCCATTCGAGACAGAATGCAGTTTTTAACTGCCAATTCTACTTGGCAATATAACCCTTTGCCGAGCCTTAAACCCCCATTTGAGTCCAAAGAAGTCATCCCTAAGGTAGGTCAGGTTACCCATAGGGTTGGATGCATTGTAAGTAAAAGTTAGGACATTTGAGATTTGTAAGTTTTACATGTCCTGGTAATGAAAAACTCCTAAATCCATGTTTCACTACTATGAGGCTTACCCCTCCCATAGGATAGCATTTAGCTGTCTTATTACATTTAATAAGTGCTAACTTTTGATTGGGAACAGCTAAGCATTTCATTTTTGGTGTCTGAGAAATTATAATTAAATATCCTCTTTAAAGGTAAAGCTGGATTTTAGGTTACCATTTTTTAAATGCCACTTTTTTAACAGTTGGCACTTTCTTGCCCTAGACTATTTAGTGCCTGCAGCTCGTCCTGGGTTAAAGGACTGGGTGTAGGCTGCCTTGAACCCTCAGAGTCCTGCCCTGCTACTTGAGCTCTGCTTCATCACTTGAACCCAGAACTACCAGAGTGACTCAAAAGGGCTAGTTTTCTGGCTTCCTCATCAGAACTACCAGGACATACCAGGCTCCTACCACCTTGAACCCTGATCCTGGTCCCAGCCTTAGTGATACTGGACCCCCTAGGGGTGGTCCTTTGGTTGTGGTATTAAAGTTGCTCAGATAGCCAAAATCCAAAACTTGGGAGTTTTATGCTAAAAACTGTTATGAAAACCAATCGAAGACTGGGACCAACCTGCTTGTTGATCCACTTGAGGTGCATCATTAGCTTTGTCCCACTGAAGATTTTTGATGCCCAAAAAATTGATGACTAAGTCAGAATGTAGGAATCTTCACCGTTTGTGGGTCCCCAATAATGATGTTCCCTCCCTGGATACCACCCGCAGTCTTGCCCCACTGAACTTTACCTTCTCCAAACGTTTTTTTTAAAATGTCTTCTAAGTCCAAAGGTAAGTGCTGACGGAGCCCAATCCACTTGTTGGCACTCCAATGCATTTGACCAAATTTTTAAACTGTATCCCAGCCTTGTCCAACCAGATATCTACAGTTGGTGCTTTGATATTTGAGACACTAGACTTTACTAAAATATATATATTTAGATATATCTGATTCTACTGACAGGATTTTTGATATTATGGTGTCAAATAATTTATTACATTTCACTTTATTTTTCTAAATTTGTGTGCAATTTTTTTCTGCTGTGTTTTTACTTTATTACTTTTTGTGTCCTGCATAAATACTATACACATTACCTCTAAGTTCAGCTTTAATGCTTTTGTGCCAAGCTACCACAGGGTTAACACACATGTTAATTTAGTGAATTTTGTGGTTCATCTTGAAGGGCATGTGGCTGTTGCTTGCCCAAGGCTAACACCCAAGTCAACCAACAGTCTAATTTCTCACAAGATCCATATACCTGTCCTTATGCTCAAAATTTTATTTTGATATTTTTTATTATTATTCTTGTAAACATAATGCCATTCTTGTTAGATCATTGTGTTGAAATTCGAGTGCTTTGATATCTTTTTCTAGTTTGTTAAGAGATCCAGTCATCAGTTTAGTCATGTACGATCTAATATTTATAAGTGAGCCTTCGATTGTGGCCTTCCGTGCTTCCCATCTGGAGGGAGGCAATGTGTCAGAGCTGGAATTGTTACCATGAAAATCAATGATTTATTTTCTTAATTTGTTTCTATGGTCAGGGTTCTTTATAATGTCATAGTTAAGTCTCCAGTGTTTATATTTAGGAACAGCAGCACTTCAAATAAGTGAAAAAGTTATACACGAATGGTCTGGTATTTTTCTGGGTTCTTTTCTGGTTGCATCAATGTAACATATATGATTACCGGAGATTATTAGGTAGCCTTTTCTACAGCAGGATTGGTGGGATGATGAAAAGAGAGAATTCAACCATGTTACGTTGTTGTTCTCTCATGTGTCCTTTAAATTGTATTTTGAGCATACATTTCTCACAGGCATATGTGATTTAGGTGGTCGGTATTGACATATAGATGATCTGTCAGTGGTGCAAACCATTGGTAGATTAAAGACTTTAACCATTATTGTCAAGGCATCATCTGGGATAGGGACCATATTTGCATACAAGTTTTTCAGATTTCTTTTTAGTCACTATTAGGTGCATATATATATTTGTTGTAATTTAGTAGCGATTAAATTAAGCATTAGCAGAAGACATCTTGTATTTAGCAACTATTGTGAACATTTTGCGGAATCCATTTTGTATTCATGGCAGCCATTATCTCTGCCACATGCTGCCATGTGCTCGCCATGTGCTCTGTCCTACCTTCCTGTTAACTACTCTTGAAAATATGTCTAGTGTCAAGTTATATTTAGCATCTCCCACTTTCGCACATGCCCAGTAAGATCGGCAGCTTTTAGTAATTAGTAACAGACAGTAATGTGTCAACTAGTCCTTGAAAACTGTTAGCCCCTCCTACCTGTTGACTGTGCATTTCCATATGACCATATATGTATATAGGACTTGCTTCTATAATTGTACCACCTTCATTTTATCCCCTGCATGGGTATAAAAGGACCATGCTCTCTTAGTTCAGTGTGCTACTTCAAACATTACCGAAGGGTGCTGTTTGAACTGTAGTACCACCTCTAGAGGTTTAATAAACTGTGGGGGTCATTACAACCCTGGCGGACGGTGTTAAAGCGGCGGTAATATTGCAAACAGGCCGAAAAAAAAAAAAGGGAATTATGACTGTGGTGGAAACCGCCAACATAGACAGCCACTTTAACACTCCGACCGCCATGGCGGTACAGACAAGCAGCGCAGCGGTCACCGCCAACAGACAGGCGGAAGACAAAGTACCGCCCACAGTATTACAACACACCAATCCGCCACCTTTTCCGGGGCGGATTCACCGTGGATAAAAACATGGCGGAAACAGCTTTTGCAATGGGAAAACGCTCACCTGAACACACTCCACGAGGAAGGAGGCCACCATGGAGCCCGAACTCCAAATACTCCCTGCGCTTGTCTACCTGCTGTTCTACGAACATCAGCAAAGGCGGCGCCAAAGACAACAGTGAGTACTGCACCTACGACATAAGGGAGGGGGGAGGCAAAAGTCAGGGACACACACACGCAACACCCCCACCCTCAACCCGACCCTCGCACACTACAACACACACCAATGCATTTCCAAACATCACAGGAACAACCCCCAACCCCCCCGGAAGAATGCAAAGACAAAACCAAATTACTTGAACCATTGTAATGTATCCAAATACAGTAAGCTCATATATACAGAAATATATACACATTCCAAATATATACATCACGATTGGTAGTGCAGGTATGCAAATTTCAATGTCCGTGGACCACTGGGCCCACAATGCATGGGCGAGGCCCACACTAGATACCTGTCCACAAACGTAGAGAACACTGCAGGGGCATCAGATAGAAATACAACAGGCACCTCAGGGGGAAGGGAAGGGGGGCACCTCAGCCGGATGAGTGCACCACGCCAGATCCACAACGGGGCTCCATGCCCATTGATGTATCCTGGGGAGTGCAAAGCCACAGTCTCTCAAGTCTCTACAGTGGGTGATTTGCCCACTGTACCATCCTGGGGAGTGCAAAGCCACAGTCTCTCAAGTCTCTACAGTGGTTGGTTTGCCCACTGTACCATCCTGGGGAGTGCAAAGCCACAGTCTCTCAAGTCTCTACAGTGGTTGGTTTGCCCACTGGACCATCCTGGGAAGTGCAAAGCCACAGTCTCTCAAGTCTCTACAGTGGTTGGTTTGCCCACTGGACCATCCTGGGGAGTGCAAAGCCACAGTCTCTCAAGTCTCTACAGTGGTTGGTTTGCCCACTGTACCATCCTGGGGAGTGCAAAGCCACAGTCTCTCAAGTCTCTACAGTGGTTGGTGTGCCCACTGTACCATCCTGGGGAGTGCAAAGCCACAGTCTCTCAAGTCGATGCATGGCTCCACTGGTTCTGGAGGGGGACTGGTGCCCAGAGTGCTTCATCCTGTGAAGGATTCAGGTAGTGGATGCAGTTCTCCACTGGTTCTGGAGGGGGACTGGTGACCAGAGTGCATCACGCTCCCCGTGACGGTCCCAGTTCCGTCACTGTCCCTGCTGCACATGGGCTAACGATGCTTGAGTTGGCGGTCTTTGCCCTGTTCAGCCGTGCTTTGCCATGGCGGACTTTGCCCTGTTCAGCGGTGCTTGACTTTGCAGTTTCTGACCTGTTCAGCGGTGCTTTGCCATGGCGGTCTTTGCCCTGTTCAGCGGTGCTTGACTTTGCAGTTTCTGACCTGTTCAGCGGTGCTTTGCCATGGCGGTCTTTGCCCTGTTCAGCGGTGCTTGACTTTGCAGTTTCTGACCTGTTCAGCGGTGCTTTGCCATGGCGGTCTTTGCCCTGTTCAGCGGTGCTTGACTTTGCAGTTTCTGACCTGTTCAGCGGTGCTTTGCCATGGCGGGCTTTGTCCTGTTCAGCAGTGCTTTGCCATGGCGGTCTTTGCCCTGTTCAGCGGTGCTCGACTTTGCTGTCTCTGACCTGTGCAGCGGTGTGTGGCATGACGGTCCCTCAGTGCCCAGCGGGGCTGTGGCTGCCGGGGCCCTCCAGGGCACTGACGCTGGTGGTGGTCTCCGGACCAGTGACGATTGTGCTGCCCTCCTGGGCACTGACTCCAGCGGTGGTCTCCTGACCAGTGACGATTGTGCTGCCCTCCTGGGCACTGACTCCGGCCCCTGACCAGTGACGATTGTGCTGCCCTCCTGGGCACTGACTCCGGCGGTGGTCTCCGGACCACTGACGATTGTGCTGCCCTCCTGGGCACTGACTCCGGCGGTGGTCTCCTGACCACTGACGATTGTGCTGACCACTGACGATTGTGCTGCCCTCCTGGGCACTGACTCCGGCGGTGGTCTCCTGACCAGTGACGATTGTGCTGCCCTCCTGGGCACTGACTCCGGCGGTGGTCTCCGGACCAGTGACCATTGTGCTGCCCTCCTGGGCACTGACTCCGGCGGTGGTCTCCTGACCAGTGACCATTGTGCTGCCCTCCTGAGGACTGACTCTGGCGGTGGTCTCCTGACCAGTGACCATTGTGCTGGCGGTGGCGTCCTGGCCAGCGGGGAGGATGGCGGCCTTCTCCGCCGTGCTGCTCTTCCCAGACTTTGGAGACTTCTTCTGCCCCTTCACCACCTTGTGAGGAGTCACAGCTGACTCGGCACTCCCCCCGGGACCCCGGCAGGAGTCTTCACCCTCTCCCGTCGGCCACTGTCCAACTTCTGGTGCTTTACAGGGGGTGGACTGGCAGTGCTTTGGCTCCGTGTCACACTGGCTGCCCTGGTGTCTGGTGCACTCCACATACCTCTAACACGCACCACTGGAACCAGACTTTTTTTGGCTGAGGTGCTAGTACGGGACCTATGAATTGGAGGGGGGGGTGGTGGGAAAGAGGTCAACGTTGCTCAGGAAATGTTTCTGACGAACACTGGGATGGGTAGCTGGAGGGGGTCTGGGAGTGGAGGAAGAGGAGGTGGTTGTAGGAGGTGTAACTTTAGATGATTTGGGTGCAGGTGCATGTTCTGGAGGCTGTTGTGAGGTGGATGGATGTCGGGTGTGTTTGTGCCCGCGTTTGTGTACTTTGGGAGGGGGCGTCACAGACACACTGGGAGAGGACACAGGGGACGTGTAAATGGTAGTGGGGGTGAGCGGGGTGTGGTGCTGGGTGTTCTGGTGCGAGTCCTAGTGGCTGTAGATGTAGTGCATGCAGGTGAGAGTGTAGATGACACTGGGAGGGAGGAGGGAGACGAGGAGGAGGGGGACACAGTGGAGGCAGTGGATGTTGCTGTGTCTGTATGTGGGTGATGCTTGTGTGAGTGCCTGTGGGATGTGTGGTGCTTATGTTTGCCTGAGCTGCCCTTGTGTGTTGAGGTGTGTGCAGGCTGGTCTGATGGTGTGCTTGGGATAGGCTGGGGTACAGGGGATTGGGTCTGGGTGGAGGATGTTGGAGGGGGGAGGCTAGATACAGGGACAATGGCTGCCATCAGTGCTGAGGCCAGAGATTGCAGGGTTCGATGAAGGGCAGCCTGACCAGAATGAATGCCCTCCAGGAATGCATTACTGTGTTGCAACTCCCTTTCTACACCCTGGATGGCATTCACAATGGTAGACTGCCCAACAGTGAGTGACCTGAGGAGGTCAATGGCCTCCTCACTGAGGGCAGCAAGGGTGACAGGGGCAGGGGCTGAGGTGCCTGGGGCGAAGGTGATGCCCACCCTCCTGGGTGAGCGGGCACGGAGCGAAGGCTGAGGGGCTGCTGGGAGGGCGGTGCTGGTAGGGGGGTGGTGGCTGTACCTGTAGAAGTGGGGGGCACAGATGGTGCTGCCACCACAAGGGAGCTCCCATCGGAGGACGAGTCCGTGTCGCTGGTTGCTGATCCGGTGACCGACGTGAAGCTCCCCTCGCCCACCGTCCCACTGGTGTATTCGGAGTCTGTGGTGTGGCCCTCCATGGGCATGTGGGATGCAGCTCCCTCGTGCTCCGGTGCCACTGTCCCTCCGCCTGATGATGCTGATGCACAAAAGAACTGGGAGAGCACTAAAAGGAGTGGGGAACTGAAGAAAGACAGGTTGAGTGCATGGGTTACCGCTACCGTTGGCGGACAATACAGACACAACAGCCCCCTGCACTACGCCGTGCTCTTGGCCTCTACAGATGCAGTTCCTGGGATATGGCCTACATGGCTATGAGTGTCATCTGTCCGCATAGATGACACAGGGGCATGTATACCTGTACTTGGCACTCTACAGAGGTGGGGTGGAGTGGCACATGGCCTGGATTATGGAGGTGCCTAGCCTACGGAACTCGCCCTGGCCTAGGGAAACCCACAGCCCTCCCCCTTGTGGCTGCTGTGATGCCCTCAAGCGCCCATCCAAGTCAGGATAGGCCACCGCCAGGATCCGGAACATCAGGGGGGTCATGGTGCGATGGGCACCCCTCCCACGTTGGGAGGCCATCCCCAGCTGAGCCTCCGCCGTCTTCTTGCTCCAGCAGCGAATGTCCTCCCATCTTTTACGGCAGTGGGGGCTCTGTCTCTGGTGGACCCCCAGGGTCCGGACGTCCTTGGCGATGGCACGCCAAATATCCTTCTTCTGGTGGGCGCTGACCTACATGACATGTACAGGGGAAGAAGAGAAGTCATTAGCAACTGCACCGTCGAAGTGAGTGGCCCACATCCCTGCCCTTGCATGTGGCACATGCATTCACACTCCTTCATGCTCGCATAACTCTGCCCACTTCCTACTTACATCCAGCCCTCTCCACCCAGGCATAGGCCATACAACTTGCACCCTATGTACTCACCTGTTGGTCTGGAGGACCGTAGAGTAGCGTGTACTGGGGGAGGACCCCATCCACGAGCTTCTCGAACTCCTGTGCAGTGAAGGCAGGGGCCCTTTCCCCAGACGCACGTGCCATTGTCTCTTCCAGACCGAGGTCACAGCAGCACTTGCAGTGTAGGTCCTCTCCTGTCGAAGATCAGGTATCGAGTGATTGAACAGATAGAAAATGGTGGTCAAGTCCGCGGCGGTGACGCGCGCAGCAGTGCGTATCATCACCGCCGGTGCATTTCCTCATTGGCTCCTGGGACCCATAGGGTCCAATGTTAACCAATGCAGCATTGCGCTGCGGTCTTCGACCGCCTACCGTGACGGTGTACAACGCCAGCGCAGTTACCTCACATCTAATTGTCCCAGTTTAGAGGTCAGGCAGCCGCCATTTCAGGGGCCCACATGGCTTCATTTACAACTGCGTCACACATACCTAGGCCTGGACGCAACACACTTACAGACAATTTTTTGGATTATGTTTCGTGTACTGTGTAGCTGTGGGTACATACCTCTGAGTTGCTTGACTCTGTGGTCGCTGTTGTCCTTCCTAGGCACTGTCAGCTGGGACATGTGAGGAGATGGCGGAATCCTCCGGTGTACCAACCTCTGGTGGACCTGTTGACAATGGAGGAGCGACATTTAATCATCACCTACAGGTTTGGCCGTGCCACAATCCAGGAACTGTGTGCCCAGTTGGAG
Organism: Pleurodeles waltl; assembly: GCF_031143425.1. Lineage (NCBI taxonomy): Eukaryota > Metazoa > Chordata > Amphibia > Caudata > Salamandridae > Pleurodeles > Pleurodeles waltl. Next base: position 792,080,598 of record NC_090438.1, on the reverse strand, counting down.
CCAGATCTGATATCACCAATCGGCCATCCACAGGAATCCCCCCTCAAGTGCAGGTGCTGTCAGTACTCCATTTCCTTGCAAGTGGGTCATTTCAAACAACAGTGGCCATGGCATCAGGGATGTCCCAGCCTATGTTTTCCAAAGTGTTGTCCAGAGTGTTGTCTGCCCTGCTGCAACCCGTGAGGAGCTACATCGTTTTCCCTCAGGTGGAGGATTTGGCTACAGTTAAAGGTGACTTCTATGCCCTGGGACCTATCCCTAACATCATAGGTGCCATTGATGGGACCCATGTGGCTTTGGTCCCCCCCCACAGGAGTGAACAGGTGTACAGGAACCGGAAGAGTTATCATTCCATGAATGTACAGATGGTCTGTTTGGCAGACCAGTACATCTCCCAGGTAAATGCTATGTTCCCTGGCTCAGTGCATGACGCCTACATCCTGCGGAATAGCAGCATCCCGTATGTGATGGGTCAACTCCAGAGGCACCGTGTGTGGCTATTAGGGGACTCTGGTTACTCCAAACTGTCATGGCTATTGACCCCAGTGAGGAATCCCAGGACCAGGGCAGAGGAACGCTACAATGAGGCCCATGGGCGGACTAGGAGGGTGATAGAAAGGACCTTCGGCCTCTTGAAGGCCAGGTTCAGGTGCATCCATATGACAGGTGGTTCCCTATTCTACTCACCAAGGAAGGTGTGCCAGATCATCATCGCCTGCTCTATGCCTCACAATCTTGCTTTGCGACGCCAGGTGCCTTTTCTGCAGGAGGATGGTCCAGATGACGGTGTTGTGGCAGCTGTGGAGCTTGTGGACAGTGATGAGGAGGAAGCAGAGGAAGAAGACATTTATAACAGGGACTCTGTCATACAGCAATATTTCCAGTGACACACAGGTGAGAACAATTTTTTTACTATTACATTTACTTTCACACTTCTACCTCTATCCTGTCTGTCAATTTGAAGCAGTATATGCTAACTGAGTGGTACATTTCCATTACGGTTTCACAGGTGTGGTTACCAACGTGTGTCATCTGCTTGCATCCTTCATGGGCTTGTGATGTGTGACATAGGTATATTGACATTACATTTTCTAAGGGATTTTGTCATTGTCATAGATAATACACATTTTATAAATCACTGACTGACTCCAGATTGTTTTGTGGTTCAAGGGTGTTTATTGAAGTGCTAATTATTGGAGGGGGTGGTAAAATGGTGAGGGGTGATGGTGGAGGAATGTCCATGGTAGAGTCCAGTCTATTAGTCTCACAAGTGCACTGCCCATATGGGCATAGGAAGTGGAGCTGGAACATTTCCAATGTGGACAGGGTGACAAAGTGGGACAGTGGGATGACAATCATGGTGGTCTCATTTCCTGGCGGGGATCTTGCCATCTTGCTCTGTCCTGTTCCTGGATCTCAGGGACCGCTTGCGGGGTGGTTCTCCGTCTGCGGGGGGTGGGGTGCTGGTGTGGTGGTCCTGTGGCGGGGCGTCCTGTCCACTAGCGCCGGCAGAGGTGGTGGGCAGTTCATCGTGCAGGCTAGTGTCAGGGGCCCCTTGGAGTGCCACGGTGTCCCTCATGGTCTTCTGTATATCCTTCAGCACCCCTACTATAGTGCCCAGGGCGGAGCTGATGGTACTGAGCTCCTCCCTGAACCCCAAATACAGTTCGTCCTGCATGCGCTGGGTCTCCTGAAACTTGGCCAGGACCGTCGCCATCGTTTCCTGGTAGTGGTGGTATGCTCCCATGATGGAGGAGAGGGCCTCGTGGAGAGTGGGTTCCCTTGGCCTGTCCGCCTCCTGTCGCACAGCAGCCCTCCCAGTTTCCCTGTGTTCCTGTGCCTCCGTCCCCTGGACCGTGTGCCCACTGCCTGTTGTTGTTGGGGTGGTGGGCTATCCTGGGTTCCCTGTAGTGGTGGACACACAGCTGATTGACGTGTCCTGGGAACGGAGGTATGGGCCAGCGGGGTGGGTGCTGTGCTGGTGTTACCAGAGGGTGGAAGGTCAGTGTTGGGCTGTGCCTGTGCGAGGGGAACCGACTGTCCCGAGGCCCAGGATGGTGCGGGCTGGTCATCTTGATCCAGTTGGCCAGAGCTGCTGTCATCACTGTGGGCCTCTTCTGTGGGCGGGGTAGAGATGTCTGGACCCTCCTGTCTGGTGACGTTAGGTAGTGGTCCTGCAGGGGTATAAAAGCATGATTATTGCATGTGTGTGTGTCATGGTGTGCAATGGGTGGGTGAGCGTGTACCCCAGTGCTAGCTTTCCTGTGTGGGGGCTTGTGTGATGATGGTTAGGGGTTGTTATGGGTATGTGCAGTGGGCATGCTTTAGTGATGGGTGTCCATGCTTTGTTGTATCATGCAGGGCTTGGTGTTGGGATGTGTGGTTTGTGTTATTAGTACATTAGTGAGGAGTTGGAGTGATAGGGGAGGGGGTGAGGGTGGGGGTGTGTGATAGCATGCAGGTAGGGTGGGGGATATGATAGTTAAGATTAGACTTACCAGTGTCCATTCCTCCACCGACTCCTCCGAGGCCCTCTGGATGCATAATGGTCAAGACCTGCTCCTCCCATGTTGTTAGTTGTGGGGGAGGAGGTGGGGGTCCTCCGCCAATCCGCTGAATCGCAATGTTGTGCCTGGAGACCACTGAACGCACCTTCCCCCGTAGGTCGTTCCACCTCTTCCTGATGTCCTCCCGATTTCTTGGGTGCTGTCCCACTGCGTTGACCCTGTCGACGATTCTTCGCCATAGCTCCATCTTCCTAGCTATAGAGGTGTGCTGCACCTGTGATCCAAATAGCTGTGGCTCTACCCGTACGATTTCCTCCACCATAACCCTGAGCTCCTCCTCGGAAAACCTGGGGTGTCTTTGGCGTGCCATGGGGTGGTGTAGGTGATGTGTGGGATGGTGTATGTGGTGATGAGTGTGGTGATGTGTAGTGGTGTGTGGTGTTTTGTGCGTGGATGTTGTGTGGGTGATGGTGTTGTGTGCCTCTGTGTGATGGGGTTGTCTATTGCTGTGCTCTCTCTGTCGTCTTCGTCTCTATTTTTTGGTCGTAGGGGTTTGTGGGTGATGTGGGTGTGTGTTTTATATTGTGTTGGGTGTGTGGGAGTGTTGTTTGTATGTGTATCAGGTGTGTGTATTTTGAATTGTCCAATGTGGCGGTGTTTTGGAGATGTGTGTGTATTTTGAGCGCGGCGGTGTGTACCGCCAATGGAATACCGCAGTTGAAAGACTGCCGCGTGGATTCGTGTGTCGTAATAGCATGGGCGTGTTTCTGTTGGCGTGATGGTGGAGGTTTTGTTTTCGCCAGTTTATCACTGACCTTTGGAGTGCGGACTTGTGTGGGTGTCTGAATTTCGGCGAATTCCGAGATTTGGATCATAATAGCTGTGGCGGAATTCCGCAGCCGCTGCAGTGTATTGGCGGTCTTCTGAACGGCGGTAAGCAGCTTTTACCGCCGATGTTGTAATGAGGGCCTTTGTCTTTTATTTCAGTTTCTGTGCCAACTTCTTCCTATATAGTCTGAGGACTTTGTGCAGAGAAGGGCGAACCCCTTGCACTAATAGGCCTTGCTGAGGCTTACTTTGACAAATTGGCGCCTGAACAGGGACTCACCAGCGACTCGGATGCCCGACGGATTGGTTGCGACAAAGGATTGGGATCTCGCTGCAGGCGATCAATGCCTGAGGAGACCCAAGTCTTGGCAACCACAGCGTTTTTCCCTTCTTTCTGATTTGACCATCTAGGTGGCGCCGGTCCTCGACTGAGATCCTTTTTGTTCATTCGTCGTGCAGTGACCATTTGGTCGATTTTAGAACTTGGCAGTTGGAACCTGGACGCCCTGTGATTCGTAAGAGCCGTTTTACGGCACTTGCTGTGGGTTTTGATGCCTTTGTTTCACCACTTACTGTGGCTCTCGTGTTTTGGGTGACTAGTCAATTTGTGTCCTTTGAATTGATATATAAATTGCAATTTATATGGGCAGGTAATGAGGAGAATTTTCTCCAATTTAATTTTGATTTGAACAGCACCTTAAGTGCTACTTTGATTATAATACTGCATATTCTGCACTATTTTTGGCAAGCCTGTTTTTAGCGCACTTCGTAGGATGTGTTGCTTTTGTAATGGTGCCAATTTGAGATTGGAAGAATCGCAACCGGCACCCCCAGAGGGGACGCCCAATAGAGATATGTATGTTAAACATGGTCTTTCTTCTATAATGTACAGCACATTATGGAATAAATACACTCATACAGATCCTGAGTTACGTTGGCCTATGCATGGGTCATTTGATTTGCGAAAGATTGAGTATGTGGAACAATGTATGTGTAAGCGAAGGTCTAGGCAAGATATGCTTGACTATGTACGAATGTGGGAGAAAGAAGTGCGTGGATGAGTGAAGCGTGAGCAAGCCTTGCTTGAGAAAGAGCAGCAGAAGAATGTATATGTGAAAGCATTGGAAATGAGAAAGAAAGAAATAAATGACTTAAAGGAGATAGTAGAGAAGAACATAAATTACAGGTAACTGGCCAATACACTGTTCGGCAACCTCTCAATCCTATCCTTAATAAACCGCACAATAATTTTGTGTTACTAGATCACCCTCCACCTCCGTATGTCATTCCTTCTGCCCCTCATGAGTTAGCTGAGGTCTCCGGTACGGAGCAACAGAAGATACGAGACAGTCGCTCTATGTTGCCTGCTGACCGTGCTTTTGAGCTTAGATCTATTGCTCGTAAAGCAATTCGTAGTGTTGTCTCTGCTTCTGAACTTTTAGACAACATGAAAGGGAAGACGGAAAAGGAGCAGCTATATTTTACTGAGGCATTTGGCACAGAAGTTATTGAACTATTTCGGAAATATTCTGATGAGTTAGAGCCCGATGATGTAGCAGCTGATCGTAAGCAAATGCGTGATGGTCTTTTTGTTTTCTCCCAGGTGGCTGATGCAATCAGGCATTTGGTGAAATGATGTGTTGCGGCAGACCGTTTGCGAGAGGAGAAAAGGGCCGTGGACGTAGTTGCACGGACATCTCAGACCGGCAGGGTGCAAGCTTCCATCTTCGGAACAGATAAGACTATAATAGTTCATGCGAAACCAATGTAGGAGGTTGTGCCTTTGTATGTTCCTCCTAAAGAATCGGGTACAAGTGATGATAAAACTTCTGTTGATAAAACTTCTGTTAAAGGGTTATTTAATTCATTATTGGGTGTATACCCCTTGGAATAGGGCAGATGTAATGGCACTTAAAACAGAATTACCTGATCAGCGGAAAAATCCAGCCACCTTTTATGAGGAAGTTGAGGGAGCAATTCGTTCTTGTACTATGACTTTGGCTGACATTGATTTATTTTTCGGATTGATATTACCGGCAGATATGTGGAGAACTCTTCGTAAAGTTGATGATCGTGTGGTTTTTGGGGTGTCATGCAAAGAATTAGAACAGATGGATGGGGATACTGAACATGCGAAAAAGCCGTATCAGTTGATTCTAGATCTTCCCGCAGCCATATTAGTTAAGTTAAAAACGATTATTCCCCCTAAAAAGATAGATTGGACTGTTTTAGCGTCTTGTAAGCAAAAGGCAGATGAATCGGTCTCTGATTTCTTTACACGCTTTGAAGAAGCATTTCATGATTTTAGCGGCCAGTTATTGTCAGATGATACGGGCAGACATTTTTTTGTCGATAAATATGTTGCAAATCTTTTACCAGGAATAGCTAGTTGTCTAAAAGCTAGTGAAAATTCATGGACTACCTCTTTTGACTATGGCTCAGTATTATGAAGGTCAGGAATTAGAAGCAAAAGGTAGCGAGGATAAAAAGATTAAAGAATTAAAGACGAAGGTTATGTTGGCTCAAGCTTATGGTCCGCCTTTTAGAGGTAGTGATAGAGGTGGATGTGGATCTTATGGTTCTTCTTACACTCGTTTGAATTTGTCTGTTGATCAGTGTGCGTATTGTAAGAAATTTGGGCATTTTGCTGCCGATTGTCCAGCACTACGTGTTCAGCAGTGTTCACGTGGTCGGGGACAAATGAGAAATCGCTCAGGATATTCAAGGCCTAGAAGAAGCACAAATTATCATGCTAGGTTTGATGCTAATGTACGAAGGCAGGATGGGTTTAACACTTTTGATAGACGGAACCAATACCAGATGTCTAACTATGTGCAGCCTGATTTCCAAGATTCTGCTTATGCATAGGATTGCCTAGGATGGGGTAAGAAATCAGTTAAAGTTCCAGTAGATCAGAGGGGTCCCTCCGTTACAGCACATGTCTTGGGTTCTACTGATCAGTTTCTGGTTGATACAGGAGCTACTCGTAGCGCCTTGTCTAAACAATTGATTCCAAGGGCTCCCCTGTCTGGCTTAACCATTACATCGATAGGTTTCGATGGAACACCTTCCCCTAGCCCATTGTCACAACCACTTGCATTCCATGTTGATAAATTTACTGCTCCATGTCCATTTTTGCTTCCTCCAAATACAGCAGACAATATTGTGGGTCTTGATATGCTCAAGTATTTCAGGGCTACAATACGATGGTTTGGTGTTTGCAGACTTTTATGGAATGATAACGGGCCTCATTTTGTTGGGGAAGCTATTCAGTATGTCCTGAAAGGATTAGGGATCAAACAGAAGTTCCATGCGGTTTCCCACCCACAATCAGCAGGGTTGGTGGAAAGGTACAATGCTACTTTGAAGCTGAAGTTAGCGAAGATACAGGCTTCCACATCTTTAACTTGGCAGGATGCATTATCGTTGGCATTATTGTCTATTTGGTAGGCCAATGAACATTTGGGGAGTTCCTAAGCCAAATTCTGTACATGATGTACCTTGTGTCCTGATGAATGATTATTTGGCACAGATAACCAACAATTTGGTTTCTATTCATCAACAGGTTCGAGAAGCACTTCCTGTCAAATCTACAGGTGAAGGCCATGAACTCCGACCTGGTGACCAGGTGATGATTAAGTCCTTTGAAAGATCAAGCAGCTTAGAACCAAGGAGGCGAGGCCCAGAGCAGGTGCTCCTTGCGACACGGACAGCAGTTCGAGTGACAAACCAAAATAATTGGGTCCATAGTACTCACTGCAAGAGAGTGCTACCTGGTGGAACCTGCTGTGCTGACCAATCATCGAGAGATTTTGACTACAGAGAAAGGCCGTGCTATATCACCTGACGAATCTGCTGAGTTCTTCCCAGACCATCTGATTTCTGGAGTGTCGCGATATAATTTGAGACCAAGGAAAGAATCTGTAGTGCTGGAAAAAACTGGTTGAGCTACCGCCATGGGTTAGTGAAACGGAGAGCCAATGTGGCAAGGGGGGGGGATCAGCCATGCATTAGAGTAGTGACAGCCTTCTTGGCCTGTGGTGAAGAAATCAGCGGCTGCCCAGGGATAAGAGCTCCAACGATTGTTTTTAATTAATTTCTGGAATGGTCGATTATCACTGTTGCTAAAATGAATAACAAAGTGATCATTAGTACTATGGGGTTTGTTGTTGTTTTGGTGGTTATAACAATAATCACCTGGTTTGTTGAAAAGATGGCTGCTACTCGTGGGTTTTTTGTTGCCACTACTCCAGTACCAGAGGATCACTTTTACTTTACGCTTCCCTATCAGGAGCAGAAGCACCGTCAATCGTACTTCAATAATACTTTCATTCAGATGTTGCATCATACTCATAATGCTACAAATACTACTAACTGTTGGGTATGTGGAATGATACCTGCGCATCAAAAGAAAGGAGGAACACCTTTCATTCCTCTTCCTTTTTCACACAATGGTTCTTGTCAAGCTTGGTATATGCTTTTGTTTGCATCTGGAAAACGTACAGAGGGCGGACATCTTTTTTGCCTTAATAAAGTATGCTACCAAGACAAAGATGGGTATCCCCAAGCCAAAGGAGCTAAATGGGAATGGGAAGAGTATCAATCGGACATTGTTTCATTACCATGGGGGTCATTATGACCCTGGTGGCCGGCGGTAAGTTGGCGGTAACAACGCCAACAGGCTGGCGGTGTTCCGCCAGAAATTATGACCGTGGCGGAATTGCCACGGCCATACCGCCGGCCCCTCCAATATCCCACCAGGATTCCGCCTGGTGGTCATAATCCCCAGGGCAGTGGTGCAGGCACCGCTGCCCTGGGGATTATGAGTCCCCGACCGCCAGCCTGTCCGTGGCGGTAAACACCGCCATTGAAAGGCTGGCGGAAAGAGGACTTGGGGTGCCCCTGGGCCCCAGGCATAGCCCCATCGTGCATTTCACTGCCCGAATTATGGGCAGTGAAATGCGCGACGGGTGCTACTGCACCCGCTGCACATCAGCATTGCCGCTGGCTCTATTACGAACCGGCAGCAATGTTGATGTGACATTTCCGCTGGCCCAGTGGAAATGTCATAATAGGGAGCCAGGAATACCGCCGGCAATGGCGGTATTCTGTCTCCCGCGGCCTCGGCGGTCTTTTTGCAAGACCGCCGAGGTCGTAATGAACCCCAAAATGTCTTCACAAATATAAGAGATTCTGACAAGAAAGAACAATTTGTGATTTCTGTTACAAAAACTAAAGCAGATTTATGTATACGTAGTATTGGACGAATTCCAGTGGGTATAAGCAATTGTACCTTGATTTTAACTATTGAGGGGGTAAATAATAGTAGTTTTACAGCTTCACATAATACTTATTTTGTTTGTGGTAACTATGGATTTTACCAACTACCTGTTGGGTGGTCAGGTGTGTGTTATGTGTCTTTTCTATTACCCCCTGTGTTTTTGGCACCTGCATCATATCACCGAGATTTTAAACTGTTCAATGACATCATTAAAAATAGATATAAAAGGACAATAAGTACAAAGGAGGTAGACCAAATGGGCAATAGCCTGTAACAATATGTTGATTTTAATTTAGGGTTGTTCTCCTTTGTGGGTGCTGCGTTAAACAGTAGGAAAGTGAGACGATTGACTAGGGTTGTGGAAGCTGTTACCAATCAGGCAGCTCTGGCACTTGGGAATATTACTGAGGAGCTCCAAATTGCGAGGATTGTAGCACTCCAAAATCGTATGGTACTAGATGTGATATTAGCTGATCGAGGTGGTGCATGTCACATCATCGGTAGTAGTTGCTGCGTTTTCATTCCAGATCACTCACCTTCAGTATATGATGCAATATCTAAATTGCATTAAATTGCTGCAGAAATTCACACAGAGACTGGTACTTGGACTTTTTCTGGATGGTTTTGGGCTCTTGTTTCCACCTGGGGCTGGAAACTACTGAGTATCCTGTGTGTAATGATTGCAATATTTTTCACATGCTGTATCTGTATTCGGTGTGGTCCAATGTTCTGCTCCATGTGTATTACTGCTTGTATGCCTACCAAAAGAGATATTACAGAAATGAAAGCACAACACATGTTAGATAAGGAAATAGCTGAAATGATGAGCATAAATATACAAGATAAATATTTAGATTATCCCAGAAAGACGAATGTCTTCAGCTAATGCTGAAAGGGTTGTCTGTTGTAATTTAGTAGCGATTAGATTAAGCATTAGCAGAAGACATCTTGTATTAAGCAACTATTGTGAACATTTCACGGAATCCATTTTGTATTCATGGCAGCCATTATCTCTGCCACATGCTACCATGTGCTCGCCATGTGCTCTGTCCTACCGTCCAGTTAACTACTCTTGAAAATCTGTCTAGTGACAAGTTATATTTAGCATCTCCCACTTTCCCACATGCCCAGTAAGATCTGCAGCTGTTAGTAATTAGTAACAGACAGTAATGTGTCAACTAGTCCTTGTAAACTGTTAGCCCCTCCTACCTGTTGACTGTGCATTTCCATATGACCTTATATGTATCTAAGTCTTGCTTCTATAATTGTACCACCTTCTTTTTAGCCCCTGCGTGGGTATAAAAGGACCATGCTCTCTTAGTTCAGTGTGCCACTTCAAACATTACCGAAGGGTGCTGTTTGAACTGTAGTACCACCTCTTGAGGTTTAATAAACTTTGTCTCTTATTTCAGTTTTTGTGCCAACTTCTTCCTATATGGTCTGAGGACTTTGTGCAGAGATGGGCGAACCCCTTGCACTAGTAGGCCTTGCTGAGGCTTACTTTGACATATTGATTATATATATAGCCTGACTTGCTATTTGTGGCAGAGTCATGGTTGGGAGATGACATGGCCCCAGTGCTGCATGAAGCCCTTCCTCTAGACTATCAAACCGCCACACAGAACCATATAGGCAAGAGAGGAGGTGGACTAACGGTTGTATTCAAGCAGGCACTAAATCTCAGTAGGACAGACAACATTTCCATGTAGGGTTGTGAGGCCCTCCTCGCCAAGTACCATCCTGCTCCAACTTCTTCCTGTGGCTTTCTCCTCCTGTGCAGATCTCCGCCTAGCAACTCAACATTCCCAGGTGCTTTTCTGGGTACAGTCTCAGACCTTGTTACATTGTGCTAGAACCTTTGCATTCTGGGGACCTGGACATTTGGTTTGGCAGGCCCAAAGTGCCCCATCTGGGGGCTATCGCCACTGGCTTGGTCGCATTGGACCTACGTCAGATTGTCTGCAGTCCAGTACACGTCGCCGGTCACATCCTGGATGTCATTTTTGCTGGGCCTGAATTAGTTACCATTCATAGCATCACGCTAATCACATGATCAGACCACCATTTGATAACTTTCCAACATAAAACTCTGCAAATCAACATACCCCACAACTACTTACATACATGCACCTATCGACCTTGGAGCAAACTCAATTTTGATGACTTAGAAACACAACTAACAGTCAACACAGATCTAGATACAATTAATTCTGTTCCAAAACTTTATGAGTGGTTACAGGAAGCTTTTGATACCCTAATACCCCTCAGAAAAACTAAACAGAACAAGAGAAAAACAACAAATCAGAGAGACACAGAACTTAAAAAGATAAAGCAACAAATCAGAAAGTTGCAGCGGATCTGGCTCAAAACAAACAACAGTCAAGACAAACTGCAGCTACACAAACTTAACAGAATATACGAAAAAACTTAAAAAAAGGTACTAATCAGACAGAATTCAAAATGCTAAATCTGCAACCAAAGAATTTTATAAAATTCTCAATGAATTTTGAAAACCTAAATGCATGGAAGGAAGTCATCCCACTACTCAAGATTTAAAAAAAAAATGGCAACTCATTACACAACCAAGGTAGACACATTGGAATCCTATTTAAAACAGAAGAAAACCATCAACACCAACCCCTTTCCTAAAGTACCATCGAAGAATAAGCCAACCCAGCCTCCACAGTCCTTCAAACAAATATCAAAAGGTGAATTTATGGATTTGGTCAAAACAAGCAGACCTTCAGGTTGCCCTTCTGACCCTTGCCTACCACACACCTTCAAGAACATTCATTTATCTACTTCTACATTCCACACCTGTAAGAAGAATCATCAACAACTCTTTAACTACAGGAACTTTTCTTGTAGGCCTGAAAAAAGCATATATACGATTGTCATTAAAGAAAACAAACCCAGACCCGCAGGACCCTGACAACTTCAGACCAACCACAAATAGACCTTTCCTGGGTAAAATGATCGAAACAGCAGCATTCACCCAGATGTCACAATTCATTGAAGACAATTCCATACTTTCAGACTACCAAATTGGATTCCGCCCAGGAAGTGGCACTGAATTGGCACTCATAGCAATCTGGGATGATCTTAAAAACACAGTGGATTGCAATGGAGTTGCTCCACTACTTCTCTTGGACCTCTCGGCTGCCTTTGATACGGTTGACCATGACACCCTAATTCAAAGACTCCACAAAGCCAGCATAGAAGGGACTGCTCACAACGGGATTACATCCTACCTTCAAAAAATAACTTATATCATCTATTCTCCCCCTTCTCATCCAAACCCTACCTCACTTTGCTTTTTAACATCTACATGATATTATTACCAGAACTGATCAATGATTTTCAACTCACATGCTAAAACTAAGCAGATGGCACACAAATACTACTTAAATTAAAATGCTCCAAACATATTGAAAATTCACAAATCTTCAGTTGCCTAAGAGCCATTGATCAGTGGATGACTTGGAGCCATCTCAAACCAAATGCCTCCAAAACAGAACTACTCATATGTGGTGACTGGAAAAATTATGACCCACTGTGTGCCTGGCCTGATGATCTCGGACCACCTCCTCAATTATCCAAGGAAGTTAAAAACCTTGGAATTACCATGGACTCTAAGCTAACAATGAATGCCCAAGTGGACAAATTAGCACGAACAAGCTTCATCACCTTGAAGACTCTACGATGCATCTTCCCCTACCTTGGATTTCCACACAAGGTTCAGGCTACTATCTCGCTTGTACTATCCAAACTGGATTATGCCAATGGCCTCTACCATGGATCATGTCTATCTAATATGAAAAAACTACAACATATTCAGAACTCTGCTGCCAGGCTACTATTACATGTACAGCCACAAGCCCACATCTCACTTGGCTTGAGAGCACTACACTGGTTACCCATAGCCAGAAGATGCACCTTCAAGCTGCTTTGTATCACGTACAAAGCTGTACATGGAACAAGACCGCTCTTTATCAGAAACAAAATAACCAAATACATTCAACAAGGAAACCTCCGCTCAAGACATATATATATATCATTTGGAGTTGAAGTTTGGTTATTGAAGTCACATGACTGTGTATTTAAAAAGCACTGACTCACTCACACCTGCTCTTACTTACCTGTGAACAAGGCATGGTGTTGCCGAAACGCGTCAGGATTTTTAGTCTGGCTGCTCAGAAATGCTTTTAAATGCTTGGATTTTAACATGGACTGGTGCCTGGGCTTTTCGTGTTTGGGATATATATATATATATATATATATATATATATATATATATATATATATATATATATATATATATATATATATATATAAAAAAATATATATATAGATATATATATAGATATATATATGTGTATATATATATTTATATATGTGTATGGTATTCTATGCTTAATATGTTCATAGGTCATTGTATAGCTCCTAGATAAGTTGTTATATTGGATACTTATGAATCCCTGCTCTTATTTTATATCACACTGATCAAATGTTTTATTATCATAAGCATTTGGCTATTCAAAAATTGAGTAAAGATAAATACATGTTTGAAAAGTACACTTATTAATTAACTTCAAATATTACAAATTTTGAAAGTCTGTGTTTATACAATACTACTTTTCTTCTCATATTATACCCATTATTATATTCCTTGAACATATATTCCCTTACTATGTATTTACATAAATATCTATTTATCACTCTAGTCCTACTGTACTAGAGAAAAATTAAATAAAATCTATAAGTAAAATTCAAATTGTAAATAAGTAAATTACACTTTTCTTTCATTATTAATAATAATAATGAATAAATAAATTAAATAAAAATAATGATAATATATATATATATATATATATACCTTTGACTCATTCAAAACCCCTCCTGCTACTATGATCTGCCTAACCCTTTCCACAGACTCTCCCTTCCTCCATCCTCCTTTACTCATCCCAAGCCTCGTCCTATTACTATAAACTCCCAATTAACACTTCTGGATTCTTCTCTCCTCTACCTGTCCATTACTCCAGTCAGTCCAACTAATAAACTCACATATCACGACTTAAATCATAATAATACTAAAACTGTACTCATATTTCCCTATACTAATCCACCACTAATTCCTTTTGGGTTCCGGAGTAGCATGCTCCTCGCCGAAAAGCGCTTTGACGCCTCATCAGGGATAGTAAGCGCTATATAAGTACTATTACAATTACAATATAAAATGTTTCCCCTCCTTAGTAATTTAGGCCCTGATTCTAAGCTTGGCGGGCGGCTCCGTACCGCGGTCAAAAGACCGCGGCGGTCATTCTGGGTTTCCCACTGGGCTGGCGGGCGACCGCCAAAAGGCCGCCCGCCAGCCCAGCGGGAAACACCCTTCCCACGAGGAAGCCGGCTCAGAATGGAGCCGGCGGAGTGGGAAGGTGCGACGGGTGCAGTTGCACCCGTCGCAAATTTCAGTGTCTGCAAAGCAGACACTGAAATTCTTTGTGGGTCCCTCTTACGGGGGCCCCTGCAGTGCCCATGCCATTGGCATGGGCACTGCAGGGGCCCCCAGGGGCCCCACGACACCCCATACCGCCATCCTGTTCCTGGCGGGTGAACCGCCAGGAACTGGATGGCGGTATGGGGTGCCAGAATCCCCATGGCGGTGCAGCAAGCTGCGCCGCCATGGCGGATTCCCATGGGCAGCGGAAAGTCGGCGGTACACCGCCGGCTTTCCGCTTCTGGCCGCGGCTGTACCGCCGCGGTCAGAATGCCCGGTGGTGCACCGCCAGCCTGTTGGCGGTGCTACCGCCGACCCCGGCCCTGGCGGTATTTACCGCCAGGGTCAGAATGACCCCCTTAAAATATAATCTAGTTACCTAATGTATCTTATTTATTGAGATTATCATGATTTTGGCTTTTTTGGCTACTGTAAGTACCCCATTTTTCTTCCCTGCTGCTGGGGCATAGACCACCTCACGTATCCACTTATGGCCTCTTTTCTCCAATTTTACTTGCTTGAAGCAAGATAAAGATATTTCTAAAATAAATTAGAAAATCATTTAATGTATGTCTCTTGACTCAGTAATCTAACCCTTTTGTATTGAGTGAAATTATGTTTGACTTATTTTAGTTGGAGTCATACTTCAATTTAATAAGTATAATCTTTACTTTCTCTATCAAAAGTTATAGGGGGTCATTCTGACCCTGGCGGTCTCAGACCGCCGTGGCCAGGGTCGGCGGGAGCACCGCCGACAGACCGGCGGTGCCCCGCAGGGCATTCTGACCGCGGCGGTTCGGCCGCGGTCAGACTAGGAAAACCGGCGGTCTCCTGCCGGTTTTCCGCTGCCCTACAGAATCCTCCATGGCGGTGGAGCACGCTCCGCTGCCATGGGGATTCTGACACCCCCTACCGCCATCCTGTTCCTGGCGGGTCTCCCGCCAGGAACAGGATGGTGGTAGGGGGTGCCGCGGGGCCCCTGGGGGCCCCTGCAGTGCCCATGCACTGGCAAGGGCACTGCAGGGGCCCCCGTAAGAGGGCCCCAAAAAGAATTTCAGTGTCTGCCTAGCAGACACTGAAATTCGCGACGGGTGCTACTGCACCCGTCGCACTCCAGCAACTCCGCCGGCTCCATTCGGAGCCGGCTTCATCGTTGCTGGGTCTTTCCCGCTGTGCTGGCGGGCGGCCTTTGGGCGGTCGCCCGCCAGCACAGCGGAAAAGCCAGAATGGGCGCCGCGGTCTTGTGACCGCGGTGCGGTCATTTGGCGGTAACCGCATGGCGGGCGGGTTCCGCCGCCCGCCGCGGTTAGAATCACCGCCATAGTCTAAAAAGACCACTGCACCTGTGGCCCCCAGATGCAAACAGGCTGGACTGCCACCAGCCAAGCAAAAAAGGCAGACCACCAGTGGCACGGCGGTTTGTACCTAAGCCGTTTAACCTCCAGTGCCATCAGCGCCGCGGCCAACCACCAAGCCGTTTACAAACACACAGTCGCTGTGGTAGTCTCCTCGTGACAGTTAGCCAGTGGCAGTTGACCGCCACAGTACATGTCCACCAAAGTAACAAACTAGTGCACCATTCAAAAATAGCATAGCTGACCCACATTGATCCAGTGGGCACACCTGCAAATCACACTATAAAACACACCATTTCACACACCACAATCCTTTGCATTTCCACAGGGAGCCACAGAACCCTGACTACCGTTTATTGCATTTTTTCATAGATTAGGCACCCCTTTTTTGACCATCCAATAGAACACCCTGAACACACCTTTGTCCATTCACTCTCTATTGCACTTCCCCTGTTAAGTAGGTCCCTGTCAACCACTTTACTTTTCTACCATGTCATGTTCAAAAAATCCCCTTCTTTCAGAAGAGGAGTTGAGAGTCATGGTGGATGAAAACATGAGAGTAGAGACACAATTGTTTAGAGCCCAAGTATCATTTGGAAAATGAATATGTCGGACAGGATAGTTGATAGAGTGAATGCTGTAGGCACCAATCTGTGCATGAAGTAGCACATTAGGTGGAGGTGGAATGACCTCAAGGCCAAGGTTTATTCCCCAGTCTCCAGTCAGCAGCAACTGGTGGCAGCCGTCCCATTGTCCCATTACAACTTTTTCTCTGAGAGGAGAACATCTTGGCCATCCTTCATCTTGATGGCTTGACAGGAATACCAGGGGGAGTGGACTCCAGTAAATTACAACACAAAAACTGTCACAAAAATGGAACGTCATACATGCTCACAGCTCAGATTTTGCCACTGTCTTCTTCATGTACCTCACCAACATTCAGAACCCAAAGTATCTGAGTCTTAACACTGTCAATGTGTATTATTGGACCCATCACAGCTACCAAGGCCCATCACATGCCATATATCTAAATGTTACCTGTAAATCTCAACATTTGTAAAAAAACAAGATTCATGTGCCCCAAAATGTAACTGTATGCTCAAAACTAAATGCAGTCTACATACACTGTTCACTTGTCCAAATACCCTTGTTTGGTAGCTCTCAATTGAAGTCCCCTGACCTGGGAGGATACCATTTGTGTAGTGTTTATAATAGAGAGAGTGACCTGACTGTAACTCCCTGGAGGCCATCTTTCTGCAATTCCAACCATGAGCCTAGTGGTCACTTGTCCAAGTACCCTTGTTTGGTAACTCTCAATTGAACTGTACCCACCTGGGAAGATACCGTTTGTCTAGTGTGTGTAGTAGAGAGAGTGGCCTGCCTGCAACTCCCATGAGGCCATGTTTCTGTACCCCTAACCACCAGCCCAGTGGTTACTTGCCTCAATACATCTATTAGTGAACTCCCAAATGAAGTTTACTCACCTGGGAGAATACCATACGTCAAGTGTTGGTAGGTAAAGGTAGTGACCTGACTGCAACTCCAAGGAGATCATGTTTTTGTAATTCCAACCACCAGCTCAGTGGTCACCGGTCGAAATACCCTTGTTTGGTAACTTTGAATAGAGGTGTACTCACCTGGGTGTGACCAAGATATAGATCATGTTTAACTCAGAGACATGTCGGTCTACATAGCTCCATCTTCATCTGATAACCCAAGATTAAACTATTGAGGACAGAAATGACACCTTATCCAGTGCGTACAGCAAAGTTTCCCAAAGCCTCAAGCTGTATCACCAGATTGGTACTGGCAGCAGACACACTGACACAGCACTGTGCACATGATGACTACAGTCACATATAATACAGGGTCCTCTGTTTGCCTGCATCCCACTCAACTAGGCCTTCAAATGGTCAAAGCAATATGCTGCCTCTCCACTGTCTTGGCTTCACTAATGGTAAGATGTAATTTTCAGGCCATCTTCCAAAGTGCAACTGATCTACACATCCCATCAGCTGCTTGAGGCAAAAAGGTTAGACATGCTCACACATGTTATGTCAAATAAACCAATACCATGGTAAGTGGCACAATAGGATTACCTACAACCTAACTATGTCCTTTGTCTCTGTTTACTGTAACCTACAACCTTTGAGGTAGATGTCACAATTTAACCAGTCACATTGTATGCTCTCCATCAACAGGTTAAGCTGCCACTGGGTACACAGAGGCCACAGAACAGACTACCACTACCCCCCTGGATGAAGCACTCAGGGACGAAAACACTCATGGACTTGTGGATGTGGAGGAAGGTCCTGACCCATCTGGGCAACCTTGGCAGATGGCAACATTGAGCCTCACTGTGGCCTAAATGCCACCTCCCAGCCCTGTTGCTTCAACATCCCAGTCAACCATGCACCCCAACCTGTGTACATAGCACAGTTTCCACCATCTTGTGTCCCCCATTCTTGGATCCTGAGGTGCAACTCAACACTCCACACACTGAGTTAGAGAGGGCACCCTGTGCCAAGGGGATGTGTTTGTGTGGGTAGGGTATGTGAGAGGGATGCTGTGGGCCAGCAGAGGGAGGCCACTGGATCTATCAGCCAGGACACTATCAGACACATCCTGGGGGTCTATCAGGAGGCCCAAGGCATGATTGGCCAGATTTTGACTAAACTCAGGGACATTAAACAGCTGCAGAGGGTCATGAATGAAAAAATGGATACCCATAATACACAAATCGGCACCCTAAAACGGTTTCTTTGGGAAAATAACACCTTGATCAGGGCTTTAGACCCAACATATGCCCCTCCATGTGTGGCAAGTACATCATGCCAAAATACATCCGTGGCAGACAAAAGAAGGGAGGCAGTGACAGAAGCACAAACAGCCACAGACACCCCTGCCTCTGCAGCAGCTGATTCCCTTCTCGCGAGCTGGGACGTCCAGTGTCCAGCAAATCATCCAGGAAGTGCGGATGGCAAGACACCCAGCACTGCCACAATCCTCTACCTTAAGGTCCTCTTTTGTCTGTCACACATTCACTCTGTGGACTGATCCTGAACCACCTTCCATTTCCAATGAGAGGAGTACTCTGGACTTCCAATGGTGTGGTATCTACTCCAATGGTTACATTCACCATGACTGACCCCTTCACATTTGTTTATTTGTTGAGGTATGTCACATATATTTTCTGTTAGTTATAGCTTCCCAATAAAAATCACCGGTCACTCACTCTTTGTCTACTGTTTTTAATTTCATATTTAGTAATGTAGATATGTCAGATCATGTGAACCATACGATGATGATCCAAGGTACTTGTTCTGGATTGGATTTGTTGCATGTACACAGTATTCAACTCAGGATTACAACCATCCCACAATAACACATACATTCAAGTGTCTGGTCAAAGAAGAAACTTTATTACAGTGTTTAGCAATGTTCAGCACATTGGCTGTCAATATGTCATAAATATATCAAATCAAAAATGATTTCATCATGCCGAGTAAATGAACATATCTACAGGTACAGACATCCAGACCATGGAAGGAAGGGATTTGCCAGGCATTGTCCTGTAGAATAGGCAAACACTGGAGTGGTTGATGTCATCAGCAGAAGCCATATTACCTTCCACACCAAAGTAATCCAACATCATATACTCCAAAACTCAGAGAGATGGCAGTACAACAGACTCTTATCAGAGGGTCATTATGACCCAGAGTTTATGCAGCTAGAGGTATGACACAAACATATGTTAGTGATTTGGCACAGGCACAGTGGCCTACAATGATGAAACAAATCAAAAGCTACATACAGGTCATACAAAAAGACTGTTCAGCAAATGTGAAGGGTAGCGGACATGGTTGTGACCTAGGACTACATATTTTCAGACCACATTATGACACCATAATGTATCAGGGCTACCACAGGGCATAAAACAAGTCCAATGGAGTCCTCTAGTCTTCCATCCCTACATTGTGCAAGCTTTCTTGGCATAGGTCTCCTACACCCAAACTGTTAAAATGGGGTCTTTGGTTGACTGTCAGGTTACCCCCTGTTCAAGCAAGGACCCTCACTCTAGTCAGGGTAAAAGAGAATCACTCTTAGCTAACCCCTGCTTACCCCCTTGGTAGCTTGGCAGAGTGCTAGGTGTAAAGTATTTGTACCAACACACACAGTAACTTAATGAAAACACTACAAAATGACACAACACCAGTTTAGAAAAATAGGAAATATTTATCTAAACAAAACAAGACCAAAACGACAAAAATCCTACATACACAAGACAAGTTATGAATTTTTAAAGATTAAACTCAAAAATAGCGCTTAGAAAACACAAAATGCTTTGATGAGGTGTTAACACGGCGTCGTGACAGAGTCGTTCCCAACAATCTGACACCAGCGGTGCCGGACACAGAGTCACGTAGACCTCCAGGTACAGTACCTTTGGTGAAGAGTGAAAACAAGTCGATGCGCGAAGTCGGGGATCGTGGCGCCTGTGCAAAATGTTGAATCCGCGCACTTCGAGCGGCGTTGGTCACGACGTGGTCACGACGTGGTGCGGCGACTTCCACGGAGTCGCAGACTTCAGCGGGGCTGCAGCGGCATTGGGCCTGCAAAGGTCGTTGCGTTCCGGCAAAGATCACGGAGTCTGTTGCAGGCGGCGGCGCCGGATTCAGCAGCGGCGTCGGTCCAAAGTCGATTTCCATGGATTTCCACCAGCTTTCCTTTCAAGGGCCCAGGGACTAGATAGGGCACCACTTGTCAGAGCAGGAGTCTCTCCAGAGACTCCAGGTGCTGGCAGAGAGAAGTCCTTGCTGTCCCTGAGACTTCAAACAACAGGAGGCAAGCTCTAAATCAAGCCCTTGGAGATTTCTTCACAAGATGTAAGGCACACAAAGTCCAGTCTTTGCCCTCTTACTCTGGCAAAAGCAGCAACTGCAGGATAGCTCCACAAAGCACAGTCACAGGCAGGGCAGCACTTCTCAGCTCTTCAGCTCTTCTCCAGGCAGAGGTTCCTCTTGATGTCCAGAAGTGATCTAAAGTCTGTGGTTTTGGGTGCCCTTCTTATACCCAATTCCTTCTTTGAAGTAGGCCTACTTCAAAGTAACGTCTCTTTTGAATGTTAAATCCTGCCTTGCCCAGGCCAGGCCCCAGACACTCACCAGGGGGTCGGAGACTGCATTGTCTGAGGACAGGCACAGCCCTTTCAGGTGTAAGTGACCACTCCTCTCCCCCGTCCTAGCACAGATGGCTCATTAGGAAATGCAGACTACACCCCAGCTCCCTTTGTGCCACTGTCTAGTGTGAGGTGCAACCAGCCCAACTGTCAAACTGACCCAGACAGGGAATCCACAAACAGACAGAGTCACAGAAGTGGTATAAGCAAGAAAATGCTCACTTTCTAAAAGTGGCATTTTCAAACACACAATCTCAAAATCAACTTTTCTAAAAGATGTATTTTTAAATTGTGAGCTCAGAGACCCCCAACTCCGCATGTCCATCCGCTCCTGAAGGGAATCTACACTTTATTCATATTTAAAGGTAGCCCCCATGTGAACCTATGAGAGGGACAGGCCTTGCAACAGTGAAAAACGAATTTAGCAATATTTCACTGTCAGGACATATAAAACACATTACTATGGGGGTCATTCCGACCTTGGCGAAAACCGGCATGCGGCTGCCAATGCGGCCGCACTCACGCAGCCCCCATTCTGACATTCCTGCTGGGCCGGCGGGCGCAAACCAAGTTTGCGCCCGCCGGCCCAGCGGGAATGAGGCCGCAACACAGGCGGTGTTGCGGTCGTGCGACGGGTGCAGTTGCACCCGTCACGCTTTTCACTGTCTGCTATGCAGACAGTGAAAAGCTGGCCGGGGCCCTGTTAGGGGGCCCCTGCACTGCCCATGCCAGTGGCATAGGCAGTGCAGGGGCCCCCAGGGGCCCCAGGACACCCTTTACCGGCAGCCTCTTCCTGGCGGTGCAAACCACCAGAAACAGGCTGGCGGTAAGGGGGTCATAATCCCCAGGGCAGCGCTGCTTGCAGCGCTGCCCTGCCGGATTATCCCCACTGGGGCATAAACGGTGGGAAACTGCCGGCCCCGGCGGTGCGACCGTGGTGTCAGAATATGGAAAAAAGCACTGCCAGCCTGTTGGCGGTGCAGAATGACCCCCTATATGTCCTACCTTAACCATACACTGCATACTGCCCTTGGGGCTACCTAGGGACTACCTTAGGTGTGCCTTACATGTAAGAAAGGGGAAGGTTTAGGCCTGGCAAGTGGGTACACTTGAAAGTTGAATTTACAGTTAAAACTGCACACACAGACACTGCAGTGGCAGGTCTGATACATGATTACAGAGCTACTTATCTGGGTGGCACAACCAGTGCTGCAGGCCCACTAGTAGCATTTGATTTACAGACCCTGGCACCTCTAGTGCACCTTACTAGGGACTTACTAATAAATCAAATATGCCAATCATGGATAAACTAATCAACCATACAATTTACACAGAGAGCAAATGCACTTTAGCACTGGTTAGCAGTGATTAAGTGCTCAGAGTTCAAAAGCCAAAAGCAACAGGTCAGAAAAAATAGGAGACAGGTGGCAAAAAGATTGGGGATGACCCTGCATAAGCAAAAAAGTCCAACACAAACTCTTTGACCTACATTCCCTGGAAGAATCAATGTCCACTTCTTATGTCAGAATAGCATCACATATCTGCCAATGTCACAACTCTGAAACGCCCACATAAGGATGTCATAGTGTAGGTACCTGTACAAAGAACAGAACAAGGAGTATAGGCTTGAAGCCACTCACATGACACAAGTCAAATTGCAAGCACCTGGAAAACAAGGTACATTGCAATAAATATGACACAAACAGAACAACATTATCAAGGTGGGGATGTGTCAAAAGCCATTTGCTGATTTTGGCTGAGTATCAGCTCTCTCATTTTTTTTTTTAAAACAACTTCACACATTCTCACAACCTCAGTACATTGTACAGTCACAGTCATGACATCACATTACATACTTACACTCATGAGAAGAAACTGTTGATTAGATATTGTCACAAGTAAGCTCCTTCCTCTTCACCACTGTCATCTTCATTTGACATTTCAGGATTCTCACCTATGGCACTGAAAGCTGCCCTTTCTTCTGGATGAATGAGATATTCCTCCGCAGGGCAGGTTTGTGGAGCATGCAGTATGTCACAGTAATCTGACACACTTTCCCTGGTAAGTAGAGGAAGGCTCCACCAGTTCTGTCCAGACAGCAAAACCCTGCCCTTCAGGAGCCAAAAAGTCCATTCCACTGCCCGCATTGTTCTTCCAGGGGGCTCACTAAAGCGGACCTCCCTGGTAATAGTTGGATTCCTCAGCAGGGTCAATAACCAAGCATGGTTTGGAGATACTGAGTCTTCTGTTAAGGAATGGGACATAAGTGCAACAATGAGTCACTGACTTCATGATTGTAGCACCTGACATTGCTCACACACAATCAGGACAGATGTACGAACCAACCAGGCCCTTTCTGGTTACAGTTGTGACATCAGCAGGGGTATTGTGCTGCTCTGCATTATCAAGGAATCATGGGCTGATCCAGGTTAACAGGCACAGACATTTGAAGTGTAGAGATCAGATAAACAGACAACTTGCACATTGATGAAATGGAAGTTTGTACTGTTCCAGTAGACTTGTTCAGTGGTCTGCGGTGGCACCAATGCAACATGTGTGAAGTCAATAGCTCCCGCCACATGTGGGAGGCGGGCAATACTATTGAAGTCAGCATTCACATTGGCTAAATCCTCTTCTCAGGGGAAGCTGATATAGCTGTCAATGTTTTTCAACATTGCTGAGAGCAAATCTCTCATCACCAGACCGAACATAGGTTTTGACATACCACCAGATAGGGCCACTGTATGTTGGAAGGACCCTGTGGCCAGGAAGTGCAACACTGCCATGACTCGAACAATGGGTGGTATGCAGCATGGATTACTGTTAGCTAGCATCAGATCAGACTCCAACTGACTGCATAAATTCACTATTGTTCGCCTATTCAGATGATGCAGCTGGATAATATGGCGTTCCTCCATTGTTTGGAGGTCCGGCAATGGACAGCACACAGGAGGTTGTTGCATCCTCCCTCTCCCAGGGTACCTATGTGTAAAACTACATGAGTGGGAACATTATTCACTGTGTCCACACCAACATACATGATTCATACAAACAAAATCATGTGACAAATCATTTCTGACTGTAAATACATCACAACCAGTACCCATCACAGCTGTCAACTACACAAGGGTCAAATGTGACCCCTATGGTTGTTAACATGCATCCCAACATGGATTCGGGTGACAACCAACTGTCTGCTACTCAGTTGTCCCTCGAAATGGGACAGTCTTTTCCGAACTCCAAAAATAACATCAGCGACAGTGGACAGTGCACCGCCGTCATATGCCACCTGTGCCTTGAAACACACTACTCTGGTGATTGTGTGGTAGGACCTACACAGGACTGATTTAGGATGTTTCTGATGATCCAAAATATATATTGTTGTAGTGACACATCTAACAGAGACATATACCTCATTTCCATACTCCAAAACGGCAGATGCCTGACCTACTCCACTGGACATTAGGACCTGCACGCGGCGGCCGGCATAAGTCATCTATGTGGTGGGTGTTACGAACCGTGGCAGACACAGCCATTGGCTGACGTTGCTGCCTGTGCTGATCGTGGGCCAATGGCTGTGTCCGTCTGCAGTAATGACCATGTACATGGCATACATGTACACCACATTTTGAAAAATCAGTCACTTGTCTCCTGACACTGCTGACATCAACAACTCCAACACTTAAGCTGTGGGTTGCCACCTCTGGAAGAAATCATGCCTCAGGCTCAGCCAGCAGTGAAAGGGCCACTGCCTTTTCTCCAGAGGACCTGTAGAATCTTGTGGATGAGGCCCTTCCCCTATATGGTCACCTTTATGGGTCACCAGAGAAGCAGGTAAGAGTCTCATAGGTACAACTGACTCTGTAATACAGCATCCTTTCCCTCCTCACAGGCTACAATGTTCCCCTGTGTGCCATTTAGACTTCTTGTGTGTCTGTTGTTGCAGTTTGTGTGGCATCAAAGAGATGTTTATGGTGCAGGTAGTCGTGTAAAGTGCTACATGTTTTGACATTCACATTGTGTTGTGTGACATGTTTGGAGGCCTAGATTCTCCTTGTTTTAGATGTGTATATCTAGGCAACAACACTTTACTGCCATACAATGACATTTCTTTGGATATGATGTAGAAAATATCACACAACATGTATGTGCATGACAGCGTAAGCTGGGTATGCATCTTGTTTGAGTCATTTGAAGATCTTGTAAGCAATGTGTATTGTGCCACAGATCTTTCCACACAAGCCAAAAGCCACATCGATGATGGCCACATGATGTGCTGTCATGTATGGAAGTGATGGAAATGTCTCATGTAGGTTATGTATGCTAAGACCAGAGCCTGTCAAATGTATCTCCCAGTATGGGACATATTCCAGGCTGTTGGAGAGTCACTGTGGCTATGCAACTGTGGCACTGTGCTCACTCCCTGTAGACCTACAGATCCTGTTTTGTGGCCAAAATGATGGTCTAGTGGCCAAATGTGCCCTACATTCACCAGTTTATTGACTAGATGAGGAATGGGCACTGAGATAAATCCCTGAACTAGTCTGTAGGTACATTTGCATCATTGTCAACATATGTATTTGAATGATAACAGGTCCCTTACTCCCACAGCAATGTTGTCACCTTCACATTAGTAATATTTGCCAAGTACAGTTGTTTTGCATAATTGACAAACCCACAGTGCAGATAGTGTGTAGATTCAAGGGAGGCCATGACATGTGACTCAGTAGCTTGGTTACATAGCAGATATTGAACCAAAAATATCTTTGTATGTTGGATGCCATCTCTTTAGGTTTGTCACATATGTTCAGAGGTGTGTTCTGTGTTACAGTTGCATACCATAGAAAACCAAAACAGAAGTGGCATGAATCAGCATTTGGTAGGCCACATGTCAAGACATGCACAGAGTAGAGACTTTCCGTGGCCACCATGCCATCCCTTTCTTTGTCACTCAAGTATTAGGGTGAAGTCTATACTATGGTATTTGCCTAGAGGGACTGTATGCATTGAGTCAATGTTGCAGAGTGTAAATGTGTTAATCCAGTCAGGCCCAAGGAACTTAACCTTCAGAAGCCACAATGGGGGGTAGTGTTTCATCACAGTACACATTGCCTGAGCCTGGTTGCAAATTCTGTGCTTGGTGTTTCTTACAAGTGTGTGACACAATCATTTGTGAAGAAACTTGTGTTAGTAATTTTTTATTTGTCTCTTGCATCTATACAGGTCAAAGCCCATCAGAAGAAGGGTATTTGGAGAGTGATCACCCAGAAGGTGCGGACCGTAGGGGTCCATAGCAGGCAGAGTGCCCACTGTCGGAAGAGGTGGGAGGATCTGAGACGCTGGACCCGGAAGATGCCTGAGGTCCTCTCAAAGTAGGTGAGATGCATGTTCGACCCTGAACCCTCCAATGTCCCGCATTCTAGGGGTAGCCTACCCAGAGCTTGATGGGCATTTAAGGGGAGCGCAACAGCTACAAGGGGGTGAGTCCAGTGCATATACCTGTCTGTCACATTACTTAGTTGATGGGTAAGGTGCAGCCATCTCCCTCTATAGATTGGGGATGGTCCATGTGTGAAACAAAAGATATGTAAATGTTTGTGTAGGTATGGAAGTTAGTGCCTATTAGCCCTGGGACATAGGACACAACCAAGTACAGTCCACAGAATTTTTTTTCTCCAGGGCCAACACATGGCTGTGTAGAGTGATCAATCAAGTGATGTTTGTTGTTGTGGGTGTAATTTGTATAGTCCACTACTCTTCAGTGTGACAGCCAAAACAAAATGAAGTGATGGAACATTGTCCTCAGCCATGTGTCTTTTCAAGTGAGTAAATTGGCATCTGCCCCACTGAAGCCTCTTGTCTTCTGTGTATCACAAATGTTGGTGCCTCAGTACTGTCTGTCATGTGAAGGTGGCTATCATAGATGTTACAGAGCACACATTGTTCTTTCGTTGTAGCTACAGAACAAAACTTTTTCTTGCTAAGTGGTGAATGTCCATTGACATGACTTGGGTGACATCACTGTTGCCAACAATCCTTGTGCCTGCATGTTAGCATGTGTTCCTTTCACTTTTGACATATTAGTTTCACTGCTGTTTCATGCATGGTCTACCTGTCTTTATGGGATGATTTCTGTCCTTCACATATGAGAGCATGCCAACATGTGTTTTGAATTGTACATATGTCATGGGGCTACATTTCATGTACCCTCACCCATCATCGCATGCCATTTGGCATGTACAACTGCAGTAGCAAAAAAGAACATGATAAGTAGGACTACAGTTTTTAGCCACAATGTGCATTTCCATGCCATTGATGAGGCATCATGTAGTAAATTGCTCTGCACATGTAAAATGTGGAATTGTTCATCACCTGACTGTTGTGATACATCATGGAGTGACATGCAGTTATGTGGGAATTATAAGTGGCTGTGTACAACCATTCATCCATGGAAATCTGGGTTTGCAGGTCTCAAATGGAGACAATGATATAGCTTTCCATAGGGCATCATGTTGAGGGCCTTCTACAAGCACATGATAATCCCTGGGCCTCTCCAACATTCACAAGACTATTGGCTTCTACTGGAGCAATCACAGTATGCCATTGTCAGGGGTGAAATTCAAGATAGGTAATTTCCTGGGGGCTAGCTGGTTCATTGTGTTGTGGATGTTGGAGGCATATTTCCCTGACATTTTGCACACTTTGTCTATAATACACATTTCCATTCTTGAACCTCCATGACATAGTGAAGTGAGCATTGTTGATTTGTATGCAGTGTGACATGGGTATTTCCAGGTTATCTTCTTCTGGCTACTGTACTTATGTCAGCAACATGCCAGGATTTTGGGTCCTCAATTCTTAATATTGTGGGATTGTGTATGTGACAAATAGCTGTATGCATGATCTTGCGTGGGATCTGTAGGAATCAACTTAGCATTGCTCTAGTATTGTATGACAACAGGCAACTGAGGTATCCTACATGAAGCAAACCATTGAGATTGATGAGGTTTTCTACATGTTCAATGGTTACTGTGTTGCACAACTTCACCCATGGAATTGGAGTTGTCAGAAATTCAGATTTTCCCGTGGGCAACTGTTGACAGTTCATGTGGCATGCATGCATATGGTGTGGTAAATGTAGGAGCCACATTGATGGAGTTTGTTGCTGGGGCATACATTAGATCATGGTAATGTTTGCTAATCACAGCTGTTGTTCAAGTGTGATCAGGAACATGTAGTGACCCTATTTCTCTTTGTTGTTGCTGCAGCATCCAAGGCAAGCAAAGGAGACATGGCAGATCCAAGAGGGGAAGCATCTGGCCACAGTACCTCCAGTCATGACACGACTGACACAGAGGGACCCAGTGGCCCGGAGGGCAAGGGGAGTGCCATGGAGGACACAGGAGCTACCTCATCATCATCTGATTCTACCTCCAGTGGCCACTCCCTAGAGGTAACGGACCCATTCTGGACCTGCTCCTGTACTATCCTTTTTGTCACTCCCAGTTCTATTGCCACCTTCCCTGTTGCACCCCTCCCATTTGGCCATGCCTGCTCATCCAAGAGGGTGGGCATCTCCTTTGCCCCAGACACCTCGACCTCAGCCCCTGTTATCCCTGCTGCCCTGAGTGAGGAGGTTATTGTCCTCCTGAGGATTATCTCTGTGGGGCAAACTGCCATTGTGAATGCTTTCCAGGGTTTGGCCAGCCAAATTCAGCAGACAAATGCGTACCTGCAAGGATTTATAGTGACATGTCTGGCCTACAGAGAGCTTTTCAGGCTCTGGCATCCTCACGGACAGCAGCTATCCACCCTCCACAATCTTCCCCACCACCTCCCTCTTCCCAATCTAAATTATCAATTCCCCTATCTGTCCCAAGCACACAGACATATCCTCACACAACCACATAAACACACATAAGCAGCACAAAAGCACCACAAGACAAACCAGCACACAAGCACTCAACAGTCACCAACAGACACCATGACAGCCACCATTCAAACAGACCCCCCACCCAACTGACCCACATACCACAACCACCATACCCACAGGCACTACCCTAACACAAACACATCCACCACATTTACCATACCCACAGACCCCACCCAAACAGCCACACACACATCCACCACTCTCACATCACCCAACACCTCCACATCACAGTCCGCAAAGACACACAAACACTCACACACAAAACAGACACCAACCAAAGCCAAGCCTACCTCACACAACCAAGGCATGGACACACACAAGCAAGACCAGCACTCCCTCAGCTTCCAAATCCCCAAAACCTTCTGATGACCCTACCCATTTTCCCAAGGAAAGTTTCCTATTTAAGCATGTCCTTTTTCCTGTTACCTCCACCCCCCAAACCCAAGAGGCCCACATCCACAACCCATCCCTTCTACGTCCAAGTCCTCACCTGTCACACCTGCCACTCTGCAAGCACCCATACCCCTCCACAAAGAATAAGCCCACTCCTCCAAAGAAACAGTCAAGTATAGATGTTCACTGTGTGGATATGTGTTTGTTAATCCAAATGGGGTGTAATTGCATTGTCTTATGTTTGATATGGTAAGTATTTCATCTTGGGTTAGCAAATGTCAGCATGTATAGTGTTGAAATTGTCCCCCTGATATGGATTGGATGTTCATCTCATGTGTGGAAGGTAGAGTTTTGTTTACCCACACATTTTGTTGATAAAATGCCCACCCACTTTGTTGATAAAATTCAGTTATACCTTAGCATCAATGTTACAAACTGTCTTCCTTCATGATAAATTGCATCTCATAGATCCATTCCCATACGCCGCCGATGAAGCTTAAATGCAATCAAATCCTAATTTTCAATCATAAGATTAAGAGCTACACTGAATGCATAAACCAGGTGAAAACTGTTGGTCTCAACCCTAAAATTGTAACAACTGTAAATTATTTTGGGTTCAAAATGAACTCTATGCTCAGTTTAAAAATACACGTCAAGCAAATAGATTAAAATGTAATTTAAGGTTATGCAGCATCATTGTGTGTTTCCTGTCCGAGGAACACAAAATTAGTTTTATGCTCCCTAGTCATTTCACAACTGGAAAAGTGGAAATGCTATATTAAATGTTCTCCCAAAATTCTATCTAGCACTCATTGACGCTATGTTACACCTCAGACTGTCTTTGGCACCAGAATGTTGAACAACGTCATATCTTATTTAGTCTTCCTCAAAATGTTACCACTGGAAGCATATAGAATTTACACAGCAGCCTAATTATACCTGAAACAGAACATTTGAATAATCCAGATTATTTTGCCTAGAATATGTACATACATCCATGAGAAAAGTATGACTCTTTTGCCCCTAATCTGATGGCCACAGAATATGGGTCACAGAATCCCCTTGGGCAAAAGAGTTAACACGACTTGCATTATTTTTCTTGGGACAATGAAAACATCCCCTTTCCAGGTTCATCTGTAATGTCAACATGCTGACCACTAAACACCTTTTGAGCCTGCTAATCTCTTAAAGATAGCATCTTATTGGGTATGGAAATCTAATGTGGAGGAAATACCTTTGCAATTACATTGCAGGTATGGTTGAACTGATGGGTTGTTCAGAAAAAAGGCAGGGGCATACTTATCAAGACTTTGCATTGCAGCAAATGCATGCATATAATGGGAACTTTGAGAATGTATTTACTTTCCAAGCAAGACTTTCCTTGCGCTGAAAGAGTGCCCTTTTTTTACCACAAATATTGCCTTGTGCTACTTTGCATCAAGGGGCTTTCAATAGATGGTGGTTGGGTGTACTATGTCAAACCACCTATGTTTATGACAGAAAGCCCTTTATAGTAGACTGGGCTTGAGGTGACAAAACAACACCTCCCCAAGGCATGTGTATCATTTCTCATTTTGCATATGTGCTGCACTCTAAAGCACACACCTATTGTGCGATTTTTTTTCCAAGTTCATTTAGGCATAGGATTTTGTACTGGAAAGATACTCTACCTGTACAAAACCTATGCTAGACAGCAGGCACACACCTTTGCACTATGGTTCAAAGGAATGTGTGCCATATTAGGTGCTCTGTTTATATGACAGCTCAGTGAAGGAGAGCAGTCGCAGGCCCTATTTAGTAAATATGGATGTACAATCGTCTCCCTTCCAGCACAATGCAAAGCAGAACCTTTGATTTCTGAGTTGTCTTGTGCTATAATTTTGTAAATTCGTCCCTTGGTGGTAACTGTTCATGTCATTGACATATGAGAGCTTCTTAATCCAGACGTTTTACTAAATTACTACAAACCAGCATGGAAATCTTTAGGATTACCTTTTCAGCTGTTTGGTCACTGAGCAACTTGATACAGTTAAGAGAGGTAAAAAGATGGAGGTGGTTATGGATGACTAGACAGTTCCACTCGTCTTCCATTCTATGATCTCACTTTAGCAGCTGGTGCAGAAGTGAGACCTCTCAGTGCTAATATTGGGTCAATAGATAGATTGGTTATGAGTACGGCCTCTAACACAGTGCTCTACCACTTTCCCCCAGTCACCATGTTATGATTCACAGGAAAGTAATTGGGGATTGTATCATGGTATATGTTGTGGAGAGGGCAGATTACATCCCTCCTGAAATGCTCATATGTTGTGTTTCCCGGTCGTTAGACTAACACGGGAAACACACGAGAAAGTAAATAACGGCTCAGACCAAATGCTTGTACTTCTGGACTGGCGCACGCTACGCGCTGTCCCCTTTTATTTCCATGCCCCTTACATCAGGGGCATTCCGTTATTTACTCCCCGCGCAGGGGTGATTGCGGCCTGGACGGGGGAGGATCTCCCTCCGACATTAATCCGTCCGTGCCGCAAACATAATATTCCTCCTTTACCCCAAATAGAACAAAACAAACACAACTACCCAACATATTGTTCATCACTGAATAGAAACATCAATTTCAAGTCCAGTACATCAAGACCACCGGTTCCTTGGCATCGCCCCCCATCACGTCAGGTGACCAGAAAGTCCTGCAGCTTGCTGGACGGCAACAGCCTAGGATGGAGATTGTATCTCTCGGACCCACCCCGGGGCGGAGTACTCACCACATGTTCTTGCACCGTACCATGCTCCCAGGTCTCTGCCAAATCATGACCCTTACGTCCTTCCGGTGTAGTCCCGTGAGGGCTTTCTTGATTTTCTACACATCCTCCGCAAGATGTATGGACATCCTGATCTGAGGTGCCTAGGAGACTGGTTTCCGACTCTCCACTCTTCTGAGCAGTGACCAGAGTGCCTTTTCGTCTCACCACCGTCCATGGCGTCATCTGAAATGGGAGTCTGAATTTTCTCCCCAGATGTCTGTTTTGAAACAACACCTGGTCACCCACCTGTAGAGGTGCAAACTTCGCTCTCCTCCTCTGTGATACTCGGTCATTGTCAGATTCGCGTTGGTGCAGTCTTTCATTGGCCTGTTCCTGCAGAGTTGGGGGTACATCACACTGCAGAATGGTGTCTCCTACTGGTCTATTCATGCACAAAGCACTAGGGGCTATCCTGGTAGTGGCATGCGGAGTGAGTCTGTATTCCCTTAGGAATGCATACAAAGCACAGTCAACATTGTGGGCATTTGCCACAGCTACCCTTAGCACTTTATTCAAAGTCCGCATAAAGTGCTCATCTTTCTTTGGACTACCCCCTGCCTCACAAGGTAGTCCGCGAACTCCTGACTCGAAAAATGTGGACCATTGTTCGTTTGTAGCTCATGAATAAGACCATGAGTGGCCATGACGTTTTCCACGCAGGGGATAACCTGTCCCGTCGTGGTCGTGTCCAGTATTTCCACCTGTGGATATTTGGAGAAATCGTCAATGATCACCAGCATGTGTGGCTGTCAGGTAAACTCCCTAGGTCAGCACTGGCCCTCTTCCAGGGTTTGGAGGGAATTGGCTCTGTGATTATAGGGGCTGGATACTCTGATGGTCCCACAACCCGGCAGGTGTGACACATGCGCACCACTCTCTCAACATGGTGATCCACTCCTGGAAACCATACCTTGCACTGAAGTTTGGCTTTCGTTTTGACGACTCCTTGATGAGCAGCATGGGCCAAATCCACTATGCAGGATTGTAGGGATCGGGGCACCACTAATCTCAGTCCACCGAGCAGACACACCTCTGCGACACCAACAGCTCGTGCCATACCTGATGCAAGGGCAGCTAATGTATGTCCAGCTTTTTCCGTCCGTCTAGCTAGGTTGTGTGTCATTTCATGCCACCTCGCGGTGTGAACAGCTCTTATTGCCAGTTGGATGCACTAGTCGTCTTGGGCGGCCTCCATGAATTCCTGCATGGACATTGGCAAGGGTCTGGAGAACTCAACTACCAGCCGAACATATTCTTCCACAGCTTCAGCCTCCTCCTCCTCTTGTGCGGACACTGGCTTGGCATGTCTCGACAAGTAATCTGCCTGATTTTGAGACCCTGGGCGATGGAGTACCGTGAACTGATAGTCCTGTAACTGTAGGATCCACTTCTCTATCCTGGGAGCAGAAGTGGAAGTGGACCTGTTGAAAAGTGGGACCAGCGGTTTATGGTCTGTCACCACCGTGATCGGCTTGCCGTACAGGCAGAGGTGAAAATGGCAACAGCCCCAGTGGACGGTGATGGCCTCCTTTTCGATGTGGGAGTATCGTTGTTCAGTCTCCGTTAGGACTCAGCTGGCATAGGCCAGCAGGGTCCACTCACCTTTCTCGCCACGTTGTGACAGAATGGCGCCCAGTCCCACAGGGCTTGCATCAACCAATAAGTCTGATTCTTTGGCCGGGTCAAAGTACCTGAGCATGGTCTGGGCTGACAATGCCTTCTTGGTAGCACAGAAAGCATCTTCCTGGGCAGATGCCCACTCCCAGGGGGTGTTGGTCTTTGTCAGTTCACGGAGAGGAGCCGTGATGAATGCCAGGTGTTGGATAAATCGGCCACAGTATGTGACCATACCCAGAAAACTGCAAAAACCTGTGACTGATGTGGAGACAGGTGCCATTTGAATGTCACACACCTTCTCCGGGTCTGGCATTACCCCTATGTCAGAGAAGAGGTATCCAAAAAAAGCAATGTGATTTCGAAGAAAATCACACTTTTCTCTGTGCAGTGTGAGGCTGTGTTCTTGGAGAGGCTTGAATGTGGCTCGCAATCTGTCAAGACGTCCTTCCAGGGTGGGGGCGTGCACTAATATATCATCACTGACGTTGATGACGCCCTCCAGACCCGCCAGCACACCTCTGATCATGTCCTGAAAGACCTCCGCACCACTGGAGATTCCAAAATTGAGGCGTGTGTACATCCGGAACCCCACATGAGTCGAGAATCTGGTGATTGCTCGGGAATCCGGGTCAAGCATAAGTTGGTGATAGCCGGCCCTCAGATCCATCTTTGAGAACCATCTGGACCCGCTCACTTCAGCCACAATGTCATCAATGGTTGGTGTTCGGTGACGTTCGCGTCGGATTGCTGCATTGGGGAGCATCATGTCCACACAGATTCTCACTTCTCCAGGCTGTTTAGAGTTTCGGGTGACCACAATTGGCAAAACCCATGGAGTAGGTCCCTCCACCTTCTCAATTATACCTGCGGTCTCCAGTTTGCGTAACTCCTCCACTTTGGGACGCAGATGGAAAGCAACCTGGTGGTGTTTCAGGGCCTCAGGCTGGATAGACTTGCCAATATGAAGATGTATTGACCTTCCTTTTAGACATCCTATTCCCTCGAATAGCTCAGCATATTTTGTTATCAAGCTTTCAACATTTTTACGATGGACACTGAAAGCAGCCCCAACAGTTCAGCTGTTCGGCAACTCACCAGCATGCCGGATATTGGTCCTGATCATCTGATCGTCATGCTGGACGTCCGTCGTGAACACTCCCGCTAAGGAAGTGGACTGCACGACCCGTCGGTTTCAGTTTCAAATTTTTCAGCACCTGAAGGGCCATGATATTAATGGAAGCTCCTGTGTCTATTAGTGCTGTCACTGGCTTGCCTCCCACCATTATGCTGCATTCGGGGATTCATTTCTTGAGACTGCCTCCAGGTTGCATTGCATGTATGACATGTATGACACCTTCTGATTCATCATCATCCATGTCTTCCTCAGCTTCGTCCGAGGTATGTATTTGTGCTGCCTGCACTGCCTTGTGCTGATTTGCCTTTTTAGAGGAGGCTGATCGACGTACCTTGGCAAAGTGATTTAACTTGTTACAATTTACACACCGTTTCCCTTGGGCCGGGCACAGTCCTTGATGAGGGTAGGACCCACTGCAGATGTAGCATACGGCTCAAAATGGGCTGTGAGTGCTCTCTTCAGCATCTGGTACGTGAAAGGTGGTCCTTCTTCCGTGATGGACATACTGATCTTGTGTATGGCCGCCCCTCCCAGATGTAAGAGCATGGGACGGCGCCAATCATTATCCAGGGCAACAGCAGCAAACTACGTCTCCAGTCGCTCCACCCATTCTTTCCACTTCGCGTCCTGGGCGGACGGCGGCCATCAACTATAAAGGTTTCCAGTGTCGGTATGGACACCATTGTGTACCACCAGCAACGACTACATACTTCCCAATGAACAGTACCCCACTTGACAGTCACTCACTTGCGAAAAATGGTCTTCTGCGCCTCCAGCAACGTACAGGGACACTGTGAGGGTCTCTATCAGAGAAAGTCGAGGTGGTCCTTGGGGTAGAGAGAGTCCTTTGAAAAAAATACCACCACCGTTGCAGCTGTCACCGACCTCTTTCACCCCTGTTGGGGCCTGGTGTGGAGTAACTTGAGGCAGCCTGAGCCTCACTTCAGCCACCAGGTACTTTGTAGACCAGAAAAGCCAGCCCCGACACTTCCCACCACGTGGTCTGCGTGTGGTAGGGCCCAGGAGGGAGAAAACGGGCCTTCAGCAATAGAGAAGTGTAATGGGGCGGGGCCAGCACGTCCCGACTGACACGCTGCAGCCAGCTGGAGAAAATGGCACCCCACTGTGCCTTGCACCAACGCTGCCATAGTCTGTGTGAAGCCGCTCGTCCAGCAGCGCTTCAAAGAGGGTGGGTCCGCCAGCCCTCGTCGCCAGTTTGTTGTGTTTCCCAGTTGTTGGACTAACGAGGGAAACATACAAGAAAGTAAATAACGGGTCGGACCAAATACTTGTACTTCTGGACTGGCGCATGCTACGCACCGTCCCCTTTTATTCCCATGCCCCTTACATCAGGGGCATTCCATTATTTACTCCCCGCGCAGAGGTGATGGCGGCCTGGATGGGGAGGATCCCCCTCCGACATTAACCCGTCCGTGCCACAAACATAACACTCATAGAGCCTAGGTCATTGGCATTATAGTGCTGATACTATGTCAGCACTCAACACACACTGATCTGTGTCACACAGCAGAATATAAGAAGGTAGGCTTGTGCCCAATGTGTGTTGAAAGTGAGCACATATAAACTGTATAAGCAGTACCCCCTGTATAATGCATCCCACACTCCATCCATACACAAGTAGCAAAGCAGAACAAGAAACCATACTTCATTTTGAGAAAGGACACTGGTGCTGAACTGATCACATCAAAGAGCAGACACAGTTTTGCTAACATTCAGATCAGCTCAAATGTTCTGTTATCAAACAATCACAATAATGCACAAGACAGGGCTTGCTTGCCTGCTACCTTAGTTTTTGGCACTGAACCTGATTGGATACCCTAGTGGAGCCACCAAACAGATCTTACACACTGGACCTGAGGTTTTCTAAACATCTGCTCCTGAAAAGTAGCACGTCTGTGACAAAACTTAAACGAAGTTGACTTCTATGCCTACTTATATAATTTTCACATCATTATTTTGCAAGAAGCTTGATTACAAATATCAATTCCCTTCTTTGAGCACACAGAGGTTTTCACCCCTGCTTTTAATTCCGTGATGAAAAAGCAACTTAAGGATGGCCATGCTATGCAGCTTAGTACTGATGTTCCTTTCGATATGAAAGCACAGGACAAGAACTTCGGCTCCAGGTTGTGTAGAGAATCAGCTGGACTGAGAATCACAATGCCTCATTAATCATTGTAAATGTCTTATCAAATCGAACTCAGGGATTGTAGCAAGATTTCTTGAATGAAATGAAAGGTACAGTTGAGGAGCTCAGAACATGTATTCCGGAAGCCAGATTGTTAGTCCTGAAGATTTCAAATCAAATCTGCTGCAAAATCATACAAATGATAAGCACACCAACGCCTAAGATTTTTAATGGACTATCCCATTGCAGGTGCTTCTGCAAATCAGGCGCATATACAAACATGGTGCAGAACAACCATGGCATTACTAGCTGCTGGATTAAGAGTCCTTGAGAGTTGCTTTCACCTGCAAGGGCATGCATTTCTGAAAGATTGAAAGCCATAATTGATTACATTTTAGCCAGTCTGACATTGTATAATCAGACAGCTTCATTTTCCCTTAATCATCTAGCGATCATCATCTGTAAATCACTAATCTTGCAGCTACTTCCACTCCATATCAAAAAAGTAATATTTCGTACAAAGACTTGCACAATAAGGGAGAGATTTAAAAACATTTTGCCCTGGGTTAGCATAAAAAAGTGATGCTAACTAGCACATAATTTTTTTTCCTAATTTACTTTTCAGTGCAAAACTTTTCTTGTGCTGGAAAGTACCCTAAAAGTAAAGCAAAGCAGCACAAAGCACTGCTTTGTGTTCCTTAGCATCAAGGGTGCATAACATGGGTGGTACATAGTCATTCCCATGCAACCACCCATGCCTTTTGACACAAAACCATATCTACAAACAATAGCAGACAGGTTCTTCGGCCAAAACTTAACACCATTTGCAAGAAGGCGTTAAAAGGATAAATGCTTTCATTTCTCTTTTCTTTTCCGACTTCGTATGTGTGCTGCACTGTGCAGCACGCATGCAAAGTAGGAAAAGTTTCTAAGTGTTTCTAAGCATAGATTTCGTAGCAGAAGAGTACAATTCTGGTTCAAAATCTATGCGAGACTCACCCACACACCATTGCACTATGGCGCAAAGGTATGTGCATGGTGCACGACAGCTAAAATCAGCACTGGTGCTAGAGTGAGAGGAAGAGAGTGGCAGATCTTTGTAGCTATGGCACTTTCCTGCTCCCACCCTATCACGCAGTGCAGCATTTTTCATTGCTGTGCTGCATTTGGTGACAGTTTTGTAAATCTGTCCCAGAATGTCTTAGTGGGCTCAGGTGGAGTGACGAGTTGTGTTTTTTAAATCAAAGCAAAAAGTCTGCAATTATGGAGGGACTTTAATCTAGGAAAAGGAAATCCTCATTCTTCCTGAAATGAATACAAAAAGATGATTCTGGATAAATGCTCCAGCAAACATTGCTGTATTCCCTCGTTATAAGGAATATTGATACCTGGGTCCAGATTTACCACAAAGTGGTGCAGCGCTGCACCACAAATAGCAGCACCATGCTGCACTACTTTTGAAATGCAGGGATGTGCCGTATTTACAGGAGTACGGTGCACCCCTATGTTTCCCGCTACGCAGGCACTGAGTTAAGATGCCTGCGCCAATGCAGGCATCTTTGCACCATAGTGCAAGGGTGTCTGAGATGAGGGGATAGATTGTTTATGTGCTGCAAAAGAAAACTGCATCAGAGGGGCCCATATTTACAAGGAGGAGTTAAGCCACAAAAAGTGGCTAAATTCCTCCTTCAAAATATGTTGCAGTTAAAAGCACCACCAAAGCATGGGGGTGCTAGGACTTTGTAAATATGGCCCCTGGTTTACAATCACACACAGGTGCTAGCCTGCCTGGCCCTTAGTAAGTAAACTTACAAGGGGACGCGTATAGGTCGATGAACCTTTTAAATCGCATGGAGTATCCTAGTCATGCATTGACTATTGAACAATAAACAACACAAATAATCATATAACAATTTAGTTTATCACCTTCAAACCCATCTACGCATGAATAACCACAACTCGGTAAAGAGTTAACAATTTTATTTCCCTATTGCTTACAATTCTAAATCATCTGTTAGTTCAAACTTTATTCAATTTATTAATTCATTAGTAAAACATCATCACTTAAGAAGACATATGCGAAAAGGTAATTCCATAAGCTACAACATTAGCATTGATAGTGAAGTTCAGCAATTAGGAGTATCCTAGTCATGCCGTGACCATTGAACAATAAACAACACAAATAATCATGAAACAATTTAGTTTATCACCTTCAAACCCATCTACTCATGAATAACCACAACTTGGTAAAGAGTTAACAATTTTATTTCCCTATTGCGTACAGTTCTAAATCATCTGTTAGTTCAAACTTTATTCATTTTATCAGTTCATTTGTAAAACATCATCACTTAAGAAGACATATGAGAAAAGG
This sequence comes from Pleurodeles waltl, assembly GCF_031143425.1. Taxonomy (NCBI): domain Eukaryota; kingdom Metazoa; phylum Chordata; class Amphibia; order Caudata; family Salamandridae; genus Pleurodeles; species Pleurodeles waltl. Next base: position 792,041,552 of record NC_090438.1, on the reverse strand, counting down.
TAGTTCCATAAGCTACGCCATTAGCATTGATAGTGAAGTTCAGCAATTAGGTTCATCAGTCAATTGTCACTGTCAACGTCACCCTTCAGCAGCCTACCTAACCATGATTAGCATTAGCATGTGGGTCTTCATGCGAAAACATTTTGGGGAAAAAATTAATTTGGAAAAATCTACCTAAACGAGGATATCTATAATCAGCGCAGTTGGTTCCTAGAAGAAAAGGCATAAAAAACTAGTCAGTCACATTTTCATAGCTACCTATCCAGGATGGATCAGCAACAGATCAGTCTTCGTCTTGAGGTCATCAGTTAGCCAGCTATGAATTAGGCTCACAGTACGAACCCAATATCAGCACCTCGGACAGCGACTCCTGACGTCACTTATTTTCCTCCTGCAACTCTGATCTCTTGCCCTTTGTCATGACTTTTTATTAGGGTCTCCCAGTCCATCCCCCTAATTGCTAATTGGTCAGTCAGTCAGCAGATATGACTTTAAGCTGTAGTTTTTGTTTACTAAATCTATTAATTTTGATATGTTCCCAGTCACAAGAAGCGGATTGGTTCTTCAAGCGATGTCCTTATCATCCAGTTCATCAGGTATCAAAATTGTTGCATATGGCTCTTCAGTCAGTGCCTCTATTGTTCAAGTCCTGTGAAAGTACATTTAGCCTGCTCTACACATAATTGTAGCAAATTGTCTTAATCATTTCCTGTCCGCCGGTACATTAAAGAAAAATCTAGCGAAATAACCTGAACTTCGAATGGGTCAAGGTTGCATACAGCAGTTTCCAGTCCTTTGCAAGGCGTTCGGTTTTTCCATGTTCAGAGTGTGTGAGGCCCTGTAGAATTAGTACACATGGTGATCATACCCCGAGGGCACATTTTTCACACGTGCACATTATTTTTTCTACGATTGATTTCTCTATACATTTTTTCATTAGTAATAACATATAAATCATTAATAATTTTCTTAATTAACATATCTGGTTCAACACAGGCAATTGAAGAAAAATCTTGTCAAACAAATAGCCCTCTTAAAGAAAGTGCCCCAAGATCTCAACCAGGTTGTCAAGATCAGAAACCTCCTGTGACAGTATAAAAAGGGCATTTTGGACAGCAAAGAATCAACCTCAGGAGGAGTTTTAGGCTAAATTGTTATGTGTCTGCAATAATAAGAATCCACAAAAGGTCTAAACACGTTTGATAATAGAAGGTGAAGATCCTGTAACATCAACAAGCGATCCTAGGTTACTTCCCTGCAAGCCCTCAATTCACTCAGCAGCTCAAGTGTATTTCATGCTTCCCCGGTGATTGTGCACACCCACAGCATCTCCACAGAATTATGGATTCCAATAACAAGAAGAAAAGAATGGGGCGGCAGAGGCTGGGAAAACGGTGATGTGTCACCTCCTTGTCAAACCTGTTCCAGTGAAGAACTGCTGAAGGTGATACAGAAAGCTAAACCGGACAGGGCTTGAGGGGCAAATGTCTTAACTCAGGCCTTTTTCAAAGTCAGTGCTTGAAACCCACCAGTGTATCACTAAATGTAGGTTTTTTAAAAAAATTGCTGTTCCTGTTTTCAAAATGATTCGAGACTCATTTAGACACTCAACAAGTGTCTGGTTCCAACCTGTTTTTTTCTTATTAGATCCATTTCTGGTTCCGCGAGATTCATGACATAGATAGTCATGCTCTTTATAACCTGCTCTGGTGTAGCATGTCAAGCACTCTACACTCTAATGCATGTGAAGGGAAACGCGATACACGTATGACTATTGGAAGGGATGGCAAGTAGAGGACCTTGCGCGACTTGTTAAATAAGCATTTCTCGTTCATTATAATCTGTCCTTGGCACAGTGTACAAATCAACTTACTCCTTGAGGCTTGAATGAGCACAGACGGCACATGGAGTATGGTCTGAAGCTTAGGCAGCACTCTATTTTTGTGAACAGCTCACCTATGGCCTAAGTGTCTGCATATTACAGAGTGTCACCTTAGTAAGTATTATTATCGCTGCCTGGTACGCACTTTATTCCATGAAGTTTACACAGCATCATATGCACTTTACAGGCTGAAATGGGAACAAGGTAACACGTCTTTTAAGAGACAAGAAATAGAGGCCGTCTCATTAAAACCTGTTCCCCTGGGGTTTTCAGTTTTTACTTTGATTGATTCATCTCTGGTGCAGCTTAATTGGACTGTACTTCACGGGGTATTCGTTTGTTTTAATTTGTTTCGGTGAACCTGTACTCGTTCAATTAGCTTCGCATGATAAATAAATACATGTGTATAAATAACATTTGTATTAAGAGTGGTGGTGCTACATCTAACACCCAATCGAATTTAGGGAATTTATAAAGCATGATGGTGGCAATTATGCAAATATTCAGACATGTGGATCTGCTTCTAATGTATGGCAGGAGACAGCACTTCTGGTCGATTGGCTTTCTGCATCTCTTGCACTGGGCTGTCTGAAGCAGTAGGCAGTGATTCCATTGGCAGTCTGTAGGAAACGTAATTGCTCACAAGGGCCATTGTTAAAAGCTGCACAGCGGAGACAGAAAGAAAGAAGAATAAAAACAATTTCCTACAGAGCCTGCAATAGATTCCCTGTAGTTACAATTGCATTTTTCTTACCACAGTAATGGCATTTTTGTAATGTTTAATAACTTTAATTCGGTATAACGAACTGCACAACTTTCTTAAAGTATGATTTATCCACATTGACTCAATGACTCATTGAATCAGTCCTCTAGAGGTTTGTTAAAATATGTCAAAGGAGGCGATAGTAATGAGAAGGTTCCAAAGGTGCTGGGCCCTTAATAGTTCGGTTTCAAAAGGATGAGGTGAAGTGTACTGGACTGGTTTGTGGTCCTTTTGTAGTCTGGAGAAGATCCTTGTAAAGTGTCCAATGCAGTAAAAAATGTATAGAATGCACAATAGTTTGGCTGTCATGTTGGCTTTGTCAAGTCTGGCAATCAAAACGTGTAAACTAAACGTTTCCAACTGCAATAAGATTTAACATATCTTCATTGATGTAATGTGAAGTTGTGGATCAGGAAATTGCACACAGGCCCCCATCACGAGGGGCCAACTCCTGTGGGCTACCAAGTAGTATTCGCATTCAACCCATGCTGTACATGGACTTCCACAAGACTCTCTGTCCAACCAAAATGGTGGCAGTGCCCAGCTGTTTTTCTTTAAATCCTAATAGTTTTGAATCCTGAAGCTGATTACAGAATCTTGAAACCACCAGGAGGAACTGTGGGAGCCAGAAACCGTACAGGATTTACTTAACCTACTTAGGTTGTCAACTCCAAAAGAAAATCTCTTTTATAATGTATTTTATTGCCAGGTGGGTCCTTTTGAGGTCACTTCATGTGAGTCTGAGTTCAATGCAGGCTACCTTTCCCCTTTATGTACTATTTGTTTTCAGTTCTCCCAGTACTGGGCTTGGTGCATCCTGTAGCTGGCTGCAGCAGAACCTTTTTCTGTGATAGCCCCCGTCAACCAGAGTGTGGTGGTTTTACAAATACAAAAACAGAATTACAGATCTGTATAGGGCAATGGGAGAAAAGGAAGAAAATGCTCCCTCCTCCACTGCCATTAATTTATTCTATTAAAAATATTTGTGAATCATCGGTGGAATTGTGAATCTTCAGATGATCATCAAAACAAACCAGAACGCTCTAACTTTTAACCAATCAAAGCCCAACAAACACGTTAATCCTAATCTCTAAAAAAAACACTAGACTGGATATACACTAAACCAAGCAGAGACCCTACTCTGAGTAAAGTTCTTATTTCATGCCAAGTTTGGTGTAGTTCCATTTGTTTTCTTTGTAGCAGAAAGCAAAGTAATTAAGATGGCAATTGTTTGAGTGGTTTACTCTCCAAAAGTCACAGGTTAAAATCCATATTCCACAGGGTCCAGAGAAATATGTCGAATTTTTCAATGTTACTAATGGAATGCGAGTTTCATTTACATAAAGACGGCTCCAAATCACTCTTCAGTGAGTTACCATTGTCCATTGTGGCAATTGAGAACCAAATTATGTTGTAAAGTTAGGTAAATTATGCACCAAGTAAAGCAAACAATAAGCAGCATTGTGTTGCACATTCTATAGCTGTATATTTTTTGAAGCCTACAAAATATGTGCTAAATAATGTGGCAGATTTGGTGTCTCAGTAATACTAGATTACTTAAACATGCAGTTAAGAATATAGAATTTTAGAATGCACACTCTTCTTTGCGAAATAATACAGTATGTATAAGTTGGAGACTGGTGAAGCTGTTCACTGACAGATGCAATAAGCAATAGCTGTCACTGATTTGCAATTCGAACGTTCAAGTTCTTACCTTCATGAACAGAATGTTCACAAAGTGGTTTGGTACCATCGATGTGATGCTGAAACCAGTATGTTAACAGTAACCAATGACATATTTTCTGTGCTTACAGATATCTTTGAAATGTTCTCCATTTGTATGTGACCCACTCAAACAGAGGTTTGTATAATAGAGAATTTCACAGTTAAATTTATCTGTTTTAAACAGTGCAATCTCTTACAAATAGAAAAACTGTTATTCTCTGCACTAAAACACACATTCATAATTATGCCCCAATTATCTGCCCAGATACACTAACACTTTGCGCTGGTTACTTTTATAACACAAACCTAGCACAAAGATGGTCATTACAAACCTGGCGGACGGTGTTAAAGCGGCGTTAAGACAGGCAACAGGCCGACGGTAAAAAAATTGGAATTACGAACATGGCGGAAACCGCCAACAAAGACAGCCACTTTAACACTCCGACCACCACTGCGGTACAGCCAAGCAGCTTGGCGGTCACCACCAACAGACAGGCGGAAGACAAAGTACCACCTACAGTATCACAACCTACCAATCCGCCACCTTTTCCGGGGCGGATTCACCGCAGACAAAAACACGGCGGAAACAGGATCTCGAAAGGAAAACGCTCACCTCTACACACCCCACGAGGAATCCGGACGCCATGGAACCAGAGCTGCATATCCTGCCAGCCCTTATCTTCTTGCTCCTCTACCAGGAGCACGAACGCCGGCGGCGAAGACCACGGTGAGTACTGCACCTACGACACAGGGGAGGGAAAAAACAGGGACACACACACGCAACACGCAACACCCCCACCCTCACCCACGACAACACACACACCAATACAGCATGATACATTACAGTTACAACCCCCAACCCCCCCCGGAAGAATGCAAAGACAAAAGGAAATTAGTGTAACCATTGTAATATATTACTTCAAGTACGCAAAAATATATACACCATAAACAAAATATACACCAAGCTTAGTAGTCCAGGTAGTGCTCCAATGAAGTCGGTGGAACACTGGGCCAACACGGTATGGGCGAGGCCCACACAAGATCCCCAACCATGACGGAGAGAACACTGCAGGGGCATCAGAGAGCAAGAAAACAGGCACCTCAGGGGGAGGGAAAGGGGGGGCACCTCAGCCGGTTGAGTGCATGACACCAAATCCACGAGAGGGCCACATGCCCACTGTTCAATCCTGGGGAGTGCAAAACCACAGTCTCTCAAGTCTATACAGTGGGTGGGTTGCCCACTGTTCCATCCTGGGGAGTGCAAAGCCACAGTCTTTCAAGTCTATACAGTGGGTGGGTTGCCCACTGTTTCATCCTGGGGAGTGCAAAGCCACAGTCTCTCAAGTGGATAACAGTCTCCACTGGTTCTGGAGGGGGCATGGTGCCTAGAGTGCTTCATCCTGCTAAGGACAGAGGTAGTGGATGACAGTCTCAACTGGTTCTGGAGGGGGCATGGTGCCCAGAGTGCTTCATCCTGCTAAGGACAGAGGTAGTGGATGACAGTCTCCACTGGTTCTGGAGGGGGCCTGGTGCCCAGAGTGCTTCATCCTGCTAAGGACAGAGGTAGTGGAGGACAGCCTCCACTGGTTCTGGAGGCGGCCTGGTGCCCCAAGTGCTTCATCCTGCTAAGGACAGAAGTAGTGGATGACAGTCTCCACTGGTTCTTGAGGGGGCTCTGTGCCCAGAGTGCTTCATCCTGCTCGTGACGGGCTCAGTAGCGTCAGTGCCCTTGCTGCTCATGTGGCGGCGGTGCCCTGTTCAGCGGTGCTTGTAGCGGCGGTGCCCTGTTCAGTGGTGATTGAGGCGGCTGTGCCCTGTTCAGTGGTGCTTGTGGTGGCGGTGCCCTGTTCAGCGGTGCTTGAGACGGCGGTGCCCTGTTCAGCGGTGCTTGAGGCAGCGGTACCCTGATAAGCGGTGCATGAGGCGGCGGGCTCCTTTGCAGTGACTCAGCTGCTGGGGGTCCTCTCTATCCCAGCAGGGCTTGTGCTGGTGGTCCTCTCTAGCCCAGCGGGGCTTGTGCTGGCGGTCCTCTCTAGCCCAGCGGGGCTTGTGCTGGCAGACCTCTCTAGCACAGCAGGGCTTGTGCTGGCGGTCCTCTCTAGCCCAGCGGGGCTTGTGCTGTCTGGTCCTCTCTAGCCCAGCGGGGCTTGTGCTGGTGGTCCTCTCTAGCCCAGCGGGGCTTGTGCTGGCGGTCCTCTCTTGCCCAGCAGGGCTTGTGCTGGCGTGGCCTCCAGGGCAGCGGGGATGATGGCGGTGGCCTCCTGGGCAGTGGGGATGATGGCGGTGGCCTCCTGGGCAGCGGGGATGATGGCTGTGGCCTCTTGGGCATCAGGGCAGGTGCTGGCGGTGGCCTCTTGGGCAGCAGGGCAGGTGCTGGCGGTGGCCTCCTGGGCAGCGGGGATGATGGCGGTCTTCTCCGCCGTGCTGCTCTTCCCAGACTTGCCGGGTTTCTTGTGGCCCTTCCCCACCTTGGAAGGTGTCGCAGCTGACTCCACACTCCCGGGGCTTTGGTGGCTAGAGTCTTCCCCCTCTCCCGCCGGGCACTGGCCAACTTTTGATGCTTGACAGGTGGGGGACTGTCCATGCTGTGGCTCCCTGGTGGCCGGTGCACTCCAGATTCCGGTGACCACAGGCACCACTGGTCCTGAAGATGTTGTGGCTGAGGTGCTAGATGGGACCTGGAAAGTCGGGCACTAGGAGACGGACGGGGTGGGGGAGGTGTGGGAAAGAGGTCAAGGTTGGACAGGAAAAGCTTTTTGGAGACACTGGGATGGGTAGCTGGAAAGGGTTTGGGAGTGGAGGAAGAGGTTGTGGTTGTAGGAGGTGTTCGTTTGGTGACTTTGGGTGAAGGTGCATGCGCTGGAGGCTGTCGTGAGGTGGATGGCTGTTGGGTGGGTGTGTGTCTGCGTTTGTGTATCTTGGGAGGTGGCGTCACAGACACATTGGGAGAGGACACAGGGGACGTGTGAATGGTAGTGGGGGTGGTGAGTGCACGTGAGCAGGGTGTGGTGGTGTGCGTGCTGGTGATGACAGTAGTGGATGTAGATGTAGTGCATGCAGGTGTGAGTGTAGACGAGACTGGGAGGGAGGAGGGAGACGAGGAGATGGGGGACACAGTGGAGGCAGTGGATGTTGGTGTGTCTGCATGTGTGTGATGTTTGCGTGAGTGCCTGTGGGATGTGTGGTGCTTATGTTTGCCTGAGCTTCCCTTGTGTGTTGACGTGTGTGTATGCTGGTCTGAAGGTGTGCTTGGGGTAGGCTGGGGTACAGGGGATTGGGTCTGGGTGGAGAAAGTTAGAGGCGGGAGGCTAGAAACGGGGACAATGGCTGGCATCAGTGCTGAGGCCAGAGTCTCAAAAGCTCGCTGAAGGGCCGCCTGACCAGCATGAATGCCCTCCAGGAATGCATTTGTTTGTTGCGACTGCCTTTCTACACCCTGAATGGCATTCAAAATGGTAGACTGCCCAACAGTGAGGGACCTGAGGAGCACAATGGCCTCCTCACTGAGGGCAGCAGGGGCGACTAGGGTAGGTCCTGAGGTGCCTGGGGCAAAGGTGATGCCCATCCTCCTAGGTGAGCGGGCACAGGGCAAAGGCTGAGGGGGTGCAGGGAGGGCGATGCTGGTAGGGGGGGTGGCGGATGTACCCGTAGATGCGGGGGGCACAGATGTTGCCGCCACCACAAGGGAGCTCCCATCAGAGGACGAGTCCGTGTCGCTGGTGTCAGCTCCTGTGCCCGCCGTTGAGCTCCCCTCACCCTCCGTCCCACTGGTGAACTCCGAATCCATAGAGTCGCTCTCCAGGGCCATGTGGGATGCAGCTACCTCGTGCTCCGGTGCCACTGCTCCTCTGCCTGATGATGCTAATGCACACAAGAACAGGGAGACCACAAAAAGGGGGGTATGACAGAAGAAAGACATGTTGAGTGTATGCATTACCGCTACAGTTGGTGGACACGACAGACACAGAAGCCCCCTGCACTACACTGCGCTCTTGGGCTCCACTGTTCAATCCCTGGGAAATGGCCTACAAGGCTATGGACGACATCTGTACACATGGATGACACAGGGGCATGACTAGGTGTACTTGGCACTCTACAGAGGTGGGGTGGGGTGCCACATGGCGTGCCTTACGGAAGGACTTTGCCTACTAAACTCGTCCTGGCCTAGGGAAACCCACAGCCCACCTCCCCCACCCAGACACCTCCACTGCATGCAAAATCAGCAGGATGAGAGTGTACTCACCCCCTTGTGGCTGCTGTGATGCCCTCAAGCGCCCATCCAACTTTGGGTACGTCACAGCCAGGATCCTGAACATCAAGGGGGTCATGGTGCGACAGGCACCCCTCCCACATTGGGAGGCCATCCCCAGCTGAGCCTCCGCTGTCTTCTTGCTCCAGCGGCGAATGTCCTCCCATCTTTTCCGGCAGTGGGTGCTCCGTCTGTGGTAGACCCCCAGGGTCCAGACGTCCTTGGCGATGGCACGCCAAATATCTTTTTTCTGGTGGGCGCTGACCTACATGAATTGTACAGGGGGAAGAGAAACTTTATTACCAACTGCACCGTCACAGTCATTGGCCCCCATCCCTACCCTTGCCATGATGCACTCACCGTCGTTTCATGCACGCCTCAATCTCCCCCCCTGTCTTTCATCCACCCCACTCCACACACTCATAGCCCATACAGCATGCTCACAGTATATTCACCTGTTTGTCTGGAGGACCGTAGAGTAGCGTGTACTGGGGGAGGACCCCATCCACGAGTTTCTCCAACTCCTCAGATGTGAAGGCAGGGGACCTTTCCCCAGACACTCGAGCCATTGTCTCTTCCAGACCGAGGTCACAGCAGCACTTGCAGTGCAGGTCCTCTCCTGTCGAAGATCAGGTATCGAGTGATTGAACAGATAGAAAATGGCGGTCACGTCCGCGGCGGTGCGTACCGTTACCACCGGCGTACATCGTCATTGGCTCCTGGGACCCATAGGGTCCAATGTTAACCAATGCAGCATTGCACCGCGGTCTTCGACCGCCTACCGTGACGGTGTACAACGTCAGCGCAGTTACCTCACATCCCATTGTCCCACTTTAGACGTCAGGCAGCCGCCATTTCAGGGGCCCACTTGGCTTAATTTTTAACTGCGTCACACATACCTAGGCCTAGACTCAACACACATACAGGCCACTTTTCGGATTAGGATCCGTATTCTGTGTAAGCTGTGGGTACGTACCTCTGAGTTGGTTGACTCTGTGCTCGCTTTTGTCCTTCATAGGCACCGTACCCTGGGACATGTGAGGAGATGGGGGCATCCTCCGGTGTACAGACCGCTGGTGGACTTGTCGACAATGGAGGAAAGACATGTGATCATCACCTACAGGCTTGACCGTGCCACAATCCATGAACTGTGTACCCAGCTGGAGCCAGACCTGATGTCAGCTATCCGCCATCCCACAGGAATCCCCCCTCAAGTGCAGGTCCTGTCAGTGCTCCATTTCCTTGCAAGTGGGTAATTTCAAACAACAGTGGCCATAGCATCAGGGATGTCCCAGCCTATGTTTTCCAACGTCTTGTCCAGAGTGTTGTCTGCCCTGCTGAAACACATGCGGAGCTACATCGTTTTCCCTCAGGTGGAGGATTTGCCTACAGTGAAAGGTGATTTCTATGCCCTGGGACATATCCCCAACATCATAAGTGCCAGTGATGGGACAAATGTGGCTTTGGTCCCCCCCACAGGAGTGAACAGGTGTACAGAAACCAGAAGAGTTATCATTCCATGAATGTGCAGATGGTGTGTTTGGCAGACCAGTACATCTCCCATGTGAATGCCAAATTCCCTGGCTCAGTGCATGACGCCTACATCCTGTGGAATAGCAGCATCCCTTATGTGATGGGGCAACTCCAGAGGCACCGAGTGTGGCTATTAGGTGAGCACCTGGAAGTAAGACAGTGGGAATGGTTGTCTGGGTCTAGGGATATCCCTACAGGTTAGTGTGTGTCTAACAGTTGTCCCTCGCCATTTGCAGGTGACTCTGGTTACCCCAACCTGTCATGGCTACTGACCCCAGTGAGGAATCCCAGGACAAGGGCAGAGGAACGCTACAATGAGGCCCATGTGCGAACTCGGCGGATTATCGAATGGACCTTCGGCCTCCTGAAAGCCAGGTTCAGGTGCCTCCATATGACAGGTGGATCCCTATTCTACTTACCAAAGAAGGTGTGCCAGATCATCGTGGCCTGCTGTATGCTTCACAACTTAGCTTTGCGACAGCAGGTGCCTTTTCTGCAGGAGGATGGTCCAGATGGCGGTGTTGTTGCAGCTGTGGAGCCTGTGGACAGTGAAGACGAGGAAGCAGAAGAAGAGGACATGGACAACAGGAACTTGGTGATCCTGCAATATTTCCAGTGAGACACAGGTAAGGGTACAGACCTGCCTACTGCATGTACTTTAAAACTACTACCTCTCTACTGTCTGTCGATTTCACCCAGTGTATGGTCACTTAGTTGTCACTTTCCCTTACGATTTCACAGATGTGGGTCCCACTGTGTAACATCTGCTTTGTTTCCTCATGGACTAGAGCTGCATGACATAGGTATGTTGACATTACAATTGTAAGAGCATTTTGTCACTGTAATTGCTAATACACTATTTTGAAATCACAGACTGACTCCAGATTGTTTTGTGCTTCAAGGGTGTTTATTTAAGTGCTATATATTGGAGGGGGTTGTAAAATGGTCAGGGGTGATGGTGGAGGAATGTCCATGGCAGAGTCCAGTCTATTAGTCTCACAGGTGCATTGCCCAAATGGGCATAGGAAGTGGAGCTGGGGCAGTTTGAGGATGGACAGGGTGACAAAGTGGGACAGAAAGATGACATTGAGGGTGCTCTCATTTCTTGAGGGGGGGGCCTTGGCATCGTTCTCTGTCTTTGTCCTGGATCTCCGGGACCGTTTGCGGGGTGGTTCTCCCTCTGCAGGGGGTGGGGTGCTGGTGTGGTGGTCCTGTGGCAGGGCATCCTGTCCACTAGCGCCGGCGGAGGTGGTGGGCAGTTCATCATCCATGCTAGTGTCAGGGGCCCCTTGTTGTGCCACAGTGTCCCTCCTGGTGTTGAGTACTTCCTTCAGCACCCCTACGATGGTGCCCAGGGTGGAATTGATAGTTCTGAGTTCCTCCCTGAAGCCCAAATATTGTTCCTCCTGCAGGCGCTGGGTCTCCTGAAACTTAGCCAGTATCGTTGCCATCGTCTCCTGGGAGTGGTGGTAGGCTCCCATGATGGAGGAGAGGGCCTCGTGGAGAGTGGGCTCCCTTGGCCTGTCCTTCCCCTGTCGCACAGCAGCCCTCCCAGTTCCCCTGTGTTCCTGGGCCTCCGTCCCCTGGACCGTGTGCCCACTACCACTGCCCCCAGGTCCCTGTTGTTGTTTGAGTGGAGGGTTAGCCTGGGTTCCCTGTAGTGGTGGACACACTGCTGCTTGACGCGTCCTGGGGACAGAAATATGGGCCCGCTGGGTGGGTACTGTGCTGGTGTTTCCAGAGGGTGGAAGCTCGGTAGTGGCCTGTGACTGTGTGATGGGAACCGACTGTCCCGAGGTCCCCGATGGGCCAGGCTGGTCATCTAGATCCAGTTGGACAGAGCTGCTGTCCTCACTGTGGGCCTCTTCTGTTGGTGGTGTGGACATGTGTGGACCCTCCTGTCCGGTGACGTTGGGTAGGGGTCCTGCAGGGGTATAAAAGGATGTTTATTAGATCTGTGAGTGCCATGGTGTTCAATGGGTGGGTGACCGTGTACCCCAGTGCTTGCATTCCTGTGTGGGACCTTGTGTGATGATGGTTTAGGGGGGTGTATGGGTATGTGCAGTGGGCATGCTTTGGTTATGGGTGTCCATGCTTTGGTGTTGCATGCAGGGCTTGGTGTTAGGAAGGGTGGTTTGTGAAATTGGGACATTTGTGAGGAGTTGGAGTGATGGGGTGAGGGTGAGGGTGGGGTATGTGATGGCATGCAGATAGGGTGGGGGATGTAATAGTTAAGATTTGACTTACCAGAGTCCATTCCTCCATCTAGTCCTGTGAGGCCCTCAGGATGCAGAATCGCCAAGACCTGCTCCTCCCATGTTGTTAGTTGTGGGGGAGGAGGTGGGGGTCCGCTGCCAGTCCGCTGAACAGCAAGGTGGTGTCTTGAAACCATTGAACGCACCTTCCCTCGTAGGTCGTTCCACCTCTTCCTGATGTCATCCCGATTTCTTGGCTGCTGTCCCACTGCGTTGACCCTGTCCACTACTCTTCGCCATAGCTCCATCTTCCTAGCTATGGAGGTGTGCTGCTCCTGTGCTCCGAATAGCTGTGGCTCTACCCGGACGATTTCCTCCACCATGACTCTGATTTCCTCCTCCGAGAACCTGGTATGTCTTTGCCGTGCCATGGGGTGGTGTGGGTGGTGTGTGTGGTGATAAGTGTGCTGATATGTAGTGGTGTGTTGTGTGAGGTGCGTGGAAGTTATGTGGGTGATGGTCTGGTGTGTCTGGGGATGCTTGGTAGTAGTTTGTAGTGTCTCTCTCTGGCCTTCTTTCTGTATTTTTGACGAAGGGGTTTGTGGGTGATGTGGGTGTGTGTTTTATATTGTATTGGGTGTGTGGGAGTGGTGTGTGTATCAGGTGTGTGTATTTCTAATTGTCCAATGTGGCTGTGTTTTGTATATGTGTGTGTATTTTGAGCGCAGCGGTGTGTACCGCCAATGGAATACCGCGGTTGAAAGACTGCCGCGTGGATTCGTGTGTCGTGATAGTGTGGGCGTATTTTTGTTGGCGTGACGGTGGAGGATTTGTTTTTGCCAGTTTATCACTGACCTTTGGTGTGGCGGACTTGTGTGGGTGTCTGAATTTTTGCAGATTCCGTGCTGAGGGTCATAATAGCTGTGGCAGATTTCCACGGCCGCAGCGGTGTGTTGGCGGTCTTCTGCACGGCGGTAAGCGGCTTTTACCGCCAATGTTGTAATGAGGGCCAAAGACTTCTGACGGTGTTTACTTTAAGGCTCAAATCATGATTTGCGCTGGAAAGTTGGCCAAAGTAAATACTGATAAGGCCTCAATAGAAAATTAAAATTTAAAGACAAATTACTAAAATGCTAGCGTGAGAGTGGATTGCTAGGCCAGAAACTGTTTCTGCTCCAACCTTTAAAAGCATGCTCTGAACTTTATGTAACCCGTACTGCATGAATTGCAGAACTAGCTTGGCTGGGACATATTTCTATGTTTTTAATAACCTCTTCCTGACATGAAAACAATAGAACCAGTGTTAACTACATCCTTCCCCACCTACTAAACTTCTTTGGTACACGCTGACGTGTATATAGAAAATAACAAAATGCTTGTATGATGGAAACTTAACACTATGTGAATGATGGTAATTGATATGGTGTTACACTTATATATATAATAATAATAATATAATAATTTGTTCTTGCAGAAGCAAGAAATACATGTGAAAAGAAGTACTAGTATCCAATCTCAGCTGTTTGTGAAGAGAAGCATTGTTTAACTCTGCAACATCTCAAGAAATTTATACTTTTGTCAATAAATGTAATAATCAAAAGTAATTATAAAAGGTGTCCTAGGGAAAGAGCAAGGTGTGGTCGCTGCCTCTGCTTTGGGCTTCTGCTTCTTCTGTTTCTTCCAACACTTCTGCTGTTAGAGATGAGAGCCACAAATGACCAGAGAGCATTATACTACGAGTTACCTATCGAATGACTAAGACGGTTTTCTAGAGTGACCATAGAGAGCAGTTTTGAAAGTAGTAGACACACTAACAAACACCTGCCTTCACGGCTTTTTGAGTACAAGAGTAGCTTTTCATTTCGCAGCAGAATCGATTTAGGCATTGTACTAAGACTGAGAGAGTTTGATAAACTGTTGTAGAGTAGTAAGATAGCTGTAAGCACATTGGACTGATAGACGTGGGCAACTGTGATAGTGTACAAGACTGAATACTTTTTAATTCTTTCTGTGAAGTATTCCCAGACTATGAAAACAGGACTATTGCAACTCTTGTGCATTCTGTGAAACAGAGACAGATAACGTAGGGACAGAGTCAGGACACACTTCATTCTTGTTTCTCTAATAATTTGCCTTGATTATAAAAAATAATAATAATTTATTTAAATAAATACTTCAAAACTACTAAAACTCTCTTTACTGACTCTAGAAAATTGACTTACTGTACAAGTTTGTATTTTGAAATCATTGTTTGCAGCCTATTGAATTCCTCACAGACACTCCCAGATAAAGATGCACACTGAGAGTCCAGAAAAGGGGTAAGTGGTTTGGGTAGATAACACCTACCTTAACATATGAAAAACTCCTGTTTAATTTCTGGTTACGAACAATACCAAGTCTGAAGTTCTTGGGAAATATACTATTTAAATAAAATATGAGTTTTTCTCAAAACATTAGCTCATGTTGTTTACACAAAAGCTCAGTCTTTGTTCTGGTTAGAGCAGAGATCAATAGCTCCAGTTTTGGGATAAACTCATGAACAAGCAGAATACTATCAAACGGTAAAACTGTATCACAAAGTCAGTGAAATGAATGAATCTACAAGCCTTTGGCAAATAATTCTTTGAAAATGTAAATCTCAGAACTTACTGCAAGGGGATACAAAACAAACTTGTGGATTTACACAAAATTAAGGTATTATCTGGCAAAGTTAAAAAAGTCCCTAAGAGGCAGAACATAAACAGAGAACACTAATAGGAAATCAGTGGAGCAAGAATCGCAAATATACCCTGCCCTTAAAAAGATGGCTCCAGAAAGATTCTGTATGCTAGGAGAAAAATGTCACCACAGCAGCTAATCATATGCAAGATTCAGTGTTAAAAATAGCACAGAATATGTTCAGCTTTTTGGGAAAGAAAAAAATTATCTGTTGCAATATCTTTAATAAATTCTGTGGTTTAGCAATAGCTAATGAGACAAACAGCCTCATTACGAGGCTGGCAGAACTAGGATCACGGGCCTCGTGGTGGAGATCAAACCGCCACAGCTGTGGCGGTCCAACTGCTACATTACTAGATAGGTGGGCGGACCCGCCAAAAGACTACCATCCCACCCAGGATCACAGATCCTGACAGGGTGACAGTGGTCTTGTTTGTACTCAGCCAGGGCTGCGCTTAAAGCAACCCCACCGACTGATTACAACCTTGTTTTCTGTAAGCCTTTTCATGGTGAGCACCCCAATATGAAAAGGCTGGTGGAAAACAAGTGCTGGGGGCTCCCCCGTTCAGAACTGTCAGAATGCACACTGTCTGCTTTGCAGACAGTGAGCATTCCGAGGCAGCTGGTAGGCCCTCTCTGTGCTACATGATAGTACTATCACGTAGCACTGTTCCCACTGGTCAGAAATGCTCTATTACAATGTTCCTGACAGTCAGGCTGGCGAAAACATTGTAATAGGGCAGGGGGGATGCCACCGCCATGGTGGTGGCGTCCTCCCCATGAGATTGGCAGTCCCATGATGACCACCAAACTCCTAATGTGGCCCAAAAGTCATTTTTCATTGAAGTTAGATTCCTAAGAGAGGATTACCAAGAAATATGAAGGATTCACACTGTTCACTTCCTAGTGTAAACTATTGCGTTATAGTAAAATTAAATATTTTGAAAGCAGAGTGACAAGATCCGCTTTCAACTTTCAAATTGCCTCGAAATCTATTACTCTTGATACAGTCAGTCTTTTACCATGTATCTACATCTGGACTACGGTCCAAAACAAGATCGATGTGTGCTCTGTTACTCAGCAATCCCATCTCTTTTTCTCTGAGAGGTATGATTGTGGTGAGAAGGGTTTTGTTAGAGATCCGGACTGTGTCTCAAAAGCAGGATGTATCAAAGCTTGTTTGTGCTACTAAACAGCAGGCCCATTTTTCTTCTACAGATGTTTTGATGAAGATCAGCAATTGAGTCTTTCAAAGATCCCTGAAGCTTTCAGAGCTGTCCTAGGATTATGGGGAGATGCAATTCTACATTTAAAGGATGTGTGTGACAAGCTTGCTGCTTGGAATAAAAACTAGATATTGTTCAGAAAATGTATCAGGATAGACTTTACAAGAAAGGCAGTATCCAAACATATATCTTGCTAAAAAGGCATTTCAATGAAGGTGTGAAAATATGGGACAAAACTGAAACCCATCTAAATCATTCTAAACATATCTTGGACTATAAGTTTCCTTTACTTGTACATTTCTTGAGAATCTTATGGCTATGTATCTTTGCACACCCCAATCATGTTTCTAAAATATGTACCTTCTTGAAAGACTTATTAAGCAAAGCTACAAAGACTGATGCAGCAGATGAAATGATATACCAGGAAAACTAGAGTGTAGTCAGATTTTACTTTCTCCATTGTCACTGGAAGAAATTAATTTTACTGTGTTTTGATTTTTTCTGCAAAATCCTGTGGATGACTGGCCAAGCACCAGTATCACCAACATGTCAGAATGAATAACTGTGATGGCACTTCCCCTTTTTTAATACAACCCACTTGAGCAATACATAGTTTATCAATCAGGAAAGGGTGCTAGACACTGCACCTAAATGATTGTGTATGTCCCAGTCTGGCCCTCTTCTGTGAGGTGCAAGTATGTTACCAAGAAATAACTATGGCAATTAAATTATACGAGTCTCTGACTTCACGGTTTTGAGAACTTTGCCTTTAAGATATTTTGGTGTATTATTGTCACTGATGCAGGGATCTGGTTTTAGATTTTAGGTCACTGGTTTGAATCCCAGAAAAGTATACGGTACATTGTGAGCCTTCTGAAATGGTCAAATTGTCAGTCCTATGTTTCATTCCTGGTACTTAAAAGTTTAATGGAATGCCTCTAATAACATCTGTAATTTACAGATTTTAGGTAGTAAGATTGCTAAGCGTGTGAATGTACCTGTTTCAGGCATGTGTGTGTGCTTGTCTGTGTTGCATTTGATTGACTCCATATTTAATAATCAGGTGACATGTTGACATCTGTGCCGAGGAGATTTAACCTTTCGATCGTCTGTAGTCATTGCAAGTAGTATCATAAAGCTAGTGAGAAATAACACTTAATAATAAGGTGGCAAAATGCAATCCAGTTTCAGCTCTACTCCAAAAGGGCATTATAAAAATGGCTTCATTAATTCTATGGTTAGTAATATTTCCCTAATACCACCACCCATTTTTAGAACACCATGTAACCACCATTGCAAACTATTTTAAATGTTATGTAACATATGAAGTCACATCTTAGCACAGATAGAGTAACTAGTTCTTTCTTCTCAATACCTGTATTTGATTAAAAAACATGAATATTTTAATATACTGTGTAAGAAATTGGGTTGTTGTTTGACTTGGGTGTAAGTCCTGGTCAAGCATCAGCCACAATCACTGGCAGAGTAAACAACACAAAATCACCAAATTAACCTGTGCTGAACCCTGGGTAGCTTGGCACAAAAGCAGTCAGTCTTAACTTAGAGGCAATGTGTAAAGTATGTATGTAGCTCAAAAACAGGAATTAAGTGAAAACACAACACAGGAAAAATCCAACACCAATTTAGAAACATAGAGTAAACTTTAAGAACCTATTTGACCCCACAACAACACAAATGGAATCAGTAGGAATTTTTAAGGTTTTTAGTAAAATCAGCGCCTAAAAGACTAAAATTGTAACCGCAGATATCTAGTCGAACAAGATAGGGTCAAAGTAAAAAAATATGGCCGACTGTGATGGAGCATGAGTCACATACAAGAAGTGGACTGTGCTTTGCCAGTGATTACCTTCAGACTTAGAAGAATTTTCAAGAAAAGAGTTCTAAGAAGGTAAATTTCTGAGGTGCAAGTCTGCAGGGGGTGTCAGTGGAGGGAATGCCATCATCGGGTAGTCTCTGGACGAAGTCATGGTGAAGATTTCTACATTCAGACTTAGGACCTGATTTAAATATTGGGGGACCAGTTACTCCATCCTAAAGGTGACAAATATCCTGTCTGCCAATAGCTAAATCCCATTATGGGGGTTTAGATTTCAGCGGACGGGATTTCCTTTACCTTTGTGATGGAGTATTTCATCCACCAATATCTAAATCAGGGCCTTAGTCACTTTTTGGGAAGTCAAAAATCTCCAGCAGAACGAGGCAGGATGTTGTAGCCCAAGATAGTTCCAGATATACCCCTTTGGCAAAGGACTGCTGAACAGCATTTGCTGCTGTGGAGAAGAACGTTGCAGGAGTCAGGGCTACTGGTGATGTGCCTTGGGTGGATTGAAGAGCAGATTGATCCCATTCTTCCCCTGATTCTCAGAGCAGTCGTTAGCAAAAAAAGTTTTAGCGCCTAACGTTTGAATTTTGGCTATCTGGGCACATTTAGCACCACAAATAAAAGAGTCCAGGACTGGTGGGACAACGTTTGGGGGGTCAGGACTCACTCAAGCTGTGTCCAGGTGGGAGTTGAAGATGGTGGGGACCTTTATGTTCCTGTGGTTCTGACCAGGAGGCCAGAAAACTAGCACTTGGAGTCGCTCTGGTAGTCCTGGTGTCAAGTGAAGATGCAGGGCTCAAACAGCAGGCCTTCCCTCAAAGTGTTTAAGGCAGGCTCCATGTAGCAAAACTGTCCTTCCAGATACAGCAAAGCAGGCTTGCAGCAGCAGCAATACAGCAGGTCACAGCAGCAGACAGTCCTCTGAGAATCCTTCCGCAGGTACAGAAAGTGAAATGAAGAGTTTTTGTACCTAGTCCCTTCTTTGACAATCGGAGACTCCAAACTGGCTGCAGTGACAATGTGGAGGTGATAAGCCCTTTGTGTGAAGGCAGAGCACAGCCAATCAAGTTACATGTGGGCTGTGCTCAGCTCCGCCCCCTTAGTCTCCAGTCTGCCATCACATGGCCCATTTAGGATTTTTTATACTACCAGGACATGAAAAATCTAAAATGAAATGCCCACCATTTCACTTACAATGCATCCTGCCATATGGGATACCTACCGCCCAAACTAGGGGTGATATATGTACAACAAGGGGAGTCTGAGGCTTGGCAAAAAGGTTATATTGCCAAGGTGACTCCACAAGTAGTTCTTAAGTTACAGGTCCTGGGTATATGGTATACCACTCTCCAAGGAACTTATAAATAAATTAAATATGCCAATCAGGTGTAAACCAATGTAACCACAGTGAGTGAGCACAAACATTTTAGCACTGGTTGTTTGGCAATGGTTAAGTGCACAGAGTTCTAAGGCCCAAAAAAAAAAAACATCGAAACAGAACAACGGAGGTAAGTAGGCAAAATGTTTGGGTGAAGACCACCCTAAGGCTGACAGTTCTAACACAATGAGTCAGATTAACAAAATATATTTTGGTCTGCTATAATCCAGTTGATGTAAATTTGTGTTTTGCACATGTGCCTATTTGCAAAAGGAGTGCATTATTATCCAAAACAAGCTTCATGCACCCAATAAGGTTTCCAGGAGTGAATTTTTATATAGGTTGTTGAGAAATATCCATATGTGTCAGCTCTTCTTCCATTTCTTTACTATCTGGATAGATTCTGATCTTGTGATTTTCATAGAGTAGAGTTCTGGCTGTACTAGCTGCCTTGAGAATACAGCCTCTGTCCCTGTAGATAAAGATGCAAGTTGTTATAGCCTGGAGGAGCCCCGGGAAGAGTGCTAGTGACAAGTGCCCTGTAGGACCGCTACACAGAGAATATAGGGGCAGGCACTGAGGTTTCAGTTCCTGCTTTATCTGCCATTCAAGAAAACATTCTGTGGAAGGTTTCTCCGCATGTTCAAGGAAGGACAACACACGCCCATTATTCTGGTGTGATGTCCCCTCCACTTCTTCTGCTCTAGACTCCAATTCCAGAGTCAGTGTTGTCATTCTGTCCATACCCTCTCTGAGAGCAGTGACTGTGGTACAGAGTTCCGCTATATACTCCTCTTCTGATGTACTTTATCTAGTTCACTTTTGTAGGTCTTACCACAGCAGGTTAACCTCAATAGGGACAGTCTAGAACATTTCCATCCAGGGCCAGTCGGGAGCCCTATATGGCAGTCAGCAGGTCTGCCCTCAATGGCTCCTCATTTAGGGCCCGATTCACAAAGTGCCTCTGCACTGGTGGTGGAAGGCCACAGTTGTGGCAGGGAGCACACTTGTGACAGGGGTCCTGCATCCATACTGCATTTTACATTACAAATGCAATGCCCCCTGCCAAGACTGTGGGGTGTCTGCCATGAGTGCAGAGGCCCTTTGTGAAAAATGCCCACAGTGTCTGCTGTTCCACCAGAAGCAGAAAGCCAGGGCACCCCATTGCACTTAGTGGCATGGCTAGTGTCATTGTATACTGGTGACAATGTTGCCATTCTGAGGGGCAGAACCCCTTTTCTTGCCTATTTTGCCTCATGGGACATGGTCAGTGAGGTCCCAGCATCTGTCAATAGTATCACTGGCCAATGCAAACATAAGTATGATGGTTCACTAGCAGGCCAGATGGCATCTCCTCAACAAGGCACACAGCATGTAAAGTTTCTTTTGTTTTCTCCAATGGTAGCCACAACGTAGAGGCCTGATCAAGGGTCCAAAGCAGCCAGGGCACAAATCTGGAACTCTGGGGAACATCCTACCTCCTGTGGACAACAGGAAGAGACAGGTGAGAGGTGAAGAAACAAGGGGTGTCCCCTGTCAGGAATATTAGCCAGTAGCGGGGTGCATGCAAGAATGACTCAATGGGCCGGTGCTCACCATTGAGGTGGATGGGACCACAGGTGGGCTGTGTCTCCCCAGAAGGCAGCCGGGGTCTGATCCAGAAAGGGCCTGCAGTTCCCCAGGGGGCTGTGGACTCTATCTCCAGCACAGCAGGCAGTGATGATCAGCCCAGTCCTCAGCTGGGAATGTCATACACCTGCCTGGATATGCAAAGGTAGGCAACAATACAACCCAACAAGACAGTGGCATCCAGCCGCTGGACACCTCCATTGCTGCAGGCTCAGAATTTGGTACGCAGCAGAACAGCCCACCACCAGCGAGAGTGCTCCACTACCAGCCCTCGGCTGAAGGCCATTTCAACAGGCTGAGCCCCTCCCTTGAGGCTGGAACTGCTCCAAGTACAAAATCCGATGCACATCTCTGCAGCTGCTCTCTGCCGCCACTACAGGAAGAGATCTCCTCTTTGAGTCCAAGACTCAAAGAGAAGCGCAGCTCTAACAGCAAAGCCTCCAGATATACCGCAGCTCCCTCCAGCTGCAAGCTGCAGCCCATGACCCGACAATCTCTGCCATTCTTGCCTCCATGCCTGGGAGGGTAGGGGGCAGAAGCAGTGGTGGCAAAAGAAACATTTGAGGAAGAATCATGCAGGATGCCGGCTGGGTATTACAGACCCAGCTGGCCATCTTGCTTACCCACACCCCCCAGAGTAATTGACCACTTGAGTTCAAATAAAGTTTAACAGCACCATAGAAATTTAAGCTTTCCCACAAACATTACAAAATATAAAGTTATGCATGTCATAATACATTACATATTTTGTGACATTCGTCTATATGATATTAATTTGTCATTTGAGGCATCTTCAATTACAAGAAGACTTTCTGCAATGGAAAAAATAAGGATCTGATTCACCAGAAATATAGGAATTGAGATTTCCAGTTGAACATAGTTTTCGACTGTCTTACTATTTACTAACATTCCTAGAGGTACATGGGAAAAGTGGCTAAGGTGTAGGTTTCAGGCATACTCTTGGGAAGGTGTGATGATGTTTCTTGTGGAATCCTCTTTTTACTATGCAGAGTTCTCCATACCAGAGATGTCAGCACAGAGTGAATAGGACCACTTGCACAAATGTGCATTATTACTTTTTCCACTGAGATGTTTTCTTTGTAGAGAGAGACCCTCTCCTTCAACCAACAAATCTGGGAGTGACCTGTTTCCCTTCTCACCCTAGAAATGAAGTTATGCCTGCCCGGAGCTGGATGAAAAATACAAATTTTCACAGAGTGGAAAGGAGAGAGTGAGAGGTGTTTGCGAATTTCCACAAACATACACATTTGTGGCATCACCAAACTTCTCAGGCAAAAAAAAACCCTTAGAACGCCCATTGTCCACCCTTTGACTAGAATTTACAACTGTACTTTAAGGAGTTTCTGGCATGATGAAATAAGGTAAACTCATTTTTATATGAACATTTATGACTATTGTACCTTTGTGAATAGACTCCTACATGCATGATTCAGCAGAATTTTGTATGTGTAGTTGTTCTAGAAATATGCCACTCTCACTCATTACGGGAGACTGTTGACAATGCTAGCTTTTGAAAACCTCAAGAAAAAGTAAGGTAACTCTGCCTCCTCGATTTGGTAGATTTTTGGGGAATATTACATTTATAAGATTCAGATCCTATTTGGGATCTTCCAATTCTTTCTTGGATTTGTTTTTGTTTTTAGAAAATAAAAAAGGTGTTTTAATGAGAATCTCATTTCTGGTATCCCCATAATTTATATGGAAATATTAAGTTGCTTTCAGGACTTACAGGAAATAGCACATTCAAGCCCATATTTATACTTTTTTGCACTGCATTTGCCTCATTTCTTGACACAAAAGCAGCGCAAACGTACAAAATATAATTGTCAAAAAAGGACGCAAATGTGGCGCAAAAAATGTATAAATATGGGTCTCTATTCTCAGTCACACTGAAAACATTTGCTATAAAAATTGTGCCCATTGTGCCCATTTAAAACCATGTCCTAAGACATATATATATTCACACTGACACAATTTCACGTAAGTGTAAACCCCTTTTTGCCCCCTTCCCAGACACACCTGTGAATACAGTAGTTTTCAGACCTGACTTATAAGGGTTCCTTAATTAGGATATGAAACAACGGACAGAGTTAAGGATAGTACATTTCATGCTGTCTTTCTCAATGAACATCAAGAGTAAACACCCACCATATCTGGCTGTATGACCCAAGGAAACATGCTAGCAGCTCATGGAAGTTGTGGCTTCTTTGGTTTTAAAAGGACTCCTCCAGGGTATCAAAATGTATGATCAAGGATCATGTTCTTTCATGTCTAGATTAAAATTGTTGCTCTTATGAATTATGTGTTTCTGTACCTCACACCTCATCCTCCATCTACCTATGAGCAGAATCTGCATTCTGCGTAATTTACAGGCCAATAGTTACTAGAATATACACCTTATTTTTAGGCCTCGAGGAGTTCATGGAGTTCTGCTACGCGGAACTCTGCGAAGTGCTGAAAAAACTCTGCTACACTACGTGGAATTCTGTGAGTGGTGGACTTTTGGTGAGTTGTGCTGTTCACGCAGATTTTCTGCGCCAGGAGTTTCTCCCATGCTGTAAAATCAGTGCAAACTGCATCACACAGAGCGCCAGAGGGCGCTAACTTCTTCCTGCCACTCAAGCATATTTTCTACTCAGGCAGCAGCTTCCTCAATGCAAGCCGTAGCATTTTCATTGTGAGCAGTTGCGGCTTACTGCGACCACTAGAATTCAGAAATCTCACTCCCACTCACCAAATCAATGATTTCTCTTGCTAACTTAGGCCATCATTGCAACCCTGGCAGTCGGTGATAAAGCAGCGGTAATACCACCAACAGGCCAGCGTAACAAAAATGGAACTATGACTACGGCGAAAACCGCTCAGACAGACAGCCACTTTAACAAACCGACTGCCATGGCAGTATCAACAAGCACCATGGCAGTAACCACCAACAGCCAGGTGGAAGACAATGTACCAGCCACACTATTATCACAGGCCTATCCACCACCTTTTCCGGGGTGGTACCAATGACATCAAAAGCACGGTGGAAACAGAACACAGAAGTCAAAGGACTCACCTCTGGAGACTCAGGGAACAACCACAACGCCATGGAGCCCGATCTGCACGTACTTCTGATGCTCGTCTACCTTTTTCTGCATCATGAGCAGCAATGCCGGCAAAGATGACTACAGTGAGTACTGCGGCCTAGCACACAAGGGAGGGGGGGAGGAAAAAGAGAGTGACACACATATGCAACACCCCCATCGCCAACACCATACACACACAATCAGATGTACAAACATTACACATCCACCCCGTACCCCTCAGAAATAATGCAAGGACAAATGATTGGAAGAAAGTGAGTGTAATACGATAAAATAACATGAATATGTGCATCAAAATACAAATGTAGATACATATTTACAAATGGAGGGACACTGCCCAGTCCTCAATGTCTGTGGGTCACAGGTCAACATCACATAGGCCAAGGCCCCACCTCACTCCTGCAACAACACAGAGAGAACATTGCAGGGGCATCAGGTCGAAACTACACAGGCACCTCAGGGGGACGGGGAATGGGGGGCACCTCAGTCGGAAGATGATACAACACTATTGGTCCTGGAGGGGGCTACATGCCCTGTGCGATATCCTGGGGAGTGCAAGGCCACAGTCTCTCAAGTGGGTAGTTTGCCCACTGCTTGGTCCTGGGGAGTGCAAGGCCACAATCTCTCAAGAGGGTGGTTTGCCCACATCCTCTCTAGGAGGCAACATGCACTGTGCTTGGCCCTGGGGAGTGAGAGGCCACAGTCTCTCTAGTGGGTGGTTTGCCCACTGCTTGGTCCTGGGGAGTGCAAGGCACAGTCTCTCAAATGGGTGGTTTTCCTACTGCTTGGTCCTGGGAAGTGCAAGGCCACAGTCTCTCAAGTGGGTGGTTTGCCCACTGCTGGGTCCTGGGGAGTGCAAGGCCACAGTCTCTCTAGATGGTGGCTTCTCCTCTGGTTCTGGAGGGGGCCCTGTGCCCAGTGTGCTTGATCCTGGGAAGAATGGGGTGAGTGGATGGCTTGTTCCACTGGTTCTGGAGGGGGCCCTGTGCCCAGTGTGCTTGATCCTGGGAAGGATGGGGTGAGTGGATGGGTTCTTCCACTGGTTCTGGAGGGGACCTTGTGCCAAGTGTGCTTCATCCTGGGAAGGATGGGGTGAGTGGATGCCTTCTTCCACTGGTTCTGGAGGGGGCATTGTGCCCAGTGTGCTTCATTCTGGGAAGGATGGGGTGAGTGAATGGTTTCTTCCACTGGTTCTGGAGGGGGCATTGTGCCCTGTGATGCAGATCTTGGGGACTGCAAGGTCACAGTCTCTCACCTGGGTGTCAGACCCACATGCTTTGCAGGGGCCAGGACGCACAACAGCCCATGGAGTCAGGACTATACACTGTCTGCCAGCAGTGACGGCTGCTCAGTGGTGGCAGTGGTGGTGCTGGTGTCGGGGCTGGCAGTGGTGGGGGGAGGCTCCACCCCAACCCCTGCAGCCTCAGACGGCTGCCCACTGGGGCTGCTGCTGCTGCTGGCAGTGTTGCTGGTGGCGGTGCTGACAGTGGTGGGGGGAGGCTCCAGCCCATCCCCTGCAGCCTCGGACAGCTGCCCACTGGGGCTGCTGCTGCTGGCAGTTGTGCTGTTGGCGGTGCTGGTGGTGGTGCTGGCAGTGGTGGGGGGAGGCTCCTGCCCATCCCCTGCAGCCTCGGACTGCTGCCCACTGGGGCTGCTGCTGCTGGCAGTGTTGGCGGTGGCGATGCTGGTGGCGGTGCTGGTGGTTGTGCTGGTGACGGTGCTGGCAGTGGTGGGGGGAGGCTCCAGCCCTTCCCCTGCAGCCTCAGACAGTTGAACCACCATGGTTGGTGGTGGGGACTCCGAATGAGTCCCAGCACCGTGCCTCCTGTCCATCCTGCCTGCTGGTGGAGGCCCCTTGCCCTTCCTGTCAGCAGCCGGGGATTTCCCCTTGCCCTTCCCTCCTGCAGCTGGTGGTGCCTCCTTGCTCTTCCTAGATGCTGCAGGTGGTGCCTCCTTGCCCTTCCCTGTCGCAGCTGGTGGTACCTCCTTGCCCTTCCCTGTCGCAGCTGGTGGTGCCTCTTTGCCTTTCCCTGTCACAGCTGGTGGTGCCTCCTTGCCCTTTCTTGATGCGCCTGGTGCAGGCATCCTGTCAGTGTTGCTGTCTGGTGCCCGGGATCCTCTCCCACCTGCAGTAGCTGTCGAAACTACTGTGGCCGTAGACTGGGTGGCTGAGGTGCTCGCCTCGGTTCTGACCACCCTGACCCAACATGAAGGCTGGGGGGGGGGGGGGGAGTTTTAGGGAAGAGGTCAACAGTGGAGGGGAAATGCGTCTAAGGGACATTGGGGCAGGAAGAAGGTGAAGGTTTGGGAGTGGAGGAAGTGGAAGAGGAAGTGGTTGTAGGAGGTGTCTGTCTGCTGTGTTTGGGTGCAGGTGCATGTGATGGATGCTGTTGTGAGGTGGATGGCTGTTGGGTGTCTGAGTGCTTGCGTTTGTGTACTTTGGGAATAGGGGTCACAGACACAGTGGGTGAGGACACAGGGGACGTGTGGGTGGATGTGGTGACTGCCAGTGAGGGGTGTGTAGTGATAGGCGTGATGGTGATGGAGGTAGTGGATGAGGATGTAGTGCATGCAGGTGTGAGTGTAGACGCTACTGGGAGGGAGGTGGACGAGGAGGAGGAGGGGGACACAGTGGAGGCAATGGATTTTCATATGTCTGCATCTGAATGGTGTTTGTGTGAGTGCCTGTGGGATGATGTGTAGTGCTTGTGTTTGACTGAACCACTCCTGTGTGTTGTCCTGGGTGCATGCTGGTCTGCCTGGGTGCTTGGGATAGGTTGGGGTTGAGGGGAATGGGATTGGGCAGAAGAAGTTGCAGGGGGGAGGCTAGAAACAGGGACAATGGCTGCCATCAGGGGGAGGCCAGAGCCTGGATTATTCTCTGTTGGGCTGCCATGCCAGAGTGAATTCCCGCCAGGAATGCATTTGTTTGTTGCCTGGATGCCTGGATGGCATTCACAATGGTTGACTGCCCAACAGAGATGGATCGCAGGAGGTCAATAGCCTCCTCACTCAGGGCAGCATGGCTAACTGGGGCAGGGCCTGAGGTGTCTGGGGTGAAGGAGATGCCCACCCTCCTGGGTGAGCGGGCATGGCAAATACGCTGTGTGGCTGCTGGGAGGGTGGTACTGGTGTAGTGAATGGCAGCTGTACCTGCAGTTGGGGTGGGCACAGAAGTGTCCGCCACCACCAGGGAGCTTCCATCGGAGGAGGTATCACTGTCAGAACTGTCCCGTCCAGTCTCCGCCGTGGTGCTCCCTTCGCCCTGCGTCTCACTGGTGACCTCACCGTCGGTGGATTCAGCCTCCTGGGCCCTGTGGAATGTAGCTCTCCCCGTCGCCGGTGCCTCTTGCCAGATGACGCTAATGCACATGAGGACAGGGTGACAAAACAAAAAGGGGGGGAGACAAAGGATACCCTTGGTCAATGTCAGCAACAACACCACCTTTGCGGTACAAGAGACACACACACAGGGAACAGCCCTACGCACTAGGCAATGCACTAACAGTCACAATGCTAGTCACCAGCCCATGGACAGGGATACCTAACATCAATTGCAGCATACCTGAGACCCACAGACACCTGCCCAGTAGTGGATGCCTACTAGCTTGGTTGGAGGAGGTGTACATCAGACCCTGCCCAATATGGGCCCTACCCTGCAATGTCCGGCCTGACCTTGGAGCACCCACAGGCCCACATCCCCTACACGGATGCCACCCCACCACGTGCAAGTATTATATTGGGGCACTGTACTTACCCCCTCGTGGCTGCTGTGATGCCCCCAAGTGCCCACTCAGCTCCGGATAGGCCACCACAAGTATGCGGGCCATCAGGTATGTCTACGTTCAATGGGCACCCCTTCCCCATCCACAACTGGGCCTCCACCGTCTTCCATGCCCAGCATCTCAGGTCCTCCCACCATTTGCGACAGTGGGTACTCTGCCTGCCGTAGATCCTAGGGTTCGCACGACCTTGCCAATAGCACGCCACATGCCCTTTTTTTGATGGGCTCTGATATGCAGAGAAATACACATCGGAAAATGTATCAGTCAGACCGTCCTGCCTGTTACACTCATGGGCCACCATAGCCCTCAGATCCCCTTACGCACAGACAGTGCCAACCATATATGCAGCACGCTACCCAGGGTCCTTCCACCAACCGCTCCTACACGAGGCCCTCACACTCAGCACTCCATGCATTCATGCCCCATGCATAGTGCTCACAGTGAACTTACCTGTTGGTCTGGAGGCCCATACATCATTCGGTACTGGGGTAGGAACTCATCCACCAGTCTCTCCATCTCCGCAGCTGTGAAGGCAGAGGCCCTTTGCCCAGTGACACGAGCCATGGTCGGTTCCAGACACAGGTCACAGCAGCACTTGCTGTGTAGGTCCTCTCCGGTTGAAGGTCAGGTACAAGTGAGTGAACAGATAGAAAATGGCGGTCATGTCCACAGCGGTGCGTACCTTCACTGCCGGCGTACATCACCATTGGCCACTGTAACCCATAGGGACCAATGGTATGCAATGAGGAGTTGCACGGCGGTTCTCGACCGCCTACTGCAACGGCGCACAATGTTAGCGGAATTACCTCATTTCCACCTGTCCCTCCATACAGGACAGGTGGACACCATTTCAGGAGGGGTGCAGGCCATGGCAGCTAACTGTGTCACAGTACACATAGACACCACTTGGGCCTATCCAACAATATACTGTTACAGTCACAACATGCAATGCAGTGTAGTGTTTGGGAATGTGGAATACTGACCAGCTGCTCATCGTTTGCCCCCTAGATGGCAACTACTGTGGATGAATAGGCCCCTGGTGGACTTGGCAACAATGGAGGACAGGCACATTATACTCACCTATAGAATGGACAGGGCCACAATCACAGAGCTGTGTGCCCAATTGGATCCTGACCTGATATCTGCTATCCGTCATCCCACTGCGATCCCCCCTCTTGTGCAAGTCCTATCAGTGATCCATTTCCTGGCAACTGGCTCCTTCCAAGTGACAGTGGACTTGGCAGCAGGAATGTCTCAGCTAATGTTCTCAATAGTGCTGACCAGAGTGTTGTCTGCCCTGATTAAACACATGCGCAGCTACATCGGTTTCCCCCAGGTGGAGTATTTGGCCAAAGTGAAAGCAGATTTCTATGCAATGGGACGTTTCCCCAACATTACTGGGGCAATAGATGGTACACATATTGCATTTGTCCCCTCCCAGAGAAATGAACAGGTGTTCAGAAATAGAAAGAGCTTTCACTCCATGAATGTGCAGATAGTGTGCCTGGCGGACCAGTGCATCTCCTGTGTCAATGCAAAGTATCCTGGGTTTGTGCATGATCCCTTTATCCTGAGGAATAGCAGCATCCCATATGTGATGGCTCAACTCCAGAGGCACCGGGTGTGGCCAATAGGTGATCCCTGGTTCCCACCCAGTAGGTGTTGGTGTATGGGTATGGTGTAGGCCCTAAGGGTTAGTGTGTGTCTAACAGTTGCCCCTCGATATTTGCAGGTGACTCTGTTTACCCCAACCACTCATGGCTACTGACCTCTGTGAGGAATCCCAGAACTAGGGCAGAGAGAAGTTACAGTGAGGCACATGGGCGAACAAAAAGAATAATAGAAAGGACATCCGGCATCCTGAAGGCCAGGTTTCGTTGCCCGGTGGATCCCTGTACTACTCACCCAAGAAGGTGTACCAGATCATCGTGGCATGCTGTATGTTGCACAACCTTGCCTTACGTCGCCAGGTGCCTTTTCTGCAGGAGGATGAGGCTGGAGATGGGCGTGTGGCAGCAGTGGACCCTGTGGACAGTGAAGATGATGAGGCAGAAGATGAGGATGAGGACAACAGAAGTGCAATAATAGGACAATACTTCCAATGTAATTTCACTTTACATTGACAGTTTTGTGTTTGACATTGTCACTGGCATGCTGATTTTCCCACTTCTGTGGCCACTTATTGTACTCTTTGCCATCTCTATTTTCAGATATTTGTTCCCCACTGTCGCTCCTTGTGTGTTGACTGCAGCCAACTACAGGTCATTCCTATGTATACATTACTGTACAGTTGTATTGCAGTGTTTAAAGCTTGTTAAACTAATACAGATTTCAATCATTTGTCAGACTCCATACTTGTATTTATTTAAATGGTGTTTCTTTATGTGCTAATAAGTAGAGGGGGATGTGCAATGGGAGGGGGGATGGTGAAGGAATGTCCAGGATAGAATCCAGTCTTTTTGTATCACAGGTTCATTGTCCAAGGGGACATAGACAATGTAGCAATGGCAGTTCAAGGTGGACAGGGTGACAGAGTGGGACACAAGGGTGACAATCAGGAGAGTCTTATTTCCTGGCGGGGTCTTGGCAATAGTCTCTGGCTTCTGCCTGGATCGCAGGGACCGTTTGCGGGGTGGTTCTCCTTCTGCGGGGTTGGGTGCTGGTGGCCTGTTGTTCCTGTGGTGGGGCCTCCTGTCCACTAGCGACAGCAGAGGTGGTAGGCTGCTCATCGGTTTGGATAGTGTCAGGAGCCCTCTGGTGTACCACTGCCTCCCTCATGGTGTTGGCCATGTCTGCCAGGACCCCTGCAATGGTGACCAAGGTGGTATTGATGTCCTTTCACTCCTCCCTCAGCCCCAGGTACTGTCCCTCCCTCAGGCTCTAGGTCTCATGCAACTTGTCCAGTATCTGGCCCATCGTTCCTGGGAATGGTGGTATGCTCCCAGGATGTTGGTGAGTGCCTCCTGGAGGGTCGGTTCCCTGGGCCTGTCCTTCCCCTGTCACGCAGCAGTCCTCCCAGCTTCCCTGTTGTCCTGTGCCTCTGTCCCCTGAACCCTGGGCCCACTGCCACTGACCCCAGGTCCCTTATCGTCCTGTGTTTGTGGGGTGGCCTGGGGTCCCTGTAGTGGTGGACACATTGGTGATTGATGTGTCCTGGGGACAGAGGTATGGGCCTGCTGTGTTGGTACTGTGCTAGTATTTCCTGGGGGGGGGGGCTCTGTTGTGGTATGGGACTGTGCCTGGGTTAC
This sequence comes from Pleurodeles waltl, assembly GCF_031143425.1. Lineage (NCBI taxonomy): Eukaryota > Metazoa > Chordata > Amphibia > Caudata > Salamandridae > Pleurodeles > Pleurodeles waltl. The sequence goes on along the minus strand of NC_090438.1, from coordinate 792,010,271 downwards.
TGACTGTCCGGAGATCCATGATCGGCCAGGTTGGTCATCCAGATCCAGGCATCCAAAGCTGCTTTCATCACTGTGGGCCTCTTCTGGGGGGGGAATGGATGTTGCTGGCACCTCCTCTCCAGTGACGTTGGGTGGGGGACCTGTGGCAATATAAATGCACTGTTGTTGTTTCTGTGTGTGTCATCTTCTGCATGGGTGTGTTGCCCTCTATGGTTGGTATTGCCCTGTCAGCTTTGCCTTGTGTGAGTAGTTATTTATTGGGCTAGGTGATTCTCTCTAGTGTGCATGCTTTAGTGATGGGTGTTCAGGCAGGTACATTGGTGTTACATGCAGGGCTTGGTATTGGGAGGGGTGGGTTGTGATGGTGGGATGTGTGTGAGGTAGTGAAGTGATAGTGGAGTGATGGGTGTGAGGGTAAGGGTGGGGGTTTGTGCTGGCATGCTGGTAGTCCAGTCCTTCTCCTACTCTTGCCAGGCCCTCAGGATGCATGATTACCAATACTTGCTCCTCCCATGTTGTTGGTTGTGGGGGAGAGGACCTCTTCCTGGTGTTATCCCTTGTTCTGGGGTGCTGTCCCACTGCGTTGACCCTGTCTACGATTCTCTGCCATAGCTCCATCTTCCTAGCAGTGGATGTCTGCTGCACCTGTGATCCAAAAAGCTGTGGCTCTACCCGGATGATTTCCTCCACCATGACCCTTAGCGCCTCCTCTGAGAAACTGGGGTATTGTTGTGGTGCCATGGGTGTAGTGTGAGTGGTGTAGGTGAGTGTGTGTGTGGGGTGATGTGTTGGGCTGTGTGATGTAAGGTGCCTGGATGGTGTATAGGTGATGGTGGTGTGTGGCTGTGGTCTTGTCTGTGGTCTTGCTATCTCTCTTGTGGCAATTGTTTGTATTCGTAAAGGGTTGTGGGTAATGTGTGTGTGTGTTTTATAGTGGTGTGTGGGTATGGTGTGTGTATGGGTTTTCAGGTTTGTGTTATTCAAATAGTCCAATGTGGTGTTGTTTTGTTAGGTTGTGTGTATTCTGAGCGCTGCAGTATTTACTGCCAATGGTTTAGCGCCATTGAATGTCCGCCAGGGTGATTCATGGGTCATAATGCTGTGGGTGTAGTTCTGTTGGAGTAACGGTGTGGGTTTTGCTACCGCCAGTTTATCACTGACCTTTGGGCTGGCAGACTTGTGTGTGTGGCTGTGTGGTGACGGATTGCTAAGTGTGGGTCATAATATGGGTGGTGGTAATCTGCTGCGGCAGCGGTATTTTGGCAGCAGTCAGCATGGCGGTATGGCGGTAAGCAGTACTTACCACCAATGTCATAATGAGGGCCTAAATGTTGGCGCACGTGAGAAAAAATTCTCTCCACATCACTTTGTAGAGTTTTTCTAAACTCCGCGTGGAGAATAGCCATTGGAGAGTGGAGAGTTGAGGGGGGAAAACTCTGCGAACTCCACCGGCGGAAAGGAATTTTTCCCCCACCCCTACTTATATTCTCTATAATTTGTTTAATAAAACATGCAGATTACAATCTCTTGAATGTGTTCAAACGTATAATGAGAAGGTAACTTTGTATCTTTTTTTAAAGCTTCCCTTACCCACATTGCACTTAGGTTGAACTTATATAACTTTGCGCAGTGGCATAGCAAACACGTCACAGGCCTAGTACCAACAAGGAGAATTGCCACCATTGATTTGGTGGTTACAAAGCTGTTCTATTTGGAGTCTAGTGGGCCCTTCCCACCCCGAGATCTTGTGCCACCGCAACTGCTGTACTATTTATAGCATCTTCCCAGTCTTTATATGCAGGTTATGACCACCACATAGTAATCAAATACCTAATTATCGTGGGCTGATCCAGCTTTCTCCTTCAACTTCATCCAATAGTAGGAGAAACTATACGCATATATCAAAGCAAGCAGGACCAATGTTGTAATTCAACTCACAACATATAGGCGGTCATTCCTACCTTGGCGGGCGGCGGTCGCCGCCCGCCTGGCGGGAACCGCCAGAAGACCGTACTGCGGTCAAAAGACCGCGGCGGTCATTCTGTCTTTCCCGCTGGGCTGGCGGGCGACCGCCAAAAGGCCGCCCGCCCGCCCAGCGGGAAAGCACCAGCAACGAGGAAGCCGGCTCCGAATGGAGCCGGCGGAGTTGCTGGTGGGCGACGGGTGCAGTTGCACCCCGTCGCGATTTTCAGTGTCTGCCAAGCAGACACTGAAAATCAATGTGGGCCCTTTTACGGGGGCCCCTGCAGTGCCCATGCCTATGGCATGGGCACTGCAGGGGCCCCCAGGGGCCCCACGACACCCGTTCCCGCCAGCCAGGTTCTGGCGGTGAAAACCGCCAGAACCAGGCTGGCGGGAAGGCGGGAAGGCGGTCGTAATCCCCATTGCGGCGCTGCTTGCAGCGCCGCCGTGGAGGATTCACAGGGGCAGCGGGAAGCCGGCGGAAAACCGCCGGCTTCCCTTTTCTGACCGCGGCTTTACCGCCGCGGTCAGAATAGCCCCAGAAGCACCGCCAGCCTGTTGGCGGTGCTTCCTCCGTCCCCTACCCTGGCGGTCTCGGACCGCCAGGGTAGGAATGACCCCCATAGACATTTGGCACATTTGAGGGATGTCTTTAATCTCTGCATAAGATAAGTAAAAAAATGCATGACAGCAAATTCTCAGATTGATCCTATTGATCCTTAATTTCTTAATGCTATAATGGGGTAAACCTTTCTTGTGCCCATGTCCCTGTCTTATGACTAATCACATATCTGAAATGTTAAGGGCAATTATACTGGAAATACTCAGTGATCATAAATATGAGAAGACTATCAACTTGTCAGAAATGGAATAAAGTTAAGTAAATCATATATTCATCATTAAATTATTTGGTTATCGAAAGAAAAGGAAAATGAAAACACTAATTAGAGGGAAGGCTTTAGAAAAAAATAAAGTAAAGTAGAACAAATATATGTTTCTCAGAGAATCAAAGAGATCTGTTTACTCACAAACTCAAATTGACAAATCATTTAAAATTAACTTAAATCTTGCTTATGACCTCATGAGCAAATTATTCAAGGGTAAGCTGAGACTTACATCATTTTTTTCTAATTTTACTTACTTTATGTTAATAATGGCAGCCATTGAGTCGCAAGCATCAAAGAGATATGGACCAAATATGGGCTGATGGACTGTAAAGAACAAAAGTAAGTAGAGTAGCATGAGCATATCCATGATATTTGTTATTAACATTAGTATACTACTTAATAAACCGACTGTTGGACCTTGCCCTTTTAAAGGGTCATTCCCCAGACTTTTTGCTTTATGCCTCATTTTTCTGACCTCTGTTGGTTGACGGTTTGACTCTGAGCACTTTTTTACTGCTAACCAGTGCTAAAGTGCATGTGCTCTCTCTTACAAATTTGGTATGATTGGATCATACCTGATTGGCATATTTAATTTACCTAAAAGTCCCTTGTAAAGTGGTATCCCTATACCCAGGGCCTGTAAATTAAATGCTACTAGTGGGCCTGCAGCGCGGCTTGCGCCACCCACTGAAGTAGCCTGTCAAACCTATCTAAGGCCTGCTAGCGCAGAGCCTGCGTGCACAGTTTCCTGCCACAGGGACCTGGCATCTAAATTTACTTGCCAGGCCCAGAACTCCCCTTTTACTACATGTAAGTCACCCCTAAGGTAGGCCCTAGCTAGCCCTTTGAGCAGGGTGCCATGTATGTAGAAGGCAGGACATGTGCCATGTTGCGTGGCCTGCCCTGGTAGTGACAAACAGCCTAACTTGGTGTCTCACTGCTGTGAGTGCTGCCCTCTCATAGGATTGCATTGGAAACGCCCTGCCTTATGTGTAAGGGGTATTGTCTGATTTATGAGGGGTAGCGTAGGCATGTTTGGTATGGTTGTGACAGTAGTAAGAAATGCTGCTTACTAATGTAGGTGTATTTTTTATTACTTTCACAGAAATGCCACCTCTAGAAAGTGCGCATTTATCTGTGCTTATAACTTTGGTGTTTTGCAGCTTGTCTCCAATCAACATCTGGGCAGACTGACAGTTGGGGCTTGTGCATACTTCTCAGACAGCCTGAACACAGGGAGGGTGGAGGTGACACAGAGGTGCATCTACATATTGTAAAGCCTTCCTGGGCTGAGAGAAGGGAGAGGCGGGGCACACCTGCATTTGTAAAGACTGTGCCCTGGCCTCACACAATAGGGTTGTTAACCCCCCACTGATGTTTGGAGCCTGTACTGAAAGGAGAGAGGGGGCACTCACAGAACCAGTTGTAACTGGCTGGAACCTCCTCTCCCTACCATTGAAAAACACTGTAAGAACTGACTATAAGTACAGGGGGATTTTCCCCACAATTTGAACACTCTTGGAACTGAAACTGGACACAGTACGCTGATGAATGGACTCACTGGGAAACCACCTTGGACTGCTGTTGCTGTGCTGACCTGTGACCTGCCTGGTCATTAGAAGGATCTGCCTCCATGTGCACCCCTTGTGCTGTCCTGTAGCTGGATCCACCAGCCCTGTGCTTTTTCTTCTTGTTCCCAGGGGCAGGGTGTTGTGGCCCCTGAACCCTGCCACGATCTCCCCAGCCTAGCCTGTAGCGCTTGGGAAAAGCGCTCTCTCGTTACTAATGGGAAGAAGGTCACCGCCGCAGCCCGGGCTTTAAATGTGCCCTAGCGCTTGGAAAAGCACGCTATTTCTACTAAAGAAACATCACCGCCTCAGCCCAGGCTGCTGATTTAACCTAGCGCTATGTGAAGCGCTTTCTTGGAAGCCCCTCGAATTTCCCCACGGCGTCTCTGCCGTTTTGAATCACCACCACAGCCCGGGTTGCTGAGTGCCATTAGCGCGAGGTCCGCGCCAACCTAAAGTGCCTCCGGGGCACGAGAATTCCTCGACCGGTGCAGATGCGCTCCTGACGGCGCCCCCGGGGCACGGCCCGCTCTCAGGAGCGCCCCCGGGGCACCAGCTGCCTCCAGCTTCATACGGAGCCTCCCGGCGGCCCGGCAGCAGCTCCTGGTACTCGCGCACCACATCGGGTGCGGCGAGTATTGTCCCGGACCCCCGGAGGGGTCCGAGTGCCATACCAAAGCGGAAGCAGGACTTGGGGAGGGCGCAGGAAGCACCCCCCTCCCCGGTCGCTGCAATAGGAGCGGAACTCTCCTAGTTTCAGGCATCTCTTGTTCTGTTTACCCAAATTGGGAAGGAAGACCTCAGTGGAGGTCCCTTCCCGCCTTAATTGGGCGATTGTTATTGGGCCACGCCCGGCCCCCACCCAACAGACAGGGTGTGAGGAGGCCAAGGCCGGCCCCCACCACGAGGGAGGCCCCCCCATTTTGCGCACAGGAGCACCGGGGGCCCCCGTGTTCATCTCCAGGCACTGGAAGTGCCTTCTTCCACCAGCCAACAGGTACTCTCTAGAGACTCTAGGCTCTAGGAGCCTAATATAGATGTACAGATGGTTGCTATTTCATACCTGTTTACTGGTGGTACATATATGTGCTAATGTTCCTTTTCTAGGCATGTCTAGCTGATATGTATGTATATGACTTGTGGTATATTCGCTAATGTTCCTTTTCTGGGTATTTAGGAATTGTTCATGACAAGTGCATATACCTTTTTAGGTCGAGCCTAGACAGCGCATGCGCTGTCGCTTAGCGACCTGTTGTTAATAGAGTTGTGAGGTTACATACCACCCATCTTTTTCAATTGGCTGCTTCCATTGTCACTCTTTTATTTCTGCTTCCGATTCGAAGACGGCATGCATCTGTCATGCCTTTTCCTGTTTTCACTCCTCCCCGAGCGCAGCGACCAAGTACTCAATCAATACGCTGTTCATTTTTATAGCATGTGTTTTGGACCTACTTTGTTTCTACGCCCGGGGCGCTCAAAGTAGGAGGCATGCGAGGCAAGGGGGTGCCGTGCACAGCACTGCTTCCAAGCAGCCAGACCTACCACAAACATGGCCAAAGGTGCACTTTCAGTTTTCCTCTAAGACGTTTTTTAAAATCAGGCTAGAAGGTTTCTTTTCTCCTGGAGCCTACGTGCAGGGGATGGGAGCGAGGAGCACTGCAAATAAATAACTTCACGGCTTCCGAAGGGGGAGGGCGGAGCGAGAACAGAAGCAACCTTTTGGGAATTTGCCTCAAGCTTTTTTTTTCTCAAATGTTTGTTGCTTCAGATGTCTATGTTTCCCTGGGATATATTTTTTTTACATCTGAAGCAACGGCATTTTAGTAGCAAAAAGCGCGAGTGGAATAGTTACATTGCATCGCTCTTCACTCCCCTCCCCCGCACGTAGGCTCCTGGAGATAAGAAACCTCCAGCTTGATTTAAAAAAAATAGCCTCGTTTCATCAGCATTTTGTGTTGTGTAGGAGGAGTGGAGGCTGGAGGCCGTCAAGCTGCAGAAACTGTGCCTTTCCGGGGCAGCTGTTAATATTACGAGAAGCAACTGGCATATTGGTGTTTCATGCACGCAGCCTAGAGTTGTTAGCAAAGGCTGCTTCACGGAAGCTTAGCTTCCTGAGAGTTGTGCACGGTGAAGATTTACTGCTCTTCTTCAAAATGTTAGGAGCCCAGAGTTGACATTTCTGGAATTCCTCAATTCCCAGGGAGAGAGGGAAGGGGCAGTGGGACACATTATCCCAGCATGGCAGAGACAAGCATCCCCAGACTTCGAGGCTTTTGAGACAGTGCGGGTCTAGGTGTTAACTTCAGTCGTGACGGTGACCACATGTTTACTGGAGTCAGGACATTTGGTTCTGTGTTGACACTGCAAGTACAAATGAAAAACCTTTTCTGCCATTATGCACCCAGCAGAAACGAGAAAACACAGAAGTCCAAAACATCTCTGCAAATGTCTTAACCCACAAGTGTTAAAAATGAGCCTAGTTGCAAAAAATATTTAGCGCACCTCCTAGAAACTTTTAAATCTCTGTAATACAGTTGCAATTGTACCAAATAATAATATTTACAAAAATATAATGACAATGTTTACATTTTTTTCAGGAGTTAGAGGAAAAGGTTAATGGAAGTGCTTTACTTATATGCAGGGCCACTGGAATTATGTGGCAGAGAGGACCAAATTATGCGGCAGGGCTGACCAATTTAAGTGGCAAGAAAAGTCCAGTTCTGCATTTTCAAGGCCAATAGCTCTAACTCAAACAAATGCGAGACCTATTGCATTGCAAATGCTTGTTTTACTATACTTCCTGACTACTACTTATGTTGCAGAATCCTGAGTACTTACATGTTCTAATGTGACAACTGCATATTCTTGCAGAGTATTAGTAACTTGTGTAACATTCTGACAACTGCTAAGGTAGCAGGGTATTACTTATGTGTAATGTTGGTCTAATTATCTTTTGTGCAATACAGATTATTTTTACATAGCTCAGTGTTGTGTTTACATTGTGGTGTATATTTTGTGTCACGTGTGTTGTGCAAACGCTTTACACATTGCCTCCAGGTTAAGCCTGACTGCTCGTGCCAAGCTACCAAGGGGGTGAGCAGGGGTTATCTTGGACGTGTAACTCCCAAGCCCTGACTAGAGTGGGTAGGTTCTGCCTGGCTGAGGTGCATACCCTAGCCACCCAGGAACCCCATTTCTAACACCGACTATAATAATAACCGAATAATACCACTCCTGACTCTGAGCCCACTTCTCCTAACTCGAGGATTTCATTTCCTATGTTTCGTTTTCATTAAAGCCCCCCATTGCTCAGAAGAAGTTGATATTGCTAATTTTTATTATTATATCAGGTAATCTCTGTTGTGTGTCATCATAGTGTCATCATGGTAGTCTAGTCTCAGTCGTTCTAAAGTTATGAACTATTATAACCCACTAACTCTCTGTTTTCTTCTAGTTGACACTGGTGGATAACCTCTTGATTAGTTCTACAGTTGGAGTACGCATAGTTGGGAGAGGCACCTTGCTTGTGATGTCTTCCCTGTTAGCATGATAGCCTTTTACTAATACTACCTCTATCATAAGGTGGCGCCTTGGTAAAACCCTGCAGTAAGAAGAGGTAGTAGTCCTAGCTGCATCTATCCATGTAAGAGAACTTTGGAGTGAAGTGAACTTGTTTATTTAGCAATTAACTTCTACTGAAGATGTTTTTTGTGTGCATCTAGGGTTTTGGAGGCAAAAAATGAAATAGCAGTCACCCCTTAGTAGTTGATATAGTTACATGGGGCAGTAGAGCCAGGGTATAACTAATTGACATTCATTTTTTGAGCAGATTTAAAAAACAGGCTATGCTAACAGACAGCAGTGCAAACTAAAACACCAAAATAAAGATTTGAGACGTAAATAAAGTAGAATGAAATATTTCCTTTTTATTTTTTACAATTATAAAACCCACCCTTTCTGCCCAACCCTCTCCTCAAACAAATCACCTCGTCCCCAACTAAAGTCCAATGAAACCAAGTCCAAATTCCAAAAAAAGTCCTAATAAAATGTCGAAAGAGAAACAACGCAGCCTCAACTCCCTTCTCCACCCTCTCCACCCATAACAAGTGTCCCTCCCACCAAAACAAAAAATTAAAAAAGGTTTAAAAGAGGACATTCTCCAGGTGGGTCTGGAGATCATTCAGGGTTGTCTCTATCTCTGCCACCCGGTGGTCCTGGAGCGAAAGGTGTTGTAGGATGCAGTTCTAGAGTATGCCGTCTGAGCATGGGGGGGCAGCAGTGGTGGTATGCCGACAGGCTGCTGCTAGCTGGCGGTAGCACTGATGTTGTTATTATTGCTGCTGGGAGGCTGGACATGCTGGTAGCTGATTGGAAGTGCTTGGTTCCACGAACATGTTAGCAGCTGCCTGAGCCTCGTCCTCCTACTTCTGAAGAGCCACCAGCCACTGGCATTCTAGGTGGATGGCCTCCAGCCTCTGCTGCTGCAGTAGGGCTGCTATCTCCTGATGTGTAGGAATATATCCACAAGGAGTAGTTACAGCAAGAAAGAAAAAAGAAAATGACAAATTATAAACAGTGTTCTGTGCAAACAGGACAGTGGCAGTACATTGCTGGACCACTAGGGCCATTGGAATTTGAGGTGGCTGACTACGAGTCATAGGGCCATTTTTTTTACTCACGCATGCCTCACTGTAGTTGACGAATGTCGGAAGGGTAAAATTTGAGCAGGCATGAATCTGTTATGGAAACAATGAAATATAAATCACTTGTACATAAATGTGCCACAGGTCAAAAAGGGATTTTTCATTTTCCTATTTGGGTGGCTGGGACATAACTTAGGAAAGAATAAAGAATGAAGTACTAGGAAGTGGCAGAGTGGGCACTAGGAGGGAAGGGAAACGCACCTTGTTTTAACTTTGCACACTGCACAGACAACACTATTGTACTGCTGAATCAAACCATGCTGCAGTTATATCAAAGTGGCATGGGTGACTAAATGCTATGGGTAGGGGGTAATGAATGATGATGGGTTGAAGGATGTATAACTGCAGTTTGTTCAGGGAGTAGACAGAAAATTAAAATACCCCCCTGTGACGGGCCGGCGCTACCCGACCCGTCCGTGAAGACAGCATGTGCTGGCGCTGCCGCACGCAACCTGGAATTGGAGGATGGAGTAACCAGTCCCTTTAGGTTTCCGGGATTAAAGTTGGCGCGGCGACGAGCTCGTGCACCGGAGAACGCTGAAAAGGAAGGAAGACGGGCAGGGGATGAGGAGGAGAGCGTGGAAAAAGCTGGAGTGTGGGGAAGAGAAGATGGATGGCAGAAACGGCCACCGGTAAAGAGCCAGGACACAAGCGAAGGCGAGGATGTGTCCGGAACACTGACAGCGGAGCAGGAGGCGCACCGCGAAGACTCCAGCCACGCTTCAGGAGAAGCGTGGCACAGCCAGGTGCGTCCATAAACTGGTTTGGGGGAAAACAAGGAGGGGTGGATGAGAGGAGGAGCGGGTCGAAAATAACAAGGGGAGCGGGAAGGTCATAAAGGGGAAATCAAAGGGAGGGAGGTAGGAGCGAAAATACGAGGGCAACTCTAAGGAGACAAGAGGCAACAGGAGAGTAGAAAGGAGAATCAACAAACAGGAGATAGACGTACGAGAGAAAGGAAGCCACAAAAAAGGGCAGAGAGAGACCCAAGAGGATAAATAGAGAGGAAGGAGAATCCAAAAGAACGCCACGAAAAGGAAAGAAAACTGTACAACAGGAAATTGTAAACAGAGGGAAAGACAACCCAGGACCAGCCATGAACTGCAGAAAATAATTAAATAAACAACAGAAAACAGGAAAGTAATAGAGAAGAAGGAGAGGAAAACCCTTCAGACAACCGAGACAGGAAATAGGGAAGAGTAGTAAAACAAAGAATAGGGAATAAAGGAAAGGAACTTACCAATACTTTGTCTTGTTCTTTCACACATGTGCCTCCTGGGAGCCCTGGAAGAAAGAGAAAAGAGAAGGAGACTTGAAATCCAGCGGAGGACAGACAAAGAGTGAACAGTACAACTTATGTAAATTATATGTCACGCCAGAATCAACAGAAGAAATAAAACTCACCTGAACTCATATCCCACTGCCTTCATGTCGTCACTGACATACCCAGTGACACCCCCCTTTGAAACAAAACTTTAATAACCAAGCAAACCATGCAAAGTAGTTGAAAAGACAGGTCCCTCTCCAGAAGACCTCTCTTATTTCTTGATCCAAGCAATTATCTGTTCATTTTTTCATTGTTCTAGTCACTCTTTGATACCCAGCATTTAAACTTTACATTCCCTCTAATCCAGTCTTTCACCATTCCAATCCACCAATCCATATACCTACCTATCCAGTATTCACCCTTTCAACCATCCTTTCACCCATCCATCCCTATACCCACGCATCAGTTGTTACGATCCATCTATCCTTTAACCCATCTTAGTATCCTTTCACCCATCTACCCCTCACCCACTGGGGCATCCTTTCACCCAAATACCATTTCATATATCCATTCCCCTCTGCATCTATTACCTACCTATGCATCTTTTCACCTACCCACATCCTTTCACTCATATACAATTTCACCCACCCTTTCTTTTAACCAACCATCCTTCATTCCCTTTTCATCAACCCATCATTTGTAGCATCCATTCATTATGAGCTTTTGTTTGCTGAGTTGCAGATAGAAGAAGCCATTAAGAACTCTACCCCACTGTAGCTGCTAGAGCAGGGGGTTCACAAGCAACACCTTAGCAGTGAGTATACTAATATTTGTGAAGAAGCAACCAATATGTCTTACCAACGCCATACCCTGCTGCTGCCGGTTCTCCCCCTCTGACCGCTGCCACATCCAGTGAACTGGTGCTGCCGCTGGCCCCTGCACTGGTAGTCTGTGCAGCAGAAAAAAAACACTACACATGTTGGATACCAAATATGCCTCCCTTGTTGTTTTTTAAGAACAAATTCAACAAAATAAAAAAGCAATATATCTCTACAGTTCTATCTCCTTCTATCAATTATTTTAGGAATTGTATTGGTTAACTCTGTTAGAAAAGCAAGTTAGTCAAGTCAACCAGAAACATTTCATAATGGAGTGGCAAAGCTAAGTCACTGAAGTGCAATGATGGGGTGGAATATTTAGTCAAACCAGGAGGACCTTTGGTGATTTTGTGAGGTCTTGGTTGGCAAATGCAATGGGACTGTCCTCATACTACTTTTCAACCATGCTGCACATCGAAAGTGCTGTTATGGTATACTACTTTATAAATGAATAATTCATAAACACAACATGGGGGGAGGCTATCATGACCATAGCCACTTGCTCATTTTACTGTTTGAACATGAGCAAGGAAACAAAAACCTTCACAAACATGCATAGAAAAGCTGACTTGGGCATGCAATCGTCTCCGTAGAGTAATTGTGTTAAAAATCTATCCTCATAGTATTACAGTGCCAGTATACAAGATATAAAAGTGGAGAAGGGTAAGCTACACTTAGTAACAAAGCAGAAGAAAGCCATGTACTAGTACAGACAGGAGGAAGTCAGGGACAGAAACATGAAAAATAGAAAAAATACATGGATAACAAGAATTTAACAAAGCTTAGATAGAACGAAAATAAGTACAAAAAAGGTTAGCGAGGCACAGTAAAAAAAAAGGTGTTCTAAGTAAGGAGAGGTGAAAGTTACAGAAATAATAATAATATAATAGGAAGACTGAGTAGGGCCAGCATATCTGCCAACTACCACACTGGTGGGGGCACTGGCTCCCCCATCTTTCAGACCCACCTGAGATCTTTCTCTCTTCTTCCCCTTGGGTGCTGCGGTAAGAAATAAAGAAGATGTAAAAAATAGATTGGCTGAACACTCCCCAATAATATTTTGAGAGGCAAAAGCAAACAGAGAACCATTGTACCTTACTAAATGAAATCGCCTATGGTGCTAGTATTGAGTCAAGTTAATCTATTAATTTACTCCACATAACCCCTACTCCAAATTTCCTAAACTTAAGCTACATTTGCAACTATGTACCACTACTAATGCATTCATATTGCAACAAATGATCTTTGCTTCCCAACCACCTTTAATGGGCCAACTCAGTCTCCCTTTTTTTTCAATGCATAGATGCATAATACACATCACTGGAAGATTTTGATTGGAACTGCGTAAGCTACATAAAGAAAGGCACAGAGAAGAAAATGCTAACTCACTGATATTATTTACTACTATTACTACCAATACCTTTTTCTTGATGACAGGAGGAGTCTCAGTCTGCATGGATTCTTAAATAATCATCCCAAACATGCATCCACAAGAACAATTCAGTAGCGCTGACCGAGCACATGGCTAGCTCAAACCGGATCACGTAATATTCACCATAATGTAAACTTAACTTACCTCTGAGAGTCAGCACTGCTATTAGAACACATGCAACAAATAAATAACTATTTACTCTCTGAACTCCGACACCTCAATGCCCAGCAGGTCGAGCAGGTCCTGCTGGTGGTACAGTATGTCCACACAACGGTTCATCAACTGCTACTGGGTGTTCTGGACATCAGTGTGCTGACAGACATATACAGGGCACCCTCCCCCACAACAGTGGATGCTCCAGAAGGGCGTAACAGCTCCTAGGCCTGCTGCCAGCATGGAGGAGAGGTTGCTCTGCACAGAGAACCCTGTTCTGCCACCTCCACCGTGGTAAAAGTGGGTTGGCCTGCACCCATTGCTGACACCGACGTCTGCAAGGTGTATAGTTAGCAGCTGCACCAGCACTGCCGCTCCCTCCGCCGCCCTGCAAAGCCATGGTGCTGAGTATAAAAAAAGGGGAAGAAATAGGATGAAGAAATGAAGGACAAAAGAAAAAATAAGAAGCAAAGGGAAAAGCAAAAAAAATATAACATATTTTAAAAACTCACGATAACACACAAACATTTTTTAAAACATAGAATGCAAAAACACAAAGACACACAAATGAAATAAAGGAAAATGAGGGGTGGATAGTTTAGAAAAGGGTAAGACTGAAATAATTAAGAGTGGATTAAATTTAGGAACACAACAAAATAATGGACAGAGTATTGAAAGTTTTCAAACACTCACCCCAATTACAGATCTTGATTGAATCCATTGTCTATTTGCTCACCTTCAATCCCAGTTTTGACCGAGCCATACACAACTAAGTCTTGAACCTGCTCCCCATGGGACCAGTCCAGCCCGACCTACCAGGCCAGGTTCTCCCTGGACCAGCAACAAGCATCCTGGGACCAGTTTAGAAGTATCATCCCACATCAGCCAGGCTAGCTTGAATCCCGTGGCACAGTGAGCAAGAGACCAATGTCTGGGCATACCGAGGCCCTTAAGGGCAAACATAGATACACAACAAGATGATGGATGGAGCATTGAAACTTTTCAAACACTCACCCACAGTCACAGATTTGGGTTGAATCAGATTTGCATTTGGCTGGGTCAAAACTGGGGTGGCATGCTGAGCAAAAGAACAATAGATTAAACCCAGATCTCTAAATGGGGGTGAGTGTTGGAAAAGTTTCAGCACTCCGGTCATCATCCTTTTGTGTGGATTAAAGTTTGGCCCTGTACATGCACAGAGAGAAACAGAGAAAACAAAATGGCCGTGCACATGTGAGCCACATGGTGCTATTTGTACAATGATATCAGCATGAGAACGTGCATTTCGTCTTGAATGCATAAAATGTAGTGTGAATGGGCGCATTGAGCAATTCCACCTGCTGGTGAAATTCAGCAGAGCTCACAGAGTTTTTAACTGCTTCGTAGAATTCCGCATAGCTGAACTCTGTGAGCTCCACCGACCCTTATTCGAAGATAGTGCACTTCAGTGCCAGACTTGTGTGTCTAGTATGTTGGGCTATTTCTTGATTTTTATATGTTTTTCAAATGTTTGCCAATTTTGTTTTTGCTGATTGCATATGTTTGGAAGAAAAACAAAACCACGACATGCTTGTCACATCCGGACCCACTGGCATTGCCAATGCTTGAACCTGGTGAGCACTGTCCCATGACTTCGAAGTGGGCCTGTCAGACATGCCGCTTTACACAGCTGAGAAATAATTGGGGCATACCAGTTCGGAAAATATTGCAGGGCTTTAGCCAGAGCAACTGTCAAAGCCCACCGCTATAGGAAGTTTAATGAATTGGCTTGGTTATCAGAAGATTGGTTGTCACAAAATAGGGTGGAATATAACGCACTACAATCATTTTCTTTTATCCTTTGTCACTGCTATCTATAAATAATTTTTATCTGACTGTCCAAAATCTTTATTTGGACAGCTCATTCTAGCTCTGCCTGTTTCATATTTGAAATAGGCTTATTGACGATTTTCTAGAATTTTCTAGTATCTCTTGGCATCTTGTAAAGGGGAACCCATTTTCAGCCCTCTTTTCAAATAAGGTATTTTCTTTTATATTTCATTAACTTTGTAAGAGGTTGCTTAAGTAACCTCCTCAGTTGCCTTTTCAGATGTATAGGACACTTTAAGTCTCTGTAAATGTATCACATTTGACGTAATATTCTATTTATCTTTTTAAGAACTCTATACCCATCCAGGGTTTGGTGTTGTGGTAATCATTCATGCTTTTATCATTTTTACGGGGTGGGCTTTTAAAAATCAAATAATAAAATATTTAGTTAATTCACTGAAAGCACCTAAAATAATCTTATTGGTAGGATCTCCACAAATATCTAAATTCCAAAGAGAATGTGCAAATTAGTTGTCCAACCTTTAATAGGCAGTAATCTAGCCAATATATCACATATCAGTTATTTTCCTCCAGATCCTTGCAAACATCAACTTTTGTCTCTACTCTTAAAATAATGCAGTCACTGGCCAATATTTTAAATGTAATAACATTGTGTAAAACTTCTCAAATAATGTTGTGCAGCATAGTGAGATTCTTGCTTCTTGAGTGAGTAGTGTTTCCTGATATACCACCAGGGTTTGCTCCATTTAATATCCACATAGTTGAATGAAGCATATGTTTAAGTATTGCTTGCTGAGAGTGTCAGTAAAAGAAAGGGTAATTTCTACAGTGGGAACTCACCACTCTCTATCGAACATATTCACCTGGAGATCCATTGCTATGATAGTTGTGATTTTCACACATTGTATTCACTGCTTGTTATTTACAATGTTTGTAGAAAGCTAAAATCCATTATTGAATGTACACCTACACCTTCCAAACAATCAAATGTTCCTTTTGAATGCAAGACTGGTGGAAAGTGAAGATTTAAAAGTTCCATATCCTTATTTCCCTTATTGAGCCTGTCATCAGTCAGGATCAGAGCCAGAAAATAATTAGTGCTCCTGACCAGTGTAGTGTTGTGACATTGTACTTGTTTAGAAAAAGCTATGACTTGTCCTTCATAAAGCTGTGTGCTAACCCCGTGATCAGTTACTCTTTAAACTCGTCCACAAACATAAGCCAGACCTGAAATATCTTACTTATCAAAATTAGTTAGGTATTCCAAAATGCTGGATTACTTCTAACACTATTGTAGCCCTGCTGCATTCCAGGATATAAACTAATTTTAATTATTTGTTTTAGGAATTCCTCAGATGAGCAGCCTAATGGAGACCCCCAATTTTTTGTCCACTAACTGAGTATGAAAAGAGGAGTTGCTAATTTGTTTAGCCATGTTCACTGGCCAACCAACTATTACTCTGTGTTAGAAATGGGGTCTTTGGTTGGCAGTCAGGTTACCCCCTGTCCACGCAAGGACCCTCACTCTAGTCAGGGTAAAGGAGAATCACCCTCAGCCAACCTTGGTAGCTTAGCACTAGCAGGCAGGTTTATCTTCAGAGTTCTAGGTGTAAAGAATTTGTACCAACACACACAGTAACTTCATGAAAATACTACAAAATCACACAACACGGGTTTAGAAAAATAAGAAATAATTATCCAAACAAAACAAGACCAAAATGACAAAAATCCAACATACACAAGTCAAGATATTAATTTTAAAAGCAAGAGTCTTAAATCCTTTTGTAAACAGATAAAACACTGTTAGCATTGAAAAGTACCTGGGTAGAGTCAAAATAACATGCACGGGCGAGTGTGCGTTGAAAAAGGTAAGCAGTGTGTCGATTTCTCACCCATAAGCGACACTGTGCGTCATTTCTCCTTCTCTGGTCTGGTCGGCATGTGTCATTTTTCCTCTCCGCAGGAGAGCAATGCGTCGATCCGGGCAAGCACTCGGGCCAGGACAGGCGCTGCATCATTTTTCTGTGCCCAGCAAGGTTTGCGTCAAAAATCCTGCCACACGGTATCAGCAAAACCGCGCAATGTGTGTTGCGTCATTATCAGCCTCCGTCAGCGGGTATTGCACGTCGTTCTTCCAGCTACATGCGTCGATTTTCCAGCAGCGATGCCGGTGGAGTGTCGATTTCTACCGCAAAGCCAGCGGCGCTTCGTTTTTCAGCCGTGTCTTGGAAGGTGCGTCAATATTTTCCCCGCACGGCGGTGTGTGTGTGGATTTTCAGTCTTGGTCTGCCAGCTACACCTTCCAAGGCCCCAGGAGTTGGATAGGGCACCACTTGGCAGGGCAGGAGTCTCAACAGAGACTCCAGGTACTGGCAGGAGAAGTCTTTGTTGGCCCTGAGACTTCAACAACAGGAGGCAATCTCAGGACAAGCCCTTGGAGATTTCTTCACAAGCAGGAAGACACACACAGTCCAGTCTTTCTCCTCTTGCACAGGCAGAAGCAACAACTGCAGGATAGCTCCACAAAGCACAGTCTCAGGCAGGGCAGTACTTCTCCTCAGCTGCTCACCTCTTCTCCAGGCAGAGGTTCCTCTTGATGTCCAGAAATGATCTAAAGTCTGTGGTGTTGGGTGCCCTTCTTATACCCATTTTGGCCTTTGAAGTAGGCTTACTTCAAAGCGAAGTCTCTCTTGTTTGTGAAATCCTGCCATGCCCAGGCCAAGCCTCAGACACACACCAGGGAGTTGGAGACTGCATTGTGTGAGGGCAGGCACAGCCATTTCAGGTGTAAGTGTCCACTTCTCCCCTCCCTCCTAGCACAGATGGCTCATCAGGATATGTAGGCTACACCCCAGCTACCTTTGTGTCACTGTCTAGAGAGAACTGCAAACAGCCCAACTGTCAAACTGACCCTGACAGGTAATCCACAAACAGGCAGAGTAACAGAATGCTTTAAGCAAGAAAATGCTCATTTTCTAAAAGTGTCCTTTTCAAACACACAATCTTAAAATCAACTTTACTAAAAGATGTATTTTTAAATTGTGAGCTCAGAGACCCCAAACTCCACATGTCTATCCGCTCCCATAGGGAATCTATGTGTTCATCATATTTAAAGGCAGCCCCCATGTTAACTTATGAGAGGGATAGGCCTTGCAACAGTGAAACCTGAATTTGACAGTATTTAACTGTTAGGACATATAAAACACAGTAGTATATGTCCTACCTTAAACATACACTGCACCCTGCCCACGGGACTACCTAGGGCCTACCTTAGGGGTGCCTTACATGTAAGAAAAGGGAAGGTTTAGGCCTGGCAAGTGGGTACACTTGCCAAGCCGAATTGGCAGTTAAAATCTGCACACACAGACACTGCAGTGGCAGGTCTGCTACATGATTACAGGGGTACTAATGAGGGTGGCACAACCAGTGCTGCAGGCCTATTAGTAGCACTTGATTTAACAGGCCCTGGGCACCTCTAGTTCACTTTACTAGGACTTACTAGTAAATCAAATATGCCAATCATGAATAAACCAATCAACAATGCAATTTACACAGAGAGCATATACACTATAGCACTGGTTAGCAGTGGTAAAGTGCTCAGAGTTCTAAAGCCAATAAAACAGGTCAGAAAAAAATAGGAGGCAGGAAGCAAAAGATTGGGGATGACCCTGCATAAGGAAAACAGTCCAACACTCTGTACTATCCTAAAAGATATAGGGACCTTTTCACAAAGTTAAACTTATACCTTAATTGTAACTTTAGAACTAAAGTCTAACTTTATACCTGAATTCTAAGTTTAGATCTAAAGTCTATCTTTCGACCTAAAGTCTAAGTTAAGCTCTAAAGTCAAACGTTATACCTGAAGTCTAAGTTTAGACCTGAAGTTTAACTTTAGACCTGAAGTCTAAGGGCCTGATTCACAAAGGTCTAAATAGACCAAAAGTCTAACTTTACTTCTTTCAGTATTCACAAAGGGACTTGCCAGTCATATCTTTACAACGTGGTGGTACCACACTCGCAGCAGAACCTCCTCAATTGTGGAGGAATCTCTGCAGTCGACGTGGAATCTTTGCAGTTGGGGTGGAACACAACTCAGTTACAGCTAGTATGAGATAGATAATATAGATAGTATGAGTGGGGAGTTTCTACACATGAGAAGATAGGTTTAGGTTTTTTATGTGCAGAGACTCCACACTCATAAAAATACTAGTCGTAAATTCCTTTGTGAATAGCAAACAATGGTAAACTTACATAAAAGTGTAAGTTTACTTTTGTGAATCAGGCCCATAGCAAGGCTACAGTTGTAAAAACCTTAAATGGCTATGATAAATTTCACACTCCTTCTATCTCCATGATTCTTATGTGATGTACTCTGACAGTACTAAATGCACACTGCTATTGAGTCATGCATAGAATTAGTAACATGTAGTGTATATATTCCAGTTAAGAAATATCTCTTGTACTTATGTGAACTGCTACTCAGATGGCATTTTAGTGATGTCTTTCATATGTACACCATATGTACATCCTGGATTTTCCATGATCAGAAACAGAATCCTTCATGTGTTCAACCACAAGGTATATAGTATTGCATGTATAATACTAGATGCATGTACAACATACACAGGTCTAAAGGACATATAGGGCCTGATTGAGAACTTGGCAGAGGGGGAAACTCTGTCACAAACATGATGGATAGCCCATCCGCCATAGTACAATCACAATATACCCTAGGGACATCGTAGTATGGCGGACATGATATCCTTCACATTTGTGATGAAGTATTCCATCCATTAAGATCTAAATCAGGCTCATTATTTCATATGTTGTTGTCTCTAGCACACTTTTAGGTCACATGCCAGATATTTTCACAAGGAGTGCATGGCTCTGTATGTGAACTTAGTAGTTTAATAACACATCCTCCCAGCATTTACAAAACATTCAGCCCTGTAAAACAAATTTAGTCCTGTGGCAGGAACACGCCCAAAGCACTGCAGTGGGCTGAAACATTTTGGCAGATTTGGGTTTTTCCTGCATTATTCAGCTGTTCTTCTGGACTCCTATAAAGCTGAGTGTTTCTATGCCACATACCCTCAGTTAGAAAGTGCAATTCTATCCCACCGCAAGTCGGTGCCTTGTCCTCAACTTACTCAGTCATGTTGTGGGCAGGTTAGTTAAACAGAGCAACATGATGGCAGAGGATCTTGCTTGAGGTGAGGATGTCTCAGAATGACCATAAAAGGGCTGGCTGCGACTTCCTGAACTGAACTTCCTGTTTTTATGTTTTCCTGTTTGTCATTTCCTGTAACAAATCTTTGTTTTCTGGATAGACTGCGTAACCTCTGCCCAGAGTGCATAGTCTCTGCTCCGAATGTGAAGTCTCAGCCTGAGTGCTTTAGATCCACACATGGGGGGAGACTCTACTGTCGGGCCGAATTACAAATATATTATACTGTCTGGTTCTCCTGACACTTTCTGACATGTTTTATTTATTCTACCCACCCTCCTCCAAGTTTCCTTGCCCAATCTGCCATAAGAATGTATTTGATTTACTTTCTCCCTTTCCAATAGACAGTTTTTAAATTACATTTATTTACTTCAATATATCTATTTTTCTTGATTAACCTCTCTGACTTGTGTTTTTTATTATATATCCTGAAATCAAAGTATGGAAGTCTACATTCTCTCCTTGGATTGCTTGCTGCTCTCCACTGTTGGATTGTTCAGCTTCATCAAGTGGCTCATTCACCTTGGCACCTGAAAGACAGAGTTTGCAACATGCTAAGTATATTCAATTGTATATCATGTGCTACTGCACAAGGCCTGTTGCTTTTTCCACTTTAGTGTGCTTCTGCTTCACCTGTCAGATGGTGTCCTGGCTGGTGAGGTTTGATGAGAGCCAGTGGAGATCAGAAAGTTGTCAGCCAGGTATTGCTTTTAAAGATTTCCATAGTGGTACGTTTCCCCAAAACCTTAATAAATATTTGGTACCCCCTTGACTGGACCGTGCAGCATAATATTCTAAGGGTTAGATAGACCCTAAAGGGATTTTACAATTCTCAGATGTTTAATTATTCTACGTTAATAAAGTCCAGAAAAAGTATTTTTGGTTAACTGGAGTGTTTTTGATATACGTTTATACATGCTAGGTTTAGTTGTGGATTTAAGATGGTGAGAGCCTGTTATGTCTATGTACTTGTGGCTCTGAAAAGAAGGCCAGCCTTAGAGTTACTCTGATAGTCTCTGGGGGATTCATGTAGGCTGCATGCATCAAAGCAGTCCCTCAATGTGCAGAAAAGCAGCCATGTGGAATATACAGAAGCAGACAGCCCTCTAAGAGTCCTTCTGTAGGTCCAGAAAGTGAACTGAAGGGTGGTTCTGAGGGCCCTATTTTTATTAGGGGTGGGTGGTGAGCTCTGCTCCACTGGCAGAGTTAACTGAGTTTTTGGCATTCTGTGCTCCGTTAGGAGTGCAGAATTCAGCCTAAACCTCTGCTAGCCCCAGATGCGTAGCGTAGCTCACCAGGGTGAGAAGCAACCCAGTTATCGGACACACAGTGCAAGCGCAGACTCGCAAGCGCACTCTGCCCTTACATCTTGTGGCCCATAACTGGCTGAACTTTACACTTGGCCACAATGAAGACAACATTTGCCCTATGACAGGCTTGCTTTCTGCCCGTCAGTGGCGTGGTGCTGCTGCAGATTGCTGTTGAGGGGCTGCACCGACACCAGCTCCGGACCCAGGCCTCCCTCCTTTCACTGTCCTCAGCAGCCTGGGAGCAGGGGGCACAGAGAGGCAGAGAGCTAGGCCACTGGCAACGGGAACCCTGGACCCAGGTCAGACCCTTATTTTGCTTTCTTTTCTATGTGCTCACAGGGGCCGGCACTGGGCATCAACAGTATTCCCATATGAGGGGGATCTCTGCTTTGAAAAAAGGAAACCTGTAGTCAGCACTCCACTAGTCTCCTCAGAGTTCCTGGAAAAGGAAACAGTGTTATTGGGTATGGTGCTGAGACCAGCAGGGAGAGCATCAGCTGCTGAGTGGTAGTCTGGCAGCCCCTGCCAGATAGAGATGTGTGTGGCCAGAAAGAGTGACTTAGAGCCCAGTGGTAAGCAAGGCTAGGCACTTTGTGAAATTACAAGGCTGCTGGTGGTGAGTGGGTTTGCTACTGCTGGCCCCAATGAAAGGGAGGTTTGAGGCTGTGTGTAAGTGCAGAGGAAATGACTGCAAGGTTGATGCAAGACAGGGAGTGTGCATGGCCCTCCGTAGCAAGTTTGTGAAGGAGGGCAGTTGGTGAAAGGAAGTGTGCAGGTATGGTTGAGAGCAGCAGGCTCCAGGCTGGTATGCACAAGAGAGGCCAGATATGGCAGCTTTCACTGCCTATGGCATGGGCATACACCCTGGCCTGAATGCACCCGATCTCGGAAGCGCTAAGCAGGGTCGGGCTTGCTTAGCACTTTAGAGATCGGGTGCATTCAGGCCAGCGTGGTGGTAAGGCAGGCAGCATTCCGTCACACGTGGAACTCCACAGAATTCCACAGAGTTTTTAGCCAACCTTAATTTTTATACCTGATGACATCTTTGATGTGGTAGAAGTTACTAGCGGTTTCTTTTTGGTATTGGTATTTCCTGACTTTCCTGCCCTGGCGCCAAGCTGGCTGCAGAGACAATGCAGTGGTGACAAACTCTTTGTGTGAAGGCAGAGCACAGCCTATTTAGCAACAAGGGGGGATGTACTCAGCTCCACCCCTATCCTCCTAGTAGATGATCAATTCAGGTTCACCTTATTCTTCTATTGTGGGGCTATATGGGAGGAAATTACAAAGTCTCAACTGCCAACTGTACCCAGTCATGTGACCTAGAGGAGGCTGCAGGTGCTAAAGGGTACATGGCTTGAGATTAGAAATAGTGATTTCCTAATTGCGATTCCCTGTGAATCACAATTAGGAAATCAATGTCTCTTATGTATGAAACATTTTTGAGTTTTATCTGTGATTCCTAGTGGGTTGCAAGTAGGTCTACTTCATAAATATATTAATGAGATAGATCTCAGTTTGTGACCCATTAGGATTCACAGAAATCACAGGGATGGTGGCTTGCTGGGGTTAGGAGACCACTAAGTCAGTGATTGCTTTTAAATAAAACAATCTTTTGTTTTTAAATGCAGTCAGTTTTCCTTAAAAAAATTGAAAAGTCTGTGGGACCACGGCCTGCTCTTAAAAAATATTTTCCAAACCATTCTGAAAAGGGAAGGGTTTCCTTGGGAACCCATTCTCATTTGTGAATGGGTTACTGCCAACTTTGAGTTGGTGGTAAAGTGGGAATGTTTTGCAACTGCATTTTAGTTGCAAAACATTCAGACATACCATTCCGGTTCTGTATTAAGAAGGCATGTCCCCAACACACCTCTTCCAAATACTGAATCACAAAACCCAAATTGTGAATCACAGTTTGGCCTTTGTACATTCCAAAATAATTTTTTCCCTTGGGCTGTTTGCCACTAAAAAAGTGCTTTGTACACCTGGCCCTGAATGGTTAAGGGCATGGAAATGCCAACTTTTTAAAACTGACATTTTCAAAATTGTAATTTAAAATCCAACTTTACCATTAAAGAGAAATCTTAATTACAATTTCATGTATACCACAAATGAAATTCTTATCTGTCACCAATGAAAAATTAGAACATATTAATTATAAATAGGAGTGGGCAAAATAATATGTTCTGTCGATGTAATTGGTGGAAGTTTGGCAACTCTGCGTTACTCTTGCAAAGCAAAGTTCCGGGGAAATTCTACCAATCTCCGTGTGGCAGAATTTTCTCTCATGCACAGCTCCAGAACAGTGTCTTGACACATGCAAGTGACATTTGGCATCCCCTACCACAAGTTCCGGTCTCTAGGAGGCATCTGTTGGGATTTTTCTATTGCAGGAAGTCCAAGGATATCGCAGTCAGGAGGCTGCTGCTCAAGAGGAAATTCTACTTGAGCAGCAGCAAAATCAGCTACAGTCTGCCGTCTGATATATGCCGTCATGCTGTTAAAGCTGATCTTTCAGCACATAACACACTCCTGGTGTTAAATCACAGCCCAAGCAGCAAAGCATGTCTATTTACATCAATTGGCGGAATCTTGTGGTGGTTTTATGCACCTCCACGCAATTCAGCAGAGACATAAAGGACTGGTAGGCCACACAGTAGTGAAAAATGAATTTAAGTGTTTTCACTACCAAGACATTAAAACTTAAAGTACATGTCCAACCTGTTAATTGCAGTGGACACTGCTATATGGGCTAGCTATGGCTTGTCTTAAGTTTGAAGTATATGTATTAAAAATGGAGATTTAGGCCCGGCAAAAAGTTTATTTTGCCAAGTCTAATTGGCAAGTTAAAACTCCATTCAGGCTGCAATGGCAGACCTGGGACATGGTTTAAGCGGCAACTTAAGCGGGTGGCTCAAGTGCTGCAGTTGCAGCCTCACCTGTAGCATCTAATTTACCTGCCCTGGGTACATGGTATACCAGTCTACAAGAGATGTAGAAATAAATTGAATATGCCAATGAGGTATAAACCTATTTTGCCATGCTTGGGAGAGTGAGCAGAAGTACTTTAGCACTGGTTAGCAGCCGTAAAGTACACATAGGCCTAAGGCTAACAAAAATTAATTTTAGCACAAAAGATGGTGGGAAGCAGGCAAAACGTTTTGAGGAAGACCACTCTGAGGCTGACAGGTCTAACAGTCCGTAAGCCAAACAAGAATCAACATTATCGGCTTTACATTATTAATGCAAAGCAACACTTCACTAGTCACAGCTCATCAAAAGTATAAAGGTTTTCTTTCAAAAATCTTTAAAGGGCCAGTTTGTCCTCAACAAATCTATAAAACGCGTGTGTGACACGTTTAGGGACAATGACTTGATTCACTCAGTGACTGAGTTAGCAATGAATACGCCAGTATAATTAGAAGCATTTACTTGACTACCCAAAATGCTGAATGCAAGCGTTACGTCCCATTTGCTGTTACCACACATACTAGTAGGTTAACAATGATTTAGGACCCCCATTCAAAGAACTACATCTTTTTTCTAGTATTTGGGATTTGGAAGTGTACTCAATAAAACAGCTGAATACGTTATTATTGGTGTGGTCTGGCCTAAATGTATCTATGCCAAAGAACTGAAAACCTCCATTAGTGATTTTATATCATTGCTCTAAGCAGGTGAGGGGTGACAGTGCACACCCAGAATAACCTGGTCATTGGAATTGCAAAATATAGTGAAATCTGTGTAATAGTGATTGAATACTTTCACTGTTAACACCTTTCCCTTGATCACCCGATATGCTAGTAGTACAGTCTCACTGTTGGACATTACCTGAAACTAAGATGCCACAGTGTCTTCTTCTCGTCAGCCTTAATACCAAGTACTTTGCCATTAACAGCACCTTGCAGGATCAATTCCAGTGCCTGGAAGTTTTTTTATTTTCCCAAAACCTAATTGAAAAACTCCATCACTCCATTTGTGTGCCTTCACTGACTTGCTCTGCTGCAATCTGGCAAAACAGACACTATTTGCCATTTTGTAACATCTCAACCTATTGCATAGTTATAGCTTTTCCACTTGGCCATCGAGTATACAGATCCGTGGGGCAATAAAATGGAGAGTTTTGAGATGTACTTTACCAGTCACTGACCCACACGTACCATTATATTGTGATAAATAGAGCTCCAACTAGAATCACATATGTTGTTTTTAATTTTTGGATCCTTCATACCAAATGGAATAAAATATAAGGGCTAGACTGAGATAAGGGAATTTACAGGATATGTGCCACAAACAGCTGATCCTCTGTACCTGCCTGTGGTGTTTGAACCACTATATTAACAGTTGCATCTAAGGTAGATGTCTAACTGGCAGGGATGTTTTGATCACTTCTGTTGGTAGTACATTTTCAGTGGCTGTACTGATGGTGAAAATGCAACCTTTAGATACAAGTGGATTGTCCCAGTCAGTTTGATAGCATAATCATTGCTGCAGTAATAGAGGAGCCAAAATGTAACACACATGTGGCTCGAAGCCAACATGCACCAAACAAAGGGATGGTATTAAGCCTCAAAAAGATATAAAGCTGCAGTTATGAGTATTAATTGAATGTCAAAAGTACAGGGTTTCTAAAGATTACATTTATCAAGCTAAATTATTCCCAGCCCATTGATATTTTGTTACAATTCCTTTCCTTAACTTAATTCATATTGCTTTTATGGTGAAATGAAATACTATTTTTTAATTAACAAAAATGTAAACATTTACACTAAAAGGAAGAAAACTATAAACTGATGTTACTAAAAAATTCGTCTGATAATGGTATTGGTTGTATGAGTACTGAAGGAAATGACTTCTTCTTCAACTTTCACTCTTCAAATGAGGAATATATTACTGTTATTACTCTATGACCTGCTTTAAGATAGTCTTCTATTAATGTACTTTGAGACTGATGGGCTCACTTCATCTTCAATCCAATGGAAAAAATATGTTGGCAATAATATGCGATAATACATGGAAGCCTGCAATCTCTTTATAATAGCCTAACACTTATCTTATTACTCCATTCGAACTGTGACATCACATATGCAGTGTTACTCTGATAATGTATCATTACATCAAGGAAGACACCTGAATGCTGGTAGAAGCCAGGCTTAAACTACTAATGGTGTGGCACCAATATTACTAACCAGTACTGCTCAATTATTTCTGTTAAACTCTAAGAGGCTGATTTAAGAGTCCATAGTGCCTCATTGTGCCACATTAGCCTCATGTTTTGTTTTTACGCTAATGTGGCCCAACGAGGCCAAAATCGCATAGCCATATTTACAGTGGCGCAATGGATGCATTTCTCCAGTTTGCACCCCTTCGTGCTACATTATGCCTGCGCCAGGCATAATGTATGCAAAGTGGGCGTTCCCCTGTTAGGAGGGACAAAAAAATGACACAAAGAAATCTAAAAGATTTCTTTGCGTCATTTTTTTGGCACTTTTAACACCTGCACAGAGCAGTTAAAATGAGGCATGTGATTGTTTTCAATGGCCCTTAATGAGCTTTGCAGATTAACATCACTACTTTTTACGCTAATCCTGCAAAGCTCTGAACTAGCATCAAAAATGTTGACTCTAGTTCCCCTAGCTACCGCCATCTTAGACACGGTATCTTGATGTTAGGGGTGCTAAGGTGCGTAGAAAAGTCATGCAGAGCCACTTTTCTTAAATCAGGGCCTAAATCTTGAGGTGAAGCTAAGTGATCCTACTGCATCAAAATATCACCCCTATATTCAGGCTCAAATTTCATTGTGCTTGCAGCGACAGCAGGAAACCAAACAAAGGTCCACTCAAGGAATTCCTTGAACTGTGTGGCTCATCAGCACTCTCCTTTTACTTATCTTCAACATATCTCTTGATTCTTCCTAGTCCCTTCTACCCCCTCGCTGTCACCATTTCCTGGGTCTCAATGCCCCCATCCACTTCCCACTTCACAACCTTTAACCAACATGGAGAGCGGTTACGGCACCATTCTTTTGGATGTCCAGACACACTATCTTGTACACATGAGAAATAATGCACCACAAAAGCCATGCGCAGATGGGCTGATGAGCTTTAGAGGTGTAAAACTTCAGTCATTAAGGCTAAGTAAAGATTTCCGTGTGTACCCCACTACATGGATTAGTTAAACTATTTGCACTCATCTACAATCCAATGTGAACAATTATTTGTTTCTCTTTGTTCATAATCTTAGTTTGAAACTAAGGGGCATATTTACAAGAAAGTGGCTCCTAGGTCCCAATGCCCCACTTTTCTTGCTTCGCCCAGGCCCACTTAACACCACTGTGGTTGTGCCATATTTACAATACAGCCATCATGGCAGTTGTTAGGACAACAGCATAATAATTTTTTATGCTATTGTGGTGCTTTGCTGCACTAACGTCTAAAAAGTTGACACTAATACAGCAAAGCACAGGGAGGCTGATTGATTAAAATGAGTATGTCATTTTAAAGCCTGCTCTGAGTAGGCATTACAAATGGTACAGTGAAATGATGTGTATTTCAGTGCACTATTTTTTCAGGCCTCCCTACGTCGGAACACTCTCCTTGTATAGAGTATGCCTGGCGCAAGCATAATGTGGAACCAGGGTTTACAAAGTGGCACAATGCAAACAGTGCACCACTTTGTGAATACAGCACAGGAGAAAGGCCTCCTTAACACCACCTTAGTGTAAAATATAAAAATGATGCGAGGGTGGCACAACGTGGCTCTAGGCCCCTGTAAATATGCCCCTAATTATGTTGCTTTGGTTACTGCTAGTGTTCTCCAAACTCTGGATCAGGGCTTTGCTTCAGAAATAGAGGTCAAATCTCAGGCTAAGTGTTCTGACAAATTGCTGTTTAAGTGTTTTTTAACTTGTGGATTCATGTTTACAATCTTCACTCACTTTTCAGTCAGTGAACGAAAAGTAAAGTGAAGTATGTGCCAATCTTGATGAAGTTCAGGGAGTGTGAAAGGAAAAGCTTACGATGTCATTTTTTTAACATACAACAAAGTGTAAATGCCAGTAAATTAACTGTGTTCAGTCAGCAGTTAGAAAATGCAAAATTGAAGCACTTTCTGAAGTGTAATAGAAACAAAAGATTTTAATAGGATCAAAAAAATCAAGACCCTTTACTTGGTGATGCACCAATGGTACATATTCATTGAAAACAATCTTCCTCACATTTGTGTGCAGTATACGGTTATCAGTACACTGTGTGTATGTGCAAATTTAGTTGCCATTTCAATGAAAAATGCGCTGTCTGTAAGTGACTGTGCGCTACTCCACAGTGCTTTATTTACATTAAACAAATGATCATCTAACCTAGCCTTATAGACCAGAGCTGCAGGCTATACCAGCCATTAAAGGCCTGGTGAGGGCCTTTATTAAGGGAGCAGGTCTTTAATGCCGGTATAGCCCAGCTACAGAGAGCTATAAGGCTAATAGAACATTCTGCCACTAGAGGGCAGAATGCTCTAATAAATAAAACAAAGGCTGTAAAGGGGAGCGAGGGGATTGAAATACCTTCGGCTCCATGAGGCCTTTCTTCACAGCAATAGCTGTGAACCGAACCATTGGAATGTTGCTGCTCTGGGCTTATACTGGCCATTAGGAGCCTGGAGCATTACATTGTATTCAAGGGAGCTCCCAACATTCCAATGTTGTAATGTCCATTAAAACTATGTGAGTCACAAAGGTTTGTGGTTCTAAAAATTGGGTCATGGTTCTAAAAAGTCTTGGTGAAGCACTGGTAAATGCTATATCATTCTCTCACTGGAATCTAAAGAAATTGGATGTAATGGAGGACCAGCCTCTGCAGATATTCATGGCACTGTGCCTGAAGGCGTTTAAGATGGTGCTAATATCTTGACTCTAACACCTTCACCCAGAAGTAGACAGTTTTGTTCTTTCAAGGCTGGGTAATATTATTCCGTTTGAGAAGTTTATGGCAGAATCTAACCGCTAGACTTGTGTCTGAAGTTTTAGGGCCATATTTATACTTATCGACGCACAACTGCGCCAACGCAGTTGTGCGTAAAAAAATTTAACGCCGGCTAACGCCATTCTGAAGCGCCATGCGGGCGCCGTATTTATTCAATTACGTTAGCCGGCGTTAGCCGGCGCTGCAGAGTGGTGTGCGTAAAAAAAAAATGACACACACCAGGCAGCGCCGGCGTAGGGGAAAATGGAGCTTGGGCGTCAAAAAATGGGGCAAGTCAGGGAGAGGCAAAATTATCGCCTCAACCCGATTTGCGCCATTTTTTTTTGACGCCCAGACGCCATTAACATGACTCCTGTCTTAGCAAAGACAGGAGTCATGCCCCCTTGCCCAATGGCCATGCCCAGGGGACTTTTGTCCCCTGGGCATGGTCATTGGGCATAGTGGCATGTAGGGGGGCACAAATCAGGCCCCCCTCTGCCACAAAAAAAAAATAATATATACTTACCAGCACTTACCTTAATGTCCCAGGGGTGGGTCCCTCCATCCTTGGGCGTCCTCCTGGGGTGGGCAAGGGTGGCAGGGGGTGTCCCTGGGGGCCCACAGGTCCCTTAACACCTGCCCTGACCAGGCGCTAAAAAATGACGCAAAAGCGGCTGGACGTCATTTTTTTGGACCCGCCCACTCCAGGGTGTCATTTTTGCCCGGGAGTATAAATACGGCGCACATGCCTCGGAGTCATTTTTTAGACGGGAACGCCTCTCTTGCATATCATTAACGCAAGGAAGGTGTCCACGCTAAAAAATGACGCAAACTCCATGAACTTTGGCGCTAGATGCGTCTAACGCCAAAGTATAAATATGGAGTTCGTTTTGCGTCGAATTTGCGTAAAAAAAAACGACGCAAATCCGGCGCAAACAGAGTATAAATATGGCCCTTAGTATTTCATTTTTTTCAGTGTCTCTGCATAGGTTATATTGTAATAGTCTAGGTCCAAAACAACAAGGAAACTAATAAATTCAAAGTAATGATTTACTTTTGAGAAAAACAAATACCTTTATCAGCAGTGTGAGCTTTTGGTTGTGAATCTGACAGTGGCTGGAATTTAATAGAAGAATTACAGCCTGAGGTAAGACAGCCGTTCTAGTTTCATCTGTCCAAAGGAATGGGGCGGAGGCCGTTGTAAGATCAATAATTACGAACATTTCAGTTTTGAGTTTTACCAGCGAAGGTTGCTTTCAATCATCCACCAGTATACCTCTAAAATCTGATGATCTTTTGATAGTGTGCATCCTTGCCATCTAGCAGGATTATGACAAGGCATTGCCATATGGCATGGAAGCCATTGGATATGCATACCTAATTTAGGAGCTACATTTAGATATTCGAAAATAGCAGCAACAGTGAAAGGCGTGGGAAACACCACATTTTAGATGCTTTGCGAAGAGGAAGTGTAATCATGGTCTATTGGTTGTGACTTCATTAAAAATGGTCAAATCGTGAATTTTGCAGCCACACGTTTTACTTAAATTGTACTTACCTAAATACAAGGGCACTAATTAAGTATAATTAAAATTTCATGCTGTGCCAAAAAAGCATATTGTTATTAAAGGTTTTAAGAGATCAACCTCCCCGAAAAAACTTTTAAAACTTGGTGAGACAATAATGCATTTTTCAAAACAGCCCACTTTAAAAATTTAATAAAAGGATATGGATCTGAATTTAATGGCATTTGTTTGCTAAACTTGCACATGAAAATGTGCTGATTTCCAATTACACACATTTAAAAAAAAGTTAAACTTACACCTTGTAGTGTTTTTTTAACAAAATACACCCTTGACTCAACTAGGTGTTATTGTTTATATTTATTTGTGAAGCGCGTAAGCCCAAAGTGGCCTCCGCTGACGCGTCTGCTGCCCTCAATCCGATGCGCTCTCCCAACCGTTTCTCGTCGAACGCTCAGGGGCAGGCAGCACGTGACAGTATACGGCGGCCCACCGTATATACTGAGCACAACATAATATCTCCTTTTTTTTTTAATATAACATTTTTCACAACAGAGAACACAAACACCATAAATCAGCAAAAAGGAAATTCATCACACCCAGAAAGAAAACATCGAAACGCCTATACCCTGATGCAGTAGCATCCCTACTATTACCACTGGCATTCCATGAGTTTGAGTGGTACCCGTTTCTCGCTGTAAGATTTCCGCAGGATGTGAGGTCCCACCTTGATGACGTCTGACACTTTGGGGGTCATTACAACCCTGGCGGACGGTGTTAAAGCGGCGGTAATACCGCAAACAGGCCGGCGAAAAAAAAAAAGGGAATTATGACCATGGCAGAAACCGCCAACATAGACAGTCACTTTAACACTCTGACCGCCACGGCGGTACAGACAAGCAGCGCGGCGGTCACCGCCAACAGACAGGTGGAAGACAAAGTACCGTCCACAGTATTACAACAGGCCAATCCGCCACCTTTTCCAGGGCGGATTCATCGTGGATAAAAATACAGCGGAAACAGCCATTTCAATGGGAAAACGCTCACCTTAACACACTCCACGAGGAAGGAGGGCACCATGGAGCCGGAACTCCAAATACTCCCTGCAATTGTCTTCCTGCTCCTCTATGAACATCAGCAACGCCGGCGCCGAAGACAACGGTGAATACTGCACCTACGACATAGGGGAGGGGGGAGGCAAAAGTCAGGGACACACACACATGCAACACCCCCACCCCCACCCCGACCCTCGCACACTACAACGCACACACCAATGCATTTCCAAACATCACAGTAACAACCCACAACCCCCCCCGGAAGAATGCAAAGACAAAAGGAAATTAATACAACCATTGTAATTAATCAAAATACAGTAAGCTAATATATACAGAAATATATACACATTCCAAAAATATACATCACGATTAGTAGTGCAGGTATGCACCATTCAATGTCCGTGGACCACTGGGCCCAAAATGTACGGGCGAGGCCCACACACGATACCTGTCCAGAAACGGAGAGAACACTGCAGGGGCATCAGATAGAAATACAACAGGCACCTCAGGGGGAAGGGAAGGGGGGGCATCTCAGCCGGATGACAGCACCACGCCAGATCCACGACGGGGCTCCATGATGTATCCTGGGGAGTGCAAAGCCACAGTCTCACAAGTCTTTGCAGTGGGTGGTTTGCCCACTGTACCATCCTGGGGAGTGCAAAGCCACAGTCTCACAAGTCTTTGCAGTGGGTGGTTTACCCACTGTACCATCCTGGGGAGTGCAAAGCCACAGACTCTCAAGTGGATAACAGTCTCCACTGTTCTGGAGGGGGACTGGTGCCCAGAGTGCTTCATCCTGTTAAGGACTCAGGTAGTGGATGCTGTTCTCCACTGGTTCTGAAGGGGGACTGGTGCCCAGAGTGCTTCATCCTGTTAAGGACTCAGGTAGTGGATGCTGTTCTCCACTGGTTCTGGAGGGGGACTGGCGCCCAGAGTGCTTCATCCTGTTAAGGACTGAGGTAGTGGATGCTGTTCTCCACTGGTTCTGGAGGGGGACTGGTGCCCAGAGTGCATCACTCTCCCCGTGACGGTCCCAGTTCCTTCACTGCCCCTGCCGCACATGGGCTAGCGGTGCTTGAGTTGGCGGTGCTTGCCCTGTTCAGCGGTGCTTACCCTGTTCAGCGGTGCTTGCCATGGCGGTCTTTGCCCTGTTCAGCGGTGCTTGCCCTGTTCAGCGGTTCTTGCCCTGTTCAGCGGTGCTTGCCATGGCGGTCTTTGCCCTGTTTAGCTGTGCTTGCCATGGCGGTCTTTGCCCTGTTCAGCGGTGCTTGACTTTGCTGTCTCTGACCTGTGCAGCGGTGCTTGCCATGGCGGTCTTTTCCCTGTTCAGCGGTGCTTGCCATGGCGGTCTTTGCCCTGTTCAGCGGTGCTTGCCCTGTTCAGCGGTGCTTGCCATGGCGGTCTTTGCCCTGTTCAGCGGTGCTTGCCATGGCGTTCTTTGCCCTGTTCAGCGTGCTTGATTTTGCTGTCTCTGACCTGTGCAGAGGTGTGTGCCATGGTGGTCCCTTATTGCCCAGCGGGGCTGTGGCTGCCGGGGCCCTCCTGGGCACTGACTCTGGCGGTGGTCCCCTGACCGGTGACGATTGTGCTGCCCTCCTGGGCACTGACTCTGGCAGTGGTCTCCGGACCAGTGATGATTGTGCTGCCCTCCTGGGCACTGACTCTGGGGCACTAACTCTGGCGGTGGTCTCCTGACCAGTGACGATTGTGCTGCCCTCCTGGGCACTGACTCTGGCGGTGGTCTCCTGACCAGTGATGATTGTGCTGCCCTCCTGGGCACTGACTCTGGGGCACTAACTCTGGCGGTGGTCTCCTGACCAGTGATGATTGTGCTGCCCTCCTGGGCACTGACTCTGGCGGTGGTCTCCGGACCAGTGACGATTGTGCTGCCCACCTGGGCACTGACTCTGGCGGTGGTCTCCGGACCAGTGACGATGGGGATGGCGATGGCGTCCTGGGCAGCGGGGATGATGGCGGCCTTCTCCGCCATGCTGCTCTTCCCAGACTTTGGCGACTTCTTCTGCCCCTTTCCCACCTTGGGAGGAGTCACAGCTGACTCGACACTCCCCCCGGGACCCTTGTGAGCATCTTTGCCGGCAGGAGTCTTCACCCTCTCCCGTCGGGCACTGTCCAACTTCTGGTGCTTCACAGGGGGGGACTGGCTGTGCTTTGGCTCCTTGTCACACTGGCTGCCCTGGTGCACGGTGCACTCCACATACCTCTAACAGGCACTACTGGTACCGAACTTTTTTTGGCTGAGGTGCTACTACGGGACCTATGAATTGGAGGGGAGGGGGGTGGGAAAGAGGTCAACGTTGCTCAGGAAAAGATTCTGACGAACACTGGGAAACAGGTAGCTGGAGGGGGTCTGGGAGTGGAGAAAGAGGAGGTGGTTGTAGGAGGTGTAACTTTTGATGATTTGGGTGCAGGTGCATGTTCTGGAGGCTGTCGTGAGGTGGATGGATGTTGGGTGTGTGCGTGTGTGTGAGGTGGAGAAGTGTGGCACAATGGTTAGAGCGGCAGACCCTGAAGCAGAGATCTGTCTCAAGACCAGGGTTCAAGTCCCGCTTCGGCAGGTCTTGAGCTCAATTCCCTTGGACCAGATAATTCTCGCCTCGGTGCCTAATCTAATTAATGGGTCCCACTCTGCAACTCTGGGCAATAGCTTGCTTAATCTCCACAACGGCCCCAACAGCGCTTGGATGCCTGGCTTCACCCTGGGGGTGCCCAGGAGTGGGCACCTCACAGGGAAAATCCAGGAGGGGTTCCATAGCGGTATGAGTACAGCGCCTTGAGACCCTAACGGGTGAGTAGTGCGCTATACAAGTGCAAAATTTACATTTATTTCACATTTGTGTACTTTGGGAGGGGGCATCACAGACACACTGGGAGAGGACACAGGGGATGTGTAAATGGTAGAAAGGGTGGTGAGTGCAGGTGAGCGGGGTGTGGTGCTGGGTGTTCTGGTGCGAGTCCTAGTGGCTGTAGATGTAGTGCATGAAGGTGAGAGTGTAGACGAGACTGGGAGGGAAGAGAGAGATGATGAGGAGGGGGACACAGTGGAGGCAGTGGATGTTGCTGTGTCTGTATGTGGGTGATGCTTGTGTGAGTGCCCGTGGGATGTGTGGTGCCTATGTTTGCCTGAGCTGCCCTTGTGTGTTGAGGTGTGTGCAGGCTGGTCTGATGGTGTGCTTGGGATAGGCTGAGGTACAGGGGATTGGGTCTGGGTGGAGGAAGTTGGAGGGGGGAGGCTAGACACAGGGACAATGGCTGCCATCAGTGCTGAGGCCAGAGATTGCAGGGTTCGATGATGGGCAGCCTGACCAGAATGAATGCCCTCCAGGAAAGCATTAGTGTGTTGCAACTCCCTTTCTACACCCTGGATGGCATTCACAATGGTAGACTGCCCAACAGTGAGTGACCTGAGGAGGTCAATGGCCTCCTCACTGAGGGCAGCTGGGGTGACAGGGGCAGGGGCTGAGGTGCCTGGGACGAAGGTGATGCCCACCCTCCTGGATGAGCGGACACGGGGCGAAGGCTGAGGGGCTGCTGGGAGGGCGGTGCTGGTAGGGGGGGTGGTGGCTGTACCTGTAGAGGTGGGGGGCACAGATGGTGCTGCCACCACAAGGGAGCTCCCATCGTAGGACGAGTCCGTGTCGCTGGTTGCTGATCCTGTGACCGCCGTGAAGCGCCCCTCGCCCTCCGTCCCACTGGTGTATTCAGAGTCCGTGGTGTGGCCCTCCATGGCCATGTGGGATGCAGCCCCCTCGTGCTCCGGTGCCACTGTACCTCCGCCTGATGATGCTGATGCACAAAAGAACAGGGAGAGCACAAAAAGGGGTGGGGAAACAGAAGAAACACAGGTTGAGTGCATGGCTTACCGCTACCGTTGGCGGACAATACAGACACAGCAGCCTCCTGCACTATGCCGCGCTCTTGGGCTCTACAGATGCAGTTCCTGGGATATGGCCTACATGGCTATGGTGGACATCTGCACACATAGATGACACAGGGAGTGGCACATGGCCTGCATTGCGGAGGGGCCTAGCCTACAGAACTCGCCCTGGCCTAGGGAAACCCACAGCCCTCCTCCCCCACCCAGACCCCACCACTGCGCGCAAAGTCAGCAGAATGAGAGTGTACTCACCCCCTTGTGGCTGCTGTGATGCCCTTATGCGCCCATCCAACTCAGGGTAGGCCACCGCCAGGATCCGGAACATCAGGGGGGTCATGGTGCGACGGGCACCCCTCCCACGTTGGGAGGCCATCCCCAGCTAAGCCTCCGCCGTCTTCTTGCTCCAGCGGCGAATGTCCTCCCATCTTTTACGGCAATGGGTGCTCCGTCTCTGGTGGACCCCAGGGTCCGGACGTCCTTGGCGATGGCACGCCAAATATCCTTCTTCTGGTGGGCGCTGACCTACATGACATGTACAGTGGAAGAAGAGAATTCATTACCAACTACACCGTCGAAGTGAGAGGCCCACATCCCTGCCCTTGCCATGTGGCACATGCATTCACACTCCTTCATGCTCGTAGAACTCTGCCCCCTTCCTTCTTACATCCAGACCTCTCCACCCAGGCATAGCCTATACAACTTGCACCCTATGTACTCACCTGTTGGTCTGGAGGACCGTAGAGTAGCGTGTACTGGGGGAGGACCCCGTCCACAAGCTTCTCCAACTCCTGTGAAGTGAAGGCAGGGGCCCTTTCCCCAGACGCACGTGCCATTGTCTCTTCCAGACTGAGGTCACAGTAGCACTTGCAGTGTAGGCCCTCTCCTGTCGAAGATCAGGTATCGAGTGATTGAACAGATAGAAAATGGCGGTGCGTATCATCACTGCCGGCGCACTTCGTCATTGGCTCCTGGGACCCATAGGGGCCCAATGTTAACCAATGCAGCATTGCGCCGCGGTCTACGACCGCCTTCCGCGACGGTGTAGTACGCCAGCGCAGTTACCTCACATCCCATTGTCCCACTTTAGAGGTCAGGCATCCGCCATTTCAGGGGCCCACATGGCTTCATTTTCAACTGCGTCACACATACCTAGGCCTGGATTCAACACACATACAGACAACTTTTTGGATTTTGTTTCGTGTTCTGTGTAGCTGTGGGTACATACCTCTGAATTGCTTGACTCTGTGATCGCTGTTGTCCTTCCTAGGCACCGTCAGCTGGGACATGTGAGGAGATGGCAGACCTGTTGACAATGGAGGAGCGACATTTAATCATCACCTACAGGTTTGACCGTGCCACAAACCAGGAACTGTGTACCCAGGTGGAGCCAGACATTATGTCACCAATCCGCCATCCCACAGGAATCCCCCCTCAAGTGCAGGTGCTATCAGTGCTCCATTTCCTAGCAAGTGGGTCATTTCAAACAACAGTGGCCATGGCATCAGGGATGTCCCAGCCTATGTTTTCCAACGTGTTGTCCAGAGTGTTGTCTGCCCTGCTGTAACACATGAGGAGCTACATCGTTTTCCCTCAGGTGGAGGATTTGGCTACAGTTAAAGGTGACTTCTATGCCCTTGGACATATCCCTAACATCATAGGTGTCAGTGATGGGACCCATGTAGCTCTGGTCCCCCCCCCACAGGAGTGAACAGGTGTACAGGAACCGGAAGAGTTATCATTTGATGAATGTGCAGATGGTATGTTTGGCAGACCAGTACATCTTGCAGGTAAATTCTATGTTCCCTGGCTCAGTGCATGACGCCTACATCCTGCGGAATAGCAGCATCCCTTATGTGATGGGTCAACTCCAGAGGCACCGTGTGTGGCTATTAGGGGACTCTGGTTACCCCAACCTATCATGGCTATTGACCCCAGTGAGGAATCCCAGGACCAGGGTAGAGGAACGCTACAATGAGGCCCATGGGCGGACTAGGAGGGTGATTGAACGCACCTTCGGCCTCCTGAAGGCCAGGTTCAGGTGCCTCCGTATGACAAGGGGTTCCCTATTCTACTCACCAAGGAAGGTGTGCCAGATCATTATCGCGTGCTCTATGCTTCACAATCTTGCTTTGCGACGCCAGGAGCGTTTTCTGCAGGAGGATGGTCCAGATGACGGTGTTGTGGCATCTGTGGAGCCTGTGGACAGTGATGAGGAGGAAGCAGAGGAAGAAGACATTGACAACAGGGACTCAGTCATACAGCAATATTTCCAGTGACACACAGGTGAGAACACTTTCTTTACTAGTACATTTACTTTCACACTTCTACCTCTATCCTGTCTGTCAATTTGAAGCAGTAGTTGGTAACTGAGTTGTACATTTCCATTACGGTTTCACAGGTGTGGTTACCAACGTGTGTCATCTGCTTCCATCCTTCATGGACTTGAGATGTGTGACATAGGTATGTTGACATTACATTTTCGAACGGATTTTGTCATTGTCATAGCTAATACACATTTTCAAAATCACAGACTGACTCCAGATTGTTTTGTGGTTCAAGGGTGTTTGTTGAAGTGCTAATTATTGGAGGGGGTGGCAAAATGGTGATGGGTGATGGAGGAGGAATGTCCATGGCAGAGTCCAGTCTATTAGTCTCACAGGTGCACTTCCCATATGGGCATAGGAAGTGGAGCTGGGGCAGTTCTAATATGGACAGGGTTACAAAGTGGGACAGTGGGATGACAATCAGGGTGGTCTCATTTCTTGGCGGGGGTCTTGCCATCGTGCTCTGTCCTGTTCCTGGATCTCAGGGACCGCTTGTGTGGTGGTTCTCCTTCTGCAGGGGGTGGGGTGCTGGTGTTGTGGTCCTGTGGCGGGGCGTCCTGTTCACTAGCGCCGGCAGAGGTGGTGGGCAGTTCATCGTCCAGGCTAGTGTCAGGGGCCCCTTGGAGTGCCACGGTGTCCCTCATGGTGTTCTGTATGTCCTTCAGCACCCCTACGATGGTGCCCAGGGTGGAGCTGATGGTTCTGAGTCCCTCCCTGAACCCCAAATACTGTTCCTCCTGCATGCGCTGGGTCTCCTGAAACTTGGCCAGGACCGTAGCCATCGGCTCCTGGGAGTGGTGGTATGCTCCCATGATGGAGGAGAGGGACTTGTGGAGAGTGGGTTCCCTTGGCCTGTCCGTACCCTGTCGCACAGCAGCCCTCCCAGTTCCCCTGTGTTCCTGGGCCTCCGTCCCCTGGACCGTGTGTCCACTACCACTGCCCCCAGGTTGTTGTTGGGGTGGTGGGTTATCCTGGGTTCCCTGTAGTGGTGGACACACAGCTGATTGACGTGTCCTGGGGACGGAGGTATGGGCCCGCTGGGTGGGTGCTGTGCTGGTGTTACCAGAGGGTGGAAGGTCAGTGTTGGGCTGTGCCTGTGCGAGGGGAACCGACTGTCCCGAGGCCCACGATGGTCCGGGCTGGTCATCTGGATCCAGTTGGCCAGAGCTGCTGTCATCACTGTGGGCCTCTTCTGTGGGTGGGGGAGAGATGTCTGGACCCTCCTGTCTGGTGACGTTAGGTAATGGTCCCGCAGGGGTATAAAAGCATGATTATTGCATCTGTGTGTGTCATGGTGTGCAATGGGTGGGTGAGCGTGTACCCCAGTGCTAGCATTCCTGTGTGGGGGCTTGTGTGATGATGGTTGGGGGGTGTTATGGGTATGTGCAGTGGGCATGCTTTAGTGATGGGTGTCCATGCTTTGTTGTGTCATGCAGGGCTTGGTGTTGGGATGGGTGGTTTGTGTTATTAGTACATTAGTGAGGAGTTGGAGTGATAGGGGAGGGGGTTAGGGTGGGGGTGTGTGATAGCATGCAGGTAGGGTGGGGGATATGATAATTAAGATTTGACTTACCAGTGTCCATTCCTCCACCAACTCCTCCGAGGCCCTCAGGATGCATAATGGTCAAGACCTGCTCCTCCCATGTTGTTGTTTGTGGGGGAGGAGGTGGGGGTCCGCTGCCAGTCCGCTGAACCGCGATGTTGTGCCTGGAGACCACGGAACGCACCTTCCCCCGTAGGTCGTTCCACCTCTTCCTGATGTCGTCCCGATTTCTTGGGTGCTGTCCCACTGCGTTGACCCTGTCCGCGATTCTTCGCCATAGCTCCATCTTCCTAGCTATAGAGGTGTGCTGCACCTGTGATCCAAATAGCTGTTTCTCTACCCGTACGATTTCCTCCACCATGACCCTGAGCTCCTCCTCAGAAAACCTGGGGTGTCTTTGGCGTGCCATGGGGTGGTGTAGGGGATGTGTGGGGTGGTGTATGTGGTGATGAGTGTGGTGATGTGTAGTGGTGTGGGGTGTT
Source organism: Pleurodeles waltl (assembly GCF_031143425.1). Lineage (NCBI taxonomy): Eukaryota > Metazoa > Chordata > Amphibia > Caudata > Salamandridae > Pleurodeles > Pleurodeles waltl. Next base: position 791,970,277 of record NC_090438.1, on the reverse strand, counting down.
TTGTGCGTGGATGTTGTGTGGGTGACGGTGTTGTGTGCTTCTGTGTGGTGGGGTTGTCTATTGCTGTGCTCTCTCTCTCGCCTTTGTCTCGAATTTTTTGTCATAGGGGTTTGTGGGTGATGTGGGTGTGTGTTTTATATTGTATTGATTGTGTGGGAGTGGTGTTTGTATGTGTATCAGGTGTGTGTATTTGGAATTGTCCAATGTGGCGGTGTTTTGGAGATGTGTGTGTATTTTGAGCGCGGCGGTATGTACCGCCAATGGAATACCGCGGTTGAAAGACCGGCGCGTGGATTCGTGGGTCGTAATAGCATGGGTGTGTTTCTGTTGGCGTGACGGTGGAGGATTTGTTATCGCCAGTTTATCACTGACCTTTGGTGTGGCGGACTTGTGTGGGTGTCTGAATTTCGGCGGATTCCGAGATGTGGGTCATATAGCTGTGGCGGATTTCCGCAGCAGCGGCGGTGTATTGGCGGTCTTCTGCATGGCGGTAAGCGGCTTTTACCGCCAATGTTGTAATGACCCCCTTTGTGTTCAAGGTCCACACGCTCAGACAATGACCTACCACACCTTTCCACACCATTGCCACCAACATCTTTGACCACCTTCCCTGCATTCCAACACTGACCACCCTCAACCATAATAGCATTGCCACACACTTTCTTCACCATCATAGGACATCCATAGCAGGCATCCCCCTTCTTCACAAAAGTCTGCAACTTAATGGCCACCAGATCACCTGGTTGAATTGATTGTTCTTTTGTAGAATTTCTCCGGTCATATCTAGTTTTCATCTTTTCCTGAAGAAACGCACTTCTGGCCATTTACTGTAGTAGTCCATCACGACAAAAGCATAGCGCATCTGACTTGGGATAAAGTTGAACGGCCGTACCATATAAATACCTACTTTAACCAAAGCTCTATCCGGTATAGATATGGGTTGCAATGGTGGTTCCACCACCTTTAGCCCCTTTTCTGCACTGTTACATACAACACATCCGCTTACAGCTCTTTCCACATCTTTGTCCATAGTGGGCCACCAACAATGAGCCCCGATACATCTATTTGTCATTGTGGCACCTAAATGCCCCTCATGTGCATGATCAACCAACCTTGAACGAACATCACAAGAGGGTACACATTTATCGTTCCTCTAAACAATACCATCTTCAATTGACAACTCCTCACACAACTTAGCATACGGTTATACTTCTGAATTCAAATTTCTTTCCTTTGGCCATCCATTAATTATGTGCTGCTTAACAATGCCCAACACCACATCACTGCTGTCAGCCATCTTCCACACAGTTCCCGTGCACACTTTGGATTCATCTACATCAACAGAAGCTATGAAACAATCTTCCATATCATCCTCCATGTCAATGGAATTCTGGTCATTAATTGGTAACCAAGAGAGAAAGTCTGCTGTAAAATATTCCTTTCCTGGAATGTACCTAACCTGGAAGTCATACTGTAACAATTTTGTCGTGAGACATGCAATGCAGGGTGTGGTGTAGTTAATTTTATCACCATTTAAGATGTACACCAATGGTTTATGATCAGTTTGTATTACATAATTCCTTCCCCAGATATAGGGGGTCATTCCGCCGCCCGCCAAAGTAACCCCGTCGGAAGACCGCTCCGCGGTCAAGAGACCGTGGGGGTCATTCTGACTTTCCCGCTGGGCCGGCGGGCGACCGCCAAAAGGGCGCCCGCCGGCCCAGCGGGAAAGACCCTGCAACAAGGAAGCCGGCTCCGAATGGAGCCGGCGGAGTTGCAGGGGTGCGACGGGTGCAGTGGCACCCGTCGCGATTTTCACTGTCTGCAAAGCAGACAGTGAAAATCCTGCTGGGGCCCTGTTAGGGGGCCCCTGCACTGCCCATGCCAGTGGCATGGGCAGCGCAGGGGCCCCCAGGGGCCCCACGACACCCGTTCCCGCCATCCGTTGGCGGGAAGGGGGTCGGAATCCCCATGGTGGCGCTGCAAGCAGCGCCGCCATGGAGGATTCCCCCAGCCGGGGGAAATCCGGCGGGAAACCGCCGGACCCGGCTGGGAGACCGCGGCTTACAGCCACGGTCAGAATGCCATATGAAGCACCGCCAGCCTGTTGGCGGTGCTTCCGGCATCCTCCACCCTGGCGGTCATAGACCGCCAGGGTTGGAATGAGGCCCATAGTTTCTAAATTTTTCACTCCCCCAATAACATGCCAATAACTCCTTTTCAATTACCGAATAGTTGTGCTCTGGTTCACGTAGCACTCTTGAGGCATAACTAATAACCTATTCATTCTCTCCCGTACCTTGGTACAAAACAGCCCCCAACCCACATCTACTAGCATCAACCGTAATGATGCACAATTGACTGGGGTCATATGGACTCAACATTCTAGCATCAACCAATTCCTGTTTCACTTTGTCAAATGCAGATTGACACTCACTGTCCCATACAAACGGGACTTTGGGGGTTATTCTAACTTTGGAGGAGGTGTTAATCCGTCCCAAAAGTGACGGAAAAGTGACGGATTTACCACCAGCCGTATTACGAGTCCATTATATCCTATGGAACTCGTAATACGGCTGGTGGTATATCCGTCACTTTACCGTCACTTTTGGGACGGATTAACACTCCTCCAAAGTTAGAATAACCCCCTTTGTTCTTAAGCATGTTGGACAACACTTTCACTTTACTAGCATAATTGGGAATAAACCTTGAATAATATTCACACATGCCAATAAATGATCGTAACTCATCTTTATTCTTAGGGTTTGGAGATTCTAGGACAGCCTTTACCAACCCAGGCCGCGGTGCTACCCCTTTTCTGGACACACAGTGCCCCAAAAATTCAATCTCTCTCTTGAAAAATTCACATTTTTCTTTCTTCACACAGATACCATAAGACTGAAAAATCTTGAAAACCAACCTAATTTTCTCTTTGTGGTCTTCCAAACCTTTAGCATGAATAAGAACATCATCTTGGAAAATCAGAACCCCTTGTACACCACTTAAGAGCTTGTGCATGATGCGTTGAAAAGGTGAAGCTGCAGATGCCATCCCAAATGGCATTCTGCAAAACTGGAACGTGCCAAACGGGGAATTAAATGCTGTAAAATGGCGTGATTCTTCATCTAAGACCACCTAGTGATAAGCAGATGCCAAGTCAATCTTGGAAAACCACTCTGAACCTCTGAGTTCCTCAAGTAGGTCACTAATTTTGGGTAGAGGATATGAATCCACCCTAATTTCTTTTTGGAGACTCCTCAAGTCCACACATAAACGTATGTCACCATTACGTTTTCGGGCAACCACCAGGGGTGAAAGCCATAAACTAGATTCAATTGGTTCTATGACGCCATTCTCTTGAAGCCTGTCTAATTCAGCTTTGAGATCCTCCCTCAAACTAAATGGAACAGACCTGATCTTATGTTTCACTGGAATAGCCTTATCTTTTTTTTTTATCTTGTATTTGAAACCATAAATTTTCCCTAATACCCAAGCAAGCACACTGGGAAATTTATCTTCAAACGGTACCATCTCTTTTGAGTCTTCAACAACTAGAACTTGTTCTTTAGTTCTGGGTTTCAGCACCATGCCAAACAAACCTTGGTGGTACCAACCCAGAATGTTCAATCCTTTGTATGCCACATAGATTTTGCCATAGATCTTATGACCCTTAAATTCTAGACTGTCTTCTACATATCCTTCTAATTCAATTTTCCTGCCATCAAAAGAGACAGGTGATCTATCTGGTGGCAACAATTTTCTATCACCCCAAGTGTTGTGAAACAATTCAGATGTGATCATTGTAATGTGTGCTCCTGAGTCAACAAACAGTTGTAACCATTTGTCTCCTACTCGAATATCCACCAGGGGATCGATACATTGGTGTTGGTCTTTAACCTCCAAAACATTGTCTGTGACCACCACTATCATGTCCTGAAATGCCTTAGCCAACAGCTCTTCCCTATCGCCTTCATCTCCTTCTACTACACTACTAACTTTAGTTTGCTTACTAGTCATAGATTGACAAACTTTCGCAAAATGGCCTAGTTTACCACATTTCCTATAAACAACATTTTTCACAGGACAATTTTTACCATCATTGTAGTGGGAAGTATTCCCACTTCTAAAACATATGTTTGTATTCTTAAAAAATGGGTTGTCTATTTTCTTCAGATCGCTTCTCTTCACCATTCCAGTTTTTGTTACAACATTAACTTGAACTTGTTCAGTATCCTTTGTACAAGCACTAGCTGTGAGTTCCTTCAGTGAAATCTGCGCCAGTTCAATACTCTTGGCCACTTTGATAACATCCTTCAGAGTTGAATTTCCCATGCTCAATAACTTTTGCTGAATGTGCTTGTCTGAGTAATGGCCAATAAACTTGTCCCTTATCCAGTGGTCCTGAAAATCTCTAAATTCACACTTGGAAGACAATTGTCTAAGTGCACTGATGTAAGCATCTACATCTTCACTATGGAGTTGATCACACTTGAAAAATTTGTGCCGCAACACTACCAGACTCGGTTGGACATCGAACCTTGAAGACAATTTCTTGGTGGCAACCTGATAGTCATCAAGATCCTCTTCAATTTTCGCTGCATCTAGTAGGTGTTTAAAAGTCTCTGGGCCTCATTCTGAGGCCGGCCGGCGGCGGTCGCCGCCCGCCTGGCGGGAACCGCCATATGGCCGCTCCGCGGTCGAAAGACCGCGGAGGCCATTCTGGCTTTCCCGCTGGGCTGGCGGGCGACCGCCAGAAGGCCGCCCGCCAGCCCAGCGGGAAACCCCTTCCCACGAGGAAGCCGGCTCCGAATGGAGCCGGCGGAGTGGGAAGTTGCGACGGGTGCAGTTGCACCCGTCGCGAATTTCAGTGTCTGCTAAGCAGACACTGAAATTCTTTGTGGGGCCCTCTTACGGGGGCCCCTGCAGTGCCCATGCCATTGGCATGGGCACTGCAGGGGCCCCCAGGGGCCCCACGACACCCCATACCGCCATCCTGTTCCTGGCGGGCGGGCGAACCGCCAGGAACAGGATGGCGGTATGGGGTGTCGGAATCCCCATGGCGGCGCAGCAAGGAGGATTCCTGAGGGCAGCGGGAGACCGCCGGTTTTCCCTTTCTGACCGCGGCCAAATCGCCGCGGTCAGAATGCCCTTGAGAGCACCGCCAGCCTGTTGGCGGTGCTCTCGTGGTCGTTGACCCTGGCGGTCAATGACCGCCAGGGTCAGAATGACCCCCTCTGTTCCTTAAAAACCCAAAGAATGTAGAAGCAAACATTTTTCCTTTCTGGTCTAAAACGAGAGGCTCCTATAGCTTCAAGGTAAGTTTTGAGTCCATCGAACCATTGTTTCCAAGGGACTGCATAGTTCGACCAGGGAGACAGCAGCTAAAATTTTGCCTTTTTCCAGAGAATCAGATAAATTAGAGAAATATTTATTTTCATTAAAAAAATCAAAACTTTTATGAACAAATCCCAGCTGTATGTAAATCTGTACAGCTGTACAGTTCAGTCAGCAACAACACTGTTGAAACTTCTGTAGAATTTTAAACTTGAAATACCTCCAAGATGGTGCCTGTAAAATCCATGTAGAGCCTCAGAAAACCAGGTTTACATTATATTCCCTTTCTCCAGGAGTCACATGGTCCTTTCCACCACTTCAGCATACCTCCTTCAGAGCTCCCAGCATGTGTGTGTTTCCTGCTGTTGAAGTACTAATCAAATACACGCTGAGGAAACAGCTGGGACTGTGCCTTCACTTTCTAGCAAAGGTAAATATGCGTGGGTTGATAAGCGGCAGCCACCGGAACACTCGTTGCCAAAACTTATGTAGTGGTTTTAAGGAAATACACCCTTGACTCATCTGGGTGTTATTGTTTATCTTTATTTGTGAAGCGCGTAAGCCCAACGCGGCTGCCGCTGACGCATCTGCTGCCCTCAGTCCGACACGCTTTCCCAACTGTTCCTCGTCGTACGCTCGGGGGCAGGCAGCACGCAACAGTATACGGCAGCATGCCGTGTACACTGAGCACAACACACTTGTCTTTCAAATTGCTGATGTACAACTTTATAGTATATAATTAATAAGAGTTTGTCCCCAAACATGAGTTTCTCTTTTTCATCATGCGCTACTGCCATCAAATTCCAGGTATAGACATCATGTAGCAAGGCCTTCCACCTTGATTCAGCCTGCGATGTTTAAATTTATATCGCAAATGCCAACAACACTTGAAAAACAGGCTCCATTATGCCACCCCCATGTCAACAATATCAGAAATTATCTAAATATTTTAAAAATGTTAAGAAAAGAAGAAGCAATATGCTAGCAGTGGAACCATTCATGTTGAGAATACTAATAATAATCATGATAAAAATGCTAAACCTCCTCTACGGAGCTACAATTGTGTTAGAGGCTAGTTACACCATGCCAGGAATGTTCACAGTATGCAAAGAACTCACACGTTGCATCATTAGTGGATTCTTGTGAGAGGCTGGCACTGTTGCAGACCCCCCCCCCCCAATTTTTGCCTGGTTTCTGAATGCAACTTGGACTGGAGTGCACTGGGATGCTGCTAACCAGGTTCCCAGTGCCAGTGTTCTTTACCTAAAACATTGTAAAAGTAATTGGATACACCTTTAGCTACCACTATAAGTACCTAGTAAAAGGTACTTAGGTACCCTGGGCATGGGGTACTATGGGTAAGCCCCTGAGGGCAGCAGCACTGATTGTGCTACCCTCAAGGACCATGCATTCAGATGCATCCACCACTGCCATAGCAGGCTGAGTGTACTGGTGCAAACCTAAAATACAAACTCAACATGGCACACTCCCTGTGTGCGCTGTCCACCCTACACTACATATATTATGGGTAAGTCACCCTTCTAGCAGGCCTTCCAGTACTAAGGTAGGGTGCACCATACTATATGTGAGAGCATAATTGCATGAGCAATATGCCCCCACTGTGTACTTGCCAAACCTGCGACATGGTGAGTGAACGGAGGAGCCATTTTAACATATGTGCTGGACCCTGGTCAATACGAGTTTCCCAGCTACATAATGGCTACTCTGAACAATAGGTTGTTTGGTATCAAAGTACCAGTACTGGATTTAATATAAAATGTACCCAGGGGTCACCTTAGAGGTGCCCCCTGCAAAAACTAACTATCCTGGCATGGTTGCTGATTGGTTCCAGCAAGCCTGCCACATCCAGACAACCAATTTATAAACCTGGGGGAGAGCCCTGTCTCTCTAGTTTGTAAAACAAAACCCTTCCTGGGAGAAGGAGCTAACACCCTCTCCCTCAGGAATGTGGACTGCCCTGGCAGTGAGCTTCAAAGGGCTACCATCCTTGAAACTCGATCCCCAGGCCTGCTGCTAGCAGCAGATGTCCTTCCTCTTTGCAAACTCCCACTTTTGGACAGAGCAATGGTGGGAAACCACACAAAGGGTAGGAGGAGTGGCCTCACTGAGCATGCACTACTCCTAGGGGCTTGCAGGCAAAGTACGCCCTCCATTTCATTTTCCTCCATGTTGTATGGAAGGAAAATAGCCAATAAGGTTTAGGGAAGTGACCCTTCCCACAGAACATGGTCACTGTAGTGGGTGTAGCCATCCAAGGGTAAGTGTCCCATTGGGCACTACCAGGTTCCCCTTAAAATGCCCACTAAATTCAGTATTCAGTGGGCTCCCCCAGACCAAGAAAAAGGTTTTAAAAAGACAAAGAGGACCAGCACCAAAGAAGATCCAAAGCAAAAGATCTGTGGACCTTCTGCACAAAAAAGGAGCCAAACCCTGCCTGCTGCAGCCACCACTCGAAAAATCACTGCTGAGGAAGAGCTGGAAACTAGACTGACCCCAAGAAACCCAGGGGAGCTACAGGATTCAAGAATCACCCCAGATCTCTCTTCTGAGTGGAGGTACCACTCAAAATCCTAGCAAGAACCAACAAGCCAGTGAGGGTCACTTCACTGACCGGCCAATATCTCTGCAACCAGAAGTTGCAGCTGGACCCAACAACACACCAACAACCATCTAGATGTGACCTACAAGTGTGTCAAGCTTGGTGGCACTGTGCCCTCCAGTGGCAGAGTTATGCCAATACGCTGGGTACTGATCAGCTGACATTGGACAACCAGAAAACCAGCTCCCTCAGAGCTGAAAAAGGATCAGGAGGAAGCCCCAGTTGAGAGACTTTAGGAACACCCTGGACCTTTTACAAGAATGCCCCCGCTGTCCCCTAAGCATCCTTCAAAGAGACTCACCTCCAGCTGCAAAGGACTCTGTTGCGCACAGCTATGGGATCTCCAACTTGCCCTGCACCTGGCCGCCCTGAGCCTTGCATTGCGGGATCTGCTGTGTGCCCTGGGTCCCCAACCCCTTGCGACCTCAGCAGGCCAAGAGTACCTCCAGGCACCAAATTTAAATCAGCAAACCAGCTCCTTTGCCAAGTGCCCCCTCCAGATGGCCCTGTGCCTGTGCCAAGAGGTTTTCCAATTCTGCTCCCGCCGGAACCAGGAGCCACCCAAGGCTCTCCAGCTGGCACAGTGTGCCTACTGACCACTCCGGCTACCCTGCAAGAGAAGAGACTGGTAACCCAAATGTATGATTCTTAATGTATTTTTAAAAGTGACTACCTATTGATTCCTATGGTGCATAATTACGTACAGAAAGACTATTACAAATTCAAAAAGTCATAACTCAAAAAGTACTTAACATATTCTAAAGATTTAATATAAAAGTCTGAAGTATTTTTGATAAATTCTGGTCTTGAGTTATTCATGGATGTTTGTGGTGCATGATTGGATTTGTGAGTACAGCAAATACTTAGCACATCTCCTGGATTAGCCCAAATGCTCGACCACCTACCTTACAAATTGGAGCATTAGGTGGTCTAATTTTTACCTCAGGAAACCAATGTTTGGTGCCTGGACCCTCTGCATTGTGTGCCTAGAGGGCCAGCCTCCGACAATTCTGTCAAGACAAAATTGGCCACAGTTTGTCAAGAATGTTTACTGTTGCCCCAGTGGTGCTATCTATTATGCCAAGATGGCACAACTATGCCTGGGTAAGAGAAGACACCAGATACTATGGGCATGATATGAGATGCACCAATACAAACATATACAATAGGACACATGTAAACAAGCACATGTGCACACCGATATAGACATGTGGGAACTCACACAAACACACACACATGCACATTCACACCTGCATATGAAAATACACTCTGGTCACACTCACACATACAGACACACAAACCTAACCTCAGAATGGAACTTACCCAACTACACTACCCTTCCCCATCTCCTCCTCCTTTGCTCTCCTACAATGCACTAATAGATCACTAGCTAGCCATGGATCAGGCAGAACATTCGTAACACATGTTCCTACCAACCTCTTGCAAACCCCATGTTCATTTACAGAAGTGTGAGTTGCTGTTAGGGCTTTAAAGTATATGGCCAATCACAACACTATTCCAAGTAAACTATGGGCTATTGGCACTATGTATTGTAGGTCCCATTGTCAGCCAAACAGCATCTGTAACTATGGTTTCTGCACAAGCAACGGGGTTGAAAGGGAGGATGATGGTGAAGGAAACTCCATAAAGGATTTTAAGAATGCAGTTCTACCTTCTGCACTCTGATGGGCTAGAGTGCTTCCACTCCTTTTCAAGGCTAAACAGTGCAACTGTTGTTGTTCTCATAGAACATCACCCATTCACTGTCCAGTGTGGACACTGCCTCTCGTTCACATAGATGGGATATGTGAGACACCATCTCCTGCCATTTGTGGATGATGACACTTGATAAATACATTCCTTGTGGCTGATATCTAAGGCTCTTTTGTGGCTACAACCAAAACTTAAACTTGAATCTACCACTGATGAAAATTCTTGTAATTTTGTTCTTTACGACATTCATCTCCTAGAGATTTATACATTGAGTTTAGTGCAGCATTGGTGGGCATGTTTAATTGGTATGATTAGATCATGCACTTAATGCAAGTCAATGCATTTAATATATGCTGAAAGTAAAACCACTGAGCGGCTCCTACAATAAACGGTTAAAAAACACTCAAAAAGAGCATAGCACTGAAGGAAACTGCAGCAACTTTAGGCAACCATGGATAAACTTCCACAAGTCTACCTTCTGGTGTGGAGCATAGGTCTGAAGCTTCGAAACAGATAGCAGTAAATATGTTGCATTTAAGTAAGAAACTCTTATGTTCTATGGAATCATAAGGATTGAGAGTCGACCAATCACCTCCAGATACCGAAAACTTTGGTTTTCTCCTCCCTGCTGCTTGGCCCTCACCATGTTTAAATTTCTAGCTCTACCATTTAGCGTGGTTCAGACTAATTCTGTTAAGCTAAAGGTGGTCTAGCTAATCGTCAAAGGAGGTAATAGTCATTTTGAGCCCAGATGAACCTTTTCCGAAGATTGCATATACCTATAAGATGAACCATGGCCCTGAAAATAAGTCTTTTTCTCTGAAAAAGACTTTGAAAAACTTCGGGTGCTGCACACTTTATAAAATATTTAACTAAATCCATCCTCTGGGTGCCTCTTTGTAAATTCACGCTTGCAAACGTGGCTTTGCCGAAATTATATTTTGAAATCGTAAAATCATGGACAAATAGAAACAGGTTGTTAGAAATGGGGTTTTTGGTTGGCAGTCAGGTTACCCCCTGTCCAAGCAAAAGCCCTCACTCTAGTCAGGGTAAGTCACACACAATCCAAGATTTTCCTGTGCCCACCCTCTGGTAGCTTGGCACGAGCAGTCAGGCTTAACTTAGAAGGCAATGTGTAAAGTATTTGTGCAATAAATCATACAATAACACCATATAGCACCACAAAAATACACCACACAGTGTTTAGAAAAATATATAATATTTATCTGGATAATTGTAGGTCAAAAAGAATAAAGTTTGCAATGGGAAATTGTAGGGATATCACTGAAAAGTGATATACAGTGTCTTAAGTCTTTAGAATATAAACAAAGTCTTTTTCAAGCACAAGTACCTGGTTTGGAGTGGAAAAATCTCCTCAGAGGGCCACAAAAGAAGAGGTGCGTGGAAAAAGGGTGCGTGCGTCTCCCCAGCACACACGGACTTGCGTCGTTATTTTCCACGCGGGGAAGTCGTGCGTCATTTTCCGGCGCGCGGACAGTCTCTTTTCGTGGATCGCAGGGATTACCAGATGTCCCGGGTCTGTGCGTGGATTTTCCTGCTTGTTTTCCGGCTGCGCGTCGTTCTGCGGGGCTGCACGTCGAAATTACGATCTCACGGCAGGCTTCGCGTCGATTTCTCCTCTAGAGCTCGGGCGGCGTTGTACTTGCAAAGCCGTGCGTCGGATTTACGGTCGTCCCAAGAGCGTCGCGTCGATCAGCGTCGGTGTATGGCGTTTTTCTCTCCGCGGAACAAGCTGTGCGTCGAAATTTTCGGCGCACGGAGCGTCCAAGTGAAAGAGAGAAGTCTTTTTGGTCCTGAGACTTCAGGGAACAGGAGGCAAGCTCTATTCAAGCCCTTGGAGAGCACTCTCACAGCCAGACAAGAGTTCAGCAAGGCAGCAGGCCAACAGCAAGGCAGCAGTCCTTTGTAGAAAGCAGACAGGTGAGTCCTTTGAGCAGCCAGGCAGTTCTTCTTGGCAGGATGTAATTTCTGGTTCAGGTTTCTTCTCCAGCAAGTGTCTGATGAGGTAGGGCAGAGGCCCTGTTTTATACCCAAATGTGCCTTTGAAGTGGGGGAGACTTCAAAGAGTGGCTAAGAAGTGCACCAGGTCCCCTTTCAGTTCAATCCTGTCTGCCAGGGTCCCAGTAGGGGGTGTGGCAGTCCTTTGTGTGAGAGCAGGCCCTCCACCCTCCCAGCCCAGGAAGACCCATTTGAAATGCAGATGTATGCAAGTGAGGCTGTGTACCCTGTGTTTGGGGTGTGTCTGAGTGAATGCACAAGGAGCTGTCAACCAAGCCCAGCCAGACGTGGATTGTAAGGCACAGAAGGATTTAAGTGCAAAGAAATGCTCACTTTCTAAAAGTGGCATTTCTAGAATAGTAATATTAAATCCGACTTCACCAGTCAGCAGGATTTTGTATTACCATTCTGGCCATACTAAATATGACCTTCCTGCTCCTTTCAGATCAGCAGCTGCCACCTCAACAGTGTATGAGGGCAGCCCCAATGTTAGCCTATGAAGGGAGCAGGCCTCACAGTAGTGTAAAAACGAATTTAGGAGTTTTACACTACCAGGACATATAACTACAAAGGTACATGTCCTGCCTTTTACCTACACAACACCCTGCTCTAGGGGTTACCTAGGGCACACATTAAGGGGGACTTATATGTAGAAAAAGGGGAGTTCTAGGCTTGGCAAGTACTTTTAAATGCCAAGTCGAGGTGGCAGTGGAACTGCACACACAGGCCTTGCAATTGCAGGCCTGAGACAAGGAAAAGGGGCTACTTAAGTGGGTGGCACAACCAGTGCTGCTGGCCCACTAGTAGCATTTAATTTACCAGCCCTATGCACATACAGTGCACCTTACTAGGGACTTATAAGTAAATTAATAGTCCAATCAGGTATGATTCAAGGTTACCATGTTTTAAGGGAGAGAGCATATGCACTTTAGCACTGGTTAGCAGTGGTAAAGTGCGCAGAGTCTAAAAACCAGCAAAAACAGTGTCCAAAAAGTGGAGGGAGGAAGGCAAAATGTTAGGGGTGACTACCCTAAGGCTGTCAGGTCTAACACAGGTGAAATAACTTACCCCTGATCAGTAATAACCACTCATGAGTGCAATTGGGGTTTCACAATGTGATTCGTGCTTCTCAAATATTTGGGATGTTGTGTCAATATAGATAATATCAATGTTAAAATGTTGTTGATTTTCAGAACATTAGTTCTATTTCTGAAACAAAACCAGAAACCTTCAAAATAAGACTACCAACTGGATCAATCATACAGGAGGATGCAAATCTGTATTTAGCAATTAATTAGTCAAGATCAGAAGATTGGTATCATCCTCACCAAGAATTTTCCCTAGGATTTTTTGCCACCAAGAAACACTTTATCTCAAGTGGCAGTCATTTTGATTCTCCTTTCGATGCTGTGTCTGGTGTATAATTGTTTAACAGAGGCTATATGATTTGCTTTGTTTAAGTTGGATAGAAACTGAGGGGGGGGTTAAAGTTGGGGGCAATTTTGCTGCTGCACTATTTACCAGGACAGGGTGAACGAATTCCCAATAATGCAACCAGATTGTCAAACTCTGAAAATTTGGCCGATGCTTCTGAGCATTTCTGTTAACAATGGACGCAGATCACTCACAATTGTAATTGATCTTGCCTGAGAGTAGTATGTGGATGTATGCTTTTGTACATGTTGATAACAAGCAGTTGCTTTGGAGAATCCCTTTAAGTTAACACCAAGCTTAAAGGAGGATAACATCTCTGCCACTGTTTTGGGTGGGTTTTGTTTTAAATGGTAGAAAAGCTGGAACAGCACTTTCTTTTTACCACATTTGGCAGTGGTAAATGTTTGTTTGTAACAAGAACTTCGAAAGAATATTTTCCTTTTAGCTGAGTTTGTGAAAGCAATTCCTGAAATCTCCAAATTAATTACATAGCACAACAGAACACAACACAACAATATAACACAAGCTAAAACTGCAAAAATACAACATGGTGCCAAACAACAAGACAGTTTAAAGACAGTTAGAACAATGCAGCACATTCAACTACAGTGCAACACAACATAAACCAATGTAGCACCCAAATAGACCAGTACATGAAGTAACACAACTAATCTCCACAACAACAAAATGCGACACAACAGATATGCACACATGTTAATATTACACATTGCTGCCTTGATGTTTGCACCAAGCATCGCCTTATTCACCGCAATGCATATGTAATAGCACCAGCTAAAACATTTTGTAATCTGGCTCCTTTAGTGGTAAAAGGCCACACAAATTATGATCAGCAAAATTATATTATATTTCTCATGATAAAATGAAAAAAAAAGAGTATATTGCCATGAGTGTCCAGCGTTGAAACATCGTCCAGGACAGGATGATTGTCAAATATTTGGAAACTGACACAAGGCACTGTTGACTTCTCTGAGGATAGCCTGTTTTGGTACTGTCGAAAATGGAGTCCAAATTGTTTTGAGGCAGGTCTTAAAGCTCTGCCCGCATGTACGCTCGGGAGTGTGAAGGTGGACGTAACACAAGTAATACATGAAATGCTGCTGTTCTTTTTGTCATACAGGCCAAGAAAAAAACACACCTGAGCTGAGATTATGATCTGATTCTGAACGGTCCTAACATAGTACTCCTGAAATTACAATTTTCCCACGGTCTAGTTTTGTTTTTCTTGGGTGAAAGAAATAAAAGGCCAAATGCCTCCTCTGAGTACATGAAAGGACTGTATGGTAACTAACTATAACTAATGCATAGGTGTTTTCACCAATCTCACACTTTAAGCAAGACTGCTTTTAAAAATGCGTCAAAAAGCAGTCTTGCTAACATGCCTCGTTTTACTCAAACTATTGCACTTCAATCAAGAAAGTAATTTCAGTTATTATCACAACTATTTAATATAATTTTGTCAACGGTCAGGAATGAACTTAGAAAATATGTTCTAAAATGAAGCAGTGTTGTTGTGGTATATGGAGACCTTTTTCGCCCCGACGGCCCACAGGCGAAATTCAGCAAGCCTTGAGACCACGGGTGGTCTAAGGAGCAGACCAGAATATTTTGTCAAACACCAAGGCTTAATGAAAACGTGACCTAATCCACACTAATAAATAAATGAACAAGGTGAGATTGTCAAAATTTGTAACGCTAACTGTGCAAAACAAAAATATAGCATTTTGTCAAAGATTCACATTCATGAATAATCAATCATACAAAGAGCAAATCTTTTGAGCAATCACATGCTGTCAATGTGAGCAACCTGTTTAACGTGCCCAAGAATACTGTGCATTTGTTGTTTCAGAAGCAAGCCCAGACAAATCGTCTATACATCTAATAAACAAGTATAATGAGCAGTTTTATACTTTTTTAGCGTCTCATTTGCGCAAAAGCAGCGCATGTAAAATTGCGCCGATTTTGCGTCAAAAAAACGACGCAAATGCGGCGCTAAAAAGTATAAATATGGACATTAGTGTGGAAAAGGTCGCTTTAGTGGGGCAAGTGCACATACCATTGTTATAACCCTAGGCCAATGCCTTTACAAACCTAACCTCCTCACTATACATCAGTACCTACCAGTTGTCTTACCCCTCACTCCTAGTTATCCCCCTACCACTCCCCCAACTTGAAAATGCCTAGCACTGTATCCAAAACTGTCAAACCTAAATTCAATTAATTTCCTGTAAATTATATTTTTTGCTTCATGGCTTGTGCTGGTTAAATGTGCTGCTGGAAGCCCATCTACCTGTCCATAACTATAAGACCCTACCTCTACCTGCTAGCCCTAGCCCAAAGCTACTGCCAGTCCCCACGGACTGTACCAACTGCCCAAAATGCCTAGGTGGCAGACCTACACAGTCAGCGGCCCTCCAAGCCCCTATTCTCCCAACAGCTTAACATTGCAACTTAAATAAGTAAAAACATGAACGTTGTCAGAAGGAAAGGCAGTGGAAGAAAATCACACATTTGTACAGTAAAAAATGACATAAGATGAGTTTAAGTTTTATAATGATTCCTCAAAAATATTTGAAAGATAACAGCTGCAAAAGAATATATAAGATGTTCGGTAAAATATGAATAGAGTAATAAACATGATTGGGGTTTTTCATTTTTTTTCATCAGTGAGTTTTCAAATAGCCTCCCTTAGCGAAGTATGCACATTTTATCATTTAAAACTTCACTCATGTGAAGGTCTTCTCTGTAAAATGAGAACATTTCAGAATATGGCTAAATCATTTAAATATGCCAAAATAAACTGAAAATGTATGCAGAATAGTTGTCTTTTTACCTTTTGATGACTTTTTCAGCGTACAATGGGATTATACATAAAAAAAGAATGCTCAGGCACTTGTTATAAGTCAGACCAAGTCGGGGATATCGCTCCGCATGATTTCAATGTGCCCAGTATTCCCACCTCTGTGACTACCTGGTGGTGAGTGGTGGACATTCTCCTTCCATACTACAGGAATATTTGCTAAAATGGCTTCCACTTTTATGGCTACCTGGAGTCCTTGAGATAAAACCTTTAATTAGGAGTTTATTTGCATGGTCCATATATCAACTTTCATGAAGGGTTGGATTTTTTTTCCAGCATGTGTGGTGCACTTAAAAGTGTATGGCGATGACAGACCAAGACAGAATAAAGTCAGCATGTGTCTCATGGAGCCCTTTAAAATGGGCAGGCCAGCTAGCACGATTATGTCATAATATGGTCCACCAAGGCTGTCGTACCAATAGGGTATTTGTGGTTACACTAGCATCAGTTTCACCAGATAATTATGACATGAGCAGGTCATGCAGAATAGAGGGCAGACATGAGATCCATAACTTTGTGTCAGAGATCCCTCTAAAATGAAGCAGTAAATGAGGCCCTGACCTTTGTCTTTGAATTAAATCTTTGCAGAAGCAATTTGCTATTGTTAAATAAGGACATATGTAACATACATTATTGCAAAAAGCTTGATTTTCATAACGATGTGACAAGGAGTGAACCTTTTAAAAAACTTTTTTGAAAGTTTTGCATCTATTTCTCAAAGGTTTGCAAAAGAGCTTTGTAACTCTGTTCACGTCTAGTGAGATGGAGCCTAAACAGCTTGCATGCGCTGTCTGCAAAACCTGCTATATTCAGTAAAAGGACTTTGCTCCGCGCTTCTGCTTACCATAGTTTTACTGCAGTATCGCTCTTCTTTGCTGCCTCCTAACTGGTTTGCGCAGCTGATATGTCACTTCTGTTTTTAGTTGAGGATCACTGGCCAAGTACAGTTTCCCTACACTTTGATTGTTTATCTGTTGTTTGGGGGAGTTCTTTTTAGGGTCAAGCCTGTGTTGCGTGCGCTCGCGCATGCGTATCGCAGCGAGACGCTTTAGTATTTAGAAAAGGGCTCGGAGCCCTGTCAACTTCACGTCAGTGTTTTTTATTGGTTCGTGGGCTTGCCTAATAAAATCTGCTTGCTTTCATTAGTCGAAGGCACGCATACGTCATGCCTTTTCCGGTGGCTAGCCCTCCTCGAGCGCAGTGACCAAGTACAGAAAACATGCGAGGCTCGCTGTTTTCCATCGGGCTCGTGGACTTCTTTTTCTCTAATTTACGAGCGCAATCTCGCTTGGTAGAAGTCGAGCGCTTTACATAGTTAACTTCACTTTTTCGGGTTACGTACATAAATGCACTTTTTCCCGATAGGTGAAAAGTCGGGTTAGGAGTTTACAACGCGATCAGCTCTAACATGAGCAAACGCGAGACCCGTTGCATTGTAAATGCTTGTTTTAATTATTTCCTGCCTCGGCTTGTGTTCTAATGTACATGTTTCTGCCCCTGTTTTAAAAATGTCCTTTACTTCCGCTGTTCATTCACCTGACGAGAGTTCATTGGCAGGAATTTTCCATTTTGAGTTTCTTCACTGTAATAGTGTAAATGTATTTAAGGTTTTTTTTCTAGGCACTGGAGAAGCTACGCCGAGACCCTGGCTTCCCAGTTCCAAAGGTAGCAGCTCTGGATGTTACGCCACATCCTCTCTCTAAATACTGCTGGCTTTATTTTGTTTGCATTTCTCATATAAAAACAAAGTTAGCAGAAGGGGCATAGACTGCTTTACATGAATTTCAGATCAACTGATCACTTGCCTTGGCCTAATCATGCTCTCTCCTCTGCAGCATTCACGCGACTTTAAACCAGAGACCTGGAAGAGGATCAACACGAAAAGCACTGACAGTTAGTTTCTTTTGTTACACAGGAAGTTCACATGAAGTTGAATCCTTCCAGGGTTGGCCAGGTCACTGTTTATCAAAACATTTTATGCTTCAAGACTTGTTGTGAACAAAACGCACTCAGCCCATGGCTGTAAATCATGTCCTTGTCTTGTTTTCTGTCCTGTCCCCTAGTCACCCTCCTTCTGATTAATCAGCTTATCTGTGCACATTTGTTTAATTTATCATTAGTTTAAAATGCGAAGATTATCTAATTTATTTCCTTCATGTTTTGCCACAAACAACATAGAAATGTGCATTAGAGAAAACTCTGTTTATAACTTTACCAGTGTTGTAAGCTGCAAAGGTTTATATATCGCAGTCTTTTATGTCTAAGCAGCAGGCCCTGTTATCGTTCATAAAAGGAGTACCACTAAATGGAGCAATAGTAAATCCTAATTTTTGAAACTCTGTTCAACATGTGCTGTACCTCAGCAGACACGTAGCGGGAAGACCTACCAACTTCTCATTAGCCACACCATTACCTTACTGCATGCCCCACCTCCATTGCTGATTCATCTCTGTAACCATTCACATGTATCGGTAACTTTGGAAAGTCAACTCTGCCTTTGGCTAATTTAATCAATTTTTACTATGTGTATTCCGCAGACTTAAATTGACAGCGTCTCTTATTTACACCAAGACTGCACCATGTTAAGGGAGTGGGGGGACATTTAAAAAAATATTTAGACAAAAAAATAACAAAACACAGAATTGGCTTTCAAATAAAGGTATATTAATATCAACCATGGAAGTTGAACTCATGTTATCTACTTCAGGATGGTGAAAAGTTGAGTTTATCCCCCCCACTGGTCTCTAAGACCACACTCCCCTGCAGAACGACTACTAAACATTCAGAGGACTCTCTTTCTTTCTTTCTCTCTCATTCTCGATCATATAACCAGACACACACATGGATGCATGAACCAAACACACAAGAATGTAAACCATATCTCACCGGTATCAAGTTAAACACATTCTCTTAAGTTACACGCACCCCTGTGGTCTCACCCCACCACATTGCTCTGGTCGCACATATTCTTGCACTCTCTACCACATTGCCTTAAAGAGCAGCTCAGACTCTTGCACACACCCTCACTGCTCTGAGGAGCCACAGACATTCCTGCAGCTTCACCCGCCACTGCTGTGCACAAGTCACAGATATTCCTTCAGTCACTCGCTCCCCACCCTGCTGTCAGAAGTTGTGCACACTCATACAGTCTCTACCATGCAGCTCTCGGGTTTAATGTCCCTGCAGTCAATAAAGACACGACGTCTGTATTTACCTTGTCACTTTGCACATTTTCTGACATAGACATTTTGAAGTTGCACATAAAAGCAATGGCTGTGGGCAGAACAAAAGTGGATCAATGTGTTTTATATATTCTGTAGAGCTCTCACACCTATCTATCCACCATGCCACATAATTCCACTACACAATTCCACTCCACATCACACAAATCCATCACACACAATACCACAACTTGCAATTTCAATGCAAACCCCATGATTCCACTACATACCACATACATCCACTCCACTCAAAACCAAAACACATGGGTAAAAGAATTTGGGCCTCATTACGAGTCTGGTGGTCCCTCAACTGCCCTGGTGGTGGCGGCGGTCTGACTGCCATCGGTATGTTGGTCGGTCTGCCGTATTATGAGTCATGCAGGCCTATGGAGCAAGGAGCGCCGCCGGCACTACCAAGCATTAAAGACTGCCACACTCACAAGGCTGCACCAGCAGGCTGGAGGAGCCTATGTTACCACCAGACATATTACGAGGTTGTACAATGCCAATGTGACCTTGGCGGTCCAACAACTACATCTCAGAAGGCAGAAACTGACAGTATAAATGGAGACAATCACCTGCAGGCAGCCTCACTCTTCTCCTTCCGCCATGGAGCCCATCACATATGTCCTCCTGCTGCTGCTGATCGTCAAAGAAGCATGAAACGAATGCCGCTGTGGACACCGTAAGTACACACTCCTACCTGTATCAGAAAGCTCAAAAACAGATCGTTGCGGCGCCATCCACATCATATAGAGGGCATGCCACAGGCACCAAGTACATTTCACATTCCCTACACAGTCCCTCCCACTGCACTGCAACACTACACAAAAACACACAGTCACACATCTCAGGCACAGGGGCAGAAAAGGCTACCCGACATTGACACACACATCACCAACAACACATAAACATCACATCTACCAACACAACTCACACACTCACATTTCACACAGGCTAGGAACTGTTGTTCCATACAACACACATATCTCCATGTCTGCACAAACAAAAGTCAAGCTGATACATGACCGATGAATACATAAACCATTTCAGGGGGACAAGTTCAACACTATGAATGCTCACATTGGACAATACCAGATAAAATACTTACCACAACAAACAGTACACAATGCCATTACACCACACACATCCATCAACTCAACGTATACTTCTCTTGGGGGCACCAGCACTGCCCACAAAGTCAGATACTGCAAACAGCAGCAAATGGAGCAGCAAGGAGACTTAAACACACATAACTATACCATGCAACACAGGTCACTCAGGAACAACATAAAGATAGGAGAGGAATTGCAGAACAAATCCATACCCAGATAAAACCAACTGGTTGTGTTTAATAACAAAGTAAATGGAAAATGTCCAAGGCCATTGGCAAGTCCATAAGCAAATGTCCATGCACTTCACAGTGCTCAGACTTGAGTCCTTAACTAAAGGGACAGGCAGGCACCTCAGGGATTATTTAGGGAAGTGAGGGGGTTCAGATTTGGGGGGTGGAGTTGTGCTTGGGCTTCGGAGGGGTGGTCTTTTTTTTTAGAGGGATGGGCTTCTTCTGAAGTGCAGATGTATGGGTACTTGCAGGGTGGGCAGGGGAGGCTTTGGAGGTGGCAGGGAGGGCCTGGGAGGTAGGTGTGGACCTCTTGGACATCTTGCATTTAGGATGGGAGTGGAGTATACCAGAAACAGGTTACGGTCAAACAAAAAAACTTGGGACGGTCATCAGAAGAGGGTTGGAATTTGGAGGTTGAGGGAGTGGTCATAGGCAGTGTTAGTGTGGTTGTTTTTGGTGTGTACTTCTAGGAGGTATGCTTGTGTGTGGTGGTTGTCTTTTGGGGACATCTCACCCTGGCATCCTGTGTGTCTTAGGGGACTGGAATGAGGAGGTGCTTGGGAATGTGGCAGTGATAGATGTGTGTGTGTGGCTGTTGAGGTGGTGACTGCAGATTTGCTGGATGTGGTGGATGTCTGTGTGTCTGTAGTTGTGGTGTGGTGGTTGTGGTGGATGTCAGTGGGTCTGCTGGGGTGGTGTCTGCAAGTATGATAAGTGTGGTGGTTGTGTCATTGACTGTTGGTGTGGTGCCTGTGGGTATACTGGATGTGGTGTGTGTAATGCTGAGGGTGGGGGGTGTACAAGGAAGTTGTGAGTGTTGTTGTGTCTGTGGGTGGCTGTTGTTTGTGTGTGTGCCACTGTGTTGCTTGTGTTGCTTGTGTTTGTGTGTGCTCCTCTTGGCTGTCGAGGTAAATGCCTGCAGATCTGCTTGTGTGCTTTGGGTAGGTAGGAGAAGGTGGGATTAGGAATAGGAATAGGAAGAGGGAGTTGGATGGGGGAACAGAAGGTGGGGGGGGTGACTGGCTGCCATCAGTTAGGAGCCAAAGACTTGAAAATACTTCTATAAGCCACAAATTGCACCATGAATACCTTCCAGGAATTAATTAGTCTGTTATAACTGTCTACCAATCCCTGGAATGTATTCACAATGGCTGACTGACCCACCTAGATACTTCTCAGGAGCTCAATAGCCCCCTCATAGCAGGGGTTACAGGGGCTGGGGTGGAGGTGTCTGTGGCGAAGGAGACACTCACCCTCTTGGGTAAGTGGGCATGGCCAACTAAGGTGGGGATCAGATGGGGTGGTAGATAAAGTTAATACAGGGGGATGCACCGATGGGTCTACGACCACTAGGGAGTGTCCACTGTAGGAGGAATCTGATGTTGAGGATGTAGATCCAGTCTCCCCCATGGTACTCCCCTTGCCCTCCAGGCCACTGGGTCTTCTGTGTCCATGGTGTCCTTACCCAAGGTCCCGTGGCCAGATGGTTCCCCACTTAACTCTGCCCCATCTCCTCTGCTTGCCCGTGCTAATGCTGCCAAGACAAAGGGGAATGGGGTCATCACATGTCCATGATCACACTTGAACAACAGCTCTGATTAGAAGATGGAGCAGATCACAGTCACCTGTTGGCATATAATTTTAGGCATATGCAAAGTCCATTCCCACAAATCCCACATGAGCTCATGCACACATCTATCTGTCCCATGCGTGATGACCCAAAATAAATGATGCTCCAAAATTCAGCCTCTGTTGATGACAAAAGTACAATAGCTTGAGGAAGGTGATATGGAAATACCCATGTCACACTTTAAAAATAGCAACAATGTTCACTTTCCCAAGTGATATTTGTCCCAATAGAGACAAGGAGGTAGTATCAATGTCACACAGATAAGCCACACATGTGACATAGAAATGAACACTCTAGACCTCATGTGCA
Source organism: Pleurodeles waltl (assembly GCF_031143425.1). Lineage (NCBI taxonomy): Eukaryota > Metazoa > Chordata > Amphibia > Caudata > Salamandridae > Pleurodeles > Pleurodeles waltl. The sequence continues at coordinate 791,947,774 of NC_090438.1, read as the reverse complement.
AGTGCCAGGGTGAGATGTCCCCAAAATACATTACATATTGAATCAGCAAGCGCGAGGGTAACCACCACTGAAGTCTGGCACCCCTCACAATGACTTACCCTGAGTGCATCAGTCAAAGCCATTTGACCTTTGCATGTTTGCAAGACACTGAAGTTACAAGGACTTGTAGAAGGCCCACAACATGTTGCCCAAAGGGAAGCTACATTACTGTCCCCATCTTGGTCATGCAAACCCAAATGTCTGTCGGTGGATGAATGCCTGTACCCAAGCACTTGTCTAATCAGTCACTCCATGATGCATGCCAACAGTCAGGGCACATACCTTAACCTTTACACATGCACAATGTATTTTTCCACCTGATGCCACCTCAAGGTCAAAGATATTCATATTGGGGCTAAAAACTCTGGGCCTACCTATCACGTCCCTTATTGGTACTGCAGTTGTACATGCCAAATGACACATTAGGGAATGTGTCAGCCAACAAACAATGGTGACACACTCCTGTATGTGGCACAACATGAAATGTACCCCCATTGTAAATGTACTATTCCACAAACAGCTTGCCATGCACATATATGCGAAGGAAAACAGACATCATCCCATCAACATAAGTAGACCATGCCTGAAACTGGAACTTACAAATGTTTTTGAAAGAGAAAGAGACACATGATGACATGTAGGCACAAGGAATGTTGGCAACCATGATGGCACATTATTTATGTCAATAAACATTCCCCACTTACCAAGGGAAATTAGTAATCTATTGCTGCACACAAAGAACATGATATGCCCTGTCGCATGTATGTTGGACACCTTCAAATCACAGACTGCAATGAGGCACCAGCAACCATCATACACTGAGAAAACAAGCTTCTGTGTGACAGATGCCAACATACACATTTACACAGACACATGGCTGAGGACAGTGATCCATCACCTACTTGCCTGTGGTCTGAAACACTGAGGAGTGGTGGTCTGCTGCACAGACAATACACACACTACAAGAATAAACAGTATATGACTGCACAGTAATAAGAAGTCCTTTCAGAGCACGTGGTGTGAGGATTCCACACAGTTTTCTCCTAGGCCCCTGGTCCAACAGGCAAGGCACATCAGTACATAACACATGACATGTCAACACAAAAATCTCTCCTTTACTGTGTGACACATGGCTCATCCGTAATTGTCAGGAGAAACGGTCAGAACCTCACTCAATCACTTAGCAATGGGACAGGCAGGAATATGCCATGTACTCACCCTCTTGTGGCTGCTGTGCTGCCCTCAAATGCCCATCAAGCTCCAGATAGGCCACCACCAGAATGTGGGCCAATAGCGGGGGGTCATGGTCCAACAGGCACCTCATCCACATTAGGAGGACAGTCCCAGCTGGGCCACCACAATCTTCCGGGCCCAGCGTTTCAGGCCCTCTCACCTCTTTCTGCAGAGGGCATTCTGCCAGCTGTGGACCCCCTGGGTCCTCACCTTCTTGGCGATGGCTCTCCATATCCCTTTTCTTGATGGGTGTTGACCTGCATGGATGCATGAGACAAATCAAGAGATCATGATCACAAGTTTCATCACACATTGTTTGGTCACATACATGTCCGTAACATCAAGCTAGAACTTTCCAATTTTGTCAACACTCCCCAAGTGTCACACATACAAGCCAATAAGTACATGGACGTGACTGCAGACATATATTTCCCAATCTGAAGTCCAACCCACCATCCAACTCAGGCCCTACAATGACTAGGTTGGCTCACTGACATTTTGTGGGTTGTGCTCTAGTAACCTGACTGAGATGTATGTCACCATGAGACACATCACACCTATGTGGCTTCTGAAAGGTAGACTCCTTAGACATGAATGGACTAACACACTCTGTGAGAATGACTCTCCGCATATAGGGCCAGATGTAGCAAGGTTCCAAATTGTGAGTTGCAATTTGCGAGTCCCAGCGACTCACAAATTGCAACTCGCAATTTGGAATGCAGAAAGGTGTCTCAGACACCTTCTGCGAGTCACTATGGGGTCGCAAAGACCCACCTCATTAATATTAATGAGGTGGGTCGCAATTTGCGACCCCATAGCGATTCAGGGCACTCACGGGGATGGTGGCCTGCTGGGAACAGCAGACCACCATGTCCGTGACAGCTTTTTAATAAAGCAGTTTTTTTTTTCAAAGTGCAACCCGTTTTCCTTAAAGGAAAATGAGCTGCACTTTGAAACAAAAACCGAAACCTTTTGTTTCGGGATTTTTCAGGGCAGGTAGTGGTCCATTGGACCACTGCCTGCCCTGAAAAATTATTTGTTTTGCCAGACACAAAGGGGAAGGGGTCCCATGGGGACCCCTTCCCGTTTGCGCCTGGGTTACCATCCACTTCAAGTGGATGGTAACTGCGCATTGCGGTCGCAAATGAAAATGCATAGCATTGAGACTCGCAAATAGGAAGGGAACACCCCTTCCTACTTGCGAGTCAGAAATGCATTTTGCGAGTCGGTTCCGACTCGCAAAATGCATTTCAACATAGCAAAGACACATTTGCGACTCGCAAACGGCGATTTTCGCCGTTTGCGAGTCGCAAAGTCTTTGCTACATCTGGGCCATAGTCCCTATAGGCTACTGGCAGAGTACAAACTCAAACATCACACATGGGCAACAATAAAGAGACTCACATGGTGGGTCTACCCTGTCTGTGTGTGGACATTTGCTAGAACAAATGAACACCCATGCCACTACAGGGGGTAGGGTATGTGGTTTGTATCTGTGCCAAAGAATACACTTTTGGACATATGTGTAGGAGGCTGGCCTGGCTTATAGTGGGTACCTTGTGGTACTTACATCTTGTGCCAGGTCCAGTTATCCCTTATTAGTAGATTAGACGTGTTATAGCAGCTTAGGCTGATAGAGGTAGCTATAGCAGAGCAGCTTATGCTGAACTAGGAGACATGTAAAGCTCCTACTATACCACGTATATCACTTAGCACTATATCATAAGAAAACACAATACTCAGAGTTACTAAAAATAAAGGTACTTTATTTTACTGACAATATGCCAAAAGTATCTCAGAGGATATACTCCTTTAGGAGGTAAGTAAAATTCACAAAATATACACACAAACCGAAATCAGGTAAGTAAACAGTTAGAAAAGTAGTGCAAACACTGTAGAACACAATAGAATGCAACAGGAGACAATAGTCCTAGGGGCAACACAAACCATATACTCCAAAAGTGGAAGGCGAACCATGAATGGAAACCCAGGCCTAGTGTAGTGTGTAGAGGGTCATTGGGAGTGTAAGAAAACACTAAGGGGCATATTTATACTCCGTTTGCGCCGAAATTGCGTCGGTTTTTTTGACGCAATTTCGACGCAAAACTAACTCCATATTTATACTTTGGCGTTAGACGCGTCTAGCGCCAAAGTTCATGGAGTTAGCGTCATTTTTTTGCGTGAACACCTTCCTTGCGTTAATGATATGCAAGGTAGGCGTTCCCGTCTTAAAAAATGACTGCGATGCATATGCGTCGTATTTATACTCCCAGGCAAAAATGACGCCCGGGAGTGGGCGGGTCTAAAAAACCCGCATTTGCGCCGGATTTTAGCGCCTGGGTCAGGGCAGGCGTTAAGGGACCTGTGGGCTAAGAATGAGCCCAGAGGTGCCCTCCCAAGCCCCCAGGGACACCCCCTGCCACCCTTGCCCACCCCAGGAGGACACCCAAGGATGGAGGGACCCACCCCAGGGACATTAAGGTAAGTCCAGGTAAGTATTTTTTTTTTTTGTGGCATAGGGGGGCCTGATTTGTGGCCCCCTACATGCCACTATGCCCAATGACCATGCCCAGGGGACAGAGGTGCCCTGGGCATGGCCATTGGGCAAGGGGGCATGACTCCTGTCTTTGCTAAGACGCCGGCTAACGTCATTCAATAAATACGGCGCCCGCATGGCGCTTCAGAATGGCGTTAGCCGGCGCTAATTTTTTGGATGCAAAACTGCGTTGGCGCAGTTTTGCGTCAAAAAGTATAAATATGGGCCTAAGGGTGTCCAAGATACCCCACCCCAAGACCCTGGAAAGTAGGAGTAAAGTTACCCTACTACCCCAGAAAGACAGTAAAGTCGAGATAGGGGATCCTGCAAAGGCAACAACTTACTGCAAAGCACTGAAGACGAATTCCTGCACCTGAGGACCTCTAAAGGAAGAGTCATGCAAGTGTCCAGGGGGGGCAGGAGCCCACTAAACCCCCGGATGAAGGTGCAAAAGGGCTGCCTCTGGGTGAAGAAGCCGAAGATTCTGCAACAACGGAAGGGGCCAGGAACTTCTCCTTTGGTCAGAAGATGTCCCACGGCATGCTGGAGGATGCAAAGTTATTTCCATGCAGAAAGACCACAAACAAGCCTTGCTAGCTGCAAGAGTTGCGGTTGAAGGTTTTGGGTGCTACCAGGGCCCAGGAAGGACCAGGAGGTCGCCCCTTGGACGAGGAGTCAGAAGGGGCACTCAGCAATGCAGGGAGCCCACACAGAAGCAGGCAACACCTGCAGAAGCACCTGAATGGACGTTCAGATGATCTGAGCATGACAGTCATCTCAGCACAACAAAAGAGGGTCAGTCGGAGTCCAACTCCGCGAGTTGGGCAATGCAGGATGGAGTGCTGGGGACCTGGGCTAGGCTGTGCAAAAAGGAAGTCTTGCAAAAGTGCACAGAAGCCCGAGCAGCTGCAGTTCACGCACTACACAGGATTACTATCTGGCGGGGGAGTCAAGGACTTACCTCCACCAAATATGGACAGAAGGGCCACTGGACTGTCGGGGACACTTGGATCCAGCTCCTGTGTTCCAGGAACCACGCTTGTCAAGATGAGAGGGGACCGAGAGGACCAGTGAAGCAGATGTTTGGTGCCTGCATTCCCAGGGGGAAGATTCCGTCGACCCACTGGAGGCTTCTAGTGCAGGGTGAAGGCAGACAGCCCATAGAGCATGCACCACCAGGAAACAGTCGAGAAAGTCGGCAGGATGAGGTGCTACAATGTTGCTGGTAGTCTTCTTGCTACTTTGTTGCAGTTTTGAAGGTGTCCTGGAGCAGTCAGCGGTCGATCCTTGGCAGAAGTTGAAGAGGGAAGTGCAGAGTACTCTGGTGAGCTCTTGCTTTCGTTATCTGGTGAGATACCCACAGGAGAGACCCTAAATAGCCCTCAGAGGAGGATTGGCTACAGAGAAAGGTAAGCACCTATCAGGAGAGGTCTCTAACGTCACCTGCTGGCACTGGCCACTCAGAGGTGTCCATTGTGCCCTCACACCTCTGCAGGCAAGATGGCAGAGGTCTGGGACACACTGGAGGAGCTCTGGGCACCTCCCCTTGGGAGGTGCTGGTCAGGGGAGTGGTCACTCCCCTTTCCAATGTCCAGTTTCATGCCAGAGCAGGGCTGGGGGATCCCTGAACTGGTGTAGACTGGCTTATGTAAGGAGGGCACCATATGTGCACTTCAAAGCATTTCCAGAGGCCAGGAGAGGCTACTCCCCTCAGGCCCTTCACACCTATTTCCAAAGGGAGAGGGTGTAACACCCTCTTTCAGAGGAACTCCTTTGTTCTGCCTTCCTGGGACTGGGCTGCCCAGGCCCCAGGGGGGCAGAAACCTGTCTGAGGGTTGGCAGCAGCAGTAGCTGCAGAGAAAACCTCTGAAGGTTAGTTTGGCAGTACTGGGGCTCTATGCTGGAGCCTGGGGATGCATGGAATTGTTCCCCCAATACCAGAAGGGTATTGGGTTGACAATTCCATGATCCTAGACATGTTACATGGCCATATTCGGAGTTACCATTGTGACACTACATATAGGTATTGACCTATATGTAGTGCACATGTGTAATGGTGTCCCCGCACTCACAAAGTCCAGGGAAATTGCCCTGAACAATGTGGGGGCACCTTGGCTAGTGCCAGGGTGCCCTCACACTAAGTAACTTTGCACTTAACCTTCAATAAGTGAAGGTTAGACATATAGGTGACTTATAAGTTACTTAAGTGCAGTGTAAAATGGCTGTGAAATAACGTGGAAGTTATTTCACTCAGGATGCAGTGGCAGTCCTGTGTAAGAATTGTCAGCGCTCCCTATGGGTGGCAAAATAAATGCTGCAGCACATAGGGATCTCCTGGAACCCTAATACCCTCGGTACCTAGGTACCATATACTAGGGAATTATAAGGGTGTTCCAGTGTGCCAATCAGAATTGGTAAAATTAGTCACTAGCCTGCAGCGACAATTTTAAAAGCAGAGAGTGCAGAACACTGAGGTTCTGGTTAGCAGAGCCTCAGTGATACAGTTAGGCACTACACAGGGAACACATACAGGGCACACTTTATGAGCACTGGGGTCCTGGCTAGCAGGATCCCAGTGATACAGGCAAAAACAATGATACATACAGTAAAAATGGGGGTAACATGCTAGGCAAGATGGTACTTTCCTACAATATGTGTCTATCTTACAAAGATGGCATCCAACAAACAAAGGCATGCATTAACCAGTTTCTGCTATGTGACAAAGCTACTGAGTCACATATCATGGTCTCCCAGGAATCAACACACTGTCTGCATGGTGGAAATTTTTGTTATACAATGAGCCTGCACAGAACACTACTATGACTAGTATGAAGGTGACAACAGGGCTGTGAGAGTAAGGGACCGTCAGGAGTCAGAGACAACACATTTACAGTGATGTTAAGTGCATCTCTGCCACAGATCAGTAACCCACCCCTGTACCAATTTCCAACCTGATCAAAGGAAAGAGGCACTCTGGGCAGGTTTTTACACCAGAGGCTCATTTTGGTCACATGACGGGATCTGCGGGGGAACAGGAAGTGGGCACATTGCCACAGTTGCATAGCCACAGTGACACCACTACAGCCTAGAGTAGGACGCATGCTGGGAGATACCTGTGAAAGGGCTTGGTCTCTGCAGGTTTAGCAGACTGAACCTACAGAACACTCCATTCCAAACACTTCAAAGCATGACAGTCTATAATGTAGCCAACAGCCAATTGGCATGTGGTGTATGCATCAAACTGGAGGGCAGACATGCCTTACAAACAACAGTCTAGCAAGGGTAGATGTGTGAAGAAATCTCTGTGGCAACATACTCAACTTTTGCTGTCATGCTCATACATGTTGTCTCACATATACAACATTCATGAGGAAAGAGATGTCAGTGGATGGCTGTAATCTTACCTTACCTAGTTATGTGCATCCAACACAAGGTGGATAAGGTAACACAATAAACACACACCACAATGTGAATGAACTCAATATGTGGCAATGGCCACCAGTACATGCACATTGACTCTCCCATTGATGCCACAAATCAATCAATCAATCTATGCATTTCTAGAGCGCGCTACTCACCTTTGAGGGTTTCAAGGCGCTTGGAGGGGGGTGGGGGGAAGCTGCTACTGCTCAAACAGCCAGGTTTTGAGGTGTCTCCTGAAGGTCAGTAGGTCCTTGGTCTGTCGTAAGTTGATGGGGAATGTGCTCCAGGTCTTGGCAGCAAGTTAGGAGAACGATCTGCCGCCGGTTGTTGTCCTGTGGATGAGTGGAAGGGTGGCGAGGACAAGGTCGGCGGAGCGGAGCTGTCAGTTCAGGGTGTAGAAGGTGAGTCGATCATTGAGGTATGCTGGTCCGACGTTGTGGAGTGCTTTGTGGGTGTGGGTGAGGAGTTTGAATGTGATCCTTTTGTTGACAGGGAGCCAGTGTAGTTCTCTCAGGTGGGCTGTGATGTGGCTGCGGCGGGGGATGTCGAGGATGAGGCGTGCAGAGGCGTTCTGTATTCATTGCAGTCTTTTCTGGAGATTGGTCGTGGTTCCTGTGTAGAGAGTGTTGCCGTAGTCTAGTCTGTTGCTAACGAGGGCCTGGGTGACCGTCCTTCTGGTTTCGGTAGGGATCCACCTGTAGATCTTGTGGAGGATGCGGAGGGTGTTGAAGCAGGAGGATGAGACGGTGTTGACTTGTTGGGTCATGGAGAGCGATGAGTCAAGGATGAAACCCAGGTTGCGTGCGTGGTTGGTGGGCTTCGGTGCAGCTCGCAGCATGGTCCACCACCAGGAGGAGTCCCAGGCAGAGGGGGTGGAGCCGAGGATGAGGATCTCTGTCTTGTCTGAGTTCAGTTTTAGGCGACTGTTCTCCATCCAGTTGGTGACTGCCTTCATACCTTCGTGGAGGTTGGTTTTGGTGGTGGCGGAGTCCTTGAGGGAGAGGATCAGCTGGGTGTCGTCGGTGTATGAGATGATGTTGAGGTTGTGAGATCAGACGATGTTGGCGAACGGTGCCATATAGACATTGAAGAGGGTGGGGCTGAGGGAAGAGCCCTGTGGTACGCCACAGATGGTCTTGGTGGCTTCAGATCGCTATGGAGGGAGGTGGACTCTATGGGTTCTGCCGGTGAGGAAGGAGGAACAAAGACTGCACCTGTATGCCCATGAGTATTCGATATGCCACACAAAGGCACATTATAGCCTGTGAGGAGGGAAAGGATGATGAAGTACAGAGAAAACTGTGCACATGAGGTACTTACCTGCTCCTCTAGTGCACCATAGAGCTGTCCATACAGGGGTAGGATCTAAGTCACCAGCCTCTGCAACTCCCCTGGTGAGAAAGCACTTGCCCTATCACATGCTGGACATGGCATGATTGCTACCAGAGGCAGTACACAGCAGCTCGATAGTGGAGGAGTTGCTGGCAGCAGTGTCAGGAGTCAAGTGAGGGATTTTGCAGAACATGGCAGTCACGTCCACCAAGTACATGGTTGTCATCACCAGTGGACACAGCCATTGGCCTGCGACCACCACTGGCAGCAACATTAGTCTATCGCTGTGTCTGCTGTGGTTGCAACTGCCTACCAGCATGACAACTTTTGCTGGCAGTCGCGGGCGGTTCTGAATGTCCAGTGGAGTAGGTCAGGCTGGAGCCATTTTAGTGGCCTGAGATGTGGTATTAGGTTTTTAACACTGCGTCACACCTCAGAAAATATTGTTTTGTGCATAAAAGCCTGCTGATCCTGTCTTATCATGTAGGTCCTACTACTCCAACACCATTGTAGTATGTTGCAGGGCACAGATGGAAATTTACAATGGGGCACAGTCTACCCCCGTCAAAGGTCATTTTTGTGTTTGGAACATCCAGTCACAATCCAAGTGACATTTGTGATGCTTATTTTTGATTTAGGTCCAGATACATGATGTGTACACATGTGTGCAAACCAAGGGGGTAACATGTGACCCTTATGTAACTATCAGCTGTGATGTGTACTGTTTGCCATGTCCATCCCTTATAAATTGTCTTGTCACATGTTAACCTTGACATGCATCATGTATGGTGCTGTGGACACAATGACGAATGTCAGCACTCATTTCCTGTCATATATATGTACCAAGGGAGAGGGAGGATGAGACAACTATCGGTCTACTGTCAACTGCCAGACCTTCAGACCATGGAAGAAAGACACATCATCCTCCTACATCATCTGAATCGGCAAACAATAGTGGATCTATGTCATCACTTGGAGCCAGATCCGATGCCAGCTATTAGTAATCCAAACAGCATGCCATCCATTGTACAATTTATGTCATTGCTGCACTTCCCAGCCACGGGGTCCGTCCCACATACAGTGGCCCAAAGTGGTGGCATGTCCCAACCTATGTTCAGTCTGGTGTTGAAGGATGTCCTCTCAGAAATGATAAAACACCTGGACAGCTACATCCAGTTTCCCAACGAGGAGATTTATCCCATATAAAGGCTGACTTTTGTGGTTTTGAATGCATCTCACATGTGGTGAGCACACATATTGGCTTGGTCCCACCACATACCAATGAAAAGGTATACCGCAAAAGAAAGAACTTCCATTCCATCTATGTCCAAGTTGTATGTTTGGCAGACCTGTACCTTTCACATGTGGGCCCATTTTCCGGGTTCAGTCCATGATGCCGTCATCCACTCCCCAAGATATTTCTGTAAAGCCCTCAGGATTCAAAATAGCCAAAACCTTCTCCTCCCATGGAAAGAGCTATAATGGGGCACCAGGAGGGCCATCACCAGTCTTCTTGACCTGCAGCTGATGCCTGGAGACCATGTAATGGACCTTGCCCCTTAGGTCATTCCACCTCTTCCTGATGCCCTCCCTTGTGTGCAGGGTGGTGCCTACAACATTGACTCTGTTGACTATCCTGTCCCACATTTCCATTTTCCTACTGAGAGAAGTGTGCTGGACTTGGACTCCGAACAATTGTGGCTCTACTCCTATGATTTCATCCACCATGACTCTTAACTCTTCATCAGAGAAACTGATTTTTAATTCATGCCATGATGGAAAAAAATAAAATATGTTACTTTTGCATTGACTTACTGAAGAAGGGTTCTGCCAAAGGGTGTGACTGGACAAACATGTGTGCAGGGTGTTGTATGAGGTGGTGAAAAAATAAAATGGTGCCTAGTATCTGTGCATTGTGGGAAAAAGTCACTCTGTCTTACTGGGTCTTGCTGTTAAAATGAGGTGGATTGTGTTGTGTGGTGGGGTGTGTTTTATAGTGTCCTTTGCAGTTGTGTCGAGTGTGGCAATGTGTCAGCTGTGTTGTTTTCAAATCCATCCAATATGCTGTTGTGTATTACTTTGGTGACTGCCAACCATTGTGGTTCGGACCACCATTGGCTGACAGCCATGGCTGCCCACTACTGCAACTTTGGACTGGTAACACGGTCAGTGGTTGGTCAGAGCGCGGTCCTTCCTGTGTAACTCGCAATAGGGCGGTCTATGAGACTTTTCAAGACCGCCAACTTGACGGTCTAAATGTCAAAGTAGTAAATATACCCTTTGTAATTTACAACGCCAATAACTCTAACACTCGCAAATGTGAGATCTATTGCATTTCAAATGGTTATTTTTATCATGCTCCCAGGGGGATGTAAGTGAGCTACATTGCTGAATGATTTGCATAGAATCTTGAAAGTTCACACTATCTTTACTTATTCGAGATCTTAACATATTCAATTATGCTTCTAAACAATATTTCTGAATGTTAAAGAGAACTATCATTGCTACTAAAGTGCTTTATGATGTCACATAAGAAGAAATATGTCTCCTCTAGGAAGCTCAACTCTAGCACATGACAGCACTTTCAAAATCTTCCATAGTCTTGCAGTGCAAATTGAGGTTTCCAGTACAGGAGCGTGTGACATTTATAAAAATTTATTTTGCTTCATGTTCATTATTTTCCTGAAAATAATACAGGATTATGCTTATTGCATATAAAACTGTTGACCGTTATCTTGAGCGGAAATGTCACAGGAGGGCCTACATTGCATTAAAAATTACACAAGATATGGGCAAAAGAATGGTTAGAGCAAAAGAATGTCTGGTTTAAGAAGATTATGGGCCAAATTTAAGAAAAGTGGTGCTGCATCTAATGCAGCACCACTTTTCTTACGCCCCTTATGGCTCCCACTAGTGCCACCATGTGTGGGCCGTATTTAATATACAGAGCACTGTGGTGGTAGTTAAAGAACTATCGTCAACAATTTTGATACTAGTTTGGAGCTTTGCAAGATTAGCGCCAAAAATGTTGACATTAATCCTGCAAAGCACATTGAGGCCCATTGAAAACAGTGGTGTGCCTCTTTTTAACGCCTGCTCTGTGTAGGCGATAAAAAAGACACTAACAGTGGCACAAAGAAATCTTTTAGATTTCATTGCGCCATTTCTTTCGGCCCCTCTAACGGGGGAATGATCCCCTTGCATACATTATGGGCCTCATTACGATTCCGCCGGGCGGCGGAGGCCGCCCGCCAGAATTCCGCCCTCCATAATACCGCTCCGCGGTCAGAAGACCGCGGAGGGTATTATGAGTTTTTCCCTGGGCTGGCGGGCGGTCTCCAAAAGACCGCCCGCCAGCCCAGGGAAAAACTCCCTTCCCACGAGGATGCCGGCTCGTAATAGAGCCAGCGGAGTGGGAAGGTGCGACGGGTGCTGTTGCACCCGTCACGTATTTCACTGTCTGCAACGCAGACAGTGAAATACATTTTGGGGCCCTCTTACGGGGGCCCCTGCAGTGCCCATGCCGTTGGCATGGGCACTGCAGGGGCCCCCAAGGGCCCCGCGACTCCCCCTCCCGCCATCCGGTTCCTTGGGGGCAGCGGGAAACCGGCGGGAGACCGCCGGTTTCCCTTCTCTGACCGCGGCTAAGCCGCTGCGGTCAGAATGCCCCGCGGGGCACCGCCGGCCTGTCGGCGGTGCCACCGCATCCCGCGGCCCTGGCGGAAGTAATCCGCCAGGGTCGTAATGACCACCTATGTCTGGTGCAGGCATAATCTGGCTCAAGTGGTTACAAAGTGCTGCAATGGATGCATTGCGCCACTTCGTAAACATGGCGCAACGTTTTTCCCTAATATCGCCACATTGGCATTGAAAAAATTACGCTAATGTGGTGATAAATGACGCTTGACCCTCCTAAATCTGGTCCTGTGTCTCTCAGTGAGTATATATCTTGTTGAACAGGCACATTTTATCATGTGAAATTTCGGGTTATGCGATATTAGCAAAAATTGTATTTTCAAATTTCTTTTAAAGTAATATTTCGTGTTTCTTGAAATTAAACCTGCATACAATTAATTTCCCTCCGATTTATTGCTACAAAAGTCAATTTTATTGGCTTCTTTTGATTGATTCTAGCTACCAGGGCTGACATTCTTATTGCACTAAAACAACTTCAAGTTCATGTGCACTTCATACTGTATTAGATCTCTAGATCACGTGTGAGGAGAGGTGCTAGTTGTCTTGGTTCAGTACACCTAAGTATACATTTTCCAAATATTACTCTTCTGAAAAAACAGACCATGCCAGCATATTATGCAAGGTGCAGTAAATGTGATAGAAGTAATAAATGACGTTTTTTCCCCTTGGCAGTTCACAAAACATATTTGTTTTGCAAACTCCTCTCTGCATGAATCTAATATTGTGGTTGTATATGTGCTCTCTCATGCAATGAATATTGACAAACAGGCTATGCAGCCTGTCAAATATGCTTAGAAAAACGCCTTGTATTAAAAATATCCTGGGGGAGAAAGCTTGAAATACATGCTCTTGCCTTCTATTAGCACAGATAAATGGTTTACAGGTAGAAATGGATGTCGTGTAAAACAGACAATGCTATGCCTTTGGCATGTTCAAAAGCCTTAATCAAATTTCACCCAGTTTGTAAAGATCTGTCTTTCAGATAAACATTGAAAGGCAACATTATCACTGACTAGATTGTATCTCCCACATGAATTGTGAATTCATTATTGAGTTATTTGTGTGTAGTCTGGATATTGAAAAATCAATCAGAAACGTATTTCAATAGGACAATAGATATACAAATGTCTGTTGCTGACAGTGTTGCGGTAGGTTTATCGGGTTAGTTAACAGCAACTGAAAACAACTAGTAATTCATTGAAAAGTGTGGCCTTCTGTACTTTTTTTCTAATTACCACAAATTGCCTTATTCCAAATAATGAGGGGCTCCATTATCGGTGTTCTCGCATCTTGAAATGCTGACTCCAATGGTGTCAGGACTTTCAGGAAATATAAATAGCGTGTCATTCCAAGTTTGTCCATAGGAAATGGGCAATACCAGGAGGAAACTCTGGGCCTCATTTTCAAGTCCTTTGCCCCACTGCTGCTCATTTTGTTGACGCAGCCATGGTGCTTTCAGTGCACTGCACTTCTCCATATTTGCAAACTGACACTTTGGGTCCAATGTGTCAGTTTGTAAATCCCTCTGTCACATTATACCCGCGCCAGGTATAATGTATGCAAGGCTAAGCGTTCCTACGGAAAAAGCCATGCTGAACTGCATCAACATTTACCACCTGCTCAAAGCAGGTGTAAAATTGATGGAAGGCTTTTTCCTAGGGAGAGTCCTCGCATTACTGGAGTTGTGTCAGTTAAATGACGCTACTCTAGCAATGCATGAGTTTTCAACAGATGCGTCAGAATTTCTGACGTAAATGTGAAAACATGTGCCAAATACAGAACATCCATGGCGTTGTTAGAGGTTGTGCGGAAATCGCGAGAAATCTGACACATCGGCAATTCGTCAGTTTCCACAATGATTCCCAAATGTTTTTTTCACATTACCAGACCTTTGTCACCAGCACATTTCATCGACTTTTAGCAAGTAAAATATCGGGCGTACTAAAATCGTGAGTCATGGTTTTTCAGCAATAATTTTACATGATATTACGTCAATTAGTGTTTCATTTTCAGAAACAGTCAGCAGGGTTTGTCTCTTTTCGTTTCTGAACTGTGCTGTCTAAAATAATGCACTATTAATAGTATTACACATTGGATTACATTAATTCAGTTTAGACACTGCAGGCACAAAAAAAACAACTACTTGACTCTGCCCTGAGCCATCTCAACTCACTATAGTACACCCTTGGTGCATAACAATCAGTCTCATGCTTGAGGTAAGGCATGCTCAGGATGGCTATGACGTATGTTGGGGCCTTTTTCATGGTGAAATCACGTTATTTTATTAATACACTTGAGAAGAATTGCCATGACGTGTCTTTATTTCATAGTTGCTTATCTATAAGTTGTTCTTAAATACCATCTTTAGGCCATCAGACTTGGTATCAGCATTCAGTCCTGTACTGTCACATTGTCCTCATTTAGGCCTTGTCCACGGAGTTTACAGCACATCAGCGAGATGATATAAGACTGGTCACTAGCTCCTTGGGGTGGGCATGCATCTGGGCCTCTAGATCACTTTTAAACAGGCAGACAGGCAGTCACATAGTTATCTTATGAAAGACATTCACCCACTGTAGGAGGCTGGCCTGGTTTGTAGTTATGTTAGGTACTTGCAGCTTAAACCAGGTCCAGTTATCCCTTATTAGTGAAAGGTATTAGTGTTCTAGCAGCTTAGGCTGTCAGAGGTAGCTGTAGCAGAGCAGCTTAGGCTGAACTAGGAGACATGCAAAGCTCCTGCAATACCACTATATTTACACAGTACTTATACACAATAAAAGACAATACTCAGAGTTACCAAAAATAAAGGTACTTTATTCTAATGACACAAGGCTACAAATGTCTTAGAGGCAATAATCCTTCTGGAGGTAAGTATTATACACAATATATACACTAGACACCAAGATCAGGTAAGTAAATAGTCACAGAATAGTGTAAACAGTAGAAAATACCATAGGATGCAATAGGAAGAAATAGGCCTAGGGGCAACACAAACCATATACTAAGGAAGTGGAATGCGAATCACAAATTCCCCCCTAGGCAAGTGTAGTGTGTAGAGGGGCGCTGGGAGTGTAAGAAAATCACAAATGTGAGTAAAATACCCCACCCGAGAGCCCAGGAAAGTAGGAGTAAAGTACTGCAAGTTTCCTCAGGACACACTACAAGTCGTGATTACAGTTATTGCAAGAACCAAACAAGATTGCAAGCAACAAATGATGGATTCCTGGACCTGAAGACCTGTGAAGAAAGGAGACCAAGTCCAGAAGTCGCAGAAGATTCCAGGAAGGACAGGGGCCCCTGCCAACCTAGAAGATGGTGCAAAAGAGGATTCTCTGGTTAGAAGAATTCTGCAGAAGAGCACCAAAGAAGGTGGCTGTGGGTTCCTGCATGATGCTAATGATGTCCCATGTCGAGATGTTGGATGCAGGCGTGTTGCAGTGCTGGATTCATCCAACAAGCCTTAGTTCAAGCAATGTCGTGGTTTGCATCAAAATGTTGCTGCTTGGACCCATGAGGGACCTGGAGGCCTCAACTCGGACTGAGGAGGCAGAGTGGGATCCCAACTCTAGAGGGAACCCACAGATGACCACACCCACAGAGGTCACAGGACATCGGGACAAACAAGGTGCAAATTGCGGTTGGTGCAGCACTACAAAAGAAGGGCCCACGCTGCCGGAGGACAACTCAGAGAGTTAAGCATCACAGGATAGAGTGCTGGGACCTGGGCCAGGCTGTGCACGAAGGATTCTTACAAATAGTGCACAGAGGCCTCAGGAGGTAGAGATGACATGGTGCACAGGGGTACTATCACAAATGGGGAAGGTAAGCTCTTACCTCCGCCAAATGTGGACAGTTGGGCATTAGGACAGTCTGTGTCTAGGGGTCCACCACCTGTGTTCCAGGGAGCATACTCATCGCCAGGAGAGGAGTCCTAGAGAACCGGTCGTCGTCTTAGAAGGTGCCTGCTAGGGCAGAGAAGTGACCGTCACTCCACCGGAGATTTCTTCGGTCCTTCAAGTGCAGCGTGTAGTCCTCAGTGTGCACACCTTGGAAACTGTTGCAGTTGCTGGCTGGAGCTGAAGTTGCAAAGTCACAGTAGCCTTCTTGGATACTTTGTTGCAGTTACAGCGGTTCCTGGAGCAGTCAACGGTTGATCCGATGGTCAGAGAATGAAGCAGAGTTGCAGAGGATTCCTGGTGCAAGCTGAATCTGAAAAGGGACCTGCAGGAGAGACCCTAAATCTCCCTGAGAGAGGGATTAGCTTCCTAACCAGGTATGCACCTATCAGGAGGGGTCTCTAACATCACCTGCTGGTACTGCCCACTCAGAGATCTCCAGAGTGTCCCCACCTCTTGGAAAACAAGAGATGGCTAACACCAGGGATCACTTCCCTTTCCTTTGTCCAGTCTCATGCCAGAGCAGGGACTGGGGGTCCCTGAACCGGTGTAGACTGGCTTATGCAAGGAGGGCGCCATCTGTGCCCTTCAAGGCATTTCCAGAGGGTTTGGGAGACTACCCTTCCCAAGCCTGTAACACCTATTTCCAAAGAGAAAGTGTGTAACACCCTCCTTCCAAAGGTAATGCTTTGTTCTGTTTTCCTGAGACTGTGCTGCTCAGACCCCAGGAGAGCAGAACCCTGCCTGTGAGCTGGCAGCACCTGTACCTGCAGTGCAAGCCTCAGAGAGCTTGTTTGGCAGTACTGGGGGTCCATGGTGGAGCCCCCAGGATGCATGGGAGTGTCCCCCAATACCAGATTTGGAATTGGGGGACAATTCCATTATCTTAGACACCTTACATGGCCATATTCGGAGTTACCATTGTGAAGCTACATATAGGTATTGACCTATATGTAGTGCACGCCATATAATGGTGTCCCCCCACTCACGAAGTCCAGGGAATTGGCCCTGGACAGCGTGGGGGCACCTTTGCTAGTGCAAGGGTGCCCTCACACTTACTAACTTTGCACCTAGCCTTCAGTAAATGAAGGTTAGACATATAGGTGACTTATAAGTTACTTAAGTGCGGTGAAATCGCTGTGAAATAGTGTGTGCACTATTTTACGCAGGCTGCACTGGAAGTCCTGTGAAAGGGTTTGTCTGAGCTTCTTATGGGTGGCAATATAAATGCTGCAGCCCATAAGGAGCTCCTGGAACCCAATACCCTGGGTACCTAGGTGCCATATACTAGGGTCTTGTAAGGGGGTTCCAGTGTGCCAATTGGAATTGGTAAATGAAGTCACTAAACTATAGTGACTAATTTGGAAGCAGAGAGAGCATAAGCACTGAAGTTCTGGTTAGCAGAACTTCAGTGACACAGTTAAGCACTACTGACAGCACACACATTAGGACACAAACTATGAGAACTGGGGTCTTAGCTAGCAGGATCCCAGTGAGACAGGCAAAACACACTGACAAATAGGGTATTAGCTATGAGCACTGGGGCCTTGGCCAGTAGGATCCCAGTGAGACAGTAAATACACACTCACACACACTCACAAACAGGCGAAAAGTGGGGGTAACTGTGCTATAAAAAGCCTACTTTCTCACTCCCACCCACCTCCAATAATTTAAACAACATGCATTAGATGTTTGATATTCTAGAAGCACAGGTCTATCAAACCAATTCAGTGGTCAAGAAGAACTGAACAAAAAAGGCTGAACGTTCCATATCCAAAGGCTACATCAGGAGTCATATACTTGAAAATAATATTTCCTGAAGGCAGTTTGTGATGTAAAGGACACAAGTACATATAATTAATGATTCCCTACAAAGAAATGAGGAGATTCATTTATACCAATGTACATACATCAGTGGTTCTCTGTAGCCTCATTTCAAAAGAATAACACATTCAGATATGTGGATTCTTATGATCTCAACAATGGCACATTATTCATAAAGATATATCATTTTTTCTCTTACCTTTGCTATCATGAATTCATTTAAAAAAATCATCCATAAGTTAGTTATATTTAATTCATTTTTGTATATGCACAATCAATAAAAACCAAAAACAGTCACGTGAAGGAATGTGCTCTGAATTGTGCATAAGTGCTTGTGTGAATAAGACATGCAAAGGTGCATCAAAACAAAGAAAGACATATGACAATTAACTCCTCAATTGGTTTGCATAGATGGGGGTCAAGGTAGATATCTACAGAGTCCTAGTGCCAAAGGTGTTAAGACCTCAAGTCGTTTTTGAGGTCTTTATCAGGACAGAGAGGTAGTGGGTAGAACATAAGCTCTGAATAAAACAAATTATAATTACATAATTAATGGTTGGTGCAGGTCAGGTCATTCTATTAAATAGGACTTTGTTGGATAACTCACATAGGTAGGCACTCCTGTTCAGTAGGACTACAGGGTATTTTCTGCCCAATAATGGGGGAAGAATTGTAATTGCAATTGTATTAATATAGCTCTTACTACCCCTGGCGAGGTGTTGAAATGCTTTTCGGCTAGTAGCACTCTACTCTGGGACCCAAGAGGATTAGTGGTGTATTAGCATAGGGAAATATGAGTTAATTTGAGGAGTGGACATTTGAGTCTGTTAGTTAGATTGTATAGAATAATGGAGGGATAAAAGAGGGAAGAATCTAGAAAGTGTTAATTGGGAGATGATAGTAGTAAAATGAGGCTTTGGATGAGTAAATGTAGAGCTGGAGGAGGGAAGAGTCTGCAGAAATGGTTTAGTGGGATCACAGTAGTGAAAGGAGGTTTGAGATGAGTCGAAGGAGAGATACATGAGGCAAGAATTTAATAGAGATGTGTGGGAGATCATAGTACTAAACTGAGGTTTGGGGTGAGTCAGAAGGGATAGAGGAAGGAAAGGTATAGGAAGGGTTACTTTGGAGGTTATAGTAGCAGAGTGAGGTTTAAAATGACCCCGAGAGTGCAGATAGAGGACAGATTGCAAGAGGTAAAGGTGGGGACAGAGTAGTGCTTTGGAGAAAGTGATCTTTTTTCTCTTGTACAGTCAGAGTAAAGTAATAAATATATAGATAAATGATTACATGGGAAGGGAACATATATATAAGAAAGGGGTTATTATGAGATTTAAAGTTGCATTGTATAAACAAAGACTTTCAAGTGTTGCAGTATTTCAAGATCATTTATTTGTGTATGTTTTATAACAATGTTATTTCTATATTTTCTTTAATATTTAAATAGTGAAGTGCTTGTAGATAAGTAATTATGATAATATTTACCTATTGTGATAAACAAATAAAACAGAGACATCTAATCAAACAACTTATATAGAAACAATACAATGACCTATGAATATGTTAAATATATATATACACACACACACATATATATACACAAACACACACACACACATATATATAAAACTGTGAGTAATATATACATTATTTAAGCAGGAATAAAGGGTATGTAAAAAAACATAGTTATTACACGTTTGTACAAAGAAACATATATATATATATATATATATATATATATGTTATATATATATATATATATATATATATATATATATATATATATCAGTCGCCAGTAGGAAGTTATAGTTAGGACCTCTTTTTCCATAGACAGAGCGTTTTTTGATTTGCAATAACTTTGGCGCCGCTTGAGGACTCTTTATGAAAGTTTCAAAACGTATACTTTGTCAGCCCAGATGCTGTGTTGAAAGTTTTTGGGTGATCCCTCAAGCGGGGGCTGAGTAAAAGGGGGGGTCTCAAAGCACTTTTTCCCAATATGTCAATGGGATTTTTTTTTATGTTTAATCACAACGGCAGCCCAAAGCGCTGAATGGAATTACACAAAGATTTGGCAGAAAGCTTGCTCATGGCCTAGAAAGCATGCTTTTTGTGATTCGGTGTAAATCACTTCAGTAGTTTTGGAGAAATTAGAAATGTAAAAACATAGATATCTATGGACTTGGATCCCCGCGTATCCAGCTGTCCCGGTGCTGATATTTGATTGGCTGCCAACACTTCAACCAGGAAGTGTTGGCAGCCATCTTGGGACTCGGCTTCAGCTGAGTCCCAGAAAAAAAAGTTTTAAAAAAGGGGACATAGCAGGGACACCCAGACCACTTAGCTCTGGTTGTGGAATACCAGAGGGACCCCGCCAGCGCTAAAAAGCATTTTTTTAAACATCAGAAAAATCTGTGGTCCGGATCTGGTTTCCCACCCTTTTCTTTTAATTAGCCACCCGGTTGGGCCAGGTCGCAGGGTCACTGGGGGCTTTAATAAAGGAGGGAGGTGCGAAGTTCCCTCCTACTATGGCTTATAGTAGCCCTAGGGACCGACACCTCCACAGGGTGATCAGGAACAAAAATGTGGGGGGCATGCAGCCCCTGTGCTCTGGAGACCAACTCCTTTCCAGGGCAAAATAATAATTTGATATGGGAGAGACCATATGGCCTCACTCAGAACCCCATGGAGCGTCACCTCCCATGGGTATAATAATATTTTAATACGGGGGAAGCCCTATGGCCTTCCCCAGAGCCCCGGGGACCACCACCACCCTGGGGCTAAATAATTTGTGCGGGGGCATGTGACTCCCCCACTGCCCTGGGCACTGCCACCTCCCCAGGGCTTACATTGTATAACATGTGGGAGGCCCCTGTTGACTGCCACCTCCTCAGAGCTGCAATAAAAGAATAAAGGAGGTCTGCTGCCGACCCCAGGGACCACCACCTCCCTGGGGCAAATTGAATGTTGGAACCACAGATGCTACACCCCAGGGCCGGCTCCTGCTATGTCCCGGGGTGCTCATCCCTGGTACATAGTTGTTTGCTGTGACTTGGCAGGAACTTTGACAGTTCCTGCCAAGTCACAGCAAACACACCGCACACAGCAAGTGAAAGCTGTCAAACAGCTCTCACCCGCTGCAAGCAGAGTTTTCTTCTGTTTCCTTGCCTGCGCGCAGTGAAATAGAGGAAACAACTGCTCTCATAGACAGGGAACCGCATGTTTAGCAGCTACGTCCCTGTGACAGCAAAGCTGGCTCCTGCAGGGAGGCGGGGAGGCAGCTGGGATAGTGGGGGCTCCTCCAGCAATCCCCAGCACCCTGTGGTGCAACTAGAATTGAAGGCTAGGCCTCAGGGAATGGGGTTTTGGGGACAAAATTGGCCAGGAAAGGGGGCCATGCAGCCCTCCTCCCAAAAAATATAAAGTATCTGGGAAGGTCTGGCCTTGGGGATGGGTTCCTCAGGGCTGAAATCAGAAGGGGGACAGCTGTCGTGTGGCCCCACCTCCCAAAACATAAAAAAGGAACAAGTGAGACTGGGCTGTGGGGTCTTGTTATCATTATGTAGGTGGGCCTGCTGGGCTCACCTGTGTCCCAGGGACTGCCTCCTCCCCAGGGCTTAATTCTCTTTGTATGCAGGGGCGGCACATGGCCCCCTGCAGGCCCGGGGACTGCCACATCCCTAGGGCTTAAGTCATATAGAAAGCAGGCAGGGAAACAAAGGAAACAATTGCTCTCAGAGAGGGAGCTGCATCTTTAGCAGCTCCTGCTGAGTAACAGCAATGCTGGCTCCTGCAGAAAGCGGGGAGCCAGCTGGGACCACAGAGTCTATCAGACTCTCCCACTGTCCCTTATGGTGGTAACTAGGTGCCCTGGAGGGCACCCAGGTCTCATGGCCAGGCCCTGGAAATCCTGGGGCTGAAATTAGCGAAAGGAGAGAGCTGCACGGCCGCTTCCCCCAAAAAATAAATAATAAAAGGCTGGATCTCAGGGATGGGGTTCCCGGAACTGAAATTAGCAGGGATGGGGGGAGCACTCCCCCAAAAAATAATAATAAAAGGTCTGGCCCGGTTGCCGTAATTAGCTGAGAGAGAGGAGGCTAATGGCCTCCCATAGAAATATAGTGGGCACTGGGGAATGGCAAAGGCAAAGCAAATGGGCTTTCTCAGGGTTTCAATATTGACAAACGATCTGAAAAGCTTTGTGGAGGTGAATGCATCTTTCATCTATTGGAGTGCAATCAGACACTCTCACACCCACTTTCATACCCACATAGACCCTCGCACATCCAGACAAACACTCTTGCAGCCACTCTCACACCCAGAGACACCCTCTCACACCTATTCTCACAAACAGAGAGATGAGCCTGGTGGCCAAAAGCCATGCTCAGCGTGGGTTTCGGTGGTTAGGGGGTTGGCCACAGGAACTGGCTGCAGGTTGGCCCTGTGACCAATCCTGCCATGTATGGCCAAAGACCGTGCACAGCGGTGATTGGATTAACATATAGTACCAAAAATTACTTTACGTTAAAAAACATAGGAATTCACTGAAAAATGCCAAAGGTCACAGGTATGTTATAGTTAGGAAATAGAATTTTAAAAAAACCTTAGAAATTCACTTAAAAAACCAAACGTTATGGGGACATTATAGTTACATTCTGAATTTACTCACAAAAAATCATAGACATTCAACAGTTGCAGTTAGAGTTATTTCAAGTAACTATAACTCACTGCCTAAGTTAACTATAACTCATGCCCCCACCATGCACTGCTATTTACGCCAGATAAGACATCAATCATGACAACTTTTATAATGTCAATAAAAATATCAATGAAACATTAGAAGTCAAATTATTGAAGAAAATACTTCATGGCTCGGGTATGAGTTATAGTTACCTTAGGCCGAGATTTATAGTTACTCGAATAACTCCAACTCTAACTGCTGAACTTCTATGGTTCTGTGTGAGTAAAGTCAGAACCTAACTATATCATCCCTGCAAACCTTTGGTTTTTTAAGTGAATTTCTTTGTTTTTTTTAGCAAGCACAGATGTATGTTTACATATGCTGTACATTACTTTTTGGGTATGGTGGTAATGTAGGAAAGAGCCAACTCTTGAGTAGTCCTCTGAAGATAAGACAGCTATCCATGGATGGTATATTTGGGGGTAATGAATTCCATAGCTTGGCCACTTGAGCAGAAAAAGATGATGTACCACCTATTGCCTTTTTCTTGTATGGTGGGGTTTTGAGGCCAATCTTGAACAGAGGTTCCTTTGTCGAATCCATTTGGTGATTTTATTCCTGTTCCATGCATTTGTTTGTGGGTAGTAGAAAGCAGCTTAGAGGTGGATCATCTAGCAACCGGTAACCAATGTAGGGTCCTCAAGACAGGGGAGATGTGGACTTGTGACTTTACATGTAGGAGTAATCTTACACCAGAGTTCTGAATCATTTGTAGTCTTTTCATTGTTGATATAGATGATCTATGGTGGAGACCATTGGTTTAATCCAGTTTAGCCTGTACATATTAGAAAGTAGCTTGAGCCTTGTGCGGAACTCCTAGGTGGGGTAAGATGTGTGAGAAAGTTTTCATGGTGATGAAGCTTGGTCTTGCTAATTTTTACACTTGGGCATTCATTTGTAACTTGCAATTCATGGTAATTACAAGGCTTCTTACTTCCTTAGATACGTTAGATGGTGGTCTCAGATCATCCACTGATCAATGGCTCAGAGGCAACTGAAGATTTGTGAGTTTCCAATGTATTTGGGGCTTTCCAGTTTAAGAAGTATTTGTGTTTCATCTGCACAGTTGTAGCACGTGAGCTGAAATTCATTGATCATTGCTGTTAATGACAATGTAGATGTTGTAAAGCTTGGGTGAGATGATTGAACCTTGAGGGACCCCTGCTTTCATGAATTATGTTTTGGATGAGAAAGGGGGAGTATGGATGACATTTTTATGTTTTTAAATTCACTTTGTAATATTTGTTTGAAGCCATGCAGAGGCTGGGTTGACTTACTCTTGGAGGGAATTTTTTTAAATGGGTGGGTGCTGGTGGTTTTCCTGTGGTTTATATAGGAGTCCAACCTGTCTGATTTGGTTGTGTAACGGTTTGCCAGTTTGTCTGTGAATTCTTGAGTAATGAGAAGAGTTACTTCCATGCATTTAGGTCTACAAAATTCAGTGAGAATTTTATAAACTTTGTTACTTGCACATTTAGCATTTTGAATTCTGTCTGAAAAACACCTCTTTCCAGCTCTTTTTGATTGTTAATTTGTATATTCTGTTTGTCTTGATTGCGGTTTGTTTTGAGGGTGGTTTGTTGCAGCCTTCCTATTTGTTGTTTTATCTTTCTTAGTTCTGTACTTCTCCAAGATGCTTGTTTTCTTTTGTCCTCTTTTGTTGTTCTTTCAGGTATTAGGATATCCAAAAGTCCTGTAGCCAATTGTAAAGTTGTTGAACAGAATTTCTTGTGTCTAGATCCATACTGCCTGTTAGCTGTTTTTGTAAGTATTTAAAATTGAGTTTGTTCCATGGTTGATAGGTGGATGCATATAAGTTGGTCTTGGGTGTGTTGATTTGTGGTGTTTTATGTTGAAAAGCTAGCAAATGGCGACTGGAGTAATCCTTTGAAAGATAACTAGTTCTGGATTTGCTACAATGACAACTAGGATGTGTCCAGTGATGTGTGTGGGTTTGCATATAATCTGATGTAGGTTAAGTGTGACTTGGACAGTGATGATCGTTTTTGGATGGGACATATTGGGTTTGTCAAATAAAATGTTTAGGTCTCCAAGAATGCATAGGTTGGAGTGTAGTGTTATAAGGTTTTAAATTGTGTGCAGGAACATGTCTGGGAATTGTGCATAGCTAGGTGGTGGTCTCTAAAGGAGGCACCAGTTACAGGAGGAAGTTGGTGTGGGGTTGTATCTGGTGATGAGGGCCTCACAACCTTGTTAGGAAATGTTGTCAGTTTTGGTGAGATATATTGTTTGCTTGATAATAACAGCTAGTCTACCTTCTCTTTTGCCTATACAATTTTGTGTGATAGTTTGACAACCTGGAGCAACAGCTTCATGCAAGAATGGAGTCATGTCATCTCTCAACCATGAATCAGTTATGAAAAGTAAGTTAGGTCTGTGTGTCAGTGAGTAGGTCATTGATGTGGTGCTTGTTTTCAGAGAGTAATCAAGCATTATTAGTAGGCAATTTAGAGATTTTGTTTTCGTGGCCATATGACTTTGTTTTTTAGAAGAGTGAGCAGTATATTTTGAACTTGCAGCAGGTGTGTCATTAGTGTTGGTTTTAACAGTATGAGAGTCGCAATAGTGTTGTTTTTCTATATTGTGTTCCTCATCCAGCAGGCTTAGAAATAATTTTGATGGGTCTGCGTGCAACAGTGATGAAGATGGTGATTGAGAATGAAATGGTGAGTTGTTTTGTTTTTTAGTAGCCTTGTTGTGTAATAGACATGGGGATGAGAAGTTCTGAAGAATGGCATGTTGTTTATTTTGTTTGCGTCTTTTTAAGGTGGAAGGTGATGATGGTGCATGTGGGTCATATTTTAAGGCTCTAAATTGTGTAATGGATGAGAGGAGGGTGAATGAGAGTTGTGTTGATGTATTTGTTGTTGGTGCTGCTGAAGATAGAACATTTGGGACTAAAGAAGGTTTAGGATGTGTGTTATTTGTGTAGTCATTTGGGTGGGAGTGTGTGCATGTTTCTAGTTTGTGACAGAAAGTATTATGAAGGTGTGTGTCTGATTATGATGTGCTGGTGTGTGTGTTATGTTTTGTTTTTGTGGCATAGTTAGTGGAGATATTGAGGTAGTGGTTTTCTGAGAAGAATTGGTACGTAAAGTAATGCTGAAGAGTGGTATTTGAAATGTGCAGGGGGTGGTGATGTGTTTTGAGAAGTGTGTATGTGGAGTGTGAGAGGGGATGGACCAGATTTATGAGTCGGTTGGAGTTGATCACTGGGAGAGGTAATATTTGTGGTGGAGTGGTGTGTAAGGATTGTTTGGATATGTGTTCTTGAGAAAAAGAGGAGGAGGGTGTTAGTGGACGATATAATGCATGGCTGAGTATGGGTTTCATGGTGATAAAAAGGGGTTTGCTAGGAAGAAGTAGAAGGCAAGGCAGGTGTTTGTATGAAGAGGGTGTGTGTGTCCGGATTCATTAAAGTATAATGTATAATGTGCCTTTGTGTTGTGATGGTTGTGTGTGGATATGCTAGTGGTGTACGGCAGAGTGGTGTTTTGTGTGAGAATGAAGGTGCCATAGTGTGGTAGTTAAGGGAGAAGGGTGTATAAGTGTTATTTGTGGAGTTTTCTAGTGGCTGTTGAGAGATTGAAAAATGTATGAAGTTTGTTTGTGATACATGAGTAGTATCCAGTTGCTAAGATTGTGTTTATATGCTTACAGATGTGGATGGCTTTACGTGGATGATGGCAAATGATAAAGGAAGCAGCATTTCTGGCCCTTTTACCGACCTGTCCTGAACCCGCATCTGCCCTTCTCTTCTCCACCCTTAGCCTCGACGCATGAGCTGAGACATCCTGAAACCAAGGGTTATATAGCCCTATTGGCCAATGAAAGCCATAACCCTTACCGTTCAGAAACCTAACCCTAAACCCTAGAGCCAAGGGAAACCCTTGCCCTAGCAACCAATAAGCACCCTAGCCCTTATAGCCAATCAAACCAAAGCCTAAGCCCTTAGTCCAGTAGGAACCCTAGCAACCAATCAGAAAACTAGCCCTATCAGCCAATCAGAAATGAAACCCGAAGCCCTTAGTTCAGAAGAAACCCTAGGCCTATCAAACAATCCGAATACAGATACAACAACCAGTAAAAACTTATGTAGAGGGCAAGTGACCTTAAGCACAGGCTGCTAGGTCACGGCTGGGGCATGGAGGTGCTCCTCAATTCAAAATCTCCTTGGATACAGACAAGATCATTCCACACTTTGTAGCTTCTTGATTCAGCTCTACAGGTAAGGCCCAATTCTGAAGCCACTAAAATACTGCATTTTTGCACACTTAAACTAATATTTTTTTCAAGCTAAAAATGAGTGCCACACACACTTTCTACACGGTTTAACCCCTCAGGTGCCTTGGATGCAAAGGTTACATACTGGGCAGCACTGCTCGGGTGCCCAGGATGTAACCATTAAGTCCAAGTAAGAGCCCTCAGGGGAATTGCTAACACTTCCCCCCAGGGGCCTTGCACCTTCCTCCCCTCGGCAGGGATGGAAGGGGAATCGCTTCCCCTTCCATCCCTGCCACCCCCTGTGGCATCTGATGATGTCAGGGCGCAATTGCGCACTGACCTCATCGGAGGCCTACTCCTCAGCTTCCAGAGCTGATCGGAGGAGAAATGCAAAAGCATTTCTCCTCCGATCATTTGGAGGGGCCGAGAGAGGCATCAAAGGAAAGGAAAGGCCTTTTCCTTTCCTTTGATGTCTCTCTCTGCATTTCTGCTGCCCGATGGCAATCCGATCTGGCAGCAAAAATGCCACTAGACACCAGGGAGTTTTTTTAAATTTGTTATTATTGAATAAGGGGAGCAATTTATTTTTAGGACATTTCTGCCCCCCTGGGGGCAGATCGGCCTAATATAATTAGGCCAATAAAACTGCTAGACACCAGGGATACATTTTTTTGTTTCTTTTTTTTTATATATGTGGGGAGTGACCCCTTAGGCAAGGGTCACTTCCTTGGGGGCAAATTTACTTTAAGGCCATTTCTGCCCCAAAAACACAAAAAATGTTTTCTGGCCAAATTTTGAGACCCCTCTTGGGGGCAGATCATCCTATTCTTATTAGTCCAATTTGTCCCCAAGGGGAGGCAGAAACCACTAGACACCAGGGAGTTTTGTTTTTTATTAATATTCATACATAAGGGGAGTGGCCCCTTGGGCAAGGCCTGCCCCCCTTGGGGGAAAAATATTTTTAGGCCTTTTCTACCCCCCCCAAGGGCAGATCAGCTTATTATAATTAGGCCGATCTGCCCCTGGGGGAGGGGCAGAAACCCCTAGACACCATGGAAATATATTTATTTATGTTTACTTAATTTTTTTATATATGGGGAGCGACCCCTTAGGCAAGGGTCACTCCCCTAAGGGGCAAATTGTATTAAGGCCATTTCTGACCCCCTTTGGGGCAGATCAGCTTATTTTTATTAGGCCAATCTGCCCCCAAGGGAGGCAGAAGCCACTAGACACCAGGGATTTTTTTTTGTCAGTTTCACATGAGAGGAGTGACCCCCATAGGCAAGGGTTGCTCTCCTGAGGGGTGAAATCTTTTGTAGGACATTTCTGCCCCTCTTGGGGGCAGATTGGCCTATTGTAATTAGGCCGATCTTTCCCCGGGGGGCAGAAAACCCTTGACACCAGGGATTTTCTGTTTGTTTATTTTATTTTTTACATGTGAGGAGTGACCCCTTAGGCAAGGGTTGCTCCCCTGGGGGGCAAATTATCTTTAGGCCATTTATGCCCCCCCTTGGTGGCATATCGGCCTACTTTTATTAGGCCAATCTGCCCCCAAGGGAGGCAGAAACCACTAGACACCAGGGATTTTTATTTTTTGCGTCAAATTCATGCAAGGGGAGCGACCCATCAGGCAAGGGGAGTGACCCCTTAGGCAAGGCCCACCAGAGACCAGGGAAGATTTTTTTTTCTAAATAAGAGGGTGGGGGTATGGCCATACCCCACCCCAAATAAATGGGGCCAAAGTTGTTCTGCCCACCAGTGGGCAGATGGGGCAAGACCCCAGATCCACACACCGGGGGGCAGAAAGTCTACTAGATGCCAGGAATTAAAACAATAAATAAATAGTGGGGTGGTGGCCACTAACCAGCATAGGCCTGGTTATGCCCCAACCCCAAATGAAGGGGGTAAAAGTATTTCAGCTCGCTCCCCACACACTAAAACATCTTATCCCATGGCAAGGAAAAAGATTTTTGTTTATTTGGGGTTTTGGTTTTACATTTGGGCCATGTGTGCTAGGCTGACTTGCAAAATTGTCCCACTTGGAATGGTGAGGGCTGCACTTTTTGGACTTTGGGACGCTGACATGTAGAAACATCCACACAACCTAGACACATCAGAAAGATAAACATCTGGGTGATTCCAGAGTGGTGTGCTTCACATGCACCCCACACCATTTTCTTACCCACAATGCCCTGCAAAACCTCCAACTTTGCTGGGAATCACACATTTTTGTGATGGAACATTCTGGAATCTGCAGGAATCCACAAAATTCCTGCCACCCAGCACTTTTTTATCTATACCGATAAAAATTCTACTGCACTTGTCAGCCTAAAAATGTTTTTTTTTTCCAAACTGCCCTTTTGGACCCGCTTGGTTCCCACTCAATTTCAACATGTTTTCGGCTCTTCCCTGTCATAGGCACTTGGCCCACCTACACAAGTGAGGTATCATTTTTACCAAGAGACTGAGGGGAACGTTAAGTGGTAGGGAATTTGTCCCGGTGTGGTGCTCCCACACAGAAATGTGGGAAAAATATTATTTTTTAGCGACATTTGAGGTTTGCTGAGGATTCTGGTTAAGAGAACATTGGGGGATCCATGTAAGTTACACCTCCCTGGATTCCCTAGCGTGTCTAGTTTTCAGAAATGTTTGGGTTTGTTACCATTTTTATATTGAGACTTGGGAGAACGCTGGGTAGAAGGAAATTTGTGGCTCCTCTCAGATTCCAGAACATTCTGTCACTGAAATGTGAGGGAACAAGTGTTTGGCCACATTTTGAGTTTTGCAAAGGATTCTGGGTAACAGAACCTGGTGAGGGCCCCACAAGTTACCCCATCCTGGATTCCCCCAGGTGTCTAATTGTAAAAAATGCAGGAAAAGGTTACAGTTTAAAACGTGGAGAAAAATGGCTGTTTGTTTCACCTCAATTTCAATATTTTTTTATTTCAGTGGTTATTTGCTGTAGGAATACGTTGTAGGATCTACACAAATTACCCCTTTTTGAATTCAGAATTTTGTGTCCTTTTCAGAAATGTTTAGCTTTCTTGGATCCAACATTGGTTTCACACCTATTTCTGTCACTAACTGGAAGGACGCTGAAAGCAAAAACAGTAGTAAAAATGGGGTATGTCCCAGTAAAATGCCAAAATTGTGTTGAAAAATGTGTTTTTCTGATTCAAGTCGACCTCTATCTGAAAGCTGGAAATATGTCTGCAAACCCTTTGTTGATGCCATTGAGAGAGCGTAGTTTAAATATTACATATATTAGATGTGAAATGCTTATACCTAACAATGCTGCATACAAAAACGATCATAAAATATTATTTGCTTAAATGTATTCCTAACATGATTATAAGTGTGAAGTTACTATTGCGATCATAAACTAATGTCGACTGTAAGAAATAATTGCTTGCATTATGATTAATTGAATATGTTAACTCCTACGAAGATTGCATTAGGACCCATAGGCCTTAAATTAGCGTGAGTTGAAGTTTTAGCCGTGTAGCTCTCATATTAAAGCATAATTTTCTGTTTTCCGGTGTGCTGACTCGTAAAAGGCCATGACCCAGCATGTGTTCTTTTTCTTTGTCTTATGTTGCAAGTTATGCTCCGTTCCCATCCGCATGCTAGCTGCCTTAATATAAGTTTTATACTTTTGCAACAAAATATAGAAACATTCAAGGATGTTTTACCCTGGAAAAGAGAACTTTTGACCTGAAGAACGTGCCAAAGGATGAAGTAACCCCGGATGTGCCACCTACGAAGACATCAATTATGAGGACCAATCAAAACGTTATAAATTATCGTGGGGTGAAAATTTGAATTACCTAATGTATAATTTGATAGGCTAAAGATAGTGGGGTATAGCTATTATCCAATAGAATTTTGGGGGAATGTATTGTGAAAAAGGGATAAAAACTCATGACACAGAACAGTCGGGCTATTAGGTAGGGAATGATATCGATTGCATCCAGAAACTCTGTCACTCTGTTTGGTGATTTGAGACTTAGACAAAACCATATTCATCCATAGACTGCCCCTTTACACTTTTCCTCCTTAGGAGGGAAGTGTCCCCTGTCACTTAGATGAAATAGACTGTTGGCGATCTAACTGATGTCCTGAAGACGAAGACTGATCCTGTATGCTGACTTATTCCGAGGAGGGTAATTATGACAATGCTATTGTAATTTGTCTGTTTTGCTTTTCCTTTCTAGGTACCAACTGCTGTATTTTTTAATAGAGACCTTAGTTAGATGTTTTCTAAATTTGTGTTCCAAATTATTTTGCATGAAGCCCAACATGCTGATGCTAATTAGTGGTTAGGCTAGGTAATCACTTCGACTGACGCAAATGGACGTGACTGACATTGCGCTATGCTGAACTGAGACGTATATAATATTCTATGCACTCTGACCTATGCAAATCTTATGCTGGCACCTTTATGTTTGAAATCCTTCCTTATCATAGCTGTTGTGTTATGACTTTGATCATTTGTTTCTTGGTTTTGAGATTGACACTTCTATTATTAGATTGTAATCAATAGGGAATAAAATTCACAAAACTTCAATAAAGGTGTGGTTATTCATGGCTGAAAGGTCATGGTTGCGTCGCCGGTTTAATACATTTCTTCATCTAAAGTAAAGTATATTGTGGTGATATATGTTGATAACATCATTGACATATTGCTTGACATATTGATCAGTTATCTCGTTCTACGGTGTCTCACCACTGGGTCAAAAGATTCATTGGCCTAAAACAAGTCCTGATGTGTATAAAATTGACATAAAGGGACGCGTTAACACCATTTTCAGGGGAAAAAAACCCACAAACCTTCTTATGCAGCCCTTTTTCCCATTTTTTTGAAAAAAAACGAAATCTCTGTTTTATGGCTAATTTCTTTGTCTCCTTCAGGGGAACCCACAAACTCTGGGTACCTCTAGAATCCCTGGGATGCTGGAAAAAAGGAAGCAAATTTGGCATGGGTAGCTTATGTGGACAAACAATTATGAGGGCCTAAGCACAAACTGCCCCAAATAACCAAAAAAAAGGCCTGGCACCTGAGGAGGAAAAGGCCTGGCAACAAGGGGTTACCATAAAGCAGATTAACCAGTATCCTAAACACACTCTAGTTAGCCACTGAGGTGTATTTTGCCTTTTTATGTTGTAAGTGGAGGGCTTAGTTTAGTATAGGGGAAAAGATAGGGGAGAGATTCAAACAGTCATGGATAGAACTAAACAGCTGTTTTAAAGTACAAAATTCACAGAAACCAAGAAGGAATCAGAACTGCAGAAACAATAATAAAATACACAACACAAGGGTAGCAAAAGTCTGGAGAGCACAGATATTTTCCCTACCTATGAAAAAGGTAAGCTCTTCTCATCCGTTTGTAAGAGCAGCAACAGCAATAAGTCATAAACTGCTAAGGGAATCCAACAATGGAACAGCACAAATGATGGGTAATTGATTAGGGAAAATGAATCAAGCAAAACTCCTGATCAGTCAGGGTGTAAGGACTCATCTCTCAACCGTCTTGAAGTCCATGTGGTTGTTGCAAAAAGACAACAATTTCAATTAAGTTGTCAACTGGCAATAGAATTGAGGTTTAATCAAGTAATCGATTCCCAAGAATTGAATCAAGAGAATCATAACCGGGCCTCCGATACGGGAAAGGAAATGTCAAAGCTCATGTTTTCAATTTCACAAAGGATAGTGTGCAGAAAAGTATAAAAATCTAAATGGAGCGCATTCTAGTACAACAACGAAATATTTATATATATATAATATATATATATATATATGTATATATATATTATATATATATATATATATATATATATATATATATATATATGTGTTACCTAGTGACAACAGGTATTTTTATTTTTTAAGTTTGCGCCAATTTTGCGTCAAAAAACGATGCGAATGTGGCGCTAAAAATGTATAAATATGGGCCTAGGTAGCTATAGTTAGGAACTAGGGGCCAGATGTATCAAAGGGTGTTACCCATTGTGTGTCAGTGGCAAAAGGTGATCATACATATGGCCCTAGTTTCCATAGACAGACTGATTTTTGTTTTACCTATAGTTTGGTGCAGCTTGATGAATCTTCACAAAATTTTCAAAACGCACAGTTTAGTCAGTTCAGCTACTGTTTTGAAGATTTCAGGGTGATCGGTCAAGCGAGGGCGAGAAAAAGGGCAGGTCCCAAAAGGCGTTTTCCCACTCATTTTTCCATAGTACATTTAGACATGCCTGTAGCCCAAACCGCTGAATGGAATTACACCAAATTTGGCATGAAGCTAGATCCTTTTCCGCAGATGACACTTTTTTTGTGGTTTGGTGTGAATCTGTTCAGTAGTTGTGGGCAAATTAAATTAAAAATAATATCAACATATAGGGATATGGATCCTTCACGGATCCGACTGTCTCATTGGCTGTGAACACTTCAACAAGGAAGTGTTGGCAGCCATCGTGGGACTCTGCTTCAGCCAAGTCCCAGGAAAAAAGTTTTAAAAAAGGGGTCAAGGAAGATTCACCCTGACCCCTTAGCTTTGGTGCTGGTGTCCCAGAGGGACACCGTAAGGGCTTAAAAAATTGTTCAGAGAACTCAGTGGATCCGGATCTGCAGATTTTTCTGACATTTAAAAAATTTGCAGTTTTCCGCCCTTTTTATTAAGCCCCCGGGTAAGCCAAGTCCCGGGGACATTTAGATTTTCTATGCGGGGGGTGGGAGGTGTCTGGCCCTTCGTAGCCCTGGGGACCACCACCTCCCTGGGGCTTCCTTGAAATATTATAGTTAAAAAAAAAAGATTGAAGGGGGTCTGTTTTGATGTATTCAATTACAATTCCACAGTTTACAGGGATGTTATAGTTAGCCTCACATTTTAAACATACCAAACCATAGAAATTCAGTAGTTACCGTTAGAGTTATTTCAAGTGACTATAACTATAAAATATATATATGTATATATATATATATATATACATATATATGTATATATATATATATATATATATATATATATATATATATATATATATATATATATTCACAGAAAAAAACAAAGGTTGCATGGCCGTC
This sequence comes from Pleurodeles waltl, assembly GCF_031143425.1. NCBI lineage: Eukaryota > Metazoa > Chordata > Amphibia > Caudata > Salamandridae > Pleurodeles > Pleurodeles waltl. The sequence goes on along the minus strand of NC_090438.1, from coordinate 791,913,731 downwards.
ATAGTTAGGTTCTGAATTTAGCTGTACTGAACCATAGAAATTCAGCATTTATTGTTACAGTTCTTTGAAGTAAATATAACACACGCCAAAGGGTAACTATATCTTGCACCCTTGCATACCCCATGGGCTGAAACCATACACCCCTACACCCTTACCAGCTAGTAACAGAAGCTGTTTGCACTCAGATCAAGGCCACTTTGTATCTCATGTAGTTTCTTCACACTGTTCTTAATTTAATCTATCTACTTGTGTATGCTAAGCGAAGCGTTAGAAAGGCAAATAAAGCATTTGGGGCCTCATTTACAAGCCCTAATTGCACACTGCACCACCGGAGAGTCTTTTTTTTTTATGCTCTGGTGGTGCAGTGTGTCAACCTATATTTACAAGGCCCCGCAAAGCCATCTTGTGTGGCTTTTCATCCCCTTGTGAATAGGGCCCATTTTTACACACAACTCTATGTGAAAGGAGCATTCTGTGGGAGTTCCCATGCAACACCCATGGAATCTGACGTAATTGGATGCATTCCCAGGTTTTCAAAGCTGGGAATGTGTTTAGATTCCGCGGCCACCTCAGCGGTGGTGTTAAAGTGGCACAACAGGGAAAAATAACATTATTTCTCTCCATTATTTCCTCTCTCTATATGTGCTGCATTCTGCAGCACACATAGAAAGAGAAATAGGATATTAATGATTGCTTTTGTGCAGGAAGGTGTCCTTTCCTGTGCATAAACAATCATCCCTGCAACCCAGCCACCCTTTCACCATAGTGCTTGGCTCTAGGTAGCAATTTGTGTGCCAGGGCTGAGGAAATTGCAGGGATGCATCATATTTCTGTAAATACAACACATCCCTCCACTTTCAAAATGATGCGGCACAGTGCAGCAGGCTGGCTTACAGTGCCACGCTGTGTCATTTCTTTGTTAAATAGGCCCTTAGTGCCAAAAGCACACAGATGCCCCCTTTGGCAGGTTGAAGGTGATTAAAGGCTGCTCAAGTTTGGGCCACATTTTGGCATGAGCGTCTGTTTAGCTGTTCAGTTACTAATCCCAAAGCTACTGAGGTGGAATTTGCTTTTTGTTCTGAAATCTATGCATTCTTTCTTATTACATCTAAAGCCACAGCAGTTCCATAAATGGAAATTGAAGCAGAGTAAAATCTAGAGGTACTTCAAAGCGTCCGTTTACCCCTCTTTCCTTCTAAAGAAAGATGGTCAAACTATGTTAAGGTCAGTGCAATTTATCCTAATGTAGGAAATCCACATTGTTTTGTGTTCTCCTCAAGTGTTTTTGCTTTTTTGCTGGACTTGGAACTCTGCCCTTTGCCCCTGCTAAACATTAGTAGAGAAATATTTTGAAATCCGATTAAACCTGATTAACTATCCTATAAAGCTATAGTATATTTGACAGAAATACACCCCTGGCAATGCTACCCGTGGAATTTGTATTTGTATTTTGTATTTATAAAGCGCATTCCGGCCAAGCATCGGAGCACTAAAAAGGTGAGAGATGCGTCCACCGAGGGAGAGAGAATTCAAAAGAAGGCATTAGCGCAGAAAGAGCTGTTTTGACTAACTTCCTAAAGACTAAAAAATTTTGTTCCTTCCTGATAGTCAAAGGTAGGGAATTCCAGCATTTTGATGCAGCCACCGTAAGGGCTTTATCTCCCCATTTTGCTTTGTAGGTACGGGGAACCTGGATTCTGAAAGCTCCTGCTGAGCGAAGAAAACATTTGGGACTACACCAAAGTAGTTTAGAAACCAAGGGGCATATTTATACTCTGTTTGCGCCGGAATTGCGTCGGTTTTTTTGACGCAATTCCGACACAAAACTAACTCCATATTTATACTTTGGCGTTAGACGCGTCTAGCGCCAAAGTCCATGGAGTTTGCGTCATTTTTTTGCGTGGACACCTACTTTGCGTTAATGATATGCAAGGTAGGCGTTCCCGTCTAAAAAATTTACTCCGAGGCATGTGCGCCGTATTTACGCTCCCGGGCAAAATTCACGCCCGGGAGTGGGTGGGTCAAAAAAAATGACGTACGGCCGCTTTTGCGCCTTTTTTTGCGCCTGGACAAGGCAGGCGTTAAGGGACCTGTGGGCTCGGAAGGAGCCCAGAGGTGCCCTCCCATGCCCCCAGGGACACCCCCTGTCACCCACGTCATTGATTAAATACGGCGCCCGCATGGCGCTTCAGAATGGCGTTAGCCGGCGCTAATTTTATTGACGCAAAACTGCGTTAGCGCAGTTTTGCGTCAAAAAGTATAAATATGGCCCCAAATATTTGGAGCCGTTTCCATAAACTGCTTTGTGGGTCAAACATAAGGTTTTAAAAATAATGCGCTGGGCCACTAGAAGGCAGTGCAGTTGTTTTAAGCTGTCACTAGCCGAAGCTGAAAGAGGGAGGTTCAGGATTGCCCTAGCAGCAGTATTTTGGATCAGCTGAAGTTTGTTTAGAGTTGATTTGTCTAGATTAAGCAACAGGGCATTGTAGTAGTCCAATTTGGACATCACCAAAGCCAAGGCTTCTGTAATTCCCTTTGAAGGAAGGGAAAGACTTTCTTTAGCATTTTTAGTGTCCAAAAACTAGTTTTCACAATATGATTAACGTGTAGTCTAAAAGCGAGACAATTGTCAAAAATTACCCCTTAGTTTCTTGTAGAGGGAGTGGGAACTGGGAGAGTGCCACAGTTGGTCGGCCACCAACGAGAATTCCACAGTTCATTTCCTGATCCAAAGCAAAGTATTTCGGAATGGAGCACCTATTGTGCCATCCACTACAGTGGCAATGAAAACATAGCTTCAGGCCTACCCCGTGTATCCTGACAGCAGCAACTTGAGCCTGCTTCAAAGACATGTCAAACATCACTATTTTGACTGGTAGGAGCCAAAGTTTTAAATATAAAATAGCCATCCCTAAGCATATCTTTTGACCTCCCTGTGCCAACTACAAGCCACATTCAAATAATTATTGTTATATTTGATAAAAAATCAATTTAATGTTATAGATGATTGGTATGAAATAGTTTGGAAATTTAACTTTTTGAAAGTTACCTTTACCTTTTTTGAAGCTTCTGGAGACTAATTTACATTATCTTCTCTGTAGGTCCCAGTCTGTACTTAGCCTGAATGAGGGGTAAATGAGGTGTGAAATTCCTCTCACGAACTACACAGTAGGTCAGCTTGATTGAAAGGCTGTCTGGAATGCTCTAAACTCAGTAAAATATTTAGGGTGGGGGCTGTAACCACCCTATCAGCACAACAGTATGATATTCTCCCTCACAGGTCTATCTGATGGACATGTAAAAAGGTTAGGGACTTGAAAGGAGTCAAACAGGACAAGAAAACAATTATTGTGTTTCTCCTGTATGATCACATGGGATTGCTCTTTGTTTTATTAAAATTCTTTATTTTTTTCGTAGTGGGCCAAAGGTCAGCTTCAAACTGCATTTTAGTATTAGCTTAGGGAGGGCATTGGTGATTTTCCTATGAACTTCTCATATACAACTGCAGCCCAAGAGCCCAATTTTGGGTGCAGATTTAGACCATGTTGACATTGCCCTTGCACATGTCATTATGGGCCCGTTTACAGTAAGGCAAACAGGAACTATGGAAAACATTGGTTGGTTGGTCACCTGGAAAATGTATACTAATTAGTTAGGGAGTGTCCAGAAGTCTATCATACCCACCAATTAATGTTAAGCAAAGGAGTGACATCCCCAAGAATCTTCCTCAGAACACTTAGCTTACTTGAAGAAGATAAGAAGAGTTCTGGACCTATTGTTTGTGACCTGCGAGAAGCCCTGAAGGACTTGACCTACTCACTCCATTATTCAGGACAAATAATTGACTTCAGTGGTCGTGGTCAGATATCTAACTTCATGCCTGGCTACATGAACACTGGCATGGCCTGCTGACCTGTGGCAACAGGACCTCGACTTCACTTTGCTTTTGGCTTCACCCTTATACCTTGATAGTCTCGGGATGCCTTCCCTTGAGGATTAGGGGGATGCTTAGAAGTGTAGGCTATAGAAGCTTTTAGGAACTTTTTGATTTTTAGCCTTATACCAGAACATACGTCCCTGTCTCCCACTTCCATAGACTACCATTAGGTATGAGTGTAATTTTTGCTTAGCACTTTAAAAATTCACATCTCCGGTTTCCCTCACAGTATTTGTATTGTTCTGGTGTCATTTTGTTTATTAAATGTACCCTATTCTTCTTATTCATTTTGGGATTGTTACTGCTGGATGTTTTGATTTTATTACTGTTTTGGTACTGCATGCATACTTTACACATTGCTCTAAGTTTAGCAGAACTGCTGTATGTCATAGCCACTGAGAGGTCACGTTCAGGTTAATTTAGTGATTTTGAGGTTTCACTGTGACAAGGAGTATTTTTGTTCCTTAAGGTAGGAAGACCAGTTTTCACAATATATATGGCAACATCAGAAGTTTTAGAAAAGGCAATATTTTTAGCAGAAGAATTGGGTAGGGCATTTCACCATAAAATATTATGATGAGGCTTTTTGTGGGCCTCAGGCTTTACCACAGCCACACTTTTCTAAATTGCAAAGCATTTATAACATTTTGAAAAAACTGTCCATTGTTATTCCTGTTTTTTATAGGAGTCCTTGCTGAGGTTAGCAATCCTGTTTGTCTCCAAAGGATCCCAAAGTTACGCATCACACCAATTACATATTTTGCGACTTTGTGCAGCATAACAACCTTTGCCTTAGCTAGGGTGTGAGCTCAATGAGCTGTGCATCCTGGGTCAATATTACTGTGGTCAGTTTATAGCTCTTTTTCACCTTACATACTGTGCAAAGGGAGTAAACAGCAACCTTCTTCATTTCTGTGACAGGAACTCTACACAAAATATGTTAGTCACATTAATTTAGAGGACTTTCAGTTAGGTCAATATATGGCTTAGAGATCTGTGCCATACTTAAAATACAATCATGAGTTTCCCTATCTTCATTAGTAGACACCAAAGAAACAGGATTAAAAGTAGGACAGCAAACCAAGCCATTATGGGAGGCAGATAACAGTAACAATTCATGTCAAGAGAACTGTGCTGTGGGCAGTTAACACAAAATCTATTGTCTGTAGTGCCTTGCTATTCTTAAAAATGTATAACCTGTGAAACAGTTACAGGTTGGGGTAACTTATAAATGGCTTCACCTGTTCCAGGGGACAGACAATGCTTGCTGATAGAAATCTCATGACCAAGATATCTCATCCACAGAAGGCAAATTTTCCCTTGAAGCCTTCTGATCTTTCTTAGCCAATTCAGTGAAGTGATACATTGAGCCTTCCTTGCAGTGATCTAGAATAAAAGATGCCAGCATAAATCCTCAATCTACTGAATCAGAGTAGACCCCTGGAGAAGGATCAACGTGTCCAAATATTTCTTTAGGGTTCAGGAAAAGATTGAATTGAGTCTTGTAAATCCTTTTGGGATTCAAGTCCATAAAGGCTGAAACCCCCAGAATAAATATGAGTAAAGATGTTGCTTTTGGTCATGTAGAGGAATAGAAGAAAAGGCAGAACAATGATTGATCACAGTGAACCATTTGAGCGCTGTCTTGGATGAAGGAAAGAATGGTAGCATGGTTGGGGACCACATGAAAGCTCGGCATAATCATATTATTGATAGTGCTAATGTTCTGTACAAAATTGTACATGTTGGCCTTCCCTGCCTTGAATATTATGAGAATTGGGGTGATACGTTATTGGCAATAGGCACAAGAACACCTTGCTTAATTAATTCTTCTTTTAGAGGGAAGATGTCTCCACCAGAGTTTTTAGCAGGTCCTAAGGTATTCTAAGGTATTCCACTCTTGGTCAACTTTCACCTTTACGTGCTCCATCGAGGAGATGAACCCACATTGCTGGTCCCGGTGGATCACAAAGTGAACAATATCTATGAAAGCAATTCTGTTAAATCAGGAGACATGCCAAAGGTCTCTCTTCCTTTGTCTAATTTCAACTTTCACATAATTGGGCAAGTACCTGACTCTCTAGCTCTCTGAGGTATATTCAAGAACACTCCATATGAGGTACACAACACAATACAAATATGTTTACCAAGAATATCACTACCCAGTATGTTAGCTGTAAAAGTGGGACTGAGCAGGAAAGAATGTTTATCACCAATAGGTCCTACAGAATTGAAACAGTGTCTATAATGTGATAGATAAATTGTAGTTAGGATTTAGGAGCAAGGAAGGAGAAGGCACAACCTCCAGATCTGGTTCTGCATTAATGAGGGATTGTGCCATTAGAAATCTAGCTCATTTGAGATGAATGATAGGTTTGTGGAAGCTTGTGCAGTTGTTGAGGTAAATGGGGCAAATGGTGTTTAAGGTTTTGTAGGTATAAGTGAGGAGTTTGAAGAGTACTCATTTGAGGACTGCGTGGCTGACTGGCTTGTGCCTGTAATAATAAGGCAAGTAGCATGATTTCCATTAATGTCACAGTCTATCTAAGGGCATTTTGATATACACATATTAGGAGATTCATTTCACGGTTGGATCCTTAAGGGCTGTCCTAAAATTCATGGTAGGAGTTCTAAACAAGTTGGTGGTCCCCAGATTTTTCCAGAAGTCCGGTGCACTAGAAACGGATTTAGGACCATCAGACTTACAGAGTCATTGCTGACTCCTTGCAAAGCAAGAACTTCCTGACCCTGGGGCCTCTTCTCAGCCTCTCCTGCTTCCTCTTGAAACTTTCCACTTACTTGACCTACTCATCTGCCTCCTCTTTTGTGGTGCACCACACCATGCTCCTTTAATCATTCGCAGCATGTTTCGCAATTCCAATTTCATCAATTTTGATTCAGCATTCTTTTTCAATTTTCTTCTGTGATGTGACTCAGTGGTGTGTGATGGTCACCAGCTCTGCTAATTTCTTAGCCTGCCATCCAATACATAAAGTAGTCAATTGATTTTTAACATTCGGTAACAATCCCTCCATGAAAGCCCAAAGCCAAAGCCCAAGTACCTTTCAAACACATACTGAGGCCCGTTCGAATAATCAACTGGCTGCATACAACTCTTCAGCATTCCCAGGGTCCCCTCTCGGCCACAGCGCTTGCTCCACCAATCTCCTCTCACTCACTTGGCATTATGACTTGCACCAATTAGTGATGTCTGTCCACTTTGGTTTGTACACATCAGACATACGCTGTAATTTGTCTTGAATGTGATTCAGGTGTTCTAAATGTTGGTGAATTTTTCCTTATGCTCAATGAATTGGAATGGTTACAGGGCATGTGAAGGTCAACTCTTCCGCAGGTCAATTGGTAAACCCTCAAAGGAAAAAGGATGGATGACAGTGGGCGCTCATCATCTGTATAGCTTGGATGAGGACCTGGGGAAGACCTCTGGACAACTGTTCTGCAATCACCGTAAGCTGTCAATAGGGATTTTAGTTTTTTTGCTCTACACTGATCCACAATAGTGAAATTAGTCATCAATCTTGCCATTGTACTGCTACCGAATTGCATTGTAGTACTCATTTGCATTATTATTCAGTGTGCTCCAGTCGCTAGCAGTCCTGCAGATATCACCCCATTTTCAGTTGCAACTGCTCTCCAAGTTCTCTCAGCAGGCTTCAGTTATATGTCCAGCAAATGTTCCTCCCTTCTATCTTTTCTTTCTTTCTTCTTTTGTGGTTCAGCGATCTGGGGAATAGGCAGGTAGGAGGTGGAGCAGTTGGGGCCCAAACCCTAAACCTGTCCCTGTAGTGATTAATTTGGTATTTCAACTTCTCCTGAGTATCTTTCATACTCTAGACATGGAATTCTCGCTTGTGCCCTTCTTCTTGTCACTGGTTTAGGATGGGTGACTGTGAAGCATCTTTTTTTATAGTTGGGGGTCCTTCAATCTCTTTTGCAGGTTAGCTAATCTGTTTATGTCAGAGGCACCATGCTCTGGAAAGGACTTCATTCCATTCTCATTAGTATGTTCCACCCACTCCTTTTGGTATTTGCCGGTATGCTTAGCATATTGTTGGAACATAGTGTGAGCAGGAGTCGCTTTTGGTGGAAGTTTGCCATGTTTAAATTGTCCGAACCCCCACTACAATTCCTTATAACTACATCTGAACCAAGTTAGAACAGAAAGGGAGCTGCAAGCCTTGAGCTCACAGTTCATCCCGTGGAGGCAAGTTGAGGGAAAAAACATGAAAGCAGAAAAGTGCCCCCTTCAGCTAATTTCTACTGATCTTGTGGTGTGGGGGGAGGATATTGTACACTCACACTGAAAGATACTTGCATTAAAAGAACCTTCAGTCTGGATGCTTGTGCACATGCTGGGTTGGCTAGATCAGAGGGTCTCTTTCTCTCACATGTTCATCCTTCAAGGATCCTTCAGGGATCTATGCTTCGGGTCCTGCCTATCCTACCTATATTCCCCATTACCAGACTTTTCCTACAGCCTTCTCACTCTATACCATGGGGCTCAGACTCATACTTTTTTCACATAAGGACACTCCCACTATTCCAATCAAATTCCTTTTTTCACTGTGTCCCCTACTCTGACTTCAATTCTGAGAAGTCTTTTGACAATACTTTAGCACACACAATGTAAGTTATGTGAGCAAGCAACAAATAAACAGAAAACACTTTTAGACTTTTACATCGAATTTTGGTTTGATCTGTGCTTGTGTTTCATTCAATTATCAGGTTCCTACTTGGACTGATCCCCATTCCAGTTTACCTGAAGTAATGTTTCCTTCACCCCTGGTGCTTATGGTCCTGTTATTGAGTTTGTTCCAATGCTCCCCTTCTTCTTTTTGCCGCAGTGGTTTTCACAGTCGCAATGCGCCATCTGTTAAAAATAAAACACAACATGTCTGGAAGCCCAAAGTCCAAATAGTGTTTAATGCAAAATAGCAGACAGAAAAGAAAAATATCAAAAAACAATTGTTCCTTCATCTGACCGAAGCTCTCACTAGAACACGGTCAGTTGTAGCTAAGAGCTAAAAACAGGTAAACATCAACCTATTATATGTACAGTTTCTCTCGGTACAAGCCTATGTAACATGACCATGTGACAGAAACCTGTTTTTCTCATGAGAATTATTTTAATGTACGGGTGTTAGCACCTTCTCCTAAAGGAGGTCTATAACAGCCTTGAAGGGGAGATATTGTGCATATACACTATTTGCCAGCCATTCTTCTCACAACATCTCTCTTCCCTAGCCAGGTTTGGAAATAAGGTTACGATACTAGAAAAAGTACAGTGCACAACATGGAGGATTATGGCTTCTGATGTGTGGTTGGTTAGTGTAATGCCTTGGGAAGCCTCAAGCAAATAGAAGACAACATTCATATTAGGTTAATATGGGATACGTTCGTGATTACATATATGGTTGTTAGCATTTATCTTCTTAGGTGTAAACCACCATCACACCAATACATTTAAGAATATGCTCCTAAGTCCTAAAATGAATTCTTTGAAGGCAGCATACGTTAGGCATAAACAATATTTTGTCTATAATTATGCTTATGAAAGTCATGCAACAGTTTTATTAAAATCATCATCATCACCATTAAAATCTATCTTCACTTGGTATAAAACCATAAAAGATATCTATTACGACAATAAAATCAGAAATAATCTAAAAATACACCCTGTAAAAAATGCTTACCACTTGTAACAAAACTTGCAGATTTCATTAGTTTCTCTCACAAAAATTGGTTCCTCATTTTCATAGATTGCTTTAAAAACATGCTACCACAAAGGATATGTAATTATCAGGCAGTTTCTGATAGTAGAAAACAGCAAATGTATTGCTTCACATTTACTGTTCGTAGTGGTAACATAAAAATGACAAAAAAACATTGAGTGAGCGGTCGACTGTTTGATTGGTTATCACATGGACCTCAAGGTAAATCATTATTCCACATACCTTTCTTTAGGAATGTTAACAATCGGTGGATGATATTTAATCTCAAATGTCTTACATGTAATATGTGACTGATATTACTTACAGATAATAAGTATGACTGAAAAAAACAGTTGCTAAATGGCAACGAATGAATACATGCAGAAGTCTTTTTGAGTTGATTAAAACTCCTTTTCTATGAACATTTTTCATAGAAAATAGTTTTCAGCAGAATACGTGCCATCGGGTATACTCCTTCAGGTTATGGAAAAAGCTCTGGCACCCCTAATCACTCCATTCAGGTTTTAGAAATTTTAGCCAAGGTATCTTCTGCCCTGCCTCTCAAGCCAGACAGTCCTATAGGACTGACCGAAGACACGATGGTTTACGCTTTTCCGATAAAAGAACACCAAAAGGCAAGTGGACAGAACATAGCATAATCTTCTAGTTACTTGGATTCAAAGCTCAAAATATAGGTATGAGCAGGGGTACATTTTGGGATATCCAATATCCTACTCGAAAACACGCTCTGTATAACTTGGAGTGCCATAAAATCTACAAAACCTCATAGACCTGCCTCATATGTCACCTTTGATATTCATTGAGCATGATAAATCTTGAGCCTTTATTTGAGAGGGTTCAACCCCAATTTGATGGAAAGCCTAAGCACACCCTCAATTAATCTTGAAAATTGTTGTTGTGAGCAGATGGTGCAAAGATGATCCCATTTAAATCCATAATCAAAATGCACCCCCAAGTATGTAAACTACGATCTTTGTGAACAGTGTGTTATCCACAAAATGATAACATGTTTTTATGGAACGTGGTTCACAGATCATTACATATGAATTTGCCAGATTTATTTCAAGGTCCAGCTTCCTCATAAAATTTGCAAAAGTATCCAAAAGCCTCTGTACCCTTTTACTGTTGTGAGCATTACAACTGCATCATTAGCACAGAGGAGTAAGTGAGCCATGCATGAGAATGTCCCTAACCCTCAGCCTTTGGTTTCTTTCTAAATTAGTAAGGTAAAAGATAAAAAGAAAAGGGGAAAGGACACAATCCTGTTGTATTCTCCTTACAATTTTAAACTTCTTAGTGCATTCCCCAGAGGCGGCATATCAACCACGTGGTGATATTTGAATAAAGCTAAGTAGGTGCACTGTGGAGATTTCTACACCCAGGAATGTCATTATACTCCATAATTTAAAATGATTGACTAGGTCAAAGAGGTTTGCAAATCCATAAAATCCAGGTGTATACTCCCTCATTTAGAGCATGTTTATTTAGATGTAGGTAAGTACAGATTAAGGCATTCGTTAATTATGTCTAAGCCTTGGCGGAAGCCATATTGACATCAAATAATTTGTATTTCTCCTCTGCCCAGGTTCGCATCTAAGACAGCAAGACCCTACCTGCAACTTTAACAACTGAGTCCAATAAGGAAATCGGCCTGTAATAAGTGGGGGTTGTAGGAAGTTGGCTCTGTATGCACTATTTCAAAGTAAGGAATAGTATGCACTGGGTCCAAGGGTTCCCCTTAGAGGTAAGATAGTGGCAAAAAGAGATAATTCTAATGCTCTATTTTGTGGTAGTGTGGCCGAGCAGTAGGCTTATCAAAGGAGTAGTGTTAAGCATTTGTTGTACACACACAAGCAATAAATGAGGAACACACACTCAGAGACAATTCCAGGCCAATAGGTTTTTGTATAGAAAAATATATTTTCTTAGTTTATTTTAAGAACCACAGGTTCAAGATTTACATGTAATACTTCAAATGAAAGGTATTATAGGTAGGTACTTTAGGAATTTTGAATTAGGAAAATAGCATATACAGTTTTCACATAAATCAGATATAGCTATTTTAAAACTAGACACTGCAATTTTCAACAGTTCCTGGGGGGAGTAAGAGTTTGTTAGTTTTTGCAGGTAAGTAAACCACCTACGGGGTTCAAGTTTGGGTCCAAGGTAGCCCACCGTTGGGGGTTCAGAGCAACCCCAAAGTTACCACACCAGCAGCACAGGGCCGGTCAGGTGCAGAGGTCAAAGTGGTGCCCAAAACGCATAGGCTTCAATGGAGAAGGGGGTGCCCCGGTTCCAGTCTTCCAGCAGGTAGGTTCCCGCGTCTTCAGAGGGCAGACCAGGGGGGTTTTGTAGGGCACCGGGGGGGACACAAGTCCACACAGAAAGTACACCCTCAGCGGCACGGGGGCGGCCGGGTGCAGTGTGCAAACAAGCATCGGGTTTTGTAATAGAAAGCAATGGGAGACCAAGGGGTCTCTTCAGCGATGCAGGCAGGCAAGGGGGGGCTCCTCGGGGTAGCCCCCACCTAGGCAAGGGAGAGGGCTACCTGGGGGTCGCTCCTGCACTGGAGGTCGGATCCTTCGGGTCCTGGGGGCTGCGGGTGCAGTGTCCCTACCAGGCGTCGGGTTCTTAGAAGCAGGCAGTCACGGTCAGGGGGAGCCTCGGGATTCCCTCTGCAGGCGTCGCTGTGGGGGCTCAGGGGGGGCAACTCTGGCTACTCACTGTCTCGCAGTCGCCGGGGAGCCCTCCCTGAAGTGTTTGTTCTCCACAAGTCGAGCCGGGGGCGTCGGGTGCAGAGTGCCAAGTCTCACGCTTCCGGCGGGAAACGCATGTTGTTTTAAAGTTGCTCCTTTGTTACAAAGTTGCAGTCTTTGGTGAACAGAGCCGCTGTCCTCAGGAGTTCTTGGTCCTTCTAGATGCAGGGAAGTCCTCTGGGGATTCAGAGGTCGCTGGTCCCTGGGGAAAGCGTAGCTGGAGCAGTGTCTTTAGAAGTGGGGAGACAGGCCGGTAGAGCTGGGGCCAAAGCAGTTGGTGTCTCCGTCTTCTCTGCAGGGTTTTTCAGCTTAGCAGTCCTCTTCTTCTGAGGTTGCAGGAATCTGAGTTCCTAGGTTCTGGGGAGCCCTTAAATACTAAATTTAAGGGCATGTTTAGGTCTGGGGGGTTAGTAGCCAATGGCTACTAGCCCTGAGGGTGGCTACACCCTCTTTGTGCCTCCTCCCTGAGGGGAGGGGGGCACATCCCTAATCCTATTGGGGGAATCCTCCATCTGCAAGATGGAGGATTTCTAAAAGTTAGAGTCACCTCAGCTCAGGACACCTTAGGGGCTGTCCTGACTGGCCAGTGACTCCTCCTTGTTTTTCTCATTATCTCCTCCTGCCTTGCCGCCAAAAGTGGGGCCGTGGCCGGAGGGGGCGGGCAACTCCACTAGCTGGAGTGCCGTGGGGTGCTGTAACAAAGGGAGTGAGACTTTGAGGCTCACCGCCAGGTGTTACAGTTCCTGCAGGGGGAGGTGTGAAGCACCTCCACCCAGTACAGGCTTTGTTACTAGCCACAGAGTGACAAAGGCACTCTCCCCATGTGGCCAGCAACATGGCTGGTGTGTGGCAGGCTGCTAAAACCAGTCAGCCTACACGGATAGTCGGTTAAGGTTTCAGGGGGCACCTCTAAGGTGCCCTCTGGGGTGTATGTTACAATATAATGTACACTGGCATCAGTGTGCATTTATTGTGCTGAGAAGTTTGATACCAAACTTCACAGTTTTCAGTGTAGCCATTATGGTGCTGTGGAGTTCGTGCATGACAGACTCCCAGACCATATACTCTTATGGCTCATGCCCTTATGCCCTCACCTATGGTATAGTGCACCCTGCCTTAGGGCTGTAAGGCCTGCTAGAGGGGTGACTTATCTATATTGCATAGGCAGTGTGAGGTTGACATGGCACCCTGAGGGGAGTGCCATGTCGACTTAGTCGTTTTCTCCCCACTAGCACACACAAGCTGGCAAGCAGTGTGTCTGTGCTGAGTGAGGGGTCCCCAGGGTGGCATAAGATATGCTGCAGCCCTTAGAGACCTTCCCTGGCATCAGGGCCCTTGGTACCAGGGGTACCAGTTACAAGGGACTTACCTGGATGCCAGGGTGTGCCAATTGTGGGAACAAAGGTACAGGTTAGGTAAAGAACACTGGTGCTGGGGCCTGGTTAGCAGGCCTCAGCACACTTTCAAATCAAAACTTAGCATCAGCAAAGGCAAAAAGTCAGGGGGTAACCATGCCAAGGAGGCATTTCCTTACAGGGGTCTACTTTGCCACCTTTCCTAATCATGGGAACAATTATTGAGAGGGACCAAGCTGATGGTGGTTTGCTTTCAGCAGCAGCCATGAGCACAGTATTCAGGGGTGCCCACGGATCACTATTATCATTATACATATCAAAGGGTGTCCTATTTGGACTGGGTGCTTTTCTGTTTGTGCCCCTAATGAATGCCAATTCACCCTGTGTAAGTTAAAATGTACTAGTTATATCTTATATATCTTATATCTTTTATATGGATTTTAGTCCAGTGGAGTGATTTTAACCATGTGAGTGACAGTTCTAGTGTATGGATCTTATTAAAATGGTCTACTCATAGTAGAGGGGATACTACAAGAGATATCGCAGGGGAGGAGGACGCTTTAAAATATGAAGCATAAAATACTTTAAAAAAAGGAATAGAGTAATGCAGGGCACTTGCAATTTGTAAGGGTTCCCATGCCCCTTCCTGGACAGATCTTGTTAGAATTTGGGTTTATGGTTGACAGAAATATGAATTTTTAAAGAATATTGTGTAGAAAAGCACTTAGAAGCAAGAAGTGCCAATCATGGATATCTGGTTGTGCCAGACCAGGATAAAGCACCAGCCAGATACAGACACCCACCGAAGAAAAGTACCTTGATTGTGCTAACGTCAACGTTGAGGAAGATGCAGGTTGTAGTGAAGGCAATGCACTGGTTTGATCATGCAACAGAAGGAGATGAGTCAATTTTCTTAACACAAAACTGGTGATGCACTGGTTCCGAGGCCGATGTGCTAGTCCTCAATGTGATGTCTTAGTTCTGCTCATAGAACAGACTATGTTGATTCTGAAAGCAATGCGCTGGTTCCGAAGGCAATACTCCAGGCCCGCTCCATGCGGTGACAAGGATGAGCCAGATCCGATCCAGCAAAGGTAAAGACGTGCTGGGTCAGTTCCCTGCAAATGCAAAGATGCGCTGGTTCTGAAGATGATGCGTGGGTTGACTGAAGAAGCACCTCAGGCCTCACTTCCAAGGGTACAGGACTGGGGTGTAACCACTTGTCAGGGCAGACTCTGATAGCTGAGTCCAGGTGCAGATGCAGGTAAGTTGGAAGTCTTTTATATTCATGAGAGGTCAGAAAACAGGGGACCAGTCAGCTGGCCCTTTGAGTCACTCTGGTTCTGGGGTAGAGAAATGTACATCCAGTCCTCGTCACTCTCAGGCAAGAAGCAGCAGGCCAGCACAGCAAAGCAGGAGTCCAGCAGAGTAGCACTCCAGCAAAGTGGCGGTGTTGTAGTAGCATAACAGTCCTTCTTCCTGGTAGAGTATCGACAGGTCCAGAAGTGAACTGAAGTGGTGGTGTCAAAGGTCCAGTACATATACCCAGTTGAGCCTTTGAAGTGGGGAGGGGGGAATTCAAAGAAGGTTCTTTGAAGTGCACAGAGGTCCTCCCTTCCTGCCCTGGCTTCAGACTCACTATAGGGGGGTATGAATTCCTATGTGTGGGCACAGGACACAACCTATTCAGGTATAATTGTGAGGCTGTGCCCAGCTCCTCTCTACCATCCTGCCCAGAATGGTCCATCAGGATGTGGATGGCCCATCAAGTCACACATAAGCTCCCTTTGTGTGTGGCTGTCTGGTGGGAATTCACAAAGCCCAGCTATCACCCACCCTAGACATGTATTGAGAGACAGGCAGCAGGCACCAAATGGCTAAAGTAGGAAAATGCCAACTTTATAAAAATGTAATTTTCAGAACTGCAATTTAAAATCCACCTTCAATATAAGTTGTGATTTTAAATTGTGAGGTCAGAGACAACAAATGAAAAACGAATCTCTTCCAGATTGTAAGCTGTAATAGGGTAATCCCAATGTTATCCTACGTGAAAGATAGGTCTTGCTCTTGTGAAAAACGACTTTGGGTGTTTTTCACTACCAGGACATGTAAAACTTAAAGGTACAAGACCTGGCTTTTACATACACTGCACCCTGCCATCTGGGCCTACCTTAGGGGTGAGATATATGTATAAAAAGGACAGGTTTGTGCCTGGCGAGTGGTTTATCTTGCCAGGTCGAAATGGTAGTGCAAACTGCACAGATAGGCCATCCAGTGGCAGGCCTGAGTCATGGTTAGAAGGCTACGTATATGGGTGGCGCAATGAGTGCAGCAGGCCCACTAGTAGTATTTAATTTACAGGCCCTAGACACATATAGCTCACTTGACTAGGGACTTATAAGCAAATTAAATATACCAGTTGGGGTTAAGCCAATGTTACCATGTTTTAGGGGAGAGAGCACAATAACTTTAGCAATGGTTAGTAGTGGTCCTAAAGCCAGCAAAATAAATTCAGAAAAATGGAGGAGGTAGGCAGAACATTGAAGGGAAGACATCCTGAAGGCTATCAGGTCTAACAGATCTTTTCTGCTTTTTACCGCCCTCTTATAATTCCTTCTGCAGACCTGTGCCTTTGATGGTGCTAGCAGTCTCCATTTTAAGGCTAGCATTAAATCTTTATGTGCTGCCAACATGTACAATGGAATCAGGAAAATACATTTGCCTTGTTGGAGCTAAATGGGGCTTTCTTAGTAGTCTGGTTGACTTATATCAAAGGCCTACAAGGTTGAAGCCAGAGGTGGTTTCTCTTTAAGACACAGGGAAATCTCCTCAATAACCACTTCCACTAAATCATTGTTAAATCTACTTCTATTCACATTGAGCCATTTATGTACGATATCCTTATTTTTGACAAAGTATATATCGGGTTGTATTACATTATGTTGTAAATTTTCCATCTCTAAGGAAACAGACAGAGATAAGGGGTTATGGTCACTGCTACAATTGGGAAAAAGGAAAGAAAATCTATATTGGCTGCACGGAAATTCTCAGATTTCTCAGGATGATACTATCAATAGTGGATGTTGCTCCCCTGCCTATAAAGTGAGTACATTCTTTAGAAAACAAATCAGAAGCAAAAAAACAAAACTGTATTTCAAGTGTACACCAATAAATGCTTTCCCCATTATGTTACAATTGAAATGTGTATGATCCTCTCCCAATACATTTCTAAACCCACAAATAGCTTTAGAGGACCAATCACATAGGAGCAAATTATAGTCCCCTATCCACATACCTGCCCCACTGTCTTTTCCTGGTCAATGACCTTATTCAAAACGGACGACAAATCCTTGAGAGTGTCGGTGTAATTCTTAATAAAATTATTATTATAAAAACAAATCAACAGGACTTTTCATGACCCCCTAGATCCGAGACATTTTATTTCGTATAAAGGAGAAACCAACCAGTTCCTTTGTATCTTCCCGGGGAAACTCACAGAGACTCGAGTACAGAGTCCACCCTTCAGACAACCGTTCTTGTTGGACTTGATGGAGTATGCAATATCTATGTTATCATTAGGAAACTGTGCTCTGTTCTTTCTCATGATAGTACAGTCAGTTGTTAAATGCCAATCCATTGACTGCCATGATTATGATTCCAACTTTGGAAAGGATTTGATATGGAGGCATTAAGACCTTCCCTGCCTGGACTTTTCCCCCTCAGGTGCCAGGCCTTTTTTTGGCTAAATGGGACAGTTCGCGCTTAGGCCCTCCTAACATTTTGTCCGCATAAGCTACCCATGCCAAATTTGCAAACTCTTTTTCCAACATCCTAGGGATTCTAGAGGTACCCAGAGTTTATGGGTTCCCCTGGAGGAGACCAAAAGATTAGTAAAATATAGAAAAAAAAAATTTAATGGGTAAAAGGACTGCAGAAGAAGGCTTGTGATTTTTCCCCTGAAAATGGCATCAACAAAAGGTTTGTGGTGTTAAAATCACAATCTTCCCAGCTTTCAGGAACAGGCAGACTTGAATCGGAAAACCATATTTTTCAACACAATTTTGGCATTTTACTGGGACATACCTCATCATAGCCTCCTTCCAGTTAGTGACAGAAATTGTTGTAAAACGAATGTTGGATCCCAGACAGCTAAACATGTCTATAAAGTAGACAAAATTCTGAATTCAGCAAGGGGTAATTTGTGTACATCCTACAAGATTTTCCTACAGAAAATAACAGCTGAAATAAATAAAATATTGAAATTGTGGTAAAAAAAACGGCCATTGTTTTTCCACATTTTACTCTGTAACTTTTTTATGCGATCTCAACTTTTCAAAAGCAATATACCCATCATCTGCTGGACTCTTCTGGATATGGAGATAGGTAGGACTTGTAGTTTCATCAAGAACTCTAGGTACCCAGAGCCAAAATAGGAGCTGCACTTTGCAATGGGTTTTCATTGTATACCGGATATACAGCAATTCATTTGGTGAAATATAAAGAATGAAAAATAGGTATCAAGGAAACCTTTGTATTTCGAAAATGGGCACAAGATAAGGTGTTGAGAGGCAGTGGTTATCTGCATATTTCTGAATTCCAGGGTCCCCATACTAGCATGTGAATTACGGGGCATTTCTGAAATAGACATCTTTTTTATACTCTGTCTTACATTTGGAAGGAACAAATGTAGAGAAAGACAGGGAGCAATAACACTTGTTCTGCTATTCTGTATTCCTCCAAGTCTCCCAATACAAATGGTACCTCACTTGTGTAGGTAGACCTAATGCCCGCGACAGGAAATGCAACATGGACACATCACATTTTTACCTTGAACTCTAATGCATTTTTTGGAAATTGCCTAGCTGTGGATTCTGGCCTGTAGCTCAGCTAGCACATAAAGAAACCTACCAAACCTGTGCTTTTGTAAAAACTAGACACCTAGAGGAATCCAGGATGGGGTGACCTTTTGGGCTCTCACCAGGTTCTGTTACCCAGAATCCTTTGCAAACCTCAAAAGCTGTCAAAAAAACAATTTTCCCTTATATTTCGGTGACAGAAAGTTCTGGAATATGAGATGAGTCACAAATGTCCATCTACCTAGCGTTCCCCCAGGTCTCCGGAAAAAATGGTACCTCACTTGTGTGGATAGGCCTGGATCCCACAACACAAAAAGCCACAAAACACTATGGGCCTGATTCTAACTTTGGAGGACGGTGTTAAACCGTCCCAAAAGTGGCGGATATACCACCTACCGTATTACGAGTTCCATAGGATATAATGGACTCGTAATACGGTAGGTGGTATATCCGCCACTTTTGGGACGGTTTAACACCGTCCTCCAAAGTTAGAATCAGGCCCTATGTGGTTACTAAATGATCAAATACAAAACTACCTGTTTTTGGGGGGGCACCTGCGTTTTTGGTCCTGGACTCAGCAGCCATCTACGGAAACCTACCAAACCCAAACATTTCTGAAAACTAGACACCTGAGGGATTCCAGGGAGGTGTGACTTGCGTGGATTTCCCAGTGTTTTCTTACCCAGAATATTCAGCAAACCTCAAATTTACCCCAAAAAAATCAAATTTCTCAGTGGGATCACTGCACCGGCACAAATTTCCTACCGCCCAACGTTCCCCTCAGTCTCCTGGTAACAATGATATCTCACTTGGGTAGGTGGGCCAAAGGCTTGTGACAGGGAAGAGCCAAAAACATGTTGAAAACGAGGGGGAACGAAAGCGGGTCCAAAAGGGCAGTTTGAAAAATAAATGTTTTTAGACTAATAAGTGGGGCATAATTTTTATTGGTATAGATGCAACAATGTTGGGTGATAGGAATTTTGTGGATTCCTGCAGATTCTGTAAGGTTCAATCACAAAAATGTGGGAACAATGGGTGATTTCCAGCAAAGTTGGAGGTTTCCAGGTCATTGTGGGTAAGAAAATGGTAGGGAGTGCATGTAAAGCACTCCACCATGGACTCACCCAGATGTTTAGTTTGAGATGTGTCTAAGTCTTGTGGATTTTTCTACATGGCAGCATCCCAAAGTCCAAAACGTGCAGCCCTTACCATTCCAAGTGGGATGATTTTGAGAGTTAGCCAAGCTCTCATGGCCCAAATGTAAAACCAAACCCGAAATAATCAAATGTCCTCTTGCTTGCCGTGAGATAAGATGTTTTAGTCTGCGAGGGGAGATCTTAGAGACTGTCACCCCTTCAGTCGGGGTGGGGGCATAACCTTGCCCATACTGATGGGTAGTCACCAACCCACAATTTTTCTATTTTTATTTTCCTGGCATCTAGTAGGCGTTCTGCCCCCCGCCAGTGGAGTGGAGTGGATCAGGGGTAATTGCCCCATGGCAAATGTCTTCCCTGGTCTCTGGTGGCCTTTTTGCCCCCCTTGGGGGCAGATGAGCCTTACAAAAATAGGCTTTGTGTGGCTTCAGAAATATGACTTGATTTGTGCCACATATTTACCATGTTGGGTGGTACAAGCATGGTGCAAACAACTGAGAAATATGCCCTCTAGTGTCAAGAGCTGCCCATCTCCAGTTCTGTAAAACAGTTCAGAAAAGGGTATGCTTTTTAGAGTACCTTTCAATGTTATCTACTGTGTTTTGCACTTTATGACCTTTTGTCTTATCTAAACAAGGTTTTTGATGTGTCTGTCTTGCTCTTGGAATAATGGACGTTCGGACTTTGAGCAGTGATTGTGTCTTAAAATAGTGCTTCCACTCTGAAATCGAAAAGAAAAACATATTTGATTCACATAGGTGTTCACAGCCTCCACCCATTTGGCAGTCAGCACATCAGTGCAGCGTCTGTCATACTAAGCAGGATGACACATTGCTGAAGCTCCAGGTCAGCCTTCTAGTAGATGGAAGTGTGAAGATGTGATTGAGGGTACAGTCCTCCAAACAGATTCACAATATAGGGAAACCATAGTCCTGAGATAAACATTTTGCCAAGTACAATTTGCCATAGCATTTCATAAGCATTACTCTTTCTAAGGCTCTTCAGAAAGGCCAGAGCCATTTCTCAATGCAGATTATTCAGGACAGTGCTTCATAATCTGAACCCTTTTGTTGCCCCCTCCCCCCGAATAGCTCCCCAGAATAACTATGCCACACAATATAGAGGACAAAATACCAAAAAGCATTGTTACCAGGTAAATAAAGCTAGATTTTCCAGAAACAATCAGAATAGATGAGGAGGTCTGCATTTGCCCAGTGGTGAAAATCTGGCTGATATTTGATCACGTACTCCCAAAGTGAAGAGGATTATCATATACCAGTATCATCCAAATGGAGGATATTGCTCTATTTTGCCCTTGACCGGAAGATAATGATGGTGTACTGACATCTTAAAATGGCAGAGCCTTTGCCTTGAGCTTTAGAGTAAGCTCACAGTGCACTGTCATAACCACAAAATTCCATTCCACTTCAAATTCCCCAAACAAAGGAGAAGACAAACCATTCTCTGTAACATCCTGATACCTCAGACAGATCCTTAATCACAATATTAAGATGGTCACTATGGATTTTTGGCTCATGTTTATTGCCATTCACCATTCTGCCATTCTGCTGTTCTGCTTGTAGAAAGCAGCAGCTGTGGAGGTGAGGTGGTGAGGTGGAACAGATGGAGGATATCTGCTGTGGACCCAGAGTAGAAGCTCTGTTGGAGCACTGTGAGCGTGGTGCTTCTGACGGGCGGGGGCATGGCAAAGAGTCAGAGCCTGGCAACAGCTTATCTAATCCCTGCATCCACAATGCTCCAACAATTAGAGCTGGGCATTGGAGGCTCCTGGTGACTCGGAAGGTACTGGCTGGCAGGCAAGTGCAGTGGCTGTTGGCAGCCACTGCAAAGAGTGTCCCTGGGCCCCCACAGAAGTGGCCCAGCTAGGCTGAGTGCGACTTGCGGGTACGTGGTGTGCCTCACTTGCCTTAGTTACAGCCTTTCATGCCCTTCTCTGAACATACGCCCCTGGCATAAAGCGCCCCTGCTCACAAGGCCCGCAGCCTGGAACCAGTTACAGAGCCAAAGAGGCCTACCCCCTAAACAGCAAGTCAGCGTGCTCACGTCCCCCACCCACTATAAGCATCTATTGATAATGCCCATCGTGGGAGTGGGAGTGGTAGTAAAGGCACTGGAGCCCATGGAGTTTAAGCGGAGTACACAGCCCTACCCTCTAGAAGGCTGGTGAGCTTCCTCATGAACCCCACCCACTAACAATGAACCAGCATCTATAGCATCTGCTGTACCATTCATAGTGGGAGGGAGTGTGGTGGTGCTAAAACCCACGGGATCCATGGCGTACATAGGACATACTCTCCAGAAGGAAAGCGAGTGTGCTGTCACCCACCCCACCCATAAACAATGAACCTGAGTGGGAGGCGGTGTGGGGGTACTGTCAGTTACACATGCAGCCCTTCGGGACCAAGCCAGGTTCAAGCTAAGGCATATTCTAATAGAAGCACCCTCCGATTACCACATGAAACCACATGAAATTGGCCTCCATACCAGGCTCAATACAGGCTTTAAAACAGCCAGGTGGCAGTTCTCGTGGAAAGACTAGAAAAGAAACCATGAGGTCAGGAAGAGTAAGAAGATTGCCCCTCAAAAGGTCAATGGGAGGAAAGCACAAGAGGATCCCCCATCTGCCTGCTAAGCGAGCAAGTACTTAGTCAGTCCCTCCATTAATTGAGATTGAGACAGGCAAGGAAGAAAAAGTAAGCTACAGCACGGCTGAAGTAACAGCTGTAGCAAAGAAACACTGCACTGATGAGCATCAGCCCAAAATATACAAAAGGTTAGTTTCTTAAAAAATGCTGGTTCAGTCCATTTTTTCAAGCAACAATAAGATTCAAGGACTGCAGACTCAGTTACAATCACTAGTAACAACTATCTATTGCGAAGAAAGTCCAACCTGTTTACACAGTGCTATGGCGGAGGGAGGGCCTAGACTCAGCCCACTTGTGACCACACGCTCATTGGCCCTGAGACAACATGGGCTAATCGTCGGGGCAGATATTAATGCAGAACAGGTGCAGGCCGTGGTGGCAGGATCTTCCTGATAAGGCAGAAAAAGTCATAATCCACCAGCAAGCCCGGGTCACATGAAAGGGCCAATGACACACATGTGGCTTAAAAAAAACAAAAAACAATATTAATGCAAAAAACTGCCAATTCAATGAGACACTAATTATCTCCCCAGGAAAGAAACTCACCACCTACAGAAACTTTCAAAGTCATATTGCTCCTAACCCCTACCTCGCAACCACCTCTAATTGGTGAAAACTCACACTACTAATCACCTGTACTCCAAGGGCACCAGGAGACAGCACAACACCCTGCTGCAGAAGACAAAGGAATACTATTGTATTTGGGTACGCAAGGGTGGGAAGATATGTTAATGGCTTATTCCCAGGATACCTCCCCTGAACCCAACACATCAGCCGACAGGAAGGGCGTGGTAATGGCCCCTCGTCCAAGGTACTGGTAAGAGCAGGTAGGTACCTACACTTAGCAATAGGCCACAACCCCCATTAGGTCCAGTAAAGGTCTTAATAAATTAATCCTAGCTCAACCGTTGGCAGCAGGACCACAAGCAGTTAGGCGACAGGAGTGTAAAACATTTAATATCAACAAAACCGTAAATAAGTAAAACACAAAACAATAAAAATCCAACAACAGTTTCTAAAAATAGATTATATTTTTATATTTACAACGACACCAAAACAACTAAAGTAGAATAAAGGGAACCAGAGATATGGATTTTTAAAGATTAAGGCCCTCATTACAACCCTGGGGGACGGTGGAAAAAGGGCGGTAAGACCGCAAACAGGCCGGCGGTCGTTATCGGCCTATTATGACATTGGCAGTTTGGCATATTGCAAACCGCCAATGTCCCGCACCGTCCGTCAATGTCTCACAGCGTCCGCCACTGCGGTAACAACCGCCAGGCTGGAGACAACACCGGTGGTATCAGGACCCCGCATACCACCATGGATTTCATGGGGTTTGTGGGGTTTTCTACCGCCACGAAATCCATGGCAGTATGCACCATCAGTGCCAGGGAATTCGTTCGCTGGCACTGATTGGGGTCTTCCATCCCCCTCCCCCAACACCCACGACCCCACTACCACCCATTGAATGTAGTTGGACCCCTTGCCACCCACCCCCATTGGAACCCCCACACATACCCCCACACCCCTCTACATGCACGCTCACACCACTCACACGCATGCACACGCAGATACATGCACATATGCACACATACACACATGTTACATTTCCCTTACACACATTACACCTCAGCATGCATACACGCACTAACAAAACCCATCTACACACTCACATGCACACCCCCATGCACGCACAAACCACACAACATCCCCCACGCCTCTCCCCTAACGTACGATCACCTTACCTGTTCCGGTGAACCTCCGGGAGGGAACGGGATCCATGGGGGCTGCTCTGCTGCCAGCACCCCATCACCAGAACACTGGCACGCCAAATACTGGGTCGTATTATGGTGGGTGGTTTTCTGATGATGTGGCTGTGACGGTGGAGCATCCTCCACTTCACCACCGACCGCCAGTATGGCTGCTGGTGGATCTCCATCTAAAAAAGGGCAGAGGGTTGCCAGCAGTCATAATATGGTTGGCAGAAGACCACCAACACTGGCGGTCTTTGGCCCAGCGGAACCTCAGCGGTCTCAAGAAAAGACAGCCGAGGTTGAAATGAGGGCCTAAATGTTTTCTAGCGCTTAGAAATCAAAAAGCACCACTCTGGACATCTAATCACAGTCGACCTGGACAAAGTCAAAAGTTGAGACCGACTGTGATGGACACTGCTCAGCTGCACTGAGCGGGAGGTCTAAAATTTAAGTTTTACCTTCACACTTTCTTAAAGATTTTTCTTTGACCGAGATGAAGTCACAAGCTGACGCCAACCTCACTGGAGCCCTCTTTGGATACAGGCTCCATGGAATTCCACAGTAATGATGAAAAAGTCAGTGGAATTCAGCAGAGGCAGAGTTCTGTGACCCGCAGAGTCTTAAAATGTGCCCAATTGCAGAAGCCCTAAACAGGGTCGGGCTTGGTTAGCCAGCCCTGACCCTGGTTAAGGCTAGCAAGATTGGGCGCATTTAGGAGAGGGCCATAGGGAGAGAAAGATGTAATTTCAGTCCTTTTTTGTGCACCATTGTGCACAAACAACAACATAAAAGAAAATAGGAGACAAAGACTTACTTGGGTCCTCGTCGTCCTTCTCCCAGTGGCTTGTTTTTCTCTTTCTGCCTCCCTCTGCCCTCTGCTCTGCTGCTGGCAGAGGAAGGTCTGGCCTTCCCTGGATCCATTCCCGGTGCGCACTGCAACCTAGTTATGGGCTACACTGCGCAAGTGCAGACTGTCTGCACTTGCGCTGTGCACCCGTAACTGAGCTGCAGTGCGCACCAGGTGAGCTCTGCTCCTCTGGTGGGGCTAGCAGAGTTTTTGGTAAACTCCGCACTCCGCCAAAAACTCTGTTAGCTGCACTAGCAGAGCGGAGCTGCTCTCCTACCTCTAAAATCTATACTGGACAGAATCCTTCATCTAGGACCAAGTCGAGAGTTGAACCCAACCTTGCTGGAGGTCTCCTTGGATACACTGTGCAGGAGGCCTCAGGTAAAAGTTTTACCATTGGACTTAGAAACTTTTCTGGAGCGTTTCTTCCTCGACGTCGGTCGAGCCAACTCAACAAGCCGATTTTGATGCAACATTGTTGAATTGCCTTTTCACTAGTTCCCGGCCAAATCCTGAAGGTCTGAGGCTCCGGAGCTTTTCAGCGGGACAAACCTGCAGGTCAGGTTGATCGGCGTCAGCTGACTTGACTCACAACATTGGTTTGGTCCACTTATGGAGCTTTTTTCCAATGTTTCTCAAAACATCTTCTTCTAGGAGCACTTCCAAGAACCTTCAAGTGTCCACAACACAACCCAAGGTTTCTGAAGCTCTGAGTTGCTCCTTGGAGGTTAGGACTTCAACTCCCAGAATGCACCTGGTTCAAATCCTTAAATGGCTGCTGGTCAGATAGGCAATTTAGCAAAACCTGGTACAGAGGACTCTGGCCTGCTCCTTTCTACCTGTAGCTTGTAGGGAGTCTCTTCCTTAGGTTGTAGAAGTAAGCTAAAGTCCTTTTCTTGGTGAAGCCCAAAATGTGCTGCTGGTGCAGTCCTTCTAAGTTCATGGTCCAGGTGCAGGCAAGGGGTCCAGCAGGGCTGTCCTTCTTCTTTCCTTTTTCTAGTGGGGATCTAAAATGTGGGGCAGCTCAGGCAATTTTATCCTTGCTCCTGGGATGAAAAGCAAAGTGCTGTTCCTGTTGAGTCACATGCAGGCCACCACCCTCTTGAGTGACCACTTCCTGAGAAGTGTGGCATAAATCAATTCCAGGGAGCAATATTCCTCTAAAATCCAGGATGGCAAAAATTCTATCTTAGAGTTTAGATCTGGCTGAGTCCACCAAATGGTGTGGCTAAGTGTCCCTTAACACACCCCTTTCCAGGCCTCTATTAATCTAATCAGGGGGCACATAGTTTTCTGGGACTGTAGGAAATGGGGGAGGTCCAAAGGTCCCAAATGCCGTTCCCTCCTTTGAAGTCCAGTTTGGCAGCTCCCCATATCCTGTTCTACCATCTGCTGAGGGAGATCTCTTCCCACCAGGTGCTTCTTTTGTTTCAGCTCAGGCCACTTCACACCTCATCAAGGCAGCCTGGCTCAGGCTGTCAGAGGCTGACCAATCAGAGAAGCGCACTACAGGCTGAAGTTAGTATCTTTTAGCAACACTTCTAAAACTCTGTACCCATTCAAGTTATATTACAGTCAACATTGACAAGTAGTTGGATTTATTATAACTTTTAATTTGGTATCAGACATGCTATTATTTAGTACCTTCCTATCGAAAATAGGACTTTATTATTTTAAAACAAAGTCGCTCCATGTTAACCTATAGAATCTATTCACTACAATGGGTAAAAACAAATTTGTCTATTTTTCCCTCAACAGAGCTGCTTATAGTTACACTGCACCCAACCCTGGGCGAACATAGGGCATACCTTAGGGGTGACATATATAAAAATAAGGTAGCTTAGGACTTTGGAAGTACTTTTAATTCCAAAGTGGAATCTGGGGTTAACTTAAACTTAGAAGAAGCCAGCAAGGCAGGCCTGCTTTCAAAATGACACTGGGCACCACATTATTGCATCCGTGGGTGTATTTCCTATGCTGGGGCCCCTAAATCTACATGCCCTACCATATACTAGGGACTTATAGGTAGGTTTGTAGAACCAAGTTTAATTAGCCTAATTTGCATATACCATTTTAATATGAGCACAGGTACTGGGACTGTTTGGCAGTGTCCAGGGAACCATCAGATTCAGGAAAACACCAGTATGAGTAAAACATTGTGGGCATAAAGCGAGGGGGCTTCTGCAATCAGCCCAGTTTTCCAGCATCCATGTTAAAAACTATGTGGAGGCCCTCCAATATCAATCAGATAAAATGGATGTCCAACTTATATTATTCAACACCTTGGCAGTCTTTGTTGCTGGAACTAATGGGAACTTAGGCGACTTGTCACTACTCTTTACCCAGTCACAGTCCGACCTGATGGGCACTCAAGTCAGTTGTGGATGCGGCCCAGTCGTGGACAAGTTATCCTCGCTCCCTTCCAGACTTAGTGAACTGTGCAAGGACCTGAAACTTAGGGTCTCAAGCAGTTTTCACCTGTCCCATAGCACACACCCTCAAGAGGAGCAAGCTTCCCTTCCAACTCCAAGACATGGAAATACAACAGAAGCACTAACGGGAACAGTGTGCGTAAAAAGTGCAAGTGGCCAAGGTCCACAAACGGGAAACATATCCACCTTGGATGGCTCAGAGCTCACAAAGGTCTCAAACTCAGCTGTTGGAAGCGACCAGCCCCCAGAAAGCACCATGGAACCAATGACAAATGCTAAGCAAAGTCTGTCTCAAAGGAGAAAAGGGCAGAACAAGAAAGACCCTGGAGGTAGAGCAGACATCTCTCTAATTTTCAGGTCAGCGACAGGCCCGAAATTAGGTACTGCACCATCAGTAGCTATTAAACAGCATCAGCTCCAGGTGGTTCTAGGAGCCCTCAGGCCAAAGTAGTAGCAGAACAGCAACCTATTATTAGCATTCAATGAGTGAACGTAAGTCCAACCAATACCTGGAGGGCCGCTACTGCTCTAATTAGCACACCACACAGCACTTCCAGTTATAATTCCAACTTCAGTGAGCATTAGATCAGAGAGAATTTGTTGCAGGGCCACAGGACATTTTAACTGGGACTGACAGATCGGTTACAATGCACTAAACAGAAGAAGCAGCATCCTTGACATTCACTATTAAAAAGCAGACGGACGTCACCCCAGGAGCAAGGAATCCCAATAAGATAACATGCAGCCAGTTTGAATATCATAGCCTTCCTGGCGAATATACTGGTGGTGTATTTCATTAATCTCAAACTGTCACTTATCCTTCTAACAAAAGGGAAATGGAGCAGAATACTGTAGTTTGCAACAGAATAGGGATAAAGCAAGATCCCCAGAGCAGCTTTAGCAGGCCTGACTGATATAGCTTCTGGGCTCCGCATATAATGGAATACTTTATCAGCCTCAAACCACATTAAATACTTACACCTCAAGGCCAACTGAACAGAGCATGGTGGATTCCAATAGACCAATCCATCAAATGGACAGCAAAGGAGCTGTGACTTATTGCGCTAAAGCCACATCTAGCTCTCTCAATACAAGAGCACATGGTTTTAACACTATCGCCACTGTTAGAACTCATCCTGAGCAAGATAGCATGGGGGCTGAGAACCCAAACAATGGCAATGAAACAAGAATCAAACAAGACCACACAGGAGCTCAGGTCCCCTCAAACTGACGAAGTGCTGGTTTGGCACCTGGATATGAACGCCCTTATGTTCAAGCCATATTACAAATCAAGAGTCATGGGACAGGGGAAATATTCTCCAGCTGTCACCTCACATCCCAGCCACTGCTGGCTTGAGCATGATGGATTTTCTGGCAATACAATTTTGCCCTGACAATTCTTGCTGAAAGAGTCACCTTTAAGAACTGGGGCACAAACATCACTCCATATCGCAAACCAGGGTGTCCCCTACATTTGCTACCATTGGACCATAGCATCAAGTCAGAACAACTTAATAACTGCACTCACTCTGTCCTTAAGGTTGCTTTGGGGCACTCATTTAGGAGAGCAAGAACTATGGCAAGCACCACTTCAGACACCTGTAGGATTAACAGAAACACTAAAGACCCTACATTCCTGGGCAATTACCCCAGTTGGAGCTCTAGAACAACCACTAACCAAAATAGTGCCCCATGACAATCTCTGGAGAAAGTAGCTGACATGCGGACAAGTAAAGGAATCCTGAGGCTCTGCTCATGGAACATCAATGGTCTCATGGGCAAGATCTAAGATCAAGACTTTCTCCGGGACATCAGATTTTTCAACATCATCCAGATGCAGGAAACCTGGCTGGCTGAACCATACTATCTGCAAGGATATATGTGTTTTTCTATGTGAGTCATCAGAGGACCAAATCTAAGTCACCTGCAGAATGATGTTATAGTCACCACAGCTGCGGAGAAACAGGCAACTGAGCTAGTAATAGTAAATGCTTATATCCATCCAGAGTACAAATCTAAGGCTAGAACCCAGCTGGTCAAACAACTTGTGGAGTACATATGCAAGGGAGACACAGCAGACATAGTAAACATCATCATCTTTGGTGCCTCCTCTGATGAGTCCATGGTAGCGATGTCTTCAATCTGGGATATACCAGCAGAAAGGAAAAACAGACAGGGCTGGGCAACTAAGATCAGCTCAGTATTACTCAATGATCTGGGAAAACTGCATCTAAAGGCCTTGAATGGCCAATTCCAGGAAGATTTTCCTCTACTTGCTTCCTACTATTTAACGTCACAATGAACAACAATAGATTATACCTTTTTCTCCCTCTCACTGTTTTAACAAGTTGTTTCCGACCATCTAAGGGACAGAGGAGTAAGTGATCACCATTCCCAAGAGACAGCCCTTTCAATCACAGTTCCTAAATTTGATAGAGAAAGGGCCCTTACCAATACTACCTTCACCATTGATTACATGGGGTTTAAATGTGCTCAAGCAAGTATTGAGCACCTATCCCGATCTGCAATGGCACTTGCATGTGAACAAGATGGTGATACCAGCAACAAAGTAGCAAAGTGGGAATCTTTCATTACCAGGTTAGGGGAAATCTTTGCAAAACCAGTCACCACTTCCTCCCAATCAGTACATACTGAAATGGTGCCTTTCCCGAAGACACAGGTGACCAAACTACTGCAGCAGAAGAGATCGCTAAACATCAGCTCAAGGCTCCACTGAGGCACACTGGATGACCTTGCCCTACACGACGACCTAAGGCAGCAAAAAAGGACATTGAGGAAGCTGAAGTGGTCAATCAATGGTTTGCTTGAAGGTGAGATATGGGCAAAGTTATTTGCAGATGCTAAAAGCAGCAATAGCGCTCAATTTTGGTGAACAATAAGCAAGCTCTTGCATCCATCGCATGGGAGCATCACTTCCCACATACCAGAAGATGCAAGGGCAAGTCAACTCAGAGAACATTTCAATCACCCTCACCAGGCACTTGCCATTCAAGTATTATCCATTACGGGATCGACAAGCTCTTGCACAACTTCCCCCTGCAAGAGCACTCAGCAGCTCCCACCTCCTTTAACAGCAACATCCAACTCGAGCCCTAACAAAATTAATGTTATCAGGCCCCAGATAGCCAAAGACAGAAGAGAAGGAGCTCTGGGACCAAATTGCATACTCCTGCCATCTTCAAACACAGCATGTCTTTCTGGACTGAAGTATTGGAGCCTCTTTACATCAAACGTGGACTCACAGGTAAAATCCTGTCCTCTTGGAGGGGATCCATACTATCACCTATTTATAAAAGTGGAGACAGATCAGTTCCAAAATATTACATCTTAACCGCCCTCATCGGCAATGAGGAAAAATACTTTGCAGGAACTTTGCAGGAACACCTGTCAGCTTAGGCCGCAGAAAAGGGTATAATACCTTTTAACCAAACTTGGTTTTCAAAAACATCTGGCACTAAAATGAAAATCATGACCATCTTTCTCCTTATTGATAAGGTGAAGGCACTAAAACAATCATTGCATTTTGCTTTATTGACTTTAGGGCTGCCTTCGACCATGTGGAGAGGACCAGGCTATGGAGTAAATTATCATTGTAGGGCATCCTACAGCCCCTCACACTAGTTGACCATACTGATACCTAGGTACAGGTAAAGCTGGGAGCAGGCACACAGCTCTCCAGGAGGATACCAGCCGGCAAATGGCTGAAGCAGGGTTGCACTCAGTCTCCTACATTGTTCAACTTGTACTTAGCCAATTTAGTGGGGGTCTTCGATACCTGTAACCCACATGCCCTGAGGCTTTGGGGTTGCAATTGGTTGAGCCTCTTGTATGCGGACAATCTAGTACTAATCAACCACACCAAGGTAGGCCTCCAGCAACTTATCAGTGCAACTCAGGAATACTCAAAAGAAAATATTCTGAGCATTAATTTACTTGCACAATGGCAATTAGTAACAGGAGGAAGGATCCCCCCCCCCCTCCAGGATGGCTTTGGGGTGAGACATGGCTTCAGCAAACAAACAAATACAAATATCTGGGAGTGATTCTCCATAAATCAGGCAACTTCGCACAACAAAGGGGCCAATATCAGGGAAAGCCCTGGCCTTAGCTGTAGCCAGAAAATGATTGAAAACCCAACAGGCCATCACATACCCCTCCTCTCCAGGTAGTACAAGCTAGGCTTCTGCCCTCAATAACATATGGCAGTGAGATTTCAAGAGGAAGGGATGCACCGATCTTAGACTGCACAGTATAAAAGCGTAGAGAATTATCTTCAGTCTACTGAAACACACCTCTTCCATGCAAATTAGAGAGGAGTTTCCCTGTTAAAACAAGCCCTCGTGAAAAGAGGCACCTTCATTAATTTCTGGAACAAAGTAAGGGTAGCAGCCCAGGACACCTTCAACTACTGTCTATGGCAGGACCTCTCCTCACCCACCAGAGTATGCCTCAATGAGTCCCTGGCTGTGACAAGGCTTACCCAACTATAGGAGACTTGCACCGGCCACCTCCTCTTTAAAAAAAGCGACCCAGAAATCCAGATAGCTTCAATCTTTAGTAGAGGACTAGGCAACTTTCTCATGGAGGGCTGACACCTGGATGATATTAAATATTTATCCTGCTTAGGTGCCTCAGTCATACCTTGTCATGGGCTTCTCAAGAGACACCAAAGAGCATTTTTTGCGGTACCATTTGGGGTTGTTACCTTGTGCCTCAAACTTACCCTCCTGGCTGAGAGACTCGACAAATAAGATATGTTGCCTGTGCAGCACCGGCATTGAAGAAATACTGCACCTGCTTTGCACCTGCCAAAAGCTCTTATCAGAAAGGTAATCACTTTGAAAAACTTATTTAATGGAAGGGGAGTACGCAGAATGAGACAAGCGTGCTGGCCTGCCTTTGCATCTGGTGCGCCACAGCTAAACTGCTGGCTGGTAAAATGTCTTACTTTTGGAAATAGGAACCTACATGGGCCACAATAGCAACTTGATTGAAGTCGCCCAAATATATAATATGTATACATTCACCTGTGGCTGTTTATTTTAAATAACCTTGACGTCAAGCAGGTCAGTAAAGTCCACACTTTTGTTTAACATACAGCACCTGATAGGGCCATGACATTTGTACTTATTGCTTACTGACTTCTTGAAGGGATAAATAAGGCTATGCCTTGCGTTTTAGGAAATATTAAATTGCTATAGGAAAAATGCAGATTTTATGGCCATGTGCGGCACAATATGTTTTACATACGTAAGACTTAAATACTAGGGGACGAATTTAAGAAAAGTGTTGCTGCATGCAATGCAGCACCACTTTTCTTGTGCCCCTCACCGCCCCCCAATGCCACCATGTGTGCGCCGTATTTAACATACGGTGACCATGGCAGTATTTAGGGAACTAGTTTCAACATTTTTGTTGCTAGTTTGGCAATTGGCAGGATTGTTGCCAAAAACGTTGACACTAATCCTACAAAGCACAGTGAGGCCCATTGAAAACAATGGTGTGCCTCCTTTTAGCGCCTGTTCTGTGTAGATGATAAAAATGATGCTAAAAATGGTCCAAATAAATATTTTACATTTCATTGCACCAGTTTTTTTGGCCCGCTAACATTGGAATGTCCCCCTTGCATGCATTATGTCTGGCACAGACATTATGTGGCGCAAGGGGTTACAAAGTGGCTCAATGCATGCATTGTGCCACTTTGTAAATATGGCACTGCGTTTGTGCCATAATATTGGCAAAATTATGCTAATGTGACAATATGTGGCCCTAGGCCCTTCTTAAATTCGTGCCTACGTGTTTCGCACTTTATTTTTAAATGTTGGTTGTTTTATTTCAATGGTTTCAAGTAACATTGCACATAAAGATGATTCCGATTCTGATGTAATCACAATATTCTACAAGTTCAATCTTACCTTCACCTAATCTCCACATAAGATATTGATCCCCATGGGTACTACCTGATTTCTGCACTCACTTCATTGAGAAATGAGCAAACACTCATCACCAAGATTAATGCTATACCCAACAGCATTGAAAAATTAATGCCGGAACAACCATCTCATGCTCTCAGGAAACACAAGCTCCAGCTTTGCTTTCAATCCCTTTCCATTGATTACCTGTCAAGAAAACCCATTGTGTAAATGCCTCTTATTACAGCAATGGCATATTTCTTTCCACTCTCATCAAATGTATTTTACCTTTAGCTTGGACATTATCAAAGTCTTTCTCTGCACTGTCATCATCTGTTCATCTTTGCAAACTGGACAACTCCATCCCCTCCTCACAAATCTTAACTTAGACGGTAATGGTCTGGCCAGTTAAACCTCAGATGCATCCTATATAGATCACCATAACCTCTATAGTGATAAAGATGATCCTTGTCCTGTGGTGCTGCTTAACCACCTATTGCCCTAAGTCCTTACCATAATCTCTACCCACGTATTATTTATGTTTTTAGTTGTCTTGCAACACGCTAACATGTCACCAAGGCTACTTTGCAAAGCAAGGATAACAAGGTGAAGGTTTCATTCATCAATTCATCAAGATAGAAAGCAGAAGAAATGTCAGTAATCACCTTGATGTGGGGAAAAGATAAAAATGTGACATGCATACTGATGGAAGGAAATGACAGAAAGAAGGTTTTAAGTTGCGTGAAGCACCCCAGTACTTCGAGAAAGATAGCCGAGTATTGAGAATCCGATGCTGATTGAACAGGAATTAAAAATTTATTTGAGGTTGAAGATTTTTACATCTTTTTTGAAGTGTTTAAATATGGCTTTTAATTTCAGATGAAGATCCAGAAAGTGCCACATATGGAGTCCTTTTATTTCAGTTGATTGTTTCCCAACATGTCTTTTTTTTGCCTTTGCATTTTTGGATCTACCCAGCTGATCGTGGTGATGAAGGTTTTGAGTTACTACGGACCATTGCCCTGCTCTGTCTGTTATGAAAACTTGAATTAGGGCTAGATTGATGTGGCCAAGTTCTGTCACATTGAGATGGATTCTAGCACTTTTGTTTTATATTATTTGAAATTGTTGTCAGTTCTTATGAGGTTCAATGTAGATTCCAAGGCTGGACCAGCGAACTTTTGAGCACAATTATGTGATGAAGGTGTAATGGAGGCCAAACATTCTCAGCATCAAGAATTGAAAGTTTGTGCTCCTTGCTATTGATTTGACTAAACAAGAATTCAGGCTTCAACCAAACTCCCAGAATTCAGATATCTCGACACACATGTATCTTGATTGCTGATGGGATGAATATGATGTTAATGCCATGAGCATATATATGGATTTGGGACTGATTTGAGCGATCACTTCCACTACAGATGTGAGAGTGTGAATTTTCTAACGTGTTTATTAATGATTTAGTATACTATTTACATGATCAATTAATGTGTAAAACAGGTGACTTTTGAAAATGGTCACCACAGTTCATTTCTGTTCCTAACTGAGTAAAATTCTAACTAAATGTTGTGGTTATTTTCCATAATTCAATGCTTATGTAAAAGTGTACTTGATGATTTAATAGATGTGTCCACAGCTAACCCCTAGTGGGTTGCTGCATTGTCTTACAGGGTCATGGTTAACTAAATTATTGAATACGTTGACTGTTCTATTGTTTGAGAATGTTACTAATACATGGGTTCTTCCTTGAGGATGGAAGTAAATGTAGCAAGTGAGGAAGTTTCTTCCTGAGAAGAGAAGTTTAGACAAGATAGAAAAATGGAACTACAGATGTGATGGAAGAGGAAAAGTCACTGTTGAGAACATATCCTGGTTAATGGATTGATGTCATATGTTAGGTTGCCAATTAGAATTTTAATTGGTTGAAACGTAACCACCCCATGAACTGACCAATCATAAGCTTTTTGATTATTAGTATAACAACCTTTAGAGTGATTCCAGGGGGTGACTTTGTGATAGAGACCTGAGATTTGGATGTCAGAGTTCCTACTGATGGTTCAAGAAATATTAGTGTGGGTTTAGCTGATGTTAGGCCTGATTATTCTGAAGACATACCTGATGGTGTCCCCTTGCTGAAGAAGACTGCTAGTTGTTATCATTGGGGTAAAGTGTGCAATGTGTTTGTTATATGTGCCTCTTTTGCTTAACAGGTACCAGCTGCAACTTATAATTTGATTGCTGCATATTAATGATTTTTTAAATAATAACCTAAGTTAGAAAGATTTTTCCTAAATTTGTGTTTCTAAATTCTTTTACATGAAGCCCATCATGTTGATGCTAATTTGTGGTCAGTGAGGGTATTAATACTGAATGCTCAAGATTTATATTGACATTCT
Organism: Pleurodeles waltl; assembly: GCF_031143425.1. Taxonomy (NCBI): domain Eukaryota; kingdom Metazoa; phylum Chordata; class Amphibia; order Caudata; family Salamandridae; genus Pleurodeles; species Pleurodeles waltl. Next base: position 791,877,889 of record NC_090438.1, on the reverse strand, counting down.
TTGAATGTTGTACTAATGCATACATTGTCATTATTACCGATTTTGGTGTTGCTTATTAGTGTTATTGTTTTGGAGATTACTCACTCAACTGTTTTGATTAAACTCAGATATATTAGATGTTCTAATCAGCCAATATTAATTCTATATGCTTACCATTTGTGTTTGAGAGTTATTTTCATGACATTAGCGTTGTTAATCTAGGAAAATAAATATTATAATTCTTTTTAATAAACTGGTGTGGTCATTATTTGAAGGTTAAGATCATTGATTATATTTATTATATTGATTATTGCTGATGTTTGCATTCCTCATTGATGACATCCTCTCAATCCTATGTCGCTTCGATCCATTGACCTCTAGCACAGAATCCACTATTCAGTTTAAGTAATATCTAGGATTTTGTGGTGCTGTAGCAGTTTTTGGTAGCAGAGGATGGCTCAGAGTAATTGATTTGTGCCAAGCTTTCTTTTCCTTACCTCCACATGAGGACAGTAGATATCTCTTTTGTTTCAAGTTATTCACCAGAGTCTATTGTTGGTGTAGAATTCCTCAAGGGTTTTCAAAATCACCATAAATTTTCTATCAAATTTTGAAAAAGAACCTGGAGTCATTGGTAATGCCTTACCAGTCGACATTGGTGCAGTACATTGATGATTTGTTGATTTCATCAAAGACAAAGGAAGGTTGCAGAGAAGATAAAATTGAATTGTTGAACTTTTTGGGAGACAATGGTCATAAGGTATCTCCTAGTAAGCTGCAGTATTGTCAGCAAGAGGTGAAATATTTGGGTCATTTGATCGAAAATGATCAAGGAGAATTTCGAGAGAAAGATTAGCGGCAATAATGAAAACGAAACCACCTAGTTTGCAGAAAGAGTTGAGGATGTTTCTGGGAATGGTAGGATATTGTCACCAGTGGATTCCAGATTTTTCAGCTATCTCTAAGCCACTGCAAAGACTGCCACATAAGGATGTTTCAGATCCTATAGTGATGGATGAGGAATGCATGAGAGCATTTACTAATTTGAGAGAGAGTTTGTGCCAAGCTCCAGCTTTAGATATGCCTGAATACAGAGAACCGGTCTTGTTGTTTTGTCATGAGCATGATGGATGTTCTTTGTCTGTCTAGACACAAACATATGGTGGTGTCAATCGTCCAGTATCATATTTTTCAGCTACTTTGGATAATGTTGCAGCAGCCTTACCAGGATGCTTGTGAGCAGTTGCAGCAGTTGAGCAGAGTATAACTCAAGGTGAAAACATTGTGTTGGGTTATCCTCTGACAGTGATGGTACCCCATTTGATAGAAATTCTATTGACCAGATCAAAAACATAATATCTGATGAATGCAAGGTTGACACAATATGAGACATTGTTTCTTGGAGCACCAAATGTAACACTCAAAAGTTGCACAGTGCTTAAACTGGCAACATTATTACCAAATGAGGGGGAAGATCCAAACAGAATAGATGACATTGAACATGATTGCTTGGAAGTGACAGAATTATGCACAAAACCAAGAGATGACAGTAAAGACACTTGTTTGGAAGACAGTGATCACATTCTCTTTGTTGACGGCTCCTGTTTGAGAGACAACAAAGGTGCTTTGAGAGCAGGTTCCGCGGTGTGTACAGTTACTGGCATATTAGAAGCCTCATGGCTTAAAGGAGTAATTTCTGCTCAAGTTGCAGAATTGGTGGCTCTTACTAGAGCCTGCCTATTGTCAGACCAGATGAAAGTAACGATCTATACTGATAGTCAGTATGGATTTGGTATAGTACATGATTTTGGGCAAATTTGGTCACAAAGAGGGTTTCTAACGTCAACAGGTTCACCTGTGAGAAATGGTGAAAGGATACATGATTTGCTACAAGCTGTACAGAAACCTGAGAAAAATGCTGTGGTTAAATGCAGTGCACATCAGAGAGGACAATATTATGTAACATTGGGAAACACTTATGCATACCAGGATGCACAATTTTGTGCTTTAAATGGAATTTCCTTCAAAGGAAATTGGGAATTAATGTCTGCAAATGTTGTAGCGTCTACAAATTTTACGATGCAAATTGTTGAGACACTAGAAGAGTTAAAGGCCATACAGAACAATGTTCCAGAAGAAGAGCGTAGGGATTGGTTGAAACATCATTTCATTCAAACAGAAGACGAAACTTGGATGACTGTAGAGGAAAAATTAGTTTCACCAAACAGTTTGTTGACACAGATGGCCAGATATTATTATGGTCAGGCACACATAGGGAGAGATGCAATGATTGGATGTTTTAAACAGTTTTGGTACAATCCAAAATACAGGCAAGTTCCTGAAGTGGTTTGTCATAGGTGTGTAGTCTGTCAGCAGATGAATGTCGGCAAAGGAACAATTGTCATCATGGGACATATAGGTATGGCAGGAGGTCCATTCAGCAGATGAAAATGGATTTTATTGAAATGCCTGCGTGCGCTGATTTGAGATACGTGTTGGAAATTGTGTGTAGTTTTAGTCAGTGGATTGAGGCATATCAAACAAGGAGAAATTATGGCCTTACAGTAGCTAAGTTGCTCTTGAGAGAACTAATGCCACGTTTTGGTTTCCCGGTCTCTATAGAATCAGATAGGGGAAGCCACTTCAATAATGAAGTGATAAAACTGCTTTTCTCAGCATTAAATATTCAGCAGAAATTACATTGTAGTTATCGCGCAGAAGCTTTTCTAATGGGGAGAGCAATGAGATTGTCAGCAAAACCTGAAAATGCACTTGTGAATATTACAGATAACATGGTGCTAGATTATTGCAAAAGCCAAGCTGATGTGGTTCGGTCTTTTTCTCATCAGGTGGAAGCAACAACTGTGCAACAAACGCAAGGTCAAGGACACAGCTTGAGGGCTGGTGACTGTGTGCTCATACAGAAGCATGTGAGAAAGTCTTGCCTGGAACCATGGTGGAAAGGTCCTTATCAAATCGTACTTACAACAACAACAGTGGATAAGTGTGCAGGTTTGCCAAACTGGGTGCATGCCTGCCACACGAGAAGAGTGAATGTTCCAACAGAAAGAAAAGAGGAATTGTTGATATTACCGACAGTTGACAAAATTGGGAGCAAAGATAAAGAAAGTGAACAGAACATCGAAAATTAGAGCCTATAACAGACGAAATAGAACAAAATGAAGATGAAACTGAACAATCTGCAGAAGAAGTAGAAGAGTCGGTTTGTGAAGAGAGAGAAACTCTGACTGATTCTGATCAGAGGAGGGTGACCTCGAATGAGAGTGATCAGAAAGATTTGGCTGGGAGAAGATCTGCTCTAAGGAGGGTGTCCTCAGAAGCAGGTTGTTTAATATACCAAACTGAACAAATGACTGACCCGATTGGGAAAGGAATTAAGGGTAGTACTGCCCAAGTGGATTATACTCTTCCTGAAAAAGTAGCGGGAACATCAAAAGAAAAAGGTTCAAAGGCAAGTGAAGACTCAATCTTTAAATAATTGTTGACAAAAAAGAAATTAAAAGGAGACAATTGGCCAAAGAAAAGTTCAAAGAGTGGAAGAATTAATGTAGTACCACCAATTCAGGAGGAAAAAGAGTCGAATGACAGAGAAAACAAGACCGAAAAGAAAGAGAGTTGCAAGCAAGCGATATGCTGGACCAGAGTGGGCATATTTAACTACAAATGATTGGCAGGAAGAATTCTTGAGCTATTGTTTTGACAGATATTGAAATGTTTTATTCTGGCACGTGAAGATTACGAGAAAAGACTTTGGGAAAAGATATTGAAAATTATTGGAAAGTCGTGCTTAAGAAAGACATTAATACTTACTGGAATTGACAAATGAATAACTGGATTTGAAAAGCTGCTATACTGAAAATTGACAAAGAGAGACTTTCCAGAGTGAATGAATTTTTGAATGAAAAAGAAATTAGGAGGGATTTCTGATTACTTATTTTTGCTTACTTAATCTTTTTAAGGTTTTTTTGAAAATGTTTGTATTTTTATTTTTTTAGACTATGGAGACTATGAGAAACTTTCAGAACCAAGACAGTAGAATTAGTTGTTGTAAAGTTCAAAGTATTGGATTGACGATAGCGAGTGTGTTAATGTGTTTATTGTTGTTTATAGGAGTGACTGTTTATGAGACAAATGGAGCCAACCATACTACAAAGATTGATAATTCTTTGGACATAACTGGTACAGCACTAACAAAAGATAAGTTTAGAATAGATGATAAATACTTACATGAAGAGAAATAACTTTCTTCTAATGTTTTCTATTACTTATTGCATGAGTATGTTGAAGTGATGGACGCAAAAGATTGTTATGTATGTATGCAGATTCCGACTTCATTGGAAGAAGGAACTACCCACCATAGCTTGCCTGTAACATATGCCATAAGTTGCAGTCTTCTACTATCGCGCCCTTTTATAATTAAGAATATATTCAGTATTTCTATTCAATTATGATATGGTATTTTCATTTGTACCTGTCATAGGTTATTTGAATAGAATAGCCAAAGATAATAACATAGTTATTATGAGAGATTTCTTTAAGCCTACTTTAACTTTTATTCATGGGATGTCAGAAAACAGGAGACCAGTCAGCTGGCCCTTTGAGTAAGAAAATGACAACTTTATAAAAGTGTAATTTTCAGAACTGCAATTTAAAATCCACCTTCAATATAAATTGTGATTTTAAATTGTGAGGCCAGAGACAACAAACGAAAAACATATCTCTTCCAGATTGTGAGTTGCACTTGTGAGATGTAATAGGGTAATCCCAATGTTATCCTACGGGAAAGATAGGCCTGGTCTTGTGAAAAATTACTTTGGGAGTTTTTCACTACTAGGACATGTAAAACTTAAAGGTACATGTCCTGGCTTTTGCATACACTGCACCCTGCCATCTGGGTTGTCCAGGGCCTACCGTAGGGGTTACATATATGTATAAAAAAGGACAGGTTTGTGCCTGGCGAGTGGTTTATCTTGCCAGGTTGAAAAGTTAGTGCAAACTGCACAGACAGGCTATCCAGTGGCAGGCCTGAGTCATGGTTAGAAGGCTACGTATATGGGTGGCACAATGAGTGCAGCAGGCCCACTAGTAGTATTTAATTTACAGGCCCTAGACACATATAGTGCCCTTGACTAGGGACTTATAAGTAAATAAAACATGCCAGTTGGGGTTATGCCAATGTTACCATGTTTTAGGAGAGAGAGCACAATAACTTTAGCAATGGTTAGCAGTGGTTCTAAAGCCAGCAAAATAAATTCTGAAAAATGGAGGAGGCAGGCAGAAAGTTGAAAGGAAGACCACCTTAAGGCTATCAGGTCTAACAGATCTATTCTGTTTTTTAATGCCCTCTTATAATTCCTTCTGCAGACCTGTGCCTTTGATGGCGCTAGCAGTCTCCATTTTAAGGCTAGCATTAAATTATTATGTGCTGCCGACATGTACAATGGAATCAGGAAAATACTTTTGCTTTGTTGGGGCTAAATGGGGCTGAAAGCCAGTTTCTTAGTAGTCTGGGTGATTTATTTCAAAGACCTACAAGGTTGAAGCCAGAGGTGGTTTCTCTTTAAGGCACAGGGAAATCTCCTCAATAACCACTTCCACTAAATCATTGTTAAATCTACTTATATTCACATTGAGCCATCTATGTACCATATCCTTATTTTTTTGACAAAGTATATGTCAGGTTGTATTACATTATGTTGTACATCTTCCATCTTTAAGGAAACAGACAGAGATAAGGGGTTATGGTCACTGCTTCAATGGGGCAAAAGGAAGGAAAATCTATATTGGCTGCACGGAAGTCCTCAGAAAGGATGATACTATCAATAGTGGATGTGGCTCCACTGCCTATAGAGTGCGTACATACTTTAGAAAAAAAATCAGAAGCAAAAATAAAACTGTATTTCAAGTGTACACCAATTAATGCTTTCCCCATTATGTTACAGTTTAAATGTGTCTGATCCTCTCCCAATACATTTATAAACCCACAAAAAGCTTTAGAGGACCAATTACATAGGAGCAAATTATAATCCCTTATCCACATAACTGACCCCACTGTCTTTTCCTGGTCAATGACCTTATTCAAAACAGATGACAAATCCTTGAGAGTGTCAGTGTAATTCTTAATAAAATTATTATAATAAAAACAAATCAACAGGACTTTTCATGACCCCCTAGATCTCAGACATTTTATTTCATATAAAGGAGAAACCAACCACTTCTTTTGTATCTTCCCGGGGAAACTCACAGAGACTCGAGTACAGAGTCCACCCTTCACACAACCTTGACTTGATGGAGTATGCAATATCTATGTTATCATTAGGAAACTGTGCTCTGTTCTTTCTCATGATAGTACAGTCAGTTGTTAAATGCCAATCCATTGACTGCCATGATTATGATTCCAATGCTGGAAAGAATTTGATACTGAGGCATTAACCCCTTCCCTGCCAGGCCTTTTCCCCCTCAGGTGCCAGGCCTTTTTTTGGCTATATGGGACAGTTCGTGCTTAGGCCCTCATAACTTTTTGTCCACATAAGCTACCCATACCAAATTTATGTCCTATTTTTCCAACATCCTAGGGATTCTAGAGGTACCCAGAGATCGTGGGTTCCCCTGGAGGAGACCAAAAGATTAGCTTAAATATAGCAAACTTTTTTTTTTTGTAATGGGGAATAAGGGCTACAGAAGAAGGCTTGTGATTTTTTCCCTGCAAATGGCATCAACAAAAGGTTTGTGGTGTTAAAATCACCATCTTCCCAGCTTTCAAGAACAGGCAGACTTGAATCAGAAAACCACATTTTTCAACTCAATTTTGGCATTTTACTGGAACATACCCCATTGATAAAGTTTTTGTGCTTTTAGCATCCTTCCAGGTAGTGACAGAAATGGTTGTAAAACGAATGTTGGATCCCAGACAGCTAAACATGTCTAGAAAGTAGACAAAATTCTAAATTCAGCAAGAGGTAATTCGTGTAGATCCCACAAGATTTTCCTACAGACAATAACAGCTGAAATAAATAAAATATTGAAATTGAGGTAAAAAAAATAGCCATTTTTCTCCACATTTTACTCTGTAACTTTTTCCTGCGATCTCAACTTTTCAAAAGCAATATACCCATCTTCTGCTGGACTCTTCTGGAAGTGGGGATAGGTAGGACTTGTAGGTTCATCAAGAACTCTAGTTACCTAGAGCCAATATAGGAGTTGCAGTTTGCAATGGGTTTTCTTTGTAAACTGGGTATACAGCAATTCATTTGGTGAAATATAAAGAATGAAAAATAGGTACCAAGGAAACCTTTGTATTTCCAAAATGGGTACAAGATAAGGTGTTGAGAGGCAGTGGTTATATGCCTATCTCTGAATTCCAGGGTCCCCATACTAGCATGTGAATTACAGGGCATTTCTCAAATAGACATCTTTTTTACACTGTGTCTTACATTTGGAAGGAACAAATGTAGAGAAAGATAGGGAGCAATAACACTTGTTCTGATATTCTGTATTCCTCCAAGTCTCCCAATAAAAATGGTACCTCAATTGCGTAGGTAGACCTAATGCCCGTGACGGGAAATGAAACATGGACACATCACATTTTTACCTTGAACTCTAATGTGTTTTTTGGAAATTGCCTAGCTGTGGATTATGGCCTGTACTTCAGCCAGCACTTAGAGAAACCTACCAAACCTCTGCATTTTAAAAAACTAGACTCCTAGAGGAATTCAGGATGGGGTGACCTGTTGGGCTCTCACCAGGTTCTGTTACCCAGAATCCTTTGCAAACCTCAAAAGTTGTCAAAAAACACTTTTCCCTTATATTTCGGTGACAGAATGTTCTGGAACGTGAGAGGAGTTACAAATGTCCATCTACCAAGCGTTCCCCCAGGTCTCCGGATAAAAATGGTACCTCAATTGTGTGGGTAGGCCTGGAGCCCGCGACACAAAAAGCCACAAAAACACTATGTGGACACAAAATGATCAAATACAAAACTACCTGTTTTTGGGGGGGGGCACCTGCGTTTTTGGTCCTGGGCTCAGCAGCCATCTAGGGAAACCTACCAAACCCAAACAGTTCTGAAAACTAGACACCTGAGGGATTCCAGGGAGGTGTGACTTGTGTGGATTTCCCAGTGTTTTCTTACCCAGAATACTCAGCAAACCTCAAATTCACCTAAAAAAAATCACATTTCTCCGTGGGATCACTCCACCGGCACATATTTCCTACCACCCAACGTTCCCCTCAGTCTCCCGGTAAAAATGATGTGTAGGTGGGCCAAAGGCCTGTGACAGGGAAGAGCCAAAAACGCGTTGAAAACGAGGGGGAACCAAAGTGGGTCTAAAAGGGCAGTTTGAAAAAAAAAATGTTTTTAGGCTGATGAGTGGGGCAGAATTTTTATTGGTATAGGTGCAACAATGCTGTGTGTAGGAATTTTGTGGATTCTTGCAGATTCTGGAATGTTCAATCCAGCAAAGTTGGAGGTCTCCCGGGCATTGCGGGTAAGAAAATGGTACATGGTAGCATCCCAAAGTCCAAAAAGTGCAGCCCTCACCCTTCCAAGTGGGACGATTTTGAGAGTTAGCCAAGCTCTCATGGCCCAAATGTAAATCCAAACCCGAAATAATCGAATGTCCTCTTGCTTGCCGTGGGATAGGATGTTTTAGTGTGCGAGGGGAGATCTTAGAGACTATAACCCCTTCAGTCGGTGTGGGGGCATAACCATGCCCATACTGATTAGTAGTCACCAACCCACATTTTATTTTTTATTTTTTTCCTGGCATCTAGTAGGCATTCTGCCCCCCGCCCGAGGAGTGGAGGGGATCAGGGGTAATTGCCCCATGGCAGAAGAACTTTGTCCCCGTTTATTTGTGGTGGGGGTATGGCCATACCCCACCCTCTTATTTTGAAAAAAAGGTCTTCCCTTGTCTCTGGTGGCCTTTTTGCCCCCTTGGGGGCAGATGAGCCTTACAAAAATAGGCCAAGAGGGACAGAAATGGCCAACAGTAATGTGCCCCAAAGAGGCTGTCCCCCAAACAAAACACACACACACCAATCCATGGTGCCTAAGTGATTTCTGCCCCACCTTGGGGCAGATCGGCCTAATAGAAATAGCCTAAAGTAAATTTGCCCCCCAAGGGAGCGACTGTTGCCGAAGGGATTGCTCCCTTTGTGTGCAATTGGCGCAAAAAAAGAATCCCTGGTGTCTAGTGGTTTCTGCCCCCCAGGAGCAGATTGGTTTGATAAAAATAGGCTGACCTGCCCCCAAGGTGGGCAGAAATGACCTAAAATAAAATTGCCCCCCAGGGGAGCGACCCTTGCCTAAGGGGTCACTCCCCATCTGAAGGGAAAAAAAATCCCTGGTGCCTAGTGGTTTCTGCCCCACTTAAGGGCAGATCGGCCTAATTAAAATAGGGGGGCAGAAATGTCCTAAAAAAAGTGTGTCCCCTCAGAGGAGCAACCCTTGCCTAAGGGGTTGATACCCTTGTGTGAAATTAACGCAAAAAATAAATCCCTGGTGTCTAGGGGTTTCTGCCCCCCGTGGGGGCAGATTGGCCTAATAAAAATAAGCTGAACTTCCCCAAGGGGGGAAGGAATAGCCAAAAGATAATCTTCCCCCCAGAGGAGCGACCTTTGCCTAAGGGGTCGCTCCGCCACATTTAAAAAATAAAACAAAAAAAGTGATCCATGGGGTCTAGAGGTTTCTGGCACTCCTGAGGGCATATCAGCCTAATTAGAATAGGCTGATCTCCACCCGGGGGGGGCAGAAAAGGCCTAATTAAAAAATACTCCCTTTATTGTTTATGTAAAAAAAACATCCCTGGTGTCTAGTGGTCATTTCTGCAGCCCAATCGCTTCAGGATTGGGCTTCAGAAATGCTTGTTGAGACATCAAAGGAAAGGAAAGGCCTTTCCTTTGCTTTGATGCCTCTCCCACCCCCAGCCCGTGATCATAAGAGAAATGCTTTTGCATTCCGATTACGGTAGGGGCGGCCTCTGATGAAGTCAGTGCGTGATTGCGCGCTTACATTATCAGACGTTAGTGGGGGAGTCAGGTGTGCAGGGGTGGAAGGGGAAGCAATTCCCCTTTCATCCCTGCCCATGGGAGGGGGGGCAAGAGGCCCTCGGGAGGCACTAGCGCTGCTCCCAGGGGCCTATACCTGTATGAGGTGACAACATCCCTGGTGCCTGAGTGACATGGCAATGGACTTCACCACCTTATCAAGGGCCCGAGGGGTTAAAAGTGGGTAGTTGATCAGGTTATATACTGCTATGGATAAGCCACCTTGTCATTTTGCACTCTCACAATGGCCCTCATTACAAGCCTCCCAATATATGGTGTGATATTTATGGCACCTGGTTCAGCCCGATTTCAGCAGGTAAGAATTTTATGGGTGCAATAAATATAGCAGAATTACGAGTTTTGGGGGCATAAGATCGAATCCACATGTTCCATGCAATTCTGGAAATAGTTTTAGTCTGATAATTATCAGCAGCTTTTATCTTGATTAAATTTATCACAAAAACTCTTAGGACCTCATTTACAACAAACTGGCAATCACTATGCACCATTTGGTTGCACCTCCAATACAGCGCACCATGGTGCTCATTAGCACATCTGCATCATAATTTCCGACACAGTTATGGGACTTTGCAGGACTAGAGTAAAAAATGTTGATGCAAATCCAGAAAAGCTCGGGAAGGCCCATTTAAAACAGCCTAGTGTCATGTTAAAAAATTACACTAGAATGATGCAGTGAAATATTGTAGATTTCACTGCACCATTCCTGCGGCCTCCTAGCATGGAAACGCATCCCTAGTACAGGTGTAAAGTGGCACAAGGGATTACCAACTGGTGAAATGGCACCATTGCACCAGTTTGCAAATATGACGCGGGGTGGGGAACTGTTCTGCTCTGCCATAGCATCAAACAAAATTACTACAGCAGCGCAAGGGGCTTGTAAATGAGCACAGTTGCTAAATGTGAAATTACAGCACTTATCACATGTATTACAATTGATCCAGGTGACCGTAATGAGGACAAATGTCCTTCTTTTTCAATTTTTTTTTTTTAGAGCTTGGCATTGAGGCAGAATTGTTAGCAGCAATAAATTTAGAGGGCAGAATAATATATTGTCATTAAAAATCTCATCACGGTCAAGTAATTGTGGACTCATTTCAAACAGTTTCATGAGATTTTAAAGGGTCTTCCATTTTGAATTTGCCATTCATCTCTGAGGTGGCATTATTTGGGGAGACCTCGCTTAGCTGTGTTTAAATCAGTTTTAGTAGTGCTGATGGTTCATAAGCCATCACGTTCACGGTGATGGAAGTGCCCTCTTTTCCTATGAAGGCATTCAAAATATTTGAGAATTAACTCAAGTTTATCATGCTTTTTCGTATGGAGAACCTCACGCCTTCCATATCTAGGCCCATATTTATGGGTTTTGCGGCGCAGGGCAGTGCAGCAAGTCAACTTGCTGCGCTTCCCTGCGTCACTGGGAAAGGGCAGGGATGCGTTGTATTTATCCAATATAGTACAATCCTTTCCTTTCCACCTGCACTGGTAGCCTTTTGGCAGCCTAGCACCAATGCAGGAACCCTTGCTCCATGGTGCCATGGCACTATGGTGCTAGGGTGCCTGTGTTGCATGAAAGATTGTTTTTGTGGAGGAAGGGACACCTTCCTGCAGAAAAAAACAATCCTCAAAGGCTTTTTCCTCTCTTATGTCTGCTGCTGGATGCAGCAGACATAGAAGGAGTACAAAATGAGGAGAAATAAAGATACTTTTCCTGGGGAGGTGTATCTTTTTGGCCTGGCCTGGTAAATCTGAGAATGTGTCAAAAACCATGGAACTGTATGGGAACACCCACGCAACACCCTTGGAATGCCTCCCTTGCACAGAGTAAGACAATACCGTGATTTGTGCTGTTTTGCCATACTCCATATTTTTTAAGTCATTCAATGCCACGCAAAGTTGCATTGTGTGGCTTCAGAAATATGACTTGATTTGCGCCACATATTTACCATGTTGGGTGGTGCAAGCATGGTGCAAACAGCTGAGAAATATGCCCTGTAGTGTCAAGTGCTGCCCATCTCCAGTTCTGTAAAATAGTTCAGAAAAGGGTTTGCTTTTTAGAGTACCTTTCAATGTTATCTACTGTGTTTTGCACTTTATGACCTTTTGTCTTATCTAAACAAGGTTTTTGATGTGTCTGTCTTGCTCTTGGAATAATGGACGTTCGGACTTTAAGCAGTGATTGTGTCTTAAAAGAGTGCTACCACTCTGAAATCGAAAAGAAAAACGTATTTGATTCACATGGGTGTTCACAGCCTCCACCCATCTGCCAGTCAGCACATCAGTGCAGCGTCTGCAATACTTAGCAGGATGGCACATTGCTGAAGCTCTAGGTCAGCCTTCATGGAAGTGTGGAGATGTGATTGAGGGTACAGTCCTCCAAACAGATTCACAATATAGGGAAACCATAGTCCTGAGATGAACATTTTGCCAAGCACAATTTGCCATAGCATGGCATAAGCAATTCTCTTTCTAAGGCTCTTCAGAAAGGCCAGAGCCGGTTCTCAATGCAGATTATTCGGGACAGTGCTTTATAATCTGAATCCTTTGGTTGCCCCCCCGAATGGCTACCCCAGAATAACTATGCCACACAATATAGAGGACAAAATAAAAAATAAAAACATTGTTACCAGGTTGATAAAGCTAGATTTTCTAGAAACAATCAGAATAGATGAGGAGGTCTGCATTTGCCCAGTGGTGAAAAGCTGGCTGATATTTGATCACGTAATCCCAAAATGAAGAGGCTATTCATATACCAGTATCATCCAAATGGTGGATAATACTTTATTTTGCCCTTGACTGGAAGATAATGATGGTGTACTGAAATCTTAAAATGGCAGAGCCTTTGCCTTGAGCTTTAGAGTAAGCTCATAGTGCACTGTCATAACCACGAAATTCCATTCCACTTCAAATTCCCCAAACAAAGGAGAAGTCAATCCATTGTCTGTAACATCCAGATACTTCAGAAAGATCCTCAATCACAATATTAAAATGGTCACTATGGATTTTTGGCTCATGTTTATGTCCCTCCTGTTGTGCTGTGGAGGTGAGGCGGTGGAACAGATGGAGGATACCTGCTGTGGACCCACAGTAGAAGCTCTATTGGAGCACTGTGAGTGTGGTGCTGCTGACGGGCAGGGGCAGGGCGTGGCCATGGCAAAGAGTCGGAGCCTGCCAACAGCTTATCTACTCCCTGCATCCACAATGCTCTAACAATTAGAGCTGGGTATTGGAGGCTCCTGGTGACTCGGAAGGCACTGGCTGGCAGGCAAGTGCAGTGGCTGTAGGCAGCCACTGCAAAGAGTGTGCCTGGGCCCCCACAGAAGTGGCCCAGCTAGGCTGAGCGTGGCTTGTATGTACCTGGTCTGTCTCACTTGCCTTAATTACGGCCTTTCCTGCCTTTCTCTGAACATATGCCCCTGGCATAAAGCGCCCCTGCTCAGAAGGCCCGCAGCCTGGAACCAGTTACAGAGCCAAAGAGGCCTACCACCTAAACAGCAAGTCAGCGTGCTCACGTCCCCCACCCACTATAAGCATCTATTGATAATGCCCATCGTGGGAGAGGTAGTAAAGGCACTGGATCCCATGGAGTTTAAACGGAGTACACAGGCCTACCATCTAGAAGGCTGGTGAGCTGGCTCATGACCCCCATCCATCAACAATGTACCAGCCTCTATAGCATCTGCTGTAGCATTCATAGTGGGAGGGAGTGTGGTGGTGCTAAAGCCCACAGGATCCATGGCGTACATAGGACATACTCTCCAGAAGGAAGGCGAGTGTACTGTCACCCACCCCACCCATAAACAATGAACCAGAGTGGGAGGCGGTGTGGGGGTACCGTCAGTTACACATGCAGCCCTTCGGGACCAAGCCAGGTTCAAACTGGGGCATATTCTAATATAAGCACCATCCGATTACCAAATGAAACCACATGAAATTGGCCTCCATACCAGGCTCAGTACAGGCTTTAATACAGGATGGTGGGAGTTCTCATAGAAAGACTAGAAAAGAAACCATGAGGTCAGGAAGAGTAAGAAGATTGCCCCTCGACAGGTCAATGGGAGTATAGCACTAGAGGATCCCCCATCTGCCTGCTCAGCGAGCAAGTGCTTAGTCAGTCCCTCCATTGATTGAGATTGAGACAGGCAAGGAAGAAAAAGTAACCTACAGCGTGGCTAAAGTAACAGCTGTAGCAAAGAAACACTGCACTGATGAGCATCAACCCAAAATATACAAAAGGTTTGTTTCTTAAAAAATGCTGGTTTAATCCATTTCTTCAAGCAACAATAAGATTCAAGGACTGCAGACTCAGTTACAATCACTAGTAAACTCTATCTATGGCGAAGAAAGTACTCCCTGTTTACACAATGCTATGTCGGAGGGAGGGCCTAGACTCAGCCCACTTGTGACCACACCCTCATTGGCCCTGGGACAACACGGGCTAATCGTCCGGGCAGATGTTAATGCAGAACAGGTGCAGGCCGTGGGGGCAGGATCTTCCTGATAAGGCAGAAAAAGTCATAATCCACCAGCAAGCCCGGGTCACAAGGAAGGGCCAATGACACACGTGGCTAAAAAAAAACAAAAAACAATATTAATGCACAAAACTGCCAATTCAATGAGACACTAACTATCTCCCCAGGAAAGAAACTCACCACCTACAGACACTATCAAAGCCATATTGCACCTAGCCCCTACCTCGCAACCACCTCTAATTGGTGAAAACTTACACTACTCATCACCTGTACTCCAAGTGCACCAGGAGGCAGCACAGCACCCTGCTGAAGAAGACAAAGGAATACTATTGTATTTGGGTACGCAAGGGTGGGAAGATATGTTAACAGCTTATTCCCAGGATACCTCCCCTGTACCCAACACATCAGCCGGCAGGAAGGGTGTGGTAATGGCCCCTCGTCCAAGCTAGAAGAGATGAGAACAACTTAGTGTTGGAAAGTGGCTTACTGGTAAGGGCAGGTAGGTACCTACACTTAGCAATAGGCCACAACCCCCACTAGGTTCAGTAATGGTCTTAATAAATTAATCCTAGCTCAACCCTTGGTAGCATGGCCACAAGCAGTTAGGCTTAACTTAGGTGACAGGAGTGTAAAACATTTAATATCAACAAAAGAGTAAGTAAGTAAAACACAAAACATTAAAAATCCAACAACAGTTTATAAAAATAGATTATATTTTTATATTTACAATGACACCAAAACAACAAAATTAGAATAAAGGGAACCAGAGATATGGATTTTTAAAGATTAAGGCCCTCATTACAACCCTGGCGGATGGTGGAAAAAGGGCGGTAAGACCGCAACCAGGCCGGAGGTCATTACCACCCCATTATGACATTGGCGGTTTGGCATATGCCAAACCGCCAATATCCCGCACCATCTGCCACAGCGGTAACAACCGCCAGGCTGGAGACAACAGTCTCCAGCCCGGTGGCCGTAACTAGACCGCGGCAGTATCAGGACCCCGCAAACCGCCATAGATTTAGTGGGGTTTTCTACCCCCACAAAATCTATGGCAGTATGCACCATCAGTGCCAGAGAATTCACTCCCTGGCACTGATTGGGGTATCCCCCTCCTCGCTCCCCCTCCCCTGAGTCCTCCCTCAACACCCACAACCCCCCACTGCCCCCCAAAGATAGTAGGACCCCCCACCCTTCCACTCCCATTGAAACCCCCACACATATCCCCACACCCCCCTACATGCACGCTCACACCACTCAAACACTTACACGCGCACATACATGCACACATACATACAAGTTAAATTTCCCTTACACACATTGCACCCCCTGCATGCATACACACACTCACACAACCCCTCTACACACTCACACGCACACCCCCATGCAAGCACACACCACACAACACCTCCCACATCCCTCCCCTAACGGACGATCACCTTACCTGTTCCGGTGATCCTCCCGGAGGGAACGGGATCCAGGGGGGCTGCTCCGCCACCAGCACCCCGTCACCAGAACACCAGCACGCCGAATACTGGGTCGTGTTACGGTAGGTAGTGTTCTGATGACGTGGCGGTAACAGTGGTGCAGCCTCCACTTCATCGCCGACCGCCAGCATGGCTGCTGGCGGCTCTCTGTCCAAAAAAGGGCGGAGGGTTGCCAGCAGTCATAATATGTTTGGCGGAAGACTGCCAACACTGGCAGTCTTCGGCCCGGCGGAAGCTTAGCGGTCTCAAGAAAAGACCGCTGAAGTTGAAATGAGGGCCTAAATGTTTTCTAGCACTTAGAAATCAAAAAGCATGACTCTGGACATCTGATCACAGTCGACCTGGACAAAGTCGAAAGTTGAGACCGATGCAATGGACCCTGCTCAGCTACACTGAGCGGGAGGTCTCAGGTTTAAGTTTTACCTTCACACTTGGGGCCATATTTATACTTTTTGACGCAAAACTGCGCTGGTGCAGTTTTGCGTCAAAAATATTACCGCCAGCTAACGCCATTTCTGTGCACCGTGTGGGTGTCAAATTTATACTTTGACGCACGGCGACGCAAACCACAGGTGTAAGTCATTTTTTTTTACGCACACTGCAGCATCACGTCGTAAAGGAAAACAACGTTAACGCAGTGGAAATGACTGTTAGCCAATTTACGACACTACAAACCGGATATGCGTTTTTTTTTGACGCAATAGCGTCAAAATTCCCCGCAAACACAGCCGTTTCAGCAGAGGAGAGCCAAAATGGATTTCAGATGCCTGTACAGACCCCAGGAAGATGACAACAGACCAGGAACCAGACAGGAGGACCCACACAAGAACCAGGACAGGGAGAAGAAGAAAAGAAAGTGTCGCTTCAGTGCAGAGGATGCAGGAAATTCTGGTAAAAGAGGTGACGGAACACCAGCACCAACTGTTTGTCACCTCAAAGTTGCCAATCAGTAGGAGAGAGGCAATATGGCAACAAATTGTTGACAAGATTAACACTGTGGCAGAAGTACGCAGAACAGTCATCGAGTGCAAGAAACGCTGGCATTGCTGCAAGCGCAGGACCAAGGAAAAGATGTCCAGGAACAGGAAGGCAGCACTGCAGACTGGAGGTGGGAGTCGAGCACACCAGGAGCCCCTGGACCACATAGAGGAGATGGTTGCTGCCGTCATCCCTGAGGAGATCGTCACAGGGATTCAAGGACAGGACAGGGCAGACTACCAGGAGACATCACACATGCAGGGTAAGTCGCATGAGGAATTAAAATGCACTAATGTTAACTGCAACCGGGGGGGAATACCTACTACACAATGCATGTAAGTCATCATATACATGGAGTGGCATGGGTAAAGGGGTACGGCACAGGGGCATGGCCCGTACAGAGAAAAGCTGGGGCACACCATAACACAACACCAATAACATTTCCATGGAGGTATGCTGCCATGCCAATGATGTTGCAAAGGTAAAACCACACCAGGAGGGAAGGGCACAACGTCAAACTGACATCCCATCACACGTCAGCCACTATACCCCCTACATTAACTAGGGCCCAATTAACAACCTCTAGCCATACCGACAACTGGAATGTAACATTGACAACAGTTGCCACTACCACCTCCGCTGTGTGTGCTGGTCAAGTAGCCAATGGCAGTAACGTCCCTATGGATCATACCCACCTAAATTAGAGGGTTTAGGATGACAACGTTAACAATCCCCTGAAACAGGACAAATGTTCCAGTACTGTCAAATGTGAATGCCCATAGTTGCCGCAAGCATCAGCCAATGTCATCAACATTAGGAGCTACACAGCACTAATGTCACACCCATGCTGCATATGTCAGGGTCCATCCTGTGCCTGGGTCACAATGCAACATCCCAAATGTCATACTGCTCAGACAACAGCATTGAGGGGGAGGACACATGTAACTGGTCACTGAAATACACCTGCACAGTCAGAGGAGGATATAGGGCACTGCTACGACAATCAGGGCAATACAATGTACCACACATTCCCCAACATCAGCTGTACACATTACCAATGCTGACATCCATATCGTGCCATAACAATGCAATGCATAGTATACGCTACATTTCAACTACATATAAGTGGATGTGAAAGATCAGAGACTGGGGCAGGTCCTGATTGTTAAGTGTGCTTCTAGTGCCATCAGAGCACCCACAGCCAGTGAAAGGTCTCACCATGAGAATGGAAGTAGGGGGAGGGTTGAGTAGGACAAGAAGGAGGCAATTCACTATTTGGTCAAAACCAACACCTAGAGGATGTGATGCTGACAAGTCTACTAACTGACCATAATACATGTGACATGCAGGTGGGGCATAGGCCTGGGAGAATGCCCATCTGAAAGTCTGGATCAATGAACAGGAACCGATATCACAATGTGAAATCATCACAAGGCAGGCATGTCACATCACAAATGCCACAACACAGACCCACTAATTGTACCCTATTTCATTGCAGAGGACAATGGATCTCCTGCGGATATGCCTGTCCAGGACTACCCTGATGACATGGATGACGAGCTGACAAACATCAGTCAGCAGGCCCTCCAAAATGTCCTTGGAACTCTCCAGACCCCACCTTCAGTCACAAGGAGGAGCACAAAACAAGCAGCCATCACAGAGGACCCACCCACAACCCCAAATGTACAACCTGCCAGCTCTAATACAGCTGAGGACTCAGATGACACAGGCACCAGCTTTGAGAGAACTGTAGTGGGAGTCCAGCAGGAGCTGGCTAAGGAGGTGCAGGAGGGGATGCAAGAAATGGCAGCCAGCCTTGAGGGGATGCGTTTGTGCATGATGTCATCAGCAGATCAGGCAGCAGCCATCCAAGTGCTAACATCCATCCTGCAAGGACTCCAACAAACTGTAAAGGAATTCACCACTTCAGTAAGGGAGTTGCCACAACACGTCACACCTCAAACCTTCCACTGCAAGCACAAATGCAATCATGACCCCCTCAGGGCTGACCTGGCTGCCTACCATCGTGATGTGGCTGCTATTCTTAAGAACCAGCAGATCCTCCTTGAGAAGTACTGCCCTTAAGACCCCCACAGGTAGCAGCTAGCGGGATGTCTGACTCCACGTCTACACACACTGAGGTGTGTGTTGCCCCTTCACAGCCACCACCACCAAGGGCAGAGGAGGCAACACACACATCAGAAGATGAAGACCAGGAACAGATCACCTTCACATGTAAAAGTACCCGGAAGCACTAGTCCCTGCCACATGGCCACCTATTACCAAGGTCCTTCGCTTCGTAACATGCCAGTCTTGTAACAACTGTACTCAAGCACTGTTCTGCAAACCCCTGTCCATCTTGTCAGCCTGCCCTGTGATTGTCTCTCACTAACTCATTGGCAAATCCTGTCCCTCTGCACTGTCTGACACTTCACCATAGCATGTCCAATGAAATGTCCTTTTGCACTTGTGTAGGATCACAATGGAAGATGTCACTAGAATGGACTCACAATCATGGACAATGTACATATAACACTACAGCGCTTTTCAATAAATAGCACTTACACAACCATTTTGTCTCTGTGTAATGTGACACATCAACCGTGCAGTAGACCACTGAATTTTGCCTCCTGTCAAATAACATAGCTTGTCAATACAATTGTCCTGAAATAATGTACGCTGATAACTATGCACAGTGGCCTGGATTCTACCATACTCTGCCCTTCCTGAGAGTAATATCTGAGGAAAAGAGAAACTATACACCATAATGCTGTGTTGGACAGAATAATGCTTCCTCAAGGGATATCTAAACCATAAAATAGTGCCTTCAAAATGTTGCTTCAATGCAAAACTAACACATGTAACATTGCCCACAATGTCACAACTGTCACCAAACAGCATGAATGGAGGTGTATGAGTTTACATCTAAATAAGTAATCATGCTGAACATTGTAACAAATGATCTATGTGAGTTATGTACACTATCCTACAAGAAAGCTTACTACCACTCACCTTATAGGGTTTCCTTGGACATCAGACTGCAGTCAGACATAACACAGTGTCCCCAATCATAAATCTGGAAGCACTGTATGTGACATTGAAAACATACATTATGAAGAAAACATGTTGGGATCCATAGTAACTGTGATTGGTGGTTGCAATGAATGGCCGAATCTTTGCAAGGTAGCTTTGGGGTAGCTGCCAATGTCACAGCTCAGTTGGGATTTGTCAGCAGCATAGGACACAAAATATAATACAAAAGAAAAACTGTACACTCATGCCAAGGCCCTGATCTACAAGCATGTCACACATACTGTAAAGGGTTTACTACATATTTATTAAACAGTAAAAACAGAAGTGAAAACTTGGGGAAAAGCCTTACCTACCCTAATCTACTCTAACTACTCATTACCCACAACTGTCCCTAACTAACCTAAGCTAAACTTACTTATCACATATAACAAAACGTTCTAAACATCAACCCCCCCACCCCCTTATGAGACGGGACACATGGAGGACAACAGATACTAACCTAAACACATACTATCCTATAATAAACAAATACATATATATATAAAGATATATATATATGTATTTTTTTTAAACACACAAGAACCCCAACATTGCCAGACACCCACCCACCCATACACTCAAAAAGAAACAGTAGAAATATTCATAACCCCCACCCTCACTAACTAAACTAACATCCTATACTAACCTAACACTAAGCCCCCTAAACCCACAAAGTATAAGAATCAGGAAAGAGGATGGAGGAGAGGGAATCATGTCCGTTAAAACTGCTACAGGTTGGCCATCCGGAGGGTACTCTTGATTGACCTCACCCGCCGGTTGACATGTCGCACCTCCTGGCGGTCAACTCATCTTCCGCAGGACACGGTCCAATTTATGCTGCATATGTCCAAAAGCAGCAGGGTCAATGGCTGGGGTGGTCTGGGTGCCAGCCGAGGAAGTGTGGGGCCGTGTAGTGTCCATGGCTGTGGGCTGCTCTGCAGGTGGTGCTGTGCTTGGGCCTGGAGACCTTGCTGAGGATGTTGCTGCAACGGTCCCAGCTGCTGGTGGTGCCACCTGGGTGGTAGTGGTGCTGGTGCTGGTGGTGGCTGTGGTGATAAAATAAGGGCCACCTTGGGGAAATGCCCTCCAGGCTCCGGAGGCCCGTTCGTGCCGGTATCTGCAGGACATTTTTCGGTACCCAGACTCTACTTGAAGTATGTGCTGATACTTCATTGCCCGCCGTTGAAACTCCCTGACCTGGGTGGGTGTCATATTTGCAGCTGTGAAGACAAATAGAAAATCTAACATTAGGAACTGCATTGTGTGAAATTGCACAAGAAGTAAATCAGACAATACATCAATTGTACTTGTAACAGCTCATATCATCATACAGATCATTGATTGTCCCTGAGGAAGTACATGGCAAGCCAGCCTACAAAGGTTCTATCACACATAGCACTTCCAAACCCTACAAGATGGGTAACAACTGGCATGATTTTGGCATCTATTTTCTGCCAGTTGTCAGCTAACAATCATGCTGCACATCCTCCGCCAATGCCAGGGCTACAAATGACATTGTATGGGATGGAAATGTAGGGCCACATGATCTGCAAGTTCTAAATGGACTTGCTAGTATAGTACTCATGTGCTAAACATGAGTTTGTATACTAGGTTCAGACAAAAGATTCACTGATTTACATGTCTGTGTACCAAACTTGTATCATCAGTCCTAGGTACACTATTCACAAACCCATGCCTGTCTTTGAGGGTGGGGGGGTGGACTAACAACTAACAATTTCAAACAACAAGGACACCCAGGAAGCTTAGGAAAGCTGGACATGTGTTTGGCTCAACACACACACCACAGGTAAGGAGTATCTCCAAATAGGAGACAGCAACCCCTTGACCAATCCCAGCGCCACACATGTTTGGAAATGCAGACCTTTGTCCACATCATTTACTACCAGTAAGCCATGACTTACAACAAACACAGAGATGCAAGAGCACCCCTGGCCATGAGTTGCATGCACACCTAGGCCATTGCACTCAAGTGCCACATACTCGTAGCACTACATGTGGAGCTGCATGCTGCTAGGAAGTTCAACCTACAGTTTAATCAGTACATTAGTGAATTGGGAAGCATAAGTCTGTGGATAAGCAATTTGCAGCCCCATTTTGGGAGAATTTTGGTCTGACTGGCTGACTAAATCACAAATTAGGTCCAGTGCGACTCTTTCTGATTCAAGTGTTATCCACGTGACTCATCCCTATTCACATTGCGGGGCCTACAGGACTGACCTAGAATCCCTAAATAAGACAATAGGATAAGGATTGGCCAACTCAAAGATGGTGATAAAATGAAATTCCACTCATGGAACAAAACAAAAGATTGGCCAGCGCATCACACCTTGCTATGTGTCCAACACACAGGAGTCCATCACACATCACCAGCAAACACAACACATAACAGACATATCAACACTTAGTGGAGTTTTCTGGGTCCTATAATCTAGCCACCTTGCCAACAGTGTAGGGTGCCGGTCCACCTGTAAAGCATGGACGGGAGAAATGTGCTCAATATCTGTGCACTGTACAACAATTTCAAAGACAAATACTATGTGTAAGATTCCATAAGTAATTGAAGCCACTCAGACATGACGATACTGCATCCGATATAGCACGGCGAACATGTACATACCATGGGTCTCCAGTGAGTGTGACACACATATCTGCACACATGCATTGGCCCTAACTATAATCTGGTGGCAAACATGCTCCTTCCTTAGTGAGCAGACATAATGATGGAGTGTATTCGTCTCATCATGTGTATCCAAGAAAGACATCCAAAGCCACTTTCCGTGAGGACTTCATTACCAGTCAACCAGCCATTGTGACCATGACAAATTTATGACACACAGGTACAATGTAAAGAGGGGCAGGGACAGTTGTTACCCCTCATGTTGTTACAGTTTCTTCATTTGATGTGGCCCAGCTATGATGAGTTGCACCAACCATAGAGATATGAACCCCTGTGCCTACCTTTGGCCAGCCATCCCTAAATGAAAGGTGGAACAACAAACTCCAAATACCAGTCTAAGATGTTAGCTGAGAGCAGCTAGAACTTGTTCCCTATGTGTCCAAATCCAGATCTGACATGTATCTGAAATGAAGGAGGGGCACAATAATCCCTAAGAATTTTGGAATTTCCGTGATCGGTTTCCTTACACACTCACCAGACACACATGAGACATATGTTTGGGCCACATTGCTATCATCAATTGACGTGAAGCCTGCACTCATTTTCAGTCTCATGTAGTGTTTCAAAAGTCAGTTTAGCTGTTGCGTCAACAAACGTTGGTAATTATTTGGAAATTTCTATACCCCACAGGCAAATGTGACCTATATCTATATATAATTAGCTCCTGATTTGTGTTGCTGTTTGACACAAAGGCGGCACTAACTTACATCATGCAAAAGTATTCAGTAAGTTTGCAGAGCTCTTGCTTCCTAACAGCTAGCAATTGTGGTCCTTAACAAAGTAGATATATGACCCTGTATGTTTCAGAAGCATTCCACACACTCAACAACATTGCCGGCAGATATTGTAAAAATCAGCTGATGTCACTAAAGAGCATTTAAACGTGCACATTAACATGATTTGT
Organism: Pleurodeles waltl; assembly: GCF_031143425.1. Taxonomy (NCBI): domain Eukaryota; kingdom Metazoa; phylum Chordata; class Amphibia; order Caudata; family Salamandridae; genus Pleurodeles; species Pleurodeles waltl. The sequence goes on along the minus strand of NC_090438.1, from coordinate 791,854,213 downwards.
ACTCACCAACAGGCAACCAATCACAATCCCCAGGTGGTCCAGCAGATCTTGCTACCTGGAGATAAGGTCAGCCCAGCAGTTCTTCAGCTGGTGGTCATTCCTTGGTGTCCGATAAATTAGTTGCAGGTGATGCAAGACCTTTTCCCGGAGCCTCCGTGCCTCAGTGTGATACCCCTGTATTACCTGCCCACCTGCCTCAATCATAAGGGGTATGAAATGGCACACAAGCCATATACAACCACCCAGCTCCTCCTCACCCATCTTGCCAAGACGAGGCCTACCTAACATCTTAGCAGCAAAAGATAAATAGGGGACAAAGGGGAACAAAGGAGAATAGGGGGAAAGTAGAATAGAAAAAACTTAAACTAAACAACTAACACAGCCCAACTATACCAAAACTAACACTACCCACAACAGACTCCCAACAAAACAAAGACAATACTTTACAACACAATTGTACACAAAAAAACACTCAGGCAGGATAAAACAACAAGTTTTTATTCACATAAAGACAATAAATAGAACACACAGGAGACAAAAGCACAATTTGACCAGACAAAACTCTCAACACAGCCACACAGTCAGGAAGTATCACAGACTGCAAAGTGAAAGTGAAAGTACACGCACTGTACATAATCTGTAAACAGGATATCCTAATACATCACTTTCTGCCTAAAATGGCGGCCGTTTCTATCGTTATGCGTCAAAACATTTTGATGCATACCGTCTGCGCGTCATTTTTTGCGACGCACAGGAGTAGAAATGATCCCGCATCCATATGTTTGGAAATATTTTTACACTTAACCTATTTTCTGAGGTACAGTGTGGAAGATACAGCTCAGCGGCAATGGGTTTTTCAGGGCATTATGCGTCGTTTTTCGGGCATAAGCGTCAATTTTTTACTCTTGTGCGTCATTTTTTGACGCGTATGCATAAAAATTTCAGGCAGTATCTGGGTTTGGGTCATTTTACCATTTTAATGTTATATTACATTTGTGACAAAACTGAGATAGGCTGATTGCATCCACTTTGGTAATGACGGTGTGTGGGCACATGTGAGAAAACAGACTACTGCGGACCATGATCAGCTACTTCATTTACAGGATTTTCACTCTTGACTGACGCAATAGATGGCCAAACGATGTGGCCTACATATCTGTATTGCACAAATTGGGCAAGTTTGGCATCGGGAGAGGATAGCAAGGTGACGCACATAAGTACAATACCTCAATGCCTATGGCTCAATGTGTGTGCATTGGCTACTAATGTAGTTGTTGACCCACTGTGTGTGCATCACAAGATGCATCATTGCAAATATGCTTGTATAAATGTGAAGTCAATGTGTCCAACCCTCAGATGCAAGTCAGTGTGGAAATGAGAGAGGACATGTGTTAGTCGTACATGTAGCAACATCTGTTGTGTGCACTTCCTAGTTTTTGGGTAACATAAACACCACAAATGACAAAGCATGCACCGGATAGATGGCAGATGCTTGTTCATGTCAATGGTCCTACACTTGGCCATCACATGTCCTGTAAATTTGGATACTGCTTCCTAGGCACTTGTTGGTGAACCCACCGTGAGTCAGGCACATGTACAGACTAAGTGGGTACCATGTTATTGACACAGAAAGTCAAAGGTGAACCACAAATGTAACATCACGCCACAGTTGTGGTCATATGACTGAGCCACAACTCTCCTGTGGCAGTGGTGGACCAGCAGACGAAGCAGCACCTGGCCACATATTTCCATTGATCAATTTCACAGAGGTGTCTGGTTCAAGTGTGTGGTCCAATGTTGATCCTGTATACTTGTAGGGGTCTATGTTGTCACAGTTACGTCCAGGTCTCATCATGAGTCAGTGGCGGCTATTCCTGTATCTACTGAGTATCCTTCGGAGATCAATGGAAGTAAAGCCAAGGAGGACATAAGAACCTACATGGGGATGGTCCCACCCTGTCACTGCAGACGTGTTATGAGACTGTCAGCAGGTCAACATTGGTGTGCTGAGTGAGATCATATCTCAGGAGTCATGTTCCGGCAGGTATTATTACAACATTTGTACACAGGTTGGCCTGTAAAGTTCCCACTGCATCTGGGAACATCATAGCCTCTGTGTTGATTAAGCTTGCAGCTATTAAGCATGCACAGCCCATCAATATGTTGTGAGCAATGTGATTCAGCGTGTGAACTGTCAGGGTCCTAACATGTGTGGACTTTTCATGCACATTATTTGACGTTGCGGGTTCTGCTGGAGGCACCATACCCAATCCCTGCATACAGCCATGGTACACTGTCACACTTTGTTGCTCATGCATACATGAGACCCAGACAAGAGACAGGCCATGATTTGGGTATTTGGAGACAAGTTCCCAATTATGGTACGATAAATAAGCAGATTATGCTAAGTAACTTATTTGAGTATGCATTGATGAACCACCCGACAAAATACCCCTGGAGGAATGTGAGGGTTGAGAAAGGAAGTATGATACATATGTAGCCACAAGGAACCTTTAGGGTAACGCACAGACAGGTGCCAGTCAGGCTGACAGGATGCAGCGTCAATCAGGATCCAGCAATTTCACAAAGTACATACTCAGTGGTCTGACTAAGACTGGTCGGAGGAAGAACAAGACAGTTGACATGGAAAACTGTGTTTGTCCTGTGTTTTGGAAGGTGACACATAAACCCAAAGGCTGTGTTACACAGCTTATTTTTCTAGCAATGCATAACAGTGTACTCAACAAAATGGCAGATTCTATGCTGTTCCAAGCATCTGCAAGGGCAGTGCATGTTCAAATGGGTGGTCTGCATGGAGGTGCTCACAGGTGTGTGCTGCATCCGTTTCTCACAAGTCCTGTAGGTGAGATTTGAGTTCAAATGGCCAACAGTGCCTTTCGCATGGAAAGCAAACTACAGGTGAGAACAGGGCTTAAAGACTACAAGCCAGTGCATTATTTAACCTGACGTCCATGCAGACAGATGTACTATGACTATGGCATACCATACGAAAGGGTGAAGCACACTGGATTACTATTGTTAGTCTGTGTGTGTGTAGAGGAGGGAATATCTGGGTACACATATTACCATTCCAGGGACCTCTTAAGACAGGTGGGGTGAGACCAGCAGCATGGGTGTGTCAGGACTTAGGACATGGGCTGACATGTACCTGGAATGTCATGTGCGCAATGCTTGTCATAGGTGTGGCACTTGTGCTGTGTATGTTCTGCCTACATGGAATTCTAGTCACAGATAGTCTGTGCAAAGATCAGTGCTGTACGACTTATTGCTGTCAAGGGTCTGGTCATACATTCCTGTTACCAATGCAAGAGCACATCCACTGCCTCATGTATGAGGCTTTTTTTCCCTTATTGACTGATGGTGACTTACTTGTGTGCCATATGCTGCGATGAACCATGTTGTCAACATGTATGTGTGAAATAGGTGTGGTCCTCTGCTATTGGCCTTCAAAGGTGAAATGTACAGATTTATGTCATTTACAGTGTGTGTGAATGTGACTGTTGTATAATACGCATCACAATTGCTTTGGAAATTTCTGTGTCCTGATCGGTATGTCAGCAATGCTCCATGAGGCTACACTCTTATTCTGATAGTTAGAGATAAAGGTGAGCAAAAATGATTACCCAGACCATGATATTGTGATTATTATAGGTGTTTATTTAGATATATTGATACAGTGGTGATGGTGAGTTGTTTCAAAAGAAATTGTTCACAATATGTTGGCGCATACGCAATCTAGCAGCTGTGTTTTGTTGGCCCCCCTCATGTTGCAGGCCAGCATCCTCCTCTTCCTCCTCTTCAGGCATTTGTGGCTCTGGTTCTAATAGGGGAATGTTCCTTCGTACACAAATGTTGTGCAGGATAGCACATGTTAAAATGAGCTTGCAGACCATTTCTGGTGAGTATAGGCGGCTGCCACCAGTGATGTCAAGGCACCATAAATATCGACTTGAGGATGCCAAAGGTCCTCTCGCCTATGGTGCGTGTCCTCCTATGTGCCTCATTGTAGGCACGCTCTGCTGCAGTGCTTGGGTTGCCAAATGGTGTCATAATCAATGGCTGGATCCCATACCCCGGATCAGCTGAAAGAAAAATGATTGGGATCATGTTGATGTAGCTTGCCCCATTAATATCACCTTGCATGGCAGTAGTTGTCTTGTGTTGTCTGTGACTCTTTTGTGTTATTGTGTTGATTCCTAGGCTTCTAGGATGTACCATCTGCATTGGGTTGTTTCCTTGGTTGAACGACTGTTTGCCTGCTGACCGGTTGTCAGCAGTATATTTTGGGATTTGCAGTACAGTGTCCACTCCCTAGCATTGTGACTTGTGATACAGGTGTTCCTGTGTCTTCACTGGGGGTGAGATGATTGTTCGATACACAAATTAAATTTGACAGTGGTGGTAACACATTGCCATCTATGTACCCTGGACATCTCATACTTTTAGACATATGCAATGGATTCATTTAAACATCAGTGAGACGCTTCCATTTTGCAAGGTGACAATTAGCCAAACCTCTCCATACGTTGTGATCATTGACGACTTCACATTAGACTGTACACTAACTTCAGATGTGTGACAGGTTCACTGCAGACCTAGCAAACATGCCTAGCGGTGTCACGACCTCAGTGTGTTCCTGTTCACATGTTGCTGTCGTGGTGTATGTGTTGTTTGTCCTAGAGGGTTGCTGTGCAGTGTGTATATAAGTAGGTTTCAGTACTTATCAACAAGTAGCCCATTGCCATATCGTCCATCCTGGAAGTGTTGATTGATGGTACAGTGACGGAAGATGAATTAGGCATGGACACTCCCAGGATACTTTGCCACGATGTTGGTGATCAATCCTTGGTGATCCACAATGGCCCACACTTTGATGGAATGTGTGTGCTTCCTGTTGCGCTATAGGTGTTCAGTTGCAGCAGGTTGCACAAGGCGTACATGTGTGCAGACAATGGCACCAAGGACGTGTGGGAATCCATTAATGAGGTAAACCCCCTGTTTTGTCTCCTGCTGCTTCTGCTGTGTGTTCGGGAAGCAGATGTGGCGGGGTGTGAGTCTGATGATGGCATCAAGTACCTTGGGCAGGAAGGCGGAGAATGATGGCTGTGATTTCCCAGCAACCAGGGCGCCATTCGTTTGAAAGGAGCCACTTGCCAACATGTGTAGTACAGCTAGCAGCTTGGTTTCTGTTGGGATGGTGTGGGGTGTCAGCAAGCTGGGTGCCAACTGCGGCTCAATGTTGCGCAGCAGCTGCTGAATGGCTTGCCAGTTCAACCTGTACCTCTGGATGATGTCATATTCCCTGAGGACATGAAGGGTTGTCCTGGTGCGGAATATCCTCTCCTGCCTTCTGCGTTGCCTTTGGGGTCCCTGCTGGTGTTGTGGTAGCTGCTGTTGTTGTTGCTGTGCTCTGAGTCTGAGTGCACGCTGGATGAGAAGCACCTCCATGTTTCCCTCTTGCTGCTCTGCTGTTGCTTCTGTGTGTTCTGATTAAATACAGGTGTGCTTGCCCCATTTTAACGCATTTTAATTTTTGACGCAATTCGGCCTGTGTGTCATTTTCCGACTCCGCCTCCCGGCCGTGCAGGATTTTTGCCAGGTAGCTTAAATACGACGCACAGGCGTTTAAGTCATTTTTTGGATGGGAACGCCTACCTTGCATATGATTAATGCAAGGTGGTTTCCTGCATCCAGAAAAGGACGCACAGGCGGGATTACAACGTCCGCGGGCTCGGGCGTCAAAGTTTAAATATGGGGCAAGGTTTGCGGCGAATGTGCGTCAAACTTTTTGACGCACATTCGGCGCAGACGGAGTATAAATATGCCCCTTAGTGTTTTCTTAAAGATTTTTCTTTGACCGGGATGAAGTCACAAGCTGAGGCCAACCCCACTGGAGCCCTCTTCAGATACTCTTAAGTCTGGACGGAGTTCACAGAGTCATACTCTGTGGAATTCAGCAGAGGCAGAGTTCTGTGACCCGCAGAGTCTTAAAATGTGCCCAACTGCAGAAGCCCTAAACAGGGTCAGGCCTGGTTAGCCAGTCCTGACCCTGATTAGGGCTGCGAAGATTGGGCGCATTTAGGAGAGGAACATAGGGAGAGAAAGATGTCATTTCAGTCCTTTTTTGTGCACCAGTGTGCACAAACAACAACAAAAAAGAAATAGGAGAGAAAGACTTACTTGGGTCCTCGTCATCCTTTCCCCAGTGGCTTGTTTTTCTCTCTCTGCCTCCCTCTGCCCTCTGCTCTGCTGCTGGCAGAGGAAGGTCTGGCCTTCCCTGGATCCATTCCCGGTGCGCACTGCAGCCTAGTTATGGGATACACTGCCCAAGCGCAGACTGCCTGCACTTGCGATGTGTAGCCGTAACTGAGCTGCAGTGCGCACTAGGTGAGCTCTGCTCTGATGGTGGGGCTAGCAGAGTTTTTGGTAAACTCTGCACTCCGCCAAATACTCCGTTAGCTGCACCAGCAGAGCAGAGCTGCGCTCCCACCTCTAAAACTTATACGGACAGAATCCTTCATCTGGGACCAAGTCGAAAGTTGAACCCAACCTCGCTGGAGGTCTCCTTGGATACACTGTGCAGGAGGCCTCAGGTTAAAGTTTTACCTTGAGACTTAGAAACTTTTCTGGAGTTTTTCTTCCCCGACGTCAGTCGACCCTCCACAGCAAGCTGATTTTGATGCAACAATGTTGAATTGCCTTTTCACTAGTTCCCGGTCAAATCCTGGAAGTCTGAGGCGTTGGAGCTTTTCAGTGGGACAAAACTGCAGGTCAAGCTGGTCAACGTCGGATGACTTGACTCACAACATTGGTTCGATACACTTATGGAGCTTTTTTCCAAAGTTGCTCCAAATATCTTTCTTCTATGAGTACTTTCAAGAACCTTCAAGTGTCCACAACACACCCCAAGGTTTCTGAGGCTTTGAGTTGCTCCTTGAAGGTTAGGACTTCAACTTCCAGAATGCACCTGGTTCAAATCCTTAAATGGCTGCTAGTCAGATAGGCAATTTAGGCAAAAATAGGTACAGAGGACTCTGGTCGGCTCCTTTCTACCTGTAGCTTGCAGGGAGTCCCTTCCTTAGGTTGTAGAAGTAAGCTAAAGTCCTTTTCTTGGTGAAGCCCAACATGTGCTGCTGGTGCAGTCCTTCTGAGTGCATGGTCCAGGTGCAGGCAAGGGGTACAGCAGGGCTGTACTTCTTCTTCTTTCCTTTTTCTAGTGGGGATCTAAAGTGTGGGGCAGCTCAGCCAATTTTATCCTTGCTCCTGGGGTGAAAAGCAAAGAGGTGTTCCTGTTGAATCACATGCAGGTCACCACCCTCTTGAGTGACCACTTCCTGTAGCAAAAATCAATTCCAAGGAGCAATATTCCTCTAAAATCCAAGATGGCAAAAATTCTATCTTAGAGTTTAGATCTGCCTGAGTCCACCCACTGGTGTGGCTAAGTGTCCCTTAACACACCCCTTTCCAGGCCTCTCTTAACCTAATCAGGGGGCATATAGTTGTCTGGGGCTGCAGGAAATGGGGGAGGTCCAAAGGTCCCAAATGCCCTTCCCTCATTTGAAGTTCAGTTCGGCAGCTCCCCATATCCTGTTCTACCATCTGCTGAGGGAGATCTCTTCCATGCTTCTTTTGTTTCAGCTCAGGCCACTTCAGACCTCATCATGGCAGGCTGGCTCAGGCTGTCAGTTGCTGACCAATCAGAGAAGCGCACTACAGGGCTGAAGTTAGATTCTTTTAGCAACACTTCTAAAACTCTGTACCCATCCAAGTTAAATTAAATTCAATATTGACAAGTAGTTGGATTTATTATAACGTTTAATTTGGTATCAGACATGCTATTATTTAACTCCTTCCTATGGAAAATAGGACTTTATTATTTTAAAATAAAGTTTCTCCATGTTAACCTTTGGAGCCCATTCACTCCAATGGGTAAAAACAAATTTGTCTATTTTTCCCTCAACAGGGCTGCTTATAGTTACACTGCACCCAACCCTGGGGGAACATAGGGCATACCTTAGGGGTGACATATGTAAAAATAAGGTAGCTTAGGACTTTAGAAGTACTTTTAATTCCAAAGTGGAATTTGGGGTTAACTTTAACTTGAAAGCAGCCAGCAAGGCAGGCCTGCTTTCAAACTGAAACTGGGCACCATATTATTGCATCCGTGGGTGTATTTGCTGGGGCCCTTAAATCTACATGCCCTACCATACACTAGGGACTTATAGGTAGGTTGGTAGAACCAAGTTTAATTAGCCTAATTTGCATATACCATTTTAATAGGAGCACAGGCACTGGGACTGTTTGGCAGTGTCCAGGGTACCATCAGATTCAGGAAAACACCAGTATGAGTAAAAAATGGGGGCATAAAGTGAGGGGACTTCTGCAATCAGCCCAGTTTTCCCACACTTAGAAAGGATAACTTGACAAAATTCAGAGCAATCAAACACAGACAGTTCTTGTGCATCCGTGTTAAAAACTATGTGGAGGCTCTCCAATATCATCAGATAAAATGGATGTCCAACTTATATTATTCAACACCTTGGCAGTCTTTGTTGCTGTAATTGATGGGAAGTTATGCGACTTGTAATACTCTTTACCCAGGCACAGTACGACCTGATTGGCACTCAAGCCAGTTGTGGATGCGCCCCCGTCGTGGACAAGTTATCCTCGCTCCCTTCCAGACCTAGTGAACTGTGTAAGGACCTGAAACTTGGGGTCTCAAGCAGTTTTCTCCTGTCCCATAGCACACACCCTCAAGAGGAGCAAGCTTCCCTTTCAACCTCAAGACATTGAAATACAACAGAAGCACTAACGGGAACAGTGTGCGAAAAAAGAGCAAGTGGCCAAGGTCCACAAACTGGTAGCATATCCACCTTGGATGGCTCAGAGCTCACAAAGATCTCAGGCTCAGCTGTTGGAAACAACCAGCCCCCAGAAAGCACCATGGAACCAATGACAAATGCTAAGCAAAGTCTGGATCAAAGGAGAAAAGGGCAGAACAATAAAGATCCTGGAGCTAGAGCAGACATCTCTCTAATTTTCAGGTCAGTGACAGGCCCGAAATTAGGTACCGCACCATCAGAAGCTATCAAACAACATCGGCTCCAGGTGGTTCTGGGGGCCCTCAGGCCAAAGTAGTGGCAGAACAGCAACCTATTATTAGCATTCAATGGGTGAACGCAAGTCCAACCAATACGTGCAGGGCCTCTACCGCTGTAATTAGCCATCACTCAGCACTTTTGACCTATAATTCGAACTTCAGTGAGCATTAGATCAGAGAGAATTTATTGCAGGGCCACGGACATTCTAACTGGGACTGACTGACAGACCGGTTACAATGCACTCAACAGAAGAAGCAGCATCCTCGACATTCACTGTTAAAAAGCAGACGGACGTCACCCCAGCAGCAAGGAATACCAATGAGGGACCATGCAGCCAGTTTGAATATCATTGCCTTCCAGGCGAATATACTGGTGGTGTATTTCATTAATCTCAAACTATCACTAATCCTTCCAACACAAGGGAAAGGGGGCAGAATACTGTAGTTTTCAACAGAATATGGATCAAGCAAGATCCCCAGAGCAGCTTAAGCAGGCCTGACTGATATAGCTTCCGGGCTCTGCATATAATGCAATACCTTATTAGCCTCAAAGCACATTAAATACTTACACCACAAGGGAAACTGAACAGACCATGGTGGATTCTAATAGAACAGTCCATCAAAGGGACAGCAAAGGAGCTGTGACTTCTTGCGCTCAAGCCACATCCAGCTCTCTCAATACAAGAGCACATGGTTTGAACACTATCGCCATTGTTAGAACTCAGCCCGAGCAAGATAGCAGGGGGCTGAGAACCCCATCAGTGGCTAAGAAACAAGAATCAAACAAGATCATACAGGAGCTCGGGTTCCCTCAAACTGACGAAGTGCTGGTTTGGCACCTGGATATGAGCACCCTTATGTTCAAGCCATATTACAAATCAAGAGTCATGGGACAGGGCAAAAATTCTCCAGCTGTCATCTCAAATCCCTGCCACTGCTGGCTTGAGCATGATGGATTTTCTGGCAATACAATTTTGCCCTGACAATTCTTGCTGAAAGAGTCACCTTTAAGAAGTGGGGTACAAACATCACTCCATATCGCAAACCAGGGTGTCCCCTCCGTTTGCTACCTTTGGACCACAGCATCAAGTCAGAACAACTTAATAATTGCACTCACTCTATCCTTAAGGTTGCTTTGGGGCACTCATTGAGGAGAGCAAGAACTATGGCAAGCACCACTTCAGACACCTGTAGGAATAGAAGAAACACTACACACCCACAATTCCTGGACACTTACCTCAGTTGGAGCTCTAGAACAACCAACAACCAAAATAGTGCCCCATGACAATCTCTAGAGAAAGTAGCTGACATGCTGACAAGTAAAGGAATTCTGAGGCTCTGCTCATGGAACATCAATGGTCTCATGGGCAAGATCTCAGATCAAGACTTTCTCCGGGACATCAGGTCTTTTAACATCATCCTGATGCAGGAAACCTGGCTGGCTGAACCATACCATCTGCAAGGATATATGTGCTTTTCTATGTCAGCCATCAGAGGAGCAAAGTTGAGTCACCTGCAGGATGGTCTTGCCATGTAAATCACATTAGTTTGCTCTGTCACAGCCTGGTCCCTAGACTCCACACATTCATTTGTTAATGATGTCATAGTCACCACAGCTGCAGAGAAACAGGCAATTGAGCTAGTAATAGTAAATGCTTACATCCATCCAGAGTACAAATCTAGGGCTAGAACCCAGCTGGTCAAACAACTTGTGGAATACATATGCTAGGGAGACACAGCAGACATAGTGAACATCATCATCTTTGGTGCCTCCTCTGATGAGTCCATGGTAGCAATGTCTTCAATCTGGGATATACCAGCAGAAAGGAAAAACAGACAGGGCTGGGCAACTAAGATCAGCTCAGCATTACTCAATGATCTAGGAAAACTGCACCTAAAGGCCTTGAATGGCCGATTCCAGGAAGATTTGCCTCTACTTGCTTCCTACTATTTAACGTCACAATGAACAACAATAGATTATACCTTTTTCTCCCTCTCACTGTTTGAACGAGTTGTTTCCTACCATCTAAGGGACAGAGGAGTAAGTGATCACCATTCCCAAGAGACAGCCCTTTCAATCACAGTTCCTAAATTTGATAGAGAAAGGGCCCTTACCAATAATACCTTCACCATTGATTACATGGGGTTTAAATGTGCTCAAGCAAGTATTGACCACCTATCCCGATCAGCAATGGCACTTGCATGTGAACATGATGGTGATACCAGCAACAAAGTAGCAAAGTGGGAATCTTTAATTACCAGGTTAGGGAAACCTTTGCAAAACCAGTTACCACTTCCTCCCAATCAGTACACACTGAAATGGTGCCTTTCCCGAAGACACAGATGACCAAACTACTGCAGCACAAGAGATCGCTAAGCATCAGCTCAAGGCTCCACTGAGGCACACTGGATGACCTTGCCCAACACGAAGACCTAAGACAGCAAAAAAAGGACATTGAGGAAGCTGAAGTGGTCTATCAATGGGTTGCGTGAAGATGAGATATGGGCAAAGTTACTTGCAGATGCTAAAAGCAGCAATTGTGCTCAATTTTGGGGAACAATAAGCAAGCTCTTGCATCCATCGCATGGGGGCATCACTTCCCACATACCAGAAGATGCAAGGGCAAGTCAACTCAGAGAACATTTCAATCACCCTCACCAGGCACTTGCCATTCAAGTATTATCCATTATGGGATCGACAAGCTCTTGCACAACTTCCCCCTGCAAGAGCACTCAGCAGCTCCTACCTCCTTCAACAGCAACATCCAACTCGAGCCCTAACAAAATGAATTTTATTAGGTCCCAGATAGCCAAAGACAGAAGAAAAGGAGCTCTGGGACCAAATTGCATACTCCTGCCATCTTCAAACACAGCATGTCTTTCTGGACTGAAGTATTTGAGCCTCTTTACATCAAACGTGGACTCACAGGTAAAATCCTGTCCTCTTGGAGGGGATCCATAATATCACCTATTTATAAAATTGGATACAGATCAGTGCCAAAATATTACAGCTTAACCGCCCTCATCGGCAATGAGGCAAAATACTTTGCAGGAACTTTGCTGGAACACCTTTCAGCTTGGGCCGCAGAAAAGGGAATAATACATTTTAACCAAACTTGGTTTTCAAAAACATCTGGCACTAAAATGAAAATCATGACCATCTTTCTCTTTATTGATAAGGTGAAGGCACTAAAGCATTTGTGCTTTATTGACTTTAGGGCTTCCTTCGACCATGTGGAAAGGACCAGGCTATGGAGTAAATTATCATTCTGGGGCATCCCACAGCCCCTCCTGGACCTCACAATAGTTGACCATACTGATACCTAGGTACAGGTAAAGCTGGGAGCAGGCACACAGCTCTCCAGGAGGATACCAGCCAGCAAAGGGCTGAAGAAGGGGTGCACTCTGGCTCCCACATTGTTCAACTTGTACTTAGCCGAATTAGTGGGGTCTTCGATACCTGTAACCCACATGCCCTGAGGCTTGGGGGCTGCAATTGGTTGAGCCTCTTGTATGCGGACAATCTAGTACCAATCAACCACACCACGGTAGGCCTCCAGCAACTTATCAGTGCAACTCAGGAATACTCAAAAGAAAATATTCTGAGCATTAATTTACTCGCACAATGGCAATTAGTAACAGGAGGAAGGCCCCCCCCCCCCAGGATGGCTTTGGGGTGAGACGTGGCTTTAGCAAGCAAACAAATACAAATATATGGGAGTGATTATCCATAAATCAGGCAACTTCGCACAACAAAGGAGCACAATATCAGGAACAGCCCTGGCCTTAGCAGTAGCCAGAAAAAGATTGAAAACCCAACAGGCCGTCACATACCCCTCTTCTACAGGTAATACAAGCTAGGCTTCTGCCCACAATAACATATGGCAGTGAGATTACAAGAGGAAGGGATGTGCCGATCTTAGACTACGCAGTATAAAGGCATAGAGAATTATCTTCAGTCTACTGAAACACACCTCTTCCATGCAAATTAGATAGGAGTTTGCCCTGTTAAAACAAGCCCTCATGAAACGAGGCACCTACATTAATTTCTGGAACAAAGTAAGGGTAGCAGCCCATGACACCTTCAACTACTGTCTATGGCAGGACCGCTCCTCACCCACCAGAGTATGCCTCAATGAGTCCCTGGCTGTGACAAGGCTTACCCAACTATGGGAGACTTGCACCAGCCACCTCCTCTTTAACAAAAGTGGTCCAGAAATCCAGATAGCTTCAATCTTTAGTAGAGGACTAGGCAACTTTCTCAGTGAAGGCTGACACATGGATAATATTAAATCTTTATCAAGCTGAGGTGCCTCAGTCATACCTTGTCATGGGCTTCTCAAGAGACACCAAAGAGCAGTTTTTGTAGTAACATTTGGAGCTGTTACCTTGTGCCTCGAACTTACCCTACTGGCTAAGAGACTCAATAAATAAGATATGTTGCCTGTGCAGCACCGGCATTGAAGACATACTGCACCTGCTTTGCACATGCCAAAAGCTCTTATCAGAAAGGTAATCACTTTGAAAAACGTATTTAATGAAAGGGGAGTACGCACAATGAGACAATCCGTACTGGCCTGCCTTTGCATCTGGTGCAGCACAGCTAAACTGCCGGCTGGTAAAATGGCTTACTCTTGTAAATAGGAACCTACATGGGCCACAATAGCAACTTGATTGAAGTAGCCGAAATAGGTAATATGTATAAAGTCACCTGTGGCTGTTTAATTGAAATAACCTTGACTTCATGCAGGTCAGTTAAGTCCACACTTTTGTTTAACATACAGCACCTGATAGGGCTATGACATTTGTACTCATTGCTTACTGACTTCTTGAAGGGATAAATAAGGCTATGCCTTGCGTTTTAGGAAATATTAAATTGCTATACGAAAAATGCATATTTTATGGCCAGATGCAGCACAATATGTTTTATATACGTTAGTCTTAAATACTAGGGGACGAATTTAAGAAAAGTGGTGCTGCATACATCTTTTTTGAAGTGTTTAAATATGGCTTTTAATTTCAGATGAAGATCCAGAAAGTGTACATATGGAGTCCTTTTATTTCAATTGATTGTTTCCCAACATGTCTTTTTCTGCCTTTGTGGTTTTGGATCTACCCAGCTTATAGTGGTGGTCAAGGTTTTGAGTTACTACGGACCATTGCTCTGCTCTGTTATGAAAACTTGAATTAGGGCTAGATTGATGTGGCCAAGTTTTGTCACATTGAGATGGAGTCTAGCACTTGGTTTATATTATTTGAAATTGTTGTCAGTTCTTATGAGGTTCAATGTAGATTCCAAGGCTAGACCAGCGAACATTTGAGCACAATTTTGTGATCAAGGTGTAATCGAGCCCAAATATTCTCAGCATCAAGAATTGAAAGTTTTTTTCCTTGCTATTGATTTGACTAAACAAGAATTCAGGCTTCAACCAAACTCCCAGAATTCAGATATCTCGACACACATGTATCTGGATTGCTGATGGGATGAATATGATGTTAATGCCATGAGCATATATATGGATTTGGGACTGATTTAAGAGATCACTTCCACTACTGGTGTGAGATTGTCAATTTTCCAACATGTTTATTAATGATTTTAGTATACTAATTACATGATCAATTAATGTGTAAAACATGTGACTTTTGAAAACGGTCGCCACAGTTTATTTCTGTTCCTATATGAGTAAAATTCTAACTAAATGTTGTGGTTATTTTCCATAATTCAATGCCTATATAAAAGTGTACTTGATGATTTAATAGATGTGTCCACAGCTACCCCTAGTGGGTTGATGCATTATGTCTTACAAGGTCATGGTTAACTAAATTCTTGAATAAGTTGAATGTTCTATTGTTTGAGAATGTTACTAATATGTGGTTTCTTCCTCGAGGATGGAAGTGAATGTAGCAAGTGAGAAAATGTCTTCCTGAGAAGAGAAGTTTAGACAAGATGGAACAATGGAGCTGCAGATGAGACGGAAGAAGAAAATTTAATGTTGAGAACATACCCTGGTTAATGCGATGATGTCATATGTTAGGTTATCAAATAGAATTTTAATTGGTCGAAATGTAACCACCCTGTGAATCATAAGCATTTTAATGATTATTATAACAACCTTTAGAGAGGTTCCAGGGGGGTGACTTTGTGATAGAGACCTGAGATTTGGATGTCAGAGTTCCTATTGAAGGTTCAAGACATATTAGCAGTGTGGGTATAGCTGATGTTAGGCCCGATTCTTCTGAAGACATACCTGATGGTGCCCCCTTGCTGAAGTAGACTGCCAGTTGTGATCATTGGGGTAAAGTATGCGATTTGTTTGTTATATGTGTCTCTTTTGCTTAGCAGGTACCAGCTGCAATTTATAATTTGATTGCTGCATATTAATGCTGTTTTTTTTATAATAATCTGAGTTAGAAAGATCTTTCCTAAATTTGTGTTTATAAATTCTTTTACATGAAACCCAACATGTTGAAGCTAATTTGTGGTTAGTGGGAGTATTAATACTGAATGCTCAAGATTTACATTGACACTCTTTGAATGTTGTACTAATGCATACATTGCCATTATTACCAATTTTGGTGTTGCTTGTTAGTGTTATTGTTTTTGGAGATTTTTTGTTTGACTGTTTTGATTAAATTCAGATATATTAGTTGTACTAATCAACCAATATTAATTCTCTATGCTTACCATTTGTGTTTGAGAGTTATTTTCGTGACATTAGCGTTGTTAATCTAGGGAAATCAATTTTATAATTCTTTTAATAAACTGGTGTGGTCATTGTTTGAGGTTTAAGATCATTGATTATATTGATTATTGTTGATGCTTGCATTCCTCATTAATGACATCCCCTCAATCCTATGTCGCTTCGATCCATTGACCTCTTGCGCAGAATCCACTATTCAGTTTAAGTAATAGCTAGGATTTTGTGGCGCTGCAGCACAGGTAACAAGTAAATAGTGAACAATAATGGGCATAGAGTTAACACCAGATGAACTATGCTTGAAATGTGTATGGTTGTTGGAGAGGCACTGTTGATTATAACTTGTCGGTTTCTAACTGACCGGAAATATTTGATTCACTAGAAAGCTCTGCCTTTTATACAAGCACATTATGGTAGATGCTTTAGGAATAATCCCAGGTTCACTGTGTTTTTCACTGGCAATTGATAAAGGAAAATTATGACTTCAGGTAGCTTGCACACTGGGCTAACAATTAAAAAAATTCTCTAATATGTGTCAATGTACATTATATGCACTGTACAGGTTTGGATTCTGATATAATGAGATGAATAATGTTGTGGTTTTCCACAAAATTCCTGACTTGTGAAGAAACTTTGACATCAAAGATCCTCATAAGATAGAGGGGTTTATAAATGGGTTGACAATTAACAAGGTATTTGAGTCACCATCTGATTTTTTCAGAAATGGATTTATGGAAGCATACTGTAAAGACATTCCCATAAATCATAGATGAGGTAATTAGTTCAGTCATACTCATCTGAAGATATGCTGCTGGGCATGGGACAACCGAAAAAATAAGAAAGCTTTAAGTCCCTCCAAAGGCTCACATGTTTTTTTGTTGGTGCACATGGGTGATCTTCTCAATCTGAATCTCAAAAGCACTTGGTGGTATTTGTGCAGTATTAAGTTGAAATCGTGGCTGGTTTTAGATAAATTCAGGTTCAATCATGTGATGCATATTGAGTAGTAATACTTTTTATCTCTACCTACTACCCTTTAATATCCATGTATATGAATAATGCATCAGAGTTAGTCCTTTAGATTGTTGTTTTTTTGTCAACAGGTTTAAAGTTTGTATTTCAACTTCTTAAGATGTACCTATTCAAATGTGAACCACATTCTTCTCTATTATTCTCTTAGTCAACCAGTTTGGGTATCTTAATGGAAGCAAATCCTTCTATTATATTGCAGATATTGGTATGCAAAGTCTTTGGATCGGATCTCAGAAGTGGGGGAATCCTAATACAGTGTAACTCGTAGAACATATATTGTGGGATGTTATGAGACAGGTGTAAAGGATCTGGTCTGTGGGTATGGGATATTTGGGTCAGTGGTCAGAGATAGAGCATCAGAGTGAACGTAATTAAAGAATAAAAATGACCAGGACTGGTTTGAATAACCGGCTCTGAGGTTACCATGCAACGGGAGAACATTGGATCAATGCAATGACCTGCTATATGTGTTTGAGCATTGTCCAGCTGGTTGAATCCTATCATATTTACATTGTGAATTATTTGCAAAGCTTGAATGTGGTCCAAACCATAAGTTGAAGTTCTCAGTTGGCCACCTAAGGACCAGTCAAGTGTTGAAAAACACAAAGATAACATGTTTGGTTTTAAAGATTGAAGTGGTGCAGTCTTGGAGCATTTTCCTCTTATAATGACAGTGCACACAATTTAAAGGATGTTTTCATGATGGCGGAAGTACTATCAGGTTTACTAGAAGAACTATCCTCATTCCCTTCTTCACAATAAAACAATTTAATTGGTTAATTGTCCAAAAATAGGCCACTTCCTATCTGGGTCCGGGCAAGCACTAACAAATTAACCCCCATATTTATATTCGGTTTGTGCTGAATTAGAGTCTTTTTTTTTTTACACTAAGTCAGTGCACACCTAACTCCATATTTATACTTTGGCGCTAGACACGTCTGACACCAAAGTTATGGAGTTAACATTGTTTTCTGGACGTGAAACTCTACCTTGCATCAATGAGATGCAAGGTAGGCATTCCCATCCAGAAAAGGACGATGTGGCCTTTGTGCCATATTTATTCCCCATGCTAAAATCCAGCACGGGCCTTAAATAATTGCACTAAGCCTGCTTAGTGCCATCATTTAATGTCTGGGTATGGGCAGACGTGAGGGGACCTGTAGGCATATTTCCATGGTCAGAGACCATGGAAAGTGCCCACAGATGCCCTTCCCTGGCCCCAGAGACACCCCCACCCACCCCCACACACACCAGAGGACACCAGAGGATGGGGGACCCATCCCAGGTGAGTCCCGGTGAGTATTTTTTTTTCCTGCTCTGGGGCCCTGACTTGGGGTCCCCTGCACAGCGCTGGCCCCAATGGCCATGCCCAGGGGACATTTATCCCTGGGCATGGCCATCGGGTGGTGGGTATGGCTCCTGTCTTTACTAAGACAGGAGCCATGTCCATGGGGTTGTGCGCCAGAAAATGGCGCTACACTGCTTAGAGGCATTTTTCTGCCTCTAAACAGTGTAGCGCCATAATTCAGTGCATGAGTTTCCCCTATGCCTTCCCTGCCATGTTAGCGTCCTTTCCAAGGTCGCTAACAATGCATTAGCACTGGCTAGTGTCATTCCATAAATCCAGTGCCTGGCCGGCATCTTGGAATGGCGCTAGCCGGCACTATACTTTTTCACCCAAAATTGCGCCAACACAGTTTTGAGTGAAAAAGTATAAATCTAGCCCTATGATTTTGAGTCACAAGAGCCGCCATACACCTACAAACCATATTGCTGTCCTTGACTTACACGAGGCACTGGGAATGCCTCCTTTCAAAAGTCATGCATTATGTAGAGATAGGCCTTTTGAGCTGATATCAGCTTTACAACTTTCAGAGTTCATTTCTAGTTAAAAAGGCGCTGCTTTCCAAAGACTTGACAGGGATTTTAAATCCTGAAATAGGAAGAAAATTCCTTGATTTCAGCTCTTCAAAGTTCTGCGTGTGCTGAGATATTCAATCAGATTTATATTTACATCTGTTGCCACTAGCGATTAGGGCCACTGACATTATGCTGGAATGGAGAAATAAATTGTACATGAAGGCTAACCATTTTATGGCACAAGAAAAGGCCTTTTTTAGCATAATGTGTCGCATCTTGTGCCACTATTATTTCCTTATTTCCGTGGCTCAAGGTTAGCACCTGAATAAAACAATCATCAAATGAGCGTAGACTTGTTAACCTTTGCAAAACACTTTGCACTGCTGAGCACCACCTGTGCGATGAAGGTCAAATTTTTTTTTCGTTAAAATCTGTAAATTATGCATCAGTTTTCGAGTTATGTGGCAAGATTTTAAATCCATAGATATGCAGAAAACGCTGCTGACAACAAAATGTGGTTTTACTTTTTTCGTTTGCTTCTTCTATGAGGCAATAAACAATGGAATTTTCAACACCAAGGGCCATATTTATACTTTTTGACGCAAAACTGCGCTAACGCAGTTTTGCGTCAAACAAATTAGCGCCGGCTAACGCCATTCTGAAGCGCCATGCGGGCGCCGTATTTATTCAATGATGTTAGCTTGCATTAGCCGCCGGCGCTGCCTGGTGTGCGTGAAAAGAAATGACGTACACCAGGCAGCGCCGGCGTAGGGGAATATGGAGCTTGGGCACCAAAAAATTGGGCAAGTCAGGCTGAGGCAAATTTTTCGCTCAACCCGATTTGCGCCATTGTTTTCGACTCCCAACCCCCATTGAAATGACTCCTGTCTTAGCAAAGACAGGAGTCATGCCCCCTTGCCCAATGGCCATGCCCAGGGGACTTCTGGCACAAATCAGGCCCCCCTATGCCACAAAAAAAAATTAAAAAAATACTTACCTGAACTTACCTTAAGTTCCCTGGGATGGGTCCCTCCATCCTTGGGTGTCCTCCTGGGGTGGGCAAGGGTGGCAGGGGGTGTCCCTGGGGGCATGCGAGGGCACCTCTGGGCTCCTTCAGAGCCCACAGGTCCCTTAACGCCTGCCTTGTCCAGGCGCTTAAAAACGGCTCAAAAGCGGCTGGACGTCATTTTTTTTGACCCGCCCACTCGCTAACCCACTAGCGTGGATTTTGCCTGGGAGTGTAAATATGGCGCACATGCCTCGGAGTCACTTTTTTAGACGGGAACGCCTACCTTGCATAACATTAACGCAAAGTAGGTGTCCACGCTAAAAAATTACTCAAACTCCATGGACTTTGGCGCTAGACGCGTCTAACGCCAAAGTATAAATATGGAGTTAGTTTTGCGTCGGAATTGCGTAAAAAAAACGACGCAATTCCGGCGCAAACAGAGTATAAATATGCCCCCAAATATCTTCAAAACACACTGAAAATAAACTGCCTTAATCAACTGTATCAATTTTATTTTTTTTATTCAGTTGCAGATCTCGACTGCGTAATTTTCATCCGTTCTTCAGGCCAGATTTACAAGAAAGTGGCGCATCAGCTGTGATGTGCCACTTTTCTTGTGCCCCTTTGCTCCCCCCTAACAACACCATTTGTGCGCTGTAGTTGCAATGTGGTGTACCATGGCGCATGTAATGACAATAGTGTCAGAATTTATTATGCTATTGTGGTACTTTGCAGGATTACCGCATAAATTGTGGTGCTAATCCTGCAAAGTAAAGGAAGGTCTATTGAAAGTAATGGGCACATCATTTTAACGCCTGCTCTGAGCAGGCATTAAAAATTATGCTAAGAATGATGAAGTGAAATGTTGTGGATTTCACTGTGCCATTTTTATGGGCCTCCATGCAGGGAAATGCCCCCTTGCATACATTATGCCTGGTGCAAGCATCATGTAGCGCAGGGGGCGCAAAGTGGTAGAATGCAAGCATTTTGCCATTTTGTAAATATAGCGAAGGAGAATGGCCTCATTAACACCACATTAGGGTAAAAAAAAATGATGCTAGTGTGGCGTTAGGAAGCGCTAGGGCCTTTTAAATCTGGCCCTTCTTTTCCACATATATGCCACAGCGAAAAATTTAAAAACCTTGATCGCATGGTATGTTTGGTTTGTGTTGGACTAAGTTTAGTGCAAAAAACTGTTGAGTCAATCATTGGGAAAAGGAATCAAAGAATCACTTTACTGCGCTGTAATTTGATGGGAAAAAGATAAAGATTATGTCATGACCTTATGGCCTCTATTGACATCTCAGGCAGCGCGTGCATTCCATTTATGAAAATAATAGGAATCCATTCCATAAGTGTCACTTCCCTTTTTTCCTTCAAAGAGATAAACTGATGAGTGGAAAATTGTATTCCAACCTCTCTGGAGTAGGGGGCGTTTTTCAGATCGAGGGGGCAATTGATTGCTTTGACCTTGTAAGGGAGTCCATTGGAAAGACACGAGTCCTTCGACCCGAGGTCTGTAAGAAAATGAATGAACCAGATCCCTAGGGATTTCTTCATAATCTCTGTCTGAAGACTCATTTCTCAACTTTCAATTACAATGCCTTTTCTGATTGTAAACAGCTTGATCTTCTGCTCGATTTTTCAGTATCCGCAGCGCTCGTGCACACCGTCACAATTAACTTATAAATAGACAAGGCCGCTGCTGCGCCAATGCTACTGAATGCAGACCCATTGTGGTGTAAATTAACTTGATCGCGTGCGGGCACTAGATGATATCGTGTGCTCAAAAATGGTCTGTTTCCAGGAGAATAGGAACGCCTTAACGAAGGGTCGGATTAGGAGAGAAAATAGGCGCACGCACCGAAACAAAAGTGTCCCTCATTGGTGAATCAGAAGGCTAAAATAGTGACGCCCATATACTGCAAGTCGTGGTCGTTTTGAACTTGCAGCACATGCTGTACATTGACATTATTTAGAGGTCGCAGAGGGTCGCAGCTACGACCACTGGTTTGTCCTGTGCGTACTCTGGCACTGCCTTTGCGATCCTGGGTGTCAGTGATTCCAAAGGCAATGCCAAGAAAAGAAGGTAAACAGTGCCCTATGTTTAATTTCTGCAGCTCTCACTGTGGCCCAGGCCATTAAGCAGCTAACTTCAGCAGTGCTATGTACACGTTCCTGAAAAATTGAAAATAATGAAATATAAAATGGAAATGTGCACACAATGGGGGTCATTCTAACCCTGGCGGTAAAAACCGCCAGGGCGAATGACTGCGGTAGCACCGCCAACAGGCTGGCGGTGCACCGCTGGGCATTCTGACCGTGGCGGTTCAGCCGCGGCCAGAAACGGAAAGTCGGCGGTGTCCCGCCGACTTTCCGCTGCCCTTGAGAATCCTCCATGGCGGCGGAGCGCGCTCCGCCGCCATGGGGATTCTGACACCCCCTACCGCCATCCAGTTCCTGGCGGGTCTCCCGCCAGGAACAGGATGGCGGTAGGGGGTGCCGGGGGGCCCCCGTAAGAGGGCCCCAAAAGGAATTTCAGTGTCTGCCTAGCAGACACTGAAATTCGCGACGGGTGCTACTGCACCCGTCGCACTCCAGCAACTCCGCCGGCTCCATTCGGAGCCGGCTTCATCGTTGCTGGGTCTTTGCCGCTGTGCTGGCGGGCGGCCTTTTGGCGGTCGCCCGCCAGCACAGCGGGAAAGCCAGAATGGCCGCCGCGGTCTTGTGACCGCGGTGCGGTCATTTGGCGGTAACCGCATGGCGGGCGGCGACCGCCACCCGCCGCGGTTAGAATCACCGCCAATATGTTGCAGATTTTCAATACATGGAAAATTATCAGCCTCATTATGAGTGTAGTGGTTCTACTGCACCCTCGCAGTGACGTTGCCTCAGAGCGAATTGCAATGTTCCCGCTGGGAGCATTGGGAAAATTGATATACGCTTTGCAGCAAGGCTGCATGGTGGGAAAAGTGTTAGAATATTGTCCTCTGCTCCCTTAAGCAATATCCTAACACTCTAGCACCCTCGGAATGCGCACTTTCTGCAAAACGGACAGTGCGCTTTCTAACAGTGCTGGGCAGAGGAGCCCCTGCACTTCCCATTCCCTGGGCATGGGCAGCGGCCCTCCTGTGGCCCCCGGCACTGGCTTTTTGCCAGTCCTTTCATGGCAGGGTCCCTGCCTGGAAAAGGCAGGTAGAAAGTGGGGTTGTAATCAGCTAGGCAGTGCTGAGTTCAGCGCTGTCATGGCTGATTACAAACGCTACCGGCGTCACCCCATCAGGAACTATGATGCTGGTGGGAACAGCAGTCTTCAGGTGCATCCACTGGCAAAAGTCATAATTTGGCAGTCTGACCGCCACAACCCCAGCAGTCCGACTGCGAGTTTGGTGGTCTCATGATCACCAAACTCGTAATGAGGCCCTAAGTGTTTGAGTAAAATGCTAATGCCTTACAAGTAACAACAATCAAAACGTAATATAATATTGCAACGTATTTATTTAACAACAACACATCACAAAGCATTAACAGTCCACAAAACGGCTACTTCTCTTGTCACTCTTCGACTTTATTCTTGCTTTTGACAATGTGTAGCGCTCTGCTGCCTTTTGGCTAGGTTTGTACTAGAAAAATGTACATACATACAAGTGAATATCAATCAATCAATCACTTTTTATGAAGTGCAACTACTCACCGTGAAGATCTCAATGCACTGGTGGTGGGTCTGGGCCTCATTCGAAAGAGCCATGTTTTGAGGTTCTTCCTGAAGATGGGGAGGGATGGACTTTGTCTGAGGTGTGTGGGCAGGTTGTTCCTTAGCTGCAAGAGATTCAAAAGATCTTTCTCCGGTAGTGGTTTCCGGATGGGTAGGATGGTAGCAAGCATCTGCTGGGCTGAGAGAAGGGATCTAGTGGGGTTATGGAAAGAGATGCAATGGTTCAGGTAGGTTCAATAACATAGTTTGCATTCAATATATGGTTATGTGAGGTAATACTTGTGGACAAACCAACCATTACTTTTTAAATCTATTGGTTCATCATACTGTAATCTACAAAGTAAATGTAGCCGTACATTTTATGTTTTAGGTACAACCGAGGGATAACATGAAATCTTGAAAGTCTGTGGTTCCGATAATTTTACCTCCAAGTTTTGTCTTGTCTTTTTGTGGCTGTAAATTCTCATTGTCCAACAAACACATACTTTAGCATACAATGGAAAACATAAATGTGTAATGTTCCTGTCAGAAGGCACATACTATTTAAAATGTAGGTCGTATATAAAATGGTCATAATGGTAAGCATTTAAGAAGCTGTTAACTTCAGGAATGGCATCAGGGTTAAGCTCATATTCAGTGTCAAAGATCATATGATGTCACTTGCTATTATGTCATTGGGTCAAAGGGTGGTTTTGTGATGTCACTTTCACTATTCCTGCTATTTAGGTGAATTGATGCCCATGATATTAAAATGATGTTTTGTAAAGTATGGGAGACAGTATGTATCTGTTCTTGCTGGATGCAACATTTCTGGTAATACCAGGGAAATGAACAATAAAATTCAGCCCACTATACCATAAACAGGTCCCCAAAGAACCCATAAAAATCACCCTGCACATTGTCCTACCAGATCAGACCTTCTGGTACAGTTCAATTGCCTTTTAGGTCAGCCTGACCCTGCTCTAATGGTAAAATATCATTTTTCCTGGGGCTCTGAAAATGTTTACACCACAGCTGCAGTTAGATGTGCATCTGTATCTGCCATGTTTATCTTGTTCCTTTAGTAAAAAATGTATGCTGGCACATCTCGCACGGGGCTTAATAGAAGAGATGCATGAATTTTCCATACATTCTAGGAATAAACCTCATTAGAGTTATGTCTTAGTCGTATTATTTGTAGACTGGGTGAAAATTGTGTAATCAGCATAACCAAAGGAAAAAAGAATTAATGCAAACAAGAGGTAACCCAATATTTACGATATATGCTTAACACCTTCGCTGCTAGGGATTCCCCCACCTGTGCTAAGCCTTTTTTTGGCTATTTGGGGTAGTTTGCGCTTAGGCCCCATAACTTTTTTACAGCCTACGGCATCCACACCAAATTTGCCTCATTTTTTATCAACATGGTGGAGATTCTTAAGGTGTCTAGAGTTTGTGGATTATCCTGGAGGGTGGCAAGAATTTAGCTAAAATACAGCTACATTGTGGGTTTTTTGGGAAAAATGGGAAAAAGTGCTGCAGAAGAAAGCATCTGTTTTTTTCCCCTGCAAACAGCATCAACAAAGGGTCTTCAGTACTGAAATCACCATCTGTCCAGCTTTCTGGAATAGGCAGACTAGAATCAGAAATGCAAATTTGTCAACACAGTTTTGGCATTTTACTGAGACATACCTCATTTGTCCTGTTTTTTGTGCTTTCAGACTCTTTCCAGTTAGTGACAGGAATGGGTTACCATGATTTTCTATCCAGAATCCCTTGCAAACCTCAAAATGTGTTTAAAAAAACACATTTTCTCCACATTTCTGTGATGGAAAGTTCTGGAATCTGAGTGGAGCTAGACATTTTCTACCACTTAGCATTTCCCTTGGTCTCCTGATAAAAATGATACCTTACTTGTGTGGGTGGGCCAAGTGTCTCTGACAGGGAAGGGCCAAAAACATGCAGATTGTGAGGGGGCACAAAAGTGTTTTCATAAGCGTAGTTTGTTTTTTATTCGTTTTTAGGAAAACTTTACTTTGGGCACCCACACAAATGAGGTATACATTTTGTTGGCAGATAAGGGGTATGCTGGGTGGGAGGAAATGTGTAGTTTATTTCTGTTTCTGAAAGAATATGGCACAGAAATTCAAGAAAAATTTGTGATTTTAGTCACATTTTGAGATTTGCAGCACCTTACACAAAAAGCGAGCACGTTGCTGAGTCGCTTACTTCTGTGATGTCCCAAACAATCAAATTGTGAAAAAATGCCCTTAGGTTTTGCTAAATAGGCCCCTCACCTACCAACCTAGTTGGTGGCATGGTTCATCTTTGGGGTCTCACCTGAGACACCTTGCATGTCAGGGGTGTTCTTTGATGCCTGGTTACAGTGAAACAGGTTTTTTGTGAGTTGAATTCCCAACTGAGAGGAGAAGTGCAATTAATAAGTCTCCTTTTTTTTTTGCACACATACAGGTTGGATTTGGCAAGAAGGTGAGTGATGGTTCAGTATATAAAATTGTATTAACAAGAGATTCACAAAAATGAAATGTCTTGTTTATAATTGAAAGGTCAAAAAACTAAACCAATGGCTCACAGCTTGTGAGCTGTAAAGCTGTGATATGACACCAACCCCTTTACAGGCCATTCACACTCCTTTCATACGTGACATACCCAAGACCATTCACACAACCAGCCCCAGGCCCAGCACATTACAGCATTCATAACAAGAGACAATGTAGAGACAATGTACACCCTGGCAGGCGAAGACAGAAAGGACGATTATTACTGCACAACCATATGTATAAAATGTTATTAGCAAGAGATTTCACAAAAATGAAATGCACTGCTTACAATTCAAAGGTTGAAAAATGTAACCAATGACTCAGCTCGTGGGCTGTAAGCCACGTCAGGGCACCAAGCGCTTTACAGTCCATTCACAAACCTTTCATACGTGAAACACACAAGACCATTCACCCCGTCTGCCATGGGCCCAGCACATTACAAATTCACATCAACAGACTGCTATTCAAGGGCCAATCACTCTCATAAGCTCACATGCCTGACACACCAATCACACCGACTGACGGAGTGTGTGGATTTAGGTTTGGCTTGTAGTGTCGGTAGTGACCATCAGCCAGTCACTACTCACACACTGCCAGCCAAGCACCAGCTCACACACTCCACCATTTAAGCACCAGTCCACACACACCGCCATCCAACTGAGTCCATGCACACCGTCAGCCAAGCGTCAGTCCACACACATCACCAGCCAAGCGTAACTCCATGCACACCACCAGCCAAGCACCACTCCACACAAACCACCAGCCAACCACAGCTCCACACAAACTAATCATAAGTGAATATAAACCTATGTAAGAGAGATGGAATATGGCTTCAGAGGCTTAGATGATTTCTGAATCTTTTTTTATTTAATTGAGGTACAACAACAACATTTCGACCAAGTTTCCTGGGGGGGTCTCTATTGGTATGCCTCTAATGTCTCTGTTCATCTCCTTTTACCGGTTCCGAAGTGATGAGGTTGTTTCCCTGTTTCCTTCTTTTTTCAGGCATTTCCCCATTTTGTGCCGCCACCAGTCCTCTCAGAAAAAGGAGCACATATAATGCAATAAGTACGTAGGTCTCAAGTAGATGAGGCTACTATCACCATAACACCTGTGGTTTCCAGTTTCCCTACTTCTGTGAGTGGTGTTAACAAGCTGACAAATATTGTAAAAAGGAAGAAGGTGGAGGATGCCACAGCGCTCGCACATCAACACAGGTTTCAAAGCAGTGTCCTTGTATCAGTATTGAAGCACATACAGCAATCCAAATCCGGTGGGTGCCAAGCCCGGCTGGGCACCTCCCACCATAGGTGTCCAAGATCACTGACTGGAGAATGGTCAGTGAACATCAAATATGTGAACAGCAGGCCAGGGCACACCAAAACAAGTTCCAGGTGGTCAATCAAATAGAGTCAAAGTCCAGGGAATAGGTGAAAATGGACATTTATTGGCGAATAAACCGGTGTGGTCAGTATTCAGGTCAAAGACCACATGTGATACAAATGATTAAAAAAACAGCCAACAGCCGACACATGTTTCGTCTTCTAGACTTTGTCAAGGCTGTGGGGTAAATATACAATATATACATATTGGTAACATGGAACATACACTTCTTCCATATCAACACATACTGTTTATAGAAATTAAAGACTAAGCCAAGTAACCCAGTGTGACTAAACAACTGGCATGAGAGAGTAATGTTAGTATGTTACTACTGATAGAATAAACAAACGTGACGGGATGCACACCGTGCATATTCATCAAAGCATAAAAGAAGCAGGTGCAGTGTTTAAGAACAAGAGAAAGTAAAATATAATTGAAGTGCCCAAAAACCTAATATCGTGTAATACTAACACACTAATATGAAAACATGCAAATGACCAATTCCTCAGGCAGTCCATGCATGTAGGCAACACCAGAAAATCTGTGTGCGATAGTAAAACACAGGAGGACATGAAATGTGAAGAAATGACAGAAAACCAGATAAACAAAAGAACATATACCTTCAGAAAATAGGTATAAAGAATGGGAGTTCCACGAAAAGTATGCCTGAAATACAGTCTCCAAAAGGATCAATGAAATCTAGAAAAATTAAGGCAATAACAGGCCATGATAAGCCTGAAAGGGAAGAAAAAACAAGAACAGACACAAGAAATTAGCGGAGAAATGCAGCCACATGGTAGTATAAAAAACGCGTACACTGAAGCATTAGATGGATAAAGCAATTATGCTCATGGTAAGGTGGGGAATTCCAAGCGGGCCATAGTCTCAACAGGCCAGGTTGGTCAAGTACAAGGAAGACCATGTTGGGCCATGCTAATGCAGTCTATAAGCGGTGATCAAAATCGAACCCCCGTAAACTAGGCAAGAATGCAAACTGTCATCTGAATAGTAAAAATGGCCATGAGGAAACATGAATGCAAATATGGGCAAAGCGAATAGACTGGGTAATAAACCAAAAAAGAAAAAACTGAGCAAGCCTGTGTATTAGGACATGCGACAAAACAAATGTAGATCAAGTAAATAGGACTATCTGGAAATAAAAAATCAGATCTAGTATAGTGCTGGAAAGCATTGGGCGAGCGAAAAAGTATTGCCACTTGGTTTGCTACATGTTAAAACACCCGTTCATGGGATAGGTGCTGCTCAAAAAATTAAATTAAACAGCACGTATGAAATTCGGCAAAGGGAAATTGCTGAAAACCACAGCGTGTATCAATATTTGAAAATGTCCAAGTTGTGCCTAGAGCAGTAAATGAAAATCAAAGCAAGTACTTGTCATAGGCAGACGTATAGGTTCTTACCCGCGATTAGAGCATAAAGCCGTGCCCGAGGTGTCAGTAAGCCGAAAAAACTCCACTCACTCGTGGAGGCTGACTGACATTTTTTAGTTACTCTGGATGTCACATCATTCTATACATGCATACCGATGCAGGCTGATGAGGGGTGAAACCCCGAAACCGGTCCCAGGATGCTTGTTTCCAGTCCAGGGAAGACCTGGCCTAGCAGTTCGGGCTGGACTGTTCCCATGGGGAACAGGGTCAAGACTGATTTGCATATGGCTGGGTCCAAACTGGAATGGCATGGGCAGCAAAAAAACGATGGATTTAGGCCCAGATCACTGTACTGGGGGTGAATGTTTGACAATGTTCAGCATTCCGTCCATCACTTGTTGTTTTTGCTTTGTCGCCCTAAGTGGGAAGGGTATGCCCAGACGTGGGTCCCGTGCTTCCCATGCCACTGGATTCAAGCTAGCCTGGCTGATGAGGGGTGAAACCCCGAAACCGGTCCCAGGATGCTTGTTTCCAGTCCAGGGAAGACCTGGCCTAGCAGTTCGGGCTGGACTGTTCCCATGGGGAACAGGGTCAAGACTGATTTGCATATGGCTGGGTCCAAACTGGAATGGCATGGGCAGCAAAAAAACGATGGATTTAGGCCCAGATCACTGTACTGGGGGTGAATGTTTGACAATGTTCAGCATTCCGTCCATCACTTGTTGTTTTTGCCTTAACATGTAGCAAACCAAGCGGCAATACTATTTCGATCGTCCAATGCTTTCCAGCACTATACTAGACCTGATTTTTTATTTCCAGATCGTCCTATTTATTTGATATACATTTGTATCGACGCATGTCCTAATACACAGGCTTGCTCAGTTTTTTCTTTTTTGTTTTATTACTCAGTCTATTCGCTTTGATCATATTTGCCTTCATATTTCCTCCTGGCCATTTTTACTATTCAGACGACAGTTTGCATTCTTGCCTAGTTTACGGGGATTCGATTTTGATCGCTTATAGACTGCATTAGCATGGCCCAACATGGTCTTCCTTGTACTTGACCATACTGGCCCGTTGAGACTATGGCCCGCTTGGAATTCCCCACCTTACCATGAGCATAATTGCTTTATCCATCTGATGCTTCAGTGCACGCTTTTTTTATACTACCATGTGGCTGCATTTCTCCGCTAATTTATTGTGTCTGTTCTTGTTTTTTCTTCCCCTTCAGGCTTATCATGGCCTGTTATTGCCTTCATTTTTCTAGATTTCATTGATCCTTTTGGAGACTGTATTTCAGGCATACTTTTTGTGGTACTCCCATTCTTTATACCTGTTTTCTGAAGGTATATGTTCTTTTGTTTATCTGGTTTTCTGTCATTTCTTTACATTTGATGGCCTCCTGTGTTTTACTATCGCACACAGATTTTCTGGTGTTGCCTACATGCATGGCTTGCCTGCGGAATTGGTCACTTGCATGTTTTCATATTAGTGTATTAGTATTACACGATATTAGTTTTTTTGGCACTTCAATTATATTTTACTTTCTCTTGTTCTTAAACCCTGCACCGGCTTCTTTTATGCTTTGATGAATATGCACGGTGCACATCCCGTCACGTTTGTTTATTCTATCAGTAGTAACATATGTCATACTAACATTACTCTCTCATGCCAGTAGATTAGTCACACAGGGTTACTTGGTTTAGTCTTTAATTTCTATAAACAGTGTGTGTTGATATGGAAGAAGTGTATGTTCCATGTTACCAATATGTATATATTGTATATTTACCCCACAGCCTTGACAAGGTCTAGAAGACGAAACACGTGTCGGCTGTTGGCTGTTTTTTGATCATTTGTATCACATGTGGCCTTTGACCTGAATATTGACCACACTGGTTCATTCGCCAATAAATGTCCATTTTCACCTATTCCCTGGACTTTGACTCTACTTGATTGACCTCTTGGATCAACCACACTGAACTTGTTTTGGTGTGCCCTGGCCTGCTGTTCACAGAGCTGACAAATATTGTTTAGGAGCAGGAATGGAGGTACAGTTTTAAGGGAGAAGGGATGCTTCATGCGCTCAAGGTTGTACAGAAAATAAATACATTAAACATGATGGTATGCCTACTCTGTATAAGGGAGAGTGCCTGGTTAACCAATCTACAAAGTGATCAAAGACAGGCTGAATCTTGAAAGATAGTCACAATTAGGGTCATCTCCTGGAAACACCAAATAATTATCAATAAAATGCAGCATCTGAAAAATAAACAAATACTTATCATAACACTTTGTTGCAGAAAGTATAGCCCTTGCCATCAAAAGACTAGTAGGCCAATATGAAGACTGTGACAGTTTCCTTATCAAGCCCATCAAAGAAGGTTAAACCAGAAAACGTCTTCATCTCATCCAGATTTGTGGGAGTCCATCCGGGAGCTCTAGAGCGGGGCCTACGTCTGGCACTGTTGTCCATCAAATACTGTTCAGCATATAAATTAGTCTGTTGAACAATCTCATCCAAAAATACATCATCCATAGACAACTGAATTAAATTTATAGGCAAAAACGTTTTCAGTATTCACTCTACACCCTGCAACACCAAAAAAGTCAGGCAAAGCCGGCTGCACCATGTTCAGCTCTTCCAATGGGAAGCCTTTCACCCCCAGGCTGCAATCCAGATGTCTCTTGCTGTACTATCAGCAAATCAGGGTCCTCCTCTTCATGAGGCACTTTATCCACACAGAGTTGCTTCATTATCAAATGATTCCTCTCAGACACAAAATTCACTGCCAGAATCTTGCACTCCCTCCTCTGCCTCAGATGCAGAGTCAGTCTCATAATCATGGTCAGAGGAAGATTCAAAAAGCATACCAAAAGCCTTCTGAGCAGTCATCTTGTGGCTAGCCATTATCTTTATTACTAAAAGTAACTTAACAGATAAGTCAACAACCAATACTGTGTAAAATCAGTAATAAGCAAAGTGTGACTTTATCACAAACACCTATATTCTCAAAAATAATGCCACTCATTTGCCAAAGAGAGCTAGACTCACCAGCACCTACTCTGCACAGGCACAATATGCACCAACCATATCCCACTAGAAAAGAAAAACAAAAGACAAGCACAAACACATTGAGCACAAAACATAGTTTCCCACACAATCAAACAAAGCTAAAAATGCTACTATTGTTTACAGCATTTACACAAACGCATTAATTCAAGCTAATGATACCTATTTGGAGTAAGCAGTACAAAAACCTTTTTCTTACCAGACACATGAAACTGCAGATCAACCAGTGCCGAAACAGCAAGAGTCACAGAAATAAAACAGTTAACAATATAAAACAATATGAAGTCTTCTCATCACCATTCAAATGCCAGCCACACACGTCTTGAGCCAAACATCAGTACACACTCAGCAGCAGACCATGCACACCGCCAGCCAAGTTCTAGTCCACACAAGCAGACCATCAACTCCAGTTCTCACACACACACACACACACAGAAACCTTTCCTGGTCTAGTGGTTTTCTGCTCCTCTAACAAATGGCCAAACTGCCGCCAGGGAAGCAGACACTGCCAAAATTCATACCCCAAACAAAGGGAGGAACCCTTGCCAAGGGGCAGCTCCCTGACAAATGAATAAATAAAGTCCCTGGTGTCTATTGGCTTTCTGCCCCCCCTGAGGGCAGATGGGCCTTGAAATATGGCCAATCTGCCCCTGGGGGTGCATAAAACAGTCAAAATATTTCCCCAATAAAAGGGAGAGACCCTTCCCTATGGGGCAACTCCCTGAAATACAACGATAACATCCCTGATGTCTAGTGGCTTTCTGCCCCCCCGACCATAAAAATATGGTCAATCTGTCCCCAGGGAGGCAGAAAATGGCCAAAACATTTCTGCAATAAAGGGAAGCAACCCTTGCCCAAGGGGCCACTCCCCAACATACAAAATTGAAATCCCTGGTGTATAGTGGCTTTCTGACCCCGTGGGGGGGATGAGTCTACAAATGTGGCCATCTGCCCCCCGGGGAGGCGGAGAAAGGATTTCCAAATAAAGAAATGTGATCATTGCCCAAGGGCCACTACCCAGCATACAAAATCCCTGGTGTCTAGTGGCTTTCAACCCTCCTGAAGATGGCAGATTGGTCTAAAAGCAGCAGATCTACCCTGTGGGAGGGGCAGAATACATAATAAAATGCCCCCCTAGGGGAGTGACCCTTGCCCAAGGGAGCGCTCCCGCAGTCAATAATAATTATATTAATCCCTGGCTTCTACTAGGTTTCAGCCCCCAAAGGGGCTGATCAGCCGAAAAGCAGCTGAATCAGCCCCCGGGGTGGAATGGACACATTATGCCCCCAGGGGAGCAACCCCTTAGGAAATAAAAAAATACATCCCTGGTGGCCCAGTGGGGTGGATTCCCGCTCCAAAATTACAGTACCACCCATGATCGTGGAGCAGGAATCTACTGTTTACAGGTGCAAGGGGAAAGTCCTTTCCCCCTTCTCAGTAAAATGTTAAACCCATCCTCCTAGATGAAGGACTCACCTAAGTGTCCTCTCCCTGGACGTGCTAGAAGCAAAGGTCTTCTAGTGCATCCCCGGCTGCATCTGATGATGTCGGCACGACTAGAGCACCCAAAGTCGTTAGATCCCCAATGGAGGGTTTGAGGATGGAGGTGGAAGTGCTTCGACTGCCATCCCCTGTGGGGAGTGTGAAAGTGGGCAGCCCACAGGGGGAGCGCCAGTGGTTCCCCCTATGCGCTGGTGTGAAGACAGAATGGTTCCGTCCTCTGTACACGCTTACCGGTACACATGAATGAACTTTCTGTCATTGCCCCAAAGGGGTTAACTTAAAGACCAAACTCACAAATCCTGGGTGAATAAGCAAATGTAACACAAAGATTTATGATTGTTGATCTAATTTACAAAATACCTACCCATTTGTAGGGAAATTTTACGATTTGTGCGCCTTTGTCTTTGGGTCTTTTAAGCTAACTTGAGCTGAGTATCTCTATTATGTTTATGATTTTTTTTTTTCAATTATACTGCACACAGTGCACAATTTACTTGCTTCTGAATGCTAAAGTATTAAGTAGGAGTACATACGGAAACAGATGGAGTTACATAGTTGCGTATGATAAAGGTGATAATACATCTTAAGTAATCGTCCAATAATACAGGCTTAGTGACAAGACCTGGGGGTTTGTTTCTTGCTAAGAAATAATGATGGTGAAAACTATTTTGCCTTTCTATTCCTTTTCAAGGAAACATTTCCATGAAATGATTTGCTTTCCTATACTCCACTACTACTGAAAATGGGGTTTGCTAACATAATTTTCCACATTTTCAATAGCACTTATGGCTGGTTCATTCAGACGTGAGAACTGCAAGTGAATCTAAGTGTGGAAAACGCAGTCCAAACATTTGTTAATCCCTAGAAAGAAACGCCTACTTTAGTGTTCACTTCATTTTGATGAACACACTCCTTTCACTCCCTTCAGACCTCCCACTTCTATGCTTTAAGCTGTCACTCACGGATACATTAGCTGCGCTTACTTGCCCAAAGTTCCATAATTGCGGGAGACATGTTCATTTGTATTACATGGAAGTTTCTACTTATTGAATCACATTTAAACACATGTAAATAGATTTGTGAACTGCATCCTGAATGTAATATGCAGCAATCCACACAGTAGCTGTTTCAAGTTACCTAAATAAACAACACTTTTTGCAGTGCTAATTGACTTCAAACATCAGTTTTTTGGGGAGAACAATGTGATTTTGACTATTTTCCTCAAATCTGCATTTTCAAGGGCATTGCAATGACACACATATATGAGATTGTGCTCATAGAAAACATGTTCTTCATTCCAAAATAAAATGTAGTGCAAAAGTAAGGAAAACATTTTTACAACAATGAAGAAAGGAAACACATTTTTATAAAAAACAAAGTAAATCATTGAAGAACTGTACAGTGTGCAGGTCTGACAGCTTTGTCACATCCTCCCAAGAGAGGTATGAGCTTGTTTGATCCGGCCCTCTATGTAGTGCCACCCCCAAACCTTTTGCCTTCCTCCTCCTACTTTTGCTGAATTTGTTTATGTTGGCATTAGGAGACTATGCACTTTACCACTGCCAACCAGTGCTAAAGTGTTTGTGCTCTCGCCTATAAACATGGTAACATTGGCTTATCCCCAATTACAATATTTACTTTATTTGCAAGCCCCTAGTAAAGTGACACTCTATGTGCCCAGGGCCAGTAAATTAACTGCTACTGATGGGACTGCAGAACTGATTGTGCCATCCTCTTATGTAACCATTTAACCATGTCTCAGACCTGCCATTGCACAGTCTGTGAAATCTGTTTCAACCAGACATTTCAACCTGGCAAGGTAAACCCTTTGCCAGGCCCAAACCTTCATTTTCAATGCTTACAATCCATCCGTAGGGTAAGCCCTGGAGAGCCCAGACGGCAAGGTGCAATGTATTTAAAAAGAAAAGTAGGACATGTATTCTTAAGTTTTACATGTCCTAGTAGTGAAAAACTCCTAAACAAATTTTTCACTACTGCAAGGCCTATCTCTCCCATATGATAACATTGGAGTTACTTTATAACGGTTTATAAGCATACTTTCCTAATAGGAAGAGATGACACCTTCAAGTTTTGTGTCTCTGGTATCACAATTTAAAACTCAACCTTATGATTTAAAGTGCTTCTGAAAATGCAGCTCTTTGAAAGTTAGCATTTTCTTGACTTAGCCATTTGGTGCTTACAGCCTGTCCCTGGTCACATGATGGTGGTTAGTTGGCAACTTTGCATATTCCCCTCAGACAGCCACATACAATGGGAGCTTAGGTGTGACTTAATGAGCCATTCCAGGCTGATGAAAGGAGG
This sequence comes from Pleurodeles waltl, assembly GCF_031143425.1. Lineage (NCBI taxonomy): Eukaryota > Metazoa > Chordata > Amphibia > Caudata > Salamandridae > Pleurodeles > Pleurodeles waltl. The sequence goes on along the minus strand of NC_090438.1, from coordinate 791,818,569 downwards.
AGCTGGACATAGCCTCACTTACACTTAAACAGGCTGAGTCCTTTCCATAAATAGAAGGCCAAACAACCACATATTGTCATTCCAGGCAGCTTGTAGCCAGGGCAGGGAGGCATGGATTTCCTTGCACTTCAAAGCCACTATCTAGAAGTTTCTCCCCCTTCCAAAACCACAGCATCATGGTATAAATACTAGACCTCAGACATCACCACTTTAGTATACTTCAGTATACTTCTGGACTAGTTGATACTCTGCTGGGAAGAATGACTGCTGTGCTGCTGAAGGACTGCTGGACTGCACTCTGTGCTGACCTGCTATTTGCTTCCCTCTTGCCTGAGTGAGAAGGACTGGACTGCAGCTCTTGAACCCAGACTACAATGCCTAATGGGTGGGCCTCCCAATCTGAAGCCTCACGGACATAACAGGCTTCCAACCTCCTTGCACCTGGACTCTGCCATCTGTGAGTCTACCCTGCCAAATGGTGCCACCCTAAACCTGGATCCTTGGAAGTGGGCCTAGGGTGCTTGGCAGCGGAACTCACTTACCCTCTCTGCTGAGTAATGCATCCTCTAGCAGAACTAATGCATTGCCTCTGCTGCATGGATTGGGCCCATCATTAAACCTGCATCACTCACCACAGTTCATGGAATTGACGCATTGCCCCAGCGTCCTCGCATCTCTCATCAATGGCAACCTCGATGACTTCCCATCTCAACCTCTCTGTTCTTTGGAACTGATTCATGATCAGATGGGAGCTACATCCCAATGCCAGATTTTGCATTGCAAACTCCGTCAATGGGATCCTCACTGATGACGCAACAGGACCTCGCATCCAGCCTTAGCGCACCTCAGAACAGATGCAATGTTTCTTCTGTGCTGTGTATCTTCAACATGGATTCTTACAACACTCCACAACTAGGATTTAAAATACTCTGCTCAGCGGGCCTAACTGGGTCCCTGTAGATGACTGGCGCTTCACCCCAGTTGGCCTGATCTTGCGACTTTGTCCTGCTCCTGTGCGACCAGATATCCCCAGTAGCACTATGTGCTATTTTTACTTAAAACCTGAACGTTCAATCACTCTGGTTCTACTGATCAGATTTTTGTCATTTTAGTCTTGTTTCATTCATTAATAACTACTTTTTCATATTTCTGTTGTGGGGTCCTTTTGTTGTATGTTTTCACTGTGTTACTGGTGGAAGTGTAGCACAAATAGGTTACACATTGCCTCTAAGTTAAGCCTGACTTCTCTGTGCCAAGCTACCAGGGGTGTGCACACAGATGAATTTGAGGTTTGCTTGTGTCTACCCTCAGAAGGACAGTGGTATCAGCTTGACCAGGACTCACACCCCAGTGAACCAACAACCCACTTTCTTATAGATCTCTACATTCATCTGACTTGTTTTGGCATTATGGGGGTTATTACAACTTTGGAGGAGGTGTTAATCCGTCCCAAAAGTGACGGTAAAGTGACGGATATACCACCAGCCGTATTATGAGTCCATTATATCCTATGGAACTCGTAATACGGCTGGTGGTATATCCGTCACATTTGGGACGGATTAACACCTCCTCCAAAGTTGTAATAACCCCCTATGTCATAAGGCTAATTTCGAACAGGAGCATGAGGTGTGAAGAAACATTGTTCTTACTTCCTAAAATACACTACAGGGTGGGAAGAATTTAGGTGGGCCTATTTTGCAAGATTACTGGTTTATAAATCGGTTATGAACAAGTGGTTTCCACTTGCAGGTTTGCTAGCTCGTCAACACACCATAGATTGGAGAAGACTGCAAACGTGGAGTGAGGGATAGTGATGATAGCAGACCTATTCATTTAAGAATCGATAAGGGACTATGAGACACCTGTTGGTCATTTTATTATTACATAGAGAAGGTTAGTGCTAGATTTTGGACAACACGAATGGTGGGACAAATTGAACCCCCAAGAAAAACAAAAGAGTAGTTTAGTTTTTTTTTGGGTGGTCTAACACACATCCCCTTATCCCTTTTGATAAAGTCATGTGATGAGGTGTGCTCTTCCAATAAGTGGTTAATATTTTATTGGAATTGATTTAGAGATACAGTAGGGGGTCAGACAGAGGAGGAATCAGCCCTCACCCACCAAAGTGGCATACTTCATCATCGGGCCCTTCTCCCTGCTTGGTGGGCACTGAGATGCCTACAAGGCCCGCAGAGGCAGCTCTTTGCTTGAGATCTTTTACATAATCACAGTTGCCTATGGTTAAGAAATGTAGTAGTGCCCTGTGGCTAGCTGTGTGGAGGGGTGTAAGAGTCTGTGGTAAAATGGAAGTGGGAAAATGTAAAATTGGACATAAGTTATCAATTAATCATTACTTATTTATGCTGAAAACCCATGGCAAAATTAAAAAGAAACAGTGAAACAACGAGGAGAACAATAAGTCTCCAGGAGCATAATCGATAGGTCAGCATGCTTCTTGCTTAGGTCTACTCATGATTAATCAATGGCAATTCATCAGGACAAGGTAGAGTTACCATAATCTACCTTCAAGGTTGGAGGTGCTATTCATGTATGTATAGTTTGTGATTCCTTTATTTGGTGAAATTGTTGTGGGTGTTGAAACAGGTAAATAAATGAGGGGATCCTCACCTTGAAGCTCCATTTAAACTTTTGAATGGGCTTCCTAGAATGCCATGGGGACAATTTTGGAGCTTCCAATTTTGGTCCTCAGAAAGCAAGGTGAGAAACCTACCTGCTTTCCGGCATCCAGACACAAAGTGAGCCACCTGTACTTAATGGGAGGAGAATGTTCAGGTAGACCTGCCACTAGTGCCAGCAAATCAGAAAGTTGCAATGAGATGGAAAACCATAGAAGAGGACACCCAGACCAAATGGATTCAAGGACTAATTAAATGGTCTCATAAATACACAAGGATGAAGCGAGACTCAGGAGTCCAAGCCTTACTCAGGGAACTGCAGGGGGCAATACAACCAGAACTCAGCAACACAACAAATAACCTTCAAATAATCATGCTATATAGAACGGATACTTACTTTGATACCCACAAATTTCAATACTAGGCACAAACTGTTAATATATACATAACAGCAAATGGAAAATCCTTGCATCATGTAGGGGGCGTACACTAAAGGAAGGTAACACTACTTAAATAACCTAAATATTACTCTCCATGGGCCTTAGACAATGTTGATGGTTTGCATGGCTATTGACCATTCCCAATAAATACATCGCCCCATATTTATGAAAAATGGCGCACAACTGCACTAGTGCAGTTGTGCATCTTTTTTTTAACGTGAGCTAACGTTATTCTCCTCTAACGCTACACATGCGCCATGTGTAAGAAATGACACATGATGGCGCTAAAGAATGGCTTGCGTCTCAAAAAACGACGCTAGGCAGTGGCGGATGGCATATGGGGAAATGGGGCTAGTGGGTCAAAAATTACTGATTAGCAGAAAAATATCTGCCACTAGTCAGCCTAGAGTCTGTTTTGGAGGCACAAGCAGCCAACAAAATGACTCCTGTCTAAGTATAGACAGGTGTCATTACCCCTACCCCAATGCCCACCACGGGGGCCAGTGTCCCCAGGGGAAGCCCATCATACCCAGTGCTAGCCAGGTCCCCATGTAAGGGGTCCCCAGGGGCACACCACACACATACATATACACTTACCTCCAACTTACCTGGGATGAGCTCCCTCCTACTCTAGTGTCCCTGTGGTGTGGGTGGTGGTGATGTTGGGGGTTGGGGTGAGAATCTATGTGCCCATTCCATGTTTTTTTCCCATGGAAATGGGCCACTCAGCACTTTAACGCCTGGTCTGACCAGGAGTTAAATAATGATGCAAATCAGGCTAAGCGCCATTATTTGAGCCAGCCTCCTAGTTGCGCGTTGTTTCTGCGTCGGGTGTTAAATATGGCGCTGGGGGCTAGCATCATTTTTAGGAAGAGTACTCCTACCTTGCATCTCATTGATGCAAGGTGGGTTGGTGCTTCCTAGACATGGCACTAACTCCAAAAACTTTACGCTAGATTGGTTTAGCGTCAAAATATAAATATGGAGTTAAGTTAGCGCAGCTATAGCATCAATATAAATGACGCTAAGGCTATGCTAACGTCCATAAATATGGGCCACAATATCTCAGATACAACCCCTCCACCATCATATTTCCCTATTATTAAACATTCCCGAATATTACCACACTTCTTTCAGCAGCATACACTACATAACAGTGAACATTGTTATAAGAATTGTATTTGTGAAATTGAGCAAAGCTGCCTTACAAACACTGGGTACACAAAATCTAATTGGTGCAAGTAACCTCTCCCAGGGCCATTAATGTATTGACGTGGGACTCATAGGGTGACAGCTACTTAAAAAATGGCAGAGGGCTCTTGTGTTGGGCCCTTACTGCTCCTGCATCCCTACAGAACATTTACATTTTTTGGTGGTGTCCCTACTATTCTGTGGAACCACAAAACATTATGTGCATATTATGCTACAGACCTAGGGCCAGATGTAGCAACGTGTTTTACCCATTCTGTGTCTATGGGAAAAAGTGTTCGTACATATGGCCCCTAGTGGCTTATGTGACAATCCTTGGGCCGACAGTAACTTCAAGATGAAGCTCCACACAGATGAAGGTTTAATTTTCCTTTGATTTTTGTTGCTCGCTCAGGCTTTAGTTTCCACGAGCAGCATTCTTTGACATTGTGGGGCACCGATTCCTTAAAACCATGTTGGAACCTCAAAGACAACACAGTCCAGTCTGGTTTCCCACCTTCTTAGCAGGTGCCAGTGTATAGCCAGCTATCTCTTTGTCCTACTGCCTGCCAAGTGATCCCCCTGCATGGCCTGGGTCCTAGAGTGAGTAGTGAAGTGGGACCAATTGGGATGGCATGGTTACTGCAGAGGAAACCCTGCTCCACTCGGTGTCACACTGGCTGGCTGGCTGGAGCCCCCTGCGGTCCTGGAAGCTGTTTGGATGGCTCACAAACCTTTAAGGGGGAAACAATACACATCACCATGCTTCCCATGGTTCTTTAAAAAACTGCTCACCGCAGCTTGAAGTCTTAGGCCTGGCTGCTCCACAGATTTAATGAACTGATCAATGCGTTTTCAACATCCCTGCACCAGCATCTCCACAGAGCAGCTGCCCCCCACTCCCGAAACAGTGAGAAATCTGTATCACTGGACACTTCAAATTAAAGATGTGGTAGGTGTTAAACTGATATTAATAATGTAAAGCCTTTGCCAACACATTGTAATATGTGTAAAAATAAGAAGTGGTGTAATACTGCTTCAAAATGGGCTGCATAAAGCCACATTATTTTCTTTTACTTTCCTACTTTACTAAACCCTTCCACATATTTTGGTCTAACTCATGTGAAAATGCTTCTACATATGCTGCTCGCCATCAATGTAAGTTCTGTAAATATAATTACAAATGTTTTAGAATTAATTAGGTCGTTCATGAAATTCTTGTGGCTTTAACTAATACACATCTCCACTCATCGTTGTCAATGTTTGTCACCCACATGTCCTTCAAACTATCTAAATATCACTTGGCCTGGTCAACGAATCCTTGGTACAAGAGAGTTACTGCTTTATTTCCCCCATTGGTTGTACATATCATTTTGTGCCCATTGAGTACAGGTGCATAACTGAAATGGCTCTGATGGGCTATTTCAGATGACTACTGATAACAGATAGCACATTATATTGTGAATTGCTGTGAAATTTCTTTAGCCTTTTTTTCACACCTCATGACGCTACTTCCTCCCCTTAGCAGAAGTAGACCATAAGTGCTTTGGTCCTACCCTCTAATGCAGCCCTTGGTAGTCTCTTGACCCGGAAACTTCCTGAAATAGCATACCATGAACCTCAATGCGAGTCACACTCCCTGCCTGCACTTCACAAACGCTCAAGATCTTCTGGTGCCTCTGTCTACAGTACTAGCCTATAGTTTCCACTTGTAAGAAATTGTGTTATTAGTTGAAGGGGTGTAGACCCTTCTCAAGCAACAACACTATACTTGTCAGGGTGAACCACAAAAAGTCACTAAAGTAACCTGTGCTGACCTTTCTGGTAGCTTTGCACAAAAGCTGTCATGCTCAACTTAGAGACACTGGCCCATATTTATACTTTTTGATGCACAACTGCGGCAACGCAGTTGTGCGCCAAAAATATTACCGCCGGCTAACGCCATTCCAATGCGCCATGCGGGCGCCTTATTAATGGAATGATGTTAGCCGGCGCTGCAGACTGGTGTGCGTCAAAAAAAATGACTCACACCAGGCAGCGCCGGCGTATGGGAAAATGGGGGTTGTGCGTCAAAAAACGGTGCAAGTCAGGTCTGAGGCAAAATTCAGGCCTCAAACCGGATTTGCGCCATTTTTTTTGACGCCCAACCTCCATTGACATGACTCCTGTCTTAGCAAAGACAGGAGTCATGCCCCCTTGCCCAATGGCCATGCCCAGGGGACTTATGTCCCCTGGGCATGGTCATTGGGCATAGTGGCATGTAGGGGAGCCCAAATCAGGCCCCCCATGCCACAAAAAAAATTGCGGAAAAAAATACTTACCCGAACTTACCTTTCCTTCCCTGGGATGGGTCCCTCCATCCTTGGGTGTCCTCCTGGGGTGGGCAAGGGTGGCAGGGGGTGTCCCTGGGGGCAGGGGAGGGCACCTCTGGGCTCCTTCCGAGCCCACAGGTCCCTTAACGCCTGCCCTGACCCAAGCATTAAAAAATGGCACCCATCAGGCTGTGCGCCGTTTTTTAAGGCCTGCCCCCTCCTGTGCGTCAAAATGACGTCAGAGTATAAATAAGGGGCACAGGCCTTAAAGTAATTTTTTGGAAGGGAATGCCTACCATGCATATAATTAACGCAAGGCTGGTTCCCCCTTCCAAAAAATGACGCACATGGTGGAATTTTGACGCCCTGGGGTCGGACGTCAAAGTATAAATATGGGGCAGGGTTTGCGCTGATTGTGCGTCATAAATTTTGACGCAGATTCGGCACAAACAGAGTATAAATATGCCCCACTGTGTTAAATATTTAAGCAGCACACAAACTGCAATAATGGGAAAAAACAGTACAAGAAAAAAGCCCACTCCAATGTAGAATAAAAAAAGAAAAATGTAATACATAAATGACACCACAACATATGCAATCCAACTAGTAAAACCAAAGTTATAAATATTTAAAGTTTGTGGTAAAAGCTAGCACCTAAAAGACCAAAGAGCAGAGACCTAACGCTAACAAAAACTGAATCCAGGCTGCCGAGGGGAGAAGGCAAAATGTTTGGTGGAAGACCCACAAAGTGTGTCACATCTAACAAGCGATCCCCTCAGTTGAAAGTAAAGAGAACTACTCTTCCTCATGGGAGTACTATCACACTTTTTCATCTCAAGTTTAAATGTCTTTCATTTGTAAAAATGTTTAGATATATGTAACACTATTGTTTTATTTATTTTTTATTGTGAGTATTTTCACATATTTAAGTTTGGTAATTTTTATATTGTTCAATATTTTATTAATATTTTTGGTGTGGTGAGAATATGGAGGATTGAGCAAGTAGTGCTTTTATCTAAAAATAGTTAAATTATAATTAAGTAAATATGTTATCATAGTGGATTGTATTGCTTATAGGTTAGGGTTTTATGTCTGGGTTGGGAAGGGTAGTTTTATGATAGTGTTTGTTTTCATTAATACTTATTTATTACTATAAATATATTTTTTGCAATTCTGTTCTATTTGTTGTAATTAATTTCAAGTTTTTATGTTTTTAGCATATTTTGGATGTTCTAATTATATAATACATTTAGGAAATCATTTGTAGTGTCTATTTTATTTGTGTGTGTTGTATTTGACCACACCACCAAGTGCATCAACATTCTCCAATGTTTGTTTAACTGGAAGTAGAATAGTAAATCTGAGCCCCACATTAAGCTTTTTCCCACAAATGTGTTACACTGGAGTTAAAATATAAAATATAACCCGCTCCCCAAATGCTTGCTCTTTCCTCAATGAGTGTTTGACTGGAGTTAGAAGAATAAATTAGAGCCTTATCCCTAGTGAATGCACTCTTCCCAGTGTTTGATTGACTGAAGGTAGAACAATAAATCTAATCGACCACCACAGCAGAGTATGCATTTTCTTTAGTGTTTCTTAGACTGGCATAAGATCAGTGAATCTGCACACCCAACACCCCCAATGCTTTCATTTTCTCAAACGTTTGTTAAACAGGAGTTAGAATAGTAAATCAGACCCTCCCAATGTATGGAATCTGTCTGGAATTGAAATATTAAGAGGCAGATATATGGAAAGTGGCCACTTTCCCTGCACCCCTTAACGACCCCTTACCGCCACCATGTGTGCACTGTATTTAAAATACGGTGCACCATGGTGTAGGGTAGGGGGGAATGGCATCATTCTATGTGACGCTATTGATGTACACTTGCTCGGAGCAAGAGTTAAAAGTTCTGAAAAAAATGGTGCAAGGAAATCTCATAGATAGATAGAATCTCATTTTTTCGACCCTCTTAACGGGGGAACACCCCCATTGCATACATGCCTGGTGCAGGCATGATGTAACGCAAAGAGTTACAAAGTAGGGGAATGCATGCATTGCACCACTTTGTAAATATGATGCAAGGATTTTGGCCTCATTGGGCCACATTAGCGTTAAAAAAAAAATACACTAATGTGGCACAAGCTTATAAACATGTCCCTAACCTGACCCCTGTATGCACTTTGCCCACTGTTAATTAGCCTGGTGTTAGACTAGTAATTCTGAACTCCCCCACCCACTTCCCATTTATATGAGCTTTTCCCAATGTTTGTTAGGCTGTAGTTAGTATATTAAATATGACTCCCACTAAGTATGCCGTTTACCCAAAGTTAGTTAGACTGAAAGCAATTATTACCCTCTGGATGTATTCACTTCCCCCAATGTTTGTTAAATTGGAGTTTGAATATCACATTTGATAATATATGAGCTTCCAAAGGATGTGTAGATTGGAGCTGAATAGTAGTCTATACATTTCCTATTTTGTAACATTAATTTAAATTGTGTATTTGTGTGTTTTTCATTAATTTTGTTATAGCATTACGTTGCAACAAATTACATTATCTTAAAAATTTTAAAGACACTTTAAGCAATCCTTGAGTTAAAATTTATTTTTTATAAATATTTTATTTTTAAATAATCATTTATTGTGCTATTTACTAGTTTATTTATTTTAACTATTTGCAAAATAGTTATGTTTGGTATATGTTTTAACCAACAATTTTAATGGTTGAATATATGTTAAATATATTTTATGATGTTTAGTTGATTTTTAATCATAAATAATTATATGTTTTGTGGTGTTGTTTTCTTTCAAACAAATTACAATGTTTATATATTTTTATTTAAGAATCATTTGAATGTACATAATAAATTCAGTATAATTTAAAATGTAATAGTAAAATGTGTGTTTAAAAAACAAAGGTTACAGGGACTTTATAGTTAGTTACTGAATTTACTAACACAAAACCATAGAAATTCAGCATTTATAATTCAAGTTATTTCAGGTAACTATAACTCGCTCTCTAACGTAACTATAAATTGCACCCTCACCATTCACAGTTTTCTCTTACATAATTTGTCTGCTAAAGTACCATTGACATTTTTAATTATGTTATAAAAGTTGCCATGAGTACTCTAATATCTGGGGTAATTAGCAGTGCATGGCGAGGACGCAAGTTACAGTTACCTTCTGGGCACGAATTATAGTTACTTGGGGTAACTCTAACTATAACTGGTGAATTTCTATGCTATGGTACATTTAAAATGTGAGAATAACTATAACATATCTGTAACCTGTGAATTTTAAGTTAATTTTATGGGGTTTTTTACATTCAATTTCTTAACTATAATGCCCCTGTAACCTTTGTTTTTTCAGTTAATTTCTATGGTTAATGTAAAGTAACTGTGGTGGCAGTTGGCTACAGGGCCTGGCCACCAGCACCCAATAAGCACCCAACCTTGCACCGTGCATGGCCTTCACCCGTGCACAGGCAGAACCTGTGGCCAACACCCCCTAACCACCCAAATCCTCGCTGTGCACAGGCCTTTAGCGTGCACGGTGGGAGTTGGCTGTGGCTACTCTGGGTGTGAGAATAGGTGTGAGAGGGTGTATCTGGGGTTAAGAGTGACTGTTAGATTGTCTGTCTGGGTATGAGAGTGCATACATCAGTATTTTAGTGGGTGCATCAGTGTGTGCGTGGGTCTGTGAGTAGGTACATGAGGGTGTCAGTGGGTCTTTGAGTGAGTGTGTGAGTGTCTGAGAGGGTCTGTGAGTGGCTGCGTTAGTGTCTGAGTGGGCCTGTGAGTGGGTGCGTAAGTTTCTGAGTGGGTGTGTGAGGGGAGAAATTGATTTAAAGACAGAAAGAGAGTGAGAGGGAAAGTGATAGAGTTTTTTTAGGCTTTAATATCTAATACACTTAGAATGAGATATTTGTGTTTGATTTAAAATAAAAAAAACAATTTATTATTAACAGCTTGTAATTGTTAGAGTTAATATAAGTAGTTCAGGGAAAGAGTTTTAGAACTCACCCTGAAAGTTGCAAACTTCAGCTCTGTAGTGCCCTTCTCCGATTGGCCAGCCTCTGGCAGCCTGGCCAGGCTGCCTTGATGAGGTATGAAGTACCCTGGGCTGAAGACAAATGTAGAGCCTAGGGGAGGAAATATGCCTCAGCAGATGGTAAAACAGGGTGGAGGAGAGCAGCCAAACTAGTCTTCAAAGAAGGAAAGGACATTTGGAGCACCTCAAGGCCTCCCTCATTTCCTGCAACCCAGACAACCAGGTACCCACTTGATTAGGTTAGGAGAGTGCAGGAAAGGGGTGTGTTAGGGAATTTTAGCCACACCAGTGGGTGGACTCATCCAGACCTAACCTCCAAAATTCAGTTTCTGCCATTTTGGATTTTTAAAGAATGTTGCACTCTGGGATTGATTTTTGCCACACTTTCCAAGAAGTGATCATCCAAGAAGGTGGTGGCCTGACTGTAATTGGACAGTTGGCCCCTCCTGCTTTCCTCCCCAGGAGCAAGGATACATCTGGCAGAGCTGAACCCACACCTTAGATCTCTACAAGGAACAACGCCAGAAGAAGAAGGACTGCCCTGCTGGACCGCTGACTTGCACCTGGACACTGCACTCTGAAGGACTGCACCAGCTGCACATTTGGGCTTCAAAAATGGCTTTGCCAGTCTTCAACTGGTTCAAGAAGGGACTCCCTGTTGGCTACAGGTAGAAGATAGCTGACCAGAGTCCTTTGTGTCAAAACCTGAAGAAACTGACCAGCTGACCAGTGGCTAGTGGTCATTTTTGGATTTGAACCAGGTTAATTCTGGGAGTTGGAGTTCTAACTCTCTAGAGCAACTCAGAGCTTCTAGAATGTTGGGGGGAGTTATGGACTCCTAGAGGACCTTCAAAGACCTTCTGGAAGAAGATTGAAACGTTTGGAGAAGTTTGGAGAACTATTGGAAAAAAGCTCCATAAAGGGACTGACCCGATGTCATGAGTTAAGCTGGCTTATCTCAACCACGACCAGGACTGACTTGCAGGTTTGTCCTGCTGAAAAGGTCCAGATTCCCATACGTCAAAAATTTCAGTGGGGGCCGTTGGAAAGGCAATCCAAAGACTTAAACTCAAAATCGGCTTGCTGTGCAGGGTCGTCCGATGTCGGAGTGAAAAAGCTCCCATAAAGTGACAAAAGTCCAAATGTAAAAAGTTGACCGAGATTTCCCGTGCAGCAAATCCAAGGAGGGCTCCAGGGACATTGGATCCAATTTCAACTTGAACCCAGAGGAAGATTTCCATCCTGAGAAAATCGTCTAAGTCCAAAGGTAGACTTATTCACTGAGGTCTCCTCCAACGCGTATCCGAAGAGGGCTCCACAGAGGACGGATCGGATTGGTGACTTCCAGTTAGAAAAATCCTCAAGATAAAGACTAATCCCAGAGATAAACTTTAGACCGAGGCCTCCTGCTTGCTGTAGCTGAGAAGGGCTCCATTGCAGTCAACCTCAAATTTTGACTTTACCCCTGTCGAGTGTAACCAGATGACCAGATTGGTGCTTTTGGTTTCTATGCGTGAGAAAACATTAATTCTTTAAAACAAATCATATCTCCAGTCCCTTTATCCAATTTTAATTGTTTTGGTGTCATTTTAATGATATAAATATAATCTATTTTGATAAATTGGATTTCTATTGTGTTTTGTGTTTTACCTATTTACTGTTTTGTGATTTTGAAATGCTTTACACACTTGTCTCCTAGGTTAAGCCTTGTGGCTCGTTGCCAAGCTACCAAGAGTTGAGCTGGGATTAATTTATTGAGACCTAACTGGACCTAGTCGGGGTTAGTGACCTATTGCTAAGTGTAGGTACTGACCTGCCCTTACCAATAATCCACATTCCAAAACAAATAAATATATATTCAGATCATATGTTCAATATTTTGAATGGTAATATTGGATGGTAATATTTTTGATTACCATATTTTTGTGCTTAAAACTGCAAATATGCAAAGTCAAAAAATTATTGGTTGATTTTGTATTTATATTCCATCATACAACCATCAGTAGCTGGGTCAGTTAGTTTTTGTGACAGCTCTTGTTTTTTACATGCCAATACCAATCAATGGAGTCTTCTAATGAGTTATTCTGGACACTGAATTTGTGTTGATTTAATTCTGAGAAGTCATAATCTGGTCCAGATTCAAACTTGTGCTGTTTTGTGGATGCTGGTTCATGCAGAACTTTTCAAATTCAGCGTGATTATGTGAGTGTTGCTGCTTTGTATGTTTACAAATGGAAGAGGTCCCAACGCAGGTCCAAGGCATGTCTCATTGCACAGCTTTTTAGCATACACTGTATATTGTATCATGCACTATTTCCCAAATATACATGGGAATAATGTCCATATGAGGTCATCTGTGAGGGCGAAAATGTAGCAACTGTCAATTCTGTCAGACAAATTAACAATGTACCACAGCTGTGTGTATGTGCTCAGAAACATCATTCAAAGCCATAATGTTCTCTTCTGCGTGTAATTTATAAGCACTGGGTGTGCCCTTGAGGCCCACAGAAAAGCATTAAGATTGCTTACTTCACCCTTATTTGTCAACGACCCCTGAGCTCCAAAACATTATTATGTGCTCCTGTTGTGTGCAAGAGCTTGGTTGCAACTTAGTTGGGGCTTATCTTTACATACAATGAATCACCACTTCAGAACTGATGATAATCTACTGCCCGTTAGGCAGTGCAAAGCAGAACTCATCCCAGTTCTCAGGTATGATTGTGGTCTTGAAGATACAATATATTAGTACTCGACTTTATAGTAATAAGAACTGCTTTCTGCAACATACAGAATTGTCTTCTGGTGCTGCAAGAGCAGCTAAGATAAAATGCAATCTAATGAGAAAATGCAGACTTCTCTCTACTAGATGAGCATTTGGTGACCAGCAGCTCCACAGACATATGGAGCCTAACTGCAAAGCATGGAGTATACATATCCACCCACTACCTATTTTCATCCATGAGTTCTATGGGTGCGATTTACAAACATTTTGCTATGATTTTCTCTTGCACTACACTTGCAACACACCTGAATTCCCCTAGTATGAATGGGACAAGGCAATGGAGCTCCAAGCTTTTCTTTGAATTGGGGGTAAGCTAGAAATAGAGAAGCGTTCACACGCATTCATACCAAACATGTGTGAATTGGCCCTGTGTGTTTTCAGCAATGTACTTGGTTTTGTTCTCCAGCTGTGTGAAAGAATTAGGGATACTACTTATATGTCCCACATTTTAAGTCTGACCTGAGAGCACAGCAGTGTGAACATCTACTGTTATTAATTCTTTGAAATATACATAGATGGTTTTGGCTCCCCTTGCCCCTCCCACGTCATGCCAATGGCTGTTTAGTGTGTTATTCTGATTTCTAGAATGTGTTTCCATTTAAATGAATAAAAGCCTATTTACATCTGAAGAGTACACTCAAGTATCACACAGTTTGTTATATTCAAATGTTTATCTTCTTGATGCAATCTACGTAGAAAATAATAGTTTCTTTTTTACTTTTGTCCATCGTTAGAAAAGCCTTTTGGCCTGGATGTATGTGCTAAACAGTAGTAGCATTTTTGCATACTGTTGTTACGTATACGGACATTAAAGTCCAAACTAATGGCTTTGTCAGTGCTTTTTGAGTTAGTCACAGCATTTGTCTTTTTCCCGAGATCTGTGGATTAGGAGAACATTGTTGTGCACCTCTTTATTTATTTCTGCTTTTTGGTTATCCTTCTCTGGATGTGTGATGGTCACAGTGGGCTTCTGCATTAGGCTACACAATACAGCCAACAACAGCAAACAGGAAGTCGCTCACTATGCAGAGTGTACCAAATTCCTGTTAAAAGCATGGACTATGGCCCATATTCCAGGAAAAAGGTGACAACGTGTATATAATTTCAATGATGGCACCAAAAATACAAGCACCTGCTTTGAATAAATGCCAGTGTTTTGGTGGTGTATTATTTACAATTTCACAATACACTTGATTTGGTCCTTACAATTTCATTTCAAGATTGGAGGCTACCATTATGCATAGCATCTTTTAATGCCACTCTCAGCAGCACCTTCAAAGAACATCCACACAACAACAATTCAGAACTAGTCCATAAGTAGATCTTTCTCAGAAAGAACTCTCATTCTCTTGTAATCGCTGCTCTTGGAAGAGATAAGTACCTTAATTTAATTGAAATGTAGTTTACATTTTTGATGGCTTGAAAAAGTGATGCTTTGACTGTGTAGTTTTGGTAAGTTTCTACTTTATAGAAGCTGAAAAATTTAGGCTGCGTAAGTTTAATGTTTAAATTTGGATAAATGTTTTCTTTTTTCAGTTTTGAAAACTATTAGGAATATTTGTTTAGGGGAAATATTAAGTTATGAATGTCTAAATAATATTAACAGTGTGTTTTTGTAATGAATTTTGCCTGATCAGATCATTGTGGCCACTTGAGGTCCCATGAGCATACTTTTGAAAGATATAGAAGCATGCGTAGGTTTACCGTCTTGTTATCCGGATTGTAGCATATTTCCTGCAAAAGAGATGTAGCGGAAGCTTCTGAGAGGCACAGGCCGGCATACCGTGATTGTCAGCTGTGTTCTTCTGAGGATGCTTACAGTTGCGCAGGCTCCTTGAGAGAAGCCTAGAAGAAAAGAATAGGACAGTGTCACTCGAGTAATTTTTGTGAACTCTGAAATGCCATTTTAGGTTGGGCAAGTTACATTGGTCATAATAAGGAATAGGCTAGCGCATATATTTAAAAATAGCGAATATCTAAATCAACTGATTTACTTCAAAGGGAAAACTACTTATGTCAGGAAATTCTTTAGGTTTTACTGAGATGTAGATTAATAGAGAGGAAATTAAAGAAATATATTTTAGGAAACATTGTAAAAAATGTATTTAGAGATAAATTAAAAAGACAGTTTGAATCAGTTGTTAGGTAGACAAGGTTGGATTATTTAGGAAAAAAATTGTGTAACGGGGTCAGGACAAGCAATTAGTGTGGAAGTAATTGGTGAAGTAATGAATGAGGAAGATGTGAGGAGTTTCATTGAATATTATATGAGGTGCAGGAAACAGTGGGTAGCATTTTGAAAAATAATAGAGGAAAGGAATGGAATCTGGAGAGGAGTATAATTCATTGTCAGAAGAAGAGGAGCGTAGAAATGCTAAAGGAGGTAAGAAAACAAGGAAAACTAAGCATTTGGGAGACATGGCAAACAAAAGAAAGGATAGTTTAACTACCATTAAGAGAAGTGGTGTCCTTTGCAGCACATAAAGATCTGGTGCCCCTAGTAGCACACACAAGAAAGGTATCCCTAGGGGCACAAATAAAGATGAGAATTGGCAGGTTAATATGGGCCAATCCTCTCTGACAGTCGAGCTTCCAGAGCCTGATGACTATATATTAGACTTGCATCAAGATAATGAATTTTTGGATGAGTTTGGGAATTATGACGGAGGATGTTCAACTGAGGTGCTGAAAGACCCTTTAGAAGTGGAAATGTTTTTGACATATAATGTAAGGCATCCAAGATGTGGAGACTGGTGGCCCATGGAACATGAAGGTAATTTCATTAAAGAACAGATTTGTAAACCTTTGGATAAGGAAGTAATTTGAGTGATGAAAGCAGAATGCTGTAAGCCAGTTATTGGAAAAAAAAGTGTGTAATGCACCTAACTTGGACCCTGAGTTTTTTTTTTTTTAGATTAGGTAGGTATTCTAGGAAGGGCCTTGAATGATCTCTGAAGCTATGTGAGGACAAGGTATTGTATGGGATGGGTCCTTTGATGAGAATATTAGACATGGCATAGGAGACTTATGTCAATGAGACAAATATTGATCTGGAGTTACTTAGGGCATGGAGTCACACAGCTGTAGTTCTATTAGGAAATGCAGGTTTGCTGGTAGAGTGAAAGAAGGCCATCCTACTTAAACTTTGCCATAAATTAGGAGATATGCCACAGAAAGAACTGATGCAAACAAATTACATTTTGGAGAGGGGCTAGTTGAGAGTCTTGGTATATATGTTGCTACTTTCACAGCCTTAGAGAAGGCTCAAGGTAATATGAGGAAGGTATATGGAAGCAGTATTTTTGGAAGGCCCAGTGTGAGAGGACCCACTGCTGGCCAAGGAATGCAAAGGTCCTATTACTTTAATCAATATAGAGGAAGAGGATGCCAAAGCTCTTCAGGTTTCTTCCCAAGCCGTGGGAGAGCCGGAAGATCAGAAAGAGGAAGGATATTGCGTGGAAGAGGACAAAGTCTTTTTAAATAGAGGTAGAGGGTCGTATTTATTATTCTATAAAAGAAAGCAATAAATTATCACAAGATCCCTGGGTTCTGAAAACTATTCAAGGATTTCTATTGGGTTTGTGGAATTCCCACATCAGAGGAAAACACCAAAAGAGATAAGAGTGGCAGAAGAACAAAGGAAAAAATAGTGGATGTGTAGATAGAGTTATTAATGCAAAAAAGAGCAATAATACACATAGAGAAATCAGAAAAATACTAAGTGAGCACAAAAAAAGAGAAAGGATAGAGGCCAGTGATAACTGTCAGAGAGTTAAACAGGTTTTTAGTATTCAGGAATGGAGGGGATCCATTGAGAGACTTAGGGCCTGACTTGGAGTTCGGAGGTCTTACCGCCAGTTCACTGCGGCAGCAGGATCGAGTACTCCGCCGGTCAGGCAGCACCCCTTCCTGTCATTTTTGGAGTTACCTGTGGGGCTGGCGGCTTGACGGCAGCAGAGTCATGACAGCAGTGTGTTCACCGCTGGAAATAAGCCAGAAGCAGTGGTTGCAGTTTATTGAAAAAAGGATGCGATCTGTGATGCTGCACGCAATGGGGCGGGGTCAGGTAATATGGAGGTGGGGTGAATGGTGTGGCTAAAACAAAACAAAATATCCTGTAACTTTTTTTTGGTCTTTCACCTTCAGGTAGCTACATATAAAATCACTCACAGCTTGAATGAAAAATAAATTTATAAGGTTACGTTAATCAGTGACAGGCACACTATTGTACATTATGAAATCTATATTAGTTAATGCACTGAAGACGTCTGTGTGTATCCAGAAAGCCACAGTATTAAATCTTGGTACATGCAGTGGAGAATAGTGGCTTGGGTATTGTTAATGCTACGAGGGCCCAGCCTGTGACAGAAAGCACTGAGAACATGTAAGTCATTATGTTAAACTCACATTACACACAGTATAAGATATACTGCTACCAAATGTGCAAAAAGGTTTCAGGTTGAATAGAGCTTGACTCAGTTACTGCTTTTCTGCCAACTAGTGCATGGCAGTGTCCCCACCAGGAAAAGGTCGGCAGAAAGGCAGGTCATTATTTGCCCATTAGGAAGCTACATGGGCCTCCTCTGCTTCTCCAGCCGACGCTGCGGTGGCAGAAGTATCAGCAGAGGTCTTTTGACTACGTTCTTGCACACTTCGTAATTGGGTGGTCAGACCACAAAGGAGGCAGGCAAGAGACCCTTATTGTTGAGGAACGACTGGCTGATATAGCTGGATCTCAAAGATGCATAGATATTTGTGTTCTGATGGAGGAACCATCTGTACCAGATCCAATGACTTCCAGTTGGGCTTTCATCAACACCGTGGAGTTTCACTAATGTAATGAGAGTAATGGTGGCACACTTATGAGAGAGAGGAATTTGTGTGGTTGTGTATCTGGATCGCATTTTAATCATGTCTCAGAAGAAAGAGGATTTGAAGAAAGACTTAATTCAAGGTGGTGAATTTGTTGGAAAGTTTAGGTTTGTTGATAAACAAAGAGAAATCTGTGTAGGAACCTTCACAGTGGATAGAGTTTTTAGGATTCCAAGTGGATATGAATGAAGTTATGTTATAGCTTCCAGAGAAGAAGTTAAAATTGATGAGAAAGGAGATACTGTATGTGTTAAGAAAGGAAATGTTATCTTTGAGGGATCTAGTTCAGATAATAGGGTTGTTGTCATCTTCAATGCAAGCAATATGTCCAGGTCCCCTGCATTGTAATGTTTTGCAGAGGTTAAAAGGGGGTGTCTTGATGAAAGGTCTTTGATATGGAGACAAGGTTTGTCTGAATGGAGAGCTGAAAGAAGAGTTACATTGGTGGATGAACAATCTGTAGGCATGGACTGACTGTGCAATTTCTGGATATGTACCAGAATATGATTTGGAGACAGATGCAAGTCTAAGAGGCTGGGGGACATGTGTAGGAGACCAGCAGGCTGGAGGAATGTGGACAGCGGAGGCAAGGTTGAGGCACATAAACTGTCTGGAGTTGACTGCTGGGTGTTATGCTATGAAAAGCTACAGAGGAATTTTACAAGGGCAATCAGCGTTGATATAGATAGACAATGTGACAGTGGTTACTTACATCAACAGATAAGGAGGGAGCAGACCCTGTGGCCTTTTAGATTTAGCAAAGGAGTTTTAGTATTTTTGTCTGCAGCACAAAATCATTGTGAAGGCAGAATATTTTTTTGAACTGTCGGTGGATTGAAATTCACAACATTTTAAGGATTTCGGTGATGGGAAATTGGATCAGAAATGTTTCTGGAAGATAGAGGAGGTTTTGGGTCCTCTGGAGGTGGATTTGTTTGCGAGCGGGTTAACTTATCACATAGAGTATTATTTCAGCTGGTTGCCAGATGCAAAGGCATCAGAAGTAGATGCATTTTGGCAGATTTGGAAAGAGAAGAGAGGCTATGCTTTTCCACCCTTTACTATGATACACCGGGTGCTTTTGAAATTGAGAGGAAAAATGTCAAATAGTGTTTGTAACACCAATTTGAGTGTCTCATGTATGACTCCCAACTGTGAAAAAGATGACATGTGTCATTCTTTATTTGATTCCAGCAAGGGAAGGTTTACTGTAAATGGAGACGGCAAGGAGCATCCTTTAATACAGTTATTGAACCTTTTTGTTTAGAAGGTGTCAGAAGATCTGCCTGTTTCAAGGGACTTTCGAGCAGGACTGCAGAGTTATTGGAAGAGTCAGGGAAGAAGGACAAGGTATAAAGGAATATGGAGAGTTTTGTCATGCTGCTGCTTGAAGAGGAGTTTGGATCCTGTGGAGGCGCCTGTCGTGGAGCTGATAAATTTTTTAGTGGAACAGTTTGAAAAAGGTTTATGTTACATAACTATGAATTGTTACAGATCTGCAATTTCCGCGGGTCATGCTTTTATTGATGGCAGGTCTGGAAGTAGGAGCATCCTGGTCTGTAAAATTCTGAAAAGTAGGAGATTAAAGAGATCACTTACTTAGTGGTATGATGTATTATCGGACGTGAATATGGTTTTATTATTATTTTTGACTTAGCCAATTAATAAGTATTTGGAAATATGGAAACTTTCAGAAAAATTGGCAACTTTGTTGTGTTTAATTTCATGCAAAAGGGTTTCATATGTGAAGGCTTTGGAGGGAGGTAGAAAAATGTCGGGTCCAGATAGGGTATATTTTGAAATCTGGAAGAGGTCTAAGACCATGTCAAAGTCTGTATTTAATCCAGGAGTTCCAGATGAGAGAAAAGTGTGTGTGGTGGATTGTCTAAAAGAGTATGAGAGCAGAATGATTAGGTACAGATGACATGGAGATGCTCAGTTACTAATTTCTATGCTAAACTGCATGAATCAATAAGCACAGCAACAATCACCATATGGGTGAAAAGCATTATGAAACAGGCAGGTGTTGATGTGAAAAATTGTAAAACATTCTATAAGAGGTGCAATGGTAAGTAAGGACTTTCATTAAAGACATAGAGGCTAGCAGTATCCCTCCCTCCTCTTCCCATTCATTACATTAAAAAGATGTGCTTGGGTGCATAATTGTTATAGAAATAGCCTTAAAAACATGAATTTAGGATTTTTGTTAACCATGTATTATAATTTTAAAAATAATTTTGAAAACTATTGGACTTAACATATGTATTAAGTACATGTTGTTTACATATATGTATTTTTTTATAGAGACACAGTAGAAGAGAGAAGAAGGGAATGACAATTGGAGGAAGAGACGAAGATAATACATTGAGTTGGGATGGTATGCTACATTTAAAAGAGGAAGAGTGTTTTGAGAAGGGCTTACTTATGGAATATTGTGTTTTAGTTCTGGATTGTTGTGGTGTAGGTATTCTTTGTAGGTGCTGCTGAGAGTGGCATTAAAAGATGCTATGCATAATTTTAGCCTTCGTGTCTTTTATGAAATCTTAATCCTCTTTTCATGTCAATCTGACAATTGCTATTGAGAAGTAGGTAAGTTTGGGCCAATAATCAGAGGCAGCTCCTCCTCAATGGTGGAGGAGCGTTGCTCCCCTTGCTAAGGACCAGCAGAAGAAAAATAAACTGATAGTTTACTATCGTTATTTTTCATCAGCTGGCCCAGCCAGCAGCGGAGGGAGGGGTGGGGCTGGGCCACGCGATGGGTAAAGGGGGAGTGAAGTGTACTAAGTGTGCATGTGTGTTTAGACGGCTGTCATAGGCCGGCTAAACACACATGCGCACTTAGGTTTCTCCATCCCGACTGTGCTGGAGCTGGAGCCGGGCTGGAGAAACTGCAGAGATCCCAGTGCACTCTCTGAGCGGCAGTCTAAGCATCTTAGACCAACCCTGAATCTGCTTTTATGCTAGGTTTAGAATGAGAGCAGCACCAGGATTGCAGGTGAGCCTGTGCTGGCATCCCAGTGAATGCTGGGACACCATCAGGAGCAAAGGAGCGAGGCGGCAGGAGGCAGTGGCGGTGGGAACGGCGGAATAGTACGTTTTTTTTTTATGATTTGTTTCTCCGTTGTTCCCGTGCCCCCTTGACATTTGCGACAGCTGCCAATAATGAAAATGCAGTACAAAAAAATACTACATTTACGATGGGTATGAATAAGGGAATGTTAGTGGGATTCACATGCACATCTCCCTGTTGTTGATAATTTGAGCACTAATTGGTCATTCCGTGCATGCAAATGTTACAATGTGCCACTTACCATTTGTGCATGATTGTACAATTACCAAAGCGATGCTCTGCAGATTGTAGGTACGCTCAGGAGCCTATTTTGATAAACACTTTACAAGCATAATGAAGTCACTCTTTGAACGTGTGGAGAGTGCGTCGAAATTAATATGTGCTAAAATTCACTCGCAGAATGCACTTACATTTTATTCGCAAGGCTCAATTTATAAGCGGTGGTTGCACAATGAACGAAGCCTCTGGATCCTTCTGCAAAGAAGTGAAATACATTTGTGAACAGAATCAATGCCTTACTCTCGATGTCCTATGGGCCACGGGAAAATTTCCCAGCCGCTATTCGCAGTACTTAATTCCATTTTCTTGCATGTTAATTATTACTGTTTGAAGCCCTAATTAATGCAAGTTGTTTTGGTCTCCGTGGCTGACAGTTCCTGCTCACTAGCCTTTAAAGCTGTTTTTGTCTTAGTTTCTTTTCTCCTCACCTGTGCCAGTATATAGATGGATATTCAACTGAAATTAAAAGTACATCGTGTTGGCTTCATAATATGCCTCAGCAGGTTGACAGGCACCCTGGCAGATTACGTTCACAGAAACAAGGAATAGCGTGTTTCTGTGAAAACCACGTACCCTTTTTCAGTGGCTACATTCCCCACTTCACCACAAAGCAAAATTATTTAGGAGCCTAATTTACGGAAAATAAATATCACCACAAAGTGTTTCAAGCTTAAGCTTTAAAATAATGCACCTGATTTTAAAATAGTTTGCTTTAAGAACTACAGTTTAATTTGGAAATTGATTTGCAATCATGAATATTGATTCGCATGACAGTAATCTGCCAGGGGCTTCTGAAAATGGAGTCCAGGGTCGTCTATGTATTGTACCATTTCAGGCACAATTATACAGTGCACAGCCACAGTACAGTCTCTGTACAGCACTGTTCCTCCATACATTGTACCTTTACATGTTCACGTGCACTCAGCAAACACTTGGGGCCAGATTTAAAGAAAAGTGGCACAGTGCGGTGCTGTGCCAAAATTGTCAGTTCAGCACTGCGTCACATTAGAAATGAATGGATGTGCCTATTTAAGGGATTACGGTGCACCCCTGTGTTTCCCCCTGCGCTGGTGCAAAGTTTAGCTGCCAGCGCCAACGCATGAATCCTTGCACCATCATGCAAGGATGTCTTTGCTGAGGGGTGTGATTGTTTATGTGTGGGAAGGTGTCCCTTCCTGCACATAAGCAATCACTAATTGCGTTTTGGCACTTCTGTGTATGCTGCACAATGCAGCACACACAGAAGAGGCAAACTGTAATTCTCAAATGATTGTTTATGGGCAGGAAGGGCCTTTTGCTTTTTTAATGCGTGCGGCAGAATGCAGCACACTTAGAAAAAGCAAAAAACGAGGATGAATAAAAGTATTCCTCCTCGTCGCACCCTGGTAACGCCACCCCTGGCGTTAGATTTTGACGCTGCCTCAGATTTACAAGATTTCATAAATCTAAGGCAGCGTCAAAATGCAATGGGTGTTGCTGTGGCACACCCACAGCAGCACCCATTGGACGCCCCTTCCACACACTGCTGTGTGGGAAGGGGCGTATTTGCAAGGTGGCGTTAAGCCACTTTTTGTGGCTTAACACCACCTTGTTAACACAGCACTGTGCTTAATGCCAAAGGAGCGTCACTAAAAGTGATGCTCCTGTGGCACTAGGGGCCTATAAATACGGCCCTTGGTCTCCAAACTCTGAAGCTTTTCTATATTTAACCAGGATGTGTTCTTTACAGATGCACATACTGCCAGCACACCCACTCACTATGTGCACTGCAAAATACTTCATCCTTCATTTATCATACTTCACTCACACATACACTAAACCCATGATTCCCCTGTGCACACACTGCACAGCACTTCATCTCTTGTGTAATGTATTCTTCTCAGGCATACATATACACTGTAAATGAACGAACAACACATGCACAACCCAGTGCTGCTCAATTCTTTTCCTGTACCAATCCCAGGCACACATTCAACCTACACAGAGTCACTTCTGCGTTATGCAGCACTTCACATATATCTAATGTAGTCTGAAGGTGGAGAACATTGCAGCAGAATTTTTAAACAGGTGAGTACCTCTGTAGGCCTCACTTAAGTGACACAGGGTAAAAAGGTCTTGTCCACTACTACTGATCACTACACTGTATGCTCCCACCACCACGCTTTTGCTGCTTAACTCCTTGTGAAAGTGGTAACCTTCCACTACTGTGAGGATAGCACAAACAATTCAACAAGATTGCGGTCCCTGAGACAGGTCTATGTCATGGCGTACATGCAGAAAATCAGGATTAACTATATAGACAAAGGTGCAGCTGGGCACTCAGGACAGGGGTACATGTCTCTATCATGCAGAGGACCTTTCTATTCCAAAAGTGTGCCTGTGTGTGTTTGTCTTTGTGAAGTTGTGAGTGTGTGTGGTTGTGTGTATGTTTTGTTTTTGTCTGTTACTGGATGTGTTTGGTGTCAGTATATGTGTGGAATATAGCCTGTGTATGTGTCTGCCCCATATTTAAAATATGTTTTTAGGTAAGTCCCAAAATCTAGCCTATTTGATGTATTTTGCCAGAAACACCCATTGTGTTCCACCTGAATGTGTCTGCAGACAGCAGAGTTTCTGTGATAAGTGAATTAACTTGTAGTGTCTGTGTGTTGTAAATGGAAGAATTGGTGTGTGTGTGTGTGTGTGTGAAGACAGCTTAGGAGAGACCACTTGACCATCTTTCATTCTCATCACAACTATTGCTGCGGAAAGCTTTCCCTCATGTAAAAGTTGAGTCTGAAAGTTTTTTAAACAACAAAAATGAATAGTCTGTGAAATACAGAGATTGAAAGTGACGGGGATCTCTAATATTTCAGCAATGTAGTGAGGCTTCCCAATACAAGGCAGCATCATAATAAAATACCCTTCTACGCACAAGTAACCTAGCTAAGCTGATGAGATTTATTATGTAGCCTTCACAAGTATCAACATTTTGAAAACGTTCTGCCGAGCAAGCTTTTTTTCAATGTTTTGTGTCTTATGTGCCAAGATGCAGCAATCAGAGGTTTGAACACATCCCAAAGTGCTAGATTAGCCTGACAAAGAAAACATGGCAGCAGGAGCAGTTAAGTTAAAATTGTATAATCCACTCCCCTTGATCAACTATGCCAGCTCAATATTTATTAATTGTTGTACTTCTTGCCATATTCCATCTTCACTACTTTTCAATATTTCATCATCAAACTTTTTATTAGTATCATAATTATAACCATTATCATGATAGCCATTTGTATTATCATAGACTTTGAGAAAGTTAGAGAGAGAGATACTGTTTGACATGAAGGAAATACAGAGTAGGTCAATAATTTAAATCAATAAAGAAATAATGTTCCAGACAACATTAAATATTTTCACACCCCACTTTCCAAAAACATTTGTCAGCCATGACCAGAGGTTCTACCAGAAATCATAAAAAGTATGCATGTTAATCATTGAGTCAATATTATCTCATATGTTTTTTGTTTAAACCCTATAGTTAAGAAAACAATACAAAAATACTTTAACATAATGCATCCAAAAACAACCAGAAATGCTATGAACAGATAGTGAATAGTAATTGTATAGAATAACTGATACTGACAGCACCATGAAGAAAACTAGAGATTGCAAAACAGGTAGTGTCGCCTGGAAGCTTTTGTATATAAATAGGAGCAGGGCTACATTATGAAAAATTAAGCTTTTTAAACAATTGTATTAAGTACTGCCTGTGGAAAAGGCAAGGTTGGCTGCCTGGAGACATTATCATAAGGGCAGGGTAGACAGAGCTCAGAAAAATCCCAACCATTTTGAAAACGTAAAATAATGTGTACTGTGATTAATCTAAAATGAGCAAACAGAAACCTGTATCTAGCATTTTAAACCAGAGTAAGTTAAGACCTAATTGAGGTAAAAGTTTGTAAAAGTTTATATAAACTTAAAGTGGGTTTCTGTAACTCAGACTCCTCCTATAATGAAGGTATAATCTAGAAATGCATTTTTAACCCAAGATACATCTTGTTTGGTGACCATAGAGGGGCTTGTAAACAAATTGTGTCCTGGGCTAAAAATGTTTTCTTTATATACTTAACCCCTCTGGTGCTAAGGATGTGCTGGACAAGTCCTCAGCACTGGTGCTCAGAACTTGTCCAGCACATCCTAGCACTCCCACTGTGATCCCCTCACCTCATGTCCCCAACAAAGATGGCAGTGGAAGCTCTTCCACAGCCACCCCTGAAACCTCCACCAGAGATCTAATGACATCAGCGCATGCACAACATGCCAATATCATCAAAACAAGCGAGGGATGTGCTAGAAGTCATTTGCTTCCAGCGCATAAGGAAAGAAGCACGTTGGATTTTTCCCTGGGAAGGAATGGAGAGGGCAGCGAGACACCAGGATAAATAAAAGGTTTTTCCATTCCCTCGTATCTCTCTGTAGTGCTTTCCTGTTGTGGGATTGTGGGTGTGAGCACCCTACACACCAGGACGTTTTTGTATGTAGGAAGCAGCCCCCTGGGCTAGAGCCACTCTCTAACATTGGGCAAATATTTTGGCCATTTTCAACCACCAAGGAGGAAAATCAGCAATATTTTTAGATTGATCAGCCCCCAAGGGGGACATGAGCACTGGACACCAGGGATTAATTTATTTACATGTTGGCCATACTTTTAGGCCAATCTGCCCCCAGGTGGCAGAAAACTACTAAACACCAGGGATTAATATATTTACATATTGGGGAGTTTCCCTTTGAACAAGGTTTGTTCCCCATTATTTGCAAAATGTTGTGGCTGTTTCTGCCCCTGGTAGTGGAACAGCCATTTGTTAGTCCCATCTGCCCCCAAAAGGGGCAGAAATCCACTAAACATTACGGATTCATTTATTCAGATGTCGGAGCATGGCTTCTTGGGAAGGAGTCGCCTCCTGTTATTTGGCAAATGTTGTGGCTGGTTTCTGTCCCAGTGGGGGCAGATCAGCCACATTTTTAGTCCCATCTGCCCCCAAGGAGGGCAGAAACCACCAGACACCAAGGATTGATATAGATTCATTGCAGGGCGTGGCCCCTGGGGCGAGGAACAATGTCTAAATATATTACTAGAGGTTTTGGCTGTTTTTCACCCCCTGGAGATGGATCAGCCATTTACTAGGCACCAGGGAATACGTTTTGTGTGAGTGTGTGTCAACAGGAGTTTGGCTGTTGGTCTGTGTGTATTGGATTGTGTCTGCTGGTGTGTGTGGACTGGCTTCTAGTTGGTGATGTGTGTGGCTGATGTTTGGATGGTGCTGTCTGTGAAATTATGTTTGATTGGGTTAAAGGTCAATCCCATCCTGAGTGTCAATTTCTTGCCTTTGTTTTGTGTCCCCTCTTAATGCAGACCAGACATTTATGATGCTAATCTACCTTGAAGGGCAGTCTTCAAAGAGTTTTGCAATGTTTGCTGTTGAATGCCTTGTCCTCATTTACATTTGTGATCGTAATGTGTTATTTCTCCTTTTTATTGGTGTGCAAAGCTTGTGATTTCCTTGGTAGCGACTCCTGCTTACAGTTTCAGCACTGATAGATCTGCAGGTTGTGTATTTGCATTTATTTGGTATGGAAAGCTTTTTGCAAGATTTACGTAAAATGAGTGCCATTGCCCTAATTGAATGGTTTTTTACAGTAGTATCTATAGTAGCATATTTATCTTATGACCTATTTATTCTTTTCAAATTCACGTTTGGATTTTTGCAAGGTCTATACTGTGTTATCTTGTATGTATTTTTTGTTTTATCTTTCTATTGTGATATTGTTGATGCTTGCTATGTCTGTGCAGAGTAGGTGCAGTTGATCCTCAGCCTAGCTGTCTATAGCAGGTGAGAGGAATCTTTTTAGAGTATCAACTTCATTTTGTGAATTGTATTGATAGTTTTTTTCAAAATCATCATATGTCAGTTACCAGATTTACACTTTGAGTTTGTTGAGTTCTAATTTGACACAGTCTTGCTGTATTGTTTGTTGTGTTAGTTCTATAAGTAAGCATTATGGTTGCCCTCAAGCTGAACACGCAGCAGGTTGTAGGTTTTCTTTTTGAACCTCCCTCTGAACATGAGTCTGAGACTGACTGCATGTGAGGCAGAGGACCAGGTTAAAGATGCTGGCAGTGTTTTTTCTGCTCAAGAGGAATCGTCTGATGATGAATCCAGTATCAGTGCTGATGAAGTGCCTCTTTTGGAGGACGACAATGGTATGTCATTAGGGCACCAAGAGCAAGCTGGACTGCAGCCACGGGCTGGAATGCCTCCCATTGTAAATGCTGAGCCATGGGTTGCCCTTAACATGTTGTAGTCTATATAGCTTGACTTATGTGGTGTTTGAGGGTGTAAACGCAATACAAAGAATTTTTTGCCTATCAATTGTTTTCCAAATGCTTATTAATGATGTGTTTTTGGATGATATTGTTGAGCAGATAATTTGTATGCAGAACAGTTTTTTAGGGACAAAAGCGTTACAATTAAGACCCACTCTAGAGTTACCTGGTGACTGCCCAGAAATCGCCATGAGATTATGCAGTTATGGGGTTTAACTTTCCTGATGGGATTGATAAGGAAACCATCACTGGCTGTATATTGATGTGCTTGTCCTTTGATATATTTCCAGCAACTATGAGTCAGTATTTGTTTCTGCAGTGTATGTTGCATTTTGTGGATAATGTTACAGCATTGCCACTAGATCACTCTGATTGTGACTGTCTCTTCAAAATTTGGCCTGTCCTTGATCATTTAGAAGATCGTTTCTCAGAGATCTATGTTCCAGGAAAAGACATATCTATGAAAGAGTCTATGGTCCTCTTCAGACAATATATTCCCAGGAAGAGAGCACATTATGGTATTAAGTTGTATGTGCTGTGTGAAAGTGCCACTGGATATGCATATAATCTTAGGGTGTTCACTGGTAGGGATGCTTCAATTGAACGCCCCTCCCCAGTTGTCCTT
Organism: Pleurodeles waltl; assembly: GCF_031143425.1. Classification (NCBI taxonomy): domain Eukaryota; kingdom Metazoa; phylum Chordata; class Amphibia; order Caudata; family Salamandridae; genus Pleurodeles; species Pleurodeles waltl. Next base: position 791,789,949 of record NC_090438.1, on the reverse strand, counting down.
CCACTTTTGTAATCAGTAAAAAAATGATGTGGGAACTTGCCAGAGCACTTTTTCTCAAAGATCAAAGATTACCATTTATATGTGGATAATTTCTACACAGGTGTGCAATTATTTAAAGAATTGTTCATAGTGGGCACTGTTGCATGTGGCTCAACCCCTTCTAACCGTACAGGTTACGCTAAAGAGCTTCTATGTAAAAAGCATGAAATGGGACAAAGCAGTGCTTTACGTAGTAACAAACTTCCTACTATGGAATTTTGAGACATAAGAAATGGCCGCTTGCTGTCAACTATTCATCATGAAAATACTGCCCTTGTGACTTTTGGGGTCAGGTTGCAGAAGTGCCCAAACCTGTCTGCATTCTAGATTACAACAAGCACATGGGAGGTATAGATAAAGCAGATAAAGGGTTTAATCCTTACAATGGTCATCTACTTCATTTAGCACCCTTCGATGCTTAAGTTGTTTTCAAAAACTGTTCTGCAGAATCCAAGATTACTTTTGTACAGTTTTAGCAGTCTGTAATAGGCAGCCTTGTCACATTTGAGCAGGCAAGTGTTCCTAAAGTTGGAGTAGTGGAGGATGTGCCTAGATTAAAAGATCACCTCTTTCCTGAATACATTCCTCCAACACCCAAAAGACTTTCTGTGTTGGAGAGGTAGAATCTGTGTCCAAAGAAGGTTACAAAAGGTGAGTCATATATATTGCCCCAAGTGTCCTTCTAATACTGGCTTATGTGTGCTCACACATATTAAATTGGGCCATACACAACTCAAGTATTGGGAGCAACCATGACAATAAAAGGGAACTGGCAGTGGTCTCTATTGCTATATATTCTGGGCCTCATTTATGAGGAAGTCATGCAGTGAAGCACAGCCCAGGACAGCACAGCAAGTCACCTTGCTGTGCTGCACTGCATGACAGGAAAAGGGCAGGAATGTGCTGTATTTAAGGCAATATTGCACATTCCTGTCCTTTCCCATGCACTGGCACACTATGGGCTGCCTAGCACCAATGCAGGCACCCTTGCACCATTGTGTTAATTGGGGATGCCTACAAATGTGGTCTAGCAGTGGCTCCAAACCAACTATTTTGCAATCTGCAGAAAATAGTTTGTTTCTGCAACTTTTAACAGTACCTCACATTTTTCCTAGCTGTATTTGCCATAGTGAGCTTTGCAAGTTTATCTGGAGGTAGGATTGCCACCTTTCCCAGAGAAAAATTATGGACATTTGCTCATGTTTTAAGATTCTTCAAAGGCTCAGACATGATCCCTAGACTGAACTTTATAGAGAATTGTCTGTAATAATTTTTAACATGACCGTTCTCTCTTTGTTTACTTTAATATCTGTCATTAAGGCAGCTCTAGGAACCATTTTAACGTGATTTCTCTTTAAATCTACTGTTTAAAATATATACCGATGACCAGACAAATGCTGGTAAAAATGGATAACTGGCAACCCCATCTGGAGGATGTCATTCAACCTCATCTATGCTTTTATGGATTTTAGTTTGCTGTAAACCAGGGACAGTTTTTAATAGATCTCTCTTTGGTGGGCTACCACTATATTCCTTGGCCGCTAAGCCTTTTCTTCCTAGAATGCAAAGCCCCTTTTTTTACTATTTGGACTAATTTGAGATTAGGCATCCACAACTATTTTTTCACATTAGGTATCCATGCCAAATTTGCATCATTTATTTCCATTATCCTGGGGATTCTAAAGGCACCCAGGGTTTATGGAATCCCTTTGGACTGGACTGAGAGAATAGGCCAACTATTGCTGCATTTTGAGGTTTTGGGGAAAAATAGGAGAAAGGTTCTCTGCAAAAATGTGTCTGTTTTTCCCACTAAAAATAGCATCAGCAAAAGGTTTACTGTGCTAAACAAACAATTTCCCTGGCTTTCCTTTCAGCAACATGCAGAGCTGAGTCAAAAAACTATTTTGCTACCACAGTTTTGGCATTTTTCAAAGAGGTAGCCCATGTTTCTTAATTTTTGTACTTTCAGCCCACTTCCAGTTTATGGTGGAAAATACTGTGAAACCCACTGGTGAAGCAGGAGAGCTATATATTTCTGAAAAGTAGACAAAATGCTGAATTCAGCTAGGGATCATTTGTGTAGATGCCTCAAGGTTTTCCCAAATAATCTAATAGTTGAATTAAAAAAATATTGAATATTATTAGGGAAAAAGTCCATTTGTGACAACAGTTTTATTTGTAACTTCTTTTCACGATGGTTAATTTACCAAAGCAATATTTCATTACATCTTCTAAACCTTTCTGGTTACAGGGTTATATTGAGTTTGGGGGTTTTCCAAGCACTCAAGACACCAGAGTCAATAACTGAACAGAACCTTGCAATGGTTTTTCATTGTATACCTGGTATAGATGAATTCATGTGGCAAAATATAAAGAGTGAAAAATAGGCATCAAGGAAACTTATTTATTTCTGAAATGAGCATAGGATATGGAGTTTAAAAGCAGTGGTTATTTGCAGAACTTTGAAATTGTGGATATCAATACTGGCATGTGAGTTGGAGGGCATTTCTCAAAATGTCTTCTGTCTTGCGCACTGCACAAAATCAGAGAAACACAAATGGTAATAAGCCTTGTTCTACTATTCTGTATTCCCTTAAGTCTTTAGATAAAAATCATACCGCATGTGGGTAGGCCTAGTGCCTGTGAAAAGAAAGGGCTCACAATGCAACATGGACACATCACATTTTACCTCTGAAAACTGAACCTTTTGTTGCAATGTGGCTAGCTATGGGTATTTGCTCAGCAGAAACCAAAGAAAACCTACCAAACCTGCACATTTTTAAAAACCAAACACCTGAGAAAATCCAGGGCGGGGTGACTTGCATGGTTTTTATCAAGTTTTCTTACCTGAAGCCTGTGCAAAACTGAAACTTTTACTAAGAAACACATTTTCCTCAAATTTCTGTGATAAAAAGCATTGGAATCTGCAGGAAGCAACACATTTCCTATAACCTACTATTCCGACAAGTCATCCAATAAAAATGGTACCTCACTTTTATGTGGAGGGCTAGTGGCCGCAACAGGAAAAGCACCAAAACAGAACATGATCATATCAAATCTTTCCACTGAAAACTGACCGTTTATTTTTGCAGTGTGGATATCTCTGGATTTTCAGCTCTAGCTCAGCCAGTACCTAGGGAAACCTCACAAAATTGCACATTTTAAAAAGCTAGACACAGAAGGGGATTCGGGGTTTGGTAACTTTCATGAATCTCACCAGGCTTTTCTACTCAGAAGCCCTTGCAATCTTCAAAGTTTGACTACAAATTAATTTACACCACATTTCTGTGATGAAAGGTTCTGGCATTTGTGCGGGAGTAATGAATTTCCTACCACCTATCATTTGTCCAAATCTGGTGCCACACTTGTGTGGGTAAGGCTGGTAGCCGCAACAGGAAAGGCCCCAAAATGCAACACGGACATTTTACCTTTCACCATGAAAACTAGCCATTTTTTCAATGTGGCTAGCTATGACTGTTGTGCCCTAGCTCAGCCAGCATACAGAAAAACCTAGCAAACTTGTACATTTTTTAAAACTGGACACCCAAGGGAATCCAGGGTAGGATCACTTGGATGGCTCTCAGTGAGTTCCCTTACCCACAGGCACTTGCAAACATCACACTTTGACTAAAGCATGCATTTTCCTCACAATTTTGTGATGGAAAGTTCTGGAACCTACAGGGAGCAACACATTTCCCACAACCTACTATTCCCTCAAGTCTCCTGATTAAAATAGTACCTCACTAGTTTTGCTGTGACTAGTGCAGATCAATACAAGGTCAACGAGTGTCCCTTTGCCAGGATTCCCATTGACCATAGTTTGATCTGTTCCAGTTATGGCACTATGCCCAGCCACACAAGTGGGGCAGCAGTTTTATTGGGACAAGTGGTAGGAATGTTGTAATTTTCTTCTGATTCTAGGAGAATAAGTCACAGAAATGCACAGACAAGTATCATTTTAGGCAAATTCTGAGGTTTGCAGGGCATTGTGTGTAAGAAACCTTTTTGAGATCCATGATAGGCACACAGTCCTTAATTCCCCTCAATGTCTAGTTTTCAAAAATACCTGGCTTTGGTAGGTTTCCCTCAGTGGCAATAAAGCCCCAGCCCAAAAACTGCAGCTACCCCTTTTATTGATGTTGCCACATTGCTTCCTGGACCCTGATCTTTTGTGGGTGCCAGTGAAATAGCATTTCTATCAGGAGAGAACTGTTGGTGGCAGGAAATGTTCAGCTCCCTGCACATTCCTGTACTTCAAGTCACAGAAATATGAAGAAAAGTTGTGTTTTTTGCCTATGTTTGAAGATTAGAAGGGCTTCTCCATAAGAAAATCTTGGGGGATCCACGAAAGACATATCTTCTTGGAGTTCCCCTGGTGTCTAGTTTATGAAAATATCTGCGGTTGGTAGATTCTTACTAGAAACAATGTACACCCTGGCAGAGAAAGACAGAAGAGATAAATATCACTGTACCACCATCTACTACTAAAGTTCACACAAATACTGGTTGGATTTGGCACGAGAATGGATGAAAGGTTCAAAATGTAAATTTTATTAATAAAAGATTTCATGAAAACTAAAATGTGGAAATCACTGTTAATGAGATAATTATTTAATACTGAACCAGTGACTCACAGTTCATGTGGTGTAAAGCCACAACAAGGCACCACCCACTTCACAGAACATTCACACACATTTCATGCATCACACATAGAAATCTATTCACATCACCAGCCGCGGGCCCAACATATTACCACACTCACATCAACAAATAGCACCATTAAAAGACCCATCACTTCCATAAACCCACAGGACTGACACAGCAATCACATCACCTGGCAGCTGGCGGAGTCTGTGGACTGGAGTTTGGCAATCAGTGTGTGTGTGTAGTGACCAGAAGCAAGCTTCTACACAAACACACTGCTAGCCAAATGCCAGTTCACACATATCACCAGCCAGATGCCAGCCACACACACCAGAAGACAGACACCAATTCAGACATAGCAATCACACTGTCAGACAGGTGGTGGAATGCGTGGACTGGAGTTTTTCAGTGATGGTGTGTTGGTGTAGTGACTTGCTACTAGTCACTACAGACACACTGCCAGCTAAACGCCAGTCCACATTCACTGCCACCCAGATGCCAGCCACACACATGGCCAGCCAAACACTACTCAGACATCACCAGAAAGCTCTGCACAAGAAGCTGTCACTTCTAAAACACTAACACAGTAGATAGATCACACACACAAAGAGCACAGACAAGGAAAAATAAAACATCCACCCAAAAAGAGCACATTTTTCCTAATAGAAAGAACCAACCTATTGGTAGAATATGAAATACCAACTATGACAGCACACTCACCAAATGTAACTGAACATATCAATCAACTACCATCCATCCATCTAAACAGGAAGGGGCCTATTAATGCAGACTCTTGTGTTGCTCTTGCACCACACAATGTGGTGCAAGAGCAACACAAACCTTAAAACAGATTTTTGAATCCATGCAATGCAACTTTGCCTGGCTCTGATTAGCTCAAAAACCTGGAGTAGCATAACACAGAGCAAAACGCTGCATTGTGTTAAACTGTCCTGGGAATGTGTTCCACTGGGTGTTGCATGGGTGTTCCCATGCAACTCCAATGGATTTTGACGCATCCCTAGATTTACAAGAACTTGTAAACCTGGGCATGTGTCAAAATCTTACATCTTCCCAGGGGAGGCCCAACTAGGAGAAATACCTCAATTTCTCCTTGCTTCTTCCACCTGCTATGAACCTTACAACCTTTTGCCTTCTAACTTATAAAAGGTGGTGCCATTTTGTGTGTTAGGGATTCCTAGGTATATAAATGATGTAACTCTGCTGTAGACTTGGCATTTAATATTATGAGATCTAGTTCCTGATATTAAAGCCACGCCTTTGGCATAAAGTTGTACTGGGGAAAGGCAAGGGCCTACTAGAGGATGTCCTTTCTCTCCATGTTTAAAAATGTCGCAAAATCAGTGATGTATGGAAGTGGAAAAGGGCAAGTATACTACTTGTCAGACATCCATACTTATGTTGAAGGGATCCAAGCATTGTCCCCAAATGCCATACCTTGTTCATCCGAGAGGTCCACAAGTAGCTAACGTATGACATTTATAATAGTATCATTGTACAACATAGATTTCTGATCAACCAGAGTTTAGATGTATTTACTCTGTCAAAAAAAGAACTTAAGCATGTGAATGCCATGTAAATGCACCCTTGTCTGGCTGCTGTATAGTTATTAATAAATACAAACTAAAGCATTGACCTATGGTGCCAAGACCTAGGGGGAACCTACACTGAAAATCAGATATTAGGTCCCCGATTTATCAAGCCTTTGTGCTGTTCCTATGTCCTGGAAGGAAACACAAGGACAATGCAAAGGCTTCAGTAATATTTACAATGCCACTCAAGGGCAATTTTTGCTGCCTTGCATGGCTTTGTAAAGAAATATAACACAATGCAGTAGCTTGTACTGTGTTATGTTACATTCCAAACTGAGAGGTGTTCCATGGTGAAGTGTGAGTGTTCCTATGCCTCCACCCATGAATTTTGGCACATTCCCAAATGTAATAAAGTTAATAAACCTTCCCTAGTGAGACTTGATTTCTCCTTGTTACTCCCACTTTACACATATAATAAGGAGAATATGCCTCCAAGGATTGTTTTTGTGCAGGAAGTAATTCCTTCCTGCACAAAATCAATCTTCCCCATAATGCAGGCACCCTTGCACTGAAGTGCAAGGGTGCCTACATTTGTGCTATGCAGCATACAGTGCACTAGTGCAAGGAGAGAGCAGATATGCTCCATATCTTTGTAAGTATGGAGCATATCTGCTCTCTCCACACAGGGGAACAACTTTGCTTGCTGCCCTGATTTGCGTGAAAGATTAGTAAATATGGTCTCATGTTATTATCTTGGGCCCAGCGTCACTTTTATTGCCTTTCATAAAATCTGCCATTAGGGTAGATTGAGACCAAGACGGTTATAGCTTGCTATTTAAGGCAGTATTTAAAATATGTCTTAATGTTGAGGCTCAAATATCATTGTTATATTTACATAAATTTATAGGGACTCAGTATGGATGCCGGGTCTTACCCTTAGGCTGTTGTTAACAGCTTGGTTAATTGTTTCAAAAGCAGATGAAAGTGGAGTAATAGACAATAACTCAGGCACTTGATTCTCAAAAGATGTTATGACAGAGGCAAGATCAAAATTTTAATACGTTACTGAAATGAGGGACCCACTCGATGGCTTGAATAGAGGATACAAGAGATGCCGGATGGTTCTCTCCTATGAAAGGGGAGTTTATGACACTTCAAAAGATCTGCGTATGTTCATAGCGCATACAGCCAACAATTTGTCAGAACCTCCTAACTGTGTTCAGAATTCTAAATTGATTACTTTTTCGTATAGAAGTCTACAAATGCCAATGTTTGTCTCAAGCTATCTGCTTCAAATACAGATGAAGGTTTTTAAGGGAGTACATGATGTGTCAAGTCAAACTACTTGTTAGATCTAATGGAGTTTTTCTTTACTGTAGAGGTCAGTAACTGTTTGTAGTTAACAAAGCATAAACAGACTCAAACCAAAATCAAAATTAATTGCCACTCATTGCCTGATCAAATTTGGAGTTAAAAAAATAAATCTTATGACATAAGTGTAAGTTAAAATTAGGCATGGGCAAAATTGTAATTATGTTTGCAACAATCTTATAATTTTGGGAATGTCTGTGATTATGGTATTATACTATATCATGTAGCAAGAAGTACTGACGGGGGAAAGATCCTAATACAAATAGAATGGAAACAACTTGACTTGCATGAACATAAGCAGCATTTTCTGAATGCAAGCCTCAGTTCTTTACGTTAGGGTGTCAACTTGCTTTTCAAGTTCATTTTTAGGGTTGAGTGCAAAGTGCTCTGTCCCTGGTGTAATCTCTCTATGGGCTTGTAACCACACCCATTCCACTCCAATCAGTTTGGTTGGTTCGTGGGCTTGCCTTTTAAAATTCGCTTTATTTCATTAGTGAAAGGCATGCATACATCATGCCTTTTCCGGTGTCTAGCCCACCTCAAGCGCACCGACCAAATACAGAAAACATACGAGGCTTGATGTTTTCCATATGGTTTCTGGACTACTTTTTCTCTTTATTTCGCAGTGCGATCTCACTGGGCAGTAGTCGAACGCTTTGCATGACATCTACCCTGTCACATGGATATTTGCACTTTTGGCAATTACATGGATAATTGCACTTTTGCTGGTAACATGGATAATCACACTTTTGCCGATATGTCCCACTGCGAGCAAACATCTGTTTCCTTTTGAGTGTTTGCTTTGTGCTCATAGTGACCATTGGCGCACCTATGTGAAACTTTTACTTTTCAGTTTATGTGGCAAGAAAAGTCTGGTTACTTAAGTAAAACTGTTTTACTTTTCAATTTCAATTTATGTGGCAAGAAAAGTCGGGTTAGGAGTTTATAATGCTAATAGCTCTAACTCGAGCAAACGTGAGACCCATTGCATTGCAAATGCTTGTTTACCTAAAAGACCATTCGGGTAATTTAACGTGAGTACCTGAAAATCAACTCAAACATACATTTTCGAGTTTAATTTTTACATGAGTGTTACATTTGGGTAGTTTTTTTTGTGCAATATGCATTTTCCTTTGTTTTTTCCACAGGAAGCAAGAGCAATAGCGACTGGGAGACTACAGTAAATACAGTACCAACTTTCTCTTCTTGCCTTAAGGACTGCTCCCTCTGCTCTTACCTGCCCATGGTGATTCTAGTTTTGAATTTTGGATGGAAAGCATCATTCTCTTTTTGTCTGCAACCTCTGCTGCATTCTCACCCTTGAAAAGTACACATTTTGGGGTACCTCAAGTAAATTCAATTCAGGCGGTTTTCTGACTGAAGGATGGCAGTAACCAGTATTTTAATTTCTATTTTTTGTTGCTCAATGGCAATGAGTTTCGGAAAAGGGCCTCAAGTAGGATTAAGGTGTTTTGAGGGATAATGTTTGCACAGTTTTGGTATGGTGAAGGCCTGAGAAAACCTCCCCTGATTGTCTTTTCCAATTTATGCCTTTGCTTATCTGGATGACATAATAATAAGAAAAGCTGGAAGGGGAGCAATTCCAACTACAGCTATTTTTGATACCTTAAATAAAGCATGGTTACACATAAACCCCAATAAACTTGACATACCTTCCACCAAAGTTATGTGTTTAGGTTACTTACCTGAACAAGAGCACAAATGACCTCAGGAAGAGAAAGTGGCACCTTTTAAGAAATTACGAGGCAGATTTAAGAGCCTCTTGCACCACATTAGTGCTGCCTTAGCATCCTTGTATGCTAAGGCTGCGCTATGGTTTCCTTTTCCAATCAATCAATCAATCAATCAATCAGGAATTTGTAAAGCGCACTACTCACCCGTGAGTTTATTCAAGGCGCTGAGGAGGAGGTGAGAAGGGGGAGGGAGAGGTGCTGCTACTGCTTGAACAGCCAGGTCTTGAGAAGTTTCCTGAAGGTAAGGAGGTCTTTGGTCTGGTGCAGGTGGGCAGGAAGAGTTTTCCCTGTGCCATATTTACAAAGTAGCATAATACATGCATTGTGCTACTTTGTAACCCCTTGCACCACATTATGCCTGTGCCAGGCATAATGTATGCAAGAGGAGTGTTACCCCGGTTAGTGGGGGCTGAAAAAATGGCTCAAAGAAAGCTAAAAGAATTCTTCACGCCATTTTGTGTGGCATTATTAATGCCTGCACAGAGCAGGTGTTAAAAGTAAGCACACTATAATTTATAACGGGGCTCAATGTGCTTTGCAGGATTAACGTCAACATTTTTTATGCTAATTGTGCAAAGCGTCAAAAATTTGGACGCTAGTTCCCTAACTACTGCCATGGTGCGCCGTATCCTAAATATGGCACACACATGGTGGCATTAGGGGGGCACTAAGGGGCACAAGAAAAGTGGCACTGCATTAGATGCAGCACCTCTTCTTTTAAATCAGGCCTATATTTTACTCTAGCTGAGGGTTTTCTAAGGGCCTTCCTGGTACTAAGTTACTTGAGATTTATATCAAGCCTTTCACATAGAATTAATCTATTAAAAAAACTAGACTAACAAACATCTGAAAAATCTTGGAACAGAACTGTTTATATCCTATGAGCACTTTGTGATTTTGGCATGATAAACTAATGTTTCAGGAATGGGATTAGGAATGGTACTTTCACTAGCATTCTCTCTTGGGGGATGAAACACCATAGTCGTAGACAGAATAGAGTTACTGAGTGTACACATGTGAGTCCACAGCATTGAAATAGTGTAAGCCATGGAGGCAAGTAGGATTGTGCATTTTGAAAGTCAGACGGTGCACCATTTAAAAATAACTAAAGTTTAGGATGCAGGTATTACTCCATATTCAACAAGGAAAAGTGACTGTGCACCTGATGTGGGATGCAATGATATGTTTGATATAGGTTGTGGCTTCAGGCCAAAGCGTGTTCCAAAAATATATGAGAAATGGCAATGATTCTGTTGAATGCATTGGCCACTTCTGGTAGCTGGGTCTCGGGACGGGCCAGGCCCTGCAGCCAACTTCTGCTGCGCTCTGTCAATCCTGTGTTTTAGTAGCTCATGGTCAGGCTCTTTGGGTACATATTTTGACATTTAGGCACACATATGTCAAGCAAATTGTTTTCAATTTTTTTAACAATAAATGGTGGTTCAACCAAGAAACTTTTTTGTTTATTTTTTAAAGATGTTTATTATTTTTCCATCTATTGTAGTTTTTTTGGGGGGGATACTAAAAATAACAAAAGAAAGAATCTAAATGTAGATCCAAAAACATATAAATAAAATTATGTTTTGCAGTTCTCTTGGTAAGCATACAGCTGCTAACACATATTTTATTTTTGCATGCTTCAAGTAATACATTACACTATTTTGATACAGAAGGTTGACATCTTAGGTTTTGCTGACAACAACTTCTGGGGGAAGTCAATCACCAGGGAGGAGTCTCTGAAATGGAGTGGAAGTTGTTGATGCTCCCTCATCTTCCTCACATCTTCCCTTATCTGCAGTGACTTGGGTAGTGTGCCCACATTAAGATACATGGTCATTCCATAGGACATTATCACAACCACACTAAAGACTAGCATGTTTAGAGGTCACCATTGTACCAGTGGATATTTCTGTACCATCAGAGGAACTGCCATCATGACAACAATTTGACAGCCTTGGTTGCCTGCCATCATAATGACATGTTTTCTGATATAGAATAAAATAGAAATCAGTTGAGCACAGGAAAAGAATGAAAAGAGACAAATCAGCACAAGAACATTTTCAAAAGATGAACCAGAATAGTAATGCAGGGGAAATGTTATACAAACAGAAACCTTAAAGGGGCAAAGACGCAGTGAAAAGGGAAATATTGAAGATAGAAAGAACACTTTGCAGATATGAAATCAGAATTGGAACATTACAGATTTAAATAAGAGGGGACATCCATTTGAAATTGTTCTACGTATTTTATTTGCTTTGGAGCATGTCACTGGTTGTACTCCTTGCGTGACACATCAGATTGAAATATTGCAAAGATATAAGCATAGACTGCAGGGCTATAATACTATTGTGAAACCTCTATGAGTAAATGTACCTACTGTGGATATTTAATAACAGATTCCAATCACAGTGCTATAGAGCAGTGCATTAATGCAACCATTCCTTGGGAGTATATGCACTCTGTAAAGTTGCAATCCTAGAGAGATACCTTCCTTGTGAGGATGTTCTTACAGTGTGAGCTATTATTAGCACTGTTGATAAAAAAGGAAATAACAAGCAAACATCAACAGTGTTGTTAAACATGGAACAATATTGCAGCACTGTAAATAAATTGACAATGTTAGAAAAAAATTATTCAGTACAAAATTGCAAAGGCTAACCAAATGTGCAATGCAAAAAATGGATAGATATGTCTATTATTCCCACATTGAAGATTTTCATTCTATACAGCCATGACATGTAGCCTGTTCTGGGAAGTTACGTCTCAGGTGAGTACAAGTTAAAACATGATTTGCCTATTAGGTCCTAGCAAACTGGAACTAATATTTAGACACATGCTAGCTACATTTTTGTTTTAAAAAATAAATAAATGTGTCACTATTTCCTGAAAAAAATTAATGGTTGAGGAAAGTTTGTCTTTCCCATATTGTCGCCTTCATGTCATACTGACTTTTGACCAATGTTGCAGCCTGAGGGTTAGATTTATCAAAGTTTTGATTTCCCTTGCACCACGCAAGATAACGCAAGGGCGACACAAACCTAGATGATATTTATCAAGCTGTACAAGGTCACCTTGTGTTGCTCTGTGTGGCTTGGTAAATCTGAAGTAACACAAGGAAGTGCAAGTCACTGCCTTGTGTTACTCTTTGTGGTGGAGGCATTACATGGGTGGAGAGTGGGTGTTCCCACACATCCATCCATGTCTTCTGAGGCATCACCAGACCTACAACACTGGTAGGCCAGGAATGCATTACAGTTGTACACCTTCCCACCAGAAGTGTAACAAGGAAAAATATCCTTATTTCTGCTTGTTGTTTCCTCTTTCTGAGTGGGATGCATTCTGCAGTAGACCTAGAAAGAGGAATGTGCCTCCAAGGATTGTTTTTATGCAGGAAGGTGTCCTTCCTGCACAAAACCAATCCTGCCTGTAATGCAGGCTCCCTTGCTCCTTAGCAAAAAGGTGCCTGTGTTAGTGCTACTCCTAGTTCTGTGTCAGCGCAATAAAAGGACAGGAATGTATCGAATCATGATAGATATGGTGGATTACTGCCCTTCCTCTTTCATGCAGCACAGCAAAATGTCTTGCTGCGTTGCACAGCAATAAAATTTGATAAATCTGGCCCCAAGTGTTTAGCTGAAATAATTACATTACCCTTTTATAAAAGATCGTTTGATAACCGCTGCCTTATAAAACTGTATCCTATGTGTTTTTTAATAATTATGCATGATTAAAATATTAAAAACTCACAATGCTCAACAACATTTCATTTTGTGTGAACCTCAAAACCAATATGCTTCTATGATAACTGTTCAATATGCAATCAAAATCAACATGATCCACAAAAGTTCCTTTAAAGACCTTAAAAGTTGGAATATATAGAATACAAAACCATAATGATCATGGAACTTAGAATTTACAGATTCTGGTGGTTACTGAGCAATCATGTGTCACTGAAGGAAAAGGTTTAAGCTGACATTTACTGTGTTTGCATTGGGCACTATGGCATCCTTCCAAATGAAACCTTTTCGATGTGCCATTTTGGGCACAAGGACCAGATTCACTATGGCTTTGTGCTGATGCTAGAGTGCTGGAAATAGTAGCAAAGTAGCAGCTGCATTTTATACTCTGGTGCAAAAGGTGTTTTGTGCTAGAAAGGTGCAAATTTCATAGCAGTAACGCTGGTTTGCATTAAGAAAACATTATTGGTGACGGATGGCCCCAACTACTAAGATATCCAGACTAAGCTTTGCACCAGAAACAAATGGCTACTGGAATCAGGGTCAAACAAGGAGGAATTTGTTAATTTCTCCCAGGGTGCAGAGTACACATTCAATACTTTCGAACTATTGTTGCTTGTCTACGCATAGGCATTTGAACTGGAAGGGCATGCTTTCAGTACACATCTGGCCATATTTATAGAAAAGTGGTGCAGCACAGCTAGTCACTTTACTGTGTCGTCCTGCGTCACTGGGAAAGGGCAGGAAAGTGCTGTATTTCAAAGCAAAGGTGCATTTCTATGTTTTCCCCTGCACTGGCACACAATGGGCTGCCTAGGTCCAGTGTGGGCACCCTTGGTGTGAGAGTTCCAGCATTGCATGCAAGACTGTTTTGTGCAGGGAGGGACACCTTCCTCACAAAAGCAATCTGAGAGGATGTTTCCTCTTTCTATGTATGCTGTAGAATGCAGCACATATAGAAAGAGGAAAAAGTGAGGAGAAATAAAGATATTTCTCCTCTTTACGCCTCTCCTGGGGAGGTGTATCCTTATGGTGCATTCCCAGGCTTACCTATTCTTGTAAATCTGGGAATGCATCGAAATCCATGGCTGCTGTGTGGGAACACCCATGAAACACCCTTGGAAAAGCATCCCTGCAACAGAGTAATGCAACACAGTGATTTGCACTGCGTTACATTACTCAAGATTTATGAAGCGAAGCAGGGCCACGCAAGGTAGCATTGCATGGCTTCATAAATCTCATTTTTAATTTGTGTCGCTCTTACACCATGGTGCATGGTGCAAGAGTGATGCAAAGGGGTTCAGAAATATGCCCCATTCAATGCTAGACAGCTTACTATCACCTCTACACCATGGCGTGAAGCTGTGTGCCCTGCAATGCAGCCTGTTTGTGTCACAAAGAGGGTATGACACCAACAGCAGGCCTATCCATGTAGATGTGGAGCTGTACTGTGTTTCCCTTTCACAGATCTGAGTAGATTTGGACACTACACTACACTGTATGAAACTTGGACCAGTTTGCAATCTGTCCCCAGGTTGTAATTACGGCCCCCTCTCCTAATATTCTCAATGTTTGCTGAAAGGCAGAATCTTATAATGATGTCCCCATTATGGGCCTAGTTGATTCATTCCCCAGAGTTACTGATAAAGAGGCATTGGTAACTCTATGGAGTTACTAGAAATGGCAGGTCGGAGCCATCGCATAGTGGGCCAACTAAGGAAGTCCAATCTATCCTGGCAAGCCAAACAAAAAATTTAAATCTATAGTGAAAAGGAAAACAAGTTTTCCTGAGCATGACTATCTATAAATGATTAGCTGATGCACCTAAACTGACCACTAAAATAGTGTCCGAGAGAAAAAGACCAATCATAGATGCGAGGGAGAGGGAAGCTGACCTGTGGTGCCTGGTTGTTTGGTGGAAGCTGTATGATGGTCCTTCATTGTGCAGGGCCTTGTAGGCATAGGCTAGCATCTTGACCTGGCATCTCTTCTGAATCAGGAACCAGTGCAGTTTCTTGAGGTGGGGTGTGATGTGGGTCCTTCTGGGGAGGTCAAGTGTGAGTCTTGATGCTGAGTTCTGAATGGTCTGGAGTCTTTTCAGATGGCATGCTGTGATTCTGAGTCATGTAGTCCAGTCTGCTTGTGATGAGGGCATGTGTGACTGTTCTTCTGGTGTCTGCTGGGAGCCACATGAAGATCTTGCGGAGTATGCATAGGGTGCAGAAGGCGGCAGATGAGACTGCCTCAACTTGTGTTTTCATGGATAGCTTGTTATCCAGGATGATGGTAAGGTTGCAGGCGTGGTCTATTGGGGGCGGTGTGAGTCCATGGCAAGGTGTTGTTCCCAAAGATGAGAACTTCCGTTCTTTTGGTGTTGAGTTTGAGACATTTGTCCTTCACCCAGTCCACTATGTTCATCATGCATCTGTGGAAGTTATCTTTTGTGGTGCAGGGATCTTAGAACAGTGAGAGCATGAGCTGTGTGTCGTCGATGTAGGAGATGCTAAAGTGGAGTCCATGTGACCTAATGGTGACGGCTAGTGGGATCAAGTAGTTTTTGAAGAGGGTCGGGCTGAGTGACAATCCTTGGTGGACTCCACAGATGATCTTCTTGGGCTCTGAGGTAAACCGTGCTAGACAGATCCTTTAGGTTTTGGTGGTGACGTACAAGGTGATCCCTTTGAGGGTGTTTCCTTGAATCCCAGTGTGGTGGAGTCAGTTTTTTCTAGGTTCTTCATGTGGATCTGGGGGGGCATGGTGCCGGTGTAGCTGGGTCCTGAGATGATGAAGTGTACATTGTGGTGGTCAGACTAGATAAGTGGTGTGGTATGGATGTACCTGACTCTGTCACTGGAGGTGAAGATTGAGTAAAGCATGTGTCTTGCGATGGAGGGTCAGAGTTAAACTGCTTGAGGCCCATGGTGCTTAAGCTTTCCAAGAGGATTAGCGTCACTAAGGTCGTCGAGGTGGAAGTTGAGGTCCCATATGAATATGTAGTGCTTGGAGTCGGTTGCTTCTTGGGTGATGAGTTCCGGGATGGTGTTGCGGAAGCTGGGGTGTGGTCCTGGTGGTCTGCAGGCAACGGTGTCTCTGATGGTGCTTTTTTGTCTGTGTGGGGTTTTAAATTGAGGTGTTTCATTACCGGTCTCAGGTGTTCAGGGGATGTTGTGCAGAGGATGGTTTCCTTGTAGATGATGGTGAATTCTCTTCTGTGCTTCTTAGTTTGGTCCCAGCATGTTATCTAGTAACCTTCGGGGATGGCTATAGTGATGTCTGATGCAGAGACAGGGTCGAGCCAGGTTTCTATGAGGAAGATGACATTGAATGAGGAAGGAGATTGTGTCCAAGACCTTGGTGGCATGTTTAACTGCTAAACAACTAAATGGAGTTGTGTCATGGTGGTCTCAGTCGATGTGTTGGGTGCAGCTGCATTTGCAGTTTGCTGGTGTCATTGCTTGCTGCAGTGCTGAAGGTGAGGGAAGAGTGACAGAAGGAGAATAGTCTCTGGTGGTACACGGGGATGTGCAGCAGCAGTGCTTGTTGGTGTGTCCAGGATCTGAGGCTTGGTGGTCATCAGAATTGTACCCTTGTGGGGCAGAAGAGTCAAGTGTCTGGGCACTGTGAGCGAGCCAGTTGCGGATGGGCACATTGCACGTTTCCACTACATGGCCACGCTGCGGCCTCCATTAAGTAGGGCCTGGGAGGAGGCATGGGTGCTAAGAGGTGGTGGGTGCGGCTAGGCGGAAGGCAAAAAAACGAATGGCAGACGGGAGTGGCAATGGGAATAAAAGAATGACCAGTGAAAAAAGGAGGCAAAAAGCAGGCGCAATGACTCAGAAAAATGGGGTAAAGGAAAGAGAAAGCAGTGAAAATGTGGCAAAAGCAGGAGAGAGCACTAAGAAAAACACAGAGAAAGGAGTAGAAATCAGTAAGATTGAGGCAAAAAGAAAGGAGAAAGCACTCAGAAACATGGGGGTAAGGAAGGAGAAAGCAGTGAAAATGAGGCAAAAAGAAGGAGCAAGCACTCAGAAAATCAGGGTTAGAGGAGGAGAAGGGAGTGAGAAAGAGGCAGAAAACAGGAGAGAGCAATGCAGCATCAGGGACAGCTGACCTGGCACCTCTCAATTGGTTCACGCTGCAGCCTCCATAAAGTAGGTCATGGAAGGTGGGAGGGATACTGGGAGGCAGTGAGTGGGGCTAGGCGGGAGGCAGGAAACTTTCAGAATGCGGGAGCAGCAATGGAGAAAAAGTAAAAGTAAAAAAAGGAGGCGAAAGCAGGAGAAAGTACTCAAACAAATAGGGGAAGGACGGAGAAACTAGTGAAAATGAGGCAAAATGCAGGAGAGAGCACTCAGAAAAATGGGGGGAGAGGAGGCGAAACCAGTAAAAGTGAGGCATAAAGCAGGAGAAAGCACTAAAAAAAAGTGGGGAAAAGCGAGGTAAAAGAAGGAGAACGCACTCAGACAAGTGGGGGAAAGGAAGGAGAAGGCAATGAAAATGAGTCAAAAAGAAGGAGAAAGCACTCAGAAAAACAGGGGAAGAGAAGGAGACAGTGAGAATGACGAAGAACACAAGAGAGAGAGATGCAGCAGCAGGGGAGAGCTGGCCTGGGACCTGCTCAATGGGGTAGCTCTGCGGCCTCCATTAAGTAGGTCCTGAGAGGAGGGAGGGGTGCTGGGAGGCAGTCGGTGGGGCTAGGCAGGAGGCGGGAAAATGGGAGGCACACAGGCTTTACAATTGGGAAAAAAGGAATCAACAGTGAAAGTAAAAGAGGCAAAACGTAGGTAAAAGTAAGCTGAAAAAATGAGACAGAAAGCAGGAGAAAGCACTCAGAAAAATTAGAAAAGTGGAGGAGAAAGCAGTAAAAATGAGGCAAAAAGAAGTAGAATGAAAACAGAAAAACAGGGGGAAGAAAAGAGAAAGCAGTAAAAACAAGGCAAAAAGGAGAAAGCACTCAGAAAAACATGGGGAGGAGCAGAAGGCAATGAGAATGCGGCAGAAAACAGGAGAGATAGATGCAGCAGCAAGAGAGAGCTACCCTGGGATTTGCTCCTTCATTACCATTTGTTCGGAACTCAGCAGTCCAGATTAAGGCCCTTATTACAACCCTGGCGGTTGGCGGAGAAGCGGCTGTCTTACCTCCAACAGGTTGGCAGTAAAAAAAATGGAATCATGACCATGGCGGTTACCGCCATGGTCATCTGCCACTTCTCCGAACCGACCGCCAGGGCGGAGACGACCGCTGGGCTGGAGACTTGGGTCTCCAGCCCGGCAGCCGTCACAAGTCTGCTGGCGGTATCATGACCCGGCTGACCGCCATGGATTTCATGGGGTTGGGAACCGCCATGAAATCCATGGCGGTAAGCACTATCAGTGCCAGGGAATTCGTTCCCTGGCACTGATAGGGGTCTCGCCCACCCCGACCCCCACCCCAAGTCCTTCCCCGATATCCCACACCCCCCTGCCACCACCCAAAGGTGGCAGCACCCCGCTCCCCACCCCCACCCCCAACATCACTATACAGACTCACATCCGACACGCTCGCAGACACTACCAACACACATACCCGCACACACACCAACAAACATGTCAACAGCCACACACACAGTCATACACGCACAACCACATTCAGACATACACGCACACATCCATACAGACAGACATGCACACATTTCCAAACACACAACACCCCCACATGCATACATGCACTCACACCCCCCTCTACATACTCACACCCCCATGCACGCACACAACACACAACACCCCCCACCCTCCTCCCCTAACGGACAATCAACTTACCTGGTCCGTTGATCCTCCGGGAGGGGACAGGATCCATGGGGGCTGCTCTGCCGCCAGCACCCCGTCAACAGAACACTGCCACGCCGAATCACGTAACGTGAGTCGGTGGGCGGTGTTCTGTTGATGGGGCGGTGCAGGTGGAGCAACCTCCACTTCCCCGCCGACCGCCAATATGGCTGCTGATGGCTCTCCGTCCGGAAAAGGACGGAGGGCTGCCAGCAGTCACAATTCGCCGAGCGGAAAACCGCCAGCTCTGGTGGTCTTCAGCACGGCGGTCCCTCAGCAGTCTTGTGAAAAGACCGCCAAGGTTGAAATGACCACCTAATTATTATTTTATAGATCTAAATTATCATTGTATTGTTTAATTAATTAACTTGCTCTGCAAAATGATTTTGTTGACAAGACACTGATGAGGTCCCCATTAGAAATCTGAAATCTAATCCTGAGTTATGATAAAAAATTGTACACTCCTAATTCAATTTTTGTACGTATAATGGTGTCACACGTGATTTCCGGGGTGGTAGACTTATTTTACCAATTTACAAAAGGGCACACATAAATTACCATCCGATTATAGGCCCATAATCCTGCTAGCTGCAAGTTATATGCCAGGTTTTCTTCTAATTATTGTGAACCATTGATTGTTTACCCACAGCGAAAGTTTTATTAAAATGGAATGTCCCCTGCAAGGCTTATGGACCTGTTCAGCTGTACTGAATTCTGAACTATGCATACATTTAGTATTGTGCTTTGTTTAAATTTTTATCCCTAGCATCAATCTGAGGGCTTCATTACAAGTTTGTTGGTCGGACTGCCATAGTGGCGGCCACCAAAAGGCCACTATGTTGTCGGTCATACAGACTGCCGTATTATGAGTTTCTTACACAGGACCGACAAAAGCCAGCCACAAATCCAACACCACCAGTACTTTGGAGGGTGGGAAATAGGCAGTCGGACCACCAGCACCAACAGCCTATCAACCAAACCTACTACAAGTATAAAGTCGCAGTCAGCCATGGCGGTTCGCTAATGGCGGCCCAAATCACTGCAGTTTGCGGTCAACAAAGTAACACACAACACCACATTGGATGGATTTTAAGACAATAAAACTGACACACATTGCCACACCCGACACACCTGCAAAGTACACTATAAAACACACCCTATCACACACCACACTCCTTTGCATCTGCAACACCAAACACCCAAGCCAGATTGCATTATCAAAAAAAGGTAAAACCATAGAATAGGCACCCTTTCAACTTTTACTAAGCACATATACCACACCCTCAACACACTCCTATAACATCTATTTGCAGCACACCACTCCATATCCATATTCACCCCACTGACTGTTTAATTTCCACCACCCATCATTTTTTTTATTATTTCCACCATGTCACCCCAGAAAAATACCCGTTTCACTGAAGATGAGCTGAGTCGTGGTGGATGAAATCATTAGAGTAGAGCAACATCTATTTGGAGCATTAGTCCAGCACACTACTATCACCAGGAAAATGGAAATGTGGTGATGGATAGTCGACAGAGTGAATGCTGTAGGCCCTTCCCTGGACACAAGGGATGATATTAGGAAGAGATGGAACAACCTCATGGTGAAGGAACCTTCCATGGTATCCAGGCACCAGCTGCATGTACAGACGACTGGCAGTGGGCCCCCACCTCCTCCCTTACAACTCACATTCTGGGAGGAGAAGGTCTTGGCCATCCTGCATACTGAGGGCTTGACAGGAATACCTGGGGAGTGGAGTCAGGTAAGTCACAGCAACAAAATATCACACAAATTGTATTGGCATGCAAGCTCACTGATCAGCCTTTTGCCAACTTTACTGTCAATGCACTCAACAGCCCAGTGTCCACTTGTCCAAAGACCCCAGTCTGGCCTCCAACATGTGAACTAGATGCACCTAGGGCAACACCAACTCTGTATAGTGTGTGTAGTGCAAGGATTGACAGCACTACAATTCCCAACAAGCACTTGTCCACCATTACAAAAACATGAACAGTGTATTGTACTCAAAATTACCTTGATTGTCACCTCCACATTGGAATGTACTCACCTGAGAGGATGACATCTATATACTGTGTGGGTAGGGCAGGCACTGACAGGAATGCTAAGGCCAGGAGGCACTGCTACTCCCACTCTACTTGGCTAACACAGTATCATCTGCTCTAATGACCCTTCTCCCTCCACTCAGCCTTTGAACGGTCCTCAACTGAGAGGATGGCATCTGTATACTGTGTGGATTGGACAGGCACTGACAGGAATGCTAAGGCCAGGAAGTACTGTTACTCTCACTCCATTCAGCCAACACAGTGTCTTTTGCTCCAATGGCCCTTCTTCATCTACTCAGCCTTTGAAATGTACTCATCTGAGAGGGTGACATCTGTATACTGTGTGTAGTACTTGGAGTAGCATGACTGTAGTAGATCCCAGGAGGACCAGTCCCTGTAACTCCAATAACCAGGCCAGTGTTCATATGACATTATGCATCTGTCTGAGAACTCACCAATGAAGTTTACCCACCTGTGTGGCACCAAGATACAGATCATGGTACTCTCAGTGATGTGGCTAAACGCCTAGATCCATCTTCAGCGGCTATGCCAAGTTGAAAATATTGAGGACAGGAAGGACATCTCAACCTGTGTGCCAGAAAAGATGAAACAGATCAAATGCCCCAAGATGCATCTTAGGAATGGTATTGGCAGCAGACACATTCACAATGCACCGAACACATGATGACAACTATCACATATATAACAAGGTTCTGGGTCTGCCTGCATACCAGTCAACTAGGTCTTATAATGACCTAACCCACATCCTACCCAGCCAATGTTTAGCCTGCACTGCTGGCAATAAATGAGTCTATGACCATCATTCCAAGTGCTTACAAACTCATACATTCTGAAGCTAGTTGACTGAAATGGAATTGGTATGTTACCCAAATGTCATGTCAATACAACTGATATCATGTATACTTGCAGCATGAGGAAAATATGCAAATACAACATGTACATGGCCTTTGCCAAATGTCACTGCTAACTATTGGAGATAAATGTCACAATACAACCTTTAACATTGTAGCTCTCACATCAACAGATCTAGATGCCACTGCGAATACAGACCCCACTGAAGAGACTGCCACTACTCCCTTGGATTAAGCCTTCTGTGTGGACACCACTCCTGTACATCTGGACTTTGAGGATGGTTCTGGTCCATCATTGTAACCTGGTCAGACGACGCCAGTGAGCCTTACATCGACCACATCAACTCCTCCCAGCCCTGTTGCTTCAATATCTCAGGCAGCCAGTCACCCCCAAACCTGTGTCACGAGGGCTGTGAAAAACATCTTATTCCCCCAAGTCCAGGATCCTGAATTGCAGCAAAACACCTCTGACAAGGATGGTCCTGGAACCAGTGGTAGTGGGCAAGCTGTGTCAAGGGTGCAGGCATGTGGGGTAGGTTGCATGGGAGGGATGATGTGAGCTAGTGGCATGAGGCTGCTGGGGATCGTCCAGGCCAGGACACGATCAGCCAAGCTTTGGGAGCCTACCAACAATCTCAAGGCATGATGGGCCAGGTACTTGCTGACCTCCGGAAGATGAAGTAGTTGCAAAGGAACTTCCATCATGAGTCTCTGCAAAAGTGGGAGGCCACCAATACAATCCTGGCCTCACTAACATGCAGTGTTCAGGGAGATCATTAGTACCCTTATCAGGGACCGTGAGCAATACCACACCCCTTCCTTTGCCCAAGCAACACCAGCTCCTTCAACATCTGTGGCAGCCACTGGAAGGGAGGCCCTTTCAGGGGAAGGACCAGCCTCAGACACCCCTGCCTCTGTAGTAGCAGATCCCCCCACAAATGGTGATATCTACCCAAGACTCCAGGAGGGGCGGATGGCAAGACATCAACCACTGCCAGCAAGTGACCTCTTCCTGAAGGAACTCCTTTGTGTGCCACATTTTCACTCTGTTGACTGTTCTTTAACCACTTTCCATTTTCCATGGTAGTGGAACACTGGACTTTAGACTTCAAATGTTGTAACATCTACTGATTTGATGTTATCCACCATGACTGATCCCTACACTTTACTTGAGTCTCACAATTATATCCTGTACATATGTAAATAAACCCACCTATCACAAAAACACTGGCAACTACCAATTTTTTCAACATTTCAAAAGGTTGAATTGAAAATCCATGTGATGCACATGACGAAGAATTAAGATGGTAATGGAAGAAGGTGTATGTCTCAGGTAATGTCATGCTGAGGAGAAATGTCTGTTCACACCAAACATTTTATTGTACAGTACAGCACATAGGCTCTCACAATGTCTGGACTGTCATAGCTAGGAATGGCAGAATCACCTTGAGTCAGGCTAGGTATCACAAAGTTACCATCCCCCAGACCACAGAAGAAAGGTCTTTGTCAGAGCTGGTCCTGTGGAATAGGCTAACAAATTAGTGTATCTTGTCACTAGCTAGAGCCTCATCACATACGAAAACCTTGTCAGCCAACTTAACATACGACATGGCACAGAGGGCAGTACAAGAGTCCCTGATCATAGGTCCATCCTATTACAATGAGAAAACATCTGGTGGCATGACATAAGCCTATGTCAATGTTGTGGCACAGCCATTGTTGCCGGCAATGAGGAAACACATCAACAGCTGCACAAAGTTCATACAGGATCATTGTCAACACAGTGTGAAGGGAGAATGCATGGATTGCACTGAATGACAACATATCTCAACCCCATATGATCGTACACATGAGACAATTGGACAAACCCACCACATGAAACAAGTGTATTGTACACTCCAAGATCCCATCCACCCACTGGTCAAGCTGTTTTGGCACAGGACTCATACACCCCATTTCTGTGAAAAACATTACCTGGATCAAACCATGTCCACTTCATAAGTCAGAACAGCAACAGCTACCTTCCAATATCACAAATCTGAAATGCCCACATGAGGATGGCATGGTGAAGAGACCTCAATAAAGCACAAAACAAGGAGTACATGCATGATAAATCATGCATATGATCCAAACCTCACAACAAACTTCACTATATCCACTAACATTGCAATGAGACTAACACAAACAAAGCAGATCAAGGTAGCAACATTTCAAAGTCTGACTTAGCAAGCAAACATTGGCTGTTTACTGCATGGCTTCATATACCCTGTTGATTGGAAACAAATACCTTACTCAACACACCATGACCCCTACAGTTCCTCACACAGTCACAGTAATCACATAACATTACATACTTACACTCAAGTAAAACAGTGGTTGATGAGATCTGCCCGCAAGTCTTCACCTTTCTCTTCATCACTGTCATCCTCACTTGGCATATATTGATTCTCACCTGGTGGCACTGCTAGCTCCCTCTCATGTGGAATAATTGGATTTTCTTTCTGCAGGGCAATGTTGTGGAGCATGCAGCAAGCCACAATGATCTTACATACATACAGCCCAAAAGCTCGCTCCACGAGACGCTGTGTTCTTCCATTGGCATTGTTGAAGCGGACTTCTGGCATAGTTGGGTTCCTCACCGGGGTCAACAACCATGGACAGTTTGGATATACAGAGACCACTGTAACGGAATGGGAAACATGTGCTTCCCTCTCATCCAAATTTTTGGTGCAGACATTGCATGCAAACAAACAGGATATTTGTGGCTAATCAACAAGCCAGGCCCTCTCTGGGTACAGCCATGACTTTAGCTGTGAAATTGTGCTGTTTCGCAATATGAAGGCATCATGCACTGAACCCAGAAAATGAGCACAGACCTGTGAAATATAGAGGTCCGCCAGAAAACAGTTTGGCCATTGATGGAATGGAAGTTCTTCCTGTTATGATGGACTTATTCATTGCCATTCAATGGAACCAAGGCAACATGTATACATCAATGGCTCCCCAACATGTGGAATGTGTGTCAAACCACATTACTCAGACCTTCACATGGGCAAAATCCTCACATTGAGGAAACTGGATGCACTTGTCAAGGTGTTTTAACATTTCTGAGAGTACATTCTTCAATAAAAGACTGAACATAGGCTAGGGCATCCCAGCAGATAAGGCCATTGTATTTTGGAAGGACCCTGTGGCCAGGAAGTGCAACAATGCCATGACTTGTGTAATGGGTGGCATGCTATTTAGATGATGAATGGCAGGCACCAGATCTAGCTCCAACTTATGACAGAGATCTATGATTATTTGCCAATTCAGAAGGTAGATCTAGACAATGGGGGTCATTCTGACCCTGGCGGTCATGGACCGCCAGGGCCAACGACCGCGGGAGCACCGCCAACAGGCTGGCGGTGCTCCCATGGGCATTCTGACCGCGGCGGTACAGCCGTGGTCAGAAACGGGAAACCGGCGGTGCCCCGCCGGTTTCCCGCTGCCCTGGGGAATCCTCCATGGCGGCGCTGCAGGCAGCGCCGCCATGGGGATTCCGACCCCCTTACCGCCAGCCTGGTTCTGGCGGTTTTGACCGCCAGAACCTGGCTGGCGGTAACAGGTGTCGTGGGGCCCCCTAACAGGGCCCCACCAAGATTTTCAGTGTCTGCCAAGCAGACACTGAAAATCGCGACGGGTGCAACTGCACCCGTCGCACCCCTTCCACTCCGCCGGCTCCATTCGGAGCCGGCATCCTCATGGAAGGGGGTTTCCCGCTGGGCTGGCGGGCGGCCTTCTGGCGGTCGCCCGCCAGCCCAGCGGGAAACTCAGAATGACCCCCAATGTGTCTTTCTTCCATGTCCTGATGGTCTAGTAGTGGACGGTAGACAGGAGGATCTCTGATCCTTCCTCTCCCTGGGTCCCTGTGTAAGGCAAGTAAAGAGTTTAGCCAACACTCAACGTATCACTTGCAACATACAGTAGACATGTCAATAAAAAACTATGACAAGGCATGTCAAAAATTGAGGACATGATACACAGTACACATCATCACTGTCAAAGAAACAGAATCAACGTTTTCCCCTTGCATTGCCACAAATGTGTACACATCATCTATCTGAACAGCAGGTTTTTGTGCATGATACTTGCCACTCAGACTTTGACTTGATGTCCAAGACTAAAATTACTGGGGAGAGGGGATGTGCCAGAAAGCAAGTTGCCACATGTGTCAATCAATGTACAAAAATGTTGTCCAACTCGAAGACCGACATTGCAGGATAGGACAAGAACTTGTCATTGTTATTAACAACATTTTTGGAGTTGAAACACATTTTTCCCAGCCATATATTGTCTTTCATGCTTCTAAAACTGGCGGGTGCCTACCAACTCCACTGGACATTATGAACCACCCGAGACCGCCAACGGAAGTCGTCATGGGCATAGGTGGTTTGCAACCGCGGTAAACACAGCGGTAGTTTAACGTTGCCAGTGGTGAACGCAGTTCAATGGCTGTGTCACCTGGAGGAGATGGCCGCATACGTGGTGGACATGACCGCCATATTCTGAATAATCCCTCACTTGACTCTTCACACTGCTGGCAACAAGACCTCCACTACCTGAGCTGCTGTGCACTTCCTCTGGGAGCAATCATGCCACATCCAACAGGCAATAGGGCCCCTGCCTTCTCCCAAGAGGAGCTGGAGAAGCTAGCGGAGGAGGTCCTACCCCTGTTTGGACAGCTGCATGGTGCACCGGAGGAGCAGGTAAGTACCTCATATCCACTTTTTTCACTGCACTTCGCCATATTTTCCCTCCTCACAAGCTAGATTGTATTCAGGTGTGCCAGAATGAAAAGTCAAGGCATCGAGGTGGAGACGGTGTGGCATCAGTGGGAGAGTTAATGTTCATGTAACTATGTTCAGTGCCAAATGTTGGGTCCTTATACTTTCTTGTGTGTGTCTGTCTTGAGTGTACCCTGTTGTACCTTATGTTGGATGCACAAAAATAGTTGAGGTGACATCACAGCCATCCCCATACATCACTTCACACGTGAATGTTGTCAATGTGAGAACACATGTATTTGCATGACAGTATGAGCTGCGCATGTGTGTTGTATGTGTCAGGTGTGTGTCAAGTGAGCTATGTGTATGTTGCCTGTGAGATTTCAAACCACACTCGACCTTACTAAACTGTTATTCTGAAGGCATATCCAGACTCAGGGGGTCATTCTGACCCTGGCGGTCTTGGACCGCCAGGGCAAGAATGACGGAAGCACCGCCAACAGGCTGGCGGTGCTTCATTTCCCATTCTGACCGCGGCGGTAAAGCCGCGGTCGCACCGCCGGGGAAGGCGGTGTCCCGCCTATTTTCCCCCGGCGGTGATAATCCGCCAGGGCAGCGCTGCAAGCAGCGCTGCCCTGGGGATTATGACCCCCTTACCGCCAGCCTGTTTCAGGCGGTTTACACCGCCAGGAAGAGGCTGGCGGTAAGGGGTGTCCTGGGGCCCCTGGGGGCCCCTGCACTGCCCATGCCACTGGCATGGGCAGTGCCGGGGCACCCTAACAGGGCCCCGGCCTGCTTTTCACTGTCTGCATGGCAGACAGTGAAAAGCGCAACGGGTGCAACTGCACCCGTCGCACCGCTGCAACACCGCCAGCTCCATTAGGAGCCGGCTCCTGTGTTGCGGCCTCATTCCCGCCGGCCCAACGGGAATGTTGGAATGGGGGCCACGTTATTGCGGCCGCATGGCGGCCGCTTGACGGTTCCCGTCTGGCGGGCGGCGGTAGCCGCCCGCCAATGTTAGAATGACCCCCTCAGTCTGCCTTTCAGGTTACCACATACACACCACATGCCAATATATTGTTGGCTACATGATGTGCTGTCATGCAAAGAAGTGAAGGAAATGGAAAACCATGTAGGTTCTGTCTGCTCAGCCTGTATCTCCGGGTATGGGTCTAAGTGTAGACTGGTGTTGAGTTTTTTTTAACTATGCAATTGTGACACTGCACCCACTCCCTGTCTCTAAGTTTGTCCCATCATGTAAACCAGTCTAAATGCTGCTTACTGAGGTTCTTTCCCTGATGAGTATATAAATGGTTTTAGTAGGGAGACAATGATCTGTGTATTATGTTCATTTGGCATCACTGTCAATGTGTCTCTGACCCCTGACAGGTCCCTTAGTCCCACAGCCTTGTTGACAGTATCACACAGGTCATATTTATCCTGTGCAGGCTTGTTGCATAAGTGATAGTCCCATAGTGCAGACACTCTGATGAATCCAGGGAACCCATGATATGTGACTCATTGATTTGGTACCATAACATTTAATGGACAATGTTTGCTTTTATATGTTGGCTGAGATCTCTGTAGCATGGACTCATATGTCCAGAAGCATGTTCGGTGGCACATGGACGTGATACAGCACCCCACCCCCTGAGGTGTTAAATATGCATTTGTCAATCCACATGTCCACACATGGAAAGGTTTGGCACCTTCTGTACCCACCAGCCCAGTCCCTTCATCATTACCCATGTGTAGTATGTGAGTTTGTACTCTGACAGAAGCTTGTAGGAACTGTATTCAGGGAATCCTTCTCACAGAGTGTGAGTGTATTGATGCATTCATGCCTAAGGAGTGTACCATTCATAAGTCACAGAGGTATGATGTGTTCCATGGTTCCTCAGCTCTCAATCACATAGCTAGATCATGTACCATAAGATGTCAGTTGGCCTACTAGTCAGTAGGGGGCCTGAGCAGGGTGGTGGATAGGTCTGCAGATTGGGAAGTGTTTGTAATCATGTCCATGTACTCCGTGGCTGGTATGTGGCACATCTGGGCAGTTTAGGCAAAAAAGAATGGTCATAGATTTGTGTTTACATGTATGTGACTCATTCATTTTGAATGTGACTTGTGGACATAATTTCTTGTCTTGTCTTCTGCATCCGTGCAAGGCAATGCCCATCAGAAAAAAGTGATTTGGAGAACCATCGCCAAGAAGGTGCAACCCTGGGGGCCACAGCCAGCGGTGCACCCAAAGGAGAGAGAGGTAGTAGGACCTGAGAAGCTGGGCCCGGAAGATCACAGAGGCCCAGCTGGGGCTGTCCTCCCAACGTGGACAGGGTGCCCATCAGACATTGACCCCCCTAATGTCCCACATTCTGACTGTGGCCTACCAGGAGCTGGATGGGTATTTGAAGGCAGCACAGCAGCAACAAAGGGATAAGTAGACAGCAAATTCCTGCCTCTCCATTTGTCAGGAGATTGAGTGGACTACTGGATGCTCCCTTTGACATTTAGGGATGAGCCATGTGTCACACAGTAGATGGGAGATTGTTTGTGTTTACATGGCATGTGTATCAAACTGGTCTGCCTTGCCTTCTGGACCTGGGATCTGGTACAGACCTGGGGGAATCCTCAAACAGCATTCTCTGCAGGGACCACCAATGGCTGTGTACAGTGATTTTTATATATTTTTGTTGTTGTAGTGGATGTACTTTGTGACCCACAGATAACTTCCCCTGAAAGTCACAGACAAAAGGTAAGTGGGTTATGGATCTCTGTCCTCTGCCATGTGTCTGGGCATGTGTCTATGTAGATATCTGCCACGTGGTAGCAAGTTTTCTAGAGTGTATAATGTGTGCTGGTGCCTAACTAGAGTCTGTGATGTGTCTGTGCCCAGCATAGATGTGACATGGCTTACATGGTTAATGGTATGCAGATGTAGCAAAATGCTTTGGGGAAGGTCTATTGAGTAGAATAATGTCTCCTGGCTGTTACCAACATTGCTTGTGCATACCGCTGTTGATGGGATGATGTCTGTATTTCCTCACATATATGTACATGGAAAACTGTTAGTAGAATAGTACATTTATAATGCCGATCCATTTCATGTTGTGTCACAGACAGGAATGTGTCAGCATTGTTTATTGTCTGACAGATACCTACATGTGTCACAGTATGTCATTTGTTATGTAAGACTGCAATAGTAATGAGGGACATGACATTTGGGCCCAGATTGTGGAACCACTTTGTGTTAATCTATGCCCTTGATGTGGCATCTTGTGGATAAGAGTACTACAAATGTCGGAAGACTGAGGATTGTTCCCTGACTGTTGTCATGCATCATGGAGTGACTAGCATTGATCTTGACATCACATGGGTTCAAGCATTAATCCACAGACTGACACCAGGGTTGACATGTCATGTGGACAGTGATGTTGCTTCTCATTGGACTACAGGTTGGGGTCCTTCTATTTTTCCTTAAAAGGTCTGTGTCTCTCCAACATGCAAGGTACAGATGTGTACCACAGACACACTCAGATGATGTCATTGTAATGGGTGTCAGACATTAATGGTGACTATCCTGGGGCTGACTGCTTCATTGTTGTGTGTATTCTGGAGACATCTCTCCCAGACATATTGGGTCTGACATCAATGTTGTTCCTATCATTGACACATGTGAGGACTATCAGAGTGACATTGACACTACCGCCTTGACTCTATTGTGACAGGTGTCACTTTTGAGTTGTATATTGTTGAAATGTGTCCATTGTGATCATCGTATGCTCCAATTTTTGAGGTAGCTGGTTGAGCTGTTAGGCTAATCCAGGAGATATGCTAAGCATTTGTTGTACTCACAATATCAATCATGCACCACACACACTCAATGAATATCTCAAGGCCAGAATTTATAAAACTATTTCAGACATTTATGTAATTTTTAAGACCAAAATGGTTACGATATGTTAAGTACTTTTTAACTTATGATTATTCAAAGTCTTAATAACGTTAGTCTTTCTGTGCCTAATTAAGCACCATTGGAGCCAATGAAAGGCCACCTATAAAAATACATATAAAATCACACATGGGAGTTACCAGTCTCTTCTTTTGCAGGATGGTCGATGAGGTTGGTGGACACACTGTGCCAGCTTGAGAGTCTCAGGCGGCTCCCGGTTCTGGCAGGAAGGAGTGCTGGAAAGTCTCTTGGCACAGGCAAAGGGCCACTTGAAGGGGCCACTGGAAAAGGAGCTGGTTTGCAAATTTTGAAGGTGGTGCCTTTGGGTCCCCTTGGGCTGTTGAGGTTGCAAGGAGTTAGAGACCTATGGCACACAGGTGGTTCCACGATTCAGGACTCAGGGAAGCCCGGTGCAGGATGAGTTGGAGGTCCTAGAGGCTGTGCGCAAGGAAACCCTTTGGAGCTGGAGGTAAGTCTTCTTCGGGGGGCTTTGCAGGATGATGAGGGTACTCTGGTGAGAGTTCCAGGGTGTTCCTGAAGTCCCTTGATTGGAGCTTTCCGGCATGCACTGTCCAGTACCTGGCAAATTGGCACAACCCAGCCACGGGAGGGCACAGTGCCACCAAAGGTGGCACACTTATAGGTCTTGTCCGGGCTGTATTTGGTGTGGCATTGGATCTGGCTGCAATTTCTGGTTGCGGAGATATTGTCCAGTCAGTGAAGTGACCCTCACCGGTTTGCAGGTTCTTTGCAGGTTTCTTTAGTTTCTTGAGTGGTGCCTCCACTCAGGAGGGAGATCTTGGGTTATTTGCAAAGCTTGGAGGTCCTCTGGGTTTTTTGAGGTCAGTCCAGTGGTCAGCTCCTCCTCCGCAACGATTGTCAGGACTCTAGTGCAGCAAGCGGTGGTCGTGGAGCCTCTTCTGGTGCAACATGTCCTCTGTTCTCATGCTGTCAGGTTCTTTTGTGCTGTCTTCTTTTCTTCCTGATGAATCTAGTTTCCTGGTGTAGGGGAGCCCACTAAAAACTGAATTTGGTGGGTGTTTTAGGGGGAACCGGGTAGTGCCCAATGGGACACTTATCCTTGGTTGGCTACACCCACTACAGTGACCACTTCCTGTGGGAAGGGTCACTACCCTGAACCTCATTGGCTATTTTCCTGCCATCCGACATGGAAGGAAATTAAATGGAGCATCCACTTCGCCTGCAGGCCCCTATGGGTGGTGCATGCTCAGTAAGACCCCTCCTCCTACCCTTTGTGTGGTTTCCCACCTTTGCTACCACCAAAAGTGAGTGTTGACAAAGAGGAAAGCCATCTGCTGCTAGCAGAAGACCTGGGGGCTCAAGTTTCAAGGGCGGTAGCCCTTTGAAGCTCAGCACCAGGAGAGTGCACATTGCTGAGTGAGGGGGCATTGGTTCCTCCCCCCAAGAAGGGCATTGTCTTACAAACCAGATAGACAGATCTCTCCCCCAAGGTTTGTACATTGACTGTCTGAAAGTGGCATGCTGGATGGAACCAGTCAGCAACCATGCCAGTTAGGTTAGCTTTTGCAGGGGCCACCTCTAAGGCGACCCCTGGGTACATTTAGGGAGACATCCAATACTGGTACCAGTTTGGATTTATCATCTTGGGTTGTTTGATATCAAACAACCCAGGGTGCAGAGTGGCCATCGTGTAGCTGGGGAACTCGTGTTTGGCCAGTGTCCAGTACATGTACTTAAAATGGCTGCTCTGTTCATTCACTATGTCCCAGGTTTGGCAAGGACACAGTGGGGATATATTGCTCATGCAACTATGCCCTCACATATAGTATGGTACACCCTGCCTTAGGGCTGGAAGGCCTGATAGAGGGGTGGCTTACCCATAACATATGCAATGTAGGGTGGACAGGGTAACCATTTACTAGGGAATTACAGGGAGAGTTGAGAGTGTGTCCAATTGTGCCAAGCATCACAACAGATTTAGGGAATGAGCTCTGGCCTAGGGAACCTGGTTAGCAGGGGCCCTGGACACTACAACTCCTAGGACACATTGTGTGTCTAGTACATGTGCAGGAATAGGGCTATCTATGCAAGTTAGCTGAAGCCAGTGTGTCAATTTCTTGGCATACACCTGGCTTGGCATACCATGACATGGAGGATGAGGACAGTTTCTCCAGAGAACAGAGGGATGATGCCTGTATTCCTGTTATTGGAGGGCGGAGATCCAAACTCTGAAGTGAGAAGGGCTAATAATTAGATCCTAGTGCAGACTTTACACTTCATTGTGCCTATATTGTGGGTGCTCTAGTTTGTAGAGTGCTTCATTGATACCTGTTGAGAGAAGCACTACCATGCACGAAGCCTGTGCCAGGAGAGTAGCCTGAGAAAGACAGTTGAAAAGACAACCAACCCCCAAAAACGGTTCTTATATTTTGGGCAGTAGATCCACATCCCCTGTCTAAAGTTCTGTATAAAAGTGGAACCCAAACTGTCCCACTTTTTTGAAGTTTCAAGTCCTTTTAAGACTAATGAAGGGAGTGTTATACAGAATAGTTAAAGGGCTGCTCTGTGACCAGGGCTGGGGTCTGCCAGAGAGCCAGTCTAACAGAGATGAGAAGAGTGTTTGAACAAAATATTGAATAAAATAAATTGTGATACATAAATATTGTGTCAAGAATATTGAAGATCGTTTAAGTGTTGTTTTTAGTAGCCTTTACAAATAAACAATAATATTGATTTTTAAAATGTGTTTTATTTTGTTGTTTAATATATTTATTTTAGTATTAATTAGATTAAAATAGTTTGGTGTTAGAAATTAGGTAATTGTGAAGATAAATTGCATATTTGAGCATGTAATCATGTTTATGCTATATATATTATAATTGATACATACTATATTAAATACATAGGACCTCATTACGAGTTTGGCGGTCTTTTCATAAGACAGCCGTGGAAACGGCCACCAAAAGACAAACAGTGTTGGTGGTATCCTGACCACCGTATTACGAGTCACACATACTGAAGACCGCCCAAAAGGAGTCACAAACCCGAGACCGCCTGGCCGACCGTGGGCGGGAGAGAGGTGGTCCCACCACCAGCCCCGCCACGCCGACAACATCCCGCCCTCCATATTAGAACCCACATATCAGCACAACTGTAATTTCATGGCAGAAAACCTTTGGCGGTGTGAACCACAGCACTCAAATTGTCACCTCAACCAGAACTCAACACCACATCAGACAGTATGAATACCTCACACCTTACACACATACTCACACTGCACACACCCAACCCACCACTATAAAACACACCCCTACACAACCAACAATCATTTGCAACTACAACCACAGACAGACAGCGAGGAGCCACCAATCCATCACCTACCACTTATACTTCACAACCATATGTACACTACACATGCAGCACACATCACACAACTGCACCATCAACACCATACACACATCACAACTGCACACAAACACCACAACACACCAGCACACCAAACTAAGCACCCCCACACCCTAACAAGCCCCAAATACCCCACCCTTGCACGCAACACAGCCCCAAACCACACCATACCCACCATGTCTCCTCAAAAGCAGCCACGATTCACAGACGAAGAATTGAGAGTCTTGGTAGATGAAATTGTCAGGGTAGAGCTGCAACTGTTTGGAGCATCGTTCAGTAAACATCCATAGCCAGGAAAATGGAGTTATGGCAGAGGATAGCTGACAGTGTCAACTCAGTTGACACCCATCCACACACAAGGGAGGACATCAGGAAGATGTGGAATGACCTACAGGGCAAAGTGTGTTTCATGGCTTCACTACGCCAGATTGGCATCAACAAGAGCGGCAGTGGACCCCTACCCTTTCCACCAGAGTTCACATTGTGGGAGGAGAAGGGCTTGGACATCATGCATCCAGAGGACCTGACTGGAATAACCGGAGTACTAGACTCTGGTAAGCCAACAACACTCCCCTGGCACCAACGACTCCTGTACAGCATGCATCCCCACCACCCTATCACTCCCCAATTCACCCATACTAACACTTCTTCCCCCAACCACCTAATGCCCCCCTGTATGCCATGCCACCCCGCTGCCACTATCCCCACACAGTCCCTCCCCTGTGCACGGATTGCACTCACAATGGTAAGTACTAAAACTCCTACAATGCATTACTACCTACACATACAAAGCTGCAATATTTACTACACAGTGGAACACCTGCACATAAAACCATCACACAAGCTGCACCAAGTGGAATTCTTTTTTTACTGCCTACTACTACATGGCAATGACAGCAATGTTATCCACTATCCACAATCCTCAATGGAACATGGTCTATCATTGCCATCACTAGGATGCAGGTCACGCTACTGTATGCATCAGACTATGAAACAAACACGTACACCTCCACAATGTAACTCTCTTCTTCTCCATCCACAGGTACCCCAGCCACTGTCACCCTGCAGAGTATGCCAGAAACAGCCCGCCCTCCCCAGGATGAAGGCCCAAGTGGATGTCTGGACTTTGACGACTTACCTGGCCCATCTGGGACAACTGGTCAGTCTACTACCACCAGACTCACCCTGACCACATCTGAGTCCCCCACCCAAGTGGCAACAAAAGCACAGCCAAGCCCTCATCCCCAAACCTGTGTTCCAAGGACTGGTCAAACAGCAGTGTAACCCCCCACAGTACAGGGACTAGTGTCAACCCCTCACACCAACGATGATGAAGATCCTAGTGTAACTGGGAGTGGGCACACTCTTCCAGAGGCACAGACACAGGGGGCCAGGGGTGTTTGGAAGACACCTGTGGGCCAAGGGATGGGGCCCTCAAGGGACACAACTAGCCAGGAGGCCATCTCCAAAGTTCTGAGAGAACACTAGCAATACCAGGACAAGATGGGCCAGATCCTCTCAACCTTGCAGGAGAACCGGAGGCTTCAGAGGGAAAACCACCAGGAGGCCATGCAGCAGTGGCACCATGGCCTCCATTGCAGGGGTGTGCAATAAATTTAGGAATAGATGTATCAAATTCCCAGTTTGCATTTCTTAAATAGCGAATTTTAAGAAATCGCTATTTGAGACATGCAAAATCGGATGTAAGAAAATAACGAATCCCTAATGGCGATTTCTTAAAAATTTGCAATCACTATTAGAGAATCGCTATTAGGGAAGTGGACTCCATTCATTCCTATGGGCCTGAAGGCCCATAGTTGCAAATGGTTTTGCATTTCCCAATTTGCGAATTCCTGGTAGAAATTCACAATTTAGGTAATGCAAATCCATGGGTGCTGAAGGCCCCTTTGATGCACCCTCCCAAAGAAATTGTGCACATGTAAAGCGCACATATGCCATAGGGACATGTGTGTGCTACATGACACTTTTAAAAATGCATTTTAAATGCATTTTTAAAATTGTACATGGATACCGTCAAATTGGATTTGGTGGTAATTGCATTTCCTAAATGCCCAGTTCGCATTTAGGAGATGCATGATACACGTGCTTAGGAAATAGCAAATAGGAATTCCCCATTTGCCATTTCCTATTTAGGGAGTCGCAATTTGTGATTCCCTTTTCAAAGTCTCAATTTTAGGGAATCGCTAAAAATGTTGATTCCCCAAAATTGCACCGCACTGCCTTTCATACATCCTGAAAGGTGATTTTGCATTTGCAAATGGTGGAATTTACTGATTTGCACCGTTAGCGAATGCAAAATCCTTTGAGACATCTGGCCCTTAGTAACATCCCGCCTGTGTCCTCCACACACCAGCAGGCCCTTTCCACTAGCCACATACCAACTGAGCCATCCACTTCTGCAACTGGTGGAATGGAGGCCGTGTCAGAGGACCTGCAGACTACCATCACCCCTCCATCTGTAGCTGAGGAACCCCCACACAAACAAGGTTGTCCATCCAGACATCTTGCAGGACTGATATCAACACCAAAACCACTGCCAGGAAGTAACCCTCATCTGAAAATTCTCCCTTGTGTGCCAATGAAACACCCTTTTGATTGTCAGCTGTCACGTCTCCATGTTCCCATGATACCTTGGATACTGGACCTTGACTAATCACAGCTGATCCCACTGCTCTGGAAATGTCATCCACCATGACCCCACTCATCACCCATTGCACTTGTGAATCACAATAAACAGTATTGAGCACAGCTACTGCTTACCTGTCTTATTGTAACAAGTAAGATTTACAGTTGTACAAAATGTCCTTACAGTTACCACATTGACTATTAAATGTCTGGAAGATGGACAGAAGGGGGCGCAATGTGCAGGGAGTATGACAGTAGAATGGACATATCTTGAAATCTTGTGTCAAGGGACACACTAGTCAAGCCAGGAACATGAGTAGCACCACCCAACATACCTGAAAATAGACCAACACAAGGACAACGATCACGATGAGTCAATGTTGCACTCTCAACACAAATGCAGTACATTGTTGAGCTCACTAGTGCGACTATGCAAGTGGAATGTTAATGCATATTACCATGGCAGACCCCCATGTTCCAGACACACATTCCCAATGGTGCATCCTTCCCAGCTGACGTTTCTCCACTAAAGGCAAGTCCCACTGTCAATAAAAGTTATGTTCCATAAACGTTTATTTTGTACAGTGAGGATAGGTAGCAGTACTAATAACAACAACATGTGTGGTAGTCCAATTGCAGTTGATATAGCAGTACAGGGAACATACAACATGCCCAAGACATTGCAGATGTGTTGCTAGACTACAACATAGTAAAAATAGCTTTGACATCAGACCAGTAACACATCTCTTGATAGCTACACTTGACACACATCAGGAGGAGCAATATCACAAGGCAAACAGCAGTGCATTTCACATACAACAAAATAAACACATACCTGTATGTCATCAGAAGTATCTGTTCTAGTGTCAGCTGCATCCTCATCATCTGCCTCCTCATCACTATCTATGTCACCTTCATCAGCCACTGGTCCAGCTGCTACCTCCTCAACATCCAGTAATGCAATGCGATGTCTCAGAGCTAGATTGTGTAGCATGAAGCAGGCAACAACAATCTGGCAGACTTTTAGTGGTCTGTAGAGCAAGGCACCTCCTGAGACATTAATACACCAAGGCCCTCATTACAACCCTGGCGGTTGGTGTTAAAGTGGCGGTAATACCGCCAACAGGCCGGTGGTTAAAGAAATGGAATCACGACCATGACGGAAACCACCAACATAGACAGCCACTTTAATACTCTGACCGCCACGGCGGTAGAAACAAACACCGCTGCGGTAACCGCCAACAGTCAGGCGGAAGACAATGTACCGCCCACTGTATTACAACAGGCCTATCCGCCACCTTTTCCAGGGCGGTACCAACGCCATCAAAAGCACGGCGGAAACAGGACTTGGAACGGAAACCACTCACCTCTCGACACCCAATGAGGAACCAGGACGCCATGGAGCCCGAGTTACAGGTCCTGCCCATGTTGGTTTACCTCCTCTTCTACCAGGAGCAGCAAAGACGCCAGCGACGACCACAGTGAGTACTGCACCTAGCACACAGGGGAGGGAGGGAGGAAAGAGAGAGTGACACACACACATGCAACACACAACACCCCACCCTCACCCACAACAACATACACACAAATACATGCAGCAACATGACATTTACACCCCGTCACCCCCTGGAAGAACGCAAGGACAAAATGAAATGATTGTAACGAGTGTAATCATCAAAAACTCAGATAGGCCAAGATAACTTAAAATCATCATATATACAAATATGTACAGTAACTACACAAGTCCAGCTAGTGCTGCAATCATTGTCCGTGGCCAGTGGTCCCAAAATGCATGGGCGAAGCCCACATATGATACCTGACTCCAAACGGAGAGCACACTGCTGGGGCATCAGATCGAAAATAAACAGGCACCTCAGGGGGAGGAGGAGGGGGGGCACCTCAGCTGGATGAACGGACAACGCCACTGCTCCACGAGTGGGCTCCATGCCCACTGATTGGTCCTGGGGAGTGCAAAGCCACAGTCTCTCAAGTCTCTCAAGTGGGTGGTTTGCCCACTGATTGGTCCTGGGGAGTGCAAAGCCACAGTCTCTCAAGTGGATCCTGTTCTCCACTGGTTCTGGAGGGGGTTTTGTGCCCAGAGTGCTTCATCCTGCCAAAGACTGGGGTAGTGGATGCTTTTCTCCACTGGTTCTGGAGGGGGCTTTGTGCCCAGAGTGCTTCATCCTGCCAAGGACTGGGGTAGTGGATGCTTTTCTCCACTGGTTCTGGAGGGGGCGTTGTGCCCCGTGTGCTTCATCCTGCCAAGGATAGTGATAGTGGATGCTTTTCTCCACTGGTTCTGAAGAGGGCTTTGTGCCCAGAGTGCTTCATCCTGCCAAGGACTGGGTGAGTGGATGCCTTTCTCCACTGGTTCTGGAGGGGGCTTTGTGCCCAGAGTGCTTCATCCTGTCAAGGACTGGGGTAGTGGATGTTTTTCTCCACTGCTTCTGAAGAGGGCTTTGTGCCCAGAGAGCTTCATCCTGCCAAGGACTGGGGTAGTGGATGCTTTTCTCCACTGGTTCTGGAGGGGGCTTTGTGCCTAGAGTGCTTCATCCTGCCAAGGACTGGGGTAGTGGATGCTTTTCTCCACTGGTTCTGGAGGGGGCTTTGTGCCCAGAGTGCTTCATTCTGCCAAGGACTGGGGTAGTGGATGCTTTTCTCCACTGGTTCTGGAGGGGGCGTTGTGCCCCGTGTGCTTCATCCTGCCAAGGATAGTGATAGTGGATGCTTTTCTCCACTGGTTCTGGAGGGGGCGTGGTGCCCAGAGTGCTTCATCCTGCCAAGGACTGGGTGAGTGGATGCCTTTCTCCACTGGTTCTGGAGGGGGCTTTGTGCCCAGAGTGCTTCATCCTGCCAAGGACTGGGGTAGTGGATGCTTTTCTCCACTGCTTCTGAAGAGGGCTTTGTGCCCAGAGTGCTTCATCCTGCCAAGGACTGGGGTAGTGGATGCTTTTCTCCACTGGTTCTGGAGGGGGCTTTGTGCCTAGAGTGCTTCATCCTGCCAAGGACTGGGGTAGTGGATGCTTTTCTCCACTGGTTCTGGAGGGGGCTTTGTGCCCAGTGTGCTTCATCCTTCCAAGGATAGTGATAGTGGATGCTTTTCTCCACTGGTCCAGGAGGGGGCTTGGTGCCCAGAGTGCTTCATCCTGCCAAGGACTGGGCGAGTGGATGCCTTTCTCCACTGGTTCTGGAGGGGGCTTTTTGCCCAGAGTGCTTCATCCTGCCAAGGACTGGTGTTGAGGCTGCTTTTCTCCACTGGTTCTGGAGGGGGCTTTGTGCCCAGAGTGCTTCATCCTGCCAAGGACTGGGGTAATTGATGCCTTTCTCCACTGGTTCTGGAGGGGGCTTGGTGCCCAGAGTGCTTCATCCTGCCAAGGACCTGGGTAGTGGATGCCTTTCTTCACTGGTTCTGGAAGGGGCTTGGTGCCAAGAGTGCTGCACATGCAGTGTGGCAGGTCCCATTCCCTCACCTGGGTGTGTGTGCCACAAGATTGCCTGGGAACAGGTAGCATGATACTCCATAAAGTCAGAGACACACTCCACCCTGCTGCGACTTTGCCTGCCACCTACTGGTACTAACAGTGCTGGGTGTCGTGCCTCATGTACGCTGTGCAGGGTCCAGGCCGTCTCCTGCAGCCTCGGACGGCTGTCCACTGAGAATGTTTGCCATGTCGGCTGTGGTGGCACTGTCTGAGCACGTTGAGGGGCTGGTGGCGGTAGTTGCTTCAGTGTCTGTGGGGTAGATGCTGCAGGTGGTGAATGACGTCTCCTGCAGCCTCGGATAGCTGCCCACTGGGGATGATGCTGGGGACTGTTGCTGAGGCAGCAGACGTGCAGGTGCAGGTGGCGGTGCAGGTGGCAGTGTCCACCACCGTACAGGTTGCTGTTCTGGTTGCAAGAAGGGGTGACTCTAGTCCCTCAGCCGGAGGGTCTGTGCCCTGTGCTGACTTCCCCTTAGCCATGTGTCCCTTCCCCACCTTGGATGTCGCTGCTGGTCCCTTGGCACTTTCCCCTCTTGGCTTGGAGGAGGCCTTGATGGGTGATTGGTGCGGCTTTTCCCTACGGCATGTTGTCCCCTTCTTCACCTTGGCAGGTGGCGGAATGGGCTGATCCTTGGCCTCGCTAGGTGGCACACTGGCTGTCCTGATGGGTGCCGCCCATGATGTGACAGGACTTGCTGAGACCATAGTGCTGGAGGATTTGGTGGCTGAGGTGCTGGGCTGGAACCTGGACATCCTGGCCCTGGTGGAAGGACTGGGGGAGAGGTGTAGGGAAGAGGTAAGTCTTAGCCAGGAAAGGTTTTTTAGACACACTGGGACGGGAAGATGGAGGGGGCTTGGGAGTGGAGGAAGAGGTAGTGGTTTTAGGAGGTGTACATCTGCTGAATTTGGATGAAGGTGCATGGGTCGGAGGCTGTTATGAGGTGGATGGCTGTTGGGTGGGTGTGTGCCTGCGTTTGTGTACTTTGGGAGGAGGGCTCATAGACACACCGGGAGAGGACACAGGGGACGTGTGCATGATAGTGGGGGTGGTGAGTGGACATAAGTAGTGTGTGGTGATGGGCGTGCTGGTGATGGAGGTAGCGGCTGAGGATGTAGTGCATGCAGGTGTGAGTGGAGACGGGACAGGGAGGGAGGAGGAGGACGTGGAGGAGGGGGACACAGTAGAGGCAGTGGATGTTGGTGTGTCTGCATAGGGATGCTGCTTGTGTGAGTGCCTGTGGGATGTGTGGTGCTTATGTTTGCCATGTCCACTCTTGTGTGTTGATATGTGTGCATGCTGGTCTGATGGTGTGCTTGGGATAGGCTGAGGTGCAGGGGATTGGGTCTGGGTAGTGGAGGTTGGAGGTGGGAGGCTGGACACAGGGACAATGGCTGCCATCAGTGCTGAGGCCAGAGCCTGAAATGCTCCTGGGTGAGCGGGCACGGGAAACTCGATGAGGGGCTGCTGGGAGGGCAGTACTCGTAGAGGGGGTGGCAGCTGTACCTGTTGTTACGGTGGGCACAGAGGACCCCACCACCGCAAGGGAGCTCCCA
Organism: Pleurodeles waltl; assembly: GCF_031143425.1. Taxonomy (NCBI): domain Eukaryota; kingdom Metazoa; phylum Chordata; class Amphibia; order Caudata; family Salamandridae; genus Pleurodeles; species Pleurodeles waltl. The sequence continues at coordinate 791,748,323 of NC_090438.1, read as the reverse complement.
TCAGAGGAGGAGTCACTGTCGCTGGTGTCTGCTCCTGTCCCCGTCGTGGATCTCCCCTTGCCCTCCGTCCCACTGGTGCCTTCAGACTCTGTAAATTCACCCTCCAGGGCCATGTGGGTTGCAGCTCCCTCCGTCTCCGGTGCCAATGCTCCTCTGCCAGATGATGCTAATGCACACAGGGACAGGGTGAAAAAAACAAAAAGGGGGGGAAAGACAGAAGAGACACATGGTCAATGCCTGCAACACCACTACCGTTGGCGGACACAACACACAGGGAGCAGCCCCACGCACTAGCGCATGCACTAATAGTGCAAGGGAAAAGCACATGCCCATGGGGGACTCTGCCTAGACCCATTTGATGCACAGCTGGAACCCACAGGAGTCTGACTAGGTGTAGAGGGCAACTTCCACATTTGGGGTTGGAGTGGCACTGAGCCTGAAAAACAATGGATGTACCTTGGCGCGTCTGCCCTGGTCTTGGGGAACCCACAGCCCACTTCCCTCACCCAGACACCAGGTAAAGCACTCAAAGTCAGCTGAATGAGACTGTACTCACCCTCTTGTGGCTGCTGTGATGTCCTCAAGTGCCCTTGCAACCCAGGATATGCCACTGCCAGGATCCGGTACATCAGGGGGGTCATGGTGCGACGGGCACCCCTTCCATGTTGGGAGGCCATCCCCAGCTGGGCCTCCGCCGTCTTCTTGCTCCAGTGGTGCAGGTCCTCCCATCTTTTCCGGCAGTGTGTGCACCGTCTATGGTAAGCCCCCAGGGTCCGCACTTCCTTGGCGATGGCACACCAAATACCCTTCTTCTGGTGGGCGCTGACCTAGAGGAACAGTGAAGTAAAAATGGATGTTACTCCCCCGTCCAGTTCTTCTCACTCATTGCCCACAAATCTCCCACCCTGGCCCTTAAAAACATCCACTCACTATCCTCACCTGCTAGGCTGCGCCCCCGTCTCTTCCATCCACGACACTCCATACAGTCATGTGCCATCCACCATGCACACAGTTTACTCACCTGTTTGTCTGGAGGACCGTAGAGTAGCATGTACTGGGGGAGGACCCCATCCACCAGTTTCTCCAACTCCTCTGCAGTGAAGGCAGGGGCCCTTTCCCCAGACACTGTAGCCATTATCGCTTCCAGACTCAGGTCACAGCAGCACTTGCAGTGTAGATCCTCAAGTGAGTGAAGAGATAGAAAATGGCAGTCACGTCAGCGGCGGTGCGTACCGTCACCGCTGGCGTACATCGTCATTTGCTCCTGGAATCCATGGGGCCAAATGATAACCAATGCTGAATTGTGCAGCGGTCTTCGCCTACCGCAACACTGCAGAACACCAGCGCAGTTACCTCATTTCCCCTTGTCCCTCCTTGCTGGTCAGGCAGCCGCCTTTTCAGGTGGCCACATGGCAGGCCAACTAACTGCGTCACAGCACTTTTGGCCAGGAATACGGACAGACAAAGGCACACAACGATTACATCACAATTGTGCTAAACAGACTTGTGAAACCTATGTGGTGTATGACCCTCTGCTCACCATTCTCCTCCATAGGGCAAGTCTGCTGTGGCAGGTGATGAGATGGCAGCATCCTCCGATGTACAGACCCCTGGTGGACTTGTCGACAATGGAAGACAGACACATCATTATCACCTACAGTCTTGATCGTGCCACAATCCAGGAACTGTGTGCCCAGTTGGAGCCTGACCTGATGTCAGCTATCTGCCATCCCACAGGAATCCCCCCTCTAGTGCAGGTCCTGTCAGTGCTCCATTTCCTGGCCAGTGGTTCCTTTCAAACAACAGTGGCCATGGCATCAGACATGTCACAGCCAATGTTCTCTAACGTGTTGTCCAGAGTGTTATCTGCCCTGCTGAAACACATGTGCAGCTACTTCATGTTCCCTCAGGTGGAGGATTTGCCCACAGTGAAAGGTGACTTCCATGCCGTGGGACATATCCCCAACATTATTGGTGCCTTTGATGGTACACATGTGGCATTTGTCCCCCTCCTCGCAGGAATGAACAGGTGTACAGAAACTGCAATAGCTACCATTCTATGAATGTGCAGCTGGTGTGTTTGGCAGACCAGTACATCTCCCATGTGAATGCCAAGTATCCTGGCTCTGTGCATGACGCTTACATTTTGAGGAATAGCAGCATCCCTTATGTGGTGGGTCAACTCCAGAGGCACCGTGTGTGGCTAATAGGTGAGCCCAAGGTCCCAACACAGTTGACATAGGTGTCTGGGTATGGGAGAGTCCCTAAGGGTTGGATGATGTCTAACAGTTGTCCCTCGATATTTGCAGGTGGCTCTGGTTAACCCAACCTGTCATAGCTACTGACCCCAATGAGGAATCCCAGGACAAGGGCAGAGGAACGCCACAATGAGGCACATGGGCAGACTAGGAGGATAATAGAGCGCACCTTCGGCCTCCTGAAGGCCAGATTCCGGTGCCTCCATCTGACAGGTGGCTCCCTATACTACTCACCGAAGAAGGTGTGCCAGATCATCGTGGCATGCTATACAGTATGTTGCACAACCTGGCTTTGCCTTTTCTGCAGGAGGATGGGCCTGATGCTGGTCTTGTAGCAGCTGTGTAGCCTGTGGACAGTGAAGAAGAGGAGGCAGAAGAAGAAGATATAAACAACCGACACAACATCATCATGCAATACTTCCAGTGAGACACAGGTAAGAGGATGGCACTGCTTCTCACATTTCATACTACTGTAGGACATAGCATTAGTCTGCCTTTTTACCTCTGTGTATGGACCCTGACATGTCACTTTGCCTTTCCATTTCACAGATTTGGGTTCCACTTTGTGCCCTCTGATATGTTTACTGCTGCCGCACAGCTGTGTAACATTGGTATGTGAACATGAACATTAACATTGCTATATTTCTGAGAGATTGCAATAACACATTTTTGAAAGTACAGACTGACTTCAGATTGATTTGGGATTCAAGGGTGTTTATTTCTGTGCTAATAAGTGGAGGGGTGTGCAATGGGCTGGGGTGATGGTGGAGGAAAGTCCATGGTAGAGTTCAGTCTTTTTGTCTCACAGGTGCATTGTCCAAGGGGGCATAGGAAGTGGAGTGATGGCAGGTCAAAGTTGACAGGGTGACAAAGTGGGACAAAAGGGTGACAATCAGGAGAGTCTTATTTCCTGGCGGGGGTCTTGGCAATGTTCTCTGTCTTGTTCCTGGATCTCAGGGACCGTTTGCGGGGTGGTCCTCCTTCTGCAGGGGGTGGGGTGCTGGTGGCCGGTTGGTCCTCTGGCCGGCCTCCCGTCCACTAGCGCCGGCGTTCATTGTTCAGGCTAGTGTCAGGGGCCCATTTGTGTGCCACTGTGTCCCTTATGGTGTTGGCCAGGTCTGCCAGCACCCTTGCAATGGTGACCAGGGTGGTGCTGATGGACTTCAAGTTCTCCCTGATCCCCAGGTACTTTTCCTCCTGCAGCCGCTAGGTATCCTGAAACTTGACCAGTACCGTGCCCATTGTGTCCTGGGAATGATGGTATGCTCCCATGAGGTTTGTGGCAGTGGCAGGGGAACCGACTGTCCAGAGGTCCCTAATGGGCCATGCTGGTCATCCAGATCCAGGCATGAAAAGCTGCTGTCGTCACTGTGGGCATCTTCTGGGGGGGGGGGGACTGGATATGTCTGGCACCTCCTGTCCGGTGACATTGGGTATGGGTCCTGGTGGGGTGTAAATGCATAGTTATTGTATCTGTGTGTGCCATCTTGTGCATTGAGTGAGTTACCCTCTACTCCTGTGCTTGCGTTGTTTATGTGTTTGCCATTGTGTGAATAGTGTTTTGGGGTCTGTGTGTGTATCTGCACTGGACATGCTTTGGTAATGGGTGTCCATGCTTTGGTGTGTCATGCAGGGCTTGGTATTGGGATGGCTGGGTTGTGATAGTGGGGCATATGTGAGGTGTTGGAGTGATGGGGGTGAGGGTGGGGGTATGTGATGGCATGCAGGTGGGGTGGGGGATATGGTAATTAAGATATGCCTTACCAGAGTCCAGTCCTACTGCTACTCCTTCGAGGCCCTCAGGATGCAGTATTGCCAAAACTTGCTCCTCCCATGTTGTTAGTTGTGGGGGAGGAGGTAGGGGTCCACCGCCAGTCCTCTGTGCAGCAATCTGGTGTCTGGATACCACGGAACGTACCTTCCCCCGTAGGTCATTCGACCTCTTCCTGATATCATCCCGTGTTCTTGGATGCTGTCCCACTGCGTTGACCCTGTCGACGATTCTCCGCCATAGCTCCATCTTCCTAGCAATGGAGGTGTGCTGAACCTGTGATCCGAAAAGCTTTGGCTCTACCCAGATGATTTCCTTCACCATGACCCTGAGCTCCTCCTCAGAAAACCTGGGGTATCTGTGGGGTGCCATGATGTGGTGTGGGTGAGGTGATGTTTGTTGTGCTGTGTGAAATGTTGTGTTGGGGTGTGTTCTTTGAGGTGCGTGGATCTTGTATGAGTGATGGTGTGGTGTGCTTGTGGATGTTGGTGTAGTGTTTGCTATTCTCTCTCTCTGCTTCTTCACAAAAATGTTAACTTAAGGGTTTGCGGGTAATGTGGGTGTGTGTTTTATAGTGTTGTGTGTGTGGTGTGTGCATGTGTATCAGGTGTGTGTATTTCGGTTTCTCCAATGTGCTTGTGTTTTGTAAATGTGTGTGTATTTTGAGTGCAGCAGTGTGTACTGCCAATGGATTACTGTGGTTGAAAGACGTGATAGTGTGGGCGTATTCTTGTTGGTGTGACGGTGTGGGTTTTCCTATCGCCAGTTTATCACTGACCTTTGGTGTGGCGGACTTGTGTGGGTGTCTGTATTGTGGCGGATTACGAGATGTGGGTCGTAATACCTTCAGTGGATTTCTGCCGCGGCCACGGTATGTTGGCGGCCTTCAGCACAGCGGTATGTGGGATTTACTGCCAGGGTTGTAATGAGGGCCCGATTCTGGCCTTGAGTAGCCCAAAGGTCCTCTTAATGACACGCCTCGTCCTGCTGTGGGCCTCACAGTCTTCCCCATCCATGGTTGGGTATCTCACTAGTGTCAGCAGCCACAGCAGGTTAGGATAGCCAGAGTCACCTGTGTGCACACAAATTGGACACATCACAATCCTCCTAGAGACAGAGGGCAGAATGTGAGAGGTGATATGACAGATGCACACATACAATTAGATACATACTAATGAGCCAGTGCCTCTCTCTCTGTAGTTGGGCCACCGTGTGTAGGACATTGTTGTTCCTCAGAATGTAGGAGTCATGCACAGAACCAGGAAACTTGGCCATCACTTGGTAAAGTTTTTCCTGTTCCTGTACACTTGTTAATTGACTTTAGGAGGAACCAAAGCAATTTGGGTGCCATCTATGGCCAATCTCACATGAGGGATATGTGCCATATCATAGAAGTCAGCTATAAAAGTGGGCAAATCCACAAGTGAGGGGAACCTGATGTAGCTGTCCAGATGTTTGAGTACAGTGCACAGTACATCCATCAACACATGACTGTACATCAGCTGTGACATCCCTGTTGCCAAGCCCACTATGATCCGAAACGAGCCTGAGGCAAGGAAGTGTAGAACAGACAACACCTGTCTTCTTTGAGGTATAGCATAGGGATTATGTATTGCAGACAAGAGATCTGGCACCAACTGGAAACACAGTTCCATGATGGTCTGACGATTCAGACAGCAGGCAGACAGCAGACAGCAGGTCTGTATGATGTGTCTTTCTTCCAGGGTAGCAAGATTGACAAGGGTCCGGTACACAGGCACATGTCTCATTCTCACATTGCATGGAATCTAGGAATAGGAGAATGGAATAGCCACAAGTTGATGTCATCAGTTCAGAAGCCACCGAACACAATACACATAGCACACAAGTATAGTGTGGATATAACGCTAAAGTACACTGAATCCATTTGGCCATGTTGACTGACGCTACATGCCATCGTTGATGACAGTTCCAGGCCCAGAAAGACAGTTTGTCAGGCACAATACATTTGACACTTCTATGTAACAACACCCTATTTCTACAGGTAATAAGGGTAATGTGAAATTTGAACATATCGATATGGTTACCCCGTCTATGAGCCAGCAAGTGACTGAAAATGTCATGTCAAAGTTAACAGTACATCCAACAGCACTATCCATGAATATCAAATGTGTGAACCATGTTTTGATGTGTGCACATAGCTAATCTATGCACGTCACAAAAATCATCCGACACACATATCATTCACCTACAATACACTACATACATGTAAAATGGCAGCCGCCTGTCCTGCAAGCACAGGACAGATGGAAGTGACCCAATTCCACCGGTGTTAGTTGTCATGGCATTAGACGGTCTCAACCGCCATGCAACTCCTCATTAGCTACTGATGACTATGGGAGACTAGGGCCAATGATGATCACCGCCGGCTGTAACGGTCATCTATGTAGCGGACGTGACCGTCATTTTTTATTGCATAGCTCACTTGACTCCGGACACTCATGCAAACCAGACCTCCACTGCGTGAGCTGCTGTGATCTGTCTCTGGAAGCCATTATGCCATGTCCTTCAGGAGATAGGGTCCCTGCCTTCACCCAGGAGGAGCTGGAGGAGCTAGCCGATAGGGTCCTACCCCTTTATGGACAGTTGAATGTGGCACCAGAACAGCAGGTGAGTCAAATGTTCCTGTCCTGTCTGATAGTGATGTGTGTGGGTCTGGAATGTGTTGAGACGACTGACATGGAGTGGATGCATGCAGATGGCAAAGGAGTTGGTGTGTTAGTGGCATAGGTGCACATTTGTTTTGTCATGAGATGTGTCTGATGAGTCCACTGCTGTTGCTGTGATGCCATTCTACATTACTTTCTCCTTTTGTCTATGTCACCCATGCAGGTCAGTGCCCAACAGAAGAAGGGGTTTTGGAGAGCCATTGCCAAGCAAGTGGAGACCCTGGGGGTCCATACCTGGCAGAGCACCTACTGCAGAAAGCAATGGGAGGACCTGAGATGCTGGGCCTGTAAGACCGATGAGGCCCAGATGAGGCATCTTCCCAATGAAGGAGGGGTGCCTGTTGGTCCCTGACCCCCCCTAATGGCCTGCATTTTGGCAGTGACCTACCCTGAGGTAGATGGGCACTTGAGGGCAGCACAGCAGCCACAAGGAAGTAAGTACACACTCATAACTCACTAATGGTAGGCATGTATGGGTTTGGGTAGCCTGCTAGTGGTAAGAAGTAGTATAGATCATTGGTACTTGAACATACATAGGCTATGGGTATGAGCCACCTTGGCAGGATTTGTCTCGATTATGACTGCCAATGCCATGCAGACAGTGACTCATGAGGGGACTTACTCCACATGTTTGAGTTTGTCTGGACACATCTTTTGAGTGACCAGATCCTTCTATCAGCATCAGTATACCTGCAGTGTCAGGGCATTGCATTAGTAATAGTCTACCACTATGACAGAGGAAATTGGTGAGTTCTCAATCAGCTGCCTCATACCGTAGGTGTAGATGGCTGCAGGGGGCTAAGATATTACTGCCTACATTGTTAATTGATTTGTTAGCATGCTACCTTGAGATGCAGGAATTGTAGGAGTATGGAGGACAGGGTATGTCTATGTAAAAACCATAGTAGTGTGGCAAATACTGTGCTACTGTGCATTGTATGACCCTTCATCAAGTCAGTGTGCCAATGTTTCCACGTAAGTAGGTTTTCGCTGCGTAGCTTCAGTTTCCCGTATTATTTCACCTAGATGTGACTGTCAGTTTAAAGGCATGCAATGGCATGGCATACCAGCAGATTTTGAGGTTGTTGCTCTGTGAGTATGGTGGGTACGTATTGACCCATTGCTCCATTGCTTCCTCTCCAACCCTCCCTCCCTCTTCTCCTCTGGCTTTGTGTGCATCAGCATCATCAGGCAAAGGAGAAAGGGCACAGCAAGTGAGGATGCTGCAGACCTCAGGACCCAGGAGGCTGAGACCAGTGGAGCCCAGGGAAACAATGGGAAGGGGGGCAAAAGGAGTGCCACGGGACAGACCAGATCAACAACATCCTCTTAAGATTCCTCCTCCGATGGATGCTCCCTGGCAGTGGCAGACACATCTGGGACCAGCCCAGCACCATCCTTGTTCGCCATGCCACTTACCTGCACTGCCCTCCCTGTAGCTCCCGACCCAGTTGCCCGTGCCCGCTCACCCAGGAGGGTGGGCATCTCCTTCGCCGCAGGCATCTCTGCCCTTGCCCCAGTCAGCCCTGCTGCCCTCATTAAGTAGGCTATTGACATCCTGAGGTCCATCTCTGTGGGACAGTTGACCATTATGAATGCCATCGAGGGACTGGCATCACAGATGTAACAGATGAATGCCTACCTGGAAGGCATTCACTGTGCCCTGACTGGTCTGCAGAGATCCTTTAAGGCTCTGGCCTCCTTGTTGATGGCAGTCAGTGTCTCTTTGTCTTCCATCCCCCCTCCAGCTACCTGTGCCCAATCCCACACCCCTCTCCCCACACCCATCCAAAGCAGATAGTCAGAGCATCATTCATCCACCTCAACAGACACGGTTCACAAAGACAAACACAGGCACCACAAGCCACACCACCGCCATGCACACAGACAATAGACATGCAGACACTCCCTACACAGACCCCACCACCACCTCCTACCTCACAGACACTACATCACTCAAACCTGCTATCACCACATCAACACTCCCAGATCCAGCAACCAGTCCCCTCATGCCCACCATCACCACAAGAACAGGTACCCATACATCCACCCCATACACCACATGCACACTCACCATGAATACCAGCACCCCCACATGTAGTACACCCACCTTACCTGCAGATACCACCCCAACAGACACTAACATATCCACCCTGGCATCTCCCTGCACCTCCTTCTTCCCTCCTCCCAGTACACCTAAACACCTGCACACACTCACCCAACAGACACCCAGCACACAAATGACAACCACCCATGCACCAGCACCCAAGGCACATGCAAGTATACACCTCTCAAGCACTCCCTCTCCCTCCACTCCCAAATGTTTTTCCCATGACCGCCCTTGTGTTCCCAAAAAAAGATTTCTGTATGAGTTTGCCCTGTTCCCTCCCACTTACCCAATCCCTGTTTCCTCCAAGTGTCCTGCTACCCTCCCCAAACCCAGTCCTTCCACCTCCCAGTCCTCCCATGGCCCCCCTGGTACTGTCCATACCCCTACCACACCAAAGACTTTGACCCTCACAAAAATAAAGGAGACCCCTCCCCAAAACCAAATCCAAGGGCCCATTGCCTAAGCCTGAATCTAAGGGCAAACCCCCCCAAACTTAAACCAAAGGACCCCTCCCAAACCCAAGTCCCCACCTCACCCCCATCACCCCTAAGGTGCCTGCCTGCCCCATTGATGCCCCTGCCATGTGGAGGCCACTTTGAAGTCAGGAGTCAAGTTGGGTCCCAGAGACATTGTCCAGTATGCCAAGGGCACTGAGAACAATTGGACTGGCAAGTTGGCCCATTTTTTATATAGTTTTTTGCCATTATTTCATATATTATATCTGCACAACTTAACCGTTGGTGTCGATGATTACAAACTGGTTTTCTCTCCACATGTATGTGTTGTGTATGTGCGATTTGGTTTTTGTCTTCTGTGTATGTGATGTGTTTGTGTAGCAGCATGCGTTGAGTGGATGAGTTGTTCTATGAACTTGTTGTGATGTGTTGTGTTGGTGTTGTGTTGCATTTTGTGGTAGTGGTGTGTGTGTTGTGATGCATCTGTGATGTACTTTTTGTTTTGGGTGGACATGGTGTGTGTTCAGACACATTGTTTGGCAGTGTTATTGTTTGTATTCATTGTGTGCTGTTGTTACGAGTTGCTGCCAGTATGTGTACAGGTGTTTGGTGTGCCGCTATGAAAATGCGTTTGTGTGGTTACGATTATGTTGGCGTTGTGTGACTCGGTACTGTTGTATGTAGATGGGTTTAACAGTGGTGGTGTCTGTGTGTGTGGTGTGTGTATGGCACATGTATGTTGGCTGTGGTGAATGTTGTTTGTGTGTGGGTCATTGTATGTAGATGTGTTTGTGTGTTGGTACGGGACTATGGGCCAGATGTAGCAAAATTTTGCGAGTCGCAAATGGCCCGAATCGCAATTTGCGACCCCGCAAAATCGGAAATGGGATGCAAAAACCCCATTTCCGAATCGCAAATTGCGACGCGAGCCATTACCGACTCGCAAAATTTGCGACCCCATTGTGCGACCCGCAAATAGGAAGTCGCAATTTGCGAGTCGCAAACCGTATGAAAAAGCCACTCGCAAATTGCGACTAGTCACAAAAAGCCCATTTTGCACACCCAATTTACCACTAACTCAGAGCAGGTGGCAACCAGAACTAAAGTATAAAAGGAGACCCAGAAGGCATCTGGGTTACTCAAGATGGCAGAGATATATGTGATAGCAAGGAGAAGGAGAGTCCACGCCGCACAGCAGAGGAGGAGGAGCCAGAGACAGGAGAGGACATACAGAACCAGGCAGACACTTTTCCAACAAACAGAGGATGAGATGTATGATAAATACAGACTCAGCAGTGCAGCAATATTAGAATTAATAGATCTACTCAATCCGCAGCTGCAACGCCAGACTGTGCGCGGCAGCGCCATCCCCACACATGTGCAAGTGCTATGCTCACTGCACCTCTTGGCCTCAGGTAGCTATCAGGGGGTCATTGCTGTGGCAGGTGGGGTATCCCAAAGTGCACTCTCACGGTTCTTCAGATGTTTCTTAGATGCCATACTCACACACATGTCCAGATACATATACCTACCCAGGAATGAGGTAGAAATCAACAGCACCAAGTTGGAATTCTACAGGATTGCCAACTTCCCTCATGTAATAGGGTGTGTAGACGGGACACATATACAAATATGCCCTCCTGCAAATATGGAATATCTGTTCCGCAACCGGAAATGTACCCACTCACTGAACATCCAGGTGGTATGTGACGCCCATTATGTTATCACTGACATGGTAGGCAAATTTCCAGGGAGTACACATGACTCTTACATTTTCAGGCACAGAGGGATACACCAACGCCTAGAATGTGGGGAGTTTGGAGACGGATATCTCTCAGGTATTGCTGAATACACCTTGAAGCCATACACACAGGTCACTGTAGAAACCATCCATGCCCTGCTAACATTGTCCATTTATGCCAAACAGGTGACAGTGCATATGTGCTACGACCATGGATACTTACCCCTTACCTAACACCCAGCAATGAGAATGAGAGGCGATATAACAGTGCACATAGGAGGACCAGAAATGTCATAGAGAGGACCTTTGGACTGTTAAAGGCAAGATTCCGATTCCTCCACAGAAGTGGAGGTGCGCTCCAGTATGACCCAATAACAGCATTCAAGATAGTCGGCGCATGCGCTATACTGCCAGACGTGGGCTATATCTCACCCCTGAAGACCCAGATTCGGAGGATGACGAGCAAGAGCTACCACATCGCCATCATGGGGATAGAAGCATTGCGAATCAAGGCAGACAGAGACGGGACCACATTGCAAACCAATACTTTGGAAGGTACGTGGCAACTGTCACCACACACACTAATGTCACACACAAAGAGCCCAGTTGTGAAGTGGAACTTTTATTAAGTGAACCTAAGTAATGATGATCTGAACTTTTGTGAAGGGGCTGTAAAAGTCCACCTGCAATGAGGACACATTCACCTCATGTGCCTCAAGTGTCCTGCAGTGCATAGGCTCATCACCTCCGCCTGGGACGCCCAGCATGGCTAGTGCTCGGTGTGTCAGCAGACCCCTGACGTGCACTGCCACTCCTCAAGACTCGTGTGTCCGTGGCAGATGCGCTGCTGACGGTTGACCCCTCCTCACTATCCTGAGGTGTCTCTGCCATGCCCCTAGCCACCTGTCTAGCCTCCATCATGTCCACAGCGTGGCTAATCCGACCCAGTCCCTGAGCCACATCCCCTGCAAAGTGGCCCAAGTCCACCTGCAAACTAACTGTACGGCGTGACAGCCCTGTGGTGTTGACTGCCAGGCGGACGATGGATGCAGCCATGCTATCCCAACCGGTGCACGAGTTGCCGCTCACGGCGCCTTGCACTCTCTCTCTCTGACACTAGTTCTGTTACGAGTTGACCGATGGAGAGTGCAAGGTCACCGACATTCTCGTTCAGACGTGTGAACTGTGTGTTCACCTGTGCCAGCCGTGTGGTGAAATTACACTCCATCCGTTGCATTGCCCCTGATATTACTCTCATCTGCCTTGTTTGCAGGTGCTGACTAGTTATGAGGGCTGCCTCCGCGGCGGACATAGATGAGTCACCTACATCCTCCTGGGACACTGCTGGGACATGGACTCTGCATCTGCGACGCTGTGGAGCTTCTTGGTCCTGCTGTATGACACTGTGGCTGGGACCAGGTGCTGTGTCGATTTCCACAATGTCCATTGGTGCAGCTGGAGGGGACTGTGGTTGGGTGGTGCTGGGCCCTGTAGTGGCTGCTTCGGACTCCTGTGCTGCCTGTTGGCTGCTCTCTGCACCCTGGACGGACTGGCTGGTGGGGGTGTCTTGTGGGAGACCTGTGGGACATAGGGAACAAACTCTCAGTATCTAACATCTGTTGTATGCCTCCTAATAAACTGTTGCCTATCAGCTGACTACTGAACTACATTGCCCATAATGCACCATTCTGGTGGTTGCAAGTCTGGAATGGAGCTAGTTTTGTTGTGCATGCTGCTGTGTACTGGGTGGGTGGGGGTATGGCAGATTTGGGTGTACATGCATGTTTCATGGTACTCACTTGTTGATGTCCCTGGTGCTGACGTGTCCAGCACTCCCATTCCAGCCACTGCCTCAGGCTCAAGGGTCTGTTCCACAAGTTCCTCCATGGGTGTGGGTGGTGGGACGGTGGATGGGCCTCCTCCTGTGCCCCTCATCTCCCGGAGGCGCTCTGCCACCCTCTCCTTGGTCCTGGAGCGCAGGTCATACCATCTCTTTTTTATCTCCTCTATACTCCTGTGGCTCACCCCTATGGCGTTGACCCTCTCCTGGATGGCATTCCAGATCCTCCTTTTTTCCGTCTCTGGCACACTCAGGGCAGCCCTTCCGAATAGCTGGTCATGGTGCTGGCAGCATTTGTCTGTCAGCACCTCAAGTTCCTTTTCTGAAAACTTCAGTTTTCTCTTCCTGCCAGAGTCTTCCATTCTTGCTGCTGTTCCTCCAGGTGGTTGCTCAGCAGTTAGAAAAGGGTGGGGTCCTCCCTCCTCCTAGGTGTATGTGTTAAATTCCTGGCTGTGATATCATCAGCAAGAGCCAGGAAGTGTTTTCCAAACTGTTCTGCTGCACCTGCATGCAATTTGCGGCACAGTCGCAATTTGCGACACCCACTCGCAATTTGCGTGTCCGTTTTCGGCGAGGTCGCAAAAAGCGGCCTTGCAAACAGCAGCCTCGCAATCTGCGGTGCGACTTCATTTGCGAGTCGCAAAATGAAGTCGCTTTTTCTTGTTCGATACCATTTTGCGAGTCGGAAATTGCGAGTCGCAATGACTCGCAATTTCCGACTCGCAATTTTTTAGCTACCTACATCTGGCCCTATGTTTGCATGTGTGTGTGTGGCTGTCGTTAGCCATGTCGGGTTGTGTGTTGTGTATGGGTGTCAGGGTACTGATCACCTTCCCTCCAGTGTGTGCTAGATGGGTGCACTTATGGTTGTTGTCTTTGTCACTGGTTCTGGAGTAATATGGGCAGAAGGAGAAGTGGGAAGACTTCAAGTTCGGGTTCCATGGCTGCTGCGGACGTGTCTGTGTTCCTGAAGGTGAGTGTCTCCTTTAATGTTGTTCCTTTCCACCAGGCTTTTCACAGCGGTAAAACCGCCCTGTAAATCCTGGCGGTGTGCAGCCTCGTTATATGGGCGGTGGAAACATGGTCTCTGCCGGCCTGAAGATGCCTGCCGCTGGCTGTGGCGGTCCATCCGCACTGGTGGTACTGGCAGTGTATTGGCTGTGTTCTGTTACTCATAATATGGCAGTCTTTTCTGCTGGGCACTGGCGGTGCAACGGCCATCGCCACTGTGGCGGTAATGGGAACTCCAAACTCGTAATGACCATCATAATATTAAGTACTATTTTCATTTTAATAATGCAATTATTTATAGTTATAGTTTGCTTTATGCACACATTTTAATGATTTACAATTATTTAACTGTAACATTGAATGTAATGTATAATTAATTTAATGAAATCAATTATAAAAAAATATTTAATTTATTTGGGACTGTTAAATATATTGAAAATATGTATTAGGTAAGAGTATGTTGTGCGTGATGGGTTTATTTAATGGGAAGCACATTTTGGAAGATTTTTTACTATGGAGTATGGATAGTAAACATAACCTCTTTAGTGTCCCATTAAATCCTTAAAATGGATTGGGCTCGAGTGGTATTAATAAATGTAGCCCCTTTAGTGTCCAACACCTTCCTCAAAATGTTTATATTAGAGTGTGAATAGTAAAGGTAACCCCTAGTGTCCAACATCTTCCCCAAAATGGTTTTCATTGGCGTGAGAATAGTGAATGTAGCACCTATAGCATCCAACACTTTCCCTGAATTGGTTGAGACTAGGATAAGAATAATAAATATAACACCTTTGGTGTTCAAAACTTCCCCCAAAATGGTTTAGATAGGAGTTTGTATTATAATGTTCACATAAATGTACATAATTGTTATGCATATTTTTTATAATAATAAAAATGCATAAACAAGTTTATAATTTGTATTTATATTTTTGTACTTTTGCAAGATGTATTTATTGTATAGGTAAACTTTTTTATTATAGATATATTTTAATACATAAGAAAAAAAAAATAATGGTTATATTTAAACTATATTTTAATACAATGTTGATATTAAGTAAAACCTATAAATAATAATTTGAACAGTGCTGTACATTTCTAAATTGTTCTTTTTATCAGTTATGGTATGTTTATTTTTGGTAGATTAATAACGTTTTTTCATTAATTAAACAGTTTTACATATATAGGGTCCGATTACGACCCTGGCGGTCTATTGACTGCCAGGGTTGTGGTGGAGGTCTAACCGCCGCCAAAGCAGTGGTCCGACTGCTTTGGTGGCAGTCTGACTGCCACATTATGACTGCGGTGGTCGTGCCGCGATGAGACTGCCAGCTCTGCCAGGACAGCATGTCTCGACGGGCTGGCGGTCCTAGTCTGCCAGGGCAGCGCTGCAAGCATGGCCACCCTTATGATTACAAGCCCCCTCTCTGCCAGTGGTTACATGGCAGTAGCACCACAATGTAAAGGCTGGTGGACACAGGGTGCAGGGTCCCCCTGATGGCCCCCCTGACCATCCCTATTGCAAAGTTCACTGTCTGCTTTGCACCCTATGTACTACAGCATTGCCACCAGCTCGATTACGAGCCAGAGACAATGCTGTAGGCTCATTCCCACTGGGTCAGTGGATGGAAACTCTGTTTCTCCCACAGGGAGGTGGCCGCACTGGCGGCAACCTGCCCATCGGGACTTTGGCAGACGGTGTAAACTTACGCCAAAGTAATAATGACCCCCATGATGTTAATAGTACATTCTAAATATTACTACACTCTTTTTATAGCAATATTTATTTTAGAATTTACATAAATATTTTCTATTTTTCACTTTTAACATTATTTATATATTTTAAAGCATTTTTAATTGAAACCTCATTGTTTTCTATATGAAGATAGTCTTTTAGTTTTAGTTTAATTTAGGGACTTTTATACTGCTATCTGCAATTTTGTAGTCTGTGTCATTTTTGGTTCATTTACTGGGAAATGGGTCATGGGAAAGTGCTGCTGTTTGTCAGAGCAGGCAAGAACTCTTTAAAGGTTTTTTTCTAGGGTGTTGAGGGTGGGGGAGATGTACAGAGTTGTAGTAAATGGACTTATAGGCGGTCATTACAACCCTGGCGAACGGTGATAAAGCGCCAACAGGACGGCGGAAAATAATTTGCTATTACGACCGTGGCGGAAACCGCCAACAAAGACAGCCACTTTAACACTCCGACCGCCACAGCGGTACAAACAAACAGCTTGGCGGTCACCGCACACAGACAGGCGGAGGACAATGTACCGCCCACAGTATCACAACAGGCCAATCCACCACCTTTTCTGGGGTGGATTCACGGTGGATAAAAACATGGCGGAAACAGGAATACCGAAGGAAAAATGCTCACCTCTACACACCCCACGAGGAACGAGGACGCCATGGATCCGGAACTCCAAATTCTACCTGCAATAGTCTTCCTGCTCCTCTACCAGCAGCACGAATGCCGGCGCTGAAGACCACGGTGAGTACTGCACCTACGACACAGGGGAGGGGGAGGGAAAAAACAGGGACATACACACGCAACACCCCCACCCTCACCCACTACAACACACACACTAATGCATATCAATACATCACAGTTACACCCCCCAAACCCCCCGGAAGAATGCAAAGACAATAGAAAATGAGTGTAACCATTGTAATATATTAAAAGCAAGTAGGTAGAAATAGATATATATACACCATTTACAAAATATATACCAAGCATAGTAGTCCAGGTAGTGCTCTAATAAAGTCAGTGGAACACTGGGACCACACGGTATGGTCGAGGCCCACACGAGACCTCGACCATGACGGAGAGAACACTGCAGGGGCATCAGAGAGCAACTAAACAGGCACCTCAGGGGGAGGGAAAGGGGGGCACCTCAGCTGGTTGAGTGCACAACACCAAATCCACGAGGGGGCCACATGCCCACTGTTCCATCCTGGGGAGTGCAAAGCCACAGTCTCTCAAGTCTCTACAGTGGGTGGTTTGCCCAATGTTCAATCCTGGGGAGTGCAAAGCCACAGTCTCTCAAGTCTCTACAGTGGGTGGTTTGCCCACTGTTCAATCCTGGGGAGTGCAAAGCCACAGTCTCTCAAGTCTCTACAGTGGGTGGGTTGCCCACTGTTCAATCCTGGGGAGTGCAAAGCCACAGTCTCTCAAGTGGATGACAGTCTCCACTCGTTCTGGAGGGGGCATGGTGCCCAGAGTGCTTCATCCTGCTAAGGATAGAGATAGTGGATGTGATACTCCACTGGTTCTGGAGGGGGCTTTGTGCCCAGAGTGCTTCATCCTGCTAAGGACAGAGGTAGTGGATGCCTTTCTCCACTGGTTCTGGAGGGGGCTTTGTGCCCAGAGTGCTTCATCCTGCTAAGGACAGAGGTAGTGGATGCCTTTCTCCACTGGCTCTGGAGGGGGCTCTGTGCCCAGAGTGCTTCATCCTGCCAAGGACAGAGCTAGAGGATGACAGTCCCCACTGGTTCTGGAGGGGGCTTTGTGCCCAGAGTGCTTCATCCTGCTAAGGACAGAGGTAGTGGATGCCTTTCTCCACTGGTTCTGGAGGGGCCTTTGTGCCCAGAGTGCATCATTCACCCCGTGATGGACTCAGTTGCGTCAGTGCCCTTGCCGCTCATGGGCCAGCGGTGCCCTGTTCAGCGGTGCTTGAGACGGCGGTGCCCTGTTCAGCGGTGCTTGAGACGGCGGTGCCCAGTGCATCGGTGCTTGAGGCGGCGGTCTCCATTGCAAGGACTCAGCTGCTGGTGGTCCTTCATGGCCCAGCTGGGCTTTTGCTGGTGGTCCTTCATGGCCCAGCGGGGCTTGTGCTGGCGGTGGCCTCCTGGGCAGCTGGACCTGTGCTGGCGGTGGCCTCCTGGGCAGCTGGGCCTGTGCTTGCGGTGGGCTCCTGGGCAGCTGGGCCTGTGCTGCCGGTGGCCTCCTGGGCAGCTGGGCTTGTGCTGGCGGTGGCCCCCTGGGCAGGTGGACTGGTGCTGGCGGTCCTGTCCTGGGTAGCTGGGCTGGTGCTGGTGGTCCTGTCCTGGGCAGTTGGGCTGGTGCTGGCGGTCCTGTCCTGGGCAGGTGGGCTGGGGCTGGCGGGCCTGTCCTGGGCAGCTGGGCTGGTGCTGGCATGCCTGTCCTGGGCAGGTGGGCTGGGGCTGGCGGTCCTGTCCTGGGCAGCTGGGCTGGTGCTGGCGGTCCTGTCCTGGGCAGCTGGGCTGGTGCTGGCGGGCCTGTCCTGGGCAGGTGGGCTGGTGCTGGCAGTCCTGTCCTGGGCAGCTGGGCTGGTGCTGGAGGGCCTGTCCTGGGCAGGTGGGCTGGTGCTGCTGGGCCTGTCCTGGGCAGGTGGGCTGGGGCTGGCGGTCCTATCCTGGGCAGCTGGGGTGGTGCTGGCGGGCCTGTCCTGGGCAGGTGGGCTGGTGCTGGCGGTCCTGTCCTGGGCAGGTGGGCTGGTGCTGGCGGTCCTGTCCTGGGCAGCTGGGCTTGTGCTGGCGGGCATGTCCTGGGCAGGTGAGCTGGTGCTGGCGGTCCTGTCCTGGGCAGCTGGGCTGGTGCTGGAGGTGGCCTCCTGGGCAGCGGGGATGATAGCGGTCTTCTCCGCTGTGCTGCTCTTCCCACACTTGCCGGGTTTCTTGTGGCCCTTCCCCACCTTGGAAGGTGTCACAGCTGACTCCACACTCCCACCGGGACCCCTGGGAGCGGCTTTGGTGGCTGGAGTCTACCCCCTCTCCCGCCGGGCACTGGGCAACTTTTGATGCTTCACAGGTGGGGGACTGTCTGTGCTGTGGCTCCGTGCCACACTGGCTGCCCTGGTGGCCGGTGCACTCCAGATTCCGGTGACTACAGGCACCACTGGTCCCGGAGATGTTGTGGCTGAGGTGCTAGTTCGGGACCTAAGACGGACGGGGTGGGGAGGTGTGGGAAAGAGGTCAAGGTTGGACAGGAAAGGTTTTTTTGACACACTGGAACGGGTAGCTGGAGGGGGTTTGGGAGTGGAGGAAGAGGTGGTGGTTGTAGGAGGTGTTCGTTTGCTGACTTTGGGTGAAGGTGCATGCGCTGGAGGCTGTTGTGAGGTGGATGGCTGTTGCGTGGGTGTGTGCCTGCGTTTGTGTATCTTGGGAGGTGGCGTCACAGACACACTGGGAGAGGACACAGGGGACGTGTGAATGGTAGTGGGGGTGGTGACTGCACGTGAGCGGGGTGTGGTGGTGGGTGTGCTGGAGAGGGACGTAGTGGCTGTAGAGGTAGTGCATGCAGGTGTGAGTGTAGACGAGACAGGGAGGGAGGAGGGAGACGAGGAGGAGGGGGACACAGTGGAGGCAGTGGATGTTGGTGTATCTGCATGTGTGTGATGCTTGCGTGAGTGCCTGTGGGATGTGTGGTGCTTATGTTTGCCTGAGCTTCCCATGTGTGTTGACGTGTGTGCATGCTGGTCTGCAGGTGTGCTTGGGATAGGCTGAGGTACAGGGGATTGGGTCGGGGTGGAGGAAGTTGGAGAGGGGAGGCTAGAGACAGGGACAATGGCTGCCATCAGTGCTGAGGTCAGAGTCTGAAAAGCTCGCTGAAGGGCCGCCTGACCAGAATGAATGCCCTCCAGGAATGCATTTGTTTGTTGCAACTGCCTTTCTACACCCTGGATGGCATTCAAAATGGTAGACTGCCCAACAGTCAGGGACCTGAGGAGGTCAATGGCCTCCTCACTGAGGGCAGCAAGGGTGACTGGGGCAGGGCCTGAGGTGCCTGGGGCGAAGGTGATGCCCACCCTCCCGGGTGAGCGGGCACGGGCGAAGGCTGAGGGGCTGCTGTGAGGGCTGTGCTGGAAGGGGTGGTGGCGGCTGTACCTGTAGATGGGGGTGGCACAGATGTTGCCGCCACCACAAGGGTGCTCCCATCAGAGGACGAGTCCGTGTCACTGGGATATCCCTACAGGTTAGTGCGTGTCTAACAGTTGTCCCTCGCCATTTGCAGGTGACTCTGGTTACCCCAACCTGTCATGGCTACTGACCCCAGTGAGGAATCCCAGGACAAGGGCAGAGGAACGCTACAATGAGGCCCATGGGCGAACTAGGAGGTTGATCGAGCGGACCTTCGGCCTCCTGAAGGCCAGGTTCTGGTGCCTCCACATGACAGGTGGATCCCTACTCTACTCACCAAAGAAGGTGTGCCAGATCATCATGGTCTGCTGTATGCTTCACAACTTGGCTTTGCGACGACAGGTGCCTTTTCTGCAGGAGGATGATCCAGATGGCGGTGTTGTGGCAGCTGTGGAGCCTGTGGACAGTGAAGACGAGGAAGAAGAGGAAGAAGCCATGAACAACAGGGACTCAAAGATCCAGCAATATTTCCAGTGAGACACAGGTAACAGTACAGACCTGCCTACTAAATGTACTTATACACTACTGCCTCTCTACTGTCTGTCGTTTTCACCCAGTGTATGGTCACTGAGTTGTCCCTTTCCCTTACGATTTCACAGATGTGGGTCCCACTGTGTGACATCTGCTTAGATTCCTCATGGACTAGAGCTGTGAGACATAGGTATGTTGACATTACAAATGAAAGAGCATTTTGTCACTATGATTGCCAATACACTATTTCGAAATCACAGACAGACTCCTGTTTTGTGCTTTAAGTGTGTTTATTTAAGTGCTCAATATTGGAGGGGGTAGTAAAATGGCGAGGGGTGATGGCGGCGGAGTGTCCTTGGCAGAGTCCAGTCTATTAGTCTCACAGGTGCATTGCCCATATGGCCATAGAAAGTGGAGCAGGGGCAGTTTAAGTATGGACAGGGTGACAAAGTGGGACAGTAGGATGACAATCAGGGTGGTCTCATTTCTTGGCGGGTGTCTTGGCATCGTGCTCTGTCTTGTTCCTGGATCTCAGGGACCGTTTGCGGGGTGGTTTGCCCTCTGCAGGGGGTGGGGTGATGGCCTGGTGGTCCTGTGGCGGGGCGTCCTTTCCACTAGCGCCGGCGGAGGTGGTGGGCAGTTCATCGTTCATGCTAGTGTCAGGGGCCCCTTGTAGTGCCAGTGTCCCTCCTGGTGTTGAGTACTTCCTTCAGCACCCCTATGATGGTGCCCAGGGTGGAGCTGATGGTTCTGAGTTCCTCTCTGAAGCCCATATACTGTTCCTCCTGCAGCCGCTGGGTCTCCTAAAACTTGGCCAGTATCGTTGCCATCGTCTCCTGGGAGTGGTGGTAGGCTCCCATGATGAAGGAGCGGGCCTCGTGGAGAGTGGGTTCCCTTGGCCTGTCCGCACCCTGTCGCACAGCAGCCCTCCCAGTTTCCCTGTATTCCTGGGCCTCCGTCCCCTGGACTGTGTGCCCACTGCCACTGCCCCCAGGTCCCTGTTGTTGTTGGGCTGGTGGGTTAGCCTGGGTTCCCTGTAGTGGTGGACCCACAGCTGATTGACGTGTCCTGGGGACGGAGGTATGAGCCCGCTAGGTGGGTGCTGTGCTGGTGTTTCCAGAGGGGGGAAGCTCTGTAGTGGCCTGTGACTGTGTGATGGGAACCGACTGTCCCGAGGTCCCCGATGGGCTGGGCTGGTCATCTAGATCCAGTTGGACAGAGCTGCTGTCATCACTGTGGGCCTCTTCTGTTGGTGGTGTGGACATGTGTGGACCCTGCTGTCCAGTGACGTTGTGTAGGGGTCCTGCAGGGGTATAAAAGGATGTTTATTACATCTGTGTGTGTGGCATGGTGTGCAATGCAATGGGTGGGTGACCGTGAACCCCAGTGCTAGCATTCCTGTGTGGGACCTTGTGTGATGATGGTTTAGGGGGGTGTATGGGTATGTGCAGTGGGCATGCTTTAGTGATGGGTGTCCATGCTTTGTTGTTGCATGCAGGGCTTGGTGTTGGGATGGGTGGTTTGTGATGTTGGACATATGTGAGGAGTTGGAGTGCTGGGGGTGAGGGTGAGGATGGGGGTATGTGCTGGCATGCAGGTAGGGTTGGGGATGTAATAGTTAAGATTTGTCTTACCAGAGTCCATTCCTCCACCTACTCCTGCGAGGCTCACAGGATGCAGAATTGCCAAGACCTGCTCCTCCCATGTTGTTAGTTGTGGGGGAGGAGGAGGTGGGGGTCTGCCGCCAGTCTGCAGAATCTCCAGGTGGTGTCTTGAGACCACGGATCACACCTTCCCCCGTAGGTCGTTCCACCTCTTCCTGATGTCATCCCGATTTCTTGGGTGCTGTCCCACTGCGTTGACCCTGTCCACTATTCTTCGCCATAGTTCCATCTTCCTTGTGCTGCACCTGTGATCCAAATAGCTGTGGCTCTACCTGGACGATTTCCTCCACCATGACACTGAGCTCCTCCTCCGAGAACCTGGGGGGTCTTTGCCGTGCCTTGTGGTGGTGTAGGTGATGTGTGGGGTGGAGTGTGGGGTGATAAGTGTGCTGATATGTAGTGGTGTGTTGTGTGAGGTGCGTGGAAGTTCTGTGGGTGATGGTGTTGTGTGCCTGTGGATGCTGTTCTTGCTGGTGCTGGCTTTCGTTTGTGATTTGTTGTCGTAAGGGTTTGTGGGTGATGTGGGTGTGTGTTTTATATTGTATTGGGTGTGTGGGATTGGTGTGTGAATGTGTATCAGGTGTGTGCATTTCGATTTTTCCAATGTGGCTGTGTTTTGTAAATGTGTGTGTATTTTGAGCGCGGCGGTGTGTACCGCCAATGGAATACCGCGGTTGAAAGACCACTGCGTGGATTCGTGTGTCGTGATAGTGTGGACGTATTTCTGTTGGCGTGACGGTGGAGGTTTTGTTTTCACCAGTTTATCACTGACCTTTGGTGTGGTGGACTTATGTGGGTGTCTAGATTTTGGTGGATTCAGAACTGTGGGTCATAAAAACTGTGGCGGAATTCCACGGCCGCGGCGGTGTGTTGGCGGTCTTCTGCACGGCGGTAAGCGGCTTTTACCGCCAATGTTGTAATGAGGGCCATAGTGTTGTTTTCCAGTGTCTGAAGGTTTATTTGTAGTTTTTGTTATTTTATTTACTAGTGCTCAGTGTTAAGCTTAGATTAGTTTGATAAAAATGTATCAATTTTTAGAGTGTTTATTATGATATGTGCTTTGTGTAGAGTCATTATGATGTTTCTGTTATGTTTAAAGATACTGTTATTTGAGGCCAGGTATTGTATCTATTGTTACAGGTTTAAGAATCGGAAGGAATCATATTGATGTTTTGATTTTGCATTTTTTTTAAAGAAAATAATTTTGGTTTCTAGTAAACCAATATTTTAAATTGTTATTTCCTTTGATTTCTTGGGTTTCCAGGAACATTTCTTATTAAAACATTTTGGGGGGTTTTATGGTTCCATAAGTGCTTGGATTTCTTTGTTGGATTTTAATGGCCCTCTTTTATTTTTGCATTTTTTTAAAATAATTTGTCTGTTTTGCAGAGTAATATTTTTTACTATATGGATATGAAGGAAGATCTGCAGCTGCAGAATAGTACGTTATATTCAAGTTATTTTCTGTGTTGTATTTAAATGTTTACCAGCAATTTAAAGTTTTGGGGGTGGTGACTTGGGCCTGATTGCAAAAATTGGTGGCCCCACCACAGAACCGTCAATGCCATGGGGAGGACACCACGCTGTGTAGGTGGTGTCCTCTCCCCCGTCGTGAGTGCCTGAATGCATCTGTGAGTGGGTGTGTGAGTGTCTGTGTGGGTGTTTCAACAGCTGTGTGAGGGGCCGTGTGGCTCCTTTTCCCAACCGATTTTTGCCCTGGGGTCCCCACCCCCAGCCTTAAAATAATAATATATTATATCTTATTGAGGGAGGGGCCATATGGCCCTCATCCTCCAGCAGCCGATTTCTGCCCAGGAACCACATTCCTTGGCCTTAACATATACCTTATTGTAGGAGGGGAGCCATGTGCCCCCCCCTTCCCTGGCAAATTTCAACCATGTGGAACCAATCATTTGGGGCCCAGAAATGCCTCCTTGGTGTCCCCATGGCATCCAGTATGCACAATGATGACCGCAGGAGGAGCCTCAAAGCCTCTGCAGTCCAAGCTGGCAACCCACCTCCAGTGGTAGCCAGTATTGCTCTCACACACACACAGGGAGCAGCTAAACATGTGTGAGAGCAATCCTTTTGTCTGTTCACAAAAACACTGCTCCCTGAAAGTGAGAGCTGTTTGACATCTCTTGGTTCCTAGGAGTTGAGTTGTGTTTGCTCTGCCTTGGCCGGAGCTGTCAAAGCTCCTGTTAAGTCAGAGCAAACAGCTATATCCTGAGGGTGGGCACCCTGGGACACAGTAGAATCTGACCCTTGGGGAGGTGGCCCCCAGGGCCATTATTGGCTCCAAGAGAGGGGTGCACAGCCCCCTCCTTTGTTGTTTGCGGGCTGTCCCAGGGGTGATGCTCACTGGTGCCATATATGGCCCAGAAGAGAGCCTTGCAGCCCCTGTCCCATTTTCAAAACTTATTTTGGCCCTGGGGAGTTGGTGGACCCTGGGGCCCAAGGGGTCCTCGAGGCCTCCCCATTACTTTCAACTTAGCCCCAGGGAAAAGGTGGTCCCTGGGGCACATGGTGGTCCACAAGGCCCCCCATTAGTACTAATTTGGCCCCAGGGAGGAGGTCCTGGGCCCATTGGTGGCTGCGCAGCCTCTGAATTACTATGACTAAGCCCTGAGGAGATAATGGTCCCCGGGGCTCAGAGGTCCTGTGCGGTCCACCCATTACATAGGGCTTCATTATGAGTTTGGCGGTCTGTCAACTGCAATGGCGGCAGTGGCCGTCCACCACCATCATGTTGGTGGTCAGACTGCTGTATTGAAGTCATGCTGGTCTGTGGAGCAAAGACCGCACCGTCCTGACGTCACCACCAAGCAGCACAGACCGCCACAGTCACAAAGTGGCACAAACAGGCAGGCGGAGCCTGTGTTTCCACCAGGCACATTATGATGTTGCACACCACCAACGTGACTGTGGTGGTCCTAACACAACATCGCATAAGGAGGAAATGGACAGTACAAAGGGAGACAATCACATGCAGGCAGCTTTACACATCTGGAGCTGCCTTGGAACCCATCATGTAATAGAACACTGTGCTGGTGTTTGGAGTTACAGAAACCGGTCCTACTGCGAGTTGCAGTCATGTCACTCACTCTGGTACACACACTATACAAATGTTACCCTCCCAGGTGGGTACACTCAATTGGGGGTTGACATAGAAGGGTATTTGGAGAAGAGGACACTGAGCTGGCTGAGTGGACTAATAGTAACAGTGCCTCATGGCCTTGGCAGTCATGTCAGTCCCTGTACTACCCACACTTGATAAATGTTATCTCCCAGGTGAGTACACTACCATTTGGAGTTGACATTCAGGGTTATTTGGAGAAGTAACCACTGGTCCGGTGTCTTGAGTTATACAAACAATGCTTGCTGGGAGTTATAGATATGTCGCTCTCTCTAGTATACAAACTATACAAATGTTTTTCTCCCACGTGAGTACACTTCAATAGAGTGTTCAGACACAGGGGACTTTGGAGGAGAGTATACTGTGCTGGTGGATAGAGTTAGAGGAACAGTGCTTCCTCTAAGTTACAGTCCTTTTACTCTCACTACTTCTGAATACTTGGCCAAAGTTATCCCTCCAGGTGAGTGAACTTCATTTGGGAATTGACAAACAGTGGTCTTTGGTTAAGAGAACACTGGGCTGGTGTGTGTAGTTACTGCAACAGTGGCTCCTGTGAGTTGAAGTCATGTAACTCTCTGTACTACACACACTATACAAATGTTATCCTTCCAGGTGGGTACACTTCAATTGTGTGTTCACAAACAATGATATTTGAACAATAAAATACTGAGCTGATTGTTAGTTTAACAGACACAGGGCCTTCGTAGACTTAGTCATGTCACTTCCTCTGCTTCTCACATTTGACAAATGGTATCCTCACAACTGAGTAAGCAAATTGTGATTTGGCAGACATTGGTCCTTAGAGAAGTGACCACTGGTCTGCTTTTTGGAGTTGCAGAAACAGTGCCTGCTCGGTGTTGTAGTCATGTCAGCCCCTGTACTACACACAATATGCAAATGTTATCCCCTCAGGTGAGTACACTTCAATTGGGAGTTAACAAACGAGGGTATTTGGTGAAGGACACACTGGGCTGGTGGTTTAGGTAACAATAACAGTGCCTTGTGGGAGTTGGAGTCATGTGACTCCCTGTACTACACACTCTGTACAAATGTCACACCCCAGATGTATACACTTCAATTGTGAGCTATCCAATAGAGGCCTTTGAACAGGTGAACACTGTGCTGGCGAGTGGAGTGACCATAAAGGTGGCAAAAGGTGAGCAATGAGCATGCACTACATGGCATTTTTGTGAAATTTTTCTTGTTGTGACTTACCGGACTCCGCTCCCCAAGGTATTCCTGTTAAGCCCTCAGGAAGCAGGATGGCCAAGACCTTATCTTCCCAGGGAACAAGGTGTAATTGGGCACTGGGAGGGCCACCACCAGTCTTGTCGGGCTGGAAACCAGGGAACTGGCCTTGCCCCTGAGGTTGTTCAACCTCTTCCTATGTTCTCCTTTGTGTGCAGGGTGGTGTCTACAGCATTCAGTCTGTCGACTATCCTGACACACATTTCCATTTTCCTGCTGAAAGGAGTGTGCTAGACTTGTACTCCAAACAATTTTGCCTCTACTCTTATGATGTCATCCACCATGACTTTAACTCATTCTTTGAAAAACGTGGGCCCAAATTTGAGGATGGCCTTCCACCATCTAACACAACATTGGTGTCATTTTTCGGACACAAATGTTGTGTTATATTGCCAAAAACACTGTGTCAGATCAACAAAGTGGCACAATGCATTGCACCACTTTGCGATCCTTTCAGCCACAATATGCATGTGCCCTGCATAATGTTTGCAAGGGGGGCATTCTGGCGCAAGGAGGCCTTCAAATATAGCACAATGAAATCCACAAGATTTAGTTGTACATTTTTGGCATCATTCTTAATGCATGCTGAAAGCAGCTGTTAAAAGGACACCCCCATTGGAATCAGTGGTGCTCCTCGCACTTTGCTCTACTAGCGTTAGATTTTTTATGTTAGTGGAGGAAAGTGCCACAATAGCATAAACAATTTAAACCATTGTTCCCACTGCTACCATGGTGCACTGTGCTAGAACTGAGGTCTTTGCTTGGCAGTCAGGTTACCCTCTGTCCAAGCAAGGACCCTCACTCTAGTCTAGGTAAGTCACACACAATCCAAATTATCCTGTCCCCATCCTCTGGTAGCTTGGCACTGAGCAGTAAGGATTAACTTAGAAGGTAATGTGTAAAGTACTTGTGCAATAAATCATGCAATAACACAGTATAACACCACAAAAATACACCACAAAGTGTTTAGAAAAATATTAAATATTTGTCTGGTTATATACAGGTCAAAACAATCACGATTTGATGAGCACACTTTTAAATATCACTTAAGAGAATGATAAAAAAGAGTCTTTAGTCTTTAAAAAGTGACAAGTGTCTCTTGCAAGCACAAAATAGCTGGTTCATGTTCAAATTCTCTGCAAGGGACCGCAGAGGAGGAGATGGTTGGAAAATGGGGAGGTGTGCGTCGGTTTGTCCGGCTGCACACAGACGATGCATCAATAATTTGCCATGCAGGAAAGGCTTTAGGTCAATTTCTGGCATGCTGACTTGCATCCTCTTTGGGTTGCGGGGTATTCAGATGCCCCAGGGACGATGTGGAGAAATCCTGGGCAGGCAGGACGAAGTCACAGGAGCTGCGTCCATCCGGTGGGAGATGCAGGGAAATTTCGGTCATACGGCAGGTGCTACGTCGATTCTTCTCGCAGAAAGTCAGGCTGAATCATTCCGGCTCGACTATGCATCGATCCAGTGGGCAGTGCGTCGAAGTTGAAGTCACAACGCTGGCACTGCGTTGACCTTCTCTCGGGGACCCGGGCTACGTCATTCCAGTTCGGCGTGCTGTGATTTTCTCACCACAATGCAGGCTGTTCGTCTTTTCTGGCAGGGTGCGCGTCAAATTTTCTCTGCACAAGGAGGTCTTTGCAGGAGGAAGTGTTTTTAGGCCCTGAGACTTCAAGGAACAGGAGGCAAGCTCTATCCGAGCCCTTGGAGAGCACTTCTCAGCAAAGCCAGAGGGCAGCAAGGCAGCAGGGCAAGAGCAGGGCAGCAGTCCTTTGCAGAAAAGCAGTCAGGTGAGTCCTTTGGGCAGCCAGGAGGTTCCTCTTGGCAGGTTACAGGTTCTGGTTCAGAGTTTCTTTACCAGTGGTATCTTGTCCAGAAGTATCTGAGTTGGTAGGGATAGAGGCCCTGTTTAAATACCCAAATGTGCCTTTGAAGTGGTGGAGACTTCAAAGAGTGGTTTAGAAGTGCACCAGGTCCCCTTTCAGTTCCATCCTGTCTAACAGGGTCCCAGTAGGGGCTTTGGCAGTCCATTGTGGGAGGGCAGGTCACTGTCCTTTGACATGTAAGTGCCAGGCCCTCCACCCTCCCAGCCCAGGAAGACCCATTCAGTATGCAGATGTGTGCAGGTTTGACTGAGCATCCTATGTTTGGAGTTGTCTGAGTTAAATGCACAAGGGAGCTGTCAAGTAACCCAGCCAGACATGGTTCGGAGACAGGCTGTAAGGCACAGAAGGATTTGAGTGTAGAGAAATGCTCACTAGAATACCAATATTAAATCCAACTTCACCAGTCAGCAGGACTATACCATTCTGGCCATACTAAATATGACCTGGTTACTCCTTTCAGATCAGAATCTACCACTCAAACAATATATGAGGGTAGCCCTAATGCTATACTCTGAAAGGAGCAGGCCTTAGAACAGTGTAAAAATGAATTTAGAAGTTTTACGCTACCAGGACACATAGAACACACAAGTTCATGTCCTACCTTTTACCTACATAGCACCCTACCCCATGGGTTACCTAGGGCCTACCTTAGGGGTGTAGCATGTAGAAAAAGGGGAGTTTAAGGCTTGTCAATTACTTTTAAATGCCAATTCGAAGTGGCAGTGAAACTGCACACACAGGCCCTGCAGTGGCAGACTTGAGACCTGGCTGGGAGGGTACTTATGTTGGTGGCACAACCAGTACTGCAGCCCACTAGTAACATTTAATTTACAGGCCCTGGGCACATGTAGTGCACTTGACTAGGGACTTACAAGTAAATTAAATAAGCCAATTGGGTATGCGCTAATGTCACCATATTTTAAAGAAAGAGCATATGTACTTTAGCACTGATTAGCAGTGCTAAAGTGCACAGAGTCCTAAAGCCAGCAAAAACTAGGTCAGAAAAAAGGAAGGAGGAAGACAAAAAGTTTGGGGGAGACCCTGCAGAAAGGCCATTTCCAACACACAGTATCTTCAATACGGTGCACGCGTGGTGGCGTCGGGGTGCGCAAGAAAAGTAGTCCTTCACAATGTGAATTGCCACTTTTCTTAAATCTGGGCCATGGAATTTTAGAACGTAACATTTTGAGATTTGAGAAAAATGACAAAAAGTGAAAGTGACTTACTGAAGAGGGAAAGTGAAAAAAGGTGTGACTGGAGAATAGTAGGTGCTGAGTGTGAAAAGAGGTGGTGAGAAAAAAGGGGTGCCCAGTATAGGTGCTGTATGGTGAATAATTGACTGTGGCTTCAGTGTTTTGAATTGAAAATGCAAAGGATTACGGTGTGCAAAGGGGTGTGTTTTATAGTGTCCTTTACAGGTGTGTCCATCATGGCAATGTGTGTCAGCTGTGTTGCTTTCAAATCCATCAAATGCATTGCTGTGAATTACTTTGGTGACCGTGAACCACCGTGGTTCAGACCACCATTGGCTGACCCCCATTGGTGCTCACCACTGAGACTTTGGACTTGTGAACCGGTCACTGGTTTGTTGCTGTGCTGTCAGTGCTGGAGGTTGAACCACATATTTACAGCCCTCCGCGTTGCTGCTGATCTACCTTTTTTGGGTGGGGTCGGACGTCCTCCCTGTAATAGGGCAGTCTGGCAGACAACCAACATGTTGTTTTTTTGGGACTGGCAACATGGTGGTCTGTTGGTCCGACCACCAAACTCGTAATGAGGCCCTACGATTTAGACCCAGGGAGGTGGTTCCTGTGGCACCTAGATCCTCTGTAGGGGGAACCCGTGTGTTCTCTCCTTTTTTTAAACAATGCCCCCTGGACCATCCTGTTTTTTTTTTCCAAAAGAAGCGTGGAAAGCTGTGTTTAAATTTATAAAAAGAAATTCTCCGGATCCATGGATCCACCGCAACTCTCTGAAAACTTTTTTAAAAAAAGCTTTTTTGCCCTGGCCGGGTCCCTCTGTACCAAACATCTTGCCGGTCTGACTTTCTGAAGTCATTATATGGAGACCATTGCAATAATATTCTCTTTCTCTCTCACTCTTCCATCCCATTCTGGCCTCCACCTGGGGGAAAACGATGTAGCTGCTCATGTGTTTAATCAAGGCAGATAACACTCTGGTCAGCACTATTGGGAACATTGGCTGAGAAATTCCTGCTGCCAAGCCCACTGTCACTTGGAAAGAACCAGTTGCCAAGAAATGTAGCACAAAAAGGACTTGCATAAGAGGGGGGATCCCAGTGGGGTGACAGGTCTGGCTCCAATTGGGTACACAGCTCTGTGATTGTGGCCCTGTCCAGCCTATATGTGAAGATAATGTGCCTGTCCTCCATTGTTGCCAAGTCCGCCAGGGGTCTGTACACAGGGGGATGTCTCCATCTCCTACTCATCTGCAGCGGTTGTACTCTAGGAGGCAAAATAGTGAGCAGCTGGTCACTATTCCACATTTCCAAACTGTACACTGTTTTGAATATTGAGACAGTAACAGTATGTTTTTGGATAGGCCCAAATGGTGCCTATGTATACTGAGACTCAGCTAGGTGCCATGGCCTGCCCCCCCTGAAATGGCACCCGCCTGTCCTGTGTGGATGGACATATGGAAATGAGGTAATGCTGTTGACGTTGTGCGCCGTTGCTGGAGGTGGTCGAGTGCCGCCGTGCAACTCCTTATTGGTTGTCATTGGGCCCTATGGGCTACAGTGGCCAATGGTGAAGTACGCCATGTAGGTCCTCTCCTGTTGAAGGTCAGGTAGCAAGTGAGTGAACAGATAGAAAATGGCGATGACGTCCGCGGTGGTACGTACCGTCACCAGGCGCCAGGGATGTCCCAGCCAATGTTCTCCAACGTGTTGACCAGGGTGTTGTCAGCCCTGCTGAAACACATGCGCAGCTACATCGTGTTCCCCCAGGTGGAGGATTTGGCCATAGTGAAAGCTGACTTTTATGCCCTGGAACATATCCCCAACATCATTGGTGCTATTGATGGTACCCATGTGGCATTTGTTCCCCCCCCCGGAGAAATGAACAAGTTTTCAGGAATAGAAAAAGCTATCACTCTCTGAATGTGCAGATGGTGTGTTTGGCGGACCAGTACATCTCCCATGTGAATGCCAAATATCCTGGCTCTGTGCGTTACGCCTTAATCTTGAGGAATAGCAGCATCCCATATGTGATGGGCCAACTCCAGAGGCTCTGGGTGTGGCTAATAGGTGAGCCCAAGGTCCCCACACAGGATGAGTAGGTATCTGGGAATGGGGTTGTTCCTAAGGGTTAGTGTGTGTCTAACAGTTGTCCCTCGATATTTGCAGGTGACTCTGGTTGCCCCAACCTATCATGGCTACTGACCCCAGTGAGGAATGCCAGGACAAGGGCAGAGGAACGTTACAATGAGGCACATGGGCGTACAAGGAGGATTAGTGAAAGGACCCTCGGCCTCCTGATGGCCAGGTTCCGGTGCCTCCATCTGACAGGTGGATCCCTCTACTACTCACCCAAGAAGGTGTGCCAGATCATTGTTGCATGTTGCACAACCTGGCCTTGAGATGCCAGGTGCCTTTTGTGCAGGAGGGTGTGCCTGGAGATGGTCTTCTGGCAGCAGTGGAGCCTGTGGACAGTGAGGAAGAAGAGGCAGAGGAAGAAGATGTTGACAACAGAAGCAATATAATTCTGCAGTACTTCCAGTGACACACAGTAAGAGACTGTAACTTCACTTTACATTTAAGTTTTCTGTTGGACATTGTACATGGCAGCCTGTTTCCCTATGTCTATGGCCACTAACTGTACCCTTTGGCATCTCTAATTTCAGATCTCTGTGCCCCACTCTGGCTCCTGCTATGTGTACTGCTGCCCACCAAAGGTCATTCCAAAGTATATTTCACTGTACATTTCAGTTGCAATGCTTTGGTTATGTTGTACAAATACATATGTGAATCTTTTGACAGACTCCAGATTAGTAATTGTTCAAAGGGTGTTTATTTCAGTGCTGAGAAGTATATGGGGATGTGCAATGGGCTGGATTGATGGTGGAGGAAAGTCCATGGTAGAGTCCAGTCTCTTGGTATCGCAGGTGCATTGTCCAGTGGGGCATAAGAAGGTGAGTAATGGCAGTTCAAGGAGGGCAGGGTGACAGAGTGAGACAGAAGGGTGACAATCAGGAGAGTTCTATTTCCTGGTGGAGGACTTGGCAATGTTCTCTGGCTTCTGCCTGAATTGCAGGGAGCGTTTGTGTGGTGGTTCTCATTCTGAAGAGGATGGGGTGCTGGTGGCCTCTTGTTCCTGTGGCAGGGCCTCCTGTCCACTAGCACCGGCAAAGGTGGAGGGCTGTTCGTCGGTGTGGCAAGTGTCAGGGACCCGTTGTTGTGCCACTGCCTCCCTCATTGTGTTGCCCATGTCAGCCAGCACCCCTGCAATGGTGACCAGGATGGTGTAGATGTTTTTTAGGTCATCCCTGATCCCCATTTACTGTCCCTCCTGCAGCCGCTGGGTCTCCTGCAACTTGGCCAGTATCTGGCCCATGGTCTCCTGGGAATGGTGGTATGCTCCCAGGATGTTGGAGAGTGCCTTGCGGACAGTGGGTACCCTGGGCCTGTCATCCCCTTATCGCATAGCAGTCCTCCCATCTTCTCTGTTGTCCTGTGCCTCTGTCCCCTGAACCGTGTGCCCACTGCCACTGACCCCAGGTCCCTGATCGTCCTGTGTTTGTGGGGTTGCCTTGGGTCCCTGTAGTGGTGGACACACTGCTGATTGACGTGTCCTGGGACAGTGGCATAGGCCGGCTGGGTGGGTGCTGTGGTGGTGTTTCCTGAGGGGGGAGGCTCTGTGGTGGGTTGGGACTGTGGCAGGGGAACCAACTGTCCAGAGGTCCCTGATAGGCCAGGTTGGTCATCCTGATCCAGGCGTGCAGAGCTGCTGTCGTCACTGTGGGCCTCTTCAGGGGGGGACTGGATGTAGCTGTCACCTCCTCTCCGGTGACGTTGAGTATGGGTCCTGTGGGGATGCAAATGCAGTGTTATTGTATCTGTGTGTGTCATCTTGTGCATGGGTGTGTGGTGAATTTGTGGGATGGGTGAGTCTCTCTACTCGGCATGCTGTGGTGATGGGTGTCCATGCAGGTCTGTGTTGGGGGTTAATGCATTGGTGTTACATGCAGGGCTTGGTATTGGGTTGGGTGGGTTGTGATAGTGGGATATATGTGAGGTGGTGGAGTGATGGGGTGAGGGTAGGGGTAGGAGTTTGTGATGGCATGCAGGTAGGGTGGGGGATATAGTAGTAAAGATTTGACTTACCAGAGTCCTGTCCTCCTGCTACTCCTGCGAGGCCCTAAGGATGCATTATTGCCAAGACTTGCTCCTGCCATGTTGTTAGTTGTGGGGGAGGAGGTGAGGGTCCGCCGCCAGTCCTCTGTACTGCTATCTGGTATCTTGCAACTACGCAACGTACCTTCCCCTGTAGGTCTTTCCACCTCTTCCTGATGTAATCCCTTGTTCTTGGGTTGTGTCCCACGGCGTTGACCCTGTCCACGACTCTCCCCCATAGCTCCATCTTCCTTGCAATGGACATTTGCCGCAACTGTGATCTGAATAGCTGTGGCTCTACCCAGATGATTTCCTCCACCATGACTGTTAGCTCCTCGTCTGAAAACCTGGGGTGTCTTTGGGGTGCCATGGATGTGGTGTGAGTGATATGTGTGAGGATGTGTGGGGTGATGTGTGGGGTGATGTGTTGGAGTGTATGCTGTTATGTGCGTCGATGGTGTATGGGTGATGGTGTTCTGTGCCTCTGATTGAGTGGGTGCTCCTGGCTTGTCTCTTTCTGTTTGCTATCTTTTTTTTTTGCTGTAAAGGGTTGTGGGTAATGTGGGTGGGTGTTTTATGGTGGTGTGTGGGTGTGGTGTGTGTATGTGGGTCAGGTGTGTGTAGTTTGAATTGTCCAATTTGGTGGTGTTTTGCAAATGTGTGTGTATTTTAACCATGGCAGTGTGTACTGCCAATGGTTTACCGCATTTGAAAGACCGCTGCAGTGATTCGTGGGTCCTGATACTGTGGGCATATTCCTGTTGGCATCACGGTGTGGGTTTTGGTACCGCCAGTTTATCACTGACCTTTGGTCTGGTGGATTTGTGTGGGTGTCTGTAGAGTGGCGGAATTCTCAGTGTGGGTCATAATACCCGTAGCGGAATACCACCACGGTCACGGTATGTTGGCGGCCGTCAGCACGGCAGTAGGCGGTATTTATTGCCATGGTTGTAATGAGGGCCTTGATATGCTTCCCAAAATTCACAAAATGAACAATCCTGGCCACCCCATCATCTCTGGCAATGATACTGCCAGGGAGAGACTATCTTTATTTGTCGACCTGCTCCTCCAGCCCATTGTCCAAGAACTTCCATCATTTGTTAAGGACACCACTCACTTTCTTCAGATTATTGAAAAATTAAATCAAACCAACACATTTGATGATGACACTGTTCTGGCTACAGTTGATGTTACATCATTATACACCAATATACCACATGATGATGGGCTTATGGCATCATCTGAAGCTCTTATTAAAAAAACTGTGAAAAAACCATCAAAAAATGTGCTTACCAACTTTGCAAGAGTTATCCTTAAATCCAACAATTTCACCTTCAATGGTAAACAGTATCTGCAGATACAAGGAACATCCATGGGCAGTCGGACAGCTCCTTCCTATGCAAATATCTTCATGAGCAAACTGGAGGTCTATATACTTGCGAGTTCTGACATCAAACCACTGGGTTGGCTATGATACATTAATGACAGTTTTATAATATGGAATGCAGGAAGGAGAACACTAGAGCAATTTACAGGTTTTATCAACAGTATCCATCTTACCATCAAATTCACTGGCAGCAATACTAAACAGAAGAGTCATCTCCCTTTTCTGGATATGTTACTCACCATTCATGAACAAAACATTATAACTGATCTGTACCACAAGCCTACAGATGCTCATTTGTATCTAAACTGGACTTCATGTCACCCACGCCACACTAAACTCAGTATCATCTATGGCCAAGCACTCAGAATAAGACGCATCTGCAGCAATGAAGACTCTTGTACAGACCATCTACAGGAGCTTGTTACATTATTTAAAAAGCGAGGCTATCCTCTGCATATCATTCTGCAACAAATTGACAAGTCTTTGCAGTTACCCAGGGAAGCACTTATTTGGAATACCAACAGAAGAAACAAAAGTGACAGAATCCCATTTGTGGTTGATTATCATCCATCAGCTCCCAACTACAGAAACATAATACAAACAACTTTTCGCTTACTATCTACTTGTGATAAATTGCAAAAGCTTTTACCAAAACCGCCAGTCATTGCTTAACGCAGAGCTCCCAATTTATGATTGCTTATTGTGCGAGCTGAACTTAAGCAATCTGTAACAAATGCAGTTCATTGCTGTGATTCTAAAAGGTGCATCACACGTGAATACCTTTAACAAACATTATCAGTAACTAGCTCTGTTAGAAGAAGTACCTATGGAATAGACAGCATCTTACATGTCACTCAACATGCATTATTTCTGTGATTCAGTGCCAAAGCTGTAAAAAGCAATGTGTAGGCCAAACAGAGAATGACTTCCATACACAATTCAGGAACCACAAATCAGCAATAATTACCAAGAAAATTGACCAGTCTGTAGCCAATCATTTTAACCTTGTGGATTGTTTACCATGAGATTTAAAGATTTTCCCTGTGGAACATGTTTTAAAGGAAGAACTACTGGACATCAGAGAAAACTTCTGGATGTACTGTTTAAAATCACTGCATCCAGGTGGACTGAACATCACTGACAATACCACTTGATTTCTGCATATCTGGAGAGTTGTCAGGACTGCATTGATTTCACATTCCAATTGGAATCTTCATTCATGATGCTTTTTGAAAATCCAGCAGTGTCAGCTGTGTAGCCACTGAGCAAACCATCTTGTACTACCTGAGGAAGGCGGAAGCTGAAACGTTGTAGTAAAAATATATTTTTGTTCTTTGGTGGCATCATCTATTTGAGTCACTTCTTTCTTATATATATTTATGCATTTACATATATATAGTCACTGAAAAAACATATGTTACAGGGGCGTTATAGTTAGGTTGATGTTTTACCCATACAAAACATAGAAATTCAGCAATTATAGTTATACCTATAAAGAAACTATAATTTGTTGGCCAAAGTTACTTTCCATCACGGCATGGAAGGGACCACTCCAGGTGAGCTGTGGAGTCAGTCTGATCCCTTATATAGTATTTAGACAGTTTTTTCCCAACATCCCCAGAAAATGCGGGAAAAAAGTGGTGGCCACAACTTTTCTGTCAGGTTGCAACCAGCTAATCAGGGCCTTGCTTTTCTGAGGATCCGAGGAGGGTCCAAGGAGGATCTGCGTACCTATTTTGAAAAAAAAAAATCATTTCATAACTAGAAAACTACTGAATGAATTTACACCAAATAACAAAGAGGCCTCTTTCTGGACCAAGACCTAACTTTCTGCCAAATTTGGTGTAATTACATCAAGTGATTTCGGCGCTATCGCTGTTCAAAATCTCTATGGAAAAATGAATGGGGAAAATGCTTTTTGGGACCTCCTCTTTTTCTCTGCACCCAATCACCCCAAAGCTTTCCAGACAGCAACTGAAGTGTCAGCTTTTTTTTGGAAAACAATGTAGATTCATCAAACGGCACCAAAGCGATTAGCAAAACAAAAATGCTTTTTCTATTGATACAATGGGGCTGATTAGAAGTTTGACGGTCCAATGACCATATTGGCGGTCCGACAGCAAACAGTCTGGCTGAGTGGACCACCATATTATGAGTTTGGCAGTGTAGCTAACAGCCACCACCAGGCAGCACAGACCACTGTGGCCTCTTGGAGGCACACACAGGCTGGCGGAGACCATGTTGCTGCCGGATCTATTCCACGGTTGCACACCACCAATATGACTGCTGCGGTCCAACCACTATGGAGCACCAGACGAAAACGAAAAGTATAAATGGAGACATTCACCTGCAGACAACAATACACATCTGGAGCCCCTATCGAGCCATTCCTCAATGTCGTGAGGCAGCTCCTGCTCGCCGAAAGACAATGAAAAATCAACGCCAATGTGGACAACAACCATAAATAGTAACACCTACCTGGATTTTTTTCATTTTTAATAAAATTGTACCAGTAGCAAACACATCCTGGGGGGGCGCCAATGCCAGCACCTACACCTATCATTAATGACCCACACTCATATATGCCGACATATACATCCACACATTCTCAACATGCATACTTCAGCCAGCACACACACACGCTGCATGGCAATATCACACATGTTCGCACAGCTACACTGGATCAGGGACATCAAAGGCCAAACAACATTCACACATACACATCAACAACAACAAAAGGAATGCATATATACAGAGACATTCCATACACTCACACACAACACTGGCAAGGGACTGGCCACACACAACACACATATACACACGTCTGCCATGGCACACACACGACACCAACATCAATCAACACTACAATCGACACACACATGACAGACACACATAGAACAATGGATCAACAATCCAATGCACAATACACACTGACACAAACTTACAAAATAACCCAAAGCGAACACAACAACAACACCTGCACAGCTGCGATGGGATAAGCTTGACCATACTTGGGAGGAGGATGCATTGGGACACATATCACGTTCAACAAGGCCCCAAGCAACATGTGCACTACATTTGCCCACACTTGGATCTCAGGAACAACCAATACCAATAAAATTTAAACACAAATCACACAATGGGGAAAGGTCAACACTAGAGAGCACACACAACTCATACTCCATGCCACATACCCTACACCAACCAGCTGCCTAGAACACACACCTAAATGGACACATGCACAGTCAAATGCAAAGCAAACTACCACTACTCAACACACTTCAGGTCTGAACTGTCATAAATCACACACACAACGTGTACACAATATCCATGTCAGGGGACAAGTCAGACACCTTACATGCCCACATCACACAACACAAAATAAAAACACATACCACAACAAGCACACCACAATGTCATGACAACAACTTTTCAATATGCAGGACAAAGGTGTAACAAAAACACTAACAACAGGTTGGGTTTATTATAAAATGATCAATAATGATTAAACAAGTCCAAGGCCATAGGCCAGTCCATTTCTCACAGGCCCAAAAGGCACAAACTAGGCCCTTAGACTCGACTCCTTACTGCCAAAGAACCTCTACAGGTAGGGGCATCAAGGGGGCAAGCAGGCACCATAGGATTTTTTGTGGAGGGGTAGGATGGGGGGTCGGGTGGCCGGGGATGGGCTTGGGTTTGGGGGGAGTTTGGGTTTGGGAGGGGAGGCCTTCTTCAGAGGGGCAGACTTCTTCTTGGCAGGGACATAGGTGCATGCAGGGGAGGACTTGGAGGTGGAAGGAATGGCCTTGGTGAGGAAAACTGAAGGTTTGGGGTGGTACAGAGGGAGAACGGGGTAAGGTTAAGGTCACAGAGGAATACTTTTTCAGACACACAGGGATGGTCATCAGAAGTGGGGTGGGATTTGGAGGTTGAGGAAGAGGCTGTATGACATTTAGGTGTTGATGTTTTGGTTGCATGTTTGTGGAAGGTGTGCATATGTGTGGTGGGTGGCTGTTGGGTGGGGGGATTAGGGCATTTACGTGTTTGGGGTTGAGGGGGCAGAGGTGCTGGGGGATGCCGTGGTGGGTCAGTGGGTGTCTGTTCGGTTGGTGACTGCAGGTATGGTGGATGTGCTACATTTTTGTGTCTCTCTGGTAGGGGTGTCTGCAGGTATGATAGGTGTGGTGGCTGGATCAGTGACTGTTGGTGCACTGTCTGTAGGTGTGCCAGATGTTGTATTTGTGATGCTGGGGGTAGAGCGATAACAGGGGGAGTCATGACTGTTGATGTGTCTGCATTTGGATGTTGTTAGTGTGTGTGCCAGTGGTGTGTCTTGTGGTGCTTGTGCTTGTGTGTGCCACCCTTGTCTGTTGAGGTGGATGCATGGGAGTCTGTCTGTGTGCTTTGGTCAGCTTGGGGAAGGGGGGTTTTGTACTGGGAAGAGGAAGGTGGAGGGAGACAGAAGACAATAGGTGACTGGCTGCCATCATTGTGGAGGCCAAAGCCCAAAATGATCTGTGTAAGTCAGATATTGCACCATGAATGCCCTCCAGGAACACATTGTCCTGTTGGATCTGGCTTGCCAGTCCCTGGATGGTATTCGCAATGGTCATCTAACCCACAAAGATAGACCTCAGAAGTTCAATAGTCTCCTCACTGAAGCAGCAGGTCTAACAGGAGCTAGGGAAGAGGTGACTTCATCAAAGGAGACGCCTATCCTCTTGGGTGGGCGTGCATGGCCAATTTGGTGGCAAGCAACAGGGAGGGCGGTGATAGAATGGGAGGTGGTGGACAAAGATGGTACGGGGTGGTCCCCGATGTGTCCGCCACCACAAGGAAGTGGCCACTGGAGGATGAATCCGTGGCTGATGATGTTGATCCTTTCTTCCCCGTGGCACTCCCCTCGTCCTCCAGGCCAATAGGTCCCTCACTGTTGGTGGTCTTGTGACCTGAGGTACTGTAGCCAGATGCTTCCCCACTTGGCTCGTCCCCGTCTCCTTCACCTGCAGGTACTGATGGTGCAAAAAGAAAGAAAAGTAAGGTCATGACATCTACATGATGACAGTGCAATTACAAACCAGAAAGGCAAAAAATACCATCATGTCAACATGATCCAATACTAAACCATTGCATGAGCAAATCTTGCTCTCAGATTACTACCATAACATGGATGAAGTCTAGCTAGAACACTAACCATATCACAACGAGGTGACCACTCCACATCAAACTTGTGCAACATGCAGCACACCACATGGAACCAGTAGCCAAACAATGGAATGCTTTGTAAGGTACCCTAACAATTGCACTGACACAAGCCTATACACACCTCTGAATTTCATTGATATGATGTCCTAATTACAATTGATGGTGCTTAGGAAAGGCAAACAACAATGCTAAAATCATGCCATGCCTGGATTAGATGACATGGAAACATCCATTTCACTAGGGACACAATACAGCAATGTACAACTCTACAAGTCACACCTTAGCAAAATGAGTCAAGGCTGGTAGTTGCAAGGCTCACTCACATGTGCCACACATCTGATGTTTCAAGTACCTACATGGATTTCAGGTCCCAAACCTCATGAAGAGATGTCTCCTGAATACACAGATGAATTGTCTAGTAAGGCCCAGGATAGCCCCCACCAATGTCTCACGCCCATTTTCATGTTTACTGCTGAGTGTGTTTGTAGTAGACAACTGTACAATGCAGGAAGGAGAGCCACAGACCTTGCAATCACTATCAGGAGGATATCAAATTGTTTTATTATGAAAAACAACATCACTACCCAAGTCATAGACATTGCATCACAGTCCTGTCTTGATCATCACAGTAAATGGATAGCCATTGCAGATGTATCATATTGACAACAGTACCCTATGAACATATATGTGAGAGATTTGAGACATCATGCCATCTGCACGGCTACCACATGCCTACATCTCATGCATAGACATGTATTCTATTGGAAATGGAGCACATGCAGACATGTGGGCACAAGGAATGTTGTCTACACTGATGACACATCACACATGACAATGCACACTCCCCACTTTCCAAGGGGAAGTACCTTGCTACAGCTGCCAAGACATTTGCCATGTAAGTTGTTACTTATGTGATGAACACTCATGCATCACAGGCTGCTGTGAGGCACAAGTACTCAACATACAATGGAGAAATCCTGCCCCTGCGTTGCAGATGTCAAGCTACACATATCACCAGAAACATGACAGAGGACAGTGGCTCACATCCTACTTACCTATGAACTTTAACATTTGTCAGAAGTGTTCATTTGTTGGAAACTTAAAACCACCAGGGTAGTCAAAAAATATATATGGACACTAAACACAGTCATGTGTGCTCCATGCTGGACAAGTATACAGAGGGTTCACCATTGATTAGTCCTAGGTCTCAGCTCCAAAAGGATGAGCACCCCAGCTGGGAACACATGGCCTGTCTATACCAATTTGATGCGAGACGATTTGTGACATATGACACATTGTCAGAGGGTCTCTCACTCAATCACCTGGCAAAGGGTCAAGCATGCCTCACATATATATTCACTCACCCCCTTTTGGCTGCTGTGCTGCCCTCAAACACCCTTCAAAACCCGGATAGGCCACTGCCATATTGCTGGCCATTAGGGGACTTATGATCTGTCAGGCACCCCGTCCCCATTGGGAGGACATGCCCAACTCGGCTGCCATGGTCATCTGGGCCCAGCGTCTCAGGGTCTCCCACCTTTTCTGACAGTGGGCACACTGACGGCTGTAGACCCCCCCAAGGTCCACACCTTCTTGGCAAAGGCTCTCCATGTTGCCTTCTTCTGATGAGCGTTGACCTGCATGGATGCATAAAACAAGACAAGAAATCTTGTCCACAAGTCCAATGAAAAAATGGCAGAGTCACATACATGCCAGTATTCCAAGCCTAGAACATCCCGTCTTATCCTTCCTGTCTACCAGTGGCACATAGCAGTCATTGAACACAAAGAAATGACTGCAAACACTCCCCAATAGGGAGCACTACACATCCCATATCCCAGGCCCTCTACTGACTAGTTATAAATGGAGTGACTTTTGTGAAACATGAATGATCAAATGACATTGATTAGGTGCACAATGGAACACATCCCTCAAAGTGGCAAGTGACAGCTAAACCTCACTACAAACAATGCACACAAAGCTACACTACCTCCAAATATCACATGCTGCTAGTAGTCATGAGATGTAATAACATGTACTGACAGACTCATTGTGCTTTAGCCACATGGAAGAGAGTGACATGTGGAACACACATAGAGGCAATCTGTCCATGTGTACACATGTGTTGAGACAGATGCAGGCACATGTTACTTCAGGGGGCAGGGGTTTCAATGTCACATCAATCAGAAGGTACACATATCCACACATGTGTGTACACAGAAACTATAGGAAAATACCTGGCCCAGCATTGTACATGTCCATCTTCAAAACCATAAACATAGACTCCACTTTCATAGCACATCACACAACGGCACAATGCTTACAGATGTGCAATGTCCTAAAGAGAAGGAGCATGCACTGGACACATCCAAGCTATATGATAGAGACAACATGGCTGAGTGATCAAGGGATCTGTCATGACTATGTGACACACATTGTATGAGATGATATGAGCATATCAGACACATACAATGAGCCTGCCCCCAATGTAAATCCCAACGTAATCAGTGGACATGGGCCTAGGAAGCTGTTTATATACAAAACGACATGAATTGACACCATCACATGCTGGCCAGAGAAACAGGGAGTGGGTACAGGGTCACACATGCAGTGCAAAAGGGAATCGATTCCAAGACAGATGTCCAGTTTTGCAGTGAGCAAACATACACAGGCACTCTTCTCGGCAGTCTAAGCAGATAGACCTACACATCATACCATGTCCTACTAATCATTTGAATCAGAACACATTATGTAGTCCACAGCCATTTTACAATGGATGCCTATGTCTAGATCTGAGGGGCATAGTGAGTCATTACCTGGCTTCAGTGCAACAGTCCAACAAGGCCAGATGTGGCCACGACCTATGTTCAATCAGTGAAAGAGCACAAATGGTGGTCAACCCACACGTATGACATGCCATCAGCAACCCTCCTGCTGTCATTCAATCACATGTGACTACACTTTACAAATATTTTCTGGCAATATTTGCCTGGGGATGGCTGTCAAGGCACCTTACCTAGCCATGTGTATCCAATGCAAGTTTGTTCAGAGAACACTCAATTCACACTGACCACTTTATATCACAACTTCAAAAGTTTCACTTCACATAGATACATGCCCATTCAGCCAACCATTCATACATACTTACTGCACAAAAAGGGCTTGGCAGACACCAGCTGACAAACTGGGCTTAAGCCCAGGCTAACTAAAGCTGAGATAAGTAGAGGTACATGGAAACTGTGCACATGGTGCATTTACTTGCTCCTGCAGTGCACTATAGAGCCTGTCCATACAGGGGTACGACCTCTTCCACCAGCTTCTCCAGCTCTTCTGGTGAAAAGGCAGGGACAGGGACCCTATCACCTGTTGGATGCTGCATGATTGCTCCCAGAGGCGGTACACAGCAGCTCACGTCATGGAGGTCTTGCTGGCAGCAGTGTCAGGTGTCAAGTGAGGAATTCAGCAGAAAATAGAGATGACGTCTGCCACGTAGACGACCTTCACCACCCACGGACACTGCCATTGGCCCAAGACCGCCACAGGTAGCAATGTTATGATTATCCTATGGCAGTGTCCGCTGCTGCAGCATCCGCCTACCTCCATGATGACTACTTCCGCCGGCCGTCGGGGCAGTTCACAATGTCCAGTGTATTTGGTCAGGCAGCCACCATTTTAGAGCCATAGAATGCATTTACAAACTATATTTTGATGTATCACACATCCCAAAAAGAGATGTTCTGGAGAATATTGAGTGCTGGCCTAGTCCGGCCTTGTAGGTCAATCCTTTTCGTT
The DNA here is from genome assembly GCF_031143425.1 of Pleurodeles waltl. Lineage (NCBI taxonomy): Eukaryota > Metazoa > Chordata > Amphibia > Caudata > Salamandridae > Pleurodeles > Pleurodeles waltl. The sequence goes on along the minus strand of NC_090438.1, from coordinate 791,704,407 downwards.
ACCATATTGATATGTAGTCATGCAGATGTGACAATATGATAGGAAGTACAACCATCACCCTCTCCCACATGTGACTCAGGATTTTGTGCATTGAATCACAGAGAGTTCATGGACTTGGACATGTGGTTGCTGTCCATATAGTTGATTGGTACACATATGTATATGAGGAAGGCATTAACGTTCTAAGAAGTGCAAAGCTTAGCCTTGGTGTGTCTTTTGCATCATGTTTACAGTGGCACACATTACATGTGACATTTAGTATCAGACATGTAGTATGTAAAATGCAAGGGACACATTGAGTGACTGCCTTATTTTGTCTTTTGACCCACATAGTTACCCTGGGAGGAGATGGATCACAAACCCTCCTATATACCATCCAGCAGCAGACTTACAGACCATTGAGGAGTTATTAGTGATTTAGATCTCCTGCCTGGATAGGCAGACAATCATGGATCTCTGTCATCAGTTGGAGCCAGATCTGATGCCAGCCATCCATCATCCAAATAACATACCACGCATGGCACAAGTCATGTCAGTGTTGCACTTCCTGGCTACAGGATCCTTTCAAAATACAGTGGCCCTATCTGCTGGGATGTCCCAGTCTATGTTCAGATTGGTGTTGAAGATGTCCTCTCATTACTATTGAAACACCTGGACAGCTACATCCGGTCTCCTCAATGTAATGATTTTGCCCATGTGAAAGCAGATTTCTATGGTTTGGCACAGATCCTACATGTTGTTGAAGCCATTGATTTCACCCATGTTGCCTTGGTTCTACCGCTTGGCACTGAACAGGTCTACTGAAACAGGAACAACTTCCATTCTAACAACATCTAGGTAGTGTGTTTGGAGAACCTCTACATTTCCCAAGTCTGTGCTCAGTACTCGGTTCAGCCCATGATGATTTCATCATGTGTAACAGTGTGGTTTCACAGCTGATGACACAACTGTACCCAGAGAGGGTCTGGCAGGATGGTAAGTGACATATGTCATGTGTGTATGTATGTTAAGTGTGCTATTAGTGAAACTTTGTACTCATGGTTGCACACGTAGCATTGCCTTTCAGGGAATTCTGCCTTCCCAAATCGTACCTGGTTGTTGACACCAGTAAGGACCTCAATTATGCCAGGGGAAGTCCACTTTAATGAGGTGCATGGAAAAATATGCTGTGTCGTAGGGAGAGATTCTGGGCTCCTGAAGGCAAGATTCTGGAGCATTGACAAGACAGGTAGAACCCTCTTTACTCACCCGCAAAAGTATGTAAGATTAATGTGGCTTGCTGCATGCTCCAGAACCTTGCCCTGAGGTGAAAACTTCCCATACATTCCTGATGAGGGGGAGCTGGCAGTGCCACTGGGTGAGAATACTGAAATGCCAAGTGAGGATTACCGTGGTGAAGATGACGTTGGAGACATGCAGGCAGATCTTATCAATTAGTACTTCAGCTGAGCGTAAGTATGTGATGTTCTGTGATTACTCAGACTGCATGGGGTACTGTAGGGGTCATGATATTTTGAGAAGGGTATGTCTCTTACCATGAGACACAACGTTTCATGCAATGCATCATAGTGCCAGGGTTTGCTGGCTACATCAGACTTTAGGATGTGCCTCTCTTGACCATCTCCTCTGATTTGTGCAGTCATATTGCACTGTCAGTGAAACAACAGAAGTTTGAAATTACTTTTGTGTCTCATGTATGCTTTGACTGCCTAAACCCCATGTATGCGACAGTTTGGTGTGACTAACCACTTGTGTTATTGTCTTAGTAGTGATCATCAGCCTGACACAGCCTGTGACAGATCCCTCCTTACATTGACATTGTCATATGTACCTCATTTGCATCACATGCTTTTCACATTGTGCATCCCAAAATATTGAAAAAACACTATTAGGCATAGATTGTGTGCTAACTGCCTTTATTACAGGTGTTTTGGACTCAGTGGTGTAAATGAAGGGAAAAAAGAAAAAAACTGTGAAGGAATCAGTCATGGTGGATGTAATTATCAGAGTAGCTCCCATAACATTTGAAGTCCAAAGTCCAGTGTCCTACTATCCTGGAAAATTGTAAGTGGTTGAAGAACAGTCAACAGAGTGAATCTGTGGTACACAAAGGAGTTTTGTGAGAAAACAGGGTTGATTGCAGAGGCCATCTAACTTTGTACCCCCATTTTACACTTTTTGCTGTTGTTTTCCTGACTCTGATGGTGACCTGGGTACTGCTAAACAGTCCCAGGGCCTGTGCTCTGTATACAATAGTATGCACATTTGTCCAATCATAATTGGCTCTGTCAACCTACCTATACGTCCCTACTATATGGTAGGGCATGTAGGTTTAGGGACCCACAGCATAGGTAGTGCACTGCTGAGGTACCCAGGGTCATTTTAAAAGCAGGCCTGCCTTGCTGGCTGATGGTAAATTAAAGTTATAGGCAAATTCGACTTTGGAATTAAAAGTACTTCCAAAGTCTTAAACTACCTTATTTTTATATATGCCACCCCTAAGGTGTGCCCTATGCGCCCCTAGGGCTTGGTGCCATGTAACTATAAGCAGGGACCTTATAAAAATAGTTTTACAAGCCTTGGTGAGGTAAAACAACCAAATTCGTTTTTCCCTCATGGTAGTGAATGGCCTCCATAGTCTGGAATTGGGAGACTTTATTTTAATTTATAAAGTCTCCTTAAGTGTCAGATGCCTCAGGCTTGGTATCAAATTAATAGTTATAATAAATCCCACAATTTACAATTGTTGGAATTAATATAACTTGTTCAGGTAAAGAGTTTTCAACTGACAGCAATGTAGGCTCCTACAGAAGGTGGGGAGCCAGATAGGACTGTGATTGCCTTAAGGCTCCCCCCATGGTCCCCAACTTCATTGCCAGGCCCTGGGGTTTGGGGTCCCTGGTGCTGAGATCGGTCCTGTCAGGGGAGGGCATGTGGCCCCTCTTCTCTCGCCAAAAAATAAAAAAATAGGCCAGGTTCCGGGAGATAGGGTCCCTGGGCTGAGATCAGCCCTGGGGAAGGGCCATGTGCCCCCCAAAAAATAATTAGGCTGTGCCCCGGGGAAAGGTTTCCCAGGACCATGGTCAGCCCTTGTGGAGGGGGCCATGTGACATCATCCCAAAAAAAATAAAAATTAGGCTGCGCCCTGGGGGATAGGGTCCCTGAGGCTGCGATCAGCCCTAAGAGAGGGCCATGCGGCACTCCTTCACCCAAAAAAATAATAATTAGGCCATGCCCTGGAGGATGGGGTCCCCGAGGCTGAGATCATCCTGAACAGGGGGTTGCATGGCCCCCATCCCCTAAAAAAATTAAATATTTAGGTTGGGCTCCAGGAGATGGGGTCCACGAAGCAGAGATCGGCCTGGGGAGGGATGGGCGTGCGGGGTTGGGTTGTTATAGGGGTTGGCTGCAGGCCAGCTGCTGCCGCGCACAGCAAAAGGCTGTGTGCAGAGGTGGTTGGATAAACCTATAGTAATGAAAATTACTATATGTGAAAAAAAACATAGAAATTCACTGAAAAAAAACAAGTTATAGTTACTTGAAATAACTCTATAACTGTTGAATGTCTACAGTTTTGTGTGAGTAAATTCAAATCCTAACTATAGCCTTCCTGTAATCTTTGTTTTTTTAGTGAATTTCTATATTTGTTTTTAATTCTATTTCTTGACTATAACGTCCTTGCAACTATTGTTTTTTTCAGTAAAAATATATACATCCCTGTGTACTTATAATTTTTGGACTTAAATGACTCCAAAACTACTGAACGGATTACATCAAACCACAAAAAAATGAATTGTGGAACATAATCTAGCTTCATGCTAAATTTGGTGTAATTCCAGTCAGTGGTTTGGGCTGTAGGTGTGGCTAAAGGTCCTATGGTAAAATTAATGGGGAAAACTTGTTTTGGGACCCCCCCTTCCTCTTGGCCCCCGCTTGATGGTTCACCCTGAAACTTTCAGGGCAGAAGCTGAACTTAGCAAAGTATACGTTTTTAAAATGTCTTGAATATTCATCAAGCTGCACCAAAGTTATAGGCAAAAAGCACTCTTACTATGGAAACTAGGTCCTAGGTCCTAACTATAACTACCTAGTGGTGACCACTACAAAGTTATATATATATATATATATATATATATATATATATATATATATATATATATAATAATACACATGAGATTTCCTTTTTGGATTGAGGAATTACTAGGGGAATCAGTAATGGTTATTCCGGCCCTGAGTCCCCCAGTCATTCTCCATTTGTATCTGAAATGTCACCTGCAGACGAGGATCTGTTGTGCTTCCGTATATGGTTTTACTATGTTGAGTCTCTGGGTGAAAGACAATAGATCTGCAGAGCTACTGCAGATATATTTATGTTCCTATAATAAAGCCTATATATTGAACCAACATTAGTGAAGATTCCCTGGAAGATCTGTATCCAGCATATTTCTTTATTGCTTTCATGTACTTGTTTATTTTTCCAAATAATGAATATTTTGTTGTAAAAGAAAAAGAAGCTTGCTGTGAAACAGCAAAGAGAAAACAAATCTGTCAGATGTTTGCAGAAGCTTCTCAACAGAAGGGGCTCTAGCAATGCCTTCTCATTTTCACTTAAAAAACATCTTTGCCTCTTGGAGTGTTTGCTTATCCAAAGGAAAGTTTGCACAGCTTGAGACAATTTATTTTGCAGGAAATTAAATCACTGGGCCACCCCCATTTCATTTATGCTTTACACTTGGCAAAACTCCGATGTCACTGTGGTGTCTTTTCATACTTAACATCAGGCCGTGGGAGATAGCACATCAAAGGGAAGGATTGTAAATCTTGAAAATACGTTCAGTGACACGCTTGTTCTATTCGGTTCTTTCTTATTTTTCATCAATTAGAAATCAAACAGTGAATCCAGTACGTCCTCCTTTTTTATAACTAACTCTAAATTATTAATGGAAAGGGACATTTTTTTCTTTCAAGACTAAAAAAATCTGTATTATTCCTGTTTTAATTTCAGTGCAGTATGCATTTTCTAAATAGTGAATCGGTAATATTGCCCCAGGCCTGCCAAATAATGATTTCGCCGGAGTTATTTCTAATGGCTCAACACATAATCGGAGCTCGAGGACTTGGCAGGGTATGTTAGACTCTAGCTGTTGTAATCTGCTGAGCAGCAAATTGAAATCATGAGTGCTGACATAGTCAATTCAGTCTTTCATTTTTCCGACGGTGGTCAATGAGTACCAATAGAACCTTTCATTTTCAAACTATGTTAGGAAGAGCTATAAACATAAATTATTAAAGTTAACAGATCTTGCATATGGGTGCAGAGCTATTTGCTTTGCCAATTTCTGTTTGCTTTTGCCACTATTAATGAAAAAAAGCCATTGATGGTCCGTGCATGAAATTTTAGTGGACTTGTGGACGGCCACCTTTGTATGGTTTTTGTGCTAAAGTATAACAAAATCCTTTAAAGGATGGCCAATGCGCGAATGCATGAACATGCATCAGTGACCATCTTGAAATGATTATTTTTCTACTTTATCGCCATTCAAAGATTGCTGTCTGTTCCACTATTAGTAAATCTTGGCTGGTGCACTGGGGAAAAGTGAATACTGGGTAATGGTTAATGAAAGGGCTGGTGGAGGCCAAATTGCCAGTAAGAGTTGGGAGAGGAAGGAGAGAGACAGACGGAAACAAAATAGTCGCTGGGAGGCACAAGGGAAAAAATACAGTAAGTCGACACAAGTAGCAGAGCCAACTGCCTGGTGGACGAGCTAGCATATGATTGACCACACATTTTAAGTTTAATCATTTTTGTAGTTAGTCTTAAGCAAATACTTTTGGCCTCAGCTCGCGATGGCTGCTGGATGTTCGTCGGTAAACGGTCAATATTTCATCTGCCTTTTTCTCCTTTATGTGCCTCATACAGAGTGCAAGGGAAATTGGAGTTTCTGATGGGAAAACTACACCTGGCTTTGCCATCAGTAAGTTTTTTAGTGTGGACCTGACTCTGGAGGTAATAGTATTGGGGGCGGGGTTTCAAAGTCCACCCTTCTGGTAGCGTTTTCACTGCTGCACACATTTAGACACGACTTTCATATAAATCTGGTTGCCTCCCACATGTTAGGGCCTGAAATGTCCCTCACGTTCTAAGAGAAAACTTCTAGCACGGAGAGGCATTAGTTGCATCATTTCTGAAGATGTAATACTGCTTTGGGATTTTATCTTCAGAAATAACATACTGAAAATAGGTCTGCTAAATGGGCACGATATGGTAGATTTGCTGCCACATTTGTTTGTTCCCAGATGAGGCCCCTGAGAGGTGAGAGTGCATTCAGGGGACTAATGTATGCACGACAAAGCAAACAACGCTGACAGGCCATTTGTGTTTAAAGTAGGACCTCTTTCATCCTTGTGACGTAGGACGAACTCTGAAAAGCCCCCCCCCTTATATTTCAAAACTAGAAATAATTTAAATAAATTGGTGTACAGAATTATGGGAAACGTAGGGTATAAAGTGAGAAACCCACTGATAAGCCTGCCATTTGGGTATAATATGCTTCCACGAAAGAAAGTTGTAGCTCTTCTAATCACTATGATTTCTGGTGGCATGCGGTTCATGCTGTAGGAACAGTGGTTTCACCACAATTCTGTTAAAATACAGCTCACCTCACTATACATAAGAACATCACACCGATGTTTGTACTTGAGAATGTGATGTAGCGTTATTTTAGTCTAAGATTAATTTTATAAGGTTCGATTCTCAGAATTGCGCCCTTTGCTTTTTGTTGTCTCATTCAAATTACTAGTACTTTGCATTATAAACATTTACATGGATTACAGTCAAATGGATCTCCAGAAATGTAGACAAATTTCATATAGGGGTGTGAGAGGGTTAGCCACTGTCATGTTTTCACCACTGTTACATCAAAGATGATGCCAATGAATATCAGCACGAGTGATATGACCACTGACGCTCCCCAAGTTATTTTGGTCATTCATCAACTGTCAGTGCACGTGACGGTCATTCCTCACCACCAAGTTAACAATACGGTCCTGCAGTTGTCATCCTTTGCCATAATTGCTCTTGAATTCCAGACGACTTTCACACTTTAGCCATAAGTATCTACTGTATTCACAAATGATTGGGTGGTACACAGTGGGTTTGGAGGAACTCAGAGCTAATCTCCAATACATCTTAGTATGTAACTGATGTCTATGCTGAGCAGTTGGTGTGATCTTTAACAATAAGAAACACAGCTTGAGAGGTAGAGGTTTTCCCAGGGCAATAAAGTCTTATACTTCCTTACTTTTCACAGATTGAGAATCCTTCGCAGAGCTAAATGTTTATGAGCATTCTTACACCCAATTCATTTTTGAGCAACGGTGATGGGTGGAATTCTTGAAGTAATCTAAGTCACTGGTAAGTAGTGGGAGCTGCATTACCGTCCATTGTTGTTTTACCCACTATGCCATCTCAGACAGGAAGCAGCCATCTGTAAGTTAGCCTTCGTTCTGCTCCAATAGGAACAGTCAAGTTGAATTGCCGTGCCATGTCCAATTTATTTGAACACCAGCAATCTCAGACTGGTTTTAGCCTAATTAGGCTTCATTGGTGACGTGTAGCTTACGTTCTGTGGAATAGTGAGCACAGGGCCCATGCCTGGGCATATCCCTGTTGCACGACTTGCGTTGCACTGAAGAAAACAAAAAGTGATGTGTAATTGTTAAGGGCTGAATCCCAGTCTATGGCCCATACATATGAAGAAATGGCGCTCCAGAGCTGTTGTGCCACTTTTTCAGAGCCCCCCTACCAGCACCTAACAACACCATGGTTGTGTCGTATCTACAATATGATGCACCATGGTAGTCGTTAGCAGAATAGCATCAAGCTTTTGATGCTATTGTAGCTCTTTGCTACACCAGCTTCAAAAATTTTGACACTAGTGTAGCAAAGTGCAAGGAGGCCCATAAGTTTCTATGGGAGCATCATTTTAACGCCTGCTCTGAGCAGGCATTAAAAATTATGCAAATAATGGTGCAATTAAATCTATTAAATGTCACTGCACCTTTTGTGTGGGACTCCTAGCACCGGAATGCCCCTTTGCATACATTATGCATGGAGCAGGCATAATGTGGCTCAACGGTTCACAAAGTGGCGCAATGCATGCATTGAGCCACTTAGTAAATATGAAGTGGGTAAAAAGCCACTTTAGCACCACCTTACCATCAAAACAATGATGCTATGACGGCGCTAAGGAGACACTAGGGGCTCTTAAATATGCCCCTATGTATTTTGCCTCACCATTCCACCTCAGGGCAACCACATGCAAGTCCACCTTGATCCTGCTTAAAGAGGATGAGTCCAGCCTGAACTTCCAGGCAAGATCCCATCAAACATGGAACTCAAGCTACCAAACAGTGGTTTCACCCTAGTTAGGGCTTGTCAGTGCTATGTGCTTGAGTCCAGTGGCACAATTAATTTCTGAACTTTTTGCGCGGGCCCATTTCTTCAGGGTTTTCTTATTGCAAGGAACTATGGAAATTGAAATGGCAATTCCAAAAATGCTTCTGGCCATTCTTACAGGTCTTTACAGGGCTTATCTATGTCTTTCATGCCTTAATCAAAAACATCTATCCGCGGCTATTACCTGATAACTCCAATTGAGTTAAGCTTGTTTCTTTTTCCTCTCTATCTAACTTCAAATTAACTCAGACATGCACAATAGTCTTCCCCATGAGCTCCTTGTGGGGAGACCTAACTAGGCATGGAGTTGCAACAGTAGGTGATGACATCTTTCTCTTCGATAGCACTAATGATTGAAGCATCAACTCACGTGCCTCCTCCCTCTCTCCATCAGCATTACCTTACTCTCACTCTTCCCACTCATTCCCTTGATTCCTGTTCCTTCTCTTAATTTTTTATTTTCCTCTGCACTCAAAGAGCTGTGTTATCCTGGAGACCTAACTATGAGGAGGTCCCATCCCTGCTCTATCCCTAGTTCTTTGTCAGGCCCTACATTTCCTATGAGCTTATTCTCCACCACCTTTGCACATGCTATATTCCTAGGTCTGGCTATCTTAATGAACTTATCTGCTAAGCGAGATGTTAGCACTGACTTCTGAATAGGTCTGGTGTCAGTCATCGTGCACTTGGCCTGTTATTTATTGATTGATATCACAGGTTTTCTAATGTCTGGAGCCTAATCTGCTTTCCGAAGTAAGGGACACCTTTTCACTGTCACATAAGGCAGACGGTAGTCACTGGGCAGTACTCTTGATGCACAGTATCACTTATACTGATATCATGCACAGTATCACTTATACTGATATCTGAGGGACTTAGGTACTATGACAATCTGAATGGAAAACCAAGCTAGACCCTTTAGACTTTTAGTTGAGCTAGGCTGAGCAATCAAAACGTACTCCAGGAGGTGATAGTTGGTTTTGAACAAGTAAATATTTCAGTACAATCATATACAATAAATGTAATTTTCATGCATAGCCATTACATTTAACAATGGTAGATTTGCAGATGTAGGCAGCTGACAATAACTGACAATAGTAACGAAGAACGCCAATAGGGTTTACAACCTTAGTTATACGGGTGTACTCAAATATGCATCATTTATGCTTGCAGACTTCAACCAGTATGAAATTACAAATGTGAAAGTTATGTATAACTATTAATTGGTGTTAGACTTGGCATCCTTGGCATCCTTGGCGTGGTCTCCCCTAACTTTGTGCCTCTATTTCCCAGGTCGTTGATGTGCGCTGGGCCCTGTTTTTGCTGTTTTTGATAATCTGGGCACTTTGCCACTGCTATCCAGTGCTAAAGTAGAAGTGTTCCTACGTAAAATGTATGTGTAATTGGCATTCCATAAAAGGCATATTTGAATTACTAGTAAGTCCCTAGTAGAGTGCACTAGAGGTGCCCAGTGACTGTAAATCAAATGTTACTAATGGGTCTGCAGCACTGGTTGTGCCACCCACATGAGTAGCCCAGTAAACATGGCTCAGACCTGCCACTGCAGTGTCTGTGTGTGCAGTTTAAACTGCCAATTCAACTTGGCAAGTGAACCCACGTGCCAGACCTAAACCTTCCCTTTTCCTACATGTAAGGCACCCCTAAAGCAGGCCTTAGGTAGCCCCATTTGCAAGGTGCAGTATATGTTTAAGGTAGGACATATTCTAATGTGTTTTACATGTCCTGACAGTGAAATACTGCCAAATTCGGTTTTCACTGTGAAAGGCCTAGCTCTCTCATAGGTTAACATGGGGGCTGCCTTTAAATAGTATTAACGTGCAGATTCCTTTTGGGAACAGATAGAAATGTGGAGTTTAGGGTCTCTGAACTCACAATATTCAAAAATACATCTTTTAGTAAAGTCTGTTTTTAGATTATGGGGGTCATTGCGACCACAGCGGTCAGTGTAATAGTGGCAGTAGTACTGCCAACAAGCTGGCGTTACATACCGCCACTATTATGATATTGATGGTTTGGCCAAAGCCAAACCACCAAGTTAACACACGGACCGCCTGTCACAAGGCCGCCCATGGCATTTTGACCCCGCTGACTGCCATGGTTTCTGTGGTGTCTTTACCGCCATGAAAACCATGGCTTGTAGGCACCATCAGCGCCAGGGAATTCCTTCCCTGGCACTGATAGGGGTCACCTCTGCTCTCCCCCTCCTGAGAGTCCTCCCTCACCCTCTCCCTCCCGACCCCCGACATACACTCATACACGCACATACATACACACCCATTCACACATGCATTCCCACATTGACCCACGCATGTATACATTCATACACAATCACAGCAACACTCACTAACATTCATCCAGGCACACACGCATTAAACATTCATGCACACATTCAAACACAGTCACACACACCCCAACACATGCACACAACACCTCCCACCCCCCTCTCCTGCTGGAGGACCACCAGCAGGAGACGGGACGTGGCGCTGCTGCAAACAGCAGCGTTCGCCAGCAAAACACCGCCAGGCCGTATCATGGCTCATGATCTGGTCGCCGCGTTCTGCTGGCAGCAGCGCCACCTTACCGCCATGCGCCACCATGACCATAGCCTTCTGGCGGAATTCCGGCTGCGGTCATAATTTGGTGGAATGCCGGTAGCCACGGCGACGTTATGTTGGCTGCCGTCACTGTGGCGGTAGTCGGCATTTGCCACCAATGTTATAATGAGGGCCTATGTGTTTGAAAATGCCACTTTTAGAAAGTAACCATTTTCTTGCTTAAACCATTCTGTGACTCTGCCTGTTTGTGGATTCCCTGTCTGGGTCAGTTTGACAGTTGGGCTGTTTTTCATCTCTCCTCTAGACAGTGACACAAAGGGAGCTGGGGTGTAACTTGCATATCCTGATGAGCCATCTGTGCTGGGATGGAGGAGAGGAATGGTCACTCACACCTGAATGGGCTGTGCCTGTCCTCACACAATGCATTCTCCAACCCCTTGGTGTTTGTCCCTGGTGTGTGTCTGGGGCTTGGTCTGGGCAAGGCAGCATCTTAAAAACAAGAGCGACTTTCCTTTGAAGTTTGTCTACTTAAATGGCAGAAAGGAGTGTAAGTAGTGGACCCAAAACCCCTGAAAATTAGATCACGCCTGGAATCAAGAGGAACCTCTGCCATGGAGAAGAGCTGAATAGCTGAGGAGAAGTGTTGACCCTGACCGTGACTGTGCTTTGTTGGGCTATCCTGCAGTTGCTGCTTCTGCTTGTGAAAGGTGACAAAGACTGGACTTTGTTGTGCATTTATGCTTGAGAAGAATCTCCAAGGGCTTGAAGTCTCAGGGCCATCAAAGACTTCCCCTACCAGCACCTGGACTCTCTGCTGAGACTCCTACCCTGCCAAGTGGTGCCCTATCCAGTCCCTGGGCCGTTGAAAGATGAAGTTGGTAGCCAAGAAGTGAAAATCCACACACAGAACACCGTAAGAGGACATTTTTGATGCACCTTCCGCAAAGAGTCCCTGGGCCGTTGAAAGGTGAAGTTGGTAGCCAAGAAGTGAAAATCCACACACAGAACACCGTAAGAGGAAATTTTTGATGCACCTTCCGCAAAGAGGCTGATAAACGACGTGCCACGGCTTCGTGGCTGAAATCTACACTCCACCTGCATTGCGGCTGGGAGATCGACGCATTGCAGCTGAAGAAACGACACACAACACCTTCTTACATAGGCTGATAACGGTGCAAACCCCACACAGCGTGGTTTTCTAATACCGTGTGACTGGATTTTCCACGCATCATCTCCGGCATCAAAGTCAACCCGACTCTGCGCAGATCCGAGGTGACCCATCCGGAAATTGACACATCGCTCTCTTGTGAGGGAAAAAAAACAACGCATTGCCAACCTGACCGGAGAAGGAAATGACGTACGGCCTCACTTTCGAGAAAGGAATTGACACATCGCTACCCTTTTCCGATACACTCTTGCCCATGCAGCTTTAATGACGTTAAACGGGTACTGTGTGCAACAACAACATTCTCACTGTTTTCTAATGGTTAAGACTCTTAGGCCCTCATTACAACTTTGGCAGGTCCAACTCCCAGAATGCCCCAGTGACTATATAAGGCAGATAAATGAGAACCATGTGTGCCTACATACTAAAACCACCTGAGGAAGACAAACTGTTGAAATGCGTAGTGGTATTTAAAGTGCTGCTCTGTGAATAAATGGAATCTGCTAATCTTTACCTTTGGGAGTGCAGCAATTCTTTTTGTTTTATATATATATATATATATATATATATATATATATATATATATATATATATACCATAAAAGGTACTCGGTGAAAACCCAGGTTCTTCCACCATTGGGGGTTGGGGCAGGTCACGGCCACCGGCAGTCATTACTGTAAAATAGAAAGTATGCCATTCCTCTATATAAGAGGATTTGTATATTATGTTTTTAAGGACCACAATATCCAGAATACCTCATGGTTGTCAGTCTGGATTATGTATTTAAATACAATCAGTGTACAATATAATTACCCAGAAAGATCAGTTTATCTATATAAATATAATATTAAGTCACCGATGTTACCTATGGATATCATAATATCATTATATTATTTCAACAATTTGTGCCCATATCCGCAAAAAAACAGCTGGTAATAGTTTACTACATGCGAATAGACATCATCCCACCAATCTCAAATGGAGTATCCCCTATGGGGAACTCTTTAGAGCTAAACATAACTGTGGTACTGTGGAGGTATATATGCAGGAAGGAAAAAACTATGATTGACAAATTCAGAGCCAGAGGTTATCCCTGTCATGTATTAAGGACGGACAAAAAGAGAGTTAGATCTCGGAGAAGGCAAGATCTCTTTACTTAGAAGCCTAAATCCAAAAAAGATCTTTTCTTTTTCTGTTTTTTCTGTTTTCTTTTTTGTATTAAGTGTTATGGACAAACTAAGGGATGTTGCAAAGTATTTTTACTATGTTTATTTGTTGGTGTGTTATGTCTCTTTAAAGAGAGTGGAGTACTGTGGTGATTATGGGCTGTGAAAAAGATCATTTGATCGAAACACTTTGCCATTAAATTTTACTTTGCATCTATAAATTTGGACTGCACTCTTTATGGCATACTTTCTGTATAATTAATATATATATATATATATATATATATATATATATATATATATATATATATATATATATTTTCTTTTTCATGCAAATAGAATTCACCACACTCCAAAAGGCCTAATTATCATGTCTCTATTAAAGCTTCAGCAACCACCAACGCGTTTCAACTCATTCCGAACATGAGGCATTGTGGATATTGTGATCCTTAAAAACATAATATACAAATCCTCCTATATAAACAGACTTCTGATGGAGATGCTATGTAATACATTAGTACATGCTGAAAAACAGTTTCTCACAATTTTCAAAGGTAAACAGTTCAATATTGTAACATGTGAGTTTTTGATATAATAGGCTTTGCCAGGTACTGCACGTGCCCTGTGAATTGTTAGTATAGTTTGAACTTGAGAAAATGTAGTTTAAACATACAAAAGTATCCTTATAACAATTCCAGCTGAGTGCTGTTTATCTGAAACACATCTTGGCTAAGTGACTGTTGATGTATCATGTAGATTGATTACATCAGCTAGAGGGAAAACATGTTCTCAAAATTGAACTGATTGGAACTCAGTGTTGTTTGTTCCATTGACCATACTGGCAAAGTGCCTTTTAACTTTACACCATGTTGTGTATTATAACCAATCATTCATATAATGAAACAAAGAAATCATGCCACCTTTTCTCCCTTTCTTATTAGTTTCACAATCCCCATGGTTTATACCAATCATAACAATGTGTTCATAAATCAGCACAGCCCTCAACATTGGCTACATCTTGCGGATATTGCCTACGACTTTCCACTATGTCCCTAAAACTAATGAGGTGTTATTGGAGTCTACCTAGATAAGCATAATAATGCCTTAGCCTTCAATCAAGATAAGAATAATAATAGTATACGTTGTAAATGAACATACAGTTCCTCGTCCATATTCATCTCATATGGTGTCCTAGATCGTAGTCGGATAATATATCCATTCTCCAGTTGCCATAATTTCAGGGTCCTATCATCACCACGTTCATTCTTATTAACTTGAGCCAAGCCAAATAACCTAATGCTTTTTCAATCAGTAGTGTGATGTCTACTATGATGTTTCGCAACAGCATAACTTTGGTATTAATGCTGCATGGTTCTAATGTGTGTTAAGTTTTCTCTTCTACAGAGGACACAAGGTGCTCCCTACATACTGCAAGCCACATTCAATTCAGTTGGATAAACACCATATTGGCTATTGCATCTGATCCTTTGTGTAATGCACACCTCACTGTCTTTATAGTGTTTGAAAGTTTTCACATTTCTTGCTTCTTGACAAGCTTTGCAGTTGTTACAGCTAAAGAATCATATCCTTTCCTTGTTCAGGCAATTTCTAGCTGGTGGTGCAGTGTAGTGAATTGTAACCGGAATGGCCTTTTTTGAACGCAATCATCTATATGTTACTTGAGGCCCACAATCAGAGAGATTTCTTGATCATTTCTCAGTATTTTCCAATGTTTTTTAAAGATACTTACAATCTCCTTACTCTCTTTACTGTGTATGTGTATATATATATATATATATATATATTTATATATATACATGCATCGTTTACCTGGCGGAGAAAGAATTGACTCATAGCTCCACTTGTGAGTAAGGAATCGATGCATCGCTTGCTTTTCCAATGCACTCTCACCTGTGCAGTTTTATTTTGCAGGCCTACCAGGTACTTTGTGCTAGAACAATACATCCATTGATTTCTTTGTATTAAGACTCTTTTTTATTTTAAAAATTCTTATCTTTGCTTGTTTATGTTGAAGTTTTGTTGTTTTGGTCTTGTTTGAGTTATCTAAATATTGGCTATTTTTCTGAATTGGTATGGAGTCCTTTAGTGGTGTTTTCACTGTGTTACTGTTTGTGTGTTGGTGCAAATACTTTACACATTGCCTCTGAGATAAGCCTGACTGCTTGTGCCAAGCTACCAAGGGGGGTGAGCAGGGGTTATCTGAGCTGTGCATCTCCTTTCATCTGACTAGAATGAGGGTCCCTACTTGGACAGGGTGTAAACTCACTGCCAAATAAAGACCCCATTTCGAACATTTACCTAACATTGAACCAAGATAAACTTGACACCCAGATTTGTCATAAACTTACAGCTTGTAACTCCATCCTGCATGGTCATAGTGGACACCCTGCATAATTGAAATGGAGAATACCCTATAGTCAACTGCTGAGATTACACAGGATTTACTCCATTGAAGAGTTGTTTGAAAAGGAAGACAAAACGATGATGGCTAGGTTCCAAGAAAGAGGTTGCCCCCTAAAGTCCTTAGTGATGCATATGATAGGGCCAAAACTAAGTAAATGGAGAGTCTCCTATATGGTGAAAAAAGAGTGCAAGAGAACAATCTACTTAATTACCTTCAGTCCGATTTTTTATGGAATACAATCAAGAACACCAACAGATTAGAACTATCCTTACCCGTAACTGACAAATTTTACAACATGGTGAACACATTTAGGAGAAAATTAGCCCACACCCTCATATTACTTTTTGTAAGGCTAGATCATTAGGTGCCATCTTCACAAAGATCATGTTTTTGGACAATGACAAATCTACATGGTTGGCCAAAAAGAACTTGGGTTTTTGGTGGTGTGGGCATTGTAAGGCCTGTCAGTATCCGACCAATACACAGACATATGAAACCTTAGTGTCATTTGTGAGAGAATCACATGTGAAACAGACTTTATCACATATGTACACCAGTGTACACCAGTGTACCAAAGTAGATATATAGGGAGCACTATTCAGAAGCTTAAGGTTCACTTCCTACAACATTTGCATGCCATCGTAATCATGAAGGAATTTATCCTATTGCTACACATTTTTGGGAAGTTCATGGAGGGGACCCCAGCAGTATAACTTTCTTTGCCAGTCAACATATGAAACCAGCCCCTTGAAGGGGGAATCGTGAACTAGAGTTACAGAAAATTGAATCAAACATGATTTTGTTGTTGGGGACAGAAAGGCTGGGGGGACACAATTTGGATGCAGGACTGCATGTCCATGTATAGACACTCTGATGACAGTGAGATCTTATGTGTTCAAATGGGCTGTGACCATTCAGGTTATGATCCCATGTTGTTCCTTGTGTGGGCTCCCATATCTGACCTAGGCATATCCCATCTGGTTTTCTGCTGCCATATTTGCCTCTTAGCACTTTATAAAATATTATATGTAGTTTTGTTTGCACAATTTGAATTGGGTTGAATTTTGTTTATGATTTATTTTTCAATTTGGTGTCTTTAAGAGTCCCATTAGACAGATCGCTGACACCTCTACATCATAAATGGGTATTAAGAACAGTATATACTGCCTTCTATTCTTCAGTGATTTGTCAACAATTAGGTTAGGTGGCATCTCGTGAAGGTCCTGATTATTCTGAGACTATAGGTAATATAAGATTCCTTAATGTGTGTAGAGGATGGCACCTTATTATTTGTTCTTTGACTGCTCTCTCTGAGGTTAAATTGTTCTATTGAATGAGGTGCCATTGAGTATAAGCATATTTCATAGGGTTTTTGTATCGCTCATATTTTCACTTGTGGAGCATATTCCATAACAGGGCTCCTTTACAGTATTTTTTACCCTAATGATGTACCAAAATTTGGGATGTATTACAGCAACATATAAGTACGTATTGTATAACAGTGTGAAATTTATGAGTTTTTATGAAGTCGTGATATATGCTCTAAGATGATGGTGATATTAGTTGTTGCCAGTGGCATGCTGCTTTACAGATTATAGTATTCAGATATTTTGTAAAGAAAAAAAATTGGAATGCTGACTAAGTTTTGTAAACAGTGATTTTATAGTTCTTATCTCATTTAGATTGCAACTGATTCTATTTTATATCATCGGTGAACATTAATATACCCTTTAGCACTGTGCACCTTATTCATATTTGACTGTGATGTCCTTCAGAGAGGTATGAGAATTGGACAAGGATTTCTACAATTTCCAGATGGTTTAAAAGTAGCATAATTACATAAACATAATGAGCTCTGCTATATTTATTTAATGTTGAATACACTATTAATTGCTCTTCCGAGATGGTGCGCATTTAGAGAGTCGAGTCCACAGTGAATATATTGGATATTAGAGCACCACATACTTTACTTTAATACAAATTATGTGCTTGTTACAATGACATGAGATTTGACTAAGCAGTTCAGAGAATTTGTATATGTTTACCGCTATTTATATGTTAGGACCACTGTCTTTGTTAATCCATTGTACAACATTGTATACCTAGGCATTGTGTATTTTCTATGAAGATGAATTTAATGTTTAAAGATTATTATGACAAGTGATTTGAATAAGTATTTTGAACATTCACACACAGCTTAGAATATGATGAATGAGTAATATGGCAACATCATTGTTGAATTGTGAAATGTGTACCCTCTCAAGATGGCACTCAATTGAGGAATTGAATATGCAGTGAAACAATTGAATACTTGTCACCAAGAGTTGGTGACGTAAAGGAGGGACTGTTTTTTAAAGTTTTAAAGTCATGGAAATGATAGAAGTGTTTGTCCAGACAAAGGCGTTTGCCAAAATGTGTTGGAATTCTCGTGTGACTAGGTGCAAGCTATTGCATTATTTTGTATTGATCACTGATAATTTTCTGCATACTGTGTCTGGTGTCAAGGAGCTATTACTTTTGTGATGAAAGGTGCAGGATGGATTAATGGACTAATGATGAAACTGGAATAAATAAAGCATAACTTGACCTTGTGTAATGTGACCAATGTTTCACCCATACATCCTAAATTGGCCACATGATGTCTAGGGCAAAGGTACATGGAGGCTATCAATTTCAAAATGAAAACCTGAAGTGAACTAGCCATCTTGAGGTGCATTCATTATGTTTTTTTAAGACACCATCAGTCACACAGAAAATTGTAACTTAAATATTTCACATGAGCGGTACTATATACATATCTTATGTGGCTATCAATCGAAACAATCTGCAGGAAGTAAAGACCATGAGTTTTATTTTTGAGATTTTGAAAGATGGGATAATTTGATATATTCGCAAGTGTGCAAGCTAAAGGTCATCTACCCCTGCACTACTAATTCACCTGCAACCCACTGGCAGACTCTGTGAAACTTGATGAGGGAGGCCTAGGTTCAAGTTTTATCTTCACACTTAGTCATTTTCTTGAAGATTTTTCCTCGACTGAGATGAAATCACAAATTGAGGCTGACCTCGCTGGAGCCCTCTTAGGATATGCTGCACGGGAGTTCTAGGTCAAGTTTTCTACATTTAGACTTAGAAACTTTTTTGGGATGGAAATCTTTGTCTGGGACCAAATCGAAAGTTGAAGCCGACCTCGATGGATCCCTCCTCGGATACACTGCACGGGAAGCCTCATCAAACTTTTACGTTCGGACTTAGAAACTTTTCTGGAGCTTTTCTTCCCCCACGTTGGACGACCCTCCTCAACAAGATGATTTAGATGCCACATCATCAGAATGCCTTTCCACAAGCCAAGTTAAAGTCCTAGAAGTCTGTGGCTCCAGTGCTTTTCAGCGGGACGAACCTGCTTGTCACTGGTCAGTTTTTGCAGGGCTTGATGCAGGGCACTCTGGTCAGCTCTTTCCTACCTGTAGCTTACAGGGAGTCCTTTCTTGGAATAGTAGAAACCAGTCAAAGTCCTTTTCTTGGTAAAGCCAAAAGTGTGCACCTGTGCAGTCCTTTTGAGTGCACTGTCCAGGTGCAGGCCAGGGGTCCAGCAGGTTAGTCCTTCTGCTTTTTGTCTTGTTCCTGTAGGGATCTAAAGTAGAATGCAGCTCTGCGATAGTTATAATTTCTCCTAGGGGGGGAAGCAGAGGGGTGCTCCTGACCAATCATGTGCAGGCCACCACCCTCTTGAGTGATCACTTCCTGGGAAGTGTGGCAAAAATCAATTCCAGGGCGCAACATTCCTCCAAAATCCAAGATGACAAAAATTCAATCTTAGAGTTTAGATCTGGCTGAGCCCACCCACTAGTGTGGCTATGTTTCCCTCAACACACCCCTTTCTTAATTTAATCAGGGGCCACCTGGTTGTCTGGAGCTACAGGAAATGGTGAAGGTCCAGTTGCTGCCCCAAATGTCCTTCCCTCCTTTGAAGTCCAGTTTAGCTGCTCTTTCCCCATCCTGTTCTACCATCTGCTGAGGCAGATCTCCTCCCTCCAGATGCTTCTTTTGTTTCAGCCCAGGCCACTTCACAACTCATCAAGGCAGCCTAGGGTAGACTGCCAGAGGCTGACTAATCAGAGAAGAGTCTACAGAGCTGAA
Organism: Pleurodeles waltl; assembly: GCF_031143425.1. Lineage (NCBI taxonomy): Eukaryota > Metazoa > Chordata > Amphibia > Caudata > Salamandridae > Pleurodeles > Pleurodeles waltl. The sequence goes on along the minus strand of NC_090438.1, from coordinate 791,684,477 downwards.
GCTGGTAACTTTCTGAAAGAGTTATAAAACTCTTTCTCTGTCCACGTTATATTAAATTCACCAGTGGCAAGTTGTTAGATTTATTATAACTTTTTATTTGAGACCAAACTTGCTATATTTAGTCCCTTTCTAAGGAAAATTTGACTTTATTATTTTAAAATACATTCTCTCCATGTTAGCCTCTAGAGCCCATCCACTACAATGGGGAAACAGATTTGGCAATTTTCCCCTCATCAGGGATTATAAACCCTGCTCATAGTTACATTGCACCCAACCATGGGGACACTTAGGACATACCTTAGGGGTGTCATTTGTAAAATTGTAAATAAATAGGACTTTAGAAGTTATTTTAATTCCAAAGTCGCATTTGAGGTTAACCTTAACTTAAAAGCAGCCAGCAAGGCAGGCCTGCCTTAAAAATGATACTGGGCACCACAGCAGTGCACCAATAGGTGTACTACCAGTGCTGGGCCCCTAAACGCACATCACCTACCATTTAGTAGACACTTATAGTAAGTTGGTACAACCAATTATAATTAGCCTAATTTGCATATACCATTGCTTTTTAACAATGCCCAGGGCACCCTCAGAGTCAGAAAAACATCAGTATGAGTGAAAAACGGAGGCAAGAAATTAGGGGGTTTCTGCAATCAGCCCAGTTTTCCCACAGATAATATGTTGATTTTATCAAACATCAGGAGAAAGGGTAGCATTTCAGAGAAATATTTTTGTACTTAATAGTCTGCCATACAACCCAAAAAGTCAAATATGATACACTAAATACATGTTGCGAAAACTGCAGCTGGCAAGAAGATAAGTAGGAAAATGGATAGGATATTAGAGGGGAAAGTGAATATACTAATGGGCTGATAGGATACATTGTAAGAATAACTGTAAATTGGATTGAAGAAACTTACTATTGAAAGATTAAGAAACAAAAGGAATTAAGGAAGGGTTCATACATGAAGAAGAGGTAATAGAATTTTAGGATCTGGTGGCACAGCCTGAAAACAAATGAGACACTGGGCCCTCATTACAACCCTGGCAGTCGGTGGTAAAACAGCGGTAAAACCGCCAACAGGCCGGCGGTCAAAAAAATTGAATTATGACCGCGGCAGAAACTGCCAACATAGACAGCCACTTTAACACTCCGACCACCATGGCGGTACAAACAAACAGCATGGTGGTCACCGCCAACAGACAGGCGGAAGACAATGTACCACCCACACTATTATGAGAGGCCAATCTGCCACCTTTTCCGGAGCGGATTCAACGCAAACAAAAACACGGCGGAAACAGGACTTGGAAGGGAAAACTCTCACCTCTACACACTCCACGAGGAACCAGGACGCCATGGAGCCGGAACTCCAAATACTCCCTGCGATTGTCTTCCTGCTCCACTATCAGGAGCATGACCAACGGCGGTGACCACCACGGTGAGTACTGCATCTACAACACAGTGGGGGGAGGGAAAAGAGAGTGACACACACATGCAACACGCAACACCCCCACCCTCACTCACAACAACACACACAAATACATGCTGAAACATTTCATTCCCCCCCCAACCCCACTGAAAGAACGCAAGGACAAAAGGAAATGATTTGAACAAATGTAATCAAGAAAAATCCATTACTCAAAAACATATATACACTATAAACAAATATGTACACCAAGAATTCAAGTCCAGGAACCGCACCTATGGACCACTGGGCCCAAAATGCATGGGCGAGGCCTACACTAGATACCTGATCCAATCGGAGAGAACACTGCAAGGGCATCAGATCGAAATGAAACAGGCACCTGAGGGGGAAGGGAAGGGGGGCACCTCAGCCAGATGAGTGCACGACGCCAGCTCCATGAGGGGGCTCCATGCCCATTGATGTATCCTGGGGAGTGCAAAGCCACAGTCTCTCAAGTCTCTCCAGTGGGTGGTTTGCCCACTGCTTTATCCTGGGGAGTGCAAAGCCACAGTCTCTCAAGGCTCTCCAGTGGGTGGTTTGCCCACTGCTTTATCCTGGGGAGTGCAAAGCCACAGTCTCTCAAGTGGATAACAGTCTCCACTGGTTCTGGAGGGGGCTTTGTGGCCAGAGTGCTTCATCCTGCCAAGGACTGAGGTAGTGGATGCCTTTCTCCACTGGTTCTGGAGGGGTCTTGGTGCCCAGAGTGCTTCATTCTGCTAAGGACTGAGGTAGTGGATGTGATACTCCACTGGTTCTGGGGGGGGGGGCTTTGTGCCCAGAGTGCTTCATCCTGCCAAGGACTGAGGTAGTGGATGCCTTTAACTACTGGTTCTGAAGTGGGCATTGTGCCCAGAGTGCTTCATCCTGCCAAAGACTGAGGTAGTGGATGTGATTCTCCACTGAAGTGAAGGGCTCAGTATCTTGGGTGGTGGCAGCGGTAGCCGTTGCGGCGGTGCATGTGGTGGTGCCAGTGGTGGTCCTTTCTGCCGTGCAGGTTGGCGGCGACTTGCCTTTCTTTTTCAGGCCCTTCCCCACCTTGGATGGTGGCGCAGCTATCTTGCCACTCCCAACTGTTGGCTTGGATGAGCCCTTGGTGGCAGCTTTTTGGCCTTCTCCCTCCGTGATGTGGGCAACTTCTTCTGTTTTGGAGGTGGAGGAATGTCCTTGGCCTCGCTCCTTGGGACACTGGTAGCCCTGCTGCTTGGTGCACTCCAGAAGCTGGTTACTGCTGGCACCACTGTGCCCGGTGATATGGTGGCTGAAGTGCTGGTTTGGGACATGGAAAGGCGGGACCTAGGGGATGGAAGGGGTGGGGGAGGTGAAGGGAAGAGGTCAACGTCTGACAGGAAAAGTTTTTTAGACACACTGGGACGGGTAGATGGAGGGGGTTTGGGAGTGGAGGAAGAGGTAGTGGTTGTAGGAGGTGTTCGTTTGCTGACTTTGGGTGAAGGTGCATGGGCTGGAGGCTGTCGTGAGGTGGATGGCTGTTGGGTGGGTGTATTACTGCTTTTGTGCACTTTGGGAGGAGGGCTCATAAACACACTGGGAGAGGACACAGGGGATGTGTGAATGGTAGTGGGAGTGGTGACTGCACGTGAGCAGTGTGTGGTGATGGGCGTGCTGGTGATGGAGGTAGTGGCTGAAGTTGTAGTGCATGCAGGTATGAGAGGAGCCATAACAGGGAGGAGGGAGACGTGGCGGAGGGGGACACAGTGGAGGCAGTGGATGTTGGTATGTGTCCATGGGTCTGATGCTTGTGTGAATGCCTGTGGGATGTGTGGTGCTTATGTTTGCCAGAGCTATCCTTGTGTGTTGAGGTGTGTGCATGCTGGTCTGATAGTGTGCTTGGGATAGGCTGAGATACTGGGAATTGGGTCTGGGTGGAGGAAGTTGGAGGGGGGAGGCTGGACACAGGGACAATGACTGCCATCAGATCTGAGGCCAGAGTCTGAAATGCTTGCTGTTGGGCTGCCTGGACAGAATGACTGCCCTCCAGGTATGCATTTGTCTGTTGCAACTGCCTCTCTACACCCTGGATGGCATTCAGAATGGTAGACTGCCCAACAGTGAGGCATCTGAGGAGGTCAATAGCCTCCTCACTGAGGGCAGCAGGGCTGACTGGGGCAGGGCCTGAGGTGCCTGGGGCGAAGGAGATGCCCACCCTCCTGGGTGAGCGGCCACGGGGCCCATGCTGAGGGGCTGCGGGGAGGGCTGTGCTGGTGGGGGGTGGCAGCTGTACCTGTAGATGCTGGGGGCACAGAGGGGCCCGCCACTGCAACGGAGCTCCCATCAGAGGAGGAGTCGGTGTTGCTGGTCTCTGCTCCTGTCCCCCCCGTGGAGCTCCCCTCGCCCTCCGTCCCACTGGTGAATTCTGACTCCGTAGTCTCGCCCTCCAGGGTCATGTGGGATGCAGCTCCCTCCTGCTTCGGTGGCACAGCTCCTCCGCCTGATGATGCTAATGCACACAAGAACAGGGAGACCACAAAAAGGGTGGGGGAAAGAAAGTAGAAAGACATGTTCAGTGCATGCAACACCGCTACCGTTGGCGGACACTACAGACACAGCAGCCCTCTGCACTACGCCATGCACTTAGAGTTCCCTAATTCATCACAGGGACATGGGGTACATGGCCTATGCCCGATTGCTGCACACATGGAAGTCACGGGAGCCCGACTAGGTGTAGATGGCTCTTACTACTGGTAGGGTTCGGTTGCCACTTAGCCTGCCTCACAAATGGTCCTTGCCTACAAGGCTCGCCCTAGCCTAGGGGAACCCACAGCCCACCTCCCCCACCCAGACACCTCCTAAAGCATGCAGAGTCAGATGGATGTGACTGTACTCACCCCCTTGTGGCTGCTGTGATGCCCTCAAGAGCCCATCCAACTTCGGATACGCCACCGCCAGGATCCGGAACATCAGGGGGCTCCCACGTTGGGAGGCCATCCCCAGCTGGGCCTCTGCCATCTTCTTGCTCCTGCTGCGAGGGTCCTCCCATCTTTTACGGCAGTGGGTTCTCCGTCTGTGGTGGACCCCCAGGGCCCAGACAACCTTGATGATGGCACGCCAAATATCCTTCTTCTGGTGGGCACTGACCTACAGGAATAGTACAGGGGAAAAGGTAAAACATTAACCGTCCGGATCGTCACAGTCATTGGCCCACGTTCCCACCCTTGCCATGACGCACATACACTCACCGTCGTATCATGGACGCCTCATCCCCCCCAACTCCCATCCACAACACTCCAAACAGGCATTGCCCATACAGCATGCTCACAGTGTACTCACCTGTTTGTCTAGAGGACCGCAGAGTAGCGTGTACTTGGGGAGGACCCCATCCACTAGTTTTTCCAACTCCTCCGATGTGAAGGCAGGGGCCCTTTCCCCAGACACTTGAGCCATTGTCGCTTCCAGACTGAGGTCACAGCAGCACTTGCAGTGTAGGTCCTCTCCTGTCGAAGATCAGGTATCAAGTGAGTGAACAGAGAGAAAACGGAGATCATCTCCGCTGCGGTGCGTACCGTCTCCACTGGTGTACATCGACATTGGCTCCTGGGACCCATAGGGTCCAATGTTAACCAATGCAGGATTGCGCTGAGGTCTTCGACCGCCTACCGCGACCGTGTACAACGCCAGTGCAGTTACCTCATATCCCCTTGTCCCACATTACAGGCCAGGCAGCCGCCATTTCAGGGGGCCACATGGCATTCATTTTAAATGCATTACACATATCTAGGCCTTGCATACACACTAAGACAGACACATAGCGGATTGACAATTGTGTGCAAGAAAGTTGTTTTTTTTGTACCTCAGTGTTGGCTGTCCCTCTGATCACTGTTCTCATCCATAGAGCACGTCCGCTGGGGCAGGTAAGGAGATGGCGGCATCCCCGGTGTACAGACCGCTGGTGGACCTGTCGACAATGGAAGAGCGACATGTAATAGTCACCTACAGACTTTATCGTGCCACAATCCAGGAACTGTGTGCCCAGTTGGAGCCAGACCTGATGTCAGCTATCCGCCATCCCACAGGAATCCCCGCTCTAGTGCAGGTCCTGTCAGTACTCCAATTCCTGGCAAGTGGGTCTTTTCAAACTACAGTGGCCATAGCAACAGGGATGTCCTAGCCTATGTTCTCAAACGTGTTGTCCAGAGTGTTGTCTGCCCTGCTGAAACACATGCACAGCTATATTGTTTTCCCTCAGGTGGAGGATTTGCCCACAGTGAAAGGTGACTTCTATGCCCTGGGACATATCCCCAACATCATAGGTGCCATTGATGGGACACATGTGGCCTTGGTACCCTCCCGCAGGAGTGAACAGGTGTACAGAAACCGGAAGAGCTACCATTCTATGAATGTGCAGATGGTGTGTTTGGCTGACCAGTACATCTCCCATGTGAACGCCAAGTTTCCTGGCTCAGTGCATGACGCTTACATTCTGATGAATATCAGCATCCCTTATGTGATGGGGCAACTCCAGAGGCACTGTGTGTGGCTATTAGGTGAGGACAAGGACCCTATACAGTGTGAGTAGTTGTCTGGGTCTGGGGATGTCCCTAAGGGTTAGTGTGTGTCAAACAGTTGTCCCTCGACATTTGCAGGTGACTCTGGCTACCCCAACCTGTCATGGCTACTGACCCCAGTGAGGAGTCCCAAGACAAGGGCAGAGGAACGCTACAATGAGGCACATGGGCAAACTAGGAGGGTTATAGGGAGGACCTTCGGCCTCCTGAAGGCCAGGTTCCGGTGCCTCCATATAACAGGTGGTTCACTTTACTACTCACCAAAGAAGGTGTGCCAGATCATAGTGGCCTGCTGTATGCTGCACAACTTGGCTTTGTGACGACAGGTGCCTTTTCTGCAGGAGGATGGTCCTGAAGGAGGTGTTGTGGCAGCTGTGGAGCCTGTGGACAGTGAAGAAGAGGAGGCAGAAGAAGAGGACATAGACAACAGAAACACCGTGATCCAACAATACTTCCAGTGAGACACAGGTAAGAAGACATCACTGCCTCCTACATCTGATAAAATAGTTCGACCTCTCATCTGTCTGTCACTTTCACCCAGTGTATGGACCCTAATTTGTCACTTTCCCATTCGATTTCACAGATGTGGGTCCCACTGTGTGACCTCTGCTATGTTAGCTCATGGACTAGAGCAGTGTGACATAGGTATGTTGACAATAGAATGGACATTGCTGTTTCCCGCAGTTATTGCATATACACATTTGTGAAAGCACAGACTGACTCCAGATTGTTTTGTAGTTCAAGGGTGTTTATTTAAGTGCTAAAGAGTGGAGGGGTTGTAAAATGGTCAGGGGTGATGGTGGAGGAATGTCCATGGCAGAGTCCAGTCTATTAGTCTCACAGGTGCATTGTCCAAAGGGGCATAGGAAGTGGAGCTAGGGCAGTTTAAGGATGGACAGGGTGACAAAGTTTCAAAGAAGGATGACATTCAGGGTGGTCTCATTTATTGGTGGGGGTCTTGGCATTGATCTCTATATTTGTCCTGGATCTCAGGAACCGCTTGCTGGGTGGTTCTCCATCTGCAGGGGGTGGGGTGCTGGTGTCATGGTCCTGTGGCGGTGCCTCCTGTCCATTAGCGCCGGCGGAGGTGGTGGGCAGTTCATCGTCCAGGCTAGTGTCAGGGGCCCCTTGTGCCACTGTGTCCCTCCTGGTGCTGACGAGTTCCTTCAGCACCCTTACAATGGTGCCCAGGGTGGTATTGATAGATTTCAGTTCCTCCCTGAGCCCCAAATATTGTTCCTCCTGCAGCCACTGGGTCTCCTGAAACTTGGCCACTACCATTGCCATCGTCTCCTGGGAATGATGGTACGCTCCAATGATGTTGGAGAGGGTCTCATGGAGAGTGGGTTCCCTGGGCCTGTCCTCTCCCTATCGCACTGCAGGGTGTCCATGCTTTGTTGTTACATCCAGGGCTTGGTGTTGGGATGTGTGGTTTGTGATAGTGGGACATATGTGAGGAGTTGGAGTGATGGAGTGATGGTGAGGGCGGGGGTATGTGATAGCATGCAGGTAGGGTGAGGATGAAGTACTTACGATTTGACTTACCAGAGTCCATTCCTGCAGCTACTCCTGCGAGGCCCTCAGAATGCAGTATAGCCAAGACCTCCTTCTCCCATGTTGTTCATTGTGGGGGAGAAGATGGTGGTCCGCCGCCAGTCCTCTGAACCTCAATGTGGTGTCTTGAGACCACAGAACGCACCTTCCCCCGTAGGTCATTCCACCTCTTCCTGATGTCATCCTGTGTTCTTGGGTGCTGTCCCACTGCCTTGACCCTGTCCATGATTCTGCGCCATAGCTCCATCTTCCTAGCTATGGTGGTGTGCTGCACCTGTGATCCGAATAGCTGTGGCTCTACCCAGATGATTTCCTCCACCATGACCCTGAGCTCCTCCTCAGAAAACCTGGGGTGTCCTTGCGGTGCCATGGGGTGGTGTGGGTGATGTGTGAGGTGATGTGTGTTGTGATGTGTGGGGTGATGTTTAGGGGTGTGTGGTGTTTTGTGCGTGGATGTGTTTGTGTGATGGTGTTGTGTGCCTCTGTATGCTGGTGTGGTCTTTGCTTTGCTTTCTCTCTGCTTCAGCCAAATTGTTTATTGTAAGGGTTTGTGGGTAATGTGGGTGGGTGTTTTATATTGTATTGGGTGTGTGGGAGTGGTTTGTGTATGTATATCAGGTGTGTGTATTTGGAATTGTCCAATGTGTTAGTGTTTTGTAAATGTGTGTGTATTTCTTTACAGCTTTATTTCGGTAAAACAATACCATAAAAGCATACTGACAAAATTCTTACATTTCTAGAAGAAACAAAGACACTTTTTTAAAAGAAAAAAGACAAAGAAACACTAAAAACTGATCGAGACCAAAGCTCCCTCAGGGCCATACAATACAAATAGGCGAGTTATGGGTATAAATGTTATTAAAAAATCAACAATTAATCACCAAAACACTATAAAATATACAATACATATCATCATGCAGATCGCCATATAAATATTATAAAATTTTATAAAATACCCCTAAAGTATAAGCCTTAATACAAAAACAGTTAAAATTGCTATCTTGCTAGTAGTATCATTAACTATAGACTAGCTCAAAAAGTAACCATTATGAAAGTAGGATATATGCTTTTGAATGACTATTTGCCTCCAGTAGGTTCAAGTTGCCTCTACAATCTTAGCAATATAGATACCATCATCACGTGAGGGGTTATTTGACTAATTTTTTGAAAGTGATTAACAATCCCTAGGGCCCAACGATTCCTTTCTTTCTTACGTGCCTATATTGCTTAGAGGTCACATACGATCGAGTGATGCAAAAAGGCACATTGTTCTAGCAGCAGCAAATATTCACTTATCTACTAGAAACAAGTTATCTGATATTGATCTTAAAAACAGTAGGTAAAAATCGATTACAGTATTTCATTTGTAAAACCCATAAAATTTACCTCCTGTGCCATCAGGCACTTGTTTGCCTAACTAGGAGGAGATTTTTTGGGATAAAAAATAAATAAATATCAGAATCCAGGAACAAGTTTCATAGGTGACAATGACCATTCTAGGTAACTTAATCAACCTCCCAGTAGCTACGGTCCTCCCGGGCATAGACAGTGTCCCCTGAGCTAGATATATCCTTGGCCGATTATAGGTCCCAAGGCCATTGAACTGCAGAGGGTGACTCCCAGTTATCGATTTCAGGACCCATAGGTTGACTTTGGGAGTTTTGCCTGAATTAGAGCGCCTACAACCCCAGGCCCGCCTTGTCTCTGATGAATGAAATTGCTATTAAGAACCGGCTTAGACCAAAAACAACATATGGTATCGAGCTGGATCTAAAAAATCTGGCAGCTTCATTGTAGTTCCTGATTCCAACGTTCCTGCAGATGGGTCGGATCCATTTCTTCCTTAGTTTATCGTAGGCAATGCAATTTAAAAGGACATGATCCGTCGTTTCTGGAGTCTCCATATTACATAGCTCGCAGGTCGCCTCATGATTACTCCCATTCAGGAGACCCCATTTGAAGGTAAAAGCCTTGACCTGGAGAATCCCATATCGATACTTCATAAATAAAGCTTTTGCTCGTCTAGGTTGAATGGTATCAATCCATTCCTCAGCGCTCGGTAGTGGTTTAAAATCCAGAAAACTTAAGGTTAGTCTACCTGAATCCTTGCTATGAAGAGGGCTATTAAAGATGAAGTCCCAAAATACTTGCTTTAGTCGGATCTTTGATTGGGTTGTGAGTATATGCGGTTCATCCCAGTAGATTTTCAGCCCTAAATTGTAAAAGCTTTGCCTGATATAATAAAGCCACGGGAGGGAAATAGTCTTGTCCAAGCCCATGATCTCAATTAAGGCTTGCCTGTATTGGATCAGTTCAGGGGTTGTCCAAAGTCTACACCAGTAGAGCAGGGGCCTCAGGGCTGCCAATTTGCCTATTTGTTTCATATTAGTGTCATGGGCTAAGGGAATCAGCGGAGTCGATGGAGGGAGGTCCAATATCCCCCTCATGAAATTATTTTCCTGAGTGGCCAATGGAGTTAGTTTTGTGAATCCCCAGAGTTCTGCGCCATACAGAGCAGCGGCCTGTGCTTTGCACCTGTAGATCTCGAATACTGGTGACACAGTACTCCACCTTGAACATTTGTAATTTTTACTGATTGCCATAGAGCTATGAGTTAAGGAGATAGCAGCTTTGTTGATGTGCGGCGCCCATGACAATTTGGCATCAAGCAGTATCCCTAGGTAGTTGAAATTTTTAACTCGTTCCTGTGCCTGCCCTCTAATACAAATGTTTCTCTTGAGTGCTTTGTGAGGGTTAACAGTTAAGTATTTAGTCTTGTTTGCATTTATTTCTAACCCCTTCAAGCTGCAATACTCACTGAATTTATCTAGTAGAGTTTGCAGGCCCATTGGAGTTTGAGACAATAGGATGGTGTCATCTGCAAAAAGGAGGGCGGGGACTGGATCATCATTCAATCTTGGTGAGTCGTGGTTACTTTGTTTCAGATGATGAACCAGATCATTGATGTATAAAGAGAAAAGAGTTGGGGCGAGCACACAGCCCTGTCTCACCCCCCTCTTGATAGGTATTGGGTCTGTCAACTCTCCTTTTGGCCCCCACCGGACCTTTGCAAATGTATTTTCATGTAGCCTCTCCAGCTGGCCCAGGAGGTTCCCCGGCATGCCCTGTTTTCCTAATGCTGCCCATAAGGAGTCTCTCGGCACCAGATCAAAGGCTGCGCGCAGGTCCACAAACGCGATATACAGGTGGCCTTTCTTTAGTCTAGTGTATTTCCACATTATTGTCAATAGCCTAAAGGCCTGGTCAACTATACTGGTCTGTTGTCTAAAGCCTGCTTGGTATATAGACATTATGCTGTTCTCTTCTATCCAGATATTGATTCTATTCAGGATCTGTCTAGCATAAATTTTTTGTGTGACGTCTATGAGGCTAATTGGTCTATAGTTCCCTGGGTCTTCCCTGGATCCTTTTTTGTGGATTGGGATTATTTCTGCCCCTGTCCATGTCTCGGGCATTGGGCCTCCCCTTGCTATAGCATTACTTAAAAGGTTTAGATAAGGTGCCCAGATTTCTATGCTATGTTTGAATAGATCCCCCGGGATCTTATCCAAACCGGGAGCTTTTCCTGGCTTGATTGCTTCAATGGCAATCACCGTCTCCTCCAGACTAAACTGTAACTCGGGTAAAATACCCCAAGCCACTGGGGTTTTGTGTCTTGAGGGATAGAGATCGAAGGTGGGAGGGTCAGAGTAAAGATATGTAAAATAGTTAACCCATGTTTCGGGGTCTATGTGATGGTCTGTAGTAAATATCCCCTCTTTGCTACCATGGGTAACTATTTTCCAAAAGGTTCTTGCATCATTGCTTTTCGCTGCTACCAGCAGGTCTTGCCATTTTTGGTCCTCCCAGTTGCGTTGGGCAATAGCCAGCGTTTTCTTATAACTGGCCCTTGCCTGCTGTATGGCTAATTGATTTTTTTGCTTTAGTGCCTCTACCAGTACTCTTTTCCTCTCTCTACATTTGATAGTATACCATGGACTGTTAGGGGTGGTTTGGGCCTTCTCCTTTATGTGCTTATTCTGTAACTGTTTAGTCAGGACAGGTCTTAACATAGTGCTCAATGACTGGTGGATGGCCGTAATAGGAATGTCACTAGGTTTATTTTCTGCATAAGGCTCCAAGAGATCAGAAAATATGTTGTAAATGTTTATCAAAGTGACCTGATTGCCAAGTATTACTGGCCATTTTACAACCCTTCTGTTGTTACTGAGGGTGGGTTGTAACTTCACTTTATCATGTTCTATATATTTCGAGTCCAAATCTAAGAAGTGTGCCTTGAATTCAATTATTAGCGGGAAGTGATCGCTATCCCTTCTTTTATCAATTTTAAAGGTCGCTAGTCTTTCCCATGTGCTTATACTATGCAGAATGTAATCTATTTTTGAAGTTGAGTTGCCTCTCTGGAAAGTAACCAGATTAAGGCCGACTTCACCCACTCTGCCATTGCATGCCCTCAGTCCATGGTTTAATGTAAGGCTTATGATTTGCAGTGCGGCCACTGTGCCTGGGACAGTTTTTTCTATTGTTAGGTAAGGAATTGTTCTCATTCGGTCTTCCTCTTCTGCTAAATGTTCGAATCCAATTATAGGTTCATAGTTACAATTAAGGTCACCCCCTATCATAATTGTCTCACCTATTGGAATTTTTTTGAGCAGCTCGTCTAGTAGAGTTATTTCAGGAGACTCCACGTTTGACTTTCTAGGTCTTATATATACATTAAACAAGTCGGTTATTATCTTATTTTTTTTTCCCATTGTCAACCATAGAATGTCCTCCGACTCAGTGGCTTGCTTGCGTATCTCAACATTTAATGAGATCTTCGCCCATACAACCAACCCCCCAGACGGTCTCCCTCTGGCAGCTGAAGTTGCACTGATAAAGTAGGTTTTATATCCTACTTTATACGGTGGATCTTTAAGCCACGTCTCCTGGAAGAGACAGACATGGTGTCGATCAATATAGTCCTGCCATTCGGGGTCTATAAGCTTGTTTTTTAAGCCAGCTACATTCCATGAAATCATGGTGATAGGACCCCTTCCGTTTAGGCTTGTGGCATTGAGAGTATGGCTCGGGTGAGTTGTTAAATTTTCCCTACCATACAAAGGCTCCACTGCACTCCCTGCCCCTATAGCATGGAGATCAATCCCTTCATGGGGCTCCCCTACTATTTGGTCCCCATTGGGTTCCACTTGTGCCTGACCTATCTGGATTAGTCAATCTACTCTCTCAAGGTTTTAATCATAGTTTCTCTTTTGCAGTCCCTCATTGTGGTTAAGTTTATGCCTTTGTGCTCGAAGTTTGGTAGTTAATGGATCCAAGCTAAACCTCATGGCATTGGAATTAGGGGCGGGGGTTCTCTGTTCCATGTCAATCAAACCTCTGATTAATCTTCCATCCTTGAGTGTTAATGCAATAACGTCAGGTTTCCCCCTCTCTCCAGGGATTCTTTCTGCCCCCCTAATATCTGATCGAATTATGGATAAACAGTGTCTTTTAGCCCTGATCCAATGTATAAGCTTATTTTTTAAGGAGTCCTCATCTTCTCTGCTATTTAAGGGTAATTTTGGAACATTTAACAGATGAACAACATTGATCCTAGTAGGAGACCTATCCTCCTCAGAGTATGGGTTCCATATGGTGTTTTTGTTATAATCATTAGATGCTTGGGGATAGGAGTTCAAAGTAAGTTCCAAAATTCCTTTTTGGGGTCCTTTTACCAAGCGGGGATCTCTTTGTGGTTTCCCTGTTCCTTGGCATAAGTTACTATAATTTCTTCTCTGGGAATTGCGTGAACCAATATGTTCCACATTGACCCCTATCGTGCATCCCTGTGGTTGTTGTACAATCTTGGCTGTAGCTGGGGTAAGGTTAGGGTTAGTAATCGAATTTTGAGGATATGTGGATCTACCTTGTAGATGGGGTGATATAGGGGGGGACTCCCTTTCGCATTGGCCTCTATTGGTGCCCCTACCCCCCTCCTTTTCCACAATATCTGTTAAGGTTCTGACTTCAAGTTTCAAATCCCTAACTTCCTGGATTAATCCGGTGATTAGATCATAAAGATCTGCTATAGATCTTGTTTTATTTTTTAGAGGGTTCCCTGGTTCTGAATTGAAAGGAGTGATCCTTTCACTATCTAGCTGTACAGTTGGGATATATGGGTGTAATTCATCCACGGGTTCCCCCTCTTGTGCATTCTGTATGTTACTACTATCAAGTTCTGCCAAGACTGTATATTTATTGGAGCACCTAACTTCGCACTCCTGGATATGGCTCTTCTTCCTACCATTATCAATGGTGCATAGGTGCAAGGGTCTAGTTGCAGCAACCCTAGGGCTAACAGTCCTGACATCAGATGGTGCCTCCCCCTCTTGCTGGGAAACGATCTCTATCGCTTTATCTTCCACTGGTTTGATTTTCTTCGCGTAATAGGAGGTAATCTTTTTGTCGGGGCCCTCCCGAATAGTGGTCCTACTGCATAGTAGTGACTCTACCTCCTCAATAAGATCGTCTATTTCAGCTATCGTGCAGTTCTCACCCGCATTCCTAAGTTTTTTTACAGAATTCATCTTTCCCCTTGGGGGTTCTGATGCCTTGCGTTTTCCCATGGATTGAGCTGCCACTATAGATCTAAGCAGACCTATTGCCAGTTAGAGAAAAAGAAAAAAAAAAGACAGAGGCCCAGCCTGTCCCCACTCCAGTATTTATCGGGTAATGGAAAGAGCGTCGCAACAATAGGTGGAGAATACGGTCCAAAGGCCCTCTATAAAAGGACCTATTTAGGAGTAAGTATCAACACAGTACCTTCAGGCAGCCATACGTGTAGATTGGCATGTCCATGCAACTTTGGATGAATGTCAGGGGGGTGGCCCTGCCTGCCTCTTCCTGGCACGGACGGGCAAGGATGGGCCCGCCCTTGGCCCGGGCTTAGCCCGGGCGCGTCCCGCGCGGCGGGAGCGCGATTAGAAATTTAAAGGGCTCCTGCCCTCGACACGCCTCCAGTGACCTCCTTGCGCTTCCCGCGACGGCGGGAGCGCGATTAGAAATTTAAGGGCTCCTGCCCTCAACACGCCTCCAGTGACCTCCTTGCGCTTCCCGCGACGGCGGGAGCGCGATTAGAAATTTAAAGGGCTCCTGCCCTCGACACGCCTCCAGTGACCTCCTTGCGCTTCCCGTGTGTATTTTGAGCGCGGCGGTGTGTACTGTCAATGGAATACTACGGTTGAAAGACTACCACGTGGATTCGTGGGTCGCAATAGTGTGGGCGTATTCCTGTTGGCGTGATGGTGGAGGTTTTGTTATCGCCAGTTTATCACTGACCTTTGGTGTGGCGGGCTTAGGTGGGTGTCTAGATTTTAGCGGATTCTGAGCTGTGGGTCGCAATAGCTGTGGCAGGATTCTGCAGCCAAGCGGTGTGTTGGCCGTCTTCTGCACCGCGGTAAACGGAATTTACCGCCAATGTTGTAAGCAGGGCCTGTGTTTTTTAATGTATGCAGTTTCTAAAGGAGGAGTTTTAAAGCTATGGAGAGAACAGAGATCACTAGAAACTTTGAGATTGCAGGAGAATTAGTGCAAGATGAGGAATGTGAATTTTGTTTACCATAAACACCATTTCGAAGATATACCTTGCTTTATTTGTGGGCCATGAGGCGACATGAGAATGGTAATGATGTGGTTAAAGCAGTTCCTTCCAGAAACAAGATGAATTGCTACATGAAGGACAGGTGAATTTTGAGACAACCTGTCTGAAGAGTGTTCTGATAGTCTAATAGTAATAGAGAGAAAAGCAGAGAATAAAACTTTTACTCAAGCCATGTTTAAAAATGGAGGGTGTAAGGCCACACAAATGTCTTAAATGATGCTGTGGAGTTTTGACCATATTTCATAAGTGAATATATAGTTTTGGCCTAAAGTCAGTGAAGAATACAAGAGATGTGGTGCATTTGATAATAGCTCATCCATTGTCCAAATTTTTGAAGGAGTTAAGCCTGCTTTTACAGATGTAGAAGAGTGCGAAAGATAGATTAGAAGAAATTCAATTTTGAAAAGATTAGGTTTTAAATGGTTCTGTATCATTGACTTTTGGTCTAATTGAGGGTGAAAGTTAAGACGATATCACCATTCTAGTGAATCCTAGTTTGTTTCAATGGGATACAGGAGTTAGCTCAGCCTGCGGCTCCCATCACCCAGTGATTTTTACCCTACTTAGCTTGCTCTGTTTTAGCGCATTTATTTAATTAATTATTTTAAGATGGCTGCCTTGTTTTGGCTTAGGTCCATGTTTTGATTTGCATTATCAGTGCCACCGCGCTAAGTCATCAAGATCAGGCGACAAGTACAAACAAACTGTAGCTGTTCACTTTAGGTACTTTCCCTCTTCATGCTGTCGAGGGAATTGTTTTGACTAATTACCATCCCAAGCATGCCTTGTTATCTATTGTTTGAGAAGAAACCTACATCAGGGGTCCAATTAGATCTGTAAAAATATTCCTCACTTTATCAGATAGTGAGAGGGATTCCGACCAGATGCCATCGCTGCTATCGATGTGGCACATCGCCTTGACACTGACCCAGTCTTCGTGTTCCTGCAGAGTCTGAGCTAGAGACCTCATTCCAAGGTAACAAGGGTTGGGGGCTCTTCTCATGGACATGGTATTAGCTGATTGAGGTTTAACATACCTAGCTCTCTTCTAGGTTAGAGGTTAAGCCTCTATGCTAGGGTATCAGGATAATCGCACACCTCATGTTATTTCATGATATTGCAAGATGGCGACTGTCTTTGTATTAATGACTCTTGTTTTTACCATTTTATTTCTTGCACTGTTCATTATCTTAATCTTTGCAGCCCATACAACTTATCACAGATTGCAGTCTTACTAAAATAAAACCTATTGAAACTTAACTGCATCTTCTTCATTGCCTGTGTGTGATTGAGACATGTTGTTAATGTGAGAAAGGGATAATCTCCGTTTAACCACAACGCTCCCTGAGATGTCACACTTTTGAGTCCATGCGTAAAGGCTGCCACAAATCACCTTTGACTGTTTTGGGGTTTTTGGTGAGGTACTGCTTGTGAGCCGGAAGGGGTGGGACGACAGTTGCATTTTGTTGTAGGATTGGCATAGTCGCCTACAAACATAAGTATTGTCATCCTTAAACCAGCAGTCTTACCTAGAGCAAGAGTCCAACTACGACATGGGGCCACCAACGATGGTGTTGAGGCACTAATTTACGGACACCCCGATTATCACAGTCTCACATACTACAGGTACCAAAGTACCATTAAACATAAACATCCGTGGTCTTGGGGAAGATCCTCAGCTGAACAGGGACCACCTAATTAGGCTGTAGGTTGTTTGAGTTCCAACTCCTGAAAAGACTTTACTCCTCAATTGGTGTTCCATCTCTTATACCCATTTTACAAATATGGCTAACGCCATAGAAATTCCTGAGAATGCTAGACAAGCATTAACATTACTAGTAGTGCATGGTTTAACAGAAGAGGCCGGGGATGTCACTTTCAAAGCAGAAGTTAAAGACGATTACCAAACAGAAACACTTTACTCTTGGGTCACCTTTTTTGAGGAACACCACAGGTCAGTCACAGTCCACACATATAGAATTGCAAACATACCTCAACGGTAACAAGAATACCAGTATCATGAAATACTGCTCACTTACCAAGAGCATCAGAACTGGTTTGAAGGCGCCCTACCACATGTAATACAACACATGAGATTAGGCCCCTTAGGTAATGATGGACCAACATGGCCTATATTTGCCAAATACACACCGCACCCAGATATACAAAATATGCAGGCAGCAGACTTGCGAAATTTATATCTTGAATTAGTAACACTGTACAGGAGACTTGTTCAGTTTGTAATGCGAACATTGAACACAACACCAGTACGTCCAGCACCACAAGCACCTGCTGGATACCAATTGGCTACTGATATTAAACCACAAACAGTACATACCATTATGGGTAAAGTACCCACGGAACTAGAGAAAATACCGTTCTGGATAGCCCAGAAAACAAATCAACTGGAAGCTGTGTTTCCCCATATGGGACCACAGGAGAAACATAGAATTCCCACTATATGCTTGCCTTTCGGGATTCTTCCCTCAGTGGAAGACTGCACCACATGGGGTTCAGTCTTCGCTGCAATATACTCTACCACACATGGTACCCAGACACCTGCCAATTTACCGGAAGTATTAAAACAAATCAAGAATGATCATGGGGCTGCACCAGCCCTAGATATGGGGATGAAATTAATGTGTAACTTCAATGCAGTCTTCTCAATAATACTCAGTAACATTAAAGGGGAAGGGGTAGCACTGGCTATATTCCACCATCTCTGAGAGATTCCACATTTGGACCAGGAGAGAGAACTACCAAAAGTTATTTCTGATACCTATACTAGTATAGGAGGGGATAGTTTGGGAGCTAAACCAAAGAAAGCTTGAAATACAATGTACCACCCCTAGAAAGGTACTGAACAGATGCAGGAAAAAACCAACCCCAAAAAACCTGCTACTGAATTGGTGGCGGGTTAAACCTTACAAATGTACCTGTCTTGGACTACCATAAATATTAAAACTCTGTGAACTATATTGTCGCCCAATATCTATCGCTATACCTGTGCACAAATCACGGCTCCTGCCACCACAGGGGCAATCCTGAAAGGATTACATGCAAAAAGATATGGATAGTGCACCACTGCGTAAAGTCAGTAAAGTCCAGTAACACAACGTTGTCTTTTAAAAATCTTCATTTTTTATTATTGCTTTTTCTTGAACAAACGAGCAATCAGCCAACGTGTTTCGTCCTACACAAAAGGACTTCTTCAGGGCTGAAATGTAACACAAAAAGAATGTATATATCACACCAGGACAAAAATGACACAAAAAATACAAAAATAATTTAACAACAAAACTAAAATGTACAAAAACATACAAAAAATATATACGAAAAAATCACCTCTAATACACATACTTATGGTCATAAAGAACTCATAATCATAAGAGACAAGGGACACATGCTACCAGGAATGTTATTCACACATATAGTCGATGAAGACATATATATTTTAATATATCACATGACACATATTACTAATATTTACAAAGACAAAATACAAAAAACAATATATAAACACCAGTTTTTTTTTAAAAAGGATATAATCTACATAGTTCTAAAGATTTTTATAATATCGCCATCACTCTGTAATTTTTAACAATATATTTATTGAAAAGAAAAAATAATAATAATACATTTTTTATATAGAGAGAAATAAATATGATATCAAACACATCATACCTTATATTTGCATGGTCTTTAAATTGATTGTCTTTCCATATTATTGGAATTAAATGTCCAACCTATTATTGCTAAAAAGAATGACAGCACAATGTAATATCCCACGGATTGAGAAACGAGTAACAACCAAAATTAATGACTACCCACACATAAATTTAATATTTTCAAAATGTTCAAAAGATGGAGAATTTAAAAAGAGGTCAATAAACTCCATAAACAAATAGCCCTGCATAAATGGCCAAAAATACCACAAAGAAAGACCACCAAAAGAGTCTATAATATAATTTTTCAAAAACACGAGAAATTGCACTCTAAAGATAATAACCAAAGCTTTTAAGAATAAATATAGCTATTTCTATTTTACAAAAAAACACAGCTCATAAACCATAACCCCACAAACCTACAAGTGCTTAGACAAAAAACATATATTTATAAATTCTAACACCACACATGTACTAATATGCTATTCATTCGTGTTATTACTACAAAACAATCCCAATGGGAGAGGAAATTAATAGGCATACTACAAAACAGCGTGCCACAGGATGACATTTACAAAGAAAAGGCATTTGCGGCATATTTAAATTGAAATGCCTAGTCATTGATAATACTGCCTGAAAGGTCCGTGAAGCATGTGAAATTGCAATCAATTAGTAAACGCTTACCCCATAAAATAAGGGATCGGCCATGTCCGTCCGGGTCGGCAAAGAAAGTAAACTGAGCCCAGCTTCACATCCGCTTTTAAACCCTGGGCAATCTAGATAACTAGATTATTTGACACAGGTGGCATACTCATTGCTATGGTGACCGTTCTGGAATAGGAATAGTCGCCATCTTAGGTAAACAGATCGGCCATTTGTTAATGGTGTCACCCATTCTATAAACAGATGTATAGGATCCATCCAGCATTATACAGGCTTAACAGGAGTTTTGATAAAACCCTAAAAAGTAAAAAGAAACTGATACCCTATACTCTATACTAAACAGGACCCAAGATGCATATAAGTTGCTATAGTGACTATTATATGATAAAATTACTCTTCATATCGCATAAATACGTCGGCCATTTTGAACTGGTGTCAATTATACTGAGAACCAACAGAGTCTAAGACATTCTTATAATAAAGCCCTAAAGTATAAAGCTTACAGACTATGCCATGTTATATTAACATGACATAGGAAGAGCCACAAAAAACTGATCGTTTTAAAATGGAGTGTCAGCCATCTTAGAAGGATGTAATCAATAACGTAGATGGTGGCAAAACAAGGAGGAATATAGATAAGACATTGTTGGGGCTTGAAAATGATTTTAAGAAAGCCCTACAAGATAAGAAGAGAAAGATAATCTGTGATGAATAACACACAGGAAACATATCCGTTGCTATAGCGACCATACTACCATTAAAATATTTGCCATAATGGATAAAGGTGTCGGCCATTTTGAACTGGTGTCAATTATACTAAAAGTATATAGATTCTATGACAATTATGGCCCATCATCTATTGGGGGTGAGTATCCAATTCAGAAAACCCTAAAATTGTGAAATTCTAAAAAGAAATGAGCCAACAGGGGAAAAAAGAGAGAACAGAGACCTAACAAGCGATGCCTATTTGAAGGAAATAATGGAATTCTTCATCTGTATTGTGGCCCATACTCACGGCGCGTAGGCGGCATATCCATGCTGCCTCTCTGCGCCGCAGGGTCAATTCTCTGTCACCCCCTCTTTTGTTTGGTGGTACCGTATCAATCCCATGAAACCAGATCTTATTGTCATCTGTATGTTGTTCCAACATATGCAGTGACAGAGGATATCTAATGTCTTTATTCTTAATTCCACGGACATGTTCTTGTATACAGAGTTTGAGATTCCTTATAGTGCTGCCAACATAGATTTTACCACATCCACATCCTACAATGTAAACAGCATATCTCGTTTTGCAGTTGATGAACTGTTTGATTTCATAGCTTTTACGAGAATTGTAGCAGAACTTTTTGATCTTATCAATACCCAAGCTACAGATCTTGCACTCATGACATATAAAGAAACCTAGTGGGCCCATATGTAGCCACGTAGATGATTTTTTTGTAGCAATATAACTAGGGCACAAGTGATCTCTAAGGGTTCTACCCCTTCGATAGATTATCTGAGATTTTTCGGAGATACAATTACGAAAATTAGGTATTTCCAATAGTAAATGCCAATGCTTCCTAATGATCTTATATATGTCATTACTTGATGTAGAGAATTGGGTAACAAATCTCACAAGGGTCTGCTCCTTTCTTCTTTTGTCACTATTACTATTATTCATTACAAGTGTATTGCTTCTCATTAGTTGTCCTACTCGCTTTTCCGCTTTTGTCAGGATATGTTCTCCATAGCCTCGATTTCTGAATCTTTGTTTGGCTTTATCGACATGTGTAGTGAATGTCTTGTTGGTGCTACAATTGCGTCTTATGCGGACCATTCCTCCGAAGGGGATATTGTTGATCACAGACTTAGGATGGGCACTGCTGGCATATAGGACACTGTTCCATGAGGTAGGCTTTCTAAAGAGAGTGCTCTGTATCTTATTCCCTTCAACATAGAATGTAATGTCAAGAAAGTCAATCTGTTCCTTGCTGTATTGTAGACTGAGTTTGACATTAAAGTGGTTATCATTAAGAAACATATGATACATCACAAGCTGCTCAACAGAGCCTTTCCATATGAGTATAACACGTCTATGTATCTACCCCAAAAAAACAATAGATCAGTCCATTGGGACGCGTACTTACCCCAGGCATGCTCCCTCTCATACCAACCCATGAAAAGGCAGGCAGGAAGGAGAAAACCTGGAATCCATCGCAGTCCCCTGTATTTGATGGAACCACTGACCATCATGTAAGAAAAAATTATTTGAAATAATTATATCAATCATTTCCATCCCCATGTTATTATGTTGCCAATGGTCTGCCGTCCTAGTACATAGAAAAGCTTCAACCGCTCTAATCCAGAACTGTTTATATATACAAGTGTAAAGACTAGTAACATCCATGGTTACAAACATCAGGTCATCAGACCACTCAAAATCATCAAATTTAGTTAATATGTCTTTAGTATCTTGTATATATGCAGGTAAATTGTGTACAAACGGTTGTAAAAATGTGTCCACATATTCAGATAGTGTCTCTGTGGGGGAAGAATTCCCCGAGATAATGGGTCTACCAGGAGGAAACCTATCTCCTTTTTGTATCTTGGGCAATGCATAGATACATGGGAAATGTGGTTCATGTACTTTCTTTTTTTTAATTTATTTTTTTAAAGTTTTTATTGATGGGAAACATAAAGCATTACAGAACATATGTATATAGGCATTTTCTCAACTTTCCACTTTACATCAGATCCTTACTCTATGTATATATGTGGGCATACAGTCTGCTGAATATACTTATTGGTGAGTGTAAAGATGTCAGCCTGGGGTGGTGGGGAGAGAGAGGGGAGTGGGAGCAAAAGGGAGAGATGTGGGGGGAAAGGGAAAGGCGAAACCATATGGGAGAGGGAGAGGGAGAGGGGGAAGAGGGATAGCTGGTAGGGAGAATGGAAAGAGAGGGGAAAGGGAGAAGAGGGTGTGGAGAGGGAGGGGTGGGAGGATCCTAGAATCAGTGCTTCCTGGTAATTGAGTGTTCTGAATATTTCCTGTCTGGGAGAGGTGTAAGGTACTGAATGGAGGGTGGTGAGCGAGGGAATACCCATAGGGACCCAAGATTGGGTATATCAGGGGTCTAGGTCGTTCTAAGTACATTAAATGTTCGAGGGCTGGCCAGATGGGGTAAGGGGGAGCAAATCCTCTGGTGCATGAGTGAATGGGTTGGGTAGGTGAGCATTTCCAGATGCAGGAAATCTGGAGAAGAAAAGAGAGAAAATATGAATAAGAATAGTGGTGATATTAATGATAGGAGGGAGAGGGGGGGGGCAAGAGAGGAGTAGGGGTGGAGAGGGTCCTGGAGTGTCAGCCACTGGTGTTGCTGTCTCTGTCCAACAGTCTTCCTCCCTCTACATCATGGTCCCGTCAGGAAGGGACTCCAGATTTCCGCGAACAGAGCCGCTTGATCTTGTAGATTGTAAATTACGCGTTCATGGGTGGCAGTTTGGAACATGGCTGTCATCCATTCTGCTGATGTTGGGGCTGCGCTAGACCTCCAGTGTCTAAGAATACAGATTTTGGCTGTAGCGATTGCCGTGTGAATCAGCCGTTTTTGGGATCGTGATAGGGAGGGGTACAGGCGCATATCATGTAGAAAGATAAGTGGTGGTGGTATCGGGTCTGGTATCGGTATGATATCCAAGAGTGTATGACGTACTGTGTCCCATAGGGGTTGTATAGTTGGGCAGTGACACAGGATATGAAGAAGGTCGCATTGGAGGTCCGCGCATCGCCAGCATTTCACGTGTGGTATCAGGCCTGCTTTAAAGAGTTTCATGGGGGTCCAGTACCAGTCTTGAAGAATTTTAAATAAACAGAATTTCAATCGGGCCACTCGGACCCCCCGGTCTAGGGCCTCCATTGCGTCCGACCACTCTTCCTCGGTGTAATCTGTCTCCAGTCGTTCTTGCATTTTAGATGTAGCCGCTCTAGGAGAGGCTGCGAGTATAGATGGTTCGTTATCTCTGCATATAGGCCAGCCATGACGCCTCTGTGTAGACCCCATGTCTGCAGGTAAGTAACGATAGGTGATATCTTAATCATCCATGGGGGTACCTAGTGTCTTGCGCATGCAGTGCTTAAGCTGCATATATCGCCACCCTTGTTTGTTGTCAATGCTGAATTCTTCCCATAGGGAGTCAAAGGTTCTAAGGTGATCATCATCCACTATTTGGGATATATTATGGACTCCAGACGTGCTCCATTGTGGCCACTGCAGGGTGTTTCCTCCTATTTTTATGCATTTGTTTCCTGCTATAGGAGCCTGGGAGTGCAGGAAAGGGTGTGTGTTTAACAGGCAGTGTGCGCTGCGCCATGCTGCGTTTGTGGCCTTAAGGATAGGGTTTGCCGATTGGGGGCAGTCAGTGTATACCCCGCCTAACTCTGTATGCTGTCCGTGAAGTAGATTTTCCATGGTTACCCATTGTGGAGGGTCTGGTGTGCCAGGTAATGTGTAAGCCAGTTGCGATGGTTGTAGTGCTAAGGAATATTGTTCTACTGAGGGTAAGCCTAATCCACCGTAGGGACGTCGTGCCAATAGTATTGCGGGCTTCAGTCTTGGGCGTATGGAGCCCCAGACAAAAGATCTTATTGAGGTATCGATCATCCGGAGAAGGGAGAGGGGCACCTGCAAAGGGAGCATACCTAGTACGTATGTAAAACATGGTAGGGTAACCATCCTGACAGCCTGTGTCCTGCCCCACATGGATAAACCCAATAGTGACCATTTGGCGAAGTCCTGTTTCATCCGGGATATGAGGGGATCAAGATTGTCCCTAACCATATGTTCTAGACCTCGGTTAATATATATTCCAAGATATTTGAGGCGAGTCGGGGTCCATTTGAATGGGAGACCGTGGATTGCGGCCCTCGCAGTAGCGCGACATAGGGGCAGCGATTCACTCTTGTCCCAGTTTACCCGGTAGCCAGATAGGGGTGCGAAGTTCTCTATGATAGAGAGCAGTGATGGTAAGGATCTTTCCAAGTCGGACAGGGTTAATAGAATATCGTCTGCGTATAGGTAGATTTTGGAGGAACCCCCTGGTAGAGGGATACCTTTTATTTGTTGGGAGTTCCGTATGGTGGCTGCCAGGGGTTCCATCGCCAGTAAGAATAAAAGTGGCCAAAGGGGGCCACCTTGTCGGGTGCCTCTTCCAATGGGGAATGGGTCTGATAGAAAGCCCCCACAGTTAACTTGTGCCGTTGGATGGTCGTATAATAATCGGACTTTAGAAATAAATTGGTCCCCGAGGCCAAAGTGTTTCGTGGTGGTAAATAGATAGGGCCATTCGATGCGATCGAATGCTTTTTCTGCGTCTAGGGATAAGGCCAGTGCCTCCTCTGGTAAGTGTAGCGATTCAATCAATGTATGACACAGGGTACGCATATGATTTCTGGAGGTGCGACCCGGCACAAATCCTACCTGGGTATTGTGGATCAAGGATGGGATCACTTTACGCAGGCGTGCTGCTAAGACGCTGGCTAGTAATTTCACATCTCCGTTCAGGAGTGATATGGGGCGGTAGCTGGCACAAAGCAAGGGGTCTCTCCCTGGTTTGGGTAAGATAATGATTGTGGCTCTATTAGAGAGGGCGTCCAAAGAGCCCTCCAGGCATGCTTCTGAGAGCGCCTCGTGTACTGCAGTGATTGCCTCCTCCCCAGCCCATCTGTAAAATTCAGCTTGGAACCCGTCCTCTCCCGGGGATTTATGGTAAGGGAGGGTTGCGACTGCTTGTATTATTTCTTCTCTGCTTATATCGCCGTCGAGTAGGGCTCGGCCGGCTTCCGATAGGTGGGGTACCTTGGCCGCAGTGAGAAACGTTTCAGCCCGTGCGTGGTCGGTCAGTATTTCAGGGGTGTAAAGATGCTGATAGTAGGCAGCAAATTCATTCACAATGTCTTGCGGATTGGTCAATACCACTCCTGAGGAGGACGTTATGGCCGGGATGGCAGTGGCGGCTTCTCTTTGCCGGAGCTGTGCCGCTAGAAGGCGACCCTCCTTTTCTCCTTGTTCATAGTGGCGGCTGCGCAGTCTTTGTAGCGCGTATTCTGCCTGTGTTGTGTAGAGCTCGTTGTGTGCCATTCTGGCCCGCTCGAGTGATCGGCGTTGCTCAGGGGCCGGATGAGTGGTGTATTGTTTAGTAAGGCTCTGGATCTCGTTTTCTAAGGTACACTGGCGGGTCTTCCTATCTCTGTTGGCTAGTGCCGCATCACGCATCATATTCCCTCTCAGGGTGGTCTTCGCCGCTGCCCATAACACCCGTTTGGACACCACAGAGCCCGTATTTTTGGCCATGTACGTAGATATGTGGGCCTTAAGTTGTTCCTTCCCTTGTGGGGAGCGGTATCTATGTATAGCAAAATGCCATGGCTTACGACTGGGGGAGGCCATCCCTGCTTGTAGCAAGAGAAGGATCGGGGAGTGGTCTGAGAGTCCACTATCTAGGATGCAAGTGTCTTGTATTTGGGGGATTATGGTATGCAATGCTAGAAAATAGTCCAGGCATGATTGGGTGCCGTGAATGGATGATAGGAAGTTGTATTCTTTGTCCTTTGGGTGTGTTAGCCTCCAACAGTCGACTAAACCTACATCTGTGGTTATATCAGTCAATAGTGCTCTATCTTGGTTGTTGCCCACATCTATAGGGCCTGTCCTGTCCATTATGGCGTCTCGGGCGAGGTTCCAGTCTCCCCCTATAATGTAGCGGGTTGCTCCTATTTCAGTCAGTAGACGGTTTAGCTGCAGGAAAAAGGGGCGCTTTGTGCCCGTTGGTGCAGAAACGGAGCCCATGCATAGGAAGGTGTTTCCTATTTTCAGTTTAGTGAATGCATATCTCCCTTCCGTGTCATTCCATGTTTTAATAATCGTGGCCGGGAGGGATTTACGTAGTAGGATTGCTACACCGCATTTATGAGGCATACTGCCCCCAGATTCCCGGCTGGTTGGGCAGCAGCTAAAGACAACCCTTCCTACCCAGTCGCGTTTTAGCTTGCTGGATTCTGCATTATCTAGGTGTGTCTCTTGGATCAGGGCTATATCCGCTCTCTTGGATTGGAGATAGGATAGAATCTTTTTCCGTTTGATGTAGTTCGTCATGCCATGGACATTCCAGGAGAGGATTCGTAGTGGACACATCATACGGGGGGCGTTTCCTGACATTCTCGGTGGTAGAACAAGACCTCAGTATTCCTGTGGATGGTAGTTGTAGGATAAGGGGGGGGTACTTTTGCCAATGAAATAGGGACTGTGCTCACCAAGTGATGTTAAGTAGGGGGGGAAGAGGGATCAACTGGTGAGGGCCGAACACTCCAGCAGGAAAGGGAGGAGGAGTGGAGGATTGAAGAGATTATACGGGGGAAGGAGATTGAGAGAGGGTTATAGATGAGAAAGGGAAGGAAGGGTAGTGGCGTTAATAAATAGGATAAAATAAAGTGAGCTAAAATTAAATAAAACAACAACAGGGAGGGTCGAAGGAGGGAAGGGGTGGAGCGGACGGGTACAGATAGAGGCTAGGGGTTTGAAGCCTCCTGTGGGAAGGTCTGTAGACGGCGAGTCCGATTCCTATCGGAGCTTTCCACGCCGTCGGAGCGATCTCACTGCCGGGGAGGCGGCGGATGGGCTGAGGGCAGCCGGTTCTGGTTTATGGTAGGGAGGTGCACTGGCTCCAAATCCCTAGAGAGGGGGGGGGGCGGGTCGCAACCGCGCAGCGGGAGGGGCCCTAGGAGGGGCAGTTGCCATGTTGGTAGTTATGATCAGGGTTTACTGTCCTGGGTGGAAGGGAGAGGGGCAGGGTAGCGGGGTGGGGAAGGACAACGTGCGAGCAACTGAGAGGGCCTAGTATGTTGATGTAAGTGTCCGTGTATTGTTGGGAGCTCTTACGTCCATCGTTGCCTAATATGATGCATCGTGCGGTTGGTATGTTCGTGCCTGTAGGGTGCTGGATGACCTCTATGTTCGATTTATGTCATCACATTAGGTTCTGCGTTATGGGATGCAGTGGTGGGAGGGAGGGAAGGGGAGAGTATGCAGGGACCGGGAAAAGTGTGGTAGGAGACGAGATGTAAGAAATTAGATATAGTGTAATATGATATAATATAATATAATGGAATATAGCATGTAGCGTAAGGGAGGAAGTGAATAAGTAAAAAGGGGGGGTCACGGGGCCAGGGGAGGAGTGGGGGGGCATAGGGCACTGCAGTGTGGGGCCGGGTAGGGGCTATGAAATATATCTGTACTTAATAATTAACAGTTTGCAATGTACAAATTTACAAATTAGAAGTTTCTGTACTCATATAGTTACACTGCAATATATATCATGGCATACATCTAGTCTATTACTTCTTATAACGTAACATAACATAGTATAACAGGGTGCCTTGTTATTATCGTGTCATTATCTTTTAGATCGCGTATCTTGGGGTACACCTTGTGGTTGATAGGAAGTGTTAATAGGTCTTGGTCCGTGCATGTCTAATGTGGTCTTCTTACTTTTATCTATGCGTCTTGTAATGTATTATTGCGTCATAATACTGTGTTGTACATTTAGGGGTTGTCAGGTTATTAACAAGCCCTGTGGTATGATCATGATCGTGCGGCGCCCTGTTTTGCATAGTATAATATAATGTAATATCTTCTACTGCAGGATCTCCCACTGGTCTATTACCCTGTTGGGTGTCGGTGTTTGTGTCCCCGTGCATGGCTTGTTTAGTTTGTTTTTTGGGCTTCTGTGTGAGGGTTGGGAATTAGTGGAATCTAGTAGAAAGATTTATTAATATGGTTTACATATTATGTCATATGTGACTATGTGGCATTGTTATTGTGAGTTGTTCTGTAATTGGGTGAGAGGGGTGTCTACTTATTTGTTGGAAGTTTGGTTGTGAGTCTGGTTGCAGCCTCTTAGGGTGAGATCCTAACTTATGTGTAGCCTGTGGATGGCGGTGAAGCCTGGTGTGTGCACTGGTATGTGTACCTTGCGCCTTTTGACAGACAGTTCATACCGTGTTATTGCAACATAGAACCTTACAGTATGCTACGGAGAGCATAGATCTATTAAACATCTATCTTTAAAGGAGGTAGCAATGGTGTCTACAGGATAGGTGCAATTACAAAGTCCAAATGTGTACTCATCTACCCATAGGGTTGTCGCCGGTTGACCTTCGGTGTTATCATAGTTGTTTCTCGTGAGCACTGCGGTAGCTAGTCGTCTCAGGGGGATGCGGCCTCTGGTTTCAGAGGTGAACGGGATTTATATCTCTCCGATAGCTGGGTATGGACTCCCACCGTGTTGGAAAATGGGTTATTGGTAGGGCAGGTAGGTACCTACACCTAGCAACAAGCCACTAACCTCCACATAGGTACAGTTAGGTCTCAGTAAATTAATCCCAGCTCAACCCTTGGTAGCTTGGCAACGAGCGTCAAGGCTTAACTTAGGAGACAAAGTGTAAAGCATTCAAATATCACAAAACAGTAATAAAATAAAACACAGGAAACAGTTTAAAAATCCAAAACCAATTTATAAAAATAGTTTATATTTTTATCTTTAAAATGACACAAAAACGATTAAAATCGGTTCAGGGGAACCGGAGATATGAATTTTTAAAGAATTATTACTTTTCTAGCGCTTAGAAACAAAAAGCGCCAATCGGGTCATCTGGTTGCACCTCGACCGGGGCAAAGTCAAACTTTCAGGCCGACCGCGATGGAGCCCTGCTCGGCTACAGGTCGCGGGAGGCCTCGGTTAAAAAGTTACCTTCTGACTTAGTCTTTATTTTGAAGTTTTTCTTCACCGGGACGAACCTGCCAGTTGAATCCGACCTCCTGGAGCCCTTGTCCGGATACGCGATGTGGGTTTCCTCGGTGGAGACTTTTACCTTCGGACTTAGTCGTTTTTTCGAGATGAAAATCCTTCGACCGGGGTAAACCTGGATCTTGATCCGACGTCCATGGAGCCCTTCTCGGATACGATGGCTGGGAGGTCCCAGTCAACTTTTTACCTTCGGACTTAGTCTCTTTTTTGGATGTTTTTCTTTACCGGGACGAACCACGAAGTCAGGCCGGGTCGCTGTTGAGGCAAGACGGCTAGAATTTCCACGGCGGGTCGGTCCCTCTCTGGAGCTTTTTTCCCAAAATTCTCAAATCTTTTCCAAACTTCTGGGGCTTCACCCAGATGTTCTTTTAAGGTTCTTTTGGGGTCCACAGCTCACCCCAAGGGTCCAGAAGTTCTGTGATGGTCCTTGGGGGGGTGCGGACTTCAACTCCCAGAATGCACCTGGCGCAAACTCCTTTTTGGACAGTGGTCAGCTGGTTGCTTTCTTCAGGAGTTGGTGCAGGGGACTCTGGTTAGCAATTTTTCACCTGTAGCAAACAGGGAGTCCCTCCTTGAACCAGTTGAAGCCAGGCAAAGTCCTTCTTGTGGTGAAGCCCAAGTGTGCAGCTGGTGCAGTCCTTCTGAGTGCAGGGTCCAGGTGCAGGCCAGGGGTCCAGCAGGGCAGTCCTTCTTCTCCTTAAGTTCTTTCTTCTTGAAATTTGGTGGGGATCTGAGGTGTGGGGGCAGGTCTGCCAGTTTTATCCTTGCTCCTGGGTGAAAAGCAGGGGGGTCCTGGTCCTCCAATCAGGTACAGGGTCGTCCCCCTGTGATGACCACTTCCTGGGAAGTGTGGCAAAAATCCATCCCAAAAGGCAACAGTCTCTAAAAATCCAACATGGCTGAATCTAATTTTTGGAGGTTACATCTGGCTGAGCCCTCCCACTGGTGTGGCTAAAAATCATAAACACACCCCTCTCCTGCCCTCTCCTAATCTAATCAAGGGGGCACCTAGCTGTCTGGGGTTGCAGGATGTGGGGGTGTTGCTGGGTGCTCCAGATGTCCTTCTCTGCCTTTGAAGACCAGTTTGGCAGCCCTCCCCCTTCCTGCCTCACCATCTGCTGAGGGGAGATTCTCTCCCCCAAGCACATTCCTTTGTGTGAAGCCAGGCCACTTCACACCTCATTAAGGCAGCCTGGCAGAAGCTGCTGCAGGCTGGCCAATCAGAGCACAGCAGCAAAAACAATGCAGAGCTGAAATTGGCAACTTTTTAGGTAAAGTCTAAACTTTTTACCTGGACAAGTTATATTAAATCCAACAACTGGAAGTTGTGGTATTTATTACAACAATCAATTTGATACCAAATTCTTGGTATGTAACATTTAAGGAGACTTTAAAATTTAAAATAAAGTCTGCCTCACCAGGGCTTATAAATCTATTTTTATAAAGTCCCTGCTTATAGTTACATGGCACCCAGCCCTAGGGGCACATAGGGCACACCTTAGGGGTGACTTATATGTAAAAATAAGGTAGTTTAAGACTTTGGAAGTACCTTTAATTCCAAAGTCGAATTTGCATATAACTTTAATTTAAAAGCAGCCAGCAAGGCAGGCCTGCCTTTAAAATGACACTGGGCACCTCAGCAGTGCACCTAGGTGTGCACCACCTATGCTGTGGTCCCTAAACCTGCATGCCCTACCATATACTAGGGACTTATAGGTAGGTTAACTTAGCCAATTATAATTAGCCTAATTTGCATATTGATTTTACACAGAGCACAGGCCCTGGGACTGGTTAGCGGTACCCAGGGCACCATCAAAGTCAGGAAAACACCAGCAAAAAGAGGAAAATGGGGGCAAAAAGTTATGGGGCCTCTGCAATCAGCCCTGTTTTCTCACACACCGCATGTAGGACCTGTCCTCTATCATCATGCGATTTAGCTAGTCTCTCTAGGGTTCTGCCCCTTTGGCCGGTGTCAGTGTCAAGGCGGATAATGCCTTCATTCTCCAGTCCTGGGAGAAAGGTTCTGTTGTCCTCTTTACCCCCGAGACGTCTAGTGGACAGCTTGTGCTTGTAAAGTCCATAGGTTGACGGTGAAAGGAGTCAAGGAATAGTTTCAGATCTTCTGGGTTGTAAAAGTCCCTGGATACTCCGTTTTTGGTAACCCACATTCTGGGGGGGTCTAAGAGGCCATATTTCATCTCTAGTTGGCGAAGTCGGGGTCTTAAAGCTAGGAAGGCCTTCCTGCGTTCATTAGTGTCCTTAGAGTAGTCTGCAGTTATCCGAATTTCGTGTTGGCCTATCCGAAAGGGGCCTTGGTTGCGCGCTGTTTGTAGTATTTGTCGGGTCTGATTGTGGTGTAGGAGGCTAGCGATGATCGGACGAGGTCTAAGGGATGTATCAGAGCGTTTCGGGCCCACTCTATGTATGCGTTGGAATTCTAGAGGTGGATCAAAGTTCAGAGAAGTCAGTTTAGGGAGGGTAGAGCTCAGGAAGGCCTGTATGTCGGTGCCTTCTTCGTTTTCCGGAATTCCCAGTAGGCAAATGTTGTCTCTTCGGCTTCTGTCCTCCAGATCTGTGAGTTTGCTCTTGAGGTAGAGAAGGTCCTGGTCTCTATCCTGGGATGTGGCCACCTGCGTTTCCAATGATCCCATGCGATGTTCCAGGCCTGTCACTCTGGTTTGAAAGCTTGCAATGTCTAATCGCATGGATTTGGTTTCTAAGGTCAATGAGGATATGGAAGCGTCTATTCCCTCTATTCGTTGCCTAACAGCAGTGATCTTGTGTAGTATCCGTTCCGTAGTCGTGGATTGTCCCTTGTCCGATGTCGTAACAGGCTGGGTTGAGGGAGATGACGGATAAGTCTCCGTTGTCATGGGGGTTGGTCGTTTCTGGTGGAGCGCCTCTGAGAATAGTAGCTGTCTAGCCGGCTTGCCTGCCAGTTTGTGGTTCGGTTTACTGCCAGACATCCCCTTACTGGTCTGCAAAGGCTGCCTGATTGGACCCGAGGTCTTCTTTGGGATAGGATAGGGGTTTACGAGTCAGTCGATCCTTGTCCCTGGTTTTTCACCTGTCCATGTTTCAATGGTTCTCCTTTTAGGGTGGGTTGAAGGAGGGGTAAGTGAGACCCTCTCTATGGTGCTTTACCTCCTAACCATTGTCATTGTCTGTGCCTGCTGCTGACTTCCTTTTCTATTTCCAGTGCAGGCAGTAGTAAAGATTTTTTTGTTCCTGTCTCGGGGTTCAGGTAGCTGGATAGAGAAACAGAGGTAGGTAATGGGTATTTGGTTTCAATGTTCTTTTATTTGTTTTCCCTGTCCAATAGTGGTCTCTTTGTCTCTTTTCACTCTCTTTCTACTTCTCTTTTTTTTTTTTGGTTCTTCCTCTGTCCCCCTATACCTCTCTCCTTGCGTATGGGTTTTCGCTTGTTTGTTTTTTATTTTATTTTTTTACATATTTCTGTCGGTTTTGTAGATGATAGTTCCTTTGTCTGTTTGCCTATTGCATGTCCCTATTTATTCTCCCAGTTCGATGTTCGATGCCCCCTTCTCCTCCGCCTGCTCCCTGTTCTGTAAAAAAAGGGGGGGGAGAAGGTTTGGGGTATGCTAGTTGCTGCTCGTGTTGTTGGATTCCTATCTCCCCTTCTCCGTCTCGCCTCGCTCCCCCGTCTTCCTCCCGTTCTCTCCAAGGGAAGAGGGGGGAAAGGTGCTGCAGGCAATGTTAGGCCGGGGGGCCTAGTTCAGCGTGTTACCTCCCTCCGATGCAGGAGTAGGCCCGGAGATCTCCGCCGAGGGTGCCGGGAGCCGCCAGTCCGGGGTAGCCGGGATATCCGCTGCGTCTCCGACTCGAGGGTGCGGTTCCGCCCCCTCGGTCAGGCCTCCGGCGCTGGGTCTCGTCGCGGGTCCCTCGATGGTCCACCACTGGTGCTTCCGTTTTATCTCCTATTTGTTCCTTCCTTCCTCGGGGGCTAAGGGTGTCTAGGGCCCGGAGCGTGAGAAGAGTCCCCGAGGCCCCTCACAGGGCCGTCCCACCGCTCTACCTCTTCTTCAGCCCTGTCTCAGTGGGCTGACCGCGGGACCAGGACGGCGCTGCTCCACCCCCTGAGTAGGCCTCTTCCCGCAGGACGGCCGCAGACCCTCCAGGTCTCGGTCACGGTCCGTTTCACCCCCATTTCAGGGTCCGAGAGGCCTCTGGATCACTCCGCCGCCGGACAGATTCTTCAGTGTGGCCGCGGCGAGGCCCTGCCGCCTCCCCAGGGTTGCAACAGCACGGAGCTCCGGGTTTAGGCGGCCATCTTCCTTCGTGGCCCGGCCACGCCCCGGTTCATGTACTTTCAAATACTTATATTCCCCATCTGAAATAAGGCCACTCTCTCGCCAGTCATCCAATCGCATAATAATGAAATCGCCAAGCAATTTAATTGGATTCTCAGTAATGCGTTCATAGCAAACCGTGTCATTCAATTGTCTGTTAATTTACAGAATGTAGTCGACTTTATTCATTAGTACTACATTCCCACCTTTGTCTGCCTCCCTAATAACCAACAAAGGATCAGATTTTAGGGAATGTAATGCTTTCCTCTCCATTTGGGTCAGTTTGTCATTGCCAAATTTAAAAGTGTTACTCTTATCTAGACGCCTATACAGTCACTCTAGTGCGGAAAAGATCAATGTTGGGATGTGTTCCAAAAGGCACAAATTTTGAAACTGGTTTAAGTCCAGACAGCGAAATCTGGCCTTCTTCGATGGGCCTCATTGAAGTGGACTTCCCCTGAGGTTTTTGGATTCCTCAGCATGCTAAGAACTATTGTTAGTTAGGACAATCCAAGTCTCCTACATGAAAGTAATACATAAATTGGTTAAAATTATGTCAAGCCATTGTACATTTCTAAACTAGGATTACAGCAAATGATCCTCAAGGTATATTGTATATACCAACAAGCCAGGTCCTCTCCGGTCCAAGTTGTGATATTTGCAGGGGCATGGTGCTATTCCGTAGTACAAAGGAATCATGGAAAGTGGGTAAACAAACTTTAGATGTACAAATCAGGTAAGCATACAACTTGCACATAGATAGAACTGAAGTTATTCCAATTGCAGTAGACCTGTTCCCTGGCATATGGTAGCACCAAGGCAATATGTATGCCATCAGTTGTTCCAACCACATGTGGAAGACTACCCAAAGCATGGAAATCTCTCTTCAAATTGGCCAAATCCTGATGTCCTGGTAACTGGATGAAGCTATTGAAGTTTTTCATCATTGAAGCAAGGACTTCTTGTAGCATACCACTGAAAGCTGGTTGTGACATGCCGCCAGATACTGCCACAGTGTATTGGAAAGATCCTGTGGCCACAATGAAGTAGTGCCATGTGCTTCAGTATTGGTGTTATTGCTTTTGTAATTCTATCGTGAGGCAGGAGATCAGGCTGCAGATGGTGACATAAATCCACTATAGTTTGTCTATTTAATTCTGAATTTCTTTGATGTTCATTTCCTCCATGGTGGCAAGGTCTGGAAATGGAATGAAGACTTGACGCTGTTGTCTTCTACTCCTCCCTGGGTTCATATGTCTGCATTTAAGGAACTCAAACTATCACTTAAAATGGTCACGCAATACATTATAATCAACACACATCTTATGTCTTACTAAAATTAGTAAACTTATTCTGTCAAATGTACACAGACTTTTTACATGATGTTGCAACATGAAATCTAAATTTTTAAGGTTTGACATTTTTATCAAACAATGTGTAAAGAATACATTAAAAATGTATTATTTGTACAATATTTTTGGATTTATTTTTAAATAACTGTTAATGGAAGTATAACATACACCGGAGAACTATCAATGTTAAACACAGGTTCACTTTTTAAAGTCTCATATTTTTACAATGACAGTGTTATACATAGCTTGCATTGGTAAAAAGCTAGCTACAATTTTGGGCAGTGGCGACCCACAAACAATTTGAAAATACACTTTCACGTCCTAAAACAGCAGCTGCCTGACATTGACATTAGGACCCTGGCCAGTCAACAGCTGTTGGTGAAAGTTAACCATGTAATAGGTGTATCACTTCAGAATAAACATAGCCACAGGCTAAAGTGTGTGACAGCTACGTACGAAAGCCAGGGGTTGTATCTGTCTCTGTCATGGATCGTGTACTCCAGGTACTTCTATGCAGCATCTCAAAAAAAGCTCACTTACATCCTAACACTGTAGACGAAAACACTTCCTCAACTTTTGCTGCTATTACCAACCTCTGGGAGCTAGGGTGCTGTGCAAAGCAGGTGACAGGGTGCCTACCTTCTCCCCTGAGGAATTGGAACTCCTGACCCTGGTAGTCCTTTCCCTGTACATCCATCTATATGGGAACCCAGAGGAACAGGTACATGTTTGAGTGGGAAATGGTTTACCAAGTAACTTGTTCCTTCTTTAAACACAAGCTAATTAGTCCCTTTTGTTCATAAGTGAAATGTTGTGATTTGAGTGTAGGGAACTGAAAACTTTAGCTGGGTACAGAATGTTGATTAACAATGTTAGAAATATCTGTACATTGGAATGAGAGGTCACTTGAAAGAATAAGCAGAATATTTAGTTCATGGTACTCATAATTCCAGATTTCATTAGACAAATTGCAGGCCCCTTACTTACACTGGCCAGTAGACACTATGGGCCTGATTCTAACTTTGGAGGACGGTGTTAAACCGTCCCAAAAGTGGCGGATATACCACCTACCGTATTACGAGTCCATTATATCCTATGGAACTCGTAATACGGTAGGTGGTATATCCGCCACTTTTGGGACGGTTTAACACCGTCCTCCAAAGTTAGAATCAGGCCCTATATCACTAGTATAAGTAAAACCATATAGCCCATGATGAAATCAGAGAAAAGTAAAGTGCAAGAAGAAACTTCTGCTGTCTGATTTGTTTGTTTCAAATTAAACTAGAGCCAACATCTTGAAAGAATAGTATCTATATGTTTTTGACATGCCATAGTGCCACATATGGGGAAAGGTATTTCCTATGCTGCAAGTCTAAATGACTCAGGCCCTCAATCCCCCATATAAGTATGCCCCATTACTATATACACTTGTTCATACATCACCAAAAACCATGCTCTCACTGACACATGGCAGCCCTTCCATACTGCCTTTTGTCACTGTAAGTGGTTCAGACTGTAGTATCTGACCCTTATAAGATTAGGCATTAAGCTAATATAGCTGTGCTTTGGGTATGTGTAAATAATGTACAGGTTGTTTAGACTTAAGTAGCTCACAATGATTTGGGCCAAACAGGTGTGGGTCTCACTACTGGAAAGGTTTCATAGCCCTGACCTAGATGATGTTTTTGGCCTGGCTTGGAAACCAGGGATGGATTTAGGGCAGTGGGATCAGTGCGGCCACACTGGGTGCTGTCCTGGGAGGGTCACTGACCTCAGAGGGGGACGCTTTGTTTAGCCAAGACCTATAATTCAAAAGCACCTGCTGCTGAGTTCCTTTTGCATCCAGCTTTCAGACAGCAATAAAATTGTCAAGATAACTCTTATGATTAATGTTCCTACTAGAGAAAGATCAGAGTTTTGTCTAGTAATTGTTTTGACTCATAAAGTAGCACAGAGGGTTAATATGCCTGCTGCAATGAACAGATCTCTATTTTATGTGAATAGCTGAGTGGATTAGTAAACCGGTCTTTACCAGTGCTTTAAAACAAATTAAATGAAAGAGACGGAGGTTCTGTGGAGAGATGAAGGTCACTTTTGCCTGGTGGTAGTGAGAGAAGCAGAGGAGCCAGTCATGGGGCTATGGGGATGCTAAACAAGATTGTTGCACTGGGCACCACCAGTGCTAACACCGGCCCTGTTAGAAACATGAAGAAATAGAAAGTGTTGAGGGTACTCAACAGATCACTGTAAATTAGTATTTCCTAGGAACTTTTTTAATGTAGGTAAATAACCTGTACTGACTGTTTTAGAAATGTATGTGAGAGATGCAACAAAGTTGTGTCATAGCACAACAGATAAACAAAATCACACAAAATATATTTTGTATTTACTTTTTACCATCCATACAGGTCAACGCCCATCAAAAGAGGGAAATCTGGAAGGCCATCGCCAAGAAGGTACCGACCCTGGGGTTCCATAAGCAGCGCAGTCTGCATTGCAGGAAGAGGTGTGAGGACCTACAACTCTGGACTCACAAGACAACAGAAGTCTAGATGAGCCAGTCCTCCCAACAAGGCAAGTGCATACACCTCACCCTGACCCCCCTAATGGTCTGCATTCTTGCATTGGACTCCGCAGAGCTTGATGGGCAGTTGAAGGCCCAACAGCAGTAT
This sequence comes from Pleurodeles waltl, assembly GCF_031143425.1. NCBI lineage: Eukaryota > Metazoa > Chordata > Amphibia > Caudata > Salamandridae > Pleurodeles > Pleurodeles waltl. The sequence continues at coordinate 791,646,769 of NC_090438.1, read as the reverse complement.
CAAGTGGGTGAGTTATTGTTTGTAGCTATCCTTGTTCTGAGTAGGTAATATAGGCCTTATTACAGTTGACATGGCACACTAAGCACTTATGATACCATTGATGTTTCAGAGTATACATTGGTAAGTTAGTACAATGACCAAAGAATAATGAGCATCTGGTCCAAAAGGACTGGAAACATAAGAATAATGGGATCGTTCCTTATCACAAAAAGGTTAAAAATATGTTTTCACAGCAATATTCAAGTCCGTTCATGTTGACAGTAGCAGATTAGCATGAAGCTCTAGTCCTTCACAAATGTGCATGTAAACCAGTCTGTTTCATCGAACATTAATTCTGTATTGATTCAAACAGACAGGAATGTGTCCACATTGTTGAGAGAACTACAAGTATCCCAAAGAACAATTTAGTGCCCTTAGTTGTGTCAATATGAGTAATCGATGATGGTGAGAAATGTGACACTTAAAGAGACATTTGAAGATGGACAGTTATATCACATATATGTTGGAGTATCTAGTGTTGAAAAGTCAATATCAGGCCCAAAACATGACTCTTTTGGAAAGGTGAAAATGTGTTTGCTCTGTACTGAAGTGGATTAGAAATGCATCAAGGCCTATGTAATTTCTCATGCTGTCACAGCCATTTTGTAAGTCCGCCATAGGTATGTATACATCGCTAAGCTAATTCAGTACGGACTTCACATAATATATAGTGCATTTGAAATATACTTTAGTTACTTGAAGTAAGTGTTACCATTGTGAAATTGTCAGACAAAGGAAACATACTTTCAATTTATAGACATATTGGTACAACATTACAGTATTTATGACACCCATTAATCCATATTGTACTTTTTTGTGAAACATTGTACAGAATATTTGACCTTATAAAAACACTGTACACATGTATTTCTGGTTTACATAGGTTTGGGGGACATAAAATCACTATTCTGAACAACAAAGCCCTCTGCTGAGTGAAAAGTCCATTGACACCTTGTGGACTATCTCTGTAGGCCAGACTGCACTCCTTAATCTCACCCAGGGGCTTAGTTGTATGATGCAACAAATGTTTTACCTGGAAGGCATTCATTGTGCAACATCTGGCCTACAGATGTCATTTCAAGGTCTGGCCTCCTCACTGACCACAGCCTCCCAACCTTCTCACCATCATGCCCCAACTCCTGCCCCTTCCCCATCCTAATTTCCTATTGCCAGCCCTGTCCAAACACACTCATTCCTCTGCACGCACCTACTCCAGCACACACAAATAGCACATTCACACAAACACAGGCACAGCAAAGAACAGATGGACACCACACCTACCACTACAACCACCAGCATACTTGCAGACAGCACACCTACTACCACACCCACATGCCCCACCACCACCAGCACACATGCAGACACTACATATACCACTACACCCATATGAACCGCCCCATACACAAGCTCCACACCCACAGGACACAAATGCCTACACTCACCCAAACAACAGACACCCACCACAAATCACAGACTCAAATATACACCACATAGACCAGACCCACAGGTAAATGCACCTTCATCGGACACACAATCATCCACTGCCACTTCCTCTAACTCCCAACCCCAACTCCATACCTACCATCCTACCCATTTTCCTAAAAAGACATTTTATTTGCCCTGAGCCTGACCCTTTTCACATGCCAAACCACGCCTCCCAAACTAAACCCACCCCTCTCAAACCCCAATTCACCCTTCCCAAAACCCCAACCCACCCCTCCCACACCCACTCTCCCAAAGCCACACCCACTCCTCCCAAATCCACCCCTCCAAAAACCAAGCCCATCCCTCCTAAACCCAAACCCCTACCTCGCAGGTAAGATCATTAAGATGCCTGCTCTGTGCGCAATAGATGCCCCTTCCTGAAGATGTTGTACTTGCCAAACAATTAGGAGGCAAGTTCAGGTCCTGAAGCCCACTTGTGAAATTGTAGACTATTTGGACATTGCTTAATCTTTATAAATAAAATATTAAACTGAGAGAAGTATCCCATTCTCATATTAAAATTGTATTAAGTTTTGAGTATCTTTGTCCTGGCATTCGTTTTATATTATTAGTAATTGCAGATAATGTTATCTATGCTAATGTGTGTGACATGAACTTATTCTCATTTCTGATAGTGACATGGACAGGTTATAGTTCAGATATATTTATATAGAGTGGATACTTTGGTGTTGTACATTTGTGCTGGGCATTTTTAATTTTGGTGCAAGCATTCATCATATATTTTGACAGTTACACCAAAATTATATATGTTTCTGTTTTTGTAATTTAAGAATGCATGTGCTTAGTTCAACATGATGTTTAGGTGATGTACACATATGCATTACAGAAGGAATATGACACTTTAGAGTTAATTGACATGTAATGTGTAGCGGAAATTGCACAAACCAAGGGGGCATGTGACCTTAATACATCTGTGACATGTTTGAGATTACATTGGTTGCATGTTCTGTGTAGACCCACTTGTTTCATACTGTAGTATAAATACTACATTATATTGGTTTTATGTATTTGCAATGATGTGTACTGTTTGTGTATACAATATGGTAGTCTGTGTTAAATGATTGCACGCACCTGTATAGACACATTTCCGTTTAGGGATTGTTGTGACTTTTTGTCTAGGTGTCCTTTGGCATGCTGGCAGTTGGTATCATATGTGGACTCTTCCTCTAGGCAAGATTGCTGGTTCAGGGATGGCAGTCATTTTACTTGTAAGCGACTAGGCCAATCCTATAATAAGTTGCAACTGTCTGCCCAACCCTCTCGACTCACAAGCAGCACCTCAACAAAAACCTAAATAGTAAAAGGTGATTTGTGGCAGCCTTTAAGCATGGAATCAAGAGTGCGACCTCTCCGGGAAGTTGTGGTTAAACAGAGATTACCCTTTTCTCACATGACAAGGAGATGTAATAACGTTTTCAATAGGTTTTATGAACAAGACTGCAATCTACTGTAAAGTGCATGGGTTGCAATGATTAGGATAATGAACAATGCAAGAAGCAGAATTGAAAAAATGAGAGTCATTAATATAAAGACCAGCACCATGTTGCAACAACATGAAATGTGAAAGATCCCTAAAACCCTAGCATGGAGAACATACTCTCTAACCTAAAGAGAGCTATGTGTGTTAAACCTAATCTGCCATTACCATGTCCATGAGAAGAGCCCCCCCAACCCTCGTTACCTTGGAATGAAGTCTCTAGATCAGACTCCTTAGGGACACGAAGGCTGGGTCTGCATCAAGGCGACGTGTAGCATAGATAACATGGATGGCATCTGGTAGGCATCCCTCTGATAACCTTGCCTGCGTGAGATGTATTTATACAGATCTTGTAGGACTCAGGACGCAGGTCTATTCCCAAACAATAGATAAGAAGGCATGCTTGGGGTGGCAATTATATAAACAATTCCCTCCAAAAGTACATTCTGTTCCTGTGGGAAAGGGGCATGATGTGAATACCTATGTCTATCACTTGTCTTTGACGCTAATAGTGATGCCTTCAAAGAGTGGCACTGATAATGTGAAATCAAAACATCTTCCTAAACATAAACATAGCAGCCATCTTGGACAAAATAATTAAATAAATTCCCTAAAACAGAGCAGGATAAGTAGGGTAAAAGTCACTAGGTGATGGGGGCACAGGCCTGCAAGCCAAAAGGCTAAACTATCTCCTGGTTCCCAATAAAACTAAATAGGATCCACTACATTGGCACCAGATTGGTGATTGTTAACGATATGTCAAGGTGTTATATTTTAAGTTTTTGTAACTACCACATTACACACATATGCAGTGCACATCATTGTACTATTTCTTGCGAGTATTTTTCAAACATGTGTGAGTTCAGTTCTAAGGTACACAGGCAATCCTGAGGATAACAGGTAAAACAGTTACTTATATTTGGTTCCGGCAACAAAGGGGTTAATTTTCATCTTGGTCCAGTAGCAGCAGTAAAGGTAGGAATTATACAATTGGATTCATGGTGACAGGAAATGAGAAAGATAGAAAAAAGGTAAGTTTTGTGCTTTTATCCCTCCCAATCTGCCAACTCAGGTGTGGTAGGTCAGATGCCACAGTTGCGTCGGCAGGAACGCACATCATGATTACCTCAGCAGTACAAATGGCTGTGGTCCCGCCACCAGCCGCTTTTGCCTATGGCAACAATTATGCGGGTGAAGAATCCTGGCAGTGACTGTGTTTCATATGCAGTTTTTCACCAATGGGACTGCCAACACCTAAATAAAGCTGGCAGACCACCAAGACGGCAGACGGAAAATCCAACAGTAAATTCACAGTGGGACAGATACCACTAAGAACTAAATCCATTTCAGAGTGTTTTCCAGTCGATCCATACCCATTGAATAAGCATGAAGTGTATTCCTAACACCAATTCCTCCAACTAACATCACTACATCAATGAAGTGTCTTGTGACTTGTGATGTGGACAAGAAGGTATCTCCATAGGATCTTAAGGGTCAAGGTAGAAAACCCATCCCACCAGACCTACATATCACATTCCTAGCCTCAGACATACTGATTGATGCATCACACCCACTGTAACCATGTCTTTAATGTTTTATTTTGCAGTTTTCCACAACCAGTGCCCCATCTCAATATTTTAATTATTATTCATACACCACTTATGTTTCACATAAACTTTAAATGTTCCTATTTGTATGATGATAAAGTGCAACATTTATTTTTGCATTGTGTAGTTTCTTCTACAAGCAACTTTCTATCTATTGCTTTATCTAATAAGAGATATTTAATTAACCAATTCTCCATAAAGCATTTGCTGTGGGACACCTTACCAACTGATCTCTAATTAAAAAAAATGTATATACCATTGTAGTTACCCAAACCTGCAACACAATTTGCTAAAACAACATAATTTCCCCAAGCTTTCAAAGGTACAGGTATTCCTCATGCAATATTGACCGGGGAAGTGAAATGTTTGTCTAAGATGGACCACAAATCTCACAAATATCAGTAATGTCTTCATATCCTTTTGCAATCACTAGTTCCAGTAATTCTGCATGAAATAATTTATCGTACACTCCCAAAAATGTAATAGGACAGTGTGCTTTATCAATAAAATAAATTAAGGCAAGTAAATAACTTGAGTACATGTATGAATCAGCTCTTGAAGTTAAAGCAGATCAGAGGTCATTTATAAATCACTGTACATAGGTTCAAATACTAAGAAGATCTATACAAATTAATTTTTTCCAAGTACTAAGGGAAACCATGTGCTTATGAAGAAGTTACTTGAAATAGTGTGATAGCTCTGCACTGTCATTCCTTAGGGGAAAACCAAGTAGAATGGATATCTACAGTTTGTTTTCCTTTATTTATGTGTTTACTTTATGTAGATGTGTATTGTTTTCTGGCACATAATTAACACTCCTCAGTGCTATATGAAGCTTTTAAATAGCAAAGTGTATAGTGATACAATTACAGTGCAGTGGAAAAAGCATTACAATAACAGGAGTAGAAGAAGAAGTTGAATTCAAATAGTAAGAGGGAAAAATTATATGGGGCATAGTCTTTAGATAGAGCATACAAATATCTACATGGTGAAAAAAATTCAGAGTAATGTATGAGCAATACAGGTAGGAGACACATCACTTGGAACAATTGCATAAGGCTGTAAAAGAGTATTTGCAAGAACAGGTGTGAAACAATCAATTCAATCAGAAAGATGTCAGCTAAACATAATCAGGTGTACACAAGGGGTAAAAAGGATGAGTGTCTGATTAGAGATAGTTGTAGAGATAAATGAGAGGTGTGTTTAGAATATGAAGCTGAGCATCACCCTTAAACAGTTATCTCCTGCATATTGTGCATACATTGACATCAATGTAGAAATGAGGAAACAGCAAAGTAGATAAGAGAAAGTTCTTTATTTCTCAAGGAGCACAAACATCCATCTGTACATGTTGTGGTCATTTCTGCAACTGGAAATATGTAAAAGCTTTTGAACATCACACACTAGAATTTACATGCAAATCTATATTCAACATAGATTCCATCAAATCACATACAACCCTATATCATTACTTTGAACAAAATGAATTCTAGATTAGTAAAATGTGACAAAATGAATAGACTCTTTCTGAAAATGAAGCGCAGGGAATGTGCCATTGCATCTTACTTTCTGGATCTTACAGCACTAGTATGTAATATGGCTGAGTTATGTTTTCCAGATTGTGCATCTTATCTGATGTATTTTATTTGCAGAAACCAAATGTACTATCTCTCTTATCCTATTTAATATTACCTTAAACTCTTTCCATTCACTACCTCTCAGAGATATTGAGTGAACTGAAGGTAATACAAATGATGATTGGAAATGTTAAATATTGTTGATATTGTACAGATTTAAACCAATACAAAATACAGTAGAAGCAGTGGGCCTTGTCTTACAGCTTATTCAAGGGCATGGCCATCTTTATGAATATAAGTTAACTGTGAGCAAATCTTAGACTTTCCTTTTATCTGATCATGCATGAAAGAACATATTCATAAGTCATCTCTTGTTTTATACACATCAACCACTGCTACAATAACACTATGGCTTTCTCAATGGTGCACCATGCATGGATTTGGGCTGTGTTGTAAGTATGGTATCTGAGCTGTAATAAGGCATCATAAACAATGATTCAAAATGCTAGATAGTCTCATCCTTTGAGAAAATTATGAACCTTAAGAAAGTCCATAGAATGTAGAGGCATAATGCCATAAGTGCCTACATCAGTAAGGCTGGCTCAAATCCAGTATCCTGATCCTTGCATTCATCCCAAAACTCTTACTAGCAATTAAGATATAGGTGCAGGATGTGAGGGATGTGCTTTTCTTTGCGTGCTGATCCTGCATGGAGGGATGCTACCCCGAATCTCCTGATCATACTTGTCGGCAGTAGCAAAAAAGGTGGGCAGACCCCACAGACTCTAGGTGTGCCTAGACAGAGGCCTTTCACCTCAGATGGATCTGCTATGTAGAGCACGAAAGTGAAGGCAAGAAGGACTATACATGACCCTCAAGAGATTTAGAAATGAAGATGTCCATCTTGAATGCTTAGAGAATCAAAAGTACTCTCACAAGATTAACAGATTATAGCAGCCATCTTGAATGCTTGAAGTATAAGTTCCTTGTGATCTATATTGTCTTTATAAGGCAATTATGGTATACGATTCCTGCAGCTGGGTCTCTCTTTTTTCGAAGCTTGGAACGCTTATGAACTTTATGACATTTCTGCAGTATTCTAGCACACAATTTGTAATGGATATAAACTTGTGCTCCTCTATAATTTCAGGATCACTTTATTAAAAATAGTGAATTATTTGTATTCCACTTTTGTATTTGTTCACAAGTAGTACTTATTTAGGACTAGCAACTCTAAATACATTTAGTCAATTCACACAAGGAATTATTCATTTGGTTTACATACTCCTTTTCTACACCTTATTTATAGCACAAGGAATCATCCTTTAGGACTAAGCACTCACATTGCACTTGCATTGTTTCTAATTGGAGCCAGATAAATCCTATATAATATTGCAATATATTTACACAAAATGTAAATCCATCATTTCATGTTATATTTTAGTCCAAAATTTGTCCTTGCATACATTTTTGCCAGAAGGACACATTTCAATAAAAGCACCACAAACAACAGCACTTTGCGTTATTTTGTTCCTGTACATTTGTGATAGATTTTAAATATTTTCTGTACTGTTTTGGTGCAAATGGCAGCTAAATATGTGAAGTGATGTAATAGTGTAAATTTGGGAATTTTGCCAACAAACTTAATGCAAAATTCTTGAAATTAAGCAAATTTCTATGTACAGGCCTAGCAAAAACCAATATAATAGCAATACTAAATGTTTTGTCTCGTGTTTAGATATCAGTGCTGTGGCAGTGTAGATAAAGCCAAACTGTAGATCCAGACTTTATGACAATCTTTGGTGTGTCTGCTTCTGCTTCTCTCTTTACCTGGGTCTAATTCTAACCTACATGTTATTCTTGTAAGCTTGATGGGATTAAAAAAAGTATGAAATGTCACATTGTTCCCTTTCGATCTGGGTTGCAAGGTTAGTACATTTCGATATATGAGAATGTCAATATAAGAATATAAGCAGAGTGTGGATAATGTGATGAACCATATCTTTATGTCACATGATAATTGTATTTGACAATTGTTATGGCTGTAGAAGACAAAGAGTGATTTTTTTTTTTTTTTTTCCTTTTGAAAGTTTTTTTAATAGAACATTATTAACTGTCTTTAATGGATAGGCACCATCCACTGTAATGATGTTTTAGAGCCTCATGAGTGCCTTTAGATTTGTGTGTGGGCAGGCATGGAGTAGAAAGTACCCGGTGAGTATGGAAGACCTAGAAGGTTATAGTTTTGGTGTATTTGTATTGTCATCACAGTTACACCATCACACACATTTTGTTGAACTTAAAGGTTTCCTTTCATGTTTATGACTGCTATATTGGTAGGACTGACTTTGTGATCAAAACTTTTTTTTTGACACGCAACCAAAAAGATGATATTGCTAAAACCAATAAATGGCCTAGCTGTGATAATGCAACTGATGCAAAAAGAGATTCTTGTACTTATCTTGTATCCTTGTATCTATTACTTATTCCAGTATGGATCAATAATTACAGGATAGTGGAACCCAAAACAAATCAATATAAATGAAAGTCTCAAAATGTTTTTTAAGACACCCTCACCCACTAGTACCTACTAGAGGCATGCTTCGTCATTGGAATGACACATCTGACACCTAGGCCCTCATTACAATCCTGGCGGTCGTGATAAAGCGACGGTAACACCGCCAACAGGCCGGAGTTCCAAAAACTGGAATTATGACCTTGGTGGAAACCGCCAACACAGACAGCCACTTTATCACACTGACCGCCACGGTGGTAGTAGCAAGCACCGTGGCGCTAACCGCCAAAAGCCAGGCGGAAGACAATGTACCGCCCACAGTATTACAACAAGCCAATCCAGCACCTTTTCCGGGGCAGTACTGATGCCGTCAAAAGCACGGCGGAAACAGTACACAAAAGGGAAATGACTCACCTCTAGAGAGTCTCAGTGAAGAACCACAATGCCATGGAGCCCGAACTGCAGATCTTCCCCATGCTGGTTTACCTCCTCCTACACCAGGAACACGAACGGCGGGGAAGACGACCACGGTGATTAAAGCACCTAGCACACAAGGGAGGGGGGAGGAAAAAGAGACTGACACATACACGCAACATCCCCACCCCCAACAACATACACACTAACAGATGCAACAACAGTACATATCCACCCAACAGCCCTCACGAATAATGCCAGGACAAAAGGAAGTGAGTAAAGTCAGTGTAATAATATAAAAATCAATAAATACATCTTCAAAGCACAAAACAATATCTACAATATATGTAAATGGAGGGACACTGCCCAGTCTGAATTGTCCGAGGCTCACAGGTCCATATCACATAGGCCAAGGAGCCACTTGACTCTTGCCTCAATACGGAAAAACACTGCTGGGGCATCAGGTCGAAAATACACAAGCACCTCAGGGGGAAGGTGAAGGGGGACACTTTAGCCGGAAGATGGTACAAAGCCACTGCGCCTGGAGGGGGCTACATGCCCTCTGTGATGTCCTGGAGAGTGCAAAGCCACTGTCTCTCTAGTGGATGGTTTGCCCAGTGCTTGGTCCTGGGGAGTGCAAAGCCACGGTCTCTCTGGTGGGTTGCCCACTGCTTGGTCCTGGGGAGTGCAAAGCCACAGTCTCTCGAGTGGGTGGTTTGCCCACTGTTTGGTCCTGGGGAGTGCAAAGCCACAGTCTCTCTAGTGGGTGGGTTGCCCACTGCTTGGTCCTGGGGAGTGCTAAGCCACAGTCTCTCTAGAGGTTGGCTTCTCCACTGGTTCTGGAGGGGGCCTTGTGTCCAGTGTGCTGTATCCTGGCAAGGAGGAGGTAAGTGGATGCCTTCTTCCACTGGTTCTGGAGGAGGCCTTGTGCCCAGTGTGCTTCATTCCTGGCAAGGAGGAGGTGAGTGGATGCCTTCTTCCACTGGTTCTGGAGGGGGTCGTATGCCCTGTGATGCAGATCTTGGAGGGTGCAAGGTCACATTCTCTCACCTGGGTTTCACACCTACAGTCTTTGCAGGGGCCAGGATGCACTACAGCCCATTGAGGCACTACTACACACTGCCTGCTGACAGCTGCTTAGTGGTGGCAGTGGCGGTGCTAGCAGCGGTGCTGTCTGTGGTGGAGGGAGACTCCAGCCCTTCTCCCGCAGCCTCGGATGGCTGCCCACTGGGGCAGCTGCTTCTGCTGGCAGTGGTGGTGCTGGCGGCGGTGCTGGTGGCATTGCTGGCGACGGTGCTGCCTCTCGTGGGGGGAGGCTCCAGCCCTTCTCTTGCAACCTCGGAAGGCTGCCTACTGGGGCTGCTGCTGCTGGCAGTGGTGCTTCTGGCAGTGCAGGTGGCGGTGCAGGTGGCGGTGCTGGCGGTGGTGCTGGCGGCAGTCCTGCCTGTGGTGGGGGGAGGCTCCAGCCCTTCTCCCGCAGCCTCAGATGGCTGACCACTGGGGCTGCTGCTGCTGGCAGCGGTGCTGCTGGCGGTGCTGGGTGCGGTGCAGGTGGTGGTGCTGGTGGCAGTGTGGGGGAGGCTCCAGCCCTTCCTCTGCAGCCTCTGATGGCTAAAATGCCATGGCTGGTGTAAGTTCAGATGCTCCTCCAGCACCAGGCTCCACATCCATCCTGCCTGCAGCGTCTGTGCCTTTGTCACTGACCCTGGCAGCTGGTGTTCCCTTCCTGCCCTTGGCAGCTGGTGGTGCCTCCTTGCATCTCGCAGCTGGTGGTGCCTCCTTTCGTCTGGCAGCTGGTGGTGCCTTCTTGCTTCTACCTGCTGGCGGTGCCTTTGTGGATTTGACAGCAGGTGGTCCCTTTTTGCCTTTGCCAGCTTGTGCAGGCACACTGGCTGTATGGACGGGTGTCTTCATGGAGCCTCTCACAACTCCAGTGGCTGCAGAAATGACAGTGGTCATGGCCTGGGTGGCTGAGGTGCTATCCTGGGTCCTGATCCCCCTGGCCTGAAGTGAAGGACGTGGGGGAAGGGGAAGGGAATAGGTCAAGGGTGGAGAGGAAAAGCTTCTTTGGGACATTGGGCCAGGAAGAGGGTGAAGGTTTGGGAGTGGAGTGGAGACAGAGGGAGTGGTGGTAGGAGGTGTCTGTCTGCTGTGTTTGGGTGCAGGTGCATGGGCTGGATGCTGTCGTGAGGTGGATGGCTGGTGGGTGTCTGAGTGCTTGCGTTTGTGTACTTTGGGAGAAGGGGGCACAGACACAGTGGGAGAGGACACGGGACATGTGCATGGATGTGGGGGTGGTGACTGCCAGTGAGTGGCGTGCAGAGATAGGTGTGCTGGTGATGGAGGTAGTGGATGAGGATGTGGTGCATGCAGGTGTCAGTGGAGACACTACTGGGAGGGTGGTGGACGAGGAGGAAGAGGGGGACACAATAGTGGCAGTGGATGTTGGTGTGTCTCCAACTGATGTCCACCCTCCGGGGTTTAGCAGGCACGGGAAACACGCTGAGGAGCTACTGGGAGGACGGTGCTGGTACAGGTGGTGGAGGCTGTACCATGTCTATTTGCAGATATTTGTGCCCTCCTGTGGCTCCTGGTGTATTGACTGCAGCACATTACAGGTCATAAGTATGTATACTTCACTGTACAGTCTATTTGCAATGTCTAATGAGTGTTAAAAAAACGACATCCTTAAATCATATGACATACTCCATACTTGTTTTTTCCAAGAGTGTTTATTTCAGTGCAGAGAAGTCAATGGGTGATGTGCAATTGGCTTGGGTGATGGTGGAGGAATTCCAGGTTAGGGTCCAGTCTCTGTGGGTCACAGGTGCATTGTCCAAATGGGCACAGGAAGGGGAGCAATGGCAATTCAAGGTGGACAGGGTGACAGTGTGGGACACAAGGGTGACATTCAGGAGAGTCTTATTTCCTGGCGGGGGTCTTGGCACTCTTCTCTGGCTTCTGCCAGGTTCACAGGGACCGTTTGCAGGGTGGTTCTCCTTCTGCGGTGGGTTGCCCACTGCTTGGTCCTGGGGATTGCAAAGCCACAGTCTCTCTAGTGGTTGGCTTCTCCACTGGTTCTGGAGGGGGCCTTGTGTCCAGAGAGGTGGAAAGCTGTTAATCGGTGTGGCTAGTGTCAGGGGACCCCTCATGGTGTTGGCCATATCACCCAGCACCCCTGCAATGGTGACCAGGGTGGTGTGGATGTCCCTCAGGTCCTCCCTGATCCTCAGGTACTGTCCCTCCTGCAGCCACTGGGTCTCCTGCAACTTGGCCAGTATCTGGCCCATGGTCTCCTGGGAATGGTGGTATACTCCCAGGATGTTGGTGAGTGCCTCGTGAAGAGTCGGTTCCCTGGGCCTGTCTTCCCCCTGTTGCACAGCAGTCCTCCCAGCTTCCCTGTTGTCCTGTGCCTCGATCCCCTGAACCGTGTGCCCACTGCCACTGACCCCAGGTCCCTGATTGTCCTGTGTTTGTGGGGTTGTCTGGGGTTCCTGTAGTGGTGGACACACTGCTGATTGACGTGTCCTGGGGACAGTGGTATGGGCCCGCTGGGTGGGTGCTGTGCTGGTGTTTCCCGAAGGGGAGGCTCTGTGGTGGTATGGGACTGTGGCTGGGTAACCAACTGTCCAGAGGTCCGTGATGGGCCAGGTTGGTCATCCTGATCTAGGCGTGCAGAGCTGCTGTCATCACTGTGGGCCTTTTCTGGGGGGGACTGGATGTTGCTGGCACCTCCTCTCTGGTGACATTGGGTGGGGGACCTGTAGGGATGTAAATGCACTGCTACTGTTTCTGCTTGTGTCATCTTGTGCATTGGTGTGTTGCCCTTTATGGTTGTGATTGCCCTGGTAGCTTAGGCTTGTGTGAGTGGTGATTTGGTTGGCTTGGTGATTGTCTCAAGTGTGCATGCTTTGGTGATGGGTGTCCATGCGGGTCTGTGATGGGTGTCTATGAATTGGTGTTGCATGCAGGGCTTGGTTGTGGGAGGGGTGGGTTGTGACGGTGGGGTGTGTGGGAGGTGGTGCAGTGATGGGAGTGAGGGTAAGAGTGGGGGTATGTAATGGCATGCAGATAGGGAGGTGAAAGTAGTAAAGATTTGACTTACCAGAGTCCAGTCCTCCTGCTACTCCCGCGAGGCTCTCAGGATGCATGATCGCCAAGACTTGCTCCTCCCATGTTGTTAGTTGTGGGGGAGGAGGTAGGGGTCCACCACCAGTCCTCTGTATAGCTATCTGCTGTCTTGCAACCACAGAACCCACCTTCCCCCGTAGGTCATTCCACCTCTTCCTGATGTCATCCCTTGTTCTGGGGTGCTGTCCCACAGTGTTGACCCTGTCCTTGACTCTCCGCCATAGCTCCATCTTCCTAGCGATGGATGTCTGCTTGACCTGTGACCCGAATAGCTGTGGCTCTACCCGGATGATTTTCTCCACCTTGACCCTTAGCTCCTCCTCAGAGAACCTGGAGTGTCTTTGTGTTACCATGGGTGTAGTGTGTGTGGTGTGTGTGGTGTGTGTGGAGTGATGTGTTGGGGTTTGTGCTGTGAGGTGCGTGGATGGTGTATGGGTGATGGTGTTCTGTGACTCTGGTTCTGTGGGTGCTCCTGGTGTGTCTCTCTCTCTGTTGTAAATTGCAGTGGTAAAGGGTTGTGGGTAATGTGGGTGTGTGTTGTATAGTGGTGTGGGTGTGTGCGTTTGGTGTGTGAATGGGTGTCAGGTATGTGTTATTTAAATTGACCAATGTGGTGTTGTTTGTATGTGTGTATGTATTTTGAGCACAGCGGTATGTACCGCCAATGGTTTACCGTGGTTGAATGTTCGCCACAGTGATTCGTGGGTTATAATGCTGTGGGATTATTTCTGTTGGCGTAATGGTGTGGGTTTTACTACCTCCAGTTTATCACCAACCTTTGGGCTGGAGGACTTGTGTGTGTTTCTATATAGTGGTGGATTTCTATGTCGTGGTATGTTGGCATCAGTCAGCACGGCAGTAAGCAGCACTTACCGCCAATGTCATAATAAGAGCCCTTGTGTTTTGGGGTGGGCTTGATTCCAAAAGAAGAGAGCTCTTCTAGGTTTGGGGCTTAGTGTAATCTGTAATTACTATGTTTAAAATTATCACTAACTCCTAATTTACTTCACTTACTGAGCGTGCCATTTGCATGTCCCTGTTGCTTTAGTTTGTATGTCCTCCCTGGATTTGGTCCACAGAAAAAGACAGGTGAAAAGAGAGGTGAATACAGACTGATTCACAACTGCTTTGCCTCTAGACTGCCTTTGAGAAATGGTGCAATTGACCCATCCTTGTTGTCTGACATGGTGCTTTAGCCCCTTTAAAACCGCTTGGATCATGGACCCTCATAGTGAAGGCAGATATCAAGTCAGCCTTCCAACTGCTTCCCGTCCACACAATGTCTGCCATCTGCCTGGTTTCCAGTTTCAACTTTAAATCTATTATGACAAATGTATGTCCATGGGATGCTGTGTGTCCTGTGCATATTATGAGCCGTTAAGCACATTTTTGGAATAGGTCTCCATACAGGTCTCAGGGTCCAATTTTTTCATTCATTATTTGGATGACTTCCTTTTCTTGGGTCCAGGAGGTGCAAATTATTTCACTAAGGGCCAGATGTAGGTAAGTTGGGATTTTGTGATTATGCACAACAGTGTTCCTGACACTGTTTGCTACTCTCAAGGGGGTTGCAAATGTCCACCTCATGAATATTCATGAGGTGGGTCACAATTTGCGACCCCCTTGAGACTCGTGGCACTCACAGGGATGGTGGCCTGCTGGAGACAGCAGACCACCATGTCTGTAACTGCTTTTAAATAAAAGCCAGTTTTCCTTAAAGGAAAACGAGATGCATTACAAAACTAAAAAATTTAACGTTTTTGTTTTATTTTTTCAGAGCAGGCAGTGGTCCGAAGGACTACTGCCTGCTCTGGAAAAATGTTTTCAATGCCATTCACAAATGGGATTGCGAATGGGTTAGCACCCATTTAAAATGGGTGCTAACTGCGATTAGTTTGCGACCGCGTTCGCGGTCACAAAGCAATCCTGCATTGCACTGCGACTCGCAATTAGGAAGGGGACACCTCTTCCTAATTGCGAGTCGCAAACCCGTTTTGCGATTCGGTAACCAGGTTACCGAATTGCAAAATGGGTTTTGTGCATTGCAAAGTGGAGTTTGCACGTCGCAAACAGCAAAATTCTTCATCCAAAGTGAATCACATCTTCCAAGATGGCCACCAGCATTGTAGTCCTTTCTTTATGGTTACTTTTTACATTCCTGTCTGGAAGATGTGATTCACTCTAAAGATGGCCGCCATAACTCTTGGTCCTTCTTTTATATTTACCATTGTTATAGGTCTTTGTGAGACTCCCTCCAAGATGGCCGACAGTATTGTAGTCCTTTCTTTATGGTTACTTTTTACATTCCTGTCTGGAAGATGTGATTCACTCTAAAGATGGCCGCCATAACTCTTGGTCCTTCTTTTATTTTTATTTCAGTTTTGATACTTTATCCTTCCAAGATGGCCGTCAATATTGCAGTCCTTTCCTTATGGTTACTTTTTACATTTCTGTTTGGAAGATGTGATTCACTCTAAAGTTGGCCGCCATAACTCTTGGTCCTTCTTTTATTTTTATTTCGTCTGTGGTCTCATATAAGGAACCCAGACATGAACACTCGAGTTTTGATACTTCATCGATACACACGCGTACTCGCGCTTCACGTTTTGACTCATTGGAAGGTGGATTGATATAACTGATATCAGGTATGCTACATGCTTTAGGTATAAGTTTATTCAAGATTTCAGGATAGGACATAGTAGTAATGTGTTTTTTTTTTTTTTTTAAAGGGACTTAGGAGAGAGATATGATTACGATATACTTATATACTTGGCCTATTTTTTTTATATTGGAGGAATTTATTTAATAGGGATGCTAATTTTGATAAGAACTCTGATTAGATAAAGATGGGATTTTAGGGTTCACTATGGTTCTGATTTGTTTCTTGATATTGGTTTGGTTGGACGTGTTTGATAGTTATATATTTTTTTTTTTACATAGCAGATAAGTTGCTTAACAGAATTATTCTGGGATTCACTTGTAAGGAATACTTATGATATAGGACGCATCTACATATATGTTTAGGTAAGAGCATGGCTCATTTGCACGTGTTTTTAGTAGCAAGGGACATCACTAGGGTACGGGGTCAGCTCATATTCAGTAAATAAGAGCGATTTAAGTAAGTTTCATTTTTTTGATACTTAGGGCCAGATGTAGGAAACTGTTTGCGACTCGCAAACGGCAAAATTTGCCGTTTGCGAGTCGCAAAACGCAGTTTCCTATGCAGAAATGCATTTTGCGAGTCGGAACCGACTCGCAAAATGCATAACCCACTCGCAAATTGGAAGGGGTCCCCATGGGACCCCTTCCAGTTTGTGACTGGACCCAAAAATATTTTTTCAGGGCAGGGAGTGGTCCAATGGACCACTCCCTGCCCTGAAAAAATACCGAAACAAAAGGTTTCGTTTTTTTTTTAAGTGCAGCTCCTGTAAGGAAAACGGGCTACACTTAAAAAAAAAAAAAATGCTTTATTTAAAAGCAGGTCACGAACATGGAGGTCTGCTGACGTCAGCAGGCCTCCATGTTTGCGAGTGCCTATACTCGCTATGGGGCCGCAATTTGCGACCCACCTCATGAATATTCATGAGGTGGGTCATTGCGACCCCATAGCGAGTCGCAGTCGGTGTCTGAGACACCGTACTGCATAGCAATTTGCAACTTGCAAATTGCGAGTCGCAGGGACTCGCAATTTGCAAGTCGCAAATTGTCGATTTGCTACATCTGGCCCTACTTCACTAATTCTTATATCCTTTCACTCAAGAATGGGTGACATAGTATCTAATATTAATATATGATGTTTGATACCTAAGGGTATGATATTCTCACATTTTGGGAATTAAGGTGCACTGAGAACTAACATATGTCTGCATCCCACTATTGTGTTCACATTTTATTCCAAAACTTTTCCATTAATTTTTATATTCCTTTCATCTATTGTCTTCACCCCTTTTTTACATTTTCTCATATTTTTTTTCATGTCCATACACTGGTGGAGGTCTCTCCTTTTTAATGAGGAAATATGGATACACATATAATAATAGGTACCTATATAATTTACAGCCCTGATGAAGTCATTGGGAAACTCCCGGACGAAACACGTGTTGGCTATCAATTTGGATGCGGCTGCTAAAATTTAAATAATAAGCTATATCATCCTTTGAAGAATATGATTGAACCTTGATTTGAGAAAATCTGTACTGGCTATCAATTTGGATGCGGCTGCTAATGTTTAAATAATAAGCTATATCATCTTTTGAAGAATATGATTGAACTTTGATTAGAGAAATCTGGACTTGGACTTTGGATCATAGCAATCTTGGAACAACAGATCAATTAATTCTACTATTTGGATTTGGACAGTGATACTGTAATTGGGGATTATGTTGGAAATAATCCTATTAATTTTCAGAAATATATGACAAAACATTGCCTATGTATACTGACTCATGAGTACTATTATTTTTCATGTTATAATGAGTGCCTCTTGTACTTTATATTTGCAATAGTGCTTTTAGCATCTATCAAGACCTTTTGGGTGTGGTCTTTCAAGAGTGCACCATTTCGAGATTCGACATTCTTTGTTGATATTCACCTCGCTACCCAGAGCGCCTAGTTTTCTCCCAGTACAATACACCCACACGTAGTTAGAGCCCATTTCTGATGGGAATGTGTGGGACAAAGTTCCATTCGGAATATACGGCTCTACTGAGGTTCTTCAAATTCCATATGTATTTAAAATATCTATGACAGATGTTATTACACCCAGTGTTGTATCTAATGATTGGGATGTCCAGACAGTTGATTCTATGTTCTGAAATGAAGGACTATTCAGTATTTGAAAGTGATGATGTACATGTAAATACAATGAATTACTGGGAAATGTTCTGCTACAATAATTGGGGACATCACTACCTGCGCCGTGCAACTAGACATAGACTGGTACTTAAGTACACACAGTGAGAACATTGTTTGACACCACCAGTGGGGATCCCGAAAAGTTATTTAGAGAAATTCACTTATTTTTCTGGGCATGCCACAAGAAATTCAGAGTCATATTTATTCAAACTGCCTCTTTCAAAAATTTGGAAAATTTTGCTAACAGATACAAAGATTTTTTTGTTTCCTGTCTTGCCGTTGAAGGTTACGATCACTGGAAGAACACTATTGATTTAAAGAGTGTATGGGGAACACAAGATTGGCAATTACAGGGTAGGGAAGCCTTGATTAGAGCATGCCTGATTCCTGTACAAATGATTTTTTTAAATGACACTGTTTAACAGACATCCTGTCTAGGGTTAGCAAAAATAAAAGAAATGAACATGCCCATTACCCCCACACCGTCTAAGTTTAATGATTGGCAATTCTTCCTGAATAACACGGAAGAAGATCTAGATGCAAAGATTCAGGCTGCTACCTATAATTCTTCACTTTCCAGTCTCGGCGGGTGGTTAGTTTGGCCAAAAGACACCAATGGATGTCAGGCGTGTTTTTTAAATTCCTCAGGGGGTTTCAAGATTAGCCGGCCAGATCCTCGCTTTATCTCAGGCCAACACATGGGGATAGTTACTACATACAGTGTGGGTAAACCGTGTCAACAATGGGTACAGTCTAACGTGTTAGCCGCAGTTAAAGAACACCTTAACACACTTTCTGAAGATGTAGACTTGCATGGCTTCTTGTTGGGTCCTAGGAAACAGCGCTCTAAAAGATTCATCTATGCTATGTATAATGAGATGTGGAAACTTTCTCAGATAGAAGCTGCTGCATGTTTAAAGTAAATAGATAAGGAAAACATTGAAAAGGCTTTGGAGGTTGTCGATAATGGCATAAACACCCTGTCCAACAGAATTTATTCACTAACAAACATAGTTTTGTCTACGATAGCTATCATTCAGACAGACATTTCCAGTTTATACCATGGACAAAGTCAGCTGTGTTCTATTATGCAGCTTGGTTGGACATTACAAACATTGAAAAATGTCTGTATTCCATGGAGGTACATTAAGGGTAGTGAATTGTTCACTGCTTTTAATTTATCCAGGAAACAACAGACAATGGCTAAAAGGGAAGCGAATTTCACCATGCTTCATATAGAGAGGTTAGAAAAGTTGCCTTTTACGATACCAGAGTCCTTCGACTGTCTGGCTTCTACATGGCATTATTAATGTGCCCATATCCACCTTTTGTTTTTCAAAATGCCTGAAACATCTTGCTGTAGGCATGTATGAGCGTGTGGGCGATAGCTATATTAAGGAAGAGTGGGAGTTGCCCTTTGATTACAAATGTCTGGACTGCGAAACAGAGGTCTTTCTTAGCGGAAGCAAATGTGAGACTACTGTTAGTGATTCAATGATCTGCAGGCAGATATCCCTTCACGGCCACTGCAATGCACGGGTCGCGAACTTGGCCTGTTTCCTGAAGGGTACTCATGTCTCTTCGATTCGACCAGCATTTCATGTACTTTCCAATGGCAGTTATTTGGTGCTGAGCAATCAAAGCTGTTGCGGTATGTGACCGGGAATTGCCTACACAATTTCAGTCTCTAAAGTCGTTACGTGTTGTGGATATGTTTTATTCCCCCCCACACGAGAGATAAAGGTATCAGAATTGTGGCCTCACATTGATACTATTAATGTAAATTACGACAAGCTGAGCAGCCTAAAGGCGCTACTGTTTCAAAAAGATGTCACATTGACATCCGCTAGAGAGACGTCTGATCACCAGCTGAGATACAATCCCTATTAAATACCAACTTCCCCAAGCACTTTGGTGAGCTGGTATTCAGAATTTCCAGCGCCTCGAGCACTACTGGGATTGTCCATTTCTTCAAGGCTGTCGGGTCTGGATTTGTGTCAGTCTTCCAGACTATCTTCTGAATCATCCCGTCGGCCATCCATTCACTATTTTCAAGTGTGTTTGCTGGCTTTCATGTAATTTTGGCATTAATTGGCAGAATACTGCTGCTATTTTTTCTGATTCACAGTGGTTGTTTCTTTACAGCTACACAGAGTGATGGAGCAGCTGCCACCAGCACAACTGTGCTGTGAACGCAAGGTTCAGATCTTCGATGCTTCCTTGTTGGAGGAACTAGAGTGGAATTGGTCATTGTCATTTCGACCACTCCTCTGGTGAGTGCAGCCTGTCTTTCGCTGCATATGGTGCTTCTTCGAACATTTGCCAACAGTGTGTCTTGCCGTTATGCCACTGCCGCCTGTGGACCAAGAATTGCTGATGTCTCCGATGAGGGTTCAAACATTGTCATGCCCCATGGGACTGAGGCGGATCCGCGAGGCCACTTATGAACACTCTGTGTTGACTGAGTTCGCTCTTCATTCTATGGAGAATGGCACTAATGCAGGTGGACCTGCACAAGAGACTATTGCGCACTTTTGCTCCGTGAATCCATCCGCCCATGTGATCGATCTTACTTCTGACAATTTGGCCTCATTTTTTGATTACTTTTTAGTGGGTGACTTTGGAGCTACTCTTCAAGATCATGGCTATAGTTCCACAAAATAGTGATTGGGATTTTTTTTTTTTAACCAAACTAAATTTAATTATATGATTCCTACTTTGGCCTGCTGTGCTTGTCATGGCTGACATTTAAGTCTCTTTTGTATGTTTTTAAACTATTAATTGTAACAATTTTTTTTACTCTTGTTTTTATGCTTCGCTTTACTCCTGAGCAGTTTTTTAGCTTTTGGATTCCCTCACCTTTGGTGGCGTCTAGTAATGGCATCATACTTGTTATGGCAATGGGGAGGGAGTAGTGAATCCTAGTTTGTTTTAATGGGACAACAGGAATTAGCTTAGCCTTTGGCTTGCAGACTCGTGCCCCTGTCACCTAGTGACTTTTAACCTACTTAGCTTGCTCTGTCTTAGCCCATTTATTTAATTAATTCTTCTAAGATGGCTGCCCTGTTTATAGTTTGGCCGTTTGTTTAGCTTTATGTTATCAGTGCCACTACGCTAAGGCGTCAAATCAACTGTAGGTGTTGACATTAGGTACTTCCCCTCTTCACGCTTTTGAGGGAATTGTTTATATTAATTACCGTCCCAAGCATGCTGTGTTATCTATTGTTTAGGAACAACATACGTCAGGGGTCCAAGTAGATCTGTATAAATACATCACACTTTAGACAGATAATCAGAGGGATTCCGACCAGATACCATCGCTGCTATTGATATTGCACGTCGCCTTGACGCTGACCCAGACATGTTCTTACGGAGTGTGAGCACGAGATCTCATTCCAAGGTAACAAGGGTTGGGGGCTCCTTCCAGGGACATGGCATTGGCAGATTAGGTTTAACATATCCAATTCTCCTCTAGGTAGAAGGTTAGGCCTATTATGATAGGGTATTAGGACATTATACACTCTATGGGGGTCATTCAAAAGACCACGGCGGTCATTCTGGGTTTCCCACTGGGCTGGCGGGCGACCGCCAAAAGGCCACCCGCCAGCCCAGTGGGAAACACCCTTCTACGAGGAAGCTGGCTCCGAATGGAGCCGGCGGAGTGGAAGGTGTGCGACGGGTGCAGTAGCACCCGTCGCAAATTTCAGTGTCTGCTAAGCAGACACTGAAATTCAAAGTGGGGCCCTCTTACGGGGGCCCCTGCAGTGCCCATGCCACTGGCATGGGCACTGCAGGGGCCCCCAGGGGCCCCACGACACCACTCACCGCCATCCTGTTCCTGGCGGTCGAACCGCCAGGAACAGGATGGCTGTGAGGGGGTCGGAATCCCCCATGGCGGCGCAGCTTGGCAGCGGAAAACCGGCGTGACACCGCCGGTTTTCCGTTTCTGACCGCGGCCATACCGCCGTGGTCAGAATGCCCTTAGGAGCACCGTCAGCCTGTTGGCGGTGCTCCCGCCGACCCCGGCCCTGGCGGTCAAGGACCGCCGGGGTCGGAATCACCCCCTATGTCTTTCCATGTTATTGCAAGATGGTGGGGGTCTTCATAGTCATGACTCTTGTCTTTACAATTCTATCTCTTGACCTGTTCATTACCCTAATAATTGCAGTCCATGCAATTTATCGCAGATTGCAAATTGTATTTAATAAAAACTATTGAAACCTTACAGCATCTTTGTTATTGCCTGTGTTTGGTTGAGACATGATGTACCTGTGAGAAAGGGGTAATCTCTGTTTAACCACGGCACTCCCTGAGATGTCATCCTTCTGAGTCCATGCGTAAAGGCTGCCACAAATCACCTTTAACTGTTTGGGTTTTTGGTGAGGTACTTCTAGTGAGCCGGAAGGATTGGGACTACAGTTGCAACTTGTTGTAGGATAGGCATAGTCACCTACAAACATAAGTACTGTCATTCTTGAACCAGCAGAGCAAGAGTCCAACTATGACACATTCAATGGGGCAAGGGTATGGCTACACCCTTAAGTCCAGACACAAGTTTGGTTTGTTCATGGATGCAGCAGGCAGCCTGGGTTTTGGTGCCATACTGGGGATATGTGTGTGCCCAGTCCTGGCCTCAGTCCTGGTTTGGGGCAGACTATCACTTTTTTGGAGTGGTTTCCCATTTTGATGACCTTGCACATTTGGAGCATACAATTCCGAAGCTAATTTCTGACACTTTTGTCAGATAACATGGAAGTGGTAGAGTATATAAATTCTCAGCAAAATGTGCAAGAAAGTATTCAGCTTGCTGAAGGAACTTGTTTTGATTTGTTGCAGAGATTGTGGCAAGGTCCAAATAAGAGACCTGTGAGGGGAGTCGGCTCTGGCAAATAACCAGGAAGGGAGGAGATTTGGTTGCAACCATACCCCACTCTTAAGACAAAAAACCAATTGAAAAAGCGTGTGAAAGTGCGCTTGAGAAAAGTGGAGGGGCTAGCAGCGTGTCCGGTAACAAAGGTACCCAGTGGGGGAGCCACATCTTTGATAGTTCACGTCACTGGTTTCCCACTGACAAAATTCCAGTTAACCCAGGTCATGTGCATGGCCTTCAGGAGACTGGGATTCAGGGCAATTTTGGCTCACATTCCTTTAGAAGAAGGGCACTTACATCCAAGGTGGGAGCAGGGATTAACCCAGAGGTGGTTCAAAGAATCAACAGTTGGAAATCAGATTGCTATAATCGTTGTGTGCAGCTCAACATGATGTAGGAAGGGATGAAATTCCTGATGCCTAAAGTGATATAATTTCTGGCACATGGATCCTTGCAGAGTGTAGATCACTGGCCATTCCATTGTGTGTTGGGCAAAAGGTACATTTTCACAGAGTCAATTTTGCAGGCGTGCAGAAGAGGCTGGTCTTTATTTCCATTGGGGGAGATGACGCGCAGGGGGTTGGTCTGGCAGTATTCATCATCCTCCACATCGGTGGCAATGAATTTGCAACACTGGGCAGAGGAGCCTTATTCAAGTACTTGTTGATAGAAATCTCCAAGAAATGCCCAGGTATGGTTATTGTGTGGTCTCACATTATACTCAGGAGTGTGTGGAGGTTAATTCGGTCATCCAGAGGCCTCAGTGAGTCAGTGAGGCACCTGAATAGCAGGATGAAGCAGTTGTTGAACACGGTTCTACTAAAACATTTTCCCATATTTACATTCGGGGGCAGTTCCTGTTCAACAGGGATGAGGTCCACCGATGTGGTCGGTATAATGAGATCTTTGTAGAGAACTAAGAGCCAGATTTAAGGAAAAGTGGTGCAGCGTGATGCTGTGCCAAAATTGGCAGCACCGGGCTGTGTCACTTTAGAAAAACGCAGAGATGCGACATATTTAAGTGAATATGGTGCACCCCTGTGTTTCCCCATGTGCTGGTGCTAAATTTAGCTGCCAGCACCAACGCAGGCATCCTTGCATCATTGTGCATGGATGTCTGCATTGAGGGGTGTGATTATTTAGGTGCGGGAAGTTGTCCCTTCCTGCACCTAAAACAGTCACTAATGGTGCTTTGGCACTTCTGTGTGTGCTGCACAATGCAGCAAACACAGAAGTGGTAAAGCATATTTTCAAATGATTGTTTATGTGTAGGAAGGGACACCTTCCCACACATAAACAATCATTTCTGGCATTTTGCTCTTTCTATGCATGTTGCAGAATGCAACACACATAAAAAAATGCGAAAAACGAGGGGGAATGAAAGTATCCCTCCTCGTTGCTCCCTGCTAACGCCACCCCTGAGGTGACGTTAGATTTTGCGGCTGCCTCAGGTTTATGAAGTTTCATAAATCTGAGGCAGCGTCAAAATTCAGTGGGTGTTGCTGTGGCACACCTACAGCAACATCCATTGCACGCCCCTTCCACGCACAGTGCTGCCTAGGAAGGGGCCGTATTTACAAGGTGGTGTTAAGCCAGAAACAGTGGCTTGGCTCCACATGGTAAATACGGTGCAGTGCTTAGCGCCACAGGAGAGCCACAAAAGATGACTCACCTGTGGTGCTAGAGGCCTACAAATACGACCCTTAGTGGCTTTTGCTGTGAAGTATTTCTCGCATCTCTGGGTAACAGGGCATGGGGATGTCTGGTCAGTCAGTGAACTATCCAGGTCTGTGGTGTAAGAGTTGTGTTCGGCCACAAAACAGTTCAATAGCCTTGGCATCAGGTATAAATGCACACAAATCCAAGAGGGTATTGGCCTGAAGCTGATGCCCCAACTCGGGGCAGATGTACACAATCTCTAGAGAAGGACTGGTGACATCTGCTGCAGCAAGCCTTCATAGTCTTATATTAAGTAACACTGGGGGATTTTGCAGGGATAGAGGGTACAAGGTAAGTCCAGGCCCATACCCGAACGGTGGCCAGGGAAATACCTTTTTGGGTAACACTGGCATGGTGATTTTTGGGAGACCAGTTTTATGCTGGCCCAAACTTCCTTTAATCTGATGGAGCCGGTGGGTTCACTCTGTAAGGGCAACAAATGGAATGACCCACTAAGGGATGTTCCCCAGGGTTCAGAGCAACTTAAGCAGGCAATGCCACAGGGGAAGGGGCCAACTGGGTGGTTAAACATGATTCTGACAATGTTTTGAGGAATTAAAATGTATTAGTGGTCTGCAGTGCTGTTGCTTGTAAATATTCTAAGTATTTCCCTTTGTTGCTATTTATTGATATGTTATGTCCTATGTTGTTATTTTGTGTTTATGATGGATAATAAAAAGGGTGTGAGAATGGCAACATTTCTCTAAAGCACGAATGGCATGTGCTCTCTGTCATTTCTGTGTTGAAAGTTGCAATGCTGATGTTCGGTTTTCATGGTGGAATGACTGGTCTCAATGTAGTCCCCCACTTGTGACTAGCGAGGGCCCATGCCACAGGCCAGGAAGCCCCCCAGGACAGAAGTTGGCCAGATTTGGCTTGTTATGTTTGGTGGCAAACAGTAGGTGCATCTTTTGAATGTTTCACAGGTCTCCTTCCACGAATGCCATTGGCTGCCCACTGACTGATGTGGTCACCTGGGTGGCTGGCAGGGACGGACATGAGTGTTAATTAGGGGGCAACCTTACCTTTTAGCCACCTTGCTGCTCGGATGACCCGAGGGACTCCAATGCACCCCATCTGCTAGTAACATTCAAGCTTTCTTTTTACCTCCTACCCACCCGCCCCCTCATTTAGCACAGTAGGGGGGTCAGCAAAGTTGTGTTTTGCTACAAAGCAGGTGGACAATCTTGGTGTCTGCTCTAAGTACAGGTGAATTCAAGAGGGAATTGGCCTTAAGCAGATATTCTAACCCGGTGCAGGGGTAGGCAATCTCTACAGAAAGACATAGCCTTACATTACATTGCCATGGGGAATCTTACAGAAATAGGGAGGATAACCAGTGGGGCCTGGGCCAACTCTTAATTGTGGCCTGCAGGATACCTTATTGGGTGACTCTGGTATGGTGATTTTTGGAGGACCAGTTTTATGCTGGCTCATGCTTCCTCTAATCAGAGGGAGCAGGAGGGTTCCCCTTGTAAGGATCACGAATGGAACAACCCATGTGAGGGCTTTCCCTTTTGTCTAGGATACTTTAAATAGGTGAGGTCACAGGGGATGGGACCTGAAAAGTTGTCAAACATGACTCTGACAATGTTTGGAGTAATTAAAATGCATTAGTTGTTTGCTATGCTGTTGTTTGGAAATAATGTAAATAGTTCCCTTCTTTGTTCTTTATTGCTATGTTGTTATGTCCTGTGTAATTGTGTTGCATTTATGATGGATTATAAGGCTCATATTTATCATGTTTTTATGCAACACAATTTGCTGTGCTGCTCTGTGTGAAAAGGGAAAGGGCAGGAATGCACTATATTTAACATTACATTGAGTATTCCAGTGTTTCCTTGCACTGGAGCACTATGGTGATCATTATGAGTTTGGCGGTCCTGCTCTGCCACTCCGGCGGTGGCAGTAACACCACCAACAGAGCAGCAGAGCAGGACTGCCAAATTATGATCACGGCCGTGAATGGGCTCCAAAGCAGCCAGTTCACCGCCTGTACTGCCAGGGTGGCGGGACCGCCTGACCGAAGATGTACCACCTTCGGCCTGGCGGTCCGTCTTATTCCGGCGATAGTATTATGAGTCTCCTTTCCACCAGGGATATCCTGGTGGCAACCCTGCCAGGAAATCCCTGGCAGAAAGGATACTGGTGACAGGAATGAACATTCCAGTCACCAGTATGCGACTCCCCCATCCCCTGAAACAGCCACGGCCCCCCTCCCACCCCCAAACACAATAGAAACCACCCCCGAACCCCATACATACCCCCCACCCAACCATCCATGCATGCACACAGCACACATGGGGCTTTTTCATATATCTATGTGTGCTGAAAAATGCAGCACAGTTTGAAACAGGAAATATAGGCGGAGAAATACATACATTTCTCCTGGTTTCACCTCCGCTGTGAAGGCATAGCATTTTGATGCATTCCCAGGACTACTAATCATGTTAAATCTGGGAATGTGCCTACATCCATAGGTGGATGTAAGGTAAGGAAGTGCCTTTCATTTCTCCAGATTTACCAAGCCACGTAGGGCCGTGCAAAGTAATCTTGAGTGGCTTAGTAAATCTCATTCAAGGTTTTGCATCACCCTGTGATGCAAAAACCATTGATAAGCATGTCCCTAAATACAAACTAAGGATGGCATCATTTCTCTAACCCATGAAGGGCACGGTGTACTGTGTCATTTCTGTGATGAAAGTGTAATGATGATGCTTAGTCTTCATGGGGGTGTGACTGGCCTCAATTAGGTCCTCCACCTGTTAGCTGAGTTCAATAAACAATTTTAGGGTGGTAAGTACTTGCCTGTATCCACACTAAACTGATAAGATGTCTGCAATAGAAAAACAAGCACAATGACAATTTAATTCCACTTGTGCCATATTTCAACCCCTATTCATTTCAGAAGGGAGGAGTGAGGGGAAATATCAAAATGTTCTACTTTGTTTTCATCTCTATGATTGTGAACTCAGCTATTTCGTGCAGGATCTTCAGTGCATAAAAATAATTATTTGGAGGAAGAGAAAAATGAGCATATGCACAAGAGTGTGAAAACAGCAAAGTGAAGAAAGTAGGACAAAGGACATATATAAGAGGTGAAGAATATCTGATGGAGGGCATTCGTGACAAGATGACATTTTTGACAGTAGACAGAAAATGTGCAATATTGAATAACATCGAGTTTTCACTTGTGTATGTTTGTATACTTTCTCGACTATTTTGGAAATATATTGATGACGTGAAATCAACAGCTGTGCAAATTTAGCAAGTAAACAGTATGAAATCATTTAATGCATCAAAATGCTATTGAACCCAATTCACGTTTTTGTCCTTTCTGTAGTAAGGAATTAATACTGTTCGGTCATGTCTAATGTGTAAATAGTTGCATCTTTGCGAGCTTTGGAAGTCACAAAGAATTCCTACTTTCAGAAATCAATGACTTTTTCATTAGTGGCCATAATAGCATGTCTTTTGGCTGTTTATATATAGAACACTAAAGAAGGAACTAAAATAGGAATTTCTGTGCCTCATCACCAGAGAGACAATACGAATGTGGGCCTTGATTTCTGTTGCACACCGGTTACTTTTTTTTTTTTTTTAATTAAGTAGGTCTTAAAATAGGTGCAATCTTCTACTTTGTACTGCTTTTAGAACATTTAATAAATAATGTCACCCACTTCTTCTCGAGAGTATTATTTCGAGTAAGTGAAGAAACACACACCAGTAGCATTGTTGTCTTACGTTTTAACACTCTCATTTACCCGTAGTTCCCATTGAACATATCTTATTAGTTATTTTTACTTGCCGTTTCAGCATTTTTATTGATAGTTTATCACTTTTTTCGCAAATGCAGAGAAAAGTACTGCCTTGCACAAGATATTTTGTTTTGATAACACAGCTTTTTCAAACCACGCTTCAATGAAACAAGATTAGTTATTTCTCCAGTTACTCAAAGCTCCCATTCCACTCATTCACCGGTTTCATTGTTGCGTGGAGGGAGGTCAGCGTTTTTCTGCAGCCCAGTCTTTCCATTAGTGCATATTTGGCTAACAGTACTAGACAGTGCAGATCCACAACCTTACCATTCCTTATGTAAGTAAAATGTCTGCTGTGATCATACTCTCGTACACATTCCACCTGAAGAGGTGGTGTTAGGTTCACTAAAGTCTGTCTTGCCCATTTGATTTATTGAACCACCTCAATTTAATCAGCAATTGTTTCAAGTTAGACTGTTTCAAACATTGTTTACTGTTAAATATTAATACACAATTCCCTTTAACATTTAACTTTAATTTTATTTAATTTGCCCTGTCCCTTAGTAGCTATCAACACATAGTAAAGTCAGGGTGTTGATTTTGTCAGTTGCAAGGGTAGCTAGCATGACATCTGGGGAAGAGGCGCTGATGTGAGCACGTTTAACTTTTTAAAAAAAATAATAAGGCTGACTATAACGTTATAGCCAGATTCACGGAGAGCCTCCCCAGCTGTGGCAGAGGCTCCACAGTGGTGGGAGGATATCTACACTCCTGGTGGGATCTTTGCATTGCAGTTTCTCATTGCGGAGATCCCACCAAGAGTGAAGAGATCCCTCCACACCTGCAGAGACTCCACATTGACTGAGGAGAATATTTGTAAATAGGGCCCTAAGTTTAAATTTTTTCTTAATAGGGAATATCTCACTGACCTGGAATCAGTTGATCTGACCTCTCAGCAGTAAATCTGAACAGCAGTGATATAATGCAAAATGATGGGGCAGCCTTGCATGATGAGGGTCCACTGAGACTCCAACATCTCACAAATATATAAGCTTAAGAAAAAAATAGGGGGGCCTCCGAGAGGTGGAGCTTCCCTTCACCACGGGCACTGAAGCAGGGCGTATTACATCCCTGTTGCATAGTAAAGCTATGCTGGTGTTTTGCCTGAATATCAAGGTAGAAATATTTTCTTACCATAATTCAGAAGCATGTATCTCATTATAGCCGAAAACTGTTGTTAAGAATATTGCAGGTAAGATATTGTTTATCAGTACTGTATTCAAAATCATTGTTAATATTGTTGTATATAATAAGGATGTATGGAATATTTTTTTTCTATGTTGTTATTATTTGTATTTTTGTTGAAAGTGTTTAAATATTTTAAGAGTAGAGTGTTGTTTTTATATGGGGTTGGTTACGTAGGTTTTTAACTATGTTTTCCGTTTTTTCCACACTTTTGTATTTTACATTTGAACTTTTTAATTTTATTGTGCATGTATTTATATTTTTGTGTTTGGTTAATGTATGAATGTAGTATTTATTAAGTATTAAGTAGTGTGTTTATTTTTATTGCAGAATGTAGGCTTGGTAGGGAAAACAGTAGGGAATGTTTCACAATATTTCTGATGGTTTACAATTTTTAGAAAGCTGTTTTTACATAATGTTATTATTTACATTTATTATTATGTTTAAATATTCTCTTGGTATTTATTATTATTTTTACAAAGATAATGAATAATTTAACATTTAAATGAGTTAGTATTTTTATTTGAAAGCGCTGGAATTATTTAAGAAATACATGTATGTGAATAAAATGTAGTGTTTTTTAAATCATTTGGTAAACTTTGATTTTTTTTTAAACATAGGTGCATTTGCTTTGTATTTGTGAATATAGATTTTTTAAGTAAGTAAATCTTTTTATTTATACCATTTTCTGTTATGTAGATAATGTTTATTTGTTATGTTGGCATTCTTCTTATTGTAAAATAATTTAAAAATTAAGTATGAATGTAAAATATTATATTATAATTTTCTGATTTCAAAATAAATATCCATTTTTATAAAGCATTCTCAAACTTTGTTAATATCTATTGACAAAGTATAATTTGCGTTGATTAATTTTAAGTTTATTTGGTTTTATAGAGCCCTTATTATTTAACATTTTCAATAATTATATACCCATTTTCTATCCCCAGTTTCTGTGAGCCGTAAACAGCCCAGAGAACTAGTACAAAAGAGAGGTAGTAAAACCACACGTTTTTGACTGCCATTTTAACTTTAAAACTGCTATTTTCTCCGAAGCATGACTGTTTACATTTCTCTCCGTGTTTTCTCTAACACTGTACTAAGGCTAATACAATGCAACCCCCCCACCCTCTCCAAGGAATCCAGAAAAGCAAAAAGTACACCCCAAAGCCTAACCCGAGTGTTTAATAGACTATTTAATCTGTTTTGTGGTTTACAATATATCCAAATGTGTATGTAACACTTAATTCTACTAGTAAACAAGGTTTCTTCAAATGAGCAAAATAATTATGTACTTGCTTTACGTTTGGGCCATACCTGCAGGCTTGAACACGGATTGCTAAGTGTGTTTTGGGTCAGTATGTCTCAAAGGGGATTGTGAACTGCAAAGCATTTTCCTGTCCCTCGGAACACCAGTTTCTGCTTTGGTGATTAGCCCACATCCACCTGAGCAGGCTTCTCTCCTCCCTTCACACCTTGCACAGGCACTAAGGGTTAAGGTCACATGGTCATAAAACAAGCTTTTTATTGGTTGTTGCAACCATGCTCCAATTGGTCCTCAGGACTGGAATTTGTATTGGACCCAGGGCTTAGGGTTTGGGTTCTGATTAGTTGATAGGGCTGGAGATCTGATTGGTTATTAGGGCTAGGGTTTGTATTGGACCTAGGGCTTAGGGTCAAGATATGACTAAACAGACACAAGATAATACACAAGTCAACAAATAAAAAAGAAAATACATACTATTCAAACCTCCTTTACAATGCAAAGTGTGTCAATGAAGAATTCTATAAAATGCTTACAACATTTTATAAGCCAAAATGCATAGAAGCTAACTGGCTAACCATTACACATCCAAAGCAGATTTGGTAAATACCTCCTTAAACAAAACAAAACAGTGCCAATCTGTTTCCAACAATACCCTCCAACCAGAGATAACCACAGCAACTAATCTCTTTCAAAGAACTATCACCAACTGAATTTCTGACTGTTGTCAAAGCAAGCAAACCATCTGGCTGCCCTTCTGACCCTAGTCTACCTCTAATCAACTTCAACAGCCATGCCTGTAAGAACACTCATCAACAACTGCTTAGTGACAGGATTTTTCCATTAGACATAAAAAAGGCATACAAACGGCCCCTTTTAAAAAAACATAATCCTGACAATCAAGACCTATTGCAAATGGACCATTCCTGGGAAAACTTATAGAAAAAGCAGTTTTGCCCATATTGCACAATTTGTTGAAGATAATTCCATACACCCTAACTTTAAAAATGGTTTTCAGCCAGGAAGATGCACTGAACCGGCCCTAAATTCTATCTGGGATGACCTTAAAAACAGTGGACCAGAACGGAGTTACCACCCTTCTTCTCTTTGACATTTCAACTGCCTTTGACACAGCGAATCATTATACACACTTCTAAAGACTTGAGGAAGCCGGAATATCGGTTACAGATCTCATTTGGATCTTATCCTACCTAAACAACAAAACAAGTATTAAATATGCCCACAATTCTTTTCTAAATCATGCATACAGGAGTTCCTCAAGGCTCAAGTCATCTCACCCATTCTTTTCAACATCTACTTGAAATCACTACCAGATTTGATCATTGGTTTTGACATCACCTTCTATAATTACACAGGTGACATGCAGATACTTCTGAATGTGAAAGGCTCAAAGGACATTCAAATATCACAACTCTTCAATTGACTTGGGCTGTTGATCAATGTATGACATGGAGCCACCTCAACAGGCAGGCTTCCAAAACTGAGATACTCGCCTGTGGTGAACGGAAATCTAAGACCTTCTCTGCACTTGGCCTGATGATCTAGGACCACCTCCAAAAATATCTAAGTAGGTAACCTTGGAATTACCATGTACACCAAACTGTAAATGAATCCACAACTGGATAAAGTAGTCAAATGTAGCTTTCTTACAATCACTTCTTGAGATCTGCAGGAAGGTGAAGACCTGGCTCTTCATATAAGCACCTTTGGACAACACACTTACACACTTTGCGCAAACAACTGGATGCCCTCTTGGGTATTAGTGTGCAATTCAAATCAACATATAACATAACATATTATAATTTGTACTATGCCTCCTGGGATAAGCAAGATATATTTATATACTGCAAAAATTATATATTGCACTACAAGATACATGTGTATGTCAGACAATGTCATATTGCTGCTTTGTTGCACATACGGGAATTTATACAGAGAGGTGCATATATATATATATATATATATATATATATATATATATATATATATACACACACATATATATATATATATATATACACACACACATATATATATATATATATATATATATATATATATATATACTGTATATATATATATATATATATATATATATACAAAACAAACAATTGCCAAGCAAATGACTTGTTACACTCCAGGAGAGTTTATTGCATTATCCAAAAATGTACTTTAAACGATACCACCACCAACGCATTTCGACCTTTCGGTGTTGTTCACAGTTTATAAACTGTGGACTCTTGTTGGATAAACGGTCAGGTGCAATTCCTTTGTGGCTGAGCCACTCAAGCAGCTACTGACACGAACACAGACATTCACACTCCCACTCACACAAGCACTCAGATACTCACTCAGACATTCATGCACCCACTCACAGACCCACTCAGAGACTCATGTACTCAAACACAGACCCACTCAGACATTCAGGAGCCCACTCACAGACTCTCTCAGAAATTCATGTATGCACTCACAGACCAACTCAGGCTCACACACGCACTCAAAGACCCACTCAATGACTCAGATACTCGTACACTCACAGAGCAATCAGGGACTCATGTACCCACTCAGAGACCTACTCAGATACTCAGACACTCACTCACAAATGCACTTAGACACTCAGACTCTCATTCCAAATTTGGCAGTAATATGACTGCCACGCCGGTGGTGGTGTTTTGACCGCCGCCAGGGTGGCGGTGAAGACTGCCAGATTACGAATGTGCCAAATCCCCACTTACCCATTCCTACCGCCAGGGGGCTGTACTGCCATTTGATAAAGTTTGTTTTGACCAATGACTTTGTGTTTCACCACTGCGCATATTAGTTGCTCAATGTTCACCAGTAGCACATGGTATGTTTTGTTCAGTTGAGCCACCTATGGGCTTTGACATGGCATTAGCCATTACTTTCTGTATTCAGTTGAGCCGCCTATGGGCTTTGACATTGCATTAGCCATTACATTCTGTATTCTGCCTATTGGCTTTGACATGCTGTATCCAGTCTAGCCGCCTATTGGCTTTGACATTGCATTCCTATTGGCTTTGACATGATGGATTCAATTTAGCTGCCTATTGACTTTGACATGCTATTAGATATTCTGCCTATGGGCTTTGACATGATATTATACATTACACTTTGTATTCAGCTCCGCTGCCTATTGGCTTTGACATGATATTATACATTGCATTTTATATTCAGCTCAGCTGCCTATGGGCTTTGACATGATATTATACATTGCATTTTGTATTCAGCTCAGCTGCCTATTGGCTTTGACATGACACTAGACATTGCATTTGATATTTAGGTTAGCTGCCTATTGCCTTTAACATGACATTGCATTTGATATTTAGGTTAGCTGCCCATTGCCTTTAACGTGGAGTTAGACATTGAAGTATTTGTTTTGCTTTGCATTCAATATCTTATAAATATAACCTGCTGTGTATATTGCAAACTGATATATTTTGTTTGATTAACGCGGACTTGAAAGCTACTAATTCGTCATACATAAAATATTGTGGTTGGGGAAGAATTAACAACAATAAAAGTCTTCTTTGACCTCACAAGTGCATTTCTAGTGTGTTATGTTAGTGCTTAGAAACTAGATAAGAGGAAAGCACTACAGGGGCTGAACCCTCTGGGCCGGAGATCCACACAATACCGCCAGCTGTATCACAAGTTCCCTTTCTGCCAGGGATTTCATGGCAGTAATACTGTGGAAAGGCTACAGGTGACAGGAATTTGCATTCCTGTCACCGGTAGGTGACTACCCCAAACCCCCCCACCATCTACACAAGAGCCCTCCACCCCACTTTCCTTATAACATTCCCCCCCACCTCCCCGAACCCTCAGTAACCCACCACCCCCTGCTCCTAGTAGTGAACCCACACCCCAATACCATACTTACCCCCACCCCCACATACAGACACGTACCCACATGCATCAACAGAAATGCACATCCTGCACTCACTCACTCTCACTCATAACGCCCTTACACTCACGTGCACACACACGCAAAAAAAAACAAATCCATACACACATAGATGCTCACACTCACAACACCCACACTCTCACATGCACTCAGTACATTCTGTTAGGGTTTGTACACAGCAAAGAGCATGTCCCCTCTCACTGCACTAGTGGGTTCTGTAATAGCTCCCTTTTAAACTTACTATTGAAAGCCTTTCTTGTTATCTCACCTTCCCCCCCCCTAGGCTTCTGTGTATGTTGTTTAATGTGCTGTTTTGTTTACACATTGGGCCTTGCTTTTACCAAGGCTTCTTTAAAATACTCCTCCCTAGGCCATGTGTTAATCCAACTCATTTGCATAATAACTGAAACTCTGCACACCTTTCAAGAACATGTGCAGCATGTGAGGACCACACCCAGCTCTTCAAACCACACCCAGCTCTGCACACCTTCCAAGAACATGTGCAGCATGTGAGGACCTCACCCAGCCCTTCAAACCACACCCAGCCCTGTCTATAAAAGGCATTCCCCGAGCCTCACCTAGTGCCTTTGCTCGTCTACCTCCCGCTTACCTGAGAACAGATCCCTCGGCGCTGGCACTCCTGCTCTTTACAGACTTTCATTGACTTCAATGGGCGCAGCTTCTGGCTCTTCCTTCTTCCGGTTTCCGGTTCCTCCTTGCTTCAGCCTCTCTCCTATGAGTAACCTGCAAAAGAGAAAGAAGACAAGGTTAGACTGATCAGTATCTCTTGCCAGCAACAAGTAAGTGCAAAACCTTTTATTACCTGAAAGAACTTTGACAACAATTTCTGGATTCGTGTATAGACAATTTGAAACGAAATACCTTCCACGAACATTGTGATTCAAACTCTTTGTTACTAGAATATTTTGCAGAACTTTGTGAAGCAAACATTGTTTTTTCTCATGGAACTTTTAAGAATCGAACAGTGGAAACCATTAACAGCAAGGCAAACAGTAAATCAAGGACTTGCACAAATTACATGCTGTATTTTGATGTAAAAGTACAGTATTTGTTTTATAAAAGATTCTGGAAATATGGGAAAAAAGCTTTACAGTAATAGAAAACACATCCCAGAGCAGTAACACATTCCAAACCTGGAAACTAGAGACCAGGATCCAAGAGGTACTTTTAGAAGAGAATTTCTAATAAATAAAGGGATAGTCAGGAACCCATTTAGGAATAGGTTGCACTTATCTGTTCTTTGTTTATGTTTCATTAGGCACCAGTTTCTACAGAAGTCAGAAAGGGCCGCAGATTTGTGCAGCACTTCAACAGTGGAAACGCAAGAACGGTGTTGTCTCTCTTTTTTATTTTATCCACTTCCCCCCTTCCCTTGAGCTTCTGTTCTTAGTGCACTGTTTTAAAAACTAGTGTGCTGGAACAAGCAGTTTCAGGTTGGGGTCGGATTGTCTTCAACCTCCATCAGAACTGAACAAGAACTCAGGTGAGCTGGGCTTTGACACATTCACCCCCATTGATACGCATACACACTTCATCCCCCACCCTCTCCTTTTCTCAAAATACATACACACACCACCCCTACCCCTGTCTACATACATGCACACATGCACTCCAACCAAGCATTCACATTCACCCACACATGCATCACAACATTTACACACAGACACACACAAACGGACAAACACTCACCTCCCACCCCCCATTCATTACACACATACACACACTCACACACATCCATTCACACACCCCATCCCTCCCCTTGCAGAGGACACTTACTTCATCTGATGAGGTGCTCCTCCCTGAGGGGACGAGACCCGGTGCTCTCACCGACAGCAGCACCCCACCATCAGGACACCGCCAGGCTGTATTACACATTGTAATACAGCGGGCAGTGTCCTACAGGTGGGGCGGGGCCAGTGGTGGAACTACCCCTGAGCTTCCGACTGGCAGGAATATGTGATGGAACAACTAGGTCCAAAACAACTACTTGCCTAAACCACTACTGCTAAACAACTAAAAAGTCTCTACAACGAAGTACTGAACAACTTTATAGATTTTCTATATATTTATTTATATATAAGTAGTTTAGAATTTATATATATATATATTTATATATTAGAATTTATATATATATATATATATATACATATATACATATATATATATATATATATATATATATATATATATATATATATATATATATATAAATCCTAAACAACTAATAAACCATAAAAAAGGAAAAACTTACCTTAAAATTTGTTGTTCAGGCAATGGTTATTCAGACAAAATCGTTGTTTAGACTGTAGTTGTTCAGTACTTAGTTGTGGAGACTTTTTAGTTTTTTAGCGGTAGTGGTTTAGGCAAGTAGTTGTTTAGGACCTAGTTGTTCAGGATGTTTCCCATCTCAGATGACATCATTGATGACATCATCCACATTGGCACTCACACACCAAGTGACACCCCTATACAACCTCTCTTACACCCACTCGTACTCACAACGACTCCCATACCCATTCACAAACCCATGCAAGTACTCACACAACCACTCACTCACTCATCCATACAGCTATTTATACAACCAGTCACTTACATGTTTAGTGACCCATAAAGCCTTCCACTCACCCATACAGCTACTTGCACACACCCTTACTCATTGATATATCCACTCACATACCCATATACTCACCCATACAGCCACTCAACACAGCCACTAACTTACCCATACATGTGCTTACTGATACACCCCCACAACCACGTACATACCCATTCACAGATCCATGCAAACACTCACACATCTGCTTAATCACCCATACATCCATCAATACAGACACTTAGGCCCTCATTACAACCCTCGCGGTCAGTGTTAAAGCGGAGGTAAGACCGCCATCAGGCTGGTGGAAAAAAAAAACGGAATCACGACCATGGCGGAAACCGCCAACATAGACAGCCACTTTAATACTCCGACCGCCACGGCGGTACAAACAAACAGCTTGGCAGTCACCACCAACAGACAGGCGAAAGACAGTGTACCGCCCACACTATTATGACAGGCCAATCCACCACCTTTTCCGGGGCAGAATCAACGCAAACAAAAACACAGCGGAAAGAGGATTTGGAAGGGGAAACCCTCACCTTTACACAACCCACTAGGAACCAGGAAGCCATGGAGCCAGAACTCCAAATACTCCCTGCAATAGTATTCCTGCTCCCCTACCAGGAGCACGAAAGACGGCAGCGACAACCACAGTGAGTGCTGCACCTACATCAAAGGGGAGGGGGAGGGAAAAGAGAGTGACAAACACACGCAACACGAAACACCCGCACCCCCACCCTCACCCACAACAACACACACACTAATACATGCTGCAACATTACATTTACGCCCCCCAACCACCCCTGGAAGAACGCAATGACAAAAGGAAATGATTGTAACGATTGTAATCAATAAAAATCAATTTGTCAAAACTCCAAATACAGTATAAACAATTAAGTACACCAACTATGCAAGTCCAGGTAGTGCACCATTCATAGTCGGTGGACCACTGGGCCCAAGTCTCTCCAGTGGGTGGTTTACCCACTGCTTTATCCTGGGGAGTGCAAAGCCACAGTCTCTCAAGTCTCTCCAGTGGGTGGGTTTCCCACTGCTTTATCCTGGGGAGTGCCAAGCCACAGTATCACAAGTGGATGCCTTTCTCCACTTGTTCTGGAGGGGGCTTTGTGACAAGAGTGCTTCATCCTGCCAAGGACTGAGGTAGTGGATGCCTTTCTCCACTGGTTCTGGAGGGGGCTTTGTGCCCAGAGTGCTTCATCGTGCCAAGGACTGAGGTAGTGGATGCCTTTCTCCACTGGTTCTGGAGGGGGCTTTGTGCCCAGAGTGCTTCATCCTGTCAAGGACTGAGGTAGTGGATATGATACTCCACTGGTTCTGGAGGGGGCTTTGTGACCAGAGTGCTTCATCCTGCCAAGGAATGAGGTAGTGGATGCCTTTCTCCACTGGTTCTGGAAGGGGATTTGTGACCAGAGTGCTTCATCCTGCCAAAGACTGAGGTAGTGGATGTAATACTCCACTGGTTCTGGAAGGGGCTTTGTGCCCAGACTGCTTTATCCTGCCAAGGACTGAGGTAGTGGATGCCTTTCTCCACTGGTTCTGGAGGGGGCTTCGTGCCCAGAGTGCTTCATCCTGCCAAGAACTGATGTAGTGGATGTGATACTCCACTGGTTTTGGAGGGGGCTTTGTGCCCAGAGTGCTTCATCCTGCCAAGGACTGAGGTAGTGGATGTGACACTCCACTGACGGTGGTGCAATATGCAAGCTGCCCATGCTCCTGGAACTGACCATCAGCCTCGTACGACTGACCACTGGGGATGGCAGCCATGTTTGCGGTGGTGCCACTGGCTCAGGATGTTGCGGGCCGCTGGCGGTGCTGGCGGCAATGTCAGTAGCGGCAGTGCTGGTGGTGGGATCACTGACTGCGGTGCTGGCGGCGGTGTCAGTAGCGGCTGTGCTGGTGGCGGACTTACTGACTGCGGTGCTGGTGTCAGTGTCAGTAGCGGCGGTGCTGGTGGTGGGCTCACTGACAGCGGTGCTGGTGAAGGGCTAAGTGTCTGGGGTG
The DNA here is from genome assembly GCF_031143425.1 of Pleurodeles waltl. Taxonomy (NCBI): domain Eukaryota; kingdom Metazoa; phylum Chordata; class Amphibia; order Caudata; family Salamandridae; genus Pleurodeles; species Pleurodeles waltl. Next base: position 791,607,211 of record NC_090438.1, on the reverse strand, counting down.
CTGGTGGCGGTGTCTATGGCGGCGGTGCAGGTGACGGTGCCAGTGGCGATCTTGTCCACCGTGCAGGTTGGCGTCGACGTGGACCTGCCTTTGATTTTCAGGCCCTTCCCCACCTTGGATGGTGGCGCAGCTGTCTTGCCACTTGAAATTTTTGTCTTGACTGAGCCCTTGGTGGCAGGTGTTTTGGCCTTCTCTCTCCGAGATGTGGCCAACTTTTTCTGTTTTGGTGGTGGCGGGATGTCCTTGTCCTCGCTCCTTGGGACACTGGCAGCCCTGTTGCTTGGCACATTCCAAAATCCCGTTATTGCTGGCCCCACTGTGCCCGGCGATGTGGTGGCTGAGGTGCTGGGTTGGGAACTGAAAAGGTGGGCCCTAGGGGACAGATGGGGGGGAGGTGTACTGAAGAGGTCAACATTTGATAGGAAAAGTTTTTTAGACACACTTGGACTGGTAGATGGAGGGGGTTTGGGAGTGGAGGAAGAGGTATTGGCTGTAGGAGGTGTTCGTTTGGTGACTTTGGGTGAAGGTGCATGGGCTGTAGGCTGTTGTGAGGTGGATGGCTGTTGGGTGGGTGTGTGACTGCGTTTGTATACTTTGGGAGGAGGGCTCACAGACACACTGGGAGACGACACAAGGGATGTGTGAATTGTAGTGGGGGTGGTGAGTGCACGTTAGCGCTGTGTGGTGGTGGGCGTGCTGGTGATGGAGGTAGTGGCTGAGGATGTACTGCATGCAGGTGGGAGTGGAGACGAGACTGAGAGGGAGGAGGGAGACGTGGAGGAGGGTTACACAGTGGAGGTAGTGGATGTTGGCATGTGTGCATGGGTATGATGCTTGTGTGAGTGCCTGTGGGATGTATGGTGCTTATGTTTGCCTGAGCCACCCTTGTGTGTTGAGGTGTGTGCATACTGGTCTGATGGTGTGCTTGGGATAGGCTGAGGTACAGGGGATTGGGTCTGGGTGGAGGAAGTTGGAGGGGGGCGGCTGGACACAAGGACAATGGCTGCCATCAGTGCTGAGGCAAGAGCCTCAAATGCTCTCTGTTGGGCTGCCTGGCCAGAATGAATGCCCTCCAGGTATGCATTTGTTTGTTGCAACTGCCTGTCTACACCCTGGATGGCATTCAGAATGGTAGACTGCCCAACAGTGAGCGATCTCAGGAGGTTAATGGTCACATGCTAAGGGGCTGCTGGGAGGGCGGTGCTGGATGGGGGGGTGACGGCTGTACCTGTTGATGCAGTGGGCACAGAGGGGCCCGCCACTGCAACGGAGATCCCATCAGAGGAGGAGTCGGTGTTGCTGGTCTCTGCTCCTGTCCCCTCCGTGGAGCTCCACTCGCCCTCTGTCCCACTGGTGACTTCAGACTCCGTTGTCTCGCCCTCCAGGGCCATGTGGGATGCAGTTCCCTCCTGAACCAGTGACACTGCTCCTCCGCCTGATGATGCTAATGAACAGGGAGACCACAAAAAGGGGAGGGGGGGAAAGACATGTTCAGTGCATGCAATACCGCTACCATTGGGGGACACTACAGACACAGCAGCCCGCTGCACTACGCCATGCACTTAGAGTTCCCTAACTAATCACAGGGACATGGGGTACAAGGCCTATGCCCGATTGCTGCACACATGGAGGTCACAGGAGCCTGACTAGGTGTAGATGGCTCTTACCACTGGTGGGGTTGGGGTGCCACATAGCCTGCCTCACAAAGGGTCCTTGCCTACAAAGCTCGCCCTGGCCTAGGGGAACCCACTGCCCACCTCCCCCAACCAGACACCTCTTAATGCGCGCAGAGTCAGCTGAATGAGAGTGTACTCACCCCCTTGGATCTGGAACATCAGGGGGGTCATGGTGCGACGGGCACCCCTCCCACGTTGGGAGGCCATCCCCAGCTGGCCTCTGCCGTCTTCTTGCTCCAACGGCGAATGTCCTCCCATCTTTTCCAACAGTGGGTGCCCCGTCTGTGGTGGACTCCAAGGGTCCGCGCGTCTTTGGCAATGGCACGCCAAATATCCTTCTTCTGGTGGGCGCTGACCTAGAGGAATAGTACAGTGGGAAAGGAAAATCTTTAACCGTCTGGACTGTCACAGTCATTGGCCCACGTTCCCACCCTTGCCTTGCCTTGCCGCACATACACTCACCGTCCGCTCATGCAGGCTCAATACCCCCGGTATCTTCCATCTGCACCACTCCAAACAGACATTGCCTATACAGCATGCTCACAGTGTACTCACCTGTTTGTCTGGAGGACCGTAGAGTAGCATGTACTGGGGGAGGACCCCATCCACTAACTTGTCAAACTCCTCCGAAGTGAAGACAGGGGCCCTTTCCCCAGACACATGAGCCATCGTCACTTCCAGACTGAGGTCACAGCAGCACTTGCAGTGTAGGTCCTCTCTTGTCAAAGGTCAGGTATCAAGTGAGTGAACAGACAGAAAATGGCGGTCACGTCCGCGGCGGTGCATACCGTCACCGCCGGCGTACATCGTCATAGGCATCTGGGACCCATAGAGCCCAATGTTAACCAATGCAGGACTGCGCCGCGGTCTTCGACCACCTACCGCGATGGTGTACAATGCCAGTGCAGTTACCTCATATCCCCTCGTCCCACATTACAGGTCAGGCAGCCGCCATTTCAGGGGGGCCACATGGCATTATTTTTTAATGCGTCACACTTATCTAGGCCTTGCATTCACACAGAGACAGGCACATAGTGGATTGACAAATGTGTGCAATAAATTATTTTTTTACTACCTTAGTGTTGGCTGACTCTGTGCTCGCTGTTCTCGTCCATAGGGCATGTCCGCTGGGGCAGGTGAGGAGATGGCGGCATCCTTCGATATACAGACCGCTGGTGGATCTGTCGACAATGGAAGAGAGACATGTAATAGTCACCTACAGACTTGATCGTGCAACAATCCATGCACTGTGTGCCCAGTTGGAGCCAGACCTGATTTCAGTTATCCGCCATCCCACAGGAATCCCCCCTCTAGTGAAGGTCCTGTCAGTACTTCATTTCCTGGCCAGTGGGTCCTTTCAAACAACAGTGGTTATTGCATCAATGATGTCCCAGCCTATGTTCTCAAACAAGTTGTCCAGAGTGTTGTCTGCCCTGATGAAACACATGAGCAGCTACATCGTTTTCCCTCAGGTGGAGGATTTGCCTACAGTGAAAGGTAACTTCTATGCCCTGGGACATATTCCCAACATCATAGGTGCCATTGATGGGACACATGTGGCCTTGCTACCCCCACGCAGGAGTAAACAGGTGTACAGAAACAGGAAGAGCTATTATTCAATGAATGTGCCAATGGTGTGTTTGGCCAACCAGGTCATCTCCCATGTGAACGCCAAGTTTCCTGCCTCAGTGCATGACGCTTACATTTTGAGGAATAGCAGCATCCTTTATGTGATGGGGCAACTCCAGAGGCACTGTGTGTGGCTATTAGGTGAGGAAAAGGACCCTATACCCTGTGAATAGTTTTCTGGGTCTAGGGTTGTCCCTAAGGATTAGTGTGTGTCTAACAGTTGTCCTTCGATATTTTCAGGTGAATCTGGGTACCCCAACCTGTCATGGCTACTGATCCCAGTGAGAAATCCCAGGACAAGGGCAGAGGAACGCAACAATGAGGCACATGGGTGAACTAGGAGGATTATAGAAAGAACCTTCGGCCTCCTGAAGGCCAGATTCCTGTGCCTCCATATGGCAGGTGGTTCTCTGTACTCCTCACCAAAGAAGGTGTGCCAGATCATCGTGGCCTGCTGTATGCTGCACAACTTGGCTTTGCGACGCCAGGTGCCTTTTCTGCAGGAGGATGGTCAAGAAGGAGGTCTTGTGGCAGCTGTAGAGCCTGTGGACAGTGAAGGAGAGGAGGCAGAAGAAGAGGATATTGACAACAGAAACAATGTGATCCAGCAATACTTTCAGTGAGACACAGGTAAGAAGACATCACTGCCTCCTACATCTCATGCAATTGTTAGACCTATCAAATGTCTGTCACTTTCACCCAGTGTATGGACCCTGACCTGTCACTTTGCCTTTCCATTTCACAGATGTGGGTCCCACTGTGTGACCTCTGCTCTGTTACCTTATGGACTAGACCTGTGTGACATAGGTATGTTGGCAATATAATGGACATTGCTATTATCCTTAGTTATTGCAAATACACATTTGTGAAAGCACAGACTGACTCCAGATTGTTTTGTGATTCAAGAATGTTTATTTAGTGCAAATTAGTAGAAGGGGCTGGAAAATGGTCAGGGGTTATGGTGGAGGAATGTCCATGGCAGAGTCCAATTATTTGTTTCACAGGTGCATTGTCCAAAGGGGCATAGGAAGTGGAGCTAGGGCAGTTTAATGATGGACAGGGCGACAAAGTGGGACAGAAGGATGACATTCAGGGTGGTCTCATTTCTTGGGGGGTGGTAATGGCATTGTTCTCTGTCTTTGTCCTGGATCTCAGGGACCGTTTGCGGGGTGGTTCTCCATCTGCAGGGGGTGGGGTGCTGGTGTTGTGGTCCTGTGGCGGTGCCTCCTGTCCACTAGCGCTGGCAGAGGTAGTGGGCAGTTCATCATCGAGGCTAGTGTCAGGGGCCCCTTGTTGTGCCGCAGTGTCCCTGCTGGTGTTCACAAGGTCCTTCAGCACCCCTACAATGGTGACCAGGGTGGTGTTGATGGACTTGAGCTCCTCCCTGATCCCCAAATACTGTTCCTCCTGCAGCCGCTGGGTCTCCTGAAACTTGACCAGTACCGTTGGCATCATCTCCTGGGAATGATGGTACGTTCCCATGATGTTGGAGAGGGCCTCGTGGAGAGTGGGTTCCCTGGGCCTCTCATCCCCCTGTCGCACAGCAGTCCTCCCAGTTCCCCTGTTTTCCTGTTCCTCTGCCCCCTGAACCGTGTGCCCACTGCCACTGCCCCCAGGTGCCTGATGTTCTTCTGTTTTGGGGTTTGCCTGGGTTCCCTGTAGTGGTGGACACACTGCTGCTTGACGTGTACTGGGGACAGAGGTATGGGCCTGCTGGGTGGGTGCTATGCTGGTGATTCCTGAGAGGGGAGGCTCTGTGGTGGCATGTGCCAGTTTGAGGGGAACCGACTGTCCCAAGGCCCCAGATGGGACGGGCTGGTCATCTAGATCCAGTTGGACAGAGCTGCTGTCATCACTGTGGGCCTCTTCTGTGGGGGTAGTGGACACGTCTGGAAGTTCCTGTCCGGTGATGTTGGGTAGGGGTCCTGCAGGGGTGTAAAGGCATGATTATTGCCTCATTGTGTGCCATTGTGTGCAATGGGTGGGTGACCCTGTACCCCAGTGCTTAGAGTCTTGTCTTGGTGATGGGTGTCCATGCTTTGGTGTTGCATGCAGGGCTTGGTGTTGGGATGGGTGGTTTGTGATAGTGGGACATATGTGAGGTGTTGGAGTGTTGGGGTAAGGGTGAAGGTGGGGGTATGTGATAGCATGCAGGTAGGGTGGGGGATGTAATAGTTAAGAGTTGACTTACCAGAGTCCATTCCTCCAGCTACTCCTGCGAGGCCCTCAGGATGCAGTATAGCCAAGACCTGCTCCTCCCATGTTGTTAGTTGTGGGGGAAGAGATGGGGGTCTGCCGCCAGTCCCCTGAACTGCAATCTGGTGTCTTGAGACCACGGAACGTACCTTCCCCCGTAGGTCGTTCCACCTCTTTCTGATGTCATCCCGTGTTCTTGGATGCTGTCCCACTGCGTTGACCCTGTCTACGATTCTTCATAGCTCTATCTTCCTAGCTATGGAGGTGTGCTGCACCTGTGATCTGAATAGCTGTGGCTCTACCCGGACGATTTCCTCCACCATGACCCTGAGCTCCTCCTCAGAGAAACTGGGGTGTCTTTGCGGTGCCATGATGTGGTGTGGGTGATGTGTGAGGTGGTGTGTGTTGTGATATGTGAGGGGATGTGTTTGTGTGTGTTGTGTGAGGTGCATGGATGTTGTGTGAGCAATGGTGTTGTGTGTCTGTGGCTGCTAGTTTGTTGATGGTGGTGTCTCTCTGTGTGCTTTCTTCTAAATTTTTGGTAGTAAGGGTTGTGGTTGATGTGGGTGTGTGTTTTATATTGTATTGGGTATGTGGGAGTGGTGTGTGTATGTGTATCAGGTGTGTGTATTTGGAATTGTCCACTGTGGTTGTGTTTTGTAAATGTGTGTGTATTTTGAGCGCGGCGGTGTGTACCGCCAGTGGAATACCGTGGTTGAAAGACCGACGCGTGGATTTGTGGGTCGTGATAGTGTGGGCGTATTCCTGTTGGCGTGGAGGTGGAGGTTTTGTTATCGCCAGTTTATCACTGACCTTTGTTGTGGCAGACTTGTGTGGGTGTCTAGATTTTGGCGGATTCCGAGCTGTGGGTCGTAATAGCTGTAGCGGAATCCTGCCACCGCAGTGGTGTGTTGGACAGTCTACTGCACAGCAGTAAGCAGGATTTACCACCAATGTTGTAATGAGGGCCTTACTCTCCAATACAGCCACTTACACAGAAACTCACTTAACCAAACATTCACTGAAAGAGCCACTCACTCACCCATAGAGCCAGACACTCACTCATACAGCCATTCAGATACCCACTCACCCACCCGTATAGTCAATCACACACCCACTCACCAACCCATACAGCCACTCATGCAGCCACTCATTCTCCCATACAGCCACTGACAGATCCACTCACTCACTCACCAATATAGTCAGTCACACAGTCATTCACTCACCCACACAGCTACTCAGATAACTACTTATACACCCATACAGGCACTCACACACCCACTCAAATCCCTGTACAGGTACTCAGAGAAACATTCACACGTGGATATACACAGTCACACAGCCACTCAAATAATACGTTGGAAATAGTAACACTCATTAGTAGTACAGAAAGTATACTATTTTAACTTTTGTGATACCTTGGTTTATATGCTTAACATTTAAAAACGTTTAGAAAATCCTCACGCTCACTGGATGATGTGATCAATGTCATCAGTGATATAATTTGAAATGTCATCAGTAATGTCATCAGTGACGTCACTAACTATGTCATGAGTCATGTAATATGTGAGGTCATATGCATTGTGTTTTGTATGAGTAAAATGTGAGCCTAACTATAGCGTCCATGTACAGTTTATATTTTTCTGTAAATTTCTAAGGTTTTTTTTCATTCTATTTCCTTACTACAACATTGCTGTAACCTTTCAGTTATATATTATGAAAGAGAAGTGTTTTTTGTCACAGGGACTAAAAGACCGTACGCCAGAGTTGGATATAGATGCAAAGAGAATTTTGATTGCAACATGTTTTGATCTTACAAAGATCTTCCTCACAGCCCATACTAAATTATGTACACCACCACATTTAAAAAGAAAGGGGAACACCAAAACACAAGCACAGTAAAAAGACTCTGATTCAGCCATAATTCTTGGAAAAAAGATTCACTGCAAAAACGTCGTGAGTTATGCTATGAAACATGAATAGCTTCACATGATATTATAACAACAAAAAATAGAAAAATAAATTGTGAAGATCAAATAACAAATAGACTAAATAAGACATACATCCTAATTTAGATTCAATAGTAATAAATCTCATTCTCATTCACATAATACACTCAGTACAAGAACATATTTTTCAGGTTTATGCACAGTCCAGGCCGAGTGGCCTTAAATAACACTTGATTCACTTATTTAGAAAAACATCTATTTTAGGTTTGCACTCAAAGTCCAGGCCAAGTGGCCTTTAAACTCTTTTTGCGTCCCTAAAGACAACAACTATACTATGATCTTTAATAAAAATGCACATACAAATATAAGTACAATGTTGAGCGTGATCTCACAGCAAATAGAAATATTCTAAATCTCAAGGGATTTGTGAGTAAAAGGATGAAAACTTTTGCCACACAACATATATAAGGCAAAAAGAGACAAGAATGATGTTACCAAATGTCCCTGTCAGAGAAGAGACTAGATGCTAGCTGCTTTTAAGTTAAAGTTAACCCCAAATTTAACTTTGAAATTAAAAGTAATTTCACCTTATTTTTACAAGTCATCCTTAAGTGCCCCCGGGGTTGGGTGGAGTGCACCTATAAGCAGGGACTTTGTAAAGGATGTTTATAACCCCTGGTCAGGGAATTATATCCTAATTCATTTTTGCCTATTGTAGTGAATGGGCTCTATTGTAGTGAATGGGTTCTGAATGTAGTTAAATGAAAAAACAACCCCACCAACTAACACCAACGCGTTTCGACCTTCTTGGTCTTGATCACGGTAACTTATTACTCAAATCCATGTTCTATTTATACGTTAAATAAAAGAGGATCAATCACAATTCTGTGAGTGCGGCACCTTTAACTTACATGTTAAGCTGACAAATTATATATATATATATATATGTTACAGGGAGGTTCACAGTTCACATACACAAAGCCATCCAAATTCAGCAGTTATGTTTAGAGTGATCTCATGTAAATATATTTTGTGCCTTAAGGTAACTATAACTCACGCCCCTGCTATGCAAGTTTTCTCATCGAAAGATATTACAGCAAATGTTGCACTAATATTATCAATGATGCATATAAGATTTCATGAGTGATGTAATATGTAGTTAATTAACAGTGCATGGTGAGGGCACAAATTAGGGCAGGAATTGGACTTACTTGAGATAACTCTAACTGTTGAATTTGTATGGTTTTGTGCATGTAAAATATGACCCTAACTATAAACTTCCTGCAACATTTGTTTTTAGTGAATGTCAAAGGTTTTTTAAATGTTATTTCCTAACATAAATGCCCCTGTAGCCTTTGTTTTTGTTCAGTGAATTTCGGTGTTCTTTAACACAATGTTATATTTAATTACTCTGGCCCTCATTACGAGTTTGGTGGTCAGCCTACTGTCGCGATGGAGTTGGCGGATGCACCGCCGGGGGCCCCAGCGGTGAAGACCGCCATATCACAAGTACTGGGAAAGCACCTGCAGAACACAGGAACGGTACCATTTGGCCCGCTACAGCGGAAAGGATGGCGCGCCAGGTGACAGCCATCCTCAGCCTGGAGGTCAGTCAGGAAGCCACGACCATATTTCAAGGTTGCACACTGCCAGGATTTCCGGGGCGGAACCACCACCACCAAAAGCCTGACAGAAATGAACAATATGAATGGGAAGACCTACCTTCCAGAACACAGACACGTCCTTAGGCACCATGGCATGTGAATTGCAACTCCCCCCAATCCTCCACCTGCTTCTGCAACTCCAAGACCAACAACGGCAACCACAACATCAACCCTAAGTACACCAGCCTAGCACCCACTGGAGGGAACGATGTCAGTACAAACACAACACACACACGACACGGGAAGCCACGCCCACACATCCATGCAAACAAACACCGGTACCTACACACACATACATATACTCACACGCATACACGCTAATACCCACAACCACCAACATACATGTGGAAGGAAAGCCAGGACAAGGTAGGTACCATCGACACCAACAGTGTTGTGGTGCAGATATATTAGACAAGTCAACATTGTGAATGTACCTATTAATACACAGGCCCAAGGGCCAGTCCAATAGGTGCCCGAGCACTCTGGGCACAAGGTGATGGCCCAACTTGACTCCTGACTGCAAAGTGCAGGCCTCCACAGGGCAGGGGCATCAATGGGGAATGCAGGTACCTCAGGCGTGAGGTTCCTTGCGTTTGAGGGGGGTCCTTAGGGATGGACTTGGATGGGGGTCATTGAGCTTGCCCTTGGAAGGGGAGGTTACCCGGGGGAGTGGTACTTAGTCTTGGAAGTGGAGGTAGTGGGCTTGGCCTGGAAATGCAGGGAGTGGGCCTGGCCTTGAAAATGAAGGGAGTGGGCTTGGGTTTGGCAGCAGGAGCAATGGACGTGAATGAGGCAGAAGTGGAAGGTGGTGGAGGTGCATGGGCGGGGCAGCGTCAGATTGGGTGGTGGAAGGCAGGGCCATTGGAAGGGTAGCAGTGTGCTTGGGGGGGGGAAACAGGGACTGGGTCAGTGGTGGAGACCAGGGAAAAAGTCACAAAGGAAATGTTTTTGGGGACACATGGGAGGTCAAGGAAAGGAAGTTTAGGAGTGGAGGGAGTGGGTATGGTTGTGAGGTGTGTACGTTGAGGTAACTTGGGTGCAGGTGTGTGGGTGGATGCTATGAGTGTGCTGGGGGACTGTTGGGAGGGTGAGTGCGGGCGTTTAAATGCACTGGGAGGAGGTGGTGAGGAGATGCAGGGAGATGGCAGGGGGGACGTCAAGTCTATGTTGGGGTGGCCCACCCTGTAGCTACCCTCTCAGTTGCCCGTGCCCGCTCACCCAGTGAGAGTGAGTACTTACCCCCATGTGGTTGCTGTCCTGCCCTCAAGCGCCCATCCACCTTAGTGTAGGCCACCACCAATATGCAGGCCATTAGAGGGGGTCAGGGTCTGACGTGCACCCCTCCCTCGTTGGGAGGATGTCCCCAGCTGGGCCTTTGAGACCTTCTGGGCCCAATGTCTCAGGTCCTCCCACCTCTTTCTGCAGTGGGTGTTCCACCGGGCATGGACCCCCAGGGTCCGCACTTGCTTGGCAATGGCATCCCAAATCCCATTTTTCTGATGGGCGCTGACCTGCATGGGTGACACAGACAGAAGGACAGAGTCATGTAGAATGGCATCCCTGGGACAGTAGTGGACAGCACACAATACACGTCCACACCCAAATGTCATTGGCCAACATAGCCTTTGGCCCCTCACCCATGTCCATGCTCCATACACACTGCCACCTACCAAGGCCCCCATCCACATGCGCACAAATCACATACAGGACAATGACATTGGGTTCACTTGCTGTTCTGGTGCCCCATACAACTGTCCATACAGGGACAGGACCCCATCCACGAGCCGCTCCAACTCCTCCTGGATGAAAGCTGGGGCCTTGTCTCCTGCAGAACATGGCATCTTGGCTACCAGTGTCAGAAAACAGCAGCACACGCAGTGGAAGTCTTCAATGCACGAGGTTCAGGAGTCAAGTAGGCACAAGCACATGAAATGGAAGTCACAGCTGCCGCAGACATCAGTGTCACCTCTGTTGGTGGTCACTATTGGCTCCTGCCTCCCATAGGCAACAGTGTTAACCAATGGTGAGTTGCACGGCGGTCGTGACCACCTACCGCCATGAGGCGTTACATCCGTGGGATGATCTCACTTCCACCTGTTCCATGCATTCAGACAGGCGGGTACCATTTACGTATCCAATGTGTAATGTGCCTGAAAGTTTGTACATCATGGGTGACATATGCTGGCCTGCGACCACATCAACACAGTTGACAAAGTCTATGGTGCACAACATTAAACCAACTCTCTCCTGTTCCCAGGTATGATGGATGGTTGAGAATGAGGAATGCACCAGTGTACAGGCCCCTAGTAGACCTTGCCACCCTGGCGGAGCGTCACATTATCCAGACCTATTGCCTGAACGGTGTGACCATGATAGAACTAGTGGCCCAGTTGGAACCAGATTTGTTGTCTGCCATTCGCAATCCCAATGTCATTCCTCTTACAGTGGAGGTGTTGTCATTCCTCCACTATCTTGCCTCAGGCTCCTTCCAGGTCACAGTTGGCCTCGCAAGTGGGATGAAGCAGCCCATGTCAGCAACGTCCTGAGGGATGTACTGTCTACCCTGATAAAACATATGGCCAGCTACATTGGGTTCCCCCGACATAGAGATTTGCCCACTGTCAAGGCTGCATTCTACGATGTAGCACACGTTCCTCATGTCATTGTGGCCGTTACTGGCCCCCACTTTGCCCTGGTCCCACGAGGACAAATGAACAGGTCTACAGAAACCACAGAAACTTTCATTCGGTCAATGTGCAGGTGGTGTGTCTTGCAGGTGACGAATCCTACATCCTGAGGAACAGCAGCATCCCACACATGATGGCACCACTCCAAAGGGACCAGGCCTCACTCACCGGTATGTACCCCTGCTTATGTGTACCCCTCAGATCACTGCACCCTTGTGTCCCTGCCCTATTGCCCTCCCGGTCTTGACTTGCCTCTTCCCACTATGTACAATGGTGACTCTGGCTATCCCAACCTGACCTCGCTCATGACACCTGTGAGGCGATCAACCTCAGCTGCAGAAGACCGTTAAAATGACGCCCACGGTCATACCAGATGGGTCATTGAGAGATTGTTTGGCCTGCTGAAGGCCAGTTTCCGCTGTTTGCATGTCTCTGGGGGTTCACTGCTCTGCAACCCACAAAAGGTGTGCCAGATCATTGTGGCCTGCTGCATAATGCACAATCTGGACCTGAGGCATCAAATCCCATTGCTGAATGCAGAGGAGGGGGTATATGTGCTAGTGGCTGATGAAGGGGACATGGGGGGGTAATGAAGAGGGGGGTGATGAGGATGCAGCTGACTCCAGGGCACAGCTGATTTAACATTACTTCGGCTGAGATGCAGGTATGTGAAAACTGTGTGGTATGTGTCCTCTGCAACTGTCTGCCTTGTCCCTGATGCCACCTGTTGTTTGTGACCACTGACGGTATTGGTTGCAGCTCTGACTCTGGGTGGGTTGGGGGCTGTCACATGTGCCCATGACTGAGGCAGTCACAGTGTACAAGTCAGGCCTATGGACAGGCAGGTGTTGTGTTGGTGCACTAGTGCCATCAATGTGTATGTAGAATGTTCCCTGAGTTGCCAGTTCAAGTGCTATGTATGTGCCATACAGGGTTGTTGCATCTGTGCAGCATCCATCCTGGAAGTCGACATTGAGTGGCAGTGCAACATTGTTGTTCCTGGCAGTGGGTATGGGGTCAGGTCTGGCGCTGAGTGCTGTGAGGGTGGGACCATTGGGTTTGTATGTGTTGTGTATGTGTTATGGTACTGGCCATATGGTTGTGTACCTGACTGGCATATCTGCCCTGGATACCTGTTCCTACAGTGATTGTTGTCCCTGTCTTGCTCCCTTTTCAGGACAATGTTGGGTGTTCTGTGATCCCTGCTGGGCTGTTGCCTCAACTGACACATATCTCCAGCCACTGCCTGCTCCATGATCGACATCCCGGCATTTTGCTTCCCCCCTCCCATGAATGTGCTGGGCGATGGGTTGCCACTTGTACATGTATTGCCAATTCCATGCATACTCATGGAAAATAAACACATAGCCATGGACTGTGCTCAAATGTTGTTTATTTGGGATGTACAAGTGTAAGGGTTGATAAGTGGGGTCATCACGGCAGAGATCATCAGAATGGTAAGGCCAGCTGCAGGTAGTCCAGGTCCAGTCTGTTGGCCATGGGTCGACAGAGATATGGGAGTGGACAGTCGACAGGGTGTCATAGTCACACAAAAGGGAAAATGTTCAGGTGAGGGTCACTTCCTGACAGTGGTAGTGGTCTGGGCATCATGTCCAGCTGGATGTCTACATGGACATCCTCGCTTGCATGGGGGATCCTCAGCTACAAGGGTAGAAGTGCTGGTGTCCTGCGAGTCCGGTGGTGGGGCATTCATGCCAGTGGCTGTTGCTGACATGGAGGCCTGTGATGGGATGTGGCCAGTGGTCAGGGCCTGCTGGTGGATGGTAGACTCACACATGACAGTGGTCAGGTCCTTAAATACCCCTATTATGGTGGCCATGGTGGTATTGTGGTCCTGCCACTATTGCATGGCCTCCTGATAGTTTTGCCCCTGCAGCTGCTGGGTCTCCTGCATAGTAGAGAGGATCTGGGCCACTGTGTCCTGGGTGTGCTGGTATACACCCAGGAATTGGTTGAGGCCCTCCTGGGCAATCAGTTAATGTGGCTGTCCCGACCCTTGGGCCACGGTTCCCTTCCCACTACCCCTGACCCCTGTGTCAGTGCTCTTGACACAGTGTACCCACTCCCAGTAGCAACAGGGCCGTCATTGTCTGGTGTGGGTACCCTTGACTCTTGCCACTGCACTATGGGACACACCTCTGATAAATATGTCCCTGGGGCACAGGTTTGGGGTTCAGGGTCTGGCTGTGGGGTTGTTGCCACACGGGTAGTGTCTTCCGGTGTGACCAGGGTCAGTGTGCCGTTGATGGACTGTCCAGTGGCCCCAGATTGCCAAGGCATCCAATGGGGCCTTCAGCCTGGGGAGGGCTGTCTGATTCTGGCATCCTCTGCAGGGTGTCAGTGACAGGGGTACCTGTGGATGGATATGGTAGATGTTATTTGTGTGACTGTTGTTGTTGTGCCCCTGGTGTGATGCATGCAGTGGCTCAACTTGCTTCCCAGTGATAGCAGTGACAACTGCTGCACTGCAGACATTGGTTTGGATTGGATTGTGGGAGCTGTGGTTCTTCACACTGTGCTTGAAATCTGTGCATTTGGGGTGTGTGAATAGGGATGGTGAGAGTGGGGTGGTGTGGCATGCAGAGGAGGGGCATGGGGTATTTGAGACAGGGTCACTGGGATGGGTTGCAGTGGGTTGGAGAGTGATGGGAAGGCATGCTGGGCATGGATGGTTGGTGCTTTGGGGTATTGCTTACTTATCAGGGTTGAGCACTCTGCTGATTCCAGTCAGGCCCTCGGGATACATGATGTCCAGGATCTCCCGGGTTGTCATTGGAAGGGGAGTAGGTGGGGGCCCACCGCGGCCTTGTTACTGACTATCCTCTGCCTGGATGCCATGGAATGGACCTTCCCCCTGAGGTCATTCCACCTGTTCCTGATGTCTTCCCTTGTGCGTTGGTATGTGCCGACTGCGTTGACACTGTTGACGATGCTCTGCCATAATTCTATCTTTTTGGCTATGAATGTTTGTTGGAACTGGACTCCCATGAGCTGTGGCTCCACTCTGATAACCTCATCCACCATGACCCACAACTCATTGGTGGTGAACCGTGGGTGCTTCTGGCGTGACATGTTGTGTGTGGTGGGTATGTGTTGTGTGTGTCGGGTGTAGTACAGGGTGTGTGGTGATGTGGGGGTGTTTGGCTGTATGTGCTGGTGAGCTGTGGTGCTGATTTGTGTAATGTGTGCTGTGTGATATTTGTTTGCTGTGTTTGGGGTGTGCTTAGTCTCGAGTGTAGCTGTGGCTGCTCATATTTGTCGCAATGGCTAGTTGGGGGGAATTACATGGTGGCGTGGCCAGGTGTGTGTGGTGTGTGTATGATTATCAGATGTGGGATATTTGAACTAGCGAATGTGGTGTTGGCTACTTTCCATGGTGCCTTTTTGCTCTGCTGCGGTGCAAACCGCCTGTGGTGTCCTACGGTGTCCACTGTGCATTCCGCTCTGCTGGAGGCTGATTCATAATATGAGGGCTGGAATGTTGTCAGCGTGGCTGGTCTGGCAATTGATCAGTCACTCTTTTGCCGTGGGTTGGCCTGTTGGTGTTGGTTTTGTGTCTGTATTTGGGCGGTTTGTGTTTTGTGACCCATAATCCAGCAGTCGTTATACTGCCACTGCTGGCGGATGGTGGTGCCATTTCACATGACGGTTTTGCCCGAACACCACCAAACTCGTAATGAGGGACTAATGGCCAGCAGCCTGGACATGGACTACCCTGGTTGTGCACCCTGCATGCAGCCACCCCATGCCATGCTGGTCAGGCCCCATCCAACCCCTCAAAGGCTGCCAAGACATGTGGGGGTAAGTGACCTCCCTCCCTTTGCCAACTTCAACCCCAGGGTCCATGCCATGTCACATTTTCATAAGGGAAGGGGTCCTTGGCCCCCTCCACAGGCCATATTTGGTCCTTGGGGCCCCATCTCCAGGGACCTTCCTTTATTTAAAAAATGGTGGCACATAGCCACCCATCCTGGGCCAATATTGGCCCCAGGGAACCCATCCTCCAGGGCCCACCCAGGAAATGGTGGATGCCCCAGATCCCATCCAGGGAAACCACTTCATATTTAAAAGGGGGAGGGGTATGCTGCCCATTCCTCCCCAGGCTGCTTTTGGCCCCAGGGAACCTATCACCCATAGCCCAGCCTTATTCTTAAGGGGGTAGTCAGTCCCTCACCTTGGGTGAATATAAGCCCCAGGACCTGGCCTAGGCAGTATCTTCAGCCAATATTGGCACTGGGGGCCCTATCCACCAGAGCTTGGCCAGTATCAAAAGTGGGAGGGGAGCACGCAGCCCCCCTCCTGGTCCATAATTTGCTCCCAGGGTCCCCATCGCCTGAACCCTAGCCAGTATCTAAAGGGGGAGGTGGATACGCAGCCCCCATCCCTGGGCCAATATTGACATTGGGGACCCCATCTCCTGGGAGGTGATCCATTCCTGACACAGGCATTAGGCCTGAGGTAGTGTTTTTATCAGGACAAGTGGGGAAACCCTGGGTGGTAGGAATTTCATGGATCCCTGCATATTTCTGTACTTTGTATGACAGAAATGCAAGAACAAATAGAGTTTTTAATCAAAATTTCACCTTTGCAACGTATTCCAGTTAAGAACAATTTGGGGAATCCACACTAGCCACATCCCCGTGGATTCCCCAGGTGTTTAGTTTTCAGAAATGTCTGGGTGTGGTAGATTTCCCCATATGGTCGCCAAGCCCAGGACCAAAAAGGTAGGTGCCTTACAAAACCAGTTTGTTTTGTGCTAGATAATTTGAATGTCTTCACAATATGATTTGGTCCCTTCCATGTCGCAGCCCTGTGTGAAGAAGGGGATTACCCACACTGTGCGAGTCAGCCAGTAGGACTGCAAGGTGGGTTTCTGCACTAACCCCATTTCAAGCGCAAGTGGGAGTTTACTGGCTTGTCCTAGAATGGGGCCCTAGAGTGTCTCCATGCTCCCTCAGAAATTGTTCTGCTCACAAATTTGTTTGCTGCACAATTTGATGAAGGAAGTCAACATCCAAAAAGAGATAGACGCAGGCAAAAAGTTGGCTGTTTTGAGTTTACATCCAGCGTCACCAGTAAAAGGTGGAATTTGGGGCTGAACTAAATTGGGTGGATGCCAAGAGAGCACTCTGCCTGTGCTTGCTGTTGCACGCACCAACTCTCTGGGCTGTTGTCTTGCTGCACAGACTGCGCTTCCTAAGGGACAGCATAACTGTCCTCATCGCCTCCCTCAGAATCACTGGAAGAGGAGTTGTTGAATGCAACTCCTCTGACCGAAAAATAACTCCTAGATTCTGCTCCATTGTCCTCCCCCTCAGATGCTGTCTCAATATCTGCTGTCCCTGTCTCTGATCCTGCATCAGAGCTGTTTTCCACACCTGAGTTAGGGCTTGAGCAGCAGTCATCTAAAAAGACACCATGGCCCTCATTCCGACCCTGGCGGTTTGAAACCGCCATGGTGGAGGGCAACGGAAGCACCGCCAACAGGCTGGTGGTGCTTCCAGGGCTATTCTGACCGCAGCGGTAAAGCCGCGGTCAGAAAAGGGGAACCAGCGGTTTCCCGCCGGTTTTCCCCTGGCCCAGGGAATCCTCCATGGCGGCGCTGCTTGCAGCGCCGCCATGGGGATTCCGACCCCCTTCCCGCCACCCTGTTCCTGGCGGTAAAACCCGCCAGGAACTGGATGGCGGGAACGGGTGTCGTGGGGCCCCTGGGGGCCCCTGCACTGCCCATGCCACTGGCATGGGCAATGCAGGGGCCCCCTAACAGGGCCCCAGCAGGATTTTCACTGTCTGCTATGCAGACAGTGAAAATCGCGACGGGTGCTACTGCACCCGTCGCACCCCTGCAACTCCGCCGGCTCCATTCGGAGCCGGCTTCCTCATTGCAGGGGCTTTCCCGCTGGGCCGGTGGGCGATCTTCTGGAGATCGCCCGCCGGCCCAGCGGGAAAGTCAGAATGACCCCCGCGGTCATTTGACCGCGGTGCGGTCTTTGGACGGTTTCCGCCCGGCGGGCGGTGCCTGCCGCCCGCCGGGCTCAGAATGAGCTCCCATCTCTGCTACTGGCAAAACTGTCACTCTAAAACACTAGCTTATGTAGACGTCACAAAATTGCTCCCTCTCTCTCTATATATATATATATATCTATATATATATATATATATATATATATATATATATATATACACATATATACATATATATATTTTTTAATAGCAGTACAGTGTCCCTGGTGGGGGTGATCGTGGCCACCAGGGAAACCTCACATCCATTTAAAAAGTTGTCCCCTGCTTATGGGCGACCACCTGTCAATTTCATTTGTTTTTTTTATTTTATTTTTTAATATGTAACCCTTGGGGGAGCAATTGCACCTCCCTTGGGTAAACCAACTAATTGAATGCCCTCCCCAGGGTGTCGGGCCATTTTCCAAAGGGCCAAGCCCCCCCCCAGTCAATTTATATTTTTTACATTTGTTTAAATGTTTTTAACTTTAACCCCTGGGAGGTGGGCGATCGCACTATTCCCCCCCACCTCACTTGAAAGGGGAGAATTCAAACGAGGCCTTCTTTCAAGGTAGGGAAGCCCTTTTGGGCCCGTTTTCCCCACTGGAGCAGAAAACAGCCTTACCTGCTGCTTCCTGCTCTGGGGGGGGAAAACAAACTGTGATGTCCCAGAGGGGCGGATAGAGGGAGCGGGGGAGACATGGAAGCTCTTCTGTGTCTCTCAAAGGGTTTTAAATAAAATAAAAATCCCTCCCTGGCATCGGCCAATGGTTGTGGCCCGCACCAGGAAGGGTGTGCATGTGTCTGCCATTCGCCGACACACGCACTGATAGGGTTAAAGTGTTTTTATTTGAGTGAGTACAGTAATGTTAATCCCCTCAAAACGTCCATCACTTTTCTCAATGTAACTTAGAATGGAGTGGGAAATGTACATTTAATCCCAGCCTATTGCTTTCCCCAATTTAGCCCAAAGAAGAGTAGGAATAGTAAAATTAAGATTTTCAAAGTACAACACTGTCGCAAAAGTAGCTTAAATTGGAGTGGGAATTGGAGATTTATCCCCTCAAAGTCCTATGCATTTTCCACTGTAGCTTAGCTTTGAGTGGGAATAGTAAAACAACCACCCCTTTCAGTCCAATGCTTTCCCAAGTGTAATTTAGATTGGCATGAGAATAATACATGTACCCCCTTTAAGTCCAAGGCTTTTCCCAATATAGCTTTGGATGCAGTGGGAATAGTTAATGTAATCCCCTCAAAGTCCAATACTTTCCCCAATATACCTCAGATTGAAGTAGGAATAGTTAATGTTACCTCCTCAAATTTCAATGCTAGTGTAGTTTAAGATGGACTAGGAAAGGTAATCATTAGTTTTATCTTTTCACTCTCTAAGCATTTTGTAAACCATATTATTACATTTTGAATGCTTTCTAATTTTTTCATACCTTCTACGTTCACTTTATAAATATACTTTTTAAGTTCATATATATTGATTTTTAGAATTAATTATTTATACACTTATATTTTCGTAACGTATACATGTTTTCTTTGTCTTAATTTTTGGGCATCTGTTTTTTCACTTATCACATATTGCAATTTTTTATATTTGTGTACAGTATTTTGATTAACAATTTACATAGTTTTTACAAACATAATTTTAACATGTTTACAGACATGTTTAGTTTGTACACATTAATAGCTACTGTAAAATGATAAGTTTAATATTTTCAGTAGGTTTATACAATTACACTTTTCGTTGTACACCTTTTTGTTAATTGTTACAACATTTTTTGTAGTGTTTTATCACAATTTGTTCGTCACACAAATTGAACTAAAACAATATTTTAATATACTCTGTTGTTGTTATGAGATGTTAGCCTTTTTATGTTCATTTATTGACCATTTGTTTTAACTGCTAGCTTTTTTTTTTAGTCCATCTCATTCTGAGATGTTCAAGCTTTCTTGAGTTCGAGGTTCCCCATTCCTGCTATCTGGATCAAGTGATGTATGAGGCCTGGGAAAAATTCTAATTATGCAGTAATCAGCATATTTTTAGTAAGCATTACTTTATACAAAATGCATTCTGTAGAGCAAAGCAACAGATTGTGAATGGCTACTCTTTTCTGCTGTTCATGTTTTTTTAAACTTTTTGTACTTGTACTTTTTAAACCTTGGGTCGATTTTGAAAATAGCACTTAATACAGGGTTATCTCATTGTGTAACTCCACATGATTTTGTATAATTTTACTGTAATTTTGGGTACACTGCAGCAAATCACGCACATTATGCCCACGGCTAGTAAGAATACATTTAAGTTACTTTTCTGGGATTTAGTAGTTGGGAGGATGTATTTAGGGTTAGTGTGGTTACTATAGGTTAATGTTTTGTGATATTTTAGTGGTTAAATATTAGGTGGTAGTTTTAATTTATGTTTCACTTAATTGCATTTATTATATGTCTGTATTTTTTGACTTATTGTTATTTGGTTTCTTATGCTTAAGGGTTATTTGTGTTGTGTGGTGGGTATGTTGTGTTTTTTACAAGTCTTTTACTTGGACCAAGGATTTTTCCTGTTTTTGGATGCCTTTTTATTTCAAAGAAATAAGATTGGTTACATGTAACCAATACTATTTTTCTTTTATTTTATTTTTTGGTTTCCCAGGAGCATGTTTCCTATTATATTTTTCAGGTTTTAGATGGTCATCACTGAGTATTATTTTGTGCATTGGAGGCATTGTTAAGTGATTGAATCTTTGCATTCTTTTCGGTGATATTTGTATTTTTGTGGAGGTATCTTTTTGCTGTTTTCTTTAGATCATGGACTTCAGATACAAAAACACAAGCTATATTTTTACTTTTTTATGGGTGTGAAATGTTTATTTGTTTAAAAAATGTTTCAGTTTCATTGTTTTCTAATATGGTATCCATTGTATATATTTTTTGCTAACTTGTAGTAGGCAGTGTGATTTGAAAAGGTGTTATCTCAGTGTTTTACTGTTTAATAATTTGTTTATTCATATTTATGTAAGTAATCTTTACCTTTCAGTCTGACTGAAGTTTTTTCATAGTAAAATAAATATATTTGACTAATTAGGACATTTTAATATATTTTTACTGAAATTAGTTTGGTATGTTTTTGTTGTTTTGAGCTTTATTTTATATTTAGTTTTGTATATCTAGATTTTTCGAGTAGTGTACTTGCTATGAATTCTAGGTATGATAGATAAACCTTGATTGTTAACAATAAGTTGGACTTTCCATTATAGTATTTTATAAATTTGTTTGTTTTAATACTTTAGTTGTTAGTTCGGTTAGTAGGTGTTCTATTCTAATTTGCTGGTAACTTTGTTCATTTTTTTAATATTTATAGGAATTGGTAGAGTGTATGGTATCCTATACCTAATCTCCCTCGGAAAGTGGTGGAACACCCTTCCACTGTTTTATTTGGTTGTCTTGTTTTTTGCTTGCCTATTGTGTTTATTGTGTTATGGCGCTGTCATATATGTTTCAACATGTGATACTGTGTCCAGAATAGTGCAGAGTGGTGCAGTCTTCCAACCCACGTATCTTCAAAATGATCCATAAATGGACTTAGTTTGTTTTTTGTCTTTGGTAGGAGCGTGCTTTTATTAGAAGGTTGCAGTGTTTTGACTTTCAGTTACTGGGCGATGTGCTATGATAAATATTTTTCTGACTTCATAACACCCCTCTAGAGCTGTATGTGGGTATATTTTAAAAATGGTACTAAAGATTGCTTGCTTAAAGTCAATGATTATTCTTTGAGGATAATAATTGTTAGTTTTGCATATTATTAGACTTACTGTATATTTGTTTTGTGATTTTCGCTGTGTGTTGTGTAGAATTGTGTGAATGCTGGAGGGCAAAATGTAATCTTTTGTATTTTTAACCGCTTGTACTTTCTCAGCTCTAAGTATATCACATGAGTCACTAACAGTTTTTCTTTCTGGGTTTAGATGCAAGTGTCTCTTTCCATTTGTGACGAGTAACCTCATCCGTCAAGATCATAATCGGCCACATAGTATAAACAGACTGCCTCTTGACCAGTTTTCAGAAGAGAAACGTCTCCCAGGTCACAAATGCAGATCACAGAGAAAGATAAGCACAGCACCAGATTCCATCTTGACTAAAGACTCTCCCAGGCACTGTGAAGCATTCCATTCTGCCTTCACTAACTCGTGCAAGGATTGGGTAGATGCAATCTATCGGCCATTATTCTCAAAATAGCTGACAACCTATTCAAAACAGATAGCAAATAATGTGGTATAGGTATGTACACAACCTCTGAAACTAAGGCTTGTTATTTATTCATTTACTAGAACTCGCATAGCACTTAGAGAAAGCAAGGTTAGGGTGTTAAGGGCTATAAACTGTGATGCTATGATTTGTGGTAATTTTCAGTGTTGCTCCTTTACTGCTCACTTTATTAAGGAAATATAAATAGAAAGGTATTATGTTAACTTTTTGCCTAAGGTATACGTTTAACTGTTGATATTGTTTAGGTAGTAGTAATTAAATTATATATTCAGTTCCGTTTTAGAATTGGTTTTCAGGTTATAGAAGTACATTTTTTCGCTTTACTTTCTTGAAGTTTTGGGCTAATGTAAATATGTGTCCCTTTTATACGTTATATTTAGTTTTTAACTTGGTTTGCATTGGTTAGTTTGTTAGTTTGTTTTAAGTTATTTTATTGGTTGTGATGTTTGCTATTTGTTTTTTTATGTTTTGTCTCTATTTGGTGAACACTAATTAATTATTGTGTTAATATTTCATCTATTGGATGCTTTTTCTACTTTATTATTAATGTTGTTTTAATGTTATTTTGTGTTTATGCAGTTTAGTTTTAGTTTTGTATAGCTTTTTAAATATTAATTTAGTATATTTTAACTTAAGACATATTTTATTAGTGATAACAATATTTTGATTGTTAAATTAATTTACAATATTTGTGTAGTGATGTAAATATGTAGCAGGGTACTGATATTGTACACCTATTGTTTTTTAATTTTGATATAAATGTATGTTAGATATTTTTAATGGCAATAGTTCTGTAGTCAATATTTGTGTATTCCTTTTTTAGGTACAGGGTCACAATTCTTTTATAATCAACATGTTTTTGACACTATTTTTGTGTTTCAGTATTGCTTTCTTTGATATTCTGTCATAGGAGCCATACATTCCACTAGTAGTGATAATGAAATAATACTGCTTGAAAGTCTTTTGACATGTTATGAACCAAAGCTAAGATTGAATACAACTCCATGTCCGCTAATGTGTACTGAAAAGTGGCCAATTGCTGCAAAATAATACTTGTTCATTCTTCGTGTGTCCTTTTGGTTAGGGAGTAAAAATGAAGTTAGACTCTAAAAGGAGTCTTAGGTACGTTATTGTGCAAACATGATTGACTGCACCCTCAGCCTACTATTCTGAAATGGCCACTCCCAATTTGTCTACAAAGTGCTTGCTATGCACTGTAGCCAATCAAGCAACACCAAAAGTCAGCCTTACAAAGGTCTTGATTTAGAGTTTGGCAGAGGGAATTGCTCTGTCACAAATGTGATGGATATCCCGTCCACGGTACTAGTTCCCATTATAGCCCATGGGACTTGTGAACCGGGGGATGGGATATCTGTCACATTTGTGACATAGTAACCCTTCTGCCAAACTCTAAATCAGGTATTTCCCTCCCCAAGGCCATCTCTCCCACCTCCAAGGTCTTTCCTACCCCATTTTGTGAGAATTAAGAGCAACCAGTCGTTGGTTTCCTGGTTACATTTTTGTCCTGCATTTTCTTTCAGAGGTTAAGTTGTCCCTAGCTGTGAGGGTGTGGTGCTTGTGCTTTCTGTATTGTGTGGCCAGTATGTGAGGGTGTTTGCAGTGCTTTTTTCCCAAAGAATAGGGTATGTAGCGTGATGGGCATGTGTATGTAGCAGACATGTTGTTGCCATGGTATTGTGTGGTGTTTGAATTAACATGTGTTAATTGTTGTGGTGTGCGGCTTTGTGTGCTTTCACTTTGTGAGTGTGCGTGTATTGTGCATGATATGATATCATGGCTTCAGGTCCTGTGGCCAGCAGCTTCCCCACTCGGCTGTGCCCCATCTCCTTCGCCTGCCAATGCTGATGTTGGAAAACAGACAGAAAGAAAGGTAGGGTCATAACATTGTTTTAAAACACTAAAATCGTACTGTACACATCTTCAATATTACATCTAGTTGTACTACACCTCCAGGTAGAACCTAGTTAGGGCCAACATCATGTCAGAAGATACACCCCATAGAACAATAATGTCACATACCAGCTAAGTCACCCATCTCACACCCACAATACCATCATATTAGTAGAACTATGATACTAACCAATCCATGTCAAGCTGACTTGGCCACCTGATTCTAGGTCCCCATCCACAGCAACATAGTCAACCAACAACCAAGCTATGGAAAATAGTGGCAACATTGATTTCCACATTTCACATACACAAAATCTACACAGGCTTACAATTTGACCTGATGTCATGTACCAGGAAAGGAACCTTATCTTATGCTAAACACAAGACAGCATGTTGGTTAAAAGCCATAACCATTTCATGCCATAGAGTTCACAACATTCACAATTGAAATTTGCAAACTTTCAACTATTGAATTTTGGCATTTCCAATTTTGGAATATGATGGTCTAAACACATGTCACCAACACATGTACCAATAGCTGTGCAGCCACTTACCACCTACAGATCCTGAACACTGTACTAACATTCATAGTTCTGACATCACTGTATGTGATCCAATAGGAGTCAGGCAATACCTCCATGGTTACCTACATGTAGGATGTCCACTCAGATGACACATAACAGGGGCCAATGCACAGCCTTCACTTACCAAAGGGGTTCACCGTCTAACAGCAGTATGTTTAGGAAGTATGGAATGTTAAATGTCAGATGGACATCACAGTCTCACACGAAGGTGTCACTCATAAGAAACCTTTAGAAAAGTAGGAATGGCTTTAAATTGTCACTCTACGTTGCATATAGACATGGATCAAGGGACATTGGCACATGGCAAAGACCTGGACAACTTACCATCATAATATTGGGAGTATAGATCTCTAGGTGGGAAGGAACAACCAGTAGGATATGAAAAGCTGTATAGTAGTACACGTCTAGCATAGTCACATGTGCATCACCATATGCTTCTCTCAAGAGGGGGATAACATAGAATAGAATAGAATGTGCACACCTGTGTACCAATGTTGAGGACTGTACTTCTATATGTTCCTTGCAGACCTTTGTCCCTTTGCACTTTGTCACAGCTTAGATTCTATCACTTCATACACTGACCTGGCAGAGGGATGAACATGTGTTAAGTCAGTACTTACACCCTTGTGGCCGCTGTGCTGCCCTCAAATGCCCAAACAACTCAGGGTAGGCCACTGCCAATATGTAGGCCATTAGGGAGGTCAAGGTGCGACAGGCACCCTTCCTTCTTGGGAAGATATCCCCAGCTGGGCCTCTGTGGTCTTCCAGGCCCAGCATCTCAGGTCCTCCCTCCGCTTCTTACAGCAGTTGCTTTGCCGGCTGTGGACCCCCAGAATCCACACTTTCTTGGCAATGACACACAAAATTTCCTTTTTCTGATGGGTGTTGACCTGCATGGATGACACACAGACAGGAGGAGAAAGTCATGTCCACATGCACCATACCAAAAACAAGAAGGGTGACACACAAGTTAGTGCAAGTAGCCATACACACACTTCCTCCCATATCCCCTTCTATATGGCCTGGCAATCTGCATTCAGGCATTGTGTGAAGTTGAGTCAGGCATACAACATGCATATCCAGCACCAGGTGTCGGCTAGAAACATATGATCAGACCACAAACATGTTTTAAAACATGGTATAGGTGTTCAGGTATTTATAACACGACCTTCAATTTTCTAACTATACAGTTTGTAGGTGGGTCAGGGTACATACATCACACAATCCCTACTATGTGTCAGAACTCAAACTCTATTTACGCACATGTGCACATATCCATCTACCCACACATATTATCCTAAACCATCATTTCATTCAACCACTTTTCCTGAACATCATCATACACTCAACATTTCAAACATTGGTATTTCATTTCCACTTACCTGCTCCTCTGGTGCACCATGGAGCATTCATACAGGGGTAGGACCAAAAGCTTGCCCAGATTGTCAGCTGAGAAGGCAGGGGCTCATTTACCTGTAGGATGTGGCATGATTGCTCCAAGAGGCAGTACACAGCAGCTCAGGTCGTGGAGGTCTTGCTGGCAGCAATGTCAGGAGTCAAGTGAAGGATGAAGTATGAGATGGTGGTCATGTCCACCATGTACAGGACCGTAACCGCCAAAGGCAGCAATGTGTACCAATGGCAATATCAACTGCAGTTGTGTTGCCTACCGCCATGACGACATCCACAGGAGAAGTTAGGTCACTTCCTGATGTCCAGTACAGTAGGTTAGACAGCTGCCATTTTGAGGATCATATATGTACATTAAGGTTATGAAAGGTGTGTCATTGACTGTGAAACACATTTAGGACATTGTGCTAATTGTTGGTGTTATCCAAACATGTACAAATGTGCATGTATCATGCAGAGGAAGTTTTTTAGAAATGGGGTCTCTGGTTGGCAGTCAGTCTTCACTCTGTCCAAGCAGGGACCCTCACTCTAGTCAGGGCAGTGGAGATACACACTTAGATAACCCCGGCTCACCCCTTGGTACCTTGACACATGTAGTCAGGCTTATCTCAAAGGCAATGTGTAAAGTATTTGTACCAAAACACTAAATCATACAGTGAAAACACTACAAAATGGACACCACACCAGTTTAGAAAAATAGGCAATAGTTATCTAAATCAAACAAGACCAAAAATGACAAAAATCCAACATACAAAAGTAAAGTTATGAATTTTCAAAATAATAGATTCTTACTCCATAGAAAACAATGGAATCTTTCTTGTTGCACAAAGGACTTAGTTTGCATAAAAAATAAAGCCGCACGGATGAGAGTGCATCAGAAAAGTAATTGATGCCTCAATTCCTAACTCGCAAGTGAGGTTGTGCGTCATTTCTTCCCCGGTCTGGGTAGGCAATGCGTCATTTTTCTCTCCTGCAAGAGAGCAATGTGTCAATTTCCAGACAGGGCACCTCGGATCAGCGCAAGTTCACAATGATTTTGACGCCCAGCGATGATGCATGAGAAATCCGGCTGTCTGGTGATGAAAAACTGTGCTGCGTGGGGTCTGCGTTGTTTTCAGCAGCCGCAAGCAGGTGTTGTGCCATTTCTCCAGCCTCACTGCAGGTGATGCACCGATTTCCTAGCCGTGATGCAGTTGGTGCATCAATTTTAGCTGCGGGGCGGGTAGGGCATGTTTTTTTAGCTGCGTTGCAGGTGGTGCGTCAAAAGCTTTCCCCGCATGGTTTCCTGTGCGGAGATTTCGGTCCTTATCCTACCAGCTTTACATTTCAAGGGTCCAGGGATTGAATAGTACATCACTTGGCTGGGCAGGAGTCTCAGCAGAGAGTCCAGGTGCTGGCAGAGGAAGTCTTTGACTTAGACCCTGAGACTTCAAAACAGGAGGCAAGCTCAGTCCAAGCCCTTGGAGATTCTTCACAAGCAGGAGTAGACCATAAAGTCCATTCTTTGTCCTCTTTCAGGCAGAAGCAGTAGCTGCAGGCCAAACCAACAAAGCACGGTCACAGGCAAATGGGCAGTACTCCTCCTCCTGCCCTTCATCTCTTCTCCTTGGCAGAGGTTATTATTGGTTCTAGAAGTAATCTGAAAAACTGGGGTTTTGGGTCCATACTCATACCCTTTTCTGCCTTTGAAGTAGGCAACCTTCAAAGGAAAGTCTCTGTTGTACACAAGAACCTGCCTGCCCAGGCCTGACTCCAGACTCACCCCAGGGGGATGGAGACTGCATTGTCTGAGGGAAGGCACAGTCCATTCAAGTGTAAGTGACCACTCCTCCTTCCACTGTAGCCCAGCTGGCCCATCAGGATATGCAGGCTACACCCAACTCCTTTTGCGTCATTGTGTAGTGATATTTGTGTTTTGACCACTGACTCCATGTCGCACCACTTTGCACTTGGCTTAGCTGTCCACCGTCACATTTGCAGTCACAAGTTACAGACTCCATTTTGTATTCAGCTTAGCCTTCACGTCACTGCCACGTTAAAGGTGCGAGTATTTTTCCATACAAAACATATAATGCAGCGTGTTTTCTATTCTACGTGTCTGCATGTTCTTTTCTCACCATAGGGCTAGGACATAACATGGAGGAGTCTGCAGTCAGCAAGATAAGGATGTACTAGAATGATATTAATGGTATGGCAGGGAATGGTTTACTCTTGGGAGAGACACCTTGGGAAACTGGCTAGTTCCAACCTGTTTCTTTCAAAACTGACCTAAAGTACCCAGCATTTTTTAATACTTCTTGCGAAGCAGGAGAGGTTTCTAGAAATCTCCTTCCTCGCTTGTTTAAGGTATATAAGAGACCCAGGTCGACAGTGGGAGAATCAGAGACCTCAATAAGGATTGAGAGGTCGAATGCCTGATATATATCCCGTGAGGGTAGGTCTCTCTCTTTCTCGTTGCAGTCACACCGGGGCCAATGACTTGCTGGCAGGGGAAAGATGAAGCACCAGGTAGGCCCCACGGTGATTCATTTTGACTAATTCTTCGATTTGCATTGTGTCTGAATATATCTGTCAATATAGATATTTGTATCTTTGCATGTATATATTTGCAAAAAAAGACAGGTGCGACCATGCCAAGGATGCCAGGTCTAACAATGTTAAATTGCTGCATCCTGAGTTATGTACATGAAACGTTGTCAGCAGAGTAATGATAATCAGAAAATCATATAGCATTACCAAATATGTTCAACATGTTAAGTTTGTTGATGTCACATTTCATGTGACAAAATGTAGCTTAATATGTGAAGTTGGTGTGATCATACTTATGATGTATACATTGAGTCATGAAACATACAGACCTGCAGACCATGGAGGAGCGACATTTGATACAAATATACCCACTGCATAGGCATGCAATCATGGATGTCTGCTGTCAGTTGGAGCCAGATCTGATGCCTGCAATTCGTTATCCCAATAGCATACCTCCTATTGTCCAAGTCATGTCAGTGTTACACTTCTTACCCACTGGGTCCTTTCAAAATACAGTGGCCCTAATTGCAGGGATGTCCTGTTCATTCTGGTTTTTAAGGCTGCACTGTCTGCATTGTTGAAACATCTGGGCAGCCAAATCAGATGTCCACAACATGATGATTTGGCCCATGTAAAGGCTGATGTTTATGCTTTTGAACACATTCCACATGTGACTGGACCATAGATGGCACCCATGTAGCCTAGGTTCCCCCAAATGCCAATGAAAAGGTATATAGGAACAGGAGAAACTTCCATTCCATCAATGTCAAACTGGTCTGTTTGGCTGACCTCTACATATCACAAGTGTGTGCAAAGCATCCTGGGTTAGTCCATGATTTTTTCATCATGCAGAACAGCAATATCCCACTAATGACATGGAAATACACAGAGAGGGCCTGGCTTGTTGGTAAGTCATATATATAATGTGTGTCTATACCTTTTATCTGATACCAGATCTGTGGCTGTCCAGGATTAATGTTTGGCTTGTTGTAACTATTTTCTACAGGGGACTCTGGCTACCCAAACTGTCCTTGGTTGTTGACACCAATGGGGTACTCAACCATGCCAGGGGAATTTCGCTTCAATGAGGCCCACGGAAGGACAAGGCATGTCGTGGAGCGGACTTTTGGGCTTCTGAAGGAAAGATTTAGTTACACTGATAAATCTGGAGGATCCCTTCTCTTCTCACCTAACAATGTTTGTAAAATTGTTGTTGCCTGCTGCATGTTTCACAACCTCGCCCTGAGACATCAGATACCATACATGCCAGATGAGGGGGAGCCAGCACATCCTGTGGGTGGAAATGCAGATTTGCCAAGCAATGCTGAGCATGATGATGATAAAGCTGGAAACATCAGGGCTGATCTCATCAACCAGTACTTCACCTGACGTAAGGTATATGATGTGATGTAATTAAAATGATTTAGTGGGGTATTGGTAAGATTAGGAATGGCAGATAAGGTTTTTATAATGACCATCAGATAGGTCATAAGTGACTCCAAAGCCCATAACTCGGATATGCATGCAGTTTGTTATTTGGAGTTGTATATAGACCTGTTATGAACATAGTCTAATGTTTCAACAATGCACAATCAAAGTCACATTTGTACATATGATTTGGCTGTTTAATGTTTATGTATCAATGTGGCATATACCTTATGTTTGTCAATTACAGATTGGTGACTGACTGTTTGGCTAATCCTCATATGGCAAAATCAGACAGTGTCACTGGCAGATGGGATTTGCCAACTGGCTTGTGAAGTGAAAACCAGGTACTGTCCAGCATGAGATTTGTAGTGTGTGAGTTCTATGCACAGACTGCCGGTACAGTGGGATGGTAGTATCCTCTTCTACACTAAAGACCTGTTTGGAATTGGAGGTGGGGCCAATGCTGCCATGAGGGTGTTCATTTGTCTGTGACACATGTCATAATGTGGTATCCAGACTGTCATACTTCATAGTGGTTTGTGTAGGATGAGAAATAACGTGTACATAGCTATCAGTGTGTTTCCACTTTGCAAACCAATGTGCATGTGTCTGACCATGGTAAATGGAAAGTTCCATGATTGGGGATATTAGTAAGGATCTCTGCCTCTTCCATGGGTTATTGTTGTTTCGGAGCTATGGTATGGGTATAAAATAAGGCTTTAGCTGATGATGCATTTAACCAATATGTTTGCCTCCTGGCACAGTGAAACTCTGACATGTCCCTAACTTCGGACGTTTGTGGGTTTGTAGTGTATGACACCTATGCTGAAACTCAGAAGTTAGCAGCAGTACTTCACTATGTGGTCATTAGCATTCTCCAAATCAATATGTGGCAAAGTCCAATACAAGTGATTTGTGTAATGTATATTATACTTTGTCAATGCAATATGTAGCCTGATTATACAGTTTATGTGTAGTGACCATGACAAAGGTTTTATATTAGAGAGAAACATTTTAGTACAAGAGTTGTTATACATGACAGTTGTATATGGTTGATAAATCACACTAAAACATGATCTGTGGTTAAGTGGTATTTATTGGGGAGTGCACATCAAAAAGTGTGATTACAAACCAAAATAACACAAAGTAACCAGTGAAGGGTTTAGTTACGGTAGATGAAATCATCAGGGTAGCTGCTACACCATTTGGAAACACAAGTCCAGTGTCCTTGTACCATAGGGAAATTGAGATAGTTTTCAGAGCATTCAATAAGGTGTTTCTGTGGCACACAAGGGGAACCAATCAGTAGATGTTGACTTCCTGGCAGTGGTTTTGGTCTTGGCATCTGCTCCTCCAGGATGTCTAGGTAGACGTCCACATTTGTTGGGGGGTTCTTCAGCTACAGACTGTGGGCTGTGTGAGGCATTCTCTTGCCCTGGCAGGGCCTTCATTCCACTAACTGCCACAGATGTAGAAGGGCCTGATGTTACATTGCTAATGGAAGAGGCCTGATGTTGAATACAAAACCTACTCAGAGTGGTATTGATATCTGTCAGCACCCCAGCAATAGAAGCCAGGATAGGATTTTGGGCCTGCTACTGCATAGCTTCCTGGTGGATGTCCTTCTACAGCTGTCCGATCTCCCCCATCATGGTCAGTACGTGGCCCACCATGCCTTGGAAATGTTGGCTGGCTCCCAAGACTTGGGAGATAGTGTCCTGGCCAGTTGTGTCCCTTGGAGACCCATCCTCTGGCCCACACCATCCCTCTCATGCACCCTACCCCTGTGAGCCTGTGCCTCTGGCACAGTGTGCCCACTTCCACTTCCACTGGTGGTAGGTACATCATTGTCAGGGGTGACAACATGAGACTCAGGTACCTGTACTGTAGGGGTGTGAGGGGTGCTCTGCTCCAGCATTGGAGCTAACAGCTAACAGAGTTTATGGAACTCCACGCTCCGCTTGGAGTGTGGAGTTGTCCAAAAAACTCTGCTAGCCCTGCTAGCAGAGCGTAGCTCACTTGGTGTGCACTGCAGCCCAGTATGAGCTGCCCCACCCAAGAGCAGACAGTCTGCGCTTGCACTGTGTAGCCCATAACTGGGCTGCAGCGTGCACCGGAGCAGAGGAGGGAGGGAGCTGGATGAGGAGGACTCTTTGGAGAGGAGGAATCCCCTTGGAAGACCCAGGTAAGTCCTCTTCTCTTTTTTTGTTGCTGTTTGTGCACACTAATGCACAAACAAGGACTAGCCATAGGCAGTGAAAGCTGCCGTTTGAGGCCTCTTGTGAACTGTCCTGTCCTGTGTGCAGTGCACATGGGGCAGGTCAGTACACAAGCGGCCTGGCAGCTTTTACTGCCTATGGCCCTAGCCTGAATATAGGCCAGGACCTTGGCAGCGAAAGAAAACTGCAGTTTCAGGCCTCTTGTGCACCGGGCTGTCCTGCGTGCACTGCACACAGTACAGGCCGGAGCTCAAGAGGCCTGAAACAGAAATTGTCACTGCCAAGGCCCTCTCCTGAATGTGCCTGATCTTGGAAGCACTAAGCCGGGTTGGGCCTGGCTGACTAGGCTTAACCCTGTTTAGCACTTCCAAGATTAGGTGCATTCAGGATTCCGTGGGTCATGGAACTCCACCTCCGTGGAATTCCATAGAGTTATTTTTTTAACTCTGTGGAATTCCGCACAGTCTGACTCCATGAATTCTGCCCAAGCCTACTGTACTGGAGGGCACATGAGGGAAGACACTCTCCTTGTGACACAGGTTTGGGGTTGAATGGTTGCCTGTGATGTGGGTGCAACAGGGCTGGGAGCAGTGGATGTGGCAGGGTAAGGCTCACAGTTGTTGACTGACCAGGTGTCCCTGGTGGGCCAGCTTCATCCTCAGTGTCCAACATCCAGGGTTGTAGTGGCAGTCTCTGGTGTCCTCTCCATGTTGAGAATGGCAAGGTTACATGTAGGAGAAGTGGAAAACACATTTGCTGTGAGTGATGCAACAAGTGTTGCTTAACTTTGACCACTAGACATGCTATGTGACATGCACATAATGCCTTTACATGATCCGCTGATATGACAGATGCTTCCAAATCTGGGTAAGAGAAACGTGGGACATGGAGATTTGCAATTGCATACACTATGCTCCAAGCTCTTGGAGTAGGTTGGTGGTTAGATGACTGTTTTTGCACTCATATCTTGTCTGGATACAGACATGACAATGTACATTTTTCTCCTAGGAAAGTGTATGTCATCATTTATTAAATTAACACCTGGAAAATGCACAATGGTAAGAGAGCTGGCCAAGAGTATGGGAGTTACCATTTGACCTGGGCCTCTGTATGGGTGTACTGCAAGTGCATCCAGTTTCCCATATAGCTGCCCCCCCACTCACCCCCAGGTGAGTATATGACATTGTTTAGAAGGTTATCTAAAGGACCAGTTTAGTAGGAAACACAGCTGTAGCTATGTTTTGCTTTTAGTAGTAGTGGTAGTGGGCCATAGCATTGCTGTCATTGCCATAAACCGTTAACTAGTGGAACACTCAGGATGGGTTACATTGATATTTAGTTTAACATACAGGGCTATTTAAAAAGTAGTACACTGTTCTGGTTTTCTCACAGGTGGAATAGTGCCTGCTGGAAGTTGTAGTGCTGTCAGTACCTGTACTTCATATGCCTCACACAAACACTGTGGTCCAAGGTGCGTTTAGTTGGCATGTGGCATGCCAGAGAGGGGCTTTTAGATATTTGGACCCAGGGGTAGTGGGTGGTTTGGTCATTGTGGTGGGGACATGTGATCAGTAAGCATGCAAAACAAAACCTTTTTGGGATATTATTGGTGTATTGACTTACCAGACTCCAATCCCCCAGGTATTCCTGTCAGGCCCTAAGGATGCAAGAGGTCCAATACCTTCTCCTTCCATGATGTGAAAGTAGGGGAGTAGTTGGGCATCCACCACCAGTCTTGAGGACTGCCAGGTGAAGCCTGGTGGATATGGAACGTACCTTCTCCCTGAGGTCATTCCACCTCTTCCAGATGTCCTCCATTATATGCGGTAATTGCCTACAGAATTCCCCCTATTGACTGTCCTTTGCCACAGTTCCATTTTCCTGCCTATTGCTGTTTGCTTGACCTGTGCTCCAAAAAGGTATGGCTCTCCTCTGATAATTTCGTCCACCATGAACCTTAACTCATCATCAGTGAAACGTGGATGTTTTTGTGGGGACATGGTAGTGGTGGACAAGACAGTGAGGTAATGAAAAAAAGGGGAAAAAATAAAAAATTGGTGATGAGGAGTGGGTGCTGTGATGTGAGTGAGTGATGGCTGTTGTGTATTGTGTGGAATACTAAATTGTGTGTTATGTATGTTGTGCAGGTGGGATGAGTGCTGAGTGAAATGTGTAGGGGTGCCTATTGTGTGTTTTGGTATATATTAATTTTTTTGGCTTGTCTCTGGCTGTGTGTGGCCATCCGGGTGCTAAGGACTGTGGGTTATGTAGGGGTGTGTCATATAATGTAGTTTGTAGGTGTGTCCAGTGTGTGGATGTCTGTCAGGTGTGGGGTTTTCAAACGATCTAATGTGGTGTGGTGTATTACTGATGTGACCGCCGCGGTTCACCCCACCAATGGTTTTCCACCATGGAAGAACCACTCTTGTGATTTGTGGGTCGTAATATGATCTGAGGTTTTTTGGCATGCTGGCAGTGCTGGTGGTGGGACCACCTCCTTCCCACTGTACAGCGTCCTGGTTGTTTTGGAAATGTGCCTGTTTTTTGTCAGACTAACTGTGTGACTCTTAATACAGCGGTCAGATCACCGCCAACATGATGGTCTTTTGGTGGCCTCCACTGTGGCGGTCTTGCCAAAAGACCACCAAACTCATAATGAGGCCCTAAGTATGAGCTCTGGCAAAAGAAATCTAACCCCGGGTTTTTCTCTCCTCGGCTGACAAACTGTTAGCTGCATCTTTGCTACCTCATAGAAAACTCATTTGATTCAGACCTGACCCTGTCATAAAGAGAAGGAGCATTTTTCATTCCACATAATATTTTTTGACAGTGTTTTGTAGGTGGGAGTTGAAGTGTTTCTGTTTTAGAAGGGGCTGATTAAGAGGCACATTTTTTGATAGTCACTTTCTACTAATAATACATATAGATGTGTCACGTGGGCTCGTCTGATGCTCTATCTGACAGTAATCTAGCCCATGGTCCACTAAAGGCAATAGTGAGCATTGCTTGGTCTTGACATCCCATTAAATCAAGGAGGGCAAAATGCTCGAGCACCTTCTTGACATCAAGAAGAAGTCTTATAATTGGTAACGACTGGAGCTTGTTACTGTATGGACCTCTGCACATGTTAATTAATTGTGCATAGGTCTGCCTTGGTGAGTCGCAACCAACTTATTTATCAGATCACCAGTAAATTCTCCAAAGTCACTGCAACTAAGTTGGACATGATGAATTGTACCTTAAATATGTTTAGGGAAGTGGATTATTATATGGTGTGGCTGTGCAATGTCACTGTTTAATAATAGCGCAATTCTGTATCAGATCCAGTTAGGTTTGTTTGTAAAACCTTAGTTCAGTTCTTGGTAGCTGTGGCTCAGGGCAATCAGGCTTTTTCAAAGGAAATGAGTGGACAGCATTAAGAAGCAGTTGAATAAGAAGAAAACACAACACAATAAAAGTTCAACACCAATTTATTGTATTTTTATCTTTAAGTAGAGAATTAATTGATGAACCTCTACCAGAGGGTTCCGGAGATATGTATTTTTAAAGAAACAATAAACCACAGTGTTTCACTTATGCAATAGATCATTGTAATCTACTGTGACTCACAGGTTAGATTTAGCCACAATGTATAACTCAAAAATGGTTATACAGGCACTCTTTTGGTGACTGACTCCGGTGGGGAGCTGGTCACTGGGACCAATGAGCTCCAAAAGAACAGTTACTTCCCATGAAAAGCAGTCTCTAGTCCAATTCTAAAGTCTATGGCTAAACCATCATAGAAACCCGTGGAGTGGTTCTGATGCAAAGGATACACGATGCTGAAGATGCCCAAGGTTGCTGATTTGGTGTTGGGGGTCTTCCTGTGGCCACCCCCAGTCCACACACATGGTGGGACGACTTTGGCATTAGGGATCAATGTCCATCAAATTCCGGGTGAAGTCTAGCCAAAAAAACAGTTGCCACTGGTGTACTGGTCTCTTGTTACAGCAAAACCTGTGGTTCCCATTAATTTGCAGTAACTTCCATGCTAGGTGAACAAACTGTGCTAAAACAACTCTCTCAGGTCCAGCAGACTCAGGTGCAACTTACGAGGACCACGTCTCCCAGGCTGTAACTTGAAATCCAGTCACAATGAGGCTTCTTGGCACTGAGCTATCAGAGGAGTAGGCGACTCAGCTTTTATGGCCCTTTGGCTGTAATAGGAAGTCAACTTAACTGTCTAGGTCTCAGGGACAACTTTCCTCAAGCTGAACACCATAGGCTCGGTCATTTATTTGCTAGCCCTCAAAGCTGCAAGTGCAGTCTAGTCTCTGGTGCAGCCTCTCTTTCCTCAGTCCAGGGAACAGCACGGCAGTTCTTCTTCAGTCCTCTCTTCAGTTCAGACATGATGTGAGATTTGGGTGGCAGGGATGCCACTTTTGTGCCCATTTCTGGCCCTTGGGGGATGTGGTGACTACAAACCAATGGGCTACCAGGTCTCCTCCCACCTAGTTTTGACATCCTGTAAAGCGTAGAATCTAGCTAGCCCAGAATGCACCATTCTGCCAACTCCCCATGTGACAGAACCTTTCTCTTTGTGGTGAAGATCCATTGCCTATCCCAGAGGTGTGGATACTTGGGGGCTGCACTCCAACAGAAAAAAACTGTTTGGCATTGACTTCTCCCTCCCTGTCCAAGATGCCAGCCTGTCTGCTAAAACAAAAGAGCA
Organism: Pleurodeles waltl; assembly: GCF_031143425.1. Taxonomy (NCBI): domain Eukaryota; kingdom Metazoa; phylum Chordata; class Amphibia; order Caudata; family Salamandridae; genus Pleurodeles; species Pleurodeles waltl. Next base: position 791,570,325 of record NC_090438.1, on the reverse strand, counting down.
GTCCCTCTTGTGTGTGAATATAATTTGCCCTTCAAATTCATCTTCCCCTTAGAAGCTCTCCTTTTAGGCTTACACCCTGTTTGGTCATCCTGCCAGGAGAAGGACAAACCTTGTCCTATGAACGGCCCTTTGTGTTCCTTCCTGATAGCCATTCACACCTCTCTCCGGGAGTGAGGAAGGCTACTTCGAGGACAGTAACTTCTGCGCAACCCTAAATAGTCACTGGAAACTTTGGGCAACAAAGTAGCTACTTTCTAAAGTGGCCATCCTTGCAAATGTTACATTGACTTCATCAAGTCAGGTTTAATGTGATGATTCTTTTGACATCTCAAAGTCTCTTTCAGAGGTTAACACTGCTAAGTTGTCAGTGTGTAACTCTGCAGTCACCATTAGGGCTCCTGGCCTTTCCACCGTAAAAATGCAATACAGGTTTTTTACTGACAGGACATGTAAAGTTACTAAAATATATGTTCATCTTTTTAATATAATGCACCCTGTCTTTAGGGCTCAGTAGGCCTGTCTTGAGGGGGACTTACAAATAATAAAAAGAAAGGTTTGGGCTTTGCCATTACTTTAAACAGTAAAGTTCATTAAGCAGTGTAAAGGCTGCATTGTCAGCCACCAATGGTGGGCTGAGAGTCACGCTTTGCTTCATCAAAATCATGGTGACACAAAAAAGCTGCAGTTTAGGTAAGACATTTTAACTGACAGGCCCTGTGTCCCCCAGTACTATATAATAGGCACTTATAACTAAGGTAACATGCCAATTGTAAGTGAGCTAGTTATGCATATTCCTTTTCAAGGGCCAGAGCACTGACACTAAGACTTGTTTGGCAGGACTCTGCATCTTCAGAGCCAAAAACCTAATAGCATCAGTCCAAAATCGTTGGGATGATCATGCAAAAAGAAGCATCTCCTCACAAATACAAAGGGCAATCCTGAATCCCAATGAACCAAACCACATATTCCTACAAAAAAGCTGAAAAGAAGACTCTACTTCAAATCAATCTATTAAAAAATGAATACCTCCACAGTGTCAATAATGCAGAGGAAAGTGGAAGATATAAGCTAGTGACATAGTATCTAGTATATTGAGATTGAAACATTTGCACTTGCCAAGCCTACACTTTAGCAAGCTACATGCTTTGTGAGGGTACAACCTTTGATCTGTCTGGTCCTAGATTCCTGAATTATTAGAAAATTATGAGGGTCATTCTGACCCTGGCGGGCGGCGGGAGCCGCCCGCCTGGCGGGAACCGCCAAATGGCCGCTCCGCGGTCAGAAGACCGCGGATGCCATTCTGGCTTTCCCGCTGGGCCGGCGGGCGACCGCCAAAAGAGCGCCCGCCGGCCCAGTGGGAGAGGCCCTGCAACAAGGAAGCCGGCTCCGAATTGAGCCGGCGGAGTTGCAGGGGTGCGACGGGTGCAGTTGCACCCGTCGCGATTTTCACTGTCTGCTAAGCAGACAGTGAAAATCTTGATGGGGCCCTGTTAGGGGGCCCCTGCACTGCCCATGCCAGTGGAATGGGCAGTGCAGGGGCCCCCAGGGGCCCCACGACACCCGTTCCCGCCATCCTGTTCCTGGCGGTAAAAACCGCCAGAAACAGGATGGCGGGAAGGGGGTCGGAATCTCCATGGCGGCGCTGCTTGCAGCGCCGCCATGGAGATTCAGCCCATGCAGGGGAAATCCGGCGGGAAACCGCCGGATCCCCTTTTCTGACCGCGGCTTTACCGCCGCGGTCAGAATGGGCTGGGAAGCACCGCCAGCCTGTTGGCGGTGCTTCCGTGGTCCCCGGCCCTGGCGGTCTTGGACTTCCAGGGTGGGAATGACCCCCTATATCTCTTCTACAACACAGGGGACTTGTAACAGGCCATCGAAAGAATCAATATAAAGCACCAATAAATATTTCTAACTAGATAGGTGAAATCAGATTTAATTTGCGTTCGGAAAGGGTGCAGACTTGTTTAGCTGGAGTAACTTGTGTCATTGATTACCTTGTGAATCTCCTGTTGACTGTTCATTGCCTTTGGGGCTGCTCCAGTAATGTTAGCACATAGAAGCTCATCGACTATTTTAGCACTGACACCAGAACAGGCTGACAGTTCAGTATGAGACATTTTTGAGAGTGAATATGTACTCCAGTTTGCATTCTACTGGGGTTGTGGTCCTGATTTAGCAAAGAACAGAATCTCCTCTAAATACTAGTTTCATCATCTGGATGGGCCATCTATAGGCACATGGGAGATGACATGCATGCTTATGAACACATTTAGGGCCAGATGTAACAAATAAAAAATTTGCGAGTTGCAAAGTACGAGTCCATGCGACTCGCAATTTGCAACTCGCAAATTGGTATGCAGTACGGTGTCTCAGACACCGACTGCAACTCGCTATGGGGTCGCAATGACCCACCTCATCAATATTCATGAGGTGGGTCGCAAATTGCGGCCCCATAGCGAGTATAGGCACACGCAAACATGGAGGCCTGCTGTCGTCAGCAGACCTCCATGTTCGTGACTGCTTTCAATAAAGCATTTTTTTTTTTTTTAAGTGTAGCCCGTTTTCCTTAAAGGAAAACGAGCTGCACTTTAAAAAAAAACCGAAACCTTTAGTTTCGGTATTTTTTCAGGGCAGGGAGTGGTCCCTGGGACCACTCCCTGCCCTGAAAAAATATTTTTGGGTCCATTCACAAAGTGGAAGGGGTCCCATGGGGACCCCTTCCAATTTGCGAGTGGGTTACCATCCACTTGAAGTGGATGGTAACTGCGATACGATTGGTATTGCATACCACTCAGACTCGCAAATAGGAAGGGAACACCCCTTCCTATTTGCGAGTCAGAAATGCATTTTGCGAGTCGGTTCCGACTCGCAAAATGCATTTCTGCATAGCAAAGAGGCATTTGCGCCTCGCAAATGGCGATTTTCGACGTTTGCGACGCGCAAATCCTTTGCTACATCTGGCCCTATATATTTCTGGACCAATTACCTAATTCTTAAACACAAGTTGCTGGAGCCATCTTCCCTGTATGTGTATGTGGACCCTCCCACTATTGTTGCTACCTGCCTGTCATCTTACTCTGCTTGAAAATCTGATTGACTACAAAGGGGTGAGTGATCAGGCTAGACATCTGGAGTAAATCCATTGCTCTCACATTTTGGGCCTTACCGCTACAGCAGAGATGCCAAAACAGTGCACACATACTACCCACTCATTCACACACTGAACTGGATCTCTGAATGTGGTGAACATAAATTAGGTCCTGTTTCTGATTAAAAAAAAAACATATATCACAAAATAGTTTTCTGACTCCACTGTCCCCAGGTCTGATCTCATTATTACAAAAGCTGAAATGTTAGTGTAGAAAAGCACCCTTTTCAGCATTGCTACTACCCACTTTTTGCCTGAAATTTGATGTAATTTTGACTGAAAGTGCACTGGGTTCCTGCTTATCAGGTCCCCAGTGCCAGATCTCTTTCCCCTAAAACTGCACAGTCATTTCCCCAATTGGCAAACAATTTAGCACCCTCTGTAAGGCCATATTAAATGGTACCTCTGGTTGGTAGGGCCTGGGATACTAAAGAGGGTCCCTAAGGGCTGAAGCACAAATTGTGCCACCCTAAAGGAACCCTAATCAAGCACATGATAGTCTGCCATCGCAGGCTGTGTGTCTAGGTGCAGACCAAAGTCAAAACACTACATGGCACACAGCCTATGTGCGCTGTCCCCTAACACTGCATGCAATACTGTATATGTAAGTCAGCCCTCTAGCAGGCCCTACAGCCCTAAGGCAGGGTGCATTACATTACCTGTGAGGGCATATCTGCAAGAGCAGATATGCCCCTGCTATGTCTTTGTTGATTCTCAGACATAGTAAGTGTCCAGGGAAGCCATTTGAAATACATGTGTTGGAAACTGATCAGTACAGGTTTCCCAGCTAGATGATGACTTGACTGAAGATAGGGATGTTTGGTATCAAACATCCCATATTGGCGAACCCACACTGATGCCAGTGTTGGATTCACCAATACATGCACCCAGGAAGGCACCTTAGAGATGCTGCCTGAAAACCTACCAACTGCTAGTCTGTTAACTGACTGTTCCTGACCAGTTCAGTCACCTTAGCCACATTTCTGACAACCTAAGGTGAGAGCCAGCACTCTAGGGATCTAGAGACAAAAGCCTGCATTGAGCAGGGGTGTTCTCACCTCCCCCAGGCAGGATGGACATTCCAGGGCGGGAAGCTTCAAAGGCTTAGCCACCTTTGTAATGCAACCCTGTTACTCCACATGGTAAAGATGACCAACCCCCGTGTTCTGACCCCACTTTTAGTGGCAAGACAGGCAGAAAAATTAGGCAGATGAGGAGGTGTGCCCACTTCATGCCAATATGCCCCTGCTATGTCTTTGTTGATTCTCAGACATAGTAAGTGTCCAGGGAAGCCATTTGAAATACATGTGTTGGACACTGATCAGTACAGGTTTCCCAGCTAGATGATGACTTGACTGAAGATAGGGATGTTTGGTATCAAACATCCCATATTGGCGAACCCACACTGATGCCAGTGTTGGATTCACCAATACATGCACCCAGGAAGGCACCTTAGAGATGCTGCCTGAAAACCTACCAACTGCTAGTCTGTTAACTGACTGTTCCTGACCAGTTCAGTCACCTTAGCCACATTTCTGACAACCTAAGGTGAGAGCCAGCACTCTAGGGATCTAGAGACAAAAGCCTGCATTGAGCAGGGGTGTTCTCACCTCCCCCAGGCAGGATGGACATTCCAGGGCGGGAAGCTTCAAAGGCATAGCCACCTTTGTAATGCAACCCTGTTACTCCACATGGTAAAGATGACCAACCCCGTGTTCTGACCCCACTTTTAGTGGCAAGACAGGCAGAAAAATTAGGCAGATGAGGAGGTGTGCCCACTTCATGCCAGTCCCAGCCTGAAGGTGGACAAGTTTAGGTGGACACCACTTTTTAAATTCCTCCATTATGGTTTGAAAGGAATTATGTTGGGGTTATGGTCATACAAAGGGTGTAGTTACCCTAAGGAGGATAACCCATTGACTGTCACATGGCACTCCCTGTAACACCCCTAAATTGAGTACTTAGGTGGCAATGCTGAACTCAGAATTCAGATCCCTGCTGACCCGAAGTAGAAGATCACTCCAGAGATGCAAAAAGCAAGAACAGAAGATCCGTGACAGACTCAGCTCCATGTCTGCCAGCCTGCCTTTGGACTTCAACAACTGTGAGAAAGACGCCCCATCCTCCAGCTGCTGAAACTTACGAGAGCCTGGGAAGACTGCCAGCCTTCACCCTAGCACAAGGAACTTGAGTGGAGTAGTGGAGCTGCTACCCTGCATCCTTGCAGTCACAGAAGAACCACTGAAGAGGACTCCAGTCTGCCAAAACTGCCACTGGAGAGTACCACTGCAACCAATCCTCCCTGTCCATGTCAAAGTGGGCCAATGGTGCCAACCTGGTCCCAGCCTCTCCAGCAGCTAATCCATCATGGGTTTCCCTACTGCAACCTTCACACCGCTTTCCACAACCTCCTTGTGCAGGCCACCCTCAACTGCAGGCTTAGCCGGTGAAAGTAACCCGGACGGTTCACTGCACCTCTGCACCCAGACACCCTGGACTGAGAAGAATGGGACCACTGATGTCAACCCATCCCCCCGGCTCGTGAGACGTATGCCCACTTGTTGGTTTACCTGGATTGGTCCTCCAGTCCACGTCTGCAGCCTGTTCTCTGGGCCCCTTTCCACCACGACTGGTGACACCCACCAGATGGTCTAAGAACCCTCTGCACCCAGACAATCCAGTTCAAGTAGAGGAGGACCACTGGTGTCACTATGTCTGCAAGCATCGCAAGACCTGAGCCCACTTGGTGATTAACCTGAACAGGTTGTCCAGTCCAAGCTTGCAGCCTCTTTTCACAGTGACCGATCTCCATAGGAATGCACTGGGTACCCAACCCTGTTGTGCACCTTGTTCCCAGCCCCCTCCATATTGCTGAGGGTGTACTGTGAGTGCTGTCTTGGACCTTACCCACTACCTATCTCAAACCCAGAAGATTGGTCTTGTAAGTCGCTGTACTCAACTTGTTTGCTGGCTTTATTTTCCTCCGATTGGTTAACATTGAAGAACTCTAAAATTGCACTGTTTCGATTTTTGCAATTAAGTGTTATGCTTAAAAATGTACTTACCTTATAATGAAGTTCTTGGGTTTTAATCATATATAAACAGAAATGTTATTTTTCTAATTTGGTCATGGGTATATTATTTGAGTGTTTGTCTCATTTATTGCCTCTTTGAGTACAACAAATGCTTAGCACTACTCTCTTATAAATCTAACTGGTTGCCCACCCTACCACAAAATACAGTATTAGTCCTATTTACTTTTGCCTCTTCAAGCCAATTGGGGATCCACTGGATTCTATGCATGGTGTACTTCTTCTTAGTGCACAAAATAGAGAGCCAGCTTCCTACAATTAGCCTGTAATTACTCACCAATGCCTATGCCCCATTGTCCCCAACTCTTGTCTGCAGCTGAGGCCCCGTAGTCCACCACCTAGTCTGCACAGTCCCAGCTGCCCAATCCTTGCCGCATAGACTTCAGTCCTTGATCCACAGTCCCAAAATCTGCCCCCCACAATCTGTCCTGTTGTGGCCAAGATGTGACTGCTAATGGAAGGGTGTCTGCATCCTTGTCTTGACCAGTTACGTTGAGCACTATGTATCTGGTCTGGGTGCTGGAAAGGCAACATTGGAGGTCTTCTTTAATGATTTGATTGTGTAAGATTGCTATAAGAAGTTGTACACTATTGTACCTTTGTTGTCTTTTGTTTATGATGCTATGCTTTGTATTTGGAACTCACCAGGTTAATATGCAAAATAATCCATGAAGTCAAAAGCAATTATTGTGAGACTTGAAAAAGCTGTGACTTTGCATGAGGATTCCAATCATATTTTGTTTTGTTAGTGCTCTGAACATGATTTTTAACTCTATGAATAAAATAGACATACCTAGGCCCTGAATATGAGTGTCCTGGTATATTCTGCCTGTGTGTAAAGCCCTGTTTCTGAATGGTTGAAAAATACACATTGGTAGGTATTTAATGCATCAGATAATTATCGAATGCAGTAAATAACTCAAACTTCGTTCAATTTCGACAGCTCAAACGCATACAGTATTTACCATACCATAAAGATTTTGGTGTGCTAAACACCCTAATCTACCTGTTATTCCCTACCAACTCATACTAGATGTTATTTATTGTACCCGATAAATAACATGCCATGTGGTATTTCTACTTATCAGGTGCGATAAATAGCACCTAAACTCGTATTCAGGGCCCTAGAAATGTGAACTGATCATAGTTTGTCTGTTGAAATTTATACATATTCACACTTAGAGCCTGATTACCAGTTGCTTGATAAACACCATACTTACTGTGCTTACTTAGGTTGGAATTACGAGTTGTTAGGTATTTACACATCAAACAATTCTCAGATGTGTTAAATGGTTTGACCTTCAAACTCTCAGCATGTCAATCCTGCTGAAATTTAAGGGGGAACACCCATGTGATAGTTACAGTATTATGTGAATTTTGGTGCTTTAAAAACTAAAATTTGCATTTTATTCCCCAGCAACTCATAATAGGTTGTGCTTCTTGCACTCAATAAACAACATACCCTGTGGTATTGTTATTTCTGATGTGCAATACATACCACCTATACTCGTAATCAGAGCCATAGAAGGGCAATTCTATGTCAGGACCGGAGGCCCCGATTATGCTATCTCTTTCTTTACTGACTTAAAATAGCAGCCAATCAAATACAAATAAACAAAAAAACTATACATCCCATGATGCCACACATATAGTCACATGGTCCAATCACTAAGCATGACCTTTGTCCATAAGTATCTTGACCCTCGACGTCACTTCCTCTTTCTTTGCTGCTTCGCAGCAGATAAGTAACCCATATTTCTCTTCTCTTGATCTTGTGTTATATTATATTGTATTTAACTGTTGTGTTATTTTTAAGCGTCACGATTTACCGTGCTTTCATTGTGTTTGGAGTGCGTTTCGCGCTGAATGTTTATCGGACCTTTTGTCCGATTTTATGCCCGTTTTGTGGAGTGGGAGCCGGCGTGAAGCTGCGTGTGCTCCACGCAGTCTCCTTTCCATTTCTATTACTCGTGCGCGCACGCACATCTTGTAACAAGCCGATCCTCAACTTTCGTTTTTGAGTGATTGGCTTGTTCGAACTGCAGCACGCGTGTGCTTGATCCCTTTCACCGTTTGTGCTCCTAGACACCCCACTATATTCAGAATAGTGAGGGTTGTAAAATAATTACAAGGCTTCTGCCTAGAGTGCATTCAGGCAGCTCCCTCCACACTTTAGTTTGGGCATTAGTGTTTGCCTGATTAGGGGTTTTTGCACTCCCCCTGACTTTAAAAAAATAAAAAGATATTAAAAGATACTTAAAAATACTCTGTGTATCTATATTATCCAATACATTTTTTCTACACATACTATCCAGTGGCAAATTATATCATGGCTCAGTGGGAGGACCAAGAGGCAGAGTATTACACAGAAGAGCTGGGTAATCAGCTGGAGGTTAATTTAGTGGAAGCCCTTGATACTAGGGTCCAGCAATCAGTGAATGATGCCCTAGTGAGAGCCTTGGGACCTTTTTCAGGTCAACATTTTGATTATGCATGCTCCCAGGGTTGGGTGCAAGGACAACAACCTCAACCCGAAGGAAAAAAGGCAAAAGCTAAGGCAAAAAATTTGGAGGAGACTCGTGCTGATGTTAATGGAATTCACGCCAATGCCTTCGAGAAACTTCGCAAGAAGCGTAGTGGGGAGCATAAATAAAGTTCTAAAAAGGATGCCTCCTTTTCCTCTCCTTCCTCTGATAAAGATTCATCCTCTGAGGATTCGGATGACTCAGATACCGCGATTCCCAGTAAGAAATCAAAAAAGGCAGTTCCTCCTTGTCAGGTTTTGGACTTTGACCCCACAGAAATTATGCACCTCAGAGCTTCCAATTGGGTTCCTCCTCCTAAGGTGGGCCAATATGTTCAGTCTAACCTTAGGAAAAGCTTCGATAAGGAGGTACGATCTCGATTGAGAGCGGAGTGTCCCAGACCACATCTTGATGGTAAAGTTTCTGATACCCCAGAAATAGACCCCACTATGGTTACGTTTATGAGAAAGTTTGCGAAGGACCCTAAAAAAGGTTTAGATAGATCATGGCGTAATTGCCAGGACAAACTTTTGGACCTGTCCGTCCCTCTGACTAAGATTCCCGAGATGGCTTACCTGGCTAAAGAGTCAGGTTCTCCTGTAGACACTGATGTCCTTATTGGTTAGGCTCAACGAGCCATTTGTCAACTAGGAAACACTAATTGCGCTATTTCTTCAGAGCGCAGAAAATCTATTCTGATGCGCATCGATCCTAAGCTGTCAGATATAGCAACTTCGGAAGCAGGTCCTTCTGCCGAGGGACTTCTTTTTGGGTCCTCCTTTATTAAGGATCTGGCCAAGTTCTGTCCCACCTTTTCATCACTGGACAAAGCCCAGATATCTCTCAAAAATGTTTTTAGACGAGGCCTTTTTGTCAGGGCCGGTCGTTACGGAGGACCGATGTCCAGCCTAGAAACATTCAATAGTCCCCAGAACTATTACCCCAGAGGCAGGGGAGGTTGGCATGGTGAACAAGATACCACCTTCTACCCCACTCGTCCCAGAGGAGGACGTCCTCGCTTCCACAGAGGTTCACGCAGAGGACAACAAGGAGCTATTCAAGGCACAAGTTTCGCAGGTGAGCATTATTCACTTTTCTCAGGTCACACTTGGGGGCAGAGTGGCTTTGTTTCTAGGAAATTGGAGAAGGATCACCAGGAGATCCTTGGATCCTTCAAACAGTCATGGGTTTTCATCTAGAATTTATCAGTACTCCCATACAGCACAAACCGCCGCTCCAGATGTGTTTTTCCGAAGAAAATCAAGTTTTTATAGACAAAGAGGTGCAGGCTTTATTAGACAAAGGTGCCGTACAGTTTTTCTCCCCTCACCCTTATGGTTTTCTCAGCCCTATTTTTGTGGTAGACAAAAAAGGAGGAGGACACCGCTTTGTCTTGACCTTAAAGGATTTCAATCATTGGATTCTGTACAGGCATTTCTAGATGGAGGACATTCACATGTTGAGAGATATTCTATTAGAAGGAGATTGGATGATCCGCCTGGACCTAAAAGATGCTTATCTGTCAATTCAAATTTTTCCTCCTCACAGGAGATTTCTTTAATTTCAGTGGAAAGGCCAGTGCCTGGAGTTTCTTGCTCTCCCTTTCGGACTGTCATCAGCCCCTTGGTGCTTCACGAAGCTACTGAGGCCTGTGATGGAATGGCCAAGAGCCAAGGGAGTCCGACTGATAATATATCTGGATGATATTCTACTGATGGCTCAGTTCCCCCAAGTCCTTCTGTCTCATTTGAACTGGACCATCAGTCTTCTGCAAGATTTAGGTTTCCTTATCAATGTGCAGAAGTAATTGTTGAAACCGACTCAGGTGATAGACTTCCTGGGTTTTCAGATAGACTGAGTCCTATGTCAGTTTCTTCTTCCCTCTCAAAAAATTCACAATATCAAGAGGGAATTGAGGTTGGTTTTGATCAGCCCGACTGTTTCTCTGAGGAACATAGCTAGGGTAGTGGGATTGTTAGCCTCGTCTATTCAGGCGATCTTCCCAGCCCGTTACATTACCGTGCTTTAAAGAGACTCAAAATCAGACATCTTCAACAGGGTCTGAGTTATTCGGAACAGATTCCATTGACTATCGAAGTAAGATCAGAAATTCAATGGTGGCTTCATCATATGGAAGACTGGAACGGCAGAGCGATTTTCGGGTCTCACCCAGAGGTGGTGATCGAATCCGATGCCAGTTGTTGGGGGTGGGGAGCCCGTTGCAACTCTCTGGTGACAGGAGGCAGATGGTCAGAATGGGAACAAACCTTGCATATTAATTGCCTGGAACATCTTGCGGGTTCCTTTGCCATAAAGAGTCTTTCCCCTCAGAGGATAGATTGTTGCATACTATTACAGATGGACAATGTCTCAGTAGTGAGGTATGTCAACAAATTGAGGGGGACAAAATCCAGAATTTTGGCGGAGATTGCCAAGGATTTTTAGCATTATTGTCTGACACAGCGCCTAGTGGTCATAGCGGAATATCTTCTGGGAGACCAGAACATTATAGCAGACTGGAATTCCAGTTACCTGACAGATTCCAGCAACTGGAAACTAGATCCAACAAATTTCTCTCAGATAATCAAGGAATGGGGCATTTGCGAAGTGGATCTGTTTGCCTCTCGACTCAATTTTCAGATAACAAAATATTATAGTTGGAGTCCAGATCCGTGTGCAATGAAGATGGATGCATTTCTCCAAGTGGTCTCAGTTTCGGGGTTATGCCTTTCCGCCACCTCTGATGATTGCCAGGATGTTGTATCAGGTTCGGAGACAAAAGACAGAGATTGTTCTGGTGGCACCTTTTTGGAGAGCACAACCTTGGTTTCCCATAGCTCTACATTTAGCTTGTGTTTCTCCTCTTCTCATCCCTCCTCGTTGGAATCTTCTCTTAAATCCGGAGGGCCTTCAACATCCAATGATCTCATCAGGGAAGTTGACTCTGTTAGCTTGGTTGATTTCAGGTCGATATGGAGTACCCCACGCATTTCGCAACAAGCTGCGGACTTCATTAAACAGGCCTGGGCCGGTAGTACCCATAAAAGATATGCCTCAGCCTGGCGCAGATGGAATAGTTGGTGTGATGGAAGAGGTGCCAATCCGGTGGAAGCACATATTGAGTTGATCGTTAACTTTCTAGCAGAATTAGCGAGTTCAGGTTTAGCATATCGAACAACCAATAATTTTAGATCGGACATTTCCTCGGGTCATATCCAAGTTGAAGGTGACCTGTTGGTGAACATCCTTTAATTCGTAAACTATTGAGGGGTATTCGTCTTTCTAAGCCTCCGCAAGCAAAATATTCAGTGTTATGGGATGTTAATGTTATTTTGAAATTCTTGGATTCTTGGCCTGCCAATAGATATTTGTCTCGCAAACAGCTTTCGGCAAAATTGACTATGCTTTTATGTCTCATTTCTTAATGTGTCGGATGTCAGAGCGTTAGACTTAGCTGGTAGAGTATATTCTCCAGATGGAGTTACCTTTACGGTGACAAGAAGGACTAAAACGAATTACAGGTCAGTATCATATCAAGCGTATCCTGACAATTCTAAGTTATGTGTCGTTCAATGTTTAAAGGACTGTGAAGCTGTTACAGAAGAGTTTAGGCATGATGTTAAAGGCCAATTGTTAATTTCTTTGCTAGAGCCTTTTAAACCAGTTACTTCGGCTACCATAGCTAGATGGATGAGATGGTTAATGAATGAACCGGGTATAGATACCAAACATTTTGGAGCTCATTCTGCTAGAGGAGCTATGGCCTCTAAATCATATGCTTTGAGTTCCCCCTTGGAAGATATTATGAAGGCTGCGGATTGGTCTTCAGAAAATACTTTTCGTAATTTTTATTACAAACCTGTGTTGGATGTGGCCTCTGTAGTAATTGGACAGCTTTAAACTAGCATAATCGGAGCCTCCGGTCCTGACATAGAATAAAATAAATTCTAGCTTACGCGTCAAGAATTTTCAATTCTATTAGGGACACGGAGGAGAGGATTATCCCACCCGTAGGAACAATTGTTTATTGAATAAAAAAGTAGCTGCTGAGATTGTTGATCTATTGTTATACTTCACCCACCCAAGTTACTGTTATTTACATGAATATCAATTGTATGGGAAATTATTCAATTTATTTTAGATATTACCTACCTATTTTATTATGTATAAGTTCTGATCAGAAGAATTCCTGAGTATTCACGACTTGTGAGAGTTTCGTGCTTAAGTTACTTCTGGGAATGTTTTCCATTCGAGTGGGTTTTTCGAGTTCTTGTTGGCCGATGGGAGTGGATGTCCCTGGCTCCGGATTTCGAGTTACTGTAAGAAGTTTTGTTTTCAATTTGAACTGTATCTGTTTGACCAAATAAAGAGGAAGTGACGTGGAGGGTCAAGATACTTATGGACAAAGGTCATGCTTAGTGATTGGACCATGTGGCTATATGTGTGGCATCATGGGATGTATAGTTTTTTTGTTTATTTGTATTTGATTGGCTGCTATTTTAAGTCAGTAAAGAAAGAGATAGCATAATCCTCGCCTCCGTGTCCTTAATAGAATTGAATTCTTGACGCGTAAGCTAGAATTTTTTTTAGTGTGCTTACAAATGTCCCAAAGTTCCCAGCATTTTAAAAGGAGCGAGGGTATGCTTTGGTGGCATATTTATTAATAGTGATTTTCACTTATTAAATACAAAAAATAGATGTATTTTCTAAAGAGGCAGGGTAGTGTTAATTCTCAGACATGTACAACATATTGAAATCAGCAATTTCCACACATTTGTGGAAGGAGCAGACTGACGTCACGCTAATTATTCTTTTTAACACTTTTCACATTCTAGGTCCATTCAGTAGACAAGAGGTGAAAGTTTTTTTTAATTGATGGAGCTGTCAGGCACGTGGACGTAAGTGGACAGTGTCCACTTTCCAAACACTCTTGTAGCTTGGAACGTTTCTCCCTTGAACATTGTGCCACCTGTCACAAACCGTGCCACTCCCCCTTTGCACCTTGAGCCGTTCCTTTCTTACATTTTTTGCTGTTCTTTCACTTCTGTCCTTCAATGACCTCCCTAATTGTGCCCTCCACTACTCTGCGTACTTTGACATCGTGCTCTGACCAATGCATACCCATTGCACCTTCTTCCAATCTCCCTTGCACCTGGCACTCAGTCTTCAGTGCATCCTCTACTAATCCCTCTTCCACACTGCTCAACAAACCTCACATCCTCTTCTGCTCATGCATTGAACTTTGTACATCTCCTCCTTGCAATCTGTGATGATCCTTGCTCTGCACCTAGATACAGCCTTCATGCCCCCCCTTAAGTACCCTGCACTGCTTTCCCCTTAGATATGCCAACTGCTCTTCTCCAGTGCACCACGCACTGCTCCTGCCTATTACCTTTTGCAGTTCCACTCTGACCTTTCCAAAACACTGCTGCACATTGTGTTTGTTGCACACACTTCTGCTGCCCCATTACACCTAAGTTTTGTCTTCCTTGCACCTTGCATTGATCTCATCCTTATACCCTGTACTTACCTTCCTAGTCACTCTCCACTGTCTTCACACTCTCTGTCCTAGGACCCTCCACTGATCTCATTTGAAATTTCGGTTGATTCCCGTGGCTTCCCGTTGCACTCGAAATACCTATGCAGGCCCCTTCTGATACCCTGCTCTGATTCCTAAAGAACCATACTATATTCCTCCAGTTTCACCCAGTATTACTGCTTCCCCTTGTACTCTGTGCTTCTTCCTCCAGTGTCATTCACCACTAAACTCTTGCTCATTGCTCTCTGCTTCTCCTTGCATTGATATCCTTTACATATTTTCCTTGCTCTTCCTCTCAGTACTAACAGCACCCCTTTGTGCTACACATTTGCTCACAGTGCTGCTTCCAAAATCACACAGTTCTATTCCCTCATATCCTGCTTTACTACATACCCTTAGGTGAATTATTTTGTGCGTAATGTTGCTCCACCCTACTCTGCCCTCTAGTGCACTGTGCTGATACCTCCTTGAACTGAATTCTACTTGTTGCTTGCACCCTCTTCACTGCAGTGCTCCCTTGCACCTTGTTCTGCTCTTCTGTGCTCCCTATGCAGCTCTGCCTTGAATCCAGTGCTACTCCCCATGCACTAAAATATGCCCACTTACTTCTTGTGTTTCTCCCCATTTCACTCCGTGGTGCCCTTCTTTGCAACAGGTGTCAATCCTTTCCTGCACACACCCTTAGTTTCCCATTGTACCTTATGATTCTCCCGCTTTACACCATGCTAATGTTTTGGTAAGTGGAAAGTTGCCCAACAAGAAGAGCATGTAACATAGATAGACCATGTCCAGTAAGAGTGCAGACTAACACGTATAACTTACAAGACAGATTGTATAATTATATGTTTGCACATGCACATACACACACACACACACACACGAAGTAGCAGGTCAATAGTCCCTGTATGCAGCAAATAAACATTTGTGAGTTGAAGGAAGGGTATGTTGCTTCTATGTATTACTTAAGGTAACAAACATTTCTTCAACCTATGACAGACAAAACATTGACTTTGCCAATGCATTTTTATTTTCAACCTCAGTGATCTGAATCCAATTGATAAAGGTTTCCCACCTCTGCAATTTTGCCCCTGGCATTACCAATACAATGTGTATAAAAAGGCGGGGATGGGAAATTACAGAGCCATTATGAATTAGCCGCTGAAAAATGGAAATAACTATGAGAATCAAAATTTCAGCACTGATTCCACAGGTGACACACACATTTTGGCTCATTTTCCTGACCAATATTTCTCCCATTTTTCTATTGCAAAAAGTCTTTAGGTCGAGGAAAAGTGAAGTACATTGTTCCCACTCAACTCCAATTTACGATTGAGCTGAAAACACGGTCTGTGGCTCAGTTTTAATTACCATAGCTCTGCCTAGCTGTGGCTGGTACCCTTTGAAAGTGGTAGGGCAAGTGAAGTTCCCAACTACTTTCCCCCCAAAAAATAAATACAACACCCTCTCCCTCCAAAACTCCAAAATAAACCACCCCTTGCTCCTAAAGCCCAAACCATAACACTAAGTACAAAATAAACACAACCACTAACCTTATTACACATACACGTGCATTACACACACATGCACTACTTATTTAAAATTTTAAAAAACTGCACTTACCCAAGGGCTGTGCTTCCTCCTTGGTGTTCTTCTCCTTTGTCGATGCCAGAAGAGTTGCCCTAACCAATCCAGATGCTGCTCGCATGCTGTTAACCAGCATGACAGCAGCGTCTTAATTGGTTGGAGCAGCCTGGCTGGATGTTCTTTAAGGCCCTAGAGGCCTGTCATGGGTCTCCACCTAGCTGTCTTAAGGCAGCTGAGTGGAGAGCTTTGAAGTGCGCATGTCACTTTGGCCATGCAAAACAGCTGTCCAAAGTGACATGAGCACTTTGGAGCTTCCAGTCTAGCAAGTACTCCTGTCTTCTGTTGCCAATCAGCAGAAGAGGACATGTCCAGCATGACACTGTGCTGGTGTGCACGGTGCAGGCAAAAATAAAATGGCAATGAAAGCTTTTTATTGCCATTTTATGATTGGCTGCGAGGCTCACAGGGTGGGGGAGGCTACGCTCTACCGCCCTCCAGAAGAAAGTGCAGGTGGCTATGCCCTTAATCAAATCATGGCAGCAAGGTCTGACTGGCCTGTTTCATGGTCTTCTGGGATGGTTTTTACTGTTTATTTCCCTCATATTAAAATAAACAATGCCTGCAGCAAGCTCAGATCCATGCAGTTTACCATACTTTGCAATACACATATACAGCATGTCTTTACAAGTTCAAAACTGAGTTGCAAAAGTGGGCCATTTTTATTTCTTTAATGGGGTGCTACTTTTGTGTTGGAGCCCGAGTCTCTTTTTTGCACCAGTTTGACCCTGCATGGGAGTGATTTCCTGTACTATACCCCTGACCATTGCAGTATAACCTTTTGCCCTCTACATTGTCACTGTTGTTAGCCCAATTTATAGCCAGTGGAGGTCGAGTGCCGTAGTTCTGTAGCGTTAGGACTGAAATTTCATAAAGAAGCAAGGACAGGGTCCTTTTCCTCATAGACACTGTTTCATGTCTATACATTGTTAAAGGTCAGAGAAAGTCCCTTCTTTCCAACACCTTTATAATATTAAGCTATGGATTCATTTCAATTTAAAGAATCACACTTTAGCAACAAAACAAAGCTTATTCACTCATTTATGCCTTGGTTCTGTATACCTTTTCCATTCTATGCTGCTGATGTTAATAATAATAATAATAATAATAATAATAATAATAATAATAATAATAATAAAACAAAGAAGACGAAGATAAAAAGTAGAAGAGAAGAAGTAAAATAGAATGACAAGAGGAAGAAGGATATCTATGTTGATATAGTGCACAGTTGTTCTTCCAGAGTTCCTTGGACTCCATGCTGTTATTTAACAGAGCAACAGCTACCCATAGCAAGATAACCACTCAAGTTAATGACCTTAGAAAAAAGTAAAACTAAATTCATGCAGCCGGTATTCACACCTGTAAGATTAACCTTACTCTGATTTTGTTGTGGTAAAGTGCACCAACACAAAGAGCTACTTGATAGTTGAGTATGCTGACAAATTGAATCCAAGTAGCTGTAAAACTGCACTATGTCAAAGGGTGAGCTTGCTCATGTGCTAGATTTTCAGCAAAGAGCAATAACTAAGGGCAGGCCCAGATTTATACAGTCATTTGCACTTGTATGTTTAATTTGCATTTCAAAAATTGCTTGATTCATATGTGGAAATTGACTTTTCTAATTCACAAATGGCAAATTTGCACTCCTAAATCAATGTACTCACATGTAATAATACCACAGGAGTATGTAATAGTATGTATTAGTAAATCTTCACTCGTGGTGGGTAGTGGAGGTAGGTACTCACTATATTGCATGCAATAAAAGTTATGTCACACACACCACATCGTCATACTACTAAATTGTGAGGAAAGTACAGGCAACTCTAATAGACATATACAATAGTAAGTGGGTCTAAGTAAACAATGTAAAGGTAAAAATATTAATATATATATGCTCTCCATAGTGATTTGGTCCAAAGGGAACAATAGGATGCGCTGTAAATGTTGGTCAGTATTACTCACCTTGATATGATGCCTTAGAATTGGAGTGAGCATTCTAAGGGGAAATATAAGAAAGGCCCTCAAAAGAATTGTTCATCTGTCAGAGTGCAAGAGTAAATCAACTCCTATTCCGAAATTAAGAAAAGAATAAATCAAACAAGCATTTGCAATGAAATGGGTCTCGCATTTGCTCAAGTTAGAGCTATTAGCGTTGTAAACTCCTAACCGGACTTTTCTTGCCACGTAAATTGAAAATGAAAAGTAAAACAGTTTCCCAGAAGCAAGCCAATTCCCAGTGCCACGGCCGCCATGAGCATCAGTGTGTAGAGACATACAAAAGGAAGAAGAAGTTCGCTCATAGTCAAACTTATCAGCAAAACAGGGGCGATTGCCAAGGCGGTAACAAAACCTCCCCAAGGAGGGACAAACGAAAACCATTTACGAATGTCATCTAAGGATTTGTGAAGGGCAAGCCAACGAACGATGTTGGCCGTGAAGTTGGTGTTGTTAAAAGCCCAGACACATACCAAAATGTTGGAAAAGCAGTACTTGCGCGCTGCTATGCTCGACCTAAAAAGAAACAAAGCAAACTAACAAAAATACTGTATATGTTTATAAAGTAAGGATGCCACCAAATTAGTACATTTTTGTTGAAAAGCCAAAACAAGTTCTTATGGCGCGTCAGGGAGGATCTGGTACTTTCAGGTCTTATCCCGTGACCCACGGTATGAAAGAGCTGGGCCTTGTGAATGTGAACAAAAGGGTAGGAAACCCAGATGTCCTCGTGATGAGGCTCATTTGAAATAACCCAGCACATGACCCCGGCTCTTCAGTTAAAAGTTCACACTCAAATACAGCTCTAGGAGACCTGCTTGGCAACCATCTGGGTCCCAAAAACTGCCCTTTGTTAGCATGTGTAAATAAAATGACACTTTAAACACAACATTTAAAACACACACTTACTTTATAATCTACATTATCACAAAAAAACTATCTTTTTTCAAACGCTTCGGGAAGGCTGTGTAGCACTTTGGAAACATATTTAGTTATTTTTCTAAAGAGCACACAGGCATGCCAAAGATAAACCCGCACACACTCCACATTAGCAATAGAAGTCAATCTTTTTTCAAACACTTAGGGAAGCTAGTGCGCTTTAGAAAACAAACTAAATAAGTTTCCAGCTCTCATACACACGCATCAGGAAGCGTTTGAAAAAACATTTTTTTTCTACTGATGATGTAGTGTGCACATTTAAATGCCTTTTTACATGTTTTTTAAAAAAGCATTGCGCATGATATTTTGTATTTTGTATTTGTCATCCAATTTCACAAGGCACTTTACTGAAGCCTCTATTGTGCCGGGAGGGTTATCTGACCATGACGCTGTAGAAGTGAACCTCGATCTACAGCTCCTGGTGCCACTTCGGCCCCTGGCGCCTGAATGTATCCTGGTACAAAGAACCCAAGGGTCCCCACTGGCTGTGCGCCCATGTACATCAATTCCTAAATGATAATGAAGGGTCACTAGTGCTCCGGGAAACCGGGGAGGCCTTTGTCAGAGGGGAACTGATGATGGTCTCAACTATAGAAAACAAGGTCGATAGTATGCAAAGCGCTTGACTTCTTCCCAGGGAGATCGCGCTGCGAAAACAGAGATAAAGTAGTCCACAAACCCACCGAGCCTCGCATGTTTTCTGTACTTGGTCGCTGCGCTCGAGGAGGGCTAACCACTGGAAAAGGCATGACGTATGCGTGCCTTCCACTAATCAAAACAAGCGGATTCTAACAGGCAAGCCAACTTGCCAATGAAAGACACTGACGTGATGTGGACGGGGCTCCGAGCCCTTTTCTAATACCTAAAGCTTCTCACTAGCGATACGCATACACGAGCGCATGCGACGCAGACTGGACCCTAAAAATGGGTATACAATTTGGAAATGGATTTTAACGCGAGGGAAATGTTTTCCTTGTATGGACATAATCGCAATTTTGCTCTGTACAAATAGGATGACAATGAGCTTGTTTTGGTTATCAAAGATGACAATCCCTCTCTTAGTAAAGTGTTAATAGACCCTGATGTTGAGGTACTGGTGGGTGGTGTGCCTGTCAAATTATTAGTAGACACTGGTGCACGCATTACTATTGTTTCATTAGAAAAATTCAATGAGTTTTGGAGTGGTAGTATTCTTTTTCCTCCTGATGTCACTACATTAGCATTTGAGGGGAGCAAAATTGATTTAGTCGTTTTTTTTTTTACTTCATTGTCTGTTTTTGGTAAGACACTCCATGGCAAGGTGTATGTAGCAAGAAAAGGCATTAATGTGTTGGGCTTAATTCACCAAGCGGATTTTAAATTGGTCATTAAACCGGGAAGGGAGAAACCTGTCTCGATTGACTGTAGCAACACCAATTGTATTAACACATTACATGATTCAAAGCATTTTTGGCAACAAAAATTCAAACGTTTGTTCCAGGACAAGTTAGGTAAAATTACAAACTACACACACACAATCAGGTTGAAACAAGGAGTAACCCCGGTCAAGCATAAATTGAGGAATGTTCGTTTTAGCATGCGGGCAGAATTGTCCAATTTATTAAGGGACATGTGCGAACAGGGGATAATAGAAAAGATTGAGGCAATTCTATGGTTATCCCCCATTGTCTTAGCGAAGAAAAGCTCTGGAGACCTTAGGATGTGTGTGGACTTAAGAAGCCTGTATGAGGCAATTTGGGTTGATAGTTTCCCGTTGCCCAGAATAGACGATCTCATAGCCAAAGCGGGTTTAGCCAGTTGGTTTACGAAGTTAGATCTCAAATCGGCGTACCATCAGGTTGAACTTGATGTTGACTCACGCTATCTCACTGCTTTTGTAACACCTGATGGTACTTTCCAGTTTTGTAGATTACCTTTTGGTTTGGCGTCAGCTGCTGCTGATTAATGACTGACATGTTTCCTAATAGTTCCAATGTTGTCATATTTCAGGATGATATCCTGATTTTTGCTGACACTGAAATGGAACATGACAGGGTTGTGGAAGAAGTTTTGAAAACTTTGGAAGATAGAGGAGTCACTTTGAGAGGAGACAAATGTCTCTTCAAGACGCGGGAGATCGAGTACTTGGGTCATGTTTTATCGAAACAGGGGGTTAAACCGAGGCCCAAGTTAGTGAAAAGCATTTTAGAAGCTCCTGCACCTAAAACGAAGGAGCAGCTTCTTTCTTTCCTAGGTTTATGCTAATTTTATGCAAAGTTTTTAAAAGACTTTGCCAAGACCACTGAGTGTCTTCGAGCCATTCTTAAAAAGAAACAAACGATTCTTTGGTCTAAAGAGTGTAATGACGCTTTTGTGCTGGTTAAGCAACAAATTGTCAATTCTCCTGTGTTACAACCTTTTTCTGATGAAAGAAAAACTATTATAACAGTGGATGCATGTGAGTATGGATTAGGTGCTGTCTTAACACAAGTTTCTGATGGAGGCAAGGAAAGCACCATTGGGTTTGCTTCTAGGAGCTTGCGGGAGGTTGAACGGAAGTATTCTGTTATTGAAAAGGAACTTCTTGCTTGTGCTTGGAGTGCTGAGAAATTTAAATAGTACCTTTGGGGTAGACACTTTGTTTTAAAAACCGATCACCGCCCCCTGGTGGAAATCTTATCTGGTAAGAAAATTAAACGTTCCACTGCTCGTATTGCTTGTTTGTCTGCTAAATTATTAGAGTTAAATTTTTCTGTCGAGTATATTCCGGGAGGAAAAAACAGTAGAGCAGATTGTTTATCCCGTCTTCCCATATTAGATGAGGAAGAACTAGAATGGGAGACTGAAGTAGAGGAGTGCTTAATAGCGTGTATTACTGAAACTTTGGATGAAAATGTTTGGATCAAGTCATTGAAAGATGACAAGTGGTTGTGTGAAGTTATGCAATATGTTAAGGCTGGGTGGCCAAGAGAAAGAACTCTTCTGCCTGAATTACAACATTATTGGAAGGTATCAGAAGAATTATCTGTTGAAGGTGACATGCTCATTAGATGTAACAAACTTATTCCTCCAGAGTGTCTCAGGAAGGATTTGATTCTTAAAGCACATGTAGGACATCTTGGTTCCACTATTACCAAAAGGAAACTGAGATAAAATTTCTGGTGGCCTAGTATGGATAAGGAAATTGAGGAGTTGGTTAAAACGTGTCCTAGGTGTTGTGTAAGTGACAAGGTTCTTGTTACCCAGGGAATGACTGATTCCTTTGTTCCATCGCCAACTCGGGCATGGCAGAAAATTGGTTTAGATTTTCTTGGACCATATTATGTACTGCCGCCAGACATGAGGTATTTCATGGTTATTGTGGATCACCTTTCCAGGTGGGTTGAGGTTTTGCCTATCAGGGTTCCCACCACTCAAAGTGTTATTAAATGTCTGAAAGAAGTTTTGAGCCGGGAAGGTTTGCCTGAACAAATAATGACTGATAACGGGGTACAGTTTGTATCCACAGAAATGTGTCAATTCTTGCACAGATGTGGCATTAAACACATCATAACTCCTCTCTATAATCCCCAGAGTAATGGTGTTGTTGAACGTTTCAATCGTGTACTTGTGGAATGTATACAAGCAACCCTTAGGAACAATATGTCTGTTGGACAAGCTATTAAAGAATTGATCTGGTCTCATCGCACCACAACTCATGTTGCTACTGGCAAGACTCCTTTTGAGTTGATGAAGGAGAGGATCGCGACGACAGAATTATGTCCTTTTTGGATAATTGATTTATTTCATGAGGGGTGAGATCTTAAGAAGGAATGGCAAATTGCGAAAGATAATTCTGATGTAATGGGAAAGCAAAGATTGAGGGCAATACCGTTAAGGAAAACAAATCAGGATCTCCAGGTTGGAGACTGGGTAAGAGTTAAAGATCCTTTATTAGTCAAAAAAGGCTTGTCAAAATTTAGAGAACCACAGCAAATTCTAGAGGTACGTAAAAATGCAGCAAGGCTGGCTGATGGGAATTGGTGGGGTGTCTCACGTTTGGCGTTAGATCCCAGTGTTCATTCTAGAAGTGAGTCTGGAAGTAATCACAAGTTGTCCATTCATTCCAATGGAAAAGAAGTTGATTCCAGTCATTTTCCAGAATGTATGAGAAAGAATGCACACAAAATGTTTGAGAAGAAGGGTAAGCGGGAATGCCGCAAACCTGTTAAATTTAATGATTATATTATGTTGTGAAAGTGATAGATGTGTATTATTTGTTTAGTAGATTGTTACTTTTCACTTTGATTATACATAGTTTATTAGGTGCTGTTTATAAGTTACTCTTGTTTCAATTTCAGTAGGACACTTTTGTTTATATTTATAGTATTGTTTTATTTATTCTAAATGTATTAAGAACAATGTTAAATTAAAGAAAGGGGGGAGATGTTGTGATGTGGCATAGAATGCCGCTGTGTCATGTGGAATCCTCTGACACAGCTTGCTGATGTCTCGGCTTTCCACATGATACCAACGGACTGAGGTGAACGTCTTCTCTTGCCTCTGTGCCCTTTGTAATACTACTCTTAATACTTAAAGCTTATCTTTCTAAATATCAAAGACTGTTTGAGCTGCGCAACCGCCATCTCAAATTCATACAACTCCTCATCCTCACGTAATTCATAAACTGGAAGATGATCAAAAATTTTCTGTCCTTCCACTCCTAAGTGATAGTACATTAAACTTTTTTTTCTTTCCGGCCTGAATTTATGACCGACTATAGCTCCCAGGTATGCCTTGAATGAACGTAACCATAATTTCCACTCTAAAGGAGGATCACCTGGATCTTGCAAAAAAGGTGATGTTGGTAATACATTTTGCATTTATTTTTTTAAAACAGTCTCTACAAAAAACAAAAGAAAAGGGAGAAAAATAAATAAATAAATAAATAAATAATGGAAGTTAATACAAATAATATGTATATGTATGATAGACCAAAGAAAGAAGGCCGATTTCTATGCAGAAAGGACCAAAGTTGAAAAAATAGTCCCTCATCTGTGTCAATGACAGGTGAAGTGTCCTTCTTCTATTTCCATTACTCAACAAATGACGTGAAAGCAAAGCAGCGTTGTTTCAATATTGATGGTGGCTCGAAGGGAAAAAAAACGTCCCCTAGCTGAAATGCCGATTAACACAAGGTAGAAGACAACCTTATGCCGTGCGCGCAGACTGAAGAGCTTGCGTTTTAATATACACGTGCGCTACAATACTCGCGTCTCCGGACACGAGCGAAAACACCTGTGCCTCGCGTCTTCAAACACACGCGCTACAATGCTCGCGTCTCCAGACACAAGCTGAGGCACCTGTGCCTCGCGCAGTTCGCGCGCGCTGCGAAGCACCAACTGGAAATACCGTTATGCTAACGGTATTCTCCTTAGTACCCTCTGTACCCGCTGTACCCTCTGTGCCCTCAAATACATACAGGATCGCAGCGATGAGGGAAACACCAAAAAACAATCCTGGAGATGCCGTTCCACATAAGTCAGTCAAAGAATAAACGATCCCAGGAACACCAAAATCTTCACACAGCTGGAAATGGGCTCGTCCTGGACCAGAAACTCGTCGCCAAACTTGAAGTGAAGAGTCCCACGAAAGCGCTGGAGTGAAACAGTCTTTAATATTTAGAAAGACAAGCTTTAAGTATTAAGAGTAGTATTACAAAGGGCACAGAGGGAAGAGAAGACGTTCACCTCAGTCCGTTGGTATCATGTGGAATGCCGAGACATCAGTAACCTGTGTCAGAGGATTCCACATGACACAGCGGCATTCTATGCCACATCACAACACGTATGCGTGCCTTCCACTAATCAAAACAAGCGGATTCTAACAGGCAAGCCAACTTGCCAATGAAAGACACTGACGTGACGTCGACGGGGCTCCGAGCCCTTTTCTAATACCTAAAGCTTCTCACTAGCGATACGCATGCACGAGCGCATGCGACGCAGACTGGACCCTAAAAATGGGTGTACAATTTGGAAATGGATTTTAACGCGAGGGAAATGTTTTCCTTGTATGGACATAATTGCGATTTTGCTCTGTACAAATGGGCATTAACTTGATTTTTTTTTTAAAACACCTTCACAGAAGAACTCCTGCAAACTTCAGACTGCAGCATGTCGACTGAAATACTAGAAGAAAAAAAGCCACACATAACATGATGCTGTATGACATCCATGCTCAGACACACACACCCACACACAAACTTGCTTTTACGCTACTGTAGAGTGCACTGGAACACGTGAGAAGCGGAGTAATCCATCATTAGTAATTTCTGGCAGGGATTGGTGCAAACAAAACGACGGGTAATATGGCTTCTGATACCACCTCCATTGCAAAGCTGGCCTGCTTTAAAATCAGGAGATTACAGGGGTTAATGTCTTACCCTTGGGAAATACTTTTGTTCAAAATTTGGAATCAGGATTAAGAGAGAAGCCATAACCTCACGGATGCCAATCGTTTCTGGAATAGTGCACGCATTGTAGTGAAGAAAGAGAGGTGAGTACAAGCATTGTAATATCATTTCTCACACAGACCTATGTTCCTTATTGGTAGAAATGTTATTCATCCCACGCAGAGGAAACGCTATGCATGAAATAGCAGGGTAAGGATGTCTGCTTCCTGGCCCCGAGAGCATTCAATGAATTTTCATAGCTAATTCAGGGCACTTTGGGACTAACTGGTCTGGAAAATTATTATTCAATTGTTTAATTGAATAATTCATTGAATAATTAAATTTAAGTTCCGACATGAGTCTCATACAGATGATTATTAGAGTGCCACATGCACTTTTTTATTTGATTGTTTCCGAAGAAGGACAAAGTTGCATTCCAAATGAGGTCTCATTTGTTCCTTCAAGACCAAGTTTGGCGAATTGAATCAATGGAATTCATTTTCATTGTCCTGCCCAAAATTCTATAACTCTTACTGCTGTGAACGTGTTTATAATTCACCACACAAAGGCAGCAGTGTCCTTCTGACATCTATTTATGGAAAGTGAGTGAATTCGTGTTTGTTTTTTCAGCATGTCGAATGCATTATGCATGCTTCCTACTTGATGGTTTGTTTACCCATTTTCCCCTACATATAGGAGCTTTAATAAATTGACAAAGGGCATGAGCCAGCAAAACCAAGGTTTCTTTCTGCAGGGAGTCTTTACGCATCGCATGGTGGCTGACGTCTTTGACGCAGACCAGTGTTTACCATCTCTCCGGGGTTTGTTATGGGCGATACAGTGATGTCATCTGGAACAGGCTTGCTTGCTTGTGGTTCGCTTGGAGCAGTGCGTGACCTTTTATAATCCTGAATGGCAGACGAGGTGTCATGTGACTGATGCCATTCTATATTTTACTGGTGAAAGTATATGACGTGTGGACCTATCTTGTGTAAACAGTGGCTTCTAATGGGCATAGCAGGCCCAACCAAACCAACGCTTTGGTCCTCTGGGGGGCATTCATAAACAGTCCATCCTCCTGCTTTTGACATTAATTCCCCATCAGCCGCTAGACCCTTTTCTCTACGTACTGACTTTCAAATGCCTAGTTCTGCTTTAAGTGTTTTGGGATAAACGTGTAGTCAGATGACGTCAAAGCTGCAGTTTTCAGTTCCCTGTCACATTTTGGAAAAGGGTCAATGTTATCCTCGTACTACAACAGATGTAAGCGAGTACAAGCTCACACAGCACTTCAAAATGCGGAGTCACAGTGATGACAGAAACAATCGGAAACACATTTTGATAGTCTAGAAGAAAGTACACTAAAATCGGTAGTGCAATTTATTAGCTATAGTTTCAAGTTTGGATTCGTGGTGCTATTTGAATATTCTCTGAAACAAGTGAAAGAACACCACCCAACATTGACATGAGGGAGAACGAAGTGCCATTGACGTGCAGTGGAAGGAAAATGTTTTCTGACCACAATGAATGGAAAAACAAAGACTCCCATTTGCCAGCATTTTCAGTATGAGAGAAAAATAGCAAAACATGCAATTCTTTCATTTCCTAAGAGGAAGATGTTACTACTCATTTGAGATTCCCCTTTTCCCCCCAGAGTGTGTGCAGAAACCGCCAACCTAGCCACCCCATTACTCACTGAAGTGCTGTACCTTGCCTCTTCACTCCATGGGAGAGAGACTGCTCCAGTCTTTGCAGTTTTTCCTACCAGGTGGCTCTACAGGGACTACTATTTGGGGCACAGAATGCTGTCCTGCCTAAATTTCCCTTTATTGTTTTTTGCATGCCTCTCCGACATGCCCTTGATTTTCCCTAGGCCTGGCCTCTCGTTACTGAGTCTGATCTTCTTCCACCTTCCAACTACTCTCCTTGCAGACTCGTCTGTGTTTCTTTCACTCAGCACTTGGTGTGCTGCTCTCCTTCTACTCCTTAAGGTGATCCATGGTGCTGGGGCTACCTTGTTTTCAATACTCAGTGAATAACCTATTGCCCCGTGCAGTAATCTACTCTTCCCCTCCTGAAGATCCATTTCCGATCCTTGATGGTTCCTCTGCTCAGTCCTGACCTACAGCTGACCCGCCTATGGGCACCCCACCTTTCAGGGCCGTTTATTACCCCTTAGTCTTTATATAACACACTCTCCTTGGCCAAATGTAATATTCCTAATGCAGCTCTTGTCTCGGTGAGCGGCCCTTTCCCCTTCCAACAAGTATGTAGGTGGGGAGCTGTTCTTCCATATCAAGTTGTTCTGCATGAAATACCTGCTGGTATCCTGTAGACTTCTGCAGGTTGTGCACGTGATGAACTTGGAGATCAAAGGTGGTCCCTTTGAGAACTTGAGGAAAGAAGCAAATAGTATCAGCAAGTATGGCAAACGGCTCATCAGATACACCATAGGCCAGTTGGTTTTAACTGGTAAAAGCGTAATGATCCAATGAGACCTGAACTTACTGAACTTCTTTAATTTGATGCAAGCAGCTAGAGTTCCAACTCCACGAATTAATTGTACTGGTAACTTAAAACACGTGACTGCATTGTCATGTTTCTGGGAATCTTCAGTCTTCTGGCAATATTAACCTAATGTTTTCTCTCCTAGGGAGAGGACCTGCTACACGTCATGTTTGGATTTCGGAATGGATCACTGTGGTGTGCCTGTTGTCAGGCATTTTGTAGAAAAACATAGCAGAAACGTCTGAGGCCGCTGTGTTTCTGTGGAGGAAGAGCTTGAGGCTGATTATCTTCTATGTAGGAGACAGGATTTATACTCTTGGCTATCTTGTCATGTGGGGAACAGAGGAGATCCATAATGTTTTGACATCTGAGCTCTCACTCGGGTTTAAGCTCCTCAAGTTACTTGTACAGAAATTGTTGGGGTCTGAGAGCTCTGATGTGCCTTGCCAGTGATGGCAGCCTGTAGTTGGTACGATGCAAAAGAGAATAAAATGCCCTTTAAATGCACAGGAGGATTCAGTTTTGTGAACGTAGGAAGGATAAACACGGCCTTTAATATTAGTCAAGACCTCAATATTGGGAATGGGATAAAAAAGACAGACAAGGGTGTAATGAGCATGTCCATTTTTGTACAGACCCACGTTGTTCACGTTACAGCCCCTTTTTCCTGTTTGTGTTTTATGATGCAGGGAATTTTGATGGATCCCTCTTGCAGTTCACATCCTTATCATGAACATCTGAATTCACACTGTATTGAGAGAGCATAATATGGCTGTGCAATTTTGTTTTAGAATGACTGTTGGAAAATGGGTTATTGATAGGGCAGGTAGGTACCTACACCTAGCAACAAGCCACAAACCTCCACAAAAGTACAGTTAGGTCTAAGTAAATTAATCCCAGCTCTACCCTTGGTAGCTTAGCATCGAGCGTCAAGGCTTAACTTAGGAGACAAAGTGTAAAGCATTCAAATATCACAAAACAGTAATTAAATAAAACACAGGAAACAGTTTAAAAATCCAAAACCAATTTATAAAAATAGCTTATATTTTTATCTTTAAAATGACACAAAAACGATTAAAATCGGTTCAGGGGAACCGGAGATATGAATTTTTAAAGTATTATTATTTTCTAGCGCCCAGAAACGAAAAGCGCCAATCGGGTCATCTGGTTGCACCAGGACCGGGACAAAGTCAAACTTTCAGGCCGACCGCGATGGAGCCCTGCTCGGCTACAGGTCGCGGGAGGCCTCGGTTAAAAAGTTACCTTCTGACTTAGTCTCTTTTTCGATGTTTTTCTTCACCGGGACGAACCTGCCAGTTGGATCCGACCTCCTGGAGCCCTTGTCCGGATACGCGAAGTCGGTTTCCTCGGTGGTGATTTCTACCTTCGGACTTAGTCGTTTTTTCGAGATGAAAATCCTTCGACCGGGGTAAACCTGGATCTTGGTCCGACGTCCGTGGAGCCCTTCTCGGATACGATGGCTGGAAGGTCCCGGTCAACTTTTTACGTTCGGACTTAGTCTTTTTTTCGGATGTTTTTCTTGACCGGGACGAACCACGAAGTCAGGCCGGGTCGCGGTTGAGGCAAGCCGGCTAGAATTTCCGCGTCGAGTCGGTCACTTTATGGAGCTTTTTTCTAAAATTTCTCCAATCTTTTCCAAACTTCTGGGGCTTCACCCAGATGTTCTTTTAAGGTTCTTTTGGGGTCCACAGCTCACCCCAAGGGTCCAGAAGTTCTGTGATGGTCCTTGGGAAGTGCGGACTTCAACTCCCAGAGTGCACCTGGCGCAAACTCCTTTTTGGCCACTGGACAGTGGTCAGCTGGTCACTTTTTCAGGAGTTGGTGCAGGGGACTCTGGTTAGCAATTTTTCACCTGTAGCAAACAGGGAGTCCCTCCTTGAACCAGTGGAAGCCAGGCAAAGTCCTTCTTGTGGTGAAGCCCAAGTGTGCAGCTGGTGCAGTCTTTCTGAGTGCAGGGTCCAGGTGCAGGCCAGGGGTCCAGCAGGGCAGTCCTTCTTCTCCTTGTAGTTCTTTCTTCTTGAAATTTGGTGGGGATCTAAGGCGTGGGTGCAGGTCTGCCAGTTTTATCCTTGCCCCTGGGTGAAAAGCAGGGGGGCCCTGGTCCTCCAATCAGGGACAGGGTCGTCCCCCTGTGATGACCACTTCCTGGGAAGTGTGGCAAAAATCCATCCCAGAAGGCAACAGTCTCTAAAAATCCAAAATGGATGAATCTGATTTTTAGAGGAGAGATCTGGCTGAGCCCACCCACTGGTGTGGCTAAAAATCATAAACACACCCTTCTCCTGCCCTCTCCTAATCTAATCAAGGGGGCACCTAGCTGTCTGGGTTTGCAGGATGTGGGGGTGTTGCTGGGTGCTGCAAATGTCCTTCTCTGCCTTTGAAGACCAGTTTGGCAGCCCTCCCCCTTCCTGCCTCACCATCTGCTGAGGGGAGATTCTCTCCCCCAAGCACATTCCTTTGTGTGAAGTCAGGCCACTTCACACCTCATTAAAGTAGCCTGGCAGAAGCTGCTGCAGGCTGGCCAATCAGAGCACAGCAGCAAAAACAATGCAGAGCTGAAATTGGCAACTTTTTAGGTAAAGTCTAAACTTTTTACCTGCACTAGTTATATTAAATCCAACAACTGGAAGTTGTGGGATTTATTATAACAATCAATTTGATACCAAATTCTTGGTATGTAACATTTAAGGAGACTTTAAAATTTAAAATAAAGTCTGCCCATTCTAGCCTATGAAGGCCATTTACTTCAATGAGGGAAAAACGAATTTGGCTGTTTTTACCTCACCAGGGCTTATAAATCTATTTTTATAAAGTCCCTGCTTATAGTTACATGGCACCCAGCCCTAGGGGCACATAGGGCACACCTTAGGGGTGACTTATATGTAAAAATAAGGTAGTTTAAGACTTTGGAAGTACCTTTAATTCCAAAGTCGAATTTGCATATAACTTTAATTTAAAAGCAGCCAGCAAGGCAGGCTTGCTTTTAAAATGACACTGGGCACCTCAGCAATGCACCTAGGTGTGCACCACCTATGCTGTGGTCCCTAAACCTACATGCCCTACCATATACTAGGGACTTATAGGTAGGCTAACTTAGCCAATTATAATTAGCCTAATTTGCATATCCATTTTACACAGAGCACAGGCCCTGGGACTGGTTAGCAGTACCCAGGGCACCATCAGAGTTAGGAAAACACCAGCATAAAGTGGAAAATGGGGGCAAAAAGTTAGGGGGCCTCTGCAATCAGCCCCAGTTTCTCACACAACCCCCCCCCCCCAGCCCACACGCCCAGGAGACTCAGCCCAACCCTGGGAGAGTCTTCCTGGCTTGTTAGGCGAGGAAGACAGTGAAGAAAACTGGCTGTCCCTTTGCAGGGCCTACTCTGCCTTATATCCTCCTGTCAGGGTCACTCCCTCTGGGTAGTGAACCCACCCCAACAATGAAAGGACCCATTTCAAACTGAAACTTCCCTCTAGGGGGGTCTTCCTCCTCTCTCTCTGCCAACTTTGGTAGTGAGGTGCCCACCTCCCCTACTCCTAACTTTGCTAGGGCAACACCTAGCTTACCCAAAGAGGTCACCCAACACTTGAGCAACCCCACCATGACCAACAGGGTCAGGGGGCCTACTTTGCTATTGGCCCTGGGGTCTGCCTCCCAGGCCAAGTACAGTGCTGCCTGGAAGGCTAGCACCCAGCAGAGGCTACTGACAGCTGTCAGTACCCAGAACCACACCCTAAGCTCTCCACTGACAGGTGGCTGAGCTGCTTTAGGGGCATCTTTGGGGTCCTGGCACCCCTCTTGCTGTCTAGAGTGGGGGGCTACCACCTCCTGTGGCAGACACCCTCCTTCCACTCTCCCTTCTGTCAGTGCAGGGGCAACACCTTGCATCTGGACAGCTGCCTGACTACTCAGGACTTCCTTGGGGTCAGGTGAGGCCTCACCAGTGCCAACTCTGGGCTCCCCCCCTACTGGGGCAGAAGGCCTTTGGCTCCCTGGAACTCTCTTTAAGGGTGGCCTACCCTTCCTTTTCTTCTTTCCTTTTCTTGGGGACCCCTGTCTCCTAACTGTAGGGACTGACTCCCCAGGACTTTGGGTTGGGGGGGCGCCCTGGGCGACCACCCCATCTGTGACCAGACTCACCTCTGGGAGGTCATTGCCCAGGATACAATCTAGGGGAAGGTCAGCACTGACTACCACCCTAATCCAGTCAAGGATACCCTCCCTCTCTAGGGGCACTATGGCTACAGGTTTAGAGGTGACCTCCCCTGTGGCTATCCTGACTTTCTTTGTCTTTCCTGGGACATACATGTCTGGGGTCACTAACCGGTCACTCACTACAGTGTGACTGGCACAGGTGTCTCTCAGGCCAGTGGTAGGGATCCCATTCACTTGAATGTGGTGGAAGTGCCTACTCCCACCCTCAGGGATCACCAGCTTACCATCTGGTCCTGTCTCCCAGCACAATGCTAGGAGGACTTCATCATCTGAGGAATCCTCCTCTATGGCTACACTGGACAGCCCAGTGCTAACCACCTTCTTTGGACAGGCTGCATCTCCTCTGAAGTGACCTGTCTGCTGACAGTCAAAGCAAGCCCTACTGTCCAAGAGCTTTTTTAACCCTGGGTCTCCCTGTCTCTGCATGTCAGATTGGGAGTGGGATTTACTCTCCTCCTTCTTAGGGTTCTGGGGTACAGAGGGAGTCTCTGTGGTGGGCTTACCACCTCCCTCCTTAGGTTTTTGGGGACCTGTCCCCCCCTTCTTGGAGTCTCCCCCCTGGGACTTGACAACCACCCTGGTTCTCAACCACTCATCAGCTGCCTCCCCTAGCTCTCTAGGGTTGGTCAGCTTAGAGTCCACTAGATGCTGGCGTAACCTTTCTTGGATACAATTGGTCAAGATGTGCTCTCTCATGATCAGATTGTATAACCCCTCATAAGTATTTACTTTGTTGCCAATAATCCAGCCCTCCAGTGTCTTTAGTGAGGTGTCCACAAAGTCAACCCAAGACTGGGTACTGACCTTCTGGGTGTCCCTGAACTTCATTCTATATTGCTCTGGGGTCAGACCAAACTTCTTGACTAAGCACCTCTTCATACTAGGGTATGAATCTGCCTCCTCCCCCCTTAAGGTCAGAAGCCTATCCCTCCCTGAGTTGGGGACCAACTCCCACAAAAGGGAACCCCAGTATTGAGGCCTAACCCTTCTCATTTGGAGTGCCCTCTCAAAGGCCCCTAGCCACTTATCTATGTCATCCCCCTCTACATAAGCAGGAACCACCCCCTTGGGTAATCTGGGGCAAACTCCCCCACCCATGGACACCTCAGCTTCTTTATCGCTGCTTCCATCTCTTTTTTCTTTGTATGCCCACTTTTTCTTCTCTAGGGCCAGCTTCTCTGCTTCCAAAGCTATGTAGGCTAGCTGGGCTTCCAGCTCTCTTTCCCTTATGGATGGGTTCTCTCCTCCTGAAAGGACCCTCTTCCTACCACTAGCTTTGGGTCTGCCCCTAGTGACTGTATCCATTGAGGACCGTTCCTCCTCTTCCTCACTTGGGGTCTGATGCCTTCCCTCCCCTGAGTGGTTAGAGTTAGCATCTTCCTCTTTTTCTTCCCCCTCTGGAGCTTCCTCTGTCTCTACCTCTTGGGCCTCAGCCCATGCTGTCAGGGATTTAATCAGGATTTCCTTCCTGAGATTAGTGGTTGCAGGCAACCCTCTTTCAATACACAACCCCCTAAGCTGGACTACTGTCAGTGTAGGTAGGCTAGCCAGATCAAGCTCCATGGTTCCCTAGTTTTGTGTCAACAAAAACTTTTTGCAAAAATTGGAAACAAGAATTTAGAAAAATTACAAAAATTCAATAATTGAAATTAATCCAAATTGAAAAATTAAAAAAATGTTAAATTAAAAATTAAAAACAATTTTTGCACTAGGACAATTTAAAGGATTTTTAATTTTTTTTACCTAAAACTGTAACGTGATATTGAACACAAGTACAGGATCCCGTCGCTGCTTCCAATTATGTTGGAAAATGGGTTATTGATAGGGCAGGTAGGTACCTACACCTAGCAACAAGCCACAAACCTCCACAAAAGTACAGTTAGGTCTCAGTAAATTAATCCCAGCTCTACCCTTGGTAGCTTAGCATCGAGCGTCAAGGCTTAACTTAGGAGACAAAGTGTAAAGCATTCAAATATCACAAAACAGTAATTAAATAAAACACAGGAAACAGTTTAAAAATCCAAAACCAATTTATAAAAATAGCTTATATTTTTATCTTTAAAATGACACAAAAACGATTAAAATCGGTTCAGGGGAACCGGAGATATGAATTTTTAAAGTATTATTATTTTCTAGCGCCCAGAAACGAAAAGCGCCAATCGGGTCATCTGGTTGCACCAGGACCGGGACAAAGTCAAACTTTCAGGCCGACCGCGATGGAGCCCTGCTCGGCTACAGGTCGCGGGAGGCCTCGGTTAAAAAGTTACCTTCTGACTTAGTCTCTTTTTCGATGTTTTTCTTCACCGGGACGAACCTGCCAGTTGGATCCGACCTCCTGGAGCCCTTGTCCGGATACGCGAAGTCGGTTTCCTCGGTGGTGATTTCTACCTTCGGACTTAGTCGTTTTTTCGAGATGAAAATCCTTCGACCGGGGTAAACCTGGATCTTGGTCCGACGTCCGTGGAGCCCTTCTCGGATACGATGGCTGGAAGGTCCCGGTCAACTTTTTACGTTCGGACTTAGTCTTTTTTTCGGATGTTTTTCTTGACCGGGACGAACCACGAAGTCAGGCCGGGTCGCGGTTGAGGCAAGCCGGCTAGAATTTCCGCGTCGAGTCGGTCACTTTATGGAGCTTTTTTCTAAAATTTCTCCAATCTTTTCCAAACTTCTGGGGCTTCACCCAGATGTTCTTTTAAGGTTCTTTTGGGGTCCACAGCTCACCCCAAGGGTCCAGAAGTTCTGTGATGGTCCTTGGGAAGTGCGGACTTCAACTCCCAGAGTGCACCTGGCGCAAACTCCTTTTTGGCCACTGGACAGTGGTCAGCTGGTCACTTTTTCAGGAGTTGGTGCAGGGGACTCTGGTTAGCAATTTTTCACCTGTAGCAAACAGGGAGTCCCTCCTTGAACCAGTGGAAGCCAGGCAAAGTCCTTCTTGTGGTGAAGCCCAAGTGTGCAGCTGGTGCAGTCTTTCTGAGTGCAGGGTCCAGGTGCAGGCCAGGGGTCCAGCAGGGCAGTCCTTCTTCTCCTTGTAGTTCTTTCTTCTTGAAATTTGGTGGGGATCTAAGGCGTGGGTGCAGGTCTGCCAGTTTTATCCTTGCCCCTGGGTGAAAAGCAGGGGGGCCCTGGTCCTCCAATCAGGGACAGGGTCGTCCCCCTGTGATGACCACTTCCTGGGAAGTGTGGCAAAAATCCATCCCAGAAGGCAACAGTCTCTAAAAATCCAAAATGGATGAATCTGATTTTTAGAGGAGAGATCTGGCTGAGCCCACCCACTGGTGTGGCTAAAAATCATAAACACACCCCTCTCCTGCCCTCTCCTAATCTAATCAAGGGGGCACCTAGCTGTCTGGGTTTGCAGGATGTGGGGGTGTTGCTGGGTGCTGCAAATGTCCTTCTCTGCCTTTGAAGACCAGTTTGGCAGCCCTCCCCCTTCCTGCCTCACCATCTGCTGAGGGGAGATTCTCTCCCCCAAGCACATTCCTTTGTGTGAAGTCAGGCCACTTCACACCTCATTAAAGTAGCCTGGCAGAAGCTGCTGCAGGCTGGCCAATCAGAGCACAGCAGCAAAAACAATGCAGAGCTGAAATTGGCAACTTTTTAGGTAAAGTCTAAACTTTTTACCTGCACTAGTTATATTAAATCCAACAACTGGAAGTTGTGGGATTTATTATAACAATCAATTTGATACCAAATTCTTGGTATGTAACATTTAAGGAGACTTTAAAATTTAAAATAAAGTCTGCCCATTCTAGCCTATGAAGGCCATTTACTTCAATGAGGGAAAAACGAATTTGGCTGTTTTTACCTCACCAGGGCTTATAAATCTATTTTTATAAAGTCCCTGCTTATAGTTACATGGCACCCAGCCCTAGGGGCACATAGGGCACACCTTAGGGGTGACTTATATGTAAAAATAAGGTAGTTTAAGACTTTGGAAGTACCTTTAATTCCAAAGTCGAATTTGCATATAACTTTAATTTAAAAGCAGCCAGCAAGGCAGGCTTGCTTTTAAAATGACACTGGGCACCTCAGCAATGCACCTAGGTGTGCACCACCTATGCTGTGGTCCCTAAACCTACATGCCCTACCATATACTAGGGACTTATAGGTAGGCTAACTTAGCCAATTATAATTAGCCTAATTTGCATATCCATTTTACACAGAGCACAGGCCCTGGGACTGGTTAGCAGTACCCAGGGCACCATCAGAGTTAGGAAAACACCAGCATAAAGTGGAAAATGGGGGCAAAAAGTTAGGGGGCCTCTGCAATCAGCCCCAGTTTCTCACAATGACAACTAAAGGAGTAGTCAGCTACTTATGTAACAAGTGTAAATGGTTTTCACATAAATGTGGTGCACTGAAATTTATCCTAGTAAAGGGCATGCATGAGTATAATGTTCAACATGAAACTTCTTTTATTGCATATTTTCTGAAGCTGCATGTGTGATGGTATGAGTCTCTGGTTGATAATTGTCAAAACGAGACAAGGGTGCCTGAGAATACTATTTCCAAAGATGGAAGGAGTATCCTGGTTTGGCAGCTGCCCTCTGAATTTAATGAGCACGGGAGTGACCCAAGTTGAATGGAAGCAACTTAGAAGAATTCAATTGTCAGTTAGGTGTGCGATTCATAACTTTGCCTCTTGAATTAAGCAGGCCCATGCGAGGTACAGAATACACACTCTATTATTTCAAGTAGCTTTACACTGCTCACATCTCTCAACATAATTGTAATTGTTTTTTATAACACGCTTGCTACCCCTGACAAGGCTATGAAGCGCTTTTCGTCGAGTAGCACACTACTCTGGAACCCAAGAGGAATTAGTGGTGGATTAGTATAGGAAAATATGAGTACAGAATTAGTATTATTATGAGTTAATTTGAGCAGAGGATATGTGAGTTTTGTCAGTTGGATTGACTAGAGTAATGGAGGGATAGAGGAGGGAAGAATCCAGATGTGTTAATTGGAAGTTTATGGTGATAGGATGAGGTTTGGGATGAGTAAAGGAGGCATGGAGGAGGGAAGAGTCTGTGGAAAGGGGTTAGGGAGCTCATATTAGTAGGAGGGGGTTTTGGATGAGTCAAAGGTGAGATAAATGAGGTAGAATTTAGTAGGGTTGTTTGGGAGATCGAGGAACTAAACTGAGGTTTGGGGTGAGCTAGATGCAGTAGAGGAGGGAAGAGTTTAGGCAGGATTATTTTGGAGATGAAAGTAGTAGAGTGTGTTTGGGATGAGTCAGAGTGGGGATGGAGGATAGATTGATAGAGATATAGGTGACATAGGATGAAGGGGAGACAGAGTAAACCTTACAAGAGAGTTAAATTTATATTTTTATTTATTTATTATATATATATATATATATTTATTTAATTTAATTATTTATCATTTGAATTTTATTTATAGATTGATTTTTGTTTATTTTTGCCTGCTGAGGTTTGTTTAGAGCTGACACCTTTCTCTGAAATCCCTTTAGTATTAAGAATAGTTAGGAATTTAGATTCAATGGTTAGTCAGGAGAACTTGAGCTTGCATAGAAACCATTATACACGTTTACTTATTTTCTGCCTTGTTGCTGTTGAAATATTGGTTCTGCATATTTTGGTGAAATGTAATGTTGTGCCATGATTTAATTTTTCTTTGGTGATTCTGTACATTTATACCATGGTTTTGAGACTCATTAATGTAAGTTTGACTGTGAGTCTGTAACAAAGCCTTTTAAACTTTAAGTTGGTCTCTGGAATTGAAGGTGCAGCTAACAGCTTGCACTGTAATTAAAGTTGATTCATTTGATGTATGTCTCCTCACTGCTGAGAAGTTTGAAACTATTCATTAGGCCCAAGAATTTAGAAATAACGTAGACCACCGGATGAGATTTTAGCAACTAGGATGGTTCTCTTTCTGAAATGAGGAGAACTGGAACCATGTTCTAGAGTACTTCGTTCCCAGAGCCCAATCCCTAGTGCCCAAGCCCAGATTTGGAGGATCAGTGAAAATGCAGAGACCTGGAAGAGAGTTGTATTGGTGGTGGAAGTGTGAGTATTAATAAGGTTGTGGATTGCAGCAGTTCCTACTTAGCGTGTGGTACTTGTGAAGTTGGAGGATGTCTTGCAGAGATGTTTTGTATGTTGTGTGACTGTGGTGATTTAAAAGGAAGTTGAAGTGGTTATCGGGTCCTACTTGACCTAAAATTAAAAGGTGCAGAAGACACCATATTAATTTGTCGGCTATGAGGTTGTGTTCGTTGTGAGACGTTGTCAATAGCACAGTTGAGATAGGGACTTGCTTTGTGTAAGTGTGAGGTGATTGGTATAGTGGATCTTAATGTGAAGCTATGCTGATCTGGGTGACACCCCTAAGTGACACCCCTAAGGTCGAGGTTTTATTCAAAGTGTTTGGAAACTTTCTTGCTTCTTTGAAAACTATTCATTCCTTAGTGGAGTAGAAAAGAGTTATTTTATTGTATTTGTTGTACATGTGTGATATTACAAAAAGAATGTGCATGTAGATTGTAAAGGAGGTGGAACTTCTGCAAGAAGCGAGATCTACGTCATTGTGTGCTGTGCTGTTATTGGTTGACAATGTCATAAGGACTCACAGTGCGATGGTGTTTGTAGAGGAACAAGTGATTGTGGATACACCCTTCCTTTACACTGGTATGAAGCTTTGTAAGAATTGTTGACATTGATAAAGAAAAATGAAGTATTTCTTATGCAAGATTTGTTTAGAGGTGATGTTCATATTCCCAGTAGAGACTACGAAGATACGGCTCCTGAAGATACCGCACGTCATTATATGGAGATTATTGTATGGCTTCATTCATGTGTTTGGCTTGGTCAATGGCACAAGATCACAGAAAAGGAAGGCCCATTGAGATTCCCATAATATGGCATATTTAATTTGTTGACTATTGAAAATTTGAGGAGAGTGCTGTACATAATGAAGCCACAACCTAGATCCGCACAACATGAAGCACTTCACGCTTTGAGGGTTGGCACTTATTTTTCTGCCTTAAGCGTTTACTGTGAGCAGAAGACACATGGGAAAGACAGAGGAAGAGAAAAATGAAAAAGCGTCACAAAGGGGAAAAGCAGAAAGCTGCAAGAGTGAGCTGAAGGGGCAGGGAGTGGCAGTAAATGGATTAAAGAGGCCCGAGATGGCTTCAGGATTACGCTGCCTCAGTATTCAGTGTTCACACATTTAAAGGTAGCAGCTGCATGTTTAAGAGCAGGGCTTTGGGCACCGGCATGTTTTTATTTACAAATTAAACACTTTGACACCTGATGTTGTTGGGGAAGAGGTGAAAAGGAGAATAATTTGAAAACAGAAAGTGAAGAAATAAAAAGAGCATGATTGCGTGAGTGTAGACAGAGATCACAACTCTGGAGATAGTCTTCTGGATGTGTTACTATCTGAACATCTACTTGAAACAGAAACACGAGTGGAAATCAGGGTCCTGGTGATAATGACTCCTGGTTCTGTGGGAGACAGTCTAGCTAACATGCCTTAAGAACAAAGAAGTGAGGGTTTGAGCGGGTGTGTACAAGTTGGCCCTACTATGAGCACTGATGATGATCCTACAGTTCCAGTTCCAATATATCAGAAGGCTCTGGGAAAAATACTTGCAATCTGACTATACAAAATACTGTCAGAGGACAAGGTGGAGTTCCAAATAGTCCAGAAGTGAGGGAGTTTGTTCTTTTCATTCTAACACTAGCTAGCACCCCATATGGAACAAGTGCATATACAACTTTGAACCTGTCAGGATGGACATTGATAGGTACTTATCAAAATATATGAGAACATTAGAGAACATCCTTTGAATTTGAGAAATAACATGCCTACCGATAAAACTCCCATATGGGAACTGACTTTCAATTTGGGAAATGGTGCCCAAGGAAATGATACTTTACCTAAGGTTCCCGTGGTGACTCGATCCATTAGTGCAAAAGAGAAAGATGATTGCGGGACATTTTTTAATAAGGGTACCCCAACTAGAGAGATTGTGAGTACAGAGGTGAGTCAGGGAGCATTTCCATCACCACTGAAAGAAAGAATTTTGGATGAAGAAAAACTTACAATAGAATTGGATACAATAATTGTTGGAAATCTTGGGTTGGAACAATTAGAGATTTATCATGTAAATGAGCTCCCCTTTACGTGTAGAAATATGATCAAGCGAGTAGGCCAAATTTACCATAAATTGGCAGAATCAGCTCAAAGATATGAATTAGATCAAATAAAACTAACGTTTTACAGAACAGTTTTCGAGTGTGTTTCAGTGAAAAATACATTTCTGACATTAGAACTTTAGGATTGAAAACTCAGATTAAGGAACTAGTCCATAATATCATAAAATGGAATGAATTAGACAAGTGGGAGACTAAGGGCCTGATTAGGAGTATGATGTTCCTAGGACAACCGGATTCACAGTGGCAGTCGGACCGCAGCAGTTCTGGCAGTCCCACCACCATATTATGACCCTGACGGTCCGCCCACCAGGAGACCTCCGTCCCCGCCAGGAACACTGTTCTTGACGGGTGATGGTGGTCAGAGGGATAATCAGCCAGGGCAGCGATGAACTCTTTGGCACCTGGTTGATTACTGCCTCACTTTCTGCCAGCCTTTTCATGGCAGGGAGCCTGCCATGAAAAGGCTGGCACTAAACCTGTCAGGGCCCCCCTGCCCAGCACATTCCGAAGGTGCTTGTTGGCCCCTCTCTGCTACGTAAAGGACTCACATTCCTTAAGGGAGGCGAGTCCTATAGTGTAGCCCTGTTTCCACCTCATTGACCAGCGGGATTGCTCTATTACAATGTTCCCTCTGGTCAGCCCGGTGGGAACATTTTAATAGCATGGAGGGGCGCTACCAGTATGATTGTGGCATCTTCCCCGCGGTATTGCAGGTCAGCTGGTCTGACGGACAATGTCGTAATGAGGCCCTCAGTGGGCAGAGAAGGTGGAGGTAAAGAAACCTTCAGGTGAACTGCCTCCAGGTGGAGCAGAGTGGGGTGTTAAAACTTTTTCTTTGAGAGAAGTGCCTGGTGGAGGTTATGTACATATGACATGGAGCAGAAGTGATCCTGCATCATTTCGCAATGATTTCCCAAAATTAAGAGAGAAACAGTGGAGTGGTACAGGCAGGTTGATCGATTTGTAAACATATCACAGGTGTTATAGGCTGATTTGAATAGGTTGGTCGACATCATTATTCCGAGTGATTTGTTGATGCAATGCAAGTAGCTGTCCAGTGACCTGAAAAAGAGCCAAATAAAAATCCAATAACAAAGGGTCCTTCACCAATAGTGATAAAAAAATAACAATAAACAGTTTATGACATTTTTGAGAGGGAAGGTGCTTTACCAGGATGTTTATTGTGTTTAAATTGACAGAATGACTCAAGAGGCAAAGGAGCCAATCCATGTTTACTATGAAAGGTTGGTGCAGACATGCAAACAGTAAAGTGGTAAGTAGACATTGGAGGTCCAGGGTATGGGACGTTTTGTGTTGAGGGTTGTGACACGATTGATGCCAGAAATCATGATGACAATCCAGTAATAATTTATTT
Source organism: Pleurodeles waltl (assembly GCF_031143425.1). Taxonomy (NCBI): domain Eukaryota; kingdom Metazoa; phylum Chordata; class Amphibia; order Caudata; family Salamandridae; genus Pleurodeles; species Pleurodeles waltl. The sequence continues at coordinate 791,528,728 of NC_090438.1, read as the reverse complement.
GTTGACAAAATAAGTAAATTAATGAGATTTTGCGAGCCACCAAGTACTGCAATGATGAGAATGACAAGAAAAAGCTAAAGGAAAATTTGATGGTCACTCATTTGAAAGCAGTTCAAAGAAGTAGCCAGATACTGCCAGTTGTGGGTAATGTGGGCACAATGCAAGGTATATATCAGCAAACACTGAACACAGTGCAGGCTAGATGCTGAGGTATTCCTATTGATCCGAGTACAGGAATGGATGTTAATAGCTTGAACAGGTCAGCTCCTTGTCACATTTGCAGTAAGCTGGGACATTGGAAGCAGGAATGTCGTTTAAATTCGGCTAATCAGTTCCTAAATGCAGGATGTTTACCCTCTCACAATAATAATTCCATTCAGATGTAGGGGATACAAAGACCCAAGATACAAAATTCCAAAGTGCCCCAACCTCCAATGATGCAAGTTCCACAATCTCTTACGCCACAGCAAAATGGTGTTGCGGTACAACAGTATATTAATAAAGGTTTGAGGATAAATGCGAATGTGAAAATAGATAATAACCCTATCTAACAGTTTCCTCTGTTTAAATCATATGAGGGAAATGGCTCTGATCAGTCAGCCTGATGGTGAGGGTTGAGAAAGACTGCGTACTTGGTGCAGCCTTGGAGGTACACCACAGCAGACCATTCATAGATAGTGAAGTGGATGGCCATCCTGAGTCATTCTTGTTTGATACTGGTGCTGCCCATTCTACTTTAAGAACAGTAGAAATTTCTGAATTTACCCCTCTCGGGAAGTTGTTGGCTTGGAGAATTAGCAGATGATGACTTGAGACACTGCTCCAGTTACTGCAAAAATAGGGGCCTTTGAGGATAAACAGAAGTTTATAATATGTGATTTTGGTCCAGTAAATCTCTTGGGAAGAATTTGTTCTTTTAAATTGAATTGTTTTATCTTTTGTACCACAGCTGGTATAGAAATCCAAACACAAGATGAGTATGCTGTCTTTAAATTAACCAGAAATGTATCACATTGCACATTGCTGACTTTGTTAACAGCTGATGATTTACTTCCAGATTTGAGAGAGACAGTTAAACATGAAGTGTGGGATTTTTCAGGAAAGGATATCAGACTGATAAAAGGTGTTGAACCTGTCCGAATTTCAGTTAAACCCAACACTGAATTCCCAAGAACACCACAGTATAATTTGACTCCTGAAAGGATTGCTGGAATAATTCCTGTAACCAAGATGATAATGCCTCAGGGAATCCTAACAGAAATAATGAGCAACCCTTGCAACTCTCCTGTTTTGGGTCTACAGAAACTGAATGGTAAATACAGAATTGCACAAGATCTTCAAAAAATAAAAAAAATATTGGTGTTACTTGTTACCAGGAGGAACCAAATCCAGCTATGATATTGTGGTTCACTGTAATTGAATTGTGTCAAGCCTTCTTTTCAATACTGTTACATTAGGATAGTCAGTTCTTCTTCTCATTTCACTTCAGAAATAAGGTTTTGGCATAGTGCTGATTCCCACAAGTGTATGCTGTGGTTCCTTCTATTTTCAACCAGATTCTAAAGAACAATCTGGAATCTTTGGTTATGCCTTGTAACTCAGTCATAATTCAGTATATTGATGACCTAATGGTGGTGTTGAATACTCAGGAAGCTTGTAGACAGGATACTATTGTGTTACTGAACCATCTGGCCGAATGGACATAAAGTATCCCCAGGAAAAATACAATGTGGTCAAAAAATGGTCCAATATCTTGGCCATCTCATTAAGAAAGGAGTGATAAAAGTGTCACTAGAGGGAATCTCAGCTTTACTGAGAGTGAGTCTGGCAACTACACAGAGAGAAGTCTGGATGTTTTTGGGAATGGTGAGGTACTTGAGACAGTGGATATCCAATTTTTCCCTGGTGGCAAAGCCTTTACAGAGGCTGACACACAATGACGTGTCTGATCCAGTACCATTGGAGAACAATTGCCTTATCTTGTTTCTAGAGCTGAGAGAATGTCCTTGTCATGCCCCAGCTGTAGGAACGCCTGATTATAACTAATCTATTGCATTTTTCTGCAGTGAGAGGTGGGGCTGTGCTCTCTCAGTGCTAACGCAGACACATGGAAATGCTAAGTGACCTATGTTTTTTTTCCTGCCAGTTAGATTCTGTACCTTCTGAGCTGCCTAGTTGCCTCAAAGGGGTAGCAGCGGTGAGGACAAGCATTGAGAGGTGTGAGAATATTGTTATAGGTCACTCGGTAACTGTCTACGTTCCACACTCTGTTCAGTTTTTGCTGACTAGGACCAGGACTCAGCTCCTCACAAACAGCCTGCTCATTAAGTATGAGCAGGTTATTTTGGCTGCAGAAAATATAACTGTCAAACGCTGTGGTGGTTTGAATCCCTCTACTCTATTGCCAATATTGAGTTAAGGAAGTGATGATGATTGTGAAGGGGACCATGATTGGCTCGATGTTGCTGAGCTATGCACCAAACCATGACCTGACATACGAGATGAACCATTACCCAAATCTGATCTTGTCCTTTATATCGATGGTTCATGTTTGATAGACAGTGGCGAAAGTCTGAGAGCAGCCTATGTTGTTTGTGCTCATTCTGGAGTTGTTGAAGTTTCCTTGCTTCAAGGAATTCTTTCCTCCCAAGTGGCTGAATTGATTGCTCTTACTAGTTCATGCTGTGTTTCTGATCAACTAAAAGTGATAATCCTTACTAATTGTCGGAATGGCATTGGTGTCATTTATGACTTCCGACAACTGTGATCCCAGAGGGTTTTTATGAGGTTCTCTGGATCTCCAATCCAGTATGTCAAACAAGTGAGAAATCGTCTCAGTGCTTTACAGTTGCCAGAGCAAGATGCAGTGGTCAAGTGCCCTGAACATGGTTCTGGAGGTGATCATGATCATGTGACTTTGGGAAATAAATCGGCAATCAGGTTACAAAGCACTATGCTCATAATGCTTGTACATTTAATGGTGAATTTACAAATGAAGGAATGGATGAGACTAACTTTAACCTTTTTTTGACAACAGCTGATACCTGGGATGAAGTAAAGAGCCTTCATGTGGAAGTGTCTGAGGAGGAATAACAGAGTTGGGTCAGAGCAGCTTGTTTCAAAAGAGATAATGACATTTGGGTTTTGATGGATGGTAGACCAGTGTAACCAAATAGCCTGTTACCTCCTATGCCTAGACATTTCCATGGCCTAGTTCATATTGGTAGGGACACTATGATGAAACTGCTCAGACAGACTTGGTTCAATCCTAAATTCAGGTTGATGGTCGAAGCATTGTGTCACGGGTGCATTGTGTGTAAGCATAACAATGTTGGGAAGAGAACTGCGTTATCTTGAGTCATCTCGGAAGGTCCGGAGGCCCTATTAACAGGTTACAGTTAGATTTTATTCAAATGTCTGGGTGGAATGGGTTGGGGTACGTTTTGATCGTGGTGTGCATCTTTTCCCTTTGGGTTGAGGCATATCCAACTACAAAGAATAATAGTCTCAGTACAGCTAAACTGCTGTTGAAGGAACTCATTCCCAAATTTGGTTTCCCAACTTGTTTAGAGTCGGATCGAGAAACTCATTTTAACAATGAGGTCCTGAAATTGTTGTGTGCAGCATGGAAAATGGAACAGAGATTCGATTGCAGCTAAATACCTGAGGCTTCTGGTCTTGTGGAATAGGTGACCGGCACACTGAAATCCAGATTGGCAAAAATGTGTCTTCGACTTCTTTGAAATGGCCTGATGCTTTGTCCCTTGTGTGGATGAGTCTTTGGGGTGTATCTGATCAAAAAACTATACTGCCACCCCACCCCCACAAAACAGTTATGGAAAGGGCAATGAGACTGCCAGAAATTCCTGCAAATACATTTGTGAACATTACAGATTATGTGGTTCTAGATTACTGCAAAGGACTAGCTGACGTACAGCGTTCTGTGTCTCATCAGGTCAGAGCATTCACAACTCCTCCACGTCAAGAATTACGCCATGACCTCAGTCCCTGCAATTCTTGATGAAGAAACACATCAGGAAGATGTGTCTGGAACATCGTATGCATGGGCCATTCCAAGTAATCCTGGTTAGAACGAGGCTGTGAAGTGTGGAGGTGTCCCCAACTAGTTTCATGCTTCCCATACTCACAGAGTTGAATGTTCCCTTGATACGACAGCACTTGTTCTAGAAGAACTTGTGGTGAGAGAAAGGAGACAGGAGCAGATTAGTCAAGCTGTCAGGGACCAAACTGAATCAGAAGCAGCACTCTAGAACAATCTAAATGTAGTCTTAAGCAAGCAACAATCACACCTGAGGCAGAAACAACTGAGTCCTGTCCTGTTGTAAACACGTCAAACTGCTGGAAGAAAGTGTGTGGAAGCTAGAGATCAATGGCCCCAAAGACAAGAAAGGGAGACAGTGAGTTTGCCTAAAGAAAGTGGACCACCAATGAATGTTGAAGATTGAAGAGACTGAGAACTCTGACTTGAGAGAAAGTGAAGGTGTGGCAGTGAGAAAGTAAAAAATAACATGAGTGCCTAGTTGTAGGTATTCTTCACCCGACTGGACCTATTTTGCAAATTTCACAAACAAAGTGTTCTGCAAATATTGGGGTCGACATGAAGATTCAGCTGAACCTCCATGAACTGAACATTATGGGTGAGTTCTATCTTCAATTTTCATTGCCATCAATGAACCTGCTTTACATAGTCATTAGAGACATTTATATTGACTGGGATAGGGAATTGGAAAGAATATCTATGCCCAAGTATAAGAAGAGTGAGGTTTGTCATATAGAAGTGCACTCTTCCTACAGAGCAAAAAAAGAAGACAGGGTGAGTACTAGGGGGTCCTATTCAATAGGAGCAAGAGTCCTCACACACCCAAATGGGTGTCATGCTTCATCATCGGACCAGCTCCTCGTCAGACTGGCGCTGCAATGTCTGACGGGCACCACCCTTTCGGGGGGCTCTTTGCCGGAGTTCTTTTATGATGATGCCACACTATCCCACAGGTGAGTAGGGAAAAAGGAAAAGAAAGGAGAGCAAAAAATAAACAGGGGGTAAAATTGGCTCAAAAACCCTCTATAAGAACTATCTTTATTAGTGCGGGGTGCAGGCCAAGATTAAAACAATTACCAGGAGAGTAAGGTTGAAATAATGTTCGACCACTCTCAAACTGTATCACACAAAACCGGGTAGTCAAGAACTACAAGACCCACCTCAAAATCGGGTTGACATGTTTCGCGTCCACACGGTCCATAAAGGATCCAATGATGCTTCCTCAGGACCTAATGAAATGATGCTTCTCCAAATGCAAACTCAAATTGCTCTTGCCTATAACAGCTGACAGGGGGATTAGTATCATCAGTCACTTACATAAGTCCATTTTGACCCAGTAGGTCATTCCTATTCGTCGCCCTGAAAATGTATGAAAATCACAACATTGGTTAATGCTCTGGTCAATGTAGAAAGAATACAATATAGTTAAGTATGTATTAAGTGACGTGGCACAAAGTGATCGTGATAAAGGTAACATGTCCATGCCAGTGAAATAAACAGATTATGCTTACCCTCCCAATTTGAGACAGGGCTTCATGGGATCACGCAGACCATAGGCCTGGTCCACATAACACGCTGTTTGTCATATGGAAAAACACATGGTAACATAACAGATGTGAGAATCAAGGAAACACATACTTCAGCCATCTAGAACGGGTAACAGTAAGTCAGATACCCAACAATTAAAGGTAAATAGTCAAAAAAGAAGAAGAGAAATAATCGAAAGGGGAGGGAGTGGCCCCACTTAGTTGCGCATCAATATGTTGTAATCGTCTCAATTGCAACAGAAAATAACAGGTTGACAGGCATTTATCATGACCAAGAACAGTACAATTCTATTGATGGTAATTGTATCCCTCATAGACACATTGAGAATCCGTCGGGTCGGGAGAGACCGAACTGTCCGGTTGATGAAGGACTTCTCTTGTGAACTATCTGATTATTAGCAAAAGAGTTAAAGTTATTGCCAGACAGTCCAAATAATGCTAATTAAGCCGAATAACAAACGTATAACAAACGAGTGAAAAATGTGACCCCTCGAGACTGCCGATGTGCGGAAAACTATTCCCCAGTCACGCTCCTCAGGAAATGGGTTATGGAACACTTACATGGTTAGGGCTGGCCGTCGGAGGATGCTCCTTCCCCGGGTCGCGCCCCCGTATTGACAAGGGAGACGCGGTCGCGGGAAAAGAAATGGAGCCAAACCCAGAAGTCAGCTGACTCGCACGTTGCTATGCAACGAGTACGAGTCTCAGGACCTGCAACATCGTAGTTGCAAAATCAATGACGGACTACAATCCGGCTACCGGTAGATAGCACGGCAGCCATGATGGCGCATCTCACTTAGAGATAATCCATAGTGCAGGTGAATATCCGGTGCATTTCATTATGCATTGTGCAAACTTAGCGATGAAAGAAAACTTTTTTCAGTTCGAAGACTTGTTGTTCCACCAGATTCGAGGTACATCAATGGGTAGTACTTTTGCTCCTAGCCTAGCATGCCTTTACATGTATGATTTCGAGAAACGATTCATACTACCTACCTCCAACCCATATTTTGGGAATATCAAACTGTGGCGCAGATATATTGACAACATTTTGGTCATCTGGAAGGGTCCCATTGAGGAGGTGACATCTTTCACAACGTGGGTTAACAATCTTGATCCTTTTCTGAATTTCACCTCCTCAGTCTCTACCACTACGATCACTTTCCTGGATCTGGTGATTAGCATTGATAGAGGCGCACTTATGACCTGCACACATCAAAAAACTACAGACCGCAATAGTTTATTACTCTACAACAGTTTTCACCCAAAAGCACTCAGAGATAACCTGCTTTTTGGCCAATTTTTACGATTACGCCGTAATTGTAGTAACATCCGTTCTTTTGACACACAAGCTACTGAATTGAAACATAAACTATATGACCGTCACTATCCGACTAGAGTGGTCAATATTGCTTACAAACGAGCTAAATATAGTGATAGGGAGCTATTACTACAGACGGCACCTAGACGTGCAGATAATAAACTAACATGTGTCACGACTTTTACTCCACTGTCTAATACAGTCAAGAAAATCATCAACAAAAGATGGGAGATCCTCCTTAGTGGGGGTGAGAACATCCCAAAAACTCTGTTTGCCTTTCGAAGGACCACTAATTTGAGAGACATACTGATCCATACAAGACCCAGACCTCGGGTGACGTCGAACAGACAAAGTACCTTGTGGGAGTTACCACCAGTCATGGGGCATTTCCCATGTGGTAATTGTAACGTGTGCTCCTTGACCAAACGAACTGATTCATTGGAGTTAGACCCGATCGGCACTGGCGACTACTTAAACATACCAACTGCAGCACCCGAAACTGTGTGTATTTGATAACATGCCCGTGTGGCTTACAATATGTGGGGATGACCACAAGAGCGGTGAAATTAAGAATCAATGAACACCGCAGTAATATTCGGTGTGGTCGAACTTCGACTAAACTAAGTATTCACTACATCGAAGCACAACATAGTCCGGATGACATGCGGAAGGTTGTACTACAGACATGCCCACATAGAGGCGCCGAGTCTCTTTTTGAGTTAGAACAACGTTGGGTATTTAAACTTGGGACCCACCGAAAGGGTCTAAATGATGACATCCCATGGATTAATTTTTCCCCTTGATTTAACAACAGCATTGAGATAACCTCCATGGGAGTTTTTCACATATGAGAGTATTGATACCATCATGTGTCCTCTCTCTCACTCCCTGTAAATAGATTGTATACTTATTAACAGTCTTGTGATATATAGCGTTACCCCTGACATGACCACTTTTCCCGATAACAGTAATATTGTAAACGAATCCACTGGCACTGATGGCGATGACCCCTTGACTTAAATGCAGGAATATTCATGATTTATTACGGGATTTGTTGGTTCTACTTCAGTACATAGTGTTGGTCTGTTTGTGGAGGACTGGTCTTGACTTTAACTGGATGCGCCCTTTCCATTCATGTATTCACCTGCACTATGGATTATCTCTAAGTGAGACGCTCCATCATGGCTGCCGTGCTATCTACCGGTAGCCGGATTGTAGTCCGTCATTGATTTTGCAACTACGATGTTGCAGGTCCTGAGACTCGTACTCGTTGCATAGCAACGTGCGAGTCAGCTGACTTCCGGGTTTGGCTCCATTTCTTTTCCTGCGACCGCGTCTCCCTTGTCAATACGGGAGCGCGACCCGGGGTAGGAGCATCCTCCGACGGCCAGCCCTAACCATGTAAGTGTTCCATAACCCATTTCCTGAGGAGCGTGACTGGGGAATAGTTTTCCGCACATCAGCAGTCTCGAGGGGTCACATTTTTCACTCGTTTGTTATACGTTTGTTATTCGGGTTAATTAGCATTATTTGGACTGTCTGGCAATAACCTTAACTCTTTTGCTAATAATCAGATAGTTCACAAGATAAGTCCTTCATCGACCGGACAGTTCGGTCTCTCCCGACCCGACGGATTCTCAATGTGTCTATGAGGGATACAATTACCATCAATAGATTTGTACTGTGTTTGGTCATGATAAATGCCTGTCAACCTGTTATTTTCTGTTGCAATTGAGACGATTACAACATATTGATGCGCAACTAAGTGGGGCCACTCCCTCCCCTTTCGATTATTTCTCTTCTTCTTTTTTGACTATTTACCTTTAATTGTTGGGTATCTGACTTACTGTTACCCGTTCTAGATGGCTGAAGTATGTGTTTCCTTGATTCTCACATCTGTTAAGTTACCATGTGTTTTTCCATATGACAAACAGCGTGTTATGTGGACCAGGCCTATGGTCCGCGTGATCCCATGAAGCCCTGTCTCAAATTGGGAGGGTAAGCATAATCTGTTTATTTCACTGGCATGGACGTGTTACCTTTATCACGATCACCTTGTGCCACGTCACTTAATACACACTTAACTATATTGTATTCTTTCTACATTGACCAGAGCATTAACCAATGTTGTGATTTTCATACATTTTCAGGGCGACGAATAGGAATGACATACTGGGTCAAAATGGACTTATGTAAGTGACTGACGATACTAATCCCCCTGTCAGCTGTTATAGGCAAGAGCAATTTGAGTTTGCATTTGGAGAAGCATCATTTCATTAGGTCCTGAGGAAGCATCATTGGATCCTTTATGGACCGTGTGGACGCAAAACATGTCGACCCGATTTTGAGGTGGATCTTGTAGTTCTTGACTACCCGGTTTTGTGTGATACAGTTTGAGAGTGGTCGAACATTATTTCAACCTTACTCTCCTGGTAATTGTTTTAATCTTGGCCTGCACCCCGCACTAATAAAGATAGTTCTTATAGAGGGTTTTTGAGCCAATTTTACCCCCTGTTTATTTTTTGCTCTCCTTTCTTTTCCTTTTTCCCTACTCACCTGCGGGATAGTGTGGCATCATCATAAAAGAACTCCGGCAAAGAGCCCCCCGAAAGGGTGGTGCCCGTCAGACATTGCAGCGCCAGTCTGACGAGGAGCTGGTCCGATGATGAAGCATGACACCGATTTGGGTGTGTGAGGACTCTTGCTCCTATTGAATAGGACCCCCTAGTACTCACCCTGTCTTCTTCTTTTTGCTCTGCAGGAACAGTGCATTTCATTATTAATAACTGTTATTGGAGGGTATGCACTGGACCTTTAATTCCTCCGAATCCCCTTATTTTTTGATGAGTTGTCATATAGAAGAACATGGAGTAGGGCTAGGGAAGTCTCATAAGGATTTGTCCATTTATTGTTGATTGAACATTGAACTCTTGAAATCTCTTTGCTGTTTGCACTAATAAATTAACTAAGGCATATTTGCTGTTGGTGCAGCACTTATTTGATCATATAGCCAATTCTGAAGACATAATGGAGCCAAGTCAGAAAAATAGATTGAGATACATAACAGGTGCTTTATTGCTTATTTCATTTGTAATATTAGTAGTCTTGTTAACAGGAGTGTTTTCCCCTACACATGATGTAGAATCAAAAAAATGATCTCTTAGTGTTTCCCCACGAACTCTTAGCCCTAAAGACAATCATCTTTATATGTTAGATGACTTATGGTATTTCTTGCAGTCTTTTATTGAGTATATTTCACAATGAGGGAACTTTCCAAAATTATTTTTCAAATTATGACCTAAGGGGTCATTATGCACATGGCAGTTTTCACTGCCGTGTTCATGCTGGCAGTCTGTCTATCGACCGCCAGCCCCCTTGGGGTCCCGCCAGGACACTGCCGGCGGTTCCACATGGAGCCGTCGTAAATGCCTGTGTGGGGGGTGCAGCTGCACACGTCGTGCAGATCACTGCTCATAAATCGGGCAGTGACCTGCCCGATGGGGCACTGCACAGGGGCCCCTACACTGCCATGCCAAGTGCATCGGCAGTACTGGGGCCCCCCTGGGGCCCCAGATCACCCCTTCCTCCAGCCTTTCCCTGGTGGGAAACCTGCCAGGGAAAGGCTGGTAGAAATGGGATGATTATCTGAGGGGCAGCAGCGCTGCCCTGACGGATAATGATGCTGTCCACCGCCAGGCTGCCTGTCAGAGGCAGCCTGACGGTGGAGGAGGGCCGCCTTTGGCAGCTCTCCCTGTCATCATTATGTGGCGGTCTGGGCCGCTATGCCGGATGGCGGGATTTCCCGCCACCGCCGGCATGGCGGCCCAGACCTCCAAGTTTATAATGAGGGCCCTAGTGTTGCTAGAAGTTCCTCTGTTTAAACACTGGAACAATAATCCTTATTTTAAAGGTGCAGAAATAGCAGGGAAATATTTTGGTTCATTGAAACCTTTAGAGACTGCATATGCACACACACCCAATTTGACCTGTTCCATGACAGAGATGGAAAATACATTTTTGATTTGGTGGATGACTGAAGAAGGGAATTAAAATCCAGCTCCAAGACACATAAAGATCTCAGAACCCAAAACAGATGGAATAAAGAAGAAATAGAACATCAAGTGCTAGCTTTAAGTTTAGATTGGTAACTCGGGTGAAACTATCATTGATCAGAGCTATATGGACCCGTTGTTCATAGAAAAGAGTGATTGTGAGCATGTTATTGATGTCAGGGGAGAGAGAGAGAGTTTTCTTTTGATGGAATGGATCCTGTGATTCCTGGAGTGTATTTTATCTGTGGACAGTATGCATATTTTAAGTTACCAAAAGGAGTGCATGGTACGTGTCATCTAGCAATAGTGTTTCCAAAGATCTATCATGTGGAACATCTTGAAGATCCTCTGTAGAAGATGAAGCCTAGAACTTAACGAGGAACTAGTGCTGCTGAAATAGTGGGAGATATCTTTCATGCATTGATTCAATATATAGAAGTAATTTCTGAATGACCTAAAGATTAGAATGTTGTCCATGATAGTGGGTAAGTTAGCTGTCAACACAGTGAATTCATTGTTGTTGGTAAACACAGAGATGGTGGTGATAAGATCAATGGCTTTACAAAATTGAAGCATCAGATTTGTTGCTCGTAAAAGAGGGTGGAGAGTACCGAATGTTGACTGTTCAGCAATGTTGTACCTATATTTCAGATCAGAGTAAGGATTTGCAGAAGTATATTCAGAGTATTTCAGGGTTGAAGAAGGATTTAAAGGAGTTGGAATTGAGATATGGATGTTCTGCTATAGGCAGACGGTTTGGAAGGTTTGGAAGTGGAGTTGTAGGTTTTGTTGGTTATTGCAATAGTGGCAATAGTCCTGTGGATTGTATATAGGGGTTTCCAGAGAATGAAAATTCATAAGGGAAGAGGAAAAAAAGAAGAGGTTGAGATGGATGTCATTCAGTGAAATTTTATGATGATATGAAACATCTGGAGGAATCTAAATGAAAGCTGTGAAGACAAAAAGGTTCTGAGAGTCTCATTCAAGAGGAAAGTAGGTTTGTGTTGACTTAATATGTCATCAGAGGGGGGTTAAGAAAGCAAACTTATTAGTTAAGAATGTAAACTAAAGGAGTAGTCAGCTATTTCTGTAATGTTTGTAAATGGTGTTCACATAGACGTGGTGCACTGAAATGTATAATAGTAAAGAGCACGCAAGAGTATATTTCACGTGAACCACATTTATTTATCATTTTGCAAGTATGCTCATGTAATAGTGTTTAAAATGTTATGTAATGTAAATGTAAATGAGAAACTTGTGGAAAGACATTTAAATCCAAATGTGCATTCATGTCTAGGTTAGCTTAGCCAGAGTGAAGGCCCAAGTTTCTTTGTGTGTTTTCGACCTTCAACATGAATCTTGTTTTATTGCATATTTTCTTAAGCTGCAGGTCTGATGTTACAAGTCTCTGGTTAATAAGGGGGCCTATTGTGAAAACGATTCAAGGGGGCCTGAGAAGACGTATTACCAAAGACGGATAGAGTATTCGTATTGAGAAACTGAACTCCCCTCTGACGTTCCTGAGCACAGAAGTTTTCCAAGGTTGAGTGGAAACAACTTAGAAGAATTCAATTATCAATTAGGTGTACAATTTTAACTTTGATATCTCAAAGAAAGATTTTCACAATGATGTCAGCCCTTGAAAGATTCAAGATTTATGTGATGTTTAGTCATTTACAGATGCAGATTTTTTTTGTCTCTTGAAATAAGCAGACACATGTGAGGTACAGACCTCACAATCTATTTTTCCATGTAGCTTTACACTACTCACATCTCTCAACATAACAACTACTACGGTTTCTGTCGTGCTGATGCTTTTCTCTAAAATCCCTTTAGTACTTACAGTAGTTAGGAATTTTGATTCAATGGTGAGGCAGGAGAACTTGAATTTAAAGCATCATAGGCTTTTCCTTATTTTCTGCATTGATGCTAGTGAAATATTGGTTCAGTGTATGTTGGTGAAATTGATTGTTGTGCAACACTTCAATTCTCCTTGGGTAATTCTGTACATTTATACCATGACTTTGAGTCTGTAATAATGCCCTTTAAACTTTAAGATGGTCTCCGGAATTGAGTGTGTGGCTAATAGTTTGCACTGTAATTAAAGTTGATTCATATGTTGCATGTCCCCTCAATACTCAGAACCTGGAAAAGATTCATCTGTCCCAAGAATTTAGAAGTAGTGTCAACTGACAGATCAAATTGACACAGGATGTTATCTAAGATATATTCTGTCATTTCAAATCCCTCATTACTAGTTGCCTATTTAATGTTCATGTTAAATCTAGGACTGGTAAATCCCACTATATTTCTGGATGTGACCCAGAATTACAAGTTATTTCTGAGTATCAGATTTACCACATCTAGAAAAGCAACAGTAAGAACTCTGGCCCTTATTTAAGAAAAAGTTGTGCATCATCTGTAAAGCGCCACTTTTCTTGAGTCCCCCTACGAGCAACTAAAACACCTTGGTTGCACCATAGTTACAATACAGCACACCATAGTGGTCTTTAGCACAATAGTGTCAAGATTTTTGATGCTATTGTAGTGCTTTGCATCACTAGCATCAAAAATGTTGATGCTAGAGCAGCAAAGTGCAAGGAGGTCCATAAGTTACTATGGGAGTGTCATTGTAATGCCTACACTGAGCAGGCTTTAACACTGACACTGAAAATGGCTCACTGAAACCTTTTAAATTTCACTGCACCATTTTTGCGGGCCTCCTATCACTAGAACATTCCCTCCTTGCATACTCTATGCCTGGCACAGGCATAGTATGGCACAAAGAGTTACAAAGTGGTGCAATGCATGCATTGAGCCAACTTTGCAATTACAAAGTGCAGAAAAGCCACTTTGACGTAACCTTAGAGTCAAGAAAATAATGCTGTGGCGGCGCTAAAATGGTGCTTAAGGCTCTTAAATATGCTCCTCTGTGTGTCATACCAGGGATTTTGGACCACAAATCTTGATGCATGCATGATGCATGTTAAATGCATATTACATATGGAAAAACGGCCTCTGGTGTTCACAGACCCAAAATTATAGCACATTTGGAAAATGGTACCAGAACAGGAAACATCATTTGAATGTTACCAGAATACATCTTTTTTTCTGGGTAATAGGGGCCAGATGTAGCAAAAATCCAAATTGCGAGTCGCAATTTGGTATGCAGAAAGGTGTCTCAGACACCTTCTGCAAATCGCAATGGGGTCGCAAAGACCCACCTCATTAATATTAATGAGGTGGGTCACAGTTTGCGACCCCATTGCGAGTATGGGCACTCACGGGGATGATGGCCTGCTGGAGACAGCAGACCACCATGTCCGTGACTGCTTTTTAATAAAGCAGTTTTTTTTTTTTTTAAGTGCAGCCTGTTTTCCTTAAAGGAAAACAAGCTGCACTTTGAAAAAAAAAACGAAACCTTTAGTTTCGGATTTTTTCAGGGCAGGTAGTGCTCCATTGGACCACTGCCTGCTCTGAAAAAATATTTTTTATTCCAGTCACAAAGGGGAAGGGGTCCCGTTTGCGACTGGGTTACCATCCACTTCAAGTGGATGGTAACTGCGATTCCATTTGCGACCGCTTTCGCAAATGGAATTGAATTGCATTGTGAGTCGCAAATAGGAAGGGAACACCCCTTCCTATTTGTGAGTCGGAAATGCATTTTGTGAGTTGGATCCGACTCGCAAAATGCATTTCTGCATACCGGAGAGGCTTTTGCGCCTCGCAAACCGCGTTTTTCGCTGTTTGCGAGGCGCAAAACCCTTTCTACATCTGGCCCTAAGTGTCTTCCATCCAAGCACCAGGGTTGAGTCTTCTTTGCAAACAAGCATCAGAAAGTCCTTTCAGACACTCCAGGCTTCCATATTTGTGAAGAAAAAAATAACTGTTGGCCCAAAATAAAATCCAGCCACATCTGTCAACAATGTTTCCTATTTGTCAACAAACAAGATGCAATTTTGCTGGTAGCTTAAGCTAAAATCTTCTTTAATGGCAGATCCAGCTTCTTGAGGAGGATATCAAGATGGAGGATCCATGTCTAATGAGTCACTTCTTATCCAAGGCATGGAGAAAGGTGAGGGCCCAATTGTTGCAGAATGTTATAGATCATATCAATACAGTCTCAACAATCCCATGTATAGTTGACCACTGCAAGCAGCATTTTAGTGACTTATGGGGGACAGTGATAGACCACCTTTTCAACATCCTGCACCAGACTGTGAGGATTATCATAAATGTAACAAGTCTGGAGGCTGATTTCAAATATTTGTTAATATATCTTTTGCATGACGTAAGCCTGAAGGCTAAGAGGAGAATCAGCCTTCCACTAGCCATGTCTTACTACCAGAATACCATCCAGGAAAACATCTGAAACATAACGTACCGTGCACTTCACTCCTCCAACCCTAATCACAGTCACCTCTACATCTTTCCAAAAGTAATTTGGCACATTCAGCACCATCACACCCCTGCAGTTGGTAACACTGTAGCACCCACATGGCAGTCACTGCCATACGACAGAAGCACCCACCCCCGAACCACGATTTTTGACATGTCCAAGGTCCATGGCCAGATAAATAATTGACGTGCCATATGATGAACCTAGCCAACCAACTAAAGAAGGAACAGAGAGCTGAGAATTTGCCACTGCAGGTCTCTGAAGTATATTAGGCATATGGCACTGATACAGATGATGATCTTAACACATCATGCAGTCCAACCCGAGTTAGTGAATTCCATTACTAGAGTGGCCAGGAAATCACAGGGCATAGTGAATTAGTCATCTATCCTGCAAACTGAACGCCAAAGTCTGATTACCAGTTCTGAAGTCTCTGCTACTGCACAGGAGAACTCCCAAATATACACCACTAACTTTAGGAGCTAGTAGCACTGCAACAGCATGGGGCTGGAACAAATGGGCAAATCAATAAGCATCATGTGGCATTCCTGGACTTGGTCCAGGTGTTTGCGTGAGACAAGCTAACCCCTACAACAGCAATGCTGTCACATAATGTGTGTTGGCCAGATTTGAAACACACATGATGCCTTTTACTTGGGTCCCAGGCAGGGACATGAAACAAAGCAGCACCACACGTTTGACAACAAAATCCTTTTCTCCCATTACCAGGCTTCACAGCAAGTCATTCCAGAGAGACCTTGTAAAAGGTCTGAATGCATTCCTCAGCTCACTGGACCAGCAAGCTTTTTAATTAATAAGGCTTAACAATGAACACTACTTTATTACATTTTTGTGTAAATTAGAACATGGGTGTCAGGCATGGATGTACTATTATGCACAGAGAAATAGGTTTCATTCATAGAGTGGAGGTGTTATTGTGTCAGTTTCTTGCAAATGAGGCACTATACAAGCTGTAGTTAGAAAAACATTTTCATGTGGTCATCTGTTGTGGCACCTGTGTCACTTACATATAGGCCCTCATTACAACCCTGGTGGTTGGTGATAAAGCAGAGGTAGTACCACCAACAGGCTAGTGGTAAATACCGCCAAATTATGACCATGGCGGAAAGAGTCCAGACAGACAGCCACTTTACCACACCGACCTCCAGGGCGGAATCAAGAGGCACCACGGCAGTAGCAGCCAACAACCAGGCAGAAGACAATGTTGTGCCCACCATATTATGACAATCCAATCCACCACCTTTTCTGGGGCGGTACCACAACATCAAAAGCCTGGCGGAAACACTGCACAGAAGGGAAACAACTTACCATTGGAGACTCAGGGAAGAACCACACCACCATGGAGCCTGAACTGCAGATCTTCCCCATTATATTCTACGTCCTGCTCCACCATGAACACCAACGATGGCGAAGACGACCATGGTGATTACAGCCGCCTAGCACACAGGGGAGGGGGGAGGAAAAAGAGAGTGACACACACACGCACAACACACTCATCCCCACCCCAAAAACCATACACACAAGCAGATGCAGTAACAAAACATATTTAGCCTGTACCTCTCAGGAATAATGCAAGGACCACAGTAATAGATGAAAGTGATTGTAATAATCTAACCCCTTCTCTGCCAGGCCTTTTCTCCCTACAGTGGCGAGCCTTTTTTTGGCTATTTGGGGCAGTTCGCACTTAGGCCCTCATAACTTTTTGTTCACATAAGCTACCCACGTCAAATTTGCGTCCTTTTTTCCCAACATCCTATGGATTCTAGAGGTAACCAGACTTTGTGGGTTCCCCTGAAGGAGACCAAGAAATTAGCCAAAATACATGAAAATGTATTTTTTTTCAAAAAAATGGGAAGAAAGGACTGCAGAAGGCAGCTTGTGTTTTATTTCCCTGAAAATGGCATCAACAAAGGGTTTTTGGTGGCAAGATCACCATCTTCACAGCTTTTGGGAACAGGCAGACTTGAATTGGAAAACCCAATTTTTCAATACAATTTTGACATTTTACTGGGACATACCCCATTTTTGCTATTTTTTGTGCTTTCAGCCTCCTTTCAGTTAGTGACCAAAATGGGTGAGAAACCAATGCTGCATCCCAGAAAGCTAAGCATTTATGAAAAGTAGACATAATTCTGAATTCAGCAAGGGGTCAATTGTGTACATCCTACAAGTGTTTCCTACAGAAAATAACAGCTGAAATAAAAAAAAAAAATGAAATTGAGGTGAAAAAAACAGCAATTTTTTGCCACGTTTTGGTCTATAACTTTTTCCTGCGATGTCAGATTTTTTAAAGCAATATACCGTTCTGTCAGCTGGACTCTTCTGGTTGCAGGGATATACAGGGCTTGTAGGTTCATCGAGAACTCTAGGTACCCAGAGCCAATAAATGAGCTGCACCTTGCAATGGGTTTTTATTCTATACTGGGTATACAGCAATTAATTTGCTGAAATATAAAAAGTGAAAAATAGGTATCAAGAAAACCTTTGTATTTCCAAAATGGCCACAAGATAAGGTGTTGAGAAGCAGTGGTTATTTGCACATCTCTGAATTCCGGGGTGCCCATACTAGCATGTGAATTACAGGGCATTTCTCAAATAGGCGTCTTTTTTACACACTGCCTTACATTTGGAAGGAAAACATTTAGAGAAAGACAAGGGGCAATAACACTTGTTTTGCTATTCTGTGTTCCCCCAAGTCTCCCGATAAAAATGGTACCTCACTTGTATGGGTAGGCCTAGTCCCCACGAAAGGAAATGTCCCAAAACACAACATGGACACATCGCATTTTCTCACAGAAAACAGAGGTGTTTTTTGCAAAGTGCCTACCTGTGGACTTTGGCCTCTAGTTCAGCCGGCACGTAGGGAAACCTAGCAAACCTGCACATTTTTGAAAACTAGACACCTAGGGGAATCTAAGATGGGCTGACTTGTGGGGCTCTGACCAGGTTCTATTACCCAGAATCCTTTGCAAACCTCAACATTTTGCTGAAAAAACACATTTTGGTGACAGAAAGTTCTGGAATCTGAGAGGAGCCACAAATTTCCTTCCACCCAGCGTTTCCCCAAGTCTCCGGATAAAAATGATACCTCAATTGTGTGGGTAGGCCAGCGCCCGCAAAAGGAAATGCCCCAAAACACAAAGTGGACGCATCCCATTTTTTGACAGAAAACAGAGGTATTTTTTGCAAAGTGCCTACCTGTAGATTTTGGCCTCTAGCTCAGCCAGCCCCAGGGGGGGCAGAAATGGCCTAAAATAAATTTGCCACCCAAACCCCCCGGGGAGCGACCCTTGCCTACGGGGTCGCTCCCACTGCGTGACGTTGGCGCAAAAAAAAAGATCCCTGGTGCCTAGTTGTTTCTGCCCCCCTGGTCTAAATACAATTTCCCCCCCCCAGGGGAGCGACCCTTGCCTAATTGGCTGCCAAAAAAAAAAATCCCCAGTGCCTATTTGTTTCTGCCCCCCCCCCGGGGGCAGATTGACCTAAAATCCACTGATTTCCCCCAAGGGGGGCAGAAATGGTCTAAATACAATTTGCCCCCCATGGGAGTGACCCTTGCCTAACGGGTCGCTCACCATCTCTAAAAAAACAAACAAAAACAATAAAAAATAACTAAAAAATTAGCCCTGGTGCCTAGAGGTTTCTGCCCCCCCGGGGGGCAGATCGGCCTAATAACAATAGGCCGATCTGCCCCCAGGTGAGGCAGAAATGGCCTAAAATAAATTTGCCCCCCACCCCACCAACCCCCCCTGGGGAGCGACCCTTGCCTACAGGGTCGCTCCCCTTGCGTGACATTGGCGCAAAAAAAAAATCCCCGGTGCCTACTTGTTTCTGCCCCCCTTGGGGGCAGATTGACCTAAAATCCGCTGATCTGCCCCCAAGGGGGGCAGAAATGGTCTAAATACAATTTGCCCCACCAGGGGAGCGACCCTTGCCTAATGGGTCGCACCCCATCTCTAAAAAAACAAACAAAAAAAAAACACATTTATTTTTGCCCTGGCGCCTAGAGGTTTCTGCCCCCCCGGGGGGCAGATCGGCCTAATAACAATAGGCCGATCTGCCCCCAGGTGAGGCAGAAATGGCCTAAAATAAATTTGCCCCCCACCCCACCAACCCCCCTGGGGAGCGACCCTTGCCTACGGGGTTGCTCCCCTTGCGTGACATTGGCGCATAAAAAAAATCCCCGGTGCCTAGTTGTTTCTGCCCCCCTTGGGTGCAGATTGACCTAAAATCCGCTGATCTGCCCCCAAGGGGGGCAGAAATGGTCTAAATACAATTTGCCCCACCAGGGGAGCGACCCTTCCCTAATGGGTCGCACCCCATCTCTAAAAAAACAAAAAATAAAAAAACAAATTATTTTTGCCCTGGCGCCTAGAGGTTTCTGCCCCCCCTGGGGGCAGATAGGCCTAATAACAATAGGCCGATCTGCCCCCAGGTGGGATAGAAATGGCCTAAAATAAATTTGCCCCCCACCCCCCCCCAGGGAGCGACCCTTGCCTACGGGGTCGCTCTCCTTGCGTGACGTCAGCGCAAAAAAAAAGATCCCCGGTGCCTAGTTGTTTCTGCCCCCCTTGGGGGCAGATTGACCTAAAATCCGCTGATCTGCCCCCAAGTGGGGCAGAAATGGTCTAAATACAATTTGCCCCCCAGGGGAGTGACCCTTGCCTAATGGGTCGCTCCCCAACTCTAAAAAAAAAAACAAAGAAAATAAAACATTAATTAAAAATTAGCCCTGGCGCCTAGAGGTTTCTGCCCCCCCGGGGGGCAGATCGGCCTAATAGCAATAGGCCGATCTGCCCCCAGGTGAGGCAGAAATGGCCTAGAATAAATTTGCCCCCGCCACCCCAACCCCCCCGGGGACCGACCCTTGCCTACGGGGTCGCTCCCCGTGCATGACGTCGGCGCAAAAAAAAGATCCCCGTGCCTAGTGGTTTCTGCTCCCATGGGGGCAGATTGACCTAAAATCGGCCGATGTGCCCCCAAAGGGGGCAGAAATGGCCTAAATACAATTTGCCCCTCCAGGGGAGCGACCCTTGCCTAAGGGGTCACTCCCCATCTGTAAAACAACAACAACAAAAATCCCTGGTGCCTAGTGGTTTCTTCCCCCCTTGGGGGCAGATCGGCCTAATTAAAATAGGCTGATCTGTCCCCCAGGGGGGCAGAAATGGCCTAAAATAAATTTGCCCCCCAGGGGAATGACCCTTGCCTAAGGGGTTGCTTCCCTTGCGTGAAATTCACGAAAAAAGAAAAAAACTCCCTGGTGTCTAGTGGTTTCTGTCCCCCTTGGGGGCAGATCAGCATAATTAAAATAGGCTGATCTGCCCCCCAGGGGGGCAGAAACGGCCTAAATATAATTTGCCCCCTAGGGGAGCGACCCTTGCCTAAGGGGTCGCTCCCCACCTCAAAAATACAAAAAAAAGCACCAAAAAAAGATCCCTGGTGCCTAGAGGTTTCTGCTCCAGGGGGGGCAGAAAAGGCCTTTAAAAAAAATGTCTCCCCTGGGAGCGACCCTTGCCCAAGGGGTTGCTCCCCTTGCCCATGGGGTCGCTCCCCTTGCGTGAAACTTCGCGGAAAAAAAAACAACTCCCTGGTGTCTAGTGGTTTCTCTCCCCCTTGGGGGCAGATTGGCCTCATAAAAATAGGCCAATCTGCCCCCAAGGGGGGCAGAAATGGGCTAAATATAATTTCCCCCCTAGGGGAGCGACCCTTGCCTAAGGGGTCGCTCCCCACCTCAAAAATAGAAAACAAAACAAAAACTAAAAAAACTAAAAAAATGCTCCCCGGTGCCTAGAGGTTTCTGCCCCGGGGGCAGAAAAGGCCTTCAAAAAAAATGCCCCCCCTGGGAGGCACTGTGCCTCAGGACGTAACCATTACGTTCTGGGCACAGAACGGGCTAAATACATCATAAATATGTACATCCGATCTAAAAGTATATACATATGTACTAATAAAGGGTCACTGCCCAGTCCTCAATCTACTTTGGCCACAGAGCCACATTACAAAGTCCAAGGCCCCACTTGACTCTGGCAATAACACGAAGAGAACACTGCAGGGGTATAATTTGGAAAACAAGCAGGCACCTCAGGGGGACGGGGAACCGGGGGCACCTCAGCAGGCAGATGGAACTACACCACTGGTCCTGGAGGGGGCAAGCCCTTTGTTTGGTCTTGGGGAGTGCAAGGCCACAGTCTCTCAAGTGGGTGATTTGCCCACTGCCTTGTCCTTGGGAGTGCAAGGCTACAGTCTCTCAAGTGGGTGATTTGCCCACATGGTCTGGAGGGGCCAACATGCCTTGTGCTTTGTCCTGGGGAGTACAAGGCTACAGTCTCTCAAGAGGGTGATTTGCCCACTGCTTTGTCCTTGGGAGTGCAAGGCCACAGTCTCTCAAGTGGGTGATTTGCCCACATGCTCTGGAGGGGCCAACATGCCCTGTACTTTGTCCTGGGGAGTGCAAGGCCACAGTCTCTCAAGTGGGTGATTTGTCCACTGCTTTGTCCTGAGGAGTGCAAGGCCACAGTCTCTCAAGTGGGTGACTTGCCCACATTCTCTGGAGGGGCCAACATGCCCTGTGATAATCATCCTGGGGAGGATGGGGTGAGTGGGTGCCATACACACTGGTTCTGGAGGGGGCATCGTGCCCTGTGATGTTCATCCTGGAGAGGATGGAGTGAGTGGGTGCCATACCCACTGGTTCTGGAGGGGGCATCATGCCCTGTGATCTTCACACTGGTTCTGGAGGGGGCATCATGCCTTGTGATCTTCATCCTGGAGAGGATGGGGTGAGTGGGTGTCTTTACCACTGGTTCTGGAGGGAGCATCCTGCCCGTGATCTTCATCCTGGGGAGGATGGAGTGAGTGGGTGCCATACCCACTGGTTCTGGAGGGGTCATTGAGCCCCGTGATGGTGATTTTGGAGAATGCAAGGTCACAGTCTCTCAGGTGGGTGTCATACCCACAGGATTTGCAGCGGGCAGGACACACAACATCCCATGGACGCAGGACTACAGGCTGTCTGCCAGCTGTGATGCATGCTCAGTGGTGGTGGTGCTGCTGCTGGTGGTGGGGGGGGAGGCTCCTGCCCATCCCCTGCAGTCTCGAATGGCTGTCCACTGGTGGTGATGGTGCTGCTACTGGTGGTGGTGGGGGGAGTATCCTGCCCATCCCCTGCAGCCTCAGATGGCTGCCCACTGGTAGTGGTGCTGCTGGTAGTGGTGGTGGGGGGAGGCCCTGCCCATCCCCTGCAACCTCAGATGGCTGCCCACTGGTGGTGGTGGTGCTGGTGGGGGTGGTGCTGCTACTGGTGGTGGTGGTGGGGGGAGGCTCCTGCCCATGCCCTACAGCCTCGGACAGCTGCACCACCATGGTTGGTGGTGGGGGCTCTGACTGAGTCCCAGCACAGGCCCCTTGTCCTTTCTGCCTGCTGGTGTGGGCCCATTGCCCTTCCTGGCAGCAGCTAGGGATTCCTCCTTGCCCTTCCTGGCAGCAGCTGGGGATCGCTCTTTGCCCTTCCTGGCAGCAGCTGGGAGTGGCACCTTGATCTTCCTGGCAGCAGCTGGGGGTGGCACCTTGCCCTTCTTGGCAGCAGCTGGGGAGGGCTCCTTGCCCTTCCTCACAGCACTTTGGGCAGGCACCCTTTCCGTGTGGCTGCCTGGTGCCCGAGATCCTTTTCCACCATGAGTTGCTGTGGACACTTCTGGGCCCGTGGACTGGGTGGCTGAGGTGCTGGCCTGGGTTTTATCCACCCTGGCTAGACGTGAAAGACGGGGGGAAGAGGTCAATGGTGGAGAGGAAAAGCTTTGTAGGGACATTGGGGTGGGAAGAGGGAGAAGGTTTGGAAGTGGAGGAAGAGGCAGTAGTTGTAGGAGGTGTCTGCTGTGTTTCGGTGCAGGTGCATGGGCTGGATGCTGTTATGAGGTGGATGGCTGTTGGGTGTCTGAGTGCTTGTGTTTCTGTACTTTGGGAGGGGGTGACGGACACAGTGGGAGAGGACACAGGGGACATGTGCATGGATGTTGGGGTGGTGACTGCCAGTGAGGTGTGTGTTCTGATAGGCGTGCTGGTGATGGAGGTAGTGGATGAGGATATACTGCATGCAGGTGTGAGTGTAGATGCAACTGGGAGGGAGGTAGAGGAAGAGGAGGAGGGGACCACAGTGGAGGCAGGGGATGTTGGTATGTTTGCATCTGGATGGTGTTTGTGTGAGTGCTTGTGGGATGATGTGTGGTGCTTATGTTTGCCATGTCCGCTCGTGTGTGTTGTCCTGTGTGCCTGCTCGTCTGCCTGTGTGCTTGGGATAGGTTGGGGTTGAGGGGAATGGGATTGGGTAGAGGAAGTTGGAGTGGGGAGGGTGGAAACAGGGACAATGGCTGCCATCAAAGAGGAGGGCAGAGCCTGGATTGATCCCTGTTCGGCCGCCAAGCCAGTGTGTATGCCCTCCAAAAATGTATTAGTCTGTTTCATTTGGGCTGCCAGCCCCTGGATGGCATTCACAATGGTTGACTGCCCAACAGAGATGGATCTCAGGAGGTCAACAGCCTCCTCACTCAGGGCAGCAGGGCTGACTGGGGCAGGGCCTGAGGTGCCTAGGGTGAAGGAGATGCCCACCCTTCTGGGTGAGCGGGCATGGTCAACTCGCTGAGGGGCTGCTGGGAGGGCGGTACTGGTACCGGGGTGCAAGCTGTACCTGTAGCTGGGGTGGTCACACAGGTGTCTGCCACAACCAGGGAGCTTCCATCAGAGGAGGTATCCGTGTCCGAACCTTCCCCTCCAGTCTCCGCCGTGGTGCTCCACTCACCCTCCGTCCCACAGGTGCTCTCAGCATCGTTGGACTCTGCCTCCTGGGTCCTGTGGAATGCAGCTCCCTCCGTCACCGGTGCCTCTGCTCCTCTGCCAAATGATGCTAACACACATAAGGTCAGGGTGACAGAACAAAGAGGGGGGAGAGACAAAGGATACACTGGGTCAATGGCTGCACCAACACCACCATTGGCGTACATACCACCCTCACACACAGGGAAGAGGCCTACGCACTATGCAATGTACTACCAGTAACAATGCTATTCACCAGGGCATGGGGAGAGACACATACTGCCAACTGCAGCATATCTGGAACCCACACAGCCCTGCCCAGTAGTGGATGCCTACTAGCTAGGTTGGAGGAATTTCGCATCAGATCAATGCCCAACGTGGGACCTACTTTGTAATGTAAGGCGTGGTTTAGGGGCACCCACAGACACACATCCCCCACCCAGATACCACCCCAACCGGCGTAGGTTGTAATGATGGGCACTGTACTCACCCCCTTGTGGCTGCTGTGATGCCCTCAAGAGCCCATCCATGCTCCGGTAAGGCCACCGCCAGCATGCGGGTCATCAGGGACTTATTGTGCAAGACAAAATGCTCAATTACCTGTTCCAATGATGGAATCGAAGTACAGACAAATAGTGACGGTGAGGGAGATGGAGGTCAGTTTTCAGAGTAAGACACGGGGACAGCTAATGAGGATTACCCTTTAATTACCCTGTTTCCAATGCTTACCATGATCGATCTACCTGTTGAGTTACAGGGAACTGTAACAGATAAGGTGTGGGATCTGACAGGAAAGGAAGTGGGACTAATAAAAGGCGTAGAACCAGTTAGAGTCCAGGTAAAGCCAAATGCAGTGTTTGCCCAGGTGCCTCAATATCATATGGCACAAGATGTTCTCATTAAAGTCTCACAAATAATCGCAGATTTTTTGAGACAGGGAGTCCTGAAGGAAGTTTTGAGCAGTCCGTGCAATTCACTGATAATGGGTTTAAAAAAGCCCTGTGGAAAGGTTCGAATTGTGCAGGATTTGAGAAAAATAAACGAAATTGTGATAAAATGTTGCCCCATAGTGCCCAATCCAGCAGTGATCATGTTTCAGGTTCCCTGTGATGCTGAGTGGTTCACCGTTATAGATCTGTCACAAGCTTTCTTTTCGATACCTCTACATGAGGACAGCCAATTTTTGTTCAGTTTCAAATTCCTGGATAAGGTGTACAGTTGGTGCAGAATTCCACAAGGGTTTTCTGAATCACCGTCCATCTTTAACCAGATACTGAAAAAGGATTTGGAATCCTTAGTACTGCCTTTTAACTCGACTCTAGTGCAGTACATTGATGATTTGCTGATTGCATCTAAAACTAGGGACAGCTGTAAATACTATACCATTGCCTTGCTGAATCATTTGGGAAAGAACGGACACAAGGTGTCACATAAAAAGCTGCAATACTGTCAGAAAGAGGTGAAATATCTAGGGCATCTAATTGAAAAAGGGTCCAGGAGAATATCAAAAGAAAGAATAACAGCTATTCTGCAAATGAACCCTCCAACGACAAAAAGAGATGTCAGGATGTTTCTGGGAATGGTGAGCTACTGTCGTCAGTGGATACCCAACTTCTCAATCATCTCAAAACCCTTAATAAGATTGACAGGAAAAGAAATCAAGGATGAGCCGTATACCATAGCTTTGTCCAAAGAGGAGTTTGAGTCATTTATGGAATTGAGAGAATGCATGTGCAGGGCACCAGCGTTAGGCATGCCTGATTATACAAAGCCTTTTCTGTTGTTTTGTCATGAACGTGATGCCTGTTCTTTGTCTGTCTTGACACAGGTCCATGGAGATGCAAATCGCCCTGTAGCACATTTTTCTGCTACCTTGGACCCCATCGCAGTAGCCTTACCGGGCTGTTTGCGCGCAGTTGCAGCAGTTGGTCAGAGCCTTACACAGTGTAAAGTCATGGGATATCCCTTAAGAGTAATGGTTCCACATTCAGTTTAAATTTTGTTGACTCGAACTAAAACACAGCACATGACAAATGCTCAACTCACTAAGTACTAGACAATCATACTAGGGTCACCAAATGTCTTGCTAAAACGATGCACTGTATTGAACCCGGCAACTTTACTTCCTGTTGAGAATGCTGAAATTAACAATGAGGAAGAGTTCGAACATGACTGTCTTGAGGTAACGGAATTATGTACCAAACCATGTCCAGATATTCAGGACACACAGTTAAAAGAAAATTACTGTATCATGTTTGTCGATGGGTCCTGTTTAAGAGATTCTGTTGGGACCCTGAGAGCTGGATATGCCGGGTGTACCATAACTGGCATCACTGAAGCTTCCTGCCCCGAGAGAGTGTTTTCCGCACAAGTGGCAGAATTAATTGCTCTTACCAAAGCATTCCACGCAGCTGTGAATCTGAGAGTCACTATCTACACTGATAGCAGATATGGATTAGGAATTGTACATGATTTTGGCCAAATATGGTCACAGAGGGGTTTCATGACCTCTTCTGGTTCTCCTCTGAAAAATGGTGAACAAATAAAGGATTTGTTACATGCAATTCAGTTACCTCTTGAAATTGCCGTGGTGAAATGCAATGCTCACGTTAAGTCGCAAGACTTTGGGGGTCATTTTGACCCTGGCGGTCCGAGACCGACAGGGCTAAAAGGACGGAAGCACCGCCAACAGGCTGGCGGTGCTTCCAGCCCTATCTGCGGTTGCACCGCCGGGGCCGGCGGTTTCCCGCCGTTTTAGCCCCGGCGGTGATAATGCGCCAGGGCAGCGCTGCAAGCAGCGCTTCCCAGGGGATTATGACACCCCTACCGGCAGCCTGTTTCTGGCGGTTTGCACCGCCAGGAAGAGGCTGGCGGTAAGGGGTGTCCTGGGGCCCCTCGGGGCCCCTGCACTGCCCATACCACTGGCATGGGCAGTACAGGGGCCCCCTAACAAGGCCCCGGCCAGCTTTTCACTGTCTGCATGGCAACTGCACCCGTCGCACGGCCGTAACACCGCTGGCTCCATTAGGAGCCGGCTCCTATGTTGCGGCCTCATCCCCGCTGGGCTGGCGGGCGCAAACTTGTTTTGCGCCCGCCGGCCCAGCAGGAATGTCATAATGGGGGCCGCGTGAGTGCGGCGGCATTGGCGGCCACAAGGCGGTTACCGCCAGCCAAGGTCGTAATGACCCCCTTAGTGTCCATGGGAAACGGTTATGCAGATCAAGTCGCAAGGTTTTATGCATTGAACTGTATATCGTTCAAGGAGCAGTGGGAATTGTTACCGCAAACTGAAAATGATACATGTTTGAACCTTGCATTACGAGTGGTTGATACTCTAGATGAATTAAAAACATTACAAGGACATGCAAGCAAAGAGGAAAAACGTTCCTGGCAAAGAATGCAATGTGTACAGAGGGCCGATGATTTGTGGGTCTCAGAGGAAGGAAAATTGGTCCTGCCAAAAAGGCTTTTGTCTCAGTTTGCCAGGCTGTATCATGGACAGGCTCACCTTGGGAGGGATGCAATGATCAGGTCATTTAAAATCGACTGGTTCAACCCAAAATTCAGACATGCTGCAGATGTTATTTGTCACAGGTGCATCATCTGTCAACAGATGAATGCTGGAAAAGGAACAGTGGTAACCTTGAGCCACATTGGGAGAGCGGGCGGTCCATTCAGTGTGCAATAATCATTGTGCAAATGGACTCCATTGAAATGCCTGTTTGTGGAGGATTGAAGTACGTGTTAGTGATTGTGTGTGTTTTCAGTCACTGGATTGAGGCCTACCCCACAAGTAGAAATGATAGTCTTACAGTTGCAAAGCTGCTGCCTAGGGAACTAATACCAAGGTTTGGGTTTCCGGTCTCTATAGAGTCAGATAGAGGCAGACACTTCGACAATGAGGTGATTAAACTCCTGTGTGCCGCACTCGACATCGAACAGAAACTGCATTGTAGCTATCGCCCCGAAGCATCAGGACTAGTAGAGCAAATGAATGGGACTCTGAAATCGGGAATGGCAAAAATGTGCGCAGCTACCAATATGAAATGGGCAGATGCATTGCCCTTAGTGCTGATGTCAATGAGAAACACCCCTGATAAGAAAACAGGACTATCCCCCATGAGATCCTCATGGATAGAGCTATGAGGTTGCCAGTAGTACCTGCAAATGCTCTAGTGAATATGACAGATGATATGGTGTTGGACTACTGGAAAAGCTTGGCTGATGTGATTCGCTCTTTCTCTCACCAGGTAGAGGCTAACACATTGCCACCGATCGGAGATCCAGGTCACACCCTACAGGCTGGCGACTGGGTGGTTGTCAAGAAGCACGTGAGAAAATCGTGTCTGGAGCCACCCTGGAAGGGGCCATATCAAGTAATCTTGACAACCACTACTGCCGTGAAGTGTGTAGGAGATCCAAACTGGATACATGCCAGTCAAACAAAAAAGGTAATGTGTCCTGTTGAAGAGGAACTTGAAGTTCCCAGCACAACAGCTCCAGGAAGAGAAGTCTCAGAGTTAGAAAACAATAAAGAAGAAACTGAGACTGCCGGAGGGCCCACTGAGAACAGCCTCATCCCTCAAACAGTGAATGAGTTCGAGAGAGGTGACAGAGCGCCTATCTCAGTAAAGGCAGCAGGAGAACTAAATCAAGGAGAGGTTCTCCCAGAAGTAGACAGATACGGGTTAGAACTCGAACCCGGTACAGACCCAGAAGAAGAAGGGGAAGAAGAAGAAGGAGAAATAATAGAAAGAAATCGGAGTGTACCAGAATCTCCTGAACCAGCTGCAGGTCCATCAAGTGAAAACACCATATCACAAGAGGAAGGTGCTGTCCAGCGTTCTGAAAAGACACATTGAAAGAAGACGCATAAGGGTGATAACTGGCCGGAGAAACCACTCTTAAGGATAAGAGACACACCAAATGAAACAATAACAGAGGAGAACAATACATCCCGAGTAGAAGACCTAAGTGAAGGAGAACAGCAAGTGAACGAAGGCTGAAAAGAAAGAGGATCGCAAACAGAAGATATACAGGTCCTGAATGGGCGTACGCTACAACATCTGAGTGGCAACAAGAATTCCTAGCATTCTCTTTTGACCGAGAACTACCTGGCCAATACTACGGTACCTGAACTGATTCAAAGGAAAACTTGGTTAAAAATCAAAATTGAAAACTGAGAAAAGAGACTTATAGATTACCGAATGTGACATTAAAACCGGATTTGACTTGAAAAAGCTGATTACGACAAGCTGCTAACCTGATTTGACAAAAGGGATCCTGATGCGAGTGAAAACGCTGTAAATACACGCAGAAAAAAAAAAAGTTCTGAGTCATCCTCTAGTTGATTGTTATTCTGCTATCTGATTCTATACAGACATGGCTTATAATAGAAGTAGTAACAAGGGAAGTAAGGTGTGTGGATGGTTAGGTCTTATAATAGGTATTGTGTGTGCAATAATCATTGTGGGAGTGATTGTGGGAATGCCACGGATAGAGAAAGAGACTATTAACGCTACTTCAAAACCTGAAACTACAAAACTAACACCGTGGGAAAGATTTGAGCAGGATGCAAGACACTTTCATGAGGGAACTAATTCAAAAGGGGAACTTTCTACTAATGTCTTCTATCGCTTGCTGAATGAGTATGTGGAGACCATGCATGCGAAAGACTGTTATGTGTGCACTAAAATTCCTTCATCTGTGCAGGAAGGAGTTACCTACCATAGCCTTCCTCTAACCTATGGGATTAGCTGTAGTTTGCTACTAACAAGGTTCTATAATCAAGAGCTTGTGCAATACTTTTATTCGAATCTGGATGTTGTGTTTTCTTTTGTGCCTGTGATTGAATTCCGGAACAAACTAGCTAAAGAACATTATATCAAAATAGTTAGAGGATTCTTTGAGCCGACGCTTACATTTGGAACTGCTTATGCACATCGCAATAATTTGACTTGCTTACTATCACCTGTAGAGAAAAGCTTTTTAGATCACACTGATGATAGACGCAAAGCATTGAAAGAAAGATTAGAAAAAGGATTAGAAAAATGCACATATGCAAATGATTATGCTTACACTGCAATCAAGACACAAGGCAAGCTAGCTATAGATGCATTACATGTAGGTAGGCTTTGTATATACAGGCCAAAATCTGAACAGGACAATTTGTGGGAACGAGTGAATGCAGACATGTGTTTTTGTTTCAGAGTAAATGGACATATATGTTGAATGGACAGGATCCAGCGATCCCTGGGATCTATTACATCTGTGGACTTAATGCTTATTACCATCTCCCTAGGGGATGGTATGGGACATGTTATTTGGGGATAGTTTTCCCAAAGATTTACCAGATTGATGACTTAAAACAAATACCTAAAACGTCTGAATTACAACATGCTAGACAAAAACGAGAATCAGTGGCTGCTGTCATTGGTGACATATTTGGAGCTATAATCCCTTCAGTGGGGGTTATCTTGAATTCTATGAAGATTCAAAAGTTGTCTACTATCATGGATAACATGTTGACAAATTTAACAGGGGCTATACTCCTGAAGGATACTGAACTTGCTGCAGAAAGAGCTATGACTCTTCAAAATCGTCTTGCTTTAGACATTCTTTTAGCAAAGAGTGGAGGGGTCTGCAAGATGCTCAATGAGCGTCATTGTTGCTCGTTCATTCCGGACAATAGTAAAAAGATTAGAGGTATGCTTACTAACCTAACTAGAGACAGTGCAGATTTGAAGGATTTGAAGGAACCCGGAGTTTGGGAGAAATTTGGAAAGAGCATTGCCAGAGTAAGGAGCTGGTTTACCAACATTTGAAATGGGGTACTTGCTAAAATACTAATGGGCCTATTAATTATTCTGGCCTGTCTATTAGGATTATGGGGGGCATGTAAAATCAATGACAAAATTAAGAAAAATTGGACTAAAAGATCCAGAAGAAATTAAGAAAGTGAAAGAGAGAAAATGTTCAATGAAATTTGGGAAAGTTCACATAAGGGACAAGATGTTGAAATGCGCATTATGCCCAAGGTGAAAAATTAAAAGTGAAAGATCAAAGGGAAAGGTTTGTGTGATGACGAGCATCATCAGAGGAGGGACTGAGAGAGCGTAGTTTAAATAACACATATTAAAATGAAATGCTCATATCAATGCTTAGCGATGTTGCATAAGAAAATGACAATAACAGTGATTTTGCTTAAAAAGTGCTTTTGAATTATGACTATAATGTGTGTGGCCACCAGTGTATACGCGAACTTATAAATAGAATCATTAATGATATGGTTAGTCAAATTATATTAACAATTACGATATTGCATTTGTATTAAAAAAATCATAGGCCTTAAGTTAGCGTGAGCTGTGGGTTTTAGTTGCCTGGCTCTCATATTAAAAGCATTTTTCTGTTTTCCAGTGTGCTGACTCGCAAAGGGCCATGACCCTGCAAATGTTCTTTTTCTTCAACTTGGAAGATGAATGTATCAGTACAATCCTTTTTCTCATCCGCATGCTTGCTGCTTTAGTATGAGTTTATACACAAAATTGAAACAAATGTAGATTAATGTAATGTACAAGGACGTTTAAACCATGGACAAATGAACTCATGACCCGAGAAGACGTGCCAAGATGTGAAGTAACCCCCGGATGTGCCACCTCCGAAGACGTCAATTATGAAGACTAATAAAAGTGTTATGAGTAAATGTGGGGTGACAATTAGGATTACCTAATGTATAATTTGATAGGTTAAAGATAGTGGGGTATAGCAAATGTCCAATAGAATTTTGGGGGAAGGTATTACGAAAAAGGGATAAAAACCCATGTCACAGAAGGGTCGAAGAAACTAGGTAGGGAACGCTATTGATTTTATCCAGAAACTCTGTCACTCTGTTTAGTGACTTGAGAATTATTAAAACCATCCTCATCCATAAACTGCCCATTCTTACACTTCTCCTCCTTATGAGGGAAGTGTCTCCTGTCCTTTAGACAAAGTTTAGACTGATGGCGTTTTGACTGATGTCCTGAAGACGAAGACTGATCCTGAGCGCTGACCTAATCCTTGGAGGGTAATTATGACAATGCAATTTTTATTTTGTCTGTTTGCTTTTCCTTTCTAGGTACCAACTGCTCATTTTGGTAGAGACCTAAGTTAGATGTTTTCCAAATTGATGTTCTAAATCATTTTGCATGAAGCCCAACATGCTGATGCTAATCTGTGGTTTGGAGAGGAGTTCACTTCGACTGACGCAAATAGACAAATCACTGACATTACGCTATGCTGAACTGAGACGTTTATGACATTTGCTGTATTTTAATCTATTTTCACACCGTGCTATGTTCTTATGTTTGTGATTCTTGCATTAATGAAATCTTATCACAGTTGTCATATCGTGACCATGATCTTATGTTTCCTGGTATTAAGATTAACTCTTTTGCTAGTAGATTGTAATCAATAGGGAATAAAATTCATAAAATTCTATCAGAGGAGTGGTTATTCATGGCTGAAAGGTCATGGTTGCGCCGACAATTTGATTAATGTCTTCATCCAAAGTAAAGTGCATTGTGGTGGTAAATATTGATGACATTATTAATATATTGCTTGACATATTGATCCGTTATCTCGTCCTACGGTGTCTCTCCACTGGGTCACAAGATTCATTGGCCTAAAACGAGTCCTAATGTGTAATAAATTGACATAGAAGGACGCGTTATCAGTTCCATATGCAAGAGGACACTAGTGTTTGCTACAGTGTACTCCCTGAGTCACACACAACCCTCAGAGGTGACATTTAGCATGTCTGAAGACTTTAGACACCTTGGGAATGCTCTGCCACCTAGCATTTTGGGCCTGTTTGCATTAAAGTAAATAGGAACTACTGAAAAATTGGGAATGGTTGCCCCTAGGAGATTCTACACCATTGATTGGAGAGTACCCAGGGGCCGTTAGCACCCTTAGAAGGAAGTGTACCCATGAGGATGTTTGGGCACCCTGAAAATCTGGAAACTTTTGAAAACATTTCCTCACCAGCAGTTCCAAAGTGTCATACTGATTTTCAGATTTGTCCCCCAAAAGGCTCCAGCACCTTTTTAAAAAATGACAAAGTTCCTTTCTGTTTTGAGACTTGGAAACATTTGTTATCTGAAATTTTAAAAGCTGTAGAGCATCGTCCCCAAACTGTGGGCTGCAACCCATTGGTGGGTCATGAGCTGACTTTTGGTGGGTTGCAAAAGTCCTAGCAAAAAATTAAGATGCCTTTAAATTCTGTATTTAACTTTTCACAATTGCTGCCCTTCAAAGACAGCGGTCAACTATTAGGCTATGTCTTCTGACAAATTGCTGCTTACTTTGTAACATGGGGATTATGTTTAAAAATTCCTCTCATTTTGCTGTCAGAGAAATAAAATTTAAGCTAATTATGTGACCATCTTGCTGGGGCACAGGGAGCGTGAAAAGAGGCTGTAGTGTGTTAGTTTTTGTAACACAACAAATTATAAATAGTTGTAAATGCACTGTACATACTCAGTAGTTAGGAAAGCAAAAACTATTTTGTAATTCTGAAGAGAGCTGGAAGCAGGGATTTTAATAGAATCAGCACTAATCAAGTCACTTGGTGATACACAAATGATAACTATTCACTGAAACCTGATTTCCATACATTGCCATTTGTTTGAAATATAGTGTTATCAGTAAAACTGTATGTCTATGTAAATCTAGTGGCCATTTCAATAGAGAATGTGCTGGCTGTAACTGACAGTGTGCTACCACACAATGGTTTAGTTACATTAAATAAATCACATGTCTCATGTCCAATGCAGCTGGGTGGGTCACAAAAGTTTGTTGTTCTAAAAATTGGGTCATGGTTCAGAAACGTTTGAGAAGCCAAGCTCTGGAAAGTCAGCAGGACAAATCTGCTTCAAATATCTGCTCTTCAGTTCACAGTTGAAGATACAATTTCTGCTTTGTCTCACTCAGAGAAGATTTCCTATGTAAAAAATGAAAAATTCCCTTCAGACTTGGACTTTGAATCATTTTCAAGTTTTTTTACTTACACACTTTCACCGAGACCAATCTGCTTGACATATCCGACAAGGGATATATCATAGTTTGTCTCAAACTCACCCACCCAATGACTACCATTGGAACTTTCTGCTCTTTGGCACTATTTGCACTTAAATATGTAAAAATTCATATCTCTAGTTTTCCTTTGGAAACATTGTTGTTTTGGTGTCATTTTATTCATTAAATATTCCTCTATTTTCTCTATTTTTCCAATTTGATATGGGGTTTTTATTGCTTGGGTTTTTAACTTCGTAATAGTTTTTGATCAGCATAAATACGTACATATTGCCCTAGGTTAAGCGTGTATGTTCTGTGCCATAGCTACCAGAGGGCTGAGCTTAAGTTAGTGGCTTTTAGAGTTCACCAAGACGTAAGTGGTCAGTATTCCTTGAGGTGAGCATTCACCTATGCTAAATAAGAATTGAGGGCCTGATTTAGGCCCAGATTTAAGAGGGCCTAGCGCCTCCTTGCACCACATTAGAATCATTGTTTATGTCACTAACGTGGCCCAACAAGGCCAAATTCACTGCGTCATATTTACAAAGTGTTGCTATGCATGCATTGCTCAACTTTGTAACCCCTTGCTCCACATTATGCCAGCGCCCATTAGGGGGACTGCAAAAATGGCACAGTGGAATCTAGGAGATTGCACTGCAACATTTTTAGCCGCTATTTTTGATGCCTGCACATATCAGGCATTAATAGGTGGCATACCATTGTTTTCGATGGGCCCCTATGTACTCTGCAGGATTAGCACCAACATTTTGGCGCTAATCCTAAACAGTACATCAATAGTCAAACTAATGTTGACTCTATTGCCCATACCTGCGCTTTGGTGCTCTGTATGTTAAATACGGCACACACATGGGGGCGTTAGGGGGCGCTGACATGTCATGTCTGTCAACATAAAGTCCCTGGGATGTGAAAGTTTGCTCCGTGTGACTCAATGTGGTCCTCAATACATGTACACTGAAGCTAGACAACACGTTCTCAATACACATTTAATGGTGCACATTGTGGGATTTCACGAACATGTTACATAATACAGTGATGGAACAAGGTTATGTATTGTAGATATTGACATAACTGAAGCGCTGAACAAAGTGCTTTGCTGATATACACGTAGCTCTAGCCTAATGGACACAAAATATATTAGTTCACAGAATTCCGCTTTACCCAAGAAGATGGGCACCTACCTCACTCGTGGATGGCACTTGTATGATGTCCTGCTTTGAGAAGACCCACCAACATAACAAGGCAGACAGGATTCATGTCTATTATATGCAGATTGGGGGCAAATAAATTGGTGATAGGAAACAGATTGAAGCATTATCACTTGGGGACCTCAGTTGCGAAGAAAGTGCATAGCAGAGTTAGGTTGTGCTATGCTGTCACTTGGGCCCAGATTACAAATATCCAGTTGGAAGGTCTGATTTTTATTGCATGTGAAATCTAATATCCTCATGTTTGATATTTATCAGATACAATAAATATGGTATATGCTACAATCTTCAAAATGGGAACATTTTGGTGATTTCTCCACTAAAATCCTCATGTCATGCTATGTTTTGCTCATATGTCGAGATATATATTGCCAGGTTTGTTCTGCTGGTATATACCTGGAGAAGATTGCAAGGGTGCTTATGTTATTGTGGCAAGTTAATTCTGGGTGCCGCAAACTCCATACAGTTCCTAAATCTGAGATCTGTGCAAACAAAAATCTGCATGAAAGTTAGAATTTTTCTAACCTTTTTGGGTCTGTGCATGACTGGTGTTTGTGCAATAAAGCCATATACATTATTATTGTGGACTATGTAGAACATCACTGCCTACTTTCTAAGCAGTAGTGACTTCTCAAAAACAGGAAGTATTAGTCATAGGTAAATAGCAGTTGGCAACATGGGCGCACTTGGCATCCACATTCTCAAAAATCATTTAATGGAAATTCACAAGGATCAAAGATTTGGAACATTGAACTGCCTAGCACAGTGTTGAACTGGACAGGTCTTTAATATGAGCATTTGATAAGACAATAACAATTGATCTGTGGGCTGTTGTGTTAATAGAAGGTGGTAAACACAACGTGGACCTATCAATTGAAAGGAAAATAAATAAAAGGCTCACAGACTATGTATTCCAAATAATCATTATGGTAACTAGCATGGATGAGGTGTGGCTGAATGTGAGTGTATGGTATCCATAAGTTAAAGTTGAATCTATATCATACACTATTTGGCAGCCTCAGAAAGCTTCTTCAAGACAGTCTCTGTAGCTTATCCAATTGGCACTAAAACAACAACAGCATCTGTTGTGTATGATTATCTTTGGCTGTAGCTATTTTTCTATTTAATTGCTTTAGGTATATTGCACAGTTTAAGCTTTGCAGTGCAATATTTTGGTTATGCTGTTTATGGTGAGCACTTCTACTATTCACAGGACTTTTGGCTGCAATTTTATCAATTGGAGGATTATGCTTGCAAAATGTGGTGTATGCCACCCCATGATTTCTATATGTAAATGAATGAAGCTGTTAGTCTATTCACCTGAAATAATATGTATACAATTTTTGTGTAATAGTTGTAATTCTGAATAGTAGGCATGCAGTAGTATTATATATGGGTGCATGAGCTTGCTTTATGCACCTCTGTGGCAATATGACATTACAGAAGTGCCCACAGATGCTTGTGCAGCCCTGTCTGTAATACTGATAGTGCTGGAACACATGTAGCGTCAGTGCTATCTAGAGAGTACATTACCTGATTTGCAAGGGGCCATGCCCCCATGCAAATAAGGGAATCACTTTGCATTTTTACAGACGTGGAGGCAAACAGTCCCTTAGCAGGAGCACTGACAGTGGGCCACAAAAAGGTGATCGACTATCAGTGCTTTTTTAAGACAACCCTTCTGGAGGGGGGAAAAAGAGGGTGCCTTGGACCCACCAGGCATCTTCCTGCAGGTGGGTGCAAGTAATCTCGGCACCTTCCTACAGAGCGATCTCCGTCCCCTCATTAAAGTGATGGTAACTGCCACCTGTACATAGAGCAGCTTGTAAGCGACCACTCAATATTTAATGAATATGCTAGCAGTGCAGGTTGGTAGCTATCTTGAGGATAGCACATTGATTGTAATATGGTATACTGTTCCTGTTTACACCCCCAATGCAACTGCTTAATGGTGCATTCGGGTGTAAACAGGGACAGGGTACCCATTACATAATATGGGACCTGGACAAATATGCACTCCTATGCACAATTTACGCTGAGATTGGTGATTGACCTATATAAATCCAGGCTGCTGTCTACCAGGGTTAGTCCCAAATTCCAAGAGCTGGAAGCATGATCTTTGCATATTCCGACCCCCACATTTTGGAATCAGTACCATTGGTGATTGGGTATCATTCGTTTTCACTGACAATATCATCTAACCACAATATTACCTAATATGCAGAGTTTGCAATCACAACATTTATTTTGCAATGCAGTAAACTAATTTTAGTATTCTGTAATTTTTGTCCGACATTCAAAATGGATTTGGAAATGAATAAGAACTCATTTTTTGGAAGGGACTTACTGCCACATGTATGAAGGCTTTTTTCCCATCGCAAACAGCGAATGGGGCTGTTTGCAACGTGCAAAATGCACTCCCCCATGTACTAACCCAGTTTTGTGATTCAGTAAACTGTTTACCGAATTGCAAAACGGGACTGTGACTCGCAATTAGGAAAGGGTGTTCATTTCCTAATTGCGACTCGCAGTCCCATGTATGATTGTTTTGTGACCGCAAATGCAGTCTCAAAAAAATCACAGTTAACACCATTGTCACATTGGTGCTAACCCATTTGCAAACGGGAAGGGGTCCCCAGGGGAACCCTTCCCCTTTGTGAATGTCACTGAATTTTTTTTTCAGAGCTGGCAGTGGTCCTATAGAACACTGCCTGTTCCGAAAAAATGAAACAAAAACATTTCATTTTTTGTTTTTGTAATGCATCTCGTTTTCCTTTAAGGAAAACGGGCTGCATTTAAAAAAAAAACTGCTTTATTTAAAAGCAGTCACAGACATGGTGGTCTGCTGTCTCCAGCAGGCCACCATCCCTGTGAGGGCCGCCATTCCCAAGGGGGTCACAAATTGCAACCTACCTCATGAATAATCATGAGGTGGGCATTTGCGACCCTCTTGCGAATCGCTAATAGTGTTAATGACACTATACTACATTTGGATTTGTGACTCGCAAATTGAGAGTCGCTCTGACTCCCAATTTGCGACTCGCAAATCCGAACTTTGATACATGTAGCCCTTACTGTAGACACCCTTTCGAAATAATGAATCCTATCCATATGTATCTATGCTTTAGGAGTAAAAATGTGGTTATAAACTATGTGTTAGAAATGGAGTCTTTGGTTGGAGTCAGGTTACTCCCTGTCCAAGCAAGGACCCTCACTCTAGTCAGGACAAGTCACACACAGTCCAAATTATCCTATGCCCACCCTCTGGTAGCTGGGCACTGAGCAGTCAGGCTTTACTTAGAAGGTAATGTGTAAAGTATTTGTGCAATAAATCATACAATAACATGGTAGAACACCACCATAAAAATAAACCACACAGTGTTTAGGAAAATATATAATATTTATCTGGTAAGATGCAGGTCAAAACGATCAAGATTCAATAAGTATACATTGAGATATTACTGTAAAGATGATATAAAGTGTCTTTAGTCTTTTAAAAGGCAACAAGTGTCTCTTACAAGCACAAAGTACCTGGTTTGCATTCAAATTCTCTGCAAGGGACCGCAGGGGAGGAGATGCGTGGAAAACGGGGAGGTGTCCGTCAATTTTTTCTGGCGCACACAGACGATGTGTCGTTCAGTTTTCACGCAAGGCAAGCTTCGTGTTGGTTTCCGACACTTAGACTGAGATACTCTCGGGTTGCAAGGTTTTCGGACAACCCGTGGACTATGCATTATAATCCTGGGCATGCAGGATGACGTCACAGGGGCTGCATCAATCTGGTGGGTAATGCGTGGAAATTTCTGCTGCACGGCAGGTGCTGCGTCCATTCCTCTCAAGAAATCAGACTACGTCGTTCTGGCTTTGCTTTGCATCGATCCAGTGGGCCGTGCATCACATTTCCGGTCGCAACACTGGTGCTGCGTTGATCTTCTCCTTGCGAAGTCAAGCTGCGTCGTTCCGGTTCGGCGTGCAGTGATTTTCTCACTGCAATGCAGGCTGTGCATTGTGTCTTGGAGGCTGTACACCGATTTTCGCCGTACAAGGAGTTATTATGCAGGAATGCAGTCTTTTTGGTCCTGAGACTTCAGGGAACAGGAGTTAAGCTCTATCCAAGCCCTTGGAGAGCACTTCTCAGCACAGCCAGAGAGCAGCAATGCAGCAGGGTAACAGCATGGCAGCAGTCCTTCTCAGAAAAGCAGTCCAGGTGAGTCCTTTCGGCAGCCAGGCAGTTCTTCTTGGCAGGCTGCAGGTTCTGGTTCAGGATTTCTTCAGGAAGTGTCTGTGAAGTGGAAGTGTCTACCTCAGAAGTGTCTAAGATGGTTAAATACCCAAATGTGCCTTTGAAGTGGGGGAGACTTTAAAGAGTGGCTTAGAAGTGCACAACGTCCCCTTTCAGTTCCATCCTGTCTGCAGGGTCACAGTAGGGGGTGTGGGAGTCCCTTGTAAGGGCAGGCTACTGTACTTTGACATATAAATATGAGGCCCTCCACCCTCCTAGCCCAGGAAGACCTATTCAATTTACAGATGTGTGCAAGTATGACTGAGCATCCTGTGTTTGGGGTTGTCTGAGTGAATGCACAAGGGAGCTGTCAACTAAACCTAGCCAGACGTGGATTGTAAGACACAGAAGGTTGTAAGTGTAGAGAAATGCTCACTTTCTAAAAGTAGCATTTCTAAAATAGTAATATAACATCCAACTTCACCATTAAGCAGGATTTTGTATCACCATTCTGGCCATATGAAATATAACCTGGCAAGAAATCCTCTGAGGGGCCATCCTCTGGACCCTCCTCCTCAACATTCACATCAGAATGGGCTTCTGCCCAGGCCCTCAGTGCCTTTTGGTATTCATCTTTTCTGGAGGCTCACAGGGTAGGTACTCCCATATCCTTTCAGAACCCCTTCAGCTGTTTGACAATATGGGCCTCATTACAACCCTGGCTGTAAAGTCCGCTGACCGCCAAGCGATGGCCGCCAACATACCGTGTCTGCGGTGGAAATCCGTTACGGGTTATATGACCCTCACAGAGAAATCCTTCACAATACAGACACCCACACGGGTCCGCCACACCAAAGGTCAGTGATAAACTGGCGGTAACAAAACCCACACCACCACGCCAACAGGAATACGCCCTCACTATCACAACCCACGAATCAACGCGGCGGTCATTCAACCGCAGTAAACCATTGGCGGTACACACCGCTGCACTCAAGATACACACACTTACAAAACACAACCACATTGGACAATTCAAACTACACACACCTGACACACATACACACATCACACCCACACACTCACACCACTATAAAACACACACCCACATTACCCACAACCCATTCCAATGAAAGATTTTGAAGAAGCAGAGAGAGAGAAAAGCAAAGACCACACCAGCATCCAGAGGCACACAACACCATCACTCAGACACCATCCACGCACAAAACACCACACACCCCAAAACATCACCCCACACATCACATCACACATCACCTCACACTTCACTCACACCACGTCATGGCACCTCAAAGACACCCCAGGTTTTCTGACGAGGAGCTCAGGGTCATGGTGGAGGAAATCAACCGGGTAGAGCTGCAGCTATTTGGATCACAGGTGCAGCAGACATCCATTGCTAGGAAGATGGAGCTATGGTGGAGAATTGTCGACAGTGTCAACGCAGTGGGACAGCATCCAAGAACACTGGATGACATCAGGAAGAGGTGGAACGACCTACGGGGGAAGGTACATTCCGTGGTATCCAGACACCAGGTAGCCGTACAGCGGACTGGTGGTGGACCCCCACCTCCTCCCCCACAACTAACAAGATGGGAGGAGAAAGTCTTAGCAATTATGCATCCTGAGGGCCTTGCAGGAGTAGCAGGAGGACGGGACTCTGGTAAGGCAAATCTTAACTAATATATCCCCCACCCTACCTGCATGCCATCAAAAACTCATACCCCTACACTCACACCCTTCACACTGCCACCTCACAT
Organism: Pleurodeles waltl; assembly: GCF_031143425.1. Taxonomy (NCBI): domain Eukaryota; kingdom Metazoa; phylum Chordata; class Amphibia; order Caudata; family Salamandridae; genus Pleurodeles; species Pleurodeles waltl. The sequence continues at coordinate 791,487,244 of NC_090438.1, read as the reverse complement.
ATACCCCACTATCACAACCCGCACATCCCAATACCAAATCCTGCATGTTACACCAATGCATGGACACCCATCACAGACCTGCATGGACACCCATCATCAAAGAATGTCCAAGGGAGAGACTCACCCAGGGCACACAATAACCACTCACACAAGGGCCAAGGTGATATTGCAAGCACAGTAATAGACGGAAACACACCCACTGTACAAGATGGCACACATAGATAAAATAACAATGCATTTACACCCCAACAGGACCCCTACCCAACGTCACCGGACAGGAGGTGCCAGTCATATCCAATCCCCCCACAGAAGAGGCCCACAGTGATGACAGCAGCTCTGCACGCCTGGATCAAGATGACCAGCCCGGCCTTTCAGGGACCTCTGGACAGTTGGTTCCCCTGCCACAGTCCCAAGCCACCACAGAACCTCCCCCCTCAGGAAACACCACCACAGCACCCACCCAGCGGGCCCATGCCACTATTCCCAGGACACGTCATCAGCAGTGTGTCCACCACTACAGGGACCCCAGGACACCCCACAAACACAGGACAATTAGGGACCTGGGGTCCGTGGCAGTGGGCACACAGTTTAGGGGGGCAGAGGCACAGGACAACAGGGAAACTGGGAGGACTTCTGTGAGACAGGGGGAGGACAGGCCCAGGGAACCAACTCTCCACGAGGCACTCACCAACATCCTGGGAGCATACCATCATTCCCGGGAGACGATGGGCCAGATACTGGCCAAGTTGCAGGAGACCCAGTGGCTGCAGGAAGGAGAGTACCTGGGGATCGGGGAGGACCTGAGGGACATCTACACCACCCTGGTTACCATTGCAGGGGTGCTGGCATACATGGCCAACACCATGAGGGAGGCAGTGGCACACCAACTGGCCCCTGACACTAGCTACACCGATGAACAGCCCTCCACCTCCTCTGCTGCTAGTGGACAGGAAGCCCCACCACAGGACCAACAGGCCACCAGCACCCCACCCCCTGCAGAAGGAGAACCACCCCACAAATGGTCCCTGCGATCCAGGCAGAAGACAGAGAACATTGACAAGACCCCTGCCAGGGAATAAGACTCTCCTGATTGTCACCCTTCTGTCCCACTCTATTACCCTGTCCACCTTGAACTGCTATTGCTCCCCTTCCTATGCCCCCTTGGACAATGCACCTGTGATACCAAGAGACTGGACTCTACCCTGGACTTTCCTCTACCATCACCCCAGCCCATTGCACATCCCCCTCCACTTATTAGCACCTAAATAAACACCCTTGGTAAAACTACCAGACTAAGACTAGTATGGATTCTTTCAATCGATTGAACTATGTATTCGTTTAACAAGCTGTAAACATTTCAATTCAACTGTACAGTAATGTATCCATAGGTATGACCTGTATTTGGCTGCAGTCAACACACCAGTAGTTAGAGTGGGGCACAGATATCTACAAATAGAGATGCCAAAGTGTTCAGTAAGTGGGCATAGTAGTGTGAAAAACAGCCTGCCGTTGTACAATGTCCAACACAAAACTGTCAATGGAAGGTGAAGTTACAGTGTTCTACCTGTGTATCACTGGAAGTACTGTCGAATGATTGCTGTTCTGTTGTCCTCATCCTCATCCTCTGCCTCCTCTTCATCACTGTCCACAGGGACCACTGTTGCCACACGCCCATCTCCAGCCTCATCCTCCTGCAGAAAAGGCACCTGGTGTCTCAAGGCAAGGTTGTGCAACATACAGCATGCCACGATGATCTGGCCGACCTTCTTGGGTGAGTAGCACAGGGATCCACCTGTTAGATGGAGGCACCGAAACTTGGCCTTCAGGAGGCCGAATGTCCTCTCGATTATTCTTCTTGCTCGCCCATGTACCAATATATACTGGGTGGGAACCAGGGCTCACCTATTAGCCACACCCTGTGCCTCTGGAGTTGAGCCATCACATATGGGATGCTGCTTTTCCTCAGGATAAAGGCATCATGCACAGACCCACGATACTTTGCATTGACATGGGACATGGGACTGCCCACTATCTGCACATTCATCGAGTGAAAGCTCTTTCGATTTCTGAACACCTGTTCATTTTTCTGGGCGGACAAATGGAATATGTGTACCATCAATAGCCCCAATAATGTTGGGGATATGTCCCATTACATAGAAGTCAGCTTTCACCGTGGCCAAATCCTCAACCTGGGGTTAGTCTATGTAGCTGCACATGTGTTCAATCAGGGCAGACAACTCTCTGGTCAGCACTATTGAGAACATTGGCTGTGACATTCCTGCTGCCAAGCGCACTGTCACTTAGAAAGAACCAGTTACAAAGAAATGTAGCACAGGTAGGACTTGCACAAGAGGGATGATCCCAGTGGGGTGACGGATAGCAGATATCAGGTCTGGCTCCAATTGGGCACACAGCTCCGTGATTGTGGCCCTGCCAAGTCTGTAGGTGAGGATAATGTGCCTGTCCTCTATTATTGCCAAGTCCACCAGGGGCCATCTCCTATTAATCCTCAGCGGTTGTAATCCGGGGGCAAAATGGGGAGCGACTGGTCAGTATTCCACATTTCCAATCTGTACACTGCATCTCATCTTGTGACTTAAACAGTATGTTGTTGGATAGGCCCAAATGTGCCTATGTGTACTGTGACACAGTTAGGTGCCATGGCCTGCCCCCCACTTAAATGGCATTCGCCTGTCCTGTGTGGATGGACAGGTGGAAATGAGGTAATTCCACTGACGTTGTGTGCCGTTGCGGGAGGCAGTTGAGTACCGCCGTGCAACTCCTCACTGGTTGTCATTGGGCCCTACGGGTTACAGTGGCCAATGGTGATGTACTCCGGCGGTGACAGTATGCACCACCGTGGACGTGACCACCATTTTCTATCTGTTCTCTCACTTGCTACCTGACCTTCAACAGGGGAGGACCTACACTGCAAGTGCTGCTGTGACCTGTGTCTGGAACCGACCATGGCTCAAGTCACTGGGGAAAGGGCCCCTGCCTTCACCGCTTCAGAGTTGGAGAGACTGGTGGATGGGGTCCTACCCCAGTACCGAATGCTGTATGGGACTCCAGACCAACAGGTGAGTATACTGTGAGCATGATGCACGGGGCATGAATGCATGGAGTGCTGTGTGTGAGGGCCTCGTGTAAGGGGGTGGTGTTCGAAGGGTCCTGGGCAGCGTGATGCATGTATGGTGGGCACTGTCAGTGTTTAAAGGGGTTGTGAGGGCTATGGTGGGCCATGAATGTAACAGGCCAGATGGTATGACTGATACCTTTTTCAATGTATCTTTTTCTGCAGGTCAGCGCCCATCAGAAAAAGGGTTTATGGCATACCATCGCCAAGGACGTGCGGACCCTGGGGGTCTATGCCAGGAGGAGCACCCACTGTCGCAAACGGTGGGAGGACCTGAGACTCTAGGCATGGAAGACGGCAGAGGCCCATCTGGTGATGGCCTCCCAATGAGGAAGGGGTGCCCGTCAAACCCTGCCCCCCCCTGATGGCCTGCATACTGGTGGTGGCCAATCCGGAGCTGGATGGGTGTTTGAGGGCTTCACAGCAGCCACAAGGGGCTGAATACAGTTTCCCAATATACTACATGCAAGTGGTGGGGTGGTCTCCAGGTGGGGGATGTGGGCCTATGGGTGTCCCCAGGCCAGGCCGGACATTGCAGGATAGGTCTCATGTTGGGCAGGGGCTGATGAACCCCACCTCCTACTAAGCTAGTAAGCATCGACTACTGGGCAGGGGTTTATGGGTGTGAGGTATGTTGCTATTGGCGTTAGGTATTCCTGTCCTTGGGCTGGTGACTACCATTGTGACTGGTAGTGCATTTCATAGTGCGTAGGCCTGTTCCCTGTGTGAGGGTGCTGTGTACGCAAACTGTGGTGTTGGTGCGGCCATTGACCAAGTGTATCCTTTGTCTCCCCCCCTTTTTGTTTTGTCACCCTGTCCTTCTGTGCATTAGCATCATCTGGTGGAGGAGCAGAGGCACCCGCGACGGAGGGAGCTGGATCCCACATGGCCCAGGAGGCCGAATCCACCGACAGTGAGGGCACCAGTGGAACGGAGGGTGAGGGGAGCACCATGACGGAGACTGGAGGGGACAGTTCTGACAGGGATACCTCCTCCGATGGAAGCTCCCTGGTGGTGGTGGTCACCTCTGTGGCCACCCCAACTACAGGTACAGCCTCCACCCCCTCTACCAGCACCGCCCTCCTAGCAGCCCCTCAGTGTGTTTCCCGTGCCCGCTCACCCAGGAGGGTGGGCATCACCTTCGCACCAGGCACCTAAGGCCCTACCCCAATTAGCCCTGCCGCCCTGAGTGAGGAGGCTATTGACCTCCTGAGATCCATCTCTGTTGGGCAGTCAACCATTGTGAATGCCATCCAGGGCCTGGCAGGTCATTTGCAACAAACAAATTCATTCCTGGAGGGCATTCACTCTGGCATGGCGGCCCAACAGAGATCAATCCAGGGTCTGGCCTCCTCCCTGATTGCAGCCATTGTCCCTGTTTCTAGCCTCCCACCTCCAACTTCCTCTGTCCAGTCCCATTCCCCTGAACCCCAACCTATCCCAAGCACACATTCAGACCAGCATGCACCCAAGACAACACACAGGAGTGGCTCAGGCAAACACAAACACCAAAAATCATTACACAGGCACTAACACAAACACCATCCAGATGCAGACAGACCAACATCCACTGCCTCCACTGTGTCCCCCTCCTCCTCATCGTCCACCACCCTCCCAGTAGCATCTCCACTCACACCTGCATGCACTACATCCTCATCCACTACCTCCATCACCATCACGTCTATCACTACACACCCCTCACTGGCAGTCACCATCCCCACATCCATGCACACATCCACTGTGTCCTCTCCCACTGTGTCTGTGCCCCCTCCTCCCAAAGTACACAAACGCAAGCACTCAGACACCCAACCGCCATCCACCTCACAACAGCATCCAGCCCATTCACCGGCACCCAAACACAGCAGACAGACACCTCCAACAACCACTCCCTCTTCCTCCACTCCCAAACCTTCACCCTCTTCCCGCCCCAGTGTCCCTAAGAAGCTTTTTCTCTCCACAGTTGACCTCTTCCCTCCCCCCACCCCCTGTCCTTCACGTCAGAACAGGGTGGTCAGAGCCCAGGCGAGCACCTCAGCCACCCAGTCCATGGCCACAGTAGTGTAGGCAGCTACTGCAGGTGGGACAGGCTCCAGGGAACCAGCCATCAGCACTGACAGTGTACCTGCACCAGCAAGAGCAAAGGCACCACCAGCTGCCAAGGGCAAGAGCAAGGAGGCACCACCAGCTACCAAGGGCAAGAGCAAGGAGGCACCCCAGCTGCCAAGGGCAAGGAGGCACCACCAGCTGCCAAGGTGAAGGACAAGGAGGCACCAGCAGCTGCCAAGGGCAAGAGCAAGGAGGCACCACCAACTGCCAAGGGCAAGGAGGCACCACCAGCTGCCAAGGTGAAGGGCAAGGAGGCACCACCAGCTGGGAAGGGCAAGGGGCCTGCCCCTAGTGGCAGGAGGGACAGGAGGCCTGGTACTGATTCTGAGCCCCCACAACCAACCATGGCGGTTCAGCAGTCCGAGGCTGCAGGGGAAGGGCTGGAGCCTCCCCCCACCACTGGCATTCCCAACAACAGCACCACCACCGGCAGCAGCAGCCCTAGTGGGCAGCCATCTGAGGCTGCAGGGGATGGGCAGGGGCCTCCCCCCACCATTGCCAGCACCGCCAGCAGCCCCAGTGGGCAGCAATCTGAGGCTGCAGGGAACGGGCAGGAGCCTCCCCCCACCATTGCCAGCACCGCCAGCAGCCCCAGTGGGCAGCTATCTGAGGCTGTAGGGGACGGGCAGGACCCTCCTCCACCACTGCCAAGCCCAACACGAGCCACGCTACTGCCACCACTGAGCAGCCGTCACCTCCGGCGGACAGTGTGTAGTCCTACCTCCATGGACTGAAGTGCATCCTGGACCATGCAAATCCTGTGGGTGTGACACCCAGGTGAGAGACTGTGACCTTGCACTCCCCAAGATCACTATCACTGGGCACAAAGCCCCCTCTATAACCAGTGGAAGAAGCCATCCACTCACCACATCCTTGCCAGGATGAAGCACACTGGGCACAAAGCCCCCTCCATAACCAGTTGAGGAAGCCATCCACTCACCCCCTCCTTGCCAGGATGAAGCACACTGGGCACAAGGCCCCCTCCAGAAGCAGTGGAAGAAGCCATCCACTAGAGAGACTATGGCTTTGCACTCCCCAGGACCAAGCAGTGGGCAAACCACCCACTAGAGAGACTGTGGCCTTGCACTCCCCAGGACCAAGCAGTGGGCAAACCACCCACTTGAGAGACTGTGGACTTGCACGCCCCAGGACATTGCATAGGGCATGTAGCGCCCTCCAGGACCAGTGGCGTTGCTGCTGTCTGAGGTGCCCTCCGTTCCCCATCCCCCTGAGGTGCCTGTGTATTTTCAACCTGATGCTCCTGCGGTGTTCTCTCCGTGTTGTTGCAGGAGTCAAGTGGGGCCTTGGCCTATGTGATGTGGCCCTGTGCCCCACAGACCTTGTGGACTAGGCAGTGTCCCTCCATTTATAAATATGTATATACATTTTGAATTTGAAGCACATATTTATACTATTTTGTCTTCTTACACTCACTTTAATCAATTTCTTTTGTCCTTGCATTATTTCTGAGGGTTACGGGGTAAATGTGTTTTCTTACTGCATCTGCTTGTGTGTCTGGTGTTGGGAGTGGGGATGTTGCGTGTGTGTGTGTCGCTCTCTTTTTCCTCCCTCCCTCCATTGTGTACTAGGCAGCTGTACTCACCGTGGTCGTCTTCGCCGGCATTGATGTTCATAGTGAAGAAGGAGAATGACGAGCATGGGGAACACCCACAACTCAGGCTCCATGCCATCATGGTTCTTCCCAGAGTCTCCAGAGGTGAGTCCTTTACCTTCTGTGTACTGTTTCTGCTGTGATTTTGATGTCGTTGGTACCACCCCGGAAAAGGTGGCGGATAGGCCTGTTGTAATAGTGTGGGTGGTACATTGTCTTCTGTCTGGCTGTTGGTGGTTACCGCTGCAGTGCTTGTTGCTTCTGCTGTGGCGGTCGGTGTGTTAAAGTGGCTGTCTCTGTGGGCGGTTTCTGCCGTGGTCATAATTCCCTTGTTGTTACCGCCGGCCTGTTGGCGGTATTACTGCCACTTTATCACCGACCGCCAGGGTTGCAACAAAGGTCATAATATTTATCTGGTAAGATGCAGGTTAAAACGATCAAGATTCAATAAGTATACGTTAAGATTGTACTGTAAAGTTGATATAAAGAGCCTTTAGTCTTTTAAAAAGCAACAAGTGTTTCTTGCAAGCACAAAGTACCTCGGTTGTGTTCAAATTCTCTGCAAGGTACTGTAGGGGAGGAGATGTGTGGAAAATGGGGAGGTGTGCGCCGATTTTTCCGGCGCACACAGACGATGCATGGTTGAATTTTCACGCAGGGCAGGCTTTGCATCGATTTCCATCACGTAGACTGAGATCCTCTTTGGTTTGCGGGGTTTTCGGATGCCCCAGGGACGGTGCATCAAAATTCTGGGGATGCAGGACGAAGTCACAGGGGCTGCTCGATCCAGTGGGCAATGCGTGGAAATTTCTGCCGCACGGCAGGCGCTGCGTCGATTCCTCTCAGGAAGTTGGGCTGCATTGTTTCTGCTGCGCTTTGCGTTGATCTAGTGGGCCGTGCATCGAATTTCGGTCGCAACGCTGGTGCTACAGCCATTTTCTCCTTGCGAAGTTGGGCTGCTTTGTTCCGGTTCAGCGTGCGGTGAGTCTCTCACCGCGATGCAGGCTATGTGTCGTTTCTTGCCGGCTGTGTGTCGATTTTCACCGTACAAGGAGTTCTTTTGCAGGAATGAAGTCTTTTTGGTCCTTAGACTTCAGGGAACAGGAGGCAAGCTCTATCCAATCCCTTGGAGAGCACTTCACAGCACAGCCAGAGAGCAGCAAGGCAACAGGGCAACAGCAAAGCAGCTGTCCTTCTCAGAAAAGCAGTCCAGGTGAGTCCTTTGGGTAGCCAGGCAGTTCTTCTTGGCAGGTTGCAGGTTCTGGTTCAGGGTTTCTTCTCCAGGAAGTGTCTGTGAAGTAGAAGTGTCTACCTCAGAAGTGTCTAAGTTGGTAGGGTCCGAGACCCTGCTTAAATACCCAAACGTGCCATTGAAGTGGGGGAGTCTTCAAAGAGTGGTTTATAAGTGCACAAGGTCCCCTTTCAGTTCTATCCCGTCTGGCAGGGTCCCAGTAGGGGGTGTGGCAGTCCTTTGTGTGAGGGCAGGCTACTGTCCTTTGACATGTAAGTGTCAGGCCCTCCACCCTCCCAGCCCAGGAAGACCCTTTCAACATGCAGATGTGTGCAAGTGTGACTGAGCATCCTGTGTTTGGGGTTTGCCCAGGGGAGCTGTCAACTAATCCTAGCCAGATGTGGATTGTAAGGCACAGGAGGATTTAAGTGTAGAGAAATGCTCACTTTCTAAAAGTAGCATTTCTAAAATAGTAATATAACATCCAACTTCACCATTAAGCAGGATTATGTATCACCATTCTGGACATAATAAATATGACCTGGCTACTCCTTTCAGGTCAGAATCTACCACTCAAACAGTATATGAGGGTAGCCCTAATGCTATCCTATGAAAGGAGCAGGCCTATCAGCAGTGTAAAAACTAATTTAGGTGTGTTACACTACCAGGACATATAGAACACACATGTTCATGTCCTGCCTTTTACCTACATAGCACCCTGCCCTATTGTCTGCCTACCTTAGGGGTGACATATGTAGAAAAAGGGGAGTTTCAGTCTTGGCAAGTAATGTTAAATGCCAAGTAGAAAGGGCAGTGAAACTGCACACACAGGTAGTGCAGAAGTAGGCCTGAGACATGGTTAGGGGTCTAATTATGTGGGTGGCACAACCAGCGCTGCAGCCCACTAGTAGCATTTAATTTACAGGCCCTGGGCACACGTAGAGCACTTGAATAGGGATTTACAAGTAAATTAAAAAAGCCAATTGGGTATGAGCCAATGTCACTGAGTTTTAAGGATAGAGCATATGCACTTTAGCACTGATTAGCAGTGGTAAAGTATGCAGAGTCCTATAGCAAGCAAAAATGAGATCAGAAAGGGAGAAGGAGGAAGGCAAAAAGTTTGGGGGTGACCCTGCGGAAAGGCCATTTCCAACACTATGAATTGGTCATTTCCTCCCCATTTGGCAGGTTCTGAAATAATGCACTTCTAAAGTGATCAGGCATCTGTTGTGGACCCACTTCACGGATGGAACAAGTGCCAAAGGTGTACGTCAGTGATGGAAGGCATATACCATAGACAAGGCCCAAACCCGCTCCCCCATGTGCAAACATGCCACTATAACAGCTGCCAGTGAACTCACGGTGTAGTTGTGAGAAGCACGAGGACCTCAGGGTCATGGTACCCAACAGTCTATGACCTTCAGAAGTCAGCAAGAAGGAGGCGGCACCACTCCGGGGGAGCAGAGCTGCCTGTGAAGGAGCACAAGGCAGCTACAGCAGGGCTGTGCCAGTCCGCAGTCAGAACCTATACTTTGTAGGGCAGGAAGCCCAGGGGCCATATGGGCAATTCTCCCTCTGGTCCCAAAGGCACCGGCATAGTCCAGAATTGGGCCTGCTTCACCCAGTGGAGGAATGCCTTATGGCAGAGCTGGCAGGGTTGGGGCACAAATATGTCCCTCAGCTGATCTGGCGAGCGGGCCCCTCTTGCGGTGAGGTGGATGTGTCACTCCCCTGAGCTGGAGGCACTGAAGTGCGGCCCAACTGTGACAAACGGCTTCTTTGCTGTATTGAGAAATCCAAGGCAGCGCTCATCATGCGCTGTTTGAGGGGGCAAGTGGAATGAAGATAAAGTGCACTCACTATGTGCTTCCAATTAACATCGCTCTCCCCCACACACACTAAGAGAAGCAAGGGTCAACAGCACTCAGGGGAAATCCTGCCAGGCCCTGGGGATTCCTTAGTGAGCAGGGTGGTAGCCCCACAAGCCCCTGGGGAACACTGGGCCAAGGGTCAGATAGTACAAGCAGGCCAGCACACAACTAGGCCAGTGGTTCTATTGGGGGTTCCCCCAAGCAGCACCCCGTTACCTTCAGGCGACCACCGTCAAGGAGCAACTTACAATAGGACAACAAGCAGAAAAGCAATCCTGTGACATCTTTATATCCCTAAGCAGCAGCAGGTAGAAGGGAAACAGCAGAAGAACTGCCCAGATGAGTCCTTTGTGCAGTTCAGCAGTCCTTCTGGCAGTAGTCCAGTCCTTGTTCCAAAGGTGCTCTAAAAATCATGGGGTCAGAGCCCCTGTACTTATACTACAGGTGCCCAGCTTCTAGAAGGGGAGAGAAGTTTCCAGCAAGATCTGACCAGTAACAAGAATTTCTCTTCTTCTCTTCTGTGGCTCAAGAAATCAGTAGTGGGTAAACAAGCCCTTTGTGTGAGAGCAGGATACAGCCTATTGAAGTGTAAAGAGTGAACCCCCTCTCCCTCTCCCAGCCCAGAATGACCATCAGTATGTAAATGAATGCAGATGTAACCCTGTCCCCTAAACCCTCCCTCATTGATGGCTGTCTGGAGAGTATGCACAAAGTAGAGCTGTCACTCTTCCCCAGACATGGACTGGAGTCAGGCTGCAAAGTACCAGTGCTATAAGAACAGAGAAATGCCCACTTTTTAAAAATGGCATTTCTAAAATAGTAATATAAAATCTATCCACACCACTAAGCAGGATTTCCCACCTCCATTCCAAACATGTCCATGCAGCTCCTTGCAGATCAGAAATTACCATTTGACATCTATAAGAGAATTCCCAAGGCAAATCTATGAGAGGGGCAGCACTTGCAACAGTGAAAAATGAAATAGGTTGTATGACACTACTAGAACATGTAACACATACAAATATATGTCCTACCTTTTCCATATACAGTGCCCTGCCCATAGAGTTATCGAGGGCCTACCTTAGGGGTGAAATAGGTGTAGTAAAATGGGAGTATAGGCCCTTGCAAATAGTTTGACTTGCCAAGTCAGTGTGTCAGGAAACTGCACACTCAAGTCATCCAGTGGGAGACCTGAGACAGGTTTTAAAGGCAACTTCTGTGGGTGGTGCAATCTGCACTGCAGGTCCACCAATAGCATTCAATTTACAGGCCCTGTGTATATGGTATACCACTTTACAATGGACTTACAAGTAGATTAAATAAGCCAAACAGGTGTAAGCCAAGTACAACAAATTTTAGGGGAGAGAGCACCTGCACTATAGCACTGATTATCAGTGGTAAAGTGTCCAGAGACCTAACGCCAACAAAAAGGCGGTCAGAAAAATAGGAGGAAAGAGGCAAAAAGTTTGGGGATAACCCTGCAAAAAGGGCCGTTTCCAACACCCTCAAATTGATCCCCCCTTCTACCCTTAAATAGAGCTAAATAGATGTTATTATCCAGCTAGTGGTTTGGCCAGCTTAGATAAAAATAAAAATATTCTTTATACATTATCAGACCGGTATAATTTAAGGATGTATTTCTGGGCTTCACAGAATATAAGTATCTAAATATCACTTAGTTGTGCCCTAAGATTTTTTGGTTGTAACAAATCCTTCCTGCATGTTGCAGTCAAGAATATTGGGGATAAAAAACATTGTGAAGGTAAGTTTTTATAGTTAGACAAAGTTTTAAAGTATACCAGTTGGTTTGATATTTAAATGGAGGGGCGAAAAAAGCAAAGCAAACCTTATATATGAAAAAAAAGTTTCACTTATACTTCACTGCCAGCAGAAGGTCCCCAATGTTCAGCAGCACATCCTTGAGATTGTGTTCCTGGCTTTGGACTCCAATCCGAGTGTGAGTTCCAAGAGCGAACTCCTTTTTCTAGTCCAAACGCTCCTCTCATGCTGTTAAGCACCATGAGTGAAGCATCTAGATTGGCTGGAGCAGGCTGCTTCTGTAACGCCGCGCTCTGACGCGGCATCTCTTTCTGTCCTCGCGGGTGGAATGAGCTACCGATATTCAGAGCTCCGTTCCCCGCGTTTTTTGACTATGCTTAGAATGTTGTTGGTGGTGGGTTTTTTGTTGGTCCTTTTGCCTGTCTCTATTCATGTTGTGTCCATCTTGTCTTCCTGTTTTTGTCCCAGCATGCTCTGTTTCTCTTTTATACTACTTTCTTTTTCCCATACTGGTCTATGGGCTTTTCCCAATCCAAGATGGTGTTACTTCCCTTTCCTGTGATGCCACTTCCCTTTTCTCAGTATATAAGTCAGTCAGTCTTGTTCCTCCTTGCGTTGCAAACACTTCCTTCTGGTTGTGCTGTACGCTCCTGTTCTTTGTTCCTGCTTTTTGCCTTGGGAGATTTTTGCCTCTTCTTTGTTCCTGCTTTTGCTTTGGGATATTTTTTCCTGTTCCTTTTTTCGTGCCTTTTACCCTGGATATTGACTATTTTTGTTTCCTGTTGTCAAGTTCTGTTTTTTCTTGTTTTCCTTCAGGAGTTCCTGTTAGAGGTTTTTTCCCCAGTGTTGGGGTTTTTTCCCTCTAGGACTCCTTCTGGAGGGTACGGTCTGCTTTGGCGTAGCCTGTCAAGCGGAACCGTGGCTACTAGAAGGGGTCGCCCTTATCTGGGCGTATCCAGGACCTGTAGAAGACTTGGTGTATTCGGCAATCCGAAATCCAGAGGTGAGAAGTCCAGCACAGTATGTGACAGCTTCAGTGCTCCGGAAAGCACCTGAGGCCTGTGCTTAATTTCCAACCCAGCTGTCTAAGACAGGTGGGTTGGAGTCGTTTGAAATGTATATGTTGGTTTGACTGTAGCAAGGTAGCCGGCCAAACCAAACATGCACGCTTCAAACTGAAGTGGATACTCCTCCTTGCTGCCAATCAGCAATAGTGAACCACAGGCCCTGCCCTTACCATCTGTTTGCTGGAAGAAAGTAAGAAAACAAAATGGCAATTAAATCATTTTATTGCCATTTTGTTCACACTTTCTGCCCAGCAGTGTGGAGGGTGATACTGCTCCGCTCCTACAGAGGAGCAGTCACTGCTGTATATAACTCCACATATATGTATCTTAACAAAATATATATGTTCAAGATATGTAGCTCTGGAGTAAAAAAAACTAAATCCATATGTACCTATTTGCACTTACCTTCTCAATATTGTGGCCTTCGATACTTTTGACACAATATTCTGTCCACACAATATTTTTGATCTGGGATTCTGTCAGTGATAAGCTCAAGCAGGGCCTGTCTAGGAATGAAGCCCATGTCAGGCATCTGTAAGAAAAGGTAGAAAACTAACAATTGTGGCCAATCTAATTCAGCAACAATTTGCAATATACCTAAAGAATAATTAGGTAGGTCAGATTACAACTCAATCCAACTCTGTTTTTTTATGAAGTGAACTAATGTTTAATAGGCTGGTTTGGAAAATATTTATTTGTCCTAGAATAACTGGTTGAAAATTGGACCACTATTTTGCAAACAGTAAATAATGCATCTGTCCCTAAATCCTAAATGGACACTGTTTGGATTAAACACAAATTTCACTGCAGTATTTTGGCTTCTACAGCATCAAAAAATATTCTGCCCTCTTAAATCCCAATACCAGCATTAGTCAAGCAAAAAACAGCAGAATCCCACCAACAGTATAGCTTTTAGTCCACTCGGTGTCTCCTCTGCCTGTTCTCCCATCATGCCTGGTAATTTGAAGCCCCTTCAAAATTGATAAATGTTCTTTCATATGAGACCAATACCTTTCAGGAAAATAATATTAATTACTTGAAATACGTTTCACTGGTATCCGTAGTGACTTTCCTTCTCAGTGCCTTGGATACAAAATTCAAGTGAGATACCAGTAGGGGAGTGACTTGAGGAAAAATCTCAAGGGCATGGCAAACAATTTGATCGACCTTTTCTCCTCGGACAAAAATAATAGATAATTTTTTTGCCTGTGCCTTGTCAGGATTTACGTTTTTCTCATCCTGCACATTCATTTACTCTTTATCGCTTTATAAGAGGAAGCAAGAGGAAGCAGGGAATTTCTTCTCTGTCACTGGTAGGAGAAAACACTCCCCAAACATCCCCCACCACCCTCCATCCACACCCCCCTTGCAGTCCCCCAGCCCGATACACGCACACTCGCAGACACGTACCACGCATACACACATTCACTCACACAGGCATACACGCATTCATACATGCATGCATCCATTCATTCATGTACACATCCATACCACATTCACACTAACATGCAGATATCCATTCTTACACACATTCTCACACATGCATACACACTCACAAACAACACTACTCACACATTCGCATACACGCACACACTCACACATTACTGCACACACACCCACACGCACACACAACACTCACCGCCCCTTCCCTGTCGGAAACCCAACTTACCTGCATCCAGGGGGTCTTCTGGCAGGGGATGGGACGCTGCTACCGCCAGCAACACCCACATCACCCACAAACCCCTATGACCACAATTACTGAGAGAAGGCCAGAGAGAGACACCACCATCAACAATACTAGCATCCACAGGCACACAACACCATTACCCACATAACTTATATGCACCTCACACTACACACCACTACATATCAGCACACTTATCACCCCACACACCACCCCACACATCACCTACACCACCCCATGACACGGCAAAGACACCCCAGGTTCTCGAAGGAGGAGCTCAGGGTCATGGTGGAGGAAATCGTCCGGGTAGAGCCAAAGCTATTCGTAGCACAGGTGCAGCTCACCTCCATAGCTAGGAAGATGGAGCTATGGCGAAGAACAGTGGACAGGGTCAACACAGTGGAACAGCACCCATGAAATCGGGAGGACATCAGGAAGAGGTGGAATGACCTACGGGGAAGGTGCGTTCTGTGGTCTCAAGACACCACCTTGCGGTTCAGTGGACTGGCGGTGGACCCCCACCTCCTCTCCCACAACTAACAACATGGGAGGAGCAGGTCTTGGCGATTCTGCATCCTGAGGGCCTCGCAGGAGTAGGCGGAGGAATGGACTCTGGTAAGTCAAATCATAACTATTACATCCCCCACCCTACCGGCATGCCAGCACATACCCCCACCCTCACCCTCGCCCCATCACTCTAACTCCTCACAAATGTCCCAACATCACAAACCACACATCCTAACACCAAGCCCTGCATGCAACAACAAAGCATGGACACCCATCACTAAAGCATGCCCACTGCACATACCCATACACCCCCCTAAACTATCATCACACAAGGTCCCACACAGGAATGCAAGCACTTGGGTACACAGTCACCCACCTATTGCACACCATGGCACACAGAGATGTAATAAACATCCTTTTATACCCCTGAAGGACCCCTACCCAACGTCACCGGACAGGAGGGTCCACACATGTCCACACCACCAACAGAAGAGGCCCACAGTAATGACAGCACCCCTCCCAGGGGTCCCGGTGGGAGTGTGGAGTCAGCTGCAACACCTTCCAAGGTGGGGAAGGGCCACAAGAAACCAGGAAAGTCTGGGAAGAGCAGCACGGCGGGGGAGACCGCCATCATCCCGCTGCCCAGGAGGCCACAGCAGTCATCCCCGCTGACCAGGAAGCCACAGCCATCATCCCTGCTGACCAGGAGGCCACAGCCATCATCCCTGCTGACCAGGAGGCCACAGCCATCATCCCTGCTGGAACAGAGAGAACCACCAGCACAAGCCCCACTGGGCTAGAGAGGACCGCCAGCACAAGCCCCGCTGGGACAGAGAGGACCGCCAGCACAAGCCCCGCTGGGCTAGAGAGGACCGCCAGCACAAGCCCCGCTGGGCTTGAGAGGACCGCCAGCACAAGCCCCGCTGGTCCATGAAAGACCACCAGCACAAGCCCCGCTGGGCCATGAAGTACCGCCAGCAGCTGAGTCACTGCAAAGGAGCTCACCGCTCCAAGCACCGCTGAACAGGGCACCGCCGTCTGAAGCACAGCTGAGCAGGGCACCGCCATCTCAAGCACCGCTGAACAGGGCACCGCCGTCTCAAGCACCGCTGAACAGGGCACCGCCGTCTCAAGCACCGCTGAGCAAGGCACCGCCGTCTCAAGCAACGCTGGCCCATGAGCGTCAAGGGCAGAATGAAGCACTCTGGGCACCATGCCCCCCAGAACCAGTGGAGAGATACATCCACTACCTCTGTCCTTAGCAGGATGAAGCACTCTGGGCACCAAGACCCTCCAGAACCAGTGGAGAGATACATCCACTACCTCTGTCCTTGGCAGGATGAAGCACTCTGGGCACCAAACCCCCTCCAGAACCAGTGGAGAGATACATCCACTACCTCAGTCCTTGGCAGGATGAAGCACTCTGGGAACAATGCCCCCTCCAGAACCAGTGGAGAGATACATCCACTACCTCCGTCCTTATCAGGATGAAGCACTCTGGGCACCAAGCCCCCTCCAGAACCAGTGGAGAGATACATCCATTACCTCTGTCCTTAGCAGGATGAAGCACTCTGGGCACCATGCCCCCTCCAGAACCAGTGGAGAGATACATCCACTACCTCTGTCCTTAGCAGGATGAAGCACTCTGGGTACAATGCAACCCACCCACTGTAGAGACTTGAGAGACTGTGGCTTTGCACTCCCCAGGATGGAACAGTGGGCAACCCACCCACTGTATAGACTTGAGAGACTGTGGCTTTGCACTCCCCAGGATAAAGCATTGGGCAACCCACCCACTGTAGAGACTTGAGAGACTGTGGCTTTGCACTCCCCAGGATGGAACAGTGTGCAACCCACCCACTGTATAGACTTGAGAGACTGTGGCTTTGCACTCCCCAGGATAAAGCAGTGGGCAACCCACCCACTTGTGAGACTTGAGAGACTGTGGCTTTGCACTCCCCAGGATGGAACAGTGGGCAACCCACCCACTGTAGAGACTTGAGAGACTGTGGCTTTGCACTCCCCAGGATATGGCAGTGGGCAACCCACCCACTGTAGAGACTTGAGAGACTGTGGCTTTGCACTCCCCAGGATTGAACAGTGGGCATGTGGCCCTCTTGTTGATTTGGCGTTGTGCACTCAACCGGCTGAGGTGCCCCCCCTTTCCCTCCCCCTGAGGTGCTTGTTTTCTTGCTCTCTGATGCCCCTGCAGTGTTCTCTCCGTCATGGTCGGGGATCTTGTGTGGGCCTCGCCCATACTGTGTGGGCCCAGTATTCCACGGACTTAATTGGAGCACTACCTGGACTACTATGCTTGGTGTATATTTTGTTAATGGTGGATATATATATTTTTGCATACTTGCTTTTAATATATTACAATGGTTGCACTCATTTCCTTTTGTCTTTGCATTCTTCCGGGGGGTTTGGGGGGTGTAACTGTAATGTGTCATGCTGTATTAGTGTGTGTGTTGTAGTGGGTGAGGGTGGGGGTGGGGGTGTTGCATGTGTGTGTCCCTGTTTTTTGCCTCCCCCCTCCCCTGTGTCGTAGGTGCAGTATTCACCGTGGTCTTCGCCGCCAGTGTTCGTGCTCCTGGTAGAGGAGCAGGAAGACTATTGCAGGGAGAATTTGGAGTTCCGGCTCTATGGTGTCCTAGTTCCTCGTAGGGTGTGTAGAGGTGAGTGTTTTCCTTTCTGAATCCTGTTTCCGCCGTGTTTTTATCTGCGGTGAATCCACCCTTGAAAAGGTGGCGGATTGGCCTGTTGTGATACTGTGGGCGGTACTTTGTCCTCCGCCTGTCTGTTGGCGGTGACCGCTGTGTTGTTTGTTTGTACCGCTGTGGCGGTCGGAGTGTTAAAGGGGCTGTCTTTGTTGGCAGTTTCCGCCACGGTCGTAATTGCAAAATGTTTACCGCCGACCTGTTGGCGGTCTTACCGCCCCTTTAACACCGACAGCCAGTGTTGTAATGACCACCATAGTAATATATGGAAACAGCCAAATAAAGTTATTTCTGATATTTTTCACTAAAATCTGTTAATGATTCACATTTGAAATTTTAAACCAAGTTTAACCAATTTGCTTTTCCGAGCTATAGCATGTGCGTGTCTTCAATTTAAATCTTTCTTTTTAAAAAAGTAAATCATGAGCTGAGGCTACAGGAATATCAATTGACTCTAATAAATAAATAGAGATGCAGTATGAACCTTCACTGCTTACGATCATGGCTTGAAATATGCTGAAATGTTTCCATTGGGTCCTCTTAAAGTCCTTATCTAGAAATGAGCTTTTGCAATTTTGTGGGAATTGGATTTTAAGCTGCCCTTGAATGTGACGACTGTATTAACTTTAATAACCCATCCTGAGAACTCGTATTTATTCATTTTGATTCGAATCTGATCTTTGAAGTTTGCTTAAGGTTCCTCACTTAAGGCCAATTAATGAGGCTTGGAGATTAAACTTTCATTAATCAATGAATTTGATTCTTAATGCACACTTTGATTTAAGATCCCTGGCTACAGAAGAAACAAACCATGCTAATAGCGTACTGATGAAAGTAGTCACATCTTTCAGCCATACCTAGCCACTAACAGCATTTGCGTTAGGAAGGATTGGTAAAAGAAATATGTTTGGTAATGTGCCTGCTTGCTTTTTCATAAAGCTTATTCCTTACTTCATTTCATAGACAGCCATAATGAATAAAGCAAGCTGATGGTGATATATTGTGCGTAATACGTTATAGATTAACCCGTTGTGAGCGGTAGACGGTTTGAAGCCATCCGTGGACACGGTGGGCATGTGTGGAGGACGACTCCAATCTGTCCCCCTGTGGGCCAGCCCACTATTTGCCCCCCTCTAGGAGGGCAACAGAAGTGCTTCTACTGCCACCACTCACCCAGCAATCTGATGACGTCTGTGGGCACACCAAATGTGGGTGTCATCAGAGCACCAGGGGGAGAAAGGAGGTAAGGTTTCCACATGGGATGGGTGGGGTACATGAATGAAGGCTCCAGTGGGAAAGAAAAGAGTTTTGCCTGTCCCCCCAGTGTTGCTTTGCAGTGAATTCCTGATGTATGATTGTGGGTAGGGCTGCAATTGTGCACCAGGAATGTGCACACTAGCACCAGGGATTTTCTTTTGTTTAGGGGAGCGGTCCCTCGGGCAAAAGCTGCTCTAAATATATTAGACATTGTTTTACCCATTTTCTGCCCTCCATGAACACAGATCAGCCATAGTTTGAGGTACATCTGCCCCCATGGGGGGGCAGAAAGCCACTAGCACTAGGAATTTTGTTTGTGTATTTGTTCGGGAGCGGCCCCTTGTGTAAGGGTCGCTCCAATTGTGGGGCATACTTTTTCTCCATACTTTTTGCCATTTTCTGCTCTCCCTGGAGGCAGATTGGCATAGCTTGTTTTCTACCTGCCCCCAAGGAGGGCAGAAAGCTACTAGCATCAGGGATTAGGTTGATGTACATGTTCAAGAGTAGTAATTTGGGCAAGGGTCCCTCCCATTGTTGGGGAATATTATTTCTGCATACCTTTGGCCATTTTCTGCCGCCTGTGGAAGCAGAGCGGCCATATTTTAGGCACATCTGCTCCTGGGTTGGGGGGAGCCAATAGGCACCAAGTCACATATTTATACTTTTATTGTGCCGCATTTGCATAATTTTTTGATGCAAAAGTGGTGCAAACGTACAAATTATAATTATATTTTGTAATTTGCGCCGCTTTTGCTTCAAAAAATGATGCAAATGCTGCACAAAAAATGTATAAACATGGGCCCAAGGATTTTATTTATGTATATGTTGGGTCACTCTGTATTATGGGAGCAATATTTTGACGATTGTCTGCCCCCTTTGAGAAGATTGGCCATATTTTTAACCCCATCTGCCCCAAAGGGGGGCAAAAAGCCACTAGACACCAGGGATTTTCTTTTTGTATGTCAGGGAGTGGCCCAATGACAAGGGTCGCTCCTCATAATGGAAGCAATATTTTCTGCCCCCCCGGTGGTGGATTGGCCATATTTTTAGACCCATATGCCCCTAACGAGGGCAAAAATCCACTAGACACCGGGGAAAGTTTTTGTGTGTTTGTGTGTGAACTGGAGTCCGCCTGACAGTCTGTTTGTACTGGCATTTGGCTAATGGTGTGTGTAGAATGGTGCGGGTGTGTGGTCTAAAGCCTGCCTGGCAGTGTGTGTGGACTGGCACTTGCCTGGTGGTGCGTGTGGACTGGTGCTTGCCGGGTGGTGCTTGTGGACTGCCACTTGGTTGGCGGTGTGTGTGGACTGGTGCTTGGCTGACGGAGTTTGTGTACTGGTGCTTGGCTGCAGGGCAGTGTGCATGGACTGGCACTTAACTGGTGGTGTATGTGGACTGGTGTTTGGCTCTTGGTGTGTTTGATCTTGGGATTTGTGCTGGTGGTGTGTGTCAACTGGCTTCTGGCTTCTGGCTGGCAGTGTGCTGGGCAGACGTTGTAGTGTTTTATAATGTTAACTGTTTTATTTCTTGACATCATTTGCATTTGTGATCATAATATTTTATTACTCCTCTTTATTCTACTGCAGAGCTTTTGATTTTCTTTTGCTGTGACTCATGGTTGTGGTTTTGAACTGGTAGATCCACAGTTTGTGTTGCTGCATGTGTTTAGTAAGAGCATGATTTTTTGTACTGTTTACTCCAAATGAGTAGCATTGCCCTGCATGAATGTGTTTTTTGTAACTGATGTAATAATGGCAACATATTTATTTTCTGTTTTATTGTATGAAATTCTCCTGGGATTTGTGCACGATGTGTATTGTATTGTCATGTGTATAATTTTATTTTGTTTTTCCTTTCTAGTAGGATATTGTTAGTGCTTACTGTGTCAGTGCAGAGTAGGTGCAGGTGATCCTGAGTATAGCTTCCTCTGGCAAGTGAGTGGCATCGTATTTCAGTATATAGGTATTTATGTGCTTTGTAGTGATTGACTTTTCCTTCCAGATTACTATATGCAAGTAGTTTTAATTTCAGTTTTATAAATCAACACTTTGTTTACTACTAATTTTACACAGTGTTGATTATTGTTGAATTATTTGTCATGTTACTTTACTAGTAAGGATTATGGATAGCCACAGAATTCCAGGTCAGCAGGTTGTTGGTATGGTTTTTTAATCTTCCTCTAACCATGATTATGAGACCGACTCTGCATCTGAGGCTAAGGAGGAAGTCCAAGATCCTGGCAGTGAATTTTCTGCTAAACAGGAATAATCTGATGATTAGGCCACTCTCAGTGTGAAGGAAGTGCTTTTTTGGAGGAGGACACTCATGTGCCAGTAGTGCAGCAAGAGGCATCTGGATTGTAGCCTGGGCCTGAGAGGCTTCCCATTGGAGGTACTGAACTCTAGGTTGCCTCAAACATGGTGCAGCTGGTGTTGCCTGCCTTTACTGGTGTTGCAGGGTGGGGAGGGAACACTAAAAATGTATACATTTCTTTCAGTAGTTCGTGGACAATATATTTATGGTTGCAATTACTGAACAGACTAATTTGTATGCTGAATAGTATTTGAGGTACACCAGAGCCAGCCTTAAGACGTCTATAGAGCAAGCAGGTGCCCCCCCACAAATCTGGATGAGTTGTAGAAGGTCTTGGGTTTCACCTTTTATGGGGCTTAATATGAAGGTTGTTCACATTGGTCTACTAGTCCCTTTATGGCAACAGCTACATTTTATGCAGCCAAGAGTTGTGATTGGTATTTGTTTCTGCTTCAGATGCTGCTGTTTGTTGCTAATGCTTCAGCATTGCACATAATCACCCTGATTTTGATCGTCTCTTCAAGATTTGTCCTGTCCTTTAACATTTTTCAGAGTTGTGTGTTCCTGGGAAAGAAATAGCTGTTGATGAGTCTTTGGTCCTGTTTAAGGGCAGTTTGTTTTTTAGGCAGTACATTCGTAGTAAGAGGGTCCATTATGGAATTAAGATGCATATGCTGCCAGAGAGTAGTACTGGATATGTCTATAATTTCAGGCTGTACACTGGTAGGGATTACATTATTGACCCCCCCCCCCCTAACCCCCCCAGCTGCCCATCTACTTTTGGAGTCAGTGAGAAAATTGTGTGGGAACTTGGTAGAGGAGTTTTTAACAAAGGTCACCATTTATAGGTAGATAACATCTACATTCCTGTTGCAGGCACTAGGTCTACCCACACAAATGAGGTGCCATTTCTATCAGGAGACTTGACGGAATGCCCAGTGGAAGGAAGTTTGTGGCTACCTGCAGATTCCAAAACGTTTTATCACAGAAATAAGAGAAAAATGTGCTTTTTAGTCAAAGTTTGAGATTTGCCAGGGATTCTATGTAAAAAAAGTGTGGTGAGAGCCACACAAGTCAGCTTGCTCTAAATCCCCGTACGTGTCTAGTTTAAAAAAATGTATAGGTTGGCTAGGTTCACCTAGGTGCCAGCTGATCTAGGGTTCAAACTCTAGAGCTACCTATATTGAAAAAAGAGGATCAGTTCTCGGTGGAAAAAATGTGGTGCATCCATGTTACGTTTTGGACCATTTTCTGTTGTGGGCACTAGGCTTACCAACACAAGTGAGGTACCATTTTCACAGGGAGACTGCGAGAATGCGGGATGGAAGAAATTTTGTGGTTCCTCATAGATTCCAGATCCTTCCATCACAAAAATGTAAGGAAAATGTGTTTTAGTACATTTTTGGGGTTTGCATGGGATTTTGGGTAATAAAATGTGGCGATATCCACGCATATCAGCCCACCCTGGATAACCATATATGTCTAGTTTAAAAAAAATAAAATACAGATTGGCTAGGCTTTATAGGCCAGGGGAGCTAGGGTCAAAAATCTAAAGCTATCCACATACGACAAAGAAATGTAGTTTTCAGTGGAAAAATGTGATGCGTCCATGTTGAGTTTTTGTCGCCAGCACTAGGCCTACCCACACAAGTAAGGTGCAGTTTTTATGGGGACACTTGTGGGAGTATAGATTGGTAAAACATTTGTCATTAACAATTGGATTTCACTGAATTTGTGCCTTTCAGGCGTAAGTTAGTGTTTAAAAACATAACATTTTGAAAATACCCTCCAAATCTCACGCTAATACCGATATCCACAAATTTCCTGGATGTAGAAATAACTGCTTCTCCTTTATATCTTGTGCCCATTTCATAAAAACATAGGCTTCCTTGGTACACATATTTGACTATTGTGCTATACAAATTGGTCTGTAATCGTACTCAATCAAAAACCATTGTACAGTGCAGCTCAATGGTTTTCTCTGGATATCTTTGGTTCTCAAAGAACCTACAAACACTATATATCTCCACAACCAGAAGGGCCTAGTGGCCATAATGGTATATTGCTTTTGTAAATCACCCGTCATGACAAAACGTCACAGATGGTATCACAAATGCCTGTTTTTACTACTCATTTTTAATATTGCTTTATTTCAACAATTAATTTCCTTAGGAAAACCTTAAGGGATATGGCTCATTGTTAAATTCTGAATGTTGACTGCTTTTTAGAAAGCAATAGTTTTTCTGGATCACCTTTGGGTTTCACACTGCTTTCCACCACAAACTATAAGAAGATTGAGAGCTCTAAAATACATAAAATAGACTACCTCTTAGAAAAA
Organism: Pleurodeles waltl; assembly: GCF_031143425.1. Taxonomy (NCBI): domain Eukaryota; kingdom Metazoa; phylum Chordata; class Amphibia; order Caudata; family Salamandridae; genus Pleurodeles; species Pleurodeles waltl. The sequence goes on along the minus strand of NC_090438.1, from coordinate 791,463,626 downwards.
TACCAAAACTGTGGTACAATTTTTTTGTTTTTATTCAGCTCGGCCTGTTCCTGAAATCTGGGAAGATGGAGACGTTTAAAAAAAACTCTGACTTTTGCTATATTTTGCCCATTTTCTTGGTTCCCTCCAGGCAAATCTACAAACCCAGAGTATTTTCAGAATCCCAAGGATGTTGGCAAAAAAGGATGCAAATTTGGTGCAGATACCTTATGTAGAAAAAACATTCTGGAGCCCTAAACATGAACTATTCCAAATAGCCAAATAAGGGGTGAGCACTGGGAGGAGAGAGAGCCTAACAACATAGAGGTTAAGAAATTATGACACATTTTTCATATATTACAATTGAGATTGGCACAGACAAGAGACACTATATAGTCCGTCCCAGAAAAATTATTTTTTATGTAATGTGCAAAAATGATGATTTTGAAACTACAGTGCCAATTGAATTATGACCTGATGCAGAACCAAATTTGACAGTTGAGTTTTCTGTCTTTCCACTTAGCTGATTAGAACTACCAGGGTGTAGGTTATTTACCCATCAGCTATTGTCTAGGGGTCTGTAGGAAAGTCATCCTTTTTGCCCTGATCATCCCTATTTTTTGACAGATGCAGGTGGGTAAGGCTAACCAGGCCCAGTGTCCTTAAAAGTAAATGATGTTTGGTATAATGTTTATTAGCCAAGACACCCTACTGCAAGACCCTAGTATATAATAGCGCAGAATGTATTAGATACACCAGTGGACTTAATACACTTAAGGTGTCTGGTGTCCTCTAAAAGTCAGACTTGCCCTGCAGGCTGGTTTTAAAATAAATCTATGTCCGAATCTGACTTTGGAATTAAAATTACTTTCAAAGCCCAAAACTACGTTTTTATTACATAAAAGTCACCCCTACGGTCTTCCTTAGGAGCCACAAGAGTAGAGTGCCTTGCTATTAAAAGCAGGGACATTATAAAACATGTTTATATGCCCTGGTAGGGATAAACAGCCAAAGTGGTTCTTCCCTATTACAGTGTTGCTAGCCCCGTTGGCTAACATGGTTAGGCTTCATTAAACTGTAATAAAGTCTAACTTATGTTTGGAGTAATCTAGCAACATGATTGAAAGTAAAAAATAATAGTTGAAATATGCCCAACAACTTGCCAAGGTCGGATTTATGATAACTATTACAGGAAAATAATTTTAAAACATACTATTGTGAAGTTACATACAGCAGCCCTGAAACAGCCTCTTCTGATTGGCGAGTCTTTTTACAGCCTGAGTGTTAGACCTGGCACCCTTGGTGTGGTTTCCCCTGTCTTTTTTGCCTCTTCCTCCTGTATTTTGGACAGTGCTGGATTTCATTTTTGATGGTTGTGGTACTCTGGGCACTTAACCACTGCTGTCCAGTGGTAAAGTACAAGTGCTCCCTGTGTAAATTGTGAATATTATTGATTATCCCTGATTGGCATATTTGATTTACCAGTAAGTCCTTAGTAAAGTGCACTAGAGCGTCAAGGGACTGTTAATAAAATGCTACTGGTAGGCCTGCAGCACATAATGTGCCTTTCACATGACTAGCCCTATAAACGTATCTGAGGCTTGCCACTGCAGTGTCTGTGTGTGACGTGTTGCACTGCCAATTCAACTTGGCAAGTGTATCTACTTGCCAGGCCCAAATCTTCCATTTTACCACATGTAAGTCACCCCTAAGGTATGCCCTAGGTAGCCCCTTGGGCAGGGTGCAGTGTATGTTAAAGGTAGGACATGTACTGGTGTGTTTTGTTTTATGTGTCCTGAGAGTGAAATACTACCAAATTAAGCTTTCACTATTGCAAGTTCTATCTCTCCCATTGGTTCACATGGGGAATGCCATTAAAAAAAAATTAAGTGTGTTTTCCCATTAGAAGAAGTTAGAGAAAAGGAGTTTGGGGTCTCCTAACTCACAATTTAAAAATTAATCCTTTGGTAAAGTTTTTTTTTTTAATTTGGACGTTTGAAAATGCCACTTTTAGGTATTGGGTATTTTCTTGCTTAACCAATCTGTGCCTCTGCTTGGCTGCTGGATCCACTTCTGGGTCAGACTGATAGTTAGGCTGTTTCTGAATTCACTCTAGACGGTAACACAAAGGTAGCTGAGATGTGTCCTGCATATCCTGATAAGTCTTCCTGGGCTAGATTGGGAGGGAGGAGCTGTCACCTGCACTTGAAAGGGTTATGTCTGTCCCCTCAATTGTGCCCTACAAAGGATTTGTTTTGAGGTTTGCCTACTTCAAAGGCAGAAATGGGTATAAGTAGTGGACCCAAAACCCTAGACTCTTGGTACACTACTGATCAAGTGGAACCTCTGCCAAGTAGAAGAGCTGTGGGTAGGAATGCTGCCCCTTCGCTGTGTGAATTTACCTCCTGTTAAGAAGTATCAGGGACATGAAAGACTTCATCTGCCATCACCTGGGCTCTCTTGCTAAGACCCTTGAATTGTCAAGGGGTGCCACATCTAGTCCCTGGGTCCTTGGAAGGAGAAGCTGGCAAAATTGAGAGAAAATCCATGCACCAGAGCCAAGGAGCAGAAAAAACAATGCAGAGCCAGGAAAATCAACGCATCGCCAGCTTAGCGCGGATTCATAGCTGCCATACATCTGGATTTTCCACGCATCGTCCCTGGGTGTCAAACCTTCAACATCATCACATGGACCCAAAGCTGCTTGTCCAGAAAGCCACGCATCCCATCTACAACCAAAGAACTGACGCATCGCTTACCCGGCAGAGAAAGAATCGATTCACGGCCTCACTTGTGAGTAAGGAATCAACACTTTTCTGATGCACCCTCACCGCTGCGGCTTATTTTTAACGCATACCAGATAGTTTGTGCTAAAACAATGCATCCATTGATTTTTATGAACTAAGACTCTTTTTACTTTAAAATTGGATATCTTTAATTATGTATGTTGGATTTTTGTTGTTCTGGTCTTGTTTGATTGAGATATATATTGGGTATTTTTCTAAACTGATGTGTAGTCTTTTTGTGGTGTTTTACTGTGCTACTGTGTGTGTGTTTATGCAAATTATTTATACATTGCCACTGAGATAAGCCTGACTGCCTGTGCCCTCCAAGGGGTTGAGCAAGGGTTAGAGGAGCTGTGTATCTTACTTTCCCTGACTTGAGTGAGGATCCCTACTTGGACAGGGTGTACACCGACTGCCAACTAGAGACCCCCATTTCTAACACTGAGCCAAGCTGCTCCCTAAGTAGCTGTGAAGAGGCCTGGGGCTCACACAATACAGCCATTTGTTGGGAGGAAATCTGTGTCCTGGAGAAGCCAGGACAGGAAGTGAGCTGGGGAGATACACTAGACTTCAAAGGCAGACGAATGGATGTCACAGGATCCAGGCCAGCCCAGACTTCCCTGATCCCCAGCCGGATTGGAGCCCCCCTAATTATATTAGGAGGGGGCTGTAACGGGAATGCAGAGAAATGTTAGCCACAACTGTGAATTGGGTTAACCAGACCAGTAGTCCAAGGAGAGAATTTCTCTATTTTGATTTATTGTGCATTCTGGGACAAAAATATGCCACACTTCCCAGGAAGTGGTCGTACCAGAGGATGGCAACCTGAGCCCCAATGGTTCTAGCTTCCCCCTTCTTGTCAGCCCAGAATGGGGAATAGATATGGGAGATCAGCAGGAGCCCCTTAGATCCCTGCCTGAAACATCTGAAGGAGAAGGGCTGTTCTGCCGTACCCTTGAACTGCAGAACAAAGGACTGCACTCAGAAGGACTGCACTGGCTGTACTTTAAAGGCTACAGACTAGAAGGACTTTGCCTGCCTTCCAGGATAAGGAGTGAACTCCTTGAGCATACTCAAGTAGAAAAGTGCTGGTAGAAGCCACTTGCAAAATGCACTGAAAGGAGTACTCTAGCTGAACAGCTTCACCTGGATTTTCCTGGACTGACCAGATGCACTGTGGGAGATTGAGTTCAGAATTGACGCGGCGGGCCAGAGCTTCTGAACCCTTAGCTGGTGCTGCTGGATACTTGCATACCCTCAGGAAAGAAGTAGATCTGAAAGTTTGGAAACTTTTTGCAAACTTTTGGGGAAAAGCTGGCATCGACGACAAACCATAAGTCAGCCTGGCAACACTAGTTTGTCCTGCTGAAAGCTCCAGAGCTCCTCCCCATTGACCCCAAGGGCAAAGATCTCTAGGACTACTGAGGCATTGCACTGCAGCTGGCCTCCACCATTGACATGAACTCCAGATTCAAGGACCTGATAAGCTCCACAATAGTGACTGTGAAGGTAAAATCTTGACTGGGACCACCCGCTTCCCCTATCTGACCCACGCTTCATTGCAATCAGCCTAAAATGTTGCATTTGTCCAGGTCCAGTGTGACCAGATAACCGTGGTTGGCGCTTTATGCTTTTTGGCGCTAGAATGCACATTCAAAATTTAATCTTTATACATTCATATCTACGGTTCCCTACATAGGAGTTTTGTTGTTTTGCTGTCATTATAATGACAAAAATGTTCTCTGTTTCTTCAAATTGGTGTTAGATTTTTATTGTGTTGTTTCTTCCATTTATTTACTATTTTGATTATATTAAATGCCTTACACTTACCTGTCTTCTACATTCATCTTGACAGCTCAATGCCAAGCTACTAAGGATTGAGCAAGGATTAATTTATTGAGAAATGACTGGACCTTATTAGTGATTGTGTTGTTAATACCAGTTGAAGGTCCGTACCTCCACCTACCAATAACCTCCTTTTCTAGACTGAGTAGGTAAACCACTCTCTTTTAAACGGCTAAGTAAGGCAGGTTAATGCCTCACTTTCTCCTTTAATTATAGGGGGGCAACATTTCTTACAGAGTCTCAGTTTCGCCACATAAGCCCTCATTACAAGCTTGTGGAAATAGGATGAGGTAGTGAAAGAAATGACAGGAATCGAGATGGATCTGCAACTATTATTAAGCCAGAAACGGGATGCGGTCTGGACCTAGAGAAATACGCTGAATGTGTCCCACCAATGGGACATGATCAGTAGAGCCTGCATTTTGTCTGCTTTCTGTTCTAAGCAGCAACCTGCTGGCAGTCAAAGGGCTTTCTTATTTTCAAATGCAGCTGGGCCCAAAACAAAGGCACAATTTAAAGGAACATTGGACCTTCTTTTATTCGGGTATGATCCAGGCTGGGAACTAAATGAAGCCTATCAACTAGATGCCAATGCAATGGAGTGAAACAAAGGCACACATCTTGTTGTTCTTATGATTTGGAAGAAAGGTTCTGACTTTGTTGTACACTTGTATAGGTGATAAGCATGCACATAAGCTGTCCGTCTATTTAGTAGAAATTTAAAGAGCACTCAATGAGTTAAAAAAAAAAAAATCTTTAATAGTCCTGCTTATACCAATATAAAGCATTAGCGCGCCTTCTCACACACACATTATACATTTACACTTAATTAAGGCCCTTGCGTCCCTTAGAGCCACATGTGCTGCAACAGTTTTGCTGCAAATGTGACCCTGACGGGCCACTACCATAGTGCCATTTTTACAAGGTGACGCAAACTACTTTTGCACCACCTTGTAAACCCTTTGTGCCACATCATGCATAATATATGCATGATGTATGGAAAGGGGGCGTTCCCTCATTAGAGGGTCACTAAACATGGTGCAATGGAATATACAAGATGGAGCAATGGAATCTACAAGATTCCATTACACCATTTCTAGCCTCAAAATGAGGCTCTCATTGATTTCAATGGGCGTCTTAACACTATACTGGATTGGCATCATTTTTTCTTTTTTTACGCTAATCAGTTTAGCGTTACAATAGCATCAAAAAGAGATGCTATGGACCCTAACATGCACCATGGTGTGTTGTATTGTAAATCCAGCGTGGCCATAGTCGTGTTAGGGAATGCAATGGGGGCGCAAGAAAAGTGGCACAAAACTAGTGATGCACCACTTTCTTATAAATATGGCCCGAAATGTGTTACAATTTTTGCAGAGGATGTGTTACATAAAAGAAAGAGAGTTACAGTGTGTGTAAGTCATATATTGTCTTTACTAGCAGTCATTATTCGCTAAGGGACAGATTTACTAACCTTCCATGCAACACAATGCAGTGCAGCACAACACAATACAGAAAGGCAACTTCCTACACTGTGTTGGGAGAGAGCAGAAATGTATCATATACTAGGATGTAGCACACGTCTGTCTTATAATGCTTATGCACTTTAGGTAGCCTAAAGCCAAAACAGGCACCCTTACACCATTGTACAAGGGTCCTGGAGTTACGGGCAGTATTGTTTTTGTGCAGAAATGAATACATTCCTGTACAAGAACATTCCTTAGAGGCATATTCCTCTTTATGCGTTGCTGCATTTTGTGTCCCTGACGAAAAGTAATGTAAAGCAGTGCTATGCACTATGTTGCATTACTTTTCTTTCTACTATACCATGCAAAGTCATGTAAATTGGTCTTTGCTGGGCTTAGTAAATCCAGAAATACATTTTGTGTTGAGCTGTGTTAAAAAAGTGGCACAGCCCAACACAAAAGGTTAGTAAATCTGGGTCTAAGAGTGGATGGTTGGTGGAAATACAAAGCCGGGATTTAAAACATATTGTACTGCACCATGCATAGATTCCACCCGAATAAGGCCCAACGACTCTAAATGTATTCCTTGCCGTTTGCATGCAGCTCTTTGATGCTGGTCCTTGTCTCACCGTATTATGTTAGAAGGATTGCAATTTAGGCAAGAAGCAAGTTCATCTTTGTGTCAAATGCAGTAATCCACTTACCTAACTACATAAAATAAAACATCTGTGATCTGAATGTTACACAATGTGTTTTGCAGAAGATACATTAAACCTTGATGCTACATTATGAGCCAAAACTGTGACTAGACAAAAGACAAATCTCTTAGAAGGTGCATTAACCTCATTGGTTATCTTACTAATATAGTTAACCCTGGAGATTTGCTAAGCACAGAAAAGATCACTGCCACATGTGCCTTAAACCCATATGATATTTTCAAATGCAGCCTAATAAATTTCAACAGGTTTGACCTTCTGGAATTATGCCAGGGGAAGACTGTGAGGGTGTAATAGTTATCACACAATATGTAATTCTGATCACTGTGCAAAAGCTTCTTTGTAGATGGAATGGAATTTAGACCTCGACTAGTAATGTGGGCAATAGACTACACCCTGCCTAGAACCTCAACTATTGTTGCACACTATCCATGTTGCAACCTTATACTAATCTTTGGCAACTGTTTTTCTAATAATGTAAAATCTCTTTCTGGACATCAATTTGATAGGTTTAATTTCATTAGTGGTGGGTGTTACAATTTGAAAGTGGTGGGGTACAAGAGCATTGGAGAAATGTTTGTGCACAGGTGAAGTGACGGAGCCTGACATTTTCATGAGCAGGATTCTGAGGGTTCTCCCCCGAGAACATTTTTCAAAAAGTTGTGTAATTTTGTGCAATCTTCACTTACTTAATCTGCATTCCCTAAAGCTATTTCTTGTATGATGTATTAGTGCAATTTTCTTGTGTAGGATATTACTCTTGAGTGCAGTGCATACTTTCAACTGACCCACTTTCAGATGTTTCGAGTGGGCTACAATTGAGAGCTCTAGAGTTGAGACTTCAAACAATGCACGTTTCTGGCAGTGCCTGTCAGTGATTCAAAAAGGTATTAAGACTACATGAACATCCAATGATTGGCTTGTTAGCCCACAGACAGTGCAATGGTCACATTAACAGGCAGCATTCTAAATTCTGCTAAACTGAGAAGCAACCAAGACCAATGTTTCTGAAAAATGGTTATTTATCCAGGACTCATGTTCTAAATAGGCAGGTTCTATAAACGTTTGGGATAAACAATTACCTGACATTACATGATCAATTAGGCATTCATTTAATTAGGCAGCTTTCTTTCTAGGCACATATCATATGCCTGGGATAAATTACCAATTTTCAGAAGCATTGGACTTTGTTGCTTCTGAGCCTGGCACAATTTAAAATGCTGCATTTCCTAAGTGCCTAATTTATTGCCTTGCTAGACAGAAAGAGTTTTAGACCTGACAGCCTTAGGGTTGTCATCCCCCAACTTTTTGCCTACCTCCCTCCACTTTTCTGACACTGTTTTTGCTGGTTTTAGGACTCTGCACACTTTACCACTGCTAACGAGTGCTGAAGTGCATGTGCTCTCTCCCTTAAATATGGTAACATTGGCTCATGCCCAATTGGCTTATTTAATTTGCTTATAATTCCCTGGCAAAGTGCACTACATGTGCCAAGGGCCTATAAATTAAATGCTACTAGTGGGTCTGCAGCACTGGTTGTGCCACCCACATAAGTAGCCCCTTAACCATGTCACAGCCTGTGTGTGCGGTTTCACTGCCACTTCAACTTGGCATCTAAAAGTACTTGCTAAGCCCTAAACTCCCCCTTTTCTACATATAAGTCACCCCTAAGGTAGACCCTAGGTAACCCATAGGGCAGGGTGTTATGTAGTAGGGTGTTATGTAGTTAAAAGGCAGGACATGTACATGTGTGGTTTATATGTCCTGGTAGTGGAAAATTCCTAAATTGTTTTTCCACTACTGTGAGGCCTGCTCCTTTCATAAAATAACATTAGGGCTACCCTCTTATACTGGGTTATAACCAGGTCATATTTAGTTTTGCCAGAACGGTAATACAAAATCCTTCTTATTGGTGAGGTTGGATTTTATATTACTATTTTAGAAATGCCACTTTTAGAAAGTGAGCATTTCCCTGCACTTAAAATCCATCTGTGCCTTACAACCTGTCTCCAATCCAAGTATGTGCTGGGCTGGTTGACAGCTCTCTCGTACATTTCACCCAGACAACCACAAACACAGGATACTCAGTCCCACCTGTACTCATCTGCATACTGAATGGGTCTTCCTGGGCTGGAAGAGTGGAGGGCCTGACACTTACATTTCAAAGGGTAGTGGCAAAGGCATTTTTGGCTTTATAAACTGGGTCTCTGGCCCCACCAAATCAGACACTTCGGTACCTGAACCTGCAACCTGTCAAAAGAAACTGCCTGACTGCCCAAAGGACTCATCTGGACTGCTTTGGTGAGAAGGGCTGCTGCCATGCTGCCTTGCTGCCCTCTGACGTTGCTGAGAAGTACTCTCCAAGGGCTTCGATTGAGCTTGCCTCCTGTTTTCTGAAGTCACAGGGCCAAAAAGACTTTGTCCCTCTTTACAACCCTGGTGGTCAGTGATAAAGCGTTGCTAATACCGCCAACAGGCCAACGGTAGATACCGCCAAATTGTGACCATGGCGGACAGTGCTCAGACAGACAGGCACTTTACCATGTGGTAGCCATCAACAGCCAGGCAGAAGCCAATGTTCCGCCCACTGTATTATGACAGGCCAATCTGCCACCTTTTCTGGGGCAGTACCAACAACATCAAAAGCTTGCCAGAAACAGTGCACAGAAGGGAAACCACTCACCATTGGAGACTCAGGGAAGACCCATGCCGCCATGAAGCCCGAACTGCAGATCTTCCCAATGCTATTCTACTTTCTGCTCCATCACAAACACTGACGGTGAAGACGACCACAGTGAGGACAGCTGCCTAGCACACAGGGGAGGGGGGAGGAAAAAGAGAGTAAGACACACACGCAACACGCAACACTCCCACCCCCAACACCATACACACAAGCAGATGCAGCAATAAAACATATTTACCCCGTACCCCTCAGGAATAATGCAAGGACCACAGGAATACATGAAAGTGAGTGTAATAATATAAATATAGTAGAAGTATGAAAATTCAATCTAAAAGTATATACATATGTACAAATAAGGGACACTGCCCAGTCCTCAATCTGCGTGGGCCACAGGGCCACATTACAAAGTTCAAGGTCCCACTTGACCCCTGCAAAAACACTGAGAGAACACTGCAGGGCCATCAGTTCGAAAATAGGTAAGCACCTCAGGGGGATGGTAAACGGGGGGCACCTCAGCCGGCAGATGGTACAACACCACTGGTCCTGGAGGGGGCAAGATGCCCTGTGCCTGGTCCTGGGGATTGCAAGGCCATAGCCTCTTAAGTGGGTGACTTGCCCACATGCTCTGGAGGAGGGAACATGCCCTGTGCTTGGTCCTGGGGAGTGCAAGGCCATAGGCCCTAATTGCAACCCTGATGGTAAATGCCACCTGCCGCCGTGCTGATGGCTGCCAACATACCGTGACCGCAGCGGATTCTGCTATGGGTATAATGACCCACACTGAGAAATCTGCCACTATACAGACACCCACACAAGTCTGCCACACCAAAGGTCAGTGATAAACTGGCAATAGAAAAACCCACACAATTACGCCAACAGGCATACGCCCACAGTATCGCAACCCACAAATCACCGCAGCGGTCTTTCAACTATGGTAAACCATTGGCGGTACACACCGCCTCGCTCAAAATACACACACACCTAAAAAACTACACCACATTGAACAATTCAAACTACACACACCTGACACACATGCACACACCACACCCAACCAAATATAAAACACACACCAACAATACCCACAACCCCTTACAGCAGAAAAAAAAATAGCAAACATAGAGAGACAAGCTAGGAGCACCCAATGAATCAGAGCCACATAACACCATCACCCATACACCATCCACGCTCCTCACACCATACACCCCAACACAGCACCCCACACACACTCATACATATCACTCACACCACATCCATGGCACCCCAAAGACAACCCAGGTTTTCAGAGGAGGAACTGAGGGTCATGGTGGAGAAATCATCCGGTTAGAGCCACAGCCATTCGGATCACAGGTGCAGCTGACATCCATTGCTAGGAAGATGGAGCTATGGGGGAGAATCGTGGACAGGGTCAATGCCGTGGAACAGCACCCCAGAACAAGGGATGACATCAGTAAGAGGTAGAACGACCTACCGGGGGAAGGTGTGTTCTGTGGTTGCAGGACACCAGGTAGCCGTACAGAGGACTGGCAGTGGACCCCCACCTCCTCCCCCACAACTAACAACATGGGAGGAGCAAGCCTTGGTGATCATGCATCCTGAGGGCCTGGCAGGAGTAGCAGGAGGACTGGACTCTGGTAAGTCAAATCTTTACTACTATATCCCCCACCCTACCTGTATGCCATCACATACCCCCATCATCACCCTCACTCCCATCACCCCACCACCTCACACATACCCCCTATCACAACCCACCCATCCCAATACCAAGCCCTGCATGCCACAATCCATGGACCCCCATCACAGACCTGCATGGACACCCATCTCTACGGCATGCCCAGTAGAGAGAATCACCTAGCCCACAAAATCACCATGCACAGAAGGCAAAGCTGACAGGGAAATCACAACCATACAGGGAAACATACCCATGCACAAGATGGCACACGCAGAAACAATAACACTGCAATTGCATCCCCACAGGACCCCTACTCAACGTCACCAGAGAGGACTTGCCAGCAACATCCAGTCCCCGCCCAGAAGAGGCCCACAGTGACGACAGCAGCTCTGCACACCTGGATCATGATGACCAACCTGGCCCATCAGGGACCTCTGGACAGTCGGGAACCCTGCCACGGTCCCAACCCACCACAGAGCTTCCCCTCTCAGCAAACACCACCACAGGACCCACCCAGAGGGCCCATGCCACTGTTACAAGCACACTTCAATCAGCAGTGTATACACCACTAAAGGGACCCCAGGCAACCCCACAAACCCAGGACGATCAGGGACCTGGGGTCAGTGGCAGTGGGCACATGGTTCAGGGGACAGAGGCACAGGACAACAGGGAAGCTGGGAGGACTGCTGTGCAACAGGACGAGGTACAGGCGCAGGGAACCCACTCTCCAGGAGGCACTCACCAACATCCTGGGAGCATACCACCATTCCCAGGAGACCAGGGGCCAGATACTGACCAAGTTGCAGGAGACCCAGCGGCTGCAGGAGGGACATTATCTGGGGATCTGGGAGAACCTCAAACACACATGAGCCCCTGACACTAGCCACACCGAAGAACAGCCCTCCACCTCTGCTGCCGCTAGTTGACAGGAGGCCCGCCACAGGAACTACAGGCCACCAGCACCCCACCCCCTGCACAAGGAGAACCACCCCACAAATGGTCCCTGCGATCCAGGCAGAAGCCAGAGAACATTGCCAAGACCCCCACATGGAAATAAGACTCTCCTGATTGTCACCCTTCTGTCCCACTCTCTCACCCTGTTCACCTTCAAATGCCATTACTCCCCTTCCTAAGCCCCATTGGACAATGCACCTGTGATAAAAAGAGACTGGACTCAAACTGGACATTCCTCCACCATCATCCCAGCCCATTGCACATCACCCTCTACTTATGAGCACTTAAATAAACACCCTTGGAGCAAATGTAATTCTAGAGTCTGTCAAATGATTCACATATGTATTGATACAACATTATCAAAACATTGCAAGTCATATGTACAGTTACATATACATTGGAATGACCTTTAGTGGGCAGCAGTAAACATACCAGGAGCCAGAGTCGGCCACAGAGATCTGAAAATAGAGATGCCAAAGGGTACAGGAAGTGACCATAGACATAGGGAAATCAGGCTGTCATGTACAATTTCCAACAGAAAACTGAAAAGTAAAGTGACGTGACAGTGTCTTACCTCACTGTCCACATGCTCCACTGCTGCCACAAGACCATCTCCAGGCTCATCCTCCTGCAGAAAAGGCACCTGGCATCTCAAGGCCAGGTTGTGCAACATGCAACGATGATCTGGCACATCTTCTTGGGTGAATAGTACAGGGATCCACAAGTCAGATGGAGGCACCGGAACCTGGCCTTCAAGAGGCCAAAGGTTCTTTCAATTATCCTCCCTGTTCACCCATGTGCCTCATTGTAACGTTCCTCTGCCCTTGTCCTGGCATTCCTCACTGGTTCAGTAGCCGTGAGAGGTTGGGGTAACCAGAGTCACCTGCAAATATCGAGGGATACCTGTTAGACACACACTAACCCTTAGGGACAACCCCATACCCAGACACCAACTTATACTGTGTGGGGACCTTGGGCTCACCTATTAGCCACACCCGGTTCCTCTGAGTTGGCCCATCAGATATGGGATGCTGCTATTCCTCAGGATAAATGCGTCATGCACAGAGCCAGGACACTTGGCATTGACGTGGGAGATGTACTGGTCCGCCAAACACACCATCTGCGTATTCATAGAGTGATAGCTTTTTCTATTCTTGAACACTTGTTCATTTTTTCTGGGGGGGACAAATGCCACATGTGTACCATCAATGGCACCAATGATGTTGGGGATATGTCCCATGGCATAAAAGTCAGCTTTCACCGTGGCCAAATCCTCCACCTGGGGGAATACGATGTAGCTGCAAATGTGTTTCAGGAGTGCTGACAACACTCTAGTCAATACTTTGGAGAACATTGGCTGAGAGCTCCCTGATGCCATGGCGACTGTTGTTTGGAAGGAACCACTTGCCAGTAAAAGGAGCACTGACAGGACCTGCACTAGAGGGAAGATACCTGTGGGCTGGCGGATAGCTGACATCAGGTCTGGCTCCAATTGGGCACACAGTTCTTGGATTGTGGCCCGATCAAGTCTGTATGTTAGGATAATGTGTCTGTCCTCCATTGCCACAAGGTTCACCAGGGGTCCGTACACTGGAGGATGTCGCCATCTCATATTCATCCTCAGCGGTCAAAGCCTATGAATGAAAATGGTGAGCAGAGGGTCATAATCACACATCCATTGATAGTAATGATGCTTTTCTACATTTACAGAACCAGTATGTGAATCTGAGAGTCAGTTGCTGTGCCAATGTCTGCTGTGATGCAGTTAGATGCCATGGCCTGTGCCCCCCTGAAATGGTGGCTGCCTGACCTTTGAGGAGGGACAAGTGGAAATGAGGTAATTCCCCTGGCGTTGTGCGCCATTGCAGTTGGCGATCAATGACTGCCGCACAACTTCTTATTGACTATTATTGGGCCCTATGGGTTCCAGGAGCCAATGACGATGTACGCCGGTGGTTACGGTATGCACCGATGCGGACGTGACTGTCATTTTCTATCTATTCACTCACTTGCTACCTGACCTTCAACAGGAGAGGACCTACACTGCAAGTGCTGCTGTGACCTGTGTCTGGAAGCGACAATGGCTCATGTGTCTGGGGAAAAGGCCCCTGCCTTCACTGCAGAGGAAATGGAGAAGCTGGTGGATGGGGTCCTACCCCAGTACACATTACTCTACTGTCCTCCAGACAAACAGGTGAGTATACTGTTAGCATGATGCGTGGGTCATGAATGTATGGAGTACTGTGTGTGTAGGCCAACTGTGGGGGGGCTGAGGGATCCTGGGCAGAGTGCTGCATGTATGGTGGTCCATGTATGTGCGTAAGGGGATGGGAGGGATATGGTGAGCCATGAGTATGACAGTCCAGACAGTATGACTGATCCCTTTTCTGCAGTCTTTTTTCCTGCAGGTCAGCACCCATCAGAAAAAGGGTATTTGACGTGCCATCGGCAAGGAGGTGCGGACCCTGGGGGTGTTTGAAGGGGCGGAACAGCCACTCCCGTAAACGGTGGGAGGACTTGCACTGCTGAGCAAGGAAGACGGTAAAGGCCCATCTGAGGCTGGCCTCCCAATGAGGAAGAATTGCCCGTCGTACCTTGACCCACCTGATGTTCTGCATCCTGGTGGTGGCCTATCCAGAATTGGATGGGCGCTTGAGGGCATCACAGCAGCCACAAGGGGGTGAGTACATATTCAGAATCATGACTTTGCACGCGTTAAGGATTTACCTGGTTGGGGGATGTGGACTGTGGGTGCCCCTAGGCCAGAGCGAACATGGCGGGGTAGATCGCTTGTTGGTCAGGCTCTGAAGCACTCCAACCCCAATGGTGTTAGTGGGCATCTACTACTGGGCAGGGCCCTGTTTGTTTCAGGTGTGCAGCTGATGGCGTTATGATATGTACACCATGGGATGGTGACTATCTTTGTAGCTGGTAGTGCATGGCCTAGTGTATAGGGCTGCTCCCTGTGTGTTGTGTACGCCAACTGTAGTGTCTTTGCTGGCATTGACCAAGTGTATCCTCTGTCTCTCGCCACCCTTTCTGTTTTGACACCCTGCCCTTGTGTGCATTAGCATCATCTGGCAGAGGAGCAGAGGCACCGGTGACGGAGGGAGCTGCATCCCACATGGGCCTGGAGGCCCAGTCCACCGACGGTGAGGGCACCAGTGGGACAGAGGGCGAGGAAAGCACCACGACAGAGACAGGAGGGGACACTACAGACAGCGACTCCTCCTCCGATGGAAGCTCCCTGGTGGTGGTGGACACGTCTGTGCCCACCCCAACAACAGGTATAGCCGCCACCCCCCCACCAGCACTTCCGTCCCAGCAGCCCCTCAGCGTGTTTCCCGTGCCCACTCTTCCAGGAGGGTGGGCATCTCCTTCGCCCCAGGCACCTCAGGCCCAGCCCCAGTCAGCCCTGCTGCCCTCAGTGAGGAGGCTATTGACCTCCTGAGATCCCTCACTGTTGGGCAGTCAACCACACTGAATGCCATCAAGGGTGCAGAGAGGCATTTGCAACAAACAAATGCATACCTGGAGGGCATTCACTCTGGCGTGGCGGCCCAACAGAGAGCATTTCAGGCTCTGGCCTCCGCACTGATGGCAGCCAATATCCCTGACTCCAGCCTCCCCTCTCCAACTTCCTCTACCTTGTCCCAATCCCCTCAACCCCAGCCTATTCCAAGCACACCTTCAGACCAGCAATCGCCTAAATCAACACACAGAAGTAGCTCCGGCAAACACAAGCACCACCCTTCATCTCACAGGCACTCACACAAGCACCATCCCCATTAAGACACACTAAAATCCACTGCCTCCACTGTGTTCCCCTCATCCTCCTCGTCCACCTCCCTCCCAGTAGCGTCTCCACTCACACCTGCATGCACTACATCCTCATCAACTACCTCCATCACCAGCATGTCCATCACTACACATCCTTCACTGGCAGTCACCACCTCCACCTCCACATCCATGCACATGTCCCCTGTGTCCTCTCCCACTGTGTCTATGACCCCTAATCCCAAAGTACACAAACGCAAGCACACATCCACCCAATAGCCATTCAACTCACAACAGCATCCAGCTCATGCACCTGCACCCAAACACAGCACTCTGACACCACCTACAACCACTCTCGCTTCCTCCACTCCCAAACCTTCACCCTCTTCCCGCCCCAATGTCCCTAAGAAGCTTTTCCTAGCCAACATTGACCTCTTCCCTACCACCCCGTCCTTCACATCGGGCCAGGGTGGCCAGAACCCAGCCCA
This sequence comes from Pleurodeles waltl, assembly GCF_031143425.1. Classification (NCBI taxonomy): domain Eukaryota; kingdom Metazoa; phylum Chordata; class Amphibia; order Caudata; family Salamandridae; genus Pleurodeles; species Pleurodeles waltl. The sequence goes on along the minus strand of NC_090438.1, from coordinate 791,447,263 downwards.
GCACCTCAGCCACCAAGTCTGCATCCGCTGTGGTGTCTGCAGCTGTCAGAGGCTCTAGGGGGGCACCCGTCAGCCCAGCCAGTGTGCCACCATCCCCTGCCAAGGCCAAGAAGATTCCGCCACCTGGCAAGGTCAGGAAGGGGACAGCATCCAGCAAGCAGAAGGAGCCACAACCACCCAGCAAGGCCACGTCAATGACTCCAGCTGCCAGACCCAAGGTGACACCACCATCTGCCAAGGGCAGGAAGTGGCACAGAACACCAGCCAAGGAACTTCTGCTGTCCGAGTCTGCAGGTGAAAGCCTGGTGGCTACCAGCACAACCGCCAGCACCAACACCAGCACCGCGTCCAGCACCGCCACCTGCACTGCCGCAAGCACCACCACCTGCACCGCCACTTGCACCGCCGCAAGCTTCACTACTGTCAGCAGCAGCAGCCCCAGTGGGCAGCCATTGAGGCTGCAGGGGAAGGGCTGGAGCCTCCCCCCACCACTAGCAGCACCCCCATCAGCACAGCCACTATCACCACTGTGCAGCCGTAGCCGCCGGCGGATGGACTGTAGCTCTGCCTCCATGGAGTACCTTGCACCCTGGCCACGGCAAATCCCGTGACTATGACACCTAGGTGAGGGACTGTGACCTGGCACCCTCCAAGTGCTGTATCACTGGACACAAAGACCCATCCACCCAGCCCCTCGTTGCCAGGAAGAAGCACACTTGGTACAGAGCCCCCTCCAGATCCAGCGTAAGAAGGCATCCATTCACCCTATCCTTGGCAGGATGAAGCACACTGGGCACAAAGCCCCCTCCAGAACCAGTGGAAGAAGGTATCCACTCAGCCCCTTCTTGCCAGGAAGAAGCACACTGGGCACAGAGCCCCATCCAGAACCAGTAGAAGAAGGTATCCACTCAGCCCCTCCTTGCCAGGAAGAAGCACTATGGGCACAAGGTCCCCTCCAGAACCATTGGAAGAAGGTATCCACTCAGCCCCTCCTTGCCAGGAAGAAGCACACTGGGCACAGAGCCCCCTCCAGAACCAGTGTAAGAAGGCATCCACTCACCCTATCTATAGAAGGATGAAGCACACTGGGCACAAAGCCCCCTCCAGAGCCAGTGAAAGAAGGCATCCACTCACCCTATACTTGGCAGGATGAAGCACACTGGGCATAAGGCCCCCTCCAGAACCAGTGGAAGAAGGCATCCACCCAGCCCCTCCTTGCCAGGAAGAAGCACACTGGGCACAAAGCCCCCTCCAGAACCAGTGTAAGAAGACATCCACTCACCCTATCCTTGGCAGGATGAAGCACACTGGGCACAAGGCCCCCTCTAGAACCAGTGAAAGATGGAATCCACTCTCCCTATCCTTGGCAGGATGAAGCACACTGGGCACAAAGCCCCCTCTATAACCAGTGAAAGAAGGCATCCGCTCACACCATTGTTGGCAGGAAGAAGCAAACTGGGCACAAGGCCCCCTCCGGAACCAGTGGAAGAAGGCATCCACTCACCCTATCCTTTGCAGGAAGAAGCACACTGGGCACAAGGCCCCCTCCAGACCCAGAGTAAGAAGGCATCCACTCAGCCCCTCCTTGATAGGAAGAAGCACAGTGGGCACAAAGCCCCCTACAGAACCAGTGGAAGAAGGCATCCACTCACCCAATCCTTGGCTGGAAGAAGCACAGTGGGCACAGAGCCCCCTCCAGAACCAGTGGAAGAAGGCATCCACTCACCCTATCTTTCTCAGGATGAAGCTCACTGGGCACAAAGCCCCCTCCAGAACCAGTGGAGGAGCCACCCACTTGAGAGACTGTGGCTTTTCACTCCCCAGGAGCAAGCAGTGGGCAAACCACCCACTTGAGAGACTGTGCCTTTGCACTCCCCAGGAGCAAGCAGTGGGCAAACCACCCACTTTAGAGACTGTGGCTTTGCACTCCCCAGGAACAAGCAGTGGGGGGGCAAACCACCCACTTGAGAGACTGTGGCTTTGCACTCCCCAGGAGCAAGCAGTGTGCAAACCACCCACTTGAGAGACTGTGGCTTTTTACGCCCCAGGAGCAAGCAGTGGGCAAACCACCCACTTGAGATACTGTGGATTTGCTCTCCCCAGGACCAAGCAGTGGGTATTGGACCATCTTCCGGATTAGGTGACCCTCTTCCCTGTCCAACTGAGGTGCCTGTGTGTTTTCGACCTGATGCCCCTGCAGTGTTCTCTCCGTTTTGAGGCAGGAGTCAAGTGTGGGCTTGGCCTATGTGTTATGGCCCAGTGGGCCACGGACTGTTTTTGTGTGGACATTGTCCCTTATTATGTATATATTGTGTATATTGTACATACTGTTCATTTATATATGCAAATATTTCTATGGATTTCTAATATTACACTAATTTGACTCCATTCCTTTTTGTCCTTGCATTATTCCTGAGGAGTGTGGGGTGTATATGTAATGTTATTGCATCTGTTTGTGTGAATGGTGTTGGAGTGAGGGTGGGGGTGGGGATGTTGAGTGTTGCGTGTGTGTGTCACTCTCTTTTTCCTCCCCCCTACCCTGTGTGCTAGTGCTAGGTGCAGTACTCACTGTGGTCGTCATCGCCGGCGTTGGTGCTCCTGGTATATGAGCAGATACACCAGCATTGGGAGGACCTGCAGCTCGGGCTCCATGGCGTCCTGGTTCTTCCTTGAGTGTCAAGAGGTGAGTGGTTTCCCTTCAGAGTACTGTTTCCACCGTGCTTTTGATGGCATTGGTACCACCCCGGAAAATCTGGCGGATGGGTGGGTTGTAATTCTGTGGGCGGTACATTGTCTTCCCCCTGGCTGTTGGCAGTTACCTCTGCAGTGTTTGTTGCTACCACCGTGTAGGTCGGAGTGTTAAAGTGGCTGTGTGTGTTGGCGGTTTCCCACATGGTCATGATTCCATTTTTGTTACCACCGGGCTGTTGGGGTTATTACCGCCGCTTTAACACTGACCGCCAGGGTTATAATGAGGGCCATAGTGTATCTATTTAAACCATGTAGCTGCTGCCCAACCTCACAAAGCCATCAGTTTATGTTCATACCTCTGTGATGTCGGGCCATCCTACAAAGGCTGCAACCCCTCTCTTACCCATCTCGTCAACCCATGATGACTTTGGAAAGTGAGTGGTGGTGAAAGGCAGCTGTGACTGACAAACAACGACAGGAGTACAGGACTCATTCTACACATGTCCACAGCTGCTTCGGAATGGGTGATCCTGGAGGACCCCCAAGTATTACATGTCCTGGATGGCAGTATGTCAGTCCTTAGGCTGCCAAACAGCCAATGCTGCACCTATAACTGCCACGTGCGTACTATCATAATTAAGACTGTCTGATGTTTGTCAGGCCAAGGCAGTGCATACCTTTTCAATGGAAAGTGGAAATTGCTTTTTGCAATTACCATTCCCAATGCTTCATAAACTGCAGGGGGGGGGCCTCTCCGCCCACCATCAGAATCTGCTGCCGGATTCCATAGACATACAAAACCTGATTCCCTTTTATTTATAAAGACATAGCTATGACAGTCGCTTAGACTAGTAATTGAGACGGCTATTTCCCTAGGTTACTCTATTGTACTTCAAAACTGACACTGTAAGCAGGAGGCCTTGTAATTATTTTCCATTATAATCTACCTTGTGACCTCCTGGATATGAATGCTTTCCAATTAGTGAAATGTCTCTCATTTACTTTCAAACTCACCTCAACCATATAATTTACTGGTACTTTGATTTGACAACCAGCCAGACTCCAAACTGAATACCATACAGCACTGACCAGCTTTCTAGTCCCCTATATATTAAAAGCCACAACATATTTTATCCTCAGGGATGTCAACTTTCATTTAGAGAATAACTTTCATCCTGACATCTCAGGCAAGGTAGATGCTTTGGGTACCTTGAGATCAAATCATTATTTTCTCTCCTCGCATTGCTGATCAGCTCATTGACCCAATTTTCAACAACTACTGCCCCTTCCAGGTACTTGAACCTTTTCTTCTTCTTACTTAACCAGCGTACTGTACCGTACTCTTGTAAGAAAATTCCCTTTTTGCATGATAACCCTTATTTTTTGATCATTTTCTTTTATTCTGCACACTGTAACCCGACTAACCAGGCCCACTGTCTGTGCTTTGACCCCTGTTAGAAATGGGGTCCTTGGTTGGCAGTCAGGTCACCCCCTGTCCAAGCAAGGACCCTCACTCTAGTCAGAGTAAAGGAGAATCACACTCAGTTAACACCCGCTCACCCCCTTGGTAGCATTTCATGAGTAGGCAGTCTTAACTTCAGAAGGAATGTGTAAAGTATTTGTACCAACACACACAGTAATACAGTAAAAACACTATAAAATGGACACCACACTAGTTTCGAAAAAATAGATAATATTTGTCTAAATCAAACAAGACCAAAGCAACAAAAATCCAACATACACAAGACAATTTATGACTTTTCAAAAGAATAAGAGTCTTTGGCCCTCATTACAACCCTGGCGGTCGGTGGAGAAGTGACGGTAATACCGCAAACAGGCCGGTGGTAAAAAAAATGAAATTACAAGCATGGCGGTGACTGCCATGCTAAACCGCCACTTCTCCACTCCGACCGCCAGGGTGGTAATGGCTGCTGGGCTGGAGACTTCGGTCTCCAGCCCAGCGGCCGTCACTACACTGCCGACGGCATCACGACCCCGCATACCGCCATGGATTTCATGGGGTTCTGTACTGCCACGCAATCCATTGCGATAGGCACTATCAGTGCCAGGGAATTCGTTCCCTGGCACTAATAGGGGTCTCCCCCAACCCCCTCCCCAGAGTCCTCCCCCCAAACCCACGACCCCCCTACGACTCCTCAAAGGTGGTAGGAGCCCCCTCCCCAACATTGACGCACACACACACACACCTTTACATGCACACTCACACAACTACTACACATACATGCACACCTACATGCACACATACACACAGACATAAACACACATATTTCCCATACACACAACGCCCCCCTGCATGCATACATGCACACACACACACCCTCTACACACGCACAGGCATACCCCCATGCACGCACACAACACACTACACCCCTCCACCCCCGCCCCTAACGGATGATCACCTTACCTGGTCCGGTGATCCTCTGGGAGGGAACGGGATCTATGGGGGCTGCTCTACCGCCAGCACCCCGTCACCAGAACACCGCCACGCCAGATCCTGGGTGTTGATTCAGTGGGCAATGTTCTGATGACGTGGCAGAGGAGGTGGACCAGCCTCCACTTCACTGACGACCACCAGTATTCTGGCATCTCTCTATCTGGAAAAGGGCTAAGGGCTGCCAGCAGTCATGATACGCTGTGCGGAAAACCACCTGCACTAGCGGTCTTCAACATGGCGGTACCTCAGTGGTCTGGAAAAAAGACCGCTGAGGTCGAAATGAGGGCCTTAGTCCTTAGAAAACGGTGAGAATGCTGTTGTTACACAATGTACCTGGTTAGTGTAAAAAGTAAAGCCACACGGGCAAGCTTGCATTGGAAAAGGGTAGCAATGTGTCGATTCCTTACTCGCAATTGAGGCAGTGCGTCATTTCCTTCTTCGGTGGGGTGAGCGATGCATCGTTTTCACCCTCACAAGCGAGTGATGCTTTGATTTCCGGACAGGGCACCTCGGATCCACGCAATCAGGTTGACTTTGACGCCCACGGATGATGTGTGAAAAATCCAGTCGCACTGTATCAGAAAACCACGCTGCATGGGGTTTGCGTTGCTATCAGCCTTGGTAAGTGGTTTTGGCGTGTCATTAATCCAGCCTCAAGGTGTCGATCTCCCAGCCGCGATGCAGGTAGAGTCTATTTCAGCCTTGAAGCCGGCGGTGCATCGTTTATGAGATGTGTTGCGGAAAGTGCGTCCTAAATTTTGTATGCGGATTTTCAGTTCGTGTCTACTAACTTCACCATTCAAAGGCCCAGGGACTGGATAAGGCCCCACTTGGCAGGGCAGGAGTCCCAGCAGTGAGTCCAGCTCCTAGCAGTGGAAGTCTTTGATGGCCCTCAGACTTTGACAACAGGAGGCAAGCTCAGTTCAAGCCCTTTGAGATTCTTCTCAAGCAGGCATGCACAAAAAAGTCCAGCCTTTGTCCCCTTCCACAGGCAGAGGCAGCAACTGCAGAATAGCCCAACAAAGCACAGTCACAGGCAGGGGCAGCACTCCTCCTGAGCTCTTCAACTCTTCTCCTTGGCAAAGGTTCCTCTTGATTCCAGAAGTGATCTAATTTTCAGGGGTTTGGGGTCCACTACTTATAAGGCAAACTTCAAAGGAAAGGCTCTCTTGTTCATAAGATTCTGCCTTGCCCAGGCCAGGCCCCAGACACACATAAGGGGTTGGAGACTGCATTGTGTGAGGGCAGGCACAGCCCTTTCAGGTGTGAGTTACCACTCCCCCCCTCCCTCCCAGCAAAGATGGCTCATCAGGATATGCAGGCTACACTTCAGCTCCCTTTGTGTCACTGTCTAGAGGAGAGGTACAAACAGCCCAACAGTCAAACTGATCCATACAAGGAATCCACAAACAGGCAGAGTCACAGAATGGTTTAAGCAAGAAAATGCATACTTTCTAAAAGTGGCATTTTCTAACACACAGACTAAAAACAACCTTTACTAAAAGATGCATTTTAAAATTGTGAGTTCAGAGACCCTAAACGCCACATTTCAATCTGCTCCCAAAGGGAATCTGCACTTTAATAATATTTAATGGAAGCCCCCATGTTAGACTATTAGAGAGATAGGCCTTACACAGTGTAAACTAAATATTGCAGTATTTTATGGTTAGGAATTATAAAAAACACTAGTATATGTCCTACCTTAAACGTCCATTGCACCCTGCCATTAAGCTAACTAGGGCCTACTGTAGGGTTGCCTTATATGTATGAAAAGGGAAGGTTTAGGTCTGGCAAGTGGGTAGACTTGCCAAGCTGAATTGGTAGTTTCAACTGCACACACAGACACTGCAGTGCAGGTCTGAGCCATGTTTACAAGGCTACTAATGTGGGAGGCACAACCAGTGCTGCAGGCCAACTAGTAGCATTTGATTTACAAGCCCTGGCTCATAAATCAAATATGCCAATCATGGAAAACCAATTACACATACATTTTAGCTAGGAACACTTACACTTTAGCATTGGGTAGCAGTGGTAAAGTGCCCAGAGTATCAAAAACAGAGTCCAGCACATATCGAGAACATGGGAAAAAAGAGGCTAAATGTTAGGGGAGATCACGCCAAGGAGGCCAAGTCTAACAACTCCTAAAAAACGTGTCAAATTGGTTAGAATCCCTGATTAACACATTTAATTTACCTATAAGTCCCTAGTATGTCACACTCCATGCACTCAGTGCCTAGAAGGTAAATGACACTAGTGGACTGCAGCACTTAGTGGGCCAAACTAAGGTGACCATGTAAAATAAAACTTTAAGTCTGCTACAGCCGCCTAGCTGAGCACTTTTAAAACTGTAATTTCAACCTGTAAAACTCACCCTTTTGCCAGCCCTAAAACTTCCTTGTGAACAGTAGTAAGTCACCCCTAAGGTAGGCCTTACCAGCCCTAAAGCTGGGTACATAATATTTAAAATTAGGATGTATATATTTAATCTTTGTACATGACCTTAAATTAAAAATTGCCCCAACCACAATTTTGTACAGTAGCAAGCCTGACTGCTCTATTGAAAACAGTAGGTCACTTAAATACACTTTTTAAAGCCACCTTCAGATGGCCACTAGCTAGAAAAACAGTTGTAATAGTTAAAAATATCCAACTCAATGGCAAAGTCACATTTTGTCTGTTTCAGAAGTAGTGACTTTAAAATGTCACTATTTATTTGGCATGCAGCCTCTGGTAGCCTTTTCAAAGTTAATCTCCAACTGTCACATGGCAGCCTGCTATCCCCCCTTCAAGGAAGGGTGTGAATAGCTCCCAAGAAAGATAATATAAGGTGGGAGGAGGTATTACAGCCACTATGTGCAAAAGCTTCAAAGGGGCATTCACTGTCATAAACAGAAGTAACTAACACCTAGGTCCTCCCTGTCAATCAACTAGGTAGTCGGGAGGGCATTAATCCCAGTGGGGGAAAACTTACTTGGGAACTGATTTGGAAAGGGATTCTTTTATTTCCCTAGACACAGCTCAGGATTTGCCCAGAGCTGTGCCCATGAAAATAAAGGTTCTGTCAGATTTTCGCACAACAGTACACTGTGGGATAACTAAGGGCTAATCTCTCAGAAAATGATGTCAAAGTGTGTAGGGTTGCTTTCAGGAATTGGCTCCCTATTGGTCAGGGAGTCTTCTACACCCAGAATCCCATTCCAGACATACATATGGCATATCTGGAAATCTTGTTCAGAACACAACTAGAGCTGTGGTAGGCATAAGGAGGACTGTATCCACTCTTGAACCTGTAGACAGAGACCCCAGGGTTAGACCTGCACCTACTTGTGCCCAGGACAAAGAAATGGACTTCAAGGTTCAGTTTTTTGACCTACTCGTAAGCTATAGTGCCACAAAAGCTGCAAAAGCCTACTTTTTCCAAGAGCCCTTACTGCCCTGATCCAACTGGATTTGCCTTGGGCTCTTCTTCAGGCTTCTGGAAGACTGATTCTTAACTCGCAAGAAATGCCCAGCAAGTCCTGGACCCTTGGCTAGTTTGGACCGGGATAAGTGACATAATATTGATCCAAGCAACATCAAGAAACTTATAATATAATTGAAAATTAAATATTGAGAACAAAAATATCAACTTCATATATCTTACTATAGGAATCAGTAGTACAGAGCACACAAAGTGATTTTCATAGATATTGATAGCAAATTTATCAGAATCACACATATTGTCACCTTTAAATGAACATATAACATGTCAAAAATATTGATTACCACAATATTGACTACAAAATTATTTTCACAACAAATAATTAATCCATAGAAAATGCACCAAAACACCAATGTTAACACAAACCAATTACTTCAAATAAACCCTAAGCATATGATAAACATCTAAAATTAAATTAAAATAGATTACCTAAATATTAAACATACACCCCAAAAAATAGTACACGTAAAACATGTATAATAAATTCACCTAAAACGTTATTATTAACTATAAACATTGTAAAAAAGAATATACATTATATAAAAACAATCTAAATCCAATTTTAGATAAAAACACTTATATAATACTATATAAAGAAAACATGAAGTAGAGTTTACCAAACAAGGCTTTAGGCTTTACCTAATAAAAAAAAATCTAATTTTGCTAAAGCAACCGAAAAAATAATGCTATAAACAATTCTAAGCAATAAAATGGTTAAAACAATAAAACAAACAATATAAAAGACACACTAATTAAAGCAAAAAAATACCCTAAAAATTACAAACACTGCCGAACTCTTGGTGGCAGTTGGACTGCCACACCTCATGGCGGTCCGACCACCAGATTACGACCTTGGTGGTCCGACCGTCACAAAACCTCCGCCATCTCCAGGATCACGGATCCTGACAGGTTGGCAGAAGTTGAAATTGTGGTCAGCCACGGGGAACTGAGTTCAGCACCGCCGTGCTGATCACGAGTTCCCTTTCCGCCAGCCTTTTCATGGCAGTGTCCCAGCTCTGCTCTGCTGGTGGGTCTAATGGAGTTTTTGGTACTCTGTGTTCTGCTTGGAGTGCCGAGTTTGGCCAAAAACTCTGCTAGCCCCGAAGTGGAGTAGAGCTCACCACATTTGTTGTTATGGGCCACACAGTGCAAGCACAGATTGTCTGCCCTTGTGTGACCCATAACTGGGCTGCAGTACTCACTAGGTGTAAAGATTATGTCAGCGGCAGCAAGACGTAGCTGCAGCATAGCTACTATGAGCGGCTAGCTCCGGTTTGAGGTCTCCACTTGTAGGAGGCTGGCCGGGCTTATAGTGGGTACCTGATGGTACTTACACCTTGTGCCAGGTCCAGTTATCCCATATTAGTAGATTAGTAGTGTTCTATCAGCTTATGCTGATAGAGGTAGCTATAGCAGAACAGCTTAGACTGAACTAGGAGACATGCAAAGCTCCTACTATACCACTTATATCATATAGCACTATATCATAAGAAACACAATACTCAGAGTTACTAAAAATAAAGGTACTTTATTTTAGTGACAATATGCCAAAAGTATCCCAGAGGATATACCCCCTTTGAACGTAAGTAAAATGCACAAAATATACACACAAACAAAAATCAGGTAAGTAAACAGTTAGAAAATAGTGCAAATACTGTAGAATACAATCGGATGCAATAGGAGACAATAGGTCTAGGGGAAACACAAACCATATACTCCAAAAGTGGAATGCGAATCAGGAATGGACCCCTGGCCTAGTGTAGTGTGTAGAGGGTTGCAGGGAGTCTAAGAAAACACTAAGGGTGTCCAAGATAACCCCCCAAGACCCTGAAAAGTAGGAGTAAAGCTACCCTACTACCCTAGAAACACAGTAAAATCATGATAGGGGATTCTACAAGGACAACAACTGACTGCAAAGCACTGAAGACGGATTCCTGGACCTGAAGACCTGTAAAGGAAGGGGACCAAGTCCAAGGGTCACACAAGTGTCCGGGGTGGCAGGAGCCCACTAATCCCCGGATGAAGGTGCAAAAGGGCTGCCTCTGGGTGGAAGAAGCTGAAGATTCTGCAACAACAGAAGGCGCCAGGAACTTCTCCTTTGCACAGAAGATGTCCCACTGTGTGTTGGAGGATGCAGAGTTGTTTCCATGCAGAAAGATTGCAAACAATCCTTGCTAGCTGCAGGAGTCACAGTTGAAGAAAATGGGTGCTGCCTGGGCCCAGGAAGGACCAAGAGGTCGCCCCTTAGAGGAGGAGACAGAGGGGACGCTCAGCAGTACAGAGAGCCCATGCAGAAGCAGGCAGCACCTGCAGAAGCACTTGAACAGGCATTCAAGAAATCTGAGTACAGCGGTCGCCTCAGCACTACAAAAGAGGGTCCCACGAAGTCAGTGGTCAACTCAGCAAGTTGAGCAATGAAGGACAGAGTGCTGGGGACCTAGGTTATGCTGTGCATGAAGGATTCCTTTCAAAAGTGCACAGAAGCCCTTGCAGCTGCAGTTCATACAGTACAGAGGATTACTGTCTGGTGTGGGGAGGCAAGGACTTACCTCCACCAAATTTGGACAGAAGGACCACTGGACTGTCGGGTTCACTTGGATACAGCTCCTGTGTTCCAGGGACCACACTCGTCAAGATGAGAGGGGATCCAGAGGACTGGTGAAGCAGAAGTTTGGTGACTGCGTTAGCAGGGGGAAGATTCCGTTGACCCACAGGAGATTTCTTCATGGCTTCCAGTGCAGGGTGAAGGCAGACAGCCCTCAGAGCATGCACCACCAGGAAACAGTCGAAAAAGCCGGCAGGATTAGGCGCTACAATGTTGCTGGTAGTCTTCTTGCTACTTTTTTTTTGCAGGCATCCGGGAGCAGTCAGCGGTCGATCCTTTGCAGAAGTCAAAGAGGGAGATGCAGAGGAACTCTGGTGAGCTCTTGGATTCGTTATCTGAGGAGAAACCCACAGGAGAGACCCTAAATAGCCCTCAGAGGAGGATTGGCCACTGAACCAGGTAAGCACCTATCAGGAGGGGTCTCTGGCATCACCTGCTGGCACTGGCCACTCAGAGGCCTCCATTGTGCCCTCACACCTCTGCATTCAAGATGGCAGAGGACTGGGACACACTGGAGGAGCTCTGGGCACCACCCCTGTGTTGGTGATAGACAGGGGAGTGGTCACTCCCCTTTCCTTTGTCCAGTTTCACGTCAGAGGAGGGGCTGGGGTATCCCTGAACCGGTGTAGACCGGCTTATACAAGGAGGGCACCATCTGTGTCCTTCAAAGCATTTCCAGAGGCTGGGGGAGGCTACCCCTCCCCAGCCCTTAACACCTATTTCCAAAGGGAGAGGGTGTAATACTCTCTCTCAGTGGAAATCCTTTGTTCTGCCTTCCTTTGACTGGGCTGCCCAGACCCCAGGAGGGCAGAAGCCTGTCTGTGGGTTGGCAGCAGCGGTAGCTGCAGAAAAAACCCCAGAGAGCTAGTTTGGCAGTACCTGGGGTCCATGCTGGAGCCCCGGAAATGCATTGGATTGGCACCCCAATACCTGATTTGGCATGGGGGGACAATTCCATGATCTTAGACATGTTACATGGCCATATTCGGAGTTACCATTGTGAAGCTACATATAGGTATTGACCTACATGTAGTGCACACGTGTAATGGTGTCTCCACACTCACAAAGCTCTGGGAAATTACCCTGAACAATGTGGGGGCACCTTGGCTAGTGCCAGGGTGCCCTCACACTTAGTAACTTTGCACCTAACCTTCACTAGGTGGGGGTTAGACATATAGATGACTTATAAGTTACTTAAGTGCAGTGTAAAATGGCTGTGAAATAACGTAGACGTTATTTCACTCAGGCTGCAGTGGCAGTCCTGTGTAATATTGGTCTGAGCTCCCTATGGGTGGCAAAAGAAACCCTGCGGCCCATAGGGATCTCCTGGAACCCCAATACCCTGGGTACCCAGGTAACATATACTAGAGAATTATAAGGGTGTTCCATTGTGCCAATCAGAATTGGTAAAAATGGTCACTAGCCTGCAGTGACAATTTTAAAGGCAGAGAGAGGATAAACACTGAGATTCTGGTTAGCAGAGCCTCAGTGATACAGCTAGGCACCACACAGGGAACACATTTGGCCACAAACTATGAGCACTGGGGTCCTGGCTAGCAGGATCCCAGTGACACAGGCAAAACCAAACCGACACACAAGTAAAAATGGGGGTAACATACCAGGCAAGATGGTACTTTCCTCCACTACTCTTTTCACTGTCCACTGCAGCCCAGAAGCAGAGGGAGGCAGAGACCAGGCCACTGGCAACAGGACTACCTGGTAAGTCCTCTTTTCTCTTTCTCCTCTTTGTGCACACAGGGATGGCATTAGGCATGGGGGGTTTTTGCTTTCAAAAAAGGAAACATGCCTTCACAGCTCTACTTGAAAAGGACCTGTCTCCACAGAGACCCTGTGAAAGAAAGAGGTGTTATGGGATACAGTGCTGAGGCCAGGAGGGAGAGCTGGAGACCTGGGGAGCATCAGCTGCTGAGTGATAGGTAGTCTGGCAGACCTCTCCAGTTAGAGATGTGAGTGGTCTGACAGAGTGCCTTAGAGCCTGGTGGCAAGCAAGGCTAGGCACTTTGCAAAAATACCAGGCTGCTGGTGGAGAGCTAGTTTGGTGCTGCTAGTGTTGGGCCCGAAAGAAAGTATGATCTGAGGGTTTGTGTAAGACGTGCACAGGAAGCAATTGGAAGGCTGGTGCAAGACAGGGGTATGCTTGGCCCTCTGTAGTAAGTTTGTGATAGAGGGTAGTTCGTGAAAGGAAGTCTGCAGACACTGCATGAGGGACTTGCACCAGATCTCAGAAACACTATGCAGGGTCAGGCCGCCCGCACCCTGCTTCACACTTCTGAGATCGAGTGCATAATTAATAATCGGGTCAGGCTGGTGCGGCACTCCACCGCACACGGAACTCCATCAAATTCCACAGAGTTTTTAACCAACTCTGTAGAATTCCACGGAGTAGAACTCTGTAAGCTTCACCCAGGCCTAGTGGAAAGGCAGTACTGGGGGCCGCAGGAGGGTGGCATGGTGAGCAAATGAATAATGCATTTAAACCAGATCTGTGACTGGGGGTTAGTGTTTAAAATGCGTCAGCACTCTGTCCATCATCCTTTTGTGTTGCTAATGGGTGTGGTTGATGTGCCACTTGGTGTTGTGGTGGTGTCTGTGGGAATGGTGGTGGTTGTCGCCTGTGTGAGTGAGTGAATGTTGAGTGCTTGTGTGGCTGTGTGTGTGTTTCACATAAGCTTTATTCGGCCAACAGACCATCAAAGCAATACAATACAATACAATACAATATAATATAATAATATAAACCATAATGTCATAGAATTTTTTTTAAAAAAAGAATGATCCATGTTTGCCCGTCTTAAAACAATTTCAACTCATTGTAAATAAAAAGTGCGTATGCGCCATGCTGTTGCTAAAAACTTACTTACTGCGTAAATTGTCACATTTGAATTGTGGCTTTTTAAGATCCGCAAAGCTAGAAAACATTTCCTTAAATTCAATTCCCTACAGATTTTATGTAACCATTTAAACCTTGGGATTGAATAGGCGGGACAAAAAAACATAAAATGTTCTACTGTTTCGGAAGGAATGCCACATACAGGACAGGTATCAGAGCTTGACTTAGGTCCCCATCTGCTCGTTAAGGCCTTCAGGGGTAATGTTCCAAATCGAAATCTGGCATACAAACTTTTGCCTAACAAATCAGGTATTGTATCTAAGTATGGTTCAAACTCAGGGTACCATTTAAAATTAATAAACGAGTTAGTTAAATGACCATTCGATTTCTGAGAAATGTAATTATTACATATGTGGGACCAGTAAGCTCTCTTCAATACTTTTACATGGGGCTTCACAAGTTGCTGGGGATTCTCCCAGAAGTTCCTCAGTCCTAGCATGCAAAACCAACTAGATACGTGTTTGATCCATGGTATGGACATGGAGTTAGAGGTTTTTAACAATTCTAATAGGGAAGACTTATATATAGCCAGTTCAGGAACTACCCAAAGCCTCACCCAATATAGTAGGGGCCGTAAGATAATCAAATCGGCTATACGTTTAAGCCCTAGATCTAAAAAAAGGGGGGTTAATGGGGTGCTAGTGGGACAAGCACATAGAGCCCGTGCAAAGCTATTCTCAATTTTAGTTATCCTACTGCTATCTGTCATGCCCCAAATCTCTGCACCATAAACAGCAGCACCCTGTGCCTTGGCCACATAGATCTTTACTGCTGGAGACACAACTTTAGCGATCGTATTCCTGTAAAGGCGTAATATGGATGCTGCCCGATGTTGCAAAAGCCCGCCACTCTTACCGACTTGTTCGTCCCAGAGGAGTGAGTCTGTAAGCCTCACACCCAAGTAGTCGATAGAGCTAACCTGGTCCAAAATAGCTCCATCTAACCTGATCGTACACTTCTTACGAGAGCCAGAGAGAAGCACCATCAATTTTGTTTTCTTCGAGTTCAGCTCTAAACCAAAATTCCAGCAGAATGATTTAAATCTATCCACAAGAATTTGCAGCCCCATAGGGGTCTTTGAGATCAATAGAGAGTCATCCGCAAAAAGAAGAATTGGGATTTTCTGATTGCCTAAGCTGGGAGCATCATTCTGGCATGTCATGAGTTCTTGGACCACCTCGTTAATGAATAAAGAAAACAAAAGTGGCGCTAGGACACATCCCTGACGAACACCTCTTTTAATGGGAAACTTGTTAGTCAGTTCGCCTTGGTTACCCCATCTTACTTGAGCGTATGTGCCTTCATGCATACGTGTTAATAAATGAATGATATCAGATGGTGCCCCTCTTTTGTGTAGCACTCCCCAAAGCTTGTCTCTAGGTACCAGGTCAAAGGCAGAGCGCAGGTCTACAAAAGTGACATATAGTGTTTGCTTTGCCAAGACTACATATTTCCAGTGTAGCACGGTCAACCTAAATGCCTGGTCAACCGTGCTAACTCTAGAGCGGAACCCTGCCTGAAGTGGTGATAGGATCTGCTGCTCCGTCACCCAACTCGTCAGTCTAACTAACAATTGTTTTGCAAAAATTTTTTGTAGGTTGTCAATTAAACTGACCGGTCTGTAGTTAATTGGAAGATTTACGTTGCCCTTTTTATATATTGGAATAATTTCTGCACCCTTCCACGTCTCAGGGATCTGTCCTCCTTTTGCGATTTTGTTTGACAGCATATTAATGTACCAGGTCCAGATGGGTAACTCTGATTTATAAAGGTCACCTGGAATTTTATCAGGGCCTGGGGCTTTACCTGTCTTTAGAGATTTAATGGCGTCTGCAGTTTCTTCTAGAGAAAAGCAAATATAGCTTCCAGAGTTAAATAGATTCCCACTGGACGGAGAAGTGGCAAGGTTAGCATTGGGTGAAAATGGGGGGTATAATCCCACTTTCTCACAATCGACAGTCCCAGTGGAGGCAGTTCCTTCGTACAAGAGAGAGAAATGATCCACCCAGGTACCAGGTTGAATATGGTTCCTTTGTATAAACCTACCCCCTCTCTCGTGCTTAGTCAGCAGTTCCCAAAAAAGCGTATTGTTGTTTGTTTTAGTAGCATCTAGCAAGTCCTGCCAAATAGCATCTTCCCAAGCTTTCTTTGATTGTAGGATTATCTTTTTATACGTGAATCTTGCTTGTTTGATTGCCCCCGTATACCCGGCCAGTATAGCCTTCCTTAACTCAGTCTTAGCTCTCATGCATGCATCATTAAACCAACTGCTGTTAGGTGAACCCCCATATTGCCGGTTCGCCGTGGCTACCTTTTTATAAAAGACACTTTGAAGTTTAACCATCATATCTTCGTGAATATCAAGAAGTGTGTGGCTGTGTGTTTTGTGGTGCCTGTGCTTATGTGTGCTGCTTGTGTGTGTTGAGGTGGATGCATGCAGATTTGTTTTGTCTGCTTGGGACAGGTAGGGGATGAGGGATTTGGATTGGGAAGAGATAGGTGGTGGGGGTAGGATTGTGGGAGGTGGATTGCTGCCGTCAGTAAGGAGGTCAGAGCCTGAAAAGATCTCTGTAGGCCAAACATGGCACTATGTATGCTTACCTGGTAAATAACCATCTGATGCTGCTGGCTGCCCTGCTCCTAAGTGGTATTCACAATGGTAGTCTGACCCACAGAGATACTCCTTATGAGGTCAATATCTTCCTCACTTAGGGTAGCAGGGGCAATAGAGAAAAGGAGTGAGGTGCCTGGGGCAATGGAGATGCCCATCCTCTTCGGTGAGCAGGCATAGCCAACTGGGTGGGGAGTAACAGGGAGGGTAGAGATGGAAGTGGGGGTGGCAGACAAGTATGGAACAGGTACTAGTCCTGATGGGTCCACCACTACTAGGGAGTAGCCACTGGAAGAAGAATCTGATGATGATGTCATTCCGGTGTCCTCTATGGCATTCCTCTCACCCTCAGGGCCACTGGGTCCCTCTGTGTTGGTGGTATGATGACTGGAGGAACTGTGGCCAGCTGCTTCCCCACTTGGCTCTGCCCTGCCTCCTTCAGTTAAGTGGGATGATGCTGAAATTGTAAAGGCAAATAGGGTCAATACTTGTGCCTGATTACACATGAACAATAGCTGTGATTAGCAAACATCATCATGACGTACAGTATCCACCAGCCACAAGCTCCAGCAAAGTGGCTCCAGCATTTGCCACACCATATGCCGCACCATATGCTCACAGGAAATTCCGAATCACATACAACTCTAATTACATGGCTAATGTCGTGCAATCATAGTAAGCATTGACCAACTAGGAGACATCATCACCTTCAATGGTTTACCTCATGTAGCATCCCTCAGATACCCATATTCACACAATAGTAGGGAAATGTCAAGTCCTATTGACCACATCCCACATAAGGTCATGCATCCAGCAATATTACATATGCCCAATGTCACATCATGAAGAAATGATGGTCATCTCATTGCTGCGTTTTGCTGAAAGCAGTACAGTAACCTGAAGAAGGTGACATGGAATCACCCAGGTCATACTATAAAAACATTTGTACTATGGTCACTCCACTATATGTCCATTGTGTAAATGGACTTCTTGAGGTTGTACAAATGTTGGGCAGATAGCTAAGACATTGTGCACAGAAATGTACACTGGAAACAAAATGAGCAAAATGTCAGAGACATATGTCTACTAGCTCCACACCGACAATGATTCCCGTATTCCCAGGTAAATCACCACTCTTGATTGGTACTCAGTGAGGCAATACAATACACTGATTGCATTGGTAGAAGCCAATAGTACATTGAATGTTGCAGAGACCCAGGGATTCACAAGTACTTGTAGGTACTTACCATGTTGCTGTCTCTTTTTGTCAAACAAACACAATTTGCCGTAGATGAATGGTTGTATACAACCACATGTGGTTCCCACATGACTGAAAGTCATCCATGATGCATTGTCAACATTTAGGAAAAACCCTTCAACATTTCACATGTGCAAAGGATTTTACTATATGATACAACATCAATGGCATCAAAATGCACCTTCAGGGTAAGAACTGTAGTCCAACCTGACATGTCCTTCATTGCTACTGCAGCTGTACCTGCAAAATGACATGCAATGACGGCAGAGGGTATTTATGAGCCACCAATCAACGGTGACACACTAATGTCTGTGGCAGAACATGCACGGTAGCCCCATGATATTTGTCCAATCCTTAACACATGTTGGAATGCACATATATGTTAGGGAATTCAGAAATCATTCAGTGGTGGTAGGTAGAACATGCATGATACAACAGTGAAAAAATATTTGGTTAAATGGAAAGGTACACATGCCAACATGTTGCCACACTGAATAATGGCAACAGAGAAGTCAGCAAAATAATTTCAATGAACTGTCACCACTCACCAAGTGAAAGAATTGCCCAATTACTGCATCCAAAGAACAATAAATTCCCTCTCACATTCATGATGGGCATACACAGTAGTGAGGCACCAGCACTTGTGAAACACTTAGGATAAGTGGTATTTAGGGGACAGATGCCAATATACTCACTTGAGCAGATACATGGCTTAGGGCATTCATCTAGTATCTCATGTTGTTTGGGCTGTCACACTGACGAGTAGTAGACGGTTGTGTACAAATTACACACACAACAACCAGCAGACGTAATTGATTACTGTAATCAACCATGTATTGACCCTTGAGAGTAAATTGGTTGTGGACTGGACTCTGTTGTGTCCTGGGTCACTGGGCCAATAGGAAAGGCATATCGACATCCAACAACTTTCAAACCTACAGAAACAGACATTTACCTTATGAGTCACACATGGCCTACCCCCAGTCCTCAGAGGGAGATGGCAGACCCTTACACATCAACTTAGCAATGTTACAGGCAGGAATAAGCATAGGATTTCCCCCCTTGTAGCTGCTGTGCTCTCCTCAACGGCCCATCGAGCTCCAGTTAGGCAACCGCCAGAATGCAGGGCATTAGGGGGGGTCAGGCTCTGATGTGCGTCCTGCCCACATTTGGAGGACAGTCCCAGCTGGACCTTTATAATCTTCTGGGCCAGCGTCTCAGGTCCTCCCACCTCATCTGACAGTGGGTGCTCTGCCGGAGATGGACTACCAGGGTCTGCACCTTACGGGTGATTGCTTTCAAAATTTCTTGCTTCTCATAAACACTGACCTGTATGGGTGCAAAAGACAAATGAAGAAGTTATAAATCCATTTTCCTGTGACACACATGTATTTTACAAACACCAACTACAACCATTTGTAATCATCAACAGACCACAGGTGTAATGCATACATGGTCACAGGCACAGGGACACAAATACAAACTTTTGGAATCATCTGTAGACTAACACACAACCCTGCTCAGGACCCACGCTGACTGAGTAAGCCCAATGACATTAGGTTGCCCAGGTATTAGCAACATGTATTGTGATGTGAGCCACAATGCAACACAACACACCATTGTGACTTTCTTTAGGCAAGCTTCTTGGCCATGACTGGGCAGATACATTTACATCCAGCAATTTTGACTCAATGTATACAGTCCATACAATCAAATACCATAGTACACACCACCTCTTAACACTTAAGTGAAAAGGAAAGGACTGGCATGGGTGTGACGGGAAGCCTCTCCTCTGTGCAAATGTTGACATGTGAGCTATCCAATGGAATGACAATACCACTCCTGAGTGGAAATCTGATGTATATACTGGTATCCCTGCACACATGTTTCCATATGTTTCACACCCATAAAGATGACATCAAACATAACAAGATGTGCTTTGTCTGTTTAGTTGCATGCAACAAAGCAAATTAGTCACATCGAATGCTCTCCCTCAACTACAAAACTATCTGCACTGTAGGTTGGTCAGTTATGACATATGCCGGTACTATACAAATATGACTCATGAAAAGGTGACAGCAGAGCTCTGTGAGTAAGGTGCCTGTCATAAGTCAATAACACACATTGACAATGGTGGTCAATAGACATATGTAGTAGTTCATGAGGAAATCTCATTACCCATTCCTAATGAGGCAAATGGACAAATGCATTCTGACCAAGCCTTGACTCTGAAGACAAATGTTGTCCAAATCCAAGGATCTGCAGCTCTACAGGAAGTGGTCCAGTGACCACAGTGGCCTAGCCACAGTAACACTGACCCCACATGATCTATCTCACATACTGGGAGCACATCTGACAGTCCATGTCCTCTGCAACCTCCGCCTGCAGAACCAACAGGACACTCACATTTCCAGCAATTCCATGCAGTACAGTACATCCTGGTCCCATCCTCTGTGAGTACAGAGTTGTTGCACTCAGAAGGGCACCGTAAGTTTAAAATGTTTCTCAGACAGCAGGTTGCCAAGGCCAGATGTGTCTTGAGTGTTCCGTGGGACTGTAAACATTGACGACAAGGTCCTAATAAGACTCAAATGCATACATATCCAGCTCATGCTGTGTTGCAAACACATTCTGGCCTTCATTTTCAAAAGCCATGTCCAAAAATGGATCATTGTATGCCTCTAAAGTCTGTTTGCCTAGACATATGCATGTAACAGGAGGGGGTTCAATACCTTATCACACAACACAATGGTAATGCGTCTTATACAGAGTACAGCGCACCACTTACAGCACATCTACATCCTATTTATGGACCCCTGTATGTGACAACAGGCACCCCACACAACTCACTGGCACTCAGAGGCACGTTGTAACCTAGATGGAAGGAATGAGTGCATATAACAGAGGCAAATATGCCTATGGCCTCCTTATCTGCTCCTCTGGTGAGCCATATAGTTGGTCGTATAGGGGAATCACTTCCTCCATGAGGATTTCCAGCTCCTCTGAAGTGAAGACTAGGGCCCTTTCCCCTGCTTGGCCTGCCATTATGCCATCCGAGGTGGCACACAGAAGCTGAAGTGGTGGAGGTGTTGATGGCAGCAGTGTAAATAAGACAAGTGAGTGTTTTTGCCATACCCGTCGTACATGTACGTCACTTACGCGATCATCACCTCCGGCAGACACAGCCATTGGTCCGCAAACATCACAGGCAACAGCGTCAGCCTATGGCTGTGTCCACCACGGTCGTAAGTGCCCATCACATGGTCGACCTCCGCCGCAGGCGAGTCCTAATGCCCAATGTAGGGTTTTAGGCATCTGCCATTTTAGAGGTTGTAACCACATTGTTGTAGACTTGACAATGCGTTACAACATCTACAGATGTGTTAGAACCTCTCAACATATGTTTAGCAGCCCTGTCATGTAGCATCACAGACACAATTAGGATTGTGGCGTCATGCTGGTCACAGATGTCTTAAAACAGCATTTCACGGTTCACCGCCGGTGACATTTTTTTTGGGGGGGGTCGGTACGGACCACCAAATTTAGAGAGGCACATGAGTAGCAGATATTTGGGGTGATGTCAAATTTCATGTTATACACAAATGTGAAGACAGCTATGGGAGCCCTAACTGGGCTTTAAGTTGTAGATGGCTTTAATGTGTGATGTGTGTAATATCATTCCAGTCATTCCTGGATTGTCCCATGGAAGTTTCTTGTATGCATCATACATGTTTGTGTGTACAAATTTACAAATGCTCCAACTCATCTGATGTCATATATAGGTATCCTGGAAGATGGAAAAGGTGACAAGCTCCAGTCTACCATCCTCTGCCAGACCTTCAGACCATGGAAGAATGTCATATAATTAAAATGTTCCATCTGAATTGGCAGACAATTGTGAATTTCTGTTGTCAGTTGGAGCGTGATATAATGCCTGAAAATAGTCACCCAACATGCATACCATCCATTGTGAGACTCATGGCAGTATTACACTTCCTGGCCACAGAGTCCTTCTAATATACAGTAGCCATTTCTGGTGGCATGTACCAACCTATGTTCAGTCTTGTGTTAAGAAATGTGCTGTCAGCACTGCTGAAACACATTGACAACTGTATTAGGTTCCCCAGACCTAAAGATATGGCAAATGTGAAGACTGGCTGGTGTGGTTTTGCTTGCCTCCTACATGTGCTGGGAGCCATTGTTGGGGCACATGTTGCCTTGGCACCACCGCAAGCAGGTGAACAAGTCTATGGGAACAGGAAGAACTCCCATTCTATCAATGTGCAAGTTGTATGCCTGTCATATCTCTACACATCAAATGTTTATTCCCGGTTCCCCAGATCAGCCCCTGATTCCTTGTAATGCAGAACAGCACAATTCCCCAGCTGATAACACAACTGCATTTGGTGAGGGCCTGGCTGGTTGGTAAGTTACATCTGTCCTGATTTTGTGTATGCAATGTCATTTGCTACAATCATGAAATGAGCAACTGATTGTGTCACCTATGTCTCCTTCTAGAACAGGAGACTCAGCATACCCAAACCATCCTTGGTTGTTAACACCGCTGAGGAATTCAACTACACCAGGGGATGTCCACTTCAATGAGGCCCATGGGAGAAGAAGGTGGGCAGTGGAGCGGCTTTTGGGCTCCTGAAGCCCAGATTTCACTGGCTGGACAGGACTGGCAAAGCCCTCCTCTACTCACCCTGAAAAGTGAGTCAGATCACTGTGGGATGCTGCATGCATTGCAAAAGAATATCCCTTGTATTTTATAGTAGGGTGAGCCTGCAGTGCCACTGGTTGAGAATCCTGAAATGCCAGATGGAGCTGATAGTGATGAAGAGGAAGAAGCTCATCAACAGCTTCTTCTCATGACTGTAGGTATTTCATGTGATGTGATGAATTGGACTGTACAATGAACTGTAGTTTTGATGATGTGGGTAGTAAAGCCTTGAAAATAGTTAGGGAGCTGATGCTCAGGCAAAATCTATCAAAATCTGTTTGATGAGATAGCTTTTGACACATCTACCTCTTGATGATGTTGCTTTGTTTCTGTCATATTTATGGTGATGTATTTTGTTAGCCAGATGCTTGCCATGTGAATTGTGCCATATGTTAGGTCCATAACTATACTCCTTGTTTTGTTCTTTCTTTAGGTACCTTCACATGCCATCTTCATGTGGGCATTTCAGAGTTGTGACATTGGCAGGTATGTGATGCAGTTCAGACAAACAAAGTGGACATGAAATGTTCCAGGGAATGTAGGTTACAAACTTTGTGTGTAGGAGACTTGTGCCAAGACAGATTGAACAGTGATAGGATGGAAGTCTAGGAGACACAATTGAACTTGTTCCTGGTCATGTGGTGGCCCTAATGCGTCATGTGCATCATTATGTGTTCAGAAAGAATCTAGTTGTAGGCCAAAATCATGTTAGTTTCTCTTTTTATTGGCTAAACACTCTTTTTGTATGACCTCTATGTAGCTGTTAATGTGTTACATAATTGTAGGCCAAAGTGAGTGTGGCATATCACTGGCATTTGTGTCCTACCACCAGATGCATAATCACTGGATCGTAATGACCCTGTGATCAGGAACTGTTGTACGGCCATCTGTGTGAGTCTTGCTTTATGTGATTTTGGATTACTTTTGTGTGGAAGGCGATATGGCTCCAGCTGACGACATCAACCACTCAAATGTTTTAATATTCTACACGACAATGTCTGACACATCCCTTCCCTCCGTGGTCTGGAGGTCTGTACTTGTGAATCTGTACATTTACCCAGCATGATTATTACATGTATGATTTGCTAAGTGGCAGACATACTGACAGCCTATGTACTGACCAATTCAATACATTTTCTACTTTGGCAAGACATCTGTATGCACTTGTGTGAGTGTGTAAAATGTTTATAATCCTGAGCTGGACACTGTGTACATGCAACCTATCCCTGCTGGAGTTCTGTCAACACCTGGCAAATAACGCCTTGGGACTCCTGACAGACCCCCAAGACATAGCTGATAGTGTCCTGTTTGACAGCAGTCCCAGTGCCTCACCATGCTGGCCTACTGCATTCCTCTTGCACAACATATCCTAATGAGGCTGTGTCCTTGGCACAGGGTACCCTCTCCAACTGGGTCCTGGGCCCTCAATGTCAGTAGTGTCAAGTTCAATCTTGGAAGCCTGGACTCTGGGGCACATGATGTGATGGTAAACACTGTGCTCAGTGCACAGGTTGGGGGGTACATCGTTGGCTGTGATGTTGTGGCAACAGTGTTGGGAGGTGTTGTTGTGGACACAGTGAGACTCACTGTTGCCGTCTGACCAAGTTGCTCGGAAGGGCAAAGAATATCCTCCATGTCCACAACTCTAGGGTGCTGTCCTCACTGAAGGCTTCATCCACGGTGGGAGTGGGTATCTGTTGGCTGTTCTCAGTCTGACTAGTGGCAGCTCAACCTGTTGATAAAGAAACTACATTGCTACTGGTTGAAGAGTGACATCAACCTCCACAGCGTTTGTGTTACAGTAAGCAGAGACGTTGGACATTCATAACTTGTAGGTTAGGCTTTTGTGCCACATTAGCGTGGTATTGGACTATGTGACGTGTCATGTGTAAAGCTTACCTGAACTGTTGGACTCAAGCAGCTGATGAGATGTGCAGGTCAGTTGTACTTTGGATGATGGCCTGTAAATGATATCTTGCCAACAGGAATCCAACACAGTGTAGAATCAACATGTGCATTTGGCCATTCAGAGGCCTATTTGAGTGAAATACTGGCAAATACAGTACCTTGTTGTATATGTGCTGCAGTCATCATGTGTGCAGTGGTGTGTCAATGTGTTCACAGCCACTACCAATCTGCTGCTGCAGCTTAAGGCCTTAGATAAACTTGAAATACACACTTGGTAAGGTATCATTCATGTCCTCAATAGTGTAATCTTAGGTATAAGGTCACAATAGAGCTAGGTAGACAGATTAATCTTTCAGTTGAGCATGATGTGCATGTATGCCCCTCACAGGCAGGTAGACTTCAATTGAAAGGGATATATGGTCAGCTGAACACTAGGCTGGTGTTTGGAGTTACTGAAACGGGGACTCCTGGGAGCTGTAGTCAGTTTGCTCCCTCTACTTAACACACTAGAGAAATGGTATGCTCCCAGGTGGGTAAATATAATTTGTGAGTTGCTACACAGGTGTATTTTGTCAAAGGAACACTGGGCTGGGGGTTGGAGTTAGAGAAACAGGGCCTATTGGGAGCTGTAGTGAGCCTACTCACTCTACTTCACACACTAGACAAATAGTATCCTCCCAGGTGAGTAAACTTCATTTGTGAGTTGATACACAGGTAAATCTGGTCAAAGGAACACTGGGCTGATGGGTGGAGCAACAGAAACAGGTCCTATTGGGCTTTGCAGCTAACTCACTCTCTCTACTTCACACACTATACCAATAGTATCCCCCAAGTGAGCTTCCTTCAAATGAGAGTTAAACAGAAGTATCAGGACAAATGAATACAGGGTTTGTGTTTGGAGTTACAGAAACAAGGCTGTGGTGTTTGATCCAACAATACGCATTGGCACTGTTAATACTCAGGTACTCTGGGTATTGACTGTTGGTTGAGTATATCAAAAGGTGAGCTGGGAGTATGAAGGACATTGCATTTTTGATGAGATTTTTGTTTTGTTACTTACCAGACTCCACTCTACCAGGTATCCTGTCAAGCCCTCAGGATATAGGATGGCAAGAACCTTCTCCTCTCAATGAATGAGTCTTGTTGGCCCCATGTAATACCTGGAGGCTACGGAATGCACCTTTTTCCTCAGGTCATTCCACCTCTTCCTATAGTCCTTATTTGTGCACAGGGTGGTGCCTACAACATTCACTCTGTCAACTATCATTTGCCACATTTCTGTTTTTCTACTGAGAGGAGTAGGTTGGTCTTGGGCTCCAAACAATTGAAGCTCTGTTCTGATGATTTCATCCACCATGACTCTTAATTCATCTTCAGAGAATCATGGATTTTTTTTGGGGGGGGGACATGGTAGACAACTAAAGTGTGTAACGGTGACTTACTTAACAGGGGAAGTGCAATAGGTAGTGGGAGGACAAAAGAGTGTGCAGGGTCTTAAACGTGATGGTGGGAAAAACAGGGTATCTGATCTATTGTGAGCAGATCATATGGTGGTCTGTGTTGTTCAGAGTGCAGGGGCTATAAAAAGAATTGCGGTCTGTGAAGGGGTGTGTTCTATAGTGTGATTTGTAGGTGTGTTAACTCAGTCAATTTGTGTCAGCTGTGTTGTTTTTGTATTCAACCAATAGGCACATGTGTGTTACATTGCTGGGTGTGTACTACAGCAGTTGACTGTCATTGCCTTGCCACCACTGGCGTACCACTGCAGCCACTGTATGTTTGTAAAAGGCTCTGTGGTTGGCTGCAGTGTTGACAGCACTGGAGGTCCGACTACCAATGGCTGCATGCCTTTTTTGCTTAGCAGGTGGCCGTTCAGCCTGATTACACTATAATATGGTGGTCTGGGGAATGCCAGTGCAACAGTCTTTTTAGGGCTGCCAACTTGCCGGTCTAGTGATCCAACCACCAAACTCGTAATCAGGCCCTTAGTTCCCAAAATAACTATTTCAAAGACACTTGGGTTGGCAGACAGCATCGGTCAGGACACAGACACCAATCTCAATTCCAGATACCACAGTGGATTATCTATGACAGCAACTTGGCACAGAAAGCCAAACAAACAATGCAGTGGAAGGATGGCACATTGCCTTCCAATCCACACTATGCAGAACTCAATCTACTTTATACAAATTTATAGCAGCATTGCATGAAGAAAAAGCTACCAAGAACTTAAAATAGAACAATCCGTTGCCTAAAGTGGCCCTAAACTTAGCAAACAAAGTAAAAAAAAGACGAACATGCTACAATGTAAGGTCAAAATCTTTAGAAATAACAGAGGACTAGTCTATTGAGAATAAATAGTCAAATCTATCCTCTAAAATATATATTAACCTACCAAAAACCTCGAAATCCACAATATACTGTAACACAACTATTCAGATATATTTTCTTTAATAATAATAAGAATATATTATTACATCAGTGAAGATATTATAGAGAATCTAAAATTAATAATCACTGATTAAATAAATGTATAAATATTAATAATTAAATAACATAATACTAACAAACGAACCAACTTAAAAACTAACTCAATCCATCGCATCAATTAAATTTAATACTTAATTTGAACAATTTCACATAATAATAACATAAACATAACACCCACAATACAATATAACATTTCTCACCCACAACAAAAATTTACTATAACACTTAGGGGGTCATTCTGACCCTGGCGGCCGGTGGCCGCCAGGGCCACCAACCACGGGAGCACCGCCAACAGGCTGGCAGTGCTCCCGAGGGCATTCTGACCGCGGCGGTTCAGCCGCGGTCAGAAAGGGTAAACCGGCGGTCTCCCGCCGGTTTACCACTGCCCGTTGGAATCCTCCAAGGCGGCGCAGCTTGCTGCGCCGCCGAGGGGATTCCGACCCCCCCTACCGCCATCCAGTTCCCGGCAGTCCGCCCGCCGGGAACCGGATGGCGGTAGGGGGGGTCGCGGGGCCCCTGGGGGCCCCTGCAGTGCCCATGCCACTGGCATGGGCACTGCAGGGGCCCCCGTAAGAGGGCCCCTACAATTATTTCACTGTCTGCTTGGCAGACAGTGAAATACGCGACGGGTGCAACAGCACCCGTCGCACCTTCCCACTCTGCCGGCTCGATTACGAGCCGGCATCCTCGTGGGAAGGGAGTTTTTCCCTGGGCTGGCGGGCGGTCTTTTGGTGACCGCCCGCCAGCCCAGGGGAAACCTCAAAATACCCACTGCGGTCTTCCGACCGCGGTACGGTATTTTGGCGGCTCCCGCCGGGCGCGCGGTGACCGCGTCTGGCGGGAGTCAGAATGACCCCCTTACTGTTCTGTAGCTGACCTCTCTAGCCTTAATAGTAATCAACCAACAAATGAAAAAATGAATGCGAAAATCCCCAAAAATGAAAAAATATGAATAATCCAAACAAAATACTTTGAAGAAATCCAAATTCTGAGTGGTCCATAAAAAAATAAATAAGATGGGCCTCATTAATTATGAGTTTAGGGGTCTGAGGACTGCCATTGTCATGGTGACGGTTGGACTGACGCACTCCAGGCAGTCCACCCACCATATTACAACCCTGGTCAGCAGACCCACCAGTGGACCGTTTTCACAGCCAGGAACATTGTTCCTGATGGGCTGGCGGCAGTCTGAGTTGTACTCAGCCATGGTGGCATTGAACTCAGGACCACCTAGCTGATTACAACTCAGCTTTTAACCAGCCTTTCCATGGCAGTCACCCCGCCATGGTGTAATTTTGTATGGTGTAGTGGTGTGGTTTGCCTTTGCAATATTTTATTAAATAGGTATATTACATACGTAACCAACCACACTAAGATTTCATTTCTCTGTACTATTTTCAACCTGCAACAATGCCACATGATTGTTTTTGGGTGCACAAAATAAGAGACCCCTCATCACCCAGAGTACTACCAAAGAGAAGGTCTTACAGTTACTTCAGTCCACAGGCACCAAACTCTTTTGCTTGTGCATCTTAGTGCCACCTCCAACCTAGAGCTAAAGAATGACCCAAAGAAAGTTGCTCCCAAGAAAGTGGCCAGTGAGAAGAAGGAGCTTTCTGTCAGTGATGTGTCAACCGCAACCTTTTTCGGAAGTCATGTGCCTGCCACACCTGCCTCTGGAAAGGAACCTAAGAGCAGCACTCCCACATCAATAGCACCACCCCAGCCCACGCCCAAAACCAAGTCTGTCAGTGAGGCAGCCACTGTAATCATGAAGACTCCCACTAGCAGTGATGTTGAATTCAATTTGCCCCTTTCGACAAAGTAGTACCCAGTTGTTTCAGGAAATAGAGCAAAGTGGACAGGAGCCACAGCCAGATCTTCCCGAAGCTGGAGCAAAACAGGAGTTTGCGCTTCCTACTGAGCAAGAGCCTCTTCTTTTAGAATCAATGGTTTACCAGATCTCCAACAAGAAAAAGGAAGGGTGCTACTCCACCATCTTCTCCAAGCAGCACCATTTCTGATGATGATGATAGGGACATGCATGGACCCCAGCAGAGTCTGGGAGATACTAGGCGAGGCAAAGGAAAAAAAAAGTTCCAGAAAGCTTCAGAATCATGGAAGGGGATGATGAGGAGGCTGATGATGGTGAGCCAGTTATTGTGGAAGATGCCACAGAGGAGTCCGACATTACTATCCAACCTGCTCTAAGGGATGTGGCACAGGCAGCACCCCCAGCTTCCATATTTGCAAGGGCCCAGCAGAGAACTGTACCAACCTGTACCTCAGTAGAGGTATGCACTGCAGAGAGGCAATCGATACACCCACCTATATCCAGTTCTTCTTCAGGCATTGGCAGTGGCCCAGTAAGAAAGTACTCCCCAGTTTGGGACATTTTTATGATTAGCAAACAAGTGCAGAACTTTGCCATATGCTCCATTTGCCATGCAAGTGTTTGTTGAGGTAAGCCTGGTTCACTTTATGATCCTGGAGGCCAGATGACTTATATGAAAAAACATTATGCAATCCGGTTGGAGGAGCACCTTAAAAAAACAGCTCAACATGGTTGCGGTTGTGAAGAAGAGGAGAGCCAGGAAACATCAGGTTTAACTGGTCAAATCAGGGGGGAAGGTGAGGAAGAAGAGAGTGACATCCTCATGCAAAGCAGCCCTGTCCCTAGCAGTGCCCCACAATCACCCACCTCAGTGACCTCACAATGGAACAAGAAGACTTAGAGTCAGATGGAGACACCACAGCATATGGTGACTGCACCACCACAATGCACATTGAGTCTACCACCACCTACATCTCAAAAGTCACCTGAGTCTGTGGCCCCACAAAAGAAGAAAATCCAGGCTACAATTACAGGCATGTTTAGGTAGGAGGGGCCCCTACGACCACAACCACCCAATGACAGGTTTGTACAATAGAAAGCTGGCAATAATGTTAGTGCTGTACCACCTTTCTTTTTCATTTGTGGAAGGAGTTAGATTCTTAGAGTTTGTGGCAGCCCTCTGCCTGAAATGGAAGGGTCCAAGCCGGATCTATTTTGCCTGAGTTTCTGTTCCAGGGCTGTGCTTCAATTGGTTGGATAAGCTTTGCAGCAAAGAATTGTCCACACTATTCATCTGACAACAGGCATGTGGACCATTTGTCTGGCGACTGATTACATGTACATCACTGCACATTGGATATCTAAGCAAAAGATATCTACAGGTCTTGGTCCTGAAGAAATTTTTAAGAGCGTTCAGTGGCATGTAACAGTAGCCATGTTTACCACAGAGAAATCACCCACAGCTGCAAACATCTTGGATAAATTTTAATACCAAGGTGTCTGAATGGCTGTGACCCAGTGGTCTTTGAGCTGCATTTGTTGCCATTGAAAATGGCAGTAACATAATCAAGG
Organism: Pleurodeles waltl; assembly: GCF_031143425.1. NCBI lineage: Eukaryota > Metazoa > Chordata > Amphibia > Caudata > Salamandridae > Pleurodeles > Pleurodeles waltl. The sequence goes on along the minus strand of NC_090438.1, from coordinate 791,416,724 downwards.
CCATGGCAGACGCTGACAATTTCCAGGTCCTGTGTTTGACACACTGCATCAACCTGGCTGTGCAAGACTTTCTTAAAAAAGAAGACATACCCAGCAACATACTGAACACCTGCAAATGCATTTGTAGTCATTTTAGCCATTATTGTAAAGCCCAGAAACAGTTGCAGATTATTAAGTGTGATGACAGAGTACCAGTTAAAGCCCTGATACTGAAGGTGCCAACACGTTGGAATTCAACCTATTATATGTTGTAACATCTGTTTGAGCAGTACAAACAGATCAATGACTATGCCATTCAAAGAGGAGTTGATGCAATTGGGAAAGCTAAGACCGTGGATGTGGACAAATGGGGCCTACCCAAAAGCCTCACACAGATGCTGCTCCCTTTTGAGGTTTTCACACGGGAAGTTAGCAAGGAGGACATTACAATGGGCCAAGCTATCTCATTATTGCATCTGCTACAGGAGCAGCTAAACGATGTGGCTGAAAAGTTTACATTTAGGGTGCGGACGAAAAACCAGAAACGCATGTCTTGGTTAATAACCTAAGGTACCGCTTGACTTGTAATGCAAGGCTACAAAATAACATCATCTCATCTAAAAAGTACATCTCTCCAGCCTACTTGATCCATGCTATAGAAAAAATATTTCCGCTATCATTCCTTTTTCTGAAGGGGATGCTTCACAGTACAAAAGGTGGATTGTTGAGCAAACAGCAGAACTGGAAGAAGATGTCTGAAACTCTTCAGTTCTCAGATATTGCCTTCAAATTCCAGAGAGGGCAGTCATATGTCCCATCTGCCAACCCTACCAACAAGAAAACTGGTGACAACAGCAACAGAAGAATCAGACCCAACCTCTGCATTGGCTTGGTTTCAAGAGGCAAGTCCAGTGCAGAGATGAAGAAAAAAGCGGTCAAGCAGGTGGCAGCACCAATGACCATTCAGAGGATGTTCCAGGAGTATCTGGATGACCCGAAAGAGGTATATGTAGATCAAAACCTATTGATGCTTTATTATGGGAAGATGCACCAATAACCAGTGCTCAGTAAGCTGGCAATAAAGTTTCTGGCTTGTCCTGTAGCCAATGTGTCTGTTCAACATGTGTTCAGTGCAGCTGGTGCAGTTGTTACAGTGAGAAGGATCAGTCTCTCGCCTCAAAACGTAGAAACAGTGACCATGAACAAAATTAACCAGCATTTTATACCACCTGATTCTACCGTTCCCGAAACATCACAAGAGGAGGAAGAGGATGATTGGTCAGAATCAAGCATGTTAGCTGACCAACTATTGGGAGAACCACTAGAGTTTGAGGATGAACTCTACGTCCTGGATTGAGTATGCCAGTGCCACCTTTGAACTTTTTAATTATTTCTTGTTCAGCTACTTTTCTCTTTCTTTCTTTGCAAAAGAAAGAAAAACATGTGAGTGCAACATTGTGTTTGTGTCGGATTTCTGCGGCCCCACCATTGATCTATAGTCATATATAAGCTCAGATTTGAGTTGGACCCATGTGCAGTGAAGAAGCCCCCACATACCTTTAAGGATGTTGGAGGTGATGCCTGTGTCCCTCACCTAGCAAAGCTGCCATAGAATGACTGCCCGTGCCAATGCCTAATTCCAATGTGTGGATACCATCAAAGAAGAGATATTTTGTTCAGCTTGGTTTGGAAGCGGTAACTAAGTGAGTATTGAACCAAGTGGTGATATATTGACATATTGTGATTGCAAATTTGTGAGTGATGACTGATGTATGTTGTGGCTGACAGTGACGGAAGGAGTTCAACAAATTTGTAATCTTGTTTCCGATTATTTACACTTTTTGGGAGCTGATGGGTGATTTTTTTTTTTCCTGAAAGTGATTGGCCTTTCAAAAGTAGTGAAATTTAGTTGCAGTGTCTAATCCTTTTTTCTGCTTCCTCATAACAAACCAGCCACTTTAGTTACCAAACACAAATTTTCACAAAAAAGTACTTCAGTTCTGTTTCTCTATTTGTTCTTCAACAGCAGTGCACTTCACAGGCCTACCTTGCTCGGTTTGGTACTGGGATGGAGTTATTCTGAATCTGGAGGAGGAAGATGATAAGACTCAGAGCAGGACTACCTCAAGAACTAGAAAGGACAAATGTATTGACTTCAAAGAGAACCCATGATGATAGCGAAGACTATGAGGGCTAATACTGACTCAGCTCTGAGAACTGGAGAGAGGTGTGTTGATTTATAAATGCTCCTGAGCATGTGTTTGCTGTACTTCCAGCCCAAACTTGAAACTCCTCTTATGTTTTTGCTCTGCCTCTGAGTCTTCTTGGTACACTCCGGACTCCTCTTGAAGCTTACCTTGCTTTCTTTTGTCCTTTTCTTTTACACTATAGTCCAGCTACAGTTTTTTTCAATACACAGGCCTTTTCCAAGTCCTCTCCAGCACAAACAAAACTTGGAAATCTCACGACTCAAGCTTACCTACCGGACAGGTACAAACAGGCACCAGAGTGACAGACCTTCCAAGAGGAATGGAAATACATGACCTAATTTGGCAATACAGTATTATTTTCCTTTTAACAATAATAATTTTTACAACTGGGTTGGTAACATCCAATCCTCCATATTTCAAAACTAGCAGACATAACACTTAGGCGGTCATTCCAACCCTGGCGGTCCGAGACCGCCAGGGTTGGGGACCGCGGGAGCACCGCCAACAGGCTGGCGGTGCTCCCATGGGCGTTCTGACCGCGGCGTTATAGCCGCGGTCAGAAACGGAAAACCGGCGGTGTACCGCCGGTTTTCCGCTGCCCTGGGGAATCCTCCATGGCGGCGCAGCTAGCTGCGCTGCCATGGGGATTCCGACCCCCATACCGCCATCCTGTTCCTGGCGGTTTCGGCCGCCAGGGACAGGATGGCGGTATGGGGTGTCGTGGGGTCCCTGGGGGCCCCTGCAGTGCCCATGCCAATGGCATGGGCACTTCAGGGGCCCCCTAACAGGGCCCCACAAAGATTTTCAGTGTCTGCCATGCAGACACTGAAAATCGCGACGGGTGCAACTGCACCCGTGGCACCCCTTCCACTCCGCCGGCTCCATTCGGAGCCGGAATCCTCATGGAAGGGTGTTTCCCGCTGGGCTGGCGGGCGGCCTTCTGGCGGTCGCCCGCCAGCCCAGCGGGAAACCCAGAATAACCGCAGCGGTCTTCTGACCACGCAGCGGTATTCTGGCGGCTCCCGCCGGCCCGGCGGTTACCGCGGCCGGCGGGAGTCAGAATGACCCCCTTAGTCTATACTATTTAGTGTCTCTCTGGGGCAGAAGGACTGTTTCCAGTGAATTTACTGAACTGTGTCATACTTACTTATCCATTCGTTCTCTTCTACAACAAATTGATGATGGTGTGCTGCTCAGCACCCCAACAAATATTGTTGTGGTTTCTTTTGTGTAGTGATTGTCATCGGCACACCTTTCCCTAAATTCCCTTTCCTATCAATTAATTGAGACCCTAACCCTCTTCTCCAGGATGAGTGATTTATTGAGGTGTGACCTCATTTTACACCATAAATGAATCACACATTCCTCATCCCTGGTGTCTAGTGGGAAAGCTCTGCTTTCCTACTAGGCTGCTGTTTATCTATCTCCTGCTTTTTTCTGCTTTGCTCTCTGTTCTGCTTTCTCTCCTGTGTCTGTCCCTTTTGTGCTCCGTTTGCTTCACGTTACACTCTTCCTCATTTTTCTCTCTCCTCACTCCACTCTGTCTCTCACTTTCGCTCGCCCCCTCTCTCTCTCCCCTGCCACTGCTTCCCCTGTGGCCCCATCCTCTCCTCACTCTCTCTTGCTGCACTCCCGCCACTGCTACCCCCACGGCCCAGCCCCCTTTCTCGCACCATTTTTCACTCCCGCTCCTCCCTCCCAACTGTCCTCTCCTCCCCACGACCTCCCTACTTATTGGCGACTGCTGTGCGGGCGTGCAGCTGGCACACCGAAGGCGCACCAAAGGCAAGCCCATCTGCACTCATACAAAAAATTATCCCTTTTATTATTTACAAATAGAAAACCCTCCTGTTCCACCTACAACAGGCCCACCCCACCCACAACCAAATAACCCCATCCCCAGAAAGTCCAACGTAAAAGCCCAAAGTCCAGCCCAAATCCCTCCCCACCCTCTTCACCCACAAGAAGTCCCTCCCATCATACTTACTATTTTTTTTTAAAAGGGCTTAAAAAAGGCACTGTCAATATGGGTCCGGAGCTGGTTGAGGCTCTGCTCAATGCTGCCGATCCGGCTCTCTATCCAGTCCATCCGCTGCTGGATGTGTCATAGCAATGCCTTGTTGGAGCGGGAGGGTGAAGCAGCAGGTACAGTCAGGGACTCTTGCTGACAGCGGCTCCCGCAATGTACTAGCCAGGGGGCTAGAGGCTGCCGTGCTGCTCTGCTGGGTCCGAGGCAGCTGTTTCAGCCGCTTTCTCCTCCAGGATCACCAGGTGCTGATATTCTGCCTGAATGTTTCCCGGCTTACACTGCGGCAGACAGGTCGCTATCTCGTATCTGGTTGGTGGTGGTCATAGGGCAGAAATAGCTATATCAAGAAAAAGAAGAATAACAAAAGACAAATTGTAACCAAAGCTCTGAACAAACACTTCTTCAAATGATAGATAGAGCATGGCACAGCAGCACTACAATGATGGTCCCCTAGGGACATTCAAATTTGATATGATTATGATTAGGAGAATCAGAGGGCCAATATTTTATTTGCTTACCTACCCATGCCTCACATAAAAAGCGCTGACTGTCTGGTAGAAAATAATTAAGACAGAAGACCAGATTAAAAGAAAAACAAAATTCTTTATTTTTTTCTTTTATAGGCTTTTCTAGTAACTAAACAGACACATTTAGTGGAAAACTAAAAATGAACTACCTCTCATTATGATGAGTAAGGCATTATGCAATATAGAGTACAAGTTGTTGTGCCAAATAATTTGAGGCATGCTAGCCAGCGCTTCAGTTATGTTGCTACTGTCTGCAGCTTGGGCAGCTGTAACTGACAATTACCTAACTTTAATTCTAATGGCCCTGCTCTTTCCCACATGCCTTTCACTTAGGTTAGCATTGACCCTAACTCCAAAAAGGCAGATGAATGAATAAGATATATCACACATGTCATGTTTAAAATTCATATATATTAATGCTGTCTGCCATAAGTAAACTGGGGGGAAATGATGCATTGCACTATAGAGAAAAGAATGGGCTATATAGATTGTATTTGGCACATTCATCACAGAGTATCCCCTACGCCAAATTAGAAATCAAATAAGGCACTTACTGGTCCCACTTTACTCACTGATCTTTCCCACCATCACAAATTCTTTCCAAATTCTTTCCAACAGACTGATTTGCTGGGCAGTAAGGAAAGTAAAGAAACATGACTTATTCCACTGTAGAGTAATGCAGAAGGATTAGGCAGGTAGGTAGAGCTGTTGCTAAAGAAGAATAGGGGGGGCGTCACTGATCTATCTACAGAAGAAGAGTGCCTTTCTTTATTCATCCACACAATTATTCAACCATACTTTCATTCGTCTCCTATATACGCCCACAGCCACCATGATTTAAGCTTTGCTTTCTCAATCTAGTCTTTCACCCAAATTCACAATCCTTCATCCATCCATTAGGTTCCCACACTTTCCATCCTTTCTTTCAATCATCCTTTCACCCACCCATCCATTTACCCAATACCAATACTCCTCCATGGATCCTTTTTCATCCACCCATGCATCCTTTCCTTTCACTCTTTTCACTAATCCTTTCCTTTAACCTTACATTCTTTCAGGTTTCCATCAAGCGATCATTTTTAGCGTACATTATGGACCTCATTACGAGTTTTACTGTCCTGTGAGCGCCATGTTGGGGGTGGTTGTCCAATTGCCAACGGTCTGGTAGAGCGGACCTCTGTATTATGAGTTTGGCGGTCGTACCCACAGAAGACCACCAGCAGTCTGCCACCACCATCAGGTAGCATAGACTGCTAAGGTGCTGAGGAAACATAAAGAGGCTGGTGGAGCCTGTATTTCTGCCAGACCCATTATGAGGTTGCACTTTACCAATGTGACTGTTGAGGTCCAACCACCACGTATCAGAAGGCGTAAATGGACAGTATAAAAGGAGGCACTTACCTGCAGGCAGCTACAAAGATCCGGAACCACCATGGTGCCCTTTGAAAATGACATGCCACTGCTCATGCTTGCCGACAGACAACAAAATCAACACCGCCAAGGATGCCAGCAACCGTAAGCCTACACACCTACCTGTATCATTAACTCTTAAAACTGCACGTAGCACCGGCAAACACATCATGGGAGGGGTATGTCACGGGCAGCAGCTACCCACTTAATACAATACACGCTCTCTGACACAGCAACACGGATACATAAACACTCACAATATGCACACTTTGTCAGCACACTCACACTTCATGGCGACAGCACACAAATACACATGGCCACAGAGCTCAGGCACAAGGACATTGAAGGCTACACAAAATTGTCAAACACAGCAACACAACTCCTACATCACATATACAATTACAGCTCACAAACTCACATTCAACACTGCCCAGTGACTGGCCACACATACAACACACATACCTATCGATGTGGCAGGCAACACAAACAACACCAACATGAAACCACCCTGCAATGAACACACACATCCCACATATCACACCACAGTGGAAGCACAGTGGCATACACAGTAGACAGAGAGACAAATAGATAAAAAAGACAAAATGCACCATACCAACAATACCTGAACAGTTGGGATGGAAGGAGGCTGTACTGGGACGCATGTCACGTTGAACAGACCCCTCAAACAACATGCGCACAGGAAATGGACCCACATGGATCTCTGGGACAAACAATACCAAAACTAATCATAATGCACAGCTACACAATGGGGAAAGGAAAGTCAACAAGGCACATACAACTCCAACACTATGGGACATACCTCTACACAAATTAGTTGCAAGGCACAACACAGCTAAATGGACACATGCATACCCAAATGCTAAACTACCTATCATAACTGGACACACTCCATGTCTGCACAAACAAAACTCAAGAATGTACACATCACTTGTATACAATATCCATATGAGGGGGACGAGCCCAACACCATACATGCCCACATTGGACAACACAACAAGAAATACTTACCATACCAAACAGTGCACAGTGCCATGAAACTAACATTGCATATACACACACATCAACTAGGAAAGGAACTGCAGAACAAAGGTATAGCCTAATAAATCTACTCCTTGGCTTTAATGCTAACAACTAGTATGGCATAAACAACGCACAAAAGCAATTGGCTAGTCCAACATAAGTGCAAATCATGGTACAGTGTTGTGCCCCTACTTGACTCCTGACTGCCATGTAACCTCTATAGTAAGGAACATCAAGGGGGCAGTCAGGCATCTCAGAGATTATCTGGGGGTGTTGGGGATCCTATTTGGGGGGTTTGGGGTTGGGCTTGGAAGGAGGACTTCTTCTTGGGGGAATGGATCTTTGCAGGGGGCATTAAAGGCCTTATAGGTGGAAGGAATGGCTTTGAGATGGTCATCAGAAGGGGGTTGGGATTTGGAGGTTGGGGGAGTGGTTGTAGATGTCTTGGATGCGTGCTTATGGGAGGTATGCTTGTGTGTGGTGGGTGTCTGTTGGGTAGGTGAGTGAGAGTGTTTATGTGTCTTGGACTTGGGGGGTGAAGGTGGAGGGGATGCCTTGGAGGGTGGGTGTCTACTAGGGTGGTGACTGCAGGTATGGTGGATGTGCTCGATGTAGGTATGTCAGTAGCTATGGTGTCTGCGGCTGTGGTGTTTGGGGTGGATACCTGCTGGTCTGCTGCGGTGATATCTGTGGGTAGGATAGGTGTGGTGGCTGTGACAGTTGTGGTGGTGTCTGTGGGTAGGCATGATGTGGTATGTGATGCTGGGTGTGGTTGGCGTTCCAGTCAAGTAGTGGCTGTTGCTATGCCTGCAGGTGGATGTTTTTTGTGTGCGTGCCTGTGGTGTATCTTGAGGTGCTTGTGTTTGTGTGCGCTACCTTTTTTCTGTTGAGGTGGATACCTGAGGATCTGTATCTCTGCATTGGGTAGGTAGGGGAAGGGTGGAATTAGACTGGGAAGAGGGAGGTGGAAGGGAGACAGAAGGTGGGGGATGACTGGCTGTCGTCAGCATGGAGCCCAGAACCTGAAAAGATCTCTGTAGAGCAGCCATTGCACCATGAATACCTCCTAGGAATGCATTGGTCTAATGGAGTTGACCTGCAAATCCCTGGATGATATTCACAATGGCGGACAGACCCAGAGAGATACTTCTCAGGAGGTCAATAGCCTACTTACCGAGGGCAGCAGGGCTAACAGGAATGGGCACGGAGGTGCTTGTGGCAAAGGAGATGCCCAACCTATTTGATGAGCGGGCAAGGTCAACTGGGTGCACATCAACAGGGAGGGCGGTGATAGAATGGGAGGTGGCAGACAAGGATGGTACCGGGGTGGTCCTCGATGGGTTTGCCACCACTCGGGAGTGGCCACTGGAGGGGGAATCTGATGATGATGAAGAAAGTTCTGTCTCCCCGTGGCACTCCCCCTGCACTCCGGGCCATTGGGTCAGTTGTGTCATGACTGGCGGTCCAGTGGTTAGATCCTTCCCCACTCGGTGTGGCCCCATCTCCTTCAGCTGCCAGTGAGCTGCCAAAAGAAAGTGAAGTAGGGTCATGTCATGGACATGAAAACGCTTCAATCACAACTCTGAGAGATACAACATAACATCATGTCAAGTGCTCCCCCCACATGAAGTGCCAGCAAAGTGGCAACATCACATTGTGTGCCAACGCTAAACCATGCATGCCATCTGGAATTACAAAGGTAACACATGAGAAAAACCTGGTCTCAAACAACTACAATAGCATGGATGAAGTCCAGCTACTACACTAACTATAATACAACTAGGTGACCACTACACCCCAAACCTGTGCCACATACAGCACACCCCAGTGAACCAGCAGCCAACAATGGAATCTCAGTGTGAGGTACTGTGAGAAGGTAGCCTCTTTCTAGCCTTGTTACCCCCACTTTTAGCCTGTTTGTGAGTGTATGTCAGGGTGTTTGTCACTGTTTTCACTGTCTCACTGGGATCCTGATAGCCAGACCTCAGTGCTCATAGTGAAAACACTATGTTTTCAGTATGGTTGTTATGTGTCACTGGGATCCTGCTGGTCAGGACCCCAGTGCTCATAGGTTTGTGGCCTATATGTATGTGTCACTGGGACCCTGTCACACAGGGCCCCAGTGCTCATAGGTGTGCATGTATATGTTCCCTGTGTGGTGCCTAACTGTCTCACTGAGGCTCTGCTAACCAGAACCTCAGTGGTTATGCTCTCTCATTACTTTCAAATTGTCACTAACAGGCTAGTGACCAATTTTACCAATTTACATTGGCTTACTGGAACACCCTTATAATTCCCTAGTATATGGTACTGAGGTACCCAGGGTATTGGGGTTCCAGCAGATCCCTATGGGCTGCAGCATTTCTTTTGCCACCCATAGGGAGCTCTGACAATTCTTACACAGGCCTGCCACTGCAGCCTGAGTGAAATAACGTCCACGTTATTTCACAGCCATTTTACACTGCACTTAAGTAACTTATAAGTCACCTATATGTCTAACCTTTACCTGGTAAAGGTTAGGTGCAAAGTTACTTAGTGTGAGGGCACCCTGGCACTAGCCAAGGTGCCCCCACATTGTTCAGAGCCAATTCACTGAACTTTGTGAGTGCGGGGACACCATTACAAGCGTGCACTACATATAGGTCACTACCTATATGTAGCTTCACCATGGTAACTCCGAATATGGCCATGTAACATGTCTATGATCATGGAATTGCCCCCTCTATGCCATCCTGGCATTGTTGGTACAATTCCATGATCCCAGTGGTCTGTAGCACAGACCCTGGTACTGCCAGACTGCCCTTCCTGGGGTTTCACTGCAGCTGCTGCTGCTGCCAACCCCTCAGACAGGCAGCTGCCCTCCTGGGGTCCAGCCAGGCCTGGCCCAGGATGGCAGAACAAAGAACTTCCTCTGAGAGAGGGTGTGACACCCTCTCCCTTTGGAAAATGGTGTGAAGGCAGGGGAGGAGTAGCCTCCCCCAGCCTCTGGAAATGCTTTGTTGGGCACAGATGTGCCCAATTCTGCATAAGCCAGTCTACACCGGTTCAGGGACCCCTTAGCCCCTGCTCTGGCGCGAAACTGGACAAAGGAAAGGGGAGTGACCACTCCCCTGACCTGCACCTCCCCTGGGAGGTGTCCAGAGCTCCTCCAGTGTGCTCCAGACCTCTGCCATCTTGGAAACAGAGGTGCTGCTGGCACACTGGACTGCTCTGAGTGGCCAGTGCCACCAGGTGACGTCAGAGACTCCTGCTGATAGGCTCCTTCAGGTGTTAGTAGCCTTTCCTCTCTCCTAGGTAGCCAAACCCTCTTTTCTGGCTATTTAGGGTCTCTGTCTCTGGGGAAACTTTAGATAACGAATGCATGAGCTCAGCCGAGTTCCTCTGCATCTCCCTCTTCACCTTCTGATAAGGAATCGACCGCTGACCGCGCTGGAAGCCTGCAAACCTGCAACATAGTAGCAAAGACGACTACTGCAACTCTGTAACGCTGATCCTGCCGCCTTCTCGACTGTTTTCCTGCTTGTGCATGCTGTGGGGGTAGTCTGCCTCCTCTCTGCACCAGAAGCTCCGAAGAAATCTCCCGTGGGTCGACGGAATCTTCCCCCTGCAACCGCAGGCACCAAAAAGCTGCATTACCGGTCCCTTGGGTCTCCTCTCAGCACGACGAGCGAGGTCCCTTGAATCCAGCGACTCTGTCCAAGTGACCCCCACAGTCCAGTGACTCTTCAGTCCAAGTTTGGTGGAGGTAAGTCCTTGCCTCACCTCGCTGGGCTGCATTGCTGGGAACCGCGACTTTGCAACTACTCCGGCCCCTGTGCACTTCAGGCGGAAATCCTTCGTGCACAGCCAAGCCTGGGTCCACGGCACTCTAACCTGCATTGCACGACTTTCTAAGTTGGTCTCCGGCGACGTGGGACTCCTTTGTGCAACTTCGGCGAGCACCGTTTCACGCATCCTCGTAGTGCCTGTTTATGGCACTTCTCCGGGTGCTACCTGCTTTAGTGAGGGCTCTTTGTCTTGCTCGACGTCCCCTCTCTCTGCAGGTCTAATTTGCGACCTCCTGGTCCCTCCTGGGCCCCAGCAGCGTCCAAAAACGCCAAACGCTTGTTTTGCGTGTAGCAAGGCTTGTTGGCGTCCTTCCGGCGGGAAAACACTTCTGCACGACTCTCCAAGGCGAGAGAAATCCGTCCACCAAAGGGGAAGTCTCTAGCCCTTTTTGTTTCTGCAGAAACCTCAGCTTCTTCTGTCCAGTCGAAGCTTCTTTGCACCCGCAGCTGGCATTTCCTGGGCATCTGCCCATCTCCGACTTGCTTGTGACTTTTGGACTTGGTCCCCTTGTTCCACAGGCACCCTAGATTGGAAATCCACAGTTGTTGCATTGCTGGTTTGTGTCTTTCCTGCATTATTCCTCTAACACGACTCTTTTGTCCTTAGGGGAACTTTAGTGCAAGTTGCACTCACTTTTCAGGGTCTTGGGGAGGGTTATTTTTCTAACTCTCACTATTTTCTAATAGTCCCAGCGACCCTCTACAAGGTCACATAGGTTTGGGGTCCATTCGTGGTTCACATTCCACTTTTGGAGTATATGGTTTGTGTTGCCCCTATCCCTATGTTTCCCCATTGCATCCTATTGTAACTATACATTGTTTGCACTGTTTTCTAAGACTATACTGCATATTTTTGCTATTGTGTATATATATCTTGTGTATATTTCCTATCCTCTCACTGAGGGTACACTCTAAGATACTTTGGCATATTGTCATAAAAATAAAGTACCTTTATTTTTAGTATAACTGTGTATTGTGTTTTCTTATGATATTGTGCATATGACACTGAGTGGTACTGTGGTAGCTTCACACGTCTCCTAGTTCAGCCTAAGCTGCTCAGCTAAGCTACCATTATCTATCAGCCTAAGCTGCTAGACACCCTATACACTAATAAGGGATAACTGGGCCTGGTGCAAGGTGCAAGTACCCCTTGGTACTCACTACAAGCCAGTCCAGCATCCTACATTGGTTGTGCAGTGGTGGGATAAGTGCTTGAGACTACTTACCACTCTTGTCATTGTACTTTTCATAAGAGAAAAATATACAAAACAAGGTCAGTGTATACACACATGGCCAAAAAGTTTTGCATTTCCTCTTTTCACTCTTTTCTAAGTGCTGAAAAGTACTCCTAAACTTTCTAAAAGTTCTTAAAAGTTTAAAAAGTTTTTTTCTGTCTTTCCAAAAAGTTCTGAAAACTTTTTTTTCTTTCTATCACTTTAACTCTCTCTAAAAATGTCTGGTACAGGCCAAAATGTTGAACTGTCCAAAATTGCATATGATCACCTTAGCTGGAAAGGAGCAAGGAGTCTCTGCATAGAGAGAGGTTTGAGTGTAGGGAAGAATCCTTCCTTAGAACTGTTAATTAATATGCTTAGAGTACAGGATAAGGCCATAAGTGCCCAATCTGGTGAAAAAGTAGCTAATGGTTCTCAATCTGATCCAGGGACTCCCCCAGGAAAAGGTTCAGGAAAGAAACTTCTCAGCCTGCCCATTACTAGACAGTCTAGCATAGTTGGTACAGAAATTGAATCACACCATACTGATGGTGTGCTCTCACATTATGCTGGTAGCCAAGCTGTTAGGGTGCCCTCTGTAAGGGACAGGTCTCCTTCTGTTCATTCCCATCATACCTCTGTATCTAGAAATGTCCCTCCCACCCACCCTGATGACAGATTGTTAGAAAGGGAACTCAATAGATTGAGAGTGGAACAAACCAGACTGAAGCTCAAGAAGCAACAGCTGGATTTGGATAGACAGTCTTTAGAATTAGAGAAGGAAAGACAGAAGTTGGGTTTAGATACCCATGGTGGCAGCAGCAGTATTCCCCATAGTCATCCTGCAAAAGAGCATGATTCAGGGAATCTGCACAAGATAGTTCCCCCTTATAAGGAGGGGGATGACATTAACAAGTGGTTTGCTGCACTTGAGAGGGCCTGTGCTGTACAGGATGTCCCTCAAAGGCAGTGGGCTGCTATCCTATGGCTATGATTTAGTGGAAAGGGTAGGGATAGACTCCTTACTGTGAAAGAAAGTGATGCCAATAATTTTACAGTTCTTAAGAATGCACTCCTGGATGGTTATGGCTTAACCACTGAACAGTACAGGATAAAGTTCAGAGAGACCAAAAAGGAGTCTTCACAAGACTGGGTTGATTTCATTGACCATTCAGTGAAGGCCTTGGAGGGGTGGTTACATGGCAGTAAAGTTACTGATTATGAAAGCCTGTATAACACAATCCTGAGAGAGCATATACTTAATAATTGTGTGTCTGATTTGTTGCACCAGTACCTGGTAGACTCTGATCTGACCTCTCCCCAAGAATTGGGACAGAAGGCAGACAAATGGGTCAGAACAAGGGTGAACAGAAAAGTTCATACAGGGGGTGACAAAGATGGCAATAAGAAGAAAGATGGTGAAAAATCTCAAGATAAGCATGGGGATAAGGGTAAAACCAAAGATCCCACTTCAAATCTTAAACACTCTTCAGAGGGTGGGGATAAAACAAATTCTTCCTCTTCTTCCCAACCTGCACACATTAAAAAGCCTTGGTGCTTTGTGTGTAAAAATAGAGGCCATAGGCCAGGGGATAAGTCCTGTCCAGGTAAACCCCCTGAGCCTACCACCACTAATACATCAAGCTCTAGTGCCCCTAGCAGTAGTGGTACTAGTGGTGGGACTGCTGGCAACAGTCAAGCAAAGGGTGTAGTTGGGTTCACTTATGGGTCCATAGTGGAAACTGATGTCATCAGTCCCAAGACAGTTTCTGTCACACCTAGTGGCATTGGCCTTGCCACACTGGCTGCTTGTCCCCTTACAATGGATAAGTACAGGCAGACAGTTTCAATAAATGGTGTTGAGGCCTTGGCCTGCAGGGACACAGGGGCCAGTTTCACTTTGGTGACTGACAACCTAGTGCACCCTGATCAACACATCATTGGACAACAGTATAAGATTATTGATGTCCATAACTCCACTAAGTTTCTTCCCTTAGCTATAATTCAGTTTAGTTGGGGTGGAGTTACTGGCCCTAAGCAGGTGGTGGTATCACCTAGCTTACCTGTAGACTGTCTCTTAGGTAATGACCTAGAGGCCTCAGGTTGGGTTGATGTAGAGTTTTATGCCCATGCAGCCATGCTGGGCATCCCTGAGGAATTGTTCCCTCTCATTTCAAGTGAAATGAAAAAGCAAAGGAGAGAAGGCCTGAAAACTCAGGATCCCTCTCCATCAACAGGTAAAAAGGGTATCACAGTATCCCCTAACCACCCTACCATTCAGGATACCATTCCTGTGGTGGGAGAAACCTCTCCTGGGGTGGCACCTGTTCCAAGGGAATCATCAGTTGGCAAAACTGTACTCCCTGAGGTGGAAGTACCTCTCTGTGGGATAACTAACATTGGTGAGAAAAAGAGCACCATTTTAGTTAACATGGAGCATCCCTCCAACCCTCCCAGAGAAACTTTAGTGCAGAAACTCTGCACTGCCTCACAACACTTAGGACAGCATCCCTGCCCTAGTGTGGAGCTGATAGGACAGCATCCCTGACCTGCTCCAACTCAAGAGAAACAGCATCCCTGTTCTCTCTTCCAGCCAAATGGACAAAGTTTTTGTCCAGCTATGGCTTTACTGAGACAGCATCCCTGTCTGGCATTTCCATCATTACAAATAGGTTCAGTGGATAATTCCCACTGCTCTAAACTAAAACTTACTGATAGAAACTCTGAAAATACATCTTCACATTGTGGGTTAGCTAAAAAACTTCAAACAGGGTGGTTTACATCCCCACAGGGAAGTAACCATATAGTGGATGATAAAGGGAGTAACCAGTCTATTGCAGAGCTACTCTCTACTTATCACCACTTAGACAATAAAGTCTCAACTGGCCAAGGTTAGCCTTATTGTCCTTCGTTTGGGGGGGGGTTGTGTGAGAAGGTAGCCTCTTTCTAGCCTTCTTACCCCCACTTTTGGCCTGTTTGTGAGTGTATGTCAGGGTGTTTGTCACTGTTTTCACTGTCTCACTGGGATCCTGATAGCCAGACCTCAGTGCTCATAGTGAAAACACTATGGGGGTCATTCTGACCTCGGCGGTAAAAGGCGCCTACCGCCGGTCAGAAATCCTCCATAATCCCGCCGCGGTCGCGGAAACCCGCCACGGTCATTCTGACCCGCAGAAGGCAAACCTCCGAAAATCCGACCGCCACAACAGACCGCCAGACCAGCGGTCGGCGGAAAGGTGGAGGTGACAAAACCTCCACCGTCACGCCAACAGAAATACGCCCATGCCATTACGACCCACGAATCCATGCGGCGGTCATTCAAACGCGGTATTCCATTGGCGGGACACACCGCCGCGGTCAGAATACACACAAACGAACAAAACCCTGCCACATTGGACGATTTGAATCCCACACACCTGATACACATACACACACCACTCCCACACACACACAATACAATATAAAACACACACCCACATCACCCACAAACCCCTACGCTAAAAAATTCGTAACGAAGGCAAGAGCGAGACACCAGCATCCAAAAAATAACAGCCACAGCCACTCAACACCATCACCCACACACTATCCACACACAAAACAACACACACCACCACACTCAACTCACTTAAATACACATACTCCACCCCACACATCATACACACCACCCCATGGCACCCCAAAGACAACCCCGCTTCACAGACGAAGAACTCAGGGTCATGGTGGAGGAAATCGTTCGGGTAGAGCCCCAGCTGTTCGGCACACAGATACAATACACCAGCATTGCCCGGAGGACGGAGCTATGGCAGAGGATTGTCGACAGGGTGAACGCAGTGGGACAGCACCCCAGAAATCGGGAAGACATCAGGAAGCGATGGAACGACCTACGGGGGAAGGTGCGTTCCATGGTATCCAGGCACAACATCGCCGTGCAGAAGACTGGCGGAGGACCCCCACCTCAACCCCCACAATTCACATCATGGGAGGAGGAAGTCTTGAACATCCTGCATCCTGACGGCCTCGCAGGAGTCGGCGGAGGAATGGATACTGGTAAGTTGAAGCTTCAATACTGCTTCCCCCCCACCTGCATGCCAAATCAGACCCCAACCCTCACCCCCATCCCCATCCTCACCCCCACCCTCACCCCCACCACCATCCTCACCCCCACCACCATCCTCACCCCCAACCCCAGCACACCTATTCCCCGCCAATGTCTCACCATCACAACCCACACATCCCAAAACCTAGGCCTGCATGCGTCCACTAAGCATGGACACCCATCACCAAAGCATGCCCAATGCATATACACATCCCCCCCACAAGCCACCCTCACCAAAGCCCCCACACATGAATGCCAGCACTTGGGGACACGAGAACCCACAGATACACCCATATGCCACACATTGAAACTATAACCATACCTCTATACCCCTGCAGGACCCGACCGTCAACACACCGCGGCGGAGGGGCCAGAATTATCCACACCCCCCACCCAAGAGGCCGTCAGCGATGACAGCAGCTCTGTCGACCTGGACACCGATGACCAGCCCGGACCATCGGGGACCTCTGGACAGTCGGTTCCCCTCACACAGGCCCAGGCCACTACAGACCCTAACCCCTCTGGGAACACCAGCACAGCTCCCTCCCAGCGGGCCCATGCCTCTGTCTCCAGGGCGCGTCAATCTGCGGTGTGTCTACCACTACAGGGCACCCAGGATAACCCACCACCCCAACAACAACAGGGACCTGGGGGCAGTGGTAGTGGGCACACCGGCCAGGGGGCAGAGGCCCAGGGAAACAGGGGAACTCGGAGGGCAGCTGTGCGACAGGGGGGGGAGGAGAGGCCCAGGGAACCCACTCTCCACGAGGTCCTCACCACCATCATGGGAACATACAACCGCTCCCAGGAGACGATGGCGACGGTACTGGCCCGGTTCCAGGAGATCCAGGTACTGCAGGAGGAACACTATCGGGGGTACAGGGAGGACATCAGAGCCATCAACACCACCCTGGTTACCATGGTAGGGCTGCTGCAGGACCTTGTAAACACCAGGGCGGACACTGAACAACACCCAAGGGCCCCTGCCACTAGCCTGGACCAAGAACAGCCAACCACCTCAGCCGGCGCTAGTGGACAGGAGGCCCCCGCACAGCAGCAGCCCACCAGACCCCCACCTCCTGCAGGAGAAGAACCACCCCGCAAGAGGGCCCTGAGATCTCGCAAGAAGACAGAGTAGGATGTCAAGACCCCCGCCAGCAATGGATACCACCTGATGTCATCCCACTGTCCCACATTGTCACCCTGTCCATCCTTGAACTGCCCATGCTCCATCTCTCCACAGGCCTCTGGACAATGCACCTGTGTGACTGTTACTCTGGACTCTGCCATGGATATTCCTTCACCATAGCCCCCACCCACTTGAAACCACCCATCCCATTTTGAGCACTTCAATAAACACCTATTTTGCACCAAAATATCTGGAGTCTGGCTGTGATTTCAATAGATTGTAATTGACATGACAGTGCAAATATGTCCTTGTACATGGTGAAGTCAACAAACAGCTGCCACAAAGCTGTAGTCCATGGGGAAACGAAGCACAGGACTCGTAGTGGGGACCCCAGATCTGAAATAGGGAGGGAAAAGCCAAAACTCAGTCATCATACACTGGGGCAAATAGACAGGCAGCAGAGATGCTGGAGAGTAGTTAACATTTACTAAATTATCTTTGAAATGTTACCTGTGTCCTATTGGAAGTACTGTTCAATGATTCTGTCCCTGTTGTCTGTTTCAGCCCCGTCGTCTTCCTCCTCGTCACTCTCCTCAGGTTCCACCGCTGCCACAACACCACCGTCTCGACCATCCTCCTGCAGGAAAGGCACCTGGCGGCGCAAAGCCAGGTTGTGAAGCATGCAGCAGGCCACGATGATGTGACACACCTTCTTAGGTGAGTACATTAGGGATCCACCTGTCATATGCAGGCACCTAAACCTGGCCTTTAGGAGGCCAAAGGTGCGTTCGATCACCCTCCTAGTACGCCCATGGGCCTCATTGTACCGTTCCTCTGCCCTGGTCCGGGGATTCCTTACTGGGGTCAGTAGCCATGACAGGTTGGGGTATCCAGAGTCCCCCACTAGCCATACACGGTGTCTCTGTAGCTGTTCCATCACGTAAGGGATGCTGCTATTCCTTAGGATGTAGGCGTCATGCACTGACCCTGGGAATTTGGCATTTACATGCGAGATGTACTGGTCAGCCAAACACACCACCTGGATGTTCATCGAATGGTAATTTTTTCTGTTCCTGTACACCTGCTCCCTGTCTCTTGGGGGAACCAAAGCCACATGGGTCCCATCAATGGCACCAATTACGTTGGGAATATGTCCAAGGGTGTAGAAATCACCCTTCACTGTAGCCAATTCGCCCACCTCAGGGAAAATGATGTAGCTCCTCACGGATTTCATCAGGGCAGACAACACTCTGGATAACACCTTCGAAAACATGGGCTGAGACATCCCAGAAGCAATTCCCACGGTTGTCTGAAATGACCCACTTGCCAAGAAATGGAGTACTGACATGACCCGCACCAGAGGGGGAATCCCTGTGGGTTGGCGGATGGGGGACATCAGGTCGGGCTCCAGCTGGGCACACAGTTCATGGATAGTGGCACGGTTAAGACGGTAGGTCAGGATAATGTGGCGTTCTTCCATTGTCGACAGGTCCACCAGCGGTCGGTACACGGGAGGATTCATCCGTCTCCTCGCCAAACCCAGCGGACGGTGCCTAGGAAGGACAACATGGAGCACACAGTCAAGCAACCCACAGGTACGTACTCACAGCTAGCACAGTATACGATTCTCTATGCAGTGAATGGCGTGTCTGAGTGGCTATGCAAGGCCTAGGCCTGTGTGACGCAGTTGAAATTGAGCCATGTGGGCCCTGGAAATGGCGGCTGCCTGACCTGTGAAGTGTGACAATGGGATGTGAGGTCAATGCGCTGGCGTGGCACACCGCGGCGGACGGCGGGCGAAGACCGCGGCGCAAAGCCGCATTGGTTAACATTGAAGCCTATGGGTTTCAGGAGCCAATGGCGAAGGGCGCCGGCGGTGGCGGGACGCACCGCCGCGGTACGCACCGCCGCGGACGTCACCGCCATTTTCTATCTACTTATCCACTTGCGACTTGAACTTTCACAGGAGAGGACCTATACTGCAAGTGTTGCTGTGACCTCGGTCTGGAAGGGACAATGGCTGCTGCACCTGGGGAAAGGGCCCCTGCCTTCACTGGAGAGGAGTTGGAGAAACTCGTGGATGGGGTCCTCCCCCAGTATGCGCTACTCTACGGTCCTCCAGACCAACAAGTGAGTTTAATTCAATCTGGATTTGGGGACACTGGCTGGCTTGGGGGCCTGGCGGGGGGCCTGGCGGGGATGGGGGGCATGTTGGGCCTGGCGGGGGGCATGGCGGGGATGGGGGGCATGTTGGGCCTGGCGGGGGGCCTGGCGGGGATGGGGGGCATGTTGGGCATGGCGGGGGGCATGGCGGGGGGCCTGGCGGGGATGGGGGGCATGTTGGGCCTGGCGGGGGGCATGGCGGGGATGGGGGGCATGTTGGGCCTGGCGGGGGGCCTGGCGGGGATGGGGGGCATGTTGGGCATGGCGGGGGGCATGGCGGGGGGCCTGGCGGGGATGGGGGGCATGTTGGGCATGGCGGGGGGCCTGGCGGGGATGGGGGGCGTTGGGCCACTGGAAAGGAAAATGCTGACAAACTTGAACGTGGTATTTCTCCCTCCCTGTACGTGTCACATAGGTCCGCGCCCATGAGAAGATCGGGATTTGGCGTGCCATCGCCAAGGAAGTCCGGACCCTGGGGGTCCACCATCGACGGGGCACCCACTGCCGCAAGAGGTGGGAGGACATCCGCCGCGGGACCAAGAAGACCGCAGAGTCTCTGCTGGGGATGGCCTCCCAACGTAGGCGGGGTGCCTGCCGTCAACTGAGCCCCCTGATGTTCCGGATCCTGGCGGTGGCCTACCCTGATTTGGATGGGCGCGTGAGGGCAGCACAGCAGACACAAGGGGGTGAGTACAAGCATTATCTACTCTGTTGTCGCGCAGTGGAGGTGTCTGGGTGGGGGAGGAGGGCTGGGGCTCCCCCTAGGCCAGGGCGATATCTGTAGGCTGGGCACCCCCGTAAGCCCCTGTGTCCCCAGCCACCACCCTCAGTAGTTTGTCAGTACAGCCATCCCTGGGCCGTGTCATCCATGGGTGCAGTTGTCAACTCTGGGCGTGTAGGGCATGTTCCACGGAATGCGTAGCGGACCCCAAGTGCGCAACTTAGTGCTGGGGCATCTGTGTCTGTCATGTCCGCTAACTGTACCGGAGATCCATGTACTCAATATCCCTTTATTTCTCTCTCCCCCCCCCTTTTTGTTTGTCTTTCTGTGCTTGTGTGCATCAGCATCATCAGGCGGAGGAGAAGTGGCATCGGGGCAGGAGGGAGCTGCATCTCACATGGCCCAGGAGGGCCATGCCACAGAGTCAGACTGGACCAGTGAGACGGAGGGCGAGGGGAGCTCCACGACGGGGACGACTGGAGCCTGCAGCGACACGGACACGTCCTCCGAAGGGGGCTCCCTTGCGGGGGTGGCACCATCCGTGCCCCCCGCCATTACAGGTACAGCCGCCACCCAGCGCACCATCTCCGCCCTCCCAGCAGCCCCTCAGCGTTCGCCCCGTGCCCGCTCTGCCAGGAAGCCGGGCATCTCCTTCGCCCCAGGCACCTCAGGCCCTGCCCCTGTTACCCCCGCTGCCCTCAGTGAGGAGGTCATTGACCTCCTCCGAACGCTCATTGTTGGGCAGACTACCCTTTTGAATGCCATCCAGGGGGTGGAGAGGGAGGTTCATCGCAGCAATGCGTACCTGGAGGGCATTCATTCGGGTCAGGCTGCCCATCAGCGATCGTTCCAGGCTCTGGCCTCAGCACTGACGGCAGCCATTGTCCCTGTCTCCTGCCTGCCTCTACTAACTCCCTCCTCCCAGTCTCCTGTTCCTCTGCCTGTCCCACCCACACCATCAGACCAGCCTGCACACACCTCAACACCCAAGAGAAGCTCATCCAAACATAAGCACCACAGATCACGCAGACATTCACACACGCAACATTCCGATGCAGACATGCCAACAGTCACTACCACCTCTGTGACCCCCACCTCCTCGTCTCCCTCCTCCCTCCCTGTGACATCTACACTCACACCTCCATTCACCTCACCATCAGCCAGTGTTTCCATCACCAGCACACCCTCCACTCCAGTCCGCACACGTGCAGTCACCACCCCCACTGCCATTTACACGTCCCCTGTGTCCTCTCCCACTGTGTCTGTCACCCCCTCTTCCACACCACACAAACGCAGCCACCCACCCACCCAACAGCCATCCACCTCACGACAGCCTATCCCTCCTGCACCTGCACCCAAAGACAGCAAACGTGACTCACCTACAACCACATCCTCTCCCTCCACTCCCATTCCCACTGTACCTACCACTCTCCATTGTCCCAAGAAGCTCTTCCTCGCCACTACTAACTTCTTTCCTGACCCTGAGCCCCCCCTCCTTCTCGTCGGGGTAAGAAGAGCACCTCAGCCACCACCAGCCCTGCAGCCCCCTTGACAAGGGTGCAGGGGTATTGGAGCCCGCCAGCCCGCATGTCTGGATCTTCGCCCAGCAGCAAGGGGACAGGCAGCCCACCCCCTGGGAAGAGGAGCAGAAGGCGGAAGGGGCGCCGCAGGAGCCCGCCTTCTACATCCCCCCCGGACACCACCCAGAGACAGTCACCAGCCACAGCTCCAAAGGGAGGAAAGGGCCACAGGCCCACGACTAAGGAGGGCAAGGGCAGCAAGTCGGAGAGGTCAGGCAGCAGGCCTGCTGCCCAGGAGGAGCCCACAACCCCCATAGCCGCTGCCCCGGGAGGAACCGGCACAGCTGCCCCGGGAGAGCCCACCACCCCCATAGCCGCTGCCCAGGGAGGACCCAGCCCAGCTGGCCAGGAGGGCCCCACCACCCACAGCCCAGGTGGGCATTGAAGGAGCACCATCCCCGCTGCCCAGGAGGGCACCACCAGGCAATGAGCAGTTGGCCATAGACCGTCCGCCGTCTCCAGAACCGCTGAACTGGGCCCCGCCGTCTCAAGAACCGCTCCGCTGGGCCCCGCCGTCTCAAGCACCGCTGAACTGGGCCCTTCAAGGCAAGGAGCGCTGAACTGGGCCCCGCCGTCTCAAGCACCGCTCCGCTGGGCCCCGCCGTCTCAAGAACCGCTCCGCTGGGCCCCGCCGTCTCAAGCACCGCTGAACTGGGCCCTTCAAGGCAAGGAGCGCTGAACTGGGCCCCGCCGTCTCAAGCACCGCTCCGCTGGGCCCCGCCGTCTCAAGAACCGCTCCGCTGGGCCCCGCAGTCTCAAGCACCGCTGAACTGGGCCCTTCAAGGCAAGGAGCGCTGAACTGGGCCCCGCCGTCTCAAGCACCGCTGAACTGGGCCCTTCAAGGCAAGGAGCGCTGAACTGGGCCCCGCCGTCTCAAGCACCGCTGAACTGGGCCCTTCAAGGCAAGAACCGCTGGCCCTTTGGCAGACGTGGCAGGGCAGGATCTATCTCGGGCAGGGCTGCAGGATGTCCTCTGGCCAACTTGCCTCCTCCAGTGGCAGTGGGGTCTGTTATGGACTGTATGGACTGTGGCTTTGCTCTCCCCAGGATGGCCCAGTGGGCAGGCCACCCACTGTATGGACTGTATGGACTGTGGCTTTGCTCTCCCCAGGATGGCCCAGTGGGCGGGCCACCCACTGTATGGACTGTATGGACTGTGGCTTTGCTCTCCCCAGGATGGCCCAGTGGGCGGGCCACCCACTGTATGGACTGTGGCTTTGCTCTCCCCAGGATGGCCCAGTGGGCAGGCCACCCACTGTATGGACTGTTTGGACTGTGGCTTTGCTCTCCCCAGGATGGCCCAGTGGGCAGCCCACCCACTGTATGGACTGTATGGACTGTGGCTTTGCTCTCCCCAGGATGGCCCAGTGGGCAGGCCACCCACTGTATGGACTGTTTGGACTGTGGCTTTGCTCTCCCCAGAATGGCCCAGTGGGCAGGCCACCCACTGTATGGACTGTATGGACTGTGGCTTTGCTCTCCCCAGGATGGCCCAGTGGGCAGGCCACCCACTGTATGGACTGTTTGGACTGTGGCTTTGCTCTCCCCAGGATGGCCCAGTGGGCAGGCCACCCACTGTATGGACTGTATGGACTGTGGCTTTGCTCTCCCCAGGATGGCCCAGTGGGCAGGCCACCCACTGTATGGACTGTGGCTTTGCTCTCCCCAGGATGGGCCAGTGGTCATGGAGTCCCCTCGTGGATCTGGCGTCGTGTACTCAAGTGGCTGAGGTGCCCCCCCTTCCCTTCCCCCTGAGGTGCCTGTCCGATTTTCTTTCTGATGCCCCTGCAGTGTTCTCTCCGTGGAGTTCTTGTCGTGGGACTGGGCCTTGCCCCTTTGCACAGGAACCCTGTGATCCACGGACAGTGGTTGGACTACATTTAGTAGCTGTATATATTTTGTATATAGTTTATTTATTTATTGCGATTACTGGTGTCCATATTTCAATATATCTGCCCGTTTATGATCTCTTCTTTTGGTCTTTGCATTATTTCGGAGGGGGGTGGTTTGTGGGTTGTGACAGTGATCTGTGGGAATGCATTGATGTGTGTGTTGTAGTGGGTGTGGGTGGGTGGGTGTGTGCCGGTAATCTTTTCCCTCCCCTGTGTCGTAGGTGCAGTACTCACCGATGTCTTCCGCGCCGCCGGGCGTGCTCCTGGTATATGAGCAGGAATAGGAGTGCGGGGATGACCTGCAACTCTGGTTCCATGCTGCCGGAATCTCGCGTGGAGTGCGTAGAGGTGAGCGTTTTCCCGTTCGTAGTCTGTTTCCGCCGTGTTCTTATCGGCGGTGCTCCCGCCCCGGAAAAGGTGGCAGATTGGTGGGTCGTAATAGGGTGGGCGGTACATTGTCTGCCGCCTGGCTGTTGGCGGGAACCGCCGCGCTGTTTGTTTGTACCGCTGTGGCGGGCGGAGTGTTAAGTTGGCGGGCTGTGTTGGCGGTTCCCGCCAGGGTCAGAATTGCATATTTTAGACCGCCGGCCTGTTGGCGGCTTGGCCGCCGCTTTATCACCGAACGCCAGGGTCAGAATGAGGGCCTATGTTTTCAGTATGGTTGTTATGTGTCACTGGGATCCTGCTGGTCAGGACCCCAGTGCTCATAGGTTTGTGGCCTATATGTATGTGTCACTGGGACCCTGTCACACAGGGCCCCAGTGCTCATAGGTGTGCATGTATATGTTCCCTGTGTGGTGCCTAACTGTCTCACTGAGGCTCTGCTAACCAGAACCTCAGTGGTTATGCTCTCTCATTACTTTCAAATTGTCACTAACAGGCTAGTGACCAATTTTACCAATTTACATTGGCTTACTGGAACACCCTTATAATTCCCTAGTATATGGTACTGAGGTACCCAGGGTATTGGGGTTCCAGGAGATCCCTATGGGCTGCAGCATTTCTTTTGCCACCCATAGGGAGCTCTGACAATTCTTACACAGGCCTGCCACTGCAGCCTGAGTGAAATAACGTCCACGTTATTTCACAGCCATTTTACACTGCACTTAAGTAACTTATAAGTCACCTATATGTCTAACCTTTACCTGGTAAAGGTTAGGTGCAAAGTTACTTAGTGTGAGGGCACCCTGGCACTAGCCAAGGTGCCCCCACATTGTTCAGAGCCAATTCACTGAACTTTGTGAGTGCGGGGACACCATTACACGCGTGCACTACATATAGGTCACTACCTATATGTAGCTTCACCATGGTAACTCCGAATATGGCCATGTAACATGTCTATGATCATGGAATTGCCCCCTCTATGCCATCCTGGCATTGTTGGTACAATTCCATGATCCCAGTGGTCTGTAGCACAGACCCTGGTACTGCCAGACTGCCCTTCCTGGGGTTTCACTGCAGCTGCTGCTGCTGCCAACCCCTCAGACAGGCAGCTGCCCTCCTGGGGTCCAGCCAGGCCTGGCCCAGGATGGCAGAACAAAGAACTTCCTCTGAGAGAGGGTGTGACACCCTCTCCCTTTGGAAAATGGTGTGAAGGCAGGGGAGGAGTAGCCTCCCCCAGCCTCTGGAAATGCTTTGTTGGGCACAGATGTGCCCAATTCTGCATAAGCCAGTCTACACCGGTTCAGGGACCCCTTAGCCCCTGCTCTGGCGCGAAACTGGACAAAGGAAAGGGGAGTGACCACTCCCCTGACCTGCACCTCCCCTGGGAGGTGTCCAGAGCTCCTCCAGTGTGCTCCAGACCTCTGCCATCTTGGAAACAGAGGTGCTGCTGGCACACTGGACTGCTCTGAGTGGCCAGTGCCACCAGGTGACGTCAGAGACTCCTGCTGATAGGCTCCTTCAAGTGTTAGTAGCCTTTCCTCTCTCCTAGGTAGCCAAACCCTCTTTTCTGGCTATTTAGGGTCTCTGTCTCTGGGGAAACTTTAGATAACGAATGCATGAGCTCAGCCGAGTTCCTCTGCATCTCCCTCTTCACCTTCTGATAAGGAATCGACCGCTGACCGCGCTGGAAGCCTGCAAACCTGCAACATAGTAGCAAAGACGACTACTGCAACTCTGTAACGCTGATCCTGCCGCCTTCTCGACTGTTTTCCTGCTTGTGCATGCTGTGGGGGTAGTCTGCCTCCTCTCTGCACCAGAAGCTCCAAAGAAATCTCCCGTGAGTCGACGGAATCTTCCCCCTGCAACCGCAGGCACCAAAAAGCTGCATTACCGGTCCCTTGGGTCTCCTCTCAGCACGACGAACGAGGTCCCTCGAATCCAGCGACTCTGTCCAAGTGACCCCCACAGTCCAGTGACTCTTCAGTCCAAGTTTGGTGGAGGTAAGTCCTTGCCTCACCTCGCTGGGCTGCATTGCTGGGAACCGCGACTTTGCAACTACTCCGGCCCCTGTGCACTTCCGGCGGAAATCCTTCGTGCACAGCCAAGCCTGGGTCCACGGCACTCTAACCTGCATTGCACGACTTTCTAAGTTGGTCTCCGGCGACGTGGGACTCCTTTGTGCAACTTCGGCGAGCACCGTTTCACGCATCCTCGTAGTGCCTGTTTCTGGCACTTCTCCGGGTGCTACCTGCTTCAGTGAGGGCTCTTTGTCTTGCTCGACGTCCCCTCTCTCTGCAGATCCAATTTGCGACCTTCTGGTCCCTCCTGGGCCCCAGCAGCGTCCAAAAATGTTAAATGCTCGTTTTGCGTGTAGCAAGGCTTGTTGGCGATCTTCTGGCGGGAAAACACTTCTGCACAACTCTCCAAGGCGAGAGGAATCTGTCCACCAAAGGGAAAGTCTCTAGCCCTTTTCGTTCCTGCAGAAACCTCAGCTTCTTCTGTCCAGTCGAAGCTTCTTTGCACCCGCAGCTGGCATTTCCTGGGCATCTGCCCATCTCCGACTTGCTTGTGACTTTTGGACTTGGTCCCCTTGTTCCACAGGTACCCTAGATTGGAAATCCACAGTTGTTGCATTGCTGGTTTGTGTCTTTCCTGCATTATTCCTCTAACACAACTCTTTTGTCCTTAGGGGAACTTTAGTGCACGTTGCACTCACTTTTCAGGGTCTTGGGGAGGGTTATTTTTCTAACTCTCACTATTTTCTAATAGTCCCAGCGACCCTCTACAAGGTCACATAGGTTGGGGTCCATTCGTGGTTCACATTCCACTTTTGGAGTATATGGTTTGTGTTGCCCCTATCCCTATGTTTCCCCATTGCATCCTATTGTAACTATACATTGTTTGCACTGTTTTCTAAGACTATACTGCATATTTTTGCTATTGTGTATATATATCTTGTGTATATTTCCTATCCTCTCACTGAGGGTACACTCTAAGATACTTTGGCATATTGTCATAAAAATAAAGTACCTTTATTTTTAGTATAACTGTGTATTGTGTTTTCTTATGATATTGTGCATATGACACTGAGTGGTACTGTGGTAGCTTCACATGTCTCCTAGTTCAGCCTAAGCTGCTCAGCTAAGCTACCATTATCTATCAGCCTAAGCTGCTAGACACCCTATACACTAATAAGGGATAACTGGGCCTGGTGCAAGGTGCAAGTACCCCTTGGTACTCACTACAAGCCAGTCCAGCCTCCTACAGGTACCCTACCAATTACACAGACGCAAGCCTATGCACACATCTAACTTGAACTGATATAATGTATCAACAATATCAAATGTTGCTGAGGAAATGCAGACAACACTAGTACAAGCATGCCATACCTGGATTAGGAGACATGGAAACATCCATGTCACAATGGACTCATCCCTACAATGTACAGTCCTACAAATGACACCTCCCCAAAATGAGTCTAGGAGGTAGTAGCAAGGCTACTCAGAGGTCCCTCATCTGTGGTGTTGCAAGAAACAACAATAAAGTCAGGCCCTAACCATAATGGAGAGATGTCTGATGAATACACACAAGAATGGTCCAGTAAGACCAGGCAGCCCTTACCAAGGTCTCACACCCATTTATATGTTTACTTCTGAGAGTGTTTGTAGTAGACAAATGTATAATTCAGGAAGAAGGGACACACACCTTGCAACCACTAACTGAAGGCCATCACATTGTTGTACAATTAAATGCTACATCACTACCCACATATCAGACATGGCAAGTATGCATCTGTGTAGATGAACCCTTGAGCCCAAACACATTTGATGCAAACATAACTGCAAGTCACTCCATGATGCATCCCAAAAGTCAGTGCACAATTCCTAAACAACACACAGGTGCTGTGCACCTACAACCAACATTCCACATCAAGGGTACAAATGGTCATGAAGTGGATTCACACCCTGGCTCTACCTGTCATGTCCATCATGGCTACTGCAGATACACATGACAAATTACATACAATAAGGCATGACTGTATCTGTCTGACAACATATGATGATGGCACAGTCCTGTCTGGGCCATCACAGTAAATGGGCAACCAGTGCAGATGTACATTTATGGCAACAGGACACCATGAACATATATATTAGCAATTCCAAACATATTCCCATCTGCATAGCTAGCACATGCCTACATTTAATGCATAGTCATATATCATAGTTGCAATGGAGTACATGCAGACATGGAGACAACTGAAATGTTGGCTACACTGATGACACACCACCCATGACAATGCACATTTCCCATTTATCAAGGGAAAGTAGTACATTACAGCTGTTAAGATTTTGCCATGTAAGTCATGGCACATCTATGATAGACACCCATGCATCACAGACTGCTGTGAGGCACCAGCACCCAACATACAATGGAAAACATTTGCACATGGTTTGCAGATGTCAACCTACATATATCCCTAGACACATGGCATCGGTCAGTGAGCCACATCCTACTTACCATGGGACTGTGACATTTGGGAGGAGTGATCTGTTGTTGGAAACTAACACCCTCCAGAGTAGGTAAATCAGAAGATTTGTGCACTAAACACAATCATATGTGCTCCCTGCCATGTGACTGGACTGAGTGTGACCCACAGTTTAGTCCCAGGTCCCAGCTTCAAAAGGTTGAGCACACCAGTTGGAAGCATAATTCCCCTCTACACCAATGTGAACCGAGATGAACTGTGACACATGACACATCCCACAGGGTCAGGCATGAATTAGCATTGTACTCACAACCTTGTGGCTGCTGTGCTGCCCTTAAACACCCACCCAAATCCAGGTGGGCTGCTGCCAAAATGCAGGCCATTAGGCGGGTCATGGTCACCCCATCCTCATTGGGAGGACAGCCCCAGCTAGGTCTCCGTGGTCTTCCAGGCCCAGTACCTTTGGTTCTCCCACCTCTTCCGACAGTGGGCGCTTCGTTGCCTGTGGACCCCCCAGGGCCCCCACCTTATCGGTTATGGCTCTCCATATCCCCTTCTTCTGATTGGTGTTGACCTGCATGGATGCAAAGGACAATACAGCATATTATGTCCACAAGTCCCATACAAAATAGCTGTTGCATACATACATACAGCCTGGTCAGTGCACCAAGCTTGCACCAAGCTAATTCCATCCTGTATTGACCATCCTGTCCACCAGTGGCACACATCAGTCACTGGACACAGGGACCTGACTACAAACATGCCCCAATAGGGTGCCCTCCACCCCTCCACTGACCAAGTAGGGCAACTGTGACTTTTGTGGAACATGAGCTAGCCACATTACATTGACAAGGAACACAATGGAACACATCACACAAAGTGGCAAGTGACATGTATACCACCCAGCAAAGATTATGCACAAACATCCACTAACTATGAATGTCACCCCCTGCATTCAGTCCCTACATGTCACAGACAACCCTAAATACTGGCCCATTGTGTTTGGACTGCAATGAAGGGAAAGGCACTTTGAGCACCTACAGAGTCAACCCTGTCCATGTGTGGACATTTGCAGCTACAGATTCAGACACCTGTACTTTAGTGGTCTGTGAGTCACATCAACATAACAATACACACTTCAGCACATGTGTGTTCATGAAACCTAGAGTACCATACGCAAAACCTGGCCATGCATGGTGTATGTTCAGCTTTATGCCTAAACCACAGAGTCCGATATCATGGAAAATCAGTCAACAACACACTGTTTGCAGCTGTGCAATGTCCAAGGAGCATATACAGGACACATCCGAGCTGGATGAAAGATAAAACAAGGCTGTGGGATCAAGGGACCTGTCAAGGCTATGTGACACACATTGTCAGAGTTGAAAAGAGCACCTCATTCACAGATCACCAGCCTGCCCCAAATGCAATTCCCATAGTAATCAGTGGACAGAGGCCCAGTAAGTTGTGTATTAGCATCGAGGCATGATCTAGCAACATCACATTCTGTGCAGGGGTAAGGGTGTGGGCACAGTGTCACGCTTGAATGACAAAGGGAATCTATACCAGACCAGATTTCGACTTCTGCTGTGAATAACAATAATCAGGCCTCTGTCTCTTCAGGCTGAGCAGACAGACCTACACAAAACACCATATCTGACAAATCACATGCATCACAGTACATCGTGTAGCCTATAGCCGATTGCCATTGGTTGTTTATGTGATAAGCTGAGGGGCATTGTGAGTCATTACTTGGCTGCAGAAGAACAATACAGCAAGGTCTGATGTGGCCAGAGATCACTGTGCAAACATAGAAAGAGCTCACATAGTGATCAACTGACACATGCAACATACATCCACACCTCCTACTGTCATGCAATCACATGTAACCACAGATGATACACATTTTATGGCACGAGTTTCCTGGGATTGGGTGCCACGACACCTCACCTTATCATGTGCATCCAACACAGTATGGGTCAGGGAACTCCCAATACACACTCACCACATTGTCTCAGGACTCCAAAAATGTCACTCGACATATAAACATGTCCATGGGCTCAACAATTATTGCACACTGTCAGCCCCTACAGGGCTTTGAGGACATAATCTGACAAACTGGGCCTGAGCCTAGGCTGACTAAAGCTAAGATGAGTAGAGGTACAGAGAAAATGGTGCACATGGGGCACTTACCTGCTCCTCTGGAGCACCATAGAGCTGTTAAGGGGTAGGACCTCCTTCACCAGCTTCTCAAGTTCACCTGGCGAGAAGGCAGGGGCCCTATCACCTGTTGGATGAGGCGTGATTGCCTACAGAGGCGGTACACTGCAGCTCAGGCAGTGGAAGTCTTGCTGGCTTGTCTGGAGTTCAGTGAGAGATTCAACTGAAGATGGCTGTCACGTCTATCATGTACCCAACAGTCAACACCGGCGAACACTGCCATTGGCCCAAGACCACCACAGACAGCAATAATATCCAATGACAAGGTCTGCTGTGGTAGCATCCACCTACTGCCATGACAACCTCCACCTTCCTAATGTCTAGTGGAGTGGGTCACGTAGCTGCCATCTTAGGGGCATACAATGCAATGTAACACAATTTTAGATGTGTCTTGAGTTTGAAAGGTGACGCCCTGGTGAATCTTGAGTGCTGACCTTGTCCTGTCTTGTAGGTCAGTTGTTTCAGTGTACATATTGGTACGTGCTCCAGCACATATGACAACATAATTGGAGGAAGAGCCACCACCATCTCCCCCACTGGCATTTCAGGATTTTGGGCATTGAATCACAGTCAGAGTTGCAAGTTAGATGCACATATTGTTGAGGTCCAGATAGAGGATTGGTACACATATGTTTAAAAGATAAGGGGTAAAGTTTCACAAAAATAAAACAATGTTAGTCTTGATGATTGCTGTGAATCATGTTTTCATATGATATGTCACAGTTTGTATATGGCATGTATAATGTAATATGAAAGGTACATAATTGCCTGCTAGGAGAAGGATCAGTCAACCTGCTGTGTACTGTCCACTAGCAGACTTGCAGGCCACAGAGGACAGGCATGTTATCCAGATTTACCACCTGGATGGGCAAACAATCATGGATCTTTGTCATCAGTTGGAGCTAGATCTGCTGCCAGCCATCCATCATCCAAATAGCATACCACCCATTGCAAAGGTTATGTCAGTGTTGCACTTCCTGGCCACAGGGTCCTTCCAAAATACAGTACCCTAACATACTATGTTCAGTCTGGCTTGAAGGATGTTCTCTCAGCAATGTTGAAACATCTGGACAGCCACATCTGCTTCTCTCAATGTGAGGATTGTGGCCATGTGAAGGCAGGGTTCTATGGTTTGGCATACATCCCACATTTTGTGGGAGCCATTGATGGTACCCATGTATCCTTGGTTCAAGTGCATGGCAATGAACAGGTCTATCATAACAGGAAGAACAACCATTCCATCAATGTCCAAGTCATTTGCCAATTCTGTGCCCGGTAGCTGAGTTCAGTCCATGATTCCTTCATCATGCGGAACAGTGTAATTCCATGGTTGATGACACTACTGTACCCAGAGAGGGTCTGGCTGGTTGGTAAGTAACATGTCTCATGTGTGTTTGCATGCTATGTCTGCTGCTAGTGAGACAATGCTTTGGACTCATGGCAGCACACGCGCTGCATTCTTTTACAGGGAACTCTGCATACCCAAACCATCACTGGCTGTTGACACGGTGGGGGAACCTAACTATGCCAGGGGAAGTCAGCTTTAGCAAGGCACATGGAAGAGCACACCGTGTCATAGAGCGGGCTTTTGGGTTCCTGAAGGCAAGGTTCCAGGCCATTGACAAGACTGGTGGGGGTCTCCTCTACTCACCTGCAAAAGTGTGTAAGATCATTGTGGCCTGCTCCACAACTTTGCCTTGAGGAACAACATCCCATACATCACTGATGAGGGGGAGCTGGCAGTGCCACCGGGTGAGCCTCCTGAAATGCCAAGTGAGGATGACAGTGATGAGGATGAAGGTGGATAAATCAGCACATCACTTGAGTGCAAGTATGTGATGTTCTGTGACTTGTGTGACTGCATGGGTTACGGTAGGGGTCACTATTTGTTGAGAAGGGTATCTCTGTTACCATGGGACAGGGCATCTCAAGCTATGCATCATACATACCTGGTTTGCTGGCTATATTGGGCTTGAAGATGTGACTCTCTTGAGAATCTCCTTTGTTTGAGGCAGTCACATTGCACTGCCAGTGAAACAACTGAAGCTTGAAATGAGGTTTGTGTAGTATGTATGCCTTTACCTGCCTAAACTCCCTTTAAGTCACTTATTCCGTCCAGGTGTCATCACCATGCCATCCTCATGTGGGCATTTCAGAGTTGTGTCATTGGCAGGTGGCTTTTGCTGGTCTGACATATGAAGTGGACATGGATTGATCCAGGTACTGTTGGTCGCAGATTTGTGCTGTATGAGTCCAATGGCCAGGCTGCCTGGACAGTGGGAGGACAGGAACCTGAGCTACACAATAGACCTGCTTGTTGTGGTGTGTTGGCCCAGTGGTCTCATGTGTGTGATCATGTGGCCTAGTAACATGTAATCCTGTGCAAATCATTCCTTCTACCTTCACATTGTGACAACATTGATCTTGTATGACCTGTTAGTGGCTCTCAATGTGTTTCCTTATTACAGGCCAGTGTGCCTGCGCCACAGCACTGAAACAGGTTTGTGACATTCCACTAGGGGCTTGCTCATTGTTATGGGAAGGTTTGGGCTTGGTCTCTGTTGTACTGCCCTCTGTCAGTGCATTGGCATATGTTAAGTTGGCAGGCCTGGTTTTGGTATGTGATAAGGGTCAAACTGGAGACAAAATCCCAAACTTGCTTTGCCAAATGTATGGGAGAAGGTCTTGCAGGCCCTTTCTGGTGTGGTCTGGTATACGTTGGTAAGTGGATATCTGGTCTGACTCCATTTGGCTGGGACGTATTTGGCTCTGGCTGTGTAAAGTGTATGTACAATACAGTGCAATAAAACGTTTGATGTGACCAGACACCTGTGACATTGTGTTGTTAGTCACCCTCAGCATGACACTCCCTGAGACATCTCCCTTTATCCATTGTCTTCTAGTGTCTAAAGCATTCATTACATGTGATTAGCATTCAACATTCCAGACAAAGAGTAGGATGTTTTTTTTAGCAATTGGTGTATTTATTTACATTCAAACAAAAATGAATAGTGATACTGGATAAAAAATATACCTCAGGTGAAAGGATTATTCATAGTGGATATAATCAATGGAGCAGAGGCCAGAATATTTGAGGTCCAGAGTAAAGTGCCCTACTGACATGGAATATGGAAATTGGTTAAGGAACAGTCAACAGAGTGAGTGCATAGCACACAGGGGAGTGACATTAGGAAGTGGTCAATTCCTGGCAGTGGTTGCTGTCTTGCCACCCACACCTACTGGATGTTTCCGCTTGTTGGGGCTCAATAACTACAGAGGCAGGGGTATCTGAAGTGGGTGCTTTTCTTGACAGGGCCCCCCTTCCAGTGGCTGACATCTACGAAGGGCCTGGTGTGGATGTGCCAAAGGAAGGGGTGTGATGTAGTTGCCTATCCCTGCTCATGGTACTGGGAATATTCCTCAGCACTCCTGTTAAGGAGGCCATGTTGGTGTTGTTGGAGTCCCACTCTTGCCGCATCTCACAATAGAAATCCCCCTGTAACTCCTTGATTTCCCAGAGTTCATTCAGTACCTGGCCCATCACGCCTTGGGAAAATTGGTGGCAGCCAAATTCTGACAGATGGTATCATGGGCAGGGACATCACCAGCAGCATCTTGCCACTGGGCCACACCATCCCTCCCACGCACCCTACCTCCACGTGCCTGTGCCCTTGGTGCAGCCTGTCTCCTTCCACTGATTCCAGGTCGATCATTGTCAGGGTTGGCAGGTTGAGACTCAGGAACCTAGACTGGGGGTCACAAAATATAGGAGACTGTTTTAAGGATGCAGGTCTGGCGGTGACTGGATGCCTGCGATATTGAGGCCAATGTGCTGTGAGGAGTTGATATGGTCAGGCTGAGGCTGACTGGTGTGATCTCCCCAGGTTGGGCGCATGGACCAGAACTGTCTTCCACATCCAAGGTCCAGGAGCTTTTGTTTCACAAAGTGCTTCATCCATTGGGGTAGTGTCAGTCTCCTCTATAGTGTCAGTGATAGCATTCCCAGTTGCAGTGGCAGGCCAACCTGTTGATGTGGAGAGATTATGATAGTGGTTGTATTGTGACATCTACCTCCAGTAGTTGACAGTGACATTGGGCTAGGGCATGTTCACTTAGTAATTGCTGATTTCCCTCATGGGACAGGTACACATATTGTCCTTTGTGATGAGCTGACATTGTAGTCACATACCAATTCCTGTTCACTGACCTAGCCACAGACTGTCTGAAATCCTTATCTGTTGGGGGGATGGTAATAGACTTTTGTATTGCCAATAGTGCAGGCAGGACATTGGCTAGGCAGGATGTTGTTTGAGTCATCTTGAAAGCTATTTGTTTATCATGCAATCATTGTCAGGACCTTGGATGATGTGTCATAGTTGTCATCTTGTGGTCAGTGCATTGTGGAAGTGAATGCTGCCTATGGCGTACAGCAAACACATTTTGGGGGCTTTGATCTGTGTAGGAAGTTCCTAACAGGCAGTTTGAGCTGTTCTTTCTCTCTATACTATTGTCATCTTAGCACGTCAACTCTAGTTGAATCTGGGTGTGTTGCCACATTACAGGGTGTTCCATGCCCTGTATGCTTTTCCCTCCCAGTTGAATCAGATCCATTGTGGGTTCAGGGACTGTGGCACAATATCATCTGGACAGTGGTCTGGTGTTTGGGGTTGCATGTCCTGGTCCTCCTTGAACTTATTCTGATATTCCTCTTGAAACAACTCACAGTTCACATTGTCCATCCTCTGAGGTGTGTGGACTTATAACAAGTATACCAACAAGTATAATTGACCATATGCAGAGTTGTTTGGTTAATTGGATTTGGTAGACAGAGCCTCCTGGCCTCAGCAGTTATGTGACTCCCTGTACTACATGCAGTTTTTCAGTTAGACTCTCCCAGGTGTGTACACGTCATAAGTGTGTTTTCAGGTAAAGGTATTTTTATAGTTGTACAGTGTACTGTGGCTTGAATTGTGAGTAAGGGATCCTTTTATGTGTACTAAACATTTCAAACCCTGTATTCCACACACTGTAGAGTTATTCTCCTGTTAGGTGAGTACAGTTGTATGGTTGACTAGTTGGACAATGGTCATAGTAGCAGAGCACACAGTTGTGGCAGAGTGTAGGAACAGTCCAAGTGTCTCCTGGCATCAGCAGTCCTGTCATTTCCTGTACTACATACACTGTACAGTTGTGATCCCCTCAGGTGAGTACAGTTGTATAGCTGACTAGATGGAGAACGGTCATAGTAGCAGAGCACACAGTTGTGGTAAGTGTAGGGAGAGTCCTAGTACCCCCTGGCCTTCACAGTCCTGTTATTGTCTGAACTACACACATACAATATATTTGTGATCTCCTCAGGTGAGTACAGTTGTATGTTTGACTAAATGGAGAATGGTCATAGTAGCAGGGCACACAGATATGGCAGAGTGTAGGAAGAGTCCCAGTGCCTCCAGGCATTGCAGTTCTGTCATTGCCTATACTAAACACACACTATACTGATGTCATCCTCTCATCCCTGCAATGGGGATTGGAGAAACAAGGTCATTTTGATTATGCTGCACTGTTCTGGTTTTAGTGATGTGGTACATTGCCTGCTGGGACTTGTAGTGCTGTCAATCCCTGTACTACACCCATGATACAAAGATGTTGTTTTCCACGTGAGTCTACTTGACATGTTGGAGGCCAGACATGGGCCTATGGATAGGTGGACACTTGGCTGTTGAGTGGGGTGACATTGTAGGTGGTAAGAGGTGAAAATATATTTTGGTGCCATTTTTTGTTGTAGTGAATTACCCTACTCCACTCCCACAGGTATTCCTGTCAAGTCCTCCAGATGCAGGATGGCTGAGACCTTCTCTTCCCATGATGTCAGTTGTAGGTCAGGAGGTGGGAGGACACCGCAAGTCTTCAGGGCCGCAAGGTGGTGCCTAGACGCCATGGTATGAACCTTCCCCCTGAGGTCATTCCATCTCTTCCTGAAGTTGTCCCTTGTGCGCGGGTACCTGCCTGCAGAGTTCACTCTGTTGACTATCTTTTGCCACATTTCCATTTTCCTAGCGATAGTAGTTTACTGGACTTGGGATCCAAATAGTTGTGGCTCTACTCTGATGATTTCATCCACCATGACTCTTAACTCGTCATCTGTGAAACGAGGATGTTTCTATGGTGACTTGGTGGTGGAAGTGAACTTGAAAAATACATTTACTGGTTAGGTGCTGTGTAATGAGGAGTGGACAGGGGAGAAAATGGAATGTAGAGGTGCAAATATGTGTGGTGGGTGTGTGTTGAGGGTGTTGGATATGTGCCTAGTGCAAGTTACAGGACTGGCTAATCTGTGGTTTTTGAAGTTTTAGGGCAGTGATCTGGCGTGTGCTTGGCGTGGAGATGCAAAGGATTGTGGTCTGTGAAGGGGTGTGGTTTGTAGGTACGTCGAGTGTGTGGATGTGTGTCAGCTGTGTTGTTATCAAATCCAGCCAATGTGGTGTTGTGTATTGCTGTGGTGCCCGCCAGAGTTCTCACTGACATTGGAAGATCACCATGGTGGGACCAACATGGCGGTTTTCGAGCTGTAATAGGGTCGGTGGTTGGTTGACAGGCTGGCAGTGCCGGTAGTCAACCCCCCTATTTCCCGTCTTCCAGAGTCCTGGTGTTGTTGGATTTTTGGCTGGCTTTTGGTGGGTCTGCCTGTGTAACATGACGGTCTGTATGACTACCAAAATGGCGGTCTTTTCGGGGCCGCCAACATGGCGGTCTGGCAGTCTGATTGACAAACCCGTAATGAGGCCCTAAATGTGGGGAAAATCTTACA
The DNA here is from genome assembly GCF_031143425.1 of Pleurodeles waltl. Classification (NCBI taxonomy): domain Eukaryota; kingdom Metazoa; phylum Chordata; class Amphibia; order Caudata; family Salamandridae; genus Pleurodeles; species Pleurodeles waltl. The sequence continues at coordinate 791,379,008 of NC_090438.1, read as the reverse complement.
CACTAAAGGGGTGGCATTTACTATTCTGCTACAATCTAAATCAACCCAGGAAAGGCGATGGGCATTAAAGGGGTGATATTAACTATTCCCATTGAAATGTACACCAATTTGGCAAGATGGTGCTCACTAAAGCAATGAAATTACTATTCTCACTCCAATCTAGAGAAACTTGTGGAAGGTGTTGGACACTAAAGGGGTGACACTTTCCATTCCCACTTTAATATAAACCAACTCAGGGGAGGTGTTGGACCCTAACAGGATGACATTTACTATTCTCACTCCAATGTAAACTAATGTGGAAAATATCTCACTTTAAATGGGTGAGATTTACTATTCCCACTGCAATATAAGCCAACACAGGGAAGGAGTTGGACATTAAAGGGGTAACATTTACTAGTTCCACTCCAATCTAAACCAAATTGGGTAAGGTGTTGGACACTAATTCCACTCCAAATTAAACTATTATGGAGAATATGTTAGACACTGAAAGGGTGAAATTTACTATTCAAATTCCAATCTAGACCAGCTCAGGGAAGACATTGGACATTAAAAGGGCGACCTTTACTATTCCCACTCCAATCTAAACTATTTTGGAAAAGGTGTTGGACACTAAATGGGTGCTGGATAGTAAACATGTGACATTTACCATTCCCACTCCAATCTAAACTAATTTGTGAAAGGTGTTGGGCACTAAAAGCATGAAATGTACTTTTCCAATCCAATAAAAAACAACTTATTGTAAGGTGTTGGACTCTAAGGAGCTGACACTTACTAACAGACTTCAATATAAAGCACTTGGAAAAGGTGTTGGACACTAAAACGGTGAAATTAACTATTTCCCATCCAATGTAAACCAACTCAGGGAAGGTGTTAGACACTCAATGAGTGACATTTACCATTCACTCTCCAATATAAGCCAACTCAGGGAAAGTGTTGGACACTAAAGGGATGATGCTTACTATTGCCACTCCAAACTAAACAAATTTGATAAAGGTCTTCAACACTAAAAGGGTGAAATGTATTATCCCCACTCTAATCTAAACCTACGTGAGAAAGGTGTTGGATACTAAGGGGCATATTTATACTCTGTTTGCGCCGAATGTGCATTAAAATTCCACCATGTGCATCATTTTTTGGAAGGGGGAACCAGCCTTGCGTTAATTATATGCAAGGTAGGCGTTCCCTTCCAAAAAATGACTTTAAGGCCTGTGCCCTATATTTATACTCTGACGTCATTTTGATGCACCGGAGGGGGTGGGCCTTAAAAAACGACGCACAGCCTGATGGGTGCCGTTTTTTAACGCCTGGGTCAGGGCAGGCGTTAAGGGACCTGTGGGCTCGGAAGCAGCCCTGAGGTGCCCTCCCCTGCCCCCAGGGACACCCCGTGCCACCCTTGCCCACCCCAGGAGGACACCCAAGGATGGAGGGACCCATCCCAGGGAAGGAAAGGTAAGTTCGGGTAAGTATTTTTTTCCAAAATTTTGGGTGGCATAGGGGGGGCTGATTTGGGCCCCCTACATGCCACTATGCCCAATGACCATGCCCAGGGGACATAAGTCCCCTGGGCATGGCCATTGGGCAAGGGGGCATGACTCCTGTCTTTGCTAAGACAGGAGTCATGTCAATAGAGGTTGGGCGTAAAAAAAAATGGCGCAAATCCGGTTTGAGGCCTAAATTTTGCCTCAGACCTGACTTGCCCCATTTTTTGACGCATAACCCCCATTTTCCCATACTCCGGCGCTGCCTGGTGTGAGGCATGGTGCGTTGGAATGGCGTTAGCCGGCGGTAAAAATTTTGACGCACAACTGCGTTGGCGCAGTTGTGCGTCAAAAAGTATAAATATGGGCCTAAATGGGTGGAATTTACGATTCCCACTCCAATTTAAACCATTTTGGCAGAGATGTTGGACACCAAAAGGTTGTTTATCATTAAACAGATGACATGTAATATTCTCACTCCATTCTAAACCAACTCAGGGAAGGTATTGCACACTAAATGGATGACATTCACTATTGCCACTCCAATCTGAACAAACTTAAAAATGCACATTTATTGAATCCAATTCGATAAAAACTTTTCACCTAGATTATATTTTAAAAATATAAAATTCACAATATATATTAAAATTATCACACTTTAGTGCATTTTAAAAATTAAAAATATATTATATAATACACATATTTAAACTTCTTATATTGATATAAAAATGTAAATTATTACATTTTAATTATTTTTTTATTTAGAAACAAAATCTCAAAAATTGTAATAAATACGTTCTACTTTTCCCAAATTTTAAAGAACCACAATCATGTTTCATATACATAACCTCGTTTTCTAAATAGATTTACAAGCCTTTTTCCTATAGTTTTACATTATAACAATTTATTAAATATGTTTCTAAATATGTTTTCTGCTTTTATACAATTATGAGAATTTCCTAACAAAAATGTAATATTTTTAATATCAACATCTAAATAAATACAAATATAATACTTCATAACATAAAAAAAAATATTTCACATGTTTAAAAAAAAAAAATATATATTATTTTCTAAAACATTAAAATATATCTAATTTCACAATACATTAAAGCATATATAAAAATGCATTTTACAATTAAATAAACAATTTGCATATCTTAAAAATGAATAAGAAAAATTAAAATGTAAATATATATTTTTTAATAAACTTCCCACTCTTATCCCCAAATAACTGAACATCCCGCTACTAAAGGAAACTTCAATAATTAATTAAACACTTTTAAATAATTATAATATTGATCAATTATTATAATATTACAATTTAATAAATGAAACATGTTCAAAACTGAAAACATATTAAAAAAATTATAAAGCCATTGAATAAAAAATACAATACATACCTTACTTCTTAACACCAAAAAACAATATTGTATCCAATGATATTTACTACATTAGTATTTTTTACATCGATATTAAGGATAACACATAAATGATATTTTTACTTTTGATATTCCTGTCCATGATATATTTGAAATCATAATATTCTGGGCATGATATTTCTGCAGGACAGTGCTCTTTATCCAATATTTTGTCCGAACACTTTTGGAGTGTACTCCTCTGACATGAAAATCTGCAAAATTTTACACTGAGAAATTTTTCTGACATTTTACTCCAAACCACCTTTGGAAACTGAAACCAACACAAAAGCTACAGCTGCTGATGTTGAGTTGCAGGTTGTATTCAACTCGCTAGGTTTCCCCACTGAAACAATTTTGATTTTCAGAAAAGTCCAAATATAGAGGGAATTTTCCAAGACTGATATTGTAAAACATGCATAATGTAACAAAACTTTCCTAGATACTGATTCTAGATATCGCCAGCTCAGAACTTCCCGTAATCCATAAGAACCATGCCTACTTTCCCACTAAACTTTCCATGCTTTGCCCGCTCGGAGCTTCCTGCCATTAACAACGACCATGCCTACTTTCTCACTGGAGCAGAGGCGAATGCTAAGGACCTGTGCTTCATGGGGCTGCCATTGTTGAGCCCTCTTTCCATCCCAGTCAGTAGCCCAATCCATCAACGAGTATTTTTCTCAAGGACATTTTCTAATTTTGGAGGAAAACTTTTGACTGGGACAAACCTGGTCCTTGTGCCCAAACAGAAGTATCTCAGGGTCAGCTCTAACTTTTGACTTTGACCAGGTCTAGTTAAACCAGTCAACCACAATTTGTGCTTTATGCTTTTAGGTACAATTTTGAGGTAAAGCCTCTAAAAATCACTTCTCCTGTTCCCTACAACTGATTTCTGTGGTTTTCATGTCTATTGGTTCAATGCCTCTATTCCTTACTGTAGGCCCCATTATGAGTTTGGCGGATGGAAAACTCCATCCACTAAACTTCCAACAGGGTTGCTGTAGCCTACACGGCGACCTACCCACCAGAGTTGATATGGGTATCCTAGTGTGAAACATGCACTAGCATTGTCTCCGGCTCATAATCGAGCCAGCAGCAGTGCTGTAGCAAAGCAGACAGTGAACATTGCGATGGTGCTGGACAGGCAGGCCCCTGCACCCTGTTCTCCTCTAGGCTTTTCATGGAGGTGTTGATGCCATGAAGCCACTGGCAGAGAACAAGGGTGTAATCCCTAGTGCAGCACTGCTTGCTTGATTTCCACCACCACCAGACCACTGGGATCCAATATCCTGGCAGAGCTGGCGGTCCGACTGACAGAGTTGTAATGTGGCGGTTGGACTGCCGCATTGGCAGTGGTCCAGACTGCCACCCTAAGTGTGGCGATCGTAAGACCAACACACTTATAATGAGGCCCTCTATTTTTAAAATTTGGAGTGACATTTTTATTGCGTTGGTTTTCTACTTTTTAACTGTTTTTGGTACTGATAAATGCTTTACACATTTCTCTCACTTTAAAGCTGTCTTTTGTGTGCTACAGCTACAAAGGGTTGAGCTCAATTTTAGATTATTGAGACCCAACTGAACCTGATATGGAATTGTACCATTAATATTTGGGGGGACACACACGTTCCAACTAAAAAGCTACTTTCTCACAACTATTCAATATCTCTTCTTTATACAATCATAGTAGTCTTTCTAAAATGTCTGATTATTTTATTTCTAGATATTGGTAAAAAAAAAATTGATCAAAGCCATGTTTAGAGACCTCACTACTTCAATCTATTGGCAAATCCTTAGCTCTGAATAATTTTAATAACTAGATTTCCTTTGCTCTAGAAACAAATATCCTACTAAGACATTTTTGATCTCATCAGAGAAGTTCCTCAGCACTGTCACTCACAGATGAACTTTGCAATGCTCTCCACCACTGCAAATCACTAGAAAGGCTTTAAAGGAAAAATTACAATGTTGAACAAAATGATTCACATTGCAGCCATTAAAAATACAAAAGCATTGATAGGTCTGCATACACCACCTATTATGCCCTGAAATAGAACAAGCTGATAAAAATGTTATCTTTTGCCAAGGACTTCTTAAACCTCCATCCTTTTCATAACATAATAACACCTTTTTAGCAACTCTGGTCCAGCCTGTTCATCTTTTTTCATGATAAAAATTCAAAGATCCATTCTGGTTCCCAAAACAATCCCTACCTGATTCCTTTTGTTCTATAGATTCCTACCAGTCTTTCCTCTGGACATGTCTCTACCTCAACTCTCAACTTCATATAGCATGAGCATACTTGCTTTGCTCTGTCCCATGAAAGTGAGATGTCTCTTAAATCCATGACCCCCAAATTTACTATTTGGCAGCTGATACAATTTGACCTGCTTTAGTGCACTTGCTTATTATATATGTGGAAACAAGCTCTGGCTGTACCAATACTCAAGAACTCCCTGGAGATCCAATGTTTCAAAGTCACTGCTGCCCTATTTTCCTACTAGTTCTTCTCACAAACATTCTGTAAAAAGAGTTTAATACACAACTATCTACCCAACTGAAAGCAAATTCTTTACTTGAATCCATTCAGTCAGGCGTTTGATTGCAGCATAGTACAGAAACTGCTCTTTAGGTCTTGTCAGATGACCTCAGAGCAAGGGTGACTGATCCACCCTGGTCTTACTTGATTTATCTGCAGCCGTTGACTTGACCACATATACTATTCTTATATATTGTTTCCTCACCAGTAAAATTTGTAACCTAGGGCCTTATGTACAAAGTAGGTTAATGGTTGCAAATCCTCAAAGTTAGTGACTCTGATGGTTAACAACCTAAAAATCTCTTTTTGTAATATATTAAACCCAGTTAGCAATTTGGAAAAGCTTTTGTGAATAGTTAAAGGGTTAAGTAAACATTAAGAAATCACTAAGTGAAAAGGTTGTGTTCAGGGCATCCTTTCCCCATACTGATTTCTTATGTTATGTAATAATGTTTGGCAACTGAAATCCAGTTGCAAAACATTAATATTTTTACTAATTCAAAATTGATGTTGATGTCCTGAAAATGGGATACCTTTCACTTTGACCATGTTGACAAAAACTTTGATTGGGAGCAGGCAATCATTGACGCATACTCTTAAAAAAGGTTTGTTCAACTTTTCATTTTTTAATTAAATCATCAGTAAATTGTGCTCTATAAAAAAACATTGCTTTCATTAAAAAGCGATCACAAACATAGTAGTCCACTATGCCCTACACTCTAGCCAATTGTAGAGGGTCGCAATTTGTGTCCTACATCTTGTATATTATTGAGGTAGGTAAAATTTCGACCTACTGTGATTCAGAATTTTGTCAATTGACTTATTAATACATAGGTCATTCCAAAATTCCTTCCTTTTCATTAAAAGTCAAACACTTTTTGTGAACGGAAAAGTAATATGTCAAGCCTCTAGCTCTTACTTGCCACTGTTATTTTCTCTTTCATACGACTCAGGGCTTCATTACAAGTCTGGCAGTCTTAAGACCACCAGACTTGCGGTGGCAGTTGGACCACTGCACTCCTGGAAGTCCGATCGCCACATTATGACACTGGCGGGCTGACTGCCAGGGGACCACCTGCAGATTCAGCACTACCATGAAGATCACAAGTCCTCTTCCCACCAGCCTTTTCATGGCGAGGTCCACAGTCATGGGCAGTGGAGGACTCCCCCTGCTGACACCCTAGAAATGCGCACTGTCTGCTCTGCAGACAGTGCACATTCCAAGGATGTTGTTGTGAAACGTCATTGGCCTCGGCTCCCTTAAGGGAGCCGAGGCCAATGCTGTGGCACTGTTTCAGACGGTCTGACTGGCGGCAACATCGTATTATGATGTTTCCTCCGGTCAGCCTGGTGGAAACTTTGTAATACGACTGGGGGAAGCTACCAGTATGACTGCAGCTTCCTCCCTGCAGCTTTGGCAGTCGTCTCACTCCTACTCAGGTCGTAATCAGGCTCTTAGTCCATCTTACATCTACCTTTTTATAAGGGCGGGTGGAGCTCGTAGAGTTCTGCTCTGCAGAATTTGGCAGAGTTATCTAAAAACTCTGTAAAAAATATATGGAGTTTGACGTATGGCGGAATGCCGCCCAGTCCTATTTTATATCCTGTGTTAATCTGACGTGTGTGTGAGTATGTCCTGTCAGAATGTATGTGTCTCTGCTCAAATTGTGTCCTTCCATTAGTACTCCCATTGCTCATAGCGAACTGGGTATGCCACTGCCCCCTTCCCAACTCAGGTCCCTTTTTCATTTCCTTCAAGGAGACATGCCAAGAAAAAATGTCTCACACCCAGAACAGTGCAGTTGGAGATGCGCACACATGGTCCTGTTCTCCTATGGGCTTGCCTCACCCAGCCATGCCCCTCTCTTTACACCAAGTAAGCTGGGGCATACCTTGCAACACCCCGCTTCACAGGCGATCAAAGAAGCCATCTGAGATCAAGCACTGTTTGCCAATCTGTGAGAAATATATTTTAACACCAAGTTAGAGCGTGCTGCCCAGGCACCTCCCACATACCCCAAGCAACTCACGGGCATGCCCACTTCGACCAATGGAAAGGATTGGATGCACCCATAGGCTTAATGTTACCTGTGATCGTATGCAAGGTCCACAGCCATGATTTCAGACAATACCACACTTCCGATTCAAGAGGAGGCATTAAAACACCAACACCATATTCACAGACACACACACACCGAGGATTACCAAATGAATCATGGTCACCCGGACACGGCTACCAGTTACCAACCACAGTCTTCTGGGACTTGTAGGCTTGTTTAAGGGAAATTATAACATTTGGACTGCCGCACATGAAGACAGTAATTTGTAAAGGCAAATCTCAGGACTTGAAAAGTTATGTGAACTGGTAACATACATTTATACACACATACCCAAAGGGGGGTGGCAAAAAAATGGTGCAAAGAAATCTGCTCAGAGCAGGTGTTAAAAGGAGGCACACCATTATTTACTTTGGGCCTCAATTAGCTTTTCAGGATTAACGTCAAATGTTTTGATGCTCCAAACTAGCATCAACAATTTTTCCTATTTCCCCTAACTATTGCAATGGTGCGCTGAATCTTATAGACAGCGCACACATGGTGGAATTAGATGGGCACTATGGGGTGTAAGAAAATGGGCGCTGCACTGGGTGCAACACCATTTTTCTTAAATATGGCCTTATATACGCACAAACATCCAGTATGGACAATGCAAAGGGAATGCGAGATACAGGGTGAGCAGTGCGTCGGTGAACTCCGCTACCCCACCAGCTGGTAGAGGTTTTTTGCTGAACTGCCCACTTCGCTCGGAGCACGGACTGAAAAAACTCCATGAACAACACCAGCAGAGCAGAGTTCACTGCCCACCCCTACCTTTTTATTCCTCCTCTGTCCCTGTCACATAGCCTACATCAACCCTTTGGCATCTTTAGTTAGATCATTCAGCTTTGAGATACTGTCCTATGTGGAAAATACACAAGTTATTGTCTCTGTAAATGACAATAATCCTTTTACACAACAAAAATGTTTTGCCTGCATGATGTATGTGGCCTGTTGGATGTAAATCATTCCTCAACTCCTATCTTGATGCTAGAGGATTGAACTCTCCACCTCCTTTCACCAGGAACATCTCTTGCTCCACTCTTTTTAGGTAGCAGTTGAAAGCCTTGGTTTTCTAATGGAACTAAACTCACTTATTAGAGCTTACTTTATCCTCTGAGCATGAGGATGCCATCAGTGTAATAGGGTGCAAAATTAATTGCACTGGGAATCTGAATACTTAAAAAGTCGTGAGCATGTAACTATGCAAAAACTTTGGAACATATTGCCACCCAGAAAGCCCCACAAACCCACCCATCCTATTTTTGGATGAGAAATATCTTCCTTACTGACAGAATCTGTTTTATCACAAATGCCATTTGTGAGGCTAAACGTTAAGAAATTTGGATTTTAACCTAGCAAATATTTTTTAGATGGCTCCCACTGAACTAATATGCTCTAAATTATTTGAAAACATGGCATTGAAACCTATAAATTGCATTTTTAGTACTGCAGTTGAAAGCACTTCATGTGTGTGGCAGGGAGTTGGCTACTTGTTGATGGGGGTTGGACTTCAACATGACCTACGTTCGGGCCCTGTCATAGTTTGGACTCTTGCTCTAGGCAAGACTGCTGGTTTAAGGATGACAGTACTTATGTCTGTAGGCGACTATGCCTATCCTACAACAAGTTGCAGCTGACGTCCCAACCCTTCCGGCTCACTAGCAGCACTTCACCAAAAACCCAAATAGTAAAAGTTGATTTGTGGCATCCTTTACGCATGGACTCGAGAGCAAGACATCTCATGGAGTGTCTTGGTTAAACGGAGATTACCCCTTTCTCACAGATACATCATGTTTCAACCAAACACAGGCAAAAATGAAGATGCCGTAAAGTTTCAATAGCTTTTATTTAACACAACTGCAATCTGCGATAAGTTGCATGTACTGCAATGATTAGGATAATGAACAGTGCAAGAAAAGTAATTGTAAAGACGAGAGTCATTATTACAAAGACCCCCACCATCTTGCAATACCATGAAAAGACATAAGGTGTTTAATATGTCCTAATACCCTAATATGATAGGCCTAAACTCCTACCTAAAGGAGAGCTGGGTTTGTTAAACCTAATCTGACAATGCCATGTCCATGAGAGGAGCCCCCAACCCTTGTTACCTTGGAATGAGGTCTCTATCTCAGACTCTGCAGGGACACGAAGACTGGGTCAGCATCAAGATGACTTGCAGCATCGATGTCAGAGATGGTGGCGATGCCCTCTGGTCGGAATCCCTCTGATTATCTCTCAAAAGTGCGATGTATTTGCACAGATCTACTTGGACTCATGACGTAGGTGTGTTCCCAAACAATAGATAACAGACATGCTTGGGGTGGCAATTAATATAAACAATTCCCTCGAAAGTATAGAGAGGGAAAGTCCCTACTGTTTGTTTGTCTTTGTCACTTGATCTTGACGCCTTAACGCAGTGGCACTGATAATGCAAAGCATAACAAGTGGCCTAACTATAAACAAGACAGCCATCTTAGAGGAATTAAATAATTAAATGAGCTAAGATAGAGTAAGCTAAGTAGGTTAAAAGTCAGTAGGTGACGGGGACACAAGTTTGCAAGCCGAAGGCTAAGCTAACCCTGTTATCCCATTAAAACAAACTAGGATTCACTACAGCCCTGCAGTCAAACTCATGCATGGCCAAAAGCTGCGCACAGTGTGTGGTTGCCATTATTATGTATGGTTATACAATTTTAATTTACGTTAAAAAAACAAAACTACAAATTCACTGAAACATGGACATGTAATAATATATTTCTTGACATTAAAATAAAACCTGAGGAATGCACTGAAAAAATCCAAAAGTTACAGTCTTAAGCACACGTGACTGATTCAACATAACATTTTAAACAAAAAAATCACAAAAAATAAATCATCAGTTATAGTTATCTCTGGAAACTATAACTCACAATCTTCCCATGCACTGCTTATGACCTCACATACTACGACAATCATGACATGGTCTATGAAATCATTGACAAAATCATGGATGACAACTGAAACTGCATTCATGTTCAACTACCATGAAAAGGCTAGTGGAGAACAAGTGCAGGGGCCCCCCTCCCCAGCACTGTTAGAATGGGCACTGTCTGCTTAAAATACAGTAGGCATTCTGAAGGTTCTAGGGGGCCCCCTGTGTGATGCCATGTGGAGCCGAGTCCAATGTGGCTGCACGTTTTCCACTGGGGTGACTGGCAGAAACCTTGGTTTCCGCCGATCAGCCCAGTGGAAAAGTCATACTGAGGGCTAGAGGGGAGCCTGCCAGAACTGTTGCGGTCTCCACATCGGGAGTTTGGTGGGTCGGGTTTTCCGAAAGCCAAATTTGTAATCAACCCCATAGTCAGCCATGCGCAGTGGGTGCCTTCAGGGGGTTAGTCCAGGTGCCGGGCTCAAACCTATGCTGCATATGGGGATGGACATCCTACTTTTACATTAAAAAAACATAGAAATGCAGTAAAAATACTGAATCAGAATTTTTTCTTATATATATTTTTTTTTTAAACATAAAAATGCAGTAAAAAAAAAGGTTAAAGGGACATTCTTTTTAGGGGAAAATGTCAGGTAAAACATACTGTTACAAACAAAACCACTGAAATGCACCATGATAGTTATCTCGAGTAACTATAATTTATGTGCTAAAGTAACTATAGCTCACATCCTCATCATGATACCACTAATTACCTCACATATTACATCACTCATGATACGTTCTATGAAAACATTGATAACATTGCAACATCTGAAAAGACATAATTGATGACAATACTTGAATGGTGTGGGTGCAAGTTATAGTTACTTTAGGGCACAAGTCATAGTTTTTTTAGATAACTATCACTGGTGAATTTCTAGTTAGTTCCTAAATGTAGGGGGAGAGCAGCTCCTTTAGAAGGAGTACCCTACAACACCACTAACATTCTGAATCTGCTCACCTCAAATGTATGTTTTTCTAGCAGAGTTTGTAAACATAGGGTTAGCACAGTGCCAACCACACTGAGTTAAAAAGTGAAACATGCTTTTACCACACCAAGCACAGTATTACAGCTTTGAATTTGTAAAATGCCATGCAATCCAACCTGGAATGCATAAAAGCAACTCTGACATGTGTTTTGTTCTACATAGAGGTCATCTGAGTTGTATAGCTTTGTCCAAATGGATTACCAGTGATGTCATCATTGATGTCATTGTACATTTCATGTGTGTTGCTATCTGTGAGATCTTAAGCAGAGTACAGTGGGGGCATAAGATATAGTTAGCTCAGTAAATTACAACTGGTTCATTTTAATGTTATTTTAGTATAAAGGGCCTGATTACAACTTTGGAGGAGGTGTTAATCCGTCCCAAATGTGACGGATATACCACCAGCCGTATTACGAGTTCCATAGGATATAATGGACTCGTAATACGGCTGGTGGTATATCCGTCACTTTTGGGACGGATTAACACCTTCCTCCAAAGTTGTAATCAGGCCCAAAGTGTTACATTTTAACTGCCACTTTCACCTAACCACTTTATTGAGTTTTCTTTATAGTAAGATATTATTAAAACATATAGGGCCAGATGTAGTAAGGTCCGAGATTGCAACTCGGAAATTGCGAGTCTGTCAGACTCGCAATTTCCGAGTCGCAATCTCGGATGCAGAACGGTGTCTCAGACACCGTCTGCGACTCGCTATGGGGTCGCAAAGACCCACCTCATCAATATTCATGAGGTGGGTTGCATTTTGCAACCCCATAGCGATTCCCTGCTCTCACAGGGATGGTGGCCTGCTGAAGTCAGCAGACCTCCATGTCTGTGACTGCTTTTTAAATAAAGCAGTTTAGTTTTTTCATTTTGCAGCCCGTTTTCCTTAAAGGAAAACGAGTTGCAAAATGAAAAAAATACCGAAACCATCTGGTTTCGTTTTTTCAGAGTAGGCAGTGGTCCACAGGACCACTGCCTACTCTGAAAAAATATTTTTGCCGACATTCACAAAGGGGAAGGGGTCCCATGGGGACCCCTTCCCTTTTGCGAATGAGTTACCACCAGTGTGACATTGGTGGTAACTGCGAGTTGCTTTGCGACCGCATTCGCGGTCACAAAGCAATTCTGAATTGCGATGCGAGTCGCAAATAGGAAGGGAGCATCCCTTCCTATTTGCGAGTCGCAATCACAAATTGCGAGTCGGTACCGACTCGCAATTTGTGAATGAACATCGCGTTTGGCCGTTTGCATGGCGCAAACTGCGATTTTCGCAGTTTGCACCATGCAAACGGCTACCTACATCTGGCCCATAATTATGTCACTTTAACCTTTGTTTTTTTCAGGGAAATTTACTTTTTTTTAAACGTAAAATATGGTTTTATTACTGTACTCAAAACCGCCAGTGGTAGGCAAACCCCAATTGTGCACAGCCTTTGGCCATGCATGACAAGGAGTTGGGCACAGGCCCTCCGCTTACCCCCTCAATGACAGCTAAACCCCACACACACAGCCTTTCACCATCCTGGTCGACTGGGTGTGTCAAAACCTGGGTATTTTCACTGGTAAGCCCAAGTAACTTTCCCTTGCTTCAAATTGTTGAAAAGTAGCACAAATTTCTTTTTGCACTGAGAAAAGTACACCATTCCTGTGCAAAACACTTTTTGGCTGAAAACCAAGTGCAAATACAATGCTTTCCTTCACTTTGCTGTTCTTTTCAACAGTGCAAATTCTTAGTTTAGCTGAGAGTTTGTCACAGTAAAGGCACAAGCAGTGAAACACACAGTGAAAAGTGGTAAATTGTGTTTTATAAAAACCTTCTCAATGAATTTAGATGACAATGAATGTAGGAATCATGCACTCTGTCAACCATGTGACACATATCACCAAGCAATGACAAAAGGGTTCCCAAAGAATTCATCTATATATCTGGAGGCAAAGGAGCAACAGAAGCAGACTCCATCAAGAAGAGCTCAAACACCACCACCATGAGGATAACAACAACCACAAAGAGCACAAAGTAGACAGGAATGTTAGTAGCAAAGGATGCTACAAGAGATTAATGCCTGACATATGCTCAACACTGAAAGATATTTAATAATTGTGAACAGTCAAATGCAAAATGGTTTAATAAATTTAACATTTAAGATGAGGCAACAAGGCAGTTTATTTAATTGCCCAACAAATTTAAAGTTCCTAGTTGTTTAACATCCATGTTATTAGTTACATGTTTTTTTGGGTATGATGGAGGGGGCTTAATTTATTTTTTGAATATGTATTAGGTTAGTTTTAGTGTAGGATAATTTAATTAGATTAGTGTTTGGCTGTGTTACTTTTTTAGGGATGAGGGAGGAACGATATTTTTTGATTGTGGGTTATTTTTTATGTATATTGGAATAGTTTAATTGTAGCAGTAAATAATTGGATTAGTGAGTGTTTCAGTATTTTAGCATCATTTTTAGGTTTAGGCAGGAGGAGGTGTGGGATTTTTCCTAAGAATATTTAATAAATTATTTGAATTACATTTTTAAATATGTGTTGTGCTTCATATTTGAATACCTTAAGATATCTATCGAAAGTTGTTTTTTCAAAAATGTGATAATATTTGTTTATTTTTTAATAAACCGAAAGTAAGGTAACATGGAAATAACAAATTAAACAATAATACATATTTAACATATTTGCAATATAAAGATAGAAAATTAATGCTTTTGATGTTTTAAAAAATAGGTCAAAATATGCCCCAAAAATACGTTTAAAAATAAATAAATAATTAGTTAAAGCAGACATAATTATATCAAAATATAGAAACATTTAATATAAATGGCAACAATAAAAACATTTTTATACAAAAATATTTTATGTATGAAACAATTATCATTTCTGTTTTTCTTAACTGACCTTTGTGTGTATTTGGTTCAAATTGACGTGTTTAAAAATCTGAAAGCATAGTATAGAGGATTTTGATAGTCTTTTTATTTTTTTATTTTTAGGACTGCCATGTATGGTGCTTGCAACAGTCATGCTCAATTTATTGTATTCTTTACTTATGTTATGGGGATTTGGGTAAGTCTTCTGTAGCTTTAGTGGTCAGCTGGTTTTACCTTGGAAGCTCCAACAAATGGCTTATGAATTTGACTTTGTCAATCACATCTTGGATAAGCCCAGAGGAGTATTTTGATGTCATAGTTCTTTCTACAGGATATTCATGTTTTGCTCTTCCACGTTCATTGGAATGCTTAAAGAACTATTTGCCAGTCTGCGAGAAATTAATAAATCTCTTACTGAAGATCTCTACCTCTGCTATTTTTGGTTACCACACAGGCATAGGTTTTAGAAGTAAATGCGGGAGGGACCGATGGTGGGTAATCACTGCTACAAAATAGTTGAGGATTAAGGGGGTCATTACAACCCTGGCGGACGGTGTTAAAGCGGCGGTAAAACCGCCACCAGGCTGGCGGTCGTTTTTTGAGCATTATGACCATGGCGGTTACCGCCATGGTCATCCGCCGCTTCTCCGTTCCGCCCGCCAGGGCGGAGACGACCGCTGGGCTGGAGACCTGGGTCTCCAGCCCGGCGGCCGTGACAATACCGCCGCCGGTATTTTGACCCGGCTTACCGCCGTGGATTTCCAGCGGTAGGAACCGCCATGAAATCAATGGCGGTAAGCACTATCAGTGCCAGGGAATTCCTTCCCTGGCACTGATAGGGGTCTCCCCCACCCCCACCCCTAGTCCCTCCCCTACCCCCCCACCACCCCAAAGGTGGCAAGGCCCCCCTCCCCACCCTGACCCCCAACATCACATCACCCATACCCACACGACACGCACGCAGGCACCACCTACACACTTACACGCACACAAGCCGACATACATGCCTACATCCATACACACAATCAGATACGCACACCCACATTCAAACATACACGCACACATCCATACAGACATACCCACAGACATACACTCATTCCCAATCACACAACACCCCTGCAAGCATACACGCACTCACACACCCCCTCCACACACACCCACGCACACCCCCATGCACCCACACAACACACAACACCCCCTCACCCACTCCCCTAACGGACGATCGACTTACCTGTTCCGTCGATCCTCCAGGAGGGGATGGGAGCCATGGGGGCAGCTTCGCCGACACCACACCGCCAACAGAACACCGCCACGGCGAATCACAGGACATGATTCGCTGGGCGGCGTTCTGTTGGCGTGGCGGTGGAGGTGGAGCAACCTCCACTTCCTCGCCGCCTGTCACTATGGCTGTTGGCGGCTCTCCGTCGGAAAAACGACGTAGAGCTGCCAACAGTCATAATACGCTGAGCGGAAAATCTCCACCACTGGCGGTCTTCAGCACGGCGGTCCCTCGGCGGTCTAGTGAAAAGACCGCCGAGGTTGTAATGACCACCTAAGTTCATTAAGCACATGTTTATGAAGGAACATACCAAAAAAAAAAAAAAAATCATTTTCCCATATAAAAAGTGATGCACCGGCGGCGCAAGCGGCTTGTACATAAGCCCCTTAGAGTTTACTTTATTTGCACTACTGACAAAATGAAAAAAATGTACTCGAGCCCAGCCTTGGAGTAAGTTAAGCATCACACATTGCTTATGACTGGTACTGAAACATACTCCTATAGAAATCAGTGGGGTCACGGAATAACACTAATACACAGAAAAACATACAAAAACAAATAGAATTAAATAACATGAAAGATTAAACTTTGCATGTATTTTAACTATGTTAATATTTATTTTTTAAATAAAAAAAAAAGATTTTGAACAGACATAATAATCATTTAGTAAATTATTAGCTAAAGTAAATCACAAATAAAATAATACCTAACTTGCATCAAAGATTTTGGCACATTGAATAGAAATGGTGATGTAGGAAGTAAAGGGGCCATTTAACTTAATTAAAAAATAAATAAATAAATTACAATTGAGTTAAACATTGGTACGTTAACTCTTAGCACAGGTTTGTTGCCTCTTGCTATTGTGGTTTCCCTATATAAATGAGAGTAAAAGAAATGTGGCAAAAACATTTTTTAGGAGAAAAAAACATATGCTTTTGTAACTTAAAATTAATTATTTCTTCTTATAGGGAGATCTCTACAAACAGCGAAAAGTTACTAAAAGTTACTATAACAATTGTAACATTGGTCCTAGTGGTCTCCTCTCATTTGATGAGGTGGAGACTACTAAGTCTCCAGCAAGGTGTATATCTTCAAAGAAAGGGTAAATTACATCCATGAGAAGATCTACATCTATATGTGGGTGGAGGTCTACAAGTGCAGAGATTTCCAAATTCCATGCAACAGTGAATCCACATTTTGGGAAACGAAGTACCTTACTACTATGGTGCACAGATATCAGTCATGAAAGCAATGCCAAGATGGGCGTGATTCCTTACAGAAAGGTGGCTACAGTGCTTAGTGCAAGAGCGTTGCATATATGAATGTCAATTCATCAAAGTGCCAGGGTTAGCGGAAGTGACATAATATATCAATTAACCTTTTCTTTCATACATGCATGCTTACACATACACACACATTCACACATACACTCTCTCTCACTTAAACACACTCTCACCCATAAGCACACATACAGCATATATTTAAAAACATTTTTTACATATTACAGCTAATTGAAATTCATTCTTTCTTACACTAATAGTGAATAGTAAAATATGATTCACCACTAAAGTGATAAAAAGTTGTCAAGCAACAAGGAAAACGGAGCCGCAACTGATGCCTATAAGGACGAGCTGCACTTCTATTCCTGCTACTGATTTTGCCAACTCTGAGGACAGGAGCTGCAAAGGCAGTGCCAGCGGTCGCAGTTTTAATCCCTGGCGACCCCTATGTGACGTCAGTGGTTGCATAGCGGCAAGCCTATATTAGGTTTGGCTGTCATTTTTATTATATGAGCATATTACATACGTCCCCATTGCAGAGCTTCCCATATTTTGGGTGTTTTTTAAATCTTTTGGAGGTTGCGTTTTTTAATGTTATTTTTCCAGCGAGAGAAGGGTTGGAGTAAGAAATTAACTGTGCACCTGGTGTGTGCCAAGGCCACAAGACATTTTATGCTGAAACAAATCTCTCACTATATCATGCAAGACTTATGTATGCAAAGGTTGCGCTCGAGTACTATATTTATCCAAGTGCATTACATGCAATTTCTCCCACTCCTAGTTCACGTGCATTGGATCCTCTATGTCAATATTAGAAACAGGGGTTTACACTCAGTTAATTCTGACTAACTGCTCTCAGTCAGTTTTGCAAAAGTAATGCATGGAACTGCAAGCTGAAGAAATTATATCGAATAAACTAATATGGATAATCAGGGAAGGGCTATATCTTCCTTTATTACCACCAAAAACGTCCGAAAGTGGTCAACCAAAACCTCAATCTCACCATGTTATTACACTTTTGCATTATTTGTATACATAAACGTTGCCAGTGAATAACAAGTAGTGGTACCAAATAAAAGCCATTTAGCATGTTATACAACCAGACTAAAGGATTATATTTAAAGTGGACTACGGGGAATTTCAGACTGTTAAAATCTCAAATATAATCCCAGTGCTGCTTTATGGGTCCTTAAATTAGACGTTCCAAAGTAATGAACGGTAAGCGGCGATCATTTGTAACCATAAATATTCATTCATGTGCATGGCACTGCTAAAGTTCCCTTAAAGGCTACCTCTAAGCGCAGGCTGTGAAATTAACATACTTTATTTTATTATCATGAATGTCTGTCCTTGGAAAAAACGCCTTCTTTATTCCAAGAGGAAGCCTGAGTGTAGAGATTTACTCGATTGTGTATTCTCTTCTCATTTATTATTTTTCTGTCAGTCTTCGAGCGATATTAGTTGCAGGTTGTGTATATATATATATATATTTATATATGTATATATATATATATATATATATATATACATACATATATATGAGTTAATATTGGTGCTCAGCACTGTGTAGCTAGTTACAGTTAGGCCACATCCGTTTTTTTCGTTTTGCTAATAACTTTGTCGCAGTTTGGTGAATCTTCGAGAAACATAAAAAAAGATCATTCACCTTAGTTTTTTTCCAGGAAAGTTTCGGTGTGATCTGTCAAGCAGGGGCAGAGAAAAAAAGAGGTCTTAAAGCGCGCTTTCCCCAATCAAATTCCCTACGGTATTTTTAGGAAGAAATACTAAATTGTTACTTAGAAAGTGTGCCAGTTGTGATTTGCTGCATCTATTCAGTTTTTTTTTCAGACGTGCATCCAGATGCAGTGATATCTGGATAGTTGATCCCGCAGGAGTAGCCTGGTACTATAGCTCTACCACAATTATTTTTTAAAAAGTGATTGGTTAGTCGAAAAGGCATTTTTCTTCATCAGGCACTTCGGTATTGCACGACCTTAGATTACCAGTCATGTTAGACCTGGCAGCTTTTTGGCGTGTCTC
Source organism: Pleurodeles waltl (assembly GCF_031143425.1). Classification (NCBI taxonomy): domain Eukaryota; kingdom Metazoa; phylum Chordata; class Amphibia; order Caudata; family Salamandridae; genus Pleurodeles; species Pleurodeles waltl. Next base: position 791,360,045 of record NC_090438.1, on the reverse strand, counting down.
CCCTGTCTTTTTGCCTTCTGACCTCCTGTTGTTATGGTTTACTGGACTCCGTTTTTGCTAGCTTATTGTGTCTGCGCACTTTACCACTGCTTATCAGTGCTAAAGTGCAAGTGCTCAATAGGTAAATTGTACTGTTGATTGGTTTATCCGTAATTGGCATATTTGAGTTACTGGTAAGTCACTGGTCAAGTGCACCAGAGGTGCCAAGGGCCTGTTAATCAAATGCTACTGGTGGGCCTGCAGCACTGATTGTGCCACCTACATAAGTAGCCCTGTAAACATGGCTCTGATCTGCCACTGCAGTGTCTGTGTGTCCATTTTTAAACTACCAACTCAACCTGGCAAGTTCAAGACACCCCTAAGGTAGGCCCTAGGTAGCCCCATGGGCAGAGTGCAGTGTATTTAAAAGGTAGGACATGTACTGGTGTGTTGTACATGTCCTAACAGTGAAATACTGCCATATTCGGGTTTCACTGTTGGAAGGCCTATCTCCCTCATAGGTTAACATGGGGGCTGCCTTTAAAAAACTTTAAAGCACAGATCCTCTTCTAGGGCAGGATAGAACTATGGAGTTTGGTGAATCTGAACTCACAATTGAAAAATACATCTTTTAGTGAAGTTATTTTTTAGATTGTGAGTTTAAAATTAATAATGCCACTTTTAGAAAGTAGGCATTTTCTTGTTTAATCCATACTGTGACTCTGCCTGTTTGTGGATTCCCGGCTGGGTTAGTTTGTCAGTTGGGCTGTTGTGAATTCCCTATAGACACTGGCACAAAGGGGTCTGGAGTGTAGCCTGCATATCCTGATGGGCCATATGAGCTTGAGTGGAGGGAGGAGTGGTCGCTTACACCTGAAAGGACTGTGCCTGCCCTCACACAATGCTGTCTTCAACCCTCTGGTGTGTTTCTGGGGCCTGGCCGTGACAAGAAAGGATTGTGCAAACACTTGAGACTTTGCTTTGAAGTGTGCCAACTTCAAAGGCAGAAAGGGGTATAAGAAGAAGACCTAAAACCCCAGACTTTTAGAATTTTTCTGGAATCAAGAGGAAACCCTGCCCAGGAGAAAAGTTAAAGAGCTGGAGGAGGAGTACTGTCCCTTCGCTGTGTTGCTTTGCTGGACTAGCCTAGAGTTGCTGCTTCTGCCTGAAAAGAGTGCAAAGGTTGAACTTTGCTGTGTGGCCTGCTTGAGAAAGTTCTCCAAGGGCCTGGAGTAGAGCTTGCCTCCTGTTGGAAGTCTCAGGGGTATCAAAGACTTCAGTTTCCTCTTACTACAGCACTGGGAACTGTGTGTTTTGTGCTGTTCAAGGCGAACAACCATCAACAACACCACTGGCCTGCACCATGACCTACCATTGACGCATATAGCCACATTGTCCTGCTTCACACTGCCACCCTGGTGTCACCGACGCCGTCATCGGACAACTTCACTGAGTCACTGCTCACACCGCGACCTGTGGGCCCTGCATTCAAGCATCGTCTGCTGACACCGCAGCCTGGGCATCCCTGACAATGCCACTGCTGCTGACACCAACGATGCTGCCTGCACCGTGGCCTGTGGACACTGCTCATGAGGTACGCGAGCATGATGCACCGCCCGCTTCACACCGCAGCTCTGGTCTCACCGACGCCACTGGATGTCATCACCGAGCTGCTGCCTGCACCATGACCTGTGGGCACAGCACATCGCATCGCATCGTCCCGCTTCACACCTCAGCCCCAACACTATCCACTCCAGTGCTCCTGACTTCATCAGCCCGGAGTTCGATCTGCAGTGCATGTGACTTCCAGGGCCTGACAATCCCTGCACTGACTTCGGAACCGATACTGCGATGCCAGCGACGCCACTCTCCGGAGATCACCGTGAGGATCACGACGCCTTGCAATTTCAGAGTTACTGTTTGCAGGTCTCCCGACACTGTAGCTGGCCTGCGATGCCGCAGCCGGCCTGAACTGTTGGTTTTATTGATCTCGACTCCGTGATAGCCCCAGGTCGAGCTATTGATTTCAAGGAACTGTATTTTCAAGTAAATCTTGCAGAATTCATATCTTTAACACTGTATGTTGGATTTTTATCATTTTGGTCTTGTTTCACACAGATAAATATTGGCTATTTTTCTAAAATTGATGTGGTGTCCTTTTGTAGTGTTTTCACTTATTACTGTGAGTTATGTGCAAATGCTTTACCCATTGCTTCTGAGATAAGTCTGACTGCACGTGCCAAGTTACCATGGGGTGACCAGGGGTTATCTGAGCAGGTGTCTCCCTTATCCTGACTAAAGTGAGGGTCCTTACTTGGACAGGGTGCACACCAACTGCCAACTAGAGACCCCATTTCTAACAAGTCCTATGGCACTGAGAAATCTGATTACTTGCTGCGACATCAACTAAAATGCTGTAACCACCATTTTGAGGACTTGGGGCCAGATGTGTGTATGTTTCACTTTAGCAATTTCAAAATAACAATAATGTTCGAATCTCTCTTAGGAGATTGCTAAGGCTAATGTACAAAAGTTCACTTGCCATAATTTGCTAATCAGTGAAAGTCATTTTCCTAATAGGTAAACGCCAAATTTGTGAATCAGTATTAGAAAATCACAAATAGGAAAGGTCATCTTTCGGGAGCAAAATAATGACATCACTATGAGGAAGTGTTCAAATGCATGCCCATCCTAGTTTTCTGTAATACAGAGTAAGTAAGTGCTGTTGCAGGAGTTATTATTTGGGCCCTTGTGGAAATCTTCAGCTGCAAACAAGTAAAAATACATCCAGGGAAGAGACGGATAAACATCTGGCTGCTAGAAATCACAAGCTGAAGTTTTCAGAGAAGGAGCTGGAGGTCTTCACTAAAGAATTGTTTTTCTCATAACAAAAGAATATTAAACATGCAAATCAACAACTAGGCTCTCATTGTGAGTTTGGCGGTGCGAGGACCTCCATGGTGGCGATGGCGGAAGCACCGCCGCTGGGTCGGTGGAGAAGACCGCCATATAATAACCATGACGGTCTTCTGAACTGAACACAGCCAACCCACCGCCAGTACCGCTATTTCAGATGGGCCGCAGTAGACGGCGGTAGACATCTCCAGGCCGGTGGGGACCATATCATGCTGAGCATATTACGAAGTTGCAGACTGCCAGGATTTCCTGCTGTGGTCATACCGCCACCAAAACCCTTGCAGAAATGAACCATATAAAAGGAGACACTCACCTTCAGGAACACAGACACGTACGGAGCCGCCATTAAACCAGAATTTGAAGTCTCCCAATGCTCCTGCTCGCCCTGCATCTTGGGAACCAGCGACGATGAAGAGGACAACAACCGTAACCACACACACCTACCACACACTGGAGGGAAAGGTATTAGAACACAAGCACACACATCCGGCTCAGCTAGTGATGGACACACACACATGCAACAACACACCTATACCAACACACACACCTACACACACACAAAACCCATGCACACAAACAATACACACATCACGCACAACACACACATGCTATACTCACACCACCCCGCACACAGAAATCACTGCCACAGGCCAACACGCATATACACAACATCACAGAGTCACACAACATCACAACCACAGCTACACAAATGCTTGAAAACACATTGCACTGCACATCTACTCATGACAACACATACCTACAACAACATGCAAAGACAACACACAACAATCAACAACGGCACACACGCATGAAACGTACCAAATGCACACCACGCCCACACAATGCACATGGCATAACCATCACCACACACACGGGTGCACCCACAACAACCACACAATGGCACACAACATCACCACAACACGTCACACCACATACAATGCTCAACTAAACTACATATATGCATGGAACCACACAATCATATTACACACACAAAACACATAAGTAGCAGCTGGACCAATGATAGGCCCACAGACACACATGCATTCCAGGCACAACAGCCAGCACTACCAACATACAACTCACAAACCCACAAACCAAAGCCCACATACACAAATCAGACATGTTGAATGAAAGGCAGGACAAATAAGTCATCATCAACACCAGCGGCAGGTTGGCCCTGATGTATTCAATGCAAATCTAAATCAAGAACTTTGGGCCTCATTAAAAGTGGCGTTAGTAGCGCCAACAGGCTGGCGGAACTAAAGCCCGCATTATGACCGTGGTAGTCTTGCCACGGTCATACCGTCGGGACCGTGAGGCTACCGCCATGGCAGTACCGGCAGTTGTAAGTCCCTATCTGCCAGCCGTTCCATGGTGGTATATACCGCTATGAAACAGCTGGCGGAATGGGTGCACTTGGCATGGGCAGTGCATAGGCCCCCATGCACAACCAGATCACGCAATCCACTGCCCGAACTGCGGGCAGTGGATTGCGCAACGGGTGCTGCTGCACCCGCCGCACCTCCACATTGCCACCGGCTCCTTTAGGAGCCGGCTGCAATGTTATGGCCGTACTCCCCGCTGGGCCGGCAGGCGGAAACTCTGTTTCTGCCCTGCGGGGATGTCAAATTAGGGCTGGCAGAATTCAGGCCTTATGGAGGATACACTATTGGTAGGGGGCCTCTGCAATGTTGTAATGAGGGCCTATGTACAGACAAATGGCCAGGTCAGTCCATGTGTCTCCGTGCCATGATACAAATGGCACATCTCAGTGCCCCAACTTGACTTCTGACTGCAAATTCACCTCCACACGGTTGGGGCATCAAGAGGGCAGGCAGGCACCTCAGGTGTGAGGGGTGGTGGTCAAGGGGGGTTAGGGCTTGGGAGGGGGGTCCTTGGGTTTGGCCTCGGATTGAGGGGGTGGGCTTGGGTTTGGGGTTTGGTGGAGGGTCTTTAGGTTTGGCCTTGGGAGGGTGGACCTTTGGTTTGGGTGGGGTGGACCTCTTGGCAGGGAGAGAAGCATGGGCAACACCAGGGGGGGGAGGGAGGAGGTGGAGGTAGAAGGGCTGGACTTGGGCAGGGACACAGCATGCTTCAGTGACTGACGGGGTGGGAGAAGGTCAGGGAGCAGGGTAAACGTATAAAGGAAACGTTTCTTAGGGACAAGGGTAGACATGGGAAAAGTGTTTGGGAGTGGAGGGAGTGGGAGTGGGTATCAGATGCAGTTTTGTGTGTGTCATGGGTGCAGGTGCGTGAGTGGAATGCTTGTGTGTGCTGGGTGTCTTTTGGGTGGGTGAGTGTGGATGAGCGTTTAGGTGTCTTGGGAGGAGGGAGGGAGGAGGTGCTGGGTATTTCCATTCTGGATGGGTGAATGTGTATTGGGGTGGTGGCTGCAGGAATGGTGGATGTGCTGCATGTGGGAGTGTCAGTGGTTGTGGTGAGTGCAGATATGGTGACTGGGGTAGATGTCTGGGGTCAGCTATGGCGGTGACTGTGGGTAATTTGGCAGTTATGGCTGGAACAGGGAGTGCTGATGTTGTGCCAGCAGATGTGAGTGGTGAATTGTCTGTGATGGAGGGGGTGGTGGGGGTGTCTGTTCAGGCAGTGGATGTTTTTGTGTGTGCAGGTGGGTGTTGTCTGTGTGCATGCCAGTGGTGGGTCCTGTGCTGTTTGTGTTTGTCATGTGGAACCTTGTCTGTTGTTGTGAATGCATGTGTGTGGGAATGTGTACTCTTGATGCTTGTGGGGAGAGGGGATTGGGATTGGGAAGAGGTAGGTGGGGGGAGGACAGTAGACAAAGGAGTACTGGCTGCTCTCAGGAAGTAGGCAGAGCCTGAAAGCATCTCTGCAGGGCAGTCATGGCCCAGTGAATGCCTCCCAGGTACGCAATGCTCTGTTGCAGTTGAGCTGCCAGTCCTTGGATGGCATTCACAATAGTGGTCTGACCCACAGAGATGGACCTCAGGAGGTCAGTAGCCTCCTCACTGAGGGCAGCAGGGCTGACTGGGACTGGGGTGGAGGTGCCTGTGGCAAAGGAAATGCTGACACTCCTGGGTGAGCGGCCATGGGCAACTGGGTGGGAAGCTACAGGGAGGCTGGTTCTAGTAAGGAAGGGTGGTGGACAATGATGGTGCTGGGGTGGTCCCAGATAGGTCCGACACCGTCAGGGAGTGTCCACTGGTGGAGGATTCCTAGGATGATGTAGACAACCTGGTCTTGCCGTGGCACTCCCCCCCCCCCTCTATTCCACCGGCTCTCTTGGCCTCGCTTAAATCTGCTTTTTGTGTCCCTTGGGCTGAACTCCCCGCTCGCCTGTGCCCCTTCTCCTTTGCCAAATTATGCTGATGCACACAAAGGGAGAGAACGAGAGGGAGGGAGAGAGAGAAGATAGGGTGGAAAAGGGTCAACACCTAACATTCATAAACACATAACATTGCATTGACGGGCATGGCATTGCAATTGCACTCCAAGTCTGATAATGCCTATTGCCCATGGAAAGTTGTGATGGACAAATAACATCAGATGTGCACACAAGTACAGCTATGGACATGAAGAAGGCAGTGACTCACCATTGCAGCAGAGGAATTGGCAGGGGCATCTAAAAAAATGACATGAATATACAATGTTGGTATTACAGGGACCACCCAAGGCATTTACCACATCAAGCACCATCCCATAGTTGTAAGGCCAAGTCCACACAATGATATCTATAATGGCAGCAATTGATGTGCAATCTGCCCTCATGTAATCTCATGCAGCAGTGTCCTATTATCCTATTGTTGTTTCCCTACATAGCCCTACACTCTTAAGGTGACATATATGTGCACAGTAACCTATCAGATCAATACTGCAGTCCCATTGAGGCCCTTCTTGTGGTGGAACTGTGAAGTCAGACCCGCAATCAGTCCATGGCAGCAACTGTGCAATACAAAGACATTCTCGGTTCATGTAGGAGACTAATGCAGATGGGGTTACATTTACAACTCTGATACACTGATGCCGATGGTTGGAGCTGGTCAGACACAATGCTTAGGTTGACAAAACCACCCCAACCATGGGAAATGTGACATTTCAATCCAGTGACAGAATTGTCTTGTCACAGATTAATCATATTTACCCTAGTTAGACACTGATACCCATTGTCGTTGTACATCTACCATTGTCCACAATCACAGTATACCAGTAGTAGCCACCCAATCCCACTCAAGGCCTGACAAGGGCGAGGTAACAGTCAGTACTCAAGCGTCCATCCACCTCAGGGCTGGGCATTGACAGAATGCAGGCCATTAGGGGGGGTCATGGTCCAATACGCACCTGTCCCTCGTTGGATGGACATCCCCAACTGTTTCTCTGTGGTCTTCTGGGCCCAGCGTCTCAGGTCTTCACACCGCTTCTAATAATGTGTGCTCTGCTGGGTATGGACACCGAGGGTCCGCGCTTGCTTGGCGATGGCACACCAAATGCTTTTCTTCTGATGGGAGCTGACCTGGATGGGTGACACGGACAGGAGGAGAAAGTGATTAAGACTGGCACAAAGTAGACAGCAATGGTCTACACACATCAGACACAACGCATCACCATCCACATCCATCATAACAGGTCACACTCCTAATACCCATGCTCCCACCATGCATGTACTTCGTGGCCGGTATGCCTATGCCATTCACAACGACACAGACCCATACCACACACAACAATGGCATGGGGCTCACCTGCTCTTCTTGGGCCCCAAACAGCTGCCCATACAGGAGATGGACCCCTTCAACCAGCTTCTCCAGTTCTTCTTGGGTGAAGACCAGGGCCCTATCACCTGCAGCACCTGGCATGATGGCTCCCAGAGGCAGTACACAGCAGCTCATGATGTGGAGGTGTTGCTTGCAGGAGTGTCAGACGTCAAGAGAGCTAAGCAGTAGAAAATGGCAGTCATGGTGGCCGTGTACATGATCATCACTGCTGATAGTGATCATCATTGGTCCCAGTCCCCCATAGGTACCAATATTCACCAATGAGAAGTTGAACAGCAGTTAGGACCACCTACCGCCATGACGGCAAACGCCGGTGGACTTGCATCACTTCCATCTGCCCTGCGCTGCAGGACAGCGCGCCTGCCATTTTATGTACAGTAAATAAATTGTTGCAAAATAAGTGTGCCATGGTACTTATATGTCCAGAATGCTGTGCAGGCCCATGTTGTACCATTATGTATTGGCACATGCATGTCACATTCAGTGCACAATGCTGAAATATGGGTGGAGGTCACATTAACTGCATGTTCACCTACTAGCTGCCTCATAGGTGGATCACTGTAACATCTACATACATGTCCATGAGGGACCCATATGTGCACACAACATGGGCATCACACATGTGTTGTGTGGCACAAACAATGTACAGGCCAACAATGGCCAGCATGGATGTAGAAATGGCCCTCCTGCATACACAATGTAGTGTGTGTCACCTGTGCGGGCATGTATGCCATAGTTTGGTATGGGGCACAACATTTTATACAGCTAACATGTGTGGTGTGCTAATCACATTCTACTTACTCTCCTCTACATTCTAGATACCATGTAAAGAGGAAAATGAGAAATTCACTGATGTGCTGTCCACTAGTCGACCTCGCTACCTTGGAAGAGAGACACATCGTCCAGACCAATCGTCTGAATTGTGTCATCATCATGAAGCTCTGTACTGAGTTGGAGCCAGATCTATTGCCTGCCATTCGCAATCCCTATGCTATCCCTCACACAGTACAAGTCTTGATGGTACTACACTTCCTTGCCACAGGGTCCTTTCAGGTCACACTGGGCTTGGCTGCAGGGATGTCACAGCCCATGTTTAGTTTCGTTTAGAAGGATCCACTGTCTGATTTCCTAAAAAATATGGCCAGCTCCACACATTCCCCCAAACCACAGATTTGGCCACTGTAAAGGCAGACTTGTATGACCTTGGACACATTCCTCATATCATAGTAGCAATTGATGGCCCCCATATTGCTTTGGTTCCTCCCACTGTAAAAAAACGTTCACTCTATTAACGTGCAGGTGGTGTGTTTGGCGGACCAGTACATCTCCCAAGTGACTGCCAAGTTTCAGTGATCTGTGCATGATGTCTACATAATAAGGAACAGCAAAGTCCGACACATGATCACGTCGACAGAGAGAGGGCTTGGCTCATTGGTAGATATCAATATGGATGTGTGTCTCTGTTGTAGCACCTGTCAACACATTCTTATTTGTGGTTGTCCCTGGTTTGTAACATGTCTTGCCTTTATTCGTACAGGTGACTCAGGCTATCCTAACCTGCCCTGGCTGTTTACACCAGTGAGGTTTCCTGCCACAGATGCCGAGACACGTTCCAATAAGGCCCACAGCAGGACGAGGAATATGATTGAAAGGACTTTTGGCCTACTTAAGGCATGATTCTAGTGTCTCCATGTCTCTGGAGGTGCTCTCCTCTACAGTCCCCAAAAGGTGTGCCAGATCATAGTTGCCTGCTGCATGCTCCACAATCTAGCGCTGCAATGTCACACCCCATTACTGACAGGTGAGGAGGTGGCCGCTGGATCAGTGGGTGGTGATGGTGACATGGAAAGTGATGAGAAGGCAGATGAGGATGGTGCAGCACACTCTAGGATGGAGCTGATCAATCAGTACTTCCAATGGCAAACAGGTATGTTGTGTGTTTTCTCGCACGTTATATACTTGCACTTGGGTTAATTAAAATGCCCCTCCTGGCCATTTACATCAGTGCAGATGTACCATTTACCCATTTCTATGTGTGTGTGGTGATAGACAACTGATTGTATGTCAGGAGCAGTGTGATTGGTCTCAACTCAGCCATATGTCCCCTATGCAGAATGCTAGTTAAACATCTTCTGAGGACAGTCCTGTAGTGTGTTATGTGTCCTGTCATCTCATGTCCTGATGTAAGTCCAGCTATGGACTGTGTACAGTGCATCCTTTCCTCTACTAGCAGTTGCCTGAGCCATTCATGTCAAGTTGCCTTTTCTTACAGTTGAAGTTGTTGAGTTGAACCCATTCAGCTACAGCTATTTAGTCATGTAATTACAGATGTACTAGGTCCCTTGCAGAATATGTCTCCCTCTACTGTAATTTGCACTGGCTGCTGGTTGTGGGGTATTACTACACATGACATTTAGCTGAACACACATTTGAACATCACACAATAAAGACACAAATGCATTTGCTGTGATCTATAGTGTTTATTGTGCATGTTTTGTCCAATAGTTGATGAGTAGGGTCATGGTGGATAAACTCATCGGAGTGCATGGTCTAGCTGGAGGTAGTAAAGGTCCAGTGTCCAAGGGCCTGAAGTAAAATAGAGAAATTACAGTGAACAGTCAACTGGGTGTATCAGTGGCACACAAGGAAGGATGTTTAGGAGAGGGTCACTTCCTGGAAGTAGGTTTGGTCTTGGCATCTACTCCAGCTGGATGCCTGGATGAATGACCATGTATGTGAGGGAGTTCCTCGGGTACAAAAGGAGGGGTGTCAGTGGCCTGTGACTCCCCTGGCTAGGCCTCCAGCCCACTGGCTGCTGCTGATATAGATGGCTCAGATAATGGGTTTCCAGTGGAAGGGGCCTGCTGCTTGGTGGAGGTGGGAGGCAGGATGTTCGGGTGGTCCCTGAGCACCCCTGCAATGGTGGCCATGGAGGCATTGAGTGCCTGCCGCCACTGCTGCATGACCTCTGCAGCCATTGGTTCCCCCCCCCAAGATGGTGAGTATTTGGCCCATCTTGTCCTGAGATTGTTGATATGCTCCCAGGACTTAGGAGATGGAGTCGTGGTCAGTTGGCTCCCATGGCTGCCTCGTTCTCTGGACCACAGGTGCCTTTCCACGCCCCACGCCCACCTGTGCCTGTGCCACTGGCACGGTGTGCCCACTCCCAGTGTCACCAGGACCTTCATTGTCTTGGGTGTTAGAAGTTGACTCTGGTCCCTGTACTGTGGGGTACACTACTGATTGACCAGTCCTTGTGACACAGGTTTGGGGTTAACAGGTGTTGGTTGTGCTGTTATTGCCACATGGTGGGGGAGTTGGATGTGGGCAGGGTGAGGCTGGGAGTGGTGGACTGACCAGGTAGGTTGTCAATGTGCAGACATCCTGAGGTGTAGTCATCACTGGAGCCTTCATTCTGGGGAGAGCTCTCATTCTCTGGCACTGTCTCCATGGTGGCAGTGACAGGGATACCTGTGGATGGAGTGGAAAAATGTTATCTGGTGGAGATGTGATTGGTTATCTCTTTGTCTGATGCATACAGTGGCTTGGCCTGATTCCCAGTTACGGCAATGACAAATGCAGCACTACAGGCATTGTTTGTGGCTAATGGATTGTGGGGTAGGTCCCTTGTTCCATTTGGGTTCCGGGAATGGGGATTGCATTTCTGTCATTGCCATGTTTTGGTCCTCATTTGGTGTATCCAGTTGGTGAGGCAGGTGCAATAGTTATACATTTAGGAGTTGCACTGTGCCGTGGACATAGCTGGTTTATTTCTAGAAGGACGGGTGCATTGTGGGGTTTGTAGTGATTGCTGATGGCAGTGCTGTCCGTGCACGGCGGAATGTGTGGGCATTGTTGCAGGGGAGGGGTGTGAGGTTATTGGGTGTGAGGTGGAGTGGTAGATATGGTGACGTAGGGAGTGATAGGGTGGTGAGAAGCATGCTGGGGAGTAGTACTTGATGCTTGGAGAGTGTTAGTTACTTACCAGACTCCAGTCCTCCAGGTATTCCAGTCAGGCCCACAGGATGCAGTATTGCCAAGATCTTCTCCTCCCAACTTGCAAACTCTGAGGGAGGAGGGTGGGGCCCACTGCCAGTCTTCTGTATGACAATTTGGTGTTGTGATGCCAAGGAACGCACCTTCCCCTGTAGGTCGTTCCACCTCTTCCAGATGTTCTCCTGCTGGGCTTGTGCTCCAAACAGTTGTGGTTCTACCCTGACAATTTCATCGACCATGACCCTCAGCTCATCATCTGTGAAGTGTGGGTACTTTTGGCATGACATGGTGGTTGTGTTGCAGGTGGTGGTATGTGTTGTGTGCAAGGGTGCAGTGTAGGGTGGGTAGTGGGTTGGGGGTGTTTGGTTGTATGTGCTGGTGGTATCTGGTGTTTGTGTGCACTGGCAATGTGTGTATTGTGTGGTGTGTGATGCGTGTGAAGTGTGATGAGGCCTATGGTATCGACATGCAGTGCGTCGGTTGGTGTGCTCCTCGCTGTCTGTGTTGGTAGTTGTGGTTGCAAATGATTGTGGGTGGTGTGAGGGTGTGTTATAGAGTGCTGTGAGCAGGTGTGTGCAGTGTGTGTATCTGTCTCAGGTGTGGTCAATCCGTACTGTCCATTGTGGACAGGTGGAGGTGAGTGTTTGACTGCGGCGGTTCACACCACCAATGGTTTTCTGCCATGAAATGACCACTGTGCTGATTTGTGGTTTGTAATCTGGAGGGTAGAATGTGTTCAGCGTGGCGGTGCTGGTGATGGGACCACCTCTATCCTGCCCTCGGTCATCCTGGCAATGTTGGATTTGTGGCTGTATTTTGGTGGCCTTAATTGTGGACTCTTAATACGGTGGGCAGGATACCGCCAACACTGGTGTTCTTTTGGTGCCCACAACTACGGGGTTTTGCCAATAGATCGCCAAACTCGTAATGAGGGCCTAATGTGCACAAATACCTCCAGGTCACAACTGTTCAATGACAAGAACGTTTCGGAAAACAGTTGAAGATGATCAGATCATGATGAATAATAACTGTGAGACTCAAGGAATCTATAAATAAACTTGTTAGATAAACTTGTTACACAAATGCAACAGGACCACTCAACACAAAGATGAAGGCATCAGCAGGAGTGGGCAGAACTCACAGAGTTTCACTCTGCTGAATCTGGTGAATAACTTAAAATCTCAGCGAGATTCTGTGGAGGTCTACAGGAGGGAGAAAATCGGTACATCGCTGATCGAGCTTGTTTTGCATTGAGAAATCAGTGTGAACTGCACCACACCACACAATGCACCAGAGGGCACTGCTGCTCAAGTTGGTTTTGCTGCCACTCAAGTAGATTTTGTACTCGAGTGGCAGCTTTTCCAACAAAAACAGTGTGACTGCCTGTGACTACCCTCATTGGGAAAATCCTCCTAGGTGCCCTTCAAGCACCCATAGATCATGCCAGGGGATGCCAATTCTTGCTCAAGCTCACCAACTTACCATCGAGAAAAAAAACTCTGCTTCGTGGTAAAGTGTGGAATTTGGCCGGAAATCCATGTTACATGCATAACATAGAGTGGCCAAAACTACGGAATCTCCGCTGGCAGAGCGGGGCCTTTTGCCCACCCGTAAGTATCACCAGCACATGGTGAGGTTTGATACATTGAGCTGATCCATGAACTATAAACACAGGGTCCTAGAAAATGTTCTAGACACACTGTTAGCATCCAAATGCAGATGGGTCTCTCCTGTAGTGATGTATCCTGTGGCTTAGTGCAGAGTACATCTCTCTTAGAAAATAGTTAAACCAGTGTAATACCTGGGCTTGCAGAAGTAGGGTTATAGGATAGGTAAGAGGCATCAAGCTTAAGTAACCTCTCGGTGTCTGATATATAAAACTTTAGGTGCGCACACCGACATACATCCAGTACAGATGTTGAAAGTAGTGCTAGGAGGGGAAGAAGATAGCACTAATCTGTTTGTATTTTTCATATGTGTTTCTCTTCTTCTCATATTTGCTTAACAAAACAACACAGAACATTTGTGAAAAATGTCTTTCATTTTATATATTGCTCTTTTAATACAAAATGAGAATGATTCCTGAATAAAAGCAAGAATTTGGTTTAAAAGCATCATCAAACATGTGGTTATAGTTTGAGCTTTAATATTTGTTTTTTACTTAAAACTAATTAGTTTAGTAATTAGTAACAGCTGCATGACATGCTCTTTCCTCAGCAGCACAAGAAGCATTCTGTTGGTGTTGTATTTGTGTTATTCCATCCTCAGGATCAGAATCTGATTCAATCTCCACATTATGTAGACCCCTCGTAATAACAAGATTGCACAACATTGCACATGTAGCTATAATTTTACAGCATGTTTGGGGAAGGAACAGGATGGCTCAACCACTCTTGTGCCGACACCTGAGGTGTCCTTTTAGGATTTCAAATGTCCTCTCTATGACAGAGCATGTAGTTTTGCAAGCACGGTTGTATCTTCATTCACTCCTTGTACTTGGATTTAAATAAGGTGTTGTAATCCAAGGCTGTAATGCAAATGCATTGTCTCCTAAAACATTAGGAATGCTCACATTAGTATGGCCTTTTAGTTTGCATGCTAAACTGTGTATAAAATATTTTACATGGGCTTAGCAAGTAGAAAACTGTCGCCAAAATCACCTTGAGACTGCCTATTGTATATCCCACTGTTGTGGAAAACATGAATCATGAGTGATGCCTGGAAACTGAGCTGCACGGTCTGCTACTATACAAGATGCATCACACAGAACTTGTACTGTATATTGATTGAGTGACCAGTTTTAAGGTTTGAAAAAATGAATTCTTAGCAGAAGGTGGAGAGACAGCAATATGTGTGCCATAAACACACACTTTGACATTAGGAAAATGTACCTGACAATAGAATGATGGTTTTGTATGTTTTGAGTCCTACTGAGCTACAGGAAAAAAAATGTACTCATAATTTTGGATAATGTAACATCAGGAACCCTATGGAAAAACATGATAAATCACTTTTGAACATTCCTCCTGTACTGCTATTACTCCCTGGAAACTTTCAGATGCTAAAAGATGTGGGCAGCACAGTGCCTGCATATGCGGTGCTTCTATCTGTGGGGGTCTGTAAGTGTGGATGTAAATCAGCAAACAGTTCCATGACGACCTGACTATTGAACCTGTATTCCTCAAATATCTCCTCAAACAGGGTTAAAAATCCCCTCCTGTCTCCTACTCTGCATAACAGCCAAGGTCCTCATCCTCCATACAATGCTGACATTGTGAAAGGGCCTGATGCATTTTGGGCCAGTTTATATAGGTTGCACCTGGTTAGCACCTGATTGCAATTGGTAGTAATTGCATTGCAGTTTAGCATGGAGTTGCATAGAATGATGTGGCATGGAGTGGAACAGAGAGGAGTGGCATAGAGTTGGATGCTATAGAGTAAAGAGACATATGTTATTTTATGTTATGTTATGAGGATTTATAGAGCGCATGGCTACCCAAAGGCCTCCCAGCGCTGTACAGAAATCTTTAAAACACACATTGGGGCACAGATTAAAATAACCAAGTTTTAAGCAGACGACGGAAGGACAATTTGTGGCTGGTTAGTCGTACGCCTATGGGCAGAGAGTTCCACAACTTAGCACCCAGATAGGCGATGGAGCTTCTACCCCATTTAGATTTTTTTATTAAACATATATCAGCCAGAGCTGCTGAAGAGCATCTAAGATGTCTAGCAGGATTGTGAAAGGAGGCAAGAGTTTGCAAAAGTGGGGGACCTTTGTTATGAAGGGCTCTGTGAATGCAACACAGCAATTAAAATGTTATCCGTTGCTTAACTGGGAGCCAATGCAGAGTATCGAGAGCAGATTTCGTCAATTCGTGTTCGGCAGTGTCTTGCACCACCTGTAGATTCCTTTTGACATATTTCAGCAAACTGAGGTACAAGACATTACCATAATCCAGGTGAGAAATAACGAGGGCGGGGATGATGAGCCTCTTAGCAATAGGTGGAAATATTTTAAACACCTTTCTGAGGAGTCTTAGTGTACCAAAGAAAAGCATAGGAGAGATAGAATTTGGCCGAGAAAGATGGCCTAGGATCATGACCTTGTCTTATCACCATTTAACTTGAGTTTACATTCAGACATCCATTCGGACACTGCCCTTAGGTAAGGGGCAAGAGCTGTCTCCGATGAATTCTGCTCAATTGAGAAGGAGACTACCAGCTGGGTATCATCTGCTTATGACACTAGTAAAAGACCATATGGCTCCACTATCTTTGCCAATGGTGACATATAGATGTTACATATAGTGGAGTGGCATAGAGTGGAGTGAAGTAGAGTAGAGTGGAGTAGCACTGAGTGAAATTGTGTAGAGTGGAGTGGTGTAGAGTGACATGGTGTAGTTTGGAATAGCATACATATTTGTGGCATAGAGTGGAGTGACGTAGAATGAAGCATCATAAAGTGGATAGCATAGTGTGGGCTGGAGTAAAGTGGAGTGGTGAGGAGTGGAATGCCATACAGTGGAGTGGCATAGTGTGGAGTGCATTGAGTGGAGTGGCATATGGAGGCACCAGCACCCAGCACACTTTGAAGACAAGCAGACAAGTAGCCTCTGGGTGACAGATGGCAATATACTAATTTAACCAAACACCTGGCTGAGGACAGTGATCCATCACTTCCTTTCTTTTTGCCCTTAGCCCTGAGGAGTAGTGGTCTGTTGATCATAGATTTCACCCACTACAACATCAAACAGTACTTGATTGATCAGAGCCATATGTTGTCGGGAGACCAAAATGTTTCTGGATTTTACACAGTTGTATACAGGTCCCTGGGACAATAGGCAATTCACACCAGTATGCACCACATCACATGTCTATACAAACAATCACTCATCTACTGTGCTTCACATGGCTCATCCTTAATCACTAGGAGTAGCTGTCAGAACCTAACACATCAACTTGGCAATGTGACAGTAAGGAATATGCCCTGTACTCACCCCTTGAGGTTGCTGTGCTCTCCTCTAATGCTCATTAAGGTCTGGGCAGGCCATCACCAGAATGTGGGCCATTAAGGGGGTCATGATCTGATGTGCGCCCACATTGGGAGTTCAACCCCAGCTGGACCTCTGCAATCTTCCAGACCCAGCATCTCCGGTCTTCCTGCCTCTTCTGACTAGGAGTGCTCTTCTGGCTTTGGACCCCGAGGGTCAGCACCTTCTGGACGATTCTTCTTCTGATGGGCATTAGCTTGCATGGATTCAAAAGACAAATCAAGAGATTAAATTTTACACAAAGGATTGAGTTGTATACATGTCAGAAACACCAAGCTAGAACCTTTTAATTTGTGAACACTCCAAGTGTGAAACCCACAAGTCAATATTTACAGGGACATGACTATGGACATATATATTTCCATCTGCAGACTAATCCACTACCCTGCTCAGGACCTACAATGACTAAGCACGTTTACTGACTTCAGGTAGCCCATGCGTCATCAACATGTAATGTGATTTGAGCTTCAATGAAACACTACACACTTATGCGGCTTCTGAACGTTAAACTCTTTTGGCCTGAATGGACAAACACATTCACACTCTGTGAGATTGACTCACTGCATACAGTCTCACAGGCAACTAACATAGTGCAGACTTTACACTTGAGTGGCAATCGAGATGTTGGCATGGTGGGTACAGGAAGTGTCTTCCTTGTCCATGTGTGGACAGGAAGCATATCAAATGACTCATCCCACTTCAGGGGGTGAGTTCTGTGGTATGTACCTGTACCACAGAACACTCCTTTGGACATACATGTCGATCCTACAGAGATGGCATCCTACATACAAAGGCAAGCATTGTACAATTTCTGCTATGTGACCAAGCTACTGAGTCACATATCATAGCCTTGCCGGAATCAAAACACTGTCTGCACTGTGGGACAGTCATTTGTGCAATAAGCTAGTACAGGGCAAATGTGACCTGAGTGAAGGTGATAACAGAGGTGTGAGAGTAAAATACCTGTCATGAGTCAAAGACACATGTTGATGATGATGCAAAATGCTCATATGGACCAATTTAATGATTTACCTCAGTACCCATTCTCGATCTAGTCAATAGACTGAGTCATTCAGGGCAATTTTTCCCACTAGAGCATCATATTGTCCCCATGCCAGGATCTGCTGGTGTACAGGGATCGGGCACAGTGCCACAGTTGCATAGCCACAGTGACTCTCCCACAGCCTAGAGTAGGTCCCGTACTGGGAGATACATTTGACAGGCCCTGGTCTATGCAGGCTGAGCATACAGAACCTATATAACACTCCATTTCCATCACTTTCATGCTTGACAGTACATCATGTGGCTATCAGCAATTTGGCATTTGGTGTGTGTGGCAACCTGAAGGGCAAAGTGAGTCAGGATATGGATTCCAGACAACAGTTTTGCAAGGCCAGAAGAGGGTTGAAAGATCTGTGGTACTATACACATTGCTTATAAGATCCTCAGATAACTCTTACAAGATCCATACACAACGTATGCTGTCATGCACATACATGTTGTCCAACATTTACAATCATCAGGAAAGAAATGTCAGTGAATGGCAGTAAAGTCTTCTTACCAAGTTTTGTGCATCCAACACAAGGAGAATCTAGAACCACAAAAACCTCACAGAACACAATGTGACTGAACTTAACATATGGTAAAGGCTACCAATGCCTGCACCATGTACATCTGATTGATGCCACACAGACACACAAGAAGTCATCTGGCACAGAGGGGCACACAGTAGCCTGTGAGGAGGGAAAAGATGGTGAAGTACAAAGAAAACTATGCACATGAGGTACTTTCCTGTTCCTTTAGTGAGCCATATAGCTGTCCATACAGGGGTAGGAACTCATTTAGAAGACTCTCCAACTTCACTGGAGAGAACGCGGCATGATTGCTCCCAGAGGTGGGTCACAGAAGCTCAGGTTGTGGAGGTATTGCTGACAGCAGTGTCAGGAATCAAGTGAGTGAATCTGCACCACATGGTGGTCACTTCTGCCATGTACATGGTCATCACCATCAGAGATCACAGCCATTGGCCCATGTCCGCCACTGGCAACAAATTTGGCTGGGTTTGGTGCGGTTGGAACCACCTACCGGCATGGTGACTTCGGTCAGCGGTCGCAGGAGGTTCCTAATGTCCAGTGGAGTAGGTCAGGCAGCTGCCATTTCGGCAGCCTGAAATGCTGTATTGGGCTTTCTAAACTGTATCAAACCTACAATACATGTTGTGTTACAACACAAACATCCTTATCATGTCTTGTCTTTTAGGTCCTTCTAGTCAACCGCCATTGTAGCACGTTTCAGAGCACAGATGGCATTTTACAGCAGTGCATGGTCCACCACTGCCGACAGTTATTTTGGTGGTCGTAATATACAGTAACATTTCGAGTGGCAATAGTGTTGCACATGTATGAGTTTTTTCAAAATTGCAGTTTTTGAACACATGTTGAAAACCATGTGGGGTCACATATGACCCTTGTGTAGTTGGCAGCTGTGATGTACACTGGATGTCACGTCTATCCAGTCAAAGATGCTTTGTCACATAATATAATTTGCATGCATCATGTATGTTGCTGTGGACAAACTGAATAACGTTACAACTCATTTCTTGTCACACATAGGTACCCTGGGAGAGGGAAAATGTGACAACTTCCTCTTTACTGTCCACTACCAGACCTTCAGGCCATAGAAAAACACCATATAATCATGTATTACTGCCCGGATACGCAAACAATAGCAGATTTATGCCATCAGTTGGAGCCAGAAAAGATGCCAGCTATCAGTTATCCAGCCAGCATACTACCCATTGTATGAGTCATGTCATTATCGCAACTCGTAGCCACAGGGTTCTTCCAACAGACAGTTGTCCTATTTCCTGGTATATCCCAAACTATGTTCAGTCTGGTGTTGAAGGGTTTCCTCTCAGCAATGTTAAAACATTGACAGCTATGTCATGCTCCCCCGATGTGAGGACTTAGCAATGTCAAGGCTGACTTCTATGGTTTTGGCTGAATCCCACAAGTGGTGGGGGCAATTGATGGCACACATGTTGGCTTGGTGCCACCGCAGGCCACTGAACAAGTCTTTTGCATCAGAAAGAACTCCTATTCCATCAACGTGCAAGTTGTCTGTTTGGCAGATCTCCATATCTCACATGTGTGTGCCCATTATCTGGATTCAGCCCATGATTCCTTCATAATGCAGAACAGCACCATACGTGAATGAAATATACGCAGTACACTGTTCCATAAATAAAGAATATGGATACACACAGGCTAGTGATAGTCAGTAGTTAAGGAGAGCCCTCACACACCCAATAGGATGTCAAGCTTCATCACTGGGCAATCTCCTTGTCAGACCGGCGCTGCAATGCCTGACAGGCCACCCCTATTAAGGTGGTGGTACTTAACCGGAGATCATCTACCAGAATTGGTCAGACCTGGGATGAATAATGGCTATCGGAATATGTAGGAGAGAAGAAAAAAGTTAAAATTGGCTCAGAACTATAGGCATCACATTTAATAAGTCAGGAATAGGTTCAGGCAAAGATTAAAAGTAAAAGGGGGAGTGCTGATGGAAATAATGTTCTGCTGCACACCACTCAAGGGAAATAGGTAGTGCCCCAAATCCAAAAAAAATTGGTCAACATGTTTCGCGTCTAAGTGGTCGCAAAATAAGGCCCTTGGTTATATATTGGGCCAGCGTGCATCATGGTAACTTCGTGGTACACCGAGGCATATGCCAATCACAGGGCTGTATATCAGTGGCTAATGGCTGTTTTCACAAAAGTAAATGGCAGCCTTGTAGCTTCACCACGTTGTGGATATGCTCTGGGTTAGGGTCAAGGATATAGTTGAGTAGTAGGTTTTACTGATGGTGCCTACCTCTTTCCACTGTTTTAAAGTGGAAATTGGTAGAGAAATTTATATTTTTTCTATATATAGTTTAAAAAAAGTTTACAGAGTACTGCACTAGTACCTACAAATATCATGGTAGTGACAGAAAAAATACAATAAGAAAGATGTAAAAAATAAAAAATACAATGTAATGCACTATATTTGTGAAATATAATGTAGTAAAGTATAATTATCTTTCACAAATGACTTTTTTAGAAACTTTTGTAACTAATGCAGTACCTTCTAGTTAGTACCATGGTACTCTGTTCAATTTAAAAAAAAACATGATAAGGGCCTGATTTAGTGTTTGACAGATGGATTAATCCATCACAAACGTGAAAGATATCAGTCCACTGTATTACGATTTCTATTGGATATACTGGAATCATTATATGGTGGGCGGGATATCCATCATGTTTAGGACGGACTAACCCCACCCACTAAACTCTAAATCAGGTCTTAAATATGTAAAACATTTAAAATGCACTGTAGTACGCTATAATTGTGAAATATAGCATAGTACTGTATATCTCTAGATCTTTTACATCTTTAATTTATTTTTTACTAAGGTACAATCTAGGTGGTAAGGCAGTTCTCCAGTTCTTTTTTAGAATATATGGAAACACATAAATAATTTTCCCTACCTATTACCACTTTAAAAAAAAGTGAAGTGGTGTACAGTGGCTTAGAGTCAGCTGTGTGTGTCAGGGGATTGGACGCAGGGTTTGGCATACACGCAGGCCCTGCAGCAAACCCAACACAGGCCTGCTAACCCCACACTGTGCATTGCCTTATGCCATGCACAGCAGGGAGTTGGCCCCAGGGTATAGGCTGTGGCCAGGCCCTGTAGTCAACCCACTCAGAGGCAGCCAACCCCCTGCAGACTCCCAATTACATGCTTTGCATGGCCTTTCATTGCACACGCTGTGGGGTTCGCTGCCGGGGCCTGGCTTATTGCCAGGTTCTGCATCCAAGTCCCCACAGGCAGCCACCCAGAGGCTACCAACCCCATGCTGCACTCAGTCTCTAGTCATGTATGGCATGGGGTTAGCTGCAGGGCCTGTCTTGCAGTCAGGCCCTGCTTCCAGCTCCTCGCAGGCAACCAACCCCATAGTGTGCACAGCCTTTGGTCGTGTGCAGCAGGAGGTTGGCAAAAGGGCTTGCCCAGCTGACAGGCCCTGAGGCCAAACCCCCAAAAGGTTTCCAAACCCACACCACACACAGCCTACAGTGCCAATCCCTTGGGGAAAAATGTATATGTTAATGAGAAGGGTGCATGCAACTCCCTTCCTGTACCTTAATTGCCTCCGTGGACCCCTATCCCCTCGGGCCATTTCAAATAAAAAGTGGAGGGGGCCTTGTGGCCCCCTGCCTAAGCCTAAAAATGGGCCCGAAGGACCCTATACCCCAGGGCCATATACAGTTAAACAGGGGAGAAGGGCACACACCCTGTCTACCAGAGCCTTAATAGGTTTCTGGGATCGCATCTCCAGAGGCAAAAACAATTAAAAAAGGGTTGGGGACTGTGTGGCATCCTTCCCCAAGCCCTCATAGGCCCAAGGGACTCCTACTCTGGGGCATTGTTTGTCTTAAAGAGAAAGAAGGCTGCACCCCCCCCCAAGCCTTATCAGACAGTCGGGGCACCATTAAACTAAGCCAAATCCAATTAAAAGGGGAGGGGGTATGTGCTCCCCTCGTCAAACCTTTTTGGGTCCCGGGTCCCCATTCTACAGGAAATACTTAATCTAAAAGGGGAGGGGCATGTGGCCCCCCTCCCTGAGCCTTCTTAGGCCCTTGGATTCCCATCCCTGAAGCCAAGTAATTAAAAGTGGTAGGGGGCACACAGCTGTGTCCCTGAGTCTAACTAGGGCCAAGGGGCCCATTCCCTGGGGACAAACTGTAAATAAAAGTGTAGGGGCATGCAGCTCCCCTCCTACATGATTTATAAGTGCCAGGGACCCCATACCCCTTGACCGTACCTTTAAAAAAAAATAACTGCAGCTGCCATTTTATAAAATATATAAAGGGAGTGGGCATCAGTAGGACACCTCTCCTCAGCCTATTTAGAGCCCCAGGGACCATATCTCCTTGGTGCTGGGTATATTTAAGGGAAGGGCATGTGGCCTCCCTCTCTGAGCTGTTTTCAGCCCTGGTGGCCCCATCCCTTGGACCCAATTAAGCAAGGAGAGGGGGATGCACGTCCCCACTCCATTAGCCATTATAGGCCCCAGGGAGCCCGTAACTGATGCCAAATGTGCATTTAAAGGGAGAGGGGCTGAGTGGCCCTCCTACATAAGCCTATGTTGGTTTTGGGGACCCCAGCCCATAGGACCCACTTCAGTAATAAGTGGGTACCCTGGAGCACCCAACAAGCACTCACCATGTGAGTAGGGCACCAGGGCCCCCTGTACGGCAGCCAGCTACTGTCATGGTGCAGATGCCAGCATTGCTCCCACCCAGAGTGAGCAGCTATCTCTACTGCTCCCTCTGGGCAGCAGCAATCTGTTGTTCTGTTTCCCTGCGTGCATCAGTGCAGGCAGGGAAAAAGAACACACATGTGTTCTCATCCAGCTGGAGCATTTTTAAAGCTCCAACACTCTGGGAGCAGACTTTGTGTTTGCCCCAGTTTGGGAACGGAAGCAAACACAAGTTTCCTTACCTGTCTGGTGCCTCCCCCTCCCCTTAATAAATGCATCGGTACCTGGGGGATGGGGTCCCCAGAGCAGAATCCATCTCGAGGAGGGGGCCATGCCCTTCAATCCCCTAATTAAGTAAAGTTGGTACTGTTTGACAAATCTTTGTGAAATGTTCAAAGCTAGTTTGGCAGTCACTTCAGCTGCTGTCTGGAAAGTTTTGGTGTGATTTGTCAAGCGGGCACTGTGAAAAAATTGGGGGTCCCAAAGAATTGTTTCACTATGCAATTTACCATAGGTATTTTAGAGATTATACAACCCTAAACACTGACCAGAATTACACCAAATTTGGCAGAAACCTACATTTTGGTACAGAAATAATTTGGTGTTTATCGGTTAAGTCATTTTGGAGTTATTAAAGTAAAAATATGTATGTGTAACTAGAGATGTGAATCCATTGTGGATCCACTGAGGTAGACCTGCATATCCATGCACCCAAAGCAATGCTGTAATCGGCTGGCTACAATCTGAGAGTAAAGTTGCTACCACCATTTTGTGCATCTGGACTCGGTTCCCAGAGGGGAAAATAAAATGCAAAAGTGGTAGAAGGGGTCAGGGTACAGTAGACAGGGGGTCTGTAAGAGACATCTCTTGTGCAAGAAATTTTCACAAAATATTTTTGTCTGAGCACACAAGGATTTGCAGATCCACTGCGGTGGTCAGCATAATCCCCTGTATGCTCTGCCGCAGATCCAAGGATCCAGACCCCAATTAAAATAGCACATTCACCCACTCACTGGCCCACATACCTACACAGCCACACAAACACTCACTCATACACACACTCACACAACCACTCACATACCCACTCACAGACCCACACAGCCACTCAAACATCCAGTCACAGACCCACATAACCACTCACACACCCACTCACACTCACACATACACTTACACACCCACACAACCACTCACACACCAACTTCCACACCCATACAGCCACTCAAACATACACTCAAAGATCCACAAAGCTACTCTCATACCCACTCACAAACCCACACAGCCACTCCCACTCCCACTCACACACCCACTTACATACCTACACCAGCACTTACACACCCACACATACACTCACACACCCTCTTCCATACCCACACAACCACTCAAACACCCATATAGCCACTCACACACTCCAATATATCCACTCAAACACCCACACAATCACTCACTCAGCCACTCACACACCAACACACAGGAAATGATACACCTATAAAAATTGCAATAACATATGTGTGATTTTGGTTGGGAACCGATCTATGAATCCACCATGGATCATCCCACAATATAACCAGCAAACCCCTTATTTGTCCGAGGATTTTTGAGAGATTCATGGATCCAAATGGGAGATTTAAAACAAGGATTTGAAAACAAAAACAAACTGTGTTTGGGAAAACCTGGTTCATTCAGAAAAGAGCATTTGTGTTTATGTAGTGCAGATGACAGTTACACGTAGAATCGGATGGAGTCCCTCATGTGTGGAGCACCCTGTTGCCTCTGTCTATAAAAAGGGCCTCACCTTTTTGATATAGTCTGTCAATTTTGAAAAATAAGTTTTTATGGTATATAGAACCCATGTTGTGGTCTCACAGAAATGTAGAACAGTTTTATTGACATGTTTCCTGTTTTTCTCTATCTGTGGAAAAATGTGGTTGACCACTGCCACTGTCTTTGACAAATGTTGGAAAACACAAAGGCAGTGTGTGGAAAAAGTTGCATTAGTATAGCAAAGGTACCCTTCATTTTGATTTCCAATCCTACCCCAATATTTGTGTCTAGGTCATTGCCACCATAGTGCAATATTATGAGGTCTAGATGTTGGCAACCAGCAATGCTTTCAACAAAAGGCAGCAATTGATGCCACGTTAGCCCTCTCTGGCCAACCCAAGTAATGTCTACATTATGTAAATCTAGGTCCCTGTCAATGGCACTCCTTCTAGCCCTCTCTCTGGCCCAGAACACAAAACTATGGCCCAGAACCGAGGCTGATAAAATTGCAGACAAGCAGGAGTAGCACACAGGAGAAGGCTGTTGTAGGATGGGGGAGTTTTGAAGGTGAAATGCAGGTACAATGTAGGACAACAAGTAAAATTTAAAACAAAATCTTTCATTCAATTGTGGAGATGTACAGAGAACCAAAATTAGATAGTGACTTAAAGAAAAAAAGTAACTAACACTGTGATTGTCTTTGAAAAACAAATATGATTTTTGGGATATGCTTGTAACCGCAGTCAACCACACCTGCTTTAGTTGACCCTAAGCTAGTAAATTATTGAGAGAAAGTTTTGTTAACTTTTGATCTACTGGTAGGCAGAGACTATTGTAAACATGGTTGCTATGAAAATGGGGCATAATAAGTGTGTTGGGAAGCGGACAAAAGAGACTGCACTTTGAAAATGAAAAGCTGACTGTTGTAGAAAAATTGCTCAGTAGGGAGTGTATGTCCGGTGATTGGCAACATTTTACAAAATAAAATATAAATGAAAATCATTAACAGCAAACTGCTGCATGCTTTTAAAGGTTTTGATGTGAATCAGCCGCAGGCTACATTGGGGGGCCGTGCTGAGCCTGGTGGTGGATCAGCAGTTCGGCAAAAACCCTATCAAAATGGGCTTCTTTACAGGAAACATGGAAAGGGTTAAAAAAGTGAAATTTGGGAGTAGTACAACAAAAATGTAAGATTAATTGAACTTTGTGATTTGCTACGTACATGAGTTTAAGTGAGGGAACAGTGGGAGAAGTAGCCATTACTGGTACTTATGTACTGAGAGTGGAGAAGATTTCTGACTTGAGATTTGGAGTGGAAAACAGATAATAATAAATATTCAAATAAAAGGTGGACAACAGCAAAAATAGTTTTACTAATTTTACAAATACATTAATTGGGTGGTACTGTAAAAGGGATGTTTAAAAAAATAAACTCCATGCGTGTATAAAAGGTCAAAGAAAATGTGTGACATTACAGTAAAAGGCATCATAGAAGGGAGATTAGATGAAGCCATGAACTAAAAGTAATAGTGAGCCATAAAGGAGGTAGAGGAATTGATGTACTGAAAATACATTTATTTTATTAAGCCAGTATGAATGAATGAATGTGTTTGAAATTACAGATGGCTGGTTGCTGATAGTATGCAATTTAATACTAAGTAATTTGAACCCACTCACATAGTCAGACACACTTATATACTAGGTCACACAGTAGAAATACTCATGTGCCTACGACTCACACACTCACTCATATACCCATAAAACCACTCACCCATTCACTTGCACATACACCCAGACACATAGCCATTCACAAACCCATACAACTGCTCCCACATCCACTCAGATACCCATGTAGCCATTCATGTACCCAGCACTCAGCCATCCACTTACACACTCACAAAGCCACACACCCAGTTACACAACCAATCATCCACCCATACAGCCACTCACATACTCATTTACAAACCCATACAGCCACTCACACATTCACGCAGACACCCACACAGCCATATGCACACCCACTCACACACTGATAGCCACTTATGTACCCATCATGCATAGAGCCACTCACACACACAGTCATACACTTAAACACTCAATCACACACACACCCATACAACCACTCATATACTTATTTAGACACCCATGCATCCACTAATACACCCACACAGATACTTACACATCCACTCACACACCAACAGAGCCACTGATACACCCACTCGCATGACTACTCAACCACTCAAATACCCAGGCATCCACCTGTACAGACACTCACATGCCCATGTATATACCCTTACACTGGCACGTGCACAGCCACTCACACACACACACAACTACCTACTTGCTAAAAGTCTAATAGTATGTAATATGAAGTTAAATATATTCTTCATTTGCTTTTCAGATAACTACCGTGCTTAAAGAGGAGGATTTGAGATGCCAATAATGATACACAGGAGAAAAACATAAGAAAGCGTACTACCTGCTTGAAAAATGGACATGATGGGGAGACCATTCTGATAAAAATAGCCACTGGTAAGAGAACTAAGCAATTTGTTAGTGCAATATGTGGGAAACGTTTCAAAGAAAAAGTGAGGTTTAAAATCATCTCAACAAGGTGAAGAAGTTAGTTGGAATGACAGTGAAAACCTCTTATAAGAAAACACCTAATTTTACATGGAAGCAGAAAGATTTTAAAGAAATACAACTAGGAATGGTTTGAAGTAGGCTAATACAGAATTTGGTATGTAGACTAAAGCAGAGTAAGAGGAGAAGGGCAGCAGTTAAACAAAAATTATATATTGAAAATGTGGTTGATAACGCACTTACCTTGAAGTGCAAACTATTTATCTTTGTTCTGAACAGAATTGAGAACACTGGATAAGATAACATAACAAAACATATTAATAAAAGTAATTTTTGCAACATTTTCCATGGAGGATGGAAGCATATGTCTAGTTGTAAGGCTTTCTTTAATGAAGCAAGCTACGTACAACAGAATGCATTAGTGCACGTGGTTGAAACAAGTGGGGAATGCTATGAGGTAAAATAAGGTACTCCCATTGCAAAAGAGCAGATAGTTCCTAGAAATGTAGAAGAAGGGATACATATATGGAATGCATTAGCATTTGCAATATTCACCAGGAATCAATTAATACATTAAGGACTTTTCTACCTAAATTTTCAGATGGAAGTGTGAAGCAGAAAAATTCAATGTTTCAAGTGTTAGAACCATGCATGATGAGGAAATACACTCACTTACAAGGACATTCATTAGCTTTCCTATCAAGAAAAGTGCACACAAGCACTTTTCCTCATGCTGTCTGTTCATTATTCAAACATTTGACATTTAGTCAAAAGACATTACTTTGTAAAATGTCCAGCTTCGTTTTTAGGATCAATTAATAAAGCACTTCTGCATGGTACAGTATCACAGGTTGAAAATGTTTGTGAAGATATTAATTTACATTTCTTCGTTTCAAATGTGCATCCTGGGCAAACTGATGAGTTGGTATGTTCAGGTGTAGAACAAGAAAACTGGACTTCAGATGAAAAGTAACAAAGTTTAGTGTAGTTTCTACAGAGAAATCAAACTGTGTTTGTATTTGTTGTCACTTCACCCACTATAAAGTCCAAATTCATAATGTTGTCATGTGCTACAAAACTGAGGAAGAAAACAGGGATAAGTGGCTGATACTTGCAGTGTATTTATTTGTAGAGAAGCATTTTTATTTGTCTAGACGTCAGATCATGTGCAAGTATTGCTATCAATCAATCAATCGGGGATTTGTAGAGAGCGGCTATTCACCCGTGAGGTCCCAAGGTGCTGGTAGAGGAAAAGGGGGAGGAAAAGGGGGAGGAAAATAGGGAGGAAGATGAGGATCAGTCGAAGAGCCAGGACTTGAGGTCCTTCCTTACCTAACTGAGACAGGGTGGGAGATTGCCTGAGTTCGATGGGGAGGGTGTTCTAGGTCTTGGCGACAATGTGGGAGAAGGATCTTCCTCCAGTTGTGGTTTTCTGGATGCGGGGGCCTTGGCAAGGGCCTGGTTGGTGGAGCAGAGTTGTCTGGCGGGAGTGTAAAAGGAGAGTCTGTGGTTGAGGTAGGCTGATCCGGCGTCTTGTAGAGCCTTGTAGGAGTGGGTCAGGAGCTTGAAGGTGATTCTCTTGTCGATAGGCAACCAGTGTAGGTCTCTTAGGAGGGCAGAGGTGTGCCTGTGTCGTGGGGCATTCTTGATGAGCCAGGCAGAGGCGTTCTGGATGTATTGTAGTATTTTCCGGGTCTTGGCGGTGGTTCAGGTGTAGAGAGCATTGCCGTAGTCGAGGCTGCTACTGACAAGGGCCTGGGTGACTGTCGTTCTGGTTTCGGTGGGGATCCACTTGTAGATCTTTTGAAGCATGCTCAGGGTGTGGAAGCAATCCGATGAGACATCCCTCACCTGTTGGTCGATGAGTCTAAAATGATGCAGAGGTTGTGGGTGTGGTCAATGGGAGAGGGGGTGTTTCCAAGGGCAGAGAGCCACCAGGACTTTTTCCAGGCACAGGGTGTGGAGCCAAGGATGAGGACTTCTGTTTTGTCTGAGTTCAGTTTGAGGCAAATATCTTTCATCCAGGCGGTGACTGCTTTCATTCCTTCATGGAAATTGCTTTTGGTGGTGGCAGGATTGTTGGTAAGGGAGACTATCAGTTGGATGTCATCAGCGCAGGAGACAATGACTATGTATGACAAATTAGAGAATAACAAAACACCAGCCAGAGCAATACACAATCAGTTAGGGGTGGTGAAAGTTCCAGAGGCACTTTGCCATCTGAATGTTTATGAAGGAATACTCATACACTCTATATACCCTTTCCATGCAGTAGTTCATATGAGACCAAAGACCAGGAAACTACCTCCCACAGAGCTTCAGTAAGGGATTAAAGATAGTGTTGTGTATTTACATTTAGATTTTAAATGCAATACTGAAACTGTGGGTGTAGAGAGAGATTTACAAAAGAAGGATGGTGTGCCCACAAAGATGAAAAATATGGCAGGAACTTGTGGATAAGGTGAAGAAAGTTACATTGTATTTTAAAGAGAATTATGTCTACTATAAAGATAAAGATGTTGTAGAACATGGAAAGTCCATGGAGAAAGAAAAGCTGCCTTTGGGTACGCAGTTTGAAAAAGTGGATAGAAGTAGATCTGAAGAAATAGATGATCACTACAGTATCCATTCACTACATTCAAAAGAGGTTATGGGGATGGCTATGAATTGTATCAGATGAAACAAGCGAAAACAACACCAATGAGTGTATCACAGAAAAGCCTATAGGCTTGATGTTCTCAACTATTTTCAACTGGAGTAGGTGAGTGTTGTGATGACCGCTTTCTGCAAATACCTGCATCAGAGTGTTGGTCAACAAGATTATAGTTCAGAGGACCCTAGATTTTGACAAATTATTCCATGTGTATTCCATCTCTTCTTTGATAATGATTTGTCTGGACTGTCAAATGCTGTCAACCATAGTCTTAAGACAGGAGTTCATTTCTAAAATATGTCTACAAAAGAGCTTGTTGGAATAATTAATTGACAAGATGAGAGTCTCAAGTTCAATTTGATGAATTTTATGGCATGTCAATGTGGGACCAATGAGTACTAGTTTCGATGTCATGGTGAGCTCAAGAGTATGTTGCAAAATGTAGGTACACAATTTGGTCTGTACCACTGAATTGCGCAGACTATGCATGGGATGATTTATATGAGTTTTTGAGTGAAAAAAACAGTAACATTAAATGCATTGAAATGAAGACAACCAGGAGAACTTTGCTCTTTGGAGCCTACAAATGTTTTTAGACACTTTAACCACAGATTTCAAGTATATGTGTCCTTCATCTGCAACAAAAGAAATTGACCTCTTTTAGAAATGATTGATTTCTTTTGGTGAAAAGTGTATCAAGCATGAGGTGTTCCTCACATCCACATGCTGTTGTGGCTAAAGGTACACCTAAATTTGGAACAGACACAGATGAGTCTTTTCTTTCATTCAAAGAACAGTGTATTCCAGGTGGTGTTCCAAAAGACACTGAGAAAAAAGACTAAAGCAGCACGTACTGTGTTTTAAATCACATAAATGTTGAATGTACTGGAAGAGTGAACAGTTTTATGTATGCAGTAAAACATACATTTACTTTTAAATCACCAAAAATACCTACAACCTCATTATGCCAATATGGACATTCAATTTGTGGAAGACAACGCTACAGCTGTTGCCTATTATTTTACTTCATACATAACAAAATCTGAGAAGAAAAAGATGAAACATTTGTGGTAAGAGATCGCCGCTGAAAAATCGCCAACAAATAAATTGTACTGCTTCTGTGTGAAAATGCTTTCAGAAAGGCAAATTAGATCCCATGAATATTGCGATTGTTTGAGAAATTTAGATTCAAAATCAAATAGAATTATTTGGGTGAGTCTAGAACTGGCATCAAGTCAAATCAGAGTTTTGAAGTCTTTTCCAGAAATTCAATATCTTACCAAACTTGAGCCAGATACAACTTTGCAAACAAATATGTTGGACACTTACTATTAAAAAAGGATGCAAAAACAAATATGTTGGACACTTACTATCAAAAAAGGAGTGTACATCTTGAAACTCTTTGCCTATATGAAGTACTCCAGAACTACACATAAAATAACAGCATTAAAAAAAAGTAGATGAAGGTAAATTTGCAGTAGTTGGTTGCAATGGGTGGTTGGTGTGACGTAGCAAAGACAGCCTAATTATTACTAGAACACTGAGTTGACAGACTGCTAAAAAAAACTAGACTTCTACTATTTGGCACTTTTGCAGCTGTTTAAAACTTGGCATTGTGAAATGGAATTACTAGGAGAGTTTGACTACTATGATGACTCAATGGGGACACGACTAGTCCACCCCCTTACATCCAGAACAAGGTACTATTGTCACTTTTTGTCCCAGGGCTTTATTAGGGCTGCATTGTCTATTTCACTTACTATCAGGAAATGAAAAGCTGCTGCACTCCTACCTCCCCCTCCCCCCAGGAACCAACTTAGATTTCTTTTTACAGTGGGGTGGTTAGGACAGAAATCGAACTGGCTGGTCAATGTTTACATCAGAGGTGAGGGCAGGCTCCTCAGACACTGCAACCAGCATCACCAGTACCCCTGTTGGGACGCGTGACAGACATTCTGAGGGGGCACAATCACAATTGAATATTTATGCAAGTACCACTAAAACAAGGGGCCAGTTGGGAAAGAGGGAGAGAGCTGAGGGCGTGGTCATATCAAAGAGACAATACCTAGGCCCTTCAACTTTAGTGTATAGTCCGGACCCTAACGCCATGCAGAGGGAAAGGGTTGGAGTCTCTGAGACCATGGAGGATCATTGTAACTAAGTCCTGGTATCCTCGATGCGTAAGCCAAATCCAATCTTGGCCCGTTTAGAGAACATAGAGAAAGAACTTGCCAAATGTAATCTCACCCTGGTGGCACATTCATCTACTATAGAGGGACCTGCTGTCCCTTCTCTGGCTCCCACAATGTCTATCTCACTGCCAGTATCAACAGAGCCCACTATTCTGCTCAGAGGGGCTTTGAACCAGACAAGGGGGCCAGAAATAAGCTTGTGGTCAAGGAAACAATCTCTCAAGGAAGACCGGAAGGGAGAGTTTTACCTCCCAACATGTGGGAGTACTACAATGACCTGAAAAATAAAGTAGTTTACTGGCTAAGGGCCAAATTCAGGCAGCATATTGACTGTTCTAAGGAGTTATTAATGGTTAGAAGAACCCCTTGGATTGGGCCTGCGAAGAAGGAAGTCCCTGTGCATTGTATTTGTATCCATTTTAAGTCACCAAATAAAGTTGAATAATTTGTGTTTTAATTTTAAGCAGCAATACTTAGGCCCTGACCAGGTTCTGGCACTGGAATACTTCCAGAGGTGCTTCCATCCAGCCTCTTGCAAGGAAGTACTTCTCATTCTTCGGTGGTGACCCAAACGTTTAATGTTGAAATCTGAAATTCTTTTGAAGCTCTTGCCTCTTTGGAGGAACTGGACTGCCTGCATCTCAGATGGGAGGGGCTTCAGGTCTTCATTGAAGTGTGAATCCTCATATCCTGTCCGGATTTGCAATAGAAATTACAAAGGTATTACATAGAACGCAACATGGACAACTATAGTAGCAATGTGCAGCTGACATGCATTTTGAATGTTAACCATCCCAAGCAGTGTTCACCTATA
This sequence comes from Pleurodeles waltl, assembly GCF_031143425.1. NCBI lineage: Eukaryota > Metazoa > Chordata > Amphibia > Caudata > Salamandridae > Pleurodeles > Pleurodeles waltl. Next base: position 791,327,048 of record NC_090438.1, on the reverse strand, counting down.
AATCCTCTCCCATATACTTTATAAGTCTATGGCATTTTGGTCATGGCTCCTCTGTCACCCAATCTATCACGTGGACCTTCATTGATTAGCAATGCATTCACTTTGACAATAATCACTAATACACATGCAACTTTGACATGTTTCATTTATGGTGTACCATATCTGAAGCAAGTTATTCCCTTAGAATCAGGATACCATTGAACATGTCAGTGAAAATATTATCCAACATCACACACAATCCTTGCACAGCACAGCAACCATCCAGGTGACACTCACTGGTAGCAGCCAGATCCTAGAAGCAGTCTACCTCAGCCACAATATAGGATTCAGGTCCACCTAAAATATATAACATGGTAAATTGCACTGTAAATGTAGAACACATACACTGTGGACATAAGAAGCACAGTGCATTGAATTAGCAAATGTCTATGTAAGTCTGCACATTGAACATGAAGCTTATGGCACAAATGGCATGGTTTAATGATACACATAGGTAAGGCAGGTTAAAGTGTTCACAAATATGATGTGCCTAATTAGGAATTAGATGCACAGATTGCTGACCAAGTACAAATACATCACTACTTGCGCAATGGTGCAAGGGTGCCTGCCTGTCATGGGTCTGTGTCCCTAATGATGATTGACTCTGCAAGGCATTACATTAGCTGTGCCTTTATCATAGCTATACATGTTCACGACAATAGTCTACACTTCAGGCAGTAGCCATGCTTTTCCTTGCCTTCACTGAGCTCAGTACATGTCAATGTTGCACAGTAATTAACATTGTCCAGCCATGCCCTGTACAGGCGCAATAAGGAATTGGGAACATCTGCACACGAACATATATGAGAAATATTTAGATGTGCCCCAAACAGCCTGTCAAACATTTGGACATAATTACATGTGAGTGTGTTCACCTGTAACATACCTTGGGCCTAATTTACAAGAGGCTTGTGCCAATGGAGTATCACGTTTTTTGTGTTCCGGTGGCGCGGACCTCTCAGTCACATCTATGAGGATATGCAAAGCCACCCTGCATGGCTTGGCATGGCCTTATAGATATGGAGTAAGGCACGGCAGTGCAAAGCTCTGCATAGCCTTAATCTACATCGAGGAGACATTCCATGTGCGTTGCAGTAGCTTTTCCTTTGCAACACCCATAGGTTTTTACACATTCCCACATTCACAAGAATCTGTAAACCTGGGAAGGCATTGTATCTATGTGCTTCCCCAGAGGAGGTGTAACAACGAGAAAAATCTTTATTTATCATTATTGTTTCCTATTGGTATGTGTGCTGCATTCGGCAGCACACATAAAAAGAGGAAAATGCCTCAATTGAATGTTTTTGTGCAGGAAGGTGTCCCATTCTGCACAAATATAATCATGCCAACAATGCAGACCTTTTGCACCATGGTGCAAGGGTGCCTGCATTGGCAAAAGGCACCAATTTGTGCATCTGTGTAGGCAGAAAGAATAGGACTGCCCATATATCTTTAATACAGTGCATCCTGCCCTTTCCTTTTGACACAGGGCAGCGCAGCAAAAAGGTTGTAAATAAGGCCCATAGTGTTTGGGACTCCCAGAGTCAGTAATAACCTGGAATGCCCAGTGGCAATACTACCTGCACAGTGATGGAGGGGCAAGAAGCTCCCAAGAGGCTGACATACACTTCATGGTCTATGTAGGCAAATACCAGCCCAGTGTTAAAATGCCTATGTGGCATGCTTCTTCTTATCAACATAGATATGTGGAGGCCTGGCATTTTGATCATAAAACATATGTGACCCTTAGAGACATTGAAACAATATCATATATTAGCAAAGGAGACTCAGCTATACACTCACAGCATATGTGCACTTACCAACAGCTCACCCATCTTCAATTCCGAGGTAAGCAAGGAGGTCAGCCTCCTGGTTGACCACATTTGCCCAGCGATGCTTGAGCAGATGCATCATGTCGTCCACCTTAAAAATCCTTTCATGTGCTGCTGCACCTTCTCCCACTGCATCTCCTTGTCCTGGTTTGGGTAGCCCTGGATTACCAGACCCCCACTGGCAATCGTGCTGGGGAGATAGTGGATTATCAGCAACAGGAACCTGCCGAAATCCTGCTTGAACATGTTTCACACTCTGCCCCTCCCAGACATATCCATCTCCCCCCAAAAATCCCCCAAATAACAATAAACAACTTAAGACCCCCAACTACTCCTAACAATACAGAACGCTCAAAAGACAGACATCTGACAATATATTCTGGATTAAACAGACTGTAGGGACACAACAGGGACAGCACAGACAGCAACAAGACCAATAACACTTTCCAGCAACCTCAAGACACAAACTCCAGCAAGCACAGAAAAAAAGACTCTAAGGGAACTTCACACTTTACATTGCATAATTTCCTGGGAGGATGTGTCACATTTTCACCAAATGTGTCATTGTTTAATGCCTCTGTGGAAAAATAGGTGGTGCGTGATTTTCACCCAACACAGGACAATGCACAATGCTGTATTTTTGATGCATCAGCTTGACATCCGGCTGATACGACAGGTGCAATGCAACATTTATTACTCTAATGCATCTCTTTAAATTGATGCAGTGGGCCAAATGTGTGTTTTACAGTGTAATGTATTGGGCAAAGCATGTAAACAATTCCAGGGATCAGTGTATTGCCTGTAGATATATGAGGTGACATGCTTGATGTATTTGCATGTGTTGCATGTGTATGCCCTGAGGGCAGTGCATTCAAGTGTAAAACTGAGCAGATTTTTCAAAGCTGCTCCATGTTTCACTGGGCAGGCGGCAGTGACTGCACCCACCTGCAAGGGAATGCATGGGGGGATCGTAGGACCTCCTCACTCCCAAGGCAGATGTCATTGAGCCTTCTGACATCTTCTTTGCCTCTGCTCCTGCATCTATTGTATGGCACAGATGCAGAGACAAAGGGATTCTCTCATTTGAATTGGGCCACACTGCCTGCAAATGAGGGAACACCCGCTAACAGTGTGCTGGTGCTATTGGTATTAAATAAAGGACTGCACAAGGGTCTGCAGCCCCTTCTATGATTCAAATGTGCCCAGCGGTGCACAAAGTGGGTGAAAATGCCTGTTGCATCCTCAAATCACTTCCATAATACTGGGGCATGAAAAGTAGCAATTGTTTTTGCGTAGGAAGGGATAGCAATCTCTTGAGTCATGTTCCTTTTTCTATGTGTGCTGCAGAAATTTTCTTTCTCCTCATCACGCAAACGCAGGTGTACAAACCTTTGTAGATCTGGGTATGCATGGAATCCATGGGAGGATGCACAGGAATGCCAATGCTCCTCCATGGATCGACTTCCAGAACGAAATGTGATGTAATGCAGCACAAGCCGCTGATTTCCATGACATTTTTTTCTAGCCCACACAAGGTGGTGCGAATTGCCCCTTGCATGGCTCTTTAATTCTCTATTAGCATTTTGTGTCATGAATGGGCAATAACATGGGTCAAACATGATGCAAAATATATCCATGAATGATCTGGAGTGGTTTACAGAAGGGGGCAAATATACATGTGTCTTGCTCCGCAGCAGAGTCACTTTTGTAGAAGTTATGGGGGTGCAGGACTCTCAGCCATACTTATGGTGCAATGCAAAGCCACAGTGCATGGCTTGGCATGACCATATAATTATTAAGGCAACACAGCATATAGCATTTCTTTGCATTACTCTCCATCAAGAAGGTGTTGGATGGGCCTTGCAGTGGGTGCTCACATGCAAAGCCCATAGGGTTTGACACTGACCCACATTGTCAGACTGATATAAACCTGGTGTAGCCCAAAAATCTTCACACATCCCCAGAAGAGGCATAACAAGGAGAAATGCTTTACCTTCTCCTTAGGTTTTCTGTTTACATGTGTGCTGCATTCTACAGCACAGATAGAAAAGGCAAAAACACTCTATGGATGTTTATGTGCAGAAAGGAGCAGGGAGAACAACAATGCAACTTGACGTCAGATTGGATGAAGGCATACACCTTTTCCATGGCACGAGGTTTACAGCCAAAGATTTACATTAGTCATCCTGAATGTCCATGGGTGTTACCTTGCAAACCCCATGGTAAGACCCCTGCACAGCCTCATGGCACAGAGTAGACCAACCTGGCCTGCTAAGGTGCTTTGATTTACTCTATAGCTATGAGGCCCTGATGAGCCACATAGGGTGACTCAGAGTGGCCTCAAAGTTATGGTTGAGAGTCTTGTGCCATTTGAGTTGCGAAAGTAGTGAGACTCCAGCAGCACCAGCCTGTGGTACATAGGCCCATATCTGTATACATTGCTATCCTAGGTTGCCTAGTGGATGTATTACCCACTCAGGGAGTGACACACACTGGTTGGTTCATCCAATCTACTGTGTAAGTGGCATCACGTAGACAGATTGACTGCCAAGATGTGTAATAGTTGGTGCAAGGCACAAATGACACATGTTGATATGTGCATATCAACAGTAACCAGAGAGTGATAACCAACATCCACCATATCATGTTGAGGAACACACACATGTGCTGTATGGACTTGGGGCTGTAAGAATATGTCTGGCAAATGCATATTGCCAATGCACATTAGTTTTTGTCTCAATTCTTTGCTTCTATTTTGGTGATCCCGATGCCAGCTTGGTTAGCCACAATGAGTCTGATTCATTCCAAGGAGGTATTTGTTTGCTATTGGCGTGCATTACATTAAGGCGCTACATTGCGGTATTAGTTGAGCTTAGGATGTTGGTATGCATTCACACATTATGGTCATCTGGGCATTTATTGAAACATTCTTCCACTATGACCTGGAATGCAGGAATGCATCAGTGCATTGTACCTTTGCTGGATTTACCTCGCATATAATCATTGTTTCTGAGCAAATGCTTTATATACTAACTCTTTGTGATGTGTATTTACAATCACACATAGATGTAGCTGTGGAATTGAACCCATTGTTTGTATCTGAGTTCAACGCACCAATATGGTAAGAAACATCCCTGCTTATTCCAGTTGCATCTTTGCCTAGTGGGATAAGTGTAACAACATTGGTCCTAGATAGCAAACTTGCACTGGCACAATTGAGAATTCCACATTGATATGTGTGATGTGAGATGTCACAATGGATTCAATATCTGCCTGCAGACATTGATGTAGCATATGTAGACTGTATGGGTTGGACTGTGTTCCCATTTACATATTATGTGCCTTTGTTCGCAGTCATCAGGCTATGAGTTAACTCTACTGTCCTCCACAAGAATGAGGTGTAAAAGTGGTTAGAAGCACAACACACATACACAGTCATTGCACATTATTTACATTAGCAGGATTGTGGTAGGATGCCCGACGGTCAGTACACTGCAACAGCACACATTAGCATAACATGTCCAAATTGTGCCAAAGAGCCATTTTTGTTTGGTGTCTGACATCCTAATGGATATGCATTTTGCACAGGTTGTTGACATGCACACATTTTTGGATATACAAGATGTTGTCCAGCAGTGTTTGTTACACATTGTTTAATACCTTTCTTATGTAACAAGTACTAGCTTGTGTGATGTGAGTGTTTTGATGTTTACAGTGACTATGAAGTAAGATTTTTTACACAATGGTAGTGTTCATAAATGTATTGCCATTTTAATCAATTTTTCTGATGTTGTCCATAAATTTGTGTCTCTTGATGTGGCTCATGCATCTGTACATCTGTAAAAAAAGCCTCCACTATTTGGTCCTCCCTCCATGTCCCAGCAATTGTAAGTACATTTTTGGTGTTGGTCCTCATCTTTCTCATCATTCTCACCGTGATCTTCATGGTCCTCATTTCCCCCATCCCATGGGACATTGGTCTGCATAAATAATTTGTTCAAAATCCAGCATACAGGTATGATTTACAATACCATGGGGGGAGTAGAGCAATCTCCCTCAGACATTTCAAGACAGTGAAAGCGTCACTTGAAGACTCCAAACATGCATTGCATGAAGAATTGCACATACAGTGGTTATCAATAACTTATAACAAAGACTCAACAGTAGCATCACTTCTGCACCTAAGATGTCATCACCAGTGCTTAATTTGTGCTTGTTGTTTCCGGTGCTGAACACGAGCAGTTATTTTTGAGGGCCGGAGCTTATTCTTCTGCCTCAAACATTTGCTGAGAGCAAAAGACACATGTGGGAAAGACGGAGGAAGGGAAAAACGAAAAAGTGTCACTAAGGGAGAAAGCAGAAAGCTGCAAGAGTGAGCTGAAGGGACAGGGAGTGGATTGAAGAGGCCCGAGGTGGCGAACACTGCTGCAGTATTCTGTTTTGCACATCTAATTGCAGCAGCTGCGTGTTTAAGAGGAGGGCTTTGGGCACCGGCATCTTTTTATTTACAAATTAAGCACTGGTCATCACCCTTTCACCAATGGCTCCCTCTAGTCCTTATAACTGCGCCCTTTGCCCCATGTTTTTTCCCATTTCATTGGGAAGCCCCGAAAACTGGTACACTACATTTTCAGTCCTTTGGCACCAGTCAACATCAGGTTCCCAATCTATAATCTGCGGCAGCCAACCTGCTCCCCAAGTCCAGGCTCTATTTCTCTTGGCAATCCCAGAGGCCAGAATAAGCCATGTTTGTGGTATTTAGGCCACTTCTCCTCTCCAGTTATACACAGAGGAGGTGCCACTGGGCAGACAGTGGCACATTGAGTCCCATGACTTTGGCCATAATTTGAATCACCTCCTCCAGTAGCGCATTTCAAGGCATGCTCAGAGTATGTGGTAAAAGGACCCAATCTTGCCACAGCCCCTGCACATAGGGTGAGTTTACACGTCCCTAATTGATGTAGGAGGGATCTGAAAAAGTATGACCTGTGGAGGATGTGCGGTTGGATCCGGTGGAGTTGCGCCCATATGGCAAATTCCATGGGGCTTTGTATAGCTTCAAATCAATCTTCCTCCCAAGCTTCCCAGAGCTTCTATAGGGGGTCAGGGGTGTTTGTCATCAATTTTTTTTATAGGTTAATGATATCGCCTTTTCCATCATGGGATCTAGAAGGAGCTATTCCTCTAATGGAGCTGATTCTGGTATCTGCTCTCCGTCCATTATGCAGAGCCTCAGAGCCTGCCCCTGTTACAACTATTTAAAACATTCTGACATCTCATATTCTTGTTGCAAAGTCTCAAATGTGATTAATGTCTGCCCACTGCATATGTCCTCTAACTGTTCTATACCTATGAGTTTCCATTTGGAGAACCCCTTCAGGTTCCGAACTTCTGGCAGACACTTTCATTTCTGGTATGACTGATACTGTACTACAAATAGAAGTATACTGGCCTGTGTGATACATTTACAGTTTGTAATACTTATGAGAGCCAATGCCATGAACGTGTCTTTACTGGAATGAAGAGTCAGTGAGCCATTGAGGAAACACTTCTCTTACACTTCTCTATTGCATTTGTTTCGGACTATCAATGACATTTCTGAACTACATGTCTGATTTTTCAAATTTTAGCCAATGCAGATGATGTTGTCCCATTCATTTACACATATTTGGATGGGACAGTAGAAGTCACTGTTGTAGTCCCTGTTGTTCATTAGCTACTGCCATGGACATATTAGTGAGTTTATGTCAATGTTGAACATGACAAACTACACATGGCAGTGCACTGTTTCCACTATATTGACAGTACACATGAGGAGAGATACATGGGAGTCTTGCACTGTACAGTGTAACTGGTAAACTATCAAAACTGCACTGCCTCATTTATTGAGGACAGTGTAGGGCCTATTTTTCAACAAGATGCAGAGTCATGGGTTCGCAGCATACACTGGCAGACAATGGACAGCATTGCACCAACACAGGTATATTATCTAAATTGTGAATATGTGACTGCCTTTCCTATAAGATGGACTTTGTGCATGACAGTCTAACTTGCTGCACTGTCAGAATCCTTGGAGGATTGATAGAGCAGGTTTGTGTGGCACAGAATGGACCACACATAGGATGACAGGTGTGACTAATGTAATTTTCCATGGTACACATGACCTGGAGAGGGCCAAAAATGTGAAACTTTCTCAGTTTCATGACTATTGGATACATGACATGCCTCATGACCACGAGAGTTACCTATGGAAACACATACTACAGAAATGGAGGCCCTTCACTCAACATTGTGTTGTAACACAGCATTTGAAACAGTGTTGTGTTGCTGAGGATATTTTCACCATTTTGAAGCACACATAGGGCCTCATTTATCAGTTGTTGCCGCAGGGCAGCACAGGAAGCCACTTAGCCATTCTGCCCTGCATCAAAAGAAAAGGGCAGGAATGTGAAATATCAATAAAATACAGCACATTTGTGTTCCTTCTGCACATATTGTTGACTAGTGCCAACACAGGCACCATTGCATCATGGTGCAGGTGAGTCTATGTTGTTGGCTGAATTGTTTTTATGCAGTAAGGGATACCTTCATGCAGAAAAAACAATTAATGGAGGTGTTTTCCTCTTTCTATGTGTGCTACAGATGGCAGCATACGTAGGAAGAGGAAATGAGAAGGATATTCTCCTTGTTACACCTCCATTGTGGACGTGCATAGTTTTGGCCCATTTTCAGGGGTATAGATCCTTGTAATTCTGGTAATGTGTAAAAAACAATTGGTGTTGCTTGTGAAAACCAAACTAAAGGCCAATGGAACACATTCTTTACATAGAGTAAGGCAACACAGTACTTCGCACGGCCTTGCCTTACTCATATCTATGAGGCCATGCAAAGGCATGTAAGGTGACTTAGCGTTGCCTCATTGATAAGATTGAGAGACCTGCTCCACCAGAGAGACATGGAAATTGATGCTCCAGGAGCACAGGTCTCTTGTACATGTAGCTCACAGTAGCTTACCAGTTCTCAACATGTTTGACTTGGAGGGTTGTATTTCACATGTGCCACGTAGTATGGTGAAAGTATGAGGCCCACACCTGCTATATATGAACTGTTTCATTCACCCAACACAAATATGGCTATTCAAAATATTTCACTGTCATGAGGTTGGTAATGTGCTTCAGATGTACTTACCAACTAGTAGGCCATCCCTATATGGAAGTGCTTGTTTATGACGGAATGTCTGAAGACGAGCAATCCCAGGGTACCTTGCCAGCACATTGATGAACATCCCTAGGTGATTCACTATAACCTGTACATAGATCGAATATCTGTGCTTCTGACTGCAGTACATGTGGGATGTAGCAACAGGAGGCACTAGTTGCACCTGAATGCAGTTCAGTGGCCCCAATGCATGTGGAAATTCAGCAATGGCATAGAAGTCCTGCTTGTTTTCAAGTTGTTTCTGCCGTGTGTTGGTGAACATGGGATACCGGGGTGTGAGGCTTATGATGGCATCAAGAATAGATGGCAGCAATGTGGAAAAGGATGGCTGAGATATTCCTGCCACTCTGACTGTGGTGGTTTGGAAAAGAATGAGCCAGCCACCAGCATGTGCAGCACTGCAATCAGCTTGGTTTGCAGAGGCATGTTGGTGCACCTCTGGAATGTTGTCTGCAGCCTTGGTGCAATCTGGTGCAGGAACTGGACAATGGACTCCATATTAAGCCTGTAATAGATGATGACCTCCTCTTCTCTGATGTCAACGAGGGTAGTCCTCTGCCGAGAGGTCTGCTCCCTTCTCCTGCACTGCCTCCGTGGTGATGGTGGAGGTGTTGGTGGTGGTCTTTGTCATCTTCTTCATGCTCCAAGCTTCAGTATGAGTAGCTCCATGGCATAGTTGAGCTTGCCTACGTGCTTTGGGTATGTTTTGTTTATGTACAAGTGGCAATACTTGCTTTTTACTCCTGGGTTGCCGATGTGCAGGAATTTGGGTGCATTTTAGACTCTGCACATGATTTGCAATGATGTGTCACTTTCTCACAAACTTGTAGATATGGACATGTAAGTTCTGCATTGGATTTTAAGGGGGGATGTCAACCTTGCGTATGTGTAACATTACCTGATGCAGTCAGTTGTAGCACAGGTAAAAAAGAAGCAGGAGAGAGGAAAGTGATTGATTATGCCTAATGTGTAAATATGGAGCACTGAATGTGCCGCTACTGCATAAAAACAATTACGCAGTGCAACAAAAGCTCCTTGTGATTATATGTCCCTAGAATTGTAAAGGATTCCATTGTAAATGGCTTTCATTCTTTTTGTAGTGCAGCCATTCCATCCAGTTAAGAACGATCAAAGAGGGTTTTAGCTATTTTATTCTCAGTCAACTTAAAAAGTCTCTTAAATAGAATAATTAGCATTACACCACACTTTCAAATTAATTAATTGCAGATTCCATATGGATTGAATGTTAATTTGATTAATTGTATGAAATATTTGATTCTCGAGTGGTGGTTGTAACTGAGTGTCTAGAGAATGACTGAGAATATTTCCTGGAGAGCTAATATAGGGTGATTTCAATAGTTTGGGTGGGAGATTTCTACACAAGGTTGTGTGGCCATAGTGAGTCCTCTCCTTGTGGAACTGAGGGCAAGAATGGTGGGATGTTCTGCACTTTCTGCAGACACCATTCGGGTAACCTCTGAATCGGATTCCGGTTTATAGACAATTGGTTTCTGCCAATGAATATAAGGCAGAAGGGATTACCCTACTTCCCACATATACTACTGCCTCTAGGGGAAATGAAACAGATTTGGTTTTTATTTTAACATTGGATTTAATCAAATTAATATTGGAATATGAGGTTTGTGCTTCCAATATCAGTGACCACAGTCCCATAAATTTAACCCTTAACATTTATCTGGATGGCAATATCGGGAGCTGGTTACTATCCCATTAACTAATTCATGCAATAAGGATATAAGAATAAAATTGGAAAAATAAATAAGGAGCCCTTTAAGACCAATCTGGTCAAGGAGAATGCTTACCTGATCTCAACATTGACATTGGTGGAATCTCCCAGGTCTAATACAGACACTTTAAGTGCCCTATGTTTTGCAGTGGATAAAGGCCTAAGGATACATAGCTCAAAACCTCCCCCCCCCAACAGGCTGGTTTAATCATGCAAACACCATGGTCCACAAGTAGCTGAAATGGGCCCTCACCAATTTTTCCCCATCCTAGTGATGAAATTTGGAGTGCTTGGAGGCTCTATAAAGGTACTGTTGAGGCCAGGAGAACTGAGCTAAGGAAGGCTGCCTGGGAGCTACTGGAAAAGGCTGCTAGACTGAGGGACAGTAAAGCATTTTGGAAGGTTGTAAATCAACCTGTTTTCAAAGGGTACGAAAAACCTAAGCGAGTTACAGTCATATTACTGGAAGCCTGGGTTGATCATTTCAATAATACTTTTAATCTTAGTAATGATGCTGTTGTCTCTGATAAAAGGCTTAGTATTTGGAAGCCTATCTGTGTTTCACAACGCACATTTTGTTTGCAAGTTTGACGAAGCCCCAGATTACCTACCATGCCGCTGTGGATCCACTATGAATCCAGAAAAACACCCAACACCCCCAGGGGCCCTAGGACACCCGTTCCCGCCAGCCTCTTCCTGGCGGTGAAAACCGCCAGAAACTGGCTGGCGGGAAGGGGGTCAGAATCCCCAGGGCAGCGCTGCTTGCAGCGCTGCCCTGGCGGATTCGCCCAGCCGGGGGAAAAACGGCGGGAAACCGCCGGCCCCGGTTTTCTGTCCGCGGCTTTACCGCCGCGGTCAGAATGGGCTTGGAAGCACCGCCAGCCTGTTGGCGGTGCTTACGTCATTCGCGACCCTGGCGGTCAAAGACCGCCAGGGTCAGAATGACCCCCTTAGTGTGCTGCATTACCTTACCTTAATTTTTTAATGTTTAGTTTTAAAATATCTAATAAAAAATATATGCAAATTAAAATGCATTTATAAACTAGTGAAAATGTATATTAGTAAACTGAACTTTTGAGTCAAATTATTGTACAATTTATATTTCAAAAAGTAGAAATCCAACAAAAAAAACAAAGGTTGCAAGGACCTTACACTCAGGAAATAGAAACAAAGATTACAGGGACATTATAGTTAGGTTCACATTTCTTACACAAATCCATAGAAATTCAGCAATTATAATTACCTGCGCTAAATGTAACTTACACCCCGCAATGCACTGCTTATGACCTCACATAATACATTGCTCATCACATGGTCAGTGACATCACTAATGACATCACTGATGACATCTCAAATGATATCACTGACGTGATGACCTGTGATCATTTAAACTTTTCAGCATTTCCTCTTAAAAATCTATTTTTGATCATGTGGGTGGTGATGAGTTCATACTGCTACTGAATTCCATGTATTTTGCATTGAAAAATATTGGCTCTATGACCAAGAAGCACACCAAAAAAAGCCAGAGAACCTTCCACAAAGGCTCTTTTCTGACAGGAGGCAGCCTCTCTGCTGCACCTCCAGATTATTTCCAGCTGGCAGTCCCCAAGTAGAAAGGCAGCAGCAGCTACCAATGACATGGGCCACCAGCCAGAGCAGATCCAGACACACCATTACTGCTGCCTCAGGCAGCTAAGGATTCCAGCCACACCTCACTTTCACTCCCCTCCCCCAAGCAGCAACATCACCACCATCATCTACTGCTCTCCTCTACAAAATTTCACAGGACTTGGAGGATCTGAAGAAGGGCCAGTAGGACATTGCTAAGAGGCTGGGGTCTACAGAGGCCTATGTTCTATAGGGATGGAAGGTATGCACCAGAGAAGCTTCCTATTTATTGACATTGGTGAACATGTGTTCATCCTTTTTCAAATGATTGTGAAGCAGATGCATCAAGGGGATTGCTTGGCTAATGGTACTGATCTTCTTGCTGACTTCCCATGTAATATTCTTGAAAGTAATTAGCATTTGTATCAGGTACTCCACTAGCCCTTTTTATCCACCGCAGTTGTCATGGTTTGGAAGGTGTATCTCCTCTCCTTTGAAATAATTATTGATATACTTGAAATGCTTAAACAGGCATTGCAGCATGTAGCAGGTTGTGTTCCAATGTTTTGGTACCTCATGTATGAGTGTTTTTAGAGGTAGTTTATCAGCACACTGCTTGATCCCGAAATGCTTCTAGGCTTTGAATGAATGGCAGAAATGAGTGTATATTCTTCCTAGTGTGACAAGTATGTAGCTGAATATGTCTTTTTTTTTTTTAGAAAGTCAAGATTGATGCAATGTGCTAAAGGCAGGACTCTAAAATATTCACTGTCAGACAAGGTATTTACTACATTACTGCCTTTGTCAATGGAAATAAATCCAATTGTGAAACTTTGTGGTTGAAGCCATTCACAGACCTTGGTATTAAACTCATCCAAGAGGTTGGCAGCTGTATGCTATTTCTCCATGGTGAAGATCGCAACGCTTGCATGCTTTCTGGAAAGGGCTCCAGTGTCAATGATGCACATGTAATCTGTTGTTTGACAATTGGTCCACAATACCTTTGTAAGGTGAATATACCTGGGTTGATCATTTCAATAATACTTTTAATCTCAGTAATGATGCTGTTGTCTCTGATAAAAGGAAAGCAGACGTTTATAAACCTGGAGTGTATAATGTCCTCAGTGACTCATTTGAAATAAAGGACATTATTGCTGCTATTAACCAAAGCCATGCACAGAAGGCACCAGGCCCAGATGGAGTACTTCTGGACCACTTTAAAAATAATGCCTCATTCTGGGCTCCTATTTTTAATAATGCTTTTAGGGTGGCAATAAAAGGGGCTATTACTCTGACAGGGAGAGAGCTATAGTTGTCCCCATTTTTAAAAAGGTTAATAAAAATTCACCAGCCTACTACTGCCCGTTTTCCCTACTGGACAGCTCCCTTAAGATACTGGGAAGGAACCTTTCATCCAAGTATACATGCAGGAAAACCAGTCTCTGTCAGAGTTCAGTAAGGGTTACGCCCAAGGGTTGGCACTGTAGAACAGTGCCTAAACCTCCAGCTGATCATTGGTAAATATGAAAGGGACAAGAGAGGTACCATTCACCTTCCCCTTATGGACCTCTCTTGTGCCTTTGATATGGCGACTAGAATGAAGCTTTGAGACATCATGTCCAGCATGGGTTTTGACCAGGCCTTAATAAGGATAATACAAAGGATGCACTGAGACACTACAGTTAGGGTCAGATATGGTAAACAGGGTGAACTCTCCCTGAACATTAATTCCCTGCTAGGAGTTAGACAGGGGTGTGTGATAGCACTACTCTTGTCTCTTCATCTGGCCAAAGCAGGGAAGGGTATGCCTAAATTTAAGTCCAATGTTCTCCAGTTTTATTGTATGTGGACGATACAGTTTTAATGTCAAGAACTACCAATGATTGCAGTGTTTTAGATGAATTTTACTGTTTTAGGAGTGTTTTTGATCTTAAAACTATTTATTTTAATTGTCTTGAGCATTGGTCCTAAAAATGTGAAAACAATGGCCCTCTTTAGTTCCCTGACGGACGGTGGTATTTTGGAGAAAGGTACTGCCAACAGGCTGGCTGTACCTTTCCCCAAAATGTGACATTGGCGGTTTGGCTCAAGCCAAACTCCCAATGTACCACTCCGTCCGCCAGTGCGGTAACAGCCGCGCGGCTGGAGACTTCAGCCTCCAGCCAGGTGGCCGTCACTGTCCCAGCCACAGGATTATGACCCCCCCTACCGCCATGGTTTTTGTGCTTTCCTTACCGCCACGAAAACCATGGTGGTAGGCACTATCAGTGCCAGGGAATTCCTTGCCTGACACTGATAAGGGTCTCCCCCGCCCCCCCTTACCCCTGACATACACGTACATTCACACACCAACATACACATGCATACACAAACTCATACCCACATTCACCCAAGCACATATACATCCATTCACACACACATCCACACACACTGACATACATAAAAGCACACACGCATTCACACAACACAACATACATGCACACTCACACCCATTCATGCAAACACGCGTTCCACATACCACACACCTGTATGCACGTACACAGACACATACACCTACCCCCCACACAAACACAACATCCCCTACACCCCTCCCCTGTGGGAGCACCCGACTTACCTGCTTGCAGTGGGTCCTCCGGCAGGAGACGGGATGTGGCGCTTCTACCAGCAGCATCGTTCACCAGCAGAACACTGCCAGGCCATATCATGATGCGGTCCACAGCAGTCTACTGGCATGGTACTGCTGCTGGCAGCAGCACCACCTTACCCCCGTCCGCAGCCATGACCGGCTACGGTCGTAATATGGCAGTCGGCTGGTAGCTACGGCGACGGTCTTTTGGCGGCCGTCGCAGTGGCGGTAGGCGGTTTTTAACGCCACTATCATAATGAGGGCCGATGTCTTTTTATTTGGGGTCAAGACTTTTACTTACTAGGGACTTTGCATCAATCAAAATGTCCCCAGGAAACAATTCCACAACACTAGAGCTGCCCTATGTCAAAAAGCTGTAGAGTCTGTCTTTACCTTTTCTAGAAGTCTTGGATATAATCCAATTAAAGAAATTATTAATATTTATTAGAGCAAATGTATCTCTTTGGTGTCATATGGAGCAGGGGTTTGGGGATATAACGGTGGATTGCCATTGCAGCAGGTTGAAAGTACGTTTTTGTGAAGATTATCAGCTGTGCCTCAACTCACCCCTACTTTTTGCCACTCAGAGGTCAAATGACTGCTTTGGTTGATAAGATTAATCTGGAACCCCTCTTATAATGACTCATGATATGGGGTAATCTAGAATTGAAACTCTCAAGGGATGTATTGGAAGACTCTCCCACTCTGGGTAACATTCATAAAATACCCTGGCTTCATTATATTAGGTCAGGATTTTCAGAGGTAGGCATGTTGAAATTTATCAGGAATGATGTGCAAATAAATACAAAAGTCATACTTCAGGTGACGGAGGCTTTTCAGGCTAGGCAGGATGGATTTCATCAGGCAAATTTTGATAAATGCCAGCATTAATGATAATTCAATTAAACTGTCATATGGGCCCTATCGTTCATGGTTTTATCACCTGACTCCTAGGGTTTTTTGGATTAATTTGCTGCACTTTTTAGTTGCCTTTCCTAAGACCGCCCTCGGGGGATCATTGCTGTTGAGGTGTCTCAGTGACAATGCACTGCACATTATCTTATTTTGTCACTTATATTGCCATGCAAGCAAAAAAATATTTCTTGCCAATCCTATGCTTTGCTAAGATTAAAACTCATTTTTTTGTGTGCAAAAGTTGGATAATCTACAGCTATGTGTTGCTGCTGTGGCAAATGATATCCAGCTTGCCCTGAAGATCAGAAACAGATCTGGATCAGTGTAATGAGTCAGGAAATTGGGCTGCAGTTTTTTCACATATATGGACCTTGAGGACTGTGGGCACTGATTGTATTTCTCTCAGGGTCTTCTTGAACTATTTATAGGAATCTTATTGCATATTGGGTCTCTTTTTAAATTCTTTTAGTTATGTTTTGTACTGCTGAGGTATGTATGAGTATTGCTGCTGGCTTTTTATGATGATTCATCTTTGTCATATGTATAGAATCTGAATGTACTTTTACGTCTTAATAGATGCAGATTAAAGTTTGCTTGACTTGACTCTTTAAATGCTGCAAAGTATGGCATTCAGTGCTCAGTACTTGAAAACTACTTGAAAATAACAAATGATAAAATTCAACAGGAAGACACATTTGTTACAGAGGTGGCTAAAGAGAGTTTGCAAAGTATCCAAAGCTCTTCACATCAAAGTCAGTACCCAATTGGACAGCCAATAAATGACAACGTGGCTGCTATTGCAATTAATGAGGTGGAGTCTGCAATGGAGCAAGAAAGACAGGAAGCAATTCATTTGGCAGATTTAGTTGCAGAGCTAAATGATGAGCAAATGCGAATATATATGGAATGAAAGCTACAGTCGAGCATGGATTGCTTAATAACAAGAAACAGTTTGCATGCTCAACATTTAAACCTAAATTGTTGTATGCCAGTGTTCCAGCTGGCTCTGTTAAATGTCTCTTAAAACAAGTTCTTACTGCTTTTGTACAAAAAACTACATAGTGCAATTTATCATGTGGTAACAGCACCTACTAGATAAGTTGCACACAACATTGAAATTATTATTTTTCATCGAATTTTGATGCTTTCTGTGGAACATGACAACAAACTGTAATACCAAAATGTATCTAGTGAAGATTGTCATAAAGTATCATGAGTGTTAAAAAAGTTGAAACATTTAATCATCGATGAGGTGAGCATGGTGTCAAACTTAATGCTTACCTTTGTGCATATGAGAATGCAAAATGTATTTAGGATGAAGGAAAAAAATGTGTTTGTTTTTTTAGATCTACGGCAATTCACTCTTCTGCAGGCTCAGCCTGTGTTAAAAAAGCTGCTGCATGATGAGAGTATTAATCTTTGAGAATCATTAGAAACGTGAATATCTAGTTAAATTTCCTATGCAAAGAATTAATCAGGAATATGCGACAAGCAACTGATATTAAAAATATGGTATTATTTTTAAATATATTAGAATAGATGTTCTTTCAAAAGAGGGAAGGTGTGTTTTAAAAAGTCATCCTCTTAAAAACCTGTATCCAACAATGAAGATAGCAGCAGAACTGATGCTCAGTATCATAAAAAGATGGTCAACATATTGCAGGCCTAATGCCTACACTGGAGGACTGTGCATCATTCAGCAAATGAATTGCTGGAATTGGTGAAAGAAGAAATCCTGCAACTGAAAGCAATAGATACAATTGCACATCAGGGTGTCACTGTATTTCTAAATAAAAAGTTACAAGCAAAACTTGATTCATTAGAAAAATTAGGTTGACACACTGCAGGATTGGAGAAATGATTAAGTCTATGCAAAAAATGTAGGGTGATTCTGCGCTAAAATTTTAATGTTGAAAAAGGATTGGTTAATTGTGCCATGGATAAAGTTGTTGATTTTGTTAATTTTCATAATAGGAATGAGGTGGAACATTTTGTGATTAAATTTGGTCACTTTGAGGACACAAAGCAAATTGGGCAATATTTTGTATGTTTTTTCTTGTGAAAGTTGTATATGTTGGACAGAAACAGTTTCCAGTTTCAGTAGCATATTAATAAATCCCAGGGTTTAAGTTTAGATGCAACATTTACTAATATTGGTAGTACACTGTTTAAGGGAGGTGTGTAATATGTACCTTTTTCTCGAGTTAGAACATTTTCTCATTTGTATCTATTTGCATTGTATGAGAGCTGGGTAAGCACAGAATCAAGTTGTGTTAAAGAATACAATTGATTAATGATTAAGAAATCTCTATGCTCCTTATTGAGGTCAGTATCTAGTTTATAGGAAACATTCCATCTGTCCAAAGTTTCAAAGCAGTGTAGTGATGCTATTGCAAAGATGGAAAAAAAAGGAAGAAGGCAGTTGTTAAGAAACACAACTTGAAGATGAGAGATATCGTTGGTTACCTATTTTGAAATCCCTCTGGATTCAACCTCTATGTTAATGTTGTAGTAAACATATCGTTTAATTGCCTCATGTTGTAGATGCAATGCAGGAGAAACAACGCAAGGTATTGTGTTCTGCATTGTGTTTTGTTGCACAGTCTGCATAATGATCAAACTAAAACACATTGGGGCTCATGTACAAGCTGCTAGCACCACTGGAGTGTCACTTTCAGCGAAGCTCCAGTGGTGCTGGGCCCTTTTCCATATTTACAAGGCGGCTCTAAGCCACTTTTGTGGCTTAATGTTGCCTTGGAATGGTGCAATGAGGAGAAATACTTTCATTTCTCCTCATTTTTGCTTTTTCTATGTGTGTTGCACGTAACAAATCACCATTATTGATTGTTTATGTGCAGGAAGTGACACCTTCATGCACACAAACAAACATTCTCTCCAACACAGGCACTATGGGGCCAGAGTGCCTGCGTTGGCACTAGGCAGCTAATTTGGCACCTAGGCAGGGGAGAGCACAGGGACTCATCGTGTTCTTGTATATATGGCACATCCCTGCATTCTGGAAATGACACAGCTCGGTGGAGCAAAATTGCTTGCAGCACGGAGCTGCACCAGTTCCTAGTAAATGAGGCCCACTGTGTGTCAGTGATTTGAGACATTGTAGATATTTGTAGTGGATATGTACAATTTACTCGAAATGCTCATGAGGATGCACAAGAGAATCTTATGGTGATGCTTTGTGTTTTAGAAGAGGGGGTACCTGTTAATGAGTTATTTGGACTTGGTTACAAGTGGCACCATGAATGTGAAGATTGCTCGTATAGATCAACTAAACTAATAGGATTGGAGTCTTTTATTCTATCAGATTCCAAATGTTTGCCTTGGAAGCTACCAAATTCCATTCTTTTGTTTTTGGAACCAAAGTTCTAAGAAGGGTGAGAGTTGCACAATTGACATTGTCTAGTTATTGTAGATGCATTATCAGGTTTCATGACATCATGTAGCCTTCCAAGGGTGATGTCTTGATAAGGTTTTGCCTATACTGATGTGCCTTGTATACCTAGTAGTGCTACTGTAGCACATGGAATGATGAAGTTCTGATTTTCAGCCTATGTTTGTTTGGGTTAGTACTGCAAGATTAGATAAAATGATCATTTGAAAGATTGAAGTATGTGTAGTATGCTCTTTCACATATTTGAAGTGACATACTCTGCAGCTTTGATGTTTTTTGCACAGTCTATATGATTGTTTTTTCCTCAATGTTCAAGGATGATTCCTTATACAGTGCATCATTTATGTTGTTTAAGTAGATAGACTGAGAACAGTAAAAAATGGAAAATAGAATCCTGAGGTTCATTATTATAATTTATCATTAGAGCATGGAAAATGCGAAGGTATTTCATTGATATCATAAAGTTATGAATCATTAAAACTTAATTTAATTTATAAATTTACACATAACACTAATTCACACTTTTTTTTAATACAAATGAATGGCACCTTCTATTAGAGTGAGTAGATTACAAATTATTTCTTGAAAACTTGTTGTGTCATATTGCATTTTGGGGGTCTTCTGAACTTGAATTAAAACATACAGGGAGTGCAGAATTATTAGGCAAGTTGTATTTTTGAGGATTAATTTTATTATTGAACAACAACCATGTTCTCAATGAACCCAAAAAACTCATTAATATCAAAGCTGAATATTTTTGGAAGTAGTTTTTAGTTTGTTTTTAGTTTTAGCTATGTTAGGGGGATATCTGTGTGTGCAGGTGACTATTACTGTGCATAATTATTAGGCAACTTAACAAAAAACAAATATATACCCATTTCAATTATTTATCATTACCAGTGAAACCAATATAACATCTCAACATTCACAAATATACATTTCTGACATTCAAAAACAAAACAAAAACAAATCAGTGACCAATATAGCCACCTTTCTTTGCAAGGACACTCAAAAGCCTGCCATCCATGGATTCTGTCAGTGTTTTGATCTGTTCACCATCAACATTGCGTGCAGCAGCAACCACAGCCTCCCAGACACTGTTCAGAGAGGTGTACTGTTTTCCCTCCTTGTAAATCTCACATTTGATGATGGACCACAGGTTCTCAATGGGGTTCAGATCAGGTGAACAAGGAGGCCATGTCATTAGATTTCCTTCTTTTATACCCTTTCTTGCCAGCCACACTGTGGAGTACTTGGACGCGTGTGATGGAGCATTGTCCTGCATGAAAATCATGTTTTTCTTGAAGGATGCAGACTTCTTCCTGTACCACTGCTTGAAGAAGGTGTCTTCCAGGAACCGGCAGTAGGACTGGGAGTTGAGCTTGACTCCATCATCAACCCGAAAAGGCCCCACAAGCTCATCTTTGATGATACCAGCCCAAACCAGTACTCCACATCCACCTTGCTGGCGTCTGAGTCGGACTGGAGCTCTCTGCCCTTTACCAATCCAGCCACGGGCCCATCCATCTGGCCCATCAAGACTCACTCTCATTTCATCAGTCCATAAAACCTTAGAAAAATCAGTCTTGAGATATTTCTTGGCCCAGTCTTGACGTTTCAGCTTGTGTGTCTTGTTCAGTGGTGGTCGTCTTTCAGCCTTTCTTACCTTGGCCATGTCTCTGAGTATTGCACACCTTGTGCTTTTGGGCACTCCAGTGATGTTGCAGCTCTGAAATATGGCCAAACTGGTGGCAAGTGGCATCGTGGCAGCTGCACGCTTGACTTTTCTCAGTTCATGGGCAGTTATTTTGCGCCTTGGTTTTTCCACACGCTTCTTGCGACCCTGTTGACTATTTTGAAAGAAACGCTTGATTGTTCGATGATCACGCTTCAGAAGCTTTGCAATTTTAAGAGTGCTGCATCCCTCTGCAAGATATCTCACTATTTTTGACTTTTCTGAGCCTGTCAAGTCCTTCTTTTGACCCATTTTGCCAAAGGAAAGGAAGTTGCCTAATAATTATGCACACCTGATATAGGGTGTTGATGTCATTAGACCACACCCCTTCTCATTACAGAGATGCACATCACCTAATATGCTTAATTGGTAGTAGGCTTTCGAGCCTATACAGCTTGGAGTAAGACAACATGCATAAAGAGGATGATGTGGTCAAAATACTCATTTGCCTAATAATTCTGCACTCCCTGTATGCACACTTACACAGTCATAGATTCACTTACAGTCCCATAGAGCCACTCACTTCTAACATACCTATAAAGTCACTCACACATTCACTTGTACACCCATACACACACTCACAAACCCACTCACATTTCTACACAGCCACTTTCACACCTGTGCAGCCACTCATGTACCCACTCACATACCCACGCAGCTACTTGCACAACAACAGACCCATACAGCTACTCACACACTTTCTCACACACCCACCCACCCAACCACATACACATCTAGTAACAACCATATAACCAACCACACACACACCCAAGTAGCCACAAAAGATTTATTCCACATGGTGAAGTCAGATGTCTTATTTTGATTTCACTTTTGCGGGGTATGATACATATATGAATGGAAAAATCAACAAACAGTTATGCATACAATTGTCCAACAACATAAACTATATAGCTAGCTCTATCTTTAGGCACATGAACTCATTCTAATATGTTTTTTTTATTTGGGGCTATTTTCACAAAAAACCTTTCTATTTTTTTAATTCTGCAGGGAAAATAACAAGGGCAATACAAGGGGTGAGGGAAGGCAACTTGGAAGAAGCAACTGTTGCCATTCTTTAACAGGACAGAAATGGAGGGTGGAATGGTGAGAAGAAAGCAAAAATAACAAATGTAGTTGTCTACAGCATCCATGAACTGGGTAAAATATGACATTTTAAGTACAATTGGCATGTGGCATTTATCATAATAAGTCACCATCTGTTCTAGTTTTGTTGAGATACTGGGGATGGTTATCACCTGGTTGGGTGGTAAGGGTCTCACAGATGGTGCAGCTGATGTTGATGCTGCGTCACCTTCCCTCCCTCTCAAGGCCTGTCATATGTCTTTGTAAGGATGGCTTTTAGGTGTTTCCATTTAGAGGATGCACTATGTGAAAAAACTTTGGCTGTACCCCTCAACAGTTTCTGGCTACATAGATTGCATTGCATAATTTTTGCAAAGTCTTTCTTTTCTCCTGAAGGTATTGAGAAAACTTTCCATGGGTTGGAAAACTTAATTGGAGTTGGCCATCTCTCTTCTTCTACCTCCTGCCCTGCCTCTTCTCTTCTTTTTTCAGCAGAATACACCTTTTCTTTATAAATGTCTTTCTTGCAAAGACATTTTGAAAAAAGGATGGCGTTCTGGTACTGAATCTGTCTCAAGAGAGAGATATGAAAACCAAATAACTAATTTAGGGTGTGTTTTGCAATGTGAATTGGTGGATATTTACTGTATGCAATGAGAAGCTATCCTTGGGTGTTTTTCTGGATTCATAGTGGATCCACAGCGGCATTGTAGTCAATCTGGGGTTCGTCAAACTTGCAAACAAAATGTGCGTTGTGAAACACAGATAGGCTTCCAAATACCAAGCTATGACTGTGGTTTCTATGGTATATATGTTCAATTCTGTGGGGTCATTATTTCATAATCATATTTTTTTTACATTATATAGAATGCGCAGATCCACTGTGATTTAATTACAGGAACTATTAACCATAGAGTACTTCTATTGCCTTTCTTGTCGAATTCGCAGTGGATCCATAAAGAGAATTAAAAATAAGAATGACTTAGTGTACTGCATTACCTTACCTTAATTTTTTAATGTTTAGTTTTAAAATATCTAATAAAAAATATATGCAAATTAAAATGCATTTATAAACTAGTGAAAATGTATATTAGTAAACTGACCTTTTGAGTCAAATTATTGTACAATTTATATTTCAAAAAGTAGAAATCCAACAAAAAAAAACAAAGGTTGCAAGGACCTTACACTCAGGAAATAGAAACAAAGATTACAGGGACATTATAGTTAGGTTCACATTTCTCACACAAATCCATAGAAATTCAGCAATTATAACCTGTGCTAAATGTAAATTACACCCCGCAATGCACTGCTTATGACCTCACATAATACATCGCTCATCACATGGTCAGTGACATCACTAATGACATCTCAAATTATATCACTGACGTGATGACCTGTGATCATTTCAACTTTTCAGCATTTCCTCTTAAAAATCTATTTTTGATCATGTGGGTAGTGATGAGTTCATACTGCAACTGAATTCCATGAATTTTGCATTGAAAAATATTGGCTCTATGACCAAGAAGCACACCAAAAAAATTATAATGGTCCTAGCAAACCAGCAATGTTCTGCTTCTCTGTGACTATATATAAATAGGTGTTTGCGTTGAGTACTACAATTCATATTATTTTCTTTGGATTAACTAGTCGCTCCAGCCAGAGAACCTTCCACAAAGGCCCTTTTCTGACAGGAGGCAGCCTCTCTGCTGCACCTCCAGATTATTTCCAGCTGGCAGTCCCCAAGTAGAAAGGCAGCAGCAGCTACCAATGACATGGGCCACCAGCCAGAGCAGATCCAGAAACACCATTACTGCTGCCTCAGGCAGCTAAGGATTCCAGCCACACCTCACTTTCACTCCCCCCCCCCCCAAGCAGCAACATCACCACCATCTACTGCTCTCCTCTACATTAACTTCACAGGAGTTGGAGGATCTGAAGAAGGGCCAGTAGGACATTGCTAAGAGGCTGGGGTCTACAAAGGCCTCTGTTCTATAGGGATGGAAGGTATCCACCAGGGAAGCTTCCTATTTATTGACATTGGTGAACATGTGTTCATCCTTTTTCAAATGATTGTGAAGCAGATGCATCAAGGGGATTGCTTGGCTAATGGTACTGATCTTCTTGCTGACTTCCCATGTAATATTCTTGAAAGTAATTAGCATTTGTATCAGGTACTCCACTAGCCCTTTTTATCCACCGCACTTGTCATGGTTTGGAAGGTGTATCCCCTCTCCTTTGAAATAATTATTCATATACTTGAAATGCTTAAACAGGCATTGCAGCATGTAGCAGGTTGTGTTGCAATGTTTTGGTACCTCATGTATGAGTGTTTTTAGAGGTAGTTTATCAGCACACTGCTTGATCCCGAAATGCTTCTAGGCTTTGAATGAATGGCAGAAATTAGTGTATATTCTTCCTAGTGTGACAAGTATGTAGCTGAATATGTCTTATTTTTTTTAGAAAGTCAAGATTGATGCAATGTGCTAAAGGCAGGACTCTGAAATATTCACTGTCAGACAAGGTATTTACTACATTACTGCCTTTGTCAATGGAAATAAATCCAAGTGTGAAACTTTGTGGTTGAAGCCATTCACAGACCTTGGTATTAAACTCATCCAAGAGGTTGGCAGCTGTATGCTATTTCTCCATGGTGAAGATCGCAATGGTTGCATGCTTTCTGGAAAGGGCTCCAGTGTCAATGATGCACATGTAATCTGTTGCTTTACAATTGGTCCACAATATCTTTGTAAGGTGAATACACTTCATGATGCAGTATTGGCACAGCCACTGTGGCAAAATAGGCCCAGCTTGGAACCTTCCATTTTGGGCAGAGAACCAACAAAATTTTCTGAAAGCTGACTCCTATCACAAGAAGGTCAAACACTAACATTTTATTCCACCTCCATTTGTAGAAATGGGCTTTTCCTTGTTTCTGGAAGTATGTAAACTCCTTGATAACCATATCCTTAAAATAAGGCTGTTTTATGTTTATGTACTATTGCCATAAGAGACCTATGGATACAAGCAGCGGGTAGGCTCCCCAAGCACTTTGGCATAGAAGTCTAGGTACCCTGCTATGCCTTGCCCCATCCAGAGGTTGCTTTGTGTCAGGGTTGTGCAGTATGAGGGGTCTACCAGGGCTGATTTTCGTAATGCTGCTGGCATCCTCTTCTTCCTCATCCTGGCCACCTTCTTCCATAACTTCAGCTGTTGGTCCTCTTTCACCAACAACAGCAATGGTTCTAAGGTGCTCCTCCCACATGACTAGGTATTGTTTTTAAATGGGACAGTTGACTTCTAGGACAGTAGTGTCTACCTGTGATACCACAATTAACTTTCTTGTGATAGCACAGCATGTTGCTATAATCACCTCATGCCGATTAAGTGTAAATATGTTTTACGCTTAGAAGGAGAGCTTTCTAATTCAAAGCCAGAAAAACTGAAGGTAAAGCTAGGTGGTTGTTGGAAATGGCCTTTCTGCAGGGTCACCCCCAAACTTTTTGCCTTCCTTCTTCTCTTTTTCTGACCTCATTTTTGCGGGCTTTAGGACTCTGCGCACTTTACTACTACTAATCAGTACTAAAGTGCACGTGCTCTCTCCTTAAGACATGGTGACTATGGCTCATGCCCAATTGGCTTATTTAATTTACTTGTAAGTCCCTAGTCAAGTGCACTACATGTGCCCAGGGCCTGTAAATTAAATGCTACTAGTGGGCTGTGGCACTGGTTGTGCCACTCACATAAGTAGCCCTCTAACCTGGCTCAGGCCTGCCACTACAGGGCCTGTGTGTGCAGTTTCACTGCCACTTCGACTTTGCATTTAAAAGTAATTGCCAAGCCCTAAACTCCCTTTTTTCTACATATAAATCACCCCTAAGGTAGGCCCTAGGTAGCCAATAAGGCAGGGTGCTATGTATATAAAAGGCCGGACATGAACATTTGTGTTCTATATGTCCTAATAGTGGAAAACTCCTAAATTCATTTTACACTGCTGTGAGGCCGGCCCCTTTCATAGGACAGCACTATGGCTACCCTCATATACTGACTGAGTGGTAGATTCTGATGTGAAAGGAGTAGCCAGGTCATATTTAGCATGGCAAGAATGGGAATTGAAAATCCTGCTTATTGGTGAAGCTGGATTTCATATTGCTATTCTAGAAATGCCACTTTTAGAAAGTGAGCATTTCTCTACTCTCAAATTCTCTGTGCCTTCCAATCCACGTCTGGTTACGTTAGTTGACAGCTCCCTTCTGCATTTCCCTCAGCCAACCCCAAACACAGAATGCTCGGTCACACCTGCACACATCTGCATACTGAATGGTTCTTTCTGGGCTGGGAGGGTTGAGGGCCTTACACTTACACTGGAAAGGACAGTGGCCTGCCCTCACACAGTGGACTGACAAACTCCCTACTGGGTCCCTAGCAGATAGGATGGAAATGAAAAGGGACCTGGTGCACTTCAAACCCACTGTTTGAAGTCTCCCCCACTTCAAAGGCACATTTGGGTATTTAAACAGGGCCTCTGACCCTGCCAACTCAGACACTTCTGGACAAGATACCACTGGAGAAGAAACCCTGAACCAGAACCTGCAACCTGCCAAGAGGAACTACCTGGCTGCACAAAGGACTCACCTGACTGCTTTTCTGCAAAGGACTTCTGCCCTGCTGTTACCCTGCTGCCTTGCTGCCCTCTGGCGCTGCTGGGAAGTGCTCTCCCAGGGCTTGGATAGAGCTTGCCTCTTGTTCCTTGAAGTCTCAGGACCAAAAGGAATTCATCCTGCAAAGAACTCCTTGTGCGTCAAAAGTTTGACGCACAGCCTGTAAGAAATGACGCACAGCCTTCATCACGGTGAGAAAATCACCACATGCTGAACCGGAATGATGCAGCAAGGTTTGCCAAGAGGAGATTGACACAATGCCAGCATTGTGACTGGAACTTCAACGCTGGGGCCTCTGGATCGTCACAAAGCCGAGCCAGAACAATGCAGCCCAACTTCCTACGAGAAGAAACTACGCTGCACCTGCCGTGCAACAGAAATTTCCAGGCATCGCCCACTGGATCATCGCAGCCCCTGTGACTTCATCCTGCATGCCCAGGGTTTCTCCACATAGTCCCCGGGGCATCTATAAACCCCGCAACCCGAAGAGGATCCCAGTCTATGCGCCAGAAAATTACATGATGTGTGCCCTGCTTGAAATCTCAACAACCCATCATCTATGTGCGCCAGAAAAATTGACTCACACCTCCCCGTTTTCTACACATCTCCTCCTCTGCGGCCCCTTTTGGAGAATTTGAACGCAAACCAGGCACTTTGTGCTTGAAAGAGACATTTGTTGCTTTTTAAAGACTAAAGACTTATTCTATCATTTCCTATAGTGAGAATTCAAAGAGTACTTCAAATCTTAATCGTTTTGACCTGTACTTAACCAGATAACTATTATTTATTTTTCTAAACACTGTGTGGTGTATTTTTGTGGTGTTATACTGTATTATTACATGATTTATTGCACAAATACTTTACACATTGCCTTCTAAGTTAAACCTGACTGCTCAGTGCTAAGCTACCAGAGGGTGGGCACAGGATAATTTGGATTGTGTGTGACTTACCCTGACTAGAATGAGGGCCCTTGCTTGGACAGGGGTTAACCTGACTGCCAACTAAAAAACACATTTCTAACATTGGTGATCAGCGGTGAGGATAGGACTTGTATTTGTGCAGTGACAAACAATAGCTAAGTATATACTACCTACCCACAGTTGAAGGTCAACTTAATTGTTTATCTTTTTCTGCAATTTTGTTTCTGCCTAACAGTTTTAACTAAATCCTCATTCAACATGTCTCTGTCTGGGTCTCAAACAGGAGCTAAAGATTTTGGCCTAGCCAAGTTGGAGACATACACTGTTGAACAGCTGTAGGGGTTCTGCAAGAGGATGGGAGTACCTACCCTGGGTGCCTCCAAAAAGGAGGAATGCCAAAAGGCGCTAAGGGCCTGCGCAGAAGCCCATTCAGATGAGAATGTTGAGGAGCAGGGTCCAGAGGATGGTCCCTCAGAGGGTTTTTTGCCAGTAGTGGGGGATGTTATCCCTCAAATTGTGCCCCGTAGTAAACCAGGGAGCAGTGTCTCTAGCCATGGCCTGAACACAGAGGAAAGGAGTGAGAAGAGAGAATTTCAAGTACAAATGGCAAAATTAATCATGGAAACAGAGGAAAGGAACACAGAGAGAGGCTGAGAGAGCCTTGGCTGAAAAGAAACTTTTGTTGGCTCATGAACTGAGTCTCAAGGAGCTGGATATTAAGGTGAGATAGTCTGAGTCTATCAGTGATGGTGGCAACATACATGCAGAACCTTCTGGGGAAAGTAAATGTAGTGCCAAGCTATGTGGTGGGAGAGGACTTTGACAAGTGGTTGGTTGCTTATGAAGTTGCACTAAAGGCTCATGGGGTCTCTGGAGAGTAATGGGGGGTGGCCTTGAAGTCGTATGTACCAGTAGTGAGGAGAGACCCATTCCTTGCATTGGATCCTAAGGATCAAAACAGATACACACCCATGAAAACTGCTTTGCTTGGCAAGTTTGGGCTGACACCTGAGAAGTACTGTCAGAGGTTAAGGGACAGCAGCAAACTCTCCAGACAGAACTGGGTAGACTTTTTAGATTTCTCCAGTAAGGCACTGAAGGGATGGTTGCGGGGAAGTAAAGAAAACGATTACACAGGGTTATTTAATTTAATTCTGAGACAGCATAGGCTCAGTATTTGTTCTACAGAGTTGCGCCAGTACCTGGTTGACAGTAAGCTGACTGAACCTAGAAAGCTTGCTGAGAAGGCGGACCTCTGGGTTAGCACCAGAGTGTCCAAAAAGGTACCTGGGAGTGACCGCAAGAAGGGTGTTTCTGGTTCCCCCCCAACAGAGTGAGGGTGAGGTTAAAGATGACCCAGACAAGTTCCAGAGTTAGGGGGGAGGAAAATTTTCCCATGCCCCATCTGAGAAACAGGGTGGTGGTTCTGGTGGGCAGTGGCCCAAAGCATCCCATTCCCAACCCGCTGCTTTGAGGGCTCCCAGCTAGGGCACAGGAAGGGGGACTGTCGGGCCAAAGAACTCACCCACTGGTGTGACCTCTACAGGGGTGGCCAGTGTGGCCTTAGGGGAAAGTAGTCCCCAAAGGGCAGATAGTAGACCATGCCTTCATCTCCTTCAGTTGGGAGATAGACTCAGAGGGTAAGCTGGTGATCCCTGAGGGTGGGAGTCATCACTTCTACCAGGTGGGAGTTCATGGGGCCCCAGTCACTGCTCTGAGGGACAAAAGGGCCAGTCTTACTATGATGGTAGAGAGACTAGTTTCACCAGAGGGAAAGGAGAACGATGCAGCACTAGTGTTGTGGACGGAACTTCGACGCACAGCCTACTGGATCGACGCAAATCCGAGCCAGAACAATGAAGCCTAACTTCCTGCGAGAAGAATCGACGCAGCACCTGCCGTGTGACTGAAATTTCCAAGCATCATCCACCAGATCGACACAGCCCCTGTGACTTCGTCCTGCACACCCAGGATTTCTCTGTATCGTCCCCGGGACGTCCAAAAACCCTGCAACCCGAAAAGGATCCCAGTCTACGTTCTGGAAATCGATGCAAAGCCTGCCCTGCATGAAAACTCAACGACGAATCGTCTGTGTGTGCCGGAAAAATCGACAAACACCTCCTGTTTTCCACGCATCTTCTCCTCTGCGGCCTCTAGTTGAGAATTTGAATGCAATTCAGGTACCTTTTGCTCACACTAGACATTTGTTGCTTTTTAAAGACTAAAGACTTCTTCCATCATTTCCTACAGTGGTAATTCAAAGTGTACTTATCAAATCTTAATCGTTTTGACAAGCATATAACCAGATAAATATTATATATTTTTCTAAACACTGTGTGGTGTATTTTTGTGGTGTCATACTGTGTTATTGCATGATTTATTGCACAAATACTTTACACATTGCCTTCTCAGTTAAGCCTGACTTCTCAGTGTCAAGCTACCAGAGGGTGGGCAGAGGATAATTTGGATTGTGTGTGACTTACGCTGACTAGAGTGAGGATCCTTGCTTGGACAGTGAGTAACCTGACTGCAAACCAAATACCCCATTTCTAACAGTGGTGTATTTCTTACCTTTCTGTAGGACGTGATTCAACTTTTGTAGGGGTGATAAGAGAATCACAAAGAGCAAGCACATGGGCAGAGGTAACATTGTGCTCTGCATATCACTGTGGCTGAAACCCAGGTTTGAACCTCTAATCACTCCAATGGTCTGTGCTGTGGGGATATCAGTTTTGGAGTTGCTCCTGCTATGACTGACTGCTTTATGGAGTAATGGTAGGGCAGAGGCGAAGGCACTTCAAGAAGAAGCAGACTACCAACACAAACTTCGAAGACTGAGGCTCTAAAACATATTTAGGCCCTCATTACAACCCTGGTGGTTGGTGTTAAAGCAGCGGTAATACCGCCAACAGTCCAGCAGAAAAGAAAATTTAATCCTGACCATGGCGGAAACCGCCAACATAGACAGCGACTTTAACACTCCGATCGCCACAGCAGTAGAAACAAACACTGTGGCGGTAACTGCCAACAGACAGGCAGAGGACAAAGTAACACCCACACTATTACAAGAGGCCTATCCGCCACCTTTTCTTGGGTGGTACCAACGCTATCAAAAGCACGGCGAAAACAGGAATTGAAACGGAAACCACTCACCTCTTGACACCCAACAAGGAACCAGGACGCCATGGAGCCCGAACTATAGGTCCTACCCATGCTGGTCTTCCTCCTCTTGCATCAGGAGCAGGAAAGACGCTGTTGATGACCACGGTGAGTACTGCACCTGCAACACAGGGGAGGAGGGAGGGAAAAGAGAGTGACACACACACGCAACATGCAATACCCCCACCCCCACTCTCACCCACAACACCATACACACAAATAAATGCAGCAACATTACATATACACCCCCTCACCCCCTGGAAGTTCGCAAGGACAAAGGGAAATTATTGTAACAATGTTAATCAATAAAAATCAGATAGTGCAATTCAAAAAATCAGTATATACAAATAGGTGCACCAACTACACAAGCCCGGATATTAATCAAACATCGTCCATGGATCAGTGTCTCAAAATGCATGGGCGAAGCCCACACAAGATACCTGACTCGAAACGGAGAGAACACTGCAGGGGCATCAGATCGAAATGAAACAGGCACTTCAGGGGGAGGGAGGGCACCTCAGCCAGATGAACACACAACGCCACTGCTGCACGAGGGGGCTCCCTGCCCATTGCTGTATCCTGGGGAGTACAAAGCCACAGTCTATCAAGTCCTTCCAGTGGGTGGTTTGCACACTGCTGTATCCTGGGGAGTGCAAAGCCACAGTCTCTCAAGTCTTGTGCCCAGAATGCTTCATCCTGCCAAGGACTGTGTTAGTTGATGCTTTTCTCCACTGGTTCTGGAGGGGGCTTGGTGCCCAGAGTGCTTCATCCTGCCAAGGACTGGGGTAGTGGATGCTGTCCTCCACTGGTTCTGGAGGGGGCCTGGTGCCCAGAGTGCTTCATCCTGCCAAGGACTGAGGAAGTGGATGCTATTCTCCACTGGTTCTGGAGGGGGCTTTATGCCCAGAGTGCTTCACATGCAGTGTGGCAGGTCCCATTCCCTCACCTGGGTGTGTGTGCCACGAGATTGCCTGGGAACAGGTAGCATGATACGCCATGGAGGCAGAGAGACACTCCACTGTGCTGTGACTTTGCCTGCCACCTGCAGGTACAAACAGTGCTGAGAGTCATCCCTCATGGACGCTTGGCAGGGTCCAGGATGTCTCCTGCAGCCTCGGACAGCTGGCCACTAGGGATGATAGCCATGTCAGCTGTGGTGGCACTGTCTGAGCACGTTGCGGGGCTGGTGGCGGTGGTTGCAGCGGTGTCTGTGGCGGAGGTGCTGGAGGTGGTCGATGTGTCTGCACCTGTTGAGGGACACAGCAGAACGTATCCTGCAGCCTCAGACGGCTGCCCACTGGGGATGATGCTGGGGACTGTTGCAGAGGCAGCAGACGTGCAGGTGGCGGTGCTGGTGGCGGTGCTGATGGCGGTGCTGGTGGCGATGCTGGTGGCGGGCAGGTGGCGGTGCAGGAGGCGGTGCCACCGTGCCCTGTCCTGACCTGCTCTTCGGCTTGTGTCCCTTCCCCACCTTTGATGTTGCTGCTGGTGTCTTGCCACTGTCCCCTTTTGTCTTGGAGGAGCCCTTGCTTGCTGGTAGGTGCGGCTTCTCCCTCCGGCATGTGGGCACCTTCTTCTCCTTGGCAGATGGTGGAATGGCCTACTCCTTGGCCTCGCTAGGTGGAACACTGGCAGCCCTGATGGGTGGTGGCCGCGATGAGACCAGAGTTGCTGTGACCACTGTGCTTGGGGATTTGGTGGCTGAAGTGCTGGGCTGGGACCTGGACAGCCTGGCCCTAGGGGAAGGACGGGGGGAGGTGTAGGGAAGAGGTCAATGTTAGCCAGGAAAAGTTTCTTTGACACACTGGGACGGGAAATGTAGTGGGTTTGGGAGTGGAGGAAGAGGTAGTGGTTGTAGGAGGTGTACGTTTGCTGAATTTGGGTGAAGGTGCGTGGGCCAGAGGCTGTTGTGAGGTTGATGGCTGTTGGGTGGGTGTGTGCCTGCGTTTGTGTACTTTGGGTGGAGGGCTCACAGACAAACTGGGAGAGGGATGTGTGAATGGTAGTGGGGGTGGTGAGTGCACATGAGCGGTGTGTGGTGATGGGCGCGCTAGTGATGGAGGTAGTGGCTGAGGATGTACTGCATGCTCGTGTGGGTGGAGACGAGACAGGGAGGGAGGAGGAGGACGTGGAGGAGGGGGACACAGTGAAGGCAGTGGATGTTGGTGTGTCTGCATGGGTATGGTGCTTGTGTGAGTGCCTGTGGGAGGATCTGGTACATCAGGGGGGTCATAGTGCAATGGGCAGCCCTTCCACATTGGGAGGCCATCCCCAGATCGGCCTCTGCCGTCTTCTTGCTCCAGCGGCGCAGGTCCTCCCATCTTTTCTGGCAGTGGATGCTCTGTCTATGGTAGACCCCCAGGGTCCAGGCGTCCTTGGCGATGGCACGCCAAATACCCTTCTTCTGGTGGGCGCCGACCTAGATGAAACGTGAAGTAATAATGGATGTTACTATCCCATACTGTTCTTCTCACGCATTGCCTAAAAACCTCCCACCCTGGCCCAGACATACACACACACACACTAACCTCACATGCTGGCCTGTCCCCTCCCTCTTCCATCCACGACACTCCATACAATCATGTGCCATCCACCATGCTCACAGTGTACTCACCTGTTTGTCTGGAGGACCGTACAGTTGCGGTTTACTGGGGGAGGACCCCATCCACTAGTTTCTCCAACTCCTCCAAAGTGAATGCAGGGGCCCTTTCCCCAGACACTATAGCCATTGTTGCTTCCAGACACAGGTCACAGCAGCACTTGCAGTGTGGGTCCTCTCCTGTTGAAGGTCAGGTATCAAGTGAGTGAACAGTTAGAAAATGGCGTCCAAGTCCGCGGCCGTGCGTACCGTCACCACCGGCGTACATCGTCACTGGCTCCTGGAACCTACAGGGCCCAGTGTTAACCAATGCTGAATTGCGTCGCGGTCTTCGACCGCCTACTGCGACGGTGTACAACGCTAGCGCAGTTACCTCATTTCCCATTGTCACACCTTACAGGTCAGGCAGCTGCCATTTCAGGGGGCCACATGGCAGGCCAAATAACTGTGTCACACCTATTTAGGCCAGGAATACGGACAGACAAAGGCACATAGAGAGTGTTGTATGACCCTCTGCTCACCGTTCTCCTCCATAGGGCACGTCCGCTGGGGCAGGTGATGAGATGGCGGCATCCTCCGGTGTACAGACCCCTGGTGGACCCAATTGAAGAGAGACACATAATTATCACTTACAGACTTGATCGTGCAACAATTGGAGCCAGACCTGATTTCAGCTATCCGCCATCCCACAGGAATACCCCCTCTAGTGCAGGTCCTGTCCGTACTCCATTTCCTGGCCAGTGGGTCTTTTCAAACAACAGTGGCCATGGCATCAGGTGTACAGAAACCGATAAAGCTACCACTCAATGAATGTGCAGATGGTGTGTTTGGCAGACCAGTACAGTGTGAATGCCAAGTATCCTGGCTCAGTGCATGCCGCTTACATTTTCAGGAATAGCAGCATCCCTTATGTGATGAGGCAACTCCAGAGGCACCGTGTGTGGCTAATAGGTGAGCCTAAAGTCCCCACACAGTTTCATTTGCTATCTGGGTTTGGGAGATTTCCTAATGTTTGGAGGATGTCTAACAGTTGTCCCTCGATGTTTGCAGGTAACTCTGGTTACCCCAACCTGCCATGACTACGGACCCCAGTGAGGAATCCCAGGACAAGAGCAGAGGAACGCTACAATGAGGCACATGGGTGAACTAGGAGGATAATAGAGCGCACCTTCGGCCTCCTGAAGGCCAGATTCCAGTGCCTCCATCTGACAGGTGGATCCCTATACTACTCACCGAAAAAGGTGTGCCAGATTATCGTCGCCTGCTGTATGTTGCACAACCTGGCTTTGCTATGCGAAGTGCCTTTTCTGCAGGAGGATGGGCCTGATGGTGGTCTTGTGGCAGCTGTGGAGTCTGTGGACAGTGAAGAAGAGGAGGCAGAAGAAGAAGATGTAGACAACCAAAACAACATCATCATGCAATACTTCCAGTGAGACACAGGTAAGAAAATGGAACTGCTTCCCACATCTCATACTATAGTAGGACCTAGCGTAAGTCTGCCTTTTTACCTCTGTGTATGGACCCTGAATTGTCACTTTGGCTTTTCATTTCACAGATCTGGGTCCCAATTTGTGCCCTCTGCTATGTTTGCTCATGGCCTGCAGCTGTGTAACATTGGTATGTGAACAAGTACATTGACATTGCTATATTCCAGAGTTTTTTCAATTACACATTTGTGAAAGCACAGACTGACTTCAGTTTGATATGTGATTCAATGGTGTTTATTTCTGTGCAAATTCGTGGAGGGGTGTGTGAAATGGGCTGGGGTGATGGTGGAGGAATGTCCATGGCAGAGTCCAGTCTCTTGGGGCCAGATGCAGTAACCATTTTGCATGGCGCAAACTGAGAAAATCTCAGGTTGCACCATGCAAAACGGCCATCGCGATGCACATTCCCATTTCGAGAGTCGGTACTGCCTCGCAAAATGGGAATGCGACACGCAAATAGGAAGGGATGTTCCCTTCCTATTTGCTACTCGCACCGCGATGCAGAATTGCTTTGTGACCGCGAAAGCGGTCGCAAAGCAATTTGCAGTTACCACCCACTTGAAGTGGGTGCTAACTCATTTGCAAAAGGGAAGGGGTCCCATGGGATCCCTCCCCCTTTGTGAATGTCGTTAACAAAACATTTTCAGAGTAGGCAGTGGTGGACCACTGCCTACTCTGAAAAAACGAAACCAAATGGTTTTGTTTTATTTTTGTATTGCAACTCGTTTTCTTTCAAGGAAAACGGGCTGCAATACAAAAAAAAAAACTACTTTATTAAAAAAGCAGTCACAGACATGGAGGTCTGCTGTCTCCAGCAGGCCACCATCCCTGTGAGTGCATGGAATCTCAAGGGGGTCGCAAATTGGGACCTACCTCATTAATATTAATGAGGTGGGTCATTGCGACGCCCTTGAGATTCGCCTGAGACACGATTCTGCATACAATTTTGCGAATTGGAAATTGTGAGTCGCACCGACTCGCAATTTCCGATTCGCAAAATCTTTTTTTGCTACAGCTGGCCCTTGGTCTCACAGGTTCATTGTCCAGTGGGGCATAGGAAGTGGAGCTATGGCAGTTATAGGTGGACAGGGTGACAAAGTGGCTGGGTCTTGGAAATATTCTCTGTCTTGTTCCTGGATCTCATGGCTTGTTTGCGGGCTGGTTCTCCTTCTGCAGGGGGTGGGGTGCTGGTGGCCTGTTGGTCCTGTGGTGGAGCCTCCTGTCCACTAGCGCCAGCAGAGGTGGAGGGCTGTTCATCATCCAGGCTAGTGTCAGGGGCCCGTGTGTGTCCCGCTGTGTCCCTCATGGTGTTGACAAGGTCTGCCAGCACCCCTGCAATGGTGACCAGGGTGTTGTTAATGGACTTCAAGTCCTCCGTGATCCCCAGGTGGTGTTCCTCCTGCAGCCATTGGGTCTCCTGAAACTTGGCCAGTACAGTGCCCATGGTCTCCTGGGAATGGTGGTAAGCTCCCATGATGTTGGAAAGGGCCACGTGGAGTGTTGGTTCCCTGGGCCTGTCCTCCCCCTGTCGCACAGCAGTCCTCCTAGTTTCCCTGTTATCCTGTGCCTCTGTCCCCTGAACCGTGTGCCCACTGCCACTGATCCCAGGTCCCTGATTGTCTTGGGTTGGTGGGTTTGCCTGGGGTACCTGTAGTGGTGGACACACTGCTGATTGACGTGTCCTGGGGACAAAGGTGGGTGCTGTGGCAGTGTTTCCTGAGGGGGGAGGCTCTGTGGTGGTTTGGGACTGTGTCAGAGGAACCGACTGTCCAGAGGTCCCTGATGGGCCGGGCTGGTCATCCTGATCCAGGCGTGCAGAGCTGCTGTCATCACTGTGGCCCTCTTCTGTGGGGGGACTGGATATGTCTGGCACCTCCTGTCCAGTGACGTTGGGTAGCGGTCCTGTTGGGGTGTAAATGCATAGTTTTAGTATCTGTGTGTGCCATCTTGGGCATTGGGTGCGGTACCCTCTACTCCTGTGCTTGCGTCATTGTGTTAGCCCATTTGTGATAGTTGGTTTGGGGTCTGTGTGGGTTTCTATACTGAACATGCTTTGGTGACGGTGGTCCATGCATAGGTGTTGCATGCAGGGCCTTGGTATTGAGATGTGTGGGTTGTGATAGGGGGACAAATGGAGATGATGGTGTGATGGGGGTGAGGGTAAGAGTGTACCTGTAGCGGAAATCCGCCGCCATAACGGTATGTTGGCGGTCTTCAGCACGGCGGAAAGTAGCATTTACCACCAGGGTTGTAATGAGGTCCTTAGTGGACTAAATGGAAATAGAAATGGACTATAGGAATGGGAGTCTCAGCCCCCCAAAGTTGCCAACTAGCAAGCAACCAGTATGGCTATGTGAGGAAGAGAAGTTCTGCAAGGGACTTCAAAACCGCCTGTCCCTTGAGCCTGGAGCACCAAAGCCTGCCTGCTTACCAAAACCAATGTGTCCTGTGAAGAAGAGGAGCATGTTGGAGGGAGTGAGGTCCATTGAGGGATCCTGTTAATTGGATTTCTGTAGCGAGGTGTAAGAAAACGCCTGCTACACTAATCAGGTTGTTCTCCATGTGCAAGAAAAAGTTAGGGACTCTCAAATTCCATTGCTGCACCAATCGGGTCATCACCTGGTGGGGCCATCATCATGAAGCCAATCAGATGGTAGCCTGTGTGTGGAGATCAGTGGCTGACCATGTATGCCAGGCGAGGCTGCCATGATGATTGCTGCTGTGCCGATTAGGCACCGGTCTGTGTAGAGAGTAGGGATGGTGACCCAGTATGCTTGGGGGACATAAAGACAAGGCAATGAGGGCGGTCTGATGAGAAGTCTGCTGTAGTGAGCTGAGCATAACGTCCCCCACCTACCTGTGAGGATCCCCAAGAAATCTATCAGCACCACTTTAGAAGAGTATCAAGGCCCCTCCTGGACACTGCCTCCACAGAACTGTGTGTGAGGAACTCTAGGATACCTAACCACTGCCTCTCCTGAGCTATTTGTGAGTAATTTACCTGAGACATCCACTATGGTTTCAGCACCCATGACGGGGGCATGCTTGGAGACTCCAGTCTCTCAGATCTTGCTGGTGCGGGTAAGATTTGATCACAGGCCAGACTGTCATGGGGGAACTTGTCTGTCATGTAGTGCTTGAGTGCAGCAACACTTTTGGCTTTTATAAAGGGGTGAATTGGGACTACTGAGACTCAGACTACAAGTGGGGCTTAACCTGAATGTTGCCTATAGTGAATGGAGAGTACGCGCTACCAATAGTAAGAGGGGAGTGGGACTCAGGGACTCAGGGACCCACCTATAAGTCACTAAAAACCTGACCTCAGGGGACTGAGTGTATTGTTTGTAAATCTTTTATTTTTTCATAAAATCAAGCATTTGACTGGACAATCATTTATTGCTGTTGCTGAATGTGTTTTAAGTTGTAAGCCTATGTTCACTCCCTGTGTCTCCTGTCACCCAAGAAGCCTTAAACTGATTGACCCATTCTACCATTGAGAGTTAAGTGCTGAAGGAGTACTTGATCCAGTTGCTCAGGATCCAAAGCTGGTCTCCCCAGGACATCAAAAGTAAAAGGTCTCAAACCCATGGTTGTGCCCAGCAGCTCTTGCTTGCCCTGCCTCTGAAGTGGGTTATGACTAATCCTCTCAGTATCTTGCTGCCCAGTGAGGGCTGCAACAGGTACGGCATGTTTCCTGGTGAAGGATGAAGTCGTGATGCCAGTAATGGCAACCAGATTCTTCTGATCCTCCCCATTGGCTACTTTCTTGACAGGAACTTTATTCCTTGGGGCCTTCTCCTTAATAGTATCCATTGGCACTTAGCAATAGAAGCATAAGAGAATAGAACTCAGGTGTCTCTGTAAGCTAATTTGCAGACTTCTCCCAATATGACCACTGCATGTGATGTGTTGTACACTTTTAACCAAAGCAACATCAAAGGTCAGTGAAACTAAGGCAATCAGAATCTAGCCATTGTAACACAAGTGAAATCATAGTGATGATTGTCATCTCAAGTACTTATCAATGGTGTTCCCCCAATATACAAAAACTATTTTTAAAAAGAAAACAATATTATACAGAAAAGGTTAGTTTATAGTCCACCAGAGCCATGGCACTTCTATAGTGGGAAAAAGATGCCAAAATATAATTAATAATCAATTTGCTGATGTCCATCCCAGGCCATGAGATGGAACACATGTGAGGCAGGTAAAAATGATATAAATAAGTAATGGCATGGAAATAGTAGAAATACATTATATAATTGCTCCTGGCTCTCCAAGGTCCAGGGACTCTCGAATTCTTTCAATATTTCAG
Source organism: Pleurodeles waltl (assembly GCF_031143425.1). Taxonomy (NCBI): domain Eukaryota; kingdom Metazoa; phylum Chordata; class Amphibia; order Caudata; family Salamandridae; genus Pleurodeles; species Pleurodeles waltl. The sequence goes on along the minus strand of NC_090438.1, from coordinate 791,287,698 downwards.
ATTACCTTTCACTGAAAGAGGTTTAGTAATGTAAATCAGGATCTCCAGTAGACACTTGCCCACCCTGGATCTTACAATTAATTGTCTCTACCATCAACCCAGTGTTCAATAAAATACTGAACACCTCCTTAGTGACTGGCAGTTTTCCTTCTGAGTGGAAAGACGCTTTTCTCAAGACTTTACTTAAGAAGCCTCTGTCTGATCCACCCAACTTGCATAATTATGGACCATTTCCCTTCTACCTGCATCAGAAATGAAGAAATTGGTTAATGTCCTGCTTTCTTCCACTCTAGAATCCAATGGCCAGCTATATTATTCACAGTTGGGCTTCCAGCAAGGTATAATTACTGTAACTGTCTTGTTCGAAGTGACTGAGTATATTGAAGAAAACTTGGACTTTGGCTGGTTTTCGATGGTGTTTATGCTGGACCTGTAGGCAGCTTTTGACACAGTCTCACATGCCACCCTTCTGAAAAGATTTAGGTCCTCATTTACAGGCAACCTGCACCACAGGCGCATCACTTTTTTTCATGCACCTGTGATGCAGGCTGCAAGGCGATATCTACTTTACGTGGTTTCACATGGCCTAGTAGATATGGGGGACATTTACTCATTACTCTGTGTGAAAGAGGTGATCCAACGCAAAACCCATTGAATCTGACACATTCCCAGATTTACAAGATTTCGTAAACCTGAGAATTTTCAGTTTCCTATGCCACCCCAGTAAGGGTGGTGTAAGGACAACACAATGGGGAGAAATAACATTATTTCTCCCTGTTTTTTTCCTCTTCTATGTGTGGTGCATTTTGCAGCACACATAGAAGGAGTAAAACGCCTTGTGATTGTTTTTGTACAGGAAGGTGTTCCATCCTGGACAAAAACAATCATGCCCACAATGCAGGCATCATTTCACTATGATGCAAAGATGCCTGCATTGGCACATGTCAGCAATTTGTGTGCCAGTGCAGGGGACAAGGACAGGAATACGCTGTATCTTTTAGATATTACACATGCCTGCCCTTTTGTTTTGAGGCAGGGCAGTGCAGCAAAAAGGCTTGCAACGCTGTCCTGCACCAAAACTTTGGAAATTAGGCCCTTAGTGGGGATGGCAAACAAGGCATGGCCTTGTCTTGGCTAAAGTTGTTTTTGAAGGATCGATCCCAGTACCTTTTTCTTCTTCCTTTCTCATCTCAAACTAAGCCTTTTCTGGTGTATCTCAGGGCGCTGCTTTGAGTCCTACTTTATTCAATCTCTACTTGGCACCACTGACCAAGCTGATTGAGTCCTGAGGTGTACAGGTGGTGTCTTATGTGGATGACTGCCACTTATTATTGCCATTCCAGCATTATTCGGACTCCGCCTTCAATTAGCTCAAAGAATGCTTAAAGGGACTCTCTGGTTAGATGGATGCCAACTTTCTCCAATTGAATTCTGATTAAACCATGTTTTGGTTCAGGTGGTCCATCACCTCCTAGTTTATGATGGTCTGAGGAAATGTCATCCCCAACCCCTGCATCTACTGCTAGAAACTTGGGAATAGTATTTGATTTGAGCTTCTCTTTTTCCACCCAAATGAAACAAGTGTCATCAATATATTTCACCAAACTTAAATCACTAAAGAGGTTTCTGCAGTTGATCCTGGGTGATACACATAAGACAGTGATCCTCTTGCTTGTAACCTCTCATCTGGACTATGCAAATAGTCTTTATTTGGGCTTCATGCCTCTTTAATCCATAGACTTTAAATGGTCCAAAATAAAGCAGATAGATTGATCTGAGGAGTTACGTACTGGGTATATTACCTCATCTAAAACACATTCATTGACTGCTTGTCAAAAGACAAATTCAATTCAAAGCCCTTACTCTTGTGTTTAGGTCCTTTTCGGGGGAGGGCCCCACCTATTTGAGGAAGAGAATTTACCCATATCAGCAAGGTCGAACACTTAGGTCAAACAATCTCCTATTTTTGCAAGTTCCAAAATTCCATAGAGCCATACAGGGAAGAAGATCCTTTACGTTTCTGACATCCAAACTATGGAATGTGCTTCCAATTAGGCTCTGCAGAGCTACCTCACTCTTAACTTTCAAGAAGGATCTGAAAACCTTTATTTTTTAATAAAGATCAGCCTATATTGCATCTATTTGTTTCTTGTGATCAAATCTTCACTTTTAGCACCAGGACACGTATGGTTGAAGCAGGTGTGCACTATAAAAATGCATTACAATTACAAATGCCATGCAAATACAAATGGGGACTCTAAGGCGGACAGAGGAGAAAGGCAAAAATAAAATATAAAACATATTTTAAATAAATGCTGTTGGCCCTCCAGGGTCCAGGGGGACTCTATAGGAGACAGGGGAGGCAGACACAAATAGATAATTTCTGGTGCCTCACCAGGATCCATTGGTGCTCCATAGGAGACAGGCACAAAAAAGAAAATATACATGAAATAACTGCCAGTGCCCAACCAGGGCCTTTTGGGATTCTATGGGAGTCAAGGAGAGGCTGGCAAATATCAAGAAAAATACATTAAATTGTTGCTGTTAACTCACCAGGGCCAAATGAAACTTTATGAGAGGCAGACAAAAATAAAAGACAAGGCTAATGGGAAATATATGGGAAGCCGAAAAAAACACAATAAATAATTGCTGATGTCCTATCAGGGCCCATGGGGACTCTCAGGGAGGCAGAACATTCATGAAAAAAATAAATAATTGCTAATGCCCCACCAAGATCTGTGGGAACTCTGGGAGGCAAGCCAAATGTTTTTTTTAAAAAGAATAATTGTTGCTGTCCCACCAGGGCCCAAACTGGCTCTATGAGAGGTAGGCAGAAAAAATAAATAAAAACCAACAATATTCTTCAATCAGCCACATGCACAAATGATTATAGAGGGAAAAAAACAACAGAAATGTCACAGGCTGCATACATCAATGGCCCTAGAAAATGAATTTTAAAAGTGCAATAAAAGGATTGAAGCACACACTTGCTGCACAAAGCGGTGGAAGATAGCACATCCACCACATGAAAGAGAGGGCACAGAAAGGAAAGACAATATGGCCACCACACACACACGCACACACACACACACACATGCACAAACACACATGCACAGACACATATACTGGATACACAAAATGGCCACTAAGGCATGGTCAGCAAAGAAGGAGATATAGAGAACAAAGGCAAAATGGCCACCACAACACCCACACACACACAGTAGCTACACAAAATACACACCGCTGCATGGCCAGCATAGGAGGAAACATGGAAAACAAAGCAGACAATTGCCCAGTCCTCCCTGAAGCACCTTCCCCATGCCCAGAAAATATATTGTAGCATTATTTATCGACTGTTTCTTGGCCCATACATGCAACTGCCCTTAGCCCAGCTACATTAAATTACCAATGAAAAAATAAAAAATAAAATTAAGATAAAAAAATTTCCAACCACACTTTCAACCATGTTATATACACAAACTCAAAAAGAAATGGGCAGAAGAAGGAAGCAAATAACAACAGAATATATCTGGCTACATGGGCTTGGACACCAAGAGCCACACAAAAGCTAACCTCCAACAGGAACATACAGATAAAAGCATAACATATATTTTGCACTTAATCCAAGGCCATCTATCACAACCCCGTAAAGCTTTTTAAAAACATATTGCACACCTGCAGAGAGAATGTAAAAAATACATCAAAAATACACTCAAAGCCTAGTGCAGGGCAGACAAGGCTTCAAACAGTAAAAGATTTCTGTAAAATGCTAAACAAATCAGTTTGAAATTCAAAAAGCTCATACAAGAATGTGTAGGAAGAGTATATTTATCTCTAGCCCTTTCTCAATCATTTCCCCTGAAAACAAGTTAATTCCAAATGTTCCCCCCTACTCCAGTCCAAACTGCAAGCCATCGACACCAAAGATGCTAAATAAAAATAAAAAACACAAAGGAACATAAAATAGTGGTGCACGCTCGCCCTCAAACAACAAACCAAAGTGCTAGATTTAACTTACTTGATTATTTCTAAAAATGTAAGATTTCAATGGTGTGGATTCCGCAGAGACTGCAGACAAAGAACGGTAGTGATGCTTTACCTCTGAAACTGAAATGCAAATTGACCAAAGTCTGGAAAAGCAGATGGAGGAGTCTTCGGCATAGGAGGAGGAAATTGCTACTGTTTGTGCAGAACCCTCACCATCTCTAGGGCCAGTTCTGCCTGCTTAAAAATAAAATAAAACAACATTTCACTCTAAAAATTATACCAAAGCTGATCATTCAGGTAAAATATCAACTTAAAAGTGCATTTTGATTTGATTTCTTCAGCCATTCGAGTGAAAAATCTACCAAAGTGTTGATTGGTGGCTGATTGCATTCAACAACTGCCACTTACATTTATTTTGTCATATCTTTCTGTTAATGATAAAAGATCTTTCTAGTCCAGCAGAGCAGGTTACAGTGTTCATTAAATGCTCACTCTACTGTTGTAGGTTCAAGATAAACATGAACACCTTTAACAAGAGTCTGGGAGATTAAAGGCTAACATAGCCGTCTAAAGTTGATTGTATAAAGGTCTAAAACTTTCTGCTCTATGGCAGAATGTCTGTATTTAACTTCATAGCATGCCATAGTAGGCTATTCAGGCCATTGATAAAGTTCCATTCCACAGTAATTGGCACAAACCAAAACGAAGTGCTTATTAGCTGCTATAGGCATTCAGCCATGTGCATCATGCTATTGGGAACAAAGCCTGTGGACAACTCTCTGAGGCAGCAGCTCACTACAGACCTCCAGCCTATCTCTTTTCTTTTTCATAGTTTTTTCACAATACTTTGACCTAGCATCACCTTAATTGAATTGCAGGATCGTGCAAGCTTTGTTGGAGTGTAGTTATTAGAATCAAAATTAACATGAAATGTTTGCTAATTAATGCCTAATGATGCCGCATAGAAATTGTATTGCTGGGTTTTACTAAATGTGTGTTCACCAATTTATACGATGATACATTAAATTGACTAATGATGAGTTATTAATTTACTAATGTATGATTTTGTACTATCATTAAGAGTTATATGTTAAGATGTTGCTGAAAATTAATAACCAGGCCTTAGTTAGCATGAGTCGGGGCCTAGCTGCCGATCTCATATTAAACGTGTTTCTCTAACGTGCGATGTGCTGACTTGCTGAAGGACATGTAGCCGTACTTTTCCAGAAACTAGAAGATGTGTGTAACCATAGTAAATTCTTTCTCATGAGACTCGACTTGCTCAAGGAGACATTCTTGCTGAATGCAACAGTGTAAACTTGCAACAGGTACATGGTCGCCTGAACTGGTAAAGACCACTAATGATTGAGCCTGAGAGAATAAAAATGCGTACCTGACATTCTACCCATTGGAGACGTCAATTACAGGAGCCAATAAACTATGTAAGAACTGTTCTAAAGTGACAATTCTAATCAGGTGATTACCTGATTATTGGATGGAGATAATGATGCACCAAAATTTGCCCAATTGAAAATTAGGGGACTGTACAATAAGTTTTATAAAACCCTGTGACGCGAGGAGAAATCAGCCATTATGTGCCTTTGCTATTATCTAGACACTATGGGGGTCATTCTGACCTTGGCGGTCCATGACCGCCATGGCGGAGTGCGGCGGAAGCACCGCCAACAGGCTGGCGGTGCTTCCTGGGCGATTCTGACCGCGGCGGTAAAGCTGCGGTCGGAAAAGGGGAGCCGGCGGTTTCCCGCCGGTTTTCCGCTGGCCCAGGGAACCCGCCATGGCGGCGCTGCTTGCAGCACCGCCATGGGGATTCCGACCCCCTTACCGCCAGCCTGTTTCTGGTGGTGTCCACCGCCGGAACCAGGATGGCGGGAACGGGTGCTGTGGGGCCCCTGGGGGCCCCTGCACTGCCCATGCCACTGGCATGGGCAGTGCAGGGGCCCCCTAACAGGGCCCCACAAAGATTTTCACTGTCTGCTTGGCAGACAGTGAAAATCGCGACGGGTGCCACTGCACCCATCGCACCCCTTCAACTCCGCCGGCTCCATTCCGAGCCGGCTTCATTGTTGAAGGGGCTGTCCCGCTGGGCCGGCCGGCGGTCTTCTGGCAGACGCCCGCCGGCCCAGCGGGAAAGCCGGAATGACCGCCGCGGTCTTTTGACCGCGGTGCGGTCTTTCGGCGGGAACCGCTTGGCGGGCGGCGACCGCCGACAGCCGCGGTCAGAATGACCGCCTTTGTCACTCTGTTGTAAAGACTTTCCTGTTTGGTTCTTCAACCCATCCTTATCTTTGTCCTGCCCGATTCATACTTTTTCTCCTTATGATGGAAGTGTCCCGTATTGCCTGTCTTGCTGAACTTTGCTGTGTTTCCTGGCTGATGACGAATCAACTGATGTCCTGAGGACGAAGACTGACTCTGTATGCTGACCCATTACGGAGGGTAACTCTATGATAATGAAATTGTAATTGTCTGTTGCCTTTCCTTTCTAGGTACCAATTGCTACCTTTTGAAAGAGACCATAGTTAGATGTTTCTAAATTTGTGTTGCTAAATTCTTTTTGCATGAAGCCCAACCTGCTAATGCTAATTCGAGCTAGTTAAGGGGTTCACTAAACGGACGCAAATACACAAATGACTGAATCGATGCTTTGTTGAATAATGCGTTATTGATATTCTGCTAAAATTAATCCATGTTGACGTTGTGTTTTGTTCTGATGTTTATGATCTTTGCGTTAATGAAATCTTATTCTAGTTGCCATATTGTTACATTGCTGATGTGTTTTCTGGTTTTGAGACTAATAAACTTGCTAGTAGAGTGTAATCAATAGGGAATAAAATAACATAAATCTTACAAATTTTTGTGTGGTCATTCATGGTTGAAAGGTCATGGTGTGATCAAACTTTATTGATGCATTTATCTAGATTGGTTTACTTTCACATATTGAATATTGAAAAAATGATTGACCTAGTGATTTATATGCTGATTAGTTGTCTCGTCCTAAGGTGTCTTCAATCACGGTCAAAAGATTCATTGGCCTAAAACGAGTCCCGGACAAATTAAATTATCTAAGACGGGACGCGTTATCAGTTCTGGTAGCAGAGGACGGTTTAGGCCCTTTGGGGCCCTAGGACGAGGGACCATTGTTTTAGAAGTATTTTCGAAATAATGCAAATTGGAAAGATGATGTGCCCCTATGTCCCAAATGACCTCCTGGTATCTCGGTGCTTGCCGAAGTGAGTTGGGTATGTTCTCGCCGTTCTAGTGACAGGTATGCGTGACGTAGTAATTGCGCTTGCTCAGTTATGCATATCACAGGTGAATTGTGAAGGTTTGTGAGAATTTAGGCAAGGAAATGTTTTTAGTAGGAGTGGGCGTACTCCGCAGCATGAGAGTAGGGAAGTCGGCAAACTTCATGTGAGTGTGGCGCTTTATGCTCAAATATTGTCCACGTGGTTGTTGGTGATGTATGGACCCGCCGTGGTCTAAGACTCCGGAGTATATTGTATGAGATACTTGGTTTATGTTGTAATTTGCACAGTTTTATAGGTCAATTGGGCGTGGTTGACGAGTCGAGTTCGAGTCGAAATGTGTGAGTGACACCTTCGACGGAGATTTGGTAAGTTCTAAAGTGCACTAGGACGAACCATTGACAAGTCAAGAGTGAAATTTGCAGGTCAAATTTTGCTTGCGAGTGCGGGATCTGAGAAGGAGAGAGTAGCGGCCGAGGCTTCAAGTGAAATCGCTGTAAAGTTCTGAAGCGATTGTGTTACCCTTCCTGTAGTAAACCGCCAAATTTGAGTTTGTTGTTAAGGTGCTTGCAATATATTTCATTAGTCTTGTGTGGATTTAGAGTTAGGAAGACAAGCCGCAAGACTTTGTCAGCGGCAGTGTGTGTGGGTGTGACATCATTGGAGCAGCGCTGGGATAGGTCAGCTGGTGAGAAGGGTCGCACACGGATTGGCAGCCGTCCGTGAGAGGCAATTGTGTGAGAAGGTAGGCGAAGAGTGTTCTGGGAACTAAAGTCACTTCCTGATTAGATTCTGAACAGAATAAAAGATGAAGTTTTTCAAGGCTTTAAAGAGTGCTTTGAGGGAAGATGCGTACATTAAAGCAAGTGTGGGGGAGCCTACACCGCCAGAGGATACTCCGGCTTATGCTGTAATGGAGGAGAAGGGAGTCACGCCATGTCTTTGGCTAAAGCAATTGTGCAAATTAACAGAGAAAGATGGGTGTTTGCCGTTTCCAGAGAATGGAAACTTTAACATAGGGGTTCTAGAGAATTTGCGGAAAGCGTTAAATGAGCAAAAGCCGCCTCCGAGACCAGCTCAGTTTGAGGCGCTAGCGATTTGTGATTTAATGGCCATGCGACAGAGGCAACAGAAATTCGAGAGAAGAATGAGGAAAGCAGAAAAGACTCTGCTAGATGGGATAGTGAAACTAAGATGTGGAGAAGGGACATCATAGACGGAGTTAGGATGTTTCCGGCAATAACTCAAGAAGCCGAAAAACAGGGGAGAAAGGCCACTTTTGGAACTAACAAGAGCTCTAATAAGCAAAAGGAGACTTAGAAGTCTTGGGTGGATGCGGACGATTCGGATGATGATGAGCTTCTCAATCAGTTATTACATGATCGACCACCACCATATGCCATAAATGACAACAGACCGAGTACTAGCGCAGGTCCTGTAAGTTCGACACAGAATCATGGGATCGCAAATACAGTACAGGCAAACAATGTTACCACATCAGCTCCGATACAGAATGGTGCTAGTGTATCCACTGCACCCGAGACGCAGATACAGTTGCAGCCACCACCAGTTCAGAGACTCTACCCTGATGTTCCTGTATTAGAGACGACTACAAATCTGATGGTGCCGCCTGATCCAGTATACGTGAGATCAAAATTAGTGCAGATTGAGCCAACTCCACGTTTGCTGCCCCAGCCGCAGCAACAGGTGGTTCCGAATTATACTTCGGTCACTGACCCGCAATAATTACAGCGCCTGTAATGGATCAAGCTATGGGAGCTAATGCTCCACCGGGATTGGGAAATGGACAGACACCAGCTGCTATATATGTGCCAATTACCGTTGGTCCGCCAGTACCGCTATATGCGCAGGCAAAACCTAGTGTATATGACCAAGGAGTAATGACTCAAGAGGTGATAAGAGGAGGGTTCTCAGGAAGCTCCCAAGGGATGACAACGGGAGAACAGACAGTGGAGAGATCTAGATCCTTGTTGGACTTCAGTCCGATTGGGGTTCCTTTAGAAACAATGAGACAAGAAGGTTTGGGTCCACTAACTCCACAGGGAATGAGTGCAAACACGTCGCAAACCCCGATGGTGCAGGCTGGAAATATCTCATTGCAAGGCTTGACAGCGCAACAGTTGAATGAGTGGTTAGACAAGCTTAACACTCCACAGACTACTCCTGCAACAGCAGAGCGATCAGAAAGAGAGGAATACCTGAATTTTGTGAGGTTGGGAGTAGAAGCAGCTGAGCTAGTAGAAGGGAGTGTGGGAGACAACCGATTAGAATCATACACTGAAGCAGAATTAAGATATCTGTGCCCGAAAATAACCAAAGAAGTGAGTAAGGTGCACCAGAGGTTGGCAAACCTAGCAGACAAATATGGCATAGACCTAGACAATACTAAGCATCCGAAGAGGAGTTATAGGTGAGACTTCGAACCTAAAGATTTTGATCACATGAGATCCACTGGGATGAAGGCACACCTCAAAGAGATACTACAGAGAGCTCAAGTTTGGGAGCATTAGAGAAGTGGGAAGGCAGATGGGCAAAGAAGAGAGATAAGAGGAAAAGTGACTGCCTGGAACAGCAACAGGCAAAAGCTGCGCCAGACATGGGAACAATAAAGATGTTACCGATGAGAGAGACAGCTGGAGGGGTTCTAGTTCATGTACCATGGTCTAGAGGTGACATTTTGTCATTCACAAATGATTATCCCAGGCTGAGGGAAAAGCCATTAGAGTGGTATCAACAAACGAATAGGTTTGTGAAGTTTGCAAAATGTCTTTGGGAACACTTGAATACCCTGTCTGAGATTATAGTTCCAGCCGATTTGTGGCTTGAGTGCAAGAGGAGTGTGGATTGGCCATCAGCGGAACCGCCAAGGGACAGGACTACAGGAGCACCATCTCCTGAGGTAATGAAGCCCTACTATAAGGTGATTGAATTCTTGAAGCAGAAAGTGTCGCCGAAAGTTACTGATTGGCAGAAAATAGAAGGAACGGCACAAGAAGGCAAAGAGTCGATACATCCTTACTATGAGAGGTTGCTAAAGGCGTTCAAACACTATAGTGGCACGGAGGTCATAGAACCAAAAGACATGAATAATCTTGTGTTCAGTTTTGTTGAAGGACCGAGGCCAGAGATTAACCAGATGATTAAGAATCATTTGATCTGTTGGCAAGCTAAACCGATTGACGAGGTTTTGCAATATGCAAAATACTGTAGTGATGAGATTGAGTTGAAGCAGAGAAAGCTAAAAGAGAAGGTGATGGTGATGCAAATTAAGGCAGCTCAAGCAGGGATGCAGGGAAATGGAGTACAGCAGATGGTGCAGCAGCCACAAGGAAACAGAATGTTTCAGCCGCAAACAAGAGGCAGAGGTTCGGGAGGTTTTGCGAACCGTGGTCCAGATTTGAATACTGTTGTAGTTCAAAATGATGTGCAAGGGATGAAAAAGATGTCACCATGTCATGCGTGCGTGGGCACGGGACACTGGAAGCGGGAATGTCCAATGATGGTGCAGTATGGTGTTGTTCAACAAAGCAATGATGTCAGTGCATTCCAAAATGTGAGGGGTCCAAGAATGAGGGGTTAAAACCCGAACTTCCAGAATAATATGGTTCAGATGCAGGGTCTCCAGCCTACGCAACAAATGCAAATGCAACGTGTTCAGCCAGCGCAGGTGCAGCAAATACAACAGCAGATTCCTGTGGTACCTAGACAGCAAATGCAGTTGCCTTTAGCTCCGATGGAACAGCAACAGGTGATGCTTCCTCAACAGGTGACAGGTCAAACAATAAGTCAAAATAATGCAGTACAACATTTCCCATTGCGTGGTGAGAATGGAATAAATGATGAATGGTCGGATGACTGTTCAGATAGTGAGGAGTGCAGGCTTGCAGCACCCCTAGAAGTAGATCAGATGGGCACTTATGTGCAAGGGAAAGTGATGGGTCACAAGGTTTCGTTCCTGGTTGACACAGGAGCTACACGCTCTACAGTCAGAAGTGCAGAGGTTCTGAAATTGACCCTTTCAGGACATACAATAAAGGTGGTAGGAATAGCAAACCAGCTCCTGACTAATCCAATTACAGATCCAGTCCAAGTTGAGATTGGTACCTTTCAGGGATTACATAGGTTTGTAGTCTGTGATTCAAGTCCTGTGTCCCTACAGGGGAGAGACTTGCTGTGCAAGACAAGATGTTCAGTCACCTGTTCCAATGAGGGAATTGAGGTGCAGACAAACAGTGATGATGAAGGGGACAATGGTCAGATCTCAGAACCACAGATGAGGAGTACCCTTTGATAAGCTTTTTCCCGATGTTCCCAGTGACCGATTTGCCAACCAAATTACAGGGAACAGGCACAGAGAAGGTGTGGGACTTGACAGGAAAGGAAGTGGGACTGATAAAAGGAGTGGAACCAGTCAAGGTAGAAGTGAAGCCAAATGTCGTGTTTCCCCAGGTACCGGAGTACCACATGGCACAAGATGTCCTCATACAGGTGACGCAGATAATTGCGGACTTTGTGAAGCAAGGGGTCTTAAAAGAAGTGATGAGCAGCCCATGTAATTCGCCAATAATGGGATTGAGAAAGCCTTGTGGGAAAGTTCGAATTGTCCAAGACCTGAGAAAAATTAATGAGATAGTGGTAAAATGCTGCCCCATAGTGCCAAATCCAGCCGTGATCATGTTCCAGGTTCACAGTCTTGAACCTGTATCAAGCATTCTTTTCTGTACCTCTTCATGAGGACAGCCAATGTCTCTTCAGTTTCATATTCCTGGACAAGGTTTACAGTTGGTGTTGAATTCCTCAAGGGTTTTCAGAATCGCCTTCCATCTTCAATCAGATATTGAAGAAGGACTTGGAATCATTGGAACTGCCTTTTAATTTGACTCTAGTACAATACATTGATGATTTGTTGATTGCATCCAAAACAAAAGGTGACTGCAGGTATGATACTATTGTCTTACTGAATCATTTGGGAAAGAACAGCCATAAAGTGTCCCCAAAGAAGCTGCAGTACTGTCAGAAAGAGGTGAAGAACTTAGGCCACCTGATTGAGAAGGGGTCAATGAGAATATCCAAAAGAAAGAGTGACAGCCATATTACAGATGAGTCCCCCCACATCCAAGAGTGACGTTAGGATGTTTTTGGGAATGGTGGGCTACTGCCGCCAGTGGATTCCCAACTTCTCAATTATCTCTAAGCCTTTGGTGAGGTTGACCGTAAAGGAGGTTAAGGATGGCATGTATACCCTAACTATGTTTGAGAAAGAGATGAGGGCGTTCATTGAGCTGAGGGAATGTATTTGCAGGGCTCGAGTTTTAGGTATGCCTGACTACACAAAGCCTTTTGTCCTGTTTTGTCATGAACGTGATGCTTGTTCTTTGTCTGTCCTGACACAGGTCCATGGAGGTCCAAAGTGCCCAGTAGCATATTTTTCAGCTACTTAGGACCCAGTTGCAGCAGCCTTACCTGGTTGTCTGCGTGCAGTTGCAGCAGTTGGTCAAAGTCTCACCTAATGTGAAGGTATAGTGATGGGACATCCCCTAACGGTTATGGTCCCACACTCCATCGAAATACTACTCACCCGAACCAAGACTCAGCACATGACAAATGCTTGTCTAACAAAATATGAAACGATTATACTGGGGTCACCTAATGTATCATTGAAACGCTGTACTGTGTTAAATCCGGCAACTTTGCTTCCTAATGAGAATACAGATGTTGATGAGGCTGAGGAAGTAGAACATGATTGTCTTGAGGTAACAGAACTGTGCACCAAACCGAGACCTGACATTAAAGATACTCAATTGGAGGAAAACGATTACATTATCTTTGTTGATGGTTCATGCCTGAGAGACTCAGTAGGAGTACTGAGAGCCGGATACGTTGTGTGTACAATCACCGGTATCCTGGAACCATCTTGGCTCGAGAGAGTGTATTCTGCTCAAGTGGCTGAATTGGTGGCTCTTACTAGGGCTTGCCATGCCACTGACAAACTAAAAGTGACTATCAGTACTGACAGCAGATACGGATTTGGAATTGTCCATGATTTTGGCCAGCGAAGGTCACAGAGGGGTTTCACAACCTCTTCTGGTTCTCCAGTGAAAAATGGTGAAAGAATTGAGGAGTTGTTGCACACGATTCAGTTACCTCTTGAAAATGCCGTGGTGAAATGCAGCGCTCATGTGAAATCACAAGACTTTGTGTCAATGGGAAATGGATATGCAGATCAAGTCGCAAGGTTTTGTCCATTGAACTGTGTATCGTTCAAAGATCAGTGGGAAACTGAAAATGAGACATGTAGAGGTTACGCATTAAGGGTGGTTGACACAATGGAAGAGTTAAAATTGTTGCAGGGACGGGCCAGCAGAGAAGAAAAACGTTCTTGGCTTAAAATGCAATGTGTACAAAGACCTGATGATTTGTGGGTTTCAGATGAGGGGAAAATGTTTTTTCCAAACAGTCTCTTGTCACAGTTTGCAAGGTTTTACCGTGGTCAAGCACATATTGGGAGAGACGCCATGATCAGGTTGATCAAAATCGATTGGTTCAATCCAAAATTCAGACAAGCTGCAGAAGTAATCTGTCACAGGTACATCATCTGTCAGCAGATGAATGGGGGAAAGGGACCGTGGTGAACTTGAGCCACATTGGGAGAGCTGGAGGTCCATTTAGCAGGATGCAGATGGATTTTATTGAGATGCCGGTGTGTGGAGGTCTGATATACGTGTTGGTGATTGTGTGCATCTTTAGTCATTGGATTGAAGCCTACCCTACACGTAGGAATAACAGTCTCACAGTAGCGAAGTTGCTGCTTAGGGAGTAGATACCACAGTCGAGAATGGCGAAAATGTGTGCAGCTACCAATTTGAAATGGCCAGATGCATTGCCCCTAGTGCTAATGTCAATGAGAAATACACCGTACAAGAAAACAGGACTGTCTCCTCATGAAATTCTCATGGGCTGAGCTTTGAGATTGCCAGCAGTGCCTGCAAATGCTCTTGTGAATATCACAGATGATATGGTGTTGGACTACTGCAAGGGTCTGTCTGATGTGGTCTGCTCTTTCTCTCACCAAGTGGAAGCAACAACACTGCCGCCGATAAATGATCTAGGTAACAATCTGAAAGCTGGTGACTGCGTCGTTGTCAAGAAACACGTGAGGAAGTCATGTTTGGAGCCACGTTGGAAGGCGCTGTATCAAGTGATACTGACAACTACTACTGCTGTGAAATGTGCGGGAATTCCAAACTGTATACATGCCAGTCACACAAAGAAGGTGACGAGTCCAAATGATAAGGAAATTGAGTTGTCAAAACTAACAGCTACAGAAAAGGAAGTCTCAGGGCTGGAGAGTAATCAAAGGGGAACTGAGACTGAAGGAGAGCCCGTTGAGGACAGCTTGGTCACTCAAACAGCAAAGAAGCTACAGAAGGGTGACGGTGAGCCTATCTCAACTGAGGCACCAGGAGGACCGACCCAAAGAGAGGTTCTCCCAGCAGCAGACGGATATGGGTTTGAAGTTGAACCCCTGACAGACCCAGAAGGCGAAGGAGTTGAGGCAGAAGATAATCAGAGTGTTTAGACTCCTCCCAAGCCACTTGCAGATCCATCAAGAGAAAACACCATGGCACAAGAAGAGGGCATTGAACAGCAACCTGAAAAGCAGAAGGGAAAAAGAACATTGAGAGGAGATAAGCGGCCAGAATTGCAAACTGAAAAAGGGAAAGTGGTCATCAATGAAACAATAGAGGAAGAGGTCGATACCACAAGGAAGGAAGATCTGAGTGAAAGAGAATTGCAGGGTGACCGCAAGTTGAAAAAAAAGAGAATAGCCAACAGAAGATACGCAGGTCCTAAATGGGCTTATGCAACGTCAGCTGAGTGGCAACAAGAGTTCTTGACATTTTGTTTTGATCGTGAGATTCCAGGTCAATATTATGGTACCTGAAGTCAGCTATAAATAAAAGAGACTGTGTGAAGCTGAAATCGAATAAAGGGAAACCTGAGAAAAGAGACTGATAAATTACCGGAGGTGACAGTGTTAACCTGAATTGACTTGGGAAAAACCCGATTGTGACAAGCTGCTAACTGGATTGACCAAAGACCCTGGGAGTGAATGAGAAAGCTGTAAATACTTGCTGGAAAAAGACTTTTGCATAAGCTTTGTGGAGAAAAAGATTTATTAACCATCCTCCTATTAGTTGATTACATTTATAGTACTTTACTTTCTGATTCTTTACAGACCATGCCTAGGTCAGGAGATGACGTTGAGGGGAATAAGCGCTGTAAATATTTGGGTATTGCTTTGCGTGTTATGTGCGTGATATTCATTATAGCTCTGTTTGTGGAAATGCGTTTGGTGGATGAGAGTGAAGCTAACAATGATAGAGTTTCTGAGACTGCTACACTAACACCGTGGGATAAGTTTGAGCAAGATACAAAGTACTTGCATGACGAAACTAATACAAAAGGGGAGCTGTCTACTAATGTCTTCTATCGCTTGCTGGGTGAGTATGTTGACACTATGGATGCAAAGGCTTGTTACGTGTGTACACAAATTTCTCTTTCAGTCCAAGAGGGAATTACATATCACAGCTTGCCATTAACATACGGGATTAGTTGTAGTTTGCTACTAACGCGTTTCTATAATCAAGAAGAAGTGCAATATTTTTATTCAAACTATGATTTAGTGTTCTCTTATGTGCCTATCATAGAAGATTTGAATAGTGCAGCTAAGTATAATGCTATAAAGCTGATTAAGGGATTATTTGAGCCTAGAATGACAATTAGTACTTCATATGCGCACCACAATAATTTGACATGCTTGCTTACATCTGTAGAAAAGAGCTTTCTAGATCACACAGAAGATAGAAGGAGGGTTTTAAAGGGGAAATTAGAAAAGGGCTTGCAGTAACGATCATTCCTTAGTAATAGGAATAATGGGGTTATGGAACAAGGGAAGCTAGCTTTAGATGCGAAACATGTAGGTAGGCTTTGCATAACGCGACCAAAGTCATATTATGACAATGTGTTTGTGGGAACGAGTGAGTGTAAGCATGTGTTTTTGTTTCATAATAAATGGACTTTCATGTTAAATGGAATGGATCAAGTGATCCCAGGGGTTTATTACATTTGTAGACTTAGTGCTTATTACCGCCTTCCAAAGGGATGGTATGGGACATGTTATTTGGGAATAGTTTTTCCAAAGATTTATCAACTAGATGATTTAAAGAAATTTCCAAAAAGTGACGGAATGACTTTGTGCTGGACAAAAGAGAGAAACTGCTGCTGGTGTACTAGGAGACGTGTTTGGAGCAATAATTCCTTCAGTGGGAGTTGTTTTGAATTCCATGAAGATTCGAAAGTTGTCTACTATTGTGGTCAACATGCTGACAAACTTCACAGGGGCTATACTCCTGATGGATTCTGAACTTGCTGCGGAGAGGGCTATGACTCTTCAAAATAGGCTTGCTTTAGACATTCTTTTAGCGAAAAGTGGCAGAGTCTGTAAGATGCTTATTTACCGTCACTGTTGTGCCTATATACTGGATAATAGTAATGAGATTAGAAGTATGCTTACTAACCTAACAAGAGATAGTGCAGATTTGAAGGAACTGAAAGACCCAGGAGTCTGGGAAAAGGTTGGAGAGGGATTTGCACGTGTGGGAAGTTGGTTTAGTGGTCTTTGGCATGGGTTCCTGGGAAAATTTATACAGGGAATAGTAATTGTTTTGGCTTGTTTATTTGGACTATGGGTACTGAGCAAAATGTGCGTAAGAAGTAAAGCAAAATGGGTAAAACAACGCGAGGAGGGAGGAAAAGAAAAGGGAGAAAATGTTCAGAGCAAAATATGAAAAGGCGAAGCAGAAAGAGGAAATCGAAATGAAGGAATTGAAAAGGTAAAGGATTGTTAAAGAATGGATTTGTGTGATGACAAGTGTCATCAGAGGAGGGATTGTTGGAGTGTAGTTATTAGAATCAAAATGAACATGAAATGTTTGAAAATTAATTCCTAATGATGCCGCATAGAAATTGTATTGCTGTGTTTTACTAAACGTGTGTTTGAAATGTGCCCACGGGAAGTGGCCATCAATGAATACAATGATAAATGAAATTGACTAATGATGAGTTATTAATGTACTAATGTATGATTTTGTACTAGCATTAAGAGTTATAGGTTAAGATTTCGCTGAAAATTAATAACTAGGCCTTAGTTAGCATGAGTCGGGGCCTAGCTGCCGGTCTCCTATTAAATCTGTTTCTTTAACGTGCGATGTGCTGACTTGCTGAAGGAAATGTAGCCTTACTTTTCCAGAAACTAGAAGATGTGTGTAACCATGGTAAATTCTTTCTCATGAGACTCGACTTACTCAAGGAGACATTCTTGCTGAATGCAACAGTGTAAACTTGCAACAGGTACAAGGTCGCCTGAACTGGTAAAGACAATGAAACTACTGACTTAACCTGAGAGAATACAAATTTGTACCTGATATTCTACCCGTTGGAGATGTCAATTACAAGAGCTAATAAACTACGTGAGAACTGTTCTAAAGTGACAATTCTAATTAGGTGATTACCTGATTATTGGATGGAGATAATGATGCACCAAAATTTGCCCAATAGAAAATTAGGGGACTGAACAACAAGTTTGATATAACCCTGTGACGTGAGGAGAAATCAGCCATTACGTGCCTTTGCTATACCTAGACACTTTGTCACTCTGTTTTAAAGACTTTGCTGTTTGGTTCTTCAACCCATCCTTATCTTTGTCCTGCCCGATTCATACTTTTTCTCCTTATGAGGGAAGTATCCCATATTGCCTGTCTTGCTGAACTTTGCTGTGTTTCCTGGCTGATGACGAATCAACTGATGTCCTGAGGACGAAGACTGACTCTGTATGCTGACCCATTACGGAGGGTAACTATATGATAATGAAATTGTAATTGTCTGTTGCCTTTCCTTTCTAGATGCCAACTGCTACCTTTTGATAGAGACCATAGTTAGATGTTTTCTAAATTTGTGTTGCTAAATTGTTTTTGCATGAAGCCCAACATGCTAATGCTATTTCGAGCTAGTTCAGGGGTTCACTAAACAGACGAAAATAGACAAATGACTGAATCGATGCTTTGTTGAAAAATGGGCTAATGATATTCTGCTAAAATTATTCCATGTTGACGTCATGTTTTGTTCTGATGTTTATGATTTATATGCTGATTAGTTGTCTCATCCTAAGGTGTCTTCAATCAGGGTCAAAAGATTCATTGGCCTAAAACGAGTCCAGGACAAATTAAATTATCTAAGACGGGACGCTTTATCAGCTTCACTGAGTGAAACTTGAAGCTTTACAGCACAAACCTTGTCATGGTCCCACGGCACTGCCCGAGCAGGAGTACCATGGTACCTCAAGGGAGTACTGCACTGTGTCCCACAGAAGTACCGCAGTACCTGCCACATTAATTTAGTATTAATTTTCGCCCCTAGGAGGGAGTTCCTACGAGTTCCCTAGGTGGTCAGAGTATCCGAAGCCTGCTTCCTTGTATCTTTTATTTATCTGTTCTTCAGCACATGAGGACTGAGTCACCATGTGACAATGGTGGCCACAACTTTTCTGTTGAGGTCCCGGCCAGCCGACCAGATCACTCAGTCCCACTGGACCAAGACCTGTCCAACAAGCCTGAGATGGCCAACAGGACAAACGCTCACTCAGCCTTTCAGATAGTTCTTTATTTTTTATTTTTGAGAATGTCCATCCAGATATTCCTATTTTTAACCCTTTCCAGCACACCTCAAGCTCCTCTTTAAATGTGAGATTATTGCAAATGACTGAATTTATTTACACCAAGTAACTCCAAAAATGCTGTCTGAGTAAAATGCAAACTTTCTGCCAAATTTGGTGTTATGACATTCACTCATTTTATCTGTATTGCTTCCAAAAAGTTCCATGGGAATCAATGATTTGTGACTCCTCCTTTTTCTCGGCCACTGCCTTATCAATCGTCCCAAAACGTTCCAGGAAGAGACTAAGCCAGAATAATGTTTTTTTAGAAAAGTGTTGCGAAGATTCATCAAATGATACTGAAGTTATTAGTAAAACAAAAAATATTTTCGCTATGAAAACCTGTGAAAACTCTGACCTAACTATAACTCCCCAAAATATTAAGGGTTTATGGTGACACTTGTTACATTACAACCAAAAAGGCAAAGCCTAAGTGATTTGCATATTAAAAAAACTGAACTCTAGGAAGACAAGACAAGGTAACTATAACACATACTACACATTGTGTTTTTTTGGCATCAAATGTTTATTTTGGGGTAGTTAGTTTGAACAAGCTGTTTTTGTTTTGTCAAAGTGCAGTTAACAATGGACACTGAATGGAAATAAAATGTTTAGAGTGTGTTTATCTTTGATTCTGTGTTGTCAGCATTTACCACATAATTATGGATTCATAGAACCAAAAATAGTGCAACATAACTTGCATAATTTGGAGATTCCACAAACATTCTTGCTTCTAAATCAAATGGGTGATAATAATGCTTGGAGATCTTGTGCTATGTAACTTGATTTTTTTGCCATAAAACTTTAATAATCCTGCATCAGTATTTGAATTTTCTTGCTGCATAATCCTAGAAGTACTGACGATAGTAAGGCCTTCTGTGTGGTTTGGGGCCATCATTATGGAATTTAAATCCATACTTCACTGGGCTTGGTAAAATATTCTCCTTATTTTATGTTCTCTTTGAAATATGGGTTTGTAGCACTCTTCTTTGTGCAATAAATGCACCAAACATTTTGTATATACAGTCTTAAAAATAATGCCACAAAAATAGTCAAATTTACGTTGGTGCTAACTTTTTCACAATTTAGTCTAGTTTATTTTCTGGTCTAGCAGAAAATATCCTGCAGGAGAACGGTTCAAGCAGTAAATGCCTTCCATTTTCTCCTTGAGTTAATTTCCTTGTGTATCTCTCATTTGACTGTTGAACATGAGATGTGCCCTCAAGTAAGATTTTCAAGTGAGATATCACATAATTAATTTTCCATAATTTCTCACAAGGTCATATACTTCTAATAAACAAATGCTTGTTAGTACACGGATCTTTGTGACAACACTAGTAACCTGTATAAAATTACCCTAGTGTAATAAGTTATCTCAGCTGAGTTATCACATCACAAATGCCCTGAGGAGTCAATTGTGTAATGTGCTCGGCTGCCCAATCATCCCTGCTCTTGGGTTGAGATGAGGCACTGCTAGTTATCCGGAGAAAAAATTCCGGATTGAGGCGACAGGTGTCACCTGTAGTGGGTTAGACTCAGTCCTCCTTTACACACGCGAATCTGCCACTCAAATCCAGTAGCCTCATTAGAATAATGAGAGCCTACGCGACAGTATGCTGCATCCTGGATGTATGGCAATGTGTGTTTTTGGGATTAACAGGCTGTGTTGTGTTGGAATTGCAACAGATGATTATGTGGATGTGGTGTCTTGTGTAGTATGTAGTGAAGGGGACACATATGGTCAAGGTACTGTCTGTATGTCTGATTTACATCTATTTAATAGACACTGCCATCATAGGATGTCCATTGGGTCCCGCGGCCATCTCGCTCCATCAGCAATCCACCACAGCATATTGCTTGCAGAGCTATAACATCCAAACTTGAAGGTGTTGGAAGGTCTTCCGCCGATGTGGCTAATACCGTCAAGATCTAAATCAGGCCCCTAGGCCCTGATCTAGAGTTTGGTAGAGGGGATTACTCCATCACAAACATGACAGATATCCCATCCACCGTAATACATCCCTTTAAAGCATATGGAAATCGTAATGCAGCAGATGGGATATGTGTTACAATTGTGGCGGCGAAATCTCTACACCAAACTCTAAAACGGGGCTATAAACTCAATTGGAGTGAACATGTGAGCTGAATTATGGTATGTCTTTCACAATATAAATTTCACATCTATTCTCCCTCATCTGCAACCAAAAGAGCTTATACTTCAGAAGTAACAGGAAGTCAAAGAGTTCAAAATGGTTTTGGTGGGGAGATTGGTGTCTGGCCATTTACTATAAGAAATAAAAGACACCATCCTTTACATAATAAGGATATACAATGTGTCCTCAAAGCCATGTGATTTTATAAAGAAACCTGACCTTTGACTTTGCCCCTCTATTTAATCAGGGAACTTAGACCTTCATATAATGCACACAGAAGAGGCCATGAGCCTCGCCTCTGCACCCCCACTCTAGGGATGGAAGTGAAATTGCTTCCCCTTCCACCCCCATCAACCTCTAACCCCGGTGGCGTATGATGACATCAGCGCACGATCACGCGCTGAACTCATCAGAGGCCTGCTCAGAATGCTGAGTTTCCAGCACGGATAGGAGGAGAAATGCTCTTGCATTTCTCCTCCGATCATGTGGAGGCGCCGAGTAAGGCATCAAAGAAAAGGAAAGGCCTTTCCTTTCCTTTGATGTCTTTCTCAGCATTTCTGCTGCCCGATCGAATGCCCACTAGATACCAGGGAGTTTGTTTTCTTAAGTTATTGACATGAGGGGAGCGGCCCTTTGGGCAAGGGTAACTCCCAAAGGGTCTAAATTATTTTTAGGCCATTTCCGCCCCCTGGGGGCAGATCAGCCTATTATATTTAGGCTAATCTGCCCTCGGGGGCAGAAACCCCTAGACACCAGGGATATATATTTTTTTTATGTTTACCTTTGTTTTTTATATATGGAGAGTGACTCCTTAAGCAAGGGTCGCTCCCCTTGGGGGCAAATTGTATTTAGGCCATTTCTGCCCCCCTTGGGGGCAGATCGACCTATTTGTATTAGGCCAATCTGCCCCCAAGGGGAGCAGAAACCAATAAGCACCAGGGATTTTATTTTCTGTCAGTTTCACGTGAGGGGAGCGACCCCTTAGGCAAGGGTTGCTCCCCCGGGGGGTGGGGGATTTGTTGTAGGCCATTTCTTCTCCCCCTGAGGGAAGATCAGCCTATTTCTAATAGGCCCATCTGCCCTCTGGCGGCAGAAACCTCTTAGGCACCAGGGATTGGTGTGTGTGTATGTGTGTGTTTTGTTTGGAGGGGCATCCCCTTGGGCAAGGGTCGCTCTCCATGGGGGCACATTACTGTTGGCCATATCTGCCCCCCTTTGGGGAAGATTAGCCTATTTTTGGAAGGCCCACCTGCCCCCAAAGGAGGCAGAAAGCCCACCAGAGACCAGGGAAGATATTTTTTCCAAAATAAGAGGGTGAAGGCATGGCCATAACCCCCCCCCCAAATAAATAAGGCCAAAGGTGTTCTTCCCACTAGTGGGTTGATGGGACACTTACCCCCGATCCACACCCGGGGGGGGGCAGAAAGTCTACTAGATGTCAGGGAATTTAAAAAAAACAAAAAATAGTGGGGTGGTGGCTACCAACCAGTATAGGCCTGGGTATGCCCCCACCACAACTGGAGGGGGTAACAGTCTTTCAGCTCTTCCACGCACACTAAAACATCTTATCCCACGGCAAGCAAGAGGACATTTGATTATCTCAAAATCGTCCCACTTGGAATGGTAAAGGCTGCACTTTTTGGACTTTAGGATGCTGCCATGCAGAAAAATCCAAAAGACCTAGACACATCTGAAAAATAAACATCTGGGTGATTCCATGGTGGTGTGCTTCACATGCACCCCGCACCATTGTCTTACCCACAATGCCCTGCAAACCTCCAACTTTGTGGAAATCACACATTTCTCCCACATTTTTGTGATGAAACCTTCCGGAATCTGCAGGAACCACAAAATTCCTACCATCCCGCATTGTCCCATCTATACCGATAAAAATTCTGCTGCACTTGTCAGCCTAAAAATGTTTTTATCAAACTGCCCTTTTGGACCCGCATTGGTTCCCCCTCAATTTCGACATGTTTTTGGCAAACCTACACAAGTGAGGTATCATTTATACTGGGAGACTGAGGGGAATGTTGAGTGGTAGGAAATTAGTCCCGGTGAGGTGATCGCACACAGAAATGTAGGAAAATTTTGGTTTTTTTTGCTAAATTTGAGATTTGCTGAGAATTCTCGGTAAGGAAACATTGGGGGATCCACGCAAGTCACACCTCCCTGGACTCCCGCGGGTGTCTAGTTTTCAGAAATGTCTGGGTTTGGTGGGATTGCCTAGATGGCTGCTGAGCCCAGGACCAAAAACTAAGGTGCCCCCACAAAAACAGGTAGTTTTGTATTTGATCATTTTGATGTGTCCAGATAGTGTTTTGGGGCCTTTCCTTTTACGGGCCCTAGGCCTACCCACACAACTTTGCAGGTTTGGTAGGTTTCCCTAGGTGCCGGCTGAGCTAGAGGCCAAAATCCACAGCTAGGCACCTAGCAAAAAACAGGTCTGGTTTCTTTGGGAAAGTATGATGCATTCACATTGTGTTTTGGGGCATTTCCTGTCACGGGTGCTAGGCCTACCCACACAAGTGAGGGACCATTTTTATCAGGAGACTTAGAGGAACGCTGGTTGGAAGGAAATTTGTGGCTCCTCTCAGATTCCATAACTTTCTCTCACCGAAATGTGAGGAAAAAACATTTTTGGGCCAAAGTTTGCAAAGGATTCTGGGTAACAGAACCTGGTGAGAGCCACACAAGTCACCCCATCTTAGATTCCCCAAGGTGTCTAGATTTAAAAAATGCCCAGGTTTGGTAGGTTTACCTAGGTGGCGGCTGAGCTAGAGGCCAAAATCTACAGCCAGGCACTTTGCAAAAAACACGTCAGATTTCAATGTAAAAATGTGATGTTTCCATGTTGCGTTTCCTGTCGCGAGTATTAGGTCTACCCACACAAGTGAGGTACCAATTTTATCGGAAGACTTGGGCGAACACAGATAACAAAACAAGTTTATTTCCCCTTGTCTTTCACTACATTTTTTCCTTCCAAATGTGAGACAGTGTGTAAAAAAGACGTTTTTTAAATGAGAAATGCCCTGTAATTAACATGCTAGTATGGACACCCCCGGAATTCAGACATGTGCAAATAACCACTGCTTTTCAACACCTGGGGGGTCATTTTGACCTCAGCGGTCTTTTTCCAAGACCGCCGAGGGACCGCCGTGCGGAAGACCGCCAGTGTTGGCGGTTTGCCGCTCGGCCTATTATGACCGTTGGCAGCTCTCCGTCCTTTTACGGACGGAGAGCCACCAACAGCCATACTGGTGGGTGGCGGGGAAGTGGAGGTTGCTCCACCTCCACCGCCACACCAACAGAACCCCGCCCAGCGAATCACGTCCTGTGATTCGGCGTGGCGGTGTTCTGTTGGCGGTGTGGTGTCGGTTCAGCAGCCCCCATGGCTCCCGTCCCATCCCGGAGGATCGTCGGACCAGGTAAGTCGATCGTCCGTGAGGGGAGGGGGGTGGGGGGGGTCTTGTGTGCGTGTGTGTATGTAGAGGGGGTGTGTGAGTGCGTGTATGCTTGCGGGGTGTTGTGTGTTTGGGAATGAGTGCGTGTATGTCTGTAGGTATGTCTCTATGGATGTGTGCGTGTATGTTTGAATGTGGATGTGCGTGTCTGACTGTGTGTGTGGATGTTTGCATGTATGTTGGGGGTCGGGTGGGGAGGGGGGTCCTGCCACCTTTGGGGGGTGGCAGGGGTGGTGGAGGGGGTAGGGGAGGGAGTCGGGTTGGGGGTGGGGGGTGGGGGAGGCCCCTATCAGTGCCAGGGAAGGAATTCCCTGGCACTGATAGTGCTTACCGCCATGGATTTCATGGCGGTTTCAAACCCCATGAAATCCATGGCGGTCAGCCGGGTCCAAATACCGCCGGGGGTATAGTGACGGCAGCCGGGCTGGAGACCCTGGTCTCCAGCCCGGTGGGCGGAACGGCGAACCGGCGGACGACCATGGCGGTAACCGCCATGGTCATAATACAAAAAAAAAGACCGCCAGCCTGTTGGCGGTCTTACCGCCGCTTCTCCGCCTTCCGCCAGGGTCATAATGACCCCCCTTGTCTTGTTTCCATTTTGGAAATACAAAGGTTTTTTTTATACCTATTTTTCACTCTTTATATTTCAGGAAGGTAATTGCTGAATACCCGTGAAAGAATAAAAACCTATTGCAAGGTGCAGCTTATTTATTGGCTCTGGGTACCTAGGGTTCTTGATGAAGCTACAAGCCCTATATATCCCCGCAAATTCAATATTTTTTTATTTCAGCTGTTATTTTCTGTAGGAAAATCTTGTAGGATATACACAAATTACCCCTTGCTGAACTCAAAAATGTGTCTACTTTTACAAAATGTTTTCTGGGATCCAGCACTGGTTTCACACCCATTTTTGTCACTAACTGGAAGGAGGCTGAAAGCACAAAAATCGTAAAAATGGGGAATGTTCTAGTAAAATGCCAAAATTGTGTTCAAAAATTGGGTTTTCTGATTGAAGTCTGCCTGTTCCTGAAAGCTGGGAAGGTGATAATTTTAGCACCACAACCTCTTTGTTGATGCCATTTTCAGGGTAAAAACCACCAGCCTTCTTCTGCAGCCCTTTCTCCCCATTTGTTTTTCAAAAGATGACATTTTCACTGTATTTTGGTTAATTTCTTGGTCTCTTTCTAGAGGAACCCACAAAGTCTGGGTACCTCTAGAATCCCTAGGATGTTGGAAAAAAAGAACGCAAATTTGGTGTGGGTAGCTTATGTGGACAAAACGTTATAAGGGCCTAGGCAGAAACTGCCCCAAACAACCTAAAAAAGGCTTGGCACCTGAAGGGGAAAAGGCCTGGCAGTGAAGGGGTTAAATCTTAAATAACTCATGGTTCTACACTTACACTAATGGTAGCAGCTGTTTGTAGATATAGATGACAAGGCTCAAAATAATCCTAATGTCAGGTACGAGAAAGAGTACATCAGAGTAGTGACTTGACATAATTCTATGCAAAATGAGTCCATTGTTGTGTCTACATTAGGGAATATGATAGGGAGAAGTACACCTACCAAAGACAGGGGACATGCTACAGGTCTGCCTTATGTTTCACCACATGGCTGTCATCTGGACTCAAAGAGCCTAATTTACTAAGTCTTGGCTCAGGGCAGAGCCGCAAGTCTTTTTGCTGCGCCACCCTGAATCAAAACAAAAGGGCAGGAATGCAAGGTATCTATGTCTCACTCTATCCAATCAAGCTTTTGGGAGAGCCCAACATTTAGAGACTACTGATGTCCCAATCCCCTGTCTGAACCTTAGGCAAATGTGCGTTAGTTGGCCAAAAGTTATATCTAACCCATTCCTGATCAAGCAAATGTACTCTTCTTTTCTACAGCTGTTTTCGGGTTTTGAAAAACAAGAGGTTGATAGTATCCCAATCTTGAACATTCATGTTGAATTGATAAATATCCTACAGAACTTTTTTTTTAAAGAAACCACTTTTAGGCATACTTCCGATACCATCCGATCTAGAAAATGGTTCAACCAAGATTGTGACCTTGCGAGGCTCAATCTTAAATCGGCCCTCAATAAGCACTCACAGGAGGAGATAAGGGCCGCTAGACTTAGTTATACCAAGGCCCTGGGTCTAGCAAAGAAAAATTGGGAATTTGAGATTTGGCAGAAGCTGTTGGAGGCAGTCAAAAATCGAGATGAGGGCTCTTTTTGGAGGTTGCTGACTAACCGGTATAGAGGGGGTAATGACACTCTAAATTTCCATATCCAGCCTGAAAGATGGGTGGCCCATTTCTCTGAGATTTACACTCCATCCATACAGCAAGACCACGTGGACCATAGGGGCGATGAACGCAGACCTTTCATTGAAGGATCTACGGAGGACATTGTTTTCACAATTGCTGAAACCACAGCAGCTATTAGTTCTCTGAAATCCGCTAAGGCTCCTGGTCCTGATAAGATACCGGGGGGCCTGTTTAAGTCAGAACCCGTCATTTGGGCATGGTATATAAACACATTATCGAACGCCATCGCAGCAGGTGGCCCTATTCGGGACTCGTGGCTCGGGGCAGAAATTATCCCTATCCATAAAAAAGGAGATGTGGAACTGACTGCAGACTACCGCCCAATTAGTCTCATTGACAATCTACAAAAGATTTTCTCTAAGCAAGTCCTAGACAGGCTTATGGATTGGGTCCAAGTCAATCAGGTCCTATCCCCCCTTCAGGCCGGTTTTCGCCCAAGAATTAGTACAATGGACCAGGTTTTTAGGTTCTTCCTGCTACTCTGGAAATACGTTACTTTGGCCAAACAAAATTTGTATGTTGCTTTTGTCGACCTAAAGTCCGCCTTTGATCTCGTCCCAAGAGAGAAACTGTGGGAAGTCTTAAAAAAAATTGGTGTCCCGAGGAATCTGGTCCACCTAAACCAAAGATTGCACAAGAACACCTACGCTCGAGTAAGATGGGGTAGTCAGGGGGAACTTACCGATCGTATTAACATCAGGCAGGGGCTACGCCAGGGCTGTGTCCTGGCTCGCACCCTTTTTTCCTTGTTTATCAATGAGGTGGTGCAAGTTGTATCTGACTGCCAAAATGATGCCCCTTCATTGAACAATTTAAAAGTTCCAATTCTCTTATTTGCTGATGACTCCCTCTTGATCTCCAAAACACCTATGGGCCTTCAGGCTCTCTTGAATAGATTTAGTGTGTTCTGTGCAGACCACGGATTAGAGCTTAATTCTAGCAAAACTAAATTTATGATCTTTGGTCTTGGTCGCACCAAACGATGCAATATATCACATAATGAGATTCCTCTGAGCAAGGTATGTTCTATTGATTACCTAGGGGTGAGAATCAGCAACGATATGAACTGGCAGGCCCAGGTAGGAAAAAGTTTAGCTCTTTTAGCACATAGGTCAGGGGCAATTTTGCGTTTCCAAAAGTCTAATACTGCGAAAGTTGTTTCCCCAGCCATTAAAATCTACCTAGCAAAGGCTCAGAGCACCGCGGTTTATGACGCAGAGGTTTGGGGCTGCATCAAAACTAGTAAATTATCTGTGGGGGAAAACAATTTCGTAAGATCGCTCTTGGCATGTCCTCGTAGTACGCCCTTGGTTCCAGTGTTTTTGGACCTAGGGTTTCCCCACATTTCTGATGTAATAGCCATAAGGCCTCTAACCTTTTGGGTTCGTATCTGGACCACCCCTGAATTATTTGTCTATAAGGAATCCTTGCAAGATCTATTGGACAGACCGAACGTACTTTCTATCCCTTGGTTTAAGTACATCTCGGAATGGTTTCATACCTTGGGACTTAGTGACTTTTGGACCCAGCCCAATAACCTAAGGAGGGCTCACAAGGAACATTTAAAATCAGTTTACTGGTCCCATGTTAGGGAAAATTAGCTGTTATGCACTTCATATGGTAGGTTGACATCCCAATTTCTCGATTTCAAGTGGTATCCTCACTTTGAACCCTTTTTAGATTTGATTACTGATCAACTAATCAAAAGTCTGTATGTTCGGTTTAGGTATGGATGCCTCCCCCTGAAGTCTTTTACTAGTTCATGGTGCTCTACTCCGCTAACCGATCAATGCCTAAGTTGTAACGGCTCTGCAGAAACTGTAGCGCACTTTATGTTTATATGTCCTGCTTATGGCCTTGTTCGGCGGAAATGGCTCTGCCCCATTTGCAGGAATATGGGGTTGAGAACGTGCAAAGATGCCCTAAGGTTGATGATGACTGATTGCTCCCCCTTCTTAACTTGTGCGGTCAGCAAGTTCCTTGCGTCCGCATGGCAAATACGTACACATTTTGTAAAAAACCATAGTGATCTGTTATTAATTGAATCTTGATTTTAACTTATTTAATCTAATTACTGTTTATATAATAGTTTTAAGCTCAATGAACATTTTATTAATTTATCGATAAGGAAGTCAAAGGTAGCTTAAATTTGATGATTCCCCCTCACACATAGGATGGGAGACATATGTGGAGATTTATATCAATGTTTTTTTTTGTACATTCACAGATCTTTTTATTCCATTTTCATCATAACCCTTAAATCCTTGATATTATTATATATTTATTATGTACAGATTATGGTTTTATTGCTGTAAGTTATTGCTTTGATGGTTTAATTAGACCGAATAAAGCTTGTGTGATTGATTGATACGCGCAATCCTGTCTTTGTCCCCTGCTCTGATGCACAAATTGCCAAGTAGCACTAATGCAGGCACCCTTGCACCATGCTGCGAGGGTGCCTCCGTTGAAGGGATGATTGTTTATGTGCAGGAAGGGGCACCTTCCTGCACATAAATAATTATTAATGGTGTTCTCCTCTTTCTATATGTGCTGCAGGATGCAGCACACATAGAAAGAGGAAAAACAGGGAGAAATAATGTTATTTCTCCCCATTGCCCCACGTTAACAACACCCCTGAGGTGCCATAGGAATCTAACCCATTCCCACACATATAAATCTGGGAATGCATCAGATTCCATCGGATTCCATGGGTGTTGCGTGGATGCATGCACAGCAACACCCATGGAACTCCCCTATCACACAGTGTTATGCTTAAAAGGGGTCCATATTTACAAGGCCATGAAAAGTCACGCAAGATGGCTCTGCATAGCCTTGTAAAAATGGGCCCTCACACTGCGCCATCGCAGTGTTAAAAAAATGATGCCTTGGTAGCGCAGTGTGTTGCTAGGGCCTCTTATATGAGGCTCCCAGAGTCTACAATGGAATGGATAGCCTTCGAAAATGACTATGTGACAACTGCTCTAACCATGAGGCAGTACAAGAGCTTCTGTTACTGCAGTGTGATGGGTGCAGCTCTTGAGCAGAATCAGGTTTCCAAATGTAGGATAAAAATGATCACAGTCATCAGGAGTTTCATGAGGGGTATTATTGCCTAAGCCCAACAGTTGTGTAAAGGTTTGAGCTCTTGCTGCAAAATTTCTTAACAGATTTTCAAGCCTGTTCAGTTTGTTGATGATGAGGAAGCTCACACAACTATAGTGCAAGTTGGTGCAAGGTGTTGGAGAAGCAGTTTTTTTATTCTTCTGGATTATATTGCTTTTAACTCAGAAAGAGGTGCTCATGCTATGTGGACCTGACAAGAAATCCTTAACTGGGTTCCTTAAAAAATGTTTGACACACTTTGAATTCATCATAAAAATCCCATAAATTGAGTAAGTACATCGAGGCCCATTATAATTTATGTTGTGCCTCTTTTTAATGTCTGCTCTATGTAGGTGTTAAAAATGCCGCAAAGAATTCATTCAAATTTCCTTGTGCATTTTTTGGGCCCCTTTGCCTACATTATGCCTGACACAGACATAATGTGTGCAAGGGGTTACAAAGTAGTGCAATTTATGCATTGCACCACTTTGTAAATATGGCAGGGCGATGTTTGAAGCCTAACGCCACATTAGCCTGAAAAAAATGAGGCTAATGTGGCACTAAAGCTTCTTAACTCTGTGGCGTAGAGGGCTATGTGGTTAATTTCTTCTACTGAGCAGTCAAGAAGCTATTCTAAAATAGCACAATAATAGTGGTACACAGGATTTCTCCAGCTGCAGCATGTGAAAAACATTATTAATTCAATTAGCAGCTATGAACAGAAATGTGGAGGCTGAGAACTGGGGATCAGAAAAGAGGCCCTGTTGAGTGCCAAACCATTTGGAGTATGACCCATGAAAAATCCTCTTCAAAGCAAGTATATTAGCACTCATGATTACAATACTCTCATAAATGCTCAAGGTATGTCGTTGTGTTCTTCTTGTCTATCCTTATTTTCTGCCTC
Source organism: Pleurodeles waltl (assembly GCF_031143425.1). Lineage (NCBI taxonomy): Eukaryota > Metazoa > Chordata > Amphibia > Caudata > Salamandridae > Pleurodeles > Pleurodeles waltl. The sequence continues at coordinate 791,256,716 of NC_090438.1, read as the reverse complement.
CACGTGTTGCTTTGGTCACACACCAAATTTTTGTTTGCTCACAGTTCTAAATTTGAAGCAGAGGAAATTTGCATTAGTTCCACAATTGTGTAAGTGACATGCCCTGGATAGGCAATCTACTCCCTCCCCACATCGACAAAAAAGAACTCCTAGTGACCTTCCAATACAGAGAGTCGTTAAAAGGTTTGGCGAGTGGATTATATGTTATACGGGATTGGTTACTTTGGTAAATTTGATCAATAGAAATAATAGTAGTTGCCATACAGGAGACTCCCCAGGGGGGACCGTGGGCTATTTTGAAAGATATGACTAGGAACACAGCAGAATGCAGAAAATGAAGATGGAATATTAGGCACAAGGTTTATTGATGCCGAGATTTGAAAGAATGAATTGCTTCAGGATTAATTTATAACTGTTAAATGGGACTGGTTTTCAACAATTTTGATTATGTTTGAAATATGATATTGTTCAATGAAGGGGTATTATCATGATCAGTGAGAGAATGCTGGTACATAGGCAAATGATTGTTACACTTTAAGATGGCCGCAAACTCCCAAGAGGAGCGGTGTAAGACGATGTACTAGGAGTGCGTTATTTATGTTGATTAAGATTGCTGCTATCCAATGAATTGTTACCATGTTGATCTAAATGGTGAATCATAGCCGGCAATCTTGACATTGACAAAGGTGCTTTGCCAAAACATGTCTGTCAAGATTTTGTTATTCTTGCAATTAATACTTGTTAGAAATGGGGTTTCTGGTTGGCTAGGGTATGCACCTCAGCCAGGCAGAACTTACCCACTCTAGTCAGGGCAAGGGAGTTACATGTCCAAGATAACCCCTGCTCACCCCCTTGGTAGCTTGGCACGAGCAGTCAGGCTTAACCCGGAGGCAATGTGTAAAGCGTTTGCACAACACACACAACACATGTGACACAATATCCCCACCACAAAGGAAACACATCACCAGATTATATGAAAATATACTGTAGTGTACACGACGCAATTATCAGACCAAACATCACCTATCAGTACTATCCTGCTACCTTAGCAGTTGTCAGAACGTTACACATTAATTACTCTGCAAATTAGCAGTAGTCACACATAACACATAGGTTACTCAGTATTCTGCAACATAAGCAGGAGTCAGGAAAAACGTTATCACATTAGAACACTTGTCATAAGAATATCATAAAATGCCCTTAGTAGGAACATTAGAAAACATATGGCAAGTTAGAAAATCATATTAGCAAGCATGTCCATAAAAGGAACATTTGCATACACATATGTAAAAACATCAAACGCAGGTAGGTAATATATGAATCAAACAAAAGTCTGTAGAAAGAACTTTGGATTGCAACTATATTGGTCCTTTAAACAGTACCTGGTTGGATGAAGGCACCTCCAGTGCCTAGAAGGCGAACAATGGGGACCCCTGTGCTCCTATGCGTAAAACGGGGGCCTCCCTTATACTCTGGGGTCAGAGGAGGGCGACATGCACCTCCTCACTTTTATAGACAGGCCCCTCTGGGGACCGTGATTACTGGGGGCCCCCCAGGGCCTCAACCGGCCCTCACGAGGGGGGCCAAAGCCAGCAAAAACAACTTAGGGCAGGAGGGGGGCTCCACGCACCCCCTCCGGTTTAATGACAGGCCCCTCCCGGGACCCGCAATCTCTGGGGGACCCCCAGGCCTCCACTGGCCCTTCCACCAAGGGGGGGGGCCCACAATAATGTCAGTTTTCCCTAACAGCAGAAAAGGAACGTCCTGCTCCTAACGCAGAGGCCAGGGGGAAGGGGGCACTCCCCGTGCCTTCCCCTGGTCAGGTGGAGTTTCCCATCGCACCTGTTTGGATTTTGTTTTACGTCAAATGCAACGTTCTCAGGGTCAAAATCATGTTCAAACTACACGTAGTTTGAATGGGCATGGCCATCTTGTTTTTCTACTCTGTTCATGGTGATCGGCCTAGTTTGAATCGTTCTATAATTTTTTCAACCCTCCACCCCTTAATTATTCTACACCACAGTCTTATTTACTGTGTTAGTGTGATTGTGTATTTACGATTTTTTTAAACGTGTCCGTGACTTTTTGTATTTTTATTTTTCCCTTCCTTTCTTCCTTCCTACCTTCCTTCCTTCCTTCCATCCGTCCGCCCGTCCGTTTCTTTTCATTTTCTTTACCCCATCAAGGCCAGAAGCATGGCAGAGCAAGGTGGGGAGAAGGGAAACAGTGGCGCCAGGCTCTTCCAAGCAGCCAGTGGCAGCAGCCGCCTACCTTGTGGACAATGGTGCTGCGAAGGGGTGCAGCCGCAGCCCATCTTTTGGAAGTTGAAGGTGGCAGCACTCATTCTTTATGTGCAGCACCACCTCACCTCTATGCTGGCAGCAGGCAGAAGGCCTGGGAGGGGATATCCCCTGAGGGGGGATTTGGCTGCAATGGGGTAGGGTACAATGGTGTCTGCGGTGCACCAGCCATGTACAGCGCACCACCTAGCAGCTGACACACTGTTGGGTGGATATCATCGACCTTGAGTACGACCTGCTTGACCTTCAAGGCATAGAGATTCCGGGGCTCAGTGAGTATTAACTATATTATTGTGTTTGTGTTCTACAATGCTCATTTATTTCCAAATAGCATGCTGCTCACACTCAGAGGTAAGTTACATTTAGTTTATGTTCAGCATATTATCATGAATTCCAGTTAAAGCTAGGGAAGTGCTCAACGCTACCCCATCGTACTCATAAGTGCTCACTTTGGCTGATTATGTAAGAAGCCATTGCAAAGCAGACTCCTCTGTCCTCCTTTTCCACACTGAATTAGTGATATCAGTGAGTTAGCATTCGCTGTGGCTTATATCTATGTAGCTTGTGTAGTCCCAAGCAATTTCAGAGTGATGTCTAGTGCTACTAGTATGCATCTACGCAGTGCAAAAAAGGGAAACTGAGTTGGTCTATTAAGGGGGTTGAGAAATGAAAATAGAATCAAAGATCATTCATTGCAATGCATCAGTTCCAGACATTCTTCTTTCAGTTCTCTGACTTGTTCAATATTCAACCTCTTGTATTTTGAAACATCGCCCTCAGAAAAAGGAATGGAATTGGGGAGAATTGTTTTGTAGCATGGATCAAGTTAGGTGACACAAATGTACTCTTTGGATGAGATAATGTCACTTTGCAGTCTTTCATTTCAAGACCAGCAAAGGATTAAGATTTCAACTTAGGCATGCACTTCTGGGTTTTCGTTCACACCTCCAAGTGTAAACCTTTCAGACATCTTCTTCAGTTACTCCTGTAGCAGACGCAACAATGAGATAGCTTGGCCCATTGTACTGTCCTCCTTGACAACTTCACATGTGAAAGACTCAAAAGGGAGCAGCATCTTTGTCAGGCATTTGACTAGGACCCATTTGTTCTCGTCCATGGTCATACCTTTCCCAATTGCATCCCCTTTTAGAATGACATAGTCATTGATCTCTTTGGACTGCTCAAACAGACATTGCAACACATAATAGGTAGAGTTCCAACATGTTGCCACCTCCTGTATCAGGGTTTTAACTGGTATTCTGTTACCACGAAGAATAATCCACAACTACTTCCAACCTGTAAAAGAATGGCTGAAATGAGGTGGTCAGTATGTTGTTGACTATGTCTTCTTTTTTGAGAAAGTTTTGCACAACCAGGCTGACTATAATACTGTCATTGTCCATGGCAACAAATCAAATTCGGAGATCTCTGGGTCGTAGCCATTCAGACATGTTGCTTTTAAATGTGTCCAAGATGTTTGCAGTTGTATGTGATTTCTCCAGGTGGAACATGGCTACTGTTGCATGCTGCTGAATGCTTTAAAAACACAGGACCTGTAGATAGCTTTTGCTTTACCCCCACAAAAAGAGATCCAGTGTGCAGTGATGCACATGTAATCAGTAGCCTGACAGCTAATCAACATGTCTGTCGCTGGGTAGATAGTGTGGACAACACTTTGCTGCACAGCTTGCCCAACTAATTGCAGCACATTGTGCTGCAGCTCTGGAAGAGCAACTCAGGCAAAATAGGTCTGAATTGGAAATTTCCATATTGGGCAAAGAGCTGCCATAAACTCTATGAATCCACCTCCTTTCACAAAAGAAAAAGGGTGTTGATCCAGCGGTAACATTTTTGCCAGCTTTCCATTTTACAAATGTGCCATTAGGTGGTTGTGGTCTTACGGCTCCTCCTGCCTAAACATGCCCAAAATTGTAGCCTGGATTTTCTTCTTTTCTGGGGCCACTGACACAGACCACTTTTGAGTTGTAGGTGGTGGTAGACTCAATGTGTGTTGTGGTGCAGCCATTGTATGCCGTGGTGTTTCCATCGTACCTTGAGTCTTCCTGTGCCATTGTAAGGACACTGAGGCAGGTGATTTCGGTGCACTGCTGGGGACAGAGCTGCTTTGCGTGAAGATATCACCTTCTTCTTCCCCACCTTCCACCATGATCTGACTAGTTGTAGCTGATGTTTCCCAGCTCTCCTCACCTTCACCACCACAACCATGTTCAGCATTTTTTTTAGGTGCTCCTCTAACCAGGGCACGTGATGTTTTTTCATATGGGTCACCTGGTTTCCAGTACCATGATCTGAACCAGGCTTACCTTGACAAACACATACATGGCAAATGGAGCATATCACAATATTCTTCTCCTGTTTGCTAATCGTAAAAAAGTTCAAAACTGGAGAGAAGAACTTACTTACTGGGCCAATGCCGATGCCAGAAGAAGAATTGGAGGCAGGTGGGCACGTTGATTGCCTCTCTGCAGTGCATTCTTCTACTAAGGTACAGGTTGGTGCAGGTCCTTGATGGGACCTTCTAAATATGGGAGCTGATGGTGCTGCCTGTGCTACATCCCTGGGAGCAAGTTGAATAGTAATGTCAAACTCTGTGCCAGCTTCCACAATGAATGGCTTGTCATCTTTGTCCTCCTCAAAATCCTCCCCTTCCATGATTCTAAGGTTTCTGGAACTTTTCTTTTCCCTCGCCCCTCCTGGCATCTCCCAGACTCTGCTGGGGTCTACTCCATGTCCTGAACATCGTCATCAGAAGTGGTGCTTGGAGAAGATGGTAGAGTAGTACCTTTTCATTTTGTTGCGAATTTCTTGGAGCCATTGAGTCTAAAAGAGGAGGATTTTGCCCAGGAGGAAGCTAGACATCCTGTTCTGCTCCAATTTCAGGAAGATCTACTATTGCTGGCTGCGGCTGCTATCTACTTTGTTCTGATTCTAGAAACAATTGGGTACTACTTTGCCAATGGGGCAAATGCAATTCAATGTCACTGTTTGTCGCCATTGCCATGGTTGCAGTGGCTGCCTCATCGAAAACATTGTCTTGGGCTCAGGTTGGGATGGAGCTGTAGATGGGGTATTGCTGCTCCTAGGTTCCTCCCCAGTGAAGGAGTAACAGGCAGACGTCTCCCAAAAAAGGTTGCAATCGGTGCACCACTGGTGAAAAACTTCTTCTTCTTACTGATCACTTTCTTGGGAGCAACTTTCTCTGGGTCAGGCAGACCACATAACTGAAGCAGTTCAGGAAGGACCTCAAGACCTGGCTCTTCGACTGAGCAGCATGCCCACAAACCGCACCTTGAGACCCTATGTGTGACTAGCCGTGCTTTTGAAATCACTGATTGATTGATTGGGGTCATCCTAAAGCTCTCAGTTGGCAGAGGCACTGAACTGTGCAAGTGGAAGACATTTGGGGACTTAATTGTACAGGCCTTCTCTTTGGCAGTACTACGGGTGATGTGTCTTCTTTTGTGCAACTAAAAGCAACCAAGCAAGAAAAAATGTAGTTAGTGAAACATGGCATTGCTGCATGTTGAAATAGTACAGGCAAATGTAATCTCTTTGTGTGGCTGGTTACTTATGTAATAAACACTTATTTAATCAAACATTGTAAAGTCAGACCACACCACGACACAATCAAATTTCATTTCAAATCAGGCAGCACAAGATGCAGATATAGCTCTTTGCTTTATCTCCATCTGTTTTAAAGGAAACACTGGTTTTAGTCAGAGAGAGGTGCATGGGTAAATGGAATAATCCTTAAAAAAACTACTGCAGCAAGGTGGTCCAGGGGAAATGGAGTAATCCATAGAAAAAATAATTATGCTGCTCATTTCTCTGCAGTCAGGGTATGCAGGAGGAAATTGAATTATTATATATCTAAAGCTGTAGTGTGGCTGTGTGCCTTTGGTAGATGGATGGATGGATGGATGGGTGGATGGATAGATAGATGGATGAAGGAATGGATGTGGATGGATGGATCAAGGCAAAATGCTGAATAAAATAAAATAAAATAAAATAAACACATTTAAAAAAGCCAAAACATAGTTTTTTTAAACTAAAATTTAAATAAAAAAGGAAATCGAAAACATGAAAATAAATTCAAACTGAAAATGAAAATTGAGAATGCAAAATAATAAACTAAAATTAAAAACAAATAAAAAAAGAAATGCAAAATTGAATTAGAAATAATAGAATAAAAAAAAAAAAAATTATAAAGTCAAAATAAACAAAGGATCAAAAATGATCAATGTTTGTATGTAAGGCTATGGCAAAGGCACACTGGATGCACAAAATGGCTGCCAACCACATTGATAAACAGCAACAAGGAGCAAGGAGGCATGGCAAGCAAAGAATACATGTAAGTCTATGGCAAAAGGTCACTAGCTGGATGGACAAAATGGACACCAGCCACATGGTCAAACAACAACTAAAAGGAGCAAGTAGGCATAGGGAACAACAAAGAACCCATGCAAGCATATGGCAAGGACACACTGGCAGGATGTACAAAATGTCTGCCAGCCACATGATAAAAAAACAGCAAGGAGGCATGGTAAACAAAGAACACATGCAAGTTTTTAGCAAAGGAACGCTGGCTGGATAGACAAAACTGTCACCAGCAACATGATCAAACAACAACCACAAGGAGCATTTTGCACGGGGAACGAAGAAGAACACATTCAAGCCCATGGCAAAGACACACTGGCTGGCTGCACGAAATGGCTGCCAGCCACATGGTAAAACAATTACAAGGACCATTGAGGCATGGCAAACAAAGAACATATGCAAGCCTATGGCAAAGGGACATTGGCTGTTTGGACAACATGACCATCAGCCACATGGTCAAACAACAAAAACAGGGAACAAAGAGGCATGGGGAACAAAGAAAGAACACATGTAAGCCTATGGCAAAGGAACACTGGTTGCATGCACAAAATGTTTGCCAGCCGCATGGTCAAACAACAAGGAGCAAGGAGGCATGAGGAACAAAGAAAGAACACTTGCAAGAATATGGCAAAGGAACTCTAGCTGCATGTACACAATGGCCACCAGCCACATGGTCAAACAACAACAACAAACAGCAAAGAGGCATGGGCAACAAAGAGAGAACACATGCAAAACTGTGGCAAAGGAGCACTGGCTGCATGCACCAAATGGCTGCCAAACACATGGTCAAACAACAAGGAGCAAGGAGAACAAAAAAGAACACATGCATGCTTATGGCAAAGACACACTGGCTGGATGCAGAAAAGGGCCGTCAGCCACATGGTCAAGCAACAACTGCAAACATGGACACATGGAAAACAAAGAACACATGCACGCCTATGGACATAGAATACATAAAATGGTCCCTGGCCACACAGCATAGAGAACAAAGACAAATGGTGGATGATGACAAACACACACACGCACATACACACTCGGGCTATATGGAGGTATGGTGGTAACAGACAAAAAACACTAACATTAATTCAACAATGCAAAACATGAAAAGTAACTGAGCTATACAACTTTAACAGCAACAGTACATACATCCTCCTATACCATCAAATATTACTACAGAACATGTAAACTTTTTGCAGAAAAAATGAAATGCAAACAATAGCCAACATTTTTTATTTAAGTCAATGCCATCCCACCTCTAAATTAAGTTTTAAATACATACACCACTAAAATATTTATTTCATGCACTGATGACTACTGGGACTACTGGCTAGCTGGCCCTCTGGAAATCTAGGCCAGGTAGTAAAATAATATTGCAAATGTTACAAGCATATAAAAAAGGACAGATGCAACAAGTTTCCTTTAAAAAAAAAAAAAAATCAATGAAATGGAAAATAAACCTCCAGGTCACCCACCACTATAAAATTTCAAATCAAATTTAAGCACAAAGAGATATTGCTGAATGTCCAAGCAAACAAACAACACCCTTATCCAGTAGTTTTTGAACTTACTTATTTGATTTCACAAAAACAAAATCGTTAAATCCAAAGGTATTGCCAGGAGACAAAGAGAGTGATCCTTCTACCTTGAAATGCAAGTGACCAGGAGATTGAAAACGCACAAGGAGGAACTTGCTGGACAAGAACAAGAAGTTGGAGTCTCTGGGGCACTTCCTTCCTGTATGGAGAAAAAAAACCTTCTTAATCTAAATAAACAACTTGTAGGGTCCATTGGAAAAAAAAATACAGTAAAAAAACATGTTTAGACTTGGTTTAGATGCACTATGAGTGGGAAATCTACTCTAGGTGCATTTGCATTATTGAGCTAAACTGTTTTGGCCACCAATGAGGCTGGAAGTGGCACGAGTAAACGTGACACCTCACAGGCATGGCTAGAAACAGCACAAGGGAATGCAAAGTCTCTTGTGCACTCGTTAGTGGCCCTGGAGTATTGCGGTGCTTGCAAGAAAGTGCCAAAACCCAACCTTGCGTGCACACATGAACTCCAGTCCATGGCAGATTGTGGAATTTTGGAACTCCACACTACTCCGCGTAGTGCGAAGTGCCCAAATTTTATAAAATCTACTGTCAGAGCAGAGTGCTACACCCAAGCCTATTTTTCTCATCAATAATTCTATTGCAAATGTTGCAGTGATAATATCAATGATGCCATAGCAAATGTCATGACTGATGCAAGGGCGTGAGTTATAGTTACCCTAGGGCACAAGTTATAGTTACTTGAAATAACTCTAACTATAACAGCTGTATTTTTATGTATATTGTGTGTGTAAATTCAAAATTTAACTAGAACGTCCCTATAACCTTTGTTTTTCAGTGAATTTCTAAGATTTTTTTAACACAGTGGTGGTTGGCCCCAGGGCTTGGCCTGTGGCCAGGTCCTGCGGCCTACCACCGTTAGGCATCCAACCCCTCACCATGACCGTACAGTTGCCCGTAGGGCATGGCTTGTAGCCAGGCCCGGCTGCCAACCTCCGATAGGCATCCACCACCACACCTCACAGGAGCTTCTACCAAAAAGGATGAGGATTTTAGGTAATTCTGCACATTGAATATTTGTAGTAGCTAAAAGGGAGACCGACGTGCTCTGTTCTCAACAGGAGACAACAAAACAAAACACTCTTCATTGTAGCAGAGCTTCAATTCGAGCACCTGCTTGTTTATAGTTGTAAGTGTTTCCCATTCCAGTTTAATTTCTGTGAAACAAGCATTGATGCCAGAATGCATCCTGACCTGCTTATTTGTCCAAGAAGAGGCCGCAGTTTTGTGCAAAATGTCTATCCAACTGAAGTACTTTCTACTGGCTAATTAGTAAGTGCTACCTTGTTGGGTACATGTATAGTGCATAATCTATACTACAGTTGAGCAAAGGACTCAGGTGTAATGTCTCCAGAGACCATGTGTCTGTAATTTTGACAATGTGATTGTTCCCCGAGCGTCTTGATACAGAAATCTGCAATAGCGTTAATGCTCTTGAAGAGAAGATGGCGAGACTACAAAGACTTAAATCTCCATCAAACAAGGATACCTTCTCCTTATTATATGTAGTCAGTGCTTCTTGGTTTGGTCGAGATGTGCTGATATTCCTCTGCCTCACGAATCTCCAAAATCGCATCTCCCGAGAGTCATCAAGAAGGGAAAAAAGGGGGCACATAGTACAAACAACATACATAATGAAGGCATATGGTAGTTCTAAAAAGAGTGTTTTCAAGTAACATTTTGAACAACCTTTTTTTGTGTTTTTTGAGACTTTTAATATTTTCTGTGTTTAAAAAAAAAAAAGAAACTAGGAGTAAAACAAAATCTCAATCAAAACAAAGGGGAAAAATGTAGAAAGAAAATGTTTTTAAAAACCTAATGCATAGGTGGGCATTTAAGATCCCCGTCAAGTTGGTCCTGTGAATCCCTGCTTGTTACAGAGGAATAAATAATCCCTTTCATAAGCAGTAAGAAAGGGCATTTGTTCAGAGATGCAGTGTTGTTATCTGTTTGAGCGGTGAGTACCTGGGCAGGCATAGTGTCACCAGATTGTAAAGATCTGGACGCACCTGATTAGTTATCCAGTACTGCAGCATGGGCAAACACAGCCCGAGCAAGGGTTCACGGTTCATAGTTCTAAAATGTTTTCACATCCCAGTGGCACTCCTGGAATATTTCTTGTTCAGGCTATCCCTACTGAACTCTTTTTTTTCATATCATACAAAAATACATAGTTGGCAGATACTTTCTTCCCACCTGGCTCATCTGAAAAAATGCCAGACCAAGGACTCCTTGGGTGACTGAGGTGGCTGACTTGTAGGAACCGGGTAGGCTTCTCATATGACATTCTGATCACAGAAAACCAGCAAAGTCAAAGTGGTAGCCAAAAAGGTGTACTCACAGAACTCCACAATAAGCAAATGATGCAAGAAGGAAAGAATCTTTCTTTGCTAAATTAAGAAATCCACATGAACCTATCACAACCCATTCCTGGAATGCCTTTTTTATCCTCGGCCTCTCGTGAAAGCCCCGCAAGATAATTGAAAACAGAAAACATTCTTAATATCCCAAATGCAACACAAAATTCACTGTTTTTGTACTTTAAACAACAATTGTCATGGCTTACTTTCTTCAGAACAACAAAATACACTATTCTGAACTTAATTCCAAAAGTGTGATCTCACAAGTGGATCACAAGAGCTGGATGGGAAGTACAGCCCCTTCATAGTCCACACAAGGAATTGTGTGTTTGGCTCCCAGGATCGCCTTTGTATTGTAGTGGTTGAACATCTTGGTTTCTTCTGCAGCACAAAATGCTATAATTCTCATCAAAGCAAATTTTCATCTTCCTACAGGTAATTCCTCTGTGGCCAGATGATCATATAGATTACCTATGCAGAATTGTAATTTTTCTGTGTCCTCAGGGTTCAAGATGTTTTTAGGCCCGTTCTGGAGTTTTGCTTTTGGTTGTTAATTTGCATCCACATGGATGGTGACCAGTTACTCTGGGTACACCCCAGAAACTGGGTGTGATGCCAGTATTAGTTTTAGGTGTTGCCCTTTCTGTATGTACTAGGGTGTCCTCAAACTAACTCCCCTTTTGTGAAAGAACAGTGTTTTTTTTTTAAGACAATGCTCCTGTGTTCAGAGGATGCCTGTTTGTATTAATAATTTTCTTAACTTGGTTGGACCCTACCTTATATGTAGTGATACAGATCAGTCTTTTTCTTATTTGTTGTTTCCAAAAGTGCATCCCTCTTTTGGTTTCTGCCCCTTTTAATGATGTATGATCATTTTTTGGTAACCCCACTGCCTGAGTTTGAGAGTACCCCTGCTTGCCTCTTGAAGTCCTCAACCTTACTGCTGTTTCTTCTAGCTAAAATAAGCTGTCTGTAGGGAAGGTTTTCTTTCATTAGGCTGGGGTGAAATTTTTTAACTTATTATATTCTCTGGGTTTATTGTGTGTATCTGTATTCAGACCCCCCTGTTCAGGAAAGATTCTTACATCCACAAAGGTGAGTTATTCATTACATAGGTTATATATGAATATATGAAGTGGGTAACAGCTATTTAACCATGGAAAAAAAGAGGACGCCAATTCTTGATCACCTTCCCATATCAGTAGTACATTGTCTATATGCCTTTTCCAAATCTTGATGTTGATTCTAAACATTGCCACTCATTATGATTTTTCCTTGAAATTATACACATATAGAACTGCTTCAATAGGGGCAAGCATACTCACCATGTTAGCCCACTGGTCCGAGGATATAAAGTGTCCTCAACTTTGATGATGTTTCTCATCAAGGCTGATCTTGCACACTCCAGTATGAAGTACTGAGGGGTATGGTATTCCTAAGTTTCTTTCATCACGTCAATGTATCCTCCCAGGGCAGGCTTATATAAAAGCTCTCAGTATCAAGACCTGTTAGTAAATTTGTCTAGGGGTAAAACTCTACATCTCCACATCACTCAAGGTAAGAAGATATTTGGTGTCCTTTATATATGGTTGAGTTTAAAATAGAAAATATTATGAGTTATGATACAGACGGTTCTAATACCAGTACTGTGGGATGACCTGGTGGAGGTAATCTGTTCTTACATATTTTTGGGGAAAGTATAGAACTAGGGGGTGGCAGGGTTGGTATTTTTTTTAATGCCTGCTTATTTTTTCATCAAACCCCCAATTTTTGCTTACCCTATCATGTTACTGATCTTCTTTATCAGTCCCAGGGGAGGTTCTAAATCAATTATTCTTTTCATCACTTAAGAGGCATGCACATTCTCTTCTGTAATCAGAAGTAGATTCTTATATTATGCCTCCTCTTTTTTCTGCATGTTCCATAGTAATTTCATTGTCTCTTCTTATGTCCTCCAGTGCCATCCTCTCTTCTCTGGACATATTGTTAGAAATGATTATGTTGTCAGTTTTGCTAGCCTCCATTTCCCTACATGGTGCCTGTTGAAAAGCTGGTATGTCCACTGGCATAATGGAAGTGGTTGAAAGGAATGTTGTTTTCTTATTTAGGGAGAGTGGGAAGTAACTGGAGGGGCCTGATGAAGGTAATCTGTTGTTAAGTATTTTGAGGTGTGTGTAGAAAAAGAGGGAAACACGTATGGGAAATTTCCAATCACCTGCTTCTGCTTATTTTATCATGTAACCATCTTCTTTGTCAATCCTGGGGTAGGGTCTGAATCAATTATCCTCTAGGAAGCATGTGCATTTTCATCTGTAATCAGCAGTAGTTGGTCAAACTATGGTGGTCATTACAACCCTGGCGGTCGGTTGTAAAGCGGCGGTAAGACCGCCAACAGGCTGGTGGTAAAAAATTTGGAATCACGACCGTGGCGTAAACCGCCAACTAAGACAGCCACTTTAACTCTCTGACCGCCACGGCGGGACAAACAAACAGCACGGCGGTCACCGCCAACAGACAGGCGGGAGACAATGTACCGCCCACAGTATTATGACAGGCCAATCCGCCACCTTTTCTGGGGCGGATTCACCGCGGATAAAAACACGGCGGAAACAGGAATCCCGAAGGGAAAACGCTCACCTCTACACACTCCACGAGGAACGAGGACGCCATGGAACCAGAGCTTCACATTTTTCCAGCCCTCATCTTCTTGCTCCTCTAGCAGGAGCACGAACGCCGGCGGCGAAGACCATGGTGAGTACTGCACCTACAACACAGGGGAGGGGGGAGGGAAAATACAGGGACATACACATGCAACACCCCCACCCTCACCCACTACAACACACACACTAATGCGTATCAATACATCACAGTTACACCCCTCAATCCCCCCGGAAGAATGCAAAGACAATAGAAAATGAGTGTAACCATTGTAATATATTAAAAGCAAGTAGGCAGAAATAGATATATACACCATGTGCATAATATATACCAAGCATAGTAGTCCAGGTAGTCTTCTAAGAAAGTCCGTGGAACACTGAGGCCCACACAAGATCCCCGACCATGACGGAGAGAACACTACAGGGGCATCAGACAGCAACTAAACAGGCATCTCAGGGGGAGGGAAAGGTGGGGCACCTCAGCCGCTTGAGTGCACAACGCCAAATCCACGAGGGGGCCACATGCCCACTGTTCCATCCTGGGGAGTGCAAAGCCACAGTCTCTCAAGTCTCTACAGTGGGTGGTTTGCCAACTGTTCAATCCTGGGGAGTGCAAAGCCACAGTCTCTCAAGTCTCTACAGTGGGTGGTTTGCCCACTGTTCAATCCTGGGGAGTGCAAAGCCACAGTCTCTCAAGTCTCTACAGTGGGTGTTTTGCCCACTGTTACATCCTGTGGGGTGCAAAGCCACAGTCTCTCAAGTCTCTACAGTGGGTGGTTTGCCCACTGTTACATCCTGGGGAGTGCAAAGCCACAGTCTCTCAAGTGGATGCCTTCTCCACTGGTTCTGGAGGGGGCTTTCTGCCCAGAGTGCTTCATCCTGCTAAGGACAGAGGGAGTGGATGTATCTCTCCACTGGTTCTGGAGGGGGCTTTGTGCCCAGAGTGCTTCATCCTGCTAAGGACAGAGGGAGTGGATGCCTTTCTCCACTGGTTCTGGAGGGGGCTTTGTGCTCAGAGTGCTTCATCCTGCTAAGGACAGAGGGAGTGGATGTATCTCTCCACTGGTTCTGGAGGGGGTTTTGTGCCCAGAGTGCTTCATCCTGCTAAGGACATAGGGAGTGGATGCCTTTCTCCACTGGTTCTGGAGGGGGCTTTGTGCCCAGAGTGCTTCATCCTGCTAAGGACAGAGGGAGTGGATGTATCTCTCCACTGGTTCTGGAGGGGGCTTTGTGCCCAGAGTACTTCATTCACCCCGTGACGGACTCAGTTGCGTCAGTGCCCTTGCCGCTCATGGACCAGCGGTGCTTGAGATGGGCGGTGCCCTGTGCAGCGGTGTTTGAGATGGCTGTGCCCTGTTCAGCGGTGCTTGAGATGGTGGTGCCCTGTTCAGTGGTGCTTGAGATGGCGGTCTCCATTGCAGGGTCTCAGCTGCTGACGGTCCTTCATGGCCCAACGGGGCTTTTGCTGGCCATCCTTCATGGCCCAACGGGGCATTTGCTGGCGGTCCTTCATGGCCCAACGGGGCATTTGCTGGCGGTCCTTCATGGCCCAATGGGGCTTTTGCTGGCGGTCCTTCATGGCCCAACGGGGCTTTTGCTGGCGGTCCTTCCTGGCCCAACGGGGCATTTGCTGGCGGTTCTTCATGGCCCAACGGTGCTTTTGCTGGCGGTCCTTCATGGCCCAACGGGGCTTTTGTTGGCGGTCCTTCATGGCCCAACAGGGCATTTGCTGGCGGTCCTTCATGGCCCAACGGGGCTTTTGCTGGCGGTCCTTCATGGCCCAACGGGGAATTTGCTGGCGGTCCTTCGTGGCCCAATGGGGCTTTTGCTGGCGGTCCTTCATGGCCCAACGGGGCATTTGCTGGCAGTCCTTCATGACCCAATGAGGCTTTTGCGCGCGGTGGCCTCCTGGGCAGCTGGGCTGGTGCTGGCGGCGGCCTCCTGGGCAGCTGGGCTGGTGCTGGCGGTGGCCTCCTGGGCAGCTGGGCTGGTGCTGGCGGTGGCCTCCTGCCGGTGGCCTCTTGGGCAGCTGGGCTGGTGCTGGCAGTGGCCACCTGGGCAGCTGGGCTGGTGCTGGCGGTGGCCTCCTGGGCAGCAGGGATGATGGCTGTCTTCTCCCCCGTGCTGCTCTTCCCAGACTTGCCGGGTTTCTTGTGGCCCTTCCCCACCTTGGAAGGTGTCCCAGCTGACTCCACACTCCCACCGGGACCCTAGGGAGGAGCTTTGATGGCTGGAGTCTTCCCCCTCTCCCGCCGGGCACCGGCCAACTTCTGATGCTTCACAGGTGGGGGACTGTCTGTGCTGTGGCTCCGTGCCACACTGGCTGCCCTGGTGGCCGCTGCACTCCAGATTCCAGTGACTACAGGCACCACTGGTCCCGGAGATGTTGTGGCTGAGGTGCTAGTTCGGGACCTATGAGATGGACGGGGTGGGGGAGGTGTGGGAAAGATGTCAAGGGTGGACAGGAAAAGTTTTTGGGACACACTGGGATGGGTAGCTGGAGGGGGTTTGGGAGTGGAGGAAGAGGTGGTGGTTGTAGGAGGTGTACGTTTGGTGACTTTGGGTGAAGGTGCATGCGCTGGCGTCTGTCGTGAGGTGGATGGCTGTTGGGTGGGTGTGCGCCTGCGTTTGTGTATCTTGGGAGGGGGCGTCACAGACCCACTGGGAGAGGACACAGGGGACGTGTGAATGGTAGTGGGGGTGGTGACTGCACGTGAGCGGGGTGTGGTGGTGGGTGTGCTGGAGAGGGACTTAGTGGCTGTAGAGGTAGTGCATGCAGGTGTGAGTGTAGACATCACTGGGAGGGAGGAGGGGGACACAGTGGAGGCAGTGGATGTTGGTATGTCTGCATGTGTATGATGCTTGCATGAATGCCTGTGGGATGTGTGGTGCTTATGTTTGCCTGAGCTACCCTTGGGTGTTGACGTGTGTGCATGTTGGTCTGTAGGTGTGCTTGGGATAGGCTGAGGTACAGGGGATTGGGTCAGGGTGGAGGAAGTTAGAGGGGGGAGGCTAGAGACGGGGACAATGGCTGCCATCAGTGCTGAGGCCAGAGTCTGAAAAGCTCGGTGAAGGGCTGCCTGACCAGAATGAATGCCCTCCAGGAATGCATTTGTTTGTTGCAACCGCCTCTCTACACCCTGGATGGCATTCAAAATGGTAGACTGCCCAACAGTGAGTGACCTGAGGAGGTCAATGGCCTCCTCACTGAGGGCAGCAGGGGTGACTGGGGCGAAGGTGATTCCCACCCTCCTGGGTGAGCGGGCACGGGACAAAGGCTGAGGGGCTGTTGGGAGGGCGGTGCTGGTAGGGGGGGTGGCAGCTGTACCTGTCGATGTGGGGGGCACAGATGTTGCCGCCACCACAAGGGAGCTCCCATCAGAGGACGAGTCTGTGTCGCTGGTCTTAGCTCCTGTCCCCGCCGTGGAGCTCCCCTCACCCTCCGTCCCACTGGTGAATTCAGACTCTGTAGTGTCGCCCTCCAGGGCCATGTGAGATGCAGCTCCCTCGTGCTCCGGTGCCACTGCTTCTACGCCTGATGATGCTAATGCACACAAGAACAGGGAGACCACAAAAAGGGGGGGGGAGACAGAAGAGAGACATGTTGAGTGCATGCATGACCGCCACCGTTGGCGGACACGACAGACACAGAAGCCCCCTGCACTAAGCTGCGCTCTTGGGCTCCACTGTTCAATTCCTGGGAAATGGCCTACAAGGCTATGGACGACATCTGCACACATAGATGACACAGGGGCATGACTAGGTGTACTTGGCACTCTACAGAGGTGGGCTGGGGTGCCACATGGCCTACCTTACAGAGGGGCCTTGCCTACGGAACTCGTCCTGGCCTAGGGAAACCCACAGCCCACCTCCCCACCCAGACAACTCCACTGCACACAAAGTCAGCAGAATGAGAGTGTACTCACCCCCTTGTATCCGCTGTGATGCCCTCAAGCGCCCATCCAACTCCGGGTACGCCACCGACAGCATCCGGAACATCAGGGGGGTTATGGTGCGACGGGCACCCCTCCCACTTTGGGAGGCCATCCCCAGCTGAGCCTCCCCCATCTTCTTGCTCCAGCGGCATATGTCCTCCCATCTTTTCCGCCAGTGTGTGCTCCGTCTGTGGTCCGTACGTCCTTGGCGATGGCACGCCAAATATCTTTTTTCTGGTGGGCGCTGACCTACATGAAATGTACAGGGGACAAAGTGTAGTTATTACCAACTGCACCGTCAAAGTGATTGGCCCCCATCCCTACCCTTGCCATGATGCACATGCACTCACCATCGTTTCATGCACGCCTCAATCTCCCCCCCATCTTTCATCCACCCCACTCCACACACTCATAACCCATACAGCATGCTCAGAGTGTATTTACCTGTTTGTCTGGAGGACCGTAGAGTAGCGTGTACTGGGGGAGGACCTCATCCACGAGCTTCTCCAACTCCTCCGATGTGAAGGCAGGGGCCCTTTCCCCAGACACTCGAGCCATTGTCTCTTCCAGACCAAGGTCACAGCAGCACTTGCAGTGTAGGTCCTCTCCTGTCAAAGATCAGGTATCGAGTGATTGAACAGATAGAAAATGGCAGTCACGTCCACGGTGGTGCATACCGTCACCGCCGGCGTACATCGTCATTGGCTCCTGGGACCCATAGGGTCCAATGTTAACCAATGCAGAATTGCGTCGCGGTCTTCGACCGCCTACAGCGACGATGTACAACGCCAGGACAGTTCCCTCACATCCCATTGTCCCACTTTAGAGGTCAGGCAGCCGCCATTTCAGGGGCCCACATGGCTTCATTTCCAACTGCGTCACACATACCTAGGCCTAGACTCAACACACATACAGGCCACCTTTTGTGTATGATTGGTGTTCTGTGTAAACTGTGGGTACGTACCTCTGAGTTGATTGACTCTGTGCTCGCTGTTGTCCTTCATAGGCACCATCCGCTGGGACATGTGAGGAGATGGCGGCATCCTCCGGTGTACCGACCGTTGTTGGACCTGTCGACAATGGAGGAGCGACATGTCATAATCACATACAGGCTTGACCGTGCCACAATCCAGGAACTGTGTACCCAGTTGGAGCCAGACTTGATGTTAGCAATCCGCCATCCCACAGGAATCCCCCTTCAAGTGCTGGTGCTGTCAGTGCTCTATTTCCTAGCAAGTGGGTCGTTTCAAACAACAGTGGCCATAGCATCAGGGATGTCCCAGCCTATGTTTTCCAACATATTGTCCAGAGTGTTGTATGCCCTTCTGAAACACATGCGGAGCTACATCGTTTTCCCTCAGGTGGAAGATTTTCCTACAGTGAAAGGTGATTCTATGCCCTGGGACATATCCCCAACATCATAGGTGCCATTGATGGGACCCATGTGGCTTTGGTCCCCCCCGCAGGAGTGAACAGGTGTACAGAAACCGGAAGAGTTATCATTCTATGAATGTACAGATGGTATGTTTGGCAGACCATTACATCTCCCAGTGAATGCCAAGTTCCCTGGCTCAGTGCATGATGCCTACATCCTACGGAATAGCAGCATCCCTTATGTGATGGGTCAACTCCAGAGGCACTGTGTGTGGCTATTAGGTCAGCGCCTGGAAGCAAGACAGTGGGAATGGTTGTCTGGGTCTGGGGTTACCCCACAGGTTAGTGTGTGTCTAATACTGTCCCTCGCCATTTGCAGGTGACTCTGGTTACTCCAACCTGTCATGGCTACTGACCCCAGTGAGGAATCCCAGGACAAGGACAGAGGAACGCTACAATGAGGCCCATAGGCGAACTAGGAGGGTGATCGAGCGGACCTTCGGCGTCCTGAAGGCCAGGTCCCGGTGCCTCCATATGACAGGTGGATCCCTCTTCTACTCACCAAAGAAGGTGTGGCAGATCATCGTGGCCTGCTGTATGCTTCATTACTTGGCATTGCGACGACAGGTGCCTTTTCTGCAGGAGGACGGTCCAGATGGAGGTGTTGTTGCAGCTGTGGAGCCTGTGGATAGTGAAGACAAGGAAGCAGAGGAAGAAGACATGAACAACAGGGACTCAGTGATCCAGCAATATTTCCAGTGAGACACAGGTAAGAGTACAGACCTGCCTACTACATGTACTTAGACACTACTACCTTTCTACTGCCTGCCCTTTTCACCCAGTGTATGGTCACTGAGTTGTCACTTTACCTTACGATTTCACAGATGTGGGTCCCACTGTGTGACATCTGCTTTGATTCCTCGTGGACTTGAGCTGTGTGACATAGGTATGTTGACATTACAATTGAAAGAGCATTTTGTCACTGTGATTGCTAATACACTATTTCGAAATCACAGACAGACTGCAGATTGTTTTGTGTTTTAAGTATATTTATTTAAGTGCTCAATATTGGAGGGGTAGTGAAATGGTGAGGGGAGATGGCGGAGGAATGTCCATGGCAGAGTCCAGTCTATTAGTCTCACCTGTGCAGTGCCCAAATGGGCATAGGAAGTGGAGCTGGGGCAGTTTAAGTATGGACAGGGTGACAAAGTGGGACAGTAGGATGACAATCAGGGTGGTCTCATTTCTTGGTGGGGTCTTGGCATCGTGCTCTGTCTTTGTCCTGGATCTCAGGGACCGTTTGCGAGGTGGTTCTCCCTCTGCAGGGGATGGGGTGCTGGTGTGGTGGTCCTGTGCCGGGCGTCCTGTCCACTAGCGCCGGCGGAGGTGGTGGGCAGTTCATCGTCCATGCTAGTGTCAGGGGCCCCTTGTAGTGCCACAGTGTCCCTCCTGGTGTTGAGTTCCTTCAGCACCCCTACGTTGGTGCCCAGGGTGGAACTGATGGTTCTGAGTTCCTCCCTGAGGCCCATATACTGTTCCTCCTGCAGGCGCTGGGTCTCCTGAAACTTGGCCAGTACCGTTGACATTGTCTCCTGGGAGTGGTGGTAGGCTCCCATGATGGAGGAGAGGGCCTCGTGGAGAGTGGGTTCCCTTGGCCTGTCCGCCCCTTGTCGCACAACAGCCCTCCCAGTTTCCCTGTGTTCCTGGGCCTCCGTCCCCTGGACCGTGTGCCCACTACCACTGCCCCCAGGTCCCTGTTGTTGTTGGGGTGGTGGGTTATCCTGGGTTCCCTGTAGTGGTGGACACACTGCTGATTGACGTGTCCTGGGGACGGAGGTATGGGCCCGCTGGGTGGGTGCTGTGCTGGTGTTTCTAGAGGGGGGAAGGTCTGTGGTGGCCTGTGCCAGTGTGAGGGGAACCGACTGTCCAGAGGTCCCCGATTGGCCGGGCTGGTCATCTAGATCCAGTTGGACAGAGGTGCTGTCATCACTCTGGACCTCTTCTGTTGGTGGTGTGGACATGTGTGGACCCTCCTGTCCGGTGACGTTGGGTAGGGGTCCTGCAGGGGTATAAAAGGATGATTATTACATCTGTATGTGTCATGGTGTGCAATGGGTGGGTGAGCGTGTACCCCAGTGCTTGCATTCCTGTGTGGGAGCTTGTGTGATGGTGGTTTAGGGGGTTGTATGGGTATGTGCAGTGGGCATGCTTTAGTGATGGGTGTCCATGCTCTGTTGTTGCATGCAGGGCTTGGTGTTGGGATGGGTGGTTTGTGATGTTGGGACATATGTGAGGAGTTGGGGTGCTGGGTGTGAGGGTGGGGTTATGTGATAGCATGCAGGTAGGGTGGGGGATGTAATAGTTAAGATTTGACTTACCAGAGTCCATTCATCCACCTACTCCTGCGAGTTGTGGGGGAGGAGGTGGGGGTCTGCCGCCAGTCCTCTGAACCGCCTGGTGGTGTCTTGAGACCACGGAACGCACCTTCCCCCGTAGGTCGTTCCACCTCTTCCTGATGTCATCCCTATTTCTTGGGTGCTGTCCCACTGCGTTGACCCTGTCCACTATTCTTCACCATAGCTCCATCTTCCTTGCAATTGAGGTGTGCTGCACCTGTGCTCCGAATAGCTGTGGCTCTACCTGGACGATTTCCACCACCATGTCCCTGAGCTCCTCCTCCGAGAATCTGGGGTGTCTTTGCCGTGCCATTGGGTGATGTAGGTGATGTGTGGGCTGGTGTGTGTGGTTATCAGTGAGCTTATATGTATTGGTGTGTTGTGTGAGGTGCGTGGAAGTTGTGTGGGTGATGGTATTGTGTGTGCCTGTGGATGCTGTTGTTCGTGCTGGTGGTGTCTCTCTCTGGCCTTCCTTCTGGATTTTTTGTCGTAGGGGTTTGTGGGTGATGTGGGTGTGTGTTTTATATTGTAATGGGTGTGTGGGAGTGGTGTGTGTATGTGTATCAGGTGTGTGAATTTGGAATTGTCCAATGTGGTAGTGTTTTGTAAAGGTGTGTGTATTTTGAGCGCGGCGGTGTGTACCGCCAATGGAATACCGCGGTTGAAAGACCTCCTCGTGGATTTGTGGGTAGTGATAGTGTGGGCTTATTTTTGTTGGTGTGACGGTGGATGTTTTGTTTTCGCCAGTTTATCACTGACCTTTGGTGTGGCGGACCTGTGTGGGTGTCTGAATTTTGGCGGATTGCGAAATGTGGGTCATAATAGCTGTGGCGGTTTTCCGCGCCCGCAGCGGTGTGTTGGCGGTCTTCTGCACGGTGGTAAGTGGCTTTTATTGCCAATGTTGTAATGACCGCCTATGTCTCCTCCTTTGTCTGCGGGCTTCATAGTAATTTATTTGTCCCCTCAAAACTCCTCCAGTGCATTCCTCTCTTCTCCGGACATATTGTGATAAATGATTATATTGTCTGGTTTGATAGACTTCACTTCCTTATGTGCTGCTTGTTCAAAAACTAGTATCTATACAGGCATGGTATAAGTGGGGGGGGGGAGAAGGTTGATTTATTGTGTCGTCCTATATCTCCCTTCTCTGAATTGCTTTTTGTTTCATTGAAAAAGGATCCAAGCTTGATTTCCCTAAGGAACCTCGCAAGTTCACAATGGAGTTTCAATTTATCTAGGGGGGGTGGGGTTGAAGCCCCTTCCCTTGTGGAGGACATTCTTTTCTGTGCCAGTTCATTGTTCATGTTAGATTCACGTGTTTGTGCTTGTCCATGTGTTATCCATACTTCTTGTCTGAATGTTCTGTTGGTTTCCCTCTCTGTATTCTCTGTGTATCTCTTGTTCTTTCTCCCTTTCTAATGTCCCTGGCCTATCCCTAAAAAAACAAATCTACTGTGTGGCTGGACGGTGGATGTAGTAGTGTAGGTTGGAAGAAAGGTGGTGGTAAGATATTGCAGTTTGCCAAGGCTGGTTCCAGGGTCTTAGTCTTTGCCTATCTCTGCACCTTCCTTGTTGAGACATCCCCACTGCTTTAACCTTCGGACTCTGAGGAGCTACAGTCAGTTAATTTGCTATCTGATCTGACCCCACTGATTTCGATAAGGGCTGAGTAATCTGAGGCCAATTGTGGATACACTTTCACATGTGAGATTCTTTTTTCCATAATTCTGTAATTGCTGGGTTTTAGACTGTTTTAGGAAGTCTTTGAGTTCTAGCATTACCTTATTCATTTTCTCCAGTGTATTCTTATACTTTGTAACCATGACCATAGATCTTAAAAGATTCTCACTTACCCATATTTTGATAGTTTAGATATCAAAAGATCTTTTGGCAGTCTTAATCATCAAAATCAACCCAGTCCTGAGCACAATGGCATACAAGAAGGGACCAGTCCTTCCAAGAAGTAGGTTAATCTAGAAATTTGCGAGGGACATTGTTAATTAAGAAGCCTTGGGGGGTTGTATCAGCTCCTAAATTTTTAATCATGATGACACCCTGCAAAATAGTTTAAATTTGTTTCTGTTTCAATTCAGTCAAAGCATCCCAGTCCTCAGTTTACACTACGATTTGAACTATGTTTTGGTCACTAGCAAGTGGAGCTCCTAAAAGAATGCAATTGACCTCCTTAACTGTGTAAATTAAACCAAGATTTTCAGACACTTTGAGGATGCCTTGGTGAGTCCCTCAAATGAAAGGGCAATAAATGCATGTGAATGCTATATAATTCAGTGCCTTTCCCATTTTCATGAGGTACTGTGAATCCTGTGTATTTGGAAAAAAATCACCCACAGCTGTGCCCTGCTCATATATTATAATCATAAACAGGGAGTGAGAACATATAAAGCGGGTTCACTCAACTTCCATTTTCCATCTAAATTTATCGAAAGAGAGAACACATTCAAAATAAATATTTTGAATATCTCTCAACCGACTTGAGCACCCCTTCCAGGTCAGCTCATTAAACTGAAATAAATCTAAAAGTTGGGATCTGGTGACAAGAAGTGTAAAATCCATAGAACAATTGATGTCCTTTAATTTTAAGGCCCGGTTCAGCCATAACTCTGTAAATAGAATCAGAAGTATAGTAGGCTAAGGATGGAACAGAATTGCACAACATTTGCTCCTTTCTTGAACTTTCCATACAATTGAGTAACATCAGATGGGTATGGTGCTGGAACAGTAACCTTCTCTCCCATGGCAAAAAATGCCAGAGAATGCTCAAAGAAGTACCTGGCATTAATGGGAATTTACATTTCAGGTTTTCTTATTAGGCATTGCCTAATATCTCTCTTGATTTATAATAATACATGGTTAACTTCCTTCTCAGTGCACATAATGTTCAGTTCACAGTTAGCGCACCTATAATTTATATTTTCCCCCGTTACCACTTTTTAGAACCAAACAGTGGCATGGTGCCAAATAGAGCAATACATTTTACTTTTGACCCTGCTGTTTTAAACATAGATGACTGGCAACATAAACAAGATTTGGAGGGGGTGAGTGGCCAACTAGGATTAGAATTGGGTGAGGAGCAGAGAGCAATAATATTTCCTTCAGCTCCATTTAGAACTGTTTTCTTGCCAGGGTTTAAATTAACTGGTAGGTAGAGAACTGCAACCAGTCACCCATTATTATTTAGTACATTAATCTGGTGCCTGAAACTCCGCTCAGAAACCAGCAGCCAGTGCAATTAAAGGTCAGCATGGCACATACAGAGGGTGGTAGTCTTTAGTCTACTACCAGATATTCTACCTGCCCCTTTTCCTCACTAATGCATTTTCCATCTGTCCCCCTTTGTGATGGTCTTCCCATCTTTCTCTTCCTCTGTTTTGCCAAACTAAGGTCCTGATTACGACCTTGACGGATGGGATAGTTATATTACAAGTTCCATTATATCCTATGGAACTTGCAAAATGGCAGGTGGGATATCCGTCACATTTGTAACAGAGTATCCCATCCTCCAAGGTTGTAATCAGGCCCTGTGTATCAGTAAATATCTATTGGGGGAAATAACTGCCTGTCCCCAAAAGTAAGTGCTTGTGGCCCCACTACCATCCACCTGCTGAAATTAAGCACTGATTGAGAGGTTAGAAGATAGTTTAGAAACCAAAAGTGAAATACTGGGTAGATGTCTAGTTATTTCATGTTCTGTTCCAGTTCACAGGTTTGTGGCTGAGGTGCTATTTTGAAATAAATTGAGAAGGGCTTGACAGACCCATCCATCCTCCACCATAAAAGATGGAGGTATTTGGGAAAGAAGCTGATAGTATTGAACAGCAATAATATTTAATCAGTTATCAACTGGCAATCTTAATAATGGCCCTGTAAGAAGATGTGAAATTGTTGCTATGCCCGCCCAATATGCAACTTCTAAACTACATTTGCTTTAGTAATTGCATATTTTTGGCATTTTACAGTTAGCACTAACAATTGACAGTTCCCAGAACTCATACTGACTACTGCTGAGTTAGACTACTTTCTGTGCACTATTAGAAGACATAATTCTCCTCCTTAAGCCAGCTCAATAAAGCAGGTATGTAGTGGATTAGAGTGACAAGGTTCTGAATTGCCTCCCTGCTATTTCCAGATCTAGGATACAAGAAATAGTTCCGGCTGAGTTTGTCTATAGACAGTTGTTAAAATCATGTGCACTTGAGAAGATCCAAGGAGTGCTCACTTCCCCCTGATCATCTTGTTTCTTTTCCATCTGAAGCACTGATTTCTTGCTGCAGTGGCAGAGAAAGCAAAAAGGGACAATGTAGGATACTGACAGAAGTTCTGTCACACCTCTGCCTCAAGTATGAGGGTGGGAAAGTGAGAACAGGAAGCAAATGGGCAGAGTCTATTCTTCTGTTCCTTTGATTGTAACTAGGATAGGAGAGAACAATGTAAGAAAGATTTGGAAATGCTTGGTGACCTTTACCACTCTCCTACTACTCCCCACACCAGACAAAAACACAAGAGTATGCAGCTGTATGTAGCTACACCCAGCTTCCCCTAGAATGCACTCTTTATGTTGTAGTGTTAAAGGATATGCCATTGTTCAGCCCTCA
Source organism: Pleurodeles waltl (assembly GCF_031143425.1). Taxonomy (NCBI): domain Eukaryota; kingdom Metazoa; phylum Chordata; class Amphibia; order Caudata; family Salamandridae; genus Pleurodeles; species Pleurodeles waltl. The sequence continues at coordinate 791,231,070 of NC_090438.1, read as the reverse complement.
CACAGAGAAGCTTAGCCTATACTCAAAAATAAGACAGTACTGTTACTCAAAAAGAACTAAGGTTGATTAGATGATCTATGAGCATAAATCATCTCAATTAGTTGATCAGCATGAGTGGGAAATTGGAAACGAATCACAGGGTGATTGGGTGGTTATTAATTTTAAAAGACAATTGTGGCCTGTGTTCTCCTTCAGTGGCTTCAGTTCCAAAATTCAACCACATCTTCTATTAAAGCTGGGCCACTGGGATATTTATAGGCCACAGTCCCAGGCTATTGTTCACTCTGGGGTGAGAGTAGTTGCACTTAGAACAGTTGGACAGCAGACCTTTGTTGTTAAAACAAGGGGTAATTTTGATAAACTCTGGATCGGCTTTTGGGTGAAATTCCCCTACAGCTCTCTCATCATTTGAAGCCCCATGTTAGAAGTGTCTCTACTACAGCCACAGCAGAAAAGAGGCTCATTTTATTCAGCACCTACTAAGTATGTATCTGTAGCAACATTAGACTACTTTCATGAAATGTAGCAGGTATACGCTCAAATTGAATAATCCAGACAGGATCTTGCTGGTGCAGAATTATGATAATATATGCTGCCATGAAACTTAGTCTGTTGATCTCTTCGGTGTAAATGGTTTTCAATCATGGTTTGTTGCTGGGACCCCATCAAGGACAGTCCATGCGAAAGATGGCTTGGCCACTCTATTTTCTGTGATGTTGAAAAAATTGAAAATTGCGGAAATCAGCTGTACCTCTTATTGTCAAATGTTGTTACTGAACGTTCTGAAACCCTTTTACTTACTACTGATTAATTGCTATCATAATATATTTGATGCTGGTATTACTAATTTAATCGGAGATTTAAATGCACAGTTAATTAAGATATTGGATATGTATAAAACATAATGGGCCTCATTACAACATTGGCGGGCGACGCCCGCCAATGCAGCCGCGATGTGGGCCGCAACATGGGAGCCGGCTCCAAATGGAGCTGGCGATGTTGCGGCCGTGCGACGGGTTCAGTTGCACCTGTCGCGCTTTTCACTGTCTTCTGTGCAGACAGTGAAAAGCTGCATGGGGCCCTGTCAGGGGGCCCCTGCACTGCCCATGCCAGTGGCATGGGCAGTGCAGGGGCCCCCAGGAGCCCCCAGGGGCCCCACGACTCCCCGTACCGGCAGCCTCTTCCTGGCGGTACAAACCGCCAGAAACAGGCTGGCGGTAGGGGAGTCAAAATCCCAGGGCAGCGCTGCTTGCAGCGCTGCCCTGGCGGATTATCACCGCCGGGGCTAAAATGGCGGTATACTGCCAGCCCCGGCGGTGTGACCGCGGCGCTTCCGCCGCAGTCGTAATACACCTGGAAGCACCGCCAGCCTGTTGGCGGTGCTTCCGTCGTTTTAGCCCTGGCGGTCCCGTACCGCCAGGGTCAAAATGACCCCCAATGTATTTTGCTGTGGGTAGAAGATTTCAGCATCAACCTATGGCAGATGGAAATTACCATGGCTTGTGATGTTCAGGATATGGAAAGGAATATATTGACACAATTAAAGTATGTGCCTTACCCAGAAGCCCTAGATGACAAAATGTTTTCTAAGAGCTTGGTGTTTGCCAGAAATGTTGACCTCATTAATACCGCACATATCCCAACCCTTCAAAGGCAAGACAGCCTGTACCACCATCAACTATGTTGTTTTGTCTTCTGATCTAGCTCTCTTGTTATCAGAGTACAATGTACTAGCAACCTATGCAGTTATCATAATCCATAGACAATTACCCTTGGTCTAAACGTAACCAAATTATGGGGGTGATTCTCACCCTGGCGGGCGGCGGAGGCCGCCCGCCAGAGTTCCCCCCTCCAAAATACTGCTCCGCGGTCGCAAGACCGCTGAGGGTATTTTGGGTTTTGCACTGGGCTGGCGGGCGACCGCCAAAAGGCCGCCCGCCAGCCCAGTGCAAAACAGCCTTCCCACTAGGACGCCGGCTCAGAATTGAGCCGGCGGAGTGGGAAGGTGCGACGGGTGCAGTGGCACCCGTCGCGTATTTCAGTGTCTGCAAAGCAGACACTGAAATACAAAGTGGGGCCCTCTTACGGGGGCCCCTGCAGGCCCCACGACACCCCATACCGCCATCCTGTTCCTGGCGGCAGAGCCGCCAGGAACAGGATAGCGGTATGGGGTGTCAGAATCCCCATGGTGGCGCAGCGAGCTGCGCCGCCATTGAGGATTCTACAGGGCAGCGGAAAACCGGCGGGAGACCGCCGGTTTTCCCTTTCTGACCGCGGCTGAACCGCCGCAGTCAGAATGCCCTGCGGGGCACCGCCAGCTTGTTGGCGGTGCTCCCGCCAACCCTGGCCCCGGCGGTCCATGACCGCCGGGGTCAGAATGACCCCCTATGTACTCCGACAGAACCTTATGAGTTAGTCTTTATGCAGAATTAAGGTGTTAATATTAAATGGCGTACTGTGAATGAGGAACCATTTTTAACAGTACTTGTTAATGAGAACCAGGATCATTTTAAAATCATTATTTGCAAGGAAGAAGAACCAGGCATCAAATTAGATGCTTTTACCACATTATGGGGGTTATTCTAACATTGGAGGAGTGTTAATCCGTCCCAAAAGTGACGGTAAAGTGACGGATATACCACCAGCCGTATTACGAGTTCCATAGGATATAATGGACTCGTAATACGGCTGGTGGTAAATCCGTCACTTTTCCGTCACTTTTGGGACGGATTAACACCTCCTCCAAAGTTAGAATAACCCCCTATGTGCCTCAATCTCCTCTAACATTCATTCACATACAAGGGTTCTGAACCAATTCCCTTTTGGGCTGGTTTAATCATGATTGCACTGCTGCTTGTAGGAAACTTAAGTGGCCTTACATGCTCATTTGCACGATAATCTAGAGATCGCTTTTGTGGGGAAGGCTTGCAGGGGAATATTGGGAAAGTGTAACACAGAGATTAGAAATAAGGCGTGGGAAGACCGAGAGAAGGGTGTGGCATTTAGGGCCTGCTCAGCTTTCTGGAAAGTGGTGAAACATTCTGGAAAGTGATAAAACAATTTTATTTAGTGATTCCTGATCCCTGATTTGTGAATTTATTTGGGCGAATAATTTTAGGAACATTTTTAATCTTGTAGATCCTGAATCATGCCAAACAAATATTGATATGGGTCCTTTTGATCACAGGATTGCAACCACCTTCAGTAAGACTATCAATGTTCATGATGTGGAGCTTGCTATTAGGAGAAGCCCCCCAGGGAAGGCTACAGGCCCAGATGGGGTGTCCTCAGATTTAGCTCAGGAGAATATCCATCTTTGGTCTCCCTTGATCACAAAAGTGCTGAGAGCAGCAATAATTGTAAGGAGACAATTGTGGTCCCAATAGACACTACCCTAGTTGTTACACTCCTATAACACCATTGGATAACACTTTTAAGATTTTAGGTAGACTTTTAAGGCCTGATTTATGACAAGTTAGCGCCGCCTTAGCATCATTTGTTGACGCAAAAGCAGTGCAAACTTACAAAATATAAATATATTTTGTAAGTTTGCACTGCTTTTGCATCACAAAAATGACGCAAAGGCGGCACTAACTTTTCATATATCAAGCCCTTAGTCACTAAGCTGGAAGTTTAGGTGGCTGAAAAGCAGTCTCTTTCAGAGGTGCAACTTGGGTTTAGGCCAGGAGTAGGGGTGGGCTGTGAACTCTGCTCCACTCGCTGAGTTCCCAACTCCGCGCTCCACTTAGCGTGGAGTTCCCAAAAACTCTGCATAGTGGAGCGGAGTTCTTTCCTCACTCGTGCTCGTCAACAGTGAGTTGGCAAGTGTGAGCAAGGAAAATCTTACTCAAAATGACCTACCGGCAGGATTTCTCAATGCGAGCGGTCGCAGATGGTTGCTGCTGCTCGAGTAGAAAATCAACTCGAGCAGCAGAGAAGAAGCAGTGCCCTCTTGCGCTGCGCAGGGAGCCATTCGTGCTCATTTTCAGAGTGGCACAAACACCTGGGGCTAAATATCAGTGCGAACGGTGTAACCTAACGCACTCCGCCGCTTGTGGAACTCCACGTAGCACGGCAGAGTTTTTGGGCACTTTGTGGAGCTCCACGTAGTACAACTCTGTGAACTCCATTCAGGCCTAGCCTGGAATAGGCACAGTTGAACAGTGCCTCAACCTTTATCTCATAGTTGGGAAGTACATCAAAGCCAGGAAAGGTTCCCTTCAGATCGCTTTTATTGACATCTCCTGCACATTTGACACAGTTAATCACCCCATACTATGGAATATTATGAAGTGGATGGTTGCTGATGCAGCACTGCTTGAATTAGTGCAACTAATACATGTAGATTCCTCAGCTAGGATCTGCTATGACACTAAGTGGGAAACTTCCACCAGTATTAGATCCAGCAGTGATGTCTGTCAGGGATGTCTGATGCCACCCTTTTTGTTTGTATTGCACATAAATGGCCTAGATAACTATCTGTTTGAATATGAAAAGGACCTGCCCTATCTCTGGGCCTGTCCAGTGCCAGTGCTTTTATAAGCAGAGGAAGTGGTTTTAATAACATCGGCATCCAATGGGCTTCAATGTTTTGTTGATGTTTTTGCTCTTTTATTGCTACTTTAGGCTTAAAAAGAATAGTAAAATATGTGTAATGAGTTGTGGTCCAAAGAACTTGAAAACCAAGACCTTTTTCTTTTAAATGGGGTTGAAGTAAAGTACTCAAAGTTACTTTCCTAGGTTTCTCATTCGATTCTGGATTAAATTAAATCTGTTAGTTAGAAAAAGGGCTCTCTACATGTGTAGATCTATTAAGTTTATCTTAAAATTTGTGGGTAGATTAGGCTATAAAACTATTAGAGGAATTATTAGCATTTATAATTTTAAATGTGTGGCAATTGGATGCTATAGTGCAGGGTTTTGGGGGGACATTGGAACAAAGTTTCTAAAGCAAGAACCTGTGCAGGATGCTAGCAGTCCCTTAATCCACCTTTAATATAATGTGCCATTTTGAGGTTGAGCTGGAGAATCTGGAAGATAAAATGAAGCTCAGCCCTGTGAGAAATTGGACTCTTGGAGTGACTGGGGTGTGAGCTCTGGTCAAGCAACAGCCACATTCCCTGGCAGGGTGAACCACAAACAGTCACTAAATTAACCTGCACTCAACCCTGGGTAGATTGGCACAAAGAAGCAGTCGGGCTTACCTTACGGTGAATGTGTAAAGTATTTATTGAGCACACAATCAGTACTATAGTCAAAAGACAACACAAGAAAAATCTCACACCAATTCAGACAAATTGAGTAACTTTTAATAAATATTTTGACACCAAATTACAAAAATGGAACCAGTAGAACCAGAGTTATGAACTTTTGAAGCTAGCACCTAAAAGATCAAATTGTGGACATTTGGGGCCAGATTTACAAAAAAGTAGCACATCAGCTGTGATGTGCTACTTTTCTTGCGCCCCTCTAATGATACCATGTGTGTGCCATATTTACAATATGGCGCACAATGGCGCACATTAGGACAACAGCATCAAAATTGATGACGCTAGTTTGATACTTTTCAAGATTAGTGCCATAATTTGAGGCGCTAATCCTGCAAAAGTAAAGGGAGGCCCATTGAAAGTAATGGGCATGTCATTTTAATGCCTGCTCATGCGCAGGAGTTAAAAATGATGCGAAAAATGGTACGGTGAAATTTACAACAGTTTAATGCCCCCTTGCATTCATTATGCCCGGCGCAGGCCTAGTGTGGTGCAAGGGGGTGCAGAGTGGCGCAATGCAAGCATTGTGCCACTTTGTAAATATTGAGAAGGAGAACTCCACATTAGTGTAAAAAAATGACACTACTGTGGTGCTAAGAGGAACTAGGGCCTTGTAAATCGGGCCCCTAGTCACACAAGACTGGGTCAAAGCCTAATAATATGGCAGACCGCAATGGAGCGCAGGTTAGATTCAAGCAGTGGATTGGGCTCGATCAGTGCTACCTTCAGACTTAGAATAAGTTTTAAGAAAAATATTGACAGAAGGTAAGGTTTATTGGGACAATGCTGCAGACTGTCTGAGGAGGGAACGTTGTCACCGGTGAGCCCTTGGTTAAAGGCACAGTGAAGATTTCTATATTCAGACCTAGGGGCTTATTTACAAGTCCTGTGCACTGCTGAAGTGTCAGTTTTTTTGACACTCTGGTGGCAGAGACTGAAGACCCATATCTTTCAAGCCACGCAAAGTCACTTTGCATGAATTTTTATGGCGTCATAGATATGGAGTAAAGCAAAGCAGCACAAGTCACTGTGTTGCCTTACTCTGTGTCAGGGGGCATACCATGGGTGTTGTGGTGGGTTTGCCCATGCAAGACCCATAGGTTGTGATGTATTCTCAGATCTACAAGGACTTGTAAATCTGGGAATGCATCAAAATCTGATGCCCCCCCAGGGGAGGTGTAACAAGAAGAAATATCTTTCTTTCTCCTTGTTATTTCCACTTTCTATGTGTGCTGCAGTATGCAGCACACATGGATACAGGGAAATGCCTCCATGGATTGTTTCTGTGCAGGAGGGTGCACCTTGCTGCACAAAAGCAATCCTGCATGCAACAGAGGCACCCTTTCACCATAGTCCAAGGGTGCCTGCACTGACACTAGGCTGCCTAAACCACACCAGCACAGAGGAAAAGCACAAGAATGCACCACATTTCATAAATACAGCCCTATTTTTATACCAAGTTCCTCTGTTAAAGCTGGGAAACGCTTCTGGAATTTTCTTACTTGAAGTGCATGGAATTTTCTGTCTTCCATGCCTTGGCTCTAAGCTCACTGCAGTGATTATGTGGAGGTGAAAAAAGCTTTGTGTGATACAGATCACAGCCTACTAGGTTGCAAGTGGGGCTGGGCCCAGCTCCGTCCCCCCATCCTGCCAGCAGATGGCCCGTTCAGGCACATCTAATCCCGCTGTTGAGGGACTGTCTGAGAGGAATTTACAAACTCTGTCAGCTACATGCAGTAATGTGACTCAGGAGGGGTTGGAGACACCAAATGGCTATTGGCAAGAGAATGACAACTTTCAAAAGTGGCATTTTCAAAATTGTAATTTAAATTCTAACTTTGCCATTATGGAGAAATTTTCATCACCACTTCATAGATACCAAACATGAATTGCTTACCTAGTCCCAATCAAAAATCTGCACTTATTAAATGTAATAAGGTAACCCAATGTTATCCTATGGGACAGATAGGCCTAGAAATCTTTGCTACCAGTGCATGTCAAACTTAAAAGTACATGTCCAACCTTTTAGGTACAATATACCCTGCCCTATGGGTTACATTTGGGTCTCCTTAAGGGTTACTTGTAAGCAATAAAAGGGTATTTTAAGGCTTAGCAAGGGAGTTATATTGTCAAATTGGTGGTTTAAAGCTGCATTCTAGCTGCAATGGAAGGCATGGGACATGTTTTAAGGTGCTACTTAAATGGCTGGCATAATAAGTGCTGCAGGCCAACTAGTTCAATTTAATTTACAGGCCTTTTATATATGGTGCACCACACCACAGGGGGCTTATAAGTAAATTAAATATGCTATTCAGGCCTAAGAAAACTAAACCATGTTTAGGGAAGTGAACGCAAGCACTTTAGCACTTGTTAGCAGTGATAAAATGCACAGCGTCCTAAGGCCAACAAAAACAAATTTGAACAACAAAAATGGAGGTAAATAGGAAACAAGTTTGTGGGAATACAATTCTTGGGCTGATAGGTTTAACAAGCTTTCTCCTTTTATGGCTGAAGATTTGGGTAAAACCTGAAGCAAAGCTTTTCAGAATGTTTATTTTCAACTGCTCAGCCTTTAGGGGGATGTGATACCATGGCTGGCATACGCAGCCAGGGATATTCAGACTTCTTTTGTAACCCTGAAATAATAAGGAATGAATACAAGGCCTTTGTTAAATATAAGCTTTTATAAATTACCAACAAGTGGCCCGTTTGATTAAATATGGCAAGACAAAGAATGGAAGTCATTACGGATTGTTTAAAATTACTCCAGGTTTAGAATGTTATCTCACTTATATTTTTTAATCCCCAATATAGAATATTTTTTAACACATCTTCACTTTAACATGATTCATTTTCTAATAGTGTTCCACATAAATGACTCTTGGTTCACTAAATACCAAAATGTGATTGTGATAAGGTTTCAGATCAGAGGACTGTCCATTTTATGATTTTGTCTTCAATGTATTGGTCTTCACAGAAATGCTTTTTAGTACCTAATTTTCAGGATGTAAATATTAGACAGTAGAAAGATACACTCCAGAAGATCCAACATTCTCGTCATATATGCCCTATTTTTTAGGGGGTATGGGCTACCAAGGAGGCGTGGACCCCTCATTTTTACCTCAATATGGGTATATATATCTGCAACTAAACACTGGTGAGCCCATATGTCAAATTAATAGTCCAAATCTTCACATCAGAGTCATATTTGAATAAGCAGGTTCAGCCAAGTCAGTGAATCCAGTGGAGATTTATTGTGAGGTACATAGAAGAGAACAAACGCTGACATGTGTTTCGCCCCTGTCGGTATGTAAACCCGGGATTTTCTCAAGGCTGTAAAAGTACAAAGAGAAATTAAAGAGAATTGCTCTTCTTTTTGAGAGGTAAGAAGGGAAAGTTCTGAAATGTCACCGAAGTGCAATAGGAAATTAAATTGTTCATAAGAGAGATCATCTCCAAAGATGATGTAAATCAATTTGTCTCTCAGATGAGACCAATTGGAGAGGTGTAACTAACTTAATTTGTGGATGAGTGCTAGCATGTGACTAGAGCAAGAATGTGCATTAGTCCCAAGGAAAGGAGGAAGGGGATTAATATAGCTAGAACTAACCACAAGTGTTGGGCTAAGGTCCGAATGGTTAAGACAGATGAGATCCATCTCATGTTAATAGTCAATTTGAAATAGAGATCTGAAAGAAGTGACTCAGAGACTGTTTGAAAAGAAGTGACCAGATTCAATAGTAAGAGTGAAAAGTGATCAGTCATTGATCCACCCATGCATTAATCCACCCATGCTAGTTTCAGCGAAATAATACAATACCTATTCAGTAATTCTTATGGGTAAGTCCTTGTTAGAAGTTCATTGTCATATTATGTTGATCAAGCAACATATCTGTACCAATAGAGAAATATACATATTTCACATGTTTTTTAAAGTCCCCAAGATATCATCTTTACATTTTATAAATATTACATAGATAAGTATAAGTTCAATACAAACCCTGACTGTAGGATATCTGAGAATAAAGATTGGCCAAGATGCCCTTGTAATAAGATATAACTTCAGTACATCACATGAGGCCTGGGTGGGGGGGGAGAAAGGGACCAAGTATTGTGAGCATATGATTTTTGGGAGACAAATAACTATATAAATTGATTTATTGTTCATACTGGAGCCCAATATAAGTAAATGAGTTGTTAATTACAAAGTAAAATACATTAGGAAAAATGCTTTTTAACACTCTTTACAAAACTGTAAGGATGTAGATGTCCTTTATAACCACATTGTATGACCTGGCACGAAGTATGCAAGCAAACACTGATTTGATGCAATCAGACATTCAGGGATTAAGGAATGATTTCAAAGATTTGGCCAATAGGATAACAAAAGAATAATCCTGGATAAGTAATCTGGAAGATCTCACAAAAACTACTCGCTGGTAGTCACAGATCTAGAAAATTGCAACAGAAGAGGAATCTTGAGAATATTTTGTTTGCCAAAAGGCGTCTATGGATTCGTCCACCTCTTTCTTGAATCGTGGATACCTCCCACTCTGAACATTTCCTCCTCTAAAGAATTTCAAATCAAGAGAGTCCACAGAACTCCTCCAGGCAAATAACCACCATACCTCTTCCAGGAGTAAAAAGCACCAGAGGACGATGATCTTCAAACCATTAAATATCAGCACAAGGAGGAGATTTTGAAATATATGGAAAAGCAACAATATATCTTTTGGGAAGGAGCAAAACTTGGTATCACTCAAGGTTATGAAAAAGAGACCATTGTTTTGCCAAAAATGTTTCCTAGCCCTCAGACACAAACTCAGATATTTTGCCATCAAGCACTTCTCGGTAGGCCCTTCTAGGTTCAAAATTGTCTTTAATGATAAACTCAGAATCATCACATATCTTCTTGAACTTCAGAAATGTCTTCAGGACATCAAACAGTCTGATATGGAGCATTCACTTAGTCATGATGAATATCTGTTTCCGTGTAAATGTTTTTTTATTCTATTACTTAGTTTGCCTCTCTGCTTAATAGGAATTACTCTTTTCCCTCTAATTGGTGAGCATGTCATGGCTTTGCCACAGAGGTTTTGAACAGGACAAAACATCTTTTAATGCTCTGTTGATCATTATTTCTACTGCTACGTATCACCCCAGTGTGTTTGGAACTAAAGAGAAATATTGCATGAAAGAAGCTGGACACTTTTTGAACGTTTTTTCATATGGTGTTATATTGCTATATTGTGTTACTTGCCCATATTTAATTCATTAGGATTTCTACACTGTTTTTGTACACCCTATTGGCATCCATTCTCACAAAATTAAATAGGTATTATGTAAACCAGACCCTCTCACATTACTCACGTTTCCACTATTACGTTTGAGTGGGTTAATGAGCTCTTCTGGGAGTGGGTTGGTGGGTGGGTTATTGTATCTTCTTTCATGTTAGTTTTTCCTCATTAGTTTCCTCAGTAGTTAATCTATATTTGGGCACATACGCCCATAATACTACATAAAAGAATTAAAAATCGATAAATGCAAACTTACACAACATTAAAATGCAGTAAAAACAGTGAGCAAGTGCATTTTTGCTCCCAGTGTTGATAAAAGTAATAAAATAAATAATGAAGAAAAAGAAAATAAGCACGGACTGAACACATTAGAAATAAGGAATAATTAGACCTCATATTAGTTCCCTATGAAGGACACTCATCCCTGCCACCTCTTGAGCACCCCCTTGCATGTATTCTATCCCTGCCAAGTTTACTGGTTATGGCACCCACTAAATTGCAGTAGATTGACCCTTACTGCCTGATCACCACCTTGCCTGGGTTCTAACCATATCAAAATCCTCCCTCTGCAGGCAAAAAAAGAAAAAAAGTCTGGACTATAATCAAACTTGTAAACTTAAAGCTAAGATCTTAGCCTGCTTGTTCCAGACACTGAGAAGGAAACAACTCACTGAGTGCACAATAGGCTCTGCTCTGTTTTTTCTAAATAGGTTTACCACCACCTGATAGTCCCTAACCCCCAGAGGTAGACAAATGGGTCTAAGCCAACGCCGCCTTATTTCTCCACAACCTGAGCATGCAATGACAATATGATTCACTGTCTCATTAGCAGATTCACCGATTGGACATAAGGCAGGTGAACCCCCTCCATGCCTTAAGCTACAAAAATCATTCAAAGGCAAAGAGACATATCTAAATCACAAGTAAAGACTTTTAGCCAATGGGGGGGTTACAGTGTCCATAAAAACGTCAAACATCGGCGCTGGTTAAACCCCAAGAAACTTTTCAATTAGGTGGCCCTGACTAACCCTGGCTTCTTGGTTCACCACAATATAATGCCAGAAGGCCGACTTCACAGCCTGCTTATCCGATTCACGCATTCAATCAGGGTGCTCCCAAGGTGCACCAGCATCAATCTCTTGCTCCAAGTATGTATAAATCTCAACCAAGCTACTTTTAGGGCACAATCCAGTCATATTAAATCACTTAGGCAGTCTCTATAGGCAACCAGTTCAGGAGTGGAGCAAATACAAACCCAGTAAAAAAGGGGTTTTGGCTGAACAAGATCAGTCACCCCATTAACAGCTAGGTCATAGGGCAGGGGAAAGAGCGGTGTACTTACTGGGGCAGCCACTAAAGCTAAAAAAATAAATAAAATTGCACACCGCCAAACCATGTGTCTTAGTGTACCCCCAAATTTCAGCACCATAAATAGAGGCATTCAAGGCCTTGACGCGGTAAACCTCGAGGGCAGGTGAAATTGATTGAGTGGAGGACACACTAAAAAATCACAAAATTGCATTAAACTTGTGCGACAACATCAGGGAACTCTTTAGAATTTGAGAGTCCCACTTAAACTTATCTGACAGGGTGATTCCTAAATAATCAAAGCACGAAACACTGTAGAGTGTTTCATTGCCCACCTTAATACAACTTAGGCCCTCATTATGACTTCAGTGGTCTTTTCCAAAGACCCCCAAAACCACAGGAGCCAGAAGACCCCCAGCGGTTTCTGACTACCATATTACGAGTACTGAAGGATTATTAGCACAATTTGGGTGGAAATCCTTCAGTAGTCATGCTGGCGGTCAGAGGTGCCCCACCAATAAGACTCTGCATGCCATATTACGACCTGTAATATGGCCTGGGGGTATCCTGTTTGTGGGGGGCTGCCGGAGGTGGGAGCGGAGGGTCCCGTACCCTCAGAGATGGGCACCTCGTCAACAAGGTAAGTGTCCTCTACAAGGGGAGGTGGGTGGGTGTGTGTATGTGGAATGTGTGTATATGTGTCATAAATGGGGGAGTGTTTGTGCATGCACGCATGTGTGTCTGTGTTTAAATGTGGTGATGGCGATGCATGTGTGGGTGAATGTGAATGCTGGGTTTGGGTGCGTGGGTGTATGCATGTAGTCAGGGGTGGAGGTTGTGTGTGTATGTATGTTGAGGAAAGGAGGGGTGGGGGTGGAATGTGTATGCGTGTCAATGGGGTGAATGTAGCGAGAGCATGTGTGAGTGGGGGTGTTGTGTGTGTGCATGTATGCAAGTATGAATTTGATGTGGTGTTGAGCATGTGTGTGTACGCATGAGTGTAAGAGTGTTGTGAGTGTGTGTGCATGCGTGTAGGGGTGTTGTGAGTGAGTGAGTGTCAGGGTGCGCCTGTCTGTGGATGTGTGTGGGTGCATGCATGTATGCAGGGGTAGGAGATAAGTACGGGGATCGGGGGCGGGGAGTAGGTACGTGTATGTGGGGGGTCACTACTGTGAGTGGAGGGGTGGGGGGATTACTTGAGGTTTCAGGGAGGTGGGGGGTGGAAATGTTGTAAGGGAAGGGGGTGGGGGCTCTTGGGTAGATAGGGGGTGGGGGAGTCAACTACCGGCAACAGAAATGCAAATTTTTGTCACCTGTAGCCTTTCCGCCAGAGATTTAGAGTTGGTGATACTGCCACAAAATTCCTGGCAGAAAGGGGACTTGTGCCAGTGGTATTGGGTGGACCGCCAGGTCAGAGATGCTGATCTCCGGCCCGGCTGTCCAACTGCCCTGGCAGTACCAGTGGGGATGTGGCAGATTGACACAGGCTAAACCAACACACTTGAATGTAGCAGTCTTAATCGCCGGCCCCATGGCAGTGAGACCACCACCGCAGTCCTCCCGTTCTTTGTACTGCCAGGGTTGTAATGTGGGCCTTAGGTCTTACAGGACTCTTACCAAAAACCATATATCTTGTTTTTGAACAGTCATTTCTAATCGTTTGTCTTCACAGAACAACCTAAACCTAATCAGCATATTTTGGTGCCACATTGGGGATTTAGAGATTAGCAAGGAGTCATCTGCAAAGAGAAGAATTGGGATTTTTCCTCCATTCAAGGTGGGAAAATCGTAAACACACTGCCTGAGGAACTTTATTACGTTGTTCATATATACAGGGAAGAGCATGGGGGCCAGCACACAACCTTGGTGCACTCCAAGGCCAATAGGAATTCTAGACATCAGTTCCCTGCACTCTCCCCAGCCTACCAGAGCATAATTCCCATGATACAATCTAACCAAGATGTCTACAAGGTCACTAGGGGTGCCCATATTCCTCAGCACCCTCTCCAAGTTGCCAAGTGGGATCAGGTGAAAGGCAGTTTGGAGATCAACAAAAGCTACATATAACTTCAGCTGGTGCAAAAGAACCTGTTTAGCACAGAAAACCTGAATACCTGTTCCATGGTACCAATCATTGTCCAGAATCCTGCTTGCAAGGATGAAAGTGCATCCTCACTAGGTAATTTATCAAGTATTTGTCTCACAGACATTTTCTGGAGATTATCCAAAAAGCTAATAGGTCGATAGTTGGCAGGGCAACTCACATCTCCTTTTTTTTAAACTGGAATGATTTCAGCACCCTCCCAGGTGTCCGGCATTTTACCTCTGCTAACTATCGCATTTGATAAAGTGTTTATGTACCAGGCCCACAGATGAGGTTCTCATTTATATATGTCCCCTGGGATACAGTTCAGGCCAGGGGCTTCCAAGGGTTTCAGACTGTCTATTGCCACAAGGGTGTTCTCCAAGCTAAATAAAGGAGGGACATCTGCACCAGGCACCAGACTGTTATTACTAGTATGGGTCTCCTCCCCCCATCTGCCAAGAATTGCTCACAATTATTGATCCCTGAATAGAAGGCACCAAAATGGTATTCCCACTTGTCTGGCGGGATATGAGAACACCTGGGATTACCGTGCTCTCTGCCCCCTACTGCAACTAGTGATCAGAAGGCATGACTGTCTCTCATTTTGAGAGACTGAAATCATTCTTGACAATTATCCTCATCCCATTTTTTCTTTGCTGCTTTAAGTGCCCCTCTGCACCTTACAGGGGCACGCTTCATGTCTTCCCAATTACACTGCCTTAGAGCTTTCTTTAGGGATTGTTTAGCCTGCTTATAATCCTGGGTAAACCATTTAGGAGAATTTCCACCCACCCTGGGTCTATCCTGATAGTCCCTGTAAAAGATAGCTTTGAGTTTGTCAAAAAATATTGTATGGGTACTTAACACAAGGTCGGGATCCACTATTGAACCTTCAATTCCTGACATGTAATGGACAAATAGTTGGTAAATGTCAGCATGCTGTTCTTTGTCCGCTGCGACTGTAGGCAATGCTACTCTACGACAGTTATTAGTCACAATAAGGTCCAGCAGTATTGTACAATCCAAACTGGATGTACTCTAAAAATGTTCCCCCCTAAAGAGGTGACCAAGGGACTCTGATCACTACCCTCAGTGCTCATCACTTCAATGGCGCTAAGGTACGGCCACAACTGGACATCCACCAGCACACAGTAAATGACACCCCTCTGACATCCTCTTCTGAATGTAAACGCTCTATCAGGATTTGAATGGGTTCTCCCATTACAGGCGCACAGTCCATGCGCAACCACCAGTGAAGCTGTTTGTAAGGCGGCCTTAGTGTAGTGACTTTACGGATTGCCTGCTACAAGTGAAACTCCCCAGTGCTCATCCTCTTTCTTAGTTACCAGATTGGGAGTATTACAAGGTTCAAAAGAAGTATTAAAATCGCAGGCCACTATAATTTTGGCATCCTGTTTGTAGACCTCCACTAGCCTGTCTAACATACTTAGGACTTGCGACTCGCACTTGGCTGGCATTGATCAAGCGTATACATTCAATAAGATTAATGACAAGCCTCTAGGAAACTTTAACCTAATGCCCAGTACATCGGGAAAATCTATCTTGAGGGGTTCTTGTGCGCATGCAATTTCAATGTTTACCAGAATCATAAGACCACCCATCGCCTGACCCCTTTTCCCTGGAGGAATTGTCTCTCCACTAACAAAGATCTTATTTAAGGCCTAGGTTTCTTGGAACACACAAATGTCATGCTTTCTAATAAAGGAGATCCAATCCTTATGGCTCAGCTTTGAATTAACCCCAGCCATGTTCCATGAGATTAAAAGAAAATCGTACTTTAATGTGGCCATTGCTGAAAAGGGGACAACTTTTTGCCCTAAGATAACTGGCAAGCTAATTATCCCTTCAGGAGGAGATCCAAGATTCAGCCCATCTGTAAACATCAAACGTACGTGGATACTTCTAGTAGCTATCTGTTGCCCTAACGGGCACAGTCAATCCAGCTGGTCTAATGAAGCAAGAGCGGAAAATCGATCATGAGTGGGAATTCTGAAGTTAACAGTGTGATTACCCCAAACGTGTGCAGGACTCTGCTGGATAGCAGTGCTTGCACTCAATGCTACTAGCGGATAAAAGAAGCCTAAGGGGAGGGCTCTAATACCTCCATTATCATGACAAGATTGACTAAGCAAATTTTTTAACAGGTTCAAACCCAACAATCAACCTGTGAGGTGTTCCGAGTGAGGCCCACCCAGGAGACCCTATGGGTACTACTGCTTTCCCCAATAAGATCATAGTTCCACCCAGAGTGTTCCCACAACCAATAGGCAACTTTGTTTAAAAGTGAAGCATGCAATTCCTGCTTCGCTGTAGGGAGAGGTGGTACATTCTCAAGAACAATAATATATGGAGTACATTCAGGAGTAATATGGGGTCTAACATCAGTTTTTTCCGGTCTGGCAGATGTGTTCCCCAAGTCCACTATGCCGCAAGCTGGGGCTGCTGCCGGCCCATCAATAACTCAATTAGGGGCATCAGTGCATAGTTGTTGCTGAATATCTTCATTGGACTCCTTAGGAATGTGACTAACACTGAGAAACCTGTTCTCTCTTGTCAGTGGGGAATACCAAGAAGGCCGGTCAACATTGCTGGAAGAATAAGCTACCTGGACCTCAGTAGCTACTGTCTGCTCCTGTTTCATATGACCAGTCAGCTTAATTAAACTATGGAGAGATAATCCACAGGTTTGTTTGATTCCAATCTTTTTAAGTTCTAGTTTTATTAAACCCAAGAGCTCGAGTAGTGGTTTCAATTTTAAATCCAGGACAGTATGTAACATAACTTCCAGCTAATCAATTGTCATGCCCTGGACGGACTCAGGTAATGGCTCAACTCCCTTTAACAGGGCCTTCTGACTAATAGACAGAATATTGCAAATCCTTTGGCGCTTCTGCATTGTAACGGGCTCCAATCGCTTCCTTTTACCCCCGACAGATCTTCTCCAGTCCCAAAAGTAGGGGCAGGAATTACAACTATGGGTTCCAAAGTGATGAGGGTCGGGAGTTGGGCCTGTAATGGCAGACGAGTACCCCCGGTGACCCCAGCTTAAGTAACGTCTGCAGAGCTCGGCTCAAAAGCTTCACCACCTTGTGGAATCAGCTCAGTAACATCTAAACAGGAGGATAAAGCCCCTGAAGCTCTTAAAGGGGGAGATTGCTGTGAGGCAACAGAAAGCAGATGCTCTGCCAGCTCAATTCCTTTATCAATAATGCCAACTGCCTGCATTATAAAATTGCCAATTTTTGTTCTCTGTATACCGGGCAAGCAAAGGGTGGCTTTAATAATAAGCTTGCGTTTTCAGGTCTTGGCCCTCAGCTTAGTGGAATAACAGGTAAATCCCCTTGAGATCAGCAGCAGTCAGCAACATCAACTATAACCACAGACGTAAATACCTCCTAGATGTCCACAGGACTCAAGTCCGTGCTACCAGAGAGTTGGCCCAGCCCAGCCTTCTCCGGCAGTGGACAAGCACAGATGGGCCCTCTCTTGGCCCGGTCTTTGCCCGTACACATGCCCGGGAACGTCCCACATGTGTCCCACACTGCGGGGGCCGAAGAGTCCCAAAAATAGTGCCTCCGGGCGCTCTGCAGCGTTGTACGTCATGCAGCCTCCTCTAGCCACTGTGCATGATTGGAGATATAGTCCTACACCCCCTGTCACCAAGGCACCTTCCTTTTTTTCCCTCATATATTCCTCCTTTTCCTATGATCTGGTTGAGGGTACTGTCAAGTCATAAATATTCTGACATCTTTGAAGGACATAGGGCCTCATTGTGAGGCTGGCGGGCACCGCCAAATGGCCGCTCCGCGGTCAAAAGACCGCGGAGGACATTCTGGTTTTCCCGCTCGGCTGGCGGGCGACAGCCAGAAGGCCGCCCGCCAGCCCAGCAGGAAACCCCTTCCCACGAGGAAGCCGGCTCCGAATGGAGCCGGCGGAGTGGGAAGGTGCGACGGGTGCAGTTGCACCTGTCGCAAATTTCAGTGTCAGCACAGCATGGGCACTGCAGGGGCCCCCAGGGGCCCCACAACACCCCACACCGCCATCCTGTTCCTGGCGGGCGAACCGCCAGGAACAGGATGGCGGTATGGGGTGTCGGAATCCCCATGGTGGCGCAGCAAGCTGCGCCGCCATGGAGGATTCCGTCGGGCAGCGGAAAACCGGCGGGAAACCGCCGGTTTTCCGCTTCTGACAGCGGCCAAACCGCTGCGGTCAGAATGCCCTGCGGGGCACCGCCAGCCTGTTGGCGGTGCTCCCGCCGACCCCGGCCGCCGGGGTCGGAATGACCCCCATAGTTGTTATAATTTCTGAATCATTTTCTCTGATAGATATCATTCTCATATGACATCTATATACTTTACAAATAGAGATGAAGATTTGAAGAGCTATTACTTATAATTCACTTTACCTTCCTCTCATCTATAAGGTTATGTGTGCCACCAACTTACAAACTCTTTAAATACATTATTTTCACACCAAGGGCCTCAACTACCCAATTCCATGAAAGAAGATAACTGGTTATTATCATAAACATACAGGGGGCATCATACTCTTCTAAGAAATAAAGCTGGCCAATACAGAATCTCTAAGGTAAATGAGTTCGCTAACTCACTTGTCCTCCACAAAAAACAGGGTTATAAGCTTAATTTTCAAAAATCCTAATATGTTAGCTCCTTCCATCAAAGACATAATGAGGGCAGATATCTGATAATTCTACCTAAGAAAGGGGACATTACATTTTACATCATTACTATTTACCTTTAGTTCTAGTACTTTCTCAAAAGAACTATTTCAGAACTCCCAAAACATAATGGTTTAATTTTTGGCGGTGATTGGGAAACACTGGGCCAATTATGTTAGGTAAAATTTAGATCCAAACATTCACAAACTCCTGAATATCTGTACTTCACACAAGCTCATTGATGTTTGGTGAATACATGACCCCATTGGTAGAGAATATATTTTCTATTCTCATCCTCCTGACCACCTTTTGAGCATTGAATATGTTCTAGTTGATGATCAACTTCTTCAGTTCTCAGCCTTCTCACAAATAGAACAAAATGGCTCAACTCATGCATGTCTCCCCTTTGAAGTTCAGGTCAGGGCATCTACTGAAATGTCTGAACCATGGAGAACGAATGATTTGCTCTTAGAAGATGAGGTCATGAGTTTGCCATCCACATTACAGTTTTCACAAAAGAAAATAAGACAAATTATATTTCTCCTGAAGTATTTTGGGACGCACTGAAAGCTATAATATGAGAAAGCATGATTAATCTAATGTTGGTTAAAAACAAAGTTGATAATTTATGTTTAAAGAAATTAGAGGCTAAAATTAAATCACTAGAATTCTTTCTAAGCCACTCAGGTGGCTCAATGGCTCTATGGGAATTAAAAGCTCTTCAATCTGAATAAATCAAAACAGTAAGAAGAATATTGAAGAAAAGTGTTGCGGCACTCAGTGCAGTGCCAATTTTCTTGCACCCCTTAGGATCCCCTTAAGTCCATCATGTGTGTGCTGTATGTAAAATACAGTGCACAGGATTGGTAGTTAGGGGACTAGTGTCAGAGCTTTTTATGCTATCCAGTATATTCTGACGCTAATCCTGCAAAGCACTCAGAGGCCCATTACAACCAATGGAAGACTCCTTTTAATGCCTGCTCTTAACAGGCGTTAAAAGGGCTGAAAGAATGGTGCAAGGAAATCTCTAAAGTTTGCTTGCACCATTGTTTTGGTCCCCCTTACAGGGGAACACTCCCTTTGCGTACATTATGCCTGTAGCAGGCATAATGTAGTGCAAAGGGTTACAAAGTGGTGCTATGCATGCATTGTGCCACTTTGTAAATATGGTGCAGCGTTTTTGGCCTTCTACGGCCATGTTAGCATAAAAAAATGGCGCTAGCGTGGCATTCAAGTGGTGCTAGAGGCTCTTAAATATGCCCCTAAGTAACACAGCTCATAAGTGGATTGCAATAAATAAAGACGAAAACATTATAAAGAAAAATAGAGGTGGCAGACCCCTTGCTAACTACCGGATTTCCAGATGAATCAAGCATGTCATTCCTTCAATTAAAACCTCAAAAGGCATGACCATCTGCTTCTAGTCTGATATTTTGGATTCCTTTTGAGAGCTCTATGATAATTGATATCCCCCATCGATGTAATTGATACTTCTCTATGTGAGGAATTCTTAAACAAATTATCATCACCTACTTTGGCCCCAGTCTCTAGAGAAAGTCTTTATTAACTTACAGAACAAGAACACGTCCTCTAACCCATAGCAAGCTTAAAACTAGGCAAAGTGCCTGATCCAGATTACTTCAATAATAACTGTTATTAAACATATGCACAGTACTTACTTATACCCCTTTGTAATCGGTTTCTTCTGTTCGCAGAGACAAGGAACCACAGCTGTGGCAATGATAGTTGTTATGCCTGAATAAGAAAAAGACCCCTTGAGTTTACAAATTACTGTCCTAGCTCTCTAATTTAAATTGACTGTGAGACCTATGCCAAAGTATTAGCCACAAGATTAAAAAAGTGTTTGGTAAATTGATACCTCTATCCCAAAAAGGATTCCCCTAATGCAGATTGGGAAGTGACAATATTAGAATGAATGTCATGCTCTGGGAAAAGCTAAGGGCCATATTTATACTTTTTGATGCAAACCAGCGCCGGCGCTGGTTTACGTCAAAAATGTTACCGCCGGCTAACGTCATTCCTACATGCGATGCGGGCGCCTTATTTAAGGATTGACTTTATCCGGCACTGCGGGCTGGTCAGAGTAAAAACAAATGACTCTAACCAGGCAGCGCCGGCGTAGGGGAAAATGGGGATTGTGGGTCAAAAAATGGTGCATGGCAGGTTTGAGGCAAAAATCATGGCTCAAACTGGACCTGCGCCATTTTTTGACACACAACCCCCATTGAAATGACTCCTGTCTTAGCAAAGACAGGAGTCATGCCCCCCTGCCCAATGGCCATGCCCAGGGAACTTCAGTCCCCTGGGCATTGGGCACATCGGCATGTAGGAGGGCCCAAATTAGGCCACCCCTATACCACTTAAAAAAAAAAAATACTTACCTCAATTTACCTGTACTTACCTGGGATGGGTCCCCCCATCCATGGGTGTCTTTCATGGGTGAGAGAGGGTGGCAGGGGGTGTCCCTGGGGGCGGGGAAGGGCACCTCTGGACTGCTTCCATGGTCAGAGACCATGGAAGTGGGCCCACAGGTCCCTTAATGCCTGCCATCACACTGGCGTTAAAAAACTGCGCACATCAGGCTGGGTGCCGTTTTTTTAAGGCCCGCCCCCCTCCTGTGCATCAAAATGACGCGGAGTATAAATAAGGCGCACAGGCCTTAACGTAATTTTTGGGACGGGAACGCCTACCTTGCATGTCATTAACGCAAGGCGGTTTCCCGCATCCCAAAAAATGACCTACACTGAGGATTTTTGACTTCTGTGGGGTCAGGCATCAAAGTATAAATATGGGGCAAGGCTTGCGCTGAATGTATGTCAAAAAATTTTACGCACATTCAGCGCAAACAGAGTATAAATATGCCCCCAAACATTTACACTCTCCAGTAGCTGGTATAGCTTTAGAGGCAGAAAAGGCATTTCACAAAGTTTCATGGACTTTTGCTTTGGCTGCCTTACTGAAATTTGATCTTGAAGAGAACGTTTTTAGGATGGCGTTTTGTAGGAGGCTGACCCTCTATGTAGTGAGCAAAACATTGCACACTGTGAAGGGGGTCGGGGCAACCACACGTTGGTTTACAGAGGTAAAACTAGACTACCCAAATGCTCTCATTTTTATGGTAGCTTGGTTAGCAGTTAGGCTAATCCTGGATAAGTGCAATACATTTGTTGTACTCATAGTATCAATGAATGAAGAGACACACTCAAAGGAATAACTCAAGACCAATTTACAAAAAATGCTTAAGATTTTTATACAATTTTTAAGACCAAGATCATCAAAATCAGGTAAATACTTTTTAAGTTATGAATTTGGAAATTTTAGAAAATGTCTCAGTTCTGTGCGTAATTACGCACTATAGGAATCAATTAAGAAATAGTTTAAAATGCATATAAAATTAGGCAATGCGTATATCAATGTTTCCTTTTGCAGATAGGTAGAGGTCATTAGTGGACCCTGTGGACCAGCTGGAGAAGATCTGGCAGTTTCTGGCTTCAGTGGGAGCAGCTGCAGAAAGTCATTGGAGTTGGTGCCGGGCCACTTTGGGGGACCACTTGGAAAAGCACTGCACAGGAGGACTTTAAGGTGAATCCGGTGGCTCCCCTTGGTGTGTCGAGGTTGCAAGGGGTTGGTGACCCTTAAGGCACAGCTGGATCTTCATGCAGGACACAGGGAAGCTGGGTGCAGAGTGAATCAGTAAGCCAGCAGCTGTGCGCAAAGGTGCCCTAGGGAGCAGGAGGTAGGTCATTTTGAGGGTCGCTTGCAGGTCACCAGGTGAAGTCTTGTGGGAGGTTATGGTGTTTTCTGAAGTCCCTTGACTGGGGCTTCCTCCTGGCCCTTTCTCAGTCTGGAGTAGACTCTCCTTCTGGGTGTCTTATGTGGAGTTACCAGTACCTGGGGCTATTGCAAGGTTTGACCACTGGAGGTTGCAATGCTATCAAACTTTATACACTGGTAGGTTTTGTACTCATGGTCCATCAGGTAAAATTCGGCCTGTGGCGTCAATGTTTTGGTCAGCAACCGGTCAGTGAAGTGGACTTCACTGGTCTTTTGGTCTTTTTTGCAGGAGAGTGATGTTTTCACTCTGAAGGGAGATCTTCTGTGATTTTCAGAAGTGTGGAGGTCCTCAGTAGGTTCTATGAGCCTGTCTGATATCTGTGAAACCCCTCAGTGGTGACTGTTAAGCCCTGGGTGCAGCAGGCAGGGTTTGGAGCCTTTTTGTTGGTACAGACTTCAGTTCTTGGGCAATGGGTCTTTTTTGTTGCTGGTCTTTGTTCCTTGGAATTTGAATCTGAATCTGTGATCTAGGGGTGCCCACTAAATACTGTACTCAGTGGGCGTTTAGAGGAGTACCTGATAAAGACCAAAGGGTTGTCTATCTTAGGGTGGCTACATCCACTAAGTCACCACTTCCTGTGAGCAGAGGTCACTTTCCTACACCTGATTGGTTATTCCCCTTCCATGCAAGATGGAAGAAGATGAGATGGAGGGGTCACATCGCATGCAACACCTATGTGGTGGTGTGAGCTGGCGCTGACCATTGCTCCTTATCTTTTTGTGTTTTCATGCCATTATTTCCACCAAAAGTGGGGATTTGCAATGGGGCAGCTTGGGGGTCAAGGCTTGGTGGTCAAGTTTTAAAGGCAGTAAGCTGTTTGAAGCTCGCTGGCAGGGTAGTGCGCATTCCTGAGGAGGGAAGTTTGACACCTCCAGCCCAAAGGGCTTTGCTCTGGGACCCAAAGAGCAAGTGCTCACCCCAGGGTTCTAGAATATTATATGATGGTGGCAGGCTGGCTGTGACTGGCCGGCAACCATGCCAGTGCTAGGCACTCAGGCTGGAATGGTAGTTTTGGGTGCATCTGAATGGATGGCCGTTGAGGGTGGCATAATCTGTGCTGCTGCCCTCAGGGACCTACCCTTAGTACCCCAATCCGTGGATACCTATGTACCATTTACAAGGGTCTTATAGTGGCTGCTAAAGGTGTTGCCAAATGTGCCAATGCATCACACCAGTTTTGGGAAAGAGATCTGGCCCACAGAACCCGGTTAGCATGGGACTGGGCACTAGCAACTAACTAACTAACAACAACTGAGATCACATCAAATATCAAGCAAAAAGTAGGGGCTAACCATGATAAGAGAGACCTTCTCTCACACTACCAAATGAAAGAGATAGGGTCTCCCCTTTCTCTAGTGAGTCTTCATCATCTAAGTGGAAAAGAAGTCCCACTTGAAAGTCCATTCCCTCTAGGGAGATGGACCACCTATGCATTTGGGTTTTCACATTTCACCTGTTGTAACCATCTGCGAGGCCTGTGGTCAGTCTGAAGTATGAAGTGAGAGCCAAACAGCCTCAGATTCTTCAGGGCCCAAACCACAGCAAAGGCTTCCCTCTTTATAGCACTCTATTTTTGTTCCCTAGGGAATAGTCTTCTGCTACAGGCTGTTTATAAAAGCAAGAGGCTGCTCATGTCCTTCATCATTTGTCTGGGCTACGACCGCTCCTACCCCCAGTTCTGAGGCACCTGTTTGGACAATAAGCTTCCAGGACTAGTCTGGAACTTGCTGGACTGGAGCAGAGCACATAGAATTCTTCAGAGTCAAAGGCATTTTGACAACTCACTGTCCAGTTAAACTTTTGGGCTTTTTCTTGGAGGTTACCTCTGTGAGGGGAACAACTATGGTGCCATAGTACTTCCCAAATCCTCTGTAATATACAGAAAACCAAGGAATGCCATGACCTGTGCCTGGATTGTGAGAGCTTCCCAAGCCAGAATGGTTTGAATCTTGGAATGGAAGGGTTAAACTTAACTTCCACCAAACAGGTGGCCCAAGTAAACAACTTTTTCCTGCCCTATCTGGCACTTACTGGCCTTGATAGTGAGGCCTGCCTTCTGCAAAGCCTCAAGGACCTTCCCTAGGTAGATCAGGCGATCCTGCCAGGTGGAGCTATAGACAGCTGTGTCACCTAGGTGAGCTGTACTACAGGATTCCATCCTAGCAAGGCTAGGTTCACCAACCTTTGGAAGGTGGCAGGTGCATTCTTTAGCCTGAAGGGCATAACAGTGAACTGAAAATATCCACTAGGAGTGGAGAGTGCTGACCTCCCTTTTGTTCCTGGGGTCAGGCCAATCTGCCAGTACCCTGAGGTCAAATCACAGGTACTCAAATATTTGGCTGTCCCTAGCCTGTCTATTAGCTCATCAGCTCTTGGGATTAGATGTGCATCAGTTTTTTCACAGAATTGAGGACACTGTAATCCACACACATTCGTATTTCATTTTTCTCTCCTTTAGAGTGAGGCTTGGGGCTAAAACTACTGGGCTAGCCCAGGGACTCTGAGGGGTCAATGATACCCAAATGCAACATGTTTTTGATTTCTGCTTGTATGCTCTCCCTGACATGGTCTGACTGTCTGTAATTTTTGTTTGTGACAGGCAAGCTGTCAGCAGTGTCCACATCATGGGTACACCAATCAGTCTTCCAAGGGGTCAGGGAGACCAATTCAGCAAAGTGGTTGAGGACTTGCCTGCGATCAGCCTACTGTTCTTCTGAGAGGGTGTGTGATAGGACCGCCCCATCCACACAACCATCTTGTGGGTTGAAGGAGAGGAGATCAGGAAGAGGCTCACTCTCTTCTTACTGTCCCTCATCTGTAACCATGAGCTTGGTCACATCAGCTCTGTCATAATAGGGTTTTAGGTGATTGACATGTATGATTCTTTTGCGATTCTTGCAACTCCCTAAGTCCATCAAGTAGGTGACTTCCCCTTTTCTTCAAGAATGGGATAGGGCTCAGACAATTTGTCCTGGAAAGCTCTTGGAGCAACAGGCTCCAATACCCAAACTTTCTGCCCTGGTTGGAACTAAATCAGAGCAGCTTTTTGGTCATATCAGAGCTTCTGCTGCTCCTGGCTGGCCTGGAGATATTCGCTGGCTTTTTCCACATACTCTGCCATCCTAGAACAAAAGCCAAGTACACAGTCTACTGTGTCTTGCTTTGGCTCTTTGAGAGGTCTCTCCCAGCCTTACCTTACGAGACTTAATGGTCCCCTAACAGGATACCAGAACAAAAGTTAAAGTGAAAAAAATCCTACTCCCTTTTGTGGCAATTCCCTGTAGGGAATAGCAAGTCCTCTTCCTGACAAAAGGGGCTCTGACTTGTGATCTGTTGTGAAGCTGATTCCAGTCATCCTGACCTTTCTCTTCGGAGGCTGGTCCACTATTTCAAGATCCAGCTCTCCTCTTTCTCTCTGAAGTTTACTCTGTGCCCTATTCTTGACAATGGCATATTTTGGGATCCCAAGAATGGCTACATGGTTCTTCAGTTCTGCTTCAGCCCAGGGGGAAATGCTAAAGGTCATTTCCAAGATTGCAATCTGCTCGGATGGATGAGGACACAACCACTTATTTCTACCCTACTACCCCCCCCCCATTTTAATGTTACCATATCCATGGATTGGAATTTTGTCTCATTGTCATCACTGGTGACAGGATAAGACTTCCCTACCAGGAACAGATTTGAGTGGACCAAGTGCTGAGTACACCTCTGTCCCTGAAGGTTTCAACTGTCTCTCCATTAATCACATCGTGCTGCCTGTATTTTTGCATTTACTCGCCCAGGCAGCACAAGATAATTCTACCCCTCCCTCAGTGACTAATGTTGCTCTCTGGGTTCTCTGACATGGTCAAGCCACAACTCAGATCCCATCTGGAGATTAGCTACTGCATTTGCTGCAGGTTGGCTAGAGGCATTCCTTTTGTTTTTACAGCTAGGATTTCCAGTTTGGCTCCCTCTATTCCTTCATGTCTTGTTGGGATCAAAGTTCTTACCCATCCCTAGACTGTGATGAGTCTCTGGGTCCCCCCTACTATGCAGGTTTTTGTGGACCTTGAAAAGTCTCTTTATTTTTGTTTTGGCTCCCATCTTTCCCTTTGGGGGGCTTTCTGGCCTCTTTGTTTGGTCTCTGCCACCAATGGTAGTTTTGGTTACACTTGTTTTATCCCAGTGGTCTACCTTCCTCTCCAACCTTGTACTTGGTCTCCAGGGGTGTGGCAAAATATCTACTTGCCCATGGGACATGTTGCTTCTTAAAACTACTTGTCCTGTAAAAAAATCTACGTGTGCCTTTTGGTGCCATGTTGTGCGGCAACAAATTATGACAGCAATTTCATTATGTAAGAGCTCTGATAATAGCCTCTCTGATTAAGCCAGGGCTACTACTACAGTCCTACTTGAATACCTGCAATTTCAATCCCTACTTCAGCAATTTCCTTATGTTACTACCATTCTGTTGATCTTCACCTCAGGCCTGGAGGTAGCAGTAAGCAATAGATCCAGGGATGGAATGCCTTCGAGTCTGCAAAACTACTAGCTTACATATTTTAAGCATCAGTTCTTCTTTAATCTTTTCCCATATGAGAAAGGTTGGAAATGTACTCCTGACAATGGCATAAGTAGAAGTTCTTCCAGGGTTGGGGAAAAAGTGGTTATAGGGAAAGTGAACTTGGAAACGTTCAATAGATTTTCACATGAGCAAATCTACATATGCATACTTGATCATACTGAAATACAGTTCACAAATATTTTCTAGGAGTATGATTTCCTTATCTACTTCTAAAAGTTCTTGTGGATTCATGAAATCCACCAATTCAAAGACATATACCATGGGTTAACTTTTGTGACTTTCTTTAAGAATTGTGTCCCTAATTAGGTCTGGCATTGATAAAGACATTCTGTTTTTATTAAAATTATATTTCTCTATCGGTTAGCTTTACTGTGAGTGATCACATTCAGCTGTTCCACAAGCAGCATATTGGCACACAAAGTAGTTTTGTTCAGTGCCAGGAACTACTGTGGCAATCAGTGGCGTAACTAAACTGGAGGGCCCCCCCTGCAAAGAACATGAAGTCTCCCCCTCCAGACTCAATCAGTGCAGGTGCTGTGTTGAGTGGCCGTCCTAGAGGAGGGCTGCCGGGCCTTTGTTACCCCATTAGTGGCAATGTGTGCTTTTTGAGACCAAAAACTTTTTTTTCTTTTTGCCAGCATTTGTACAGTGGTGAGGGCTTGGCAGCTCCCACAACAATGAAGTTTTACAAAAACCATGCAAAGCTAGACAAACATTGACAAAACCAAAAGACTCACAAAAAATATCGAA
Source organism: Pleurodeles waltl (assembly GCF_031143425.1). NCBI lineage: Eukaryota > Metazoa > Chordata > Amphibia > Caudata > Salamandridae > Pleurodeles > Pleurodeles waltl. The sequence goes on along the minus strand of NC_090438.1, from coordinate 791,203,237 downwards.
TTGGTTGGCTTTGCCAATGCTGGTTTATTTTCATGCTTCACATAATGTTATTGAAAGAGGTTACACTGATTTTTCATTAGGAATATGTTTTGGAAATACTAGCATGCATCAACACATTTTACAAAATGATGCTTCAAAGAAATAGCACCTAAAATTTCGTAGCAGCGAAACATTTTTTTCTGAACATTTTATTTTGAATGCAAAGAATCATGACTGTTGCTTACAAACTTCTGCAAATATTTGCATCTAATCAGGGAGCTTTGTGGGAGCATTATAGTCAGTCTCATAGTGGTAAATTTTTCAAACATGTGTGTACACTTTTTTAATACTGGAACCACTGTCAGTATTGCAGGGCGACCTTTAAACATTTATTTACAGCATCACCCTAATAATTAAGGCTTTTCATGAATGAACCATAACTACAAGTATGAACAGCATTAACCTATTAACACACATGTTACCTCAACTGCACACAGTTCACTTTTCTGTAAGCTATTCTATTTCCAAAAGCTGAATCTTTAATGCCAGTCTTTTGTTCAGCTTGGCCAAAAACAGGTCTTCCTCTGTGGGTGCACTTATGCTAGAGGAGGAAGAGCTACTCTCACCCTATTGTCCATAGAGTTTTCCTCTTCATTAGAGACTTCACCATCTACTTCCTTTGTAGAGTGGGCTTTTTCATGCTGAGCTAACAGGAATCTAAGCTGGTCAACTTTAGGTTGTTTTCCAGTAAAAATTGTGTACAACTTGCAGAGCTTCCGTAAATGGGCATAGGTATATGTCATATAAGGGTCCAGGTCAAGCTCCTGGAGAGGTTGTCTACATCTGAAATGTGTATGCTACTAAAGTTGGGACCTTTTTATATAAATTTGGAACACCATTTTGGAAAAGGCCTACTAAAGTAAGTACTTTAATTGTAACTATTGTTACAGGGACCTAACCAGGGCATACGAGGGACCCTGGGCACTATCAACTTTGAGACCACATCCACATCAAATACTAGGCAAAAGGTGGGTGCCTTTTCTCACACTTTTGTCCTCTTTTACAAGCCACAAGCAACAGTCCATATTAATGGATACACAAGTAATAAATTATCCTTGAAATAAGGTACAGGTCAGGGTTGTCCCCTCTTTATCCGTCTCTTCCTTTGAACTTCTACTGGACTCATCAGGACTGATTATGGCATCAAGGGAGTTCCTTTTCCATCTGACCACCAAAATGTTGCACATGCTGACACCGTTTCAATCTTTACAGCAATAGTTGATATGAGGCCATCCCATCACTTATATCAAATTATGCAAAGTTCTTTGGATACATCCTCAAAAAAGAGAAGACTGAAGTTTGCTTATAAACATACATTGTTTTCCCTCCCACATCCAAAACTCTGGCCTCACATGGCAAAGTGCCTCACTAACATATTTGAGTATATTGTTTGGGAAAAATGCATGAGACACTGTCTCAATTAATGAAGACAAAATAATCACTAAATTCAAACAACCGATTACGTAATGGTCTACAAAATGTATCACTTGGTGAGGCAGATTATAAACCAATAAAATGATGTTAGCACCTACTATCAACTTCTGGTTCAGCATTTCTCCCCTTATAATGCTCAAATGAATTATACAAACTGCTAGATAACAACCTGAGAGACATATTATGGAAGTTCAAAAAAGCTAGAATCTCCCTCAAGAAATTGAGAATTGATAACTGTTAGACTTTTCATCCTTGGCGTGGTCTCCCTTAACTTTTTGTCTCTGTTTCCCAGGTTGTTGATGTGTGCTGGACTCTGATTTTGCTGTTTTTGCTACTCTGGGCACTTTACCACTCCTAACCAGTGCTAAAGTGCAAGTGCTGCTTTACAAAATGTGTATGTAATTGGTTTATCCATGATTGCCATATTTGATGTATTAGTAAGTCCCTAGTACAGTGCACTAGAGGTGCCCAGGGCCTGTAAATCAAATCCTACTAGTGAGACTGCAGCACTGGTTGTGCCACCCACATAAGTGACTCTGTAATCATGTCTCAGACCTGCCACAGCAGTGTCTGTGTGTGCAGTTCTTACTGTAAATTCGACTTGGCAAGTGTGCCAACTTCTCAGGTCTAAACCTTATCTTTTCTTACATGTAAGACACCCCTAAGGTAGGCCCTAGGTAGCCCGAAGGGCAGGGTGCAGTGTATGGTTAAGGTAGGACATATAGTAACGTGTCTTATGAGGCCTGACAGTGAAATATTGCTAAATTTGTTTTCCATTGTTGCAAGGCCTATCCCTCTCATAGGTTAACATGAGGGCTACCTTTAAATATGATTAAAGTGTAGATTCCCTTTGGGAGCAGATGGACATGTGGAGTTTGGGGTCTCTGAGATCACAATTTAAAAATACATATTTTAGTGAAGTTGATTTTAAGATTGTGTGTTTGAAAATGCCACTTTTAGAAAGTGGGCATTTTCTTGCTTATACCATTTCACGACACCCGTTACCGCCAGCCTATTCCTGGCGGTGAAAACCGCCAGGAACAGGCTGGCGGTAAGGGGGTCGGAATCCCCATGGCGGCGCTGCTTGCAGCGCCGCCATGGAGGATTCCCTGGGCCAGGGGAAAACCGGCGGTTCCCCTTTTCTGACCGTGGCGTTACCGCCGCGGTCAGAATGGCCCAGGAAGCACCGCCAGCCTGTTGGCGGTGCTTCCTCTGCCCTCTTCCCTGGCGGTGTTACACCGCCAGGGTTAGAATGAGGGCCTTTGTGTGCCTTTCATCTTGTGAAGAACTCCAAGGGCTTGATTTAGAGCTTGCCTCCTGTTGTTTGAAGACTCAGGGACAGCAAAGACTTCTCTCTGCCAGCACCTGGAGTCTCTGGAGAGACTCCTAGTCTGCCAAGTGGTGCCCATCCAGTTCCTGGGACGTTGAAAGGAGAAGTTGGCAGCCTAAGAGGAAGAAATCCACACACAGAACGCCGTGCAGGGAGAAGATAGATGCCACTCTGCTCTGCGGCTGGGAAATCGACGGTCGCACCGCTGAGCGTGTAAAAACAACGCATCGCTCTCCTGAGAAGAAATTACACACCCGACCCGACGAAAGGAGAAAGAACGCAAGGTCTTGCTCGTGAGTGAAATCGAGGCATAGCAAGCCCTTTTTGATGCACACTCGCCCGTGCGGGGTTATTTTTGACACACCCAGGGTACATTTCCACACTAACAGTGTTAGTGTGTGTTTAAAACTACATGAAGACTCTTTTTGCTTTTTAATTGATAACTTGACTTGTGTAGTCTGGATTTTTGTCGTTTTGGCCTTGTTTTGTTTAGATAAATATTTTCTATTTTTCTAAATCTGTGTTGTGTCATTTTGTAGTGTTTTCATTGAGTTACTCTGTGTTACTGTGGCCCATATTTATACTTTTTGACGCACAACTGCGCCAACGAAGTTGTGCGTCAAAAATTTGACCGCTGGCGTTACGCACCATGCGGACTCCTTATTTATGGAATGACTTTAGCCGACGCTGCGGACTGGTGTGCGTCAAAATAAATGACTCACACCAGGCAGCGCTGGCGTATGGGAAAATGGACGTTGTGCCTCAAAAAATGGGGCAAGTCAGGTCTGAGGCAAAATTCAGGCCTCAAATCGGATTTGCGCCATTTCTTTTTACGCCCAACCTCCATTGACATGACTCCTGTCTTAGCAAAGACAGGAGTCATGCCCCCTTGCCCAATGGCCATGCCCAGGGGACTTATGTCCCCTGGGCATGGTCATTGGGCATAGTGGCATGTAGGGGGGCCCAAATCAGGCCCCCTATGCCACATAAAAAATCTGAAAAAAATACTTACCCGAACTTTCCTTTACTTCCCTGGGATGGGTCCCTCCATCCTTGGGTGTCCTCCTGGGGTGGGCAAAGGTGGCAGGGGGTGTCCCTGGGGGCAGGGGAGGGCACCTCTGGGCTCCGTCCGAGCCCAGAGGTCCCTTAACGCCCGCCCTGACCCAGGCATAAAAAAACGGCGCACATCAGGCTGTGCGTCATTTTCTAAGGCCCACCCCCTCCTGTGTGTCAAAATGATGTCAGAGTATAAATATGGGGCACAGGCCTTAAAGTCATTTTTTGGAAGGGAACGCTTACCTTGCATATAATTAACGCAAGGCTGGTTCCCCCTTCCAAAAAATGACGCACATGGTGGAATTTTGACGCCCGCGGGGTCGGACGTCAAAGTATAAATATGGGGCAGGGTTTGCGTCGATTGTGCCAAATTTTTGACGCACATTCGGCGCAAACAGAGTATAAATATGCCCCTGTGTGTTTTGGCACAAATACTTTACACCTAGCACTCTGAAGTTGAGCCTACTGCTCATGCCAAGCTTACAAGGGGGAAAGCAGGGGTTAGCTGAGGGTGATTCTCTTTTACCCTGACTAGAGCGAGGGCCCTTGCTTGGACACGGGGTTACCTGACTGCCAACCAAAGACCCCATTTCTAACAATAACACTGAAGGGTGTGTCAGATTTCCAAATTTCTCTATATATCAAAAGGTATTTTTGGGCAGACAAGGCACTTGGTGGTTTTCTACAACTACAACCAATGTCCCTATATGACTACCTACAGAAAGATATTTATTTGCTCATCTCCTACTATGTGTCCTCCTAATGCACAATACGAACTATCTTTACCCATCATGCGTGTCACTATTGATTCCCTACCCTCCCTAGAGAGGACAACAACAACTTCCTAAATCCGACTTAGCATCTCTGCTGTTTAATAAGCAGATCAAAATAAACGGATAAACTGACTTTTGGAGTGAATAGCTGAAGAAAGGTATCTCTTTTCTTATAGAAATTGGTACTGAAAACATCTAAATCCTTTGCAGACCTTTAACACAAATACAATTTATCTCATTTAGATTTTTACACCTTTCTAAAAATGCCATCTGCAATTAGCAAAATAGGGCCCTCTCAACATCCCTCTCTCCTTCTTTATCTAGACAATTTCACAAAGCTAGGACATGCTGCTTCCAAAATATACAGGCTTCTTAGATCAACCAACAAGGCTGAAACAAATACCAACGCCAAATCCTGTATTCCATTTCTAACCTATGTGCAGGTTCCCCTCTAAGCATGGGCAAATATCTGAAGCTCTCCTTTCATAGGGAAGATTTCTCCAGCTCTCTCATAAATGAGATTGTGGATCATTTATAATACCTCTGAAACTCCACCATTTAGGATTAATAGATTTAAACAGTTGTTGAAATCATATATTAGCTCCTGGAGAAGCTACACATATGTTTTACTTCTGTAACTATGCCCACACCCTCTGGTAGTGGATAGGAAACACAATCCAAAAGGTTTCTAACATCCAATTAAGTATAGACACCTCATGGGTATACCTGTCTCAACACAAGCTAATTGTTTTTCTCTCTCTGACACTTAACTTATTGAATTACTTATAGCTTTTGGTATCAAACTGATTCTCTCTGAGTGGAAAAGCTCTTCTACTATCTCCTCTCACTCCTGGTGTCCTGGGTCTGTTTTATCAGACGTGCAGATAACTGTGGAAAAGAGACTTATTCTGTTTAGTTTCACCGCTTTATTATGGAAAGTATCGTACAAATGCATCATCCACCCATCTACTCTGGATCTCTGACTCAACTGGCATTTGTGGAACCCAGAGGACTCCAAATCTTCCAAGACACTCCAACATTTTACAATACACATTCCTTTCACCAGATTCCATTAGAGTACATATTACAAGATACCACACAACTTCCTTCTTTTATAATGAAATATTTAATTACTTGTTCACTTTAAACATGGAGCTATTTATCATGACCAAGCATATATATGAAATACTAACCCTGTCTAACATTTTACAATAAACATTCTCCAATATTCCCTGAAACACACAGCCTACTTAGTGTCCCCTCTTTCACTCATATCACAAATAGTCTCTCAGATATAAAGATATCTCTGTGACCCTGCTACTATGCTGGAGACACTGGTCTTCATCTTTCTTCATGTCTCTGTTCTCACACATTTTCCTTGTTTGGTCATTACTCCCCCATCCTTCAACACAACCACTCTGTTAAATTTCCAATTGTGATTGTCCTCCAACATGACTGCATTTTTAAAAGTTTCGGCTACCCTCTGCAGAGCTGCAAATTTTGAAGATCACTGTAACCCCATTGGTAATCTCATCCTAACCCAAAGCCCCTCAGCCACGTCTGTCTGTTTTACTGCTTGCCTGTTATCATATAAATATTTTCTCCAATTCATTTCGACCAACTGTCTGTCTTTCCATTCATCGTCTCCATTTACCTTCCTCTCCTGTACGTTGACAAACTGATGGCAGACATGAGTTAGGTTGCCTCCCTCTAAATAACTCAAAAGGGTGCCTGCCCGTGACTGATTGTGGAGTTAGGCGATATATTTCAACCAGTATCTGAATTTCCTCCTTTCAGTCCCTTGCATCTGGTTAGGCTATTTGTATCGCTTCTGTAAGAATCCTATTACATCTCTCAATGATCGCATTAGATTCTGAGTGATAAAGGGCACATTTCCTATGCCTAATTCCTCTCTGTGACTGGAAATTCTAAATTTCCTGGCAAACTAGTTGAACACATTTATCTATTGGTATTGATTCTGGAATGCCCTCTCTGCCAAACACCTCCTTTAAAAATGTGACCACATTCTGTGTCTCTACACCCTGGGTGATATATATCTCGAGCCACCTTGAAAACAAATCAGTCAGTAGCAGCACATGATACTACCCTGTCTTATTGGTCACAGGTTCTTGTATGTCTGAGACCACTTGTTCACATCAATTTTCTTCCTGCCTTCTCACCACCCTGAGTTGGGTACGTGTAATACATCCTTTATACTTAAAATCCAGGCAGTCCCTGATTGACATTTCTACCTGTGTGTCTACTCCTAGCCACCAAAAATTAAGCCTGATCATCTCCTTAGTCTTGATGATTCCTAAATGGCCTTTATGTGTTAGGTCTACCAATATAGCCCTCACACTCGCCGAGGAAATACATTTTGTTCCTCTCCACAGCAACTCATGGTGTACTGACAGTTCATTTCTTACCTCCCAAAACCTTAAGCACTCTGATGCCACTTTCTTGCATTGATGCCAGCCCTCCTCTATGTGGAATCAATTGATTCAACTCTCCATCTTTAATTAACTGATCTTCCTAGTCTTTTTCCATTACTATACCTTCAGTGACTTCACAGACCTTGCAATCATCAAAATCCCACGGATCCTCTTGCATATTTTCACATTCTGCACTCTTTTCCCCTTTCACTTGTACTAATCTTGAAACACAGCCTGCTACTCAGTTTTCCAGGAATGTAGTTTACCATGAAATCATAATCTTGTAGGGATATCACCCACTTACAGATCCTGCTAGAGACTGCATCCTAGCCCTTATTCTTGAATATTTCTTTTTGTGGCTTGTGAACTGACTTCAAAACAAACTGGCTACCCCACAAAAATTTATTTTTGTTTCTTAACGATCCAAAATCTGCATAGGGCCTTCCTTTCTATTACTGAATACCTGTACTTCTGGAAGTCTTTTATGGTCCAACAGTGGTTTTGTTTAGTAATTTATATTGTTTGCATTTATTAGGTCATTCTCTCTTCATTAGTCCTGATGAGGCCTGTGTGTGAACGGGCCGAAATGCGTTGACCTTTTCTATAACAAGAGAGGTTGCGAGGAAGATATATATGCCCTATAAGGATTTTGGAATACATCTCTCTATAAATTAGGATGAAAATAAAGAAGGTATAGAGATGTGGTAGATAATGCCATCATCTGTTAGATGTGGATTTATGGTGTAAATAATGGAAATAACCACAAGGGTTTGAATTAAGGAGAGCAAAAAAGGACCATATATATTTTTTTCTACGGACTTTTTCATGTGTATATTTGTTTATAGGTTGATTTATATCTATTGTATGTTTTATATTGCCTTTTGGCCTTCCTTATGTTGGAGTGAAATAATGAACTAAACTTTTTGTAATTAACTTGCATCTCCAATGATTGATTTATAGTTTCATTGTTTGTGAGTAAGAGTTATTTTTTTCCCTACTATATGACCACCATTGTTTTTTAATGCTTTTATTCTACACAGGTATATTGTGGGTAATAGGGTAAACCCCTTTGAATTGATTATCACTAAGGCACACAAGGACAGGATGAGAAAAGAAGAGAGGATGGGGGAAAACTGAGCACAGGGTCAGTCACCGCAACAACAGCACATATGGCATACATATCATAATCATTCACTGGAACTAACACTGTGCAGTTTGGACCACAATGCCAAACCATTACCTGGGTACAACAGCAGTAAAGAACCCAAACACTACCATCTGCACACCTACTGGGACTCACTAAGCCATGTCTGCCATGGTATGCTAGCTACTTATCAATACCAAATATACATACCTCCCTACATTGCTAAGCAGGACCACACAAGAATAGCTAAACCTGCACATTGGGGCATCCACTGACTAGAACCTTGCCCCCAAGCCCCATAGTAGGCAATATAAAACAAAATACCACACAGTCTATACTCACCCCCTTGTGGCTGCTGTGCTGCCCTCAAGTGCCTGTCCAACTCTGGATTGGCCACCGCCAGTATACAGGCCATTAGTGGGTCAGAGTCTGACGGGTACCCCTCCCTCGTTGGGAGGCTATCCCCAGCTGGGCCTCTGTGGTCTTCTTGGCCCAGCATCTCAGGTCCTCCCATCGTTTCCTGCAGTGGGTGCTCTGCCAGCTATGGACCCCAGGGTCCACACATCCTTGGCGATGGCATGCCACAGCCTTTTCTTCGGACGGGTGCTGACCTGCAGAGGAGACACAGACAGAAGGACACCATAAACTCAACACTCCATTTTTAACAGAAATGGCTTACCTACTGCAAAGAACCCACATTAAGCACACACATGACCCCTACCTCTGCATACACATTGCATGCAGCCAAAACCCCTGCAAATGACATCCTGCCAGCACACACATATATCATCATGCAGCCATGTTGCATCCAATGTACCCATGATGTACTCACCTGTTGGTCTGAAGGCACATACAACTGCCCATACAGGAGTAGGACTCTATCCACAAGCTTCTCCAACTCCTTGGATGTGAAGACTGGTGCCCTTTCCCACATAGCACAGGCCATCGCAGGTTCCAGACACAGGACACAGCAGCACACGCAGTGGAGATGTTGAACAGTAGAGAGTCAGGAATCAAGTGAAGTGGTACAGAGAAAATGTTGGTCACCTCCGCGGCGGTGAACACCGTCAGCGCCAACGTTGATCATCATTGGTTCCTCTACTCCATAGAGCTAATGTTAGCCAATAAGGAGTTGCGCTGTAGTGCAGACCGCCTTCCCCATGACACAAACGCCGGCAGAGTAAAGTCATTTCCACCTGTCCCTGCATACAGGACAGACGATTGTCATTTCCTTACGCTGATACTTATGTTGGACAAATTTATGTGCGTCATAGGTATCGATTGTACACACCAAGACAATCCCAGTGTTCTACATGCATACATGGTCTGTGTACTGTGATATTGTGTATCCATACTTCCTATAGTCACATACATCTCATGTTTGGTTTACTTAGATACCTACCACTGCGGAGGAGGCAAGCACCTGTGTACAGACCCCAAGTGGACTTGGCTACACTGGAGGACCAGCACATCATACTCACCTATCATCGGGACAGGGCCACAATAACTGAGCTGTGTCACAATTGGAGTCAGTTCTGATTCCTGCTATCCGTAGCACTACAGCAATACCCCCTGTAGGACAGTGACTATCAGTGCTCCACTTCCTAGCAAGAGGTTAATTCCAGGTGACAGTGGGCTTGGCTGCAGGAATGTCACAGCCAATGTTTTTGATTGTGCTTGGAAGGGTTTTGGCTGCCTTGCTCAAACACGTGAGCAGCTACATCTCATTCCCCCAGAATGAAGATTTGCCCATTGTGAAGGCTGAATTCTATGTCATGGGACACATACCAGATGTGATTGGGGCTATTGATGGGATCCATAGTTCCTTGATTCCTCCCAGGGCAAATGAGCAGGTCTACAGGAATAGGAAGAGTTACCACTCTCTAAATGTCCAGATTGTGGGGGTCATTCTGACCTCAGCAGTAAAAGGCGCTAACCGCCGGTCAGAAGACCGCCATAACACCGCCGCGGCCGTGGGAAACCGCCACGGTCATTCTGACCCGCAACAGGCAAACCGCCAAAAACCCGACATCCACAAAAGTCCGCCACACCAACGGCCAGCGATGACCAAACCTCCACCGACACGCCAACAGAAATACGCCCATTCCATTCCGACCCACGAATCCACACGGCGGTCTTTCAACCGTGGTATTCCATTGGCGGTACACACCGCCGCGGTCAAAATACACACACAGCTCCAAAACACTGCCACATTGGTCATTTTGAAACACACACACCTGATACACATACAAACACCACTCCCACACACCCAACACAATATAAAACACACACCCACATCACCCACAAACCCCTACGACCACCATTAATTGACTAAGGCCAGAGAGAGACACCACCAGCTAGTACAGAGCATTCACAGGCACATAACACCATCACTCACACAACATCCACGCACAAAACACCACACACGACACTCACCACACTCATCACCACAAACGCCACCCCACACCTCATCCACACCACCCCATGGCACCCCAAAGACACCCCAGGTTTTCAGACGCTGAACTCAGGGTCATGGTGGAGGAAATAGTTCGGGTAGAGCCCCAGCTCTTCGGGACACAGGTGCAGAACACCACCATTGCCAGGAAGATGGAGCTATGGCAAAGAATAGTGGACAGGGTCAACGCTGTGGGTCAGCATCCACGAAATCAGGACGACATCAGGAAGCGGTGGAACGACCTACGGGGGAAGGTCCGTTCCATGGTATCCAGACACAACATCGCGGTGCAGAAGACTGGCGGCGGACCCCCACCTCAACCCCCAGAATTTACAACATGGGAGGAACAGGTCTTGGCGATCCTGCATCCTGAGGGCCTCGCAGGAGTAGGCGGAGGAATGGACTCTGGTAAGTCTAATCTCAACTACTTCATCCCCCCCCACCCACCGGCATGCCAAATCATACCCCCATCCTCCCCCCCACCCCATCACACATCCTCCTTGCTAATGTCTCACCATCAGAACCCACCCATCCCAACACCAAGCCCTGCATGCAACCCAAACCATGGACACCCATCACCTAAACATGCCCACTGCACATACCCATCCCCCCCCAAACCACCGTCACAACAGCCCCCACAAGGGAATGCCAGCACTGGGGCACACAGGCACCCACCCATTGCACGCTATGGCACACACAGAAGGAATAACCATACTCTTATACCCCTGCAGGACCCGAACGCCACAACACCACCCAGGAGGGTCCAGAAATGTCCATTCCACCTCCAGAAGAGGCCCACAGTGATGACAGCAGCTCTGTCTCCCTGGACCCAGATGACCAGCCCGGCCCATCGGGGACCTCGGGACAGTCGGTTCCCCTCAGACAGCCACAGCAGACCTACCCCCCTCTGGGAACACCAGCACAGCACCCACCCAGCGGGCCCATGCCTCTGTCTCCAGGACACGTCAAGCAGCGGTGTGTCCACCACTACAGGGCACCCAGGTTAACCCACCGCCCCAACAACAACAGGGACCTGGGGGCAGTGGTAGTGGGCACACGGTCCAGGGGACAGAGGCCCAGGGAAACAGGGGAACTGGGAGGGCTGCTGTGCGACAGGGGGGGGACAGGCCCAGGGAACCCACTCTCCACGAGGCCCTATCCTCCATCATGGGAGCATACCACCGCTCCCAGGAGACGATGGCGACGGTCCTGGCCAGGTTCCAGGAGATCCAGGTACTGCAGGAGGAACAGTTTATGGGGTTCAGGGAAGAACTCAGAAATATCAGTTCCGCAATGGGCACCATCGTTGTGGCTCTCAATCAGATTGTCAGCACATTGCGGGACCATGTGGTACCACAAAGGGCCCCTGTCACTAGCATGGACCAAGAACAGGCTACCACCTCCGCCGCCGCTAGTGGACAGGAGGCCCGACACAAGAACAACAGGCCACCAGAACCCCACCCCCTGCAGAAGGAGAACCACCCCACAAGTGGGGCCTGAGATCTAGGAAGAAGACAGAGTAGGATGCCAAGACCCCCGCCAGGAAAGGATACCCCCTGATTGTCATCCCACTGTCCCACATTGTCACCCTGTCCAACCTTAAACTGCCCCTGCTCCACCTTCCACAGGCATATGGACAATGCACCTGTGAGACTGAAAATCTGGACTATGCCATGGACATTCCTCCACCATCACCCATCACCGAATTGCAACCATTTCACAAAATGTAACACTTTAATAAACACACTTATTGCACAAAAATAATCTGGAGTCTGCCTGTATTTTTGAACAAATGTATTACACAGAACCGTGCCTAAATGTCCAGTTACATTGTGATGACAACATACCACTGTCACACAGCTGTAGTCCATGGGGAAACAAAGCAGAGGTGACGGAGTGGGGCCCACATCTCTGAAATTGGAAGGGAAAGTCACAACTCAGTCAACATACACTGGGGGGAAACTCAGACAGTAGAGAGGCAGGAGACTTTAAGAAAAAGTAAAATGCCGGTGTTGATTCTTACCTGTATGTCATTGAAAATACTGCTGTATTACTGTGTCCCTGTTGTCTGTGTCGTCCTCTTCATCTTCCTCCTCTTCACTCTCCGCAGGCTCCACAGCTGCCACAACACCACCATCTGGACCATCCTCCTGCAGGAAAGGCACCTGGCGTCGCAAAGCCAGGTTGTGAAGCATACAGCAGGCCACGATGATATGGCACACCTTCTTTGGTGAGTACATTAGGGATCCACCTGTCATATGGAGGCACCTAAACCTGTCCTTCAGGAGGCCGAAGGTCCGCTCGATCACCCTCCTATTCCGCCCATGGGCCTCATTGTAGCGTTCCTCTGCCCTTGTCCTGGGATTCCTCACTGGGGTCAGTAGCCAGGACAAGTTGGGGTAACCAGAGTCACCAATTAGCCACACACGGTGTCTCTGAAGTAGTTCCATCACGTAAGGGATGCTGCTATTTCGCATGATGTACGCGTCATGCACTGACCCAGGGAACTTGGCATTTACATGGAGATGTACTGTTCAGCCAAACAGACCACTTGGACATTCATGGAATGATAACTTTTTCTGTTCCTGTACACCTGTTAACTCGTGCTGGGGGGGACCAAAGCAACATGTGTCCCATCAATTGCACCAATGATGTTGGGAATATGTCCAAGCGCATAGAAATCACCATTCACTGTAGCCAAATCGCCCTCCTCAGGGAAAACAATGTAGCTCTGCATGTATTTCAGCAGGGCAGACAACACTCTGAAATGACCCACTTGCCAAAAAATGGAGTACTGACAGCACCTGCACTAGAGGGGGGATCCCTGTGGGTTGGCGGATGGGTGACATCAGGTCTGGCTCCAGCTGGGCACACAGTTCCTGTATAGTGGCTCTGTCAAGCCTGCATGTCAGTATGACATGTCGTTCTTCCATTGTCGACAGGTCCACCAGCGGTCTGTACACGGGAAGATTCCTCCATCTCCTCGCAAGTCCCAGCGGACGGTGCCTAGGAAGGACAACATGGAGCATAGAGTCAATCAACCCACAAGTACGTTCCCACAGCTTGCACAGTACACGATTCTCAATGCATTGAATGGCTTGTATGAGTGTTGATGCAAGGCCTAGGTATGTGTGACGCAGTAGAAATTAAGATATGGGGGCCCTTGAAATGGCGGCTGCCTGACCTGTGAAGTGCGACAGTGGGATGTGAGGTCAATGCGCCGGCGTGGCACACCGTGGCGGTAGGCGATCGAAGACCGCGGCGCAAAGCCGCATTGGTTAACATTGAACCCTATGGGTTTCAGGAGCCAATGACGATGTGAGCCGGCGGTCGCGGTACGCACCGCCGCGGGCGTGACCGCCATTTTCTATCTGCTTAATCACTCGATACCTGATCATCCACAGGAGAGGACCTATACTGCAAGTGCTGCTGTGATCTCAGTCTGGAAGAGACAATGGCTGCTGCGACTGGGGAAAGGGCCCCTGCCTTCACTTCTGAAGAATTGGAAAAACTCGTGGATGGGGTCCTCCCCCAGTATGCGCTACTCTACGGTCCTCCAGACCAACAGGTAAGTACACTGGGACCATGCTTTGTGGCCAATGCCTGGGTTGAGTGGGGTGAATGAAAGATGGTGGGGAGGGGAGCGAATGAGGCATGCATCAAACGAAAAATGAGAGCATGTGCCACATGGCAAGGGTAGGGATGGGGGGCCACTCACATCGAGCATGCAGAAGGTGATGTTTTTTTTTCTCCCCCTGCACATGTCACATAGGTCAGCGCCCATCAGAAAATCGACATTTGGCGTGCCATCGCCAAGGACTTCCGGACCCTGGGGGTCCACAACAGACGGGGCACCCACTGCCGGAAGAGGTGGGAGGACATCCCCCGCGGGGCAGGAAGACCGCGGAGGCTCTGCTGGGGATGGCCTCCCAATGTAGGAGGGGTGCCAGTCGTACTTTGACCCCCCTGATGTCCCGGATCCCGGCAGTGGCCTACCCCGATTTGGATGGGCACGTGAGGATATCACAGCAGACACAAAGGGGTGAGTACAAGCACATTCTGCTGGTTTTACGCACATTGGAGGTGTCTGGGTGGGGGAGGAGGGCTGTGGGTATCCCTAAGCCAGGGCGTTTTCTGTAGGCTAGGCCCCTCCGTTAGGCATGGCCCTGTACCCACGCCCCCCACCTCTGTAGGTTGCCTAGTACAGCTAATCATGGCCCTGTGTCACCTATGTGTGGAGTTGTCGTCCATAGGCTTGTAGGCCATGTCCCACGGATTGAGTAGTGTACCCCAAGTGCGCGGCGTAGTGCAGGGGGCTTCTGTGTCTGTCCTCTCTGCCAACGGTGTCGCCAATGCATGCACTCAACATGTCTTTGTTTCTCCACCCCCCCACCCTTTTTGTTTTGTAGCCTTCCTGTTCATGTGTGCATTAGCATCATCAGGCGGAGGAGAAGTGGCATCGGAGCACGAGGGAGCTGCATCTCACATGGCCATGGAGGGCCATGCAACTGACTCTGATTTCACCAGTGAGACGGAGGGTGAGGGGAGCTCCACAGCGGGGACACGTGGTGACACCAGCGACACAGACACGTCCTCGGAAGGGAGCTCCCTTGTGGTGGCGGCAACATCCGTGCCCACCGCAACAACAGGTACAGCCGTCACCCAGCGCGCCAGATCCGCCCTCCCAGCAGCCCCTCAGCCTTCGCCCTGTGCCCGCTCACCCAGGAAGGTGGGCATCTCCTTCGCCCCAGGCACCTCAGGCCCTGCCCCAGTTACCCCTGCTGCCCTCAGTGAGGAGGTCATTGACCTCCTGAGGACCATCATTGTTGGGCAGTCTACCCTTTTGAATGCCATCCAGGGTGTAGAAAGGGAGGTGCACCGAGGTAATGCATACCTGGAGGGCATTCATTCGGGTCAGGCTGCCCATCAGCGATCGTTCAACGCTCTGGCCACAGCACTGACGGCAGCCATTGTCCCTGTCTCCTGCCTCCCTCCTCCAACTTCCTCAACCCAGTCCCACTCCCCTGTACCTCTGCCTATCCCAGACACACCATCAGACCAGCCTGCACACACCTCAACACCCAAAGGAATCTCATCCAGACATAAGCACCACACATCACACAAGCATTCACACAAGCAACATCCACGTGCAGACATGCCAACAGACACTGCCTCCTCTGTGTCCCCCTCCTCCTCATCTCCCTCCTCCCTCCCTGTGACGTCTCCACTCACACTTGCATGCACAACATCTTCAGCCACTACGTCCATCACCAGCACACCCACCAGAACACTCCGCACACGTGCAGTCACCACCCCCACTACCATTTACACGTCCCCTGTGTCCTCTCCCATGATGTGTCTATCACCCCCTCTTCCAAAACACACAAACGCAGGCAGCCACCCACCCAACAGTCATCCACCTCACGACAGCCTCCAGCACAAGCACCTGCACCCAAAGACACCAGACTTCACTTTCCTACAACCACATCCTCTTCCTCCACTCTCATACCCACTACAACTACCCGTCCCTGTCTTACTAAATTGCTTTTCCTTTCCAACCTTGACCTCTTTCCATCAACTGACCCACCCCCTCCATCTCATAAGGCTCCAATCAGCACCTCAGCCACCACAAAACCTGGACCTACAAAGACAATAGTCCAAGGATTTTGGAGTCCACCACCTTCAAGCCCAGCTACTTCGGCTAGGAGTAAAGAGACGGCCAGCCCACCCCCAGCAAAAAAAGCCAAGAAAGCCAGTGCCCGGCGCGAGAGGCCAAAGACAGCAGGCTCAAAAAGCACTACCCTGGCACCGTCAGGGAGTGGGGTGCCACCTGGCACACCGGCAAAGGGAGGAAAGGGCCACAGACGAGCAGGGAAGGGTGGCAAGGGCAGCACGCCCGACAAGTCCGGCAGCAGGCGAGCTGCCCAGGAGGGCCCCACCAGTCCCATTCCAGGTGTGCAGGAGGACACCCAGAGGCCCGGTACGGCAGCCCAGGAGGGCCCCGCCAGCCCCAGCCCAGCTGCCCAGGAGGGCCCCGCCAGCCCCAGCCCAGCTGCCCAGGAGGGCCCCGCCAGCCACAGCCCAGCTGCCCCGCCAGCCACAGCCCGGCTGCCCAGGAGGGCCCCGCCAGCCACTGCCCAGCTGCCCAGGAGGGCCCCGCCAGCCACAGCCCAGCTGCCCAGGAGGGCCCCGCCAGCCACAGCCCAGCTGCCCAGGAGGGCCCCGCCAGCCACAGCCCAGCTGGGCAATGAAGGAGCGCCAGCCACAGCCCAGCTGGGCAATGAAGGAGCGCCAACTCAAGCAACGATGAACATGGCAAGGACTGGCAAGGCAAGCACCGCTGAACAGGGCACCGCCATCTCAAGAACCGCTGAACAGGGCACCGCCATCTCAAGAACCGCTGAGCAGGGCACCGCCATCTCAAGAACCGCTGAACAGGGCCCTTCAAGTCAAGAACCGTTGAACAGGACCCTTCAAGTCAAGGACCGCTGAACAGGGCCCTTCAAGTCAAGAACCGCTGAACAGGGCCCTTCAAGTCAAGAACCG
This sequence comes from Pleurodeles waltl, assembly GCF_031143425.1. Lineage (NCBI taxonomy): Eukaryota > Metazoa > Chordata > Amphibia > Caudata > Salamandridae > Pleurodeles > Pleurodeles waltl. Next base: position 791,186,028 of record NC_090438.1, on the reverse strand, counting down.
CAGAACAGGGCCCTTTTTCATTTTTTTTACCGCCTGGCTGTTGGCGGGTTGGCCGCCGCTTTAACACCGACCGCCAGGGTTGGAATGACCCTCTGTGTGCCTTGCTGATCAATTCATCTCCCACGTCACTGCCAAATTTCCTGGATCTGGGCATGATGCTTATGTATTGAGGAATAGCAGTGTCCCACAGGTGATGGAATGACTACAGAGGCACAGAGTGTGACTCATAGGTGAGCTTGAGTCTTCACACAGTGTATGTCAATGTATGCCAACTGGATTTGTACTCCATGCCATTGTACATGAGTAATGTGTGTCCCTCACTACTTCCAGGTGACTCCAGATGACTCCAGATACCCAAACCTATCCTGGTTGCTGACACCAGTGAGGAATCGGAGAACAGGGACAGAAAATCACTGCAATGAAGCACATTACCGTACCAGGAGGGTTGTTGAACGTACATTTGGTCTACTGAAAGCCAGGTTCTGGTGCCTCCTTTAAACAGGTGGATCCCTATGCTACACCCCTAAGAAGGTCTTCCAGATAGTGGTGGCTTGCTGCATACTGCATAATGTGTCCCTCAGATGCCATGCGCCCTACCTGCAGGAGGAGGGGGAAGACAATGCACCTGTGGCAGTAGAGGACACTGAAGACTATTATGATGATGATGAGGAGGAGGAGGAGGAGGAGGTGGACAACAGGACACATATCCTACAGCAGTACTTCCAATAAAAACTCAGGTAAGTCTATTATTATGTTCATATCTTTATTTCAGTTAAGTGCTGTGTGCCAGCTGTGTTGTGCCAATCACTACCTTTACATTTCAATTGACTGTCACCTATGCCTTCCCTTTTTGCAGATGTAGGTGTGGTCACAACTGTGTACTGATGTGATGACTACAGACTGCTTAGACACATTTGTTGGATGGATTCACACATTACAGGACATTTGCAAACGGTAATATAGTTTAATAAATTGCAAATGTCTGTGTGATTAAGCACAAATACTCCAGTTGTGTTCAAGCGTGTGTATTTAAGTGATTAAAAAGGAAGAGAGTGGGGTGATGGTGGACTAAAACTTCAGTGTATTGGCCCTGTTGGTTTGTAGCACAGGTCCAGTATCCATGGGACCATAGAAAAAGCAGCAATGCCAGTCCAAAGTGAACAAGGTGACTCAGCGGCACACAAGGGGGGGGGGCATTCTGGAGGGGCTCACTTCCTGGTGGTGGTCTTGGTCTTGGCAACAGTCTCTGGTGTCTGTATGGGTCGCAGAGAACGTTTGCCGGGTGGTTCACCTTCTTCAAGGGGAGGGGTGCTGTTGGCCTGTGAGTGGTGTTGCAGGTCCTCCTGTCCAAAAGCTGCAGCAGATGATGATGACTGCTGAGTGAACTGGAAGTGGGCCACTGGTGTGCTCTGTTCTCCCACATGGTGTTGGCTATGTCACCCAGCACCCATACAATGGAGGCCATGTTGACATTTAGGCCCTGCAACTGCTACATGACCTTCTGGTGGTGTACCCTCTACAGCTGATGGTTCTCCTGCATGATGGTGATCACCTGGCCCATCCTGTCCTGGGATTTTTGGTATGCCCCCAGGACATGTGTGAGTGCCTCCTGGGCAGTCGGTTTCCTTGGCCTGGCCTCCTCCTGGCACACAGCTGGTCTCCCACTGTCCCTGCCCCCCGTGGCATTGTCCCCTGAATGGTGTGCTCACTCCCACTTACACCAGGACCTTCACCGTCTTGCCTATGTGGTGTCGACTCGGGTCCCTGTACAGGTCGGCACACTATTGATTGACGTGTCCTGGGGACAGGGGTTTGGGGACGTTGGCTGGCTGCTGTGGTGTTGGAGTCAAAGGGGCACCCTGTGGTGGACTGCTGTGGGATGTCGAAGCCGACTGACAAGTGGTCGCAGATGGGCCAGGGAGTTCATCTAGCTCGGGACATCCAGAGTTGCTGTCATCACTGAGGACATCTTGTGGTGGAGGACTGGGTTGCCGTGGCACCTGCTCGCCGCTGACATTTGCTGGAGTACCTGTGAAGATGAAAGTGACTTGTTTGGGTCATTGTCTGTCTCACATTCTGCATTTCTGGCTTTCCCGTAGGATTTGGTGTTGTCCTCCCACCTTTGGTTAGTGTATGGTGATGGATTGTGGGATTGGTAGTGCTACATGCTGGCATGCATTGCTGTTTTGTGTGCATGTAGAGCTGGGAGGTGTGTGCTTGTGGTGGGTAGGGCATGCAGGGTCACACAGTTGAGGGTGGTTATTGGGGAGGTGCATTGTATGAGATGGAGTGGGGTGTAGGCAGTCAGGGTGAGGGGGTGACATGCCATGCAGGTATTGGTGGAGGTAGGTTAGTAATGGTGAGTTACCAGTGTCTAGCCCTCCAGTGACTCCAGTGAAGCCCTCGGGATGCAGAATCACCAAGACTTGCTCCTCCCATGCTGTCAACTGTGGGGCAGGAGGTGGGGGTCCACCACCAGTCCTCATGATGGTGACCTGGTGCCTTGATGCAATGGAACGCACCTTACCCTGTGGGTCATTTCACCTCTTACGAATGTTGTCCCTTGTACATGGATATTGTCCCACGGAGTTCACCCTGTCCACCATCCTCCACCATAGCTCCTACTTTCTGGCAATGGAGATCTGCTGGACCTGTGCATCAAACAGCTGTGACTCTACCCTGTTGATTTCTTCTATCATCACCAGCAAATCTTCATCAGTGAAACGGGGTGCCTTTGTGGGGACATGCCTATTGTGTAGTGTGTGTGTTGTGCAGAGGGTGTTCGGTGTTGAGGTACGGTGTATGGTGTGTGATACATGATGGGTGTATAGGTAGATGTGGTATGTGTGAACAGTTCTCTAAGGGTTTGGCCTGGCAAGGTGTAATAGTCTTTTCGTGTTTGCAAAGGATTGTGGGTTATGGGCTGTGTGTTTTATAGTGCTGGTGGGTGTGTATGACGTGTGTATGTGTGTCAGGTGTGGGTTTTTTAATCTGGACAATGTTGGCTCCTTGTGCTGTTGGGTGCCCAATTCCGCTGCGACAGTGTGCACCGCCAATAGCTGACCGCCATTGAATGTCTGCTGTGGTGATTCGTGGGTCATAATTTGGAGGGCGGTGTATTGCTGGCATAGCGAGGAGGGTGGTGGGTCCGACAGTTTTTTGCCTTCGTTGGGTCTGGCAGAATTGTGGTTGTGGCTGGTTTCTGTCAGTTTTGTTTTTTGTGCGTCATTATCTGGGAGGTGGATTACCGCCTCCACTCGGTCTGTTGGCGGCTGTCAACGCGGCAGTCTTCAGAAAAGACCGCCATTGTCATAATGACCACCTCAATGTCGTCCCACACACCCTTTCATAATCTGTGAAGATCGTTTTCCACTTTGTCCATATCAACCTTGATTCTCCTGGTGACACAAAAATCAGACATTCTGTAATGTTCTGCATCTTGTGTGTATGACACTTCAAAACCTCCCCTTCAAACACTGGTACCCCAACTCAATACCTGACACCCACCATAATGTCTGCCCTCCAGTAACAGCCCTCAATACAAAGAGCAGCTCCTCCAGTATGACGGAGGAGCGTTGTCCCGTGCCAGCAGCAGCCGCTGCAAACCTTTAACAATCAAGCCATAATAAACTCTTTTATTATGCTGTGATTGTAAAAGGGGCGGGGCCACCGGCAATGACAGAGAAGGAGGGAAAGTGCACACCACTCTCCCTCAGTGTGAATGTATGCTTGGCCGGTCGTCTCGGGACAGCAAAATACACATGCGCACAGGGCTCTCTCCAACCCGGCACTGTGTTGCTGATTTGGAGAGAGCAGGTAGAGGCTTCGACTCTGCCTCGGAGTACCCAGCCAGGGGGCTACATCCAATCCTAAGACTGCTTTCATACTGCCAGAACATACTTTTGTTGATGAGGCACTAATGTAAGCATTCATGCTTTCTCAAACATGACTAGAGATCACAGCAACCACCAATACTGCTTTGTATCTCACCTTGTTATTGTTCAAGTCACATCAGACCCTGCAGACGAGACTCCCAAACCATTCCGCTCACTTCCTTCCATTGCAGAGCTTATTGTAAATTGACAAATAAAACATGTGTGACCGGGTGTTGCAAGTGCATGAGGCAGATTCCACACCACTCAAATGCCTGTATCCAGGGATGCCTCGTCTGCACACCAAATCATGCATGTGACTTCGATAGAGAGAAGTCACTAGAGTATGCACTCTAATTGTCTCTACGAAGGGTCACACCTGAAACAGTAAGGCTTCCCATTGTACATGAACATGTGGTCTCTCCAGCAATCACATGCTTGTCCTCAACCACTAGGGTGAGGTCTATAGTTGTATGTAAGCCTGTGCTCCATGTCATACGCTGACCCGCCTGCAGCCATGTTTCTGCAACAGCAGTATGCTCTAATTGCCTTGCTCGTCATCCAGATAGTGACGCACCCACCACAACAATGGCATGCTCCAGCTGCCTAGCGCTCTACAGATTACAGTTGTGTCATATGCTCCTTATCTCATGCAACAAACTGTGAATTCAGCAGCTGGACCTCCAAAAGTCAGATAAGTCATATATTTATAGGCAGTGTAATCAAAAGTTGAGATTAGGGTTCAGACAAGGACCACTGAGGACTACTTCTGTCCCAAAATGCTTTGGACTAGTTTCTAGCTTGGCTCCGCTCCTGTGCGTATGCAATGTATTCAACCCCACACACTGGCTGATCTCTGATCTGGGTGTTGAGGCTTTCAAATATCAGCCCAGTAATGACAACTATATTCCACTTGATGGAACCCAGGAATGAGCTATGTGGTATTTATGTACTGGGTAACAAACATAGTACCACGTCCGCATTGGGGTTGGGCAATAAATTCCGCTCCGCTGGTGCAGTGTGAAGAATTTCGACAACTCTGTGTTACACTTGTAATCCAGAGTTCTGGACAATTCTGTCAACTGCTGTGTGGTGGAGATTTTTCTCACTTGCGGCTCACGAACGGTGAGTTGGTGATAGAGAGCAAGATTTGGTGTCCCCTAGTGCAGTTTTTGGGTGCTAGGAGGACATCCTGCAAGAGTTTCTCAGCGCTGGCAGTTACAGATGCTGACCACAAATTCACAGTAAGAAAGCTGCTGCTCAAGTAGAAAATCTACTTGAGTGGCATCCAAACAAGCTTGAGAAGCAGTGCCCTCTGGCACACAGCATGGTGCCATTTGTGCTGATATTTCAGCATGGAATGAGCTCCCTGCGCTAAAGATCTGTGCAAGCAGCACGACGTGCCCATTTCTGGCCATTCACAGATCTCTGCAGAATTACGCAGGTTTCATGTAACTCTGTGGATTTCCGCTGAGTTATCTGTGAGTTCTGCCGTCCCCTAGCCCACATACCATTTGCGTTTGGATATCTCAGTGCTCTGTATATGTCTCTTGTTGCTTGATTGAGAGTTTACCTTAAAAAACAAAAGACAAGAGATGCCTAGAAAAATAGGAAACTATTTGTTTAATCATATATTACAGCCAGGGGAGAAGTTACAGAACTGGAACCTGAGGACTGTCTCTTGTTGTACATCGGATTGAAGCAAGTGTTTATACATTTTGTTGAGTCTCATAAGACAATAAAAAACATTCTTGGTAAAATTGTGACAATTGTAAAGGAGTCATGAATACCTTTCCGTGGACACAATGTGGGCCAGCGAATATGTGTCCAGATGTCCGGCGTGAAGGACACGTGGTTGCTGCATGTGCTATGTGTGCTTTGATCTGATTGGCTGGGTGTTCCCAACTACATGTTTCATCTTATTTTATGGTGTTTTTGGGAATGTATGCATCCCTCTGGGAATGTGAGTTTTATTGGGGCCAATCTCCAGGGACCATTGTGCTGTTGCTGCCTACCTGTGGATGTGATCTAAGTTTTCCTGTTTGTGCATTCGGCCATTGGCTAAGTGTTACCCTATTAGTGACCTGTCAGTCATTTACCTCAGGCCTAGGTCTCAGAGCCTGCCTAACTACATACCTTCATGCCAGGGTTGACAGAGAGGTCAAGATAGGGAATCCAATAATAGTGAAGCGACTTGGTGTTTATAAATACATCTCTGTGTGCTTCAACATCAATTAATCGAATATTAACACTCTCTTGTTAGGTTCAGTGATACAACAAACCTTGGCCTCTACACTAAAATTGACACCTTAGATGACATCAGGGGAAAAGCTTTATGCACAGTTTTGGTCCTATAACATCTGTCCATCAGGTAAGTCTGTTACTATTAGATGTCTTGGGCCAGATGTACAAAAGTATGTTTTTGCATTTCCTAAATAGCAAATCCTAAGAAATCACTATACAAGAAATGCAAATTGGAATTTACAAAAAAAGAGATTTCCTAACAGTGATTCCTATGGTGTAGGAATCGCTATTAGTAAATAGCTATTTAGGAAATGCTACACCACTCGTCCCTGTGGGCCTAAAGGCCCATAGGTACATATGGTTTTACATTCCCAAATTTGTGATTTCCTAATTGGAAATCACAAATTAGGAGATGCAAAACCAAGGGTGCCTATGAGCCTGCGACCCCCTCTTGATGCACCCCAAAACAGAGTGGTGCACATCTAAAGTGCACAAATGCCCTAGGGGCATGTGCGCGCTACATGGCACTTTACCAAATGCATTTTGGGTGCATTTTTTAAAATTGCACATGGTTACCATTGACTTACCATTGACTTGGAGTTGTTGGTGATTGCATTTCCTAAATGCCCATTTCGCATTCAGGAAATGTTTTGTACATTGTTGGACCTGGTCCTTTTTACAGGGTCCTCCCCAAACTTTTGGCCTTCCTCCGCCTATTTGTTTTAACCTGTTGTTGTTGGCTGTAGGACTCGGAGCACTTTATCACTGCTAATAGGTGCAAAAGTGCATGCACTCTCCCTTCTCAAGTTGGTATGATTGGCTTACGCCTAGTTGGCACATTTAATTTACATGTAAGTCCCTTTACAGTGGTATCTCTACACCTGGGGCTTTAAATTAAATGCTACAGTTCAGGCTGGAGTGTTCCCATGGGGAACAGGGCCAAGACTGATTTGCATATGGCTGAGTCCAAACTGGAATGGCATGGCAAGCAAAAAAACTGATGGATTAAACCAAGATCTGTGACTGGAGGTGAATGCTTGATTTGCTCTGCATTCCATCGTTCATCTGTTGTTTTTGCATTTGTCGGCCCAGGTGGGAAGGGTATGCCCAGACGTGGGTCCCATGCTTGCTTTAACACCTGATTCAAGCTAGCTCAATTGATGAAGGGTGATATATTGAAGCTGGTCCTATGATGCTTGTTTCTGGTCCACAAAAAACCTGGTCTGGCAGTTCAGGCTAGACTGTTCCCATGGGGAACAGGGTCAAGACTGATTTGCATATGACTGGGTCCAAACTGGTGTGGCATGGCAAGCAAAAATAACTAATGGATTAACCAGATTGGTGACTGGGGGTAAATGCTTGATTTGCTCTGCATTCTGTCCATCATCTGTTGTTTTTGCATTTGTCACCCCAAGTGGGAATGGTATACCCAGACATTGGTCCCGTGCTTGCTATGCCATCTGATTGAAGCTAGCCTGGCTGATGAAGGGTGATACCCTGAAACCAGTCCCAGGATGCATGTTTCTGGTTCATGGACGACCTGGATTGGTAGTATGAGCTGGACTGTTCCCATTAGGAAACTGGGTCAAGACTGATTTGCATATGGCTTGGTTCAAACTGGAATGGCATGGCAAGCAAAAAAACTGATGGATTAAACCCAGATCTGTGACTGGGGGTAAATGCTTGATTTGCTCTGCATTCTGTCCATCGCCTGTTGTTTTTGCACCAGCTAGCGCAAGGCCTGCATGCACGGTTCACTGCCACAGGGACCTGCCATCTAACTTTACTTGCCAGGCCTGTAACTCCCCTTTTTCTAAATAAAAGTCACCCCTAAGGTAGGCCCTAGCTAGCCCTATGGGCTGGGTGCCATGTATGTACAAAGCAGGACATGGGCCCCAACTTATTGCCTGCCTCCCTCTACTTTTCTAACACTGTTTTGTGGTTTTAGGACTCTGCACACTTTTCTACTGCTAACCAGTGCTAACGTGCATATTCTCTCCCCCTTAAACATGGTAACAGTAGTTTATTCCCAATTGGCATTTTTGATTTACTTGTAAGTCTTTAGTATAGTGCACTACATGTGCCCAGGGCCTGTAAATTGAATGCTACTAGAGGGCCTGCAGCACTCGTTGTGCCACCCACAAAAGTAGCCTTTTAACCAGGTCTTAGGCCTGCCATTGCAAGGACTGTGTGTGCAGTTCCACTGCCACTTCGACTTAGCATTTAAAAGTACTTGCCAAGCCTTAAACTACCCTTTTTCTCATATAAGTCACCCTTAAGGTAGGCCCTAGGTATCCCATAGGCCAGGGTGCAATACAGTTAAAGGTAGGACATGTACATGTATGTTTTATATGTCCTAGTACTGGAAAACTCCTAAATTCATTTTCAACTAGTGTGAGGCCTGCTCCTTTCATAGGATAGCATTAGGGCTACCCTGATATACAGTTTGAGTGGTAGATTCTTATCAGAAATTAGTAACCAGGTCATATTTAATATGCCCAAAATGGTAATAGAAAATCCTGCCTATTGGTGAGGCTGCATTTTATATTATTATTTTAGAAATGCCACTTTTAGAAAGTGAGCATTTCTCTGCACTTAAAAACCATCTGTGCCTTACTGCCTGTCTCCAATCAACGCCTGGGCTGGGCTGGTTGACAGCTCCCTTGTGCATTTCACCCAGACAACCACAAACAATGGATACTCAGTCACACCTGCACTCATCTGCATATTGAATGAGCCTTCCTGGACTGGAAGGGTGGAGGGCCTGACACTTACATTTCAAAGGCTAGTGGCCCACTGTGTTGCTTCACTCTTCAGAATAACAGAACTACGCGCTTCAGGATAGTTTAGGGCACAATGTGAAACAATCACTCCTACACACCTTAGTAAGTAAGATAATCAAGTTTATTTATGGGGCAAGTTCTCATATAGCAAAACTGACCACAGAAATATATCATGAAAAATAACATGAGAATAACTGTGAGAATATAAAAACTCTGTGATATCACGAAAAATAACAGGAAAATAACTGCAAGAGTAAGTGCATATTACACACGCACACACAATATGCTTCAATGCTTATATCCCTCCGCCGCACTCAAAGCCGGGTAACCCAAATCGACTGGCACAGGGAGTCTCCTTCGGGACAATCAGTCCTCCTGGCGTTGCGTCCAACCCAGAAGAGAGTTCCTAAACCAGTCCATCAAGGCTCCTGACCTTTATAGTATTTACTAATGCCCAGGAGTCTTTTCTAGAAAAAAAAACCCTCCTTTACAAATTGTGCAATCGGCGGTACCTTGTTCACCCTTCGAGACGTCTCCTCGGAACGGGCCAGGTTCCCAGAAGAGGGCTCCAAGGTGAAGCTTGCATTCCTCCTTGAGTACAGACGCATCCCCCTGTTGTCCTAACTGATAGCTCGTGGAATGTAAATAACGCCCTTCGTATCAGGCAGATGGAGCGAAGTTGAGCAGAAAAACACCCCACCCCGCAGCTTGCAGAAGCTTGTGGAAAAACACAGAACAGTGCTTTACGCACAGAACCAGGCTCGACAAAATGGAGTTGTGAGCCAATGTAAAATGGAATCAGAGGCCAATGGTCCATATAGTATATTTCATTGCCCTTACCCTGCACCACTGTTCACCTTGCACGTAGTGCATGTAGCAATACACCTACCCTCACACAATGGACTGCCAAACTGCCCACTTGGACCCTGGCAGATGGACTTGTCCTGAAAGGGGACCTTGTGCACTTCAAAACCTCTTTTTAAAGTCTCCCCCACTTCAAAGGCATTCTCGGGTATATAAACTGGTTCCCTGACGCCACCAACACACACTTCTGGACCTGAACTTGCAACCTGTCAAGAGGAACTGCCTGGCTGCCCAAAGAACTATCTGGACTGCTTTAGTGAGAAGAAATGCTGCCCTGCTGCTGCCCTGCTGTTGCCCCGCTGCTCTACTGTGCTGGTGCCTCTGATTTTGCTGAGAAGTGCTCTCCAAGGGCTTGGATTGAGCTTGCCTCCTGTTTTTTGAAGTCTCAGGGCCAAAAATACTTCATTTCTTCAGGAAACTCCTTGTGTGCCATAAATCGACGCACAGCCTGCCGGAAACGATACACAGCTAGTTTGCTACTGAGAAAAAGCCACATAGCCAGCCTGGAACGATGCAGCTAGACTTCCTGAGTGAAGAAGCGGCATAGCCTCTACCTTGCGGCTGGAAATTTGACGCGCAGCCTACCGGATAGACGCACAGCCAAACAGGAATGACGCAGTCTGACTTCCCGAGTGATGGTTCAACACAGCATCTGCTGTGCAAAAGAAAATTTGACTCGCTGCCTACCAGATCGATGCAATGCCTGTGATTTCTTCCTGCACGCCCAGGATTTTCCCTGCGTCCTCATTCCTGGGCGTCAAAAAGATCCCTGCAATGCAGTGAAGAACCAAGACTGCGCTTTGGAAATCGACACAAAGCCCCTTGCAACGTGGAAAGAAACAATGCATCGTCTGTGCATTGCCGGAAATTCTGACACCAGGTACTTTGTGTAAGCAAGAGACAACTGTTAATTTCTACGATTTAAGAATCTTTTTAACCTTGCAAAAGTGATATCTCAACTTGTTCTTATTGAATCTTTATCGTTTTGACCTTAATTTAACCAGATAACTATCAAATATTTTTCTAAACCTGTGTGGTGTAATCTTGTGGTGTTTTCACTATGTTACTGCATGATTTATTGCACAAATACTTTACACATTACCTTCTGAGTTAAGCCTGACTGCTCGGTGCCAAGCTACCAGAGGGTGGGCACAGGATAATTTGGATTGTGTGTGACTTACCCTGACTAGGATTGTGGGCCCTTTTTGGACACGTATGTATACCTCTGCCAACCACAGGCCCCATTTCTAACATAGCCTATTTGGTTTATCACTGCTGTGAGTGCTGCCTTGCTCATAGGATTGCATTGGAATTGTCCTACCTTATGTCTAGGTGGTTTTATCTAATTCATGAGGGGTTGCGTAGGCATGTTTGGCATGGTTGTAAAGGTAATGATAAATGCTGCTTACTGGTATAGATGGATTTTTATTATCATTATAGAAATGGCACTTCCAGAAAGTGAGCATTTCTCTGTGCTTACGACTCCGGTGTTCACAAGCTTGACTCCATTTCACCTCCGGGGCAGAGTGACAGCTGGGCTTTCTGCATAGTTTTCAGACAGCCTGTACACAGGGAGGGTGGAGGTGTCACAGAAGTGCATCTGCATATTGAATAGTCTTACTGGGCTGACAGAAGGAGAGGTGGGGCACACCTGCATTTATAAAAGCTGTGCCCTGACTTCACACAAAGGGTTTGTTTACCCCCCACTGAGGTCGGGTGCCTGTGCTGGAGGAGACAGGGGACAATCCTAGAACCAGTTCAGACCGGGTGGAACCTCGTCTCATCCCTTTTGTAAAAGTTGTGCCAAACTGAGTACAAGTACAGTAGATTTTCACAAAGTTGGAGAGACACTAATGGACTACTGAACTGGACACAGGATGCTGCTGGAGGAACTCACCAAGAACCACCTTTGGACTGCTGCTGTTGCACTGACCTGTGACGTGCTGGGTCACCAGGAGGAACTGCCACTGCCTGCAACCATTTGTGCTGTCCTGTTTGCTTGGGCCCTACTGCCCTGTGGCCCCTTTTTTTTGCTGTCTCCAAGGGCTGGGAGCTGAGGCCCCTGTTCCCTTCCAATCTTATTTCCTGGAGTGCTGAAAGGGCACTTGATTCACAGTCTTCACAGCACATGAAAAGTGCTTGATTTTGTGTGGAGAGCACAAACGTTCCTTTCCCTGGCTGTTTCTAGAGGTGGGAAAGAGCTGCTGGTATTTCCCGAGTGGGGTGAGGATGAAGAACAGAGCGATCATGCTCTGTGTGGTACCCCCTGGGGTGAGGACCAACGTGTGCAGTGCCCTGGGTCACCTTCCAGGCACCTGTTTAGGTGCGTTCACCACATCGGCCCGGGCCCGGCTCAGAGCAGGCTTCTCAGTGTGAAGCCAAGTCACCTCTAAACCCAGTGAGCAGGGAGGAGTGCTGCTGGAGCAGCCAGCGTGAAGGAGACTGTTAGATTGGGCCGTGGCCACCCTGTGGATTGGGGGCACCCTGTGCTTCACGCAGGGATATCAAGAGAGATCTTCCCACCAAGGAAGAAGGTGTGTGGGCTCCTTTCTCCACCCCCCCCAGTAGAATCCCTGGGGATTGTGCAGGGGCCTTGTTTTTCAGTGGGGGTCGCTCTGCACCCATAAGGAATCGGAGCACAGGAGCTCTGTCAATTGGGACACGTTGGCCCTCGGTATTTTGTGAGTTGTTGCCTGATGGAAGGGACAGATCACTCTCACCAGTTCTGGTGAGAATAACACAAGATGATATGTTCATTTGTTTTCAGTGCTGTGCCTTTGCCATTGGGGACTGTGCCTTATGAGGATGTCGTGGCCTCTATGTTATCTGCCAGGGGCATTCTTTGGTGATGTGTCATGTTATGTACAGTCATATTAATGTGTTACAGTGATGATGATGCCATGAGATTTACTGATGTTTCATTTTTATGTGCATTGATGTTGTTGCTTGGCATTTATGATGGTGAGTTTATTGCACCATATGCATTTCTGGTGATATGTGTTTTTTCTATGATATGTGCATTTTAGTAACAATGCCAACCTGCCTACTGCTCATGTTGCAGGATAACCAGTAACTTATGTGTTTCATGTGACTTCTGCTGTCTTTTTCAGAGTACTGGTACCTGAGTAATGTTCTGACAACTGCTTGTGTAGCAGGGTATTTCTGACATGTATTTGGTCTCCTGATGTTTTCTGCAATACGGCTTATTGTTATATTACTTGGTGTTGTGTCTCCTTTGTGATGTATCTATTGCATCACGTGTGTCGTGTGCTATTTAGGGAATGCTAAATCCGATTTCTACTGGCTAGAGATTGCATTTCCCGACCATGTTTATGCCTTTGTACATGTGGAAAGGCATTATTGCATTTCTTAACGGACAGATATTGCAATTCAGTCTGGTGAGAAATGCATTTTCCTTTTGTACATCTGGCCCAATGTGCTGCATCTCTAAGGTATGGTCTTTGAGTCTTTTCCACCATGTGAAAGGTATATGTCATGCCTTTTATGTACATTTATCGGTAATCACAGCTTTTGTGTCACCTGTCACATCTTTCATTTTCATTCCCCTCAATGTTCCCTTACTTTCCTCTCCTTCTGCTTATTCAAGAGAAACACATCTAAAACTGTGCACAAGCACACTGGTTCAGCAGCTGAAATTGAGAGGTTTGTCCATAAAGAGTAAGTAGCAGGTGAGTTATGTTTTCTAGAGCTCAATCATTAACTTCACATGGTTGGGCAAAATGTAATGTAACTGTTCTAAAGAGTCACCTTTTACTGACAGCTATTGTGAGACAAGCCTCATAATGTTATTTAAACAGTCTTTAGTATCTGACTGTCAACTTACTTAGCCTTTCTGTTGTGGATCTTGGGGACTACAGCTGACAATGATTCTGTAACATCCACCGCTGTAGGAGAGCAAGCAGTCCCAGGAGAGAACACTATGGGGTTATTACAACTTTGGAGGAGGTGGTAATCCGTCCCAAAAGTGACGGATATACCACCAGCCATATTACGAGTGCCATAGGATATAATGGACTTGTAATACGGCTGGTGGTATATCCGTCACTTTACTGTCACTTTTGGGACGGATTAACACCTCCTCCAAAGTTATAATAACCCCCTATGTGCTTAGCAGGCTGCAGTCTCTGTGTCCATCACTGCTGAAGAGGGTGGGTGGTTTGCTGGCCTCATGCAGAATGACACATTCAACACCTCTTCACAGACCACCAGCAGTATCCTAGCTAGGGTTCACATAAGAGTCACAACCCCCTGAGGCAAGCCACCAGCTAAATAGCCACAGGTGCTTGTTCAGGTACTTCAGTTGAATCCCATGCTCACTCATTCCACACAGGTGCAACTCTGATATTTACTGAATCTTCTGAAGGAGAGGACTACCCTAATTAGAATGAATTCTCTACCATTCACCAGTCTCTCTCCCATAACCTCCCAGACGTCAACCCTTTTTGTGAAGGACAACATATTTTTCTTTGTCAAACAGCTGCACATTGAGGGTGTGCCATGGGCTTATCATGTACTCTGAGAGAAACAGTTCTAATAACAGCCCTCTGTGTGGTCAGATATGTGTGACATTAATGACTGTACACCAATGAGACCCACCAGAAAGGACATCCTATTTTGATTCAAAGCCAGACACTTGTGTTGGAAAACATTACAAGTGTCTTCAAGATATGGTAAATTTCCACCATGAATATCTTCATCTGGGGGGAAATAAAATACTAGGCAATATGCCCTGGGAAAGCAGATGATAAAAGGCACATCAAAATAGTGCCATTGTTATATACAAAAACGAAGGCATTTGCAAGCGTCAGCTGAGACACAAGACTAACCTGCAATGCCCTCACTACCCAAAAAAACTCTACCTCCCACCCAAAATCACAATCTTAACCTCCAATAGGTCTAGTATTGTATAGCTATATATCGTGGCGAATACTCCTGGGTGATGACATCATGCACTAAAGCTTTCAACATATCGGACAACACATCAACAAACCATCCTCACATAAAATATATGACTTTTATATCTCCTTATCAACCATTCACAAACCCTAAGGTTTAATAAAGTTAAGTTTGTATGTGTAAATTTTGGAGAAAAAAAAACAATTTCACCTACCGCCACCAGTGTGTGGGTAGCGATACAAATTGTGAGAGTTACATTTCTAAATGTATTGGGTCAAAGACTCCGTGTAGGTTGGAATTTGTCACAGTTAAAATACACTTGCATGCACTGACACAGAGACATTCTTAGAAAGATTATCAACAGATTCAATGTAGGTGTAAAGAAATTTGTGTATATAAATATCCAAGAGGAAACACATTTTTCATCAAATATTACAAAGGTAAAAACTACTTTTTTTTTTAACGTGCGCGAGAATTGTAGGCCATATTTCTACCAGATGTAATACAAGACAAAGGTAAATAAAGCAGGTTTAGATGGATGTCAGAGTTGTATAACATATCCAAAAGACAAATGTACATAGAAAGGTAATTATTACATAGTTCGTGCTCATTCTACAAAAATAGCACCGATCAGTCCCATCTGCACCTAAATTAGACATCCATGCCATAACTGCACTCTCAAGCCAAGAAAAATCAGAACGCTTGCATAATCAGACTTGGTTCGCAATTGCAACGGTCTCTACGGGTGTGACATAAGTGTTATACTATCTTCCTAATATCGTCTGTTGGGCGCACAAAGCGAGATATTACTTGCTGTGCTTCCTACACGGCACCTTTTATGTTATTTATTCCCATCTTAATCTTCACTTAGCTTTTTTCTAGCTTTTATTTACAATGTGCTGACCGTATTATGCGCTGCTAATGCCATTGAAAAGAAAGCATCATTACTTACAAGTAAGAATGATTGTTACCACCGTTGAATGTTCCCAGCAGATTGCCAAGTAATTTCGCTTTTATTACCAGCCCATTAATTCCTAGCTATTATTAATCAAAACAATCTGGGAGAAGTCGCTTTAAGCAGCTCTCCCTTGAGTGCACTGGGCAATGTCGTGGTTAGCCCTCGCCTTTTCAAATTTCTTTAGAAGGTATATGGGTAATGGGTGCTCGTTAAGGTATGCAGTGTTTCACTCCCATGAGAGTTTCTAGAGAAAGTAAATAAATGCCCAGAAAAAAAACTCCAAGTGTGAGTTAATTCGCACAAATGTAAAAACGATGACACAGCCGTAAGAGAATAAAAAATATAAAATGGCGGCAGCATAAAGAGAATGGGCCTTAATTGCATTTGGCATCATATTTTTATACAGCTATCTTAAGGAGCGGATCAATGTAATGCATTATGCATATATTTTACAATTAGGGGTTACATTACTATGGCAGTCATGGAATCCAAAATCCTATTTCTGCTTGCCAAATGTTACTTTTCACTTAAATGCGTTTACAATGAATTGACCATTGTAATGTACAATTCCTCAAATTATTATTAGGCCAGAGACAAAAATGCTGTAATTATTTCCATAACTGTTCTAAACTGCAGATATTTAAAAGCAGCACCGCCTCTCCTGCATGTAAAACGTGGGTGCTTTCAAGGGCAAAACGTATCCAGGAAAGGAGACTGAAGTAATGTCTAGTTGTTACAGTCTGTAAAATATTATTCTTGTAGCGGTCTCTAGTTTTTACAGCTTTTTGATTTTTCAGTTTTTTTCTTCATATAGTTTAAATAACTTATTACTGATACTTATAAAATGTGCTTAAATGTACTTTTTTTCTGAAGTGCAACAATGAACTATTTTGAAATAGTTTCCATTCTACTTGGTTTCTCTGTGTGAATTCCTCCTCATTTTGCAGGTATCTCTGTTGTTCTATTACCTAAAAAAATCCCCATTGTGGCCTGATTCTCAATAGAATGAGTTGAGTGTAAATGTATGTATTGCCTATGTATTGGTATAGAAACCTATTCACCAGGACAAATTTCCAAGCGTAGATTGTAAAGTTATAAAATATTATTTACAAATATAGAATTACTACCAGTAAAGATTCGCACAGAGGCATAATAAAGTTCAATAATTATTTTAAAAATATTAAAACTTTTTAACATAAAACAAGAATATAAATTTACCTACAAATAAAAATAATCCCCTATAACTGAAAAACGAAAGTGTTACAACACATTAACTCATCAACTTGAATGCTTAATAAATAACTAAAGAAAAAAAGTATATTAGTTTAAATTATAATAGTCATTTAAAATAATTAAAAGAACCCCACCATTTCATACATATATACATAAGATTTTGTGTGTGCAGGTGAGTAATTTAAAATTCAAAATAATGTTCTTTATTTAACATTTTATTCTACGAGGTGTTACATTAAATCTCCGTCTATGTTATGTTTTATGGGAGTGCGTTGCAGTACCTGTGAGTGGCACTGTGTGATGCTGGACATACTCCATGACTAGGCAGGAGTGCATTTATGACTGCTTTGTGTCCTTTTTAGCTGCAGTTTATCAGTAGTAATTGTAAAAATGCAGTTTGAGAAATGCAGTTTGCGAATAACAACAAGCGTAGTTAAATCACATCAAGTCAATCAGTATTTGTAGAGCACGGCACTGTCACTTCTAGGGGTATCTGAGCGCTGGGGTGCAAGGTTTCTGTCAAAAAGCGAGGTCTTGAGTTTTCTCCTGAAGTCTGTGAAGGAGGGTGTGGCCCGAATGTGGGAGGGCTGGTCGTTCCAGATCTTGGTGGCGGTGTAGGAGAAGGAACACCCCCTGTTGTGGCAGATTCAGGGAGTGTAAGCGAGAGATAGTGAGGAGGAGCATAAGTTTCTGGTGGGTTGGTGGAACTTCAGTAGTGCCATATTTATGAGGGGGTTGTGCCATATTTGCACCACACAATGTGGTACAAGCGTGGAGTAAACCATTATGTTATATTTTAAAGGCCACTTTGTGTGGCCTTGAATGGCTTCAAAAATATGGAGTAAGTCCTACTCTGCCCTGGGAAGGCATGCCATGTGAGTTGCGCAGCAGTGTTTCTCCTTGGAGGCACAAAAGAGTTGCCCCACCAGTGCCACAAATTAAGTCCTTAGTGTCAAGGGACTACTGGGCTCCCTGGCTGCTCCGTAGGTGCAGTCTGTGGGGGTTGGGTGTAATGCAGGGGACAGCCAATGGAAGATTGGCAGTGAATGACATATGCTGACACTATTAGTGTCTAGTGCACATGGTGAGTTGGACAGATCTCAGACTATGTCCGATCTGACATGCGCACTCCAGGCTAGAACCAAGCGCTCTGTTTAGGATCTGGAGGAACACAGCACAGCCCCTCTGGTCTCCTTTGGAGTGTTGTGTTCACCTGCTCCAAACCAGTTACTGGTTTGCTGTCATGCAACTTTAAGTATAAAGCTGCATGAGAGCAAAGCCTGGATTGGTTTGTTTGAGAATAATAGCCTGCCCAGGGGGGTCCACACTTTTAAGGAAGCTTGCAGTGGGTGGGTCAGAAACCCTGCAGATCTTACTGCAGCTTATTATTCAGGGGTACTCCCTCTCTCTCATCCATTGAGGGCAAAAAGTTATGTGTGTAGGGTGGCACAATCCAGACAGCTCCTCCTTTGACCTGACGGGTTGTGTTTGACTGATCAAGGTAAAGAGCAAATTGCTTCATGAGGATGTCCCTGCAATCTCTCTCCATTGAGTGCATAAGGGAAGTACATGGGTGGGGGACGGACAACACAAGGAGAGAGCCAAAATAACAGAGTATACTAGAGAAAGGAAGGCAGCACCATAGCATGAAGAATGAGAAAAATGAATAGAGACAGCTGTGTGCAGAAAGAAAAGAGAGCAGAAATATACCAAATGACTACAGAGAATATTTAAACGTGGGGTAGAGGTGAAGTAAGTGAGAATCTGGACGAGGAAAGGAAAGAAAGAAATTGAAGAAGACTTTTAGTGTGGGGGTGGGGGAGGCTGGTTTAGGAAGAGAAGACCTTCTGGAGAAGGACAATTATTAGTGGGTAGAATCAAAACTATTTGTAAAGCTCAAGTTCACTTAGAAGGGTTTCTTAGTGTGACATTGTGTACATCCCAGCATATGTTTCATGGCATCTCCCCTGCAATGTCAATAATGAAGCAATAGAGAACAGAACACACTTCCAGTGGATAAGGCCAGGCTGAGAGATGAAATCTGACTGGCAGACTTTTTAGAAAAAGATTGTCTGCTGTTCTTGTTTTGAATTCCACCACTGCAGGAGTGTTGACTGTTGTACATGAGGTAAGTGCTCATGTTTTTGGTTACATACCTCTTAAACAGAAGAATATTGTTCTTCTCTTTAGAATCTGCATCCTTTGCAGTGCATTGAAAGTCTGCTACCTCAACTCTAATAAATTTGCAGAATACATTTCTGCTGCTATTTTTATTTTTCTTGGCCCCAGCACCCAACTTCATTGTACGGGTTGTGTGTTCTGAAAGATTACTGCAGAAATCCATACCAAAGTACACAATTTTCTTTGTTACTGATGTCAAATGGCTGCAAGTTAGAGCTCTACCTCTTCTTGGTTTGCAGTTAGAAGGTATGTGACAGGAATGTACATTTGCCCATCTAGCTCGCTCGATTCATTTGCTACATAAGTCATACACAACTTTTACACCCCAGCACTTTCAATGTCAACAGCAGCAACTGGCATTGTGGTGGATGTTCCCATGCAACTCCCATTGATTTTGATGCATTCCCAGATTTACAAGGAATTGTAAACCAGAGAATGCATTGTATGGCCACCCAGTAACGAGGAGAGAAATTTGTCTTTCTCCTTGTTCTTAACTCTTTCTATGTGTGCTGCATTCTGTAGCACACATGGAATGTGGGGAAAGCCTATTTGGATTGTTTTGTCCAGGAATGTGCTCCTTCCTGCACAAACACAATCCTGCATACCACAGTTGCACCCTTGTAGCATGGTGCAATGATGTCTGTGTTGGTGCTAGGTTGAAATAAGGGCACCAGTGCAGGGGTATAGGACAAGAATGCACTGTGTTGGATATGGTGCATTTCTGCTCTTTCCCTTTAGCCAGGGCAGCACAGCAGAGTGACTTGCTGTGCTTCCCTGTGCCACCAAACACACATAAACATGCCCATAGTCTTTTATGGGTGATATTTGATTTTCATGCTCTTCCTAGGCCTCCCATAGCCCACGCTAAGTCCATCCTTACCCCATCCTCTCCAATCTAGTAGTAAGTTTTCCCTTTTTTCCAGCCACTCTCCCAGGTTCCTTCCACATTTACTACTAAAACATATGACTACGTCTGTGGAGACCTCCAGTATCGGGGTGGACCCTCCTCATCGAAAAATAGGAGGGGTGGAGGTCTCTGCCCTTTGGTTTGTGAGTAGCATTGAGTAGTACACTAGTAGCACTATTGCAGTACTACTAAATGTACTACAACGTGGAGTTTTTGATTATGCTCCCATCTGTACATTTAGGTGAATCACGATTGAAAAGTAGTCTGAGTACGCACAGTGGAATGCATGTGTAAGCATGTAGTCACACATCTGTAAAGTCAACATTCATAAAGCTATTCTTTGAGAAGAAAAGTTGAGACTCCTCATGAGTGTTCTGAAAATGGGAAATTACAGCATGGCAATGGTAGTAGCAAAAGAAGTGGCTCTGGCACAACAGCTCTCACAAGAAAGTAAACCAAATGCACTGCTTATTTACAACCCAAGACATACACTTACTCCTACATATCTCTCAACTCACCATCATTGGGAGGTCTCACGTACACTTCAATGAGATCCTCAATACATAGCCCCCCCCCACAAATTCATTTTAATCTCCATTGAATTTAATGTGCTCACCCTCCAAAATCACTAGATGTATCACTTCTTGGAGAATCACAGGGATGGATGGGATGTTCCGGTATTCCTCAGCTATCAAGCATGATAAATGTTTAACTACACAGCCTGCGCGTCGCAAACAGCACAGTGAATCTGGAAAGCAGCAACGTTAGCACCCTCTACAAACATAACTAAACATTATCTGATGTTTTGAGATAGTGCAAGGGTCAGGTGTTTGCACTGCCCTAATGCTTGGTGTAAAATCCACTGCAGTATACTACATTATGGCAAATTCCTCTGTCTTTGTTGGAGAAATACCATGAATTTTGAAGAAATTAAATCTGGAGAAATAAGCCATTTCAAGGGTGAATCTTTGCACTTCAGGTTTGGCATGCATGTATTAAAACGTTAAGATATGTCACAACAATTTTTCACAATTACTCACGAAAACACTGTTTTTTAAAACAAAAACAAAAATCCTTCCTTCCGCCATAACAGCTTCGCCATGTGAGAGAGTCTAGTAAATTAGAAGATGACACATATGATTAATGTGTACATAAAGCATGAAAGAACATCAAATATGTCTAATGAGTTGCGCAATCTTCGAAGTCAAAGCCCATATCACCATTGACCAATCCATACAAGTGGAAGATAGAACAACCCCGACCCTCTTCGATCTTTATTCCAATATGTCAGGCACGTATTACACCATGACTGTACTGTGGCATTTGGCTAGCGCCTTCCTAAACCTTTCAAGGCGTCAGAGCACTTTATAGGGGTTGAGCTAGCAACTACTCAAAGTGTTGTAACTGAATAGTTAAAGTATAGTGGAAACTGTTTTCTTCCGATGGGTCCTGAAAAGAGTTCTTAGTGGATAGATATGTTGGAACGTATTTTCTTAACGATAAGTATTGTTTGCAAGCTCTGTATCCTGATTTTTAAGGACGAATTACCATCTGAAATAATTATCTTCAAATATTAATTCTGGCACAGCATATATAACTGTTTAAAAGGTTTTAATCCAGATTCAAATACACCTATTGGGGAGAAGGAAGTGTATTTACTGCACAGACAGTCAAAAATTCCCTTTCCCCATGTCTCATGTCAAGTATTTGTTGATTTAAATTCTGGAGGGCATCCTTTGTCTATGGCATGTTTCGAAATTTAGGAAGATCAAGGATATTTTTTTTTTTCATGGTAGT
The DNA here is from genome assembly GCF_031143425.1 of Pleurodeles waltl. Lineage (NCBI taxonomy): Eukaryota > Metazoa > Chordata > Amphibia > Caudata > Salamandridae > Pleurodeles > Pleurodeles waltl. Next base: position 791,164,272 of record NC_090438.1, on the reverse strand, counting down.
TCTTCTAAATTCTCGAGGAACTGTATGTATGTTGTTGGTGGAAGTGTAATTGGTAAAGATGTGGCCTTCTACCACGGGTATCGACAGGTTTCTGAGCCTGACAGACATTTTGCTCGTGCTGGGCCTCACATCCATTTCCTATCATAAGTGCCTCTATGTGTGATGGGGTTCATTGACATTTTGTCTACCAATTTTTTTGTTGAGTGATTGCTGATACAGTCAGTGTCTGGGACATCAGATCAGTCAGTTCAATTAGAGCAACCAGAGCAAAATAATTTTATCGATCACATTGTATTTGGTAACATCGCAACACTTCTATACATTTGGTAATTACCTTGGCTTTTGGGGGTGAGTAGAGTGGCTGCTGGTTTAGTTTTAGAATCTACAGCACCTCAAAATTCAAATAACAGTTAATATATACAAAACGAAGCTAGTCAAAATATTTGTCCTTAAACTAGTTCCATTTTCTTTGGTAGAAGGAGAGAGATTCTAAGATTTCAAGATGTCAGTTGTCCAAATCCAAAGGTTCTAAGACAAACACATTTTCTGTTTTTGCTGTGCCCGAGCTATTCAGAAGAACTCACACTCATATGCAAATGAACTGCAGTGCACAACAGTATACTCAGTCTATGCCAGTCACCCAATAAAATGTATGCTGAACTGCATGGAAGCTTTAAGCTGCATGTGCATCACTGTCCATTGAGCCTGTTTTAAGGATGTGACTACAGGCTAAGCATCATTCTCAGTGCCTTGTCAAGTATTCATCAGGATGCTGAAATCAAACTGGTCTTCTATATCAAATATATTGTTAGAAATGACTCTCAGTGCAGGGTCACCTCCAAATATTTTGCCTTTTCCTTCCACTTTTGCTGAATTAGGGGGTCATTTTGACCCTGGCGGTACGGGACCGCCAGGGCTAAAATGACAGAAGCACCGCCAACAGGCTGGCGGTGCTTCGAAGCTTATTACGACCGCGGCAGAAGTGCTGCGGTCGCACCGCCGGGGCCGGCGGTATTCCGCCACTTTTGCCCCGGCGGTGGTAATCCGCCTGGGCAGCGCTGCTTGCAGCTCTGCCCAGGGGATTACGAGTCCCCTACCACCAGCCTTTTTCTGGCGGTTTGCACCGCCAGGAAAAGGCTGGCGGTACGGGGAGTCGTGGGGCTCCTGGGGGCCCCTGCACTGCCCATGCCACTGGCCCTGACAGGGCCCCATGCAGCTTTTCACTGTCTGCTATGCATTTGGAGCCGGCTCCTATGTTGCAGCCGTGATCCCCGCTGGGGCCCGGCCCAGCGGGGATCTCCAAATGGCCGCGGCGGGGGTGCGGGCGCATTGGCAGCCACATGGCGGTCAGATCTTGGCGGGCGGCAAGGTCGTAATGACCCCCTTAGTTTTTGTGGCCTTTAGGACTCTGGGAGCTTTACCACTGCTGAACAGTGCAAATGTGCAAATACACATGTCACAGGCCTCCCATTGCAGCTCGAATGAAGTGTCAAACTGCCATGTCGACTTGGCATTTAAAACCTCTTTCCAGCCTTAAACTCGCCTTTTATTACATATATGACACCCCTTTAGTAGACCCTTGGAAGCCTATAGGGTGCTATGTACATAAAAGGCAGGACATATACTTTTAAGTTTTACATGTCCTGGTACAGAAAGACTTTCAAATTTGTTTTTCACGACTGTGAGACCTACCCCTCCATTAGGATAACATTCAGGTTCATTATGACATTTAATATAGTGTGATATCGGAGTGTGAAGGGGTAGCTCTATCATGTTCATTACCTATAGAATTGTAATGATAAATCCTCTTTAATGATAAAGTTGGATTTATTGTTACAATTTGAAAAATGCCTTTTAGAAAGTTGGCATGTTCCTGCTTTTAGCCCTGTGTGCCTGCAGCCTATCTCAGATACATGTCTGGGGTGGGGTGACTGCTGGGCTTTGTGCATTCCCCCTAGACAGCCACACACAAAGGAATATTAGTAGTGACTGATGGGCCATCAGCATCCTGATGGGACATCCTGGGCAGCTTGGGAAGGAGGAGCTGGGCACAGCATCACACTTACACCTTAATAGTCACACAAAGAATTGCTTTAACCCCTGTCGTAAGTAAAGGCAGGAAGGGAGAACCTCTGTGCACTTCAAAGCCCTTCTTTGAAGTCTCCCTTGCTTCAAAGGCTCTACTAGGTTTAAGAACTTGACTTCGGACCCTAACAACTCAGTACACTTCTGGACCTGTTGATACTCTGCCAGGAAGAAGGACTGCTGTGCTGCTACAAGGACAGCTACTCTGCTGGACTGCTGCTCTGGAAGAATTGATTCCTTGCTGTGCTGACCTGCTGCCCTCAATGCCTGGATGAAAAGGACTGGGCCCACATCACTTGAACCCAGAACCAGAGTGACTTCAAGGTCTTGTTGGCTTGCCCCCTGTTCTTCTGAAGTCTCTGGGACACAAAAGACGTTTAACTCATCACCTGCAGAACCTGGACTCTGCCATCTGTGAGTCTTGCCCTGCAAAGTGGTACCATCAGTGTCCTGGACCTTGGAAGTGTGTATAACATGCAGTCTTGAACCAATGCACCAATGCCATTGTGCTGCTTGGGACTGAAGCAATTTTTATCACTGGCAATGCATCACCACTGCTGAGAGGACCAGCAACATCGCATTGCTGACTGCACAGTGCATCACCTCCATTTCTGTCGCATCTCCTACTTTGTGAATCTGGGATGCTGGCCCATCATCTCCATGTCAAGGATCGCCGAAGGCTCATAGCCTTCTGTGCTCCTCGCATCCTCTTTGACGTCAACACAAACAAGGTACTGTTTCAGTGGGCCAAGGTTGATTCCTGTATCTGACACATGCTCCATTGCAGTCGACCTGACTGTTCAGATTTAACCCGGTCCAGTGCAACCAGATAACCCTGGTTGGAGCTTTATGGTTTTAAGCATTATGTTTCAGGGTACTTTAAAAAAAATCTTATCTTAAGTTATATGTATTAGATTTTTGTAATTTGGGTATTATTTTGTTAATTAGATTAAGCTTTTAAGTGTTCCCCAACTACTTTACACATTGCCTCTTAAGTTAAGCCTCACTGCTCTGTGCCAAGCTAGCGGGGGGTGAGCACAGGTTAATTTGGGATGTGTTTGTGACTTACCCTGACTAGGATTGTGGTTCCTGCTTGGACAGGGTGCATACTTCTGCTAACCTGAAACCCAATTTCTATCATTGGGGGTGACATTGAGATAAGACTTTGTGTTTGTGCGGTGCCATACAGTCACTTGGTGTACACTACCATCCCATGCCTAAGACAAATTTGAGTTAATTCTCCCTCATTGGCATTTTTGATTTTTTCAAATTTATCCTATCTCAATTTGTCTATTAGATCGGTGATGGTACCTGCAATGATGGAGTTTGAGCTGGCCAACATGGAGAGCTACACAGCAACCCAGATCAAGAACCTTTGCAGGACAAGGGGTTGCCTTTGTAGAGGAAAATCAAGAAGAAAGAGCTTCAAAGGGCTTTAAGGGCATGGACAGGGGCCCATCACGCCCCTACAGACAAAGAGGAGAAGAAGGAACTGAATAGTGAGAAGCAGTTGGACAAAGATCACAGGAGGGTCTTTGACTGCTGCCTGCAGAGGTGGGGTGAAACATCCTTCCAGGTTTGAAGGTTCCATCCAAAGCAGGGAGCAGTGTGTCATCCAGAGTCCTGTCCCAGGAGGAGCTGGAGGACAGGAGTGAGGAAAGAATGTTTAAGCTAGAGCTTACCAAAATAAAGTTGGAGGAATAGGAAGCTCTAGAGGAAAAACTAATGACTCATGAGCTGAGTCTCTGACAGCTGGAACTCAAAGCCATGCAAGTGGAGTCCAGCAGCAATGGTGGCAGTGCACCTGCACTGTCCTCTGCAGAAGGTAAGATTTGCATCCCAAAAGATTTGGATTCTCAGTTATATGGTGGAGGATGACAATGATACGTGGTTCTCAGCCTATGAGGTGGCTCCGAGGGTGCACAAAGTTCCTGAGGAGCACTGAGGGTAGTGTATGGAAGTATATGCCCACAGTGGGAAGAGACACTCATCTGACAGTAGAGGTGGAGCACCAGATACACTACACCCCTAGGAAGGCCATACATATCAATAGGTTTGGCTTAACCCCAGAGAGATATTGACAGAAATTCAGGAGCAGCCACAATCTTCCCACACAGACCTGGGTGGAGTTCCTAGATTAATTCAGCAAGGCACTGAAGGGCTGGGTAAGGGGTTGCAAGGCATATGATTTCACTGGGCTGTACAACCTCATTCCGAGGGAGCACATGTTTGAAATAAGTTATACAGAACAGCAACAGCACCTGAATGATAGCAGGCTGAATAAGTCAAGGTTGCTTGCTGAGGAGGCGGACCTCTGAAGCAGTACCAGAATGACCAAAAAGGTACATGGGCGTGACTTCAAGAAGGGTGGTTCACGTTCTCGCCAACAGTGTGAGGGGGAGGTCAACAGAGACCTGGACATGTCTCAGGTTATGGTGGCAGTAAAGGGTTTCCCTCTCCATTCAGAGAAGTAGGAGGGAGGTTCAAGTGAGCGGTGGTTCTGGATCCCCCTTTTCCAACCCAGCTGCTTTGCCTGTTCCCAGCTAGGACACAAGTAGGGGGATTCTCTCTGTCCAAAGAAACCGCCCACTAGTGGGACCCCTACAGGCCTGACCAATGTGAAATTAGGGGCAAGTTGTGTCTCGATATAAGTTATAGACCATGCCATGATCTCCTTTCGTTGGGAGATAGACTCAGAGGGTGAGCTGGTGATCTCTGAGGGTGGGAGTCATCAGTTCCACCAAGTGGAAGTGAAGGTGGCCCAGTTACTCCTCTGAGGGACACCTGGGCTAGCCACATATTGATAGTAGAACGGCTAGCTTTCCCAGAGCAGTACACAGGCCAGATGTGTAGGGTAAACCCAGCCTATGGGCAGGAACTTTTCCGCCTTATTATGCTGGTACCCTGGAATGGGGTGGGGAGGTGACTATGAGGAGGTTCATAGTTAGTCCCCATATGCCTATAGGCTGCATTCTGGGGAATAAGTTACCCCAATGACAGGAGAACTAAGAGGGAACCCCCCCCCCCCCGGGTGCCCTGCCAATTTAGTTTTCTGTCAGTACCACTCCTAAATGGAAGGCAAGAGAGCCCTGATGGAGGAGCAGGATGAGGGAGGACTTATCCCTGTGTCCTAATTAGCCTCAGGGTATAGACAATCAGGATGTCACCCTGAACTGGTGGGAAGTAGAGTGGATAAAGCGTACAAAGCCCTGGTGCTAATGCCCCCCACATGAGAAACCTCAGAGTTCAGAGACCCCAGATGGCCTTGGGCCTGGCTGTTGACATGGACAGCTGCCAGTGACCTCTGTTGGTTGCTGTCCTTGTGAATAGAATTTTCTTTCAATTGGGTCGGATGTCTGATCCAAGGGGTTGAACGGACCACATCCCTCAGTTAGCCATGGTTGTACTCTGTGACTACTGGGATGCTTCTGTGAGCAAATTAAGGTTAGGTGCTGCACGGATAGAGTCCCCAGATGAGGAGAAGAGTTCCCCAAGGGTCAGTCCAGTGGCTCAAAACAGCACAGACAGAAGAATCCAACTGAGTTCGTAGAGGTGCAGAACTGACAATAACCCCTAGAGTAGAGGGTCATTGTGCTCAATGTTGTAATTGTATTTAGATAGCACTTAATACCCCTGACGAGGCATCAAAGTATTTTTTGGTGAGTAGAACGCTATTCCGGAACCCAAAAGGATTAGTGGTTGATTAGTATAGGGGAATATGAGTAAGGTATTAGTATAGGGAGGTATAATTTAACTTGAGCAAAGGACGTGAGTCTGTTAGTTGGATCGAATAGAATAATGGAGGTATAAAGGAGGGACGAATCCAGAAGTGGTAATTGGGAGATCAGAGTAGCATGAAGATGTTTGAGATGAGTACAGGAGAGATGGATGAGGGAAGAGTCTGTAGAAGGGATTGGGGAGATCATAGTAGTAAAATGGGGTTTGGAATGAGTTAAATGACAGATAAATGAGGGAGAATTTAGTAGGGTTGTTTGGGAGATCATAGTAGTAAACTGAGGTTAGCGGTGAGCCAGGAGGGTTAGAGGAGGGAAGAGTCTAGGAAAGGGTATTTTGGAGATCATAGTAGTAGAATGGGTTTGGGATGAGACCGAGAATGGAGACAGAGGAGAGATTGATATAGGTCTAGGGTGATGGTGAGACAGAGTAAAGCTTTTGAGATTTATTTTTTATTTTTTCTACTCTTCTTTTGTACAGCAGCACTAATGCAATAAATATATAGATACATGATTACATAGTAAGGGAATATATGTGAAAGGAATATAATATATGAAGATTTAAGTAATATCTTATAAACATAGACTTAAGAGTTGCAGTATTTAAAGTTAATTTATTTGTGTACTTTAAAAACATTATTTTATCTTCCCTCAACATTTCAATAGTGAAATGGTTGTAGATAAATAGTTAGGATAATATTTACCTATTGCAATAGATAAAATAAAAACAGAGACTCTTAAGCATCCAATCAAATAACTGATATAGTAATTATGCAATGACCTATTAACATGTTAAGCATAGAGTACTATACACATGTTTCACCAAATGTTCTGTCACCTGAGCAGGGAAGTCCATCAAGGTGTTAATTAGTCTCCCTTGGTTTTAGGCTGGAGAAGGGTTGTGTTGGAAATAGCCATCTCAGCAGGGTCTGCCCCAAACGTGTTGCCTTTTCCTTCCACTTTTTGATTAATTTGTTATTGTTGAATTTAGGACTCTGGGCAATATATCACTGTGCTAAGGTGCACGTGTTCTCTCCTTAAAACATGGTTTTATTGGCATATAACCAATTGGCATATTTAAATTACTTTTAGGTCCCTCGTAAAGTTTACTACATTTGTCCAGGGCCTGTAAATTAAAATGCTACTAGTGGGCGTGTAGCACTGTTTGTGCCACCTACTTAAGTAGCCCTTTAAACACATTCAAAGCCTGACATTGCAGCCTGAATCCAGTGTCACACTACCATGTCGACTTCACATTGAAAACTCCTTGCTGAGCCTTAAACTTGCTTTATCACTTATATATCACCCCTGTGGTAGAACTTAGGTAGCCCCTAGGGCAGGGTGCTATGTAATTTAAAAGGCAAGACATCTCAAATTCATTTTTCACTACTGTGAGGCTTACCTCCCTCACAGGATGATAACATTGGGGAATCATTATTACGTTTATTAAGCTGTAATTCCTGAGTGGGAAGAGGTAGATCTGTCATGGTTAGTACCTATTAAGTTGTAATTATAAATCCTCTTTAATGGTGCAGATGGATTTACTGTCACAATTGTGAAAATATCACTTTTAAAAAGTTAGCATTTTCCTGCTCTTTGTCCTGTTTGCCTGAAGCCTGCCTCCAATACACATCTGGGGTGGGGTGATAGCTGGGCTTTGTGCACTCCACACACAAAGAGAGCTTAGGTTTGACTGATGGACCATCAACATCTTGATGGGCCATCCTGTGCAGGATGAGAGAGAGGAGCTGGACACAGCCTCACACTTGCTCCTTATAGACTGTGCCCTGTCCTCACACAAAGGACTGCTTAATCGTGGTTTGTGCTTTATGCTTTTATCTACTACATTTCAGTTTATTCTTTAAAATTTCAAATGTCAAGTTGTACATATTGGATTATTGTCATTTTGGTCTTGTTTTATTCAATACATTAAGCTCTACATTTCTACTCAGGTTTGTATTTTTGTGTGTTGTTTTCACTATTTTACTGTTTGAAGTGTTGCACAAATACTCTACACATTGACTCTTAAGTTAAGCCTGAATGTTCTTTGTCAAGGTACCACATGGTAAGCACAGGTGCATTGAGGGTGTTTTTGTGACTTGCTCTGACTACAATTGTGGGTCCTGCTTGGACAGTACCTCTGCCAACCAGAAACACAATTTTAACGCATTATCATAACATAAACAATCACGTCATACAGATGCTCACATGGTTGTATTTTCCCAAAAGCATCTACCAGTGACAGCGCTACAGTGAGTTATGCCATTCCTTAAATGCATACCTTAATAGACTGTATCTGGGGAAAGAAAGGAACCGTGATGATGTAACTACTGAGGAGATATTAGGTTCTTAATGTCAAATTGCATAAAACCACCAATGTTAGTGGCCTTTGTGAGTACACATACACTCCAATTCTGGATTTGCAATGCAGCTCTTCATTGTCTACCTTTACTTACCTTTCATTGGTAGATGTGGCTAGGCACAATAAGTGGATAATAAAGAGAGTTTTGGCACTTGAAACATAAGTGGTGAAACTTCAATGACAAAGGATGACAGATGTGTCCGCTACAATTACTTTGAGAGGGCAGTGCCAGTGGAGACACTTGATCATTCTGCTAAAAAGGCATAAAACACCTCTCAACTCAATTGTCAGTACTAGCAGCCAGGAAACAGCTCAATTAGGTGCATTACTTGTCACACCTCTATTTGATGTTTTTAGCAATATCCCAATCAGAAAACGTTGATTAAGAATCATTTAAGAAATGTGCAGTTAACATGACAATTGCAACAAACTCAACAGTGGATATCATTAAGAACTGTATCAAAAAAGATGGTGCTGTCATACACAGGGGAAATGCACGATTTTCTGGGGATCTAGAGTCGCTCACATACTGGCATTGGAAAACGATAATAGAATTTAGTAAGAACTAAACAGACTAGCATCAAAAATGGTTGTGTCATTTTTCCAGCACTTTCTGATATAGTTTAATGAAAGCCTGTCTACTCAAACTGAATAGGCATTTGTACTGGTTGACATGATTCTACCTCAGAATATTGAAAATGCATGGACTATGTTGTTGTGTAGCCATTTTCGTTATGGCTCCATGCACATTATTTTAGCGCACTAGGCCTGCCGCTGTGCACTTTAACCTAGATATATTTTATTCAGCTTTGTTTATTATTTTAACAATAGCCACATTTGCAATCTTGTTTTATTTCTCCCTATTTAGCTGTTCTTTGCTTAGGCCAGCACTACGTTCTTAAACAAGACGTTCTTGTTCACTCTTTGCTTCTCCAAAGGCTGCAACGAGATAGGTTGCTGGGAAAACGTGGTAATGCTTTGTCTCTGGTATTCATAGAAATACACACATCCTTACGTAGGGTCATTTTCTCAGAACATCAGCTGTTTTATTATAAAAACACTTCTCTGTCCCATACAAATTTGAGGGAGACTCCAGCCAGATGACCGCAACTGTATGCTGTTTGCTGAACGCTTCGCTTATGCAGACCTGAGGCCTTTGTTCAGGTATGGGGGAAGATGTATTCCCAGGGGAACCTGAAGGGCAGAACTAGAGCTTAACATGCTGTGCTCTAATATAGCTTGGGTAGGAATTAGTCTATTGACTCTAGTGACTATATGGTAGAGTTATTCCTATGCTTTACTCTCCTTGTCACAATTTTAATCCTGTCATGCTTTATCGTCCTGGTTATTGCAGTACCTGCTTTATTATTAAAGATGCAGTTGCTTCATTAAAACCTTATTGAAACAAACACTGCCTCTGTTCGTCATTGTATATGTGAGACCAATGTAACTGAGAGAAACGGATGAGATCTGAGTGACCACGATTTCCCTGAGGAATCAATTGTGTCATGTGCATGGCTGCCCAATCATCCCTGCTCTTGAGCAGAGATGAGGCACTGTTAGTTAGCCAGAGCAAAACCCGGCCAGGGGCGACAGGTGTCACCTGTAATGGGTTAGACTCAGTCTCCCACACCGCAGGCAATTCTGGCACTTAAATCCAGTGGTCTCATTATAATAATGAGAGCCTATGCAACATGGCGTTGCCAACGTTTGGTCAGGCTCTAATTTTCGGGTCCTCGTGAGTATCTCTGTTGCACTATATACAGACACCTCAGTATACTATATAGGTAGACATCCGTGGTATTGAGGATTTCCTCCACAGTGAAATAGAGAGTACCTAACTTAAAGCTGTAGGTTGTTCAAGCTTGAACCATTAAAAGGATAATCCCCATTTGGTGTGCCTCTCTCTGAACAAAATTAACCATTTATCTTGGCAAATCTGCAACAGGTAGCAATCGCAGTCAATATGAGCCCACCCCTTACTGCCCATCTACTGGCACATGGCCTACTGGCCCGGGAGGGGGGGGAGTCACATTTGTTGTTGAGGCTCATGCTGCCTATAGAACAGAACTTTTTTTATTCTGGGTCACATTTCCAGCAGATGATGGGAACACAAATACATTTCATCACTATACACCTGCAAACGTACCTGCACAATACAGAGCATATGCATATCTAGAGATTCCTCTATCATATCAAGAACATAATAATTGGCTTGATGGCGCCCTACCCCACACAATTTTACACGTTAAGTTTTCTAAGTAATGATGTTCCTACCTGGCCTTTATTGGCCACTTATGCACCTCACCCTGCTGCAGCGAACCTAACTGTAGCTGAAATCCGTCACTTTTATGCTGATCTGACGGCAATATACAGACGATTAGTACAGTTTGTAATGCAAACATTAAACACAGACCCAGCACGTGCTGCACCAGTGCAACCACGTGCAGTGACGCCAGGCATTAACCCTGCAACTGTACATTTGATCATGGGTAAAGTACCTACCAAACAAGAAGAAATTCTGTTTTGGTTAGCTCAAAAAATATACAATGGAAGCAGTATTTCCCCATACGGGACCTCAGGATATGCTTGCCATTTGGGATGTTTCCCACAGTAGATGACTGTAATACACGGGGCACGGTATTTGCCACGCTCTATACTACCGCGCACGGTATACCGACACTGGCCAATTTACCAGAAGTGTTGAAACAAATTCAAGATGAATACGGGGCTGCCCTGGCCCTAGACTTGGGGATGCAATTAATGGGCAACTTTGTCACAGTATCCTCAATTATATTAAGTAACCTTAAAAGGGAAGCAGTTGCACTAGCAGTTCGCATGTGGCTCCAGGATGTTCCTCCACAGGATCAAGAATGTGAGCTGCCAAAGATTACAGCGGAGACCTACTCTAGCATTGGTCGAGATAGTCTGGAGGCCATACCAACAAAACCACAATTTCAGGGTAAATCTAATAAAGATTCTACCAAGCAAGCTCCTGAGGGTAATAAGAAACGTCGGGATAAAAAACAGCAAACAACTAAGAAAGAAAGTGGAGAATCTCCGCATACGGAGACCCCACAGAATAGATACAATCTCAGAAATAGGGATCATATAAAAACGCCTGACAGATATCAATATACTGATACACGCCAATTACGTTCCATTCAGGACTCATCAGAAAAACGCAGTGCGAGAGGTAGGCGGTCAGGGCGGAGAACTGAGTATGTGACACCAAGACAGGAATCACAATGCTCAACAGAAGATTCTGTTAAGAATGAAGAAAAACTTCCCCAACAAAAACCCCAATTTAAAAAAGAAAAAAGTGGCAGTGGTTGCAATTCGAAATGCCACTCAAGAAGAGGGCTCTCTTGAAGAACAAGAAGTGGGCACTAGCACTATCAGACAGCGCGGCAGAGGTCAAAATAGTTCGCCGGAATCTTCTAGAGCATCTGGAGGTGAAAGCAACGGATGACTTCCTACAAGTAGACGCTGCAGACATGCGTGTCTCATTTAGAAGGAGATATTGAGCGCACAATAGACACAATTCTTTGGGATAGCATCATAGACCTATATGATATTTTGTTGGCCGAACAGGATTGGCCCCCTGAATTTGTCTGTACTTGCCCACATGGGAAAGATGTTATTAAACATTCTTCCTCTCCCCTTGTTCCTGAGGAGCTCGCAGATTCCTACGCAATCGATGGGGCATGGGCACAGGCACCCACGTTATATCGCAACCACGTAGGATGGGACAAATATTCCCTCTACCATGTAATTCCTATTAAAAATCAACCCCAACCTCAACCCCAATATACAATAAAAGATGATGCTAAAGCACCCATGAGGAAAATCCTTACACAACTGGAGTACCAGGGCATAAAAGAACCCTGTGTCTCACCAATGATTAATCCATTATTCCCAGTAGCTAAACCAGACCATTCGTACAGAATAGTCTTAGACTGCAGACATTTAAAAAGTCAGTCTCGCACATATGCTATACAAAGCTCACATAGCACAGCACTTATGAACACTGGACATTTCCAATTATTTCATCTGCCAAAATATAGCGTCTGAGAGAAGAGACTTCACAAGTTTCAATATACTAGGCTCCCAGGAAAAATTCTATAATTTACCCTAGGGGTACAAGAACAGTCCAGGACTGTTTGCGGCTCGTGTGACTTCAATATTGCACAACATTGACCCTGAAGCATTGTCCTATTTAGATATCTATCTCACAGATGATGAATTACTGCAACATTTAAGACGGGTAGTCGACATTGTTGTAGGATTCACCGAGTTCAGCTACAAATTCAATTAAAAAAAACAAAAATAGTCTTTCTTAGCGTCCTGTTTCTGGGATATGAGCTATTGAGTGAAGGAAAGAGACTAGTGCCACAATTCTTGAAAAAATGCGCACAGTTACAGCCTCCAAATAAAATAAAAAAACTTCAATCCCTATTGGGTTTTCTAAATTTTTATAGAACTTACATTCCTGATTATGCATCACGCATAAAAGCTTTATAGGACTTAGGGGGTCATTCCGACCCTGGCGGTCCATGACCGCCAGGGCCGGGGACCGTGGAAGCACCGCCAACAGGCTGGCGGTGCTTCCTGGCCAATTCTGACCGCGGCGGTAAAGCCGCGGTCAGAAAAGGGGAACCGGCGGTTTCCCGCCGGTTTTGCCCTGGCCAAAGGAATCCTCCATGGCAGCGCCGCCATGGGGATTCCGACCCCCTTCCCGCCAGCCTGGAAGAGGCTGGCGGGAACGGGTGTTGTGGGGCCCCTGGGGGCCCCTGAACTGCCCATGCCACTGGCATGGGCAGTGCAGGGGCCCCCTAGCAGGGCCCCATAAAGATTTTCAGTGTCTGCTTGGCAGACACTGAAAATCGCGACGGGTGCCACTGCACCCGTCGCACCGCAGCAAATCCGCTGGCTCCATTCGGAGCCGGCTTCATCTTTGCTGGGGCTTTCCCGCTGGGCCGCCGCCCGCCGGGGTCGGAATGACCCCCTTAATATGTCCTGACATTTCAAGTAAACTTTAGACAGTCGAACACACATGCATTCTCAGAGATTTGCAAACAGACATGTTTGCAGCACAACATTTACACACAAGGGACAACAAAACACATTTGGTCATCAGAGTAATTGCTGGTGCCATTGGTTTCACCTATGTAACTTTCAATGAGGATGAGACAGTACCGATTGCATACAAATTGCATTTGTACTCAGCAGCAGAGCAACGCTTTGCTCCCACAGAGAAAATTCTCACTGCTGTTCAGATGGCCGTCATTAAAGAAAGACCTCTAGCCCAGGGCAAATGCATTATTGTTGTTTCTCTAATTCCAGCCCTTAAAGCTGTTACCAAAGCCAGCATTCCAAACCCTAAACCATTATATCCACATTGGATTCAATGGGCAACATCTTTGACAGCCACTGATGGAGACTATATTTTTGACTCAATATTACAAACTCAAGAATTTTTGCAATATGAACTAGAATACCCAGTTACAGCAAATACACTGCCTATTGATCAATGTCAAAGAGTCATATACACTGATGGCTCAGCACAAACTGCAGTAGGCACAAAACATCAATACTCTGCTGCTTGCGCAGTCGTAAGTGGCTACATGGAGGATAATAAGTTTTGTCCACAGCATAGATACACGCAAACCCTAGGGGATTGCACGACTAGCAGAACTCTAGGCTATGGTGATGGCACTGGAACATACGGTTCCTACACAGTTAACACTGATTGTTTGTGATTCGTACTACTGTGTCCACTCCTTCAATAAATACCTGCTTACTGGCACCAGAATGGGTTCAGAGATTCTAAGGGCAACACCATTAAACACAGACTACTGTGGGGGAAAGTAGCGGATCTCAAGGAAATGCTACCAAATGTCCATGACACTTGGACAACAGCGCATTGGAATACATGTTGCTGGCCATACACTGGCTAATGAAGCTGCAAAGTCAGCAGTAGCTACGGCCACTGTTGCTGCAGTAACCTGCTCAGGAGTGAAACCAGGCGGTGACATATGGTCTGCCGTAAAAGCTACGGCTGAAGGTACGCCCTATCCAATAGCATTTCCTGCTAAATATTCCTACTGAATGGGAGGCTGCCTAGATGCTGAAGTAAAAATCCTAGACGTTGGAGTTCGAGTAATTCCCAACAAAGACATAAGATCAGAATTGATTAAAGTAGTGCATGAGGAGGTAGCATCTGCCTATGCTGGTGGCTACAATATCATTATTGCAAGAACATTATTGGTGGCCAGGTCTTTACAAACAGGCCTAGCAGTATGTCCTTTGCTGTGACATCTGCCAACAAATTAAGGTTTCCACCGCCAAACGCCCACCGCAGACACCCCTCCTAATTTATTCTGAGCCACCACAGTAAACACCCACCGGTTCTCCACCTACAGACATGGCTCCAACTTTTGCACAAATTGCTTCTGGATATTTGCTGACGTCAACAACATATTTTCTGACTCATTCGCCTCTTCTACATCTGAATTGTCAAGACCACGTAAGCTGATAAACTGGCTTAAAACAAATTACTTTATTCTTCCATGGAACTATCTGTGGCTTTCTTTAGCTGTACTGGCTTTCCTCCTTTGGATTGGGTTTGTCATAACATTCTTTTTATTAATACATGGTCATTTTCTTCCTGAAAGACCCACAGTTGAACTGATGGATGAGGTCCTAAAACCCAAATTTTCTTCTCACAAGGTCCACAGAGACTTGTCTTTTGTGAACATTTCCACTATACCAATTGCTGATGGGATTGTTTGGGATAAAGTAACATCTGATATATATGTCCTGACAGAGGTCATCCAAATACCATATGTGTTTAAACTTTCAATGAACGATGTAATAATACCCGGAGTTGTTTCTGATGACTGGGGTGCAAAAACAGTTGATTCCATGATGACTGAATTACAGTATTATAATGTATTTGAAAACGAAGATGTTTATCAATCTAAAGAAAATTATGGTGATATGTTTTGCTACAATTATTATGGGCACCATTTTATTCACAGAGCGAGTCCCCCAAAGACTGTTTTTAATTACAGATGATGATAACATTGTCCAACTCCACCACAGGGCAATTCTAAAACATATTCTGAAAAGTTTGAATTTTTTTCTGGGCACTATGTTAAACATGCTGAGTCATATTACTTTAAATTGCCATCAATGGAAAATGTAAACATATTATTGACAGATACAAAATGTATTTATTCAGATTCCTTTTTTTCCTGGTTGACTATAGAATGCTATGAATTTTGGCTGAAGTCAATTGACTTAAAAAGTGTGTGGGGTACACAAAATTGGCAAATAAGGGGGAAGGAAGCTTTATTTAGAGTATGCCTTATACCTCTTCAAATGATATTTTTAAATGAAACTGTACAACAAACAAGTTAGTTAGGCTTAGCAAAGATTAAGGAATTGAATGCACCCAGTATTCCTGCTCCTGCAAAATTTCACAAATGGCAAAAATATATAAATGCAACTGAAGATCATTTCGATGAATGGGTCCAGAATGGTATGTTTACTGCTTCACTGTCATGTCCTGGCGGTTGGTTATTGTGGCTAATAGATACCAATGGGTGTCATAAATATTTTATAAACTCCATGAGGGTTTTAGAACTAGTAGGCCGGACCCTTCCTTTGTATTATCCGAACATAGGGGTATTGTAACAACATACAGTGTAGGAAAACTATGCCAGCAATGGTTGAAGAGTTCCTCACTAGATGTGGTTAGAGACCACCTCAGTTTCCTGTCTAATATCA
This sequence comes from Pleurodeles waltl, assembly GCF_031143425.1. Taxonomy (NCBI): domain Eukaryota; kingdom Metazoa; phylum Chordata; class Amphibia; order Caudata; family Salamandridae; genus Pleurodeles; species Pleurodeles waltl. The sequence goes on along the minus strand of NC_090438.1, from coordinate 791,148,297 downwards.
CTGATTTACAGGACTTCCTATTAGGCCCCAGAAAACAACACAGAAACTGCTTCTTATATGAAGTATATAATGAAATTTGGAAGCTCTCCCAACAAGAAGCTGCTGCCCGGTTAAGGCGAATAGACCAGGAAAACTGGGGTGGAATTATTTTATAATGGTGCTAAAAAAGACGGGCTTCAGGCCTAATTTCTTAACATGGACAACTCTTTTACATCAAGCACCGTTGGCGCCAGTGAGGACGGGCACCCTGATCTCAAAATCCTTTGCTATTGGGCGAGGGACTTGACAGGGTTGCCCCCGGTCACCATTACTTTTTGTGCTGGCGATGGATCCCTTGGCGCATGCCCTCCAGAAATGTGCACTGAATGGGGATTATACATGGGTGGGACTTGGCACATCATGTCACTATACGCGAATGATGCATTGGTATACCGATGCAACTCCGCTGGGGTTGTACCCCATCTGATGGCACTGTTGGAGCAGTTTGGCAGGGCACTAAGCCTCAAAGTGAATTTAGAGAAATCCTATCTGTTTCCTCTTACACCGTTGAATATGACGCAACGAGAACAATTATATACCACCTCACTGTCATGGTCCTGCAAAACTTTCAAATACCTGGGGGGGTCCGAAAATACCATGTGGAAAAAGATCTCATAGATGCAAATATCGGCAGAGCACTCATAGGAGCGAGATCTTCCCTACAATTCTGGATGTCCCTTCCCCACTCCCCACTGGGTAGACTGGCTATCTCCAAGATGCGGATGCTCCCGAGATTGTTGTATCACTTTTCGGCCCTACTGGTATCCCTCCCAAATAAATGGTTTGCCGACATGCACTCCCTTCTTATAGCACTGATCTGGGGTAATGGAGTTGGAGAAACTAGTGGATGGGGTCCTCCCCCAGTACACGCTACTCTACGGTCCTCCAGACAAACAGGTAAGTACACTGTGAGCATGCTGTATGGGCAATGCCTGTGTGGAGTTGTGTGGATGGAAGATGGGGGGGGGAGAATGAGGTGTGCATGAAACGATGGTGAGTGCATGTGCGTCATGGCAAGGGTAGGAACCTGGGCCAATGACTGTGACAGTCCGGACGGTTATATCTTCTCCTTTTCCCCTGTACTATTCCTGTAGGTCAGCGCCCACCAGAAGAAGGATATTTGGCGTGCCATCGCCAAGGAAGTCCGGACCCTGGGGGTCCACCATAGAAGGAGCACTCACTGCCGGAAAAGATGGGAGGACATTCTCCGCTGGAGCAAGAATATGGCGGAGGCCCAGCTGGGGATGGCCTCCCAATGTGGGAGCGGTGCCCGTCGCACCATGACCCCCCTGATGTTCCGGATCCTGGCGGTGGCGTATCCGGAGTTGGATGGGCGCTTGGGAGCATAACAGCATCCACAAGGGGGTGAGTACACTCTCATTCAGCTGAATCAGTGTGCATTACGAGGTGTCTGGGTGGGGGAGGTGGGCTGTGGGTTCCTCTAGGCCAGGGCGAGTTTAGTAGGCAAGGTCCCTTCGTAAGGCAAGCAATGTGACAAACCACCCCACCAGTGTTCAGAGCCAACTACACCTAGTCAGGCTTGTGTGACTTCCATGTGTGCAGCAATCGGGCATAGGCCTTGTACTCCATGTCCCTGTGATTAATTAGGGAATTCTAAGTGCACGGCGTAGTGCAGAGGTCTTCTGTGTCTGTAGTGTCCGCAAACGGTAGCGGTATTGCATGCACTCAACAGGTCTTTCTTCTGTCTCCCCCCCTTTTTTTGGTCTCCCTGTTCTTGTGTGCTATAGCATCATCAGATAGAGGAGCAGTGGCACCGGAGAAGGAGGGAGCTGCATCCCACATGGCCCTGGAGGGCGAGACAACAGAGTCTGAAGGCACCAGTGGGACAGAGGGGAGCTCCACGGTGGGGACAGGAGCTGAGACCAGCGACACGGACCCCTCCTCTGATGGGAGCTCCCTTGTGGTGGTGTGCCCCGGCATCTACAGGTACAGCCGCTACCCCCCCTACCAGCACCGCCCTCCCAGCAGCCCCTCAGCGTGTGCCCTGTGGCGGCTCACCCAGGAGGGTGGGCATCTCCTTCGCCCCAGGCACCTCAGCCCCTGCCCCTGTCAGCCCTGCTGCCCTCAGTGAGGAGGTCATTGACCTCCTCAGATCCCTCACTGTTGGTCAGTCTACCATTCTGAATACCATCCAGGGTGTAGAGAGGCAGTTGCAATAGACAAATGCATACCTGGAGGGCATTCATTCTGGTCAGGCAGCCCAACAGTGAGCTTTTCAGACTCTGGCTTCAGCACTGATGGCAGCCATTGTCCCTGTGTCCAGCCTCCCCCTCCAACTTCCTCCACCCAGACCCAAACCCCTGTACCTCAGCCTATCCCAAGCACACCATCAGACCAGCATGCAGACACCTCAACACACAAGGGAAGCTCAGGCAAACATAAGCACCACACATCCCACAGGCACTCACACAAGCATCATACCCATGCACACATACCAACAGCCACTGCCTCCACTGTGTCCCCCTCCTCCTCGTCTCCCTCCTCCCTCCCTGTCATGTCTCCACTCACCCCTGCATGCAGTACATCCTCAGCCACTATCTCCATCACCAGCACGCCCATCACCACACACCGCTCAGGTGCACTCACCACCCCACTATAATTCACACATCCCCTGTGTCGTCTCCCAGTGTGTCTGTGAGCCCTCCTACCAAAGTACACAAACACAGTCACACACCCACCCAACAGCCATCCACCTCACAACAGCCTACAGCCCATGCACCTTCACCCAAAGTCACCAAACAAACACCTCCTACAGCAACTACCTCTTCTTCCACTCCCATACCCCCTCCATCTACCCGTCCCAGTGTGTCTAAAAAACTTTTCCTATCAAATGTTGACCTCTTCCCTACACCTCCCTCCCCATCCGTCCCCTTGGGCCCACCTTTCCAGGTCCCAACCCAGCACCTCAGCCACCACATCAGCGGGAACAGTGGTGCCAGCAGTAACCGGCTTCTGGAGTGTGCCTAGCAGAAGGGCAGCCAGTATGCCAAGGAGCCAGACCACGGACAGTCCCCCACCTCAGAAGCATAAGAAGTTGGCCACTGCCCGGAGGGAGAAGGGCAAAACAGCTGCCACCAAGGGCTCTCCCAGGACTACAGTTAGGAGTGGGAAGACAGCTGCGCCACCATCCAAGGTGGGGAAGGGGCACAGAAAGAAAGGGAAGTCACCGCCAACCTGCACGTCGGACAAGACCACCACCAGCACCGCTGCCAAGGACACCGCGCCATCAGCACCACTGCCCAGGACACTGCCGCCACCGCTGCCCAGGATACCGCCGCCAGCAGCACCGCTGCTAAGGACACCACTGCCACCAGCACCGCTGCCAAGGACACCGCCGCCAGCAGCACCGCTGCCCAGGACACCACCAACAGCAGCACCACTGCCAAGGACACCTCTGCCGGCAGCACCGCTGCCAAGGACACCGCTGACAGCAGCACGCTCACTGAGCCACCCACCAGCACCGCTGGCCAATGAGCGCCACAAGCACCGCCGCTACTGAGGCCGCCACAAACAGGATGAAACACTCTGGGCACAAAGCCCCCTCCAGAACCAGTGGAGAAAGGCATCCACTACCTCTGTCCTTGGCAGGATGAAGCACTCTGGGCACAAAGCCCCCTCCAGAACCAGTGGAGACTGTTATCCACTTGTGAGACTGTGGCTTTGCACTCCCCAGGATAAAGCAGTGGGCAACCCACCCACTGGAGAGACTTGAGAGACTGTGGATTTGCATTCCCAGGATAAAGCAGTGGGCAAACCACCCACTGGAGAGACTTGAAAGACTTTGGCTTTGCACTCCCCAGGATAAAGCAGTGGGCATCCCACCCACTGGAGAGACTTGAAAGACTTTGGCTTTGCACTCCCCAGGATAAAGCAGTGGGCAACCCACCCACTGGAGAGACTTGAGAGACTGTGGCTTTGCACTCCCCAGGATAAAGCAGTGGGCAAACCACCCACTGGAGAGATTTGAGAGACTGTGGCTTAGCACTCCCCAGGATACAGCAGTGGGCATGGAGCCCCCTCGTGGATCTGCTGTCGTGCACTCATCCGGATGAGGTGCCCCCCCTTCCCTTCACCCTGAGGTGCCTGTTGTATTTCTATCTGATGCCCCTGCAGTATTCTCTCCGTTTTGATCGGGTATCATGTGTGGGCTTCGCCCATGCATTTTGGGACCACTGGTCCATGGACTATAAATGGTGCAGTACCTGGACTTGTATTCTTGGTGTATATATTTGTTAATAGTGTATGTATATTTTTTAATACTGGATTTTAATTGATTACAATCGTAACAATCATTTCCTTTTGTCTTTGCATTCTTCCGGGGGATTGAGGGGTGTAACTGTAATGTATCAACATGTATTAGTGTGTGTGTTGTAGTAGGTGAGGGTTGGGGTGGGGGTGTTGCGTGTTGCGTGTGTGTGTGTGTCACTCTCTTTTCCCTCCACCCTCCCCTGTGTTGTAGGTGCAGTACTCACCGTGGTCTTCGCCGCCGGCTTTTGTGCTCCTGGTAGAGGAGCAGGAAGACAAAGGCAGGTAGAATATGGAGTTCTGGCTCCATGGCGTCCTGGTTCCTCGTGGGGTGTGTAGAGGTGAGCGTTTTCCCTTCCAAGTCTTGTTACCGTCGTGTTTTTTGTTCGTGGTAAATCTGCCCCGGAAAAGGTGGCGGATTGGCCTGTTGTAATACTGTGGGCGGTACATTGTGTTCCACCTGTCTGTTAGCGGTTACCACTGCGGTGTTTGTTTGTACCGCCGTGGCGGTCGGAGGGTTAAAGTGGCTGTCTATGTTGACGGTTTCCGCCATGGTCGTGATTCCATTTTTTTACCGCCGCTTTAACACCAACCGCCAGGGTTGTAATGAGGGCCCATATGTTGGTCCTATTCGATAGCTTAGTAAACGACTATGGCATATCACCGAGAACCTTCCTCATTTACGGGGCATTAACTCGATTCGCCGCACACTACTTGGGCACCATACATCAGGAACCACACACATCGGCACTGTTGCAGACATTACTAACACATGGGGGGGAGAGAAAAGTGATCACAAATATATAGAAAACGATACATATAGACAATACACGACCACTCGGGCGCTTCGGTTATTTTGGGAAACCGTGCTACAAAGAGCACTCACAGATAAAAATGGGACCAAGCTCTTCTAGTCCCGAAGATTATTCCAACAAATGCTCATTACAAATACACACAATTTAATTATTTACACCACACTTACCTTACCCCCACTAGATTGGCAAAAATATACCTGTCTACGGAAGACAAATGCCCGTGATGCCATACCGGGAATGCCTACTTCCTACATATGGTATGGATATGCACCCATGTAACCAAGTTCGGGGAATCCGTAACTGAGATACTGAATAGGATCAAGGGATAGGGAACATTCCTTGACATAACACACTATATTCACGGAGTAACACATAGATCCCCAAAGAGCAAGGCCACTAACAAGATCCTAGACCTAGCGCTAGTCCTTGCAAAAAAGACGATTAGCAATGTGCTGGAAATCTAGTGTAACGTCACCAATTATGGGATAGCTAACAGCCCTACACAGGAGTACTCACAGAACAACGAGTAATACAGATGACACATGCACTTAGTAGCCCCCCATCCAGACCCCCAGATTGGGCAACAGTTCCAGAAGGAATTGAGAGAATTCTTGGCTGACAGAGTGATTAGGCCGGCTATAGGTATGTGAAACCCCCTTGAACAAGGGATAACCAGCCCACCCACTCGACGCATAGAGTACTCTCCCATGTGTAGACTGGATCGCCGGTCCCCGCTCCCGCCAACAAACCCGGAATGCGCACCTAGTTCATATTAGTTATACTGTTACTCTATTCTCTGTTAGATACATCAGACATATACATCACTCAGTGGTATAAAAACTGTAATACTGGGAAAGCTAAGCAATAGCACACATGACCAATTGATATGCATGGCTATAATACTACAATTGCCAATCACATTATGTTATATGATAATACCTCTGCATTGCATTTATTAGAAATTGGGTCTTTGGCAGTCAGGTTACCCCCTGCCCAAGTAAGGCCCCTTACTCTGGTCAGGGTAAGTCACACACAATCCAAATTATCCTGTGCCAACCCTCTGGTAGCTTGGCACTGAGCAGTCAGGCTTCACATAGAAGGTAATGTGTAAAGTATTTGTGCAATAAATCATGCAATAACACAGTATAGCACCACGAAAATACAACACACAGTGTTTAGAAAAATAGATAATATGCAGGTCAAAACGATTAAAATGCAATAAGTATATGTTGAGATATCACATAAAAAGTGTCTTTAGTCTTTTAAAAGCAATAAATATATCTTTCAAGCACAAAGTACCGGTTTTGCGTTCAAAATCTCCGCAAAGAACCTCAGAGCAGGAGATGCATGGAAAACAAGGAGTTGTGCGTTGATTTCTTAGGCCGCAAACAGCGATGCTTGGTTCAGTTTTCACACAAGGACGGTGGAGAGTTGATTTTCGGTGCTCAGTCAAGGATCCTCTTTGGGTTGCGGGGTTTTCGGACTCTCCGGGGACGATGCGTGAATTTCCGGCGCTGACAGGACGAAGTCACAGGGATGTGTCGATCCGGTGGCTGTTGCGTGAACATTTCTACTGCACGGCAGGGGCTGTGTCGATTCCTATCTGGAAGTCGGGCTGCGTCATCTCGGCTCAGCTGTGCGTCAATCCAGTGGGCTGTGCGGCGGATTTCCAGTCGCAACGCTGGCGCTGTATCAATCTTATCATTGCGAAGTCAGGCTGCGTCATTCCGGTTCCGCGCGCAGTGAATTTTTCACTGCGATGCAGGCTGTGCGTCATTTCTGGCAGGCTGTGTGTCGATTTTCATCACACAAGAGATTAAGGGGGTCATTTTGACCTCAGCGGTCTTTTGCAAGACCGCTGAGGGACCGCCGTGCTGAAGACCACCAGTGGTGGCGGTTTTCCACTCGGCGTATTATGACTGTTGGCAGCCCTCTGTCCTTTTTCGGATGGAGAGCCGCCAACAGCCATACTGGCGGTAGGCGGGGAAGTGGAGGTTGCTCCACCTCCACCGCCACGTCAACAGAACACCGCCCACCGAATCACGTCCTGTGATTCGGCGTGGCGGTGTTCTGTTGATGGTGTGGTGTCGGTGGAGCAGCCCCCATGGATCCCATCCACTCCCAGAGGATCAACGGACCAGGTAAGTTGATCATCAGTTAGGGGAGAGGGTTGAGGGGGTGTTGTGTGTTGTGTGGGTGCATGGGGGTGTGCATGTGTGTATGTGGAGGGGGTGTGTGACTGCGTGTATGCTTGCGGGGGTGTTGTGTGTTTGGGAATGAGTCCATGTATGTCTGTAGGTATGTCTGTATGGATGTGTGCGTGTATGTTTGAATGTGGGTGTGCGTGTCTGTCTGTGTGTGTGGCTGTTGGCATGTATGTAGGTATGTGTGCGTGTATGTGTGTTGGTGGTGCCTGCGTGCGTGTCGGGTGTGTATGTGTGTTTTGAAGTTGGGGGTAGGGGTGGGGAGGGGGGTCCTGCCACCTTTGGGGGGTGGCAGGGGTGGTGGGGGTATAAGGGAAGGAGTCGGGGTGGGATTGGGGGGTTGGGGAGACCCCTATCAGTGCCAGGGAAGGAATTCCCTGGCACTGATAGTGCTTACCGCCATGGATTTCATGGCGGTTCAAAACCGCATGAAATCCATGGCGGTCAGCCGGGTCAAAATACCGCCGGAGGTATAGTGACGACCGCTGGGCTGGAGACCCAGGTCTCCAGCCCAGCAGTCATCTCCGCCCTAGGGGGCGGAACAGAGAAGTGACGGATGACCATGGCGGTAACCGCCATGGTCATAATTGCAAAAAATTTACCGCCAGCCTGTTGGCGGTCTTACCGCCGCTTCTCCACCATCCGCCAGGGTCGTAATGACCCCCTAAGTCTTTTTGGTCCTGAGACTTCAGAGAACATGAAGCAAGCTCTATCCAAGCCCTTGGAGAGTACTTCTCAGAACAGCCACGGAGCAGTAAGGCAGCAGGGCAACAGCAAGGAAGCAGTCTTTCACAGTCAGGTGAATCCTTTGGGCAGCCAGGCAGTTCTTCTTGGCAGGATGCAGGTTCTGGTTCAGGTTCTCTTCTCCAGGAAGTGTCTGTGAGGTAGAGTGTCTACCCCAGAAGTGTCTTGTACAGAACTGTCTGAGTTTTTGGGGTCAGTGACCCTGCTTAGATACACAAATGTGCCTTTGAAGTGGGGGAGACTTCAAAGAGTGACTTAGAAGTGCGCAAGGTCCCCTTTCAGTTCCATCCTGTCTGCCAGGGTCCGAGTAGGGGATGTGGCAGTCCTTTGTGTGAGGGCAGGCTACTGTTCTTTGACATGTAAGTGTCAAGCCCTCCACCCTCCTAGCCCAGGAAGACCCATTCAAAATACCGATGTACGCAAGTGAGGCTGAGTATCCTGTGGCTGGGGTGTGCCTGAGTGAATGCACAAGAGAGCTGTCATCTAAACCTAGCCAGACGTGGATTTGAAAGGCACAGACGGATTCAAGTGTAGAGAAATGCTCACTTTCTTAAAGTAGCAATTCTAAAATAGTAATATAAAATCCAACTTCACCAGTCAGCAGGATTTTGTATTACCAATCCGGCCATACTAAATATGCCCTTCCTACTCAGATAAGCAGCTACTACTCAAACAGTATATGAGGGTAGCCCCTATGTTAGCCTATGAAAGGAGCAGGCCTCACAGCAATGTAAAAATGAATTCAGGAGGTTTACACACCAGGACATGTAAACTACACAGGTACATATCCTGCCTTTTGCCTACACAGCACCCTGCCCTATGGGTTACCTAGGGCCTACCTTAGGGCTGACTTATATGTAGAAAAATGGGGATTTAAGCCTTGACAAGTACTTTTAAATGCCAAGTCGATGTGGCAGTAAAATTGCAAACACAGGCACTGCAGAGGCAGGCCTGAGACATGGTTAGGGGGCTACTTATGTGGGTGGCACAACCAGTGCTGCAACCCACTAGTAGCATTTAATTTACAGGGCCTGGGTACATGTAGTGCACTTGACTGGAGACTTACAAGTAAATTAAATGAGCCAATTTGGTATGAGTCAATGTCACCATGTATTAAGGAGAGAGCATATGCAATTTAGCACTGACTAGCAGTGGTAAAGTGCGCAGAGTCCTAAAGCCAGCAAAAAAGGAGGAGGGCAAAAAGGTTGGGAGTGAACCTGCAGAAAGGTCATTTCCAACATATCTCCCTTGCAGCCTAAATCCAGGGTAGACTAATTAACACTCTGTAGTGAAATATGTGTTAAATGTTTTTACATGTTAGGAAAAGGTGCTTTTTGAATAGAATGATTTCCCTTTTGTTCCTGACAGGAGGGTTTGGATACTTTTGTCTGCTTACAGAAAAATGCATGAGAGATGTAACAGTTAGAATATGAAAATAATAAATTAAAAGAGCAAGTCAGACAGAACAAATTATTGCAGGATAAAGCTGAAATTTACCAAACTGTTACCGGAGAATCTGGCTTTTCACATTCCAGTAATGAGGAGGTTAAAAAAAGTGGGGGCCAGTTTGAGCTGCATGAGCAGAACGTAGTGTGCAGAGTAGCCCACAGTTTTTGGCAGGAGTTGAAATGCATTCTTTAAAAGATTACACTGAGCAAGAAGTTGACGATGTTACCGGTATATTCAGACCACGTTTGCAGAGTACAATGTGTACAATGAATTCAGACAAGACACAGGTACTGTCGCAAAATGTGTAGTTTCTAGGAATCCAGTGGAATCCAGAACATTACAGGTAAAACAAAAGATTTTGGAGTTTGCTACTATTAGCAGTGAGCAAGAGATACAGAGTTTCATGAGATTGTTTGATTTTTGGAGACAGTATGACCCTCATCTGAGTAAAATCTTAACCCTTTGGTACAAAGTAACCAGGAAAAAACATGATTTTGAATGGGGTGAAGAGCAGCTGTGTGCTTTTGATTTGGCAAATAATTTAACAGACTTTAGAATTGTGTATATTGCAAGAAGGAAACATTGAGTTACATGTGACTGTTCAGGGACAATATGCAAACTGGAGTATGTGGCAGAAACAGGAGAGGACAAGGGTGCCCCTAGGATTTTGGACTAGTAAACTATCTGACTTTGGGGAGTACTATACTCCTTTTGAAAAAACAGTTTTTGGTCTGTTATTGGGCTCTAGTGGATACTGAGCAAATAACACTAGTTCATAATGTCATTCTGAGACCTGAAATACCAATCATGCAGTGGGTGATGAGTTCAACTAAATCTCACTCTATTGTACATGCACAAGAGGCTAGTATCATACACTGGAAATGGTACATACAAGACTGGGACCGGCAGGCACTGCAGCTTTACATGAACAGGTGTCAGAAGCCCCTGTACAGGATAAGGAGAGAGTGAAAGAGGTACCACAGGTAAAAGAGTCACCAGTGAAATGGAGTGCACCATTTGAATTCTTGTCCCCTGAAGATAGAAAGCATGTTCGGTTCACTAATGATTCATTCAAATACATGGGTACCAAAAGACATTGGAAAGCAGTGTCATACAATCCAGCTACTGAAAGGTTGTTGTCTACCACAGGAGAAGGAAATGTAGCCAATATACAGAGTTGTACACTGTGTGTCAGGCTCGAAAGCAAAAGCTGCCTGGGATGTGTCATTTTTACACTGATTCTTGGTCCATTGCTAATGGATTAGCCATTTGGCTTCCTACATGGCATGCACATAACTGGTTCATTCATTCAAAGGAGATGTGGAGCAAAGAGTTGTGGCAGGAAATTTGTGGAATGTTAGAACAGAGTAAAGCCATAGATGCTTATTGTCCCATTGACTCCTTAGAACGCTGGTTCAATTCCCTTGCAGAAGACAAAGACAAATGTTCAGAGGCCGAAGTGTCAACCCAGAATTCTGACTTGGTGGGGATGGCTAAGTAGGTGCACCAGGATTGTGGACATGAAATAACAGGCGGCCACACGTTGGTTGAACTCTCAGAAGAAGATTTATTGATGTCGAACTTAGCAGAAGAGAAGACTTCTTTAAAGGAAGGGGGCACAGAGTCCTTCGTTGAACAACTGTCCGTTGGCTCACCATGGAATCCAATGGCATCAAGCACTTGCTATGTCACAGGATTCCAGGTGACCGATAAGTATTCCAGACCACATCATTACAGGACACATGGGAGAAAAAGCCACTTACAGGTGGGCAGAGATTAGAGGGATGCAGATTCCTCTAGATTTGATAAAAACTGTGATTTTGCAATGTCCTATTTGTCAGCACACACAACAGAGATCTGTCCCACAAACAGTCAAAGATCAATTGGGGACAGGAAATTTACTAGGACAGATAGAAATCAGAGCTATTCTGTTAAATAGTGGAGAACCTGATTTAATCATACAGATTGGAGACAGAATTGCCATACTTGTCATAAGCGCATTGTATGAAGGATTTATGAGGGAGGGGACTGCCCCAGCCCTTCTGACAGTGCAAGAAAAGGGAAGCTGTGATTCCGCAGATAAAAACCTCAGTGCTAAGGGGAGGGTTGAATCCCCAAATGGCCCTCCAGGACCTGCAGAAATCATAGTAAAGGCCTCCAATAGTGTCCTGCTGATTATAAAACAAGGAAAGGAAAAAGGAGAGCACATTTTAGATGAAAAATGTTATTTGCAAGAAAAATCATACTTGTTTCTTTTACAGATCTTCTTACAACTTGCACACTGACCATGAGTGTGCTGTGTGGTCTCCCTTCGGGCGTTTGCGTGCGGGGGCGGGGAGGGACTGCACCCCCAACTTGAACCTGATTGATAACCTTTGTGCAATGCCTCCTGCTGCTTTTAAAGTACAAAACCTATGGATCAATTTAGCGCTAATTGTGCTTCACAGATCAAAGTTCTGCATGGGATCAATGCAGAGTACCATGGATGTTCTGTCAAGTTGTTTGATTACAGTTTTCCACTGGAATTAACCCATGGTTTTTTATCATCTGATGACTACTGCCAGTCTCATTAAGCCTGGTTAAGTTGCCAGTTGGCTGACTATTCTCGTTTGGGAACTCTTATATTCCAGCAAACCTTTCAGGTGGACTGTGTACCTTTACCTGAGAACTCATGATGTTTCCATCTAATTCTATACCAATTTGCCATCCTAGAGACACTATTCAATCAGTTATTATCCCAGTCAGAATATATAAGCTTCAGTCTTTTCATTGTAGGTGTGTCTGGTTTAACTGTTTATAAGATTAATACGTTAATCTATTTCCATTGCGTTATAGTGATTGCCTTTATCATTTCATTATGTTGCTGTATGCAATGTAAACCTGATTTGCTTGTAATGTTTTCTTTTTTTTTTTAAAGGAAAAAAAAAAGAGAATAGTACAAATTCATTGATCAAAGGGTGGAAATGTAGTGAAATATGTGTTTTTGACCACTGAATTTGTGTTGCACTACTTTACACCTGGATTAGCTGTCTAGTGTTCACCAATTGCAGATTACATTTTATATTCAGTTTAGCTGCCTATTGACTTTATGGTAGCGTTAGACATTGCTATGTTAAAGCTGTCTGTGTTTTTCCACATTGTAAACTGTGCTTACTTTCGTATTGTTTCTCACCGAAGAGCTAGGACATATTATCACCGAACAGTTAGTCAGTCAGCACGATAAGAATGTACCAGACTTCTGTTTTTTATTGCAGGGAACGGTTTGGCCATTAGAGAGACAATTTGGGAAACTGGCTAGTTCCAACCTGTTTCTTTCAACTCTGGCCTATATTAGCCAGCATGTTTGAATATTTCTTTTTTTATGGGAGGGTTTTTTCCAGAAAGCCCTTCTACGGTTCTTTAAGATATTAAAAGGTGGCCCTGCTTAGTAGCAGTGGAATTTCCAAGACCTCGGTCAGGATTAGACGTCGAATGCCTGACATATCTTTCCCATGAGGGTGGAGATCTCTTTCTCACAGTTAAACGGGGTCATCTTCTTGCTGGCATGAGAAAGATGAAGAACTTGGCAGGCTCTATGTGATGAATTTGTTTTTTTATTCTTTGCTTTGTATAATCATAACTACATATATTTGCTGTGTACATTGCAGTTAAGAATCATTTTGGTATATTTTCCTTTCATTGCTGTGACTGCTTTTGAACATGTGCTTTCAACCTACTAATCTCCTTATTTAGGAACCCCGTGGTGAAATAATAATAAACGTCTTCTTTGAAGTGAGGAGCGCATTCCAGAGATTTTTTGTCAGCTCAGTCATTAGTGAAAGCAAAACACACTCTGATGGACTTCCCTGCTTAAGGAGATAGAACATGGACAATGGCCCACTACTGCAGGGGCACTTGCCAGTTCAAAGCCTTTCTGAATTAGTGAGGCTCCTCTGTCTATACTTTCTGGGGCCACTGGACTAACCAATGGGAACCCTTCTCATCACCTGAGGACCCCCTCTGTGAAGCTCCTAACTTCAATTTGCTCACAAATGCATCCCAGTATGCAGACAGTACCACCATGGCCAACAAAGTTATATGGCCCATTTCATTCCTTGGGTCTGGCTTCAGTCCCCAACCTAGGGAAAACTCTGTCCATAAGAACATAAACCAACAGACGCCACTGACAGCTGTCAGTGTCAAGAGCAGGCCCCAGACCATCCACTGCAAAGTGGAGACCCTGAGTGGGGCCTTTGCATGAGCTTTTCCTCCAGCTGAGGGGCTGGTAGGGAGCTCCCAAGGGGCTCCTGAAGCATCTCAGAATGGGGGGCAGTAGACCCAGGGGTCTTGTACCCCTTCTCCATTCTTACCAGTTCAGGGGTGGGTCCCTGATGCTGGTCACTCAGCCCAGGGTCTGTACCCTGAGGCTGAACAGAGGACAAGGGTGAGCCCTTCCTCACCTTGACTTCACATCTGGGCTCACGTACCCTCCTTTGTGTAGTGGTACTCCCAGACAGCTGACTGGCCAGGGCACCCTTAGGGGTCAACCCTCTTAATTCTCCCAACACTAGGGGTAACTCGTTCCCCAGAATGCAGTCAATGGACAGCTGGGGACTCACTATGACCTGCCTCTGGGTCACCTCCTCACCCCATTCTAGGGACACCAGGGCCAAGAGGCAGAAGAAATCCTTCCCAATGGCTGGAATCACTCTACACACCTGGCCAGTGCACTGCTTTGGTGACACTAGTCTCTCTACCATCATGGTAAGACTAGCCCCTGTGTCTCTCAGAGCAGTGACTGGGACCCAATTCGCTCCCACCTGGCGGAAGTGACGACTCCCACCCTTAGGGATCATCAGTTTACCCTCTGAGTCCACCTCCAACTAAAGGAGATGAAGGTATGGTCTACGACCTGCCCCTGCGGACTACTTTCTCCTAAGGCCATATTGCCCCCCGTAGAGGTTCCACTAATGGGTGATTTCTTTGGACAGACAGAGTCCCCTTTCCTGTGGCATAGATGGGAACACTCAGAGCAGCGGGGTTGGGAATGGGATGCTTTGGGCCACCGCCTACCAGAACCACCACCCTGTTTCTCAGATGGGGCATGGGAACCCTTTCCTCCCCTATTACTCTGGGACTTGTCTGGGTCATCTCTAACCTCCCCCTCACTTTGTTGGGGGGAACCGGAACCACCCTTCTTGGAGTCACTCCCAGGTACCTTTTTGGACACTCTGGGACTAGTCCAGAGGTCCGCCTCCTCAGCAAGCTTTCTAGGATCAGTCAGCTTACTGTCAAGCAGGTACTGGCGCACCTCTGTTGAACAAAGACTGAGTGTTAGACTTGGCAAATTTGGCGTTGTCTCCCTTAACTTTTTGCCTCTGTTTTCCATGTTGTTGATATGTGCTGGATTCTGTTTTTTCTGTTTCCGTTACTCTGGGCAGTGCTAAAGTGGAAGTGCTCCTATTCAAAATGTATATGTAACTGGTTCATCCATGATTGGCATATTTGATTTACTGGTAAGTCCCTAGTACAGTGCACTAGAGGTACCCAGGGCCTGTAAATCAAATGCTACTAGTGGGTCTGCAGCACTGGTTGTGCCACCCACAATAGTAGCTCTGTAAACATGGCTCAGACCTGCCAATGCAGTGTCTGTGTGTGCAGTTCTAAACTGCCAATTCTAATTGGCAAGTGTACCCACTTGCCAGGCCTAAATCTTCCCTTTTCTTACATGTAAGACACCTCTAAGGTAGGACCTAGGTAGCCCCATGGGCAGGGTGCATTGTATGACATAGGTTAACATTGGGGATGCCTTTAAATATGATTAAAGTGTAGATTCCCTTTGGGAGCGGATAGACATGTGGAGTTTGGGGTCTCTGAGCTCACAATTTAAAAATACATCTTTTAGTAAAGTTGATTTTAAGATTGTGTGTTTCAAAATGCCACTTTTAGAAAGTAAGCATTTCCTTGCTTAAACCAATCTGTGACTCTGCCTGTTTTGGGGATTCCCTTTCTGGTCATTTTGACAGTTGGGCTGTTTGCACCCCTCTGTAGAAAGTGACACAAAGGGAGCTGGGGTGTAGACTGCATATCCTGATGAGCCATCTGTGCTAGGTAGGAGGGTAGGAGTGGCCACTCACATCTGAAAGGGCTGTGCTTGCCCTCACACAATGCAGTCTCCAGCCCTCTGCTGTGTGTCTGGGGCTTGGCCTCGACAAGGCAGAATTTCACAAATAAGATAGATTTTTCTTTGAAGTAAGCCTACTTCAAAGGGCAAAATGGGTATAAGAAGGGCACCCAAAACCACAGACTTTAGATCACTTCTGGAAATCAAGAGGAACCTCTGCTTGGAGAAGAGCTGAGGAAGAAGTGCTGCCCTGCCTGTGTCTGTGCTTTGCGGACTTATCCTGCAGTTGCTTCTTTTGCCTGGTGAAAGGGGACAAATACTGGACTTTGTTGTACATTCCTGCTTGTGAAACAGGGCTTGTCCTGAGCTTGCCCCCCGTTCTTGAAGTCTCAGCAACTTCAAAGACTTTTCCTGCCAGCACCTAGACTCTCTGCTGTGAATTCTGCCCTGCCAAGTGGTGCCCTATCAAGTTCCTGGGGCCTTGATAGGTGAAGCAGGCAGCCCAAGCCTGAAAATCCATGCACAGACTGCTGTGCAGGGAAATTTCCAAAGCAACCTCTGAGAGCGGCAAAAGAAACGACACACCGCCAGCTCCGCAGCTGAAAATGGCGCAGCACTTGCAGTGCGGCTGGGAGATCAACGCACGCGGCTGGAGAAGCAACGCGCCGCATCGCTAATGGAGGCTGGTATCGTTGCAACCCACACAGCTAGGTTTTGCTTTCACTGTGCGCAGGATTTTCAACGCAGACCTTGCTGGGTGTGGAAAAACGACGCAACAACTACCTGGACCCAAGTGCTGCCCGGAGCGACACATCACTCCCCTGCGGGGAGGAAAAATGATGCACGCCGGTCCAACCAGAGGAAGAGAAACAACGCACAAGCTCACTTGCGGGTGAGAAATCATCACACCGCTTGGCAAGTAAAGCAGCTTTCACAGGTGCATATATAGTTTGATCCCTGGGATCCAGTGTGAAAAGTGTGTTCCTCCCCACAGCTGGTAAATACCACCACAAGTCCACCCCCCATTGCTCTACAGGAACCCCATGAGCCCTTAGTGCAACTTCGTAAGCAGCCAGCCATTTATCAACGTCATCCCCCACCACATAACTAGGCACAACATTTTTAGGTATACAAACCTTTCTTTCTCCAGCAGGCTCTGCATGTATGCTGCCACCATTACTGCTGGACTCAGACTGCTTTGCCTTAAGATCCAGCTCCATGACACTCAGTTCATGAGCCAACAAAAGATTCTTTTCAGCCAAGGTTCTCTCAGCTGCAGCCTCAGCTCCCCTCTTTTCTGCCACTCTGAGATTTCCTTTCTTCTGCCTCTATGTTTAACTTTGCCATTTGCAGTTGAAATTCTCCCTCCTCCCTCCTTTCCTCTGCAGTCAAGCCACGGTTAGAGACACTGCTCCCTGGTTTGCCAGGAGGCACAATTCCAGGGGGAACACACCCTTCTACTGTCAAGAAATCCTCTGAGGGGCTATCCTGTGACCCTTCTTCTCAACATTCTCATCAGAATGGACTTCTGCCCAGGCCCTCAGCGCCTTTTGGAATTCCTCCTTTCTGAAGGCCTTTTGGGTAGGTACTCTCATATCCCTGCAAAACCTCTTCAGCTGTTTGACACTATGGCCCTCATTACAACCCTGGTGGTCGGCGATAATGCGGCGGTAACACTGCCAACAGGCTGGCGGTAAAAAAAATGGAATCATAACCACAGTGGAAACCGTCAACACTTTAACACACCGGCTGCCACGGCAGCAGCACAAACACCGCAGCGGTTACCGCCAACAGCCAGGCGGAAGACAATGTACCGCCCACAGCATTTCAACAGGCCTATCCACCACCTTTTCCTGGGCGGTGCCAACGCCATCAAAAGCACGGATGAAGCAGTACTCTGAAGGGAAACAACTCACCTCTCAACACTCAAGGAAGAATCACGACTCCATGGAGCCAGAGCTGCACTTTTACCCAATGTTGGTGTACCTTCTCATGAACTAGGAACATGAACGCCGGCGAAGACGACAACGGTGAGTACTGCACCTAGCACACAAGGGAGGGTGGGAGGAAAAAAAGAGTGACACACACACGGAACCCGCAACACCCCCACCCCCAACAACATACACACAAACAGGTGCAACAACATTACACATCCACCCCGTACCCCTCAAGAATAACTCAAGAACAAAAGGAATGGATTAAAATGAGTGTAACAGTACGGTTTTAGATATATACGTCCTTAAACAATAAACGGTATGTACAATATATACAAAAGGAGGAACAATGCCCACTCCAAAATGTCCGTGGCCCACTGGGCCATAACAAATAGGCCAAGGCCACACTTGACTCCTACCTCAATACGGAGAGAACACTGCAGGGGCATCAGGTTGAAAAAACACAGACACCTCAGGGGGATGGGGAATGAGGCGGCACCTCAGCCGGAAGATGGTACAACGCCACTGGCCTGGAGGTTGCTCCATGCCCACTGCTTGGTCCAGGGGAGTGCAAAGCCACAGTCCCTCAAGTGGGTGGTTTGCCCTCTCCGTGGTCCTGGGTAGTGCAAAGCCACAGTCTCTCAAGTGGGTGGGTTGCCCACTACTTGGTCCTGGGGAGTGCAAAGCCACAGTCTCTCAAGTGGATGGATTGCCCACTTCTTGGTCCTGGGGAGTGCAAGGCCACAGTCTCTCAAGTGAGTGGGTTGCCTACTACTTGGTCCTGGGGAGTGCAAAGCCACAGTCTCTCAAGTGCATGGGCTGCCCACTGCTTGGTCCTGGGGGGTGCAAAGCCAGCGTCTATCAAGTGGATGGCTTCTCTACTGGTTCTGGAGGGGGTTTTGTGCCCAGTGTGCTTCATCCTCCCAAGGAGGGGGTGAGTGGATGCCTTCTTCCACTGGTTCTGGAGGGGGCTTTGTGTCCAGTGTGTTTCATCATGCCAAGGATGGGGTGACTGGATGCCTTCTTCCACTGGTTCTAGAGGGGGCTTTGTGCCCAGTGTGCTTCATCCTGCCAAGGAGGGGGTGATTGGATGCCTTCTTCCACTGGTTCTGGAGGGGGCTTTTTGCCCAGTGTGCTTCATTCTGCTAAGGAGGAGGTGACTGGATGCCTTCTTCCACTGGTTCTGGAGGAGTCCTTGTGCCCTGTGATGCAGCACATGGGGAGTGCAAGGTCACAGTCTCTTACCTGGGTGTCACACCGACAGGTGTTGAAGGGACCAGGATGCACTGCAGCCCATGTAGTCACTACTAAACACTGCTCGCCGGCGGTGACAGCTGCTCAGTGGATGTCAGTTGCGCTGCAGGTGTAGGTGCTCACCTTGGACGGCTGCCCACTGGGGCTGCTGCTGCTGGCAGTGGTGCTGCTGGTGGCAGTGCTGGCTGCGGCGGTGGTAGCAGTGCTGGCCACGGTGGTGGTAGTCTCCAGGCCTTCACCTGCAGCCTCGGACGGCTGCCCACTGGGGCTGCTGCTGCTGACAGTGGTGCTGCTGATGGCGGAGCAGGTGGCGGTGCTGGCCAGGGTGGTGGTAGCAGTTCTAGCCGCGGTGGTGGTAGCCTCCAGGCCTTCACCTGCAGTCTTGGACAGCTGCCCACTGGAGCTGCTGCTGTTGGCAGTGGTGCTGCTGGTGGTGGCAAAGGTGGTGGTGCTGACCACGGTGGTGGTATCGGTGCTGTACGCAGTGGTGGTATCCTCCAGGCCTTCAGCTGCAGCCTTGGAAGTGTCATGGCTGGGGTTGTGTGCCCCTTCCTGCTCTTGGCAGATGGTGGTGCCCCCTTGCTTCTGCCAGCTGGTATCTTTTTCTTGCCCTTGCTATCTGGTGATGCCTCCTTCCCCTTGCCGGCTAATGGTGCCTCCTTCCCCTTCCTGGCTGGTGTCCCCTTCTTGCCCTTGGCAGGTGGTTCCGACACACTGGCTGGGCTGATGGGTGCCTCCATGGAGCCTCTCACACTTGCAGTAGCTGCAGAAACCACAGTGGCCGTGGACTGGGTGGCTGAGGTGCTGGGCTGGGTTCTGGCCACCCTGGCCCGAAGTGAACGACGGGGAGGGGTAGGGAATAGGTCAATGTTGGCGAGGAAATGCTTCTTTTGGGTACTGGGGCAGGAAGAGGTTAAAGGTTTGGGTGTGGAGGAAGAGGGAGTGGTTGTAGGAGGTGTCAGTCTGCTGTGTTTGGGTGCAGGTGCATGGGCTGGATGCTGTTGTGAGGTGGATGGCTGTTGGGTGTCTGAGTGCTTGCGTCTGTGTACTTTGGGAGGAGGGGTCACAGTAAAGTGAGAGAGTACACAGGGAACGTGTGCATGGATGTGGGGGTGGTGACTGCCAGTGAGAGGTGTGTAGTGATAGGCATGCTGGTGATGGAAGTAGTGGATGAGGATGTAGTACATGCAGGTGTGAGTCGAGATGCTACTGGGAGGGAGGTGGAAGCGGAGGAGGAGGGGGACAAAGTGGAGGCAGTGGATGTTGGTGTGTCTGCATGTGGATGGTGCTTGTGTGAGTGCCTGTGAGATGAAGTGTGGGGCTTGTGTTTGCCTGAGCCACTTCTGTGTGTTGATTTGGGTGATTGCTGGTCTGAAGGTGTGCTTGGTATAGGCAGGGGTTGAGGGGATTGGGAATGGGTAGAGGAAGTTGGAGGGGGGAGGCTAGAGACAGGGACAATGGCTACCAGCAGTGAGTTGGCCAGAGCCTGGAATGCTCTATGTTGGGCCACCACACCAGAGTGAATGCCCTCCAGGTATGCATTTGTTTGTTGCAAATGCCATGCTACACCCTGGATGGCATTCTATATGGTTGACTGCCCAACACAGAGGGATCTCAGGAGGTCAATAGCCTCTTCACTGAAGGAAGCAGGGCTGACTGGGTCAGGGCCTGAGGTGCCTGGGGCGAAGGAGATGCCCACCCTCCTGGGTGAGCCGGCACGGGAAACACGCTGAGGAGCTACTGGGAGGGCGGCGCTGGTACAGGGGGTGGCAGCTGCACCTGTAGTTGGGGTGGGCACAGAGGTGTCCGCCACCGTTAGGGAGCTTACATCGGAGGAGGAGTCTCTGCTGGTAGTGTCCCCTCCTGTCTCCGTCGTGGTGCTTCCCTCGCCCTCCGTCCCACTGGTGCCCTCACCATCGGTGGACTCTGCCTCCAGGCCCATGTGAGATGCAGCTCCCTCTGTCGCTGGTGCCTCTGCTTCTCCGCCAGATGATGATAATGCACACAAGGACAGGGTGACAAAACAAAAAGGGGGGGAGACAGAGGATACACTTCGTCAATGCCAGCAACAAAACTACAGTTGGCGTACACAACTCACAGGGAACAGCCCTATGCACTAGGCCATGCACTCCCAGTTACAATGCTAGTCACCAGGCCATGGGGTAAAATGCCTAACGCCATTAGCTGCACACCTGAAACCCAAAGGACCCTGCCCAGTAGTAGTTGCCCACTAACATTATTGGGGCTGTAGTGGATCTGAGCTTTCCCATCATTGAATCTACCCTCTCATGTCTGCCCTGGCCTAGGGGTACCCACAGCCCACATCCCCCACCCAGGGAACACCTTAACGCGTGCAAAGTCAAGAATCTGAATCTCTATTCACCCCCTTGTGGCTGCTGTGATGCCTTCAAGTGCCCATCTATCTCCGGATAGGCCACCGCCTGGATGGGGAACATCAGGGGGGTCAGGGTACGACAGGAACTCCTTCCTCATTGGGAGGACAGCCCCAGAAGGGCCTCCGCTGTCTTCCTTGCCCAGCGTCGCAGGTCCTCCCACCTTTTACGGTAGTGGGTGCTCCGCCTGTCAAAGACCCCCAGGGTCCACACCTCCTTGGCAATGGCACGACAAATACCCTTTTTCTGATGGGCACTGACCTGCAGAAAAAATACAGCAGAAACGGTATTAGTCATACTGTCCGGACTGTTATACTCATGGCCCATCCTATCTCCCCATCCCCTTATGCACATAAATTGACCACCATACATGCAGCACTCTGCACAGGACCTCTCAGACCCCCCCACACGAGACTTACACACACAGCAATCCATACATTCATGCCCCACGCATCATGCTCACAGTGTACTCACCTGTTTGTCTGGAAGACCATAGAGTAAAGAGTACTGGGGTAGGACCCCATCCACCAGTCTCTCTAACTCCTCTGAAGTGAAGGGAGGGGCTCCTTTCCCAGACACTCGAGCCATTGTCGCTTCCAGACACAGGTCACAGCAGAATTTGCAGCGTAGGTCCTCTTCTGTTGAGGGTCAGGTTGCAAGTGAGTAAACAGATAGAAAATGGCGGTCATGTCTGCGTGGTGTGTACCGTCACCGCCGGTGTACATCGCCATTGACTCCTGGAACCCATAGGCCCCAATGATAACCAATGATGTGTTGCACCGCGGTCGTCGAGCGTCGACTGCAATGGCGCACAACGCCAGCTGAATTACCTCATTTCCACTTGTCCCTCCTCACAGGTCAGGCAGCTGCCATTTCAGGGGGGCACAGGCCATGGCACCTAACTACGTCACAGCAGACATTGGCACATCAACTGACGTACGAGTTCACATACTGTTTCTGTAAAGCAAAAAATGCTAATTAATCTGAGAAAATGTTTGAATATGACCTTCTGCTCACTGTTTTTCATCATAGAGTTCAACCACTAAGGATGAATAGGAGATGGTGACATACCCTGTGTACAGACCCCTGGTGGACCTGGCGACAATGGAGGAAAGGCACATTATCCTAACCTACAGACTTGATAGGGCCACAATCCAAGAAATGTGTGCCCAATTGGAGCCAGACCTGATTTCAGCTATCCGCCACCCTACAGTGCAGGTCCTGTCAGTGCTCCATTTCCTGGCAAGTGGTTCCTTCCAAGAGACAGTGGCCATGGCATCAGGGATGTCACAGCCTATGTTCTCAAACGTGCTGACCAGAGTGTTGTCTGCCCTGATGAAACACATGCAGAGCTACATCGTTTTCCCCCAGGTGGAGGATTTGGCCACAGTGAAGGCTGACTTCTATGCACTGGGACATATCCCCAACATCATTGGTGCCATTGATGGTACACATATTGCATTTGTTGTCCCCCCGGAGAAATGAACAGGTGTTCAGAAATAGAAAAAGCTTTCACTGTCTGAATGTGCAGATGGTGTGTTTGGCGGACCAGTACATCTCCCATGTCAAAGCAAAATATCCTGACTCTGTGCATGATGCCTTTATCTTGAGGAATACCAGCATCCCATATGTGATGTCTCAACTCCAGAGGCACCAGGTGTGGCTAATAGGTGAGCCCATGCTCCCCACCCAGTTGATGTAGGTAAATGGGTGTGGGTTTGGCCCTAAGGGAGAGTGTGTGGCTAACAGGTATCCCTCGATATTTACAGGTGACTCTGGTTACCCCAACCTTTCATGGCTACTGACCCCAGTGAGGAATGCCAGGACAAGGGCAGAGGAATGTTACAATGAGGCACATGGGTGAACAAGGAGGATGATTGAGCAAACCTTTGGCCTCTTGAAGGCCAGATTCCGGTGCCTGCATCTGACAGGGGGATCCCTGTACCTCTCACCCAATAAAGTGTGCCAGATCATCTTTGCATGTTGCATGTTGCTGATGCAAGTGATGTAAGCTGTGCGTTGTTTCTGGCAGTCCTTCGTGTAGGGATTAAGGCCCTCATTAAGACATTGGCAGCCAGTGGCGCCGTGGATACCAGGCGCCCACCCGCATTATGACCCTCAACGGAACTCTGCCAGAAGGTTGGCAGGATACCGCCGACGTCATGGCGGCAGACCGCGGTAAGGTGGCGCTGCTGTCAGCAGCAGCACCATGCCAGCAAAACACCACCTACGTATCATGAGCAATGATATGACCTGGCTGTGTTTAGCTGGTGGATGCTGCTGCTGACTGCACCACCGCATCCCGTCTCCAGCCGAAGGACTCCCTGCATTCAGGTAAGTCGGGTGCTCCGACAGGAGAGGGGGTAAGGGGTGTTGTGTGTGTGGGGGGTGTCTGTTTATGACTGTGCGCATGCGGTGTGAGTCACGTTGAATGAGTGTGTGAATGTCTGAATGTGAGTGTACGTGTATGTTTCATGTTGTGAATGCATGTGTGCGGCAGAGTATGTGGTGTGTGTTGCGGTATGTGGGTATGTATGTGTGCATGCGTGGGTGGATGTCGGTATGCATGTGTGTATGTATGTGCGCGTGTGAAAATGTGCAGGGGCAGGAGAGGGAGAGGAGGATGGGGGAGGACCCTGGGGAGGGGGGCGGGAGAGACCCCTATCAGTGCCAGGGAAGGCCATGGCGGTAGGTGGGGTTATAATCCCGAGGGTGGGATTGTGACAGCCACCTGGTTGGAGACCGAAGTCTCCAGCCCAGCGGCCGTTACCACTCTGGCAGATGGAGTGGTACATTGGCCGTTTGGCTTGAACCAAACCGCCAATTCCATAATTTGGGAAAAGGTACCGCCAGCCTGTTGGCAGTACCTTTTGCCAAATTACCGCCGACCGCCAGGGTCGTAATGAGGGCCTAAGTCTTTTTGGTCCTGAGACTTCAGGGAACAGGAGGCAAGATCTATCCAGGACCTTGGAGAGCACTTCTCAGCACAGCTAGAGAGCAGTAAGGCAGCAGGGCAACAGCAAAGCAGAAGTCCTTCACAGAAAGCAGTCAGGTGAGTCCTTTGGGCAGCCAGGTAGTTCTTCTTGGCAAGATGCAGGTTCTGGTTCAGGTTCTCTTCTCCAGGAAGTGTCTGCGAGGTAGAGTATCTACTCCAGAAGTGTCTGAGTTTTTTGCGTCAGAGACCCTGCTTAAATACCTAGATGTGCCTTTGAAGTGGGGGAGACTTCCGAGAGTGTCTTAGAAGTGCACAAGGTCCCCTTTCAGTTCCATCCTGTCTGCCACGGTCCCAGTAGGGGGTGTTGCAGTCCTGAGGCTGAGTATCCTGTGTTTGGGCTGTGTCTGAGTGAATGCACAAGGGAGCTGTCAACTAAACCTAGCCAGACATGTATTGGAAGGCACAGAAGGATTTAAGTGTAGAGAAATGCTCACTTTCTAAAAGTAGTATTTCTAAAATAGTAATATAAAATCCAACTTCACCCGTCAGCAGGATTTTCTATTACCATTCTGGCCATACTAAATATGACCTTCCTACTCCTTTCAGATAAGCAGTTACCACTCAAACAGTAGATGAGGGTAGCCCCAATGTTAGCCTATGAAAGAAGCAGGCCTCACAGTTGTATAAAATGAATTTAGGAGTTTTACACTACCAGGACATGTGAACTACACAGGTACATGTCCTGCCTTTTGCCTACATAGCACTCTGCCCTGTAGGATACCTAGGGCCTACCTTAGGGGTGACATATATGTAGAAAAAGGGGAGTTTAAGGCTTGGCAAGTACTTTTAAATGTCAAGTCGAAGTGGGAGTAAAATTGCACACACAGGCACTGCAGAGGCAGACCTGAGACATGGTTATGGGGCTACTTATGTGGGTGGCACAACCAGTGCTGCAGCCCACAGGTAGCATTAAATTTACAGGCCCTGGGCACATGTAGTGCACTTGACTAGGGACTTACAAGTAAATTAAATACGCTAATTGGTTATGAGCTAATGTCACCATGTTTTAAGAGACAGCATACGCACTTTAGCACTGATAAGCAGTGGTAAAGTGCACTGAGTTCTAAAGCCAGCAAAAATGAGGTCAGAAAAAGAGAAGGAAAAAGGAAAAAGGTTTGGGGGTGACCCTGTAGAAAGGCCATTTCCAACAGTTTTGCTATGAAAAAGACGAAAAAATGCTGTATTGTACAGAAATGCAATTGGAACTGGTTTTCTAATGTTCATAATAATGAAAGAGGCATGGAGAAAAAAAAAATAGACCAGCAAAACTTAAAGAAGGCATTAGCTGTTGTAGATAATAGGAATAATACCCTGCCCAACCAGATATACACTCTAAATAACATTTTCTCTTCTGCAATAGACATAATACAAAGTGATGCGTAGAGCCAACTAAGGTCCATTAAGCAGTTGGGTTGGACACTTCAAACACTGAAGACAGGTCACATTCCCTGCAACACGTTAGCACAAGGGATATATTTTCCACACTTAACCTAACGCAGCAACAACAACTAATGGCTAAGAAAGAAGTGACCTATGTTATGTTGAACATCGAAAAGTTAGAAAGGTTGCCTTTTACTCTGGCTGAAATATAATGCGCTGAATGGTTAATACACGGGGTCATTAATCTGCATATTTCAACACTTCAATTCACGCCCTGTTTAAAACACATTACGGTAGGCAGATATGAAAGGCTAGGAGATAGTTATATCCATGAGTTGTGGGAGCTGCCCTTCTCCTACAAATGTCTCAGTGGCATGAAAGAGGTCTTTCTTAATGGTAGTGAATGCGAGACTTCTGTCAGCCATTCGAGGGTTTGTAAACAGCTGTCCTTGCACGGGTGTGTAACGCTTCAACAGCAAATTTAGCTTTTTATCTTAAGGGAGTTCCAGACCTCTTGATTAGACCTGCATTCCAGTTGCTTTCAAATGTCAGCTATGTTCTCCTCAATAGTGAAGACAGTTGTGGGATGCGAGCCGGAATAGTTTGTTGTTTCGGTCTCTAAGATTGTTACATACTTTTTCCTCCCACTAGACAAAAATAATTTGGCCCTATATTGCTACTTCAAATGTGAATTTTGACGAGTTGAGCTGACTCAAGGCCTTATTGTTCCAAAAACATGTGTCGCTCACATCTGTTCGCAAGACCTACGCACTTCAGGTGGCAAAGTCATCAGCTGAGATTCAGTCCCTTTTAAGTACAAACTTTCTGAGACACTTTGGTGAACTTGTGGCACGAATATTTAATGCGTCCAGTACAACTGGAATCGCAAATTTCTTTGAGGCTGTTGGTTCTGGTTTTGTTCACACCTTCTCATCCAAATTCAGTTTAATACCATCAGCCATCCACTCAATATTCTTCAGTATTATCAGGGGATTTCCAATAACTTTGGCTATAATAGGTGGCATTTTTCTGTTGCTATTTTCTTTTGCGCAATGGCTGCCCTGCAGCAATGAGAAGGAATGAAAGCGCTCCCACCAGCGCAGCTGTGTCGTGAACGCATGATGTAGTACTTCGGAGCAACACTCCTGGGAGGATTTGGAGTGAGTGGTCTCTGTCATTCAGACCGGTTTTGCATTGTGTGCAGCCCGTGTTTCGATGCCTCTGGTGCTCATTCGAACATGCACTGAAAGTTTGTCTTTCTATGCAGCACTTGCTTTCATTGGACGCTGATCTGTTGATGTTCTCGCTGAGGGTTCATTACTGGACATGCGTGTTGACGGTTCGTTTTCTACGGGAAGCTGCTTATGAGTTGCCCTTCCTGGAGGATGTGGTTTTGAACTCATTACTGGGCACACTATGGAATGCTGCTGCCTTGGCTGAAGCTCAGGCCATGAAACACAAATGTTCCTTGGTCCTTCTTAGCGATGCATTTCCTACTTTAGCACCTGCTGAAGTGGAAGATCTCTTGTCTTCAATTGTTCTGGATTCAATTGACAACTTTCAAACTGAATCTGACTCTTCAAATTTGGCTTTTTTCCATCACAAGTTAATGTTTTAAATTGTCCTTTTATATATGCTCAAGTGTCCCTTTAACTTGTCATTATTGACATTTTATACATATATCTTAGGTTTATTTTTAGTAGCTTTTATACATGATTAGGCTTGGAACCACCTTTAAACCGGCAAGGGGAGGGTGTTGTGTAGCCATTTTAGTTATAGCTCCATGCACGTTATTTTAGCACACTAGGCCTGCCGCTGTGCACTTTAACCTAGATAGATTTTATTCAGCTTCGTTTATTATTTTAACAATAGCCACATTTACGGTCTTGTTTTATTTCTCCCTATGTAGCTGTTCTTTGCTTAGGCCAGCACTACGTTCTTAAGCAAGACATTCTTGTTCACTCTGTGCTTCTTTCAAGGCTGCAGTGAGATAGGTTGCCGGTAGAACTTGGTGACGTTTTGTCTCTGGTATTCATAGAAATTTACACATCCTTACGTAGGGACATTTTCTCAGAATATCAGCTTTTTTATTATAAAAACACTTCTCTATCCCATACACGTTAGAGGGAGATTCCAGCCAGATGACCACAACCATATGCTAATTGCTGAACCATTCGCTACAGCTGCTTATGCAGACCACATGCTTTTGCTCAGGGATGGGGGATGAAGTCTTCCCAGGGGAACCTGAAGGGCAGAACTGGAGCTTAATTAACATGCTGTGCTCTAATATAGCCTCGATAGGAACGAGTCTTTTGACTCTAGTGATAATATGGTAGCGTTATTTCATGATTTACTCTCCTGGTCACAATTTTATTCCTGTCATAATTTATCATCCTGGTTAATGCAGAACATGCTTTATTATCAAAGATGCAGTTGCTTCATTAAAACCTTATTGAAACATACACTGTCTCTGTTCGTCATTGTATATGTGAGACCAATGTAACTGAGAGAAATGGATGAGATCTGAGTGACCACGTTTTCCCTGAGGAATCAATTATGTCATGCGCTCGGCTACCCAATCATCACTGCTCTTGTTAGCCAGAGCAAAACCCAAATTGGAGTGACAGGAGTCACCTATAGTGGGTTAGACTCAGTCTCCCACATTGCAGGCGATTCCACCGCTCAAATCCAGTAGTCTCATTAGAATAATAAGAGCCTATGCGACAATGTAAACTGGCCTTGCTTTCACGATCTCTTCCACATCAAACTTGCTCCGACCAAAAGGGTATAACATTCTGATACACATTAAACCAACAGGTGAAGGAGGGAGGTGTGTTGCAGGAATTTATCAATCTACCACTTATCTTGGCATGCATTTAAGACAACCTTACTCCTGAATGGGAATACTTGGTTGTATTAAATGTGTTCTTTTCTAACCCTGGATGGATATTAGCCTACTGGAGACGTGGCTGAATTGTTCCATATTACAATAGTTCCTACAACTCCTACTGTTGAAGTTTCATCTCTCACTGTCTTAGATGTTCAGAATTATCTTTCTTTCTAATGTCACATTTAACTGACTTAGATTCATATTGTCTCTTTAATAAACCTGCTCATGTCAAAGACCACTCATTTGATTACACATTTTAAAGGGAATCCCCTTATCTTTGAAGTGTATTACACCACCATTCATTGGCCCCAATCACTTGCTGGAGAAATTCATGTGGGAAGCTCTCAAAGTCTCTAGTTCTTTCATTAGTCCTATCTCACTAGTGCATGAAAGACCAAGAGTTTTATTTATAGTTTGCAAACACATTATTTCATCACAAAATTGAGCAATGTCCCCTTCACCTTACTATAAGTATAACACACTTGTGAAAAGAAGATAAGAATATCCATCACATTTGTGAAAGAGCAACTAACCCACCAAAGTCTACATCAGGCCTAAGATATCTCAACAATATTTCGACTTATTAGCTGTTTTTTGTCCTCCTACACTTTAGAAAAAACAGATTCTGTCAATTCCACATATGCTTACATGATGTCTGGCATCACTGGCAAATATACACTAGTATTATTATTATTATTATTATTATTATTATTATTATTATTATTATTATTGTTGTTATTATTATTATAGAGAAATTATACAAAACAAGCTTACACACTTAAACAGGTCAAATATATTGGAAGCCAGATGGATTCAAAATGATGAATCTCGAGATAAGATATGCTACCTAGCTCACTTTAAGAGCACTTCTTGAATCAAACCAGACCTATTGGGCCTCCACCTATGAAAAGGCATAAAACACATTTTGTCATTTTATGCAATTTAAAACCTCCTGACTTATAATAGATCCTACTCATGCCAGAATGGGTTCTTGAAACTTGATCTGCTGAGGATGTCTTGTAACAACCTTATCAAGAATTACATCACCACAGACCTTGTCCTTACATCATGAAATGGACATCTACTAAAGTGCTTACTGAAAACAATAACCTGAATCTCAATATTTTAAGCAGTTATTAGCCCATCACCAGCCAGTCACTTCCCGCTAATGTGGTTGAAAGGTAATACTGTACTATGACCAAAAATGTTTCTGCCATCATTACTCACTCCCCAAAGACGTAGCATAGAAAACCCTTTGCTTGTTGTTTTGGAAGACACTATGAAAACCTTAGAACAGTGGTTCCTAATCAGCAATGTGAGGACCCATGTGGGTCTGCCTCACCTAGTCAGGGGGCCCACAACTGTTTTGAAAATTGTAACAATATCCGAAAATTTAAAAAGTATATACACAAAAAGCTAAATTGAAAAATGAAACATTTAAACACACCACAAATAAAGCAAACACATTCTAGTGTGGATGATTGGAGACCTCATGTGAAGCGCTGTTATGAGCTGGCAAAAAGATAGCATGCATTAGGAGCACTACAACAAAGTGAAATAATAGAGTCCAATATATTTGTATGCCTTTTATGAATAAAACAAAATATATGGGACCGTATTTAGAGTTTGGTGAATATGATATTCTGTCACAAATGTGGCAAATGGCCTGGAGGCTGTATTAAAAGTGCATTATAGCCAATGGCACTGGTAATGTGGCAGACAAGATATCTGTCACATTTTGACAGAGTAGCCCTTCTGCCAAAATCTAGAAAAGGCTTCACATTTTCAAAATGTTTCCTATCAAAATTAAAATGTTGGTATTTTTTTTGTTTATTAATTAAATAAACTGTATCACAGTTTATGTATTTACTTGTTGTATACTTTTGTGTTTTGATTTGAGGTTCAAATTAAAGAAATTGCTTAGTGTTGGTCACTGGTTTTAAGTAATAATTCAGTGTGGGTCTACAATATTAAAAAGAGTGAGAAGCACTCCGTTTGAACATTAAATTAGGGGCTTTATCAATGAGCCTGATTCCTCTGCCTGACCCTCCTATGGCACACTCCATAGACAAGTACAATAAAATCTACCTCTCCTTCAGTGCAAAAAATACCTGAGATCCAAAAGCATGTTACCAACACCAAGTCTGCTTCTCCTATGGCACACACACTTCTTCCCTGAATTCCACAATGCTCATCATTTAAGTTCCTTTCTCTTGCATACCTCGTAGAAATCTTCAACATCTCAAAACCACTGCCGATGAAGTTGATGTCTAACATTCCTCCTTCATGAAAGCCCACTCTTGGAGAAGCTCTCTTGACCCTCTTTGGCATCTTTAGTGAATCCTTTACTGAAGGCTTCTTCCCTAAAGCTCTTAAAAAAAGCCAGATCCTCCTATACCAGAAGGAACTCTCACTTGGCCACAACATACCTCTCCAACTACTGACCTATCACTCACCTATCCTTTATCAGCAAAATCATAAAAAATCAGTTTATCCACATGTTCAAGATTACATTAACACTAATGGTATATTGCATGACTACCAATCCAACTTCATATTGCACTGCAGTTTAGCAACACTTACCTTACAAATCATAGCCAATACCCTTTTGGTCATGACTCCAGCCTCCTAAAATTACTGAATGTCTCAGCTACCTTCTTGAACATCATCAACACCCTGAAGTCTCAAAAGAGATGCACTTACAAAGTCCTCCATTGACTCTCTTCTTACCTATCTAACTGACACTTGTTCATTCACTTGGTCATCTCGAGGTTGCAGAAGACCCACCTCACTGTGATTTCCTTGGGGTTCCCTATTGTCATCTCCAACCTTTACATGGAGCCTCTTAGGACCCTACTCACCAATAACAGCTTCACAATTCACATGTATGCAGACAACAAACATATGTGAATGTTTCCTCTGTTTCTGACATTCAATGCCTGAAATGCTGCCTCCCTCTGTCTATTACCTACATAAAGCTTAAAACCCCCAAAACAGAATTCTTGTTATTCTCAAAGATTAACAAGCAATAACTAGTCCAAACCTGACTTAACAAAATGAACCTGAAATGACTCAAACTCCCAACTCTCATCAAATAACAAGTCACTCTGATTCACTGCAGATACCAACTTAAAACTCAAAGAGCATATCGCCAGAAAACCAAGATGACCTTGTACCAGCTGTCTCTGGACAGAATAAGATCATCCCTTCCAGAAAGTGGATTAAGAAATGCAGTTAAAGCCATTGTAGGGTTCAATATAGATGGTAGCTAGCCTTGCTCTAGGTTCTCTAAGACTCCATTGACAACCCTAAAGGGATTCCTATACGCAGCAGTATAATCATAAATGGCTTAAAGAAATAGTAACACTTCATTAACACTGATGGAATTCCACTGGTTGCCCTCACCAGCACGCACTGTCTTCTAAATGGGCTGCCTCATCTACCATCCACCCACAGCTGGTACTCCTGTTTGTCTGGTCAAGAAATTCACTTGCTGAGAAGGTCACTATATTCAGTGGATCGTACCACACATGCTGCCAAGACTCTATTAGGCTGGAGCTGGAGACGAAAAGGTGCAGAAAATAAAAGTTAAGGCAACAGAGGCCCTCCATTTATGTACACAGGATTGTATATGTAAAAACTTCCCAAACCTGATCCAGTAAAGCAAAGAGCTGAAGACTCACTTCTTTAAGGAGAACTACACCATTTTGCAGTATAAATTTACTCTCTCTTAGAAACCGACTCCAGCTACTAACACACATGGGCCCTCATTACAACCCTGGTGGTAAATTCCACTTACCACTGTGCAGAAGACCGCCAACATACCGCTGCGGCCGCGGAATTCCGCTACAGGTATTATGACCCACAGCTCGGCATCCGGCACAATACAGACACACACACAAATCCACCACACCAAAGGTCAGTGATAAACTAGCGATGACAAAAGAAAAACACCATCACGCCAACAGGATTACGCCCACACTATCACGACCCATAAATCAACGCGGCGGTCTTTCAACCATGGTAAACCATTGACGGTACACACCGCCGCCCTCAAAATACACACACATTTACAAAACACAACCACATTGGACAATTTGAAATACACACAACTGATACACATACACACACCCACACACCCAATCCAATATAAAGCACACACCCACATCACCAACAAACCCTTACTACCAGAATTTTGAAACCACGCCAGAGAGACACACTACCAAAAACAACACCAGCATCCACAGACACACAACACCATCACTTACACAACATCCACGCACCTTAAACAACACACACCAACACACCCCCTCACACATCACAACACACACCACCTCACACATCACCCACACCACATCATGGCATCTCAACGACATCCCAGGTTCTCTGAGGAGGAGCTCAGGGTCTTGGTGGAGGAAATCGTCCAGGTAGAGCCACAGCTATTCGGATCACAGGTGCAGCAGACATCCATTGCAAGGAAGGTGGAGCTATGGCGCAGAATCGTCCACAGGGTCAACGCAGTGGGACAGCATCCAAGAACTAGGGATGACATCAGAAAGAGGTGGAACGACCTACGGGGGAAGGTGCGTTCCGTGGTCTCCGGACACCAGATTGCTGTACAGAGGACTGGCGGTGGACCCCCACCTCCTCCTCCACAACTAACAACATGGGGGGAGCAAGTCTTGGCTATACTGCATCCTGAGGGCCTCGCAGGAGTAGCAGGAGGACTGGACTCTGGTAAGGCAAATCTTTACTACCTTATCCTCGCCACCCTACCTGCATGCCGTCACATACTCCCACCCTTACCCTCATACCCATCACCCCAACAACCCACAGATACCCCACCAACACAACCCACACATCCCAAAACTAAGCCCTGCATGTAACACCAATGCATGGACACCCATCACCCAAGCATGTCCAGTACAGAGACTCACTCATGCCCAAAATCACCAGTCACACAAGGACCAAGCCAATAATGCAAGCACTGGAGTACAGTGTCAACCACCCATTGCAAACAATGACACACATACAATAATTATACAATTACACCAAAACAGAACCTCTACCCAACGTCACCGGACAGGAGGTGCCAGACATATCCAGTCCCCCCACAGAAGAGGCCCACAGTGATGACAGCAGCTCTGCACAACTAGATCAAGATGACCAGCCTGGCCCATCTGGGACCTCGGGACAGTCGGTTCCCCACACACTGTCACAAGCCACCACAGAGCCTCCACCCTCAGGAAACACCACCACAGCACCCACCCAGCGGGCCCATCCCTCTGTCCCTAGGACACGTCAATCAGCAGTGTGTCCACCACTACAGGGAACCCAGGCAAACCCACCAACCCAAGAAAATCAGGGACCTGGGGGCAGTGGTAGTGGGAACACGGTTCAGGGGACAGAGGCACAGGATAACAGGGAAACTGGGAGGACTGCAGTGCGACAGGGGGAGGACAGCCCCAGGGAACCCACTCTCCACGAGGCACTCTCCAACAACATGGGAGCTTATCATTATTCCCAGGAGATGATGACAACGGTACTGACCAAGTTTTAGGAGACCCAGTGGCTGCAGGAGGATCACTACCTTAGGATCAGGGAGGACTTGAAGTCCATTAACACCACCCTGGTCACCATTGCAGGGGTGATGGCAGACCTCACCAACACCAGGAGGGACACAGTGGCACAACAAGGGGCACCTGACACCAGCCTGGACGATGAACAGCCCTCCACCTTCGGGGCACTAGTAGACAGGAGGCACCGCCACAGGAACAACAGGACACCTGCACCACATCCCCTGCAGATGGAGAACCACCCCGCAAACGATCCCTAAGATCCAGGAACAAGACAGAGAACAATGCCAAGACCCCGCCAGGAAATGAGACGCCCCTGATTGTTACCCTTCTGTCCCACTATGTCACCCTGTCCATCCTTAAACTGCCATTGCTCCACTTCCTATGCCCCTTTGGACAATGCACTTGTGAAACAAATAGACTGGACTCTGCCATGGACATTCCTCCACCATCCCCCAGCCCATTTTACAACCCCCTCCACTTATTTGCACAGGAATAAACACACTTCAATCACAAAACAATCTGGAGTCAGTCTGTGCTTTCACAAATGTGTAATTGCAAAAACTATGGAAAATAGCAAAGTCAATTTACTTGTTCACATACCAAATGTAACACAGCTGTAGGCCAGCAATAAACATAGCAGAGGGCACAAAGTGGGACCCAAATCTGTGAAATGGAATGTCAAAGTGACAAGTCAGGGTCCACATACTAAATGAAAATGACACACTTATGCTATTTCCAACAATAGAATGAGATGTGGGAAGCAGTGGCATCTTCTTAGCTGTGTCTCACTGGAGATATTGCCTGATGATGTTGTTTCGGTTGTCAATATCCTCTTCTTCTCCCTCCTCTTCTTCACTGTCCACAGGCTCCACAGCCGCCACAAGACACCATCTGGCCCATCCTCCTGCAGAAAAGGCACCTGGCGTCGCAAAGCCAGGTTGTGCAGCATACAGCAGGCCACGATTATCTGGCACACCTTCTTCGGTGAGTAGTAGAGTATTCCAGCTGTCAGATGGAGGCACCAGAATCTGGTCTTCAGGAGGCCGAAGGTGCGCTCGATCACCTGCCTAGTTCGCCCATGTGCCTCATTGTAGCGTTCCTCTGCCCTTGTCCTGGGATTCCTCACTGGGATCAGCAGCTATGACAGGCTGGGGTAACAAGAGTCACCTGCAAATGTCGAGGGACAACTGTTAGACACACACTAACCCTTAAGGACAACCCCATACCCAGACACCTATGTCAACTGTATTGGGACCTAGACCTCACCTATTAGCCACACACAGTGCCTCTGGAGTTGGCTCATCACATAAGGGATGCTGCTATTCCTCAAAATGTAAGCGTCATGCACAGAGCCAGGATACTTGGCATTGACATGGGAGATGTACTGGTCAGCCAAACACACAATCTGCACATTCATTGAATGGTAGCTCTTCCGGTTTCTGTACACCTGTTCATTTCTGCGGGGGGCAAACGCCACATGTGTCCCATCAATGGCACCAATGATGTTGGGGATATGTCCCAGGGCATAGAAGTCACCTTTCACTGTGGGCAAATCCTCCACCTGAGGGAAAACGATGTAGCTGCGCATGTGTTTCAACAGGGCAGATAACACTCTGGACAACACGTTAGAGAACATTGGCTGGGTCATCCCTGATGCCATGGCCACTGTTGTTTGAAAAGACCCACTGGCCAGGAAATGGAGTACTGACAGGACCTGCACTAGAAGGGGTGTCCCTGTGGGATGGCGGATAGCTGACATCAGGTCCGGCACACAGTTCCTGGATTGTTGCACGATCAAGTCTGTATGTGACCAGGATGTATCTCTCTTCCATTGTCGACAGGTCCACCAGGGGTCTGTACACCGGAGGATGCCGCCATCTCATCACCTGCCCCAGCGGACGTGCCCTATGAAGGAGAATAGCTAGCAGAGAGTCATCCAACACTGAGGTATCACAATGTTTTATTTTCAGAAACGTAATTAATCCACAATGTGCCAGTAGCTGTCTATATTCCCGGCCTAGATAGGTGTGACACAGTTAACATCCATCCCATGTGGCCTCCTGAAATGGCGGTTGCCTGACCTGTAAGGTGGGACAAGGGGATATGAGGTAACTGTGCTGGCGTTCTACACCGTCGCGGTGGGTGGTCGAAGACTGCGGCGCAATTCAGCATTGGTTAACATTTGGCCCTATGGGTCCCAGGAGCCAATAATGATATACGCCAACGGTGACGGTACGCACCGCCGCGGACGTGACCGCCATTTTCTGTCTGTTCACTCACTTGATACCTGACCTTCAACAGGAGAGGACCTACACTGGAAGTGCTGCTGTGACCTCAGTCTGGAAGCGACGATGGCTCATGTTTCTGGGGAAAGGGCCCCTGCTTTCACTTCGGAGGAGTTGGAGAAACTAGTGGATGGGGTCCTCCCCGAGTACACGCAACTGTACAGTCCTCCAGACAAACAGGTGAGTACACTGTGAGCGTGCTGCATGGGCAATGCCTGTTTTGAGTGGGGTGGATGGAAGATACATGGGGGGGGAGCTGAGGCCTGCATGTGCGGATGGGGAGTGTATGTGCATCAGGGCAAGGATGGGAACTGGGGGGCAATGAGTATGATGGTCCGGACGGGTAAGTAATTTCCATTTCCCCCTGTACCATTCATCTAGGTCAGCGCCCACCAGAAGAAGGGCATTTGGCGTTCCATCGCCAAGGACGTCCGGACCCTGGGGGTCTACTACAGACAGAGCACCCACTGCCGTAAAAGATGGGAGGACCTGTGCCGCTGGAGCAAGACGGCGGAGGCCCAGCTGGGTATGGCCTCCCAACGTGGGAGGGGTGCCCGTCGCACCATGACCCCCCTGATGTTCCGGGTCCTGGCGGTGGCGTATCCGGAGTTGGATGGGCACTTGAGGGCATCACGGCAGCCACAAGGGGGTGAGTACACTCTCATTCACCTGATTCTGCATACATTACGAGGTGTCTAGGTGGGGGAGGTGGGCAGTGGGTTCCCCTAGGCCAGGGCGAAGTTTGTAGGCAAGGTCCCTTGTGAGGGAGGCTATGTGGCACCCCAACCCCAACAGTGGTAAGAGCCATCTACATCTAGTCAGGCTCCCCTGACTTCCAGGTGTGCAGCTATTGGTGTTAGGCCTCGTACCCCATAGTCAGGTGAAATTTCTAGTAACTGTTAGTGCATGCGTAGTGCAAGGGCTGCTCCATTTGTGTTGTGCCCGCCAATGGTAGTGGTGTTGCATGCACTGAACATGTCTTTCTTCTGTCTTTCCCCCCTTTTGTGGTCTCCCTGTTTTTTTGTGCAATAGCATCATCAGGCGGAGGAGCACTGGCACCAGAGCGTGCGGCAACCCACTTGGCCCTGGAGGGCGAAACAACGGAGTCTGAAGCCACCAGTGGGACGGAGGGTGAGGGGAGCTCCACGGCAGGGACAGGAGCAGACAGCAGTGACAGTGACTCCTCCTCTGATGGGAGCTCCCTTGCAGTGGCAGGCACCTCTGTGCCCACCGCATCAACAGGTACAGCCGCCACCCCCCTACCAGCACCGCCCTCCCAGCAGCCCCTCAGCGTGTTTCCCGTGCCCACTCACCCAGGAGGGTGGGCATCTCCTTCACCCCAGACACCTCAGGCCCTGCCCCAGTCAGCCCTGCTGCCCTCAGTGAGGAGACTATTGACCTCCTGAGATCCCTTACTGTTGGGCAATCTACCATTGTGAATGCCATCCAGGGTGTTGAGAGGCATTTGCAACAAACACATGCATACCTGGAGGGCATTCATTCTGGGCAGGCAGCCCAAAAGAGAGCATTTCAGGCTCTGGCCTCAGCACTGATGGCAGCCATTGTCCCTGTGTCCAGCCTCTTCCCTCCAACTTCCTCCACCCAGACCCAATCCCCTGTCCCTCAGCCTATCCCAAGCATACCATCAGACCAGCATGCACACTCATCAACACACAAGAGTGGCTCAGGCAAACATAAGCACCAGAAGCTGAAGAACAGGTCAGTAGAGGGCATGGTGGCACCGACTGAGGCACCAGTGTCACACTTTCTTTCCATGACCACGCCAACCTGTACGGCGGCGAACACCGCTAGCTGCCCCGCTACCACAACCGCCACCTGCACCATCACCTGCACCACCCCCGGCACGTCTACAGCCTCAGTCCCCAGCATCTTCCCCAGTGGGCAGCCATCCGAGGCTGCAGGAAACATCCTGCTGTGTCCCTCTGCAGGTGCTGACCCATGCACCGCTGCAAGCACCACCGCGACAGACACCGCCACAAGCACCGGCCCCGCGGCGTCCTCGGACACAGGCACCACCGCTAACATGGCTACCATCCCCAGTGGTCAGTCGTCTGAGGCTGGAGGAGAGTTCCTGGACCCTGGGCAGTTTCCATGAGGCATTTCTTCCATCACTGTTTGCACCTGCAGGTGGAAGGCGCAGCCGCATCAGTGTGGGGTATGTCGCTGCCTCCATGGCGTATCATGCTACCTGAACCTCGCAAATCTCATGGCACGCACACCCAGGCAAGGGAATGGTACTGGCCACACTGCAAGTGGAGCACTCTGGGCATAAAGCCCCCTCCAGAACCAGTGGAGAGATACATCCACTACCTCTGTCCTTGGCAGGATGAAGCACTCTGGGCACCAGGCCTCCTCCAGAACCAGTGGAGAGATACATCCACTACCTCTGTCCTTTACAGGATGAAGCACTCTGGCCATCAGGCCCCCTCCACAACCAAAGGAGAGATACATCCACTACCTCTGTCCTTGGCAGGATGAAGCACTCTGGGCACCAGGCCAATTCCACAACCAGTGGAGAATGACATCCACTTGAGAGACTGTGGCTTTGCACTCCCCAGGATCAAGCATTGGGCAAACCACCCACTGGAGAGACTTGAAAGACTGTGGCTTTGCACTCCCCAGGATGCAGCAGTGGGCAAACCACCCACTGGAGAGACTTGAGAGACTGTGGCTTTGCATTCCCTAGGATGCAGCAGTGGGCAAACCACCCACTGGAGAGACTTGAGAGACTGTGGCTTTGCACTCCCCAGGATACATCAATGGGCATGGAGCCCCCTCGTGCAGCAGTGGTGTTGTGCGTTCATCAGGCCTGTATATTTTCGATCTGATGCCCCTGCAATGTTCTCTCCGTTTCAAGTCAGGTATCATGTGTGGGCCTCGCCCATGCATTTTGGGCCCAGTGGTCCACGAACAAAGATTAGTACACTATCCAGACTTATGTAGTTGGTGTACATATTTGTATATACAAAATTTTGACTTTTGAATACTGGATTTTTCTAGATTACAATGGTTACAATCATTTCCTTTTGTCCTTGCGTTCTTCCAGGGGGTGGGGGGGGGGTGTATATGTAATGTTGCTGCATGTATTTGTGTGTCTTTGTGTGTCTGTTGTGTGTTGTGGTGAGGGTGGGGGTGTTGCGTGTCTGCTTCACTCTCTTTCCTCCCCCTCCCCTGTGTTGTAGGCGCAGTACTCACCGTGGTCACTGCCGCCGCAGTTCCTACTCCTCATAGAAGAGGAGGTAAACCAGCACGGGCAGTATGTGGAGTTCGGGCTCCATAGTGTCCTGGTTCCTCGTTGGGTATCGAGAGGTGAGTGTTTTCCCTTCTGTGTACTGTTTCCGCCGTGCTTTTGATAGCGTTGGTTCCGCCCCGTGAAAGGTGGCGGATAGGCCTCTTGTAATAGGGTGGGTGGTACTTTGTCTCCCGCCTGTCTGTTTGCGGTGACCGCCGCACTGTTTGTTTCTACCGCCATGGGGGTCGGAGTGTTAAAGTGGCTGTCTATGTTGCCAGTTTCCGCCACGGTTGTAATCCCATTTTTTTTTTCGCCAGCCTGTTTGCGGTATTACCGCCGCTTTAACACCGACCGCCAGGGTTCTAATGAGGGCCATTGTCTCCACTGCCTTTTGGCTAAGTATATGCTATATAAATACCACACACATACAAATAAAGAAGAGGAATTATTACAAATCAAAGCAACATCATGGAGTAATTGCCATCAGCCTTTGAGTCTGTTTTTTATGATTTCTATTTTCAAGTATGTTCCTGCAGGGTAGTTTTATCTTTGAAAGTCACATAAAAAATAGCAGAGCTTACATACAGTTATGTCATATTCCGTTTTTTCAAATTTAGGGTTTGTAAGATTGCTTTGCAATATACAGTGGCCACCGTTAGATAATGGAAGATGGAAATGTGGACAATACATCTTTACATCCCAACTACTCTTCTACCTTCACTAATTTTGCCACTTCAAGTTAAATGTTATGGGCTAAAAGCCTGATGCGATATCTCATGTTGATATCCACACTGTCATTATTACTTCACACCCATTCTGTGTGAATTCAGATTGTTTAGCTCTCCATTAATTATCTTCCATAACAGTATGTCATGGAATACCTCAGATTCAATATGTCAGGAATACTGAATAGCTTTATAGGCACAAATTACAAGTGGCCTTAAAATTCCAAGGGGGTTGGTAGCAGCAATAACAGCCATCTCATTGGAATTAGGAGATCCATGGTGTTTCTGTGAAACCGTATCTATCATACTGAGATTTTACTTCTGGATTTGTGTTAAAATATAAGAGAAAAAGAGGAATTACAACTGGAATCGGGCCCAAAATTAATTATTCCCTGGTATTTACTCATTTCTGAGAGAAACTCAGTGCCCAAATTGTAATGGCCCTGATTTTCCCCAATACTCCTATTATTGGTAACTCTGAGTTTGGGCACAATCAGTGTGCTTTTTTGGCTCTCGTAATGGGAGCCTTTCTGTTTTCTTTGCTCTATTCTTCCATTTCATCAGCAGGATTTTATCATGAACGCTATGTTATTTTCGTTTTTTTTCCATTTTAAGAATTCATACTATTTATTTATTTAGCTATCCATTCCTTTAAGAAACCATAATTGTTTGACCTGGCACCATTAATGTGGTTTTCCCCTGACTTTTTGCTTTCAGACCTCCTGTTTTTGCTGACTTTGTTTTTGCTAGCCTTACAATTCTGCATACTTTATCACTGTTAACCAGTGCTTGCGCTCTTTCCCTAAAACATGATGACATTGACTTATCCCCTATTGTCATATTTAATTTACTCATAAGTCCCTAGTAAAGTGCATGACGTGCTGAGGGCTTGTAAATTAAATGTTACTGGTGGGCATGCAGCACTGATTGTGCCACTGACTTCAATAGCCCCCTAAGGATGTATAAGGCCTGCCACTATAGAGCCTGTACATGCAGTTTATTACTGCCATTTCGACTTGGCAAGGTAAGCCATTTGCTGTGCCTTAGTCTTCCTCTGTAATACAAATAAGTCATCCCTATGGTAAACCATAGGCAGCCTTAAGGGCAAAGTACAGTACTTGAAATGTTGGACATGTACTTTTAAGTTTTACACGCCCTGAGAGTGAAAAACTCCTAAATTATTCTTTAACTTCTGCAAGGCCTGTCTCTACTATACAATAACATTGGAGTTGCCTTATAACCTTTTATAAGTATAACTTCCGATTGGGAACAGATAGATTTTATTTGTTTGTTGTCACAATATATGTTGATTAATATTTCAATTCTAAAAAGTCCACATTTATAAAATGTGCCTTTTCTTGCTTTAGCCAGTTGGTGCCTGCTGCCAGTCTCTACTCACATCTGTGAGATGGGGTTATATCTGGGCTTTCTGGGGTGACCTGATGGGCCTTGAGGTGTCATTGTGGGTAGGTTGAGAGGGAGAAGCTGGGCACAGCCTAATTTATACCTGAATAGGCTGTGTTCTGTCCACACATAACAAGCTGAATAACCCCCATAGTGAGTCCGGAGCCAGGGCAGGAAAGGCAGGGAATCTGTGCACTTCAAACACATGTCTTTGAAGCCTCCCTCCCTTCAGGCCTGTGCCTGCTGCCCTCTTACTTGGGAGTGAGAATGACTGGGTCTATATTTCCCTAACCCAGAGTGGCTCCAAGGGCTAGCTGGCTGGCATTCTGATCTGAAGTCTAAGGGACATAAAAAATTGCAACTATCATGCTTCTGCACCTGCACTCTGCCATCTGTATGTCTGCCCTGCCAAGTGGTGCCAGCCATGTCATGGACACTTGGAAGTGGGCCTAAGGTGTTCGGCCTCCGTAGAACTGATGCATCCTCTCCTGTAGGTGCAGAACCAATGCATCATCATTGCTGCGTGAAGCAGAACCAATGCATCCTCCACTGTGTGGGTTGGGCCCAACACAACAGATGCGTACCCTCCTTGGAACCACCATTGAGCAATGCTTCGCCCAACACAAGCTCGTCACACCTTTCACGAATTGCAGCCTTGACAACAATGCCAAGCCTCTGCATCACCTTTACTGCATGGTTCACAACTAATGCATCGTCTTAATGGCACCATGCATGCTAGACACTGGTCTTCACATCACAAGTCACATTGACAGGATCCTCAACATCAACATATCAGGATCTCTCATGCAGCCCCACCGCATCTCAGACCCGATGCATCACCTCAGCTACTCAAGATATTTTTGTTTTGGATCCATGCAACACTTTGGGCCCTGGATTTAAGGTACTTTGGTTCATTGCATCTACCTGGGTCCC
Organism: Pleurodeles waltl; assembly: GCF_031143425.1. Taxonomy (NCBI): domain Eukaryota; kingdom Metazoa; phylum Chordata; class Amphibia; order Caudata; family Salamandridae; genus Pleurodeles; species Pleurodeles waltl. The sequence continues at coordinate 791,105,652 of NC_090438.1, read as the reverse complement.
TATAGCTGGCCTGCACTCCTATGCAGTCAGCCTAATCTTTTGACTGTGTCCCGGGTTAGCGCTTTTTGCTTCTAAGCGCTATTCTACAGTTTAGTCTTTAAAAGTTCATTACTTGAGTTCTACTTAAAGGATGTTTTTAGTTTTGGTCTTGTTTTATTTTATTAAATTAAGTTATATTTTTCTAACCTGGTGAGGGGATCCTTTTTGTGTGGTTTGTTCACTGTTTTGCTGTTTAAAGTGTTGCACGAATGCTTTACACATTGCCTTCAATTTGAGACGGATTGCTCTGTGCCAAGCTAACATAGTGAGACCACAGGATAACTTGGGGGTTGCTTGTGCCTTACACTGACAAGAAGTGTGGTTGCTGCTTGACCAGGGCTACCATTCCAGTCAACCATCAACCCGATTTCCCACATTGGTGATCAGCATTTAGGATAGGACTTGTGTTTGTGCAATGCCATACAGTGTTTGATGTACACTTCCATTTCATATCTAAGACCAATTTGAGTTTAACTAGTTTCTGATTGGCATTTTTGCTTTTCTAAATTCATTCTTCCTTCATCTGACTGTTTCTGTCCATAACGTCATCTGCAAAGATGAAGTTTGATGTGACCAACCAGGAGAGGCACACCATAGGCCATCCAGGAGTTTCATTAGGAGAGGGAGCTGCCCGTCAAGAGAATACCGAGAAGGTTGAGCTCCAGACACCCTAAGAGCCTGGGCAGAATATTATCAGGTGTCAGGTACAACAGATTACCAGGAGGATGAGGTTGAGATGAAGCAGTCACTGCGAATCAAAAATAGCTACATCAAGATACTGCAAATTAATGCTGATGCGATTGGAATCCACCAAAAACACTCAAAAAAAGTGAGTGGTTGGCTGAAGGTACAACTCCGAATAAGTTCTGGAAAGTGCTGAAATAACCCAGAACCAACATCCTTAATGAAATGCACAGTCCCAGCAGTGTTAGATGCATTAAAAATCCTGTTCACCAATTCATGAAAACGTTTTTGGTGGTCTTTATTTAATAGGGTCTGTATCTCTGCAGACAGTCTTGCCATTTGGAGGTCATAGGTTTCATGGCTGATATAGGAGACATGCTTTTGAAACAAAAGAGCCTTCAGTCTGCTTAGCTTGTCAAAATTTATATTTGAAGTAGTGATGTGAGGCCACAATTCTGCTACTTTAATCTCATGCATGGGAGGGAATAATACATTGCTGCAGCAAGTTACAATCTGAGAAAACAAAATCACGTAGGCGATTCCAGGTTTCATACAACAGCAACCTGCATTACTCAGCATTAAATAATTTCAATTTGAAAGCAATTGAAACACGGTGCAAATTAAAGGAACAAGAATGTCCTCCAGCTAACAAGCCAAGTTCGCCACTGTAAAATCAACTTTCACAAAATTATTTTGTGAGAGGAAACATTAAAACTCCTCATGAGTGTTCTGAAAATGGGAAATTACAGCTTGGCAATGGTAGGTGCAAAGACGTGGCCCTGGCACAACAACTTTCACAAGAAAGTAAACCAAATACACTGCTAATGCACAACTCAAGACATACAACTAGTCCTACATACCTTTCAACTTACCATCATTTGGAGGCTTCACACATACTTCAATGAGATCCTCCAAACTGAAAGCCCTGACAAATTCAGTTTAATCTCCATTGATTTCAATGGGCTCACATTCCAACATCACTAGATGTGACCCTGCTTGGAGACTCGCAAAGATGGGTGGCACGCTGCAGCATTCCTCGGCTACCAAGCATGATATATGTTTTACTACACAGCCTAAGAGTAGGTCTCACACATCATAGTGAATCCTCAAAAGCAGCAACATAAGCAACCCCTACAAACTTGACTAAAAATTATCTGATGTTTTGAGATAATGCAAGGGTCATGTGTTTGCACTGCCCTAATGCTTGGTATAAAATCCACTGCAGTTTACTACACTATTGTAGATTTCTCTGTCTTTGCTGGTGAAAAACATGACGTTTTTAATAAATCAAATATAGAGAAATAAACCATTACAAGGATGTATCTTTGCACTTCAAGTTTGACCTGTTTGTGGTAAATCGGAAACATATGTCACCTCACTTTTTCACAATTACATACGAATACAGTGTTTTTAAAACAAAACAAAAAAATCCTTTCTTCCACCATAACAGTTTCGCAGTGGGCTGAGAGAGGCTAGTGAACTAGAAGATGACACATACAATTAGTGTGTACATAAAACGTCAGGGAACAACTAAAATGTCTGCTAGGTTGCCCAAATCCCCACAGTCAAAGCCCATATCACCATTAGCCAATCCATACAAGTGGAAGCTAGAACAACCCCGACCCTTTTTAATCGTTTGCCAACATGTCAGGCATGTACTACACTACTACTGTAAGGTAGCATTTGGATAGTACTTTCCTAAACCTTTCAAGGCCTCAGAGCACTTTATAGGGGTTAACACAGCAACTACTCAAATGTTGTAACTGGATAGGTAAAATCTAGTGAAAACTGTTTTCCTCCGATGGGTCCTGGAAGGAGTTTTCAGTGGATAGATATGTTGGAACGTATTTTCTTAAGGGTAAATATTGTTTGCTAGCTCAGTTTCCTGACCTTTTGGATGAATTACCATCTCAAATCAATCTCTGCAAATATTAATTGTTGCACACCCTATACTGTATAACTGTTTAAAAGGTTTTTCAATCGAGATTCAAAAACACCTATTGAGGACCAGGAAATATATTTACTGCACTGACAGCTGAAAATTCCGTTTCCCATGTCTCGTGTCAAACATTTGTTGATTTAGATCCTGGAGGACATCCTTTGGCTAAAGCACGCTTCGATTTTTAGGGAGATCAAGGATTTTGTTTTTTAATTTCATGCTAGTTCTTCTACATGTTGGATGAACTGTGCATATGTTGTTGGTGGAAGTGTATTTGGTATGAGGAACGATGTGGCCTTCTGCCAGGTTTATTAACAAATTTCTGTGACTGACAGACATTTTGCTTTTGCTGGGCATCACATCCGTTTGCGTCATAATTGTCTTTCTTGTGATGGGGCTCATTTACATTTTGTCTACCAATCTTTTTGTGCAGTGATTGCTGATACAGTCAGTGCCTGGGACACCAGAGCAGTCAATTCATTTAGAGCAACCAGAGCAAAATCATTTTATCCATTACATTGCATTTTATAATATCTCAGCAATACATATGTCACTATACGTTTGGTAATCATCTTGGCTTTTAGGGGTGGGACGAGTGTCTGCAGGTTCAGTTTTAGAATCTGCAGCACCTCAAAACTCAAATAACAGTTAATATATACAAAAAGGAAGCTAGCCAAAATATTTGTACTTGAACTAGTTCCATTTTCTTTGAAGAAGGGAGAGAGTTTCTAAGTTTTCTAGATGCCAATTGTTCAAATACAAAGACACATTTTTCTACTTTGCACAACTATACACAGCAAGCCACAATTGCAAATGAACTGCTGTGCACAAGAGTAAAAGCAGTGCACGCCAATCACCTGATAAAATGAATGCTGAACTGCAAGAAGATTTTAAGCTGCGCATGAATCACTGTCCACTGGGCCTGATTAAAGGCAGGCATCATTCTCAGTAACTTGTCAGGGATTTATCAGGATGATGAAATCAAACTGGTCTTCTATATCATATATGGTGTCGGAAATGACCTTCTCTGCAGGGTCATCTCCAAGGGCCAGATGTATCAAAGAATTTTGCATTCGCAAACGGTGAGAATTGCAAAATTCGGCCGTTTGCAAATGCAAAATCACCTTTCTGAATGTAAGAAAGGCATTCGCAGTGCAGTTTTATGGAATCGCTAAAATAGCGATTCCTTAAAATTGCGACCCCATTTAGAGAATCGCAATTTGCGATTCTCTAAAAGCGTCAACGCAAATAAGGAATCCTTATTTGCGATTTCTTAAGCACATGTATGAAGCAATTCCTTAATGCAAATTGGGCATTAAGGAATCACTATTACCACCAAGTTGAACTTGGTGGTAACCATGTGCAAATTTAAAAAATGCATTAAAAATGCATTTTTAAAATTGTCATGTAACGCACACATGCCCTTTTGGCATGTGTGCACCTTACATGTCTTCCAAAATTGTTTTGGGGTGCAGCAGAGGGGGCCTTAGGCCCCCAGCACCCTGGAGTTTGCATTTTCCCCTAGGCCCCTAGGTGCGGATGGGGGCTGTATCGCAATTTGCGATTCGGTAATAGCATTTGCGATTTTTAAGAAATCGCTATTACCGATTCGCAAATATGATACATAGCATTTTGCGAATCAGAAATAGCGATTTCTTAAAAATCGCTATTTCCGGATCGCAAAAGGCTTTTTTGATACATCTGGCCCAAAATGTTTTGCCCTTTCCTTCCACTTTTGCTCAATTATTATTTTTTTGGCTTCAGGACTCTGGGCCCTTCACCACTGCTAAACAGTGCTCTAAAGTGCACATGTTCTCTCATTAAAACATGGTTTTGATTGGCACATGGCCAATTGGCATAGTTAATTTACTCATAAGTCCCTAGTAAAGTACACTACATGTGCCCAGGGCCTGTAAATCAAATCCTACTAGTGGGCCTGCATGGTAGAGTGCCATCTAATTAATAGGCAGGACATATTTTAAGTTGTACATGTTCTGGTAGTGAAAGACTATCAAATGTGTTTTCACTACTGTGAGACATACACCTCCCATAGGGTAACATTCAAGATTCTTTAGTACTTTTAGTACACTGTAATTCTTGAGTGGGAAGGGGTAGATCTGAAATTTTTAGTACCTATAGAATTGCAATGATAAATCCTCTTTTTTTGGTAACATAGTTTATTGGTATTTAAACATAAGGGTGCATGCCTTTTGGGTGAATCAGCCTTTCATGATTGTGATTTCATAGCAAAAGTGTATATGCATTTACACACAACAGTATTCATATCAATTGTATAGCTATAAATAGTACACACGTAGCATAATACTTTATTCAATATTATACTTGGCTTCTATGTGTCTAATCTCATATTGTCAGTCTTGGAGTGCATTGTCATTATCGTATCCCCACACAAGGGTGTTCCTCCCATGTAGGAAGCTGCTCCCTCCCCCCTTGTGGGCCTAGCTGTTTCTGGATATTTCGGTATCCCTAATGACTATTGCTGCAATGGCTGTCCCCCCGTCAGAATTCTTCACCTCCTTGGCTTCTCTTGCCACTGACTGTTGGTTAGCTGCGGGGGGATAAGTCTACTGAACCCTGTAGAATGTGTCTTCTCTTATTTCTTAAGGGGATGTTACTTCTTCCCTCGGTGTAGCTCCCAGTGTGTCCCAATCACATACCAGGGTACTCCAGGCTTGTGCGCTCTCCAACATTCCCTGACCTCACCTGGCGTCCCTGTACCGCACTGCCTCTTCTGTCCATGCCAATTTCAGCACCTCCCTTCTCCATGATCCTTCACTTGGGCCCCAGCTCTTTTCGAGTTCATTGCTATTTCTCTTTTAGCCAGTACCAGGGCTAAATCTCTGAACTGATTGGTCACCCTATGAGAGGTCATGTGTTTATATCCCCGAGCAAGCAGTATCTGGGGTCGTTGGGTAACTCTCGGTCCAGTACATCAGTTAAGGAGCTAATAACAGCATCCCAGAACCCACACATGTTCGGGCAAGATCAAAACATGTGAAGGAATTCTGCCTCTATATCTCCACATCTTGGGCATCTGTCTTCCATCATCCCAAAATGCATCCGAAGTCTCCCTGGCATCAGATATGCCCTGTGTGGAACATATATGTTTATAAGTTTAAATCAAGCATTTCTTGAGGCTTTTGGAGTCTGGGTTAAGACTTCCTCCCATTCGTCGTCCCCAGTCGAGGTGCCTAGATCTATTTCTTATTTCTGTTTAAAAGTTGTGAGTGGTTTGCATAGTGTTTTCTGTATTTTCTTGTAGAGGCAGGTTACTGCTTTGTAGGTGCCTGTGGCACTCGTCATATACTGACTATTAGAAATGGGGTCTTTGGTTGATAGTCAGGTTACTCCTGTTCAAGCAATGACCCTCACTCTAGTCAGGGTAAAAGAGAATCACCTTCACCTAACCACTGCATACCCCCTTGGTAGCTTAGCAGAGCAGTAGGCTTAACTTCAGAGTGCTATGTGTAAAGAATTTGTACCAACACACACAGTAACTTAATGAAAACACTACAAAATGACACAACAGAATAGAATAATAGGAAATATTTATCCAAACAAAACAAGATCAAAATGACAAAAATCCGACATACACAAGTCAAGTTATTAATTTTTAAAGATTAAACTCAAAAATTGCATTTAGAAACACAAAATGCTTCGATGAGGTGTTAACACAGCATCGTAATGGAATTGTTCCCAACAATCCGACACCAGCGGCGCCGGACACAGAGTCGCGTAGACCCCCAGGTACAGTCCCTTGGTGAAGAAATGAAAACAAGCCAATGCGCGATGTCGGGGATTGCGGCATCTGTGCGAAACGCTGAATCCGAGTGGCGTCAGTCACGACGTGGTGTGGTGACTTCCACAGAGTCGCGGACTTCGGCGGGGCTGCAGCGATGTCGGGCCTGCGAAGGTCGTCGTGTTCCAGCGAAGATCACGGAGTCGGTTGCAGGTGGCGTCACCGGATTCAGCAGCGGCGTAGGGCCGAAGTTGTCCGAAGTCCATTTCCTTGGATTTTCAACAGCTTTCCTTTCAAGGACCCAGGGACTGGATAGGGCACCACTTGTCAGAGCAGGAGTCTCTACAGAGACTCCAGGTGCTGGCAGAGAGAAGTCTTTGCTGTCCCTGAGACTTCAAACAACAGGAGGCAAGCTCTAAATCAAGCCCTTGGAGATTTCTTCTCGAGATGAAAGGCACACAAAGTCGAGTCTCTGCCCTCTTACTCTGGCAGAAGCAGCAACTGCAGGATAGCTCCACAAAGCACAGTCACAGGCAGGGCAGCTCTTCTTCCTCAGCTCTTCATCTCTTCTTCAGGCAGAGGTCTTCTTTTTTCCAGAAGTGTTCTAAAGTCTGTGGTTTTGGGTGCCCTTCTTATACCCAATTTCTCCTTTGAAGTAGGCCTACTTCAAAGCAAAGTATCTTGTGAATGTGAAATCCTGCCCCGCCCAGGCCAGGCCCCAGGCACTCACCAGGGGGTTGGAGACTGCATTGTGTGAGGGCAGGCACAGCCCTTTCAGGTGTGAGTGACCACTCCTCCCCCCCCACCTCCTAGCACAGGTGGCTCATCAGGATATGCAGGCTACACCTCAGCTCCCTGTGTGTCACTGTCTAGTGTGAGGTGCAACAAGCCCAACTGTCAAACTGACCCAGACAGGGAATCCACAAACAGGAAGAGTCACAGAAATAGTATAAGCAAGAAAATGCTCACTTTCACATAATCTTAAAATCAGCTTTACTAAAAGTTGTATTTTTAAATTGTGAGCTCGGAGACCACATGTCCATCCGCTCCCAAAGGGAATCTACACTTTAATCAGATTTAAAGGTGCCCCCATGTTAATCTATGAGAGGGACAGGCCTTGCAACAGTGAAAAACAAATTTAGCAATATTTCACTGTCAGGACATATAAAACACATTACTATGTGCCCTACCTTAACCATACACTGCACCCTGCTCTTGGGCTACCTAGGGCCTACCTTAGGGGTGTCTGACATGTAAGAAAAGGGAAGGTTTAGGCCTGGCAATTGGGTACACTTGCCAAGTCAAATTTACAGTTAAAACTGCACACACAGACACTACAATGGCAGGTCTGAGACATGATTACAGAGCTACTTATGTGGGTGTCACAACCAGTGCTGCAGGCCCACTAGTAGCATTTGATTTACAGGCCCTGGCACCTCCAGTGCACTTTACTAGGGACTTACTAGTAAATCAAATATGCCAATCATGGATAAGCCAATTACATACACATTTTGTAAAGGAGCACTTGCACTTTAGCACTGGTTAGCAGTGGTAAAGTGCCCAGAGTACCAAAAACAGCAAAATCAGAGTCCAGGACACATCAACAACCTGAGGAACAGAGGCAAAAAGTTAAGGAAGGCCACGCCAAGGATGAAAAGTCTAACACTGACACATTTCCGAAAAGGGGGGGTTCTGTTCGACCGACCTGCTAATGCACTACAATCGCCTCAGTGACCGGGCTGTAGAGTTGAAAGTGGCATAGGGGAAGATTATAACGACTATGGAAGTCTTGCAATGGTAAGAGAGTATTAGCTTCGTACAACATACCCATAGATGTCCCCTCGGCCGCTTCCCAGTTCGCCAGTTTCCCCTAAGCCCCTCCATGTGGTAGTGCCAACAAACATTGTAACCAAATTTCTGGTGCATAAGGTGTGCCACCCTTTGCGTTACAGAGCTAACGCAGCCAGCATTTGTGCACTACCTTCAGTTAATTTCAGCTAGGGTCAGTCGGGGCTTAACCGTAGAACCACCCTGGCCAACGATGGGAGGTCATGGGTAAAAGGAGCGATCTCCCTGTCGGGCATCCAGGGGGTCAACCACTACAGCTGTCCAGCTAAGTTATAGGACTTGAAATCGGGAACAGCCAGCCCACCCTCTGCAAGTGGTCTTTGTAGTACAGCAAGTGCCAGTCACCATCTACCAGTCCCCCATAGAAAACCCACCACTATCGAGTTTAGTGCCTTGAAGAAAGCTCCTAGGATCCACAACAGTAGGGTAGAGAAGAAGTATAGTAATTGAGGTAAGGTTATCATTTTCAGGAGTGCCACCTGCCCTGCTACCGCCAGTGGCAGGATGACCAGAAAGTCCTTGTACTATGAAGTCCTCGTATCACCCTTTCTAAGTTCCCTTCTAGCAGATAGAGCCGATTATGATAAAAGTGGGCTCCTTAATAGTTCAAGCATTGTGGTTCCAAGGTCAGATCGTCTAGGTTTGGGGGGCTGCTCTTCCTTCCAGCACAGGAAATAAGCTAGATTTTTGCCAGTTAACTCTAAGCCCTGATATAGACCCAAACGTTTCCAAAAGTCATCATGTCCCACGTAGTGGTTCTCCTGTGTTTCCTAAAACAAGAATATTGTCTGCATAGGGTGCAGTGTAATTGGTGTGACCCGCCCTCAATAGATGTTTCCCTTCTTAGCTGTGAAGGCCAATGGCTCGATAGCAAGAGCAAAAAGCAAGGGGGAGAGTGGGCAGGCTTGCATGGTCCCCCTCTCTACCCTATAGCTTCCTGATACGGTGGCACCTGTGCAAACCTGGGCCATCGGAGCAGCATAGAGCAGCTGAGTCCATGCAATAAACCAGTCGCCTAGGCCGAATTTGCGAAGCACCTCATGTAGATATTGCCATTCCAGAGTATCAAAGGCTTTTTCGAAATCAATAGTTGAAATCATTGCTTCCTGTTTATCATAAACATCACAATCTAGGATAGAGAAAAGCCTCCGTATGTTAGTGGCTCTGTGGCGCCGGGAGATAACCCCAGCTTGGTCTATATGAACTAAATGTGACATATGCCGTAAGAGGCGGGAAGCTAATATTTTAGTTAATATCTTATAGTCTACTGACAAAATCGACAGGGGCCTAGAAGATGTGACGTCTGCGGACGATTTCCCCGGTTTCAGCAGAGGGATAATCAGGGCCTCTCGGGCTGATGCCAGCAGTGTACCACGCCTCCTGGCCTCCTCATACATCTGAACCAGCCCCTGGCCGAGCTTGGTTATATGTGTTGAATAAACCTCTACAGGGAGTCCGTCTGGTCTCGGGGTTTTATTCTGCACCATGCTAACCACAGCATCTTTCACTTCTGTGAGCGTGATTGCTGCCCCCTGCTCTGTCGCCTCCTGTTCCAAGATAGTTGGGAGGATAAGATGTGATAAGAAAGTTTTAATGTTCCCCTCAGTTGGCCGTACTTTGCTTGTGTAGAGTTCAGCGTTCCCTGTTGATAGCGGTCTGGGTGTTTATGCTGTGACCTGTGGGGTTTGTTAATTCCACTATAATTGAGTCCCTGCGTACTGGGTTTGCCAGCCGTGCCAGTAAGGGACGAGCACAGTCCCCTTCCAATTGTGTTTGTGCAATGTAGGCTTTAGAATCATAACAACCCAGTCTCTCAATTGCCACTACTGTATTTTACCGGGCAGTGAGAAGTGCTGTCTGCAGGTCTGGGTCATCTGGTAACCACTGTTCAAGTGAACACAACTCTTTTCTGGTTTGTGTTCATTCGTGAAGCAGCGCCCGGCGTTCCCCTTTGGCTACCGAGATGGCATCTAGGTGTGTCTCCTGTAGCAGAGCTATATGGATTCCCTTTCTGGTAAGGTGCGAAAAGACTTTATGTCGTTTAGCCATGGAACACAACCCCCTAACATTCCAGGTTAGGACCTTAATCTTAGTGAGGTGGCCATTGGAGGAATAGTGTATGACATGGCATCCAGTGTAGGGGCCCATCACTCGTCCAGGAGGCAACCCATCTCACAGATGTATATATGTGTGATAATGCTAGGCAAAACATTATAGAATCTGCATTAAACAAATAACATTGTCCCCAACTCCCAGTCCGCAGGGCAAGAGGTGTGATGTTCTCACCCAAACTGTTAAATAACCAAGAACCAAACTTGCTCATGCCTTCTGTCGTTCCGGCGTCGTTTTATGAGGGGGGTTTAGTTCCGTTTGTATGCAACAGTGGGCTCCGGGGACCCTTAGCTCTCATCTTGCCCTCTTCTTCTTGTGTCCGCATCTTAGGATCTACATGCAACTAAGTTTGATGTAAGCCTGTGCAAATGGTAAGTATGATTGTCCTCATATTAACCGGTGATATGTATTCACTGAAGGAGTATTATATATCAGAAGAGGAGTTCATCTGTGTTACCCGGGTGCCCTTCTAGATAAGTTCATAAGTTCCTGGGGTGATCACCAGTAAGACTACACTTGAGTGGGCCGATTCTGAAGACTCACTATCCAAATCCATCTTTTCCCTGCTCGTCTCCTGGGCCAGAGACATGTTGGTCAGTGCGGAGCCACCTAATGATGCAAACGCCACTACTATTCTCTGCCGTTCCTCTTGCACTTCTGCTGCTGTGGGTGGGCCAAGCTTTGCCGGGGGTTGTTGCCAGCGGGAGCAACGTCGTCTCTTTCTTTTTGGCTGCTGGGAGTGGTCACCCTGGTCTAAACCCGGTGAGAGCTCTAGCCAGGGCCCTGCTGCTTGCGGTGTGGTAAAGAATTCAACCCCTGTCGAGGTGACCACCCAAAGCCAGGCGGGAAACTGCATAGAATATGAGATCTCTAGTTCCCTAAGTTTCCATTTGACAGTGGCAAAAGCTGCTCTCTGACATTGGGCCTCTTTGGAAAAGTCGTGGAATATTGATACTCTGCTGTTTCCACCAATAAGTTCCCATGCAGCCTCGCCTGTTGCAGTAGGTAATCTCGATCCTTGAAGTGGAGCAGTCGTGCCACCACTGTCCTCGGTGGAGCTCCTGGGGGAGATGATTGTGCAGGTACTATATGGGCCTTCTCTAGTGCAAAAAAAGAGGAGAGCCCTTCCGGAGCCACCACAGTTTTGAGCCAGGTTTCCAGATAGCGCACCATGTCCGAACCTTCAACCTTTTTGGGAAGTCCTAGTGCTCTAATGCTGTTAAGTCTTGCCCTGTTCTCTGCATCTTCCACTCTACTTTCTAGTGTTTTTAGATGAGCTTCAATGATTGTCAAGCGTCCCTCCGCTAGAGACAAGGCAGGAGTTGCCGCTGAGATTTCCCGTTCTGTCGCGGTGACCCGATCTGCAAAGCGACAATGGTCATTGCAGAGCAGGCCCAGGTCTATGCTGAAGGTGTCAATTTTTACCTACAGTGCTGTTTCTTGACACCACTATGGACTGCAGTACATTCTGTAATGTAGGGGTAGTGGTTGTCCCTGCCATTGTCGTTGGTGACATTTGCTCTCCCTCAACACTGGCGGTTTTCAGACGTTGGCCTCGCCTAACTCGTCATCTCTTTTTTTGAGGGCCTTTCCCATGTTGTGCAGCAGAAATGGTGGATGTTCATGCTCAGTTGTTCCCTCTGGTTAGTATTGGTGCTCCTCTACATGTCATGTCAGCAAGACACTGAAGGGCTGGGTGAGGGGCTGCAAGGTAGATGATTTCACTGAGCTGCACAACCTCATTCTGAGGGAGAACATGTTTTATATCAGTTTTACAGAGGTGCAACAACACCTCAATGATAGCAAGCTGATTGATCCCAGGATGCTTGCTGAGGAGGGAGTCCTCCTGGTCAGGACAGAATGTCCAAAAAGGTACCTCGGAGTGACCCCAAGAAGGGTGGTTCACATTCCCTCCAAAAGAGTGAGGGAAAGATCAACGAAGACCCAGACATGTCTCAGGTTAAGGTGGAAGGAAAGAATTCCCATGACCCTTCTGAGAAGTAGGAGGGAGGTCCCAGTGGGCAGTGGCCCCAGATGCCCCATTTCTAACCCTGCTGCTTTGACGGTTCCCAAGTAGGAGACAAATAGGGGGATTCTGTCTGTCCAAAAAACCACCTACAGGTGGGACTCATACTAGGGTGACCAATGTGGCCTTTGGGGCAAGTAGTGTCCATGGGCAAGTCGTAGACCATGATATCCCTTTGCTGGGAGATCAACTCAGAGGGTGAGCTGGTGATCCCTGACGGTGGAAGTCATCATTTCCACCAGGTGGAAGTGAATGGGGTACCAATCACTGGTCTGAGGGACACCATGGCTAGCCACACCAAGGCTAGTTTCTCCAGAGCAGTACACTGACCAGATGTGCAGGGTGAACCTAGCCCATGGGCAGGACTTTTTTCAACCTAAGGCACTGGTTTCCCTGGAGTGGGGTGGGGAGGTGACCCAGAGGAGGGTCATAGTCAGTCCCCAAATAAGCTTGACTCCATTCTGGGGAATAAGTTACTGTCAGAGTCACCAGATCCTCGGGGCCTGTGCACGTTCCCAGCACTTCCACCACAAACAGCTACAATACTCTGATTAGTTTTGTCACAGAGTCTAAGAGAGTCCAAGTGGGGAAAAGGGGATTAGGAAGGGAACAGCTGGGAAGGAGACCTGCAGGAAGCAAAAGGTTAAAACACAAAACATCAAAATTACATCTCATGAAATCAGTACCATGCTACAACTCTAAGCTTTGTTATTTCTGAAAACATAAAACAATTCTAGAATAGTTCTAAAACTGACTAAGCTTTAGATGACCGAATACCTGAGGAGGAAACAAGAAAAGTTAAATAGAACTTTCAGATTCAAGCACTTTCTTTTGCATGAGAATCATAAAAACACTCTGAGCAAATTTCTAAACAATCATATGATTCTCCATTTAAGAATACATATCAGTAACATGCAGCATTGCATCTAGAACTCTGGTCTTGTTGTGTTCTTCTCAAAAACACATTGGAAAGTAAATTGTGCACATAGCCAATCTTCATATGAGTACTGAACACCATAAAGGATTGTGCACCATAAAATCACACAACGTAGATTCAAGGAATAAATCACTCAACTTATCAATTCGAAAATGCTACCAAGGAACTGACTTAGAATGGTAGCGCACAGTAATTTACATTATTTATTCACAAGGAAAGAATTGCGCGTCTTGCCGATTTGAACACCACCGTCACACTGCCAAGAAATGCTAGCGCGCAATGAATATCATGAATTAACCACAAAGAAAGAATCGCGCATCTTGCCGATTCGGATGCCACCATGAAAATGCCTTGTAGGTGGTAGCGTACAATGAATTTCAAGAATCACACACAGAGAAAGAATCGCGCATATTGCCGAATCGAAAGCTACCATGAAAATGCCAAGAAATGATAGCGGACAATGAATAACACGAAAAGCACTCAAGGAAAAGAATTGCACGTCTTGCCGATTCGAATGCCACCATTAAAATGCCTCGGAAATGGTAGCGTACAATGAATATCAAGAATTTCACATGAGGATAGAATCGCACATGTTGCCGATTTGGATGTCACCATGAAATTGCCAAAGAAATGGTAGCGTACAGTGAATATCAAGAATTACACAGTAAGAAAGAATTGCGCGCTTTGCCGATTCGAATGCTACCATGAAACTGTCAAAGAATGGTAGCACACAATGAATAACATGAACTAATCTCAAGGATAGAATCGCGCGTCTTGCCAATTCGAAAGCGTGCATAAAAATGCCAGGAAAGTTTTAAATACACAATTACACTCACATGAACAAAAACGTTGTTAATGTCTGGAACTAGGCCCAAGAATTAGAGCGTCATCGAATACGGGGTCGGGGGCCCCCAAGCCCAACCTCTGCCTTACCGCCCTGACTAAGAATCACCACTGAAGAACGAAGCACAGAGGCCTGGAAGGTCAAGGTAGGCCACCGGAACAGGAGCTCAGGAAGTTGCTGCTGCTCTGCACCGGGATCTCTGAATAGTGAGCACGTGGAGCTGGGCTGACTCCCTTTTATAGAGTTTTGGCCCAGCCCACAGCCACACCCAAGCATGCTGCAAGGAAAGCTTCTAGAAGGCCCTGGAAAGGGACCACACCCTGACTCACTCTGAAATCCTGCAGCAATACATTGCAAATGTACAGTATGTATAAGCACCTTAAAAATGAATCTTTTGGATTGAATTCTGCAATGCAAAAGTTTAAACAATAACATATCATTACAATGCATAGATTACATTATCTTGAGAGTGTTTGGTTTTTGCATTCTAGATGCCCGTAGATCACGCACTGTCCTGGTGTTGACAGTACTCCCCTCCCCCAGGCGCGCTCTAGGGGCTGGCTTGTCTGGATTGAGACGATGAAAGCGTCTCACAAGTACTGGAGCATGAACATCAGATGCGGAAACCCATGAATTACTTTCTGGGCCATAACCTTTCCATGAGATTAAGTACCATAGATTACGCCCTCTCAGTTTTAAGTCCAACACTTTCTTGACTTCGTATTCTTCTTCCCCATGTACTAGAACAGGAGCTGGATGAGGGCGGATTTTTTTGACAGCCTTTTTTAAGAGGGAAGTATGGAACACTCGATGAATCCGTAATGATTTTGGCAATTGCAGTTTATAGGTCACAGGATTGATTTGCTGAAGAACAGTGTAAGGACCTATAAATTTAGGGTTGAACATGTGTTTCCTTTTAAAGTCTATATTTTTTGTGGAAAGCCACACTTTGTCACCTGGTTGATATTGCGGTCCCTCACAATGTTTCTTGTCATAATGCTTTTTGGATTTTTGTTTGGCTTTTTCTAAATGCTGTTGAATCGATTTCTGAGTTTGATGCAAATGTTGAATTGTTTCTGACACAGCTGGAGTGAGAGAGCTTTCTTGAGGAATTGTGATGGGCAAAGTGTGAGTATGATAGCCAAACAACCCAAAGAAAGGTGTAACACCAGTGGAAGTGTGGAAAGAGTTGTTGTAGGCTAACTCAGCTAACCAGAGTATTGATGTCCAAGAATGAAGTGCTTTTTCAGCGTAAGCACGTAGGTATTGCTTCAAAGTCTGATTTAGTCTCTCCGTTTGACCATCTGTTTGAGGATGGTGACTCGTAGATAGGGTAGATGTCACTTGGAGTGTTTTACACCATGTTTTCCAGAAGTTGGAGGTAAATTGCGACCCCCAATCGGACAGGATCACTTTTGGAAGTCCATGATAACGAACCACTCTATTCAGAAAGATAGTTGCCAGTTCACTAGAGGTAGGTAATTTCTTACAGGCAATGAAATGTCCATATTTTGTGAGACTATCTACTACCTCCAGAATGACTGAATGCTGTTGAACCACTGGCAGACCTGTAATAAAGTCTAAAGAGATGTGCTCCCATGGACGACTTGGGGTTGGGAGTGGGTGTAACAACCCTTTCGGTTTTGAATGACTTGTTTTAGTGCGAGCACAGACTTCACAGTTGCTTACCATAATTTTTACATCCTTTGTTAAGGTAGGCCACCAAAAATAGCATTGGGTTAATTCAAGACTTTTAGAAGTATCTGGGTGACGTGCCGTAGGTATAACATGCAACCAATGAAACACTATCTTGCGAAGTTTGGTAGTTGGCACGAACAAACGGGCGTCATGAAAGGGTAATCCTTGTTTGATCGGCCTTTTTTGATCTGCTTGGGCCCATGTCTGCCATTTTACAACAGTGAACGAATTGCGGATGTCTTTAAAGAAATCTTCTGTTTTTATGATACATAGGACCTTGTCAGGAGCAATGATATCTCTGGAGGGTTGAACTGCAGGCAATCTGGTAGGCTCTTGGCGGGACAAGGCGTCAGCTTTGCGATTATCTTTACCAGGCCGGAAAGTTATCACAAAATAAAACTCGGCAAAAAACAGCATCCAGCGTAATTGCCGAGGAGTCAAAAGTCTGGCGGAACTCATGAATTGAAGATTACGGTAATCAGTATATACTGTGACAGTATATTTGGCTCCCAACAAATGATGTCTCCATTCTTTAAAGGCATCACAAATCGCCAGAAGCTCTGTTTCAGTAATGAGATAGTTCAGTTCAGCTTCGTTCAACTTCTGGGACATGTAAGCTACAGGATGAAGCTGGCCAGTGTCTTTGTTTCTTTGTGACAGAATGGCTCCTATCGTCACATCTGAAGCTTTAGCTTCCACTATGAAAGTTCGATCCGCGTCTGGATGAGTCAAAACTGGGGCAGTGGAAAAAGCTTCTTTCAAAGTTAAAAAGGCTTGATCGGCTTCTGGGGACCATGCAAATTTCTCTTTATTTCTTAATAGCTTAGTAATTGGAGCTACAGTCTGGGAGAAATGGTTGATGAACCTCCGGTAAAAATTTGCAAAGCCCAGGAAACATTGTTCATCAGGAACAGTCTTTGGAATGGGCCAATCTGCTAAGGATTTTACTTTCTTTTCTGCCATCACCATACCTTGAGGGGTAAGGATGACCCCTAGAAACTCAACTGTGGTAACATGAAACTCACACTTGGTTAGCTTGCAATATAAATGGTGCTTACGAAGGGCTGCCAAAATTTTCTTGACATGTTGAACATGTTCATTTTCATTGTCTGAGTAGATCAAAATGTCATCAATGTAGACTATGGCAAAGATATCAAGGTACTCTCTAAGAACGTCATTTAAGAAAAATTGAAATGCTGCTGGCGCATTGCACAGACCAAAAGGCATGACGGTGTACTCAAAAAGGCCATTTCTAGTTTTGAATGCCGTTTTCCATTCGTCACCCTCTCTCATTCTGACCAAATGGTAAGCGCCTCGAAGATCAAGCTTCGTGTAGATTTTTGCTTTCTTTATTTGTTCCAGTAAGACCGGAATTAGAGGCAAAGGATATTTGTTCTTGATGGTGATTTTGTTCAAGCCACTATAGTCGATACAAGTTTGAAGCTCTCCATTTGCTTTTGAAACAAAAAACAAAGGAGAAGCTGTGGGAGACTTAGAGAGGCGGATGAAACCATTCTCTAAGAATTGATCCAAGTATTTTTGTAAATGTTGATTTTCACGTTCCGACAGGGCATACACACAACAGTTGGGAAGTATCGCACCTGGAGCTAGATCAATTTGACAGTCATAAGATCTATAGGGAGGTACATTCTCTGCTTCCTTCTCATCAAATACATCTTCATAAGATGAATATTGTTTGGGCAACTGAACTTCTTTCTCTGCTGCGGTAGCTATGTAAAAATTGCGAACTTCCGATTCTTGGGTTCTTTGGAGACATTGTTCTTTACATAGCACTGATGAGAACACGATCTTTCGTTCTGCCCAATTAATCTCTGGATTGTGATGAGTTCACCATGGCAAGCCAATAATGATCCCATACTGGGGAGCATGGATCATGTCAAGGATAAGTTTCTCTTTATGTTTCTTTCTTTGATTTTTGCCTTCACAAATTACTGTCAAGGGGACAGTCGGAAGAGTTACTGGACCTCCAGTTAAGAGTTTTCCATCAACTGCCTGAATGATTTCTGGGGTCTTCTTTTCAATACATGGGATCCCCCATGCACGAACCAATTGGGCGTCAACAAAGTTTCGGTAGCCCCAAAGTCGACTAGAGCCTTCTTGAAGTAGGTTTTTTTCTTGACCTGAACTCTTATTCCCAATTTGAGATGTCTGGATTGTGAAGGGTCCACGGTGACACCCAAGAGCAACCCTTCTCTGCATCTTGGGTGTTTTAGTTTTCTGACTCGACTGATGCATTGGATGCAACCTTCTGAACTGGACCTTGTTTGTTCTTTGGTTTGATCGAACAGTCTTTGACGAAATGACCTTTTCGCCCACAATAGAGACATTGTCCATTTTTTCAGCAAAGGTCCTTTTCATCTTTGGTCAAATGTCTCCTGATGGTTCCAATCTCCATCGGTTCAGGCGATCTTTCCTTAAGATTTCTTGAGTCTCTGTTATCGTGAACATGCCAAGAATATTTTTCCGTCTTTTTACGCGTTCCTCTTCGCTCAGTTAAACGATGGTCAATCCTCAAGACAAGGTTTATTAATTCTTGACAGTCTATGGGTTGCGGGTCGATTTGCACCAAGATATCTTTTAACTCTTCATTGAGTCCCTTGTAAAACAAGGCCGCTTGTTTTTCCTCTGGCCAGGATGTCTCAGCGACCAGCCGATTAAAGTTGGCTAAATATGACACTAAGGCGGTCATTCTGACCCTGGCGGTCATAGACCGCCAGGGCCGGGGACCGCGGATGCACCGCCAACAGGCTGGCGGTGCATCCAGGCCAATTCTGACCGCGGCGGTAAAGCCGCGGTCAGAAAAGGGAAACTGGCGGTTTCCCGACGGTTTTCCCCTGGCCTGAGGAATCCTCCATGGCGGCGCTGCAGGCAGCGCCGCCATGGGGATTCCGACCCCCTTCCCGCCAGCCTGGTTCTGGTGGTTTTGACCGCCAGAACCTGGCTGGCGGGAACGGGTGTCGTGGGGCCCCTGGGGGCCCCTGCAGTGCCCATGCCAATGGCAAGGGCACTGCAGGGGCCCCCTAACAGGGCCCCACAAAGATTTTCAGTGTCTGCATAGCAGACACTGAAAATCGCGACGGGTGCAACTGCACCCGTCGCACCCTTTCCACTCCGCCGGCTCCATTCGGAGCCGGCATCCTCGTGGAAGGGGGTTTCCCGCTGGGGTGGTGGGCGGCCTTCTGGCGGTCGCCCGCCAGCCCAGCGGGAAACTCAGAATGACCGCCGCGGTCTTTTGACCGCGGTACGGTCTTCTGGCGGTTCCCGCTTGGCGGGCGGCTCCCGCCGCCCGCCAAGATTGGAATGACCCCCTAAGTCCTGATTCCCCTGACGTAAGTCTAATAGTTCACGATCTGCTGACAGTGTTGCAGTTCTACGATCAAAAACTCGCTCAAATTCATTAACAAAATTTCTCCATTTGAACAGGGGACTATCTTTGCGCACAAGAGGAATAGCCCAAGTAGCTGCATCTCCAGACAGATATGACAACAAGAAAGCCACTTTGGACTGGGCAGCGGGAAAAGTATGTGGTCTACAGGTGAAGTGTAATTCCACTTGAATTAGGAAAGATTGCGCTTTCTAGGGATCACCTGAGAAACGTTCTGGGGGAGCTAAAGGAATAGCTGAAGGAACATTGAGGGAAATGTTTGTCGGATTACCTCCAGAAGTCTGAGAAGAAGTACCTGGCCAAGACACACCTGTAACTGACTCCCTCTCTCAGCTAGACTATTTGTTAAATCTTTTGATGATACCACTTCTGACTGGAGCTGGGTGATAGCCTTGACTAGCTCGTCCAGTGTGGCCATGCTGAGAACATACACAAACCAGGAGGATAATAATTTGTGGGCCCACTATTCTGTCAGAGTCACCAGATCCTCGGGGTCTGTGCACGTTCCTAACACTTCCACCACAAGACAGCTCCAATACTCTGATTAGTTTTGTCACAGAGTCTAAGAGAGTCCAAGTGGGGAAAAGGGGATTAGGAAGGGAACAGCTGGGAACGAGACCTGCAGGAAGCAAAAGGTTAAAACACAAAACATCAAAATTACATCTCATGAAATCAGTACCATGCTACAACTCTAAGCTTTGTTGTTTCTGAAAACATAAAACAACTCTAGAATAGTTCTAAAACTGACTAAGCTTTAGATTACTGAATACCTGAGGAGGAAACAAGAAAAGTTAAATTGAACTTTCAGATTCAAGTACTTTCTTTAGCATGAGAATCATAAAAACACTCTGAGCAAATTTCTAAACAATCATATGAATCTCCATTTAAGAATACATATCAGTAACAAGCAGCATAACATCTAGAACTCTGGTCTTGTTGTGTTCTTCTCAAAAACACATTGGAAAGTAAATTGTGCACATAGACAATCTTCATATGAGTACTGAACACCATAAAGGATTGTGCACCATAAAATCACACAACGTAGATTCAAGGAATAAATCACGCGACTTATCAATTCGAAAATGCTACCAAGGAACTGACTTAGAATGGTAGCGCACAGTAATTTACATTATTTATTCACAAGGAAAGAATTGCGCGTCTTGCAGATTCGAACACCACCGCCACACTGCCAAGAAATGGTAGCGCGCAATGAATATCATGAATTAACCACAAAGAAAGAATTGCGCGTCTTGCCGATTCGAATGCCACCAATATAATGCCTCGGAAATGGTAGCATACAATGAATATCAAGAATCACACATAAGGAAGGAATTGCGCATATTGCCGATTCGAATGCCACCATGAAACTGTCCAGAAATGGTAGCGGAAAATGGATAACATGAAAAGCACTCAAGGAAAAGAATTGCGCGTCTTGCCGATTCGAATGCCACCATTGAAATGCCAAAGAAATGGTAGCATACAGTGAATATAAAGAATTACCCACCAAGAAAGAATCGTGCGCTTTGCCGATTCGAATGCTACCATGAAACTGTCAAAGAATGGTAGCACACAATGAATTACATGAATTAATCTCAAGGATAGAATCGCTCGTCTTGCCGATTCAAAAGTGTGCATAAAAATTCCAGGAAAGTTTTAAATACACAATTACACTCGCATGAACAGAAACGTTGTTAATGTCTGGAATTAGGCCCAAGAATTAGAGCGTCATCGAATACGGGGTCGTGGGCCCAGCCCAACCTCCGCCTTAAAGCCCTGACTAAGAATCACCACTGAAGAACGAAGCACAGAGGCCTGGAAGGTCAAGGTAGGCCACTGGAACAGGAGCTCAGGAAGTTGCTGCTGCTCTGCACGGGGACCTCTGAACAGTGAGCACGTGGAGCTGGGCTGACTCCCTTTTATCGAGTTTTGGCCCAGCCCACAGCCACACCCAAGCATGCTGCAGGGAAAGCTTCTAGAAGGCCCTGGAAAGGGACCACACCCTGACTCACTCTGAAATCCTGCAACAATACATTGCAAATGTACAGTATTTATAAGCACTATAAACATGAATCTTTTGGATTGAATTCTGCAATGCAAAAGTTTAAACAATAACATATCATTACAATGCATAGATTACATTATCTTGAGAGTGTTTGGTTTTTGCATTCTAGACGCCCGTAGAGCGCGCACTGTCCTGGTGTTGACAGTTACCCCAGGGGCAGGAGAACTAAGAGCTGAGAGGGGTGAACCCCCAGGGTGCTCTGATAGTTTAGTTTTCTGTCAGTACCACTTCCAAATGGAGGGCACGAGAGCCCAGATGGAGGAGCAGGGTGAGAGAGGACTCATCCCTGTACACTAATCAGCCTCAGGGTATAGAACTTGGCTTGAGTTACCAGTTGCAGTCTACCACCCCTGAACTGGTGGGAGATAGAGTGGATAAAGGGTGTAAAAACCCTGGGGCTACTGCCCCCCACTTGAGAAACCTCAGAGGTCAGAGACCACCTAGATGGTCTGAGACCTGGTTGTTGACACTAACAGCTTTCAGTGACCTCTGTTGGTTGCTGTCCTTGTGGACAAAATGTTATTGAGTTGGGGACAGACATCTGGTTCATGGGATTGAATGTGCCACATCACTTTGTTAGCCATGGAGGTACTGTCTACCCACTAGGATGTTTCTGTGAGCAAATGAAGGTTAGGAGCTGCACAGATAGGGTCCACAGATGAGGAGAAGGGTTCCCCATGGTTCAGTTCAGTGGCTCAAGACTGCATAGGCAGAAGGATCCAACTGAGTTCATAGAGGTGAAGAACTGACAAGTGCTCCTATTTTCCATGTTATGTCACCTAAGCAGGGAAGTCCATCAAGGGATTGTTTAGTCTCCCCTGGCTTTGGGCTGGACATGGGCTGTGTCAGAAATAGCCATCTCTGCAGGATCAGTCCCAAACATTTTGCATTTCCCTTCCACTTTTTACTGAATTTGTAATTGTTGACTATAGGACTCTGGACACTTTACCACTATTAAACAGTGCTAAAGTGTATGTGTTGTCTCCTTAAAACATGTTTTTTATTGGAATATTCCAAATTAGCATATTTAATTTACCCTTGGGTCCCTAGTAAATTGCACTACACTTGTCCAGGACCTGTAAATTAAATGTTACTAGTAGGTTTGCAGCACTGATTGTGCCACCCCTTTACACACCTCCCAGGCTTGCCATTGCAGCCTGTATACCATTTCACACTACTATGTTGACTTGGAATTGAAAACACTTGTTGAGCAGTAAACTTACTTTATTATATATGACACTCCTAAGGTAGACCCTAGGAAGACAATAGAGCAATGTGCTCTGCCATTAAAAGATAAGATATATACATATACTTGAAAGTTTTACATGTCCTGCTAGTGAAACTCTCAAGTTAGTTTTTCACTTCTATTAGGCCTACCCCTTCCCATAGGATAATATTGGGGATTCCTTATTACATTTAATAAGCTGTAATTCCTGAGTGGGAAGAGATAGATCTGTCATGTTTAGTACTTATTGAATTGTAATGAGAAATTCTCTTTAATTGTAAAGACGGATTTATTATTACAATTTTGAAAATGTCACTTTTAGAAAGTTAGCCTGTCTCCAACACACGTCTGGAGTGAGGTGAAATTCCCTCTAAACTGCCACACACAAAGGGAGACTAATGGGTGACTGATGGACCATCAACATCCTGATGGGCCATATTGTGCAGGATGGGGGAGAGGAACTGGACACAGCCTCACACTTACAACTGAATAGACTAAACCATGTCCCCACACAAAGGACTGCTTAACCCTGGTTGGTGCGTTAGGCTTTTAAGTACTACATTTCAGTTTATTCTTTAAAAATTCATGTCATGTAATACTTATTGGATTATTGTTATTTTGGTCTTGTTTTTTCAATAAATTAAGCTCTAGATTTCTAACCAGGTGTGGTTATTTTTGTGTGGGGACTTTCTACTGTTTTACTGTTTGAAATGTTGCACAAATACTAACACATAATCATAACAAAAACAGGCTTATAACACAGATGCTCACCATGTTGGTGTATTTCCTCAACGAGTGACCATGCTACAGTGAGCAACAGACTGTATCTTGGGGAATAAGGAACATTGATGATGGAAATAACTATGCAATATTAGGTCTTAATAACAAATTGCATTCAAAAACATCAAGATTAGTGGCCTTCGGTGCGTACACTGCTATTCTGTATTCACAATGCAGCTCTTCATTGTCTACGTTTCTTTACTTTTGATTGGTAGATGTTGCTAATTACAATCTGTTGATAATAAAGAGAGCTTTGGCACTTGAAAAAAAAGTGGTGAAACCTCAATGACAAAAGATGACAGATGTGTCCTCTTCAATTACTTTTAGAGGTCCATTCCAGTGCAGAACCATGACCACTCTGCTAAAAAGCTAATAAATACCACTCAGCTCAATTGTTAGTACTAGCAGCCATGCAACAGCTCAGTTAGGTGCATCACTTGCCACACTTCTATTTGCTGTTTTTTTTTGTATGATCGCAATCGGAAAACTGTGCAGTTAACATGACAAACAAATTCAACAGTACGTATTGTCAAGAACTCTATCAATGCAGTTGGTACTGTCATACACAGATTAGGGGGCAGATTTATACTTTTTGCCACAAACCTGCGTTAGCGCAGGTTTGCGGCAAAAAGTATAGCGCCGGCTAGCGCCATTCCATGACATCTGCCGGGTGCCATAGATATGGAATGGCGCTAAGGCCCTGTTAGCGTTCTTGTAAAGGATGCAAACAGGGCTGGGGAGGCGTAGGGGGAACCAGGGCTTGTGCACCAAATTATGGTGCTACACTGTTTAGAGGCAAACAAAATTGCCGCTAAGCCGTGTAGTGCCATTTTCTAGTGCACAAGCCCCATGGACATGGTTCCCCTTTTAGTAAAGACAGGAGCCATTCCCACCACCCCAAGGCCAGCCCCATGTCAGGGCCCCCGAGCGGTGTTGGACAAAAAAAAATATACTCAACCAGACTTACCTTCGGATGGGTCCCCCATCCGTAGGTGGCCTCCTGGTGTGGGGAGATGTGGGTAGGGGTGTCCCTGGGGACAGAGAAGGGAACATGTGGGCAATTTCCATGGTCTCCAGCCATGGAAATCTGCCTACAGGTACCCTTATACCTGCCCATACCCAGGTGTTAAATAAAGGCACTAAGCAGGTTAAGTGCCATTATTTAAGGCTCTCCTCCTCCCTGCGTGATTTTTGCTCAGGAGGATAAATAAGGCGCTATATCCTTGGAGGTATTTTTTGCACGGAAATGCCTACCTTGCATCTCATTGACGCAAGGTAGTTTTCCGCAGGCAAAAAATGCAGTTAACTCCAAAAGTTTGGTCCTAGACATGTCCAGCACCAAAATATAAATATGGAGTTAAGTTTGCTCTGGATTTGCTTTAAAAAATGTTGCAAATCAAGCGCAAAAAGAGTATAAGTATGGGCCTAAATGTGCAATTTTCAGTTAAATACTGGTATTGAAAATGATAACAGATTTTGGTCTGAACTAAGCAGACTACCATTTAGAACTGTAGTGCCATTTTTGTAACACTTTCTGATATAGTTTAATGATAGCAATTTCGTTTCAGCAGCAACAGAAGTTACTGTCTTTCAACTGAAACTGGGTGATATGATTCTAACTCAGAATGTTAAAGCTGCATGAACTACATAAACTGGCCTTGCATCTACTATCTCTTCCACATCAAACTTGCTCTGACTCAGGCTAAAAGGGTGTAACATTCTAGTATTCCGGTACACATTCGACCAACAGGGCACTGGAGGGAGATGTTTTGCAGTAATTAATGGATCCACCACTCAACTTTGCATATTTTTCAAGGCAACCTTACTCCTGAATGGTAGTACCCGGTTTTATTGGCTGTGTTTGTTTCTAACACTGGATTGATATTAGCCTACTGGAGAACTGGCTGACATTTACTGTACTATAGCAGTTCCTAGACCTCCTAGCCTCTTTTACTGTACAAGATGTATCTCTTGCTTTCATAGCTTTTCTAGCTAACTGGCTAGAAGATCATAATTATCTTTTTTCTAATGTCAAAGTTAGCTGACTTAGACTCACATTGTCTCTTTAAGCCCTTCGCGGCCAGTCCTTTACCCCTCATCTGCCGAGCCTTTTTTTGGCTATTTGGGGCACTTCGCGCTTAGGCCTTCATAACTTTTTGTTCACATAAGCCACCAATGCCAAATTTGTGTCCTTTTTTTCCAACATCCAAGGAATTCTAGAGGTACCCAGACTTTGTGGGTTCCCTGGAAGGAGACCAAGAAATTAGCCAAAATACAGTGAAAATTTGTTTTTTTTCACAAAAATGGGAAAAAAGGGCTGCAGAAGAAGGGTCGTGGTTTTTCCCCTGAAAATGGCATCAACAAAGAGTTTGCAGTGGTAAAATCATAATCTTCCCATCTTTAAGGAACAAGCAGACTTGAATTAGAAAACCCAATTTTTTAACACAATTTTGACATTTTACTGAGACATATCCCATTTTTACTATTTTTGTGATTTCAGCCTCCTTCCAGTTATTGACAGAAATGGGTGAGAAACCAATGCTGGATCCGAGAAAGCTAAACATTTCTGAAAATTATACAAAATTCTGAATTCAGCAAGGGGTCATTTGTGTAGATCCTATAAGTGTTTCCTATGGAAAATAACAGCTGAAACAAAAGAATATTGAAATTGAGGTAAAAAAACAGCCATTTTTCTCCACGTTTTACTCTGCAACTTTTTCCTGCGATGTCAGAATTTTAAAAGCAATATACCGCTTCATCAGCTGGACTCTTCTGGTTGCGGGGATATATAGGGCTTGTAAGTTCATCAAGAACCCTACGTACCCAGAGCCAATAAATGAGCTGCACCTTGCAATGGGTTTTCATTCTATACTGGGCATACAGCAAATCATTTGCTGAAATATAAAAAGTGAAAAATAGGTATCAAGAAAAACTTTCTATTTCCAAAATAGCCACAAGATAAGGTGTTGAGAAGCAGTGGTTATTTGCGCATCTCTGAATTCCGGGGTGCCCATACTAGCATGTGAATTGCATGGCATTTCTCAAATAGACGTCTTCTTTACACACTGTCTTACATTTGGAAGGAAAAAATGTAGAGCAAGACAAGGGACAATAACACTTGTTTTGCTATTCTATGTTCCCCCACTTCTCTGGCTAAAAATGGTACCTCAATTGCATGGGTAGGCCTAGCGCTCGCAACAGGAAACACAAAATGAACACATCACAGTTTCACAACGAAAACAAAGCAGATTTTTGCAAAGTGCCTAGCTGTGGATTCTGGCCTCTAGCTCAGCTGGCACCTAGGGAAACCTAGCAAACCTGTGCAGTTTTGAAAACTAGACACCTAGGGGAATCCAAGATGGGGTGACTTGTGGGGCTCTGACCATGTTCTGTTACTCAGAATCCTTTGCAAACCTCAAAATGTGGCCAAAAAACACTTTTTCCTCTCATTTCGGTGACAGAAAGTTCTGGAATCTGAGAGGAGCCACAAATTTCCTTCCACCCAGCGTTTCTCCAAGTCTCCCAATAAAAATGGTACCTCACTTCTGTGGATAGGCCTACCGCCTGCAACAGGAAATGCCCCAAAACACAACATGGACACATCACATTTTCAGAAAGAAAACAGAGCTGTTTTTTACAAAGAGCCTAGCTGTGGATTTTGGCCTCTAGCTCAGCCGGCACCTGGGGAAACCTAGCAAACCTGTGCATTTTTTAAAACTAGACACCTAGGGGAATCCAAGATGGGGTGACTTGTGGGGCTCTATCCATGTTCTGTTACCCAGAATCCTTTGCAAACTTAAAAATTTGGCCCAAAAAACTCTTTTTCTTCTCATTTCTCTGACAGAAAGTTCTGGAATCTGAGAGGAGCCACAAATTTCCTTCCACCCAGCGTAATTCCAAGTCTCCCGATAACAATGATACCTCACTTGTGTGGGTGGTCCAGGTGCCTGCAACAGAAAAATGCCAACAACCTGTAGAGATTGAAGGGATAGCACAGTGAGTTGATAAGCAAATATTTTTCTTTTATACATCTTTTAGGTGGACTCTGCTTTGGGGACTCAAGCAAGTGAGGTATCATTTTACTTGGGAGAATGAGGAGAATGCTGGGTGTTAGGAAATTTGTGCTGCAGCTGTGATCCTGCAAAGAAAAGTGAGGAAAATATGATTTTTTAAGCAAATTTGGAGGTTTGCCGAGGAGTTTGGGTTAGAAAATGTTGGGGGATCCAGGCAAGCCACACCTCCTTGGACTCCTTTGGGTGTCTATTTTAAAAACATGTCTGGGTTTGGTAGGTTTCCCTAGATGAAGGCCATACCCGGGACAAAAAATATAGGTGCCCCCCCCAAACGCAGGTAGTTTTACAATAGATCATTTTGGTGTGTCCACATACTTATGTGATGTTCCAAACACTAAAATTGTGAAAAGAAACATACATAGAATATGTTAAAAAGACCCCTCACACACCAACCAAGTTGGTGGCATGCTTCATCATCGGGTCCCACCCAAGAAATTAGCTTGTCACAGGTGTGCTGAGACGCCTGATTACAGCAGAGTAGGTTTTGTCATTTTTAGCACACATACTTGTTGGATTTGGCAGGAGGGTGGGTGATGGTTTAGTGAATCAAATTTTATTAACTAGAGATTTCACAAAAATGAAATGCACTGTTAATAACTGAAAGGCCAAAAAACTGTACCAATGGCTCACAGCTTGTGAGCTGTAAATCCAAGGCAAGGCACCAACCGCTTTACAATCCATTCACACACCTTTCATACATGACATGCACAAGACCATTCACGCCGCCAGCCTCGGGCTCAGCACATTACAACACTTGCATCGACAGACAGTGCCACTCAAGGGCCTATCACATACGCCCACATGCCTGATACAGCAATCACACCAGTTGATGGGAGTGTGTGTACTGGCGTTTGGCTGGCAGTGTGTTGTAGTAGCCAACATCAAGTCAATATGTACACCGTCAGCTAAGCGCCACTCCACACACAATGGCATTACTTTTTTTTGTTTTAAAAACAAAGAAACCACTAACTAATTAGAAATAATTACAAAACTACAAACACAAAAGCGCTAACTAAGTACATGACAGAATTCCAACCATGAAAATGAACACATGAAAATATAAAACAGGCAGTTTACAATCATGGTAGTTCCCAGTAATTCTTTTGGGTCTGGAAATTCTTGAAACAACCACCCACACACAGCCCAGGTTTTGATGGACAATCTGGGCAGTACATTTGAGTCTCCCTCCGGATACCTCTTTGAGCACACACACTACATTTCTTAACTGGAAAGTGTTTTTTGGGCGTGGGAGGAATGTGCTCAGCAAAGTGGTGATCTTTCAATCTAGCCACATCCTCCACCACTGCTTCTCTAGGAACTCTTGCCTGTTCCACCACAATAAGGCTCTCTATCACTGACTCCTGAAATTTCACAAATGTCATCTTTGACTCTGGAGACCTATCCTTAAACACAATAAAAGCATTAAAAGTTGCCAAGAGGAAGAGGTATATTGCAAACTTCTTATACCAAACGTAAGACTTACGAATAGCAGTATAAGGTTCCAACCTCTGATCAACTCTATCTACACTTCCAATGTGCTTATTATAATCTAAAATGCACACAGGTTTGCGTACTTCAGCAACCTGGCCCCAAACAGTCATGGGGGAAGTATTCTCATCATGGATGGTACTTAGCATGTAAACATCCCTCTTGTCTGAAAATTTCAAAGCTAGCAGCTCATCATTTGGCAAGGCACTGCACTGTCCCCTCTCAGGTTTTTTACAGACAAGCTCCCTTGGATAGCCTTTCCAGTTACAACAAATTGTGCCACAAGCAACAGTGTCCACTCTAAGCAACTCCTTGAACAACTGCACTCCAGTGTAGAAGTTATCTAAATACAAATGGTGACCTTTGTTGAACAGTCGTTTACCAAGTTCCCACACAGTTTTTTCAGTAACTCCAAAAGTGGGAGGACAACCAGGGGGGATCAATACAGGAATTCCTACCAGTGTAGACACGGAAACTATACAAATACCCTGTACTACTTTCAGATAGCATATACAATTTAATTCCACATCGTGCCCTCTTGCTAGGAATGTACCGCCTAAAAACCAAACAAACCTTGAAGAGGAACAAAGACTCGTCCACACCTATTTCTTTGCCTGGAACATAGATCTTTGAAAACCGATCTACAAAATGATTGAGGACAGGCCTAATCTTAAAAAGATGGTCAGAATCAGGGTGATCTTGTGGCAAGGCGAATGTATTGTCAACAAAATGCAGCATCCTAAGAAGAAGCAAATACCGATTATGACTCATGGTTGCATGAAATATAGCTGTTGCCATCAAGAGACTAGTAGACCAATAAGAAGCCAGTGATGGCTTCCTTATCAACCCCATCAAAAGAGTCAAACCCAAAAACCTTTTAATCTCCTCCAAATTTGTGGGATTCCACTGGGTAGCTCTAGAGTGTGGCCTAAGTCTAGCAGCTTTGTCCCTCAAATACTGCTCCACATACAAATTAGTCTGCTCAACAATTTCTTCCAAAAAACACATCATCCACAAATAACTCAAAGAAATTGACAGGCAAAAAGTTCTCTGTATTGACTCTACACCCCGGGAGGCCAGTAAAGGCAGGCAACTCTAGCTGCTCCATGTTTGGGGCAACCCAGAGTTCAGGTCTTCTAAGGGGAAACCTTTCAGCCCCAGGTTGCTGCACTAATGGCACATCAGTGTCCTCCTCTAAAACAGGCCCTTCATCTGCACTGACAGTGGCTTCCTCATCAGAAGATTCCTCTCCGACAGAAACTTCACTGCCAAAATCTCTCACTTCCTCCTCTGCCACAGATGCAGAGCCGTCTCATAATCATGATCAGACAATGACTCAAAAAGCATACCAACCACCTGCTCAGCGGTCATCCTGCGGCTAGCCATGATCTTTCCAATGAAAAGTAACTGGACAAATGCACCACCAACAACCAGCACTGTGTAAGATAAGTAATAAAGTGTAGCTTTATCAGTAAGAGTTATAAACTCAAAAACTATACTGCTCACTTGCCTGAAAAAGTTGACTCACCAGCAACTACTCAGCACAGACACAGCAATCACCAATGATATCCCACTAAAAAGAAAGAAAAGCAAATTAGAAATAAGACAACACAAATATCATTGTGCACAAATCTAAGGACAATTTCACACACAATCCTGCATTTAGTATACCACCTACAAACATGTCATTCATGCATGGCAACAATACTCTTTCGAGTAAATTGTTTTTACTTACCTAAAACATGCAACTATGCAAACCTCAGGTCAAAAACAACCACAAGGAGCCACAGCAAAGAAAACAAAAGCTTTGAACTAGAACAAAAAGGAGAAAAAAGAATTAGCACAAATGCAAATACTTCGCCAGTTGACAAACACCCCACCATCAAGAATTTAGAAATTGGTGCCTAAGTGGATTCCGCCCCCCATAGGGGCAGATGGACCTACTAAAAAACAGGCCTATCTGCCCCCAAGGGGGCAGAAAATACCTTTAGTAGTGTGTCCCCATGGGGGGCGACCCTTGCCCAAGGGGCCACCCCTATACCAAACAAAACACACACTATCCCTGATGCCTAAGTGGCTTCTGCCTCCTTTGGGTTCAATGGGCCTTAAAAAAATAGGCCGATCTGCCCCCAAGGGGGGAAGAAATAGCCAACAGTTCTATGCCCCCTTGGGTGGGTTCCCCTTGCCCAAGGGGGCGCACCCCCAGATAAATAAACAAATTTAAAAAATCCCTGGCGTTCCAGTGGTTTCTGCCCCCCTTGTGGGCAGATCAGCCTAAACATAATTGGCCGATCTGCCCCCAACGGGGCAGAAATGGCCTTGGTACACGTGCCCCCAAAGGGGGGTGACCCTTGCCCAAGGGGCCGCCCCTCCCCTTCCACTAACACACACACACACACTATCACTGGTGTCTCAGTGGCTTCTGCCCCCCTTGAGCCTAAACAAATAAGGCCCATCTGCCCGCAAGGAGGGCAGAAATGGGCAACAGTTCAATGCCCCCCTTGGGGGGGCACTTCTTGCCCAAGGGGATGCCCCCCCCACATGAATAAACATGTTTAAAAAAATCCCTGGCGTTCTAGTTGTTTCTGCCCCCATTGGGGGCAGATCAGCCTAAAAATAATAGGCCGATCTGCCCCCAGGGGGGCAGAAATGGCCTTGGTACACGTGCCCCCAAAGGGGGTGACCCTTGCCCAAGGGGCCACCCCCCATCCACTAACACACACACACACTATCCCTGGTGTCTAAGGGCCAGATGTACGAAAGATTTGCGAGTCGCAAATGGGTCGCAGCGCTATTTGCGACCTCGCAAAAAGCGAAATGGTATGTTCAAATGCCATTTCAGAGTTCCAAATAACGATGCAACTCATTACCGACTTGCAAAAATTGCGACTTAAAATTACGACTCACAATTAAGAAGTCGCAAATTGCGAGTCGCAAACCAAATGCAGAAGGCACTTGCAAATTGAGACGAGTCGCAAAAAGCCCGTTTTGCACACCCAGATTAGCACTGATTCTGAACAGGTGGTAACCAGAACCAAAGTATAGACGGAGACCCAGAAGGCATCTGGGTTTTTCAAAATGGCTGCACTATACCTGATTGCATGGAGGAGGAGGGTCCAGGCTGCCCAGCAAAGGATGAGGAGGCAGAGACAGGAGAGGATATACCGAACCAGGCAGACACTATTTCAACAAACTGAAGATGAGATTTATGATAAATACATACTGAGCAGCGCAGTTATTCTAGAGATCATTGAACTGCTGAAACCTCAGCTTGAATGCCAGACAATGCACGGCTGCTCCATCCCCACACATGTGCAAGTGCTCTGCTCACTGCACCTCTTGGCCTCGGGTAGCTGTCAGGGGGTGATTGCTGTGGCAGGTGGGGTATCCCAAAGTGACCTCTCACGATTCTTCAGACGTTTCCTAGATGCCATACTCTCACACATGTCCAGATATATATACCTTCCCAGGAATGAGGCGGAAATTAACAGCACCAAGTTGGACTTCTATAGAATTGCCAACTTCCCCCATGTAATAGGGTGTGTGGACGGGACACATATACCAATTTGCCCACCAGCAAATCTGGAATATGTGTTCCACAATAGGAAATGTACCCACTCACTAAACATCCAGGTGGTATGTGATGCCCATAAAGGCATTACTGACATTGTGGCTAAATATCCAGGGAGTATGATGTATACATATTCAGTCACAGAGGGATACACCAACGCCTAGAACGTGGGGAGTTTGGCAAAGGATATTTATTAGGTACTGTTGAGTACACTCTGATGCCTCAAATACATGTCACTGCGTAACCCCGTGATGCCCTGCCAATTTTGGCTATTTGTCACACATGTGACAGTGCATATGCCCTGAGACCATGGATACTCACCCCTTACCTAACACCTGGCAATCAGAATGAGGGGCGATACAACATAGGACATGGGAGGACCACAGCTGTCATTGAGAGGACGTTCGGATTGTTGAAGTCACAATTCCGATGCCTGCACAAAAGTGGAGGGGCACTACAGTATGCCCCCGAAACTGCATGCAAGATCATTGCAACTTGTGCTATTGTCTACAACATTGACCCCGGTCTTGGGCTACATCTCACCCTCGATGACACAGATTTGGAGGATGAGGAGCAAGAGCTACCACACTGACAGCCTGGGGATGGTAGCATCGCAATGGAGGGCAGAGAGAACCACATTGCAACCCACTACTTTGGCAGGTACGTGGCAACTGTGACAACACTCACAAATGTAAGACACACAGAGCCCGGTTGTGTAGTACAACAAATTATCCCTTTAATTTCAGGAATATAATGCAGAAAATATTGTCAACTCAACTGCATGAAAAAAGCTAAATATAATGTATGACACATTCATTTAATGTGTCTCAGTCAAAACACAGATTAAGTATCTCACAGCCTCCTGCGACTACGGCCACCATGGCCCAATCCAGGTTGGTCCACTGATACTTGCTGGGCACTGCTACTCCGTAGGGTCTGTGCATCAGAGGCAGATACACTGCTGACGCCAGAGATCTGCTCACTATCCTGTGGGGTATCGCCAATGCCCCCTGCTGCCTGGCTGGTCTCTATCAGGTCCACTGCATGGCTGATGCGCCCTAGTCCTCTTGCCACATCACCAGCAAAATGGTCAAGTTCTACCTGCAGCTTCACTGTGCGCCTTGACTGGCAGATAGTTGTGGTTGCAAGGCGCTCAATTGATAGACTCAGTCGGTCCAAATGGGCAGCAGTGTTGCGCTCTCTGCGCCTTGCATGTGCCCTATCTGCCACCATTTCCCTGACCAAGTCATTGATGGAGCTTGTGAGGTTTGCCATGTTGGTGTTTATGGCAGTGAATTGGTTGTCCACATTGGCAAAACCCTGGGAGAGTGTCTGCTACAGTCTGTGCAGGTTCCTATTCATAACCCGCATGTGTTTATTTTGCAGCCGGTGACTTTGCAGTAAGGATGCCTCCAGTCCTAGAAATTGTTTGCCGGTGACATCCTCCTCACTGGCTGACTGTATTGGGCGTTGCCATCTCCGCACAGACCTAGCTGACCTATGTGGCTGACTCCTACTCATCAGTGGCACTGGTGTCATGTTGCCTGCCTCTAGATCCAGATCAGTCTCATCTGTGTTCTCTCGTGCATGTTGGGCAGGTGGTGTAGTCATGCACTCCCCAGCAGTTACAGTGGCTGCCTCGTCTGCTGTGTTTGTGGCTGGTTCATCTCCCTGCACAGTAGGGTTGTTGGTGGGTCCTTGTGGGAGACCTGTGGGACACAGGGGATACACTGTCAGTGCCTCACATATGTTTGATGTCTCAGAATAAATATTTCTCAAAAGTGGCACTACTGTACTACATTGCCCATAATGCATTGTTCTATAGGTTGCAAGATAGGCATGGAGCAAATCTGGAGAGTGCATGCTTATGTGTACTGTGGTTGTGTGCATGGTGCATTGAGTGGTGTAAATAAGTGATATTTGGTACTTATGTTTGGATATTCCCGGACCAGAACTGTCAAGGTCTCCAATTCTGATTACAGGCTCCGGCTCCAGAGTGGTCTCCACCATGGTCTCTGTGGCTGTAGGGGGTGGTACTGTTGATGGTCCTGCTCCAGTGCAATGCATCTCCCTCATCCGCTCAGCCACCCTTTCCCTGGTCCTGGACCGGAGGTTGTACCACCTTTTGCGGACCTCATCAATTGTGCGATGGCTGACTCCAATAGCATTTATCTTGGTAAGGATGTCCTGCCAGATTTTCTTCTTTTGGGTGCCAGGGACACTCATTGCTGCCTTACCAAACAAGACATCATGGTGCAGGCAGCACTCCTCTGTTAGGACCTCCAGCTCCTTTTCAGAAAACTTCAGTTTCCTTTTCCTCCCAGCAGTGGGTGTCTCCTTGTCCTGAGCTGACATGGTTGTAGTAGCTCCTCTGAGCTGGGTGTGACTCTGCTGTTTGTGCTGGGTAGGCTCCTCCCTGTTCCATGGGGCTACTTCCTGGTTCTGAAGTCATCACTCAGAACCAGGAAATGTGTTTTTAACTATTTTTTTTTGCACCTGCGTGCAATTTGCGAGCCAGTTGCAATTTGCGACTCCGGACCACACCCTTGTGCAATTTGCGACCTTGCCAATGGCGAGCTCGCAAATAGCGATTTCGCAAATTGCAAGTTTGCAAATTGCGGTGCGACTCCACACCGAATCGCAATTTGGTTTTGCGATATTTTCATGCATCCCGTTTTGCGAGTCAGAAATAGCGATTCGCAAGGAGTGGCCAACAGTTCAATGCCCCCCTTGAGGGGGAGCCCCTTGCCTAAGGGGATGACCCCCCCACATAAATAAACATTTTAAAAATCCCTGGCGTTCTAGTGGTTTTTGCCCCCCTTGGGGGCAGATGGGCTTAAATAAATAGGCCCATCTGCCCCCAAGGAGGGCAGAAATGGACACAACAAACATGTCCCCCAAATGGGAGCGACCCTGGCCCAAGGGGCCGCTTTCCGACACAAAAAACATTTACAATAAACAAAAAAAAATCCCTGGCGTCTAGTGGGCATTCCTGCTGCCTGATCGCAATGCGATCGGGCAGCAGGAAGACACAGGGGGAAAGGAAAACCCTTTCCTTTTCCCCGGTGCCTCTTTGTTTGAAACCCCCCACCCGCGGGAGGAGAAACTCACCTGTTTCTCCTGGGTCTAACTGGAAGCCATTTGCACCCTGTAATGATGTCAGCACGTGATCGCAAGTTGACGTCATTAAGTGGGGTTGGGGGGTGGGGTGGAAGGAGAAGGGCTTCCCCTTCCATCCCTGCCTTGGGTGGGATGAGAGGGAAGCCCACAGAGGGAGCGCTAGCACTCCCTCTGAGCTCATTGCCTAGGACAAAATGGTTAGGTCCTCGGCACATGAGCACTGTGCTGTTGGACGTAACCATTACGTCCATGGCACAGAAGGGGTTAATAAACCTACTCATGTTAAAGACTACTCGTTTTATTACACATTTTGAATGGAATCTCATTATCTTTGAAGTGTATCACACCACCATGCATTGGCCCCAATCACTTGCTGCTGAAATTCTTGTAGGAAGCTCTCAAAGTCCCCAGTTCAACCATTAGTCCTATCTCAGTAATGCATGAAAGAACAAGAGTTTGATTTACCATTTGGCAAAAACATTATTTCATCACAAACTTGAGAGATGTCCACTTCTCCTCCTTGTAAGTGCCTTATTGTATAACGCACTTGTAAAATGATCTACAGAATATCTATAACGTTTTTGACAGAGTAACTAATCTACTAAACTCCAAATCAGGCCTTAATTTATTTCAAGAATATTTTGACTTACTATCTGTTGTCCGTCCTCCTAAGCTTCCACTTTAGAAAAACCTGATTCTATTGTTTTCACATATGCTTTTGGGATGACTGGTATCATTGTCAAATATGCACCAGTAATATTATTGAGAAATCATACAAAACAGGCTTAAACAGGCCAAATACATTGGAAGTCAGATGCATTTAAAATGATCAGCCTCCAGGTAAGGTTGTAGTGTGGTTAGTTTTACGTATCCTTTGCGCATTAGCTTCAGGCTTTAGGCCTTTGTGCACTTTGCCCTGGATGTATTTTATTCATTTGCTTGCGGCTTAGAGCCCCTGTGCACTTTGCTCTAAATGTTTTTTATTAGGCTTCGTACTGTTATTTTTCAAATAGCCAGTTCTACGGTCTTGTTTTATATTCATATCACACTGTTTAGCCTACTTCAGCACTGGAGTTCTCCATAACACATTCTTGTTCACTCTGTGCTTCAGTCAAGGATACAGTCTGGTACATTGCCGATAGACGTGGTAGGAGTTTAGTCTTTGGCATTCCTGCGTAGGGACATTTTGTGATCACGCTGACATGTTAGTTATAAAAACACTTCCTTGTCCCAATACACGAAAGAGGGAGATTCCGACCAGGGAACCACAACTAGACGCTGACTGACTCGTTGCAGATGCTGAACCTAGATCACAGGCCTTTGCTCAGGTATGAGGGCTGATGTCTCCCCAGTGATTCAGAAAGGCAAGTTAGAAGCTTAACATGCTGTGCTCAAAATAGAACTAGCAGAGGGAGAGTAGAAACTATTAGACACCATGATAGCGTTGTTCTTATGTTTTACTCTCCTGGTGACTATTTCAATCCTACTGTGTTGTATGGTTCTGGTTATTGCGGCTCACGCCTTATTATCTAAAATGCAGTCGTTTTATTAAAACATTATATAAAACTTATACTGCCTTTGTCATTTGTATTTGAGATCATACTGTAAATGAGAGAGTTGGTTTGGATCTGAGTGACCACGACTTCCCTGAGAAGTTCCAAAGATGTCATGCGCTCGGCTGCCCAATCATCTCTCCCCCTTGGGAGAAATGAGGCACTCTAGTTAGCCGGAGCAAAAACCGGATTTAGGGTGACAGAGTTCCTTACACGTGGGTCAGACTCAGTCCCCCACACCATTATCGATCCTGCTGCCTAGAAATCCAGTAGTCTCATTTAGGATAATGAGAGCCCACACGACATGGCGCCGCCAACGATTGGTCCGGCTCTAATTTTTAGGTCCGGCTGACTCTCTTGGTCTCATATATATATTGACTCCTCGGTTCCGTAAGCGGAGACATCCGTGGGGCTGAGGATTTCCGCCGCCACGGGATAGGCACATCCTATTACTTAGTGGTTGGTTGTTCAAGCTTGAACTTTGAAAGGAAAACCCCGATATTGGTGTGCCTTCTCTGACCTAGTGCTGTTTTTACAAATGGCGAATCCCAATGTAGTGAATATAGCGCTTAATATGCGACAACCGCTCACGGGACATCTGTTAGCACATGGCCTGACGGTCCAGGGGGGTCCGGTCACTTTTGTGGTGGATGCCCATGCAGCCTATAGAACTGAACTTTTTTATTCTTGGGTCGTCTTTCCAGCAGTTGATGGGGGTACTAAAACTTTTCACGAATACACTGTTGCGAATGTCCCTGGACAGTACAGGGCATATGCATACTTAGAGATACCTTTATCTTATCAAGAACACCATAATTGGCTTGATGGCGCCCTCCCACATACAGTAGCACAAGTAAGGTTAGGTCCACTGAGTAATGATGGTCCGACCTGGCCTTTATTGGCTACTTACACACCATATCCTGCTGTTGCTAACTTGGCAGTGGCTGACGTTCGTTGTTTATATATAGACTTGGCAACTACATGCAGAAGACTGGTTCAGTTTGTAATGCAGGCATTAAGTACTAATGCAGCGCGTGCTGCTCCGGCGAACCCACAGGCGGTGGTTCCGTGTATCAATCCGGCCACTGTACACTCAGTTATGGGTAAGGTACCGGCTAAACGTGAGGAAACTCCATTTTGGCTGGCGCAAAAAATTAATACGCTGGAAGCAGCATTTCCCCATACGGGACCTCAGGATAAACATAGAATATTGGCGATGTGTTTGCCGTATGGGATGGTTCCTCCGGTGGACCTTTGTAATACCTGGGGCACGGTGTTTGCCACGCTCTACACTACGGCACATGGTACACCGACATTAGCTAATTTACCGGAAGTGCTTAAGAAAACTCAAGATGAATATGGGGCTGCACCTGCCTTGGATTAGGGCATGCAGTTGATGGGCAATTTTTCCGCGGTTTCTTCTATTATTTTGAGTAATCTCAAGGGAGAGGCAGTAGCACTAGCAGTGCGAATGCGTCTTCGGGACGTTCCGCAGATTAATCAAGAACGGGAACTCCCGAGAATAATAGCAGAAACATATTCCAGTATTGGTCGCGATAGCCTAGGGGCTAGACCACAAAAACCCCAATTACAGGGTAAAAATATTAAAGACAATGCTAAACAACAGCAACCTGAGGGTACTAAAAGGCGCTGGGAAAAGAAACAGCAAACACCTAAGAAAGATGGGGGGGCAGTCTTCGCAACCAGAGACCCCGCAGAATAGGTATAATCTCAGGAATAGGGATAATATGAAGACGCCTCATAGATATCAATATACTGATACACGCCAATCTTGTTCCTTTCAGGATTCCTTGGACAAGAGAAGTGAGAGAGGTGGGCGGTCAGAGCGGAGAACTGAGTACGTGAAACCAAGACAGGAATCACAACGCTCAACGGAGGTTTCTATTAAACAGGAAGAGAAACCACTCCAACAAAAGCAACAATTTAAAAAGAAGAAGGTGGCAGCAGTCTCAGTTAGACATGCCACTCAAGAAGAGAGTTCTCTTGAGGAACAAGACATGGGCGTTAACACTGTTAGACAGCGCGGCAGAGGTCACAATAGTTCGCCAGAGTCTTCTAGAGCATCTGGAGGTGAAAGCAACTGATGACTTCATACAAGTCGAAACGGCAGATATGCGAGTCTCTGATCCTGATAGAGTATATAAAGTAACTCTGAAATTAGAAGGGGACATTGACCGCATTGTTCACGCCATCTTTTGGGACCATGTGGTAAAATCATATGACGTTCTGCTGGCCGAACAATATTGGCCACCTGACTTTGTTTGCGACTGTCCGGTAGGGAAGGAGGTTATTACACCTTCATTTTCACCACTTGTTCCGAGAGAACTAGCGGAGTCCTATAGTAAATCATGGGCTTTGGCACAGGCCCCCGCACTATATAGAAATAACGTGGGGTGGGATAGACAATCACCTTATCATGTAATTCCAATAAAGGGCGAACCTCAGCCGCAGCCGCAGTATCCTATCAAATTTGAAGCAAGGGCATTGGTTAGGAAAATTCTTACACAATTGGAGTACCAGGGTGTAATTGAACCCTGTGTCTTGCCGATGAATAATCCCTTATTTCCAGTTGCTAAACCGGACCATCCATATAGGATAGTGGTGGATTACAGACACTTAAATGGACATAGACGCACTTATGCAATGCAGAATTCACACAGCGCAGCGCTTATGAATAATATAGTGCACAAAAAATACAAAACAACATTAGATATCTCGAATGGGTTTTTCTGCCAGAATATAGCGCCCGAGAGTTGGGACTATACCAGTTTCAGTGCGTTTGGCTCTCAAAAAAAGTTTTGTCGTTTGCCTCAGGGGTATAAGAATAGCCCAGGACTAATTTCGGCTTGAGTAACTGAAATTCTGCACGAGTTGGACTCTGAGGCGTTATCATTTGTTGATGACATATATTTGACAGATGATGAGATTCTGCAACATCTATGGCATGTAGCACGCATTGTTGTGGGGTTTGCTGAAATTGGCTATAAGTTTAATTTTAAGAAATCAAAGATTGCCTTCCTCAGCGTCATTTTCCTGGGTTATGAGTTGTCGAATGAGGGCAAGAGCTTAGCGCCACATTTTTTGGAGAAATGTGCTCAATTGCAGCCTCCTAATACGGTTCGGAAGCTCCAGTCATTGTTGGGGTTTCTGAATTTTGGCAGAACTTACATTCCTGATTATGCTACGCGTATAAAACCCTTATACGAGTTGATTCGCCCTAATTTTTCGAGTAGATTGTGGACGATTGAGCATACACATATACTACGAGATTTGCAAAATGATCTCTTAGCAGTTAAACATTTACACACACGGGACAATAAAACGCATTTAGTCAGCAGGGTTATACCTGGGGCTGTTTGGTTTTCGTATGTCACCTTTAATGAGGGTAAGACAGTCCCGATTGCATACAAGTCCCACTTGTATTCTGCTGCAGAACAACGATTTGCACAAACTGAGAAAATTCTCACTGCAGTACAGATGGCTGTGATTAAAGAAAGACCTCTTGCCCAGGGCCAACGCATTATTGTCATTTCCCCGATTCCAGCCTTGGAGGCTGTTACAAAAGCGAGTGTTCCTAATTCGAAAGCTTTACACCCGCGATGGATACAATGGGCTACGTCTTTGACAGCCACTGATGTAGATTACATACTTGACCCTAAACTGCAGACTCAAGAATTTCTTCAATATGAACTGGAGTAACCAGTTCCCGCTGGCACATTGCCTATTGACCAATATCAAGTGGTCATGTATACCGATGGCTCTGCGCAACCAGCGGTTGGGACTAAACAACAGTATTCTGCTGCATGTGCGGTGGTGAGCGGCACTATGGAGGGGGAAGTGTTCTGCCCCCGACATACTTATAAACAAACCTTGGGAGATTGTACTGCACAGCTGGCTGAGCTCAAAGCTCTATTGTTAGCATTGGAACACGTGGATCCAGCGACTCTAACATTGCTGGTCTGTGACTCCTACTACTGTGTTCAGTCTTTCAATGAATATTTACACTACTGGAGGTTGAATGGGTTCAGAGGTTCTAAAGGCAACACCATTAAACAAAAATTGCTGTGGGGTAAGGTTGCGGATCTGAAAGAAACGCTTCCTAATGACCATGTTGTACATGCACTTGGACACCAGCGCGTTGGAATACACGTTGCTGGGAATACTTTGGCTGATGAAGCCGCGAAGTCGGCAGTGGCTGTCGCCACTGTGGCCACAGTAACTCGTTCGAGTTCCAAACCAGACACAGAGATTTCGGCTGCCATAAAGGCTACGGCTGATGGCACGCCCTTTCCTAAAGGATTTCCTTCTAAATATAGTTACTGCTTGAATGGTGCGCTCAATGCTATTGTTAACATTCCAGGCATTGGTGTACGTGAAATACCCAATAAAATTGAGAGACAGCGATTAATTTCTGCAGCACATGAGGGGGCGGCATCTGCACATGCTGGTGTGGCTGCCACGATTTCACTTTTACAGGCTTGTTACTGGTGGCCTGGTCTCTATAAGGAAACAAAGCAGTATGTCCTTTGTTGTGACGTTTGTCCACAAATTAAAGCTTCGTCAGCTAGGCGCCCGCAGCAGGCGCCCCTTCTGATTTCAAATAAACCTTTACGGTGTGTGTACTTGGATCATTGTGGTCCACTGACGCCAGATAGTGCATACAAATATATTTTGGTTGCTGTAGATTCGTGCTCCAGATTTGTGTGGGTCTGGCCACAGCGCTCGGCTGACGCTCGGACTGTTATTAAAGATTTGCGCATCTTTGTCGATACATTTGCAGTTGCTGCCTTTCATTCGGACCAGGGCCCTGCTTTTGCCTCCAAGGCATTCAGGGACACCATGGCTTCGTTGGGGGTCCAACTCCAATTCTCGTCTCCATTTCATCTCGAGGGAAATTCTGTTGTGGAGCGTTTAAATCGTGATTTAAAGCAATCCTTAACACCCAGAGTTATAGGTACGGGTCGTAGTTGGCTAGCCCACCTATATGGAGTACAGAGAGCACTTAATAACTTGCCTAGAAGGTCCCTGGGGGGTCGTACTTCATATGAGTGCCTGTTTGGAACACGAATGTATGTTCCTGATCTAGATGGTCCTGGTGTGGAGGCGGCAGATATGCCCTTTGACATAAATGATCGTGTCACTGTTTTGCAGGATATCCAACAATTCCGTGAAGATAACTCTTCTGCAAGTGCTGCCTCCTCAGGAATGAAGGATGAGCCAGTAACGCCTACTGGTTGGATACCCAGGATTGGGGATCTAGTGCGTGAAAAGGTTGCAGTAAAGAAAGAATTTGGTCCTTCTTATCGAGCACCAGTCCCTGTATTAGGGGTTAGCGGCACGAGAGCTGTAATTTTACCGCCGCTGCACGGGGCCAAAGGAAATCACTTTGTTTCCATTGATAATGTCAAGTTACAACATGTGGCCAATTCTGCACAGCAGACCGAGAGGGACACCCAGTAGTTCCGGAATCCCTCTCACTACTGGGGAAGAAGTCCCACTGCAGGTGATTTGCACCGATACTGTTTCCTCTCCGAGCTTGGGGAGGGTGGAAGCTGATCTTGCGATTGTTCCACAGACGATGATTACTTTGGAATCTTTTGATCAAGTCGCTGTATGTTCTACTGATGTTTCTGAACATGTGGTTGACAGTGTGCCAAGGCGAGAGCCTCCATCTGCTTCTTTGTTCACAGTTGCACCTTTTGCAAGAACTGCCTCTGGCTGCTTCAACGACACTGATGATGCCGTGTCAGACTCCTCGTCTTCACTATCTTCAATCCGAGGTCCACGTAAGCTGCTGTGTTGGCTTACACGCACATATTTTGTTTTTCCTTGGAACTATTTGTGGATTTTTATGGCTGTAATGACTCTTTTTTTGTGGTTGGGATTTGTGGTTACTTTTTTCTAGTAATACATTGTCATTTTCTTTCTGAACGATCTGACATTGAGCACGTGGAGACGGTGTTCAAACCACATTTTTCGTCTCATATGGTTCGAAGAGACTTGTCCAATGTAAACATTTCTGCAATACCGATTCCGGATGGGATTGTGTGGGATAAAGTAATGTTTGATATATATGGTCCTACTGAATTGATTCAAATACCGTATGTTCTCAAGTTATCAATGAATGATATCGTTATACCAGGCATTGTTTCTGATGATTGGGATGTGAAGACAGTAGATTCTATGCTGACAGACTTGCAATATTATACTGTCTAATACGATGAAGATGCTTACCTATTTAAAGATAATCATGGTGACATGTTTTTCTACAACTATTATGGACACCACTTTATTCATAAAGCAAGTAGCCCTAAGTCCATATTTGATTATGTGCAATGGAACATTGCCCAACTCTTCCACAGGGAAGTTCTAAAACGTATTATGATAAATTTGCATATTTTTCTGGGCATAATCAACAAAATGCTAAGGGCCGTATTTATACTCCGTTTGCGCCGAATTTGCGTCGTTTTTTTCGACGCAAATTCGACGCTAAACTAACGCCAACTAACGCCATATTTATACTATGGCGTTAGAGGCGTATAGCGCCAAAGTTCCCGGAATGTGCGTCATTTTTTAGCGTGAACCCCTTCCTTGCGTTAATGATATGCAAGGGAGGCGTTCCCGTCTAAAAAATGACTCCCAGGCCTTTACGTGGTATTTATACTCCCAGGCAAAAGAGACGCCCGGGAGTGGGCGTGGCTAAAAACGGCGCATTTGCGCCGCTTTTTAACGCCTGGGTCAGGCATGGCGTTAAGGGACAAGTGGGCTCAAAATGAGCCCAGAGTGCCCTCCCCTGCCCCCAGGGACCCCCCCTGCCACCCTTGCCCACCCCAGGAGGACACCCAAGGCTGGAGGGACCCACCCCAGGGACATTCAGGTAAGTTCAGGTAAGTATTTTTATTTTTTTTTTAATAATTTTTTTTGGCATAGGGGGGCCTGATTTGTGCCCCCCTACATGCCACTATGCCCAATGACCATGCCCAGGGGACAGAAGTCCCCTGGGCATGGCCATTGGGCAAGGGGGCATGACTCCTATCTTTACAATGATAGGAGTCATGTTGATGGGGGATGGGCGTCGAAAATAAATGGCGCAAGTCGGG
Source organism: Pleurodeles waltl (assembly GCF_031143425.1). Lineage (NCBI taxonomy): Eukaryota > Metazoa > Chordata > Amphibia > Caudata > Salamandridae > Pleurodeles > Pleurodeles waltl. The sequence goes on along the minus strand of NC_090438.1, from coordinate 791,061,366 downwards.
TTACGATGATTTTTTCGACGTAACCTGACTTGCCCCATTTTAAGACGCCCATGCGCCATTTTCCCCCTACGCCGGCGCTGCCTGGTGTACGTGGTTTTTCTCGCGCACACCAGGCAGCGCCGGTCTGCTTGCGCCGGCTAACGCCATTCAATAAATACGGCGCCCGCATGGCGCTTCAGAATGGCGTTAGCCGGCGCAAAACTTTTTGACGCTAAACTGCGTTAGCGCAGTTTAGCGTCAAAAAGTATAAATATGGGCCTAAGTCTTATTATTTTAAAGTTACTCCGTATGCTAATAAGCAAATGTTATTGACCGATACTAAATTACTGTATTCGAATTTGTTTGTATCTAAACTTTCGGTTGAGGGGTATGAATATTGGTTTAAGACTGTTGACTTAAAAAGTGTCTGGGGAACGAAAAATTGGCAAATGCAAGGCAGGGACACATTATTTAGGGCATGTATTATCCCTGTGCAGATGATTTTCCTCAATGACACAGTACAACAGACTAGCTGTTTGGGCTTAGCAACGATTAGAGAGTTGAATTTGCCTGGTATACCTGTCCCTTCCAAATTGAATAATTGGCAGCGATATGTTAATGCCACGTTTAGTGAGTTTACACACTGGGTCCAGAATGGTACGCTTAACACTTCATTGTTACATCCGGGCGGGTGGTTATTATGGCCTGTAGACACCAATAGGTGTCATCAACGTTTTGTCACCTCTTCAGGGGGGTTCAGGACTAGTAGGGCAGACCCTCGCTACATTTCACCAGAACATGCTGATATCATAACTACATATAGCGTGGGAAAGCTTTGTCAGCAATGGTTAAAATCATCCACGCTAGATGCAGTTAAATCACATCTCACGTTACTGTCTAATGATACTGACTTACAAGATTTTTTGTCAGGACCTAAGGTGCCTCGGAAGAAACGTTTTTTATATGAAGTATATAATGAGATTTGGAAGCTTTCACAACAAGAGACAGCGGCCCGGTTGAGGCAAATTGATCAGGAAAACCTGATACAGGCTTTGTCTGTTGTGGATAATGGGATGCATACCCTTTCTGACCGTGTTTACACAATTGACAGCATCGTTTTCTCTGCTATAGACATTATTAAATCGGATATGTCTTCTTTATATCATGGGCAGAGTCAGACGCGGTCCATCATGCAGCTGGGTTGGACTCTACAGACCTTGAAGGCAGGTTGCGTTCCGTGGCAGCACATTCGTGCCAGTGAGATCTTTGTTTCATTTAATTTGACTCGTCAACAACAGCTGATGGCTAAAAAGGAAGCGACGTATGTCATGTTAAATATTGAAAAATTGGAGAAACTGCCTTTTACGGTTGCTGAGATTCCGTCAGCTGAGTGGTTGGTTCATGGGGTTATTAATTTGCCTATCTCCACTCTGCAATTTACTTCTTGTTTGAAGCACATTCCGGTGGGTAGATACGAACGGTTGGGAGACAGTTACATACACGAGGTGTAGAAGCTTCCCTTTCTATACAGATGTATTAATGGTTTGAGGGAGGTTTTTCTTAGCGGTAGTGAATGCGAAACTTCTGTCAGCCATTCCATGGTTTGTAAACAGCTGTCCTTGCACGGGGCGTGTAACGCTTCGATTGCTAACTTAGCTTGTTATCTGAAGGGAGTTCTAGTCCCGGTTATTAAAAACACTTTCCAGGTGCGTTCTAACGGCAGTTACATTGTTCTTAACAGCGAACGCTGCTGTGGCATGCGTGCCGGAATAGTTTACGTGGTCGTTGTCACCAAGGCCGTTACGTGCTGTGGGAATGTGTTGTTTCCCCCCACTCAAATTAGGGAGGTAGCAGACATCTGGCCTAATATTGCTACTTCCAAGGTAAATTTAGACAAGTTGAGTCGACTAAAGGCTTTATTGTTTCAAAAGCATGTGGCCCTTACATCTGCTAGCGAGACCTATGCACTTCAGGTGGCAAGGTCGTCGGCGGAAATACAGTCCCTTTTGAATACAAACTTTCCGAGTCACTTTGGTGAACTTGTGGGACGTATATTTAATGCATCCAGCACTACTGGAATTGCACATTTTTTTTAAAGCTGTTGGTGTTGGTTTTGCTCACACCTTCTCTTCCATATTCGGTTTAATACCTTCGGCTATACACTCCTATGTTGATGCTCCCGTCAGCGCAGCTGTGTCGTGAACGCATGATGCAGCATTTTGGAGCAACACTCCTGGGACATTTGGAGTGTGACTGGTCTCTGTCATTCTGACCAGATTTGGATTGTGTGCAACCCGTGTTTCGGTGCCTTTGGTGCTCGTTTGAACATGCACTGGCTCTCTGTCTCTCACTGCAGCACCCTACAGTGGTCGATACTGATCTGTTGATGTTCCCAATTAGGGCTTATTCCTAGACTTGTGCACTACGGTTGCATTTGCTTTGTGAGGCAGTTTATGAGATTCCCTTCCTGGAGGAAGATGGTATTGTCTCATTCATAGGCCCTGCACGGGGTGCTGCCCTGGATGGTTTTGGGGCTTTGGAACACACCTGCTCCATGGTACTTTTTGGCGTGGATCTTCCGATCTTGACATCTATCGAAGTGGAGGAACTCCTGCTTTCTATTGCTTCTGTCTGACAATTGGATTTTTTTTTCCCTCACAAATTGACATTATATTGAATTTGGCTTTATCGTCACATGCTTCACAAATTTATGACTTTGTGGTCCTCTGACCTTGTCGAAATATATATATTTTTAGGTATTGTTTATATCTGGGGCATTCTTTTATATTATTGGAACCACTTGCTACCGACAAGGGGAGGGTGTAGTGTGGTTAGTTTTACGTATCCTTTGCGCATTAGCTTCAGGCTTTAGGCCTTTGTGCACTTTGCCTTGGATGTATTTTATTCATTTGCTTGCGGCTTAGAGCCTCTGTGCACTTTGCTCTAAATGTATTTTATTAGGCTTCGTACTGTTATTTTTCAAATAGCCAGTTCTACGGTCTTGTTTTATATTCATATCACACTGTTTAGCCTACTTCAGCACTGGAGTTCTCTTAACACATTCTTGTTCACTCTGTGCTTCAGTCAAGGATACAGTCTGATACATTGCCGATAGACGTGGTAGGAGTTTAGTCTTTGGCATTCCTGCGAAGGGGCATTTTGTGATCACGCTGACATGTTAGTAATAAAAACACTTCCTTGTCCCAATACATGAAAGAGGGAGATTCCGACCAGGGAACCACAACTAGACGCTGACTGCCTCGTTGCAGATGCTGAACCAAGATCACAGGCCTTTGCTCAGGTATGAGGGCTGATGTCTCCCCAGTGATTCAGAAAGGCAAGTTAGAAGCTTAACATGCTGTGCTCGAAATAGAACTAGCAGAGGGAGAGTAGAAACTATTAGACACCATGAAAGCGTTGTTCTTATGTTTTACTCTCCTGGTGACTATTTCAATCCTACTGTGTTGTATGGTTCTGGTTATTGCGGCTCACGCCTTATTATCTAAAATGCAGTCGTTTTATTAAAACATTATATAAAACTTATACTGCCTTTGTCATTTGTATATGAGATCATACTGTAAATGAGAGAGTTGGTTTGGATCTGAGTGACCACGACTTCCTTGAGAAGTTCCAAAGATGTCATGCGCTCGGCTGCCCAATCATCTCTCCCGCTTGGGAGAAATGAGGCACTGCTAGTTAGCCGGAACAAAAACCGGATTTAGGGTGACAGAGTTCCTTACATGTGGGTCAGACTCAATCCCCCACACCGTTATCGATCCTGCTGCCTAGAAATCCAGTAGTCTCATTTAGGATAATGAGAGCCCACGCGACAAGGTAAGCTAACTAGCTCATTTTAACAGCACTTCATGAGTCAAAATAGACCTATCTGGCCTCAACGTGTGAAACGGCATTAAAGCACCTTTTGTCATTGTATTCAATCTAAAGCTTACTGACATATAATAGATGCTAGGAATGCCAGAATGGGTTCTTAAAACTCTTTCTTATCTTATAACAACCTTATCACATTTACATCACTACAGACCTTGTCCTTCCATTCTGAAATGAACTTCTGGTAAAGTGCTTCCTGAAAAAAATAATCTGTATCCTAACATATTAAGGAGTTACTGGCCCATTACCAACCAGTCACTTCTTGCTAATGTGAGAAGGTGCTACTGTGCCAAGGCCAACATTGTTTCTGTCATCATTATTGGCTTCCCAAAGGCATAGCAAAGAAATCCTTTGCTTGTTGTTTTAGAGGACACAATTGAAACCTAAGAACAATGTATCCTAATCAGGGTTGTGAAGACCCCTATGGGTCTGCACCAGCTAGTCAGGGGATCTACAACTGTTTTGAGAATGTTAATAAAGTTAGTATATTAATAATGTATAAACACATAAAAGGCAACATTGAAAATTGAAACATTTCAACACACCACAAGTAAATCAAATAAAATCTAGTGTAGCTGATTGAAGACCTCATTTGAAGCGCTGGTGTGAGCTGATAAAAGATAGCATGCATTAGTAGCACTACAACAAAGTATAATATTAGAGTTCAATATATTTATTTGCCTTTTATTACTAAAACCAAGTGAGGGACTTTATTTAGTGTTCATCGAACAGTATACTCTGTCATAAATGTGGCAAATGTCCTGCAGGATGTATTAAAAGTTAATTATAGCCTATGGCACTGGTAATATGGCAGGCAGGATATCTGTCAAATTTTGACAAAGTAGCCCTTCTACCAAACTCTAAAAAAGGCTCCAAATTTGTAAATATTTCCAACTAAAATCAAAATGTTTGTACATTTTTGGTTTATTAATGAAACAAACTATATCACAGTTTATGTATTTGTTTGCTGTATAATTCTGTGTCTTGATTTGAGTTTCAAATTAAAGAAATTGCTTAGCCTTGGTTCCCAGGGTTTAAGTAGTAATTCAGTGTGGATCCACAGAATTACCAAGCCTTCTGTCTGCGGGGCACTGGAAGTTAGAACAAAATAGTACCTCAATCACATAGGGAGCACGGAATGGGCACTAATTAAGTTAAAATCAATTAGTACTTTATCCCTACTCCACACAGAGGAACGGAAATGATGCCAGACATGCCTTGACTAATTATGAGGCTGAAAAGAAGAGTGCCAAGCAAACCAGCAAATGGTGAGTGGCAGGCAGGCTTCCAGCCTTTCGCTGAACTCCACAGAGTCTTGTAAGCGAGACACATGCACAAGCGCATGCACTCGCAGGCTCCACCCTAAAAAGGTTGAGAAGCACTGTGTTAGAACATTACATGAGGGGCTTTATCAATGAGCCTCATTCCTCTGCCTAACCCTCCAATGGCACACTCCATAGACAAGTGCAATAAAATCTACCTCTCCTTCAGTGTTAAAAAATCAAAGATCCAACAGCAGATCAACAACAGCCAGCCTGCTTCTCCTGTGGCACCCACACTTCTTCCCTGAATTCCACAATGCTCATCGGTCAAGTCCCTTTCTCTTGCATACCTCATAGAATCCTTCAACATTTCAAAACCACTACTGATGAAGATGATGTCTTACACTCCTCCTTCATCAAAGTCCATTCTTGTAGAAGCTCTCTTTCCCCTCCTCAGCATCATTAGTGAATCCTTTACTGAAGGCTTTTTCCATGAAATTCTTCAAAAAACACCAGGTCCTCCTACACCTGAAGGAACTCACACTTGGCTGCAACATGCTTCTCCAGCCACTGGCCTATCACTCACCTATCCTTCATCGGTAAGATCATAATAAAGCAGTTTATACACTACTTCAAGATCACATCAACATTAATTGTATATTGCATGACTACCAATACAGCTCCATATTGCACTGGAGTATGGCAACAATTACCTTAGAAATTATAGCCAATACCTTTTTGGTCATAGCGATGACTCCAGTCTCTTAAAATTGCTGGATGTCTCAGCTACCTTCTTCACCAACATCAACAACCTGAAGTCACTAAAGAGGTGAACTGACAGCATCCTCCATTGATTCTCTTCTGACCTATCCAACTGACACTAGTTCATAAACTTGGGTATCTAGAGGTCACAGATGATTCCTCTCACAGGGAATTCCCCGGGGTTCCCTATTGTCGCCTGTCATCTCCAACCTCTACATGGAGCCTCTTAGCACCCTACTCACCAATAACAGCTTCACAATTCACCAGTATGCAGATGACACACATATGTGGATAATTCCTCTGTTTCAGACATTCAATGCCTCAAATGCTGCCTCCTTCAGTCTAACACCTCCCTAAAGCTTAACGCCACCAAAACACAATTCCTGTTATTCTCTAAGAATCGCAATAACTAGTTCAAACATGACTCAACAACATGAACTTGAAAAGACTCAAACTTCCAACTCTCATCTAATACCAAGTCACTCCGATTCACTGTGGATACCAACACCCAAAGAGCACATTGCCAAGAAAACCAAGATAACCTAGTACAAGCTGTCTCTGCAAAGAATGAAACCATCCCTCCCAGAAAGTGAATCCAGAAATACAATTCAAGCCATTGTAGGGTGCCATCTAGATGGTAACTAGGCCTTGTTCTGTGTCCTCTGAGACTTGATTGGGCTGCCTAAAGGCCATTCTAAATGCAGCAGTTTAATATTCAAGGGCCTAAAGAAATATTAACAAATCATTAACACTCTCGTTTAATTTCACTGGTTGCCCTCACCAGCCAACACTGTCTTTAAAATGGGCTGCATCATCTACTAATCACCCACAACTTTTACCCCTGCTTGTCTGGCCGAGAAGCTCATTAGCTGAGAAGGTCACTATTTTCAGTGGCTCTTCCACATATGCTGCAAAGACTCCATCAGGCTGGAGCTGGAGACAAGAAAGTAAAAAAAATAAAAAATAAAGCAACAGGGGTCCACCATCTATGTACTCATGATTGGGAATGATAGCTCTGTATATATACATACTTCCCAACCCGATCCAATAAACCAAAGTGCTGAAGACTCACTTCTTTAAAGACAACTTCACCATTTTACAGTATTAATCCACTCTGTCGAGGAACACTTCCACCTACTAACACACATGGACGGGGACCGCGGATGCACTGCCAACAGGCTGGCGGTGCATCCAGGCCTATTCTGACCGCGGCGGTAAAGCCGCAGTCAGAAAAGGGAAACCGGCGGTTTCCCGCCAGTTTTCCCCTGGCCTGAGGAATCCTCCATGGCGGCGCTGCAGTCAGTGCCGCCATGGGAATTCCGACCCCCTTACCGCCAGCCTGGTTCTGGCGGTTTTGACCGCCACAACCTGGTTGGCGGTAACGGGTGTCGTGGTGCCCCTGGGGGCCCCTGCAGTGCCCAGGCCGATGGCATGGGCACTGCAGGGGCCCCCTAACAGGGCCCCACCAAGATTTTCAGTGTCTGCATAGCAGACACTGAAAATCGCGACGGGTGCAACTGCAACCGTCGCACCCTTTCCACTCCGCCGGCTCCATTCGGAGCCGGCATCCTCGTGGAAGGGGGTTTCCCGCTGGGCTGGCGGGCGGCCTTCTGGCGGACGCCCGCCAGCCCAGCGGGAAACTCAGAATTACCGCGGCGGTCTTTTGACCGCGCAGCGGTATTCTGACGGCGGTACTTTGGCGGGCTGCCTCCGCCGCCCGCCAAAGTCGTAATGACCCCCATTGTCTCCACTGCCTTTTGGCTACGTTTGTGCTGTATAAAAACCACACACATAGAAATAATGCAAAGTCATTATTACAAATCAAAACAACATCATGGACTGACTACCATCAGGTTTTGAGTCTGTTTATGTTGATTTCTATTTTAAGTATGTTCTAACAGGGTAGTTTTATCTTTCAAATTCACTATAAAAATAGCAGAGATCACATAAAGATATGTCACATTCAGTTTGTAATAGCAAATTTAGGGTGTTTAAGTTTGTTTTACAATATGTAGTAGCCATTGTTAGATCCTGGAAGATGGAGATGTGGACATTACACCTTCTGGTCCCAACTACTCTTCTACCTTCACTAATTTTGCCACTTCAAGTTAAATATTTTGGACTAAAAGCCTGATGAGACATTTCAGGTTTATATCCGCACTGTCGATATTAATTCACACCCATTCTGTGTGAATGCAGATTGTTTAGCTCTCTGTTAATTACCATCCGTAACAGTATATCATGGAACACCTCATATGCATTATGTCAGAAATGCATAATAACTTTATAGTCATTCATTACAACTGGCCTCTTAATCCCAATGGGGTTGATAACAGCAGTAACAGCCATCTTGTTGGAATTAGTAGATCCTTTATGTTTCTGTGAATCTGTATCTTTTCACACTGAGATTGTACTTCTGGATCGTGTGAAAATTTAAGAGAAAATGAGGAATTACAACCCATAACCCATAAATAATTATTCTCTGGTATTTACTCATTTCTAAAGGAAAACCCAGTGTTCAACTTGTAATGGGCTTGATTTTCCCCAGTTCTCCTATTATTGTAACTGTGAGGATGGGAATAAATAGGGTGTTTTTTGTGCAACACGACGAAAGCCTTACTGTTTTCTTTGCTCAAATCTTCCATTTTCTCAGTGGGATTTATCATGAAAGCTATGTTATTTTCTATTTCTCTTCATTTTGGGAATTGTGTCTTTTTTAAGAATTCATATCATTTATTTATTTAATTTACTTATTTATTTATAAAAAAAAAAATGTTTGACTTAGCACCTATAGTGTGGTTCCCCCTTTTTGCTTTCAGACCTCCTTTTTTTGCTGACTTTGTTTAGGATACTGCATACTTTACCACTGCTAACCAGTGCTTGTGCTCTTTCCTTAAAACATGATGATATCGGCTTATCCCCAATTGTCATATTTAATTTACTCATACCATGTGAAGTGCATACCATGTGTTCATTGCTTGTAAACTAAATGCTACTGGTAGGCATGCAGCACTGATTGTGCCACCTACTTCAATAGCACTCTAAATATGTTTAAAGCCTGCCACTGTAGAGCCTATGCATGCAGTTTTTAACTGCGATTCTGAGCTGGCAAAGTAAAGCATTTGGCAGGCCTAATTCTTCCTCTTTAATACATGTAGGTTATCCCATGGGTAGGCCATGGGCAGCCCTAAGGGCAGAGTGCAATGTATTTAAAAAGTAGGAGATGTACTTTTAAGTTTTACATGACCTCGGAGTGAAAAACAAAAAAATTCATGTTTTTGCTTCTACAAGGCCCGTGTCTCCCATAGGATAACATTGGAATTGTCTTATAACCTTTAATAAGTATAACCTCCTATTGGGAAGACATAGATTTTTCAAGCTTGGTGTCTCTGGGATCAAAATTTACAATCACAACTTGTGGTGTATATTTAAGTTCTACAAAATTCACTTTTAGTAAGTTGGCCTTTTCTTACTTTAGCAATTTAGTGCCTGCTGCCTGTCTCTGCTCACAATGGTGGGATGGGTTGACACCTGGGCTTTGTGTATTCTTCCTAGATATTCACACACAATTGGAGATTAGGTTTGGCCTGTTGAGCCTAGATGGGCCATCATGGGCAGAATGAGAGGGAGAAGCTGGGTACAACCTCATTTATACCTGGATAGGATGTGTCCTGTCCACATACAACAGGCTGCATAACTCCCTGTAGTTAATTTGGAGCCAGGGCAGGAAAGACAGGGACTATCTGTACTTCAAAGGCATGTCTTTGAAGTCTCCGCCACTTCAGACCTGTGCCTGCTGCACTCTTACCTGGGAGTGAGAAGGACTGGACCTATATCCCGCTAACCCAGAACCCAGTGTGACTCCACGGCCTAGGTGGTTGGCTTTATGATCTGAAGTCTCAGGGGCATAAAATAACTTCTAACTGTCCTGTTTCTGCATCTGCACTCTGCTATCTGTTTTTCTGCCCAGCCAAGTGGTACCAGCCCACTCCTGGACCCTTGGAAGTGGTTTTAAGGTATTCGGCTCCAGCAGAACTGATGCATCCACTGCTTCAGTAGCAGAACCGACGCATCATCACTGAGGCATGAAGCAAAACCAATACATCCTCCACTGTGTGGGTCGGAACCAACACATCAGATTCATACCCCCTTCGGTAACACCTTTGCATGATGCTTTTCTGGATGTAAGCACTTCACATCTCTCGTCAACTGCAGCCTCGCCAATGACACAAAACCTCTGTATCGCTGCTACTTCATGGATCAGATAATACATTACACATCGTCTTAATGACACCACACATGTTAAAAATCGGTCTTCACATTGCAACTCAAGTTGACAGATTCTGCAACATATACCTGAATAGGATGTGTCCTGTCAACACACAATAGGCTGCATAACCCCATGACATTGAGACATCAGGATCTCTCACCACAGCCTTAGCGCATCTCAGACCTGACATATCGTCTCAGCTACTCAAGACATTTTTGTTTTGGATCCACATAACACTCTACAGTCTGAATTTAAGGCACTTTGGCCCTCATTACAACATTGGCGGTAAATCCTGCTTAACGCCATGCAGAAGACCGCCAACACACTGCTGCAGCCGCGGAATTCCGCCACAGCTATTACGACCCACAGCTCAGAACCCGCCAAATTCTAGACACCCACACAAGTCCGCCACACCAAAGGTCAATGATAAACTGGCGAGAACAAAACCTCCACTGTCACGCCAACAGGAATATGCCCACACTATCACGACACACGAATCCACGCAGCGGTCTTTCAACCGCAGTATTCCATTGGCGGTACACACCGCCGAGCTCAAAATACACACACATTTACAAAACACTACCACATTGGACAAATCAAAATACATACACCTGATACACACACACACACCACTCCCACATACCCAATACAATATAGAACACACACCCACATTACCCACAAACCCTTACTACCCAAAAATGTGAAGAAGGCCAGAGAGACAGCAAAGCAAAGACAACACCAGCATACAGAGGCACAGAACACTATCACACATACACATCCACGCACAAAACACCACACACCCCTAAACATCACCCCACACATCACAACACACACCACCTCACACATCACCCACACCACCCCATGGCACCACAAAGACATCCCAGGTTTTCTGAGGAGGAGCTCAGGGTCATGGTGGAGGAAATCATCCGGGCAGAGCCCCAGCTATTCGGATCACAGGTGCAGCACACCACCATAGGTAGGAAGATGGAGCTATGGCGCAGAATCGTGGACAGGGTCAACGCAGTGGGACAGCACCCAAGAACACGGGATGACATCAGGAAGAGGTGGAACGACCTACGGGGGAAGGTGCGTTCTGTGGTCTCAAGACACCACATTGCGGTTCAGAGGACTGGCGGCGGACCCCCACCTCCTCCCCCACAACTAACAACATGGGAGGAGCAGGTCTTGGCTATACTGCATCCTGAGGGCCTCTCAGAAGTAGCTGGAGGAATGGACTCTGGTAAGTCAAATCTTTCACTACTTCATCCCCCACCCTACCTGCATGCTATCACATACCCCCACCCTCACCATCAACCCCATGTCCCACTATTACAAACCACACATCCCAATACCAAGCCTGGCATGCAACAACAAAGCATGGACACCCATCACCAATGCATGTCCACTACACATACCCACACAGACCCCTAAACAATTATCACACAAGGTCCTACACAGGAATGGAAGCACGGGGTACAGGGTCACCCACCTATTGCACACCATTGCACACACAGATGCAATAATCATGCCTTTACACCCCTGCGGGACCCCTACCCAACGTCACCGGACAGGAGGTTCCAGACATGTCCACTTCACCCACAGAAGAGGCCCAAAATGATGACAGCAGCTCTGTCCAACTGGATCTAGATGACCAGCCCGGCCCATCTGGGACCTCGGGACAGTCGGTTCCCCTCACACAGTCACAGGCCACCACAGAGCCTCCACCCTCAGGAAACACCAGCATAGCACCCACCCAGAGGGCCCATATCACTGTCCCCAAGACACGTCAAGCAGCAGTGTGTCGACCACTACAGGGAACCCAGGCTAATCCACCACCACAAGAACAGCAGGGACCTGGGGGCAGTGGGCACACGGTTCAGGGGACAGAGGCCCAGGATAACTGGGGAACTGGGAGGGCTGCTGTGTGACAGGGGGAGGACAGGCCCAGGAAACCCACTCTCCACGAGGCCTTCTCCAACATCATGGGAGCCTACCATAATTCCCAGGAGATGAAGGCAACGGTACTGGCCAAGTTTCAGGAGACCCAGCGGCTGCAGGAGGAATAGTATTTGGGGTTCAGGGAGGAACTCAAATCCATCAATACCACCCTGGGCACCATTGTAGAGGTGCTGAAGGACCTTGTGAACACCAGGAGGAACACTGTGGCACAACAAGGGGCCCCTTACACTAGCCTGGACGATGAACTGCCCACCACCTCCGCCGGCACTAGTGGACAGGAGGTACCACCACAGGACCATGACACCAGCACCCCACCCCCGGCAGATGGAGAACCACCCCGCAAGTGGTCCCTGAGATCCAGGACAAAGACAGAGAACAATGCCATGACCCCTGCCAAGAAATGAGACCACCTTGATTGTCATCCTTCTGTCCCACTTTGTCACCCTGTCCTTAAACTGCCCTAGCTCCACTTCCTATGCCCCTTTAGACAATGCACCTGTGAGACAAATAGACTGGACTCTGTCATGGACATTCCTCAACCATCACCCCAGACCATTTTACAACCCCCTCCACTATTTATCACTTAAATAAACACCCTTAAATCACAAAACAATCTGGAGTCAGTCTGTGCTTTCACAATTGTGTATTTTCAATAACTGAGGGAAATAGCAATGTCCATTGTATTGTCAACATACCTATGTCACACAGCTCTAGTCCATGAGGTAACATAGCAGAGGTCACACAGTGGGACCCACATCAGTGAAATCAAAAGGCAAAGTGACAAATCATGGTCCATACTCTGGGTGAAAGTGACAGACAGATGAGAGGTCGAACAATTTTATCAGATGTAGGAGGCAGTGAGGTCTTACCTGTGTCTCACTGGAAGTATTGATGGATCACGGTGTTTCCGTTGTATATGTCCTTTTCTTCTGCCTCCTCTTCTTCACTGTCCACAGCCTCCACAGCTGCCACAACACCTCCTTCAAGACCATCCTCCTGCAGAAAAGGCACCTGACGTCGCAAAGCCAAGTTGTGCAGCATACAGCAGGCCACGATGATCTGGCACACCTTCTTTGGTGAGTAGTATAGGGAACCACCTGTCATATGGAGGCTCCTGAACCGGGCCTTCAGGAGTCCGAAGGTCCTGTCTATAACCCTCCTAATTCGCCCATGTGCCTCACAGTAGCGTTCCTCTGCCCTTGTCCTGGGATTCCTCACTGGGGTCAGTAGCCATGACAGGTTGAGGTAGCCAGAGTCACCTGCAAATGTCAAGGGACAACTGTTAGACACACACTAACCCTTAGGGACAACCCCAGACCCAGACAACTATTCACACTGTATAGGGTCCATGTCCTCACCTAATAGCCACACACGGTGCCTCTGGAGTTGCCCCATCACATAAGGGATGCTGCTATTCCTTAGAATGTATGCGTCATGCACTGAGCCAGGAAACTTGGCGTTCACATGGGAGTTGTAGTGGTCGACTAAACACACCATCTGCACATTCATTGAATGGTAACTCTTCCAGTTTCTGTACACCTGTTCACTCCTGCTGGGGGGGGACCAAGGCCACATGTGTCCCATCAATGGCACCTATGATGTTGGGAATATGTCCAAGGGCATAGTAGTCACCTTTCACTGTAGGCAAATCCTCCACCTGAGGGAACACGATGTAGCTGCGCATGGGTTTCAGCAGGGCACTCTGGACAACACGTTAGAGAACATTGGCTGGGACATGCCTGATGCAATGGCCACTGTTGTTTAAAAAGGACCACTTGCCAGGAAATGGAGTACTGACAGGACCTGCACTAGAGGGGGGATTCCTGTGGGATGGGGGATAGCTGACATCAGGTCTGGCTCCAACTGGGCACACAGTTTATGGATTGTGGCACGATCAAGTCTGTAGGTGACTATTACATGTGGCTCTTCCATTGTCGACAGGTCCACCAGAGGTCTGTACACCGGAGGATGTCGCCATCTCCTCACCTGCCCCAGCGGACGTGCTCTATGGATGAGAACAGCGATCAGAGGGTCAGCCAACACTGAGGTACGAAATAAACATCTTTATTGCACATATTTGTTAATACGCTATGTGCCTGTCTTAGTGTGTATGCAAGGCCTAGATATGTGCGACGCATTTAAAATTAATGCCATGTGGCCCCCTGAAATGGCGGCTGCCTGACCAGTAATGTGAGACAAGGGGATATTAGGTAACTGCACTGCCGTTGTACACCGTCGTGGTAGGCGGTCAAAGACCGTGGCACAATCCTGCATTGGTTAATATTCGACCCTGTGGGTCCCAGTAGACAATAACGATGTACGCCAGCGGTGACCGTATGCACTGCTGCGGACGTGACCGCCATTTTCTCTTTGATCACTCACTTGATGCCTGATCTTCGACAGGAGAGGACTTACACTGCAAATGCTGCTGTGACCTCAGTCTGGAAGCGACAATGGCTCAAGTGTCTGGGGAAAGGGCCCCTGCCTTCACATCGGAGGAGATGGACAAACTAGTGGTTGGGGTCCTCCGCCAGTACACACTACTCTACGGTCCTCCAGACAAACAGGTGAGTACACTGTGAGCAAGCTGTATGGGCAATGCCTGTTTGGAGTGGTGTGGATGGGAGATGGGGGGGGAAAGAGGCGTGCATGAAACAACGGTGAGTGGATGTGCGTCAGTGCAAGAGTGGGAACGTGGGCCAATGACTGTGATGGTCCGGACGGTTATAGTTTTTCCTTTTCCCCTGTACTATTCCTGTAGGTCAGCGCCCACCAGAAGAAGGATATTTGGCATGCCATCGCCAAGGACGTCAGAGCCCTCGGGGTCCACCACAGACAGAGCACCCACTGCTGTAAAATATGGGAGGACATTCGCCGCTGGAGCAAGAAGACGGCAGAGGCCCAGCTGGGGATGGCCTCCCAACGTGGGAGGGGTGCCCGTCGCACCATGACCCCCCTGATGTTCCGGATCCTGGCGGTGGCGTATCCTGAGTTGGATGGGCGCTTGAGGGCATCACAGCAGCCACAAGGGGGTGAGTACCGTCACATCCATCTGATTCAGCGCACATTGGAGGTGTCTAGGTGGGGTAGGTGGGCTGTGGGTTCCCCTAGGCCAGGGCGAGTTTTGCAGGCAAGGTCCCTTTGTGAGGCAGGCTATGTGGCACCCCACCCCACCAGTGTTAAGAGCCACCTACCTCTAGTCAGGCTCCTGTGACTTCCATGTGTGCAGAAATCAGGCATAGGCCTTGTACCCCATGTCCCTGTGATTAATTAGGGAACTCTAAGTGCATGGCGTAGTGCAGAGGGCTGCTGTGTCTGTAGTGTCCACCAACGGTAGCCGTATTGCATGCGCTGAACATGTATTTCTACTTTCTTTCCCCACCTTTTTGTGACCTCCCTGTTCTTGTGAGCATTAGCATCATCAGGCAGAGGAGCTGTGCCACCGGAGCAGGAGGGAGCTGCATCCCACATGGCCCTGGAGGGAAAGACTACGGACTCAGAATTCACCAGTGGGACGGAGGGCGAGGGGAGCTCCACAGCGGGGACAGGAGCTGAGACCAGTGACACCGACTCCTCCTCTGATGGGAGCTCCCTTGCGGTTGTGGGCCCCTCTGTGCCCACTGCATATACATGTACAGCCACCACCCCCCCTACCAGCACCACCCTCCCAGCAGCCCCTCAGAGTGTGCGCCGTGGCTGCTCACCCAGGAGAGTGGGCATCTCCTTCGCCCCAGGCACCTCAGCCCCTTCCCCAGTCAGCCCTGCTGCCCTCAGTGAGGAGGCCATTGACCTCCTCAGATCCCTCACTGTTGGGCAGTCTACCATTCTGAATGCCATCCAGGGTGTAGAGAGGCAGTTGCAACAGACAAATGCATACTTGGAGGGCATTCATTCTGGTCAGGCAGCTCAACAGTGAGCATTTCTGACTCTGGCCTTAGCACTGATGGCAGCCATTGTCCCTGTGTCCAGCCTCCACCCTCCAACTACCTCTACCCAGACCCAATCCCCAGTACTTCAGCCTATCCTAAGCACACCATCAGACCAGCATGCACACACCTCAACACACAAGGGTAGCTCTGGCAAACATAAGCACCACACATCCCACAGGCACTCACACAAGCATCATACCCATGCAGACATACCAACAGCCACTGCCTCCACTGTGTCCCCCTCCTCCACTTCTCCCTCCTCCCTCCCTGTCACGTCTCCACTCACACCTGCATGCACTACATCTTCAGCCACTACGTCCATCACCAGCACGCCAATCACCACACACCGCTCACGTGCACTCACCACCCCCACTACCATTCACACATCCCCTGTGTCCTCTCCCAATGTGTCTGTGAGCCCTCCTCCCAAACTACACAAATGCAGTCACACACCCATCCAACAGCCATCCACCTCACGACAGCCTCCACCCCATGCACCTTCACCCAAAGTCAGCAAATGTACACCTCCTACAACCACTACCTCTTCCTCCACTCCCAAACCCCCTCCATCTACCCGTCCCAGTGTGTCTAAAAAACTTTTCCTGTCAAACCTTGACCTCTTCCCTTCACCTCCCCAACCCTTCCGTCCCCTAAGGCCTGCCTTTCCAGGTCCCAACCCAGCACCACAGCCACCACATCACCGGGAACAGTGGTGCCAGCAGTAACCGGCTTCTGGAGTGCGCCAAGCAGCAGGGCATCTAGTGTCCTGGAAGCCAGGCCAAGGACATTCCCCCACCTCCAAAACAAAAGAAGTTGCCCACAGCCCGGAGTGAGAAGGCCAAAACACCTGCCACCAAGGGCTCAGCCAGGACAACATTTGGGAGTGGCAAGACAGCTGCACCACCATCCAAGGTGGGGAAGGGCCAGAGAAAGAAAGGGAAGTCGCTGCCAACCTGCACGGCGGACAAGACCGCCACCGGCACCTCCACATGCACCACCTCCGTGGGCAACGCCGCTCAGGACACAGCCGCCAGCAGCACACTCAGTGAGCACCCCTCCTGCACCGCCGCTCAGGACACCGCCGCCAGCAGCACGCTCAGTGAGCCCCCCACCAACACCGCCGCACAGGACACCCCGCCAGCAGCACGCTCAGTGAGCCCCCCAACAGAACCACTGCCCAATGAGCGCCCGCTTCTGAGCCCGCCTCCAGCACCGCCAGCGGCCACGCCACATCCTGTGCCAGTGGCACCACCGCAGACATGGCTGCCATCCCCAGTGGTCAGTCGTACGAGGCTGGTGGTTAGTTCCAGGTGCCTGGACAGCTTCCACGTTGCCCCACCTTCAGTGGAGTGTCAGATCCACTACCTATGTCCTTGGCAGGATGAAGCACTCTGGGCAGAAAGCCCCCTCCAGAACCAGTGGAGAATGACATCCACTACCTCAGTCCTTGGCAGGATGAAGCACTATGGGCATAAAGCCCCCTCCAGAACCAGTGGAGAATGACATCCACTACCTCTCTCCTTGGCCGGACAAAGCACTCTGGGCACAAAGCCCCCTCCAGAACCAGTGGAGAATGACATCCACTACCTCAGTCCTTGGCAGGACGAAGCACTCTGGGCACAAAGCCCCCTCCAGAACCAGTGGAGAATGACATCCACTACCTCTGTCCTTGGCAGGACGAAGCACTCTGGGCACAAAGCCCCCTCCAGAACTAGTGGAGACTGTTATCCACTTGAGAGACTGTGGCTTTGCACTCCCCAGGATAAAGCAGTGGGCAAACCACCCACTGGAGAGACTTGTGAGACTGTGGCTTTGCACTCCCCAGGATAAAGCAGTGGGCAAACCACACACTGGAAAGACTTGAGAAACTGTGGCTTTGCACTCCCCAGGATAAAGCAGTGGGCATGGAGCCCCCTTGTGGAGCTTGTGTTGTGCACTCCTCCAGCTGAGGTGCCCCCCTTTCCATCCCCCTGAGGTGCCTGTTTTATTTCGATCTGATGCCCCAGCAGTGTTCTCTCTGTTTGGATCAGGTATTGAGTGTGGGCCTCGCCCATGCATTTTTGGCCCAGTGGTCCACAGACTATGTAGGTGCAGTCCATGGACTTGAATTCTTGCTATATATATTTGTTAATAGTGTATATATTTTTGAGTAATGGATTTTTCCTGATTACAATCGTTCACCTCATTTCCTTTTGTCCTTGCGTTCTTCCAGGGGGCGTTGGGGAGTGTAAATGTAATGTTTCAGCATGAATTGGTGTGTGTGTTGTTGTGTGTGAGGGTGGGGGTGTTGCGTGTGTGTCACTCTCTTTTCCCTCCCCCCTCCCCTGTGTCATAGGTGCAGTACTCACCTTCGTCATCGCCGCCGTCGGTCGTGCTCCTGGTGGAGGAGCAGGAAGACAATTGCAGGTAGAATTTGGAGTTCCGGCTCCATGGCGTCCTGGTTCCTCATGGGGTGTGTAGAGTGAGAGTTTTCCCTTCCAAGGCCAGTTTCTGTCGTGTTTTTGTTGGCATTGAATCCACCCCGGAAAAGGTGGCTGATTGGCCTCTCATAATGGTGTGGGCGGTACATTGTCTTCCGCCTGTCTGTTGGCGGTGACCGCCATGCTGTTTGTTTGTACCGCCGTGGCGGTCGGAGTGTTAAAGTGGCTATTTATGTTGGCGGTTTCCGCCGCGGTCATAATTCCATTTTTTTTTACCGCGGCCTGTTGCCATTCTTACCGCTGCTTTAACATCGACCACCAGGGTTGTAATGAGGGCCTTTGTGTCTGTGGGCTACCTGGGTCTCTGTAGCCGACCTTTGTTCCACCACGGTCAGCCTAAACCTTTTACTTTTTGTCCTGACATGACCAGCCATCAAGGGTTCATATTTTTTTCTTCTAAGCACTGTTCTACAGATTAGTCTTTAAAAATTCATTACTTGAGTTCTACTGTTAGATTTTTGTCATTTTGGTCTTATTTTATTTATTAAATTAAGTTCTACTTTTCCAACCTGGTGTGGGGATCCTTTTTGGTGTGTGGTGTGTTAGTGTTTTACTGTTTGAAGTGTTGCACAGATGCTTTGCACAGTGCCTTCAAGTTGAGTCGGACTGCTCTGTGCCAAGCTACCAGAGGGAGAGCACAGGTTCATTTAGGGGATTGCTTGTGACTCACACTGACAAGATTTGTGGTTGCTACTTTACCAGGGCTCCCACTCACTCAACCAGCAATGCAATTTCTCACATTGGAGATCAGCAATGAGGATAGGACTTGTGTTTGTGTAGTGCCATACGGTGATTTGCTATACACTTCTATTGCCTATCTAAGATAAATTTTAGATTAAATTCTTCCTGATTGGCCTTTTTTTTTTATTATTCATTTTTCCTCCACCTGGCTGTTTATGTCTGTAACCTCACCTGCATAGATGGAGTTTGATGTGGCCAACCAGGAGAGCTACAGGGTGGCCCAGCTCAAGGAGTTTTGTCAGGAGAAGGGGCTGTCTGCCAAGAGAATACCAATAAGGTTGAGCTCCAGAAAGCCCTGAGAGCCTGGGCAGAAGATTATTAAGTGCAAGGTACAACAGATGACCAGGAGTATTGGAATGATCAGAGCAAAATCTACAGGAGAGTTTTGGACTGAGAGATATTGAGGAAGGGGGCAACATGCTCCCAGGATTAGAGGTCAGTTCACTTACAAGGAGCAGTTTGTCCTCCAGCAACCTGTCCCCATAACAGCTGGCAGAGAGAAAGGTGGAGAGGGTGTACTGTCATACTACTCTTACCACAGGGGTAAGACTGCTGGTTTTCGGATGGCAGCACTACCATGTGTGGATGACTGAGTCATTACCTCAGTAGTTGGATGCTGTCAGCCTAGCAATTTTAGCTAGCAAGCAGCACCTCACCAAAACCTAGAAAGTAAAAGTGATTTGTGGCAGTCTAGGAAACATCACACTCTGACTCCTCAGAGTCGTGGTTGGCAGATCCTACCCCTTTTTGTTATTTGGACAAGTCTCACACAAGCAAAGTCAGACAATGAGATTCAGGGAAGTTTTCAATGTATTTATTGAAAAGATTACATTCTATGATAAATGACGTAAGCTGTGATTATTAGAAGGATGAAACATATCATAGTTAGAATTGTGGTCCTTAGTGAATAACAGATGAACAGTTCCAACTTCCTGGAATAAACATGTATCTTAGAATTCCTACCGACACCCCTAGCATCTATGTGCAAGCATAGCAGTGAGAGTCCTTTTGGCCATACTAGTCAATGGAAGGAGTCCCCATCCCCATACCTGAGAACAGGTGTCTGCTGGCCAGCTCCTCAGTTCACTGTAGAAAGAAGGCCTGGGTCAGCAAAGTTGTGAAGTGACAAACAGCATAGGATGGCTTCTCTGGTAGAATGACCTCTCTAACCACCTTTGGCCTGTGTGATTTGTTTTAGAACAAAACCTGTTATGTTCTGAGACCAGGACTGACATCATGTGTGTGTTTCAAATGCTGGCTCCACACTCTTGTCGAGACAATAATAGATAAACTATCATGTAAAGACTTGAGCAGAGGTACACAGTGACATTTTGTGCAAAGGAGCTAACAACAATGCTTTTACAGAAAAGCAGCTGATTAGAAAATAAAACAGCTCTGCTAAAAGCAAGCCCTTCTAAAATGAAATGAAACAATAAATTAAGTAACTGGGTAAAAGGGCACAGACCTAAGGCTAAATTAAGGGACGTATTTATGCTTTGTGATGCAAAACTACGCTGCAGTTTTGCGTCAAAATCCTTAGCGCCTGCTAGCGCAATTCCATAGCAGCAGCCGTGCACCATATCTGTGGAATGGCTCATGCAGACATTAAGGAATGACTAGCATCTGAGAAGAAGATGCTATACAGGGGAGATGGCAGTAGGGAAAAACGGTGCTAGTGGCCAGAATTGATGCTAGTCTGGTTAGTGTTAACCAGACTAGCATCATTTCCTGACGCACTAGCACCCAAATATGACTCCTGTCTTAACAAAGACCGAAGTCATGCCTACCACCCCAATAGCCAGCACAGGGGACCAGAGGGGCCCCCAATGGTACTTTAAAAGTTAAAATTAAAAATAAGAAAAAAATAAAAATTAATAAATTACTTACCTCTACTTACCCACAATGGGATCCCCCCATCCTATGGTGTCCCTTGGGTGCAGGTGGGGGTGTTACTGGAGCTTGGGGTAGGTATCTGTGACCTCATTCCATGGTGTTTGGTCATGGAAATGGGTCCACAGGTATCCTAAAGTCTGATCTGACCCTGGTGTTAAATAACGGCGCTAAGAAGGCTTAGCAGCATTATTTGAGTCCACCTACTCCGTGCGCATCGTTTCTGCGCTGGAGTACATATAAGGCACAGTTACCCCCATATTTCACTGTTTATATGTTGTTTTAGTCCATATGTCACTGGGACCCTGCGAGGCAGGGCCCCAGTGCTCATAAGTATGTGCCCTGTATGTGTTCCCTGTGTGATGCCTAACTGTTTCACTGAGGCTCTGCTAACCAGAACCTCAGTGGTTATGCTCTCTCTGCTTTCCAAATTTGTCACTAACAGGCTAGTGACTAAATTTACCAATTCACATTGGCATACTGGTACACCCATATAATTCCCTAGTATATGGTACTGAGGTACTCAGGGTATTGGGGTTCCAGGAGATCCCTATGGGCTGCAGCATTTCTTTTGCCACCCATAGGGAGCTCTGACAATTTTTACACAGGCCTGACAGTGCAGCCTGAGTGAAATAACGTCCACATTATTTCACAGCCATTTACCACTGCACTTAAGAAACTTATAAGTCACCTATATGTCTAACCTTCACCTGGTGAAGGTTGGGTGCAAAGCTACTTAGTGTGTGGGCACCCTGGCACTAGCCAAGGTGCCCCCACATCGTTCAGGGCAAGTTCCCCGGACTTTGTGAGTGCAGGGACACCATTACACGCGTGCACTGTACATAGGTCACTACCTATGTACAGCGTCACAATGGTAACTCTGAACATGGCCATGTAACATGTCTAAGATCATGGAATTGTCATCCCAATGCCATTCTGGCATTGGGGTGACAATTCCATGATCCCCTGGGTCTCTAGCATAGTACCTGGGTACTTCCAAACTGCCTTTCCGGGGTCTCCACTGCAGCTGCTGCCAACCACTCAGACAGGTTTCTGCCCTCCTGGGGTCCAGGCAGCCCTGGCCCAGGAAGGCAGAACAAAGGATTTCCTCTGAGAGAGGGTGTAATACCCTCTCCCTTTTGAAATAGCTGTGAAGGCTGGGGAGGAGTAGCCTCCCCAGCCTCTGGAAATGCTTTGATGGGCACAGATGGTGCCCATCTCTGCATAAGCCAGTCTACACCGGTTTAGGGATCCCCCAGCTCTGCTCTGGTGCGAAACTGGACAAAGAAAGAGGAGTGACCACTCCCCTGACCTGCACCTCCCAGGGGAGGTGCCCAGAGCTCCTCCAGTGTGTCCCAGACCTTTGCCATCTTGGAAACAGAGGTGTCTGTGGCACACTGGACTGCTCTGAGTGGCCAGTGCCAGTAGGTGACGTCAGAGGCTCCTTCTGATAGGCTCTTACCTCTCTTGGCAGCCAAACCTCCTTTTCTGGCTATTTAGGGTCTCTGCTATGGGGAATTCTTCGGATAACGAATGCAAGAGCTCATTAGAGTTCCTGTGCATCTCCCTCTTCACCTTCTACCAAAGGATTGACCGCTGACTGCTCAGAACGCCTGCAAAACTGCAACAAAGTAGCAAGGCGACTACTAGCAACCTTGTATCGCCTCATCCTGCCGGCTTTCTCAACTGTTTCCAGGTGGTGCATGCTCTGGGGGTAGCCTGCCTCCTCCCTGCACCAGGAGCTCTGAAAAAATCTCCTGTGGGTCAACGGAATCTTCCCCCTGCAACCGCAGGCACCAAAAGACTGCATCACTGGTCCTCTAGGTCCCCTCTCAGCACGACGAGCGTGGTCCCTGGAACTCAGCAACTCTGTCCAAGTGACTCCCACAGTCCAGTAACTCTTCAGTCCAAGTTTGGTGGAGGTAAGTCCTTGCCTCCCCACGTTACACTACATTGCTGGGTACCGCATGAATTGCAGCTGCTCCGGCTCCGGTGCACTCTTCCAGGATTTCCTTCGTGCACAGCCAAGCCTGGGTCCACAACACTCTAACCTGCAGTGCCCATCCTTCTGAGTTGTCCTCCGGCGTCGTGGGACTCCCTTTTATGACTTTGCATGGACTCCGGTTCACTCTTCTTCCAAGTGCCTGTTCAGGTACTTCTGCGGGTGCTGCCTGCTTCTGTGAGGACTCCCTGACTTGCTGGGTGCCCCGTCTGTCTCCTCTTCCAATTGGTGACATCCTGGTCCCTCCTGGGCAACAGCAGCACCCAAAAACCTCTACTGTGACCCTTTCAGCTAGCAAGGCTTGTTTGCAGTCTTTCTGTGTGGGAACACCTCTGCAAGCTTCATCGCGACGTGGGACATCTGTTTTCCAAAGGAAAAGTCCCTAGCTCTCTTCTTTCTTACAGAACTCCAAGCTTCTTCCATCCGGTGCCAGCTTCCTTGCACCCTCAGCTGGCATTTCCGGGGCTCCTGCCCACTCTCGACACTGTCGCGACTATTGGACTTGGTCCCCTTGTCTTACAGGTACTCAGGTCTGGAAATCCACTGTTGTTGCATTGCTGGTGTTTGTTCTTCCTGCAGAATCCCCCTAACATGACTTCTGTGCTCTCTGGGGGTAGTAGGTGCACTTTACACCTACCTTTCAGGGTCTTGGGGTGGGCTATTTTTTTAACCCTCACTGTTTTCTCACAGTCCCAGCGACCCTCTATGAGCTCACATAGGTTTGGGGTCCATTCGTGGTTCGCATTCCACTTTTGGAGTATATGGTTTGTGTTGCCCCTATACCTATGTGGTCCTATTGCAATCAATTGTAATTCTTCACTGTTTGCATTACTTTTCTTGCTATTACTTACCTAATTTTGGTTTGTGTACATATGTCTCGTGTATATAACTTATCCTCATACTGAGGGTACTCAATGAGATACTTTTGGCATATTGTCATAAAAATAAAGTACCTTTGTATTGTGTTCTCTTATGATATTGTGCATATGACACCAGTGGCATAGTAGGAGCTTTACATGTCTCCTAGTTCAGACTAACCTGCTTTGCCATAGCTACCTTCTATCAGCCTAAGCTGCTAGAAACACCTCTTCTACACTAATAAGGGATAACTGGACCTGGCACAGGGTGTAAGTACCTCTGGTACCCACTACAAGCCAGGCCAGCCTCCTACAGCGGGACTGCCTACCTTGCATCTAATCAGCGCAAGATAGTTCGTCGCATCCATAACATGAGGCTAACTCCAATATTTTGATGCTAGATGGGTCTATAGTCAAAATATAAACATGGAGTTAAGTCAGCGCCACTTTAGCATAAAAAAAAAAACGCTAATTGCCACATGTTTTTGAAACAAAAGAGCCTCCAATCTGCTTAGCTTGTCAAAATTTACATTTGAAGTAGGAATGTGAGGCCACAATTCTGCTTCTTACATCCCATGTTTTGGGGGCAAACAACATATTGCCATATCAAGTTACAGTTGGAGAAACCAAAATCACCTAGGCGACTCCAGGTTTCGTACCACAGCAAACTTCATCGCTCAGCATTAAATAACTTCCATTTGAAAGCAATTGAAACACTGTGAGAATCAAAGCAACAGGAATGCCCTTCAGATAACAAGCTAAGTTTTCCACTGCTGCATTAATGTGCTGTGCTAGGACACCTGTTTAAAAATCATAGAATGACCTAAAGAAGTCCCACATTTGCTACCTCTGACTCGCTGCTCAGACATCTGCAGTCAAAAGGTAACTCCCACACCTTGAGAATGTAGCTGTCTCCGAATTGTTCAAATCTTCCTACAGGAAAATGTTTTATACACAAAGTGAATTTATATGTCGAAATAGGCAGATTAATCACTCTGTAGTGTGGTCAGTTTTTACGTATTCATTGCGCTTTAGCTTCAGGCTTTAGGCCTTTGTGCACTTTGCCCTGAATATATTTTAATCATTTGCTGACAGCTTAGAGCCTCTATGCACTTTGCTCTACATGCTTTTTATTAGGCTTCGTACTGTTATTTTTCAAATAGCCAGTTCTATGGTGTTGTTTTTTTATTCATATCACACTGTTTTGCCTACTTCAGCACTGGAGTTCTCCATAACATATTTACTCTGTGCTTCAGTCCAGGATACAGTCTGGTACATTGCCGATAGACGTGGTAGGAGTTTAGACTTGGCATTCCTGCGTAGGGACATTTTGTGATCACAATGACATGTTAGTTATAAAATCACTTTCTTGTCCCAATACACGCAAGAGGGAGATTCCGACCAGGGAACCACAACTAGACGCTGACTGCCTCATTGCAGATGCTGAACCAAGATCACAGGTCTTTGCTCAGGTATGAGGGCTGATGTCTCCACAGCGATTCTGACAGGCAAGCTAGAAGCTTAACATGCTGTGCTCTAAATAGAACAAGCAGAGGGAGAGTAGAAACTGTTAGACAATATGATAGCTTTGTTCTTATGTTTTACTCTCCTGGTGACTATTTCAATCCTACTGTGTTGTATCGTTCTGGTTATTGCGACTCACGCCTTAATATCTAAAATACAGTCGTTTTATTAAAATATTATATAAAACTTATACTGTCTTTGTCATTTGTATATGAGATCATATTGGAAATAAGAGAGTTGGTTTGGATCTGAGTGACCATGACTTCCTTGAGAAGTTCCAAAGATGTCATGCGCTCGGCTGCCAAATCATTCCTTCCTCATGGGAGAAATGAGGCACTGCTAGTTAGCCGGAGCAAAAACCGGATTTAGGGTGACAGAGTTCTTTACACGTGGGTCAGACTCAGTCCCCCACACCCTTATCGATCCTGCTGCCTAGAAATCCAGTAGTCTCATTTAGAATAATGAGAGCCCACGCGACAACTCCGTGTATTAACCGTACTGACGATGGAATTTTTGTAACAGTATAAGGCAAATGATCTAACTTTATGATGTTAAACATGATGTAACTAGCATCTTTCTTAGCCATTATCTGTTGTTGTTGTATTAAATGAAATGCTGCAAATAACTCTTTAGAGTTAACATGCTTCCAGGTCACGACGCCACTTTTAAGAACTTGTAACTTCCAACTCAACTGCATAATGGACCTAAGTTTGCTCTGTCCATGGTGTAACAGTGACATGTCATATTGAATGATGTCAATTGCAGATGATATAATGTTATTTAGTGCGTAAAAGTGGTTTGACAATGTGTTCCTACCATTATCAACAATAGCTAGAGCCTTCTCCATGTTCTTCTTAACAATCTGCGTTAAATGGGCTGCAGCTTCCATTTACGAAAGCTTCCATATTTCATTATATATTGCATATTCAAAATGTTTTGAGCATGGCTTTCTTGGACCTAACAAGAAGTCTTGTAAGTCTACATCTTCTGAAAGGAGACAAAGGTGTTCTTTCACAGTTGTAAATGTGTAACTATTTCCAGCACAGTTTGCCCACACTGGAAGTTGTGGCAGTACCATAATGTTGTTTGGTGACTTAACATAGGTCTGGTCTGCTAGGTCTGAAACCCTGTGTGGAGTTTGCAAAATGTGGATGACAACCAATTGTGTCCACTGACTACAATAACCATGTACGGGGACCTAAAAGTGATGAATGAAAAGTGCTATTCTGAACCCAACTATTGAGCTGTTCTTGAGTGATATTTAAAGTTTTTTGACAATTATCAAATTTAGTGAAAGGGGAAATACCGGGCGTGTTCAGTTCTTTTCTTTTTGCTAACCCAAGGCAAGTTGTTTGCAGCACTTTGTTATTTAAAAATATAATTTGTAATGGAATAATGCATGCTCTAAATAAAGATTCCTTACCCTAAATTTGCCAATCTTGTGTTCCACACACACTCTTTAAATTGATCGATTTTTTCACAAACTCATTGCCCTCAACAGCCAGTTGGTAAACAAAGAAATCAGAATAAATTATTTTGGAGTTGGTTAGCAATATTTTTTTGCTTCAGAGGGAGGTCATTTGAAATAATATGCTTCATCATTCTTAGTATCATGCACAGTAAAATATGCAAACTTCTCTGTATGTTTTGGAACTCCCCACTGGTGGAGTCGGACAATGTTCTCATTGTGTGTAATTATACTCTAATCTTGGGGTAACAGCTCAGTGCAGAAAATGATGTCCGTAATGGTGATAGCAAGACATGTCCCTATAATTTGCAGTTGTCATATAAACATCTTCAGACTCAGAATGCATTGAATCAACTGTTTTCACATGCCAGTCATGAGAAACAACCCCTACTTTAATAATATCATTCAGAGAAACTTTGAAAACACAGGGAATTTGACGAAAGATATCCTACTGTACTTTATCTCAAACAATCTTGTTAGGAACTAGAACAGATGACATATTCACAAGGTACAAGTCTCTTTGGCCCTTATCTAATGACAGGTACAGTGTTAAAACCTCATCCACCAGTTCAACGTCACAGTGTTCAGGAAGATAATGACCATTTATCTGCAGAAAGAAAACAATGACAAAACCAATCCAAAGCAGAAAGACAATCATTGTCAGTAGTAACCATAGATAGTACAATGTACTAACCAAGCTAGTTTTAAGCTAGCTGAAAAGCTTATGTGCTTTTAATACAGGTAGTTGCTGATGCTAAAGCATTTGAAAAAAAGTCATCTATGTCTGCAAAGTACCCAGAGGCAGTTTGTGCAAAAGTTGGAACCAGTGCAGAACTGGTAGATGTACCCAATCGTGGTTCATATTAAACAATTTTATCCATTTGTGTTGAATTGGAATAGTATAGAGCTACATCTTGGACATTTTATGTTGATGAAATGGTGACAAGAGCTACCAAAAGTAAATTCTCCATCCTTCCCAAGCTCGAGGAAATAGTTGTAGTATTATTCAGTACTTAAAGAGGTATATCCCGTAGGTTAGTGAGAGAGGTACAGGAACTACCCGAGAATCCCCTTGGTCTACTGTGCAGAATCTGCCACATGATGCAATTTGACGCTGTCAATTGAAACTAAGCAGTTCTCTTTAAAATCCGGAAGCAGTGTTAGAATGACAATTCTGGCACTGTGTATGACCAATCCTGGAACCAGTCCTTGATATGATGGGCCAACTTCCTTCTTCACATGTATTTTTTCACGAACCAGATCCCCAAGTTTAGTAATACAATCTGCGGATGACGTCACAACCCTCATTCCCAAGGTGGTGGCATATACATATGAATTTTCATTGTGGTATTGTTGTGTTTTCCGTAAAACAGTAACAAGTCGATTTATGGCAAAAGGTGTTTCTGCCACCAGGGCCATCAAGATCTGGGACAAACATATTAATCCCAAAGAGGACTTCATAAGGGGCACGTCCTACCAAAGACCTTCTGGGCAGATTATTTAGTGCTCTATGGACACCATATAGGTGATAAAAGCAGCTATGACAAGAACTTAATATTTTTACTGTTAAGGATTTCCCCCCCTGGTAGATAGGGAGAACTATGATGCGCCCCAACACCCATCATTGCCATGGTATCCCCAGATGCCCTGGATTCGAAAGCAGGGCCCTGGTCCATGTGGAATGCTGCGACTGGATATCCAGATGAAGACTTGAAAATCTTTAATAATAGTTCGACCATCAGTCAATTGTTGTTGCCACAACCACAGACATCTGGAGCAGGAATCCACAGCAACTAGAATGCATTTTATATACTGCAGTGGTCCAGGTACACACACTGTAGTGGTGTGTTGAACACTAGGAGGGGTGTCTGCGGTGGACCCTTTAATTTGTTGGCAAATTTCACAACCAAGGACATATTGCTTGGTCTGTTCGCAAAGACCAGGCCACCAATAGCATTTTTGCAATATGGAGATGGTAGCTGCCACACAGGCATGGGCAGAAGCAACACCCTCATGTGCTGCTTTAATAAGATCTAATCTCCAGTCTTGGAATTGTTGCAAATGCAATGTTTTGGGCACTTAAGTGGTTGGAATATTTTGCAGTATATGCGTTTGGTAAGACCTTTATGTCAGCTGAAACTTTCAAAGCAGCCAATGTTTCATTATCCATTCTCATCTGAGAATGATTAATCGCAGCAACAGAAGCTGTAGCAACTGCAGATTTGGCAGCTTTGTCGCTAAAGCGTTTCCTATAGCATGTTTTTCTACATGTTTTTTGATCCATTGTATAGACTACATGGGCCCGTGGCAGCTTCTCTTTAAGATCATCTATATCCCCCCACAAGAATTTATGTTTAATGGTGTTAGCGTTGGAATCTCTGAATCCATTAAGGTGCCTTAGTGTAAGTATTCATAGAAGGATTGGACATAATAGTACAAGTCACGCACAATTAAAGTTAAAAGTTCAGGGTCTGTGTGGTCCAATGCCAAAGTTAGAGCCTTATGCTCTGCAAGTTGTGCTTTGCAGTTCCCTAGGGTCTGTATAGGTATAAAGAGGGTAGAATTCACCATCCCTCATTACTCTACTGACAGCTGTGCAAGTCGCAGAGTGTTGGTGTTTGATACAGTGAGATTGAGATTTTCTTGATAATTTGTTTAAGTCTTTACGTAATTATATAATTATACTTACAGATTAATGTGTGAATTAATTTAATAATATTACTGTGTTTATAAGAATTGTCACTAATTGAATGGCCACCATCTTATGTAAGGCCTATATTTTTTCCATGTTAACTTAAGCTGATGAAACTATTCTGTTTTCAGAAAAAAGTGTGTTTCTTGACTAAAATAAATGTTATTATTAAATGTGCATTTAGTGGCCCCTGCTGGACTGAAATAGAAACAGATGCAAGGTCAATGTGTAACTCAAGCTGTATAAAATGTTTCTAGTGTGTTCTGTAGTTTTGACTGACTTCATTGTTTGAAGATATGTTTCTAAATCATATGTCCTTCCCGGAGGGAAAAGAAAATGGTGTTGTAACATATTTTTTAATCGTTATCCTGTGACTTCGTATTCTGGTGGAGTGGAAACAATGGATCCACAAATGAAGCTGAAGAAGAGGAAGTATAGGATACAAAAGTTTTAATTTAGCTTTTGTCAATGGAATAGCAGCAAATAGAAGAACTTGGAGTACTCTAATTGTATAATTTTTATATCTGTTAAAGTTCTGATCGGTCATAACTTTCTCACGTTATGCTTTATCCAATGCCTCTCATTTAACAAGCTTAATTTAGTAGTCAGTCACCATTGTTTGTGGGTTATTCCTCTTTGGGGTTCTTGTGTATCCTGAGTTCTAGAGATTCCATTCTTAGATTATTTAGTGTATCTTATAGTCCAATTTTCTAAACCATTTTACCCTTGTTCCTGTCCTGATGTTGGTGCCTGATGTTGCTGTCCCACTGACTAAGTAGACGTTGTTGCTGATTTTCCGTAGTGATATGTTAATATATGCAATGTGAATTGCTTTTTGTCTTTTGCTTTCCAGGTACCAGCTGCAATTGTTTATTTACTGCTGCTTAATTGTAATAGCGCTATAGCTAGATGTCTTTCAAAATTTGTGTTGCTAAAACTTTTACATGAAGCCCAGCATATAAATGCTAATTAGTGGTTAGTGAGGTGTTACTCACATGCTCATGAATTGTTTTGAAATTTTCTATCTTATCATTATTCAGATGTACTCTTGCTCAGATTCTTTTGCTATGGTTTTGCATTGAGATAATTTGTCTTTTTGCGCTGATTAAACTTAGATATATCTGGCAGTCGAATCAGCCTTTGTTGTATCTCCATATGTATCATTTATGTTTCAGAATCATTTTCATGACCTTAGCGTTGTTTATATCGCAAAATAAATCATTAACTTATTAATAAACTGGTGTGGCTATTGCAAATAGAGTGGTTATCATATGTTATATGTGAAGTTTATGACGTATTTCAAATGACATTGTCTCAAAACAGATTTGGTTTGGTTCATCAACCTAGTCTGTAAAATCCACTATCTAGTCCTAGTAAATTAAAGTATAGCTAGGGTTTCTTTGTGTCAACAGTTTTGGTAGCAGAGCTCGGTTACGCATCTTTTTGATGATGTCATTGCTTGTGTCATAAACTGTGAAAATGAATTGGTGTGTTTTGAATATTACATTTTTGAAAATGTTTAAATTTGATAAAATGAGTTGCTAAATGACTAAAGTGACGTTCCCCGGTCCTTGGAGACTGCCTAGGTTGATAGAACATTTCTTATATTCTCAGCGTATTGTGTTCTATGTTCTTGGCGTATTATTGTTAGATTGAGTGAGTAGAATATGACCTTGCACAGCTTTAGCTAATTTGCAGTTGATGGCATACTCCAGAAGAAGAAATATTATTAAAAGGGGATTTGTCATACTCTGAAGTACGTGAGTAGGGAAGTCGACAAACTTCACATGTGTGTGGCACTTGCTGCTTGGGAAAAATTGTCCACATGATTGTTGATTAGATGGACCTGACGGATGAGGTCTAAGACTCTGGAGTATATTGACAAGGTAATGAGACACTTGGTTTTTTGTTGTAATTTGTCTATTTAGTAGACCAATCGGGCGTAGTTGGTAAGTTGAGTTTGTGAGTTAAATTGAGTGTTTGGAAATTTTTGACTGAGATTTGGTGAGTTCTATGTGCACTAGGACTCTCTCCATTGATCAGTTGAGGGTGAATTTTGCAGGTTGAATTTTGCTTGCGAATCTGGGGAACTGAGAAAAAGAATAACTGCAAGAGTGAAAGCTAACAGTGAAATTTAGAAGGATCCTTAAGCGATTGTGTTACCCTACCTGTAGTAAATAGACAAATGTGATTTTTCCTTGATTTTGAAGAAGTGCTTGTGATTAATTTTGCATTAGAGTTTGAGTGTTTTAAGTTAAGGAGGACAAGCCACAAGACTTTGTCAGCCGCTTTGTGTTAGTTTGACGTCAGTTGTTGTGCCGCGCTGAGATAGGTTGGTTAGTGAGAAGGGTCGCCCATGGATTGGTGAACAGTTGTGAAGTGTAATTGGATGAGAAGGGTGTGGAAAGGGATTGTGGGCTTGTAGTCACATCCTGGTTATCGATTTTTGAAAGAACATTTGGGAAAAATTAAGTTTTTCAAGGCTTTAAAAAGTGCTCTCAGAGGTTATGAGTATATTCCGGGAAGGGAAAGAGAAATTTGTCCACCAGAAGGTACTCCGGCATATATTGTAATTGAGGAGAAAGGTATGACTTTGGTTAAAACACCAGATTAAGATCACAAAAAAGGAAGGTTGGTTACATTTTCCTGAAAATGTTACATTTAATTTGAGGATTTTGGAGAATTTGAGGCAGAAGATGAATGGTCTGAGACTTCCACCAAGACCAACTCAGTTCGAAGCCTTAGCGATCTGGGAGCTAGTAGCTAGCCAGCAACAATCTCTGAAATTTGAGACAAGAATGAGAAGGGCAGAAAAGTCACTAGCGGAAGCTTGATGGGACAGTGAGCAGAGACAGTGGCAATGACAAAAGACAATGAAAAAGAGACAAATAAGGTTTCAAAGAATTCTAAAAAGAGTTCTTCAGCAGTCAAAAAGCAGACATTAAAAGAGCCTAAAAGGGTTTTGTTTAATGATGATGAATCAGATGATGATGAGTTTATTACACAGATTTTGAGAAATCGCCAACCACCATATGTGGCTCAAGAAGGTTCTAGTACTAGTGGTATAAATCCTACTGTGCCAATACCAGCTGCAGTGTCACAAAGTTCAGTTCAGAGTGATCATAACACAACTGAGAGTTCTGCACAGGTTAATCCTAACATGAGCCATAGTTCAGGACAAAGTTCACTGAGCTCAGGACAGACTAGTCCTTTAGGAAAAATACTGATGCAGAGTAATTTTAATCAGTTGACAGACAATAGACAGCTGCCAGAGATTAATGTTCCTGAGATTTATCCAGATGTCCTGATTGTGATAACAACTACTAATCTAGTGTTATCTTCGAATCAGTGTCCACAGGAGATGAGATTGATTCAGAAAGAGCCTACTCCGATATTGTTACAACAAATGCAGAATATGGGAATGATGCAATTTCAGAATGTAGAAACCAGAAGCCCAGGTGCAATGTCAGTACCAATTACATTTGGTCCACCTATGCCTTTAAATGTCCAGAGCAACAGGAGTGTAGCGAATCAAGGAGTTCAAAGTCAGAATGGAAACATTGGGTTAATATCATATATAGAACAGACTCTAAATAAGTCAAGATCTTTAATAGATTTGACTCTTGTTAGAAATTGTGAAATAACTGGATCATTCAATGGCCAGGAGAGGAGATTATTAACACCCGAATGTGTGAGTCCAATGCAGCAGCAATTACCGAGTGTTCAGCCTGATAATGTTCTATTAGAGGGTCTGTCTGTACAGGAAATAACTAAATGGTTAGAGGATTTAAGTGTTTCAAAGGTCCCAGATAATCAAAATAAGGAAAATGAAGTTTTAAACAAAATGAGATTGTCAATGGAAGCAGGTGAACTTCTTGAAGGGACTGTGGGAGTAAAGAGACTTGAATCATATACTCAGGCTCATTAGAGATATTTGTGTTTATTAATTATAGAGGGAGCAGCTGAAGTGCATCAGCAATAACAAGAATTAGCAGAAAAATATAAAATAGATCTTACAAAAACAAAGAACTTAAAAAATAATTCATAGATTAAATTTTGAGACTGAAGATTTTGAACACATGACGTCTGCAGGGATGAAAACACATCTTCAAGAGTTACTTGAAAGAGTGCAAATCTGGAGAGCATTAAAAAAATGGGAAGGCAGATGGGTCAAGAAAAGAAAAAGGCAGAGGAAAGGTTCAGATACTCCTCTTGTAGACATAACACAAACAAAAGAGCCAGTGAAAATGTTGCCAACGAGAGAGACTCCTTGAGGAAATTTTGGACATGTGCCTTGGAGCAGGATTGATATTTTGTCTTTTACAAATGATTACCCTCAATTGAGAGAGAAACCAGTGGAATGGTATCAGCAGACAGATAGGTTTGTGAAACTTGCAAACTGCCTGTGGGAGGACTTAAATACTCTCTTTGAGATTGTTGTTCCAGCAGATTTGTGGACTGAGTGTAAAAGGAGTGCAGATTGGCTACAAGTGAACCACAAAGAGATCAGAAAATGGGTGCACCATCTCCTGAAGTAATGAATTTTTACTATAAGGTCATTGAGTTCCTGAAGACAAGAATTTTGCGGAAAAACATTGATTGGCAACACATAGATGGAACAGCTCAGGAAGGGAAAGAATTGATTCATGCATACTATGAAAGGTTGTTAAAAGCGTTGAAACATTACAGTGGTACAGAAACTATTGAGCCAAAAGACATGATTCATTTTGTGTTTAGGTTTGTCAAAGGATTGAGACCAGAGATTAGCCAGATGATTAAGAGTCATTGGATTTGTTGGCAAGCAAAACCGATTGATGAGGTGTTGCAGTATGCAAAATACTGTATTGATGAGATTGAATTAAAACAAAGAAAAGTAAAGGAGAAAGCGATGGTGATGCAGATTAAAGCTGCATAGACAGGGATTCAAGGAATTTTCAGCAACAGCAACCGCAGGGAAATTATATGTCTCAGAATCAAGGCAGAGGTAGAGGACGTGGTGGAATGACACTTAGGGTTGTTAATCAAAGTGTTGATTTGATTCTGTGATGGTGCAAGGAGAGCAGCAGGGAAAAAATAATGTTACCTTCTCACGTTTGCGGGGCAATTGGACTTTGGGAACTGCAGTGCTCAATGCCAAATCAGGAGGGTGTTGTTCAACAGACAAATGGTATCAATACTTTTCAGAGCATGAGAGAATCAAGAATGAGAGGTCAAATTCATAATTTCCAGAATGATGTAAATCTGATGTAGGGTTCCAAACCCTTACAACCAATGCAGCATGTGCAAAATGTACAACCGCAGGTACAACAGGTAAAAATGTCCCAAGTACAGCAGGTACAGCCACAAGTGCAGATGGTGCCTGCACAATAAATTCAAATGCCTAGACAATTGCTAGTTCCCCAGAACCCCATGGATCAGCAACAGGTAATGCTTTCTCAGGTGGTCACAAAACAGAAATTAAACCAGAGTGACAACACAGTACATCTAAATCCTTTACATAGTGAGAATGAAACAAACAATGTATGGTTGTCGGATAGTTCAGATGAGGAGGAGTATGTGATGGCTGCATCATTAGAAGTAGATCGTAAGGGTCCTGATGTTGAGGGAAAAGTGCATTGTCACAAAGTGTATTTTCTGGTTGATACTGGAGCTGCACGCTCAACTGTGAGATCTGTAGAGGTTCCAGAGTTACCCGTGTCAGAAAAACAGTTCAGATTGTGGGAATTTAAAACAAACATTTGACAAATCCTAATACAGAACCAGTTATTGTGAAGATTGGAAATGTCAAGGGTTTGCATAAGTTTGTGGTTTGTGACTCAAGTCCAGTGCCACTCTTGGGTAGAGATCTGTTGTGTAAAACAAGATATTCAAATACTTGTACATATGAGGGAATTGAGATTCAGATAAACAGTGATGATGAAGACCCGTCACTAACTGTCAATCATGAGTCTGTGTCTGGGGAATTTTCTTTGATTAGTTTCAATTTACCAGAGAGAGAAGAAGCACCTTTGATTAGTTTCTCTCCAGTTTTTGAAATAAAAGATCTTCCAGTTGATTTGCAGAAGACTGTTAAGTCTAGAGTTTAGGATCTTTCAGGAAAGGATATTGGGTTAATCAAAGGAATAGAACCAGTCAGAGTTGCAGTGAAGCCAAATGTGGTTTTCCCTCAGACTTCACAATATCTGATGACAATTGAAGCAATACAGTGTGTAAGACCTTTGGTAGAACAGTTTGTGGAGGAAGGAATTTTGAGAGAGGTGTTGAGTAGCCCATGTAATTCACCAATAATGAGTTTGAGAACACCATGTGGGAAATTTTGACCTGTACAGGATCTGAGGAAAATAAATGACATTGGATTTAGGGTTGTACAATTGTGCCAAATCCAGCTGTGATTATGTTTCAGATCCCATGTGATGCTGAATGGTTTACTGTGTTAGACCTGTGTCAAGCATTTTTTTCCGTGCCTTTTCATGAGGACAGTAGATATCTCTTTTGTTTTAAATTCTTGAGCAAAATGTACTGTTGGTTTAGAATACCGCGGGGGTTTTCAGAGTCGCCATCTATTTTCAACAAGATCCCAAAAAAGAATCTAGAGTCATTGGTAATGCCTTACCAATCGAAATTGGTGCAATACATTGATGATCTATTGATTGCATCAAAGACAAAGGAAGGGTGAAAATATTATACAATTGTATTGTTGAATTTCCTGGGAGACAATGGCCATAAAGTGCCCCCTACTAAATTGCAGTTTTGTCAGAGAGAGGTGAAATATTTGGGTCATCTGATTGAGAAAGGACCTAGGAGAATTTTGAGAGAGAGAGTTGCGACAATTTTGCAGGTGAAAGTCTCAAGTACCCGGAAAGATGTGAGGATGTTTGTGGGGATGGTGGGTTATTGTTGCCAGTGGATTCTGAATTTTTCAGTCCTTTTAAAGTCCGTACAGAGACTGACTCATAAAGATATTTTTGATCCTATAACAATGGATGCAACTTGTATGAAAGCATTCACTGATCTGAAAGAGAGATTGTGTCAAGCTCTAAATATGCCTGATTATACCAAGAGGTTTCTGTTTTTTTGTTTGTTATGAACGTGATGCATGTTCCTTGTCTGGTATGACTCAGACACAAGGTGGTGTCAATCGTCTAGTAGCATATTTTTCAGCTACTTTGGATCCGGTTGTGGAAGCTTTACCAGGATGCTTACGGTCCGTTGCAGCAGTAGAACAGAGTATCGCTCAAAGTGAGAATATTGTTATGGGCTACCCTTTAACTGTGATGGTTCCCCATTCAATAGAAATCCAGTTGACTCATTCAAAGACACAGTATCTGAACAGTTCTAGACTGACCAGATATGAGACCGCAATCTTAGGATCTCCAAACGTGACGATAAAGAGATGTACAGTGCATAACCCAGCAACTTTACTTCTGATTGAATATGATGGTTCAGATAAATTGGATGATACATGATTGTTTTGAAATTACAGAGTTATGCACAAAACTCACAGCAGATATTTAAGACACCTCCCTGGAAGACAATGATCAAATTATTTTGTTAATGGTTCCTGCTTGAGAGATAATGTGGGCACTTTGAGAGCAGGATATGCACTATGTATTATCACTGGCATACTGGAAGCTTCATGGCTTCGGGGAGTGTTTTCTGCAAGCCAAATTTTGAGTCAGATGAAAGTGACGATCTACACAGATAGTCAATATGGATTCAGCATTGTGTATGACTTTGGCCAGATATGGTCACAGAGAGGTTTCCTAACTTCTTCTCATTTACCAGTAAGAAATGGTGAGAAAATTCATGAGTTGTTACAAGCTGTTCAAAAGCCAGAGAAAATGTCTGTGGTGAAATGCAGTGCACATCAGAGATCACATGATTACTTGTCATTGGGAAATGAATATGTAGATCACGTTGCAATGTTTTGTGCCCTGAATGGCATATCTTTCAAAAGAAATTGGGAATTGTTACCTGAAAATGATGAAGTATATACAAATTTTACTATGCAAATTATTGATACTTTGGAAGAGCTGAAGGCTCTACAAGACAATATTTCTAAAGAAGAGCGCAAGGATTAGGTCAAGCGTAAATGTTTTCAGAGGGAGAATGATGTCTGGGTGACAGGAGAAGGGAAAGTAGTTCAGCCAAATAGTCTACTGACTCAAATGGCTAGATACTATCATGGTTAAGCATATATAGGGAGAGATGCAATGGTTCGAAGTTTTAAGCAGCACTGGTTTAATCCAAAGTTTAGACAAGGTTTTGAAGCAGTTTGCCATAGATGCAACGTTTGTCAACAAATGAATGTTGGCAAAGGGACGGTAGTCAATATGGGGCATATTGGCATGGCAGGAGGACCATTTAGCAGAATGAAAATGGATTTCATTGAGATGACTGCATGTGCTGGTTTGAAGTATGTTGGTGATTGTGTGCATTTTTAGTCACTGAATTGAGGCTTACCCTCCAAGGAGAAATGATAGCCCCACAGTAGCAAAATTACTACTTAGAGAGTTAATTCCACTTTTTGGTTTCCCGGTCTCTTTAGAATCAGATAGAGGGAGTCACTTCAACAATGAAGTGATACAGTTGCTATGTTCAGCTTTAAACATTGAGCAGAAATTCCATTGTAGTTACCGCCCAAAAGCCTCAAGACTCATAGAGCAGATGAATGGAACAATAAAGTCTAGACTGGCAAAGAAGTGTGCATCCACAAACGTGAAATGGTCAGATGCTTTGCTGCTGGTTCTAATGTCAATGAGAAGTACTCCTGACAAGAAAACAGGATTGTCACCCCATGAACTCCTCATGGGTAGAGCTATGAGACTACCAGCAGCACCTGGAAATGCTCTTATAAATTACATATGACATGGTGTTAGATGACTGCAAAGGCCTAGCAGATATGGTCCCAGCTTTTTCTCATCAGGTGGAAGCAACTACACTTCAACAATCTCACGGCCAATCACTCAACCTAAAGGCTGGTGATTGGGTCATCATTTGTAAGCACATTAGGAAGTTGTGCTTGGAGCCAAGGTGGAAAAGACCCTACCTGTGAACCGATACATTCAAGCCACAGCAGGAAAGTG
The DNA here is from genome assembly GCF_031143425.1 of Pleurodeles waltl. Lineage (NCBI taxonomy): Eukaryota > Metazoa > Chordata > Amphibia > Caudata > Salamandridae > Pleurodeles > Pleurodeles waltl. Next base: position 791,022,577 of record NC_090438.1, on the reverse strand, counting down.
AACAATCCAACAGAGCAAGAATAAGAGCTGTTGAGATTACCTGCAGCTAAAAGTATTCCAGGGCAAGAGAGAAAAAGAGAAGAACTGAAGACCGTACATAGAAACATTCCAATTGATTTGCCCACTCCTGTATCAGACAAGGTAGAGAGTATCCTGGAAGTAGAGGGCGAATCATCAACGAATGACATGGTTAAAGAACCGGTTCAAGGAGAACAAGAGAAAATACTGGTCGAGAGAAACACTGCTCAGAGGAGGGTGTCCTCAGAAGCAGGTAGTCTGACAAACCAGACTGAACAAGTGATTGATCCCTATGGAAAGGGAGTTGAGACAGATCCAAGCCAAGAGAGTTTAACTCCTCCTGAACCAGTTGCGGGAAAGTCAAAGGAGAAGAGTTAGAATTCAATTCTGAAAAGAGTATTAACAAGAAGGCCTTTGAAGGGTGACAACTGGCCAGAGAAAAGTTTAGAACCAGGAAAGATAAATGTGGTTCCACCAATTCAGGAAGAAAACAAGTTAAACGGAGGAGAAGATCTTAGTGAAGAAGAAGTAAGTAGTAGTCAAAGACTGAAAAGAAAGAGAGCTGCAAATCAAAAATATTCTGCACCTGAATGGGCGTATGCAACTACTAATAAATGGCAAGAAGAGTTTTTGATTTTTTTTTTTTATAGAGTTTATATTTTGGTATGCGAAGAGAAAAGGGAAAAAAACTGATCCTAAACTTTTGAGAATTCCATGAAAGGACTTTGATAATGTCATACCTAAAGACTCCTTGATAACCTGTCTTGACAAGTGGCTAAACTGATTTGAAAAATCTTGGACCAATTTTGACAAAGGAGAATCCTGATAGTGTGGATGAACTTTTGAAAAACAAAACACAAAAAAAAAGATTTTTGAAATTTTTGTCTTGTGTTTTTGATTTGATTTTTGCTGCATACCCATAATTTTGTTTACTCCTACTTTTTGATTCTACACAGACCATGGGGAAACTTTATTAATCAACACATTAAAAGTAGTCACTGTAAATGTATAGGTATTGGTTTGGCAATTGTTGTGTAATAGTATGTTTGTTATTTATTGTGTGTGTGTTTGTTTCTGAGACAAATGGAGCAAACCATACCATAGAAACACTCACAACTTTTAGTCCTTTAGAGTCTACTACTACTCTTTAAAGAATAGATAGGTTTAAAATAGATGATAAATACTTGCACAAAGAGAAATAACTTTATTCTAATGTTTTCTATCACTTATTGCGCGAGTATGTTGATGCAATGGAGGCGAAAGATTGTTATGCCTGCACCCAGATTCCAGCGTCTGTTGAGGAGGAAATTGCTTATCATAGTTTACCGCTTACTTATGCTATAAGTGGTAGTCCTTTACTAACACGATTCTATTACCAGAAATATATTCAATATTTCTTTTCTAACTATGATGTAGTATTTTCTTTTGTACCTATAATTAGATATTTAATTAGAATAGCAAAGGAAAAGTCCATAGTTTTAGTAAGGGGTTTCTTTGAACCTGCCTTTGGAACTGCTTTTGCTCATCGCAATAATTTAACCTATTTACTTTCACCTGTAGAAAAATAAGTTTCTAGATGACCCAGAAGATAGAAGAAGGGCAATCAAAGCTAGATAGATAAGGAAGTAGTTCACCGAAGACCTTGGATTAATCATGCTTAAACTGACATCAATAAACAAGGAAAGTTAGCATTAGATGCACAACATGTAGGAATACTTTGTATACATAGGATGCAAAGTTACTTTGATAGAATATTTGTGGGTATGAGTGAATGGCGTGCTGGAAGACTTAAGTAAGTTTCCTAAATTTATTGAAATTCAAATGAGACACAAGCGAGAATTAGTTTCTGACATTGTGGAAGACATATTTGGAGTAATAATTCCTTCAGTGGGAGTTGTTCTGAATTCAATAAAAATGCAGAAGTTGTCTACATTTGGGGATAACATGTTAACGGATTATTCAGGAGCTATCCTCCTCTTAGATACTGAAATTGCGGCTACAAGAGCTATGGTTCTTCAGAAACTACTTGCGTGCAACATTCTCTTAGCAAAGGAAGGCGGAGTTTGCAAACTACTTGTTCCGTGTCACTGTTGTTCATACGTACTGGACAATAGTAAATTAGTTAGAGGTTTGATTAACAACTTAACAAAAGATAAATCAGAACTAAAAGAATTAACTGATAACACTGTTGGGGAAAAAGCTGGCAAAGTAATTGCTTCAGTGGGAAAATGTCTTGGCAATGTGGAAGAAGATATTATATCAAAATTAGTCAAATGGATTTCAATTATTGTGTTTTCTCTAATTGAATTTTGGGGAATACATAAAATATTTAAAATAAATAAAAGAAGAAGATTTCAAAGGAATCAGAGGAGGGTAGATGTTCAAATGGAAAGATGTTATGGGGAAAATTAAGAAGAAAGAACATTTCTAAAAAGGTGAATGAATCAAGATTCTAAATTATGAAAAGAAATAATACATTTATTTTGGGATTTTATGTGATGACATATATAGTTATCAGAGGAGGGATTGCGAGAGCTGAGATTTTCTTGTTAATTTGTTTAAGTATTTACGTAATTATACTTATAGATTAATGCATGAATTAATTTAATCATAATACTGTGTTTACCAGAATTGTGACTAATTGAATGGCCACTATCTTATGTAATGCCTATATTTTGTCCATGTTAACTTAAGCTGATTAAGTTATAGTGTTTTCACAAAAGAGTGTGTTTCTTGACTAAAATAAATGTTATTATTAAAGGTGCATTTAGTGGCCTCTGTTGGACTGAAATAGAAGCAGTTGCAAGGTCATTGTGTAATGCAAGCTATATAAAATGTTTCTAGTGTGTTTCATAGTTTTGACCAACTTAATTGTTTGAAGATATGTTTCTAACTTGTATGTCTTTCCTCTAGAAAAAATTAAATGGTGTTGTAACATATTTTGTAATCATTTTCCTGTGACTTCGTATTCTGGTGGAGTGGAAATAATGGGTCCACAGATGAAGCTGAAGAAGAGGAAGTATAGGATACAAAAGTATTAATTTAGCTTTTGTCAATGGAATAACACCGAATATAAGTGCTTGGAGTAAGCTAATTGTATCATTTTAAAATCTGTTAAAGTTCTAATTGGTCATAACTTTCTCACCTATGCTTTATCCAATCACTTTCATTTAAAAAGTTTAAGTTAATGTTCAGTCACAATTGTTTGTGGGTCATTCTTTGTTGGGATTCTCCTGAGTTCTAGAGATTCTATTCTTAGATGGTTTAGTGTATCTTGTAGTCCAATTTTCTAAACCATTACCCTTAACCTTGTTCCTGTTCCTGTCCTGATGTTGGTGTCCCACTGACGAAGTAGACATTGTTGCTGATTTTCTGTAGTTAATTGGTAATATATGAGATGTGAATTGCTTTTTGTCTTTTGTTTTTCAGGTACCAGCTGCAATGCTTTATTTACTCCTGCTTATTTCTGATGGTGCCTTAGCTGGATGTTTTTCTAAATTTGTGTTATTAGAACTTTGACTTGAAGCCCAGCATGTTAATGCTAATTAGTGGTTAGTGAGATACTACTCACATGCTCATGAATTGTTGTCGATATTTTCTGTCTGTGCATTATTCAGATGTATTCAATTTCTCTTGCTCCGATTCTTTTGCTATGATTTTGTGTTATAACCATTGAGATAATTTATCTGTTTGTGCTGATTAAACTTAGATATACGCAGCGTTCAAATCAGCCTTTGTTGTTTCTCTATATGTATCATTTGTTTTGGAGAATTATTTTTGTGACCTTAGCGTAGTCAATATAAGGGAATATATCATTAACTTCCTAAAAAACTGGTGAGGTTATTGAAAATAGAATGGTTATCATATGTTGTATGTTATGTTTAGGATGTATTTAGAATTACATTTTCTCAAAACAGATTTGGTTTGGTTCATCGACCTAATTTGTGAAATCCACTACCCAGTCCTAGTGACTAAAAATATAGCTAGGGTTTCTCCGCATCAACAGTTTCTACAGCTGGTTGTGCTGAGCCATCAGTATAGATGATAATTCTGTACTTATCAAGAGGCAAGATGTTAGTAGACAAAGGATACTCAAGTTCATATTGAAGGAATTCTTGGGTCTGAAGTTTTTGGTCGAAAATATAATCAACATCAGTGACTGTCAGGGAAGTTGCCCATTGACTCTAATACAAATGTAATACTTTTGCATTTAGAATTCTTTCTTTTATAATAGCCTGTAGGGCTGGTACCGGGGTGACAACAATAACGCCTTTCTTCTGGGCAAGAGGTCTCTCCTAAATGACAGCCATCTGAACAGCAGTCAGTATTTTTTCTGTTGGCGTAAAACGTTTTTCTGCATTGGAGTACAAATGTGATTTGCATGCTATGGGTACGGTGCTATCGTCATTAAATGTGACATAGGTGAACCCAATGGCACCAGGAATTACCCTGATTACCATGTTTGTTTTGTTGTCAAGTGTGTATACGCATTTTGCTTCAAAGATGCCAATCTATATTGCTAAAAAAAGGTGTGTGTGTTGCGGTGTCCAATGTTTGATAGCGAAATTGCATGTATTAACTCATATTGTGGTTTTATGCATTGCACATATTCTAGAATGCATGTTCTAAAAAAAAGTCAAAGAAACCCAGCAATGACTGTAGTTTCTTGATAGTATTGGGAGGATGCAACTGTGTGTATTTCTCTAGAAAACTGTGGAGATAGGTTCTTTCCCTCATCTGATAATTTATATCCTAGAAATAGGACACTAAGAAAAGCATTATTAGTTTTCTTGAAGTTGAACTTGTAGTCTTGGGTGGCAAATCCCAAAACAATGTAATCCACCTTGGCTAAATGTGTGTTGAGGTTGTCATCAGTGAGATAGATGTTATCCACATATGACAACACCTCAGAATCAATATGATGTATTATTAATGTCACATGGGGAGAGAACAATCCTGGACTGTTCTTATATCCCTGGGGCAAACAGCAACATTTTCTATGAGAGCCAAACCCTATAAAGGCACTTAAGTCCCTGCTTTGAAGTGCTAGATTGTGGCTACCATCAGAAATGTCCAAGATTGTTTTGTATTTTTGCACACAATATTATTCAATGGTGCTGTGCTGTGTACATTTTTTATTACTAATATGTGTGTGTGACTATTTAAGTGTCTGTAACCTAAGACTATTCTGTATGAATGGTCTGGTTTTGATATTGGAAACAAAAGTTTATTTATTGCAAAGATGCAGGGTCCAGTTACTCCCTGATACTCAAGTTCTGTGACAATTTCTCTCACCTGTGTGTCAAGCAATAGGCTGTTTGTCCCACGGAGACACAACGTTGACCAAGCTGCTAGTTCCCAATTCCACCTAAACATTGCATGCCTCCCACTTAAATACACATGATTGGCACTGCAATGTTGTGGGGGAAAGGGGTGGATGAGAGATGAAGAGAGACACTGGAGTCAGAGGGCTTGATCTGGACGCCTAATGATGGTTCTTGAAGAGACGGTCTTTCCTTTGATAAACTACACATCAGTCAAATAACTAATATTTCATAACCAATGTAAACCCTACTGTTAAACTGTGATGTGCAAGCTAGATGTACCTGTTGGGGTCCCCTTTTCTGCTTTTGATGGCTCTCCCCCTCTCTAGGAATTTTCTGAAATAGGATTACCAGTAATTAAATAAGAGCCTTAAACCTCCTACACTGACTGTACCTAATCCCACTGTGATCCCAGATTATTCCCTAGTCACCTCTATCAAGCCTACTTAGATGTTCCTTGATGTTCAGTGGATATCTTACTTGTTTCACCTTGATGAGATTTCCCACGAAGTTGACTCACTCGACTCATAGACATTTACATAGGCAACATTAATAAGAACAACTCTCAGGGATTGAGACTCTCCAGTTAGTCATGGGTTAATCTTTGTGTTTGCTACAATTGCAAGGAACGCAATTCAGTGTTTTTAAATCACACTGAAAACATAGGGTTAATATCAATGATTACGGTTCACGTTGTATTACTATGAAAACAAGGTTAATCAATAGCGTTCAACTTCATGAACAACCAGCTTATCACTGCTAAATCAGAGTATAATTTTGAGTAGAGCAAAGAGAAGCTTCTTCTTCATTTAAGCGCCAAACACAGAAGGTTCTGCATCACCAGCAGCAATTAGAACTAATGCAAATGCCACTTTGAACTCAGCGATGATAACCATATTCACAGTACATCGTATCTCGAACAACAATAGTGATGCCACATTAAACTTAGTGAAAATAAACATATTCACAGCATATCATTTTCATAATAATTGTTCAATAGAAACTCCTTTCTGTGTTATAAAGCAAGCATCTACAATTAGGCCTTCATTACAACCCTGGCGGTAAATCTCGCTTACCGCCGTGCCGACGGCCGCCAACATACCGTGACCGCTGCAGTAATCCGCTACGGGTATTATGACCTACACAGAGAAATCTGCCATTAAACAGACACCCACACAAGTCCTCCAGACCAAAGGTCAGTGATAAACTGGCGATAGCAAAACCCACTCCGTCACACCAATAGGAATACGCCCATAGTATCACGACCCACGAATCAACACAGCGATCTTTCAACCGCGGTAAACCATTGGCGGTACACACCGCAAGCTCAAAATACACACACACTTACAAAACACAACCACATTGGACAGTTCAAAATACACACACCTGACACACATACCCACACCACACCCATACACTCACACCACTATAAAACACATACCCACATTACCCACAACCACTTACAGTGAATAATTTTGAAGAAGCAGAGAGAGATAGAAAAGTAAAGAGCACACCATTATGCAGAGGCACAGAACACCATCACACATACACCATCCACGCACCTCACAGCACACACCACAACACATCACCCCACACATCACCTCACACATCACCTCACACATCACTCACACCACATCATGGCACCTCATAGACACCCCAGGTTTTCTGAGGAGGAGCTCAGGGTCATGGTGGAGGAAATCATCCGGGCACAGCCACAGCTATTCAGATCACAGGTGCAGCAGACGTCCATTGCTAGGAATATGGAGTTATGGCGAAGAATCGTGGACAGGGCCACCATCCAAGAACCAGGGATGACATCAGGAAGAGGTGGAACGACCTACAGGGGAAGGTATGTTCTGTAAAGAGGACTGGCGGTGGACCCCCACCTCCTCCCCCACAACTAACAACATGGGAGGAGCAAGTCTTGGTGATCATGCATCCTGAGGGCCTCATGGGAGTAAGAGGAGTACTGGACTCTTGTAAGTTAACTCTTAACTACTACATCCCCCACCTACCTGCATGCCATCACTAACTCCTACCCCTACCCTCACCCCCATCACTCCAGCAACTCACACATACCCCACTATCACAACCCACCCATCCCAATACCAAGCCCTGCCTGCAACAACAATGCATGGACACCCATCACAGACCTGCATGGACACCCATCACCACAGCATGCCCAATAGTGAGACTCACCCAGTCCCCAAATTCACCACTCACACAAGGCCAAGGCAACAGTGCAAGCACATTAATACAGGGAAATACACCCATTGCACAAGATGGCACACACAGATACAATAACAATGCATTTACATCCGAACAGGACCCCTACCCAACGTCACCGGACAGGAGGCGCCAGCCATATCCAGTCCCCCCACAGAAGAGCCCCACAGTGATGACAGCAGCTCTGCAGGCCTGGATCACGATGACCAGCCTGGCCCATCTGGGACCTCTGGACAGTCGGTTACCCTGCCACAGTCACAAACCACCACAGAACCTCCCCCCTCAGGAAAAACCACCACAGCACCCACCCAGCGGGCCCATGCCACTGTCCCCAGGACACGTCAATCAGCAGTGTGTCCATCACTACAGGGACCCCAGGCAAACCCACTGACCCAGGACGATCAGAGACCTGTGGTCAGTGGCAGTGGGCACACGGTTCAGGGGACAGAGGCACAGGACAACAGGGAAGTTGAGAGGACTGCTGGGTGACAGGGGGAGGACAGGCCCAGGGAACCGACCCTTCACGAGGCACTCTCCAACATCCTGGGAGCATACCACCATTCCCAGGAGACCACGGACACAGTACTGGCCAAGTTTCAGGAGTCCCAGTGGCGGCAGGAGGGACAGTACATGGGGATCAGAGATGACCTCACAAAAATCTACACCATCCTGGTCACCATAGCAGAGGTGCTGGCTGATAAGGGGCAAGACCATAAGGGAGGCAGTGGCACAACAAAGGGCTCCTGACACTAGCCAAACCGAGGAACAGCCTTCCACCTCTGCTGGTGCTAGTGGGCAGGAGGCACCGCCATAGGACCAACAGGCCACTAGCACCCAACCCCTGCAGAAGGAGAACCACCACGCAAACGGTCCCTGCGATCTAGGCAGAAGACAGAGAACATTGCCAAGATCCCCGCCAGGAAATAAGACTCTCCTGATTGTCACCCTTCTGTCCCACTATGTCATCCTGTCCAAATTGAACTGCTATTACTCCCCTTCCTATGCCCCATTGGACAATGCACCTGTGATACCAAGAGACTGGACTCTACTATGGACCTTCCTCCACCATCACCTCAGCCCCTTGCACATACCCCTATACTCATTAGCCCTAAATAAACACCCTTTAATCACAAGCCAATCTGGAGTCAGTCTGATATTTCACAAATGTATAATGACACATGAGCAACAAATAGCAATGTAAATGTTCATTTACTCATACCAATGTATGACAGTTGTTGGCCAGCAGTACATATAGCAGAAGGCAGAATGTGGTACCCAGATCTGAAAAATGGAAATCCAAAGTGAACAGTCAGTGTCCATAGACAGAGGTTAAGAGGCTGACTTGTACAATGTCCTAAGGTTTTCTGAAATGTGAGGAGGAGTTACAGTCTCTTACCTGTGTGTCACTGGAAGTACTGCATGATGATGTTTGTTCTGTTGTCAATATCTTCTTCCTCGGCCTCCTCTTCCTCACTGTCTACAGGCTCCACCGCTGCCACAAGACCATCACCAGGCTCAACCTCCTGCAGAAAAGGCACCTGGCGTCTCAATGGCAGGTTGTGCAACATGCAGCATGCCACAGTTATCTGGCACACCTTCTTTGGTGAGTAGTATAGGGAGCCACCTGTTAGATGGAGGCACCGGAATCTGGCCTTCAGGAGGCCGAATGTCCTCTCAATAATACGCCTAGTTCGGCCATGTGCCTATTGTAGCAGTCCTCTGTCCTTGTCCTGGGGTCAGTAGCCATGAGAGGTTGGGGTAACCAGAGTAACCTGCAAATTTCGAGGGACACACATTAACCCTTAGGGACTACCCCATACCCAGACACCTACTCATACTAATTGGGGACCTTGGGCTCACCTATTAGCCACATCTGGTGCCTCTGGAGTTGGCCTATCACATAAGGGATACTGCTATTCCTCAAAATGTAGGCGTCATGCACAGAGCCAGAATACTTGGCATTCACATGGGAGATGTACTGGTCCACCAAACACACTGTTTGCACATTCATGGAATGGTAGCTTTTTCTATTTCTGTACAGTTGTTCATTTCTGCGGAGGGGGACAAATGCCACATGTGTACCATCAATGGCACCTATGATGTTAGGGATATGTCCTAGTGCACAAAAGTCAGCCTTCACTGTGGGCAAATCGTCCACCTGAGGGAACACGATGTAGCTGAGCATGTGTTTCAGCAGGGCAGACAACACTCTGGTCAACACGTTAGAAAACATTGGCTGAGACATCCCTGATGCCATGGCCACTGTTGTTTGAAAGGAGCCACTTGCCAGGAAATGGAGCACTGACAGGACCTGCACTATAAGGTGGATTCCTTTGGGCTGGCGGATAGATGATATCAGGTCTGCTCCAACTGGACACACAGGTCTTGGATAGTGGCATGATCAAGTCTGTATGTGATTATGATGTGTTTGTCTTCCATTGTCGACAGGTCCACCAGGGGTCTGTACACCGGAGGATGCCTCCATCTCATCATCTGCCCCAGCGGTTGTAGCCTATGGAAGAGAACGGTGAGCAGAGGGTCATTTACCATATAGGTTGCACAATTGTGTCTGCAGTAATGTTACTAAATCCGTGTGTAAAGTAGTTGGTCTGTATATGTGCCAAAATGTGCTGTGAGGCAGTTAGGTGCCATGCCATGTGCCCCCCTGAAATGGCAGCTGCCTGACTTGTGAGGAGGGACAAGGGGAAATGAGGTAACTGCGCTGGTGTTGTGCAGCTTCGCGGTAGGCGGTCCAAGACTGCCACGCAACTCAGCATTGGTTATCTTTGGGCCCTATGGGTTCCAGGAGCCAATGGCCATGTACCCCGGTGGTGACAGTATCTGTTCACTCACTTGATACCTGACCTTAAACAGAAGAGGACCGACACTGCAAGTGCTGCTTTGACCTGACCTTCAACAGAAGAGGACCGACACTGCAAGTGCTGCTGTGACCTCAGTCTGGAAGCGACAATGGCTCGAGTGTTTGGGGAAATGGCCCCTGCCTTCAGTGCGGAGGAGTTGAACAAACTGGTGGATGGGGTCCTCTCCCAGCACACGCTACTCTACGGTCCTCCAGACAAACAGGTGAGTACACTGTGAGCATGATGCGTGGGCAATGCCTGTTTGGAGTGGTATGGATGGAAGACACATGTTGGGGGGGCTGAGGGCTACATGTGAGGATGGTCAGTGTATGTGCATCAGGGCATGAGTGGGAACTTGTGGGCAATGAGTATGATGGTCTGGACAGGTGAGTAATTTCCTTTCCTCATGTACTTTTCCTCTAGGTCAGCGCCCACCAGAAGAAGGGTATTTGGCGTGCCATAGCCAAGGAAGTGTGGACCCTGGGGGTCTATCATAGACGGAGCACCCACTGCCACAAGAGATGGCAGGACCTGCGTCACTGGAGCAAGAAGACGGCAAGGCCCAGCTGGGGCTGGCCTCCCAACGTGGAAGGGGTGCACATTGCACCATGACCCCGCTGATGTTCTGCATCCTGGCGGTGGCCTATCCAGAGTTGGATGGGCGCTTGAGGGCATCACAGCAGCCACAAGGGGGTGAGTACAGTTTCAGAAAGCTGACTCAGCATGGTTTAGAAACTAGCTGGGTGGGGTGTGTTGGCTGTGGGTGCCCCTAGGCCCGGGCATTCATGCCAGGGTAGCTCCCTTGTTTGCAGAATCAGAAGCACCCCTACCCCAATGATACAATCGGACAGCTACCAGTGTGAAGGATCCTGTGGGTGTCAGGTGTGCATATGTTGGAGTTAGGCATTGTACCCCATGGGGTGGTGACTACCATAGTGACTGGTTGGGCAAGGCCTAGTGCACAGGGCAGCTCTGTGTGTTTTGTGTCCGCCATCGGTAGTGGTGTTGCTGGCATTGACCATGTGTGTCCTCTGTCTTTCCCCTCCCTTCTTGTTTTGTCACCCTGTCCTTGTGTGCATTAACATTATCTGGCAGAGGAGCAGAGGCACCGGCGACAGAGGGAGCTGCATCCCACAGGGCCCAGGAGGGTGAATCCACAGAGGGTGAAGGCACCAGTAGGATGGAGGGTGAGGGGAGCTCCACGACGGGGACAGGAGGAGGAGGGGATACCAGCGACGGCGACTCCTCCTCCGATGAAAGCTCCCTGGTGGTGGAGGACACCTCTATGCCCACCCCAACAACAGGTACAGCTGCCAACCCCTCTACCAGCACTGCCCTCCCAGCAGCCCCTGAGCGAGTTTCCTCTCACCGTGGAGGGTGGGCATCTCCTTCGCCCGAGGCACCTCAGGCCCTGCCCCAGTCATCCCTGCTGCCCTCAGTGAGGAGGCTATTGACCTCCTGAGATCCCTCCCTGTTGGGTAGTCAACCATTCTGAATGCCACCCAGGGTGCTGAGAGGCATTTGCAGCAAACAAATGCATACCTGGAGGGTACCCAGCAAGGCCTCGCCCAAACACAGAGAGGACAGCGCCAAGCTCCCTGCAGCGACTGCCAAGGTGGGGAAGGGCCAAAAGACAAAGGGCAAGTCACCTCAGGGCACGATGCCTCCTGGTGAGGGGCTGGTGACCACTATTTTGTCAGGGATGGCAGCGACCTGCACTACAGTCACCACCGCTGCTCCGATCGCCACCTGCACCGCCACTGCCACAACGTCAGTCTGCAGCCTCCTCCCCAAAGATCAGCCATCCGAGGCTGCCAGAGATGGTATGATGTCTCCCTCCACCACAACAGACTCTTCCACTACGGCCAGCACCGGCAGCATCTCTGCTGCAGCCACCACCACCTGCACCACCATCTGCACCGCCATGTGCCCAGCCAGTACCACTCTGTCGGACGTCAGCAGCATCCCCAGTGGGCAGCCGTCCGAGTCTGCAGGTGACGTCTTGGACCCTGGACATGCCACTTGAGGCACTACTTTCCAGCACTTGTATGACCAGCAGCCTAAGTCGCCGCAGGATGGAGTGTGGCTCTGCCTCCATGGAGTATCATGCTACCTGTTCCAAGTACATCACATGACTCAGACACCGAGGTAAGAGGATGTATACTGCCACATCCCAGGTGCAGCATCACTGGCCACAAAGCCCCATCCAGAACAAGTGGAGAAATGCATCCACTCACACTATCCTTGGCAGGATGAAGCACTCTGGGCACAAAGCCCCCTCCAGAACCGGTGGAGAAATGCATCCACTAACCCAGTCCTTGGCAGGATGAAGCACTCTGGACACAAAGCCCCCTCCAGAACCAGTGGAACATGTCACCCACTAGAGAGATTGTGGCTTTGCACTCCACAGGACCAAGCAGTGGTCAAATCACCCACTAGAGAGACTGTGGCTTTGCACTCCCCAGGACCAAGCAGTGGGCAAACCACCCACTAGAGAGACTGTGGCTTTGTACTCCCCAGGACCAACCAGTGGGCAACCCACCCACTTGAGATACTTGAGAGACTGTGGCTTTGCACTCCCCAAGACAAAGCAGTGGGCAAACCACCCACTAGAGAGACTGTGGTTTTGCACTCCCCAGGACCAAGCAGTGGGCAAACAACCCACTAGAGAGACTGTGGCCTTGCACTCCCAAGGACCAAGCAGTGAGCAACCCACCCACTTGAGACACTTGAGAGACTGTGGCTTTGCATTCCCCAGGCAGTGGGCATATTGCTCCCTCAAGGAGCAGTGGCGTAGTACCATCTTCCGGCTGAGGTGCCCCCCCTTCCCTTTCCCCTGAGGTGCCTGTTTTTTTCTGACCTGATGCCCCTGCAGTGTTCTCTCCATTTTGAGGCAGGTGACATGTGTGGGCTTCGCCCATGCTTTTTAGGACCTCTGGTCCACGGACATTAATAAGGGACAGTGTACGACCTTGTGTTCTTAATGTAAGTTTTGTATATACTGATTAATTGCTTTTCTCTTGATATATCTGATTGTTCCAATATAACACTGGTTAGACTCATTCCCTTTTGTCCTTGCGTTCTTCCAGGGGGTGACGGGGTGTATCTGTAATGTTGTTGGATACGTTTGTGTGTATGGTGATGTGGGTGAGGGTGGGGGGTGGGGGTGTTGCGTGCCGCATGTGTGTGTCACTCTCTTTTCCCTCCTCCCCTCCCCGTGTGCTGGTGCAGTACTCACGGTCGTCGCCGCCGCCACCGCCTTCTTTCTACTTCGTGGTGTATTAGTAGATGCACCAACATGAGTAGGAACTGCAATTTGGGCTCCATCACGTCCCGGTTCTTCGCGGAGTGTCGAGAGGTGAGTGGTTCCCCTTCGTTGTTTAGTTTCTGCTGTGCTTTTGATGTCGTTGGTACCGCCCCAGAAAAGCTGGTGGATTGGTGCCTTGTAATAGGGTGGGCGGTACATTGACTTCTGCCTGTCTGTTGGCGGTGACCGCCGCAGTGTTTGTTGCTACTGCCCTGGCGGTTGCAGTTTTAAAGTGGCTGTCTATGCTGGCTGTTTCCGCCGTGGTCGTGATCCAATTTTGTTTACTGCCGGCCTCTTGGCGGTATTACCATTGCTTTAACACCGACCGCCAGGGTTGTAATGAGGGCCTAATTGTTATAGCATGACAAGCAGCGAACATACCAATCACCTTAGAACCCAAAGATGTGCCCTTTTAGGTACATCGCATCCTAGAACATTCGCTTATCAACTTTCAAGTTATCAAGTATCAAGTTTTAGCAGTAAATGTTTTTAAATCACATGCAGTGCGTTCTGCCTTTTTAAGGGTTAATTCCCTTGGTCTCTTTTTCCAGAAGCGGCCTCCAAGATGCTGGACAGAACAGAGCATGAAGATTAAAAGCAGAGGAGCAGATACTCCTTCTCTGCAGCCGGTGACCTTTACGGCAGGCAGTTCACTCAAGCCGGGTGTTGTTTAAATTCCTGCTGCATCCAGCCATACCCAGTCTGAGTCATAGGGAGTCACAAGCAGTCTGAGTCATAGGGATGCTAGAGGCTTGTGCAACGCTGGTTCACAAACAAGAATTGGTCTCTAACAAGCAATCTTTTTCTGGCAGTAACATGTCAAAATTTAGTGTTACTCTTCTTCAGAAAACTACTTTAATGGTGCGCCTACTGTCTCCCTCAATCTGTATTTTTAGGTTGTGAATCCTATTGGATGGGGAGACACATCTGTCCATCATTTCGGTTTCAAGTAAGTTATTAGCCGGTGTAACATCTAGAAGATCTAGAAGATTCTGGCGACAAATCGTGACTTCTGCTGCACTGTCTAGAAGAGTCACTGCCCATGTTGTGTTCTTCAGTTATGTTCTTTATATTTTAGTATGTTTGGCCGAAATAGTTACAACCTTTTTCTTTTTCTTGTGGAAGTTTCTCTCTATTTTTTGTTAAGGTTTCTGAAGAGCGTTGTAATTCAATATTTTGCTTCACATACTTGTTTCTGTGTTCTGACTGCCCTCCTCTCTCGCTGTATTTATCTGGTGAGTCCTGGAAAGAAAGAGATGAGTGAGTGTCAGAATACTGGTATCTGTCAGGAGCTTTTAAAGTTTCCCTATTTCTAAGGTTGTAGCACTTTTCTGAGGTCTCCAAATGCAAAGATTCTCCTCTTTGGCTTTCTCTATCTTTATTAGGTTTTTGTTTATCCAAGCCCCTTTTAGAGCTCTATTGTGTTTACTCAGTATTTTCCGTAATGGAAGTATTTTGTAATTGTGGCTTAGTTAGTCTGGCCCCCAGACTATCCTGACTTATACTTGTATACGTTTTGGAAATAAACTTTGGCAGCTCTCAATCTTGATCCCATTGAGGAACATCTTGTAACTGCTGGCATATTGCCAAAGCTGCTGCTTCCCTTTTAATGTTACTTAAAATAATTGAGGAGACCATCTTAAAATTCCACATTAGTTTAATTCCCAAGTCCAGGGCAGGTGCTGCCCTGTTTCCATTATGAATTTGTTTCAACACTTTGAGAAGATTTGCAACTGTCGGTGTACCATGCATAGTGGTATAGATTTCAGCAAAGACTGTGCTCCAAGTGGCACAATCCTCTAGAGAGGGAACATTTCCAAAAGGCAAGTACATTATGAGAATTCTGTTTATCTTGGGGTCCCATATGGGGAAACACTGCTTACAGCTTGTTTGTTTTAGTGCAACCCAAAACGGAATCCTCTTCCTTTCAGTGGAAGCTTTACCCATTATTGAATGGACAGTTTGTGGATTTATTCCTGTGACGGGCAGTACATTTATAGCTGGAGCAGCCCTCACTGGGATGGCGTTTAAGGTCTTCAGTACAAATTGCATCAGACATCTACGTATATCAACAAGATTGTTGTGTAAAGTATGCACTTCTGCTACTTCCATAGTTTGTACATTAGGGTGTGGTGTATATATAGCCAATATATAACAAATGCTTCTAACATGTTGTGTTACATGTGGGAGGGAGCCATTAAACCAATCGTGGTGTTCTTAATAATTTAGTGGTATCTCTAAATATTGGTATGCTCTGTACTGTTGGAGTACATTTGCAAATGTGTTTGAGTCTGCGTTGACAGCAGGAAAGGTGACCCACAAGTAGAACATTTCTATGCTGTGCGTATCCTGTGCCTCTACCATGAATGTAACATGCTCATCCTCATTGGTTAGTCTACTTGCTAATTGAAACTGTGTGACTAGTTGTCTACAGTTTTTCAGGATATTTACTGATTGTGAATTAGCCATATGAAAAAATATGGCTCAGAGTTGGGAACACCATACACCCTAAGATAAGTACTCCCTATTTAACTGAGGAGTATTTTCCCTAGCACCACAGATGTCTCCATGTAAGGTAATTAGAATATCTTTTGCTTATGCAAGAGAGATACACAGGAGGTCTGTTAACTTATGCCCATATTTATACTTTCTTAGCACTGCATTTGCATAATTTTTTGACGTAAAAGCGGCGCAAGCTTACAAAATACCATTGTATTTTGTAAGTTTGTGCTGCTTTTGTGCCAAAAAGCAGCACAAATGCGGCACTAAAAAAGTATAAATATGGGCCTTAGTAACTTACCAACACTAGGCACCATGTGGTAGGACTCTTACCATGGGGATAAGACTGCTGGTTTTCGAGCTGCAACACCGCCATTTGTGGGTGAATGAATCATTCCCTAACTGGTTGAAGGTTGTCAGCATAACTATTTCAGCTAGAAAGCAGCACCCCACCAAAACCTGGAAAGTAAATGTGACTTGTGGCAGCCTAGAAAACATGGCACTCTGACTCCTCAGGAAAGTCCAACAAGCAAGGTAGACAAAGACATGCAAGACATAGTTAAATGCATTTATTGAAAACATTCTATGATAACAGACACAAGCTGCAATTATTAGGAGGATGAAAAATATCACAGTTAGAATTATGACTATTAGTGAAAAGTAGATGAACAATCCCAACGTCCTGGAATAAACATGCATCTAAGAATTCCTACCTACAACCTTGGCATCTACATGAGAGCATAGCAGTGATAGTACTTTCTGCCCATGCTAGTCCATGCAAAGGGTCCCTGCCCGATACCTGAGAACAGGGATCTGTTGGCTGTCTTGTTGGTTGGCTGTAGGAACAAGAACTGGATGAGTAAAGCTGCGAAGTGACACACAGTATGAGATGGCTCCTCTGGCAGGAATGGCCTCCCTAACCTCCTTGGGACTGTGTGATGTTTTTATAATAAAATGTGCTACATTCTGAGAACAGGCCTGACGTGATATTGTGTCTAAGTGTCGAAGGTGGCTCCACACTCTTGTGGCACCAATACTAAATGAACTTTCATGTACAGCCTTGAGCAGAGGTACAAGTTGAAATTTCATGCAAAGGAACTAACAACAATGCTTTCACAGAAAAGCAACTGATTACAAAATGAAACATTCCCACTAAAAGCAAGCTGCTAAAATGAAATAAAATGAATAAATGAAATAACTGCGTAAAAGGGCATAGGCTACAGGCCTAAGACTAAAATAAATGTTCCCAAGCAAGGAGCTAAATTGAACCCAGAAAGGTACAACTTGGAGATGACTATGCTCACAATGGAGGAAAAGAGACTGGCCATGGGGGAAGCAAAGGAGAGGGATGAGGCCCAGAGAGCCTTGGAGGAAAATACATTGACCATATAGGAGAGGAAATTGATGTTGGCTCATGAACTGGGTCTTAAGGAACTTGACCTCAAGGTGAGGCAGACAAAGTACAGCAGTGATGGTGGCAGCATTACCTCAGTTCCCCCTGTACACAAGAGGGTCCATATTTAGGTGTGGTGACTGACTTTGTTGTGGGAGATTATATTGGCGTGAGGTTTGAGACCTATGACAATTCCCTGCAAATGCACAAGATCCCCGGGGGGCTTAAGGGCTAGTCTATGGAGGCATATCCCTAGTGAAGGACACCCAACTGGCCCTAGAGAAAGAGGACAGGATGAGGTATCCTCCCACTAAGGCAGCATTTGTCAAAAAGTAATGTCTGAACCCAGATAAGTATAAGAAGAACTTTAGAGACAGTCAGAAGCTGGCTCTACAGACCTTGGTGGATTGTGCTGATTACTTCTGCAAGATACAGGATGGTTGTATGAGAATAGGTGAAGAAAACAATTATCAGGGGCTGTGCAACTTGATTGCAAAAGTGCACATGTTCAGTCTTTGTTGTGCAGATCTGTGCCAACACATGATTGATAGTAAACTCTCTGACCCCAGGGAGCTTGCTACGGAGGCAGACAGCTGGGTCAGCACCAGGGTCCACAAGAAGGTACCTGGAAGGGGAGCACCACAAGGGCGGGCGGGATCCCCATTAGAACAAAGAAGGGGGAGATAAACATAAAAACAAAGAGTTCTCTATATGCCTCAAACGTGTTCTTTAAACCAGGATTCCCAACTCTTAGCTGTGAAAAAGAACAGCTGGTTCCTTGGGAGTGAGTCTTAAGGGAAGGCGCCTCTCAAGTGGTATAAGTGTCAACAGGTAGGGCACTTCAAGAGGGATGCCAAGAAACCAAACCGGGCTCAGTTCCACACTGGTGGGTAGTCACTGGGGTTGACTAGTGTAGTGATTGGGGAGTAGATGGTCCCAGATAGTGTGGAATGCAGAGGAGAGTTTGCCCTAGTGTCACTGAGTGACAAAGAGATGGCTCAGAGAACTCACATGCCTAGAAATACTAAGAAATGCAGGCCGTGGGTCACCATCAATGAGCAGAGGTTAGAGGGTCTGAGAGACACTGGAGCCAATATGACAGTTGTAAGATGTCATCTGGTGACCTCAGAGAAGATAGTCACTAATGTGTTCCATAAAGTTATTGCAGCAGTCAACCGTGAGAGTCACTATCCAGTGGGTTTGGTTTCTTTGAATGGGGGGTGGTCTCAGGTTCCTTTAGGGTAGCTGGGAATCTATCCATGCCTGTTAATTGCCTTCTTGGCAACTCCCTGAAACATACCACCTGGAAGGAGATTATGTTTAAATCCCACTTGGAAATGTGATGGCTGCCTGAGTGGGTCTGCCTGAAAACACGGTTCCTAGCAGCCCAAGAGGGTAGTCAGGAGAGCCGGGAAGAATGGCCCAGGAGCCTTCCAAGAAGAGGAAGGGCAAGGAGCATGTGAAACCCACTACAGTCTGGGAGGAGGCTGACCCAGTAGGGGACACCCAGAAGCCTACATAAGGAGGATGTTGCCAAAATGGAGAACCTGCCTCAGCTCGCCAACTGGCAGCAGGAAAAGGATTTACAATGGCAAGGTGCAGAGGAAAGGTCATAGTCTTGTGGGTCTTTGACAACAGGCTGAGACTCAGATAGCTGGTGATACCTATGGTGATCACCTTATCTACTGCAATAATGGTGTCCTGTATAGCAAGCCTAAGGTTCCTGAGCCTGGTTCAACCCATGTGCTGGTGGTCATTCAGTGCTGCAGGGTCTTCCTGTTGGAGCTGGCTCGTGATGTAGCCCTCAGGTCAATTCAATTCAAAATCTTTATTCAGTTCAAACAAGTTGACCATAAAAGAGCACAAAAAATACAGCAGCAATAATTTAAAAACAGCCATATTTACAAAATAGAAATTAAGTTGGATCAATAACACATAAAGCAAATATTCTTTAAAAACAGTTTCCATAAACGATCCCTGTTCCCCTATGTTGTCACCTAAAATATAATGCTTTCCCCATTCCTGCCATACAGCAATGCCAATACATAGAAATACCCAACAGTACAAACAGGTATTCCTTTGACTCATCATCATCATAATGACAAGGTAAAATTAAGGGCAAATAAATCATACTAAGGAGCTATCGAGCGATACTTCTCCTATTAAGGACTGCTCCCCATATATATAGGACAATGAGGAAGCATAGAAAATGGTCCATTAGTGAACACAAAAATCTTAGAAATGCTCTATAATTTCTATTATGATTTGCTATAAAAAGTGGTTTTAAGTAGTATCTCTGTAGCCCATCATCATAACTACAAAATAGGGTAAAGTGCTGAGTGCTCTGTTTGGAAATATCATCAAAAGGACATGGAATTATGTCACTGGACCATTGTTTCATAACAAGAAAGGCAACTAAAAAATGTAGTATACCCAGCCATGACCTAGTAAAAACAAATCGATGTTGGGCGATTGAAACCATAGTCAAATATGGTTGGAAACCATCCCAAAATGTGATCAACGTAAATAAAGCTACAATGGGTTTCCCTGACTCAGTGAGAGCCTTGTTTCCAGAACTAGCTCCTAAATAAAGGGCTTTGATTTTCACTCTTGTGCAGGCCAACACACTGTATGGAGTGTGAATCACAGGGGAACCATGCAACATTTTAAGGGTTTCATTAATGTAGGAAATTAAGGGGATATTAAAAACATGACCAAGTCCTAGGCAGGCTTGGCCCAGATTGAGCACCAGAGCAAAAGCAACTTTACTGAGAGTAAATTCTCCAGATGAGTAATCCCAATCTCTCAATGAGTAATGTAAGTGAAAACGGAAGAAGGAATACTTAGCCGATCTCTAGCAAAGGCATTCTCCTCAACCTGAATGGGACCACAAGGCGTGTAACCCCAAAGGCCCCCTCCATAAATAGCAGTTTACAATACTTTAGCTTTGTAAATGCTAATCATTTCTGTGATGGGATGGCTGCCAAATTTGCTGGAAAATTTGAAAACACCATCACAGACTGCTCATTTTTAATTTAGTATTTTGCACATAGTTAACCCACGAGCCATTACTGGAAAAAAAAATACCTAACTAGTTAAATGAGTTAAACCTCACAATAGGGGAGCCTGTAATGTAACAGTCCTACATTTCTGGATCTTTTTTTACCACATATCATCGTAAATGTTTTAGCATTGTTAATCTCATGTTCCCAAAGTCAGTAAAGGTATCGATCAGTCTGTGCAGGCTGATGGCAGTTCTTGACGTGAGTACTGTGTCATTGGCATAGAATAACACAGAGACCGGATGGCAGGGGACAATATGCATGTTGGTCTGCAAAGCCCTGAAGATGTCATCAACCTTATTAATGTACAAATAAAAATAGAAATGTGCCCAAAACCAACCTTACCTAATACTTCTCCTAATTTTTTAAGATTGAGTACATTCCCCATTGGGGCCAAAATGTTGCTTGGGGGACAGGCTCCCATAAAATTTGGATAGAAAAATAACAATATTCTCAGATGCCCCAAGTGAGAGTAGAGTATGCCACATGATCAATTGGTCCGCCAGGTTGAAAGCACTTATTATACTTCTCAACAAGCATGTCCAGGTTAATACACTCTTCCCACTCTCCCTTTCCTTTTCCCTAAAACCTAATTGGGTTTCAAAAAGGATGGAATTGTCAGTAGTTCTTATCTTTGCTAAGAGGACCCTGCCCTTCAATTTAGCAGAATAGTCTAGAAGGCAAAAGGGGGAATAACCCTTTGGGTCAGTTTTGTCCCCCTTCTTGAAAAGAGGCACTATACTAGAATCACCCTAACTAGAGAAGATCATGCCCTCAGCAGTCACATTAAGCACATTGGTCAGAATAGTTCCTCAAAGTTTGCCCACAGCCGTAAAGACATCCACTGGGACACCACCTGGCCGGGTGCTTTACCCCCCACACTCTGTTGTAGGGCATGAAGGACCTTGTCCAGAGTCACCTCTAGGGATCTGCCCCAAGTTTGATTAGCTGTTGAACACATTTCCTACAAGAGGGAGCTGAAAATGCCTGAAAACTGATTGGCCCATGCCTAAGAGGCCAAGTGTGAGGGAAATTCAGGGGCAGTGTCATTTCATAAAAAGGGGACATAACCTTGTTTCAGAACAAACTGGCATCATTGGTCTCAGCTGCCTGGGCCAAATGAGTCCAGGCCTCCTCCTTGAGAAAATGTTTTCCTATCGGCTAACACCATGTTATAGCCCCTCCTTAGATGTTTAATAATGGTGTGATCACTAGGTGAACTGTGCAGGGAAATCCGCAGCAACTTGGCTGCCTGAATGCATGAGTGATCAAACCATCTATGTCTCTTTGAGGACTGGGATCTGGGGCATCAGTTCAAAAGAGCATTAAGTGACCTTGTGACTATTTCAAATACATGAACCACCCCTATTTTACCTGTCTTATCACTCAAACAATATTTAAACTAGGCTGCATTTAAAATTAGAAGCTTTTGCAACACAATAAAATTATAAATCTCTGTCCCTTTAATCCAAACATCATTAGGCTTAACTGGGTTCATGTTGGCAACACTGGTGCTTACCTCCAAACTCTCAGCATGTAATAACATGGATACAACTAAGCAGTTATGATCGTTCACTGCTGTTGGTATTATCCTACAATCAAAAACAAAATTTCCAGCTGCGGGAAATAGTCAAACTAGCTCCTGTTCCATTAAAAGAGAGGGCCTGGGCATTGTTCCCCTCATTGCGGTCTCCAAAAGTAAGAGGCTGTGGGTAGGAAAGCACCCTTTTTGACATAGTTGGTTCCCACTTTTTGTCTGGTATCTGATGTATTTCGACTGAAAGGGCACTAAGTTCCTGCTAACTAGGTCCGCAGAACCTGCCAGAACTTTTTCCCCAAAACTGCACAGTCGCTTGCCCCAGTTGGCAAAACCTTTAGCACCCTCTGTAAGTACCTAGTAAATGGTACCTGAGGTACCTGGGTCCTGGGGTACTAAGGAGGGTCCATAAGGGCTGCAGCATGAATTGTGCCACCTTACGGGACCCCTCACCAAGCACATGACAGGCCGCCATTGCAAGCTGCTTGACTTGGGGCAGACTAAAGTGAAAATACGACATGGTCTGTGTGCCATGCCCCTTAACACTCTATGTAATATATGTAAGCCACCCCTCTTTCAGGCCATACAGCCCTAAGGCAGGGTGCATTATATCACATGTAAGGGCATATCTACAGTAGCAGGTGTTAGACTTTTCATCCTTGGCGTGGTCTGTTTCCCAGGTTGTTGATGTGTGATGGACTCTGTTTGTGCTGTTTTTGTTATTTTTTGCACTTTACCACTGCTAACCAGTGCTAAAGTGCAAGTGCTCCTATACAAAATGTGTATGTAATTGGTTCATCCATGATTGGCATATTTGATTTACTGTTAAGGCCCTAGTACAGTGCACTAGAGGTGCCCTGGGCCTGTAAATCAAATGCTTCTATGGGGCCTGCAGCACTGGTTGTGCCACCCACAATAGTAGCTCTGTAAACATGGCTCAGACCTGCCACTGCAGTGTCTGTGTGTGCAGTTTTAACTGCCAGTTCGACTTGGCAAGTGTACCCACTTGCCAGGCCTAAACCTTCCCTTTTCTTACATGGACGCCACTCCTAAGGTAGGCCCTAGGTAGCCCCAAGGGCAGGGTGCAGTGTATGATTAAGGTAGGACATATACTAATGTGTGTTATATGCCCTAACAGTGAAATACTGCTAAATTCAGTTTTCACTGTTGCAAGGCCTGTCCCTCTCATAGGTTAACATGGGGGCTGCCTTTAAATATGGTTAAAGTGTAGATTCCCTTTGGGAGTGGATAGACATGTGGAATTTGGGGTCTCTGAGCTCACAATTTAAAAAAACATCTTTTAGTAAAGTTGATTTTAAGGTTGTGTGTTTGAAAATGCAACTTTTAGAAAGTGAGCATTTAATTGCTTGAACCATTTGGTGACTCTGCCTGTTTGTGGATTCCCTGTCTGGGTCAGTTTGACAGTTGGGCTGTTTGCACCTGTCTCTAGAGAGTGACACAAAGTGAGCTGGGGTGTAGCCTTCATATCCTGATGAGCCATCCGTGCTAGGAGGGAGGGGAGGAGTGGTCACTCAAACCTGAAAGGACTGTGCCTGCCCTCACACAATGCAGTCTCCAACCCCCTGGTGTGTGTCTGGGGCCTGGACTGGGCAACACAGGATTTCACAAACAAGAGAAGCTTTTCTTTGAAGTAAGCCTACTTCAAAGGGCAAAATGGGAATAAGAAGGGCACCCAAAACCACAGACTTTAGAACACTTATGGAAACCAAGAGGAACCTCTGTCTGGAAAAGAGCTGAAGAGCTGAGAAGAAGAGCTGCCCTGCCTGTGACTGTGCTTTGTGGAGCTATCCTGCAGTTGCTACTTCTGCCTGTGCAAGAAGACAAAGACTGGACTTTGTGTGCCTTCCAGCTTGTGAATAACTCTCCAAGGACTTATTTTAGAGCTTGCCTCCTGTTGTTGAAGTCTCAGGGACAGCAAAGACTTTTCTCTGACAGCACCTGGAGCCTCTGCTGAGACTCCTACCCTGCCAAGTGGTGCCCATCCAGTTCCTGGGACTCTGAAAGGAGAAGCTGGCAGAACAAGAGTAAGATATCCACGCACAGGCTGTCGTGCGGGGAAAAGATCGATGAAACACCGAGACGCGGCTGAAAATTCAACGTGCCTTCGGCTTTGCAGCTGAAATCGATGCTCGTCTGCAGCGCCGCTGGTAGATCGACACACGCGGCTGGAGAAACGACTCGCAGCTTCACTGACAGAGGCTGGTGAGATCCCAACACACGCTGCATGATTTTCCAATCATCGTGCAGCAGGATTTCTGAAGCAAACATCGATGGTCGTGTAAAAACAATGCAAGGCCTGCCCAGACCCGAGAGTGCTGTTTGGATCGATGCATCACTCTCCTGTGCATCATTTCTTATGATGCACTGTGACCGGACTGAAGGAGAAACGACACACAGTCTCGCTCGTGAGTGATATCGACACATCTTAAGCTCCTTTTGACGCACACTCGCCTGTTCGGGGTTATTTTGAAGCACCCAGGTACATTTCCACGATAACATTGTTGTGTTTAACTCTTTTTGTTTTTTAATTGATAACTTGGCTTGTGTATGGTGGATGTTTATCGTTTTGGTCTTGTTTTGTTCAGATAAATATTTTCTATTTTTCTAAACATGTGTTGTGTCATTTTGTAGTGTTTTCATTAAGTTACTGTGTGTGTTGGTACAAATACTTTACACCTAGCACTCTGAAGTTAAGCCTGCTGCTCGTACCAAGAGGGTAAGTGGGGGGTTAGCTAAGGGTGATTCTCTTTTCCCTGACTAGAGTGAGGTTCCTTGCTTGGACAGGGGTAACCTGACTGCCAACCAAAAACCCCATTTCTAACAGCAGCTATGCCCCTGCTGTGTCTTTGTTGATTCTCAGTGTATTGCTACATGCACTACGTGCATGTGTCAGCACTACGTGCAAGGTAAACAGCGGTGCAGAGTGTGGACCATTGGCCTCTGCTTTCATTGGCCTTCGCTTCCATTTTGGTTCACGACTCCATTTTGTCGAGTCGGGTTCGGTGCGTAAGGCACTGTTCTGTGTTTTTCCACAAGCTTCGGCAAGCTGAAGGGTGGGGTGTTTTTCTGCTCAACTTCGCTCCATCTGCCTGGTACGAAGGGCGCTATTTACATTCCACGAGCTATCAGTTAGAACAACAGGGGGATGCGCCTGTACACAAGGAGGAATGCAAGCTGCCTGTACACAAGGAGGAATGCAAGCTTCACCTTGGAGTCCTCTCCTGGGAACTTGGCCCGTTCTGAGGAGACGTCTCGAAGGGTGAACAAGGTACCGCCGATTGCACAATTTGTAAAGGAGGGGGTCTTTTTCTAGAAAAGACTCCTGGGCGTTAGTAAATACTATAAAAGTTGGGGGCCTGGATGGGCTGGTTTAGGAACTCTCTTCTGGGTTGGACGCAACGCCAGGAGGACTGATTGTCCCGAACAGAGGCTGCCTGTGCTAGCTGATTTGGGTTCCCCAGCTTTGTGTACGGCGGAGGGATGCAGACTCTCTTTTCGGTGAAGCTTTTCAATTTATTAAGTGTATTGTGGGTGCGCGCGTAATATGTACTTATTCTTGCAGTCATTTTCATGCTATTGAGCATTGAAGTATATTGTGTGTGCGCGCGTAATATGCACTTATTCTTGCAGTCATTTTCATGCTATTGAGCATTGAGGTATATTGTGTGTGCTTGTATTATATGCACTTACTCTTGCAATTATCCACAGAGTGCTTATATCTTTATCATTATTCTCATGTTATTCTCCTGATGTATATATATATATATATATTAGTGTGGTTTAGTTTTGCTAGCTGAGAACTTGCCCCTTAAATAAACTTGATTATTCTACTTACGAAGGTGTTTGAGAGTGATTGCTTTACATTGTGCCTTAAAATATCCTGAAGTGCATAGTTTTGATATTCTGAAGAGTAAAGCAGCACAAATTGGCGTAGTCGGCAGGATTCGAAAAAAAAAAAAAGGGAAAATGCTTAATAAGATCAAAGCGAGCTCAAAAGCAGGTTCTCATGTAGCAAATCCAGACATAGAAATACCGGGGTGGGAAACTGCCCCGTATAAACTTTTAGCTCAGGAATGGTCACGTTGTGCTGGTTTGTGTGAAAATTGGAATGCGTGTATGTTGAATGTGGAACCTGAAGATCTTCTTATATGCTTACAGAAAGTTTCAATTGACAAGGGAAGGGAGATTTGTGCGTTGGGGAGGCGAGGCTGGATCTTGCTTTCTGCGTACCGAAAGTTGTATGAAAAATGTTTACAGTTACAAAAAGACCACGAGCAGCTGGGGAAGGAGTTAGTAGAAGCCCGAAATTCCTCTACCATGCTAGCTTGTCAAAATAAATTATTAAGTGATAAGTTGGAAATGTACCAACTGGTTGCAGAGAGAACGGCCGTTAGCGTAGCTAAATATAAACACAAGAAACGAAGAGGGAAAGTTAATAAAAAGAAGGTGCATTTAGCTATCTCTCAGGCAGGATTAGCCTTTGACCCTGAATTTTGGGATGGAAACATCTGGGATACATCGACAGAGGTCTGGGGAAACATTGCTTACGTGGTTGGTGCGGGTGCACGATATGGGGGGCCAGGGGGTCCAATTGGATCACGGCGACGCTCCGAGGCTTTGTATGTTAAGTACAGACCTGGTTATTCAAAATGAGTTTAGAACCTATCCAGGGAATGGTCCCATGACCAATTTGTTAGAGCTAGCTGCGCAAGGGTGTGCTCAGAAGTATCCGACAGAGTCAGACTGGCCGCCTAATGATAAACCTTGGTATACTTTGAGAGTTGCAGTACAGAGATTGAAGGAAGAAGGGATGAAAACAGCTATCTTTATGGGTAATGCCCATGATTTGATGAATGGAATTTTAAGTGTGTCTGTGCGAAACCGGTTGATTAGGGCCGCTCCTCCTGCATATAAGCATGTCATCATGACTTTGTTAATTAATCAGACGGGTAACTCATTGTCTCAGGTGGTAGAAGCGGTGCGTGAGTTAAGTGATTTAGGAGAATGGGCTAAGCCAGAGAGGAATTCACGGTCTGAGAATCGTACTGATAACAACAGGGTGACAAGGCGAGACATGTTTCAGGCCTTGCTGCGAGATGGGGTGACCAGGAATGAAATTGATGGGATAAGCACCAAGGACATGTGGGAAATGTACCGCAAACGCGGTTTGGATAAAAAGGAGGGGAGCAGGAAAGGGAACAAGAAGGATAACAAAGTGGTGAACCAGAGAAAGGCAGGAGGGGAGGAGCGTGAGGGTGAAAAGGGAGAGAGAGGGAGAAAACCCCACAGTAGAGAGAGATCCCCAGAGGACGGAAATTGGGAGGAAGAGCACCGAAGCGCAGAGGGAACCCGGAGCAGGGAGAGAGACCGGGAACTGACAGGTTCTGGGAAAACTTGAGGAAGAGAGTGGGAGAGGGAGCTGGTAAGCTCAGAGAGGTTGCGAAGCAGAGACAGGGAGGAGGAGTTCCCTGAGAATTACCGCAAACTGTATCCAGATTTGACTTGGGCAGACTCTGATGTGCGCAGAGTGAAAATAGATTAGGAAACAGGCCAAACTCCGGTGCAGGGATGGGCTCGCAAAGATAACAGACCTCATGTCAAAGTAGAAATTTATTGGAAACGTGGAAATGTTCAAAAAGTTCGAGCCCTCGTTGACACCGGAGCGGAGGCCACTTTGATTCATGGCAATCCAAGAAAATTCAGGGGACAGTACTTCACCATTACGGGATTGGGCGGAAAAGAAACCCCGGCAGTGCAGATAGTGGTTCCCATGAAAATAGGGGCACTTCCAAAGAGAGAATACACTGTCCTGATTGTGCCCATTCCCGAATACATTATTGGAATTGACATTTTGAAAGGGATGACCCTACATTTGGAAGATGGATGTTATCAATTTGGTTCCAAAAGATTTATATCAATAGCCGCCGCAAGGGTGGGGCTGTTGAAGATTCCTCCGGTAACACTTCCCCAAGCTACTAAGGTGATTCAAATGAAACAGTACAGAATACCGGGAGGACATGAGGAGATTAGCCAGACTATACATGATTTACTAGAGGCCGGGGTAATAGTTCCCATCACCACTGCGTGGAATAATGCCCTCTGGCCTGTTCGTAAAAGTGATAACAGTTGGAGGATTTGCATTGATTATCGCCAATTGAATAAACATACACCTCCTCTGACTGCAGCGGTCCCAGACACCATTACCTTGATTGAGAACATACAGAAACACAGTGGGACTTGGTATGCAACCATTGACATTGCCAATGCCTTCTTTACGATACCAATAGCTACTGAGAGCCAGCCTCAGCTGGCATTCCAGTGGGCGGGGCGTCAGTACACCTTCTGTAGATTACCCATGGGGTATTTACATAGCCCCACTATCTGCCACCGGCTGGTGGCAGAGCATTTGGATGAAGTACCAGTGGTTCCTGGAGTGCAAATTTCTCACTATATAGATGACGTGATGATGCAGGGAGAGACGCAAGAACAGGTGCAAATTCAGCTAGACAGGGTGGTGGAACATTTGCAGAATAAAGGGTGGGAGATTAACCCCGAGAAAGTGCAGGGACCGTCTCAGAGCGTGACATTTTTGGGCATTCAGTGGAATCAGGGACACAGAGAAGTGTTGCCAAAAGTGAAACAAAAGATTAAGGAATTCGCAGTACCGCGAAATCGGAAGGAAGCCCAGAGTTTTATTGGACTATTCGGGTATTGGAGACAACATATACCCCATTTGTCTCAGATTTTGGCCCCATTGTACAAAGTTACACGAAAGAAAAATGCGTTTGAATGGGGAGAGCAGGAGCAGCGCGCGTTTGAATTGGCGAAAGACGCCATTCAGCATGCTTTGGATTTGTGGCCGATTCGAGAGGGAGACATTGAGTTGAATGTGACAGTCCAGGGGCAGTATGCCAATTGGAGTTTATGGCAAAAACAAGGAAGAAAGAGGGTGCCCCTGGGATTTTGGACAAAGAAGTTACCTGAGGCAGGAGAGCGGTATACTCCCTTTGAGAAGCAGCTGCTGGCCTGCTATTGGGCCCTGGTTGATACTGAGCAAATTACACTGGGACACAATGTGATTCTAAGGCCTGAAATTCCCATCATGCAGTGGGTGATGAGTTCCCCAAAAACTCATAGAATTGGACATGCGCAAGAAGCCAGCATTATAAAATGGAAATGGTATGTCCAGGACAGGGCACGAGCGGGTCCAAAAGGGACCGCCGTTTTGCATGAGCAGGTAGCGCAGGCTCCAGTGGAGAATTCCGAAATGTTGCATGATGTACCTTCAGTGTGTGAATCCCCAGTAGGGTGGGGCCAGCCGTTCGCAGACTTGTCTGCAGATGACAAAAAACATGTGTGGTTCACAGATGGTTCAGCAAAATATGTTGGAGCGAAAAGGCACTGGAAGGCAGTGTCCTATAATCCTGTTACCAAGAAGCTTTTGACAACTACAGGACAGGGAAAAAGTAGCCAGTATGCAGAGCTTTATGCCGTGTATCAGGCTTTAAAACAGGAGCTACCCGGAAAATGTCACATTTATACAGATTCCTGGTCTACCGCCAATGGGTTAGCTACTTGGCTTCCCACGTGGCATGCACATCAGTACAAAATCCATAACAAAGAGGTATGGGGGAAGGAGTTATGGCAGGAGATCTGGGAAATGTTACCTCAAAGCACCGTGACTGTCTATCATGTGGACGCTCACTGTCCAACTGATTCATTAGACCGATGGTTCAATTGTCTTGCAGACGATCGAGCCAAGATTCAAGAGGCTGAAGTGGAGGCGCAGAGTTCTGATTTGGTGGGAATGGCTAAATGGGCACACCAGAAATGCGGACATCTTGGAGAAAAGGCTACTCACAGGTGGGCTGAGATTAGAGGGATGCATCTTCCCCTAGATTTGATTAAAACAGCGATCATTGAATGTCCCATTTGTCAGCATGCACAGCACAGACCGGTCCCACAGGTGGTGAGAGGCCAGCTAGGTAGAGGTAAATTGCCAGGACAGATTTGGCAGATTGATTACATTGGACCAATGCCAGTGAGCAGAGGGTGTCAGTATGCCTGCACTGTGGTAGACACTTACTCTGGTTATCTCATAGCCTTTCCCTGCAAGCGCGCAACTCAGCAGAGCACCCTGAAAACACTAGATCTGTTGATTCTGTACTATGGGGTGCCACTCCAGATTCAAAGTGATAACGCCAGCCACTTCAAGGGCAGACTAGTGCAGGACTATTGTGCACAACGCAATATTGAGTGGATTTTTCACATACCTTACTACCCACAAGCAGCGGGACTGATTGAGAGAATGAATGGGTTGCTGAAAGAACAATTGCGTAAACTGAATGATGGGACACTGAAGGGGTGGAGGGATAATTTATATGATGCTTTGCAAATTTTGAACAACCGACCCCTAACAAATGCCGAGACACCTCTCATGAGAATGCTGACACCTGCTTTACAGATTAATCCGTTTACAACGAGCAATACCATTGTGTATTGGGAAACAGCTCCAGGAGCTTTGGCCCCATATCGAGCTACACCAGAATCTGCAGGACTTGACTTATATGCTTTACACATGCATCGATTGAAACCTAGAGACATCACTCTGATTGAAACTGGGGTGGGAATTCAGATTCCCCCTGAGCATTACGGTCTGATCGCCCCTCGATCTGGGCTTGCCTTGAGGGGCATCCAAGTTTTAGGAGGCGTGATAGATGCAGACTACCAAGGCGAGTTGAAAGTCATTCTCTTGAACAGTGGTGACACAGACCTAGTGGTGCAACCTGGTGATCGCGTTGCCCAAATTGTCATTATGCCGGTTTATGGAGGTGTTGTTAAGAAGGGGAGCGCCCCAGCTCTTCTCACTGTGAGAGGCAAAGGAGGGTTCGGATCTACTGACAAGAACCCAGGGGCCAAGGTGTGGATTGAATCCCCAAATAACCCTCCTCAACCCGCTGATGTCATCGCCACTGGACCAGACAATGTCCTGGTAGTTATGCGACCTGGTCAAGACAAATGGGAACATGTTCCCGCTGACAAATGCTATCTGCGAGAATGATAATACGTGTTTTGTCCTTTGTTCTTTTCAGATCATCCTGTGGAGTGCCTGTGCCATGAGTGTGGTGTATGGAGCCCGTTCGGGAGACTCCACCGGGGAGCGGGAGGGGCTCATAGCCAAAAAATTCAACCGTCAGCCGCAGATGCCAATGCTGCTGCATCAACCGAACAATGTTTGGATTCATCTAGCGCAGGAAGTGTTGAATATATCTCACTTCTGTATGAGTAACATGCAAAGCGTTCAAGATTTGATTACTACTTGTCTAGTGGCAGTGCCCACTCCTGCTGCTGTATTATTACACATCTTTAACAATACAAACCAGGATGGAATGGTGGATGTGAGTGACGTTCGCTCCCATCTGTCACTCTATGAGTACTGCCGTCATTGCCCGGAGGTGGGCAGGCGGTTGTGGAGGAACATGACATCTATACTCACGTTTAACATCTCAAGTGGGGATGTGTGCTATTCATTGACCTGTGATCCTATGAAAATAGGTAAATGTGCTCAGCTCACATTGGAGAAAAGAGACAAAAACTTAACTGCTGCACAACGGATGTTGTGCCACTCACGGAATGACCTAACCTGTTTGAATGTAAATAATTCAATGTTTTGCCAACATGTGGTGCCTGCTGCCAGCCACATTCAAAATGTTAAGTTGCCTAAAGGTTGGCTCTTTTCTTGTGGTAATCTTTCTTTTACTTATATTCCAGCCAATCTAACCGGAGGGCCTTGTGCCTGGTCACGCTTAGGCTTTCTCATGTTTCCTATGGATACTGCTCTACACCCTCGCTATACCAGAGACACTATTCAATTACCTACGGACTGTGATTCTGAAATTTCATTGCTGTCCAAAACAGAATATGTTAGTTTAGCTGGTTCTATCGTAGGGGTGCCAGGACTTGCAGTATATAATACCAGAGTTATTAATAAACTTGCATGTTTAGTAGTCAAGAATATTAACTATACATCAGCTGCCTTAGCTGAGCTGTTATTAGATGTACAGGGAATTAGAAGAGCTGCTTTGCAGAATCGCGCTGCTATTGATTATTTACTGCTTAAACACAACCATGGCTGCAGTGATTTTGAAGGATTATGTTGCTTCAATTTATCCGACCACTCCATATCAATCAACTCCCACATAGAGGCCCTGCATAAGTTGGTGAAGGGGGTGCAGCAGGATGTTGACAAGGGGTGGTGGGATTGGGCTTTTGGATGGCTGCCTAATTTAGGCCAACTGCGTTATATCTTTGGTGTAATCATTATCATAACCGTTATTTTAATTTCATTATGTTGTTGTATTCAGTGTGTGCCTAACCTTCTATCTCAGTGTCGCCCAAGAGCATTGCCATTTCAGCTTATAGGGTATACTTAGTTGTAAGTTGGCCAAATGGTCCAAGGGTGGAAATGTATTGCTACATGCACTACGTGCATGTGGCAGCACTACGTGCAAGGTAAACAGCGGTGCAGAGTGTGGACCATTGGCCTCTGCTTTCATTGGCCTTCGCTTCCATTTTGGTTCACGACTCCATTTTGTCGAGTCGGGTTCGGTGCGTAAGGCACTGTTCTGTGTTTTTCCACAAGCTTCGGCAAGCTGAAGGGTGGGGTGTTTTTCTGCTCAACTTCGCTCCATCTGCCTGGTACGAAGGGCGCTATTTACATTCCACGAGCTATCAGTTAGAACAACAGGGGGATGCGCCTGTACACAAGGAGGAATGCAAGCTGCCTGTACACAAGGAGGAATGCAAGCTTCACCTTGGAGTCCTCTCCTGGGAACTTGGCCCGTTCTGAGGAGACGTCTCGAAGGGTGAACAAGGTACCGCCGATTGCACAATTTGTAAACGAGGGGGTCTTTTTCTAGAAAAGACTCCTGGGCGTTAGTAAATACTATAAAAGTTGGGGGCCTGGATGGGCTGGTTTAGGAACTCTCTTCTGGGTTGGACGCAATGCCAGGAGGACTGATTGTCCCGAACAGAGGCTCCCTGTGCTAGCTGATTTGGGTTCCCCAGCTTTGGGTACGGCGGAGGGATGCAGACTCTCTTTTCGGTGAAGCTTTTCAATTTATTAAGTGTATTGTGGGTGCGCGCGTAATATGTACTTATTCTTGCAGTCATTTTCATGCTATTGAGCATTGAAGTATATTGTGTGTGCGCGCGTAATATGCACTTATTCTTGCAGTCATTTTCATGCTATTGAGCATTGAGGTATATTGTGTGTGCTTGTATTATATGCACTTACTCTTGCAATTATCCACAGAGTGCTTATATCTTTATCATTATTCTCATGTTATTCTCCTGATGTATATATATATATATATATATATATTAGTGTGGTTTAGTTTTGCTAGCTGAGAACTTGCCCCTTAAATAAACTTGATTATTCTACTTACGAAGGTGTTTGAGAGTGATTGCTTTACATTGTGCCTTAAAATATCCTGAAGTGCATAGTTTTGATATTCTGAAGAGTAAAGCAGCACACTCAGACATAGTAAGTGACCAGGGAAGCAATTTTAAATACATGTGCTGGACACTGGTCACCTACGAGTTCTCCAGTACATGATGGCTTCTCTGAAGAAAGGGATGTTTGGTATCAAACATCTCGTATTAGTGAACCACACTGATGCCAGTGTTGGATTTACCAATACATGCACCCAGATGGCACATTAGAGGTGTCTCCTGAAAACCTACCAGCTTCTAGTGTGTCAACTGACTGGTCCTGACCAGTTCAGCCACCCTAGCCATGTTTCTGACCCCCTAAGGTGAGAGCCAGCACTCTCGGGCTCCAGAGACAAGAGCCTGCATTGGGCAGAGGTACTGTCACCGCCTCCAGGCAGGATGGACATTCCAGGGCAGGAAACTTCAAAGGCCTAGCCGCATTTGTAATGTGACCCAGATCGTTTTAAATGGCGGAGATGACCAACCCCCTGCCCTAACCCCACTTTAGGCAGCAAGGCAAACGGGAAATTAGCCAGATTAGGAGGTGTGCCCGCGTATGCCAGTCCCACCCTTAAGGAGTATGAGCTGAAGGTGACACCACTTTATAAATTCCTCCATCTTGTTTTGGATGGAATTAGACCACTAGGGTCAGGGTTATGCTCACTTCCCAATAGAAGCAGTCATAGAAAGGGTGTACTCACTGTAAAGGTGTGCAATCCATTGGCTGCCACCTTGCAATCCCTCTAACACCCCTAAATGTAGTATTTAGGTGGCATCCCTGAACTCCAGAACTTAGATCCTGACAACCTAAAAACACAAAGGACAAAGAAGAGACCCGCAGAACAGGATAAGAAGAAACAGCTGACCTTGTACCAACCCTGCTGGCTTGTCTGCACTCCTTGACGGACTCTCCACCAGAAGACAGCTCATCCTGCAGCTGAGCCTCAAAAAGACTCAAGACTCCCAGGCACATTGGACCTGCTCCCCAACCAACTCCAAAGAACAGATCTGGAGTCCCCAGATGAGCAAAGACCCTACACCTGGTCACCTCTGTACCCGCTGTCCTCAACCCGAGATGAAGCGGGCCACCGGTGCCAACCTGTATCCCTAGCTGTCCACAGTCTGAGTCCATTGGGGTTTCAACCCTCCTGGACTTCCTGAAGTCACCTGCATCCTCTGCATGCAGGCCCTCTCTCCTGTGGCTTCTGTGGTGAGAGAAACTCTCAAGCAACCACTGCACCCTTCACCACCAACCCAAATTGAAGTGGACCCCTGGTGGCAACAATGTCTGCCAGCTCTCCTCAGCTCAGGTCCACTGTGGTTTCCCCCTTCTTGACTCCACGACAACGCCTGCAGTCTCAGATCACAGGACCACCCAACAGCGAGTGTTCCTGGACAAGGAAACCCAAAGCCAAAGGACATATCTGCATCCGTTACTCCTGGGCCTTGGTGAAGAGGACTAAAGTTGTACCTACACCTCTGAGCACCCCATGTTTGCTACCTAACTGTTTGTTGTCCCAGACTGGTCCCCCAGCCAGAGCCTGGAGCCTAAATCCACAGAAACCAATACCCATTAAAATACATTGGGCACCCAAAGTCTCACTACACCTTTGCACACTGCTGCCCGAAGTGACTTGGAGGTGTGGTCCTGACCCCTGCCCTGTACTCACCATAAGTCTACAATATTTTTCCTGTGCATCATCGTAAAGTGCTTGTTTGCTGATTGTGTTTTCCTTCCGTAGGTTACCAATGAGGAAATTGAACTGTGTCCATTTTTGCAAATGATTAGAATTTATGCTTAAAACTTACTTACCTTATAATAAAGTTCTTGGGTTCAAAATAAATATTAAAAAATGTTTTTTTTTTTAAATAGATTTCACATTTATTCTTTGAGTGTGTGTCTCAATTATTGCCTCTGTGAGTACAACAAAGGCTGAGCACTACACTCTGATAAGCATAGTTGCTCGCCCTCACTACCACAAAACAGAGAATTAGTATTATCTACTTTTGCCTCTGCAAACCAATTGAGGATCCACTGGACTCGGCACTGTGTATTTCTTTTTAGTGCACCATAGAGAGAGACAGCTTCCTACAGCCAACTTAAAAATTAGGGATTAAGGGCCTGCCCGTAGGTATTTTGTTCTGTTAAATCAATAAAGCCACGCACATACTTTGCCGAAGAAGGACAGTTCTGTATTAAAGTCACCAGCTTAAAAATGGAACAATTTAAGTGGCTGGCACACAAGAACATACCTAAATCCACCTCTAAGGCAAAAACAACACATTATTATAAAAATCATAGGCAAATCAGAACTACCCATAAAGGACAGCAACACAAGCTGATGGTAAGGTGACGCTATAAAAGACATAATAACTGCTGTCAATAAGTTGGAGATACAAATTTGGAGGCCAACATCAGGACAACCTGACAATGACGGAATAGCAGGTCTGAAGAAGGAAGAGAACCCCTACACATGAGAGAGATCTACATTTAAGGTTTTCTGGAGGCCAGGCGCATGTGTGATGGAAGTTATGTAAACCAATTCTTGGGCATTAAGCCCAAAAATGTTCTGTGGGGTAAACAAACAAGTTCCTTTGTATCTCACTGATGTTAAGGGAGGGGATAAAACAGTCAGGGTGGGAGCTTGATTCAGCTATCCCAGCTAGCAAGGGAGGGTAATTGGAGACAAGGACAATAAAATCAAACAATAGACTCGGAGTTGGGGCCTATGGGGTGTATAATCTGATCACTCACATTCTCTGGAAAGAGAAGCTATGTAGCATTCTCAAGGATGTTAAATAGGTCTGTCTCCTGCATGCTGATTAGTACCTCAAATCTGTTTGACATTGCAATAGAGAAAGGGCTGGTTAGAAGTAAATCATCTAACACCCTGCAGGATAGGTGCAGGAGATGAAAATAACCCAGTTGGAGGAGTGTGATATCACCAGAATTTGTATTGTATGTTGAGACCCAGGTAAGATCTCTCCTGCAAACCTAGGGTATTAAACATTAATAGTAACACAGTTCCCCTTAATGGTTTTCCTAGTTGGTCCAATCCACCCAACCTTTCTTGTCATGATAATCTGGTCAGCTATTACAATAGGGAAGACAAATTTAGACGGTAACCAGTTTAGGATCTTGTTCCTCAGCTGGGTTGATGACTCAGTTGTACTTGGAGGCAAGGGGGGGTTGGTCATTGTTGCCACTTATGGGCAGCAGGTGGGGGTTCAATTGATGGCCACAATATTGGGTGGCTCCCCCCTACTAAAAGCTATTAGTATTCCTTAAACGTTAAAGGTTTTATCTCATAGGGTCCCACTTGGCTGTATACTACTAGAGGAGATAACCAAATTATTGATTCCTGTCTCATTTGGCTGAGCAAGGAGTGGAGCATTCCAGGCCCCAAAGCCCTGGCCAAGGCCATATCCCCTGTCTGCCATGGAGCCCTCTCACATTTTGATGCATATCAACAGCTCATGATTGATTGTCTGATTGATTACGGTGTTGGAGAATCCTATACTGTACAGGCCCATTTATATGTACATTACAGTTGACTGAAGGGCCATCAAGGTCCCTTCGATTTGTCGTGTGGGCTCTCATTATCCTAAATGAGACTACTGGATTTCTAGGTAGCAGGATCGTTCACGGTGTGGGGGGCTGAGTCTGACCCACTTGGAAGGACCTTTGTCACCCTAAATCCGGTTTTGCTCCGGCTAACTAGCAGTGCCTCATCTCTCCAGTGTGGAAGGGATGATTAGGCAGCCGAGCGTATGACATCTTTGGAACCTCTCAGGGAAGTCGTGGTCACTCAGATCCAAACCAACTCTCTCATTTACAGTATGATCTCATGTACAAATGACAAAGGCAGTTCAAGTTTTATATATTGTTTTAATAAAACGACTGCATTTTAGATATTAAGGCGTGAGCCGCAATAACCAGAACCATACAACACAGTAGGATTGAAATAGTCACGAGGAGAGTGAAACATAAGAATAACGCTATCATGGTGTTAACAATTTCTACTCTCTCTCAGCTAGTTCTATTTCGAGCACAGCATGTTAAGCTTCTAATTTGCCTTTCAGATTCCCTGAGAAGACATTAACCCCCATACCTGAGCAAAGGCCTGTGATCTGGTTCAGCATCTGCTACGAGGCAGTCAGCGTCTAGTTGTGGTTCCCTGGTCGGAATCTCCCTCTTGCATGTATTTGGACAAGGAAGTGTTTTATAACTAACATGTCAGCGTGATCACAAAATGTGCCTACGCAAGAACGCCAAAGACTAAACTCCTACCACGTCTATCGGCAATGTACCAGACTGTATCCTTGACTGAAGCACAGAGTGAACAGGAATGTGTTATTGAGAACTCCAGTGCTGAAGTAGGCTAAACAGTGTGATATAACAGATAAAACAAGACCGTAGAACTGGTTATTTAAAAAATAACAGTACGAAGCCGAATAAAAAGCATTTAGAGCAAAGTGCACAGAGGCTCTAAGCTGCGAGCAAAGGAATAACATACATCCAGGGAAAAGTGCACAAAGGCCTAAAGCCTGAAGCTAATGGGCAAAGGATACATAAAACTGACCACACTACACCCTCCCCTTGTCGGTAACAAGTGGTTCTAACAATAGAAAAATATGCCCCAGATACAAAAACACATCTAACATATTTCGACAAGATCAGAGGACAATAAAGCAGGAAACAAATTTAAATTGTGAAGCATGTGACAGTAAAGCCAAATTTTATATAATGTCAATTTAAAAAAAATCCAATTATCAGACAGAAGCCACGGAAAGCAGGAGATCCTCCACTTCGACAGATGTCAACATCGGAAAAGCCACGCCAAAAATTAACACGGAGCAGGTGTGTTCCAAAGCCCCAGAACCATCCGGGACGGTACCCCGTGCAGGGCCTATGAATGAGACAATACCATCTTCCTCCAGGAAGGGAATCTCATAAACCTCCTCACGAAGCAAACGCAACCGCAGTGCACAAGTCTGGGAATGAGCCCTAATCGGGAACATCAACAGATGAGTATTGACCACTGGGGGGCGCTGCAGTGAGAGACAGAGAGCCAGTGCATGTTGAAACAAGCACAAAAGGCACCGAAACACGGGCTGCACACAATCCAAAACCGGTCGGAATGATAGAGACCAGTCACACTCCAAATGTCCCAGGAGTGTTGCCCCGAAATTCTGCATCATGCGTTCACGACACAGCTGCGCTGATGGGAACGCTAATACGGGATCTTGTCGCAGTGGGACAGCCATTGCGGATGAACAGCAGCAACAGCAAAACCCCAGCCAACAAAGCCAAAGTAATCGGGAATCCCCCAAAAATGCTTCCGAAAATAGAGTGACGAGCCGAAGGTATTAAACCGAATATGGAAGAGAAGGTATGAGCAAAACCAACACCAACGGCTTTGAAAAAATGTGCAATTCCAGCAGTGCTGGACGCATTAAATATACGTCCCACGAGTTCACCAAAGTGACTCGGAAAGTTAGTATTCAAAAGGGACTGTATTTCCGCAGATGACCTCGCCACCTGAAGTGCGTAGGTCTCGTTCGCAGATGTAAGGGCCACATGCTTTTGAAACAATAGAGCTTTCAGTCGACTCAACTTGTCGAAATTCACCTTGTAAGTAGCAATATGAGGCCAGATGTCCGCTACCTCCCTAATTTGAGTGGGGGGAAACAACACATTCCCGCAGCACGTAACGGCCTTGGTGACAACGACTACATAAACTATTCCAGCACGCATGCCACAACAAGGTTCACTGTTAAGAAGGATGTAACTGCCGTTTGAAAGCACCTGGAAAGTGTTTTTAATTACCGTGACTGGAACTCCCTTTAGATAACAAGCTAAGTTAGCAATCGAGGCATTACACACCCCGTGCAAAGACAGCTGTTTACAAACCATTGAATAGCTGACAGAAGTCTCACATTCGCTACCGCTAAGAAAAACCTCCCTCAAACCATTAATACATCTGTATAAAAAGGGAAGCTCCCACACCTCGTGTATGTAATTGTCTCCCAACCGTTCATATCTACCCACCGGAATGTGTTTTAAACAAGAAGTAAATTGTAGAGAGGAGATAGGCAAATTAATAACCCTGTGAATCAATCACTCAGCTGACGGAATCTCAGCCACAGTAAAAGGCAATTTCTCCAACTTTTCAATATTCAACATAACATAAGTCGCTTCCTTTTTGGCCATCAGTTGTTGTTGACGAGTTAAATTAAAGGAAATAAATATCTCCCTGGCACGAATGTGCTGCCACGGAACGCGACCTGCCTTTAAGGTCTGTAGAGTCCAACCCAACTGCATAACTGACCGCGTTTGACTCTGCCCATGATATGAAGAAGACATATCCGATTTAATGATGTCTATAGCAGAGGAAACAATGTTATCAATTGTGTATACACGGTCTGACAGGGTATGCATCCCATTATCCACAACAGACAAAGCCTGTATCAAATTTTCCTGATCAATTTGCCGCAACCGGGGGGCTGCCTCTTGTTGTGAAAGCTTCCAAATCTCATTATATACTTCATTCAAAAAACTTTTCTTCCGCGGCAGTCTTGGTCCTGCCAAAAAATCTTGCAAGTCATTATCATTAGACAGTAACGTGAGATGTGTCTTAACTGCATCCAGCGTGGATGACTTCAACCATTGTTGACAAAGTTTCCCCACGCTGTATGTAGTAATGATATCAGCATGGTCTGGTGATATGTAGCAAGGGTCTGCCCTACTAGTCCTGAACCCCCCGAAGAGGTGACAAAATGCTGATGACACCCATTAGTGTCTATGGGCCACAATAACCACCCGCCCGGACGTATCAATGAAGTGTTAAGCGTACCATTCTGGACCCAGTCTGTAAGCTCACTAAACGTGGTATTAATATATTGCTGCCAATTGTTCAATTTGGAAGGGACAGGTATGCTAGGCACATTCAAATCTCTAATTGTTGCTAAGCCCAAACAACTAGTCTGTTGTACAGTGTCATTTAGGAAAATCATTTGGACAGGAATAATACACGCCCTAAACAATGTGTCCCTG
Source organism: Pleurodeles waltl (assembly GCF_031143425.1). NCBI lineage: Eukaryota > Metazoa > Chordata > Amphibia > Caudata > Salamandridae > Pleurodeles > Pleurodeles waltl. The sequence goes on along the minus strand of NC_090438.1, from coordinate 790,981,779 downwards.
CCCCGCATTTGCCAATTTTTCGTTCTCCAGACACTTTTCAAATCAACAGTTTTGGACCAGTATTCATACCCCTCAACCGAAAGTTTGGATACAAACAAACTTGAATACAGTAATTTAGTATCAGTCAACAACATTTGCTTATTAGCATGCGGAGTAATTTTAAAATAGTAAGACTTAGCATTCTGTTGATTATGCCCAGAAAAATATGCAAATTTATCAGAATACGTTTTAGAGCTCCCCTGTGGAGGAATCAGGCAATGTTCCCATTGCATATATTCAATATCGATTTAGGGCTACTAGCCTTATGAATAAAGTGGTGTCCATAATAATTGTAGCAAAACATGTCACCATAATTATCTCTAAAGTGGTAAGCATCTTCATTTTCATAGACAGTATAGTATTGCAATTCCGTCAACATAGAATCCACTGTCTTTACATCCCAATCATCAGATACAATGCCTGGTATAACGATATCACTCATTGACAATTTAAGAACATACGGTATTTGAACTATTTCAGTGGGACCATATATCAAACATTACCCTATCCCACACAATCCCATCCGGAATTGGCACTGCAGAAATGTTCACAAAGGATAAGTCTCTTCGAACCATATGTGATGAAAAATGTGGTTTCAACACCATCTCCATGTGTTCAATGTCAGATCGTTCAGGAAGAAAATGACCATGTATTACCAGAAAAAAGGTAACTACAAACCCCAGCCACAAGAAAAGAGTCATTACAGTCATAAAAAGCCACAGATAGTTCCAAGGAACAACAAAATATGTGTGTTTAAGCCAACACAGCAGCTTACGCGGACCCAGGGCTGATGTTGAAGAGGACGAGGAGTCTGACACGGTATCATCAGTGCTATTGAAGCAGCCGGAGGCGGTTCTCGCAAAAGGCGTAACCGTAAACAAAGAAGCTGATGGTGGCTCTCGCCTTGGCACCCTATAAACCACATGTTCAGCAATATCAGTAGAACGTACAGCAACTTGATCAAAAGATTCCAAATCATTCGCCGTCTGTGGAACAATCGCAAGATCAGCTTCCACCCTCCGCAAGCTCGGAGAGGAAATAGCGTCGGTGCAAATCACCTGCAGCGGAACTTCTTCCCCAGTAGTGAGAGGGATTCCGGAACTACTGGGTATCCCTCTTGGTCTGCTGTGCAGAATCGGCCACATGTTGTAACTTTACATTATCAATGGAAACAAAGCAATTTCCTTTGGCCCCTTGCAACGGTGGCAAAATTACAGTTCTTGTGCCGCTGATCCCTATCACAGGGACAGGCACCCGATAAGAAGGACCAAATTCTTTTTACACTGCGACCTTTTCACGCACAAGATCCCCAATCCTGGGAATCCAACCAGTAGACGTTACTGGTTCATCCTTAATTCCTGTGGAGGCAGCACTTGCAGAAGAGTTATCTTCACAGAATTGTTGTAAATCCTGCATAACAATGAAACGATCATTTATGTCAAAGGGCGTCTCTGCCTTCTCCACACCAGGACCATCTAGATCAGGAACATACATTTGTGTTCCAAACAGGCACTCATGTGAAGTACGACCCCCCAGGGACCTTCTAGGCAAGTTATTAAGTGCTCTCTGTACTCCATACAGGTGGGCTAGCCAACTACAACCCGTACCTATAACTCTGGCCGTTAAGGATTGCTTTAAATCGCGATTTAAACGCTCCACAACAGAATTTTCCTCGGGATGAAATGGAGACGAGAACTGGAGCTGGACCCCTAATGAAGCCATGGTGTCCCTGAATGCCTTAGAGGCAAAGGCAGGGCCCGGGTCCGACTGAAAAGCCGCAACTGCAAATGTATCAACAAAGATGCGCAAATCTTTAATAACAGTTCGAGCGTCAGCCGAGCGCTATGGCCAGACCCACACAAATCTGGAGCACGAATCTACAGCAACTGATATATATTTGTATGCACTATCTGGTGTCAGCGGACCACAATGATCCAAGTACACACACTGTAAAGGTTTATTTGATATGAGAAGGGGCGTCTGCTGCGGGCGTCTAGCTGTTGAAACTTTAATTTGTTGGCAGACATCACAACAAAGGACATACTGCTTCGTCTCTTTATAGAGACCAGGCCACCAATAACGAGCCTGTAAGATTGAAATAGTGGCAGCCACGCCCGCATGTGCAGAAGCCGCCCCCTCATGTGCTGCAGTAATTAATCGAGGTCGCTCAATTTCTTGGGCATTTCACGTACACCAACGCCGGGGATATTAACTACAGCGTTCAGCATACCACCCATACAGTAATTATATTTAGAAGAGAATCCTTTAGGAAAAGGCTTGCCATCAGCCGTAGCTTTTATGGCAGCCAAAATATCTGTGTCTGGTTTGGAACTCGAACGAGTTACTGCGGCCACAGTGGCAACAGCCACTGCCGATTTTGCGGCTTCATCAGCCAAAGTATTCCCAGCAACGTGTATTCCAACGCGCTGGTGTCCAAGTGTCTGTACAACATGGACCTTATAAAGCATTTCCTTCAGATCCGCAACCTTCCCCCACAGTAATTTGTGTTTAATGGTGTTACCTTTGGAATCTCTGAACCCATTCAATCTCCAGTAGTGCAAATATTCGTTGAAAGACTTAACACAGTAATAGGAGTCACAAACCAGCAATGTCAATATTGCCGGATCCGTGTGTTTCAATGCTAACAATAACGCTTTCAGCTCAGCCAACTGTGCCGTACAATCTCCCAAGGTCTGTGTATAAGTATGTCGGGGGAAGAACACTTCCCCCTCCATATAGCTGCTCACCACCGCACATGCAGCAGAATATTGTTGTTTAGTCCCAACCGCTGGTTGCGCAGATCCATCTGTATACATGACCACTTCATATTGGTCAATAGGCAATGTGCCAGCGGGAACTGGGTACTTCATTTCATATTGAAGGAATTCTTGAGTCTGAAGTTTAGGGTCAAATATGTAATCTACATCAGTGGCTGTCAAAGACGTTGCCCATTGTATCCATCGCGGGTGTAGAGCTTTCGAATTAGGAACACTTGCTTTTGTAACAGCTTCTAAGGCTGGAATTGGGGAAATGACAACGATGCGTTGGCCCTGGGCAAGAGATCGTTCTTTAATCACAGCCATCTGTACTGCAGTGAGAATTTTCTCAATTTGTGCAAAACGGTGTTCTGCAGCAGAATACAAGTGCGACTTGTATGCTATCGGGACTGTGTCACCCTCATTAAAGGTGACATAAGTAAACCCAACGGCACCATGTATAACCCTGATGACCAGATGCGTTTTATTGTCCCGAGTGTGTAAATGTGTTACTGCTAAGAGATCAGTTTGTAAATTTCGAAGAATATGTGTATGCTCATTCGTCCAAAATCTACTCGAAAAATTTGGGCGAATCAACTCGTATAATGGTTTTATACGTGTAGCGTAATCAGGAATGTAAGTTCTGCCAAAATTTTGAAACCCCAATAAAGACTGGAGTTTCCGAACCGTATTAGGAGGTTGCAAATGAGCACATTTCTCCAAAAAGTGAGGCGCTAAGCTCTTGCCCTCATTCGACAACTCATATCCCAGGAAAATGACGCTGAGGAAGGCAATCTTTGATTTTTTTAAATTAAATTTGTAGCCAATGTCAGCAAATCCCACAACAATGTGCGCTACTCGCCTTAAATGTTGCAGCAACTCATCCTCCGTCAGATATATATCATCAACATAAGATAATGCTTCGGGGTCCAACTCGTGCAAAATTTCAGTTACACAAGCCGAAAATAGTCCTGGGCTATTCTTATACCCCTGAGGCAGACGACAAAACTTTTTTTGAGAGCCAAACGCTGTAAAGCTCGCATAGTCCCTACTTTCGGGCGCTATATTTTGGCAGAAGAATCCATTCGAGATATCTAAAGTTTTTTTGTTTTTCTTACGCACTATATTATTCATGAGCGCAGCGCTGTGTGAATTCTGTATTGCATATGTGCGTGTATGTCCATTTAAATGTCTGTAATCCACCACTATCCTATAAGAATGGTCCGGTTTTGCTACTGGAAATAAGGGATTATTCATCGGCGAGACACAGGGTTCAATTACCCCTTGGTACTCCAATTGTGTAAGAATTTTCCTTACCGATGCCCTTGCTTCAAATTTTATAGGATACTGCGGTTGCGGCTGAGGTTCGCCTTTTATCGGAATTACATGATAAGGTGAATTTCTATCCCACCCCATATTATTTCTATATAGGGCGGGGGCCTGTGCTAGAGCCCATGATTTACTATAGGACTCTGCTAGTTCTCCCGGAACAAGTGGTGAGAATGAAGGTGTAATAACCTCCTCCCCAACTGGACAGTCACGAATAAAGTCAGGTGGCCAATCCTCTTCGGCCAGCAGAACGTCATACAATTTGACCACACGGTCCCAAAAGATGGCGTTTATAGTGCGTTCAATGTCCCCTTCTAATTGTAAAGTTACTGTATAAACTCTATCGGGATCAGAGACACGCATATCTGCTGTTTCGACTTGTATGAAGTCATCAGTTGCTTTCACCTCCAGATGCTCTAGAAGACTCTGGCGAACGATTGTGACCTCTGCCGCGCTGTCTAACAGTGCTAACGCCCATGTCTTGTTCTTCAAGAGAACTCTCTTCTTGAGTGGCATTTCTAACTGAGACCACCGCCACTTTCTTCTTTTTAAATTGTGGCTTTTGTTGGATCGGTCTCTCTTCTTGTTTGACCGAAACCTCAGATGAGCGTTGTGACTCCTGTCTTGGTTTCACGTACTCCGTTCTCCGCTCTGACCGCCCACCTCTCTCATTTCTCTTTTCCGAAGAGTCCTGAAAGGAACGAGATTGGCGTGTATCAGTATATTGATATCTATCAGGCGTCTTCAAATTATCCCTATTCCTGAGATTATACCTATTCTGCGGGGTTTCCGGTTGCGGAGGATGTCCCCTATCTTTCTTAGGTGTCTGTTGTTTTTTCTCCCAGCGCTTTTTAGTACCCTCAGGTTGCTGTCGTTTAGTAGTACCTTTACTATTCTTACCCTATAACTGGTGTTTTTGCGGTCTAGCCCCAAGGCTATCACGACCGATACTCAGATATGTTTCTGCTATTATTCTCGTCAGTTCCCGCTCCTGGTTACCCTGCGGGACGTCTCGAAGACGCATACGCACCGCTAGTGCTACTGCCTCCCCTTTGAGATTGCTCAAAATCATAGAAGAAACCGCAGCACAATTGCCCATCAGCTGCATCCCCAAATCTAAGGCTGGGGTAGCTCCATATTCATCCTGAATTTGTTTCAGCACTTCCGGTAGATTAGCCAATGTGGGTGTACCGTGTGCTGTGGTGTAAAGCGCGGCAAATACCGTGCCCCAAGTATTACAATGGTCCACAGGAGGAACCATTCCATACGGCAAACACATTGTCAATATTCTATGTTTATCCTGAGGTCCCGTATGGGGAAATACTGCTTCCAACGTATTAATTTTTTGCGCTAGCCAAAATTGAGTCTCCTCCCGCTTTGCTGGGACTTTACCCATAACTGAGTGTACAGTGGTCGGATTAACCCTCGGAACCACTGCATGTGGTTGCGCCGGAGCAGCACGCGCTGGGTTAGTGTTAAGTGTCTGCATCACAAATTGAACCAAACGTCTATATGTAGCCGTTAATTCCGTATATAAGCGACAAACTTCAGCCACTGCCAATTGAGCACCCGCAGGATGTGGCGAATATGTAGCCAATAAAGGCCAGGTAGGACCATCATTACTCAGTGGACCTAACCTAACAGGTGCTATAGTGTGGGGTAGGGCGCCATCAAGCCAATTATTATGTTCTTGATATGATAGAGGTATTTCTAAATATGCATATGCCCTGTATTGTCCAGGGGCATTAGCAAGAGTGTATTCATGAAAAGTGTTTGTACCTCCATCTACTGCTGGAAATACAACCCAAGAATAATAATTCTGTCCTATAAGCTGCATGGGCGTCCACCACAAACGTGACCGGACCCCCCTGGTTCGTGAGACCATGTGCTATCAGATGTCCCGTGAGCGGTTGGCGCATATTAAGCGCTATGTTCACTACTTGAGGATTTGCCATCATTAAACAGCACTAGGGCAGAGAAGGCACACCAATTTCGGGGTTTTTCCTTTCAAACTTCAAGCTTGAACAACCGACCACTAAGCAATAGGATGTACCTATCTTGTGGTGGCGGAAATCCTCAGCCCCATGGACGTCTCCGTTAACGGAACCGAGGAGTCAATATATGTATGAGACCGAGAGAGTCAGCCGGACCTGAAAATTAGAGCCAGACCAATCGTTGGCGGCGCCATGTCGCGTGGGCTCTCATTATCCTAAATGAGACTACTGGATTTCTAGGTAGCAGGATCGTTCACGGTGTGGGGGACTGAGTCTGACCCACTTGGAAGGACCTTTGTCACCCTAAATCCGGTTTTGATCCGGCTAACTAGCAGTGCCTCATCTCTCCAGTGGGGAAGGGATGATTAGGCAGCCGAGCGCATGACATCTTTGGAACCTCTCAGGGAAGTCGTGGTCACTCAGATCCAAACCAACTCTCTCATTTACAGTATGATCTCATATAAAATATATAATATATATAAATGACAAAGGCAGTTTAAGTTTTATATATTGTTTTAATAAAACGACTGCATTTTAGATATTAAGGCGTGAGCCGCAATAACCAGAACCATACAACACAGTAGGATTGAAATAGTCACGAGGAGAGTGAAACATAAGAATAACGCTATCATGGTGTTAACAATTTCTACTCTCTCTCAGCTAGTTCTATTTCGAGCACAGCATGTTAAGCTTCTAACTTGACTTTCAGATTCCCTGGGAAGACATCAACCCTCATACCTGAGCAAAGGCCTTTGATCTGGTTCAGCATCTGCAACGAGGCAGCCAGCGTCTAGTTGTGGTTCACTGGTCGGAATCTCCCTCTTGCATGTATTTGGACAAGGAAGTGTTTTATAACTAACATGTCAGCGTGATCACAAAATGTGCCTACGCAAGAACGCCAAAGACTAAACTCCTACCACGTCTATCGGCAATGTACCAGACTGTATCCTTGACTGAAGCACAGATTGAACAGGAATGTGTTATTGAGAACTCCAGTGCTGAAGTAGGCTAAACAGTGTGATATAAAAAATAAAACAAGACCGTAGAACTGGTTATTTAAAAAATAACAGTATGAAGCCGAATAAAAAGCATTTAGAGCAAAGTGCACAGAGGCTCTAAGCTGCGAGCAAAGGAATAACATACATCCAGGGCAAAGTGCACAAAGGCCTAAAGCCTGAAGCTAATGCGCAAAGGATACATAAAACTGACCACCCTACAAAGTGGTCTGAACTGATGGACCAACAAACGCTCTATGTATTGTATTAATATGGCCTAAAAGTTCTTCAATAGCCCCTGGCCATTCATAAATGACAGAGAGAAAACTTTCCACCATTCCCTTGACACAAGACAACAATTTCTCTTGGTAGGACTTTGCCTCCACAGGTGAAAATACAATACGTCTTCCTGTGTCATGAGCTATTGCACAAGTTTGGTGGGGAGAAGGAGAATTCGTTTTTCCCTGATATCTCTTGGGCTTACCTGGAGGAATACTATTAGTTAATGAAGTTAAACGGATCTGGTATTCCATCCTGTATCACCAAGGGGAGACAAACTAAATAACAAGAGCTCTGGGGCTTCTGAAGGACCCAGAGCAGAATCAGTGCAGGCTGTGAGGATGACACTCGTGATAGAGTTAGCTGATACTCCTGTTCAGTTTCTTTGCATAAAGCACCCACAGCCCATGTAATATATCCGTCTAACGATGAGGAGTTCGAGCCGGGATTGGCTGGGATTGAGGATGTATGCTTCATCATAATGAGGTAAAAGTCACTAGTATGGTAACAAAAGGCAGAGGCATCGATTACCTCCACAAAATAGAGTGACATTAGAAATGGCAGAAATTCAATAGATAACACTGCAACCAACGGCACTGAGGTAAATTGGGATAAGCAGAAGAGAAACCAACTACTGCCTAAATAGAAATCCATCACTAGGAGATTGAATGAGGAAGTAAAGGGGGTGGGGGGCAGCCCAGCCTCTTCTGGGTGATCACAAGTAAAGACAGGCCCACTCATGGCCCGGTCTTTGCATGTGCACATGCCCGGGGCACGTTTCACATGCATCTCGCACCGGCAGATCTCTGGGCACTTAAAGGCTTGAAGCAGGTAAGTGCTTCCTGAGATTAGAAGTGATGAACTATGGATGCTTGAAGTCCCCCTGCAAGATGCAGCAATACTTCCTGTGTCACCGATGCCGACAGGTCTCTGGCACTCAAAAGTGTAAATGAGGTAATCGCCTTGCGGCCTTGGAATCAATGAATTATGGGGCTTGAGGTCCCTGTGCAAGATGCAGTAACACAGCTGGCATCTCCTGCACTCGTGGGTCTCTGAGCGCTTAAAAGTGTGAAGCAAGTAAGCCCCTCCTGGGCTTGGGAGTGATGAATTATGGGGCTTGAAGTCCCCATGCAAGATGTGGCAACACAGCTGGTGTTTCCCTGGTCATAGGACTCTGAGTGCTTAAAAGCATGAAGCAGGTAAGTCCCTCACAGGCTTGGAAATGTTTAATTATGGGGCTTGAAGTCCCCATGCAAGATTCGGCAATACAGCTGGTGTCCCGCATCCATAGGTCTGTGGGCACCTAAAAGCGTGAATCAACTAAGTCCCTACCGGGCTTAGGAGTGATGAATTATAGGGTTTGAAGTCCCATGCAAGATGGTGTATCACCCCAGGAGGTAATTTGGGGTAGAACAAGACCTTTAACAGACTTGTTACTTTTACTGGACCCAGATGATGAAGGCCTCAGGTGTGTTCTGCAGGTCCTGGCCTACCTGCCAGACCAGTGGCAAGTAGGGATGAGCAAAATGCATGGAGTGTCACACTGCAGAATTTTGTTACATAAAAACTGCGTGATTCCATGGAGTTCTGACCACCCGTAGTTTGTACTGAAAAATCACCAGTGGGCAGGGGAACAACTTGCTTAAAAGAATACACAGTGCAGTTCTGTCCTCTAAACTCGCTAATTCATGCGTAACATGACAATGACAAAAGGTGAAGACGCTGCAGAAGGGCGGCTGTCACAACTCTATGTATTCTGCAAACCATATCCCAAAACTGAGTCAGATCAAGCAACACAACATCAGCCTAAAGCTTGGTTTGATTAATTGGGAATTATTTCTGAAGCACATTAGCTGAGACGGTTTTAAAAGCTAGATGGAATAACACAGATCACACTAAAATGTATGCAATGTACAGTACAGAATGCCACTCTGCTCAAGCTTCAGCCTGGTAAAAAAAAAAAAGGGATGAGCCCATGGAGACCAGGGCCCTGCAAGACCATTGATCTGGCCCTTATGGGGTAAAGGAGTGCAAGAGTGATGTTGCTTACTTGGTGGACCTCAAGACTCATATTAGAAATGGGGTCTTTGGTCAGCAGTCAGGTTATCCCCTGTCCAAGCAAGGACCCTCACTCTAGACAGGGCAAAGGAGAATCACCCACAGCTAACCCCTGCTCACCCCCTTGGTAGCACAAGCAGGCAAGCTTAGCTTCAGACTGCTAGGTGTAAAGTATTTGTACCAACACACACAGTAACTTAATGAAAAGACTACAAAATGACACAACACAGGTTTAGAAAAATAGAAGATATTTATCAGAACAAAACAAGACTAAAACTAAAAAAATCCACAATACACAAGTCATCAATTAAAAACCAAAAAGAGTCTTCGTGTAATTTTAAACACAATGCTAATGCAGTTAGCGTGGAAATGTACTTGGGTGCATCAAAAATAACCCTGTACGGGCGAGTGTGAGTCAAAAAGGGGTTGCGATGCATCGATATCAATCACAAGCGAGACAGTGCATCATTTCTCCTTTAGTCAGGTCGGTGTGCGTCGTTTCTTCTCTCCGCAGGAGAACGATGCGTCAATTCGAACTACACTCTTGGGTCCGTGCAGGCCTTGAGTCGTTTTTACATGCCCAGTAAGGTTTGCATCAGAAATCCTGCCGCCGGATGATCTGAAAACCACAGAGAGTGGGTTGTGATTTCACCAGCCTCCGTCAGCAATGATGCATGTCGTTTCTCCAGCCACGTGCATCGATCTTTCAGTCGCGCTGCAGGCGAGTGTCGATTTCCAGCCACGAAGCCGGTGGCGCATTGATTTTTCAGCCGGTAGATCGGAGTTGCGTCTATCTTTTCCCCGCACGGCAGTCGGTGCATGGATATCTCACTCTTTTTCTGCCAGCTTCTCCTTTCAGGGTCCCAGGAACTGGATGGGCACCACTTGGCAGAGTAGGAGAATCAGCAGAGGCTCCAGGTGCTGGCAGAGAGAAGTCTTTGCTATCCCTGAGACTTCAACAACAGGAGGCAACTCTAATTCAAGCCCTTGGAGAGTTCTTCACAAGAAAGAAGACAACACAAAGTCCAGTCTTTGTCCTCTAGCACAGGCAGAAGCAGAAACTGCAGGATAGCTCCACAAAGCCCAGTCACAGACAGAGCAACTCTTCTTCCTCAGGGCTGCTCCAAGCAGAGGTTCCTCTTGGTTTACAGAAGTGTTTTAAAGTCTGTGTTCTGGTTGCCCTTCTTATACCCATTTTGCCCTTTGAAGTAGGCATACTTCAAAGAAAAGTCTCTTTTGTTTGTGAAATCCTGCCTTGACTAGGCCAGGCCCCCGACACACACCAGGGGGTTGGCGACTGCATTGTGTGAGGGCTGGCACAGCCCTTTCGGGTGTGAGTGACCACTCCTCCCCTCCCTCCTAGCACAGATTGCTCATCAGGATATGCAGGCTACACCCTAGCTCCCTTTCTGTCACTGTCTAGTGAGAGGTGCAACCAGCCCAGACAGACAGGGAATCCACAAACAAGCAGAGTCACAGAAATGGTTTAAGCCAGGAAATGCTCACTTTCTAAAAGTGGCATTTTCAAACACACAATCTTAAAATCAACTTTACTAAAAGATACATTTTTAAATTGTGAGCTCAGAGACATCAAACTCCACATGTCTATCTGCCCCCAAAGGGAATCTACACTTTAATCAAAGGTAGCGCCCATGTTAACCTACAAGAGGGACAGGCCTTGCAACAGTGAAAAATTAACATAACAGTATTTCAATGTCAGGATATATAAAAGCACATTACTATATGTCCTACCTTAACCATACACTGCACCCTACCTTTGGGCCTACCTAGAGCCTACCTTAGGGGTGCCTTACATGTAAAAAAAAGGAAGGTTTAGGCCTGGCAAGTGGGTACACTTGCCAAGTCGAATTTATAGTTTAAAACTGCACACACAGACACTGCAGTGGCAGGTCTTAGCCATGTTTACAGAGCTACTAATGTGGGTGGCACAACCAGTGCTGCAGGCCCACTAGTAACATTTGATTTACAGGCCCTGGGCACCTCTAGTGCACTGTACTAGGGACTTACTAGTAAATCAAATATGCCAATCATGGATGAACCAATTACATACACATTTTGTATAGAAGCACTTGCACTTTAGCACTGGGTAGCAGTGGTAAAGTGCCCAGAGTAACAAAAACAACAAAAACAGAGTCCACCACACATCAACAACTTGGGAAACAGAGGCAAAAAGTTAAGGGAGAGCACGCCAAGGATGAAAAGTCCAACAATTCACAGTAACCCTTTGAGGGCCCTTCATGTCAACTGCATCAAGCCCCACTTTGAGAGGTCTGGGTTAACCATGCTCCTAGTCATGGATGATGGGGTGGAAGAGGAGTGTGCACTTCTATCTGACCTCCTCTCTTCCAGGGAGCAGGATGGGTCAGTGGAGGGTGTGAACCTCTCCCCTACTCTTACCCTAGACCAACAGAAAGACTGCTGCTCCAAGATGGCAGAGTTAGAGGTTATTGAGCCCCCAAACAGTCTTTGTCTAGCCCAGTGAGGTTGGTCCCCAAGGCTGCCTCTCCAGGTGTCACTCCAGAACTTAGGTTCTGTGTGGACAGTTGTGGGTACAATGCAGCCACTAAGACTGATGGGCATCAAATCCCCAGATCTGATGAGAGCATAAATTAGTTAGGAGCTGCCACGATCCTCAGCAAGTTTGACTTAATGTATGTCTAATGCAGATTGCCTTGACCAAGGGGGCTAAAGAGAGGTCTGTGTTCCAAACCCCAGAAGGGCACTTCTAGATCTGAGTAATGTCCTTCGGATGAAAGAATGCCTCTGACACCTTTCAAAGGTTGTTAAACTAGTTCCTGGCTAGAATGGAGAACTTCAGTGCTCCCTATTTGGATGATAATACAGTCTTCAGTTTTAGCTGAGAGGACCACCTGTGCACCAGGAGGTGCTTCAGGCTCTGCAGAGGGCAGACCTGACTTTCAAGTCCAGTAAGTGCCAGATAGGGCAGGGGTGAGTGGTGTACTTGGGTCACCCAGTGCGAGGAGGCAAGGTGAAGCCCTTCCGGGCCAAGATCAAAACCATTATGGCTTGGGATCTCCCAAGACCCAGAAACAGGTAAGGTCCTACATTTCCAATTTGTTAATATCAAAGATCTTGCGACCCATGTCAATATATAAAGGAACTGGCCCTGAAGTGTTGAGATCTCCGACTGATGAGTTGTCATGCCAAATGGAGCACCCTGCGCATCAGGTGTTAGATTCAACTTCAGTTTAAAACTGGTCTCTGAGAAAATCTCTTCCAAAAATGTGATCAACAAAGGTAACGTAAATTCAACATGGAACCAATCTGCTTGTTCATATTCGCACTTAAGGCAGGCGGGCACAACCCTCAGATCAATTTTATGAATTATATACTGTAATATAATATAATATAATTAACAGCTCGAATAGCCTTAAAGGCCAACTGATTCTGATGTTGCCATAAGGATGTCCCAATCTTGCACCAGGTAAGTAACTGAATTTTATTTAAAAATCTGGTACCGCCTCTTCTTCAGTCTTCATAGGGAAGATTTCTACCAATTGTCTGCACCTCTTAGTTTAGATACATAAAAATATTTGCTAATATTATCAGCTAACACCTTCTCTCCCCCTTAGAGCTCCTGCAGATTTGTCCGATTTGCATAAAGCTAAATAACAGGATAAGATTAAAGTGGGAACAAATAACCTGTTGCTATTGTACAAACTCATTATCTTGAAAAAACAATTTTTCAATGCATGAAGTCCTAGGCTAACCCATCAATTAACTCGCCAGTTTTAGCTGAAGGTGAAATCTAGGACATTTGCATTCTTGCCATAACTTAATAAATCAATCAGCAGTAATGAATGGCATCTTCTTCTTTGATCTTTGTGGTAATCTAGGGATCTTTAAAAATAGGAAAACCTTAGATGCTTCTGCAGTTATCATTCTACTCAAACAGAAATGAATGTTGTTCAAAGTTGTTTTCATAGATCTTGAGAGCCAATCCAGGAAGTCTGCCTCAAAAGTACATTTTCACTCTAGGGGACAGCAGCCCTCCTTCCTCCTGACTTAATTGAATTGACTGAAGTTTAGTCCGAGGCTTCTTGTCCTGACAAATGAAGCACCTGAGTTCAGAATCTATTGCATCAAACAATAATTGCAGAATTTTAATCATAAAGCTTGAAAAGAGAAATAAAAAGAAAGAGAGAGTATTTTTTTTCACAAGTACAACCCAGACTAGGGAAACATCACTTATATCGCAGTGAATGCAACCAAATGCATTAACCACAATGCATTTACAATGCATATGCGTTTACCATGCATGGTTTTCCCACGCATGTCTTTACCACAAATATACCTTTACTATGCATGCCTTCACAACAAATTTCATTCTAAAGGCATGAATGGTAAAGGTGTTTGCACGGTAAAGGTTTTAACGGTAAGTATAGGTGATTATTAAGTGGGTTAAATGATATATATATATCTGTCTCTCTCTCTCTCTCTCTATATATATATATATATATATATATATACATATATATATATATATATATATTGCCTTTTACACATATATATAAATATATGTGTAAAAGGGCATTTTTAGATTTTAGGGTGGGCATGGGTTTTGTGGTGGTAAGGGCATTTTTGGGTTTTAGGGTGGGTATGGGTTTTGGGGTGGTAAGGGTATTTTTAGTTTTTAGGGTGGGTGTGGATTTTGGGGTGATAAGGACATCTTTAGGTTTTGGGATGTGAATGGTTTTGGGGTGGTAAGGGCATTTTTAGGTTTTAGGGTGGGATTGTGTTTTGGGGTAGTAAGGGCATTTCTAGGTTTTAGGGTGGGTATGGGTTTTGTGGTGGTAAGGGCTTTTTTAGGTTTTAGGGTGGTTATGGGGTTTGGGGTGGTAAGGGGTGTTTACGTTTCAGGCTGGGTATGGGTTTTGGGGTGGTAAGGACATTTTTAGTTTTTAGGGTGGTTATGGGTTTTGGGGTGGTAAGGGGGGTTTAGTTTTTTAGGGTTGGTATGGGTTTTGGGGTGTAAGGGCATTTTTAGGTTTTAGGGTGTTGGGGTGGTAAGCTTATTTTTAGGTTTTAGGGTGGGTATAGGTTTTTGGGTGGTAAGGGCATCTTTAGGTTTTAGGGTGGGCATGGGTTTTGGGGTGGTAAGGGCATTTTTAGGTTTTAGGGTGGGTTTGGTTTTTGGGGTCGTAAGGGCATTTCTAGGTTTTAGGGTGGGTATGGGTTTTGGGGTGGTAAGGGCTTTTTTAGGTTTTAGGGTGGTTATGGGTTTTGGGGTGGTAAGGGGTATTTAGTTTTTAGGGCAGGTATGGGTTTTGGGTTGTAAGGGCATTTTTAGGTTTTAGGGTGTGCATGGGTTTTGGGGTGGTAAGGTTATTTTTAGGTTTTAGGGTGGGTATAGGTTTTGGGGTGGTAAGGGCATTTTTAGGTTTTAGGGTGGGTTTGGGTTTTGGGGTCGTAAGGACATTTTTAGGTATTAGGGTGGGTATGGGTTTTGGGGTGGTAAGGGCATTTTTTAGGTTTTAGGGTGGGTATGGGTTTTGGGGTGGCAAGGGTTTATTTAGGTTTTTTGGGTGGGCATGTGTTTTGGGGTGGTAAGGGTATTTTTAGGTTTTAGGGTGAGTATGGGGCTTGGGGTGGTAAAGGGTGTTTAGGTTTTAGGGTAGGTGTGGGTTTTGCGGTGGTAAGAGTGTTTAGTTTTTAGGGTGGGTATGGGGTTTGGGGTGGTAAGGGGTGTTTAGGTTTTAGGGTGGGTATGGGGTGCTAAGGTAATTTTTAGGGTTTAGGGTAGATAGGGTTTTTAGGTGGAAAGGTGTGTTTGTATATATATATATATATATATATATATATATATATATATATATAAAATATATATTTTATGCTTACCTCTAGTTTTTACCATGCATATGCCTTTAACAACTATGCCTTTACTCCGAAATCTTCATAGTTAAGACATTTGTGGTAAAAGCATTTGCATTGTAAAAACACTTTGAGGTAAGTGCATGCTTGGTAATGACCAAGCATTGTACTTACCGCATTTTAAAGGCATGCGTTGTAAGTGCATGCGTTGTTCCATTGTACATCCCCCAGACTATAATCATCATTGGAAGAATGTGCCACTTAGCAAGTAATTGACACATCTCTGTTAATGCGAATTCGTAATTAAGTGTAAACAGATCATGGGAATCAGGTGTAATAAATATGCCAAGATCTCTTAATGGTGAAGACACTGAGTGGTGTGTCTGCATTGTGGTCAGTAGAACCTCTGATGTACAATTGAATAACAGAGCCTCAGATTTTGCATGATTAATTTTATATCCACCTATTCCTGTTAAGTCACTAATTTTAGAAAAAGCATTCAAAATGTTACTCTTTGCTGCTGCCAAATATAGAACAATTTCTTCTGCAAACAGTTTTAGTTTGGCTGTGCCACTTATAGGTGAAAGGATATTAGAGTCTTGGTGAATGGCACAAGCCCAGGGTTCTATAAACAATTAAAAAAAAAATGGTGAAAGGGGCATCTCTGCCTCATTCCTCCTACTTAAATGAAAATTTGTTTGGATGACTCAGTATTAATTAATTTATGCTCAGCCGTATTTCTATACAGGTTTCTTAATAGCTGTACAAATCCAATTGGAAAATAAAAGCTTTTCAGGATAGTGAATAGTACTTCCCACTGGACTAAATCAAAAGTTTTTTCTGCGTTCAACATGACGATGGCCACCTTAATTTTGTGCCTGGAATGACAATCGATTGCCTGGACTAGATAGTTTGTGCTAGTTGAGATTGAGCTTCCCGGTAGAAACCCAGTTAATAAAATATGACGTCAATGGTTCCTTTCATTGTTTGTGGAGATCAATACAACCACACCTGTAATCAGACAGAATAAGTGTTGCAGTGTTGTGCATAGTGAGATGAATGATTAACTCCAAACAAACTCAGCCACACACCCCATTCAAGTTCCACTGTAATAATCTTCCCAAAGTATTTTGAAGATATTAGTCTAAAATCAAATAAAAAGTAGACATCATAGAACACATATTTGAGTGGTCTGCACTTAGAGTGTTGAATAGGCAAATAGGGCATGATTTCCAAAGATTTTGTTTTGATACACTCCTATGGCACTCCTAACTTACTTGGGCATTACAGAAGTAAGCCAGCAGTACTCAACTACTTATAGTGTAAACTTTGCAAACAAGGGCTCACACACATTTGGTTATGAGTAAGCATGACCTACTCTTGTAGTACTCCTGCTTGCTCATGAATTCAAGGAGTAAACATGAGTACTACAAGACTGTGGGAAACAGTTATTTCAATGCAGTCATAATCACACGACTGTTACCGCGAAGCCCTTAGCAGGCATATACCTTTACCACACATGCCTTTACCGTGAACATACCTTTACCATGCATGCCTTTACAACAAATTTTGTTCTAAAGGCATTAATGGTAAACAGATATGCATGGTAAAGCTTTTAACAGTATTATTTTTTTGATTGTGTAAAGGCATGAATTTTAAAGACATGTGTGGTAAACGTTACACAGGTTAGTACAGAGAAGCATAAAGGATCACATGTATGTACGTTTTGCAACTTGCAAATTGGTCGCAGCGCTATTTGCGACCGTGTAAAACGCGAAATGGTATGCAATGGCGATTTTGGAGTCCCAAATGGCAATGCGACCAATTACTGAATCGCAAACATTTGCGACTAGATTTTGCCACTTGCAAATAAGAAATCGGAATTTGGGGCTCGCAAACCAAATGTACGAGGCAGTCGCAAATTGAGATTAGTCACAAATAGGCCATTTTGCACACCCAGATTAGCACTGATTCCAAACAGGTGGTAATCAAAACCAAAGTATAAAAGCAGACCCAGAAGGCATCTGGGTTTTTCAAAATGGCTGCACTCTACGTGATTGCATGGAGAAGGCGAGTCCAGGCTGCCCAGCAGAGGAGGAGGAGGCAGAGACAGGAGAGTATATACAGAACCAGGCAGACCATATTTCAACAGACTGAGGAGGAAAGGAAATATATGAGAAATATAGACTGAGTAGGACAGTCATCTTAGAGATCATTGAACTGCTGAAACCTCAGCTAGAAAGCCCAACCCTGCGCAGCTGCTCCATCCCCACACATGTGCAAGTGCTGTACTCACTGCACATCTTGGCTTCGGGTAGCTATCAGGGGGTGATTGCTGTTGCTGGTGGGGTGTCCTAAAGTGCCCAGTCACAATTATTTAGACAGTTCTTAGATGCCATACTCACACACATGTCCAGATACATTTACCTTCCCAAGAATGTGGAGGAAATACATAACACCAAATTGGACTTCTACAGAATTGCAAACTTTCTCCATGTAATAGGGTGTGTGGACGGGACACATATACCCAATACTTCCTCTTGCAAATCTGGAATATGTGCTCCGCAATAGGAAATTTGCTCACTCACTCAACATCCAGGTGGTATGTGATGCCCATAATGTCATAACTGATAAAGTGGCAAAATTTCCAGGGAGCACACATGATGCATACATATTCAGGCACAGTGGGATACACCAATGCCTAGAAGGTGGGGAGTACGATGATGGATATTTATTAGGTACTATGTAGTACACACCAATGTCAGAAATACATGTCACTACATAACCATGTGAAGCCATGCTCACATCTGCTGTTTTGTTACACAGGTGACAGTGCAATGCTCTGAGGCCATGGATACTCACCCCATACTTAACACCTGCCAATCAGAATGAGAGGCGCTACAACATTGGACATCGGCGCACCAGAACCATCATTGAGAGGACCTTTGGCATGTTGGAGTCATGTTTTAGATGCCTGCACAAAAGTGGAGGTGCACATCTCACCCTAGATGACACAGTTCGGAGCATGAGGAGCAGGAGCCACCACAACGACAGCCTGGGGATGGTAGCATCGCAATGGAGGGCAGACAGAGATGGGATCACACAGCAACTCATTACTTTGGCAGGTAAGTGCCAACTGTAACAGTAACAGTACTCACAAATGTAAGACACACATAGCCAGGTTATGCATAACAAAAATATCCTTTAATGTCAGGAGTGCATAATGTAAATGGTGGCCTATAGCCAGCAGTAAACAAGTTGAATGTAACAAAACCTAACACATTCCACTCATGTGCCTTAGGCTAAACCTAGGGAGACAATATCACACCCTCCTATGGCTACGACCACCTTGGCCTGTGTCTGGTTGGTCCACAGATGTCTGGCGGGCACTGCTACTACGCAGGATGCGGGAATCTGAGGCAGAAACGCTGCTTACACTTGATATTTCCTCACTGTTCTGAGGGGTGTCACCAGTACCTCTTGCTGCCTAGGATGTATGAATGAGGTCAACATCAGCAGTAATGTGCCCTTGGCCCCTTGACACATCTCCAGCAAAATGCCCTAGTTCAACCTGGAGCGTGACAGTGCTTCTTGACAGGCAGGTAGTTGTGGTGGCTAGGTGGCCAATGGACTGAGTGAGCCAGTCCAAAGGTGCAGCTGTATTGCACTCTTTGCACCTTGCATGGGCCTGATCTGCCACCATTTCCCAACATAGGTCATTGATGGCAGTGGTTAGGTTGACCATGTTGGTGTTCATGGTGGATAACTGATTTTTGCCAGTTCCAAATCCCTGTGTCAGGGTCTGTTGCATTCGGTGCAGGTTCCGGTTCATTATCCGCTTGTGTTTGTTTTGCAGGTGGTGACTGCTGAGTAAGGAGGCCTCCAGTCCAAGGAATTATTGTGTAGTGACATCCTCCTCACCTGCATCATGTGTCAGACAATGCCTTCTATGCCTAGACCCTACTGTTTGCAGTGGCCGACTCGCACCCATCTGTGGCCCAGGTGTCACGTTTACTGCCTCATTGTCAGCATCTGTCTCCTCTGTTGCCTCATGTGCATGGGGAACAATTGGTGTGGTGCTGCACTTCCCTGCGGAAATGCTGACAGCCTTGTCTGCTGTCATGGTGGCATCATCATCTCTCTCCACACTAACGTCATCAGTGGATACCTGAGGGAGACCTGTGGACACAGGGGATACACTGTCAGTGCCTCTCAGATCTGTTGCTTATCAAAATAAATATTCCTTAAATATTGGACTACTGTACTACATTACCAATAATGCACTGAACTTGAGGTGGGCATATAGGCATGGAATAATTTGGATGATGCATGCTTTTGTGAACTGTGGTTGTGTGCATGGTGCCTTGATAAGTGTAAATAAGTGAGATCTGTTACTTACTTTTGGAGGCTCAAGGTGCTGAACTGTCCAGGTCCCCAATTCCAGCAACAGCCTCTGGCTCCGGTGTGGTCTCCACCATTCTCTCTATTGCTGTGGGTGGTGGTACTGTGGATGGTCCCCCACCTGTTCCATGCACCTCCTTCAACCACTCTGCAACCCTTTCCTTGGTTCTTGACCTGAGGTCATGCCATCTTTTGCGCACCTCCTCGATGGAGCGGTAACTGACTCCAATGGCATTTATTTTGCTTTGTATGTCCAGCCATATCTTTTTTTGTGAGTCAGAGACACTCATCGCTGCCTTTCCAAACAGGACCTCATGGTGTAGGCAGCACTCCTCAGTGGGGACCTTCAACTCTTTGTCAGAGAATTTCAGCTTTCTCTTCCTCCCTGCAGTGTTTGCCTCCTTAGTTTGGCTTGCCATGGCTACAGTTGCTCATCTCAACAGGGAGAGCCACTGCTGTCTCTCCTGGCTAGACCCTCCCACTTCCATGGGAGGTACTTCCTGGTTCTGAGGTCATCATCCAGAACCAGGAAGTGTAATTTCTCTTTTCTTCTGCACCCTTTCGCTAATTGCCACTCAGTCGCAATTTGCGATTCCATGTCGCAAATTCTGATTCGGTTAAACCCCCATGTGCAATTTAGAAAATCGCAATTTGCGATTTCGCAAATTACGATGCAACTCGGCACTGAATCGCAAAATTGATTTGCAATGTTTTCTTACATTCCATTTTGCGAGCCGGAAATTGTGATTCGCATGGAGTCTCTATTTCCGACTTGCAAATTTTTTGCTCCATACATGTGGCCCCATAGAGTAGTGGTCATATTCTCTTTTTCAATTATAAGTGACTTCCGTTATTTTAATTAGCTATACATTGTGCCTACCTTTCATATAACACACTGTATAATATAATATTAAATTACCTGAAGTTCAGGATTTTGGAAAATAATTATCAATACAATTCATAGAAAATATTGAACTTTTGAAAGATTAAATAACTTTGGCTATCATTCAAAATTTGTGCAGAATTTTAAATTACCTTGGGCCAGATGTATCAAGAAGGCCTTTTGCGAGTCGGAAATAGCAAGTTTTAAGAAATCGCTATTTCTGATTCGCAAAATCCAATGTATCACATTTGCGAATCGGTAATAGCGATTTCTTAAAAATCGCAAATGCTATTGCCGAATCGCAAATTGCGATACCGGCCCCATTCGCATCTATGGGCCTGTAGGCCCATATCTGCGAATGTTTTGCATTTCCAAAATTGTGATTTCTTAACTAGAAATCACAATTTTGGAAATGCAAAACCCCAGGGTGCTGGGGGCCTAAGGCCCCCTCTGCTGCACCCCAAAATAATTTTTTAGAACATGTAAGGTGCACACATGCCAAACGGGCATGTGTGCTTTACATGTACATTTTAAAAATGCATTTTAAATGCATTTTTAAAATTTGCACATTGTTACCACCAGGTTCAACCTGGTGGTAAATGGCGATTCCTAAATGCCCAGTTTGCATTTGGGAATTGCCACATACATGTGCTAAGAAATCGCAAATAAGGAATGCTTATTTGGGATTTCTTATTTAGAGAGTCGCAATTTGCGACTCTCTAAACAGGGTCGCAATTTTAAGGAATCGCTATTTTAGCGATTCCTTAAAATTGCATTAAGAACGTCTTTCATACATTCTGAAATGGCTTTTTGCATTCGCAAACGGGCATTCGCACTGTTTGCGAATGTAAAAAGCTTTCATACATCTGGCCCCTAGAGTATTAATTTTTAATTTGAGACTGTTGGACTTTGCTAAATAGCCTTTACGATTATTTTGAAATGTGAAAACTGTTAAAAAGTGAATTTGGTTTGCGGTGAATCTATCAGATTATAATAGCAATTACATAGAATACAAATGGCAGCCTTTTCATCTTTTTAAAGCCTGACTGCATTAAACCTTCTATCTTCTGTCTGCTTGACAGTTTGCTCTGATGTACTTGGCATTTTGATTTGTTCAATAAATCATTCATCCCCGGATTTTAGTGTAGAATGTGCCAGGGGCCAGGTGATGAAGTAGCATTGGAGAACTCACTATTTTATACTGCTGATTTAGCTAATTCATGAGATAATCAGTTTTAAAATATGATTCAATAATCATTTTATTCCTGAACATGACTTTGTATAATGTAACATTGTTAGACTTGGCCCTCTCTGCAGGGTCAACTCCCAAAGGTTTTGCCTTTACCCCTTCTGTTTTCTGAAATTAGTTTTTGTTGGCTTTACAACTCTGTGCACTTTGCCACTGCTAACCAGTTCTAAAAGCTTGTGCTCTCTCCCTAAAACATGGTCAAACTGGCCTACACCTGATAGGCACATTTAATTTTAATTTACTTTTAGGTCCCTAGTATATGGTACTGCACATACACTGTAATTTAAATGGTAATAAGGGGTCTGAAGCACTCATTGTGCCACCCACAAAAGTAGGGTCCCAATTCACAAAGGTAAACTTAGACATTTTGTGTAAACTTAGATCAAAAGTCTAAGATTACAACTTTGGGAATTCACAAAGGGCTTTTACGAGTACTATCTTTAGGTCCGCACTCTATCGCTACTCCGAGTACGGACCTAAAGATAGTACTCATCAATGCCCTTTGTGAATTCCCATAGTTGTAAACTTAGACTTTTCGCCTAACTTTAGACCAAACGTCTAAGATTGCCTTTGTGAATCCGGCAATAGCACTTTAAAACATGTCTCAGGTCTGCAATTGCAGCCTGTAGCACAGTATTAAACTGCTATTTAGACCTAGCTAAATAAATCTTTTGTCAGGCCTAAACCTTCTTTTTATTACATATAGGTCACCTCTAAGGTAGTCCATAAACAGCTCATGGGGTGCATTTTATTTTAAAAATAGTACGTGCTTTTCAAATTTACATGTCATGGTAGTGAAAAACTGCACTGCTGCGTGAGGCTTGCCTTGTTCCTCTGAGGACTGTCCTGCAGATTGAGGCTTGCCTTGTTCCCCAGAGGACTGCCCTGCTATTTTAGGCCTGCCCTGGACCTGCTTCCTTCCTCCCACACTGCCTAAGTGAGTCCAAGGGTCAGTTGGCCGAGATGCTTCACCTAGGACTGGAACATATTTGTGAGCATTGCTTCATGAATTCCTGCAGGCATGAATAAAGGTATTTTTATTTACATACACCTACATTTACGGGCACAAATATTTCTATCAATATGTCAATTTTTCATGTACTGCACCATTTGCCTCTGCACTCAATATTCCCAGACATCTTTGACCACAACAGCAGCCATCAGTTAACTATTGTTGCCCTATAGCCAAGTCTCCCAGAACAACAATGCATTTTAACTAACACCCCTCCCAAGAACTGCTGCTTAGGAGTATATCGTTGTCTTCAAGAAAGTACATGGCACTACACAACACCCTGAGCTGCAAAACACATGAACCGGATGCATGCATGAAACTGTAGTGACCAACATGTTTTGCACATTCAGTTGCCCAATAAACATTCATCATTTGTCAGCATGCAATTCATAGTATTAAAAAAATAATTGTGTTAACAGTAGTTGGCAGTGGTATCCAACTTTCAAAAGCATATGAATTACATTCATAGAGATATAATCAAAGTTAGGGTTCCAAGAGATATATAGTTGGCTGGGTTTATTGCCCATCTTCTCCATAGAAATTGACCACCTTCACAAATTGCTTACAGCTGCATATTTCTTGAATTGTACAACACCATTTGGTGACCATGTAAATGAATGTGTTTGTACCAAACACTGTGGAGGCTTAAGGAACTGAGAAATCATAGGTGCATGAAAGGAAACCTAAAAAATGGGAGCGCCGAGCATTCTAAATTTATTTGTAAGACCTCACAGCCTTAGGGTGGTCATCTTCCAACTTTGTGCCTGCCTCCTTCCACTTTTCTGATACTGTCCAACCAGTGCATATGCTCTCTCCCTTATACATGGTAACATTGGTTCATCCTGAATTGGCATATTTGATTGCAAGGCCTGTGTGTGCACTTCACTGCCACTTCAAATTGGCATTTAGAACTACTTGCCAAGCCTAAAACTCCCCTTTTCCTACATATAATTCACCGTAAGGTAGGCCCTAGGTAACCCATAGGGCAGGGTGCTGTGTAGGTAAAAGGCAGGACATGTACATATGTGTTTTATATGTCCTGATAGTGAAAAACTCCTTTCATAGACTAGCATTAGGGCTACCCTTATATACTGTTTGAGTGGTAGATTTTGATCAGAAAGGGGTAACCAGGTCATTTTTAGTATGGCCAGAATGCTGATACAAAATCCTGCTTATTGGTGAAGTTGGATTTTATATTACTATTTTAGAAATGCCACTTGCAGAAAGTGAGTATTTCTCTGCACTTAAAATCCATCTGTGCCTTACAGCCTGTATCCAATCAACGTCTGGCTGGGCTGGTTGACAGCTCCCTTGTGCATTTCAATCAGACAACCACAAACACAGGATACTGAGTCACACCTGCACTCCTCTGCATACTGAATGGGTCTTCCTGGCCTGGGAGAGTGGAGGGCCTGACAGCCTGACACTTACATTTCAAAGGCTAATGGCCTGCCCTCACACAATGGACTGCCGAACCCTCTATGGGACCCTGACAGACAGACGTATTGAAAGGGGACCTTGTGCACTTCAAAACCACTCTTTGAAGTCTCTTCCACTTCAAAGACATTTTGGGGTATATAAACTGGGTCTCTGACCCACCAAATCAGACACTTCTGGACCTTAACCTGCAACCTGTCAAGAAGAACTGCCTGGCTGCCTATAGAACTCATCTGGACTGCTTTTCTGTGTAGGACTGCTGCCCTGCTGTTGCCCTGCTGCACTGCTCCCCTCTGACTTTGCTGAGAAGTGCTCTTCAAGGGCTTTGATTGAGCTTGTCTCCTGTTTTCTGAAGTATCAGGGTCAAAAAGACTTCATCTCTTCATGGAACTTCTTATGCGCTGAAAATCGACGCACAGCTTGGCAGAAACGATGCACAGCCTGCCCTAAAAGAAAATCACCACTACTTGAACTGGAACAACAGAACTGACTTTCTAAGCGAAGATCGACGCAGTACCTGCGTTGCAACCAGAAAATCGATGCATAGCCATACTGGATCACTGCACAGCTGAACCCGAACGATGAAGCCCGACCTCCTGAGTGCAGAGTTGACGGAGTGCATGCTCTGCGACAGAAACTCTGACGTATTGCCTACCAGATCGACGAAACACCTGTGACTTCGTCCCGCACACCCAGGATTTCCATGCATCGTCCCTGGGCATCAAAAAGAAACCCACATCGCAGTGAGGAACCAAGACTGTGCGCCGGAAATAGATGCAAAGCCCCTTGCAGCGTTGAAAGAAACGGCACATCGTCTGTGTCGTGCGGGAATTCCGACACACATCTTATTTTTCCCCGCATCTTCTCCTCTGCGGTCTCCGTGTGTGTCATTTTTTACACAAACCAGGTACTTTGTGAAACAAAGAGACAACTGTTGATTTCGAAGTTTAAAGACTCTTTTTATTCTTACAAAAGTGATATCTCAACTTATGCTTATCGAACCTTTATCATCTTGACCTGAATTTAACCAGATAAATATTTTATATTTTTCTAAACACTCTGTGGTGTATTTTTGGGTTGTTTTCACTGTGTTACTGTATGATTTATTGCACAAATACTTTACACAAAGCCTTCTAAGTTAAGCCTGACTGCTTATTGCCAAGCTACCAGAGGATGGGCACAGAATAATTTGGATTGAGTGTGACTTACCCTGGCTATGATTGTGGTCCCTATTTGGACAAGGTGTACACCTCCGCCAACTAGAGATCCCATTTCAAACATTGGTGATCAGCGGTGAGGCTAGGACTTGTGTTTCTGCAGTTATCATACAATAGCTCTGTGTACACAACCTACCCACAATTGATTTTTACTTTTTGCCGCAATTTTTCCTGTTTGACATTTTAACCTAATCCTAAAACAACATGTCTCTGTCTGGGTCTCATGGAGGAGCAGGAGGGTTTGACCTAGCCAAGCTGGAGACATACACTGTCAGCCAGCTGAAAGGGTTCTGCAAGGGAATGGGAGTACCTATCCAGGGTGCCTCCAAAAAGGAGGAATACCAAAATGTGCTGAGGGCCTGGGCAGAAGCCTGTTCACAAGAGAATATTGTAGTGGAAGAACCAGTGGATGTCTCTCCAGAGGATTTGCCACCAGCAGTAGGGGATGACACCCCTGGATCTGTGCCCCTTGCTCAACCAGGGAGCAGTGTCTCAAATCACAGCCTGACCACAGATTAAAGGAGGGAGGAGAGAGAGTTCCAACTGCAGTTGGCCACATTTAACATGGAGGCAAAGGAGAGCAGAAAGAGAGTCTGAGAGAGCAGCTAAACAAGCTGAAAGGGCCTTGCCTGAGAAGAAACATCTATTGGCTCATGAACTGAGGCTGAAAGAGCTGAACATCAAGGCAAGGCAGTTTGAGTCCAGCAGTGATGGTTGCAGCATACATGCAGGACCTGCTAGAGACAAAAAGGTTTGCATGCCCAGCGATGTGGTGTGAAATTATGTGGTGGGAGATGATATTGACAAGTGTTTTTCTTCTTATGAAGTTGACCTAAGAACTCATGAGGTTCCTGAAGGGCAATGGGGGGCAGGCTTGTGGATATAGGTGTCAGTAGTGGGAAGGGCGCACACTCCTCACCTTAGAACATAATGATCAGAACACATACCCGCTCATGAAGGCCATTTTAATTGCCAAGTTTGGTCTGACCCATGAAAAGTATTACCAAAAATTCAGTGACAGCAGCAAACTCTCCACAGAAACCTGGGTTGACTTTTTGATTTTTCTAGCAAGGCACTGAATGGCTGGGTGCGGCCAGCAAAGTAAATGATTACACAGGGTTATATAATTTGATTCTGAGAGAACATATGATCAGTAATTGTTTTACAGAGATGCGCCAGCACTTGGTAAACAGTAAGCTGACCGATCCCAGGAAGCTTCCTGAGGAGGTGGACCCCTGGGCTAGCACCAGATGTCCAAAAGGTATCTGGGTGGGACACCCACAAAGGTGGTCAGGGTCCTCAACAGAAGAAAGAGGGGGGAGAAAAACGTAAGAAAAAGGAGTACTCAAAAGGCCCTCAAAAAAATTCTCAAGGGAGTAGAAGTAACCAGTCCCAGTCTGATTCCAAAATGAAAGTGCTAATTGACCAAGGAGGTTTGTACTCCAATGCATAGAGTGTACTAAGTATGGATACTCTACGGGTGACTGCAACTGTCCTAAGAGGGCACAGCCCCCCAATGTAGGGCAGACACCTGGGTTGGCTAGCGTACAGCTCGGGGAGGAGGTAGTCCCAGTTAGTTTTGGGGAACAGATAGAGGTAACCCTAGTGTCACTGGGGGATACAGGGATGGTGCCAAAAGCCCACATGCCTGCCAATACATCAAAGTATAGGCAGTGGGTCACCATCAATGGGCATTGGATGGAGGCTCTGCATGACACAGGAGCAAGCCTGACCACTGTCAGGGGTCAGCTGGTTTCAGCAGAGCTGATCCTCCCTACTATATTCCACCAAGTCATAGTCATAGACAATCATGAGAGCCACCTACAAGTATCTCTGGTTCCCTTTGAGTGTGGGGGGTCTCTGGTATTCTGACATTAGCTGTGAGTTCTGCCATGCGTGTAGATTGTCTATTAGGCAATGACCTGGAGCTAAGGTCTCACTTGGAAATGTTGGGACTGGCTGAGTGGGTCTGCATGACCACATGGTCCATGGCTTCCCGGGAGGTAAGTCAAGGGTTTCTGGAGCATGTAAGAATGGTCCAGACAGCTGACAAGGAGAGGGGCAAGAGGGGCGGAAAACCGGTCCCAGACATTCCCAATGTGGTTGACGGGGTTCTCGAGGAAAAGACCCCCGAGCCAACTGGGGAAGACATTGCTGCCCTGGGTAACCTATCTGAGCTTACTGGCTGGCAAGTTGAGGGTGGGCACCCCAGGAAGAAATCTGCAAGTTGCAGCAAGAGTGTCCTGCTCTTGTGTGCTTGAGGCAACAGGCCTCAGCCCAAGCTTCAGGCGAAGCCTCTGGTGATCCCTTTATCTATTGGGAGAATGATGAGAATTATCTCCTTTACAGTGAGCCTAAGGTTCTAGAGGCCCGGGGAAGCACATGTGCTGGTGGTCCCCCAGTGTTACTGGGCCTTCCTACTGGGTGTGGCTCACAGCACTCCCTTGACATGACATTTGGGGCAAGACAAGACCTTTGCCAGGCTTGTCACCCACTTCTATTGTCCCTGGATGAGGACAAACTCAGATGCTTTCTGTAGGTCCTGTCCTACCTGGCAGGACAGTGGGAAGACAGGGAAAAGGCTAAGAGACCCTCTGATCCCACTTCCTGTCATTGTCACTCCCTTTGAAAGGGTGGGCATCGACATTTGTAGTCCATTGAACCCCAAAACTGCCTTAGACAACAGGGACCATGCCATCCGCTATCCAGAAGCAATCCCTCTGAGGATGGTGACTGCTCCGGAGGTGACCAAGAACTCTGATGGGGATATTTACCCGTGTGGGATTCCCAAAAGAGATTGTTTCTGACAGAGCCACTAACTTCATGCCTGCATACATGAAGTTCATATGGGATGCTTGTGAGGTAACTTACAAGTTCACCACACCCTACATCCCCAAACAAATGGTCTTGTGGAGAGATTCAATAAGACCTTGAAAGGCATGATCACAGGCCTCCCTGAGGCCCTGAGGTGTGAGTGGGACTCCCTCTTACCATGCCTTCTCTTTGCTTACAGTGAGGTACCCTAGAAGGGGGTGGAGTTCAGTCCCTTTGAGCTTCTCCATAGGTACCCTGTCAGGGGACCCTTAAGCATTGTCAAGGAGGGGTGGGAGAAAGCTCCCAAGGCACCCCCTCAGGGTGTAGTCAGCTACATGCTGGCCCTCCGCAACTAGAGGCACCACTTCTGGAAGACAGCCAAAAGTAACCTTTAGGCTAGTCAAGAGATAATGAACTTGCTTGTATGACCAGAAGACCACCCTGCTGGAGTATCATCCTGGGGACAAAGTATGGGTAATGGAGCCAGTAGAACCTGGAGCTCTCCAGGACAGCTGGTCTGGCCCATTTGAAGTCAAGGAGCAGAAAGGAGAGGCCATTTACTTGGTGGACCTCCATTTTCCTAGGAACCCTCCAAGGGTACTCCATGTCAACCAACTGAAGCCTCATTTTGAGAAGACGGAGATCAATATGCTTCTGGTGACAGATGAGGGTGTGGAGGAGGAGATTAAAACTCTCCCTGACCTCCTCTCTGCCAAGGAAGGTGATGGGTCAATGGAGGGCTTTACTCTCTCTGACTCCCTGACCCTGGACCAGCGAGGGGACTGCTACCAGCTACTGGAACGGTACTACCCTCTGTTTTCCCTCACCCCTGGACTCACACTCTTGGGTGTCCACGATATTGACACGAGAGACAGCCCCCTGTAAAGAACAAAATTTACAGGTTGTCAGACAGGGTGAAGGCCAGCATCAAGGAGGAAGTTGCCAAGATTCTGGCTCTGGGGGTGATTGAGAGGTTCAGTAGTCCCTGGGCCAGCACTGTGGTGCTGGTACCCAAGGCTACAGCACTCGGTGCCAAGCTAGAACTTAGGTTCTGCGTGGATTACCGGGGTCTCAACTCCATCACACGGACTGATGCTCACCCCATCCCCCGAGCTAATGAGCTTGTAGTCAGGCTAGGCACTGCCAATTTCCTCAGTACTTTTGATTTCACATCACGGTACTGGCAGATTGCCTTGATTGATGGGGCTAAAGAGAGATCAGATTTTTCAACTCCTGAGGAACATTACCAGTTCCAGCAGATGCCCTTTGGACTGATAAATGGCCCACTACCTTTCAACAGTTGGTTAATGGGGTTCTGGCTGGTAAGGATGCCTTCTGTGCCACCTACTTAGATGACATTGCTGTCTACAGTTCCAGCTGGGAGGAACACCTGCTCCACCTCCAAGAGGTGCTCCAGGCCCTGCAATAGGCAGGCCTGACAATCAAGGCCAGTGAGTGGTAGATGTGGCAGGGCTCTAGGTGTACTTGGGACACCTGGTAGGTGGTGGCAAGCTGCAGCCACTCCAGGCAAAGATTTAGAAAATCACTGCCTGGCAACCACCTAGAACCCAGACAGAGGTGAAAGCCTTCTTGGATCTCACTGGGTATTATCGCAGATTCGTTAAGGGTTATTGCACCATGGTGGCCCCTTAAGAGAACTCACTTCCAAGAAGAAATCTAGGTTGGTGAATTGGATCGAGGCTTGCTACAAAGCCGTTAAATCCCTAAAGGAAGCCTTGTGAACGGCACCCATGCTCAGGGCCCCTGACTACGCCAAGGTGTTCATTGTGCAGACAAATGCTTCAGAGACTGCCATAGGGGCAGTTCTAGCACAACTGAATGAGGAGGGCCTACACTAACCAGTAGTCTTTATTAGCATAAGACTATTATCACGGGAAAAGAGGTGGAGTGCCATAGAAAGAGAAGCATTTGCTGTGGTCTGGGCACTGAAGAAGCTGAGACCCTACCTGTATGACACTCACTTCCGGGTTCAGACTGATTACAAGCCCTACAGATGGCTCATGCAGAAGAGGGGTGAAAATCCTAAACCCTTGAGGTGGTCCATTTCCCTACAGGGGAATTACTTTTTGGTGGAGCATCGCCCGGGGAATGACCACGCCAATGCTGAAGGCCGCTCCAGATACGTCCGCCTTAACGATGAGCGCTCCCAAGGGGCTGGGTAGCTCTCCTCACTTGCAGCTGGGAGAGACACATCTTAGACCTGGCAGCCTTATGGTGATCATCCCCCAACATTTTGCCTGCATCCCTCCACTTTTCTGACACAGTTTTTGCTGGCTTTAGGACTCTCAGCACTTTAGAACTGCTAACCAGTGCCAAAGTGCATATGCTCTCTCCCTTAAACATGGTAACATTGGCTCATACTCAATTGGCATATTTAGGTTACCTATTAGTCCCTCATAAAGTACACTACGTGTGCCCAGGGCTACTAGTGGGTCTGCATCACTGATTGTGCCACCCATGCAAGTAGCCCCTTAAGCATGTCCAAGGCCTGCCATTGCACGGCCTCTGTGGGCAGTTTCACTGCCACTTCGACTTGGCATTTAAAAGTACTTGCCAAGATTTAAAACGCCCCTTTTTCTACATATACGTAACCCCTAAGGTAGGCCCTATGTAACCCACAGGGCAGGGTGCTATGTAGGTAAAAGGCAGGATATGTACATGTGCGTTTTACATGTCTTGGTAGTGTAAAACTTCTAAATTCATTTTCCACTACTGTGCGGCCTGCTCCTTTCATAGGCTATCATTAGGTCTGTTCTCATATACTTTCTGAGTGGTAGATTATGATCAGAAAGGGGTAACCAGGTCATATCAAGTATGGCCAGAATGGTAATGGAAAATCCTGTTCATTGGTCAGGTTGAATTTTATATCACTATTTTAGAAGTGCCAATTTTAGAAAGTGAGCATTTCTCAGCACTTAAAACCATCTGTGCCTCACAGCCTCTCTCCAATCAACATGTGGTCTGTACTGGTTGACAACTCCTTTATGCATTTCACCCAGACAACCACAAACACAGGACACTCAGTCACACCTGCATTCATCTGCATTTTGAATGGGTCTTTCTGGGCTAGAAGGGTGAAGGGCCTAACACTTACCTTTCAAATGCCAGCGGCCTGCCCTGACACAATGGACTGCTAAACCCTCTACTGGGACCCTGGCAGACAGAACGGAAATGAAAGGGGAATGTGTGCACTTCAGAACAACTTCTTGAAGTTTCCCCTACTTCAAAGGCATTTTGGGGTATATAAACTGGGTCCCTGACCCCACCAAATCAGACACTTCTGGACCTACACCTGGACTCTGTCAGAGAGACTTCCTGGCTGCCCAAAGGACTCATCTGGACTGCTTTGCTTAATGACTGCTTTCCTGCTTGTTGCCCTGCTCCCTGGTGCTCCTGCCTCTGCTGGAAGGACTCTGTCTTCCTCCTAAAGTGCTCTCCAAGGGCTTGGATTAAGCTTGCCTCCTGTTCCCGAAGTCTCAGGGCCAACAAATACTTCCCCCTTCTGGAAATAATCATGCAGTGGAAAATCGATGCAACACCTGCCGAAATCGACCAGCTCCTACATCAAGGCTGGAAAATCACTGCACCACTGACTGGAACGATGAAGTGCCAGACTCTCAACCAAAAATCTGATGCAGCGCTTGCCTCGAACCTCACAGCATCTACCAGATCGATGCAGCACCTGCTCCTTGCTACCAGCGCCTCAAGGGTTTTCAACACTTCATCCCTGGATGTCAAAAATATTCCTGTATCACAGTGAGGAACCAAGGCTGCACTCCTGAAAATTAACGCATCACCTTGCAGTGTGGAAAGAAACAACGCATCTGTGCTGCACCTGAAAATCTAACACAGCACCTTATTTTTCAATGTATCTCCTCCTCTACAGCTCCAGTGAGTCATTATTTTTGATGCATCCAAGGTAATGTGTTGTACAAGCATACAACCACAATTTGGAACCTTTAAAAATTGATATTTCAACTTGTGCTCACTGGAACTTTGTCGCTTGTGATTTTATTTAGATAAATATTATGTATTTTTCCGAACCTGTGTGGTATATTTTTGTGGTGTGTTCACTGCGTCATTGTATGAGTGATATTTCACAAATACTTTACACATTGCCTTCTAAATTTAGCCTGCCTGCTCTGTGCCAAGCTACCAGACGGTGAGCAGAGTATAATTTCGGTTATGTTGTGACTTAGCCTGAATATGATTGTGGTCCCTATTTGAACAGGGTGCATACCTCTGCCAACTAGAGACCCAATTTCTAACAATAAGTGTTTTAATCTCTCCTTTATTAGTCAAATAATGTTTACAGAACATTGCATAAAGTGTGCCCCGCAATCTATCCCTAGTCCAGTATTCTAAATCAGTTAATAGAAAACAATTTAGTCAGAAATAGTGACAGAAAGAAGATTTCAAGAGGCAATCTAACATATTATCAAAGTAATCAGTACTCATAAACAGTACTCTAACAGGCTCTGACTAAGGATAATCTAGGCAGAGAGCAAAGTCTGCCTGAGTCTCGCAGAGAGAATGAATCCGAGTGTGAGAGCTCAAACATCCAATATCGCTATCCATTCTTTCTTTGGACACTTTTATAATACAATACAGTACAATGGGACAATATATATATTAGTACATTTGTTTCATTTCATACATTAGACAGCCAAACATAAGCAGTGAAAATCTTTTTTGTTCTATGCAAGAGCGATGCAGTATTGCATTGTTTCTTATGTTGACAAAAAATGACTCTACATTCATAAAACATAACGATTTTGGTACTGTGATTAATTTATAGACAAGTGTTTATAACTATTTGAAAGACTGGTGCCTATAAGAGATTGTTCTTCTGAACATCAACTCCAAGAACATTGAGGCACAAACATTTTGAGGACAGAACATTGATGGACAACTATTGAAGAGTAAGAGCATATCCACTTCTATGTACCCTAAAGATATATGCACAGTATAGGTACATCTATGTGGCGTTAGATATAGAAAAGTTAAACTTACTTACCTGCCTACATTTTTTTGACATTTTGTCCTCTAGATTTTGTCCCGTTGAAATACTGGAGTCAGTATTCAGGGTGCACAATCTAACAGGAGAATGGGGCAGATTCATCAACACTTTTCCCCAGTGTGAAGTCACATGTTATACAAATTGATGCAAACCATAAACTACATACCTCCTAGAGCAAGAAGTTATTGGTGCCGGAAAGTAGCTTGGTGAATAACACAAACAGTAGTTTATGCTATATTGTGGTAACTTACATAATGGTGACATCCAATGGGTGGCACATGGATGTTCTTATGCTGCAACTTGCCTTTTTTATGTAAAGGTCTACCTTTTAAGAGCTGTATACTGAGCCTTGGACCAAAAAAAATATGCTTCCTTAACGCAGGCTTTAAATTGGAGAAATCTTTACAATTTCTCCTAACTTTTCCAATAGACCATGTGTGCTGTACTACAAAACACAAATCTAATATATGGAACATTTTATCCTTTGTCTAGGCATAGTGGTATGTACTGAAAGGTGTAGCCCTTTAGGGGCATAACCTATGTTAGACATCATACACACACTGTTAGAAATGGGGTTTTTGGTTGTCAGTCAGGTTACCTCCTGTTCAAGCAAGGACCCTCACTCTAGTCAGGGTACAGGAGAATCTCCCTTGGTTAACCCCCACTCACCTCCTTGGTGGCTTGAAACAAGTAGGCAGGTTTAACTTCAGAAGCAATGTGTAAAGAATTTGTATCAACACACACAGTAACTCAGTGAAAACACTACAAAATGACACAGTACATGTTTAGCAAAATAGGTAATATTTATCTAAACAAAACTACCAAAATGATAAAAATCTGACATATACAAGTCAAGTTATGAATTTAAAAAGGAAAAAGAGTCTTAAATCCTTTAGAAAACAGTGAAAACACTGTTAGCGTTCAAAGGTACCTGGGTAGCGTCAAAATAAAGCTGCATAGGCGAGTCTGCATCAAAAAAGGCCAGCGATGCGTCGATTTCTCACCAGCAAGTGAGAACATGCATCGTTCCTCCTTCAGGTGGGTTGGCATGCGTCGTTTCTTCTCTCTGGTAAGAGAGCAATGCGTCTATACGGACAGGCACCTCTGGTCCAAGCAGGCTTTGGACGGATTTTCCACGCCAAGCAATGTGTTGAAACTCCACTCCCATGGTATCACAAAATTACACTGCGTGGTATTTGTGTCGTTATCAGCCTCCATTAGTGGGTGTTGCACATCATTTTTTTTCAGCTGCATTCCATCGATCTTTCAGCCGCGATGCAGATGAAACATTGATTTCAGCCACAAAGCCGGCAGCGTGTCGTTTTTCAGCCATGTCACGAATGGTGCATCGAAAATGTCCCCACATGACGATCTGCGCATGGATTTTTAGTTCTCGTCTGCCAACTTCACCTTTCAAGGGCCACGGAACTGGATAGGGCACCACTGGGTAGGACAGGAGTCTGAGCAGAGTCCAGGTACTGGCATGGAATGTCTTTGATGGCCCTGAGACAGGAAGCAAGCTCAGTTCAAGCCTTTGGAGATTCTCCTCAAGCAGGAATGCACAACAAAGACCAATCTTTGTCCCCTTTCACAGGCAAAAGCAGCAACTGCAGGATAGCCCAACACAGCACAATCACAGGCAGGAACAGCACTTCTCCCCAGCTCTTAAGCTTTTATCCATGGCAGAGGTTCCTCTTGGTTCCAGAAGTGACCTAGGGCCAGATGTATCAAGGAGGCCTTTTGCGTGTTGGAAATAGCGATTTTTAAGAAATCGCTATTTCTGATTCGCAAAATGCAATGTATCACATTTGCGAATCGGTAATAGCGATTTTTAAAAAATCGCAAATGCTATTACTGAATCGCAAATTGGGATACCGGCCCCATTTGCACCTATGGGCCTGTAGGCCCATTTCTGCAAAATTTTTGCATTTCCAAAATTGCGATTTCTTAACCAGAAATCGCGATTTTGGAAATGCAAAACCCCAGGGTGCTGGGGGCATAGGGCACCCTCTGATGCACCTAAAAATATTTTTTTGCAACATGTAAGGTGCACACATGCCAAAAGGGCATGTGTGCTTTACATGTACGTATTAAAAATTAATTTTAAATGCATTTTTAAAACTTGCACATGGTTACGACCAGGTTTAACCTGGTGGTAAATAGTGATTCCTAAATGCCCAAATCGCATTTAGGAATTGCTTCTTACATGTGCTTAGAAATCGCAAATAAGGAATCCTTATTTGCGATTTCTTATTTAGAGAGTCACAATTTGAGACTCTCTAAGCAGGTCGCAATTTTAAGGAATCGCTATTTTAGCGATTCCTTAAAATTGCATTCAGAATGCCTTTCATACATTCTGAAATGGCTTTTTGCATTCGCAAACAGGCATTCGCACCATTTGCAAATGCAAAAAGCTTTCATACATCTGGCCCCTAATCTTCAGGGGTTTTGGGTGCTCTTCTTATTCCCCTTTCTGCCTTTGAAGTAGGCTTACTTCAAAGGGAAGTCTCTGTTGTTTTCAAGATACTGCCTTGCCAAGGCCAGGCCCCAGACAAACACCAGGCGGTTGGAGACTGCATTGTGTGAGGGCAGGCACTGCCCTTTCAGGTGTGAGTGACCAAGCCTCTCCTCCCTCAGAGTCCAGGTGTTGGCATGGGAAGTCTTTGATGGCCCTGAGACTTTAACAACAGGAAGCAAGCTCAGTTCAAGCCTTTGGAGAATCTCCTCAAGCAGGAATGCACAACAAAGACCAATCTTTGTCCCCTTTCACAGGCAAAAGCAGCAACTGCAGGATAGCCCAACATAGCACAATCACAGGCAGGAACAGCACTTCTCCTCAGCTCTTAAGCTTTTGTCCTTGGCAGAGGTTCCTCTTGGTTCCAGAAGTGACATAGGGCCATATGTATCAAGGAGGCCTTTTGCGAGTCAGAAATAGCGATTTTTAAGAAATCGCTATTTCTGATTCGCAAAATGCAATGTGTCACAGTGGCGGATCGGTAATAGCAATTTCTTAAAAATCGCAAATGCTATTACCGATTCGCAAATTGCGATACCGGCCTTATTCGAACCTATGGTATCTGCAAATTTTTTCCATTTCCAAAATTGCGATTTCTTAACCATAAATCGCAATTTTGGAAATGCAAAACCCCAGGGTGCTGAGGGCCTAAGGCCCCCTCTGCTGCACCCCAAAATAATTTTTCGCAACATGTAAGGTGCACACATGCCAAAAGGGTATGTGTGCTTTACATGTGCATTTTAAAAATTCATTTTAATTGCATTTTTTTAATTTGCACATGCTTACCACCTGGTTCAACCTGGTGGTAAATAGCTATTCCTAAATGCCCAAATCGCATTTAGGAATTGCTTCCTACATGTGCTTAGAAATCGCACATAAGGAATCCTTATTTGCGATTTCTTATTTAGAGAGTCACAATTTGCAACTCTCTAAACAGGGTCGCAATTTTAAGGAATCGCTATTTTAGCGACTCCTTAAAATTGCATTCAGAATGCCTTTCATACATTCTGAAATGGCTTTTTGCATTCGCAAACCGGCATTCGCACCGTTTGCAAATGCAAAAAGCTTTCATACATCTGGCCCCTAATCTTCAGGGGATTTGGGTGCTCTTCTTATTCCCCTTTCTGCCTTTGAAGTAGGCTTACTTCAAAGGGAAGTCTCTGTTGTTTTCAAGATACTGCCTTGCCCAGGACAGGCCTCAGACACACACCAGGTGGTTGGAGACTGCATTGTGTGAGGGCATGCTCTGCCCTTTCAGGTGTGAGTGACCACTCCTCTCCTCCCTCATAGCACAGATGACTCATCTGGATATGCAGGCTTTACCCCAGTTCTCTTTGTGTCACTGTCTAGAGAGAGGTGCAAACAGCCCGACTGTCAAACTGACCCAGACAGGGAATCCACAAACAGGAAGAGTCACAGAATTGTTTCAGCAAAAAAAATGCCTACTTTCGCAAAGTAAAGCAAAACACAAATGATGAATGAAATGTAGAACCAATCAAACATTCATCCCCAGTCACAGATCTGGGTTTAATCCATTGTTTTTATGCTCACCATGCCACCCCAGTTTAGACCCAGCCATATGCAAATCAGTTTTGACCATGTTCCTCATGGGAACAATCCAGCCCGAACTGCCAGGCCAGGCTTCCCTGGCCAGAAACAAGCATCCTGGGACCATTTTTCAGGGTATCACCATTCATCAGCTAGGCTAGCTTGAATCCAGTGGCATAGTGAGCCCGGAGCCCACGTCTGGGCATACCCGGCGCACTTATGGCATCAAAAGCGAAGCAAAATACAAATGATGGACGGAATGCGGAACCAATCAAACATTCACCCCCAGTCACAGATCTGGGTTTAAGCCATCATTTTTTTGCTCACCATGCCACCCCAGTTAAGACCAAGCCATATGCAAATTAGTCTTGACCCTGTTCCTTATGGGAACACTCCAGCCCGAACTGCCAGGCCAGGTACTCCATGGACTGGAAACAAGCATCCTGGGACCAGTTTGAGGGTTTCACCAGTCATCAGTCAGGCTAGCTTGAACACAGTGGCATAGTGAGCCTGGGACCCACGTCTGGGCATACCAGGCACACGTATGGCGGCAAAAGCAAAGCAAAACACAAATGACGGACAGAATGCGGAACCAATCAAACATTCACCCCCAATCACCGATCTGGGCTTAATCCATCGTCTTTTTGCTCACCATGCCACCCCAGTTTAGACCCAGCCATATGCAAATCAGTCTTGATCCTGTTCCTCATGGGAACACTCCAGCCCGAACTGCCAGGCCAGGTCCTCCCTGGACCGAAAACAAGCATCCTGGGACCGGTTTCAGGATTTCACTCTTCTTCAGCCAGGCTAGCTTGAATCCAGTGGCATAGTGATCCCGGGACCCACGTCTGGGAATACCCGGCTGTTGGAAAATGGGTTATTGGTAAGGGCAGGTAGGTACCTACACCTAGCAACAAGCCACTAACCTCCACCTAGGTACAGTTAGGTCTCAGTAAATTAATCCCAGCTCAACCCTTGGTAGCTTGGCAACGAGCGTCAAGGCTTAAATTAGGAGACAAAGTGTAAAGCATTCAAATATCACAAAACAGTAATCAAATAAAACACAGGAAACAGTTTAAAAATTCAAAACCAATTTATAAAAATAGTTTATATTTTTAAAATGACACAAAAACGATTAAAATCGGTTCAGGGGAACCGGAGATATGAATTTTTAAAGAATTACTATTTTTCTAGCGCTTAGAAACAAAAAGCGCCAAACGGGTCATCTGGTTGCACCAGGACCGGGGCAAAGTCAAAGTTTCAGGCCGACCGCGATGGAGCCCTGCTCGGCTACAGGTCGCGGGAGGCCTTGGTTAAAAAGTTACCTTCTGACTTAGTCTTTATTTTGAAGTTTTTCTTCACCGGGACGAACCTGCCAGTTGAATCCGACCTCCTGGAGCCCTTGTCCGGATACGCGATGTGGGTTTCCTCGGTGGAGATTTTTACCTTCGGACTTAGTCGTTTTTTCCAGATGAAAATCCTTCGACCGGGGTAAACCTGGATCTTGATCCGACGTCCATGGAGCCCTTCTCGGATACGATGGCTGGGAGGTCCCGGTCAACTTTTTACCTTCGGACTTAGTCTCTTTTTTGGATGTTTTTCTTTACCGGGACGAACCACGAAGTCAGGCCGGGTCGCAGTTGAGGCAAGCCGGCTAGAATTTCCGCGGCGGGTCGGTCCCTCTCTGGAGCTTTTTTCCAAAAATTCTCAAATCTTTTCCAAACTTCTGGGGCTTCACCCAGATGTTCTTTTAAGGTTCTTTTGGGGTCCACAGCTCACCCCAAGGGTCCAGAAGTTCTGTGATGGTCCTTGGGGGGTGCGGACTTCAACTCCCAGAATGCACCTGGCGCAAACTCCTTTTTGGCCACTGGGCAGTGGTCAACTGGTCTCTTTTTTTTCAGGAGTTGGTGCAGGGGACTCTGGTTTAGCAATTTTTCCCCTGTAGCAAACAGGGAGTCCCTCCTTGAACCAGTTGAAGCCAGGCAAAGTCCTTCTTGTGGTGAACCCCAAGTGTGCAGCTGGTGCAGTCCTTCTGAGTGCAGGGTCCAGGTGCAGGCCAGGGGTCCAGCAGGGCAGTCCTTCTTCTCCTTAAGTTCTTTCTTCTTGAAATTTGGTGGGGATCTGAGGTGTGGGGGCAGGTCTGCCAGTTTTATCCTTGCTCCTGGGTGAAAAGCAGGGGGGTCCTGGACCTCCAATCAGGTACAGGGTCGTCCCCCTGTGATGACCACTTCCTGGGAAGTGTGGCAAAAATCCATCCCAAAAGGCAACAGTCTCTAAAAATCCAACATGGCTGAATCTGATTTTTGGAGGTTACATCTGGCTGAGCCCACCCACTGGTGTGGCTAAAAATCATAAACACACCCCTCTCCTGCCCTCTCCTAATCTAATCAAGGGGGCACCTAGCTGTCTGGGGTTGCAGGATGTGGGGGTGTTGCTGGGTGCTCCAGATGTCCTTCTCTGCCTTTGAAGACCAGTTTGGCAGCCCTCCCCCTTCCTGCCTCACCATCTGCTGAGGGGAGATTCTCTCCCCCAAGCACATTCCTTTGTGTGAAGCCAGGCCACTTCACACCTCATCAAGGCAGCCTGGCAGAAGCTGCTGCAGGCTGGCCAATCAGAGCACAGCAGCAAAAACAATGCAGAGCTGAAATTGGCAACTTTTTAGGTAAAGTCTAAACTTTTTACCTGAACAAGTTATATTAAATCCAACAACTGGAAGTTGTGGGATTTATTACAACAATTAATTTGATACCAAATTCTTGGTATGTAACATTTAAGGAGACTTTAAAATTTAATATAAAGTCTGCCCATTCTAGCCTATGAAGGCCATTTACTTCAATGAGGGAAAAACGAATTTGGCTGTTTTTACCTCACCAGGGCTTATAAATCTATTTTTATAAAGTCCCTGCTTATAGTTACATGGCACCCAGCCCTAGGGGCACATAGGGCACACCTTAGGGGTGACTTATATGTAACAATTAGGTAGTTTAAGACTTTGGAAGTACCTTTAATTCCAAAGTCGAATTTGCATATAACTTTAATTTAAAAGCAGCCAGAAAGACAGGCTTGCTTTTAAAATGACATTGGGCACCTCAGCAGTGCACCTAGGTGTGCACCACCTATGCTGTGGTCCCTAAACCTACATGCCCTACCATATACTAGGGACTTATAGGTAGGTTAACTTAGCCAATTATAATTAGCCTAATTTGCATATCCATTTTACACAGAGCACAGGCCCTGGGACTGGTTAGCAGTACCCAGGGCACCATCAAAGTCAGGAAAACACCAGCAAAAAGAGGAAAATGGGGGCAAAAAGTTATGGGGCCTCTGCAATCAGCCCTGTTTTCTCACACAACCCCGCCCCCCCCAGCCCACACGCCCAGGAGACTCAGCCCAACCCTGGGAGAGTCTTCCTGGCTTGTTAGGCGAGGAAGACAGTGAAGAAAACTGGCTGTCCCTTTGCAGGGCCTACTCTGCCTTATACCCTCCTGTCAGGGTCACTCCCTATGGGTAGTGAAGCCATCCCAACAGTAAAAGGACCCAACTAAAACTGAAACTTTCCTCTAGGGGGGTCTTCCTCCTTTCTCTCTGCCAACTTGGGTAGTGAGGTGCCCACCTCCCCTACTCGAAACTTTGCTAGGGCAACACCTAGCTTACCCAAAGAGGTCACCCAACACTTGAGCAACCCCACCATGACCAATAGGGTCAGGGGGCCTACTTTGCTATTGGCCCTGGGGTCTGCCTCCCAGGCCAAGTACATTGCTGCCAGGAAGGCTAGCACCCAGCAGAGGCTACTGACAGCTGTCAGTACCCAGAACCACACCCTAAGCTCTCCACTGACAGGTGGCTGAGCTGCTTTAGGGGCAACTTTGGGGTCCTGGCACCCCTCTTGCTGTCTAGAGTGGGGGGCTACCACCTCCTGTGGCAGACACCCTCCTTCCACTCTCCCTTCTGTCAGTGCAGGGGCAACACCTTGCATCTGGACAGCTGCCTGACTACTCAGGACTTCCTTGGGGTCAGGTGAGGCCTCACCAGTGCCAACTCTGGGCTCCCCCCTTACTGGGGCAGAAGGCCCTTGGCTCCCTGGAACTCTCTTTAAGAGTGGCCTACCCTTCCTTTTCTTCTTTCCTTTTCTTGGGGACCCCTGTCTCCTAACTGTAGGGACTGACTCCCCAGGACTTTGGGTTGGGGGGGCGCCCTGGGCGACCACCCCATCTGTGACCAGACTCACCTCTGGGAGGTCATTGCCCAGGATACAATCTAGGGGAAGGTCAGCACTGACTACCACCCTAATCCAGTCAAGGATACCCTCCCTCTCTAGGGGCACTATGGCTACAGGTTTGGAGGTGACCTCCCCTGTGGCTATCCTGACTTTCTTTGTCTTTCCTGGGACATACATGTCTGGGGTCACTAACCGGTCACTCACTATAGTGTGACTGGCACAGGTGTCTCTCAGGCCAGTGGTAGGGATCCCATTCACTTGAATGTGGTGGAAGTGCCTACTCCCACCCTCAGGGATCACCAGCTTGCCATCTGGTCCTGTCTCCCAGCTCAATGCTAGGAGGACTTCATCATCTGAGGAATCCTCCTCTATGGCTACACTGGACAGCCCAGTGCTAACCACCTTCTTTGGACAGGCTGCATCTCCTCTGAAGTGACCTGTCTGCTGACAGTCAAAGCAAGCCCTACTGTCCAAGAGTTTTTTTAACCCTGGGTCTAACTGTCTCTGCTGGTCAGAGTGGGATTTACTCTCCTCCTTCTTAGGGTTCTGGGGTACAGAGGGAGTCTCTGTGGTGGGCTTACCACCTCCCTCCTTAGGTTTTTGGGGACCTGCCCCCCCCTTCTTGGAGTCTCCCCCCTGGGACTTGACAACCACCCTGGTTCTCAACCACTCATCAGCTGCCTCCCCTAGCTCTCTAGGGTTGGTCTGCTTAGAGTCCACTAGATGCTGGCGTAACCTTTCTTGGGTACAATTGGTCAAGATGTGCTCTCTCATGATCAGATTGTATAACCCCTCATAAGTATCTACTTTGTTACC
Source organism: Pleurodeles waltl (assembly GCF_031143425.1). Lineage (NCBI taxonomy): Eukaryota > Metazoa > Chordata > Amphibia > Caudata > Salamandridae > Pleurodeles > Pleurodeles waltl. The sequence goes on along the minus strand of NC_090438.1, from coordinate 790,939,324 downwards.
AATAATCCAGTCCTCTAGTGCCTTTAGTGAAATGTCCACAAAGTCAACCCAAGACTGGGTACTGACCTTCTGGGTGTCCCTGAACTTCATTCTATATTGCTCTGGGGTCAGACCAAACTTCTTGGCTAAGCACCTCTTCATACTAGGGTATGAATCTGCCTCCTCCCCCCTTAAGGTCAGAAGCCTATCCCTCCCTGAGTTGGGGACCAACTCCCACAAAAGGGAACCCCAGTATTGAGGCCTAACCCTTCTCATTTGGAGTGCCCTCTCAAAGGCCCCCAGCCACTTATCTATGTCATCCCCCTCTACATAAGCAGGAACTACCCCCTTGGGTAATCTGGGGCAAACTCCCCCACCCATGGACACCTCAACTTCTTTATCGCTGCCTCCATCTCTTTTCTCTTTGTATGCCCACTTTTTCTTTTCTAGGGCCAGCTTCTCTGCTTCCAAAGCTATGTATGCTAGCTGGGCCTCCAGCTCTCTTTCTCTGATGGATGGGTTCTCTCCTCCTGAAAGGACCCCCTTCCCACCACTAGCTTTGGATCTGCCCCTAGTGACTGTATTTACTGAGGACCGTTCTTCCTCATCCTCACTTGGGCTCAGATGCCTTCCCTCCCCTGAGTGGTTAGAGCTTGCATCCTCCCTTCTTTCTCCCTCCTCTGGAGCTTCTTCTGACTCTACCTCTTGGGCCTCATCCCATGCTGTCAGGGATGTGATCAGGATTTGCTTCCTGAGATCAGTGGTTGCAGGCAACCCTCTTTCAATACACAACCCCCTAAGCTGGACTACTGTCAGTGTGGGTAGGCTAGCCAGATCAAGCTCCATGGTTCCCTAGTTTTGTGTCAACAAAAACTTTTTGCAAAAATTGGAAACAAGAATTTAGAAAAATTACAAAAATTCAATAATTGAAATTAATCCAAATTAAAAATTAAAAACAATTTTTGCACTAGGACAATTTAAAGGATTTTTAATTTGTTTTACCTAAAACTGTAACGTGATATTGAACACAAGTACAGGATCCCGTCGCTGCTTCCAATTATGTTGGAAAATGGGTTATTGGTAAGGGCAGGTAGGTACCTACACCTAGCAACAAGCCACTAACCTCCACCTAGGTACAGTTAGGTCTCAGTAAATTAATCCCAGCTCAACCCTTGGTAGCTTGGCAATGAGCGTCAAGGCTTAACTTAGGAGACAAAGTGTAAAGCATTCAAATATCACAAAACAGTAATCAAATAAAACACAGGAAACAGTTTAAAAATCCAAAACCAATTTATAAAAATCGTTTATATTTTTATCTTTAAAATGACACAAAAACGATTAAAATCGGTTCAGGGGAAACGGAGATATGAATTTTTAAAGAATTACTATTTTTCCAGCGCTTAGAAACAAAAAGCGCCAATCGGGTCATCTGGTTGCACCAGGACCGGGGCAAAGTCAAAGTTTCAGGCCGACCGCGATGGAGCCCTGCTCGGCTACAGGTCGCGGGAGGCCTCGGTTAAAAAGTTACCTTCTGACTTAGTCTTTATTTTGAAGTTTTTCTTCACCGGGACGAACCTGCCAGTTGAATCCGACCTCCTGGAGCCCTTGTCCGGATACGCGATGTGGGTTTCCTCGGTGGAGACTTTTACCTTCGGACTTAGTCGTTTTTTCCAGATGAAAATCCTTCGACCGGGGTAAACCTGGATCTTGATCCGACGTCCATGGAGCCCTTCTCGGATACGATGGCTGGGAGGTCCCGGTCAACTTTTTACCTTCGGATTTAGTCTATTTTTTGGATGTTTTTCTTTACCGGGACGAACCACGAAGTCAGGCCGGGTCGCGGTTGAGGCAAGCCGGCTAGAATTTCCGCGGCGGGTCGGTCCCTCTCTGGAACTTTTTTCCAAAAATTCTCAAATCTTTTCCAAACTTCTGGGGCTTCACCCAGATGTTCTTTTAAGGTTCTTTTGGGGTCCACAGCTCACCCCAAGGGTCCAGAAGTTCTGTGATGGTCCTTGGGGGGTGTGGACTTCAACTCCCAGAATGCACCTGGCGCAAACTCCTTTTTGGCCACTGGGCAGTGGTCAACTGGTCTCTTTTTTTTCAGGAGTTGGTGCAGAGGACTCTGGTTTAGCAATTTTTCACCTGTAGCAAACAGGGAGTCCCTCCTTGAACCAGTTGAAGTCAGGCAAAGTCCTTCTTGTGGTGAAGCCCAAGTGTGCAGCTGGTGCAGTCCTTCTGAGTGCAGGGTCCAGGTGCAGGCCAGGGGTCCAGCAGGGCAGTCCTTCTTCTCCTTAAGTTCTTTCTTCTTGAAATTTGGTGGGGATCTGAGGTGTGGGGGCAGGTCTGCCAGTTTTATCCTTGCTCCTGGGTGAAAAGCAGGGGGCTCCTGGTCCTCCAATCAGGTACAGGGTCGTCCCCCTGTGATGACCACTTCCTGGGAAGTGTGGCAAAAATCCATCCCAAAAGGCAACAGTCTCTAAAAATCCAACATGGCTGAATCTGATTTTTGGAGGTTACATCTGGCTGAGCCCACCCACTGGTGTGGCTAAAAATCATAAACACACCCCTCTCCAGCCCTCTCCTAATCTAATCAAGGGGGCACCTAGCTGTCTGGGGTTGCAGGATGTGGGGGTGTTGCTGGGTGCTCCAGATGTCCTTCTCTGCCTTTGAAGACCAGTTTGGCAGCCCTCCCCCTTCCTGCCTCACCATCTGCTGAGGGGAGATTCTCTCCCCCAAGCACATTCCTTTGTGTGAAGCCAGGCCACTTCACACCTCATCAAGGCAGCCTGGCAGAAGCTGCTGCAGGCTGGCCAATCAGAGCACAGCAGCAAAAACAATGCAGAGCTGAAATTGGCAACTTTTTAGGTAAAGTCTAAACTTTTTACCTGAACAAGTTATATTAAATCCAACAACTGGAAGTTGTGGGATTTATTACAACAATTAATTTGATACCAAATTCTTGGTATGTAACATTTAAGGAGACTTTAAAATTTAAAATAAAGTCTGCCCATTCTAGCCTATGAAGGCCATTTACTTCAATGAGGGAAAAACGAATTTGGCTGTTTTTACCTCACCAGGGCTTATAAATCTATTTTTATAAAGTCCCTGCTTATAGTTACATGGCACCCAGCCCTAGGGGCACATAGGGCACACCTTAGGGGTGACTTATATGTAAAAATAAGGTAGTTTAAGACTTTGGAAGTACCTTTAATTCCAAAGTCGAATTTGCATATAACTTTAATTTAAAAGCAGCCAGCAAGGCAGGCTTGCTTTTAAAATGACATTGGGCACCTCAGCAGTGCACCTAGGTGTGCACCACCTATGCTGTGGTCCCTAAACCTACATGCCCTACCATATACTAGGGACTTATAGGTAGGTTAACTTAGCCAATTATAATTAGCCTAATTTGCACATCCATTTTACACAGAGCACAGGCCCTGGGACTGGTTAGCAGTACCCAGGGCACCATCAAAGTCAGGAAAACACCAGCAAAAAGAGGAAAACGGGGGCAAAAAGTTATGGGGCCTCTGCAATCAGCCCTGTTTTCTCACACCGGCGCACTTATGGCAGCAAAACCAAAGCAAAACACAAATGATGGACAGAATGTGGAACCAATCAAACATTCACCCCCAGTCACAGATCTGGGTTTAATCCATCTTTTTTTGCTCACCATGCCACCCCATTTTAGACCCAGCCATATGCAAATCAGTCTTGACGCTGTTCCTCATGGGAACAGTCCAGCCCGAATTGCCAGGCCAAGTCCTCCCTGGACCGGAAAAAAGCACCCTCAAACCGGTTTCAGGGTTTCACCCTTCATCAGCCAGGCTAGCTTGAGTCCAGTGACCTAGTGAGCCTGGGACCCACGTCTAGGCATATCCGGTGCACTTATGGCTGCAAAAGCAAAGCAAAACACAAATGATGATATACACAAGTCAAGTTATGAATTTAAAAAGGAAAAAGAGTCTTAAATCCTTTAGAAAACAGTGAAAACACAGTTAGCGTTCAAAGGTACCTTGGTAGTGTCAAATAAAGCTGCATGGGCGAGTGTGCGTCGAAAAAGGCCAGCGATGCGTCGATTTCTTACCAGCAATTGAGAACATGCGTTGTTCCTCCTTCAGTTGGGTTGGCATGCGTCGTTTCTTCTCTCTGGTAAGAGAGCGATGCGTCTGTCCGCTCAGGCACCTCTGGTCCGAGCAGGCTTTGGACTGATTTTCCACTCCCAGCGATGTGTTGAAATTCCACTCCCATGGTGTCACAAAACCCCACTGCGTGGTGTTTGTGTTGTTATCAGCCTCCATTAGCGGGTGTTGAACATCATTTTTTTTTCAGCTGCATTCTATCGATCTTTCAGCCGCGATGCAGGTGAAGCATTGATTTCAGCCACAAAGCCGGCAGAATGTCGTTTATCAGCCGTGTCACGAAGGGTGCGTCGAAAATGTCCCCACATGGCGATCTGCGCATGGATTTTTAGTTCTGGTCTGCCAACTTCACCTTTCAAGGGCCACGGAACTGGATAGGGCACCATTGGGTAGGGCAGGAGTCTGAGCAGAGTCCAGGTGCTGGCATGGGAAGTCTTTGATGGCCCTGAGACTTCAACAACAGGAAGCAAGCTCAGTTCAAGCCTTTGGAGATTCTCCTCAAGCAGGAATGCACAACAAAGACCAATCTTTGTCCCCTTTCACAGGCAAACGCAGCAACTGCAGGATAGCCCAACACAGCACAATCACAGGCAGGGGCAGCACTTCTCCTCAGCTCTTAAGCTTGGCAGAGGTTCGTCTTGGTTCCAGAAGTGACCTAGGGCCAGATGTATCAAGGAGGCCTTTTGCGAGTCGGAAATAGCGATTTTTAAGAAATCGCTATTTCTGATTCGCAAAATGCAATGTATCACATTTGCGAATCGGTAATATCGATTTCTTAAAAATCGCAAATGCTATTACTGAATTGCAAATTGCGATACCGGCCCCATTCGCTCCCATATCTGCGTATTTCTTGCAATTTCAAAATTGCGATTTCTTAACCAGAATTCGCAATTTTGGAAATGCAAAACCCCAGGGTGCTGGGGGCCTAAGGCCCCCTCTGCTGCACCCCAAAGTAATTTTTTGCAACATGTAAGGTGCACACATGCCAAAAGGGCATGTGTGCTTTAAATGTACATTTTAAAAATGCATTTTAAATGCATTTTTTAAATTTGCACATGGTTCCCACCAGGTTCAACCTGGTTGTAAATAGCGATTCCTAAATGCCCAAATCGCATTTAGGAATTGCTTCTTACATGTGCTTAGAAATCGCAAATAAGGAATCCTTATTTGCGATTACTTATTTAGAGAGTCGCAATTTGCGACTCTCTAAACAGGGTCGCAATTTTAAGGAATCGATATTTGAGAGATTCCTTAAAATTGCTTTCAGAATGCCTTTCATACATTCTGAAATGGCTTTTTGCATTCGCAAACGGGCATTTGTGCCGTTTGCAAATGCAAAAAGCTTTCATACATTTGGCCCCTAATCTTCAGGGGTTTTGGGTGCTCTTTTTATTCCCCTTACTGCCTTTGATGTAGGCTTACTTCACAGGGAAGTCTCTGTTGTTTTCATGATACTGCCTTGCCCAGGCCAGGCCCCAGACACACACCAGGCGGTTGGAGACTGCATTGTGTGAGGGCATGCACTGCCCTTTCAGGTGTGAGTGACCACTCCTCTCCTCCCTCATAGCACAGATGACTCATCTGGATATGCATGCTTTACCCCAGTTCTCTTTGTGTCACTGTCGAGAGAGAAGTGCAAACAGCCCGACTTTCAAACTGACCCAGAAAGGGAATCCACTCATAGGAAGAGTCACAAAATTGTTTCAGCAACAATGCCTACTTTCGAAAAGTAAAGCAAAACACAAATGATGAACGGAATGCGGAACCAATCAAACATTCACCCCCAGTCACAGATCTGGGTTTAATCCATTGTTTTTTTGTTCACCAAGCCACCCCAGTTTAGAGCCAGCAATATGCAAATCAGTCTTGACCCTGTTCCTCATGGGAACAGTCCAGCCCGAACTGCCAGGGCAGGTCCTCCCCAGACCGGAAACAAGCACCCTGGGACCGAACTGCCAGACGGTTTCAGGGTTTCACCCTTCATCAGCCAGGCTAGCTTGAATCCAGTGACATAGCGAGCCGGAGACCACATCTGGGCATACCCGGCACACTTATGGTGGCAAAAGCAAAGCAAAACACAAATGATGGACGGAATGCAGAACTAATCAAACATTCTCCCCCAGTCACAGATCTGGGTTTAATACATTGTCTTTTTGCTCAACATGCCACCCCAGTTTAGACCCAGCCATATGCAAATCAGTCTTGACCCTGTTCCTCATGGGAACAGTCCAGCCCGAACTGCCAGGCAAGGTCGTGCCTGGACCGAAAACAAGCATCCTGGGACTGGTTTCAGGGTTTCACCCTTCATCAGCCAGGCTAGCTTGAATCCAGTGGCATAGTGAGCCCGGGACCCATGTCTGGGCATACCCGGCGCATTTATGGCGGCAAAAGCAAAGCAAAACAAAAATGATGGACAGAATGCGGAACCAATCAATCATTCACCCCCAATCACAGATCTGGGCTTAATCCATCATTTTATTGCTCACAGTGCCACCCCAGTTTAGACTCAGCCATATGCAAATCAGTATTGACCCTGCTCCTCATGGGAACACTCCAGCCCGAACTGCCTGGCCAGGTCCTCCCCAGACCGGAAACAAGCACCCTGGGACCGGTTTCAGGGTTTCACCTTTCTTCAGCCAGGCTAGCTTGAATCCAGTGGCATAGTGAGCCCGGGACCCACGTCTGGGAATACCCGGCGCCCTTATGGCAGCAAAAGCAAAGCAAAACACAAATGATGGACAGAATGCGGAACCAATCAAACATTCACCCCCAATCACCGATCTGGGCTTAATCCATCGTCTTTTTGCTCACCATGCCACCCCAGTTTAGACCCAGCCATATGCAAATCAGTCTTGATCCTGTTCCTCATGGGAACACTCCAGCCCGAACTGCCAGGCCAGGTCCTCCCCACACCGGAAACAAGCACCCTGGGACCGGTTTCAGGGTTTCACCTTTCATCAGCCAGACTAGCTTGAATCCAGTGACCTAGTGAGCCCGGGACCCACGACTTGACATACACGATGCACTTATAGCAGCAAAAGCAAAGCAAAACTCAAATGATAGACGAAATGCAGAACCAATCAAACATTCACCCCCAGTCACAGATCTGGGTTTAATCCATCGTTTTTTTGCTCACCATGCCACCCCAGTTTAGACCCTGGCATGTGCAAATCAGTCTTGACGCTGTTCCTCAGAGGAACAGTCCAGGCCGAACTGCCAGGCCAGGTACTCCATGTACCGTAAACAAGCATCCTGGGACCAGTTTGAGGGTTTCACCCCTCATCAGCCAGGCTAGCTTGAATCCAGTGGCATAGTGACACTGGGACCCACGTCTGGGCATACTGGGCGCACTTTTGGCAGCAAAAGCAAAGCAAAACACAAATGATGGACAGAATGCGGAACCAATCAAACATTCAACCCCAGTCACAGATCTGGGTTTAATCCATTGTTTTTTTTGCTCAACATGCCACCCCAGTTTAGACCCAGCCATATGCAAATCAGTCTTGACCCTGTTCCTCATGGGAACAGTCCAGCCCGAACTGCCAGGCCAGGTCCTACCTGGACCGGAAACAAACATCCTCGGACCGTTTTCAGGGTTTCACACTTCATCAGCCAGGCTAGCTTGAAGCCAGTGGCATAGTGAGACCGGGACCCAGGTCTTGGCATACCCGGCACAATTCTGGCAGTAAAAGCAAAGCAAAAAACAAATGATGGACTGAATGCGGAAACAATCAAACATTCAGCCCCATTCACAGATCTGGGTTTAATCCATCATTTTTTTTGCTCACCATGCCACCCCAGTTAAGACCAAGCCACATGCAAATCAGTCTAGACCCTGTTCCTCATGGGAGCAGTCCAGCCCGAACAGCCAGGCAAGGTCGTGCCTGGACTGAAAACAAGCATCCTGGGACTGGTTTCAGGGGTTCACCCTTCATCAGCCAGGCTAACTTGAATCCAGTGGCATAGTGAGCCCGGGACCCATGTCTGGGCATACCCGGCGCATTTATGGCGGCAAAAGCAAAGCAAAACACAAATGATGGACAGAATGCGGAACCAATCAATCATTCACCCCCAATCACAGATCTGGGCTTAATCCATCATTTTATTGCTCACCGTGCCACCCCAGTTTAGACCCAGCCATATGCAAATCAGTACTGACCCTGTTCCTCATTGGAACACTCCAGCCCGAACTGCCAGGCCAGGTCCTCCCCAGACCGGAAACAAGCACCCTGGGACCGGTTTCAGGGTTTCACCTTTCTTCAGCCAGGCTAGCTTGAATCCAGTGGCATAGTGAGCCCGGGACCCACGTCTGGGAATACCCGGCGCCCTTATGGCAGAAAAAGCAAAGCAAAACACAAATGATGGACAGAATGCGGAACCAATCAAACATTCACCCCCAATCACCGATCTGGGCTTAATCCATCGTCTTTTTGCTCACCATGCCACCCCAGTTTAGACCCAGGCATATGCAAATCAGTCTTGATTCTGTTCCTCATGGGAACACTCCATCTCGAACTGCCAGGCCTGGTCCTCCCCAGACTGGAAACAAGCACCCTGGGACCGGTTTCAGGGTTTCACCCTTCTTCAGTCAGGCTAGTTTGAATCCAGTGGCATAGTGAGCCTGGGACCCACATCTGGGAATACCCAGTGCACTTATGGCAGCAAAAGCAAAGCAAAACACAAATGATGGACGGAATGCGGAACCAATCAAACATTCAACCCCAGTCACAGATCTGGGTTTAATCCATCGTTTTTTTGCTCACCATGTCACCCCAGTTTAGACCCAGCCATATGCAAATCAGTCTTGACCCTGTTCCTTATGGGAACAGTCCAGCCCAAACTGCCAGGCCAGGTCCTCCCTGGACCGGACCAAAGCATCTTGGAACCGGTTTCAGGGTTTCACCTTTCATCAGCCAGACTAGCTTGAATCCAGTGACCTAGTGAGCCCGGGACCCACGACTTGACATACACGATGCACTTATAGCAGCAAAAGCAAAGCAAAACTCAAATGATAGACGAAATGCAGAACCAATCAAACATTCACCCCCAGTCACAGATCTGGGTTTAATCCATCGTTTTTTTACTCACCATGCCACCCCAGTTTAGACCCTGGCATGTGCAAATCAGTCTTGACGCTGTTCCTCAGAGGAACAGTCCAGGCCGAACTGCCAGGCCAGGTACTCCATGGACCGGAAACAAGCATCCTGGGACCAGTTTGAGGATTTCACCCCTCATCAGCCAGGCTAGCTTGAATCCAGTGGCATAGTGAGCCTGGGACCCACCTCTGGGCATACCGGGCGCACTTGTGGCGGCAAAAGCAAAGCAAAACACAAATGATGAACAGAATGCGGAACCAATCAAACGTTCAACCCCAGTCACAGATCTGGGTTTAATCCATTGTTTTTTTTGCTCACCATGACACCCCCGTTTAGACCCAGCCATATGAAATCAGTCTTGACCCTGTTCCTCATGGGAACAGTCCAGCCCAAACTGCCAGGCCAGGTCCTCTCTGGACCAGAACAAAGCATCCTGGAACCGGTTTCAGGGTTTCACCTTTCATCAGCCACGCTAGCTTGAATCCAGTGACCTAGTGAGCCCGGGACCCACATCTTGACATACACGGCGCACTGATAGCAGCAAAAGCAAAGCAAAACACAAATGATAGATGAAATGCAGAACCAATCAAACATTCACCCCCAGTCACAGATCTGGGTTTAATCCATCGTTTTTTTGCTCACCATGCCACCCCTGTTTAGACACTGGCATGTGCAAATCAGTCTTGACCCTGTTCCTCATGGGAACACTCCAGCCAGAACTGCCAGGCCAGGTCCTCCCCAGACCGGAAACAAGCACCCTGGGACCGGTTTCAGGGTTTCACCCTTCGTCAGCCAGGCTAGCTTGAATCCAGTGGCATTGTGAGCCTGGGACCCACATCTGGGAATACCCGGTGCACTTATGGCAGCAAAAGCTAAGCAAAACACAAATGATGGACGGAATGCGGAACCAATCAAACATTCAACCCCAGTCACAGATCTGGGTTTAATCCATCGTTTTTTTGCTCACCATGCCACCCCAGTTTAGACCCAGCCATATGCAAATCAGTCTTGACCCTGTTCCTCATGGGAACAGTCCAACCCAAACTGCCAGGCCAGGTCCTCCCTGGACCGGAACAAAGCATCTTGGAACCGGTTTCAGGGTTTCACCTTTCATCAGCCAGACTAGCTTGAATCCAGTGACCTAGTGAGCCCGGGACCCACGACTTCACATACACGATGCACTTATAGCAGCAAAAGCAAAGCAAAACTCAAATGATAGACGAAATGCAGAACCAATCAAACATTGACCCCCAGTCACAGATCTGGGTTTAATCCATCCATCGTTTTTTTGCTCACCATGCCACCCCAGTTTAGACGCTGGCATGTGCAAATCAGTCTTGACGCTGTTCCTCAGAGGAACAGTCGAGGCCGAACTGCCAGGCCAGGTACTCCATGGACCGGAAACAAGCATCCTGGGACCAGTTTGAGGGTTTCACCCCTCATCAGCCAGGCTAGCTTGAATCCAGTGGCATAGTGAGCCTGGGACCCACGTCTGGGCATACACGATGCACTTATAGCAGCAAAAGCAAAGCAAAACTCAAATGATAGACGAAATGCAGAACCAATCAAACATTCAACCCCAGTCACAGATCTGGGTTTAATCCATTGTTTTTTTTGCTCACCATGACACCCCAGTTTAGACCCAGCCATATGAAATCAGTCTTGACCCTGTTCCTCATGGGAACAGTCCAGCCCAAACTGCCAGGCCAGGTCCTCCCTGGACCAGAACAAAGCATCCTGGAACCGGTTTCAGGGTTTCACCTTTCATCAGCCAGGCTAGCTTGAATCCAGTGACCTAGTGAGCCCGGGACCCACATCTTGACATACACGGCGCACTGATAGCAGCAAAAGCAAAGCAAAACACAAATGATAGACGAAATGCAGAACCAATCAAACATTCACCCCCAGTCACAGATCTGGGTTTAATCCATCGTTTTTTTGCTCACCATGCTACCCCAGTTTAGACCCTGGCATGCACAAATCAGTCTTGACGCTGTTCCTCATGGGAGCAGTCCAGGCTGAACTGCCAGGCCAGGTCCTCCCTAGACCAGACATCCCGGGGCAGGTTTCAGGGTTTCACCCTTCATCAGCCAGGCTAGCTTGAATCCAGTGGCATAGTGAGCCCGGGACCCACGTCTGGGCATACCCGGCGCAGCTACGGCGGCAAAAGAAAAGCAAAACACAAATGATGGACGGAATGTGGAACCAATCAAACATTCACCCCTGGTCTCAGAGCTGGGATAAATCCATAGTTTTTTAGCTCACCATGCCACCCCAGTTTAGACCCAGCCATATGCAAATCAGTCTTGATCCTGTTCCTCATGGGAACACTCCAGCCCGAACTGCCAGGCCAGGTCCTCCCCAGACCGGAAACAAGCACCCTGGGACCGGTTTCAATGTTTCACCCTTCTTCAGCCAGGCTAGCTTGAATCCAGTGGCATAGTGAGCCTGGGACCCACGTCTGGGAATACCCGGTGCACTTATGGCAGCAAAAGCAAAGCAAAACACAAATGATGGACGGAATGCGGAACCAATCAAACATTCACCCCCAGTCACAGATCTGGGTTTAATCCATCGTTTTTTTGCTCACCATGCCACCCCAGTTTAGACCCAGCCATATGCAAATCAGTCTTGACCCTGTTCCTCATGGGAACAGTCCAGCCCAAACTGCCAGGCCAGGTCCTCCCTGGACCGGAACAAAGCATCTTGGAACCGGTTTCAGGGTTTCACCTTTGATCAGCCAGACTAGATTGAATCCAGTGACCTAGTGAGCCTGGGACCCACGTCTGGGAATACCCGGTGCACTTATGGCAGCAAAAGCAAAGCAAAACACAAATGATGGACGGAATGCGGAACCAATCAAACATTCACCCCCAGTCACAGATCTGGATTTAATCCATCGTTTTTTTGCTCACCATGCCACCCCTGTTTAGACACTGGCATGTGCAAATCAGTCTTGACGCTGTTCCTCAGAGGAACAGTCCAGGCCGAACTGCCAGGCCAGGTACTCCATGGAGCGGAAACAAGCATCCTGGGACGAGTTTGAGGGTTTCACCCCTCATCAGCCAGGCTAGCTTGAATCCAGTGGCATAGTGAGCCTGGGACCCACGTCTGGGCATACCGGGCGCACTTGTGGCGGCAAAAGCAAAGCAAAACACAAATGATGGACAGAATGCGGAACCAATCAAACATTCAACCCCAGTCACAGATCTCGGTTTAATCCATAGTTTTTTTTGCTCATCATGACACCCCAGTTTAGACCCAGCCATATGCAAATCAGTCTTGACCCTGTTCCTCATGGGAACAGTCCAGCCCAAACTGCCAGGCCAGGTCCTCCCTGGACCAGAAAAAAGCATCCTGGAACCGGTTTCAGGGTTTCACCTTTCATCAGCCAGGCTTGCTTGAATCCAGTGGCATAGTTAGCCTGGGGCCCACGTCTGGGCACACCCAACGCACTTATAGCAGCAAAAGCAAAGCAAAACACAAATGATAGACGAAATGCAGAACCAATCAAACATTCACCCCCAGTCACAGATCTGGGTTTAATCCATCGTTTTTTTGCTCACCATGCCACCCCAGTTTAGACCCTGGCATGCGCAAATCAGTCTTGACACTGTTCCTCATGGGAGCAGTCCAGGCTGAACTGCCAAGCCGGGTCCTCCCTAGACCAGAAGCAAGCATCCCGGGGCCGGTTTCAGGGTTTCACCCTTCATCAGCCAGGCTAGCTTGAATCCAGTGGCATAGTGAGCCCGGGACCCACGTCTGGGCATACCCGGCGCACCTATGGCGGCAAAAGAAAAGCAAAACACAAATGATGGACGGAATGTGGAACCAATCAAACATTCACCCCCGGTCACAGATCTGGGATTAATCCATAGTTTTTTAGCTCACCATGCCACCCCAGTATAGACCCAGCCATATGCAAATCAGTCTTGACCCTGTTTCTCATGGGAACAGTCCAGTCCGAACTGCCAGGCCAGGTCCTCCCTGGACCAGAAACAAGCATCCTGGGACCGGTTTCAGGGTTTCACCTTTCATCAGCCAGGCTTGCTTGAATCCAGTGGCATAGTTAGCCTGGGGCCCACGTCTGGGCACACCCAACGCACTTATAGCAGCAAAAGCAAAGCAAAACACAAATGATGAGCGGAATGTGGAACCAATCAAACATTCACCCCCCAGTCACAGATCTGGGTTTAATCCATCGTGTTTTTGCTCTCCATGCCGTATGCAAATCAGTCTTGACCCTGTTCCTCATGGGAACAGTCCAGCTTGAACTGCCAGGCCAGGTCCTCCCTGGAACGGAAACAAGCATCCTGGGACCGGTTTCAGGGTTTCATCCTTCATCAGCCAGGCTAGCTTGAAACCAGTAGCATAGTGAGCCCGGGACCCACGTCTAGGCATACCCGGCACACTTATGGCAGCAAAAGCAAAGCAAAACACAAATGATGGATGGAATGCAGAGCCAATCAATCATTCACCCCCAGTCACAGATCTGTGTTTAATCCATCATTATTTTGCTCACCATGCAATCCCAGTTTAGACCCATCCATATGAAAATCAGTCTTGACCCTGTTCCTCATGGGAACAGTCCAGCCCAAACTGCCAGGCCAGGTCCTCCCTGAACCGGAAACAAGCATCCTGGGACCGGTTTCAGTGTTTCACCTTTCTTCAGCCAGGCTAGCTTGAATCCAGTGGCATAGTGAGCACGGGACCCACGTCTGGGAATACCCGGCGCACTTATGGCAGCAAAAGCAAAGCAAAACACAAATGATAGACAAAATGTGGAACCAATCAAACATTCACCCCCAATCACAGATCTGGGTTCAATCCATTGTTTTCTTTCTCACCATGACACCCCAGTTTAGACCCAGCCATATGCAAATCAGTCTTGACGCTGTTCCTCATGGGAGCAGTCCAGGCTTAACTGCCAGGCCAGGTCCTCCCTGGTCCGGAAACAAGCATCCTGGGACCAGTTTCAGGGTTTCACCCTTCATCAGCCAGGCTAGCTTGAATCCAGTGGCATAGTGAGCCCGGGACCCATGTCTGGGCATACCCGTCGTACGTATGGTGGCAAAAGAAAAGGAAAACACAAATGAAGGACAGAATGTGGAACCAATCAAGCATTCAATTAATCCATCGTTTTTTTGCTCACCATGCCACCCCAGTTTGAACCCAGCCATATGCAAATCAGTCTTGACCCTGTTCCTCATGGGAACAGTCTAGCCTGAACTGCCAGGCCAGTCCTCCCTGGACCGGAAGCAAGCATCCTGGGACCGGTTTCAGGGTTTCATCTTTCATCAGCCAGGCTTGCTTGAATCCAGTGGCATAGTGAGCCTGGGACCCACAGCTGGGCACACCCAGCGCACTTATGGCAGCAAAAGCAAAGCAAAACACAAATGATGGGCAAAATGCAGAACCAATCAAACATTCACCCCCAGACACAGATCTGAGTTTAATCCATTGTTTTTTTGCTCACCATGCCACCCCAGTTTAGACCCAGCCATATGCAAATCAGTCTTTGCCCTGTGCCTCATGGGAACAGTCCACCCAGCACTGCCAGGCCAGGCCCTCTCTGGACTAGAAACAAGCATCCTGGGACCAGTTTCAGGATTTCATCTTTCATCAGCCAAGCTTTGCTTGAATTCAGTGGCATAGTTAGCCTGGGACCCACGGCTGGGCACACCTAGCGCACTTATGGCAGCAAAAGCAAAGCAAAACACAAATGATGGGCGGAATGCGGAACCAATCAAACATTCACCCCCAGCCACAGATCTGTGTTTAATCCATATTTTTTTTGATCACCATGCCACCCCAGTTTAGGCCCAGCAATATGCAAATCAGTCTTGAACCTTGTCTGGCTGTTCGGGCTGGACTGTTCCCATGGGGAACAAGGTCAAGACTGATTTGCATATTGCTGGGTCCAAACTGGGGTGACCTGGTGAGCAAAATAACGATGGATGAAACCCAGATCTGTGATTGGGGGTGAGTGTTTGAAAAGTTTGTCCATCATTTTATTTTGTTTTGTGATGTTGCTTTGTGCGCCCTAAGTGGCAGGGGTATGGCCTGACGTGGGTCCCTTGCTCTCTGCACCTCTGGATTCAAGCTAGCTAGGCTGATGAAGAGTATTACTCTGAAACTAGTCCCAGGATGCTTGTTTTCTGTCCAGGGAAAACCTGTTCCCATGGAGAACAGGGTCAAGACTGATTTACTATGGCTGGGACCAAACTTGGGTGACATGGCAAGCAAAATAACAATGGATTAAATCCAGATCTGTGACTGGTGGTGGGTGTTTGAAAAGTTTCAACACTCCATCCATTGTTTTATTTTGTGTTGTTGCTTTGTGCGCCCTAAAGTGGCAGGGGTATGCCCAAATGTGGGTCCTTTGCTCACTGTGCCACTGGATTCAAGCTAGCCTGGCTGATGAAGGGTGATAATTTGAAACCGGTCCCAGAATGCTTGTTTCCTATCCAGGGAAAACCTGGTCTGGCAGTTCGGGCTGGACTCTTCCCACGGGGAACAGGGTCAAGACTGATTTGCATTTGGCTGGGCCCCAACAGGGGTGACGTGGCGAGCAAAATAACGATGGATTAAACCCAGATCTGTCACTGGGGGTGAGTGCTTGAAAAGTTTCAACACTCCATCCATCATTTTATTTTGTTTTGTGATGTTGCTTTGTGCTCCCTAAGTAGCAGGGGTATGAAGACGTGGGTCCCTTGCTTGCTGCACCACTGGATTGAAGCTAGTCTGGCTGATGAAGGGTGATACCCTGAAACTGGTCCAAGGATGCTTGTTTCCTGTCCAGGGAGAACCTGGTCTGGCAGTTCGGGTTGGACTGTTCCCATGGGGAATAGGGTCAAGACTGATTTGCATATGGCTGGGTCCAAACTGGGGTGACGTGGCAAGCAAAATAACAATGGATTAAACCCAGATCTGTGCCTGTGGGTGAGTGTTTGAAAAGTTTCAACACTCCGTCTATCATTTTATTTTGTTTTGTGATGTTACTTTCTAAAAGTGGCATTTTCTGACACACAATCTAAAAACCAACTTCACTAAAAGATGTATTTTTAAATTGTGAGCTGAGACACCCTAAACTCCTCATTTCTATCTGCTCCCTAAGGAAATCTGCACTTTAATAATATTTAAAAGCAGCCTCCATGTTAACTTAGGAGGGAGATTACACATACATTTTACAAAGGAGTACCTGTAGTGGAGTGGTGGATGGAGGGCCACACCCACCCACACATAAACCCATGCATCAACATACACACCTATTCACATCACTCACTCACAAATATACACACACTTATACATACACGCAAAAAAACTTTCCTTCTCTTGTATTGAGGAAAGCCTTGCATGTCCCAGGAGGGTTGGTACTACTGCTTTCCTTCATTGGCTGCCCTTAGGTTAGGCAATGAGGGACGACAGCAGTCCTTCACTCGTCACAGAGTGGGGTGGGGTCAGTGAGACTACTGACACCACCCCAGTCTCTGACAAGGTGTCACTGATTGACACTTAACCCTGGGCACTCCAGCGCTTAAAACTTGACCACCCAGGTTCACGTTAATCAGTGACACGTCCCATCATGAGGGGGAGGACCTCAGGTACTTTTGCCAGGATGAGGAGGTCACACTCATATGGCTGTGAAATCCTCAGCCTGGCAAAGTTCAGCTCTGGCAACCAGGAGCATGCACATTTAGACTGTCTCGTTCATTGTTGACCTGAGCAAGAAGAGTGCCTGTCAGGCTGACCTTTGATTGGCCTGACAGACTCTCTTCTTTCTGGCTAAAAAGAAGCAATGGTTTGGCCCCTCAGCCCAAATGTAGAGAAAACAGCTGGATTTGAACATAATAACTAAGAAAAAATGCATGATAAATATTTATATATTTGTGACGTCTAGAAACTACAGGAGGGTAGCGTGATTGGTTTGAATCACTTATATATACATGTTGCTATAAACCTATGAAACTGAAAAATATTTAGGCCCTCATTATAAAATTGACAGCAAAAACTGCCAAAGGACTGTCGCTGCGGCTACTAGCCGACTGCCAAATGATGACCATGCTGCCATGGAGGCAGATGGTGGTAAGGTGGCGCTTCTGCCAGCAGCAGCGCCATGCCAGTAGACCGCTGCAGACTGTACCATGACACAATGCGGGTGTGTTTTGCATGTTGTATGTGTGTGCATGTATGGATGTGTGTGCGTGTATGTTGTGTTGTGTGAATGTATGCTTGTATGTATTTCAGTGAGTGTGGATGTGTGTGTGAATGGATGTATGCATGCGTGGGTGAATGTGGGTATAAGTGTGTATATGAGTGTGTACGATGGTGCGTGAAGGTGTGTGTATGTTGGGGGTTTTGGTCTGGAGTGGAAGGGGGTGGAGGGGGATCCTGGGAGGGGACAGGGAAGACCCCTGTCAGTGACAGGGAAGGGATTCCCTGTCAATGATAGTGCCTACCGCCATGGTTTTTGTTGCGGTAAGGAGGCCACGAAAACCATGGCAGTAGGGGGGGTCATAATCACGCGGGTGGCCTAGTGACGGCCGCCTGGCTAAAGACTGAAGTCAGCAGGCTGGTGGCTGTTACCGTCGTGGTGGACGGAGTGGTACATTCCAATGTCATATATTGGGGAAAAGTACTGCCAGCCTGTTGCCAGTACTTTTCTCCATTTTACCGCCGTCTGCCGGGGTCATAATGACCCCCTTAATGAGCAACATCTAATTTTCAAGCTTTATAGCTATGGTGCTAAATAGTATTAGGATAATGTGGCATTGGAGACCCTTCTATTTCTCAGTGAGGTGTTTTATTGAAGGTATAGACAAGGCGTGGTTTTCCTGTATGTCTGCTCTATTATAGTAATGCAGCTACGCGTTTGGTTTTCTTCAAGTCTTACCTGTCTTTCGAAGGAGGGTGCCCGATGGTCTCTTTGGTATAAGAAACAAAAAAGGCAGGTAAGTATTTATTTCTTCCTATGTTTTATAGGAGAAAACCTTTATAGTTGTCCGTGCCTACTTTTCAATGTAAGGATAGGTAATGAACATTACCAAATACTTTTAAGTGTCTCAGTGGACCATGCCTTTATTCAGTTGGGCATGTGTGATCTCTTTTAAGAGTAGTGTAACACCAGCCTGTCTCCCATGCAGAGAGCTGATGTATCATTTGAGAAAAGGAGCAGAATAATAAAAGAACCAAAGGGAATCAAATCAAATCAATATGCAGCCGCTATCGACTTCATTTTTTGGCAGTTTAGTACTTGATTTCTTGCCTCCTACACAGGTCTGAACCCTGGCACTCATCAACAAAAGGCCACACTCCTTGTGGAGTGTGTCTGGGCATGACATCCGACTGGTGAGGTGATTCATCCTTCGTTTGGTGGGTTGGGATGTCTTTTCCCTCAACATCCCCCTCTCCAGGATACCGCGCCTCCATACCTGGTACCTGCCAGCAGGAAGTCTCCTCTTCTGATGGGGTTCTCTCCAAGTCTCAACAAAGGGAGGGACTGGGAGATTAGTTGGTCTAGTGTACGGTCTCCCAATTAACTGAACATACAAAAAAGGTGTACACTGTTCCAAATGGAAAAATATAATCACTAGGGGAACATTAAAGTTCAGGAGCAAAAGCCCTCATACATCCGAGAGGATGTCATGCTTCATCATCGGGTAGCTCCTCGTCAGACCGGCGCTGCAATGTCTGACGGGCTCCCCGCAAGGGGGCTCTTTGCCGGAGATATTTTAGGTAGCAGCCGTCGTAGCGGACACTACAAGACCTGGTGTTGCGGTCAGGCGCTAATCCTGGCAGGAGAGTGAAAGCTAAAATTGGTTCCCAGTCTTAATAGGAGCGAGTCAATTTAATTAATCAATGGAATAAGACCGGGACCAAGATTAAAAACAGAAGGAAAGTGTAAAATTAGGAATAATGCTCAACCACTTTCTGCATGGTGCTGGAGCTTAAGGAGATTATCGTCGGGCTCCTAGGACATGGTCTTTCCCCATATGAGACTTCTATACTGCAATCTGTGTAATCTTTTGTGCTTGGCCTTCTAAGGGGGCTTGCATTTTTTTAGGAGTTCTCCACAGGGCATAGGTTGTGCACAGTTCAGCCCCCACCACCTAACCTCTCCATGAAAAGTTGTGAACAGGATGATGACTGTGAAAATTAGGGGCTTGGCAACCTAAAGGTTCTTGTTTGTCTGGAAGGAGTGGGCTCTCTGTGTAAATCTGTGCACATGGCAAAGGACATTTTTAATAGGGGCTTGGTCACATAATGGTACTTGGGTGCCTGGTAGCAGTTGGCTCTCCAATAAGAACTCTGTCCAGGGCAAAAGTTGAGCCTCATAGGAGTTTTACCACCTAATGGGGCTTGGGTGCCTGGTGGGAGCTGGCACTCTTTCAGGAGTTTTGCACAGGGTGAAGGAGGTGTGTTTAGGGGCTTGGACAGCTAATGGTGCTTAGGTGTCTCGAGGTATTGGACTTTCAGTGAAAATCTGCACACATTGCAAAGAATGTGCTTATTAGGGTTTGGCCAACTAATGGGGCTTCTGTGTCTAGAGAGAGTGGACTATAGTTCAGTGATTATTTTATATAAGCACATATATTTATGCAATTTATGCTTTACAATATTCGGCAGCATTTGGTTCTTATTTATGTATTTTAAAAGCTGTACTGGTTTGAAGAGTGAATTGAACATGATTATGGTGGATAATGTCATCAGTGATGTCATCAATGATATCATTGAGCATGTCACGAGTAAGGAAATGTGTGAGCCATAAGCGATGCATGGGGAGGCACAAGTTATAGTTTGCTCAGTAAACTATATCCAGTGTTTTTTGGCTTAAAATGGTATTTTAACAGACATTTTTACCTAACTATAAAATCTCTTTAACCTTTGTTTTTTTCAGTGAATTTCTATTTGTTTAATGTAATGTAAGATATTATTAGCAGCCCTACCTATAAATCACTTAAACCTTTGCTGTTTTAAGTGAATTTATAGGGATTTTATAACGTAAAGTAACACATTATGTCCGCCCCAGCTAGAACGTCACTTTCATCTTTTTTTATCAATGAATGTCAATATTTTTTAACATAAAGTAAACCATTACTAACCTACCCAACTGGTTGTAGTAGGCTCTTGGCTATGTAAAGAGGCTGGATTATGTAGAGGGAGTGAGCACTCCATGAAAAGATGCATAGAGAGTGCTGCCTCTACCTAGTAGTGGCCATTCCCCTAATTATGATTAGGTTTCTGTAGGGAGTGGGCTTTACGAACAGTCTGCACCCTGAGTGTATAGTGTCTGTAGTAGGGGATTTTCCACCTATGGGCTTTGGATCTCTGGGTGAGTCAGCTGTATGCACAGGCTGCACACTGAGTGCGAACTGTGTGTAGCAGGGGCTTGCCCACCTAATTGGGCTTGGATCTCTGGAGTAAGTGGATTCTACACATAACCTGCATACTAAGTGCTAATTGTGCATAGCGTAGGCTTGGCCATCTAATGGAGCATGCATCTGTGGAGGGAGCGGGCTCTACATACGGTATGCATACTGCAGACTGATTGTGTGTGGTAGGGGCTTGATCACCTAATGTGATGTGGGACTCTCTAGGATGTTTACTCTACACACAGTCTGAGCATTGAGAGCAGACTGTGCATCATAGGGGTTTGCAAACCTAATGTTGCTTGGTCTCTGGGGGAGTGGGCTCCATGCACATTCTACATTCAGTGCACTGACTGACTGTGCTTAGTAGGGGCCAGCCCACCTAATATGGCTAAATCTCCAGAGGGAGTGGACTCTACACACAATATGAATAGTGATCACTTATTATGTATACAACTGGCCTACCTCTATAATGGGGCTTGGGTCTCTGGTGAAGTAGGCTCTTCACAGTCTGTGTACTGAGTACTGACTGTGGGTAGTAGGGGTAAGGAAGGATACCCTCTAGTCTGACCCCTTTTTATGTTTATTTACAGGAAACAGGGACCAAATCCTTGTATCCTGCATTAGCAGCCACAGCAGATCTGAAACTGTTGCAACCAATCAATCAGAGCCCGAGCTCCCACTGGAGCAAAAGGAGAACAGGGAAAACAGCCCTCTTAGCCAATTAAAACATTATATATATTTAACATGTGGTCCCATGGTGCTCCTGCAGGATCAACTGTCAATATATCTATAAAATGTGAACCTACATTTAAAAAAAACTAGTGAACAGATTTACATCAAATCACAAAAAGCAGGTTATTGCCAAATCTGGTGTAATTCTTGCCAACCGCTTTCGCTGTATTGTTGTACAAAATACCCTATAGAAACTGCATAGGGAAAAGTGTTTAATCCACTACTGCAGGTCTTAACACATTACATACTATTACCATTTCTAGGAATCTCACAATGATAGTCAGATATAGGAGGGTATTGCCAAGGACCATCTCAGTGGATTTCTGTACCATACCTTCCTCCAACTTCTGGTTGCTCAGGATCACACGCTTTCAAAAAAATATCTCACAATGTTCATCCTAGTTCACCAAAAACCTAAGTGAACTATGGTCATAAGAAACACCATAAAAGGACCTCCAAAGAGTTCAAAGCTGCTATCTTACTGAAAACTCTTAACTACACACCTGTCTCTCACACTTATTCATACATCACACTGCTAAGTATTTTGGGCCAGATGTATCAAGCTCCCGATTTGCATTTCTTGAATAGTGAATTGTAAGAAATCGCTATTTAATAAATGCAAAATGGGATGTATGAAAATTGCGATTTGGTGATAGCGATTTTTTAAAAGTCGCAATCGCAATTTACGATGTCCAAATACCGAATCACAAAAATAGCGAATAGGTATTTCAAAATCGTAAATTAAGACACCGGCAATCTGTAACAGCCTGATGACACCACAACCAGGAAGTGAGTCAGTGCATGCAATTTACAGAAGCCCCAGCCACAGGAGGAGGCAGAGAGACCAAGCAAATCACCATGGAGGCAGTGTTAAGAGTCAGCCAGGACCAAACAAAACAATGGCTACTGATGGGAATGTGAAGGAGAAAGTAGAGAGGAAGCACAAACTTAAATTCAGTGAGCAGGAACTGGAGGTGCTCACGGAGGAGGTGGTCAGGAGCCATGACATGTTATTTGGAAAACACTCACTACAGGTGCAGGAAAGTGAGAAGAGAAAAATGTGGTCAGACATCCAGACCAACATATGCGCAGTGTTTGTTGTGCAGCGCTCCATCGAAGAGATACGCAAGCGCTGGTACGACTTGTGTTCACGTGCCAAAGAGAGGGTAGCAAGCCGGCTGAAGGAGGCAAGAAGCACTGGAAAAGGACCACCCACCCAGACACCGTTTACACCAATGGTAGACATGGTGAAGTCCACACTGCTTCCTGAAGCTGTCAGTGGTGTCACTGACATTGACACCTAAGGCACACCCAGCACCAGCAAAGGTAAGGGCAGTAATGATGTATTTCCCCATATGTGCATGTACAAATGGCCCTTAGAAAATAGCTATGCAGTGTGATAAGTAGTCCATGCCACATGTTACATACAATACAATAATGCCTTATGGGAGTGGTAGTCCACACCCCTAAAGTGCATCTACTGCATAAATAGTGAGAAAGTGTAAAACCAAACAGATACACAGCACAAAAGATTATCAGAGTTACTATGCCAGGGTAAATTCAATCCTGTTACGCAACTGTCAGAGTACATATCCAAGAATGACATGCTATGTATTGTTGTTGCAGATGTTCCGGCCCCTGACGCAGCAGAAGGAGGAAATGTGGGGGATTGCAAAAGTCAGCCAAAGTCCGACTCAAACACCAGTGAGTCCATCATACGAGCACCCACTAGACGCAGGGCAAGAGTGCTATCCCTCCCTGAGTATAACCTGGACTCAGATGAAATGCAGGATGAAGTACCCACACCACCCCCAGAGGCTAGAATCACCCTCAGACAGCAGTCCCTGCCCCAGCATCAGTTCACTCCCCTCAGGACACGTCACGAAGAAGGCAGACAGTGCACAGAGGAAGGTGAGGGCCCATCACTGTTTGGTGGCCTTGAGGCTTCCATGCTGAAAGTGCAGCGCCTGCAATGTTAACACATGAGGTCAATGCACAGGCAGTTGGTGTCAATCGATTATAACATGGGAGCAATGCACAGGCAGTTTGGGTCTCTTAAGGACAACATGGGATCAATGCACAAGCAGTTTGAGTCTCTCAATGACAACATGGGATCAATGCACAAGCAGTTTGGAGTCTCTCAATGATAACATGTGTAAGCTGCATGAGGGACAGCAAACAGCAGAAGAATACACAAAAGAGATGACAAATGCCATTAGGGAACTCTGCACTGTGATGCAGCAGGAGCACGTCAGCCACCTTAGGCGTCATCGTCAATTGATGGGCAGGTTGAATGGGCTCTGCAGATCTGTCAATAGGCTCACTACCACAACTGCTTTGGTGTCACGACGTGCTGTGGGCATGCAATTGGAGATGGCACTGTTAGAAATGGGGACTTTGGTTGGCAGTCAGATTACTCCCTGTTCAAGCAAGGACCCTCACTCTAGTTAGGGTAAAGGAGAATCACCCTCAGCTAGCCCCCCCTCATCCCTTGGTAGCTTGGCACGAGCAGGGAGGCTTAACTTCAGAGTCTAGGTGTAAAGTATTTGTGCCAACACACACAGTGACTCAGTGAAAATGCTACAACATGACACAACACAGGTTCAGAAAAATAGGAAATATTTATCTAAACAAAACAAGACCAAAACAACAAAAATCCAACATACACAAATCAAGTTATTAATTTTAAAAGCAAAAGAGTCTTAAATCCTTTTGTAAACAATAAAAACACTGTTAGCGCTGAAAGGTGCGTGGGTAGCGTCAAAACAACACACACGGGCGAGTGTGCCATGCGTTGTTTCTCCTTTTCCGGTTGGGTCGGTGTGCGTCATTTTTCCTCTCTGCAGGAAAGTGATGCGTTGATCCGGGCAAGCACTCGGGTCCGGGCAGGCGGTGCATAGTTTTTCTGCGCCCAGCAAGGTTTGTTTAGAAAATCCTGCCGCACGGTATCAACAAAACTGCACTGTGTGGGTTGCAATGTTACCAGCCTCCATTAGTGGCATGCTGCATTGTTTCTCCAGCCGCGTGTGCCAAATTTCCAGCTGCTCTGCAGGCAATGCATTGATTTCAGCCACAGAGTCGGCGGCGCATCGTTTCTTCAGCCGCGTCTCGGGGGTTGTGTCGGAAATTTCCACGCACAATGGTCTGTGCATGGATTTTCAATCTTGGTCTGCCAGCTTCACCAGTCAAAGTCCCAGGAACTGGATAGGGCACCACTTGGCAGAGCAGGAGTCTCAGAAGAGAGCAGGGGAAGTCTTTGATGGCCCTCAGACTTCAACAACAGGAGGCAAGCTCAGAACAAGCCCCTGGAGATTTCTTCACAAGCAGGAATGCTCAACAAAGTCCAGTCTTTGTCCCCTTTCACCAGGCAGAAGCAGCAACTGCAGGATAGCCCCAGAAATCACAGGCATGCAGCACTTCTCTTTAGCTCTTCAGCTCTTCTCCAGGCAGAGGTTCCTCTTGATGTCCAGAAGTGATCTAGAGTCTGTGGTTTTGGGTGTCCTTCTTATACCCTTTTGGTCTTTGAAGTAGGCTTACTTCAAAGGAAAGTCTCTCTTGTTTGTGAAATCCTGCCATGCCCAGGCCAGGTCCCCGACACACATGAGAGGGTTGGAGACTGCATTGTGTGAGGGCAGGCACAGCCCTTTCAGGTGTGAGTGACCACTCCTTCCCTCCCTCCTAGCGCAGATGGCTCATCAGGATATGTAGGCTGCAACCCAGCTCACTTTGTGTCACTGTCTAGAGAGAGGTGCAAACAGCCCAACTGTCAAACTGACCCAGACAGGAAATCCACAAAACAGGCAGAGTCACAGAATGGTTTAAGCAAGAAAATGCCAACTTTGTAAAAGTGGCATTTTCAAACACACAATCTTAAAATCAACTTTACTAAAAGATGTATTTTTAAATTGTGAGCTCAGAGACCCCAAACTCCACATGTCTTTCCGCTCCCAAAGGGAATCTACGCTTTAATCAGATTTAAAGGCAGCTCCCATCTTAACCAATGAGAGGGATAGGCCTTTCAACAGTGAAAATCAAATTTGGCAGTATTTCACTGTTAGGACATATAAAACACGTTAGTATATGTCCCACCTTAAACATACACTGCACCCTGCCAATGGGGCCTACGTTAGGGATGTCTTACATGTAAGAAAGGGGAAGGTTTAGGCCTGGCAAGTGGGTACACTTGCCAAGTCGAATTGGCAGTTTAAAACTGCACATACAGACACTGCAGTGGCAGGTCTGAGACATGTTCACAGAACTACTTATGTGGGTGGCACAACTAGTGCTACAGGCCACTAGAAGAATTTAATGTACAGGCCCGGGGAACCTCTAGTGCACTGTACTAGAGACTTACCAGTAAATCAAATATGCCAATCAGGGAGATCCAATTACATACACTTTTTATATAGGAGCACTTGCACTTTAGCACTGGATAGCAGTGGTAAAGTGCCCAGAGTAGCAAAAACAGCAAAAACAGAGTCCAGCACACATCAACAACCTGGGGAACAGAGGCAATAATTTAGGGGAGACCACTCCAAGGATACCAAGTCTAACAGGCACATTGCAGTCGGGACATTGCACGAGGATTGGTGCAAATCACCCAATGTTTTGGAGATAATGCAGACATCCCAGAGTGCTACAAACAGCGAACTGGGTGGTGGGGATAGTGAGGAGCTCTCCAGCCTCAGCAGTCTCACAGCCCCTGTGATGGATCGTAGGCGTCTCAGTACCACACACACTACTGTCTCGAAACCTGCAACAAGAGGTGCCACAGAGACCACTGAGCAATCAAGTGGAGTGCGTGGACGTAGAAAGTAATGTTGAGAGGTACAGGGGACTTGCATATCATGTTGCAATGCAGTGATACTATGATGCTAATAGTGTGACACTGAAACTAGGACCTGTTTGTGCATAGTGCTTACCTTTGTCCTAATCACACATATATTACCTGAAGTCAAGGCAATAAAGATGATACCTGCAGCAATACATAAAAGTTGCCATGGTGTTGTCATTACTTACATCAGAAATGGTTGTGCATGATCTCAGTACACCTT
Source organism: Pleurodeles waltl (assembly GCF_031143425.1). NCBI lineage: Eukaryota > Metazoa > Chordata > Amphibia > Caudata > Salamandridae > Pleurodeles > Pleurodeles waltl. The sequence continues at coordinate 790,912,952 of NC_090438.1, read as the reverse complement.
TCTCTGCCCTCTGCTGCACTGCTTCTGTCTGCTGGCTGAAGGGGTGGCAAGGGATCGTCCTCCTCATCGGAGTTAGGCTCTGTGGGTTCCACTGGTATGCCCCTTGTTGTTGCGATGTTGAGCAACATAGCACATGTAGCCACAATTTTGCAGGTGTTTTCGGGCTGTATTGCAGTGCACTACCACTCTTGTGCAGGCATCGGAAATGGCTCTTCAGCAGGCCGAAGGTCCTCTCTACAACGCTGCGTGTCGTTCTATGTGCTGCATTGTACCTCCTTTCACGTGGCATGGCAGGATTCAGATAGGGTAATAGTATGAAGGACTGCACTGCATTGGCACTGTCTCCTAGAATGGCAGGAGAGTAAAATGAGTAATTGTAATCCGTGACATCACATATACTTCAAGGCAACATTGTCAACTGTTAAATTACCAAGTAGGTATCCTTCGCCAAACTCCCCTGCAAGTAGTCTTGGGTGTATCCCACTATGCCTGAAGATGTAGGAGTCATGTGTGCTACCTGGAGATCCGTTATAACATTCGAGGCATTGCTTATGACTTGTATGTTCATGGAATGTGTACTCTTTCTGTTCCGATAAACATACTCTGTGGCAGATGGTGGACAGATAGTTACATGTGTCCCATCGATGCAGCCAATGACATGTGGAAATTGGGCAATCTGGTAGAAATTGAACTTGGTTTGTTGCAAATCCTGTGGGGTGTTGGGGAGTCTTATGTGCAGATGGATTTTGCTAAGCATGGCATTAAGGAATGCATTGAAGAAGTGTGAAAGCTAATTCTGTGAGACACTTCCAGCTGCTGCTATGACCCCTTGATAGCTCCCTGAGGCTAAGAGGTGCAGGAAGCATAATACCTGCACATGGGTGGGTATGCTATTGGTCGTGTGTGTGTTTCACTGCAGTAGGGTTGTAGATCCGCCGTCAGGTCAAGTATCATGGCTGAGTTTAACCTGTACTTATCATATATCTATTCCTCTGTCTGCTCAAAAACAGTAATTTACACTCTGTAAATACACTCCTGTCTCCTCCTCCCTGTCTTCAAATCTGCCAGGATCCTCATCCTCCTCGCCATGACATAGAGTGCAGCCATTGTAGAAAAGAGGCTGAGTTATTCTGGGCCTCATAATATTGGTGGTTGCCCCTATTTACCACCTGATTTCAATTTGTGGTAAATTGCACGTGCAAAAACCCATTCTGCGAATAATCACAATTTGCAACTTGTTGATGCATTGCGGTTTGCGGTTTGGGTTTTGCAAATCGCAGAATGTGATTCGTAAATTCACATCGCTATTTGCGATTTGCAGTATGCGATTCGCAATATCTCGTCGCAATTGTAAGGAATCACTATTTTAGTGATTCCTTAAAATTGCACTGCGCATGTCTTTCATACATCGTGAAAGGCGATTTTGCATTTGCAAACGGTGGAATTTACCGATTCGCGAATGCAAAATACTTTGATACATCTGGCCCTTTAACAAAGCCCAGGATAGCTGCACCTCAATGGTCATTACTCATAACATGGAAACACTTCCCACATAGGATCTAAACAGAGATAACACAGTTCCAGCCTAACCCAGTATGCTACCCATGTAGGTAGGCACCTCAGTGCTCCATATAGGAGTAGTAAACACTATATAAATGTTACAACCCAACACAATCCAGTTAAGTGTTCAGTAACTAATAGGCTCTTTCATACTGTTTATATTACATGCACTTGAAATACTTCTGTGCTGTCAGCAATACGTATTGCCAATGTTCATACTGATGCCCTTCTCTAATTTTCATTCTATCAGTGTCATGCAAATTTGTAGAGAAGCGAGGTACAGAAATCCACTACCCAGACACACCAGAATCTGAATACCAGCAAACATCTGGCAAACTAAAGAAGTGACAAAAGACTTCCCCATCTCCATTTCCTGACTCTGCTACGTTCATCAACACCCACACACCACTCAGCATAAGGTGGTGGTGGTATAAGGGATAAGTAGAGTCAGAAACAGTGTTGCTCCTTCAAAACTCATCCAAGGAACACAGGTTTGAGGTTTAGGTCTCAAATGTAAATATCTTTTGCTCTCCAGCAAAGAAAAAGAACATGAATGGAATTCATTTAAGTCAAAAGACTTAATTAACAATACTGTAAGAAACTCTATTTCAAAACACAGATATCCACAGGATGGAAAGTGGACACATGCAAGAACACGTTTCCAAACCAAGATGCCATAGAAAGACTGAGCTATTGATTCTAGTCTTTTAAAGCATTAGTCACAGAGTGGGCATTTGGAATAATGAAACTGGATATTCTGCATTTTATGCTGAATTTAAATAACATGTTTAAATAACATGTATTGTTCTACCTGAAGAGGTTGGATTGCAAATTGTCCAGACAATCGTAGGTCAGGGCGGGGTAGGCATTTTACTCCACTGGGCATTTGCCAGGTAGGCTGGAGCCCTTTGAGGTCCATTTGAAAAGCCCAGCTTCAGTCCTGGTGCCTCTGTCGCTTTCCCTAGCCCCTGAAGGTGAAATGCAACAGGCACAGAGAGGCTTCATGAGAAAGAGAAAGAGGAGGGCTGTAGAGAGAAAGTGATTAGTGTGGCAGAAGTGAGAGACCACACTGCTCGCAGGATCTGCACATGGTAGGAATGTGACATCTGTCAACCAATCTGTAATAACATATATTGTTCAACTTCTGCCTTCAACAAGAGTCTCCCATAGCGTGACACTGTATTCAAATTTGCACTTTAGTACTAGATGTATAGACTACACATATCTTACATTATTTCCCCTGTGAGAAAACAAGGCTGATTTTAGAGGCCCCCTAACTTTTTGCCACCATTTTTCACTTTTTGCTGGTGTTTCCCTGACTCTGATGGTGCCCTGGGTACTGCTAACCAGTCCCAGGGTCTGTGCTCTGTGTAAAATGAGTATGCAAAACAGGCTAATTATAATTGGCTATGTCAACCTAGCTATAAGTCCGTAGTATATGGTAGCTGCACTGCCAAGGTGCCCTGTGTCATTTTAAAGGCAGGCCTGTCTTCCTGGCTGCTTTTAAATTAAAGTTATATACAAATTAGACTTTGGAATTAAAAGTACTTCTGAAGTCTTAAACCATCTTATTTTTACATATAATCACCCCTAAGGTGTACCGTGAGTGCCCCTAGGGTTTGGTGCCACGTAACTATAAGCAGAGACATTATAACAATTGTTTTATAAGTCCTGGTGACGTAAAATAGCCAAATTAATTTTCTCCTCACTGTAGTGAATAGCCTCGGTAGGCTAACATGGGGAGAATTTATTTTAATTAACAAAGTACCCATAAGAGGAAAATACCTTGAATTTGGTATCAAATGAATTGTTATAATAAATCCACAACTTGCCTTTGTTGAATTTAATATAACTAGTTCAGGTAAAGAGTTTTAAATCTCTACATGAAAGTTGCCAACTTGGCTCTGTAGTTCCCCTTCTCTGCTTGGCCAGTCTCTGGCAGCTTGGCCAGGCTGCCTTGATGATGTGTGGAATGGCCTGGGCTGAACACAAAGGATGTGTCTGGGGGAGGAAATTTGCCTCAGCAGATGGTGAAACAGGATGGGGAGAGAGCAGCCACACTGGTCTTCAAAGACAGGGAAGGACATTTGGAGCAGCCCAGGACCTCCCACATTTCCTGCTACCCCAGACAATTAGGTGCCCTCTTGATAAGATTAGGAGAGGGCAGGAGAGGGGTGTGTTTAGAATTTTTAGCCAAACCGGTAGGTGGGCTCAGACAGATCTAACCCCAAAAAATCAGTTCAGCCATGTTGGAATTTTGAAGAATGTTACTCCCTGGGACTCATTTTTGACACACTTCCCAGGAAGTGGTCATCCAAGGGGGAAGTGGCTTGTCTGTGATTGGACAATAGGGCCTCCCTACGTTTCACCCCAGTTGCAAGGATAAATATGGCAGAGCTGCACCACACCTCAAATCCCTACAAGGAACAAGACCAAGAAAATGAAGGACTTGCCTGCTGGACCCCTGACCTGCACATGGACATTGCACTATTAAGGACTGCACAAGCTGCACACTTGGGTTTCACCACTAAAAGGACTTTCCCTGTCATCTACTGCTTCAAGAAGGGAGTCCCTGTTTGCTACAGGTACAAAGGAGCTGCCCAGAGTCCCCTGCATCAAGTCCCGCGAGGAGAGCCCAGCTGACCAGTGGCCATTTGAGGATTCTTACCAGGTGCATTCTGGGAACTGGAGTCCCAACTCGCTGGGAGCAACTCAGAGCTTCTGGAACCTTGTTCAAGTTGTGGACACTTCAATGACCCAAAAAGGAGCTCTGGAAGGATATCCAGAAGTTTGGAGATGTTTGGAGTAACTCCATAAGTTGAAGAGGTGCATTGTAGGAGTTGTAGTCCCAGATCCCAAGAGACAAACCAGAGCCTCTGAACCCTTGCCTGGTGCTGTGGACCACTTTTCTGAATCAAGAAACACTTCTGAAAGTAAGTGTAACCGTGTTACCTCATGGGTGGCCTGCAGTCTGGACGTTGTCCCTATGCAGTGTGCCCTTTTTTTTAACCCTTTGAGCGCCAGTTGCTTCTATGCGCTAGAAAAAAATAGTTGTTTAAAATTCATATCTCTGGTTCCCCTTACCCCATTTTAATCATTTTGGTGTCATTTTAAAGATAAAAATATAATCTATTTTAATAAATTGGTGATGCATTTTATTGTGTTTTATGTTTTACTTATTTACTGTTTTGCAATTTTTAAATGCTTTACACACTTGTCTCCTAAGTTAAGCCTTGTCGCTCATTGCCAAGTTAGAAAGGGTTGAGCTGGGTTTAATTTATTGAATCCTACCTGACCCTAAGTGGAAGTTAGTGGCCTATTGCTAAGTGTAGGTTCACACCTGCCCTTACCAATAGTCCACTTTCCAACATCCTCCAATACAATGCATGCACTTCTTAATCAACACCATTCTTTCAGGTTAGGTTATGCAACGGCCAGCTTCAGGGTTTAAAATCTTGCTCCACCGTATCACATAGAGATCCATAATAAAGCATTGGAGGAAAGTATGTATGAATGTGAAACTGTTCCCCAATCAACATTGTAACACAGGTTTTTGTTGCTGGTGCCAGCTATACCTCACATCGAAAGCCTAGTGATTTCACAAACACATTAGGCAAGAGTTTGGTGGATCAGGAGTTTTATCAATTTACTCTGCAGCTCCCTCTCCACCAAACCATAAATGAACCCCTGCTCATTGTTGCGATTCTTACCAAGTGAATGACTCATGCAAAGCACCCTGTAAGTTTCACAGTGTTATGTGAGGCCATTCAAAGATTTGTAGTTTCAATTACAAATAAACTACCTTTTCTTCTTAACCTTTACCCAGTCCTTTGCATCACATGTTTACCCAAGCCCTTTGGCCTAAATCTTTCACTTCTAAATAATCTTTTTACTTGTTTGTCCTGTTCTCTAGTCCCCTTTGCTCCCCTGCGTTTCCTCAATCTTTTGTCCGACCCTCTCTCAGAAGATTTCTAATTAAAGCTCCTCTACGGGAAATTAATGCATTTCATTAAAATGATATCTGTACCAATTTGTGCGATATATCCTCCTTGATTTCATTAGTGGGTTATGGTTTTCACATATTGTAAGCTTGCAATAATTTTATTAGAGCATTTTTAAATGAACATACTTAAATTGGCAAGCATACTCAACCTCAATCATTTTAATGGTTATAGTGACTGAGTCAGTGAGTTTCAATTTAGTAATTCCCAATGTTGTGTTTCAAGAGGCTGCTAATTACCGTACTCTGTCAATTGAGGCTTGTAAACTTACTGTACAAAACAACATTATACCACATTTTTCATCTGATTGATTGATTTGTAAACTGGAGGTAATTAAGAGTGCACACGATCACAGATTCATTAACACAATCTGTTTTATTTGAACTGCATGTTGTTGGTTTTTCAAATATGATGTCTAATTTCGTTCTCACAAATAGGATGCAAATCCTTGAACTGCCACATAAATAAAAACAAAATATATGCAAAACTTCTTTACCAGAACCTACTACATGCAACTTCTTTCTCATACGCACATTTTGTATTTAAGGCATTAATATATTATTTTCTCAAACAATATAGAAACCATTTCACTCTAAGTAAATCCACAAATAGAGCTCAACATTAAATATGCTACAGACATAAGTATACGAAAAGGACTCATTTCAAGCTTGGTAGACCACAACCAAAAGTATCCATTGGGGGACGTTCCACCCCAGCCACATCCATTACAGGTGTAGGGATGCCTGCCATCGTGTCTCTGTTTATCACCAAAACAGGTCCAGCAGTATTGTGTCAAAAATTAAACACAGGGGAGTTACTATGCATTGCCAACGTGGAGGAATCACTTATACTTCTGTGATTTCTGGTGAAAAGCCACAAAAGTAAAGGTCCGTTTCCAGAAATCTCATAATCTACCATCGTTTGGGAGAGTTTTCCTTGTGCTTGAGTGGTATGTGAAATATGTTCTATCTTGTGTATTGATGGTTTTAATGCAGTTTTGGGTGCAGACGTACCCTACTGGGCAATGGTTCTAAAAATGCCTAAGACACCATAATTACCTTTTCATGAAAGTCTTCCACCCTTACCCATTACAAACATTCACGGAACTAACTCCACCTAACAAACCAAGGGCCATATTTATACTCTGTTTGCGCCGGATTTGCGTTGTTTTTTTTTACGCAAATTCGACGCAAAACAAACTCCATACTTATACTTTGGTGTTAGACGCATCTAGCGCCAAAGTTCATGGAGTTTGCGTCATTTTTTAGCGTGGACACCTTCCTTGCGTTAATGATATGCAAGGTAGGCGTTCCCGTCTAAAAAATGACTCCGAGGCATGTGCACCGTATTTATACTCCCGGGCAAAAATGACGCCCTGGAGTGGGCGGGTCAAAAAAAATGACGTCCAGCCGCTTTTGCGTCATTTTTTAACGCCTGGTCAGGGCAGGCGTTAAGGGACCTGTGGGCTCGGAAGGAGCCCAGAGGTGCCCTCCCATGCCCCCAGGGACACCCCCTGCCACCCTTGCCCAACCCAGGAGGACACCCAAGGATGGAGGGACCCACCCCAGGGACATTAAGGTAAGTTCAGGTAAGTATTTTTTTTTTTTTTTTTTTTTGGCATAGGGGTGCCTGAGTTGTGCCCCGCTACATGCCACTATGCCCAATGACCATGCCCAGGGGACAAAAGTCCCCTGGGCATGGCCATTGGGCAAGGGGGCATGACTCCTGTCTTTGCTAAGACAGGAGTCATTTCAATGGGGGTTGGGAGTAAAAGAAAATGGCGCAAATCGGGTTGAGGCGAAAATTTTGCCTCAGCCTGACTTGCCCCATTTTTTGACGCCCAAGCTCCATTTTCCCCTACGCCGGCGCTGCCTGGTGTAAGTCATTTTTTTTTACGCACACCAGGCAGCTCCGCCGGCTAACGCCGGCTAACGTCATTGAATAAATACGGCGCCCGCATGGCGCTTCAGAATGGCGTTAGCCGGCGTTTAATTTTTTGACGCACAACTGTGTTGGCGCAGTTGTGTGTCGAAAAGTATAAATATGGCCCCAAATGTTAATATAAGTTCAGAATTTCTAAAGTGTAGCTTTCTCCAACATGTAGCCTCTTGGTCATAAAAAAAAGCATAGAGCAGAAAGTCGTTGTAAGATAGTCATTATTACTGCTGTTAATATAAAAGGGAAAGAAGAGTGAAAAAACAGAAAATATTTTAGAACAATCCTGTAGGACAAGGATTTCTGAAAGTGATGGAGCTGCAGTAGAAAATCTCAGTTAGGAGCCATAAGAACCTCCCTCCGCCACATGCATGTTTAATCAGAGGAAATGCAGAGGAATTTAGGCCCTAGATAGAGCCAATGAAGATATCACTTGATGAAAGAAACCACTGGTCCTCTGTACCATTGTCTGATCCCCATGAAGTTACAGAGTTGGTTCCTGAAGGGGAAGCTGTACTATGTTATCAGCGTCTTCTTTGTGAAGAAGTTACCACCCCTACGTGGAGGTCAGTAACTGATGTATTTTTTAAAACCACAGTAGTTATCACAAGCCATTGATGTGTACCTTCCTGACCCCCCAAAGTAGTGGGATACATTCTTTCTCACCCCCTCCTGTTTGCAATTTGGGAAAGGTCTCAAAAGCTCTCTCAAGAGGTGGAAAGACATATCTGACGAATAAAAGAGATTCAGTACATTATAAAGTGCGCATTTGTTTCTGCAAGCACAGTGTTTTGTGAATCACAGATGTTAGAACCGCGTAAAGGGCCACTGTACTTGCTGATTAATTCCAAGCCATTGGAATGTTCTACAGGCTCCTGAGATGTGCTCAAATTATTGTGTTTGCAAGAAATTAATCACAAAAATCTGCACTCACATATTGGTATGATTTCAACAGTCTAAGAAATATCAAGATTTTTCATTGTTATCACCACTGATAAAAGGAACAAGAAGTCCTTGCCTGATTCAAACATTGGAACAAAAATTTTAGGATCTGATATAGATGTTGGTCCAGCCGTTTAGTTTTTGACTGAAAACCTGTCCGCAGCCATGACGGTACATCAGCCGTACTCAGATGTTGGTGGTCCCATAGCCGAAAGCCTGCATCTGAGCCACCATCTCTGCCAAGAAACACCACCCACATTGACAGCGGGAGGGGGAAAAGTGAATACATATGGGACACCCAGACACCCTTACCACCAGGCAGATTTGGACGTGCCTTACTGCCAAGAAAAAAGTGGTGGTCCAACCTCCACTTCTGAGTTGGTGGATTTGGGGGGCATGAGAGGTGCAAACTCACCTTTTTTCATGATTCCACTTCTTTTTTTGACAGGGCATGACTGGACAACACCTGCTGTCGCTTCTGCCACTGATCCAATGAGAAAACATGACCTCCCCCATCGTTGGACTCAAAGGTAGAGATGTCGCATTGCTACGGTATGTTAGGCTGGCACTGCATGGTAGGTCGGGACCACTGCAGGCATGTACATGTCCACAATCATTTTTTTTTATCACTGTGACATGCATATGTCAGTGTGACACAATTGGCTGGGGATACACTGGCACAAAACACAGATTGTACACATATACACATGTCATTGTGGTGTCAGTATTCTTTGGCAAACGAATGGTGGCACCACAATGACAGTGCATACCCACCGGTTAACAGTGTCCATGTGTGCTCATTGCAAGGGGACCTGTAATGGTAGGTTTGTGCCAGCTATTGTGTATGTGAGTCATACATGTATGTGTGTGTGTATTGGCTGGTTGAGGTGGAGGGAGCTGGAGTGGGTGGTTGTGTCTGTGTGGGTTATTTGCAAAACAGATTGATGTTGTTGTGTATATTGTTTGCTGTGTGACACATTCAAGTAAGTGTTGTTATTGTTTGGTGAACATTGTTGTGCTGGATGTAGTTGTGCCTTGTGTGAGTGTGTTTGTGTAGATGAGTGTGTAGTTGTGTTGGTTTTCATGGTTGTGTCATGTATGGGTGCAGTGTCAATGGTGTGTGCATATTGTGTCATGGATGTATGTCAATGTGTGTTTGCGGCATGTATGAGTTGTGTTGTGTTGAAGTTGGAATGGATGATGATTTGAATGGGGTGTGTTGTGTAGTGTGTAGTGCAGGGGGACACATATAGCTAAGGGGAAGTTTGTGTGTCACTTATTTTTATTCCATAGCCCCTGCCAGTGTATGAAGTACATTGGGTCCCACGCTGTCTCACTCCGTCAGTAATCTGTCACTAGTCCACCGCTTGTAACATCTAAATACACTGAGCGGAACACCGTCTTTTCTGGTCCTCTGAAGATGCAGCTTTGCTGTAGCACCGCCAAGATCTAAATCCGGCCCTTAGTTTAGAAGCACATGAAGGGATTTCACCTTAGTGAGTGAAGTGGGGCACTCATCATAGAGGACCATTGCAACACCTCCCACCTCAGTTTTTTGCATTACTAATGAGAAGTAAATGAGAGTTAGATTTCAGTTAAAATAAATTAAAGCTCATCCACTTTTGGATGACAAAAGAGCAGTCAAAGTCAAACAATCTTTATTTGGCCAAGGTCAGAAAAGCAGAGCATGGATATACAGAACATAAAAAGAACAATACATAAATTATCAATAGGTTAAAAGGGTAAGACTTCATATTCAATACTCAGGGTTTGACAGCAATTATGTCCATAAATTTTTGCAGCATTTCCTAATGGTAAAAGCCACTCTACTAAAGTTTAAAATTGCAAGGAAAGTCTCTAATGATCCAATGCACTGCAAATGCACAAGCCCCTCCTTATGATGTCTCAGGTTCAAATCCTGTAAAATGTGGATCAAGAAGGAAGTCTGAGGATCTGAGTACAAAGAGCAAAACAATAGAGAAACTGACTTGTGCTTTGCATAGAAACAGTGTCACGGTGACAAGGAGGTAGATCATATTGCCAAGAACTTTGCAGGGCTTATTTTGGGCTCTTTCCAAAAGGATATTTGTACAGTAATCTAGATACTGCTCTTTTACTACTTCTTTGCATTTCAGTGTAATTTTATATTGGTCACTGTTTAAGTCTGTGATATCTAAAGTCAGGAAAGTTTTCCTCAGATATGAGAGCCAGGAAATCATGTTTATCCTATCTAAGGACAGACAGTCAGAGATACAGGTTCTAGCAAAGCCTGCTTCCAGGGATCCCCAGCTCTTAATCTAGAGCAATAAAGGGGCAAGCCCAATTTGATCCTCTAGGTGCGGATCCCAAGCTCATTGAGGCAGATAAGGGAGGCAGTGCCACCAGCAACGGACAATAATCTACAAGTGAAGTTGTTTCCACACACTGGAGCATCCCCACACTACAGATGCATTTGCTTTTAGGCTCAGCATTTCTTAAATAGGTTTGTGCCTTAGTGTGGGAGCAAATGTGAAAATAGCCTCAATGTTCCTATTGGGCTCTTAGTGTTAATAATAAAGACCAGATAAAAGATGAGCTAAATAGGATTCCCAAGTAATTACATGATTGAATCCTTGCTAGGGGTGTCTCCCCCCATAAAAAAATGCTTGGACTTCATGCTTGGGTGGCCACAGGTCATAATATAAGATTTTAAATGGTTTACCTACAAATCTAACTCATTCATATAAGTACAAGATTAATGTAATAAGACCTGCAGGCTGTTATCTGTGTGGGCAAGAAACACTGCATCGTTGGTGTATAATAAAACTGCCACTGATTTTGAACCCATGCTTGGTATATCTTTCCCTTTGACCAGTAAGTGTTTTTTTATTCCATTTATGTAAAGTAGGAAAAGAAAGGAAGACAAACTACATCCCTGGATAAAGCCCTGGGTGGGGCTAATGTGAGAGGAGCATTCCCCTTTGGGAAACGCCTTATTAGTACAAGAAGTTCTTTTTGGACATCTATCATCCCCATTTAGTCCCATAGCTTTAAGAGGTTCACTAAATGGAACCCGTTGGATAGGTCAATGAAAGTCAGATGTAAGGATCCCCCTCAGCCCTAACATATTTCCCTGCCATAAGGTAAAGATTTAAGCACTGATCCACAGTGCCAAGGCCAGGTCTAAACTCATACTGGACTTTCGTCAGGATATTATTTTCATCAGTCCAGCTCTCCATTTGGATCTTAGCACTGGAATCCAGTAAAGAGATTGGCCTGTAGCAGGAAGGGGCAGGGCTCTGTCTCCCCTTTTAAAAATAGGAATGATTATTGCTGACCTCCAGGAGTAGAGAAACACCAGATCTAAAGATGTCTGTTAGCAGGGGCGCCCACAAGTTATTATTTGATTTAAAAATATCGAATGGGACACCATCATAGCTGGGTGCCTTCCCGGGGACACATTACTCAATTGCTGAAATCACTTCTTGGATACCAATCTAAGGAAAGTTTTGTGGTTTTGTGTTTTTTAGGGAATCAGATTATAACTCATTCCAAGGTTAGTAATATTATCTTCATATTGAAAAATTGTTGAAGAGTGGTGCACCCAGGAATCAACAGTAATTAAGGATTCAAGTTTTAGGGCATCTGGGTCAGCGAAAAAGGGCTGATTTATTACTTCTCAAAATGTATTATCTGTAGTCTTCTCTGCCACCTCAAGGTCTTCCCATGCTTTATTTTATATTTAACTTTTCCTCTCATCTATGGTGGATTTATACAGTCTTCTTGCATCCATGGTCTCTGTCTTGAATGTGGATGGGATTTAAGAGCTACAAACAACTGTTTATGGGTGGCTGAACAGACTGCATTTACCCAACCGTGGGGAGCAGTCTCTCAATGGAGTTTTCAGAGATCAGATCATTTAAAATAAAACTGCAGATATTCTTGAACTCAAATTGTATGACATCAGGACCATCCTCCTCAGATAGGCAGGTCTAGATAGAGGCCATATTCTTAGTCACCACTTCTCAATGTCACTTCTTCTTGATTAAAGGTGATGGGATCAATTGCATCCCATTTAATCCTTACTTCTTTGTTCTTGGAATAAACTATCCCATCCTTTTTTTGACTTCTTGGTATGGTGTGGGAATTTAGTACAATAATAAGAGGATTATGGCCACTTGTGCATTTACTGACCACTTTAAAGTCGAAAAGTAGGGGGAACAGATAAGTCAATTACAATACTGTCTATAGTGCTCTCTTAGTATCTCCCTAAGAACATTGGGAATTGGGCAGTTTCCCCACTAAACATGTCATTAGCAAAAATCTGATTATATTTCATTATAAGTGTATTTAGGGCCTCCCTGTAGACTGTGTGCTGAAAATGGGTGATATTTTCATTCTTTAAATTTATAAGACCACAAACGCTACTATCAATATGGTGGCATAAGGTAATATTAAGGTCCCCAACTCATATTAAGTGAATGATTCAATTCATTTTCTAATAAAAGTTTTCTAAAAACCTATCAATGTGCTCTATTTCTTCACTCAGGTTCTGGTTAAAATATTATAATAGGAGTTGATCAGCATAATATCAGGTTCAGCGGAAACTGATAAAAGAATTAACACAAAATAAGGGGAAAAGTTCCAAGGCTAGTCATTTAATGATTTTAACTGAGGCAAAGGTGGGAATGTCGCCCTTTGCTCGTCCCACCATTTAAAGAAAGAATTAAGTGGTATGTAGTGGGGAACAACTAAATAGCTAATCACATCAGTGAAAACATGGATTAGTCACTGGGAATGCCCAATATTATTTTAGAATGAAAAGAAATTTCTTATTATATTCATATGGCACAATGTTGTTCACCTCAGTATCATTACACCTGAAACAGGAGTCAGCCATATTGGAATCTGTGTCAACATAATATACACAACAAATAACAAAGACCATGACAAAAAAAGGGAAAGCAAGTTAAAGTACTGGATACTTCAATAAAATGTGACAGAAAATGTCTAACTTCAGTGTTCCACAATTTCTTTTTGTGATGTGGTTGTGAGTCTCTGAAAAAGTAGTCCACAATGGAGTTAGTTCCACAAAGAATCACACACTGGGGACACTCATGACTTCAGTTCATTCAGTGTGAGTCCCATATCCTCTGTACAGTTAATTTCTGAATCAAAGCAACTCCTCCAATGAAAGTGTTGATGCGTTTCGGTCCCTGTCAAGTATGGGGCCTCCTCACGACAATGGAAGAATGAAGAACCTATTGGATAAATGATAAATGTACGTATATATATGCATAAAATTGATTGTTTTGTGTACTGAACATACTTTGATAGATGGAGCCCAACAATCATGGAAAGGGAAACCACAAGAGATCACATCAGCCCGAAAGGAAATGTTTAGAAGTGGCCAGAGAAAGTGAAGTTGAAGAGTCTATCTACTACTGTTTGGGACCTCTCACCTCATGTAGACACAAGGACCAGATCATAGCACTGCTAGGAAGCTGTGTAAATGGCATGCAAACCCAGTGAATGCTCATTAACCTAAAGAGTCATGTGGAAGACCTTTACTCTATGAGATTAACAGATAAAAAAACAGTAGAAAAAAACAGATGGTAAAAACAGGTCTACATTCCCCTCGTGCACAAGCTCACCCATTCTGTAAATCCACATGAAACATACTGACCTAGACTTAGACCTAAAAATCGAATTCAAAACATGAGGCCAGGTGCCATAGGCTCGAGGGTCCTGCACAAGAGGATGCTGCATCGCATCAAAGAAGTCCCAGACTGTAGCTTAGAAGATATCTGAGACATCAACAGGCCAGGAGAAAGTCCTGGAGTCAACCGAACACATCCATAATTTGGTGTCAGCATTATAAATACAAGCATGAATTTCAGGTCATCGTATCTAAGGGGTGCTAAACTCAAATGTCGACATATCAAGAGCCAAGAGCGGAGGGTACTGATTTGAATGGCCCGCCTTTTACCCCCAAAGAAGTTTATAAGCCTCCACCCTTCCAAGAAGAAGCAAGGGGATGGGAAATCACAAAGGGACAGATCAGTTAGACCCAAGGAGATGGAAACCTGTAATCCCGATAGGACCTACAGAAAGACTCCACTCCGTAGTTTCCTTACAAGGGCCTAACTTCATCAGAATGACCTACATTAATGCAGCCATTCAAGACTGTTATAAATCCTTTTTTCACAAACATGGAGGCCCTACTGAGGGATTTTCACCAGGATATCCTGGGGCAGATAAAATCCATGGCTGACAGTGAACAAGCACTGACGGAGTTTTGCTATGCAGCTCTAGACCACAAAGCGACCCAACTATTCTGAGCTGTGGCCTACAATCCAACACCTCCGCTACTCCTTTTCTCCCATCAGTTGTGCATGCCCCAAATAGTATTAACCCTAAATAGAAAAGCAATGCAATACCAAACTAAATTGTGGGAACTACCCGCCCACCCCACCAAAGATATTCTTAGCCTCCAGCCATCTTCAGCCACAAGCTCCCAAAAGCGGCAGCCATGTGCTACATCCTCATCGGCCCCCAGAGTGTACTCCATATGTCATCATTATAGAGGGAGTTCCCACCCTAGATGAAGGCTTTCAAGAGGATTAGGAGGAATTAAAGAATAAAGTAGCACATAGGTGAAGGATAAATATAGGGTGGCTGACAGACATAGTGGATGATATTATAATAACTCACAGAGTAGACTGGCTGGGTCCATCACCAAAAACCTCTAAGGGGGACTGTGTTATTATTAACTTCAGGGACCCACGAGTAATGAGCTCTCTGCTGAACCGCCTTGAGCATAAAATGAACCAATAGGGCAAAATATGTGCTCTGGCCTTGGGCTTTTAATTGGCCATCAATGGCCATCATTTAGTAAGGGGATTGATCCCATCAGGCACAGGCAATATCGCACAGAGGCACATACGTTCTTGGCCCCAATTACCACAGGAAATCGTTTTATACCGTTATCTACTTTACCTGATATTGATAGACAAGACTCTGCTTATGTCTGCCATTCCATTGTTCCTCTACCCGTGCCCCCACTTCAGCTTGTTCAGCACTGGCAACTATCTACCCAGGGCCTGGCACTGGAACCATATGTGGGATCACATGGGCTCTAACTATTTTGTCTGCATAGTCCAGGGGCTACACTAAAGCCGACAGATGATGACTGTCCACAGCCCATTAATAATTTTGACAGTGTTTGTTGCCAAGAGAAAGTGACTCCAGACATATTTTGTAATAATGGTCATCGATTTTCATAGGGCAAGCCTTCTAGGGCGGTGAGACAATCTGAAAGGGTCTTGAATTCAAACCAGTGTTCCAGGGAATCATCTATTTTATGGGAGCAGAAATGTTGTCCTCTGCACAAGCCCCTAAAGCTATCCCTTCATTAGGTGCCCCACAACAAACCCAGGTCAAAGGGGGGAGAGAGATGCAGAAAGAATTTCATCCATTTGTTCATGCACTGTACAAGGGTTAAACCTTCTAGCAGTTTTGAAACATTATGTTGGGCAATTTGAAGGTGACACAGACCCCTGTGCCTCAGCAGCTACTATAACTGTTGACCATAAGATTACTTCTCTGGATTGGACTTTTGGTTGAGATATAGGATCTTTATCATTCTTTGTGCGGCATCGATGCGACCCTCTACTAGTTCAAGTTCAGTGGTAATAACCCCCACGGCTGATGAAAGGAACAAGGCAATAGTAAGAGTAGAGAGAGAGAGAGAGAGACGTTATCCCCTCTATTTTTAAATCAAGTTAATCTTACCCATTTCTAGAAAAGTCACAGGGGGACAGTCGCAATAGTGTCACAATATGAGCTTGTCTACCTTGGCACCTTTGTTTCCCGAGCATTCAAGACTTTCGGTTTCCTTTTTGCCTGCACCCAGGGCCTGGCACGGTTTGGCCTTGACTGGTTGTGGTGGGTGCAGACAGGCCTGTTCCTGGCTCAGTCTTTGCTTGGGCATGCGCCATGATGCATCCCGCAATGCGGGCCTCAGTACTGGCTTTTTATGCACCCGAATGGTGTGGTGTCTCCCTGCACCAGGAATTCTGGGAGGTGTAGCCCTGGATCCCTCTGGTGTGGTGGTAAGGGCAGTCTTGTAGATGCAAACCTGAAATGGACACTTGTAGACTCATCCTAAGAATAAGCTTGGTGTCATTAACGTATGAGATTGCAAAGCAACTGAAAGATCAGATTCAGCAAGCAGTTTTATGTGGGCGTTAAAAAGCATGAGGAACAGAGAAGAATACTTGCAAGAGCTAAATGGAGTAAATGGAAATGTTTTCAGGCGCCGAAAGAGGTTAAACCGCTTTAAAGCATTACTGGGCATTCCAGCATCAGCTATTTGGTCAGTCAGTCTACGATAGTCAACTGTTTTAACTAACATTGGCACAAATGATGCTGTGATGGACAAGAATTAGGAGAATCAGCTCAGTCTATGAATCAGGATTCAAACTTTACGCTTATAAGTGCACATTATGCACATATTATTTCAACTTAGTTCCACAAAACAATGATGATCGCCTCAGCAAAAAAGTAACGTGGACATGATTACAAAGCATTCACCAGCAAAGCAGACATAGTTATAATGTATTTATGTCTTCATTTGAATAAGCACACTCAATCCTGAATGGGACTGAGGGAGCGTGGCACCTATACTCAAAAATGAACATGAAATGTTTATGAACTAATGCATAAGAATGCTGCATAGAAAATTTATTAATGTGCTTTTGCTAAACGTGCGCTTGAAATGTGCCCACGGGGAGTGGCCGTCAATTAAGATGGGGATTAATGAAACTGACTAATAATAATGAAAATGAGATGTTAAAGTATGATTTTACACTAATATTAAGAGTTATACATAAGGATTTGCTAATAAATCATTAGACGTTAGTTAGCATGAGTCGAGGCCTAGCTGTCCGGTTTTCATATTAAATGTGTTTTTCTAACGTGCAGTGTGCTGACTTGCTAAAGGACATGTACTCGTATTTTTCCAAAGCTAAAGGATGAGTGTAACGTAGTAGATCCGTTCTCATGAAATTCGACTTACTAGATGAAACATTTTTTGCTGAATGCAACACTGTAGACTAGTTATAGGTACAAGGTCACCTGAACCGGTACAGACAATGGACCTACTGACTGAAGATGCGAGAGGACCACGAGAATATGAAATCATACCGGACATTCTGCCCGCTGGAGACGTCAATCAGAAGAACCAATAAACTACGTGCAAACTGTTATGGGGTGACAAAATGTGATACTAACACTGCAAACCCATTGGATGAAGATAGTGGGGTGCCAACCCTATCCAATCAGAGATTAGGGTACTGTACAATAGAAAAGGGATAAAAACCTTTGACACGAGGAGCCATTAGGAGATGCCATTGCAAACTTTTTTTATGACCCAGACACTTTGTCACTCTGCATAGAGACTTTGCTGTTTGGTTCTTCAAACCATCCTCGTCCTTATCTTGCCCATCCTATACTTCTCCTCCTTATGAGGGAAGTGTCCCTACTTACCCCGTCTTGCTGAATTCCCTGGCTGATGGCGAATCAACTGATGTCCTGAGGACGAAGACTGAATCTGTATGCTGACCCATTATGGAGGGTAACTAAATGATGATGAAATTGAAATTGTCTGATAGCCTTTCCTTTCTACATACCAACTGCTTCTTTTGAAAGGGACCATAGATAGAAGTTTTCTAAATTCATGTTACCAAATTGTTTTGCATGAAGCCCAACATGCCAATGCTAATTTGAGGTTAGTTAAGGGGTTCACAAATAGACAAATGACTGAATCAATGCTTTGTTGAATGATGCACTAATGATACTCTGCTGAGGTTAATTCATGTTGACGTTGTGCTATGTTCTAATATTTGTGATCTTTGCCTTATTGAAATCTTATTCGAGTTGCCATATTATGACAATGCTGATGTGTTTCATGGTTTTGAGACTAATAAACTTTCTAGTAGAATTGTAATCAATAGGGAACATTACAAAATCGTACTAAACTGGTGTGGTTATTCATGACTGAAAAGTCATGGTGGTTTCCGAGTTTTATTGTTAACATTATTGATTTATTGATTGGCATGCTGATCAGTTATCTCGTCCTCAGGTGTCTTCAATCAGGGTCAAAAGATTCATTGACCTGAAACGAGTCCCAGAGTGAATAAATTAACTAGAAAGGGACACGTTAACAGGACTACTATATTCAATAAGATAGAATAACGTTGGGAAGAAAAAAGGTCTATGCATTGGTCTGGAGTGTGTTTCCCGCTGTTTCGAAGCTCCCACATGAAGCTGCCATGTTTTACACAGAACTCAGCACACAGAACAATCATGCATGTGCACTGAGGCTTTATCCTGATGTGGAATGAGACCCACACCTGGGCTGTGTGGTCATGAAGACACACCGAGTGCAACTCCCACTCTTAGCAGAGTGACTGCTGTCATTAACCAGGGCTATAGACGAATGACAATGATTGTAGTGCAGGAAAGCACTTTTTTCTTGATGCCTACTTTTGAAGAACTGCCTAGCACCTTCTCCTGCATTTGATAGGGTTCTGTTACTTTCCAATAACTGAGTCCTTCAGCCATCCAAAGGAAAAACGGCAGTTACATTTAAGTATTTTAGAGAGGTATAGTTGTTGCAAATGCACTTTTTGCCTACACGTGAAGAATGTTTTTGGTATATGAGACAGTGCATATGGCTACAGCTGTATTGTTCCAATTTGTATCAGGCATGCCGTGTGTGGTACTTTAGATGGAGGTTTGGAGGGAGAGTCCAGACAGCAGATGTATATTGCAGGGCTTCCCCCACAACATTCCAGGGATCTCCTTCAGGAGGCTAAATAGTTGAGTGAGGCTGAAATTAAGAAAGGAAATAAACGGCCCCTTTGAAGCTAGGAGGTTCCTCTGCCTTCTTCCTGGCCCGTTGTTCCCTGGGAGAGACTACCCCAGACAGGTTATCAGGTAGTTAAAAGGGACTTCTTCCTCTGTCTTGGTGCTCATGTTTTGTGGCATTGGTCGTAGGAGACACACCACTCCACCTGCCATCATGCTCACACTTGTCACAAAAACCGGGGCTAGGCCTGGCTGCAGAGGCTATACAAAAATGCAGAACTACCCACAAACGGTCACAGAACTGAGCTGCTGGAATATACTAGAACTGTCTGCAAAGTGGGAAGATAAGATAAAAATTTCCAGTTAGAGTTTTAAGATTTCATGACCAGAAGCCTTGGAGCCCACACCAGTGGTGATCAGGAGATTTCTTTAAGTTGTAGGATTAGGGTACTGAACCTCAACTCACATTCCCAGGTTCATGGATAGTAACCTGGGGAAGGATTGCTGAACTTGCAAGCTGGCTGCATCCTACACTGAGGGACGTACTCAAGAGGGACATGGGAGGTGTCCTTGCATGAAGAGAATTTATGCTTAAGAGAAGCAGGGGCAATGAGACGCTGTGTCTAGATGGTGCAGACACAACAACATTGGCCAGAACTGCACCAAAAGACAAAAATAAGGTCTGGAGCCCGGACTTGTTTCCTTGTGAAGGTGACATCTATATCTGTGATTGACGGTATCCTAGAATTTATTCTGAAGTGCTAAGTCTGAGACTTAGCACCTAGAAGGCCATAAGCACTGAGGCAACTGCAATATGTCACCATTCTGCAATCAATGACAAAATTGTCAGACTTTCAAGAATGTCTCTGAGTGCTGCAAGAAGCTCAACATGGAGCGTGGACACCTGCTCGCTTGGTATTGGTGTTTGAGATTAGCCATTAGGAAGACTCAAGCAACAAGATTTGTGTGACTGCAAGCTCTGCTGCTACTTGTACACTTCTATCCTGCTTGTGCTGACACTGCCATGATATACCAAGGATACGCACGGCACACAATGTGAAGCTCAAACTTCATCGGTTGGCCTAAAGGCTTTTACTGAAGTAGCCTCTTTTGGTCAGCTATGCCAAATGCACCTCGTCGGGGTAGGGCAGCCCGTGTTGACAGCGGTGCACAATGGCAGTGCGAGTGAAAGGACTTCATCAACTGGAAAAAGACACTGACAGGTATGACACTGACCCCGAGGGGAGAGACAAGAGTACTCGAGTGTGCACTAAACAAAAGATTTTGCTGTGATTGAGAATAACCGTAGTACCCGAATATCTCCGCTTCCAAGCACCATAATGCTTTGCATGCACAGCACCATTTGCCAATGTACTGTGAAAGAAAAGACTATCCCATATGATACCAAGGCTACTGCTGCCACTAGTGCCCAATTAACCATCTCTGCTACTGTCTCTGCCAAATTGTGCACAGTGATTTCTTGTTTTATCGTCTGTGATAAGATTAAAATATTTTCCTTTCTACAAATCAAGTGCTGATTGCAGAGTCGTATATCACTTGCCACCCAATGATTGTCGAGTGCTGAGTCTCTAACCCTCGCCACCTCCTTTAGTAAGGTATGCACTGCTCGACTTCTCTACCCAAATAATCAAGTGCTGATGGGGTATACCGAGTGAGCATATTTGGGCTCGATGGTAACATTAAACTCCCGGGTATTATTGATAAACTGCTCCCTTTGATTCAACCTACGCCCAATAACTCCTGTTTTCCAAGGGACTCCTAAAATGTTCCCAAACTGAGCAGTGGCAGAAGCATGCACATATTACAAATGAAGCAAAATGTAAATCATATCATTCCTAACAACAACAACAACAAACAAAATGGCACTTCAAAGAGAACCTGTTCAGAACTCAGAGAACTATGGATATAAAAAGTGGATGGATTTATTAAAATCAAAGGCAAGCGTACGGGTGAGGGATCACTTAACAGCCACGCACAAAAGAAGTGCACAATTCCATCACTGAATCTAATATATGACAACACAAGGAAAACTCTCACAACAATCGCACACACAACTAAAGCCATCACAAGCCGTATCACCATTCGTGGTAAAACAAAAATTATGCACATAATGGACTACATAGAGAGGAACTATTTAGTTAGTATTACTGCTTATTATCGAAATTGAAATCCAAGTGACAGGTATTCTAATAGAACCTGTGCAGAATCGGAGGTGTTGCAGAAACGAAGAGCTAATTTGACAACGCACTTCATTACACTGATACAACATGACTACTAAGATTACTTTGATGAAGATTCCTTTAACGTCCTGACTGTAAATAGTACACGGTGCCCCTATATACTACACCAATTTCGTATTATGCTGCAGGGGCTGCAATGCCATTGGAATTCCACAACAATCTATCTCAATGGTATATGTGCATGTCCAGCATAAAACATGACTTATTTACCACAACGTACCACAATTATGCATGCCATGCAAGAAACCAAAGATAATTCTACGAAAATTGGACTTCGGATTGACTCCCCATGAACAATAAAGGAATTTGACTGTACATACTGTGCAATAATTATTTTACTGACATGGCCCTTTACCAACTATATTTGGATATTCAACACAAGCCTTAATAAACAGCATATGAGTGGTTCTTAGTTATAGTTTAGTATTTACTTAAAAAACGTATTTCTCTTTGGAGAAAATTATGTAGGCCTTTGTATGGCCCCTTCAGTAATACTCAATGTGTTGGCACAAATTTTGCACCGGTGCAATGTAAAGTCGATTTTGTCTCTTTGGCAGAGGGTCGTGGTGCCATGTAGATGAGAGAAAAGCTGTGTCCAACTGTTTTTGCTATATTTCAGATGTAAAGGTAGGGGAAAGGGCACTTGAGAGACATGTTAACTATATGCCAGCCATG
The DNA here is from genome assembly GCF_031143425.1 of Pleurodeles waltl. Lineage (NCBI taxonomy): Eukaryota > Metazoa > Chordata > Amphibia > Caudata > Salamandridae > Pleurodeles > Pleurodeles waltl. Next base: position 790,890,727 of record NC_090438.1, on the reverse strand, counting down.
TTAGTGGGAATGGAGTTAGAAAAGTCATACTGAACTTCTCAATATATGTGATTTGCATAATTTTAGAATAGTGAATCATCCACCTCCCACAGATGCACTTTTCAAAATGTTTCAAAACGTTTGTGAGGCTGGAGTTAGAATAGTAAAAATGACCTCCACAAATATTTGCACATTTCATAATGATTGAAGAACTGGTTTTAGTAAATCTGATCCCACACACAGTAAATATATACACTCTGCTCAATGTTTGTGAACTAGGGATAGATAGGGCACCTTACCCTCCATGTATAATTTGACCATTGTGTGTGAAAATAAAGTAAGAATAATAAATGTGACCCTCTAAAATGTTTAATCCAGATTTATTCATTTATTTATGTATTTATTTATTTATTTGAGATCCTCAGTAATATTTAACCTACACATTACCATAATATATACACATTACCATAACATATGTCAATATTTATGTTAATAAATAAACATCTAACATGATTAAATGCCAAAACAACAATATTTAAATGGTACATTTGTGATATCTGAAAATAATGAGGACCTTAAGATTGTACTAAATTGGTTATAAATTAATTCATAATTGTAATATAACATTAACAACATTTGTTATAAACATAATACATTACCTTTTTATAATTATGTAACTATTTTGGTAACAATAATTAGCAAGGCAACATATACAAGTAATAACAAATAAGAGTATTTCAAAAGTAATAAGAATAGAACTACACAAATAGTTGCGTAGTACGCACTACCAAAATATAAACATGTTTCTTTATAATATATGTAGCAGAGAATAGTATGTAGAGAAAAAATACATTACACATATAGAAACCTTTTATCAGACAAAAAGGAATAATGAATTGGAAGTCGGTTATTTCAAACATTTAGTAAGCTGTTATTTAAGAGACAAGGGGGCATATATATACTCCGTTTGCGCCGAATTTGCGTCGGTTTTTTTTACGCAAATTCGACGCAAAACTAACTCCATATTTATACTTTGGCGTTAGACGCGTCTAGCGCCAAAGTTCATGGAGTTAGCGTCATTTTTTTGCGTGAACACCTTCCTTGCGTTAATGATATGCAAGGTAGGCGTTCCCGTCTTAAAAAATGACTCCGATGCATATGCGTCGTATTTATACTCCAGGGCAAAAATGACACCCGGGAGTGGGCGGGTCTAAAAAACCAGCATTAACGCTGGATTTTAGCGCCTGGGTCAGGGCAGGCGTTAAGGGACCTGTGGGCTCAGAATTAGCCCAGAGGTGCCCTCCCCTGCCCCCAGGGACACCCCCTGCCACCCTTGCCCACCCCAGGAGGACACCCAAGGATGGAGGGACCCACCCCAGGGACATTAAGGTAAGTTCAGGTAAGTATTTTTTTTTAAAAAATGTTGTGGCATAGGGGGGCCTGATTTGTGCCCCCCCTACATGCCACTATGCCCAATGACCATGCCCAGGGGACAGAAGTCCCCTGGGCATGGCCATTGGGCAAGGGGGCATGACTCCTGTCTTTGCTAAGACAGGAGTCATTTCAATGGGGGTTGGGCGTCGTAAAAAAATGGCGCAAATCGGGTTGAGGCGATTTTTTTGCCTCAGCCTGACTTGCACCATTTGTGGACGCCCATACGGCATTTTCCCCCTACGCCGGCGCTGCCTGGTGTACGTCGTTTTTTTTAACGCACACCAGACAGCGCCGGCGGCTAACGCCGGCTAACGTCATTGAATAAATACGGCGCCCGCATGGCGCTTCAGAATGGCGTTAGCCGGCGCTAATTTTTTTGGCGCAAAACTGCGTTAGCGCAGTTTTGCGTCAAAAAGTATAAATATGGCCCAAAGTACATTATGTTTTAGTTCTTCAAATAAACATTTTTGTACATGTTTTAGATAAATGCAAAGGTTAAATGCAGTCATAAAGCATATTCTAACATTTTTACATGTTAACGGACATTAAAATAATATTGTTACATAGGCTGCAATGTATGTTATAGGAGGCTGGCTCTCTGTGTAGTGTATGAAAATGACGTGCACGGTGCAGAGAGTTCAAGCAACCCCACCTTGGCAGCCAGAGGTGAAAAGCAGGCCACCTAATGCTCTGTTTTTGTGGTAGTGTGGGCCAGTAGTTAGGCTAATCAAGGAGCTGTGCTAAGCATTTGTTGTACTCACAGTATCAATAAATGTAGACACATACTCAGAAAAAACTCTGGACCAATTTACAAAAATACTTCAGATTTTTATAAAAATTTTAAGACCAAGAACATCATTATACGATAAGTACTTCTTCTCTTATGATTTTTAAAAATAAGAAATTTTTCATATTTTTGTGCGTAATTACGCACCACAGGAATCAATAGGAACAACTTTTAAAATGCATATAAAATCAGGCAATGCTCTCACAAATGTCACCTTCTATTTTTAGGTTGAGGTTGTAGGAGTGTCCAGTGGGCCATCCGGAGAACATCAGTTGGTTCCCGGTTCAAGCAGGAGAAGTGGCTGAAGGTCTTGAAGCTGCGCCCAAAGGAGAAGGCGACCATTTCGATACACACTGCAAAGATGGACTTAAAAGTAAGTCCGCTGGATTCCCTTGGAGGGTGGAAGTCACAAGGTGTTTGAGACCCCTAGGGCACAGCTAGTAGGTCAATGCAGGGACCAGGGAGGCAGAGTGCAGTGCAGATAGGTCAGCCAGGAGTTGTGTGTTTTGGAGTCCTTAGAGTCATTTGCAGGCAAATTTGAGGGTGGATTGCAGGTCAGCAGGGCCACCCTGGCAGTGGTTCTGGGGTTTCCTGAAGTCCATCACCTGCTGCTTCCTTCTGGGCTTTTGGGAGTCCGGAGTGAACTTTGCTTCTGGGTGTCTGTAGTTGGGGGTCCGGTACCCCAGGTAGTGGTACGCCACAGCCCTGGAGCCAAAATTTATTTTTACACTTTCTTACTATTTTTCATTTTACCAGATTTTTTAACATATTTATCAAGTTTTTGGTACTATAATGTGTATTATTTCCGGTGAACGAGAGATTACCTGTATGAATTTTCAACTGCTAAACACCTGTATTTGTTCATTGATTTTCTTTGAGAATAAGTTTGGCAGGGTCTTTAAGAGGTGATTAATTTTAGATTTGCTTAATAATGTATGTTTAGGGTTGGGTATTTATCCTTGTGTCTCAGGTGTGCATTATATAATGTTTTGAAGAAAACATTCTGCATGAATTATGTTATTTTTATTAAATTTATTACTGTTTCAAACCATTAATTAAGTCATTTTTATTATTACATTAATTTTTGTTTGGCATCAGTTTTATTTATATTCCTCAATAATGAATGTTCATTTTTTATTGTTAAATGTTGCAATTTTGGATGGAATGTGTACTGAATTATTTATTTTTGTTCGTTGCATGTTATTTTTTGATTTTACTTGATGATTAACATATTTTTCAAAAGTTTGTTTTTTAGAGTTTCATATATAAATCCTTAAGGGGGAGAGAAATCTCTGTGTGAAACTTTGGAGAAAATTATGCAGAAATTATCACAGAAAGATCCATCCCCGAGTTTTATTTACAAAAAACATGTAATCCCTGTTATTTCCCAGCTCAGGAATTACCAGTAACCCAGTAATGGTAATTAGTAGGTAGAGAAATAACTGAGATACTAATAGGTCACTCGTAATGAGTCCCTATACATACAAAAAAATGAATCTCAGGGTGTCTACATGGTCTTTGGCAGCAATATACATTGTTGGTTAATATGGGATGATGTCTAATCTGCGGGTGAGGCCATAGATAATTTTATGTTAATTCATCCTGGCTTGGACTCGTGCCCATTTGAACTGGTCGACATTTTGCAAAATGGAGAACCTTTTGTTATGTTTAGATGGGTTAGAGGTATGTTCCAGGTTTAATGATTCTTATCTTCCCTATTTGTATCTGCTTATAGTTTTGATTTCAGAAATGTTGTGTTTTTCAACTGAAATGCAATATGTTTTAGTAATATTGGTCAACAGCTACTTTTTATCCCTACTGGTATTTTTACTGTTCTATGCTAGTAAATTTGGCGCAGATTTTTTTCTTGTTCAATTTTTATTCCTAGATAATCGAGCTGCTCTTATAAATTATTACCTTGACTCCTGTGGATATGACAATATCACCATCATGGTATTGCATAAGGGAAACATAATTACCTGTCCGTTTTCTTTCTTGCAGCGATGGAGAAGGTTTTTGTTGTTACTCGTGTAATTCAAGTCTGTATCTGTACTTTTCTGTGGTACGCCACAGCAACGGAGAGTCCCAGTGCCACCAAACCTGGCACAGTGGCAGGGCTTGTCATTAAGGGCTGGTACAGAATTTACCTGGGCTGCTGTGTCTGAGTAGTTGGTTAGTAGCTGGTAACTTTACCATACTTTGTGGGTTCCTTGCCTGCAGGGTGCAAGAAAGTGATACCTTCACTCTGAGGGAGGTTCTTGGAAATTTTCAGAAGACTGGAGATGCTCTGAGGTTTTGTAGAGTCCTTCAGGTTTAGAGGCGACACCTCAGTGGCGATGATATAGTCCTTGTAGCAGCAGACAGGGTTTGGTGATTTTTTCTTTGTGCTGCGGGACTTCAGTTCCTGTACCTTGGGTCTTCTTTGGTCCTGGTCTTTTTGCGGCTGTGGAATCTGGGGTTGTGGTCTAGGGATGCCCTCTAAATACAGCATTTAAGAGAGTACCTGTCAGTGGCCAATGGGCTACTTACATTAGGGTGGCTACAACCCTAATCCTCATTGGGTTTTTTCTTACCATCCAAAATGGAGGAAAATGAAATGGAGTGGTTACCTTGCCTGCCACACCTGAGGGATGGTGCAGGCTGGGGATGGCCACTCCTCTGATCCTTGCTAAGTTTTCCCGCTGTTTTTCCCACCTAAAGTGGGGGTAAAGGCATTGGGCGGGCATCTACTGTTAGCAGCAGAGGTGGGGGTCAGATTTCAAAGGCAGCAAAGCCTTTGAAGCTGACCACTGGTGCGTGGTGCCTGCCTGGGGGAGGAGGTGTCCCACCTCTCCCCTGGAAAGGCTTTGTGTTCTGGTTCCTGAGAGCACAGGCTCTCACCCCAGGAGTCCAGAGACATGTGTGGTGGTGGAAGGCTGGTTAAGACCAGTCAACAACCATTCCAAGGTGCAGGAACCACATCTGAGGTGCCCTATGAGTATATTTCATAATAAATCCAACACTGGCATTGTGTGTGTGTATTATTCTTAGTTGTTTGCTACCAAACAACCCAGGGGTCAGAGAGGCCATCATGTAACTGGGCCACTGGTAATGACCAGTGACCAGCACTTGCAATTGCTATGGCTTTTCTGTATACTTACTATGTCTAAGAGTTAGCTGCTCATGCTTTATAGTGCACCTTGCCTTAGGGCTGCCAGACCTGCCAGATGTATGATTTACCTACACTGCATGCAGTGTTAGTGGGCATGGCACTCTAGATGAGTGGCAGGTCAAGCTTGCAACTTTGGATACACCTTGTCATGCACTTGCAAAGGCAGACTGCATGAGGCTGGTGTGTGGCCTAAGAGAGTGGCAAAATTGGTGCTGCAGCTTTAGGGGGCCCTCTTCTGTACCAATGCCCTAGGTACCAGGGGTACCATTTACCAGGGGCTTACAAAGGTGGCTGAAGTGCCAAACAAAGTACTGTTTTGGTGACAGAGATCTGGCCCTGGAACCTGTTTAGTAGGAGCCCAGGGAACTTACAGTTTGAAACCACATCATTTTCCAGGCAACAAAGTGGGGGTGTAACCATGTCAAAAGAGGCCCTTTCTCACATACGTGTAGTGTATTGTCCATTTTTTCATTCACAGACATTTTCACGATAAATCCATTGTAAAGACTTTTCCTTTCTTTGTTGAAGAAAATCGCTGTATGTTCTTGTTGCATCAGATCAGTTAAAAAACAGAACATTTTTATTTATACATAATTTAAAACTTGGTTGGGCGTATTTAAAATGTTTTAATATAATATATTGTTGTAGAATATATTGGTTACGGCTTTTAGTTCTACACTATTGTGTCTGTTGTTTTAATTATGCCACATGATGCATAGTTATTCTATGATTTGTATGCTGTTTTTTGTAAGGCAGTTTTTGTGGTTTTAAGGTAGTATATTTCTTAGAGTTTTGGTGCTTTCAGTTGGGATGAGTATATGTAATGCTTTCATTTATGGGCGGGGGCAGTGTTCCTGAAGACAGTTCATTTTAAGACTTGCTTTCTTTTCTAATTATTATATTTCTTTAAGGAAAATACATTAGAGTGATTTATTCCAAAATTTATTTTTACACTTTCTTACTATTTTTCATTTTACCAGATTTTTTAACATATTTATCAAGTTTTTGGTACTATAATGTGTATTATTTCCGGTGAACGAGAGATTACCTGTATGAATTTTCAACTGCTAAACACCTGTATTTGTTCATTGATTTTCTTTGAGAATAAGTTTGGCAGGGTCTTTAAGAGGTGATTAATTTTAGATTTGCTTAATAATGTATGTTTAGGGTTGGGTATTTATCCTTGTGTCTCAGGTGTGCATTATATAATGTTTTGAAGAAAACATTCTGCATAAATTATGTTATTTTTATTAAATGTATTACTGTTTCAAACCATTAATTAAGTCATTTTTATTATTACATTCATTTTTGTTTGGCATCAGTTTTATTTATATTCCTCAATAATGAATGTTCATTTTTTATTGTTAAATGTTGCAAATTTGGATGGAATGTGTACTGAATTATTTATTTTTGTTTGTTGCATGTTATTTTTTGATTTTACTTGATGATTAACATATTTTTCAAAAGTTTGTTTTTCAGAGTTTCATATATAAATCCTTAAGGGGGAGAGAAATCTCTGTGTGAAACTTTGGAGAAAATTATGCAGAAATTATCACAGAAAGATCCATCCCCGAGTTTTATTTACAAAAAACATGTAATCCCTGTTATTTCCCAGCTCAGGAATTACCAGTAACCCAGTAATGGTAATTAGTAGGTAGAGAAATAACTGAGATCTAATAGGTCACTCGTAATGAGTCCCTATACATACAAAAAAATGAATCTCAGGGTGTCTACATGGTCTTTGGCAGCAATATACATTGTTGGTTAATATGGGATGATGTCTAATCTGCGGGTGAGGCCATGGATAATTTTATGTTAATTCATCCTGGCTTGGACTCGTGCCCATTTGAACTGGTGGACATTTTGCGAAATGGAGAACCTTTTGTTATGTTTAGATGGGTTAGAGGTATGTTCCAGGTTTAATGATTCTTATCTTCCCTATTTGTATCTGCTTATAGTTTTGATTTCAGAAATGTTGTGTTATTCAACTGAAATGCAATATGTTTTAGTAATATTGGTCAACAGCTACTTTTTATCCCGACTGGTATTTTTACTGTTCTATGCTAGTAAATTTGGCGCAGATTTTTTTCTTGTTCAATTTTTATTCCTAGATAATCGAGCTGCTCTTATAAATTATTACCTTGACTCCTGTGGATATGACAATATCACCATCATGGTATTGCATAAGGGAAACATAATTACCTGTCCGTTTTCTTTCTTGCAGCGATGGAGAAGGTTTTTGTTGTTACTCGTGTAATTCAAGTCTGTATCTGTACTTTTCTGTGGTACGCCACAGCCCTGGAGAGTCCCAGTGCCACCAAACCTGGCACAGTGGCAGGGCTTGTCATTAAGGGCTGGTACAGAATTTACCTGGGCTGCTGTGTCTGAGTAGTTGGTTAGTAGCTGGTAACTTTACCATACTTTGTGGGTTCCTTGCCTGCAGGGTGCAAGAAAGTGATACCTTCACTCTGAGGGAGGTTCTTGGAAATTTTCAGAAGACTGGAGATGCTCTGAGGTTTTGTATAGTCCTTCAGGTTTAGAGGCGACACCTCAGTGGCGATGATAGAGTCCTTGTAGCAGCAGACAGGGTTTGGTGATTTTTTCTTTATGCTGCAGGACTTCAGTTCCTGTACCTTGGGTCTTCTTTGGTCCTGGTCTTTTTGCGGCTGTGGAATCTGGGGTTGTGGTCTAGGGATGCCCTCTAAATACTGCATTTAAGAGAGTACCTGTCAGTGGCCAATGGGCTACTTACCTTAGGGTAGCTACAACCCTAATCCTCATTGGGTTTTTTCTTACCATCCAAAATGGAGGAAAATGAAATGGAGTGGTTACCTTGCCTGCCACACCTGAGGGATGGTGCAGGCTGGGGATGGCCACTCCTCTGATCCTTGCTAAGTTTTCCCGCTGTTTTTCCCACCTAAAGTGGGGGTAAAGGCATTGGGCGGGCATCTACTGTTAGCAGCAGAGGTGGGGGTCAGATTTCAAAGGCAGCAAAGCCTTTGAAGCTGACAACTGGTGCGTGGTGCCTGCCTGGGGGAGGAGGTGTCCCACCTCTCCCCTGGAAAGGCTTTGTGTTCTGGTTCCTGAGAGCACAGGCTCTCACCCCAGGAGTCCAGAGACATGTGTGGTGGTGGAAGGCTGGTTAAGACCAGTCAACAACCATTCCAAGGTGCAGGAACCACATCTGAGGTGCACTATGAGTATATTTCATAATAAATCCAACACTGGCATTGTGTGTGTGTATTATTCTTAGTTGTTTGCTACCAAACAACCCAGGGGTCAGAGAGGCCATCATGTAACTGGGCCACTCGTAATGACCAGTGTCCAGCACTTGCAATTGCTATGGCTTTTCTGTATACTTACTATGTCTAAGAGTTAGCTGCTCATGCTTTATAGTGCACCTTGCCTTAGGGCTGCCAGACCTGCCAGATGTATGATTTACCTACACTGCATGCAGTGTTAGTGGGCATGGCACTCTAGATGAGTGGCAGGTCAAGCTTGCAACTTTGGATACACCTTGTCATGCACTTGCAAAGGCAGACTGCATGAGGCTGGTGTGTGGCCTAAGAGAGTGGCAAAATTGGTGCTGCAGCTTTAGGGGGCCCTCTTCTGTACCAATGCCCTAGGTATCAGGGGTACCATTTACCAGGGGCTTACAAAGGTGGCTGAAGTGCCAAACAAAGTACTGTTTTGGTGACAGAGATCTGGCCCTGGAACCTGTTTAGTAGGAGCCCAGGGAACTTACAGTTTGAAACCACATCATTTTCCAGGCAACAAAGTGGGGGTGTAACCATGTCAAAAGAGGCTCTTTCTCACATACGTGTAGTGTATTGTCCATTTTTTCATTCACAGACATTTTCACGATAAATCCATTGTAAAGACTTTTCCTTTCTTTGTTGAAGAAAATCGCTGTATGTTCTTGTTGCATCAGATCAGTTAAAAAACAGAACATTTTTATTTATACATAATTTAAAACTTGGTTGGGCATATTTAAAATGTTTTAATATAATATATTGTTGTAGAATATATTGGTTACGGCTTTTAGTTCTACACTATTGTGTCTGTTGTTTTAATTATGCCACATGATGCATAGTTATTCTATGATTTGTATGCTGTTTTTTGTAAGGCAGTTTTTGTGGTTTTAAGGTATTATGGCCCATATTTATACTTTTTGACGCTAAACTGCGCTAACGCAGTTTAGCGCCAAAAATTTTTGCGCCGTCTAACGCCATTCTGAAGCGCCATGCGGGCGCCGTATTTATGGAATGGCGTTAGACGGCGCAATCAGACCGGCGCTGCCTGGTGTGCGTGGAAAAAAACCACGTAGACCAGGCAGCTCCGGCGTTGGGAAAAAATGACGTTAGGGCGTCTTAAAATGGCGCAAGTCAGGTTGACGCTAAAAAATCGTCTTAACCCGATTTGCGCCATTTTTTCGACGCCCAGACGCCATTTCATGACTCCTGTCTTAGTAAAGACAGGAGTCATGCCCCCTTGCCCAATGGCCATGCCCAGGGGACTTGTGTCCCCTGGGCATGGTCATTGGGCATAGTGGCATGTAGGGGGGCACAAATAAGGCCCCCCTATGCCACCAAAAAAATAAAAATATAAAAAAAATTATACTTACCTGAACTTACCTGTACTTCACTGGGATGGGTCCCTCCATCCTTGGGTGTCCTCCTGGGGTGGGCAGGGGTGGCAGGGGGGGTCCCTGGGGGCAGGGGAGGGCACGTGTGGGCTCATTCTGAGCCCACAGGTCCCTTAACGCCTACCCTGACCCAGGCGTTAAATTCAGGCGCAAATGCGGGTTTTTTTGACCCGCCACCTCCCGGGCGTGATTTTTGCCCGGGAGTATAAATACGACGCATTTGCGTCGCCGTCATTTTTTTAGACGGGAACGCCTTCCTTGCATCTCATTAACGCAAGGAAGGCGTTCACGCTAAAAAATGACGCTCTTTCTTCATACTTTGGCGCTAGACGCGTCTAACGCCAAAGTATAAATATGGCGTTAGTTTTGCGCCGAATTTGCGTCGAAAAAAACGACGCTAATTCGGCGCAAACTGAGTATAAATACGGGCCCATATTTCTTAGAGTTTTGGGCCCATATTTATACTTTTTGACGCTAAACTGCGCTAACGCAGTTTAGCGTCAAAAAATTTGGAGCCGTCTAACGCCATTCTGAAGCGCCATGAGGGCGCCGTATTTATGGAATGGCGTTAGACGGCGCAATCAGACCGGCGCTGCCTGGTGTGCGTGGAAAAAAACCACGTAGACCAGGCAGCTCCGGCGTTGGGAAAAAATGACGTTAGGGCGTCTTAAAATGGCGCAAGTCAGGTTGACGCTAAAAAATCGTCTTAACCCGATTTGCGCCATTTTTTCGACGCCCAGACGCCATTTCATGACTCCTGTCTTAGTAAAGACAGGAGTCATGCCCCCTTGCCCAATGGCCATGCCCAGGGGACTTGTGTCCCCTGGGCATGGTCATTGGGCATAGTGGCATGTAGGGGGGCACAAATAGGGCCCCCCTATGCCACCAAAAAAATAAAAATATAAAAAAAATTATACTTACCTGAACTTACCTGTACTTCACTGGGATGGGTCCCTCCATCCTTGGGTGTCCTCCTGGGGTGGGCAGGGGTGGCAGGGGGGGTCCCTGGGGGCAGGGGAGGGCACCTGTGGGCTCATTCTGAGCCCACAGGTCCCTTAACGCCTACCCTGACCCAGGCGTTAAATTCAGGCGCAAATGCGGGTTTTTTTGACCCGCCACCTCCCGGGCGTGATTTTTGCCCGGGAGTATAAATACGACGCATTTGCGTCGCCGTCATTTTTTTAGACGGGAACGCCTTCCTTGCATCTCATTAACGTAAGGAAGGCGTTCACGCTAAAAAATGACGCTCTTTCTTCATACTTTGGCGCTAGACGCGTCTAACGCCAAAGTATAAATATGGCGTTAGTTTTGCGCCGAATTTGCGTCGAAAAAAACGACGCTAATTCGGCGCAAACGGAGTATAAATACGGGCCTTGGGACCATATTTATACTTTTTGACGCTAAACTGCGCTAACGCAGTTTAGCGTAAAAAAAATTTGCGCCGTCTAACGCCATTCTGAAGCGCCATGCGGGCGCCGTATTTATGGAATGGCGTTAGATGGCGCAATCAGACCGGCGCTGCCTGGTGTGCGTGGAAAAAAACCACGTAGACCAGGCAGCGCCGGCGTAGGGGGAAAATGGCGCTAGGGCGTCTTAAAATGGCGCAAGTCGGGTTGACGCTAAAAAATCGTCTTAACCCGATTAGCGCCATTTTTTCGACACCCAGACGCCATTTAAATGACTCCTGTCTTAGTAAAGACAGGAGTCATGCCCCCTTGCCCAATGGCCATGCCCAGGGGACTTATGTCCCCTGGGCATGGTCATTGGGCATAGTGGCATGTAGGGGGGCACAAATAAGGCCCCCCTATGCCACCCAAAAAAAATTGAAAAATAACAAAAATTATACTTACGTGAACTTACCTGAATGTCCCTGGGGTGGGTCCCTCCATCCTTGGGTGTCCTCCTGGGGTGGGCAGGGGTGGCAGGGGGGGTGCCTGGGGGCAGGGGAGGGCACCTGTGGGCTCATTTTGAGCCCACAGGCCCCTTAACGCCTACCCTGACCCAGGCGTTAAAATGTGGCGCAAATGCGGGGTTTTTTGACCCGCCACCTCCCGGGCGTGATTTTTGCCCGGGAGTATAAATACGACGCATTTGCGTCGCCGTCATTTTTTTAGACTGGAACGCCTTCCTTGCATCTCATTAACGCAAGGAAGGCGTTCACGCTAAAAAATGACGCTCTTTGCCAATACTTTGGCGCTAGACGCGTCTAACGCCAAAGTATAAATATGGCGTTAGTTTTGCGCCGAATTTGCGTCGAAAAAAACGACACTAATTCGGCGCAAACGGAGTATAAATACGGGCCTTGGTGCTTTCAGTTGGGATGAGTATATGTAATGCTTTCATTTATGGGCGGGGGCAGTGTTCCTGAAGACAGTTCATTTTAAGACTTGCTTTCTTTTCTAATTATTATATTTCTTTAAGGAAAATACATTAGAGTGATTTATTCCAAAATTTATTTTTACACTTTCTTACTATTTTTCATTTTACCAGATTTTTTAACATATTTATCAAGTTTTTGGTACTATAATGTGTATTATTTCCGGTGAACGAGAGATTACCTGTATGAATTTTCAACTGCTAAACACCTGTATTTGTTCATTGATTTTCTTTGAGAATAAGTTTGGCAGGGTCTTTAAGAGGTGATTAATTTTAGATTTGCTTAATAATGTATGTTTAGGGTTGGGTATTTATCCTTGTGTCTCAGGTGTGCATTATATAATGTTTTGAAGAAAACATTCTGCATGAATTATGTTATTTTTATTAAATGTATTACTGTTTCAAACCATTAATTAAGTCATTTTTATTATTACATTCATTTTTGTTTGGCATCAGTTTTATTTATATTCCTCAATAATGAATGTTCATTTTTTATTGTTAAATGTTGCAAATTTGGATGGAATGTGTACTGAATTATTTATTTTTGTTCGTTGCATGTTATTTTTTGATTTTACTTGATGATTAACATATTTTTCAAAAGTTTGTTTTTTAGAGTTTCATATATAAATCCTTAAGGGGGAGAGAAATCTCTGTGTGAAACTTTGGAGAAAATTATGCAGAAATTATCACAGAAAGATCCATCCCCGAGTTTTATTTACAAAAAACATGTAATCCCTCTTATTTCCCAGCTCAGGAATTACCAGTAACCCAGTAAAGGTAATTAGTAGGTAGAGAAATAACTGAGATACTAATAGGTCACTCGTAATGAGTCCCTATACATACACAAAAATGAATCTCAGGGTGTCTACATGGTCTTTGGCAGCAATATACATTGTTGGTTAATATGGGATGATGTCTAATCTGCGGGTGAGGCCATGGATAATTTTATGTTAATTCATCCTGCCTTGGACTCGTGCCCATTTGAACTGGTGGACATTTTGCGAAATGGAGAACCTTTTGTTATGTTTAGATGGGTTAGAGGTATGTTCCAGGTTTAATGATTCTTATCTTCCCTATTTGTATCTGCTTATAGTTTTGATTTCAGAAATGTTGTGTTATTCAACTGAAATGCAATATGTTTTAGTAATATTGGTCAACAGCTACTTTTTATCCCAACTGGTATTTTTACTGTTCTATGCTAGTAAATTTGGCGCAGATTTTTTTCTTGTTCAATTTTTATTCCTAGATAATCGAGCTGCTCTTATAAATTATTACCTTGACTCCTGTGGATATGACAATATCACCATCATGGTATTGCATAAGGGAAACATAATTACCTGTCCGTTTTCTTTCTTGCAGCGATGGAGAAGGTTTTTGTTGTTACTCGTGTAATTCAAGTCTGTATCTGTACTTTTTTCTGAAACAGAGGTATAATTGAAAGCTGTTGCATACGACCAACGTAATTTGCACTCTTAGGCGAAACGAGAGTGTAAAAATAGCAACATTCATTATTCAAAATTAGATTTGTTACCTAATAAAGCATGAATTTACAATTGGATATGAATTTATTCATGTCTATAAATACACCAGCTTTGATTTTTTCAAGCTGCAGCCATCACCATTGGTTGATTTTATTTATTTCATCGTATGCTTTTTTAAGACACTCTTAGGAAACTAAACTATGCAACACAGTTTTTGAACATAAAGGGTTAAGAGGAGAAACAAATGGCAGGGAGTGTCTTTAAGAGCAAATGCTCGAGGGTGAGAACTGAAGGAGGAAAAACTCACCATACACCGTACACTGTCACTGCCCCTGAGAGCCACCCGTGTGACCGGATCTTGATCCGGTATGAGTTGAGCAGTGTGCCTTGAGGTCTGTGGGGCTGGTAGAAGAGTGATAATAGCGAGCAATGGGCTGACTGCCTGGGCCCCACCCAGCCCACGACCCTCAGCTGTGCCCTTAGTAAGCGGGCGAGTGTGGCTCCAAGAAGAGTAGCAAGAGGTGAGGCAATTTAACTGCTCGGCCTCAGCCTGCCTGTCAGCGGGTGATGGTCTCCCACCACTGCCCCCATGAGAGATCAGGTTTTAAACCAGTGCTAATGTGGCGCTGCAGGATCCATCTGTGTGGATCTTGTGCGGGTGGAATTCCGAGCCCAAAATCAGTAAGTGGCACATCGAGCAGTGAAGGCCAGGCCTGGCTTGCAGTCTGGTGTTAGCGCTACAGCATTTCTCGCTTGTGCTTGCTACAACAACCAATCCTGTCAGTAAACAAAGAGAATTAAAGTGCTAAATTCTCCAACTTCAGTCCATCAGACTAGTAACAAGAAATTAGGAGTCTGGTGCTAAAAGTACCCCAGGCCCTTCAGGGAAATCTGGAAGAGCAAAGGCCACCCCTGCAGGGGGCATTACGGGCCGGTGCCCAAACGGCCGCCTTGGACCTGGAAGGGACCGGTTTTACCGGTTTTTAGGAATCTCGCGCTCGCCCAGAGGGGGCCTCCTCCTCCTTCCCCCCGTAAACAACAAAGTGGGGGAAGAAGGTGCAAGGAGCTAGCGAGGACCAATGGGGAGGGTTTGAGGCATTCAAACCTCCCAATGAGCGTTAGGTCAGCAAAGCCCAACGAGGTGATGGAGGGAATTTAAGGAGCCCCCCTTGGCCGGGACAAGGACACACAGACAACAAACCTGGTATGACGCGCTGAAGGAGCACCGAAAAAAGACGCCAAGAAGAAGAAACAAGTCGGATCCTACCTTCTCCAATTCCTCACCGTTAAGCCGAGCTCCAGCTTTGCTTACAGCTCCCGTGGGACCACCCGGCCGGGTGACGCGACCACAAGCTGCCCCCGATCCTTCCCATTCGGCCCGGAGACGTCGCCGCAATCCAAGACATCCGGGACAGTGGAACCGCCAGTAGGGCGACGCGACCACCACCCGGCTGCACAGCGCCACTCCAGCGCCACTCCCCGAAGAGGACGACCGATAGATTGCCGATATCCTCGGTGGCTGCCTCCCAGCGACGCGACCGCAAGTAGGTAAGCTCCCTGGAAGGGAGGACCGCCTATCTGAGGCGACATGACTCCCGCCAGGAAGTTTCCACGCACGCTGAACGTTTTGCGAGCACCTAAGGAGGGAGGACCGCCTACTAGAGGTGACATGACCCACCTGAGGCAACGCGACCGGAGGTTCCTCCCAACCACCGACTGCCACCAGATCCTCTGCACCGGTTCCCCTGGTTCTGGAAGTGACGCAAGAAGGTAAGCTTCCTGGAAGGGAGGACCGTCTATCCGAGGTGACGTGACTTACACCAGGAAGTTGCCACGCACGCCGAACGCCTCTAAGCATCAAAGGAGGGATAACCGCCTACTAGAGGCGACGCGACTCCCCGCCTGATTTCGCCAGGTCTGCGCGTAGCTCGGGCAGACCTTAAATCATTAAACTGAGCTGGGCACTGGCTGACGGGCAATTTCAGCACCCACTTTTTTGTTACCGGCAAACTATTTATTTTAATCAGGACTGGCATACATTCAGAGAAGCGCAGTTCCCCCTCTGCGCTCTCCGACCCTTTGCATCAGCCTGGAGAGGTCTTCCAGCAACGTCCGGCACACGTGCTTACCCATGAGGCGGGGCAACATTTTCCAGAGGCCTCGGGGACAGAAATACAACAACCCATGTCGTGTAAGAAACAGACAAAGAAACTTTGATATTTGGGACAGCATCTTTCTTACTACGGGCCGCATTTCTAGCAGCCATTTAACCAGTTAATTTAGTAGACACACCACTCGTCTGGGAGCCAAACACCTGAGTTTTAGGTTAACTCTCCATGATTTAAATACTCCTCAATCATTCACAATATGGAGGAAGTAAACGTGGAGGACCAACAGGATGACCTAGAGAGGATGTTGGCACAGGTGAGGATGGAGGCCCTCAAGTGAGGCAAAGACTGGCTTCGCAAAAAGATGGAAGACGCAGGCCCCGAAGGTGGGTCCTTCTTACACTGGATCAAGATGCTATTGCATGGGGAGACAACGGCGACCTACAGTCTGAAATGGATCAGAAGCGCAAGCCAAATAAACGACAAAAGTTGGTGGGGAAACCAGCAAAGAAGGCAGCAAAAAGGACAAGGGGCCCTGATCAAGATACCGCATCAACACCGGATCCGGAGACACCGGAGAGCAGCAGTTCGCGCAAATCAACGGATGGTGAGCATATAAGTGCCATTATCAAAGAATGTCTTAAATCCATTACACCTTTGCTATTAAAAAGCGGCGGCGCAAGGCTAGGTCCAGATTGCACGGGGAAAGGGAAGAGCCAGGAAAACCACAGTAAAGGGGAAGGTTCAGGGGTGCATGCACAGGGCAGTGACCGGGCAACCCCAGGGGATCCCACACCAGCTTGGGGCATACCAAGCCAGGACATTGAACCGGGTAAGTCATTAGGGCAACCTCCAGAGGCATACACCAGACCTTCACTAGGTCGCCCCGCCATGACAACAAGGGCTGCAGGTCTAGCTAACGCCATCCCTTTAACAGTTAAAGAAAGGGTTTGGCGAAAAGAATTTATAGATATTTTTTCATTACTGGAAATCCAGCTGGAAGGGTTAGATCTAACGGTATGCGATAAGAAAGATGAGGGCAGGCATGATAGAAAAAGAGCCGGGAAAGAAAGTAATTTTGAAAATTGGCTGGACACATTCAGGATCATGGCTTGCGTAATAGTAGAAAAATTCCTGCGCTGCGCAGCGGATCTTTGGTTATACAAATCTAAAATACATGAGGCTCACCGCCAATTCCCAGGGGATGCATTGCTAGAATACGATAAAAGCTTCAGACTAAAAATGCAGGCCCACCCAGAAATGGAATGGAACGAGGAGGACGTATCCAGCTACATTCATAAGATGATGGTAGCCAAGGAGGTTAGATCCTGGGCGGGGAGGGTAGAACAGCCCTTTTGGAACTCGCACTCCAAAGGGAAGTACGAGAAGCAGAAATAATTTCACAGGCAGAAGCCCTGGACCAGTAGTAAAGGGTTTGGGGACAAAGGAGCGCCTGCCATCTGCTGGAAGTATGAAATAGATGAGTGCACATGGGGGCACAGCTGCAAGTTTAGGCACTGTTGCTCATCATGTGGGGGGAACACCCAGCTTCAGCATGCAGGAGAAACAGACAGAGATCAGACAAGAAAGAGAAGAAAAAGAAGCATTGATAATAGCAGGCCAGTTCAGGCGAGGGTGACCAGCTGGAAGAAGTACGCACTAGCTAGATCCCCCATAAAATTACACATAATGAGAAAACTGGCCAACGAATATTACAACAAGAAGGATGCAGATTTATTGGTGAAGGGATTTGAGGAAGGTTTTCCTATCCCAGTAAGAGGAAAAATTGTAGGGGGCAATGGCAGGAACCTAAAATCAGCCAGGGAACACCCAGAAGTGGTTCAGCAAAAAATCAACAAAGAGTTGAGGCTGGGTCGGGTGGAATGCCCACTGCCACTTCCACTCCCCCAGGACCTGATTATTTCACCACTGGGCGTGGTACCCAAGAGAGAAGCAGGACAATACAGGCTCATACACCACCTATCTTTCCCAGAGGGTACGTCAGTGAATGACAACATTCCCCCAGAAGCATGGTCTGTAGGGTATGCTACCGTTGATGACGCCATTGACATGATTAAGGCAACAGGCAGAGGGGCACTACTGGTGAAAGCTGATGTGGAGTCAGCCTTCCGCCTACTGCCGGTACACCCGGACAGTTTCTACCTGTTAGGTTTCCAACACAACAATGACGTTTACATCGATAAAGCAATGCCCATGGGTTGCTCCATTGCATCTGCATATTTTGAACAATTTAGCACCTTCCTGGAATGGGCTTTACACAAAAGGCACCCAGCTGGGGGAAAAATGCATTAGCTAGACGACTTTCTATTTGTGGGAAAGCCAGACACAGGCGAATGTGCCAACTTACTTATGACATTTCAAAAGCTAGCAGAGGAGATAGGTGTCCCACTGCCAATGGACAAAACTGTCGGCCCATTAACATCGCTAGTTTTCCTGGGCATCAAATTAGATTCCATTGAGGGAACCTCAAAGATTCCGGCAAATAAGGTGACGGAGTTGAGGGAGGAGATCAGGGCACTGCAAGCTAAACAGAAAGCCACCCAGGCCGAGATACAAAGGATGGTTGGGAAGCTAAACTTCACATCTAGAGTGATCCCTGCTGGGTGAGTTTTTTCAAGGCGTCTATCCAAACTGACCTCAGGTCTGCGTGAAAAACACCACCACATGAGGCTGGGAGCAGGGATCAAAAGCGATCCAGCCATGTGGAATTCTTTCCTAGAGCAATTCAACGGCCTACTTATCTGGAGAGAAGGCTGTATTTCAGCCAACGAAATAGCGCTATTCACTTACGCTGCATGGATCTGCTGCAGTTTCGTGGCACTGTTGGGCAAGGACTGGGGCACCGGAAAGTATAACCAAAAATATCACTTTTTTAGAATTATTCCCAATTGGGGTAGCCCTGACAGTATGGAACAACAGATTGCAGAATACGAAGCTCACGATCTGGTCAGACAACCTAGGGGTAGTGCTGGCCATAAATAAAGGGTCTGCATCCTGCCCTGACACACTGAGACTGCTGAGGCGATTAGTCAGCATCCAACTTCAGGGGAACCTGGACATCAGGGCCAGACACGTGCAGGGCATAAAAAATTCACGGGCAGATGCTCTCTCTCGTTCCCAGATGGCCAGATTCTGGAAGCTAGCCCCGGAGGCGAGACCAGTGATGACACCTATTCCAGCCGACCTCTGGGAACTGGTGGAGCAGACCTGCCAATTTTAGTGTTCAATGCCCTCAATCCAAAGACATACAGGAGGTACACCAAATATGCCAAGACGGTACTGGAGATAGCAGGACTCCAGTCTCTAGGGGACCCGGCAGCAGATGGGCCAGCCACGGAGCGGTTCATCAAATGGGCTTACCAACAGGGAAAAACAAAGTCATGGGCTCACACCCACTTAGCAGCCATGGCCCATTTCTCAAAGATACAAACAAGTTCAGACCCCAGGGCCTCCCATTACATAAAAACTACCATGAAGGGCTGGAAGCGGCTGGAGGGGCATAAATCAGACAGCAGACACCCCATAGACTTTAACAAACTTACACAAATAATAGACGCCCTGGACACGATTGCAGACAACCCTTGCGAGTTAGGTCTATTCAGAGCGGCTTTTTCCACAGCCTTCTTTGGGGCTTTCAGGGTAAGCGAGATAGCAGCTGCAGCAAGGAGAACAGGCTGCAACCTTTGCCTCCAGGCCAGTGATTATAGACTAGAACCTGACAAAGTGCACCTTTTTCTGAGAAGATCAAAGACAGACCAACAAGGCAAGGGCATTTGGATTGAGCTCAGTTGCATTAGACAAACAAAGTACTGCCCGGTCTGTAGCCTATGGGAGTACCTAATCACACACCCGGTGCATCCGGTCCCTTATTTATTCACAACAACGGTGATTGGTTGAGCAGATTCCAGTTCTCAGCAGTCATGCGCTAAGCATTAGCGCAAGGTGGCCTGGCCCCAGCATTGTTTGGGTCCCACTCCTTCCACATAGGGCAGCTAAAACAGCAGCAGGTTGTGGTCTAGAAGAAAGCGCCATCAAAGCAGTCAGCAGGTGGCGGTCCAAAGCATTCAAGAACTACATACGACCACATCTGATATAAAAAGGCAATTGTTTGTGAATATATTGACAGGTACCCCCCAGGACAGTGTGGGTGGTGGGGCACTTCTTCATTTCTAGGCTACAAGCATGGCGGAAACGGAACAGCAGCATGACAAACAGAGAACGACCGGCAAGAAACATCACATGAAGAGGGACCCCTTGAATGAAATGGGCACAATTGTCACAGACAGGTCAAGGTTTGGTAGAGACAGCACCGAGACATCCTGACGTTATAATCCTACACCTAGGGGGCAATGACTTGGCCACGCTAGGGAGAAAAGCCCTCATGAGCGAAATCAGGCAGAGCTTGCTCGAAATAACACGTCTTTGCGGCAACACCACCATCATTTGGTCAGATATAATCCCTAGGATCAATTGTCTCTAGCAAGGCCATCGATAACTCCAGAAGAAAGCTAAACATTGCAATCACTAAGTACTGCAAGGCAAACGGCCTGGAGAGCATACGCCAGGGCTTGATCCCTCCCAGACGGCCAGAATTGTACGAACGAGATGGAGTGCACCTTTCAGACGAAGGAATGTCAATTTTCTGGGCAAACCTGATGTAATCAGGCTACGCACAAAAAAAGGAGATGAGACGGGGGAGCTACCTGGAGACGTAAGCCCCTCAGGCAGCGTGGCGGAAAGTAATGGAGGTTTTACCAAAATTGGACAGTGAGCCCACCTAGTAAGGCGGTGTGCAATGGAAGGCCACACACCTGGGGATGCCTCACGGCAGGGTGAAAGGAGGCCGTAAAACAAACACTATGGAATAAGACCCCTCCAAAAAACTAAACGTGGGATTGCCCACGCCCATAACGGAGCAAAGAGACATTACAGAGGCCAGGACTTAAAGGCTGATCAGTCACTGCAAAAATTTCTTTAACACTACTTTGAACTCAGTTGAAGTCTTGTATTATTGAGTTACACACTAAATGTGTTATGATGATTGTAATCTTTCCAAAATGGTGATGGGTTTAGCAGTGCAGTCAATTCTAAGAATTTTGTGGGCAATTACGCATTTGTTTATGTCAAATAAAAGCGGCCAAGTTTTTATCCACTATTAAATATGGCACGTATGATCTTTTGTACGCGCTGGCACCGTTGCGGTACCATATCAAATTACTGGAGTGTGACAAGTGCAGGAGTTAGTCCCGGAAAAGAAACAACAAGCCAGTAGAAAGCCAGATATGAGCCAGACGAGAGTGAAAACAAGCATTTGAAATGCAATGGGTCTCGTGTTTGCTCGAGTTAGAGCTATTAGCATTGTCAATTCATAACTGGACTTTTCTTGCCACAGTAACTGAAAATAAAAAGTAAAACAGTTGACATGTGTTGGAAGTGGCCTTCCTGCAGGGTCACCCCCAAACTTGTTGCCTTCCTCCTTCTCTTTTTCTGGCCTCATTTTTGCTGGCTTTAGGACTCTGCACACTTTACCACTGCTAATCAGTGCTAACGTGCATATGCTCTCTCCTTAAAACATGGTGATATTGGCTCATACCCAATTGGCTTATTTAAATTACTTATAAGTCCCTAGTCAAGTGTACTACATGTGCCCAGGGCCTGTAAATTAAATGCTACTAGTGGGCTGCAGCACTGGTTGTGCCACCCACCTATGTAGGCCCCTAACAATGTCTCAGACCTGCCATTGCAAGGCCTGTGTGTGCAGTTTCACTGCCACTTCAACTTGGCATTTAAAAGTAATTGCCAAACCTTAAAGTCCCCTTTTTCTACATATAAGTCAGCCCTAAGGTAGACCCTAGGGATCCTATAGGGCAAGGTGCTATGTAGGTACAAGGCAGGACATGAACATGTGTGTTCTATATGTCCTGGTAGTGTAAAACTCCTAAATTAGTTTTACACTGCTGTGAGGCCTGCTCCTTTCATAAGATAGCATTAGGGCTGCCCTCATACACTGTTTGAGTGGTAGATATTGATCTGAAAGGAGTAGCCAGGTCATATTTAGTAGGGTCAGAATGGTAATAGGAAATCCTGCTTATTGGTGAAGTTGGATTTTATATTAATATTTTAGAAATGCTACTTTTAGAAAGTGAGCATTTCTCTACATGTAAATCCTTCTGTGCATTACAATCCACGTCTGGCTAGGTTTAGTTGACAGTTCCCTTGTGCATTCACTCAGACAACCCCAAACACAGGATGCTCAGTCACACTTGCATACATCTGCATATTGAATGGGTCTTCCTGGGCTGGGAGGGTGGAGGGCCTGACACTTACATGTCAAAGGACAGTAGCTTGCCCTCACACAAAGGGCAGCTACACCCCCTACTGGACCCTGGCAGACAGGATGGAACTGAAAGGGGGCCTTGTGCACTTCTAAGCCACTCTTTGAAGTCTCCCCCACTTCAAAGGCACATTTGGGTTTTTAAGCAGGGTCTCTGACCTTACCAACTCAGACACTTCCGGACAAGATACCACTGGAGAAGAATCCCTGAACCAGAATCTGCAACCTGCCAAGAAGAACTGCCTGGCTGCCCAAAGGACTCACCTGGACTGCTTTTCTGAGAAGGACTGCTGCCTTGCTGTTGCCCTGCTGCCTTCCTGTTGCCCTGCTGCCTTGCTGCTCTCTGGCTGTGCTGAGAAGTGCACTCCAAAGGCTTGGATAGAGCTTGCCTCTTGCTTCCTAAAGTCTCAGGACCAAAAAGACTTCATCTGTGCAAAAGAAGTCCTTTTGTGGTGAAAATCGACACACAGCCAGCAAGAAACGACGCACAGCCTGCCTCGCTGTGAGAAAATCACCTCTCGCTGAACCGGAACGATGCAGCCCGACTTCCCGAAGAGGAGATCAATGCAGCACGAGCGTTGCGACCAGAAATTCGACACACGGCACACTGGATCAACACAAAGCCGAAACAGAACAATTCAGCCCGACTTTCTGAGAGGAATCAATGCAGCGCCTGCTGTGCGGCAGAAATTTCCACGCAACGCCCACTCGATTGACGCAACCCCTGTGACTTGGTCCTGCTCGCCCAGGATTTCAACGCATTGTCCCTGGAGCATCCGAAAACCCAGCAACTCAAAGAGGATCCCAGTCTACGTGCCAGAACTCGATGCAAAGCCTACCCTGCGTGAAAACTCAACAACGCATTGTCTGTGTGCGCCAGAAAACTTGACGTACATCTCCCCGTTTTTGATGCAACTCCTCCTCTGTGGTCCCTTGCAGAGAATCTGAACCCAAACCAGGTACTTTGTGCTTGCAAGAGACATTTGATGCTTTTTAAGAACTAACGACTCTTTATATAATTTTCTAAGTGATACTGTACTTATTGAATGTTGATCGTTTTGACCTGCATCTTACTGGATAAATATTATATATTTTTCTAAACACTGTGTGGTGTACCTTTGTGGTGTTCTATTGTGTTATTGCATGATTTATTGCACAAATACTTTACACATTGCCTTCTAGGTTAACCCTGACTGCTCAGTGCCATGCTACCAGAGGGTGGGCACAGGATAATTTGGATTGTGTGTGACTTACCCTGACTAGAGTGATGGTCCTTGCTTGGAAAGGGGTAACTTGACTGCCAACCAAAGACCCCATTTCTAACAACATAAACGAGCCGATTCAAAACGCTGCCATCAGCACGAAGAGAGAGACAAAAGGAAAAAAAAGTTTGCTCACAGTCAAAGTTATCGACAAAAGTGCAATTATCCATGTAACAGGGTTGATGGCCAAGGCGGTAACAAAACCTCCCTTATTAGGGACAAAAGTAAAGCAGTTACCAACAAAAACAAAGGATTTTTGAAAGGCAAGCCCATGAACAAATGATAGTGATGGGCGTGCGATATGCCGGGTTAAAAGCTCAGACACCAAAAAACACCTCGGTAAAGCAGTGATTGCGCGCTGCTATGCTCAACGTAAAAAAGGCTCCTCAAGAGCAGGCCACATGTGATTGGGAAATTCGGAGCGACTGGTTAATTAAGAAATTACTGATGAAACACAGCAAATGTAAGGTCTAAAATAATTAAACATAATGAATAATTATTAAAATATTTAAATAATGAATTAATAATAAGTAATTAATTTATATTACATGAACGTAAATAACATAAATTGCAATAATGAATCATGGTGAAGAAAAGATGAAGGCTAGAGCACTAGAGAGTGTGTTAACCCCAGAATCTCAATTAAGAGTGAGCCAGGTAGTGAGCCCCCAACATCTGTTTTCAAATCTGCTAGAAAAAGAGAAAAGAAAGCAGTTAATGGTTTTCCCAGAGAATGAATTAGAAGCAAAGGATTCAAACACATAACAATACATAGGGGCATATTTATGAGAGGCTTGTTCTGCCGTTGTCTTGCTTTTTGTGATGCAACCGTGGCACAAACCTCTCACCAATATCTATGAGCCCACGCAATGCCACTTTGCATGGCTTTGAATGGCCTCATAGATATGGAGTAAGGCAAGGCAGCTCAAGTCGCTGTGCTCGCTTACTCTGCACTAGGGGGGCATTGCATGGACATTGCGGAGGGTTTTCCCAAGCAACTCCCATGAATTTTTATGCTTCCCCAGAATTACAAAATCGTGTAAACCTGGGGAAGCACAAAAACCTTACACCTCCCAAGATGAGGTGTAACGAGGAGAAATATTTGTATTTCTCCTTGTTTTTCCCCTTTCCATGTGTGCTGAGTTCTGCAGCACACATAGAAAGAGAAAAATGCCTCTCAGGATTGGTTTTGTGCAGGATAGTGCTCCTTCCTGCACAAAAATAACCCAGCATGCAATGGAAGCACCCTTGCACCATAGTGCATGAGTGCCTGCATTGGCGCTAGGCTGCCTAAAGGCACAGGGCAGGGGAAAAGGACAGGAATGCACTGTATTGCATAAATGCCATTCATGCCCTTTCACCTTGGCATAGGGCAGCACAGCAAGATGACTTGCTGTGCTGCCCTATGCCAAATCCCCATAATTATGACCCATGGTTGCTAAACAGGAACTAGAGATCTGACCTGGTAGTGTGGGTGTCCCTGAGGAAAGCAGGAGAGCCATGAATGCATTATACTACATAAGAGCATATCTCTTCAACAACTGTGCAAGCCACCAATAGGAGATGAACAAAGAGAGGGACCTACAAACATACATTGGATCAGTTTACAAGTCTGATAACATTTTCCAAGTACCAAAAGAAAAACCAGCAGTTAACCCACAAACCACAACAGGTGATGCAATGGATTTGCAATCACAAAAAATCAATCCACAAATTGACATAATATTGACGATTGCATTACAACTTGCAACTTGCCAAAAAGCCTTCTCCTGTGATATCCACTATCAATCATGAAACTAGTGTAGCAAAAGGCAGAGCTAAAATACTGCTTTCGCATAGAGATCATAAATAAACTGGACACAATATTCAGCATTTTGTATTTCATGATGAGTTCCTGACAGATGATCCACAGGGACATGAACGAGCATGCTATTAAGCAGATGAGTGCAATGGAACGCAAATCCTCTAAATATGAAAACAATGTCAACTACACTCAAACCCTGAAAAGTGAAGATGACCACAGTAGGCTAACATTTTCTAGTGTAAATCCAGTGAAAGTATTCTTACATCACCATTGTTAGTATTGCATATAGGAAGCCTCAATCAACCCAGGAACACAGAAACCTAAACATCAGACAAAATTAAAGCAAAGGCAAGGGCAAGTAAGCATGCAGAGGAATCTGCATTAGAAATCAATTTGAACTCAAACCCAAATGAAGAAATAGAACATAAGATAAATGGGTTGTCAAGAAAAAAATAAGATAAGGTTAAGACACTATTCTAGAACAACAGGACAACAAATGAGCTTCACCCACTTCTTTAACCCTATGCCAAATAACACAAGGACAAGTGGCCACTCCACATAAGTGGGAAGGATTGACTGTTAAAACCTCTCAAGGAGGAACTGAAACAAAAGTCGAAGTTGGCACTCCCTCCCAGAGGTCCAGCAAATGGTCCAGAAAAAGAAAACATGTCCATAGGATCTCTAAAAGAGGAGAATGTTAGAATCCCACCAGACAGCCACCGAGCTCTGACCTGTGCAGAATTTATCTGAGATTTATTATTCCAGGTTCCAACAAAACCCCAACAAACGTCTAAATATGAACATTCTAAATACAATATAAATAGAGGATGCCACACACCTCTCTTCTTTTAACCAATTGCTTGCTAATAAATGTGCCTGTTTGACGAATCTCCATGAAACTTTCCAGACCTATAGCTTTTTCTACATTGGCAAAAAGTAAAAAGTTTCTTGTAGTTTCGTTGGGGTGCAAAGAAAAAAGGAGGGTCCCAAAACACGTTTTGGCAACAATGAATTTTCAATGGACTTTGTACTCGCCCATAGCACAAAAACACCTCAACTGATTTAAATGAAATTTGGCAGAAGTATAGATTATGAAGTGTAGATGCTCCTTTAGGGTAGAACAGGTAAGTAGGGTAAACGTGCACAGTTATAAGGCATTTTAACTTAGTGATAGCTGTTGTTGCTGTAATTTTGTGGAATTTCACAATATTTCATGAAAGTTCATGGTATTTCTCCAAAGTACAGCGGTACATAGCAATGACAATACAGTATGAGATTGACTGATGACTGCTTTTAGAAAAGGGTAAAGGCAGCCATTTTGTTTCAAGATGTTGACTGTGTTCTGGGTTACAGCTTGGATATAGATTAGTATTAGGATTACAGTTTGTCCCTGCCTACACTTCATTAAAGTTGTAATAGGTATGGAAAATTATTTATACGTTTCTAAACATTTAAAAAAACATGTACTGAGTATCTTCCTAAGAAATAATGTGGTACTTAAATGTTTTTTTAATAAACTAAATGTTTTAAAAATAAACATAAACTGTACTATACTATATTTTACAAATATAGTGTAATAAAGTGTGGTTTCACTTTTTTTACATATTCTTTACAAAAAGGTCTATGAAGTTCTTCAGTAATACCTATAAATTACTGCACTACATAATTCTACTGTAAACATATGTAAAAAAATACATATTTGTCTACCTGGTACTACTTTAGTAAAGGGGTAATATGAATGGAACAACACTAAAACCTTCTCCATACCTATATATACGGCCTAACCAAGAGCACAGCAAAATTCTGCTAAAAACTACATGGCTGCCTTTTAAATTTTGCAAACACAGCCAATAGCTAATCTGACGCCACCTTGTCATCAGCCTGTCACGTGTTATGCCCAAAAGTAACTGTGGTATACCGTGACACAATATAAAACAAAGTAGTTTAGCACTTAAACTATATATACCTACTGCCAAAAATTACAATTTACACCTCATACTCTCAATTCTGGCCTCATTGCATCGATATTTGTTCAGGCACTTTCACAACTATGTCTGTTTTAATTACCTAAGTCTACTCTTTGCCACTCCACTCTATGCTAATTAACTGTATGACACTCCACTCAATCCCACTCTACTCTATGCCACTCCACTCTATGCAACTTAATTGTACGCAGCTCCACTCCATGACACTACACTGTGTGTGATTCCACTCTATGCTACTCCATTCTATACCACTTCACTATAGACCATTGCACTGGACGTAATTCCACTGTGCACTACTCCACTGTCTGCCACTCCATTTTTCCCATTCTACTATATACCACTCTACCCTATAGCTGTCCGCTATATGCAATCACACTGTACACCACTCCACTTTATACCACTCCACTCTACACCACTCCAAAGTATACCAGTCCACTCTATGTTACTACTCTCAATGCTATTCCACTGTACAACACACCACTATATGGCACTCACTCCACCTTACACCAGTACACTCAACATTATTCCACTCTACACCACTCCACTGTACACTACCCCACTAGATGTCACTCCACTCTACAGAACATCACTCTAAGCCACTAGTCTCTACAGCACATCAGTCTGAGCCACTGCACTCCATGATATTTTACTCTGCGCCACTCCAATCTATGATACTCCACTGTGTGCTATTACACTGTTGCCACTACGGTTTACCCCACTACACTCCATTCTACAATACTCCACTCCAAGGTGTTTCACTTCACTTCACACCACTCCACTGTATATTATTCTACTCTTCGACACTCCTCTGTATGCCACTGCAGTCTATGCTAATCCACTGCATGCCAGTACACTGTACCTCATTCCACTTTACGTTACTCCACTGTATGCCACTCCACTCTAAGCCACTGTAATCTATGCTACTGCACTCCACACAACACCACCCCACTCTACACCACTCCACTCTATACTAGTGTACTCGATGATGTTCCACTGTACACCACACCAGTCTACCACACTGCATTGTATGCCACTGCATTCTGCACTACTTCACTGTACGCTATGCCACCATACACCACTCCATTCTAGTCTATGCCACTCCACAGTACATCACTACAACCTACTCCACTCCACTCTACACTATTTCACTGTAAGCAACTTCACTTAAGCCACTCCACTCTACACTATTTCATTCAAAACCACTGTACTGCATGCCACTTCCCACCACTCCACATTTAACACCACTCTACTAATTGCAATTTCACTGTACACCATTCCACTTTACACCACTCTATGCCACTTCTATGTACGCCACTCCATTGTACCCTACTTCACTCTTTGCTACTCCACTGAATGCAAATCCACTCTACACCAGTCCATTCTATACCACTTCAGTGTATGCCACTGTACTCGATGCTCTTCCACTGTACCCTACTACATTATACCTTACTCCAATTTACTCCACTGTAGCCACACTACATTAACTATAACCTGCCAACTTGCCATGCACAGTGTTCTAGTATTTTCACAAATAACAGGATTTGCGATGTCATGAGTGTTATTGTAAATGCTATTTTGAACATGGTATAAGTGCTATAACATAAAAGGTTATAAGCAATGCATGGAGAAGGTGTAAGTTATAATTAATATAGTGTGGCTAATGAGTTGAATACACTGTGCATGGAGGTGTACGAGTTATATTAATTTGATGGTGTTGTGTACATTATACATTAATGCTGTAAGTATAAGTTTAAAACTTTAAATGTCTGTGAAGATTAATTTTGGTCTGTAGATAAAGAATAAAGGTGTAATTTAAATCATATAAAAGCCTCAAAACCTACCTGATGTAATAGTCAGAAGTTCAGAAAAGAGTGGGAATGCTGTCTCAGGCCCTAAAGTTAAGTATATGGCAGAGGCACATGAACAGCTAAGTATTTCTACAGAAGAATACTTAAAAGTGAAGTATGAATTGAACAATTAGAAAGATCAATGTTTGTTAAGTTGGGATGAGTATAGATTCCAAAAGCAAGACAATCCAAAACTACCTACCTTTTATTCGATTGCGAAAGTACATAAAAATACTAACACTCAACCAGGGTGCCTCATTATAGCAGTTTGATGTAGTATGTTTGAAAATGTATCAAAATACATAGATTTTTTCTTGGGCCCATTTATAGCTAGTTTACCTTCTTATGTGAAGGATACTGATGACTTCCTACATTTGACTTTCAATGGGAACTGGGAAAATGGCATGTTGCTTATGATATTAGACGTGACATCATTGTACATGAGTGTAAGACAATCAAGAGAGTTCAGGCAATAGAACAATTTTCTAATAATCAGACCTATCAACTTTTATACACACAGTTAGATGCTGCTGAAAATGATTTAATGGTGCCTTTTGAAATACATTTTCATGTTCGGTGGAAAAAATGTTCCACACCTTAGGGGGACAGCGATGGGTACTGCTTAGCCCCCAGCTATGCAAATTTGCATATGAGTTGATGGGAGGAGCAAGTAGTTAGGGCATAACAATGGAAAAATGAATGGTACATATCATATTATAGGGATTGGACATTGATGATATATTTATTTTGAGGTAAAGGACTGAAGCAGATTCCATCCTGTTTGTAGAGGAAATAAAGATGAATAGAGTAAATCTGTCCTTTACTAGCAAGATGGGCATAAAGAAAATAGAGTTATTGGATGCTTTAGTGAAGGCGGAGGGTTATAGATTGGTAACAACATTATATAGAAAACCCACAGTGAGCAACAACATCTTGATTGTCCAAAGATTCCATCCCGCTTCATTGATTAGAATCATTCCATCTAGGGATTTTCTTAGAGCTAGAAGAGGCGTATAGCACAGGTGAGGAATTGAATAATTAGGGAACAAATGGTAGTCAGATTCAAGGTAGGGAAATACACTAACTATATTCTAAAATCTGTCTTGATTAGAGCTAGAATCTTCCAAAGAGGGAGAGCTCTATTTGCAACAAGGAGGGGCAAAGTAGAGAAGAGC
This sequence comes from Pleurodeles waltl, assembly GCF_031143425.1. NCBI lineage: Eukaryota > Metazoa > Chordata > Amphibia > Caudata > Salamandridae > Pleurodeles > Pleurodeles waltl. Next base: position 790,860,338 of record NC_090438.1, on the reverse strand, counting down.
ATTAAGCATAGATTTATTACTACTTACAGTAGAGAACATATGACAGTGAGCACTTAGTAGACAGGCATCTCAGAAAAAAATGATCAAATAATTGGGCTTGAGGTCTCCCAACATAAGGAATCATCTTGTTAGAAATGACATTTTAAAACAAAGGAATGGCGGCACGGGTCACACTCACTGAGGGTTTGATAAACTGCAACAAATGATGGTGTCACCATTATGAATCTCAAAACAATGCTCAATAAAAACATCAAAGTCAAAGGAAGAATGGCATGCAGAAGCAAATCTATTGAACAAATGTCCTTGTCCAAATGTATATGGGGACATGGCCCTAGTTATTCAGTTGCCAGCCACTGTGGCAAATACTATTAAGGTGATACGTCTTTGTCAAAATATAGTGGTATAGCACCGAAAACCATGGACATAACAGGAGGGGACAGAGAGTGAACATAGGAGACTTGAGAAAGGTTTCACTCTGGAGAGGGATAGCAAGGAACTCCACAGCCTAAATGTAGATGAGTAATGTTAGAAATTGGGTCTCCAGCTGGCAGAGGTATACACCCTTGTCCATAGAGGAACCACAATCCTAGTCAGGGTAAGTCACAGCACAATCCAAATTATCCTGTGCTCACCCTCTGGTAGCTTGGCACAGAGCAGGCATGCTTAACTTAGAAGGAAATGTGTAAAAGTATTTGTGCAATAAGTCATACAGTAACACAGTGAAAACACCACTCAACAACAGTTCATAAAAATAGATAATATTTATCTGAATAAAATAAGACCAAAATGACAAAAGTCCAATATGCACAAATCACTTTTTAAAGGTTTAAATGAGCCTCAATCCTTAAGAATCAGTAATTGTATCCTTTTAACACACAGTACCTGGGATACATCGAAAATACACCAGAAAAAGAGTATTTGGCGTGTCATCGCCAAGGAGGTGCGGACCCTGGGGGTCTTTGACAGGCGGAGCACCCACTGCCGCAAGAGGTGGGAGGACCTGCACTGCTGGGCAAAGAAGATGGCGGAGGCCCAGCTAGGGCTGGCCTCCCAATGTGGAAGGGGTGCCCGTTGCACCATGCCTCTCCTGATGTTCCGCATCCTGGCGGTGGCCTATCCGGAGTTGGATGGATGCATGAAGGCATCACAGCAGCCACAAGGGGGTGAGTGCAGAATCTGACTCCTGACTTTGCACGTATTAAGAGGTACCTGGGTGGGGGATGTGGGCTATGGGTGCCCCTAGGCCAGGGTGAAGATGGCAGGGTAAGTCCCTTGCTGGGCAGGCTCTGAAGCACTCCATCCCCAATAGTGTTAGTGGGCATCTACTACTGGGCAGGGTCCTGTGGGTTTCTGGTGTGCAGCTGATGGCGTTTGGCATTGTACCCCATGGGCTGGTGACTATCTTAGTAACTGACTAGGCATGGTCTGGTGTATAGGGCTGCTCCCTGTGTGTTGTGTATGCCAATGGTAGTGGTGTTGCTGGCACTGACCAAGTGTATCCTCTGTCTCTCCCCCCCTTTTTGTTTTGTCACCCTGTCCTTATGTGCATTAGCATCATCTGGCGAAGGAGCAAAGGCACCAGCGATGGAGGGAGCTGCACCCCACATGGGCCTCGAGGCCGAATCCACTGACGGTGAGGGCACCAGTGGGACAGAGGGCGAGGGGAGCACCATGATGGGGACAGGAGGGGAGACCACAGTCAGCAACTCCTCCTCTTATGGAAGCTCCATGGCGGTGGCAGACACCTCTTTGCCCACCGCAACAACAGGTACAGCCGCCACGCCCCCTACCAGCACCTCACTCTCCCAGCAGCCCCTCAGCGTGTTTCCCGTGCTCGCCCACTCAGGAGGGTGGGCATCTCCTTCGCCCCAGGCACCTCAGGCCCTGCCCCAGTCAACCCTGCTGCCCTGAGTGAGGAGGCTATTGACCTCCTGAGATCCCTCACTGTTGGGCAGTCACCCATTCTGAATGCCATCCAGGGTGTTGAGAGGCATTTGCAACAAACAAATGCATACCTGGAGGGCATTCACTCTGGCGTGGCGGCCCAACAGTTTGCCTTTCAGGATCTGGCCAACTCCCTGATGGCAGCCCCCCTCCAACTTCCTCTACCCAGTCCCAATCCCCTCAACCCCAGCCTATCTCAAGCATACATTTAAACCAGCATTCACCCAAATCAACACACAGAAGTGGTTCAGGCAAACACAAGCACCACACATCATCCCACAGGCACTCACACAAGCACCATACCCATGCAGACACACAAACATCCACTGCCTCCACTGTGTCTCCCTCCTCCTCTCTCCCAGTATCGTCTCCACTCACACCTGCATGCACTACATCCTCATCCACTACCTCCATCACATCACGCCCATCACTACTCACCCCTCACTGGCAGTCACCACCCCCACATCCATGCACACGTCCCCTGTGTCCTCTCTCAGTGTGTCTGTGACCCCACTTCCCAAAGTACACAAACGCAAGCACCCACCCACCCAACAGCCATCCACATCACAACAGCATCCAGCACATGCATCGTCACCCAAACTCAACAGACACCTCCTACCACCACTCCCTCTTCCTCCACTCCCAAACCCTCTCCCTCTTCCTGCCCCAGTGTGTCTAAAAAGATTTTCCTGGCAAACATTGACCTGTTCCCTCCCCCTCCCCCCCGTCCTTCCCTCAGGCCAAGGTGTCCAGAACCCAGGCCAGCACCTCAGCCACCAAGTCGGTGTCAGCTGTGGTACCTGCAACTCCCAGAGGCTCAAAGGGGGCACCCATCGGGCCAGCCAGTGTGCCACCAAACCCTGCAAAGGACCAAACCATTCTGCTACCTGCCAAGCTGAAGAAGGGGACAGCATGCAGCAAGGGCAAGAAACATGACCCACCCAGCAAGGCCTCCTCCAAAACTCCAGCTGCCAGAGCCAAGGTCACAGCAGCATCTGCCAAGGTGAGGAAGGGGCAGAAAACCCAAGGCAAGGCACTTCAGCAGTCGGATGCTGCAATTGAAGGCGTGGTGCCCACCAACAGAACCGCCAGCCCGCCACCTGCACCACGGGCAGCCCCGCCGCAAGCACCGCTGCTAGCACCGCTGCTAGCACCTCCACCTGCACCGCCACCTGCACCGCCGCTGCTACCACTGCTCTCAGCAGCAGCATCCCCAGTGGGCAGCTGTCCGAGGCTGCAGGAGAAGGGCTGGGGCCTACCTCCACCACTGGCAGCACCAGCACCCACACCATGGCCAGCACCGTCAGCCGCCCCTCTGTGGGCAGCGCCGTAAGCACCGTCACCTGCACCACTGACAGAAGGACCAGTACCAGCACCAGCGGCCGTCCGAGGCTGCAGGAGACAGGCTGGAGCCTCCCACCACCACTGGAGGCACCCCCACCAGCACCGGCACTACCGCCATTTTGCAGCCTTAGGCGCCGCAGGATGGAGTCTAGCCCTTCCTCCATGGAATAGCATGCAACCTGGTCCCTGCAAATCTCATCCCTCAGGCACCCTGGTGAGAAATGTGAACTGCCACACCCCAAGTGCTGCATCACTCAGCACAGGGCCTCCTCCAGAACCAGTGGAGATATGCATCCACTTAACCCCTCCTTGGCAGGATGAAGCACACTGTGCACCAAGCCCCCTCCAGAACCAGTGGAGAAAGGCATCCACTCACCCTATCCTTGGCAGGATGAAGCAGACTGGACACCAAGCCCCCTCCAGAACCAGTGGAGAAAGGCATCCACTGACCCTATCCTTGGCAGGATGAAGCACACTGGGCACCAAGCCCCCCCCAGAACCAGTAGAAAAAAACATCCACTTGAGAGACTGTGACCTTGCACTCCCAGGAGCAAGCAGTGGGCAGACCACCCACTTGAGAGACTGTGGCCTTGCACTCCCTAGGACCAAGCAATGGGCAAACCACCCACTTGAGAGACTAACCACTTGAGAGACTGTGGCCTTGCACTCCCCAGGACCAAGCAGTGGGCAAACCACCCACTTGAGAGACAGTGGCCTTGCACTCCCCAGGACATCGCTGTGGGCATGGAGCCCCCTCGAGGAGAAGTGGCGTTATTCCATCTTTCAGCGGAGGTCCCCCCCCGCTTCCCTGTCCCCCTGAGGTGCTTGTGTGTTTTCAACCTGATGCCCCTGCAGTGTTCTCTCTGTATTGAGGCAGGATTCAAGTGTGGGCTTGGCCCATGATTTTTGGCCCAGTGACCCACGGACATTTGTAAAGGACAACGTACGGCCTTACGTACATATTGTATATTTTTGTAAATACTGTTTTTATAATCATTACATATATCTGCCTATTTCTAAAATATCAATGATTTAACTCTATTCCCTTTGTCCTTGCATTCTTCCAGGAGGTTAGCGGGTGTAAATGTAATGTTGCTGCATGTGTTTGTGTGTGTGGTGTTGGGGGTGGGGCTGGGGGTGGGGTGTTGCATGTTTTATGTGTGTGTCACTCTCTTCCCCCCCCCCTCCCCTGTGTATTAGGTGCAATACTCACCGTGGTTGTCGCCGCCGCCTTTGGTATTCCTAGTAGATGAGGAGGTAGACCAGCATGGGCAGGACCTGTAACTCGGGCTCCATGGCGTCCTGGTTCTTTGTTGAGTGTCGAGAGGTGAGTGGTTCCCCTTCCAAACACTGTTTCTGCCGTGCTTTTGATGGCGTTTGTTCCGCCCCGGAAAAGCTGGCGGATTGGCGGGTTGCGATGAGGTGGGCGGTACATTGTCTTCCACCTGTCTGTTGGCTGTGACTGCCACGGTTAGAGTGTTAAAGTGGCTGTCTGTGTTGGCGGTTTCCGCTGTGGTCGTGATTCCATTTATTTTTACCATCGGCCTGTTGGCGGTATTACCGCGCTTTAACACCGACCGCCAAGGTTGTAACGAGGGCCAATGAGTTGTTTCTTTCCATGATGCAAGGGGGTGCATTAATTTAGAGGAGCACAGCCTTAGGGCCAGATGTAGGTAGCCTTTTGCATGGTGCAAACTGCGAAAATAGCAGTTTGCGCCATGCAAAATGCGCATCGCGATGCTCATTCCCATTTTGCGAGTTGGTACCGACTCGCAAAATGGGAATGCGACTCGCAAATAGGAAGGGGTGTCCCCTTCCTATTTGCGACTTGCACCGCAATGCTAAATTGCTTTGTGACCGCGAAGGCGGTCGCAAAGCAATTTGCAGTTACCACCAGGGTCACACTGGTGGTAACCCATTCGCAAAAGGGAAGGAGTCCCTATGGGACCCCTTCCCCTTTGTGAATGTTGCCAAAAAATGTTTTCAGAGTTTCAGAGCAGGCAGTGTTCCAATGGACCACTGCCTACTCTGCAAAAATGAAACCAAATGGTTTTGTTATATTTTTTGAATTGCAACTCATTTTCCTTTAAGGAAAGCGGGCTGCAATACAAAAAAAAAAAAACAGCTTTATTTAAAAAGCAGTCACAGACATGGAGGTCTGCTGTCTCCAGCAGGCCACCATCCCTGTGAGTGCAGGGAATTGCAATGGGGTCGCAAAATGTGACCCACCTCATTAATATTAATGAGGTGGGTCTTTGCGATCCCATAGCGATTCGCAGACGGTGTCTGAGACACCGTTCTGCATCCGATTTTGCGAATCGGAAATTGCAAGTCGCACCAACTCGCAATTTCCGATTCGCAAAATCGGACATTGCTACATCTGGCCCTTAGTTCCTTGCAGCAATGCTGGGATATATTGACACCCAGGGATGATGCATTGTAAATCCTTGAACATGCTGGTATGAAGGAGAAGTCAATACGTCGATCCGATAGGCAATGCAATGATTTTTCAGCTGTGAAGCAGGTGCTGCGTCAATTTCTGCAGGCTTTGGATCCATTTTCTGACTCAAAGGGATTTTCTTCTTTTTGATGAAGTCTTTGTGGCCCTGAGACTTCAGAACAGGAGGCAAGCTCAATCCAAACCCTTGGAGAGCACTTGTGGGCAAGGCAGAGTCCTTCCAGCGCAGTCATGGGCCATCAGGCAGCAGGGCAACAAGCAGGGCAGCAGTCCTTCTCAGCAAAGCAGTCTAGATGAGTCCTTTAGGAGGCCAGGCAGTTCCTCTGACCCTCTGACAGAGTCCAGGTGTAGATCCATAATTGTTTAATTTTGGAGAGTCACAGGCCCAGTACATTTTTATATATATATATATATATATATATATATATATATATATATACATATGTATGCCATTGAAGTGGGAGGAATGTCAAAGGGTGGTTTTGAAGTGAACAAGTTCCCCTTTCAACCCAGCTCAGTCTGCCAGGTTCCCAGTGGGGGGTTTCTCAGTCCTTTGTGTGAGGGCAGGCCACTCACAAGAGAGAGTCCCTCCACCCTTCCTGCCCAGGGAGACCCATTCAGTATGCAGATGAATGCAGATGTGACTGAGTGTCCTGTGTTTATGGCTGTCTGGGTGGAATACACAAGAGGTTCTGATAACCAACACAGAGCAGACATGCATTGGAGACAGGCTGTAAGGCACAGATGGCAGGAAATCTAGAGCAATGCCACTTTCTAAAAGTGACATTTCTAAAATAGTAATATTAAATCCAACTTCACCAGTAATTAGGATGTTCTATTACCATTCTGCCCATACTAAACATGACAGGGCTACTCCTTTTGTCGAGTAGGCTCTCATTATTCTAATGAGACTACTGGATTTTGAGCGGCAGAATCACCTGTGGTGTGGGAGACTGAGTCTGATCCACTACAGGTGACACCTGTTGCCCCAATCCGGGTTTTGCTCTGGCTAACTATCAGTGCCTCATCTCTACCCAAGAGCAGGGATGATTGGGCAGCCAAGCGCATGACATATTGATTTCTCAGGGAAATCATGGTCAGTCAGGTCTCATCCGTTTCTCTCAGTGACATTAGTCTCACATACACAATGACAAACAGAGGCAGCATATATATCAATAAGATTTTAATGAAGTGACCGCATCTTAAATAGCAAAGCATGTGCTGCAATAACCAGGATGATACAGCATGACAAGATTAAAATGGTGACAAGGAGAGTAAAACATAGAAATAACGCTACCATATTGTCACTAGAGTCAACAGACTAATTCCTACCTAAGCTGTAATAGAGGACAGCATGTTAAGCTCTAATTCTGCCCTTTAGGTTCCCCCGGGAAGACATCACCCCACATACCTGAGTAAAAGGCCAGAAGTCTGCATAAGCAGCTGAAGCAAAGCGTTCAGCAATCAGCATACAGTCGTGGTACTCTGGTTGGCGTCTCCCTCTAACATGTATGGGACAGAGATTGTTTTTATAATAAAACAGCTGATGCTCTGAGAAAATGTCCCTACGTAAGGATGTGTATATTTCTATGAATACCAGAGACAAAGCGTTACCACATTTTACCGGCAACCTATCTCACTGCAGCCTTGAGAGAAGCACAGAGTGAACAAGAATGTCTTGTTTAAGAACATAGTGCTGGCCTAAGCAAAGAACAGCTAGATAGGGAGAAATAAAACAAGACCGGCCCAGACAGGAGGGGCAGACCCTGTTTACCCCTCACCATGCGCTATACAGCGCCCTTCCACCTCCCGAGGTGTGGAACATGCATGGGCCGAGCTTGGGTGAAGCCCAGGCAAAAGAGGGCCCGTCTGCCCCCGTCGAGACCAGAGGAGGCTGCGCCAGGCCCCTTGTTTTGGTTTCTCGATTTCAGGGCACTTTATTGGCCTGTTTGGTTTGTCCCAAGTTTGGTGGTCCTGACTTCCCCACGTACCACTCGTGGAGCAACTGCAGAGACCATCTCACCCGGGACACGTTTTGACAATCCTCAAGTGCATTAAGTACAGCATATAGGTAGGAGACTTTTTTACTTAGGGTTTCTGAATTCACAATTAAAAAATATTTGTTTAGTGAAGTTTGTTTTTAGATTGTTAGTTTGAAAATCCCACTTTTAAAAAGTAAGCATTTTCTTGCTTAAAACATTCTGTGACTGCCTGTTTGTGGATTACCTGTCTAGTTCAGTTTGACAGTTGGGCTGTTTGTGAATCCCCTCTAGACAGTGAGACAAAGGGAGCTGGGGTGTGGCCTGCATATCCTGATGAGCCATCTGTGCTAGAGTGGAGGGAGGAGTGGTCCTCACACCTGAATTGGCTGTGCCTGCCCTCTCACAATGCAGTCTCCAAACCCCTGGTGTGTGTATGGGGCCTGACCGGGGCAAGGCAGGATCTTGTGAACAACAGATACTTCCTTTTGAAGTAGGTCCATTTCAAAGGCAGAAATGGGTATACGTATTAGTCCCAAAACCCCTGAAAATCAGATTACTTCTGGAACCAAGAGGAACCTCTGCCAAGGAGAAGAGCTGGAAAGCTGGAGCAGTACTGCCCCTTTGCCTGTGACTGTGTTTTGCTGGTTTGGCCTCCAGTAGCTGCTTCTACCTGAGAGAGGACAAAGTCTCAGGGACATCAAAGGCTTCTCTCTGCCACAACCTGGACTCTCTGCTGAGAGTCCTGACAAGTGGTACCCTAACCCTTCTCTGGGACCTGGAAAAGTGAAGCTGGTTGAAAAATACAGAAATCTACGCACAGAGCGTCATGTTGGGAAACTTTTGATGCACCATCTGCAACTCAGCTGGTGAACAACACGCCGCCGGCCTTGTGGCTAAAATCAACGCTCCACCTGCATTGCACATGGGAGAATGATGTATATCAGCTGGAGAAACTACGCGCAGCACCCGCTAGCGGCTGCTGATAACGACGCAAGCCCCACACAGCACAGTTTCCCGGCACTGTGTGACTGGATGTCGACGCAACATCGCTGGGTGTGAAAAATCAATGCAAAGCCTGCCCGGACCCGAGGTGCCCATCTGAGAGTCGACGCATCACTCTTTTTCAGCAGAGAAGAAATGACACATGCTGACCAGAGAAGGAACAGCGCACAGTCTTGCTTGCAAGTGAGAAATCAATACATCGCTGGCCTTTTTTAGATGCACGGTCGCCCATGCAGCTTTATTTTTTATGCTAACCAGGGACTTTGTGTAACAGCAGCATTCTCACTGTTTTCTAAGTATTAAGACTCTTATTCTTTTTTAAATTCATATCTTGACTTGTGGATGTTGGATTTTTGTCGTTCTGGTCTTGTTAGATTTAGATAAATATTACCTATTTTTCTTAACTGGTGTGGTGTCCATTTTGTAATGTTTCACTATATTACTATGTGTGTTGGTACAAATTCTTTACACATTGCTTCTGAAGTTAAGTCTGCCCACTCGTGCCAAGCTACCAAAGGGGTGAGCGGGGGTTAACTGAGGGTGATTCTCCTTTATCCTGACTAGAGTGAGGGTCCTTGCTTGGACAAGGGGTAAACTGCCTGCCAATCAAAGACCTAATTTCTAACACACTCAGGCCCATATTTATACTTTTTGACGCTAAACTGCGCTAACGCAGTTTAGCGTCAAAAAATTTTGCGCCTTCTAACGCCATTCTGAAGCGCCATGCGGGCGCCGTATTTATGGAATGGCGTTAGCCGGCGCAAGCAGACCGGCGCTGCCTGGTTTGCGTGGAAAAAAACCACGTACACCAGACAGCGCCGGCGTAGGGGGAAAATGGCGTATGGGCGTCTTAAAATGGGGCAAGTCAGGTTACGTCGAAAAAATCGTCGTAACCCGACTTGCGCCATTTTTTTTCGACGCCCATCCCCCATCAACATGACTCCTATCATTGTAAAGATAGGAGTCATGCCCCCTTGCCCAATGGCCATGCCCAGGGGACTTCTGTCCCCTGGGCATGGTCATTGGGCAGAGTGGCATGTAGGGGGGCACAAATCAGGCCCCCCTATGCCACAAAAAATAAAAAATAAAATACTTACCTGAACTTACCTTAATGTCCATGGGATGGGTCCCTCCGTCCTTGGGTGTCCTCCTGGGGTGGGCAAGGGTGGCAGGGGGGGTCCCTGGGGGCAGGGGAGGGCACTCTGGGCTCATTTTGAGCCCACTTGTCCCTTAACGCCATCCCTGACCCAGGCGTTAAAAAGCGGCGCAAATGCGCCGTTTTTGGCCACGCCCACTCCCGGGCGTCTCTTTTGCCCGGGAGTATAAATACCACGTAAAGGCCTGGGAGTCATTTTTTAAGACGGGAACGCCTCCCTTGCATATCATTAACGCAAGGAAGGGGTTCACGCTAAAAAATGACGCACACTCCGGGCACTTTGGCGCCCGAAGCGTCTAACGCCAGAGTATAAATATGGCGTTAGTTGGCGTTAGTTCTGCGTCGAATTTGCAAATTCGGCGCAACCAGAGTATAAATATGGCCCTCAAAGTCATGGGAGCTCATCTGCACAGCTGAAGAGATCTAAAAGGGGCTTTTGGCCTAAGCATCTACCAGCTCATCTATGATTTCTCAGGCAGTGCCATTGCAAACTGTAAACTCGATGGCATGTAATTCAGTGCAATTTTCAATATTGCTGTTCGCACTGGAAAGGGATCCTCATTTGAATTCTGACTTTTTATCTAGCACATTAGAAAGCCTTTGTGAAAGGTTTTGTGTTGTGCTAAAATTTGAGATCTCTCTACTTAATAAGCGGTAAAATTCCATTGAAGCTAAAGTGGCATCTACACTACCGTTTTTTTTGTCATACAAACCCATGATGCAGCAGGCGAATTGCCCAGTCAATAGGCTCTGTACAATTATGCACTAATTCTGTCACTGCCCCTGAAGACAGCAATGTTATTCATTCAATGTCAACTCCTGTGGGAAACACCACTGTTGTCTAGCTGCCCTGTCAAGTTAATCCACCTTGTAATGATCAGGGCTCTATTTCATAAACCCCTGTTTAGTCTGCTTCGTCACCAAAGCGATGCTCACTTAGCACTGCCACTGTGTGAGTAGTCATCAATCTCACTCCAACAGCATGTCCATTTGTATCTGTTTTGATTGTGGTTCCTGTCCTTCGTACCGGTTAACAGGAGTCAAAAGAGGAGCAATTTAACAAGACTTTACACTGACTAGCGTGTTTTAAGGGTCTATCACACTACTCTGCTAAAGACATCATTTTAGTGCGTAGGTGCGTGGATTGGACCAAAACCTGTGGACACACCTGGGGATTGTATTGTAGTGAATTTCCAACATCCCTGGATGGTTCGTAATTTGTTGTCTACTGGTAACCATCTGACGCTGCCCAAAAGTTCCATCGCCCTGGTGCCATTCCAATACTTTTATAAACCGTCCCCTTATCAGAGCCGGCCTCATTCCTTTTTCCATTTTTTTTGCACAACAATAGAAAAGTACCGTCATATTATCTCCATGGACTGTAGTACCTATCTTAAGCTAACCCAACCATGGCCAGTCAAACTGCTAACACTGCTAGTTTGCCTCTTTAGGGGTATTGAACTCCTGCAACGAGCCCTAGTAATTCTTATCCTATTCCTTTATCTTACAGGTTTAATGTTCTTTCGGACCTTGATTGACTCCTGTGGAAAGTTACTTTGACTCCCCCTTTGACAGGGAGCAGTATTCCATCCCCAGCAAAGGCAGCCACATCAGCTTTACGTTGTGGCCATTTTCTTTTCTGAGTTGGAGCGTAGCCGGTCGGAAAGACAAAATAAATGATCCTAAGTGGCAGGCATTTGTCTCTAAGTATGACCTAATTGCCCTGCAAGAGACCTGCAGGTACATTATGATGGGTATGCATGCAATTCGAAAGGAGTTGTCTCCTCTGTCAGAGGCTGGGCAATGGCTGGTCTCACAATTTGGATCAGTTTAAATCTTCAGGTGGAAGTTTCAACCGATATATTTACCGGCTATTTTGGCATTAAAATATGTGATAGTCTGATGCATTTCTAATTTTATCTAACTAATTTTTATAATAATGATTTTACTAGTGCCATTCGCACTTACTTTAGACATTTGTTTGCGTTCCTGCCCAAGTTGCAAATAGCTACAGGTGGTAAATTAGCACAGTTTCATTATTTGCTATATGGCTAATTTAATGGCCTTCCTTTTCTTTCATGACTTATCCTGGGAGAATGAAGATATATTTGATTTGATTACTATTTTCAGTCAGTCAGGTATCATTCAAGGTTCCTCTTATCACCCTATCTCTCTGATAAATCAAGATTATAAAATGCTTGCAAAACCTTTGGCCACCAGAGGGTAAATCAGGGATTTTGGCTTCCTTCCTCTGAAATGTTTGAATGGGACTTTACCCATAACAGAGTAAAGAGTTAATCAATAGATTTCAACTACTACTACCACCCTACAATCATTATCAATGAGTTTCTTAAAGGTCCAATGAAAACTGAAATACCCTCTCAATTATACAATATCGAGATTTGGGATCCTTTGTACCACAAGATATACATATAATGGTTCTCTCATCAATTCCCTCACCTTGCTTTAAAACAGCACCCCGGCCTTTTGAACTGGCATGTGTTATAAGAATTGATTTTCCACTAAGGCCAAAACTCTGTAAAGCTGGAGCAGTGGACAAATATTTCTTGACATCCTGAAGCTGTTAATCACACTCATGAAACCACAGAAAGGAATTACAATTTTTTAACTGCCATTTCGTACCAATACCAACAAACCTGCCCAACTCATCTTAGTTTTCACAAGTTGCCATGGACTCAATCATTCCCACTAAATCATCTTTCGGTCTAACACCATCCCCAGATAATCCGTGCCCCGGGTATGTCTTTACAAAACAGTTTTCAGTTAGATTCAGTGTGGAGACAAAATGTCGTGTGGACATAATATTGTGTTTAGAATGTCGAGGACAAAATATTGTGGAGATAAGGTTATACAGGTAATCAAAGTCGTACTATATATAACTCCACATATATGTACTTAGATGATATATAGTCATAACGCGTCCATCTATGTTAATTTGATACACATCAGGACTCGTTTTAGGTCGATGAATCTTTGGACCCAGTGGTGAGACACCGTAAGACGAGACAACTGATCAATACATCAAACCATATGTCAATAATATTGTTAACATATATCACCACAATATATTTCACTTTAGACATTAATAAATCTTCGACGCAACCATGACCTTTCAGTCATGAATAACCACACCTTATTGAAGTTTTGTGAATTTTATTCCCTATTGTTACAATCTAATAGCAAATGTAATAATCTCAAAACCAAGAAGCAAAGAACATTATCACAAAGCGGCGACTATGGTAAGTTTTCATCAATGCAAAGTTCACAAATATAAGATAATCATATGAAGATAACAAATCAAAATACATAGAACCTTCTAAAGGTCTTAGTTCAGCATAACACCATGTCAGTCACGTCAGTTACGTCAGTTAAGATGAACACCTCATCTAGCCACTGATTAGCATTAGCATGTTGGGCTTCATGGAAAACAATTTAGAACATCAATTTGGAAAACGTCTAACTAGGGTCTCTAATCAAAACACACAGCAGTTGGTACCTAGAAAGGAAAGGCAAAATAAATGAATTTCCATTAGCAACGGTATATTTACCCTCCTCGGAATAGGTCAGCATACAGGGTCAGACTTCGTCTTCAGGACATCAGTTAAATCGCCGTCAGTCTATCTAAGCTAAGGGCAGGGGACACTTCCCTCATAAGGAAGAAAGTGTAAAAGGCAGTCTATGGATGAGGATAGTTTTGTCTAAGTCTCAGATCACCAAATAGAGTGACAGAGTTTCGGGATGCAATCGATATCATTCCCTACCTAATGCCATTTGTTCCTTGCGTCATGAGTTTTTATCCCTTTTTCGAAATACATTCCCCCAAAATCCTATTGGTCAGCCACTACACCCCACTATCTGTAACCTATCAATTTATACATTAAGTAATACATTTGTCATTCTATGATATTTCTCGTGCTTCTAATTGGTCTTTATAATTGACGTTTTCGTAGGTGGCACATCCGGGGTTACTTCATTTTCTGGCACACACTTCGGGTCAAGAGTTCTCTTCTCTGCGATTTAATGTCCTTGAAAGTGTCTATGTTTGTTGCGAAGTCCATAATTTTTATACTAAAGCTGCTAGCATGCGGATGAGAAAAATTAGCATTGTTGCAAATAAGTGAAGAAAAGAACAATTGCTGGTTCATGGCCTTTTGCAAATCAGTACACTGGAGAAACAGAAAAATACGCTTTAATATGAGAGCTACACAGACAGTTTTCAATTCACGTTAACGTAAGGCTTATGAATTCTAATAAATGCAGTCTTTTAATGTTTTCAATTAATCATAATACAAACAATTATTGCTTACAGTCAACATTAATTTACGCATGGGAAAAATTCTCCACGTTTAAAATACGTTTCAATGAATGATATTATTAATACAGCATTTGTTAAATATAAGCATTTCACATATAGAATAGGTAATATTTAAACTACGCTCTCTCAGTCCCTCCTCTGATGACGCTCGTCATCACACAATCTTTTGATCTTAATTTTTCACCTTGCGCATAATACGCATTTCAACATCTTGCCCTTTATGTGAGCTTTCCCATATTTCATTGAACATTTTCTCTCTTTCACTTTCTTCATTTCTTTTGGTTCTTTTAGTCCAATTTCTTTTTACCTTGTCATTGATTCTACATGCTCCCCATAATTCTAATAAACAAATTAAAACAATTAATAGACCCATCATAATTTTTGCAAGTACCCCATTCCAAATGTTGGTAAACCAGCTTCCCATTCGGGCAATTCCTTTTCCAAATTTTTTCCAAACACCAAGTTCTTTGAGATCCTTCAAATCTGTACTATCTCTGGTAAGGTTAGTAAGCATGTTTCTAATTTTCTTACTGTTATCTGGAATAAATGAACAACAATGACGCTCATTAAGCATTTTACAAACACCTCCACTCTTTGCTAAAAGAATGTCTAAAGCAAGCCGATTTTGAAGAGTCATAGCTCTTTCTGCAGCAAGTTCAGTATCCATCAGGAGTATAGCTCCTGTAAAATTTGTCAGCATGTTATCCACAATAGTAGACAACTTTTGAATTTTCATAGAATTCAAGATAACCCCTACTGATGGGATTATGGCTCCAAATATATCACCAATGACAGTCACCACTGATTCTCGTTTTTGGCTGGGATGTTGTAATTCAGACGTTTTAGGTATTTGTTTTAAGTCGTCAATCTGGTATATCTTTGGAAATACTACTCCCAAATAACATGTCCCATACCATCCCTTAGGAAGACGGTAATATGCATTCAATCCACAAATATAATAGATTCCAGGGATTGCTGGATCTTGTCCATTTAACATAAAGGTCCATTTATACTGAAACAAAAACACATGCCTACATTCACTCGTACCCACAAACAAATTGTCTTGATCGCATTTTGGTCTATATATACAGAGTCTACATACGTGTAATGCATCTATAGCTAATTTGCCTTGTTTTAATTGCAGTATAAGCATAATCATTTGCATAAGTACGTTTTTCTAGGCCTTTTTCTAACCTTTCTTTCAGTGCTTTGCGTCTATCATATGTGTGATCTAAAAAGCTTTTCTCTACAGCAGACAATAAGCAAGTCAAATTATTGCGATGTGCATAAGCAGTTCCAAATGTAAGTGTTGGCTCAAAGAATCCTCTAACTATTTTAATATCATGCTCTTTAGCTAATTGAATATTTAGGAATTCAATCACAGGCACAAAAGAAAACACAACATCCAAATTTGAATAAAAGTATTGCACATGCTCTTGATTATAGAATCTTGTTAATAGCAAGCTGCAACTAATTCCATAAGTAAGAGGGAGGCTATGATAAGTCACTCCCTCCTGCACAGACGAAGGAATTTTAGTACATACATAACAATCTTTCGCATCCATAGTTTCCACATACTCATTTAGCAAGCGATAGAAGACGTTAGTAGAAAGTTCCCCTTTTGCATTAGTTCCCTCATGCATATGTCTTGCGTCTTGCTCAAATCTCTCCCACGGTGATAGTTTAGTAGTGGTAGTTTCAGGTTTCGAAGTTGCATTAAAAGTTTCTCTCTCTCTCCATGGCATTCCCACAATCACTCCAACAATCATTACTGCACATACAACACCTATTATAAGACCTAACCAACCACACACCTTACTTCCTTTGCTACTGTAAGCCATGTTTGTATAGAATCAGAATAGCAGATCAACAATCAACTTGAGAAGAAAAACTCTTTTTTTTTTGTTCTTTTTTTTTGCGTATATTACAGCGTCTTCACTCACTCCAGGACCCTTTTCATCAATTCAGGTTTGCAGCTTTGTCGTAATTAGGTTTCCTTAAAGTCAAATCCAGGTTTTAGTGTCACTTTCCGGTAGTTTCTAAAGACTCTTTCTCTTTTCAGCTTCACGAATTCAATTTTATCAGAATTTTCCCTTTGAATATCTTCAGGTACCGTAGTATTGGCCTGGTATTTCTCGATCAAAGCAGAATGCTAAAAATTCTTGTTGCCATTCAGAGGTTGTAGCATATGCCCATTCAGGACCTGTATATCTTCTGTTTGCTATTCTCTTCCTTTTTAGCCTTCGTTCACCTTGTTGTTCTCCTTCACTCAGATCATCTGCTTGTGAAGTATCACTTTCTTCTATTATTGTCTCGTTTGATACCTCTCTTATTTTAGGATGTGATTTGTCTGGCCAATTATCGCCTCTGTGTGTCTTGGTTCGATGTTTCCCTTCAGGACGTTGGACAGCACCATCCTCTTGTGATATGGTGTTTTCTCTTGACGGACCTGCAACTGGTTCAGGAGACTCTGACTCGTTTTGATTTGTATCTACAATTTCTCCGTCTCTTTCGTCTTCCTGTTCTATGCTGAGTTCGGGCTCTAAATCGTATTCGTCTACTTCTGGGAGAACCTCTCCTTGACTTAGTTCTCCTGCTGCCTCAACTGAGATAGGCACTCTGTCACCTCTCTCGAACTCATTGACAGTTTGAGGGACAAGGCTGTTCTCAGTGGGCTCTCTGGTAGTCTCAGTTCCTTCTTGACTGATCTCTGACTCTGAGAGTTCTCTTCCTGAAGTTGGTGTACCAGAGACTTCAATTTCCTCTTCAACAGGACTCGTTACCTTTTTTGTGTGACTGGCATGTATCCAGTTGGGAACCCCGGCACACTTCACAGCAGTGGTGGTCGTCAATATTACTTGATACGGCCCCTTCCAGCGTGGCTCAAGACACGATTTTCTCACGTGCTTCTTGACAACCTCCCAATCTCCAGCTTGCAGAGAGTGTCCTGGTTCGCCAATTGGTGGCAACGTGTTAGCTTCCACCTGGTGAGATAAAGAGCGAATCACGTCAGACAAACCTTTGCAGTAATCCAACACCATATCATCTGTAATATTCACTAGCGCATTTGCAGGTACCGCTGGTAATCTCATTGCTCTGCCCATGAGGATTTCATGGGGGGACAGTCCTGTTTTCTTATCTGGGGTGTTTCTCATAGACATCAGTACTAGAGGTAAAGCATCTGGCCACTTCATGTTTGTTGCAGCACACATTTTTGCTATCCTTGATTTTAAGGTACCATTCATCTGTTCAACTAGTCCTGATGCTTCAGGGCGATAGCCACAATGCAGCTTTTGTTCAATGTTGAATGCGGCACACAGAAGTTTAATCACCTCATTGTCGAAGTGTCTTCCCCTATCTGATTCTATAGAAACCGGAAACCCGAACCTTGGTATTAATTCTCTGAGTAGTAGTTTTGCAACTGTAAGACTGTCATTTCTACGTGTGGGATATGCCTCAATCCAATGACTGAAAACACACACAATCACCAACACGTACTTCAATCCTCCACAAACAGGCATTTCGATAAAATCCATTTGCATTTTGTTGAATGGACCTCCAGCTCTCCCAATGTGGCTCAAAGTTACCACAGTTCATTTTCCAGCATTCATCTGTTGACAGATGACGCACCTGTGGCAAGTGATTTCTGCGGCATGTCTGAATTTTGGATTAAACCAATCAATCTTAAAGGATCTGATCACGGCATCTCTTCCTAGATGGGCCTGCCCATGGTATAACCGTGCAAACTGCGACAAAAGACTATTTGGCAGAACCAGTGTTCCCTCTTCTGAAACCCACAGATCATCTGCCCTTTGTACACACTGCATTTTCTGCCAGGAACGTTTTTCTTCTTTGCTAGCACGACTTTGTAATGTCTTTAGTTCATCTAAGGTATCAACCACTCGTAATGCTAGACTTAAACTCGTGTCGTTTTCAGGTTGTGGTAATAATTCCCACTGCTCCTTAAATGATATACAGTTCAATGCACAAAAGTCTTGTGATCTGGTGTGGGCACTGCACTTTACTACAGCAATTTCAAGAGGTAACTGAATCGCATGTAACAAATCTCTTATTTGTTCACCATTTTTCACAGGAGAACCAGAGGAGGTCATGAAACCCCTCTGTGACCAGAGTTGGCCAAAATCATGCACGATCCCAAATCCATATCTGCTGTCAGTATAGATAGTGACTTTCAAATTTACAGCTGCGTGGCATCCTTTTGTAAGAGCTATTAATTCTGCCACCTGTGCAGAAAACACTTTCTCGAGCCAGGAGGCTTCAACAATGCCAGTTATGGTACATACTGCGTAACCGGCTCTCAATGTTCCTGCTGAATCTCTTAGACAGGACCCATCAACAAACATAATGCAATCATTTTCTTTTAACTGGGTATCCTGTATGTCTGGGCGAGGTTTGGTACAGAGCTCAGTCACCTCAAGACAATCATGCTCAAACTCTTCCCCATCTTTGATTTCTGTATTTTCATTGGGAAGTAAGGTTGCCGGGTTCAGCACAGTGCATCTCTTTAGTGTGACATTTGGTGACCCCAGTATAATCGTCTCATATTTAGTGAGTCGTGCATTTGTCATGTGTTGTGTCTTAGTTCGTGTCAACAGAATTTCAACTGAATGTGGAACCATTACTGTCAGGGGGTATCCCATGACTATGCCTTCACATTGTGAAAGGCTTTGACCAACTGCTGCAACTGCTCGCAAACAACCCAGTAAGGCTGCTGCGACGGGGTCCAAAGTAGCTGAAAAATATGCTACAGGGCGATTTGCATCTCCGTGGACCTGTGTTAAAACAGACAAAGAACAAGCATCACGTTCATGACAGAACAACAGAAAAGGTTTTTCATAATCAGGCATTCCTAATGCTGGAGCCCTGCACATGCATTCCTTCAATTCTAGAAATGATTCAAGCTCCTCTTTTGTCAAAGTGATTGTGTAAGGTTCGTCCTTGACTTCTTTTCCTGTCAATTTTATTAAAGGTTTTGAGATGATCGAGAAGTTGGGTATCCACTGGCGACAGTAGCCCACCATTCCCAAAAACATCCTGACATCTCTTTTTGTTGTTGGGGGATTCATCTGCAAAACAGCTGTTATTCTTTCCTTTGATATTCTTCGGGACCCTTTCTCAATCAGATGTCCCAAGTATTTCACTTCTTTTTGACAGTATTGCAACTTTCTGGGTGACACCTTGTGTCCATTTTTTCCCAGATGATTCAACAATGCAATGGTATCATATTTACAACTGTCTCTGGTTTTAGATGCAATCAGCAAATCGTCAATATACTGCACAAGAGTCGAATTAAAAGGCAGCACAAGAGGTTCCAAATCCTTTTTTAATATCTGATTGAAGATGGACGGTGACTCAGAAAACCCCTGAGGAATTCTGCACCAACTGTACACCTTATCCAGGAATTTGAAACTGAACAAAAATTGACTGTCTTCATGAAGAGGTATCGAGAAGAATGCTTGTGATAGGTCTACTACAGTAAACCATTCAGCATCACATGGTACCACAGGGCAGCATTTTATTACAATTTCGTTTATTTTTCTCAAATCCTGCACAATTCGAACTTTTCCACAGCGCTTCTTCAAACCCATAATGGGAGAGTTGCACGGACTACTCAAAACTTCTTTCAGGACTCCCTGTCTGAGAAAATCTGCAATTATTTGTGATACCTCAATGAGGACATCTTGGGTCATGTGGTATTGTGGCACTTGTGGGAACACTGCATTCAGCTTTATCTGTACCTTGATTGGTTCTACTACCTTGATTAACCCTACTTCTTCCCAGTCAAATCCCACACTTTCTCTGTTACAGTTCTTTGTAAATCAACAGGTAGGTCGATCAAAGTATGCATTGGGAATAAAGTAATTAAAGGGTAATCTTCATTAGTTTCTCCTCCTTCCTCCATGAATTGACTCTCATCTCCCTCATCGTCACTGTTTGTCTGTACCTCTATTCCATCATTGGAACAGGTAATCGAACATTTTGTTTTACATAGTAAGTCTCTTCCTAGTAAGGATACTGGGCTTGAATCGCATACCTTTCAGTCATGAATAACCACACCTTATTGAAGTTTTGTGAATTTTATTCCCTATTGTTACAATCTAATAGCAAATGTATTAATCTCAAAACCAAGAAGCAAAGAACATTATCACAGTTGGCATTGTTCCTCTTTGCCCACTTATTAACAGGGTCACCTGGGAAGACTAAGTAAAATGGAAAGGCTGTAACGTTCTACATTTAAAAAAATGGTAATACCCATTTTTTAAACAGTCTGTAACAAAATAAAAAATTGTCACCAATATTCAGTCAGAAGAGAAAAACAGAAAAAATGCAAAACAATATAGACAAGATATTAACACAGGTACCTGAATTAGTACCCCGCTTTGTACCAGTAGTATAAAAAGACTGCTGGTACCCAGATTAGGAATCAAAGGAATATGTAGTGCAAATTGCCACTGACCTTCACTCATAACGAAGAGGGCATTGCTTCATATCAAACAACGTTGTGTGTAAATGGTAATCTGCACAATTGCAACAAAGAGATGGTTGTCTTGCTGCTTATGTGCTGCACTGATGAGCTCATACTAGTAGACCCAATCCAAGTTGGCTCCCTGCATCATAAGTAAGATGATGCCTCTTTGAGGACAAGTACTATGGATATTGAAAATTGTCATGCAGACATGTTGCAAAGAAGGGGCCAATCCACGAGTTATGGTTACTTTAGGGCACAAGTTATAGTTACATAAGATAACTCTAACTATAACAGGTGAATTTCTATGGTTTTGGTACGTTTAAAATGTGAGTCTAACTATAACATCCCTGTAACCTTTGTTTTTTTGTAAGTGAAATTGTTGGACTTCAGAGGGGGTAAAATGTGCTATTCCCACTTCAGTCTGTGCAATAGTAGGGAACGTTTTGGACTTCAAAAGGGTTAGGTTTACTCTTCCCACACAAGTCTTTATTATTGAAATTTGGTGGGGTTAAATTTACTCTTCACACTTCATTCTGTGCAACAGTAGGGAAAGTGTTGGACTACGGAGGGGGTAAGATTTGCTATTACCACTTTAGTCTGGGCAACAGTGGGGAAAGCATTGGTCTTGGGAGAGTTGAGATTTACTATTCCCACTCCAGTGTGTGCAACAGTAGGGAACGATTTGGAGGAGTTAAATTATCTATTCATACAACAGTTTGTTCAATAGTATGGACTGTATTTGTTGGACATCAGAGGGATTAAATTTACTATTCCCACTGTAGTCTAAGTAACTGTAGGGGAAGTACTGTACTTTAAACACATTAAATATTTTAAAACCCTTAATCATTTAGAACAAAAATATAAAAGTTTTAATATGAACATTATTAATAAAAAAAAGATCTCTATAAAAAAGAAAACCAAATTCACATGATTATTGAAAAATGTAATAATAAATTAAACAGTGTTATTTATGTATTATTTAACTTCCCACACTATACCCTTGAAATATAACAATAATAAAAAAGTATAACACAATTTACATACCTCATAATCAATTATCTAATTATTAATTATTTGTTAATTGATTGTACAGTTATTAATGTCCCACCTTACACTCTCACAAACCTAGCATCCCGCAATAAAAATATCACTAAAATAAGTCAGTGTCACATAACATACATAATTATCAATTACATAATTAATAATGAATACATAATTAATTGTTAATTATTTTTAAATTAATTCACTTTCCACTCTATTCCCCAACATACCCAACTGTCTACACCTACAATATAACTAAAATATGAAATGATTACATAATTTCCATAATTAATGATCAATTAACTGTGGTTATTAACCAATAAAACAAATTGTATTTGATTAGTACCTAATTACCTTCTCACCCTACACCCCTGGAAACATAGTAACCTGCACCTAAAATATAATAAATCAAATTCATATTACATAATATACATCATTGATATCAATCACATATTTACTTAAAAATGACTTATTAATTATTACATAATAAGCTCCCCACCCTATCAACCTACAACCCTAACAACCCACTATCACACTATAAATTACTATTAACAATTCAATTAAAAATGCTAAATTATGTAACATTACAAATGTAAATACAATAATAAGAATTATATAAACAATATTAACACATACCATTAATATTTATACTAAACACATTAAAATAATTTAAAAAATGATATTCTTTACAGCTATATTGTTGACAACGATTTTAAGAACTACTATATCATTGATAATGATATTACTTACCTAAAAGAACAATATTCTTGATGACAATATTTGTACATCACACTATTTTTTTTTCAAATACTTCTGTATTCCAGCGTAATATTTTGTCCAAACAATTCAAAGTGGTAACAACAAGCAGCAACATCCATCTTGTAAAAAGCAGCAAATATCAGTCATGATCCTCCGAAATACCATCTGACCTACAAAGATTTAGGGAACACTTTCATGACACCCCAACAAAAATGGAGAAAGAGCATGCAGCAAGATTGATTAACCAAATAAAGACGTCAAGGCTACTAATGATTGGGCCTCGCTCCCAAGCCTACAGAGATCATAAACAAAGAGACAGCAAAGAACAAAACAGTCAATAAGAGTGAAAACAATCTGTTGTCAATTGTATCATGCAATAATTATGAAAAATCATAAATTAAGAAAAAAGAAGAATATGCTGAAATTAGTTAGTATGTATGATATTTTCTGTCTGCAGGAAACATGAGCAAAGGAAGTAAATACACCAAAAAACCCTCCGCAAAGATGAGACCAACGGTGAATATGTTTGACAAGGGCTTGCTACATTTATTACCACAAGGCTGGGCATTACTGGGTCAATTCTAATTGACTCAGACTACATTGTAGTCACCAAATTAAAGTCTGAAGGAATTTCGAATTTGAAACTAACTCTAGAACATCCACATACCACCCATTCCTTTGCAAAAACAGCTAATACAAGCAGCTCTTTTCAACCGTATTCAGAACCAGTGGATGAAAAAGTCAATACAGAATTGATCTTGACCACAGACTCAAACAAAATCTTAGGTCTAACATATTTGAAACATGATCCATTAAATGAACTGAGATTATTCTGGAAAATCTCAGACATAGGGCCTGATTACAAGTTTGGCGGTCCCATGGCCGCCATGGTGGAGTTGGCAGTCGGACTGTCGTCGGTCTGGCAGTCGGACCACCGTATTACGAGTTTGCTGGTCATACCAACAAAAGACTGTCAGCGGCCTGCCGGCCCCAACAGGCAGCACAGACTGCCACAAGGAAGCACAGACAGGTTGGTAGAGCTTGTGTTTCTGCCGGACTCATTATGAGGTTGCACATTGCCGATGTGACTGTGGCAGTCTAACAACCATGTACAAGCTGGTAGGAATGGACAGTATAAAAGGAGACACTCACCTACAGGCAGCCTTACATGTCCAGTGCCACCATAGAGCCCTTCACAAACATCATGCCGCTGCTCCTGATCATCAAAAGAAAATGAATACTACGCTGTGGTGGAGGCTAACAACCATAAATACACACTCCATCCTGTATCATTAACCTTAAAAACAGCTTGAAGCGCCAGCTTACACATCATAAGGGAGGCACGTCGTGGGCAGCAGGTACACATCTCAACCTATATATACTCAGTAATATCTATCAACACAGATACATACACAGTCACAATACACCCCCTTTGGGCAACACACTTACAATGCACTGCAAAACTACACAAACACACATGGCTACCCAGCTCAGACACAGGGATACTGAAGGCTATATGATACTGTCACACACATCAACAACACACGTACAGCACATATACAAATACAATCCACACACTCACATTACACACTGGCCAGGGACTGTCCTCACATACAATACACTTATGTATCAATGTTGCATGGAACACAAACAACACCACCACTAAACAGCCATGCAATAGACACACACATCACACACATCACAGCACAATGGAAGGACAATGGCATGCACAAAACACAGAGACAAATAGACAAAGAATACTGTACCAACTATACCTGCACAATTGTGATGAGTCCATCTGGGGCACCCAGGGAAGGAGACTGCTCTGGGACATATATCACTTTGAACAGGCCCCTCTAACAACATTTGCACAGGAAATGGCCCTACAAGAGTTTTAGGGACAAACAATGATAAATCCAAATGTCATGCACATCTGTACAATGAGAAAGGGCAAGTCAACAAAGCATGTACAACTCCTACTGCATGATACATACATCTACAGGAACTAACTACAAGTGACACACACCCAATGGGCACATGCACTGTATAACGCAAACACACCTAGCACAACTTAACACCTTCCATGTCTGCACAAACAAAACTCAAGATGACGCACATCACATGAATATATTAGCATAACAGGGGGACAAGTCTAACACCATACATGCCCACATTGGACAGCGCAAAAAGAAATACTTACCATACCAAATAGTACACAATGCCATGACACCACCACTGCATTTAGACACACATACCTGTACAAACAAAATATATGCATCACTTGGGGGACACCAACACTGCCCACAAAGTCACATACTGTAAACAACAGCACGTGGGCAGCAAGCAGGCTGAAACACACACAACTAAAGGCACACACAAAAGTCACTCAGGAACAACATAAAGCTAGAAAAGGAATTGCAGGGTAAATTTATAACCAAAACAAACAACTCCATTTTTGAAATGTCCAAGGCCATTGGCCAGTCCATTAGTTTTTCAAGTGCACAGTATTGTGCCAACACTTGCCTCATTTTACTGCCTGGGAACCTCCACATGAAGGATCATCAAAGTGGCAGCCAGGCACCTCAGTGATTATCTCGGGTGGTCGGATTTGGGAGGGGGGTTTGGGCTTAGGTTTGGGAGGGGTGGGCTTCTTCTGGGGGAGGCATGACAACTTGCAGGGGCTATGGGAGGTCTTGGAGTTGGAAGGGATGGCCTGGGAGCTGAGTGGGGTCCTACTGGGTCTGGGACAGAGGGTAACAGGGCAAAGGTTAAGGTTACACAAGAAAAGTTTATTCGACACATGGGGACGGTCATCAGAATGGGTCAGGATTTGGAGGTTGGGGTAGTGGTTCTAGGCTGTGTTGGTATGAATGTTGTGGGTGCGTGCGTCTGCGAATTATGCTTGTGTGTAGTAGGTATCTGTTGGGTGGGTGAGTGTGGGCAATTGTGTGTTTTGGGGGGACAGGAGGTGGTGCTGGGAGATGTGGGAGTGGTGGATGTGTATGTGTGTCTGTAGTTGTGGTATCTGCAGGTGTGGTGCTTATGATTGATGTCTGCTGGGGTAGTGCCTGTGGGTTTGATGGATGTAGTGGGTATGTCAGTGACTGTTGGTGTTGTGCCTGTGGGTATGATTGATGTGTCTGTGATGCTGGGGTGGTAGGAGTGTACAGGGAAGAAGTGAATGTTGTTTGATCTGTAGGTGGCTGTTGTTTGTTTGTGTGCCAGTGTGTTTTGTGGTGATTGGGTTTGTGTGAGCCACTCTTGGGTGTTGAGGTGGATGTCTGCTGAACTGTCTGTGTGCCTTGGGTAGGTAAGGGGAGGGGGATTTTGATTGGGAAGAGGGAGTTGGAGGGGGGACAGGAGGTGGGGGGTGACTGGCTGCTGTCAGTGAGGAGGCCAGAGCCTGAAAAGATCTTTGTAGGCCAGCCATTGCACCATGAATGTCTTTCAGGAATGCATTGGTTTGTTGAAGTCGTGTGGCCAATCCCTGGATGGCATTCACCATGGCTGACGTAACTATAGAGAGCATCCTCAGGAGGTCAATAGCCTCCTCACTGAGGCAGCAGGGATAACAGGGGTTGGGGCGGAGGTGCTTGCGATGAAGGAGACACCCAACTTCTTAGGTGAGCGGGCCCGGGCAACTTGGTGGGGAGCAACAGGGAGGGCGATGAAAGAACGGGGCTGGCAGACAAGGATGGTACTGGGGATGCTCTGATGGGCTACCCCCACTAGGGAGTGGCTACTGGAGGAAGAATCCGATGATGAAGTCAATGTTCTAGTCTCCCCTGTGACACTCCCCTCACCCTCCAGACCACTAGGTCCCTCTGTGTTAGTTGTGTCTTGACCTACAGTCCCATGGCCCTAATGCTTCCGTACTCAGCTTGGTCCCATCTCCTCCACTTGCCAGTACTGATGCTGCAAAGACAAAGAGGAATAGAGTCATCACATGTCCATGATAACACTTGTACCACAACTCTGGCAAACAATACCATTATGTCAAGTAGGCCCCAGCAACAAATCTACCTCAGTGGCCCATGCATGTGCCATAACATATGCATGCATGCCATCTGGATTTTCTAAAGCTGCCCACAGAACAATCTGGATCTCAAACAACTACAATTGCATGGCTGAAGTCATGCAACCACAACAACCATACAACAACTAGAAGATCTCTTCAACCTCACAGCTGTGCCTCATACAGCAGACCTCAGAAATCCATTGGCAAGTGATAGCATCTCAATGTAAAGTCCATGCCTACATATCCCACACAAGGTTACGCACACATCTATTTGGCACATACATAGTGAACCATCAAAGAGAAATGATTCCCTGAAATCCTGCTATTTTGCTTACAAAAGTACAATATCCTGGAGTAGGTGACATGGAAATACCCATGTCACACTGGAAACACATCAACAATGTACACTTCACCAAGTGGCATATGTCCCAGTAGAGTAAAGAAGGTAGTATCAATGTTACTTAGATAGGCCTCACATGTGACATTGAAAGGAACATTTTGTTGTAATGTCCAATATGTCAGGGAGAGACATCCCCAGAATACACAAAACAAGGAATCCCAGGATATTCACCAACAGTGGGTGTTTCTGTAGAAGCCATCTGTTCTTTGCATATTGGAGAGACACAGAACTTGCAAGGACTAATAGAAGGCCCTCAACCTGTTGCCCAGTGAGAAGCAACATCACTATCCACATCTTGGACATGCCAACCGGGGTGTTTGTCTGTGGATGAATGCCTGTACCAAAACACATGTGATGTCAACATCACTGCAAGTCACTCCATGATGCATGCCAACAGTCAGCGCACAATCTTTAACAATTATACATGTGCAGTGCACTTTTCCACATGATTCCACATCAAGGGCATAGATAAACAGAAAGTGGTTCCACACTCTGGGCCTACCTGTCATGTCCCTCATTGCTACTGCAATTCTCTTTGCTAAATGATATACTATGACACATGAAGGTATCTGTCAGACAATAAACAATGGTGACACACTCCTGTCTGTGGCACAACATGAAATGTACCCCCATTGTAAATGTACCCTTCCACAAACAGTTGACCATGCACACATATGAAAGGGAATACAGACCTAATCTCCCATCAACAGAGGTAGACCACACATTGAACTGCAGCCTACAAATGCCTACTTAAGAGAAAGGGACACATGCTGACATGTAGGCACAGCAAATGTTGGCAGCTGTGAAGACACATCATTCATGTCAATAGACATTCCCCACTTACCAAGGGAAAGTAGTTTGCTACAGCTGCAAATAATTAGCCAAGTTAGCTATGTCACATGTATGATGGGCACCTACAAATCACAGACTGCAGTGAGGCACCATAACCAATCATACATTGAAGATAACTAGCTTCTGGGTGGCAGATGTCTACATAAACATATACCCAGACACATGGCAGAGGACAGTGATCTATCACCTAGTTACCTTTGACCTGTAACATTTGGGAGTAGTGATCTTCTGGATCAAAATTACACCCACTACAACAACAAATATTACATGAATGATCACTGTACACAGCCATTTGTGGTCCATGCAGAGCAAGTGATTTGAGTCCCCCCCAGTTTTGTCCTAGGTCCAAAAGGCAAGCTACATCAGTTTGATATGCATGACATGTCAACACAAACAATCTCCCATCTATGTGTGAGACATGGCTCATCCCTAATTGTCAGGGAGAACAGTCAGAGCCTCACTCAGTCACCTGGCAGTGGGACAGGCAGGTCTTTGCGGTGTTCTCACCGCCTTGCGACTACAGTGCTGACCTCAAATGCCCATCAAGCTCTGGATAGGCCACTTCCATAATGTGGGCCATTAGGGGGGTCATTGTCCGACCGCGACCCTACCTACTTTGGGAGACAGCCTCAGCTGGGCCTCAGCGATCTTCTGGGCCGAGCATCTCAGGTCCTCCCACCACTTGTGACATTGGGCACTAAGCTGGCTGTGGACCATCAGGGTCCACACCTTCTTGGCGATGGCTCTCCATATCCCTTTCTTCTGATGGGCATTGACCTGCATGGATGGAAAAAGCAAAACAAGAAATTCTGTCGACAAGTCCCATACAAAATGGCAGAGTCACATACATGTCAATATGAGAAGCTAAGAACATTCTGTTTTGCCAATACTGCCCAAGTGTGGCACATACTGGCCATTGAGTACATCGACATGACTACAAACACTTCCCAATCTGCAGACCAACCCCCAACCCAGCTCAATCCCTGCACTGACTAGGTAGGCCAACTGTCCTCTTATGGCACATGATCTAGCAATCTGACTCAGATCTAAGAAACTATGAGACACATCATACCTCTGTGGCTTCTGAAGGGTAGACTCCTTAGGCATGACTGCATCAAAACACTCAAACTCTGTGAGAATGATTCGCTGCATAAAGTCCCCACATGTTACTGACAGATTACAAACTCAAACATTACACATGGGCAACAATGAAGGGACTGGCATGGTGGGTACATAAATAATCTAGCTTGTCCATGTATGGAAGTGCAAATGCAGACTCAAACCACTTCAGGGGGGCTGGCTTTGTGTGACTTATCATTAACACAGAATACACTTTTTGATATATGTGTCCATGTCACATAGATTTCATGCAAAATAACATAGGCACGCTCTGTCCATTTTCTGCAATGTGCCTAAACTACTGAGTCACATGTCATAAGTTCCCAGGAAACAGCACACTGTTTGCACTTTGGAAATGTCAGTAATGCAGTGAGCCTGCACAGGATATATGTGACTTCTATGAAGGTGGCAACAGGGCTGAGGGACTAAGGGACCTGTCAGGTGTCAGAGACACACATTGACAATGATACCAAGTGCACATCAGTCACAGAACAGTAACTTTCCTCTAAAACCATTTACAATGTCATCAAAGGAAAGAGCTTCAATAAGTTGCATATTAGCACAGAGCCTAGATTTGTCCACATGACAGGATCTGCTGGTATACAAAGAATTGTATAGCAATTGTGACTCAACATCAGCCCATACTTGGACCGTTACTGTGAGATGCATGTCACAGGCACTGGTCTTCCTCGGGCTGAGCAGACAGAACTTACATGACACTCCATTCCCATCAATTGAATACATGACAGTACATTCTGTAGCTAATAGCAAATTGGCATGTGATGTTGTACAGCATTTTGGTGACGTCTCTGGCCACATTATTTTAAAAACTAGGTCCTTACGTGGGACATTTTATCAAAACACTTCCCAGTCCCAGGCATATTAGAGGGAGGTTCCAACCAGATGACCCCAACCACACGCTGATTGATTTAGTTACAACTGCTTGCTGAGACCACTGGATCTCCAACCCGCATGGGGATGGTGTCTCTAGATTCAACAGGCTTCATTGCTACTGTCATATTCAAGTATGGTGGATGAAGTCTTCCCAGGGGGGAATCCTGAAGGGCAGATTAGGGATTATCATACTGTGCTCTAACATAGCATAGGTAGGAGTCACACATATTGCACATAGTGACAGTATGGTGGGACTTTTCCTCTGTTTCACTTTTCTTGTCTAGTTTTGCTTCTAGTAGGTTTCATCATTCTCATTATTGCATTTCATGCCATTTTATCTAAGACACAGCTGATTTAATAAATCTTATTGAACCATTTCTTGCCTTTGTTTGTCTTTGTATGTGTGAGACTAATGTAACTGAGGCAAAAGGATGAGATCTGATCCACCACCGTTCCCTGAGAAGTCATTATCTCATGCACCCGGATGCCACCAATCACCCCTTGTCTTGGACAGAGATGAGGTGCTGCTGGTTGCCAGAAATGGTTTAGGCTGACAGTTGTCACATGGTGTGGGATTGGACTCAGTTCCCCACAGTTCAGGTGATGCTGCCACCCAAACCCTGCAGCCTCATTAGGATAATGATAGCCCACGCAACAGTGGTGTGTGTGGCGCCCTTAGTGACAGTGATGACATGCCTTCCAAATAACAGTCTAGTAAGGGCAGATGCACGTAGCTCACTTCCTACACAACTGACACATACAACATGCATGCACAACTCATGCTGATATGCACATATATATTCTCTCACATTGACAACATTCATGATGTAAAAGATGTCTGTGGATGGCTGTAATATGACTTCAACTAGATATGTGCATCCAAATCAAGGTGGATCAGGGAACACTCAAAACACACACACCACAATGTATTTGAACTCAACATCTGGCACTGGACACAAATATATGCACATTGACTCTTTCATTGATGCCACACTGACTGTACCTACAGGGCCTCAAGTTAACATTCTGGCACACATGGGCACAATCTAGCCTCTGAGGAGGGAATATATGATGAAGTACAGAGAAAACTGTGCACATGAGACACTTACCTGCTCCTCTGGTTCACCATAGAGATGTCTATACAGGGATAGGACCTCAGACACCAGCTTCTCCAACTCTTTTGGTGAGAAGGCAGGGGCCCTATTACTTGCTGTACATGGCACGATTGCTCCCAGAGGTGGTGCACAGCAGCTCAGGTAGTGGAGGTATGGCTGGCAGCAGTGTCAGGGGTCAAGTGAGGGATTTTGCAGAACATGGCATTCACGTCCGTAATGTTCACGGTCGTCACCGCCGGCAGGCACAGCCAATGGCCTGTGACCACCACTGGCAGGCAACAATGTTAGCCTATGGCTGTGTTCACCATGGTTGCAACCACCTACCACTATGACGACTTTGACTGGTGCTAATGGGCGGTTCCTAATATCCAGTGGAGTGGGTCAGCTAGCTGCAATTTTAGAGGCACGAAATGTGTTATAGAGCTCCTACAAATGTGACATTCCTCTGAAAAAATATGTTTTTAGCATATAACTGTTTGTTTTGTCTTGTCATGTAGGTCCTACTACCCAAACACCATTGCTGTACCTTGCTAGGCACATATGGCAATTTACACTGGGGGACAGTGCCCCCCAACAAAGGTCATTTCAACACTTAGGACATCTAGTCATAGTCCGAGTGGCAATTGTAATGCACAAATTGTTGATGTCCAGATACACCCATGTGAAGGCTGACTTCTATGGTTTGGCACACATTCCACATGTGGTGGGAGCCATTGATGGCACACATGTTGCCTTGGTCCCACTCTATGGCAATGAACAAGTGTACCACAACAGAAAGGGCTTTCATTCCATCCATAACCAAGTTGTGTGCTTTGCAGACCTCTACATTTCACTGGTCTGTGCCCTTCTGCATTGAGTCCATGATGCCTTCATTATGTGGAACAATGCAATTCCCCAGCTGATGTCACAACTGTACCCAGAGAGGGCCTGGCTGGTTGGTAAGTCACATATATCCTGTTTGTGTGTGTGCAATGTCTGCTGCAACACTTCCAATGAGAGGGACTCATAGTTGCACATATGTGACATTCCATGACAGGAGATGCTGCATACCCAAACTGTCCATGGTTGTTGACACCACTGAGGAAGCCAACTATTCCAGAGGAAGTTCCCTTCAACAATAACCATAAAAGAACACAGCATGCCATGGAGCAGGTTTTTGAGGGCCTGAAGGACTGATTTAGGTGTTTGGAGAAAACAGATGGAACCCTTCTCTACTCACCCAGAAAAGTGTGTGAGATCATTGTGGCATGTTTCATGCTCCACAGCAGTGCCCTGAGGAAGTATATCCCATGCATCCAAGATGAGGGGGAGCTAGCAGTGCCACCGAGTGAGAATCCTGATTTGCAAATATGGATGACAGTGATGAAGAGGAAGGTGAAGCCTAGCGGGCAGATCTCATCAATCGCTATTTTACCTGAGTGTAAGTAGGTAATGTGATGTAATTACTGTGACTGTATGAGGAACTGTAGTTGTCAGGATGTATTGAGTAGAGTGTTTTAACAAAACACTGGGTATCTATTGCTTTGCAAATATTGATCCAGGTAATGTTGGTCACAGATTTAGGGTGTATGAGTCCTGTGCCAAGGCAGCTTAGACAGTGTGTGGGTGGAAGTCTGAAGTGTACAATACATTTGTTTGATGTGCTGTGTTGGCCCAATTGTCTCATGTGTGTGATCATGTGGCCTTGAAATATGTTGTCATCTAGTGCAATCCATGCATTCACCCTTCACATTGTATCAACCATGATCTTGTTTGACCTGTTTGTAGCTGTAGATATGTTTCCAAATTGCAGGCCACAGTGCCTTTGCTAAAACACTGACTTGGTTTGTGTCATACCACCAGATGCTTGTTAATTGTAATAGGATGGACCTATGATCAGGGAGTGTTGTACTGTCCCCTGTCTGTGTCATGGTTTATGTGGTGTTAGCAAACCATTTTTGATATGTGATAAGGCTCAAGTTGGAGACAACATCCACTAGCCTGTTAGCTTATTCTATGGGACGAGTTGAGACAAAGCCCTTTCTTCTGTGGTCTGGGGGACTTACCTTGGTATATCTATCCTGACTCAATATGGCTCAGCCATTCTTGGCTATGATAGTCCAGACCCTTTGACAGCCTATATGCTGTACAGTGTAATAAAATGTTTGGTGTGACCAGACACTTGAATCAGTGTGTTGCTAGTAATCCCCAGCATGACACTACCTGTGACATATCCCTCCTTCTATTACCATTGTGGGTCTTCCTCATGTGCATCACATGGGCTTGCATCTCAACATTTCAAAATGTGGAAAAGAAGCAAGCAGGCAATGATTTTCTGGTAGGTGAGTTTATTGACATAGTTGCAAGAAATATTATTAAGATGCAGCACAAAAGGAAGGTGAAGGGATCAGTCATGGTGGATGTAATCATTTTAGTAGATACCGCAACATTTGAAGTCGAAAGAGCAGTGTCCTACTAGCATAGAAAATGGAAGGCTGTTAAAGAACAGTCAACAGAGTGAATACTTGGCACACAAAGGCTTCCTTCAGGAAGAGGTCACTTGCTGGCAGTAGTTGGTGTCTTGCCATCCAATGCTCCTGGATTCTTGGCTTGATGTCCCTGTTTGCAAGAGGGTTCTGCTGCTACAGAGGCAGTGGTGTCTCAGGCGGTTCCTTCTCCTGA
The DNA here is from genome assembly GCF_031143425.1 of Pleurodeles waltl. Classification (NCBI taxonomy): domain Eukaryota; kingdom Metazoa; phylum Chordata; class Amphibia; order Caudata; family Salamandridae; genus Pleurodeles; species Pleurodeles waltl. The sequence continues at coordinate 790,826,767 of NC_090438.1, read as the reverse complement.
CAAGACCTACCTACCAGTGGCTCTCACAGATGTTGAAGGGACTGGTGTTGCTTGATCAAAGTAAGGGGGTGTGGTGTTGCTCACTGTCCTTGATCAGGGTACTGCTTATCCCCATGAAAACCCCTGATAGGGAGGACAGGATGGTGTTGGTACATCCCACTTTTCCAGTGACTCACAATGGTAGTCCCTCTGCAGCTGCTTCATTTCCCTGAGTTGGACAAGTACCTTGCCCCTCACACCTTGAGATTCTTGATAGGCTCCCAAGACTTGACTGATGGTGTCCTGGCCAGGACCATCACCATGGGCCTCATGTCACTGGCCCAAACATCCCTTCTATTCACCCAACCCCCACGTGCCTGTGCCCTTGCCACAGATTGCCCCTACCACTGGTTCCAAGACCATAATTGTCGAAGGTGTGATTCTGTGACTCAGGATCCTGGACTGGAGGGCATGAGATGTGTGTCACTGTCCTAGGGACACAGGCTGGGGGGCGAATGGCTGCGTGCTGCAACCTGGCTAGGAGGACTCGATGTGGTCATGGTGAGGCTCACTGGTATCATCTGACCAGTTTGCCCTAATGGTCAAGAACCATCCTCAATGTCCAGACATCCAGGAGTGTTGTCATCACTGAGGCTTCATCCATGGGGGTAGTGGCAGTCTCTTCAGTGGGCTTGGTGTTTGCAGTGGCAGCTCGACCTGCTGCTGTGAGGGAGACAATATTACTGGTTGTACTGTGGTATCTACCTACAATAGTTTACAGTGACAGTTAGCAAAGGCCATGTACACATTGGATTTGCAGGTTTTTCTCATGTGACAAGTAAACATGCTATCAATTGTATTGACCGGACATTTGTGAAACATACCAATTCGATTTCAGTCAACCAGCAGCAGAATTTACTGTGGCAGGGCAGGATGTAGCTTTCATCATTTTCAGGCTTAGTTGACTGTTATGCAGGCAGACCCAGAACTTTGTTGTATATTTGGTTGGAGTCATTATGTGGTCAGTGCATTGTGAATGTGTCTGCTGCCAATACCATTCAGGTGAAGCACCTTGAGTCCTTGGGTTCTTTTTTAGTTGCACACATATTACGCTGTCCTTCCTGTCCACAATATTTTAATCTTGGCTTAGCTGCTCTATATGGATCTAGGAGGTTAGCCACATCACAGAGTGTAACATGGTCTTTATCTTGGCCCCTCCCAAGTGAGTAAACTTAATTTGTGAGTTTGTGGACAGGTGTATTATGGCATATGAAAACTGGCCTGGTGATTGGAGTTACAGGGACTGGCCCTCCTGGGATTTACAGACATGTTACTCGATGTACTACAGACAGTATACCTAAGTTATCCTTTCACATGAGTACACATTAATTGTGAGTTAATGAACAGGGTTATTTGGACAGATGCTCACTGGGCTTGTGTTTGGAGTTGGAGAGACAGAACCTCCTGGCCTTAGCAGTCATATCACTCCCTGCACTTTATGTGCTTGTTGTGTGTCATCCCCCAGGGTGAGTAAACTTCATGTGTGAATTCCCAATGTATGTTATTTTGGCAAGTGTATACTAGATTGGTGGTTGGAGTGACAGTAAGGAAGTTGCAGCCATATAACTCCCTGTATTACACACAAAATACTGATGATTTCCTTCCAGCTGAGTACACTTCATTATTGATTTGGAACACAGGGGTGTCTTTAGGGGAGAACTCTGTTTTGGTGTTTGGATTCAGGAGAACAGTGCCTCCTGTGAGTTGCAGTCCTGTCACTCCCCCTGCTCCCCAATACCTGACAGATGCCAACTCCCCCAGTGAGTACACAGCATATGAGATTTAAAATACTCTGGTCTTCAGAGAGGAGGACACTGTTCTGATGTTTGGAGTGACAGTACCAGTGCCGCCTGGTCTTAGCAGTCCTGTCAGTGTCTGTACTAGGCACACTATACAAATGTCATCCTTCCAGGTGGGCACACTTCAATGGGGACTTGACAAACAAGGTAATTTTGAGAAGGATACGCTGTTCAGGTTTTTGAAATTGTAGAACAGTGCCTGCTGGGAATTGTAATGCTGTCAATACCTGTACTACATACAATATGCACAGATGTTATTCCCCCAGGTGATTGTACTTCACGTGTGAGATGCCAATCAGGGGTCTATGGACAGGTGGACACTGAGCTGGTGAGTGGGGTGGCAGTGAAGGTGGAAAAAGGTGAGCAGTGAGCATGAATGACAATACATTTTGGTGACATATTTTTGTGTTGTAAGTTACCAGATTCCACTCCCCCAGGTTTTCCTGTCAAGCCCTCAGGATACAAGATGACCAAGAACTTCTCTTCCCAGGATGTGAGTTGTAAGGGAGGAGGGGGGAACACTGCCAGCCTTCTGGACCTAAGGCTGGTGCTTGGATACCATGGAATGGACCTTACCCCTGAGGTCGTTCCACCTCTTCCTGATGTCCTCCATTGTACATGGGGTGGAGCTTACAGAATTTACTCTGTCGTCTATCCTTTGCCACATTTCCATTTTCCTGGTGATAGTAGCATGCTGGACTTGGGTCCAAATAAATGTGGCTCTACTCTTAGGATTTCATCCACCATGACTCTTAACTCTTCTTCAGTGAAATTGGGATTTTTCAGGGGTGGCATGGTGGTGCTAAAAAAATAGTAGGCAACTAACAGGTGGCGGTGAGTTTATGAAGTTGGGAAGTGCAAATAAATGTGATTGGAAATAAAAGTGTGTTGAAGTTGTGTGATATGTGCTTTAGGAGAGTTGGAGGGGTGCTAGTCTATAGTTATTTTTTTTTCAACAATGCGCTCTGGCTTAAGCGCTTGGCATTGGAGATGAAAAGGATTGTGGTGTGTGAACTTGGGTGTTTTATAGTGTGCTATGCAGTCATGCTGGGTGTGGCAGTGTGTGCCAGTTGTGTTGTTTTCAAATCCATACAATTTGCAGTTGTGTTTTACTGAGGTGACTATGAATCACTGTGGTTCTGTCCGCCATTGGCAGACCACCATGGCTGGCTGCCACTGTGACTTTGAGCTTTTAATATGGTCGGTGGTTGATCGACAGGCCGTAGGTGCTGGAGGTCGGACTGCCTATTTCCCACCCTCCACAATACTGGCAGTCTGGCTTTTTTGGTTGGCGACCACGACTATGGTGGTCTGGCAGTCCAACTGCCAAACTCGTGATGAGGCCCAGAGGGATACACCAATGTTCAAATAGTAAATGTGATAATAAATTCTGGTAAACAATATTCTGTATTCTGGTCATCGACCTCAATGGGCACTTTCCACCCGACATACCAGCCATTAACTCTTTTCATAAGAAATGCAGCCAACCTTCTTTACTATATTCTGTTAACTCATTCTTTATTAAACAAATTGATTATTATCCATAGTTTTACATACTGAAAGTGACCACTGGCTCCATGTCATGATGATTAAATGTAGCCTCAGACCCAACGATCACTTGAAAACTATAGTCTCTGAAGAAGATAGCAACAACAGTAGTGAATAGAGGTGGAAGCCTCATGCAGAATGGAAGAACAGAAAATAGACTCAACAATATGTCCAAAAGTTATTAATTAACCTGTGCACAAAAAATTGTGACAAACTCATTATTATGAACTGGGGAAATATCCTCACCTCACTTGTTGAATTCTAAGAATCTGACAAGAATAAACATTTGTAAAATCGTCTACCCCAGAAATAAGCACAAAAAGGCACTTAAGAATAATTGGTACTGGGTATGAGGACAAAATTGTTAACAAGCAAATTGTCTCTTCTGAGGTTCAGAGATGGCGTGACATCTCTACATAGGCTACCAGACATGATACAAAAAATGCTGGCGTCTAATCCGGGCTTAGATTAAGTAGGCTAAACAAGTGAGAAGATATCTGTAGAAACATGCAGACGGTATTTGTCTGGGCTGTACTATGACCCACTAGCTGATAACTTGGTCACCACCATCTTGGAAAGGACCTTTCTTGACATCAGTGAAGAAATTATTATCACATCTATGACTTTTTCTCTAAGCAATAGTGTCCCAGGTCCAAATGGAGTACCCGTCTCAATCTTTAAAAAAACCTTGACACATGGAAAGTGCCACTGATGAGGATGGACATCACACTACAGTCACAGTGGCGTGTAGGTGCATATTTATGAGCCCCATGCACCCCCAGAGGATCACTTTTTGTAGGAGAGACCCCAGGGTGACCCCTAACAACCAGGAACCAGCCAGGAGGACACAGACAAGTCCCAAGGGAGGGAAAAGAAAAAGCGCAAGTGTTGTTTTAGTGCAGAGGAGCATGAAATCCTTGTGAGAGAGGTGACGGAGCACCAACATCAACCCTTTGTCACCGCCAAATTGCCAATTGGCAGAAGAGAGGCAATATGGCAGCAGATAGTTGGCAAGATTAACAGTGTGGCAGAGTTGAGGAGAACTGTAACCGAGTGCTGGCATGATTGTAAGTGAAGAACAAAGGAGAAAATGGTAAGGAACAGGAAGGCAGCACAGCAAATTGGAGGTGGAAGTCCAGCACCACAAGATGACCTGGAGGAGATGGAGGAGATGGTTGCAGCGGTCATCCCAGAGAAACTGATCACCTGAATCGCAGTACAGTGCAGACTACAAGGAACCACCACAATTGCAGGGTAGGTTACATGGGGGAAATTAATGCAAATTTGTCACATGCAAGAAGGGGGAGGCACATAGGACAAACTGAAAGCATGCAAAAGAAGCACAGAGGGACAAAATGCAAATGAATAAAGTTCCACCATTCTAACGTTATCAACACATGTACACATGCCTTGGTTGTGCCATGCACCACAACACATGCACAACCTGGACATATGTTAATCACCAGGGCTACATACCAATATGTACATATGCAGCACATAGGATGGAAGGCATGTCTAATTACTGTGTCTGTGGTTATGTCATCACAACATCCCTTACATATAGTCAAACAGATCCTACCAACACAACCAAAACATCAGAGACTAGGAAGTCAGTCAATACCATTCCTGGGGTTAAGTCATGGTGGAGTCCCTTGCAGAAACACCTCGCAACTGCCTTGTACCATTGCCAAAGCAAATGTGTGCGGCATCTTACAGCACACATTAAAATGCAAACTTAGTCAACATTACTCAGACATGTGCCGGAAGCACCACCACCCCGTTCATCAACAACAAATCCTCATAAGGCACCCACTTCTCCATCATGCAGTAAGGATGCCTTTCTGGGTGCAGGGAAAGGTAATCTGGGCAGCCGCTGGGGGAATTGCAGGGTGGTCCTGTTTCACAGGAAACATGGCACTACCCAGTGTAACTAAACTGGTGTAATGTGGAGCCACACATATTGGCGCTGATCAGAACTGTGCCACTAGAGAAAATATGCAATACAGATTATAATCTGTAGGTCACAGCACACACAGACTGAGCCCATAACTACTCTGACACAACCATGTGAGCCATGTAGGAATGGGGAAATAACCATAGAAGGTGTATGTCTGTGAACATCATGGTGTACAATTTCACATTGATGGGAGGGGGTGGTGCATGGGCAAGTCTGGCGCTGGCAAGACTGCCAGTGCAGTGTACCCTTTGCGGTTGGCAGTATGAGTTACATGCTGGGATGGCAGGTGGAAATATGTCTCCTCATGTCAGCCCTGTGGGGCAGTTACCATGGGGCTCTTAGCACTGCAAATTATTCAGTGAAAAGCACAAGGGGCCTAGGCATGGGGCCCCTTGCACAGCCCATGCCAGGTGCATAGGCTCTGCAGGGGCACCAAGGAGCACACCCCACCACATTCCCACCAATCTTTGCATGGGGGTTTTAGCACCATGCAAAGGCTGGCAGAAAAGTGGGACCATACCTAGAGTTAGCACTGATCGTAATACTGGTCAGGATTTCAGAAGACAGGTGGCAATGCCTGTCTGTAAGCTGCCGGAAACTGCTACACTTGTAATGAGGGTCCATATATGCACCATTAAAAAACTACCTGCAAAATCTCCATCAAACTAGCAAGAGGCCCTGATTTAAGTTCAATATTGGTCAACTGGCTATGTCCATTATTTTGTGGCATCAAGCACTGTCATGTAGAAAATGATGTACACATCAACAAATGATACCCATGCTGGGTCCACCTCTGTGCCTGTGTTAAATTAGCTGCACTGCCACAGTGCTGCATATCTTCCACCATAGTGCAAGGATGGCTGCTTTGAGGGCAAGATCATAGTTGTGTAGGAAGGAGCACCGTCCAGCACAAACAGAAACTGAAAAGGTAGTATGCTTGGTCCATGTGTGCTGTGCAATGTAACACACATACACATACATCAACATGTGGAGCAATGAAAGGAAACAACAATACAGTGCCTTGATAATGCCTTCCCTGGGGTGGTGGAAGGTTTCAGTGAAGCTCTGGTGTATGTAACAAACGTAGAACTGGGACAGGCACATATTGCAATGTGTGTTGCTGTGGCTTGATCACTGCAACACCCATTGCAAGGCCCAACTATGCAAATGGATGCATAGGAAGGGTCCGCAATAACAAGATGGTGTCAAGCCACCAAAAGGAAATACATCACAACTAGTAAATTAAGAAGCAGCCTATTGCGCCATCTAAGCTTCCCTTTATGTGACATTCAGGTGGGGCAAAGGGCTGATAAATTGTACCCATGATGTACAGGAACAATGATTGGGCTGAAAGTTGTCACTGAGCCTCCAATAGCAAGTCAGTGAAGTGACATGTCAACTGCCACAGCATAGAAAGATTGATATTACACCACCTAATTGCAGAGGCTGATGGCTCTCCTGCTGATCTGCCTGTCCTGAAGTTCCCTTATGACCTGGATGAACAGCTGACAACCACCAGTCAAGAGACCCTCCAGGATGTTCTGGTATGCCTCCAGACACTACCTCAAGAGACATGTTTCCATAGGACAGTGGCAGGAGTCCAGCAGGATCTGGCAAACCAGGTGCGGGTGGGGATGGAGACCGTGGCAGCCAGGCTGGAGGGAATGTGCATGTGCCAAGTGATGGCAAATGAACACACAGCTGCCAGACGAGGCACACACTCACCACTGTATGGAGTCCAGGAGTGTCTGAAGGACATAGCTGCTGCCATGAGAGAGAGGCCGCAACAACTGCCCTCCCAAACTGGCAGCAGCGTAATTGAGAACAAGCTGGACTCCATGCAGCGTGAAGTTGCCTCACTCAGGGCAGACATGGTTGCCTACCACCGGGGTGCTGCTGCTATCCTGAAAAATCAGCAGCTCCTCTTTACTGCAGTGATGCCATATATTGTTCCACAAATGGCAGTTGTCAGGAATTGGGATTCCACATCTTCAAACACTGAAGTGTGTGTGGCCCCTTCTACCTCCCCAGCACTACCACCAATGGCACAGGAGACACCACACACATCGGAGGATGAAAATGTGGAACAGATCACTTTTGACGGGAGAGCTCCTGGTAGCACCAGCCTATGCCACATGGATAGTGTTCTCCTTTGTTCTGTGCTTAATATCATGCCACTGTTAGCACAGTTGGATATGTGCTCTCTTCACCCACACACTGTTGACCTGTCTGCTATGGACTGTCATTGTCAATCACTTACCAATTGGCAATTATTGTTCCTCCGCACTTTTTGACACTTCTCTGAAGCATGTCCCATTACGTGTCCCATAACCCTGGACAAATGGGGTTACTGACCTGGACATTGTAAATATCTCACTACAACAATTCCACCTGTAAATAAACACCTTGTACACAGTCAGCATGTCTAGATGTATTGTGATCATTCTACTTAGCTAAATGGTTGTAATGTGTGAATCCATGCCATTGGTTAAGGAATATCAGTACAAGAGTACAGGACTATGGGGCACAAAGCTACACACAAGGTCCCTAACATGACAAATGTGTATGCTAGTCTCGTCACCTACAAGCAATTTGCTGAGTATGTCACAAATGAAGAACACATGTATTCTTCCCTCACTTTATACTGCAGGTATGGTTGTAAAACAAGTCTAGGGCAATATTTATCAGCTGGGAGTACCAGAAGAATGCATTGATGTGATACAGGGGTTGCTAACTTCATTGTTGATGGCCACCAGTCAGTTTTGCAGGAAAGAGTTCCAATTTAGGCTGTTGTCAGATGTGCCACAGTTGCCAATATTCCTACACAGGACCCGACACTGACAGCTGAAGTACCATACCTACCTGTCCAATACAAAGTATACATAGTCATCATGAGTGGTGGGTACATTGGATGTCAGATGCATGGACTAGTAGATGTGATGTTGCTGCTAATGTGACAGCTCAGTTGTCAATAGGTGGCACACATGTTAAGAGAGGTATTTAAAGTCAGGACAGAATCCCTAGGCCCACCCCCAATTTGCCCTGTGCATATTGCACAAATTGTATGGGAGAATGCAAAAATGTTTATTACAAATTCCAGTAACCTAAAAAGAAACTAAAATCTACCCTATCCTAAACTAACCTATGCTAACTATACTTATCCAACACCTAAAGCTATCTACCCCATGCTAAACTTAACTTACACATTGAACACAACACTCTAAACGTTGGCCCCCCACCTCCCTTAAGTTACAAGACACACGCACGGCAACAAATACTAATACCTCACAAATACTAACTAATCCTAAACAAATATATATCTTTTGTAATTTATTTTTTACTTTTTTGTTTTTCATTATTTTTTTATAAAATACATAGATACCCCAACAGGGCTCCCCACCCAAACACCCACAAATAAACACACAAGAATAAAAAACATCATCCCCCAACTACACTTATCCTAAGTAATCTATAAACCTAGACTAACCCAACACCAACACCAACCAACATCATAAGAGAGGGGACTGAACTGGGAGGTGGCAAATCACATTGCCGTCACAGTTTGGCCTTTTTTAGCTCCTTTTTGATGTATTTTAACATCTTCTTGTTGCCTGCAACTTCTTCCTCCAATCTGTCCAAACATGTACGAATGAGGGACATGTCCTGCTGTAGATGCTGCAGCAACTGTATTGCAATGGCAGCAGGAGGTGTGGGCTGTTGCGCTGATGTGGTTACTGCTGCAGCCTTTGTCATTGGGGTGGTGCTAGCTGTGCCCCCCACACTGCTAAGGAGCCTAAGCTTGCTGAGCCTTTTTAGGCAGTGAGGCGGCCCCATGTGGGAATGCCCGCCAGTCCCCCATAGCCTTCTCTGCCCAGAAGCGGCGACTCATACGTCTGTACCCAGACTCCACTGCCAGGATGTGGGGGTGCCATATTGCCCTCTTCTGGAACTCACACCTCTCCTAATTTGTCATGTTGGCAGCTGTAATATGAAGACAAGTAAACCATCAGTGTCAGCATTGGCTGGAGTCTGTACAGAATACTAGCTTACACTGCTACATCTATTTACGCATTCACTCCAACTCACATTCCAGAAAAGACAAAGGTCTTGATAAATGTAATATCAGGGCTGCCTTTGCATCATATTGTTAATGTTAAAGTGACGCAAACTTACAAAATAAACTTATGTTCAGTAAGCTTGCACTGCTTTTTTGTCAAAAAATATTGCAAAGGCAGCGCTAACTTTTCATTATTCAGGCCCAAGTTTCCTCCTCATCTGTGTCCAATTCCAACCAAACACCACCAGTAACTTGGACGTGTCATTGGGAGGAGAGTACTAAGGGGGAATGGCCATGCTATCCATCATCTCAACAGTCCCGGTCATCCACCAAGGCCTGACCACTCATACATGGAGTTAAGGAGTGGACCATATGTTAGGAGGGCTGCCAACTAGGAAGCTGATATTCATAGGTCAATCACTTCAACATTCATGTGTCCAGGTGTAGACACCCATCAATACGGGATCTGCCATAACTATTCCTTTCACACCCAGTTCCATGCCAGCACACGTTGGGCCTTGGCCTGCATGCAAGCTAATGATATTCCACAAAAGTGAAACACACATGAAGTGCAAAAGACGGAGCGCCATGCTGGGGGACAATTGCCAGCCCAGTCCTCCACCTTGATGACAATATAGGGATGCACAAATTTAGAATAAATATGGTAAACCCCTGTGTTGTCACCTATGCCTGGGCACATTTTGCTTACATACGTCAATCAAGGCAGCCTTGCCCTCTGGTGCATTGTTGGCTGCGTTGAGGAGGAGTTTGATTATGTGCCGCAAGGGACACCTTCCAACACAATAAAGAAACCGAGAAAGAGGATATACAATAGATGTGTGCTGCCTAATGCATCAGTCATTGAAAGATCCCAATCAGAGGATACATAAGAGTACTCATCCTTATTGCACATTGCTAAGGCCCCCCCTTGTGGTGTGTGCTGAATTTGCCACTGACTCTGGTGTGAGCAATTCTATTAATCTGGGACTGCGTCTAAAAGCAATAGGTGTTGCTGTGGTTGTGCCACAGCAACATCCATTGCAGCTTATCACTCTGCTCAGATATTGAAGTCTAATTACACCTCAATCAGAGCAAATCTGGCTAACCCCAAGCCAGTGGTGGCATTAGCAGGGTGCAATGAGGAGAAAAGTTGGCATATCCCCTTGTTTGTTGCTCTTTCTATTGGTGCTGCACTCTGCAACGCGCAGAGTAAGAGCAAATCACATATGGAGGTACTATTCTGCGCAGGATGGTGTCACTCCTGCACAACAACTAACAACACAGGGTTGCACTGTGTACGATCAAATACGGAGCATCAGTGAGTTGTGAAAATGACGAAGTGCGCAATTGCCAATTTTCTCACAGTGTTGCACACTGTCATTCTTAGTTACCCATAGCCCTTCATGTGACCTGTCACCACCTTGTATACACAATGCTGGCCTTTGGGCACCACAAGCCTCACAAGACGAGACCGTCTGTGGTGCTTGGGGATCTTTAAAATGGGCCATGATATCACTATCTAGCCTACTATGATGTCTGATTGTTGGACAATCTATCACATCTGTCAATGTAGTCAACACACATGACTTATTCATATCAAACCATGGATTATTTCACAGGACACATATTCTCTCACTTACTGGGGGCTGGTCGACCTGTAAGACGTGAATGGTAAACCATGCTTATTGTCAAATCATAGTCACTGAGAGTGGACAACAAATTTCAGTGTGAACTAGTTAAGAGGAGTGAGCTAGTCGTCCCAGTGGAAATCAGTGCAACAGACACACCACTACGATCACACAATGACACATACACTCAGGTGAGGTAGAGCCACACATCTGAACACTAGCACTGGGCCAGACCATCCTGTGGTGCTACACCCTGCAACAGTTATGTTAGACCTGACAGCCTTAGGGTGGTCTCCCCTAACTCTTTGCCTGCCTCCCTCCAATTTTTGGACACTGTTTTTGTTGGTTTTAGGACTCTGCGCACTTTACCACTGCTAACCAGTGATAAAGTGCATATGCTTTCTCCCTTAAAACATGTTGACATTGGTTTATACCCAATTAGCTTATTTAATCTACTTGTAAGACTAAAGTGCACTACATGTGCCCAGGGCCTGTAGATTAAATGCTACTAGTGGGCATGCAGCACTGATTGTGCCACCCACATAAATAGCCTCTTAACCATGCCTCAGGTCTGCCATTGCAAGGCCTGGATGTGCCACTTCGACTTGGCATTTAAAAGTACTTACCAAGCCTTCAACTCCCCTTTTTCAACATATAAGTCACCCCTAAAGTAGGCCCTAGGTAACCCATAGGGCAGTGTGCTATGTAGATTAAAGGCCAGACATGTACCTGTGCAGTTTATATGTCCTGGTAGTGTAAAACTCCTAAATTAATTTTTACACTGCTGTGAGGCCTGCTCCTTTCATAGGCTAACATTAGGGCTACCATCATATACTATTAGACTGTTAGCTTCCGATCTGAAAGGAGAAACAAGGTCATATTTAGTACAGACGGAATGGTAATACAAAACCCTGCTGACTGGTGAAGCTGGATTTAATATTACTATTTTAGAAATGCCACTTTTAGAAAGTGAGTATTTGTCTGCACTTAAATCCTTCTCTGCCTTACAATCCACATCTAGCTGGGTTAGTTGATAGCTCCCAGGATGCTCAGTCACACTTGCACACATCTGCAATTGAATGAGTCTTTCTGGGTTGGGGGGTGGAGGGTCTGACACTTACATGTTAAAGGACAGTAGCCTGCCTCACACAAAGGACTGCTACACCCCCTTCTGGGACCCTGGCAGACAGGATGGAACTGAAAGGGGACATTATGCACATCTAAGCCACTCTTTGAAGTCTCCCTCACTTCGGAGGCACTTTTGGGTATTTAAGCAGGGTCTCTGACCCTACCATCTTAGACCCTTCTGGTCAAGATGCTACTTGTAAAGAATCCCTGAATAAGAACCTGCAACCTGCCAAGAAGAACTGCCAGGCTGCCCAAATGACTCACCTGGACTGCTTTTCTGAGAAGGACTGCTGACTTGCTGTTGCCTTGCTGCCTTGCTGCTCTCTGGCTGTGCTGAGAAGTGTTCTCCAAGGTCTTGGATGGAGCTTGCCTCCTGTTCCCTGAAGTCTCAGGACCAAAGAGACTTCATTCCTGCAAAAGAACTCCTTGTGCAGGGAAAATCAATGCACAGCCTGCAAGAAATGACGCATAGCCTGCATCGCGGTGAGAGAATGACTGCACGCCGAACTGCATCGATGCAGCCCGACTCCCCAAAGAGAAAAATTACGCAGTGCCAGCTTTGCGACTGGAAAATCGACACACGGCCCACTGGATTGACGCAAAGCAGAGCCCGAATGATGCAGCCCAACTTCCTGAGAGGAATCGACGCAGTGCCTGCCGTGCGGCAGAAATTTTCACGCAACCCCCACCGGATCGACGCATCCCCTGTGACTTTGTCCTGCACGCCCAGGATTTCAACGCATTGTCCCCAGGCGTCCAAAAACCCCACAACCAGAACAGGATCCCAGTCTCCATGCCGGAAATCGACACAAAGCCTGCCCTGCATGAAAACTCAACAAACCATTGTCTGTGTGCACCGGAAAAATTGACGCACACCTCCCCATTTTCCACGCAACTCCTCCTCTGCGGTCCCTTGTGGAGAATTTGAATGCAAACCAGGTACTTTGTGCTTGCAAGAGACAATTGTTGCTTTTTAAGAACTAATTACTCTTGACATCATTTTCTAAGTGATATTTCAACGTGTACTTATTGAATCTTAATCGATTTGACCTACATCTTACCAGATCAATATTGTATATTTTTCTAAACACTGTGTGGTGTATTTTTGTGGGGTTCTAATGTGTTATTGCATGATTTATTGCACAAATACTTTACACATTGCCTTCTAATTTAAGCCTGATTGCTCAGTGCCAAGCTACCAGAGGATGGGCACAGGATAATTTGGATTGTGTGTGACTTACCCTGACTAGAGTGAGGGTCCTTGCTTGGACAGGGGGTAACCTGACTGCCAACCAAAGACTCCATTTCTAACAATTTATATGTGACTTTGTCATAAAGCTGTCTGTTGGCACACCTCTGCTGCCGAATGGGACTGTTTGAGCATGTATTTTCCACCTGAGGGCCATGCTATGGTTGTAGCAGTGGCAGGACCATTGTCACACCCATGGCATTTCTGCCTGCATCAGATGTAGGAATCAACTATGCCATCATCATAGCTCACAGACACACTACTACCCTGGGATTATGTGGGTATTGCAAGGTGTTGGTAATTTGTATTACACGCCCTGCAATGAAGAGAGTTAAATGTGTGTGCCATCACAAGGCAGACACACTTATGGAACTGCTATGGATGTGGACTCATGTGTAGTAGCTGTACCTACCTGTACATTGACTGCATTGTGATGTATGTATTGCAATTAGTGGGTGGCCTGCCATTGTTGCCATGGTACACTATTGTCAATCCAGTGAAGGAGAAGTACATGAGCATAGAAATAGCGCTCAACACAGACACACTTACTCTGTGCTCAGAGGATGCATCTGGTGTTACAGGTTAGTGAGTGATGTGGCAGAGATGGAGCTGATGCAGTGCAGCCCCATACTGTCAAAGAGTAGTTGTAGGCCAGTGGAACAGACTCTGCACATATGTGTGGTATGGGGGCTGTAGAGGCTGTCTGTGACAGAACATGAACTGGAACATGGAACTGCCAGTATTATCTTCCCAAATTGTGTTCAATCTCCCTTACGTGGCCTTGCCTAAAGACACAAAGGGGCTGATTCTAATCCTGGCGGGCGGCGGAGGCCGCCCGCCAGAATTCCGCCCCCATAATACCGCTCCGCGGTCAGATGACCGCGGAGGGTATTATGAGTTTTTCCCTGGGCTGGCGGGCGGTTTCCAAAAGACTGCCCGCCAGCCCAGGGAAAAACTCCCTTCCCACGAGGATGCCGGCTCGTAATCGAGCCGGCGGAGTGGGAAGGTGCGACGGGTGCAGTGGCACCCGTCGCGTATTTCAGTGTCTGCAAGGCAGACACTGAAATACTTTGCGGGGCCCTCTTACGGGGGCCCCTGCCGTGCCCATTCCATTGGCATGGGCACGGCAGGGGCCCCCAGGGGCCCCGCGGCACCCCCTACCGCCATCCTGTTCCTGGCGGGCGAACCGCCAGGAACAGGATGGCGGTAGGGGGTGTCAGAATCCCCCATGGCAGCGCAGCAAGCTGCGCCGCCATGGGGGATTCTAAGGGCAGCGGTAAACCGGCGGGAGACCGCCGGTTTACCCTTTCTGACTGCGGCCAAAGCGCCGCGGTCAGAATGCCCTGCGGGGCACCGCCGGCCTGTCGGCGGTGCTCCCGCCGACCCTTGCCCCGGCGGTCGAAGACCGCTGGGGTTAGAATCAGGGCCAAAGTGACCAAAAGGACAACAGTGGTGCAGCACCTGGGACTTGAGTAATGAAAAGTGAGCGTCGCCTTTGCACCATTTTCCAATGCAAAAGCAGCGCTAAATTACAAATCATGTGTTTAATGTTAATTTTGTGCTGCTAATGCGTCACACAATGATGCAAGGGCAGTGCTAGCCTCTCATTAATCCAGACCCTAGTGCTGCCCCATATGAAGTGTGCCCCTTAGCACACCTCCGACAACAACGTGTGGGCCGTCTATGCAAATCGGCGCACCATGGTATAAGGAGGAGTTGTGTAGTAAATACATGATACTACCCTAGCACTTTGCAAGTCTTACAACTCATGTACTTAAGCTAGTTCTACAAGGCATCCAGAGGCGCTTTGTAATTGAAGTGTGGCTCTTTTGAATGTCTGCAATGATCATGAGTTGAATATTTCATGACTCATGTGGCAGGGTTGTCTCATGGAATCAAATGTGCCATATTCATTGCCCCCTTAAGGCAGGTAATCCCCCTTTGCTAACATAATGGCTGGGCCAGGGCTCATGTGCGTGAAATTTTGACAAGGTTGTGCTATACATGCATTTTGCCTTTTTGTTGACACAATCCTAGGAAAAATGGTAGGATGGCGGTGCCTTAGCATTTCACACATGAAACAATGCCGGTGCACAGGTGACGCTATAGTCTTTGAAATTTATGCATTCATGATGGTTGTGCAGTACTCATCAGATAGCTGACCTGCATTGGTGTCATTGTTGGACAGGCCTGAACTGGCGCAGATACTCTTCATACTGGTTGCCTACAACCTGTTCACGAGCATTGCATGCAGCACTCCAACTTATCTGCTACTGAAAGCAGTAAAAAGTCAATATTATGTTAATGGGAGATTTACCAACAGTTCTGCCAATCTTGATCCCCAGGTGATCTAGCCTGATCCTGCTACTTGGCCACCAGATCGGCCCAGCGATGCATCAGCTGGTGGTCATTCTGGCCTGTTTAGTAGACACACCTCAGATGGTGGAGCACCTTTCCCCACCTCAACCGCCTGGCCTCTGTCCAGTAGCCGAGGATCACGCGCCCACCCATTTGCAACATCATTGGTAGGTAGTGTGCAACTAGCCAAATGAATCCTCCAACTCATCCACAGACATTTTGCTCATCCTCCCCTTGCCAGACATGTCAACACATGCGTTGAGTTCACCCCTTTCAATTATGATGCAAAACAAAAGGAAACTTAACCCCACTAACATAACCCAACTATCCCAACTAATTAACAACTCTGGGCAGACACCCCACAGTACAATTATACAATTACAAAACTGGACAAAAACTACACAAAACTACAACTTCTAGGACAAAATGCACACAACATTACACAGGATACAGCACAAGGGACACCACAAACTTGCAATCACACTCAACAATCAACCATCAGCTTCAATACACAACCACACACAGTCACAAAGGCACAGACAGTAAAGAGAGAGCACTGTACCATGCTTGTAGACAGGATTCATATTACATCACTTTCTGGGCACGTGCGTCACATTTTTCAGTTATCTGTGTTTTATTTGACACATTAGTCATATGCATAGTTTTTTTTGGACAGATAACATGTGTGTCGTTTACATTGACGCATGATGTCATGTGTTGATTTCACAGAAGGCTGCATTAAGAGGAGTGTAAACGTAGAATTCATGCTAAGGGCCCAATGGTCATTTTCCTCACGTTTGCAGATATTTTTGACAAATTTGTGTCACATTTTTGCCTCATTTCTTGTTTGTGTGATTTTTTGCATTGTCCTTGAGTGCATCCTGATTCACCATACACATGACATGGGCTGTGCTGCAATGTGGCATATGGGGTATGGCCACATTTGGAAGTCCATGCAGCAATATGATAAGGGTATTATTGGTCGGTTAAACCACGTCGTGCATATATATATACATGTGTGCCAACAGTGTTTCCACATATGTTTGGCACATGTGTGCCCTATGTGTAGATATGTGTAGGTATCTGAATGTGTGGGTGTACCACATAGTAAACTGTGGCAATAGTGTGTAGAAATACCCCTGACTGATGATATGAGATGGCCTGACTCCATCACATGCTCTGTCATGTGTTAGCCATTACAATTTGGACTCAGAATATGCAGTGTACTTGACCTGCTTTAACATCACATTTACACTGATGAGTTACGTGGCATTGGGAGTTGACTCTGTGGTTTGTGGTTGTATGTTCCGTCTTGTTGCTCAAGTACACATTTGTTATGTGGTTACCCATGCATCTCAGTAGCTGGTGATGTCATGTACACCTGTTTTTGTGATATATGTAATATGCCCTGTGGGTGTAGAAACAAGTGTAAGTGCATTTTGGTAACACGTTATGAGACTGGTGTTTGAAAGGGATATTCAATGTCTCATTACAGTCTTACAGCATGGTCAGATATTGTAATTTGAACGTTGCATGTGCAGTCACATCACTGGCACCTATTCAATATGCATATGGGTACACATGTGGAGATCTTTTATGGATGTCGCATGTGTTTTGCTACCTATGCCATCATAGTACTGCTAGGTTGTTTACTGTCCTGAATCCTGACACACTACAATGCTAGGGCCATTATGGTTGAAAGTGTGCAGTGATGTGTTGTATATGTGTGCTAGCTTCCAAATGGACTATCAGATTTGTCTTGTTCATGTTTGTCGTTACTGTCACATACTCTGCTGTATCATGGTGTACCACTGTTGCAGTGTGGCATAGCTGGCAGGGCTACTCGCTATCAACACTGTGTGGGTTTGAATGGCAACAGAAACACATGTCTGTTTGGGAGGCTGCAAGTCCCTTGTGCTCCACATTGTTCTTGCTCCTGTGCAGCTACCCCAGGCACCTGACTATGTCATATGTTGATGTAGTCAGGACAGTGGTCTGTTGCTTAACAAAGCTGGTATCTCGGCCATTAATGATTGGAACTTGGCAGCCTATGCTGACTCTGCAGTGGTTCTACATATGCACAAATGTGTTCATACAGACCAGGATGTGTTGCTTTGCTATGTGGCACTTGATGTCAGGACCTCCCCTCTCAGGTACAGTGCTCGGATGCTTGCACATGTAGGACATCTCACATTCATGGGACTCATCATCTGTTTCCATTTACAGCATGTGTATGGGTTGTATGAGTGTAGTTGTCTCAGCGATCAACTAATGGCATGGTACATATGGTGTTGTACATAAAATCCTCATGTCATGGTGCCAGGTGTAGGTCAATTGTCATGTTCTAGTAGTGCCAAAGATGTCTGGGTCATGTACGTACCTGGCCAGCCTCAATATACATATGTGAAGTATAGACCTGGAATCATTGATGAGTATCTCTGTTCATTCCCCTATTATTTTCTGGCATTACTGTGAAATTAAGTATTATGTCCTCCATCATTCACAGATATTTGGCAGCTAGTGTTCTGTATGCATCTTCCACAATTACATTGTGTGGTGATGTGGGGACAGAATCCAACATATGACTTGGGAGATGTTGAGATCTTGCCTCCTCCTACTACTGGCAACTTGTTAGTTCTTGTACCATTGGTGGTATTTGTGAGATGTAATGAGTGCCATGCACACATATCATGACTTATGGCACACCTCTTGTGTAGTCTCCAGGTGACATGGCGTGTATAATTTGGAACTATCAGTGGGTATCTCTGAGCTGTCCATCCACACACTCCATGGAACATGGTCATGCAATTCTTCCAGCATCCCACAACCTAGCTGACTCTAACCATGACTAAATGATGTAATGGTTAGAAATCATCTCAGGTCTGTATTCATCTCTTAAAACCTACATATGTGGCTAGGTGTACTCCGACTCAATGTGATGTTGGATATCTGATTGTATTGGACATTGCATCAAACAGTAGAGCACCCACTCCAGATTGTGCTTTTGGAGTCCATAACGTGTATGGGACACATTTTAACATTTACTACCATTGAATTGTTCTGTATTGTGATTGTGTATGTATTGTGTTTTGGTATGTGATATGTGATGTTGTCAAACAGAGCATACTATTTAAAGCTGCATACCCAGGTCAGACATTGTTGATGATGGGCAAACTGTTGCTACCTAGGAATACAACCACACATATTTTCTGGAGACATGTGTGACGACAGCATATGTGTCTGACAT
Organism: Pleurodeles waltl; assembly: GCF_031143425.1. Classification (NCBI taxonomy): domain Eukaryota; kingdom Metazoa; phylum Chordata; class Amphibia; order Caudata; family Salamandridae; genus Pleurodeles; species Pleurodeles waltl. Next base: position 790,807,757 of record NC_090438.1, on the reverse strand, counting down.
GTGTACATCTTTGGTACATAGTGTGTGTGACACACTCTGCCTACATTCCACATAAAATATACTTTGATCACACATTTTTTATTTAACTCATTGCATTTATCAATAGTTGTTGTTTTTGTATTGTGAACCTGCAGCCCTAGCTGCATACATTCTCATCCATACCAATGTGCATTCCGCAGACATGTCTGTGCAATGAGTGGGTCCATGTTTACCTTGTGTCAAGGTCGTGCCCCATGGCAGTGGGAGGACAGTTTACCATAGATAGACTGCACAGGCTCAGCTTCTTCCATTGGTTACTATCCCTGGGAAAATCATGATAACCATAGTTACCAATGAAGTCCCCCCTCATTACACATGTTCCATGCATCCATTGCAGCTATCACAATGATTGTGACAGTGTTCAGTTCCAACATTACTTAAGTTAAATTTTTGACATCCCCTACCTCATGTGTGGCCCCTTGCATACATCCTATTAGGACATGATGTAGTTGGGTGTGATGTGCTATTGATTAGCAAGTTGGCAATGTGAATGTACAAAATATGCAGTGGTCCTTGGATTGTTTCCTTCAGTTCTCACATACCAGTGATAAGGCTGTAAGTGATGTGTGTGATGGTGGCAGTATGATCTAAAACACCACATATGATGTCGCTACAATTCTTGTCAGTTTAGTGTTTGTTACATGCTCCCTGGGGTTACAGTCACATTCCTATGGTATATGTAGTGGAGATTGAATAGACCAAAGCATGATTGGTAAAAAATGTGAACTGTTTATTTAAATTATTTACATGGTGATTTCTGTTGTTCTTATATATAAAAGTTGTCAACAATATATTGGCTGCCGGCATACCTCAGCAGCTGTGTTGTGCTGTTCCCCCTCCATATTGTCAGCAACATCCTTTTCCTCCACCTCAGGCAGGTCAGCAACCTGGTCAGACAATGGCATGTTCATACTCACACATATGTTGTGTAGGATGGCACATGTGGGGATTATTTTACACACAATGGGTGGGGTATAAAGGAGGCTTCCTCCTGTCAGGTCTAGGCACCTGAATCTGGATTTGAGGATGCCAAATGCCCTTTCCACCACATTGTGTGTCTGACGGTGTCCCTCATTGTAGGCACGCTCTGCTGCTGTCTTAGATTTTGCAAATGGGGTCATCACCCACGGCTGTATGCCGTAACCGTGGTCCGTTGCAAAGTTAAAAGATTGAAGATGTTGTTAAAGCTTGCAACAGGTTTAGTATGTAGCATAGCATTTGTTAGTTGGAGTTGGTTGTGACTCAGACGTGTTTGTGGTATGGTGTGAGTTCCTGGCCTTAAGTTTTACTAGCACTGTGTAGTTGGACATGACAATCTTGGGTATTGGCTCAAGGACCTGGGACATATAATTTGGATTCCTAACTGATGCTTAGTATGTATGTACCATGTGTTGTGTAGTGCATCTTTGTAGCATTGTGCTATTACTACAGGACACATCTTTGCAACACAGTGGGGTCAGATGTAGTGACAACATGGTAGCCCTACAAAGCCTGGACATCCCAGCCATTTTGACATGTGGCAGTATAGATTAAGTGCAACACTTAGGCCCATTTTAAAGAGAAAGTGACAGTGCACAACACAGCTCCAAAATTGGCAGCGCGTGCTGTATCATTTTCACTATGGAGGAATGCACCATGTGTAATATGTTACATAGCAACCCTTTGTTGTCCCCTGCGCCGGTGCTAAATATGCAGCCATGCACCAACATTGCCAACCTGCACCAGGGTACTTGGCATGGCTGCATACATCTGCGCAGGAAAGGATACCTTCCTATGCATGTATTATTTTCATGGGCAATTTGCTCTTTTTGTGTGTGCAGCAGTATGCAGCACGTACAGGTGGCACATTCATATGAGGTCAAATCACAGTCAATTTCCTTATTGCAACCTGCAAATGCTACCCCTGGGTTGGTGTTTGAATTTGGCACTGACTCAGGATTTAGGTGACACCTACATCTGAGTCAGCGTCACCATGCTATGTGTCTTGCGGTGACACATCTACAGCACCACACGTTGCACGCCCCTTCCACCCAAAGTGCTGCATGGGGGGCTCTATTTACAATGTGGCATCAAGTCACAAAAGAGTGGTCATCCCCCAACTTGTACATACAGTAGAGTGTAGGAGGCTGGCCTGGCTTGTAGTGGGTACCAGAGGTACTTACACCTTGTGCCAGGTCCAGTTATCCCTTATTAGTAGAATAGAGGTGTTTCTAGCAGCTTAGGCTGATAGAAGGTAGCTATGGCAAAGCAGCTTAGGCTGAACTAGGAGACATGCAAAGCTCCTACTATACCACGTATATCATATGCACAATATCATAAGAAAACACAATACACAGAGTTACTAAAAATAAAGGTACTTTATTTCTTTGTCAACATGCCACAAGTATCTCAGTGAGTACTCTCAGTAAGAAGGTAAGTACTATACACAAGTTATATGTACACAAACCACAAATAGGTAAGTAAGAGTCAGAAAAGTAATGCAAACAGTGTAGAATTACAATAGGTTGCAATAGGCAAGCATAGGTCTAGGGGCAACACAAACCATATACTCCAAAAGTGGAATGCGAATCACGAATGGACCCCGGACCTATGAGAGCTTGTAGAGGGTCGCTGGGACTGTAAGAAAACAGTCAGGGTGTCCAAGATACCCCACCCCAAGACCCTGAAAAGTAGGAGTAAAGTACACCTACTACCCCAAAAGAGCACAATAGTTGTGATAGGGGGATTCTGCAAGAACAACAAACACCAGCAGTCCACTGAATACGTATTCCTGGACCTGAGGACCTGCAAAGCAAGGGGGCCAAGTCCAATAGTCGCGACAGTGTCCGGGGGGGCAGGAGCCCAGAAAACCCCAGATGAAGGTGCAAGGAAGCTGCCTCTGGATGGAAGAAGCTTGGAGTTCTGTAAGAAAGAAGAGGACTAGGAACTTCTCCTTTGGATGGAAGATGTCCCACGTCGCGATGAAGCTTGCAGAGGTGTTCCCATGCAGAAATACTGCAAACAAGCCTTTCTAGCTGCAAGGGTTGCAGTAGAGGTTTGTGGGTGCTGCTGAGGACCAGGAAGGACCAGGATGTCGCCCCTTGGAGGAGGAGACAGAGGGGGCGCTCAGCAACTGAGAGAGCTCTCACATAAGCAGACAGCTCCCTTAGAAGTACCCCAACAGGCACTTAGAAGATTAGTGAACCAGAGTCCATGTGAAGTTACAAAGGAGGGTCCCATGACGTCGGAGGCCAGCTCAGAGGGTTGAGCACTGTGGGACGGAGTGCTGGGGACCCAGGCTAGGCTGTGCATAAAGGAAATCCTGGAAGAGTGCACAGAAGCCAAAGCAGCTGCCAATCACGCAGTACACAGGTTTGCAGTCTAGCGTGGGGAGGCAAGGACTTACCTCCACCAAACTTGGACTGAAGAGTCACTGGACTATGGGAGTCACTTGGAGAGAGTTGCTGTGTTCCAGGGACCATGCTCGTCAGGATGAGAGGGGACCCAGAGGACCGGTGATGCAGTCTTTTGGTGCCTGCGTTAGCAGGGGGAAGATTCCGTCGACCCACAGGACATTTCTTCTGTGCTTCTGGTGCAGAGTGAAGGCAGGTGACCCCCAGCGCATGCACCACCAGGAAACCGTCGAGAAAGCCAGCAGGATTAGGCGCTACAATGTTGCTGGTTGTCGTCTTGCTACTTTGTTGCGGTTTTGCAGGCGCCCCGGAGCAGTCAGCGGTCGATCCTTGGTAGAAGACGAAGAGGGAGATGCAGAGGAACTCTGGTGAGCTCTTGCATTCGTTATCTGAAGAATTCCCCAAAGCAGAGACCCTAAATAGCCAGTAAAGGAGGTTTTTCCTACCAAGGAAGGAGGATTGGCTACCAAGAAAGGTAAGAGCCTATCAGAAGGAGTCTCTGACGTCACCTGCTGGCACTGGCCACTCAGAGCAGTCCAGTGTGCCCCCAACACCTCTGTTTCCAAGATGGCAGAGGTCTGGGACACACTGGAGGAGCTCTGGGCACCTCCCCTATGAGGTACTGGTCAGGGGAGTGGTCACTCCCATTTCCTTTGTCCAGTTTCGTGCCAGAGCAGGGCTGGGGATCCCTGAACCAGTGTAGACTGGCTTATGCAGAGATGGGCACCGTCTGTGCCCATTAAAGCATTTCCAGTGGTTGGGGGAGGCTACTCCTCCCCAGCCCTTCACACCTATTTCCAAAGGGAGAGGGTGTAACACCCTCTCTCACAGGAAATCCTTTGTTCTGCCTTCCTGGGCCAGGGCTGCCAGGACCCCACGAGGGCAGACACCTGTGTGAGAGGTTGGCAGCAGCAGCAGCTGCAGTGGAGACCCCGGCAAGGCAGTTTGCCAGTACCCGGGTTCTGTGCTAGAGACCCGGGGGATCATGGAATCGCCCCCCCCAACACCAGAATGGTATTGGGGTGACAATTCCATGATCTTAGACATGTTACATGGCCATGTTCGGAGTTACCATTGTGACACTATACATAGGTAGAGACCTATGTATAGTGCACGCGTGTAATGGTATCCCCTCACTCACAAAGTCCCGGGAATTTGCCCTGAATGATGTGGGGGCACCTTGGCTAGTGCCAGGGTGCCCACACACTAAGTAACTTGGCACCCAATCTTCACCAGGTGAAGGTTAGACATATAGGTGACTTATAAGTTACTTAAGTGCAGTGGTAAATGACTGTGAAATAACGTGGAAGTTATTTCACGCAGGCTGCAGTGGCAGGCCTGTGTAAGAATTGTCAGAGCTCTCTATGGGTGGCAAAAGAAACGCTGCAGCCCATAGGGATCTCCTGGAACCCCAATACCCTGGGTACCTCAGTACCATATACAAGGGAATTATATGGGTGTACCAGTATGCCAATGTGAATTGGTAAATTTAGTCACTAGCCTGTAGTAACAAATTTGGAAAGCAGAGGGAGCATAAACACTGAGGTTCTGGTTAGCAGAGCCTCAGTGATACAGTTAGGCACCTCACAGGGAACACATGCAGGGCACATGCTATGAGCACTGGGGCCCTGCCTGGCAGGGTCCCAGTGACACAAGGACTAAAACAACATACATACAGTGAAATATGGGGGTAACATGCCAGGCAAGATGGTACTTTACTACATACAGGGCATGACAATGGCATTTGGGCTCTTACATCTGTCCCCTAGTGATCGTGAGTGGCAGCTGATGATTATGTCAGCCATCAGGGGTGCAAGGGTATGCATCCCATTGTTTCAGGATTATCAACACTGCTACCAGTGTTTCTACTATCTTCCACTTGAATCAGCATTTATACTGTCAACACATGCACAGTGCGGGCTATGGTATGGGGCACAGCTACTTTACAAACGTGTCCCTTAGCAAAGTGCATGTAAGGTCAGTTATGTCCTAAATACTTGTACAGGGTCCCCCTATATCATCCATGAACTGCACTGTCTAACAGTGACTCTGCCCCATGGTGTGCCATTTTTTTTTTACGGTACAGACCTGATGGTGTTGTTGGTCAATAAGTGGTGCATGGGAGGTGGCACTACAGTAGGTGTGGTGCCACTTCTCACAAATCTGGCACATGGTATGTAATGGCCATTAATTTGTTATTCCTATGTGTGTGACCCAATGCTTCAGGCAGATGTATTTGCACACTACGGGTAAGTCAGGTATGTGTTGATGAGATGTAGTTGGTATTGGCACCAGTTGTCTGTTATATGATGTAAGTTCTGGCAGAGACGTGCACAGCATAATTTAAGGGGACTGTGCCTATGTGTCACTTACTTTACATGACCATGGTGTATGCCATTGACATTGCTGTGCTATTCTTTGTTTTGTGTCATGTGTGTGTGAAGTGTATTTAGTAGCCAACTTGTGGGCACTTGTAGTGGTTTGTTGACATCTTCTGTTAGCAAAGGCTACATCGTTCCACCTGTCCTTCCCGTGGTGTGCCTGTCAAGTTGTAGGTCTGTCACGTACATGTGGGTGCATTTGTTTGTGCTGTGGACTGAATGTGCTATACTACAGCTTGGTGCATGTGTGTAATGACTTGTACATCTGTGTTACCATAGAGTGGTGTATGTCTTGTGTGTCCTCCAGGGTTGGTGTGTTGTGTGTATATTGCTAGGTTTGTTGACTTACCCACATGTAGGCCATTGCCATATTGGCCATCCTGGAAGTGTTTGTTGATCCTGCTGTGCCTGAATATGTAGGCATCATGGACACTACCAAGATACTTGGCTAAAATTTTCAGAAATAGTCCACGTTGGTCCACTATGGCAGGCACATTTATGGAATGTGTATGTTTCCGGTCCCTTTATAAATGTTCGGTTGCTGTAGGTGGGACAAGTCGGACATGGGTGAAGTCCATTGCACCTAGCACATGCGGAAAGCCAGCAAATTGGTAAAAGCCTTGTTTTATCTCCGGCTGCATTTGCTGGGTGGTGGGGAAGCAGATGTAGAGGGGTGTCAGGGAGATGATTGCATCTAATACCTTCAGCAGGAAGCCTGAGAAAGATGACTGAGACACACCAGCAACCAGTGCACCCGTTGTCTGGAATGTGCCACTTTCAGCATATGCGAACAGCTAGCAGCATTGTGAGAGGTGGTATGTTATGTGGTGTCTGCAGCCTGGCTGTGATCTGTGGTTTAATGTGGTGCAGCAGGCGTAGCATTGCTTGCCGGTTGAGATGGTAAGACTAATGAGGTCTTGTTCTTTGAGGCCAAGAAGAGTTGTCCTGTTCTGGAATATCCTTTCCTGCCTTCTGCCTTGCCTTTGTGGGTGCCATAGTGGTGGTCGTGGTTGCTGCAGTAGTGGTGGAGGTTGGTGTAGTGGTTGTTGTCCTCTGCGTCATGTCTCAAGCTGGAGCAATAACACTTCCATCTTGTCCTGTAGGTTTCCAATGTTGCTTCTGTGTGTTTTCCTTAAGTAATGGTGTGTGGGCCTCATTTTAACACCTGTTCTGACCCAGGCATTACAATTTGACACAAATCAGGGTTAATGTCATTTTTTAGGTCTGCATCCCACCGGTGCGTCCTTTTTGCATGGGTGGATAAATATGGCGCTTTAGGCTTAGAGTCATTTTTTAGACAGGGATGAGTACCTTGCATCTCATTGATGCAAGGTGGTTTCACACATACAAAAAATGACGTTAACTCCTATATTTTGATGCTAGACGGGTCTAGCGTCAAAATATAAATATAAAGTTTAAGTTTCCACTGAATTAGCGTCAAATAAAATGATACTAATTCAGCACAAACAGAGTATAAATATGCCCCTTAATGTCATGTAAATGCTGCTAAAGCTGCGGGTATGACTTGAGTCACTGACACAATTCATTTCCATACCTTACTACTTGCTGAATCTAACAAAGAAGCCTTTGGGATCATCCTTGATAATTATTGGTGAGACATCAGTGGATAAATCTGTCTTCTAGGGACAGGTAACCAACTGACCTGCAGACTGGTAAAAGATATAGAACCGGCAAAGGATTAAATATCTGCCACAGCAATCAACACTCAACATCCTGCCTGGAATAAAGAAAACATAGTGATTCTACCAGGGACTGCTAAATTTCTGTCTTGAGTACCCTCCTGGTTGAAAATGGTAATCGGTTTCTAAATTGACACATTAACAATGATATTTGGTCAATGGATTGGCACTCAGTGGTTTTCTATAATCTCTGGAGAGAAAGATCGGTGTAGGTAACATTTTAGTATAACGTATGAGCCAACTTTTTGTATTGAGCAGTTATCTGTGCTTGCTCGTAAGAAAGAATTGTCCTGGGTAATATTTTACCACAACGTTTAGGAAGAAGGCGTAAACGCAGAATGAATCATAGAGGGGACAGTTACTCAATTTCAACTAATCCAGTAGTCTGTTCAGAATTTACACTGCATTTCTGGTAGCGGAATATGTTTTTTGGTATGCATTAACTTTCATGAACTTTCATCTCTGGTCAGTAATTAACAACTACTAACCAAATAGCAGCCCATAAAATAAACTGTAAATTTTAACATGGGTTAGGAATATGTGGCCAAAGAATTAATAACTTGTAAATAGCTGCATTTTGAAATGAGTTTTATTAATCAACAAATACAGACTTTACCCACTATAATCGTTAGATAATATATGGTAGAACATATGTGAGAATACCTTGCAATAATCCTAGAGTTTTTTTTAAACCCATCTATAAAATGGAGTTAAGAAGATGGACCCTAGATTGAACCTTGTTAGAAATGGGGTATCTAGTTGGCAGAGGTATACACCCTTGACCAAGTAGGGACCACAATCCTAGTCAGGGTAAGTCCCACACAATCAGAAACTATCCTGTGCCTCCCTCTGGCAGCTTGGCAGTGAGCAGTCAGGCATCTCAGGGGGACAGGGAATGGGGGCACCTCAGCCGGCAGATGGAAAAACACCACTGGTCCTGGAGGGGGCAACATGCCCTGTGCGCTATCCTGGGGAGAGCAAGGCCACAGTTTCTCAAGTGGGTGACTTGCCCACTGGATCTGGAGGGGGCAACATGCCCTGTGCTTGGTCCTGGGGAGTGCAAGACCACAGTCTCTCAAGTGGGTGATTTGCCCACTGGATATGGAGGGGGCAACATGCACTGTGCGCTGCCCTGGGAATGCAAGGCCACAGTCTCTCAAGTGGGTGTCTTGCCCACTGGCTGTAGAGGGGGCAACATGCCCTGTGCTTGACCCTGGGGAGGCTGGGGTAGGTGGATGTCTTACCCAATGGTTCTGGAGGGGGCATCATGCCCTGTGCACTTCATCCTGGGGAGCATGGGGTGAGTGGATGGCTTCTCCACTGGTTTTGAAGGGGGCAATGTGCCCTGTGATCTACATCCTGTGGAGGATGGGATGAGTGGATGGCTTCTCCACTGCTTCTGGAGGGGGCATTGTTCCTTGTGCTCTTCATCCTGGGGAGGATGGGGTGAGTGGATGGCTTCTCCACTGCTTCTGGAGGGGGCATCGTGCCCTCTGATGTACATCCTGGGGAGGATGGGGTGAGTGGATGGCTTCTCCACTGGTTCATGAGGGGGCATTGTGCCCTGTGGTCTTCATCCTGTGGATGATGGGGTAGGCGGGTGTCTTACCCACTCATTCTGGAGGGGGCATCGTGCCCTGTGCTCTTCATCCTAGGGAGGATGGGGTGAGTGGATGGCTTCTCCGCTGGTTCTGGAGGGGGCATTGTGCCCTGTGCTCTTCATCCTGGGGAGGATGGGGTGAGTGGATGATGTCTCCACTGGTTCTGGAGGGGGCATTGTGTCCTGTGATGCAGGTCTTGGGGAGTGCAAGGTCACAGTCTCTTAGATAGGTGTCAATCCCACAGGATTTGCAGGGGCAGCCTGCACAACAGCCCATGGATGCAGGACTACACACTGTCTTCCGGCAGTGATGGCTGCTCAGCGGTGGTGATGGTGATGTTGCTGCTGGTTGTAGGGGGAAGCTCCTGCCCATCCCCTGCAGCCAGCTGCCCACTGGTGATGCTGCTGCTGGTAGTGGTTGTGGTGGGAAGCTCCTGCCCACCCCCTGCAGCCTTGGACAGCTGCCCACTCTTGGTGGCGATGCTGCTGCTGGTGGTGGTGGTTGTGGGGGGAAGCTCCTGCCCATTGCCTGCAGCCTCCGACAGCTGGTCACTACTGATGGCGGTGCTGCTGCTGGTAGTGGTTGTGGGGCGAAGCTCCTGCCCATCCCCTGCAGCCTCGGATGGCTGCACTACCATGGTTGGTGGTGGGGGCTCCGACTGAGTCCCAGCACCAGGCCCCTTGTCCTTTCTGCCTACGGGTGCAGGCCCCTTGCCCTTCTTTGCAGCAGCTGGGGTGGCTCCTTGCTCCTCTTGGCAGCAGCTGGGGACGGGGCTCCTTGCTCCTCTTGGCAGCAGCTGGGGATAGCACCTTTACCTTCATGGTAGTAGCTGGGGGTGGCACCTCTACCTTCTTGGCAGCACTTGGGGCAGACACTCTTTCATTGTGGCAGCCTGGTGCCCGGGATCCCTTCCCACCATGAGCTGCTGTGGACACTACTGGGCTCGTGGACTGGGTGGCTGAGGTGCTTGTCTGGGTTTTACACACCCTGACTAGATGTGAAGGACAGAGGGAGGGGTAGGGAAGAGGTCAATGGTGGAGGGGAAAAGCTTCTTAGGACCATTGGGGGGGGGGGAGACAGGGAAGGTCTGGGAGTGGAAGAAGAGGGGGTCGTTGTAGGAGGTGTCTGTCTACTCTGTTTGGGTGCAGGTGCATGGGCTGGATGCTGTTGTGAGGTGGATGGCTGTTGGATGTCTGAGTACTTGCGTTTGTGTACTTTGGGAGGACGTCACAGATACATTGGGAGAGGACACAGGGGACGTGTGCATGGATGTTGGGGTGGTGACTGCCAGTGAGGTGTGTGTTCTGATAGGTGTGCTGGTGATGGAGGTAGTGGATGAGGATGTAGTGCATGCAGGTGTGAGTGTAGAATCAATTGGGAGAGAGGTGGAGGACGAGGAGGAGGGGACACAGTGGAGGCAGTGGATGTTGGTACATCTGCCTGTTTTTTGTGTGAGTGCCTGTGGGATGAAGTGTCGTGCTTGTGTTTGCCTGTGCCACTCTTGTGTGTTGTCTTGTGTGCATGCTCATCTGCCTTTGTGCTTGGGATAGGTTGGCTTTGAGGGGAATTGGATTGGATAGAGGAAGGTGGAGGGGGAAGGTGGAAATAGGGACAATGGCTACCATTAGAGAGGAAGCCAGAGCCTGGATTGATCTCTGTTGGCCACCAAGCCAGTGCGAATGCCCTCCAGAAATGCATTGGACTGTTACATTTGGGCTGCCAGCCCCTGGATGGCATTCACAATGGTTGACTGCCAAACAGAGATGGATTGTAGGAGGTCAATAGCCTCCTCACTCAGGGCAGCGGGGCTAACTGGGGCAGGGCCTGAGGTGCCTGGGGCGAAGGAGATGCCCACCCTCCTGGGTGAGCGGGCGTGGGCAACTCTCAGAGAGGCTGCTGGGAGTGCGGTGCTGGTACAGGGGATGGCAGATGTACCTGTAGATGGGGTGGGCACAGAGGTGTCCGCCACCACCAGTGAGCTTCCATTGGAGGACATATTCGTATCTGAACTGTCCCCTCCAGTATCCGCTGTGGTGCTCTCCTCGACCTTCATCCCACTGGTGCCCTCACCGTTGGGGGAGTCTGACTCCTGGGTCCTGTGGGATGCAGCTCCCTCCGTCACTGGTGCCTCTGCTCCTCTGCCAGATGATGTTAATGCACATAAGGACAGGATGACAAAACAAGAAAGGGGGTAGAGAGACAAAGGATGCACTTGGTCAATAGCTGCACCAACACTACTGCTGGCATACACAACACCCTCACACAGAGGGAACAACCCTACGCACTATGCATGGCACTACCAGCAACAATGCTAGTCACCAGGGCATGAAGAGGGACACATACCGCCCACTGCAGCATACCTGGGACCCACACAACCCTACCCAGTAGTGGATTTCTACTAGCCAGCTTGGAGGAATATCACATCAGAACCCTGCCCAACATGGGACCTAAACTGCAATGTCAGCCCTGGCCTAGGGGCACCCACAGGCACACATCCCCCACTTGGATGCCACCCCATGAGACGTAAGTAGTAATGATGGGCACTGAACTCACCCCCTTGTTGCTGCTGTGATGCCCCCAAGTGCCCATTCAGCTCCGTTTAGGCCACTGCCAGTATGCAGGCCATCAGTGGGGTCAGTGTTCGACGGGGACCCCTGCCCCAGCTGGGCCTCCACCGTCTTCCGTGCCCAGCGTCTCAGGTCCTCCCACCATTTCCGACAGTACGTCTCATGGGGTGCTCTGCCTGCCGTAGACCCCCCAGGGTCCGCACGTCCTTAGCAATAGCATGCCATACACCCTTCTTTTAATGGGCACTGCCCTGCAGAGGAAATATACACAGGGAAAGGCATTAGTGAGACCGTTCTGCCTGTTACACTCATGGCCCACCATAGCCCTCCCATCTCACAGACATGGCCCAGCACACATGCTGCACGCTTGCCAGGGACCAACTCCACCCTACACAAGACCTTCACACACACCACTCCATGCATAAGTGCCACATGCATCATGCTCACAGTGTACTCACCTGTTGGTCTGGAGGCCCATACAGCAGTCCGTACTGGGGTAGGACCACATCCACCAGTTGCTTCAACTCCACTGAGGTGAAGGCAGGGGCCCTTTCCCCAGACACATGAGCCATGGTGGGTTCCAGACACAGGTCACAGTAGCACATGCAGTGTAGGTCCTCTCAGGTTGAAGGTCATGTAGCAAGTGAGTGAACGGATAGAAAATGGTGGTCACGTCCACAGCGGTGCACACCGTCACAGCCGGTGTACATCACTATTGGCCAATGTATCCTATAGGACCCAATTATAACCAATGAGGAGTTGCATGGTGGCTCCTGACCGCCTCCTGCAACGGTGCACAATGTCAGCGGAATTACCTCACTTCCACCTGTCCCTCCATACAGGACAGGCAGATGCCATTTCAAGGGGGCGGGTGTAGACCATGGATCCTAACTGCGTCACAGATCACAATTGTGCATTCAAGACACATACCACTAATACATTAATAAATCACATCATGCATTGAACTGTAGTGGCTACAATGTACAGATTATGACCAGCTCCTCACTCTTTTGCCCCATAGATTGCAAACGCTGCGGATTAATAGAAGATGGAGACATCCCCCGTGTACAGACCCCGGGTGGACTTGGCAACAGTGGAGGACAGGCACATTATACTCACGTACAGACTTGACAGGGCTACAATCACAGAGATTTGTGCCCAATTGGAGCCTGACCTGACATGTGCTCTCCGTCACCCCACTGGGATCCCCCCCTATTGTGGAAGTGCTATAGGTGCTCCATTTCCTGGCAACTGGTTCTTTCCAAGTGACAGTGGGCTTGGCAGCAGGTTTGTCACAGCCAATGTTCTAAATAGTGCCGACCAGGGTGTTGTCTGCCCTGATTAAACGCATGTGCAGCTACATTGTTTTCCCCCAAGTGGAGGATTTGGCCACAATGAAGGCTGACTTCTATGCAATAGGACATATCCCCAACATCATTGGGGCAATTGATGGAACACATATTGCATTTGTCCCCACCCGCCAGAATGAACAGATCTTCAGAAATCGTAAAAGTTTTCACTCAATGAATGTGCAGATGTTGTGTTTGGCCGAACAGTACATCTCCCATGTCAATGCTAAGTATCCAGGCGTGGTGCATGATGCTTTTATCCTGAGGAATAGCAGCATCCCAAATGTGATGGCCCAACTCTAGAGGCACACTGTGTGGCTAATAGATGAGCCCTGGTAGCCACCCAGTGGCTGTTGGTGTATGGGTATGGTGTGGGCCATATGGCATAGTATGTGGCTAACAGTTGTCCATCTAAATTTGCAGGTGACTCTGGTTACTCCCAACCTCTCGTGGCTACTGACCCCTGTGAGGAATCCCAGGACAAGGCGCGAGGCTTGGAATTCACGTGTTAACCCCGGGAGATGATTCCTGACGAGCGCTTTTAAATAACAGAGCTCTTTGAGTTAATCGGAGGTGATATTTACGAGTCTGGTCCCCCGGTTTTGACCTTTTTGAATTAAGAATTATATTTGCCCTTCTTCAGTCCTGATGAGGCCTTAAATTGATAGGCCGAAACGCGTTGACGTTTTGTATTGCATGTGTTTTGGGCTTGTTAAACAACAAAAGATATTGTAATAAGTTGAAATGCACTGAATCATAATTGTGTAAAAGAAATGCACAACATTTTTGATAAATTAGTGCATGTATAAGCCCAGTCCCTTAGCATTGAGAAGTGGATCACATGTGGAGTTATATAACAGTGACCACCATTCAAATATATAGGGCATTGTTTCTTACATTTTTCTTAAATATTATTTGTTTTGAAGTTTTTTGTTTTGCTGGATTTGTGATTAAGTCTATTATGTATGTATTGTGAAGTTATATGTTTATAATTTTGTGTATTTGTATTTGACATCATCCTAGTTCCCCCCTTTTTTTGCTATTTCATGAGTTAGTTTAAATTAAAATTGAGTAAGAAATAAACTCAAAAATAACAGAATACAGGTCTGTTTGTATAATTTAGGATTTAATTTGTCTCTTCCTGCCACGCTTTGTTCATGAATCCCAGGACAAGGGCAGAGGAATGTTACAATGAGGCACATGGGCGAAAAAAAAGGATAATAGAATGAACCCCTGGCCTCCTGAAGGCCAGATTTTGGTGCCTCCATCTAACAGGTGGATACCTGTGCTACTCACCCAAGGTCTGCCAGATAATTGTGGCAAGCTGCATGTTACACAACCTTGCCTTGAGACGCCATGTACTTTTTCTGCAGGAGGAGGAAGCTGGAGACGGCTGTGTGGCAGCAGTGGACCCTGTGGACAGTGAAGATGGGGAGGCAGGGAATGAGGATGAGGACAACAGAACTGCAGTGATATGTCAATACTTCCAATGGCACACAGGTAAGACAGTGTAACTTCACATTTAATTGACAGTTTTGTGTTTGACATTGTCACTGGCAGGCTGTGAATTCCCACTTCTACGCCCACTTACTGTACCCTTTGGCAACTCTTTTTGCAGATGTTGGTGCCCCACTATCGCTCCTGTTGTGTTCACCGCAGCCAGCAACGGGACTTTCCTATGTTACAGTTGGACTGCAATGTTTAAACCTTGTAAAACGAATACATACTTAAACCATTTTACTTACTCCATACTTGTATTTTTTCAACGATGTTTATTTAAGTGCTATGAAGAATAGGGGATAGTGCAATGGGCTGGGGTGATGATGGAGGAAATTCCAGGGTAGAGTCCAGTCTATTGTTAGCACAGGTGCATTGTCCAAGGGGGCATAGGAAGGGGAGCAATGGCAGTTCAAAGTGGACAGGGTGACAGAGTGGGACACAAGGGTGACATTAAGGAGAGTCTTATTTCCTGGCAGGGGTATTGGCAATAGTCTATGGCTTCTGCCTGGATCACAGGGAATGTTTGCGGGGTGGTTCTCCTTCTGCAGGGGGAGGGGTGCTCGTAGCCTTTTGGTCCTGTGGCAGGCCATCTGCCCTCTAGCGGCAGCGGAGGTGGAGGTCTGCCCAGATGTTTGGCTAGTGGCAGGAGCCTGCTGGTGTGACACTGCCTCCCTCATAATGGTGGTCATGTCTGCCAGCACCCCTGCAATGGAGACCAGGGTGATACCAATGGCCTTCAAGTCCTCCCTGATCCCCTGGTACTGTCCCTCCTGCAGCCGCATGTTCTCCTGCAACTTGTCCATGATCTGGCATAGCGTATCCTGGGAATGTTGGTATGCTCCCAGGATCGCGGTGAGTGCCTCCTGGAGAGTTGGCTCCCTGGGCCTGGTCTCCCCCTGGCACACAGCAGTCCTCCCAGCTTCCCTGTTGTCCTGTGCCTCTGTCCCCTGAACTGTGTGCCCACTGCCACTGACCCCAGGTCCCTGATTGTCTTGGGCATGGGGGCTGCCATGGGATCCCTATAGTGGTGGACACACTGCTGATTGACATGTCCTGGGGACAGCGGTATGGGCACGCTGGGTGGGTGCTGTGGTGGTGTTTCCTGTGGGGGAGGCTCTGTGGTGGTGTGTGACTGAGCCTGGGTAACCGACTGTCCGGAGGTCCCTGATGCGCCAGGTTGGTCATCCAGATCCAGGCGAGCAGAGTTGCTGTCATCACTATGGGCCTCTTTTGTGGGGGGACTGGATGTTGCTGATACCTCTTCTCTGGTGACATTGGCTGGGATAACTGTGGGGATGTATATACAGTGCTATTATTTCTGTGTGTGACATATTGTGCATGGGTGGGTTGCCATCTATTGCCCTGGCAGCTTTTCCTAGTGTGAGTTGCTATGTGGTGGGCTAGGTGATTCTCCAGAGTGCATGCTTTAGTGATATGTGTCCATGCAGGTCTATGAGTGGTGTCCATGCATTGTGGTGCATGCGGGGCTTGGCATTGGGATGAGAAGGTTGTGATGGTGGGGTGTGTGGGAGGTGGTGGAGTGATAGGAGAGAGGGTAGGGTGGGGGTATGTGATGGCATGCCGGTATGGGGGATAGTGTACTATAGAGTTGACTTACCAGAGTCCAGTCCTCCTCCTACTCATGTCAGGCCCTCAGGATGCATGATTGCCAAGACTTTCTCCTCCCAGGTTGTTAGTTGTGGGGGAGAAAGTGGGGGTTCTCTGCCAGTCCTATGTACTGCGAGCTGGTGTCTTGCAGCAATGAAAGATACTTTCTCCGGTAGGTCGTTCCACCTCTTCCTGATGTCATCCCTGGTTCTTGGGGACTGTCCCACGGCATTGACCCTGTCAGCGATCCTCTGCCATAGCTCCATCTTCCTAGCAATGGATATCTGCTGCCAATGTGCTCCAAATAGCTGTGGCTCTACCTGGATGATTTCCTTCACCATAACCCTTAGCTCCTCCTCAGAGAATCTGGGGTGTTGTTGTGGTGCCATGGGTGTAGTGTGAGTGGTGTGTGTGAGGGTGTGTAGGGTTGTGTTGGGGTGTGTGTTGTGAGGTGCGTGTGTGGTGTATAGGTGATGGTGGTATGTGGCTCTGGTTGTGTGTGTGTTCTTGCTGTCTCTCTCTGGTACCAATGATTTGTAGTCGTAAAGGCTTGTGGTAATGTGGGTGTGTGTTTTATAGTGGTGTGGGTGTGGTGTGTGTATGAGTGTCAGGTGTGTGTAGTTTGAATTGTTCAATGTGGTGTTGTTTTGTGTGAGTGTGTGTATTTTGAGTGCTGAGGTATGTATTGCCAATGGTTCACCGCCATTGAATGTCTGCCGTGTTGATTTGTGGGTCATAATGTGGTGCGCGTTGTTCGGTTGGTGTAACGTCTGGGTTTTGATACTCCAGTTCATCACTGACCTTTGTGTGGCGGAGTTTTGTCTGTGGCTGTATAGTGACGGATTGGTATGTGTGTCATAATATGGTGAACGGATATCTGCGGCATGTTGGTGGCAGTCAGCATGAAGGTAGGTGGGATTTACCACCAATGTCATAATGAGGGCCTATGTCGTTTTGTCCCTGAGACTTCGGAAAACAGGAGGCAAGCTCAATCCAAGCCCTTGGAGAGCACTTCTCAGCAAAGTCAGAGGGCAGCAGGGCAAAAGCAGGGCCGCAGTCCTTCTCAGCAAAGCAGTCCAGATGAGTCCTTTGGGCAGCCAGGAAGTTCTTTTTGACAGGTTGCAGATTAAGGTCCAGAAGAGTCTGATTTGGTGGGGTCAGAGACCCAGTTTATATACCCAAAAATGACTTTGAAGGGGGGAGATTTTAAAGAGGTGTTTTGAATTGCACAAGTTCCGCTTTCAGTACAGGTCTGTCTGCCAGGGTCCCAGTAGGGGGTTTGGCAGTCCATTGTGTGAGGACAGGCCACTAGCCTTTGACATGTATGTGTCACACCCTCCACCCTTCCAGCCCAGGAAGATTGATTCAGTATGCAGAAGAGTGCAGGTGAGACTGAGTGTCCTGTGTTTGTGGTTGTTTGGGTAAAAGGCTCAAATAAGCTGTCAACCAGCCCAGCCCAGACATTGATTGGAGACAGGCTGTAAGGCACAGATGGATTTTAAGTGCAGAGAAATGCTCACTTTCTAAAAGTTGCATTTCTAAAATAGCAATATAAAATCCAACATCACCAATAAGCAGAATTTTCTATTACCATTCTGGCCATACTAAATATGACCTGGTTACCCCTTTTTGATCAGAATCGACCACTTAAACAGTATATGAGGGTAGCCCTAATGCTATCCTATGAAAGGAGCAGACCTCACAGTAGTGGGAAACGCATTTAGGAGTGTTCCACTACCAGAACATATAAAACTCACAAGTACATGTCCTGCCTTTTACCTACATAGCACCCTGCCTATGATTTATCTAGGGCCTAATGTAGGGGTGACATCCCTGGGTACATGTAATGCAGTTTACTAGGGACTTACACGTCACTTAAATGTGTCAATTGGGAAATAACCAATGTTACCATGTTTACGGCAGAGAACATATGCACTTTAGTACTGGTTGGGAGTGGTAAAGTTTGCAGAGTCCTCAAACCAGCAAAAACAGTCTCAGAAATGTGGAGGGAGGCAGGCAAAAGGTTGGGGGATGACCACCCTAAGGATGTCAGGTCTAACAAACCTTATTGTTGGATCAAGAGACGGTGAATGCCCTCCACTTAGAGGCAGAGTAGTTTTGTAAATTCATTATAGGTACTGCCCTCATTGATGTAGTTTGGGACTCATATAAAGCTTTTCGGGGGGATTTCTAGCATATCATAATTGAATAGAAGAAGTTATGAACAAGAGATCAATATACTAGAGTCTGAAATGAAGATCATAGAGGGGGAAACTCCTAGTGCAACAGTTGAAAACTAATGAAGCAAGAGCACCAGAGAGTAAGTATCAAGACCTGAGAGAGAAAAAATACTTTACTACTCAAGGCTAGAGTAAGGAAAAGGTGGAAATCTTGTAAGGCAGCTCACTCTGAATATGGGGAGAATTATGGCATGATAGTGGCTTGGAAAATTAAAACAGAGCAATCTAGAAATACATTTGGAGAAATAAAATGGAAAGGTGTCTGGCCTAGGGTTGACTAGTAGCAAGGATATTGAAGGAGACTTTCTCAGCTTTTTTTGAAGATCTCTACACAGAGAACCAAGAAACAAGGAGGAGAAGGTAAAGAGTGGGTGTGTCTGGATTTGCTAGGTAAACTTAGTTGGGATACTAAAATGACCCTAAAAAGTAAAATCAGCCAAAGAAAATTCATGTCTGTAATGAGGTTCAGCAAAAATGGGAAAGCGGCCGACCCAGATCACCTTCCAGTGGAAATTTGCAAAGCTCTGGGTGACACAATATTTCCGGTCATGACAAGCTAATATGGGGTGATTTTTGAGAGAGGAGACTCATTATCGCCCTCCGGGTCTGCAGTTATTGTTACCTTAGTCACCAAATGAGGGAAAAATCTAACATCTTGTGAATCATACAGGCCCATATCACTTCTCAACAGTAATTATAAAATGTTTGCTAAGATGTTAGTTCAGACGCTGAATAAATTGATAGCAGGTCTACTACATAAGGATCAGAAGGTGCTTTTGAGGGGAAGATCTCTACATGAGTTAACAAATGGTCTCATTAGCTAGACTGACCTAGCCACTACCTTTAAGCTCACATTGGCAGTTTTGACTTTGGACACTAAAACATCATTTGAGAAGGACAATTGGACATATTTACAAATGATTCTGAAGCATTTTACCTTGGGAGGAAATTTCTGTAGAGCTGTCCATTCGATGTGCAAGATCCCTCTGCTAAAATACTGGTGCATGAAGTTTGACCCCGGCCTTTTAAAATATCCAAGGTCATGCAGCAAGGACGCAAGCTCTCTCCTTTACTGTTTCTTTTATATATGGAGCCTCTGGCATGTAAACTTAGGAAGAAGACTGCTATTTCTCCCTTTGTATACAAAATGGTTGCAAAAAAATCTACTTGCATGCAGACAATCTCATGATCTATACGTCAAACTTGCTAAATGCTCTTCTAGCTATTGAACAGTTGACAGTGGATTTTGGAAAGGTTTCAGGGTGCTCTGTTAAAACTCCATGCTCAGCAAGGATTTAGGATTTGTTCCCAACCCAAAGAGTGACATCCTTTAACTTAAGGTAGAAGAGTTCTAACGGAAAATCAGATTGAAAGTCTAGTTCCTTGGCGGAGTGGACCAAAGAAATACAATACTGTGCCTAAAATCCATCACCCCTCATGAATTTGTACTAGACCTAGCATATCTGACATTGACACAGAACAGTTTTTGTGTTTGAAGGTGAGTATTTTCTCCATGTTCACGGTACACCGATGGGGAGAACCTTCGCTCCCAGCCTAGCATGCCTTTGCGTTCATACCTTCGAAACAGAATATGGCCTACATCCTTCTAATCCATTTCAGGAGAAGATAAGACTATGGAAACATTATATTGATGATATACTACTGGTCTGGATGGGCACTGGGAATGAATCCCTCGATTTAGCTCACTGGCTGAACGCTTTGTACCCCTTTCTGCACTTCAGCATCAACACTGGATACAGCAAACTACCATTCCCCGATCTTCTTATCAAGCAGAAGAATGGGTACTTGCAGACCGAGGTATTCTATAAACACAGTGACTGGAATAACCTGTTGATCTTTAAGAGCTTTCATCCAGGAACTCTATGGCAAAACTTACCAGGGGGACAGGTTTTATATCTCCAATGCAATTGCTCAGATGTAGAAGACTCTGATACGCATGCATAAAAATTCATCATGAAATTCACAGCAAAGAGTTATCCTCTCCATCTGATATGAAGAGCCAGCAAAAGGGCTCTTAATAATAACAGAGAATAACCACTGACAACCTTTAGGAAGAAAGAACCAGACCAGCTGATTTGTGGCACCACTGTCAGCCGTCAATCAAATGAACTTCAGAAAATCATTCAAAAGTACTGATCCCTGAGTCAGGTGGCCTACCCCTAGTAAGGCCTATGCATTCTTTTAAGAGAGTGAGGAGCATCAAGTATATGGTTGTGCATATACGTCCTAAGATGACACTATGGGATCTACCACCACCAGTGGGGCACTCTCCATGTGGGAAGTGCAGTATTTGCTCCTTCACAAAAAAGATGAAAGACTTAGATCTCGGCCTGAAGACCCCATGGAAACTGAAAAGCTTCACCAAGTGCAATAGTAGGAATGTGGTACATATGATTATTTGCCCATGTAATCTTATGCACATTGGAATGACATTGGGATGAATAGGCTTGCATTTGTGAACACAGGAGCACCTTCAGATGTAGATGGGACTCAACCAGACTCATTTTTTACTTCATTGATAGCGCAGAGTATGCAGAGTAGTGCGTGATTGAAAAGCTATCACAAACACGGCGAGGTATGACACAACCACTCTTGCTTTTTGAGCACAGATTGATATGTAGGCTTTACACAGACCAGAATAGTCTTAACAGTGAGATTCCTTAGGGTGCCATAATGAAATGATCATGATGCCAATAACACCCTGTTACATGAATTTCCTGATAACCTCTTGCTATTTACCAGAGATTCACTTCAAGCATTTTGGGACACAATGATTATTGATGATTCATACCATAAAGTGCTTCCTTACCCAATGTTGTTTTTCTACCTTAATCTAACCTTTTGTTTTTCTGCTCTAATACATTTCACAATAAAATTAGTACAATTTTGCCTATGTGACACACTGCTATATTCCTTTGAACCATGTCCCGTCCGGCCGCCTCCACCAAAAATCAATAAGTTGTCTCTCTCTCATACTGGTTCTGTTTGTCGTGGCCACTTTAATTTGTTTCCATTATGTTTGGTCACATATTAACAAAGCTAGAATCTCTTTTCGAAATATCGCTAGGTTCAGTGTTATATTGCACTAATGGGACTCTCAGCCATTTCTCTAAAAACACTAGAACACCCCATTTTGCTTCAAACACTCCTGTACTCCTGTTTGGCTTCTTCCGTCCTACTTAACTTACACTTGTTTCTAGGGAACTACATTTCCCAGCACTTTTCCACATGTCAATGCACAACATTGCGTCATTCCAGTGACATTGGTTCCTCAACACCGCAGGAGTCCCCAAATACACCAGAATCACTCCATTGTGCAGTACTAGTGCCTGGGAGTGGGTCCTGTCAGGTGCAGAAGTACAATGGATCTTTTGATGACGTGAGTATCACCCATATGGGGTTTGATTAGCCCACCTTTGTTAATGTCTCCAAATGGACTTGATGTTGTGAGTTGGTTTGTGTGGTTTCATGGTTACAGGCATATAGTGCATGGCTGTTGAGATATCATGGGAGTTGAAAGCTCACCTTTTTTACTATGATGAACATTGAGGCCCTCATTATGACATTGGTGGCAAATTCTGAATTCCGCCGGGGGGACTGCCACCAACATACCGCCACGGAGGTGAACATCCGCCCGCCAGATTATGACAAACACACACAAAACCGAAAGAAAACAGCCCGACCACAAATCCGCCAGACCAACTGAATGTGATAAACTGATGGAACTACCACTTCTACTGTTACGCCACCAATAGTACGACCTCTAAATAATGACCCACGAATCGCCACAGGGGACATTCAACGACGGTAAACCATTGCTGGTGAGCACTGCTGCGACATATATAGGCCACACAAATGCAAAACAAGACAACATTGTCCGGAACAAAAAATCCACACCTGACACAATTATACACATCCCACACACCCACCAAGAGCACTATAAAACACACAGCCACATCACCCACAAACCTCTGCAAACAGGACAAGACGGCAAAACTTTGTGAGGGCAATCCAAAAGAGAACTGCACACACATCACAACTACCAATTCAGCTGACACGCACCACACACCCCACCACATCGCACATCACCCCTGCACAACGTACACACACCACACAACACCCATGTCCCCACAAAGGTACCCCGTTTCACCAATGAGGAGTTGCGGGTTAAAGAAATAGTTAGGGAAGAGCCACAGCTGTTTGGAGCACAGGTACAGCAGATATCCATTGCCAGGAAGATGGAGCTATGGTGGAGGATCGTGGACAGGGTGAACACAGTGGGACTACATCAATGCACAAGGAACGACATAGGGTAGAGGTGGAACAACCTATGGGGGAAGGCGTGTTCCATTACAGCAAGGCACCAGCTTGCTATCCAGAGGACACCCACCTCCTCCCCCACAGCTGACAGCGTGGGAGGAGCAAGTCTTGGCAATCCTGCATCCTGAGGGACACACTGGAGTTGTCAGAGGTCTGGACACTGGTGAGTCAACATTTATTACCTATCACCCCCCATACATTCATGCAATCTCGACCCCCACCCTGACTCCCATCACCCTACTCCATCCCACACAGTGCACCATCACAATCAACAAACCTAAATGCCAAGCCCTGCATGCCATACCCACTGCATGCACATCTCTTCCAGCCCTGCATGTGCACCCACCACCAATGCATGCACAATATGGAGAACTAACGATCCCACAATCCATCATCATGCACAAACAAAGGTGCAGGGAACAACAATAATATAGGGGAAGCTAGGGATGCAGAATATGTCACAGACATGTAGCATAATACACCATGTACATGCCCACAGGTGCCTCAGCCAACCTCAGCGACGAGGAGGTGCCACGGCTACCCAGTCCCCCACCAGAAGATGTCACCAGTGATGACAGAAACTCTGAACTTCTGGATCTGAATGAACTCCCTGGCCCATCAGGGACCACTGGTCAGTCAACCACCCAGTCCACCACAGAGCCTCCCCCCTCAGTATCCAACACCACCACAGCCATCCAAAATCCCCAGACCTCTGTCCCCAGGACACATCAATAAGCAGTGTGCCCACCTACACAGAGACCCCAGTCCACACCTCACAGGCATGACAATGAGGGCCCAGGGGTCAGTGGCAGTGGGCACACCATTCAGGGGACACAGGCACAGGAGGCCAGGGACGGTCGAAGGACAGCTGTGCACCATGGGGAGGACAGGCCCAGGGAAGCGACTGCCAAGGAGGCACTCACTAATGTCCTGGGGGCATAGCAACAATCCCAGGACAAGATGAGTCAGGTGATACACATCAGGCAGGAGAACCAGTGGCTGCAGGGGGAACACCACCAGGAGATCAAGAAAGAACTGCAGGCTCTGAACACCAACATGGTCTCCATTGCAGGGGTGCTGGGTGATCTGGACAACATCATGACGGTCTACACAGCACACCAGCTGGCCCCTTCTACTAGACAGTGTACTGACCAGCCCTCCACATCTACTGCAGGTAGTAGACAGAAGGCCCTGCCACAGGACCCATAGGCCACCAGCACCCCTCCCCCTGCAGAAGGTGAACCACCCCACAAACAGTCCCTGTGACCCAGAGAGACACCAGATACACAAGACAAAGACCACCACCAGGAAATTAGGCCCTCCTGAATGTCCCCTTTGTGTTCCACTGTGTCACCTTGTCCACTATGAAATGTCATTGCTCCCCTTCCCATGGCCCCTTGGACACTGAACCTGTGCTACACACAGACTGGCCCACTACACTGGACTATTCCCCACCATCACCACACTCTATTGCACTTCCCATTGGTTACCACCTTTAGTAATAGTGCTTTATATACAGGTAATGCACAATGTATTGAACTGCATGATCATGTGTAAATGTCCAGTAACATGTTGATCCATCCTACAAATGTGTCTCTGCAGTCTGTACACATCACAGCCCTACACTGTTGGTACAACACCAACATCTGCAATAAGGGAAGGCATAGGTACAGTCAAGAGGGATTCAAAGGTAATAACTTGCATTATGCTACAGTCACAGAGCACAACACTAAAATGTAAAAACGTTTAGTTCAACAGTCTTACCTGATAGTCATTGGACGTACTGCAGGATCATATGTGACCTGTTGTCCACATTCTCTACCTCTTCCTCCTCCTCACTGTCCTCAGTGTCCACTGCTGCCATAGCTGCATTGTCACCCCCCTCCTCCTGCAGATAGGGCATACGTCGTCTGAGGGCCAAATTGTGCAACATGCAGCGCACATCAACAATTCTACAAGTCTTCTCAAGGTAGAAGCATAGGGATCCACATGTCAAATGGAGGCACCTGCACCTAGCCTTCAGGAGCCCGAAGGTCCTTTCAACAATCCTTCTGATATGCCCACGAGTATCACTAAACCTATTTTCAGCCCCTGTTCTCAGATTTCTAACAGGGGTCATGAGCCAGGACAGGTTTGGGTATCTGGAATCACCTGCAAGAAGTAAGGGACACCCATTAGCCCTGCACAATGGCATGGGCTATGACTCCTTATGGCATAGACTAACATACATTTGGTGGGGACTCGAGCTCATCTATTAGCCACACTCTGTGCCTCTGTAGTTGTGCCATTGGTTGTGGGACACTGCTATGCCTCAGGACAAAGGAATCATGCACCGACCCTAGCTACTTAGCAGTGATGTGGGAGATGTACTGGTCAGCAAGGCACACTGAACATTGAGTGAGTAGAAACTCTTCTGTTTCCTGGACACTTTTTCATTGGCCCTGGGGGGAACTAAGGCAATATGGGTCCTTTCAATGGCCCAAATTACATGTGGTATATGTCCCATTGCATAGAATCCAGCCTTCACCCCTGGTAAATCATCTACATGTCGAAATGCAATGTAGCTGCACATGTGTTTGAACAAGGCTGCCAAAACCCTTGCAAACAGAATCGAGAATTTTAGCTATGATATTCCTGCAGCCAAGCACACTGTCACCTGGAAAGGGCCAGTTGCCAGGAAATGGAGAACTGAGAGTACCTGCACAAGAGGGGGTATTACTGTGGTACACTGGATGGCAGGTAGCAGATCAGGCTCCAATTGTACGCACAGCTCTGTGATTGTGGCCCTGTCCAGATGACAGGTGGGTATGATGTGCCTGTCCTCCAGGTTAGCCACGTCCACAAGGGGTCTGTATATGGGTGCTTGCCTCCTCCTCCTATTCATCTTCAGTGGTTGGTACCTAAGTTACCCAAAAGTAAGAAGGGAGTGACAACAGGAACCATGAACACACTACTGCAGTGTATAGAGAGCATGCTTGTATTTTGGACACTGGAATTGTATAGGTGAGTACATTCGACTACAATGACGTACTTATCAATGTGTACTTATGTACCAGCATTAGAAAATGGCACCTGCCTGTCCTGTATTCAGGGACAGGTGGAAGTGACCTCACTCCGCCGTTGTTTGTGCATTGGCGGCAGGCAGGCTGCACCGCCGCGCAATTCCTCATTGGCTAAACTAGCCCTCCATGGAGTATGGGAACCAATGATGATCAACGCCGGCGGTAATAGTGTTCACCGCCGCGGGCGTGACCGACATTTTATTTCTACCACTTCACTTGATTCCTGACTTTTCACAGGACGACTTCTCCACTGCGTGTGCTGCTGTGATCTGTGTCTGGAACCTGCCATGCCTTGTGCAACAGGGGAAAGGGCCCCAGGCTTCACGTCAGAGGAGTTGGAGAGGCTCGTGGATGGGGTCCTACCCCTGTATGGGCAGTTGTATGGGCCTCCAGGCCAACAGGTGAGTACAACATGGGTACGTTGCATGCAATATGGCTGTTTGGAAATGTGTGTGTGTGCTGGCAGTGTATCATATGGGGGGTATATCTGGTGGCAGCGCTAATGCAGGGTTACGGGTCATGTGTGTGCCTGATGAGGGGATAATGCATTTTTTAGGCCATATGTGTGGCAGGCTAGATTGTCCCACTATTTGTGTTTCCTCTGCAGGTCAGCGCCAATCAGAAGAAGGGATTGTGCCATGCCATCAACAAGGACGCAGGGGCCATGGGGGTCCATAGCAGGTGGAGCACCCACTGCAGGAAACGGTGAGAGGATCTGAGACGCTGGGCCGCAAAGACTGCAGATGCCAAACTGGGGATGGCCTTCCAACAAGGGAGCTGTGCCCGTCGGAACCTGACCCCTCTGATGGCCTGCATAATGGCAGTGGCCTACCCAGAGCTGGATTGGCTCTTAAGGGCATCATGGCTTCCCATGTCAGACAGGGCTTAGCTGGTCCCAGTTGGTGTGTAGCTGGCAGTTTGTGGCTGCTGTGGTACTTAGCCAATGGGGTGCCAGTGTGGTCCATACTGCACATTCTCAGTCTCAGTGTGTGACAGTGTTGTGTTTGCCATTTGTGCTCTTGGTGCTGTGATCGACCCTGTGCTCCCTTTCATTCTGTCCATGTGTGCATTAGCATCATCTGGCGAAGGAGCAAGGGCACCGGCGAGTGATGGAGCTGCGGCCACGGGACCCAGGAGGCAGAGTCCACTGACGTCGAGGGGACCAGTGGGACGGAGGGCGAGGGGAGAACCACGGTGGGGACAGGAGGTGATACCACTGACTCTAATTCCTTCTCCAATGGGAGCTCCCTGGTGGTGGCGGACCCCTCTGGGACCACCAAAGCTACAGGTTCTCTAGCCACCCCTATAACAGCACTGCCCTCCCAGTAGGTCCCAACCGAGTTGCCCTTGCCCGCTCAACCAGGAGGATGGGCCTCTCCTTCGCCCCAGGCCCCTCAGGCCATGGCCCAATCAGCCCTGCTGCCCTCAGTGAGGAGGCTATTGACTTCCTGAAACCCATCTCTGTAGTGCAGTCAACCATAGTGAATGCCAACCAGGGGCTGTCATCCCAGATGAAGCCATGCAATGCCTTCCTGGAGAGCATTCACAGTGGATTGGAGGCCCTACAGAGATCGTTTCAGGCTCTGGCATCTTTACTGATGGCAGCCAGTGTCCCTGTTTCATCCGTCCCCCCTCCAACTACCGCTCCCTAGTCCCAGTCTCCTCACCCCAACCCATCCCACGCACACATTTTGGCAAGCCTGCACCCAAAACAACACACAAGACTCCCCCAGACAAACAGAGACAGTAAACTTCAGTCCACAAGCACTCACACAGCCAACACACAGATGCACACACAATATCATCCACTGGCTCCATTGTCTCCCCCTCCTCCTCCTCCCTCACAGTCACATCCTCACTCACACCTGCATGCACTGCATCAACAGTCCAAGAACCTGCCACCTGCACGGTCTTGCCCACAGTCACCACAACAGCAGACCCACAGACATGCACCCCACACACCACATGCGCAGTCATGCCCATCTCCACCATCACCACCTCATGAAGCACACCCACCTCTCTTGCAGACACAAACACAACATTCATCCACACGTCATGTTTTTCCTCCCCCACCCTGTATGACCCACTTCACAGACACAGAAACGCTCGCACTTAGACCCCCAACAGCCATCTACCTCACACATGCACACTGTTCATGCACCTGCACCCAAGTCCAGCACACCTCGTCCTCCTACAACCACTCCCTCAACCTCCACTCCCATTCCTCCTCCCATATCCTACCCCATTGGCCCAAAGAAGCTTTTCCTTGCCCACCTTGACCTTTCCCCACCCTCACCCCCTTTCTACCCATAAGAGGAAGGTCCCACCCCCCAGTCCAGTACCTCAAGCATCCAGTCTGACACTGCTGCACCCCCAAAGTCTCCAGCTGCCACTAAGCGGCACATGAGTGTGACGCTGCCCCTTAGCCCCAAGGGCACTCCTCTCCCCCAAAAACAGAGGGCTAAAGTGCCACCCCCTCCCAAACAGACTACCAAGACCATGGAACCACCTCCAAAACCTACTCTCAGGGAGGCCCCACCCAGATCCAAAACAAAGGAGGCCCCACCCAAATCAAAGGCCAACGAGGCCCATCCAAATCCAAGGCCAAGGATTCTCCATCCATAACTAAGGCCAAGAAGGCCCGTCCAAATCCAAGGCCAAGAAGGCCCCACCCACAATTGAGCCCAAGGAGGCCCTATCCAAGTGCAAAGCCAAGGAGGCCCCACCCAAAACTGAGCCCAAGGAGGCCCCACCCAAAATCAAGGCCAAGGAGGCCCCACCCAAAACTAAGGACAGGGAGGCCCCTCTCAGAACTGTGCCCAAGGAGCCCCACTCCAAACCAGAGGCCAAGGAGCCCCCTCCATCACCAGAGGGCAAGGAGCCCCCTCAATCACCAGTGGGCAAGTAGCCCCCTCAGTAACCAGTGGGCAAGGAGCCCCCTCCCAATGAGATGCCTCTCCTCCCCCATGGCCCCTGAGGTGCCTGCCCATTTCCAACATGATGCGCCTGAACAGTGGAGTCCCAGTGTTGTCAGAAGTCAAGTTGGGCTTGGACTTTGCCCTGTGGGCATTTGTGACTTTGGACTGGCCCTTGGGCCTGCATGTATATATATATCTGTGTTAGACATGGCATCCTTGGCTTGGTCTCCCCTAACATTTTTGCTGTTTTTGTTACTCTGGGCATTTTACCACTGCTATCCAGTGTTAAAGTGCAAGTGCTCCTATGCGAAATGTATGTGTAATTGGCTTTCCATGATTGGCATATTTGATTTACTGGTAAGTCCCTAGCACAGTGCACTAGAGGTGCCCAGGGCCTGTAAATCAAATGCTACTAGTGGGCCTGCAGCACTGGTTGTGCCACCCACCTTAGTAGCTCTGTAAGCATGGCTCAGACCTGCCACTGCAGTGTCTGTGAGTGTAGTTTTAACTGCCAAATCAACTTGGCAAGTGTACCCACTTGCCAGGCCTAAACCTTCCCTTTTCTTACATATAAGATACCCCTAAGGTATGTCCTAGATAGCCCCATGGGCAGGGTGCAGTGTATGTTTAAGGTAGGACATATACTAATGTATTTTCTGTGTCCTGGCTGTGAAATACTGCTAAATTCGTTTTTCACTGTTGCAAGGCCTATCTCTCTCATAGGTTACCATGGGGGCTGCCTTTAAATATGATTAAAGCATAGATTCCCTTTGGGAGCATATATACATATGGAGTTTGGGGGTCTCTGAACTCGCAATTTCAAAATACATATTTTAGTAAAGTTGGTTTTAAGATTGTATGTTTGAAAATGCCACTTTTAGAAAGTGGGCATTTTCTTGCTTAAACCATTCTGTGACACTGCCTGGTTGTGGGTCCCTGTCTGGGTTAGTTTGACAGTTGGGCTGTTTGCACCTCTCTTGAGACAGTGACACAAAGGGAGATGGGGTGTAGCCTGCATATCTTGATGAGTCGTCTGTGCTAGGAGGGAGGGGAGGAGTGGTCACTCACACCTGAAAGGGCTGTGCCTGCCCTCACACAATACAGTCTCCAACCCCCTGGTGTGTGTCTGGGGCCTGGCGTGGGCAAGGCAGGATCTCACAAACAAGAGAGACTTTCCTTTGAAGTAGGCCTACTTCAAAGGCAGAAAGGGGTATAAGAGGAACACCCAAAACCCCTGAAAATTAGATCACATCTGGAATCAAGAGGAACCTCTGCCAAGGAGAAGAGCTAAAGAGCTGTGGAGAAGTGCTGCCCTACCTGTGACTGTGCTTTGTGGAGCTATCCTGCAGTTGCTGCTTCTGCCTTTGAAAGGGGGACAAAGACTTGACATTGTTGTACATTCCTGCTTGTGAAGAATCTCCAAGGGCTTGAACTGAGATTGCCTCCTGTTGTTGAAGTCTCAGGGCCATCAAAGACTTCCCCTGGCATCATCTGGACCCTCTGCTGACACTCCTGCCCTGCCAAGTGGTGCCCTATCCAGTTCCTGGGACCTTGAAAGGTGAAGCTGGCAGACAAATAGTGAAAATACACGCACAGACCGCCGTGGGGGAAAATTTTTGATGCGCCTTCAATGACGTGGCTGATAAACAACACGCTGCCTGCTTCGTGGCCTAAATCAATGTTCCACCTGCATCGCTGCTGGAAGATCGACGCAACATGGCTGGAGAAACACCCTCTAACCGAGGCTGATAACGATGCAACCCCACACACCGCAGTTTTGTGATACCATGCAAACGCAACATCGCTGGGATGGAAAAACAATGCAAAGCCTGCCCGGACCCGAGGTGCCTGTCCAGATGGATGCATCGCTCTGTTGCGGGACAGAAGAAACGACGCATGCCGATTAAACCGAAAGGACGAATGAAGCACGGTCTCGCTTGCGAGTGAGAAATTGACACATCGCTGGCCTTTTTCAATGCACACTTGCCGGTGCGGCTTTATTTTGATGCTACCCAGGTGCTTTTGTGAAATAACAGCATCCTCCTGGTCATTGCAGTACATGCTTTATTGTCTAAGATGCAGTTGCTTCATTAAAACCTTATTGAAACATATGCTGCCTTTACTTGCCCTTGTATATGTGAGACTAATGTAACTGAGAGAAACAGATGAGATCTGAGTGGCCATGATTTCCTTGAGGAGTCAATTGTGTCATGCGCTCAGCTGCCCAATCATTCCTGCTCTTGGATAGAGATGAGGCACTGCTAGTTAGCCGGAGCAAAACCCAGATTAGGGCAACAGGTGTCACCTGTAGTGGGTTAAGATTCAGTCTCCCACACCGCAGGCGATTCTGCCACTTGAATCCAGTAGTCTCATTAGAATAATGAGAGCCTATGCGGCAGCACAGACACACTACTCACAGCCCTGCCTTTTGTCATTACTTGGTAAATGAGGCCCTATGTCCAACAGACATGTATTTGTGATTGCAAACCAAAAGTCAGACACATAGATTGTGTATTCACCTGCAGTTTCACCAACTTCAATTCCAAGGTGGTCTAAAAGGTCTGGTTCCCCGGCGAGGATGCCTGCCCAGCAGTGTTTCAATTGGTGGGCTGTGTACACCACCTCAATTACATGAATCATGAGGAATAGGACCTTCCCCTACCGCAGCTTGCATGCCTCTGTCCTGTATCCTTGTATGACTCTTCCCCCCATGGCCACCAAATTAGGGAGGTAATGTGTTATCAGCCAGATGAATCCTCCCAACTCATTGCACAAAGGTGACGGGCCCTTCCCTTCCCCAACATGTCCCAATCCAAACCCACAGTGCACTTAACAACCTAAAAGTAACCCCAAACTAACCCCAGTAGACTAATCTACCCCAAAGACAAACACCCAACAATGCAACTAAAAAAAGATACAACACACAAAAAGAGGGGACAAAACAGACGACAGGGACACTATAGGGACAGAAGACAGCACAAAAGACACCTCCACCATCACTCCTCAAAACAGCTCCAACCACACACCACCTCTCTCCAATACAGACAGAAAGACTGTCACTGAAAGAGACAGTGAAAGTAACTTTGCAGTTCCTGACTTGCCACATGTCCAAGTCATTGCATCATTTCCTGGGCTGCCACATCACGTTTTTGGGCAACCTGCCACTTTTTTTTGACACTCCACGCGTATGCGTGGATTTTTGAGGACACATGACAAACAAAAAAGAGGAATTCCTGATGCGCGGATGGCATGTGTCAATTTTTTGCATACACATTTGCTGGAAAATACAAGCAATGGGGCAAAGCGTAGTTTTTTTCAACTCACGGTCCACAAGAAAAGTATATGTGTATGGTGTCTATTGGGAATCATTTTCCTAGGCCCATGTGTTGCTGTGTTGCCTGGGATTGGGTGTGTTCCACACACTCCACTCTTTCCATGTGTCTAGTGTATGTTTTGTAAGTGTACGTGGGTGTAAGTATATGAATTACATGGACCAGACCACGAATAGGCCACATTTCCTATGCTTAGAGGAAACCACAACTTCAGCTCATTACTACTAGTGGTAACAATGGGTCTCATTTACAAGGAAATGGTGCAAGGTGGTTGATGCGTCATTTTTCTTCCACCACCCTGCACCACCCCTAACAACACCACAGTGGCATTGTAATTACAATATAGCTCATCATGGCTTTCGTTAGCCAAGCCACATCTGAATTTACGACGCAGTTGTGGTGCTTTACTGTACTTGTGTTAAAAAGTTTAACACTAGTCCAGCAAAGCACAGGGATGCCGACAGAACAGAACACAGCATCACTTTAATGCCTGCCCATGATCAGGCATTAAAAATTGGATGCTAGAATGATTCCATGAAATCCAGTAGATTTCACTGTGCCATTACGAAGGGCCTCCTTGCGGGGAATGCCACCCTTGCATACATTGTACCTGGCACAGGTATTATGTGGCATTAGGGTTTACAAACTGGCGCAATGGTACCATGGGGGGGATTCTGAGCCGCCATAGCCACATAAAAAATGATGATCAGTTGCACAAGGGGCTTGCAAATAAGACCATATGTGTTGGCACCTGAGTCTATTGCTTAGTTTGTCCCCAGGGATGCCATGGGCAAGCCCTGGAACGTGGGCCACACGCTCACATTTAGGACAGTGCAGACATTTGACAATATGTGCTGTGTCAACAAAGTGCAGACAGCAGGCTGTCAAACAAGGGGGGTGGTGGGTTTACTGTGTCTGGTGCAGGCAAGTGTAGTGATGCTTAGGGCTTCATTTACTATGCCCTTGCTGCACTGGAGTATCACTTTTGGCAACGCTTCGGTGGTGCTAAACTCTGCACCACATTTACAAGGCAGAGCTAAGCAACTTTTCATGGCTTAATGCAACTTTGTAAATATGGGGTATCCTAAAGCAGTTTTCTGCGGCAAAGGGCCATACAATGGGTGTTGCTGTGGACGTGCCCAGGCAACAGCCATTGCTTTTTGACACTGCCCTAGATTTATGAGAATTTCAAAACCTGAGGCAGTGCCAATAACTAAAGCCACACCAAGGTTAGCGTTAGAGTGGCGCAATGATGAAAAAATACTTCTGTTACTCCTTGGTAATTGCTCTTTCTATGTGTACTGCATTCTGTAGCACACATAGAAGGAGCAAATTGACATTAACCCCTTCGCTGCCAGGCCTTTTCCCCCTCAAGTGCCGAGCCTTTTTTTGGCTATTTGGAGCAGTTCACGCTTAGGCCCTCATAACATAACTTAAGAAGGCCAAGAAATTAGCCAAAATACAGTGAAAATTTCGTTTTTTTCAAAAAAATGGGGAAAAGGGGCTGCAGAAGAAGGCTTGTGGTTTTTTCCCTGAAAAGGGCATCAACAAAGGGTTTGCGGTGCTAAAATCACCAGCTTCCCAGCTTTCAGGAACAGGCAGACTTGAATCAGAAAACCCAATTTTGCAACACAATTTTGGCATTTTACTGGGACATACCCCATTTTTACGATTTTTTGTACTTTCAGCCTCCTTCCAGTCAGTGACAGAAATGGGCATGAAACCAACGCTGGATCCCAGAAACCGCAACATTTCTAAAAAGTAGACAAAATTTTGAATTCAGCAAGGGGTAATTTGTGTAGATCCTACAAGGGTTTCCTACAGAAAATAACAACTGAAAAAGAAAAATATTGAAATTGAGGTGAAAAAAACATCAATTTTTCTCTACGTTTTACTCTGTAACTTTTTCCTGCAATGTCAGATTTTCGAAAGCAATATACCGTTACGTCTGCTGGACTCTTCTGGTTGCGGGGATATATAGGGCTTGTAGGTTCATCAAGAACTCTAGGTACCCAGAGCCAGTAAATGACCTGCACCCTGCAGTGGGTTTTCATTCTATGCCGGGTATACAGCAATTCATTTGCTGTAATATAAAGAGTAAAAAATAGCTATCAAGAAAACCTTTGTATTTCCAAAATGGGCACAAGATAAGGTGTTGAGAAGCAGTGGTTATTTGCACATCTCTGAATTCCGGGGTGCCCATACTAGCATGTGAATTACAGGGCATTTCTCAAATAGACGTCTTTTTTACACACTGTCTTACATTTGGAAGGGAAAAATGTAGAGAAAGACAAGGGGCAATAAAACTTGTTTTGCTATTCTATGTTCCCCCAAGTCTCCCGATAAAAATGATACCGCACTTGTGTGGGTAGGCCTAGCGCCCGCGACAGGAAACGCCCCAAAGCGCAACGTGGACACATCCAAATTTTTGAAAGAAAACAGAGGTGTTTTTTGCAAAGTGCCTACCTGTAGATTTTGGCCTCTAGCTCAGCCGGCACCTAGGGAAACCTACCAAACCTGTGCATTTCTGAAAACTAGAGACCTAGGGGAATCCAAGATGGGGTGACTTGTGTGGCTCGGACCAGGTTCTGTTACAAAGAATCCTTTGCAAACCTCAAAATATGGCTAAAAAAACACATGTTCCTCACATTTCTGTGGCAGAAAGTTCTGGAATCTGAGAGTAGCCACAGATTTTCTTCCACCCAGCGTTCCCCCAAGTCTCCCGATAAAAATGATACCTCACTTGTGTGGGTAGGCCTAGCGGCCGCGACAGGAAACACCCCAAAACGCAACGTGGACACATCCCATTTTTTTAAAGAAAACAGAGGTGTTTTTTGCAAAGTGCCTACCTGTAGATTTTGGCCTCTAGCTCAGCCGGTACCTAGGGAAACCTACCAAACCTGTGCATTTCTGAAAACTAGAGACCTAGGGGAATCCAAGATGGGGTGACTTGTGTGGCTCGGACCAGGTTCTGTTACCCAGAATCCTTTGCAAACCTCAACATTTGGCTAAAAAAACACATGTTCCTCACATTTCTGTGGCAGAAAGTTCTGGAATCTGAGAGGAGCCACAAATTCCCTTCCACCCAGCGTTCCCCCAAGTCTCCCGATAAAAATGATACCTCACTTGTGTGGGTAGGCCTAGCCCGCGACAGGAAACGCCCCAAAGCGCAACATGGACACATCCAAATTTTTGAAAGAAAACAGAGGTGTTTTTTGCAAAGTGCCTACCCGGGGGGGGCAGAAATGGCCTAAAATAAATTTGAACCCGAACCACCCCCCCCCCCCGGGGAGCGACCCTTGCCTACAAGGTCGTTCCCCTTGCGTGACGGTCAAAAAAAAGATCCCTGGTGCCTAGTGGTTTCTGACCCCCTTGGGGGCAGATTGACCTACAATCGGCCAATCTGCCCCCAAGGGGGGCAGAAATGGTCTAAATACAATTTGCCCCCCAGGGGAGCGACCCTTGCCTGATGGGTCGCTCCCCATCTCTAAAAAAACAAACAAACAAAAAAAAAAACACAAAAAAACTATTTGCCCTGGTGCCTAGAGGTTTCTGCCCCCCCCTGGGGGCAGATCGGCCTAATACCAATAGGCCGATCTGCCCCCGGGGGGCAGAAATGGCCTAAAATAAATTTGCCCCCCCCCACCCTGCCCCCGGGAGCTAACCTTGCCTACAAGGTCGCTCCCCTTGCGTGACTGCGCAAAAAAAAGATCCCTGGTGCCTAGTGGTTTCTGCCCCCCTTGGGGGCAGATTGACCTACAATCGGCCAATCTGCCCCTAAGGGGGGCAGAAATGGTCTAAATACAATTTGCCCCCCAGGGGAGCGACCCTTGCCTTATGGGTCGCTCCCCATCTCTAAAACAACAAACAAACAAAAAAAAAACACCAAAAAACTATTGCCATGGCGCCTAGAGGTTTCTGCCCCCCCTGACGTCACAGGGGGGTTGGGGGGGTTAGGGGTGGAAGTGGAAGGGCTTCCCCTTCCATCCCTGCTTTGGGGGGTGGGGGGAAACCCCACAGAGTGAGCGCTAGCGCTCCCTCTGGGCTCTGTGCACAGGACGTAATGGTTACGTCCTGGGCACAGCAGCACTGTGCCTCAGGACGTAACCATTACGTCCTGGGCACAGAACGGGTTAATGATTGTTTATGTGCAGGAAGGTGCCCCTTCTTGCACAAAAATACAACACCCCTGCAACGCAGGCACCCTTGCAGCATGAAGCCAGGGTGGTTGCGTTAGTGCTGGTGAGCTGATTTAGTGCCAGTGCAGGGGAGAACACACGGGGCTCCCATCAGGGGACACACTGACAGTTTGCTATCAGACATTGTATCTTCCCCTGACACCACAACTGACATGCAGTGGACAGTCAAAACTTCCCTGCCCTGTTATCTACCAGGGGCTCATAGGTTATTGGAGTCAAACTTGCCTTATTATCCACTAGGGACTTATGGACAGTTGGAGTCAACCTTGCCCTATTATCTAGTAGGGACTTAAAATTAGTTGGAGTCAAACTTGCCCTATTATCTACTAGGGACTTACAGGAGTCTGTTGGTTGCATATACATTTTATTCCGTATAGTGGCCCTTGGTCTGTGTATCAGACCCAGGGAAAAGCCAGGGTCTGTCCACACCATTTTCAGTAGTTAATATTTTTTAGTATTGTCAAACTGGATGACTTTCTCACACTGTGACTCAGCAGGTAATTTGGCTAGTTTGTGATGCTATATGTTTTGTCACATGGATACAGTCTTACTTGTCATCACGCTCGTCTGACATTGTGTGAGTCACTCATGCATCTACCGTACATTGGACCAGAAATTGTGGACTCAACAATGTTGCATCTATTGATGTTACATTTTGGGCTTCCCCCCAACTTCAACATACTCATCGTGCAGCTATTCCAGCTCCTAGGTGTCATTGGGCCATCAGATATTATGTCATGCAAATGTGTCTGGCAATATGTAGCACAGTGTTGTTGTTTCAATTGCTGTTGGTAAGGAGTAGAGTAAATGGCCCCACAACCTATCATGACTCCATAAGCAATACTGACATACTCTGTTAAACCTCTCCACAATGTAGCCAGCCCTGTTACAGCCAAGATTTGGACTCTGTTTGGCTTACCTGTGAGTGTGTTGGTGAAGAGGCATAGCTACAGGTAATATCCATTGGCATCTGCACAGTGAGTAGGGGTGGTTTGGGGGAATGCTGATTACAGCAAATGGCCCCTCATCTATGTACAAGTCATGCTGTGCCATGATGTACTCAGACCCATAGCCAATGGCATGAGACATCCAGTGACATTGATTGGCATACAAGCAAGATGACCAGTGAATGGTTGGACACTGTCCTTCACATACAGGTGTGCTGTCCTCTGTGATACACTTGTTAGTTGTCATACATGTAAGTGCAAAATATGTAGATGTTGAAAGTTGTCAGCAGTGTCATGAATCTTTCACCCATTGATTTGACACATATCTCACAGTGATCAGCTGTTGCAGTTCTTGACTGACATTAACAGACCTTGGAATACAATGTTGCCCTTATGCTTCACACAGTTATTCCTATCTATCTTTTTTCCTTTAGATTTAACAGTTAAATGATAGATATGTGTGTTTTCAGTCAAAAATGAGTCAACACTTTTCTGACCTCAATGCATTCTGTCTGGTACTTAGTGAATGACAACACTGTTCACACTAGATAAGAGGTCTTCAGACTGGGGGGTGGGCCCCCCTAGGGGGGCCTCAAGTGATCCCGGGGGGGGTGCCAGTCTCTGGCCAAACAAAGCATTATACAGATAACAGGCCTTTATCTTAAGCAGAAGCATCTTATTGCATTTTTAAAAAGGTAACAGTACTTGACTGCAATGTTTAAATGGGTCTAGACATATTTCAACATTGCCATGTTTATAAAATATTGAAAAATTCTGAGGGGGGCCCAATGATTTCTATTTTTCAACTGGGGGGGTGCGCGGCATTAAAATGTTTGGAGACCACAGCACTAGATTAACAATGCTTGGGGCCTACTCATAGTTTCCTTTATGTATTTTTATTATGAAATAGGACTGTGATATACACTCCAAGACATATGTTACCCAAGATGATATATTTACATGTTTGGCAGCAATGCCTTACTCCACATGTATTTATGGGAAAAATGCTGGAAAATGTGAGCACGTTGCTGTGCCCCGGCAACAGTATTGTGTATGACTGGATGATTTGTGTGATCATTCTCCTTCTCTTCATGTGGAATCTCCTGCTCCTCATCCCACGGAACATTTGTTTTCACACAGATGTTGTGCAGTATGGCAGATGCCAGGATCATCTTGCACACAAATGATGGTGAATAATGCAGTTGCCCACCTGATACTTCCAGACAACTTAAGTGGGATTTTAACAAGCCAAATGTTCTCTGAACAATGGTCCAGGTCCTGATATGTGCATGGCTATAGGTCCTCTCTTCATCTGTTTGTGGATGAGCAATAGGGGTCATCACCCATTGCTGAATGCCATAACCTTGATCAGCTGAAATGCTGAATTTAAAAAAAGTCCTTGCTTTGGTTTAATGGATTTGCAAACATCCTCCCCATGTGTGTCATGTGTATTGGTATTGTCATGCACTTCAGCCAACTACGAACAAGTTATGTTACTCATGCCAGTGTGGTGCAGCTACCAGGGGCATGTTCACTCACTGGGTGTGCGGGCACATGAAGTACATGGGCAAGCAGATCATAACAATAAACTTACTGACTGTCACATTTGTGCAGCATGGTTTTGTGGTGTCTGATTCCCATTACTCTAGTCCATTCAATGCTTTATGTTGCCACTACATGTGTGGTGCAACAGATTGTGCCTGGGATTCTAACCTAGATTTTTGGTGACATGCCACACATGGCTGACACAGGCATATGTACGGGTCCCTGCTCCTCCTCAGATGTTGGAATTTCCTTACATTAAATTTGCCCATGCCTTTGTTTGGCCCACATTGTCCATGACAGCAGACATGATACCATCCACACAGCATGTCCTCTCACATCCCAAATAGGTGACCTGATGTGACAACTGACATTTCCTAAACCATGTTTGCATGTCAAAGTGTCGTGACATTGTGTACATGTGTGAGGAAACTGTGACCCAATTGTGCCCACAATACATGTATCCTGCAGATCTGTGGGTGTTAACCTGCGGTCCAGCTACACAACTTCCTGCGCTGTGCTATGTCTCTAAGAAGGGGAAATGGTACACATTCCTTGTGGACTCATGCCAATTTGTGGTCCATACAAGTGGAATTACACACAAGTTGCCTAGGGAGTACACATTGACACTTGCATCAGGGATTGTAGGTGAACCTCTTAGCTATCAGGATGTATAATGTGTATGCATGAGCGACTTCCAGTCAAGGCTGCTGCCTCAGCAACATCAGACTTCACACATGTGAATGTGGGTTATTTGACATTGGACATTTGTACAGTTACATGTGACCTGGCC
Source organism: Pleurodeles waltl (assembly GCF_031143425.1). Lineage (NCBI taxonomy): Eukaryota > Metazoa > Chordata > Amphibia > Caudata > Salamandridae > Pleurodeles > Pleurodeles waltl. The sequence continues at coordinate 790,768,246 of NC_090438.1, read as the reverse complement.
ATGGCAGCTGGTTTATCATTCGGTATTTAAGGCCTCATTGACATGGCCCATGATTCAGGGCAGCATGGCCTTGCGTTGCTGTGCTGCCATGCACCACTAGGGAGTGCCAGAAAAGCACCTTATTAACAAGATATGGCATCTTTCTGTCCTCTCCCGCTGCACTGATGCACTACTTGCTGTCAGCGCCAAGGCAGGCAGCCTTGCAACCTGACGCAAGGGTGCATTCATTGTGGGGATTACAGTTTTTATACAGGAGGGAACACCTTTCTGCCCCCCCAAAAATGATCAATCAGGAGAGGTGTTTCCCTCTTTCTTTCTGTGCTGCAGGGTGCAGCACACATAGGAAGAGGAAGGTACAGGGAGTGATAGGGATACTGTTACCCATTGCATCACTCTTAAGCCATCCCGAAGATGGCATACAATTGTGATACATTCCCTGCCTTGGAAATCTGTGAAATCTTCAGGTACCTTTTTCATCCATGGGGGTTGCAGGGGTAAATCTCAAGCAACATACATTGAAGGGCCCTTTCATACAGTGTTATGCACACAAGGGGGCCATATTTACAAGGCCATGATAAGCCACGTAAGGTGGGTTTGCAGGGCCTTGTAAATATAACTTGGCACACTGTGCCTGCGGAGCATCGAACAAAAGAGGCTCTGGTGGCACAGAGTGGCACAAGGATGGGAAAACTGAGGCCCCTAATCCCTGATGTTTAATGCATGACACAGCTGATGTCCCATGTGTGTTGCATGTAACCACCACGCAGCTTAGATAGTACACCTCTCCTTGCACACAGAGATGTAGAGCCGATTTATTGTCTGCCATGCATAGCCGTGTGGCTTTCCATGATGCAACATATGCAAAAGTGGCTTGAGATGTCTTCACCTGTATGTCAGGGTAATTTGCATTAGTTCTCTGTACAGAGGCATAGTGCATGTATTTGTGAAAGGCCTCAACATGCAGATCCTATCTGTGTAAGAAGAGAGTGATTTGTGTATTGTGTCGCCCATATGTCTTTGTTCTTGTATCTTTTAGGCACTTGCTGTCTGCTTACCTAGAAGCAGGTCATTCCTGATTTGCCCATCCTGAAACCTCTGGTCGATGATTGAGTTTCTGAAGATGAACGAGTCGTGGACGCTGCCTGAGTATTTTGCCAGCACATTAATGATTAACCTGCTATGATCCACGATGACCTGAACATTAAATGACTGTGTGTGCTTCCGGTTGCGGGATACATGTTCTGTTGCGGCAGGTGGCACAAGTTGATCATGTCTGCAGTCCATGGCTCCAAAAACATGTGGAAAACCAACAATTGTGTAGAAGCCCTGTTAAATTTTCTATTGCAATTGCTGGGTGTTGGGGAAGAGGATGTGTTGAGGTGTGTGAGAAACTAGGGCTGATTGCAGAGGCCCCATAACTTTTTGCCCCCATTTTCCACTTTATGCTGGTGTTTTCCTGACTCTGATGGTGCCCTGGGTACTGCTAACCAGTCCCAGGGCCTGTGCTCTGTGTAAAATGGATATGCAAATTAGGCTAATTATAAGTGGCTAAGTTAACCTACCTATAAGTCCCTAGTATATGGTAGGGCATGTAGGTTTAGGGACCACAGCATAGGTGGTGCACACCTAGGTGCATTGCTGAGGTGCCCAGTGTCATTTTAAAAGCAAGCCTGCCTTGCTGGCTGCTTTTAAATTAAAGTTATATGCAAATTCGACTTTGGAATTAACGGTACTTCCAAAGTCTTAAACTACCTTATTTTTACATATAAGTCACCCCTAAGGTGTGCCCTATGTGCCCCTAGGGCTGGGTGCCATGTAACTATAAGCAGGGACTTTATAAAAATAGATTTATAAGCCCTGGTGAGGTAAAAACAGCCAAATTCGTTTTTCCCTCATTGAAGTAAATGGCCTTCATAGGCTAGAATGGGCAGACTTTATTTTAAATTTTAAAGTCTCCTTAAATGTTGCATACCAAGAATTTGGTATCAAATTAATTGTTGTAATAAATCCTACAACTTCCAGTTGTTGGATTTAATATAACTTGTCCAGGTAAAAAGTTTAGACTTTACCTAAAAAGTTGCCAATTTCAGCTCTGCATTGTTTTTGCTGCTGTGCTCTGATTGGCCAGCCTGCAGCAGCTTCTGCCAGGCTACCTTGATGAGGTGTGAAGTGGCCTGACTTCACACAAAGGAATGTGCTTGGGGGAGAGAATGGTGAGGCAGGAAGGGGGAGGGCTGCCAAACTGGTTTTCAAAGGCAGAGAAGGACATTTGCAGCACCCAGCAACACCCCCACATCCTGCAACCCCAGACAGCTAGGTGCCCCCTTGATTAGATTAGGAGAGAGCAGGAGAGGGGTGTGTTTATGATTTTTAGCCACACCAGTGGGTGGGCTCAGCCAGATGTAACCTCCAAAAATCAGATTCATCCATGTTGGATTTTTAGAGACTGTTGCCTTCTGGGATGGATTTTTGCCACACTTCCCAGGAAGTGGTCATCACAGGGGGACGACCCTGTCCCTGATTGGAGAACCAGGGCCCCCCTGCTTTTCACCCAGGAGCAAGAATAAAACTGGCAGACCTGCACCCACACCTCAGATCCCCTCCAGAATTCAACAAGAAAGGAACTAAAGAAGAAGAAGGACTGCCCTGCTGGACCCCTGGCCTGCACCTGGAACCTGCACTCAGAAGGACTGCACCAGCTGCACACTTGGGCTTCACCACAAGAAGGACTTTGCCTGGCTTCAACTGGTTCAAGGAGGGACTCCCTGTTTGCTACAGGTGAAAAATTGCTAACCAGGGTCCCCTGCACCAACTCTTGAAGAAAGCGACCAGCTGACCACTGTCCAGTGGCCAAAAAGGAGTTTGCGCCAGGTGCTTTCTGGGAGTTGAAGTCCGCACCCCCCAAGGACCATCACAGAACTTCTGGACCCTTGGGGTGAGCTGTGGACCCCAAAAGAACCTTAAAAGAACATCGGGGTGAAGCCCCAGAAGTTTGGAAAAGATTTGAGAATTTTTGGAAAAAAGCTCCAGAGAGGGACCGACCCGCCGCGGAAATTCTAGCCGGCTTGCCTCAACCGCGACCCGGCCTGACTTCGTGGTTCGTCCCGGTAAAGAAAAACATCCAAAAAAGAGACTAAGTCCGAACGTAAAAAGTTGACCGGGACCTCCCAGCCATCGTATCCGAGAAGGGCTCCATGGACGTTGGATCAAGATCCAGGTTTACCCCGGTCGAAGGATTTTCATCTCGAAAAAACGACTAAGTCCGAAGGTAAAAGTCTCCACCGAGGAAACCCACATCGCGTATCCGGACAAGGGCTCCAGGAGGTCGGATTCAACTGGCATGTTCGTCCCGGTGAAGAAAAACTTCAAAATAAAGACTAAGTCAGAAGGTAACTTTTTAACCGAGGGCTCCCGCAACCTGTAGCCGAGCAGGGCTCCATCGCGGTCGGCCTGAAAGTTTGACTTTGCCCCGGTCGAGGTGCAACCAGATGACCCGATTGGCGCTTTTTGTTTCTAAGCGCTAGAAAAGTAATAATTCTTTAAAAATTCATATCTCCGGTTCCCCTGAACCGATTTTAATCGTTTTTGTGTCATTTTAAAGATAAAAATATAAACTATTTTTATAAATTGGTTTTGGATTTTTAAACTTTTTCCTGTGTTTTATTTAATTACTGTTTTGTGATATTTGAATGCTTTACACTTTGTCTCCTAAGTTAAGCCTTGACGCTCGTTGCCAAGCTACCAAGGGTTGAGCTGGGATTAATTTACTGAGACCTAACTGTACCTATGTGGAGGTTAGTGGCTTGTTGCTAGGTGTAGGTACCTACCTGCCCTACCAATAACCCATTTTCCAACATAATTGGAAGCAGCGACGGGATCCTGTACTTGTGTTCAATATCACGTTACAGTTTTAGGTAAAACAAATTAAAAATCCTTTAAATTGTCCTAGTGCAAAAATTGTTTTTAATTTTTAATGTTAATTTTTTTAATTAATTTGGATTAATTTCAATTATTGAATTTTTGTAATTTTTCTAAATTCTTGTTTCCAATTTTTGCAAAAAGTTTTTGTTGACACAAAACTAGGGAACCATGGAGCTTGATCTGGCTAGCCTACCCACACTGACAGTAGTCCAGCTTAGGGGGTTGTGTATTGAAAGAGGGTTACCTGCAACCACTGATCTCAGGAAGCAAATCCTGATCACATCCCTGACAGCATGGGCTGAGGCCCAGGAGGTAGAGTCAGAAGAAGCTCCAGAGGAGGAAGAAAAAGAGGAAGATGCTAACTCTAACCACTCAGGGGAGGGAAGGCATCCGAGCCTAAGTGAGGAAGAGGAGGAACGGTCCTCAGTGGATACAGTCACTAGGGGCAGACCCAAAGCTAGTGGTAGGAAGGGGGTCCTTTCAGGAAGAGAGAACCCATCCATCAGAGAAAGAGAGCTGGAAGCCCAGCTAGCCTACATAGCTTTGGAAGCAGATAAGCTTGCCCTAGAAAAGAAAAAGTGGGCAAGCAAAGAAAAAAAAGATGGAGGCAGCGATAAAGAAGCTGAGGTGTCCATGGGTGGGGGAGTTTGCCCCAGATTACCCAAAGGGGTGGTTCCTGCCTATGTAGAGGGGGATGACATAGATAAGTGGCTGGGGGCCTTTGAGAGGGCACTCCAAATGAGAAGGGTTAGGCCTCAATACTGGGGTTCCCTTTTGTGGGAGTTGGTCCCCAACTCAGGGAGGGATAGGCTTCTGACCTTAAGGGGGGAGGAGGCAGATTCATACCCTAGTATGAAGAGGTGCTTAGCCAAGAAGTTTGGTCTGACCCCAGAGCAATATAGAATGAAGTTCAGGGACACCCAGAAGGTCAGTACCCAGTCTTGGGTTGACTTTGTGGACATTTCAATAAAGGCACTAGAGGGCTGGATTATTGGTAACAAAGTAGATACTTATGAGGGGTTATACAATCTGATCATGAGAGAGCACATCTTGACCAATTGTATCCAAGAAAGGTTACGCCAGCATCTAGTGGACTCTAAGCAGACCAACCCTAGAGAGCTAGGGGAGGCAGCTGATGAGTGGTTGAGAACCAGGGTGGTTGTCAAGTCCCAGGGGGGAGACTCCAAGAAGGGGGGGACAGGTCCCCAAAAACCTAAGGAGGGAGGTGGTAAGCCCACCACAGAGACTCCCTCTGTACCCCAGAACCCTAAGAAGGAGGAGAGTAAATCCCACTCCCACTCTGACAAGCAGAGACAGGGAGACCCAGGGTTAAAAAAACTCTTGGACAGTAGGGCTTGCTTTGACTGTCAGCAGACAGGTCACTTCAGAGGAGATGCAGCCTGTCCAAGGAAGGTGGTTAGCACTGGGCTGTCCAGTGTAGCCATAGAGGAGGATTCCTCAGATGATGAAGTCCTCCTAGCATTGAGCTGGGAGACAGGACCAGATGGTAAGCTGGTGATCCCTGAGGGTGGGAGTAGGCACTTCCACCACATTCAAGTGAATGGGATCCCTACCACTGGCCTGAGAGACACCTGTGCCAGTCACACTATAGTGAGTGACCGGTTAGTGACCCCAGACATGTATGTCCCAGGAAAGACAAGGAAAGTCAGGATAGCCACAGGGGAGGTCACCTCCAAACCTGTAGCCATAGTGCCCCTAGAGAGGGAGGGTATCCTTGACTGGATTAGGGTGGTAGTCAGTGCTGACCTTCCCCTAGATTGTATCCTGGGCAATGACCTCCCAGAGGTGAGTCTGGTCACAGATGGGGTGGTCGCCCAAGGCGCCCCCCCAACCCAAAGTCCTGGGGAGTCAGTCCCTACAGTTAGGAGACAGGGGTCCCCAAGAAAAGGAAAGAAGAAAAGGAAGGGTAGGCCACTCTTAAAGAGAGTTTCAGGGAGCCAAAAGCCTTCTACCCCAGTAGGGGGGGAGCCCAGAGTTGGCACTGGTGAGGCCTCACCTGACCCCAAGGAAGTCCTGAGTAGTCAGGCAGCTGTCCAGATGCAGGGTGTTGCCCCTGCACTGACAGAAGGGAGAGTGGGAGGAGGGTGTCTGCCACAGGAAGTGGTAGCCCCCCACTCTAGACAGCAAGAGGGGTGCCAGGACCTCACAGTTGCCCCTAAAGCAGCTCAGCCACCTGTCAGTGGAGAGCTTAGGGTGTGGTTCTGGGTACTGACAGCTGTCAGTAGCCTCTGCTGGGTGCTAGCCTTCCTGGCAGCACTGTACTTGGCCTGGGAGGCAGACCCCAGGGCCAATAGCAAAGTAGGCCCCCTGACCCTATTGGTCATGGTGGGGTTGCTCAAGTGTTGGGTGACCTCTTTGGGTAAGCTAGGTGTTGCCCTAGCAAAGTTAGGAGTAGGGGAGGTGGTCACCTCACTACCCAAGTTGGCAGAGAGAGAGGAGGAAGACCCCCCTAGAGGGAAGTTTCAGTTTGAGTTGGGTCCTTTTACTGTTGGGATGGCTTCACTACCCAGAGGGAGTGACCCTGACAGGAGGATATAAGGCAGAGTAGGCCCTGCAAAGGGACAGCCAGTTTTCTTCACTGTCTTCCTCGCCTAACAAGCCAGGAAGACTCTCCCAGGGTTGGGCTGAGTCTCCTGGGCGTGTGGGCTGGGGGGGGGGGGTTGTGTGAGAAACTAGGGCTGATTGCAGAGGCCCCATAACTTTTTGCCCCCATTTTCCACTTTATGCTGGTGTTTTCCTGACTCTGATGGTGCCCTGGGTAGTGCTAACCAGTCCCAGGGCCTGTGCTCTGTGTAAAATGGATATGCAAATTAGGCTAATTATAAGTGGCTAAGTTAACCTACCTATAAGTCCCTAGTATATGGTAGGGCATGTAGGTTTAGGGACCACAGCATAGGTGGTCCACACCTAGGTGCATTGCTGAGGTGCCCAGTGTCATTTTAAAAGCAAGACTGCCTTGCTGGCTGCTTTTAAATTAAAGTTATATGCAAATTCGACTTTGGAATTAACGGTACTTCCAAAGTCTTAAACTACCTTATTTTTACATATAAGTCACCCCTAAGGTGTGCCCTATGTGCCCCTAGGGCTGGGTGCCATGTAAGTATAAGCAGGGACTTTATAAAAATAGATTTATAAGCCCTGGTGAGGTAAAAACAGCCAAATTCGTTTTTCCCTCATTGAAGTAAATGGCCTTCATAGGCTAGAATGGGCAGACTTTATTTTAAATTTTAAAATCTCCTTAAATGTTGCATACCAAGAATTTGGTATCAAATTAATTGTTGTAATAAATCCTACAACTTCCAGTTGTTGGATTTAATATAACTTGTCCAGGTAAAAAGTTTAGACTTTACCTAAAAAGTTGCCAATTTCAGCTCTGCATTGTTTTTGCTGCTGTGCTCTGATTGGCCAGCCTGCAGCAGCTTCTGCCAGGCTACCTTGATGAGGTGTGAAGTGGCCTGACTTCACACAAAGGAATGTGCTTGGGGGAGAGAATCTCCCCTCAGCAGATGGTGAGGCAGGAAGGGGGAAGGCAGCCAAACTGGTCTTCAAAGGCAGAGAAGGACATTTGCAGCACCCAGCAACACCCCCACATCCTGCAACCCCAGACAGCTAGGTGCCCCCTTGATTAGATTAGGAGAGGGCAGGAGAGGGGTGTGTTTATGATTTTTAGCCACACCAGTGGGTGGGCTCAGCCAGATGTAACCTCCAAAAATCAGATTCATCCATGTTGGATTTTTAGAGACTGTTGCCTTCTGGGATGGATTTTTGCCACACTTCCCAGGAAGTGGTCATCACAGGGAGACGACCCTGTCCCTGATTGGAGAACCAGGGCCCCCCTGCTTTTCACCCAGGAGCAAGGATAAAACTGGCAGACCTGCACCCACACCTCAGATCCCCTCCAGAATTCAACAAGAAAGGAACTAAAGAAGAAGAAGGACTGCCCTGCTGGACCCCTGGCCTGCACCTGGAACCTGCACTCAGAAGGACTGCACCAGCTGCACACTTGGGCTTCACCACAAGAAGGACTTTGCCTGGCTTCAACTGGTTCAAGGAGGGACTCCCTGTTTGCTACAGGTGAAAAATTGCTAACCAGAGTCCCCTGCACCAACTCCTGAAAAAAGCGACCAGCTGACCACTGTCCAGTGGCCAAAAAGGAGTTTGCGCCAGGTGCATTCTGGGAGTTGAAGTCCGCACCCCCCAAGGACCATCACAGAACTTCTGGACCCTTGGGGTGAGCTGTGGACCCCAAAAGAACCTTAAAAGAACATCTGGGTGAAGCCCCAGAAGTTTGGAAAATATTTGAGAATTTTTGGAAAAATGCTCCAGAGAGGGACCGACCCGCCGCGGAAATTCTAGCCGGCTTGCCTCAACCGCGACCCGGCCTGACTTCGTGGTTCGTCCCGGTAAAGAAAAACATCCAAAAAAGAGACTAAGTCCGAACGTAAAAAGTTGACCGGGACCTCCCAGCCATCGTATCCGAGAAGGGCTCCATGGACATCGGATCAAGATCCAGGTTTACCCCGGTCGAAGGATTTTCATCTCGAAAAAACGACTAAATCCGAAGGTAAAAGTCTCCACCGAGGAAACCCACATCGCGTATCCGGACAAGGGCTCCAGGAGGTCGGATTCAACTGGCAGGTTCGTCCCGGTGAAGAAAAACTTCAAAATAAAGACTAAGTCAGAAGGTAACTTTTTAACCGAGGCCTCCCGCGACCTGTAGCCGAGCAGGGCTCCATCGCGGTCGGCCTGAAAGTTTGACTTTGCCCCGGTCGAGGTGCAACCAGATGACCCGATTGGCGCTTTTTGTTTCTAAGCGCTAGAAAAGTAATAATTCTTTAAAAATTCATATCTCCGGTTCCCCTGAACCGATTTTAATCGTTTTTGTGTCATTTTAAAGATAAAAATATAAACTATTTTTATAAATTGGTTTTGGATTTTTAAACTTTTTCCTGTGTTTTATTTAATTACTGTTTTGTGATATTTGAATGCTTTACACTTTGTCTCCTAAGTTAAGCCTTGATGCTCGTTGCCAAGCTACCAAGGGTTGAGCTGGGATTAATTTACTGAGACCTAACTGTACCTATGTGGAGGTTAGTGGCTTGTTGCTAGGTGTAGGTACCTACCTGCCCTACCAATAACCCATTTTCCAACAAGGTGTGAGGCAGATGATTGCACCCAGAACAGAGGGCAGGAATTGAGACATGTAGGGCTCTGGTACTTCACAGCCAGCAGCTTGGTCAGCGGTGAGATGTTGGCGGGCCGCTTAGCCGTTGGCTGCAGATGTGGCACAATGAGGCAGAGCAGTTGGATGATGAACTCACTGCGCAGACAGAAGAGGTGATGACCTCCTCCTCCCTGAGGGTAATCAGAGATGCCCACTGTTGGTAGACACTCTCCCTTCTCCTATGCTGCCACTGTGGTCTAGGTGGTGGTAACTGTGGTGGTGCTGGATGTTTTGCTGGTGTTGTTGGGGGTTGCACTGGTCTCCTTGGTGCCCCAAGTTGTAAGAGAAGTAGGCCCATGTTGTCCTCCAAAGTGCCAGGGGGTTTTCTGAATGTTCTCCTTCTGTACCTGTGCTTGGGGGACATTTTGACGCATGGTCTGGCCAGGTGTTAAATTATTGATGCTAGTCAGATTTAGCATGACTTTACCTCGGCGCATGTCATTTTTCAACATGCTTGTAAATACAGTGCAAGTGGGCTAGCGTCTTTTTTAAGAAGGGAACGCCTACTTTGCATATCATTGTTGGTATTTGACACAGTCAGATTCTATTTTAACGAAACATTGCACTAGCCCAGGAAAAGTGACTCTAGAGGCCTCTAGTGCCACTTTGTAAGTCTGGCATTGATTTTGCTCCTCCGCAGTGTCAAAAAAATGACAGTGCAGCAGCACAAAATCCTTGTAAATGAGGCTCTAGATGTTTATGTGTCAAGAATCCACTTGAAAGCAATAGCATTCCCTTTATTGAACATGCACCACTACCAATGAAACAATACCTTGGGCTGTGGGATCTCACCTGCCACTGCCAGTGATGCTCACATTGTTGAATGGCCTATCTCTGTCAGCTGCTAAAACAGTGTTCTTGAAGAAGGTGGTGGTGACAACTCACCTGATCCAGCAGCTTGAGAAACAGTAATGTATAGGAGTATGCGACAAGAGAACACTGATGTTGCACAAATGATATTGATGCAGAAAGATGTACATCAGACATGGCACAGTCCATCCACAAGAATAAAAAAGGGTTAAAGAATATACATTGGCAAGAAATGTAAAATAATGATGACAAAGTACAAATAATGACATACAAGAGAGGATGCCAGATGGTCACTTACATACTTGTCAAACGCATAGAATATGGCCATCTGAACTGTTGATAACTGTATGGGTTTTAGAAGTTGCTGTATCACTATGGCTAGTAAAAGAGGCATACACATCGTAATGAAATATCCCAGAAAAAACAGTATGAATGTATTGTGAGGTGTTTGATGCACATGAAATACAAATAAATACTCGTGTTTTATCAAGTGGGATAAAAGTGTAATCATTGTGCTGACATCGTTTATGTGTCCGAACGTTAGATATTCTGACAAAGGATACAATAGCCACAGATGAATCCTTAGTTAAGCATATTTGCCCTTTTAACAACTCAGACATATCTATTACTAGTATAGATGCATCCCGCCAGGGAGGACTGTACACCTATACTTGTTACTTTAAACTTTCGTTCAGCCTTACCCAACCACAGGTCTCACCGAAAACACTGTACTGAGGTACTGAGGTTACTGATGATCATGAACAATATTTATGTTTTCTCATGAAGACCTGGATCAAAGGATCCGGACATGAAAGGCAGTCAATCAAACATACAAAATACGTTATGACGAACATGCGAAGAAAAGGGAGGGGTGAGTCGTGAATATCTATAGTGAGCACGTTTGTCTTACAGTCATTAGCATGAGTTTCTTTTCCGACACAATATGACATATTCAATTTCTCCCATATCACCGCTTCATCTCCCAATGGAGTCCTGAAGTTTTGCATTCCTGGCCAACTACTAACATTTGACAAAGGTTTTCTTACATTGCCTCTCGTGCCATTAAGTCAGCCAATCTTTAATGTATTAGGTAATTTCTTTATTTGGGCAGATCCCAGGTGGTTCTTGTTCAGGTAGAATCAACCACCTTAATCACTTTGCAGGGCAGAAGTATTGCCTTGTGTTCTTTTTGTCTGATTTTACCATACATCCAATATGCCTCCTGATCACTTGGTCAGAACACGTTTTACTTTGCATCTTGACCCACAAATCATTTAGCTTTGTCAATTTCTCTGACATCTTGGACCATTAAATGTCTCTTTCTAAGATGAATAATACTGATGTCACTGCTCACCTAGAAGAAATCAGTTTAATTCTTGCATCTGACCCTGAACTTGGCATTTGCCATTTTACTACCAGGCTGACTAAGGCATTTGACAAACTTGAATGTGCCTAAGGTATATCCAGACTGTATGCTCCAGTACTATAATGGCACTATAGCTAAATCTAATCTCATTTGCAAATTGGTGCATCATAATCGCTCTATTTGGAAGCCTTCAAGTTGGACGTTATGCTGGTGCACACACAATTATATTTTTTCAGTCTGCTGCTAACAATTCCAGAGTTGACATTTGTTGGACTTTTTGCCTTACGCAGGGTCATCCCCAGTCTTTTTGCCTCCTTCCTCCTGGTTTTTCTGACCTCTCGCTGTTGGCTATAGGACTCAGAGCACCTTATCACTGCTGACCAGTGCTAAAGTGCAGGTGCTCTCCCATCTAAACTTGGTATGATTGGCTAATGCCTAATTGGCATTTTCAATTTAACTATAAGTCCCTTGTACAGTGGTATCTCTATACCCAGGGCCTGTAAATTAAATACTACTGGTGGGCCTGCAGCTCTGCTTGCGCCACCCACTGAAGTAGCCTTTCAAACCTGTCTCAGACCTGCTAGCGCAGAGCCTGTGTGCACAGTTTTCTGCCACAGGGACCTGGCATCTAAACTTACTTGCCAGGCCCAGAACTCCCCTTTTACTACATGTAAGTCACCCCTAAGGTACGCCCTAGCTAGCCCTATGGGCAGGGTACCATGTATGTAGAAAGGCAGGACATGTGCCGTATTGAATGGCCTGTCCTGGTAGTGACAAACAGCCTAACTTTGTGTCTCACTGCTGTGAGTGCTGCCTTCTCATAGGATTGCATTAGAAATGCCCTGCCTTATGTGTAAAGGGTATTGTCTGATTTATGAGGGGTAGTGTAGGTGTGTTTGGTATGGTTGTGATGGTGATAATAAATACTGCTTACTGGTGTGGGTGTATTTTTTATTACTATCACAGAAATGCCACTTCTAGAAAGTGCACATTTATCTGTGCTTATGACTCTGGTGTTTTGCAGCTTGACTCCAATCCACGTCTGGGCATAGTGACAATTGGGGCTTTGTGCATACTTTTCAGACAGCCTGTACACAGGGAGGGTGGGGGTGTCACAGAGGTGCATCTGCATACTGAATAGTCTTCCTGGGCTGAGAGAAGGGAGAGGCAGGGCACACCTGCATTTGTAAAGACTGTGCCCTGGCCTCACACAATAAGGTCGTTAACCCCCCACTGATGTTTCGAGCCTGTGCTGAAATGAGAGAGGGGGCACTCCCAGAACCAGTTGTAACTGGCTGGAACCTCCTCTCCCTACCATTGTAAAACACTGTAAGAACTGACTATAAGTACAGGGGAATTTTCCCCACAATTTCGAGACTCTTGGAATAATCTTGGAACTGGACACCAAAGGCTGAAAGGACTCACCAGGAACCGCCATGGACTGCTGCTGCTGTGCTGACCTGTGACCTGCCTGGTCACTGTGAAGGACTTGCCACTTGCTGCCTTTCCCTTGTGCTTGCCTGTAGCTGGGCCTTCCACCTGAGGACCTTGTCTTAAGATTCTGCTCCCCAGGGGCAGGGTGCTGTGGCCCCTGACCCCTGCATCCATTTCTTCAGGAGGGGTGCTTCTCCGTGGTTTGCAGCGTGCTTATGGAGCCTTGGGAGCTCGTAGGCTCCTGGCTGCATTGTGCCCCTTTAAATAAGATCACCGCAGCGGCCCGGGAAGCTGGAAGAACACTCGCGCGCCACATCGGGTGCAGGCGAGTGTCTGCTCGGGCCCCAGGATGGGTCCGATCTTCTTGTGGCTTCACGGCAGGACCAGGGGAAGGCGCAGGGAGTGCCCCCTTCCCCCTGGCCTCTTCGTTAGGAGCAGGACGCTCCTTTTCTGCTGTTAGGTAAAACGGGCAATATTGTGGGCCCCCCCTTGGTGGAAGGGCCAGTAGAGGCCCGGGGGGGCCCCCAGAGATCGCGAGTCCCAGGAGTGGCCTGTCATTAAACCGGAGGGGGGGTGTGGTGCCCCCCTCCTGCCCTAGGTTGTTTTTGCTGGCTTTGGCCCTCCCTCGTGAGGGCCGGTTGAGACCCTGGGGGGCCCCCAGTAATCACGGCCCCCGGAGGGGCCTGTCTATAAAAGAGAGGAGGTGCATGTCGCCCTCCTCTGACCCCAGAGTATAAGGGAGGCCCCCGTTTTGCGCATAGGAGCGCTGGGGGCCCCATTGTTCGCCTTCTAGGCACTGGAGGTGCCTTCATCCAACCAGGTACTGTTTAAAGGACCAATATAGTTGCAATCCAAAGTTCTTTCTACAGACTTTTGTTTGATTCATATATTACCTACCTGCGTTTGATGTTTTTACATATGTGTATGCAAATGTTCCTTTTATGGACATGCTTGCTAATATGTTTTTCTAACTGCCATATGTTTTTTAATGTTCCTACTATGGGCATTTTATGATATTCTTGTGACAAGTGCTGTGATGTAATAACGTGTTTTCCTGACTACTGGTTATGTTGCAGAATACTGAGTAACCTGTGTGTTATGTGTGACTACTGCTAGGTTGCAGAGTAACTAATGTGTAACGTTCTGACAACTGCTAAGGTAGCAGGATAGTACTGATATGTGATGTTTGGTCTGATAATTGCGTTGTGTACAATACAGTATATTTTCATATAATCTGGTGTGGTGTTTCCTTTGTGGTGGGGATATTGCGTCACAGGTGTATTGTGTGTTGTGCAGACGCTTTACACATTGCCTCCGGGTTAAGCCTGACTGCTCGTGCCAAGCTACCAAGGGGGTGAGCAGGGGTTATCTTGGACGTGTAACTCCCTTGCCCTGACTAGAGTGGGTAAGTTCTGCCTGGCTGAGGTTCATACCCTAGCCAACCAGAAACCCCATTTCTAACATTGGTCGTCAGCGGTGAGGATAGGACTTGCGCTTGCACAATACCATTGTGACTCATTATTTCACTACAAGGATTGCGTTTAGAACATCACATGTTTGGCTTCTCTTAACTTTCTCTCTTTGGTCATTTTTCCTGTTTTCAGTTCTCACGCTTGGGTATTGTGGTTGTCACATTTGAGTTATTTGTACCTTTTTAAGATGGGTCTTACCTTTGATTTAGAGGACCTGCCGTTTTACACGCAGGAGGAATTAGATGGGTTCTGTAGAGAAAGAGGGCTGCCTGTAGAAGGGGACCTCAGGAGATCTCTGAATTTCTTTGAAAGGTTTGTGACATATACCCAGGGAGGGAGTGTGCTTAGGGGGTACCCAGAGGATCCTGAGTGTAGCGAGGGTTCCCAATGGGCGGGCTCCCAAACCTCATCCCTAGAGAGTGGTAGAGAGACTGATCAGGAGGGTGAGAATGACCGGTTGGGGACGCCAGTTGACAGGGAAGGCCCCAGTGATAGGGAGTCCCTTGCTGGGTCCAGTGTAAGAAGCAGGGCTACCTCTCATACCTTGATGCCTGATGAGCTAAGAGATAGGTGGGAAGAGAGGGACCTGAAGTTGCAGTTAGCGCGCCTAGTTGTTAAGGAGAGAAGGGCTGAGGTAGAGAAGGCCTTAGTACAGGAGAGGATGGCAGAGGCGGAGAGGGCCTTTGCCAGAGAAAGACTCGCTCTAGAGCGCAGTCTGAAGGTTCTGGACTCACCAGCGCTGCAGGTGGAGTCCAGTGGTGGCAGCAATGTAGAGTGCTGTAGCAAAGATGTTCCTTACATACCCATAGATCTGGTACCTAGGTTCCAAGAGGGGGGTGACATACGTCAGTGGTTAAAGGAATATGAGAGGGCTCTGGTAGAGCGCAGGATCCCTGAGAAAGATTGGGGAACTGGCCTAGGGAGTTTTTTTCCTGAGGAGGGGAGGGATGCCCTACTGACTCTAGAAGAGAGTGGTACTCCGCTGTAAAGAATGCACTGATTGTGAAGTATAGTTTTTCCCCTGAGGAATACAGAAAAAGGTTTAGGGGTGGTAAGAAACTGTCCCACCAGTCTTGGGAGGAGTTTGTGGAGGAGTGCTGGATTGCACTAGATGGATGGGTGAAGGGTAGCACAGTAAACAATTTTGAAGGGGTGTTTAATCTGATTGTCAGAGAGCACCTGCTTCGTTGTTGTTTTTCAGAGTTACGCCCACACTGTCAGAGTGTGAGCTCTCTGACCCCAGGGAGCTTGCAAAGGAGGCAGACTTCTGGTTGCGTACCAGAGGGTCTGGTGTGGCATTAGGGGGTGTTCATAATGAGAGTGGTCTAGGTGTTTCCCAACCAGGTGTGGTGGGAAAGGCTTGTGTCCCAGGTAGGTCCCAGTGTATTGGGGCGGGTAGGGCACCCCATGCCCAGTCTCAGAGGAGAGGGAATGGGGTTGGGCTGAGGCTTAGGGTACCCGAGCTCCAGTCCCAGGTCCTGGAGGGTTCCATGAGTGAGCGCCAGGAGGTGAGCCTAGCCTGTGCCCTAGGGCCAGCTGTTCAGAAGGGTCCCATTTTGTCATTAGGACTTGGGCAGGTGGCTGGCCATAGCGTTCCGCCGGTCCTGGTGTCTGGTAGTCTCGCTCTACAGCGGAGGAGGCAGAAATCCAGGCATAGGGTTGAGAGGGGGCTGCGGGCCCCAGTGGAGAACCTGGAGGGTCAGGTGTCAGCTCTGAGAGCAGAGCCCCCCAGGAATGACCTTGGTGAGACCATTTCTGGGCTGGGGGGGATCCAGACTCTGTCAGATGGGCAGAGGTCAGGAGTCCTACGCCAGCCAGACTCATGTGTGGCCCTTGGGGAAGGTGTTTCCCTGGTGGGGGTTAGGTGTGCCCCCCAGGAAGTCCTGGTGCACCAGGCAATGATTCAACTGCAAGGTGGTGACTCTGGGTTGGATGATCAGGTTCAGGGGGTAAACTCTGACCTGATAGGGAGTAGGTGTGCTCCCAAGGAAGTCCTGATGCGCCAGGCAGTGGTTCAACCGCAGGGTAGTGACTCTGGGTTGGATTGTCAGATTCAGGGGGTAAGCTCTGATCTGGTAGGGGGTAGGTGTACTCCCAAGGAAGTCCTGGTTCGCTGGGCAATGGTCCAGTCTAAGGGTATCATCCCTGGACTAGATAGACAGGTTCAGGGGGTAAACTCTGACCTGGTTGGGGGGGCGGTTAGTGTGCTCACCCCGTGTGAAACCTCTGGTGGTTTCTCCCGAGGTGGGGAGACACAAGACTCTGGAAGTGGGGTTCAGGGAGGGGGAAGCCCGCCCCGGACCCCGGTGCAACCCAAGGGTGTCGTCCCTAGGTTGGGTGGTCAGTCGCCAGGCAGTGATCCTGGGCTGGCGAGAGAGTTGTGCAGGGCTGCTGTACCCAGCACCCTGGCAAGTGTGGATTCTGGTGATACCCCTCCTAGGAGAGGAGGGCGGGATCCTAGAGGGAGGGGTAAAGGGAGGAGAGCCTCGCCTCTAGCCCCTGTAGAACCTATGGGTGCTGGCCCTAGGTTGGCGGATCAGTGGCAGGGTAGAGCCCCTGAACTGATTGGAAATGGAGTGGAGACAAGTTGCTTTGCACCTGGGGCTACTGCCCCCCCTCGTTATGGTTTCAGAGACCAGAGGCTCCTAGATGGCCTGGGGCCTGGTTCTGGCCATTGGCAGCTAGAGAACCCCCGTGGGTTGGTCTAGGCTGCCTGGGAAGCATTGACAGAGAGATCCAAGTGGAGTCAGGAAGGCGTAGAACTGGAACATGCCCCTGCTGTTGTGGGCCCCCCACCTGCCCTAAGTTGTTTTTGCTGGCTTTGGCCCCCCTCGTGAGGGCCGGTTGAGACCCTGGGGGGCCCCCGGTAATCACGGTCCCCGGAGGGGCCTGTCTATAAAAGAGAGGAGGTGCATGTCTCCCTCCTCTGACCCCAGAGTATAAGGGAGGCCCCCGTTTTGCGCATAGGAGCGCCGGGGGCCCCATTGTTCGCCTTCTAGGCACTGGAGGTGCCTTCATCCAACCAAGTACTGTTTAAAGGACCAATATAGTTGCAATCCAAAGTTCTTTCTACAGACTTTTGTTTGATTCATATATTACCTACCTGCGTTTGATGTTTTTACATATGTGTATGCAAATGTTCCTTTTATGGACATGCTTGCTAATATGTTTTTCTAACTTGCCATATGTTTTCTAATGTTCCTACTATGGGCATTTTATGATATTCTTATGACAAGTGCTCTGATGTAATAACGTGTTTTCCTGACTACTGCTTATGTTACAGAATACTGAGTAACCTGTGTGTTATGTGTGACTACTGCTAGGTTGCAGAGTAACTAATGTGTAACGTTCTGACAACTGCTAAGGTAGCAGGATAGTACTGATATGTGATGTTTGGTCTGATAATTGTGTTGTGTACAATACAGTATATTTTCATATAATCTGGTGTTGTGTTTCCTTTGTGGTGGGGATATTGCGTCACAGGTGTTGTGTGTGTTGTGCAGACGCTTTACACATTGCCTCTGGGTTAAGCCTGACTGCTCGTGCCAAGCTACCAAGGGGGTGAGCAGGGGTTATCTTGGACATGTAACTCCCTTGCCCTGACTAGAGTGGGTAAGTTCTGCCTGGCTGAGGTGCATACCCTAGCCAACCAGAAACCCCATTTCTAACAACATTTTTTTAATGGTTAAAGAATACTTCCATGTCAACAGTTGTAATAATGCTACTCACCCTTCCTTACCCTTTGTGGAATCCTGTGTGTCAGCATTCAGTACATACATGATTTTTTGGACAAAATGAATCTGGGTATATCAACCATCTATTGTTTACCACCATGAACCCAGACATTCAATCTGTAATATGACTCAATTCACTTTTACCCAAGTCCACTGATGCAGCCACTTTGTCTGCTAAGTCAGTCTCTCCCATGGACTGAATCAGCCCACATAATGACTTCCACTACTATGGCTCTTAATGTGTGAAGGATGATTGTATACTTCTAATATGGACCTTTTCTTGCAGAGAAACGTTGGCCCATCATTCTGCTGGAGTTACCATCCATATTTCTACCTTTACTAAAGTCAACCTGCTTCTTCACTCCAGCCATCCTGGCTTGACAGCATTTCACGTACTGAAGTGGCACTCATATCTGTCAGGGTGAGGCATCCAGAGTATTCTACCATCCTAAAGTATTACTGAAATCTACGGCCACAGTGGAATCCACGGTGTTGTTTTATGCGTGGATCACTCCTCTTTTACTTATGCAGAATCCCATGCAAACATCAGAACTATGCCCAAAAAACATTTTCATTTCACTTTTCCTAGATGGTGGTTGCTGCATTCTCTCCTGTTGTTAACAAGCACTTAGGGAACATAACCACCAACCCGTTTTAAAATCTACAGATACAGGGAAATCGAGGGTGGTGATTCTTGCATGGATCCCAGCAAATCTTCTTACCAAGAATGCCCACAAATATAAAACCTATAAGTGAAAATCAAAATCCAATTGGCAGCAGTCTTTGATGCTTGGGTCAGCTGGCACCTAGGGATTCCTACCAACCCTGGGCAAATCTATAAAAAAGGAGAGCCTGGAGAATGCAAATGTGTGGTCTGTATTGATCTTATCAGATTATCTAGCCAGAATGCCCTGCAAATGTCACACTACGGGTCAATAAATACAATTTCTCCACACATGTGAGAGAATTCTCAAAAACCTCCAGCCACTGAGAAATTCTTAAATTACTTATTAGAAAAACAATAACTCACATGTGTCAGTGAGCCTAACACCTGTGGCACGAATGGACCAGAACTGTAACATGATGTGAAGACAAGAAAACTGACCTCACACAGCCCTAGTTTTAATCTGTTCTGGTCCAACAGGACAAGCTCATCAACAAATACAGCATACTGTTTTTTTTTTATTATGAGAAATGTGGAAATGCTAAATATGGAATTTTATGCCACATAAATATAAGGATGAGTTTTTTCACCAACACTTTGACTTTTGCACAGGATTCTGAGTACGAAAGAGTGGTGGGTTCCATGCACAACTCTGAATTTCCAAAGGTCACAGGGTTTCAGAACTGTGTAGTGTTTGTAGTTTTCCCTGGGAGCCAGCTGACCCCAGACCACTGCTACTGCAGCCATCGTCCATGCGAAGTGAGAGAAAATTGTTAGTTCAGGCTTAGAAAAAACGTTTGTAGGACTTTCTGGGAAGGAAGCGCAATTCTGTCCAAACATTTGCTCTCAAATCTGTGGAGATATTAAATTTATTCAAGAACAAGATGTGATTTGGAGTTTGTTTAAAGTAAGGCAAATGCTCAAGAAGTTAGAAGAACTGATAACTTTTATGAAAGAAGAAAGGAGATTCCACTTTATAGATATTACAGATGGATTCCTTAGGGGTTTTGATACCAATCAGGGGATTTCCTTTACTTTTCTAGAAACTAGATACACTTCATTGAACCTGCTTCTTTTCATATAGATACATACCTGTTTATCATTTCTCTTGCTTAATGAGAGCCCCACAAGACTGATGCATGCTTCCATGACAAACATCCTTTACCTCTGATTCTTCCCCTACGAACAATGAGCTCTTTGGTCAATTGCTACAGAGGAGAGGTGGCGGGAAACCTCTAATGAGCAATGCTTAGTAAATACCAGGCAAATTCCATCCTTTTGAGAGGAACAGACAAGTTCATTCATCACTTAATGAAATAAGTAGCAGAGTTCCTCGATGCCCAGAGATATTGTTTCTACATGACCTCTCTAAAACTCAGAGAAGGGCACAAGATAACATCCACCAGGTTGGTGCTCATGGAACTTAATTAAAGATTGTCAAGTACAGAAGTTGTTATTCCCGCCTTAATTTTTTTTTTCTTTTTGCAATTTTACTCTACCCGAAGATATTGGAGTGCTTTACATGAGCACCAGTTACATTACACAAGGACACATTTTTTTTTTTGGTAGGCACTGGAAGATTAAGTGATTTTCCCAAAATCACTGGATGTGGAGCTGACGCAAGTGATCCTGGTTCCCTAACTCCAAAGTCGGCAGCTCTGGCCTGTTACACCACATCCTCTCCCCATCTTTGTTAATTCCGGGACTGCTCTTCTTATCCATTATCTCAGTAATCATGACAGCAGTAGAAGGATAATAAATCTAAAAAGGTTTGTTTTAGGAACGTTTTGTAGTTCTCAATGTTGGTATTTCACCTAGGCCTCAGTTTGTAAATCGGTGGCTGTTGAGGGAGTCGGGTACCTGAACTCTTTAGTTGGAATGTTGTCTGACATTAACATTGTGTCCTAAAAATCATGTACAAAATTATTGCCCCATCAGAGTTAGATATAGAAAATATACATTCAAAGGGACTATATTTAAGACACAATGTTTTTGTAAACCATTGAGGTGCTAGGTTGAAAAGGTGGTCTACACTACAATGTTACTTGCAGAAAAGAAGTGTTTGTTATCACTTCCACTAACCCTGTTTTCGAAAATCTTTGTCAGGGCACAGATTCATTGCAGCTAAGAAGGCCGACTCCCAATGAAATCTTGCTGAATCCAGCATCCTAACCCAATTTAAATATCCCTGGGGCATCATCAACATCAGGGATTGAGGATGGATGCTACTTGGAGGGGAGCCCAGATTATGAGGTCTGGTGCACATTGGAGTGATTCAGATGGCATTTCACAGCAGAGCGGTGTGGACCTGGGTTGTGTGTTCCAGTGATCCCTAGTCCTTGAGTTTTGTATTGGCTCCCTCTGCGGCAAAGAAAAGCCACCGAGACAGCAGTGTGCTGAGAACGGCTACGGACCCTAACTGGGCTGAGTTGGACACAGCAGATTGTGGGCTGGGAATCCTGCAACAGTAAATTCGGTACAGGCACGACTTGCTACTTGCTACTGGAACTTTCAATGCACTCTGGCTGACAGTAGAAGTGCTGCCGTGCAGACAAACACATATGATAATACATACTTGAAAAAGTGACGTATGAGCAGCAGCACCAAGCCTGGAGATCTTACAGTCTCTGCTCATAGAGTTGCAATAGCCACAATGGATGGTGACATTGCATCAGTTCAGGGCAGGAAGACGACAGACCTGCATAAAAACCTCACAAGGGGCACAATACTGGTTCATTCACCTTTCTGCTCAAGGCAGCAACAAACTTAATATTTGATTGGGTATAGGAACTTGCAGGCCACGTTGAAGGGGAGCCCACTTCCTGTCAGCTGTACACAGAGATATCCCCAAGAATAAAGGCTAAAAGCCCAGTAAGGTTTGGATCATGTGAAGTCAGCCTCAGACCGATCTCGAACTCTAACTCGGACAAAAGAAACATGAGGGGAAAGGAGCACACTGTAAATGATCAGTAACCACAGCTGATTTACCTACATTAATACAGTTTCATATTGTGTACTACTGTGTTGCTGATGAACAAAGAAAACTAATAAAGGAATGCTTTAAAAAAATAAAATCAATGCTCATATTTTTCCATTTTGCTACAGGGTGAAATCCATTATATCTTAAAAACGCTCTGAGTGTTATCTTGAGAAATCAGAAGAACTCAAATGAAGACAGAGTAACTTTGTTGTAGCTTAGAGGTTCTTTTACCACCCACAAAAACACCAAATTGGACCAACTTAAGTATCAGACCAAGAGTATTGAATCCTCCTTGCAGTTGGCCTGATTCCCCAAGTACCCTTTTCATTTAGTTCTGCTCTGCAAAAACTCATGGTGAAGGCCCTAGATCAGAGGTCTTCAAACTGGGGGGCGGGCCCCCCTTCAGGGGCCTCAAGCGATCCCAGGGGGGGGCGCCAAACTCTGTCCAAAAGAAATATTATAACGATAACATGCCTTTGATTTAAGCAGAAGCATGTTATTGCAGTTTTAAAAAGGTAACAGTACTTAACTGCAATGCTGAAATAAGTTTAGACCTATTTAAACATTGCCATCTTTCTAAAATAATTGTGAAACATTCTGAGAGGGGCCCAATGGCTTATTTTCAACTGGGTGGGCGCGGCATCAAAAAGTTTGAAGACCACAGCCCTAGACCATCAAACTCTCTTAATATTGCTTTGAATTTTTGCCATTCAGAAAATATTTGCTCTAGACTGTTACTCCAAAGAACTAACCAGGTTAGTTCAAAATGGATAGCCAAGGTGGCTTATTTAAAAGGCCTAGGATGAAAAGTTATTATTTTTTGTTCTCAAACATCTTGCAGTTGGCCTCAAGAAATTTTGACTCGGTTGAATCTTTGTATGTTACCCTTAAGCAGTGCTTAATTTGTGCTTGTTGTTACCGGTGCTGAGCACCGGCACTTATTTTTGAGGGCCGGGGCTTAGTCTTCAGCCTCAAACATTTACTGCGAGCAAAAGACACATTTGGGAAAGACGGGGGAAGAGGAAAACGAAAAAGCGTCATGATGATAGAAAGTAGAAAGCTGCAGGGGTGAGCTGAAGGGGCAGGGAGTGGCTTTAAATGGATTGACGAGGCCCGAGATAGCTTCAGGACTACGCTGCCTCAGAATTCCCCGTTCACACATTTAATTGCAGCAGCCGCATGTTTAGGATGAGGGCTTTGGGAACCGGCACCTTTTTATTTTCAAATTAAGCACTGCCCTTAAGAAGTTGTGAAACAATTGACCCTGTACCAGCTTGGCCGGCAGTGTCAGCGCTACAGGTGTGCAATGATTACAGCTGTATAAACAGTTACATGTCAGTCAACATGCGTAATTAATTCACATGCCTTTCCGAAATCAAAACCACGCAAAAAGCTCTAACATGATGTTAGAAAGTTGTGGTGAGTTTCACTCATCAAACAAGACGGTCAAAATATATAGAAGTCCTACACAAAAATAAACAGCACTCACTGTTCAACAAGTCCGGAATTCACTAAAGTGTAGCCAGTCGTTTCAGGGGTGTAGCCTTGAATTTCAATCCACATTTTCCTGCCCTTCAGTGGCCTAAAAAAGACCACTGCAGCCCCTGCGGTGTGTGTGTGCCTCTGAGCTCCAGGGACCCCCCTCAGCACAGTACACTGTGCACGGGCGGCATGCCCCTGACTGGATCCAGGGAGGAGGGATGCCCCATCCAGGTACATTGCAGAGGGGCACCTCAAGTTTTGTTACACCACTGCTGCCCTTCAGTGCTGAGTCACAATCAAATACTGGGAGAGTGACAGCTGGGGAAGATCCCAAGCACAGCTCTTCATCTTGTGTTTCTCTGCTTCTCCTCCTTGCATATAATAACAGTAGTTGTGCCCTGCTCACTGGTAGACCTTGCATGGCAACACTTACAGCATATGTTCAAGGTAGTGTGCATCATAGTGGAGTTGCAGAAGCTCCACCTAAATCACACCAACTTTTATGCCAAGGAATAGTTCAGGACAAAAATCACAGCACATTGCTTTTCCTTCCCCAGTTTAAGACACATCCAGCTGCTGTTGGTCTCACCTACATATAGGGGCAGATTTAAGAGCCCCTGGCGCCCACTTAGCGCCACCTTATCATCATTTTTCTGATGCTAAGGTGGCATTAAGATGGCCTTTTCCTTGCACCATTTTTACAAAGTGGCACAATGCATGCATTGTGCCACTTTGTAACCCTTTGCACCACATCAAGCGTGTGCCATGCATAATGCATGCAAAGGGGGCATTCCGCCACAAGGAGGTTCGCAAAAATGGTGCACTGGATTTCATTGAGCGATTTTTGACATCATTTTTAAAACCTGCTGAAAGCAGGTGTTAAAAGGACACTCCCATTGTAATCAGTGGGCCTCCTTGCACTTTGCTCCACTAGCGTTAACATTTTTGACAGTGGTGGAGCAAAGCACCACAATAGAGTCAAAATTCCTGACACCTTCCTGCACATAAACATTAGTCCATGGCATTTTGCTTTTTCCATGTGTGAGGCATTCTGCAGCACACAGAAAAAGCAAAAAACAAAGAGGAATTAATGCATTCCGCCTCATTTTGCCAAGCTAATGGCACCCCTGGGGTGGCATTAGTTTTTGGTGCTGCCACAGATTTACTATCTCTCATGAATCTGGGGCACTGTCAAAAGCAATGGGTGTTGCTGTGGAACACCCACAGCAACACCCATTGCATGCCTCTCTGATGCAGAAAGCTGCATCAGAGGGGCCCATGTTTACAAGGAGGCATAATGCCAGAAAAAGTGGTGTTACACCTTTTTGTAAAGATGGAGCAGTGGTTAGCGACACCGGAATGTAGCGAAAAGAGACGCTCTGGTGGCACTAGGGACTCTAAATCTGCCCCTTAATGTTACCATATTAGCAGTGAAATGCTGTCATCTGCATCTAAAAGTTTATCTGTGCCATCTAAATCACTGCATTGTTAGCCCCTGATTGCCTACAGGAAAAAAATGCTGACGTCCGTAACAGAATTATATTTTGTATTTTGCACTTAACCAGTCTCTAAAGTGTTACAATGTCAAATGATACCACCAGCCAGTCCTGGCCAACAGAAATTTTGATTGCGAGGCTTGTATTTTTTGCATTGAACACCAGTCATTGGCTCAGAAGTCAAAACTCAAACATGCATAGTGATGCTGAGTGTGACGTTGGTAATTAGTTAAACAGGTCATAGAGAACATGGAGCCAATAATAAGCTATGTTTTAAGTTTTTCCAATGTCGTCCAGTCCATTCCAACAACTGCTTGTTTCACACGTGAAACCAAAAGCGAAACTTGCTCACATATTTAGTTGGAGTTCACTCTTTCACTCGCATCATGCTTTGAAACAGGCATAGGCAATGTAAATCATTTAGTTATTTGCATAGTTGGCATTTTTTATTCCAAACTTCACAGAAATAGTGCTACATGAACAGCAGCTATGCAACTTTCCCTAATAAAAAGAGTAAGTAAATGGCAGGTGGCAATAGCAGGTCGAATATCAGATGACTCTCTCTCACTCACACAAACAGGAAATGTACAAAAGATGAATCTAGCACAGGAGAGATTGAATAACAGGTGATAATGGATTGTTGTATGCTCTGTAAACATAGATTGACATTAAATAGTACAAGGGCCCTGGAAGAAATAACCAAACGTCTTATGAAATTACCATACTTTCAGGTACTCACATATGATGTGAACCGTCACCCACCTTGCGTGATGTGCTTCATCAGTGGCTCCCACATGTAGCGCTGGAAAGTACCTGAAAGTACTGCTGTTCACTAGTTGTACAATTTCCAAGATGTAGGCTCCCATGTTTGGGTGAGGTTGTGTCCCTCATGTCAACATTTATGTTCCTCCTTTGTTAAATTGACAGAAATATATTAAATGTGTGCGTGGGTGAGCTAAAAAATATTTTAACTGGTGTCACTCTACCACACGATTAAAACAAAAGATTTGTGTAAGGGATACTCTGCTTCTCTTTTCTATCAACATGGTTCAGTACTTGACTATTGTTGTCCCTGAGGGTTCAGCCATCTTCTCAGGACTGTAGGTCATGGTATCCCATATCAAATATTGTTTAAAAGTCCCTAGCTCATTGAGCATCCCCCAATGGGATAATGTGAACATATTTACATGCACAGGCCTTAAATACCATGTACATAGAAATGAACAGGAAAACATTCCAAGCCCCAGTTTAGAGCTGGGAATGCATTCGTGTACTTCACAACTCATTCTTTCAAGAAACAGTAGAGTACAGGGGCCTGTAAGGCTCGTAGGGGGCATTTCTGTCCCTGGCCACCATTAGTCATTTCTCTGGAACAGCTTTAGATTAAGCAGTAATTCCATAATGGAGTGAGCATTTGAACAGTGCACCGATCTTGCCATATTCTCTTGAATCTGGTATATGACAACATGTCTTACTGATACACCCTCCTACCGGAACCTGTGCCTACATTTAGTGCTATAGGCATTTCATGGTGTTTGACACACAATTTACATATGCTACAGTTTTTGTGCATGCATACGTTTCTTCTCTTCATTATTAAATGTGCAGATGGTAGAAATATTAAGTAAGTCTGCCCCATATGACACCATTAAACTGAATCCATACTTTCACAGTTCCTCTTTTTACGACCTGGGTGGTTAGTCTTTTTTAGGTCTACTGTGAGCCAAGACCTACTGATTTTACAAAAATTATGTGCATAATATACTTACTAATTGGGGCCGTCAGCCTGCCCTCTTAAATCATGGGTTTGTTATTGTGTCACTCACATTGTATGTCCACAAACTGCAGCATACAGCATGGTCCAGTGGCTCAGCCCACCTTAGCCATTGGCTAAGTTTACTACACACAATGTGCCTCCCCTTTACTGCCAAGGGCTACTAGAGCATAGTGTGCTTTTGAAGCCAAAGAATATATTTTGTTGTAGATCGACTTGAGCCTGGCAGCTTCCTCAACAATAACGTTTTGCAAAAACCATGAGAAAAAATAAAGCTTTGAAAAAGCCAAGAGGCTGACAGCCAATGCAAGACTTATGAGCTTTGCCATTGATGTTTGTATTCATTTTCCAACAGCAACAAAGTGAGCAAAAGCAGAACAGAACAGTACAGCCTCTGTGACAAGCAGTAAGCATAGTAAAATATTGTACATTAGCTCAGGACATTGCATCATGTGATATAGGAGGAATTACAGCAATCAGCATGTATCCATCTCCCAATATGATAGGGTCCCAGCTTCACCAGTCTACATACATTTGGCATTCTCAGTGTTCACAATAAGCTCACCAGCCATCCCAAATATTTTCCCATTTCTGTGGGGATCCCCTATTTTAGTACACAACTTTTTTTGCTTGCTGACACCAATCCATGTCCAACCCCTAGTCAATGACCTTGTGGGACATAGATGTGCCCCACAGGCACACCACATTTCGTTTGGCCACACTGGCCCCTACTGGTAACCACAATTTTTGGTACTCAGGCCATGCCAGTTTGTCATCTTTTTAAAAAAAAAACATTTTGCATCTAATAGGACTTCCAATATTTGTAGTTGCGCCATTACTTGTGCCACCACCTCCCAGTAGGTCTGAATGACCAGAGAGTTTCAAAGAATGTGGATAAAAGAGTGCTCTTGACCACTGGTTCTCAGAGAGTGAGTGGTGTCCTTCTTCCAGTTCTATACAGGGATGTTCTAGAGTAGTAAGACCTTTGCAATTTGCAAATCTGAAGTAATCAGAACCCTACCCTAGTTGCAACAACCTGTATGCTTTTCAGAAACTCTTCCCATTCTTCTTCATCTAGGACTCCAAGGTCTTCTATTCAGTGTCAGGAGTATCATTCATTACCTTTCAGTACGTGAGGGAGTTAGTCTTCTCAGGCACTGGGTCTAGGAGGAGACGTTTTTCAATGGCTCCACCTCCTCCATGCCACTAACCTCATGTACTCTTAGTGCATGTACAACTTGAAGGTATCTGAAACGCTTTGCGTCAGCTAGTTTGAAATCCTTCTGGAGAGCCTCAAATGTCACACATGTGGACTCCTTCCATAGATCTCCTAAATTCTCTATGCCTATGAGGCCACATTTAGAAAAGCCTTTTAGGTCACCAGCCTCTCTTAGTAGATCACTGTCCCACAGGGGAAGCCTGTTCCGTCAACTTCCCAGCCCATCTTAGACATTTTGAGGCATCTTTCCACACATCTACTACTGACTGTGTGTGAGTTGGCAATGTTCCATTTCACCCACACTTACAGAGTAACGCAGGGTAACCCCTGAGTCCCATCGCCTCTTCATACATTTGAAGCACTGGCTCACTCTGGCCTGCAAGGACCCAATCATTTACAACCATGAGCTGCGAGGCCAAATAGTATTTGAGACGAATCGGGATTGGAAAACCCCCATCAGAGATATCTCTTTGCAGCTTTTAGAGGGCAATACGAGAGCTGTAGCACAGAAGTAGCCTAACTTTATAGTCTATTTTGTGGAAGAAATCTCCTGGGACCCTGAATAGTGAATTTCAAAATACATACAAAAAAACGGGCAATGCCATCATCTTGATTCTTATATGGGACAGCCCTTTCCGTTTAACAAAGCAGCAGGGTTTCCTGCTGAAATCAATCTAGCAACACATAAAGGTTTCTTTTAAGGGATTCCGCAGAATCTCGGGAGACATAAATGTCCAGATACAAGAAACCTTCTGGTATTCCATGAATACAACAATTAGCGGGCAGGCACGGAGCACTACCCGCCAGGAGATAAACACAAGACATGTCCCAATTAATATGGTAGCTGGAGTGATCCCCAAATTTCAGATCTGCAGTACTTTGACCATTGACAACGTAAGCTGAGATAGAGAAGTACATTAACAGCATACAATGAAATTTGTTCTTTCCACTAGATTGCCACCCAACCCCACCACCAATGGATCTTGGCAGATCCATGCTGCAGTTGGCACAAGTGCAAATGCAAAATTCATTGGGAATAACGGGTAAACCTGCTGCATGCCCTTCTTTAAGGCAAATTCACTTGACAGCATGTTATTAACTCATGCTTTTGCCATTGGTCCCGTATATAGGAATCTCACCAAACTGCAAAACGGGGGCCAGATCCTAAGCAGTTAAGGACTAAAAATGGATTTTATTCCACATTATCAAATGCCATTCTGGCATCCAAAGACAGTCCAACTGTCAGCTCGAAGAGTTTGCTCTGCATCATGTGCAATACTCCATATAGGTGCTGGAGGTTGTGTCTCGGTCCCTCTCTGTGGCATAAAGCCTGGCGGATCAGGGTGAATCACAGTAGTGATCACCCTGTGGAGGTGGGTTGCTAGCACTTTCATCAGTATGTTAGCTTCCATGTTATGTACAAATTTAGGACTGTAACAGGCACAATCAGCAGGGGGTTTATTTTTCTGGGGATCACAATAGTTGCCATTCCCTGATCCTCCGGTAGCTGGCATTGGTCATGAGCCCTTTGAAACATTGCCAATATGCAACCAGATACTGTGTTTGCCATGCCTTTGCATAGCTACCCTGGCAGCCCGTTTAAGCCTATCACCTTCCCTGATTGAAGGTCGCTAATTGCTTTCTCTATGTCATCAGCTGTGAGGTCCCTGTCAGGGGCTTTTCTGTCTTCATCAGATAATCCCTGAAGGTGAATATCTTTGAAGAAATCAGCACAATCCTCATCTGTCATGGTATTTGTGGAGGTGTAGGTGCCCTCGTGGTAGGTTCAAAAGCTTCTGAAAGTTTGGAGTTGCTCTTTAAGAACCTACTTGCCCGATCAGTAATCTCCAAAACCCAGTTCCAACCCCAATCTCGCTTCTCCAGCCACCCCAGTAGCTTACCAACCTTATTACCCACATCATTAAGCTGCCGTTCATTCTCATGCCAATTTACTTAATTCATATTGTTTAAGATCAAGTTGGTGTTTGAGGTCAGGGTCTCTTCTAGTAAAGAAACATGGCTCCAACCCCTTACTCTGTTGCTCAATTTCCTTAAAATATGTCTTGTGCTCCTTTTGTTGTATGTTATGATGGATAGTGCCTGTCCCTGCATGGTTGTCTTAATCGCTTCCCATAACACACAGGCAGAGTCTACCCAGCCCTCTTTCTCCTGAAAGTATTGGTCTGCCACACTTGCCCAGGATTCCTCTCAAAGCCATATCATTTGGATATCAGGATCTATTCTTGGGATTTCCCTGCCACCCTCTGTCTTGCTGTGCATTGTAACTGAAACTGGACCCCTACCTCTTTTATGTTATTTGTCCTACCTCTCCCTTCTTCATTTTCAAGTTTGGCCGTGATCATCATGTTTTGTTTCGTGAGGTGCAGTACTTGATCCTCATGTTTCTTGGTTGTTTCTTACAGGTTAGTGATACTCGTTTCTGCAACTGCCACCTTCTCTGCCATCTTTTTAAAATCCACCCTGAGGAGAGTGACATTGATCGTAACTGCATCTAGTTTGGGCTCCATAGTTCTCTTTTATTGCTGCCATTATTGCACTCAAGTATGGATCTTGGTTGGATGGAATCTCCATTGACAGTGAGACATCCACGCTTCCTTACACCCCTAAGCCAAGGCCACGACCACAGCGTACTTGTCCATTTTATTCAGGTTGGTTGTCTTGGGACCACCCACCATGGTCGCACATCCACCTCTGGGCCACTGCTTGTTCCGGTGTCCATCATCTCACCCAGGATCAGTGGTCTCCCCTCCAGCACTATTCTAGGAGTCAGCAGCCAGCGAGGAGAGCATGGGAGTCCAGTGCAATGAAGTTTCTCAATGCTTCAGGTCAAAGCAGAAAAGGGGGGGGGGTTCCCCCAAGTTGTAATAGCGCGGTGAACGCCAGCAGTGCCACTCAGTTTCCCTATAGGGCCCGGGTTAGCAACCAACCTTCTGGCCCTTGCACCCACTCTGCAGCTGCTCTGGAGACTCCTGTGGCACAACCAACCAGGCGTTGGGGTTATTTACACCACGTTCGTAGCTGCAACAACACTCACCACGGGTCTGACTCTATGATGAAGGCTCCTCCGTGCCTGCGCTCTCTCCATCCTCCAAAGCGTCTCACTGACCCCTCACCGCCTCCACACCCGCTTCCCTCACTGGTGCCACATCAGAGCAGGTGGGCAGTGTGAGCGAAAGGGATAGATGGATGATATATTCGTGTGCAGCGGCAGAGCCCACTCAAGGTCCGGCTATTTAGCTCGGCATTTAGCCACACCATGTGCCTTAGATGTTTGTTTATCGATTTTCGTGCTATTACCTTGTGTATTTTATAAGCTCAGCTGCTATCGTTTTTCTTAGATTTTTCCTTTGCTCTCAGACCACTTTGAACAACTTATTTGAGGTGTGATGAATTTTGTCGTATAAAATACCCCTTTGAGAACACTTTGTGAATGCTGTTCTTGTGGGATGCATTGCTACGTGCCGTGCTACTTTTAATTCATGCGCATTGGACTTGAGACTGCATAATTCACTTCACAAATATACTCAACTTCAAAAAAACATTGATGAAGTGCAGCATATAACAGCCCCATTATAGAAAGAGAAGCAACTGCAAGCGACAACTAATAAATGAGCTGATTTTATTTTGTGCAGTTGTAAGCTCATGCACCAATAAGTCACCGAGGCTAAGCAAGTTTCGCTTACAATAGATTAGTTTTAAAATATAATTCAACTTGCAGACTTTGCAGACGATTGTTTATTGGAAAATTATGCAGTCTTTCTTTTTTGTAATAGACTCCTACACGAAATGCCATCCTGACAAAATAGCATTTGATGTTAGTGGTCTCCTATGGCTGCAAAGGCACTGAAAGGTCGATCGACAAATTTCATGAGGAAATATTCTAGGCCTTGTGTTTCAAAACAGAAAATGAAGCAGTATGTTTCAAATCAACTGGCTCGCTCCGATCCACTTTTAGTGCCTTTATATTTTTATCAAGCATGAATAGAATCTATGACATTTTCAGCTCCTTTGATTAATATTTTCCATTCGCTGTATTAAGTTATGGCGGAATCACATGCGAACGACCTACCAGTGGTCAAGGTCTGACTTCATGCATGTTACCCTGGTGATGCACAGATTTGATGAATTGGCAAATATATTAGAAAGGAAAAGCTCTGAAAAATGTACACAGTGTGAAAGCATGTTTCCGCTGCACTCTAATCAGAGTGCACAATGCATGATGCTTCAGGTCATATTGGCCCTTTTTTTTTTTTTTTTGTAATTCAGAGGCTGTCCCAAGAGCATAACAAAACATACTTAAACAAGCGTTGGCAAAGTCAAAGGGTTTGGCTTATTTCAGAAATATATGTTCTTTGATGTGTGTGTGTGATATGATTGGAGGAGCAACCAGGAGTTACATATTTGCACACAGTATCCAGGTGCAAATATGAAAACACTGATAAAACACACACAGACACGCACACAAACACTGACTACGTAGTGTGGGAAAATGCAGGCACAGGGTCCTGCATGATGTATGGATGGATCGTTGGCTGTGATTCTTTGTAAAGACAACAGATGATTGGATGGCTACTGATGCACACATTGGTGAAGATAGTGGATTAATGTAAATGTGGTGATTATGAATGGTTGATTATGGGCTGACGAATGAATGCTTGCATGTGATTAAATAATACTGTTCTTGGATGAGGATAAATGAGGGGTGCTTGTGAGGTGGGGCAAAGGATGCATGTGGTAGTCTGAGATGCATGTATTCAGATAGCACTGTAGAAAGGCTTGCAAACACTTATGAACTCGTTTGAACTCTTTCTCATCTAACCACCATGGGGGCAACACAAACATTGTTACTGGCCTACCATTTGTCACTTGTTAAAGCATTTTAGTCTACGTGATATAGTTTTTGTAGTTAGTGTCTAAGGAATTAGAGCACAAAGTATGCATTTGATAAGCTAACTTAATAGTTATCTTCTTGCATTGCCTCACCATTTACAAAAATCATATTAAAAGAGCGCTTTGAAACAAGTAAAGAACTGTGACAGTGGCAGCTTGTCGAAACGGGCATCACGTTTCAGCCCTAATTATTTTTTATCCTAAGCCAAATTCCGTTTAGTTTTATTTATAGGCTTTATTTAAATCTTTCTTTTTTTTTAAAAAGCACACATACCGTTACTGACTAAGGGCTGCACTCTCCCCCAGTTGTGCTCACTGTCTGGTTCCGGCCGGTGATGAAGTGTCCTGTTGCATGTGTACAGATATACTCTCCAACTGCAAGCATTCATGGGGCTGACAATCTCACAGCTCTGGGATGAGTGAAGTCATCAGTCTGGCAAAACGAAAGCCTCCTCAGCTGTTTTCCATCTCCTGCTGACTTGGAGGCAAAGTTAGCCCCTGACGCTTTAGGCTCAAGGCCATGCAGCGCCTGGTGCTTCTCATCAGTCAGTGACTAGAGAGTCCTGTCAGCCCCACCCTGTGAGGATTTGGAAAAGGATTGGGTAGAAGTTATAGGCGGGAACCAGAGATCTAAAATCCACGCAGTATATCATCACGAGTTTGATGAACACTGCACAGACTCAAATTGCCTGCTTCCCAAGGTGCAGTTAGAGAGGAACAGGAGATAGTTGGAGAATGAACTGCTGCAAACACCTAGGAAAGTGTGTATTGCAGGTACAGGATTCAGAAAATCAGCGGAGTTTTCCACTTTTCCATCCAGTACCGGGAGAACACTCATTAGTACACTGAATTTTTGGTGGAACCCAGTGGTATTGAAATGCTCACATATATTCTTCTGAGTCTCTTAAAATGCTCCTGAACTCCAGAACCAGTTGGAAAATCTTCACAACTCTGTATAAGCATGACTGATATGTAACTGTAAATGACCCTTGTTAAATAGCCCATTTTTGTTGTTTACTCTTTGCTGTAACACTTTTATGGTTTTGTATTGTATAATGGGACTAGAAATTGAAAACCAGTTTGTTCAACAGGCTCCTCGTGTTTCGCAAGTTAAATAAGTTAGAAAACAGAGGCCCGTATTTATACTTTTTGACGCTAAACTGCGCTAACGCAGTTTAGCGTAAAAAATTTTTGCGCCGGCTAACGCCATTCTGAAGCGCCATGCGGGCGCCGTATTTATTGAATGGCGTTAGCCGGCGCAAGCAGACCAGCGCTGCCTGGTGTGCGTGGAAAAAAACCACGTACACCAGGCAGCGCCGGCGTAGGGAAAAATGGCGTTAGGGCGTCTTAAAAATGGTGCAAGTCAGGTTGACGCTAAAAAATCGCCTCCACCCGATTTGCGCCATTTTTAACGACGCCCAGACGCCATTTACATGACTCCTGTCTTAGTAAAGACAGGAGTCATGCCCCCTTGCCCAATGGCCATGCCCAGGGGACTTCTGTCCCCTGGGCATGGTCATTGGGCATTGTGGCATGTAGGGGGGCACAAATCAGGCCCCCCTATGCCACAAAAAAAATATAAAAATAAAAAAAATTATACTTACCTGAACTTACCTGAATGTCCCTGGGGTGGGTCCCTCCATCCTTGGGTGTCCTCCTGGGGTGGGCAAGGGTGGCAGGGGGGGTCCCTGGGGGCATGGGAGGGCAGCTGTGGGCTCATTTTGAGCCCACAGGTCCCTTAACGCCTGCCCTGACCCAGGCGTTAAAAAGCCGCGCAAATGCGTTTTTTTTTGACCCGCCCACTCCCGGGCGTGATTTTTGCCCGGGAGTATAAATACGACGCATTTGCGGCGCAGTCATTTTTTTGGACGGGAACGCCTACCTTGTATCTCATTAACGCAAGGAAGGCGTTCACGCAAAAAAATGACGCTCTTTACTCCTACTTTGGCGCTAGACGCGTCTAACGCCAAAGTATAAATATGGCGTTAATTTTGCGCCGAATTTGCGTCGAAAAAAACGACGCAAATTTGGCGCAAACGGAGTATAAATATGCCCCAGAGTGCTTCCTTTTTAGTTTTAACTGTTAACGTCACTGAAAAAACTCCTCAGTCGAAGTGTGGCTGTTGGCGTTCCTTTCTAAATTATGGTACAAAGCCAGATTTGACAAGTTAAGGAGTGAGCTACAGTCCTTGACATTAAAGGCCCCAGGAGTGTGCTGAAAAGTAGAACATCAATGGCCTCGGAGTGGGCTGTACACTTCAATATCCATAAACATTCAGGTGGTCATTCCGAGTTTGGCGGTAACCTGACCGCCACACCGGCGGAGGTGTTAGGACCGCTGCCAGGGTGGCAGTGCAGACCTCCATATAACGAGTAAGGAGGTGAACCCAACATAACACAGACAACTCACCGCCAGAACCACCACCGCCGTCGAGCAGCATCCGGCGGTGGAAGCAAACTTCATGCTGGTGGAAGCCAATGTGCCACCCACCATATCCCGAGTCACCATGCCGCCAGGATATCCGGGACGGGCTGGCCGTTATGAAAAACCTGTCAGAAAAAGAAAGTACAAAAGGAGACACCCACCTCAAGGCACAGAGACGTGCCAGCGGCCGCCATGGCAAACAAACTGCTGGTCTTCCCAGCGTTGTGTCTCACCATGCACCTAACAATGTATCTTCAAACAATGAAGATGACAACCGTAAGTATGCCTAGCACAGAAGGGAGGAAATGGCAGTGATACACTCCCACACATAACACACATTCCTCGCACAGACAGCGAAGGCCACAAACAGGCACACACAATATAAGTCAATGCCAAGTACCCAATACACACACAAAGCCAAGTAGATATGTGCCAAAAATACAGCACAACACACACCAACACCACCAACACACCCCATAACCACACAATGACAACTAGACTACAAACGCTTCAACGCAGGCATAGACAGGCATGTTGTGTGACACCACACATACACACACACCATGAACTGTATGTAGCAATGACACACAATCAATAGCAGTTAACAAACATCCAAACAATGACACAGGTGACATATCACGTACAACCAACAATTAAGGAACTCCACACATGCAGCACCATACACACAGTTGCACACAACACCCCATACAATCCAACAAGCAAGCAGTCAGACACATTACAACATGCCCATGGCACAACCCATCTACCCAGAGCATGCAACACCACAGACATAACTCAGACACAGACCTCACACACCGTTGCACACAGGTGTCACACCACCAAGTAGAAGAAAACCAGGACAAGCATCTCATCTTGCCAACCACAGCAATGTGGGCAGATGTAATTGGAACCATAAAATAATTATTATAAATATATACAAAATTTGCCAAATGGCAAGTCCAATCTGCATTAATGCAGAAACGCATAAAGCCCATATATATCATGGCCCCAACTTCACTCCTGACAGCAAATAGTCATCCACGTCATAGGGGCATCAATGGGACAGGCAGGCACCTCAGGGGTGTGATGGTGGTGGGGGAGGCTTGGATGTGGAAGGGGCATGTTTCGTTTTGGGCTTGAGAGGGGTGACTTTGGCACTGGGAGGGATGGATTTCTTGCTGGGTGGAGGAGCAGGGGAAACACCAGAGAGGGCACCCAAGAAATGGGAGGTGGAAGGGCCTGAGAGGGGCAGTGGGACACAGCATTTATGGGAAACGTGGGGTGGTAGAAAAGTAGGGAAGAGGTCAATGGCGGCAAGGGAAACTTTCTTAGGTACACAGGGGCAGTCACATGATTGAGGGTTGGGAGTGAAGGTAGAGGGAGGGCTCGTATGACATGTTTGTGTGCTGTATGTGGATGCTGGTGTGTGCAATGTGTGCATGGGTGTGGTGGGTGAATGTTGGGTGGGTGAGTGGGTGCGTGTGCATTCATTGGGAGGAGGGGGTAGAGCTGCAGGGAGAGGGGATGGGATATGTGTGAGTGAATGTTGCGGTGGTGTGTGCAATTAAGGTGGATGTGCTGCAGGTGGCAGAGACGGTAGGCGTGGTGAGTGCGGATGTGGTGTGTGGGGTGTGTGTCTGTGAGTCTGCTGTTGTGGTGATTGAGGGTATGACAGGAATGATAGCAGGACCAGTGTGTGATGATGCAGTGCTGGCAGGTGTGAGTGGAGATGTGACTGTAAGGGAGGAGGTGGAGGGGGAAGTGTCTGTTTTTGTGTTTGCAGATGTGTGATGTGTGTGTGCATGCCTCTGTGGATGTTTGTGGTGCCTATGACTGTCTATGTGCACCTTGTCTGTTGTAGTGGTGTATGCTGGTCTGTAGGTGTGTTTCAGATGGGTGTAGGGAGAGGGGTTGTGGATTGGGAACAGGTAGCTGGAGGGGGATGGAAGATGAAGGGACACTGGCTGCCATCAACGAAGAGGCCAGAGCCTGGAACAATCTCTGTAGGCCTTCCAGGAACGCATTGAACTGCTGCATCTGGATGCCAGTCCCTGGATGCCATTCACAATGGTTTTCTGCCCCCACAGAGATGGACCTCAGGAGGTCAATAGCCTCCTCATTGAGGGCTGCAGGGCTGGCAGGGTAAGAGGTGCCTGCGACGAAGGAGATGCTCACTCTCCTTGGTGAGCAGGCACAGGCAACTGGGGAGGGTGCTACATGGAGGGTGGTGCTTGTAAAGGGGGTGGTAGACAAGGATGGTGCTGGCATGGTCACAGATGGGTCCGCCACCCCCAGGGAGCCGTCATCCCAGGAGGAATCTGTATCAGATGTGTTGGTAGTTCCAGTCTCCCCTGTGGTCTTCCCCTCGCCATCCGTCCCACTGGTCCCCTCCGCTTCACTGGTGCCAGCATCCTGGATCCTGTGGGCTACTGCATCCCCACTCACTGGTGGCTTTCCTCCTTTGCCAGATGATGCTAATGCACACATAGACAGAGGTGGAGAGAGAGAAGGAGGGGGTGAGAAACAGAAAGGGAGGAAATGATGATAACCTACACATCCACTTCACAATACATATTACAGCCCCTGCCGGGCAAATAAGAGACCATTTAGCAATCATCTACAATTCAGTCATGCAAGCGATGCCCAAACTCATCAGAGATCACCTCAACCCTGCAGCCTAAATACCTGAATGAAGACCACTACATGCCTATCAACGGCCTAAATGACTTATCTAACAATCCAGCCCAGGGACACACCCAACCACGTCATCCATTACTGGATGATACACATCTGAGCACAGAGGGACTGAGCACACTAACTAAGTGACAGGAGTGTGTGGAGTACATGTAGTACAGAGGTCCATTGATGTGGCAAGTGAAGCAATTGCAATGTTCACGTAATATGCCTGTCATTACCCATATACAGTGCCAATTTGACCACCTTGCACTACTACAGTACACGCAGAGATGGAGGATGCAGCCAGTGACATGATAGCATACTTGAGTGACCCCTACGTACAGGTGAATGTGTGCCACAGTACCACCACTTCCTTTCCTGCATGGCTCAACATAGCTAAGATGAAACACTCCTACATGATTGGTGTGACAACCAGGACTGTACATTCCCCAAATCTCACCTGACCACGAAAATTCCAAGTCCAGTGAGGGTCACAGTACACAATCATGCAGTCAACACTTACCTCCTTGTGGCTGCTGTGCTGCCTTCAAGCACCCATCCAACTCTGGGTAGGCCACCGCCAGTATGTGGGCCATTAGGGGGTCAGGGTCCAATGGGTACCCCTCTCACGTTGGAAGGCCGTCCCCAGCTGGGCCTCGCAGGCCCAGCGTCTCAGGTCCTCCCACCACTTCCTGCAGTGGGTGCTCCGCTGGCTATGGACCCCCAGGGTCTGCACTTCCTTGGCAATGGCTCTCCATAACCCTTTTTTCTGATGGGTGCTAACCTGCATGGGAAACATTCCAAAATTGGGGGACATGATGTAAATAACACCAATACAGCTGTAACCTTTGGCGACTTGCAACACAAAGCATGCACACTGCCAATATTCCACACATATCATGTGCATGCAAAACATCTGATCAGTCATTACATGTCAATGTGCACACAAATACATCGTCAAACACCACCCGACATGTCGGACAAAGGATGTTGTACTGACCTGTTGCCCTGGAGCACTGTACAACCGCTCATAAAGGGGTAGGACCCCTTCCACCAGTTTCTCAAATTCCTCCCTAGTGAAGGCTGGGGCCCTATACCTTGTAGTGTGTGCCATTATTGCTCCAAGATAGAGGAAACAGCAGCACACAAAGTGGAGGTCTTCCTTGTCCAAGTGCCAGGAGTCAAGTGAGCTGGCCCATACAAAATTATGGTTTTGACTGCAGCAATCATGACCGCCGGCGGTGAGCGTCATTGATCCCAGTCTCCCATAGATGTCACTAGTAACCAATGCAGAGTTGCACAGCGGTTCAGACCGCCTTCCGCCATGACGACTTCGGCTGGCGAAACGTGGTCACTGCCAGCTGTCCACTGTAATGCAGACAGGTGGATGCCATATTAGTCTGTAACATGACTTTCCTTGTTTCACACTGCATAAATACCTGCATGTCATCACAAATAGATACATTAGGTCACAAATTGTGGATAATGACACATGTGGTGAGTGTCTGGTGACATCACCACATTTGTCACTACAGTTGTCAGCATATATGATCCATATAGTGGAACACATGGAAGATGTATGTGTACATGTCCTGTATACATCCATTGCCACAGGGATTATATGCCATTGTATGGTTAGGAATGGAGTGTGTAGTAATGTGTCTTCCCTCAACATCACAGCTAACTTGCATGAATAAAACTTTGTGACTGTCGTATGTCATACTTGGTGCCCTACATTGTGAGAGGTTCCCAGATTGTTGTTTGTGTCTCTGCACAGATATCACCACAAAGGAGTGATGAGGAATTCACCAGTTTACTGGCCACTCGTAGATCTTGATACCATGGAAGAGCGCCACATCATCCTGACCTATCAAATGAATCGTTTGTGCATCAGGGAACAGGTCACCCATTTGAAACCAGACTTCCTGCCGGGTTCGAGAAATCCACATGCCGTTCCACCAACAGTCCAGGTGTTGTCAGTCCTGCATTTTCTGTTGAGTGGCTTTTTTCAAGTTACAGTAGGGCTGGCTGCAGGGTTCTCACAGCCCCAGTTTAGTAAGGTGTTGCAGGATGTGCTGGATGCCCTACTCAAGTATGTGAACAGGTACACTATGTTCCCACAACGTCCTGAATTGCCCACTGTAAAAGCAGCCTTCTGCAACATATCAAATGTCCCACATGTAATTGGGGCCATTGATGGGACTCAAATCGTCTTGGTACCTCTGAGGATCAATTTACAGGTTTTCAGAAACTGGAAGAGTACATGTTCGCTCAATTTACAAGTGATGTCTCTTGCAGACAAATACATAACACATGCGAATGCTAAATTCTCAGGATCAGTACATGATTCCTACATCCTGAGGAACAGCATTGTCCCTGCAATGATTTCACAGCTACAGGGAGAAAGGGCCTGGCTCATGGGTATGTGTACTACTCTCCATATCAGACGTTTGTACCCCTCAAAACACAGTCAGCACTCTGACTTGCATTGTTACCTATAGTCATGTTCCCTTTTCCACACAGGTAACTCTGGATACCCCAATCTGCCCTGGCTCCTGATACCTATGAGACATTCAACTACAGGAGGGGCGAAAAGGTACAATGAGACACATGGCCGGACGAGGCGAGTGATTGAGCAGACTTTCGGTCTCTTGAAAGATAGATTTCGTTGCCAACATGTGTCCAGTGGTGCCCTGCAGTACCGACCAGGGAAAGTCTGCAAGATCATTGTTACATGCTCGATGCTCCATAATCTGGCCCTCAGAAGGCACATCCACTTTTGGTGGAGGGGGACATTGATGAAGGAGCAGTGTTTGGGGCTGGTGCCTCTGATGCTGAGGAGGAGGCAGACGAGGATGAAGCAAATGACAATAGGACTGACATGATTAATCACTACTTTCAATGATGTACAGATATGAGTGAATTGTGTGTCATCTGCACATGGAAGATGTATTGCTGAAGCCAGTCTGTAGCCAGTATTTACATGCATCAAGGTGTGTGTGGGGACTACAGAATTCCATCTTGCTTTCTGACCCTGAAAGGTAGGTGACTTACCATGAAGGGTAATGGAAATGCACTGCTGCTAAGGACATGTGTGGAATGCTGGTGCCATTGCGGTACAGCCTTATAGTTGTACCAAAGGTTTAGGGTCCTCAGTCTGCCTGTTTGGAGAAATGTTAGAGGGGATTATTAGTCTTGTCCTGCTGTGTAGGCATGTCATGCTGCATTGTCAGCTGCTGTGTGGTAAGTACCTGTTCCTGACTACTCAGGGAGTTGAACAATAGAGGATCTTACCTATGTTATATCTTACCTGTCCCAAACATGTGTGAGTGCCTATGCAGGACTTTACATATGTGGTATCATAGCTGCTGGGCCAGTCATCGTGTGTATGTGTTCAAATGCTGTGGATCACTTGGTTCACATGCCTTACAACATTGTGCCTGTTTCCATTTCATTTTCCCTCTTCAGGTCACATCTCTGTCTGCAAAGCTGATTAATGTATTGTCAGTTGCCATAGTTGACACTGGATATCATTACAATTTGGATGTACTTAAACACTTGCTGGGGGTCCCACAACATCTGTCACTTCGACATTGCTGTGGTGCCGACATGTGTATATATTTGCTACTTGGAAACAGGATTGCCAACACATACAATGGAGAGACTTGCATCATGACTTGTGTGAATTTGTGTTTATTAATTGTTTGACATCACAGTTCAGAGGAGTGAGGTAATGGTCTGGGTTTTGATCAGAGTGGGTGGTAAAGCTGTTTGTCTCACAGGTCCTGTATCCATTTGCCCGATATGATGTGAACTTGGTTTTGGACAGCCAACAGGGTGTAACAGGGGCAAACAAGAGTGACAGTTCAGAAGAGGGATCACTTCTGGTGGGGGAATTGGTCTTGGACTCAGGTCCTGCAGGATGTCTGGATGGGTGACCTCTTTTACCGGGGGGTCCCTCAACTGCAGGGGTAGGGGTGCTGGGGGCCTGTGGGTCCACCTGCTCGGCCTCCATTCCAGTAGCAGGTGCTGATGTTGTTGGCAGTGGTGTTGCCTGACTACTGGATGGGGCCTGCGGTTGGATTGAGGATGTCCGCAGAATATTGTTCGATTTCTTGAACTCCCCTAATATGGAGACTATGGTGGCTTTGAGTGCCTGCCACTGCTGCATGGCCTACTAGTGGTATTCCCCCTGCAGCCTTTGGGTGTCCTGCAAGGTGGTGAGTATCTGGCCCATCTTGTTGTGGGTTTGCTGGTAGGCTCCCAGGACTCTGGAGACGGCCTCCTGGCCAGTCATGTCCTGTACCTTCCTAGTCCCTTGGCCCACAATTGCCCTCCCACTGGCCCTTGCCCCGTGTGCCTGTGCCCCTGGTGCAGTGTTGCCCCTCCCACTTACACCAGGACCGGCATTGTCTTCGGTTTGCACCGTTGACTCCTGCCAGGCCAGGTCCTTCTCCTCCCATGGGGACATTTCTGGGGGAGCCAGTGGGGGCCCACCACCAGTCCTCATGATGGCGATTTGGTGCCTGGAAGCCATGGCCTGTACCATCCCCCGTAGGTCATTCCACCTCTTCCTAATGTCCTCCCTTGTGCATGGATGGTTCCCCACTGCATTCACCCTGGTGACTATCTTCTGCTATAAGTCGTTCTTCAGGGCTATGGATGTCTGCTGGACCTGTGCTTCAAACAGTTGCGGCTCCACTCTGACGACTTCGTCAACCATTATCCTCTACTGCTCTTCTGTGAATCTTGTTTTTTTTTGTGGTGCCATGGTGGTTGTGTTGTGGGTGGGGGTGTATGCTCTGTAGGAATTTTGGGGTGTATTTTGGGTGGAGTTGTGTGGGCGACTTGTAATACGGCAGTCTTCACGCCACCATCACTGTCGGTCTTTTGGCGGCTGCTTGCACGGCAGTCTTCGGTAATGCCCGCCAAACTCAGAATGTGCTCCTCAGTCTTGTACAAAGAAGTACATTGCAGAACCAAAGTGTAGTAGCTGCACACTAGTTGCCTTGGAATGTAGTCCGAAGCCTTACATTCATTCCGTCAGTGTGGATTGAAGAGGCACATTGCAGGCATGGAGTTTAGTACAAAGCTGCATGTTGCAGGCATGGATTGTAGTAAAGGTAGATTTAAGGTTGCACATCATAGAGCCTGGTTGCCATCTGGTGACCCTGTCCTACGTGTGACTTCCTTACAGTGACTCTGTTAGTTGCTGTGGATGCCTGGCAGTGTTGATGGGACCCTACAGGTGGAGAGACCCATGTCAATGTCCTGATTTCCCTGGTGCAGATGCAGGGACCTTGTTCATGAGGTTTATACTTAAGACATGAGCATTCTATGAGCAGGCACCATCATGTCCCAAGACAGGAAAATATTTTTCTATACAGATTAGCCAAGTACAGCTCTTAGCATAAAAAGCTATGTTTGAAAACTTTTAAATAAAGCAAGAACTCTTTTACATTTTTCATGCATGCCCTGTATATGAGAATCAGCCTTGGAATCAACATTATTTCACATATCAGAGTACTTACCTTGGGCGGCCTTCTCACCATCAACTTATTCTGTAATATAGTTATCATGCTCGACTTGACATAAGTCGAGTGTTTTGAGTCCCAGACCTGCAAGCACTGGTTCCGTTTATTCTGTGATGGTTATATATACTTCGGGGTACCTCAGTGAGTTCAGGATATGCATGTAGATGTTTAGTACCGTGGATTGTGGACATTTGTGTAGTGCTCTGTGTAGGAGGCTGGCCCTCTATGGAGTGTGCAAAACCAAGCACACTGTGTAGAGGGTCCGGGCAACCACACGTTGGTTTACAGAGATAAAAATTAGTCCCAGGAGGAGTTCACAGAGTTCTACTCTGCGGAATTCCACAGAGTTGGTAAAAACTCTGTGGAATTCCGCAGAGTTCCGCGTGAGGCATAGTGCCACCTGGCTACCAGTACCACCCTGGCTTGTTATGCAAGTCTGACCCTGCTTAGCACTTCTGAGATTGGGCGCAAGTCTCGACCTGTCCTGTAATCTTCCTTTCACCAACTATCCTCCTTCATAAATTTGCTACAGAAGGCCAAGCACACCCCCTGTCTTGCACTAACCTTACAATCGCTTCCTCTGCACTTACAGTGTAAGACCACCCTTTCCTAGGGCCCAGCCAGCAGTAGTCAGCAGCAAACCAGCTCACCATCAGCAGCCTGGTATTTTCACAAAGTGCCTAGTCTTGCTTGCCACTGGGCTGTAAGGTACTCTCCCAAGCCACACACATCTGGCGGGGGCTCCCGGACTATACTCAGCAGCTGATAGTCCCCTATGTCTCTATCTCTCCCTGCTGGCCCTAGCTCCTTACCCCATAACACCAATTCCTTTCCCAGGGACACTGGGGAGACAGGTTCTTTTCAAGTGGAGCTCTGACAGTATGTTTCCTTTGTTTTGAACCAGAGCCCCCACCATATGCAAATACTATCCATGGCCAATGCCGGCCCCTGTGTGCACACAGAAGAGAAAGCGAAATGAGGCAGGTCTTACCTGCCTCAAAAATGTTGTCTGGGTCCAGGTTCCCCGTTGCTAACAGCCTGGCTCTCTGCCTCCCTCTTCTTCTGGGCTGCTGAGGACAGTGAAAGGAATGAGGCCTGGATCTGGAGCTGACGACGGCACAGCCCTCCTCTTCAACAGCAGCTCCATGCCAACCAGGCAGAATAATGTGCAGCCCAGTTATAGGCCACACAGAGCAAGCACAGATTGTCTGCACTTGCACTGTGTGGCCCAAAACTGGGCTGCAAGTAGTTATGGCTCATACAGCGCATGCACAGACAATCTGTGCTTGTGGTGTGTAGACCATAACAATAGTGCAGTGAGCTCCGCTCTGGGGCTAGCAGAGTATTTGGCCAAACTAACTCCGTTGTCTCTGCCGATGGAGCGGAGCTTACCACCTACCCCTAGTAAAAATTAGACCACCTAATGCTCCAATTTTTATGGTAGATTGGTCGAGCAGTTAGGCTAATCTTGGAGAAGTGCAAAACATTTGCTGTACTTACAGTATCAATAAAACAAGACACACTCAAAACAATAACTTAAGACCAATTTGCAAAAATACTTTAGATTTTTATAATTTTTTTAAGGCCAAGGTCATCAAAATTGGGTAAATATTTTTTAAGTTATGAATTTTTAAAATTTA
The DNA here is from genome assembly GCF_031143425.1 of Pleurodeles waltl. Lineage (NCBI taxonomy): Eukaryota > Metazoa > Chordata > Amphibia > Caudata > Salamandridae > Pleurodeles > Pleurodeles waltl. The sequence continues at coordinate 790,723,463 of NC_090438.1, read as the reverse complement.
GAAAATATCTTAGTTCTGTGCGTAATTACACACCAAAGGAAACAATGAAGAAATACTTTAAAATGCATATAAAATCAGGCAATGCGTTTAATAATGTCTCCTTGTTCAGGTATGTCGAGGTCGTTGGTGAGCCTTATGGACAAGCTGGAGAAGTTCAGGTGGCCCCAGTATCAGTGGAAACAGCTGCAGAAAGTCATTGGAGCTGATACAAGGCATCTGCCGGGTACCACTTGGAAATGCACTGCACAGGTGGACTTCAAGTAAGTCCCTTTGAGTGTGGAGGTTGCAAGGGGTGGGGACCCCTAGGGCACAGCTGTAACTTTGGTGCAGGGCACAGGGAGGATCGGGCAGAGCAAATCAATGAGCCAGGAGCTATGTACAAAGGTACCCTTGGAAGCAGAAGGTAGGTCACATTGAGGGTCCCTTGCAGGTCAGCAGGAGCACTCTGGTGGGAGGTTCTGCTGTTTTCTGAAGTCTCTTGACTGGGGCTTCCTCCTGGCCTGTTTTCAGTCCAGAGTGGACTGCCCTTTTGGGTGTCTGACATTAGTTGACCAGTACCTGGGGCTATTCTATGGTTTGGCCACTGGAGAGTGCAGTGCCACCAAATTTGTCACATGTTCAGGGTTTGTCATCATGGTCTAGCTGGTGGAATGTGGTCCATCTGCAGTGTCTGGCTCCATGGTCAACTGCGGGTCAGTAAAGTGGTCTTCACTGAGTCTTTGGTCTTGAGTTGCAGGAAAGTGAGGCATTCACTCTGTAGGAAGATCTTTGGTGAGTTTCAAAGGGTGGAGGTCCTTTGGGGGTTTGTAGAGTCCATCCAATGTCCAAGCTACCCCTCAGAAGCAATTGTCAAGTCTGGGGTACAGTAGGCAGGGTTTGGTGCCTTTCCTTGGTAAAGCAGGAATTCAGTTCTCAGGCGCTTGGGTCTTCTTTGTCGTTGGTCTTCTTCTGCTTTTAGAATCTATATCGCTTGTCTCGGGGTGTATTTAGTGGGTGTTTAGGGGAATACATATCAGTGACCAATGGGTCATCTACCTTAGTGTGGCTACACTCACTAAGTGACCACTTCCTGATGGATGGCAGAGTTCACTTTTCTACAGCTGATTGGCTAGATTCCTTCCATGCAAGATGGAGAAAAATAAAATGGAGGGGTCACCTTGCATGCAACATCTTAGAGGTGGTGGAAGGCTGACTTCTCCTCCTGTCCTCTGTGTGTTTTCCAATTGTTGCTCCCACCAAAAGTGAGGGTCTGCAATGGGGTTTGCCATCTGCTGCTAGCAGCATGGCTGGGGGTCAAGTTTCAAAGGCAGCAAGTCCTTTGAAGCTTGCAGGTTTGGCTGTACACAATCCTAGGGAGAAGAAGTGTAACACCTGTGCCCAGGAAGGGCTTTGTTTTCTGTACCCAGAGAGCAGAGGCTTTCACTACAGGGTTCCAGAATCCTGTCTGATGGTGGCAGGCTGGTTGTAACCAGCCAGTAACCAGGCCAGGATTAGTTAGATTTGCGGGAGTCACCGCTAATGTGGCCTCTGGGTACATTTTTTAATAAATCCAATATTGGCACCAGTTTGGATTTTTCATTCTGAGTTGTTTGATACCAGTAGCCATCATGCATCTAGGAAATGCTTACTGAGCAGTGTCTAGCACATGCATTTAAAATAGTTGCTCTGTTCACTTTCTATTTCCCAGGTTTGGCAAGGACACAGTTGGGGCATATTGCTCATACCTCTGTGCCCTCACATGTATCACAGTGCCCCGTGACTTACCTATTCTGCATGCAGTGTGTAGTGGACACATCACACAGGCTGTGTGCCATGTCAGTTTGTGTTTTAGGATTGCCTCAGGACACTCAGCCTGTAATGGCAATGCCTGGTGCATCTTGATGCATGGCCCTTGATGGTGGCACAATCTGTGCTGCTGCCCTCCGGGGCCTACCTTTAGTACCCCAAGCCCTGGGTACCTAAGTACCATTTATCAGGGACTTCCAGTGGTAGCTAAAGGTGTTGCCCATTGTATCATTTTATTTGCAATTGTAGGGAAAGAACAGTGGCACTGGGGACCTGGTCAGCAAGATCCAAGTGCACTCCAGTCCAAGTTACATCCAGAAACCAGGCAAAACTTGTGTGGGGGGCACTGCAACAGGATGCCAGTTTCCCATACTCTGCATCTTAGATGCAGCAGTTAATTCTAGTGCATGTCATGAGGGATGCACACACTTTAGTGCAGTGTATCCAGGCAAGGCACAAATAACTGGTACATTGATTCACAGTACAGCACCACATCTAGTTTAGGGGGATAGGGAACATGCAGATACCTTTTCAATGAAGTGAGCAAAATATACAACCATACAAGTCTAGTGCAGTGGAACCTTAACATGTATCCATAAGTTATTTTGCCAGGGATCTATGGCACAAGTCTAGTGCAGTGGGCATGGGACACACTGATACAAGATTAATGCAGTTCTCCGACTTGAGACTCCTATATTTTAGACACCAGTGTTCCAAAAAAAATAAGTCCAGATTATTGTCATATGCTGCAGTCAGTGACAGGTGCCTTCCAGTCATCATTTCTCCAAGTTAGTCACCCTCTTTCACCCTGGTTCGGACTTGTAAACATGCTGTAGACCAGTGCTTAATTTGAGCTGGTGGTTTTTGGTGCATTGCACTGGCACGTTAATGTCAACATCAACACTTATGACAGCTTACCACATTGTGTTGCTGTTTATCTAATTTTGTGAAGAGAGCAGCCACAGATGTTTAATAATTCAATACATATTAAAATGACTAATACTTACCACCCAAAGCTATAAGAATAACTTGGACGGCAGGTATTATTCATATTTGATGAACCTAAAATGTTTGAAATGTCACATTTGTAGGAGTGTGATGGTTTACTAGTTGTGTTGGTACTATCATTGGCTGGGCAGGAAGGAGCAAATAGTGATGCAAACTTTAGCCTCCCGACAAGGGCCCTGGCAACTATATTGTTTTTGCACATTGAGTAGACATGCTATAGACATGTTCTGAGAGTACGTGAAGCTTAAATATTCTGCATAACACTGGTGCTCACGGACATACCAACACAATGCAAACTATTAATAAACAAGTTAGACCTTTCTTTTACTAGCCTTTTCAGACCTAAAAAAGTGATGCACATACAAAAACGCAATGACACGTCTCTGAAACATAATTATACTTATTTCATTTTTTGTCTTTAAATACATTTCAGGATTGTGTGTTCGTCAGTTAAGGTTTAGCAACCATACTCCATTTTATCTTTCCTTATGCTGGGGTAACCCTTATGTGGGTATATACAACCCACACATCATAAATCCACTAAATGATCAGTCACTTCTTTGTGATGGGGCCTCATTCTTGATCGTGACCTGTGATGGAGTCTTGGAGGATATAATGTTGCTTTCTAATAGCAAAGCCCTGGGCTCTGATTGGATACCTCCTGAACTTTATGAATGCGAACTGGACTCTGGGCTCCTTTTCTTATGCAGACCATCAATTCTGCTATTGCCCGGGGGTTGCCTGCTTCCTGGTCAGCTTCAATTATTATCCCTGTCTTCTAAAAGGGAGACAGGGATAATCCTCAAAGCTATAAACCGATTTCCCTAGCCGAATTAGTTGTAAAAGTAATCAGATGAGTTATTCCCTACAGATTATCTACTTGAGGTGAAGAGAATCATATTATCTTGAACTTGTAGTATGGATTTAGATCAGGCAGGTCTACTGTGGACCAGTGCCTGAACCCGTTTCTTATAGTGTATACATTTCCACTGTCAAAGCTGTCTCTATCTACCTGGCTTTTATGGACTTCTCATCCAAATTTGACAGGGTAAGCATGGTTAAGCTGTGGACACTTTTGCTGATTATGGTGGTGGAACATAACATTGTATTTTTTCGTTTTTTTTGTTGCATACGGCTATGTCTGCTGTAATTTGTAATAATGAGGAAAGTCACTTCTCTGACCCCTTGAGGATTGGTAGGGGGTGCGCCAAGGTTGTATACCTGCCCAGTTGTGTTTACCCCTTTAAATAAATGAAGTGGTGCATTTCCTGATAATATAGGACACAAATATCCCTAAAGTGAATAAGTGCCCATTGCCCAGGCTTCTGTATGCAGATGAGGCAGTCCTGTTTCTCGAACTGCATTGAGGCTTTAAACCTCCTTTACTCCTATGTGGATTTCATGAATAGCTTGTACCTGACAACTAACTTCATGAAGCCTCATGTGATGGTAATTGGTCGAAAATCCACTAGGTCCAGGACTTTTTGGGGTCAGGGTTATGAATTCACTAAAGTGAACACCATTTCCTATCGTGGAGTTCTATTCAATCTGGAGGAAACCTGTTGCCTCTTTTAAAGGCAAAGAAAAATATATTATTAAGTATTGATGTTTCTGTATTTAACTTCACCATGAGATTATGGAAAAAATGTGTGGCAGCGCTTCCAGCTAACTATAGGGTGAAAAATATTTTCTTAGTGGTTCATGGTAGTGGCATTTGAGGTTGTTCTGATTCGACTATATTACAGATTGTAAAAACAAGTTTATTAGGCATCTATTGAATGTTACTCAATCTATCCTGGCGTTTGTATTTCATCAAGAGGTGAGTTTCACACTTTGACTTTGTGCCTCCTCTTGCTTTGGATCACCTCTTGGTTGAATAAAGATGCTAATTTGAGTCAAGCTATAATACAGCATTGTCTTCCCTTAGATAAAGCAGAGGTTATTCCATGCTCACTTATATAGAAGATGGGTCATATTTATTAAGAAATCATGCAGCGCAGATAGTCACCTTGCTGCGCTGCATGATAGGGAAAGGGCAGGAATGCACTCTACCGAACATTGTACACTGCATACCTGTCTTTTTCCTGTGATGGGGGCAATGTGCTGCCCAGGGCCAACGTTGTAAGAAGGAATCTTTTTGTACAGTGAGAGGCACCTTCTTGCACAAAAGCAATACTGAGAGGGATTTACCTCTTTCTATGTGTGCTGCGGAATGCAACACACATTGAAAGAGGATGAGAACGAGAAAGAAACAAGGAGAAAAAAGATATTATTCCCCCTTATTATGCCTCACCTGGGGAGGCATAACATTTTAATGGATTCCCAGGTCAATAAGTAATAATGAATTTGGGAATGTGCCAAAATCCATAAATGGATGTGTGGGAACACCCATCCTCCACCATTGGAATGCCTCCAAGGTAACGATTTTTGCTGCCTCACATTACTCCATGCATTACTTCATTACATGACTCCATGCATTACTCCTTGCAAGGTGGCCTTGCATGGCTTGATAAATCTAACTTAAGAGCTGTGTCACTCTCGCACCCCATTGCGTGGTGCAAGGACAAAGCAAGTCTTTAATAAATCTGCTCCAATATGTTTACTCACACAGGCCGAGAGGATGTATTCACAGATCCAGAGAATCTTACAAAATCTGATCTGGAATGGACTGGAGCTGTCTTTATAATGAGACATCAGCCCAATAGGAAGAATTTGGAATTATCTAAATCCTCTGTGAAAGCATGTATTTGACTTAAGACCGAACCTCTTGCTGAGCCTTGTGTGTCTTTTTCAAACAGATCCCAGACAAAAAAAAAATCATTAACACGTTTTAGTTTGAATTGAATACACTTGTCTTTCTCTATCCAAAAGTACTTGTGGGGTCAAAGTGTGTTGCTCCATGTAAGTGTCATTGTCTGCCCTCCCAAGATCTATTGCTTTTTTGTATGCTCAGCAGATTCAATTCCAGTCTGCTTTTATCATTCCACTTTAAAATATTATGATTTTATAATAGGTTTTTCCTGCCATGTTGTTTTTACAATTACTCAAAAATGAATTAAAATGTTATAGGGTTGCATGCTTTTTACCTGCTATTCTTGTTATAAGCAAGTTGTTTGATTATTGACCTATGATGTATGTATTAGATAGATGGCTTATGTAACCCGTATGTATGTTTGTATTCATGAAAGTTTTATAATGTTACTGTTTCTGGTATGTTACACTGTTCTTTTATGGTTTGCTTGTTAAACGAATAAAGATTGATGATGATGGGTATTTTATACATTGAAAACAAGCAGAATTGGAGATATTATAATAGCCTCTGTGGTATGTGTGCACTTATTCACTCACATGACCGTATTCCCTGCCAGCAAACAATTAATAGACACCTAACTGTATGAATTGTAATACCATTGGATCTGATCTTCATGCCACTGTTCTGTTAATCTTTGGGTAGAATGCCGGCTCTAAGAAGTATAGGCAACAATGAGATGCAAGGAGATACAACAAAAGTAGCAGCAACCTCTATTGAAATATTAGTGAGGTGATCACAACACATGAAGGGTAAGACATCAACGCAATACCAGTTGTCAACTGTTAGAAATTGTTGTTGGTTAAGGGGGGTGTGAGCCCTTCTCCAGCAACAGCCACAATCCCCGTCACTGTGAACCACAGTCACTAAATTAACTTGTGATTAACCCTCTGGTAGCTTAGCACAAAAGCAGTCTGGTTTAACTTAAAGGCAATGTGTAAAGTAATTATGGGGCACTTAAACAATAACAAAGTGAAAACAGAACTCAAGAAAAAATCGACATCAGTTTAGAAAGATAGAATACATTTTAAGAAATTATTAGACAACAAAACAACAAAACGGCAATCAATAGAACCAGAGAAATGGAATTTTAAAGATGTAAGGTAAGTAACAAACCTCTGAGCACAAAGTGGCACTCGCAGTGATTTGGTTGTGTGAGTAAAGGTGAAAGTCACAAGTTCAGGCCAGCACAATGGAGCATGGGCCAGATGCAGGGAAGAGGCTATTCACACTAAAATACTTAGGCCCATATTTATACTTTTTGACGCTAAACTGCGCTAACGCAGTTTAGCGTCAAAAATTTTTGCGCCGTCTAACGCCATTCTGAAGCGCCATGCGGGCGCCGTATTTATGGAATGGCGTTAGCCGGCGCAAGCAGACCGGCGCTGCCTGGTTTGCGTGGAAAAAAACCACGTACACCAGACAGCGCCGGCGTAGGGGGAAAATGGCGTATGGGCGTCTTAAAATGGGGCAAGTCAGGTTACGTCGAAAAAATCGTCGTAACTCGACTTGCGCCATTTTTTTTCGACGCCCATCCCCCATCAACATGACTCCTATCATTGTAAAGATAGGAGTCATGCCCCCTTGCCCAATGGCCATGCCCAGGGGACTTATGTCCCCTGGGCATGGTCATTGGGCATAGTGGCATGTAGGGGGGCACAAATAAGGCCCCCCTATGCCACAAAAAAAAATTGAAAAATAACAAAAATTATACTTACCTGAACTTACCTGTACTTCACTGGGATGGGTCCCTCCATCCTTGGGTGTCCTCCTGGGGTGGGCAGGGGTGGCAGGAGGGGTCCCTGGGGGCAGGGGAGGGCACTGTGGGCTCATTTTGAGCCCACTTGTCCCTTAACGCCATCCCTGACCCAGGCGTTAAAAAGCGGCACAAATGCGCCGTTTTTGGCCACGCCCACTCCCGGGCGTCATTTTTGCCCGGGAGTATAAATACCACGTAAAGGCCTGGGAGTCATTTTTTAAGACGGGAACGCGTCCCTTGCATCTCATTAACGCAAGGAAGGGGTTCACGCTAAAAAATGACGCTCACTCCGGGCACTTTGGCGCCCGAAGCGTCTAACGCCATAGTATAAATATGGCGTTAGTTGGCGTTAGTTTAGCGTCGAATTTGCGTCGAAAAAAACGACGCAAATTCGGTGCAACCAGAGTATAAATACGGCCCTCAGCTTCTAGAGTCTAGTGCAAAGAGTCATGTTCTCAGTGGAGAAGGCTGAGGTGATCAGGGAGAGTGTTGAGGATGGCTGCTGCTTCAATGCAAAAAGCAGCCCGGTCATCGTGGACATTCATCACCGCAGAGCAAAGATCCTGCCAGGTGTCAGGGATGGTCATTGCTGAAGAATCGGATTGACGGTGCTCTAATGTGCAGTAAATATGTTGCATTGCTGTAGCATGAAAAGTCGGGTTCATCCAATGCTTCACGTTGGTGGTCGGCACGGGGAAAAGATCATGGCGTGGCCATTCATGGTCAGGAAGAGCCCAAAACTTTATGATTATTTCCTTTCTCCAAGGAGGATTTCAACTGATACCCCACTTGTGGTCCTGGACCTGAGGGGGCACCTCTTGGGGATCAGGAACTCACTCCAGCAGATGACAGCAGGGCTCAAGAAGTTTCAGTTGTAGGTCCAGGCAGCAGGTCAGCTGGGCAGATGCAGAGAGGTATCTTGAGTTAAGAACAGTAGGTTGGTCAGCTGATTCTTGGAGGCACTTCAGCCTGGGATGATGGTGCAGATCCAGTCTTCCTTCTCAGTGAGCAGAGCGGGCTTCAAGCAGCAGTGCAGCAGATCATCCTTTTTCTGTAGTATCCACAGGTTCAGGAGTGTACTGAAGCATGGGTCTGAGTGTTCCCTTTTCATACCTGGTGTTCACCTTGAAGGGGGAGAAACATTTGGAGGCTTCCCTCATAGATGTGTCTGCACTTTTCTGCCTCCCTGGCCTGGCTCCAGCCTGCATAAAGGCACACAAGGCTAGGATGAAGTTCTTTGCATGTGTGCTAGGCAAGCTCTATTGAAGTGCAAGTGGGGCTGCTCACAGCTCTGCCTGCCCATCCTGCCTGAGATAGCCCAATCAGGTATACCTGGTTTCTCTATTGTGTGACTGTGAGGGAGGAATTTACAAAGACCAACTGCCACGTACACCTATTCATGTAACCTGGCTGCAGGTGCCAAATGGCTAGGGCACAAAAATGCCAACTTTCTAAAAGTGGCATATTTAAAATTCCTCAGACACCAAACATGAATTTCTTATCTGCTCCTAATCAAAGGTTAGCCCTTATTAAATGCATTAAGTAGCCCCAATGCTGTCCTATGACAGAGGTGGACCTCCCTGTAGCGAAAAAGGAATTAGGGAATTTTTCACTATTAGGACATGTAAAACGTAAATGTCCAACTTTTTAATTACAATGCAGCCTGCCCTATTGGTTGCATGGGGCCTTCCCTAGGGGTGTCTTATATGTATTAAAAAAGGAGCTGTAGGCTTGGCAAAGTGGTTATTTTGCCAAGTCGAATTGACAGTTTAGAGCTGCTGGTGGGCTGCAATAACAGGCCTGATACATGTTTTAAAGGCTGCTTAAGTGGATGACACAATAAGTGCTGCAGGCCCAATAGTAGCCTTTAAATTACAGGCCTGGGGTGTCTGGTATACCAGTTTACTATGGACTTATAAGTAAATGAAATATGCCAATTGGGTGTAAACCAATTTTACCATGTTTACGAAGCGAGCACAAGCACTTTAGCACTGGTTAGGAATGGTGAAGTGCACAGAGTCCTAAGGCCAACAAAAACAGGAAACAAACAGGAGGGTGCAGGCAAATTGTTTGTGGGAAGACCGTCCTAATGCTGACAGGTCTAACATCAAAACTGCACATGATGTATTACAGCCACATGTTGAAGAATACAGCTTAGTAGAGTCAAACAGGGCTGCATATAGTTTGCCCAGGCTTCTAAATTCCCTGGAACCCCTTCCTTGAGACCTATTGCTGGGTGGGCCAATGTGTGACAAATGGCTGGTTGACCTGCAAAGGATCATTATCAGTTAGAATCAGGAAGAACAGAGAAAACTAGGCTCAAAAGAGCCACACGGGTAGTTAGGAAATGAAGACGACCCTTCACAAGAAAAGGTGTCCTAAGGTAGTCACCATGTCAGCTTACTTTTTTGATTGTTGTACTGGTAAAGAGTTTCCAGGGGAGGCTCCACCATCACCTAATTCACAGAGCCAGTGCTGTAATATGGCTTCTATGAATTAATTTAGACTGGGTATCGGGTAAATATAAACTTCAAGATACAGGGACTCAGTCCATCTATATCATCAGGAAATGTTGACACAATTCCTTGCTAGCTAACAATGTCCCATCTGAACCCCTTAACTAACCAGGGTACGAGATGGTATCTGCAAACTGGAACATGACTGCTCATATTTCAAAGGAAATTGTGGAAACCGATCTACCCTTTCATTGTCACTTTGAGTGTTCAGGGTAAGGAACAAGAAAGATACAAAACTGTATATTCAAACATTTCTTGCAACAATAATATTCTTGCTTGGAAAGTATGGCCTGCGATTATTAGGCAGATAAAACCAAGCAAGGCAACCAGCATTATAAGAATGGTGAAAAAGATAAACAGTTCAACCAGATAGTGCTATTGTGTTGGTACACTCCTATTTGTTACAACCTACACTAACAAGAGAATAGTGGGAGTACCATCTACCAGATGAATTGGGATAGCCTAACCCCCCCATACCTGTGTAAGATGCACTGGGAATCCAGGAAGGCAGTCTGGTGTAGTCCAGGCGACTGTCCTCTGCAAGACACAGGTCATAGTCAGCAGAGCTCCATCTCGGTCACAGTGCACTGTGTTCTAGGATACTCTCACCAGAAGTGCTCCTCTGCCAAATATATCACATAGACAGTTTTTTAAACGAAAGCACTGTTCACATCACACTGGGTCAGAGTTGCAGAGCTGATATATCTGCAATTTCATAAGGTTCATAAGGATATAAGGACATCATGTTCTGTGTACCGAGCCTTAGACGGAGTGTAAAGACTGCATGGCAGCTGCACTCGCAAGTACTAGGCTGCAGTTACAGTGTCTTCTCAGTAAATTACTGCATGAGTATAAAACCATGCAAAAGGTCACCGTCAGCAAAAGAAGCAAAGCTCAAATTAGAAATTTAAATTGGAGGCTTTGCATCAACACACCCTCCCCTTAACTGTGGAGGATTCACCTCAAACTAAATTCAAAGGGTAAAAGCTTACCTAAAATATGAATACTAAATGAATACATATGTCAAATGTACTTTAATAATAAAAGAAGATGCAAGCCACATCAAAACATGGCAATTAAAAAAATCGATAAAATCTATCAAAACAAAAACAAGCAGCTGCATCAAAACTCTAGGAGGCCCCTGAGGTGATACCATGTCCAGAGTCAGTAGGGTCCAAGAAGGAACCTACATCTGCAGATGACAAATCCATAGTGGTCTGAAAAGCAAGTCCCAGTGAACAAACAAGGTCAAATCCAACCAACTCAGCGGATGCTGAAGGCATGACAGTCAGTAGTGTAACCGCAATGTTAGAGCTAGATCCCAGAAATCCAGGAGGCAAAGCATCCATATGTGCTGGGAGTAATTCCAAAAGCAATGGCAGCTTCATTAGAGAGCACTGAAAGCAGGTCCTCAACAGATACACATGCAGATCCATATCCATAGATTGAATCAATTTGTAGCCAGGCACAGATTAACTGCCAAAGGGCACAAGAGACAGCGAAACACGTGTTGTTCACATTATAAGAACATAGGCCTGAAGGTCAAATATCAGTTCTCATTTAGTTCCTGAGGGAAAGACATTATGACGTACTATATCATGTGTTCATGACACAGCAGGATGTGTGTCAGATTCATCACCATTTGGCTTCAAGGTAGAACATACATTGGGGAGCAACAAAAATAGGACCAAAAGAGCAATGACTAGGAATAGCACAACTGGTATGCCTCCAAAAACAATGGAAAGCAAGGAGTGCAGAAAGGATGGTATCACTCTGAATACAATCTGCAACACGCTCACATAGTCTGACCCAATTGCTTAAAAAATTGTACCACTCCCACAGTGTTTAAAGCAATAAATATTCATGAACATGTTCACCAAAATGCTGTCACAAGTTTGTGTGCAATATCGGTTGGATTTCAGAGGAAAACATTGCAGCTTGAAGATCAGAAGTCTCTCGAGCAGATGTTAAAACAACATCCTTCTGAAACAATAAGGCTTTCAGTCAGATTACCTTTTCAAAGTTAATTAGGGGTAGAAGGCCATGAGGTAGTTTCCCTATCCATATGTGTGTGTGGGGCAATAACACGTTCTTACAGCAGGGGCAACCCTGGAAATTGTCAACATATATGGAACACCTGGTTTGATCCCATAACAACCTTGGTTATTCAGGACCAAATAACTCCCATTTGAGAGTAATCAGAACACTGGACAAATCAAGGACACTGAAGTGCCTTTCAGAAAACATGCCAAATTGACAACAGACACATTGCATGCACCATGTAGCATCCCCTGATTATAAAATAATGAATGGCTGAAAAATGTTTCACATTTGTTTCCACTTCAGTTTCCCAACTAACTAATTTTTATTTTAAAGGTAAAATCATAATCTGTGAACAAAACTATCTGCCAGAGCTTCATTTGTGCCTACCTAAAAATGTTTCAGAAAAAATGTAAAGTGAAATGTAGGTATTGGTGATTATAAAATGGCATGTATCAACCACAAAGCAGATTGTGTTTCGACTACAGAAAAGGACAATTTTTCTAAAAGCTCAGTACTCAACATTATATAAATTTGCATCTTTCTTCACCATCAAGTGTGAATGTTAAATTGTATGGCAAAAACAACAACTCTGTTGAGTTCAGTTATTTTCATTAAGGGTGGGCAGAGCTCACAGAGTTCTACTCCAGAGAAATCTGAAGAGTTAGCTAAAAACTCCATGAAATCCTGCAGAGTTCAGCGTGCGGAGAAATGCCGCCAGCCCTAAGTGACATATGCAAATAAATAATGTCTAGACCCAGTGGCCCCACCCCTCTGCCCATAGACAAGACGCTCTTCTCAGTTTCTTATCCATGAGCATGGGGGAGGGTGCACTGGGCCTGGGCACTATATATTTGCATATGTGGCTATGTGGCAAGGGGCTGTGCTCAGAAAAAAAAAAATCTTACAGTCAGAGCTCCACAGAGAAGAACCTGTCTCTAGAACTCTCTCTTTTCTGTGGAGCTCTGTCTGTTTCCTTTTTTCTGAACACAGCCACAGACCCTCCTGATATGTCCATGCCCAATGCCGGCCCCCATTTGCACACAGGAGAGAAAGCCAAATGAGGGTCTGAATGCTGTCAGGGTCCAGGGTCCACAAAGTCAGCGGCCTATCTCTCTGCTTCGCTCTACCCCTTCTCCCATGCTGCTGAGGACAGTGAAAGAAGGGAACCCTGGATCCGGCCCAGGCGCCAGTGCAGCCCATCAGCACTGTCAGCAGCAGCTTGCAGTAGCTCCACACCAACCGGCAGAAAGCAAAGTCTTAGCTAGGTGTCTCCTTGCCTGTCGTAGGGCAAATGCTGTCTTCATTTTGGTCCAAGTGTAAAGTGCAGTCCAGTTATGAGCCACACAGCGGCAGGGAGTGTGCACACCGGGGAGCTATGTTCTGATGCCGGGCTAGGCCAAACTACGCACTCCAAGTGGAGCACCGAGTGTCAAAAATTCTGTTAACTCCACCAGCGGAGCGGAGCTCACCGCCCACCATTAATTTCAAAGGCACACAACTTGGGTGTACCACCTGCAATTTCCAGCTCAATTGTATAATCAACCTCAACTGACTTTGCCCATGCTGTAAGAGACACATGGCATCCTGTATGATATAGAATGCAGATGATACAATATTATTTAAAGAATAAATGTGAGTTGCCAATGTAGTCATGCTATTATTAGATGTTCCTTAACTGCAGCTAAGGTGAAATGTTGCGACCTTTGATGACATAATTTTCCTACGCTAGAGGTGGTAGCTATCCCTAAATGTTCTGACTGGCAGTACTGGGAGTCTGGTCTGGAAGCTTTAAAACAAATGTAGGAGTTTAGAAAATGTGTGCGACAACCATTAGTGTCGACTGGTCATACTAACTACCTGTCAGGACCTGAAATTGAAGAATTAAATGTACCGTTGTGTATCATGTCATTTAGCTGGACTTCTGTAAGGTTTGCAAAATTTTGCCAATTGTCAACAAATGTGCAATTGAGGGCATGCTACGTGTATTCATTTGTTTAATTTTAGCCAGACCCATGTAGGCTGTTTGTGGCACTGTTTTGTTCAGGAAAATCATTTGTCTAGGGATGAGACAGGCTCTAAATAAAGCATCAATGCCCTGTGCTTGCCAATGGGGTGTTCCCCAAATTGATTTCAAATCATATTTTCTTTCCAGTACTCATAACCGTGTAGGGTCAGTTTGAGTATGAATGAGTCTGCATGTTTTTCTTCGCTGGGTAAGGGCTACGCTTATAATAATAAGATCTCAGGTCTAAGGGGTGGGGTCCCGAAATATATGCACACTTTCTCAAATCTGTTTTCAGACTACCCTCTGGTGGTGTCGGGCAATGTTCCCATTGTGTGTAATTAAACACTGTACATGAACAACTAGCTCTGGATATGTAGTGATGCGCATAGTGATTATAGCAAAACATTTCACCATTATTATTAGAATTCAAATACAAATCTTAGGTTGCAAATACAGTGTAACTTCCTTATTCTGAAAGCATGCTTCTTACAGTAGCCACATCCCATTCATCAAAAATGGCATCAGGAGTAATTGTGTCATCCATAGCAATTTAAAAAACATAAGAAATTTGCAGTGTTTCTCTAAGACCAGAAATATCAAATGAGATCTTTACCCAAACAATTCCATCAGAGACAGGAAATGCATAGACATTTATGAGGGACAAGTCTTTTTGCACCCCATGTGAAGAAGAGTGAGGTTTTAGAACCGCATCTGTTAGTTGAGGAGCAGTACGTTCTGGAAGGTAATGTCCAGCAGAAGTAAGAAAACTGCAACAAATTGAGGAGGTTGAAACCATACTAAATTCCAAGTCACCCAAGAGTACTGAAGTACCGGGGAAAATTCCAGACATGTTTAACATGTTAGCCTGCCACTGTCACCTACAATTGTGGTTGCCCCAATCTTTTCCTGCACAAATATATTTTCTCCCCTGGCAGCTGAGGAGGGTGTGGCAACACAAAGCTCTATAGCTAACGAAGCCCTGCCCATGGCTGCATCTTCACTAGAGTCTGCAACTCCCTCCCCTAATGCACTTGCTAAGGACAACCTTCACTATCTTCCAGATGCTAATGACAATATGTCTGCCTTTCACTTAAAACTGGATAAACTACTGTCCCTGGTTACTGTGGTTGTAGAGAATCTCAATAGCCTTGCAAACACCATGTGCTGCTGCCAGTCTAACAATACATCTTCATACAGGGGTAATTACTGTGCCATATTGAGCAGAAATCATCATAGATAGGGCTTATATAGACTGTTGTCCACTGTTAAAACATTTGTGGATCACAAACTGTCAGTACTGCTACTAGTGTGGAACCATTAAGGAAGACAGCAACAAGAGTACAGGAACTGAACCTAAGTATTCGTCCAATTATAATTTTAAGGAGAAAGCAATGGCTAGCTTCCAGAAATGGTCATTAAACCACAAAGTGGAACCTACCTATCAGTTTAGGGTAACTAACTTTGATTAAATAATGGTGTCTTTAAACAATCCTTGAATGGTTGATGGCCTAATTAATTTTGAGCTTCCACAAGACACCTGGGTAGCCCCTCTGCCTCTACAATCCAGCTGAAACTTCTCCCCCATTACTTAGCCCAGACAATTCTGTCCACCAATGCTTCTATGATGTGACTGTCAACTAAGATAGAACCAAACCTGCAACCTGTGGGTCTGCATCAGGTGACCTTGAGCCTGATTTGAACCTGGTTGACTGACTACCCCACTTCTGTTACCTTAGGAACTACCCTCTTTTCCCTTGGTGCATTGTGTGAGGCTTTGGAGCTGGAGCCGAAGCTGAGAAAAGACATCTCCATTTTAGGTGCTACTTGCCAGACAGAGGTCGGGGTTGTAGGGCATGCAAAAAGGGTGGGTGTTGAAGTGAGAAAGTGGCTGACTATGATCTCTTGGAATGTGACAAGAATTAATTCTAAACTCTGGCCCTGGTTGGTTTCCATTTATTGATGATCATTATGTATGTATTGTTCAGGAGAAATGGGCTGAGGGTAGAGTGTATCCTAAAGGCTATTCCACCTATAGTGTTGAAGCTACAGTCCCAAAGAAAACAAGGATAGTGATTGGGGTCATAGCCATTTTTGTAGAAAAATGCCATTGCCTATATCCACAAGCAGCTAAATACTGACTCCCCTGATCTAATGGGAATCTAACTTAATTTCCGCATGGGATTAAGTCTAACAGTTCTCAATGTTTATGCTAGGTCTGTTTCTTTGGTACTGACTCTTTGGTATTTTCTATGTTAGATGACGTGACTTGTGATTACCAGCAGCAGACTAAAATTGTGATAGCAGGGGACTTCAAGGTCTCATTTGAGCCATCTCCTTTAATACTCTGACAGAAGAGGAAGATAAGCTCTGGTTTATCCCCAAAGATATTTTTTGAATGCCGCCTCTCACCTCGCTTCCCTGGTGGTTGAGAGGAGCTTAAGGGCGTGCAATGGTTGAACTTGCTCTGATCCACATGGGCAACCTGCATTCAAGAGGGGTGCCCCCAGAAGTGTTTTTGATTATATTTTGATAGATTTCAGAATCTGCCCACTACTTAAAGATATGGGAATCATCCCTTGTTCAGACAATGACCATAACCCCCTGCTTTTATATTTGGGAGGTGACTCTCTCAAAAGAAGCTTGCCCAAATTCTGAACTATAGCACAGGAGTCCCTCTTAACTAATAATTTCAGAAGAGTCATCTGGCCTAGAGTATTAGGTGACCATGAGTTGTACCCAAAGATCTTCAAACTATTACTGCACCTTTTCCGAGTTTTGAAAATGTCTTTTCACCTTTTGAATCTGTGCCTAGTTGCCCACAAGGAATTATTTGTGGCACGGAAAGAGGTATTTGCAAAGAAAATAGCCCAAAAGAAAGCTGCTGCGGGGAGGGGTCCCAAATGGTATAATACTGAGTGCAAACTGGCAAAAAGTGAGTTGAGAAGCGCTATCAGGGAGTACAGTTGTTCTGATGTCCCAGTAGCGTGACATAGGTATGAGGCTGCACTCGCTAAAATAAAACTGAATGGGCCAACAAGAATTGGCAGGATCTGTTGGCAGCTGTTCTTTCTGGCATATTGTTTCACATGGGAGTTTGGACAGCGTTACTAGTCCTTGTTACGACGTACAGCCATAGAAATGGATTGACTGCTTTTCTATGCTATACGCTGAAAGCGGAACCACCTCTGCCCTGTTTTTAAATGAGGTTGAGAGCTCTAACATTTGACACACCTCCAGAAGACAATAAAATTGAATTAAATTTCAGCTTAGTGACAGCTCCAAGGCTATTCATAGATTAAAAACAGCAAGACTCCTGGCCCAGACTAGATACCTGGTGACTTGTATAAGTCGGAGCCCACAATTTGGGCGCTGTATATCAATCTTTTATCCAATGTCGTTGCCGCTGGGGGTGACGTTCTGGAAACTTGGAAGGGGACGGAGATTATTGCAGTATATAAGAAAGGAGGTGCCTCTATTCCATCAAAATATAGGTATATTAGCCTAATCAACAATCTTCAGAAAATCTTTGCTAGGCAAGTCCTGGATAAACTGCGAACTTGAATGGATAATAATGTGATCTGGTCACCTTACCAAATGGGTTTCCATGCCACAACAAGTACATGTGACCAAGTTTTTAGGTTCATGCTCCTCAAGTGGAAATATGTGCAGCTGAAACATCAGAAATTGAATGTAGAATTTGTAAGTGCAACGTTCAATATAGTGCCCGGGTAGAACTTATGGTCAGCTCTACTAGGAGTGAGTGCATGAGAGGGAATTGTGCCGAGGTCCGGTGGGGGAAGCAGGGAGAATTAGCCAGTAAGATTCTCAATCACCACGGAGTGCACCGGTGGGTGTTTTGGGCAGGGGGCGTGCACCAAGGCATAGCGCGCCCCCAGGACAGGTGCGGGCAGGATCGGACCGGTTTCGGCCAGCGGTCCTACTGTGCCCATCACGCAATTTTTTAAAAAAACACTCTCACCCCAAGGGGGAGCCGATTGGCTGAAGGGGGTCTGGTGGGGGCTCCCAGGTGACCAGCAGGGGCAGCCAGAACTTGTTTAAGAGGGGGACTCAAGTCCCTCGAGGGTCAGGTTGTTTTCTTGACCTTAGGCTGCCCCTGACGATCGACACACACCTCCAGAAGACTGGAGGAGGCCTGGTTGGTCGGTAAACCAACCAGGCCTGTGGGAGGGAAGGAGTCATGTTTGGGCACAAAGCAGGTGGATAACCTTGGCATCAACAATACTAGTGCAGGCGTACTCAAGACGGTATCAGAAGCATTTTGGCTCAAACCAGTGTGGCGGTGCTGTGGGTGTAGGAAAGGGGTTTGGAACGACTGCTACTGTAAATGTCCATAGCTCCCCACACGGTACTCCATTACATGGCCCTGGAATTTTTTAATTTGGGGGGATGAGACTGCGCCGGTTGCCCAGTGTCATCAACATCGGGTGTCAGGGGGGATCGCTTGCTTAGGGTTGGATCTGCCATGGTTGGATTGGGGGACAATGTTCATGCTGGCCCGCGCCCCCTCTAGCTTGAGGGGGCAGGTGAGTCTTGCCTTGTGAAGCGTAATTGGTTTTAGGGGGGATCACGGCCCCCACTTTACAGACGATACCACAGGTGCCTGGTGGGTGGACAACCATGACTCCTTTTAAAGAACCTAAACTATTTTAGATGCATATTGTAAATAAATATGGAAATTTAAGGATGAAAGGAAATACTGTAAATATGATGATGTTTTTTATGTCGTGTTTATGTGGTTGTGAATAAATACGGGCTAAGAATTGTTATATTCTCTATCGCAGGAAGGTTTCAGTCTGCTTTGTTTACTGTGTACATTAAGTACGCTCCTCCAAGGAGCGGGTCATGGAGGGAAACCAGTGTGAACTATTTAGCTCTTTGGTTGTAGGTATCAATGCGGTCCCCCACCTGTAGCACCCACCCTGTTTACCTAGTATGACAATGAGGTGTTTAATGATCTTCTGGTTTGTAATGGTGATGTCCTGTTTTGGATGGGTAGAAAATACTCATTCTGCTCTTTACTCCTTACTTTTTTTTAAGTCTACCCATAGGCTTTCAAAACCTTTTAGATACATTTCTGGCTTTCTGTGTGTCCAAGGGCCTGGAACTTAACATGGATAAAACAAATAAACAAAAGGCAAATTTAGAACACGAGCATTGCTGGCAAACCACTTGGGAGGGTGAACAGTTTTGATTATCTGGTTGTTAGGCTCACTGATGATAAGTTAGGCTGGGTATCGCAACTGAATAAAAACCATCTTCTATGTCAAAGGTCTAAAGCCGTACTGCATTTTCATAAGCAGACAAAGTTGCATTCAGTAATGCCTACACTTGAAGTCTATAGTGCCAAACCCCAAAGTGTCATGCTCTTGAGAGCTGAGATTTGGGGCTACAATGACACTTATAAAATCATAGTGACTGAGAATAATCATTTTAGATCCCTCATCTCATTCCCAATCAGCACACCATTTACGCCCTTGTTTTTTGACCTGGGAACCAAAAGAACTGATGACGTGGCTTCACTAAAACCCTTAATGTTATGGTTAAGATTATGAACCATGTCTGAGTTAACTGATTACTGGAAGGGATTGAGGAAACGCTTAATGTCGTGTGGCGCAAAAATAATTCCTTGGCTGCAGCATGTTGCATACTTGTGCAGGTTGTTGTGACCGGCTACAATTTGGGATATCCTGAAGGACTAAGCAAGGAAGAAATACTCACCGTAAACGCTTATTACTAGGCATTTGGGTTTGACTGGTACACTACAAATGCAATCTCTGGACATTTAACTAGCCAGTTTCTATGCTTTAATTCCTTGGGTGCCGCTGACGAGGTAGTCTCATCCGGCTATGGGCCCCCGGGGGGAGCGCTAGCGCCCCCCTCCATGGCCGAGCACCCCCTCCCCTGGGCAGAGATGGAAGGGGAATCGCTTCACCTTCCACCCCGCCTCCCCGTGACCCCCCTGTGGCGTCTGATGACGTCAGCGTGCTTTCGTGCGCTGACCTCATCAGAGGCCTTTCCCCCGTGATGGAAGCTCAGCTTCCAGCGCCGATCGAAGGAGAAATGCAAAAGCATTTCTCCTCCGATCACGTGGAGGGGGCAGAGAGGCATGAAAGGAGAGGAAAGGCCTTTCCTCTCCTTTTATGTCTCTCTGAGCATTTCTGCTGCCCGATCATGATGCGATCGGGCAGCAGAAATGCCACTAGACACCAGGGAATTTTTTTAATTTTTACATTTACTGATAAGGGGACCGGCCCCTTGGGCAAGGGCTGCTCCCCAGGGGGGCAATTTATTTCTAGGCTATTTCTGCCCCCCCTGGGGGCAGATCGGCCCAACATTATTAGGCCGATCTGCCCCCAGGGGGGGACAGAAATCCACTAGACACCAGGGATCTTTTTTTTGTGTTTATTTTTATTTTTTTATGTTTGGGGAGCGACCCCTTGGGCAAGGGTCGCTCCCGGGGGGGGACAAATTATTATTAGTCCATTTCTGCCCCCAGGGGGGCAGAAACCACTAGACACCAAGGATTTTTTTTTTGTACTTGCGCATAAGGGGAGTGGCCCCTTGTGCAAGGGCCACTCCCCAGGGGGGGAAATGACTTTTAGGCCATTTCTGCCCCTCCTGGGGACAGACCGGCCTAAAATTATTAGGCCGATCTGCCCCCGGGGGGGGCAGAAAACCACTAGACACCAGGGATCATTTTTTTTGTTTATTTTTATTTTTTTATGTATGGGGAGTGACCCCTTGGGCAAGGGTCACTCCTGGGGTGGGGGGGTACAAATTATTATTAGGCCATTTCTGCCCCCCCTGGAGGCAGGTCGGCCTTGCGATCTGCCCACAGGGGGAGCAGAAACCACTAGGCACCAGGGATTTTTTTTTTTTGTTCTTGCGCATAAGGGGAGTGGTCCCTTGGGCAAGGGCCACTCCCCAGGGAGGCAAATGACTTTGAGGCCATTTCTGCCCCCACGGGGCAGAAAACCACTAGACACCAGGGATTTTTTGTTTATTTTTATTTTTTTATGTTTGAGGAGCGACCCCGTGGGCAAGGGTTGCTCCCGGGGGGCAAATTATTATTAGGCCATTTCTGCCCCCCCAGGGGCAGATCAACCTATTTTTGTTAGGCCAATCTGCCCCCAAAGGGGGCAGAAACCTCTAGACATCACAGATTGGTGTGTGTGTATGTGTGTGTTTTGCTTTAGGGGGGCAGCCCCTTGGGCAAGGGTCACTCCCCATGGGGGCACATTACTGTTGGCCATAACTGCCCCCCTTGGGGGCAGATTGGCCTATTTTTTGAAGGCCCATCTGCCCCAAGGGGGGCAGAAAGCCCACCAGAGACCAGGAAGATTTTTTTGTCTTCAAACTAAGAGGTTGGGGGTATGGCCATACCCCCACCCCAAATAAATGGGGCCAAAGTTGTTCTGCCCACTAGTGGGCAGATTGGGCACTTACCCCCGATCCACACCCCGGGGGGGTCAAAAAGTCTACTAGATGCCAGGGAATAAAACAATAAAAGAAAATAGTGGGGTGGTGGCTACCAACTAGTATGGGCCTGGCTATGCCCCCACCTGAACTGAAGGGGCTAACAGTCATTCAGCTCTCCCCTGCACACTAAAACATCTTATCCCATGGCAAGCAAGAGGACATTTGATTATTTTTGTTTTTTGTTTTACATTTGGGCCATGAGAGCTTGGTAACTCTCAAAATCGTCCCACTTGGAATGGTGAGGGCTGCAGTTTTTCTTTACTTTGGAAAGCTGACATGTAGAAAAATCCACAAGACCTAGACACATCTGAAAACTAAAGGACTTGGGGAAACGCTGGGTGGAAGGAAATTTGTGGCTCCTCTCAGATTCCAGAACTTTCTGTCACCGAAATGTGAGGAAAAAGTGTTTTTTTAGCCACATTTTGAGGTTTGCAAGGATTTTGGGTAACAAAACCTGGTGGCAGCCCAACAAGTCACCCCGTCTTTGATTCCCCTAGGTCTCTAGTTTTAAAAAATGCACAGGTTTGGTAGGTTTCCCTAGGTGGCGGCTGAGATAGAGGCCAAAATCCACAAGTAGGCACTTTGCAAAAAACACCTCTGTTTTCTTTGAGAAAATGTTATGTGTCCACTTTGAGCTTCGGGGCATTTTCTGTCCCGGGCACTAGGCCTAATCCCACAAGTGAGGTACCATTTTTTATCAGGAGACTTGGGGTTATGCTGGTTGGAAGGAAATTTGTGAATCCTCTCAGATTCCAGAACTTTCTGTCACCGAAATGTGAGGGAAAAGTGTTTTTGTAGCCACATTTTGAGGTTTACAAAGGATTCTGGGTAGCAGAACCTGGTGGGAGCCCAACAAGTCACCCCATCTTGGATTCCCCTAGGTCTCTAGTTTTAAAAAATGCACAGGTTTGGTAGGTTTCCCTAGGTGGCGGCTGACATAGAGGCCAAAATCCGCAGGTAGGCACTTTGCAAAAAACACCTCTGTTTTCTTTGAGAAAATGTTATGTGTCCACTTTGTGTTTTGGGGTATTTCCTGTCACGGGCACTAGACCTACCCACACAAGTGAGGTACCATTTTTATCTGGAGACTTGGGGAAACTCTGGGTGGAACGAAATTTGTGGCTCCTCTCAGATTCCAGAACTTTCTGTCACCGAAATGTGAGGCAAAAGTATTTTTTTGGCCACATTTTGAGGATTGCAAAGGATTCTGGGTAACAGAACCTGGTGGCAGCCCAACAAGTCACCCTGTCTTGGATTCCCCTAGGTCTCTAGTTAAAAAAAATGCACAGGTTTGGTAGGTTTCCCTAGGTGGCGGCTGAGCTAGAGGCCAAAATACACAAGTAGGCACTTTGCAAATAACACCTCTGTTTTCTTTGAGAAAATGTGATGTGTCCACTTTGTGTTTTGGGGTATTTCCTGTCACGGGCACTAGATCTACCCACACAAGTGAGGTACCATTTTTATCGGGAGACTTGGGGAAACTCTGTGTGGAAGGAAATTTGTGGGTCCTCTCAGATTCCAGAACTTTCTGTCACCGAAATGTGAGGCAAAAGTATTTTTTTGGCCACATTTTGAGGATTGCAAAGGATTCTGGGTAACAGAACCTGGTGGCAGCCCAGAAAGTCACCCCGTTTTGGATTCCCCTAGGTCTCTAGTTTTAAAAAATGCACAGGTTTGGTAGGCTTACCTAGGTGGCGGCTGAGATAGAGGCCAAAATCCACAACTAGGCACTTTGCAAAAAACACCTCTGTTTTCTTTGAGAAAATGTGATGTGTCCACTTTGTGTTTTGGGGCATTTCCTGTCCCGGGCACGAGGCCTACCCACACAAGTGAGGTACCATTTTTATCAGGAGACTTTAGGGACCGCTGTTTAGAAGGAAATTTGTGGCTCCTCTCAGATTCCAGAACTTTCTGTCACCGAAATGTGAGGAAAAATTGTTTTTTTAGCCACATTTTGAGGTTTGCAAGGATTTTGGGTAACAAAACTTGGTGGCAGCCCAACAAGTCACCCCGTCTTTGATTCCCCTAGGTCTCTAGTTTTCAAAAATGCACAGGTTTGGTAGGTTTCCCTAGGTGGCGGCTGAGATAGAGGCCAAAATGCACAAGTAGGCACTTTGCAAAAAACACCTCTGTTTTCTTTGAGAAAATGTTATGTGTCCACTTTGAGCTTCGGGGCATTTCCTGTCCCGGGCACTAGGCCTACCCCAACAAGTGAGGTACCATTTTTATCGGGAGACTTGGGGAAACGCTGGGTGGAAGGAAATTTGTGGCTCCTCTCAGATTCCAGAACATTCTGTCACCGAAATGTGAGGCAAAAGTATTTTTTTACCCACATTTTGAGGATTGCAAAGGATTCTGGGTAACAGAACGTGGTGGCAGCCCAACAAGTCACCCCGTCTTGGATTCCCCTAGGTCTCTAGTTTTAAAAAATGCGCTGGTTTGCTAGGTTGCCCCAGGTGACGACTGAGCTAGAGGGCAAAATCCACAGTTAGGCATTTTTTTAAAAAACACCTCTGTTTTCTGTGGAAAAATGTGATGTGTCCACTTTGTGTTTTGGGGCATTTCCTTTCGAGGGCGCTAGGCCTACCCACACAAGTTAGGTACCATTTTTATCGGTAAACTTGGGGGAGCGTTGTGTGGAAGGAAATTTGTGGCTCCTCTCAGATTCCAGAACTTTCTGTCACCAAAATGTGAGGAAAAAGTGTTTTTTTTAGCCACATTTTGAGGTTTGAAAAGGATTCTGGGTAACAGAATCTGGTGAGAGCCCGACAAGTTACCCAGTCTTGGATTTCCCTAGGTCTCTAGTTTAAAAAAATGCACAGGTTTGGTAGGTTTCGGTAGGTGGCGGCTGAGTTAGAGGCCAAAATCCACAGGTAGGCACTTTGCAAAAAACACCGCTGTTTTCTTTGAGAAAATGTGATGTGTCCACGTTGTGTTTTGGGGCTTTTCCTGTCGCGGGTGCTAGGCTTACCCACACAAGTGAGGTAGCATTTTTATCGGGAAACTTGAGGGAACGCTGGGTAGAAGGAAATTTGTGGCTCCTCTCAGATTCCAGAACTTTCTGTCACCAAAATGTGAGGAAAAAGTGTTTTTTTTAGCCACATTTTGAGGTTTGCAAAGGATTCTGGGTAACAGAATCTGGTGAGAGCCCGACAAGTCACCCCGTCTTGGATTTCCCTAGGTCTCTAGTTTTAAAAAATGCACAGGTTTGGTAGGTTTCCCTAGGTGGCGGCTGAGTTAGAGGCCAAAATCCACAGGTAGGCACTTTGCAAAAAACAGCTCTGTTTTCTTTGTGAAAATGTGATGTGTCCATGTTGTGTTTTGGGGCTTTTCCTGTCGCGGGTGCTAGGCCTACCCCCACAAGTGAGGTACCATTTTTATCGGGACACTTGAGGGAACGCTGGGTAGAAGGAAATTTGTGGCTCCTCTCGGATTCGAGAATTTTCTATCACTGAAATGTGAGGAAAAAGTATTTTTTTAGCCACATTTTGAGGTTTACAAAGGATTCTGGGTAGCAGAACCTGGTGAGAGCCCAACAAGTCACCCCGTCTTGGATTCCCCTAGGTCTCTAGTTTAAAAAAATGCATAGGTTTGGTAGGTTTCCGTAGGTGGCGGCTATGATAGAGCCAAAATCCACAGGTAGGCACTTTGCAAAAAACACCTCTGTTTTCTTTGGGAAAATGTTATGTGTCCACTTTGAGTTTAGGGGCATTTCCTGTCACGGGCACTAGACCTACCCACACAAGTGAGGTACCATTTTTATCGGGAGACTTGGGGAAACACTGGGTGGAAGGACATTTGTGGCTCCTCTCAGATTCCAGAACTTTCTGTCACCGAAATGTGAGGCAAAAGTATTTTTTTAGCCACATTTTGAGGATTGCAAAGGATTCTGGGTAACATAACCTGGTGGCAGCCCAAAAAGTCACCCCGTCTTGGATTCCCCTAGGTCTCTAGTTTTAAAAAATGCTCAGGTTTGGTAGGTTTCCCTAGGTGGCGGCTGAGATAGAGGCCAAAATCCACAGATAGGCACTTTGCAAAAAACAACTCTGTTTTCTTTGAGAAA
Organism: Pleurodeles waltl; assembly: GCF_031143425.1. Classification (NCBI taxonomy): domain Eukaryota; kingdom Metazoa; phylum Chordata; class Amphibia; order Caudata; family Salamandridae; genus Pleurodeles; species Pleurodeles waltl. The sequence continues at coordinate 790,697,975 of NC_090438.1, read as the reverse complement.
ATGTTATGTGTCCACTTTGTGTTTTGGGGCATTTCCTGTCAGGGGCACTAGACCTACCCACACAAGTGAGGTACCATTTTTATCAGGAGACTTGGGGAAACGGTGGGTGGAAGGAAATTTGTGGCTCCTCTCAGATTCCAGAACTTTCTGTCACCGAAATGTGAGGAAAAAGTGTTTTTTTAGCCACAATTTGAAGTTTGTATGGATTTTGGGTAACAAAACCTGGTGGCCGCCCAAGAAGTCACCCCGTCTTTGATTCCCCTAGGTCTCTAGTTTTCAAAAATGCACAGGTTTGGTAGGTTTCCCTGGGTTTCGGCTGAGATAGAGGCCAAAATCCACAAATAGGCACTTTGCAAAAAACATCTCTGTTTTCTTTGAGAAAATGTTATGTGTCCACTTTGAGTTTTGGGGCATTTCCTGTCACGGGCACTAGACCTACCCACACAAGTGAGGTACCATTTTTATCGGGAGACTTGGGGAAACGCTGGGTTGAAGGACATTTGTGGCTCCTCTCAGATTCCAGAACTTTCTATCACCGAAATGTGAGGCAAAAGTATTTATTTAGCCACATTTTGAGGATTGCAAAGGATTCTGGGTAACTTAACCTGGTGGCAGCCCAAAAAGTCACCCTGTTTTGGATTCCCCTAGGTCTCTAGTTTTAAAAAATGCACAGGTTTGGTAGGTTTCCCTAGGTGGCGGCTGAGATAGAGGCCAAAATCCACAGATAGGCACTTTGCAAAAAACACCTCTGTTTTCTTTGAGAAAATGTTATGTGTCCACTTTGTGTTTTGGGGCATTTCCTGTCACGGGCACTAGACCTACCCACACAAGTGAGGTACCATTTTTATCAGGAGACTTGGGGAAACGCTGGGTGGAAGGACATTTGTGGCTCCTCTCAGATTCCAGAACTTTCTGTCACCGAAATGTGAGGCAAAAGTATTTTTTGGGCCACATTTTGAGGATTGCAAAGGATTCTGGGTAACAGAACCTGGTGGCAGCCCAACAAGTCACCCCGTCTTGGATTCCCCTAGGTCTCTAGTTTTAAAAAATGCACAGGTTTGGTAGGTTTCCCTAGGTGGCGGCTGAGATAGAGGCCAAAATCCACAACTAGGCACTTTGCAAAAAACACCTCTGTTTTCTTTGAGAAAAAGTGATGTGTCCACTTTGTGTTTTGGGGCATTTCCTGTCCCGGGCACGAGGCCTACCCACACAAGTGAGGTACCATTTTGATCAGGAGACTTTAGGGACCGCTGGATGGAAGGAAATTTGTGGCTCCTCTCAGATTCCAGAACTTTCTGTCACCGAAATGTGAGGAAAAATTGTTTTTTTAGCCACATTTTGAGGTTTGCAAGGATTTTGGGTAACAAAACCTGGTGGCAGCCCAACAAGTCACTCCGTCTTTGATTCCCCTAGGTCTCTAGTTTTCAAAAATGCACAGGTTTGGTAGGTTTCCCTAGGTGGCGGCTGAGATAGAGGCCAAAATCCACAAGTAGGCACTTTGCAAAAAACACCTCTGTTTTCTTTGAGAAAATGTTATGTGTCCACTTTGAGCTTCGGGGCCTTTCCTGTCCCGGGCACTTGGCCTACCCCCACAAGTGAGGTACCATTTTTATCAGGATACTTGGGGTTATGCTGGTTGGAAGGAAATTTGTGAATCCTCTCAGATTCCAGAACCTTCTGTCACCGAAATGTGAGGGAAAAGTGTTTTTGTAGCCACATTTTGAGGTTTACAAAGGATTCTGGGTAGCAGAACCTGGTGGGAGCCCAACAAGTCACCCCATCTTGGATTCCCCTAGGTCTCTAGTTTTCAGAAATGCACAGGTTTGGTAGGTTTCCCTAGGTGGCGGCTGACATAGAGGCCAAAATCCGCAGGTAGGCACTTTGCAAAAAACACCTCTGTTTTCTTTGAAAAAATGTTATGTGTCCACTTTGTGTTTTGGGGTATTTCCTGTCACGGGCACTAGACCTACCCACACAAGTGAGGTACCATTTTTATCGGGAGACTTGGGGAAACTCTGGGTGGAAGGAAATTTGTGGCTCCTCTCAGATTCCAGAACTTTCTGTCACCGAAATGTGAGGCAAAAGTATTTTTTTAGCCACATTTTGAGGATTGCAAAGGATTCTGGGTAACAGAACCTGGTGGCAGCCCAACAAGTCACCCCGTCTTGGATTCCCCTTGGTCTCTTGTTTAAAAAAATGCACAGGTTTGGTAGGTTTCCCTAGGTGACGGCTGAGCTAGAGGCCAAAATCCACAAGTAGGCACTTTGCAAATAACACCTCTGTTTTCTTTGAGAAAATGTGATATGTCCACTTTGTGTTTTGGGACATTTCCTGTCCCGGGCACTAGGCCTACCCACTCAAGTGACGTACCTTATTTATAAGGAGACTTGGGGGTATGCTGGTTGGTAGGACATTTGTGGCTCCTCTCAGATTCCAGAACTTTCTGTCACCGAAATGTGAGGGAAAAGTGTTTTTGTAGCCACATTTTGAGGTTTACAAAGGATTCTGGGTAGCAGAACCTGGTGAGAGCCCAACAAGTCACCGCATCTTGGATTCCCCTAGGTCTCTAGTTTTTAAAAATGCACAGGTTTGGTAGGTTTCCCTAGGTGGCGGCTGAGTTAGAGGCCAAAATCCACAGGTAGGCACTTTGCAAAAAACAGCTCTGTTTTCTTTGTGAAAATGTGATGTGTCCACGTTGTGTTTTGGGGCTTTTCCTGTCGCGGGCGCTAGGCCTACCCTCAAAAGTGAGGCACCATTTTTATCGGGAGACTTGAAGAAACGCTGGGTAGATGGAAATTTGTGGCTCCTCTCAGATTCCAGAACTTTCTGTCACTGAAATGTGAGGAAAAAGTGTTTTTTTAGCCACATTTTGAGGTTTACTAAGGATTCTGGGTAGCAGAACCTGGTGAGAGCCCAACATGTCACCCCATTTTGGATTCCCCTAGGTTTCTAGTTTTAAAAAATGCACAGGTTTGGTAGGTTTCCCTAGGTGGCAGCTGAGATAGAGGCCAAAATCCACAGGTTTGCACTTTGCAAAAAAGACCTCTGTTTTCTTTGAGAAAATGTTATGTGTCCACTTTGAGTTTTCGGGCATTTCCTGTCTCTGGCACTAGACCTACCCACACAAGTGAGGTACCATTTTTATCGGGAGACTTGGGGAAACGCTGGGTGGAAGGAAATTTGTGGCTCCTCTCATATTCCAGAACTTTCTGTCACCGAAATGTGAAGCAAAAGTATTTTTTTAGCCACATGTTGAGGGTTGCAAAGGATTCTGGGTAACAGAACCTGATGGCAGCCCAACAAGTCACCCCGGCTTAGATTCCCCTAGGTCTCTAGTTTTCAAAAATCCACAGGTTTGGTGGGTTTCCCTAGGTGGCTGCTGAGATAGAGGCCAAAATCCACAGGTAGGCACTTTGCAAAAAACACCTCTGTTTTCTTTGAGAAAATGTTATGTGTCCACTTTGTGTTTTGGGGTATTTCCTGTCACGGGCACTAGACCTACCCACACAAGTGAGGTACCATTTTTATCGGGAGACTTGGGGAAACTCTGGGTGGAAGGAAATTTGTGGCTCCTCTCAGATTCCAGAACTTTCTTTCACCGAAATGTGAGGCAAAAGTATTTTTTTAGCCACATTTTGAGGATTACAAAGGATTCTGGGTAACAGAACCTGGTGACAGCCCAACAAGTCACCCCGTCTTGGATTCCCCTAGGTCTCTAGTTTAAAAAAATGCACAGGTTTGGGAGGTTTCCCTAGGTGGCAGCTGAGCTAGAGGCCAATATCCACAAGTAGGCACTTTACAAATAACACCTCTGTTTTCTTTGAGAAAATGTGATGTGTCCACTTTGTGTTTTGGGACATTTCCTGTCCCGGGCACTAGGCCTACCCACTCAAGTGAGGTTCCATATTTATCAGGAGACTTGGGGGTGTGCTGGTTGGAAGGAAATTTGTGGCTCCTCTCAAATTCCAGAACTTTCTGTCACCGAAATGTAAGGAAAAAGTGTTTTTTTTTAGCCACATTTTGAGGTTTGCAAAGGATTCTGGGTAAGAAAATCTGGTGAGAGCCCGACAAGTCACCCCGTCTTAGATTTCCCTATCTCTCTAGTTTTCAAAAAAGCACAGGTTTGGTAGGTTTCCCTAGGTGGCGGCTGATTTAGAGGCCAAAATCCACAGGTAGGCACTTTGCAAAAACAGCTCTGTTTTCTTTGTGAAAATGTGATGTGTCCACGTTGTGTTTTGGGGCTTTTACTGTCGCGGGTGCTAGGCCTACACCCACAAGTGAGGTACCATTTTTATCGGCAAACTTGAGGGAACGCTGGTTAGAAGGAAATTTGTGGCTCCTCTCGGATTCCAGAATTTTCTGTCACTGAAATGTGAGGAAAAAGTGTTTTTTTAGCCACATTTTGAGGTTTACAAAGGATTCTGGGTAGCAGAACCTGGTGAGAGCCCAACAAGTCACCCCGTCTTGGATTCCCTTAGGTCTCTAGTTTTAAAAAATGCATAGTTTTGGTAGGTTTCCCTAGGTGGCGGCTGAGATAGAGGCCAAAATCCACAGGTAGGCACTTTGCAAAAAACACCGCTGTTTTCTTTAAGAAAATGTTATGTGTCCACTTTGAATTTTGGGGCATTTCCTGTCACGGGCACTAGACCTACCCACACAAGTGAGGTACCATTTTTATCGGGAGACTTGGGGAAACGCTGGGTGGAAGGAAATTTGTGGTTCCTCTCAGATTCCAGAACTTTCTGTCACCGAAATGTGAGGCGAAAGTATTTTATTAGCCACATTTTGAGGATTGCAAAGGATTCTGGGTAACAGAACCTGGTGGCAGCCCAAAAAGTCACCCCGTCTTGGATTCCCCTAGGTCTCTAGTTTTAAGAAATGCACAGGTTTGGTAGGTTTCCCTAGGTGGCGGCTGAGATAGGGGCCAAAATCCACAGATAGGCACTTTGCAAAACACACCTCTGTTTTCTTTGAGAAAATGTTATGTGTCCACTTTGTGTTTTGGGGCATTTCCTGTCATGGGCACTAGACCTACCCACACAAGTGAGGTACCATTTTTATCAGGAGACTTGGAGAAACGCTGGGTGGAAGGACTTTTGTGGCTCCTCTAATATTCCAGAACTTTCTGTCACCGAAATGTGAAGCAAAAGTATTTTTTTAGCCACATGTTGAGGGTTGCAAAGGATTCTGGGTAACAGAACCTGGTGGCAGCCCAACAAGTCACCCCGGCTTAGATTCCCCTAGGTCTCTAGTTTTCAAAAATCCACAGGTTTGGTGGGTTTCCCTAGGTGGCGGCTGAGATAGAGGCCAAAATCCACAGGTAGGCACTTTGCAAAAAACACCTCTGTTTTCTTTGAGAAAATGTTATGTGTCCACTTTGTGTTTTGGGGTATTTCCAGTCACGGGCACTAGACCTACCCACACAAGTGAGGTACCATTTTTATCGGGAGACTTGGGGAAACGCTGGGTAGAAGGAAATTTGTGGCTCCTCTCAGATTCCAGAACTTTCTGTCACCGAAATGTGAGGCGAAAGTATTTTATTAGCCACATTTTGAGGATTGCAAAGGATTCTGGGTAACAGAACCTGGTGGCAGCCCAAAAAGTCACCCCGTCTTGGATTCCCCTAGGTCTCTAGTTTTAAAAAATGCACAGGTTTGGTCGGTTTCCCTAGGTTGCGGCTGAGATAGAGGCCAAAATCCACAGATAGGCACTTTGCAAAAAACACCTCTGTTTTCTTTGAGAAAATGTTATGTGTCCACTTTGTGTTTTGGGGCATTTCCTGTCATGGGCACTAGGCCTACCCCCACAAGTGAGGTACCATTTTTATCAGTATACTTGGGGTTATGCTGGTTGGAAGGAAATTTGTGAATCCTCTCAGATTCCAGAACTTTCTGTCACCGAAATGTGAGGGAAAAGTGTTTTTGTAGCCACATTTTGAGGTTTACAAAGGATTCTGGGTAACAGAACCTGGTGGGAGCCCAAAAAGTCACCCCTTCTTGGATTCCCCTAGGTCTCTAGTTTTCAAAAATGCACAGGTTTGGTTGGAATCCCTAGGTGGCGGCTCAGCTAGAGGCCAAAATCCACAAGTAGGCACTTTGCAAATATCACCTCTGTTTTCTTTAAGAAAATGTGATGTGTCTACTTTGTGTTTTGGGACATTTCCTGTCCCGGGCACTAGGCCTACCCACTCAAGTGAGGTACCTTATTTATAAGGAGACTTGGGGGTATGCTGGTTGGAAGGAAATTTGTGCTCCTCTCAGATTCCAGAACTTTCTGTCACCGAAATGTGAGGGGAAATTGTTTTTGTAGCCACATTTTGAGGTTTACAAAGGATTCTGGATAGCAGAACCTGGTGAGAGCCCAACAAGTCACCCCGTCTTGGATTCCCCTAGGTCTCTAGTTTAAAAAAATGCACAGGTTTGGTAGGTTTCCCTAGGTGGCAGCTGAGCTAGAGGCCAATATCCACAAGTAGACACTTTACAAATAACACCTCTGTTTTCTTTGAGAAAATGTGATGTGTCCACTTTGTGTTTTGGGACATTTCCTGTCCCGGGCACTAGGCCTACCTACTCAAGTGAGGTTCCATATTTATCAGGAGACTTGGGGGTGTGCTGGTTGGAAGGAAATTTGTGGCTCCTCTCAGATTCCAGAACTTTCTGTCACCGAAATGTGAGGAAAAAGAGTTTTTTTTTAGCCACATTTTGAGGTTTGCAAAGGATTCTGGGTAAGAGAATCTGGTGAGAGCCCGACAAGTCACCCCGTCTTGGATTTCCCTATCTCTCTACTTTTCAAAAAAGCACAGGTTTGGTAGGTTTCCCTAGGTGGCGGCTGATTTAGAGGCCAAAATCCACAGGTAGGCACTTTGCAAAAACAGCTCTGTTTTCTTTGTGAAAATGTGATGTGTCCACGTTGTGTTTTGGGGCTTTTACTGTCGCGGGTGCTAGGCCTACACCCACAAGTGAGGTACCATTTTTATCGGGAAACTTGAGGGAACGCTGGTTAGAAGGAAATTTGTGGCTCCTCTCAGATTCCAGAATTTTCTGTCACTGAAATGTGAGGAAAAAGTGTTTTTTTAGCCACATTTTGAGGTTTACAAAGGATTCTGGGTAGCAGAACCTGGTGAGAGCCCAACAAGTCACCCCGTCTTGGATTCCCTTAGGTCTCTAGTTTTAAAAAATGCATAGGTTTGGTAGGTTTCCCTAGGTGGCGGCTGAGATAGAGGCCAAAATCCACAGGTAGGCACTTTGCAAAAAACACCGCTGTTTTCTTTAAGAAAATGTTATGTGTCCACTTTGAATTTTGGGGCATTTCCTGTCACGGGCACTAGACCTACCCACACAAGTGAGGTACCATTTTTATCGGGAGACTTGGGGAAACGCTGGGTAGAAGGAAGTTTGTGGCTCCTCTCAGATTCCAGAACTTTCTGTCACCGAAATGTGAGCCGAAAGTATTTTATTAGCCACATTTTGAGGATTGCAAAGGATTCTGGGTAACAGAACCTGGTGGCAGCCCAAAAAGTCACCCCGTCTTGGATTCCCCTAGGTCTCTAGTTTTAAAAAATGCACAGGTTTGGTCGGTTTCCCTAGGTTGCGGCTGAGATAGAGGCCAAAATCCACAGATAGGCACTTTGCAAAAAACACCTCTGTTTTCTTTGAGAAAATGTTATGTGTCCACTTTGTGTTTTGGGGCATTTCCTGTCATGGGCACTAGGCCTACCCCCACAAGTGAGGTACCATTTTTATCAGTATACTTGGGGTTATGCTGGTTGGAAGGAAATTTGTGAATCCTCTCAGATTCCAGAACTTTCTGTCACCGAAATGTGAGGGAAAAGTGTTTTTGTAGCCACATTTTGAGGTTTACAAAGGATTCTGGGTAGCAGAACCTGGTGGGAGCCCAAAAAGTCACCCCTTCTTGGATTCCCCTAGGTCTCTAGTTTTCAAAAATGCACAGGTTTGGTAGGATTCCCTAGGTGGCGGCTCAGCTAGAGGCCAAAATCCACAAGTAGGCACTTTGCAAATATCACCTCTGTTTTCTTTAAGAAAATGTGATGTGTCTACTTTGTGTTTTGGGACATTTCCTGTCCCGGGCACTAGGCCTACCCACTCAAGTGAGGTACCTTATTTATAAGGAGACTTGGGGGTATGCTGGTTGGAAGGAAATTTGTGCTCCTCTCAGATTCCAGAACTTTCTGTCACCGAAATGTGAGGGGAAATTGTTTTTTTAGCCACATTTTGAGGTTTACTAAGGATTCTGGGTAGCAGAACCTGGTGAGAGCCCAACATGTCACCCCATCTTGGATTCCCCTAGGTTTCTAGTTTTCAAAAATGCATAGGTTTGGTAGGTTTCCCTAGGTGGCGGCTGAGTTAGAGGCCAAAATCCACAAGTAGGCACTTTGCAAAAAACAGCTCTGTTTTCTTTGTGAAAATGTGATGTGTCCACGTTGTGTTTTGTGGCTTTTCCTGTCGCGGGCGCTAGGCCTACCCTCAAAAGTGAGGTACCATTTTTATCAGGAGCCTTGAAGGAACGCTGGGTAGATGGAAATTTGTGGCTCCTCTCAGATTCCAGAACTTTCTGTCACTGAAATGTGAGGAAAAAGTGTTTTTTTAGCCACATTTTGAGGTTTACTAAGGATTCTGGGTAGCAGAACCTGGTGAGAGCCCAACATGTCACCCCATCTTGGATTCCCCTAGGTCACTAGTTTAAAAAAATGCACAGTTTTGGTAGGTTTCCCTAGTTGGCGGCTGGGCTAGAGGCCAAAATCCACAAGTAGGCACTTTGCAAATAACACCTCTGTTTTCTTTGAGAAAAAGTGATGTGTCCACTTTGTGTTTTGGGACATTCCCTGTCCCGGGCACTAGGCCTACCCACTCAAGTGAGGTACCATATTTATCAGGAGACTTGGGGGTATGCTGGTTGGAAGGAAATTTGTGGCTCCTCTCAGATTCCAGAACTTTCTGTCACCGAAATGTGAGGGAAAAGTGTTTTTGTAGCCACATTTTGAGGTTTACAAAGGATTCTGGATAGCAGAACCTGGTGAGAGCCCAACAAGTCACCCCATCTTGGATTTCCCTAGGTCTCTTGTTTTCAAAAATGCACAGGTTTGGTAGGTTTCCCTAGGTGGCGGCTGAGATAGAGACCAAAATCCACAGGTAGGCACTTTGCAAAAAACACCTCTGTTTTCTTTGAGAAAATGTTATATGTCCACTTTGTGTTTTGGGGTATTTCCTGTCACGGGCACTAGACCTACCCACACAAGTGAGGTACCATTTTTATTGGGAGACTTGGGAAACGCTGGGTGGAAGGAAATTTGTGGCTCCTCTCAGATTCCAGAACTTTCTGTCACCGAAATGTGAGGGAAAAGTATTTTTTTAGCCACATTTTGAGGTATGCAAAGGATTCTGGGTAACAGAACCTGGTGGCAGCCCAACAAGTCACCCCGTCTTGGATTCCCCTAGGTCTCTAGTTTTCAAAAATGCACAGGTTTGGTAGGTTTCCCTAGGTGGCGGCTGTGATAGAGGCCAAAATCCACAGGTAGGCACTTTGCAAAAAACACCTCAGTTTTCTTTGAGAAAATGTTATGTGTCCACTTTGTGTTTTGGGGTATTTCCTGTCACGGGCACTAGACCTACCCACACAAGTGAGGTACCATTTTTATCGGGAGACTTGGGGAAACTGTGGGTGGAAGGAAATTTGTGGCTCCTCTCAGATTCCAGAACTTTCTTTCACCGAAATGTGAGGCAAAAGTATTTTTTTAGCCACATTTTGAGGATTGCAAAGGATTCTGGGTAACAGAACCTGGTGGCAGCCCAACAAGTCACCCCATCTTGGATTCCCCTAGGTCTCTAGTTTAAAAAAATGCACAGGTTTGGTAGGTTTCCCTAGGTGGCGGCTGAGCTAGAGGCCAATATCCACAAGTAGGCACTTTACAAATAACACCTCTGTTTTCTTTGAGAAAATGTGATGTGTCCACTTTGTGTTTTGGGACATTTCCTGTCCCGGGCACTAGGCCTACCCACTCAAGTGAGGTACCATATTTATCAGGAGACTTGGGGGTGTGCTGGTTGGAAGGAAATTTGTGGCTCCTCTCAGATTCCAGAACTTTCTGTCACCGAAATGTGAGGAAAAAGTGTTTTTTTTTAGCCACATTTTGAGGTTTGCAAAGGATTCTGGGTAAGAGAATCTGGTGAGAGCCCGACAAGTCACCCCGTCTTGGATTTCCCTATCTCTCTAGTTTTAAAAAAAGCACAGGTTTGGTAGGTTTCCCTAGGTGGCGGCTGAGTTAGAGGCCAAAATCCACAGGTAGGCACTTTGCAAAAAACAGCTCTGTTTTCTTTGTGAAAATGTGATGTGTCCACGTTGTGTTTTGGGGCTTTTCCTGTCGCGGGTGCTAGGCCTACACCCACAAGTGAGGTACCATTTTTATCGGGAAACTTGAGGGAACGCTGGTTAGAAGGAAATTTGTGGCTCCTCTCAGATTCCAGAATTTTCTGTCACTGAAATGTGAGGAAAAAGTGTTTTTTTAGCCACATTTTGAGGTTTACAAAGGATTCTGGGTAGCAGAACCTGGTGAGAGCCCAACAAGTCACCCCGTCTTGGATTCCCTTAGGTCTCTAGTTTTAAAAAATGCATAGGTTTGGTAGGTTTCCCTAGGTGGCGGCTGAGATAGAGGCCAAAATCCACAGGTAGGCACTTTGCAAAAAACACCGCTGTTTTCTTTGAGAAAATGTTATGTGTCCACTTTGAATTTTGGGGCATTTCCTGTCAAGGGCACTAGACCTACCCACACAAGTGAGGTACCATTTTTATCGGGAGACTTGGGGAAACGCTGGGTGGAAGGAAATTTGTGGCTCCTCTCAGATTCCAGAACTTTCTGTCACCGAAATGTGAGGCGAAAGTATTTTTTTAGCCACATTTTGAGGATTGCAAAGGATTCTGGGTAACAGAACCTGGTGGCAGCCCAAAAAGTCACCCCGTCTTGGATTCCCCTAGGTCTCTAGTTTTAAAAAATGCACAGGTTTGGTAGGTTTCCCTAGGTGGCGGCTGTGATAGAGGCCAAAATCCACAGATAGGCACTTTGCAAAAAACACCTCTGTTTTCTTTGAGAAAATGTTATGTGTCCACTTTGCGTTTTGGGGCATTTCCTGTCACGCGCACTAGACCTACCCACACAAGTGAGGTACCATTTTTATCAGGAGACTTGGGGAAACGCTGGGTGGAAGGACTTTTGTGGCTCCTCTCAGATTCCAGAACTTTCTGTCACCGAAATGTGAGGTAAAACTATTTTTTGGGACACATTTTGAGGATTGCAAAGTATTCTGGGTAACAGAAGCTGGTGGCAGCCCAACAAGTCACCCCGTCTTGGATTCCCCTATGTCTCTAGTTTTAAAAAATGGACAGGTTTGGTAGGTTTCCCTAGGTGGCGGCTGAGATAGAGGCCAAAATCCACAACTAGGCACTTTGTAAAAAACACCTCTGTTTTCTTTGAGAAAAAGTGATGTGTCCACTTTGTGTTTTGGGGCATTTCCTGTCCCGGGCATGAGGCCTACAAACACAAGTGAGGTACCATTTTTATCAGGAGACTTTAGGGACCGCTGGTTGGAAGGAAATTTGTGGCTCCTCTCAGATTCCAGAACTTTCTGTCACCGAAATGTGAGGAAAAAGTGTTTTTTTAGCCACATTTTGAGGTTTGCAAGGATTTTGGGTAACAAAACCTGGTGGCAGCCCAACAAGTCACCCCGTCTTTGATTCCCCTAGGTCTCTAGTTTTAAAAAATGCACAGGTTTGGTAGGTTTCCCTAGGTGGCAGCTGAGATAGAGGCCAAAATCCACAAGTTGGCACTTTGCAAAAAACACCTCTGTTTTCTTTGATTAAATGTTATGTGTCCACTTTGAGCTTCGGGGCATTTCCTGTCCCGGGCACTAGGCCTACCCCCACAAGTGAGGTACCATTTTTATCAGTATACTTGGGGTTATGCTGGTTGGAAGGAAATTTGTGAATCCTCTCAGATTCCAGAACTTTCTGTCACCGAAATGTGAGGGAAAAGTGTTTTTGTAGCCACATTTTGAGGTTTACAAAGGATTCTGGGTAGCAGAACCTGGTGGGAGCCCAAAAAGTCACCCCTTCTTGGATTCCCCTAGGTCTCTATTTTTAAAAAATGCACAGGTTTGGTAGGTTTCCCTAGGTGGCGGCTGAGCTAGAGGCCAAAATCCACAAGTAGGCACTTTGCAAATATCACCTCTGTTTTCTTTGAGAAAATGTGATGTGTCCACTTTGTGTTTTGGGACATTTCCTGTCCCGGGCACTAGGCCTACCCACTCAAGTGAGGTACCTTATTTATAAGGAGACTTGGGGGTATGCTGGTTGGAAGGAAATTTGTGGCTCCTATCAGATTCCAGAACTTTCTGTCACCGAAATTTGAGGGAAAATTGTTTTTGTAGCCACATTTTGAGGTTTACAATGGATTCTGGATAGCAGAACCTGGTGGCAGCCCAACAAGTCACCCCGTGTTGGATTCCCCTATGTATCTAGTTTAAAAAAATGCACAGGTTTGGTAGGTTTCCCTAGGTGGCGGCTGAGCTAGAGGCCAAAATCCACAAGTAGGCACTTTACAAATAACACCTCTGTTTTCTTTGAGAAAATGTGATCTGTCCACTTTGTGTTTTGGGACATTTCCTGTCCCGGGCACTAGGCCTACCCACTCAAGTGAGGTACCATATTTATCAGGAGACTTGGGGGTATGCTGGTTGGAAGGATATCTGTGGCTCCTCTCAGATTCCAGAACTTTCTGTCACCGAAATGTGAGGGAAAAGTGTTTTTGTAGCCATATTTTGAGGTTTACAAAGGATTCTGGGTAGCAGAACCTGGTAAGAGCCCAACAAGTCACCCCATCTTGGATTCCCCTAGGTCTCTAGTTTTCAAAAATGCACAGGTTTGGTAGGTTTCCCTAGGTGGCGGCTGAGCTAGAGGCCAAAATCCACAAGTAGGCACTTTACAAATAACACCTCTGTTTTCTTTGAGAAAATGTGATGTGTCCACTTTGTGTTTTGGGAAATTTCCTGTCCCGGGCACTAGGCCTACCCACTCAAGTGAGGTACCATATTTATCAGGAGACTTGGGGGTATGCTGGTTGGAAGGAAATTTGTGGCTCCTCTCAGATTCCAGAACTTTCTGTCACCGAAATGTGAGGAAAAAGTGTTTTTTTTAGCCACATTTTGAGGTTTGCAAAGGATTCTGGGTAACAGAATCTGGTGAGAGCCCGACAAGTCACCCCGTCTTGGATTTCCCTAGGTCTCTAGTTTTCAAAAATGCACAGGTTTGGTAGGTTTCCCTAGGTGGCGGCTGAGTTAGAGGCCAAAATCTACAGGTAGGCACTTTGCAAAAAACAGCTCTGTTTTCTTTGTGAAAATGTGATGTGTCCACGTTGTGTTTTGGGGCTTTTCCTGTCGCGGGTGCTAGGCCTACCCCCACAAGTGAGGTACCATTTTTATCGGGAAACTTGAGGGAACGCTGGGTAGATGGAAATTTGTGGCTCCTCTCAGATTCCAGAACTTTCTGTCACTGAAATGTGAGGAAAAAGTGTTTTTTTAGCCACATTTTGAGGTTTACAAAGGATTCTGGGTAGCAGAACCTGGTAAGAGCCCAACAAGTCACCCCATCTTGGATTCCCCTAGGTCTCTAGTTTTCAAAAATGCACAGGTTTGGTAGGTTTCCCTAGGTGGCGGCTGAGCTAGAGGCCAAAATCCACAAGTAGGCACTTTACAAATAACACCTCTGTTTTCTTTGAGAAAATGTGATGTGTCCACGTTGTGTTTTGGGGCTTTTCCTGTCGCGGGTGCTAGGCCTACCCCCACAAGTGAGGTACCATTTTTATCGGGAAACTTGAGGGAACGCTGGGTAGATGGAAATTTGTGGCTCCTCTCAGATTCCAGAACTTTCTGTCACTGAAATGTGAGGAAAAAGTGTTTTTTTAGCCACATTTTGAGGTTTACTAAGGATTCTGGGTAGCAGAACCTGGTGAGAGCCCAACATGTCACCCCATCTTGGATTCCCCTAGGTTTCTAGTTTTAAAAAATGCACAGGTTTGGTAGGTTTCCCTAGGTGGCAGCTGAGATAGAGGCCAAAATCCACAGGTTTGCACTTTGCAAAAAACACCTCTGTTTTCTTTGAGAAAATGTTATGTGTCCACTTTGAGTTTTCGGGCATTTCCTGTCTCGGGCACTAGACCTACCCACACAAGTGAGGTACCATTTTTATCGGGAGACTTGGGGAAACGCTGGGTGGAAGGAAATTTGTGGCTCCTCTCATATTCCAGAACTTTCTGTCACCGAAATGTGAGGCAAAAGTATTTTTTTAGCCACAATTGGAGGATTGCAAAGGATTCTGGGTAACAGAACCTGGTGGCAGCCCAACAAGTCACCCCGGCTTAGATTCCCCTAGGTCTCTAGTTTTCAAAAATGCACAGGTTTGGTAGGTTTCCCTAGGTGGCGGCTGAGCTAGAGGCCAAAATCCACAAGTAGGCACTTTGCAAATAACACCTCTGTTTTCTTTGAGAAAAAGTGATGTGTCCAATTTGTGTTTTGAGACATTTCCTGTCCCGGGCACTAGGCCTACCCACTCAAGTGAGGTACCATATTTATCAGGAGACTTGGGGGTATGCTGGTTGGAAGGAAATTTGTGGCTCCTCTCAGATTCCAGAACTTTCTGTCACCGAAATGTGAGGGAAAAGTGTTTTTGTAGCCTCATTTTGAGGTTTACAAAGGATTCTGGATAGCAGAACCTGGTGAGAGCCCAACATGTCACCCCATCTTGGATTCCCCTAGGTTTCTAGTTTTAAAAAATGCACAGGTTTGGTAGGTTTCCCTAGGTGGCAGCTGAGATAGAGGCCAAAATCCACAGGTTTGCACTTTGCAAAAAACACCTCTGTTTTCTTTGAGAAAATGTTATGTGTCCACTTTGAGTTTTCGGGCATTTCCTGTCTCGGGCACTAGACCTACCCACACAAGTGAGGTACCATTTTTATCGGGAGACTTGGGGAAACGCTGGGTGGAAGGAAATTTGTGGCTCCTCTCATATTCCAGAACTTTCTGTCACCGAAATGTGAGGCAAAAGTATTTTTTTAAGCCACAATTGGAGGATTGCAAAGGATTCTGGGTAACAGAACCTGGTGGCAGCCCAACAAGTCACCCCTGCTTAGATTCCCCTAGGTCTCTAGTTTTCAAAAATGCACAGGTTTGGTGGGTTTCCCTAGGTGGCGGCTGAGATAGAGGCCAAAATCCACAAGTTGGCACTTTGCAAAAAACACCTCTGTTTTCTTTGAGAAAATGTTATGTGTCCACTTTGTGTTTTGGGGTATTTCCTGTCACGGGCACTAGACCTACCCACACAAGTGAGGTACCATTTTTATCGGGAGACCTGGGGAATCTCTGGGTGGAAGGAAATTTGTGGCTCCTCTCAGATTCCAGAAGTTTCTTTCACCGAAATGTGAGGCAAAAGTATTTTTTAGCCACATTTTGAGGATTGCAAAGGATTCTGGAAAACAGAACCTGGTGGCAGCCCAACAAGTCACCCCGTCTTGGATTCCCCTATGTATCTAGTTTAAAAAAATGCACAGGTTTGGTAGGTTTCCCTAGGTGGCGGCTGAGCTAGAGGCCAAAATCCACAAGTAGGCACTTTACAAATAACACCTCTGTTTTCTTTGAGAAAATGTGATGTGTCCACTTTGTGTTTTGGGACATTTCCTGTCCCGGGCACTAGGCCTACCCACTCAAGTGAGGTACCATATTTATCAGGAGACCTGGGGAATCTCTGGGTGGAAGGAAATTTGTGGCTCCTCTCAGATTCCAGAAGTTTCTTTCACCGAAATGTGAGGGAAAAGTATTTTTTTAGCCACATTTTGAGGATTGCAAAGGATTCTGGAAAACAGAAGCTGGTGGCAGCCCAACAAGTCACCCCGTCTTGGATTCCCCTATGTATCTAGTTTAAAAAAATGCACAGGTTTGGTAGGTTTCCCTAGGTGGCGGCTGAGCTAGAGGCCAAAATCCACAAGTAGGCACTTTACAAATAACACCTCTGTTTTCTTTGAGAAAATGTGATGTTTCCACGTTGTGTTTTGGGGCTTTCCTGTCGCGGACGCTAGGTCTACCCTCACAAGTGAGGTACCATTTTTATCGGGAGACTTGAGGGAACGCTGGGTAGAAGGACATTTGTGGCTCCTCTCAGATTCCAGAACTTTCTGTCACTGAAATGTGAGGAAAAAGTGTTTTTTTAGCCACATTTTGAGGTTTACAAAGGATTCTGGGTAGCCGAACCTGGTGAGAGCCCAACAAGTCACCCCATCTTGGATTCCCCTAGGTTTCTAGTTTAAAAAAATTCACAGGTTTGTTAGGTTTCCCTAGGTGGCAGCTGAGATAGAGGCCAAAATCCACAGGTAGGCACTTTGCAAAAAACACCTCTGTTTTCTTTGAGAAAATGTTATGTGTCCACTTTGAGTTTTGGGGCATTTCCTGTCACGGGCACTAGACCTACCCACACAAGTGAGGTACCATTTTTATCGGGAGACTTGGGGAAACGCTGGGTGGAAGGAAATTTGTGGCTCCTCTCAGATTCCAGAACTTTCTGTCACCGAAATGTGAGTCAAAAGTATTTTTTTAGCCACATTTTGAGGATTGCAAAGGATTCTGGGTAACAGAACCTGGTGGCAGCCCAACAAGTCACCCCGTCTTGGATTCCCCTAGGTCACAAGTTTAAAAAAATGCACAGGTTTGGTAGGTTTCCCTAGGTGGCGGCTGAGCTAGAGGCCAAAATCCACAAGTAGGCACTTTGCAAATAACACCTCTGTTTTCTTTAAGAAAAGTGATGTGTCCGCTTTGTGTTTTGGGACATTTCCTGTCCCAGGCACTAGGCCTACCCACTCAAGTGAGGTACCATATTTATCAGGAGACTTGGGGGTATGCTGGTTGGAAGGAAATGTGTGGCTCCTCTCAGATTCCAGAACTTTCTGTCACCGAAATGTGAGGGAAAAGTGTTTTTGTAGCCTCATTTTGAGGTTTACAAAGGATTCTGGATAGCAGAACCTGGTGAGAGCCCAACAAGTCACCCCATCTTGGATTCCCCTAGGTCTCTTGTTTTCAAAAATGCACAGGTTTGGTAGGTTTCCCTAGGTGGCGGCTGAGATAGAGGCCAAAATCCACAGGTAGGCACTTTGCAAAAAACACCTCTGTTTTCTTTGAGAAAATGTTATGTGTCCACTTTGTGTTTTGGGGTATTTCCTGTCACGGGCACTAGACCTACCCACACAAGTGAGGTACCATTTTTATTGGGAGACTTGGGGAAACTCTGGGTGGAAGGAAATTTGTGGCTCCTCTCAGATTCCAGAACTTTCTGTCACCGAAATGTGAGGCTAAAGTATTTTTTTAGCCACATTTTGAGGATTGCAAAGGAGTCTGGGTAACAGAACCTGGTGGCAGCCCAACAAGTCACCCCGTCTTGGATTCCACTAGGTCTCTAGTTTTCAAAAATGCACAGGTTTGGTGGGTTTCCCTAGGTGGCGGCTGAGATAGAGGCCAAAATCCACAGGTAGGCACTTTGCAAAAAACACCTCTGTTTTCATTGAGAAAATGTTATGTGTCCACTTTGTGTTTTGGGGTATTTCCTGTCACGGGCACTAGTCCTACCCACACAAGTGAGGTACCATTTTTATCAGGAGACTTGGGGAAACTCTGGGTGGAAGGAAATTTGTGGCTCCTCTCAGATTCCAGAACTTTCTTTCACCGAAATCTGAGGCAAAAGTATTTTTTTAGCCACATTTTGAGGATTGCAAAGGATTCTGGGTAACAGAACATGGTGGCAGCCCAACAAGTCACCCCGTCTTGGATTCCACTAGGTCTCTAGTTTAAAAAAATGCACAGGTTTGGTAGGTTTCCCTAGGTGGCGGCTGAGCTAGAGGCCAAAATCCACAAGTAGGCACTTTACAAATAACACCTCTGTTTTCTTTGAGAAAATGTGATGTGTCCACCTTGTGTTTTGGGACATTTCCTGTCCCGGGCACTAGGCCTACCCACTCAAGTGAGGTACCATATTTATCAGGAGACTTGGGGGTATGCTGGTTGGAAGGAAATTTGTGGCTCCTCTCAGATTCCAGAACTTTCTGTCACCGAAATGTGAGGAAAAAGTGTTTTTTTTAGCCACATTTTGAGGTTTGCAAAGGATTCTGGGTAACAGAATCTGGTGAGAGCCCGACAAGTCACCCCGTCTTGGATTCCCCTAGGTCTCTAGTTTTAAAAAATGCACAGGTTTGGTAGGTTTCCCTAGGTGGCGGCTGAGTTAGAGGCCAAAATCTACAGGTAGGCACTTTGCAAAAAACAGCTCTGTTTTCTTTGTGAAAATGTGATGTGTCCACGTTGTGTTTTGGGGCTTTTCCTGTCGCGGGTGCTAGGCCTACCCGCACAAGTGAGGTACCATTTTTATCGGGAAACTTGAGGGAACGCTGGGTAGAAGGAAATTTGTGGCTCCTCTCAGATTCCAGAATTTTCTGTCACTGAAATGTGAGGAAAAAGTGTTTTTTTAGCCACATTTTGAGGTTTACAAAGGATTCTGGGTAGCAGAACCTGGTGGGAGCCCAACAAGTCACCCCTTATTCGATTCCCCTAGGTCTCTAGTTTTCAAAAATGCATAGGTTTGGTAGGTTTCCCTAGGTGGCGGTTGACATAGAGGCCAAAATCCACAGGTAGGCACTTTGCAAAAAACACCGCTGTTTTCTTTGAGAAAATGTTATGTGTCCACTTTGAGTTTTGGGGCATTTCCTGTCACGGGCACTAGACCTACCCACACAAGTGAGGTACCATTTTTATCGGGAGACTTGGGGAAACTCTGGGTGGAAGGAAATTTGTGGCTCCTCTCAGATTCCAGAACTTTCTGTCACCGAAATGTGAGGCAAAGTATTTTTTTAGCCACATTTTGAGGATTGCAAAGGATTCTGGGTAACAGAACCTGGTGGCAGCCCAAAACGTCACCCCGTCTTGGATTCCCCTAGGTCTCTAGTTTTAAAAAATACACAGGTTTGGTAGGTTTTCCTAGGTGGCGGCTGAGATAGAGGCCAAAATCCACAAATAGGTACTTTGCAAAAAACACCTCTGTTTTCTTTGAGAAAATGTTATGTGTCCACTTTGTGTTTTGGGGCATTTCCTGTCACGGGCACTAGACCTACCCACACAAGTGAGGTACCATTTTTATCAGGAGACTTGGGGAAACGCTGGGTGAAAGGAAATTTGTGGCTCCTCTCATATTCCAGAACTTTCTGTCACCGAAATGTGAGGCAAAAGTATTTTTTTAGCCACATTTTGAGGATTGCAAAAGATTCTGGGTAACAGAACCTGCTGGCAGCCCAAAAAGTCAACCCGTCTTGGATTCCCCTAGGTCTCTAGTTTTAAAAAATGCACAGGTTTGGTAGGTTTCCTTAGGTGGCGGCTGAGATAGAGGCCAAAATCCACAGATAGGCACTTTGCAAAAAACACCTCTGTTTTCTTTGAGAAAATGTTATGTGTCCACTTTGTGTTTTGGGGCATTTCCTGTCACGGGCACTAGACCTACCCACACAAGTGAGGTACCATTTTTATCAGGAGACTTGGGGAAACGCTGGGTGGAAGGGCTTTTGTGGCTCCTCTCAGATTCCAGAACTTTCTGTCACCGAAATGTGAGGTAAAACTATTTTTTGGGACACATTTTGAGGATTGCAAAGGATTCTGGGTAACAGAAGCTGGTGGCAGCCCAACAAGTCACCCCTTCTTGGATTCCCCTAGGTCTCTAGTTTTAAAAAATGGACAGGTTTGGTAGGTTTCACTAGGTGGCGGCTGAGATAGAGGCCAAAATCCACAACTAGGCACTTTGCAAAAAACACCTCTGTTTTCTTTGAGAAAAAGTGATGTGTCCACTTTTTGTTTTGGGGCATTTCCTGTCCCGGGCACGAGGCCTACCCACACAAGTGAGGTACCATTTTTATCAGGAGACTTTAGGGACCGCTGGTTGGAAGGAAATTTGTGGCTCCTCTCAGATTCCAGAACTTTCTGTCACCGAAATGTGAGGAAAAAGTGTTTTTTTAGCCACATTTTGAGGTTTGCAAGGATTTTGGGTAACAAAACCTGGTGGCAGCCTAACAAGTCACCCCGTCTTTGATTCCCCTAGGTCTCTAGTTTTCAAAAATGCACAGGTTTGGTAGGTTTCCCTAGGTGGCGGCTGAGATAGAGGCCAAAATCCAGAAGTTGGCACTTTGCAAAAAACACCTCTGTTTTCTTTGAGAAAATGTTATGTGTCCACTTTGAGCTTCGGGGCATTTCCGGTCCCGGGCACTACGCCTACCCCCACAAGTGAGGTACCATTTTTATCAGTATACTTGGGGTTATGCTGGTTGGAAGGAAATTTGTGAATCCTCTCAGATTCCAGAACTTTCTGTCACCGAAATGTGAGGGAAAAGTGTTTTTGTAGCCACATTTTGAGGTTTACAAAGGATTCTGGGTAGCAGAACCTGGTGGGAGCCCAAAAAGTCACCCCTTCTTGGATTCCCCGAGGTCTCTAGTTTTAAAAAATGCACAGGTTTGGTAGGTTTCCCTAGGTGGCGGCTGAGGTAGAGGCCAAAATCCACAAATAGGCACTTTGCAAAAAACACCTCTGTTTTCTTTGAGAAAATGTGATGTGTCCACTTTGTGTTTTGGGACATTTCCTGTCCCGGGCACTAGGCCTACCCACTCAAGTGAGGTACCTTATTTATAAGGAGACTTGGGGGTATGCTGGTTGGAAGGAAATTTGTGGCTCCTCTCAGATTCCAGAACTTTCTGACACCTAAATTTGAGGGAAAAATGTTTTTGTAGCCACATTTTGAGGTTTACAAAGGATTCTGGATAGCAGAACCTGGTGAGAGCCCAACAAGTCACCCCATCTTGGATTCCCCTAGGTCTCTAGTTTTCAAAAATGCACAGGTTTGGTAGGTTTCCCTAGGTGGCGGCTGAGTTAGAGGCCAAAATCCACAAGTAGGCACTTTGCAAAAAACAGCTCTGTTTTCTTTGTGAAAATGTGATGTGTCCACGTTGTGTTTTGGGGCTTTTCCTGTCGCGGGCGCTAGGCCTACCCTCAAAAGTGAGGTACCATTTTTATCGGGAGACTTGAAGGAACGCTGGGTAGATGGAAATTTGTGGCTCCTCTCAGATTCCAGAACTTTCTGTCACTGAAATGTGAGGAAAAAGTGTTTTTTTAGCCACACTTTGAGGTTTACTAAGGATTCTGGGAAGCAGAACCTGGTGAGAGCCCAACATGTCACCCCATCTTGGATTCCCCTAGGTTTCTAGTTTTAAAAAATGCACAGGTTTGGTAGGTTTCCCTAGGTGGCAGCTCAGATAGAGGCCAAAATCCACAGGTTTGCACTTTGCAAAAAAGACCTCTGTTTTCTTTGAGAAAATGTTATGTCTCCACTTTGAGTTTTCGGGCATTTCCTGTCTCGGGCACTAGACCTACCCACACAAGTGAGGTACCATTTTTATCGGGAGACTTGGGGAAACGCTGGGTGGAATGAAATTTGTGGCTCTTCTCATATTCCAGAACTTTCTGTCACCGAAATGTGAGGCAAAAGTATTTTTTTAGCCACATTTTGAGGATTGCAAAGGATTCTGGGTAACAGAACCTGGTGGCAGCCCAACAAGTCACCCCGGCTTAGATTCCCTTAGGTCTCTAGTTTTCAAAAATGCACAGGTTTGGTGGGTTTCCCTAGGTGGCGGCTGAGATAGAGGCCAAAATCCACAGGTAGGCACTTTGCAAAAAACACCTCTGTTTTCTTTGAGAAAATGTTATGTGTCCACTTTGTGTTTTGGGGTATTTCCTGTCACGGGCACTAGACTTACCCACACAAGTGAGGTACCATTTTTATCAGGAGACTTGGGGAAACTCTGGGTGGAAGGAAATTTGTGGCTCCTCTCAGATTCCAGAACTTTCTGTCACCGAAATCTGAGGCAAAAGTATTTTTTTACCCACATTTTGAGGATTGCAAAGGATTCTGGGTAACAGAACCTGGTGGCAGCCCAACAAGTCACCCCGTCTTGGATTCCACTAGGTCTCTAGTTTAAAAAAATGCACAGGTTTGGTAGGTTTCCCTAGGTGGCGGCTGAGCTAGAGGCCAAAATCCACAAGTAGGCACTGTACAAATAACACCTCTGTTTTCTTTGAGAAAATGTGATGTGTCCACTTTGTGTTTTGGGACATTTCCTGTCCCGGGCACTAGGCCTACCCACTCAAGTGAGGTACCATATTTATCAGGAGACTTGGGGGTATGCTGGTTGGAAGGAAATTTGTGGCTCCTCTCAGATTCCAGAACTTTCTGTCACTGAAATGTGAGGAAAAAGTGTTTTTTTTAGCCACATTTTGAGGTTTGCAAAGGATTCTGGGTAACAGAATCTGGTGAGAGCCCGACAAGTCACCCCGTCTTGGATTTCCCTAGGTCTCTAGTTTTCAAAAATGCACAGGTTTGGTAGGTTTCCCTAGGTGGCGGCTGAGTTAGAGGCCAAAATCTACAGGTAGGCACTTTGCAAAAAACAGCTCTGTTTTCTTTGTGAAAATGTGATGTGTCCACGTTGTGTTTTGGGGCTTTTCCTGTCGCGGGTGCTAGGCCTACCCCCACAAGTGAGGTACCATTTTTATCGGGAAACTTGAGGGAACGCTGGGTAGAAGGAAATTTGTGGCTCCTCTCAGATTCCAGAATTTTCTGTCACTGAAATGTGAGGAAAAATTGTTTTTTTAGCCACATTTTGAGGTTTACAAAGGATTCTGGGTAGCAGAACCTGGTGGGAGCCCAACAAGTCACCCCTTCTTCGATTCCCCTAGGTCTCTAGTTTTCAAAAATGCATAGGTTTGGTAGGTTTCCCTAGGTGGCGGCTGACATAGAGGCCAAAATCCACAGGTAGGCACTTTGCAAAAAACACCGCTGTTTTCTTTGAGAAAATGTTATGTGTCCACTTTGAGTTTTGGGGCATTTCCTGTCTCGGGCACTAGACCTACCCACACAAGTGAGGTACTATTTTTATCGGGAGACTTGGGGAAACTCTGGGTGGAAGGAAATTTGTGGCTCCTCTCAGATTCCAGAACTTTCTGTCACCGAAATGTGAGGCAAAGTATTTTTTTAGCCACGTTTTGAGGATTGCAAAGGATTCTGGGTAACAGAACCTGGTGGCAGCCCAAAAAGTCACCCCATCTTGGATTCCCCTAGGTCTCTAGATTTAAAAAATGCACAGGTTTGGTAGGTTTCCCTAGGTGGCGGCTGAGTTAGAGGCCAAAATCCACAAGTAGGCACTTTGCAAAAAACAGCTCTGTTTTCT
Organism: Pleurodeles waltl; assembly: GCF_031143425.1. Classification (NCBI taxonomy): domain Eukaryota; kingdom Metazoa; phylum Chordata; class Amphibia; order Caudata; family Salamandridae; genus Pleurodeles; species Pleurodeles waltl. The sequence continues at coordinate 790,674,624 of NC_090438.1, read as the reverse complement.
TTGTGAAAATGTGATGTGTCCACGTTGTTTTTTGGGGCTTTTCCTGTCGCGGGCGCTAGGCCTACTCTCAAAAGTGAGTTACCATTTTTATCGGGAGACTTGAAGGAACGCTGGGTAGATGGAAATTCGTGGCTCCTCTCAGATTCCAGAACTTTCTGTCACTGAAATGTGAGGAAAAAGTGTTTTTTTAGCCACATTTTGAGGTTTACTAAGGATTCTGGGTAGCAGAACCTGGTGAGAGCCCAACATGTCACCCCATCTTGGATTCCCCTAGGTTTCTAGTTTTGAAAAATGCACAGGTTTGGTAGGTTTCCCTAGGTGGCAGCTGAGATAGAGGCCAAAATCCACAGGTTTGCACTTTGCAAAAAACACCTCTGTTTTCTTTGAGAAAATGTTATGTGTCCACTTTGAGTTTTCGGGCATTTCCTGTCTCGGGCACTAGACCTACCCACACAAGTGAGGTACCATTTTTATCGGGAGACTTGGGGAAACGCTGGGTGGAAGGAAATTTGTGGCTCCTCTCATATTCCAGAACTTTCTGTCACCGAAATGTGAGGCAAAAGTATTTTTTTAACCACAATTGGAGGATTGCAAAGGATTCTGGGTAACAGAACCTGATGGCAGCCCAACAAGTCACCCCGGCTTAGATTCCCCTAGGTCTCTAGTTTTAAAAAATGCACAGGTTTGGTGGGTTTCCCTAGGTGGCGGCTGAGATAGAGGCCAAAATCCACAAGTTGGCACTTTGCAAAAAACACCTCTGTTTTCTTTGAGAAAATGTTATGTGTCCACTTTGTGTTTTGGGGTATTTCCTGTCACGGGCACTAGACCTACCCACACAAGTGAGGTACCATATTTATCAGGAGACTTGGGGGTATGCTGGTTGGAAGGATATCTGTGGCTCCTCTCAGATTCCAGAACTTTCTGTCACCGAAATGTGAGGGAAAAGTGTTTTTGTAGCCACATTTTGAGGTTTACAAAGGATTCTGGGTAGCAGAACCTGGTAAGAGCCCAACAAGTCACCCCATCTTGGATTCCCCTAGGTCTCTAGTTTTCAAAAATGCACAGGTTTGGTAGGTTTCCCTAGGTGGCGGCTGAGCTAGAGGCCAAAATCCACAAGTAGGCACTTTACAAATAACACCTCTGTTTTCTTTGAGAAAATGTGATGTGTCCACTTTGTGTTTTGGGACATTTCCTGTCCCGGGCACTAGGCCTACCCACTCAAGTGAGGTACCATATTTATCAGGAGACTTGGGGGTATGCTGGTTGGAAGGAAATTTGTGGCTCCTCTCAGATTCCAGAACTTTCTGTCACCGAAATGTGAGGAAAAAGTGTTTTTTTTAGCCACATTTTGAGGTTTGCAAAGGATTCTGGGTAACAGAATCTGGTGAGAGCCCGACAAGTCACCCCGTCTTGGATTTCCCTAGGTCTCTAGTTTTCAAAAATGCACAGGTTTGGTAGGTTTCCCTAGGTGGCGGCTGAGTTAGAGGCCAAAATCTACAGGTAGGCACTTTGCAAAAAACAGCTCTGTTTTCTTTGTGAAAATGTGATGTGTCCACGTTGTGTTTTGGGGCTTTTCCTGTCGCGGGTGCTAGGCCTACCCCCACAAGTGAGGTACCATTTTTATCGGGAAACTTGAGGGAACGCTGGGTAGATGGAAATTTGTGGCTCCTCTCAGATTCCAGAACTTTCTGTCACTGAAATGTGAGGAAAAAGTGTTTTTTTAGCCACATTTTGAGGTTTACTAAGGATTCTGGGTAGCAGAACCTGGTGGCAGCCCAACAAGTCACCCCGTCTTGGATTCCCCTAGGTCACAAGTTTAAAAAAATGCACAGGTTTGGTAGGTTTCCCTAGGTGGCGGCTGAGCTAGAGGCCAAAATCCACAAGAAGGCACTTTGCAAATAACACCTCTGTTTTCTTTGAAAAAAAGTGATGTGTCCACTTTGTGTTTTGGGACATTTCCTGTCCCGGGCACTAGGCCTACCCACTCAAGTGAGGTACCATATTTATCAGGAGACTTGGGGGTATGCTGGTTGGAAGGAAATGTGTGGCTCCTCTCAGATTCCAGAACTTTCTGTCACCGAAATGTGAGGGAAAAGTGTTTTTGTAGCCTCATTTTGAGGTTTACAAAGGATTCTGGATAGCAGAACCTGGTGAGAGCCCAACATGTCACCCCATCTTGGATTCCCCTAGGTTTCTAGTTTTAAAAAATGCACAGGTTTGGTAGGTTTCCCTAGGTGGCAGCTGAGATAGAGGCCAAAATCCACAGGTTTGCACTTTGCAAAAAACACCTCTGTTTTCTTTGAGAAAATGTTATGTGTCCACTTTGAGTTTTCGGGCATTTCCTGTCTCGGGCACTAGACCTACCCACACAAGTGAGGTACCATTTTTATCGGGAGACTTGGGGAAACGCTGGGTGGAAGGAAATTTGTGGCTCCTCTCATATTCCAGAACTTTCTGTCACCGAAATGTGAGGCAAAAGTATTTTTTTAGCCACAATTGGAGGATTGCAATGGATTCTGGGTAACAGAACCTGGTGGCAGCCCAACAAGTCACCCCGGCTTAGATTCCCCTAGGTCTCTAGTTTTCAAAAATGCACAGGTTTGGTGGGTTTCCCTAGGTGGCGGCTTAGATAGAGGCCAAAATCCACAAGTTGGCACTTTGCAAAAAACACCTCTGTTTTCTTTGAGAAAATGTTATGTGTCCACTTTGTGTTTTGGGGTATTTCCTGTCACGGGCACTAGACCTACCCACACAAGTGAGGTACCATTTTTATCGGGAGACCTGGGGAATCTCTGGGTGGAAGGAAATTTGTGGCTCCTCTCAGATTCCAAAACTTTCTTTCACCGAAATGTGAGGCAAAAGTATTTTTTTAGCCACATTTTGAGGATTGCAAAGGATTCTGGAAAACAGAACCTGGTGGCAGCCCAACAAGTCACCCCGTCTTGGATTCCCCTATGTATCTAGTTTAAAAAAATGCACAGGTTTGGTAGGTTTCCCTAGGTGGCGGCTGAGCTAGAGGCCAAAATCCACAAGTAGGCACTTTACAAATAACACCTCTATTTGCTTTGAGAAAATGTGTTGTGTCCACTTTGTGTTTTGGGACATTTCCTGTCCCGGGCACTAGGCCTACCCACTCAAGTGAGGTACCATATTTATCAGGAGACTTGGGGGTATGCTGGTTGGAAGAATATCTGTGGTTCCTCTCAGATTCCAGAACTTTCTGTCACCGAAATGTGAGGGAAAAGTGTTTTTGTAGCCACATTTTGAGGTTTACAAAGGATTCTGGGTAGCAGAACCTGGTAAGAACCCAACAAGTCACTCCATCTTGGATTCCACTAGGTCTCTAGTTTTCAAAAATGCACAGGTTTGGTAGGTTTCACTAGGTGGCGGCTGAGTTAGAGGCCAAAATCCACAGGTAGGCACTTTGCACAAAACAGATCTGTTTTCTTTGTGAAAATGTGATGTTTCCACGTTGTGTTTTGGGGCTTTCCTGTCGCGGACGCTAGGTCTACCCTCACAAGTGAGGTACCATTTTTATCGGGAGACTTGAGGGAACGCTGGGTAGAAGGACATTTGTGGCTCCTCTCAGATTCCAGAACTTTCTGTCACTGAAATGAGCGGAAAAAGTGTTTTTTTAGCCACATTTTGAGGTTTACAAAGGATTCTGGGTAGCAGAACCTGGTGAGAGCCCAACAAGTCACCCCATCTTGGATTCCCCTAGGTTTCTAGTTTAAAAAAATTCACAGGTTTGTTAGGTTTCCCTAGGTGGCAGCTGAGATAGAGGCCAAAATCCACAACTAGGCACTTTGCAAAAAACACCTCTGTTTTCTTTGAGAAAATGTTATGTGTCCACTTTGTGTTTTGGGGTATTTCCTGTCACGGGCACTAGACCTACCCACACAAGTGAGGTACCATTTTTATCGGGAGACCTGGGGAATCTCTGGGTGGAAGGAAATTTGTGGCTCCTCTCAGATTCCAAAACTTTCTTTCACCGAAATGTGAGGCAAAAGTATTTTTTTAGCCACATTTTGAGGATTGCAAAGGATTCTGGAAAACAGAACCTGGTGGCAGCCCAACAAGTCACCCCGTCTTGGATTCCCCTATGTATCTAGTTTAAAAAAATGCACAGGTTTGGTAGGTTTCCCTAGGTGGCGGCTGAGCTAGAGGCCAAAATCCACAAGTAGGCACTTTACAAATAACACCTCTATTTGCTTTGAGAAAATGTGTTGTGTCCACTTTGTGTTTTGGGACATTTCCTGTCCCGGGCACTAGGCCTACCCACTCAAGTGAGGTACCATATTTATCAGGAGACTTGGGGGTATGCTGGTTGGAAGAATATCTGTGGTTCCTCTCAGATTCCAGAACTTTCTGTCACCGAAATGTGAGGGAAAAGTGTTTTTGTAGCCACATTTTGAGGTTTACAAAGGATTCTGGGTAGCAGAACCTGGTAAGAACCCAACAAGTCACTCCATCTTGGATTCCACTAGGTCTCTAGTTTTCAAAAATGCACAGGTTTGGTAGGTTTCACTAGGTGGCGGCTGAGTTAGAGGCCAAAATCCACAGGTAGGCACTTTGCACAAAACAGATCTGTTTTCTTTGTGAAAATGTGATGTTTCCACGTTGTGTTTTGGGGCTTTCCTGTCGCGGACGCTAGGTCTACCCTCACAAGTGAGGTACCATTTTTATCGGGAGACTTGAGGGAACGCTGGGTAGAAGGACATTTGTGGCTCCTCTCAGATTCCAGAACTTTCTGTCACTGAAATGAGCGGAAAAAGTGTTTTTTTAGCCACATTTTGAGGTTTACAAAGGATTCTGGGTAGCAGAACCTGGTGAGAGCCCAACAAGTCACCCCATCTTGGATTCCCCTAGGTTTCTAGTTTAAAAAAATTCACAGGTTTGTTAGGTTTCCCTAGGTGGCAGCTGAGATAGAGGCCAAAATCCACAGGTAGGCACTTTGCAAAAAACACCTCTGTTTTCTTTGAGAAAATGTTAGGTGTCCACTTTGAGTTTTGGGGCATTTCCTGTCACGGGCACTAGACCTACCCACACAAGTGAGGTACCATTTTTATCGGGAGACTTGGGGAAACGCTGGGTGGAAGGAAATTTGTGGCTCCTCTCAGATTCCAGAATTTTCTGTCACCGAAATGTGAGGCAAAAGTATTTTTTTAGCCACATTTTGAGGATTGCAAAGGATTCTGGGTAACAGAACCTGGTGGCAGCCCAACAAGTCACCCCGTCTTGGATTCCCCTAGGTCACAAGTTTAAAAAAATGCACAGGTTTGGTAGGTTTCCCTAGGTGGCGGCTGAGCTAGAGGCCAAAATCCACAAGTAGGCACTTTGCAAATAACACCTCTGTTTTCTTTGAGAAAAAGTGATGTGTCCACTTTGTGTTTTGGGACATTTCCTGCCCCGGGCACTAGGCCTACCCACTCAAGTGAGGTACCATATTTATCAGGAGACTTGGGGGTATGCTGGTTGGAAGGAAATGTGTGGCTCCTCTCAGATTCCAGAACTTTCTGTCACCGAAATGTGAGGGAAAAGTGTTTTTGTAGCCTCATTTTGAGGTGTACAAAGGATTCTGGATAGCAGAACCTGGTGAGAGCCCAACAAGTCACCCCATCTTGGATTCCCCTAGGTCTCTTGTTTTAAAAAATGCACAGGTTTGGTAGGTTTCCCTACGTGGCGGCTGAGATAGAGGCCAAAATCCACAGGTAGGCACTTTGCAAAAAACACCTCTGTTTTCTTTGAGAAAATGTTATGTGTCCACTTTGTGTTTTGGGGTATTTCCTGTCACGGGCACTAGACCTACCCACACAAGTGAGGTACCATTTTTATTGGGAGACTTGGGGAAACTCTGGGTGGAAGGAAATTTGTGGCTCCTCTCAGATTCCAGAACTTTCTGTCACCGAAATGTGAGGCTAAAGTATTTTTTTAGCCACATTTTGAGGATTGCAAAGGAGTCTGGGTAACAGAACCTGGTGGCAGTCCAACAAGTCACCCCGTCTTGGATTCCACTAGGTCTCTAGTTTTCAAAAATGCACAGGTTTGGTGGGTTTCCCTAGGTGGCGGCTGAGATAGAGGCCAAAATCCACAGGTAGGCACTTTGCAAAAAACACCTCTGTTTTCTTTGAGAAAATGTTATGTGTCCACTTTGTGTTTTGGGGTATTTCCTGTCACGGGCACTAGACCTACCCACACAAGTGAGGTACCATTTTTATCAGGAGACTTGGGGAAACTCTGGGTGGAAGGAAATTTGTGGCTCCTCTCCGATTCCAGAACTTTCTTTCACCGAAATCTGAGGCAAAAGTATTTTTTTAGGCACATTTTGAGGATTGCAAAGGATTCTGGGTAACAGAACCTGGTGGCAGCCCAACAAGTCACCCCGTCTTGGATTCCACTAGGTCTCTAGTTTAAAAAAATGCACAGGTTTGGTAGGTTTCCCTAGGTGGTGGCTGAGCTAGAGGCCAAAATCCACAAGTAGGCACTTTACAAATAACACCTCTGTTTTCTTTGAGAAAATGTGATGTGTCCACTTTGTGTTTTGGGACATTTCCTGTCCCGGGCACTAGGCCTACCCACTCAAGTGAGGTACCATATTTATCAGGAGACTTGGGGGTATGCTGGTTGGAAGGAAATTTGTGGCTCCTCTCAGATTCCAGAACTTTCTGTCACCGAAATGTGAGGAAAAAGTGTTTTTTTTAGCCACATTTTGAGGTTTGCAAAGGATTCTGGGTAACAGAATCTGGTGAGAGCCCGACAAGTCACCCCGTCTTGGATTTCCCTAGGTCTCTAGTTTTCAAAAATGCACAGGTTTGGTAGGTTTCCCTAGGTGGCGGCCGAGTTAGAGGCCAAAATCTACAGGTAGGCACTTTGCAAAAAACAGCTCTGTTTTCTTTGTGAAAATGTGATGTGTCCACGTTGTGTTTTGGGGCTTTTCCTGTCGCGGGTGCTAGGCCTACCCGCACAAGTGAGGTACCATTTTTATCGGGAAACTTGAGGGAACGCTGGGTAGAAGGAAATGTGTGGCACCTCTCAGATTCCAGAATTTTCTGTCACTGAAATGTGAGGAAAAAGTGTTTTTTTAGCCACATTTTGAGGTTTACAAAGGATTCTAGGTAGCAGAACCTGGTGGGAGCCCGACAAGTCACCCCTTATTCGATTCCCCTAGGTCTCTAGTTTTCAAAAATGCATAGGTTTGGTAGGTTTCCCTAGGTGGCGGCTGACATAGAGGCCAAAATCCACAGGTAGGCACTTTGCAAAAAACACCGCTGTTTTCTTTGAGAAAATGTTATGTGTCCACTTTGAGTTTTGGGGCATTTCCTGTCACGGGCACTAGACCTACCCACACAAGTGAGGTACCATTTTTATCGGGAGACTTGGGGAAACTCTGGGTGGAAGGAAATTTGTGGCTCCTCTCAGATTCCAGAACTTTCTGTCACCGAAATGTGAGGCAAAGTATTTTTTTAGCCACATTTTGAGGATTGCAAAGGATTCTGGGTAACAGAACCTGGTGGCAGCCCAAAAAGTCACCCCGTCTTGGATTCCCCTAGGTCTCTAGTTTTAAAAAATACACAGGTTTGGTAGGTTTTCCTAGGTGGCGGCTGAGATAGAGGCCAAAATCCACAAATAGGTACTTTGCAAAAAACACCTCTGTTTTCTTTGAGAAAATGTTATGTGTTCACTTTGTGTTTTGGGGCATTTCCTGTCACGGGCACTAGACCTACCCACACAAGTGAGGTACCATTTTTATCAGGAGACTTGGGGAAACGCTGGTTGGAAGGAAATTTGTGGCTCCTCTCAGATTCCAGAACTTTCTGTCACCGAAATGTGAGGGAAAAGTGTTTTTGTAGCCACATTTTGAGGTTTACAAAGGATTCTGGTTAGCAGAACCTGGTGAGAGCCCAACAAGTCACCCCATCTTGGATTCCCCTAGGTCTCTAGATTTAAAAAATGCACAGGTTTGGTAGGTTTCCCTAGGTGGCGGCTGAGTTAGAGGCCAAAATCCACAAGTAGGCACTTTGCAAAAAACAGCTCTGTTTTCTTTGTGAAAATGTGATGTGTCCACGTTGTGTTTTGGGGTTTTTTTCCTGTCGCGGGCGCTAGGCCTACTCTCAAAAGTGAGGTACCATTTTTATCGGGAGACTTGAAGGAACGCTGGGTAGATGGACATTTGTGGCTCCTCTCAGATTCCAGAACTTTCTGTCACTGAAATCTGAGGAAAAAGTGTTTTTTTAGCCACATTTTGAGGTTTACTAAGGATTCTGGGTAGCAGAACCTGGTGAGAGCCCAACAAGTCACCCCATCTTGGATTCCCCTAGGTTTCTAGTTTAAAAAAATGCACAGGTTTGGTAGGTTTCCCTAGGTGGCAGCTGAGATAGAGGCCAAAATCCACAGGTAGGCACTTTGCAAAAAACACCTCTGTTTTCTTTGAGAAAATGTTATGTGTCCACTTTGAGTTTTGGGGCATTTCCTGTCACGGGCACTAGACCTACCCACACAAGTGAGGTACCATTTTTATCAGGAGACTTGGGGAAACGCTGGGTGGAAGGAAATTTGTGGCTCCTCTCAGATTCCAGAACTTTCTGTCACCGAAATGTGAGGCAAAAGTATTTTTTTAGCCACATTTTGAGGATTGCAAAGGATTCTGGGTAACAGAACCTGGTGGCAGCCCAACAAGTCACCACGTCTTGGATTCCCCTAGGTCACAAGTTTAAAAAAATGCACAGGTTTGGTAGGTTTCCCTAGGTGGCGGCTGAGCTAGACGCCAAAATCCACAAGTAGGCACTTTGCAAATAACACCTCTGTTTTCTTTGAGAAAAAGTGATGTGTCCACTTTGTGTTTTGGGACATTTCCTGTCCCGGGCACTAGGCCTACCCACTCAAGTGAGGTACCATATTTATCAGGAGACTTGGGGGTATGCTGGTTAGAAGGAAATTTGTGGCTCCTCTCAGATTCCAGAACTTTCTGTCACCGAAATGTGAGGGAAAAGTGTTTTTGTAGCCTCATTTTGAGGTTTACAAAGGATTCTGGATAGCAGAACCTGGTGAGAGCCCAACAAGTCACCCCATCTTGGATTCCCCTAGGTCTCTTGTTTTAAAAAATGCACAGGTTTGGTAGGTTTCCCTAGGTGGCAGCTGAGATAGAGGCCAAAATCCACAGGTAGGCACTTTGCAAAAAACACCTCTGTTTTCTTTGAGAAAATGTTATGTGTCCACTTTGTGTTTTGGGGTATTTCCTGTCACGGGCACTAGACCTACCCACACAAGTGAGGTACCATTTTTATTGGGAGACTTGGGGAAACTCTGGGTGGAAGGAAATTTGTGGCTCCTCTCAGATTCCAGAACTTTCTGTCACCGAAATGTGAGGCTAAAGTATTTTTTTAGCCACATTTTGAGGATTGCAAAGGATTCTGGGTAACAGAACCTGGTGGCAGCCCAACAAGTCACCCCGTCTTGGATTCCCCTAGGTCTCTAGTTTAAAAAAATGCACAGGTTTGGTAGGTTTCCCTAGGTGGCGGCTGAGTTAGAGGCCAAAATCCACAAGTAGGCACTTTGCAAAAAACAGCTCTGTTTTCTTTGTGAAAATGTGATGTGTCCACATTGTGTTTTGGGGCTTTTCCTGTCACGGGCGCTAGGCCTACCCTCAAAAGTGAGGTACCATTTTTATCGGGAGACTTGAAGGAACGCTGGGTAGATGGAAATTTGTGGCTCCTCTCAGATTCCAGAACTTTCTGTCACTGAAATGTGAGGAAAAAGAGTTTTTTTAGCCACATTTTGAGGTTTACTAAGGATTCTGGGTAGCAGAACCTGGTGAGAGCCCAACATGTCACCCCATCTTGGATTCCCCTAGGTTTCTAGTTTTAAAAAATGCACAGGTTTGGTAGGTTTCCCTAGGTGGCAGCTGAGATAGAGGCCAAAATCCACAGGTTTGCACTTTGCAAAAAAGACCTCTGTTTTCTTTGAGAAAATGTTATGTGTCCACTTTGAGTTTTCGGGCATTTCCTGTCTCGGGCACTAGACCTACTCACACAAGTGAGGTACCATTTTTATCGGGAGACTTGGGGAAACGCTGGGTGGAAGGAAATTTGTGGCTCCTCTCATATTCCAGAACTTTCTGTCACCGAAATGTGAGGCAAAAGTATTTGTTTAGCCACATTTTGAGGATTGCAAAGGATTCTGGGTAACAGAACCTGGTGGCAGCCCAACAAGTCACCCCGGCTTAGATTCCCCTAGGTCTCTAGTTTTCAAAAATGCACAGGTTTGGTGGGTTTCCCTAGGGGGCGGCTGAGATAGAGGCCAAAATCCACAGGTAGGCACTTTGCAAAAAACACCTCTGTTTTCTTTGAGAAAATGTTATGTGTCCACTTTGTGTTTTGGGGTATTTCCTGTCACGGGCACTAGACCTACCCACACAAGTGAGGTACCATTTTTATCAGGAGACTTGGGGAAACTCTGGGTGGAAGGAAATTTGTGGCTCCTCTCAGATTCCAGAACTTTCTTTCACCGAAATCTGAGGCAAAAGTATTTTTTTAGCCACATTTTGAGGATTGCAAAGTATTCTGGGTAACAGAACCTGGTGGCAGCCCAACAAGTCACCCCGTCTTGGATTCCCCTAGGTCTCTAGTTTAAAAAAATGCACAGGTTTGGTAGGTTTCCCTAGGTGGCGGCTGAGCTAGTGGCCAAAATCCACAAGTAGGCACTTTGCAAATAACACCTCTGTTTTCTTTGAGAAAAAGTGATGTGTCCACTTTGTGTTTTGGGACATTTCCTGTCCCGGGCACTAGGCCTACCCACTCAAGTGAGGTACCATATTTATCAGGAGACTTGGGGGTATGCTGGTTGGAAGGAAATTTGTGGCTCCTCTCAGATTCCAGAACTTTCTGTCACCGAAATGTGAGGGAAAAGTGTTTTTGTAGCCTCATTTTGAGGTTTACAAAGGATTCTGGATAGCAGAACCTGGTGAGAGCCCAACAAGTCACCCCATCTTGGATTCCCCTAGGTCTCTTGTTTTAAAAAATGCACAGGTTTGGTAGGTTTCCCTAGGTGGCGGCTGAGATAGAGGCCAAAATCCACAGGTAGGCACTTTGCAAAAAACACCTCTGTTTTCTTTGAGAAAATGTGATGTGTCCACTTTGTGTTTTGGGGTATTTCCTGTCACGGGCACTAGACCTACCCACACAAGTGAGGTACCATTTTTATTGGGAGACTTGGGGAAACTCTGGGTGGAAGGAAATTTGTGGCTCCTCTCAGATTCCAGAACTTTCTGTCACCGAAATGTGAGGCAAAAGTATTTTTTTAGCCACATTTTGAGGATTGCAAAGGATTCTGGGTAACAGAACCTGGTGGCAGCCCAACAAGTCACCCCGTCTTGGATTCCCCTAGGTCTCTAGTTTAAAAAAATGCACAGGTTTGGTAGGTTTCCCTAGGTGGCGGCTGAGTTAGAGGCCAAAATCCACAAGTAGGCACTTTGCAAAAAACAGCTCTGTTTTCTTTGTGAAAATGTGATGTGTCCACATTGTGTTTTGGGGCTTTTCCTGTCACGGGCGCTAGGCCTACCCTCAAAAGTGAGGTACCATTTTTATCGGGAGACTTAAAGGAACGCTGGGTAGATGGAAATTTGTGGCTCCTCTCAGATTCCAGAACTTTCTGTCACTGAAATGTGAGGAGAAAGAGTTTTTTTAGCCACATTTTGAGGTTTACTAAGGATTCTGGGTAGCAGAACCTGGTGAGAGCCCAACATGTCACCCCATCTTGGATTCCCCTAGGTTTCTAGTTTTAAAAAATGCACAGGTTTGGTAGGTTTCCCTAGGTGGCAGCTGAGATAGAGGCCAAAATCCACAGGTTTGCACTTTGCAAAAAAGACCTCTGTTTTCTTTGAGAAAATGTTATGTGTCCACTTTGAGTTTTCGGGCATTTCCTGTCTCGGGCACTAGACCTACCCACACAAGTGAGGTACCATTTTTATCGGGAGACTTGGGGAAACGCTGGGTGGAAGGAAATTTGTGGCTCCTCTCATATTCCAGAACTTTCTGTCACCGAAATGTGAGGCAAAAGTATTTTTTTAGCCACAATTGGAGGATTGCAAAGGATTCTGGGTAACAGAACCTGATGGCAGCCCAACAAGTCACCCCGGCTTAGATTCCCCTAGGTCTCTAGTTTTAAAAAATGCACAGGTTTGGTGGGTTTCCCTAGGTGGCGGCTGAGATAGAGGCCAAAATCCACAAGTTGGCACTTTGCAAAAAACACCTCTGTTTTCTTTGAGAAAATGTTATGTGTCCACTTTGTGTTTTGGGGTATTTCCTGTCACGGGCACTAGACCTACCCACACAAGTGAGGTACCATATTTATCAGGAGACTTGGGGGTATGCTGGTTGGAAGGATATCTGTGGCTCCTTTCAGATTCCAGAACTTTCTGTCACCGAAATGTGAGGGAAAAGTGTTTTTGTAGCCACATTTTGAGGTTTACAAAGGATTCTGGGTAGCAGAACCTGGTAAGAGCCCAACAAGTCACCCCATCTTGGATTCCCCTAGGTCTCTAGTTTTCAAAAATGCACAGGTTTGGTAGGTTTCCCTACTTGGCGGCTGAGCTAGAGGCCAAAATCCACAAGTAGGCACTTTACAAATAACACCTCTGTTTTCTTTGAGAAAATGTGATGTGTCCACTTTGTGTTTTGGGACATTTCCTGTCCCGGGCACTAGGCCTACCCACTCAAGTGAGGTACCATATTTATCAGGAGACTTGGGGGTATGCTGGTTGGAAGGAAATTTGTGGCTCCTCTCAGATTCCAGAACTTTCTGTCACCGAAATGTGAGGAAAAAGTGTTTTTTTTAGCCACATTTTGAGGTTTGCAAAGGATTCTGGGTAACAGAATCTGGTGAGAGCCCGACAAGTCACCCCGTCTTGGATTTCCCTAGGTCTCTAGTTTTCAAAAATGCACAGGTTTGGTAGGTTTCCCTAGGTGGCGGCTGAGTTAGAGGCCAAAATCTACAGGTAGGCACTTTGCAAAAAACAGCTCTGTTTTCTTTGTGAAAATGTGATGTGTCCACGTTGTGTTTTGGGGCTTTTCCTGTCGCGGGTGCTAGGCCTACCCCCACAAGTGAGGTACCATTTTTATCGGGAAACTTGAGGGAACGCTGGGTAGATGGAAATTTGTGGCTCCTCTCAGATTCCAGAACTTTCTGTCACTGAAATGTGAGGAAAAAGTGTTTTTTTAGCCACATTTTGAGGTTTACTAAGGATTCTGGGTAGCAGAACCTGGTGAGAGCCCAACATGTCACCCCATCTTGGATTCCCCTAGGTTTCTAGTTTTAAAAAATGCACAGGTTTGGTAGGTTTCCCTAGGTGGCAGCTGAGATAGAGGCCAAAATCCACAGGTTTGCACTTTGCAAAAAACACCTCTGTTTTCTTTGAGAAAATGTTATGTGTCCACTTTGAGTTTTCGGGCATTTACTGTCTCGGGCACTAGACCTACCCACACAAGTGAGGTACCATTTTTATCGGGAGACTTGGGGAAACGCTGGGTGGAAGGAAATTTGTGGCTCCTCTCATATTCCAGAACTTTCTGTCACCGAAATGTGAGGCAAAAGTATTTTTTTAGCCACAATTGGAGGATTGCAAAGGATTCTGGGTAACAGAACCTGGTGGCAGCCCAACAAGTCACCCCGGCTTAGATTCCCCTAGGTCTCTAGTTTTCAAAAATGCACAGGTTTGGTAGGTTTCCCTAGGTGGCGGCTGAGTTAGAGGCCAAAATCCACAGGTAGGCACTTTGCACAAAACAGATCTGTTTTCTTTGTGAAAATGTGATGTTTCCACGTTGTGTTTTGGGGCTTTCCTGTCGCGGACGCTAGGTCTACCCTCACAAGTGAGGTACCATTTTTATCGGGAGACTTGAGGGAACGCTGGGTAGAAGGACATTTGTGGCTCCTCTCAGATTCCAGAACTTTCTGTCACTGAAATGTGCGGAAAAAGTGTTTTTTTAGCCACATTTTGAGGTTTACAAAGGATTCTGGGTAGCAGAACCTGGTGAGAGCCCAACAAGTCACCCCATCTTGGATTCCCCTAGGTTTCTAGTTTAAAAAAATGCACAGGTTTGGTAGGTTTCCCTAGGTGGCAGCTGAGATAGAGGCCAAAATCCACAAGTAGGCACTTTACAAATAACACCTCTGTTTGCTTTGAGAAAATGTGTTGTGTCCACTTTGTGTTTTGGGACATTTCCTGTCCCGGGCACTAGGCCTACCCACTCAAGTGAGGTACCATATTTATCAGGAGACTTGGGGGTATGCTGGTTGGAAGGATATCTGTGGCTCCTCTCAGATTCCAGAACTTTCTGTCACCGAAATGTGAGGGAAAAGTGTTTTTGTAGCCACATTTTGAGGTTTACAAAGGATTCTGGGTAGCAGAACCTGGTAAGAACCCAACAAGTCACCCCATCTTGGATTCCACTAGGTCTCTAGTTTTCAAAAATGCACAGGTTTGGTAGGTTTCCCTAGGTGGCGGCTGAGTTAGAGGCCAAAATCCACAGGTAGGCACTTTGCACAAAACAGATCTGTTTTCTTTGTGAAAATGTGATGTTTCCACGTTGTGTTTTGGGGCTTTCCTGTCGCGGACGCTAGGTCTACCCTCACAAGTGAGGTACCATTTTTATCGGGAGACTTGAGGGAACGCTGGGTAGAAGGACATTTGTGGCTCCTCTCAGATTCCAGAACTTTCTGTCACTGAAATGAGCGGAAAAAGTGTTTTTTTAGCCACATTTTGAGGTTTACAAAGGATTCTGGGTAGCAGAACCTGGTGAGAGCCCAACAAGTCACCCCATCTTGGATTCCCCTAGGTTTCTAGTTTAAAAAAATTCACAGGTTTGTTAGGTTTCCCTAGGTGGCAGCTGAGATAGAGGCCAAAATCCACAGGTAGGCACTTTGCAAAAAACACCTCTGTTTTGTTTGAGAAAATGTTATGTGTCCACTTTGAGTTTTGGGGCATTTCCTGTCACGGGCACTAGACCTACCCACACAAGTGAGGTACCATTTTTATCGGGAGACTTGGGGAAACGCTGGGTGGAAGGAAATTTGTGGCTCCTCTCAGATTCCAGAACTTTCTGTCACCGAAATGTGAGGCAAAAGTATTTTTTTAGCCACATTTTGAGGATTGCAAAGGATTCTGGGTAACAGAACCTGGTGGCAGCCCAACAAGTCACCCCGTCTTGGATTCCCCTAGGTCACAAGTTTAAAAAAATGCACAGGTTTGGTAGGTTTCCCTAGGTGGCGGCTGAGCTAGAGGCCAAAATCCACAAGTAGGCACTTTGCAAATAACACCTCTGTTTTCTTTGAGAAAAAGTGATGTGTCCACTTTGTGTTTTGGGACATTTCCTGTCCCGGGCACTAGGCCTACCCACTCAAGTGAGGTACCATATTTATCAGGAGACTTGGGGGTATGCTGGTTGGAAGGAAATGTGTGGCTCCTCTCAGATTCCAGAACTTTCTGTCACCGAAATGTGAGGGAAAAGTGTTTTTGTAGCCTCATTTTGAGGTTTACAAAGGATTCTGGATAGCAGAACCTGGTGAGAGCCCAACATATCACCCCATCTTGGATTCCCCTAGGTTTCTAGTTTTAAAAAATGCACAGGTTTGGTAGGTTTCCCTAGGTGGCAGCTGAGATAGAGGCCAAAATCCACAGGTTTGCACTTTGCAAAAAACACCTCTGTTTTCTTTGAGAAAATGTTATGTGTCCACTTTGAGTTTTCGGGCATTTCCTGTCTCGGGCACTAGACCTACCCACACAAGTGAGGTACCATTTTTATCGGGAGACTTGGGGAAACGCTGGGTGGAAGGAAATTTGTGGCTCCTCTCATATTCCAGAACTTTCTGTCACCGAAATGTGAGGCAAAAGTATTTTTTTAGCCACAATTGGAGGATTGCAAAGGATTCTGGGTAACAGAACCTGGT
The DNA here is from genome assembly GCF_031143425.1 of Pleurodeles waltl. Classification (NCBI taxonomy): domain Eukaryota; kingdom Metazoa; phylum Chordata; class Amphibia; order Caudata; family Salamandridae; genus Pleurodeles; species Pleurodeles waltl. The sequence goes on along the minus strand of NC_090438.1, from coordinate 790,658,685 downwards.
GGCAGCCCAACAAGTCACCCCGGCTTAGATTCCCCTAGGTCTCTAGTTTTCAAAAATGCACAGGTTTGGTGGGTTTCCCTAGGTGGCGGCTTAGATAGAGGCCAAAATCCACAAGTTGGCACTTTGCAAAAAACACCTCTGTTTTCTTTGAGAAAATGTTATGTGTCCACTTTGTGTTTTGGGGTATTTCCTGTCACGGGCACTAGACCTACCCACACAAGTGAGGTACCATTTTTATCGGGAGACCTGGGGAATCTCTGGGTGGAAGGAAATTTGTGGCTCCTCTCAGATTCCAAAACTTTCTTTCACCGAAATGTGAGGCAAAAGTATTTTTTTAGCCACATTTTGAGGATTGCAAAGGATTCTGGAAAACAGAACCTGGTGGCAGCCCAACAAGTCACCCCGTCTTGGATTCCCCTATGTATCTAGTTTAAAAAAATGCACAGGTTTGGTAGGTTTCCCTAGGTGGCGGCTGAGCTAGAGGCCAAAATCCACAAGTAGGCACTTTACAAATAACACCTCTATTTGCTTTGAGAAAATGTGTTGTGTCCACTTTGTGTTTTGGGACATTTCCTGTCCCGGGCACTAGGCCTACCCACTCAAGTGAGGTACCATATTTATCAGGAGACTTGGGGGTATGCTGGTTGGAAGGATATCTGTGGCTCCTCTCAGATTCCAGAACTTTCTGTCACCGAAATGTGAGGGAAAAGTGTTTTTGTAGCCACATTTTGAGGTTTACAAAGGATTCTGGGTAGCAGAACCTGGTAAGAACCCAACAAGTCACCCCATCTTGGATTCCACTAGGTCTCTAGTTTTCAAAAATGCACAGGTTTGGTAGGTTTCCCTAGGTGGCGGCTGAGTTAGAGGCCAAAATCCACAGGTAGGCACTTTGCACAAAACAGATCTGTTTTCTTTGTGAAAATGTGATGTTTCCACGTTGTGTTTTGGGGCTTTCCTGTCGCGGACGCTAGGTCTACCCTCACAAGTGAGGTACCATTTTTATCGGGAGACTTGAGGGAACGCTGGGTAGAAGGACATTTGTGGCTCCTCTCAGATTCCAGAACTTTCTGTCACTGAAATGAGCGGAAAAAGTGTTTTTTTAGCCACATTTTGAGGTTTACAAAGGATTCTGGGTAGCAGAACCTGGTGAGAGCCCAACAAGTCACCCCATCTTGGATTCCCCTAGGTTTCTAGTTTAAAAAAATTCACAGGTTTGTTAGGTTTCCCTAGGTGGCAGCTGAGATAGAGGCCAAAATCCACAGGTAGGCACTTTGCAAAAAACACCTCTGTTTTCTTTGAGAAAATGTTATGTGTCCACTTTGAGTTTTGGGGCATTTCCTGTCACGGGCACTAGACCTACCCACACAAGTGAGGTACCATTTTTATCGGGAGACTTGGGGAAACGCTGGGTGGAAGGAAATTTGTGGCTCCTCTCAGATTCCAGAACTTTCTGTCACCGAAATGTGAGGCTAAAGTATTTTTTTAGCCACATTTTGAGGATTGCAAAGGATTCTGGGTAACAGAACCTGGTGGCAGCCCAACAAGTCACCCCGTCTTGGATTCCCCTAGGTCACAAGTTTAAAAAAATGCACAGGTTTGGTAGGTTTCCCTAGGTGGCGGCTGAGCTAGAGGCCAAAATCCACAAGTAGGCACTTTGCAAATAACACCTCTGTTTTCTTTGAGAAAAAGTGATGTGTCCACTTTGTGTTTTGGGACATTTCCTGCCCCGGGCACTAGGCCTACCCACTCAAGTGAGGTACCATATTTATCAGGAGACTTGGGGGTATGCTGGTTGGAAGGAAATGTGTGGCTCCTCTCAGATTCCAGAACTTTCTGTCACCGAAATGTGAGGGAAAAGTGTTTTTGTAGCCTCATTTTGAGGTTTACAAAGGATTCTGGATAGCAGAACCTGGTGAGAGCCCAACAAGTCACCCCATCTTGGATTCCCCTAGGTCTCTTGTTTTCAAAAATGCACAGGTTTGGTAGGTTTCCCTACGTGGCGGCTGAGATAGAGGCCAAAATCCACAGGTAGGCACTTTGCAAAAAACACCTCTGTTTTCTTTGAGAAAATGTTATGTGTCCACTTTGTGTTTTGGGGTATTTCCTGTCACGGGCACTAGACCTACCCACACAAGTGAGGTACCATTTTTATTGGGAGACTTGGGGAAACTCTGGGTGGAAGGAAATTTGTGGCTCCTCTCAGATTCCAGAACTTTCTGTCACCGAAATGTGAGGCTAAAGTATTTTTTTAGCCACATTTTGAGGATTGCAAAGGAGTCTGGGTAACAGAACCTGGTGGCAGTCCAACAAGTCACCCCGTCTTGGATTCCACTAGGTCTCTAGTTTTCAAAAATGCACAGGTTTGGTGGGTTTCCCTAGGTGGCGGCTGAGATAGAGGCCAAAATCCACAGGTAGGCACTTTGCAAAAAACACCTCTGTTTTCTTTGAGAAAATGTTATGTGTCCACTTTGTGTTTTGGGGTATTTCCTGTCACGGGCACTAGACCTACCCACACAAGTGAGGTACCATTTTTATCAGGAGACTTGGGGAAACTCTGGGTGGAAGGAAATTTGTGGCTCCTCTCAGATTCCAGAACTTTCTTTCACCGAAATCTGAGGCAAAAGTATTTTTTTAGCCACATTTTGAGGATTGCAAAGGATTCTGGGTAACAGAACCTGGTGGCAGCCCAACAAGTCACCCCGTCTTGGATTCCACTAGGTCTCTAGTTTAAAAAAATGCACAGGTTTGGTAGGTTTCCCTAGGTGGTGGCTGAGCTAGAGGCCAAAATCCACAAGTAGGCACTTTACAAATAACACCTCTGTTTTCTTTGAGAAAATGTGATGTGTCCACTTTGTGTTTTGGGACATTTCCTGTCCCGGGCACTAGGCCTACCCACTCAAGTGAGGTACCATATTTATCAGGAGACTTGGGGGTATGCTGGTTGGAAGGAAATTTGTGGCTCCTCTCAGATTCCAGAACTTTCTGTCACCGAAATGTGAGGAAAAAGTGTTTTTTTTAGCCACATTTTGAGGTTTGCAAAGGATTCTGGGTAACAGAATCTGGTGAGAGCCCGACAAGTCACCCCGTCTTGGATTTCCCTAGGTCTCTAGTTTTCAAAAATGCACAGGTTTGGTAGGTTTCCCTAGGTGGCGGCTGAGTTAGAGGCCAAAATCTACAGGTAGGCACTTTGCAAAAAACAGCTCTGTTTTCTTTGTGAAAATGTGATGTGTCCACGTTGTGTTTTGGGGCTTTTCCTGTCGCGGGTGCTAGGCCTACCCGCACAAGTGAGGTACCATTTTTATCGGGAAACTTGAGGGAACGCTGGGTAGAAGGAAATGTGTGGCTCCTCTCAGATTCCAGAATTTTCTGTCACTGAAATGTGAGGAAAAAGTGTTTTTTTAGCCACATTTTGAGGTTTACAAAGGATTCTAGGTAGCAGAACCTGGTGGGAGCCCAACAAGTCACCCCTTATTCGATTCCCCTAGGTCTCTAGTTTTCAAAAATGCATAGGTTTGGTAGGTTTCCCTAGGTGGCGGCTGACATAGAGGCCAAAATCCACAGGTAGGCACTTTGCAAAAAACACCGCTGTTTTCTTTGAGAAAATGTTATGTGTCCACTTTGAGTTTTGGGGCATTTCCTGTCACGGGCACTAGACCTACCCACACAAGTGAGGTACCATTTTTATCGGGAGACTTGGGGAAACTCTGGGTGGAAGGAAATTTGTGGCTCCTCTCAGATTCCAGAACTTTCTGTCACCGAAATGTGAGGCAAAGTATTTTTTTAGCCACATTTTGAGGATTGCAAAGGATTCTGGGTAACAGAACCTGGTGGCAGACCAAAAAGTCACCCCGTCTTGGATTCCCCTAGGTCTCTAGTTTTAAAAAATACACAGGTTTGGTAGGTTTTCCTAGGTGGCGGCTGAGATAGAGGCCAAAATCCACAAATAGGTACTTTGCAAAAAACACCTCTGTTTTCTTTGAGAAAATGTTATGTGTCCACTTTGTGTTTTGGGGCATTTCCTGTCACGGGCACTAGACCTACCCACACAAGTGAGGTACCATTTTTATCAGGAGACTTGGGGAAACGCTGGTTGGAAGGAAATTTGTGGCTCCTCTCAGATTCCAGAACTTTCTGTCACCGAAATGTGAGGGAAAAGTGTTTTTGTAGCCACATTTTGAGGTTTACAAAGGATTCTGGTTAGCAGAACCTGGTGAGAGCCCAACAAGTCACCCCATCTTGGATTCCCCTAGGTCTCTAGATTTAAAAAATGCACAGGTTTGGTAGGTTTCCCTAGGTGGCGGCTGAGTTAGAGGCCAAAATCCACAAGTAGGCACTTTGCAAAAAACAGCTCTGTTTTCTTTGTGAAAATGTGATGTGTCCACGTTGTGTTTTGGGGTTTTTCCTGTCGCGGGCGCTAGGCCTACTCTCAAAAGTGAGGTACCATTTTTATCGGGAGACTTGAAGGAACGCTGGGTAGATGGAAATTTGTGGCTCCTCTCAGATTCCAGAACTTTCTGTCACTGAAATGAGAGGAAAAAGTGTTTTTTTAGCCACATTTTGAGGTTTACTAAGGATTCTGGGTAGCAGAACCTGGTGAGAGCCCAACAAGTCACCCCATCTTGGATTCCCCTAGGTTTCTAGTTTAAAAAAATGCACAGGTTTGGTAGGTTTCCCTAGGTGGCAGCTGAGATAGAGGCCAAAATCCACAGGTAGGCACTTTGCAAAAAACACCTCTGTTTTCTTTGAGAAAATGTTATGTGTCCACTTTGAGTTTTGGGGCATTTCCTGTCACGGGCACTAGACCTACCCACACAAGTGAGGTACCATTTTTATCAGGAGACTTGGGGAAACGCTGGGTGGAAGGAAATTTGTGGCTCCTCTCAGATTCCAGAACTTTCTGTCACCGAAATGTGAGGCAAAAGTATTTTTTTAGCTACATTTTGAGGATTGCAAAGGATTCTGGGTAACAGAACCTGGTGGCAGCCCAACAAGTCACCACGTCTTGGATTCCCCTAGGTCACAAGTTTAAAAAAATGCACAGGTTTGGTAGGTTTCCCTAGGTGGCGGCTGAGCTAGACGCCAAAATCCACAAGTAGGCACTTTGCAAATAACACCTCTGTTTTCTTTGAGAAAAAGTGATGTGTCCACTTTGTGTTTTGGGACATTTCCTGTCCCGGGCACTAGGCCTACCCACTCAAGTGAGGTACCATATTTATCAGGAGACTTGGGGGTATGCTGGTTGGAAGGAAATTTGTGGCTCCTCTCAGATTCCAGAACTTTCTGTCACCGAAATGTGAGGGAAAAGTGTTTTTGTAGCCTCATTTTGAGGTTTACAAAGGATTCAGGATAGCAGAACCTGGTGAGAGCCCAACAAGTCACCCCATCTTGGATTCCCCTAGGTCTCTTGTTTTAAAAAATGCACAGGTTTGGTAGGTTTCCCTAGGTGGCGGCTGAGATAGAGGCCAAAATCCACAGGTAGGCACTTTGCAAAAAACACCTCTGTTTTCTTTGAGAAAATGTTATGTGTCCACTTTGTGTTTTGGGGTATTTCCTGTCACGGGCACTAGACCTACCCACACAAGTGAGGTACCATTTTTATTGGGAGACTTGGGGAAACTCTGGGTGGAAGGAAATTTGTGGCTCCTCTCAGATTCCAGAACTTTCTGTCACCGAAATGTGAGGCTAAAGTATTTTTTTAGCCACATTTTGAGGATTGCAAAGGATTCTGGGTAACAGAACCTGGTGGCAGCCCAACAAGTCACCCCGTCTTGGATTCCCCTAGGTCTCTAGTTTAAAAAAATGCACAGGTTTGGTAGGTTTCCCTAGGTGGCGGCTGAGTTAGAGGCCAAAATCCACAAGTAGGCACTTTGCAAAAAACAGCTCTGTTTTCTTTGTGAAAATGTGATGTGTCCACATTGTGTTTTGGGGCTTTTCCTGTCACGGGCGCTAGGCCTACCCTCAAAAGTGAGGTACCATTTTTATCGGGAGACTTGAAGGAACGCTGGGTAGATGGAAATTTGTGGCTCCTCTCAGATTCCAGAACTTTCTGTCACTGAAATGTGAGGAAAAAGAGTTTTTTTAGCCACATTTTGAGGTTTACTAAGGATTCTGGGTAGCAGAACCTGGTGAGAGCCCAACATGTCACCCCATCTTGGATTCCCCTAGGTTTCTAGTTTTAAAAAATGCACAGGTTTGGTAGGTTTCCCTAGGTGGCAGCTGAGATAGAGGCCAAAATCCACAGGTTTGCACTTTGCAAAAAAGACCTCTGTTTTCTTTGAGAAAATGTTATGTGTACACTTTGAGTTTTCGGGCATTTCCTGTCTCGGGCACTAGACCTACTCACACAAGTGAGGTACCATTTTTATCGGGAGACTTGGGGAAACGCTGGGTGGAAGGAAATTTGTGGCTCCTCTCATATTCCAGAACTTTCTGTCACCGAAATGTGAGGCAAAAGTATTTGTTTAGCCACATTTTGAGGATTGCAAAGGATTCTGGGTAACAGAACCTGGTGGCAGCCCAACAAGTCACCCCGGCTTAGATTCCCCTAGGTCTCTAGTTTTCAAAAATGCACAGGTTTGGTGGGTTTCCCTAGGGGGCGGCTGAGATAGAGGCCAAAATCCACAGGTAGGCACTTTGCAAAAAACACCTCTGTTTTCTTTGAGAAAATGTTATGTGTCCACTTTGTGTTTTGGGGTATTTCCTGTCACGGGCACTAGACCTACCCACACAAGTGAGGTACCATTTTTATCAGGAGACTTGGGGAAACTCTGGGTGGAAGGAAATTTGTGGCTCCTCTCAGATTCCAGAACTTTCTTTCACCGAAATCTGAGGCAAAAGTATTTTTTTAGCCACATTTTGAGGATTGCAAAGTATTCTGGGTAACAGAACCTGGTGGCAGCCCAACAAGTCACCCCGTCTTGGATTCCCCTAGGTCTCTAGTTTAAAAAAATGCACAGGTTTGGTAGGTTTCCCTAGGTGGCGGCTGAGCTAGTGGCCAAAATCCACAAGTAGGCACTTTGCAAATAACACCTCTGTTTTCTTTGAGAAAAAGTGATGTGTCCACTTTGTGTTTTGGGACATTTCCTGTCCCGGGCACTAGGCCTACCCACTCAAGTGAGGTACCATATTTATCAGGAGACTTGGGGGTATGCTGGTTGGAAGGAAATTTGTGGCTCCTCTCAGATTCCAGAACTTTCTGTCACCGAAATGTGAGGGAAAAGTGTTTTTGTAGCCTCATTTTGAGGTTTACAAAGGATTCTGGATAACAGAACCTGGTGAGAGCCCAACAAGTCACCCCATCTTGGATTCCCCTAGGTCTCTTGTTTTCAAAAATGCACAGGTTTGGTAGGTTTCCCTAGGTGGCGGCTGAGATAGAGGCCAAAATCCACAGGTAGGCACTTTGCAAAAAACACCTGTGTTTTCTTTGAGAAAATGTTATGTGTCCACTTTGAGTTTTGGGGCATTTCCTGTCACGGGCACTAGACCTACCCACACAAGTGAGGTACCATTTTTATCGGGAGACTTGGGGAAACTCTGGGTGGAAGGAAATTTGTGGCTCCTCTCAGATTCCAGAACTTTCTGTCACCGAAATGTGAGGCAAAGTATTTTTTTAGCCACATTTTGAGGATTGCAAAGGATTCTGGGTAACAGAACCTGGTGGCAGCCCAAAAAGTCACCCCGTCTTGGATTCCCCTAGGTCTCTAGTTTTAAAAAATACACAGGTTTGGTAGGTTTTCCTAGGTGGCGGCTGAGATAGAGGCCAAAATCCACAAATAGGTACTTTGCAAAAAACACCTCTGTTTTCTTTGAGAAAATGTTATGTGTTCACTTTGTGTTTTGGGGCATTTCCTGTCACGGGCACTAGACCTACCCACACAAGTGAGGTACCATTTTTATCAGGAGACTTGGGGAAACGCTGGTTGGAAGGAAATTTGTGGCTCCTCTCAGATTCCAGAACTTTCTGTCACCGAAATGTGAGGGAAAAGTGTTTTTGTAGCCACATTTTGAGGTTTACAAAGGATTCTGGTTAGCAGAACCTGGTGAGAGCCCAACAAGTCACCCCATCTTGGATTCCCCTAGGTCTCTAGATTTAAAAAATGCACAGGTTTGGTAGGTTTCCCTAGGTGGCGGCTGAGTTAGAGGCCAAAATCCACAAGTAGGCACTTTGCAAAAAACAGCTCTGTTTTCTTTGTGAAAATGTGATGTGTCCACGTTGTGTTTTGGGGTTTTTCCTGTCGCGGGCGCTAGGCCTACTCTCAAAAGTGAGGTACCATTTTTATCGGGAGACTTGAAGGAACGCTGGGTAGATGGAAATTTGTGGCTCCTCTCAGATTCCAGAACTTTCTGTCACTGAAATGTGAGGAAAAAGTGTTTTTTTAGCCACATTTTGAGGTTTACTAAGGATTCTGGGTAGCAGAACCTGGTGAGAGCCCAACAAGTCACCCCATCTTGGATTCCCCTAGGTTTCTAGTTTAAAAAAATGCACAGGTTTGGTAGGTTTCCCTAGGTGGCAGCTGAGATAGAGGCCAAAATCCACAGGTAGGCACTTTGCAAAAAACACCTCTGTTTTCTTTGAGAAAATGTTATGTGTCCACTTTGAGTTTTGGGGCATTTCCTGTCACGGGCACTAGACCTACCCACACAAGTGAGGTACCATTTTTATCAGGAGACTTGGGGAAACGCTGGGTGGAAGGAAATTTGTGGCTCCTCTCAGATTCCAGAACTTTCTGTCACCGAAATGTGAGGCAAAAGTATTTTTTTAGCCACATTTTGAGGATTGCAAAGGATTCTGGGTAACAGAACCTGGTGGCAGCCCAACAAGTCACCACGTCTTGGATTCCCCTAGGTCACAAGTTTAAAAAAATGCACAGGTTTGGTAGGTTTCCCTAGGTGGCGGCTGAGCTAGACGCCAAAATCCACAAGTAGGCACTTTGCAAATAACACCTCTGTTTTCTTTGAGAAAAAGTGATGTGTCCACTTTGTGTTTTGGGACATTTCCTGTCCCGGGCACTAGGCCTACCCACTCAAGTGAGGTACCATATTTATCAGGAGACTTGGGGGTATGCTGGTTGGAAGGAAATTTGTGGCTCCTCTCAGATTCCAGAACTTTCTGTCACCGAAATGTGAGGGAAAAGTGTTTTTGCAGCCTCATTTTGAGGTTTACAAAGGATTCTGGATAGCAGAACCTGGTGAGAGCCCAACAAGTCACCCCATCTTGGATTCCCCTAGGTCTCTTGTTTTAAAAAATGCACAGGTTTGGTAGGTTTCCCTAGGTGGCGGCTGAGATAGAGGCCAAAATCCACAGGTAGGCACTTTGCAAAAAACACCTCTGTTTTCTTTGAGAAAATGTTATGTGTCCACTTTGTGTTTTGGGGTATTTCCTGTCACGGGCACTAGACCTACCCACACAAGTGAGGTACCATTTTTATTGGGAGACTTGGGGAAACTCTGGGTGGAAGGAAATTTGTGTCTCCTCTCAGATTCCAGAACTTTCTGTCACCGAAATGTGAGGCTAAAGTATTTTTTTAGCCACATTTTGAGGATTGCAAAGGATTCTGGGTAACAGAACCTGGTGGCAGCCCAACAAGTCACCCCGTCTTGGATTCCCCTAGGTCTCTAGTTTAAAAAAATGCACAGGTTTGGTAGGTTTCCCTAGGTGGCGGCTGAGTTAGAGGCCAAAATCCACAAGTAGGCACTTTGCAAAAAACAGCTCTGTTTTCTTTGTGAAAATGTGATGTGTCCACATTGTGTTTTGGGGCTTTTCCTGTCACGGGCGCTAGGCCTACCCTCAAAAGTGAGGTACCATTTTTATCGGGAGACTTGAAGGAACGCTGGGTAGATGGAAATTTGTGGCTCCTCTCAGATTCCAGAACTTTCTGTCACTGAAATGTGAGGAAAAAGAGTTTTTTTAGCCACATTTTGAGGTTTACTAAGGATTCTGGGTAGCAGAACCTGGTGAGAGCCCAACATGTCACCCCATCTTGGATTCCCCTAGGTTTCTAGTTTTAAAAAATGCACAGGTTTGGTAGGTTTCCCTAGGTGGCAGCTGAGATAGAGGCCAAAATCCACAGGTTTGCACTTTGCAAAAAAGACCTCTGTTTTCTTTGAGAAAATGTTATGTGTCCACTTTGAGTTTTCGGGCATTTCCTGTCTCGGGCACTAGACCTACTCACACAAGTGAGGTACCATTTTTATCGGGAGACTTGGGGAAACGCTGGGTGGAAGGAAATTTGTGGCTCCTCTCATATTCCAGAACTTTCTGTCACCGAAATGTGAGGCAAAAGTATTTGTTTAGCCACATTTTGAGGATTGCAAAGGATTCTGGGTAACAGAACCTGGTGGCAGCCCAACAAGTCACCCCGGCTTAGATTCCCCTAGGTCTCTAGTTTTCAAAAATGCACAGGTTTGGTGGGTTTCCCTAGGGGGCGGCTGAGATAGAGGCCAAAATCCACAGGTAGGCACTTTGCAAAAAACACCTCTGTTTTCTTTGAGAAAATGTTATGTGTCCACTTTGTGTTTTGGGGTATTTCCTGTCACGGGCACTAGACCTACCCACACAAGTGAGGTACCATTTTTATCAGGAGACTTGGGGAAACTCTGGGTGGAAGGAAATTTGTGGCTCCTCTCAGATTCCAGAACTTTCTTTCACCGAAATCTGAGGCAAAAGTATTTTTTTAGCCACATTTTGAGGATTGCAAAGTATTCTGGGTAACAGAACCTGGTGGCAGCCCAACAAGTCACCCCGTCTTGGATTCCCCTAGGTCTCTAGTTTAAAAAAATGCACAGGTTTGGTAGGTTTCCCTAGGTGGCGGCTGAGCTAGTGGCCAAAATCCACAAGTAGGCACTTTGCAAATAACACCTCTGTTTTCTTTGAGAAAAAGTGATGTGTCCACTTTGTGTTTTGGGACATTTCCTGTCCCGGGCACTAGGCCTACCCACTCAAGTGAGGTACCATATTTATCAGGAGACTTGGGGGTATGCTGGTTGGATGGAAATTTGTGGCTCCTCTCAGATTCCAGAACTTTCTGTCACCGAATGTGAGGAAAAAGTGTTTTTTTTAGCCACATTTTGAGGTTTGCAAAGGATTCTGGGTAACAGAATCTGGTGAGAGCCCGACAAGTCACCCCGTCTTGTATTTCCCTAGGTCTCTAGTTTTCAAAAATGCACAGGTTTGGTAGGTTTCCCTAGGTGGCGGCTGAGTTAGAGGCCAAAATCTACAGGTAGGCACTTTGCAAAAAACAGCTCTGTTTTCTTTGTGAAAATGTGATGTGTCCACGTTGTGTTTTGGGGCTTTTCCTGTCGCGGGTGCTAGGCCTACCCCCACAAGTGAGGAACCATTTTTATCGGGAAACTTGAGGGAACGCTGGGTAGAAGGAAATTTGTGGCTCCTCTCAGATTCCAGAATTTTCTGTCACTGAAATGTGAGGAAAAAGTGTTTTTTTAGCCACATTTTGAGGTTTACAAAGGATTCTGGGTAGCAGAACCTGGTGGGAGCCCAACAAGTCACCCCTTCTTGGATTCCCCTAGGTCTCTAGTTTTCAAAAATGCATAGGTTTGGTAGGTTTCCCTAGGTGGCGGTTGACATAGAGGCCAAAATCCACAGGTAGGCACTTTGCAAAAAACACCGCTGTTTTCTTTGAGAAAATGTTATGTGTCCACTTTGAGTTTTGGGGCATTTCCTGTCACGGGCACTAGACCTACCGACACAAGTGAGGTACCATTTTTATCGGGAGACTTGGGGAAACTCTGGGTGGAAGGAAATTTGTGGCTCCTCTCAGATTCCAGAACTTTCTGTCACCGAAATGTGAGGCAAAGTATTTTTTTAGCCACATTTTGAGGATTGCAAAGGATTCTGGGTAACAGAACCTGGTGGCAGCCCAAAAAGTCACCCCGTCTTGGATTCCCCTAGGTCTCTAGTTTTAAAAAATACACAGGTTTGGTAGGTTTTCCTAGGTGGCGGCTGAGATAGAGGCCAAAATCCCCAGATAGGTACTTTGCAAAAAACACCTCTGTTTTCTTTGAGAAAATGTTATGTGTCCACTTTGTGTTTTGGGGCATTTCCTGTCACGGGCAATAGACCTACCCACACAAGTGAGTTACCATTTTTATCGGGAGCCTTGGGGAAACGCTGGGTAGAAGGAAATTTGTGGCTCCTCACAGATTCCAGAACATTCTGTCACCGAAATGTGAGGCAAAAGTATTCTTTTAGCCACATTTTGAGGATTGCAAAGGAGTCTGGGTAACAGAACCTAGTAGCAGCCCAACAAGTCACCCAGGCTTGGATTCCCCTAGGTCGCTAGTTTTAAAAAATGCACAGGTTTGGTAGGTTTCCCTAGGTGGCGGCTGAGAAAGAGGCCAAAATCCACAAGTAGGCACTTTGCAAAAAGCACCTCTGTTTTCTTTGAGAAAATGTGATGTGTCCACTTTGTGGTTTGGGGCATTTCCTGTCCCGGGCACTAGGCCTACCCACACAAGTGAGGTACCATTTTTATCAGGAGATTTGGGGGGGTATGCTGGTTGGAAGATAATTTGTGGCTCCTCTCAGATTCCAGAACTTTCTGTCACCGAAATGTGAGGGAAAAGTGTTTTTTTAGCCACATTTTGAGGATTGCAAAGGATTCTGGGTAACAGAACCTGGTGGCAGCCCAACAAGTCACCCCGGCTTGGATTACCCTAGGTTTCTAGTTTTAAAAAATGCACAAGTTTGGTAGGTTTCCCTAGGTGGCAGCTGAGATAGAGGCCAAACTCCACAGGAAGGCACTTTGCAAAAAACACCTCTGTTTTCTTTGAGAAAATATTATTTGTCCACTTTGAGTTTTGGGGCATTCCCTGTCACGGGCACTAGAACTACCCACACAAGTGAGGTACCATTTTTATCGGGAGCCTTGGGGAAACGCTGGGTAGAAGGAAATTTGTGGCTCCTCACAGATTCCAGAACTTTCTGTCACCGAACTGTGAGGCAAAAGTATTTTTTTAGCCACATTTTGAGGATTGCAAAGGAGTCTGGGTAACAGAACCTAGTAGCAGCCCAACAAGTCACCCAGGCTTGGATTCCCCTAGGTCGCTAGTTTTAAAAAATGCACATGTTTGGTAGGTTTCCCTAGGTGGCGGCTCAAATAGAGGCCAAAATCCACAGGTGGGCACTTTGCAAAAAACAGCTCTGTTTTCTTTGAGAAAATGTTATGTGTCCACTTTGTGTTTTGGGGCATTTCCTGTCACAGGCACTAGACCTACCCACACAAGCGAGGTACCATTTTTATCGAGAGACTTGGGGAAACGCTGGGTGGAAGGAAATTTGTGGCTCCTCTCAGATTCCAGAACTTTCTGTCACCGAAATGTGAGTCAAAAGTATTTTTTTAGCCACATTTTGAGGATTGCAAAGGATTCTGGGTAGCAGAACCTGGTGGGAGCCCAACAAGTCACCCCATCTTAGATTCCCCTAGGTCTTTAGTTTTCAAAAATGCACAGGTTTGGTAGGTTTCCCTAGGTGGTGGCTGAGTTAGAGGCCAAAATCCACAGGTAGGCGCTTTGCAAAAAACAGCTCTGTTTTCTTTGAGAAAATGTTATGTGTCCACTTTGTGTTTTGGAGCATTTATTGTCACGGGCACTAGACCTACCCACACAAGCGAGGTACCATTTTTATCGAGAGACTTGGGGAAACGCTGGGTGGAAGGAAATTTGTGGCTCCTCTCAGATTCCAGAACTTTCTGTCACCGAAATGTGAGTCAAAAGTATTTATTTAGCCACATTTTGAGGATTGCAAAGGATTCTGGGTAACAGAACCTGGTGGCAGCCCAACAAGTCACCCTGTCTTGTATTCCCCTAGGTCTCTAGTTTTGGAAAATGAACAGGTTTGGTAGGTTTCCCTCGGTGGCGGCTGAGCTAGGGGCCAAAATCCACAAGTAGGCACTTTGCAAAAAAAACCTCTGTTTTATTTGAGAGAATGTGATGTGTCCACTGTGTGTTTTGGGGCATTTCCTGTCCCGGGCACTAGGCCTGCCCACTCAAGTGAGGTACCATATTTATCAGGCGACTTGGGGGTATGCTGGTTGGAAGGAAATTTGTGGCTCCTCTCCGATTCCAGAACTTTCTGTCACCGAAATGTGAGGGAAAAGTGTTTTTGTAGCCACATTTTGAGGTTTGCAAAGATTCTGGGTAACAAAACCTGGTGGCAGCCCAACAAGTCACCCCGTCTTTGATTCCCCTAGGTCGCTAGCTTAAAAAAAATGCACAGGTTTGGTAGGTTTCCCTAAGTGGCGGCTGAGAAAGAGGCCAAAATCCACAAGTAGGCACTTTACAAATAACACCTCTGTTTTCTTTGAGAAAATGTGATGTGTCCACTTTGTGTTTTGGGACATTTCCTGTCCCGGGCACTAGGCCTACCCACTCAAGTGAGGTACCATATTTATCAGGAGACTTGGGGGTATGCTGGTTGGAAGGAAATTTGTGGCTCCTCTCAGATTCCAGAACTTTCTGTCACCGAAATGTGAGGAAAAAGTGTTTTTTTTAGCCACATTTTGCGGTTTGCAAAGGATTCTGGGTAACAGAATCTGGTGAGAGCCCGACAAGTCACCCCGTCTTGGATTTCCCTAGGTCTCTAGTTTTCAAAAATGCACAGGTTTTGTAGGTTTCCCTAGGTGGCGGCTGAGTTAGAGGCCAAAATCTACAGGTAGGCACTTTGCAAAAAACAGCTCTGTTTTCTTTGTGAAAATGTGATGTGTCCACGTTGTGTTTTGGGGCTTTTCCTGTCGCGGGTGCTAGGCCTACCCCCACAAGTGAGGTACCATTTTTATCGGGAAACTTGAGGGAAAGCTGGGTAGAAGGAAATTTGTGGCTCCTCTCAGATTCCAGAATTTTCTGTCGCTGAAATGTGTGGAAAAAGTGTTTTTTTAACCACATTTTGAGGTTTACAAAGGATTCTGGGTAGCAGAACCTGGTGGGAGCCCAACAAGTCACCCTGTCTTGGATTCCCCTAGGTCTCTAGTTTTGAAAAATGAACAGATTTGGTAGGTTTCCCTAGGTGGCGGCTCAGATAGAGGCCAAAATCCACAGATAGGCACTTTGCAAAAAACACCTCTGTTTTCTTTGAGAAAATGTTATGTGTCCACTTTGTGTTTTGGGGCATTTCCTGTCACGGGCACTAGACCTACCCACACAAGCGAGGTACCATTTTTATCGAGAGACTTGGGGAAACGCTGGGTGGAAGGAAATTTGTGGCTCCTCTCAGATTCCAGAACTTTCTGTCACCGAAATGTGAGTCAAAAGTATTTTTTTAGGCACATTTTGAGGATTGCAAAGGATTCTGGGTAGCAGAACCTGGTGGGAGCCCAACAAGTCACCCCATCTTGGATTCCCCTAGGTCTCTAGTTTTCAAAAATGCACAGGTTTGGTAGGTTTCCCTAGGTGGCGGCTGAGTTAGAGGCCAAAATCCACAAGTAGGCACTTTGCAAAAAACAGCTCTGTTTTCTTTGTGAAAATGTGATGTGTCCACGTTGTGTTTTGGGGCTTTTCCTGTCGCAGGCGCTAGGCTTACCCTCAAAAGTGAGGCACCATTTTTATCGGGAGACTTGAAGGAACGCTGGGTAGATGGAAATTTGTGGCTCCTCTCAGATTCCAGAACTTTCTGTCACTGAAATGTGAGGAAAAAGTGTTTTTTTAGCCACATTTTGAGGTTTACTAAGGATTCTGGGTAGCAGAACCTGGTGAGAGCCCAACATGTCACCCCATCTTGGATTCCCCTAGGTTTCTAGTTTTAAAAAATGCACAGGTTTGGTAGGTTTCCCTAGGTGGCAGCTGAGATAGAGGCCAAAATCCACAGGTTTGCACTTTGCAAAAAACACCTCTGTTTTCTTTGAGAAAATGTTATGTGTCCACTTTGAGTTTTCGGGCATTTCCTGTCTCGGGCACTAGACCTACCCACACAAGTGAGGTACCATTTTTATCGGGAGAATTGGGGAAACGCTGGGTGGAAGGAAATTTGTGGCTTCTCTCAGATTCCAGAACTTTCTTTCACCGAAATCTGAGGCAAAAGTATTTTTTTAGCCACATTTTGAGGATTGCAAAGGATTCTGGGTAACAGAACCTGGTGGCAGCCCAACAAGTCACCCCGTCTTGGATTCCACTAGGTCTCTAGTTTAAAAAAAGGCACAGGTTTGGTAGGTTTCCCTAGGTGGCGGCTGAGCTAGAGGCCAAAATCCACAAGTAGGCACTTTGCAAAAAACAGCTCTGTTTTCTTTGTGAAAATGTGATGTGTCCACGTTGTGTTTTGGGGCTTTTCCTGTCGCAGGCGCTAGGCCTACCCTCAAAAGTGAGGCACCATTTTTATCGGGAGACTTGAAGGAACGCTGGGTAGATGGAAATTTGTGGCTCCTCTCAGATTCCAGAACTTTCTGTCACTGAAATGTGAGGAAAAAGTGTTTTTTTAGCCACATTTTGAGGTTTACTAAGGATTCTGGGTAGCAGAACCTGGTGAGAGCCCAACATGTCACCCCATCTTGGATTCCCCTAGGTTTCTAGTTTTAAAAAATGCACAGGTTTGGTAGGTTTCCCTAGGTGGCAGCTGAGATAGAGGCCAAAATCCACAGGTTTGCACTTTGCAAAAAACACCTCTGTTTTCTTTGAGAAAATGTTATGTGTCCACTTTGAGTTTTCGGGCATTTCCTGTCTCGGGCACTAGACCTACCCACACAAGCGAGGAACCATTTTTATCGAGAGACTTGGGGAAACGCTGGGTGGAAGGAAATTTGTGGCTCCTCTCAGATTCCAGAACTTTCTGTCACCGAAATGTGAGTCAAAAGTATTTATTTAGCCACATTTTGAGGATTGCAAAGGATTCTGGGTAACAGAACCTGGTGGCAGCCCAACAAGTCACCCTGTCTTGTATTCCCCTAGGTCTCTAGTTTTGGAAAATGAACAGGTTTGGTAGGTTTCCCTCGGTGGCGGCTGAGCTAGAGGCCAAAATCCACAAGTAGGCACTTTGCAAAAAAAAACTCTGTTTTATTTGAGAGAATGTGATGTGTCCACTGTGTGTTTTGGGGCATTTCCTGTCCCGGGCACTAGGCCTGCCCACTCAAGTGAGGTACCATATTTATCAGGCGACTTGGGGGTATGCTGGTTGGAAGGAAATTTGTGGCTCCTCTCAGATTCCAGAACTTTCTGTCACCGAAATGTGAGGGAAAAGTGTTTTTGTAGCCACATTTTGAGGTTTGCAAAGATTCTGGGTAACAAAACCTGGTGGCAGCCCAACAAGTCACCCCGTCTTTGATTCCCCTAGGTCGCTAGCTTAAAAAAAATGCACAGGTTTGGTAGGTTTCCCTAAGTGGCGGCTGAGAAAGAGGCCAAAATCCACAAGTAGGCACTTTACAAATAACACCTCTGTTTTCTTTGAGAAAATGTGATGTGTCCACTTTGTGTTTTGGGACATTTCCTGTCCCGGGCACTAGGCCTACCCACTCAAGCGAGGTACCATATTTATCAGGAGACTTGGGGGTATGCTGGTTGGAAGGAAATTTGTGGCTCCTCTCAGATTCCAGAACTTTCTGTCACCGAAATGTGAGGAAAAAGTGTTTTTTTTAGCCACATTTTGAGGTTTGCAAAGGATTCTGGGTAACAGAATCTGGTGAGAGCCCGACAAGTCACCCCGTCTTGGATTTCCCTAGGTCTCTAGTTTTCAAAAATGCACAGGTTTTGTAGGTTTCCCTAGGTGGCGGCTGAGTTAGAGGCCAAAATCTACAGGTAGGCACTTTGCAAAAAACAGCTCTGTTTTCTTTGTGAAAATGTGATGTGTCCACGTTGTGTTTTGGGGCTTTTCCTGTCGCGGGTGCTAGGCCTACCCCCACAAGTGAGGTACCATTTTTATCGGGAAACTTGAGGGAAAGCTGGGTAGAAGGAAATTTGTGGCTCCTCTCAGATTCCAGAATTTTCTGTCACTGAAATGTGTGGAAAAAGTGTTTTTTTAGCCACATTTTGAGGTTTACAAAGGATTCTGGGTAGCAGAACCTGGTGGGAGCCCAACAAGTCACCCTGTCTTGGATTCCCCTAGGTCTCTAGTTTTGAAAAATGAACAGATTTGGTAGGTTTCCCTAGGTGGCGGCTCAGATAGAGGCCAAAATCCACAGATAGGCACTTTGCAAAAAACACCTCTGTTTTCTTTGAGAAAATGTTATGTGTCCACTTTGTGTTTTGGGGCATTTCCTGTCACGGGCACTAGACCTACCCACACAAGCGAGGTACCATTTTTATCGAGAGACTTGGGGAAACGCTGGGTGGAAGGAAATTTGTGGCTCCTCTCAGATTCCAGAACTTTCTGTCACCGAAATGTGAGTCAAAAGTATTTTTTTAGGCACATTTTGAGGATTGCAAAGGATTCTGGGTAGCAGAACCTGGTGGGAGCCCAACAAGTCACCCCATCTTGGATTCCCCTAGGTCTCTAGTTTTCAAAAATGCACAGGTTTGGTAGGTTTCCCTAGGTGGCGGCTGAGTTAGAGGCCAAAATCCACAAGTAGGCACTTTGCAAAAAACAGCTCTGTTTTCTTTGTGAAAATGTGATGTGTCCACGTTGTGTTTTGGGGCTTTTCCTGTCGCAGGCGCTAGGCCTACCCTCAAAAGTGAGGCACCATTTTTATCGGGAGACTTGAAGGAACGCTGGGTAGATGGAAATTTGTGGCTCCTCTCAGATTCCAGAACTTTCTGTCACTGAAATGTGAGGAAAAAGTGTTTTTTTAGCCACATTTTGAGGTTTACTAAGGATTCTGGGTAGCAGAACCTGGTGAGAGCCCAACATGTCACCCCATCTTGGATTCCCCTAGGTTTCTAGTTTTAAAAAATGCACAGGTTTGGTAGGTTTCCCTAGGTGGCAGCTGAGATAGAGGCTAAAATCCACAGGTTTGCACTTTGCAAAAAACACCTCTGTTTTCTTTGAGAAAATGTTATGTGTCCACTTTGAGTTTTCGGGCATTTCCTGTCTCGGGCACTAGACCTACCCACACAAGTGAGGTACCATTTTTATCGGGAGACTTGGGGAAACGCTGGGTGGAAGGAAATTTGTGGCTCCTCTCATATTCCAGAACTTTCTGTCACCGAAATGTGAGGCAAAAGTATTTGTTTAGCCACATTTTGAGTATTGCAAAGGATTCTGGGTAACAGAACCTGGTGGCAGCCCAACAAGTCACCCCGGCTTAGATTTCCCTAGGTCTCTAGTTTTCAAAAATGCACAGGTTTGGTGGGTTTCCCTAGGTGGCGGCTGAGATAGAGGCCAAAATCCACAGGTAGGCACTTTGCAAAAAACACCTCAGTTTTCTTTGAGAAAATGTTATGTGTCCACTTTGTGTTTTGGGGTATTTCCTGTCACGGGCACTAGACCTACCCACACAAGTGAGTTACCATTTTTATCGGGAGACCTGGGGAAACTCTGGGTGGAAGGAAATTTGTGGCTCCTCTCAGATTCCAGAACTTTCTTTCACCGAAATGTGAGGCAAAAGTATTTTTTTAGCCACATTTTGAGTATTGCAAAGGATTCTGGGTAACAGAACCTGGTGGCAGCCCAACAAGTCACCCCGGCTTAGATTTCCCTAGGTCTCTAGTTTTCAAAAATGCACAGGTTTGGTGGGTTTCCCTAGGTGGCGGCTGAGATAGAGGCCAAAATCCACAGGTAGGCACTTTGCAAAAAACACCTCAGTTTTCTTTGAGAAAATGTTATGTGTCCACTTTGTGTTTTGGGGTATTTCCTGTCACGGGCACTAGACCTACCCACACAAGTGAGTTACCATTTTTATCGGGAGACCTGGGGAAACTCTGGGTGGAAGGAAATTTGTGGCTCCTCTCAGATTCCAGAACTTTCTTTCACCGAAATGTGAGGCAAAAGTATTTTTTTAGCCACATTTTGAGGATTGCAAAGGATTCTGGGTAACAGAACATGGTGGCAGCCCAACAAGTCACCCCGTCTTGGATTCCCCTATGTATCTAGTTTAAAAAAATGCACAGGTTTGGTAGGTTTCTCTAGGTGGCGGCTGAGCTAGAGGCCAAAATCCACAAGTAGGCACTTTACAAATAACACCTCTGTTTTCTTTGAGAAAATGTGATGTGTCCACTTTGTGTTTTGGGACATTTCCTGTCCCGGGCAATAGGCCTACCCACTCAAGTGAGGTACCATATTTATCATGAGACTTGGGGGTATGCTGGTTGGAAGGATATCTGTGGCTCTTCTCAGATTCCAGAACTTTCTGTCACCGAAATGTGAGGGAAAAGTGTTTTTGTAGCCACATTTTGAGGTTTACAAAGGATTCTGGGTAACAGAACCTGGTGGCAGCCCAACAAGTCACCCCAGCGTGGATTCCCCTAGGTTTCTAGTTTTAAAAAAAGCACAGGTTTGGTAGGTTTCCCTAGGTGGCAGCTGAGATAGAGGCCAAAATCTACAGGTAGGCACTTTGCAAAAAACACCTCTGTTTTCTTTGAGAAAATATTATGTGTCCACTTTGAGTTTTGGGGCATTCCTTGTCACGGGCACTAGACCTACCCACACAAGTGAGTTACCATTTTTATCGGGAGCCTTGGGGAAACGCTGGGTAGAAGGAAATTTGTGGCTCCTCACAGATTCCAGAACATTCTGTCACCGAAATGTGAGGCAAAAGTATTCTTTTAGCCACATTTTGAGGATTGCAAAGGAGTCTGGGTAACAGAACCTAGTAGCAGCCCAACAAGTCACCCCGGCTTGGATTCCCCTAGGTCGCTAGTTTTAAAAAATGCACAGGTTTGGTAGGTTTCCCTTGGTGGCGGCTCACATAGAGGCCAAAATCCACAGGTGGGCACTTTGCAAAAAACACCTCTGTTTTCTTTGAGAAAATGTTATGTGTCTACTTTGTGTTTTGGGGCATTTCCTGTCACGGGCACTAGACCTACCCACACAAGCGAGGTACCATTTTTATCAAGAGACTTGGGGAAACGCTGGGTGGAAGGAAATTTGTGGCTCCTCTCAGATTCCTGAACTTTCTGTCACCGAAATGTGAGACAAAAGTATTTTTTTAGCCACATTTTGAGGATTGCAAAGGATTCTGGGTAACAGAACCTGGTGGCAGCTGAACAAGTCACCCCGTCTTTGATTCCCCTAGGTCGCTAGTTTTAAAAAATGCACAGGTTTGGTAGGTTTCCCTAGGTGGCGGCTGAGAAAGAGGCCAAAATCCTCAAGTAGGCACTTTGCAAAAAGCACCTCTGTTTTCTTTGAGAAAATATGATGTGTCCACTTTGTGTTTTGGGGCATTTCCTGCCCCGGGCACTAGGCCTACCCACACAAGTGAGGTACCATTTTTATCAGGAGATTTGGGGGGGTATGCTGGTTGGAAGATCATTTGTGGCTCCTCTCAGATTCCAGAACTTTCTGTCACCGAAATGTGAGGGAAAAGTGTTTTTTTAGCCACATTTTGAGGATTGCAAAGGATTCTGGGTAACAGAACCTGGTGGCAGCCCAACAAGTCACCCCGGCTTGGATTACCCTAGGTTTCTAGTTTTAAAAAATGCACAGGTTTGGTAGGTTTCCCTAGGTGGCAGCTGAGATAGAGGCCAAAATCCACAGGAAGGCACTTTGCAAAAAACACCTCTGTTTTCTTTGAGAAAATATTATGTGTCCACTTTGAGTTTTGGGGCTTTCCCTGTCACGGGCACTAGACCTACCCACACAAGTGAGGTGCCATTTTTATCGGGAGCCTTGGGGAAACGCTGGGTAGAAGGAAATTTGTGGTTCCTCACAGATTCCAGAACTTTCTGTCACCGAACTGTGAGGCAAAAGTATTTTTTTAGCCACATTTTGAGGATTGCAAAGGAGTCTGGGTAACAGAACCTAGTAGCAGCCCAACAAGTCACCCAGGCTTGGATTCCCCTAGGTCGCTAGTTTTCAAAAATGCACAGGTTTGGTAGGTTTCCCTAGGTGGCGGCTGAGTTAGAGGCCAAAATCTACAGGTAGGCACTTTGCAAAAAACAGCTCTGTTTTCTTTGTGAAAATGTGATGTGTCCACGTTGTGTTTTGGGGCTTTTCCTGTCGCGGGTGCTAGGCCTACCCGCACAAGTGAGGTACCATTTTTATCGGGAAACTTGAGGGAACGCTGGGTAGAAGGAAATGTGTGGCTCCTCTCAGATTCCAGAATTTTCTGTCACTGAAATGTGAGGAAAAAGTGTTTTTTTAGCCACATTTTGAGGTTTACAAAGGATTCTAGGTAGCAGAACCTGGTGGGAGCCCAACAAGTCACCCCTTATTCGATTCCCCTAGGTCTCTAGTTTTCAAAAATGCATAGGTTTGGTAGGTTTCCCTAGGTGGCGGCTGACATAGAGGCCAAAATCCACAGGTAGGCACTTTGCAAAAAACACCGCTGTTTTCTTTGAGAAAATGTTATGTGTCCACTTTGAGTTTTGGGGCATTTCCTGTCACGGGCACTAGACCTACCCACACAAGTGAGGTACCATTTTTATCGGGAGACTTGGGGAAACTCTGGGTGGAAGGAAATTTGTGGCTCCTCTCAGATTCCAGAACTTTCTGTCACCGAAATGTGAGGCAAAGTATTTTTTTAGCCACATTTTGAGGATTGCAAAGGATTCTGGGTAACAGAACCTGGTGGCAGACCAAAAAGTCACCCCGTCTTGGATTCCCCTAGGTCTCTAGTTTTAAAAAATACACAGGTTTGGTAGGTTTTCCTAGGTGGCGGCTGAGATAGAGGCCAAAATCCACAAATAGGTACTTTGCAAAAAACACCTCTGTTTTCTTTGAGAAAATGTTATGTGTCCACTTTGTGTTTTGGGGCATTTCCTGTCACGGGCACTAGACCTACCCACACAAGTGAGGTACCATTTTTATCAGGAGACTTGGGGAAACGCTGGTTGGAAGGAAATTTGTGGCTCCTCTCAGATTCCAGAACTTTCTGTCACCGAAATGTGAGGGAAAAGTGTTTTTGTAGCCACATTTTGAGGTTTACAAAGGATTCTGGTTAGCAGAACCTGGTGAGAGCCCAACAAGTCACCCCATCTTGGATTCCCCTAGGTCTCTAGATTTAAAAAATGCACAGGTTTGGTAGGTTTCCCTAGGTGGCGGCTGAGTTAGAGGCCAAAATCCACAAGTAGGCACTTTGCAAAAAACAGCTCTGTTTTCTTTGTGAAAATGTGATGTGTCCACGTTGTGTTTTGGGGTTTTTCCTGTCGCGGGCGCTAGGCCTACTCTCAAAAGTGAGGTACCATTTTTATCGGGAGACTTGAAGGAACGCTGGGTAGATGGAAATTTGTGGCTCCTCTCAGATTCCAGAACTTTCTGTCACTGAAATGAGAGGAAAAAGTGTTTTTTTAGCCACATTTTGAGGTTTACTAAGGATTCTGGGTAGCAGAACCTGGTGAGAGCCCAACAAGTCACCCCATCTTGGATTCCCCTAGGTTTCTAGTTTAAAAAAATGCACAGGTTTGGTAGGTTTCCCTAGGTGGCAGCTGAGATAGAGGCCAAAATCCACAGGTAGGCACTTTGCAAAAAACACCTCTGTTTTCTTTGAGAAAATGTTATGTGTCCACTTTGAGTTTTGGGGCATTTCCTGTCACGGGCACTAGACCTACCCACACAAGTGAGGTACCATTTTTATCAGGAGACTTGGGGAAACGCTGGGTGGAAGGAAATTTGTGGCTCCTCTCAGATTCCAGAACTTTCTGTCACCGAAATGTGAGGCAAAAGTATTTTTTTAGCTACATTTTGAGGATTGCAAAGGATTCTGGGTAACAGAACCTGGTGGCAGCCCAACAAGTCACCACGTCTTGGATTCCCCTAGGTCACAAGTTTAAAAAAATGCACAGGTTTGGTAGGTTTCCCTAGGTGGCGGCTGAGCTAGACGCCAAAATCCACAAGTAGGCACTTTGCAAATAACACCTCTGTTTTCTTTGAGAAAAAGTGATGTGTCCACTTTGTGTTTTGGGACATTTCCTGTCCCGGGCACTAGGCCTACCCACTCAAGTGAGGTACCATATTTATCAGGAGACTTGGGGGTATGCTGGTTGGAAGGAAATTTGTGGCTCCTCTCAGATTCCAGAACTTTCTGTCACCGAAATGTGAGGGAAAAGTGTTTTTGTAGCCTCATTTTGAGGTTTACAAAGGATTCAGGATAGCAGAACCTGGTGAGAGCCCAACAAGTCACCCCATCTTGGATTCCCCTAGGTCTCTTGTTTTAAAAAATGCACAGGTTTGGTAGGTTTCCCTAGGTGGCGGCTGAGATAGAGGCCAAAATCCACAGGTAGGCACTTTGCAAAAAACACCTCTGTTTTCTTTGAGAAAATGTTATGTGTCCACTTTGTGTTTTGGGGTATTTCCTGTCACGGGCACTAGACCTACCCACACAAGTGAGGTACCATTTTTATTGGGAGACTTGGGGAAACTCTGGGTGGAAGGAAATTTGTGGCTCCTCTCAGATTCCAGAACTTTCTGTCACCGAAATGTGAGGCTAAAGTATTTTTTTAGCCACATTTTGAGGATTGCAAAGGATTCTGGGTAACAGAACCTGGTGGCAGCCCAACAAGTCACCCCGTCTTGGATTCCCCTAGGTCTCTAGTTTAAAAAAATGCACAGGTTTGGTAGGTTTCCCTAGGTGGCGGCTGAGTTAGAGGCCAAAATCCACAAGTAGGCACTTTGCAAAAAACAGCTCTGTTTTCTTTGTGAAAATGTGATGTGTCCACATTGTGTTTTGGGGCTTTTCCTGTCACGGGCGCTAGGCCTACCCTCAAAAGTGAGGTACCATTTTTATCGGGAGACTTGAAGGAACGCTGGGTAGATGGAAATTTGTGGCTCCTCTCAGATTCCAGAACTTTCTGTCACTGAAATGTGAGGGAAAAGAGTTTTTTTAGCCACATTTTGAGGTTTACTAAGGATTCTGGGTAGCAGAACCTGGTGAGAGCCCAACATGTCACCCCATCTTGGATTCCCCTAGGTTTCTAGTTTTAAAAAATGCACAGGTTTGGTAGGTTTCCCTAGGTGGCAGCTGAGATAGAGGCCAAAATCCACAGGTTTGCACTTTGCAAAAAAGACCTCTGTTTTCTTTGAGAAAATGTTATGTGTACACTTTGAGTTTTCGGGCATTTCCTGTCTCGGGCACTAGACCTACTCACACAAGTGAGGTACCATTTTTATCGGGAGACTTGGGGAAACGCTGGGTGGAAGGAAATTTGTGGCTCCTCTCATATTCCAGAACTTTCTGTCACCGAAATGTGAGGCAAAAGTATTTGTTTAGCCACATTTTGAGGATTGCAAAGGATTCTGGGTAACAGAACCTGGTGGCAGCCCAACAAGTCACCCCGGCTTAGATTCCCCTAGGTCTCTAGTTTTCAAAAATGCACAGGTTTGGTGGGTTTCCCTAGGGGGCGGCTGAGATAGAGGCCAAAATCCACAGGTAGGCACTTTGCAAAAAACACCTCTGTTTTCTTTGAGAAAATGTTATGTGTCCACTTTGTGTTTTGGGGTATTTCCTGTCACGGGCACTAGACCTACCCACACAAGTGAGGTACCATTTTTATCAGGAGACTTGGGGAAACTCTGGGTGGAAGGAAATTTGTGGCTCCTCTCAGATTCCAGAACTTTCTTTCACCGAAATCTGAGGCAAAAGTATTTTTTTAGCCACATTTTGAGGATTGCAAAGTATTCTGGGTAACAGAACCTGGTGGGAGCCCAACAAGTCACCCCGTCTTGGATTTCCCTAGGTCTCTAGTTTTCAAAAATGCACAGGTTTTGTAGGTTTCCCTAGGTGGCGGCTGAGTTAGAGGCCAAAATCTACAGGTAGGCACTTTGCAAAAAACAGCTCTGTTTTCTTTGTGAAAATGTGATGTGTCCACGTTGTGTTTTGGGGCTTTTCCTGTCGCGGGTGCTAGGCCTACCCCCACAAGTGAGGTACCATTTTTATCGGGAAACTTGAGGGAAAGCTGGGTAGAAGGAAATTTGTGGCTCCTCTCAGATTCCAGAATTTTCTGTCGCTGAAATGTGTGGAAAAAGTGTTTTTTTAACCACATTTTGAGGTTTACAAAGGATTCTGGGTAGCAGAACCTGGTGGGAGCCCAACAAGTCACCCTGTCTTGGATTCCCCTAGGTCTCTAGTTTTGAAAAATGAACAGATTTGGTAGGTTTCCCTAGGTGGCGGCTCAGATAGAGGCCAAAATCCACAGATAGGCACTTTGCAAAAAACACCTCTGTTTTCTTTGAGAAAATGTTATGTGTCCACTTTGTGTTTTGGGGCATTTCCTGTCACGGGCACTAGACCTACCCACACAAGCGAGGTACCATTTTTATCGAGAGACTTGGGGAAACGCTGGGTGGAAGGAAATTTGTGGCTCCTCTCAGATTCCAGAACTTTCTGTCACCGAAATGTGAGTCAAAAGTATTTTTTTAGGCACATTTTGAGGATTGCAAAGGATTCTGGGTAGCAGAACCTGGTGGGAGCCCAACAAGTCACCCCATCTTGGATTCCCCTAGGTCTCTAGTTTTCAAAAATGCACAGGTTTGGTAGGTTTCCCTAGGTGGCGGCTGAGTTAGAGGCCAAAATCCACAAGTAGGCACTTTGCAAAAAACAGCTCTGTTTTCTTTGTGAAAATGTGATGTGTCCACGTTGTGTTTTGGGGCTTTTCCTGTCGCAGGCGCTAGGCTTACCCTCAAAAGTGAGGCACCATTTTTATCGGGAGACTTGAAGGAACGCTGGGTAGATGGAAATTTGTGGCTCCTCTCAGATTCCAGAACTTTCTGTCACTGAAATGTGAGGAAAAAGTGTTTTTTTAGCCACATTTTGAGGTTTACTAAGGATTCTGGGTAGCAGAACCTGGTGAGAGCCCAACATGTCACCCCATCTTGGATTCCCCTAGGTTTCTAGTTTTAAAAAATGCACAGGTTTGGTAGGTTTCCCTAGGTGGCAGCTGAGATAGAGGCCAAAATCCACAGGTTTGCACTTTGCAAAAAACACCTCTGTTTTCTTTGAGAAAATGTTATGTGTCCACTTTGAGTTTTCGGGCATTTCCTGTCTCGGGCACTAGACCTACCCACACAAGTGAGGTACCATTTTTATCGGGAGAATTGGGGAAACGCTGGGTGGAAGGAAATTTGTGGCTTCTCTCAGATTCCAGAACTTTCTTTCACCGAAATCTGAGGCAAAAGTATTTTTTTAGCCACATTTTGAGGATTGCAAAGGATTCTGGGTAACAGAACCTGGTGGCAGCCCAACAAGTCACCCCGTCTTGGATTCCACTAGGTCTCTAGTTTAAAAAAATGCACAGGTTTGGTAGGTTTCCCTAGGTGGCGGCTGAGCTAGAGGCCAAAATCCACAAGTAGGCACTTTGCAAAAAACAGCTCTGTTTTCTTTGTGAAAATGTGATGTGTCCACGTTGTGTTTTGGGGCTTTTCCTGTCGCAGGCGCTAGGCCTACCCTCAAAAGTGAGGCACCATTTTTATCGGGAGACTTGAAGGAACGCTGGGTAGATGGAAATTTGTGGCTCCTCTCAGATTCCAGAACTTTCTGTCACTGAAATGTGAGGAAAAAGTGTTTTTTTAGCCACATTTTGAGGTTTACTAAGGATTCTGGGTAGCAGAACCTGGTGAGAGCCCAACATGTCACCCCATCTTGGATTCCCCTAGGTTTCTAGTTTTAAAAAATGCACAGGTTTGGTAGGTTTCCCTAGGTGGCAGCTGAGATAGAGGCCAAAATCCACAGGTTTGCACTTTGCAAAAAACACCTCTGTTTTCTTTGAGAAAATGTTATGTGTCCACTTTGAGTTTTCGGGCATTTCCTGTCTCGGGCACTAGACCTACCCACACAAGCGAGGAACCATTTTTATCGAGAGACTTGGGGAAACGCTGGGTGGAAGGAAATTTGTGGCTCCTCTCAGATTCCAGAACTTTCTGTCACCGAAATGTGAGTCAAAAGTATTTATTTAGCCACATTTTGAGTATTGCAAAGGATTCTGGGTAACAGAACCTGGTGGCAGCCCAACAAGTCACCCTGTCTTGTATTCCCCTAGGTCTCTAGTTTTGGAAAATGAACAGGTTTGGTAGGTTTCCCTCGGTGGCGGCTGAGCTAGAGGCCAAAATCCACAAGTAGGCACTTTGCAAAAAAAACCTCTGTTTTATTTGAGAGAATGTGATGTGTCCACTGTGTGTTTTGGGGCATTTCCTGTCCCGGGCACTAGGCCTGCCCACTCAAGTGAGGTACCATATTTATCAGGCGACTTGGGGGTATGCTGGTTGGAAGGAAATTTGTGGCTCCTCTCAGATTCCAGAACTTTCTGTCACCGAAATGTGAGGGAAAAGTGTTTTTGTAGCCACATTTTGAGGTTTGCAAAGATTCTGGGTAACAAAACCTGGTGGCAGCCCAACAAGTCACCCCGTCTTTGATTCCCCTAGGTCGCTAGCTTAAAAAAAATGCACAGGTTTGGTAGGTTTCCCTAAGTGGCGGCTGAGAAAGAGGCCAAAATCCACAAGTAGGCACTTTACAAATAACACCTCTGTTTTCTTTGAGAAAATGTGATGTGTCCACTTTGTGTTTTGGGACATTTCCTGTCCCGGGCACTAGGCCTACCCACTCAAGCGAGGTACCATATTTATCAGGAGACTTGGGGGTATGCTGGTTGGAAGGAAATTTGTGGCTCCTCTCAGATTCCAGAACTTTCTGTCACCGAAATGTGAGGAAAAAGTGTTTTTTTTAGCCACATTTTGAGGTTTGCAAAGGATTCTGGGTAACAGAATCTGGTGAGAGCCCGACAAGTCACCCCGTCTTGGATTTCCCTAGGTCTCTAGTTTTCAAAAATGCACAGGTTTTGTAGGTTTCCCTAGGTGGCGGCTGAGTTAGAGGCCAAAATCTACAGGTAGGCACTTTGCAAAAAACAGCTCTGTTTTCTTTGTGAAAATGTGATGTGTCCACGTTGTGTTTTGGGGCTTTTCCTGTCGCGGGTGCTAGGCCTACCCCCACAAGTGAGGTACCATTTTTATCGGGAAACTTGAGGGAAAGCTGGGTAGAAGGAAATTTGTGGCTCCTCTCAGATTCCAGAATTTTCTGTCACTGAAATGTGTGGAAAAAGTGTTTTTTTAGCCACATTTTGAGGTTTACAAAGGATTCTGGGTAGCAGAACCTGGTGGGAGCCCAACAAGTCACCCTGTCTTGGATTCCCCTAGGTCTCTAGTTTTGAAAAATGAACAGATTTGGTAGGTTTCCCTAGGTGGCGGCTCAGATAGAGGCCAAAATCCACAGATAGGCACTTTGCAAAAAACACCTCTGTTTTCTTTGAGAAAATGTTATGTGTCCACTTTGTGTTTTGGGGCATTTCCTGTCACGGGCACTAGACCTACCCACACAAGCGAGGTACCATTTTTATCGAGAGACTTGGGGAAACGCTCGGTGGAAGGAAATTTGTGGCTCCTCTCAGATTCCAGAACTTTCTGTCACCGAAATGTGAGTCAAAAGTATTTTTTTAGGCACATTTTGAGGATTGCAAAGGATTCTGGGTAGCAGAACCTGGTGGGAGCCCAACAAGTCACCCCATCTTGGATTCCCCTAGGTCTCTAGTTTTCAAAAATGCACAGGTTTGGTAGGTTTCCCTAGGTGGCGGCTGAGTTAGAGGCCAAAATCCACAAGTAGGCACTTTGCAAAAAACAGCTCTGTTTTCTTTGTGAAAATGTGATGTGTCCACGTTGTGTTTTGGGGCTTTCCCTGTCGCAGGCGCTAGGCCTACCCTCAAAAGTGAGGCACCATTTTTATCGGGAGACTTGAAGGAACGCTGGGTAGATGGAAATTTGTGGCTCCTCTCAGATTCCAGAACTTTCTGTCACTGAAATGTGAGGAAAAAGTGTTTTTTTAGCCACATTTTGAGGTTTACTAAGGATTCTGGGTAGCAGAACCTGGTGAGAGCCCAACATGTCACCCCATCTTGGATTCCCCTAGGTTTCTAGTTTTAAAAAATGCACAGGTTTGGTAGGTTTCCCTAGGTGGCAGCTGAGATAGAGGCTAAAATCCACAGGTTTGCACTTTGCAAAAAACACCTCTGTTTTCTTTGAGAAAATGTTATGTGTCCACTTTGAGTTTTCGGGCATTTCCTGTCTCGGGCACTAGACCTACCCACACAAGTGAGGTACCATTTTTATCGGGAGACTTGGGGAAACGCTGGGTGGAAGGAAATTTGTGGCTCCTCTCATATTCCAGAACTTTCTGTCACCGAAATGTGAGGCAAAAGTATTTTTTTAGCCACATTTTGAGTATTGCAAAGGATTCTGGGTAACAGAACCTGGTGGCAGCCCAACAAGTCACCCCGGCTTAGATTTCCCTAGGTCTCTAGTTTTCAAAAATGCACAGGTTTGGTGGGTTTCCCTAGGTGGCGGCTGAGATAGAGGCCAAAATCCACAGGTAGGCACTTTGCAAAAAACACCTCTGTTTTCTTTGAGAAAATGTTATGTGTCCACTTTGTGTTTTGGGGTATTTCCTGTCACGGGCACTAGACCTACCCACACAAGTGAGTTACCATTTTTATCGGGAGACCTGGGGAAACTCTGGGTGGAAGGAAATTTGTGGCTCCTCTCAGATTCCAGAACTTTCTTTCACCGAAATGTGAGGCAAAAGTATTTTTTTAGCCACATTTTGAGGATTGCAAAGGATTCTGGGTAACAGAACATGGTGGCAGCCCAACAAGTCACCCCGTCTTGGATTCCCCTATGTATCTAGTTTAAAAAAATGCACAGGTTTGGTAGGTTTCTCTAGGTGGCGGCTGAGCTAGAGGCCAAAATCCACAAGTAGGCACTTTACAAATAACACCTCTGTTTTCTTTGAGAAAATGTGATGTGTCCACTTTGTGTTTTGGGACATTTCCTGTCCCGGGCAATAGGCCTACCCACTCAAGTGAGGTACCATATTTATCAGGAGACTTGGGGGTATGCTGGTTGGAAGGATATCTGTGGCTCTTCTCAGATTCCAGAACTTTCTGTCTCCGAAATGTGAGGGAAAAGTGTTTTTGTAGCCACATTTTGAGGTTTACAAAGGATTCTGGGTAACAGAACCTGGTGGCAGCCCAACAAGTCACCCCAGCGTGGATTCCCCTAGGTTTCTAGTTTTAAAAAAAGCACAGGTTTGGTAGGTTTCCCTAGGTGGCAGCTGAGATAGAGGCCAAAATCTACAGGTAGGCACTTTGCAAAAAACACCTCTGTTTTCTTTGAGAAAATATTATGTGTCCACTTTGAGTTTTGGGGCATTCCTTGTCACGGGCACTAGACCTACCCACACAAGTGAGTTACCATTTTTATCGGGAGCCTTGGGGAAACGCTGGGTAGAAGGAAATTTGTGGCTCCTCACAGATTCCAGAACATTCTGTCACCGAAATGTGAGGCAAAAGTATTCTTTTAGCCACATTTTGAGGATTGCAAAGGAGTCTGGGTAACAGAACCTAGTAGCAGCCCAACAAGTCACCCCGGCTTGGATTCCCCTAGGTCGCTAGTTTTAAAAAATGCACAGGTTTGGTAGGTTTCCCTTGGTGGCGGCTCACATAGAGGCCAAAATCCACAGGTGGGCACTTTGCAAAAAACACCTCTGTTTTCTTTGAGAAAATGTTATGTGTCTACTTTGTGTTTTGGGGCATTTCCTGTCACGGGCACTAGACCTACCCACACAAGCGAGGTACCATTTTTATCAAGAGACTTGGGGAAACGCTGGGTGGAAGGAAATTTGTGGCTCCTCTCAGATTCCTGAACTTTCTGTCACCGAAATGTGAGACAAAAGTATTTTTTTAGCCACATTTTGAGGATTGCAAAGGATTCTGGGTAACAGAACCTGGTGGCAGCTGAACAAGTCACCCCGTCTTTGATTCCCCTAGGTCGCTAGTTTTAAAAAATGCACAGGTTTGGTAGGTTTCCCTAGGTGGCGGCTGAGAAAGAGGCCAAAATCCTCAAGTAGGCACTTTGCAAAAAGCACCTCTGTTTTCTTTGAGAAAATATGATGTGTCCACTTTGTGTTTTGGGGCATTTCCTGCCCCGGGCACTAGGCCTACCCACACAAGTGAGGTACCATTTTTATCAGGAGATTTGGGGGGGTATGCTGGTTGGAAGATCATTTGTGGCTCCTCTCAGATTCCAGAACTTTCTGTCACCGAAATGTGAGGGAAAAGTGTTTTTTTAGCCACATTTTGAGGATTGCAAAGGATTCTGGGTAACAGAACCTGGTGGCAGCCCAACAAGTCACCCCGGCTTGGATTACCCTAGGTTTCTAGTTTTAAAAAATGCACAGGTTTGGTAGGTTTCCCTAGGTGGCAGCTGAGATAGAGGCCAAAATCCACAGGAAGGCACTTTGCAAAAAACACCTCTGTTTTCTTTGAGAAAATATTATGTGTCCACTTTGAGTTTTGGGGCTTTCCCTGTCACGGGCACTAGACCTACCCACACAAGTGAGGTGCCATTTTTATCGGGAGCCTTGGGGAAACGCTGGGTAGAAGGAAATTTGTGGTTCCTCACAGATTCCAGAACTTTCTGTCACCGAACTGTGAGGCAAAAGTATTTTTTTAGCCACATTTTGAGGATTGCAAAGGAGTCTGGGTAACAGAACCTAGTAGCAGCCCAACAAGTCACCCAGGCTTGGATTCCCCTAGGTCGCTAGTTTTCAAAAATGCACAGGTTTGGTAGGTTTCCCTAGGTGGCGGCTGAGTTAGAGGCCAAAATCTACAGGTAGGCACTTTGCAAAAAACAGCTCTGTTTTCTTTGTGAAAATGTGATGTGTCCACGTTGTGTTTTGGGGCTTTTCCTGTCGCGGGTGCTAGGCCTACCCGCACAAGTGAGGTACCATTTTTATCGGGAAACTTGAGGGAACGCTGGGTAGAAGGAAATGTGTGGCTCCTCTCAGATTCCAGAATTTTCTGTCACTGAAATGTGAGGAAAAAGTGTTTTTTTAGCCACATTTTGAGGTTTACAAAGGATTCTAGGTAGCAGAACCTGGTGGGAGCCCAACAAGTCACCCCTTATTCGATTCCCCTAGGTCTCTAGTTTTCAAAAATGCATAGGTTTGGTAGGTTTCCCTAGGTGGCGGCTGACATAGAGGCCAAAATCCACAGGTAGGCACTTTGCAAAAAACACCGCTGTTTTCTTTGAGAAAATGTTATGTGTCCACTTTGAGTTTTGGGGCATTTCCTGTCACGGGCACTAGACCTACCCACACAAGTGAGGTACCATTTTTATCGGGAGACTTGGGGAAACTCTGGGTGGAAGGAAATTTGTGGCTCCTCTCAGATTCCAGAACTTTCTGTCACCGAAATGTGAGGCAAAGTATTTTTTTAGCCACATTTTGAGGATTGCAAAGGATTCTGGGTAACAGAACCTGGTGGCAGACCAAAAAGTCACCCCGTCTTGGATTCCCCTAGGTCTCTAGTTTTAAAAAATACACAGGTTTGGTAGGTTTTCCTAGGTGGCGGCTGAGATAGAGGCCAAAATCCACAAATAGGTACTTTGCAAAAAACACCTCTGTTTTCTTTGAGAAAATGTTATGTGTCCACTTTGTGTTTTGGGGCATTTCCTGTCACGGGCACTAGACCTACCCACACAAGTGAGGTACCATTTTTATCAGGAGACTTGGGGAAACGCTGGTTGGAAGGAAATTTGTGGCTCCTCTCAGATTCCAGAACTTTCTGTCACCGAAATGTGAGGGAAAAGTGTTTTTGTAGCCACATTTTGAGGTTTACAAAGGATTCTGGTTAGCAGAACCTGGTGAGAGCCCAACAAGTCACCCCATCTTGGATTCCCCTAGGTCTCTAGATTTAAAAAATGCACAGGTTTGGTAGGTTTCCCTAGGTGGCGGCTGAGTTAGAGGCCAAAATCCACAAGTAGGCACTTTGCAAAAAACAGCTCTGTTTTCTTTGTGAAAATGTGATGTGTCCACGTTGTGTTTTGGGGTTTTTCCTGTCGCGGGCGCTAGGCCTACTCTCAAAAGTGAGGTACCATTTTTATCGGGAGACTTGAAGGAACGCTGGGTAGATGGAAATTTGTGGCTCCTCTCAGATTCCAGAACTTTCTGTCACTGAAATGAGAGGAAAATGTGTTTTTTTAGCCACATTTTGAGGTTTACTAAGGATTCTGGGTAGCAGAACCTGGTGAGAGCCCAACAAGTCACCCCATCTTGGATTCCCCTAGGTTTCTAGTTTAAAAAAATGCACAGGTTTGGTAGGTTTCCCTAGGTGGCAGCTCAGATAGAGGCCAAAATCCACAGGTAGGCACTTTGCAAAAAACACCTCTGTTTTCTTTGAGAAAATGTTATGTGTCCACTTTGAGTTTTGGGGCATTTCCTGTCACGGGCACTAGACCTACCCACACAAGTGAGGTACCATTTTTATCAGGAGACTTGGGGAAACGCTGGGTGGAAGGAAATTTGTGGCTCCTCTCAGATTCCAGAACTTTCTGTCACCGAAATGTGAGGCAAAAGTATTTTTTTAGCTACATTTTGAGGATTGCAAAGGATTCTGGGTAACAGAACCTGGTGGCAGCCCAACAAGTCACCATGTCTTGGATTCCCCTAGGTCACAAGTTTAAAAAAATGCACAGGTTTGGTAGGTTTCCCTAGGTGGCGGCTGAGCTAGACGCCAAAATCCACAAGTAGGCACTTTGCAAATAACACCTCTGTTTTCTTTGAGAAAAAGTGATGTGTCCACTTTGTGTTTTGGGACATTTCCTGTCCCGGGCACTAGGCCTACCCACTCAAGTGAGGTACCATATTTATCAGGAGACTTGGGGGTATGCTGGTTGGAAGGAAATTTGTGGCTCCTCTCAGATTCCAGAACTTTCTGTCACCGAAATGTGAGGGAAAAGTGTTTTTGTAGCCTCATTTTGAGGTTTACAAAGGATTCAGGATAGCAGAACCTGGTGAGAGCCCAACAAGTCACCCCATCTTGGATTCCCCTAGGTCTCTTGTTTTAAAAAATGCACAGGTTTGGTAGGTTTCCCTAGGTGGCGGCTGAGATAGAGGCCAAAATCCACAGGTAGGCACTTTGCAAAAAACACCTCTGTTTTCTTTGAGAAAATGTTATGTGTCCACTTTGTGTTTTGGGGTATTTCCTGTCACGGGCACTAGACCTACCCACACAAGTGAGGTACCATTTTTATTGGGAGACTTGGGGAAACTCTGGGTGGAAGGAAATTTGTGGCTCCTCTCAGATTCCAGAACTTTCTGTCACCGAAATGTGAGGCTAAAGTATTTTTTTAGCCACATTTTGAGGATTGCAAAGGATTCTGGGTAACAGAACCTGGTGGCAGCCCAACAAGTCACCCCGTCTTGGATTCCCCTAGGTCTCTAGTTTAAAAAAATGCATAGGTTTGGTAGGTTTCCCTAGGTGGCGGCTGAGTTAGAGGCCAAAATCCACAAGTAGGCACTTTGCAAAAAACAGCTCTGTTTTCTTTGTGAAAATGTGATGTGTCCACATTGTGTTTTGGGGCTTTTCCTGTCACGGGCGCTAGGCCTACCCTCAAAAGTGAGGTACCATTTTTATCGGGAGACTTGAAGGAACGCTGGGTAGATGGAAATTTGTGGCTCCTCTCAGATTCCAGAACTTTCTGTCACTGAAATGTGAGGAAAAAGAGTTTTTTTAGCCACATTTTGAGGTTTACTAAGGATTCTGGGTAGCAGAACCTGGTGAGAGCCCAACATGTCACCCCATCTTGGATTCCCCTAGGTTTCTAGTTTTAAAAAATGCACAGGTTTGGTAGGTTTCCCTAGGTGGCAGCTGAGATAGAGGCCAAAATCCACAGGTTTGCACTTTGCAAAAAAGACCTCTGTTTTCTTTGAGAAAATGTTATGTGTACACTTTGAGTTTTCGGGCATTTCCTGTCTCGGGCACTAGACCTACTCACACAAGTGAGGTACCATTTTTATCGGGAGACTTGGGGAAACGCTGGGTGGAAGGAAATTTGTGGCTCCTCTCATATTCCAGAACTTTCTGTCACCGAAATGTGAGGCAAAAGTATTTGTTTAGCCACATTTTGAGGATTGCAAAGGATTCTGGGTAACAGAACCTGGTGGCAGCCCAACAAGTCACCCCGGCTTAGATTCCCCTAGGTCTCTAGTTTTCAAAAATGCACAGGTTTGGTGGGTTTCCCTAGGGGGCGGCTGAGATAGAGGCCAAAATCCACAGGTAGGCACTTTGCAAAAAACACCTCTGTTTTCTTTGAGAAAATGTTATGTGTCCACTTTGTGTTTTGGGGTATTTCCTGTCACGGGCACTAGACCTACCCACACAAGTGAGGTACCATTTTTATCAGGAGACTTGGGGAAACTCTGGGTGGAAGGAAATTTGTGGCTCCTCTCAGATTCCAGAACTTTCTTTCACCGAAATCTGAGGCAAAAGTATTTTTTTAGCCACATTTTGAGGATTGCAAAGTATTCTGGGTAACAGAACCTGGTGGCAGCCCAACAAGTCACCCCGTCTTGGATTCCCCTAGGTCTCTAGTTTAAAAAAATGCACAGGTTTGGTAGGTTTCCCTAGGTGGCGGCTGAGCTAGTGGCCAAAATCCACAAGTAGGCACTTTGCAAATAACACCTCTGTTTTCTTTGAGAAAAAGTGATGTGTCCACTTTGTGTTTTGGGACATTTCCTGTCCCGGGCACTAGGCCTACCCACTCAAGTGAGGTACCATATTTATCAGGAGACTTGGGGGTATGCTGGTTGGAAGGAAATTTGTGGCTCCTCTCAGATTCCAGAACTTTCTGTCACCGAAATGTGAGGGAAAAGTGTTTTTGTAGCCTCATTTTGAGGTTTACAAAGGATTCTGGATAGCAGAACCTGGTGAGAGCCCAACAAGTCACCCCATCTTGGATTCCCCTAGGTCTCTTGTTTTCAAAAATGCACAGGTTTGGTAGGTTTCCCTAGGTGGCGGCTGAGATAGAGGCCAAAATCCACAGGTAGGCACTTTGCAAAAAACACCTCTGTTTTCTTTGAGAAAATGTTATGTGTCCACTTTGAGTTTTGGGGCATTTCCTGTCACGGGCACTAGACCTACCCACACAAGTGAGGTACCATTTTTATCGGGAGACTTGGGGAAACTCTGGGTGGAAGGAAATTTGTGGCTCCTCTCAGATTCCAGAACTTTCTGTCACCGAAATGTGAGGCAAAGTATTTTTTTAGCCACATTTTGAGGATTGCAAAGGATTCTGGGTAACAGAACCTGGTGGCAGCCCAAAAAGTCACCCCGTCTTGGATTCCCCTAGGTCTCTAGTTTTAAAAAATACACAGGTTTGGTAGGTTTTCCTAGGTGGCGGCTGAGATAGAGGCCAAAATCCACAAATAGGTACTTTGCAAAAAACACCTCTGTTTTCTTTGAGAAAATGTTATGTGTTCACTTTGTGTTTTGGGGCATTTCCTGTCACGGGCACTAGACCTACCCACACAAGTGAGGTACCATTTTTATCAGGAGACTTGGGGAAACGCTGGTTGGAAGGAAATTTGTGGCTCCTCTCAGATTCCAGAACTTTCTGTCACCGAAATGTGAGGGAAAAGTGTTTTTGTAGCCACATTTTGAGGTTTACAAAGGATTCTGGTTAGCAGAACCTGGTGAGAGCCCAACAAGTCACCCCATCTTGGATTCCCCTAGGTCTCTAGATTTAAAAAATGCACAGGTTTGGTAGGTTTCCCTAGGTGGCGGCTGAGTTAGAGGCCAAAATCCACAAGTAGGCACTTTGCAAAAAACAGCTCTGTTTTCTTTGTGAAAATGTGATGTGTCCACGTTGTGTTTTGGGGTTTTTCCTGTCGCGGGCGCTAGGCCTACTCTCAAAAGTGAGGTACCATTTTTATCGGGAGACTTGAAGGAACGCTGGGTAGATGGAAATTTGTGGCTCCTCTCAGATTCCAGAACTTTCTGTCACTGAAATGTGAGGAAAAAGTGTTTTTTTAGCCACATTTTGAGGTTTACTAAGGATTCTGGGTAGCAGAACCTGGTGAGAGCCCAACAAGTCACCCCATCTTGGATTCCCCTAGGTTTCTAGTTTAAAAAAATGCACAGGTTTGGTAGGTTTCCCTAGGTGGCAGCTGAGATAGAGGCCAAAATCCACAGGTAGGCACTTTGCAAAAAACACCTCTGTTTTCTTTGAGAAAATGTTATGTGTCCACTTTGAGTTTTGGGGCATTTCCTGTCACGGGCACTAGACCTACCCACACAAGTGAGGTACCATTTTTATCAGGAGACTTGGGGAAACGCTGGGTGGAAGGAAATTTGTGGCTCCTCTCAGATTCCAGAACTTTCTGTCACCGAAATGTGAGGCAAAAGTATTTTTTTAGCCACATTTTGAGGATTGCAAAGGATTCTGGGTAACAGAACCTGGTGGCAGCCCAACAAGTCACCACGTCTTGGATTCCCCTAGGTCACAAGTTTAAAAAAATGCACAGGTTTGGTAGGTTTCCCTAGGTGGCGGCTGAGCTAGACGCCAAAATCCACAAGTAGGCACTTTGCAAATAACACCTCTGTTTTCTTTGAGAAAAAGTGATGTGTCCACTTTGTGTTTTGGGACATTTCCTGTCCCGGGCACTAGGCCTACCCACTCAAGTGAGGTACCATATTTATCAGGAGACTTGGGGGTATGCTGGTTGGAAGGAAATTTGTGGCTCCTCTCAGATTCCAGAACTTTCTGTCACCGAAATGTGAGGGAAAAGTGTTTTTGTAGCCTCATTTTGAGGTTTACAAAGGATTCTGGATAGCAGAACCTGGTGAGAGCCCAACAAGTCACCCCATCTTGGATTCCCCTAGGTCTCTTGTTTTAAAAAATGCACAGGTTTGGTAGGTTTCCCTAGGTGGCGGCTGAGATAGAGGCCAAAATCCACAGGTAGGCACTTTGCAAAAAACACCTCTGTTTTCTTTGAGAAAATGTTATGTGTCCACTTTGTGTTTTGGGGTATTTCCTGTCACGGGCACTAGACCTACCCACACAAGTGAGGTACCATTTTTATTGGGAGACTTGGGGAAACTCTGGGTGGAAGGAAATTTGTGTCTCCTCTCAGATTCCAGAACTTTCTGTCACCGAAATGTGAGGCTAAAGTATTTTTTTAGCCACATTTTGAGGATTGCAAAGGATTCTGGGTAACAGAACCTGGTGGCAGCCCAACAAGTCACCCCGTCTTGGATTCCCCTAGGTCTCTAGTTTAAAAAAATGCACAGGTTTGGTAGGTTTCCCTAGGTGGCGGCTGAGTTAGAGGCCAAAATCCACAAGTAGGCACTTTGCAAAAAACAGCTCTGTTTTCTTTGTGAAAATGTGATGTGTCCACATTGTGTTTTGGGGCTTTTCCTGTCACGGGCGCTAGGCCTACCCTCAAAAGTGAGGTACCATTTTTATCGGGAGACTTGAAGGAACGCTGGGTAGATGGAAATTTGTGGCTCCTCTCAGATTCCAGAACTTTCTGTCACTGAAATGTGAGGAAAAAGAGTTTTTTTAGCCACATTTTGAGGTTTACTAAGGATTCTGGGTAGCAGAACCTGGTGAGAGCCCAACATGTCACCCCATCTTGGATTCCCCTAGGTTTCTAGTTTTAAAAAATGCACAGGTTTGGTAGGTTTCCCTAGGTGGCAGCTGAGATAGAGGCCAAAATCCACAGGTTTGCACTTTGCAAAAAAGACCTCTGTTTTCTTTGAGAAAATGTTATGTGTCCACTTTGAGTTTTCGGGCATTTCCTGTCTCGGGCACTAGACCTACTCACACAAGTGAGGTACCATTTTTATCGGGAGACTTGGGGAAACGCTGGGTGGAAGGAAATTTGTGGCTCCTCTCATATTCCAGAACTTTCTGTCACCGAAATGTGAGGCAAAAGTATTTGTTTAGCC
The DNA here is from genome assembly GCF_031143425.1 of Pleurodeles waltl. Taxonomy (NCBI): domain Eukaryota; kingdom Metazoa; phylum Chordata; class Amphibia; order Caudata; family Salamandridae; genus Pleurodeles; species Pleurodeles waltl. The sequence goes on along the minus strand of NC_090438.1, from coordinate 790,618,893 downwards.
ACATTTTGAGGATTGCAAAGGATTCTGGGTAACAGAACCTGGTGGCAGCCCAACAAGTCACCCCGGCTTAGATTCCCCTAGGTCTCTAGTTTTCAAAAATGCACAGGTTTGGTGGGTTTCCCTAGGGGGCGGCTGAGATAGAGGCCAAAATCCACAGGTAGGCACTTTGCAAAAAACACCTCTGTTTTCTTTGAGAAAATGTTATGTGTCCACTTTGTGTTTTGGGGTATTTCCTGTCACGGGCACTAGACCTACCCACACAAGTGAGGTACCATTTTTATCAGGAGACTTGGGGAAACTCTGGGTGGAAGGAAATTTGTGGCTCCTCTCAGATTCCAGAACTTTCTTTCACCGAAATCTGAGGCAAAAGTATTTTTTTAGCCACATTTTGAGGATTGCAAAGTATTCTGGGTAACAGAACCTGGTGGCAGCCCAACAAGTCACCCCGTCTTGGATTCCCCTAGGTCTCTAGTTTAAAAAAATGCACAGGTTTGGTAGGTTTCCCTAGGTGGCGGCTGAGCTAGTGGCCAAAATCCACAAGTAGGCACTTTGCAAATAACACCTCTGTTTTCTTTGAGAAAAAGTGATGTGTCCACTTTGTGTTTTGGGACATTTCCTGTCCCGGGCACTAGGCCTACCCACTCAAGTGAGGTACCATATTTATCAGGAGACTTGGGGGTATGCTGGTTGGAAGGAAATTTGTGGCTCCTCTCAGATTCCAGAACTTTCTGTCACCGAAATGTGAGGGAAAAGTGTTTTTGTAGCCTCATTTTGAGGTTTACAAAGGATTCTGGATAGCAGAACCTGGTGAGAGCCCAACAAGTCACCCCATCTTGGATTCCCCTAGGTCTCTTGTTTTCAAAAATGCACAGGTTTGGTAGGTTTCCCTAGGTGGCAGCTGAGATAGAGGCCAAAATCCACAGGTAGGCACTTTGCAAAAAACACCTCTGTTTTCTTTGAGAAAATGTTATGTGTCCACTTTGTGTTTTGGGGTATTTCCTGTCACGGGCACTAGACCTACCCACACAAGTGAGGTACCATTTTTATTGGGAGACTTGGGGAAACTCTGGGTGGAAGGAAATTTGTGGCTCCTCTCAGATTCCAGAACTTTCTGTCACCGAAATGTGAGGCTAAAGTATTTTTTTAGCCACATTTTGAGGATTGCAAAGGATTCTGGGTAACAGAACCTGGTGGCAGCCCAACAAGTCACCCCGTCTTGGATTCCCCTAGGTCTCTAGTTTAAAAAAATGCACAGGTTTGGTAGGTTTCCCTAGGTGGCGGCTGAGTTAGAGGCCAAAATCCACAAGTAGGCACTCTGCAAAAAACAGCTCTGTTTTCTTTGTGAAAATGTGATGTGTCCACGTTGTGTTTTGGGGCTTTTCCTGTCGCGGGCGCTAGGCCTACCCTCAAAAGTGAGGTACCATTTTTATCGGGAGACTTAAAGGAACGCTGGGTAGATGGAAATTTGTGGCTCCTCTCAGATTCCAGAACTTTCTGTCAGTGAAATGTGAGGAAAAAGTGTTTTTTTAGCCACATTTTGAGGTTTACTAAGGATTCTGGGTAGCAGAACCTGGTGAGAGCCCAACATGTCACCCCATCTTGGATTCCCCTAGGTTTCTAGTTTTAAAAAATGCACAGGTTTGGTAGGTTTCCCTAGGTGGCAGCTGAGATAGAGGCCAAAATCCACAGATTTGCACTTTGCAAAAAAGACCTCTGTTTTCTTTGAGAAAATGTTATGTGTCCACTTTGAGTTTTCGGGCATTTCCTGTCTCGGGCACTAGACCTACCCACACAAGTGAGGTACCATTTTTATCGGGAGACTTGGGGAAACGCTGGGAGGAAGGACATTTGTGGCTCCTCTCATATTCCAGAACTTTCTGTCACCGAAATGTGAGGCAAAAGTATTTTTTTAGCCACATTTTGAGGATTGCAAAGGATTCTGGGTAACAGAACCTGGTGGCAGCCCAACAAGTCACCCCGGCTTAGATTCCCCTAGGTCTCTAGTTTTCAAAAATGCACAGGTTTGGTGGGTTTCCCTAGGTGGCGGCTGAGATAGAGGCCAAAATCCACAGGTAGGCACTTTGCAAAAAACACCTCTGTTTTCTTTGAGAAAATGTTATGTGTCCACTTTGTGTTTTGGGGTATTTCCTGTCACGGGCACTAGACCTACCCACACAAGTGAGGTACCATTTTTATCAGGAGACTTGGGGAAACTCTGGGTGGAAGGAAATTTGTGGCTCCTCTCAGATTCCAGAACTTTCTTTCACCGAAATCTGAGGCAAAAGTATTTTTTTAGCCACATTTTGAGGATTGCAAAGGATTCTGGGTAACAGAACCTGGTGGCAGCCCAACAAGTCACCCCGTCTTGGATTCCCCTAGGTCTCTAGTTTAAAAAAATGCACAGGTTTGGTAGGTTTCCCTAGGTGGCGGCTGAGCTAGAGGCCAAAATCCACAAGTAGGCACTTTACAAATAACACCTCTGTTTTCTTTGAGAAAATGTGATGTGTCCACTTTGTGTTTTGGGACATTTCCTGTCCCGGGCACTAGGCCTACCCACTCAAGTGAGGTACCATATTTATCAGGAGACTTGGGGGTATGCTGGTTGGATGGAAATTTGTGGCTCCTCTCAGATTCCAGAACTTTCTGTCACCGAATGTGAGGAAAAAGTGTTTTTTTTAGCCACATTTTGAGGTTTGCAAAGGATTCTGGGTAACAGAATCTGGTGAGAGCCCGACAAGTCACCCCGTCTTGTATTTCCCTAGGTCTCTAGTTTTCAAAAATGCACAGGTTTGGTAGGTTTCCCTAGGTGGCGGCTGAGTTAGAGGCCAAAATCTACAGGTAGGCACTTTGCAAAAAACAGCTCTGTTTTCTTTGTGAAAATGTGATGTGTCCACGTTGTGTTTTGGGGCTTTTCCTGTCGCGGGTGCTAGGCCTACCCCCACAAGTGAGGAACCATTTTTATCGGGAAACTTGAGGGAACGCTGGGTAGAAGGAAATTTGTGGCTCCTCTCAGATTCCAGAATTTTCTGTCACTGAAATGTGAGGAAAAAGTGTTTTTTTAGCCACATTTTGAGGTTTACAAAGGATTCTGGGTAGCAGAACCTGGTGGGAGCCCAACAAGTCACCCCTTCTTGGATTCCCCTAGGTCTCTAGTTTTCAAAAATGCATAGGTTTGGTAGGTTTCCCTAGGTGGCGGCTGACATAGAGGCCAAAATCCACAGGTAGGCACTTTGCAAAAAACACCGCTGTTTTCTTTGAGAAAATGTTATGTGTCCACTTTGAGTTTTGGGGCATTTCCTGTCACGGGCACTAGACCTACCGACACAAGTGAGGTACCATTTTTATCGGGAGACTTGGGGAAACTCTGGGTGGAAGGAAATTTGTGGCTCCTCTCAGATTCCAGAACTTTCTGTCACCGAAATGTGAGGCAAAGTATTTTTTTAGCCACATTTTGAGGATTGCAAAGGATTCTGGGTAACAGAACCTGGTGGCAGCCCAAAAAGTCACCCCGTGTTGGATTCCCCTAGGTCTCTAGTTTTAAAAAATACACAGGTTTGGTAGGTTTTCCTAGGTGGCGGCTGAGATAGAGGCCAAAATCCCCAGATAGGTACTTTGCAAAAAACACCTCTGTTTTCTTTGAGAAAATGTTATGTGTCCACTTTGTGTTTTGGGGCATTTCCTGTCACGGGCAATAGACCTACCCACACAAGTGAGTTACCATTTTTATCGGGAGCCTTGGGGAAACGCTGGGTAGAAGGAAATTTGTGGCTCCTCACAGATTCCAGAACATTCTGTCACCGAAATGTGAGGCAAAAGTATTCTTTTAGCCACATTTTGAGGATTGCAAAGGAGTCTGGGTAACAGAACCTAGTAGCAGCCCAACAAGTCACCCAGGCTTGGATTCCCCTAGGTCGCTAGTTTTAAAAAATGCACAGGTTTGGTAGGTTTCCCTAGGTGGCGGCTGAGAAAGAGGCCAAAATCCACAAGTAGGCACTTTGCAAAAAGCACCTCTGTTTTCTTTGAGAAAATGTGATGTGTCCACTTTGTGGTTTGGGGCATTTCCTGTCCCGGGCACTAGGCCTACCCACACAAGTGAGGTACCATTTTTATCAGGAGATTTGGGGGGGTATGCTGGTTGGAAGATAATTTGTGGCTCCTCTCAGATTCCAGAACTTTCTGTCACCGAAATGTGAGGGAAAAGTGTTTTTTTTAGCCACATTTTGAGGATTGCAAAGGATTCTGGGTAACAGAACCTGGTGGCAGCCCAACAAGTCACCCCGGCTTGGATTACCCTAGGTTTCTAGTTTTAAAAAATGCACAAGTTTGGTAGGTTTCCCTAGGTGGCAGCTGAGATAGAGGCCAAACTCCACAGGAAGGCACTTTGCAAAAAACACCTCTGTTTTCTTTGAGAAAATATTATTTGTCCACTTTGAGTTTTGGGGCATTCCCTGTCACGGGCACTAGAACTACCCACACAAGTGAGGTACCATTTTTATCGGGAGCCTTGGGGAAACGCTGGGTAGAAGGAAATTTGTGGCTCCTCACAGATTCCAGAACTTTCTGTCACCGAACTGTGAGGCAAAAGTATTTTTTTAGCCACATTTTGAGGATTGCAAAGGAGTCTGGGTAACAGAACCTAGTAGCAGCCCAACAAGTCACCCAGGCTTGGATTCCCCTAGGTCGCTAGTTTTAAAAAATGCACATGTTTGGTAGGTTTCCCTAGGTGGCGGCTCAAATAGAGGCCAAAATCCACAGGTGGGCACTTTGCAAAAAACAGCTCTGTTTTCTTTGAGAAAATGTTATGTGTCCACTTTGTGTTTTGGGGCATTTCCTGTCACAGGCACTAGACCTACCCACACAAGCGAGGTACCATTTTTATCGAGAGACTTGGGGAAACGCTGGGTGGAAGGAAATTTGTGGCTCCTCTCAGATTCCAGAACTTTCTGTCACCGAAATGTGAGTCAAAAGTATTTTTTTAGCCACATTTTGAGGATTGCAAAGGATTCTGGGTAGCAGAACCTGGTGGGAGCCCAACAAGTCACCCCATCTTAGATTCCCCTAGGTCTCTAGTTTTCAAAAATGCACAGGTTTGGTAGGTTTCCCTAGGTGGTGGCTGAGTTAGAGGCCAAAATCCACAGGTAGGCGCTTTGCAAAAAACAGCTCTGTTTTCTTTGAGAAAATGTTATGTGTCCACTTTGTGTTTTGGAGCATTTATTGTCACGGGCACTAGACCTACCCACACAAGCGAGGTACCATTTTTATCGAGAGACTTGGGGAAACGCTGGGTGGAAGGAAATTTGTGGCTCCTCTCAGATTCCAGAACTTTCTGTCACCGAAATGTGAGTCAAAAGTATTTATTTAGCCACATTTTGAGGATTGCAAAGGATTCTGGGTAACAGAACCTGGTGGCAGCCCAACAAGTCACCCTGTCTTGTATTCCCCTAGGTCTCTAGTTTTGGAAAATGAACAGGTTTGGTAGGTTTCCCTCGGTGGCGGCTGAGCTAGGGGCCAAAATCCACAAGTAGGCACTTTGCAAAAAAAACCTCTGTTTTATTTGAGAGATTGTGATGTGTCCACTGTGTGTTTTGGGGCATTTCCTGTCCCGGGCACTAGGCCTGCCCACTCAAGTGAGGTACCATATTTATCAGGCGACTTGGGGGTATGCTGGTTGGAAGGAAATTTGTGGCTCCTCTCCGATTCCAGAACTTTCTGTCACCGAAATGTGAGGGAAAAGTGTTTTTGTAGCCACATTTTGAGGTTTGCAAAGATTCTGGGTAACAAAACCTGGTGGCAGCCCAACAAGTCACCCCGTCTTTGATTCCCCTAGGTCGCTAGCTTAAAAAAAATGCACAGGTTTGGTAGGTTTCCCTAAGTGGCGGCTGAGAAAGAGGCCAAAATCCACAAGTAGGCACTTTACAAATAACACCTCTGTTTTCTTTGAGAAAATGTGATGTGTCCACTTTGTGTTTTGGGACATTTCCTGTCCCGGGCACTAGGCCTACCCACTCAAGTGAGGTACCATATTTATCAGGAGACTTGGGGGTATGCTGGTTGGAAGGAAATTTGTGGCTCCTCTCAGATTCCAGAACTTTCTGTCACCGAAATGTGAGGAAAAAGTGTTTTTTTTAGCCACATTTTGCGGTTTGCAAAGGATTCTGGGTAACAGAATCTGGTGAGAGCCCGACAAGTCACCCCGTCTTGGATTTCCCTAGGTCTCTAGTTTTCAAAAATGCACAGGTTTTGTAGGTTTCCCTAGGTGGCGGCTGAGTTAGAGGCCAAAATCTACAGGTAGGCACTTTGCAAAAAACAGCTCTGTTTTCTTTGTGAAAATGTGATGTGTCCACGTTGTGTTTTGGGGCTTTTCCTGTCGCGGGTGCTAGGCCTACCCCCACAAGTGAGGTACCATTTTTATCGGGAAACTTGAGGGAAAGCTGGGTAGAAGGAAATTTGTGGCTCCTCTCAGATTCCAGAATTTTCTGTCGCTGAAATGTGTGGAAAAAGTGTTTTTTTAACCACATTTTGAGGTTTACAAAGGATTCTGGGTAGCAGAACCTGGTGGGAGCCCAACAAGTCACCCTGTCTTGGATTCCCCTAGGTCTCTAGTTTTGAAAAATGAACAGATTTGGTAGGTTTCCCTAGGTGGCGGCTCAGATAGAGGCCAAAATCCACAGATAGGCACTTTGCAAAAAACACCTCTGTTTTCTTTGAGAAAATGTTATGTGTCCACTTTGTGTTTTGGGGCATTTCCTGTCACGGGCACTAGACCTACCCACACAAGCGAGGTACCATTTTTATCGAGAGACTTGGGGAAACGCTGGGTGGAAGGAAATTTGTGGCTCCTCTCAGATTCCAGAACTTTCTGTCACCGAAATGTGAGTCAAAAGTATTTTTTTAGGCACATTTTGAGGATTGCAAAGGATTCTGGGTAGCAGAACCTGGTGGGAGCCCAACAAGTCACCCCATCTTGGATTCCCCTAGGTCTCTAGTTTTCAAAAATGCACAGGTTTGGTAGGTTTCCCTAGGTGGCGGCTGAGTTAGAGGCCAAAATCCACAAGTAGGCACTTTGCAAAAAACAGCTCTGTTTTCTTTGTGAAAATGTGATGTGTCCACGTTGTGTTTTGGGGCTTTTCCTGTCGCAGGCGCTAGGCTTACCCTCAAAAGTGAGGCACCATTTTTATCGGGAGACTTGAAGGAACGCTGGGTAGATGGAAATTTGTGGCTCCTCTCAGATTCCAGAACTTTCTGTCACTGAAATGTGAGGAAAAAGTGTTTTTTTAGCCACATTTTGAGGTTTACTAAGGATTCTGGGTAGCAGAACCTGGTGAGAGCCCAACATGTCACCCCATCTTGGATTCCCCTAGGTTTCTAGTTTTAAAAAATGCACAGGTTTGGTAGGTTTCCCTAGGTGGCAGCTGAGATAGAGGCCAAAATCCACAGGTTTGCACTTTGCAAAAAACACCTCTGTTTTCTTTGAGAAAATGTTATGTGTCCACTTTGAGTTTTCGGGCATTTCCTGTCTCGGGCACTAGACCTACCCACACAAGTGAGGTACCATTTTTATCGGGAGAATTGGGGAAACGCTGGGTGGAAGGAAATTTGTGGCTTCTCTCAGATTCCAGAACTTTCTTTCACCGAAATCTGAGGCAAAAGTATTTTTTTAGCCACATTTTGAGGATTGCAAAGGATTCTGGGTAACAGAACCTGGTGGCAGCCCAACAAGTCACCCCGTCTTGGATTCCACTAGGTCTCTAGTTTAAAAAAATGCACAGGTTTGGTAGGTTTCCCTAGGTGGCGGCTGAGCTAGAGGCCAAAATCCACAAGTAGGCACTTTGCAAAAAACAGCTCTGTTTTCTTTGTGAAAATGTGATGTGTCCACGTTGTGTTTTGGGGCTTTTCCTGTCGCAGGCGCTAGGCCTACCCTCAAAAGTGAGGCACCATTTTTATCGGGAGACTTGAAGGAACGCTGGGTAGATGGAAATTTGTGGCTCCTCTCAGATTCCAGAACTTTCTGTCACTGAAATGTGAGGAAAAAGTGTTTTTTTAGCCACATTTTGAGGTTTACTAAGGATTCTGGGTAGCAGAACCTGGTGAGAGCCCAACATGTCACCCCATCTTGGATTCCCCTAGGTTTCTAGTTTTAAAAAATGCACAGGTTTGGTAGGTTTCCCTAGGTGGCAGCTGAGATAGAGGCCAAAATCCACAGGTTTGCACTTTGCAAAAAACACCTCTGTTTTCTTTGAGAAAATGTTATGTGTCCACTTTGAGTTTTCGGGCATTTCCTGTCTCGGGCACTAGACCTACCCACACAAGCGAGGAACCATTTTTATCGAGAGACTTGGGGAAACGCTGGGTGGAAGGAAATTTGTGGCTCCTCTCAGATTCCAGAACTTTCTGTCACCGAAATGTGAGTCAAAAGTATTTATTTAGCCACATTTTGAGGATTGCAAAGGATTCTGGGTAACAGAACCTGTTGGCAGCCCAACAAGTCACCCTGTCTTGTATTCCCCTAGGTCTCTAGTTTTGGAAAATGAACAGGTTTGGTAGGTTTCCCTCGGTGGCGGCTGAGCTAGAGGCCAAAATCCACAAGTAGGCACTTTGCAAAAAAAACCTCTGTTTTATTTGAGAGAATGTGATGTGTCCACTGTGTGTTTTGGGGCATTTCCTGTCCCGGGCACTAGGCCTGCCCACTCAAGTGAGGTACCATATTTATCAGGCGACTTGGGGGTATGCTGGTTGGAAGGAAATTTGTGGCTCCTCTCAGATTCCAGAACTTTCTGTCACCGAAATGTGAGGGAAAAGTGTTTTTGTAGCCACATTTTGAGGTTTGCAAAGATTCTGGGTAACAAAACCTGGTGGCAGCCCAACAAGTCACCCCGTCTTTGATTCCCCTAGGTCGCTACCTTAAAAAAAATGCACAGGTTTGGTAGGTTTCCCTAAGTGGCGGCTGAGAAAGAGGCCAAAATCCACAAGTAGGCACTTTACAAATAACACCTCTGTTTTCTTTGAGAAAATGTGATGTGTCCACTTTGTGTTTTGGGACATTTCCTGTCCCGGGCACTAGGCCTACCCACTCAAGCGAGGTACCATATTTATCAGGAGACTTGGGGGTATGCTGGTTGGAAGGAAATTTGTGGCTCCTCTCAGATTCCAGAACTTTCTGTCACCGAAATGTGAGGAAAAAGTGTTTTTTTTAGCCACATTTTGAGGTTTGCAAAGGATTCTGGGTAACAGAATCTGGTGAGAGCCCGACAAGTCACCCCGTCTTGGATTTCCCTAGGTCTCTAGTTTTCAAAAATGCACAGGTTTTGTAGGTTTCCCTAGGTGGCGGCTGAGTTAGAGGCCAAAATCTACAGGTAGGCACTTTGCAAAAAACAGCTCTGTTTTCTTTGTGAAAATGTGATGTGTCCACGTTGTGTTTTGGGGCTTTTCCTGTCGCGGGTGCTAGGCCTACCCCCACAAGTGAGGTACCATTTTTATCGGGAAACTTGAGGGAAAGCTGGGTAGAAGGAAATTTGTGGCTCCTCTCAGATTCCAGAATTTTCTGTCACTGAAATGTGTGGAAAAAGTGTTTTTTTAGCCACATTTTGAGGTTTACAAAGGATTCTGGGTAGCAGAACCTGGTGGGAGCCCAACAAGTCACCCTGTCTTGGATTCCCCTAGGTCTCTAGTTTTGAAAAATGAACAGATTTGGTAGGTTTCCCTAGGTGGCGGCTCAGATAGAGGCCAAAATCCACAGATAGGCACTTTGCAAAAAACACCTCTGTTTTCTTTGAGAAAATGTTATGTGTCCACTTTGTGTTTTGGGGCATTTCCTGTCACGGGCACTAGACCTACCCACACAAGCGAGGTACCATTTTTATCGAGAGACTTGGGGAAACGCTCGGTGGAAGGAAATTTGTGGCTCCTCTCAGATTCCAGAACTTTCTGTCACCGAAATGTGAGTCAAAAGTATTTTTTTAGGCACATTTTGAGGATTGCAAAGGATTCTGGGTAGCAGAACCTGGTGGGAGCCCAACAAGTCACCCCATCTTGGATTCCCCTAGGTCTCTAGTTTTCAAAAATGCACAGGTTTGGTAGGTTTCCCTAGGTGGCGGCTGAGTTAGAGGCCAAAATCCACAAGTAGGCACTTTGCAAAAAACAGCTCTGTTTTCTTTGTGAAAATGTGATGTGTCCACGTTGTGTTTTGGGGCTTTTCCTGTCGCAGGCGCTAGGCCTACCCTCAAAAGTGAGGCACCATTTTTATCGGGAGACTTGAAGGAACGCTGGGTAGATGGAAATTTGTGGCTCCTCTCAGATTCCAGAACTTTCTGTCACTGAAATGTGAGGAAAAAGTGTTTTTTTAGCCACATTTTGAGGTTTACTAAGGATTCTGGGTAGCAGAACCTGGTGAGAGCCCAACATGTCACCCCATCTTGGATTCCCCTAGGTTTCTAGTTTTAAAAAATGCACAGGTTTGGTAGGTTTCCCTAGGTGGCAGCTGAGATAGAGGCTAAAATCCACAGGTTTGCACTTTGCAAAAAACACCTCTGTTTTCTTTGAGAAAATGTTATGTGTCCACTTTGAGTTTTCGGGCATTTCCTGTCTCGGGCACTAGACCTACCCACACAAGTGAGGTACCATTTTTATCGGGAGACTTGGGGAAACGCTGGGTGGAAGGAAATTTGTGGCTCCTCTCATATTCCAGAACTTTCTGTCACCGAAATGTGAGGCAAAAGTATTTTTTTAGCCACATTTTGAGTATTGCAAAGGATTCTGGGTAACAGAACCTGGTGGCAGCCCAACAAGTCACCCCGGCTTAGATTTCCCTAGGTCTCTAGTTTTCAAAAATGCACAGGTTTGGTGGGTTTCCCTAGGTGGCGGCTGAGATAGAGGCCAAAATCCACAGGTAGGCACTTTGCAAAAAACACCTCTGTTTTCTTTGAGAAAATGTTATGTGTCCACTTTGTGTTTTGGGGTATTTCCTGTCACGGGCACTAGACCTACCCACACAAGTGAGTTACCATTTTTATCGGGAGACCTGGGGAAACTCTGGGTGGAAGGAAATTTGTGGCTCCTCTCAGATTCCAGAACTTTCTTTCACCGAAATGTGAGGCAAAAGTATTTTTTTAGCCACATTTTGAGGATTGCAAAGGATTCTGGGTAACAGAACATGGTGGCAGCCCAACAAGTCACCCCGTCTTGGATTCCCCTATGTATCTAGTTTAAAAAAATGCACAGGTTTGGTAGGTTTCTCTAGGTGGCGGCTGAGCTAGAGGCCAAAATCCACAAGTAGGCACTTTACAAATAACACCTCTGTTTTCTTTGAGAAAATGTGATGTGTCCACTTTGTGTTTTGGGACATTTCCTGTCCCGGGCAATAGGCCTACCCACTCAAGTGAGGTACCATATTTATCAGGAGACTTGGGGGTATGCTGGTTGGAAGGATATCTGTGGCTCTTCTCAGATTCCAGAACTTTCTGTCACCGAAATGTGAGGGAAAAGTGTTTTTGTAGCCACATTTTGAGGTTTACAAAGGATTCTGGGTAACAGAACCTGGTGGCAGCCCAACAAGTCACCCCAGCGTGGATTCCCCTAGGTTTCTAGTTTTAAAAAAAGCACAGGTTTGGTAGGTTTCCCTAGGTGGCAGCTGAGATAGAGGCCAAAATCTACAGGTAGGCACTTTGCAAAAAACACCTCTGTTTTCTTTGAGAAAATATTATGTGTCCACTTTGAGTTTTGGGGCATTCCTTGTCACGGGCACTAGACCTACCCACACAAGTGAGTTACCATTTTTATCGGGAGCCTTGGGGAAACGCTGGGTAGAAGGAAATTTGTGGCTCCTCACAGATTCCAGAACATTCTGTCACCGAAATGTGAGGCAAAAGTATTCTTTTAGCCACATTTTGAGGATTGCAAAGGAGTCTGGGTAACAGAACCTAGTAGCAGCCCAACAAGTCACCCCGGCTTGGATTCCCCAAGGTCGCTAGTTTTAAAAAATGCACAGGTTTGGTAGGTTTCCCTTGGTGGCGGCTCACATAGAGGCCAAAATCCACAGGTGGGCACTTTGCAAAAAACACCTCTGTTTTCTTTGAGAAAATGTTATGTGTCTACTTTGTGTTTTGGGGCATTTCCTGTCACGGGCACTAGACCTACCCACACAAGCGAGGTACCATTTTTATCAAGAGACTTGGGGAAACGCTGGGTGGAAGGAAATTTGTGGCTCCTCTCAGATTCCTGAACTTTCTGTCACCGAAATGTGAGACAAAAGTATTTTTTTAGCCACATTTTGAGGATTGCAAAGGATTCTGGGTAACAGAACCTGGTGGCAGCTGAACAAGTCACCCCGTCTTTGATTCCCCTAGGTCGCTAGTTTTAAAAAATGCACAGGTTTGGTAGGTTTCCCTAGGTGGCGGCTGAGAAAGAGGCCAAAATCCTCAAGTAGGCACTTTGCAAAAAGCACCTCTGTTTTCTTTGAGAAAATATGATGTGTCCACTTTGTGTTTTGGGGCATTTCCTGCCCCGGGCACTAGGCCTACCCACACAAGTGAGGTACCATTTTTATCAGGAGATTTGGGGGGGTATGCTGGTTGGAAGATCATTTGTGGCTCCTCTCAGATTCCAGAACTTTCTGTCACCGAAATGTGAGGGAAAAGTGTTTTTTTAGCCACATTTTGAGGATTGCAAAGGATTCTGGGTAACAGAACCTGGTGGCAGCCCAACAAGTCACCCCGGCTTGGATTACCCTAGGTTTCTAGTTTTAAAAAATGCACAGGTTTGGTAGGTTTCCCTAGGTGGCAGCTGAGATAGAGGCCAAAATCCACAGGAAGGCACTTTGCAAAAAACACCTCTGTTTTCTTTGAGAAAATATTATGTGTCCACTTTGAGTTTTGGGGCTTTCCCTGTCACGGGCACTAGACCTACCCACACAAGTGAGGTGCCATTTTTATCGGGAGCCTTGGGGAAACGCTGGGTAGAAGGAAATTTGTGGTTCCTCACAGATTCCAGAACTTTCTGTCACCGAACTGTGAGGCAAAAGTATTTTTTAAGCCACATTTTGAGGATTGCAAAGGAGTCTGGGTAACAGAACCTAGTAGCAGCCCAACAAGTCACCCAGGCTTGGATTCCCCTAGGTCGCTAGTTTTAAAAAATGCACAGGTTTGGTAGGTTTCCCTAGGTGGCGGCTCAGATAGAGGCCAAAATCCACAGGTGGGCACTTTGCAAAAAACAGCTCTGTTTTCTTTGAGAAAATGTTATGTGTCCACTTTGTGTTTTGGGGCATTTCCTGTCACGGGCACTAGACCTACCCACACAAGCGAGGTACCATTTTTATCGAGAGACTTGGGGAAACGCTGGGTGGAAGGAAATTTGTGGCTCCTCTCAGATTCCAGAACTTTCTGTCACCGAAATGTGAGTCAAAAGTATTTTTTTAGCCACATTTTGAGGATTGCAAAGGATTCTGGGTAGCAGAACCTGGTGGGAGCCCAACAAGTCACCCCATCTTAGATTCCCCTACGTCTCTAGTTTTCAAAAAAGCACAGGTTTGGTAGGTTTCCCTAGGTGGTGGCTGAGTTAGAGGCCAAAATCCACAGGTAGGCACTTTGCAAAAAACAGCTCTGTTTTCTTTGAGAAAATGTTATGTGTCCACTTTGTGTTTTGGAGCATTTCCTGTCACGGGCACTAGACCTACCCACACAAGCGAGGTACCATTTTTATCGAGAGACTTGGGGAAACGCTGGGTGGAAGGAAATTTGTGGCTCCTCTCAGATTCCAGAACTTTCTGTCACCGAAATGTGAGTCAAAAGTATTTTTTTAGCCACATTTTGCGGATTGCAAATGATTCTGGGTAACAGAACCTGGTGGCAGCCCAACAAGTCACCCTGTCTTGGATTCCCCTAGGTCTCTAGTTTTAAAAAATGAACAGGTTTGGTACGTTTCCCTCGGTGGCGGCTGAGCTAGAGGCCAAAATCCACAAGTAGGCACTTTGCAAAAAACACCTCTGTTTTATTTGAGAGAATGTGATGTGTCCACTTTGTGTTTTGGGGCATTTCCTGTCCCGGGCACTAGGCCTGCCCACTCAAGTGAGGTACCATATTTATCAGGCGACTTGGGGGTATGCTGGTTGGAAGGAAATTTGTGGCTCCTCTCAGATTCCATAACTTTCTGTCACCGAAATGTGAGGGAAAAGTGTTTTTGTAGCCACATTGTGAGGTTTGCAAAGATTCTGGGTAACAAAACCTGGTGGCAGCCCAACAAGTCACCCCGTCTTTGATTCCCCTAGGTCGCTAGTTTTAAAAAAATGCACAGGTTTGGTAGGTTTCCCTAGGTGGCGGCTGAGAAAGAGGCCAAAATCCACAAGTAGGCACTTTACAAATAACACCTCTGTTTTCTTTGAGAAAATGTGATGTGTCCACTTTGTGTTTTGGGACATTTCCTGTCCCGGGCACTAGGCCTACCCACTCAAGTGAGGTACCATATTTATCAGGAGACTTGGGGGTATGCTGGTTGGAAGGAAATTTGTGGCTCCTCTCAGATTCCAGAACTTTCTGTCACCGAAATGTGAGGAAAAAGTGTTTTTTTTAGCCACATTTTGAGGTTTGCAAAGGATTCTGGGTAACAGAATCTGGTGAGAGCCCGACAAGTCACCCCGTCTTGGATTTCCCTAGGTCTCTAGTTTTAAAAAATGCACAGGTTTGGTAGGTTTCCCTAGGTGGCGGCTGAGTTAGAGGCCAAAATCTACAGGTAGGCACTTTGCAAAAAACAGCTCTGTTTTCTTTGTGAAAATGTGATGTGTCAACGTTGTGTTTTGGGGCTTTTCCTGTCGCGGGCGCTAGGCCTACCCTCACAAGTGAGGTACCATTTTTATCGGGAGACTTGAGGGAACGCTGGGTAGAAGGAAATTTGTGGCTCCTCTCAGATTCCAGAACTTTCTGTCACTGAAATGTGAGGCAAAAGTATTTTTTTAGCCACATTTTGGGGATTGCAAAGGATTCTGGGTAACAGAACCTGGTGGCAGCCCAACAAGTCACCCCGGCGTGGATTCCCCTAGGTTTCTAGTTTTCAAAAATGCACAGGTTTGGTAGGTTTCCCTAGGTGGCAGCTGAGATAGAGGCCAAAATCCACAGGTAGGCACTTTGCAAAAAACTCCTCTGTTTTCTTTGAGAAAATATTATGTGTCCACTTTGAGTTTTGGGGCATTCCCTGTCACGGGCACTAGACCTACCCACACAAGTGATTTACCATTTTTATCGGGAGTCTTGGGGAAACGCTGGGTAGAAGGAAATTTGTGGCTCCTCACAGATTCCAGAACATTCTGTCACCGAAATGTGAGGCAAAAGTATTCTTTTAGCCACATTTTGAGGATTGCAAAGGAGTCTGGGTAACAGAACCTAGTAGCAGCCCAACAAGTCACCCCGGCTTGGATTCCCCTAGGTCGCTAGTTTTAAAAAATGCACAGGTTTGGTAGGTTTCCCTTGGTGGCGGCTCACATAGAGGCCAAAATCCACAGGTGAGCACTTTGCAAAAAACACCTCTGTTTTCTTTGAGAAAATGTTATGTGTCCACTTTGTGTTTTGGGGCATTTCCTGTCACGGGCACTAGACCTACCCACACAAGCGAGGTGCCATTTTTATCGAGAGACTTGGGAAAACGCTGGGTGGAAGGAAATTTGTGGCTCCTCTCAGATTCCAGAACTTTCTGTCACCGAAATATGCGTCAAAAGTATTTTTTTAGCCACATTTTGAGGATTGCAAAGGATTCTGGGTAACAGAACCTGGTGGCAGACCAACAAGTCACCCCGTCTTTGATTCCCCTAGGTCGCTAGTTTTAAAAAATGCACAGGTTTGGTAGGTTTCCCTAGGTGGCGGCTGAGAAAGAGGCCAAAATCCACAAGTAGGCACTTTGCAAAAAGCACCTCTGTTTTCTTTGAGAAAATGTGATGTGTCCACTTTGAGTTTTGTGGCATTTCCTGTCACGGGCACTAGACCTACCCACACAAGTGAGGTACCATTTTTATCGGGAGACTTGGGGAAACTCTGGGTGGAAGGAAATTTGTGGCTCCTCTCAGATTCCAGAACTTTCTGTCACCGAAATGAGAGGCAAAGTATTTTTTTAGCCATATTTTGAGGATTGCAAAGGATTCTGGGTAACAGAACCTGGTGGCAGCCCAAAAAGTCACCCCGTCTTGGATTCCCCTAGGTCTCTAGTTTTAAAAAATACACAGGTTTGGTAGGTTTTCCTAGGTGGCGGCTGAGATAGAGGCCAAAATCCACAGATAGGTACTTTGCAAAAAACACCTCTGTTTTCTTTGAGAAAATGTTATGTGTCCACTTTGTGTTTTGTGGCATTTCCTGTCACGGGCACTAGACCTACCCACACAAGTGAGGTACCATTTTTATCAGGAGACTTGGGGAAACGCTGGTTGGAAGGAAATTTGTGGCTCCTCTCAGATTCCAGAACTTTCTGTCACCGAAATGTGAGGGAAAAGTGTTTTTGTAGCCACATTTTGAGGTTTACAAAGGATTCTGGTTAGCAGAACCTGGTGAGAGCCCAACAAGTCACCCCATCTTGGATTCCCCTAGGTCTCTAGTTTTCAAAAATGCACAGGTTTGGTAGGTTTCCCTAGGTGGCGGCTGAGTTAGAGGCCAAAATCCACAAGTAGGCACTTTGCAAAAAACAGCTCTGTTTTCTTTGTCAAAATGTGATGTGTCCACGTTGTGTTTTGGGGCTTTTCCTGTCGCGGGCGCTAGGCCTACTCTCAAAAGTGAGGTACCAGTTTTTATCGGGAGACTTGAAGGAACGCTGGGTAGATGGAAATTTGTGGCTCCTCTCAGATTCCAGAACTTTCTGTCACTGAAATGTGAGGTAAAAGGTTTTTTTTAGCCACATTTTGAGGTTTACTAAGGATTCTGGGTAGCAGAACCTGGTGAGAGCCCAACATGTCACCCCATCTTGGATTCCGCTAGGTTTCTAGTTTTAAAAAATGCACAGGTTTGGTAGGTTTCCCTAGGTGGCAGCTGAGATATAGGCCAAAATCCACAGGTTTGCACTTTGCAAAAAACACCTCTGTTTTCTTTGAGAAAATGTTATGTGTCCACTTTGAGTTTTCGGGCATTTCCTGTCTCGGGCACTAGACCTACCCACACAAGTGAGGTACCATTTTTATCGGGAGACTTGGGGAAACGCTGGGTAGAAGGAAATTTGTGGCTCCTCTCATATTCCAGAACTTTCTGTCACCGAAATGTGAGGCAAAAGTATTTTTTTAGCAACAATTGGAGGATTGCAAAGGATTTTGGGTAACAGAACCTGGTGGCAGCCCAACAAGTCACCCCATCTTGGATTCCCCTAGGTTTCTAGTTTAAAAAAATGCACAGGTTTGGTAGGTTTCCCTAGGTGGCAGCTGAGATAGAGGCCAAAATCCACAGGTAGGCACTTTGCAAAAAACACCTCTGTTTTCTTTGAGAAAATGTTATGTGTCCACTTTGAGTTTTGGGGCATTTCCGGTCACGGGCACTAGACCTACCCACACAAGTGAGGTACCATTTTTATCGGGAGACTTGGGGAAACGCTGGGTGGAAGGAAATTTGTGGCTCCTCTCAGATTCCAGAACTTTCTGTCACCGAAATGTGAGGCAAAAGTATTTTTTTAGGCACATTTTGAGGATTGCAAAGGATTCTGGGTAACAGAACCTGGTGGCAGCCCAACAAGTCACCCCGTCTTGGATTCCCCTAGGTCACAAGTTTAAAAAAATGCACAGGTTTGGTAGGTTTCCCTAGGTGGCGGCTGAGCTAGAGGCCAAAATCCACAAGTAGGCACTTTGCAAATAACACCTCTGTTTTCTTTGAGAAAAAGTGATGTGTCCACTTTGGGTTTTGGGACATTTCCTGTCCCGGGCACTAGGCCTACCCACTCAAGTGAGGTACCATATTTATCAGGAGACTTGGGGGTATGCTGGTTGGAAGGAAATTTGTGGCTCCTCTCAGATTCCAGAACTTTCTGTCACCGAAATGTGAGGGAAAAGTGTTTTTGTAGCCTCATTTTGAGGTTTACAAAGGATTCTGGATAGCAGAACCTGGTGAGAGCCCAACAAGTCACCCCATCTTGGATTCCCCTAGGTCTCTTGTTTTAAAAAATGCACAGGTTTGGTAGATTTCCCTAGGTGGCGGCTGAGATAGAGGCCAAAATCCACAGGTAGGCACTTTGCAAAAAACACCTCTGTTTTCTTTGAGAAAATGTTATGTGTCCACTTTGTGTTTTGGGGTATTTCCTGTCACGGGCACTAGACCTACCCATACAAGTGAGGTACCATTTTTATTGGGAGACTTGGGGAAACTCTGGGTGGATGGAAATTTGTGGCTCCTCTCAGATTCCAAAACTTTCTGTCACCGAAATGTGAGGCTAAAGTATTTTTTTAGCCACATTTTGAGGATTGCAAAGGATTCTGGGTAACAGAACCTGGTGGCAGCCCAACAAGTCACCCCGTCTTGGATTCCCCTAGGTCTCTAGTTTAAAAAAATGCACAGGTTTGGTAGGTTTCCCTAGGTGGCGGCTGAGCTAGAGGCCAAAATCCACAAGTAGGCACTTTACAAATAACACCTCTGTTTTCTTTGAGAAAATGTGATGTGTCCACTTTGTGTTGTGGGACATTTCCTGTTCCGGGCACTAGGCCTACCCACTCAAGTGAGGTACCATATTTATCAGGAGACTTGGGGGTATGCTGGTTGGTAGGACATTTGTGGCTCCTCTCAGATTCCAGAACTTTCTGTCATCGAAATGCGAGGGAAAAGTGCTTTTTGTAGCCACATTTTGAGGTTTACAAAGGATTCTGGGTAGCAGAACCTGGTGAGAGCCCAACAAGTCACCGCATCTTGGATTCCCCTATGTCTCTAGTTTTAAAAAATGCACAGGTTTGGTAGGTTTCCCTAGGTGGCGGCAGAGTTAGAGGCCAAAATCCACAGGTAGGCACTTTGCAAAAAACAGCTCTGTTTTCTTTGTGAAAATGTGATGTGTCCACGTTGTGTTTTGGGGCTTTTCCTGTCGTGGGCGCTAGGCCTACCCTCACAAGTGAGGTACCATTTTTATCGGGAGACTTGAGGGAACGCTGAGTAGAAGGAAATTTGTGGCTCCTCTCAGATTCCAGAACTTTCTGTCACTGAAATGTGAGGCAAAAGTATTTTTTTAGCCACATTTTGGGGATTGCAAAGGATTCTGGGTAACAGAACCTGGTGGCAGCCCAACAAGTCACCCCGGCGTGGATTCCCCTAGGTTTCTAGTTTTAAAAAATGCACAGGTTTGGTAGGTTTCCCTAGGTGGCAGCTGAGATAGAGGCCAAAATCTACAGGTAGGCACTTTGCAAAAAACACCTCTGTTTTCTTTGAGAAAATATTATGTGTCCACTTTGAGTTTTGGGGCATTCCCTGTCACGGGCACTAGACCTACCCACACAAGTGAGTTAGCATTTTTATCGGGAGCCTTGGGGAAACGCTGGGTAGAAGGAAATGTGTGGCTCCTCACAGATTCCAGAACATTCTGTCACTGAAATGTGAGGCAAAAGTATTCTTTTAGCCACATTTTGAGGATTGCAAAGGAGTCTGGGTAACAGAACCTAGTAGCAGCCCAACAAGTCACCCCGGCTTGGATTCCCCTAGGTCGCTAGTTTTAAAAAATGCACAGGTTTGGTAGGTTTCCCTTGGTGGCGGCTCACATAGAGGCCAAAATCCACAGGTGGGCACTTTGCAAAAAACACCTCTGTTTTCTTTGAGAAAATGTTATGTGTCCACTGTGTGTTTTGGGGCATTTCCAATCACGGGCACTAGACCTACCCACACAAGCGAGGTACCATTTTTATCGAGAGACTTGGGGAAACGCTGGGAGGATTGCAAAGGATTTTGGGTAACAGAACCTGGTGGCAGCCCAACAAGTCACCCCGGCTTAGATTCCCCTAGGTCTCTAGTTTTCGAAAATGCACAGGTTTGGTGGGTTTCCCTAGGTGGCGGCTGAGATAGAGGCCAAAATCCACAGGTAGGCACTTTGCAAAAAACACCTCTGTTTTCTTTGAGAAAATGTTATGTGTCCACTTTGTGTTTTGGGGTATTTCCTGTCACGGGCACTAGACCTACCCACACAAGTGAGGTACCATTTTTATCGGGAGACCTGGGGAGACTCTGGGTGGAAGGAAATTTGTGGCTCCTCTCAGATTCCAGAACTTTCTTTCACCGAAATGTGAGGCAAAAGTATTTTTTTAGCCACATTTTAAGGATTGCAAAGGATTCTGGGTAACAGAACCTGGTGGCAGCCCAACAAGTCACCCCGTCTTGGATTCCCCTATGTATCTAGTTTTAAAAAATGCACAGGTTTGGTAGGTTTCCCTAGGTGGCGGCTGAGCTAGAGGCCAAAATCCACAAGTAGGCACTTTACAAATAACACCTCTGTTTTCTTTGAGAAAATGTGATGTGTCCACTTTGTGTTTTGGGACATTTCCTGTCCCGGGCACTAGGCCTACCCACTCAAGTGAGGTACCATATTTATCAGGAGACTTGGGGGTATGCTGGTTGGAAGGATATCTGTGGCTCTTCTCAGATTCCAGAACTTTCTGTCACCGAAATGTGAGGGAAAAGTGTTTTTGTAGCCACATTTTGAGGTTTACAATGGATTCTGGGTAGCAGAACCTGGTAAGAGCCCAACAAGTCACCCCATCTTGGATTCCCCTACGTCTCTAGTTTTCAAAAATGCACAGGTTTGGTAGGTTTCCCTAGGTGGCGGCTGAGTTAGAGGCCAAAATATACAGGTAGGCACTTTGCACAAAACAGATCTGTTTTCTTTGTGAAAATGTGATGTTTCCACGTTGTGTTTTGGGGCTTTCCTGTCGCGGACGCTAGGTCTACCCTCACAAGTGAGGTACCATTTTTATCGGGAGACTTGAGGGAACGCTGGGTAGAAGGACATTTGTGGCTCCTCTCAGATTCCAGAACTTTCTGTCACTGAAATGTGCGGAAAAAGTGTTTTTTTAGCCACATTTTGAGGTTTACAAAGGATTCTGGGTAGCAGAACCTGGTGAGAGCCCAACAAGTCACCCCATCTTGGATTCCCCTAGGTTTCTAGTTTAAAAAAATGCACAGGTTTGGTAGGTTTCCCTAGGTGGCAGCTGAGATAGAGGCCAAAATCCACAGGTAGGCACTTTGCAAAAAACACCTCTGTTTTCTTTGAGAAAATGTTATGTGTCCACTTTGAGTTTTGGGGCATTTCCTGTCACGGGCACTAGACCTACCCACACAAGTGAGGTACCATTTTTATCGGGAGACTTGGGGAAACGCTGGGTGGAAGGAAATTTGTGGCTCCTCTCAGATTCCAGAACTTTCTGTCACCGAAATGTGAGGCAAAAGTATTTTTTTAGGCACATTTTGAGGATTGCAAAGGATTCTGGGTAACAGAACCTGGTGGCAGCCCAACAAGTCACCCCGTCTTGGATTCCCCTAGGTCACAAGTTTAAAAAAATGCACAGGTTTGGTAGGTTTCCCTAGGTGGCGGCTGAGCTAGAGGCCAAAATCCACAAGTAGGCACTTTGCAAATAACACCTCTGTTTTCTTTGAGAAAAAGTGATGTGTCCACTTTGGGTTTTGGGACATTTCCTGTCCCGGGCACTAGGCCTACCCACTCAAGTGAGGTACCATATTTATCAGGAGACTTGGGGGTATGCTGGTTGGAAGGAAATTTGTGGCTCCTCTCAGATTCCAGAACTTTCTGTCACCGAAATGTGAGGGAAAAGTGTTTTTGTAGCCTCATTTTGAGGTTTACAAAGGATTCTGGATAGCAGAACCTGGTGAGAGCCCAACAAGTCACCCCATCTTGGATTCCCCTAGGTCTCTTGTTTTAAAAAATGCACAGGTTTGGTAGGTTTCCCTAGGTGGCGGCTGAGATAGAGGCCAAAATCCACAGGTAGGCACTTTGCAAAAAACAGCTCTGTTTTCTTTGAGAAAATGTTATGTGTCCACTTTGTGTTTTGGGGTATTTCCTGTCACGGGCACTAGACCTACCCATACAAGTGAGGTACCATTTTTATTGGGAGACTTGGGGAAACTCTGGGTGGAAGGAAATTTGTGGCTCCTCTCAGATTCCAGAACTTTCTGTCACCGAAATGTGAGGCTAAAGTATTTTTTTAGCCACATTTTGAGGATTGCAAAGGATTCTGGGTAACAGAACCTGGTGGCAGCCCAACAAGTCACCCCGTCTTGGATTCCCCTAGGTCTCTAGTTTAAAAAAATGCACAGGTTTGGTAGGTTTCCCTAGGTGGCGGCTGAGCTAGAGGCCAAAATCCACAAGTAGGCACTTTACAAATAACACCTCTGTTTTCTTTGAGAAAATGTGATGTGTCCACTTTGTGTTGTGGGACATTTCCTGTTCCGGGCACTAGGCCTACCCACTCAAGTGAGGTACCATATTTATCAGGAGACTTGGGGGTATGCTGGTTGGTAAGACATTTGTGGCTCCTCTCAGATTCCAGAACTTTCTGTCACCGAAATGCGAGGGAAAAGTGCTTTTTGTAGCCACATTTTGAGGTTTACAAAGGATTCTGGGTAGCAGAACCTGGTGAGAGCCCAACAAGTCACCGCATCTTGGATTCCCCTATGTCTCTAGTTTTAAAAAATGCACAGGTTTGGTAGGTTTCCCTAGGTGGCGGGAGAGTTAGAGGCCAAAATCCACAGGTAGGCACTTTGCAAAAAACAGCTCTGTTTTCTTTGTGAAAATGTGATGTATCCACGTTGTGTTTTGGGGCTTTTCCTGTCGTGGGCGCTAGGCCTACCCTCACAAGTGAGGTACCATTTTTATCGGGAGACTTGAGGGAACGCTGGGTAGAAGGAAATTTGTGGCTCTTCTCAGATTCCAGAACTTTCTGTCACTGAAATGTGAGGCAAAAGTATTTTTTTAGCCACATTTTGGGGATTGCAAAGGATTCTGGGTAACAGAACCTGGTGGCAGCCCAACAAGTCACCCCGGCGTGGATTCCCCTAGGTTTCTAGTTTTAAAAAATGCACAGGTTTGGTAGGTTTCCCTAGGTGGCAGCTGAGATAGAGGCCAAAATCTACAGGTAGGCACTTTGCAAAAAACACCTCTGTTTTCTTTGAGAAAATATTATGTGTCCACTTTGAGTTTTGGGGCATTCCCTGTCACGGGCACTAGACCTACCCACACAAGTGAGTTAGCATTTTTATCGGGAGCCTTGGGGAAACGCTGGGTAGAAGGAAATGTGTGGCTCCTCACAGATTCCAGAACATTCTGTCACTGAAATGTGAGGCAAAAGTATTCTTTTAGCCACATTTTGAGGATTGCAAAGGAGTCTGGGTAACAGAACCTAGTAGCAGCCCAACAAGTCACCCCGGCTTGGATTCCCCTAGGTCGCTAGTTTTAAAAAATGCACAGGTTTGGTAGGTTTCCCTTGGTGGCGGCTCACATAGAGGCCAAAATCCACAGGTGGGCACTTTGCAAAAAACACCTCTGTTTTCTTTGAGAAAATGTTATGTGTCCACTGTGTGTTTTGGGGCATTTCCAATCACGGGCACTAGACCTACCCACACAAGCGAGGTACCATTTTTATCGAGAGACTTGGGGAAACGCTGGGAGGATTGCAAAGGATTTTGGGTAACAGAACCTGGTGGCAGCCCAACAAGTCACCCCGGCTTAGATTCCCCTAGGTCTCTAGTTTTCGAAAATGCACAGGTTTGGTGGGTTTCCCTAGGTGGCGGCTGAGATAGAGGCCAAAATCCACAGGTAGGCACTTTGCAAAAAACACCTCTGTTTTCTTTGAGAAAATGTTATGTGTCCACTTTGTGTTTTGGGGTATTTCCTGTCACGGGCACTAGACCTACCCACACAAGTGAGGTACCATTTTTATCGGGAGACCTGGGGAAACTCTGGGTGGAAGGAAATTTGTGGCTCCTCTCAGATTCGAGAACTTTCTTTCACCGAAATGTGAGGCAAAAGTATTTTTTTAGCCACATTTTAAGGATTGCAAAGGATTCTGGGTAACAGAACCTGGTGGCAGCCCAACAAGTCACCCCGTCTTGGATTCCCCTATGTATCTAGTTTTAAAAAATGCACAGGTTTGGTAGGTTTCCCTAGGTGGCGGCTGAGCTAGAGGCCAAAATCCACAAGTAGGCACTTTACAAATAACACCTCTGTTTTCTTTGAGAAAATGTGATGTGTCCACTTTGTGTTTTGGGACATTTCCTGTCCCGGGCACTAGGCCTACCCACTCAAGTGAGGTACCATATTTATCAGGAGACTTGGGGGTATGCTGGTTGGAAGGATATCTGTGGCTCTTCTCAGATTCCAGAACTTTCTGTCACCGAAATGTGAGGGAAAAGTGTTTTTGTAGCCACATTTTGAGGTTTACAATGGATTCTGGGTAGCAGAACCTGGTAAGAGCCCAACAAGTCACCCCATCTTGGATTCCCCTACGTCTCTAGTTTTCAAAAATGCACAGGTTTGGTAGGTTTCCCTAGGTGGCGGCTGAGTTAGAGGCCAAAATATACAGGTAGGCACTTTGCACAAAACAGATCTGTTTTCTTTGTGAAAATGTGATGTTTCCACGTTGTGTTTTGGGGCTTTCCTGTCGCGGACGCTAGGTCTACCCTCACAAGTGAGGTACCATTTTTATCGGGAGACTTGAGGGAACGCTGGGTAGAAGGACATTTGTGGCTCCTCTCAGATTCCAGAACTTTCTGTCACTGAAATGTGCGGAAAAAGTGTTTTTTTAGCCACATTTTGAGGTTTACAAAGGATTCTGGGTAGCAGAACCTGGTGAGAGCCCAACAAGTCACCCCATCTTGGATTCCCCTAGGTTTCTAGTTTAAAAAAATGCACAGGTTTGGTAGGTTTCCCTAGGTGGCAGCTGAGATAGAGGCCAAAATCCACAGGTAGGCACTTTGCAAAAAACACCTCTGTTTTCTTTGAGAAAATGTTATGTGTCCACTTTGAGTTTTGGGGCATTTCCTGTCACGGGCACTAGACCTACCCACACAAGTGAGGTACCATTTTTATCGGGAGACTTGGGGAAACGCTGGGTGGAAGGAAATTTGTGGCTCCTCTCAGATTCCAGAACTTTCTGTCACCGAAATGTGAGGCAAAAGTATTTTTTTAGGCACATTTTGAGGATTGCAAAGGATTCTGGGTAACAGAACCTGGTGGCAGCCCAACAAGTCACCCCGTCTTGGATTCCCCTAGGTCACAAGTTTAAAAAAATGCACAGGTTTGGTAGGTTTCCCTAGGTGGCGGCTGAGCTGGAGGCCAAAATCCACAAGTAGGCACTTTGCAAATAACACCTCTGTTTTCTTTGAGAAAAAGTGATGTGTCCACTTTGGGTTTTGGGACATTTCCTGTCCCGGGCACTAGGCCTACCCACTCAAGTGAGGTACCATATTTATCAGGAGACTTGGGGGTATGCTGGTTGGAAGGAAATTTGTGGCTCCTCTCAGATTCCAGAACTTTCTGTCACCGAAATGTGAGGGAAAAGTGTTTTTGTAGCCTCATTTTGAGGTTTACAAAGGATTCTGGATAGCAGAACCTGGTGAGAGCCCAACATGTCACCCCATCTTGGATTCCCCTAGGTCTCTTGTTTTAAAAAATGCACAGGTTTGGTAGGTTTCCCTAGGTGGCGGCTGAGATAGAGGCCAAAATCCACAGGTAGGCACTTTGCAAAAAACACCTCTGTTTTCTTTGAGAAAATGTTATGTGTCCACTTTGTGTTTTGGGGTATTTCCTGTCACGGGCACTAGACCTACCCACACAAGTGAGGTACCATTTTTATTGGGAGACTTGGGGAAACTCTGGGTGGATGGAAATTTGTGGCTCCTCTCAGATTCCAGAACTTTCTGTCACCGAAATGTGAGGCTAAAGTATTTTTTTAGCCACATTTTGAGGATTGCAAAGGATTCTGGGTAACAGAACCTGGTGGCAGCCCAACAAGTCACCCCGTCTTGGATTCCCCTAGGTCTCTAGTTTAAAAAAATGCACAGGTTTGGTAGGTTTCCCTAGGTGGCGGCTGAGCTAGAGGCCAAAATCCACAAGTAGGCACTTTACAAATAACACCTCTGTTTTCTTTGAGAAAATGTGATGTGTCCACTTTGTGTTGTGGGACATTTCCTGTTCCGGGCACTAGGCCTACCCACTCAAGTGAGGTACCATATTTATCAGGAGACTTGGGGGTATGCTGGTTGGTAGGACATTTGTGGCTCCTCTCAGATTCCAGAACTTTCTGTCACCGAAATGCGAGGGAAAAGTGCTTTTTGTAGCCACATTTTGAGGTTTACAAAGGATTCTGGGTAGCAGAACCTGGTGAGAGCCCAACAAGTCACCGCATCTTGGATTCCCCTATGTCTCTAGTTTTAAAAAATGCACAGGTTTGGTAGGTTTCCCTAGGTGGCGGCAGAGTTAGAGGCCAAAATCCACAGGTAGGCACTTTGCAAAAAACAGCTCTGTTTTCTTTGTGAAAATGTGATGTGTCCACGTTGTGTTTTGGGGCTTTTCCTGTCGCGGGCGCTAGGCCTACCCTCACAAGTGAGGTACCATTTTTATCGGGAGACTTGAGGGATCGCTGGGTAGAAGGAAATTTGTGGCTCCTCTCAGATTCCAGAACTTTCTGTCACTGAAATGTGAGGCAAAAGTATTTTTTTAGCCACATTTTGGGGATTGCAAAGGATTCTGGGTAACAGATCCTGGTGGCAGCCCAACAAGTCACCCCGGCGTGGATTCCCCTAGGTTTCTAGTTTTAAAAAATGCACAGGTTTGGTAGGTTTCCCTAGGTGGCAGCTGAGATAGAGGCCAAAATCTACAGGTAGGCACTTTGCAAAAAACATCTCTGTTTTCTTTGAGAAAATATTATGTGTCCACTTTGAGTTTTGGGGCATTCCCTGTCACGGGCACTAGACCTACCCACACAAGTGAGTTAGCATTTTTATCGGGAGCCTTGGGGAAACGCTGGGTAGAAGGAAATTTGTGGCTCCTCACAGATTCCAGAACATTCTGTCACTGAAATGTGAGGCAAAAGTATTCTTTTAGCCACATTTTGAGGATTGCAAAGGAGTCTGGGTAACAGAACCTAGTAGCAGCCCAACAAGTCACCCCGGCTTGGAATCCCCTAGGTCGCTAGTTTTAAAAAATGCACAGGTTTGGTAGGTTTCCCTTGGTGGCGGCTCACATAGAGGCCAAAATCCACAGGTGGGCACTTTGCAAAAAACACCTCTGTTTTCTTTGAGAAAATGTTATGTGTCCACTGTGTGTTTTGGGGCATTTCCAATCACGGGCACTAGACCTACCCACACAAGCGAGGTACCATTTTTATCGAGAGACTTGGGGAAACGCTGGGTGGAAGGAAATTTGTGGCTCCTGTCAGATTCCAGAACTTTCTGTCACCGAAATGTGAGTCAAAAGTATTTTTTTAGCCACATTTTGAGGATTGCAAAGGATTCTGGGTAACAGAACCTGGTGGCAGCCCAACAAGTCACCCCGTCTTTGATTCCCCTAGGTCGCTAGTTTTAAAAAATGCACAGGTTTGGTAGGTTTCCCTAGGTGGCGGCTGAGAAAGAGGCCAAAATCCACAAGTAGGCACTTTGCAAAAAGCACCTCTGTTTTCTTTGAGAAAATGTGATGTGTCCACTTTGTGTTTTGGGGCATTTCCTGTCATAGGCACTAGGCCTACCCACACAAGTGAGGTACCATTTTTATCAGGAGATTTGGGGGGGTATGCTGGTTGGAAGATAATTTGTGGCTCCTCTCAGATTCCAGAACTTTCTGTCACAGAAATGTGAGGGAAAAGTGTGTTTTTAGCCACATTTTGAGGATTGCAAAGGATTCTGGGTAACAGAACCTGGTGGCAGCCCAACAAGTCACCCCGGCTTGCATTACCCTAGGTTTCTAGTTTTAAAAAATGCACAGGTTTGGTAGGTTTCCCTAGGTGGCAGCTGAGATAGAGGCCAAAATCCACAGGAAGGCACTTTGCAAAAAACACCTCTGTTTTCTTTGAGAAAATGTGATGTGTCCACTTTGTGTTTTGAGGCATTTCCTGTCACGGGCATTAGACCTACCCACACAAGTGAGGTACCATTTTTATCTGGAGACTTGGGGAAATGCTGGGTGGAAGGAAATTTGTGGCTCCTCTCAGTTTCCAGAACTTTCTGTCACCGAAATGTGAGGTATTTTTTTAGCCATATTTTGAGGATTGCAAAGGATTCTGGTAACAGAACCTGGTGGCAGTCCAACAAGTCACCCAATCTTGGATTCCCCTAGGTCTCTAGTTTTAAAAAATGCACAGGTTTGGTAGGTTTCCCTAGGTGGCGGCTGAGATAGAGGCCAAAATCCACAGGTAAGCACTTTGCAAAAAACACCTCTGTTTTCTTTGAGAAAATGTTATGTGTCCACTTTGTGTTTTGGGGCATTTCCTGTCACGGGCACTAGACCTACCCACACAAGCGAGGTAGCATTTTTATCGGGAGACTTGGGGAAACGCTGGGTGGAAGGAAATTTGTGGCTCCTCTCAGATTCCAGAACTTTCTGTCACCGAAATGTGAGGCAAAAGTATTTTTTTAGCCACATTTTGAGGATTGCAAAGTATTCTGGGTAACAGAACCTGGTGGCAGTCCAACAAGTCACCCCGTCTTGGATTCCCCTAGGTCTTTAGTTTAAAAAAATGCACAGGTTTGGTAGGTTTCCCTAGGTGGCGGCTGAGCTGGAGGCCAAAATCCACAAGTAGGCACTTTACAAATAACACCTCTGTTTTCTTTGAGAAAATATGATGTATCCACTTTGTGTTTTGGGACATTTCCTGTCCCGGGCACTAGGCCTACCCACTCAAGTGAGGTACCATATTTATGAGGAGACTTGGGGGTTTTTGGTTGGAAGGACATTTGTGGCTCCTCTCAGATTCCAGAACTTTCTGTCACCGAAATGTGAGGCAAAAGTATTTTTTTTGCCACATTTTGAGGATTGCAAAGGAGTCTGGGTAACAGAACCTAGTAGCAGCCCAACAAGTCACCCTGGCTTGGATTCCCCTAGGTCTCTAGTTTTAAAAAATGCACAGGTTTGGTAGGTTTCCCTAGCTGGCGGCTGAGATAGAGGCCAAAATCCACAGGTAAGCACTTTGCAAAAAACACCTCTGTTTTCTTTGAGAAAATGTTATGTGTCCACTTTGTGTTTTGGGGCATTTCCTGTCCCGGGCACTAGGCCTACCCACACAAGTGAGGTACCATTTTTATCAGGAGATTTGGGGGGGTATGCTGGTTGGAAGGAAATTTGTGGCTCCTCTCAGATTCCAGAACTTTCTGTCACCGAAACGTGAGGGAAAAGTTTTTTTGTGGCCACATTTTGAGGTTTACAAAGGATTCTGGGTAGCAGAACCTGGTGGGAGTCCAACAAGTCACCCCATCTTGGATTCCCCTAGGTCTCTAGTTTTCAAAAATGCACAGGTTTGGTAGGTTTCCCTAGGTCGCGGCTGAGATAGAGGCCAAAATCCACAGGTAGGCACTTTACAAAAAACACCTCTGTTTTCTTTGAGAAAATGTGATGTGTCCACTTTGTGTTTTGAGGCATTTCCTGTCACGGGCATTAGACCTACCCACACAAGTGAGGTACCATTTTTATCTGGAGACTTGGGGAAATGCTGGGTGGAAGGAAATTTGTGGCTCCTCTCAGTTTCCAGAACTTTCTGTCACCGAAATGTGAGGTATTTATTTAGCCATATTTTGAGGATTGCAAAGGATTCTGGGTAACAGAACCTGGTGGCAGTCCAACAAGTCACCCCATCTTGGATTCCCCTAGGTCTCTACTTTAAAAAAATGCACAGGTTTGGTAGGTTTCTCTAGGTGGCGGCTGAGATAGAGGCCAAAATCCACAGGTAAGCACTTTGCAAAAAACACCTCTGTTTTCTTTGAGAAAATGTTATGTGTCCACTTTGTGTTTTGGGGCATTTCCTGTCACGGGCACTAGATCTACCCACACAAGCGAGGTACCATTTTTATCGGGAGAATTGGGGAAATGCTGGGTGGAAGGAAATTTGTGGCTCCTCTCAGATTCCAGAACTTTCTGTCACCGAAATGTGAGGCAAAAGTATTTTTTTAGCCACATTTTGAGGATTGCAAAGTATTCTGGGTAACAGAACCTGGTGGCAGTCCAACAAGTCACCCCGTCTTGGATTCCCCTAGGTCTTTAGTTTAAAAAAATGCACAGGTTTGGTAGGTTTCCCTAGGTGGCAGCTGAGCTAGAGGCCAAAATCCACAAGTAGGCACTTTACAAATAACACCTCTGTTTTCTTTGAGAAAATGTGATGTGTCCACTTTGTGTTTTGGGACATTTCCTGTCCCGGGCACTAGGCCTACCCACTCAACTAAGGTACCATATTTATCAGGAGACTTGGGGGTTTCTGGTTGGAAGGACATTTGTGGCTCCTCTCAGATTCCAGAACATTCTGTCACCGAAATGTGAGGCAAAAGTATTTTTTTAGCCACATTTTGAGGATTGCAAAGGAGTCTGGGTAACAGAACCTAGTAGCAGCCCAACAAGTCACCCTGGCCTGGATTCCCCTAGGTCTCTAGTTTTAAAAAATGCACAGGTTTGGTAGGTTTCCCTAGCTGGCGGCTGAGATAGAGGCCAAAATCCACAGGTAAGCACTTTGCAAAAAACACCTCTGTTTTCTTTGAGAAAATGTTATGTGTCCACTTTGTGTTTTGGGGCATTTCCTGTCAAGGGCACTAGACCTACCCACACAAGCGAGGTACCATTTTTATTGGGAGACTTGGGGAAATGCTGGGTGGAAGGAAATTTGTGGCTCCTCTCAGATTCCAGAACTTTCTGTCACCGAAATTTGAGTCAAAAGTAGTTTTTTAGCCACATTTTGAGGATTGCAAAGTATTCTGGGTAGCAGAACCTGGTGGGAGCCCAACAAGTCACCCCTTCTTGGATTCCCCTAGGTCTCTAGTTTTCAAAAATGCATAGATTTGGTAGGTTTCCCTAGTGGCGGCTGACATAGAGGCTAAAATCCACAGGTAGGCACAAAACACAGCTGTTTTCTTTGAGAAAATGTTATGTGTCCACTTTGAGTTTTGTGGCATTTCCTGTCACGGGCACTAGACCTACCCACACAAGTGAGGTACCATTTTTATAGGGAGACTTGGGGAAACTCTGGGTGGAAGGAAATTTGTGGCTCCTCTCAGATTCCAGAACTTTCTGTCACCGAAATGTGAGGCAAAGTATTTTTTTAGCCACATTTTGAGGATTGCAAAGGATTCTGGGTAACAGAACCTGGTGGCAGCCCAAAAAGTCACCCCGTCTTGGATTCCCCTAGGTCTCTAGTTTTAAAAAATACACAGGTTTGGTAGGTTTTCCTAGGTGGCGGCTGAGATAGAGGCCAAAATCCACAGATAGGTACTTTGCAAAAAACACCTCTGTTTTCTTTGAGAAAATGTTATGTGTCCACTTTGTGTTTTGTGGCATTTCCTGTCACGGGCACTAGACCTACCCACACAAGTGAGGTACCATTTTTATCAGGAGACTTGGGGAAACGCTGGTTGGAAGGAAATTTGTGGCTCCTCTCAGATTCCAGAACTTTCTGTCACCGAAATGTGAGGGAAAAGTGTTTTTGTAGCCACATTTTGAGGTTTACAAAGGATTCTGGTTAGCAGAACCTGGTGAGAGCCCAACAAGTCACCCCATCTTGGATTCCCCTAGGTCTCTAGTTTTCAAAAATGCACAGGTTTGGTAGGTTTCCCTAGGTGGCGGCTGAGTTAGAGGCCAAAATCCACAAGTAGGCACTTTGCAAAAAACAGCTCTGTTTTCTTTGTCAAAATGTGATGTGTCCACGTTGTGTTTTGGGGCTTTTCCTGTCGCGGGCGCTAGGCCTACTCTCAAAAGTGAGGTACCAGTTTTTATCGGGAGACTTGAAGGAACGCTGGGTAGATGGAAATTTGTGGCTCCTCTCAGATTCCAGAACTTTCTGTCACTGAAATGTGAGGAAAAAGTTTTTTTTTAGCCACATTTTGAGGTTTACTAAGGATTCTGGGTAGCAGAACCTGGTGAGAGCCCAACATGTCACCCCATCTTGGATTCCGCTAGGTTTCTAGTTTTAAAAAATGCACAGGTTTGGTAGGTTTCCCTAGGTGGCAGCTGAGATATAGGCCAAAATCCACAGGTTTGCACTTTGCAAAAAACACCTCTGTTTTCTTTGAGAAAATGTTATGTGTCCACTTTGAGTTTTCGGGCATTTCCTGTCTCGGGCACTAGACCTACCCACACAAGTGAGGTACCATTTTTATCGGGAGACTTGGGGAAACGCTGGGTGGAAGGAAATTTGTGGCTCCTCTCATATTCCAGAACTTTCTGTCACCGAAATGTGAGGCAAAAGTATTTTTTTAGCAACAATTGGAGGATTGCAAAGGATTTTGGGTAACAGAACCTGGTGGCAGCCCAACAAGTCACCCCGGCTTAGATTCCCCTAGGTCTCTAGTTTTCAAAAATGCACAGGTTTGGTGGGTTTCCCTAGGTGGCGGCTGAGATAGAGGCCAAAATCCACAGGTAGGCACTTTGCAAAAAACACCTCTGTTTTCTTTGAGAAAATGTTATGTGTCCACTTTGTGTTTTGGGGTATTTCCTGTCACGGGCACTAGACCTAACCACACAAGTGAGGTACCATTTTTATCGGGAGACCTGGGGAAACTCTGGGTGGAAGGAAATTTGTGGCTCCTCTCAGATTCCAGAACTTTCTTTCACCGAAATGTGAGGCAAAAGTATTTTTTTAGCCACATTTTAAGGATTGCAAAGGATTCTGGGTAACAGAACCTGGTGGCAGCCCAACAAGTCACCCCGTCTTGGATTCCCCTATTCATCTAGTTTTAAAAAATGCACAGGTTTGGTAGGTTTCCCTAGGTGGCGGCTGAGCTAGAGGCCAAAATCCACAAGTAGGCACTTTACAAATAACACCTCTGTTTTCTTTGAGAAAATGTGATGTGTCCACTTTGTGTTTGGGACATTTCCTGTCCCGGGCACTAGGCCTACCCACTCAAGTGAGGTACCATATTTATCAGGAGACTTGGGGGTATGCTGGTTGGAAGGATATCTGTGGCTCTTCTCAGATTCCAGAACTTTCTGTCACCGAAATGTGAGGGAAAAGTGTTTTTGTAGCCACATTTTGAGGTTTACAATGGATTCTGGGTAGCAGAACCTGGTAAGAGCCCAACAAGTCACCCCATCTTGGATTCCCCTACGTCTCTAGTTTTCAAAAATGCACAGGTTTGGTAGGTTTCCCTAGGTGGCGGCTGAGTTAGAGGCCAAAATATACAGGTAGGCACTTTGCACAAAACAGATCTGTTTTCTTTGTGAAAATGTGATGTTTCCACGTTGTGTTTTGGGGCTTTCCTGTCGCGGACGCTAGGTCTACCCTCACAAGTGAGGTACCATTTTTATCGGGAGACTTGAGGGAACGCTGGGTAGAAGGACATTTGTGGCTCCTCTCAGATTCCAGAACTTTCTGTCACTGAAATGTGCGGAAAAAGTGTTTTTTTAGCCACATTTTGAGGTTTACAAAGGATTCTGGGTAGGAGAACCTGGTGAGAGCCCAACAAGTCACCCCATCTTGGATTCCCCTAGGTTTCTAGTTTAAAAAAATGCACAGGTTTGGTAGGTTTCCCTAGGTGGCAGCTGAGATAGAGGCCAAAATCCACAGGTAGGCACTTTGCAAAAAACACCTCTGTTTTCTTTGAGAAAATGTTATGTGTCCACTTTGAGTTTTGGGGCATTTCCTGTCACGGGCACTAGACCTACCCACACAAGTGAGGTACCATTTTTATCGGGAGACTTGGGGAAACGCTGGGTGGAAGGAAATTTGTGGCTCCTCTCAGATTCCAGAACTTTCTGTCACCGAAATGTGAGGCAAAAGTATTTTTTTAGCCACATTTTGAGGATTGCAAAGGATTCTGGGTAACAGAACCTGGTGGCAGCCCAACAAGTCACCCCGTCTTGGATTCCCCTAGGTCACAAGTTTAAAAAAATGCACAGGTTTGGTAGGTTTCCCTAGGTGGCGGCTGAGCTAGAGGCCAAAATCCACAAGTAGGCACTTTGCAAATAACACCTCTGTTTTCTTTGAGAAAAAGTGATGTGTCCACTTTGGGTTTTGGGACATTTCCTGTCCCGGGCACTAGGCCTACCCACTCAAGTGAGGTACCATATTTATCAGGAGACTTGGGGGTATGCTGGTTGGAAGGAAATTTGTGGCTCCTCTCAGATTCCAGAACTTTCTGTCACCGAAATGTGAGGGAAAAGTGTTTTTGTAGCCTCATTTTGAGGTTTACAAAGGATTCTGGATAGCAGAACCTGGTGAGAGCCCAACAAGTCACCCCATCTTGGATTCCCCTAGGTCTCTTGTTTTAAAAAATGCACAGGTTTGGTAGGTTTCCCTAGGTGGCGGCTGAGATAGAGGCCAAAATCCACAGGTAGGCACTTTGCAAAAAACACCTCTGTTTTCTTTGAGAAAATGTTATGTGTCCACTTTGAGTTTTGGGGTATTTCCTGTCACGGGCACTAGACCTACCCATACAAGTGAGGTACCATTTTTATTGGGAGACTTGGGGAAACTCAGGGTGGATGGAAATTTGTGGCTAATCTCAGATTCCAGAACTTTCTGTCACCGAAATGTGAGGCTAAAGTATTTTTTTAGCCACATTTTGAGGATTGCAAAGGATTCTGGGTAACAGAACCTGGTGGCAGCCCAACAAGTCACCCCGTCTTGGATTCCCCTAGGTCTCTAGTTTAAAAAAATGCACAGGTTTGGTAGGTTTCCCTAGGTGGCGGCTGAGCTAGAGGCCAAAATCCACAAGTAGGCACTTTACAAATAACACCTCTGTTTTCTTTGAGAAAATGTGATGTGTCCACTTTGTGTTGTGGGACATTTCCTGTTCCGGGCACTAGGCCTACCCACTCAAGTGAGGTACCATATTTATCAGGAGACTTGGGGGTATGCTGGTTGGTAGGACATTTGTGGCTCCTCTCAGATTCCAGAACTTTCTGTCACCGAAATGCGAGGGAAAAGTGCTTTTTGTAGCCACATTTTGAGGTTTACAAAGGATTCTGGGTAGCAGAACCTGGTGAGAGCCCAACAAGTCACCGCATCTTGGATTCCCCTATGTCTCTAGTTTTAAAAAATGCACAGGTTTGGTAGGTTTCCCTAGGTGGCGGCAGAGTTAGAGGCCAAAATCCACAGGTAGGCACTTTGCAAAAAACAGCTCTGTTTTCTTTGTGAAAATGTGATGTGTCCACGTTGTGTTTTGGGGCTTTTCCTGTCGTGGGCGCTAGGCCTACCCTCACAAGTGAGGTACCATTTTTATCGGGAGCCTTGAGGGAACGCTGGGTAGAAGGAAATTTGTGGCTCCTCTCAGATTCCAGAACTTTCTGTCACTGAAATGTGAGGCAAAAGTATTTTTTTAGCCACATTTTGGGGATTGCAAAGGATTCTGGGTAACAGATCCTGGTGGCAGCCCAACAAGTCACCCCGGCGTGGATTCCCCTAGGTTTCTAGTTTTAAAAAATGCACAGGTTTGGTAGGTTTCCCTAGGTGGCAGCTGAGATAGAGGCCAAAATCTACAGGTAGGCACTTTGCAAAAAACATCTCTGTTTTCTTTGAGAAAATATTATGTGTCCACTTTGAGTTTTGGGGCATTCCCTGTCACGGGCACTAGACCTACCCACACAAGTGAGTTAGCATTTTTATCGGGAGCCTTGGGGAAACGCTGGGTAGAAGGAAATTTGTGGCTCCTCACAGATTCCAGAACATTCTGTCACTGAAATGTGAGGCAAAAGTATTCTTTTAGCCACATTTTGAGGATTGCAAAGGAGTCTGGGTAACAGAACCTAGTAGCAGCCCAACAAGTCACCCCGGCTTGGAATCCCCTAGGTCGCTAGTTTTAAAAAATGCACAGGTTTGGTAGGTTTCCCTTGGTGGCGGCTCACATAGAGGCCAAAATCCACAGGTGGGCACTTTGCAAAAAACACCTCTGTTTTCTTTGAGAAAATGTTATGTGTCCACTGTGTGTTTTGGGGCATTTCCAATCACGGGCACTAGACCTACCCACACAAGCGAGGTACCATTTTTATCGAGAGACTTGGGGAAACGCTGGGTGGAAGGAAATTTGTGGCTCCTGTCAGATTCCAGAACTTTCTGTCACCGAAATGTGAGTCAAAAGTATTTTTTTAGCCACATTTTGAGGATTGCAAAGGATTCTGGGTAACAGAACCTGGTGGCAGCCCAACAAGTCACCCCGTCTTTGATTCCCCTAGGTCGCTAGTTTTAAAAAATGCACAGGTTTGGTAGGTTTCCCTAGGTGGCGGCTGAGAAAGAGGCCAAAATCCACAAGTAGGCACTTTGCAAAAAGCACCTCTGTTTTCTTTGAGAAAATGTGATGTGTCCACTTTGTGTTTTGGGGCATTTCCTGTCATAGGCACTAGGCCTACCCACACAAGTGAGGTACCATTTTTATCAGGAGATTTGGGGGGGTATGCTGGTTGGAAGATAATTTGTGGCTCCTCTCAGATTCCAGAACTTTCTGTCACAGAAATGTGAGGGAAAAGTGTGTTTTTAGCCACATTTTGAGGATTGCAAAGGATTCTGGGTAACAGAACCTGGTGGCAGCCCAACAAGTCCCCCCGGCTTGCATTACCCTAGGTTTCTAGTTTTAAAAAATGCACAGGTTTGGTAGGTTTCCCTAGGTGGCAGCTGAGATAGAGGCCAAAATCCACAGGAAGGCACTTTGCAAAAAACACCTCTGTTTTCTTTGAGAAAATGTGATGTGTCCACTTTGTGTTTTGAGGCATTTCCTGTCACGGGCATTAGACCTACCCACACAAGTGAGGTACCATTTTTATCTGGAGACTTGGGGAAATGCTGGGTGGAAGGAAATTTGTGGCTCCTCTCAGTTTCCAGAACTTTCTGTCACCGAAATGTGAGGTATTTTTTTAGCCATATTTTGAGGATTGCAAAGGATTCTGGTAACAGAACCTGGTGGCAGTCCAACAAGTCACCCAATCTTGGATTCCCCTAGGTCTCTAGTTTTAAAAAATGCACAGGTTTCGTAGGTTTCCCTAGGTGGCGGCTGAGATAGAGGCCAAAATCCACAGGTAAGCACTTTGCAAAAAACACCTCTGTTTTCTTTGAGAAAATGTTATGGGTCCACTTTGTGTTTTGGGGCATTTCCTGTCACGGGCACTAGACCTACCCACACAAGCGAGGTACCATTTTTATCGGGAGACTTGGGGAAACGCTGGGTGGAAGGAAATTTGTGGCTCCTCTCAGATTCCAGAACTTTCTGTCACCGAAATGTGAGGCAAAAGTATTTTTTTA
This sequence comes from Pleurodeles waltl, assembly GCF_031143425.1. Classification (NCBI taxonomy): domain Eukaryota; kingdom Metazoa; phylum Chordata; class Amphibia; order Caudata; family Salamandridae; genus Pleurodeles; species Pleurodeles waltl. Next base: position 790,581,551 of record NC_090438.1, on the reverse strand, counting down.
GCCACATTTTGAGGATTGCAAAGTATTCTGGGTAACAGAACCTGGTGGCAGTCCAACAAGTCACCCCGTCTTGGATTCCCCTAGGTCTTTAGTTTAAAAAAATGCACAGGTTTGGTAGGTTTCCCTAGGTGGCGGCTGAGCTGGAGGCCAAAATCCACAAGTAGGCACTTTACAAATAACACCTCTGTTTTCTTTGAGAAAATATGATGTATCCACTTTGTGTTTTGGGACATTTCCTGTCCCGGGCACTAGGCCTACCCACTCAAGTGAGGTACCATATTTATGAGGAGACTTGGGGGTTTTTGGTTGGAAGGACATTTGTGGCTCCTCTCAGATTCCAGAACTTTCTGTCACCGAAATGTGAGGCAAAAGTATTTTTTTTGCCACATTTTGAGGATTGCAAAGGAGTCTGGGTAACAGAACCTAGTAGCAGCCCAACAAGTCACCCTGGCTTGGATTCCCCTAGGTCTCTAGTTTTAAAAAATGCACAGGTTTGGTAGGTTTCCCTAGCTGGCGGCTGAGATAGAGGCCAAAATCCACAGGTAAGCACTTTGCAAAAAACACCTCTGTTTTCTTTGAGAAAATGTTATGTGTCCACTTTGTGTTTTGGGGCATTTCCTGTCCCGTGCACTAGGCCTACCCACACAAGTGAGGTACCATTTTTATCAGGAGATTTGGGGGGGTATGCTGGTTGGAAGGAAATTTGTGGCTCCTCTCAGATTCCAGAACTTTCTGTCACCGAAACGTGAGGGAAAAGTGTTTTTGTGGCCACATTTTGAGGTTTACAAAGGATTCTGGGTAGCAGAACCTGGTGGGAGTCCAACAAGTCACCCCATCTTGGATTCCCCTAGGTCTCTAGTTTTCAAAAATGCACAGGTTTGGTAGGTTTCCCTAGGTCGCGGCTGAGATAGAGGCCAAAATCCACAGGTAGGCACTTTACAAAAAACACCTCTGTTTTCTTTGAGAAAATGTGATGTGTCCACTTTGTGTTTTGAGGCATTTCCTGTCACGGGCATTAGACCTACCCACACAAGTGAGGTACCATTTTTATCTGGAGACTTGGGGAAATGCTGGGTGGAAGGAAATTTGTGGCTCCTCTCAGTTTCCAGAACTTTCTGTCACCTAAATGTGAGGTATTTATTTAGCCATATTTTGAGGATTGCAAAGGATTCTGGGTAACAGAACCTGGTGGCAGTCCAACAAGTCACCCCATCTTGGATTCCCCTAGGTCTCTACTTTAAAAAAATGCACAGGTTTGGTAGGTTTCTCTAGGTGGCGGCTGAGATAGAGGCCAAAATCCACAGGTAAGCACTTTGCAAAAAACACCTCTGTTTTCTTTGAGAAAATGTTATGTGTCCACTTTGTGTTTTGGGGCATTTCCTGTCACGGGCACTAGATCTACCCACACAAGCGAGGTACCATTTTTATCGGGAGAATTGGGGAAATGCTGGGTGGAAGGAAATTTGTGGCTCCTCTCAGATTCCAGAACTTTCTGTCACCGAAATGTGAGGCAAAAGTATTTTTTTAGCCACATTTTGAGGATTGCAAAGTATTCTGGGTAACAGAACCTGGTGGCAGTCCAACAAGTCACCCCGTCTTGGATTCCCCTAGGTCTTTAGTTTAAAAAAATGCACAGGTTTGGTAGGTTTCCCTAGGTGGCGGCTGAGCTAGAGGCCAAAATCCACAAGTAGGCACTTTACAAATAACACCTCTGTTTTCTTTGAGAAAATATGATGTGTCCACTTTGTGTTTTGGGACATTTCCTGTCCCGGGCACTAGGCCTACCCACTCAACTAAGGTACCATATTTATCAGGAGACTTGGGGGTTTCTGGTTGGAAGGACATTTGTGGCTCCTCTCAGATTCCAGAACATTCTGTCACCGAAATGTGAGGCAAAAGTATTTTTTTAGCCACATTTTGAGGATTGCAAAGGAGTCTGGGTAACAGAACCTAGTAGCAGCCCAACAAGTCACCCTGGCCTGGATTCCCCTAGGTCTCTAGTTTTAAAAAATGCACAGGTTTGGTAGGTTTCCCTAGCTGGCGGCTGAGATAGAGGCCAAAATCCACAGGTAAGCACTTTGCAAAAAACACCTCTGTTTTCTTTGAGAAAATGTTATGTGTCCACTTTGTGTTTTGGGGCATTTCCTGTCAAGGGCACTAGACCTACCCACACAAGCGAGGTACCATTTTTATTGGGAGACTTGGGGAAATGCTGGGTGGAAGGAAATTTGTGGCTCCTCTCAGATTCCAGAACTTTCTGTCACCGAAATTTGAGTCAAAAGTAGTTTTTTAGCCACATTTTGAGGATTGCAAAGTATTCTGGGTAGCAGAACCTGGTGGGAGCCCAACAAGTCACCCCTTCTTGGATTCCCCTAGGTCTCTAGTTTTCAAAAATGCATAGATTTGGTAGGTTTCCCTAGTGGCGGCTGACATAGAGGCTAAAATCCACAGGTAGGCACAAAACACAGCTGTTTTCTTTGAGAAAATGTTATGTGTCCACTTTGAGTTTTGTGGCATTTCCTGTCACGGGCACTAGACCTACCCACACAAGTGAGGTACCATTTTTATCGGGAGACTTGGGGAAACTCTGGGTGGAAGGAAATTTGTGGCTCCTCTCAGATTCCAGAACTTTCTGTCACCGAAATGTGAGGCAAAGTATTTTTTTAGCCACATTTTGAGGATTGCAAAGGATTCTGGGTAACAGAACCTGGTGGCAGCCCAAAAAGTCACCCCGTCTTGGATTCCCCTAGGTCTCTAGTTTTAAAAAATACACAGGTTTGGTAGGTTTTCCTAGGTGGCGGCTGAGATAGAGGCCAAAATCCACAGATAGGTACTTTGCAAAAAACACCTCTGTTTTCTTTGAGAAAATGTTATGTGTCCACTTTGTGTTTTGTGGCATTTCCTGTCACGGGCACTAGACCTACCCACACAAGTGAGGTACCATTTTTATCAGGAGACTTGGGGAAACGCTGGTTGGAAGGAAATTTGTGGCTCCTCTCAGATTCCAGAACTTTCTGTCACCGAAATGTGAGGGAAAAGTGTTTTTGTAGCCACATTTTGAGGTTTACAAAGGATTCTGGTTAGCAGAACCTGGTGAGAGCCCAACAAGTCACCCCATCTTGGATTCCCCTAGGTCTCTAGTTTTCAAAAATGCACAGGTTTGGTAGGTTTCCCTAGGTGGCGGCTGAGTTAGAGGCCAAAATCCACAAGTAGGCACTTTGCAAAAAACAGCTCTGTTTTCTTTGTCAAAATGTGATGTGTCCACGTTGTGTTTTGGGGCTTTTCCTGTCGCGGGCGCTAGGCCTACTCTCAAAAGTGAGGTACCAGTTTTTATCGGGAGACTTGAAGGAACGCTGGGTAGATGGAAATTTGTGGCTCCTCTCAGATTCCAGAACTTTCTGTCACTGAAATGTGAGGAAAAAGTTTTTTTTTAGCCACATTTTGAGGTTTACTAAGGATTCTGGGTAGCAGAACCTGGTGAGAGCCCAACATGTCACCCCATCTTGGATTCCGCTAGGTTTCTAGTTTTAAAAAATGCACAGGTTTGGTAGGTTTCCCTAGGTGGCAGCTGAGATATAGGCCAAAATCCACAGGTTTGCACTTTGCAAAAAACACCTCTGTTTTCTTTGAGAAAATGTTATGTGTCCACTTTGAGTTTTCGGGCATTTCCTGTCTCGGGCACTAGACCTACCCACACAAGTGAGGTACCATTTTTATCGGGAGACTTGGGGAAACGCTGGGTGGAAGGACATTTGTGGCTCCTCTCATATTCCAGAACTTTCTGTCACCGAAATGTGAGGCAAAAGTATTTTTTTAGCAACAATTGGAGGATTGCAAAGGATTTTGGGTAACAGAACCTGGTGGCAGCCCAACAAGTCACCCCGGCTTAGATTCCCCTAGGTCTCTAGTTTTCAAAAATGCACAGGTTTGGTGGGTTTCCCTAGGTGGCGGCTGAGATAGAGGCCAAAATCCACAGGTAGGCACTTTGCAAAAAACACCTCTGTTTTCTTTGAGAAAATGTTATGTGTCCACTTTGTGTTTTGGGGTATTTCCTGTCACGGGCACTAGACCTACCCACACAAGTGAGGTACCATTTTTATCGGGAGACCTGGGGAAACTCTGGGTGGAAGGAAATTTGTGGCTCCTCTCAGATTCCAGAACTTTCTTTCACCGAAATGTGAGGCAAAAGTATTTTTTTAGCCACATTTTAAGGATTGCAAAGGATTCTGGGTAACAGAACCTGGTGGCAGCCCAACAAGTCACCCCGTCTTGGATTCCCCTATGTATCTAGTTTTAAAAAATGCACAGGTTTGGTAGGTTTCCCTAGGTGGCGGCTGAGCTAGAGGCCAAAATCCACAAGTAGGCACTTTACAAATAACACCTCTGTTTTCTTTGAGAAAATGTGATGTGTCCACTTTGTGTTTGGGACATTTCCTGTCCCGGGCACTAGGCCTACCCACTCAAGTGAGGTACCATATTTATCAGGAGACTTGGGGGTATGCTGGTTGGAAGGATATCTGTGGCTCTTCTCAGATTCCAGAACTTTCTGTCACCGAAATGTGAGGGAAAAGTGTTTTTGTAGCCACATTTTGAGGTTTACAATGGATTCTGGGTAGCAGAACCTGGTAAGAGCCCAACAAGTCACCCCATCTTGGATTCCCCTACGTCTCTAGTTTTCAAAAATGCACAGGTTTGGTAGGTTTCCCTAGGTGGCGGCTGAGTTAGAGGCCAAAATATACAGGTAGGCACTTTGCACAAAACAGATCTGTTTTCTTTGTGAAAATGTGATGTTTCCACGTTGTGTTTTGGGGCTTTCCTGTCGCGGACGCTAGGTCTACCCTCACAAGTGAGGTACCATTTTTATCGGGAGACTTGAGGGAATGCTGGGTAGAAGGACATTTGTGGCTCCTCTCAGATTCCAGAACTTTCTGTCACTGAAATGTGCGGAAAAAGTGTTTTTTTAGCCACATTTTGAGGTTTACAAAGGATTCTGGGTAGCAGAACCTGGTGAGAGCCCAACAAGTCACCCCATCTTGGATTCCCCTAGGTTTCTAGTTTAAAAAAATGCACAGGTTTGGTAGGTTTCCCTAGGTGGCAGCTGAGATAGAGGCCAAAATCCACAGGTAGGCACTTTGCAAAAAACACCTCTGTTTTCTTTGAGAAAATGTTATGTGTCCACTTTGAGTTTTGGGGCATTTCCTGTCACGGGCACTAGACCTACCCACACAAGTGAGGTACCATTTTTATCGGGAGACTTGGGGAAACGCTGGGTGGAAGGAAATTTGTGGCTCCTCTCAGATTCCAGAACTTTCTGTCACCGAAATGTGAGGCAAAAGTATTTTTTTAGGCACATTTTGAGGATTGCAAAGGATTCTGGGTAACAGAACCTGGTGGCAGCCCAACAAGTCACCCCGTCTTGGATTCCCCTAGGTCACAAGTTTAAAAAAATGCACAGGTTTGGTAGGTTTCCCTAGGTGGCGGCTGAGCTAGAGGCCAAAATCCACAAGTAGGCACTTTGCAAATAACACCTCTGTTTTCTTTGAGAAAAAGTGATGTGTCCACTTTGGGTTTTGGGACATTTCCTGTCCCGGGCACTAGGCCTACCCACTCAAGTGAGGTACCATATTTATCAGGAGACTTGGGGGTATGCTGGTTGGAAGGAAATTTGTGGCTCCTCTCAGATTCCAGAACTTTCTGTCACCGAAATGTGAGGGAAAAGTGTTTTTGTAGCCTCATTTTGAGGTTTACAAAGGATTCTGGATAGCAGAACCTGGTGAGAGCCCAACAAGTCACCCCATCTTGGATTCCCCTAGGTCTCTTGTTTTAAAAAATGCACAGGTTTGGTAGGTTTCCCTAGGTGGCGGCTGAGATAGAGGCCAAAATCCACAGGTAGGCACTTTGCAAAAAACACCTCTGTTTTCTTTGAGAAAATGTTATGTGTCCACTTTGTGTTTTGGGGTATTTCCTGTCACGGGCACTAGACCTACCCATACAAGTGAGGTACCATTTTTATTGGGAGACTTGGGGAAACTCTGGGTGGATGGAAATTTGTGGCTAATCTCAGATTCCAGAACTTTCTGTCACCGAAATGTGAGGCTAAAGTATTTTTTTAGCCACATTTTGAGGATTGCAAAGGATTCTGGGTAACAGAACCTGGTGGCAGCCCAACAAGTCACCCCGTCTTGGATTCCCCTAGGTCTCTAGTTTAAAAAAATGCACAGGTTTGGTAGGTTTCCCTAGGTGGCGGCTGAGCTAGAGGCCAAAATCCACAAGTAGGCACTTTACAAATAACACCTCTGTTTTCTTTGAGAAAATGTGATGTGTCCACTTTGTGTTGTGGGACATTTCCTGTTCCGGGCACTAGGCCTACCCACTCAAGTGAGGTACCATATTTATCAGGAGACTTGGGGGTATGCTGGTTGGTAGGACATTTGTGGCTCCTCTCAGATTCCAGAACTTTCTGTCACCGAAATGCGAGGGAAAAGTGCTTTTTGTAGCCACATTTTGAGGTTTACAAAGGATTCTGGGTAGCAGAACCTGGTGAGAGCCCAACAAGTCACCGCATCTTGGATTCCCCTATGTCTCTAGTTTTAAAAAATGCACAGGTTTGGTAGGTTTCCCTAGGTGGCGGCAGAGTTAGAGGCCAAAATCCACAGGTAGGCACTTTGCAAAAAACAGCTCTGTTTTCTTTGTGAAAATGTGATGTGTCCACGTTGTGTTTTGGGGCTTTTCCTGTCGTGGGCGCTAGGCCTACCCTCACAAGTGAGGTACCATTTTTATCGGGAGCCTTGAGGGAACGCTGGGTAGAAGGAAATTTGTGGCTCCTCTCAGATTCCAGAACTTTCTGTCACTGAAATGTGAGGCAAAAGTATTTTTTTAGCCACATTTTGGGGATTGTAAAGGATTCTGGGTAACAGAACCTGGTGGCAGCCCAACAAGTCACCCCGGCGTGGATTCCCCTAGGTTTCTAGTTTTAAAAAATGCACAGGTTTGGTAGGTTTCCCTAGGTGGCAGCTGAGATAGAGGCCAAAATCTACAGGTAGGCACTTTGCAAAAAACACCTCTGTTTTCTTTGAGAAAATATTATGTGTCCACTTTGAGTTTTGGGGCATTCCCTGTCACGGGCACTAGACCTACCCACACAAGTGAGTTAGCATTTTTATCGGGAGCCTTGGGGAAACGCTGGGTAGAAAGAAATTTGTGGCTCCTCACAGATTCCAGAACATTCTGTCACTGAAATGTGAGGCAAAAGTATTCTTTTAGCCACATTTTGAGGATTGCAAAGGAGTCTGGGTAACAGAACCTAGTAGCAGCCCAACAAGTCACCCCGGCTTGGATTCCCCTAGGTCGCTAGTTTTAAAAAATGCACAGGTTTGGTAGGTTTCCCTTGGTGGCGGCTCACATAGAGGCCAAAATCCACAGGTGGGCACTTTGCAAAAAACACCTCTGTTTTCTTTGAGAAAATGTTATGTGTCCACTGTGTGTTTTGGGGCATTTCCAATCACGGGCACTAGACCTACCCACACAAGCGAGGTACCATTTTTATCGAGAGACTTGGGGAAACGCTGGGAGGATTGCAAAGGATTTTGAGTAACAGAACCTGGTGGCAGCCCAACAAGTCACCCCGGCTTAGATTCCCCTAGGTCTCTAGTTTTCGAAAATGCACAGGTTTGGTGGGTTTCCCTAGGTGGCGGCTGAGATAGAGGCCAAAATCCACAGGTAGGCACTTTGCAAAAAACACCTCTGTTTTCTTTGAGAAAATGTTATGTGTCCACTTTGTGTTTTGGGGTATTTCATGTCACGGGCACTATACCTACCCATACAAGTGAGGTACCATTTTTATCGGGAGACCTGGGGAAACTCTGGGTGGAAGGAAATTTGTGGCTCCTCTCAGATTCCAGAACTTTCTTTCACCGAAATGTGAGGCAAAAGTATTTTTTTAGCCACATTTTAAGGATTGCAAAGGATTCTGGGTAACAGAACCTGGTGGCAGCCCAACAAGTCACCCCGTCTTGGATTCCCCTATGTATCTAGTTTTAAAAAATGCATAGGTTTGGTAGGTTTCCCTAGGTGGCGGCTGAGCTAGAGGCCAAAATCCACAAGTAGGCACTTTACAAATAACACCTCTGTTTTCTTTGAGAAAATGTGATGTGTCCACTTTGTGTTTTGGGACATTTCCTGTCCCGGGCACTAGGCCTACCCACTCAAGTGAGGTACCATATTTATCAGGAGACTTGGGGGTATGCTGGTTGGAAGGATATCTGTGGCTCTTCTCAGATTCCAGAACTTTCTGTCACCGAAATGTGAGGGAAAAGTGTTTTTGTAGCCACATTTTGAGGTTTACAATGGATTCTGGGTAGCAGAACCTGGTAAGAGCCCAACAAGTCACCCCATCTTGGATTCCCCTACGTCTCTAGTTTTCAAAAATGCACAGGTTTGGTAGGTTTCCCTAGGTGGCGGCTGAGTTAGAGGCCAAAATATACAGGTAGGCACTTTGCACAAAACAGATCTGTTTTCTTTGTGAAAATGTGATGTTTCCACGTTGTGTTTTGGGGCTTTCCTGTCGCGGACGCTAGGTCTACCCTCACAAGTGAGGTACCATTTTTATCGGGAGACTTGAGGGAACGCTGGGTAGAAGGACATTTGTGGCTCCTCTCAGATTCCAGAACTTTCTGTCACTGAAATGTGCGGAAAAAGTGTTTTTTTAGCCACATTTTGAGGTTTACAAAGGATTCTGGGTAGCAGAACCTGGTGAGAGCCCAACAAGTCACCCCATCTTGGATTCCCCTAGGTTTCTAGTTTAAAAAAATGCACAGGTTTGGTAGGTTTCCCTAGGTGGCAGCTGAGATAGAGGCCAAAATCCACAGGTAGGCACTTTGCAAAAAACACCTCTGTTTTCTTTGAGAAAATGTTATGTGTCCACTTTGAGTTTTGGGGCATTTCCTGTCACGGGCACTAGACCTACCCACACAAGTGAGGTACCATTTTTATCGGGAGACTTGGGGAAACGCTGGGTGGAAGGAAATTTGTGGCTCCTCTCAGATTCCAGAACTTTCTGTCACCGAAATGTGAGGCAAAAGTATTTTTTTAGGCACATTTTGAGGATTGCAAAGGATTCTGGGTAACAGAACCTGGTGGCAGCCCAACAAGTCACCCCGTCTTGGATTCCCCTAGGTCACAAGTTTAAAAAAATGCACAGGTTTGGTAGGTTTCCCTAGGTGGCGGCTGAGCTAGAGGCCAAAATCCACAAGTAGGCACTTTGCAAATAACACCTCTGTTTTCTTTGAGAAAAAGTGATGTGTCCACTTTGGGTTTTGGGACATTTCCTGTCCCGGGCACTAGGCCTACCCACTCAAGTGAGGTACCATATTTATCAGGAGACTTGGGGGTATGCTGGTTGGAAGGAAATTTGTGGCTCCTCTCAGATTCCAGAACTTTCTGTCACCGAAATGTGAGGGAAAAGTGTTTTTGTAGCCTCATTTTGAGGTTTACAAAGGATTCTGGGTAGCAGAACCTGGTGAGAGCCCAACAAGTCACCCTATCTTGGATTCCCCTAGGTCTCTTGTTTTAAAAAATGCACAGGTTTGGTAGGTTTCCCTAGGTGGCGGCTGAGATAGAGGCCAAAATCCACAGGTAGGCACTTTGCAAAAAACACCTCTGTTTTCTTTGAGAAAATGTTATGTGTCCACTTTGTGTTTTGGGGTATTTCCTGTCACGGGCACTAGACCTACCCACACAAGTGAGGTACCATTTTTATTGGGAGACTTGGGGAAACTCTGGGTGGATGGAAATTTGTGGCTCCTCTCAGATTCCAGAACTTTCTGTCACCGAAATGTGAGGCTAAAGTATTTTTTTAGCCACATTTTGAGGATTGCAAAGGATTCTGGGTAACAGAACCTGGTGGCAGCCCAACAAGTCACCCCGTCTTGGATTCCCCTAGGTCTCTAGTTTAAAAAAATGCACAGGTTTGGTAGGTTTCCCTAGGTGGCGGCTGAGCTAGAGGCCAAAATCCACAAGTAGGCACTTTACAAATAACACCTCTGTTTTCTTTGAGAAAATGTGATGTGTCCACTTTGTGTTGTGGGACATTTCCTGTTCCGGGCACTAGGCCTACCCACTCAAGTGAGGTACCATATTTATCAGGAGACTTGGGGGTATGCTGGTTGGTAGGACATTTGTGGCTCCTCTCAGATTCCAGAACTTTCTGTCACCGAAATGCGAGGGAAAAGTGCTTTTTGTAGCCACATTTTGAGGTTTACAAAGGATTCTGGGTAGCAGAACCTGGTGAGAGCCCAACAAGTCACCGCATCTTGGATTCCCCTATGTCTCTAGTTTTAAAAAATGCACAGGTTTGGTAGGTTTCCCTAGGTGGCGGCAGAGTTAGAGGCCAAAATCCACAGGTAGGCACTTTGCAAAAAACAGCTCTGTTTTCTTTGTGAAAATGTGATGTGTCCACGTTGTGTTTTGGGACTTTTCCTGTCGCGGGCGCTAGGCCTACCCTCACAAGTGAGGTACCATTTTTATCGGGAGACTTGAGTGATCGCTGGGTAGAAGGAAATTTGTGGCTCCTCTCAGATTCCAGAACTTTCTGTCACTGAAATGTGAGGCAAAAGTATTTTTTTAGCCACATTTTGGGGATTGCAAAGGATTCTGGGTAACAGATCCTGGTGGCAGCCCAACAAGTCACCCCGGCGTGGATTCCCCTAGGTGTCTAGTTTTAAAAAATGCACAGGTTTGGTAGGTTTCCCTAGGTGGCAGCTGAGATAGAGGCCAAAATCTACAGGTAGGCACTTTGCAAAAAACACCTCTGTTTTCTTTGAGAAAATATTATGTGTCCACTTTGAGTTTTGGGGCATTCCCTGTCACGGGCACTAGACCTACCCACACAAGTGAGTTAGCATTTTTATCGGGAGCCTTGGGGAAACGCTGGGTAGAAGGAAATTTGTGGCTCCTCACAGATTCCAGAACATTCTGTCACTGAAATGTGAGGCAAAAGTATTCTTTTAGCCACATTTTGAGGATTGCAAAGGAGTCTGGGTAACAGAACCTAGTAGCAGCCCAACAAGTCACCCCGGCTTGGAATCCCCTAGGTCGCTAGTTTTAAAAAATGCACAGGTTTGGTAGGTTTCCCTTGGTGGCGGCTCACATAGAGGCCAAAATCCACAGGTGGGCACTTTGCAAAAAACACCTCTGTTTTCTTTGAGAAAATGTTATGTGTCCACTGTGTGTTTTGGGGCATTTCCAATCACGGGCACTAGACCTACCCACACAAGCGAGGTACCATTTTTATCGAGAGACTTGGGGAAACGCTGGGTGGAAGGAAATTTGTGGCTCCTGTCAGATTCCAGAACTTTCTGTCACCGAAATGTGAGTCAAAAGTATTTTTTTAGCCACATTTTGAGGATTGCAAAGGATTCTGGGTAACAGAACCTGGTGGCAGCCCAACAAGTCACCCCGTCTTTGATTCCCCTAGGTCGCTAGTTTTAAAAAATGCACAGGTTTGGTAGGTTTCCCTAGGTGGCGGCTGAGAAAGAGGCCAAAATCCACAAGTAGGCACTTTGCAAAAAGCACCTCTGTTTTCTTTGAGAAAATGTGATGTGTCCACTTTGTGTTTTGGGGCATTTCCTGTCATAGGCACTAGGCCTACCCACACAAGTGAGGTACCATTTTTATCAGGAGATTTGGGGGGGTATGCTGGTTGGAAGATAATTTGTGGCTCCTCTCAGATTCCAGAACTTTCTGTCACAGAAATGTGAGGGAAAAGTGTGTTTTTAGCCACATTTTGAGGATTGCAAAGGATTCTGGGTAACAGAACCTGGTGGCAGCCCAACAAGTCACCCCGGCTTGCATTACCCTAGGTTTCTAGTTTTAAAAAATGCACAGGTTTGGTAGGTTTCCCTAGGTGGCAGCTGAGATAGAGGCCAAAATCCACAGGAAGGCACTTTGCAAAAAACACCTCTGTTTTCTTTGAGAAAATGTGATGTGTCCACTTTGTGTTTTGAGGCATTTCCTGTCACGGGCATTAGACCTACCCACACAAGTGAGGTACCATTTTTATCTGGAGACTTGGGGAAATGCTGGGTGGAAGGAAATTTGTGGCTCCTCTCAGTTTCCAGAACTTTCTGTCACCGAAATGTGAGGTATTTTTTTAGCCATATTTTGAGGATTGCAAAGGATTCTGGTAACAGAACCTGGTGGCAGTCCAACAAGTCACCCAATCTTGGATTCCCCTAGGTCTCTAGTTTTAAAAAATGCACAGGTTTGGTAGGTTTCCCTAGGTGGCGGCTGAGATAGAGGCCAAAATCCACAGGTAAGCACTTTGCAAAAAACACCTCTGTTTTCTTTGAGAAAATGTTATGTGTCCACTTTGTGTTTTGGGGCATTTCCTGTCACGGGCACTAGACCTACTGACACAAGCGAGGTACCATTTTTATCGGGAGACTTGGGGAAATGCTGGGTGGAAGGAAATTTGTGGCTCCTCTCAGATTCCAGAACTTTCTGTCACCGAAATGTGAGGCAAAAGTATTTTTTTAGCCACATTTTGAGGATTGCAAAGTATTCTGGGTAACAGAACCTGGTGGCAGTCCAACAAGTCACCCCGTCTTGGATTCCCCTAGGTCTTTAGTTTAAAAAAATGCACAGGTTTGGTAGGTTTCCCTAGGTGGCGGATGAGCTGGAGGCCAAAATCCACAAGTAGGCACTTTACAAATAACACCTCTGTTTTCTTTGAGAAAATATGATGTATCCACTTTGTGTTTTGGGACATTTCCTGTCCCGGGCACTAGGCCTACCCACTCAAGTGAGGTACCATATTTATGAGGAGACTTGGGGGTTTTTGGTTGGAAGGACATTTGTGGCTCCTCTCAGATTCCAGAACTTTCTGTCACCGAAATGTGAGGCAAAAGTATTTTTTTTGCCACATTTTGAGGATTGCAAAGGAGTCTGGGTAACAGAACCTAGTAGCAGCCCAACAAGTCACCCTGGCTTGGATTCCCCTAGGTCTCTAGTTTTAAAAAATGCACAGGTTTGGTAGGTTTCCCTAGCTGGCGGCTGAGATAGAGGCCAAAATCCACAGGTAAGCACTTTGCAAAAAACACCTCTGTTTTCTTTGAGAAAATGTTATGTGTCCACTTTGTGTTTTGGGGCATTTCCTGTCCCGGGCACTAGGCCTACCCACACAAGTGAGGTACCATTTTTATCAGGAGATTTGGGGGGGTATGCTGGTTGGAAGGAAATTTGTGGCTCCTCTCAGATTCCAGAACTTTCTGTCACCGAAACGTGAGGGAAAAGTGTTTTTGTGGCCACATTTTGAGGTTTACAAAGGATTCTGGGTAGCAGAACCTGGTGGGAGTCCAACAAGTCACCCCATCTTGGATTCCCCTAGGTCTCTAGTTTTCAAAAATGCACAGGTTTGGTAGGTTTCCCTAGGTCGCGGCTGAGATAGAGGCCAAAATCCACAGGTAGGCACTTTACAAAAAACACCTCTGTTTTCTTTGAGAAAATGTGATGTGTCCACTTTGTGTTTTGAGGCATTTCCTGTCACGGGCATTAGACCTACCCACACAAGTGAGGTACCATTTTTAATTGGAGACTTGGGGAAATGCTGGGTGGAAGGAAATTTGTGGCTCCTCTCAGTTTCCAGAACTTTCTGTCACCGAAATGTGAGGTATTTATTTAGCCATATTTTGAGGATTGCAAAGGATTCTGGGTAACAGAACCTGGTGGCAGTCCAACAAGTCACCCCATCTTGGATTCCCCTAGGTCTCTAGTTTTAAAAAATGCACAGGTTTGGTAGGTTTCCCTAGGTGGCGGCTGAGATAGAGGCCAAAATCCACAGGTAAGCACTTTGCAAAAAACACCGCTGTTTTCTTTGAGAAAATGTTATGTGTCCACTTTGTGTTTTGGGGCATTTCCTGTCACGGGCACTAGACCTACCCACACAAGCGAGGTACCATTTTTATCGGGAGACTTGGGGAAATGCTGGGTGGAAGGAAATTTGTGGCTCCTCTCAGATTCCAGAACTTTCTGTCACCGAAATGTGAGGCAAAAGTATTTTTTTAGCCACATTTTGAGGATTGCAAAGTATTCTGGGTAACAGAACCTGGTGGCAGTCCAACAAGTCACCCCGTCTTGGATTCCCCTAGGTCTTTAGTTTAAAAAAATGCACAGGTTTGGTAGGTTTCCCTAGGTGGCGGCTGAGCTAGAGGCCAAAATCCACAAGTAGGCACTTTACAAATAACACCTCTGTTTTCTTTGAGAAAATGTGATGTGTCCACTTTGTGTTTTGGGACATTTCCTGTCCCGGGCACTAGGCCTACCCACTCAAGTAAGGTACCATATTTATCAGGAGACTTGGAGGTTTCTGGTTGGAAGGACATTTGTGGCTCCTCTCAGATTCCAGAACTTTCTGTCACCGAAATGTGAGGCAAAAGTATTTTTTTAGCCACATTTTGAGGATTGCAAAGGAGTCTGGGTAACAGAACCTAGTAGCAGCCCAACAAGTCACCCTGGCTTGGATTCCCCTAGGTCTCTAGTTTAAAAAAATGCACAGGTTTGGTAGGTTTCCCTAGCTGGCGCCTGAGATAGAGGCCAAAATCCACAGGTAAGCACTTTGCAAAAAACACCTCTGTTTTCTTTGAGAAAATGTTATGTGTCCACTTTGTGTTTTGGGGCATTTCCTGTCAAGGGCACTAGACCTACCCACACAAGCGAGGTACCATTTTTATTGGGAGACTTGGGGAAATGCTGGGTGGAAGGAAATTTGTGGCTCCTCTCAGATTCCAGAACTTTCTGTCAACGAAATGTGAGTCAAAAGTAGTTTTTTAGCCACATTTTGAGGATTGCAAAGGATTCTGGGTAATAGAACCTGGTGGCAGCCCAACAAGTCACCCTGTCTTGGATTCCCCTAGGTCTCTAGTTTTGAAAAATGAACAGGTTTGTTAGGTTTCCCTAGGTGGCGGCTGAGCTAGAGGCAAAAATCCACAAGTAGGCACTTTGGAAAAAACACCTCTGTTTTCTTTGAGAAAATGTGATGTGTCCACTTTGTGTTTTGGGGCATTTCCTGTCCCGGGCACTAGGCCTACCCACACAAGTGAGGTACCATTTTTATCAGGAGATTTGGGGGGTATGCTGGTTGGAAGGAAATTTGTGGCTCCTCTCAGATTCCAGAACTTTCTGTCACCAAAATGTGAGGGAAAAGTGTTTTTGTGGCCACATTTTGAGGTTTACAAAGGATTCTGGGTAGTAGAACCTGGTGGGAGTCCAACAAGTCACCCCATCTTGGATTCCCCTAGGTCTCTAGTTTTAAAAAATGCACAGGTTTGGTAGGTTTCCCTAGGTCGCGGCTGAGATAGAGGCCAAAATCCACAGGTAGGCACTTTGCAAAAAACACCTCTGTTTTCTTTGAGAAAATGTGATGTGTCCACTTTGTGTTTTGGGGCATTTCCTGTCACGGGCACTAGACCTACCCACACAAGTGATGTTCCATTTTTATCTGGAGACTTGGGGAAATGCTGGGTGGAAGGAAATTTGTGGCTCCTCTCAGTTTCCAGAACTTTCTGTCACCGAAATGTGAGGTATTTTTTTAGCCATATTTTGAGGATTGCAAAGGATTCTGGGTAACAGAACCTGGTGGCAGTCCAACAAGTCACCCCATCTTGGATTCCCCTGGGTCTCTAGTTTTAAAAAATTAACAGGTTTGGTAGGTTTCCATAGGTGGCGGCTGAGATAGAGGCCAAAATCCACAGGTAGGCACATTGCAAAAAACACCTCTGTTTTCTTTGAGAAAATGTGATGTGTCCACTTTGTGTTTTGGGGTATTTCCTGTCACGGGCACTAGACCTACCCACACAAGTGAGGTACCATTTTTATTGGGAGACTTGGGGAAACGCTGGGTGGAAGGACATTTGTGGCTCCTCTCAGATTCCAAAACTTTCTGTCACCAAAATGTGAGGCAAAAGTATTTTTTTAGCCACATTTTGAGGATTGCAAAGGATTCTGGGTAGCAGAACGTGGTGAGAGCCCAACAAGTCACCCCATCTTGGATTCCCCTAGGTCTCTAGTTTTCAAAAATGCACAGGTTTGGTAGGTTTCCCTAGGTGGCGGCTGAGTTAGAGGCAAAAATCCACAGGTAGGCACTTTGCAAAAAACAGCTCTGTTTTCTTTGTGAAAATGTGATGTGTCCACGTTGTGTTTTGGGGCTTTTCCTGTCGCGGGCGCTAGGCCTACCCTCACATGTGAGGTACCATTTTTATCGGGAGACTTGAGGGAACGCTGGGTAGAAGGAAGTTTTTGGCTCCTCTCAGATTCCAGAACTTTCTGTCACTGAAATGTGAGGAAAAAGGGTTCTTTTAGCCACATTTTGAGGTTTTCAAAGGATTCTGGGTAGTAGAACCTGGTGAGAGCCCAACAAGTCACCCCATCTTGGATTCCCCTAGGTTTCTAGTTTTTAAAAATGCACAGGTTTGGTAGGTTTCCCTAGGTGGCAGCTGAGATAGAGGCCTAAATCCACAGGTAGGCACTTTGCAGAAAACACCTCTGTTTTCTTTGAGAAAATGTGATGTGTCCACTTTGTGTTTTGGGGCATTTCCTGTCCCGGGCACTAGGCCTACCCACACAAGTGAGGTACCATTTTTATCAGGAGATTTGGGGGGGTATGCTGGTTGGAAGGAAATTTGTGGCTCCTCTCAGATTCCAGAACTTTCTGTCACCAAAATGTGAGGGAAAAGTGTTTTTGTGGCCACATTTTGAGGTTTACAAAGGATTCTGGGTAGTAGAACCTGGTGGGAGTCCAACAAGTCACCCCATCTTGGATTCCCCTAGGTCTCTAGTTTTAAAAAATGCACAGGTTTGGTAGGTTTCCCTAGGTCGCGGCTGAGATAGAGGCCAAAATCCACAGGTAGGCACTTTGCAAAAAACACCTCTGTTTTCTTTGAGAAAATGTGATGTGTCCACTTTGTGTTTTGGGGCATTTCCTGTCACGGGCACTAGACCTACCCACACAAGTGATGTTCCATTTTTATCTGGAGACTTGGGGAAATGCTGGGTGGAAGGAAATTTGTGGCTCCTCTCAGTTTCCAGAACTTTCTGTCACCGAAATGTGAGGTATTTTTTTAGCCATATTTTGAGGATTGCAAAGGATTCTGGGTAACAGAACCTGGTGGCAGTCCAACAAGTCACCCCATCTTGGATTCCCCTAGGTCTCTAGTTTTAAAAAATTAACAGGTTTGGTAGGTTTCCATAGGTGGCGGCTGAGATAGAGGCCAAAATCCACAGGTAGGCACATTGCAAAAAACACCTCTGTTTTCTTTGAGAAAATGTGATGTGTCCACTTTGTGTTTTGGGGTATTTCCTGTCACGGGCACTAGACCTACCCACACAAGTGAGGTACCATTTTTATTGGGAGACTTGGGGAAACGCTGGGTGGAAGGACATTTGTGGCTCCTCTCAGATTCCAAAACTTTCTGACACCAAAATGTGAGGCAAAAGTATTTTTTTAGCCACATTTTGAGGATTGCAAAGGATTCTGGGTAGCAGAACGTGGTGAGAGCCCAACAAGTCACCCCATCTTGGATTCCCCTAGGTCTCTAGTTTTCAAAAATGCACAGGTTTGGTAGGTTTCCCTAGGTGGCGGCTGAGTTAGAGGCAAAAATCCACAGGTAGGCACTTTGCAAAAAACAGCTCTGTTTTCTTTGTGAAAATGTGATGTGTCCACGTTGTGTTTTGGGGCTTTTCCTGTCGCGGGCGCTAGGCCTACCCTCACATGTGAGGTACCATTTTTATCGGGAGACTTGAGGGAACGCTGGGTAGAAGGAAGTTTTTGGCTCCTCTCAGATTCCAGAACTTTCTGTCACTGAAATGTGAGGAAAAATGTTTTTTTTAGCCACATTTTGAGGTTTTCAAAGGATTCTGGGTAGTAGAACCTGGTGAGAGCCCAACAAGTCACCCCATCTTGGATTCCCCTAGGTTTCTAGTTTTTAAAAATGCACAGGTTTGGTAGGTTTCCCTAGGTGGCAGCTGAGATAGAGGCCTAAATCCACAGGTAGGCAATTTGCAGAAAACACCTCTGTTTTCTTTGAGAAAATGTGATGTGTCCACTTTGTGTTTTGGGGCATTTCCTGTCACAGGCACTAGACCTACCCACACAAGTGAGGTACCATTTTTATCTGGAGACTTGGGGAAATGCTGGGTGGAAGGAAATTTGTGGCTCCTCTCAGTTTTCAGAACTTTCTGTCACCGAAATGTGAGGTTTTTTTTTAGCCATATTTTGAGGATTGCAAAGGATTCTGGGTAACAGAACCTGGTGGCAGTCCAACAAGTCACCCCATCATGGATTCCCCTAGGTCTCTACTTTTAAAAAATGCGCAGGTTTGGTAGGTTTCCCTAGGTGGCGGCTGAGATAGAGGCCAAAATCTACAGGTAGGCACTTTGCAAAAAACACCTCTGTTTTCTTTGAGAAAATATTATGTGTCCACTTTGAGTTTTGGGGCATTCCCTGTCACGGGCACTAGACCTACCCACACAAGTGAGTTAGCATTTTTATCGGGAGCCTTGGGGAAACGCTGGGTAGAAGGAAATTTGTGGCTCCTCACAGATTCCAGAACATTCTGTCACTGAAATGTGAGGCAAAAGTATTCTTTTAGCCACATTTTGAGGATTGCAAAGGAGTCTGGGTAACAGAACCTAGTAGCAGCCCAACAAGTCACCCCGGCTTGGAATACCCTAGGTCGCTAGTTTTAAAAAATGCACAGGTTTGGTAGGTTTCCCTTGGTGGCGGCTCACATAGAGGCCAAAATCCACAGGTGGGCACTTTGCAAAAAACACCTCTGTTTTCTTTGAGAAAATGTTATGTGTCCACTGTGTGTTTTGGGGCATTTCCAATCACGGGCACTAGACCTACCCACACAAGCGAGGTACCATTTTTATCGAGAGACTTGGGGAAACGCTGGGTGGAAGGAAATTTGTGGCTCCTGTCAGATTCCAGAACTTTCTGTCACCGAAATGTGAGTCAAAAGTATTTTTTTAGCCACATTTTGAGGATTGCAAAGGATTCTGGGTAACAGAACCTGGTGGCAGCCCAACAAGTCACCCCGTCTTTGATTCCCCTAGGTCGCTAGTTTTAAAAAATGCACAGGTTTGGTAGGTTTCCCTAGGTGGCGGCTGAGAAAGAGGCCAAAATCCACAAGTAGGCACTTTGCAAAAAGCACCTCTGTTTTCTTTGAGAAAATGTGATGTGTCCACTTTGTGTTTTGGGGCATTTCCTGTCATAGGCACTAGGCCTACCCACACAAGTGAGGTACCATTTTTATCAGGAGATTTGGGGGGGTATGCTGGTTGGAAGATAATTTGTGGCTCCTCTCAGATTCCAGAACTTTCTGTCACAGAAATGTGAGGGAAAAGTGTGTTTTTAGCCACATTTTGAGGATTGCAAAGGATTCTGGGTAACAGAACCTGGTGGCAGCCCAACAAGTCACCCCGGCTTGCATTACCCTAGGTTTCTAGTTTTAAAAAATGCACAGGTTTGGTAGGTTTCCCTAGGTGGCAGCTGAGATAGAGGCCAAAATCCACAGGAAGGCACTTTGCAAAAAACACCTCTGTTTTCTTTGAGAAAATGTGATGTGTCCACTTTGTGTTTTGAGGCATTTCCTGTCACGGGCATTTGACCTACCCACACAAGTGAGGTACCATTTTTATCTGGAGACTTGGGGAAATGCTGGGTGGAAGGAAATTTGTGGCTCCTCTCAGTTTCCAGAACTTTCTGTCACCGAAATGTGAGGTATTTTTTTAGCCATATTTTGAGGATTGCAAAGGATTCTGGTAACAGAACCTAGTAGCAGCCCAACAAGTCACCCTGGCTTGGATTCCCCTAGGTCTCTAGTTTAAAAAAATGCACAGGTTTGGTAGGTTTCCCTAGCTGGCGCCTGAGATAGAGGCCAAAATCCACAGGTAAGCACTTTGCAAAAAACACCTCTGTTTTCTTTGAGAAAATGTTATGTGTCCACTTTGTGTTTTGGGGCATTTCCTGTCAAGGGCACTAGACCTACCCACACAAGCGAGGTACCATTTTTATTGGGAGACTTGGGGAAATGCTGGGTGGAAGGAAATTTGTGGCTCCTCTCAGATTCCAGAACTTTCTGTCACCGAAATGTGAGTCAAAAGTAGTTTTTTAGCCACATTTTGAGGATTGCAAAGGATTCTGGGTAATAGAACCTGGTGGCAGTCCAACAAGTCACCCTGTCTTGGATTCCCCTAGGTCTCTAGTTTTGAAAAATGAACAGGTTTGTTAGGTTTCCCTAGGTGGCGGCTGAGCTAGAGGCAAAAATCCACAAGTAGGCACTTTGGAAAAAACACCTCTGTTTTCTTTGAGAAAATGTGATGTGTCCACTTTGTGTTTTGGGGCATTTCCTGTCCCGGGCACTAGGCCTACCCACACAAGTGAGGTACCATTTTTATCAGGAGATTTGGGGGGTATGCTGGTTGGAAGGAAATGTGTGGCTCCTCTCAGATTCCAGAACTTTCTGTCACCAAAATGTGAGGGAAAAGTGTTTTTGTGGCCACATTTTGAGGTTTACAAAGGATTCTGGGTAGTAGAACCTGGTGGGAGTCCAACAAGTCACCCCATCTTGGATTCCCCTAGGTCTCTAGTTTTAAAAAATGCACAGGTTTGGTAGGTTTCCCTAGGTCGCGGCTGAGATAGAGGCCAAAATCCACAGGTAGGCACTTTGCAAAAAACACCTCTGTTTTCTTTGAGAAAATGTGATGTGTCCACTTTGTGTTTTGGGGCATTTCCTGTCACGGGCACTAGACCTACCCACACAAGTGATGTTCCATTTTTATCTGGAGACTTGGGGAAATGCTGGGTGGAAGGAAATTTGTGGCTCCTCTCAGTTTCCAGAACTTTCTGTCACCGAAATGTGAGGTATTTTTTTAGCCATATTTTGAGGATTGCAAAGGATTCTGGGTAACAGAACCTGGTGGCAGTCCAACAAGTCACCCCATCTTGGATTCCCCTAGGTCTCTAGTTTTAAAAAATTAACAGGTTTGGTAGGTTTCCATAGGTGGCGGCTGAGATAGAGGCCAAAATCCACAGGTAGGCACATTGCAAAAAACACCTCTGTTTTCTTTGAGAAAATGTGATGTGTCCACTTTGTGTTTTGGGGTATTTCCTGTCACGGGCACTAGACCTACCCACACAAGTGAGGTACCATTTTTATTGGGAGACTTGGGGAAACGCTGGGTGGAAGGACATTTGTGGCTCCTCTCAGATTCCAAAACTTTCTGTCACCAAAATGTGAGGCAAAAGTATTTTTTTAGCCACATTTTGAGGATTGCAAAGGATTCTGGGTAGCAGAACGTGGTGAGAGCCCAACAAGTCACCCCATCTTGGATTCCCCTAGGTCTCTAGTTTTCAAAAATGCACAGGTTTGGTAGGTTTCCCTAGGTGGCGGCTGAGTTAGAGGCAAAAATCCACAGGTAGGCACTTTGCAAAAAACAGCTCTGTTTTCTTTGTGAAAATGTGATGTGTCCACGTTGTGTTTTGGGGCTTTTCCTGTCGCGGGCGCTAGGCCTACCCTCACATGTGAGGTACCATTTTTATCGGGAGACTTGAGGGAACGCTGGGTAGAAGGAAGTTTTTGGCTCCTCTCAGATTCCAGAACTTTCTGTCACTGAAATGTGAGGAAAAAGGGTTCTTTTAGCCACATTTTGAGGTTTTCAAAGGATTCTGGGTAGTAGAACCTGGTGAGAGCCCAACAAGTCACCCCATCTTGGATTCCCCTAGGTTTCTAGTTTTTAAAAATGCACAGGTTTGGTAGGTTTCCCTAGGTGGCAGCTGAGATAGAGGCCTAAATCCACAGGTAGGCACTTTGCAGAAAACACCTCTGTTTTCTTTGAGAAAATGTGATGTGTCCACTTTGTGTTTTGGGGCATTTCCTGTCCCGGGCACTAGGCCTACCCACACAAGTGAGGTACCATTTTTATCAGGAGATTTGGGGGGGTATGCTGGTTGGAAGGAAATTTGTGGCTCCTCTCAGATTCCAGAACTTTCTGTCACCAAAATGTGAGGGAAAAGTGTTTTTGTGGCCACATTTTGAGGTTTACAAAGGATTCTGGGTAGTAGAACCTGGTGGGAGTCCAACAAGTCACCCCATCTTGGATTCCCCTAGGTCTCTAGTTTTAAAAAATGCACAGGTTTGGTAGGTTTCCCTAGGTCGCGGCTGAGATAGAGGCCAAAATCCACAGGTAGGCACTTTGCAAAAAAAACCTCTGTTTTCTTTGAGAAAATGTGATGTGTCCACTTTGTGTTTTGGGGCATTTCCTGTCACGGGCACTAGACCTACCCACACAAGTGATGTTCCATTTTTATCTGGAGACTTGGGGAAATGCTGGGTGGAAGGAAATTTGTGGCTCCTCTCAGTTTCCAGAACTTTCTGTCACCGAAATGTGAGGTATTTTTTTAGCCATATTTTGAGGATTGCAAAGGATTCTGGGTAACAGAACCTGGTGGCAGTCCAACAAGTCACCCCATCTTGGATTCCCCTAGGTCTCTAGTTTTAAAAAATTAACAGGTTTGGTAGGTTTCCATAGGTGGCGGCTGAGATAGAGGCCAAAATCCACAGGTAGGCATATTGCCAAAAACACCTCTGTTTTCTTTGAGAAAATGTGATGTGTCCACTTTGTGTTTTGGGGTATTTCCTGTCACGGGCACTAGACCTACCCACACAAGTGAGGTACCATTTTTATTGGGAGACTTGGGGAAACGCTGGGTGGAAGGACATTTGTGGCTCCTCTCAGATTCCAAAACTTTCTGTCACCAAAATGTGAGGCAAAAGTATTTTTTTAGCCACATTTTGAGGATTGCAAAGGATTCTGGGTAGCAGAACGTGGTGAGAGCCCAACAAGTCACCCCATCTTGGATTCCCCTAGGTCTCTAGTTTTCAAAAATGCACAGGTTTGGTAGGTTTCCCTAGGTGGCGGCTGAGTTAGAGGCAAAAATCCACAGGTAGGCACTTTGCAAAAAACAGCTCTGTTTTCTTTGTGAAAATGTGATGTGTCCACGTTGTGTTTTGGGGCTTTTCCTGTCGCGGGCGCTAGGCCTACCCTCACATGTGAGGTACCATTTTTATCGGGAGACTTGAGGGAACGCTGGGTAGAAGGAAGTTTTTGGCTCCTCTCAGATTCCAGAACTTTCTGTCACTGAAATGTGAGGAAAAAGGGTTTTTTTAGCCACATTTTGAGGTTTTCAAAGGATTCTGGGTAGTAGAACCTGGTGAGAGCCCAACAAGTCACCCCATCTTGGATTCCCCTAGGTTTCTAGTTTTTAAAAATGCACAGGTTTGGTAGGTTTCCCTAGGTGGCAGCTGAGATAGAGGCCTAAATCCACAGGTAGGCACTTTGCAGAAAACACCTCTGTTTTCTTTGAGAAAATGTGATGTGTCCACTTTGTGTTTTGGGGCATTTCCTGTCACAGGCACTAGACCTACCCACACAAGTGAGGTACCATTTTTATCTGGAGACTTGGGGAAATGCTGGGTGGAAGGAAATTTGTGGCTCCTCTCAGTTTTCAGAACTTTCTGTCACCGAAATGTGAGGTTTTTTTTTAGCCATATTTTGAGGATTGCAAAGGATTCTGGGTAACAGAACCTGGTGGCAGTCCAACAAGTCACCCCATCTTGGATTCCCCTAGGTCTCTACTTTTAAAAAATGCACAGGTTTGGTAGGTTTCCCTAGGTGGCGGCTGAGATAGAGGCCAAAATCCACAGGTAGGCACTTTGCAAAAAACACCTCTGTTTTCTTTGAGAAAATGTGATGTGTCCACTTTGTGTTTTGGGGCATTTCCTGTCCCGGGCACTAGGCCTGCCCACTCAAGTGAGGTACCATATTTATCAGGCGACTTGGGGGTATGCTGGTTGGAAGGAAATTTGTGGCTCCTCTCAGATTCCAGAACTTTCTGTCACCAAAATGTGAGGGAAAAGTGTTTTTGTAGCTTCATTTTGAGGTTTGCAAAGATTCTGGGTAACAAAACCTGGTGGCAGCCCAACAAGTCACCCCGTCTTTGATTCCCCTAGGTCGCTAGTTTTAAAAAATGCACAGGTTTGGTAGGTTTCCCTGGGTGGCGTCTGAGACAGAGGCCAAAATCCACAAGTAGGCACTTTGCAAAAAACAGCTCTAATTTCTTTGTGAAAATGTTATGTGTCCACTTTGAGTTTTGGGGTATTTCCTGTCACGGGCACTAGACCTACCCTCACAAGTGAGGTACCATTTTTATCGGGAGACTTGAGGGAACGCTGGGTAGAAGGAAATTTTTGGCTCCTCTCAGATTCCAGAACTTTCTGTCACTGAAATGTGAGGAAAAAGTGTTTTTTTAGCCACATTTTGAGGTTTTCAAAGGATTCTGGGTAGCAGAACCTTGTGACAGCCCAACCAGTCCCCCCATCCTGGATTCCCCTAGGTTTCTAGTTTTAAGAAATGCACAGGTTTGATTGGTTTCCCTAGGTGGCAGCTGAGATAGAGGCCAAAATCCACAGGTAGGCACTTTGCCAAAAACACCTCTGTTTTCTTTGAGAAAATGTTATGTGTCCACTTTGAGTTTTGGGGCATTTCCTGTCACGGGCACTAGACCTACCCACACAAGTGAGGTACCATTTTTATCGAGAGACTTAGGGAAACGCTGGGTGGAAGGAAATTTGTGGCTCCTCTCAGATTCCAGAACTTTCTGTCACCGAAATGTGAGTCAAAAGTATTTTTTTAGCCACATTTTGAGGATTGCAAAGGATTCTGGGTAACAGGACCTGGTGGCAGCCCAACAAGTCACCCTGTCTTGGATTCCCCTAGGTCTCTAGTTTTGAAAAATGAACAGGTTTGGTAGGTTTCCCTAGGTGGCGGCTGAGCTAGAGGCCAAAATCCACAAGTAGGCACTTTGCAAAAAACACCTCTGTTTTCTTTGAGAAAATGTGATGTGTCCACTTTGTGTTTTGGGGAATTTCCTGTCCCGGGCACTAGGCCTGCCCACTCAAGTGAGGTATCATATTTATCAGGCGACTTGGGGGTATGCTGGTTGGAAGGAAATTTGTGGCTCCTCTCAGATTCCAGAGCTTTCTGTCACCGAAATGTGAGGGAAAAGTGTTTTTGTAGCCACATTTTGAGGTTTGCAAAGATTCTGGGTAACAAAACCTGGTGGCAGCCCAACAAGTCACCCCGTCTTTGATTCCCCTAGGTCGCTAGTTTTAAAAAATGCACAGGTTTGGTACGTTTCCCTAGGTGGCGGCTGAGACAGAGGCCAAAATCCACAAGAAGGCACTTTGCAAAAAACAGCTCTGTTTTCTTTGTGAAAATGTTATGTGTCCACTTTGAGTTTTGGGGCATTTCCTGTCACGGGCACTAGACCTACCCTCACAAGTGAGGTACCATTTTTATCGGGAGACTTGAGGGAACGCTGGGTAGAAGGAAATTTTTGGCTCCTCTCAGATTCCAGAACTTTCTGTCACTGAAATGTGAGGAAAAAGTGTTTTTTTAGCCACATTTTGAGGTTTTCAAAGGATTCTGGGTAGCAGAACCTTGTGAGAGCCCAACAAGTCCCCCCATCCTGGATTCCCCTAGGTTTCTAGTTTTAAGAAATACACAGGTTTGGTAGGTTTCCCTAGGTGGCAGCTGAGATAGAGGCCAAAATCCACAGGTAGGCACTTTGCAAAAAACACCTCTGTTTTCTTTGAGAAAATGTTATGTGTCCACTTTGAGTTTTGGGGCATTTCCTGTCACGGGCACTATACCTACCCACACAAGTGAGGTACCATTTTTATCGAGAGACTTGGGGAAACGCTGGGTGGAAGGAAATTTGTGGCTCCTCTCAGATTCCAGAACTTTCTGTCACCGAAATGTGAGTCAAAAGTATTTTTTTAGCCACATTTTGAGGATTGCAAAGGAGTCTGGATAACAGAACCTAGTAGCACCCCAACAAGTCACCCCGGCTTGGATTCCCCTAGGTCTCTAGTTTTAAAAAATGCACAGGTTTGGTAGGTTTCCCTAGGTGGCGGCTGAGATAGAGGCCAAAATCCACAGGTAGGCACTTTGCAAAAAACACCTCTGTTTTCTTTGAGAAAATGTTATGTGTCCACTTTGTGTTTTGGGGCATTTCTTGTCACAGGCACTAGACCTACCCACACAAGCGAGGTACCATTTATATCGGGAGACTTGGGGAAATGCTGGGTGGAAGGAAATTTGTGCTCCTCTCAGATTCCAGAACTTTCTGTCACCGAAATGTGAGTCATAAGTATTTTTTTAGCCACATTTTGAGGATTGCAAAGGATTCTGGGTAACAGAACCTGGTGGCAGCCCAACAAGTCACCCTGTTTTGGATTCCCCTAGGTCTCTAGTTTTGAAAAATGAACAGGTTTGGTAGGTTTCCCTAGGTGGCGGCTGAGCTAGAGGCCAAAATCCACAAGTAGGCACTTTGCAAAAAACACCTCTGTTTTCTTTGAGAAAATGTAATGTGTCCACTTTGTGTTTTGGGGTATTTCCTGTCACGGGCACTAGACCTACCCACACAAGTGAGGTACCATTTTTATCGGGAGACTTGGGGAAACTCTGGTTGGAAGGAAATTTGTTGCTCCTCTCAGATTCCAGAACTTTCTGTCACCGAAATGTGAGGCAAAAGTATTTTTTTAGCCACATTTTGAGGATTGCAAAGGATTCTGGGTAACAGAACCTAGTAGCAGCCCAACAAGTCACCCCTGCTTGGATTCCCCTAGGTTTCTAGTTTTAAGAAATACACAGGTTTGGTAGGTTTCCCTAGGTGGCAGCTGAGATAGAGGCCAAAATCCACAGGTAGGCACTTTGCAAAAAACACCTCTGTTTTCTTTGAGAAAATGTTATGTGTCCACTTTGTGTTTTGGGGCATTTCCTGTCACGGACACTAGACCTACCCACACAAGTGAGGTACCATTTTTATCAGGAGACTTGGGGAAACACTGGGTGGAAGGACATTTGTGGCTCCTCTCAGATTCCAGAACTTTCTGTCACCGAAATGTGAGGCAAAAGTATTTTTTTGGGCACATTTTGAGGATTGCAAAGGATTCTGGGTAACAGAACCTGGTGGCAGCCCAACAAGTCACCCCGTCTTGGATTCCCCTAGGTCTCTAGTTTTAAAAAATGCACAGGTTTGGTAGGTTTCCCTAGGTGGCGGTTGAGCTAGAGGCCAAAATCCACAAGTAGGCACTTTGCAAATAACACCTCTGTATTCTTTGAGAAAATGTGATGTGTCCACTTTGTGTTTTGGGACATTTCCTGTCCCGGCCACTAGGCCTACCCACTCAAGTGAGGTACCATATTTATCAGGAGACTTGGGGGTATGCTGGTTGGAAGGAAATTTGTGGCTCCTCTCAGATTCCAGAACTTTCTGTCACTGAAATGTGAGGGAAAAGTGTTTTTGTAGCCACATTTTGAGGTTTACAAAGGATTCTGGATAGCAGAACCTGGTGAGAGCCCAATAAGTCACCCCATCTTGGATTCCCCTAGGTCTCTAGTTTTCAAAAATTAACAGGTTTGGTAGGTTTCCCTAGGTGGTGGCTGAGATAGAAGCTAAAATCCACAGGTAGGCACTTTGCAAATATCACCTCTGTATTCTTTGAGAAAATGTGATGTGTCCACATTGTGTTTTGGGACATTTCCTGTCCCGGCCACTAGGCCTACCCACACAAATGAGGTTCCATTTTTATCTGGAGACTTGGGGAAATGCTGGGTGGAAGGAAATTTGGGGCTCCTCTCAGTTTCCAGAACTTTCTGTCACCGAAATGTGAGGTATTTTTTTAGCCATATTTTGAGGATTGCAAAGGATTCTGGGTAACAGAACCTGGTGGCAGTCCAACAAGTCACCCCATCTTGGATTCCCCAGGTCTCTAGTTTTCAAAAATTAACAGGTTTGGTAGGTTTCCCTAGGTGGTGGCTGAGATAGAGGCTAAAATCCACAGGTAGGCACTTTGCAAAAAACACCTCTGTTTTCTTTGAGAAAATGTGATGTGTCCACTTTGTGTTTTGGGGTATTTCCTGTCACGGGCACTAGACCTACCCACACAAGTGAGGTACCATTTTTATCGGGAGACGTGGGGAAACGCTGGGTGGAAGGACATTTGTGGCTCCTCTCAGATTCCAGAACTTTCTGTCACCGAAATGTGAGTCAAACGTATTTTTTTAGCCACATTTTGAGGATTGCAAAGGATTCTGGGTAACAGAACCTGGTGGCAGCCCAACAAGTCACCCTGTCTTGGATTCCCCTAGGTCTCTAGTTTTGAAAAATGAACAGGTTTGGTAGGTTTCCCTAGGTGGCGGCTGAGCTAGAGGCCAAAATCCACAAGTAGGCACTTTGCAAAAAACACCTCTGTTTTCTTTGAGAAAATGTGATGTGTCCACTTTGTGTTTTGGGGAATTTCCTGTCCCGGGCACTAGGCCTGCCCACTCAAGTGAGGTATCATTTTTATCAGGCGACTTGGGGGTATGCTGGTTGGAAGGAAATTTGTGGCTCCTCTCAGATTCCAGAACTTTCTGTCACCGAAATGTGAGGGAAAAGTGTTTTTGTAGCCACATTTTGAGGTTTGCAAAGATTCTGGGTAACAAAACCTGGTGGCAGCCCAACAAGTCACCCCGTCTTTGATTCCCCTAGGTCGCTAGTTTTAAAAAATGCACAGGTTTGTCAGGTTTCCCTAGGTGGCGGCTGAGACAGAGGCCAAAATCCACAAGTAGGCACTTTGCAAAAAACAGCTCTGTTTTCTTTGTGAAAATGTTATGTGTCCACTTTGAGTTTTGGGGTATTTCCTGTCACGGGCACTAGACCTACCCTCACAAGTGAGGTACCATTTTTATCGGGAGACTTGAGGGAACGCTGGCTAGAATTACATTTTTGGCTCCTCTCAGATTCCAGAACTTTCTGTCACTGAAATGTGAGGAAAAAGTGTTTTTTTTGCCACATTTTGAGGTTTTCAAAGGATTCTGGGTAGCAGAACCTTGTGACAGCCCAACAAGTCCCCCCATCCTGGATTCCCCTAGGTTTCTAGTTTTAAGAAATGCACAGGTTTGATAGGTTTCCCTAGGTGGCAGCTGAGATAGAGGCCAAAATCCACAGGTAGGCACTTTGCCAAAAACACCTCTGTTTTGTTTGAGAAAATGTTATGTGTCCACTTTGAGTTTTGGGGCATTTCCTGTCACGGGCACTAGACCTACCCACACAAGTGAGGTACCATTTTTATCGAGAGACTTAGGGAAACGCTGGGTGGAAGGAAATTTGTGGCTCCTCTCAGATTCCAGAACTTTCTGTCACCGAAATGTGAGTCAAAAGTATTGTTTTAGCCACATTTTGAGGATTGCAAAGGATTCTGGGTAACAGGAACTGGTGGCAGCCCAACAAGTCACCCTGTCTTGGATTCCCCTAGGTCTCTAGTTTTGAAAAATGAACAGGTTTGGTAGGTTTCCCTAGGTGGCGGCTGAGCTAGAGGCCAAAATCCACAAGTAGGCACTTTGCAAAAAACACCTCTGTTTTCTTTGAGAAAATGTGATGTGTCCACTTTGTGTTTTGGGGAATTTCCTGTCCCGGGCACTAGGCCTGCCCACTCAAGTGAGGTATCATATTTATCAGGCGACTTGGGGGTATGCTGGTTGGAAGGAAATTTGTGGCTCCTCTCAGATTCCAGAGCTTTCTGTCACCGAAATGTGAGGGAAAAGTGTTTTTGTAGCCACATTTTGAGGTTTGCAAAGATTCTGGGTAACAAAACCTGGTGGCAGCCCAACAAGTCACCCCGTCTTTGATTCCCCTAGGTCGCTAGTTTTAAAAAATGCACAGGTTTGGTACGTTTCCCTAGGTGGCGGCTGAGACAGAGGCCAAAATCCACAAGAAGGCACTTTGCAAAAAACAGCTCTGTTTTCTTTGTGAAAATGTTATGTGTCCACTTTGAGTTTTGGGGCATTTCCTGTCACGGGCATTAGACCTACCCTCACAAGTGAGGTACCATTTTTATCGGGAGACTTGAAGGAACGCTGGGTAGAAGGAAATTTTTGGCTCCTCTCAGATTCCAGAACTTTCTGTCACTGAAATGTGAGGAAAAAGTGTTTTTTTAGCCACATTTTGAGGTTTTCAAAGGATTCTGGGTAGCAGAACCTTGTGAGAGCCCAACAAGTCCCCCCATCCTGGATTCCCCTAGGTTTCTAGTTTTAAGAAATACACAGGTTTGGTAGGTTTCCCTAGGTGGCAGCTGAGATAGAGGCCAAAATCCACAGGTAGGCACTTTGCAAAAAACACCTCTGTTTTCTTTGAGAAAATGTTATGTGTCCACTTTGAGTTTTGGGGCATTTCCTGTCACGGGCACTAGACCTACCCACACAAGTGAGGTACCATTTTTATCGAGAGACTTGGGGAAACGCTGGGTGGAAGGAAATTTGTGGCTCCTCTCAGATTCCAGGACTTTCTGTCACCGAAATGTGAGTCAAAAGTATTTTTTTAGCCACATTTTGAGGATTGCAAAGGAGTCTGGGTAACAGAACCTAGTAGCAGCCCAACAAGTCACCCCGGCTTGGATTCCCCTAGGTCTCTAGTTTTAAAAAATGCACAGGTTTGGTAGGTTTCCCTAGGTGGCGGCTGAGATAGAGGCCAAAATCCACAGGTAGGCACTTTGCAAAAAACACCTCTGTTTTCTTTGAGAAAATGTTATGTGTCCACTTTGTGTTTTGGGGCATTTCTTGTCACGGGCACTAGACCTACCCACACAAGCGAGGTACCATTTATATCAGGAGACTTGGGGAAATGCTGGGTGGAAGGAAATTTGTGCTCCTCTCAGATTCCAGATCTTTCTGTCACCGAAATGTGAGTCACAAGTATTTTTTTAGCCACATTTTGAGGATTGCAAAGGATTCTGGGTAACAGAACCTGGTGGCAGCCCAACAAGTCACCCTGTCTTGGATTCCCCTAGGTCTCTAGTTTTGAAAAATGAACAGGTTTGGTAGGTTTCCCTAGGTGGCGGCTGAGCTAGAGGCCAAAATCCACAAGTAGGCACTTTGCAAAAAACACCTCTGTTTTCTTTGAGAAAATGTAATGTGTCCACTTTGTGTTTTGGGGTATTTCCTGTCACGGGCACTAGACCTACCCACACAAGTGAGGTACCATTTTTATCGGGAGACTTGGGGAAACTCTGGTTGGAAGGAAATTTGTGGCTCCTCTCAGATTCCAGAACTTTCTGTCACCGAAATGTGAGGCAAAAGTATTTTTTTAGCCACATTTTGAGGATTACAAAGGATTCTGGGTAACAGAACCTAGTAGCAGCCCAACAAGTCACCCCTGCTTGGATTCCCCTAGGTCGCTAGTTTTAACAAATGCACAGGTTTGCTAGGTTTCCCTAGGTGGCGGCTGAGATAGAGGCCAAAATCCACAGGTAGGCACTTTGCAAAAAACACCTCTGTTTTCTATGAGAAAATGTTATGTGTCCACTTTGTGTTTTGGGGCATTTCCTGTCACGGACACTAGACCTACCCACACAAGTGAGGTACCATTTTTATCAGGAGACTTGGGGAAACACTGGGTGGAAGGACATTTGTGGCTCCTCTCAGATTCCAGAACTTTCTGTCACCGAAAAGTGAGGCAAAAGTATTTGTTTGGCCACATTTGGAGGATTGCAAAGGATTCTGGGTAACAGAACCTGGTGGCAGCCCAACAAGTCACCCCGTCTTGGATTCCCCTAGGTCTCTAGTTTTAAAAAATGCACAGGTTTGGTAGATTTCCCTAGGTGGCAGCTGAGCTAGAGGCCAAAATCCACAAGTAGACACTTTGCAAATAACACCTCTGTATTCTTTGAGAAAATGTGATGTGTCCACTTTGTGTTTTGGGACATTTCCTGTCCCGGCCACTAGGCCTACCCACTCAAGTGAGGTACCATATTTATCAGGAGACTTGGGGGTATGCTGGTTGGAAGGAAATTTGTGGCTCCTCTCAGATTCCAGAACTTTCTGTCACTGAAATGTGAGGGAAAAGTGTTTTTGTAGCCACATTTTGAGGTTTACAAAGGATTCTGGATAGCAGAACCTGGTGAGAGCCCAATAAGTCACCCCATCTTGGATTCCCCTAGGTCTCTAGTTTTAAAAAATGCACAGGTTTGGTAGGTTTCCCTAGGTGGTGGCTGAGATAGAGGCTAAAATCCACAGGTAGGCACTTTGCAAATAACACCTCTGTATTCTTTGAGAAAATGTGATGTGTCCACTTTGTGTTTTGGGACATTTCCTGTCCCGGCCACTAGGCCTACCCACACAAGTGAGGTTCCATTTTTATCTGGAGACTTGGGGAAAAGCTGGGTGGAAGGAAATTTGTGGCTCCTCTCAGTTTCCAGAACTTTCTGTCACCAAAATGTGAGGTATTTTTTTAGCCATATTTTGAGAATTGCAAAGGATTCTGGGTAACAGAACCTGGTGGCAGTCCAACAAGTCACCCCATCTTGGATTCCCCTAGGTCTCTAGTTTTCCAAAATTAACAGGTTTGGTAGGTTTCCCTATGTTGTGGCTGAGATAGAGGCTAAAATCCACAGGTAGGCACTTTGCAAAAAACACCTCTGTTTTCTTTGAGAAAATGTGATGTGTCCACTTTGTGTTTTGGGGTATTTCCTGTCACGGGCACTAGACCTACCCACACAAGTGAGGTACCATTTTTATCGGGAGACTTGGGGAAACGCTGGGTGGAAGGACATTTGTGGCTCCTCTCAGATTCCAGAACTTTCTGTCACCGAAATGTGAGTCAAAAGTATTTTTTTAGCCACATTTTGAGGATTGCAAAGGATTCTGGGTAACAGAACCTAGTGGCAGCCCAACAAGTCACCCTGTCTTGGATTCCCCTAGGTCTCTAGTTTTGAAAAATGAGCAGCTTTGGTAGGTTTCCCTAGGTGGCGGCTGAGCTAGAGGCCAAAATCCACAAGTAGGCACTTTGCAAAAAACACCTCTGTTTTCTTTGAGAAAATGTGATGTGTCCACTTTGAGTTTTGGGGAATTTCCTATCCCGGGCACTAGGCCTTCCCACTCAAGTGAGGTATCATATTTATCAGGCGACTTGGGGGTATGCTGGTTGGAAGGAAATTTGTGGCTCCTCTCAGATTCCAGAACTTTCTGTCACCGAAATGTGAGGGAAAAGTGTTTTTGTAGCCACATTTTGAGGTTTGCAAAGATTCTGGGTAACAAAACCTGGTGGCAGCCCAACAAGTCACCCCGTCTTTGATTCCCCTAGGTCGCTAGTTTTAAAAAATGCACAGGTTTGGTAGGTTTCCCTGGGTGGCGGCTGAGACAGAGGCCAAAATTCACAAGTAGGCACTTTGCAAAAAACAGCTCTAATTTCTTTGTGAAAATGTTATGTGTCCACTTTGAGTTTTGGGGTATTTCCTGTCACGGGCACTAGACCTACCCTCACAAGTGAGGTACCATTTTTATCGGGAGACTTGAGGGAACGCTGGGTAGAAGGAAATTTTTGGCTCCTCTCAGATTCCAGAACTTTCTGTCACTGAAATGTGAGGAAAAAGTGTTTTTTTAGCCACATTTTGAGGTTTTCAAAGGATTCTGGGTAGCAGAACCTTGTGACAGCCCAACCAGTCCCCCCATCCTGGATTCCCCTAGGTTTCTAGTTTTAAGAAATGCACAGGTTTGATTGGTTTCCCTAGGTGGCAGCTGAGATAGAGGCCAAAATCCACAGGTAGGCACTTTGCCAAAAACACCTCTGTTTTCTTTGAGAAAATGTTATGTGTCCACTTTGAGTTTTGGGGCATTTCCTGTCACGGGCACTAGACCTACCCACACAAGTGAGGTACCATTTTTATCGAGAGACTTAGGGAAACGCTGGGTGGAAGGAAATTTGTGGCTCCTCTCAGATTCCAGAACTTTCTGTCACCGAAATGTGAGTCAAAAGTATTTTTTTAGCCACATTTTGAGGATTGCAAAGTATTCTGGGTAACAGGACCTGGTGGCAGCCCAACAAGTCACCCTGTCTTGGATTCCCCTAGGTCTCTAGTTTTGAAAAATGAACAGGTTTGGTAGGTTTCCCTAGGTGGCGGCTGAGCTAGAGGCCAAAATCCACAAGTAGGCACTTTGCAAAAAACACCTCTGTTTTCTTTGAGAAAATGTGATGTGTCCACTTTGTGTTTTGGGGAATTTCCTGTCCCGGGCACTAGGCCTGCCCACTCAAGTGAGGTATCATATTTATCAGGCGACTTGGGGGTATGCTGGTTGGAAGGAAATTTGTGGCTCCTCTCAGATTCCAGAGCTTTCTGTCACCGAAATGTGAGGGAAAAGTGTTTTTGTAGCCACATTTTGAGGTTTGCAAAGATTCTGGGTAACAAAACCTGGTGGCAGCCCAACAAGTCACCCCGTCTTTGATTCCCCTAGGTCGCTAGTTTTAAAAAATGCACAGGTTTGGTACGTTTCCCTAGGTGGCGGCTGAGACAGAGGCCAAAATCCACAAGAAGGCACTTTGCAAAAAACAGCTCTGTTTTCTTTGTGAAAATGTTATGTGTCCACTTTGAGTTTTGGGGCATTTCCTGTCACGGGCACTAGACCTACCCTCACAAGTGAGGTACCATTTTTATCGGGAGACTTGAGGGAACGCTGGGTAGAAGGAAATTTTTGGCTCCTCTCAGATTCCAGAACTTTCTGTCACTGAAATGTGAGGAAAAAGTGTTTTTTTAGCCACATTTTGAGGTTTTCAAAGGATTCTGGGTAGCAGAACCTTGTGAGAGCCCAACAAGTCCCCCCATCCTGGATTCCCCTAGGTTTCTAGTTTTAAGAAATACACAGGTTTGGTAGGTTTCCCTAGGTGGCAGCTGAGATAGAGGCCAAAATCCACAGGTAGGCACTTTGCAAAAAACACCTCTGTTTTCTTTGAGAAAATGTTATGTGTCCACTTTGAGTTTTGGGGCATTTCCTGTCACGGGCACTATACCTACCCACACAAGTGAGGTACCATTTTTATCGAGAGACTTGGGGAAACGCTGGGTGGAAGGAAATTTGTGGCTCCTCTCAGATTCCAGAACTTTCTGTCACCGAAATGTGAGTCAAAAGTATTTTTTTAGCCACATTTTGAGGATTGCAAAGGAGTCTGGATAACAGAACCTAGTAGCACCCCAACAAGTCACCCAGACTTGGATTCCCCTAGGTCTCTAGTTTTAAAAAATGCACAGGTTTGGTAGGTTTCCCTAGGTGGCGGCTGAGATAGAGGCCAAAATCCACAGGTAGGCACTTTGCAAAAAACACCTCTGTTTTCTTTGAGAAAATGTTATGTGTCCACTTTGTGTTTTGGGGCATTTCTTGTCACAGGCACTAGACCTACCCACACAAGCGAGGTACCATTTATATCGGGAGACTTGGGGAAATGCTGGGTGGAAGGAAATTTGTGCTCCTCTCAGATTCCAGAACTTTCTGTCACCGAAATGTGAGTCATAAGTATTTTTTTAGCCACATTTTGAGGATTGCAAAGGATTCTGGGTAACAGAACCTGGTGGCAGCCCAACAAGTCACCCTGTTTTGGATTCCCCTAGGTCTCTAGTTTTGAAAAATGAACAGGTTTGGTAGGTTTCCCTAGGTGGCGGCTGAGCTAGAGGCCAAAATCCACAAGTAGGCACTTTGCAAAAAACACCTCTGTTTTCTTTGAGAAAATGTAATGTGTCCACTTTGTGTTTTGGGGTATTTCCTGTCACGGGCACTAGACCTACCCACACAAGTGAGGTACCATTTTTATCGGGAGACTTGGGGAAACTCTGGTTGGAAGGAAATTTGTTGCTCCTCTCAGATTCCAGAACTTTCTGTCACCGAAATGTGAGGCAAAAGTATTTTTTTAGCCACATTTTGAGGATTGCAAAGGATTCTGGGTAACAGAACCTAGTAGCAGCCCAACAAGTCACCCCTGCTTGGATTCCCCTAGGTTTCTAGTTTTAAGAAATACACAGGTTTGGTAGGTTTCCCTAGGTGGCAGCTGAGATAGAGGCCAAAATCCACAGGTAGGCACTTTGCAAAAAACACCTCTGTTTTCTTTGAGAAAATGTTATGTGTCCACTTTGTGTTTTGGGGCATTTCCTGTCACGGACACTAGACCTACCCACACAAGTGAGGTACCATTTTTATCAGGAGACTTGGGGAAACACTGGGTGGAAGGACATTTGTGGCTCCTCTCAGATTCCAGAACTTTCTGTCACCGAAATGTGAGGCAAAAGTATTTTTTTGGGCACATTTTGAGGATTGCAAAGGATTCTGGGTAACAGAACCTGGTGGCAGCCCAACAAGTCACCCCGTCTTGGATTCCCCTAGGTCTCTAGTTTTAAAAAATGCACAGGTTTGGTAGGTTTCCCTAGGTGGCGGTTGAGCTAGAGGCCAAAATCCACAAGTAGGCACTTTGCAAATAACACCTCTGTATTCTTTGAGAAAATGTGATGTGTCCACTTTGTGTTTTGGGACATTTCCTGTCCCGGCCACTAGGCCTACCCACTCAAGTGAGGTACCATATTTATCAGGAGACTTGGGGGTATGCTGGTTGGAAGGAAATTTGTGGCTCCTCTCAGATTCCAGAACTTTCTGTCACTGAAATGTGAGGGAAAAGTGTTTTTGTAGCCACATTTTGAGGTTTACAAAGGATTCTGGATAGCAGAACCTGGTGAGAGCCCAATAAGTCACCCCATCTTGGATTCCCCTAGGTCTCTAGTTTTCAAAAATTAACAGGTTTGGTAGGTTTCCCTAGGTGGTGGCTGAGATAGAAGCTAAAATCCACAGGTAGGCACTTTGCAAATATCACCTCTGTATTCTTTGAGAAAATGTGATGTGTCCACTTTGTGTTTTGGGACATTTCCTGTCCCGGCCACTAGGCCTACCCACACAAATGAGGTTCCATTTTTATCTGGAGACTTGGGGAAATGCTGGGTGGAAGGAAATTTGGGGCTCCTCTCAGTTTCCAGAACTTTCTGTCACCGAAATGTGAGGAATTTTTTTTAGCCATATTTTGAGGATTGCAAAGGATTCTGGGAAACAGAACCTGGTGGCAGTCCAACAAGTCACCCCATCTTGGATTCCCCTAGGTCTCTAGTTTTCAAAAATTAACAGGTTTGGTAGGTTTCCCTAGGTGGTGGCTGAGATAGAGGCTAAAATCCACAGGTAGGCACTTTGCAAAAAACACCTCTGTTTTCTTTGAGAAAAATGTGATGTGTCCACTTTGTGTTTTGGGGTATTTCCTGTCACGGGCACTAGACCTACCCACACAAGTGAGGTACCATTTTTATCGGGAGACTTGGGGAAATGCTGGGTGGAAGGACATTTGTGGCTCCTCTCAGATTCCAGAACTTTCTGTCACCGAAATGTGAGTCAAAAGTATTTTTTTAGCCACATTTTGAGGATTGCAAAGGATTCTGGGTAACAGAACCTGGTGGCAGCCAAACAAGTCACCCTGTCTTGGATTCCCCTAGGTCTCTAGTTTTGAAAAATGAACAGGTTTGGTAGGTTTCCCTAGGTGGCGGCTGAGCTAGAGGCCAAAATCGACAAGTAGGCACTTTGCAAAAAACACCTCTGTTTTCTTTGAGAAAATGTGATGTGTCCACTTTGTGTTTTGGGGAATTTCCTGTCCCGGGCAGTAGGCCTGCCCACTCAAGTGAGGTATCATTTTTATCAGGCGACTTGGGGGTATGCTGGTTGGAAGGAAATTTGTGGCTCCTCTCAGATTCCAGAACTTTCTGTCACCGAAATGTGAGGGAAAAGTGTTTTTGTAGCCACATTTTGAGGTTTGCAAAGATTCTGGGTAACTAAACCTGATGGCAGCCCAACAAGTCACCCCGTCTTTAATTCCCCTAGGTCGCTAGTTTTAAAAAATGCACAGGTTTGGTAGGTTTCCCTAGGTGGCGGCTGAGACAGAGGCCAAAATCCACAAGTAGGCACTTTGCAAAAAACAGCTCTGTTTTCTTTGTGAAAATGTTATGTGTCCACTTTGAGTTTTGGGGTATTTCCTGTCACGGGCACTAGACCTACCCTCACAAGTGAGGTACCATTTTTATCGGGAGACTTGAGGGAACACTGGGTAGAAGGACATTTTTGGCTCCTCTCAGATTCCAGAACTTTCTGTCACTGAAATGTGAGGAAAAACTGTTTTTTTAGCCACATTTTGAGGTTTTCAAAGGATTCTGGGTAGCAGAACCTTGTGACAGCCCAACAGGTCCCCCCATCCTGGATTCCCCTAGGTTTCTAGTTTTAAGAAATGCACAGGTTTGATAGGTTTCCCTAGGTGGCAGCTGAGATAGAGGCCAAAATCCACAGGTAGGCACTTTGCCAAAAACACCTCTGTTTTCTTTGAGAAAATGTTATGTGTCCACTTTGAGTTTTGGGGCATTTCCTGTCACGGGCACTAGACCTACCCACACAAGTGAGGTACCATTTTTATCGAGAGACTTAGGGAAACGCTGGGTGGAAGGAAATTTGTGGCTCCTCTCAGATTCCAGAACTTTCTGTCACCGAAATGAGAGTCAAAAGTATTTTTTTAGCCACATTTTGAGGATTGCAAAGGATTCTAGGTAACAGGACCTGGTGGCAGCCCAACAAGTCACCCTGTCTTGGATTCCCCTAGGTGTCTAGTTTTGAAAAATGAACAGGTTTGGTAGGTTTCCCTAGGTGGCGGCTGAGCTAGAGGCCAAAATCCACAAGTAGGCACCTTGCAAAAAACACCTCTGTTTTCTTTGAGAAAATGTGATGTGTCCACTTTGTGTTTTGGGGAATTTCCTGTCGCGGGCACTAGGCCTGCGCACTCAAGTGAGGTATCATATTTATCAGGCGACTTGGGGGTATGCTGGTTGGAAGGAAATTTGTGGCTCCTCTCAGATTCCAGAGCTTTCTGTCACCGAAATGTGAGGGAAAAGTGTTTTTGTAGCCACATTTTGAGGTTTGCAAAGATTATGGGTAACAAAACCTGGTGGCAGCCCAACAAGTCACCCCGTCTTTGATTCCCCTAGGTCGCTAGTTTTGAAAAATGCACAGGTTTGGTAGGTTTCCCTAGGTGGCAGCTGAGACAGAGGCCAAAATCCACAAGAAGGCACTTTGCAAAAAACAGCTCTGTTTTCTTTGTGAAAATGTTATGTGTCCACTTTGAGTTTTGGGGCATTTCCTGTCACGGGCACTAGACATACCCTCACAAGTGAGGTACCATTTTTATCGGGAGACTTGAGGGAACGCTGGGTAGAAGGAAATTTTTGGCTCCTCTCAGATTCCAGAACTTTCTGTCACTGAAATGTGAGGAAAAAGTGTTTTTTTAGCCACATTTTGAGGTTTTCAAAGGATTCTGGGTAGCAGAACCTTGTGAGAGCCCAACAAGTCCCCCATCCTGGATTCCCCTAGGTTTCTAGTTTTAAGAAATACACAGGTTTGGTAGGTTTCCCTAGGTGGCAGCTGAGATAGAGGCCAAAATCCACAGGTAGGCACTTTGCAAAAAACACCTCTGTTTTCTTTGAGAAAATGTTATGTGTCCACTTTGTGTTTTGGGGCATTTCCTGTCACGGACACTAGACCTACCCACACAAGTGAGGTACCATTTTTATCAGGAGACTTGGGGAAACACTGGGTGGAAGGACATTTGTGGCTCCTCTCAGATTCCAGAACTTTCTGTCACCGAAATGTGAGGCAAAAGTATTTTTTTGGGCACATTTTGAGGATTGCAAAGGATTCTGGGTAACAGAACCTGGTGGCAGCCCAACAAGTCACCCCGTCTTGGATTCCCCTAGGTCTCTAGTTTTAAAAAATGCACAGGTTTGGTAGGTTTCCCTAGGTGGCGGTTGAGCTAGAGGCCAAAATCCACAAGTAGGCACTTTGCAAATAACACCTCTGTATTCTTTGAGAAAATGTGATGTGTCCACTTTGTGTTTTGGGACATTTCCTGTCCCGGCCACTAGGCCTACCCACTCAAGTGAGGTACCATATTTATCAGGAGACTTGGGGGTATGCTGGTTGGAAGGAAATTTGTGGCTCCTCTCAGATTCCAGAACTTTCTGTCACTGAAATGTGAGGGAAAAGTGTTTTTGTAGCCACATTTTGAGGTTTACAAAGGATTCTGGATAGCAGAACCTGGTGAGAGCCCAATAAGTCACCCCATCTTGGATTCCCCTAGGTCTCTAGTTTTCAAAAATTAACAGGTTTGGTAGGTTTCCCTAGGTGGTGGCTGAGATAGAGGCTAAAATCCACAAGTAGGCACTTTGCAAATAACACCTCTGTATTCTTTGAGAAAATGTGATGTGTCCACTTTGTGTTTTGGGACATTTCCTGTCCTGGCCACTAGGCCTACCCACACAAGTGAGGTTCCATTTTTATCTGGAGACTTGGGGAAATGCTGGGTGGAAGGAAATTTGTGGCTCCTCTCAGTTTCCAGAACTTTCTGTCACCGAAATGTGAGGTATTTTTTTAGCCATATTTTGAGGATTGCAAAGGATTCTGGGTAACAGAACCTGGTGGCAGTCCAACAAGTCACCCCATCTTGGATTCCCCTAGGTCTCTAGTTTTGAAAAATGAACAGGTTTGGTAGGTTTCCCTAGGTGGCGGCTGAGCTAGAGACAAAATCCACAAGTAGACACTTTGCAAAAAACACCTCTGTTTTCTTTGAGAAAATGTAATGTGTCCACTTTGTGTTTTGGGGTATTTCCTGTCACGGGCACTAGACCTACCCACACAAGTGAGGTACCATTTTTATCGGGAGACTTGGGGAAACTCTGGTTGGAAGGAAATTTGTGGCTCCTCTCAGATTCCAGAACTTTCTGTCACCGAAATGTGAGGCAAAAGTATTTTTTTAGCCACATTTTGAGGATTGCAAAGGATTCTGGGTAACAGAACCTAGTAGCAGCCCAACAAGTCACCCCTGCTTGGATTCCCCTAGGTCTCTAGTTTTAACAAAATGCACAGGTTTGCTAGGTTTCCCTAGGTGGCGGCTGAGATAGAGGCCAAAATCCACAGGTAGGCACTTTGCAAAAAACACCTCTGTTTTCTTTGAGAAAATGTTATGTGTCCACTTTGTGTTTTGGGGCATTTCCTGTCACGGACACTAGACCTACCCACACAAGTGAGGTACCATTTTTATCAGGAGACTTGGGGAAACACTGGGTGGAAGGACATTTGTGGCGCCTCTCAGATTCCAGAACTTTCTGTCACCGAAATGTGAGGCAAAAGTATTTTTTTGGCCACATTTTGAGGATTGCAAAGGATTCTGGGTAACAGAACCTGGTGGCAGCCCAACAAGTCACCCCGTCTTGGATTCCCCTAGGTCTCTAGTTTTAAAAAAAGCACAGGTTTGGTAGGTTTCCCTAGGTGGCGGCTGAGCTAGAGGCCAAAATCCACAAGTAGGCAGTTGCAAATAACACCTCTGTATTCTTTGAGAAAATGTGATGTGTCCACTTTGTGTTTTGGGACATTTCCTGTCCCGGCCACTAGGCCTACCCACTCAAGTGAGGTACCATATTTATCAGGAGACTTGGGGGTATGCTGGTTGGAAGGAAATTTGTGGCTCCTCTCAGATTCCAGAACTTTCTGTCACTGAAATGTGAGGGAAAAGTGTTTTTGTAGCCACATTTTGAGGTTTACAAAGGATTCTGGATAGCAGAACCTGGTGAGAGCCCAATAAGTCACCCCATCTTGGATTCCCCTAGGTCTCTAGTTTTCATAAATTAACAGGTTTGGTAGGTTTCCCTAGGTGGTGGCTGAGATAGAGGCTAAAATCCACAGGCAGGCACTTTGCAAATAACACCTCTGTATTCTTTGAGAAAATGTGATGTGTCCACTTTGTGTTTTGGGACATTTCCTGTCCCGGCCACTAGGCCTACCCACACAAGTGAGGTTCCATTTTTATCTGGAGACTTGGGGAAATGCTGGGTGGAAGGAAATTTGTGGCTCCTCTCAGTTTCCAGAACTTTCTGTCACCGAAATGTGAGGTATTTTTTTAGCCATATTTTGAGAATTGCAAAGGATTCTGGGTAACAGAACCTGGTGGCAGTCCAACAAGTCACCCCATCTTGGATTCCCCTAGGTCTCTAGTTTTCATAAATTAACAGGTTTGGTAGGTTTCCCTATGTGGTGGCTGAGATAGAGGCTAAAATCCACAGGTAGGCACTTTGCAAAAAACACCTCTGTTTTCTTTGAGAAAATGTGATGTGTCCACTTTGTGTTTTGGGGTATTTCCTGTCACGGGCACTAGACCTACCCACACAAGTGAGGTACCATTTTTATCGGGAGACTTGGGGAAACGCTGGGTGGAAGGACATTTGTGGCTCCTCTCAGATTCCAGAACTTTCTGTCACCGAAATGTGAGTCAAAAGTATTTTTTTAGACACATTTTGAGGATTGCAAAGGATTCTGGGTAACAGAACCTGGTGGCAGCCCAACAAGTCACCCTGTCTTGGATTCCCCTAGGTCTCTAGTTTTGAAAAATGAACAGGTTTGGTAGGTTTCCCTAGGTGGCGGCTGAGCTAGAGGCCAAAATCCACAAGTAGGCACTTTGCAAAAAACACCTCTGTTTTCTTTGAGAAAATGTGATGTGTCCACTTTGTGTTTTGGGGAATTTCCTGTCCCGGGCACTAGGCCTGCCCACTCAAGTGAGGTATCATATTTATCAGGCGACTTGGGGGTATGCTGGTTGGAAGGAAATTTGTGGCTCCTCTCAGATTCCAGAACTTTCTGTCACCGAAATGTGAGGGAAAAGTGTTTTTGTAGCCACATTTTGAGGTTTGCAAAGATTCTGGGTAACAAAACCTGGTGGCAGCCCAACAAGTCACCCCGTCTTTGATTCCCCTAGGTCGCTAGTTTTAAAAAATGCACAGGTTTGGTAGGTTTCCCTAGGTGGCGGCTGAGACAGAGGCCAAAATCCACAAGTAGGCACTTTGCAAAAAACAGCTCTGTTTTCTTTGTGAAAATGTTATGTGTCCACTTTGAGTTTTGGGGTATTTCCTGTCACGGGCACTAGACCTACCCTCACAAGTGAGGTACCATTTTTATCGGGAGACTTGAGGGAACGCTGGGTAGAAGGAAATTCTTGGCTCCTCTCAGATTCCAGAACTTTCTGTCACTGAAATGTGAGGAAAAAGTGTTTTTTTAGCCACATTTTGAGGTTTTCAAAGGATTCTGGGTAGCAGAACCTTGTGACAGCCCAACAAGTCCCCCCATCCTGGATTCCCCTAGGTTTCTAGTTTTAAGAAATGCACAGGTTTGATAGGTTTCCCTAGGTGGCAGCTGAGATAGAGGCCAAAATCCACAGGTAGGCACTTTGCCAAAAACACCTCTGTTTTCTTTGAGAAAATGTTATGTGTCCACTTTGAGTTTTGGGGCATTTCCTGTCACGGGCACTAGACCTACCCACACAAGTGAGGTACCATTTTTATCGAGAGACATAGGGAAACGCTGGGTGGAAGGAAATTTGTGGCTCCTCTCAGATTCCAGAACTTTCTGTCACCGAAATGTGTGTCAAAAGTATTTTTTTAGCCACATTTTGAGGATTGCAAAGGATTCTGGGTAACAGGACCTGGTGGCAGTCCAACAAGTCACCCCATCTTGGATTCCCCTAGGTCTCTAGTTTTCATAAATTAACAGGTTTGGTAGGTTTCCCTATGTGGTGGCTGAGATAGAGGCTAAAATCCACAGGTAGGCACTTTGCAAAAAATACCTCGGTTTTCTTTGAGAAAATGTGATGTGTCCACTTTGTGTTTTGGGGTATTTCCTGTCACGGGCACTAGACCTACCCACACAAGTGAGGTACCATTTTTATCGGGAGACTTGGGGAAACGCTGGGTGGAAGGATATTTGTGGCTCCTCTCAGATTCCAGAACTTTCTGTCACCGAAATGTGAGTCAAAAGTATTTTTTTAGCCACATTTTGAGGATTGCAAAGGATTCTGGGTAACAGAACCTGGTGGCAGCCCAAAAAGTCACCCTGTCTTGGATTCCCCTAGGTCTCTAGTTTTGAAAAATGAACAGGTTTGGTAGGTTTCCCTAGGTGGCGGCTGAGCTAGAGGCCAAAATCCACAAGTAGGCACTTTGCAAAAAACACCTCTGTTTTCTTTGAGAAAATGTGATGTGTCCACTTTGTGTTTTGGGGAATTTCCTGTCCCGGGCACTAGGCCTGCCCACTCAAGCGAGGTATCATATTT
The DNA here is from genome assembly GCF_031143425.1 of Pleurodeles waltl. Classification (NCBI taxonomy): domain Eukaryota; kingdom Metazoa; phylum Chordata; class Amphibia; order Caudata; family Salamandridae; genus Pleurodeles; species Pleurodeles waltl. The sequence continues at coordinate 790,537,414 of NC_090438.1, read as the reverse complement.
ATCAGGCGACTTGGGGGTATGCTGGTTGGAAGGAAATTTGTGGCTCCTCTCAGATTCCAGAACTTTCTGTCACCGAAATGTGAGGGAAAAGTGTTTTTGTAGCCACATTTTGAGGTTTGCAAAGATTCTGGGTAACAAAACCTGGTGGCAGCCCAACAAGTCACCCCGTCTTTGATTCCCCTAGGTCGCTAGTTTTAAAAAATGCACAGGTTTGGTAGGTTTCCCTAGGTGGCGGCTGAGACAGAGGCCAAAATCCACAAGTAGGCACTTTGCAAAAAACAGCTCTGTTTTCTTTGTGAAAATGTTATGTGTCCACTTTGAGTTTTGGGGTATTTCCTGTCACGGGCACTAGACCTACCCTCACAAGTGAGGTACCATTTTTATCGGGAGACTTGAGGGAACGCTGGGTAGAAGGAAATTCTTGGCTCCTCTCAGATTCCAGAACTTTCTGTCACTGAAATGTGAGGAAAAAGTGTTTTTTTAGCCACATTTTGAGGTTTTCAAAGGATTCTGGGTAGCAGAACCTTGTGACAGCCCAACAAGTCCCCCCATCCTGGATTCCCCTAGGTTTCTAGTTTTAAGAAATGCACAGGTTTGATAGGTTTCCCTAGGTGGCAGCTGAGATAGAGGCCAAAATCCACAGGTAGGCACTTTGCCAAAAACACCTCTGTTTTCTTTGAGAAAATGTTATGTGTCCACTTTGAGTTTTGGGGCATTTCCTGTCACGGGCACTAGACCTACCCACACAAGTGAGGTACCATTTTTATCGAGAGACATAGGGAAACGCTGGGTGGAAGGAAATTTGTGGCTCCTCTCAGATTCCAGAACTTTCTGTCACCGAAATGTGAGTCAAAAGTATTTTTTTAGCCACATTTTGAGGATTGCAAAGGATTCTGGGTAACAGGACCTGGTGGCAGCCCAACAAGTCACCCCGTCTTGGATTCCCCTAGGTCTCTAGTTTTGAAAAATGAACAGGTTTGGTAGGTTTCCCTAGGTGGCGGCTGAGCTAGAGGCCAAAATCCACAAGTAGGCACTTTGCAAAAAACACCTTTGTTTTCTTTGAGAAAATGTGATGTGTCCACTTTGTGTTTTGGGGAATTTCCTGTCCCGGGAACTAGGCCTGCCCACTCAAGTGAGGTATCATATTTATCAGGCGACTTGGGGGTATGCTGGTTGGAAGGAAATTTGTGGCTCCTCTCAGATTCCAGAGCTTTCTGTCACCGAAATGTGAGGGAAAAGTGTTTTTGTAGCCACATTTTGAGGTTTGCAAAGATTCTGGGTAACAAAACCTGGTGGCAGCCCAACAAGTCACCCCGTCTTTGATTCCCCTAGGTCGCTAGTTTTAAAAAATGCACAGGTTTGGTTGGTTTCCCTAGGTGGCGGCTGAGACAGAGGCCAAAATCCACAAGAAGGCACTTTGCAAAAAACAGCTCTGTTTTCTTTGTGAAAATGTTATGTGTCCACTTTGAGTTTTGGGGCATTTCCTGTCACGGGCACTAGACATACCCTCACAAGTGAGGTACCATTTTTATTGGGAGACTTGAGGGAACGCTGGGTAGAAGGAAATTTTTGGCTCCTCTCAGATTCCAGAACTTTCTGTCACTGAAATGTGAGGAAAAAGTGTTTTTTTAGCCACATTTTGAGGTTTTCAAAGGATTCTGGGTAGCAGAACCTTGTGAGAGCCCAACAAGTCCCCCCATCCTGGATTCCCCTAGGTTTCTAGTTTTAAGAAATACACAGGTTTGGTAGGTTTCCCTAGGTGGCGGCTGAGACAGAGGCCAAAATCCACAAGAAGGCACTTTGCAAAAAACAGCTCTGTTTTCTTTGTGAAAATGTTATGTGTCCACTTTGAGTTTTGGGGCATTTCCTGTCACGGGCACTAGACATACCCTCATAAGTGAGGTACCATTTTTATCGGGAGACTTGAGGGAACGCTGGGTAGAAGGAAATTTTTGGCTCCTCTCAGATTCCAGAACTTTCTGTCACTGAAATGTGAGGAAAAAGTGTTTTTTTAGCCACATTTTGAGGTTTTCAAAGGATTCTGGGTAGCAGAACCTTGTGAGAGCCCAACAAGTCCCCCCATCCTGGATTCCCCTAGGTTTCTAGTTTTAAGAAATACACAGGTTTGGTAGGTTTCCCTAGGTGGCAGCTGAGATAGAGGCCAAAATCCACAGGTAGGCACTTTGCAAAAAACACCTCTGTTTTCTTTGAGAAAATGTTATGTGTCCACTTTGAGTTTTGGGGCATTTCCTGTCACGGGCACTAGACCTACCCACACAAGTGAGGTACCATTTTTATCGAGAGACTTGGGGAAACGCTGGGTGGAAGGAAATCTGTGGCTCCTCTCAGATTCCAGGACTTTCTGTCACCGAAATGTGAGTCAAAAGTATTTTTTTAGCCACATTTTGAGGATTGCAAAGGAGTCTGGGTAACAGAACCTAGTAGCAGCCCAACAAGTCACCCCGGCTTGGATTCCCCTAGGTCTCTAGTTTTAAAAAATGCACAGGTTTGGTAGGTTTCCCTAGGTGGCGGCTGAGATAGAGGCCAAAATCCACAGGTAGGCACTTTGCAAAAAACACCTCTATTTTCTTTGAGAAAATGTGATGTGTCCACTTTGTGTTTTGGGGCATTTCTTGTCACGGGCACTAGACCTACCCACACAAGCGAGGTACCATTTATATCGGGAGACTTGGGGAAATGCTGGCTGGAAGGAAATTTGTGCTCCTCTCAGATTCCAGATCTTTCTGTCACCGAAATGTGAGTCACAAGTATTTTTTTAGCCACATTTTGAGGATTGCAAAGGATTCTGGGTAACAGAACCTGGTGGCAGCCCAACAAGTCACCCTGTCTTGGATTCCCCTAGGTCTCTAGTTTTGAAAAATGAACAGGTTTGGTAGGTTTCCCTAGGTGGCGGCTGAGCTAGAGGCCAAAATCCACAAGTAGGCACTTTGCAAAAAACACCTCTGTTTTCTTTGAGAAAATGTAATGTGTCCACTTTGTGTTTTGGGGCATTTCCTGTCACGGGCACTAGACCTACCCACACAAGTGAGGTACCATTTTTATCGGGAGACTTGGGGAAACTCTGGTTGGAAGGAAATTTGTGGCTCCTCTCAGATTCCAGAACTTTCTGTCACCGAAATGTGAGGCAAAAGTATTTTTTTAGCCACATTTTGAGGATTACAAAGGATTCTGGGTAACAGAACCTAGTAGCAGCCCAACAAGTCACCCCTGCTTGGATTCCCCTAGGTCTCTAGTTTAAAAAAATGCACAGGTTTGGTAGGTTTCCCTAGGTGGCGGCTGAGCTAGAGGCCAAAATCCACAAGTAGGCACTTTACAAATAACACCTCTGTTTTCTTTGAGAAAATGTGATGTGTCCACTTTGTGTTTTGGGACATTTCCTGTCCCGGGCACTAGGCCTACCCACTCAAGTGAGGTACCATATTTATCAGGAGACTTGGGGGTATGCTGGTTGGAAGGACATTTTTGGCTCCTCTCAGATTCCAGAACTTTCTGTCACCGAAATTTGAGGGAAAGTGTTTTTGTAGCCACATTTTGAGGTTTACAAAGGATTCTGGGTAGCAGAACCTGGCGAGAGCCCAACAAGTCACCCCATCTTGGATTCCCCTAGGTCTCTAGTTTTAAAAAATGCACAGGTTTGATAGGTTTCCCTAGGTGGTGGCTGAGTTAGAGGCCAAAATCCACAGGTAGGCACTTTGCAAAATACAGCTCTGTTTTCTTTGTGAAAATGTGATGTGTCCACGTTGTGTTTTGGGGCTTTTCCTGTCGCGGGCGCTAGGCCTACCCTCACAAGTGAGGTGCCATTTTTATCGGGAGACTTGAGGGAACACTGGGTAGAAGGACATTTGTGGCTCCTCTCAGATTCCAGAACTTTCTGTCACTGAAATGTGAGGAAAAAGTGTTTTTTTAGCCAACATTTTGAGGTTTACAAAGGATTGTGGATAGCAGAACCTGGTGTGAGCCCAACAAGTCACCCCATCTTGTATTCCCCTATGTTTCTAGTTTAAAAAAATGCACAGGTTTGGTAGGTTTCCCTAGGTGGCAGCTGAGATAGAGGCCAAAATCCAAAGGTAGGCACTTTGCAAAAAACACCTCTGTTTTCTTTGAGAAAATGTTATGTGTCCACTTTGATTTTTGGTTCATTTCCTGTCACGGGCACTAGACCTACCCACACAAGTGAGGTACCATTTTTATCGGGAGACTTGGGGAAACGCTGGGTGGAAGGAAATTTGTGGCTCCTCTCAGATTCCAGAACTTTTTGTCACCGAAATGTGAGTCAAAAGTATTTTTTTAAGCCACATTTTGAGGATTGCAAAGGATTCTGGGTAACAGAACCTGGTGGCAGCCCAACAAGTCACCCTGTCTTGGATTCCCCTAGGTCTCTAGTTTTTTAAAAATGAACAGGTTTGGTAGGTTTCCCTAGGTGGCGGCTGAGCTAGAGGCCAAAATCCACAAGTAGGCACTTTGCAAAAAACACCTCTGTTTTCTTTGAGAAAATGTGATGTGTCCACTTTGTGTTTTGGGGCATTTCCTGTCCCGGGCACTAGGCCTGCCCACTCAAGTGAGGTACCATATTTATCAGGTGACTTGGGGGTATGCTGTTTGGAAGGAAATTTGTGGCTCCTCTCAGATTCCAGAACTTTCTGTCACCGAAATGTGAGGGAAAAGTGTTTTTGTAGCCACATTTTGAGGTTTACAAAGGATTCTGGGTAGCAGAACCTTGTGAGAGCCCAACAACTCACCCCATCTTGGATTCTCCTAGGTCTCTAGTATTCAAAAATGCACAGGTGTGGTAGGTTTCCCTAGGTGGCGGCTGAGATAGAGGCCAAAATCCATAAGTAGGCACTTTGCAAAAAACACCTCTGTTTTCTTTGAGAAAATGTGATGTGTCCACTTTGTGTTTTGGGGCATTTCCTGTCCCGGGCACTAGGCCTGCCCACTCAAGTGAGGTACCATATTTATCAGGCGACTTGGGGGTATGCTGGTTGTAAGGAAATTTGTGGCTCCTCTCAGATTCCAGAACTTTCTGTCACCGAAATGTGAGGGAAAAGTGTTTATGTGGCCACATTTTGAGGTTTACAAAGGATTCTGGGTAGCAGAACCTTGTGAGAGCCCAACAAGTCACCCCATCTTGGATTCCCCTAGGTCTCTAGTTTTCAAAAATGCACAGGTGTGGTAGGTTTCCCTAGGTGGCGGCTGAGATAGAGGCCAAAATCCATAAGTAGGCACTTTGCAAAAAACACCTCTGTTTTCTTTGAGAAAATGTGATGTGTCCACTTTGTGTTTTGGGGCATTTCCTGTCCCGGGCACTAGGCCTGCCCACTCAAGTGAGGTACCATATTTATCAGGCGACTTGGGGGTATGCTGGTTGTAAGGAAATTTGTGGCTCCTCTCAGATTCCAGAACTTTCTGTCACCGAAATGTGAGGGAAAAGTGTTTTTGTAGCCACATTTTGAAGTTTGCAAAGATTCTGGGTAACAAAACCTGGTGGCAGCCCCACAAGTCACCCCGTCTTTGATTCTCCTAGGTCTCTAGTTTTCAAAAATGCACAGGTGTGGTAGGTTTCCCTAGGTGGCGGCTGAGATAGAGGCCAAAATCCACAAGTAGGCACTTTGCAAAAAACACCTCTGTTTTCTATGAGAAAATGTGATGTATCCACGTTGTGTTTTGGGGCATTTCCTGTCCCGGGCACTAGGCCTACCCACACAAGTGAGGTACCATTTTTATCAGGAGACTTGGGGGGTATGCTGGTTGGAAGGAAATTTGTGGCTCCTCTCAGATTCCAGAACTTTCTGTCACCGAAATGTGAGGGAAAAGTGTTTTTGTGGCCACATTTTGAGGATTACAAAGGATTCTGGGTAGCAGAACCTGGTGGCAGTCCAACAAGTCACCCCATCTTGGATTCCCCTAGGTCTCTAGTTTTCAAAAATGCACAGGTTTGGTAGGTTTCCCTAGGTCGCGGCTGAGATAGAGGCCAAAATCCACAGGTAGGCACTTTGCAAAAAACGCCTCTGTTTTCTTTGAGAAAATGTGATGTGTCCACTTTGTGTTTTGGGGCATTTCCTGTCACGGGCACTAGACCTACCCACACAAGTGAGGTACCATTTTTATCTGGAGACTTGGGGAAATGCTGGGTGGAAGGAAATTTGTGGCTCCTCTCAGATTCCAGAACTTTCTGACACTGAAATGTGAAGTATTTTTTTAGCCACATTTTGAGGATTGCAAAGCATTCTGGGTAACAGAACCTGGTGGCAGTCCAACAAGTCACCCCATCTTGGATTCCCCTAAGTCTCTAGATTAAAAAATTAACAGGTTTGGTAGGTTTCCCTAGGTGGCGGCTGAGATAGAGGCCAAAATCCACAGGTAGGCACTTTGCAAAAAACACCTCTGTTTTCTTTGAGAAAATGTGATGTGTCCACTTTGTGTTTTGGGGTATTTCCTGTCACGGGCACGAGACCTACCCACACAAGTGAGGTACAATTTTTATCGGGAGACTTGGGGAAACGCTGGGTGGAAGGAAATTTGTGGCTCCTCTCAGATTCCAGAACTTTCTGTCACCGAAATGTGAGGGAAAAGTGTTTTTGTAGCCACATTTTCAGGTTTACAAAGGATTCTGGGTAGCAGAACCTTGTGAGAGCCCAACAAGTCACCCCATCTTGGATTCCCCTAGGTCTCTAGTTTTCAAAAATGCACAGGTGTGGTAGGTTTCCCTAGGTGGCGGCTGAGATAGAGGCCAAAATCCATAAGTAGGCACTTTGCAAAAAACACCTCTGTTTTCTTTGAGAAAATGTGATGTGTCCACTTTGTGTTTTGGGGCATTTCCTGTCCCGGGCACTAGGCCTGCCCACTCAAGTGAGGTACCATATTTATCAGGCGACTTGGGGGTATGCTGGTTGTAAGGAAATTTGTGGCTCCTCTCAGATTCCAGAACTTTCTGTCACCGAAATGTGAGGGAAAAGTGTTTTTGTGGCCACATTTTGAGGTGTACAAAGGATTCTGGGTAGCAGAACCTTGTGAGAGCCCAACAAGTCACCCCATCTTGGATTCCCCTAGGTCTCTAGTTTTCAAAAATGCACAGGTGTGGTAGGTTTCCCTAGGTGGCGGCTGAGATAGAGGCCAAAATCCATAAGTAGGCACTTTGCAAAAAACACCTCTGTTTTCTTTGAGAAAATGTGATGTGTCCACTTTGTGTTTTGGGGCATTTCCTGTCCCGGGCACTAGGCCTGCCCACTCAAGTGAGGTACCATATTTATCAGGCGACTTGGGGGTATGCTGGTTGTAAGGAAATTTGTGGCTCCTCTCAGATTCCAGAACTTTCTGTCACCGAAATGTGAGGGAAAAGTGTTTTTGTGGCCACATTTTGAGGGTTACAAAGGATTCTGGGTAGCAGAACCTGGTGGGAGCCCAACAAGTCACCCCATCTTAGATTCCCCTAGGTCTCTAGTTTTCCAAAATGCACAGGTTTGGTAGGTTTCCCTAGGTGGCGGCTGAGATAGAGGCCAAAATCCACAGGTAGGCACTTTGCAATAAACACCTCTGTTTTCTTTGAGAAAATGTTATGTGTCCACTTTGTGTTTTGGGGTATATCCTGTCCCGGGCAGTAGACCTACCCACACAAGTGAGGTACCATTTTTATCGGGAGACTTGGGGAAACGCTGGGTGGAAGGACATTTGTGGGTCCTCTCAGATTCCAGAACTTTCTGTCACCGAAATGTGATGTATTTTTTTAGCCATATTATAAGGATTGCAAAGGATTCTGGGTAACAGAACCTGGTGGCAGTCCAACAAGTCACCCCATCTTGGATTCCCCTAGGTCTCTAGTTTAAAAAAATTAATAGGTTTGGTAGGTTTCCCTAGGTGGCGGCTGAGATAGAGGCCAAAATCCACAGGTAGGCACTTTGCAAAAAACACCTCTGTTTTCTTTGAGAAAATGTGATGCGTCCACTTTGTGTTTTGGGGTATTTCCTGTCGCGGGCACTAGACCTACCCACACAAGTGAGGTACCAGTTTTATCGGGAGACTTGGGGAAACTCTGGGTGGAAGAACATTTGTGGCTCCTCTCAGATTCCAGAACTTTCTGTCACCGAAATGTGAGGCAAAAGTATTTTTTTAGCCACATTTTGAGGATTGCAAAGGATTCTTGGTAGCAGAACCTTGTGAGAGCCCAACAAGTCACCCCATCATCTTGGATTCCCCTAGGTTTCTAGTTTTAAAAAATGCACAGGTTTGGTAGGTTTCCCTAGGTGGCAGCTGAGATAGAGGCCAAAATCCACAGGTAGGCACTTTGCAAAAAACACCTCTGTTTTCTTTGAGAAAATGTTATGTGTCCACTTTGAGTTTTGGGGCATTTCCTGTCACGGGCACTAGACCTACCCACAAAAGTGAGGTACCATTTTTATCGGTAGACTAGGGGAAACGCTGGGTGGAAGGAAATTTGTGCCTCCTCTCAGATTCCAGAACTTTCTGTCACCGAAATGTGAGGGAAAAGTGTTTTTGTGGCCACATTTTGAGGTTTACAAAGGATTCTGGGTAGCAGAACCTTGTGAGAGCCCAACAAGTCACCCCATCTTGGATTCCCCTAGGTCTCTAGTTTTCAAAAATGCACAGGTGTGGTAGGTTTCCCTAGGTGGCGGCTGAGATAGAGGCCAAAATCCATTAGTAGGCACTTTGCAAAAAACACCTCTGTTTTCTTTGAGAAAATGTGATGTGTCCACTTTGTGTTTTGGGGCATTTCCTGTCCCGGGCACTAGGCCTGCCCACTCAAGTGAGGTACCATATTTATCAGGCGACTTGGGGGTATGCTGGTTGTAAGGAAATTTGTGGCTCCTCTCAGATTCCAGAACTTTCTGTCACCGAAATGTGAGGGAAAAGTGTTTTTGTAGCCACATTTTGAAGTTTGCAAAGATTCTGGGTAACAAAACCTGGTGGCAGCCCCACAAGTCACCCCGTCTTTGATTCTCCTAGGTCTCTAGTTTTCAAAAATGCACAGGTGTGGTAGGTTTCCCTAGGTGGCGGCTGAGATAGAGGCCAAAATCCACAAGTAGGCACTTTGCAAAAAACTCCTCTGTTTTCTATGAGAAAATGTGATGTATCCACGTTGTGTTTTGGGGCATTTCCTGTCCCGGGCACTAGGCCTACCCACACAAGTGAGGTACCATTTTTATCAGGAGACTTGGGGGGTATGCTGATTGGGAGGAAATTTGTGGCTCCTCTCAGATTCCAGAACTTTCTGTCACCGAAATGTGAGGGAAAAGTGTTTTTGTGGCCACATTTTGAGGATTACAAAGGATTCTGGGTAGCAGAACCTGGTGGCAGTCCAACAAGTCACCCCATCTTGGATTCCCCTAGGTCTCTAGTTTTCAAAAATGCACAGGTTTGGTAGGTTTCCCTAGGTCGCGGCTGAGATAGAGGCCAAAATCCACAGGTAGGCACTTTGCAAAAAACGCCTCTGTTTTCTTTGAGAAAATGTGATGTGTCCACTTTGTGTTTTGGGGCATTTCCTGTCACGGGCACTAGACCTACCCACACAAGTGAGGTACCATTTTTATCTGGAGACTTGGGGAAATGCTGGGTGGAAGGAAATTTGTGGCTCCTCTCAGATTCCAGAACTTTCTGACACTGAAATGTGAAGTATTTTTTTAGCCACATTTTGAGGATTGCAAAGCATTCTGGGTAACAGAACCTGGTGGCAGTCCAACAAGTCACCCCATCTTGGATTCCCCTAAGTCTCTAGATTAAAAAATTAACAGGTTTGGTAGGTTTCCCTAGGTGGCGGCTGAGATAGAGGCCAAAATCCACAGGTAGGCACTTTGCAAAAAACACCTCTGTTTTCTTTGAGAAAATGTGATGTGTCCACTTTGTGTTTTGGGGTATTTCCTGTCACGGGCACGAGACCTACCCACACAAGGGAGGTACAATTTTTATCGGGAGACTTGGGGAAACGCTGGGTGGAAGGAAATTTGTGGCTCCTCTCAGATTCCAGAACTTTCTGTCACCGAAATGTGAGGGAAAAGTGTTTTTGTAGCCACATTTTCAGGTTTACAAAGGATTCTGGGTAGCAGAACCTTGTGAGAGCCCAACAAGTCACCCCATCTTGGATTCCCCTAGGTCTCTAGTTTTCAAAAATGCACAGGTGTGGTAGGTTTCCCTAGGTGGCGGCTGAGATAGAGGCCAAAATCCATAAGTAGGCACTTTGCAAAAAACACCTCTGTTTTCTTTGAGAAAATGTGATGTGTCCACTTTGTGTTTTGGGGCATTTCCTGTCCCGGGCACTAGGCCTGCCCACTCAAGTGAGGTACCATATTTATCAGGCGACTTGGGGGTATGCTGGTTGTAAGGAAATTTGTGGCTCCTCTCAGATTCCAGAACTTTCTGTCACCGAAATGTGAGGGAAAAGTGTTTTTGTGGCCACATTTTGAGGTGCACAAAGGATTCTGGGTAGCAGAACCTTGTGAGAGCCCAACAAGTCACCCCATCTTGGATTCCCCTAGGTCTCTAGTTTTCAAAAATGCACAGGTGTGGTAGGTTTCCCTAGGTGGTGGCTGAGATAGAGGCCAAAATCCATAAGTAGGCACTTTGCAAAAAACACCTCTGTTTTCTTTGAGAAAATGTGATGTGTCCACTTTGTGTTTTGGGGCATTTCCTGTCCCGGGCACTAGGCCTGCCCACTCAAGTGAGGTACCATATTTATCAGGCGACTTGGGGGTATGCTGGTTGTAAGGAAATTTGTGGCTCCTCTCAGATTCCAGAACTTTCTGTCACCGAAATGTGAGGGAAAAGTGTTTTTGTGGCCACATTTTGAGGTTTACAAAGGATTCTGGGTAGCAGAACCTGGTGGGACCCAACAAGTCACCCCATCTTAGATTCCCCTAGGTCTCTAGTTTTCCAAAATGCACAGGTTTGGTAGGTTTCCCTAGGTGGCGGCTGAGATAGAGGCCAAAATCCACAGGTAGGCACTTTGCAATAAACACCTCTGTTTTCTTTGAGAAAATGTTATGTGTCCACTTTGTGTTTTGGGGTATTTCCTGTCCCGGGCAGTAGACCTACCCACACAAGTGAGGTACCATTTTTATCGGGAGACTTGGGGAAACGCTGGGTGGAAGGACATTTGTGGGTCCTCTCAGATTCCAGAACTTTCTGTCACCGAAATGTGAGGTATTTTTTTAGCCATATTTTAAGGATTGCAAAGGATTCTGGGTAACAGAACCTGGTGGCAGTCCAACAAGTCACCCCATCTTGGATTCCCCTAGGTCTCTAGTTTAAAAAAATTAATAGGTTTGGTAGGTTTCCCTAGGTGGCGGCTGAGATAGAGGCCAAAATCCACAGGTAGGCACTTTGCAAAAAACACCTCTGTTTTCTTTGAGAAAATGTGATGCGTCCACTTTGTGTTTTGGGGTATTTCCTGTCGCGGGCACTAGACCTACCCACACAAGTGAGGTACCAGTTTTATCGGGAGACTTGGGGAAACTCTGGGTGGAAGAACATTTGTGGCTCCTCTCAGATTCCAGAACTTTCTGTCACCGAAATGTGAGGCAAAAGTATTTTTTTAGCCACATTTTGAGGATTGCAAAGGATTCTTGGTAGCAGAACCTTGTGAGAGCCCAACAAGTCACCCCATCATCTTGGATTCCCCTAGGTTTCTAGTTTTAAAAAATGCACAGGTTTGGTAGGTTTCCCTAGGTGGCAGCTGAGATAGAGGCCAAAATCCACAGGTAGGCACTTTGCAAAAAACACCTCTGTTTTCTTTGAGAAAATGTTATGTGTCCACTTTGAGTTTTGGGGCATTTCCTGTCACGGGCACTAGACCTACCCACAAAAGTGAGGTACCATTTTTATCGGTAGACTAGGGGAAACGCTGGGTGGAAGGAAATTTGTGCCTCCTCTCAGATTCCAGAACTTTCTGTCACCGAAATGTGAGGGAAAAGTGTTTTTGTGGCCACATTTTGAGGTTTACAAAGGATTCTGGGTAGCAGAATCTTGTGAGAGCCCAACAAGTCACCCCATCTTGGATTCCCCTAGGTCTCTAGTTTTCAAAAATGCACAGGTGTGGTAGGTTTCCCTAGGTGGCGGCTGAGATAGAGGCCAAAATCCATAAGTAGGCACTTTGCAAAAAACACCTCTGTTTTCTTTGAGAAAATGTGATGTGTCCACTTTGTGTTTTGGGGCATTTCCTGTCCCGGGCACTAGGCCTGCCCACTCAAGTGAGGTACCATATTTATCAGGCGACTTGGGGGTATGCTGGTTGTAAGGAAATTTGTGGCTCCTCTCAGATTCCAGAACTTTCTGTCACCGAAATGTGAGGGAAAAGTGTTTTTGTAGCCACATTTTGAAGTTTGCAAAGATTCTGGGTAACAAAACCTGGTGGCAGCCCCACAAGTCACCCCGTCTTTGATTCTCCTAGGTCTCTAGTTTTCAAAAATGCACAGGTGTGGTAGGTTTCCCTAGGTGGCGGCTGAGATAGAGGCCAAAATCCACAAGTAGGCACTTTGCAAAAAACACCTCTGTTTTCTATGAGAAAATGTGATGTATCCACGTTGTGTTTTGGGGCATTTCCTGTCCCGGGCACTAGGCCTACCCACACAAGTGAGGTACCATTTTTATCAGGAGACTTGGGGGGTATGCTGGTTGGAAGGAAATTTGTGGCTCCTCTCAGATTCCAGAACTTTCTGTCACCGAAATGTGAGGGAAAAGTGTTTTTGTGGCCACATTTTGAGGATTACAAAGGATTCTGGGTAGCAGAACCTGGTGGCAGTCCAACAAGTCACCCCATCTTGGATTCCCCTAGGTCTCTAGTTTTCAAAAATGCACAGGTGTGGTAGGTTTCCCTAGGTCGCTGCTGAGATAGAGGCCAAAATCCACAGGTAGGCACTTTGCAAAAAACGCCTCTGTTTTCTTTGAGAAAATGTGATGTGTCCACTTTGTGTTTTGGGGCATTTCCTGTCACGGGCACTAGACCTACCCACACAAGTGAGGTACCATTTTTATCTGGAGACTTGGGGAAATGCTGGGTGGAAGGAAATTTGTGGCTCCTCTCAGATTCCAGAACTTTCTGACACTGAAATGTGAAGTATTTTTTTAGCCACATTTTGAGGATTGCAAAGGATTCTGGGTATCAGAACCTGGTGGCAGTCCAACAAGTCACCCCATCTTGGATTCCCCTAAGTCTCTAGATTAAAAAATTAACAGGTTTGGTAGGTTTCCCTAGGTGGCGGCTGAGATAGAGGCCAAAATCCACAGGTAGGCACTTTGCAAAAAACACCTCTGTTTTCTTTGAGAAAATGTGATGTGTCCACTTTGTGTTTTGGGGTATTTCCTGTCACGGGCACGAGACCTACCCACACAAGTGAGGTACCATTTTTATCGGGAGACTTGGGGAAACGCTGGGTGGAAGGAAATTTGTGGCTCCTCTCAGATTCCAGAACTTTCTGTCACCGAAATGTGAGGGAAAAGTGTTTTTGTAGCCACATTTTCAGGTTTACAAAGGATTCTGGGTAGCAGAACCTTGTGAGAGCCCAACAAGTCACCCCATCTTGGATTCCCCTAGGTCTCTAGTTTTCAAAAATGCACAGGTGTGGTAGGTTTCCCTAGGTGGCGGCTGAGATAGAGGCCAAAATCCATAAGTAGGCACTTTGCAAAAAACACCTCTGTTTTCTTTGAGAAAATGTGATGTGTCCACTTTGTGTTTTGGGGCATTTCCTGTCCCGGGCACTAGGCCTGCCCACTCAAGTGAGGTACCATATTTATCAGGCGACTTGGGGGTATGCTGGTTGTAAGGAAATTTGTGGCTCCTCTCAGATTCCAGAACTTTCTGTCACCGAAATGTGAGGGAAAAGTGTTTTTGTGGCCACATTTTGAGGTGTACAAAGGATTCTGGGTAGCAGAACCTTGTGAGAGCCCAACAAGTCACCCCATCTTGGATTCCCCTAGGTCTCTAGTTTTCAAAAATGCACAGGTGTGGTAGGTTTCCCTAGGTGGCGGCTGAGATAGAGGCCAAAATCCATAAGTAGGCACTTTGCAAAAAACACCTCTGTTTTCTTTGAGAAAATGTGATGTGTCCACTTTGTGTTTTGGGGCATTTCCTGTCCCGGGCACTAGGCCTGCCCACTCAAGTGAGGTACCATATTTATCAGGCGACTTGGGGGTATGCTGGTTGTAAGGAAATTTGTGGCTCCTCTCAGATTCCAGAACTTTCTGTCACCGAAATGTGAGGGAAAAGTGTTTTTGTGGCCACATTTTGAGGTTTACAAAGGATTCTGGGTAGCAGAACCTGGTGGGAGCCCAACAAGTCACCCCATCTTAGATTCCCCTAGGTCTCTAGTTTTCCAAAATGCACAGGTTTGGTAGGTTTCCCTAGGTGGCGGCTGAGATAGAGGCCAAAATCCACAGGTAGGCACTTTGCAAAAGACACCTCTGTTTTCTTTGAGAAAATGTTATGTGTCCACTTTGTGTTTTGGGGTATTTCCTGTCACGGGCACTAGACCTACCCACACAAGTGAGGTACCATTTTTATCGGGAGACTTGGGGAAACGCTGGGTGGAAGGACATTTGTGGGTCCTCTCAGATTCCAGAACTTTCTGTCACTGAAATGTGAGGTATTTTTTTAGCCATATTTTAAGGATTGCAAAGGATTCTGGGTAACAGAACCTGGTGGCAGTCCAACAAGTCACCCCATCTTGGATTCCCCTAGGTCTCAAGTTTAAAAAAATTAATAGGTTTGGTAGGTTTCCCTAGGTGGCGGCTGAGATAGAAGCCAAAATCCACAGGTAGGCACTTTGCAAAAAACACCTCTGTTTTCTTTGAGAAAATGTGATGCGTCCACTTTGTGTTTTGGGGTATTTCCTGTCGCGGGCACTAGACCTACCCACACAAGTGAGGTACCATTTTTATCGGGAGACTTGGGGAAACTCTGGGTGGAAGAACATTTGTGGCTCCTCTCAGATTCCAGAACTTTCTGTCACCGAAATGTGAGGCAAAAGTATTTTTTTAGCCACATTTTGAGGATTGCAAAGGATTCTTGGTAGCAGAACCTTGTGAGAGCCCAACAAGTCACCCCATCATCTTGGATTCCCCTAGGTTTCTAGTTTTAAAAAATGCACAGGTTTGGTAGGTTTCCCTAGGTGGCAGCTGAGATAGAGGCCAAAATCCACAGGTAGGCACTTTGCAAAAAACACCTCTGTTTTCTTTGAGAAAATGTTATGTGTCCACTTTGTGTTTTGGGGCATTTCCTGTCACGGGCACTAGACCTACCCACACAAGTGAGGTACCATTTTTATCTGGAGACTTGGGGAAATGCTGGGTGGAAGGAAATTTGTGGCTCCTCTCAGATTCCAGAACTTTCTGACACTGAAATGTGAAGTATTTTTTTAGCCACATTTTGAGGATTGCAAAGGATTCTGGGTAACAGAACCTGGTGGCAGTCCAACAAGTCACCCCATCTTGGATTCCCCTAAGTCTCTAGATTAAAAAATTAACAGGTTTGGTAGGTTTCCCTAGGTGGCGGCTGAGATAGAGGCCAAAATCCACAGGTAGGCACTTTGCAAAAAATACCTCTGTTTTCTTTGAGAAAATGTGATGTGTCCACTTTGTGTTTTGGGGTATTTCCTGTCACGGGCACGAGACCTACCCACACAAGTGAGGTACCATTTTTATCGGGAGACTTGGGGAAACGCTGGGTGGAAGGAAATTTGTGGCTCCTCTCAGATTCCAGAACTTTCTGTCACCGAAATGTGAGGGAAAAGTGTTTTTGTAGCCACATTTTCAGGTTTACAAAGGATTCTGGGTAGCAGAACCTTGTGAGAGCCCAACAAGTCACTCCATCTTGGATTCCCCTAGGTCTCTAGTTTTCAAAAATGCACAGGTGTGGTAGGTTTCCCTAGGTGGCGGCTGAGATAGAGGCCAAAATCCATAAGTAGGCACTTTGCAAAAAACACCTCTGTTTTCTTTGAGAAAATGTGATGTGTCCACTTTGTGTTTTGGGGCATTTCCTGTCCCGGGCACTAGGCCTGCCCACTCAAGTGAGGTACCATATTTATCAGGCGACTTGGGGGTATGCTGGTTGTAAGGAAATTTGTGGCTCCTCTCAGATTCCAGAACTTTCTGTCACCGAAATGTGAGGGAAAAGTGTTTTTGTGGCCACATTTTGAGGTGTACAAAGGATTCTGGGTAGCAGAACCTTGTGAGAGCCCAACAAGTCACCCCATCTTGGATTCCCCTAGGTCTCTAGTTTTCAAAAATGCACAGCTGTGGTAGGTTTCCCTAGGTGGCGGCTGAGATAGAGGCCAAAATCCATAAGTAGGCACTTTGCAAAAAACACCTCTGTTTTCTTTGAGAAAATGTGATGTGTCCACTTTGTGTTTTGGGGCATTTCCTGTCCCGGGCACTAGGCCTGCCCACTCAAGTGAGGTACCATATTTATCAGGCGACTTGGGGGTATGCTGGTTGTAAGGAAATTTGTGGCTCCTCTCAGATTCCAGAACTTTTTGTCACCGAAATGTGAGGGAAAAGTGTTTTTGTGGCCACATTTTGAGGTTTACAAAGGATTCTGGGTAGCAGAACCTGGTGGGAGCCCAACAAGTCACCCCATCTTAGATTCCCCTAGGTCTCTAGTTTTCAAAAATGCGCAGGTTTGGTAGGTTTCCCTAGGTGGCGGCTGAGATAGAGGCCAAAATCCACAGGTAGGCACTTTGCAAAAAACACCTCTGTTTTCTTTGAGAAAATGTTATGTGTCCACTTTGTATTTTGGGGCATTTCCTGTCACGGGCACTAGACCTACCCACACAAGCGAGGTACCATTTATATCGGGAGACTTGGGGAAATGCTGGGTGGAAGGACATTTGTGGGTCCTCTCAGATTCCAGAACTTTCTGTCACCGAAATGTGAGGTATTTTTTTAGCCATATTTTAAGGATTGCAAAGGATTCTGGGTAACAGAACCTGGTGGCAGTCCAACAAGTCACCCCATCTTGGATTCCCCTAGGTCTCTAGTTTAAAAAAATTTATAGGTTTGGTAGGTTTCCCTAGGTGGCGGCTGAGATAGAGGCCAAAATCCACAGGTAGGCACTTTGCAAAAAACACCTCTGTTTTCTTTGAGAAAATGTGATGCGTCCACTTTGTGTTTTGGGGTATTTCCTGTCGCGGGCACTAGACCTACCCACACAAGTGAGGTACCATTTTTATCGGGAGACTTGGGGAAACTCTGGGTGGAAGAACATTTGTGGCTCCTCTCAGATTCCAGAACTTTCTGTCACCGAAATGTGAGGCAAAAGTATTTTTTTAGCCACATTTTGAGGATTGCAAAGGATTCTTGGTAGCAGATCCTTGTGAGAGCCCAACAAGTCACCCCATCATCTTGGATTCCCCTAGGTTTCTAGTTTTAAAAAATGCACAGGTTTGGTAGGTTTCCCTAGGTGGCAGCTGAGATAGAGGCCAAAATCCACAGGTAGGCACTTTGCAAAAAACACCTCTGTTTTCTTTGAGAAAATGTTATGTGTCCACTTTGAGTTTTGGGGCATTTCCTGTCACGGGCACTAGACCTACCCACAAAAGTGAGGTACCATTTTTATCGGGAGACTAGGGGAAACGCTGGGTGGAAGGAAATTTGTGCCTCCTCTCAGATTCCAGAACTTTCTGTCACCGAAATGTGAGGCAACAGAATTTTTTTAGCCACATTTTGAGGATTGCAAAGGAGTCTGGGTAACAGAACCTAGTAGCAGCCCAACAAGTCACCCCGGCTTGGATTCCCCTAGGTCTCTAGTTTAAAAAAATACACAGGTTTGGTAGGTTTCCCTAGGTGGCGGCTGAGATAGAGGCCAAAATCCACAGGTAGGCACTTTGCAAAAAACACCTCTGTTTTCTTTGAGAAAATGTTATGTGTCCACTTTGTGTTTTGAGGCATTTCCTGTCACGGGCACTAGACCTACCCACACAAGCGAGGTACCATTTATATCAGGAGACTTGGGGAAACGCTGGGTGGAAGGAAATTTGTGGCTCCTCTCAGATTCCAGAACTTTCTGTCACTGAAATGTGAGTCAAAAGTATTTTTTTAGCCACATTTTGAGGATTGCAAAGGATTCTGGGTAACAGAACCTCGTGGCAGCCCAACAAGTCACCCTGTCTTGGATTCCCCTAGGTCTCTAGTTTTGAAAAATGAACAGATTTGGAAGGTTTCCCTAGGTGGCGGCTGAGCTAGAGGCCAAAATCTACAAGTAGGCACTTTGAAAAGAAATACCTCTGTTTTCTTTGAGAAAATGTGATGTGTCCACTTTGTGTTTTGGGACATTTCCTGTCCCGGGCACTAGGCCTACCCACACAAGTGAGGTACCATTTTTATCGGGAGACTTGGGGAAACGCTGGGTGGAAAGACATTTTTGGGTCCTCTCAGATTCCAGAACTTTATGTCACCTAAATGTGAGGTATTTTTTTAGCCATATTTTAAGGATTGCAAAGGATTCTGGGTAACAGAACCTGGTGGCAGTCCAACAAGTCACCCCATCTTGGATTCGCCTAGGTTTCTAGTTTTAAAAAATTAATAGGTTTGGTAGGTTTCCCTAGGTGGCGGCTGAGATAGAGGCCAAAATCCACAGGTAGGCACTTTGCAAAAAACACCTCTGTTTTCTTTGAGAAAATGTGATGCGTCCACTTTGTGTTTTGGGGTATTTCCTGTCGCGGGCACTAGACCTACCCAAACAAGTGAGGTACCATTTTTATCGGGAGACTTGGGGAAACTCTGGGTGGAAGGACATTTGTGGCTCCTCTCAGATTCCAGAACTTTCTGTCACCGAAATGTGAGGCAAAAGTATTTTTTTAGCCACATTTTGAGGATTGCAAAGGATTCTTGGTAGCAGAACCTGGTGAGAGCCCAACAAGTCACCCCATCTTGGATTCCCCTAGGTTTCTAGTTTTAAAAAATGCACAGGTTTGGTAGGTTTCCCTAGGTGGCAGCTGAGATAGGGGCCAAAATCCACAGGTAGGCACTTTGCAAAAAACACCTCTGTTTTCTTTGAGAAAATGTTATGTGTCCACTTTGAGTTTTGGGGCATTTCCTGTCACGGGCACTAGACCTACCCACACAAGTGAGGTACCATTTTTATCGGGAGACTAGGGGAAACGCTGGGTGGAAGGAAATTTGTGCCTCCTCTCAGATTCCAGAACTTTCTGTCACCGAAATGTGAGGCAACAGTATTTTTTTAGCCACATTTTGAGGATTGCAATGGATTCTGGGTAACAGAACCTAGTAGCAGCCCAACAAGTCACCCCGGCTTGGATTCCCCTAGGTCTCTAGTTTTAAAAAATACACAGGTTTGGTAGGTTTCCCTAGGTGGCGGCTGAGATAGAGGCCAAAATCCACAGGTAGGAACTTTGCAAAAAACACCTCTGTTTTCTTTGAGAAAATGTTATGTGTCCACTTTGTGTTTTGAGGCATTTCCTGTCACGGGCACTAGACCTACCCACACAAGCGAGGTACCATTTATATCGGGAGACTTGGGGAAACGCTGGGTAGAAGGAAATTTGTGGCTCCTCTCAGATTCCAGAACTTTCTGTCACCGAAATGTGAGTCAAAAGTATTTTTTTAGCCACATTTTGAGGATTGCAAAGGATTCTGGGTAACAGAACCTGGTGGCAGCCCAACAAGTCACCCTGTCTTGGATTCCCCTAGGTCTCTAGTTTTGAAAAATGAACAGATTTGGTAGGTTTCCCTAGGTGGCGGCTGAGCTAGAGGCCAAAATCTACAAGTAGGCACTTTGAAAAGAAATACCTCTGTTTTCTTTGAGAAAATGTGATGTGTCCACTTTATGTTTTGGGACATTTCCTGTCCCGGGCACTAGGCCTACCCACTCAAGTGAGGTACCATATTTATCAGGAGACTTGGGGGTATGCTGGTTGGAAGGAAATTTGTGGCTCCTCTCAGATTCCAGAACTTTCTGTCACCGAAATGAGAGGAAAAAGTGTTTTTGTAGCCACATTTTGAGGTTTACAAAGGATTCTGGGTAGCAGAACCTGGTGAGAGCCCAACAAGTCACCTCATCTTGGATTCCCCTAGGTCTCTAGTTTTCAAAAATGCACAGGTTTGGTAGGTTTCCCTAGGTGGTGGATGAGTTAGAGGCCAAAATCCACAGGTAGGCACTTTGCAAAAAACAGCTCTGTTTTCTTTGTGAAAATGTGATGTGTCCACGTTGTGTTTTGGGGCTTTTCCTGTCGCGGGCGCTAGGCCTACCCTCACAAGTGAGGTACCATTTTTATCGGGAGACTTGAGGGAACGCTGGGTAGAAGGAAATTTGTGGCTCCTCTCAGATTCCAGAACTTTCTGTCACTGAAATGTTAGGAAAAAGTGTTTTTTTAGCCACATTTTGAGGTTTACAAAGGATTCTGGGTAGCAGAACCTGGTGAGAGCCCAACAAGTCACCCCATCTTGGATTCCCCTATGTTTCTAGTTTTAAAAAATGCACAGGTTTGATAGGTTTCCCTAGGTGGCAGCTGAGATAGAGGCCAAAATCCAAAGGTAGGCACTTTGCAAAAAACACCTCTGTTTTCTTTGAGAAAATGTTATGTGTCCACTTTGATTTTTGGTTCATTTCCTGTCACGGGCACTAGACCTACCCACACAAGTGAGGTACCATTTTTATCGGGAGACTTGGGGAAACGCTGGGTGGAAGGAAATTTGTGGCTCCTCTCAGATTCCAGAACTTTTTGTCACCGAAATGTGAGTAAAAAGTATTTTTTTAGCCACATTTTGAGAATTGCAAAGGATTCTGGGTAACAGAACCTGGTGGCAGCCCAACAAGTCACCCTGTCTTGGATTCCCCTAGGTCTCTAGTTTTGAAAAATGAACAGGTTTGGTAGGTTTCCCTAGGTGGCGGCTGAGCTAGAGGCCAAAATCCACAAGTAGGCACTTTGGAAAAAAAACCTCTGTTTTCTTTGAGAAAATGTGATGTGTCCACTTTGTGTTTTGGGTCATTTCCTCTCCCGTGCACTAGGCCTGCCCACTCAAGTGAGGTACCATATTTATCAGGCGACTTGGGGGTATGCTGGTTGTAAGGAAATTTGTGGCTCCTCTCAGATTCCAGAACTTTCTGTCACCGAAATGTGAGGGAAAAGTGTTTTTGTAGCCACATTTTGAGGTTTGCAAAGATTCTGGTTAACAAAACCTGGTGGCAGCCCAACAAGTCACCCCGTCTTTGATTCCCCTAGGTCGCTAGTTTTAAAAAATGCACAGGTTTGGTAGGTTTCCCTAGGTGGTGGCTGAGATAGAGGCCAAAATCCACAAGTAGGCACTTTGCAAAAAACACCTCTGTTTTCTTTGAGAAAATGTGATGTGTCCACTTTGTGTTTTGGGGCATTTCCTGTCACGGGCACTAGACCTACCCACACAAGTGAGGTACCATTTTTATCTGGAGACTTGGGGAAATGCTGGGTGGAAGGAAATTTGTGGCTCCTCTCAGATTCCAGAACTTTCTGTCACCGAAATGTGAAGTATTTTTTTAGCCACATTTTGAGGATTGCAAAGGATTCTCGGTAACAGAACCTGGTGGCAGCCCAACAAGTCACCCCATCTTGGATTCCCCTTGGTCTCTAGTTTTGAAAAATTAACAGGTTTGGTTGGTTTCCCTAGGTGGCGGCTGAGATAGAGGCCAAAATCCACAGGTAGGCACTTTGCAAAAAACACCTCTGTTTTCTTTGAGAAAATGTGATGTGTGCACTTTGTGTTTTGGGGTATTTCCTGTCACGGGCACTAGACCTACCCACACAAGTGAAGTACCATTTTTATCAGGAGACTTGGGGAAACGCTGGGTGGAAGGAAATTTGTGGCTCCTCTCAGATTCCAGAACTTTCTGTCACCGAAATGTGAGGGAAAAGTGTTTTTGTAGCCACATTTTGAGGTTTACAAAGGATTCTGGGTAGCAGAACCTGGTGAGAGCCAAACAAGTCACCCCATCTTGGATTCCCCTAGGTCTCTAGTTTTCAAAAATGCACAGGTGTGGTAGGTTTCCCTAGGTGGCGGCTGAGATAGAGGCCAAAATCCACAGGTAGGCACTTTGCAAAAAACACCTCTGTTTTCTTTGAGAAAATGTGATGCGTCCACTTTGTATTTTGGGGTATTTCCTGTCGCGGGCACTAGACCTACCCAAACAAGTGAGGTACCATTTTTATCGGGAGACTTGGGGAAACTCTGGGTGGAAGGACATTTGTGGCTCCTCTCAGATTCCAGAACTTTCTGTCACCGAAATGTGAGGCAAAAGTATTTTTTTAGCCACATTTTGAGGATTGCAAAGGATTCTTGGTAGCAGAACCTGGTGAGAGCCCAACAAGTCACCCCATCTTGGATTCCCCTAGGTTTCTAGTTTTAAACAATGCACAGGTTTGGTAGGTTTCCCTAGGTGGCAGCTGAGATAGAGGACAAAATCCACAGGTAGGCACTTTGCAAAAAACACCTCTATTTTCATTGAGAAAATGTTATGTGTCCACTTTGAGTTTTGGGGCATTTCCTGTCACGGGCACTAGACCTACCCACACAAGTGAGGTACCATTTTTATCGGGAGACTAGGGGAAACGCTGGGTGGAAGGAAATTTGTGCCTCCTCTCAGATTCCAGAACTTTCTGTCACCGAAATGTGAGGCAACAGTATTTTTTTAGCCACATTTTGAGGATTGCAATGGATTCTGGGTAACAGAACCTAGTAGCAGCCCAACAAGTCACCCCGGCTTGGATTCCCCTAGGTCTCTAGTTTTAAAAAATACACAGGTTTGGTAGGTTTCCCTAGGTGGCGGCTGAGATAGAGGCCAAAATCCACAGGTAGGAACTTTGCAAAAAACACCTCTGTTTTCTTTGAGAAAATGTTATGTGTCCACTTTGTGTTT
The DNA here is from genome assembly GCF_031143425.1 of Pleurodeles waltl. Lineage (NCBI taxonomy): Eukaryota > Metazoa > Chordata > Amphibia > Caudata > Salamandridae > Pleurodeles > Pleurodeles waltl. Next base: position 790,514,544 of record NC_090438.1, on the reverse strand, counting down.
TGAGGCATTTCCTGTCACGGGCACTAGACCTACCCACACAAGCGAGGTACCATTTATATCGGGAGACTTGGGGAAACGCTGGGTAGAAGGAAATTTGTGGCTCCTCTCAGATTCCAGAACTTTCTGTCACCGAAATGTGAGTCAAAAGTATTTTTTTATCCACATTTTGAGGATTGCAAAGGATTCTGGGTAACAGAACCTGGTGGCAGCCCAACAAGTCACCCTGTCTTGGATTCCCCTAGGTCTCTAGTTTTGAAAAATGAACAGATTTGGTAGGTTTCCCTAGGTGGCGGCTGAGATAGAGGCCAAAATCCACAAGTAGGCACTTTGCAAAGAACGCCTCTGTTTTCTTTGAGAAAATGTGATGTGTCCACTTTGTGTTTTGGGGCATTTCCTGTCCCGGGCACTAGGCCTGCCCACTCAAGTGAGGTACCATATTTATCAGGCGACTTGGGGGTATGCTGGTTGTAAGGAAATTTGTGGCTCCTCTCAGATTCCAGAACTTTCTGTCACCGAAATGTGAGGGAAAAGTGTTTTTGTAGCCACATTTTGAGGTTTGCAAAGATTCTGGGTAACAAAACCTGGTGGCAGCCCCACAAGTCACCCCGTCTTTGATTCCCCTAGGTCGCTAGTTTTAAAAAATGCACAGGTTTGGTAGGTTTCCCTAGGTGGCGGCTGAGATAGAGGCCAAAATCCACAAGTAGGCACTTTGCAAAAAACACCTCTGTTTTCTTTGAGAAAATGTGATGTGTCCACTTTGTGTTTTGGGGCATTTCCTGTCCCGGGCACTAGGCCTACCCACACAAGTGAGGTACCATTTTTATCAGGAGATTTGGGGGGGTATGCTGGTTGGAAGGAAATTTGTGGCTCCTCTCAGATTCCAGAACTTTCTGTCACCGAAATGTGAGGGAAAAGTGTTTTTGTGGCCACATTTTGAGGTTTACAAAGGATTCTGGGTAGCAGAACCTGGTGGGAGCCCAACAAGTCACCCCATCTTAGATTCCCCTAGGTCTCTAGTTTTCAAAAATGCACAGGTTTGGTAGGTTTCCCTAGGTGGCGGCTGAGATAGAGGCCAAAATCCACAGGTAGGCACTTTGCAAAAAACACCTCTGTTTTCTTTGAGAAAATGTGATGTGTCCACTTTGTGTTTTGGGGTATTTCCTGTCACGGGCACTAGACCTACCCACACAAGTGAGGTACCATTTTTATCGGGAGACTTGGGGAAACGCTGGGTGGAAGGACATTTGTGGCTCCTCTCAGATTCCAGAACTTTCTGTCACCGAAATGTGAGGTATTTATTTAGTCATATTTTAAGGATTGCAAAGGATTCTGGGTAACAGAACCTGGTGGCAGTCCAACAAGTCACCCCATCTTGGATTCCCCTAGGTCTCTAGTTTTAAAAAATTGATAGGTTTGGTAGGTTTCCCTAGGTGGCGGCTGAGATAGAGGCCAAAATCCACAGGTAGGCACTTTGCAAAAAACACCTCTGTTTTTTTTGAGAAAATGTGATGCGTCCACTTTGTGTTTTGGGGTATTTCCTGTCGCGGGCACTAGACCTACCCACACAAGTGAGGTACCATTTTTATCGGGAGACTTGGGGAAACTCTGGGTAGAAGGACATTTGTGGCTCCTCTCAGATTCCAGAACTTTCTGTCACCGAAATGTGAGGAAAAAGTATTTTTTTAGCCACATTTTGAGGATTGCAAAGGATTCTTGGTAGCAGAACCTGGTGAGAGGCCAACAAGTCACCCCATCTTGGATTCCCCTAGGTTTCTAGTTTTAAAAAATGCACAGGTTTGGTAGGTTTCCCTAGGTGGCAGCTGAGATAGAGGCCAAAATCCACAGGTAGGCACTTTGCAAAAAACACCTCTGTTTTCTTAGAGAAAATGTTATGTGTCCACTTTGAGTTTTGGGGCATTTCCTGTCACGGGCACTAGACCTACCCACACAAGTGAGGTACCATTTTTATCGGGAGACTTGGGGAAACGCTGGGTGGAAGGAAATTTGTGGCTCCTCTCAGATTCCAGAACTTTCTGTCACTGAAATGTGAGGCAACAGTATTTTTTTAGCCACATTTTGAGGATTGCAAAGGAGTCTGGGTAACAGAACCTAGTAGCAGCCCAACAAGTCACCCCGGCTTGGATTCCCCTAGGTCTCTAGTTTTAAAAAATACACAGGTTTGGTAGGTTTCCCTAGGTGGCGGCTGAGATAGAGGCCAAAATCCACAGGTAGGCACTTTGCAAAAAACACCTCTGTTTTCTTTGAGAAAATGTTATGTGTCCACTTTGTGTTTTGAGGCATTTCCTGTCACGGGCACTAGACCTACCCACACAAGCGAGGTACCATTTATATCGGGAGACTTGGGGAAACGCTGGGTGGAAGGAAATTTGTAGCTCCTCTCAGATTCCAGAACTTTCTTTCACCGAAATGTGAGTCAAAAGTATTTTTTTAGCCACATTTTGAGGATTGCAAAGGATTCTGAGTAACAGAACCTGGTGGCAGCCCAACAAGTCACCCTGTCTTGGATTCGCCTAGGTCTCTAGTTTAGAAAAATTAACAGATTTGGTAGGTTTCCCTAGGTGGCGGCTGAGCTAGAGGCCAAAATCCACAAGTAGGCACTTTGAAAAAAAATACCTCTGTTTTCTTTGAGAAAATGTGATATGTCAACTTTGTGTTTTGGGGTATTTCCTGTCACGGGCACTAGACCTACCCACACAAGTGAGGTACCATTTTTATCAGGAGACTTGGGGAAACTCTGGGTGGAAGGAAATTTGTGGCTCCTCTCAGATTCCAGAACTTTCTGTCACCGAAATGTGAGGCAAAAGTATTTTTTTAGCCACATTTTGAGGATTGCAAAGGATTCTGGGTAACAGAACCTGGTGGCAGCCCAACAAGTCACTCTGTCTTGGATTCCCCTAGGTCTCTAGTTTAAAAAAATGCACAGGTTTGGTAGGTTTCCCTAGGTGGCGGCTGAGCTAGAGGCCAAAATCCACAAGTAGGCACTTTACAAATAACACCTCTGTTTTCTTTGAGAAAATGTGATGTGTCCACTTTGTGTTTTGGACATTTCCTATCCCGGGCACTAGGCCTACCCACTCAAGTGAGGTACCATATTTATCAGGAGACTTGGGGGTATGCTGGTTGGAAGGAAATTTGTGGCTCCTCTCAGATTCCAGAACTTTCTGTCACCGAAATGTGAGGGAAAGTGTTTTTGTAGCCACATTTTGAAGTTTACAAAGGATTCTGGGTAGCAGAACCTGGTGAGAGCCCAACAAGTCACCCCATCTTGGATTCCCCTAGGTCTCTAGTTTTCAAAAATGCACAGGTTTGGTAGGTTTCCCTAGGTGGTGGCTGAGTTAGAGGCCAAAATCCACAGGTAGGCACTTTGCAAAAAACAGCTCTGTTTTCTTTGTGAAAATGTGATGTGTCCACGTTGTGTTTTTGGGCTTTTCCTGTCGCGGGCGCTAGGCCTACCCTCACAAGTGAGGTACCATTTTTATCGGGAGACTTGAGGGAACGCTGGGTAGAAGGAAATTTGTGGCTCCTCTCAGATTCCAGAACTTTCTGTCACTGAAATGTGAGGAAAAAGTGTTTTTTTAGCCACATTTTGAGGTTTACAAAGGATTCTGGGTAGCAGAACCTGGTGAGAGCCCAACAAGTCACCCAATCTTGGATTCCCCTATGTTTCTTGTTTTAAAAAATGCACAGGTTTGGTAGGTTTCCCTAGGTGGCAGATGAGATAGAGGCCAAAATCCAAAGGTAGGCACTTTGCAAAAAACACCTCTGTTTTCTTTGAGAAAATGTTATGTGTCCACTTTGATTTTTGGTTCATTTCCTGTCACGGGCACTAGACCTACCCACACAAGTGAGGTACCATTTTTATCGGGAGACTTGGGGAAACGCTGGGTGGAGGAAATTTGTGGCTTCTCTCAGATTCCAGAACTTTTTGTCACCGAAATGTGAGTCAAAAGTATTTTTTTAGCCACATTTTGAGGATTGCAAAGGATTCTGGGTAACAGAACCTAGTGGCAGCCCAACAAGTCACCCTGTCTTGGATTCCCCGAGGTCTCTAGTTTTGAAAAATGAACAGGTTTGGTAGGTTTCCCTAGGTGGCGGCTGAGCTAGAGGCCAAAATCCACAAGTAGGCACTTTGCAAAAAACACCTCTGTTTTCTTTGAGAAAATGTGATGTGTCCACTTTGTGTTTTGGGGCATTTCCTGTCCCGGGCACTAGGCCTGCCCACTCAAGTGAGGTACCCTATTTATCAGGCGACTTGGGGGTATGCTGGTTGGAAGGAAATTTGTGGCTCCTCTCAGATTCCAGAACTTTCTGTCACCGAAATGTGAGGGAAAAGTGTTTTTTTAGCCACATTTTGAGGTTTGCAAAGATTCTGGGTAACAAAACCTGGTGGCAGCCCAACAAGTCACCCCGTCTTTGATTCCCCTAGGTCACTAGTTTTACAAAATGCACAGGTTTGGTAGGTTTCCCTAGGTGGCGGCTGAGATAGAGGCCAAAATCCACAAGTAGGCACTTTGCAAAAAACACCTCTGTTTTCTTTGAGAAAATGTGATGTGTCCACTTTGTGTTTTGGGGCATTTCCTGTCCCGGGCACTAGGCCTACCCACACAAGTGAGGTTCCATTTTTATCAGGAGATTTGGGGGGGTATGCTGGTTGGAAGGAAATTTGTGGCTCCTCTCAGATTCCAGAACTTTCTGTCACCGAAATGTGAGGGAAAAGTGTTTTTGTGGCCACATTTTGAGGTTTACAAAGGATTCTGGGTAGCAGAACCTGGTGAGAGCCCAACAAGTCACCCCATCTTGGATTCCCCTAGGTTTCTAGTTTTAAAAAATGCACAGGTTTGGTAGGTTTCCCTAGGTGGCAGCTGAGATAGAGGCCAAAATCCACAGGTAGGCACTTTGCAAAAAACACCTCTGTTTTCTTTGAGAAAATGTTATGTGTCCACTATGAGTTTTGGGGCATTTCCTGTCACGGGCACTAGACCTACCCACACAAGTGAGGTACCATTTTTATCAGAAACTTGGGGAAACGCTGGGTGGAAGGAAATGTGTGGCTCCTCTCAGATTCCAGAACTTTCTGTCACCGAAATGTGAGGCAAAAGTATTTTTTTAGCCACATTTTGAGGATTGCAAAGGAGTCTGGGTAACAGAACCTAGTAGCAGCCCAACAAGTCACCCCGGCTTGGATTCCCCTAGGTCTCTAGTTTTAAAAAATGCACAGGTTTGGTAGGTTTCCCTAGGTGGCGGCTGAGATAGAGGCCAAAATCCACAGGTAGGCACTTTGCAAAAAACACCTCTGTTTTCTTTGAGAAAATGTTATGTGTCCACTTTGTATTTTGGGGCATTTCCTGTCACGGGCACTAGACCTACCCACACAAGCGAGGTACCATTTATATCGGGAGACTTGGGGAAATGCTGGGTGGAAGGAAATTTGTGGCTCCTCTCAGATTCCAGAACTTTCTGTCACCGAAATGTGAGTCAAAAGTATTTTTTTAGCCACATTTTGAGGATTGCAAAGGATTCTGGGTAACAGAACCTGGTGGCAGCCCAACAAGTCACCCTGTCTTGGATTCCCCTAGGTCTCTAGTTTTGAAAAATGAACAGGTTTGGTAGTTTTCCCTAGGTGGCGGCTGAGCTAGAGGCCAAAATCCACAAGTAGGCACTTTGCAAAAAACACCTCTGTTTTCTTTGAGAAAATGTGATGTGTCCACTTTGTGTTTTGGGGCATTTCCTGTCCCGGGCACTAGGCCTGCCCACTCAAGTGAGGTACCACATTTATCAGGCGACTTGGGGGTATGCTGCTTGGAAGGAAATTTGTGGCTCCTCTCAGATTCCAGAACTTTCTGTCACCGAAATGTGAGGGAAAAGTGTTTTTGTAGCCACATTTTGAGGTTTGCAAAGATTCTGGGTAACAAAACCTGGTGGCAGCCCAACAAGTCACCCCGTCTTTGATTCCCCTAGGTCGCTAGTTTTAAAAAATGCACAGGTTTGGTAGGTTTCCCTAGGTGGCGGCTGAGATAGAGGCCAAAATCCACAAGTAGGCACTTTGCAAAAAACACCTCTGTTTTCTTTGAGAAAATGTGATGTGTCCACTTTGTGTTTTGGGGCATTTCCTGTCCCGGGCACTAGGCCTACCCACACAAGTGAGGTTCCATTTTTATCAGGAGATTTGGGCGGGTATGCTGGTTGGAAGGAAATTTGTGGCTCCTCTCAGATTCCAGAACTTTCTGTCACCGAAATGTGAGGGAAAAGTGGTTTTGTGGCCACATTTTGAGGTTTACAAAGGATTCTGGGTAGCAGAACCTGGTGGGAGTCCAACAAGTCACCCCATTTTGGATTCCCCTAGGTCTCTAGTTTTAAAAAATGCACAGGTTTGGTAGGTTTCCCTAGGTGGCGGCTGAGTTAGAGGCCAAAATCCACAGGTAGGCACTTTGCAAAAAACAGCTCTGTTTTCTTTGTGAAAATGTGATGTGTCCACGTTGTGTTTTGGGGCTTTTCCTGTCGCGGGCGCTAGGCCTACCCTCACAAGTGAGGTACCATTTTTATCGGGAGACTTGAGGGAACGCTGGGTAGAAGGAAATTTGTGGCTCCTCTTAGATTCCAGAACTTTCTGTCACTGAAATGTGAGGAAAAAGTGTTTTTTTTAGCCACATTTTGAGGTTTACAAAGGATTCTGGGTAGCAGAACTTGGTGAGAGCCCAACAAGTCACCCCATCTTGGATTCCCCTAGGTTTCTAGTTTTAAAAAATGCACAGGTTTGGTAGGTTTCCCTAGGTGGCAGCTGAGATAGAGGCCAAAATCCACAGGTAGGCACTTTGCAAAAAACACCTCTGTTTTCCTTGAGAAAATGTTATGTGTCCACTATGAGTTTTGGGGCATTTCCTGTCACGGGCACTAGACCTACCCACACAAGTGAGGTACCATTTTTATCAGGAAACTTGGGGAAACGCTGGGTGGAAGGAAATTTGTGGCTCCTCTCAGATTCCAGAACTTTCTGTCACCGAAATGTGAGGCAAAAGTATTTTTTTAGCCACATTTTGAGGATTGCAAAGGAGTCTGGGCAACAGAACCTAGTAGCAGCCCAACAAGTCACCCCGGCTTGGATTCCCCTAGGTCTCTAGTTTAAAAAAATGCACAGGTTTGGTAGGTTTCCCTAGGTGGCGGCTGAGATAGAGACCAAAATCCACAGGTAGGCACTTTGCAAAAAACACCTCTGTTTTCTTTGAGAAAATGTTATGTGTCCACTTTGTATTTTGGGGCATTTCCTGTCACGGGCACTAGACCTACCCACACAAGCGAGGTACCATTTATATCGGGAGACTTGTGGAAATGCTGGGTGGAAGGAAATTTGTGGCTCCTCTCAGATTCCAGAAGTTTCTGTCACCGAAATGTGAGTCAAAAGTATTTTTTTTGCCACATTTTGAGGATTGCAAAGGATTCTGGGTAACAGAACCTGGTGGCAGCCCAACAAGTCACCCTGTCTTGGATTCCCCTAGGTCTCTAGTTTTGAAAAATGAACAGGTTTGGTAGTTTTCCCTAGGTGGCGGCTGAGCTAGAGGCCAAAATCCACAAGTAGGCACTTTGCAAAAAACACCTCTGTTTTCTTTGAGAAAATGTGATGTGTCCACTTTGTGTTTTGGGGCATTTCCTGTCCCGGGCACTAGGCCTGCCCACTCAAGTGAGGTACCACATTTATCAGGCGACTTGGTTGTATGCTGGTTGGAAGGAAATTTGTGGCTCCTCTCAGATTCCAGAACTTTCTGTCACTGAAATGTGAGGGAAAAGTGTTTTCGTAGCTACATTTTGAGGTTTGCAAAGATTCTGGGTAACAAAACCTGGTGGCAGCCCCACAAGTCACCCCGTCTTTAATTCCCCTAGGTCGCTAGTTTTAAAAAATGCACAGGTTTGGTAGGTTTCCCTAGGTGGCGGCTGAGATAGAGGCCAAAATCCACAAGTAGGCACTTTGCAAAAAACACCTCTGTTTTCTTTGAGAAAATGTGATGTGTCCACTTTGTGTTTTGGGGCATTTCCTGTCCCGGGCACTAGGCCTACCCACAGAAGTGAGGTACCATTTTTATCAGGAGACTTGGGGGGTATGCTGGTTGGAAGGAAATTTGTGGCTCCTCTCAAATTCCAGAACTTTCTGTCACCGAAATGTGAGGGAAAAGTGTTTTTGTAGCCACATTTTGAGGTTTGCAAAGATTCTGGGTAACAAAACCTGGTGGCAGCCCCACAAGTCACCCCGTCTTTGATTCCCCTAGGTCGCTAGTTTTAAAAAATGCACAGGTTTGGTAGGTTTCCCTAGGTGGCGGCTGAGATAGAGGCCAAAATCCACAAGTAGGCACTTTGCAAAAAACACCTCTGTTTTCTTTGAGAAAATGTGATGTGTCCACTTTGTGTTTTGGGGCATTTCCTGTCCCGGGCACTAGGCCTACCCACACAAGTGAGGTACCATTTTTATCAGGAGACTTGGGGGGTATGCTGGTTGGAAGGAAATTTGTGGCTCCTCTCAGATTCCAGAACTTTCTGTCACCGAAATGTGAGGGAAAAGTGTTTTTGTGGCCACATTTTGAGGATTACAAAGGATTCTGGGTAGCAGAACCTGGTGGGAGTCCAACAAGTCACCCCATCTTGGATTCCCCTAGGTCTCTAGTTTTAAAAAATGCACAGGTTTGGTAGGTTTCCCTAGGTCGCGGCTGAGATAGAGGACAAAATCCACAGGTAGGCACTTTGCAAAAAACGCCTCTGTTTTCTTTGAGAAAATGTGATGTGTCCACTTTGTGTTTTGGGGCATTTCCTGTCACGGGCACTAGACCTACCCACACAAGTGAGGTACAATTTTTATCTGGAGACTTGGGGAAATGCTGGGTGGAAGGAAATTTGTGGCTCCTCTCAGATTCCAGAACTTTCTGTCACCGAATTGTGAAGTATTTTTTTAGCCACATTTTGAGGATTGCAAAGGATTCTGGGTAACAGAACCTGGTGGCAGTCCAACAAGTCACCCCATCTTGGATTCCCCTAGGTCTCTAGTTTAAAAAAATTAACAGGTTTGGTAGGTTTCCCTAGGTGGCGGCTGAGATAGAGGCCAAAATCCACAGGTAGGCACTTTGCAAAAAACGCCTCTGTTTTCTTTGAGAAAATGTGATGTGTCCACTTTGTGTTTTGGGGTATTTCCTGTCACGGGCACTAGACCTACCCACACAAGTGAGGTACCATTTTTATTGGGAGACTTGGGGAAACGCTGGGTGGAAGGAAATTTGTGGCTCCTCTCAGATTCCAGAACTTTCTGTCACCGAAATGTGAGGGAAAAGTGTTTTTGTAGCCACATTTTGAGGTTTACAAAGGATTCTGGGTAGCAGAACCTGGTGAGAGCCCAACAAGTCACCCCATCTTGGATTCCCCTAGGTCTCTAGTTTTCAAAAATGCACAGGTGTGGTAGGTTTCCCTAGGTGGTGGCTGAGATAGAGGCCAAAATCCACAAGTAGGCACTTTGCAAAAAACACCTCTGTTTTCTTTGAGAAAATGTGATGTGTCCACTTTGTGTTTTGGGGCATTTCCTGTCCCGGGCACTAGGCCTGCCCACTCAAGTGAGGTACCATATTTATCAGGCGACTTGGGGGTATGCTGGTTGTAAGGAAATTTGTGGCTCCTCTCAGATTCCAGAACTTTCTGTCACCGAAATGTGAGGGAAAAGTGTTTTTGTAGCCACATTTTGAAGTTTGCAAAGATTCTGGGTAACAAAACCTGGTGGCAGCCCCACAAGTCACCCCGTCTTTGATTCCCCTAGGTCGCTAGTTTTAAAAAATGCACAGGTTTGTTAGGTTTCCCTAGGTGGCGGCTGAGATAGAGTCCAAAATCCACAAGTAGGCACTTTGCAAAAAACACCTCTGTTTTCTTTGAGAAAATGTAATGTGTCCACTTTGTGTTTTGGGGCATTTCCTGTCCCGGGCACTAGGCCTGCCCACTCAAGTGAGGTACCATATTTATCAGGCGACCTGGGGGTATGCTGGTTGGAAGGAAATTTGTGGCTCCTCTCAGATTCCAGAACTTTCTGTCACCGAAGTGTGAGGGAAAAGTGTTTTTGTAGCCACATTTTGAGGTTTGCAAAGATTCTGGGTAACAAAACCTGGTGGCAGCCCCACAAGTCACCCCGTCTTTAATTCCCCTAGGTCGCTAGTTTAAAAAAATGCACAGGTTTGGTAGGTTTCCCTAGGTGGCGGCTGAGATAGAGGCCAAAATCCACAGGTAGGCACTTTGCAAAAAACACCTCTGTTTTCTTTGAGAAAATGTGATGTGTCCACTTTGTGTTTTGGGGAATTTCCTGTCACGGGCACTAGACCTACCCACACAAGTGAAGTACCATTTTTATCGGGAGACTTGGGGAAACGCTGGGTGGAAGGACATTTGTGGCTCCTCTCAGATTCCAGAACTTTCTGTCACCGAAATGTGAGGCAAAAGTATTTTTTTAGCCACATTTTGAGGATTGCAAAGGATTCTGGGTAACAGAACCTGGTGGCAGCCCAACAAGTCACCCCGTCTTGGATTCCCCTAGGTCTCTAGTTTTAAAAAATTAACAGGTTTGGTAGGTTTTCCAGGTGGCGGCTGAGATAGAGGCCAAAATACACAGGTAGGCACTTTGCAAAAAACACCTCTGTTTTCTTTGAGAAAATGTGATGTGTCCACTTTGTGTTTTGGGGTATTTCCTGTCACGGGCACTAGACCTACCCACACAAGTGAGGTACCATTTTTATCGGGAGACTTGGGGAAACGCTGGGTGGAAGGAAATTTGTGGCTCCTCTCAGATTCCAGAACTTTCTGTCACCGAAATGTGAGGGAAAAGTGTTTTTGTAGCCACATTTTGAGGTTTACAAAGGATTCTGGGTAGCAGAACCTGGTGAGAGCCCAACAAGTCACCCCATCTTGGATTCCCCTAGGTCTCTAGTTTTCAAAAATGCACAGGTGTGGTAGGTTTCCCTAGTTGGCGGCTGAGATAGAGGCCAAAATCCACAAGTAGGCACTTTGCAAAAAACACCTCGGTTTTCTTTGAGAAAATGTGATGTGTCCACTTTGTGTTTTGGGGCATTTCCTGTCCCGGGCACTAGGCCTGCCCACTCAAGTGAGGTACCATATTTATCAGGCGACTTGGGGATATGCTGGTTGGAAGGAAATTTGTGGCTCCTCTCAGATTCCAGAACTTTCTGTCACCGAAATGTGAAGTATTTTTTTAGCCACATTTTGAGGATTGCAAAAGATTCTGGGTAACAGAACCTGGTGGCAGTCCAACAAGTCACCCCATCTTGGATTCCCCAAGGTCTCTAGTTTTAAGAAATTAACAGGTTTGGTAGGTTTCCCTAGGTGGCGGCTGAGATAGAGGCCAAAATCCACAGGTAGGCACTTTGCAAAAAACACCTCTGTTTTCTTTGAGAAAATGTGATGTGTCCACTTTGTGTTTTGGGGTATTTCCTGTCACGGGCACTAGACCTACCCACACAAGTGAGGTACCATTTTTATTGGGAGACTTGGGGAAACGCTGGGTGGAAGGAAATTTGTGGCTCCTCTCAGATTCCAGAACTTTCTGTCACCGAAATGTGAGGGAAAAGTGTTTTTGTAGCCACATTTTGAAGTTTGCAAAGATTCTGGGTAACAAAACCTGGTGGCAGCCCCACAAGTCACCCCGTCTTTGATTCCCCTAGGTCGCTAGTTTTAAAAAATGCACAGGTTTGTTAGGTTTCCCTAGGTGGCGGCTGAGATAGAGTCCAAAATCCACAAGTAGGCACTTTGCAAATAACACCTCTGTTTTCTTTGAGAAAATGTAATGTGTCCACTTTGTGTTTTGGGGCATTTCCTGTCCCGGGCACTAGGCCTGCCCACTCAAGTGAGGTACCATATTTATCAGGCGACCTGGGGGTATGCTGGTTGGAAGGAAATTTGTGGCTCCTCTCAGATTCCAGAACTTTCTGTCACCGAAGTGTGAGGGAAAAATGTTTTTGTAGCCACATTTTGAGGTTTGCAAAGATTCTGGGTAACAAAACCTGGTGGCAGCCCCACAAGTCACCCCGTCTTTAATTCCCCTAGGTCGCTAGTTTAAAAAAATGCACAGGTTTGGTAGGTTTCCCTAGGTGGCGGCTGAGATAGAGGCCAAAATCCACAGGTAGGCACTTTGCAAAAAACACCTCTGTTTTCTTTGAGAAAATGTGATGTGTCCACTTTGTGTTTTGGGGAATTTCCTGTCACGGGCACTAGACCTACCCACACAAGTGAAGTACCATTTTTATCGGGAGACTTGGGGAAACGCTGGGTGGAAGGACATTTGTGGCTCCTCTCAGATTCCAGAACTTTCTGTCACCGAAATGTGAGGCAAAAGTATTTTTTTAGCCACATTTTGAGGATTGCAAAGGATTCTGGGTAACAGAACCTGGTGGCAGCCCAACAAGTCACCCCGTCTTGGATTCCCCTAGGTCTCTAGTTTTAAAAAATTAACAGGTTTGGTAGGTTTTCCAGGTGGCGGCTGAGATAGAGGCCAAAATACACAGGTAGGCACTTTGCAAAAAACACCTCTGTTTTCTTTGAGAAAATGTGATGTGTCCACTTTGTGTTTTGGGGTATTTCCTGTCACGGGCACTAGACCTACCCACACAAGTGAGGTACCATTTTTATCGGGAGACTTGGGGAAACGCTGGGTGGAAGGAAATTTGTGGCTCCTCTCAGATTCCAGAACTTTCTGTCACCGAAATGTGAGGGAAAAGTGTTTTTGTAGCCACATTTTGAGGTTTACAAAGGATTCTGGGTAGCAGAACCTGGTGAGAGCCCAACAAGTCACCCCATCTTGGATTCCCCTAGGTCTCTAGTTTTCAAAAATGCACAGGTGTGGTAGGTTTCCCTAGTTGGCGGCTGAGATAGAGGCCAAAATCCACAAGTAGGCACTTTGCAAAAAACACCTCGGTTTTCTTTGAGAAAATGTGATGTGTCCACTTTGTGTTTTGGGGCATTTCCTGTCCCGGGCACTAGGCCTGCCCACTCAAGTGAGGTACCATATTTATCAGGCGACTTGGGGATATGCTGGTTGGAAGGAAATTTGTGGCTCCTCTCAGATTCCAGAACTTTCTGTCACCGAAATGTGAAGTATTTTTTTAGCCACATTTTGAGGATTGCAAAAGATTCTGGGTAACAGAACCTGGTGGCAGTCCAACAAGTCACCCCATCTTGGATTCCCCAAGGTCTCTAGTTTTAAGAAATTAACAGGTTTGGTAGGTTTCCCTAGGTGGCGGCTGAGATAGAGGCCAAAATCCACAGGTAGGCACTTTGCAAAAAACACCTCTGTTTTCTTTGAGAAAATGTGATGTGTCCACTTTGTGTTTTGGGGTATTTCCTGTCACGGGCACTAGACCTACCCACACAAGTGAGGTACCATTTTTATTGGGAGACTTGGGGAAACGCTGGGTGGAAGGAAATTTGTGGCTCCTCTCAGATTCCAGAACTTTCTGTCACCGAAATGTGAGGCAAAAGTATTTTTTTAGCCACATTTTAAGGATTGCAAAGGATTCTGGGTAACAGAACCTGGTGGCAGCCCAACAAGTCACCCCGTCTTGGATTCCCCTAGGTCTCTAGTTTTAAAAAATTAACAGGTTTGGTAGGTTTCCCTAGGTGGCGGCTGAGATAGAGGCCAAAATCCACAGGTAGGCACTTTGCAAAAAACACCTCTGTTTTCTTTGAGAAAATGTGATGGGTGCAGTTTGTGTTTTGGGGTATTTCCTGTCCCGGGCACTAGGCCTGCCCACTCAAGTGAGGTACCACATTTATCAGACGACTTGGTTGTATGCTGGTTGGAAGGAAATTTGTGGCTCCTCTCAGATTCCAGAACTTTCTGTCACTGAAATGTGAGGGAAAAGTGTTTTCGTAGCCACATTTTGAGGTTTGCAAAGATTCTGGGTAACAAAACCTGGTGGCAGCCCCACAAGTCACCCCGTCTTTGATTCCCCTAGGTCGCTAGTTTTAAAAAATGCACAGGTTTGGTAGGTTTCCCTAGGTGGCGGCTGAGATAGAGGCCAAAATCCACAAGTAGGCACTTTGCAAAAAACACCTCTGTTTTCTTTGAGAAAATGTGATGTGTCCACTTTGTGTTTTGGGGCATTTCCTGTCCCGGGCACTAGGCCTACCCACACAAGTGAGGTACCATTTTTATCAGGAGACTTGGGGGGTATGCTGGTTGGAAGGAAATTTGTGGCTCCTCTCAGATTCCAGAACTTTCTGTCACCGAAATGTGAGGGAAAAGTGTTTTTGTAGCCACATTTTGAGGTTTGAAAAGATTCTGGGTAACAAAACCTGGTGGCAGCCCCACAAGTCACCCCGTCTTTGATTCCCCTAGGTCGCTAGTTTTAAAAAATGCACAGGTTTGGTAGGTTTCCCTAGGTGGCGGCTGAGATAGAGGCCAAAATCCACAAGTAGGCACTTTGCAAAAAACACCTCTGTTTTCTTTGAGAAAATGTGATGTGTCCACTTTGTGTTTTGGGGCATTTCCTGTCCCGGGCACTAGGCCTACCCACACAAGTGAGGTACCATTTTTATCAGGAGACTTGGGGGGTATGCTGGTTGGAAGGAAATTTGTGGCTCCTCTCAGATTCCAGAACTTTCTGTCACCGAAATGTGAGGGAAAAGTGTTTTTGTGGCCACATTTTGAGGATTACAAAGGATTCTGGGTAGCAGAACCTGGTGGGAGTCCAACAAGTCACCCCATCTTGGATTCCCCTAGGTCTCTAGTTTTCAAAAATGCACAGGTTTGGTAGGTTTCCCTAGGTCGCGGCTGAGATAGAGGCCAAAATCCACAGGTAGGCACTTTGCAAAAAACGCCTCTGTTTTCTTTGAGAAAATGTGATGTGTCCACGTTGTGTTTTGGGGCATTTCCTGTCACGGGCACTAGACCTACCCACACAAGTGAGGTACCATTTTTATCTGGAGACTTGTGGAAATGCTGGGTGGAAGGAAATTTGTGGCTCCTCTCAGATTCCAGAACTTTCTGTCACCGAAATGTGAAGTATTTTTTTAGCCACATTTTGAGGATTGCAAAGGATTCTCGGTAACAGAACCTGGTGGCAGCCCAACAAGTCACCCCATCTTGGATTCCCCTAGGTCTCTAGTTTTGAAAAATTAACAGGTTTGGTAGGTTTCCCTAGGTGGCGGCTGAGATAGAGGCCAAAATCCACAGGTAGGCACTTTGCAAAAAACACCTGTGTTTTCTTTGAGAAAATGTGATGTGTGCACTTTGTGTTTTGGGGTATTTCCTGTCACGGGCACTAGACCTACCCACACAAGTGAGGTACCATTTTTATCAGGAGACTTGGGGAAACGCTGGGTGGAAGGAAATTTGTGGCTCCTCTCAGATTCCAGAACTTTCTGTCACCGAAATTTGAGGGAAAAGTGTTTTTGTAGCCACATTTTGAGGTTTGCAAAGATTCTGGGTAACAAAACCTGGTGGCAGCCCCACAAGTCACCCCGTCTTTGATTCCCCTAGGTCGCTAGTTTTAAAAAATGCACAGGTTTGGTAGGTTTCCCTAGGTGGCGGCTGAGATAGAGGCCAAAATCCACAAGTAGGCACTTTGCAAAAAACACCTCTGTTTTCTTTGAGAAAATGTGATGTGTCCACTTTGTGTTTTGGGGCATTTCCTGTCCCGGGCACTAGGCCTACCCACACAAGTGAGGTACCATTTTTATCAGGAGATTTGGGCGGGTATGCTGGTTGGAAGGAAATTTGTGGCTCCTCTCAGATTCCAGAACTTTCTGTCACCGAAATGTGAGGGAAAAGTGTTTTTGTGGCCACATTTTGAGGTTTACAAAGGATTCTGGGTAGCAGAACCTGGTGGGAGCCCAACAAGTCACCCCATCTTAGATTCCCCTAGGTCTCTAGTTTTCAAAAATGCACAGGTTTGGTAGGTTTCCCTAGGTGGCGGCTGAGATAGAGGCCAAAATCCACAGGTAGGCACTTTGCAAAAAACACCTCTGTTTTCTTTGAGAAAATGTGATGTGTCCACTTTGTGTTTTGGGGTATTTCCTGTCACGGGCACTAGACCTACCCACACAAGTGAGGTACCATTTTTATCGGGAGACTTGGGGAAACGCTGGGTGGAAGGACATTTGTGGCTCCTCTCAGATTCCAGAACTTTCTGTCACCGAAATGTGAGGTATTTATTTAGTAATATTTTAAGGATTGCAAAGGATTCTGGGTAACAGAACCTGGTGGCAGTCCAACAAGTCACCCCATCTTGGATTCCCCTAGGTCTCTAGTTTTAAAAAATTAATAGGTTTGGTAGGTTTCCCTAGGTGGCGGCTGAGATAGAGGCCAAAATCCACACGTAGGCACTTTGCAAAAAACACCTCTGTTTTTTTTGAGAAAATGTGATGCGTCCACTTTGTGTTTTGGGGTATTTCCTGTCGCGGGCACTAGACCTACCCACACAAGTGAGGTACCATTTTTATCGGGAGACTTGGGGAAACTCTGGGTAGAAGGACATTTGTGGCTCCTCTCAGATTCCAGAACTTCTGTCACCGAAATGTGAGGCAAAAGTATTTTTTCAGCAACATTTTGAGGATTGCAAAGGATTCTGGGTAGCAGAACCTGGTGAGAGGCCAACAAGTCACCCCATCTTGGATTCCCCTAGGTTTCTAGTTTTAAAAAATGCACAGGTTTGGTAGGTTTCCCTAGGTGGCAGCTGAGATAGAGGCCAAAATCCACAGGTAGGCACTTTGCAAAAAACACCTCTGTTTTCTTTGAGAAAATGTTATGTGTCCACTTTGAGTTTTGGGGCATTTCCTGTCACGGGCACTAGACCTACCCACACAAGTGAGGTACCATTTTTATCGGGAGACTTGGGGAAACGCTGGGTGGAAGGAAATTTGTGGCTCCTCTCAGATTCCAGAACTTTCTGTCACTGAAATGTGAGGCAACAGTATTTTTTTAGCCGCATTTTGAGGATTGCAAAGGAGTCTGAGTAACAGAACCTAGTAGCAGCCCAACAAGTCACCCCGGCTTGGATTCCCCTAGGTCTCTAGTTTTAAAAAATACACAGGTTTGGTAGGTTTCCCTAGGTGGCGGCTGAGATAGAGGCCAAAATCCACAGGTAGGCACTTTGCAAAAAACACCTCTGTTTTCTTTGAGAAAATGTTATGTGTCCACTTTGTGTTTTGAGGCATTTCCTGTCACGGGCACTAGACCTACCCACACAAGCGAGGTACCATTTATATCGGGAGACTTGGAGAAACGCTGGGTGGAAGGAAATTTGTGGCTCCTCTCAGATTCCAGAACTTTCTTTCACCGAAATGTGAGTCAAAAGTATTTTTTTAGCCACATTTTGAGGATTGCAAAGGATTCTGAGTAACAGAACCTGGTGGCAGCCCAACAAGTCACCCTGTCTTGGATTCCCCTAGGTCTCTAGTTTAGAAAAATGAACAGATTTGGTAGGTTTCCCTAGGTGGCGGCTGAGCTAGAGGCCAAAATCCACAAGTAGGCACTTTGAAAAAAAATACCTCTCTTTACTTTGAGAAAATGTGATGTGTCCACTTTGTGTTTTGGGGTATTTCCTGTCACGGGCACTAGACCTACCCACACAAGTGAGGTACCATTTTTATCGGGAGACTTGGGGAAACTCTGGGTGGAAGGAAATTTGTGGCTCCTCTCAGATTCCAGAACTTTCTGTCACCGAAATGTGAGGCAAAAGTATTTTTTTAGCCACATTTTGAGGATTGCAAAGGATTCTGGGTAACAGAACCTGGTGGCAGCCCAACAAGTCACTCTGTCTTGGATTCCCCTAGGTCTCTAGTTTAAAAAAATACACAGGTTTGGTAGGTTTCCCTAGGTGGCGGCTGAGCTAGAGGCCAAAATCCACAAGTAGGCACTTTACAAATAACACCTCTGTTTTCTTTGAGAAAATGTGATGTGTCCACTTTGTGTTTTGGACATTTCCTATCCCGGGCACTAGGCCTACCCACTCAAGTGAGGTACCATATTTATCAGGAGACTTGGGGGTATGCTGGTTGGAAGGAAATTTGTGGCTCCTCTCAGATTCCAGAACTTTCTGTCACCGAAATGTGAGGGAAAGTGTTTTTGTAGCCACATTTTGAGGTTTACAAAGGATTCTGGGTAGCAGAACCTGGTGAGAGCCCAACAAGTCACCTTATCTTGGATTCCCCTAGGTCTCTAGTTTTCAAAAATGCGCAGGTTTGGTAGGTTTCCCTAGGTGGTGGCTGAGTTAGAGGCCAAAATCCAAAGGTAGGCACTTTGCAAAAAACAGCTCTGTTTTCTTTGTGAAAATGTGATGTGTCCACGTTGTGTTTTGGGACTTTTCCTGTCGCGGGCGCTAGGCCTACCCTCACAAGTGAGGTACAATTTTTATCGGGAGACTTGAGGGAACGCTGGGTAGAAGGAAATTTGTGGCTGCTCTCAGATTCCAGAACTTTCTGTCACTGAAATGTGAGGAAAAAGTGTTTTTTTAGCAACATTTTGAGGTTTACAAAGGATTCTGGGTAGCAGAGCCTGGTGAGAGCCCAACAAGTCACCCCATCTTGGATTCCCCTATGTTTCTTGTTTTAAAAAATGCACAGGTTTGGTAGGTTTCCCTAGGTGGCGGCTGAGCTAGAGGCCAAAATCCACAAGTAGGCACTTTGCAAAAAACACTTCTGTTTTCTTTGAGAAAATGTGATGTGTCCACTTTGTGTTTTGGGGCATTTCCTGTCCCGGGCACTAGGCCTGCCCACTCAAGTGAGGTACCATATTTATCAGGCGACTTGGGGGTATGCTGGTTGGAAGGAAATTTGTGGCTCCTCTCAGATTCCAGAACTTTCTGTCACCGAAATGTGAGGGAAAAGTGTTTTTGTAGCCACATTTTGAGGTTTGCAAAGATTCTGGGTAACAAAACCTGGTGGCAGCCCAACAAGTCACCCCGTCTTTGATTCCCCTAGGTCACTAGTTTTAAAAAATGCACAGGTTTGGTAGGTTTCCCTAGGTGGCGGCTGAGATAGAGGCCAAAATCCACAAGTAGGCATTTTGCAAAAAACACCTCTGTTTTCTTTGAGAAAATGTGATGTGTCCACTTTGTGTTTTGGGGCATTTCCTGTCCCGGGCACTAGGCCTACCCACATAAGTGAGGTTCCATTTTTATCAGGAGATTTGGGGGGGTATGCTGGTTGGAAGGAAATTTGTGGCTCCTCTCAGATTCCAGAACTTTCTGTCACCGAAATGTGAGGGAAAAGTGTTTTTGTGGCCTCATTTTGAGGTTTACAAAGGATTCTGGGTAGCAGAACCTGGTGGGAGTCCAACAAGTCACCCCATCTTGGATTCCCCTAGGTCTCTAGTTTTAAAAAATGCACAGGTTTGGTAGGTTTCCCTAGGTGGCGGCTGAGTTAGAGGCCAAAATCCACAGGTAGGCACTTTGCAAAAAACAGCTCTGTTTTCTTTGTGAAAATGTGATGTGTCCACGTTGTGTTTTGGGACTTTTCCTGTCGCGGGCGCTAGGCCTACCCTCACAAGTGAGGTACCATTTTTATTGGGAGACTTGAGGGAACGCTGGGTAGAAGGAAATTTGTGGCTCCTCTCAGATTCCAGAACTTTCTGTCACTGAAATGTGAGGAAAAAGTGTTTTTTTAGCCACATTTTGAGGTTTACAAAGGATTCTGGGTAGCAGAACTTGGTGAGAGCCCAGCAAGTCAACCCATCTTGGATTCCCCTAGGTTTCTAGTTTCAAAAAATGCACAGGTTTGGTAGGTTTCCCTAGGTGGCAGCTGAGATAGAGGCCAAAATCCACAGGTAGGCACTTTGCAAAAAACACCTCTGTTTTCTTTGAGAAAATGTTATGTGTCCACTATTAGTTTTGGGGCATTTCCTGTCACGGGCACTAGACCTACCCACACAAGTGAGGTACCATTTTTATCAGGAAACTTGGGGAAACGCTGGGTGGAAGGAAATTTGTGGCTCCTCTCAGATTCCAGAACTTTCTGTCACCGATATGTGAGGCAAAAGTATTTTTTTAGCCACATTTTGAGGATTGCAAAGGAGTCTGGGTAACAGAACCTAGTAGCAGCCCAACAAGTCACCCCGGCTTGGATTCCCCTAGGTCTCTAGTTTAAAAAAATGCACAGGTTTGGTAGGTTTCCCTAGGTGGCGGCTGAGATAGAGGCCAAAATCCACAGGTAGGCACTTTGCAAAAAACACCTCTGTTTTCTTTGAGAAAATGTTATGTGTCCACTTTGTATTTTGGGGCATTTCCTGTCACGGGCACTAGACCTACCCACACAAGCGAGGTACCATTTATATCGGGAGACTTGGGGAAATGCTGGGTGGAAGGAAATTTGTGGCTCCTCTCAGATTCCAGAACTTTCTGTCACCGAAATGTGAGTCAAAAGTTTTTTTTTTGCCACATTTTGAGGATTGCAAAGGATTCTGGGTAACAGAACCTGGTGGCAGCCCAACAAGTCACCCTGTCTTGGATTCCCCTAGGTCTCTAGTTTTGAAAAATGAACAGGTTTGGTAGTTTTCCCTAGGTGGCGGCTGAGCTAGAGGCCAAAATCCACAAGTAGGCACTTTGCAAAAAACACCTCTGTTTTCTTTGAGAAAATGTGATGTGTCCACTTTGTGTTTTGGGGCATTTCCTGTCCCGGGCACTAGGCCTGCCCACTCAAGTGAGGTACCACATTTATCAGGCAACTTGGGGGTATGCTGCTTGGAAGGAAATTTGTGGCTCCTCTCAGATTCCAGAACTTTCTGTCACCGAAATGTGAGGGAAAAGTGTTTTTGTAGCCACATTTTGAGGTTTGCAAAGATTCTGGGTAACAAAACCTGGTGGCAGCCCAACAAGTCACCCCGTCTTTGATTCCCCTAGGTCGCTAGTTTTAAAAAATGCACAGGTTTGGCAGGTTTCCCTAGGTGGCGGCTGAGATAGAGGCCAAAATCCACAAGTAGGCACTTTGCAAAAAACACCTCTGTTTTCTTTGAGAAAATGTGATGTGTCCACTTTGTGTTTTGGGGCATTTCCTGTCCCGGGCACTAGGCCTACCCACACAAGTGAGGTTCCATTTTTATCAGGAGATTTGGGGGGGTATGCTGGTTGGAAGGAAATTTGTGGCTCCTCTCAGATTCCAGAACTTTCTGTCACCGAAATGTGAGGGAAAAGTGGTTTTGTGGCCACATTTTGAGGTTTACAAAGGATTCTGGGTAGCAGAACCTGGTGGGAGTCCAACAAGTCACCCCATCTTGGATTCCCCTAGGTCTCTAGTTTTCAAAAATGCACAGGTTTGGTAGGTTTCCCTAGGTGGCGGCTGAGTTAGAGGCCAAAATCCACAGGTAGGCACTTTGCAAAAAACAGCTCTGTTTTCTTTGTGAAAATGTGATGTGTCCACGTTGTGTTTTGGGGCTTTTCCTGTCGCGGGCGCTAGGCCTACCCTCACAAGTGAGGTACCATTTATATCGGGAGACTTGAGGGAACGCTGGGAAGAAGGAAATTTGTGGCTCCTCTCAGATTCCAGAACTTTCTGTCACTGAAATGTGAGGAAAAAGTGTTTTTTTAGCCACATTTTGAGGTTTACAAAGGATTCTGGGTAGCAGAACTTGGTGAGAGCCCAACAAGTCACCCCATCTTGGATTCCCCTAGGTTTCTAGTTTTAAAAAATGCACAGGTTTGGTAGGTTTCCCTAGGTGGCAGCTGAGATAGAGGCCAAAATCCACAGGTAGGCACTTTGCAAAAAACACCTCTGTTTTCTTTGAGAAAATGTTATGTGTCCACTATGAGTTTTGGGGCATTTCCTGTCACGGGCACTAGACCTACCCACACAAGTGAGGTACCATTTTTATCAGGAAACTTGGGGAAACGCTGGGTGGAAGGAAATTTGTGGCTCCTCTCAGATTCCAGAACTTTCTGTCACCGAAATGTGAGGCAAAAGTATTTTTTTAGCCACATTTTGAGGATTGCAAAGGAGTCTGGGCAACAGAACCTAGTAGCAGCCCAACAAGTCACCCCGGCTTGGATTCCACTAGGTCTCTAGTTTTAAAAAATGCACTGGTTTGGTAGGTTTCCCTAGGTGGCGGCTGAGATAGAGGCCAAAATCCACAGGTAGGCACTTTGCAAAAAACACCTCTGTTTTCTTTGAGAAAATGTTATGTGTCCACTTTGAATTTTTGGGGCATTTCCTGTCACGGGCACTAGACCTACCCACACAAGCGAGGTACCATTTATATCGGGAGACTTGTGGAAATGCTGGGTGGAAGGAAATTTGTGGCTCCTCTCAGATTCCAGAACTTTCTGTCACCGAAATGTGAGTCAAAAGTATTTTTTAGCCACATTTTGAGGATTGCAAAGGATTCTGGGTAACAGAACCTGGTGGCAGCCCAACAAGTCACCCTGTCTTGGATTCCCCTAGGTCTCTAGTTTTGGAAAATGAACAGGTTTGGTAGTTTTCCCTAGGTGGCGGCTGAGCTAGAGGCCAAAATCCACAAGTAGGCACTTTGCAAAAAACACCTCTGTTTTCTTTGAGAAAATGTGATGTGTCCACTTTGTGTTTTGGGGCATTTCCTGTCCCGGGCACTAGGCCTGCCCACTCAAGTGAGGTACCACATTTATCAGGCGACTTGGTTGTATGCTGGTTGGAAGGACATTTGTGGCTCCTCTCAGATTCCAGGACTTTCTGTCACTGAAATGTGAGGGAAAAGTGTTTTCGTAGCCACATTTTGAGGTTTGCAAAGATTCTGGGTAACAAAACCTGGTGGCAGCCCCACAAGTCACCCCGTCTTTGATTCCCCTAGGTCGCTAGTTTTAAAAAATGCACAGGTTTGGTAGGTTTCCCTAGGTGGCGGCTGAGATAGAGGCCAAAAGCCACAAGTAGGCACTTTGCAAAAAACACCTCTGTTTTCTTTGAGAAAATGTGATGTGTCCACTTTGTGTTTTGGGGCATTTCCTGTCCCGGGCACTAGGCCTACCCACACAAGTGAGGTACCATTTTTATCAGGAGACTTGGGGGGTATGCTGGTTGGAAGGAAATTTGTGGCTCCTCTCAGATTCCAGAACTTTCTGTCACCGAAATGAGAGGGAAACGTGTTTTTGTAGCCACATTTTGAGGTTTGCAAAGATTCTGGGTAACAAAACCTGGTGGCAGCCCCACAAGTCACCCCGTCTTTGATTCCCCTAGGTCGCTAGTTTTAAAAAATGCACAGGTTTGGTAGGTTTCCCTAGGTGGCGGCTGAGATAGAGGCCAAAATCCACAAGTAGGCACTTTGCAAAAAACACCTCTGTTTTCTTTGAGAAAATGGGATGTGTCCACTTTGTGTTTTGGGGCATTTCCTGTCCCGGGCACTAGGCCTACCCACACAAGTGAGGTACCATTTTTATCAGGAGACTTGGGGGGTATGCTGGTTGGAAGGAAATTTGTGGCTCCTCTCAGATTCCAGAACTTTCTGTCACCGAAATGTGAGGGAAAAGTGTTTTTGTGGCCACATTTTGAGGATTACAAAGGATTCTGGGTAGCAGAACCTGGAGGGAGTCCAACAAGTCACCCCATCTTGGAATCCCCTAGGTCTATAGTTTTCAAAAATGCACAGGTTTGGTAGGTTTCCCTAGATCGCGGCTGAGATAGAGGCCAAAATCCACAGGTAGGCACTTTGCAAAAAACGCCTCTGTTTTCTTTGAGAAAATGTGATGTGTCCACTTTGTGTTTTGGGGCATTTCCTGTCCCGGGCACTAGGCCTACCCACACAAGTGAGGTTCCATTTTTATCAGGAGATTTGGGGGGTATGCTGGTTGGAAGGAAATTTGTGGCTCCTCTCAGATTCCAGAACTTTCTGTCACCGAAATGTGAGGGAAAAGTGTTTTTGTGGCCACATTTTGAGGTTTACAAAGGATTCTGGGTAGCAGAAACTGGTGGGAGTCCAACAAGTCACCCCATCTTGGATTCCCCTAGGTCTCTAGTTTTCAAAAATGCACAGGTTTGGTAGGTTTCCCTAGGTGGCGGCTGAGTTAGAGGCCAAAATCCACAGGTAGGCACTTTGCAAAAAACAGCTCTGTTTTCTTTGTGAAAATGTGATGTGTCCACGTTGTGTTTGGGGCTTTTCCTGTCGCGGGCGCTAGGCCTACCCTCACAAGTGAGGTACCATTTTTATCGGGAGACTTGGGGGAACGCTGGGTAGAAGGAAATTTGTGGCTCCTCTCAGATTCCAGAACTTTCTGTCACTGAAATGTGAGGAAAAAGTGTTTTTTTAGCCACATTTTGAGGTTTACAAAGGATTCTGGGTAGCAGAACTTGGTGAGAGCCCAACAAGTCACCCCATCTTGGATTCCCCTAGGTTTCTAGTTTAAAAAAATGCACAGGTTTGGTAGGTTTCCCTAGGTGGCAGCTGAGATAGAGGCCAAAATCCACAGATAGGCACTTTGCAAAAAACACCTCTGTTTTCTTTGAGAAAATGTTATGTGTCCACTATGAGTTTTGGGGCATTTCCTGTCACGGGCACTAGACCTACCCACACAAGTGAGGTACCATTTTTATCAGGAAACTTGGGGAAACGCTGGGTGGAAGGAAATTTGTGGCTCCTCTCAGATTCCAGAACTTTCTGTCACCGAAATGTGAGGCAAAAGTATTTTTTTAGCCACATTTTGAGGATTGCAAAGGAGTCTGGGTAACAGAACCTAGTAGCAGCCCAACAAGTCACCCCGGCTTGGATTCCCCTAGGTCTCTAGTTTTAAAAAATGCACAGGTTTGGTAGGTTTCCCTAGGTGGCGGCTGAGATAGAGGCCAAAATCCACAGGTAGGCACTTTGCAAAAAACACCTCTGTTTTCTTTGAGAAAATGTTATGTGTCCACTTTGTATTTTGGGGCATTTCCTGTCAGGGGCACTAGACCTACCCACACAAGCGAGGTACCATTTATATCGGGAGACTTGGGGAAATGCTGGGTGGAAGGAAATTTGTGGCTCCTCTCAGATTCCAGAACTTTCTGTCACCGAAATGTGAGTCAAAAGTATTTTTTTAGCCACATTTTGAGGATTGCAAAGGATTCTGGGTAACAGAACCTGGTGGCAGCCCAACAAGTCACCCTGTCTTGGATTCCCCTAGGTCTCTAGTTTTGAGAAATGAACAGGTTTGGTAGTTTTCCCTAGGTGGCGGCTGAGCTAGAGGCCAAAATCCACAAGTAGGCACTTTGCAAAAAACACCTCTGTTTTCTTTGAGAAAATGTGATGTGTCCACTTTGTGTTTTGGGGCATTTCCTGTCCCGGGCACTAGGCCTGCCCACTCAAGTGAGGTACCACATTTATCAGGCGACTTGGGGGTATGCTGCTTGGAAGGAAATTTGTGGCTCCTCTCAGATTCCAGAACTTTCTGTCACCGAAATGTGAGGGAAAAGTGTTTTTGTAGCCACATTTTGAGGTTTGCAAAGATTCAGGGTAACAAAACCTGGTGGCAGCCCAACAAGTCACCCCGTCTTTGATTCCCCTAGGTCGCTAGTTTTAAAAAATGCACAGGTTTGGTAGGTTTCCCTAGGTGGCGGCTGAGATAGAGGCCAAAATCCACAAGTAGGCACTTTGCAAAAAACACCTCTGTTTTCTTTGAGAAAATGTGATGTGTCCACTTTGTGTTTTCGGGCATTTCCTGTCCTGGGCACTAGGCATACCCACACAAGTGAGGTTCCATTTTTATCAGGAGATTTGGGGGGGTATGCTGGTTGGAAGGAAATTTGTGGCTCCTCTCAGATTCCAGAACTTTCTGTCACCGAAATGTGAGGGAAAAGTGGTTTTGTGGCCACATTTTGAGGTTTACAAAGGATTCTGGGTAGCAGAACCTGGTGGGAGTCCAACAAGTCACCCCATCTTGGATTCCCCTAGGTCTCTAGTTTTCAAAAATGCACAGGTTTGGTAGGTTTCCCTAGGTGGAGGCTGAGTTAGAGGCCAAAATCCACAGGTAGGCACTTTGCAAAAAACAGCTCTGTTTTCTTTGAGAAAATGTGATGTGTCCACTTTGTGTTTTGGGGCATTTCCTGTCCCGGGCACTAGGCCTGCCCACTCAAGTGAGGTACCACATTTATCAGGCGACTTGGGGGTATGCTGGTTGTAAGTAAATTTGTGGCTCCTCTCAGATTCCAGAACTTTCTGTCACCGAAATTTGAGGGAAAAGTGTTTTTGTAGCCACATTTTGAGGTTTGCAAAGATTCTGGGTAACAAAACCTGGTGGGAGCCCCACAAGTCACCCCGTCTTTGATTCCCCTAGGTCGCTAGTTTTAAAAAATGCACAGGTTTGGTAGGTTTCCCTAGGTGGCGGCTGAGATAGAGGCCAAAATCCACAAGTAGGCACTTTGCAAAAAACACCTCTGTTTTCTTTGAGAAAATGTGATGTGTCCACTTTGTGTTTTGGGGCATTTCCTGTCCCGGGCACTAGGCCTACCCACACAAGTGACGTACCATTTTTATCAGGAGATTTGGGCGGGTATGTTGGTTGGAAGGAAATTTGTGGCTCCTCTCAGATTCCAGAACTTTCTGTCACCGAAATATGAGGGAAAAGTGTTTTTGTGGAAACATTTTGAGGTTTACAAAGGATTCTGGGTAGCAGAACCTGGTGGGAGCCCAACAAGTCACCCCATCTTAGATTCCCCTAGGTCTCTAGTTTTCAAAAATGCACAGGTTTGGTAGGTTTCCCTAGGTGGCGGCTGAGATAGAGGCCAAAATCCACAGGTAGGCACTTTGCAAAAAACACCTCTGTTTTCTTTGAGAAAATGTGATGTGTCCACTTTGTGTTTTGGGGTATTTCCTGTCACGGGCACTAGACCTACCCACACAAGTGAGGTACCATTTTTATCGGGAGACTTGGGGAAACGCTGGGTGGAAGGACATTTGTGGCTCCTCTCAGATTCCAGAACTTTCTGTCACTGAAATGTGAGGTATTTATTTAGTAATATTTTAAGGATTGCAAAGGATTCTGGGTAACAGAACCTGGTGGCAGTCCAACAAGTCACCCCATCTTGGATTCCCCTAGGTCTCTAGTTTTAAAAAATTAATAGGTTTGGTAGGTTTCCCTAGGTGGCGGCTGAGATAGAGGCCAAAATCCACACGTAGGCACTTTGCAAAAAACACCTCTGTTTTTTTTGAGAAAATGTGATGCGTCCACTTTGTGTTTTGGGGTATTTCCTGTCGCGGGCACTAGACCTACCCACACAAGTGAGGTACCATTTTTATCGGGAGACTTGGGGAAACTCTGGGTAGAAGGACATTTGTGGCTCCTCTCAGATTCCAGAACTTCTGTCACCGAAATGTGAGGCAAAAGTATTTTTTCAGCCACATTTTGAGGATTGCAAAGGATTCTGGGTAGCAGAACCTGGTGAGAGGCCAACAAGTCACCCCATCTTGGATTCCCCTAGGTTTCTAGTTTTAAAAAATGCACAGGTTTGGTAGGTTTCCCTAGGTGGCAGCTGAGATAGAGGCCAAAATCCACAGGTAGGCACTTTGCAAAAAACACCTCTGTTTTCTTTGAGAAAATGTTATGTGTCCACTTTGAGTTTTGGGGCATTTCCTGTCACGGGCACTAGACCTACCCACACAAGTGAGGTACCATTTTTATCGGGAGACTTGGGGAAACGCTGGGTGGAAGGAAATTTGTGGCTCCTCTCAGATTCCAGAACTTTCTGTCACTGAAATGTGAGGCAACAGTATTTTTTTAGCCGCATTTTGAGGATTGCAAAGGAGTCTGGGTAACAGAACCTAGTAGCAGCCCAACAAGTCACCCCGGCTTGGATTCCCCTAGGTCTCTAGTTTTAAAAAATACACAGGTTTGGTAGGTTTCCCTAGGTGGCGGCTGAGATAGAGGCCAAAATCCACAGGTAGGCACTTTGCAAAAAACACCTCTGTTTTCTTTGAGAAAATGTTATGTGTCCACTTTGTGTTTTGAGGCATTTCCTGTCACGGGCACTAGACCTACCCACACAAGCGAGGTACCATTTATATCGGGAGACTTGGAGAAACGCTGGGTGGAAGGAAATTTGTGGCTCCTCTCAGATTCCAGAACTTTCTTTCACCGAAATGTGAGTCAAAAGTATTTTTTTAGCCACATTTTGAGGATTGCAAAGGATTCTGAGTAACAGAACCTGGTGGCAGCCCAACAAGTCACCCTGTCTTGGATTCCCCTAGGTCTCTAGTTTAGAAAAATGAACAGATTTGGTAGGTTTCCCTAGGTGGCGGCTGAGCTAGAGGCCAAAATCCACAAGTAGGCACTTTAAAAAAAAATACCTCTCTTTACTTTGAGAAAATGTGATGTGTCCACTTTGTGTTTTGGGGTATTTCCTGTCACGGGCACTAGACCTACCCACACAAGTGAGGTACCATTTTTATCGGGAGACTTGGGGAAACTCTGGGTGGAAGGAAATTTGTGGCTCCTCTCAGATTCCAGAACTTTCTGTCACCGAAATGTGAGGCAAAAGTATTTTTTTAGCCACATTGTGAGGATTGCAAAGGATTCTGGGTAACAGAACCTGGTGGCAGCCCAACAAGTCACTCTGTCTTGGATTCCCCTATGTCGCTAGTTTTAAAAAATGCACAGGTTTGGTAGGTTTCCCTAGGTGGCGGCTGAGAAAGAGGCCAAAATCCACAAGTAGGCACTTTGCAAAAAGCACCTCTGTTTTCTTTGAGAAAATGTGATGTGTCCACTTTGTGTTTTGGGGCATTTCCTGTCCCGGGCACTAGGCCTGCCCACTCAAGTGAGGTACCATATTTATCAGGCGACTTAGGGGTATGCTGGTTGTAAGGAAATTTGTGGCTCCTCTCAGATTCCAGAACTTTCTGTCACCGAAATGTCAGGGAAAAGTGTTTTTGTAGCCACATTTTGAGGTTTGCAAAGATTCTGGGTAACAAAACCTGGTGGCAGCCCAACAAGTCACCCCGTCTTTGATTCCCCTAGGTCACTAGTTTTAAAAAATGCACAGGTTTGGTAGGTTTCCTTGGTGGCGGCTGAGATAGAGGCCAAAATCCACAAGTAGGCACTTTGCAAAAAACACCTCTGTTTTCTTTGAGAAAATGTGATGTGTCCACTTTGTGTTTTGGGGCATTTCCTGTCCCGGGCACTAGGCCTACCCACACAAGTGAGGTTCCATTTTTATCAGGAGATTTGGGGGGGTATGCTGGTTGGAAGGAAATTTGTGGCTCCTCTCAGATTCCAGAACTTTCTGTCACCGAAATGTGAGGGAAAAGTGTTTTTGTGGCCACATTTTGAGGTTTACAAAGGATTCTGGGTAGCAGAACCTGGTGGGAGTCCAACAAGTCACCCCATCTTGGATTCCCCTAGGTCTCTAGTTTTAAAAAATGCACAGGTTTGGTAGGTTTCCCTAGGTGGCGGCTGAGTTAGAGGCCAAAATCCACAGGTAGGCACTTTGCAAAAAACAGCTCTGTTTTCTTTGTGAAAATGTGATGTGTCCACGTTGTGTTTTGGGACTTTTCCTGTCGCGGGCGCTAGGCCTACCCTCACAAGTGAGGTACCATTTTTATTGGGAGACTTGAGGGAACGCTGGGTAGAAGGAAATTTGTGGCTCCTCTCAGATTCCAGAACTTTCTGTCACTGAAATGTGAGGAAAAAGTGTTTTTTTAGCCACATTTTGAGGTTTACAAAGGATTCTGGGTAGCAGAACTTGGTGAGAGCCCAGCAAGTCACCCCATCTTGGATTCCCCTAGGTTTCTAGTTTTAAAAAATGCACAGGTTTGGTAGGTTTCCCTAGGTGGCAGCTGAGATAGAGGCCAAAATCCACAGGTAGGCACTTTGCAAAAAACACCTCTGTTTTCTTTGAGAAAATGTTATGTGTCCACTATTAGTTTTGGGGCATTTCCTGTCACGGGCACTAGACCTACCCACACAAGTGAGGTACCATTTTTATCAGGAAACTTGGGGAAACGCTGGGTGGAAGGAAATTTGTGGCTCCTCTCAGATTCCAGAACTTTCTGTCACCGATATGTGAGGCAAAAGTATTTTTTTAGCCACATTTTGAGGATTGCAAAGGAGTCTGGGTAACAGAACCTAGTAGCAGCCCAACAAGTCACCCCGGCTTGGATTCCCCTAGGTCTCTAGTTTAAAAAAATGCACAGGTTTGGTAGGTTTCCCTAGGTGGCGGCTGAGATAGAGGCCAAAATCCACAGGTAGGCACTTTGCAAAAAACACCTCTGTTTTCTTTGAGAAAATGTTATGTGTCCACTTTGTATTTTGGGGCATTTCCTGTCACGGGCACTAGACCTACCCACACAAGCGAGGTACCATTTATATCGGGAGACTTGGGGAAATGCTGGGTGGAAGGAAATTTGTGGCTCCTCTCAGATTCCAGAACTTTCTGTCACCGAAATGTGAGTCAAAAGTATTTTTTTTGCCACATTTTGAGGATTGCAAAGGATTCTGGGTAACAGAACCTGGTGGCAGCCCAACAAGTCACCCTGTCTTGGATTCCCCTAGGTCTCTAGTTTTGAAAAATGAACAGGTTTGGTAGTTTTCCCTAGGTGGCGGCTGAGCTAGAGGCCAAAATCCACAAGTAGGCACTTTGCAAAAAACACCTCTGTTTTCTTTGAGAAAATGTGATGTGTCCACTTTGTGTTTTGGGGCAGTTCCTGTCCCGGGCACTAGGCCTGCCCACTCAAGTGAGGTACCACATTTATCAGGCAACTTGGGGGTATGCTGCTTGGAAGGAAATTTGTGGCTCCTCTCAGATTCCAGAACTTTCTGTCACCGAAATGTGAGGGAAAAGTGTTTTTGTAGCCACATTTTGAGGTTTGCAAAGATTCTGGGTAACAAAACCTGGTGGCAGCCCAACAAGTCACCCCGTCTTTGATTCCCCTAGGTCGCTAGTTTTAAAAAATGCACAGGTTTGGTAGGTTTCCCTAGGTGGCGGCTGAGATAGAGGCCAAAATCCACAAGTAGGCACTTTGCAAAAAACACCTCTGTTTTCTTTGAGAAAATGTGATGTGTCCACTTTGTGTTTTGGGGCATTTCCTGTCCCGGGCACTAGGCCTACCCACACAAGTGAGGTTCCATTTTTATCAGGAGATTTGGGGGGGTATGCTGGTTGGAAGGAAATTTGTGGCTCCTCTCAGATTCCAGAACTTTCTGTCACCGAAATGTGAGGGAAAAGTGGTTTTGTGGCCACATTTTGAGGTTTACAAAGGATTCTGGGTAGCAGAACCTGGTGGGAGTCCAACAAGTCACCCCATCTTGGATTCCCCTAGGTCTCTAGTTTTCAGCAATGCACAGGTTTGGTAGGTTTCCCTAGGTGGCGGCTGAGTTAGAGGCCAAAATCCACAGGTAGGCACTTTGCAAAAAACAGCTCTGTTTTCTTTGTGAAAATGTGATGTGTCCACGTTGTGTTTTGGGGCTTTTCCTGTCGCGGGCGCTAGGCCTACCCTCACAAGTGAGGTATCATTTATATCGGGAGACTTGAGGGAACGCTGGGAAGAAGGAAATTTGTGGCTCCTCTCAGATTCCAGAACTTTCTGTCACTGAAATGTGAGGAAAAAGTGTTTTTTTAGCCACATTTTGAGGTTTACAAAGGATTCTGGGTAGCAGAACTTGGTGAGAGCCCAACAAGTCACCCCATCTTGGATTCCCCTAGGTTTCTAGTTTTAAAAAATGCACAGGTTTGGTAGGTTTCCCTAGGTGGCAGCTGAGATAGAGGCCAAAATCCACAGGTAGGCACTTTGCAAAAAACACCTCTGTTTTCTTTGAGAAAATGTTATGTGTCCACTATGAGTTTTGGGGCATTTCCTGTCACGGGCACTAGACCTACCCACACAAGTGAGGTACCATTTTTATCAGGAAACTTGGGGAAACGCTGGGTGGAAGGAAATTTGTGGCTCCTCTCAGATTCCAGAACTTTCTGTCACCGAAATGTGAGGCAAAAGTATTTTTTTAGCCACATTTTGAGGATTGCAAAGGAGTCTGGGCAACAGAACCTAGTAGCAGCCCAACAAGTCACCCCGGCTTGGATTCCACTAGGTCTCTAGTTTTAAAAAATGCACAGGTTTGGTAGGTTTCCCTAGGTGGCGGCTGAGATAGAGGCCAAAATCCACAGGTAGACACTTTGCAAAAAACACCTCTGTTTTCTTTGAGAAAATGTTATGTGTCCACTTTGAATTTTTGGGGCATTTCCTGTCACGGGCACTAGACCTACCCACACAAGCGAGGTACCATTTATATCGGGAGACTTGTGGAAATGCTGGGTGGAAGGAAATTTGTGGCTCCTCTCAGATTCCAGAACTTTCTGTCACCGAAATGTGAGTCAAAAGTATTTTTTAGCCACATTTTGAGGATTGCAAAGGATTCTGGGTAACAGAACCTGGTGGGCGCCCAACAAGTCACCCTGTCTTGGATTCCCCTAGGTCTCTAGTTTTGGAAAATGAACAGGTTTGGTAGTTTTCCCTAGGTGGCGGCTGAGCTAGAGGCCAAAATCCACAAGTAGGCACTTTGCAAAAAACACCTCTGTTTTCTTTGAGAAAATGTGATGTGTCCACTTTGTGTTTTGGGGCATTTCCTGTCCCGGGCACTAGGCCTGCCCACTCAAGTGAGGTACCACATTTATCAGGCGACTTGGTTGTATGCTGGTTGGAAGGAAATTTGTGGCTCCTCTCAGATTCCAGAACTTTCTGTCACTGAAATGTGAGGGAAAAGTGTTTTCGTAGCCACATTTTGAGGTTTGCAAAGATTCTGGGTAACAAAACCTGGTGGCAGCCCCACAAGTCACCCGTCTTTGATTCCCCTAGGTCGCTAGTTTTAAAAAATGCACAGGTTTGGTAGGTTTCCCTAGGTGGCGGCTGAGATAGAGGCCAAAATCCACAAGTAGGCACTTTGCAAAAAACACCTCTGTTTTCTTTGAGAAAATGTGATGTGTCCACTTTGTGTTTTGGGGCATTTCCTGTCCCGGGCACTAGGCCTACCCACAAGTGAGGTACCATTTTTATCAGGAGACTTGGGGGGTATGCTGGTTGGAAGGAAATTTGTGGCTCCTCTCAGATTCCAGAACTTTCTGTCACCGAAATGAGAGGGAAACGTGTTTTTGTATCCACATTTTGAGGTTTGCTAAGATTCTGGGTAACAAAACCTGGTGGCAGCCCCACAAGTCACCCCGTCTTTGATTCCCCTAGGTCGCTAGTTTTAAAAAATGCACAGGTTTGGTAGGTTTCCCTAGGTGGCGGCTGAGATAGAGGCCAAAATCCACAAGTAGGCACTTTGCAAAAAACACCTCTGTTTTCTTTGAGAAAATGGGATGTGTCCACTTTGAATTTTTGGGGCATTTCCTGTCACGGGCACTAGACCTACCCACACAAGCGAGGTACCATTTATATCGGGAGACTTGTGGAAATGCTGGGTGGAAGGAAATTTGTGGCTCCTCTCAGATTCCAGAACTTTCTGTCACCGAAATGTGAGTCAAAAGTATTTTTTAGCCACATTTTGAGGATTGCAAAGGATTCTGGGTAACAGAACCTGGTGGCAGCCCAACAAGTCACCCTGTCTTGGATTCCCCTAGGTCTCTAGTTTTGGAAAATGAACAGGTTTGGTAGTTTTCCCTAGGTGGCGGCTGAGCTAGAGGCCAAAATCCACAAGTAGGCACTTTGCAAAAAACACCTCTGTTTTCTTTGAGAAAATGTGATGTGTCCACTTTGTGTTTTGGGGCATTTCCTGTCCCGGGCACTAGGCCTGCCCACTCAAGTGAGGTACCACATTTATCAGGCGACTTGGTTGTATGCTGGTTGGAAGGAAATTTGTGGCTCCTCTCAGATTCCAGAACTTTCTGTCACTGAAATGTGAGGGAAAAGTGTTTTCGTAGCCACATTTTGAGGTTTGCAAAGATTCTGGGTAACAAAACCTGGTGGCAGCCCCACAAGTCACCCCGTCTTTGATTCCCCTAGGTCGCTAGTTTTAAAAAATGCACAGGTTTGGTAGGTTTCCCTAGGTGGCGGCTGAGATAGAGGCCAAAATCCACAAGTAGGCACTTTGCAAAAAACACCTCTGTTTTCTTTGAGAAAATGTGATGTGTCCACTTTGTGTTTTGGGGCATTTCCTGTCCCGGGCACTAGGCCTACCCACAAGTGAGGTACCATTTTTATCAGGAGACTTGGGGGGTATGCTGGTTGGAAGGAAATTTGTGGCTCCTCTCAGATTCCAGAACTTTCTGTCACCGAAATGAGAGGGAAACGTGTTTTTGTATCCACATTTTGAGGTTTGCTAAGATTCTGGGTAACAAAACCTGGTGGCAGCCCCACAAGTCACCCCGTCTTTGATTCCCCTAGGTCGCTAGTTTTAAAAAATGCACAGGTTTGGTAGGTTTCCCTAGGTGGCGGCTGAGATAGAGGCCAAAATCCACAAGTAGGCACTTTGCAAAAAACACCTCTGTTTTCTTTGAGAAAATGGGATGTGTCCACTTTGTGTTTTGGGGCATTTCCTGTCCCGGGCACTAGGCCTACCCACACAAGTGAGGTACCATTTTTATCAGGAGACTTGGGGGGTATGCTGGTTGGAAGGAAATTTATGGCTCCTCTCAGATTCCAGAACTTTCTGTCACCGAAATGTGAGGGAAAAGTGTTTTTGTGGCCACATTTTGAGGATTACAAAGGATTCTGGGTAGCAGAACCTGGAGGGAGTCCAACAAGTCACCCCATCTTGGATTCCCCTAGGTCTCTAGTTTTCAAAAATGCACAGGTTTGGTAGGTTTCCCTAGATCGCGGCTGAGATAGAGGCCAAAATCCACAGGTAGGCACTTTGCAAAAAACGCCTCTGTTTTCTTTGAGAAAATGTGATGTGTCCACTTTGTGTTTTGTGGCATTTCCTGTCACGGGCACTAGACCTACCCACACAAGTGAGGTACAATTTTTATCTGGAGACTTGGGGAAATGCTGGGTGGAAGGAAATTTGTGGCTCCTCTCAGATTCCAGAACTTTCTGTCACCGAAATGTGAAGTATTTTTGTAGCCACATTTTGAGGATTGCAAAGGATTCTGGGTAACAGAACCTGGTGGCAGTCCAACAAGTCACCCCATCTTGGATTCCCCTAGGTCTCTAGTTTAAAAAAATTAACAGGTTTGGTAGGTTTCCCTAGGTGGCGGCTGAGATAGAGGCCAAAATTCACAGGTAGGCACTTTGCAAAAAACGCCTCTGTTTTCTTTGAGAAAATGTGATGTGTCCACTTTGTGTTTTGGGGTATTTCCTGTCACGGGCACTAGACCTACCCACACAAGTGAGGTACCATTTTTATCGGGAGACTTGGGGAAACGCTGGGTGGAAGGAAATTTGTGGCTCCTCTCAGATTCCAGAACTTTCTGTCACCGAAATGTGAGGGAAAAGTGTTTTTGTAGCCACATTTTGAGGTTTACAAAGGATTCTGGGTAGCAGAACCTGGTGAGAGCCCAACAAGTCACCCCATCTTGGATTCCCCTAGGTCTCTAGTTTTCAAAAATGCACAGGTGTGGTAGGTTTCCCTAGGTGGCGGCTGAGATAGAGGCCAAAATCCACAAGTAGGCACTTTGCAAAAAACACCTCTGTTTTCTTTGAGAAAATGTGATGTGTCCACTTTGTGTTTTGGGGCATTTCCTGTCCCGGGCACTAGGCCTGCCCACTCAAGTGAGGTACCATATTTATCAGGCGACTTGGGGGTATGCTGGTTGTAAGGAAATTTGTGGCTCCTCTCAGATTCCAGAACTTTCTGTCACCGAAATGTGAGGGAAAAGTGTTTTTGTAGCCACATTTTGAAGTTTGCAAAGATTCTGGGTAACAAAACCTGGTGGCAGCCCCACAAGTCACCCC
Source organism: Pleurodeles waltl (assembly GCF_031143425.1). Lineage (NCBI taxonomy): Eukaryota > Metazoa > Chordata > Amphibia > Caudata > Salamandridae > Pleurodeles > Pleurodeles waltl. The sequence continues at coordinate 790,478,756 of NC_090438.1, read as the reverse complement.
GTCTTTGATTCCCCTAGGTCGCTAGTTTTAAAAAATGCACAGGTTTGTTAGGTTTCCCTAGGTGGCGGCTGAGATAGAGTCCAAAATCCACAAGTAGGCACTTTGCAAAAAACACCTCTGTTTTCTTTGAGAAAATGTGATGTGTCCACTTTGTGTTTTGGGGCATTTCCTGTCCCGGGCACTAGGCCTGCCCACTCAAGTGAGGTACCATATTTATCAGGCGACTTGGGGGTATGCTGGTTGGAAGGAAATTTGTGGCTCCTCTCAGATTCCAGAACTTTCTGTCACCGAAATGTGAGGGAAAAGTGTTTTTGTAGCCACATTTTGAGGTTTACAAAGGATTCTGGGTAGCAGAACCTGGTGAGAGCCCAACAAGTCACCCCATCTTGGATTCCCCTAGGTCTCTAGTTTTCAAAAATGCACAGGTGTGGTAGGATTCCCTAGGTGGCGGCTGAGATAGAGGCCAAAATCCACAAGTAGGCACTTTGCAAAAAACACCTCGGTTTTCTTTGAGAAAATGTGATGTGTCCACTTTGTGTTTTGGGGCATTTCCTGTCCCGGGCACTAGGCCTGCCCACTCAAGTGAGGTACCATATTTATCAGGCGACTTAGGGGTATGCTGGTTGTAAGGAAATTTGTGGCTCCTCTCAGATTCCAGAACTTTCTGTCACCGAAATGTGAGGGAAAAGTGTTTTTGTAGCCACATTTTGAGGTTTGCAAAGATTCTGGGTAACAAAACCTGATGGCAGCCCAACAAGTCACCCCGTCTTTGATTCCCCTAGGTCACTAGTTTTAAAAAATGCACAGGTTTGGTAGGTTTCCTTGGTGGCGGCTGAGATATAGGCCAAAATCCACAAGTAGTCACTTTGCAAAAAACACCTCTGTTTTCTTTGAGAAAATGTGATGTGTCCACTTTGTGTTTTGGGGCATTTCCTGTCCCGGGCACTAGGCCTACCCACACAAGTGAGGTTCCATTTTTATCAGGAGATTTGGGGGGGTATGCTGGTTGGAAGTAAATTTGTGGCTCCTCTCAGATTCCAGAACTTTCTGTCACCGAAATGTGAGGGAAAAGTGTTTTTGTGGCCACATTTTGAGGTTTACAAAGGATTCTGGGTAGCAGAACCTGGTGGGAGCCCAACAAGTCACCCCATCTTAGATTCCCCTAGGTCTCTAGTTTTCAAAAATGCACAGGTTTGGTAGGTTTCCCTAGGTGGCGGCTGAGATAGAGGCCAAAATCCACAGGTAGGCACTTTGCAAAAAACACCTCTGTTTTCTTTGAGAAAATGTGATGTGTCCACTTTGTGTTTTGGGGTATTTCCTGTCACGGGCACTAGACCTACCCACACAAGTGAGGTACCATTTTTATCGGGAGACTTGGGGAAACGCTGGGTGGAAGGACATTTGTGGCTCCTCTCAGATTCCAGAACTTTCTGTCACCGAAATGTGAGGTATTTATTTAGTAATATTTTAAGGATTGCAAAGGATTCTGGGTAACAGAACCTGGTGGCAGTCCAACAAGTCACCCCATCTTGGATTCCCCTAGGTCTCTAGTTTTAAAAAATTAATAGGTTTGGTAGGTTTCCCTAGGTGGCGGCTGAGATAGAGGCCAAAATCCACACGTAGGCACTTTGCAAAAAACACCTCTGTTTTTTTTGAGAAAATGTGATGCGTCCACTTTGTGTTTTGGGGTATTTCCTGTCGCGGGCACTAGACCTACCCACACAAGTGAGGTACCATTTTTATCGGGAGACTTGGGGAAACTCTGGGTAGAAGGACATTTGTGGCTCCTCTCAGATTCCAGAACTTCTGTCACCGAAATGTGAGGCAAAAGTATTTTTTCAGCCACATTTTGAGGATTGCAAAGGATTCTGGGTAGCAGAACCTGGTGAGAGGCCAACAAGTCACCCCATCTTGGATTCCCCTAGGTTTCTAGTTTTAAAAAATGCACAGGTTTGGTAGGTTTCCCTAGGTGGCAGCTGAGATAGAGGCCAAAATCCACAGGTAGGCACTTTGCAAAAAACACCTCTGTTTTCTTTGAGAAAATGTTATGTGTCCACTTTGAGTTTTGGGGCATTTCCTGTCACGGGCACTAGACCTACCCACACAAGTGAGGTACCATTTTTATCGGGAGACTTGGGGAAACGCTGGGTGGAAGGAAATTTGTGGCTCCTCTCAGATTCCAGAACTTTCTGTCACTGAAATGTGAGGCAACAGTATTTTTTTAGCCGCATTTTGAGGATTGCAAAGGAGTCTGGGTAACAGAACCTAGTAGCAGCCCAACAAGTCACCCCGGCTTGGATTCCCCTAGGTCTCTAGTTTTAAAAAATACACAGGTTTGGTAGGTTTCCCTAGGTGGCGGCTGAGATAGAGGCCAAAATCCACAGGTAGGCACTTTGCAAAAAACACCTCTGTTTTCTTTGAGAAAATGTTATGTGTCCACTTTGTGTTTTGAGGCATTTCCTGTCACGGGCACTAGACCTACCCACACAAGCGAGGTACCATTTATATCGGGAGACTTGGAGAAACGCTGGGTGGAAGGAAATTTGTGGCTCCTCTCAGATTCCAGAACTTTCTTTCACCGAAATGTGAGTCAAAAGTATTTTTTTAGCCACATTTTGAGGATTGCAAAGGATTCTGAGTAACAGAACCTGGTGGCAGCCCAACAAGTCACCCTGTCTTGGATTCCCCTAGGTCTCTAGTTTAGAAAAATGAACAGATTTGGTAGGTTTCCCTAGGTGGCGGCTGAGCTAGAGGCCAAAATCCACAAGTAGGCACTTTAAAAAAAAATACCTCTCTTTACTTTGAGAAAATGTGATGTGTCCACTTTGTGTTTTGGGGTATTTCCTGTCACGGGCACTAGACCTACCCACACAAGTGAGGTACCATTTTTATCGGGAGACTTGGGGAAACTCTGGGTGGAAGGAAATTTGTGGCTCCTCTCAGATTCCAGAACTTTCTGTCACCGAAATGTGAGGCAAAAGTATTTTTTTAGCCACATTTTGAGGATTGCAAAGGATTCTGGGTAACAGAACCTGGTGGCAGCCCAACAAGTCACTCTGTCTTGGATTCCCCTAGGTCTCTAGTTTAAAAAAATACACAGGTTTGGTAGGTTTCCCTAGGTGGCGGCTGAGCTAGAGGCCAAAATCCACAAGTAGGCACTTTACAAATAACACCTCTGTTTTCTTTGAGAAAATGTGATGTGTCCACTTTGTGTTTTGGACATTTCCTATCCCGGGCACTAGGCCTACCCACTCAAGTGAGGTACCATATTTATCAGGAGACTTGGGGGTATGCTGGTTGGAAGGAAATTTGTGGCTCCTCTCAGATTCCAGAACTTTCTGTCACCGAAATGTGAGGGAAAGTGTTTTTGTAGCCACATTTTGAGGTTTACAAAGGATTCTGGGTAGCAGAACCTGGTGAGAGCCCAACAAGTCACCCCATCTTGGATCCCCCTAGGTCTCTAGTTTTCAAAAATGCACAGGTTTGGTAGGTTTCCCTAGGTGGTGGCTGAGTTAGAGGCCAAAATCCACAGGTAGGCACTTTGCAAAAAACAGCTCTGTTTTCTTTGTGAAAATGTGATGTGTACACGTTGTGTTTTGGGGCTTTTCCTGTCGCGGGCGCTAGGCCTACCCTCACAAGTGAGGTACCATTTTTATCGGGAGACTTGAGGGAACGCTGGGTAGAAGGAAATTTGTGGCTGCTCTCAGATTCCAGAACTTTCTGTCACTGAAATGTGAGGAAAAAGTGTTTTTTTAGCAACATTTTGAGGTTTACAAAGGATTCTGGGTAGCAGAGCCTGGTGAGAGCCCAACAAGTCACCCCATCTTGGATTCCCCTATGTTTCTTGTTTTAAAAAATGCACAGGTTTGGTAGGTTTCCCTAGGTGGCGGCTGAGCTAGAGGCCAAAATCCACAAGTAGGCACTTTGCAAAAAACACCTCTGTTTTCTTTGAGAAAATGTGATGTGTCCACTTTGTGTTTTGGGGCATTTCCTGTCCCGGGCACTAGGCCTGCCCACTCAAGTGAGGTACCATATTTATCAGGCAACTTGGGGGTATGCTGGTTGGAAGGAAATTTGTGGCTCCTCTCAGATTCCAGAACTTTCTGTCACCGAAATGTGAGGGAAAAGTGTTTTTGTAGCCACATTTTGAGGTTTGCAAAGATTCTGGGTAACAAAACCTGGTGGCAGCCCAACAAGTCACCCCGTCTTTGATTCCCCTAGGTCACTAGTTTTAAAAAATGCACAGGTTTGGTAGGTTTCCCTAGGTGGCGGCTGAGATAGAGGCCAAAGTCCACAAGTAGGCACTTTGCAAAAAACACCTCTGTTTTCTTTGAGAAAATGTGATGTGTCCACTTTGTGTTTTGGGGCATTTCCTGTCCCGGGCACTAGGCCTACCCACACAAGTGAGGTTCCATTTTTATCAGGAGATTTGGGGGGGTATGCTGGTTGGAAGGAAATTTGTGGCTCCTCTCAGATTCCAGAACTTTCTGTCACCGAAATGTGAGAGAAAAGTGTTTTTGTGGCCACATTTTGAGGTTCACAAAGGATTCTGGGTAGCAGAACCTGGTGGGAGTCCAACAAGTCACCCCATCTTGGATTCCCCTAGGTCTCTAGTTTTAAAAAATGCACAGGTTTGGTAGGTTTCCCTAGGTGGCGGCTGAGTTAGAGGCCAAAATCCACAGGTAGGCACTTTGCAAAAAACAGCTCTGTTTTCTTTGTGAAAATGTGATGTGTCCACGTTGTGTTTTGGGACTTTTCCTGTCGCGGGCGCTAGGCCTACCCTCACAAGTGAGGTACCATTTTTATTGGGAGACTTGAGGGAATGCTGGGTAGAAGGAAATTTGTGGCTCCTCTCAGATTCCAGAACTTTCTGTCACTGAAATGTGAGGAAAAAGTGTTTTTTTAGCCACATTTTGAGGTTTACAAAGGATTCTGGGTAGCAGAACTTGGTGAGAGCCCAACAAGTCACCCCATCTTGGATTCCCCTAGGTTTCTAGTTTTAAAAAATGCACAGGTTTGGTAGGTTTCCCTAGGTGGCAGCTGAGATAGAGGCCAAAATCCACAGGTAGGCACTTTGCAAAAAACACCTCTGTTTTCTTTGAGAAAATGTTATGTGTCCACTATGAGTTTTGGGGCATTTCCTGTCACGGGCACTAGACCTACCCACACAAGTGAGGTACCATTTTTATCAGGAAACTTGGGGAAACGCTGGGTGGAAGGAAATTTGTGGCTCCTCTCAGATTCCAGAACTTTCTGTCACCGAAATGTGAGGCAAAAGTATTTTTTTAGCCACATTTTGAGGATTGCAAAGGAGTCTGGGTAACAGAACCTAGTAGCAGCCCAACAAGTCACCCCGGCTTGGATTCCCCTAGGTCTCTAGTTTAAAAAAATGCACAGGTTTGGTAGGTTTCCCTAGGTGGCGGCTGAGATAGAGGCCAAAATCCACAGGTAGGCACTTTGCAAAAAACACCTCTGTTTTCTTTGAGAAAATGTTATGTGTCCACTTTGTATTTTGGGGCATTTCCTGTCACGGGCACTAGACCTACCCACACAAACGAGGTACCATTTATATCGGGAGACTTGGGGAAATGCTGGGTGGAAGGAATTTTGTGGCTCCTCTCGGATTCCAGAACTTTCTGTCACCGAAATGTGAGTCAAAAGTATTTTTTTTGCCACATTTTGAGGATTGCAAAGGATTCTGGGTAACAGAACCTGGTGGCAGCCCAACAAGTCACCCTGTCTTGGATTCCCCTAGGTCTCTAGTTTTGAAAAATGAACAGGTTTGGTAGTTTTCCCTAGGTGGCGGCTGAGATAGAGGCCAAAATCCACAAGTAGGCACTTTGCAAAAAACACCTCTGTTTTCTTTGAGAAAATGTGATGTGTCCACTTTGTGTTTTGGGGCATTTCCTGTCCCGGGCACTAGGCCTGCCCACTCAAGTGAGGTACCACATTTATCAGGCGACTTGGGGGTATGCTGCTTGGAAGGAAATTTGTGGCTCCTCTCAGATTCCAGAACTTTCTGTCACCGAAATGTGAGGGAAAAGTGTTTTTGTAGCCACATTTTGAGGTTTGCAAAGATTCTGGGTAACAAAACCTGGTGGCAGCCCAACAAGTCACCCCGTCTTTGATTCCCCTAGGTCGCTAGTTTTAAAAAATGCACAGGTTTGGTAGGTTTCCCTAGGTGGCGGCTGAGATAGAGGCCAAAATCCACAAGTAGGCACTTTGCAAAAAACACCTCTGTTTTCTTTGAGAAAATGTGATGTGTCCACTTTGTGTTTTGGGGCATTTCCTGTCCCGGGCACTAGGCCTACCCACACAAGTGAGGTTCCATTTTTATCAGGAGATTTGGGGGGGTATGCTGGTTGGAAGGAAATTTGTGGCTCCTCTCAGATTCCAGAACTTTCTGTCACCGAAATGTGAGGGAAAAGTGGTTTTGTGGCCACATTTTGAGGTTTACAAAGGATTCTGGGTAGCAGAACCTGGTGGGAGTCCAACAAGTCACCCCATCTTGGATTGCCCTAGGTCTCTAGTTTTAAAAAATGCACAAGTTTGGTAGGTTTCCCTAGGTGGCAGCTGAGATAGAGGCCAAAATCCACAGGTAGGCACTTTGCAAAAAACACCTCTGTTTTCTTTGAGAAAATGTTATGTGTCCACTATGAGTTTTGGGGCATTTCCTGTCACGGGCACTAGACCTACCCACACAAGTGAGGTACCATTTTTATCAGGAAACTTGGGGAAACGCTGGGTGGAAGGAAATTTGTGGCTCCTCTCAGATTCCAGAACTTTCTGTCACCGAAATGTGAGGCAAAAGTATTTTTTTAGCCACATTTTGAGGATTGCAAAGGAGTCTGGGCAACAGAACCTAGTAGCAGCCCAACAAGTCACCCCGGCTTGGATTCCACTAGGTCTCTAGTTTTAAAAAATGCACAAGTTTGGTAGGTTTCCCTAGGTGGCGGCTGAGATAGAGGCCAAAATCCACAGGTAGGCACTTTGCAAAAAACACCTCTGTTTTCTTTGAGAAAATGTTATGTGTCCACTTTGTATTTTTGGGGCATTTCCTGTCACGGGCACTAGACCTACCCACACAAGCGAGGTACCATTTATATCGGGAGACTTGTGGAAATGCTGGGTGGAAGGAAATTTGTGGCTCCTCTCAGATTCCAGAACTTTCTGTCACCGAAATGTGAGTCAAAAGTATTTTTTAGCCACATTTTGAGGATTGCAAAGGATTCTGGGTAACAGAACCTGGTGGCAGCCCAACAAGTCACCCTGTCTTGGATTCCCCTAGGTCTCTAGTTTTGGAAAATGAACAGGTTTGGTAGTTTTCCCTAGGTGGCGGCTGAGCTAGAGGCCAAAATCCACAAGTAGGCACTTTGCAAAAAACACCTCTGTTTTCTTTGAGAAAATGTGATGTGTCCACTTTGTGTTTTGGGGCATTTCCTGTCCCGGGCACTAGGCCTGCCCACTCAAGTGAGGTACCACATTTATCAGGCGACTTGGTTGTATGCTGGTTGGAAGGAAATTTGTGGCTCCTCTCAGATTCCAGAACTTTCTGTCACTGAAATGTGAGGGAAAAGTGTTTTCGTAGCCACATTTTGAGGTTTGCAAAGATTCTGGGTAAAAAAAACCTGGTGGCAGCCCAACAAGTCACCCCGTCTTTGATTCCCCTAGGTCGCTAGTTTTAAAAAATGCACAGGTTTGGTAGGTTTCCCTAGGTGGCGGCTGAGATAGAGGCCAAAATCCACAAGTAGGCACTTTGCAAAAAACACCTCTGTTTTCTTTGAGAAAATGTGATGAGTCCACTTTGTGTTTTGGGGCATTTCCTGTCCAGGGCACTAGGCCTGCCCACTCAAGTGAGGTACCATATTTATCAGGCGACTTGGGGGTATGCTGGTTGGAAAGAAATTTGTGGCTCCTCTCAGATTCCAGAACTTTCTGTCACCGAAATGTGAGGGAAAAGTGTTTTTGTAGCCACATTTTGAGGTTTACAAAGGATTCTGGGTAGCAGAACCTGGTGAGAGCCCAACAAGTCACCCCATCTTGGATTCCCCTAGGTCTCTAGTTTTCAAAAATGCACAGGTGTGGTAGGATTCCCTAGGTGGCGGCTGAGATAGAGGCCAAAATCCACAAGTAGGCACTTTGCAAAAAACACCTCTGTTTTCTTTGAGAAAATGTGATGTGTCCACTTTGTGTTTTGGGGCATTTCCTGTCCCGGGCACTAGGCCTGCCCACTCAAGTGAGGTACCATATTTATCAGGCGACTTAGGGGTATGCTGGTTGTAAGGAAATTTGTGGCTCCTCTCAGATTCCAGAACTTTCTGTCACCGAAATGTGAGGGAAAAGTGTTTTTGTAGCCACATTTTGAGGTTTGCAAAGATTCTGGGTAACAAAACCTGGTGGCAGCCCAACAAGTCACCCCGTCTTTGATTCCCCTAGGTCACTAGTTAAAAAAAATGCACAGGTTTGGTAGGTTTCCTTGGTGGCGGCTGAGATAGAGGCCAAAATCCACAAGTAGGCACTTTGCAAAAAACACCTCTGTTTTCCTTGAGAAAATGTGATGTGTCCACTTTGTGTTTTGGGGCATTTCCTGTCCCGGGCACTAGGCCTACCCACACAAGTGAGGTTCCATTTTTATCAGGAGATTTGGGGGGGTATGCTGGTTGGAAGGAAATTTGTGGCTCCTCTCAGATTCCAGAACTTTCTGTCACCGAAATGTGAGGGAAAAGTGTTTTTGTGGCCACATTTTGAGGTTTACAAAGGATTCTGGGTAGCAGAAACTGGTGGGAGTCCAACAAGTCACCCCATCTTGGATTCCCCTAGGTCTCTAGTTTTCAAAAATGCACAGGTTTGGTAGGTTTCCCTAGGTGGCGGCTGAGTTAGAGGCCAAAATCCACAGGTAGGCACTTTGCAAAAAACACCTCTGTTTTCTTTGTGAAAATGTGATGTGTCCACGTTGTGTTTTGGGGCTTTTCCTGTCGCGGGCGCTAGGCCTACCCTCACAAGTGAGGTACCATTTTTATCGGGAGACTTGGGGGAACGCTGGGTAGAAGGAAATTTGTGGCTCCTCTCAGATTCCAGAACTTTCTGTCACTGAAATGTGAGGAAAAAGTGTTTTTTTAGCCACATTTTGAGGTTTACAAAGGATTCTGGGTAGCAGAACTTGGTGAGAGCCCAACAAGTCACCCCATCTTGGATTCCCCTAGGTTTCTAGTTTTAAAAAAAGCACAGGTTTGGTAGGTTTCCCTAGGTGGCAGCTGAGATAGAGGCCAAAATCCACAGATAGGCACTTTGCAAAAAACACCTCTGTTTTCTTTGAGAAAATGTTATGTGTCCACTATGAGTTTTGGGGCATTTCCTGTCACGGGCACTAGACCTACCCACACAAGTGAGGTACCATTTTTATCAGGAAACTTGGGGAAACGCTGGGTGGAAGGAAATTTGTGGCTCCTCTCAGATTCCAGAACTTTCTGTCACCGAAATGTGAGGCAAAAGTATTTTTTTAGCCACATTTTGAGGATTGCAAAGGAGTCTGGGTAACAGAACCTAGTAGCAGCCCAACAAGTCACCCCGGCTTGGATTCCCCTAGGTCTCTAGTTTTAAAAAATGCACAGGTTTGGTAGGTTTCCCTAGGTGGCGGCTGAGATAGAGGCCAAAATCCACAGGTAGGCACTTTGCAAAAAACACCTCTGTTTTCTTTGAGAAAATGTTATGTGTCCACTTTGTATTTTGGGGCATTTCCTGTCACGGGCACTAGACCTACCCACACAAGCGAGGTACCATTTACATCGGGAGACTTGGGGAAATGCTGGGTGGAAGGAAATTTGTGGCTCCTCTCAGATTCCAGAACTTTCTGTTACCGAAATGTGAGTCAAAAGTTTTTTTTTAGCCACATTTTGAGGATTGCAAAGGATTCTGGGTAACAGAACCTGGTGGCAGCCCAACAAGTCACCCTGTCTTGGATTCCCCTAGGTCTCTAGTTTTGAGAAATGAACAGGTTTGGTAGTTTTCCCTAGGTGGCGGCTGAGCTAGAGGCCAAAATCCACAAGTAGGCACTTTGCAAAAAACACCTCTGTTTTCTTTGAGAAAATGTGATGTGTCCACTTTGTGTTTTGGGGCATTTCCTGTCCCGGGCACTAGGCCTGCCCACTCAAGTGAGGTACCACATTTATCAGGCGACTTGGGGGTATGCTGCTTGGAAGGAAATTTGTGGCTCCTCTCAGATTCCAGAACTTTCTGTCACCGAAATGTGAGGGAAAAGTGTTTTTGTAGCCACATTTTGAGGTTTGCAAAGATTCAGGGTAACAAAACCTGGTGGCAGCCCAACAAGTCACCCCGTCTTTGATTCCCCTAGGTCGCTAGTTTTAAAAAATGCACAGGTTTGGTAGGTTTCCCTAGGTGGCGGCTGAGATAGAGGCCAAAATCCACAAGTAGGCACATTGCAAAAAACACCTCTGTTTTCTTTGAGAAAATGTGATGTGTCCACTTTGTGTTTTGGGGCATTTCCTGTCCCGGGCACTAGGCCTACCCACACAAGTGAGGTTCCATTTTTATCAGGAGATTTGGCGGGGTATGCTGGTTGGAAGGAAATTTGTGGCTCCTCTCAGATTCCAGAACTTTCTGTCACCGAAATGTGAGGGAAAAGTGGTTTTGTGGCCACATTTTGAGGTTTACAAAGGATTCTGGGTAGCAGAACCTGGTGGGAGTCCAACAAGTCACCCCATCTTGAATTCCCCTAGGTCTCTAGTTTTCAAAAATGCACAGGTTTGGTAGGTTCCCCTAGGTGGCGGCTGAGTTAGAGGCCAAAATCCACAGGTAGGCACTTTGCAAAAAACAGCTCTGTTTTCTTTGTGAAAATGTGATGTGTCCACGTTGTGTTTTGGGGCTTTTCCTGTCGCGGGCGCTAGGCCTACCCTCACAAGTGAGGTACCATTTTTATCGGGAGACTTGAGGGAACGCTGGGTAGAAGGAAATTTGTGGCTCCTCTCAGATTCCAGAACTTTCTGTCACTGAAAGGTGAGGAAAAAGTGTTTTTTTAGCCACATTTTGAGGTTTACAAAGGATTCTGGGTAGCAGAACTTGGTGAGAGCCCAACAAGTCACCCCATCTTGGATTCCCCTAGGTTTCTAGTTTTAAAAAATGCACAGGTTTGGTAGGTTTCCCTAGGTGGCAGCTGAGATAGAGGCCAAAATCCACAGGTAGGCACTTTGCAAAAAACACCTCTGTTTTCTTTGAGAAAATGTTATGTGTCCACTATGAGTTTTGGGGCATTTCCTGTCACGGGCACTAGACCTACCCACACAAGTGAGGTACCATTTTTATCAGGAAACTTGGGGAAACGCTGGGTGGAAGGAAATTTGTGGCTCCTCTCAGATTCCAGAACTTTCTGTCACCGAAATGTGAGGCAAAAGTTTTTTTTTAGCCACATTTTGAGGATTGCAAAGGAGTCTGGGCAACAGAACCTAGTAGCAGCCCAACAAATCTGCCCGGCTTGGATTCCCCTAGGTCTCTAGTTTTAAAAAATGCACAGGTTTGGTAGGTTTCCCTAGGTGGCGGCTGAGATAGAGGCCAAAATCCACAGGTAGGCACTTTGCAAAAAACACCTCTGTTTTCTTTGAGAAAATGTTATGTGTCCACTTTGTATTTTGGGGCATTTCCTGTCACGGGCACTAGACCTACCCACACAAGCGAGGTACCATTTATATCGGGAGACTTGTGGAAATGCTGGGTGGAAGGAAATTTGTGGCTCCTCTCAGATTCCAGAACTTTCTGTCACCGAAATGTGAGTCAAAAGTATTTTTTTAGCCACATTTTGAGGATTGCAAAGGATTCTGGGTAACAGAACCTGGTGGCAGCCCAACAAGTCACCCTGTCTTGGATTCCCCTAGGTCTCTAGTTTTGAAAAATGAACAGGTTTGGTAGTTTTCCCTAGGTGGCGGCTGAGCTAGAGGCCAAAATCCACAAGTAGGCACTTTGCAAAAAACACCTCTGTTTTCTTTGAGAAAATGTGATGTGTCCACTTTGTGTTTGGGGGCATTTCCTGTCCCGGGCACTAGGCCTGCCCACTCAAGTGAGGTACCACATTTATCAGGCGACTTGGTTGTATGCTGGTTGGAAGGAAATTTGTGGCTCCTCTCAGATTCCAGAACTTTCTGTCACTGAAATGTGAGGGAAAAGTGTTTTCGTAGCCACATTTTGAGGTTTGCAAAGATTCTGGGTAACAAAACCTGGTGGCAGCCCCACAAGTCACCCCGTCTTTGATTCCCCTAGGTCGCTAGTTTTAAAAAATGCACAGGTTTGGTAGGTTTCCCTAGGTGGCGGCTGAGATAGAGGCCAAAATCCACAAGTAGGCACTTTGCAAAAAACACCTCTGTTTTCTTTGAGAAAATGTGATGTGTCCACTTTGTGTTTTGGGGCATTTCCTGTCCCGGGCACTAGGCCTACCCACACAGGTGAGGTACCATTTTTATCAGGAGACTTGGGGGGTATGCTGGTTGGAAGGAAATTTGTGGCTCCTCTCAGATTCCAGAACTTTCTGTCACCGAAATGTGAGGGAAAAGTGTTTTTGTGGCCACATTTTGAGGATTACAAAGGATTCTGGGTAGCAGAACCTGGTGGGAGTCCAACAAGTCACCCCATCTTGGATTCCCCTAGGTCTCTAGTTTTTAAAAATGCACAGGTTTGGTAGGTTTCCCTAGATCGCGGCTGAGATAGAGGCCAAAATCCACAGGTAGGCACTTTGCAAAAAACGCCTCTGTTTTCTTTGAGAAAATGTGATGTGTCCACTTTGTGTTTTGGGGCATTTCCTGTCACGGGCACTAGACCTACCCACACAAGTGAGGTACAATTTTTATCTGGAGACTTGGGGAAATGCTGGGTGGAAGGAAATTTGTGGCTCCTCTCAGATTCCAGAACTTTCTGTCACCGAAATGTGAAGTATTTTTTTAGCCACATTTTGAGGATTGCAAATGATTCTGGGTAACAGAACCTGGTGGCAGTCCAACAAGTCACCCCATCTTGGATTCCCCTAGGTCTCTAGTTTAAAAAAATTAACAGGTTTGGTAGGTTTCCCTAGGTGGCGGCTGAGATAGAGGCCAAAATCCACAGGTAGGCACTTTGCAAAAAACGCCTCTGTTTTCTTTGAGAAAATGTGATGTGTCCACTTTGTGTTTTGGGGTATTTCCTGTCACGGGCACTAGACCTACCCACACAAGTGAGGTACCATTTTTATCGGGAGACTTGGGGAAACGCTGGGTGGAAGGAAATTTGTGGCTCCTCTCAGATTCCAGAACTTTCTGTCACCGAAATGTGAGGGAAAAGTGTTTTTGTAGCCACATTTTGAGGTTTACAAAGGATTCTGGGTAGCAGAACCTGGTGAGAGCCCAACAAGTCACCCCATCTTGGATTCCCCTAGGTCTCTAGTTTTCAAAAATGCACAGGTGTGGTAGGTTTCCCTAGGTGGCGGCTGAGATAGAGGCCAAAATCCACAAGTAGGCACTTTGCAAAAAACACCTCTGTTTTCTTTGAGAAAATGTGATGTGTCCACTTTGTGTTTTGGGGCATTTCCTGTCCCGGGCACTAGGCCTGCCCACTCAAGTGAGGTACCATATTTATCAGGCGACTTGGGGGTATGCTGGTTGTAAGGAAATTTGTGGCTCCTCTCAGATTCCAGAACTTTCTGTCACCGAAATGTGAGGGAAAAGTGTTTTTGTAGCCACATTTTGAAGTTTGCAAAGATTCTGGGTAACAAAACCTGGTGGCAGCCCCACAAGTCACCCCGTCTTTGATTCCCCTAGGTTGCTAGTTTTAAAAAATGCACAGGTTTGTTAGGTTTCCCTAGGTGGCGGCTGAGATAGAGTCCAAAATCCACAAGTAGGCACTTTGCAAAAAACACCTCTGTTTTCTTTGAGAAAATGTGATGTGTCCACTTTGTGTTTTGGGGCATTTCCTGTCCCGGGCACTAGGCCTGCCCACTCAAGTGAGGTACCATATTTATCAGGCGACTTGGGGGTATGCTGGTTGGAAGGAAATTTGTGGCTCCTCTCAGATTCCAGAACTTTCTGTCACCGAAGTGTGAGGGAAAAGTGTTTTTGTAGCCACATTTTGCGGTTTGCAAAGATTCTGGGTAACAAAACCTGGTGGCAGCACCACAAGTCACCCCGTCTTTAATTCCCCGAGGTCGCTAGTTTAAAAAAATGCACAGGTTTGGTAGGTTTCCCTAGGTGGCGGCTGAGATAGAGGCCAAAATCCACAGGTAGGCACTTTGCAAAAAACAGCTCTGTTTTCTTTGAGAAAATGTGATGTGTCCACTTTGTGTTTTTGGGAATTTCCTGTCACGGGCACTAGACCTACCCACACAAGTGAAGTACCATTTTTATCGGGAGACTTGGGGAAACGCTGGGTGGAAGGACATTTGTGGCTCCTCTCAGATTCCAGAACTTTCTGTCACCGAAATGTGAGGCAAAAGTATTTTTTTAGCCACATTTTGAGGATTGCAAAGGATTCTGGGTAACAGAACCTGGTGGCAGCCCAACAAGTCACCCCGTCTTGGATTCCCCTAGGTCTCTAGTTTTAAAAAATTAACAGGTTTGGTAGGTTTTCCAGGTGGCGGCTGAGATAGAGGCCAAAATACACAGGTAGGCACTTTGCAAAAAACACCTCTGTTTTCTTTGAGAAAATGTGATGTGTCCACTTTGTGTTTTGGGATATTTCCTGTCACGGGCACTAGACCTACCCACACAAGTGAGGTACCATTTTTATCGGGAGACTTGGGGAAACGCTGGGTGGAAGGAAATTTGTGGCTCCTCTCAGATTCCGGAACTTTCTGTCACCGAAATGTGAGGGAAAAGTGTTTTTGTAGCCACATTTTGAGGTTTACAAAGGATTCTGGGTAGCAGAACCTGGTGAGAGCCCAACAAGTCACCCCATCTTGGATTCCCCTAGGTCTCTAGTTTTCACAAATGCACAGGTGTGGTAGGTTTCCCTAGTTAGCGGCTGAGATAGAGGCCAAAATCCACAAGTAGGCACTTTGCAAAAAACACCTCGGTTTTCTTTGAGAAAATGTGATGTGTCCACTTTGTGTTTTGGGGCATTTCCTGTCCCGGGCACTAGGCCTGCCCACTCAAGTGAGGTACCATATTTATCAGGCGACTTGGGGATATGCTGGTTGGAAGGAAATTTGTGGCTCCTCTCAGATTCCAGAACTTTCTGTCACCAAAATGTGAAGTATTTTTTTAACCACATTTTGAGGATTGCAAAAGATTCTGGGTAACAGAACCTGGTGGCAGTCCAACAAGTCACCCCATCTTGGATTTCCCTAGGTCTCTAGTTTTAAGAAATTAACAGGTTTGGTAGGTTTCCCTAGGTGGCGGCTGAGATAGAGGCCAAAATCCACAGGTAGGCACTTTGCAAAAAACACCTCTGTTTTCTTTGAGAAAATGTGATGTGTGCACTTTGTGTTTTGGGGTATTTCCTGTCACGGGCACTAGACCTACCCACACAAGTGAGGTACCATTTTTATCGGGAGACTTGGGGAAACGCTGGGTGGAAGGACATTTGTGGCTCCTCTCAGATTCCAGAACTTTCTGTCACCGAAATGTGAGGCAAAAGTATTTTTTTAGCCACATTTTGAGGATTGCAATGGATTCTGGGTAACAGAACCTGGTGGCAGCCCAACAAGTCACCCCGTCTTGGATTCCCCTAGGTCTCTAGTTTTAAAAAATTAACAGGTTTGGTAGGTTTCCCTAGGTGGCGGCTGAGATAGAGGCCAAAATCCACAGGTAGGCACTTTGCAAAAAACACCTCTGTTTTCTTTGAGAAAATGTGATGTGTGCACTTTGTGTTTTGGGGTATTTCCTGTCACGGGCACTAGACCTACCCACACAAGTGAGGTACCATTTTTATCGGGAGACTTGGGAAAACGCTGTGTGGAAGGAAATTTGTGGCTCCTCTCAGATTCCAGAACTTTCTGTCACCGAAATGTGAGGGAAAAGTGTTTTTGTAGCCACATTTTGAGGTTTACAAAGATTCTGGGTAGCAGATCCTGGTGAGAGCCCAACAAGTCACCCCATCTTGGATTCCCCTAGGCCTCTAGTTTTCAAAAATGCACAGGTGTGGTAGGTTTCCCTAGGTGGCGGCTGAGATAGAGGCCAAAATCCACAAGTAGGCACTTTGCAAAAAACACCTCTGTTTTCTTTGAGAAAAGGTGATGTGTCCACTTTGTGTTTTGGGGCATTTCCTGTCCCGGGCACTAGGCCTACCCACACAAGTGAGGTACCATTTTTATCGGGAGACTTTAGGGAACGCTGGTTGAAAGGAAATGTGTGGCTCCTCTCAGATTCCAGAACTTTCTGTCACCGAAATATGAGGAAAAAGTGTTTAGCCACATTTTGAGGTTTGCAAAGGATTCTGGGTAACAGAACCTGGTGGCAGCCCAACAAGTCACCCCATCTTTGATTCCCCTAGGTCTCTAGTTTTGAAAAATGCACGGGTTTGGTAGGTTTCCCTAGGTGACGGCTGAGCTACAGGCCAAAATCCACAAGTAGGCACTTTGCAAAAAATACCTCTGTTTTCTTTGAGAAAATGTGATGTGTCCACGTTGTGTTTTGGGGCATTTCCAGTGCCGGGCACTTGGACTACCCACACAAGTGAGGTACATTTTTATCAGGAGACTTGGGGGTACGCTGGTTGGAAGCAAATTTGTGGCTCCTCTCAGATTCCAGAACTTTTTGTCTCCGAAATGTGAGGAAAAAGTGTTTTTTTAGCCACATTTTGAGGTTTGCAAAGGATTCTAGGTATTAGAACCTGGTGAGAGCCCCACAAGTCAACCCGTTGTGGATTCCCCTAGGTCTCTAGTTTTCAAAAATGCACAGGTTTGGTAGGTTTCCCTAGGTGGCGGCTGAGCTAGAGGCCAAAATCCACAAGTAGGCACTTTGCAAGAAACACCTCTGTTTTGTTGGAGAAAATGTTATGTGTCCACTTTGTGTTTTGGGGCATTTCCTGTCACGGGCACTAGACCTACCCACACAAGTGAGGTACCATTTTTTATCGGGAGACTTGGGGAAACGCTGGGTGGAAGGACATTTGTGGCTCCTGTCAGATTCCAGAACTTTCTGTCACCGAAATGTGAGGAAAAAGTGTTTTATTTAGCCACATTTTGAGGTTTGCAAAGGATTCTGGGTAACAGAACATGGTGAGAGCCCCACAAGTCACCCTGTCTTGTATTTCCCTAGGTCTCTAGTTTTCAAAAATGCACAGGTTTGGTAGGTTTCCCTAGGTGGCGGCTGAGCTAAAGGCCAAAATCCACAGGTAGGCACTTTGCAAAAAATACCTTTGTTTTCTTTGAGAAAATGTGATGTGTCCACTTTGTGTTTTGTGGCATTTCCAGTCGCGGGCACTAGGCCTACCCACACAAGTGAGGTACCATTTTTATCGGGAGACTTGCGGGAACATAGAATACCAAAACAAGTTTTATTGCCCCTTGTCTTTCTCTAAATTTTTTCCTTCCAAATGTAAGACAGTGTGTAAAAAAGACGTCTATTTGAGAAATGCCCTGTGATTCACATGCTAGTATGGGCACCCCAGAATTCAGAGATATGCAAATAACCACTGCTACTCAACACCTTATCTTGTGCCCATTTTGGAAATACAAAGGTTTTCTTGATACCTATTTTTGACTCTTTATATTTCAGCAAATAAATTGTTGTATACCCGGTATAGAATAAAAACCCACTGCAAGGTGCCGCTCATTTATTGGCTCTGGGTACCTAGGGTTCTTGATTAACCTATAAGCCCTATATATCCCCGCAAGCAGAAGAGTCCAGCAGACGTAACGTCATATTGCTTTCAAAAATCTGACATTGCTGGAAAAAGTTACAGAGTAAAACATACCGAAAAATTGCAGTTTTTTTCACCTCAATTTCAATATCTTTTTATTTCAGTTGTTATTTTCTGTAGGAAACCCTTGTAGGATCTACACAAATTACCCATTGCTGAATTCAAAATTTTGTCTACTTTTCAGAACTGTTTAGGTTTCTGGGATCCAGCATTGGTTTTACACCCATTTCTGTCACTGACTGGAAGGAGGCTGAAAGCACAAAAAATCATAAAAATGGGGTTTGTCCCAGTAAAATGCCAAAATTGTGTTGAAAGATTGGGTTTTCAGATTCAAGTCTGCCTGTACCTGAAAGCCTGGTGATTTTATCACTGCAAACCCTTTGTTGATGCCAATTTCAGGGAAAAAAACCACAAGCCTTCTTCTGCAGCCCTTTTTTCCATTTAAAAAAAAAAAAAAAGACATTTTCACTGTATTTTGGCTAATTTCTTGGTCTCCCTCATGGGAACCCACAATGTCTGGGTACCTCTAGAATCCCTAGGATGTTGGAAAAAAAAGACGCAAATTTGGCGTGGGTAGCTTATGTGGACAAAAAGTTATGAGGGCCTAAGCGCGCCCTGCCCCAAATAGCCAAAAAAAAGGCCTGGCACCTGAGGGGGAAAAGGCCTGGCAGTGAAGGGGTTAAGCCAGGTCTCAAGTTTGAGCCTTACATAGACATGATCTTGCGGCTTTTAGCAAAAAAAAACGTATATGGGATTTTGCCGGGGTTGTTTGCCGCTTATGTCTCTTAGCTGCAGGAACAGAGATCAAGACACAGACCACTGCCCCGCAAGTGGGGTTGGTCACAGAGACGGAGGAACGTTTTGTTTTCTGTACCGAATACCATTATCTTCGTAGGAAGTAGCTTCAACCGGTATGCTTGAATCTGAGTCAGGCTATATCTGGGAGGGCACAGGATTTTAAAGCCTGACACATGTGGCCCAATTATCTTTTCTGTAAGTTGTTTTTTATTAAGTGCCAGGCCCAAGTGCTCTAAGACCACCACCCAGCTTGACAGAGGCACCAATGTCATCGCTTTACCAGCATGTGATTTACGACCTGGTTTTCTGCTCTGCGATAAGCTGTATCATGACCGTTATTTACAATAAAATAGGCAATTTGGAAACCTAACTAGCACTTTTGAGGTATAATGCACTTTATATTTATAAATGTGATTTTAGATTTGTGTGATCGGGCAACTGTTCTTGCGAGCCGTTTGCATTCTATTTCATTTCGTGTTATTTTTAAATATTTGTTATTGTTCACGATTGTTAACTTGATTTTACGTGCTCGAATGTCACTGGATCTAGCACAGGCTTGTTCTAATTTTACTATCTTGTTGTTACTTTCAGTAAACTTTGATGGCTTAAAAAAAGCCGATTAAAATTATTTGAATGAATGGATTAATGAATACATAAAGCAAACTAGGTTGGATCCAGCTCCAGGATGTGTAAGATAATGCTTTGTGAACCAGGGTTAAAATTGAGCAAGATCAGTTTGCGTTTCTTCATGTTTTTGCAAAACATAAGTGCATTTAACAAACACAATTTCCCCTACTTTTACACTGTATAAGAGGTGAAGCTAAGTTAGAGATAAAAAAAAATCTGTTTGGATATACAGTCTATACCCTGCAGTCTTCACCTCGCAGGCTGTTACATGAAGGTAAGTATTTTTTAATGACATTTATATTATTACTTTTTTGTAGAGCAATTTGAGGGTAAAGGGATGGTTAAGGGTAAAAAATGGTAAAGATTATGGGATGGGTAAGGGTAAGGCACGGTAGAGTTAAAGGGAAGTAAGGGTTTTTTGGGGTCAGGTTGTAGGTAGAGGTAAAGGGAGATAAAGGTTTTAGTGTTCAAGGGAGGACAAAGGTAAATGAAGTATGTGTTTTTCGAGTTCAAGGATGAGTAGAAGTAAATGGAGATAAGGAATTTTAGAGTTCATTGGGGAGTAGGAGTAAAGAGAGGTTAGTCGTTTACAAAAAGGATTTTGTGAGGTTATCACCAAAAAAGAAACTGAAAAAGGAGGGTGATTGGGCACCCCAAAAAAAAAAATATATAAAATATATATATAAGATAGATAGATAGATAGATAGATAGATAGATAGATAGATAGATAGATAGATAGATAGATAGAATTTACAATGGCATTGCGGGGTAAAGGCATGTGTTATAAAGCTCTGGATAGTATTACAATGCGTTAGAAAGGTCAATGTGTTTTAACGCCCCAGGGTAAACAAGCATTTGCAATGCAATAAGTCATTCAATTGCTTGAGTTAGAGCTATTGCCTTTGTAAATTCATAACTACACTTTTCTTGTCACATACATTGGTCAACCCTGCCTTATATTATTGTCTTTTCCTGACATATAATTCCAGTGGCCCTGCAAAAAAGTAAAGCTCATCAATTTACCTTCTTCCTCTATCTGCAGCAAAAAATTATAATGTTGCCATTTAGCATCCTAATTTAAATCTGCCATGCTAATTCCAACAGAACACCACCGTCACCACCACACCATCAGAGTTGTTGGCTGGCTAACAAAATTCTCCAAAAAAAGACACAAGACAGCCACAGAGGAGAAAGAAACTAGAATGGTCAACCAAACCTGTCAAGAGTTTTCAAACAGTCGTAAGAAATATGAAGAGACAGTATAATTAGAATAAGAAGAGCTTGTTAGAACATATACAATTATAATTTAAATCTTTGTCAGAAATAAACTTTTGTCATTAGACTGTACTTCTCAAAACAGTGACTAGAGGGCACCACAACCAAAATATAATTTGTAAGAAACAAGGTCATCTAACCATATTGTTTGCCCCTAGAAGGCATAATCCCATGAAAACAAGTAATGCAGTGCAACAATATACAAATAATAAAAAAACGGAAGAAGAGGGTGCCTAAAAACCTCTGGAAAAGTCATTTTCCCAACAGCCAGGTGCAAGAGAACAGTCCTTTCACTGAATAAAAACTCATCCTCTTGAAAATATATCAATGGAACACTTTAAGCGAAGATGATATAATGCATATGTGTATTCTTCTGTAAAATAGTAGGAGGAATATATAAAAGAGAAGTCCACCTTACCTAAGGCTCGAGAGCTCATATGTATATCCTAAGACAGATCAAAGAAATAACATCCAGCAACGGTGAATGAAACTCGACATTCAAAAAGATCTCTGGTAAAGAGCTCCATAGAGGGTCCTGTCAGACGTTGCAACGCCAGCCTATGATGAAGCATGACACCTATAGGGTGTGTGAGGGCCCTGACTTCTACTCTTAAGAGTGCCCGTGGAACCTGTGGCCATCCTTTTAGAACAGTGCACTTTATGCATAATTAACCTTGGGAAGGTGTGCACTAGACCACTTTGAAATCTCCCTGTCCCTTCAACATACTAAAAATATAGAAATGGCCAGGGGTGCTGCCATCTTAAAATAAAAGCCCATAGAGCCATATCTGTAAAGACGATCACTAGTGTCAGTGGCTTTTATCCCCCTCAAAGCGCAGCAATAACCAGTTGTAATAAGGCATTGGTGTGCAACCTTTAAAAAACAACTAGAGAAAGCACATAATGTAACCTTAAAAATAATCTGTGCTCTGAAGTGAGAAGATCATTGTGAAGAACCTGGTAGTTATGCAAAGTGCTCCAATACTGCCAATTAAGTTTGCACTGTGTAATACTTGAAAGCACCATGGAGAGTGAAGGTGAGAGACAAGAGAGAAGCTTGACCTAAAAATATTTTAAAAAAGAAGTCCGCAAACCATGCGTAAATCAATACGCTACATATGCTAATAGTAGGTGCTCTGGAGGAGGGCTAAACATTGGAAAGGCATGACAAATGCATGTCTTTGACTAATTAAATGAAGGGAATTTTAAAAGGCAAGCCCTCGAAGAATGAAGGTGATGGGTGTGATATGGGTGTGGTTAAAGCCCACAGAATAGATCACAACAGGTCTGAAGTATTTGCACTCTCTTCCTTATGTCGAATGCTCCTTAGTTAATGATTGAATTCGTTTCGTAATAAAGTTTATTAATTTGTACATTTTATACTATTAAAATCATGATTAGAAAAAAGAGATGTAAGTTCATGTTGCATTTGCTTCACATTCAGTCTTTTCCGTGTTTTCCACGCGACTAGAAGCAGACACTTGTCCGTTCTCCCTTCAGGCAGCAAAAAAGCAAAGCAAAACAACACTTTTTCACAAGTACAAACTATACAAACTGCCCTCAAGTTCCACCTCCCAATTTTGAAGCCTTTTCCTATAATCAGAAAACTTAATTGTCGAAGTAAAAAGGATGAGCACACGACTGTGTACTTTTAAGAATTCTTAATAATCTGAAAAATATCCCCTTTACCCCTCCCTCTCTATTTTTGTGAGAGAAGTCCACCGTCAGTGTTCACAGCGTGCTGCGCCAATCCTCTGTCTGCAAGGAAATTCAGCAATATGATAAAATGTGCTTAAATCGCACAAATATATAGAATTTTGGCAGGCACTATTTCCAATTTAATTAACTTGTCTTTTTAGTAAAAATCTACGTTGCTAAAAGTCTAATATCTGTGAAGGTAAAATAAGTCATATCCTGAAGTCTTGAAGTCATTTTGTGCCTATCGGAATGTGTGGTGAATAGAGAGAGGTTGTTATGACATGGGCCTCTTCCTACCTTACAAGGAAACAGAATGTCAGTACAACAACCATATTAAACCACAGTCTTACACCTAATTAACTTTGGGAAACAGGGGTACGAAATGATGCTGTCATTTTGGCACGCTCATGGTACAT
Organism: Pleurodeles waltl; assembly: GCF_031143425.1. Lineage (NCBI taxonomy): Eukaryota > Metazoa > Chordata > Amphibia > Caudata > Salamandridae > Pleurodeles > Pleurodeles waltl. The sequence continues at coordinate 790,456,110 of NC_090438.1, read as the reverse complement.
TTGACGCTGGCCGCTTTCCATGAGCTGAGTGGATTGTGCTCCCAGGGGTGTCCTCACCATACAAACAGGGCTGTTAGGAATTCTTGGCACAGTAAATGCCTTAATGGAGGACTACGGTTACAGAAGGTCGGAAAGAACTCTAGCTCTATTTTTACGAAGCATCATGGGAAATCTTTAACAGAACCTTTTCAGTGGCTCTTTCTGTCCAATCAATTAATTTTCTTATCGACCGTGACGATTATATAAAAGAGGTACTGCCAGCTTTCACTGGAGCTCTGGCAGCCAATACCTTTGTTCTGCTTTGGCAGAGGAAGAGCTGGGTTTCTAGGGCTATTACGTTTCTGAACGCAGAAAAGAAGGAAAAGATTAAGTTTGGCGCAAGACCAGAAGAACATCAGTTCACCATCTAGCAGAGTAACTCACTCAGACCTACTCAGCAGCCCAAACTTATTTCTAACTTTTCTTTTCTTTAAAGCAGGTCGTCTTTGCTGTTTTAAGAGTTCCTGCTGGAACACAATTAAGCATTCTAAGGTTTAAAGATTGGAGCACTAACAAAATGTCAGTCATTAAAGTTATGTTTAGTCTGCACTTGCTTAAAAAGAGTTGTGGTTTAAAGCAAGTTTTCTTCCTTGATTGCGTTTTGTCACGACTTTCCCGTGGGGGGAGTCACGGGCAAGGAAATTCCCAGTTATTTTTCATTTATTTCAAATACTGCCTTAATGGTTTTCAGGACTGTTACTTTCACTGGGATATCTTTAAATATTTTTAACGCACGACCTCGTTATCGCCGTGTTTGTGAAATGGACAGTTACGTGCTCCTCAGTTAAAAAAAATAAAAAATAAAAACAAGAATCAGAGCAAATCAGAAGACTTGTGCTGCTGTGACATGAATGCTAAAACAGCTAGAACATCTGTACAAGCAATCGAAGTGCAGGTTCACCATCCGCACAGGGTGACCCTGATTCGCAAAGATTTTGCTGTCACTTACTGTACTAGTACTCGACTTACTCCCGAATTTCACGATTATGCTAGGGGCAATCCAGGAGTACTCTATGTTTACTCTTGGAATTCCAAGACTAAACTAAGATTAAGTGAGGAATAATCCTGGTTTGCTCCTGGAATTCGGCCTTAAAGCATGAGTAGTACAGTAGCACAAGAGCAGGTCACACTTAATCTAAGCAAACTCTTGGTTCTATGTATCTCAATTGCCCTGACTATGGCTGTGTTTTTGTCTTTAGTCCAGATATTCCACAAAGTGCATTCTATCACTAGCACCTCAAATACAAGTTGCTTCTGAATCACTTAATTATCCACCCTCAGAGCTTCAGGAGCATGGATACTATTGGCATGGCGTTGTCTCTCGGAACATTTCAATGTCCAGTGGAAGAACAGGGCATTTTAGTGGCTGTACACCTAAGGGCCTAGTTGACAAAACATCACAGAAGTTTAAGAACTTACTATGGACCAACATCACAGAAAAAGTGGATTATCCGCAACAGTACCTGTGATCTAATATTAAAGTGGAGACAGAAAATTGTATGACAGCCGGTGAGACAGAATTTATAGAATACTGGTGCAATGTTTTTGTTCCTGGTGACGTAACACACCCAGAATACTTACGAACATTAGGTAGTGCTAAGGCCTAAGGCCTGAGAGTCACGGACAAAGCAGTGCTACAAGTTTTTATAGCTATGGATTGATGTGCTAATGAGACAACTATGCAAGCTTAATTTCCATGCCTTCTGTAAATAATGAGTACTATATGTAACAACATATCTCTTTTTGCATGTACAACCCCACATTTTTGGGCTGATGCTGCTGTTTTTTCGATTCTGAGAGTGCACTGAGGCCTGCTAACCAGACTTCAGTGCCAGTGCTCTAACCCTATACAAATTGCATGTCGAATTGGATACACCCAATTAGCAAGCACAAACTTACTTATAAGTCCCTAGTATATGGTACCCAGGGGTATCCAGGGCATGTAAGGCAGAGTGTCAATTCTGGGCTGCAGCACTCATCATGCCACCTGTGTGTGACAGGTACAAAATGGTCCCCAGACTACCACTGCAGACTGGAAGGACACTTATTTTTACTGGCAGTTCGACTTTGCTTTTCACTCCAACGGCAAAGCCACCCAATCCCTTAAAACTATGGGGGTTATTCTAACTTTGGAGGAGGTGTTAATCCGTCCCAAAAGTGACGGAAAAGTGACGGATTTACCACCAGCCGTATTACGAGTCCATTATATCCTATGGAACTCGTAATACGGCTGGTGGTATATCCGTCACTTTACCGTCACTTTTGGGACGGATTAACACTCCTCCAAAGTTAGAATAACCCCCTATATGTAAGTCTCCCCTAAGGAAGACTGTTGGAAATGGCCTTTCTGCAGGGTCACCTCCAAACGTTTTGCCTTCCTCCTTCACTTTTTATGACATCATTTTTGCTGGCTTTAGGCCTCTGTGCACTTTACCACTGCTAATCAGCACTAAAGTGCATATGCTCTCTCCTTAAAACATGGTGACATTGGCTCATACCCATTTGGCTTATTTAATTTACTTGTAAGTCCCTAGTCAAGTGCACTACATGTGCCCAGGACCCATAAATTAAATGCTACTAGTGGGCTGCAGCACTGGTTGTGCCACCCACATAAGTACCCTCCTAACCATGCATCAGGCCTGCCTCTGCAGTACCTGTGTGTGCAGTTTCACTGCCACTTCGACTTGGCATTTAAAACTACTTGCCAAGCCTTAAACTCCCCTTTTTCTACATACGTCACCCTTAAAGTAGGCCCTAGGTAGCCCATAGGGCAGGGTGCTATGTAGGTAAAAGGCAGGACATAAACATGTGGGTCCTATATGTACTAGTAGTGTACAACTCCTAAATTCGTTTTACACTGCTGTGAGGCCTGCTCATTTCATAGGCTAGCATTTGGCAATCCTCATATACTGTTTGAGTGGTAGATCCTGATCTGAAAGGAGGAGCCAGGTCATATTTAGTATGACCAGAATGGTGATGCAAAATCCTGCTCAAGGGTGGAGTTGGATTTTATATTGCTATTTTAGAAATTCTACTTTTAGAAAGTGAGCATTTCTCTACACTTAAATCCTTCTGTGCATTCCAATCCATGTCTGGCAAGGTTTAGTTGACAGCTCCTCTGTGCATTCACTCAGACAACCCCAAACACAGGATGCTCAGTCACACTTGCACACATCTGCATACTGAATGGGTCTTCCCGGAATAGGAGGGTGGAGGGCCTGACACTTACATGTCAAAGGACAGTGGCCTGCCCTCACACAATGGACTGCCGCAACCCCTACTGGGACCCTGGAAGACAGGATGGAACTGAAAGGGGACCTTCTGCACTTCTAAGCCACTCTTTGAAGTCTTCCCCACTTCAAAGGCACATTTGGGTATTTAAGCAAGGTTTCTGGCCCTACCAACTTAGAAATTTCTGAAGTAGACAATTCTGGACAAGCTACCACTGGAGAAGAAACCCTGAACCATAACCTGCAACCTGCCAGGAAGAACTGCCTGGCTGCCCAAAGGACACACCTGACTGCTTTTCCAAGAAGGACTGCTGCCTTGCTGTTGCACTGCTGCCTTGCTATTCCCTGGCTGTGCTGAAGAACGGGCTTGGATAGAGCTTGCCTCCTGTTCCCTGAAGTCTCAGGACCAAAGAGACTTAATTCCAGCCAAAGAACTCCTGGTGGAGCGAAAATTGACACACAGCCTGCAAGGAAGGAAGCACAGCCTGCATCACAGTCAAAAATTCACCGCACGCTGAACTGGAACAACGTAGCCCCACTTCGCAAGGAGAAGATCAACCCAGTGCCAGCTTCGTGACCGGAAATTCGACACCCGATCCACTGGATCGATGCAAAGCCAAGCTGAAATGAAACAGCCTGACTTCCTGAAAGGAATCGACGCAGCGTCTGCCGTGCGGTAGAAATTTCCACGCAAATGCCCACCGGATCGATGCAGCCCCTGTGACTTCATCCTGCAAGCGCTGGATTTCAACGCATCATCCCTGGGGCATCCGAAAACCCCGCAACCCGGAGAGGATCCAAGTCCGTGCACAGGAAATCAACGCAAAGCCTTCCCTGCATGAAAACTAAACAACGCATCACCTGTGTACACCGGAAAAATAGACGCACACCTCCTCGTTTTCCACGCAACTCCTCCCCTGTGGTCCCTTGTGGAGAATTTGAAACCAAACCAGGTACTTTGTGCTTGCAAGAGAAACTTGTTGCTTTTTAAGATACTAAAGACACTTAATATCATTTTCACAGTGATATTTCAACATATTGCATATTAATCTTAATCCTTTTGACCTGCATCTTACCAGATAAATATTGTATATTCTTCTAAACACTGTGTGGTGTATTTTGGTGATGTTCTACTGTGTTATTGCATGAGTTATTTTACAAATACTTTACACATTGCCTTCTAAGTTAAGCCTGACTGCTCAGTGGCAAGCTACCAGAGGGTGGGCATAGGATAATTTGGATCATGTGTGACGTACCATGACTAGAGTGAGGGTTCTTACTTGGACCTGACTGCCAACCAAAGACCACATTTCTAACAAAGACCTTTAGGGGGTCATTACGACCCTGGCGGACGGTGTTAAAGCGGCGGTAAGAACGCAAACAGGCTGACGGACAAAAAAAGGGAATCTTGACCCTGGCGAAAACCGCCAACAAAGACAGCCACTTTAACACACCGCCCGCCATGGCGGTACAGACAAGCAGCGCGGCGGTTACCACCAACAGACAGGTGGAAGACAATGTACCACCCACACCATTACAACCCGCCAATCTGCCACCTTTTCCGGGGCGGATTCACCGTGGATAAAAACATGGCGGAAACAGCTTTTGCTATGGGAAAACGCTCACCTGAACACATCCCACGAGGAACGACGACTCCATGGACCCGGAACTCCAAATACTACCTGCCCTTGTCTTTCTGCTCCTTTACGACCAACAGCGACGTAGGCGCAGAAGATACCAGTGAGTACTGCATCTACGACATGGGGGAGGGGGAAGGCAAAAGTTAGGGGGACACCCACCTAACACCCCCACCCTCGCATATTACAACATACACACCAATGCAGTCAAAAATATCACATTAACAACCCACAATCCCCCCGGAAGAATGCAAAGACAAAGCGAATTTCGGTCAAACATTGTAATGTGCCAATATACATGTCATACAAAAATATACAGATATATATCTCTAAATCACTCATAATAATATAAACAATATAAGAAGTAGTGCAGATATGTACACAATAATGTCCGTGCACCAACAGTCCAAAAATGCATGGGCGAGGCCCACAATAGATACCTGACCAAAATCGGAGAGAACACTGCCGGGGCATCAGATAGAAACACTACAGGCACCTCAGGGGGAAGGGAAGGGGGGGGCACCTCAGCCAGATGAATGCAAAGCCAGATCCACGACGGGGCTACATGCCCATTGATGTATCCTGGGGAGTGCAAAGCCACAGACTCTCAAGTCTATACAGTGGGTGGGTTGCCCACTGTGCCATCCTGGGGAGTGCAAAGCCACAGTCTCTCAAGTCCATACAGTGGGTGGGTTGCCCACTGTGCCATTTTGTGGAGTGCAAAGCCACAGTCTCTCAAGTCCATACAGTGGGTGGGTTGCCCACTGTGCCATCCTGGGGAGTGCAAAGCCACAGTCTCTAAAGTCTATACAGTGGGTGGGTTGCCCACTGTGCCATCCTGGGGAGTGCAAAGCCACAGTCTCTCAAGTAGATGCAGGTCTCTACTGGTTCTGGAGGGGGACTGGTGCCCAGACTGGATGAGTCTCCCCGTGAAAGTTCCTGTCCTGTCACTGTCCCAGCTGCACATGGGGTAAGGATGCCTGATGTGGCGGTACATTCATTCCTACACGGTCTTTGTCCTGTTCAGCGGTGCTTTGCCATGGCGGTCTTTGCCCTGTTCAGCGGTGCTTTGCCATGGCGGTCTTTGCCCTGTTCAGTGGTGCTTTGCCATGGCGGTCTTTGCCCTGTTCAGCGGTGCTTTGACATGCCGGTTCAGGACTGTTCAGCGGTGCTTTGCCATGGCGGTCTTTGCCCTGTTCAGCGGTGCTTTGACATGGCGGTTCAGGACTGTTCAGCGGTGCTTTGCCATGGCGGTCTTTGCCCTGTTCAGCGGTGCTTTGACATGGTGGTTCTGATACTGACATTGGTGTGTGGCATGACGATCTCCACACTGGACATTGGTGTGTGGCATGACGATCTCCACACGGGACATTGGTGTGTGGCATGACGATCTCCACACTGGACATTGGTGTGTGGCATGACGATCTCCACACTGGACATTGGTGTGTGGCATGACGTTCCATCATTGGCCAGTGGGGCTGTGGCATCCTGTCCCTTCCAGGGCTGTGACTCTCGCGGTGGTCTCCTGACCAGTAACTATACTTGGGCCCTCCTGGGCACTGACTCTGGCAGTGGTCTCCTGACCAGTGACGATACTTGGGCCCTCCTGGGCACTGACCCTGGCGGTGGTCTCCTGACCGGTGACGATACTTGGGCCCTCCTGGGCACTGACTCCGGCGGTGGTCTCCTGACCAGTAACGATACTTGGGCCCTCCTGGGCACTGACTCCGGCGGTGGTCTCCTGACCAGTAACGATACTTGGGCCCTCCTGGGCTGTGACTCTGGCGGTGGTCTCCTGACCAGTAACAATACTTGGGCCCTCCTGGGCACTGACTCCGGCGGTGGTCTCCAGACCAGTAACGATACTTGGGCCCTCCTGGGCTGTGACTCTGGCGGTGGTCTCCTGACCAGTAACGATACTTGGGCCCTCCTGGGCTGTGACTCTGGTGGTGGTCTCCTGACCATTGATGATACTTGGGCCCTCCTGGGCACTGACTCTGGCGGTGGTCTCCTGACCAGTAACGATACTTGGGCCCTTCTGTGCACTGACTCCGGCGGTGGTCTCCTGACCAGTAACGATACTTGGGCCCTCCTGGGCTGTGACTCTGGCGGTGGTCTCCTGACCAGTAACAATACTTGGGCCCTCCTGGGCACTGACTCCGGCGGTGGTCTCCAGACCAGTAACGATACTTGGGCCCTCCTGGGCTGTGACTCTGGCGGTGGTCTCCTGACCAGTAACGATACTTGGGCCCTCCTGGGCTGTGACTCTGGTGGTGGTCTCCTGACCATTGATGATACTTGGGCCCTCCTGGGCACTGACTCTGGCGGTGGTCTCCTGACCAGTAACGATACTTGGGCCCTTCTGTGCACTGACTCCGGCGGTGGTCTCCTGACCAGTAACGATACTTGGGCCCTCCTGGGCTGTGACTCTGGCGGTGGTCTCCTGACCAGTAACGATACTTGGGCCCTCCTGGGCACTGACTCTGGCGGTGCTCTCCTGACCAGTAACGATACTTGGGCCCTCCTGGGCTGTGACTCTGGCGGTGGTCTCTGGACCAGTGACGACAGTGCTGGCGGTTGTGTCTGGACCGCCGGAAATGATGGCACACTTCTCCGCCGTGACACTCACAACAGGCTTGGCAGACTTCCTCTGGACCTTCCCCACCTTTTTTGGAGTTACAGCAGACTCACCAATCGCTTTCGATCCCATTTCACTTGTTGTCCCACCAGGAGTCTTGACACTGTCCCGTCGTCCACTCTCCAATTTCAGAGCCTTTGCAGGGGGTGGGCTGTCAGTGCCTTGGCTCCGGGTACTACTGCCTGCCCTGGTGGACGGTGCACTCCAAAAACCTGGAACACGCACCACTGGTACTGGAGGCTTTTTGGCTGAGGCGCTACGACGGGACTGAATTGGAGGGGGGGTGGGGGCAAAAAGGTCAATTTGACAGAGGGACAGTTTCTGACGGACACTGGGATGGGTAGCTAGAGGGGGTCTGGGAGTGGAGGAAGAGGAGCTGGTTGTAGTAGGTGTCACTTTAGGTGTTTTGGGTGCAGGTGCAGGTACTGGAGGCTGTTGTGAGGTGGATGGATGTTGGGTGAGTGATTGCCGGCGTTTGGGTACTTTGGGAGGGGGCGTCACAGACACACTGGGAGAGAACACAGGGGACGTGTAAATGGCAGTGGAGGTGGTGAGTGCAGGTGAGCGGCTTGTGGTGCTGGGTGTCCTGGTGCGAGTCCTGGTGCCTGTAGATGTGGTGCATGCAGGTGTGTGTGTAGACGAGACTGGGAGGGAGGAGGGAGAAGAGGAGGAGGGGGACACAGTGGAGACAGTGGATGTTGCTGTATCTGTATGGGTGTGATGCTTGTGTGAGTGCCTGTGGTGTGTGTGGTGCCTATGTTTGCTTGAGCTACTTGTGTGTGTTGACTTGTGTGCATGCTGGTCTGTAGGTGTGCTTGGGATGGGCTGGGGTACAGGGGATTGGGTCTGGGTGGAGGAAGTTGGAGGGGGGAGGCTGGACACAGGGACAATGGCTGCTATCAGTGCTGAGGCCAGAGATTGCAGAGTTTGCTGAAGGGCAGCCTGACCAGAATGAATGCCCTCCAGGAATGCATTACCGTGTTGCAACTCTCGTTCTACACCCTGGATGGCATTCACAATGGTAGACTGCCCAACAGTGAGTGACCTGAGGAGGTCAATGGCCTCCTCACTCAGGGCAGCAGGGGTGACTGGGGCAGGGCCTGAGGTGCCTGGGCCGAAGGTGATGCCCACCCTCCTGGGTGAGCGGGCATGGGGCGAATGCTGAGGGGCTACTGGGAGGGCGGTGCTGGTAGGGGAGGTGGCGGCTGTACCTGTAGAAGTGGGGCGCACAGATGGTGCCACCACCACAGGGGAGCTCCCATCGGCGGACGAGTCCGTGTCGCTGGTTGGTGATCAGGTGGCCGACGTGAAGCTCCCCTCGCCCTCCGTCCCACTGGTGCATTCAGAGTCTGTGGTGTGGCCCTCCATGGCCATGTGGGACGCAGCTCCCTCGTGCTCCGGTGCCACTGTACCTCCGCCTGATGATGCTGATGTACAAAAGGACAGGGAGAGCAGGAAAACGGGGTGGGAGACAGAAGAAAGAGAGTTTTAGTGCATGGCATACCTCTACCATTGGCGGACAAGACAGACGCAGCAGCCCCATGCATAACGCCGTGCTCCTGGCCTCTGCACATGCAATTTCTGGGATATGGCCTACATGGCAATGGTGGAAATCTGCGCACATGGATGGCACAGGGGCAACTATACCTCAACTTGCAACTCTGCTGAGGTGGGGTTGAGTGCCACATGGCCTACATTACAGAGGGGCCTTGCCTACCTAACTCGCCCTGACCTAGGGACACACACAGCCCACCTCCCCCACCCAGACCCCTCCACTGCACGCAAACTCCGCAGAATGAGGTTGTACTCACCCCCTTGTGTCTGCTGTGATGTCCTTAAGCGCCCATCCAACTCCGGGTAGGCCACCGCCAGGATCTGGAACATCAGGGGGGTCATGGTGCGACGGGCACCCCTCCCACATTGGGAGGCCATCCCCAGCTGAGCCTCTGCCGTCTTCTTGCTGCTGCGGCGAATGTCCTCCCATCTCTTCCGGCAGTGGGTGCCCCGTCTCTGGTGGGCCCCCAGGGTCCGGACCTCCTTGGCGATGGCACGCCAAATGTCCCTCTTCTGGTGGGCGCTGACCTACATGACATGCACAAGGGAAGAGGAACAGTCATTACCAACTGCACCATCAATGTGAGTGGCCCCCTCCCTACTCTGACCATGTGGCCCATTTATTCCCATGCTTTACTGTAGTATGAACTCTGCCCCTTCCCTCTTCCACCCAGCCCTGTCCACCCAGGCCTAGCCCACACAACGTGCTCCCTGTGTACTAACCTGTTGGTCTGAAGTACCGTAGAGTAGCATGTACTGGGGGAGGACCCCATCCACAAGTTTCTCCAACTCCTGTGCAGTGAAGGCAGGGTCCCTTTCCCCAGACGCAGCAGCCATCGTCGCTTCCAGACCGAGGTCACAGCAGCACTAGAGTGTAGGTCCTCTCCTGTCGAAGGTCAGGTATCTAGTGATTGAACAGATAGAAAATGGCGGTGACGTCCGCGGCGGTGACGTCCGCGGCGGGGCGCATCATCACCGCCGGCGCACCTGTTCACTGGCTCCTGGGACCCATAGGGTCCAATGTTAACCAATGCAGCATTGCGCCGCGGTCTATGACCGCCTACCGCGACGGTGTGCAACACCAGCACTGTTACCCCGCAATCCCATTGTCCCAGTTTAGAGGTCAGGCAGCCGCCATTTCAGGGGCCCACATGGATTCATTTTCAACTGCGTGACACATACCGAGGCCTACACTCAACACACATACAGGAAGGGTTTATTGTCTGGTGCAGTCTTGTGTGTGACTGTGGGTACATACCTGGAGGAATAGTGACTGTTTCTTCGCTGTTGTCCTTCTTAGGCACCGTCAGCTGGGACATATGAGAAGATGGCGGAATCCTCCGGTGTACCGACCGCTGGTGGACCTGTTGACAATGGAAGAGAGACATTTAATCGTCACCTACCGGTTTGACCGTGCCACAATCCAGGAACTATGTACCCAGTTGGAGCCAGACCTGATGTCACCAATCCGCCATCCGACTGGAATCCCCCCTGACGTGCAGGTGCTGTCAGTGCTCCATTTCCTTGCAAGTGGGTCTTTTCAGACAACAGTGGCCATGGGCTCAGGGATGTCCCAGCCTATGTTTTCCAACGTGTTGTCCAGAGTGTTGTCTGCCCTGCTGAAACACGAAAGGAGATACATCATTTTCCCTGAGGTGGAGGATTTGCTTTCAGTGAAAGGTGACTTCTATGCCCTTGGACATATCCCCAACGTCATAGGTGCCATTGATGGGACCCATGTGGCTCTGGTCCCCCCCGCAGGAGTGAACAGGTGTACAGGAACAGGAAGAGTTATCATTCTATGAATGTCCAGATGGTCTGTTTGGCAGACCAGTACATCTCGCAGGTAAATGCTATGTTCCCTGGCTCTGTGCATGACGCCTACATCCTGCGCAATAGCAGCATCCCTGATATGATGGGTCAACTCCAGAGGCACCGTGTATGGCAATTGGGGGACTCTGGTTACCCCAACCTTTCCTGGCTATTGACCCCAGTGAGGAATCCCAGGACCAGGGCAGAGGAACGCTACAATGATGCCCATGGGCGGACTAGGAGGGTTATCGAACACACCTTCGGCCTCCTTAAGGCCAGGTTCAGGTGCCTCCATATGACAGGTGGGTCCCTATTCTACTCACCGAAGAAGGTGTGCGACATCATCATCGCCTGCTCCATGCTCCATAATTTGGCATTGCGACGCCAGGTGCCTTTTCTGCAGGAGGATGATCCAGATGACGGTGTTGTAGCAGCTGTGGAGCGTGTGGAGCCTGTGAACAGTGATGAGGATGAAGCTGAGGAAGAAGAAAACGACAACAGGGAGTCAGTCATACAGCAATATTTCCAGTGAAACTCAGGTGAGTAAATTTTTCGGTTTAACATTACATTAACTTTCACACGTCTACCTCTATCCTGTACCGACATTTCACTCACTATTTGTTAACTGAGTTGTCCCCTTCCATTTCAGTTTCACAAATGTGGTAACCTACGTGTAAACTTCTTGCATCCTTGAAGAGCTTGTGATGTGTGACATTGGTATGTTAGCCTTCCAATGGGTAACCCATTATGACACTGTAATTGATAATACAAAATTTCAAATCATAGACTGACTCAAGTTTTTTTTAGTGTTTCAAGGGTGTTTATTTAAGTGCTAAAAAAAGAAGGGGGGTTGTAAAATGGGGATGGGTGATGGTGGAGGAATGTCCATGGCAGAGTCCAGTCTATTAGTCTCACAGGTACATTGCACATCTGGCCATTGGAAGTGGAGATGGGGCAGTTCCGATTTAGACAGGGTAACAAAGTGGGACAGTGGGGGGACAATCAGGGTGGTCTTATTTCCTGGCGGGCGTCTTGCCATCTTGCTCTGTCCTGTTCCTGGATCTCAGGGCCCGCTTGCGTGGTGGTTGTCCGTCTGCAGGGGATGGGGTGCTGGTGTGGTGGTCCTGTGGCGGGGCTGCCTGTCCACTAGCGCCGGCGGAAGTGGTGGGCAGTTCATCATCGTGGCTAGTGTCAGGGGCCCTTTGGAGTGCCACGGTGTCCCTCAAGGTGTTTTGAATGTCCGTCAGCACCCCCATGATGGTGCCCAGGGCAGAGCTGATGGTCCTGAGCTCCTCCCTGAACCCCAAATACTGCTCCTCCTGTAGACGCAGGGTCTCCTGCAACTTGTCCAGGACCGTGGCCGTCTCCTGGGAGTGGTGGTATGCTCCCATGATGGAGGAGAGGGCCTCGTGGAGAGTGGGTTCCCTTGGCCTGTCCGCCCCCTGTCGCACAGCAGCCCTCCCAGTTCCCCTATGTTCCTGTGCCTCCGTCCCCTGGACCGTGTGCCCACTACCACTGCCCCCAGGTCCCTGTTGTTGTTGGGGTGGTGGGTTAGCCTGGGTGCCCTGTAGTGGTGGACACACCGCTGATTGGCCTGTCCTGGGTAGGGAGGTTTGGGCCCGCTGGGTGGGTGCTGTGCTGGTGTTACCAGAGGGTGGAAGTTCGGTGTTGGGCTGTGACTGGGCAAGGGGAACCGACTGTCCTGAGGCCCACAATGGTCTGGGCTGGTCATCAAGATCCAGTAGGGCAGAGCTGCTGTCGTCACTGTGGGCCTCTTCTGGGGGTGGAGTGGTGTTGTCTGGACCCTCTGGTGTGGTGACGTTCCTTCGGGTTCCTGCGGGGGTATAAGTACATGATTATTGCATGTGTGTGTTTCATGGTGTGCCATGGTTGGGTGTGCGTGCACCCCAGTGCAGGCATTCCTGTGGGGGCTTGTGTGCTGATGGTTGGGGGGTGTTCTGGGTATGTGCAGTGGGCATGCTTTAGTGATGGGTGTCCATGCTTAGTTGTGTCATGCAGGTCTTGGGGTTGGGATGTGTAGTTGGTGTTCTTAGTACATTAGTGAGGAGTTTGGGTGATAGGGGAGGGTGTGAGGGTGGGGGGGGTGATAGCATGCAGGTAGGGTGGGGGATATGATAGTTCAGATTTGACTTACCAGTGTCCGTTCCTCCAAAGACTCCACGGAGGCCCTCAGGATGCAAGATGGTCAAGACTTGCTCCTCCCATGTTGTTAGTTGAGGGGGAGGAGGTGGGGGTCCGCCGCCAGTCCGCTGTACCGCAATGTGGTGCCTGGATACCGTGGAACGCACCTTCCCCTGTAGGTCGTTCCACCTCTTCCTGATGTCTTCCCTATTTCTTGGGTGCTGTCCCACTGCGTTGACCCTGTCCACTATTCTTTGCCATAGCTCCATCTTCCTGGCTATGGATGTGTGCTGTACCTGTGAGCCAAATAGCTGTGGCTCTACCCGTAGGATTTCCTCCACCATGACCCTGAGCTCCTCCTCGGAGAAGCGGGGGTGTCTTTGGCGTGACATGGGGTGGTGTGGGTGATGTGTGGGGTGGTGTATGTGGTGATGAGTGTGGTGAGTGTAGTGGTATGTGGTGTTTTGTGCTTGGATGTTGTGTGGGTGATGGTGTTGTGTGCCTCTGTATGATGGGGTTGTCTATTCTGTGCTCTCTCTCTCGCCTTCTCTCAGAATTTTTGGTTGTAGGGGTTTGTGGGTGATGTGGGTGTGTGTTTTATATTGTATTGGGTGTGTGGGAGTGGCGTGTGTATGTGTATCAGGTGTGTGTATTTTGAATTGTCCAATGTGGCGGTGTATTGTAAATGTGTGTGTATTTTGAGCGCGGCGGTGTGTACCGCCAATGGAATACCGCGGTTGAAAGACCACCGTGTGGATTCGTGGGTCGTAATAGCATGGGCGTGTTTCTGTTGGCGTGGAGGTGGAGGATTTGTTTCTGCATGTTTATCGCTGACCTTTGGTGTGGCGGTATTGTGTGGGTGTCGGAATTTGGGCGGATTCCGTGATGTGTGTCATAATAGCTGTGGCGGTCTGCCGTGGCGGTGTATTGCCGGTCTTCTGCACGGCGGTAAGCGCCTTATACCGCCAATGTTGTAATGACCCCCTTAGAGTCCTCTAGCAGGGACCTTTATTTTGTTAAGATACATTTTTGATATGTCTTAACAGCAACACTTCCAAATTGTTGTTTTGCTGTGGATAATGTTAGTAGCCCCATTGACTAGCACAGGGTAGCCGGTTGGCATTCCAACCCGGCTAACTCCTGAATGGGACTACTACACTTGGTCATGTAAGCTATCAAATTAGTTTAGACATTAATCTGACCTGATGCCCAGGTCGAATTTACTACCACTATTAAAGATAAGCAACTTTCCAAAGTTGCCACTCTATACTCCAGCTAGCCTGGTGGCCTCACAAAGGCCCTGGCACACCAACAGGTTTCTGACCACCCGGGGAGACATGTGAACAACTCCCCAGCACAGGAACAAAGGACAGAGGCATCACCTCCTCCCCCAGGATGGCACCTCAGGGTGTTAGCCCAAAATGTGAGCTTCAAAGATGAAGCTGCTATTGTAAGGGACATTGTGCGAAGGCCCCTGGGCAGGATGCCTTTTGTTCCTACAGACAAAGTAGAGACATTGTCAAGGAGGGAAAACTCACCCCAAACTGCTTCTACTGGGGGCCTGTAGCCCTCTGGGAGCCACAGCTCTAGGGTAGGCTACCAAGTTCATAACAACTGAGGAATGGTCATTCTATCTTGAAAGGGGTTAAGAATGTTCCACTCCGGGAAAACCAGATGCACACATCACAGGAACTTCATCACTAGGTAAGAGGAGACCCAGTAGCCCATTGGCTAGTGACTGTGTGGTCCCCTTAGGGCACTTTCCTAGGATAATTATAGCACCTCTGGCACTCTGACCCTCAGAGCACACTGGAATCACAGAGAGGACTGCAGAGGAACAGCCAAGCTGTCCTTGAACCTGCACAAAGAGAGGCTGCACGGTCGGAAGAACTGCATCTGATGCACTTTGGGCTAGCAAAGTTTGGACTGTGCCCGTAGCTCCTTGCTCATGGAAAAGTTGATTATCAACATTCAACAACAGCAGTGACTCCAAGGATCAGTTGGCTGATCTCCTGGACCCAGCTCCAGGGTCACAAGAGCTGAAGATGCTCAAATCGCCAAGTTGGTAGTAAGTGTTTTTCTTGACCAATGCTAAATGTTAAAATATCTTCTAAAATCTGTATCTCCGAACCCTCTGGTAAATTTTGTTTGTGAAGTTGTCTAAAAAATGGTTTAAAATCTAAAAGTTCATGAAAAATATAATTCATTTTTAGAATTTGGTGTTGTCTTTTATTTGTCTTTACATTCTTATTTCATAGTTTGGTGCTGTTAATTTGTTTACACATCGTTCCTTTGCAAAGCCTTACTGCTCGCAGCCATGGGAAACCCAGGGTTGAGCTTAAGGGTAAGTAAATCTACCTGACATGACACCACATAATATTTGAGAGTGTACTGCACAATATGGCCCCCTGTACACATCATATAGTAGACCCAAATCCTCTTAACACAGATCTGCTCTTTTTAATTTGAAGGGTCTTTACTTCATAATAAATCTCATTGTGTACCTCCCAAAACTATCAGGCACTAAAATCTTTGGATGATATCTGTAGGTGTTAGATGTTCTGTAGATGATCTGATTCTTAAAGGTGAGTTGCTTAAGTGCTGTGGGGAACGAAACATATTAAAGAGTACAATACACCAAAATGTGTGCATAATTAGGCATTGCCTCCATTGGGCCCTAAATGCATAAGTGCTGACTAATAGATAATTTCAAAAACTTTTATAAAAAGGGGGTGAAATGAGGTCAGGTACTAGCAAAGTAAGGATGAAGTATCGTGCAATAGAAAAACATAGAGGAGCAGCATTGCAACATTGTATAGTGTGAAAAATACTGTGTAGGCAAAATGCTCTAGGTGTACAATCTGCGTCACTTGTGCTTTATTATTGTAAGCACAATTAGTGAATGGATTCAGGATCTGAAGGACAGCTTTTGATTACAAAGGGAGTACCTGATTGTAATTTTTTTCACTATTTTATTTTGATTTTATGCAGTATTACAAATCTAGAGAACATTGCAAACACATACAGAAGCTACAAGTTGGAATATAACAGCAACATCACAGTAGTCCAAATCTTGAAATATGCTTACAACAATTCAGTAGCTAGTAAAGATGAATAAGGAGCAATAGAGCATAGTGGGAGGGGAATGCAGTGGGTGGGTACAGCATAAAGGACAAACACGGAAGAGAGGGAGATGGTAGGAAAAAAACAGAGGCGTTAATGACTCAACTTCCCAGAAGTATTGTCTGTGCAGGCCCTACAGAGGGGATGCTTTAGAGGTGTTCAGTGTGCTAGTGAGATGAGTCAATCTCTCCCAAATCCTCCGTTGGCTGGAGAGTCAGGGTAGAGAGGTAGTTTAGAAGTGGTTGCCAAATGGCTTTTGGTTTGGAGGATGGCAGATGCTGCGCCACATAAATTACACTAGTGGTGTCACAATACGACATATTTCACAGCCAGGCAGACATGGCCGGGATTGTACTGCTACCCCAACAGAGTGCAATCTGTTACTTTTCAAGGAGTAAGGCCAACGCAACAAAGCACTGGATATTCAAGGGCAGTTGTTCAACGTAGCCCAACAATGCCAGAAGCAGACTTGGAGTGAGTAGGTGTCCTGTCATTTGTGCCAGGGTGGTATAGACAGAGTCCCCAAACAGGCAGATCGTGGAACAAGTCCAGGCTACATGAGTGAAATCAGCATGCTCGTCAGAGCATTTTGGACAGGAATGCAAGCAGAAAGGGTCAAACCTGGCGAGCCTCTGTGGGGTTACGTAAATGCGGTGCAGGTATTTTTAGTACAATAGGTTATGCCGGTGATTGTTGGAGACAATTTTTGTCTGTACACAGCAATAGTACCATTGTTTATCTGACAGAGAATGTCTCAAGTTTCGCTCCCATGTGGATCTGGATTTCTCTGCACCAACGGGCCTAAACTTGAGGGAAGTGTTGTAGAGTTCAGATATGAGATGTGTGCTGTCGGAAGCCAGAATAATTAAAGAAAGTGGAGAGAATTCGATTGGTTCATGTGGGTACATGTGGGTACGTAGGCAATGCAGCATGCACGATACTATGTAAGTGATGCAGGATAAAATGATCTAGGTATGTGGCATTGTGTCCCCCTTGTAAAGTGGCAACAGTTTTCAGGGTGACCTCACTGAAGAGGTAACCCACAGTGTAAAGTTGATGGGCAGTTAATGTGCACTGTGTTAACTGCTACTGAGTAAGTGGAAGCCATGGGTTCGCTGACAGGGGAAGATAGGGAGAGTATAGTGTGTGGTAACCTAGATAACGAAGCAGTGTGGACCATGCCCCAGCATGCAGTAGGAAGTGTCTGGATTTCTGCTGGGTTCCTGGGAAGGCCGTGTGGCAGAAGCATGGAGAGGGAACAGGGAGGAGCCTGCGCATGCTCGGGTTTGAGATAGGGAAGTCAAGCATCTAGGTGGTCCCAAAAAAATGCAAAGTGTGCCTTGGCTACCAAATAATAGAGACAGAAGTCAGGCACTGCAAATCCTCCCCATTCGTATGGAAGAGTCAGTGTATCCCATGGCACACATGGGCATCGGCCAGCCCATACGAGTGTCGTAAGCAGGCTACAAAAAAAATAATTTGTATAGCACAATCAGAATGTTGAGAAATACATATAAAAAGAGGGGAGAGGGCACAATTTTGTACTCTAGTGGCCACAGAGAGGGGGACTTTAATTCAGTGCACTATCTGGGATGTAAGCTTGTCAATCGCTGGGCTGTAGATTAACCCGACTCGTAGACTCCCTTAACTTTTTGCCTCTGTTCCCCAGGTTGCTGATGTGTGCTGGACTCTGATTTTTCTGATTTTACTGTTTTTGTTACTCTGGGCACTTTACCACTGCTAACCAGTGCTAAAGTGCAAGTGCTCCTTTACAAAATGTGTATGTAATTGGTTTATCCATGATTGGCATATTTGGTGTACTAGTAAGTCCCTAGTAAAGTGCACTAGAGGTGCCAGGGCCTGTAAACCAAATGCTACTAGTGGGCCTGCAGCACTGGTTGTGCCACCCACATAAGTAGCTCTGTAATCATGACTCAGACCTGCCATTGCAGTGTCTGTGTGTGCAGTTTTACCTGTAAATTCGACTTGGCATGTGTACCCACTTGCCAGGCCTAAACCTTCCCTTTTCTTACATGTCAGACACCCCTAAGGTAGGCCCTAGGAAGTCCCAAGGGCAGGGTGCAGTGTATGGTTAATGTAGGACATATTGTAATGTGTTTTATATGTCCTGACAGTGAAATATTGCTAAATTAGTTTTTCACTGTTGCAAGGCCTGTCCCTCTCATAGGTTAACATGGGGGCTACCTTTAAATCTGATTAAATTGTAGATTCCCTTTGGGAGCGGATGGACATGTGGAGTTTCTGGTCTCTGAGCTCACAATTTGGAAATACATCTTTTAGAAAAGTTGATTTTAAGATTGTACGTTTGAAAATGCCACTTTTAGAAAGTGAGCATTTTCTTGCTTATACCATTTCTGTGACTCTGCCTGTTTGTGGATTCCCTGTCTGGGTCAGTTTGACAGTTGGGCTGGTTGCAACTCACACTAGACAGTGACACAAAGGGAGCTGGAGTGTAGCCTGCATATACTGATGAGCCATCTGTGCTAGGAGGGAGGGGAGGTGTGGTCACTCGCACCTGAAAGGGCTGTGCCTTCCCTCACACAATGCAGTCTCCAACCCCCTGGTGAGTGTCTGGGGCCTGGCCTGGGCAAGGCAGGATTTCACATTCCAAAGAGACTTTACTTTGAAATAGGCCTACTTCAAAGGAGAAACTGGGTATAAGAAGGGCACCCAAAACCACAGACTTTAGAACACTTCTGGAAACAAGAGGAACCTCTGCCTGGAGAAGAGCTGAGGAGAAGTGTTGCCCTGCCTGTGACTGTGCTTTTTGGAGCTATCCTGCAGTTGCTGCTTCTGCCAGAGTAAGAGGGCAAAGACTGGACTTTGTGTGCCTTCCATCTTGTGAAGAAATCTCCAAGGGTTTGATTTAGAGCTTGCCTCCTGTTGTTTGAAGTCTCAGGGACAGCAAAGACGTCTCTCTGCCAGCACCTGGAGTCTCTGGAGAGACTCCTGCTCTGGCAAGTGGTGCCCTATCCAGTCCCTGGGCCCTTGAAAGGAAAGCTGGTGGAAATCCAAGGACATCGGCTTCGGACGACTTTGGACCGACGCCGCTGCTGAATCCGGTGACGCTGCCTGCACCCGACGCCGTGACCTTCGCTGGAACGCGAGATCTTCGCAGGCCCGACGCTGCTGGTGCCCCGGTGAAGTCTGCGACTCCGTGGAAGTCGCCGCACCACGTCATGATCAACGCCGCTCGAAGTGCGCAGATTCAACGTTTCGCACTGACGCAGCAATCCCCGACTTTTTCGCATCGACTTGTTTTCACTCTTCACCAAAGGTACTGTATTTGGGGGTCTATGCGACTCCGTGTCCGGTGCCACTGATGTCGACTTGTTGGGAACGACTCCGTCACAACGCCATGTTAACACTTCATCAAAGCATTTTGTGCTTCTGAGCGCTATTTTTGAGTTTGATCTTTAAAAATTCATAACTTGACTTGTGTATGTTGGATTTTTGTCCTTTTGGTCTTGTTTTGTTTAGATAAATATTTCCTATTTTTCTAAACTGGTGTTGTGTCATTTTGTAGTGTTTTCATTTAGTTACTGTGGGGGTCATTCTGACCTCGGCGGTAAAAGGCTCTTACCGCCGGTCAGAAGACCACCATTCTACCGCCGCGGCCGCGGTAACCCGCCACGGTCATTCTGACCCACAACTGCCAAGCCGCCAAAAACCCGACATCCACGGAAGGCCGCCTCATCAGCGGGCAGTGATAAACTGGAGATGACCAAACCTCCACCGCCACGCCAACACAAACACGCCCATGCCATTACGACCCACGAATCCATGCAGCGGTCATTCAACCGCGGTATTCCATTGGCGGTACACACCGCCGCGGTCAAAATACACACCCAGCTCCAAAATACAGCCACATTGGACAATTTGAAATACACACACCTGATACACATACAAACACCACACCCATACATCCAAACAACTATAAAACACACACCCACATCACCCACAAACCCCCACTATTTGGAAATCGGAGAGAAGGCGATAGAGAGAGAGAGAGCGAGCACAGCAATCGAAAACCCCAACACACACAGGAACCCAACATCATCAACCACACCACATCTACGCACACATCACCACACACCACCACTCACATCACCACAAACACCACCCCACACCTCATCCACACCACCCCATGGCACCCCAAAGACACCCCAGGTTTTCGGACCAAGAACTCCGGGTCATGGTGGAGGAAATCATAAGGGTAGAGCCCCAGCTCTTCGGCACACAGGTGCAACACACCACAATAGCCAGGAAGGCGGAGCTATGGCAGAGGATCGTCAACAGGGTCAACGCTGTGGGACAGCATCCCAGAAACCGGGAAGACATCAGAAAGTGCTGGAACGACCTACGGGGGAAGGTACGGTCGATGGTCTCCAGACACAACATCGCTGTGCAGAGGACTGGCGGCGGACCACCACCCACCCCTCCCGAATTCACAGCATGGGAGCAAGAGGTCCTTAACATCCTGCATCCTGCGGGCCTCGCTGGAGTAGGCGGAGGAATGGACTCTGGTAAGTCTAGTCTCAACTACTCCACCCCCCCCAACCACCAGCATGCCAACCCACACCCCCACCCTCACCCCCAACCCCCCAGCACACATCCTCCCTGCCAATGTCTCACCAGCGCAACCCACCCAACCCAAAACCAAACCCTGAATGCCAACACAAACCATGGACACCCATCACCTATGCATGACCACTGCACATACCCATCCCCCCCACAAACCACCCTCACAACTCCTGCCACAAGGGAATGCCAGCACTGGGGGACAAGGGCACCCACAAATCACACACCATGGAACACACAGAAGCAATAACCATACTCTTTCACCCCTGCAGGGCCCGAACGCCAACACACCGGCCAGGAGGGTCCACATATGTCCATCCCACCCCCAGAACAGGCCCGCAGTGAGGACAGCAGCTCTGTCGACCTGGAACCTGATGACCAGCCCGGACCATCGGGGACCTCTGGACAGTCGGTTCCCCACACACAGACACAGGCCACAGCAGACCTAACCCCCTCTGGGAATATCAGCACAGCTCCCACCCAACTGTGTGTCCGCCACTACAGGGCACCCAGGCTGACCCAACACCCCAACCACAACAGGGACCTGGGGGCAGTGGTAGTGGGCACACCGTCCATGGGACAGAGGCCCGGGGAAACAGGGCAACTGGGAGGGCTGCAGTGCGACAGGGGGGGGAGGACAGGCCCAGGGAACCGACTCTCCAGGAGGCCCTCACCACCATCATGGGAGCATACCACCGCTCCCAGGAGACGATGGCGACGGTACTGGCCAGGTTCCAGGAGATCCAGGCACAGCAGGAGGATCGGTACATGGGGTACAGAGAGGAGCTCAGGAACATCGTCCAGGCCCTGAACCTAATAGTCACCACATTGCGGGACCATGTGGCACCCCAAAGGGCCCCTGTCACCAGCCCGGACCAGGAACAGCCTACCACCTCCGCCGGCGCTAGTGGACAGGAGGCCCCCACACAACGACGGGCCACCAGAACCCCACCTCCTGCTGAAGATCAACCACCCCGCAAGAGGAGCCAGAGATCACAAAGGAAGACAGAGTAGGATGCCAAGACCCCCGCCAGCCTAAGATCCCCCCGGATGTCATTCTACTGTCCCACATCGTCACCCTGTCCAACCTTGAACTGCCCCTGCTCCATCCTTCCACAGGCATATGGACAATGCACCTGTGCGACCGAGAACTGGACTCTGCCATGGACATCACTCCACCCCCACCCATCACCGTTTTACTATCATGGACCTATATGTAGCACTTTAAATAAATCACTAATTGCACTTAAAACACTCAGGAGTCTGCTTGTATTCTTAACAAATGTATTACACATAACGGTTCAAAATTGTTCAGTTACATTGTGATGACAACATACCAATGTCAATGTGCTTTACTCCATGGCCGAACAAACCAGAAGTCACGCAGTGGGTCATACAGCTCTGAAAAGCCAAGGGAAAGTCACAATTCAGTTGAAAGGAACTGGGGGGAAACACAGAAAGTAGAGATGCAGGAGGCCAGAAGTCAATGTAAAAAGGCGTGGGGGATTCTTACCTGGGTGCTACTGAAAATACTGTTGTATGACTGTGTCCCTGTTGTCCGTGTCATCCCCATCGTCTTCCTCCTCTTCACTCTCCACAGGCTCCACAGCTGCTACAACACCACCATCTGGACCATCCTCCTGCAGAAAAGGCACCTGGCGTCGCAATGCAAGATTGTGAAGCATACAGCAGGCCACGATGATCTGGCACACCTTCCTGGGTGAGTACAATAGGGATCCCCCTGTCATATGCAGGCACCTAAACCTGGCCTTCAGGAGGCCAAAGGTCCTTTCTATGATCCTCCTAGATCGCCCATGGGCCTCATTGTACCGTTCCTCTGCCCTGGTCCGGGGATTCCTCAATGGGGTCAGTAGCCAAGGCAGGTTGGGGTAACCAGAGTCACCTATTAGCCACACACGGTTTCTCTGTAGCTGTTCCATAACATAAGGGATGCTGCTATTTCGCATAACATACGCGTCATGCACTGACCCAGGGAACTTGGCATTTACATGGGAGATGTACTGGTCAGCCAAACAGACCACCTGGACATTCATCGAATGGTAACTTTTCCTGTTTCTGTACACCTGCTCATCGTCTTTTGGGGGTACTAAGGCCACATGGGTCCCATCAATGGCACCAATGATGTTGGGGATATGTCCGAGGGCATAGAAGTCAGCCTTCACAGTGGCCAAATCACCCTCCTCAGGGAAAATAATGTAGCTCCGCATGTATTTCGTCAGGGCAGACAACACTCTGGACAAAATCTTAGAAAACATAGGCTGAGACATCCCTGATGACGTGGCCACTGTTGTCTGAAAAGACCCACTTGCCAAGAAATGGAGGACTGACAGAACCTGCACCAGAGGGGGAATTCCTGTGGGTTGGCGGATGGGGGACATCAGTGCTGGCTCCAGCTGGGCACACAGTTCATGTATAGTGGCTCGGTCAAGTCGGTAGTGAAGTATTATATGACGTTCCTCCATTGTCGACAGGTCCACCAGCGGTCGGTACACGGGAGGATTCATCCTTCTCCTCGCAAGTCCCAGCGGACGGTGCCTAGGAAGGACAACATGGAGCACAGAGTCAAGCAACCCACAGGTACGTAACTACAGCTTGCACAGTACACGATTCTCAATGCATTGAATGGCTTGTATGAGTGGCAATGCAAGGCCTAGGCCTGTGTGACGCAGTAGTAATTAAGCCCTGTGGGCCCTTGTAATGGCGGCTGCCTGACCTGAGAAGTGTGACAGTGGGATGTGAGGTCAATGCGCTGGCGTGACACACCGTGGCGGTAGGCGGTCGAGGACCGCGGCGCAAAGCCGCATTGGTTAACATCGAACCCTATGGGTTTCACGAGCCAATGACTAGTTGCGCCGGCGGTCGCGGAACGCACCGCGGCGGTACGCGCCGCCGCGGCTGTGACCGCCATTTTCTATCTTGTTAATCACTCGAGACCTGATCATCCACAGGAGAGGACCTATACTGCAAGTGCTGCTGTGACCTCGGTCTGGGAGATACAATGACTGCTGCGACTGGGGAAAGGGCCCCTGCCTTCGCTACAGAAGAGTTGGAGAAACTTGTGGATGGGGTCCTGCCCCAGTATGCGCGACTCTACGGTCCTCCAGACCAACAGGTAAGTACACTGTGTGCACGTTGAATGGGCTATGCCTGGGTTGTGTATGGTGGATGTAAGATGGTGGGGTGGGGAGACAATGACGAGTTCAAGGCACGACAGATGAGAGCATGTGCCACATGGCAAGGTTGGGGAGGGGGGGCCAATCGCATCTATCATGCGGAAAATTGATGATATTTCAATTTCCACCCTGTACATGTCAAATAGGTCAGCGCCCATCAGAAAGTCGACATTTGGCGTGCCATCGCCAAGGAAGTCCGGGCCCTGGGGGTCCACAACAGACGGGGCACCCACTGCCCCAAGAGGTGGGAGGACATCCGCCGCGGGACCAGGAAGACCGCCGAGTCACTGCTGGGGATGGCCTCCCAACCTAGGAGGGGTGCCAGTCATACCCTGACCCCCCTGATGTCCCGGATCCTGGCGGTGGCCTACCCCGATTTGGATGGGCGCGTGAGGACATCACAGCAGACACAAGGGGGTGAGTACCAGCACATTCAGCTGTCTTTACGCGCAGTGGAGGTGCCTGGGTGGGAGAAGAGGGCTGTGGGTGACATTAGGCCAGGGCGCTTTCTGTAGTGTAGTCCTCTGCTTTAGCCATGTCCCTGTGCCCCCGCCCCCCACCTCTGTAGGGTGACAAGTACAGCTATCCATGGTCCTGCATCACCCATGTGCGCGTTTGTTGTCCCTAGACCTGTTGGCCTAGTCACAAGTACTGAGTAGTGTACCCCGATTGCACGGCTTAGTGCATGAGGCTCCTGTGTCTGTCCTCTCCGCCAACGGTGTTGACAATGCATGCACTCAACCTGTTTTTATGTCTCCCCCCACCCTTTTTCTTTATCTTCTTGTGCATGTGTGCATTAGCATCATCAGGCGGAGGAGAATTGGCACCGGAGCACGAGGGAGCTGCAACTCACCAGGCCCCGGTGGGCCATGGCACAGACACCGAGGCCACCAGTGATACGGAGAGCGAGGGGAGCTTCACAACGGGGAGCCGTGGTGACACCAGCGACACCGACACGTCCTCGGATGGGAGCTCCCTAGCGGTGGCGGCAACATCCATGCCCCCCCGCCTCTACAGGTACAGCCGCCACCCCGCGCACCAGCTCCGCCCTCCCAGCAGCCCCTCCGCCTTCGCTCCGTGCCCGCTCGCCCAAGAAGGCGGGCGTCTCCTTCGCCCCAGGCACCTCAGGCCCTGCCCCTGTTATTGGGTCATTGACCTCCTACAGACCATCATTGTTGGGCAGTCTACCCTTTTGAATGCCATCCAGGGGGTAGAGAGGGAGGTGCATCGTAGCAATGCATACCTGGAGGGCATTCATTCGGGTCAGGCTGCCCATCAACGATCGTTCAATGCTCTGGCCTCAGCACTGACGGCAGCCATTGTCCCTGTTTCCAGCCTCCCTCTTCTAACTGCCTCCAGCCTGTCTCTGTCTCCTGTTCCTCTGCCTATCCCACCCACACCATCAGACCAGCCTGCACACACCTCAACACCCAAGGGCAGCTCATCCAGACATAAGCACCACAGATCACACAAACATTCACCCAAGCAACACCCAGATGCAGACATGCCAACAGCCACTACCACCTCTGTGTCCCCCACCTCCTCGTCTCCCTCCTCCCTCCCTGTGACGTCTCTACTCACACCTGCATGCACACCACCAACAGCCAGTACTTCCATCACCAGCACACCCTCCAGTACAGTCCGCACACGTGCAGTCACCACCCCCACTGCCATTTACACGTCCCCTGTGTCCTCTCCCACTGTGTCTGTCACTCCCTCTTCCAAGACACACAAACGCAGGCAGCCACCCACCCAACAGCCAAGCACCTCACGACAGCCTCCAGCCCATGCACCTTCACCCAAGGACAGCACACCTGACTCTCCTACAACCACCTCCTCTTCCTCCACTCCCATAACCACTACACCTACCCTTTACCCTGGTCCTAAAAAAGTTTACCTCTCCACTCTTGACCTCTTTCCCTCCCCTGACCCCCCCCCTCCATCTGCTAAGAGTCCCAGGAGCACCTCAGCCACCACCAGCCCGGCTTCAAGGGTCACCGTAGTGCATGGCTTCTGGAGTCCCCCCTTTGCCAGCAGTGATACATCGGTCAGCAGCAAGGGGACAGCCAGCCCCCCCCCCCTGGAAAGAGGACCCGTAAAGTAAG
Organism: Pleurodeles waltl; assembly: GCF_031143425.1. Taxonomy (NCBI): domain Eukaryota; kingdom Metazoa; phylum Chordata; class Amphibia; order Caudata; family Salamandridae; genus Pleurodeles; species Pleurodeles waltl. Next base: position 790,430,034 of record NC_090438.1, on the reverse strand, counting down.
GGGACGCCGCGGGACGACTGACACGGCTGCCCCCAAGGACCAAAGTTCTGCCACTTCACCTGCCACAACATCCAGGGGAGGCAAGGGCCAGAGAGCCAGATCGAAGGAGGGCAAGGGCAGCAGGGCGGAGAAGTCAGCCAGCAGGAGCGCGGACCAGGGGGGCCCCACAAGCCCCATCCCGGGTGTGAGGGAGGACACCCAAGGGCCCAGCACACCGTCACCGAAGGGTCCAGCAACTGCACGGTCGGAGGGCGACTGAGCAGGGAGTCGTGGCCAGGTCTGACTCCCTTGACTTACAGAACAAGCACCGCTGAACAGGGCCCCGCCGTCCAGAAAGGCACCGCTGAACAGGGCCCCGCCATCCAGAAAGGCACCGCTGAACAGGGCCCCGCCGTGCAGAAAGGCACCGCTGAACAGGGCACCGCCGGGAAGAGCACCGCTGAACAGGGGCCCTTCATCTCAAGCACCGCTCTGCTGGGCCCCGCCGTCTCAAGCCCCGCTCCGCTGGGCCCTTCATCTCAAGCACCACTCCGCTGGGCCCCGCTGTCTCAAGCACCGCTCCGCTGGGCCCCGCCGTCTCAAGCACCGCTCCGCTGGGCCCTTCCTGTCAAGCACCGCTCCGCTGGGCCCCGCCGTCTCAAGCACCGCTCCGCTGGGCCCTTCCTGTCAAGCACTGCTCCGCTGGGCCCTTCATCTCAAGCACCGCTCCGCTGGGCCCTTCCTGTCAAGCACTGCTCCGCTGTGCCCTTCCTGTCAAGCACTGCTCCGCTGGGCCCTTCATCTCAAGCACCGCTCCGCTGGGCCCTTCATCTCAAGCACCGCTCCGCTGGGCCCTTCCTGTCAAGCACCGCTCCGCTGGGCCCTTCCTGTCAAGCACCGCTCCGCTGGGCCCCGCCGTCTCAAGCACCGCTCCGCTGGGCCCTTCCTGTCAAGCACTGCTCCGCTGGGCCCTTCATCTCAAGCACCGCTCCGCTAGGCCCCGCCGTCTCAAGCCCCGCTCCGCTGGGCCCTTCATCTCAAGCACCGCTCTGCTGGGCCCCGCCGTCTCAAGCACCGCTCCGCTGGGACCCGGCGTCTCAAGCACCGCTCCGCTGGGCCCTTCATCTCAAGCACCGCTCCGCTGGGCCCTTCCTGTCAAGCACCGCTCCTCTGGGCCCCGCCGTCTCATGCACCGCTCTGCTGGGCCCTTCATCTCATGCACCGCTCCGCTGGGCCCTTCCTGTCAAGCACTGCTCTGCTGGCCCCTTCATCTCAAGCACCGCTCTGCTGGGCCCTTCCTGTCAAGCACCGCTCCGCTTGGCCCTTCCTGTCAAGCACCGCTCCGCTGGGCCCCGCCGGGCCCCGCCGTCTCAAGCACCGCTCCGCTGGGCCCTTCCTGTCAAGCACTGCTCCGCTGGGCCCTTCCTGTCAAGCACTGCTCCGCTGGGCCCCGCCGTCTCAAGCACCGCTCCGCTGGGCCCTTCATCTCAAGCACCGCTCCGCTGGGCCCTTCCTGTCAAGCACTGCTCCGCTGGGCCCTTCATCTCAAGCACCGCTCCGCTGGGCCCCGCCGTCTCAAGCACCGCTCCGCTGGGCCCCGCCGTCTCAAGCACCACTCCGCTGGGCCCTTCATCTCAAGCACCGCTCCGCTGGGCCCTTCCTGTCAAGCACCGCTCCGCTGGGCCCTTCCTGTCAAGCACCCCTCCGCTGAGCCCCGCCGTCTCAAGCACCGCTCCGCTGGGCCCTTCCTGTCAAGCACCGCTCCGCTGGGCCCGCCGTCTCAAGCACCGCTCCGCTGGGCCCTTCATCTCAAGCACCGCTCCGCTGAGCCCTTCATCTCAAGCACCGCTCCGCTGGGCCCCGCCGTCTCAAGCACCCCTGGCCCAATGACAGTGCCGGTTCTGTGTCGTGCTAATGTTCACGCTGCACTCGGGCCACCCTGCCTCCTCCATTGCCTGTGGAGACTGTTATCCACTTGATGGACTGTGGCTTTGCACGCCCCAGGATATGACAGTGGGCAAGCCACCCACTTGTGAGACTTGAGAGACTGTGGCTTTGCACTCCCCAGGATATCACAGTGGGCAAGCCACCCACTGTAGAGACTTGAGAGACTGTGGCTTTGCACTCCCCAGGATATCACAGTGGGCAAGCCACCCACTGTAGAGACTTGAGAGACTGTGGCTTTGCACTCCCCAGGATTGATCAGTGGGCATGGTGGCCCCTTCTTGGATCTGGCGTCGTGGACTCATGTGGCTGTGGTGCCCCCCCTTCCCTTCCCCCTGAGGTGCCTGTAGTTTTATCATCTGATGCCCCTGCAGTGTTCTCTCCAACGGACTCAGGTCTCCTGTGTGGGCTTTGCCCATGTGTTGATACACTTTGGCCCACGGACATTTGCAATTTCAGTGACTGTGCGGGACTTTTTGCCTCTATTTATCGGTTACGCAATGTTTACACTTGGATTTTTTTGTTTCATTCTCCTATTTTACCATGACTTCAATGAACCTATTTTTTACATAAATGTTGTTTCTCACTTTAATCATATCTTTTCGTTATTCCGGGGGGTTTGGGTGGGGTCACTTTGACTTGGTGCTCTGCATTGGTGTGTAGATAGTTGGGGGGTGGGTGTAATGCGTATGTGTGTGCCCGTAACCCTTCCTCCTCCCCCCCTCCCCTGTGTCGTAGGTGCGGTACTCACCGTTGTCGTCTGCGCCGGAGTTCGTACTCGTGGTAGATGAGCAGGTAGACGAGAGCAGGTAGGATGTTCAATTCGGGCTCCATGCTGTCCTCCGTCCTCGTGGAGTGTATAGAGGTGAACGTTTTCCCGTTCGTAGTCTGTTTCCGCCGTGTTTTTATCGGCGGGGCTCCCGCCCCGGAAAAGGTGGCGGGTTGGTGAGTTGTGATAGGGTGGGCGGTACATTGTCTGCCGCCTGCCTGTTGGCGGTGACCGCCGCGCTGTTTGTGTGTCCCGCCGTGGCGGTCGGAGTGTTAAAGTGGCGGGCTCTGTTGGCGGTTCCCGCCAGGGTCAGAATTCCATTTTTTGGACCACCAGCCTGTTGGCGGGTTGGCCGCCGCTTTATCACCGACCGCCAGGGTCAGAATGACCCCCTGTGTGTGTTGGTACAAATACTTTACACCTAGCACTCTGAAGTTAAGCCTACTGCTCTGCCAAGCTACCAAGAGGGTAAGCAGGGGTTAGCTGAGGGTGATTCTCTTTTACCCTGACTAGAGTGAGGGTCCTTGCTTGAACAGGGGGTAACCTGACTGTCAACCAAAGACCCCATTTCTAACATTGTTGATCAGCGGTTGGGATTTGGACTTGTCTTTGTACTTGACATACAGTTATTAAGTGTACACTACTGTTTTGAGTGCAGACCTCTACGTGACCACATACTACTTGTCTGGTGATCTTTTGATTTTTTCTCTTTGGGACTGTTTTTTGTTCTACTTCAATTTTTTCGGTGATTCCTTGATTGACTTTCTTTGGAACTTGATTTGGGAACTTGTTTTTCTGCCTTTGGAACTTTGCACTTGTTTTCGAATCTTCATCATGTCCCAAGCTGGAGATGCATCAGTTGGAGCTGACTTTGACCTTGAAAAATTGGAGGGTTATACCAAGGCTCAGTTGAAGCAGTTCTGTAAAAGTTGTGACTGTCCCATTAGGAGCTCATCCATTAAGGAGGAGCTGCAAAAGGCGCTGAGGGCCTGGGTGACATCCAAGAGCACTGAAGGGCACACAGAGGATGAGGGAGATGAGGAGGAGGAGGAAGAGTGTTCAGTACACAATGGTATTGTGGGTGGGCCTGTTATGTCCAGGGAGAAGGTCTCCAGGGCAGCTAGCAGTGTCTCATCCAGGGGTCTGACACCTGAGGAGTTATAGTCAGACAGGCAGAAAGGGAGTACCAATTGGAGAAGAGAAGGCTAGCCCTTGAGGAGAGGAAGTTAGCGATGGCTCATGAGCTTAGCTTGAAAGAGATGGATGATAGAAGCCAGTCCAGTAGAGATGGTGGCAGCAACCCTACAGTGCAGCCTGAGAGGTGGGTGCACATTCCTAAAGACCTTGTGAAAGATTACAAAAGGGAGGATCACATATACTTGTGGTTCAAGGGGTATGAGTCTGCTCTCCACATGAATCTGGTCCCTGAAGCTCATTGGGGGGCGGGTCTGTTGAAACACTTTGAAGTAGAGGGGAGGGAGACACTGACAGACTTAGGGAATGCTCCCAATCTCACCTACTCTAACATGAAGGATGCCTTGCTTACAAGGTATGGTCTGACCCCTGAACAGTACAAGGATAAGTTTAGGTCCTACAAGAAGAAGGAATACCAAACATGGTTGGAATGTGTTGATTCCTATTGCAGGTCACTGGATGGTTGGGTGAAGGGCAGTAAGATAACTACGTATGAGGGGCTTTACAATCTGATTGCTTGGGAGCACTTGTACAGTTTATGTTTTGCAGAGCTGCGCCAGCACCTGATTGACAGCAAGCTGACTGACCCCAGGAAGCTTGCGCAGGAAGCGGACCACTGGGAGAGCACCAGGGTCCAAAAGAGGCATGGGGGGGACCACGCCAAGGGTGGGCAGGATCCCTCTCAGAAGAAAGGGGGGGTAAGGGTAAACAGGGGGAATTCTCTAAAGGGCCCCAAACTGATTCCCAGGGTACGGATTCCCAACCCCCCAGTGAAAAGAAGCCATGGTTCTCCAAAGGGAAACCAGTGACAGGTAGTCCCCCACATAAGTGCTATGCATGTGACCAGGTGGGTCATGTGAGGGGGGACCCCAAATGCCCCAAAAGTACACCGGCACCCACTGGTGCGCCGTCCCAGGGTTCGGCCAGTGTAGCGCTTGGGGAGGAGTTGGTTTCAGGTGGGTGGGAACCAGCTGAGATGACCCTTGTCTCACTAGGGGACAGTGAGATGGTCCAGAGAACCCCAGTGCCTGAAAACACTAAGAAGTACAGGCAGTGGGTGACCATTAATGGACAGAGGGTGGAGACTCTGAGAGACACAGGACCCAGTGTGACTACAGTGAGGAGTCAGCTGTGTCTGAAGAGCATATTGATCCCCGGGTACTTCACCAAGTAGTTGCAGTGGACAACTCAGAGCACCTGTGCAGAGTGGAGCTGGTTCCCTTTGAATGGGGGGGTCTCAGGTTCCTTGAAGGTAGCTGTGAGTCCAACCATGGCTGTTGATTGTTTGCTAGGCAATGACCTGGAGGATTCCCCTTGGAAGGAGGTGGAACACAGGTCTCACTTGCAGATGTTTGGTCTGCCTGGGTGGGTATGCGCATCCACCCAGTCAATAGCAGCCCGTCAGGGTAATCAAGAGCCACTGGAGCCTGAAACAGTGGCCCAGGGGACGGCCAAGAAGAGGAAGGGCAGGGGGCACGGGAAACCGCCCCCAGAAGTTCCCATGGTCTGGGAGGAGGCGGACCCTCTGAGGGTGACGCCCTGGAACCTACAGGGGAACAGGTGGCTGAACTAGGGGAGGTCCCTGAGCTGCTGCAGTGGCAGCAGGAAGGGGGCCCACCAGGGAAGCATTCTGTGCAGCACAGAAGACATGCTCTACTTTGGAAGGTTTGCGGCAGTAGGCTGCAGACCAGGCGGCTGGCAAGGAGCCAGGATCACACCTGATTTATTGGGAGGATGACCTCCTGTATAGCGAGCCTAAGGTTCCTGAGCCTGGGTCAGCCCGTGTGCATGTGGTACCCCAGTGCTTCAGGGCATTCCTACAGGGGTTGGCTCATGATGTGCCTTTAGCTGGACATTTGGGGCAGGACAAGACCTTTGAGAGGCTTGTCACCCATTTGTACTGGCCCCTAATGCGCAGACACTCAGATGCACATGGCAGGTCTTGTCAGGCAAGTGTGGGAGGAAATGTAAAGCTCCCCTCCAGCCTTTGCCTATTGTCAATACTCCCTTTGAGAGGGTAGGCATGGACATTGTGGGGCCTCTGGATCCCAAGACAGACATGGGCAACACGTTTATCCTGGTCTTGGTGAACCATGCCACCCGGTACCCAGAAGCCATTCCTTTGAGATCAATCACTTCCCCTGTGGTGGGTCATGCATTGATGGGGTTTTTTACCAGCATGGGGTTCCCCAAGGAAGTGGTATCCGATAGGGGTACCAACATCATATCCACATATGTGAAGTCTCTGTGGAAGGAGTGTGGGGTAACCTACAAGTTCACCACCCCTTACCACCCCCAAAAGTAATGGTCTGGTTGGGAGATTCAACCAAACCTTAAAAGGCATGATAATGGGCCTGTCAGAGCCCTTGAGACGGAAGTGGGACGTCCTCTTGCCACGCCTTCTGTTCGCCTACAGGGAGGTGCCTCAAAAGGGACTTGGGTTTAGTCCCTTTGAGCTGATTTATGGCCACCCTGTGAGGGGACCCATGAATCTGGTTAAGGAAGCTTTGGAAAAAGCTCCTAATAAACCCCCCCAGGATGTATTTAGTTACATGCTGGCTTTGAGAAACCAGACTGCCCGCTTCAGGAGTCTTGCTCAGGAGAACCTGGAAGCAAGCCAGGAGGATATGAAACGATGGTATGACCAGAATGCCACTCTGGTCGAGTTTCAACCTGGTCAGAAAGTGTGGGTGATGGCACCAGTGGAGCCTAGGGCGCTCCAGGGTAAGTGGTCTGGGCCAATTGAGGTGGTAGAGCACAAGAGCGAAGTCACCTACCTGGTGGACTTGCGGTCTCCAAGGAACCCTTTACGTGTCCTGCATGTCAACCGCCTCAAACCTCACTTTGAGCGGACAGAACTGTCCATGCTCCTTGCGACAGATGATGGGGTAGAGGAGGAAAGTGAGCCTCTTCCTGACCTCCTGTCTGCAGGAGAGAAAGATGGGTCAGTGGAGGGAGTGATCATCTCCCCCTCCCTGACTGAGGAGCAGCAAGGTGACTGTCGCCACGTGTTGGGACAGTTTTCCTCACTGTTTTCCCTGATCCCAGGAGTCACACACTTTTGCACACATGATGTGGACACTGGGGACAGTACCCCTATTAAACAGAAGGTTTACAGGGTGACTGACAGGGTCAGGGCATGCATTAAGGATGAGGTATCCAAAATGCTTACCCTAGGGGTTATTGAGCACTCCAGCAGTCCTTGGGCCAGCCCAGTGGTATTGGTCCCAAAGGCTGCTGCACTGGGTGCCACTCCAGAACTCAGGTTCTGTGTGGACTACTGGGGACTCAATGTGTTCAGCAAGACTGATGCACACACCATCCCCCGAGCTGATGAGCTCATTGACCGGTTGGGAGCTGCCAAGTACCTCAGTACGTTTGATTTAACATCTGGGTACTGGCAGGTTGCCTTAACTGAGGGGGCCAAGGAGAGGTCAGCATTCGCTACACCAGATGGACACTTTCAATTCAAAGTGATGCCATTTGGGATGAAGAATGCCCCTGCCACCTTTCAGAGGTTGGTCAACCAGGTGTTGGCTGGGCTGGATGAGTTCAGTACCGCCTACCTAGATGACATTGCTGTGTTTAGTTCCACATGGGAGGAACACCTGCAACACCTCTGGAGAGTGTTAGAGGCCCTGCAGAAGGCAGGCCTCACTATTAAGGTGAGCAAGTGCCAAATAGGCCAGGGTTCTGTGGTGTACTTAAGACACCAGGTGGGGAGTGGCAAGGTGGCACCCCTACAGCCTAAGATTGACACAATTCTGGCTTGGGAGCCTCCCAAGACCCAGACTGAAGTGAGAGCCTTTTTAGGTCTCACAGGATATTACAGGAGGTTTGTTAAGGGATAGGGTACCATTGTTACCCCCTTAACTGAGTTGACTTCTAAGAAGCAACCCAGGAAAGTGATCTGGACAGAGGCTTGCCAGAACACCTTACATGCCCTGAAGGCTGCCATGTGCACAGAACCTGTGCTGAAGGCACCTGACTACTCCAAGGAGTTTGTTGTGCAAACAGACGCTTCAGAGCATGGTATTGTAGGGGTACTTTCACAGCTTAATGAAGAGGGCCTAGATCAACCCGTAGCCTTCATTAGCAGGAGGTTACTACCCAGAGAACGTAGGTGGAGTGCCACAGAATGCGAAGCGTTTGCTGTGGTCTGGGCACTGAAGAAGCTAAGACCCTACTTGTTTGGGACTTACTTCCGAGTTCAGACAGACCACAGGCCCCTCAGGTGGTTAATGCAGATGAGGGGTGAGAATCCAAAACTGTTGAGGTGGTCCAATTCCCTACAGGGGGATGGACTTTACGGTGGAACACCGTCCTGGTACAGAGCACGCCAATGCTGATGGTCTGTCCAGGTTCTTCCGCCTTAGTGATGAGAACTCCCATGAGGTTGGGTAGTTGCTCCCCACTTTTAGCTGGGGGGGACACGTTTTAGACTTTTTATCCTTGGCATGGTCTCCCTTAACTTTTTGCCTCTGTTCCCCAGGTTGTTGATGTGTGCTGGACTCTGATTTTACTGTTTTTGTTACTCTGGGCACTTTACCACTGCTAACCAGTGCTAAACTGCAAGTGCTTTTACAAAATGTGTATGTAATTGGTTTATCCATGATTGGCATATTTGGTTTACTAGTAAGTCCCTAGTAAAGTGCACTAGAGGTGCCAGGGCCTGTAAACCAAATGCTACTAGTGGGTCTGCAGCACTGGTTGTGCCACCCACATAAGTAGCTCTGTAATCATGACTCAGACCTGCCATTGCAGTGTCTATGTGTGCAGTTTTACCTGTAAATTCGACTTGTCAAGTGTACCCACTTGCCAGGCCTAAACCTTCCCTTTTCTTACATGTCAGAAACCCCTAAGGTAGGCCCTAGGCAGCCCCAAGGGCAGGGTGCAGTGTATGGTTAAGGTAGGACATATTGTAATGTGTTTTATATGTCCTGACAGTGAAATATTGCTAAATTAGTTTTTCACTGTTGCAAGGCCTGTCCCTCTCATAGGTTAACAGGGGGGCTACCTTTAAATCTGATTAAAGTGTAGATTCCCTTTGGGAGCGGATGGACATGTGGAGTTTGGGGTTTGTGAGCTCACAATTTAAAAATACATCTTTTAGTAAAGTTGATTTTAAGATTGTGCGTTTGAAAATGCTACTTTTAGAAAGTGAGCATTGTCTTGCTTATACCATTTCTGTGACTCTGCCTGTTTGTGGATTCCCTGTCTGGGTCAGTTTGACAGTTGGGCTGGTTGCACCTCACACTAGACAGTGACATAAAGGGAGCTGGGGTGTAGCCTGCATATACTGATGAGCCATCTGTGCTAGGAGGGCGAGGTGGTGTGGTCACTCGCACCTGAAAGGGCTGTGCCTTCCCTCACACAATGCAGTCTCCAACCCCCTGGTGAGTGTCTGGGGCCTGGCCTGGGCAAGGCAGGATTTCACATTCCAAAGAGACTTTGCTTTGAAGTAGGCCTACTTCAAAGAGTAAACTGGGTATAAGAAGGGCACCCAAAACCACAGACTTTAGAAAACTTCTGGAAACAAGAGGAACCTCTGCCTGGAGAAGAGCTGAAGAGCTGAGGAGAAGTGCTGCCCTGCCTGTGCTTTTTGGAGCTATCCTGCAGTTGCTGCTTCTGCCAGAGTAAGAGGGCAAAGACTGGACTTTGTGTGCCTTCCATTTTGTGAAGAAATCTCCAAAGGCTTGATTTAGAGCTTGCCTCCTGATGTTTAAAGTCTCAGGGACAGCAAAGACTTCTCTCTGCCAGCACCTGGAGTCTCTGGAGAGACTCCTGCTCTGACAGGTGGTGCCTTGTACAGTCCCTGGGCCCTTGAAAGGAAAGCTGGTGGAAATCCAAGGACATCGACTTCGGATGACTTCAGACCGACGCCGCTGCTGAATCTGGTGACGCTGCCTGCACCCGACGCTGTCACCTTCGCTGGAACGCGATGATCTTCGCAGGCCCGACGCTGCTGCTGCCCCGCTGAAGTCCGCGACTCCGTGGAAGTCGAGGCACCACGTCGTGATCGACGCCGCTCGAAGTGCGCGGATTCAATGTTTCGCACTGACGCCGTGATCCCCGACTTTGCTCATCGACTTGTTTTCACTCTTCACCAAAGGTGCTGTACTTGGGGGGTTACGCGACTCCGTGTCCGGTGCCGCTGGTGTCGACTTGTTGGGAACGACTCCGTCACGACGCCGTGTTAACACCTCATCGAAGCATTTTGTGTTTCTAAGCGCTATTTTTGAGTTTAATCTTTAAAAATTCAAAACTTGACTTTTGTATAGTGGACTTTTGTCGTTTTGGTCTTGTTTTGTTTAGATAAATATTTCCTATTTTTCTAAACTGGTGTTGTGTCATTTTGTAGTGTTTGCATTAAGTTACTGTGTGTGTTGGTACAAATAATTTACACCTAGCACTCTGAAGTTAAGCCTACTGCTCTGCCAAGCTACCAAGGGGGTAAGCAGGGGTTAGCTGAGGGTGATTCTCTTTTACCCTGACTAGGGAGACAGTCCTTGCTTGAACAGGGGGTAACCTGACTGTCAACCAAAGACCCCATTTCTTGGGGTACCGTTACCAACCCTGAAGACAAAGGGGGTCATTACGACCCTGGCGGAAGGCGGAGAAGTGGAGGTAAGACCGCCAACAGGCTGGCGGTCTTTTTTTTTTAATTATGACCATGGCGGTTACCGCCATGGACATCCGCCGCTTCTCCGTTCCGCCCGCCGGGCTGGAGACCGGGGTCTCCAGCCCGGCGGTCGTCACTATACCGCCGGTGGTATTTTGACCTGGCTGACCTCCATGGATTTCATGCGGTTTGGAACCGCCATGAAATCCATGGTGGTAAGCACTATCAGTGCTGGGGAATTCCTTCCCTGGCACTGATAGGGGTCTCCCCCACCCCCCACCCCCACCCTGACCCCCTTCCCTACACCACCCCTGCCACCCCCCAAAGGTGGCAGGACCCCCCTCCCCACCCCAACCCCCAACATCACATCAACCATACACACACAACACGCATGCAGGCACCACCAACACACATACACGCACACACACCAACATACATGCCAACATCCACACACACAGTCAGACACGCACACACACATTCAAACATACACGCACACAACCATATAGACATACCTACAGTCATACACGCACTCATTCCCAACCTCACAACACCACCGCAAGCATACACGCACTCACACACACCCACTACATACACACACGCACACCCCCATGCACCCACACAACACACAACACCCCCCCACCCCCCTCCCCTAACGGTCGATCGATTTACCTTGTCCGTTGATCCTCCGGGAGGGGACTGGATCCATGGGGGCTGCTCTGCCGACACCACACCATCAACAGAACACTGCCACGCCGAACCACAGGACATGATTCAGTGAGCGGTGTTCTGTTGACGTGGTGGTGGAGGTGGAGCAACCTCCACTTCCCCGCCGACCACCAGTATGGCTGTTGGCGGCTCTCCGTCCAAAAAAGGATGGAGAGCTGCCAACGGTCATAATACGCCGAGCGGCAAACCACCACCACTGGCGTCTTCCGCACGGCGGTCCCTGCGTGGTCTTGCCAAAAGACCGCCGAGGTCATAATGACCCCCAAAGTATAGCCTGCATGGGTTGATGGGAATGCCTGGAGTGATCCCGTGAGTGGCTATGCGAGACTGGAGGCCGAAAGGTGACGAGCCTGCCTGCCCGCTACCCTGAATCATGGTGTCATAAGAGATAGGCGCAGCGCCACCGAATGTGAGGGAACGGTGTCCTTGTAAGAGAAAGTAAGCCCGTTGATACAGATTAAAAATAGTGGGCCTGACACTGCTGTTGCAGATTGCTGCACGTCATCATTGTGAGAATTGGTTACGGCCTAAAGAATACCTGAGGCTATGGGGCCCTGCTTTGATGTTGTAGGAAAGATCTACAGAACATCACTAGTACGTGTGGGATCGTTCTGGGTCCCCTGGTCGAGCTGAAAATAACTGCGGGCTTCCCCATCATGATTTGTTGACTTTGGTGGTAGGAAGTGACTGCCCTCCCTTGATGAACTCGCAGGAAGCGGACATGTCAGATGCTGAGGTAACACATGCAGAATAAAGGATTACACCTTAGTAATTACTTGCTGGCCTCCTTGCATTACAGTTTTTGACTAAGCTATATTGTGCCGATATCTGAGTGGCTTACTGCCCCGTAGTCCCTGGAGTTAAACGACCTATTCAGAGTAATGCTGACTGACTGGCATAATTAGAGCAGAGTGTAAATCCATCTTCAGTTGAACTAGCAATACGAGCACACACTCGCTAGCACAGATCTTTCCCACGCAAGGTCATGGGGAAACCACGACCAGCCAAGACAACAGGAGACACCATGTACACAGGGTCACCCTCTCATCAGACCCTCTGTCACAAGTTGATCAGTTGCGACATCTTGAATCCACACTCAACAGCCACTCTGTGAAATTAGAGAAAATCTTACATGCGATACTGGACACCAAAACCTCATTGGAGGCTAACATTTATTCTGTATCCCTGGAGGTGAACCTATTGAGAGCAGATCATCGCAAGCTAGCGGATAGGTTTATTCAAGCAAAATCAGTCATGCAAACTATATCGCTGACCCTCCAGTCCATGCAAACGCAAATAATTAACATACAGAAATAGATATCTGCTTTATATTACAGAGCAGAAGACCCAGAAGGACGATTGCGATGCAACAACATTTGCTTTATAGGCTTCCCTGAACCCTCAGAACTTCCCTGTGCCAAACTGTTCTTAGAGGAGTGGCTTCTGTTGACCGTGCTAAAGGATAGCGGGAGCACCACCGTGACCTCTAATAGCCCTCCTATTGAACTTTTGCAACCGTGACCTTATCCTTCAATTATTCTGCACCAAGGGCCCATAGCACTTCAACAACACCACGATCTTTGCCTACCCAGGCTACACCATACAGATGCAATGTAAACGCAGGTCCTATATGAAGGTTAAACTTCAGTTACGTGAACTACAAATCAACAAAGCCCTCCCTTTCCCAGCGAAACTTAAAGTTATGGACCATGAAAGAACACACATCTTTCAGACACCGGATTATGTGTGGACTTGGCTGCAAGTCAAAGGCCTGGAAGTGCAACTCAGAGAGGAGAAGGAAACAGACAAATGGGTGACACCTAAACCACGACGACATCGCAGGAAACCACCAAGTTCCTGACCAGATTGCGACCAATCGGCTGCGGAGCAGGCCCGAGCAGTCGAAGGGGCGACACAATATCGAACCAACTCATTCACTGCTCTTCGTTCAGATCACACAAAAACATCGGGATCCGAGACTGGCGAATCAGAGATTTCCTCGAATGGCAGCAATATAGACCCTCATATCACTCCTGGATCAGTAGATGATATTATTTGAGGCTGTGCTGTCAAAACATTTTGCTTTGAGGTCCATCAACTGCCTTTTTTAGAGTACCTTCCCACAACCGGCAGGGCTTTTCTGCTGGCACTGATTCATTCAGGGACCTTTCTCGAACTACGTAAGGGGACCTACTGTGGGGCACCAAAATGCACGTGCTTATAATGTCTCCACACGATGTATATTTGGACACGTTGTTCACTAAGTTATCATGGGAAATGTTATTCTGCAAATTTGTATGTGCATTGGGTGGTATACTACGCAGTTTGGGCCCTGGGGGGATTGTTACTAAAGTTGTGGTGTTCTTCGATTTACATGTTTGTTTTACTGTGTTTTACACTGTATTGTTGTTTACAGCATTTCTATTATAATACAAGAGAGATCACAGCACACAGTATACAGTAGTAAAACATCAACAAGATTAAGATATTTTGTCGTTGTATGAAATGGTCAAAGAGATAAGAGTTAGAGTCTTGTCTTCAGAGAAAAGTTCATTTATTCGGAACGAAGTAACGTTCAGTGAGACAGAAACCGTTTTTCCAAAAACAGCCAAGCAGCCAACACGTGTTTCGTCACACCAGTGACTTTTTCAAGGCTGTAAATAAACATATATATGTATACCTAATATAAGTATACTGTAGTAATTCAGTACAGAACGCAATATAAAGTGTGACTTGATAGTGACATTATATACAGAGAACAGATGCGTGAAAAGTGACAAAATTAAAGGCACTGTAAAAGAAGCAAAAACTTTGAACCGTAGGGGACATGGCTTCAGCGTGCACCAGATTATTACTGGAAAAATGTTACAGGGCACCCAAGTCAAAAAGATAGTCCAAAAGAAACAAACGAAGAAAAAGAAAACAGCCCAGGTGACCTAAAAGAATCGAGAAGAGAGTATAGTGAAGACAATTATCCAAATGGAGGTAGTCACACCAACTTTTACTGTAGTGGTGAAAACCCAGCAAACCAAGAAGTGTAGTGATGAGAAAATGTTAAAAAGTATATGTGTACATCTCTAATCATACCCGAGAGTTTGCGGAAAGAGTTTTGCGAGCAAAAAGTCCACTGCGTCTTAGAAGCTTTATGAAGTCCAAATAATACTTAGTTTTCTAAAAGGGGGAAAAATTATATAGTGAGAAAAAGCAAATGGGAAAAAGTAAAAATATATGCTTTCCGTGAGAAATATTGTGATGAGCTCAAAGTATTAGTTTGAGTGGAAGATAAATAGGAAAAAGATACCTTTAAGTAGTTTTTTCCAACGCCGAAAATAGGCGATTCAAGGGAAACGAGGGAAATGATCCATCTATGGTAAGGGACCCTGGTAAGTCCGCATGTGATTTTCTATAGGTAGATAAAAGATAACAAATGCACGAGTAAAAATGGGGGAAGAGAAGGAAATTCCATGTAAGCTGAATGGAAATATGAGGCACCGGGCTTGTACCTCTAACGTTAAGCCTTACTTTAAAAAAGGGGGGGAAGAATGATGAGAAGGTAATTCACCATTCAGTCGGTATACTCTGGGTAAATGTCCAGGTTGTGTAAAGAAACTGGTTATGATATCTCCCAGTGTGAATTAATCGTGATTTAAAAAAGGTAATGTTTTTAAACTTTGGAAAGGCAGTGATAGTGACATGGGTGGTAGTTGTCAGAAGATGTTAATGCTGTCCGTAATTTCACAAGGGTGTGCGGACACTTATCGTAACTATTCAATAGGACAGAGTCATATAGTCGGCAAATAGCTGCTACACGAAGACACTCTAACAAATAGACTATAAAAATGCCTACAAAGAGGTACTGGGGTTGGAACAGACCGGGGTTCAGATTCCCCGTAGGACAAATGTAAATGTCGAGTTCAGTAGAAAACGGGGGGCCAATTAACCGTAATACACAGATTAATGTCCGGCCGGATGCCTCGAACATGCGCACACAGGCGTAACGAGGTAACCAAACTAAAGCCGGCAGGATTAGAATAGTTACGAGTTCTGACTTACCAATGGTTGAGAAAGGGGCAGCCGCCCAGTCCGTGTGCCGGTGTTGTGATCTCTGAAGCGAGATCAAACATAGTGAGTATGTTGAAGTCTCGTGTGAATTAACACGTGACTCACAGCATCAGCGCAATGAAAAGGGGACTACAACCATCAGCGCAATGAAAAAGGACTCCGTAGGCAAACTCAAACGACGGGATGTATAAAACATATTTAAGAATGAAACCAT
The DNA here is from genome assembly GCF_031143425.1 of Pleurodeles waltl. Classification (NCBI taxonomy): domain Eukaryota; kingdom Metazoa; phylum Chordata; class Amphibia; order Caudata; family Salamandridae; genus Pleurodeles; species Pleurodeles waltl. The sequence goes on along the minus strand of NC_090438.1, from coordinate 790,414,524 downwards.
ATTATTTTTGTATAATAATTATTATACAAAAATACTAAGGTGTAGAACATGGGTAAACTTAGTTGAACATGCAAGTATAATAGTAAAATGAAAATTGTAATATAAGACAGAGTAACAGAAAAAAAAAAAGGGGGGGGCCCGTGACCCACAAACTGAGGTGTAGAACACGGGTAAAATTAGTTGAACATGCAAGTGTAATAGTCAAATGAAAATTGTAATATAAGGCAGAATGACAGAAAAGGGGGGGCCAGTGACCCAAAAAGGAAAAGGCCATTAGTCCTAAGATTCACCAGGTTTCTTACAGAGAAATGAAAAATATCTTTGAACAAAGGTTAACATTGGCGTAACATATCCACAGGTAGCAACAATTATATTTATACATGTAAAACAGGTCAGGTTGGTAACAAACATCAGTGGTGATTGCTGTTTTATTTCAGAAAAACACATAATTCCCTGTCCACATTAAGACCCATCTCTACCGCCCTAAGTTTCAGTATCCATTTCGCTTCACTTTTTCGTAGGTCCAGTGTCCTATTTCCATACCTAGGTGCAGTAGCGACATGTGTGATACCATGGAATCTGATGTTACGGATGTCATCCTCTCCATGTTGTTGATTGAAATGTGTGGCAAGAGGGTACAACTGATTCTGATTTCTGATGGCCCTAATGTGTTCCTGTATGCGTTCCTTCAGAGGGCGGATTGTACTGCCCACGTATATTAGACCACAGACACATATTATGCAGTACACTGTGTATTTGGTGTTGCAATTAATGAATTGTCTGATATGGTAAATGACCCCAGTATTGTAGGAGAAAGTTATGGTTTTGTTGAGGGCCAATGTGCACGAGATGCAGCAGCCACATTTGTAAAAACCCGCTGGTGCATTGGGGAGCCAGGTACTCCGGGCTGGGTTAGTAGGTGAAATCAGAAAGCTAGGACATAAATGATTTCTCAGAGTTTTCCCCCGACTATGTACAAGTGATGGAGTCTTATGGATTGCGGAGGTTAGTTTGTCGTCCAAAAGTAGCAGATGCCAGTGTTTTTTTAAAATCCGATAGACAAATATACTGGCAGGGCTGAACTTGGTAATAAAAGGGATAGCCTTCCTCTTGGTCGTATTGTTTTTCTTTTTATTCTGGCCTCTGATAAGCAATTGGTTCCGTGGTATGGTAGTAATCCGTTTGCTAGCCTTAACAATAAGGTCTTTAGAGTAACCCCTGGCCAGGAACCGTTGTTTAAGGTCTTCTAACTCTTGTATAAAGATAGTGTCATCACTACAATTACGTCGTAAGCGTATCATTTCCCCATAGGGTCTGGCCTGGATTTGAGATCTAGGGTGGGCACTGTGTGCATGAAGAATTGAATTACATGCTGTGGGTTTTCTGTAAAGTCGGGATGCTATTTTATTCCCGGTAACATAGAGAGACAGGTCCAGAAATTCAATCTGTAGTTTGTCGCTCTTGTGAGTAAACTGTAGATTGAAATCATTGGTATTAAGGTGTTCAAGGAGTAGTGTAAGGTTAACAGTATTTCCTGTCCAAATGGCCAAGATATCGTCAATGTACCTTCCCCAAAAAAGAATATGTGAACTGATGTAAGCGGGACATTGGGTCCAAAGATGTTGTTTTTCGAATTGCCCCATATATAAGTTTGCAAAAGAGGGCGAAAATTTGGCACCCATGGCCACTCCCTGACATTGTTGGTACCATTGTCCATTGTGTAAAAAAACATTGTTTTCAAGTACCAGTCGGGTGAGGTCCAAGAGCATTTGGGTGTGTTCAAACAGAGTCGCGTCTCGATCGGCAAGTGCCAGAGAAAGCATGTGTAAGCCTTTTTCTAGGGGAATAGAAGTATAAAGAGAACTAACGTCCAGTGTCACAAAGACACATTCGTCTGTCCAGACTAGGTCCTCTAGCTGACAGAGTAGGTCCCTGGAATCTTGGATATAAGATGGTAGATTATGTACTAAAGGCTGTAAAAAAGAATCAATGTATTCCGAGATCTGCTCTGTAGGGGAACCTATGCCAGAGATAATGGGCCGGCCTGCAGGAAAGGGTCCTGGTTTGTGTACTTTCGGCAAAATGTAAATGCACGGGGCCCGTGGTGTGTTGTTAAACATGAATTTGTATTCCTGTTCTGTGATGAGACATAGGTTTTTCCAGTGTGTCAATTTGTCCTGAATTAGTCTTCCAGTTTTATTGAGGGGATTTTCAGGTAAGTGTTTGTAGGCTTTTATGTCATTAAGTTGTCTATCAATTTCAGACAGGTAATCCATTTTGTTCATGACCACTATATTGCCCCCTTTGTCGGCTTCTTTGATAACAATTTCTGCACATGACGCCAAATGTCGTAATGCCAGAAATTCGGTATGTGTAAGATTTTGTTTGGATTTGTGATTCTGAAGTCTAAATTTGTCCTCTAATTCACATAGGTCCATATTGACAGCCTTATAGAAAACATCTATGTTGTTGTCAGGAGGAAGCGTGGGTACAAAACTAGACTTAGGTTTAAAGCCACTTTCAAGATCTAAGTTTGGTCGTATGTCAAGGTGGAAGAGTAAGTCCTCCATGCTCACACCCGCAGGTGTGATGGGATCTAGGGATATGATGGTTTGTATGTCTAATATGTCGTTAATGGATCTGTTACAGATGCTAGGAGGTTGTTGGTATGTTTTGTCCTGAGTAGTTTTGTTAAGAAAGAATTTTTTTAATTTAAGACGGCGTACGTACTTAAACAAGTCTATCTTGATCTCAGAAAAGTCAGGTTTGGATACGGGACAAAAGCCTAAGCCTTTTTCCAATACTTTAACCTCTTCAATAGTCAAAGTTACTTTAGACAAGTTAATAACTTGTACTGTGTGGGACGGTTCAGGAGGTGATGAGCAATTTAAGTTGATTTGGTCTTGGCAGTAGAGCGTGTGGTCACTCCCTCTCTTGTGCCCCCCGCCATGTTTCTTCCCCCCCCTGCGGGTGGGTTTATGTTTTGGTTTCTGTTGTAGTTCTGGCGTATACCTATCCTGTACCGTCCCAGTTCTTCTAAAAAAGGAGAAGGTTTGGGAACATTTGATATAGTCAAATTAGGGTTGGGCTCTTCCGTTGAAGGGTCCAAGCTAATCCCAGAGGCATTAGAGATGTCTGATAAATTACTGCTGAGAGTGGACACATCTGAAAGGTTGGTGTTGCTACCATTGTTAGTTCGATCTTTGTTGACCTGGTCAAAACGGCGAGCAAAGGTATAGATGCGGCCGTTGGCATAGTCATTTTCGTCTCTAATGATTTTCTTGAGTTTTTTATCCTTAATGTATAGTTGATAATCATTGAGTGTATCTCTCAGTATGTTGTAATTTTTGGCCGTAGCCTCTGGGAGATTCAGGTTCTTAAATTGATCCTCTAGGGAGGAAATTTCCAAAAGTAGTTTTTCTCTCTTTCTATCTGCGTGCTTTATGAGAATGTTCATCATGCCAAAAGATGTGGAAGAGATAAGATGTTCCCATTCCCCCAAGAGGTCAGGGTCAAGGTCATCAAAGGAAGGAAAAATGATGACTCGCAGTCCCCTGGGTACCTGTTTCAGTTCTATGTAACGTTTTAATGTGGTAGCATCCCACCATCTAGCTAGCTCCTGTTTTTTGAGCCTTTCCAGTTTAATGAATTTATATCTTAGACCCTCCTTTCTATTTGTGGTAGTAGAGGTAGAGGAGGAGATAGGTGTTCTTGCGAATAGTTCAGCGGCTATTGTATCACGATTGTCCTCAAAGGAAGCCATGTCTATTCACGTGAGAAGTATGAGGGTTCTAGTAGATAAGTAATTGTAGCCCAAGGTGCGGTCTACCCCAGAGTGCCAAAAAGAAGGCCAAAATAATCACTATAATGGGTAGTCAGGGTGCAAAGCGGCCGCACTCATGGCGAGTGTACATATGAGTTATAAGTCTTGAAAGTAGGGTGAGGTGCAAGTGATCATATGCCCTACTACCCTTAGGCAACAATACTGTGTAGGGTTGGTACACAATTAATATAATACAAGAGAGATCACAGCACACAGTATACAGTAGTAAAACATCAACAAGATTAAGATATTTTGTCGTTGTATGAAATGGTCAAACAGATAAGAGTTAGAGTCTTGTCTTCAGAGAAAAGTTCATTTATTCGGAACGAAGTAACATTCAGTGAGACAGAAACCGTTTTTCCAAAAACAGCCAAGCAGCCAACACGTGTTTCGTCACATCAGTGACTTTTTCAAGGCTGTAAATAAACATATATATGTATACCTAATATAAGTATAGTAATTCAGTACAGAACGCAATATAAAGTGTGACTTGATAGTGACATTATATACAGAGAACAGATGCGTGAAAAGTGACAAAATAGTAGGCATTTTTATAGTCTATTTGTTAGAGTGTCTTCGTGTAGCAGCTATTTGCCGACTATATGACTCTGTCCTATTGAATAGTTACGATAAGTGTCCGCACACCCTTGTGAAATTACGGACAGCATTAACATCTTCTGACAACTACCACCCATGTCACTATCACTGCCTTTCCAAAGTTTAAAAACATTACCTTTTTTAAATCACGATTAATTCACACTGGGATATCATAACCAGTTTCTTTACACAACCTGGACATTACCCAGAGTATACCGACTGAATGTGAATTACCTTCTCATCATTCTTCCCCCCCTTTTTTAAAGTAAGGCTTAACGTTAGAGGTACAAGCCCGGTGCCTCATATTTCCATTCAGCTTACATGGAATTTCCTTCTCTTCCCCCGTTTTTACTCGTGCATTTGTTATCTTTTATCTACCTATAGAAAATCACATGCGGACTTACCAGGGTCCCTTACCATAGATGGATCATTTCCCTCGTTTCCCTTGAATCGCCTATTTTCGGCGTTGGAAAAAACTACTTAAAGGTATCTTTTTCCTATTTATCTTCCACTTCCTAAGGGTAGTAGGGCATATGATCACTTGCACCTCACCCTACTTTCAAGACTTATAACTCATATGTACACTCGCCATGAGTGCGGCCGCTTTGCACCCTGACTACCCATTATAGTGATTATTTTGGCCTTCTTTTTGGCACTCTGGGGTAGACAGCACCTTGGGCTACAATTACTTTTCTACTAGAACCCTCATACTTCTCACGTGAATAGACATGGCTTCCTTTGAGGACAATCGTGATACAATAGCCGCTGAACTATTCGCAAGAACACCTATCTCCTCCTCCACCTCTACTACCACAAATAGAAAGGAGGGTCTAAGATATAAATTCATTAAACTGGAAAGGCTCAAAAAACAGGAGCTAGCTAGATGGTGGGATGCTACCACATTAAAACGTTACATAGAACTGAAACAGGTACCCAGGGGACTGCGAGTCATCATTTTTCCTTCCTTTGATGACCTTGACCCTGACCTCTTGGGGGAATGGGAACATCTTATCTCTTCCACATCTTTTGGCATGATGAACATTCTCATAAAGCACGCAGATAGAAAGAGAGAAAAACTACTTTTGGAAATTTCCTCCCTAGAGGATCAATTTAAGAACCTGAATCTCCCAGAGGCTACGGCCAAAAATTACAACATACTGAGAGATACACTCAATGATTATCAACTATACATTAAGGATAAAAAACTCAAGAAAATCATTAGAGATGAAAATGACTATGCCAACGGCCGCATCTATACCTTTGCTCGCCGTTTTGACCAGGTCAACAAAGATCGAACTAACAAAGGTAGCAACACCAACCTTTCAGATGTGTCCACTCTCAGCAGTAATTTATCAGACATCTCTAATGCCTCTGGGATTAGCTTGGACCCTTCAACGGAAGAGCCCAACCCTAATTTGACTATATCAAATGTTCCCAAACCTTCTCCTTTTTTAGAAGAACTGGGACGGTACAGGATAGGTATACGCCAGAACTACAACAGAAACCAAAACATAAACCCACCCGCAGGGGGGGGAAGAAACATGGCGGGGGGCACAAGAGAGGGAGTGACCACACGCTCTACTGCCAAGACCAAATCAACTTAAATTGCTCATCACCTCCTGAACCGTCCCACACAGTACAAGTTATTAACTTGTCTAAAGTAACTTTGACTACTGAAGAGGTTAAAGTATTGGAAAAAGGCTTAGGCTTTTGTCCCGTATCCAAACCTGACTTTTCTGAGATCAAGATAGACTTGTTTAAGTACGTACGCCGTCTTAAATTAAAAAAATTCTTTCTTAACAAAACTACTCAGGACAAAACATACCAACAACCTCCTAGCATCTGTAACAGATCCATTAACGACATATTAGACATACAAACCATCATATCCCTAGATCCCATCACACCTGCGGGTGTGAGCATGGAGGACTTACTCTTCCACCTTGACATACGACCAAACTTAGATCTTGAAAGTGGCTTTAAACCTAAGTCTAGTTTTGTACCCACGCTTCCTCCTGACAACAACATAGATGTTTTCTATAAGGCTGTCAATATGGACCTATGTGAATTAGAGGACAAATTTAGACTTCAGAATCACAAATCCAAACAAAATCTTACACATACCGAATTTCTGGCATTACGACATTTGGCGTCATGTGCAGAAATTGTTATCAAAGAAGCCGACAAAGGGGGCAATATAGTGGTCATGAACAAAATGGATTACCTGTCTGAAATTGATAGACAACTTAATGACATAAAAGCCTACAAACACTTACCTGAAAATCCCCTCAATAAAACTGGAAGACTAATTCAGGACAAATTGACACACTGGAAAAACCTATGTCTCATCACAGAACAGGAATACAAATTCATGTTTAACAACACACCACGGGCCCCGTGCATTTACATTTTGCCGAAAGTACACAAACCAGGACCCTTTCCTGCAGGCCGGCCCATTATCTCTGGCATAGGTTCCCCTACAGAGCAGATCTCGGAATACATTGATTCTTTTTTACAGCCTTTAGTACATAATCTACCATCTTATATCCAAGATTCCAGGGACCTACTCTGTCAGCTAGAGGACCTAGTCTAGACAGACGAATGTGTCTTTGTGACACTGGACGTTAGTTCTCTTTATACTTCTATTCCCCTAGAAAAAGGCTTACACATGCTTTCTCTGGCACTTGCCGATCGAGACGCGACTCTGTTTGAACACACCCAAATGCTCTTGGACCTCACCCGACTGGTACTTGAAAACAATGTTTTTTTACACAATGGACAATGGTACCAACAATGTCAGGGAGTGGCCATGGGTGCCAAATTCTCGCCCTCTTTTGCAAACTTATATATGGGGCAATTCGAAAAACAACATCTTTGGACCCAATGTCCCGCTTACATCACTTCACATATTCTTTTTTGGGGAAGGTACATTGACGATATCTTGGCCATTTGGACAGGAGATACTGTTAACCTTACACTACTCCTTGAACACCTTAATACCAATGATTTCAATCTACAGTTTACTCACAAGAGCGACAAACTACAGATTGAATTTCTGGACTTGTCTCTCTATGTTACCGGGAATAAAATAGCATCCCGACTTTACAGAAAACCCACAGCATGTAATTCAATTCTTCATGCACACAGTGCCCACCCTAGATCTCAAATCCAGGCCATACCCTATGGGGAAATGATACGCTTACGACGTAATTGTAGTGATGACACTATCTTTATACAAGAGTTAGAAGACCTTAAACAACGGTTCCTGGCCAGGGGTTACTCCAAAGACCTTATTGTTAAGGCTAGCAAACGGATTACTACCATACCACGGAACCAATTGCTTATCAGAGGCCAGAATAAAAAGAAAAACAATACGACCAAGAGGAAGGCTATCCCTTTTATTACCAAGTTCAGCCCTGCCAGTATATTTGTCTATCGGATTTTAAAAAAACACTGGCATCTGCTACTTTTGGACGACAAACTAACCTCTGCAATCCATAAGACTCCATCACTTGTACATAGTCGGGGGAAAACTCTGAGAAATCATTTATGTCCTAGCTTTCTGACTTCACCTACTAACCCAGCCCGGAGTACCTGGCTCCCCAATGCACCAGCGGGTTTTTACAAATGTGGCTGCTGCATCTCGTGCACATTGGCCCTCAACAAAACCATAACTTTCTCCTACAATACTGGGGTCATTTACCATATCAGACAATTCATTAATTGCAACACCAAATACACAGTGTACTGCATAATATGTGTCTGTGGTCTAATATACGTGGGCAGTACAATCCGCCCTCTGAAGGAACGCATACAGGAACACATTAGGGCCATCAGAAATCAGAATCAGTTGTACCCTCTTGCCACACATTTCAATCAACAACATGGAGAGGATGACATCCGTAACATCAGATTCCATGGTATCACACATGTCGCTACTGCACCTAGGTATGGAAATAGGACACTGGACCTACGAAAAAGTGAAGCGAAATGGATACTGAAACTTAGGGCGGTAGAGATGGGTCTTAATGTGGACAGGGAATTCTGTGTTTTTCTGAAATAAAACAGCAATCACCACTGATGTTTGTTACCAACCTGACCTGTTTTACATGTATAAATATCATTGTTGCTACCTGTGGATATGTTACGCCAATGTTAACCTTTGTTCAAAGATATTTTTCATTTCTCTGTAAGAAACCTGGTGAGTCTTAGGACTAATGGCCTTTTCCTTTTTGGGTCACTGGCCCCCCCTTTTCTGTCATTCTGCCTTATATTACAATTTTCATTTGACTATTACACTTGCATGTTCAACTAATTTTACCCGTGTTCTACACCTCAGTTTGTGGGTCACGGGCCCCCCCCTTTTTTTTTCTGTTACTCTGTCTTATATTACAATTTTCATTTTACTATTATACTTGCATGTTCAACTAAGTTTACCCATGTTCTACACCTTAGTATTTTTGTATAATAATTATTATACAAAAATAATATGGTTTCATTCTTAAATATGTTTTATACATCCCGTCGTTTGAGTTTGCCTATGGAGTCCTTTTCCATTGCGCTGATGGTTGTAGTCCCCTTTTCATTGCGCTGATGCTGTGAGTCACGTGTTAATTCACACGAGACTTCAACATACTCACTACGTTTGATCTCGCTTCAGAGATCACAACACCGGCACACGGACTGGGCGGCTGCCCCTTTCTCAACCATTGGTAAGTCAGAACTCGTAACTATTCTAATCCTGCCGGCTTTAGTTTGGTTACCTCGTTACGCCTGTGTGCGCATGTTCGAGTCATCCGGCCGGACATTAATCTGTGTATTACGGTTAATTGGCCCCCCGTTTTCTACTGAACTCGACATTTACATTTGTCCTACGGGGAATCTGAACCCCGGTCTGTTCCAACCCCAGTACCTCTTTGTAGGCATTTTTATAGTCTATTTGTTAGAGTGTCTTCGTGTAGCAGCTATTTGCCGACTATATGACTCTGTCCTATTGAATAGTTACGATAAGTGTCCGCACACCCTTGTGAAATTACGGACAGCATTAACATCTTCTGACAACTACCACCCATGTCACTATCACTGCCTTTCCAAAGTTTAAAAACATTACCTTTTTTAAATCACGATTAATTCACACTGGGATATCAAAACCAGTTTCTTTACACAACCTGGACATTTACCCAGAGTATACCGACTGAATGGTGAATTACCTTCTCATCATTCTTCCCCCCCTTTTTTTAAAGTAAGGCTTAACGTTAGAGGTACAAGCCCGGTGCCTCATATTTCCATTCAGCTTACATGGAATTTCCTTCTCTTCCCCCGTTTTTACTCGTGCATTTGTTATCTTTTATCTACCTATAGAAAATCACATGCGGACTTACCAGGGTCCCTTACCATAGATGGATCATTTCCCTCGTTTCCCTTGAATCGCCTATTTTCGGCGTTGGAAAAAACTACTTAAAGGTATCTTTTTCCTATTTATCTTCCACTCAAACTAATACTTTGAGCTCATCACAATATTTCTCACCGAAAGCATATATTTTTACTTTTTCCCATTTGCTTTTTCTCACTATATAATTTTTCCCCCTTTTAGAAAACTAAGTATTATTTGGACTTCATAAAGCTTCTAAGACGCAGTGGACTTTTTGCTCGCAAAACTCTTTCCGCAAACTCTCGGGTATGATTAGAGATGTACACATATACTTTTTAACATTTTCTCATCACTACACCTCTTGGTTTGCTGGGTTTTCACCACTACAGTAAAAGTTGTTGTGACTACCTCCATTTGGATAATTGTCTTCACTATACTCTCTTCTCGATTCTTTTAGGTCACCTGGGCTGTTTTCTTTTTCTTCGTTTGTTTCTTTTGGACTATCTTTTTGACTTGGGTGCCCTGTAACATTTTTCCAGTAATAATCTGGTGCACGCTGAAGCCATGTCCCCTACGGTTCAAAGTTTTTGCTTCTTTTACAGTGCCTTTAATTTTGTCACTTTTCACGCATCTGTTCTCTGTATATAATGTCACTATCAAGTCACACTTTATATTGCGTTCTGTACTGAATTACTATACTTATATTAGGTATACATATATATGTTTATTTACAGCCTTGAAAAAGTCACTGGTGTGACGAAACACTTGTTGGCTGCTTGGCTGTTTTTGGAAAAACGGTTTCTGTCTCACTGAACGTTACTTCGTTCCGAATAAATGAACTTTTCTCTGAAGACAAGACTCTAACTCTTATCTGTTTGACCATTTCATACAATGACAAAATATCTTAATCTTGTTGATGTTTTACTACTGTATACTGTGTGCTGTGATCTCTCTTGTATTATATTGTGTACCAACCCTACACAGTATTGTTGCCTAAGGGTAGTGGGGCATATGATCACTTGCACCTCACCCTACTTTCAAGACTTATAACTCATATGTACACTTGCCATGAGTGCGGCCGCTTTGCACCCTGACTACCCATTATAGTGAGCATTTCTATTATGTGCGTGGGACAATAACACTGAGGATGAGCATGAGTGATGACTACTGTGTGAGCAATGGTACGTTAAGTGTCAGGACAAAACTAGTAGCTAGGAGGGTATTTTCTTGCGCTCACTGTATTAGGTATGCTGTCTAACATGCCTTCACTGACTCACACTCCACAATATAGATTCTTGAGCTGGAATGTACAGGGCATGGCATGCTTCACCAAGCACCATAGGGTATACTCATATCTCGAGCGCCACCAGGTGCATATTGCAATGCTTCAGAAGACACAACTTACAGCCTCGGAATTGGATCGGGTAAGATCTAGGTGGCGAGGACAAACATATGGAACTATTACATCCGCTTATGCCAGGGCAGTCTCATATGGGTGGCTCCTGGAGTCCCCTTTGCCTTCACAACCTAAAGCATAGATTCAGACAGTCATTATGTCATTCTAGAGGGTAGGCTAGATGGCACTCACATTCATTTAGTGGCCATATATGCCCCTAATGTGAATCAAGCACAGTTCCTAGATTCTCTAACACCGGCACTTTTTCAAGACCTGCTAACTCCGGCAATATAGGGTGGAGATTTAGTTGGATTTGCAACTAGATCGTTCCTACCCCCCATTATCTACCACAGCAAGCAACCGCATCACTCACCACTTCAAGACTTGGAGTGCTCATATGGGGCTTGGTGATATATGGCACATGGGTCACCCGCAAGTCCGCAAGTATTTGTTTTACTCCCCCGTTCATGACCTACACACTCATATAGATATCCTTTTTAGCACCACTCACACTGGGCCCCTTCTAGATCGCTCAGAATACATAGCAAGAACACACTCGGACCATAATTCACTGACGACAGTACTGTTCTGGGGATTGTCGTGACCCTCCATACCTCATTGGCACCTACAGGCGGTGGCCTAATCAGATCCTTTGTTCCATGAGTCACTATCGCAGATCATCTGACAATTCTTCATAACGAATGCTGGTTCAGCCTCTTATCAAGCTATAGAGTGGGAAACTCATAGGGTAGTGATCCAAGGACACTTATGGCTACTACCTGATGGTAATTGCTACAGGATCTCTCTAAGGTGGAACAAGACTTGCATCAAGCGGACGTACACACTATAGGGTGGGCTTTGTCGCCCTCATAGCTCCATCAGTACCATATCCATCGCTACAAGGCGGATTCTGTCTTGAGCCATCACAACTGTCTCACGCGATGGCTCTACAGCATGCCCAAGGAGACAGCTCGGGCAAATTGCTTGTCTGGCTTCTCCGCGAGGTACATCGTAGTACACCAGCTATGTCGATTAAAATAGCTGATGGCACAAAGGCTACATCACAACTAGCTATCAATGATACCTTTTGTGATCACTATTGACAGCTCTATGAGGAACCGTCCACCTCTAGCATGAACCATATGCAGGATTTTCTGAAAGGGGTATCCCTCCCTAGTCCCACTACCTCTCCATGCAATGCTATGGAAGAGCCCATTCAGATCGAAGAGATCAAAGAAGCCATATCGCAAATTGCTCGTAATAAAAAGCAAGGTGCAGATGGCTTGCCCATTGAATATTATGCTACTTCCTCTACTGCTATCACTCCACATTTATTGGAGGTTTATCGAAAGACTTTTGAACGGTGCTTCTTACCACAATCCTTACGCAAACCCTGATAGATGTACTGCCTAAACCGGGGCGTGATCCACTTGATGTAGGGTCATATCGTCCCCTGTCCTTGCTAAACTTGGATTGCAAGATATTATGAAAGGTACTAGCTAACTGATTACTCCCTGTAATGCAAACATTAGTTTACCATGACCAATCAGGCTTCATTCCGGGCCACACAACATTTCTTAATATACAGTGTCTTTCCATATCATCTATAATATACCAACCAGGGATCCACATCAAGTGGCAGGCTCCTTAGATCTAGAAAAAGCCTTTGATACTTTGGGATGGGATTCCCTCTTTGTGTGTCTTGAAACCATGGGATTCAGACCTTATCTTCTCAGATGGGTTAACACATTGTACAGGGAACCACTGGCTAGGGTGAAGATGGGTCCGGGGATATCTAATTGCTTTGGCGGGCAATGGGGGATGCATCAAGGCTGTCGACTTTTGCTGCTCCTCTTTGCCTTGGCCATCAAACCCCTGTGGCCTGCTATTTACGGGAATGGGCTGAGATTTGGGGGATATGGGACTCACAGCGGTTCCAAGTTGTGTCTCTCTACGCAGATGATGCTCTCATTTACCTTAGAGATGTACGTACCGCACTACCCAAGCTTGAAAAACTACTGCCAACCTTTGGGGAGATCTCGTGTCTCCAGGTTAACTGGTCTAAGTCCTGCTTATTCCCTCTAGCCCCATGCCCACCTGCAAATAGAATGACAACAGCCGACTCCCATTTGCATTGGCAATATGATACTTTCAAGTATTTGGGAGTTAATGTCTATCATGCGACGCGGGACCTCCTTGACGGTAACTTACACAAGGCGGTTGCGAATATATGCACTTCCCTTACTTTCTGCCGATCACTACCCCTATCGCCGATTGGCCGTGTGGCAATATCCAAGATGTTAATCCTACCCAGGTTGCTGTATTTAGTCTCAGCATTACCCATAGCGATACTGCGCGCCTTCTTTAAGACACTGGATAGCTTGCTTCTAGATTTGTGTTGGGGGGGACGGATGCTGCAGAGTAGCCCTTTCTAAACTCCAAAGGCGATTGATGGAGGGAGGATTAGGAGCTCCAAATTTCGAGATATATTACTCACCGGCACAGTTACAATGGCCGATAACCTGGTTACTCTCACCCCTGCACTCGGAAACACGTGCTATACAAACCCCTCTGGGGACTGTTGCAATATGCACTTGGTTAACGGACAACAATGGCCCTCGCACCACTATGACCCAATTAATGAAGGTAGCACATACATGCTGGCACTGCTTCCTACATTTAGAGGGCCCTCAGATTCCTTATTCACCGGAGATCTCTGTCTGTGACATGCCCGGAGAATACAGAAAACACAAGCTCATGATCACGTCCGCTGGATGGAAAAAGGGGTTACCCATTTAGGACATTTATTTTCATATGGTTCACTTAGGTCCTTTAAAGATATTGTCACAGGACACGACATTGCACCTGGACAATTACCTAATTATTATGTTATATTGCAGCTCATGCGCAGCCTCTGGGGTGCAGTATATACAGAACTCCCCACATCTCACACATTAAACTCCATTTTATTGGCCAGGAGCACTAAACATGCTATTTCCTCCCTGTGTGCTGCACTACACGTACCCAAAGTCAACCTTCTACAGACTGCACATGAAAAGTGGAATGCGGCGTTGCCACAACCGCTGACCGAAGCAGAATGGGGCAAGGTGTTGCAGTCAGTAAAGGAAATATCCCGAAATGCCAGGATCAGATTCACACAGTTCAATTACATACACCATGCATATCTGTATCCCCAACTCATCCACGCATGTATCCTACACATACCCTAGTTTGCCCATGCTGCACTTCGTCTTTAGCCGGTTTCTACCACATGGTGTGGGAATGTCCGGAGTTACAAACCACTTGGCACAAGATTACCGCGATGATAGCGGAGCTGACCCACCACCCCCTACCCGTAACACCGATCTCTTTTTAACTAGGCATTCCCTCCAAAAAAGAGGAGAGAAATACCATCATAGGTTCATTAATTTAGCATTTGTATTATTTAAACACAGGATTGCTATGAAATCTTCGACTCTTAACATAATGATTGAAAGATTTTCTATGCAAAGACATTTTATGAAGAACTTCTGACAAAGCAATCTCCTACTATAAGTACTTTGATACTGTCTTCAAAAATGTCCATTTGATCAACGGAATATCATATTGCACTGTCTTCCATAAATATTGAAAACTAATAAACAAATGAGAAAAAAAGAAACAGTTCTGATTTGCTCAAGTTTATGGACAATACCAGAAAAAGTACTGAAGCGTATAACCTCCCTGATCAGGGGAGGAAGGTTGATAGAGGGGTGACGGATAAACAGGAGAATATCATCAGCATATAAGGAAGTTAAAAGGGGGCCTTGATGTAACCTTAATCCCTGATCTAAGTGGTGCTCCTGGAAATAGTGCACTAGCTGGTCAATAGCTATAATAAATAGCAGTAGGGAAAGTGGGCATCCCTGATGTGTGCAACGCATAAGGAAAATGATTCAGAAAGGGTGCCATTTATTCGAAACTGTGCAGTAGGGGCTGTGTATTAATTAATTAAGTATCTGAACCCTCTTGGCATTCCCAGCTTCGTTAAGGTAGCGTGGAGGAAGGGCCATTCAAGAGAATCAAATGTTTATTCAGCACCAAAGAGCACTGCTGCCACTGGCAAGCCTAGAAAGATTTGACTAATCACTGAAAAAATAGTGTATATATTAATCGCTGTCGAACAATGAGGAACAAATCCAGATTGCATGTGGGATATGATTTTGTCCATAAGAAGAGCAAGGCAGGTGGCAATAACCTTAGCTAATATCTTATTATCGTGGTTTACATTGATAGTGGCTTGTATGAGGTGCAGAGATAAGATGCCTTGCATCCTGCCTGGGAATGGGTCCGGCTCTCAATATCAGCAAGCTGCCTCTCCACCCCAACGAGATCCACCCGAATAGCACAGTTCACTTCAGAGTGTTTGGCTATACAGGTGCCTCTTATGTAGACCTTCAAGGCTTCCCAGAATATGGTGTTTCACTGAACTGAGTAAACGTTCAATGTGAAGTATTCAATAATAGCCTCTCAAATTTCCGAGCAAAACACTTAGGCCCTCATTACAACCCTGGCGGTCGGTTTTAAAGCGGCGGTAAGACCGCCAACAGGCCGGCGGTAAAATAAATTGAATTATGACCACGGCGGAAACCGCCAACATAGACAGCCACTTTAACACTCCGACCGCCACTGCGGTAGAAACAAACAGCATGGCGATCACCGCCAACAGACAGGCGGAAGACAATGTACCGCCCACACCATTATGAGAGACCAATCTGCCACCTTTTCCGGGGCGGATTCAATGTGAACAAAAACACGGCGGAAACAGGACTTGGAAGGGAAAACTCTCAGTTCTACACACCCCACGAGGAACCATGACGCCATGGAGCAGGAACTCCAAATTCTCCCTGCAATGGTCTTCCTGCTCCTCTACAAGGAGCACGACTGATGGCGGCGACATCCACGGTGAGTACTGCACCTACGACACAGGGGAGCGGGGAGGGAAAAGAGAGTGACACACACACGCAACACGCAACACCCCCACCTCCACCCTCACATATAACAATACTCACACCAATACATGCTGAAATGTTACATTTCCCCCACCAACCCCCCTGGAAGAACTCAAGGACAAAAGGAAATGAGTTGAATGATTGTAAGCATGAAAAAAACATTACTCAAAAATATTTATACACTATTAACAAATATGTACACCAAGAATCTAAGTCCATGTACTGCACCTACATAGTCCGTGGACCACTGGGCCCAAAATGCATGGGTGAGGCCCACACAACATACCCGATCCAAACAGGTAGAGCACTGCTGGGGCATCAGATAAAAAAAAAACACAGGCACCTCAGCCGGGAAGAGGGGGTACCTCAGCCGGATGAGTGCACGATGCCAGCTCCATGAGGGGGCTCCATGCCCAGTGATGTATCCTGGGGAGTGCAAAGCCACAGTCTCTCAAGTCTCTCCAGTGGGCAGGATGCCCACTGCTTTATCCTGGGGAGTGCAAAGCCACAGTCTCTCAAGTCTCTCCAGTGGGTGGTTTGCCCACTGCTTTATCCTGGGGAGTGCAAAGCCACAGTCTCTCAAGTCTCTCCAGTGGGTGGTTTGCCCACTGCTTTATCCTGGGGAGTGCAAAGCCACAGTCTCACAAGTCTCTCCAGTGGGTGGATTGCCCACTGCTTTATCCGGGGGAGTGCAAAGCCACAGTCTCACACGTCTCTCCAGTGGGTGGATTGCCCACTGCTTTATCCAGGGGAGTGCAATGCCACAGTGTCTCAAGTCTCTCCAGTGGGTGGTTTGCCCACTTCTTTATCCTAGGGAGTGCAAAGCCACAGTCTCTCAAGTGGATAACAGACTCCACTGGTTCTGGAGGGGGCGCTGTGCCCAGAGTGCTTCATCCTGCCAAGGACAGAGGTAGTGGATGCCGTTCTCCACTGGTTCTGGAGGGGGCTTTGTGCCCAGAGTGCTTCATCCTGCCAAGGACTGAGGTAGTGGATGTGATACTCCACTGGTTCTGGAGGGGGCTTGGTGCCCAGAGTGCTTCATACTATCAAGGACAGAGGTAGGGGATGCCTTTCTCCACTGGTTCTGGAGGGGGCTTTGTGCCCAGAGTGCTTCATCCTGCCAAGGACTGAGGTAGTGGATGTGGTAGTGGATGTGATTCTCCACTGGTTCTGGAGGGGACTTGGTGCCCAGAGTGCTTCATCCCGACAAGGACAGAGGCAGTGGATGTGATACTCCACTGGTCCTGGAGGGTGCTTTGTGCCCAGAGTGCTTCATCCTGCCAAGAACTGAGGTAGTGGATGTGGTAGTGGATGTGATTCTCCACTGGTTCTGGAGGGGGCTTGGTGCCCAGAGTGCTTCATCCTGCCAAGGACAGAGGCAGTGGATGTGATACTCCAGTGGTTCTGGATGGGGCTTTGTGCCCAGAGTGCTTAATCCTGCCAAGGACAGAGGTAGTGGATGTATCTCTCGACTGGTTCTGGAGGGGGCTTTGTGGCCAGAGTGCTTCATCCTGCCAAGGACTCAGGTAGTGGATTTGACACTCCACTGACGGTGGGGCATCATCGAAGCTGTCCAGGCCCCTGGAACTGACCACCAGCCTTGTACGAATGACCACTGGGAATGGCAGCCATGTCTGCAGTGGTGCCACTGGCACAGGATGTGGCGTGGCCGCTGGTGGTGCTGGCGGCAGGCTCAGTAGCGGCGGTGCTTGCGGCGCTCATTGGGAGGCGGTGCTGGTGGGTGGCTCACTGAGCGTGCTGCTGGCGGCCGTGTCCTAAGCGGCGGTGCTGGCGGGGGCTCACTGAGCTTGCTGCTGGCAGCGGTGTCCTGAGCAGCGGTGCTGGTGGTGGCCTCACTGAGCTTGCTGCTGGTGGCGGTCTCCTGAGCGGCGGTGCGGGTGGGTGCCTCACTGAGGGTGCTGCTGGTGGCAGTGTCCTGAGTGGCGGTGCTGGTGGGGGGCTCACTGAGCTTGCTGCTGGTGGCGGTATCCTGAGCGGCGGTAGTGGTGGCAGCCTCATTGAGCTTGCTGCTGGCGGCGGTGTCATGAGCGGCAGTGCTGGTGGCGGCCTCACTGAGCTTGCTGCTGCTGAAGGGCACAGTGTCTGCGGTACAGGTGAAGGGCACAGTATCCTGGGTGCTGGCAGCGGTGCCTGTGGTGGCGGTGTATGTGGCGGTGCCGGTGGCGGTCTTGTCCACCGTGCAGGTTGGTGGCGACTTCCCTTTCTTTCTCTGGCCCTTCCCCACCTTGGATGGTGGCGCAGCTGTCTTGCCACTCCCAACTGTTGTCTTGCCTGAGCCCTTGTTGGCAGGTGTTTTGGCCTTCTCCCTCTGGGCTGTGGGCAACTTCTTTTGTTTTGGAGGGGGGGAATGTCCTTGGCCTCGCTCCTTGGGACACTGGCTGCCCTGCTACTTGGCACACTCCAGAAGCTGGTTACTGCTGGCACCACTGTTCCCGGTGTTGTGGTGGCTGAGGTGCTGGGTTGGGACCTGGAAAGGCGGGCCCTAGGGGACGGAAGGGGTGGGGGAGGTGAACGGAAGAAGTCAAGGTTTGACATGAAAAGTTTTTTAGATGGAGGGGGTTTGGGAGTGGAGGAAGAGGTAGTGGTTGTAGGAGGTGTTCGTTTGCTGACTGTGGGTGAAGGTGCATGGGCTGGAGGCTGTCATGAGGTGGATGGCTGTTGGGTGGGTGTGTGACTGCGTTTTTGTAGTTTAGGAGGAGGGCTCACAGACACACTGGGAGAGGACACAGGGGATGTGTGAATGGTAGTGGGGGTGGTGAGTGCACGTGAGCGGTGTGTGGTGATGGGCGTGCTGGTGATGGAGGTAGTGGCTGAAGATGTAGTGCATGCAGGTGCGAGTGGAGACGTGACAGGGAGGGAGGAGGGAGACGTGGAGGAGGGGGACACAGTGGAGGCAGTAGATGGTATGTGTGCATGGGTATGATGCTTGTGTGAGTGCCTGTGGGATATGTGGTGCGTACGTTTGCCAGAGCTACCCTTGTGTGTTGAGGTGTGTGCATGCTGGTTTGATGGTGTAATAGGGATAGGCTGAGGTACAGGGGATTGGGTCTAGGTGGAGGAAGTTGGAGGGGGGAGGCTGAACACAGGGGCAATGGCTGCCATCAGTGCTGAGGCCAGAGTCTGAAAAGCTCGCTGTTGGGCTGCCTGGCGAGAATGAATGCCTTCCAGGTATGCATTTGTCTTTTGCAACTGCCTCTCTACACCCTGGATGGCATTCAGAATGGTAGAATGCCCAACAGTGAGGGTTCTGAGGAGGTCAATGGCCTCCTCACTGAGGGCAGCAAGGCTGACTGGGGCAGGGCCTTAGGTGCCTGGGGCGAAGCAGATGCCGAACCTCCTGGGTGAGCGGCCATGGGGCACACGCTGAGGGGCTGCTGGGAGGGCGGTGGTGGTAGGGGGTGGTGGCTGTACCTGTAGATGCGGTGGGCACAGAGGGGCCCACCACGGCAAGGGAGCTCCCATCAGAGGAGGAGTCGGTGTCGCCGGTCTCAGCTCCTGTCCCCGCCATGGAGCTCCCCTCGCCCTCCGTCCCACTGGTGAATTCTGAGTCCGTAGTCTCGCCCTCCAGGGCCATGTGGGATGCGGCTCCCTCCTGCTCCGGTGGCACAGCTCTTCTACCTGATGATGCTAATGCACACAAGAATAGGGAGACCATAAAGAGGGGGGGGGAAAGAAAGTAGAAAGACATGTTCAGTGCATGCAATACCGCTACCGTTGGTGGACACTACAGACACATCGGCCCTCCGCACTACACCATGCACTTTGAGTTCCCTAATTCATCACAGGGACATTGGGTACAAGGCCTATACCCGATTGCTGCACACATGCAAGTCACAGGAACCTGACTAGGTGTATATGGCTCTTACCAATGGTGGGGATGGGGTGCCACTGAGCCTGCCTCACAAAGGGACCTTGCCTACAAGGCTCGCCCTAGCCTAGGGGAACCCACAGCCCACCTCCCCCACCCAGACACCTCCATTGCGCATTGAATCAGATGGATGTGAGTGTACTCACCCCCTTGTGGCTGCTGTTATGCCCTCAAGCGCCCATCCAACCATGGATACGCCACCGTCAGGGGGTCATGGTGCGACGGGCACCCCTCCCACGTTGGGAGGCCATCCCCAGCTGGGCCTCCCCTGTCTTCTTGCTCCAGCGGTGAATGTCCTCCCATCTTTTCCGGCAGTGGGTGCTCCGTCTGTGGTGGACCCCCAAGGCCAGACGTCCTTGGCAATGGCATGCCAAATATCCTTCTTCTGGTGGGCGCTGACCTACAGGAATAGTACAGGGGAAAAGGAAAAACTATAACCGTCCGGACCATCACAGCCATTGGCCCACGTAACCACCCTTGCCCTGACGCACATACACTCATCGTCTGCTCATGCACGCCTCATTACCCCCCCATCTCCAATCCACACCACTCCAAACAGGCATTGCCCATACAGAATGCTCACAGTGTACTCACCTGTTTGTCTGGAGGACCGTAGAGTAGCGTGTACTGGGGGGAGACCCCATCCACTTGTTTCTCCAGCTTCTCCACTGTGAAGGCAGGGGCCCGTTCCCCAGACACTTGAGCCATTGTCGCTTCCAGACTGAGGTCACAGGAGCACTTGCAGTGTGGGTCCTCTCCTCTCGAAGATCAGGTATCAGGTGAGTGAACAGACAGAAAATGGCAGTCACGTCCACAGCGGTGCGTACCGTCACCGCTGGCATACATCGTCAGTGGCTCCTGGGACCCATAGGGTCCAATGTTAACCAATGCAGGATTGCGCCGCGGTCTTCGACCACCTACCGCGACGGTGTACAATGCCAGCACAGTTACCTCATATCCCCTTGTCCCACATTACAAGTCAGGCAGCCGCCATTTCAGGGGGCCACATGGCATTAATTTTAAATGCTTCACACATATATAGGCCTTGCATACACACTAAGACAGGCACATAGCGGATTGACAAATGTGTGCAATAAAGTTGTTTATTTCATACCTCAGTGTTGGCTGACCATCTGATCGCTGTTGTCATCCATAGAGCACGTCCGCTGGGGCAGGTGATGAGATGGTGGCATCCTCCGGTGTACAGACCACTGGTGGACCTGTCGACAATGGAAGAGTGACATGTAATAGTCACCTACAGACTTGATCGTGCCACAATCCAGGAACTGTGTGCCCAGTTGGAGCCAGACCTGATGTCAGCTATCCGCCATCTCACAGGAATCCCCCGTCTAGTGCAGGTCCTGTTAGTGCTCCATTTCCTGGCAAGGGGATCCTTTCAAACAACAGTGGCCATTGCATCAGGCATGTTCCAGCCAATGTTCTCTAATGTGTTGTCCAGAGTGTTGTCTGCCCTGCTGAAACACATGCACAGCTACATTGTTTTCCCTCAATGGAGGATTTGCCTACAGTGAAAGGTGACTTCCATGCCCTGGGACATATCCCCAACATCATATGTGCCATTGATGGGACACATATGGCCTTGGTCCCACCCCCGCAGGAGGGAACAGGTGTACAGAAACAGGAAGAGTTACCATTCAATGAATGTGCAGATGGTGTGTTTGGCCGACCAGTACATCTCCCATATGAACGCCAAGTTTCCTGGCTCAGTGCATGACGCTTACATTCTGAGGAATAGCAGCATCCCTTATGCGATGGGGCAAATCCAGAGGCACGTGCGTGGCTATTAGGTGAGGACATGGACCCTATACAGTGTGAATAGTTGTCCTGCTCTGGGGTTGTCCCTAAGGGTTAGTGTGTGTCTAACAGTTGTCCCTCGACATTTGCAGGTGACTCTGGCTACCCCAACCTGTCATGGCTACTGACCCCAGTGAGGAATCCCAGGACAAGGGCAGAGGAACGCTACAATGAGGCACATGGGCGAACTAGGAGGGTTATAGAGAGGACCTTCGGCCTCCTGGAGGCCAGGTTCAGGTGCCTCCATATGACAGGTGGTTCCCTATACCACTCACCAAAGAAGGTATGCCAGATCATCGTGGCCTGCTGTATGCTGCACAACTTGGCTTTGCGACGACAGGTGCCTTTTCTGCAGGAGGATGGTCCTGAAGGAGGTGTTGTGACAGCTGTGGAGGTTGTGGACAGTGAAGAAGAGAAGGCAGAAGAAGAGGACATAGACGACAGAAACACAGTGATCCATCAATACTTTCAGTGAGACACAGGTAAGAAGACATCACCGCCTCCTACATTTGATAGAATTGTTCGACCTCTCATCTGTCTGTCACTTTCACCCAGTGTATGGACCCTGATTTGTCACTTTCCCTTTCGATTTCACAGATGTGGGTCCCACTGTGTGACCTCTGCTATGTTACCTCATGGACTAGAGCTGTGTGACATAGGTATGTTGACAATACAAATGGACATTGCTATTTCCCTCAGTTATTGCAAATACACAATTGTGAAAGCACAGACTGACTCCATATTGTTTTGTGATTTAAGGGTGTTTATTTAAGTACTAAATAGTGGAGGGGGTTGTAAAATGGTCAGGGGTGATGGTGGAGGAATGTCCATGGCAGAGTCCAGTCTATTAATCTCAAATGTGCATTGTCCAAAGGGGCATAGGAAGTGGAGCTAGGGCAGTTCAAGGATGGACAGGGTGACAAAGTGGTACAGAAGGATGACAATCAGGGTGGTTTAATTTCTTGGCAGGGGTCTTGGCATTGTTCTTTGTCTTTGTCCTGGATCTCAGGGACCGCTTGCGGGGTGGTTCTCCATCTGCAGGGGGTGGGGTGCTGGTGTCGTGGTCCTGTGGCGGTGCCTCCTGTCCACTAGCGCTGGCGGAGGTGGTGGGCAGTTCATCGTCCAGGCTAGTGTCAGGGGACCCTTGTTGTGCCACAGTGTCCCTCCTGGTGTTCACGAGGTCCTTCAGCACCCCTACAATGGTGCCCTGGGTGGTATTGATGGATTTGAGTTCCTCCCTGAACCCCAAACACTGTTCCTCCTGCAGCCGCTGGGTCTCCTGAAACTTGGCCAGTACCGTTGAAATCATCTCCTGGGAATGATGGTAGGCTCCCATGATGTTGGAGAGGGCCTAGAAGAGAGTGGGTTTCCTGGGCCTGTCCTCCCCCTGTTGCACAACAGCCCTCCCAGTTCCCCGGTTTTCCTGGGCCTCTGTCCCCTGAACCGTGTGCCCACTACCACTGCCCCCAGGTCCCTGTTGTTCTTGGGGTGGTGGGTTAGCCTGGGTTCCCTGTAGTGGTGGACACACTGCTGCTTTACGTGTCCTGGGGACAGAAGTATGGGCCAGCTGGGTGGGTGCTGTGGTGGTGTTTCCTGAGGGGGAGGCTCTGTGGTGGCCTGTGACTGTGTGAGGGGAACCGACTGTCCTGAGGTCCCAGATGGGCCGGGCTGGTCATCTAGATCCAGTTGGACAGAGCTGCTGTCATCACTGTGGGCCTCTTCTGTGGGTGGAGTGGACATGTCTGGAACCTCTTGTTCAGTGACGTTGGGTAGGGGTCCTGCAGGGGTATAAAGGCATGATTATTGCATCTGTGTGTGCCATGGTGTGAAATGGGTCGGTGACCCTGTACCCTAGTGCTTCCATTCCTGTGTAGGACCTTGTGTGCTAATTGTTTAGGAGTCTGTGTGGGTGTGTGTAGTGGACATGCATTGGTGATGGGTGTCCATGCTTTGTTGTTGCATGCAGGGCTTGGTGTTGGGATGTGTGGTTTGTGATAGTGGGACATATGTGAGGAGTTGGAGTGATGGTTGTGAGGGCGACGGTGGGGCTATGTGATAGCATGCAGGTAGGGTGGGGGATGAAGTAGTTAAAGCTTTGACTTACCAGAGTCCATTCCTCCTGCTACTCCTGCTACTCCTGCGAGGCCCTCAGGATGCAGTACAGCCAAGACCTGCTCCTCCCATGTTGTTAGTTGTGGTGGAGGAGGTGGGGGTCCGCCGCCAGTCCTCTGAACCGCAATGTGGTGTCTTGAGACCACGGAAAACACCTTCCCCTGTAGGTCGTTCCACCTCTTCCTGATGTCATCCCATGTTCTTGTTTGCTGCCCCACTGCGTTGACCCTGGCCACGATTGTGTGCCATAGCTCCATCTTCCTAGCCATGGTGGTGTGCTGCACCTGTGATCCGAATAGCTGTGGCTCTACCCGGATGATTTCCTCCACCATGACCCTGAGCGCCTCCTCAGAAAACCTGGGGTGTCTTTGCAGTGCCATGGGGTGGTGTGGGTGATGTGTGAGGTGGTGTGTGTTGTGATGTGTGGGTGACGTTTAGGGGTGTGTGGTGTTTTGTGCGTGGATGTGTATCTGTGATGGTGTTGTGTGCCTCTGTATGCTGGTGTTGTCTTTGCTTTGCTGTCTCTCTGGCCTTTTTCTAAATTTTTGGTTGTAAGGATTTGTGGGTAATGTGGGTGTGTGTTTTATATTGTGGGCATATTCCTGTTGGCGTGACGGTGGAGATTTTGTTGTCGCCACTTTATCACTGATCTTTGGTGTGGCGGACTTGTGTGGGTGTCTAGATTTTGGCGGATTCTGAGCTGTGGGTCGTAATAGCTGTGGCAGAATTCCGCTGCTGCAGCAGTGTGTTGGCGGTCTTCTGCACGGCGGTAAGCAGGATTTACCGCCAAAGTGCCTTTATTGGGAAATGCCAGATCCTATGCAACGGAAAGGTTGAAGATATATTAAGTCTGGCCACAACGGGAGAGTGGTCCGACAAAGTGCGGGGGAGATGGAAAATATCAGTTAGGCACAAGAGTACAGAGGGAGGGAAGTATCAGATGTCTATGCATGTCTAAATGTTATGCAGTGACGAGTAAAAGGTAAAATCAGTGATGTGTGGGTTTCGGCACGACATGTGTACAAAGGTTAAAAATTGCCCAAGATGTCCATTAGCACGCGTAGAGAGTGCAGGTTAGTTACCCCAGAGGAGCCTGTGGTGTTCAACAAGGAATTGCAGGCAATATTAAAGTCTCCACCTAGGACAGGGTTCTGCAAAGTCGGTCCTGGAGAGCCGGGTCCATGCCAGGTTTTTAGCATATCCACATTTAGAAAAAATATGTTTTCTAAATGTGGATATGCTGAAAATATGGCATAGACCCGGCTCTCCAGGACCGACCTTGCAGAACCCTGACCTAGGAGAATATGGTCAGGCACCATGTGATCCAACCGAGTCTGAAGTGTAGAAAGTCCGTGATTGTGAATTAACTGTAAAGTACTCATCTAGATTTATATTGATAAGTATAATGATTCCATGGTAATTGTTTAAGATAGAACAGCACTGTGTTTTAGAATGTAAGAATGAGGATTGACAAAGTGCATTTGACAAAATTACCTTTCTGCATGCTTTACATAAATTTTTCAAAATTTTCTGAGCCATATGTATCCCCGTATTACAACTCTAAAACTGTGATAATGCCATTCAGTGTCACATGGTCACTGTTTACAGTGCCAACTTTTCTACTCCTACTTTATTTCTCCTAGCTTGGAGGCACTATCATTACAAAACTGAGTAAAGTTAGCATGGTAAAAATGTATCAATAAAACACACATAAATTTGAAAGGATAAGACATACTAAAAGTAAATTAGGAGAGCTAGAGTTCAATTGTTCAGCACACGATTGAGACTTAAAGAAATAAAACCCATGAGCCCCCCTAAGCTCTGCATGAGCTGTAAACTATAGCAGGGACAAAAAAACACTTAAAGGCTACCAAAAACAAGCTAACTGACTCCTCCAATGTTTCCTGCAAGCAAATAACATTATAATTTTTTCAATAAAGTAATCCATCCTGCAAGACTAAGGTTTCTTGCAACCCTTGCCACATTTCAACTTAAAATGTCAACTTTGTTCTGTGTTTGAGGTTTCTAAGCCCCTTTGGAAACAAACGTCCTATTGCTCCTAGAAGAGCCATTAGACAGTGAGTGTCTGCGAGGCAACTAAAAGGACAAACCTGTTATATGTAACTGGGAAAAAGAATACTATCAGTGCCACCAATCTGATGTGAAGAAGTCAAATAAGGAGGCACTGGAGAAATTAGAAGTCTAGAGATGGGTTTACAAAAATAACCCAGGGGTAATGATTGAATATTGCTATATGGTGCAAGTAAACTAGAAAGGCAGGTCAACAAGCACCCTGCAGTGACGTGATTATTAAAGTTCATGAGTATACAGTCTCCAGCCCAGGTTTTGAGTGACTTACCAAGCCAGCATACTCTCCATACCATAATGACAGTTTTAAACAAGTTCACTTTAGAATTTTTCCCTAATTGCTCCTCAAACCAATGAATTATTTTATTTTCAATGTATAAATGACGTTTCCCCTGACCAGATATTAAAAGGGAACATTAGTGAGAACAATTACATAGGGTGTAGCACCTGGTGGTAAATTGACTGAGCTCAGGGCTGGTAGGACTGAGGTATTCCATAAAGCCATGAGGCTAGTACTGACAGTGTAACACAATCATCACTCCTTTGTAGTGAATCCTAGTTAATTTTATTGGGAAACAGGAGTTAACTTAGCCTTTGACTTGCGGTCTCTTGTCCCCATCACCTAGTGACTTTTACCATACTTAGCTTGCTCTGTTTTAGCGCATTTATTTCATTATATCTTTTAAGATGCCTGCCTTGTTTTTAGTTAGGCCTATGTTTTAGTTTCACGTTATCAGTGCCACTGCACTAAAGCGTCAATATCAAGCGACAAATATAAATAAACTGTAGGTGTCCACATTAGGTATTTTCCCTCTTCACGCCTTTGAGGGAATTGTTTATATAAATTACTGTCCCACACATGTCTTGTTATCTATTGTTTGAGAACAGACCTACATGAAGAGTCTGAGGAGATCTGTATATATGCACATCACTTAGACAGATAGTCAGAAGGATTACGACCAGATGCCGTCCCTGCTATCGATGCTGCACGTCGCCTTGACACTGACCCAGTCTTTGTGTCCCTATGGAGTCTTAGCTAGAGATCTCATTCCAAAGTAACGAGGGTTGGAGGCTCTTCTCATGGACTTGGCATTGGCAGATCAGGTTTAACATACCTAGCTCTCTTTTAGGTTAGAGATTAGGTCCACATTATTAGGTTATTGGAACATATTTCACATCTTATGTCATTTCATGTCATTGCAAGATGGTGGGGGTCTTTGGATTAATGACTCTTTTCTTTGCCATTCTGTTTCTTGCATTATATATCATCCTAATCATTGCAGCCCATGCAATTTATCTTAGATTGCAGTTTTGTTAAATAAAACCTATTGAAACCTTACTGCAACTTCTTCATTGCCTGTGATTGATTAAGACATGTTGTTCATGTGAGAAAGAGGGTACTCTCTGTTTAAACACGACACTGCCTGAGATGTCACACTCTAGAGTCCATGCTTAAAGGCTGCCACAACTCATCTTTTATTATTTGGGTTTTTAGTGAGGTGCTGCTTGTGAGCTGGGAGGGTTGGGACGACAGTTGTGACTTGTTGTAGGACAGGCATAGTCACCTACAAACAGAAGTACTTTCATCCTTAAACCAGCAGTCTTGCCTAGAGCAAGAGTCAAACTATGACACCTTGTTCTGCTGAAGCTTGTTCGACAGCCCATGGACAGGCTCATACACAAGAACATTTGAGTGTGTCTCCAAGCTTCCAAGAAACCATTACTGGCTGCCAAATGAGGGTAGCAAATACTAATAATCTGCTGCCTTGTACATAAAACACTTCCCCCAAATAAATCACCATACTTGGCCAAATTGTTCATGATTTTGGGGGGGCCAATGAGGTCTCGGAAACTATCTATATCTAGAAGCACAGTTATTACAAACCTTTCAAGGTCCAAACCAGTCCTTCAAAAGTCCTACACCAGAATTTAGGAACTTTCTACCTGAGAATTCAGAGCTCAATCCACACTACTTATCTTTTGGAAGCAGTTTTATATTTATATTTGTTATTATGTTGGTGAATCTAGACTAGGGGCCTGATTTAGAGTTTGGTGGATGGGTTACTCTGTCACAAAAACGACAGATATCCTGTCCACCTTATCATGATGCCCATAGACTATAATGGGATCGTAATAGAGCGGACGGGATATCTGTCACAATTGTAATGGATCAACATCCTCCACCAAACTCTAAATCAGGCTCTAAGACGTATCTGATTGGTTATAACCAACAAAGAAACCCAGAGGTGTCTTGAAGCTGTGTCCTGATCAAAAAGATGTAAAGAAAATAAAAAGAAAAGTGTTTAGGTTTTCCCCCCAAAAAATATACATATATGTTTATCATGCAATGTAATGTAAAGTGAATACACTTCCAGAGGGTTAAG
Source organism: Pleurodeles waltl (assembly GCF_031143425.1). Taxonomy (NCBI): domain Eukaryota; kingdom Metazoa; phylum Chordata; class Amphibia; order Caudata; family Salamandridae; genus Pleurodeles; species Pleurodeles waltl. Next base: position 790,386,058 of record NC_090438.1, on the reverse strand, counting down.
GCACAGTAGTAGAAGGAGCATTTCTCTCTATGATAACAACAGATACATGGAACAGTTTGAGGGCAAAGATGGATCATAAGGCATGGAGGTTCTACATAAGAAGACCATCAAAGTGTGTGGCTCAGTCTACCATATAGAAAGACTTAAAAATATATTTTTTTGGCAAGGAGCCAAAGCAATTTGGCAAACTAGAGGTATTCTGGGTTTGTGTAGTCAGGCTAGAAGATGTGCTGCTGTGTTTTGAACAACAAGAAGTCTTTCAGCAAATAGATAGAGAAGCCTAGACAAAGTAAATTCCTGTAGTCAAAGCTTGAGGTAATAGCATCCTTGTCTTTGGCTTTAATGGTGAAGGTATGAAATATTTTCTTAAGCCTTTCACTTCTATACTCTATATCCACATAAGTAGGCCTTGGTGGAGTTCACGGAGTTCCACTCCCCGGAATTCCTTTGAGCTGATTAAAAACTCAGTAGAATTCCACAGAGGCGAAGTTCCGTGACCTGCAGAGTCCTGAATGCACCCAGTCTCGGAAGCGCTGAGCATGGTCAGGCCTCCTTCTGCCCCCTACTCCCGGGCCCAACCTGGACGGGCGGAAGGAGGCCTGATAAATCAGATCTGGTGCCGGGAGCGAACGGAGGCCTGGTAGATCAGAGCTGGTGTCGGCAGCAGCTCCATGCTGCTGTGCCAACGTCGGTCAGGCTGAGAGTGCACACTGCAGCCCAGTTATGGGCACCACAGCACAAGCGCAGACTGTCTGCACTTGTGCTGTGTAGCCAATAACTGGGCTGCAGTGCGCACCAGATGAGCTCTGATCCACTGGCATGGCTAGCAGAGTATTTGGTGGAAATCCTCATTCCACGTGGAACACAGAGTGCCGAAAACTCGCAAGCGGAGCTCCCCACCCACACCTACACTTGACCCTGAAAAGTTGGAACAAGCATTGCTTTCAAGGTATATTATGGTTGAGTTTTGTGAAAATTGTAAATCTGCACCCATGAGGAACAGCACAGATTTATGGGGTCCTTTGTGAATCAGGGCCACTGCTTATTACAGTGGATGCATAAGCTAACATCACTAATTTCCCTAACTTCAAATTTTTTGGGGAGTGGGTGATAGGTTGATCTTTATTTTGAACATGTAGTCTTCCATTTGTACATGTTCATGTAGTCTTGCTTCATTAAGTCACCAACATTGGTTTGAAGACATGCTCAAGCACCTGTAAAAAGTGATATTCATCTTTTCTTGTTAGTGCTATAAATTATTGTGTTCAGAAAGGCCTCAGATGTGTTTCACTCAACTTTCCCTCTTCGTAAGTAAAACTTCCACATGGAATCAATGCCAGCCTGTTGGGTGGCCATGGGACACCTGGAGATTATTAGTGGACAACCCATGTAGTAAAGCCTCTGATATCTGGGGGCTTGACCTATTTTCGCAAGATTAAATTGGCACCAAGTGCACCTTTCCCACACTTGACTAACATGGTGGTGAGTTCAAGCAATCTAAAGATTCCCATTACTTTGAAATGGCCTAATATGGGAGGTAGTTCCCAATCAATGGTTATAGATTGGGCCTTCTGTGGTTCCTTGTATGCTCTCACTACATGGTTTTAATGTTTTTGTTGCAATTGTAAATAAATATAGTTGATTTCCACACAGAGGTATACTTGGAAATCCATGATCATTCTCTTTGGTCCTATCCTCATCAATACTGATCTAGGGTTTGCCCTATATGGAAACATATCATTATTATATATATATATATTAGCTTTGTGTCTGGAGAAAGCTAAACCTCTCTAAAGCCCATATTTATACTTCAGTTGCGCTGAATTTGCGTAATTTGTTTTACCAAAATTTGGTGCAAACCTAACTCCATAATAAAAATTTGACGTTAGACTTGTCTAACACAAAATATAGGAGTTTGCACCATTTTGTGGATGCATGTATCTACCTTTTGTCAATGAGATGCAAGGGAAGTCCAGGTAAGTATTTTTTTCTTTGTTTTATTTTTTGCTACTGGGAGTCTCCTGCACGGCACAGGGTGGAATGGCCATGCCCAGGAGACATTTGTCCCCTGTGCTGGCAATGGTGGTGGTGGGCATGCCTCCTGTCTTTCCAAAGCCAGGACTCATGTTTTTGGTGGTTGTGCGCCAAGAAATGCCTCCAACCAGGCAAGCGTCATTTTCTGACGCACAGCCCTGTCCTTCACTACCTCTATCCTCACCTGACTAGCGTCTTCTTCTAAGACGCTAGCCCAAGTTTAGCGCTGACTTGCGCCAATCAAAAAATACAGCGCCCGGCTGGCGTTGTTAAATGACAAAAGCAGGTGCAAAACGTTTTGCCGCAAAACTGTATTAGCACAGTTTTGCTAAAAAAAGTATAAATATGGTCCTAAGTGAGTTGTAAAGTGCATTCTGGTAAAAGCAGTACTGCACATTTTTATATTTCATCCTTAGTAGGTTACTTTTCTTCCTCTATACGTTGCTAAAGTCAAACAAAACTTCACTAACATTTAAACACCGCAGTGGGTAAATCCAAAGTAAAATGACCAGGTTTGCTGAAAATGTTCCAACCTGTTGCTCTATATGTGACAATGTAGTAGAGTCACACACACCTGCTCCTTTTTGTAGCGGTGCTGCCTTCACAGGTGGACAGGCTGTTAACTGTAAGCAAACAAAGTTGTCCTCAGACTAAAGCGCACTCCCAAACAAGTTCACCTTTATTTCAGAATGTAGCAAAGCCAGCAACAGACAAAGAATTATTTTATCATGTCTCCACGACAACTCTGTTTATATATATATATATATATATATATATATATATATATATACGTAAACAGTCCTCTCACGGCACGCTCAGCAGCTGGTGCCTGAGTCAGGGATGGACCATTTCCCTGTAAATAATTAGCCACCAAATAGAAATGCAGCACTCCAAAAGACTTGATACCTGTGTTTAATAATCAACAGAGCAAACAACCACCATCACCGACGTGTTTTGACTAACAGAGTCTTGATCATGGTCAGTGAGTACATTTTCCATGACAACCATATATAGTATCCCATCCTATGCCCTTATACAGAAGTCTGGGATATTTAGTTCCAACCGTTTCATTTTAAAACCGAGCAAAATGCAAAAACATATAAGACATATTAAATGACGACCAACATTAAAGATACCAAATACCTGTTAACAAGCATTACATTACATTTTCTCAAGAACTTCGATATTCCAACACTCATAAATGCACTCAGAGGCTTAGGCACCCACTCACACACCCACTCAGACATTCATGCACCCACTCAGACCCACTCAGAGACTCACACACCCACTTTCAGACCCACTCAGACATTCATGCACCCACTCAGACCCACTCAGAGACTCACACACCCACTTTCAGACCCACTCAGACACTCACGCACCCACTCACACATCCACTGACAGAGACAGGCCCTGGGACCATGGGTGGTGTGTGGTTGGGTGGATAGAAGGACTTGACTGCAAGGCCCTGGGACCAACCTCCGACGTACAAGGCTGAAGGCTGTGCATGGTGGGGGTTGGAATAATGCATTGTAATTCAAATTACTTTACATTATAAAAACCATAGAAATTCACTGAAAAAACAAAGGTTACGGGGACGTTATAGTTAGATTCTGAATTTACTTGTACAAAACCATAGAAATTCAGCAGTTATAGTTATAGTTATTTCAAGTTACTATAACTCATGCCCTAAGGTAACTATAACTCATGCCTTGTCCCTGCGCAGCTAATTACTCCACATATTATGTCACTGATGAGATTGTGTATGGCACCTTTGATATCACTGCAACATGTGCAATAGCATAATATATTCACTGAAAAAACAAAGGTTACATATGTATCAAGTTTATCTATCTATCTATCTATCTATCTATCTATCTATCTATCTATCTATCTATCTATCTATCTATCTATTCAATGCAAAACCAAAGGTTACAGGGACGTTATAGTTAGGAGCAGAATTAAAAAAAACTTAGAAATTCACAGGAAAAAACAAAGGTTACAGGGACTTTAAAGTTAGGCTCTGCATTTACTCATACAAAACCATAAAAATTAAACAGTTAGAGTTTTTACAAGTAACTATAACTTGCACTTTAAAGTAACCATAACTCGCACTCTAGCCATACCCTGTTTTACTTGACTACTTATGTTTCCTTTGATAGTGTTAAGGAAGTTATAGAAGTTGTCATGACTGCTGTAATATCTGGGTTAATTATCAGTGCATGGCGAGGGATCGAGTTATAGTTACTTTTAGGCACAAGTTATAGTTAATTAAAAGAACTCTGCTGAATTTCCATGGTTTTGTACAAGAAGTAAACTCAGAATCAATGTGTAATGTTCCTGTAACTTTTGATTTATATATATATATAGATAGATATAGATATAGATATAGATACACATATGTATACTCACAAAACTCCTGTTCACAAAGAATGATTTCATTAGGATGCAATACTTATAGTTGTATACAAATATGAATGGGAAATATTTACATTTTTCATAAACAAATGGTATTATATTTTTTAATGGAATTAACATTTCTAACATATTTTTAGAAAGTGGATTATCGATAAGGGCAGGTAAGTACCTACACTTGGTAAAAGGCCACAAACCCCTATTAGGTCCTGTCAGAGTATCAATAAATTAATCCCAGCTCAACCCTTGGTAGCTTGGCAACGGGCAGTTAGGCTTAACTTAGGAGACAGGTGAGTAATGTATTAAAAAAATCACAAAACAGTAAATAAATAACACACAAAACAGAATATAAATAGAACAAAAATGTATAATAATAGATTACAATTTTATCTTTAAAATTACACTATAATGAAAAAAAATCCAATAAAGGGAACCAGAGACATGAATTGTTAAGTATTAAGGCCCTCATTACAACCATAGCGGTCGGTGATAAAGTGGCGGTAATACCGCCAACAGGCTGGCAGTAACTATCGCCAAATTAGGACCATGGTGGTGATATCTTTGAAAGACAGCCAGTGTACCACACCGACCGCCAGGGCGGAAACAACAGTCACCACAGTGGTAGCCGCCTACAGCCAGGCGGAAGACAAAGTTCTGGCCACCATATTATGACAACACAATCCACCACCTTTTCTGGGGCGGTACCAACGCCATCAAAAGCCTGGCAGAAACAGAGCTCCGAAGTTAAAGGACTCACCATTGGAGACACCGGGAAGAACCACGCCACCATGAAACCAGAACTGTAAGTCTTTCCGATGATCTTGTACATTATGCTCCACCACGAACACCAATGCCGGCGAAGACGACGACAGTGAGTACAGCCGCATAGCACACAAGGGAGGGGGGAGGAAAATGACAGTGACATGCACAACACACACCCAACACACATACACCATACACATAAGCAGATGCACAAGAAATCGGCTGAATAATGCAAGGACAACAGAATTGACTAAAGTGATTGTAATAAGATCGACATCAAAAATAATAAGTCGATGTGGCAATGCAATTGATATGTACAAATGTACAAAAAAGGGACACTGCCCAGTCCACAGTTCACAGGGGCCACATGGCCACAGGGCAAAGTCCAAGGCCCCACTTGATCCCTGCACCAATATGGAGAGAATACTCCAGGGGCATCAGTTGGCAAATAGGCAGGCGCCTCAGGGGGAGGGGGGCACCTCAGCTGGATGCGGAAACAAGACTACTGGTTCTGGAGGGGACATCATGCCCTGTGCTTGGTCCTGGGGAGTGCAAGGCCACAGTCTCTCAAGTAGGTGACTTGCCCACTGGTTCTGGAGGGGGCAACATGCCCTGTGCTTGGTCCTCAGGAGTGCAAGGCCACAGTCTCTCAGGTGGGTGTATACCCCACTGGTTCTGATGATGGCAGGCTACATAGCAGCCCAATAAGGATAGATAATATGGCGTCCGCTGACGGTGACGGCTGCACTGTGGTTGTTGTAGTGGGAGGTTCCTGCTCAGCCCCTGCACCCTCTGATGGCTACATTGTGGTGGTGGTAGTGGGAGGCTCCTGCTCAGCCCCTGCACCCTCCAATAGCTGCACTGTGGTGGTGGTAGTGGGAGGCTCCTGATTAGCCCCTGCACCCTCCGATGGCTGCACTGTGGTGGTGGTAGTGGGAGGCTCATGCTCAGCCCTTGCACTCACTGATGACTGCAAAACCGCAGCTTGCGGTGGGGGCTCTGTGACAGCTGCAGGTGCAGGTGCCTTCCCCTTCTTGATGGCTCATGCAGGCTCCTTCCCCTTTTTGCTGGCTGGTGCAGGCTCCTTACCCTTCTTGCTGGCTGGTGCAAGTTCCTTTCCCTTCTTGCTGTCTGGTGCAGCCTCCGTCCCCTTTTTGCTGGCAGTTGCAGGCTCCTGCCCCTTCATGCTGGCTAGTACACGCTCCTTCCGCTTCAGCATTTGTGGCTGGAATCCTTTCCACCACAGGTAGGTGCTGATGAAACTTGGCCCCTGGACTGTTTGGCTGAGGTGATTGATTGAGACCTTGATACCCTGGCCATAAGTGCAGGACTGGGGGGGAGAGAAGAGGTCAATCGTGGAAAGAAAAAGCTTTTTAGAGGCATTGGGGTGGAAAGGGAGAGAAGTAATGGGAGTGGAGGATGAGTGAGTGGTTGTTGGAGGTCATTGTATGCTGGATTTGGGTGGAGGTGCATGGGTTGTATGCTGTTGTGAGGTGGATGGCTGTTGGGTGTCTGAGTGCTTACATTTGTGTACTTTAGAAGGGGGACAGACACAGTGAGAGAGGACACAGGGGACGTGTGCATGGATGTTGTAGAGGTGTCTGCCACTGAGGTGTGTGTTCTGCTTGGTGTGGTGATGATGCAGGTAGTGGATGATGATGTAGTGCATGCAGGTGTGAGTGTGGATGTAACTGGGTCGGAGGAGAGGAGACTCTGGAAATAGTGGATGTTGTTGTGTCTGCAAATGAATGGTGTTTGAGTGCCTGTGGGATGAAGTGTGGTGCTTGTGTTTGCCTGTGACACTCTTGGGTGTTGTCCTGTGTGCATGCTCGTCTGGCTGTGGGCTTGGGGTGGGTTGGGGTTGAGGAGAATGGGACTAGGAAGTGGTAGTTGGAGGGGGGATGGTTGAAACAGAGACAATGGCTGCCATCAGAATGGAGGCTAGAGCCTGGATTGATCTCTGTTGGGCAGCCAATCCACTGTGAATGGCTTCTAGGAATGCATTAGATTAGTGCATCTGGACTGCCAGCCCCTGGATGGCATTCACAATGGTTGATTGACCTACAGAGATGAATCTCAAGAGGTCAATAGCCTCCTCACTCAGGGCAGCAGAGCTGGCTGGCGCAGGGCCTGTGGTGCCTGGGGCAAAGGAGAGGCCCACCCTCCTGGGTGAGTGGGCACGGGCAACTTGCTTACAGGCTGTTGGGAGGGCGGTGCTGGTACGGGGGTGGCAGCTGTGCCTGTTGCTGGGGTGGTCACAGAGGTGTCCGCCACCACCAGGGAGCTCCCATCGGAGGAGGTATCAGAGTCTGTATTGTCCCCTCCAGTCTACGCCGTGGTCCTCCCCTCGTCCTCCATCTCACTGGTGCCCTCAGCGTCAGTGGACTCTGCCTCCATGGTCCTGTGGGATGCAGGTCCCTCCGCCACCGGTGCCTCTGCTCCTCTGCCAGATGATGCTAATGCACATAAGGACAGGATGACAAAACAAGAAAGGGGGGAGACAGACAAAGGATACACAAGGTCAATGACTGCACCAACACCACCGTTGGTGTAAATACACCCTCACACACAGGGAACAGGCCTACGCACTATGCATTGCACTACCAGTGATATTGCTAGCCATCAAGGCATGAGGAGGAGCACACACCACCAACTGCAGCACACCTGGCACCCACGCAGCCTTGACCAGTAGTGGATGCTAACAAGCTAGGTAGGTAGTATTTCCACTTCAGACCCTTAGTCACCAGAGGACCTACACAGCTATGTCTGACTTGGCCTAGGGGCACCCACTGACACACAACCACCACCTGCATACCACCCCTCCTGCATTTTCCTTCATTGTTGGCCATTGGACTCACCCGCTTGTGGCTGCTGTGATGCCCTCAAGTGCCCATCCAGCTCTGGATAGGCCACCGCCAGTATACAGGCCATCAGGGGGGTCAGGGTTCAACGGGCACCCCTTCCTCGTTGGGAGGCCATCCGCAGTCTTCTGTGCCCAGCATCTCAGGTCCTCCCACCGTTTCCGACAGTGGGTGTTCTGCCTGCCAAAGACCCCCAGGGTCCGCACCTCCTTGGTGATGGCACACCATATACCCTTCTTTTGATGGGCGCTGACCTGCAGAGGCAATATAGACAGCAGGACACCATTAGACAAACAGTCCAGCCTGTAGCACGAATGACCCACCATACCTGTTTCCATCACTATTGGCACACACATAGCCCAGCAATCAATGTGTACCCCGCCAAGAAGTCATCCCTCCCCCTCACAATATGCCTTCACACGCACCTCCATACATTCATGCCACATGCATCGTGCCCACAGTGTACTCACCTGTTGGTCTGGAGGCCCATACAGCAGTCTATACTGGGGTAGGACCTCATCCACCGGTCTCTCCAATTCCTCTTAAGTAAAGGCTGGGACCCTTTCCCCGGTCACAAGGGTCATGGTAGGTTCCAGACACAGGTCACAGCAGCACCTGCAGTGTAGGTCCTCTCCTATGGAAGGTCAGGAAACAAGTGAGGAATCAGATAGAAAATGGCGGTCACGTCAGCGGCGGTGCATACCGTCACCGCCGGCGTAGATCACCATTGGCCACTGTACCCCTTAGTGCCAAATATTAACCAATGATGAATTGCACGGCAGTTCACCACTCCCTCCCGCCACGGCGCACAACATCAGTGGCATAACCTCACTTCCACCTGTCCCTCCACACAGGACAGGCGAAACCCATTTCAAGGAGTGGGGGCAGGCTTATGGAATAATACTGCATCACGATAAATAGGCACATAATTGACAAATTACAGTGTCCCATAACATGTTTACAGATTGCAGACTACTGCTGTGGCTACATTGTTCAGTTTTTGACAGCCTCCTCACTCTTTTGTCCTACCGCTGCGGATATATTGGAGATGGAGACATACCCCCGTGTAAAGACCCCTGCTGGACTTGGCTACACTGGAGGACAGGCACATAATACTCACCTATAGACTGGGCAGGGCCACACTCACAGAGCTGTGTGCGTAATTGGAGCCTTACCTGATATTTGCTATCCGTCATCCCAATGGGATCCCACCTCTTGTGCAAGTGCTATCAGTTCTCCATTTCCTGACAACTGGTTCTTTCCAGGTGACAGTGGGCTTGGAAGCAGGAATGTCACAGCCAATGTTCTCAATAGTGCTGACAAGAGTGTTTTCTGCCCTGATAAAACATGTGCAGCTACATAGCTTTCCCCCAGGTTGAGGATTTGGCCACTGTGAAGGCCGAGTTTTATGCAATGGGACATATCCTTAATATAATAAGTGCGATTGACGGAACACATATTGCATTGGTCCCCCCCGCCACAATGAACAGGCGTCCACGAATCATAAGAGTTTCCACTATAAGAATGTGCAGATGGTGTGCTTGGCAGACCAGTATATCTCCCATGTCAATGCTAAGTATCCTGGGTTGGTGCATGATGCCTTTGCTCTAAGGAATAGCAGCATCCCAAATGTGATGGCCCAACTACAGAGGCACAGAGTGTGGCTAATAGGTGAGCCCTGATTCCCACCAAGTATATGTTGGTGTATGGATATGTGATAGCGTGTGGCTAAATGTTGTCCCTCAATATTTGCAGGTGACTCTAGTTACCCAAAGCTATCATGGCTGCTGACCCCTGTGAGGAATGCCAGGACAAGGGCAGAAGAACGATATAGTGAGGAACATGGGCGAAGCAGAAAGATCATTGAAAATACCTTTAGCCTCCTGAAGGCAAAGTTCTGGTGCCTCCATCTAACAGGTGGATCCCTGTGCTACTCACCCAAGAAGGTCTGCCAGATAGTGGTGGCATGCTGCATGTTCAACAACCTGGCCCTCAGATGCCACTTACTGTTCCCTCTGGCTATTCATTTTGCAGATATTGGTGATTTGACAAATACTCCTGGTATGATCACAACAGCCAGCTACAGGTGATTAATTCTATGCTCATTCTCTGTACAGTTCATTTGTAGTGGTTGTATTTGTTTCATTCAATACATATTTGAAATACATGACATACTCAAAATCGATTTATATCAAAGGGTGTTTATTGTAATACCAATATATAGAGGGGAAAGTACAATGGGATGGGGTGATGATGGAGAAAAGTCCAGGGTATTGTTCTAGTCTGTATGTAGCACAGGTGCATTGTCCAAGGGGACGTAGGAAGGGGAGCAATTGCAGTTCAAGGTGGACAGGGGGACTGAGTGGGACACAAGTAGGGCAATCAGGAGAGTCTCATTTCCTGGCGGGGGTCTTGGCAAGTGTCTCTGGCTTCTGTCTGGATCACAGGGAATGTTTGTGGGGTGGTTCACCTTCTGCAGGGGGAGGGGTGCTGGTGGCCTGTGAGTTCTGTAGCGGGTCCTCCTGGCCACTAGCAGCAGCAGAAGTGGAAGGCTGTTCAGATGACTGACTAGTGGCAGGGGCACGCTGGTGTGACACTGCCTCCCTCATTATGTTGGCCATGTCTGCCAGCACCCCTGCTATGGAGATCAGGATGTTGTTGATGGCCTGCAAGTCCTCCCTGATCCCCTGGTATTGTCCCTCCTGCAGCCACCTGTTCTCTTGCACGTTGTCTAGGATCTGGCCCATCGTGTCCTGGGAATATTGATAGGCTCCCAAGATCTCGGAGAGTGACTCCTGGAGGGTCGGTTCCCTGGTCCTGTCCTTCCCCCTGACGCACAGCAGTCACCCCAATGTCCCTGTTGGCCTGTGCCTCTGTCCCCTGAACCGTGTACCCACTGCCACTGACCGCAGGTCCCTGATTGTCTTGTATGCGAGGTGTGGCCTGGGGTCTCTGCTGGTTGACGTGTCCTGGGGACAGAGGTGTGGGTACACTGGGTGGGTGCTGTGGTGTTGTTTCCTAATGGGGGAGGCTCTGTGGTATTCTGTGACTGGGCTTGGGTAACCGGTTGAACTGTGGTCCCTGATGGGCTAGGTAGATTGTCCAGAACCTGAAGACCAGAGTTACTGTCATCACTGTGGGCCTGTTCAGTTGGGGGGCTGGATAGTGCTGGCACCTCCTCTCCGATGACATTGGCTGGGGTACCTGTGGGGATGTAAATGATGTGTTATGGTTAATGTGTATGACATATTGTACATCCCTGGCTTCCCCTCTATGGTTAGTGTTTCCCTGCCAACTTTTACTTGTGTATGTTGGTGAATGGCGGGATTGTTAGTTCTCTATGCTGGGCTGTGAGGGTTGTCCCTGCATTGGTACAGCATTCAAGGCTTGGCATTGGGATTAAAGAGATGTGATGGGGGAGTGTGTGGGATGTAGTCGAGTGATGTGAGTGAGGATATGTGAAGGAACCAGGTAGGGGCGTGATAATAGTAGAAAGTTGACTTACTAGAGTCCAGTCCTCTTCCAACTCCAGCAAGGCCCTCAGGATGCAGTAATGCCAAGACTTGCTCCTCCCATGCTATGAGTTATAGGGGAGGAGATGGGGGTCCACCGCCAGTCCTCTGGATAGCGAGCTGGTGTCTTGGTGCTATGGAACGGACCTTCCCCATAGGTCAGTCCACCTCTTCCTGATGTCGTCCCTTGTTCTGGGGTGCTGTCCAACAGCGTTGACCCTCTCATTGATTCTCCACCATAGTTCCATCTTCCTGGCTATTGATATCTTCTGCATCTGTGCTCCAAATAGCTGTGGCTCTAACTTCACAATTTCCTCCACCATGACTCTTAACTCATCCTCAATGAAACAAGGGTGCCCTTGTGGTGCCATGGGTGTTATGTGATGTGTGTTGGTAAGGGTGTGTTGGGTAATGTGTTGGGGTGTGTGAAGTGGGGCGTGTGAGGGATGTATGGCTGTATGTGTTGTGTGTATGTAGTTGTGTCAGTGGTCTTGGTGTAAGACTCATGCTAATGATTTGTATTCATAAGGGATTGTGGGTGATGTGGGTGTGTGTTTTAGTGGTGTGGGTGAGGTATGAGTGTCAGGTGTGTGTTGTTTGAATTTTCCAATCTTTTTTTTTTTTTTATATGTGGTTGTCTATTGTTAGTGCTGTGGAATGTACCACCAATGGTTTACCACCGTTAAATGTCCGCTGTGGTGATTCGTAGGTCATAATGTGATGAGTATTGTTCTGTTGGCATAACGGTGTGAGTTTTGATACACCACTTTATCAATGACGCATGGTCTGGTGGATCTGTGTATGTGGCTGTATTCTGTTGGATTGGTGTGTGTGTGTCATAATATTGTGAACGGATATCTGCTGCGGTAAGTTGGCAGCCGTCAACTTGATGGTAAGTGGGATTCACCGCCAATGTCATAATGAAGGCCTAAATGATTTTAAGCCTATAGAAACTAAGGGGCATATTTATACTCTGTTTGCGCCGGATTTGCGCCGTCTTTTTTGACGCAAATCCGACGCAAAACTAACTCCATATTTATACTTTGGCGTTAGACCCGTCTAGCGCCAAAGATCTTGGAGTTTGCGTCATTTTTTTGCGTGGACACCTTCCTTGCGTTAATGATATGCAAGGTAGGCGTTCCCTTCTAAAAAATGACTCCGAGGCATGTGTGCCGTATTTACACTCCCGGGCAAAAATGACGCCCGGGAGTGGGCGGGTCAAAAAAAATTACGTCCAGCCGCTTTAGCGTCATTTTTTAACGCCTGGTCAGGACAAGCGTTAAGGGACCTGTGGGCTCGGAAGGAGCCCAGAGGTGCCCTCCCATGCCCCCAGGGACACCCCCTGCCACCCTTGCCCACCCCAGGAGGACGCCCAAGGATGGAGGGACCCATCCCAGGAAACTTAAGGTAAGTTCAGGTAAGTATTATTTTTTTTTTGGGTGGCATAGGGGGGCCTGAATTGTGCCCCCCTACAAGCCACTATGCCCAATGGCCATGCCCAGGGGACATAAGTCCCCTGGGCATGGCCATTGGGCAAGGGGGCATGACTCCTGTCTTTGCTAAGACAGGAGTCATTTCAATGGGGGTTGGGAGTCACAAAAAATGGCGCAAATCGGGTTGAGGCGAAAATTTTGCCTCAGCCTGACTTGCCCCATTTTTTGACGCCCAAGCTCCATTTTCCCCTACGCCGGCGCTGCCTGGTGTAAGTCATTTTTTTTTACGCACACCAGGCAGCTCCGCCGGCTATCGTCATTCCATAAATAAGGCGCCCGCATGGCGCTTTGGAATAGCGTTAGCAGGCGTTAAGTTTTTTGACGCACAACTGCGTTGGCGCAGTTGTGCGCCAAAAAGTATAAATACAGCCCTAAAAGTGCCAATGTGGAAATGTGATCGCACTCAACTGGGGTAAAGTCAGAATTTGAAGCTGACCACGATGGAGCCCTGTTCAGTTAAGGTGAGCGGGAGGCCTCAGGTGAAGTTGTACCTTTGGGCTTAGTGCCTCAGTACGACCTGGGTAGTCTTTTGGGAAGACCACTGTGGTGGCAGCCGCAAAAAGACTGAAATGTTGGTGGTAATCCGACCGCTACATTAAGGGTCACAGTGTGAAGTCTGCCAAAAATCAGCCAAATTTCCAAAACCACCAGGACACTGAAGGACAGAAAAGATGCCGTTCTACCACCAGCACTGCCAGCCTAACAAAATTCCACCCAGTAAATTATGATCCACAAATCACCACAGTGGTTCTTCCATTGCGGTAAAACCATTGGCGGTCCGAAATGTGGCAGTAACAACTCACTTCTGTCAGAACACAATACCACATTGGATAGTTTGAATACCCCACACCTGACACACATCTACACACCAGACACACCTATTCACTACACTATATAACACACCCCTACACAACCCACTATCCTTTGCATCCAGAATGCCATACACATACACAGAGAAGCCAAACCAAAATTATTTTATACTTGTACACTGTAGGCAGGCATAAACATTTCAACCAGAACATAACCCACATCAGCACAACAATCAAAATTCACACATCACTAGTACACACAATCTGCTACAACTGTCTCCAACTCACATCGTAGCACTCACACCTCACCAATTACCCCACACTGCACCCTTATACTCACAACACCCCCACACACCATATCGACACAAAACACCCACATTTCAGAGATGACGAGTTGAGGGTCATGGTGGATGAAATAGTATGGATAGAGCCACATCTGTTCAGAGCACAGGTCCAACAAACATCTATTGCCAGGAAAATGGAGTTGTGGCAAAGAATAGTTGACAGGGTCAGTTATGTATGCAGTCATCCATGCAAACAGGAGGACATCAGGAAGAGGTGGGATGACCTACGGGGGAAGGTGTGTCCCATGGCATCCAAGCTCTAGCTAGACATACAGAAGACTAGCGGTGGGCCCCTACCTCCTCCCCCTACTTTCCCATCATGGAAGTAGAAGGTCTTGGACATACTGCATTCTGAGGGCCTTACAGGCATACCTGGGGGACAAGAGCCTGGTAAGTATCCACAACATTTATGTTACACAGTGGTCTTGTCCTGCATGTCCCCCTCACCACCCAAACACACCATAATGAACTAGTTTAGCCAGTATACCGCTCCCCAAATCACCTAATTTCCCTCTTTGTCATGCATCTGCTCCACTGAGCACAGCTGCCCTTACTGCCCTTGGAAATGGCTCACTAACTACTGGCTAATGATATCACTACTTCTCCCAGAGTGCACAAACCCTTCATTGTGAAAACATGGAATGTGCACAACACATCACACGTAATGCAAGTACAACAAAATTACTAGCTATACTGTCTAGATTGATCAAGTGAGGAACAGTACAAGGCAATGACAGCAATGCAACAGCACATTCTCAATAGCAACCAAAGCAAAACACAGCTATAGCTGAGTGACCCATCATAAGGGCCACCGATCTATTATCCCAAGCCAGAAATGGAGTCAATGCACATACAAAACATCTGGATATATGACAATGGCCCTTCCATACTCACATACTGTGTTTCCACTAGGGCACCATTGTGCATTGTGCAGCTTTAATGTGTGACATACAGCATATCTGGCTATACACTAGGTGACAGAAGTTAACAGTCGTGTAAATAATCAGACAATCTCAGATCCCATCTGCAGTGCTATCTGTACCACCCTAGCCTAAAAACTCTCAACATGAAGTATGGAAATCAAGTCACTGAGTTGTAAGTACAACTAAGGTATGCTGTGCAGCAGCTGTCAATGTCATTGCAGGGAATCATGTAAAGGCACTGCCTGCATCACACACAAATGTACCAAACACATATATTAACCTGGACTCTGTGCCTCACTCCCTTCACAGGTAACCATGCCATTGCCACCATGGAGAGGATTCCTGAGACTATCAGTCCCCCTCTGGATGCAGGCCCCAGATAGGACTACACGTTTGGATATCTGGACACTGATGAACAACCAGGTCCGCCTGGGACACCTGGTCAGTCAACGACTGCGCACATCAACTCATAGCAACGCTGTTGCATCGACATCACAGGCAACCATTCGCCCCCAAACCTGTGTCCTAAAGGGTGTATCATCTATTCTGTGCCCCATTGTACACGTACATGAGTCTAACCTTGCCACTCCTGACAATGATGGACCTGTAACCACTGGGAGTGGGCACACTGTGCCAGGGCACAGGTACGTGTAGGTAGGGTCTGTGGGAGGGATGCTGTGGGCCAGAGGATAGGCCCTCAAAGGGATACAACTGACCAGGGAACTATCTCCCAAGTCTTGGGAGCCTACCAAAGTTCCCAAGACAGGATGTGACAAATGATCACTATGTTGGGGGAAAATCAAAGGCTGCAGAGGGACCACCACCAGGAAGTCATGCAGCAATGGCAGGCACAAAATGCCCACATGGCTACGATTGCAAGGGAGCATCAATACCACCCTGACTAGTTTCTCCATACAATATCTGGCCCCTTCTACTAGTCATGTAACAACTTCCCCATCAACATCTGCAAGCTCCTAGTGAAATGGAAGCCCTGCCAGGCGAAGCTCATGCCTCAGACACCCCTTCCTCGATAAATGAAGAACCCTCCACAAAGTGGACATCCGTCCACACATCCAGCAGGAGCAGATGCCAAGCCCAACCTCACTGCCAGGACGTGAACTTCACCTGATTAGTCCCCCCTAGAGTGCCACAGTTACACACTGTAAACTGTTCAGAAACCTAACTCCATTTTCCCATGGTACAAGCACACAGGACTTGTGTTACCAACTGGTGTGTCAGCTACCCTGATTAAATCATCCACCATAACTTCACCCATTACTGTCATGTTAATTTATATTAGTCTCATTGTTACAGATTTCCTTTTGATATCCAAAATAAATCACACTTAAAAACAGGTCCTGGGTATGTGTAGTTTATAAGCCATTCAATAGTCATGCATGCCAACACCGATGTGGTCATGTCCCCCTGTATCGAAGAGCCATTGTAATGAACATCAAACAGGGACTTAATCAGTAGGGGAATCATCACAACAGAAATGTTACAGGACAGATGTCAACAAGGTTGAAATCCTGTTCAACAAAAATTGATAGTCATTATTGCAACCGGCACCTAGAGAATGACTGAGAGTACCATCAGAATGTACGCAATGGTGTCATACAATACAAATACACAGGATACAGTCAGGCTCATGGTAATCTAGCCACACAACAGGGGCACACAGATAGGTCCTCTGTATCTCCTGGAATAAGCTCTTCACATTCTCATACCAAAGTTTCTAAATCACATATCCAATGGAACATACAAAGATAATAACAGAGCTACCCAGAACTGAAACCATTCACTAACGAAGGTCCCATACTTGTAGGATTGTCACTCACCTCTGTCAGTCTACACTGACATGCACCTTGGACTGCAAAGTAAGAACAAAATGACAGCTAGGTCCAATGTTGACCACAAAGTACTCCACCATTGTGAAGCGAGAGGCTACGATCCAACCTTTACACATGTGCCAGACACTTGTCCAGGCACATAATACAACATTTGACATCCTCCTCTACCCCACAGGTGAAAGAAATTTAGAAAGCATTTTCCATCCCAGTTTAATGACGGTTAAGCAATCAAGGTTAAACCCCACTGAAACAAAACTGATATTACAATGTTTCTGTCATGTACACTTCTCATGTCTGTCAGCAATTCCCATCTGTCTCTGATACAGTATTTCTCATGCAAAGGTTACAGAGACAAATAGGATCTAAGCAAATCTGTGAGTGAAAAGGAAAGAGGATATGGCATTGCACTAAACATACCTCACATCTGTGAAGTCATTTCCATGAGTGTAAGTTAGCTTCTGTATGCATGCAATACATGTGAATGCAGAACAATCTGTCCTGTACACAATGCAAACTTTCAGTCTGCATTCACAACTCATAGGCATAAGAGCTCACTACACCCCTGCAGGTGATTCAACAAAGGGGGTGTAATGCCAGCCATCTACATCTGTTTGTACACTTGCATCACAAAAATAGGTCACTTCATATACCTGTATGGCAGTGGAAGTACTGATTGATGAGATCTCCCCTGGAGTCACCTGCTTCATCTTCCTCTGGCTGTTTATCACTTGGGATATCAGCATTTCCACTCACAGGTTCAGCTGCCTCCCCTCATCTGTAATCAATGCTATCTGACCTCTCAGGGCTAGATTGTGGAGCATGAAGCAAGTATTTGACATAGCTTGTGGAGTGAGTAGAGGCTGGATCCTCCAGATTAATCCAAGCACCTAAATCCTTCAGGAGCCCTAAAGTTCACTCACCTATACGCCTTGTCCTCCCATGGGCCTCATTGTAGCAGACTTCCCCTAGCGTAGTTCGGTACCTCACTTCGGTCAACAGCCAAGGATGGTTTGGATAGCCAAAGTCACCTGTGAACACAATGTGAAGAAAACACAAACATGTAGGTGTGTCATGCCATATTGTGATGGCAGGAGACATACATCACAAACACACAGTACAATGGTAACTTACCAACTAGCCGGTAGGGAAACCTGATGCAGCTGTCGAGGTGTTTCAACAATGCACACATTACATCCTTCAAAACCAGCCTGAACATGGGCTGAGACATCCTTGCTGTTAGATCCACTGTATTCTGAATTATCCTGTGGCCAGGAAGTGTAGCGCTGACAAGACTTGGAAGATGGGAGGTATATATGGATTCTGAATGGGAGGCATCAGATCTGGCTCCAACTAATTACAAAGATCCATGACAGTATGACGATTCAGACGATTTGTCTAAATGGCAAATCTTTCCTCCATGGTGTGCAGGTCTACTAGTGGACGGTACACTGCTGATTTTCTTACTCCCCTCATGGCAGGATAACTATGTGAAAAAAAGTAAACATAGCATCATGTACAGCTAATTATATCCCTCACAACTAACAGCTGTACAGGACGGCTACTGCATTAGGCACATAATTGACAGCACGTACCTATGCATCTGAATACACCCTCTTTGGTGCGCATTGCCAACTATAACATTGGGTTAGAGTTTATGAAACAATTGTCACTGTCAATGTGTGTAAGAATAATCTGTCTTTTTGCTTGAATCTTTTTACTTTCTTTTTCAAAGAGAGAATACAAAACTTCAATTCATGTACCTCAGTTATTGTATGGGGGTTAAAGTTACAACGTCTGGGGTGTATCATTTCTGCATTCCTTTGTCTTCCAGTTATTTTGGTTGTTAGTAACTCCAGTCTCTATTAGCAGTTAGGATATACTTTTAGAGCTAAGGTGGTGGTATAGAAGATTGCAATATATCATAGGCTACCAGTTTACAGGGTGGCTAGCAGCATGAGATAGAGAATATGTCCTTGAGTCTTTTCGTTATGTGTCTGCCACATATCGCACAGAAAAGGAGTTAAGATTCAGCACAATTTTCATATGCAACAACAATACAGTAACATAACAAGAACTTTGGCTAGAGCCTGCCCCCCCGGTCACCCATTCTACCCCTCTCCTTCCCTAGACCATTACGTCTACACTCAGTCATTCAATCGAGGCACACTGGCGTGCCACTGCAAGGCCCCATGTCATTTGACCCCCCCAGCCCCTCCCAGAGGTGAGTGTCCGGTTCGCCACCCAACCCAGGCGCTCTCAATCCACCCCTTCCAGCTGGCCCAGCATCCCTCTGCCAGTGCAGTCACTGCATGTGCAGCATCTGTGTCAATCATTACTCCTGTTCCTGGAGTTCTGCAACATTGCATCCCAGCTAAAGGCCAAGGAAAATTTCCACAGTCCCGGGTGATTTTTCCTCCGCAGCACTGCCCCCTATGCTTCTGCCCAGATTGCAAATGACCTCCTCCATGCTTCTATCGAAGGGGACTCTGCAGATTTCCATCTCTTGGTGATGAGCCGCTTAGCCGTCAAGAAGCCCAGATCTAGAAACCTCATTGACACTTTAAGCTTTTTAGCTCTGGAAAAAAGTCCTGAGATACATGCCTCATTTGTGGTTAGCTCTAGGTGTGTTGTGCACTCCAACAGTTGTGCCAACACTGCACGCCAATAAGTACCTAGTGAGGGGCAGGATCATAAGAGGTGCAGCAGATCAGCTGCCATTAACACGCATCGAGGGCATGCTGCATCTGTGCGCTAGAAGTATTGATTAATCTTCGCTGGTTTAAGATACGCCCTATGTAGTATATCAAATAGGATCAGACGAAAGCGTGCCTTGCGTGGCACATTAATATGGCTCTTCAAAGCAGCTTCCCATTCCTTCTCCATACAAGACCAATCCAGATCACCCTCCCAGCCAGTCTGCAGTGAGGCACAGGCTTGTACTGGGTGTGTTCGGAGCACATCTGTGAGCCATCGTAGTAAATGCCTATTATGTCCCATAACATGCAAGTATTGTATCAGAAGGTACATTGGTTGT
The DNA here is from genome assembly GCF_031143425.1 of Pleurodeles waltl. Taxonomy (NCBI): domain Eukaryota; kingdom Metazoa; phylum Chordata; class Amphibia; order Caudata; family Salamandridae; genus Pleurodeles; species Pleurodeles waltl. The sequence goes on along the minus strand of NC_090438.1, from coordinate 790,366,024 downwards.
TCAGCGGATATGTCCCACCGGTGTCGCTACCGTGACACTATCAGGGAATTATATAGTAGGAACTGTCCGGGCAAGAGGTTTGTCTCCTCCACCAGTGTGTCAAATGGGGTTAGCATTCCCTCTGTGTATAGATCCCCCAATGTGTGCAAGTCTGCAGCATGAAAAGGCTCCAGCTCCGCTGAAGTCATGCATCGTGCTCCACACGGTGTGCTCAGTAGGGCCATTGCTGGCGCGTAAGGAGTAACTGCGTGGGTGAGGTACAGACTCCGACTGTAACAGTGGTGAGCCACATCCACCAGGAGCAAGTTTGGTGCTTTAGTCCGTGTAGCTGGGTGGAACAGATGCAACATCTCAGAGAGCAACCAGGGGTGTGTCCCCGCTGCTCTGTCCGATAGCTGAAGCTCAGAAAGCCATTTGGCCACCCATTGCAACTGGGAGGTCAGATAGTAGAGCTCCATGTTTGGTACCGCTAGTACTCCTTTTTCCAGAGGCAATTATAATTTAGTTAGTGCCACTCTGCAGCGGCTTTTGTTCCAAATGAATTCCCTAATTCTGGACTCCAGCTCTCTGAAAAACTTGGTTGGGACATACAATGGTAGGTTGGAGAAATAGTAAAGCACACGGCAGAGAACCACCATTTTCAGGAGCGCTATGCACCCTATCACAGAGAGCGGCAGCATGTGCCAAAAAGTAATTTGGGCGCAAATAGATAACACTGCTAGTTTGAGGTTTCCATCCTGCAGGTCATCTGTCATGTGATAAACATTAATGCCCAAGTATCGAAACATCCTGGGCTGCATGGGGGATGAGTACTCCTGAGAGAGTGAGACCCGGATCTATCTGATTGGGGCTGAAAGGGAAAAGGCATGACTTCTCCCAATTTACACGTAACCCTTACATCATGGCATATCGCTGCAGTATATCTGCAACTTCCTCCGGAATACTGTAGATGTCCCCGAAATACAGGAGGAGATCATCTGCGTACAGGGACACAGTATATCTACCATCCTCTAACAGGATATTTCAGGTTGTTCCTAATCATCGGAGTTCTGACGCCAGGGGCTCTATCACCAGCTAGAACAGCAGTGGGGAAAATGGACAACCCTGCCCAGTCCCTCTGCTCACCTCAATCGGTTCTGAGATAGTTGAGCAGTTTGAACCCTGAACTACGGAAGCGTATTCAGTAGCTGTACCAGTGTAAAAAAGCCTGGTCCAAAACCCAACTGGTGCAGCACCGCAAACAGGAAGGGCCATTCCAGGAAGTCGAAGGCCTTTTCCAAGTCCAGCACCAGGCAGCCCGCATTAGGCCATTCCTGCACGGAGTACTTCATTACCCAGAACAGGCGTATGATATTCAGGAAAGTACTATGCGCCGGCACAAAGCTGTTTAGCCAGCATTTTATAGTCTGTATTAAGCATTGCCAATGGCCTCTATGATCCCAGCTCCACTGGGATTCTGCCTGGTTAAGGGAGGGAAATCAACAGTGCTTGTTGTTGGGATGCAGTCAGGGAAGCTGCTGACAAGGCCTCTTCAAATAGCCGCAGCAGGCAGGGTGCAATCATAGAGGAGTATGCCTTATAAAACTCTGGCGTTAGACCATCGGACCCTGAGGTTTTACCAGTAGCCAACGCACTTATGCTATCCTGCATCTCTGCTAAGGTTAACGGTTCATCTAATTCAGCCAGTTGCTCTTCTATGAGGCTGGGCAGTGTAAATAGAGAGAAAAACTTCATAAAGTTTGCAAGTCCTGCTAGCGTCCTCGACTGAGAGGGTGGCATAGTAACGTGTCAGCTCGTTAAGTATCTCTCCCTGAGTGTACAATGTGTCGCCTGTCACTGAATGTAGCTCTAGAATACTGTAGGGTTGCGCTCCTGCTCTTGGTGAATCAACCAGGCCAATAGCCTGACCGATTTGTCAGCCGGAGCATGCGTGCATGCCGAATCAGCTGCATAATTAAGACAGTGCAACCTCTCTACCTGAGTCAAGTGTTCTGTCTTCTTATCTGTTAGCATTCGCGTCCCCAGAGAGTCCCGGATGGTGCCTTTTTCACATTGCAACAGTGTTTTCTCCACTCGGGTTAGGTTGCACTCAATGGACTTACGCATGTTCCCCTGTGTACCCAGGCTCTGCCCTCATATGTAAACCTTGAATGCATCCCATTCAATGAGATCGGACGTGGCAGTACTAGCATTATGATCAAAGTATTCAGCAATGGCTGTGCCAAGCGATGCCCTAAAGGGCACGTCTTCTAGCATTTCCGGCCACAGTCTCAAGGTGGGAACAGCTGGGACGGAGGTGTCCCATCCCATTTGTAGGATTTGGGGATTGTGGTCGGAGTGTGTGCGGTCAAGGTAGTTCGTCTATAACATCGCAGAGCACAGGTTGTCTGAACAAAGTATTCTATTGAGTCGCACATGTAGCTGGTGTGGGACTGAAAAAAATGAATAAACTCTTGCTGCAGCATTGCGGTGTCGCTATAGGTCTACCAGTTTCCAGTGCTGGAACCACTCATGCAGTGAACATGCAGCAGCCACAGCAGGCGTGGTAGGTAGTGGTGGAAAGGACTGGTCAAGGTCACGGTCTAGGACGCTGTTAAAATCACTGCCTACAAGTCGCAGGAGGCCACTCCATGGAAAAATAATCTGTTATAGATGATTCACACTTATTGTTGGACTTTATCATACATTTCTGACAAATAGGATCCTCTGAGTAGCTGTACATAGTTATCACCACATGTCCTCAAACAACACAACTTTTAGTGCACATTTGCACAATATGTCACCCAAACATGAGGGCTGTACGTACAGATGTACAGCACAATAGGAGCTATGTAAATGACACAGATAAGGAGACACCTCCATATATGAAATGTGCTTAAAATGGAAGGTGCCTGATTTACTGTAGTGGACAGGTGGAAGACACCGAAGTTCACTGGCAGAAGTCGTCATGGTGGTAGGCGGTCATAATCAGGTTGTAACTTGCCATTGAAAGACATTGCTTCCTGTGACAAACTTGGGCCAATGACAATGTCCGCCAGCGGCGACGGGCATGTTCATGCTGGCTGTGACTACCATTTTCTGCAGTATTGCCCACTTGATTTCTCAAACTGCTGCAAGCTAGACCTCCACTACCTGAGCTGCTGTGTACTGCCTCTGGGAGCTATCATGCCACAACCTGCAAGTGATGGAGCCCCTACCTTCACCCCTGAAGAGCTGGAAAAGCTAGTGGAGGAGGTCCTACACCTGTATGAGCAGCTACATGGTGCCCCAGAGGAGCAGGTGAGTCCAATGTCATAGCAATGTGTGATTGGTGTGGGGTTTGAAGGTGTACCATTAATGTGAACTAGTGAAGGTGTTCATGCATGCGTGAAGGCGTGTGAGCTGAGACGATGGGAATGTGTGCCATCTTGCTGTGACTGATATGTACTGTCCACTCCTATTGGTATGCTGCAAGTGGAGATGACTTTCTCCTTTTGCATGTGTCATCCATGCAGGTCAACGCCCATCAGAAGGTGGGGATTTGGTGTGCCATCGCCAAACAAGTACAGACCACAGCTGGCGGAGCACCCATTGTACGAAGCTGTGGGAGTACCTGGGATGCTGAGCCCGGAAGACTGCTGATGCCCAGTTAGGGATGTCCTCCCAAGGAGGGAGGGGTGCCCGTCAGACACTGATCCATCCTAATGGCCCACATTTTGAAAGCGGTCTAACCTGAGGTGGAAGGGCATTTGAGGGCAGCACACCAGCCACAGGAGGGTAAGTACTGAATCCATGTACTTTCCTCTGATAGCTTAGCGTATGTTATCTCATTATCGCAGCTGTGACAATGTAGTAGGTGCTACAGGTATGTTGACTACTGGGAATACATTTTACTCCAGTTGCCAATATACAAACAGAGATGTGGCCTTTGGATTGTGCATGGAAGCATGTTGATCACCTGTGTCTAGCCAAATGTATGACTGCATGTAGAGATGCACATGTGACTGAGCCACGTGTGACTCTACCCAGACATATATATCTCTGTAAGCTGCTGTATCATCCTTCCCACCTAGTGTTCCCAGTTCCAATCATCCAATAATTGTATTATGCAGCTCATTGGGCCTGACATATTAGTTACAGGGCCTACCTATTCTGTGTCCTGAAAGAGTTGCTCACTTCCTGTGAGGCTGCCATCCCACTCAGGCAATTGGTATGGCCAATGTAGAACTGTCCCTATGAGGTTTGAGGAGGTGTCCCCATTGTCATGTCATATTTATACAAGTGAAGTTTGAGAAGGATGGACATCCCAGAATGGGGGACTAATGTTGTCTATTAGCCCTTAACATATCATGGCATTACATTGAAATGTGGCCAAATAACTTGTATCCCAATGCCTTTGTAGTAGTGAAAGCAAGTGGCTAGGCTGTTTTACCCTTTGACCATGTGCATTGTCCATGCTAGATATGCCAATGCCACATCTATGAGAGCCCTACACATGGTATTACCTGCCTACATCATGTCTCAATGGATACTTAGTGGCTGATCATGTATAGTAGGCTATTCTTTGCTACATTTCCCTTAGTTGATCTGGATTGTTTGGACAGGTTTGGTTTGGTTTTGGCTCACCTTATATTAGCCTGATTCAATGGATTAGCTGCACTCCCATTTCACATACACCTGTTGGTGTTGTGGGATATGTTTTCAGTAAAATAGCAGTTGTGTAGGTGCATGTGTAACTCATATGAACATTGGTCTTCACCCAAGAGCACTTAGCTATTTCCAGTTCAGACACAATAAAACTACAGCCAGTGGTTCCCAAACTGTGTGCGGCACCCCTGGCTAGATTTGATGGTGCACCAGGGAGCCGCGGCTCCCAGTTTGGAAACCACTGCCCGAGAGGGTGGGCATCTCCTTTGCCACAGGCATCTCTGCCCCTGCCCCTGCCAGCCCTGCTGTCCTCAGTGAGGAGGCCATTGACCTCCTGAGATTGATCTATGTGGGTTAGTCGACCATCACGAATGCCATCTAGGGACTTGCAACTCAAGTCCAACTGAGAAATGCGTTCCTGGAGGGCATTCGCAGTGCACTGTCAGGCCTACAGAGATCCTTTCAGGGTCTGGCCTCTGCTCTGATGGGAGTCAGTCACCCTTTGTCTTCCATCCCCCCTCTACCTACCTCTTCCCACCGCAGCCAATGCACACGGACAGACAAGCATGCATCCACCTCAACATCCAAGAAAAGCTCAAACAAACACAAGCACCACAGGACACACCACTGGCATGCACACAAGCAACATACACCTGCAGACACAGCAACAGTCACATCCTGCCCTGACACCCCCACCATCCCCAGCATCACAAACACAATACCTGACACACCTGGAGACACAACACCAACAATCACAGATTCATCCTCTACACCTCTCTTACCCACAGACATCCCAACAGCAGACCCACAGACATCTACCCCAGTCACCACATCAACAGACACCACAACTACAGACACACCTTCATGCAGCACATCCACCATACCAGCTGTCACCACCCCAACAGACAGTTACCCATGCACCACAGCATCTCCCAGCACCTCTACCCCCCCCCTCCCAAGACACATAAACACCCACACTCTCTCATTTAACAGATACCCACCACCCACAAGCATACCTCGCACAAACATGCACCCAAGACAACCACAACACCCAAACCCTTTAGCCATGACCTCCCCTCTGTGTCAAAGAAAGCTTTCCTCTCGGTGTTTGCCCTTTTCCCTGTTCTTCTCCCACCCTATGATACCCCTAAACATTCTGTGTCCCTCCCCAAGTCTGGCCCTTCCACCCCCAATACCTCCCCTACCCCCCTGCAAGTACCCATGTCGATTCCCATGCTAAGATTTCAACCCCTCCCAAGTGAACCCAACCCTCCTCTGAAACTCTACCTAAGCCCCCCCCCAAGCCCAAACCCAAAGGTTCTTCTCCTGATCCCAAACTCCCCCCCTATTCCTGAGGTGCTGTCTGCCCACCTTGATGCCCCTACCTGTGGAGATTACATGGCAGTCAGGAGTCAAGTTGTGGGCACACACACATATGCTTTGTGTGCATGTTGCATGTAAAATTATTGGACTGACCTCTGGCCTTGGCCATTATTAGTATTTTATTTAGAATAATATATATTTGGACAAACCTGTTGTTGGTTTCGTTATATCTTAGTCCTGCATTTCTTTACTTAGGGCGGTTTGGTCTAGGCTGACATTGTATTTGTGTGACCATTTGTGTGTCAGTGGTGGTTATGCTACCTGTTTTGGGTGGACAGCATGTGTGACTGTGTGCAGAGCATTTGTCACTGAGTGATGTGTGTGTGTTGTTTGATTGGCATGGTTATCCTGGGGACATGTTGTGATGGCACTGAGTGGAGTTTGTCTTGACATGTGTTAGTTGCAGTGTTGTGTGCCTCTTGTGATTGGACTGTGTGTGTGAGTGCATGTGGAGAATGGTATGTCCGATATGTTGTGATGTGTTTTTGCAGGGTTTGTCATATGCTGTGTTGTTTGGATGTGTGATTGTGTGTGTTCATTCCCTGGTATTGGTACGCAGTGTTGTATGTATGATTTGTCAAAGGGTACTGTTTATTGTGGGTGCTTGCCATTGCTATGCTGATGTGGCGATTGTGGTGCAGTTGTGTCCTTTCCTTTGGTGGTGTTGTGTGTGACTGTGCTGGTGCTGCGTATCTGGGGCTTTGGGCCTGATTACAACTTTGGAGGAGGGTGTTAATCCGTCCCAAATGTGACGAATATACCACCCGCCGTATTATGAGTCCATTATGTCCCATGGAACTCATAATACGGTGGGCAGGATATCCATCACATTTGGGACGGATTAACATCTTCCTCCAAAGTTGTAATCAGGCCCTTGGTGTGTGTTTTTGACATGTGTGTGTGTATGTATGTGTTGGTCGTAGTATGTTTACTATGTAAGTGCGGGTATGTATGTGGCTGTGTGTGAGTGTGTCAGTGTGGAGTTATGTATGTGTGTCACCCTCACCACCCGTTCCCGATTTGTATGTTGTGTGTGACTAGGTGCTTTGAACAATAGTGACAGGTTAGTGAATGTACTTTTGGTTGCTGTTGTCGTCGTCGCTGGTTCCGTAGTCTTTGGGTAAGCAGGAGCAGAGGGAAGATGTGTAGTTCTGGTTCCCTGGCAGCTTTGGATTAGTATGGCTTCCTGACAGTGGGTATCTTCTTATATACAGTTGGTTTCCACCTAGGTGTCTGCGGTGGTGCGACCGTGGTGGAAACCTTGGTGGTGTGCAGCCTCGAAATCTGTATGACCGAAGCATGGTATCCACCGGCCTCAAGGTGGCTTCCGTTGTCCATGGGGGCATGAACGCACTGGTGTGGTTTGGCTGTGTTCTGTTGGCAGTACCTCCATGGTCATAATTTGGCAGTCTTCTCCGCCAGCCTATTGACGGTTCAACCGCCATCATGGCGGTCCTGAGACCTCCAAACTCGTAATGACCCTCTTAGTCTTTTTCTTGAAGATTTTCTGGACTGGGATGAAGTCACCTGTTGGAGCTGTCCTCCCTGGAGCCCTCTTCGGACACGTGTCTCAGGAGGCCTCAGTCAAGGATTCTAATTTCAGACTTAGACAATTTTTCGTAATGGAAATCTTCATCTGGGACCAAGTTGAATGGAAGCCGACCTCCCTGGAGCCCTCTTTAGATCCACTGTTCGGGAAGCCCCAGTCAACTTTTTACATTCGGACTTAGAAACGCTTTTGGAGCGTTTTCTTTCCAATGTCGGATAACCCACCACAGCAAGTCGATTTCTATTCAACATTATTGAATTGCCTTTCCACAAGCCCCCTGTAGAATCCTGGAAGTCTGGGGCTCCAGAGCTTTTCAGCATGACGAACCTGGAAGTAAGGCCGGGTCGCAGTTGGAATAAGCCGGCTTGACTCACGACATTGGGTTGGTCCACTCATGGAGCTTTTTTCAAAGTTGCTGCAAACATCTCCAAATTTCTGAATCTTCTTCCAGAAGTTTCTCTAAGATTCTTTAGGTGCCCACAACTCACCACAAGGTTCCAGAAGCTCTGAGTTGCTCCTTGAAGGTTGGGACTTCGATTCCCAGAATGCACCAAATCCTAAAATGACCACTGTTCACTGTTCAGCATGTGATTTTTTTTTCAGTTTCAGTGCTTGCTGCAGGGTTCTCTGGTCAGCTATTTTCTACCAGTAGCATACAGGGAGACCCTCCTTGAAGCAGTAGAAGACAGGCAAAGTCCTTTTCTTTGTGGAGCCCAAGTATGCAGCTGGTGCAGTCCTTCTGAGTACAGTGTCCAGGTCCAGGCCAGGGTCTAGCAGGGAAGTCCTTCTTCTTCTTTTCTTGATCCAGTAAGGGATTTGAAGTGGGGTGCAGCTCTGCCAATTGTATCCTTGCTCTAGGTATGGAAATCAGAGGGGGCTCTGTGCAATCACATGCAGTCCACGACCCTCTTGAGGGGCCACTTCCTAGGAAGTGTGGCAAAAATCAATTGTAGGGAGCAACATTCCTCCAAAATCCAAGATGGCAAAAATGTATCTTAGAGTTTAGGTCTGCCGGAGCCCACCCCCTGGTGAGGCTAGGTTTCCCTTAACACACCCCTTCCTTAATCTAATCAGGAGGCACCTGGCTGTCTGGGTTTGCAGGAAATTGGGGAGGTACAGTTGCTGTCCCAAATGTCCTTCCCTCCTTTGAAGACCAGTTTGGCTGCTGTCCCCCCATCCTTTTCTACCATCTGCTGAGGTAGATCTCATCCCACCAGATGCTTTCTTTGTTTCAGCCCAGGCCACTTCACACCTAATCAAGGCAGCCTGGCTCAGGCTGCCAGAGGCTAACCAATCAGAGAAGGGCACTACAGGGCTGAAGTTAGTAACTTTTAGTAAGAGTTCTAAAACTCTTTCTAGGTACAAGTTATAATAAAGTTATAATAAATTCAACAGTGGAAAGTTGTTAGATTTAATAGAATATTGATACTAAACATGCAATATTTAGCTCTTTCCTATGGGAAATAAGACTTTTTTATTTTAAAAAAAATGTCTCTCCATGTTAGCCAATGGAGCCCATTCATTACAATGGGGAAAAACAGATTTTGCTATTTGTCCCTCACCAGGGCATACAAAACATCTTTTATAAAGTCTATGTTTATAGGTACACTGCCCCAACCCTGGAGTCACTTAGGGCATACCTTAGGGGTGACTTATATGTAAAAAATAAGGTAGCTTAGGCTTTTGAGAGTACTTTTAATTCCAATGTTGAATTTGGGTTTAACTTTAATTTAAAAGCAGCCAGCAAGGTAGGCATGCATTTAGAATGACACTGGGCACCACAACAGTGCACCTATTGGTGTACTACCTATGCTGGGGTCCCTAAACCTTCATTCCCAATCACATACTAGAGACTTTTAGGTAGTTTGGTACAGCCAATTATAACTAACCTAATTTGCATCTCCATTTTAAGCAGAACACAGGCCTGGGGACTGTCTAGCAGTGCCCAGGGCACCATCAGAGTCAGAAAAGCAACAGCATAAGTGAAAAATGGGAGCCAGAAGTTTGGAGGCTTCTGCAATCAGCCCTGTTTTCCACACATGTTTATTTATTTTTATATTTTATCACTAATTACAGCCCCCATCATAAGAAAAACACCCGGAATCCCATTGAAAAGAAAGGGTGGACCCTGTGGGTCCTTAGGAGCTGTAGCTTGCATTGCCCCAAGCGGTGAGAGGACCTACGTTGCTGAACCAAATTAACAGCTGAGGTCAAGCTAGGAAAGTTCTACCGGCAGTGAGAGCATGTTTGGTGCAGCCTCACCCACCTAATGGGCATAGTGTTGGTGGCCTACCCCCTGCATGATGGGAAACTTAAGGCCAGAAAGTAGAAAGAAGGGGATACAAATAATGTGATCAGTGTGCTCTTATATTACTCATATTTATGTTTCCAGAGATCCTACATAAGAATGAGTAATTATTGTCACATCAGAACTTTGACAACACAGTTTCTTGAGGTATAACATTTTTATATCCTATGATTAGTATGGTGTATAGATCTCTTTGTGTATTTAAAACTGAAGTTAAATGCTCAGTACTATGATAATGTGTTATAAATTGAAGCTAAACCATATGCACATGTAAATAAAGTGTGTAATCCAACATATATGTGAAAGGAGCTGGCATATCTGTTCTTTGTGTACAACTGCATTGCGTTTTTACATCAATTCTAATATTTATGCATGAAGAGGTGGTTCTGTGATGAAGACATTAGACAAATGGGTTTAAAGATTGATACCAACAAAATTTGTGTACATTTAAAAAGTTTCTTTAATTTATTTCTACTAAAAAGCTCCTTGCAAATATGGATGTTGTCAGCCTTTGGATTGTGCCCAATACCTAGCATAATCCCATTTTTAGCAAACTCGTTTCTTTACCTGGTAGGCTATAAGCATTACAGGCTCAGAAAAGACTGGTGCCAAGTCCATTTGTGAGTGTCCTGGAAGCAACCCTTTTAAAGGTAATTTGGCCAGGGAACATCTCCAAAACACCCATCCAGCCAGGAAGTGAAATGTTGCCAACATTCAAGCCACATTCTCTAGCTTTATGCAGTTTATAAACCAAGAACACCTGCCAAGCTAATCACACTCATTTGATAGAGGACACAGGCTTCAAGCACTAAGTAATTATGAAAAAGTAATGTGATTTTTGAAGGCACACTTGCAGATATTTGAGTTAACATCCAAGTAAGCATTACAGTGAATGTTACATGTCCAACTTTACAATCATACAGTACACTGGACTATGGGCAGTTCAGTTCCTACCTCATGGGTTACTTATATGTATTAAAAAGGAAGGTTAATGCTTGGACAAAGGCTACATGGGCCAAGTCAATTTGCAATAAAAAGAACTCCACACAGGCTGGAAATGTAGGCCTGAAATATGTATGAATATACTACCTAAAAGGATGGTCTTATAAGTGATGAAGGACCATTACTAGTATTTATTTTAGAGGGTCTAGATACATGTAGTTTGACTTTACTAGGATGTTCAGTGCTACCAGGTTTCTAGGAAAGTGCTCAAATAGTTTTGTGCCGGAAAGTTGCTGAAATCTGCACAGATGCATTGCATCTCACCCAAACGGGATATGAAAACTGCAGGAGTGAAAGAAAAATGTTTAGAGAGGAGCCTCCAGAGATGGACAAGTCATGCACGTATATAATGAAATATTCCTGAAGGGAGGCCTAATGTTAAATTGCTGGGTGTGTCAGATATTAACAGGCTTAGAAACAAGCGACCAAATTCAAAGAATAATGAAAACCATGATAACACCATAGCATTCTCCTATCAATCATATATTCAAATTCTTTCTATGTATATTCTTTCATTATTACCAGCACATACCTATGCAAAACAATACATATTAAACCAGATTTTCAGATTTTTATGTATATGTTGTATAGCACATTAAATGTGGAGCAGAATTGGTAAATAAAATGTGTCACTTAACAATCTGAAACAGTGTAATGCTGATAACATCGTCAAAGCCATCTTGTTGCATAGTGCCTCTTTTTGGAAGGCCACCCCCCACTTTTTGCTGTCAGATGCTGGTGTTTCTGATGTGTCACTCTACTGAGGCCTGCTAACCAGGCCCCAGTACAAATGCTCTTTACCTTAAATGGTATGTCAAATTGATAAGGACAATTGGCAAGGACCTTATCACCCCTGTCAGTCCACAGTAAATGGTACCCATGGCAAGGGAGGTAAAAGGGGTTACCAGTGCTGCAACACAGATTGTGACACCCTGACTAACCTGAGTAAAAGCAAGTCTGCAGAGCTGCCATGAGAGACTGCACAAACAGGCTGCTGCTCGAGTGAGACTCTGCCCAAACCAGGTACAGGTAGAGTCCCTGTTACTGCCCATGGACAGGTCAGTCGCCCCTAAGGCAGGCCTCTCTAGCCCAGGAGGCAGGGTGCACTGTCCTATGAGTGAGGACATATGTGCAGGAGCACATATGCCCCTATGCTGGCATTTAAAACGGAATGCTGATCCGAGTAACCAGTGGTCAATTGGATTACATGCCTGGCATCTGACCACTGCTCAGAAGTCCAGCTCTGCAATGGCCCAGCCGATTCCCATCGTGTTTGATATCAAACACTGTGTTTTTTAAACCTGAACATGTTGTTCATGTTTAGAATTAAAAAGCAGATGTCCAGGTGGCACCCTTAGAGGGTTCCCACCAAGTTATTGTATCCTATACTGTTTTGGCGGGCTCTCCCGAGTGCTGCCACCACAGACAAGAGTCTGATCTCCTGATGGTGTTGCTTGCACCTTGGCAGGATGTAAGAAAAAGGACCTGAGCAGGAAGGAGGTCACACCTCCTCCCACTCAGGCTGGCTAGTAAGAGACGCATCAGGGCGGTAAGCCTCAAAGGCTTCCCCCGCCTTTGATATGTAAGTAGCTGTCAGTGGGTCCCGTACTCACTGTGCCACTAGATTCAAGCTAGCTTGGCTGATGAAGGGTGATACCCTGAAACCGGTCCCAGGATGCTTGTTTCTGGTCCAGGGAGGACCTGGCTTGGCAGTTCGGGCTGGACTGTTCCCATGAGGAACAGGGTCAAGACTGATTTGCACATGGCAGGGTCCAAACTGGGGTGGCATGGTGAGCAAAAAGAACAATAGATTAAACCCAGATCTGTGACTCAGGGTGAGTGCTTGCATTGTTCAGCACTCCGTCCATCATCCTTTTGTGTTGCTAAAGTTGCCCTAAGTGGGAAGGATATGCCCAGACGTGGGTGCTGTGCTCACTGTGCCACTTCAATCAAGCTTGCCTGGCTGATTAAGGGTGATACCCTAAAACAGGGCCCGGGAAGCTTGTTTCCGGTCCAGGGAGGACCTGGCTTGACAATTCAGGCTGGACTGTTCCCATGAGGAACATGCTCAAGACTGATTTGCATATGGCTGGGTCCAAACTGGGGTGTCATGGTGAGCAAGAGAACAATGGATTAAACACAGATCTGTGACTGGGGGTGAATGTTTGCATTGTCTAACAGTCTGTCCATCATTCTTTTGTGTTGCTAAGTAGCTGTCTCCCCAGTGGAGGACAAAGCTCTTTCTGCACTTCCCAGTGAGGCAGGTGGGAAATTATCTATGTAGAGGGGATGCACCTCAAAAAGACTAGCCACTTCTTTAATATGGTCTAGGAGGCCTGCAGAACCACGCAAGGGTTCTGCCATCTTGGCAGATTCTAAGAAGAGAGGGTTCTGGGTAGAAAAATGATGCACTCCCACAGGAAGTCATCATGTCAGGTTCAGATTAGCCGCCAGGATTAGTAGTCACTGTCCCTCACACCCTTAAACACCCCTAATCTAGGATTTAAGGGGTTCTTCTGTCACCAGGACTTACCTGGAAAAGAGGAAAGCTACACAACTAGATGTCCAACAGCAGTACCTGGACTTCAGCCTTAGGGTGAAGAGAGGACATAGAGTGACTTAGGGAGTGTACCCAAGGGGAAGACTTGTTGGTCCCAACAAGAGGTACCCCAGTCGACACTGAGAATCCAAGGAAGACTACACTGACTAGTGGTACCAATCTCCTGTATGTTGCAGGAGTAACAGAGGGCTGAGATCAAATAATTGTGACCCGACGGGCTCTGCATGTCTGAACCTAAAGAAACTTTGTGTCCAGCATCTTAAGAGTGGGAGTAAGGCCCATGTTAAGTTTCAAACCTCTACCAAGCGACCTTCAGCCACCAGAAAATCAATGGACCAATGTTGCAGGGTCCAAGGCTTGTCTGCATGGAAAACGACAGCCACAGGATGTTCACTGACTCCAGAGCACCCCGAGCATAAAGACTGACAACGCCAGTGACCCTTCTCATGTGGGTCTGCAGCCTGAAGGAAGTGGCTTCAGCTGGAGAAGAAAAGCAACTTTAGCACAACCAGCCCTGTTATTGACAGCTGGAAGGCCCCTCTGCCCCTGGCGCCGCCTAGATGAGGTGGTAAAGATCCAACTGTCGATTCCTGACCTGGTCCCCCAAAGACGTCTAAATCAAAAGGATAGAGTGTGCGTCTGTGAGAAACTGGGGCTGATTGCAGAGGCCCCATAACTTTTTGCCCCCATTTCCCACTTTATGCTGGTGTTTTCCTGACTCTGATGGTGCCCTGGGTACTGCTAACCAGTCCCAGGGCCTGTGCTCTGTGTAAAATGGATATGCAAATTAGGCTAATTATAATTGGCTAAGTAAACCTACCTATAAGTCCCTAGTATATGGTAGGGCATGTAGGTTTAGGGACCACAGCATAGGTGGTGCACACCTAGGTGCATTGCTGAGGTGCCCAGTGTCATTTTAAAAGCAAGCCTGCCTTGCTGGCTGCTTTTAAATTAAAGTTATATGCAAATTCGACTTTGGAATTAAAGGTACTTCCAAAGTCTTAAACTACCTTATTTTTACATATAAGTCACCCCTAAGGTGTGCCCTATGTGCCCCTAGGGCTGGGTGCCATGTAACTATAAGCAGGGACTTTATAAAAATAGATTTATAAGCCCTGGTGAGGTAAAAACAGCCAAATTCGTTTTTCCCTCATTGAAGTAAATGGCCTTCATAGGCTAGAATGGGCAGACTTTATTTAAAATTTTAAAGTCTCCTTAAGTGTTACATACCAAGAATTTGGTATCAAATTGATTGTTATAATAAATCCCACAACTTCCAGTTGTTGGATTTAATATAACTAGTGCAGGTAAAAAGTTTAGACTTTACCTAAAAAGTTGCCAATTTCAGCTCTGCATTGTTTTTGCTGCTGTGCTCTGATTGGCCAGCCTGCAGCAGCTTCTGCCAGGCCACTTTAATGAGGTGTGAAGTGGCCTGGCTTTACACAAAGGAATGTGCTTGGGGGAGAGAATCTCCCCTCAGCAGATGGGGAAGCAGGAAGGGGGAGGGCTGCCAAACTGGTCTTCAAAGGCAGAGAAGGACATCTGGAGCACCCAGCAACACCCCCACATCCTGCAACCCCAGACAGCTAGGTGCCCCCTTGATTAGATTAGGAGAGGGCAGGAGAGGGATGTGTTTATGATTTTTAGCCACACCAGTGGGTGGGCTCAGCCAGATCTCTCCTCCAAAAATCAGATTCATCCATTTTGGATTTTTAGAGACTATTGCCTTCTGGGATGGATTTTTGCCACACTTCCCAGGAAGTGGTCATCACAGGGGGACGACCCTGTCCCTGATTGGAGGACCAGGGCCCCCCTGCTTTTCACCCAGGAGCAAGGATAAAACTGGCAGACCTGCACCCACGCCTCAGATCCCCACCAAATTTCAAGAAGAAAGAACTACAAGGAGAAGAAGGACTGCCCTGCTGGACCCCTGGCCTGCACCTGGACCCTGCACTCAGAAAGACTGCACCAGCTGCACACTTGGGCTTCACCACAAGAAGGACTTTGCCTGGCTTCCACTGGTTCAAGGAGGGACTCCCTGTTTGCTACAGGTGAAAAATTGCTAACCAGAGTCCCCTGCACCAACTCCTGAAAAAGTGACCAGCTGACCACTGCCCAGTGGCCAAAAAGGAGTTTGCGCCAGGTGCACTCTGGGAGTTGAAGTCCGCACTTCCCAAGGACCATCACAGAACTTCTGGACCCTTGGGGTGAGCTGTGGACCCCAAAAGAACCTTAAAAGAACATCTGGGTGAAGCCCCAGAAGTTTGGAAAAGATTGGAGAAATTTTAGAAAAAAGCTCCATAAAGTGACCGACTCGACGCGGAAATTCTAGCCGGCTTGCCTCAACCGCGACCCGGCCTGACTTCGTGGTTCGTCCCGGTCAAGAAAAACATCCGAAAAAAAGACTAAGTCCGAACGTAAAAAGTTGACCGGGACCTTCCAGCCATCGTATCCGAGAAGGGCTCCACGGACGTCGGATCAAGATCCAGGTTTACCCCGGTCGAAGGATTTTCATCTCGAAAAAACGACTAAGTCCGAAGGTAAAAATCACCACCGAGGAAACCGACTTCGCGTATCCGGACAAGGGCTCCAGGAGGTCGGATCCAACTGGCAGGTTCGTCCCGGTGAAGAAAAACTTCAAAATAAAGACTAAGTCAGAAGGTAACTTTTTAACCGAGGCTTCCCGCGACCTGTATCCGAGCAGGGCTCCATCGCGGTCGGCCTGAAAGTTTGACTTTGTCCCGGTCCTGGTGCAACCAGATGACCCGATTGGCGCTTTTTGTTTCTATGCGCTAGAAAATAATAATACTTTAAAAATTCATATCTCCAGTTCCCCTGAACCGATTTTAATCGTTTTTGTGTCATTTTAAAGATAAAAATATAAGCTATTTTTATAAATTGGTTTTGGATTTTTAAACTGTTTCCTGTGTTTTATTTAATTACTGTTGTGTGATATTTGAATGCTTTACACTTTGTCTCCTAAGTTAAGCCTTGACACTCGATGCCAAGCTACCAAGGGTAGAGCTGGGATTAATTTACTGAGACCTAACTGTACTTTTGTGGAGGTTTGTGGCTTGTTGCTAGGTGTAGGTACCTACCTGCCCTACCAATAACCCATTTTCCAACAGCGTCCATCTCCCAGTCCAGTTTTGCAACAGAGTGCAAAACCCACCAGCCACTGCGGACCGTTCGGCACCAAGGACAGCTAAGTCACCTCTGCAACGGACTCTTTGGGCAAGGTAACCAAAGCTTGACAGCTGAATCTTGGTCTAGGTGTGCAACCCATGGGGTATGACTGTGAAGATAATGGCGTATAAATCCACATAGATGTGCGTGGGTGGTGCAAGTGCAAGTCTGCTGTTGGTAAGACTGCCAGTTCAGTGCCCCCCTTGCAGTTGGCAGTATAAGTCACACATTGGAATGGCGGGTGGAAATCGGTCTGCTCATGGTAGCTCTGTGGGGCACTTAGGTGGTCTCTATGATCATGGCCATGTGGCCCGCCATGCCGGCAAAACCCGCCAGCCGGCATGGCGGGCCACACTGCCACATAATGAACACTATGAGGGCTGCCATCGGTCACTGTCAGGCTGCCTCCGCCAGGCAGCATGGCGACAGTAGGAATCATTATCTGACAGGGCAGCGGTGCTGCCCCTTGGATAATGATCCCTCAGCCTCCAGCCTTTCCCTGGCGGGAATGACTGGCGGAAGGGGTGCACGGGACAGCGTTCACAATGAGGGCCTTAGTACAACATTGTTGCTGGATCAAATAGAATCTGTGCCATCTTTGGGGTGCATTGGGTGAGACAGGATACGCTGCACCCAGCCCTGCAAATCAAGTAGTAGAAAGGGCAAAGAGTCAGGGAGTGGGACCCCCTGCACTGCCCATGGCAGGTGGATGGGCTATGCCGAGGCACCCAGGGGCACACCACACCACATCACTACCAACCTTTGCATGGGGGTTTCTCTGCCGTGCAAAGGTTGGTGGAAATGTGGAAACAAACCTGGAGGTTAATGTTGAACGTAATACTGTTCTGTTGTCACAGGACAGCTGGCATTGCCAGTCTGTAAGATGCTGGAAACCTGCCAGGGCATTGGCCCATGGGGCATTCCCCATTGACAACAGTTGCCACTACCATCTGTGATGTTGTGACTGGTCAAATAGACTATGGCAGTCAGGTGACCATAGGACTGACACACTTGAAATGAGGGACCAGTATGACTACCTGCACAATCACCATCAAACTAGCTTCAGGCCCTGACCTAAGTTCAACTCCTGTTAACTGGCTATGTCCATATACTCATTTACCATCAGGCACTGTCAGATACATATTGATGTACACAGCAGAAATCTTAAACCCATGCTGGCCATCCCTTGGTTTACCCCTGTGCCTGTGCCTGTGTCAAATTAGCTGCACTGCCACCATGCTGCATCTCATGTATCATAGTGCAAGGAGGGCTGCATTGAGGGGGAGTACATAGGTGTGTAGGAAGGTGAACCAACCTACACAGATAAAAGATTAAATGGAACTCTGCTAGGTCCATGAGTGCTATGCAATGTAGCACACATACACAAACATCAACATGAGGCACTGTCAATGGTATCAAGAGCATAGTGTCTTGGCAATGCCATCCCTGGGGTGGTGCAAGGTCTCAGAATCGCATGGGTGTATGTGAAACATGCAAGACTGGAACAGGGGGAAATTGCCATGTGTGGTGCAGTGACAGAAGCACAACAACACCCATTGCAAGGCCTCACCTTGAAAATGGAAGCATAGGTAGGTGTGACGATGACAAGATGGTGTCAATGCACAAAAAGGATATACATCACACCTAGAAGAAGTGGCACAGTCAATTGCGCCAACTGGGCTTCCCTTCATGTGGCACACAGGTGCGGCATAGGGTTGATAGACTGCAACCATTATGTACAGGAACAATGTTTGGGAACTAAGATGACAATGAGCCTCCAATAGCAAGTCAGTGACATGACATATCAACTGCCACAACACAGATAGACTGATTTTACACCATCTCATTGCAGAAGATGATGTCTCTCCTGTGGATCTGCCTGTCCTGGAGTAGCCCAATGACCTGGATGACCAGCTGACAACCATCAGCCTAGAGACCCTCCAAGAAGTCCTTGTATCCCTCTAGACACCACCTCCAGTTGCAAGGAGGAGTATTAATGTAGGAGCCATCCCAGAGGCCCCACCCAGCACCCCAATAGTACGACCTGCCAGCACCTACACAGCTAGGACTCCGAAGACCCAGGGACCAGTTTTGAGAGGGCAGTGGTAGAAGTCCAGCTGGAGCTGGCCAAGGGGGTGCGGGTGGGGATGCAACCTATGGCAGCCAGCCTAGAAGGTAAACACAGGTGCATCGTTACGGCCACTGAACAGATGGGAGCCAAATGAGGCACACACTCCCCAGTGCATGGAGTCCAGAAGTGTCTGAGGGACATAGCTGCTGCCATGAGGGAGAGGCCACAACAACTGCCCTCCCAAACTGGCAGCAGCGGGATTGAGGACAAGCTGGATGGGCTCCATGCACCGGGAAGGGGCCTCCCTCTGGGTAGATATGGCTGCCTACCACAGGGATGTTGCTCATCCTCAAAATCAAGCATCTCCTCCTTGATGCAGTGATGCCATATGTAATTCCACGGTGGCAGCTGCGGGATTTGGGAGTCCACATCTCCAACCACTGAAGTGTGTGTGGCCCCCTCTACCTCACCACTGCCACCATCTAGGGCAGAGAAGACGCCACACACATCGGAGGATGATGATGTAGAACAGATCATCTTCACCCGTAGGAGTTCCTGGTAGCACCAGCCCATGCAACATGGGCAGTGATTTTCCTTTGTCCTGTGCTTGACATCATGCCAGTGTTAGCACAGTCAGAGATATGTATTCTTCACCGAGACACTGTTGACCTTTCTGCTATAGACTGCAGTAGTCTCTCACTTTTCAATTGGCAATTCATGTTCCCCTGCACTGAACAGCACTTTCCCCAAGCATGTCCCATGATATGTCCCTCAACCCTGGACTTGTGTCGTGTCACAATTGTATGGATCACACTAATGGGATCACAGACCTGGACATTGTAAATATTGCACTTCAATACTTGTAAATAAACACTACCTACACAACCAGCATGTCTTTGTGCATTGTGACACATCTACTACGTTTAGGAATGGTGATCTGTATAACATGTCTTTAGTCACAGAGTATCAGTACAAGAGTGCAGGAATATGGTGGCACATGTCTACCCACAAGGTTCCTACATGATAAATAATGATTCTGGTCTCATCCCCTACAAGCAATACACTGAGTTTGTCAAAAATGTTGAACCCATATATGCTTCACCCACTACATACAGCAAGAATGGCTGTGAAACAGTTCTCAAGCAATATCGTCAGCTGTGAGTACCAGTAGAGCACATTGGTGTGAAACAGAGGTTCTTAACCTCATCTGTTAATGCCACTGGTCAGTTTGGCACAATGGAAAGAAAATTTAGGCTTTTGTCAGATTTCTCACAGTGCCTAACATTCCTACACAGGGCCCAAACAATGATAGCTGAATTGTCACACCTATCTGTCCAATACGACGTTAACATAGTCACCTTGCGTGGTGGGTACACTGGATGGCAGATGCATAGACAAGTAAATGTGTTGTAGCTGCCAGTGTGACAGTTCAGTTCTAAACAGCTGATGAACTTGTCAAGAGAGGGATTTGGAGGCAGGATGGAATATCCAGGCCAACACACAATTTTCACTATTCACTCATGGGAAGACCATGAGACACAAGCAGATGACACATAAAGTAAGGGAGTACCCAAAGGTTTTTAATAAGAATGAAACTAAATTAATAAGAATGAAAAAAACCTTTTCTAACCTAACTATACTTAACCAACAAATGTCCCTAACTACCCTATGCTAAGCTTACTTAACACATTGAGCAACACACTCTAAACATTGGCCACCCCACCCCCCTTATATTATGAGACACATGCAGGACAACATATACTAAAGTACACATATACTAGCTAGAAAAAAACGAATTTATATATTTTTTATATTTTTTATATATATATATTTGTTTCCACACATATATGCCCCAACATTATCCCCCATCCTCCCACCCACAAAGTAACATGTAAAAAGTAGAAAACCCACCCCCAAATCCACTTATCCTAACTAAACTACTAACCTAATCTAACCTGACACTAACCCCCTAAAACCCACCATAAAATATCCAAACAAATTAGGAGGGAGGGGACTGAACTGGGGGTGGCAGTCACAAAGCCAATTACAGCATTGCCCTCTTGAGGTTTTTTTTTATGAAATGAAGGGGGTCATTACGACCCCGGCCGTCGGCGTGAATATGGCAGTAAGTATTGCCAACAGGCTAGCGGTACTTACCGCCATATTATAACATTGGCGGGTTGGCTGAAGCCAACCCCCCAATGTACCACTTCGACCGTCACGGCGGTAACAGCCTCCAGGCTGGAGATAGCCATCTCCAGCCCGGCAGCTGTCATTGTTCTGCCTGTGGGATTATGACCCCACCACCGCCATGGTTTTCGTGGCTTTCTTAACGCCACAAAAACCATGGCAGTAGGCACTATCAGTGACAGGGAATTCCTTCCCTGTCACTGATTGGGGTCTCCCCCCTCACCAGTTAGCCCCACCACCCCCTCTACATTCAAACCCCCCTTCACATACACACACATGCATACACACACCCATTCCCACATGCATCCACGCATTCACACACTTTTATACATATACGCAGACACGCATTCACATAATACAATATGCATGCACTCACACCTCCATATATACACACCCGCATCCACGCACACACAAACATTCACACACACCAACATACACACACAAAACACCCCCCACCCCGCTACCCTGTCGGAGATCCGACTTTACCTGTGTTCAGGGGGTCCTCTGGCGGGAGACGGGATGGGCGCTGCTGCCACCAGCAGTGCCAGCCAGCAGAACACCGTCAGGTCGTATTATTGGTCATAATTCGCCTGGCGGTGGTCTACTGGCGTGGTGCTGCTGGTGGCAGCAGCTCCACCTTACTGCCATCCGCCGGCATGACCACAGCCGGATTTCCGCCATTCTTGTGGCGGAAATCCGGCTGTGGTCATAATACGAAGGACGGCTGGTAGCTGCGGCAAAAGTCTTTTGGCGGTCGTCGCTGTGGTGGTAGGCAGTTTTTACCGCCAATCTTATAATGAGGGCCTAAGTCTTTTTGTGTTTGCTGCCACCTCCTTCTCCAAAATGTCCAACTTTTTTAGGACCAGTGTCACATCCCTCTGTAGTTCTTTAATCATTTTCTGATCCATGGCAGAAGGTGGTATGGACTGTGGTACAGACGTGGACGGTGTTGGAGCTGGGGCTGTAGTGGTGGTGGCAGCTGTGTCCACTGCCGAATGTGTCTAAAGCGGACTGCCCTCTTCTGGAATGCCCGGAGTTCCTCATAGTTCATGTTGGCAGGTGTTAAATTGAAACAAGCAACCATCAGTGTCAGCATTGTTTGGAGTATGCACAGATTATTTTCTTACACTCTACATCTAATTGCAAATGTACTCCAACTCATATTCTGGAAAAGACAATGGCCCTGATAAATTCAACAACAACGCTGCCTTAGCATCATTACATTGACACCAAAGCGAAGCACAACAAGATTAGGAACCATACCAAATTAGGTGTGCATTGGTTTTCTGTCATGTGTAATAATGCAAAGGCAGTGTCAGCTTCACATAGATCAGGCCCAAAATTCCTCATTATCTGTGTCAATTTTCAACCATGCATCACCAGTAACTTGAACATGTTGTTGGGAATATGGGATGCAGTTGGTAACCATAAGGGGGCAGTATTAATAGATACACATGCAAACCTGATCAATATGACTGTCACCTACACTGTGAGCATCACATCTACCTACAAATTTGTTGTTCCTCTCCTCCTGTGCCTCAGGGGGGATGGCTATGCAATCCATCATCTCAAATCTCCTGGTCATCCACCGAGGCATGCCCACTCAGACCTGGAGTCAGGAAGTGGATCATATGTTAGGAGGGCTGCCATCTAGGAAGCAGGTATCCATAGGTCTATCACATCTACATTCATGTGTCCAGCTGTAGATACCCATCAATACCTGTTCTGTCAATACAGTTCATTACACACCCATATCCATGCCAGCACACATGGCCTTGACCTACATGCACGCCTATGGCATTCAACATAAGTGTTATGTAAATGGAGTACAAAATATGGAGCACCTTGCAGGTGGACAATTGCCCACCCAGTCCTATATATACATTACAATACAGGGATTCACCAAATTGGGTTCAAAACGGTGCATCATTGTGTTGTGAGAATGACTGTATGTCCCAGTGCCAATATTCTCACAACATTGAACTTCTTAGTCACACATGGCACTACATGCGGCTTGTCATCACCTTGTTTTCATGATTCTGCACATTGAGCACCACAAGCCTCAAAAGATATGACTCTCTGCTTGTGCATGGGGAACCTTTAAATGTGACACAATGTCACCAACCAGCCTACTTTGATATATGATCATTTGACAGCTTATCACATCTACCATTGTGTGCAACACATGACTCACTCACACCAAACACTCGATTACTACACAGGATACACATTTTCATACTTACTGGATACATCTTGGTAGTCAAATCTTGCCACTTCGCTGATGGTGTAGGGAGAAGATCTACCTGTAGGTTATGGATGAAAAACCATGCTTAGTGTCACTACTAGTGGACAACATATTACAATGTGTACTATTTTAGAGGAGTGAGCACGTTATCCTGGTGTAAAACAGTGGAATAGACACACAACTGCAAACTCACGATGAGACTGACACTCAGGTAAGTGAGAGCCACACATATGCACACTTACACTGGGCCTGAGACTCATGTGGTGCTACATCCTGCAACAACCATATGTATCTATAGAAGTTGGAACTCCATAGTATGAGGGGGAGTTGGGTGACAAATACATGACA
The DNA here is from genome assembly GCF_031143425.1 of Pleurodeles waltl. NCBI lineage: Eukaryota > Metazoa > Chordata > Amphibia > Caudata > Salamandridae > Pleurodeles > Pleurodeles waltl. The sequence goes on along the minus strand of NC_090438.1, from coordinate 790,342,556 downwards.
CTACCCTGGTGCTTTGCAATACACTTGACTCAGGTATTCAGGCTTGTCCTGCAAGTCACCCACAGGCACTTTGTGATGGACATGCGGGCTAGATTATTAGTCTGCAATGATCAAGCATTGAGTAATCCATGACTGATGTGGCAAAGTTGTCTGATGGTATCAAATGCCCAATTTAGTGTCCCCTAACGCAGGCAAGCCCCCTTTGCTAACATGATGGCAGAGATCATGTGTGTGAAATGATGACAATGTAGCCTTATACATGCATTGCCCTACTTTGTTGACACAATCCAGTTAAATATGGTATGCTGGTGGTGCTCATTCCTGGTGCTCCAAAATATCCTCTTTGGGTGGTGGAGCACATTGCCCCAACTACTCCTCTCCTATCCTTGTCAACCTCCACTTACCAGACATATTATCCAGGTATAGGTTGACAGCAGCAAAAAATAAAATGAATATAAAGGAAACGTAAGGCCCAGTAATTCATTTCAATTAACCCAACTTAGCAACTATCCCGGACAGACACCTCATAGTACAAGTACAATTATAGACAAAAAACACACAAATATACAGACACAGGGACAAAGTACAGACAAAAATAGAAAAAAACACTACAGGAGGGACATCACAATATACAAAACGTAGGAAAATCACACCACCAACTCCAGGACACAACCACACAGTCAAAAGAGGCACAGACTGTAAAGAGAAAGAGAAAGTACACCCACTGTACCATGCCTGTAAACAGGATTTTCGATTACATCACTTCCTGTCCCTGCGCATCACATTTTCTGTTATGTGTATATTTATGTGACGCATGTGATATTTGCATGAGTATTTTGGATGCATGACCTACGTGCGTCGTTTTTATTGACGCATTACCTTTACGGTCACAGAAAATCAGCATTGAGAAGAGTGTAAAGCTGGAATTCACGCTAAGGGCCCTTGTGTCATATACTTTGCATTTTCAGCTGTTTTTTTTACTCAATTCCTGATTGCTTGATTTTGTTCCATTGTCTATGGATGCACCCTGTATCAACATACAAATGAAATGGGCTGTGCTGCAGTGTGGCATATTGTGTATGGCCACATGTGGTAGTCCATGCAACAATGTGATGAGGGTGTTATTAGTCTGTTACAACGATATATGTTACAGAGTCAACAGCATGCAAATAGTAGCACGTCGGGCATATGTATGCATGTGTGACAACAGTGTATCAACATATGTATGGCAGTCAGTACAATGCAATAGTTCTGGGTTGTGATTGTGAATTGTGTTTATTTATGTGATCTGTTTAGTTGCCTTATAGAGCACACCATTTAAGATGACATACACAGCTCAGGCATTGCTGATGATGGCTGATAAATGCTACCTAGGAAATGTTACCCGACAACTGTCTCCGTATGTAGATTTTGAGTTTATGGTGGCTTGTGTGTGGACTACACATATGTCTGACATGTGTACATATTTGGTACATACTGTGATTGAAACACTGCCTACATTCCACCCTTATTATGTTTTGTCCATAAATGTTTGATTAAACTCGTAACATTTAGCAATGGTTCTTGTATTTTGCGGGGTGAACCTGCAGCCCTAGTTCATTCATATGTTCTCATCCATTCTGATGTGCATTCCATAGATGTGTCCGTTCAAAGTGTCAGGTCGTGTACCTTGTGTCAGGATTGGGCCCCATGCAGTGGCACGACTAATTACCATGGATGTACTGCCCAGGCCCAAATTCTTCCATTGCTTGTCATAACTGGGCTCATCAGGATGATCATTCTTATCAATCATGCCCTCCCCTCATCACACATGCTCCATGCAGCCATTGCAACTCTCACACTGAGTTGTGACAGTGGTCTGTTCCAAAATTACTGTCTTTCTAAATTTTGACATCCACTGCGTTGTGTGTGGGGCCCTTGTTTACCTCCTATTTGGACATGCTGTAGTTGTGTGTGATGAGCTATTGTTCTACAAGTTGGCAATGTGGATGTAATTCATATGTTGTGGTCCATAGATTGTGTCCTTCAGTTACCACATTCAAGTTATGAGTCTATTTGTGATGTGTGTGATGGTAGCAGTCCAATCTTACTCATCACATGTGACGTTGCAACAGTACTTTTCAGATTAGTATTTGTAACATGCTGCCTGCGGTTAGACTCACAAACCTGAGGTAAATGTTGTGGAGATTGAAGAGACCAAAGCAGGATTGTTTTAATAAGTGAGGTTTTTAATGACAAGGTGTACAAGGTGAGTTATGTGATTTTTAAGTGAAGAAGTTATCAACTATGTGCAGTCTACAGTGTATCCCAGCACCTGTATTGTGCTGTTCCCCCTCATTTTCTTCACCACCATCCACCTCCTCCACCTCCTCAGGCAGGTCATCAACCTGCTCATACAAGGGGACATTCATCTGCACACATATGTTGTGCAGGATAGCACATGTCATTATGATCTGGCAGACGATGTGTCAGGCATAAAGGAGGCTGCCTCCTGTGATGTCCAGGCACCTGAATCTTTACCCATATCCTCTGATGTCCCTATTTAAATGCATGCTCTGCTGCTGTGCTTGGTTTGGGGAATGGGGTCATTATCCATGGCTGTATGCCATAACCCTGATCCGGTGCAAAAGATTAAAGGAGTAAATTGTTGGTAAGGCTTGCAACAGGTTTGTCATGTAGCATGGCAGTTGATATTTTGAGTTGCTTGTGACTCATATGTGTTTGTGGTATGGTGTAAGTGCCTGGCCTTGTGTAAAGGCTTCTCAATACTGGGTTGTTGGACATGACAATCTTGTGCTTGTCTCAAGGACCTGGGACAATTGCTTTGGATTCCTAACTGATGGTCGGTATGTTTGTTCCACGCGTTATGTAGTACTCCAACATATAAGTTCATACTTTTCTCTTATGAGCATCCTCCTAGCTAGAGAAGGAGACGTTGGCTCAGCAAGTGGGGAGCACTGTTGTCCATAGTTGGAAGGCAGTGCAACAAAAACTAAGGAACCCAGTGCCTCAGGGGGCAAGGAGGCCAGTGAGGAGGCCACAACGTCATCAGATTAAGAGGCCTCAACATTAGACAAGCCCCAAGGGCTGGTGTACCCAACACCATCTCATGAACTTCCATCATCATCCACGACCATCAGCAAGATCAGCACTGTCCCTTCTGTTCCCTCCATTGGTGGCCAACACCCAGCCCCTGATAAAAGGCTGGGGTCTCCTTTGCCCCCGACACCTCAGGTCCTGTCCTATCCACCCAGCAGTGATGTGAGAGGAGGTGCTTAAATTGTTGAGAAGCCTCTCTTCAGGTCAGACTGCACCATTCACAGGGTCAGTCACAAACAGACACAATTATTGGTCTTCTAGGATGGCATACACCGTGGAGTATGTTTTTATGCCAATGCGCATGGCCTGCACCAGATCCCCCTCAGATACAACTGCCTCACAACCATCAACACCTGCCTCTTCCTAACTGGACCCTTCCTCTTTCCATATCCATCCTCCCACCACCATATTCCCATCAACCTCCTCTGTCCTAATAACACCAACACCTTACCCCAGCTACAAACTCACACCCACACACAAACATACAGGCACATACACAAACATTCCTACTAAAAAACACAACCATACACACAAACACACCTATACAGTACATGCAAAGTAGCACCACATCCTCCATCAACATGCTTACACAAATAATCTCTAAAATCAGACTGACACCCGCAACCACTAACTCACTACCACAACTTTGATCACCAACACACCCTCAGCAAAACACACACCATCACCCAAACCAATTATTCCTCAAAACCCAGGCTCTCTGCTGATTGCGCACCATCACCCAAACCAACTACTGTAAGAAAGGCATGCCTAATGCCACTACATCCATCAAAACAACACCTTCACCAAAATCTAAACCATCACCAACACAAGAGCAGACACAAAATCACACATCCAAATTCACACCAACACATCATCCAAAGTCATCATACACACACTCAATTTCACAACACATGCACAATTCAACAACCACAGCAAGTATCCCAGCTCACTCTCCCTCCCAAACACCCTCTACTCCCACCCCATCGATCTTTATTCCTCCCTCCCTCCCAACTCACTGCTACTCCTCCTAAGCACCTTAAAAATAACCCAACCCATCTCTCCAATAATTATTTGAGGTGCCTCACTTCCCCCTGCTCAGGTAGTGAAACAAGCCCTTTAGGAGGAGGATTTGTTACTATGTGCCATCGATCCAGGAGACAAAATATGTAGCTGTTATGCTACCGCCAACAACTGTGGATTGGTTAGTTTGCAACTGTAACAGTATGTGCATATGAATTTTTTGGCGGTTATTAACATGAACTTTTGTGATCTAGCCAATTAACAATATTGAAATCTCATGGCAACTTGATTTACTCAAGAAATCTAAAGTTGTGATTAACTCCTTAGCTGCTCACCCCCCCACACCCAGTGCTGAGCCCTTTTTTGTCTATTTGGGGTAGTTCATGCTTAGACCCCAATAACTTTCAGTGTACATAAGCTATCCACACAAAATTGGTGTCCTTTTTCCCAACATTCTGAGGATTGTAAAGGTATCCAGAGTTTGTGGCTTCCCCTGGAGGAGACCAAGAAATTAACCAAAATGCAGCTAAAAATAAATGTTAAAGGGAAAAAAAGTACTGCAGAGGAAAGCATCTATTTTTTTCCCTGCGAATGGCATCAACAAAGGTTTTGCCGTACTAAAATCACGATCTTCCCAGCTTTCAGGAACAGGCAGACTTGCATCAGAAATATTTCAACACAGTTTCGGCATTTTACTGGGACATACCCCATTTTCACTATTTTTGTGCTTTCAGCATCCTTCCAGTTAGTGACAGAATGGGTGTGAAATCAATGGTGGGTCCCGGAGAGCTAAACATTATACTTTGTTGCTGGAGTGCAGGCAATGTGATCCCTGTCTTTGAAATTGTCTTTTGACAGCTCTCTTGAACCACGACTGAAGAGCCTTGGGAGGCACTTGTGCGCTATGAGCGGTATTTAAACCTTAGAAGACATTTGGCGGCGTTGTCTAAGCAAGCCCCTAGTCCATGCTGCTCCCTGCTGATGATGTGCTAAACCCAAAAACACGTGTACAGGGATATACAGCACTTGCTCAACCTATGGAGGTGAAAGACTCTTTTTACTTTTTGAACAGACTACGAATCAACTGCATTTACCATGATGCTTTGGGGTTATACTTTGTTGCTGGAGTGCATGCAATGTGCTCCCTCTCTTTAAAACCATTTCTGAAAAGTAGATAACATTCTGAATTCAGCAAGGGGTCATTTGTGTAGATCCTTCAAGATTTTCTTACAGAAAATAACAGTTGAAATAAAGAAATATTGAAATTGAGTTGAAAAAAACAGCTCTTTCTGATTATGTTTTCTACCGTAACTTTTTACAACTATGATAGAATTAAGAAAGCAATATACTCTTATGTTTTCTGGACCCTCCTGACTGTGCGGATATGTAGGTCTTGTAGGTTCATCAAGAACCCAAGCTATTCAGAGCCTAGAAATGAGCTGAACCTTGCAATGGGTTTTCATTGGGTTTTCATTGTATAGAGGGTATACAACAATTCATTTAGTAAAATATAAAGAGTGAAAAATAGGTATCTAGGAAACCTATGTATTTCCAAAATGGGCACAAGATAAGGAGTTTAGAAACAGTGGTTGTTTGCACATCTCTTAATTTGGGGGTCCTCATAGTAGCATGTGACTCACAGGGCATTTCTCAAAATGACTTCTTTCCAACACACTGCCTTACATTTGGAAGGCAAAAATGTAGAGAAAGACATTGGGCAATAACACATGTTCTTCTATTCTGTATTCCACTTGTGTGGGTAGGACTAGTGCCCGCGACAGGTAATGCCCAAGGACGCAACAGGGACACATCACGTTTTTCTATTGAAAAATGATGTGTTTTTTCCAAAGTGCCTAGCTGTGGATTTTGTTCTGTATCTCAGCCGGCACCCAGGGAAACCTACCAAACCTATACATTTAAGGAAAGTAGACACCTAGGGGAATCCAGAATGGGGCTCTCACTGGGTTCTGTCACCCAGAATCCTTTGCAAACCTCAGAATTGGGCTAAAAAACACATTTTCCTCACATTTCAGTACTGAAAAGTTCTGGAATCTGAGGAGAGCCACAAACTTCCTTCCACTTAGCGTTCCCCAAGTCTACCGATAGAAATGGTACCTCACTTGTGTGGGTAGGCCTAGTGTCCGCTACAGAAAATGCCCCAAAACTCAACATGGGCCCATCCCATTTTTCTAATGAAAACAGACGCATTTTTTGCAAAGTGCCAAGCTGTGGCGTTTGGCCTCTAGCTCAGCTGGCACCTAGGAAACCTACCAAATCTATACATTTATGGAAGATAGATACCTAGGGGAATCCAGAATGGGTTGACTTGTGGGGCTTTCAACAGGTTCTGTCACAAATAATCCTTTGCAAACCTTGAAATTTGGCTAAACAAACATGTTTGCTTCACATTTCAGCAATGGAAAGTTCTGGAATCCGAGGGGAGCCACAACCTTCCTTCCACCTAGCAATCCCTCAAGTCTCCCCATAAAAATGGTACCTCACTTGTGTGGGTAGGCCTGGTGCGCATGATAGGAAATTCCCGAAAACACAACGAGGACACATCACATTTTTCTAATGAAAATGGATGTGTTTTTTGCAAAGTGCTTAGCTGAGGATTTTGGCCTTTTGCTCATCCTGCACACAGGGAAACCTACCAAACCTATACATTTATCGAACGTAGACACCTAGGGGAATCCATAATGGGGTGACTTGTGGGGCTCTCCTCAGGTTCTGAATCGTTTGCAAATCTCAAACGTTTTCTAAAAAAGCATTGATGCACATTTTGGCGATGGAATGTTCTGGAATCTGAGGGGAGCAACAAACCTCCTTCTACCCAGCAATTCCCCAAGTCTCCTGATAGAAATGGTACCTCACTTGTGTGGGTAGGCCTAGTGCCTGTGACAGGAATGGATCATACAATGGGCAATGTTAGTCCTTACACAAGGGCAACTGTTCACTCTGGGGTGATCCATTCCTAATGCAGGGACTAGGTACAGGCACTCAAATGGGGTAGCGTTTTTATCAGGACAGGTGGGGAAACACTGGGTGGTAGGATTTTTGTGAATCCCAGCATATTCCTGTAGTTTGTGTGACAGAAAGGCAAGAAAAAATAGAGTTATATTCAACATTTCACCTTTGCAGGGTATGGTGGGTAAGAAAACTTTGGAGATTGTTTGGCAAGGTGTGAGCTGCCAGGAATGAGCACTAAGCTGTAATCAGAACTAAAAGTAAAAACGAAGGCAGATGCTTAGTAATTTTGACACTACAATTCCCAGAAAGCCCTATATAAGGCATAGTGGTATGAACTACTATTGACTGTGACCACTTGAGAAAGACTTGATGTTGAAACGCGTTGTGGTGTTATCCCTTGCATTGCCATTAAACCCCACTGTCTATTGGAGTCTCCGGATGTGCAACATTTCCTTCGTTTGATTGTAAAATTACTGAATGGGTTTTGTGTTATTTTACCCCTACGTGCACACCGGCAACAAGTGTGCGCCACTTCAAGCCCTCCTTGAGTGAAAAATGACTTTACAGTGGCTGCACCCGGTGAGTGTGAGGAGCAAATGGAAGAGGAGATATGAATCCCCTGCGCAGTGCACTATAAATTTGAATACAGTGGAGTGAGCTACTTCAAAAGCACCTTGCGGAAATATTGCTTTGTTTGGGGTGGGCTTGTCAAGGGAGCCTGTGCCCTTTCACAGAGTCTCACTGGGGCTGATCACAGCCCCCAGGGAAACCACACATGTATTGATAAAAGTGATCTTCCTGTATGTGTGTGTATATATATATACATACACATATATACATATATGTATATACATATCTCTCTCTCTCTATATATACCCATTTATATATATGTATATAGACATATAGAGGAGAATCGCCCCTTTCAATCGATGCCTTCCTGAAAGGGTGGGGAGGCCCTTTCGGGCCTGTTTTTTCACAATCGGAGCAGAAAGCGGCCTTACCTGCTGCTTCCTGCTCTGGTGGGGAAAAAAACTGTGATGCCAGTGGGGGGCACAGGGAGACACAGAAGCTCTTCTGTATCACCAGAGGAATTGTTAAATGGAATTAAAATCCTTCCCAGGCACCGGGCAGTGTCGTGACCAGCACCAGAGAAGATGGCTGACACATGCACTGAAGAGATTAAGTTAGGGTTAGATTTGTTTTCAGCAATTGGGTTAGTGCTTAAGGAAATTGCCAACATACTCAAACAACAAGCTCCACCCTTGTCAGGGTGCACAACATAAATAACTGAATGGTTTGGGTTTGGCATCATTTAAATTCTGCCAATTCAATTTTACAATTCTAAACTGCACGGAGGACTGTGATGGCAAGCCAGAGACATTTTAAAAGGCTTGCTTAAGTGGTTGGCACAACAATTGGTGCAGGCACACTAGTAGCATTTGATGGATATGCCCAAGGTACATTAAGTACAACTTTACTGGGAACTTATCAGTACATACAATATCATTATGCTGCAAGCCAAACGAGTGATCTAAATAATTTTAGCACTGGCTGGTATTGGTAAAGGGACCAGCGGCCTATTAACAAACAGAAACATGCTCGGATAACAAGAAGGGTGAATGTCCAGGTTTTATGGGTAATCCTTCATAGAAGGCAAAGTCCAACAGATATTATAAATATAAACAGCAAAGTGACCTATGAGCTGTGATAACTGAATTCGTGAAATTGTGTAATGCATAATTTGGATTAATGACTGACATACACATATAAGTGTGGATTTAAACTCATTTTATTTAGATTTGTAATTTAATAGTAATTTAAAGGCCAAATTTACATTGGATATTTGGTGGGCGATTTCATCATGATAATGGAGGCTTACGCCACATTTACAACTGAGATTAACGGGCCTATGATAAAAATGTGTATAAGGGTGTATAAATAATGTATTTACTGATAAAAGGTTACAGGGCACAATCACATATGTATCACATATTACATTTAGTGAGCGTTGATAATTTTTGTTATTAAAGGGTTATGATAAATCAACACATTATTTGACAAATTAATAAATAGAAACAAGCAAACAAAAACCTTTTTAAGTACACATACCTCCTATCAGAGCAGCGATGTGGTGGGGCCTCATCAACATTGAACAGTAGTTATGCAACATTTTGACCCCCCAGGTTTATTGTGAGAAGTTAGGATGGAAAGATTGGTAAAGTCAATTTACACCTTTTATAGGTTTTAATCTGCTAGTCTGGTGTGGAGGTTTATCCTCGATGAATTTTTCAATGGTAAGCAACATCATAATTAAGCAGGCAGAGTTGTGGCTCAAATGCTTCCATCTGCCACTTTTCTGCTATTTCTCTGTTGACAGAGGAGTCTGTGTGGAGATGGTTGGGGTTTGACTGAGTTTTGTCCTTCATACCACCAACATACAAATCAGGCAGGTGAAGAGTTCGGTCAGCAGATTAACAAAATGTCAATTTTCAACAGTTTGGACACATTCACCAAAATATAAATTGGGCCCTTAGTCTTTCTCTTTTCACGACACATTCTGACATCAAAACAAGCTACATTTAAACCTATTGAAAGTTTGGATTATTTGTGATGGAGAGTTCTGCTGGAGGCGTATTTTTATTTTCTCAAACTTGAATGGGAATGAGGGACTGTGATGGGTAAGTGATTGCAGCTCACCCCAGCCATAGCAATAACTGAAAGACAGTTTGGAAAGGCTTCAATGATTTCATAAATCCAGGGTCCAATTCATAAAGTTAAAGTTAGACCAAAAGTCCAAAGGGCAGATTTAAGAGCCCCTAGCACCTCCTTGCACCACATTAGCACCATTTGTTTGAATGATAATGTGGCCCAACGAGGCCAAAATTGCTATGTCAAATTTATGAAGTGGCGCAATGCAAGCATTGCGCCACTTTGTAACCCTTTGCGCAACATTATGCCTGCACCAGGCATAATGTATGCAAAGGGGGAGTTCCCTCAATAGGATGGGCCAAAAAAATGGTGCAAAGAAACCAAAGAGATTTCTTTGAGTCACTTTATTCAGCACTTTTAATGCCTGCTCAGAGCAGGCATTGAAAGGAGGCACACAATTGATTACAATGGGCCTCAATGGGCTTTGCAGGATTAGCATCAACATTTTTTAACCTAATCCTGCAAAGCTCCAAATGAGCGTAAAAAATGTTGTGGCTAGTTCCCCTAACTACCGCCATAGTGCACCGAATCTTAGATATGGCGCACACATGGTGGTGTTGGGGGGGGCACTAAAGAGTGCAAGAAAAGTGGCGGTGCACTGGGTGCAGCACCACTTTTCTTGAATCAGGCCATAAAATCAGACCTAAAGTCTAACGTTGCTACTAGTAAAGTTAGACTTTTGGTTTAACTTTGGGCTTTTGTCTAAACTTAGACCAAAGTCTAACTTTACTAATGGTAAAGTTAGACTTTTAGTCTAAAATTAGACTTTTGGTCTAACCTTACCTTTGTGAATCAGGCCCCCAGGCTTAATTTCCACAGTGCATAACTCTTCCTCACCTTGAGAAGTTCATTTTTCAAAAATTGTGGAACTGGGGCTCCCCTATTTCTTCCAGTGCTACAGTTTTGTTTTCATCATTCAACCAGTACGTTAGCATTAATATCACCTACAAGCGATACAACTAGTTTCGTTTGATTCATTTTTTCAGCGTCAGTGTTTCTCTACTGATCATCCAGCAGATTATCAAATTCAGCTCTGGGTATCAAAAGCCTGCTGAGTGTTTATTATAGATGCCACAAGTGTAACGATCAGCACTTGATGATGATTTCATCGAAAACTACTTTTTGTAGTAAAACACAAGCAAATATCAGATTTGCCAGACCTCCCTTGGGCCACCCTATATATTTTGACTCCCTTGTTGCTGAGACAAGATACGACTGTCATTTAAGTGTTGCGAATAGAAATTTGGTTAACTGAGCTAAAAAGTTGATTTTTTTTACCATGAAGGTCAATGCAGTTTATACTATTTCAAATACTGTTTCATTAAATCTTTACTTTTCAGTTCTACCTATTTTAAAACCTTAAGGTTTTCATAAGGGATTAATCTTTCACATCGTTCCTAACAGCATTTTCCTACATTTTTTAACCTGCTTACCGCCACATTACTGGATATCCGGTGAAAAGTTAGACCCACCGAGACACCAACATGTGAAATAACAGAGGCATTGGATTTAGTATAACGGATTTCTCTGCTTATTCCAAACTTTGGCTCCTGAAGGGGTTGGCTGATTTGATCAGGAATGGGCCAGTGGTTTCCCCATATTACATGTAAGTCGGATGGGCCTGGTAACTTCCATTACCGGGGCAGCTACTGGGCCCATTGGCAATTACGAGCTACTCATAACTTGGCTCATATCCTAAGCTTTCCACTTTAATGTTAAGAACCCATATCCAATTCTGCTATTGCACTGCAATATGTGACACACTGATCATTATATTATTTGAAAGTAAAAATGAATCCGTAAGAAACATACATATCTTAATTCCTGGACTTTTGGTTATCACCTCTCAGTTACTTGCTAAAGGAGAAAACTCACAATTGTGTGTAAACAGGCAACATACTGGAGCCCATAGACCAAATCAGATTGATTTAGTCACATATCCTGTAAGTTAAACACTGCCAAAAAGTGCAGAAGAATATTGTATTTCAAATGGGATTTTTCAGGCTGGCGCTCCCCCATGTATATGTTCTTTACTTTGTGTATTCGGGACTGCACATCAATGGTGCTGTGCTAGCCGTAGTGTCTTGCATGATTTAGAACAGAATCTTTCTAGGTCCCTGAGGACTCTGTATCAGTGTGACATATTCACTAGAATAAAATGTAATAAAAGTTTGGTTTAGATTGTTGGGGTTCAAAGGCACATGCAGAGGAATAAAGACGTGTGATTTATAGCTCCATGTATGTGTACCAGGCATTCTGCAGGTATAACGCTGAAGAAGATGCTGCAACTAGTGACAAGATAAGTAATCCAAAGAAGAAAGTACTCTCCTGAAAAGTTTGCTTTCTCCAAGAAAACCGCTCCTGCAAGCCATGTGTGCCTTCGTCAAAATGCAGAGCAGATGGGTTGCATATGGGGAGTCAAAGCGCAACTCCAGCCGATGTGAAGCATGTGAATAGAAAGAGACCTTCTCTGAAAAGTTTACGCATCGCTGGTCAAGAACTTCAACCAAGATCCTATAAAAAGGTACTGCACTGCCAAGTGATATTAAGTTATACATTGTACGGAGCATTATCACTGAAGCCGGACAGAACCAGGGTTATGAAGTATACCATATAGTACTACAAATAATAGTGTTGGCTGACAAAACAAGCAAAGAAGAAGCATACTGCTATTGCCCTTACCTGAGTTGTGATAAGTGGACCATTATGACCTCAGCATCGGGTGGGGAGACCCAAGAAGAAGCACTGGGTTTGTGCTCACTGAGTTGTCCAATACATCAAGCTGCACACCAGAAAAGCTGCCAAGTGGTGGCTCAGAACAACTCCAGAGGTCTTCATGAGTGACAGGGCTCAGATGGAGACCAATAAGGAAGGCAAAACTCGAAGGATTGTCCTGGATGACCGAGAGGCTGAAACATCTTCAGGCCTCAGGGATGATGCAATCCCAGAGTCAGTCAAGAGCATTTGACAGAACTCCACTCTCCAAGTTAGTCACTCTCATGAACATTTCCAATGTTGCCAGCTTTCTAAAACCACCACCACCATTCGACACTGCCAAAAAACAAAATATTGGCAATAGATGGTCTACTTGGATAGATACATTTGAAGATTTGATCTTTCCATTTGAAGAGACTGATACCAGAAAGATTACCAAATATCTCAAAAATCTTGCTGGTGATGGTGTGAAAGTAGTCATAAACAAAATGCAAAGAACCCACAAAAAAGTCACATTCCAACAGATTAAGAATACTTTGAATCTCATTTTTAATCCTGTGCCAAAAATTGATTATGAACAATATGTTTTCATCCAAGAGCATAAAAGAGTAGGCAAAACAATCAATGAGTGTGTAGAAAGATTCAACACACTCATCAAACACTGTAAGTTCAATGAATTTATTTATGAAGAACCCATGCAGATTAGATGGATGCTTGTCTGAGAACGTTGTTTGTTCAGACAACAAATGCTGAAAGAAACTCTTAGTCTGGAGTGAGCGTTAATGGCTGCCAGAACTGAGGAACATGCTGATAGACAAACTGTCAACATGGAGGTCGGAGGTGCCCAGGTCAGGTCAGTCATGAGTGTGAAGTGTAATTTCAAACAAATTACCAAGGCCAAAATGCCTCCTCATATTAAACGATGGGGACTACAACTACAAGAATACAATTATTTAATGGTGCATCAACCAGAAAAGGATCAAAATCCTGCTATCCACTTTTCAAGGGTGCCTATTCAAGGTTTGCACTCCATCCAAAACAGCTGAAGAATACATCATTTTCATTGTCAAGTACAGTAGCTGCTATATCATTAGCCCAGATTGTCACTGCCACGAGTCATGATAATGACCTGCTGAAGTTAAAAGACATAATTACAAATCAGTCGTGGAATAAACACATTCAACCCCTCAGTAATGATGGTGAATATCAAAAGTACAAGAATGTTAAAGATGAATTGTCCATAACCTATGAAGGAGTTGTATAGTGGGGATGGTAAATCCTGAGTTCAGAGAGTCTACGACAAAAGGTGATTGAAGTGGCTCATGAAGGACATCGTGGTGTTACTGAAAGAGGTCTCTAAGACAACATTTGGCTTCCATCCAAAGAGCTAAAAAGGAACTCAAGGCCTGTCACATATGTAATTAACTGTCAACCAAATTTACTCAACATCCTCTGAACATATCTGAACTCCCCAAACATGCCTGGAAGAGAATAGACATTGATTTATTTAGTCTGCTTGATAATGGACTTGTTTTAATGGTAATTATAGATGAATATTCATATTTCTGTTTGGTTGAAGATCTTTTATCCACTACACATGAGCTAGTAGTTTAAAAACTTGATGGCATCTTTGCAACATGGTGCATATCAGCCATTGTAAAGTCTGACAAAGATCCACCCTTCAACAGCAAAGAATTTAAAGAATTTCTGGAGCATCTGAACATAAAGCATCAAAAGATCACGGCCTTATTGACATAGGCCAGTGGACTTGATGAGCATTTTCTGAGTGCACTAAAGAAAGCAGTACAAGTGCTAATATTGAAAAGCTCAGTTTGAAAACAGTATTAAATTTTACTTTACAAGCTCATCATTTGACTCTCCATTTGACCACAGGTGAAAGTCCTGCAACTTTAATGTTCGGGGCAGCAATGGCAACCAAGTTCCTTCAATGGACCACAGAAAGAGATAGAAGTGAAAACATGATTTGTACGAGGGAGTTGGTTCACAGAAAAAAAATAAAGTTTATGCATATAACAGGAGACATGCAAAAGACCTCTCATTCAAGAAGGGAGATTTGGTGATTGCTTGACAGTTACACAAAAGAAAATCTGATTCTCCTTACAATGCTATGAATACTTACCAGAAGACACATGGTGACTGTCCAGCACCCTGGGAAGTCCATTACCAGAGACTCTTCTTATTTCAGGCCTGCATTTCAATTGTCTTCAACTCGAGATGGTAACAGAAAGATTAATTCTGACAACAACTCAATGACTGTTGCTGATTCATTACGAACTTTAGCAATTTCCGACAGCTTCCTATAACCAGTTTAGGTTGACTGCTCGAAGCACCAAGAAGATTAATTGAAGAGCTCTATAAATATATATATATATTTATAGAGCTCTTCAATTAATCTTCTTGGTGCTTCGAGCAGTCAACCTAAACTGGTTATAGGAAGCTGTCGGAAATTGCTAAAGTTCGTAATGAATCAGCAACAGTCATTGAGTATATATATATATATATATATATATATATATATATATACATATATATAAACAGAACCACACTCATAAAGTGAACCTGAACCCAAGAGGGGTGGAGCACTGTGCCGGCTGAGCCGTCTGGCTAAAATATCCAAAGTCAAGGCACAGATGAAGTAAAGGAAGCACTCACTCATCGACCACATGAAAAAAAGTGTATTCCCAATAACGCGTTTCGGTCAAAAACGGACTTGCTCACATACAGGAAGTGTCAACAGACCGGGGTTTAGCTATGAAGTGTTAAAACAATATCAGTGAAATACTATGGCCCTCATTCTGACCTTGGCGGGCGGCGGAGGCCGCCCGCCAAAGTCCCGCCGTCAGGTTACCGTTCCGCGGTCGAAAGACCGCGGCGGTAATTCTGACTTTCCCGCTGGGCTGGCGGGCGGTCTCCTTCAGACCGCCAGCCAGCCCAGCGGGAAAGAGGCTTCCACGATGAAGCCGGCTCGGAATCGAGCCGGCGGAGTGGAAGCTGTGCGACGGGTGCAGTTGCACCCGTCGCGTATTTCACTGTCTGCGCAGCAGACAGTGAAATACATTTAGGGGCCCTCTTACGGGGGCCCCTGCAATGCCCATGCCAGTGGCATGGGCACTGCAGGGGCCCCCAGGGGCCCCGCGACCCCCCCTACCGCCATCCGGATCTCGGCGGTCCGACCGCCGGGATCTGGATGGCAGTAGGGGGGGTCAGAATCCCCGCGGCGGTGCAGCAAGCTGCGCCGCCGCGGAGGATTCAATGGGGCCGCGGTACACTGGCGGGACCCCGCCAGTGGTGCCGGTCCAACCGCGGCTTTACCGCCGCGGTCGGAATCCCCATTGAAGCACCGCCGGCTTGTCGGCGGTGCTCCCGCGGTCCTCCGCCCTGGCGGTCAAAGACCGCCAGGGTCAGAATGAGGGCCTATATATCCCCATGAACACACCCCAGTGACCATAAGTGCCATATTGAAAGGGAGTAAAGAACAAAGATCAGTACTATGGAAATCAATGGAGAAGCTCACAAAACATATTATCCAATCAAACATGTTTATAAATGAAACACATGAAGTCAAAAGAAATATTTACTCATTTTTTCTAAAGAAGGGAGGAAATCCTTGCAATAACCTTCAATGTTAAGGCTTAATATGATGTCAATGATGTATATAATACTTAAGTTAATCAAAAAATAATGTCACAATTCAAAATATAACTCGATAATACATCACAGAGTGTAATCATTTCCATGATTAGGACAAAATAAAATGAAATAAAGTAAAAATACAAAGGGCTCATATTCCTAATTTGCCTGAAGCTCCATATCAGTATGTCACTAAGTGTAAACCACAAACTGCTCCTTCTACACGCAAACCCGCTACTAACAGAAATTAAATTCCAAATGACTTTCACTATGAAAATGTATGCTCAATCAAAAGAATTTCCCACTAACTTTGTATATGTGAAAATCAGCTAAATCCTAATAGCTAGGTAACACAACATATCTTGATGATGAATTATCAGGGTACTAAAAAAGTCATACTCATATATTCTTGTGAAATCAAAAAATCATTATCATATTCATTCAGTTCATACATCATAAAAAATTATCAAGGTACAAGAAAATACAACTTATATGTTCCTGTAGAAACAAGGCATGTCTTGGATATATTCATTCAAATCCGATTGGTATACTGTATGGACAATATCCAGTGAAAGTATTATTAAGCTCTTAGAAAACATAATATTAATTTTGTGGAACATCCTCCCTTACAGTTCCCTGGCAAATAAAAAATCAATCCCCACACTGATACAGGTTGTATTAAAGTGCGAGGGAATCCCCACACTGCTGTATTGTAGAAGAATAAAGGGGCAGGGGTCCTCTTCGTCTGCCACCACTGATGGGAGCTGGTTCAGTCCCCTTCCTTTCATCCAGTGAAATAAAACACAACAATTTAAAAATGTATCTATACAGGAGGATTCTTGCAGCAAAAAAGCTCATAAATACAATGTAACATATGATACCAGAATGTGTCAACATCTTAAAAAAGTCCACTTCAGTCACAGTGCCCATTGCCTGATCTTGATGTAAATGCACATGTAATTATTCATCAAGATTCAGTCCTGTGGGGCTAGTGTTTCCAAATCAAGAATTAATTTGTATCATCTCTTCCTTAACTGTAAGGTGCAATTGCCTCCTCTCGTAGTTCTGCTGATGCATTCAATAGCATAAAAGGATAGCTCATTACGATCACTAAAATGTGTCTCAAAAAAGTGTTGTGCTATTGTATTTTTTGGCTCACCATGATTGATGGCGCACATGTGTTTTATTATCTGTTTCTTCACAACACAAATAGTGCTGCCAACATATCTCAAAGGACAAGGGTGTCTTAAAATATAAATCAGAAATTGGGTACTGCAAGTAAGGAATTGTGTGTTGGGTGTTTAGATTGAGCCACAGTGATATATTCTTTTCTCATGTGGCTATGTCTACAAGCTTTGCAGCAGCCACAATGGGAAAAAGCCTTTTAGAACAAGATCATTACCATTTTTTGTCAGTGTAATGTCACTATGCATAAGTGTGTCATGTAAAGATTTTGTTTTCCAATATGTAATACTTGCATTCACTTTAATCTTTTGACCAGCCACAGCATCATTCCTTAAAACCCCCCAGTGTTTCCTGACAATTTGCCTGACCTGAGTGGAACTGCTGAAAATCATTCTAGGCATGGAGTCTTCCTTCTTGCCAGGGGTATTGGTGTACAGAATCTCCTCTCCCCTAATACCATCAACTCTTTCAATAGCTTTTTCCAGCACTCAATTAGGGTAGCTCCTCTCTTTAAATCTCCTTATCACTATTCTGCATTCTGTTATATTTGCACCATCAGTGCTGCAATTCCTCATAGCCCTTAGTAGTTCACCAAAGGGAATATTCCACTTCAGATTGCCTGGGTGACCACTAAGGGCATGCAATAAACTGTTACCTGCAGTTGGCTTACAAAAAAGGTGAGTATGTAAATCCCCATTCACTACCTCAATGCTAACATCAAGACATTTTATACTCTCTTCTTACTGGTTTTTAGTGTGATATAAATTGTGTTCATTATTATTCAAGGTCTCTACACATTCCTGCACTCCTGTTTTTGACACCCTCGAAATGACAAACAGGTCATCAATAAACCTCAACCATAGGATGATCTTGTCACAGAGAACACGTAATAGGTTGTCACTGAACATCTGCTCCTCCCACAAGCACAGCAAAAAAAAGATTCGCAAAGCTGGAGGCGAAGCAGGTGCCCATCGCAGATCCAAGTATCTGCTGGTACAATGTACTGTTAAACAAAAAAATGTTATTTTGAAAACAATATTTCATCATCTCTAAAATCATGTCAGTGCTGTCTAAAAATCTATTAGGTAGGGCACATAGAAAATGACAGCAGGCAGAAATGCCCGATTCATGGTCAATGATTGTACATAAAGATCTCACACGCAGGATGACCAGCAGGAAGTCCTCTTCCCAATGGATCCCAGAAATCTTCCCAAAACATATCTTGATGTCCTGCACATATGATGTTAAACTGATGATAAACTCTCAGTGAATCATATCCACATAATTTTATACATTCTCATAAGCATTACCCCGGTGGAGACAATGCCTCTCCCCAGGGGGGTTTGATTTATTCTTGTAAATCTTAGGGAGCAGATAAAAAGTAAGCAACCTCTGTAATTCATTTTTCAAAAAAATTATATTCTTCTCATTGTAGTAGGCCCTTGTATCTCCGCTCGGTGAGACTGTCCAATAATGTATTGATTTTACTGGTGTACATTGCCCTATCTGTTTTTTCATATGAGGTAGCATCATTAAGCTGTTACGTAGCTTCCTCAATATATTTGGTCCTATCCCACACAGCAATGTTCCTACCCTTATCTGCAGGGCACGTAACAATACTGTCGTCCTTAGATGAAGATTCCAGGGCTCGCATTTGTTCAAGGGAATTATTGTGTTTGTTCACCCTATATTTATAGTTTCTACATATCATGGAACTTATTGATATTGCCAAGGGGCATGTTGGGGAAAAGACTCATTGTATGTTATGACACAGATGTCAATTAACGTATGAGGATCATCTGGGGTTGTTGACTCCTTGGAGTTGGTAACCCTTCAAAATTATTTATAGTTACCTTATCAAAGGTGGTGTCTCTCTCATTAGAATCCTTTGAGGTAGAGGGATTGGTTTTCAGTTGATTCTACTGTAGGAGGTGAGGGTTTAGCATTAGGAAAGTAACAGTATAATGAACTCTGTAAGTATTTTCATCCCTTTGTTTCTCCTGAGTTCTGTATAGTCCTTCTTCTCTCTATTCTCAGTTTCTTCCTTTGGGTTTTCTTGCCTTCTCTTGTTATTCTCTCCTATGTTTCTAATTCCTTGTTCTGTCTTTCTTTTAGGGGTTCTTTCCTTGATGACATGCTTCTCCGTCAGTTGAACAGGACTGGAAGAGTCAGTGGGGTGGAAGTCGTGAGAAGAACAAAAAGAACAGAAAGGGAAGGTAATTGGGGTGTTCCAGGACTTCTGGGTTAGGGTTAGAAGGGATAGTGTATCGTGGTGGGTGGAGGTTCAGGATAACCCTTTTTATATGCCCAAATTATCACCAATTCGTGAGGTGTTTCTTAATTTCTTCCAAGTGAATCTAATAAATTGACTTAGTAAGCTGTGTATTAGTCAACCAGTCCGCTTCATTAATAAACAAACAAAACAAAAGAAAAGAACTCTAACGCTCCGGTTTTAGATCAGCGATGTCGAGTTGCTCGTAATTAGTTTCCCCCAATATCTACCCCCACACCACCCGCTCTCTCCTCCCTGCCGAGTAGTGTATTACAATGTAGTCAGATGCAGGAACGTACCTGCAATAGGTACGTCCCTCCAGGGAAAGTGCTCCTGAACGATGTTGTGCAGTCAGCGTTGCCGGGTCTTGGCCTCCGGTGGCTTCTCTTGCCTCCTCTGGTCTCTGCTGTTCTCCTTCTTCTCGGCTCCATCTTCACTCCTCTTGTTGGACGCTTCTCATTTAAGTTTGTGGAAACCCAGATATCTGGGTTTGAGCCGAACTCCACCGGCTTGCTTCGTTCTACAGTGCCCCCCGGGGCACTGGTTGATCGGGCTAGGGTCAGCCTCAGTAACCAGGGATCTTGCGATCCAGTTACATCTACTTCCTCAATTTCATTTTTTTATGAATTTGAACATATCAATTCTTGTATTGAGATAATCAAAACCCTGCAAAGGATAAAATAACAACCCCAGACATGAGATGTTTTCAACATCAGTTAATACCCTTTCTGAAAGATAAACAATAGTCCTATTTACTGATTCTCTATCCATTATGGGACTACTACTGATCTTGTAGGGTCTCCCCTGGGCCCTTGTTGCTCTAATCCACAAATTCTTCCTCCTTTGGTGTTTTCTACCCCCTCTGCTGGCTCCTTCTCGACCTCTTCCTCTTCTGCTTCCCCTGTTTTGACATGTTATTCCCCATCCTCTGTTTCTTGCAGCTGCTGTTTCCTTCACAATCTGACACCTCCTCCACAGGAGCCGATATTGATCTTCTCTTTATGAGGTAATGCTGAGATATCAGTATGTGTTTCCGTGGTTGCGTCTCTTTTAGAGAAGGGAATGTCATTTTCTCCTGCAGCCAAAGATTTCACTATGCACTTGTCAAATTAACTGCCAAATTTACAACTAAAGGTCAAACTTCTTCCACTCTCATAGTCATCTACATCCTCTTGTAATTTAGTTTGTTTCCTCAATTATATATCCTCCTGGTTTTATTAGGCAGACTTCCATCTCAATTATAAATTTGGCAATTATGTCCTTCTCTGGGTGATTGGCTAGTTCAGTTTCTAAGGCCTCAATTTCATTTCATAACGATTCTGTATTAAGCCAAGCATATTTAATCAATATCTCCAGCATTCTCCATGAAATTGTTGCTGCATTGTCTGCCCATTCCTCCAGCATTTTTGGGTTTGGAAACTCATTAGATGGAACTATGTATATATGTAGCCCTCTTGGTACTATTTCCTTGTCTACACAATTCTTTACTGACATTGCTTCCTAACATTTAGAAGTTTCAGCTCACCAAAGTTTTTCCAATTGCTCAAGGTCTCACCCTTGGCATGGACACTTGGGAAAAGTGCTTGTGTTTCGCTTTACTCTGACCTACCACTGTTGTAGACATGTTGGGGGTCATTCAGACCTTGGCGGACGGCGGAGGCCGTCCGCTAAGGTACCGCCGACAAATGACCGCACCGCGGTCAAAAGACCGCGGCGGCCATTCAAACATTTCCGCTGGGCCGGCGGGCGCTCTCCAAAAGAGCGCCCGCCGGCCCAGCGGAAATGCCCCTGCAACGAGGACGCCGGCTCAGAATTGAGCCGGCGTAGTTGCAGGGGTGCGGCGGGTGCAGTTGCACCCGTCGCGTATTTCAGTGTCTGCAAAGCAGACACTGAAATACTTTGTGGGGCCCTCTTACGGGGGCCCCTGCAGTGCCCATGCCATTGGCATGGGCACTGCAGGGGCCCCCAGGGGCCCCGCGGCACCCCCTACCGCCATCCTGTTCATGGCGGGTTTCCCGCCATGAACAGGATGGCGGTAGGGGGTGTCTGAATCCCCATGGCGGCGGAGCGCGCTCCGCCGCCATGGAGGATTCAATGGGGCAGCGGTAAACTGGCGGGAGACCGCCGGTTTACCCTTTCTGACCGCGGCTGAACCGCCGCGGTCAGAATGCCCTTGGGAGCACCGCCAGCCTGTTGGCGGTGCTCCCGTGGTCGGTGACCCTGGCGGTCACCGGCCGCCAGGGTCAGAATGACCCCCGTTGTGTTTTCAAATGGAAATAAACTGCACCCATTGGCGCAAGACCTAGGGGCATATTTATACTCTGTTTGCGCCGGATTTGCATCGTTTTTTGTGACGCAAATCCGACGCAAAACTAACTCCATATTTATACTTTGGCGTTAGACCCGTCTAGCGCCAAAGATCTTGGAGTTAGCGTCATTTTTTAGCGTGGACACCTTCCTTGCGTTAATGATATGCAAGGTAGGCGTTCCCGTCTAAAAAATGACTCCGAGGCATGTGCGCCGTATTTACACTCCCGGGCAAAAATGACACCCGGGAGTGGGCGGGTCAAAAAAAATGACGTCCAGCCGCTTTAGCGCAATTTTTATAACGCCTGGTCAGGGCAGGCGTTAAGGGACCTGTGGGCTCAGAAGGAGCCCAGAGGTGCCCTCCCATGCCCCTAGGGACACCCCCTGCCACCCTTGCCCACCCCAGGAGGACGCCCAAGGATGGAGGGACCCATTCCAGGAAACTTAAGGTAAGTTAAGGTAAGTATTTTTTTTTTTTGGGTGGCATAGGGGGGGCTGATTTGTGCCCCCCTACATGCCACTATGCCCAATGACCATGCCCAGGGGACATAAGTCCCCTGGGCATGGCCATTGGGCAAGGGGGCATGACTCCTGTCTTTGCTAAGACAGGAGTCATTTAAATGGGGGTTGGGAGTCCAAAAAAATGGCGCTAATCGGGTTGAGGCGAAAATTTTGCCTCAGCCTGAATTGCCCCATTTTTTGGCGCCCAAGCTCCATTTTCCCCTACGCCGGCGCTGCCTGGTGTAAGTCATTTTTTTGGACGCACACCAGGCAGCTCCGCCGGCTAACGTCATTCCATAAATAAGGCTCCCGCATGGCGCTTTGGAATGGCGTTAGCCGGCGTTAAATTTTTTAACGCACAACTGCGTTTGCGCAGTTGTGCGCCAAAAAGTATAAATACAGCCCCTAGAGTACTGGTCACTCCAGTCTCATACTAGGCTGGTTTCCCCTGCTGCTCAATGATACAATCGCGTTAAGGGCTATAGTGCAAGGACTGTCCAACTCAGCATTCACAAAGTGCTTTCAATGGAACTATATACAATCAAAACATGCTCTTTCACTTGCTGACAATTGTGAAGGCTAGAGACGTGAGTCGTGCTTCCTCAGGTGTATGTCCAATAATTTTCTAGAAAAAAAGTAAATTTTCATTTAACAAAGGGGGAGATGTGGCATCCTGCATGATTTAGAATGGAACCTTTCTGGATCCCCAAGGGCTCTGTAATAGTGTAACGTAATTGCTAGAATAGGAAGTAATGAAAACTTGGTTTAGAATGTTGGAGTTCACAAGTACATGAAGAGGAATAAGGAAATGTGATTTACAGCTTTGTGGCTAGCCTAGTCACTCAGCAGGTACCAGGCCAAAGGAGATGTAGAACAAGCACACATACAATAAGGATAAAACGTAGAGAAATAAAAGTATTTCTTCTTGTTGTGCCTCCCTTACACCTCCCCTGGGGGGGCATAGGCTTTTGATGCATTCCTGGGTTTACAAAACCTTGTAAAACTTGGAATGCAACTAAATCCACTGCAACACCCATTAAATGCCTCTTTGATGTAGAGTAAGGCAATGCAGCGACTTGCACTGCATTGCCTTTCTCCATATCTACAAGGCCATGTAAGTGGCTTTGCGTGAATTTCTAGATATGGACCTGCAGTCTGCGCCATCAGTGCACCAAAAAAGTGACACTATTGCATCGTAAACTGCTTGTAAACATGGCTCAAATGTGTTAGATCTATTGGGTAGTTTAATCTGAGATTCACATATGTCCTTGAAAACAGGGCTATTTCAAGAATTACTCAGTTCTGTTTTTGATTCAGCATTTATTGCTGTCAATTGTCTTTTATTATCCATCAACATTGTGAGACAAAGATTACCAAATTTGATTTAAAATCTGCACTATTCATTATCGTTTCAGTGAGTAAGAGCAATGGCATAAGAATGTAATGCATTGATGTAATCACAGTAGACTCTTTTACAATACGCAGTGTATGGAGTGGTGGAAGGAAGAAGCATTAATTGGAACCAAGACTAGTTCTTTGAATTGAGCAGCTCTGGCACTGCAGCACCAAAGATGTGTGTATTGAATTTTGTTTTTACAAATTAAGCATTAGTTCCATGAGTCAAGTCATCCTCCTGTGAGATAAATTTCTTTTGGGCAGTCACTGGTCAGTTGATACCAATTGTGAAAAGAGGCTTATTGATTTCACACTGGCATAAGGGAAGGTCTTGGTGAAAAATGTGGAAAAAGATGCGCTTTCAAACAAGATTTTTCTACAGCCAATATACCGCACCACCTGCCTGGAAGAAATATGTGTGCCTTAAGAGAAGCTGCCACAATGGTGGCTGCTTTGAAGGCACCAAAGCTTTATGCTAGTGCCATGTTCAGTGTACCCACACAGTAGCGTTTTTTTGTTTTTTTAAAACAAATTCCCAAAGTAGGAATTTGTTTTTGAAACTAAAAATACAATTCCCTGCCCTTCTGGGAGCCTTTTACTTGAGAAAGGGGACATTTTTTTGTTTTGTTGTTTGGGACTTCCAGACTTACCTGGTAGGTCTACAGAGGGAAACGTATAGTGATAATGCCCTTCCTATGCGAGGAAAGTGGTCTGAGGTACTTTTACCAATGACCCAATATCAGTCAAGCTTTGGGTCAAAGGTTTCCACAGGTAGATTCAGCAGACACTCTGCCAGTGCAAATGGGTTTGTCCAATTCTAAATAAAGTTTCCAAACAAGATGTTTGGCAGACAGAGTACTACACCGTGCTTGTGGCAAAGTACCATGTCTGCCAAACTCTAACCTCCCATGTAACTAAAGCAAATTTTTGACCATGCAGTCCTTTCTCTCAGTCAAGTAGAAGAATGCTGTTAGTCTTGTAAAACAGAAAATAATTCTTCTGACTGAGACATATTTCAAATATCACATAGACTATTCCTCTTAAATTTGTCAATTTGTCTTCAATAAAGTATAATCAATTGAGGTTGGATTATAAACTTGATGGAAATGAGAACCTTTTTTCTGAGGCTAAGCGTATTTTTGAAGTTGGTGATTCAATGGGTGTCTGTGGGATGCCTTTTGCTTGTTTGGAGGGTGAAAATTAGTTCAAGGTGTGCAACACCCACCAAATGAAGGTGTATTGAGAGAGATGCAAAGAGTCATTTGCTCATGTATTAGATAAGGTAAGTCCTATGTTCTGCTGATGAACCTTTTATAGTGAACTAATAACTTACTTTCTTCCTATTGGTTAAAAAGGTTGGACACCACAGTTAAAAAGTACTTGTTGTCATGCTTCAATGCATTGTACTAGTAGGTAGGGTGAATCCGCATTTTTAGGTTTCCCTGCACAGTTATAGTGCTGTGCTTGTGAAATCTATTGATTCAATATAAATCTTAAAATGGGCTTACATCCCACCCTTGCTTTGCATTGGTTCCTGTGCTTGTCACTTACTTTTCCTCTAGTACTATTGGCTGTAGCCTACTATTTCCTGCATTTATCAATGCTTGTTCCTCATGTGTTTCCTCTTATCAGTGTCCCAAGACCCAATCACTGTTTTCATCTGCTTTGGTAGAACTTCTTTCTTATGAGCGAGCTTGTCAGCACCTCTGCTTGCTTACTTTGTTAACAAGCATGTTTGGCAGCTTCATTTGATTTGTGCTGCTGTGCTTCTTTTTATATAGCACAAGTGTGCTTTACGTGACCACCAGTTACAATACACAATGTCACGTTCATTTTCTGTGGGCGCAGAATCACAGGATGTTCAGCCGATGCCGAGACTAGAACTTGGGGCCAGATGTAGCAAAGGTTTTTCCCCATTCTGTGTCTATGGGAAAAAGTGTTTGTACATATGGCCCCTGGTTCCCAAGGCCAGCAGTTCTGGCCATTATGCCACCTCTGTCTTACTCCTTCTCTTGGTATTTTCGGTGTGTCCTGTTTTTTCATTCCAGCATCGCATTCAGTTCATGGGTTGAGTGTCCCTCCCACCACCTCACTACCCTTGCTGCATGCCTCTTCGTTCATTGCTTGTTGTTGTCTCAGATCCTAAAATATCTTTTAGGGTGGCTTTTTTCTCATTTGACAGGTAAAATGGCACTTCGAGGCCAGATCAAGGACTTGATTTGAACCCTCAATTAAGTGCAAGAAACATGCATGTCTAAAAACAGCAGCCATTGAGGTTGTGTTGGGTCTGCTGTACAGCCTAGAGCCCGGTTTTGGTTTTTGTAAAAAGCTGTGCTGGGATCCTTGGATGTTCAGGGGTGAGAATATAGAGGCAGCATCGGCCTCACTTAAATGGGGGGTGGAGGTCGGCGATCAGGTCAGACAGCTCAGGGGCTAATGCACCTTCTGCAGAGGCCAGTGCAACCATCAGCTCAACAAGCTTTGGTTCCAGCATAGTCGACTCGGCCTGTCATCCTTCCTAAGTCAATAAAATGAGTACTATTGGTTTCAAATAACACTAAAGGCACCTACTTTTTAGAGCATTAAAATGCTAAAGTTGCAAACATTTTGCAACAAATTCAATGTCAAAAGTAAAACATAATTACACCGCTCACTGCCACCAGCACATCAAAACACTTGACCGCATTTAGGGAGGGAGCCGCTGGGGATGTCCCAGCCTTTCCTATACTTCCCCCCAGAACTAAAACTACATTTCAGGTTTAAATGAAAAATAGCTACAGGAAGAGGGGAAGTGCTGGCTACCGTGGTCTGGTCTTTCCTCCCTATGAGCGGTGGTTGTAGCTGTTTTGACACATTCTGAAAGATGCTGCAAAAAAGAAATGTACCTCGAGAAGCAGCGCCCAACTTAGTTGTGAGCTTGTGCTTCACAAGACATACTGATTCACCTTTTGAGCTCATATACAGTTGTGAGGGCAAGGGCTTGTGGAGAAGGGTATCATTTTTCGTACTGTTAGATTTTATTCCGTTGGACATAAAAACAGTGGATTTGCAACAAAGAATTCCATTCAAACTTTTACAGCTTCTGACGTTTCCATGCACAACTAAAGATTTCCATTTGGAGAAAACATAGCTTAAACCTGCTTAGTGCTGCTCCAGCTGCAACATCTTACTTGATAAAGTATGCGCTGCATTTGAATTTGTAATACATTTAGGGGCATATTTATACTTTGTTTGCACTGAATTAGTGTAATTTTTTTTTACTCTAATTCGCTGCAAAATAACTTCATATTTATACTTTGGCGCTAGACCCGTCTAGCACCAAATTTATGGAGTTAAAGTAAATTCTTGGAAGTGGAAACCTACCTTTCCTTAATGAGACGCAAGGTAGGCTTTCCCATGCAAAAAATTACTCTATGGCCTTAACGCCATATTTATCCTCCTGTGAAAAAACGGTGCCCGAGAGAAAGGAGGGGTCAAAAAATGGTGCAAAGCTTGCTTTGCCACATTTTTTAATGCCTGGGTCAGGGCAGGTGTTAGGGGACCTGTGGACCTATTTCCATGGTAGAACACCTTCGAATAAGCCCACAGGTGTCTTACCCAGGCCCCAGGGACAGAAGGAATTCTGAAATGCCCTATGCTTTCTGGCTAGAGCCGGTGCACAACAGGTGCCCCATGATGCCTAAACATACTTTGTTGGGGGAGAAAATAAAATTATTGTAACCGGGTGACAGATATATGCAGAACAAGAGAACCTAACGATTTCCTCTGGAGGCTGAGATCTGGAATGTGTGTATCCTCCCCTCTTTTTTCCTAAAAATACCTATGCCTCCTTCTTTAGTGCCGCCCAATAATATCGGCTAGTAATAACTGTTTTATGTAGTGTTTCATACTGTAGTTAGTATTTAAGCAGGTGGTGCTCAATTTGATGACCTCCAGAGGGTAAGAGATTTGAGCCTGTGACCTGCGGATCACATCCACTGCATCATGTCAGCTGCTGGTTGATCTTGAAATGTAATAACTAATATGTATATATTAATGTAGGGTTGGCGCTGTACTGCAGGGCCCCAACTGTAACACTAGGATACAGAGGTCTGACTGGGGCTGTCCTTCGTGTGGAGAAATGCTGCAGCCATAAGTCACTCAGTAATAGTGAAACCTTCAGGGTGATTGTGCAGCAGCCATGTTAACCTAAAATTTGCCCATTCAACACCATCCAAGTGTAGTATGAGGAAGTCGCAGCTCAAGACCCTTCTTTCCGATACTTTTCTAAGAGAGACAATGCCTTGGGATGTCAAACAACCAGTGGCGGAATTACAGCACCCAATGTGTGATGTTCACAGAAGCTCTTGTAGCTTGAGTTTCCCAGAGATAGGGTCTTCCAATCTAGATTCCCTCTTATCTCTTCTTTTATACCCAACAGCACCCTGCAGTTGGCATTTGCTGGGTTCTGTATCATTGTTTTTGCAAAGGAAATGCAGATGTTTTTCTCAATACTTTATTTTGGCTGTCAAATAAAGTGTAATTTGGACCCTTTCTTGTGTTACATCAAGTGAAATTTCTACAGATGAAGCCCCATTTGTGTCCACACACTTGTATGCGATGTGTTTGTGGGGCTGGAGTCTATATGATGTTTAGGTACAGAGTCTGCTTTCAGGAGTAAATAGTCACAAGACAGTAGTGACATTTAACTTTATGCAGAAACTGGTCTTGCAACTCTCTGAAGTTAAAAGGAGGTTGTTCAATGCTTCCTTCAGTGATGCTATAGGTGTGTAGCTGTGGATGTCCAACCTGAAAGCAATGGGATGGTCGTCCACTTGCATTAGATCCCAGCATCTTCTTGTCACTGTATGATCTGAGCATTTCCTTCCAGTCACCATCCATTGGTATACAAGCTTCATCGTCCCTTGGTACACAAGCTTTATTATTAGGTGATCAACTCATTAATAACTCATGTAATTCCAAAGAGAATGTTAAATGGTAGTCAACTGGAGAACAGTTCATTAGTGGTGATTCGCACAGAAGGGGGTCTGCTGAGCAGTAAGAGCCATTGAGTTTGGTGTCTTTAAAATTGCAAAGGCCTAGAAAAGAAGTTGGCCATACTCAGTGAATCTGTATGAACCTGGACACATGTAAACACAAATAACACGTGGCTATAGAGATGGTTCGCACTTCTTATGTGCATACAAAGTAGAGAAGTCCAAAGTACATTGGTAAATAGGTAGTCCTTCCGAGGGTGCCAAGGTGGTATCACACCGAGCCACTCCAGGTGTAGTCTTATCAACCGGAACCAGTCAACAAATAATCACACAATGTTCAAAATACCATGGCACACCACATTTGTTATTGTAGTCCACACAAAAATGCTGAGTAGTAAGTAGTATACGTGTTGGAATTTTAATTCTTCCAAGATATAGGAAACTGTACAAAGAACAGGTAATCCCATGAAATAACAGCCGACACGTGTTTCGTCACATTGACTTTCTCAAGGCAAGATGTGTATGTCTCCCACATGCCCAAAAAATGCAGAATCCAAAACACACTGAAATCCCAGTGTGCGTGTTACAGAAATATCTAACTGCAATGTATTTAATAGAA
Organism: Pleurodeles waltl; assembly: GCF_031143425.1. NCBI lineage: Eukaryota > Metazoa > Chordata > Amphibia > Caudata > Salamandridae > Pleurodeles > Pleurodeles waltl. The sequence continues at coordinate 790,313,137 of NC_090438.1, read as the reverse complement.
TGAGATGTATAGGTGTGACCATGATAAGTCAAGTCCATAAATTTGCTTCCCCCAATTGTTAGTGGATCTGAGAAGAAGAGCCCCTTCATTTGTAGGAGAAGTAGGAGAATATTATCTTTATCTGGCAAGAAAGTTATATGCATTCCAAAACGCAAAAAAATAAGTTACATGATATCTTATGTGATTATTATATCAGTGCGTTCATTGAGTCCAAACAAATTGTTAAATGCATACGTTTAAGAAAAATAAACCAAAAGAACACATTGTAGAGGGTGGATATTGTTTTTTTAGGGTTGAGCGCAAAGCGCTCTCTCCCTGGTGTAATCTTTGCGGCCTTTTAACCACGCCCATGTCAAGCCGATCAGTTTGGTTTGTTCTTGGCCTTGCCTTTTAAAATAAGCTTGATTTAATTAGTGAAAGGCATGCATACATCATTCCTTTTCTGGTGTTTAGCCCGCCTCCAGTGCACTGGCCAACTACTGAAAACATACAAGGCTCCATGTTTCCCGTATGGTTTCTGCACTAGTTTTTCTCTTTATTTCACAGGCAGCTCGATCTTGATGCGCTTTTGCATGACATCAACCCTGTTACATGGATATTTGCACTTTTGCCAGTTTCATGGATAATTGCACTTTTGCCAGTTACGTGGATAATTGCACTTTTGCTGATACGTTTAACTGCGAGTGGACTTCTGTTTCCTTTTGTGTGTTTACTTTGCGCCCATGGCGGCCGTCGGCTCGCTTATTTGAAACTGTTTTACTTTTCAGTTTATATGGCAAGAAACGTCTGGTTAGGAGTTTACAATCCTTTAACTTGAGTAAACGGGATGCCCATTGCATTGCAAATGTTTGTTTTTGAAGTGCAGCTAAATTACACATCAGACTGCCTGCTCAGTTTTACAAATGTGACTTCCTTAGTAGCCCCACCTTTCAGTAAAACAACTTCTGTTAATCATTCTGTCACTTCTCGGTTCCTCATTCTTGTGATACTTCCCAGGACCCCTGGCAAGCCCTTCTGAGCTGACTTCTTCCCTGCTGTGAAAGTAAATTTATTTTGCTGGACTTAACTACTCCAGCTGTTTGCAACTGGTGATAGATATGGATGACCCTCATTCAACTAATTAACAAAATGCAAACTTATTTTCTTGTCGTTAATGAATCCCCGCTGTAGGATGAAAGTAATATTAATCTTCTTGGATTAACTTATTGGACTCATATTGTGTTTCACTGGGTGTCTGCTAGGGCATGAGATTTAAGGAAAGTATTCAAAGAATGCAATCCTGACAGCAAATATGGCACTGAAAAACGTGTATTCTCTGCTGTCATGTAAGAAAGGGAAATGGTAGAAACAGACAAGAAAAAAGAGTACAAAGATTGTGACATACTGTATTCTAGATTTTAAATCTTTGGCATTGGTGTAAATCAGGCCCAAAAATACAACAAGCACATTGGGACAGAAAAGTGCCAGTGCAATGTACACACCTGTTAATGTGTGCAATTTATACCTGTTTCCGAGTTTCACACCTGGAAATAAGAAATAATGTGCCAATAACGAATGCTATTTCCACCCCTGGCATCTGCGTGAACAGTGCATGAGGTCTAGGGCTCCCAAGGGTGGTGTATGATGTTTCCTTCTGAACACCACTGGAGCGTGCACCTGCGATTTATGCACACATTGTCATCCCACATTAGGTTCATACAGGAGGTTGTGGACAAAATAGAATTACTGGCCATATAATGATACATTGTTTAACAAAATGAGGCAAACCCAATAACCCTTAGACCTGGGTAAATGAATAACGAACAGAAATTGGCTCCACAGGGAAGTGTATACCTTGACTTCCACAGCAAATCAAAATTATTTTTCAGAAAAAAGAACCCTTTTATTACTATATGGTGTATTTTAATTAATTCATATTTTTATTTTGATCTTTTTGGCATTTAGAACATATTTGCCAATTAGGATAAATTTAAATTTGTAGGTGCTCCTACAGTGATGGAGCAGTGAGAGTGATTACTTTGTTATTTAAAGTGCCAAAGTGTTATATACAATATATAAAATTGTGGTTAAAAAGGAAAAAACAGTGATCTTCCAGAAAACTCCTTAAATCCAGGTGTCTTGAAGTCACCTCTTAATTTTACATTAATCCACATCAAATTATGCCGACATTTTGACCTTATATAAAGACATGAATCAATAACGGGTCATCATCAGGACTGAAAATTTCTCTATGTCAGTAGCCCCTATTTATTCAAAGATTTTAGCATTGATTTCCAAAAACTGTTTCCTAATGGCAGTGAAAAATGCCTCTAGTCATTTTCGTGCATCCCACAACTGCTTTATGAACAACAGATACATTGCTTAATTTGATACATTGCTTAATTTGAGCCAGTGGTTGCCGGTGGGGTCACCAACACTTATTTTTGAGGACTGGCACTTATTTTCTGCATCAGGTAATTACTGTAAGCAAAAGACGCATATGGCAAAGACTGAGGAGGAGAAAGATGGGAAATTGTCACAAAGGGAGAAAGCAGAAAGCTGCATGATTTAGCTGAAGGGGCACATTTTAAAATTATTAATGAATGTTTATGTATTTTTAATGATGACGTAGAAAAATGAATAATGTAGAAAAATAATGTGCACATTTGAAATTGTGACTTCGAAGAATGGCCACCAGTGTTCACGAAATGTACTAAATAATTATTCATACTTATGAATTAATGAAAATGTACTAGATTAATGGAGTAATATGTCATATTAAGGGTTATGAAGTATGTTTTAGCTTATTAATTGTAGGCCTTAACTTAGCAAGTGTCTTGGCCTAGTTTGCCAGGCCTCATGAAGAAGCTGTATTTCTTAGCATTTAATAAAAAATGCTAACAGTGTGAACCAACTATGAAATGCTCATTGTCTTGTTAAAATGTTTAGGAGAAGCTTTCCATGAGAACCGACTAACAGGAGACAGTGTCCTTAAAATGTATCAAGACGTGTGTAGTGTGTGTCAGAGGTTCTTTCCCGGGACGCGAACAATGAAGACACTGACTGGAGAAGAAGATGCAACAAATTTGATACCTAAGCAGACCAATCAACGACGTGTAAAGTGTGAAATATTAGAATTCATAGATTTGGTATAGATCTCTCACTGGAGAGAGTAATAACGTACAATTAATTGACCAATGGGAAATTAGGGGATAGTTTGGGTGACTTTGATATAACAACGTGACAGAGGGAAAAGAACATAGAGATCGTATTCTGATTTGTGATGCAATATTTGGGAGAAGAAGAGATTTGAGATTCTGTCGTTGGGCTCATGCGCTCTGAGAGCCTGATATTTTGCTGATCGATTGATGCCCTGAGGACAAAGACTGATTCTGCTTTCTGACTCATACTGTGGATAGGTAGATATGACAACGTGACTGAATTGCATTTTTATGCCTTTTCTTTCTAGGTACCAACTGTGCTGTCTTAATAGTTTTTCTTAGGTAGACGTTTTCGAAATTTGTGTTCTAAATTGTTTTGCATGAAGCCCCACATGCTGATGGTAATCTGGGTTACTTGAGGCTATTCACATGACAACTGACAATTTACAGGGACAAATGGTTGACAAACTATTTTGCTGAACTCTATGGATAATGCAGTACTATTGAAATTGGTTTTACTAATGATTTGTGCTGATGCTTTAGAATGCATTGTGATTCAAGCTTTGATTAGATCATGCTTCTCACGTCTTTTTGGTTAAAAATATTATAACTTGCATTTGATTTGACTTCAAGATTAATCTAGATGACTTTAGCATTGTTAATAATAGGGAAATAAACTTACTAAACTTTTACTGAAGGTGTGGTTATTCATGACTGAAAAGTAATGGTGTGTGCAATTTATTGACTCCATTGATTATTGATTTGACTAATGATTACTGATTATTGTATATTGATTATTGTTCTGTTCTGGAGCTATGGTAAGAACATCCTGAATGAGTTAAAAGTTTAATCGACCTGTATGCGTCCACTTGTTAGTTTACTTATTAAGGTCCGACGTGCTAACAGCTGAAAGGGCACAGAGTGGCTGCTAATGGATTAAAGAGACTTGAGATTGCTTCAGGATTACTCTGCCTCAGTATTCTGTGCTTGCACATTTAATTGCTGCAGGCGGGTGTTTCAGAGGAGAGCTTTGGGCACTCACACATTTTAAATTACAAATTAAGCACTGATGTTGGGGCTCAAAAGTGTTGGTTGTGGACGAGTGCTAACACCATTCATGTCATAAAGGGAAGCACAGAGATTCAAGATCACTGGAAAATGGTATCATCTCAGATATCTCATTGGAGAGCAAGTGCTAGGCTGGTTAACCTCTTCGCTGCCAGGCCTTTTTCCCATCAGGTGCCAGGCCTTTTTTGGGCTATTTGCGACAGTTTGCGCGTAGGACCTCAGTTTTGTCCACATAAGCTACACACTGCAAGTTTGAGTCTTTTTTTCCAATATCCTAGTGAATCTAGAGGTACGCAGAGTTTGTGGGTTCCCTTGAAGGAGACCAGGAAATTAGCCAAAATACAGAGAAATAAATGTTTTTTTCAAAAAAATGGGAAAAAAGGGCTGCAAAGAAGCCTTGTGTTTTTTCCCTGAAAATGACATCAACAAAGTGTTTGTGGTGATAAAATCACCAGCTTCCCAGCCTTCAGAAACAGGCAGACTTGAATGAGAAAACCACATTTGTTAACACAATTTTGGCATTTTACTGGCTCATACCCCATTTTTACTATTTGTGGAGCTTTTAGTTAGGGACAGAAATAGGTGTGAAACGAAAGCTAAACATTTCTGAAGTATAGAAAAAGATTCTGAATTCAGAAAGGGGTCATTTGTGTAGATCCTACAAGGTTTTCCTACAGAAAATAACATCTAAAATGAAAAAAATATTGAAATTGAAGTAATAAAAACAGCCATTTCTCTCCACGTTTTACTCTGCAACTTTTCCCTGCGATGTCAGATTTTTTAAAGTAATATACTGTTACATCTGCTGGACTCCTCTGATTGTAGGGATATATAGGACTTGTAGGTTCATCAAGAACCCTAGATACCCAGAGCCAATAAATGAGCTGCACCTTGTAATGGGTTTTCATTCTATACTGGGTATACAGCAATTCATTTGGTGAAATATAAAGAGTGAAAAATAGGTATCAAGAAAACCTTTGTATTTCCAAAAGGGGCATAAGATAAGACGTTGAGAAGCAGTGGTTATTTGCACATCTCTGAATTTTGGGGGGGGCATGCTACCATGTGAATTACAGGGCATTTTTCAAATAGACGGCTTTTTTACACACTTTCCTGCATTTGGAAGGAAAAAGTGCAGAGAAAAACAAGGAGCAATAACACTTGTTCTGCTATTCTGTGTTTCCCCAAGTCTCCCGATAAAAATGGTACCTCACTTGTGTGGGTAGGCCTAATGCCCATTACAGGAAACGCAACATCACATTGTTACATTGAAAACTGATGTGTTTTTTGGAAAGTGCCTAGCTGTGGATTTTGGCCTTTAGCTCAGCCGGCACCTAAGGAAACCTACCAAACCTGTGAATTTTTTTAAACTAGACACCTAGGGGAATCCAAGATGGGACGACTTGTGGGGATCTCACCAGGATCTTTTACCCAGAAACCTTTAAAAACCTCAAAATTTGGCCAAAAAAACAAATTTTCTTCACATTTCCGTGACAGAAAGTTCTGGAATCTGAGAGGAGCCACAAATGTCCTTTCACCCAGGGTTTGCCCAAGTCTCCTGATGAAAATGGTACCTCACTTGTGTCGGTAGGCCTAGTGCCAGTGAAAGGAAATGCCCCAAAACACTATCTGGACAAATCAAATTGATTAAATACAAAACTACCTGTTTTTGCGGGGGGAGGCACCTGTGTTTTTGGTTCAGGTCTCTGCAGCCATACAGGGAAACCTACCAAACCCAGACATTTCAGAAAACTAGACACCCGAGAGAGTCCAAGGAGGTGTGACTTGCGTGGATCCCCCAGTGTTTTTTTACCCAGAATCCTCAGCAAACCTCAAATTTAGCTAAAAATCACATTTTTCCCACATTTTTGTGTGGGATCACTGCACCGGGACAAATTTCCTACCACTTAACATTCCCCTCAGTCACCCGGGAAAAATGATACCTCACTTGTGTAGGTGGGCCCTTGACAAGGAAATAGCCAAAATCATGTCGAAATTGAGGGGAAACCAAAGCGGGTCCAAAAGCGCAATTTGGAACAAAATCTTTTTTAGGCTGACAAGTGGGGTAGAATTTTAATCGGTATTGATGAGACAATGCTGGGTGTTAGGCATTTTGTGGATTCCTGCAGATTCTAGAATGATCCATCACAAAGATGTGGGAAAAATGTGTGATTTCCAGCAAAGTTGGAGGTTTGCCGGGCATTGTAGGTAAGAAAATGGTTTGGGTGCATGTGAACCACACCACCCTGGACTCACCCAGATGTTTAGTTTTCAGATGTGTCTACGTCTTGTGGATTTTTCTACATGGCAGCGTCACAAAGTCCAAAACGTGCAGCTCTCACCATTCCAAATGGGACGGTTTTGAGAGTTAGCCAAGCTCTCATGGCCCAAATGTAAAACCAAAACCCAAAATAATCAAAGGTCCCCTTGCTTGCCATGGGATGAGATATTTTAGTGTGCAGGGGGAGAGCTGAAAGACTGTTACCCCCCTTTTTTAAAAAATTCCCTGGCATCTAGTAGGCTCTCTGCCCCCACGGTGTGTGGATCAGGTGTAATTGCCCTTTCTGCCCATTGGTGGGAAGAACAACTTTGGCCCCATTTATTTGGGGTGGGGTTATGGCCATAACCCCACCCTCTTATTTTGAAAAAAAATCTTCCCTGATCTCTGGTGGGATTTCTGTCCCCCTTGGGGGCAGATGGACCTTACAAAATAGGCCAATCTGCTCCCAAGGGGGCAGATATGGAAAACAATAACGTGCCCCCAAGGGGCTGCCCCCCAAACAAAACACACACATACACCCACCCACCAATCCCTGGTGCCTAAGTGGCTTCTGCCCCCTTCCCCCTGTAAGAAGAAATAGGCCGATCTGCCCCCAAGGGCAGCAGAAATGGCCTAAAATAAATTCCACCCCCCCCAGGAGAGCAACCCTTGCGTAAGGGGTCGCTCCCCTTGCCTGAAATTGGTGCAAAAAAAAATAATCCTGGGGCCTAGTAGTTTCTGCCCCCTTTGGGGAAGATCAGCCTAATAAAAATAGGCCAATCTGCCCACAAGGGGGGGGCAGAAATGGCCAAAAGACAATTTGCACCCCAGGGGAGCGACCGTTGCCTAAGGGATGGCTCCCCTTGCGTGACATTGGTGCAAAACAAAATATCCCCAGAGCCTACTGATTTCTGCCCCCCTTAGGGGCAGATCAACCTATTAAAAATAGGCTGATCTGCCCCCAAGGGGGGCAAAAATGGCCTAAAATAAATTTGCCCCCAGGGGAATGACCCTTGCCTAAGGGGTTGCTCCCCTTTTGTGAAAGTGACGTAAAAAAACAAAAATCCCTGGTGTTGAGTGGTTTCTGCCCTCCCGGGGGCAGATCAGATTAATTTTAATAGGTCGATCTGCCCCTGGGGGGGGGGGGCAGAAAAGGCCTAAAAATAATTTGTCCCCCTGGGAAGCGGCCCTTGCCCAAGGGACCGCTCTCCTTATTCATAACCAAAACAAAAAAACAAATTCCCTGGTTTCAAGAGGGCATTTCTGCTGCCCGATCACATCACGATTGGGCAACAGAAATGCTGAGAGAGACATGAAAGGAGAGGAAAGGCCTTTGCTCTCCTTTCATGCCTCTCTCGCCTTTTGCATTTCTCCTCCAATCTGCACTGGAAGCTGAGCTTCCAGCGCAGAGGGGTAGGCCTCTGATGAGGTCAGTGCGCGATTGCCTGCTGATGTTATCAGAGGCCACGGGGGGATTGGGGTGGGGGGGAAGGGGAAATGATTTCCCTTCCATCCCTGCCCAGGGAAGGGGGGGTGCAAGGCACCCTGGGGGAGTACTTGCGCTTCCCCCGAGGGCCCCTACCTGGACGGAACGGTTACGTCCTGGGCACCCACTCGGGGCTGGCCAGGACACAACCGTTACGTCCAGGGCACTCAAGAGGTAAATGGCAACAAACTAGGTCCAGCAGCTACAACGTTTTAAACATTTCTTCTTGTTACTGACCGTTCAAAGCATGCAGCATACATTCCCAATGTAGTAGTAATCTTTATTGTTCGAATTTTTAAAGTTGTTACAAAGTAAAAAAAACAGCTCATAAAATATCAAATGCAGGTTAAAATGCTAAGAGGATTTACACATTTAAAACACTTATCTTATTAAAAAGATTGTGTGCAGCAGTCTCAGCCTTAGTCCATGGATCTGCGTTTGTACCCAAGGAGATATTGGCCCAATAACGGACGTTGTTACAAAATATCATAACAGCTTCTCACAAAATATCAAATTCTGATTAACGTGTCAGGAAAATATACACATTTAAAACACTTGACTTGTTAAAAGTATTATGTGCAGCAAATTAAGCCAAAGTCCGTAAGCAAGTGGACCTGCATTTCTGCCAAAGGAGGTTTAGAGCGAATGACAGATGTCAGAGCCGGCTTAACTCCTAAAAGGTACTTCACAGTCCGAGAGATCATTCCCTGCTCTGCTAAACTGAGGCAACACAGAATTGCTTGCCTTCTGGTACGCATCCCAGTCTATTCCAGAGTGGGTGCAACTATATTCTGAGTATTGCCAGGGTGGTTTTGCAAATACAAAACATTTGGATCATGGTTTCCGAGGCAAGCCCACATAAGCGGCAAGGCCTGTTCTTTTGGGCCCTCAGCCAGGGACTTTCGTGCTTCATTACCTCTAAAATCCTCAAGTGATATATCAGGTATTTCCTCTTTAATATATAGTTTAAGACTTCTCCCAAGTACAATTGTGAGTGCAAGGTCTTATAACTATTTAATTACATTCCGAATGATAAAATGGCCTTTCTCACATATATGCTGAGAAAATGGGCTGTGAGAAGCAAACGCACCCCTATGTGCTTCTTCTGCTGTGTTTCTTCAGCTATCATCAAATAGGACTGGCAAGGCAATGTGTCTGTATGTATCTATCATAAACAGTCCTTGAACTGGGAAGAAAGACCCAAAAGTACTCACCATGGGGTTTGTAAAAGAATGCATGAAGAAAAGAAGTTTCCTCAAGTGCCGGGGGCACCACTTTTTCCACACATTTGTCATTTTGACTGTGCCATCATGAAACAAGTATTGCAATGCCAGTAGCTTGGAATTTAAAGAAATGGTGCGTGGTCATTTGAAGAATTACAAGTAGATGACATGGGAACGGACATGTATTTGCGTGGAAGAATTGTAGAATAATGGTGGCTTATGTTAAATTGTCAGGAACCAGTTGCACCTTCAGCCAGACCTCAATTCCATGTGGATTAATGACTGCCATTCTCCCATCTATGCTGCTGCCATGGAAAAATATCATAAGGTATTTAGTTGTATAAGACATATTAATAGCTTTACAGTGCCATGTGTGTTTTCCTGAAGGTTTAAGCTCACACAGCTGGATAAATAACAAACAGAGAGAACACACAAGTTCTGCCCAGTCAAAACATGTACTCCTGGCTCCAACATGTTGGCAGAGCAATAGCCCCTCTCTACTGATGGTCATATAATTGTCTGCGCTTTCAAGTCAGACCATAAAAATGATGACTTTTCAAGATTCTTTTTCTAAGTCCTTGATGTCTCTTATTTTTTAATCTGTTACTACTGAAGCATGGCTAAGGCTTTAGAAAACAAAAGCACAAGGCTTAACATGTTGTAATTTAGTGCTCAGAGGCATGATGCAGGCCCATGCAGCGATTGAGATATAGCGGGCTGCCAACCCTTCAGGGCCCCCATTCTCTGAGGTATTCCCCATTCTGCACAAGGCCAATAAATATCTGTGAGTTATGGGAGACTGTGGGCCTATCTTTACATTCTTCAGGAGAGCCATTTTTGTGTGTTGCACCACTGTTTAGAGTATAAGACCCCCCACAGCACCACAGGACTAGTCATGCAGCAATCATATTTTATTTTACTTTATTTAATTTATCTACCTAATTTATTTTTTTGTTTCTTGTTCTTTGTGAAGCTCTAATGAGGCCACATAGATGGTTTAGAGCAGGCAAATACTTGAACGTATTCTCATTATGCACAATAATGATGTGCTTTTTATTGCTATGGAATAAATAACTCAAAAGATATGTTTTATAAACAAAGATGAGAATTGTAGTCACACCAAAGATTCCCTGTGGGCAAGTTATTTCAAGAGAAAGACTTCTCAAATAACTACTGGCAATTTTCATTATACTGATGACATTTATGTCTTTTGTGTTACCTGAAATTCCACACTATGGGCCTGATTACAACTTTGGAGGAGGTGTTAATCCATCCCAAATGTGACGGTTATACCACCAGCCATATTATGAGTTCCATAGGATATAATGGACTCGTAATACGGCTGGTGGTAAATCCGTCACCTTACCGTCACTTTTGGGACGGATTAACACCTCCTCCAAAGTTGTAATCAGTCCCTATGTGTTTGTCTAATGTTTTGGATGCTCAAGACAAAACAAAACCATTTCAGAAGAGAGAACTGTGGGTATTTCCCAAGTTTAGGTGGAGAGCAGCTCCATTAAAGAGCACCCTGCAACACCAGTGACACTCTAGATTTTCTCACTTCAAATGTCTGCGTTTCTAGCAAAGTTTTTAGGCATAGGATTAGTACAGTACCAACCATGCTGAGCTAGAAAGGAACAAAGGGGGTCATTCCGACCCTGGCGGGAATGACGGAAGCACCGCCAACAGGCTGGCGGTGCTTCCCTGCCCAATCTGACCGCGGCGGTAAAGCCGCGGTCAGAAAACCGGGTCCAGCGGTTTCCCGCCAGATTTCCCCCGGCTGGGCGAATCCGCCAGGGCAGCACTGCAAGCAGCGCTGCCCAGGGGATTCTGACCCCCTTCCCGCCAGCCTGTTTCTGGCAGTTTACACCGCCAGGAAGAGGCTGGCGGGAACGGGTGTCCTGGGGCCCCTGGGGGCCCCTGCACTGCCCATGCCACTGGCATGGGCAGTGCAGGGGCCCCCTAACAGGGCCCCAGCCTGCTTTTCACTGTCTGCATAGCAGACAGTGAAAAGCGCAAGGGTGCAACTGCACCCGTCGCACACCTGCAACACCGCCGGCTCCATTCAGAGCCGGCTTCAATGTTGCAGGCCCCCTTCCCGCTGGGCCGGCGGGCTGGCTCAGCGGGAAGGTCGGAATGCCGCCAGCGGTCTTTTGACCGCAGAGCGGTCAAATGGCGGTTACCGCCAGGCGGGCGGCGACCGCCGCCCGCCGGGGTCAGAATGACCCCCAAAGTCTTTTGCCATTTGTTCAGAAAAATCTTTAAGCATAGGATTGTCACAGAGCCATCCTTGCCGAGCTGTAAAATGGCAAAAGCATTTTACCACTCCAGTCACAGTATTACAGTTTTTGATTGGTAAAAGACCATCCAAACCAACCTGGAAACAGCAAAAGCAACTTCTGACACGTGTTTCGTTATCATTACAGGTAGGTCCCAAGTTTAGGTGGAGAGTAGCTCCAGTAAGGGGCACCCTGCAATACCAGCAACACTCTAGGTTGGCTCACCTCAAAGGTCTGTCTTTCTAGCAATGTTTTAGGTACATGATTAGCACAGTGCCCCCACATGCTGAGCTAGAAAGGGGCAAAGACTTTTCTATTTGTACAGAAAGATCTTTAAGCTTTAAACATAGGATTGGCACAGAGCCATACTTGCTAAGCTGTAAAATGACAAAAGCCTTTTACCACTCCAGGCACAGTATTACATCTCTGCATTTGTAAAATGCCATTGAAGCCAACCTGGAAGGAGTAAAAGGCATCTCTGACACGTGCTTTGTTATCATTATAGCTCATCAGAGAAGCCCAGCTTTGTCCAGACACTAAGGACCACCCAGTATAAGTCAAAATAAAACCCTCTCAGGGTTAGAGTGGTGCATAAATCATGCAAAAAAGAATAGAGAGCTCTGGGTAGTTCCCAAGTTTAGGTGGTGAGCAGTTCGAGAAAGGAGCCAGATTCGAGATGGAAATCAATGCCGTTGTTGCCGGAACAGAAGGTAAGTCATGGTCATTCCTGTCCTCCTTGGAGTTGTTGCTTCAAATGATTAGCAATACTAATGTAATGTTATAGTTACAAAATTTATGAGAACAGACCAAGATATGAGTAGCACCTACCAATCAGGTACGAACTACCTTCATGGCAATGGGCAATACACCTAAACTGCAAACATGGAAGAGGATTTTAAAGGTTACATGTCCCTTTTGGTGTATGTAAAGTATCACACACATTAGATTTCACAGAACTCATAGGTGCACCACAGTGGTGTCCAGTGTCATCTGAAAGGCAGGCTGCTTTTAAGTTAAAGTTAACCCCAAATTCAACTTTAGAATTAAAGGTACTTCCAAAGTTTTAAACTACTTTATTTTTACATATAAGTCACACCTAAGGTGTGCCCTAGGTGCTCCAGGGTTGGGTGCAGTGTAAATATAAGCAGTGACTTTACAAAATATGTTTTATAAGCCCTGGTGGTGAAAAATAGCTACATTTGTTTTCACCCATTGTAGGGGATGGGCTCCATAGGCTAACATGATGGAACTTTATTTGTAACTAATAAAGTCTCAACTGGAGCTAAATAATTCAAGTTTGGCATTAAACGTATTGTTATAATAAACAACTTACTAAGCAAAAGGTGGCAGGGCAACACCAATGATAGAGGGGAAGCCAGGGATGTAAAAATGTCATACACATGAAGCATAATACATCACTTACATCCCCAGCCAATGTCAGTGGAGAGGAGGTGCCACGACTGTCCAGTCCCCCAACTGAAGATGCCCCCAGTGATGACAGTAACTCTGGACTTCAGGTTCTGGATGACCTACCTGGCCCATCAGGGTCCACTAGACAGGCGGTCACCCAAGCCCACTCACAGACCACTACAGAGCCTCCCACATCAGGATCCAACACCACAGCACCCACCCAGCGTACCCACACCTCTGTCCCCAGGACACGTCAATCAGCAGTGTGCCCACCTGTACAGGGACCCTAGGCCACACCTCGCACACAAGACAATCAGGGACCTGGGGTCAATGGCAGTGGGCACACGGTTCAGGGGACAGAGGCACAGGCCAACAGGGACACTTGGAGGACTGCTGTGCGCCAGGAGGCAGACAGGATCAGGGAACCGACTCTCCAGGAGGCAGTCTCCGAGGTCCTTGGAGCCTATCAACATTCCCAGGACACGATTGCCCAGATCCTAGACAACGTGCAGAAGAACAGGCGGTTTCAGGAGGGACAGTATCAGGGGACCAGGGAGGACTTACAGGCCATTAACACCACCCTGATCTCCAGAGCAGGGGTTCTGGCAGACATGGGCAACATCATGAGGGAAGCAACAGCACAGCAGCAGGCCCCTACCACTAGCCACTCCATTGACCAGCCTTCCATTTCCACTGCCGCTACTGGGCAGGAGGCCCCGCCACAGGACCCACAGGTCACCAGCATCCCTCCCCCTTCAGAAGGTGAACCACCCCACAAACATACCCTGCGACCCAGACAGAAGCCAGAGACACTTGCCAAGACCACCACCAGGAAATGAGACTCTCCTGGTTGTCCCCCTTGTGTCCCACTCTTTGTCCATCTTGAACTGCCGTTGCTCACCTGCTATGGCCAATTGGACACTGCACCTGTGCGACAAACAGACTGGAACAATACCCTGGACTTTCCTCCATCATCACCCCATTCCATTGCACTTTTCCCTAAATTTGTCAGCATTAAAAGAAACACCCTTGAACACAACTCAACTACTTGTCTGTCATGTGTTGAAAATGTTTATTTATGGAAACAGTTACATCCTTTGCAAATGAACTGTACATTGTGAGAACATAGAAATAATGACCTGTAGCTGGCTGTAGTTAGCACATCAGTACACAGTTGTCATAGCACCAACATCTGTAAAATGATAAACCATAGGTGACAGTAAGTAGAGGTAAAAGGAAGTTAATGCCATCATGACACAGCCACACAGAATACACCAATAGTCATAGAAATGTGAAGTTGCACTGTCTCACCTCTGTGTCATTGGAAGTACTGACGGATAACTGTTGTTCTGTTGTCCTCATCCTCATCCTCCTGCAGAAAAGGTATATGGTATCTGAGGGCCAGGTTGTGCAACATGCAGCATGCCACTTCTATCTGGCAGACATTTTCGGGTGAGTAGCACAGGGATCCACAGGTCAGATGGAAGCACCTGAACCTGGCCTTCAGGAGCCTGAAGGTCCTATTGATGATCCGTCTGGTTCACCCATGTGCCTCATTATAACATTCTTCCGTCCTTGTCCTGGCATTTATCACAGGGGTCAGCAGCCACGATAGTTTGGGTAGCCAGAGTCACCTGCAGGTATTGAGGGACAACATTTAGGCACACACAATCCTTTGGGGTCAACAGCAGAGGCACACACAAACATAAGGTGGGTGGGGACTATGGCTCACCTATTAGCCACACCCTGTGTCTCTGTAGTTGGGCCATCATACTTGGGATGCTGCTATTCCTCAGGACAAAGGCATCATGCACCGACCCAGGATACTTAGCATTGATGTGGCAGGCACACCATCTGCACATTTAGTGAGTGGAAACTGTTACTATTCCTGTACACCTGGTCATTCTGGTGAAGGGGGACAAACATAATACGTGTCCCCTCAATCGCCCCAATAATATTGGGGATATGTCCCATTGCATCGAATCCGTCCTTCACAGTGGCCAAATCTTCCACCTGGGGGAAAGCAATGCAGCTGTACATGTGTTTTATCGGGGCAGACAACACTCTTGCCAGCACAATTGAGAACATTGACTGTGACATTCCTGCTGCCAAGCCCACTGTCATTCGGAAAGAACCTGCAGCCAGGAAATGAAGCACTGATAGCACTTGCACAAGAGGGGGGATTCCCAGTCGGATGACAGATAGATGAGATCAGGTCTGGCTCCAACTGGCCACATAGCTCTGTGATTGTGGCCCTGTCCAGTCTATAGGTGAGTATAATGTGCCTGTCCTCCAGTGTAGCTAAGTCCACCAGGGATCTGTACATGGGGCTATATCTCCACCTCCTATTCATCCTCAGGGGTAGGTATCTAAGGGACACAAGAGTGAGTAGGCTGTCACAATTTGAACAACAAAACCACAACAGCAGTCCACATGGTGCACTTATGTATTGGGACAGTGTTAATGGTGAAGTATGTGCCAATCTAATCTATGATGCAATAATTGTTGATATGCCTGTTTCCCCCCTGAAATGGTGACCGTCTGTCCTGTATGTAGGAACAGATGGAAGTGAGGTAACTCCGCCGACGTTGGGTGTCGTGCGGAAGGCGGTCTTGCACGAATATACGACAAAACGACTGCAAAAAAAACTACTGCCTTAACAACGAGGTCGGAACACCGACCTCGTTGCTACTACTAATGATTTTACCACGAATGCCTTAACAACGATATTTCGTTGTAAAGGCATTCCTGATAATTTTTTTCGCAATAGGCACCATTCACCCTACATCCCTCACCCCACCCCCCCAACCCCACCCCAAAACGTAAAACCCCCTGACCCCCCACCCACTCCCCAAAACCAAAAACGCCCCACCCCCCCAACCCACCCCAAAACCTAAAACCCCCTGACCCCCCACCCACTCCCCAAAACCAAAAACGCCCCACCCCCCAACCCCACCCTAAAACCTAAAACCCCCTGACCCCCCACCCACTCCCCAAAACCAAAAACGCCCCACCCCCCCAACCCCACCCCAAAACCTAAAACCCCCTGACCCCCCACCCACTCCCCAAAACCAAAAACGCCCCACCCCCCAACCCCACCCCAAAACCTAAAACCCCCTGACCCCCCACCCACTCCCCAAAACCAAAAACGCCCCACCCCCCCAACCCCACCCCAAAACCTAAAACCCCCTGACCCCCCACCCCCTCCCCAAAACCTAAACCCACCACTTACCTTCACCAAGTCCCTTCTTTGTACCTTACCCACGCATGTTCGTTGTTCAGAACATACGTAGTTAAGGCACAAAAAAACGAAGTTGTGGTTAAAAAAAGCGCTGTTGCGCTTTCGTTAACCACGACCTTCGTAAAAAAAAAGTCGTAAAAAAGGATGTTTCCCGTCTTGCACCGTCGTGCAATTCCTCATTGGATAATATGGCGCTCTATGGAGTACAGTGGCCAATGGAAATGTACGCCGATGGTGACGGTGTACAACGCAGTAGACGTGACTGCCATTGTCTATCAGTCCTCACTTGTTTCCTGACCTTCAACAGAAGAAGACCTACCCTGCATGTGCTGCTGTGACCTGTGTCTGGAACCTACCATGGCCTGTGTGACCTGAGAAAGGGCCCCTGCCTTCACTTCTGAGGAGTTGGAGCTACTGGTGGATGGGGTCCTACCCCAGTACGGACAGCTGTATGGGTTTCCAGACCAACAAGTAAGTAGACTTTGGTGACGATGCATGTGGCAAGGATGCATGGAGATGTTTGTGAAAGCATCATGTAAGAGGGGGCGGGTGGGGGGATTGTCTGTTGGCAGTGTTCAGGTTGTGCGCTGGGCTATGTGTGTGCCAATGGTGAATGAAATGGGTATTGCAGGCCATTTGTGTGACAGGCTGGACTGTCTGTTTAATAGTGTTCTCCTGTCTGTATTGCCTCTGCAGGTCAGCGCCCATCAAAAGAAGGGAATATAGTGTGCCATCTCCAAGGAAGTGCGGACCCTGGGGGTCTATGGCAGGCGGAGCGCCCACTGTCGGAAACGATGGGAGGACCTGAGATGCTGGGGAGGGAAGACCGTGGAGACCAATCTGTGGATGGCCTCCCAATGAGGAAGGGGTGCCCGTCGGACCCTGACCCCCCTGATGGCCTGCATACTGGTGGTGGCCTACTCTGAGCTGGATAGGCATCACAGCAACCACAAGGGGGTGAGTACAGTGGGTATCAATAAATATTTTGGCTGGTGGGGTAGTGTCCGGGTGGTGGATGTGTGTTAGGGGGTGCTCATAAAGCCAGACATTGCAGCATGGGTCATCTAAAGGGTAATAGGTATATGGTAAATACAGGTAACCTAGCTTGTTAGCAGTCCATTTCAGCCAGGGCATCGTGGCTCCCAGGAGTATTGCCGTTAGCGGTGTATGGTCCTCATCTTGCTTTAGTGACTAGCCATATCACTGGTAGTGCAATGCACAGTGCTTAAGCATGTTCCCTGTATGTAATGGTGATGTTGGTGCAGTCATTGACCCAGTGTATCCTTTGTCTCTCTCCTCCCCTTTCTTGTTTTGTCATCCTGTCCTTGTGTGCATTAGCATAATCTGGCGGAGGAACAGGGGTACCAGTGGGAACTTCATCCCACATGACTCAGGAGGCAAAGTCCACTGACGCCATGGGGACCAGTGGGACAGAGGACGAGGGGAGCACCATGGCGGAGAATGGAGGAGACAACACAGACTCAGATACCTCCTCCGATGAAAGCTCCCTGTTGGTGGTGGACATCTCTTTGAACACCCCAGCTGCAAGTACAGCCGCCACCCCCATACTGGAACTGCCCTGCCAGCAGCCCCTCAGCGAATTTCCTGTGCCCGCTTACCCAAGAGAGTGGGTATCTCCTTTGCCCCAGGCACATCAGGCCCTGCCCAAGGGAGTTCTGCTGCCCTGAGTGAGGAGGCTATTGACCTCCTGAGATCCATCTCTGTAGGGCAGTCAACCATTGTGAATGCCAACAAGGGGCTGGCATCCCGGATGCAAAAATGCAATGCATTCCTGGAGGGCATTCAAAGTGGACTGGGGGCCCAACAGAAATCAATTCAGGCTCTGGCCTAATCTCTGATGGCAACCATTATCCCTGTTTCTACCATCCCCCCTCCAACTTCCATTTCCCAGTCCCATTCTCCTCAACCCCAACCCACCCCAGGCACTTATACAGACGAGCATGCACACAAGTCAACATCCAAGAGTGGCACAGGCAAACACAAGCACCATCGTCATCTCCAGCCCGGCAGCTTCTACCGCCATGGTGGTCAGAGTGGTACATTAGCGTATTGGCTTCAGCCAACTGCCAATGTCATAATGTGGCAGTAATTACCGCCAGCCTGTTGGCGGTACTACTGCCACATTAGCACCGACCGCTGGGATCATAATGACCCCCAGAATCTATTCTTATAAATTGGAGTTGGATTTTTAGTTTGTTTTGTATTTTACTTATTCACATTTTTGTGATTTTTAAATGTTTTACACACCTGTCTCCTATGTTAAGCCTAACTGCTCATTGCGAATTTACCAAGGGTTCAGCTGGGATTAATTTATTGAGACCAGACTGGACTTAGGGGTTTGTGGACTTTTGCTAAGTGTAGGTACGTACCAGCCCTTACCAATAATCCACTTTCCAACAAACACATATAATTTTGGTGCAAGAGTTTAGTAGCAACATGAATGTTTGCACTAAGTTTAATGTTTCCATCACAAATGTACAACTCTAATGTATGATTTTTTTTTTTAAATGAACTACAATACACAAACTATGCTGGTCACTGTCACAAATAAGAGTAAGTGCATGGCACACATATTAACAAAAATTACAGTATTAGCAAACAATTAGTAACATTCATCAAATAAGGCAAGGGCAAAGGTGTTCTCAAAATAAAAAATGTATTATAAATATGAGATAATTCTCACATGATGAATTGAAATATACAGTACAAGATAAAACAAGGGCACAATAACTTTTGTCCAGACTGTGGGTGCATGTATCAATCCAGAGTAAAAGGGGGGAGACAGAAGCAGTGTAAGAGGTTTACTCAGCTTCCTGTTCACAAACACCAACTATCTAAAGACATGAACCTTGATGTTAATATATTCAGGGCCCTCAGAGAGATTCCTCAAAAGACTCTTAACCACGTCTTCTTCTCTCAATGGTGTATGTTATCAACATGGGTTGATCTCAAGGGTAGTATCATCAAGTGGTCTCATATTCACTTGAGTGTTCCATTCTCCAAGTGAATGTCACCTCCTACTCAAGGGTGGTTGTCTCTGTGAGAACAAAATTTCGAAAAGAGGAACAAAATTACCTCCTATCCATCAAGTTTGTTTATCCATACCCATAAAAAAAGAATGGTTATATGACTAAAACCCTGTTGTAAAGACAAGTAACGAATCCTACGCATCAAAGGAGTGCACAGGCCCCATTCACAAAGGTAAACGTAGATATTTCATCTAAACTTAAACCAAACGTCTAAGTTTGCACTCGGGGTGGATCTCTGCCCAATGTGTGGACATAAAGATACTACTCATAAATGCACTTTGTAAATTCCCAAAGACGTAAACTTAGGCATTTAGGGGGTCATTCTGACCTCGGCGGTAAAAGGCTCTTACCGCCGGTCAGAAGACCGCAATTCTACCGCCGCGGCCGCGGTAAACCGCCACGGTCATTCTGACCCACAACTGCCAAACCGCCAAAAACCCGACATCCACGGAAGGCCGCCTCATCAGCGGTCAGCGATAAACTGGAGATGACCAAACCTCCACCGTCACGCCAACACAAACACGCCCATGCCATTACGACCCACGAATCCACGCGGCGGTCATTTAACCGCGGTATTCCATTGGCGTTACACACCGCCGCGTCAAAATACACACCCAGCTCCAAAACACAGCCACATTGGACAATTTGAAATACACACACCTGATTCACATACAAACACCACTCCCACACATCCAATCAACACACACCCACATCACCCACAAACCCCCACTACTAGAAATTCGGAGAGAAGGCGAGAGAGAGAGAGAGAGCACAGCTATCGAAAACCCCAACACACAGAGGAACACAACATCATCACCCACACTACCCCACACACCACCACACACACCACACTCATCACCACAAACACCACCCCACACCACCCCATGGCACCCCAAAGACACCCCAGGTTCTCGGACCAAGAACTCAGGGTCATGGTGGAGGAAATAATTAGGGTAGAGCCCCAGCTATTCGGCACACAGGTGCAGCACACCACAATAGCCAGGAAGGCGGAGCTATGGCAAAGGATCGTCGACAGGGTCAACGCTGTGGGACAGCATCCCAGAAACCGGGAAGACATCCGAAAGCGCTGGAACGACCTACGGGGGAAGGTGCGGTCGATGGTGTCAAGACACAACATCGCTGTGCAGAAGACTGGCGGCGGACCCCAACCCACTCCACCCGAATTCACAGCATGGGAGCAAGAGGTCTTGAACATCCTGCATCCTGAGGGCCTCGCTGGAGTAGGCGGAGGAATGGACTCTGGTAAGTCTAATCTCAACTACTTCACCCCCCCCAACCACCAGCATGGCAACCCACACCCCCACTCTCACCCTCAACCCCCCAGCACACATCCTCCCTGCCAATGTCTCACCAGCACAACCCACCCAACACAACACCAATCCCTGAATGCCAACACAAACCATGGACACCCATCACCTAAGCATGACCACTGCACATACCCATCCCCCCCCACAAACCACCCTCACAACTCCTCCCACAAGGGAATGCCAGCACTGGGAGACAAGGGCACCCACAAATCGCACGCCATGGCACACACAGAAGCAATAACCATACTCTTTTACCCCTGCAGGGCCCGAACGCCAACACACCGGCCAGGAGGGTCCAGATTTGTCCATCCCGCCCCCAGAACAGGCCCCCAGTGATGACAGCAGCTCTGTCGACCTAGAATCTGATGACCAGCCCGGACCATCGGGGACCTCTGGACAGTCGGTTCCCCACACACAGACACAGGCCACAGCAGACCCAACCCCCTCTGGGAATACCAGCACAGCTCCCACCCAGCGGGCCCATGCCTCTGTCTCCAGGACGTGTCAATCAGCGGTGTGTCCGCCACTACAGGGCACCCAGGCTGACCCACCACCCCAACAACAACAGGGACATGGGGGCAGTGGTAGTGGGCACACCGTCCAGGGGACAGAGGCCCGGGGAAACAGGGCAACTGGGAGGGCTGCTGTGCGAGAGGGGGTTGACCGGCCCAGGGAACCCACTCTCCAAGAGGCCCTCACCACCATCATGGGAGCATACCACCACTCCCAGGAGACGATGGCGACGGTACTGGCCAGGTTCCAGGAGATCCAGGCACAGCAGGAGGAACGGTACATGGGGTTCAGAGACGAACTCAGGAACATCGGTACCGCAATGGGGACCATCGTCCTGGCCCTCAACCAGATAGTCACCAGATTGCGGGACCATGTGGCACCCCAAAGGGCCCCTGTCACTAGCCCGGACGACGAACAGCCTACCACCTCCGCCGGCGCTAGTGGACAGGAGGCCCCCACACAACGACAGGCCACCAGAACCCCACCTCCTGCTGAAGATCAACCACCCCGCAAGCGGAACCTGAGATCACACAAGAAGACAGAGTAGGATGCCAAGACCCCCGCCAGCATAAGATACCCCCTGATGTCATCCCACTGTCCCACATTGTCACCCTGTCCAACCTTGAACTGCCCCTGCTCCATCCTTCCACAGGCATATGGACAATGCACCTGTGCTACTGAGAACTGGACTCTGCCATGGACATTACTCCACCCCCACCCATCACCGTTTTACTATCATGGACCTATATGCAGCACTTAAAATAAATCACCAATTGCACTTCATATTTCAGGAGTCTGCTTGTATTCTTTAAAAATGTTTTACACATAACGGTGCAATAATGTTCAGTTACATTGTGATGACAACATACCAATGTCAATAAGCATTAGTCCATGGGCAAACAAAGCAGAATTCACGCTGTGGGTCATACAGCTCTGAAAAGGGAAGGGAAAGTCAAAAATCAGTTAAAAGGAACTGGGGGGAAATACAGAAAGTAGAGATGCAGGAGGCCAGAAGTAAATGTAAAATGGCGTGGGTGATTCTTACCTGTGTGCTACTGAAAATACTGTTGTATAACTGTGTCCCTGTTGTCCGTGTCGTCCCCGTCGTCTTCCTCCTCTTCACTCTCCACAGGCTCCACAGCTGCTACAACACCACCATCTGGACCATCCTCCTGCAGGAAAGGCACCTGGCGTCGCAATGCAAGACTGTGAAGCATACAGCAGGCCACGATGATATGACACACCTTCTTTGGTGAGTACATTAGGGATCCACCTGTCATATGCAGGCACCTAAACCTGGCCTTCAGGACCCCGAAGGTCCGTTCTATAATCCTCCTAGTTCGCCCATGTGCCTCATTGTACCGTTCCTCTGCCCTGGTCCGGGGATTCCTCACTGGGGTCAATAGCCAAGGCAGGTTGGGGTAACCAGAGTCACCTATTAGCCACACACGGTGTCTCTGTAGCTGTTCCATCACATAAGGGATGCTGCTATTTCGCATGACATACGCGTCATGCACTGACCCAGGGAACTTGGCATTTACATGGGAGATGTACTGGTCCGCCAAACAGACCACCTGGACATTCATCGAATGGTAATTTTTTCTATTTCTGTACACCTGCTCATTGTCTTTTGGGGGTACTAAAGCCACATGGGTCCCATCAATGGCACCAATGATGTTGGGGATATGTCCAAGGGCATAGAAATCACCCTTCACAGTGGCCAAATCGCCCTCCTCAGGGAAAACAATGTATCTCCGCATGTATTTCATCAGGGCAGACAACACTCTGGACAAAACCTTAGAAAACATAGGCTGAGACATCCCTGATGACATGGCCACTGTTGTCTGAAAAGACCCACTTGCCAAAAAATGGAGTACTGACAGAACCTGCACCAGAGGGGGAATCCCTGTGGGTTGGCGGATGGGGGACATCAGGTCTGGCTCCAGCTGGGCACACAGTTCATGTATAGTGGCTCGGTCAAGTCGGTATCGAAGTATAATATGTCGTTCTTCCATTGTCGACAGGTCCACCAGCGGTCGGTACACGGGAGGATTCATCCTTCTCCTCGCAAGTCCCAGCGGACGGTGCCTAGGAAGGACAACATGGAGCACAGAGTCAAGCAACCCACAGGTACGTTCCCCCAGCTTGCACAGTACACGAATCGCTATGCATTGAAAGGCTTGAATGAGTGGCAATGCAAGGCCTAGGCCTGTGTGACGCAGTAGCAATTAAGCCATGTGGGCCCTTGTAATGGCGGCTGCCTGACCTGAGAAGTGTGACAGTGAAATGTGAGGTCAACGTGCTGGCGTGGCACACCGTGGCGGTAGGCGGTCGAAGACCGCAGTGCGAAGGCGCATTGGTTAACATTGCACCCTATGGGTCTCAGGAGCCAATGACGATGTGCGCCGGGGGTCGCGGTACGCACCGCGCCGGTACGCACCGCCGCGGGCGTGACCGCCATTTTCTATCTGCTTAATCACTCGAGACCTGATTGTCCACAGGACAGGACCTATACTGCAAGTGCTGCTGTGACCTCGGTCTGGAAGAGACAATGGCTGCTGCGACTGGGGAAAGGGCCCCTGCATTCACTTCAGAAGAGTTGGAGAAACTTGTGGATGGGGTCCTGCCCCAGTATGCGCAACTCTACGGTCCTCCAGACCAACAGGTAAGTACACTGGGTGCACGTTGAATGGGCTATGCCTGGGTTGTGTATGGTGGATGTAAGATGGTGGGGTGGGGAGCGAATGAGGAGTGCAAGGCACGACAGATGAGAGCATGTGCCACATGGCAGGGTTGGGGAGGGGGGGCAATCACATCTAACATGCAGAAAAATGTTGAAATTTCCTTTCCCACCCTGTACATGTCAAATAGGTCAGCGCCCATCAGAAAGTCGACATTTGGCGTGCCATCGCCAAGGAAGTCCGGGCCCTGGGGGTCCACAACAGACGGGGCACCCACTGCCAAAAGAGGTGGGAGGACATCTGCCGTGGGACCAGGAAGACCGCCGAGTCACTGCTGGGGATGGCCTCCCAACGTAGGAGGGGTGCCAGTCGTACCTTGACCCCTCTGATGTCCCGGATCCTGGCGGTGGCCTACCCCGATTTGGATGGGCGCGTGAGGACATCACAGCAGACACAAGGGGGTGAGTACCAGCACATTCTGCTATCTTTACGCGCAGTGGAGGTGCCTGGGTGGGGGAGGAGGGCTGTGGGTGACATTAGGCCAGAGCGCTTTCTGTAGTGTAGTCCCCTCCTTTAGGCATGGCCCTGTGCCCCCGCCCCCCACCTCTGTAGGGTGCCAAGTACAGCAATCCATGGTCCAGCATCACCCATGTGTGCATTTGTTGTCCATAGACCTGTAGGCCTAGTCACAAGTACTGAGTAGTGTACCCCGATTGCGCGGCGTAGTGCTGGAGGCTCCTATGTCTATCCTCTCCGACAACGGTATTGACAATGCATGCACTCAACCTGTCTTTATTTCTCCCCCCACCCTTTTTCTTTATCTTCTTGTGCATGTGTGCATTAGCATCATCAGGCGGAGGAGAATTGGCATCGGAGCACGAGGGAGCTGCAACTCACAAGGCCCCGGTGGGCCATGCTACAGACACCGAGGTCACCAGTGATACGGAGGGCGAGGGGAGCTCCACAACGGGGACCCGTGGTGTCACCAGCGACACTGACACGTCCTCGGAAGGGAGCTCCCTAGCGGTGGCGGCAACATCCGTGCCCCCCGCCTCAACAGGTACAGCCGCCACCCAGCGCACCAGCTCCGCCCTCCCAGCAGCCCCTCAGCCTTCGCTCCGTGCCCGCTCGCCCAAGAAGGCGGGCATCTCCTTTGCCCCAGGCACCTCAGGCCCTGCCCCAGTTACCCCTGCTGCCCTCAGTGAGGAGGTCATTGACCTCCTACAGACCATCATTGTTGGGCAGTCTACCCTTTTGAATGCCATCCAGGGGGTGGAGAGGGAGGTGCATCGGAGCAATGCATACCTGGAGGGCATTCATTCGGGTCAGGCTGCCCATCAACGATCGTTCAATGCTCTGGCCTCAGCACTGACGGCAGCCATTGTCCCTGTTTCCAGCCTCCCTCTTCTAACTGCCTCCACCGTCTCCCAGTCTCCTGTTCCTCAGCCTATCCCATCCACACCATCAGACCAGCCAGCACACACCTCAACACCCAAGGGCAGCTCATCCAGACATAAGCACTACAGATCCCACAAGCATTCACCCAAGCAACATCCAGATGCAGCCATGGCAACAGTCACTAACACCTCTGTGTCCCCCTCCTCCTCGTCTCCCTCCCCCCTCCCTGTGACATCTCCACTCACACCTGCATGCACACCACCATCAGCCAGTACTTCCATCACCACCACACCCTCCAGTACAGTCCGCACACGTGCAGTCACCACCCCCATTGCCATTTACACGTCCCCTGTGTCCTCTCCCACTGTGTCTGTCACCCCCTCTTCCAAAACACACAAACGCAGGCAGCCACCCACACAACAGCCAACCACCACACGACAGCCTACGTCACAAGCACCTGCACCCATAGACAGCACACCTGACTCTCCTACAACCCCATCCTCTCCCTCCACTCCCATACCCACTGCACCTACCCTTCCCATTGCTCCTAAAAAAAAATTCCTCTCCAAACTTGACCTCTTTGCACCACCTGACCCACCCCCTCCATCTGGTAAGAGTCCGAAGAGCACCTCAGCCACCACCAGCCCTGCATCAAGTCTGACCATTGTGCACAGGTTTTGGAGTCCACCCTTTCCCAGCACAGATACATCGGCCAGCAGCAAGGGAACAGCCAGCCCCCCCCGGAAAGAGAACCCGTAAGACCAAGGCCCGCCGTGAGAAGGGTGACACGGCTGCCCTCAAGGAGCAAAGTCGTGGCCCGTCACCTGCCACAACATCAAGGGCAGGCAAGGGCCAGAGAGCCTCATCGAAGGAGGGCAAGGGCAGCAGGGCGGAGAAGTCAGCCAGCAGGGGCGCGGACCAGGAGGGCCCCACAAGCCCCATCCCGGGTGTGACGGAGGACACCCACGGGCCCAGGACTCCGTCACAGGAGGGTCCAGCAACTGCACGGTCGGAGGGCGACTAAGCAGGGAGTCCTGGCCAGGTCTGGCTCCCTTGATAGACAAGAAAGGCACCGCTGCACAGGGCCCCGCCGTGAAGACAGGCACCGCTGAACAGGGCCCCGCCGAGCAGAAAGGCACCGCTGAACAGGGCCCTGCCGAGAAGAAAGGCACCGCTGAACAGGGCCCCGCCGAGAAGAAAGGCACCGCTGAACAGGGCCCCGCCGAGCAGAAAGGCACCGCTGAACAGGCCCCCGCCGAGAAGAAAGGCACCGCTGAACAGGGCCCCGCCGAGAAGAAAGGCACCGCTGAACAGGGCCCGCCGTGAAGACAGGCACCGCTGAACAGGGCCCCGCCGAGAAGAAAGGCACCGCTGAACAGGGCCCCGCCGAGAAGAAAGGCACCGCTGAACAGGGCCCAGCCGTGAAGACAGGCACTGCTGAACAGGGCCCCGCCGTGAAGACAGGCACCGCTGAACAGGGCCCCGCAGAGAAGAAAGGCACCGCTGAACAGGGCCCCGCCGAGAAGAAAGGCACCGCTGAACAGGGCCCCGCCGAGAAGAAAGGCACCGCTGAACAGGGCCCCGCCGAGAAGAAAGGCACCGCTGAACAGGGCCCTGCCGTGAAGACAGGCACCGCTGAACAGGGCCCCGCCGTGAAGACAGGCACCGCTGAACAGGGCCCCGCCATCTCAAGCACCGCTCTGCTGGGCCACGCCGTCTCAAGCACCGCTCCGCTGGGCCCTTCCTGTCAAGCACCGCTCCACTGGGCCCTTCCTGTCAAGCACCGCTCCGCTGGGCCCTTCCTCTCAAGCACCGCTCCGCTGGGCCCTTCCTCTCAAGCACCGCTCTGCTGGGCCCCGCCGTCTCAAGCACCGCTCCGCTGGGCCCTTCCTGTCAAGCACCGCTCCACTGGGCCATGCCGTCTCAAGCACCGCTCCGCTGGGCCCTTCCTGTCAAGCACCGCTCCGCTGGGCCACGCCGTCTCAAGCACTGCTCCGCTGGGCCCTTCCTCTCAAGCACCACTCCGCTGGGCCACGCCATCTCAAGCACCGCTCCGCTGGGCCCTTCCTGTCAAGCACCGCTCCGCTGGGCCCTTCCTCTCAAGCACCGCTCCGCTGGGCCCTTCCTCTCAAGCACCGCTCCGCTGGTCCCTTCCTCTCAAGCACCGCTCCGCTGGGCCCTTCCTCTCAAGCACCGCTCCGCTGGGCCCCGCCGTCTCAAGCACTGCTTTGCTGGGCCCTTCCTGTCAAGCACCGCTCCGCTGGGCCATGCCGTCTCAAGCACCGCTCCGCTGGGCCCTTCCTGTCAAGCACCGCTCTGCTGGGCCACGCCGTCTCAAGCACCGCTCCGCTGGGCCCTTCCTCTCAAGCACCGCTCCGCTGGGCCCCGCCGTCTCAAGCACCGCTCCGCTGGCCCATTGACAGTGCCGGTTCTGTGTCAAGCTAATGTTCACGCTGCACTCTGGGCACCCTGCCTCCTCCATGACCAGTGGATTCTGTAATCCACCTGATGAACTGTGGCTTTGCACTCCCCAGGATGGCACAGTGGGCACGGTGGCCCCTTCGTGGTTCTGGCGTCGTGGACTCCTGTGGCTGAGGTGCCCCCCCTTCCCTTCCCCCTGAGGTGCCTGTAGTTTTGTCATCTGATGCCCCAGCAGTGTTCTCTCCAACGGACTCAGGTCTCCTGTGTGGGCTTTGCCCATGTGTTTGTTAGACATTGGCCCACGGACTGTGGATATTTGACACACTGAGCAGGACTTATTGACTATGTACATAGCTTTCGCACTGTTCATGATTTTTGCCTTGACATTTCATGACGATAATTTTCCATGACTTCAATGAACCTAATTTATACATAAATGTAAATTAAAATTTTATTGTGTCTTTGCATTTTTCAGGGGGGTTTGGGGGGTGTCACTCAGTTGTTGCTCTGCATTGGTATGTTGATAGTTGGGGGGGGCCTATGTGTGTACCCGTAACCTTTCGTCCTCCCCCCTCCCCTGTGTCGTAGGTGCAGTACTCACCGTTGTCTTCTGCGCCGGAGTTCGTACTCGTGGTAGATGAGCAGGTAGACAAGAGCTGGTAGGATGTTTAATTCGGGTTCCATGCTGTCCTCCGTCCTCGTGGAGTGTATAGAGGTGAGCGTTTTCCCGTTTGTAGTCTGTTTCCGCCGTGTTTTTATCGGCGGGGCTCCCGCCCCGGAAAAAGTGGCGGATTGGTGAGTTGTGATACTGTGGGCGCTACATTGTCTGCCGCCTGCCTGTTGGCGGTGACCGCCGCGCTGTTTGTCTGTCCCGCCGTGGCGGTCGGAGTGTTAAAGTGGCGGCCTGTGTTGGCGGTTCCCGCCAGGGTCAGAATACCTTTTTTTTGCCCGCCTGCCTGTTGGCGGGTTGGCCGCCGCTTTATCACCGACCGCCAGGGTTGGAATGACCGCCTTAGTCTAAGTTTAGGCAAAATGTCTATGTTTACCTTTGTGAATCGGGACCAACATGTTTTGGCCTATAGTGTCCACCTTGGGTCCTGGTCGGGATCTTATGTGAATAGATCTCCTGTAACTCCCAAGTAATCAACATGAAAATCATAACTCACCGTTCCTAGGGTGCAACAACATTGGAAGCATTGATTTGGAACTTACAGCAACAAAGAAACTTCAAGGAGTAATAATCATCAGTATTCCACAATAATTTGCATAATACCTCTCCAAATGTAGTCCTCCCTGTAAATGCTGTGTGAATACTACAGTTATAAATACTTATGTATATAAATATACTGTATGCCTGGAGAGTTCCAACATTTGCTGAATTTGTAGGTAAATGTCTAATAATGACTTAATCAAGGCGAAATATATGGAGGAAAATTCAGTATAGTTACAAGTATTTATATAAGGAAAAAAGCCAAATGAAAATGTCTACAGCACTACAACTGAAACTGAGCCTTAAAATTATACATGAATTATAATACAAAGTGAACTATAATAGAAATGCAATGTTTCTTATAAATACCTTTATGGGAAGCCCTCTGTTAACCCACAGGAAAGGATGTCTCCATTTGTATTTAAATAATCAAAATAATAATAATAAAAAAGCCCCTAAGATGGGTTTAAAGTACAGGTATAGGCTTGTCAAAAAACTGGATTTTTATATGTTGCTCACTTACTTGTAAAAAGTGTCTCATCTGCCACAAATCATCTTGTCTGCACCAGGTCGACTAGGTAAAGGAATGATGAGGACATATTTCTTTATATAGCGTATACTTGTCTTTATTAGTTACAGGTGTTGCTGAGCCAGTCCCTGACTGTCAGGAACATGGCATGAGAAAATGGACGAATTGCTCACTACAAAGACGTGGACGATCTAATTTGTGTAGGTATATACATAAAGAACATACTTATGGCACCTTCTATTTCAATACTATTGAAAATTAGATTATGTGACAACAAAATATATATATATAATAATAATTTCCTTAAGCTCTTCTGAGAGATGTTCTGAAGGGTATCGTTACTGTTCAAACTATTGTCTCTTCCCTTTTGGTTACATGGACGAGGGAGAATGTTGCTAGGAAAAAGGCCTCTTGTTAACTATAAAGATGTGGAGTGTCTCTCAAATTTGTCATAAGGGGATGAACATAGATGACAGACTAACGGTAACCTCCATAGGAATACTATAAAAAGTTGATTCATATTGTCTGAAATCCACCCCAAAAAAGCCCCAAACTTGCCTTCCAATGTCACTGCTAAAGTAAACCTCCTCTGGAAGGGGCATGTATGGGGCTGCGAGCAGACACCTCAATAATCTCACTAAGTGGGGGGGGGTTCCTTGGATTTGGGAGGGGTGGTTTTGGATTAGTGAGGGGTGGATTTTCATTTGGAAGGATTGTGGTGGGATATGGAAGGGATGGTTTGGGATGTGGAAAGGGTGATTTTGTGGGTGGAAGGGGTGGTTTTGGACATGGAAGGGGTGGATCTGGAGGCGGAAGGGCTGGAACGATATTTGGGAGTGGTGCTTTTGTATTTGGAAGGGGTCAGAGAAAGGGAAAATGGGTAGGGTGGTCTTCAGGGAGTACGGGTTGGGAGATAGAGTGAGTGTCTGTGTCTTTTTTGTGTGTGTCTGTTGAAGGAGTGGGTGCCTGAGGATCTGGTGTATTTTCTGTTTGTTTAGATTTGTGTCTCCTACTGATTGTCTGTTGGGTGGGTAAGTGTGGGTGTTTGAGTTCAGTATATGCGTGTGTGGATGTATGTGAAGTGCATGTGGTGTGTCTTGGTGTGATGTCTGTGTGTGCTAGTGCATGCATGTTTGGTGGTGGGTGCACTGACTGGGGTGTGCTTGTGGTGTGTGTGGGTGTTGGTGTAGCAGTGGGTGCACTGACTGGTGTGTGCTTGTGGTTTTTGTGGCTATTGTTGTAGTTGTGGGTGCACTGACAGGGGTTGTGATTGTGGTGTGTGGGGGTTTGGTGTAGTGGTGGGTGTTGTGTCTGTGGGCGTGCTGGTGGTAGGTGTGCACGTTTGTGTCATGGCAGGTGTGATGCCTGTGGGTGCACTTGTGGTAGTAGTATGTGTGATGTCTGCATGTGTGTGTCTGTGTTTTTGCTGTGTCGGTGTGAGGATGTCCTGTTTGTGGTTGTTGCCGTGGATGCATGAAAATGTTTAAATGTGCTTCGGACAGGGCTGGCTTGATGGTTTGTGGAAGGGGAAGAGGTGGGAGTCTGGGCTTGAGTTTGGGTTAGGAGGTGCCAGTTAATGAGGTGGCCAGACCTTGGAATGACTGCTGTAGGCCAGACGGCACCCTGAATGCAATCCAGGTAAGTCAGAATCGGGGTGTTCTGGCTAGCCATCCACTGGATGGCATTCAGAAGTGCAGTCTGGCCTCCATCGGTAGTCCGTAATAGGTCAACAGCCTCCTCATTGAGCGCAGCCTGGGACACCAGAGCAGGGGCGGCTGCACCTGCAGCAAAGGTGATGCCATCCCATTTAGGGAGGAGGCTATGGCCAACTTGTGGGGGGGTAGCAAGAGAGAGGATGAAGCTTGGAATGTGGATGGCATATGATGACACAGATGTCACAGTCACTCCAGGGTCTGCCACCACTAGGGACTGGTCTTGATTGGAAGCCTCCAAAGAACATGTAGAGTTGTGGTCTCCATGCCAGTCCCCTCACCCTCCATGCCACCGCTTCCTTCCTGCTTACATGACTGCTGTCACCTTTAACTTGCCCTGATCATGCGGTAAATACAGATAAAACAGTTTGAGGGTATCTGTGCAATTACAATTGGACGTTAATGTTAAACACACAACATTCATGCAAAGTTCAGTAATCCCTCATGCCAGCTTCCATGTCATGTATGCCTTTGTCACTTATGCACTTGTAGGTGCCTCCATGAAAAAGGGGTTTTGCAGTCTGAATAAACACACAGGCCTTTAGATATCTCTGAACCACTGTAGTACAGTGCTAAAATGTATTCACATTTCACAAAAAGCCAGGTGTTGGGCTGGAAATTGACTTCTCAAGATGGCACACTATGGGGGTCATTCTGACCCTGGCGGCCGGTGACCGCCAGGGTCACCGACCACGGGAGCACCGCCAACAGGCTGGCGGTGCTCCCTCGAGCATTCTGACCGCGGCGGTTCAGCCGCGGTCAGAAACGGAAAGTCGGCGGTCTCCCGCCGACTTTCCGCTGCTCGAGTGAATCCTCCATGGCTGCGGAGCGCGCTCCGCAGCCATGGGGATTCTGAAACCCCCTACCGCCATCCTGTTCCTGGCGGGTCTCCCGCCAGGAACAGGATGGCAGTAGGGGGTGCCGCGGGGCCCCTGGGGGCCCCTGCAGTGCCCATGCCCATGGCATGGCATGGGCACTGCAGGGGCCCCCGTAAGAGGGCCCCACTGTGTATTTCAGTGTCTGCAAAGCAGACACGGAAATACGCGACGGGTGCAACTGCACCCGTCGCACCTTCCCACTACGCCGGCTCCATTCGGAGCCGGCGTCCTCGTGGGAAGGTAGATTTTTCCTGGGCTGGCGGGCGGCCTTTTGGCGGCCGCCCACCAGCCAAGGGCAAATCTCAAAATACCCTCAGCGGTCTTGTGACCGCGGAGCGGTATTTTGACGGGGGAACATTGGCGGGCGGCCTCTGCCGCCCGCCAATGTTAGAATGACCCCCTATATCATGTATGTGATTTAACGTTCCATTTGTAAATGTCATTTTAAGTATCACATTGCTTTCCATAATTAATTTCTCTTCTGGACAGAACTAAGGACATTAAAATGTTTTTTGGGGACATGTGACTTTTTTACCAATGTGGACACATGCCTGTATGTTGCAATCAGTACAGTTTGGCATACAAATACACTCTGTCTGACACAGACTGACTTACCTGCATATTTGTAAATGACAAAGGCTTCTGGCCAACCTGCCACTGTCCACATGAAATAATGTTTGCTGGGCAAACTTGTTTTAAACATGTTACAGATTATGAATGACACCACTGTACACATAATTCCAATCTATTTGGTGCAGATGCACATTCACTAGTTGTTATAGCACAAAAATACCTATTTAATGCTTGATATCAACTACATCATAATTCACAGTTTGCCGTGGTCACCAGTAATGGGGGCTACATTATCTACTCACACTTGTGATGGAGCATCCCACCTGACCCAATCATGACATGGGGTATGTCTGGTGCAACTGTTCCTTATAACATTGAGAAAATGCAGGTGCCATGTTTTTTTGGGGAATGCAATCATGTGTCTGGTCACAACATTAGTTGCCTTGTGATAAGGAATCTATTGGAAAATGCCTGTACAAATAAATACACCCCACACAGCATCAGATACTGCCTGACTAACTTACACCTCCAGAAATCCTCATGGACTTTGGATGTGTGTCAACCTTAGTGTTGATGGCATACACCATTGCTAGAAATGAAAAAGGTTAGACAACAACAATAGCTACAGAGAATGACTTAACCCCTTGTTGCTGCTGTTGGGCCCTCAACTGCCCATCAAGCTCTGGGTAAGCCACCACAAGGATGCAGGCCATTAGGGGGATCAAGGTATAGAGCACCCGCCTGGATCATTGGATTGACTGCCAGACTTGGCAGTCTGCAGACGTTTTTGTAGCACGACGTAGGTCTTGCCACCTCTTCTGGCAGTGCAGGCTGCAATGCGTGGGGACCCCCAGGGTCTGCACCTTCTTTGCAATGGCCTTTCAAATCTCATGCTTCTGATGGGCATTGACCTGTATTGATGACCAAAAAATTTGGCATTGCACACATGCATTCACCAAACAGTAACTCCATTTGTATCAAAATATTTAGATGTAGCAGGGAAATACTGAGTTATTATGAGCACCCTCAAAACATTTTAGCTCCCCATGTTACTAAATCAGCCCTACAACATCATCTAGGCCAGGGCTATGAAACCTGACTGTTGTGAGAGCCACCCCTGATTACTCACAATCATTGTGAACTACTAAAGGCTACACAACATGTGCAATCTGTGCACATAATCACATGCACAGTTACATTGGCTTCATGCCTAAACTCCCAAGAGTCAGAACCCATGGTCAGCATCACATATAGGGCCTGAGGGGAGTGTAGAAGGGCAGACAAATGTCAGTGAGAGCAGGGATTTGGGTAAGGTATGAACAAGTGTGTGTTGAACAGGGCATACTGGGATGGATGATTGTGAGCCAGTGCCATGTGAACTTTCAGCACAAGGAATAACTTTACCTATATGGGGCTCCGTGATATAATGAAACAATACAGAGCAGTGCATTACTCTATATGGACTGGAATCCCACTTGACAGGACAGCACCAGACAACTCTAAATCCTCAAAATAGTTTTTTTTACACATCAATTTCATTTTAGCAGTGGCTGTATGTCCCACTCATATTACTGATACACTGTCTACTGCCCAATTGTAGTCAGTGCAACATATAAATGTACAGAGTGGATGAATGCATATTTATATCCTTAGTGAAAAAATCAATTAGTCACTGGGAACAATTACTTTCTTTACCATTCTAATTATTTATTAATTTTTGTCTCTCTTTGTCTTGCTCTCATAAATTAAGCTAAACATTGCAAAACTATACACAGAAGTACATCACGAAAAATACATACAATTACACATACACAAATTATACACACTTAGGGGGTCATTACGACCACGGCGGTCCTTTTGCAAGACCGCCGAGGGACCGCCGTGCGGAAGACCGCCTGTGCAGGCGGTTTGCCGCTCGGCGTATTATGACCGTTGGCTGCTCTCTATCGTTATTCCGACGGAGAGCCGCCAACAGCCATACTTGCGGGCGGCGGGGAAGTGGAGGTTGCTCCACCTCCACCGCCACGCCAACAGAACACCGCCCAGTAAATCACATCCTGTGATTCGCTGTGGCGGTGTTCTGTGGCGTGGCGGTGTCGGCGGAGCTGCCCCCATGGCTCCCGTCCCCTCCCGGAGGATCGACAGGACAGGTAAGTCGATCGTCCATTAGGGGAGGGGGGTGTTGTGTGTTGTGTGCGTGCATGGGGGTGTGCGTGTGTGTATGTAGAGGGGGTGTGTGAGTGCGTGTATGCTTGCGGGGGTGTTGTGTGTATGGGAATGAGTGCGTGTATGGCTGTGGGTATGTCTGTATGGATGTGTGCGTGTATGTTTCAATGTGGGTGTGCGTGCCTGACTGTGTGTGTGGCTGTGGGCATGTATGTCGGGGTGTGTGCGTGTGTGTGTTGGTGGTGCCTGCATGCGTGTTGGTGGTGCCTGCATGCGTGTTGGGTGTGTGTGAGTAATGTTATGTTGGGGGTCGGGTGGGGAGGGCGGCCCTGCCACATTTGGGGGGTGGCAGGGGTGGTGGGGGGGTAGGGGAGGGAGTCGGTGGGGGAGACCCCTATCAGTGCCAGGAAAGGAATTCCCTGGCACTGCTAGTGCTTACCGCCATGGATTTCATGGCGGTTCAAACCGCTGGAAATCCACGGCGGTAAGCCGGGTCCAAATACCGCCGGCGGTATACTGTCCGCCGCAGGGCTGGAGACCCAGGTCTCCAGCCCGGCGGGCGGGACGGAGAACCGGCGGATGACCATGGCGATAACCGCCATGGTCATAATTCACCTAGGTAAGACCGCCAGCCTGTTGGTGGTCTTACCGCTGGCTCGCCGCCATCCGCCAGGGTTGTAATGACCCCCTTAATAATTAAACATGTACCACCTGGCATACAATATTCTAATACAATAGTCTAAAAAGTCTCTTTTGCACGGAAACCTTTCGATTATAAGCTGCTAAACCTTTTCCAGGCAAGCAGTATTGTAGTATGAGGTAATGATGTTTAGAATCGCCTTTCCTAGGCTCTTTGTTCCTGGTACTTATATGCAATACAATCCCATTTTCATTGTCTCATTGTTCCATAGTTCAAGAAACAATCCACAAAAACATAGTCAACGAGTTTCGGCCTTTCAACTTCTAGCCTCTTCAGGACATCAAAAATAGTGCTTTCATGAAGCTTTTGCTGACGGCGTTCACCGTTCTTTCAATATATTTTTCAATAGTGTCCTTCCACACGCCCAGAGCCAAATACAGGTGACTTGCACGGCTAAGTGGTTAAACCGGAAAGAAAAGCAGTGGACCCATACTTGGAGCGTTCCCACGAAAATAGAAATCAAATGTAATCTTGAAAGGAGACTATTGAAAAATTGTTCCCAGTGACTAATTGATTTTTTCACTCTGGATATAAATATGCATTCATCCCCTCTGTACAGGTGAGGTTACTCACTCAGACATCCTGGCTCCCAGAGGTTGGTAACAGCAGCGAAATATCGAGGAGGCCTTGTTGGCTGCAGTGTTAAGAGGTAAGTGAGTATTTTTTCACAATGCTGCATACAAGTACAGAGAGGACGCTATCCGTGACAGAGACAGACACAGCCATTGGCTTTAATGAGTAGCCATCACACATGTTAGCCTATGGTAGGGACCATCGTGGAGGGTAGCACCTGCTTAGTGGTCAACTTCCACCGACAGCCGTCTAGTAACCAATGTCCTGACGGCAAGGTCAGACAGCTGCCATTTTAGGGTGTGAAACTGTGAACTTTCAATTGCCAGAGTGTCACCATCACCCAAAATGGAGGCTGTGGTATTTATAAATGTCAGATATGAATGGGACTGTTCTTGATAAGATATGACATAATGTGAACCATGACTGCGTTTGACGTCAATAGTGCCATGAGGGAAGTAAGACATCAGTTGAGAGTATTTACAAAAAAATAAAAAAATAGTAATATGTGCAAATTTTACATTTCAAATGTTTATTTGCACATAAGGTTAAAAAAATAAAAAATAGGACATGTTATTTTGAAGTTCCAAAAATTTGATATCAATGAGTGTACCTGAATTACCCAATGATATTACTAATTTTACCAATACTTCAGATGTGTGTTGACGTTAAGGTATAGTGTGGGGATTTCAGCGGATATTTTCTTTTCCATATATGCAGAGCTCTAAACCCAGCCATGGGTGGGTGGCAATAACCTCAGGTGTTTTGGCCCTTTCCAGACCTTGCCAGCATGGAGGAAAGGGATGGCAATAAGCAATTATGGTGGTCATTACAACCCTGGCGGACGGTGTTAAAGCTGCGGTAATACCGCAAACAGTGCGGCGGATAAAAAAATGGAATTATGACCCTGGCGGAAACCGCCAAAAAAGACAGCCACTTTAACACACCGCCCGCCACGGCGGTACAGACAAGCAGCGCGGCGGTCACCGCCAACAGACAGGCGGAACCCAATGTACCGCCCATAGTATTACAACCCGCCAATCCGCCACCTTTTCCGGGGCGGATTCACCGTGGATAAAAACACGGGGGAAACAGCTTTTGCAATGGGAAGACGCTCACCTGAACACATCCCACGAGGAACGAGGACTCCATGGACCCGGAACTCCAAATACTCCCTGCCCTTGTGTTTCTGCTCCTATACGACCAACATCTACGTAGGCGCCGGTGAGTACTGCACCTACGACATGGGGGAGGGGGAGGCAAAAGTTAGGGGGACACCCACCAAACACCCCCACCCCCAACCTCGCATAATACAACATACACACCAATGCATTCACAAAAATCACAGTAACAACCCACAACCCCCCCAGAAGAATGAAAAGACAAAGCAAAATTCGGTCAAACATTGTAATGTGGCATAATACATGTCATACAAAAATATACAGAGATATTTATGAAAATCAGTCATAAATATATACATTACGAGAAGTAGTGCAGATATGTACATAACAATGTCTGTGCACCAACAGTCCAAAAATGCATGGGCGAGGCCCACAAAGAATACCTGACCACAATCGGAGAGAACACTGCCGGGGCATCAGATAGAAATACCACAGGCACCTCAGGGGGAAGGGAAGGGGGGCACCTCAGCTGGATGACTGCAAAGCCAGATCCACAATGGGGCTCCATGCCCATTGATGTATCCTGGGGAGTGCAAAGCCACAGTCTCTCAAGTCTCTACAGTGGGTGGCTTGCCCACTGTGCCATCCTGGGGAGTGCAAAGCCACAGTCTCTCAAGTCTCTACAGTGGGTGGCTTGCCCACTGTGCCATCCTGGGGAGTGCTAAGCCACAGTCTCTCAAGTCTCACAAGTGGGTGGCTTGCCCACTGTGCCATCCTGGGGAGTTCAAAGCCACAGTCTCTCAAGTCTCTACAGTGGGTGGCTTGCCCACTGTGCCATCCTGGGGAGTGCAAAGCCACAGTCTCTCAAGTAGATGCAGGTCTCCACTGGTTCTGGAGGGGGACTGGTACCCAGACTGGATGAGTCTCCCCGTGAAAGTACCTGTCCTGTCACTGTCCCAGCTGCACATGGGATAACGATGCCTGATGTGGCAGTCTATTCATTTCTACCCGGTGCTTGCCCTGTTCAGCGGTCTTCACCATGGCGGTCTTTGCCCTGTTCAGCGGTGCTTTGCCATGGTGGTTGTTGCCCTGTTCAGCAGTGCTTTGCCATGGCGGTCTCTGGACTGTTCAGCGGTGCCTTGACATGGCGGTTCTGGACTGTTCAGCGGTGCTTTGCCATGGCGGTCGTGGCCTGTTCAGCGGTGCTTTGCCATGGCGGTCTCTGGACTGTTCAGCGGTGCTTTGACATGGCGGTTCTGGACTGTTCAGCAG
This sequence comes from Pleurodeles waltl, assembly GCF_031143425.1. Lineage (NCBI taxonomy): Eukaryota > Metazoa > Chordata > Amphibia > Caudata > Salamandridae > Pleurodeles > Pleurodeles waltl. The sequence goes on along the minus strand of NC_090438.1, from coordinate 790,274,908 downwards.
TGCTTTGACATGGCGGTTCTGGACTGTTCAGCGGTGCCTTGACATGGCGGTTCTGGACTGTTCAGCGGTGCTTTGCCATGGCGGTCATTGCCCTGTTCAGCGGTGCTTTGCCATGGCGGTCTCTGGACTGTTCAGCGGTGCCTTGACATGGCGGTTCTGGACTGCTCAGCGGTGCTTTGCCATGGCGGTCGTTGCCCTGTTCAGCAGTGCTTTGCCATGGCGGTCTCTGGACTGTTCAGCGGTGCTTTGCCATGGCGGTTCTGGACTGTTCAGCAGTGCTTTGACATGGCGGTTCTGGACTGTTCAGCGGTGCCTTGACATAGCGGTTCTGGACTGTTCAGCAGTGCTTTGCCATGGCGGTCGTTGCACTGTTCAGCGGTGCTTTGCCATGGCGGTCTCTGGACTGTTCAGCGGTGCTTTGACATGGCGGTTCTGGACTGTTCAGCGGTGCTTTGCCATGGCGGTCTCTGGACTGTTCAGCTGTGCTTTGACATGGCGGTTCTGGTACGGACATTGGTGTGTGGCATGACGTTCCCTAGACTGGGCATTGGTGTGTGGTATGATGTTCCCTACACTGGGCATTGGTGTGTGGCATGACGTTCCATCATAGCCCACCTGGGCTGTGGCCCTCCTGGGCAATGACTCCAGCAGTGGCGGTGGTCTCTGGACCAGTGACGATACTTGGGCCCTCCTGGGCAATGACTCTGGCGGTGGTCTCCTGACCAGTGACGATACTTGGTCCCTCCTGGGCTGTGACTCCGGTGGTGGTCTCCTGACCAGTGATGATACTTGTGCCCTCCTGGGCTGTGACTCCGGCGGTGGTCTCCTGACCAGTGACGATACTTGGGCCCTCCTGGGCAATGACTCCGGCGGCGGTCTCTGGACCAGTGACGATACTTGTGCCCTCCTGGGCTGTGACTCCGGCGGTGGTCTCCTGACCAGTGACGATACTTGTGCCCTCCTGGGCAATGACTCCGGCGGTGGTCTCTGGACCAGTGACGATACTTGTGCCCTCCTGGGCAATGACTCTGGCGGTGGTCTCTGGACCAGTGACGATACTTGGGCCCTCCTGGGCTGTGACTCCGGCGGTGGTCTCCTGACCAGTGACGATACTTGTGCCCTCCTGGGCTGTGACTCCGGCGGTGGTCTCCTGACCAGTGACGATACTTGGGCCCTCCTGGGCAATGACTCTGGCGGTGGTCTCTGGACCAGTGACGATACTTGTGCCCTCCTGGGCTGTGACTCCGGCAGTGGTCTCCTGACCAGTGACGATACTTGTGCCCTCCTGGGCAATGACTCCGGCGGTGGTCTCTGGACCAGTGACGATACTTGGGCCCTCCTGGGCAATGACTCTGGCGGTGGTCTCAGGACCAGTGACGATACTTGGGCCCTCCTGGGCTGTGACTCTGGCGGTGGTCTCTGGACCAGTGACGATACTTGGGCCCTCCTGGGCTGTGACTCTGGCGGTGGTCTCTGGACCAGTGACAACGGTGCTGGCGGTTGTGTCTCGACCGCCGGAAATGATGGCGCACTTCTCCGCCGTGACACTCACAACAGGCTGGGCAGACTTCCTCTGGCCCTTCACCACCTTTGGGGGAGACACAGCTGACTCTCCAATCCCCTTGGAATCCATGTGAGTTGTTTTCCCACCAGGAGTCTTCACACGGTCCCGTCGTCCACTCTCCAATTTTAGAGCCTTTACACGGGGTGGGCTGCCAGTGCCTTGGCTCCGTGTCACACTGCCTGCCCTGGTGGCCGGTGCACTCCACAAACCTTGAACAGGCACTACTGGTATTGGAGGCTTTTTAGCTGAGGCGCTACGACGGGACTGATGAATTGGAGGGGTGGGTGGGGGCAAAAAGATCAACTTTACAGAGGGACAGTTTCTGACGAACACTGGGATGGGTAGTTGGAGGGGGCGTGGGAGTGGAGGAAGAGGAGGTGGTTGTCGTAGGTGTCACTTTAGGTGTTTTGGGTGCAGGTGCCGGTACTTGAGGCTGTCGTGAGGTGGATGGATGTTGGGTGAGTGATTGCCGGCGTTTGTGTACTTTGGGAGGGGGCGTCACAGACACACTGGGAGAGGACACAGGGGACGTGTAAATGGGAGTGGAGGTGGTGAGTGCAGGTGAGTGGCTTGTGGTGCTGGGTGTCCTTGTGCGATTCATGGTACCTGTAGATGTGGTGCATGCAGGTGTGTGTGTAGACGAGACTGGGAGGTAGGAGGGAGAAGAGGAGGAGGGGGACACAGTGGAGGCAGTGGATGTTGCTGTGTCTGTACGTGGGTGAGGCTTGCGTGAGTGCCTGTGGGTTGTGTGGTGCCTATGTTTGCTTGAGCTACCTGTGTGTGCTGACTTGTGTGCATGCTGGTCTGTAGGTGTGCTTGGGATGGGCTGGGGTACGGGAGATTGGGTCTGGGTGGAGGAGGTTGGAGGAGGGAAGCTAGACACAGGGACAATGGCTGCCATCAGTGCTGAGGCCAGAGTTTGCAGGGTTCGCTGAAGGACAGCCTGACCAGAATGAATGCCCTCCAGGAATGCATTACCGTGTTGCAACTCTCGTTCTACACCCTGGATGGCATTCACAATGGTAGACTTCCCAACTGTGAGTGACCTGAGGAGGTCAATGGCTTCCTCACTGAGGGCAGCAGGGGTGACTGGGGCAGGTCCCGAGGTGCCTGGGGCAAAGGTGATGCCCACCCTCCTGGGTGAGCGGGCATGGGGCGAACGCTGAAGGGCTGCTGGGAGGGCGGTGCTGGTAGGGGAGATGGCGGATGTACCTGTAGAAGTGGGGCGCACAGATGGTGCCGCCACCACAAGGGAGCCCCCATCGACGGACGAGTCCGTGTCGCTGCTGGGTGATCCGGTGGCCGACGTGAAGTTCCCCTCGCCCTCCGTCCCACTGGTGCATTCTGAGTCCGTGGTGAGGCCCTCTATGGCCATGTGGGATGCAGCTCCCTCGTGCTCCGGTGCCACTGTACCTCCGCCTGATGATGCTGATGTACAAAAGGACAGGGAGAGCAGAAAAAGGGGGGGAGACAGTAGAAAGAGAGTTTTAGTGCATGGCATACCGCTACCGTTGGCGCACAAGACAGACACAGCAGCCCCCTGCATTACGCTGTGCTCCTGCCCTCTGCACATGCAATTTCTGGGATCTGGCATACATGGCAATGGTGGACATCTGCGCACATGGATGCCACAGGGGCAACTATACCTCGACTTGGCACTCTGCTGAGGTGGTGTAGAGTGCCACATGGGCTACATTACGGAGGGTTCTTGCTTACCGAACTCGCCCTGGCTTAGGGACACCCACAGCCCACCTCCCCCACCCAGACCCCTCTACTGCGCGCAAAGTCCGCAGAATGAGGTTGTACTCACCCCCTTGTGTCTGCTGTGAGGCCCTCAAGCGCCCATCCAACTCCGGGTAGGCCACCTCCATGATCCGGAACATCAGGGGGGTCATGGTGCGACGGGCACCCCTCCCACGTTGGGAGGCCATCCCCAGCTGAGCCTCCGCCGTCTTCTTGCTGCAGCGGCGAATGTCCTCCCATCTCTCACGCAGTGGGTGCCCCGTCTCTGGTGGACCCCCAGGGTCCGGACCTCCTTGGCGATGGCACGCCAAATGTCCCTCTTCTGGTGGACGCTGACCTACATGACATGCACAAGGAAAGAGGAACAGTCATTACCAACTGCACCCTCATTGTGAGTGGCCCCCTCCCTACTCTGGCCATGTGGCCCATTCATTCCCATGCATTAATATTCTATGAACTCTGCCCCCTTCCCTCTTCCAACCAGCCCTCTCCACCCAGGCCTAGCCCATACAACGTGCTCCCTGTGTACTAACCTGTTGGTCTGGAGGACCGTAGAGTAGCGTGTACTGGGGGAGGACCCCATCTACCAGTTTCTCCAACTCCTGTGCAGTGAAGGCAGGGGCCCTTTCCCCAGACGCAGCAGCCATCGTCGCTTCCAGACCGAGGTCACAGCAGCACTTACAGGTCAGGTATCTAGTGATTGAACAGATAGAAATTGGCGGTGACGTCCGCGGTGGTGACGTCCGCGGCGGTGCGCATCATCACCGCCGGCGCACCTGTTCATTGGCTCCTGGGACCCATAGGGTCCAATGTTAACCAATGCTGCATTGTGCCGCGGTCTACGACCGACTACCGCGACGGTGTGCAACGCCAGCGCAGTTACCCCACAATCCCATTGTCCCAGTTAAGAGGTCAGGCAGCCGCCATTTCAGGGGCCCACGTGGCTTAATTTACCACTGCGTCACACATAGCTAGGCCTACACTCAACACACATACAGGAAGGGTTTCGTGAGTGGTGTAGTCTTGTGTGTAACTGTGGGTACATACCTGGAGGAATTATGACTGATTTGTCGCTGTTGTCCTTCGTAGGCACCGTCAGCTGGGACAGTTGAGAAGATGGCGGAATCCTCTGGTGTACCGACCCCTGGTGGACCTGTTGACAATGGAAGAGCGACATGTCATCGTCACCTACCGGTTTGACCGTACCACAATCCAAGAACTATGTACCCAGTTGGAGCCGGACCTGATGTCATCAATCCGCCATCCGACTGGAATCCCCCCTGACGTGCAGGTGCTGTCAGTGCTCCATTTCCTTGCAAGTGGCTCTTTTCAGACAACAGTGGCCATGGCATCAGGGATGTCCCAGCCTATGTTTTCCAACGTGTTGTCCAGAGTGCTGTCTGCCCTGATGAAACACGTAAGGAGATACATCATTTTCCCTGAGGTGGCAGATTTGCCTACAGTGAAAGGTGACTTCTATGCCCTTGGACATATCCCCAACGTCATAGGTGCCATTGATGGGACCCATGTAGCTCTGGTCCCCCCCCACAGGAGTGAACAGGTGTACAGGAACAGGAAGAGTTATCATTCAATGAATGTCCAGATGGTATGTTTGGCAGACCAGTACATCTCCCAGGTAAATGCTATGTTCCCTGGCTCAGTGCATGACACCTACATCCTGCGGAATAGCAGCATCCCTGATATGATGGGTCAACTCCAGAGGCACCGTGTATGGCTATTAGGAGACTCTGGTTACCCCAACCTGTCCTGGCTATTGACCCCAGTCAGGAATCCCAGGACCAGGGCAGAGGAACGGTACAATGAGGCCCATGGGCGGACTAGGAGTGTGATCGAACGCACATTCGGCCTCCTGAAGGCCAGGTTCAGGTGCCTCCATATGACAGGTGGATCCCTATTCTACTCACCGAAGAAGGTGTGCGACATCATCATCGCCTGCTCCATGCTTCATAATCTGGCTTTGCGACGCCAGGTGCCTTTTCTGCAGGAGGATGATCCAGATGACGGTGTTGTAGCAGCTGTGGAGCCTGTAGACAGTGATGAGGAGGGAGCTGAGGAAGAAGACAACGACAACAGGGAGTCAGTCATACAGCAATATTTCCAGTGACCCTCAGGTGAGAACATTTTCATGTTTGACATTACATTAACTTTCACAGGTCTACCTCTATCCTGTCTGTCGGTTTCAACCACTATTTGGTAACTGAGTTGAACCTTTCGATTACTGTTTCACAGGTGTGGTTACCAACGTGTCATCTGCTTGCATCCTTCAAGTACTTGTGATGTGTGACATAGGTATGTTAGCTGTACAATGGGAAATGCATTATCACACTGTCATTGATAATACACATTTTCAAAATCATAGACTGACTCCAGATTGTTTTGTGTTTCAAGGGTGTTTATTGAAGTGCTAATTATTGGAGGGGGTGGTAAAATGGTGATGGGTGATGGTGGAGGAATTTCCATGGCAGAGTCCAGTCTATTAGTCTCACAGGTGCACTGCCCATCTGGGCATAGGAAGTGGAGCTGGGGCTGTTTAAGTATGGACAGGGTAACAAGGTGGGACAGTGTGAGGACAATCAGTGTGGTCTCATTTCCTGGTGGGGGTCTTGCCATCTTGCTCTGTCCTGTTCCTGGATCTCAGAGACCGCTTGCGTGGTGGTTGTCCGTCTGCAGGGGGTGCGGTGCTGGTGTGGTGGTCCTGTGGCGGGGCGTCCTGTCCACTAGCGCCGGCAGAGGTGGTGGGCAGTTCATCGTCCTGACTAGTGTCAGGGGCCCCTTGGAGTGCCACGGTGTCCCTCAAGGTCTGCTGTATGTCCTTCAGCACCCCTACGATGGTGTTCAGGGCGGAGCTGATGGTCCTGAGCTCCTCCCTGAACCCCAAATACTGTTCCTCCTGAAGGCGCAGGGTCTCCTGCAACTTGTCCAGGACCGTCGCCATCGTCTCCTGGGAGTGGTGGTATGCTCCCATGATGGAGGATAGGGCCTCGTGGAGAGTGGATTCCCTAGGCCTGTCTGCCCCCTGTCGCACAGCAGCCCTCCCAGTTCCCCTGTGTTCCTGTGCCTCCATCCCCTCGACCGTGAGCCCACTACCACTGCTCCCAAGTCCCTGTTGTTGTTGGGGTGGTGGGTTAGCCTGGGTTCCCTGTAGTGGTGGACACACCGCTGATTGACCTGTCCTGGGTAGGGAGGTTTGGGCCCGCTGAGTGGGTGCTGTGCTGGTGTTACCAGAGGGTGGAAGGTCGGTGTTGGGCTGTGCCTGTGCAAGGGGAACCGACTGTCCCGAGGCCCACGATGGTCCGGGCTGGTCATCAGGATCCAGTAGGGCAGAGCTGCTATCGTCACTGTGGGCCTCTTCTGGGGGTGGAGTGGTGTTGTCTGGACCCTCCTGTGTGGTGACGGTCCTTCGGGTTCCTGCAGGGGCATAAGAGCATGATTATTGCATGTGTGTGTGTAATGGTGTGCAATGGGTGGGTGAGCATGTACCCCAGTGCAAGCATTCCTGTGTGGGAGCTTGTGGGATGGTGGTTGAGGGGGGTGTTATTGGTATGTGCAGTGGGCATGCTTTAGTGCTGGGTGTCCATGCTTAGTTCTGTCATGCACGGCTTGGTGTTGGGATGTGTGGTTTGTTTTATTAGTACATTAGTGAGGAGTTCGAGTGATAGGGGAGGGTGTGAGGGTGGGGGTGTGTGATAGCATGCAGGTAGGGTGGGGGATATGATAGTAAAGATTTGACTTACCAGTGTCCCATCCTCCACCGACTCCTGCGAGGCCCTCAGGATGCATGATGGTCAAGACTTGCTCCTCCCATGTTGTTAGTTGTGGAGGAGGAGGTGGGGGTCCGCAGCCAGTCTGCTGAACCGCGATGTTGTGCCTGGAGACCGTTGAACGCACCTTCCCCCGTAGGTCGTTCCACCTCTTCCTGATGTCCTCCCTATTTCTTGGGTGCTGTCCCACTACGTTGACCCTGTCCACGATTCTTCGCCATAGCTCCATCTTCCTGGCTATTGATGTGTGCTGTACCTGTTAGCCAAAAAGCTGTGGCTCTACCCGTACGATTTCCTCCACCATGACCCTGAGCTCCTCCTCAGAGAAGCGGGGGTGTCTTTGGCGTGACATGGGGTGGTGTGTGTGATGTGTGGGGCGGTGTGAGTGTTGATGTGTGTGGTGATGTGTGGTGGTGTGTGGTGTTTTGTGCGTGGATGTGGGTTGGGTGATGGTGTTGTGTGCCTCTGTATGGTGGTGTTGTCTTGGCTGGGCAGTCTCTCTGGCCTTCGTCTCTAATTTGTGGTCGTAGGGGTTTGTGGGTGATGTGGGTGTGTGTTTTATATTGTGTTGGGTGTGTGGGAGTGTTGTTTGTATGTGTGTCAGGTGTGTGTATTTTGAATTGTCAAATGTGGTGGTGTTTTGGAGATGTGTGTGTATTTTGAGCGCGGCGGTGTGTACCGCCAATGGAATACCACGGTTGAAAGACCGCCGCGTGGATTTGTGGGTCGTAATAGCATGGGCGTGTTTCTGTTGGCGTGGAGGTGGAGGTTTAGTTTTCGCCAGTTTATCACTGACCTTTGGTGTGGCGGACTTGTGTGGGTGTCTGAATTTCGGCTGATTTTGAGATGTGGGTCATAATAGCTGTGGCGGGATTCCGCGGCCACGGCGGTGTGTTGCCGGTAAGTGCCTTTTACCGCCAATGTTGTAATGACCCCCTATGTCTAAATAGGCAAAGTATCCTGGGTTTGTGTCACCAACTGGAGCCTGATTGCATGTCTCACGATATAAATCCATCAGCCATGACACCAATTGTTAAATTCATGACAGCACTGCATTTTGTACCCACTGACTCTTTTCCAGACACTGTTGCAATAGCTGGTGGCATGTACCAACCGACTTTCAGTGATGCGCTACAGGATGTCCTTGTTTCCTTGATGGGACACATCAGCAGCTACATCCAGTTCCCATGCCACTATGAAGGGCAACTTTTATGCTTTGGGTGGACTACCACATGTGGCTGGAGCAATGGATGGCACGCATTTTGCCTTTGTGCCACAACACGCAAGTGAACAGGTCTATCACAATTGGAAGAACTTCCATTCCATCAATGTGCAAGTTGCCTGCATACCAGATTTATACATTTCAAGTGTGTGTGCCCACTTCTCTGGGACAACACGATTCATGTGTTCTATGGAACAGCATCATACCCATGCCAATGCCATAACATGGACCAGAGAGGGCCTGGCTTGTTGGTAAGTACAATAAGACTTGTGGATCTGTCCCCTGAATCCGTGTTTAGGAAGGGACAGTGGCTTGATATGTTATCTGTTGATGTTTTACTTCCATGTAGGAGACTCAGTGTATCCTAACCGACCACGGTTATTGGCACAGTTGAGGAATTCAGCATCACAAGGGGAAGTCTGCTTCATTGAGGCCCATGTAAGGACACTAAGGCCAGTAGAGAAGGCTTTGGTCTCTTGAAAGCCAAGTTAGGTACCTGGATAAGAGTGGTGGAACCTTCCTCTACTCACCCGATAAAGTATGAACAATCACAGCTGTCTGCTCCATTCTACCTAACATCACCCTGCAGTGGAACATGACTTTTATCCCACAAGAGGGAGACCGTGATGAGCCACCGGGTGTGGTTATTGAAATTCCCAATGAAGATGACAGTGGTGAAGAAGAACGATTTGACTTCTTCACCTGAGTGTAAGTGTACCTTTACAAATTGTAACCTCCAATGTCAGCACAAATTGTGACAAAATGAACATTTCAGTCTGCAATGGGAATTTGATAGGAATGGTTAGTGCAGGAAAGTCCAAAGCAAAATTGTTAGTGTCTCAGAGATTTCCTACATTGACTACTGTGTTAGTTGCCAAAGAGTAACTTTGCTTGTGCTAAATATGTGTGTCCTCCTTACTTGTCATGGGAGTTAACATTAGTAATCATTAACTATCCCTTGTTATTCTGTTTCAGTGTCCTTAACCATGTCATTTTCATTTGGACATTTCAAAGTTGTGTCATCTGCAGTGATATGTTGCTGTGTGAGAGTACAACATGAACATGTGTTGATAATGGGACAAACTCTCAATTGGGAAAGACAGATCTTGTCAAGGGACAACTTGCACTCTGATAGAATGGTCAGTCATTTTGTATCAGACCTGTTTTCTGTGTGATGGTGCCATCCAGGCAATATATGCCACTTTATTTGCTCTGACCACATCTGTATGCCAGGCCCTAGCATACTGTTCTCCCTTCACATTGGCTAAATCTTCAGTGTGTGTTCTGTGGATGTAGCTGCTGATGTGTCTCCTCATAGTTGAATGCCCTTATTGTTTAGCACACCACTGAATGTTGGTTGTATAATTGCACCAGATACTGCCACAGAATCCTGTAATGGTCATGTGGTCTCGAATGTTGTTACTGCCATGATGTTGACTATTGATGTTAATGATGTACGATTACTATTGTGAGGTCAGAATGTGTGGCTGCAGCAGAAGTCATGTATTCATGATAGTTTGCCTCTTCAATGAACTACCATGTGATATTCCCTCTCTTCAATGGTGTCTAGGTCAGGGAGACTCCACCTCTGAATGTAACATAGAATTGGGGTACTTTATGTTTTGGGAACATCTGTTCAGATTTCTGAAATGATGAGTACCTTACATCTGTATGGCAATACATAGTTTTTGTCTCGATATAATGAGGAACACATTACCTCTTCTTAATTTCTATTCTACGTTTAACATGTTGGGTCAATACATTTTGATAAAATCAGGATGAAGGCTGAGATATAAGATTGAATGCCACAATAAAAGAAACAACAGTGTTGTTATTTTTTGTCCGTAGTGTTTATTCCCATTATACCAAGCAAATTAAAAATATGCAAACAAATGTAAAAAGACAACAGAAAAAGTCCATCATGGTGGATGTAAGTATAGTGGTAGAGGCATAATTGTTTGTAGTCCAATGTCCAAGATACAATTGTTCTCAGAAAAAGTAATTGTGTCCCAGAAATAGTCCACAGAGTGAATGATAGACACCCACAGTAGGAAATTAGGCACAACATCTCTTGGAGGTGGTGGAGGAGGTCTTGCCTTCCTCTTCTGGCAGACCAGATGACCACCCCTCTGGGGAAGAAGAGGGGGAAAAGGTACAGGGACTGGGTTGGGGGTAACAGGCCCCTCATGTGGAAGGGCCTCACAGTCTGTATCTGTCAGTGTTGTGTTGTTGGCCCAGAGATAGAGAGACCATAGACAGGGGCTAATGGAATTGGGAAAACCCTTCTCACGTGGTGATCAATGCCAAATAGCAACCCAGTGAGAGAGCTCATTTTGTCATTCTGATTACGTATTTCCAACATGAGCTTCCTCTGCACCACCTTGATCTCCCGGAGCTCAGTTACTGCCTACCCCATCATGTCTTGGGACTATTCTACTGCTCCTAAGACTTGGTCAATGATGGTCTGGCTGACAAAGACCCCAGTGTCCCCACTTTGTTGGCCCATGGATTTCCTCCCACAACACCTATCCCCACTGCCCTGTGACCTTGGAGCAGTGTGCCCCATCTCACTAAGGGGGCCAGAAACCTCTAGCCGCCAGGGCAAAAAAAATGTGGGTGTTTTTTTTTTTGTTTGTTTGTTTTTTTAGAGATGGGGAGCGACCCATTAGGCAAGGGTCACTCCCCTGTGGGGCAAATTGTATTTAGACCATTTCTGCCCCCCTTGGGGGCAGATTGGTCGATTTTAGTTCAATCTGCCCCTAAGGGGGCAGAAACCACTAGGCACCGGGGATTTTATTTTTGGCGCCAATGTCACGCAGGGGGAGCGACCCCGTAGGCAAGGGTCGCTCCCGGGGAGGGGGTTGGGGGGTGGGGGACAAACTAATTTTAGGCCATTTCTGCCCCCTGGGGCCGGCTGAGCTAGAGGCCAAAATCCACAGGTAGGCACTGTTTTCTATGAAAAAATGTGATGTGTCCACGTTGTGTTTTGGGGCGTTTCCTGTCACGGGCGCTAAGCCTACCCACACAAGTGAGTTATCATTTTTATGGGGAGACTTGGGGGAACGCTGGGTGGAAGGAAATTTGTGGCTCCTCTCAGATTCCAGAACTTTCTGTCACTGAAAATTGAGGAAAATGGGTTTTTTTAGCCAAATTTTGAGGTTTGCAAAGGATTCTGGGTAACAGAACCTGGTCAGAGCCCCACAAGTCACCCCATCTTGGATTCTCTTAGGTCTCTAGTTTTAAAAAATGCACAGGTTTGGTAGGTTTCCCTAGGTGCCGGCTGAGCTAGAGGCCAAAATCTACAGGTAGGCACTTTGCAAAAAACACCTCTGTTTTCTTTAAAAAAATGTGATGTGTCCACGTTGTGTTTTGGGGCGTTTCCTGTCCCGGGCGCTAGGCCTACCCACACAAGTGAGGTATCATTTTTATCGGGAGACTTGGGGGAACGCTGGGTGGAAGGAAATTTGTGGCTCCTCTCAGATTCCAGAACCTACTGTCACCGAAAAGTGAGGAAAATGTGTTTTTTTAGCCAAATGTTGAAGTTTGTAAAGGATTCTGGGTAACAGAACCTGGTCAGAGCCCCACAAGTCACCCCACCTTGGATTCCCCTAGGTCTCTAGTTTTCAAAAATACACAGGTTTGGTAGGTTTCCCTAGGTGCCGGCTGAGCTAGAGGCCAAAATCTACAGGTAGGCACTTTGCAAAAAACACCTCTGTTTTCTTTAAAAAAATGTGACGTGTCCACGTTGCGTTTTGGGGCATTTTCTGTCGCGGGTGCTAGGCCTACCCACACAAGTGAGGTATCCTTTTTATCAGAAAACTTGGGGGAATGCTGGGTGGAAGGAAATTTGTGGCTCCTCTCTGATTCCAGAACTTTCAGTCACCAAAATGTGAGGAAAACGTATTTTTTTTAGCCAAATTTTGACGTTTGCAAAGGATTCTGGGTAACAGAACCTGGTCAGAGCCCCACAAATCACCCCATCTTGGATTCCCCTAAGTCTCTAGTTTTAAAAAATGCACAGGTTTTGTAGGTTTCCCTAGGTGCCAGCTGAGCTAGAGGCCAAAATCTACAGGTAGGCACTTTGCAAAAAACACCTCTGTTTTCTTTCAAAAAATGTGATGTGTCCACGTTGCGTTTTGGGGCATTTCGTGTCGCGGGTGCTAGGCCTACCCACACAAGTGAGGTATCATTTTTATCGGGAGACTGGGGGGAACGCTGGGCGGAAGAAAATTTGTAGCTCCTCTCTGATTCCAGAACTTTCAGTCACCAAAATGTGAGGAAAACGTGTTTTTTTAGCCAAATGTTGAGGTTTGCAAAGAATTCTGGGTAACAGAACCTGTTCAGAGCCCCACAAGTCACCCCATCTTGGATTCCCCTAGGTCTCTAGTTTTAAAAAATCCACAGGTTTGGTAGGTTTCCCTAGGTGCCGGCTGAGCTAGAGGCCAAAATCTACAGGTAGGCACTTTGCAAAAAACACCTCTGTTTTCTTTAAAAAAATGTGATGTGTCCTCGTTGTGTTTTGGGGCGTTTCCTGTCCCGGGCGCTAGGCCTACCCACACAAGTGAGGTATCATTTTTATCGGGAGACTTGGGGGAACGCTGGGTGGAAGGAAATTTGTGGCTCCTCTCAGATTCCAGAACTTTCTGTCACCGAAAAGTGAGGAAAATTTGTTTTTTTAGCCAAATTTTGAGGTTTGCAAAGGATTCTGGGTAACAGAACCTGGTCAGAGCCCCACACGTCACCCCATCTTGGATTCTCTTAGGTCTCTAGTTTTAAAAAATGCACAGGTTTGGTAGGTTTCCCTACGTGCCGGCTGAGCTAGAGGCCAAAATCTACAGGTAGGCACTTTGCAAAAAACACCTCTGTTTTCTTTAAAAAAATGTGATGTGTCCACATTGCGTTTTGGGGCATTTCCTGTCGCGAGCGCTAGGCCTACCCACAGAAGTGAGGTATCATTTTTATCGGGAGACTTAGGGGAACGCTGGGTGGAAGGAAATTCGTGGCTCCTCTCAGATTCCAGAACTTTCTGTCACCGAAATGTGAGCAAAACGTGTTTTTTTAAGCCAAATGTTGAGGTTTGCAAAGGATTCAGGGTAACAGAACCTGGTCAGAGCCCCACAAGTCACCCCATCTTGGATTCCCCTAGGTCTCTAGATTTAAAAAATGCACACGTTTGGTAGGTTTCCCTAGGTGCCGGCTGAGCTAGAGGCCAAAATCTACAGGTAGGCACTTTGCAAAAAACACCTCTGTTTTCTTTACAAAAATGTGATGTGTCCAGGTTGAGTTTTGGGGCATTTTCTGTCGCGGGTGCTAGGCCTACCCACACAAGTGAGGTATCCTTTTTATCAGAAAACTTGGGGGAATGCTGGGTGGAAGGAAATTTGTGGCTCCTCTCTGATTCCAGAACTTTCAGTCACCAAAATGTGAGGAAAATGTGTTTTTTTTAACCAAATTTTGAGGTTTGCAAAGGATTCTGGGTAACAGAACCTGGTCAGAGCCCCAAAAATCACCCCATCTTGGATTCCCCTAGGTCTCTAGTTTTAAAAAATGCACAGGTTTTGTAGGTTTCCCTAGGTGCCGGCTGAGCTAGAGGCCAAAATCTACAGGTAGCCACTTTGCAAAAAACACCTCTGTTTTCTTTCAAAAAATGTGATGTGTCCACGTTGCGTTTTGGGGCATTTCGTGTCGCGGCTGCTAGGCCTACCCACACAAGTGAGGTATCATTTTTATCGGGAGACTGGGGGGAACGGTGGGCGGAAGAAAATGTGTGGCTCCTCTCTGATTCCAGAACTTTCAGTCACCAAAATGTGAGGAAAACGTGTTTTTTTAGCCAAATGTTGAGGTTTGCAAAGGATTCTGGGTAACAGAACCTGGTCAGAGCCCCACAAGTCACCCATTCTTGGATTCCCCTAGGTCTCTAGTTTTAAAAAATGCACAGGTTTGGTAGGTTTCTCTAGGTGTCGGCTGAGCTAGAGGCTAAAATCTACAGGTAGGCACTTTGCAAAAAACACCTCTGTTTTCTTTAAAAAAATGTCATGTGTCCACGTTGTGTTTTGGGGCGTTTCCTGTCACGGGCGCTAGGCCTACCCACACAAGTGAGGTATCATTTTTATCGGGAGACTTAGGGGAACATAGATTATCAAAACAAGTGTTATTTTCCCTTGTCTTTTTCTACATTTTTTCCTTCCAAATATAAGAGAGAGTGTAAAAAATACATCTATTTGAGAAATTCCCTGTAATTCACATGCTAGTATGGTCACCCCGGAATTCAGAGATGTGCAAATAACCACTGCTCCTCAACACCTTATCTTGTGCCCTTTTTGGAAATACAAAGGTTTTCTTGATAGCTATTTTTCACTCTTTATATTTCAGCAAATGAATTGTTGTACACCCGGTTTAGAATGAAAATGCACTGCAGGGTGCAGCTTATTTATTGGCTCTGCGTACCTAGGATTCTTGATGAACCTACAAGCCCTATATATCTCCGCAACCAGAGGAGTGCAGCAGACGTAACGGTATATTGCTTTAGAAAATCTGACAATGCAGGAAAACGTTACTGAGTAAAACATAGAGAAAAATTGATGTTTGTTTCACCTCAATTTCAATATTTTTCTTTTTTAGTTGTTATTTTCTGTACGAAACCCTTGTCGGATCTACACAAATGACCCCTTGCTGAATTGAGAATTTTGTCTACTTTTCAGAAATGTTTAGGTTTCTGGGATCCAGCATTGGTTTCACGCCCATTTTTGTCACTGACTGGAAGGAGGCTGAAAGCACAATTTCTTTTTAAAATGGGGTATGTCCCAGTAAAATGCCAAATTTGTGTTGATAAATTGGGTTTTCTGATTCAAGTCTGACTGTTCCTGAAAGCTAGGAAGCTGGTGATTTTAGCACTGCAAACCCTTTGTTGATGCCATTTTCAGGGAAAAAACCACAAGCCTTCTTCTGCAGCCACTTTTTCCCACTTTTTTGAAAAAAAAAACATTTTCACTGTATTTTGGCTAATTTCTTGGCCTCCTTCAAGGGAACCCACAAAGTCTGGGTACCTCTAGAATCCCTAGGATGTTGGAAAAAAAGGACGCAAATTTGTCTTGGCTAGCTTATGTGGACAAAAAGTTATGAGGGCCTAAGCACGAACTGCCCCAAATAGCCAAAAAAAGGCTCGGCACAGGAGGGGGAAAAGGCCTGGCAGCGAAGGGGTTAATATAGCTATGAGAAGGGGGTCACCATATTTGAGGGTCACTACACCTCACATTTTCATCCATCGTATGACATGCTGACCATCAAATGCACATTGCTTGAGATGTGTGCATGTATTAAAGTAAAGGAAGATGGAGCAATATTGCTTTGCACAATTGTTTCTCAGGTACCACAACAGGGCATCATGGTAGTTGTAGTCATCTGTTGACACCATAGACCATAGTTGTTGGGTTGTTGTTAGGTGATTTGCACATATCTTTTCGATGATTACAGTGAAGGTGATGGGATGATCCATGGGTAACAACACACAATCTAACTTGGCATATGGCACATTGTTACAAAAGGGAGAGACAACCATGATGCCAGTGATTGGAATGACACAAGATATTTTATGAAGTCAAGCTCAGATATGTCTGTTTTGATAAGGGGTAGGCCTATTCTAAAAGTGTATCTTAAGGCCAGGACTTTGTGATTGTTCAAACATTGCTAAGTTCTACTTACCTGACTGCACTCCACTAGGGATTCCAGTCAAGACTTCAGGATGTAGGATCTGCAAGACCTTCTTCTCCCAGGGAAACAGTTGTAATGGTGGGCTAGGAGATCCACCAGCACTCCTCTTGGCCTCCAGGTGATGCTTGGAGGCCAGGGAACGGACTCTCCCTGCAGGTCATTCCACCTCTTCCTAATCTCCACCAGGGCAAGCAGGTTGTTAGCTACAACATTCTTTCTGTCAACTCTTCTGAACCACATTTGCTTTTTCAGAGATATTGTGGTATTTTGGACTTGTGCTCCAAACAACTGTGGCTCATCCCCAATGATTTCACCCACCATGACAGACACTCTCCCTCTGTAAAATGTGGATTCTCCTCCCTGCCTTTGTGAATATTTTTTTTTAAATAAAGTGCCCAAAAAACTAAGAAAACTGTGATGAAGTAAAATTAACAAAAACAGAGAGGGAGAGCAATCACAGAAAACAAAATCAACCTGTCTCCTGCATCAAAAATTCTGCTCGCTTTCTGGTTCTTACACTGGAATGGCAAAGGATTATGGTCTGAAATGGAAAGTGTTTAATAGCATATTTTATAGGTGTTCACAATCGTCCAATATACAACCACAGCCATAGTACAATGCTGAACGGGTCTTGAGACGGACTTGCGCAGTCAAGGGCCTGCCACTGAAACACCACCAGAACGACTGCGTGATCTAAGTAGGCTCTGTAGGATCTCACTGTCAAGAAGGAGGCAGAGGCCTGCTCGTAAGCATTGGAGTCCATCACATTGGCTATGGACTGCAGCTTGCACGAAGGAGTGGACTCCACCATGACGGACTTCGGCTCAGCCGCAATACATCTAAATATGGTAGGTGGAAAATCGTCGACTTGATGTTTATTTTCAAGCCAACGCCCGACAGGGCTCGCGGTGTAATCGCCAAGATCTAAATCAGCCCCTTAGTCCTTTTATAGCTCAGCATGAGTAGCCCTGTGCTAATCCAATGAATAAAAACTTTGCTAGAAAAACAGACATTTGAGGTCAGCAAACCTAGATTCTCGCTGGTGTTGCAAGGTTGCACCTTAGTGGAGCTTTTCTCCACCTAAAGTTGTGAACTACCCAGAGTTCTTTTTTCTTTTTTGCATCATTTATGAATCACTCTAATCATGAAATGTTTTTGTTTTGACTTATACTGGGTGCTCCATGTGTCTGGACAAATATAAACCTCTCTGCTGAGCTATATTAATAGCAAAACACATCAGGGGTTGCTTTTGCTCATTTTAAGTTGGCTTGGGTGGGACTGTGTCTGGAGTGGTGAAAGGCTTTTGCCATTTTACAGCTCAGAGAGTATGGCATTGTGCCAATCCTATGCTTAAAGTTTTTTCTGTACAAATGGCAAAATACTTTGTCCCTTTCTAGCTGTGTGTATATCCTGTGCCTAAAAACCTTTCTATGCAATAGGTCTCGCATTTGTGAAAGTGGAGCTATTGGCGTTGTAAATGGCAATGTCTTTTACCTATGTGTTTTGTTTTGGAGTGCAGAGGATGTATGCCAGGTGCCCGAGTAACCCTCCCAGGCATGTTGCTGCAGGAGAAAGGACACAACAAGGCCACCATCTCAAGTTTTTGCCTCATTTTTAAAGACTGCCAGTGATATCATACACAGGAGTCCAGAGGGTTATGATGAAGCGCTCTGTGCCTATGACAACGATTGTGTGGGGTATTCAAGGTGGGGTCTCTTCAAACTAGAAGTAGTGCTATTCGAGCGCTGTTTAGATAGCGTTTCCAAAAGTGGCATCTGCAAAGTCGCAGTAGGTGTGAGGGGACTGGCAAAACAATTCTGAGAGGAGGAAGTGAACTCTGAGAGGAGGAAGTGATGGAGTTTGCTCCACTTTGTGCCCTATGATGTGCTGCTCCTCTCACTGTGGCACCATTGCGTTAGCTTCTTTGTGATACAGGGTTAGGAAAATGGCTGCCTCTACTAACTGAACTCTATTTGAAGAGGCCCAATTTACAACCAAAGCTAGATTGTTTTTGCTATCAAGCTTGAGGCTGTAAAGTGCTTGTGTCTGGAGTCACAACTCCTTTTCCACCATTTTGGAGACACCACCCTTCGCCATCTTCTTGCCTAGAACTAACCTATGTACTTGGTTGGTGACCCTCTGTAGGTTATCAAAAGCATGTGCTATCGCCTAATGTTAAGCTCTACTCAAGTCAGTTGGTTAATGCACCCACTGCAGAGGTCTTGACAGAACAAGAGTGTCACAGATTACAATCATGACAAAGCTTTTGCACCTCTTCATCTCTGCAAGGTTGGTGCAAATGAATTACAGCGATTTCGCTAAGAATAGCACCTGCTTTGGAGTGCTATGAAATAGCACAACCTGTATTACCAACTGCTATATGAAAAAAAAGTTATTCCCAGACTGCCCCAACATGACCAGACAATGAACCCTAGGGGAGCCAGTGTAGCACAAGGGCCAGAGCTGCTGACTTTGGAGCTGAAGAACATGGTTTGTGTATCAGCACCGTCTCAACATCCTGTGATTCTGGGCACAACACTCAGGGGGTTATTCTAACTTTGGAGGAGGTGTTAATCCGTCCCAAAAGTGACGGAAAAGTGACGGATTTACCACCAGCCATATTACGAGTCCATTATATCCTATGGAACTCGTAATACGGCTGGTGGTATATCCGTCACTTTACCGTCACTTTTGGGACGGATTAACACTCCTCCAAAGTTAGAATAACCCCCTTAATCTCCCGCTACCAAAAATGTATGTGTTCTTGTGTAATGTAACTGGTGGTCATGTAAAGCTCTGTAATACCTTTTTCTCGGTTTCATGCTATATTAAACTGCAAAATATTTAACACACTTCAATACCTTCATGTCGAGTTCATGCTACAGAAAACTGCAAACATTTTTTAAAAAGATGCCATAGATATAGCAAAAAAACAGCAAGATGTATGAAAACAAGGAACAATCAACATACGGCCATGAAGTGAGAAGCGGCTAGGAAAAAGAGAAAAATAGTATGCTACACTAAGGGCCAGATGTATGAATCTGGCCCATTGCGATTCGGTAATTGCGATTTTTAAGAAATCGCAATTACCGACTCGCAAAGGGCCATGTATCACATTTGCGATTCGGTAATTGCGATTTCTTAAAAATCGCAAATGCAATTACAGAATCGCAAATTGTGATACTGGCCCCATTCGCAGCTATGGGCCTGTTGGCCCATAGCTGTGAATTTTTTGCATTTCCTAAATTGTGATTTCTGAAACAGAAATCGTAATTTGGGAAATGCAAAGGTCCAGGGTGCTGGGGGCCCAAGGCCCCCTCTCCTGCACCCCAATTTTTTTTTTTTTGCACATGTAAAGTACACACATGCCAAAAGGGCATGTGTGCTTTACATATTTAATTTAAAAATGCAGTTGTACTTCATTTTTGAATTTTGCACCAGGTTACCACCTTTTGCAGAATTGCTTTGCGACCTGGATTTTGCAAATCGCAAATTGCGGTTCGCCAAATCCAGGTCGCAACGCAGAAAATTGCAATTTTTGCGATTTTCATTTTTTGGTCTGCGAATGCATTTGATGCATTGCAGACCCCGATTTTGCACTCGCAAACGGACGATTTTGCAGTTTGCGAGTGCAAAATCAGTTGATACATCTGGCCCCAAGTTACATGGCTGATTGTGTAATAATCCAAGTAACAGGGTCAATCTCCAACGCAGTAGCAAACCAGCCTCAAGGTGGGACAAAAGTAAAGCATTTACCAACATTATCAAAGGTTTTTTGAAAGGCAGGCGCAGGAGCCAATGAAAGGGATGGGCGTGAGATGGCCGTGGTTAAAACCCACAGAACAGATTATAACATGTTGAGAAGAGCAGCACTTGTGCACTGCTATGCTTAACCTAAAAAGGACACCTGGTACTGACTTTGTCCCAAGGCCTGGTTAAGACCCTCCTTGAAAATTATCAGCAACCACTCTGCACTTACCCTGGAGAGCTTGCAATCTAGCTGGCTCATGTATTAATCATTTTATTACATTGAAAGTATGAAACATAATTTTCTTCATATGCAACAATACTTGCAGGTCCAGTTCTCATTTGTTCAGTTAAATTTTCAAGATGCTCTGAAAAAAATGAAGTCGTGCATTCTTTTATGTAAGTGCCTAACGGTCCCTGGACTTCAGACAACTTTTCTGTTTTTGTTTCAGGCCATCATAAAGACAATAATAAAATATATGGGACTGAAAAATAAGAACTGTACCTGTAAGGAGATGTTGCATTTGAGGAAAAATCGTTGGTATTTATTAAAAGAGGAAGGAAATAAAAAATCAAGATATCACATTGGAATCTAGTCTGTCAAAATAAACCTGTTTTGTGTCATGGTATTCGTCTTGAAGATATGTTGTATATGGGAAAGCATTGTTGGCTTTTTCCAGAAGACTATGGGAAGAAAGAAACCTTAAAATCTTACATGTGTAAACGATATATATATATATATATATATATATATATATATATATATATAACGAGAGAGAGAGAGAGAGAGAGAGAGATAGATATAGATCTATATAATATACAGTATATATATATGTGTGTGTGCATATATATATATAAATATTAGTGTATATATATATATACATATCTATATCTATATATATATATATATATATATATATATATATATATATATAACTTCATTGTTTCTATTAAAAACGACAAGGAAGAGTGGGCTTTTTATATGTGATGAAAACTAATGATATAGGGTAGCAGAAACCAACTTTCTATGTTAAACAGTATTTGATGGACTAATACCACTACATTGCGGCTCAAGATATATTTTTTAAAACTTATATGTATAAAATAGAGCATGCAAATATTATTTGTTGGTATGAAATTGTATTGTGTGGAAAATATTTATTAAAAAAATCTATATCTATATTTTTGTTTCGGTGATTTTTCCCCAAGAGATGATAATAAAGTGCTGAACAAATATTTATTTCACTGCATCTCCTTTTTTCTTCATTCTTGCATATGAGGGAACCTTGAAAGAGTGGGTTCAAGATGTCCACTATACAAAATCATCTTGTGTTTGATTTAATAGACTATAATGTTGTTCCATGTATAATAAGAATCAAGGCCAATGTATTGTCTGCATATGACAACTGATTTGCTTCTTAGCTCACAAATGGAATTGTCACCAAGGCAGTGTGCAGAGTACAAAGGTTGCTAACATCACTTTTTATAAATTCCTGTCAAAACAGCGATGTGATTTACTAAGGCAACACATATCCACAGGTTAAAAACATGCACTTTTTTAATTTGAAACCATTTTTGTTACATTGTTACACGATCAGTAAATGATTTATACACCAGACATTTCCATCCTTTGGCTCCTGCCTGGACATTTAGAGCCAAGGAAGGGAGAAGGCAGAAAATTAAAATATCCCCCACTTGTATACATATCTTCAACACCATAGGATGACCAAAGTGAGTAAGCCCTACCCAGTACAGAGGAGGTTCCTTCATATCGCATTCTGTCCATCTGTAAATCAATCCTTCAAGCCTTTCATGCATCCATCCACCTATCCATCTTTTTATGCTTCGACCCATACTTTCACCATTTCATCAAATCACTCTTTCATTGTGAGTCTTCCTTCCACTTGCACTTCCAATCATTCATACGTCCTTTAACCCATCAGTCCATCAGTCCTTTCTTTGTTATACGTCTACTAATTCACCCTCCTTTTACCACTCCACCC